>NW_026947492.1:75860000-80892500 GCF_034190915.1 Cavia porcellus | reverse complement strand
TAAATGAGGAGAATTCCATATTTCACATTTCTGGGGAATAAACCTAGTTAATATCCTGCTGCCAAGCATGATGGGGAGCATAGCTTAGCAACTGGGATTTTCTATTTAATTTCCTAAAGTAGACGATGTAAGATGTTATATTGATGGACTCTATTTTGTTCCATTGCATGGACTAAATCTCATGTTCTTTACATTTGTCATTTCTGTCTAAAACTGTCTTTCATAAAAGAGAAGAGTCCTTACAATGACAAAGGAAATAATGAACTGCAAGTTTAAAGCAAATATGAAGTCTGGAAAACCATTTATGTGTATATAGGACTGGTCCAGATAAAAAGTTACAAGGCATGTGTAAAAACAGAAATGGGTATAATATGGAGGATGGAAGATAATACGCATGTTCGTACAGATCTAGTGATATTATTTGATAGTACATAGTAAGACAGAGCTGTAATTCCAGGACTCAGAATCTGATAGGATGATTGATAATTTGAACTCAGAGCAGACAATTTAGCTATGTAGCCAGACTGTATCTCACAATTAAAAGTAAAAATGGACTGCAGAATTGAAAACCTAAGAGTTTAAAATTTGAAAGTCTCATTCAATTTAGGAAGAGAAAGAAACTAAATGGAAGCCAGCCAGAATTCTCTTTTTGCTAAAAAAAAAAAAAAAAAAAGTCATATAGAAATAACAAGATAACAAGAGAGTAACAATAGTTAAACATTGTGCATTATAATCTTGTAAATAGTGCCTCAGAGGACAATACACAGACAAAAAGTCTTTTTCTTACAGAGATGGAATGAAGGGCACCAAATTTCCTTTCAATGTACTAAGAGAAATGAGTAGTATAAATGAAACTATTAGTATGTATTTAAAAATATTTTTGAAACAATACAATAGGTAATTTGAGAGATATTTGAACTTCTTCCTGCCTCCACTTTATATATCTGTTACTCTACTCTTTATTTCTGTATACACCTTTACACAGTTAAGCACTCTTACTGTGACTATGTGGCATCTTATGAAAGATTCACACTTGGAACCCTGCCCTTAATCTTTCTCTTAGGTTTGAGGGATTGTATACCACCATAAGATCATCCTGTTCCTCATAAATAAGTAACTTGATGAATTTAGAGTGCCTGACCAATCAGAAAATGCAGTAGGCCCTGATTAAATAAATGTGCTTAGTCATCTACTACTTGAAGTTTGCTATCAAGCAGTGTGCTAGTTTAGTATGCAGTTCAACGTAAAAAATACTAAAAACTTTGACATCAATTTCAAAATTTTTACGTGCAAAGAGACATGGATCAGACATTTTGTCATATTTTTCTTAGTATCAAACAGGTAATAAAATGGTAATGATTATAAATATTTTCATATCTTTTGATAAAGTGAATTAGATAAACAATGATCAGGAATTGCAGGAGAAGAGGTATTTTGGACTTTTATTCACTGATATATCATAGTTTCAGAGTGCAAAGTGCCATATGGAAAATATTGTTGGAAACGCTATAACATAATTATTTTGTACTATTTTCGTACTGAAATTCTTGTGTTCTTACTACATTACATAACATTTAAATCTACTTTTAGTATTTTCTCGTTACATACATATGTTTCTCCTTCATTTTGAAACTCTTCTTAATCTTTAACTCTTTTCATCAGTCAAATGTGATAATCATTCTAAGTCACATTACTCAAAACTTACAATTAGCTACTAAAGTTTCAAAGAACATGTTCAGTGCTTCACACAAGTATTTCATTAATTTTTACACAAAACAAACTGAACAATCTATTGACAGATAAGGAATATGGAACTCAGACACAGTAGACGCTTGGTACTGATTAAACTAATGTAACTGGGATTAGTTTTAGGACCATGGGCAAAAGCACAGCTCTTTTCTCTCCTTCCACTGTATTGACTTCTTTGACCAGAACACTTAGGTGGTGTAAACATGGGTGAAAAATCAATTTCAGCAGATCTGTTTTACTTGATTTTTCAATTACAAAGAAATAAACAACTACTGCATAGAAAACAGAAAAGCTGAACTCAGAATATAAACAGCCAGTACTTAAACCCTACCTGTGTTGTACTGATTCAAGTTATTTGTACCTCTCTTCTCAGAGCCTTCCTGGGGGTTAAATACATCTCGAAAATCACATTTAGTACTTGTTTGCTTTTGGGTTTTACGAGCAACTCATATCCTCAGGTTTTGAAAATTTAAACTGTTATTATTAGGCATGTAAGACACAGAAACTAAACACACATATCTGGAAATGTTATCTACTCTTAAGGAAGGCACCTTTGACCGTGAAGCAGGGTTCCCTTTCTGGTTGTAGTTCACTACCTGCTAAATTTGTTTGATACTGCGAACATCACATCAACTGCTCCATGATTAGCATCGTATGGCTTTCAACTGTTTAATTTTTAACATCTGCATCATTCTAACAAATACTGTAGATTGTGTTTTCATTTTCTTGAGCATATTTGCAGCACAGAAGTTCATAAAGCTGAATAAGCCCAGCATTCTGCCCTTCCCTTTTAACATGTGTGATTTTTGCTTTATTTAGTGTGGCTTTACCTGGTGTAAAGTCATGAAAATTGTCCCCTCAGTCATATTTTAGAAGGCCGTTTCAGCTCTTACAAACTACACCATAGCACATAGGTATGCAGTCTAGTTGGGGTTCATGATTCCATGGGGCATTTGATAGCAATCCAACTTTGTGTGTCTACCTATGCTATCCAGTTCTGCAAATACGACTTTTGCTTTTGAAAAAGCCCACCTCACCTTCGTGGTATGGTTATGGTACCTCATCTACAATCAACTGACCTCAGTGAAAGGCCTGGGCTTCTTTACGCGTATCATGAAGTAAACCTCAGTTGTTGTCAGTGTCTTGGTCTCCAGTGTTAACTCACTGTCATTATTGCTGTTTTTTTTTTTTTTTCCTTATTCTGTTATACATCTTCCCTCTTTCTCACCAGCTTTATTTTTATTATGAACCAATTATGAGTAACAAGTATAATTTATCATTAAAAATATACACTTTTTAAATGTATGGTTGCAGTGCTACTAGAGCAGCATTAAATATATAACATATCATGATTTTGTAAGTACATTATTAATATTCCACTTTGACAAAACAATTTGGTGCCATTTTGGAACTGTTTCTAATTTACTATATTTAAAAAAATATTACCAAGCAGGACAGCATACTTTAAATCAATAATTTCCCATACAACCTGCATTCAAGCCTGCACTCTGCTACTTCCTATTGACATACATAACATGTGGAGTGTCTTTCCATAAGTGTCTATGACAACCAGGTCTCTGATGGCCACTGTGATCTTACTCAGAAGAGCTATGGACCTGGGTAAGATGAATCATGGCGAACACACCCAGGACAAGCACCCAGTCAGTATTGGCTACTTGCAGGTAGGGATATGGGAGCCACCAGATATTCAAGCCTGTCCCTTGTGCACCAAAGTTAGAGACCCACGATGCTTCTAGGAACTTCCCAGGGACGCTACTAAGCAAAGGCATCCTGGTTGACGGGTTCATGCTGTGCAGCAAACTTTCAGGACCTGGGACACATATTTGTTACTTTAGCACCCTTGATACTCGTATCCATCATGACCTTCAGTGGGTTTTTGAGGAAGAAACAAACTACTAAGCTAATGAATGAGAAGCCTGGGGAGGGGTAGCTCTGCACTTGAGGAGCTGCCATTCTCTCAGGGTCTCATATCATCTGGAAACACACCGCACTGTAAAGAGTAACATATTCACTTCAGTGACAGTAATGGCCGTGAATTTCATATCAGACGCAAAGCGCTTTCTGGCCTTTTCATGTTTGATTCATTAGTCATGCATCAGCAGGGAATTTCCATGCCATGATGTGAATGGCTTTGCCTTAATCTTCCTTCCTACTTTCGTTAGTTGTTGCCTTTTAGGCAGCTGGAAAATGTAGAGTCCCTTAGTCTATGTTAAAAAGTATAAAATATTCAAAGTTTTATTTTAGAGCAAGCATAAAATCTATAAATATTTACTATAAATTTGCCTTTGACTAATGGTTATACAGATACTGCATTAAAGTAATCTGAGAATTGTCATATTTGTCAAAACTTTAGCATTGGCATGATACTATCAAAAAATTAGCATTGGTATAATTCTATTACCAGACTAAAGCTCTTGTTGGGTTTCACTAGTTTTTCCCCTAATATCTTCTTCACCAGGACACAATCCAGGGCGCCATATTGAATTTTGTCTACCAGTTACCTTAGTCCTTTCTAGGATGTCAAAGTTCTTTGGTTTTCTTTATTTTCACTGAGTCTGATATGTTTGAGCAGTGGTCACTCAGTGTGTTTCATGTCCCCCCCCCCCTGAGTGCATAGCTAACAAGTTTTCATGCTTTCTTTGGATTCACGGATTTTGCAAGTATTTCCATGGTGATGTGGCTCACTTCTCAGGAGGCACCAGCGGGTGCATGATGATGGTATGGAATGGTTGGTGATGTTAAACATTATTGATTTCTTAAAGTACTAGCTAGGAGATTTCTCCAAAAGTGGCTTGTTTTACCTTCTCGTGCTTCCTTCTTTGGAACTGAATTACTGAGTTCAGCCTGTACTCAGATATAAATGATTTGAATCCTACTCTTTAAAGTAAGGAGTCCCCTTCCTTCTTTACATGCACCATTTGAATTCTTCTATGCTTGATATTCCTTCTTCTTCACATAGTTATTCAGTTATTTATGTCAACATGTATCCATAGGTATTTGTGTCAGTTTTTTGGTTATAACACAAAACTATCATTGTTTATTTTTGTCTCTGAATTCTTATTTTAGTCTTTTTAAAATTACAATTCAAATTTATTTTTATTGGTTATTTTTCCTTTTAAAATTATTTTTCAGAGCAATTTGAAGTTAACACAACAGTTGAGGAGCAAATACAGGAGTTCTTTGTGAATCTCACTACCTCTGCAGAAGTGCAGAAGCATACTCCCACCCAGCCCAATCAGAATCTTAAACAACGGTGGTGCAGCAGTTCATAACACTGCCGAACTGTCACCCAGCTTCTGTAGTTCACTTTAGGGATGAAGTTTGGCGTTGTGCATAATGTGAGTTTTGACAGCCTCATAGTATTGATTTCTGTCATATTGATATTATCATACAGATTATGTATTATGTGAGCAAATGGAAGCAAAGAGATGTTACAAGATTCCTGAATGACAACACAGTTAATAATTTATAATGAATTGAATTCATTAAAATACTCTGTAAATTTCATTTGAATGACTTCATATGGCATTGCCCTATGAATATGCATTGATCTTATCTCTCAATTTCAACTATTTTCTTTATTTTAGTAAACATTAAAACTACATTTAAACATGTCTTATACTTACCACCCCCATAATCTTTTGATAGATAATCTCTTTTCCTTTTCCTGGCTCCTTCCTTCCTCCTTCACCCCTTCCACTCTACAGCATTTCATGCACTGGCTTACACCAAGGCAACCCAGGACAGATAGTTGCTTGAGGAATCAGTGATCATCGATGGAATCACTGAGCAAAGTGCTTTGTCAGGTGCAGCCCTGACACTGAAGTCACTGGGGTGATTTCAGAGGTCTCTTGGCAGCACTGTCCCGCTGTAGAGAGGTGAGCAAAAAAGGTGCCCCGCTGACCTTTGTCTATTTACCTTCTTAAAAATGACTTCAGAATTGCACAACCTAGAATGTATATTAGTGTACGATTTAACAATTCATAATATTTTGGTGTAGTGGATTGGTTTGACTAATATACCCTAAAACCTACACACTGCAGTGAGAACCTGAAATTTCACAATATGACTTGAAAATCACATTTTTCTTTTCTGATTAGTAAACATAAAAATGATCATGATTCCATATTCCTTTCAGACAATTCCTGTAGTATTATGTATTTTATTGCTTAATGCCACTGGAAATAGTTTCCTACAATTTTGGAAAACTCCACGAAGTATCTTCCATTCATGGTTTACTACTAAAATGTGCTATGCGTTTCCCATTTGTATTTTACTACACTGTTCTACAGAAAAGCCAGCTACCCACATCCTGAGTTCAAAGCTGACTCTGGCTTTTAGATCAAAGCTTCATTTCTCTTTATTTGACAGCGGCTCTATCGCAGGGCTACCATCCTTCTCTGTCTCCCTAGCCATATTTTCCACTCCTCCGTTGTCCTCCCTGCAGTGTTATGTGCCGGATGCTCACGTACGTAACACAGGCAGGTTCTGTCTTCATTCATCTCCTCAGCTCTAACTCTATATTTGATCACCTGCAAGTACTGTTGATTCTGCCCTCTCATCTTCTTCCACAAACATTATCTCTACGAATAATTTCCTTGGGTTTTCTACATCAATTTGATACATGCTAACATTTTATCTTGGAGCCTAATAACTTTCAAAAATTACTGTATTGACTTAGCTAAAAACAAGCATATGGCAAGGCACAGATAGTAGAATAATTTGAATGATTTTGAAAGGTTTTTAAAATTAGAATCAGTGCAATCATCGTGTCATGACTCTGAGGATGCATTTAGAATATCACAAGACAGAAAGGTGAGCAGCTCCCAGAGTCCTGGTGATAAAACTGAGTGAGAATCCCAACCACCCTGCTTTTCTTTCATTTTAAGATTTCCAGTGTGAAACAGTAAATTTTTGTGGTTTACACTGTTCTTAGTAGTGGTTTGTATAGCTTAAAAATAAAGTATGTGTAGCTAATATCAAACTTTTCATTATTAAAGGGGAATATAGCATAAAGCACCTTTTAAAAAATTACAATAATAAACCAGCTGTATTATAAATTCCCAAGGCTGTGTACATAGATGCAATCAGCTGCAGATTAAACATAATTCTGTAAAATAATTGCTATACCCTAAACATGTACCCTTGTTTTGCCATTGCAATTCCCTAAATCGGGCTGCATAAAAGCTAGGTGTGCAGCATTTACTTTGTATTTGGGGTTGCATGTAATACAGAAACATTTTGCAGAACATAGGAGAAGGTGCAGTTTCTATCCAAATTACCCCATTTTTTACAAGGGACTTTATTATGCATTGATCGTTGATGTCTGCGATGATGGTGCTAGAAGTGTTCTCTATAAATACTGAGGAGCATCTGGGGATCCACTTTTGGAAATCTATGGAAATACAAAAGTTGAAGTCATTTTGATAAATGCTTCATGAGAACCTTAGGCAGGCTCATCCCTGAAGGTTATATTCAAATGGTGACTTCAGCGCTAAAAAGGAATTGAATGTCATGTAAAGCATAAAGTACAGCCATGAACTGAGGAACTGGATTCACAGGGAATGTTTTTGTATCACAGGCCATGGCAATGTTGTTTGTGAGCCCGTACACAAGTGTATTTGTGTGAGTGTGTGAATGGGTGTGTGTGTGTGTGTGTGTGTGTGTGTGTGTGTGTGTATGTGTGTGTTTGTGTGCGTGTGTAGAGAAAGACTCAAAGGAGGGATGTAAGAAAAAGAGAGAGACTGAAGACAGGAGAGATTATTGGTGGTATTTCAAGAGCTCAAGTTTAGAACAGTAACTGGGCACAGAGCCATAGATATCCAGGAGAATGTGCTGAAGGACCTGCTTTGTATCTGAGACCTAAAGATTTTCAGGTTAACCTGAATAGGAATACAGAAGCCAGGAGAGGGAGGCAATGCCATCTTCTCAGACTTTATTTTTAATTTGTTGTTCTGTCAGCGTTCTGGGGGATGCAATGGTGAGGACACCTGGAAGGACCCACTGGAAAAGAACAGTGGGATTAGAGTCATGGAGACCAGGCAGGAAGCTGCTCCTTTATCCATTAGCCCTGGGGATAGAGCTAAACCAACACAGAGAGACTTAGGGAACCGCAGTGAGACAGGAATGCTGCGGTCAGAGTAGGTTTGTCACCGTGCCTTGTCTTTGGGTTCTTTACAATTAAAAAGGCTTCTCCCTCTTTAGACAGTATGGATTACATTGTCTTGGCCTGGAAAGCTGTTCCCGTATTCTTTGCCTAGGGAAACACTTTTCTCAGACCTCATTTCCAGGGCCACTTCGTTAAAAGCACAAATGGGTCAACAAACCTCCCCCTCAATACAAGCTCATTGTGTGCTGTGCTACCAAAGCATTTAAAAATTTCTTTTTGTTGTAGTTTACAAGTTGTAGTTAGCTAGAATTTTATGAAATTTATTGTTTTAGTAGCCTGAGTGTTCCATCATTCCCGTTAGGTAATCTGACAAACTCAGGTCACATCACAGTCACCCAGTAGTATATTATGGTTTATATTTGGATGTCCCCCCAATTTTTTTTCTCATGGTTAGAGTAGTTGTGTGCCTAGGATTTTAGCTCAGTGTTAGATCGCCCGTCTGCATGTGTGAGCCCTGGATTCAATCCTCAGTACTGCCAAAATAAAATCTGTCCATATATATATATATATATATATATATATATATATATATATATTTAAAGAACCAAGTTGTAGCTTAATTTGAAGGCACTGGGTTCCAACCCAATCGTAACATACACACATGAACACAGACACACACGAACAAAGACACACACAAACACAGACACACATGAATTATTACTCACTTTCACTTGGTACTGAACCACGGACTTGGGGATAAATTTTGTGCACACAATCCCAATTCTTCTGACATGAATGTGTGTATTTTTCCTATACATATTTGTCTTTTAAAAATATAGAGACTTTTAACTTATTTGAAGTTTATTTTTTTTAAAAATCTTCTAACTTTTGGAACTGGTTTTCATCATATAATTCTCTTCAAGGTACCCCTGTTTGTGTTCTTTCTAGGAGATTTGTATTTGTTTCTAAGAGCTGTGATCAGTTAATTCTTATTACTGACCTGGAAAATCAGATCACACTAGAATCTATTTCTCCATTTTTCTATTGATAGACAACAAGAGTTCAGCTTTTTTTTTTTTTTTTTTTTTTTAATGGTTGCCACATTGCATTTCAGACCAACTCTGTTTCCTAGCTCAGCAGCTGGAATATATAGAATTAGCCTAGAGGAGATCACTGTCACAGTATTTTTACATTAAAGACCTTGTGCCTACCAGCCGCCTAAGATATATACAGACTGCTTTCACTTTTGTTTCTTGCAAAAGTAAGCATTTTAAATATATTTTTATGAGCATTGACAATGCACTACTTTTGTTCTCTACCAAATGCTTCTCAACACTTAGAATTTATATCTTAAATTTTTTTGATCAAGTAGAAAAAGGCAGCTCACTCATTTTACATTGCATTTGCTTGAAGAGAGTAATCTTTATTTTGGTATTTTGTTTTTAATTTTAGCTATGTCGTTCTCCATTCCTTATTTAAAGTTTTTCATTTGATTACTGATTTCTGAGGATCTTGTATATATTTGGGTACAATCCTTTGATTTCCTAATACCCACTCCTAGTTTTTGTGTGGTTTTTCTTTTCCTTACTATGTTATTGATAGCTTTAATAAAGAGTCTGTCCTAGTTTTCTTCATAATATTGCACACTTCTTTCTCTAGGAATGTCAGTTTGTTATGTGGCTTCATATGTACTCACTTTTAATTGTCTGTGGTGTTTAGGGTCTATCATTTTCATTTGTTTCTGAAGTTCTGGGAGGAAACACAAGGCCCAGAACATGGAAGGGAAACAGAACCAGTGAAATGCATCCCTGGCCCTCATCTTTTAAAAGTATGCTTTACATAAGTTTACATCAAAAATTTTGTGCTGAAGAGTTTATGTGTGCTTCTCAATATTCATAATGAACCTGCTTTAATATTCTTATTTCCTCTACACATTTTCTCCTTTCGTTTTTATCAGTATTTTTTGCTTTATTTGAATTATTAGTCCAAATTTTTAAGTTGATCTAACTATTCTGTTTTTAGCTTGGTATTTTGAAATTACGTACTATCCTGATAGTGGATCTATATCCTCAACATTTAGAATATAATAGTATTATTAGAAATCCTGCTTTTAAAGTGTTAAAAACCCATTACAGTTTTTCTCTTGGATATATATATATATATATATATATATATATATATATTCTTTATAAATGTACTTTTAGAATTAACAACACGTGGTGGATTTTGTTTCATGGATTTTCTTTCATGAAGAAGGACTTAAACATGCCAATCAACTGTCTTTAAGTTACGGAAATGATGCTAGATTTTGTGTCTGAGCTCAGTCTAATAACAGGTCCCTTAGGAGTGGTCAGGGAGGATGTGGAGAATTGGTACAGGCAGCAACACTGTGTGGACACACACAGTGTTGCAAGGGCTGAGAACGGAGGAAGAGAACACAGACACAGAGGGCATGTGTTGGCTCTTGAAGTTGAAGAAGAACAGCCAGTGCGTTCCTCCCTGTTTTGTCCAGCAAAATGCATACTATACAGATTTCTTTAACCTGCTGAGACTCGTGTGGGATGTGTGACTAGGAGAACTTCTAACTTGCATAAGCAATTGAATGTATTCTAGTTTGTTACACTAACAGCAAAAAAATTAATAACTACGAAGTAAATTTTGTTAACTAGAAACTGAAATAATCATGGAACTGTGTTGTTAAAAAAAAACCAGGGGTTTCTTCTGCCCTTTCATTACCATACTTTAGCACCCTTTACACAGAGGTGCACTAAAAAACATATGTTACTCTGATATCATTCCATTAGTCATCTTTTCATCCTGGCTACGACATACCTGAGAAGACAATTTAAATAAAGAAAGGTTGACCTTGCCTTTGCTACTGGCTTCCATCTGTGTGATGCTGACACGAAGGTCTCTGTGGTGGGGTTTGTGACCATGCAGAGCTGCACAGTAATCCAGGTGGGAAGCAGAGTAAGAGAGGGAGAAAGAGAAAGAGGCAACTGAAGCAGAAATGAAGGAGGACAGGTACGTTCCCCCTCACACCTCTGTGACTCAGACAATTCAGAAGGCCCAGCTTCTCCCAGTGACGCAACTAAATTGCAAATCCATGAATGCAATAAACCACCGATGGCATGAGAACGTTCAGGACTCTGTCATCTACAAAATGTCATCGATTGGAGACCCTCAGCTGGTAACTTTGGAGGACATTTTACATACAAACAACCATGAAGCCCTCTCATAAAAGTGTCATTAAATATCCTTGAGCCTTTCTGCTTTCCTTCATAAACATCACAGTGATACCTTTCTCCAGGCTAGTAGTATGTTCGAGAAGCATTCATGAAAGGTGGTTGAACTCAGCCTCGCAGTATGAGTGAGATGCTTGGTGACAGTCACAGGAGGAAGCAATTTGACATAGAAGGAACAAATTGAACAAAGGCAAAGAGAAGATAATGCAGGACTTCTTTAAATATCCTGAATTCCCAAAGTTTGTTATAAGGAACTTATGTAAATATACCAAAAGTTGATCATTGCTGCAGTGCTCAAACATACTTTTCACCAAGTTCCTGATCACGTTAGACCCAAAGGATATTTGAATGGTATCTAAGATTTACTTTTGTTGCTAAACAAGCCAGGTTTTAGCACCTAGGGAATGATTTCTTGACTCTTATTTAGAAATGACGTTATTGAGAAATTTGATAAAACTTGTGAAGCTGGAGCAGAGAAAAAAAACAACATAGCAGGAAGCTTTGACTTCTTCAGTTTAATAGGGTCCTTGAGAAGCTCCCCTAGGGGCAGGGAAATGGAGGTCACCACGGAAAAGTGCATCCTCTCGGTGTTTCTTGGTGAGTTTGCCAAAAGCAGCAGCCTAGGCACGTGCATTTTCTGCTGAAGCGTCAAAGAGGACATTAGCAGAACAAGGAGCAAAGACACAGAGGGCACCAATCCAGCTTTAAAAACACTGTATTTTAACTATTTTTATTACACTAAATTCTCTTCTCTGATGATAGGGAAATAGAATATAGAGAAACACTGTCCTTTCACATTTGTCTTTGTAAATACTCTACCGCATTCTTCTCCAAAGTATCATCTATGTACTGCTCTGTCTGTCCGTCTGCCTGTCTCTGTCTCTCTGGGCCCCACCTCACTCTTTTTTTGAACTCCTAGGCACAGATGAACCTCCTGCCTCAGCTTCCTGGGTAGCTGGGGTGGCCGGCACTTGCTTCCTGTGCTCGGCTCTGAAACACTGTGTTTATATCAGCACAGGCAGTGTCTCTGCTCTCACTCCATGTCTCGTGGCAGACAGTTTACTTTAGTTTCCTTTTGCAAGAAAACATTTAGCCAAAAACTACTCATAGTGAAGTTAGAATATAGAATATATTTCAGCAACTAGGACTCTGCAGTGGATGCTGCAGAGACTTCTGTTCTTTTCTTTTCCTGTCCTTTTCTTGTCTTCCCTTCACTTCTGTTTTCTTTCTTTTTTCTTATCCTTTTTTCTCTACTCATTTTCCTGTATTATTTATTTATTATTTATCAGTAGCACAGAATACAGAGAAAGTAGAGCCTTAAGGAACATAATTGCATAATTTGAGTCTGAAAGGAAGGTTTACAGTGAGGGGAGATGAACTGTGTCAATTTTTCTCTCTCCCATCTAGAAGTGAGAAATCTGAAACCTAGCAGAGCTGCATTGTCACTGGAGTCTTTAGCAGTGACTCTATTCCACGCCTCTTCCAATGTCCAGTGCAGGTCTGGACCTGTGAAAGTGCTGGTCCTCTACAATCATCTTCACACTGGTCTTCCTCTGTGTTTCTCTCTCTCTCCTTTATGGTAAAAAGACACTCATTATGTTCTTCAGGCCCACATGAACAGTGAAGAATACTATGGAATTAGTTGTGTCCTATAAAATTTCTAATATCGAAGCTCTTAATACTATGGGATAGGGCTTTATGGAAAAAGTTAAGGTCCAATGTTAAAGTCAGGGGTCAATAACAGTCAGATAGAATTGTTGTCTTCAGGAGGAAAGAAACCAGAAAGCTTATTTTCTTTGTGCAGTGAAGCTACAGCACTAAAGTGATCTGTGAGCTAAGAATTCATCACTAGAAAGTGATTCTGCTTGTCCTTGATCTGGGTTCTCAGCCTCTAGGACTATGAGTAGCAGTTTGCTTGAGTTAGAAATTGGATTCTCAGAGTGTTTTATTTTACAATTCATGATGACTAAAATATGGTATGAGTTCTTTGCATCAAGATGATTACTAGTATTTTCCCATAGGACATACCGAGAGATCTTTTGGATCTTTTGGGGAGACACAGATGTATACATGGAGCAGTCTACAATTGTCGTCCTCTTTCTGGTCCTCATTTTCCCTAGGATGGGGAAAGAAAAGTTGTGAAAGTAAATGGTGACACAGGATGTACGAACCTTACTCATCACATAAGCAGAGTTGGAGGATAAGGACCTGTAGCTTCCTTTCAGGAGCTCCTGATGCACTATTTCGTTAAATATTGAAAGCAGTGACAAGAACGAGTGATTATTCTAGTGCTAAAGGAGTTGATATTCATCATAGCATGTATAAAACCCAAAATGGAATTCTTCCAAAAACTTCAAACAACACACGTTTTCCTACATTACTATGTGAGATTTGTACCTGTATATTTTAGGTACAAAATACGTGGGTTTGGCAACATTTTATATTCGATGGGTAAACACAGACTAAGTCTTGGGTGTTGCAGTTTGGGCAGTATATGATATCCATGCATGAAAGCATTAAGACAGAATAGCACCATTCATCAATAATAATTGTGATTTTGTGTATCTATGTTTTCTATTTCCTTAGTACTGCAATTTAGAATAAATTTACAGAGCAATTATGGGACTACTTATTCAGTTATTTGATTATTTAACAGAAAAAAGTACCCTGAAATTCTTTTTCTCTTGTTAGTGGATTTAGTCTACTCCTCACATGTTTATAGTTGTGGTTCTTGCTGAGACTGCCAGGGGAGATTCGTTTTTAGTACTCGTGTTTTTTTATTCCCTTTATTCTTTGTAATTTGTTTCCTCAAAACATCTTTTAAGTTGAAAGTCATGGGTAGACAGGTGGTGAAGGTTCAGTAGATTTTAGCTGAAAAAAATAGCTCCTTGACTCTTGCTAAGAGTGATTTTCTTCCTGCCATCACTATCCAATAAGACCTACCCATTTGGGAGGCTGGAGTGCTTCAAACTTTCTGTTGATGGTATAAAGTCACTGTTTGCACTCCAAACATGTTTCTCCAGCTTCTTTAGGTCTGTAGAGTTCTTCCAGTGTCATCAATTCTAACCTTTAAAGGCTCTCAATGTATGATCAATGCTAGGTCTCTGCTAAGTCAGCAACACCGTCACTGTTTTCTTGGTTACATTAACTACTTCTTCATTCCTCTTATGACCCTAATTTCTGTGCCATTTTTGTCTGCATACTGCTGCCACAAATGCATACAGGACCCCACCTGGGTCAGAAGCCTTTTGAGCACATGCTGAGGAATCCCTTTTGACTAGGAAGTTCAGTGTAAGTTTTTGCAGCTCAGTGTTGTGGCTCTGTGCTTCTCAGCATCTTTCATACTCACTGTACTCCTACTGAGTGCATCTATGTGCCAACAGTGGACTCTTCTTTTGTGTGTTTTCTTCAGTGATTTACTTCACCAGGCCTCCCTTCCTAGTTCATCCCTGAGTCATTCAGAGGTACATTATTGAAGATCTCTTTACTCCATTCCTCGTCGAGCTCCATAGAATGTCTTCATCCTTTCCAAAGATATAGGAGTCAGCTTTCATTCTCTTGTGCTCAGTGAGCTGTAGTGATGGGTAACACTTAACCAGCTCTGGAGAGACCGGAAACAGCACCTGTCTGCTCTTTGTAACCACCAAAGGCGGCTCACACAGAGAGGTTTGTTTGTTGGCTTCATTTAAATGCTTGTGCCAAGGCTTCCTTAGAGAGTTGGTAGGATCAGAGAGGAGAAATGGTACTTGCCCATCATCTTGGTTTTTATTACTCCTAGAGAAGATACGAAGACAGGAGCACATGTTGGTGTTCTAAACAGGGTAGAAAGAGACAAAGAGCAAAGAATAGAGAGGAATGCTAAAACAAGTGGCCTTCTTGATTTCAAATTTAAATTAAATATAAAGAAAATTAGGTAAATGTTATGTGGGCAGTACAATAATTAAAAGCCATGAGCAAGTTTTAAGCCCTTTGACCACACTGTCTTTGCCTTTCTCTTTGGGTCCTCATTGTTAGAAACTCCATCTCTTTCTCACTTGTGATGCACCACAGTCCGAGTTCCAGACTCAGGAAGGAGAAATATCTGAATGTACTTTGTGTCTATCAGAAGTGCACTCATAGACTGAGGAATAAATACCAATTTGGGAATTAGCTCTTCCCTAGTAACCATACATTTAAAAGGAGAAACGTAGACCTGTATACCCTGATACATACATGAAATGGTTGCAGACTGTCTTTCTACAGTGGGAGCTAAGAGACTTTTCTGTTTTAAATGAGGTGCTTTGAAAGGCATGAATTCAAGAACAATATTTAAGATTTTCAGAGGTATAAAGCAAAGCTTGGTTAGTGAGGCAACAGTATAAAAATAATCATCTATGAAACAGAGGAAGTTAAGTTTTCTTAAGTACAATAGTAAGGCATGCGTTTGTTTCTCAGATATCCTAGGCATTTGTATTTGAATAGAAGATACTGAATTCCAACCTTTTGATGGACCAGAATCCTTGAAATATACTCTTACCATTTAAAAAGTAACTGTTTTCAGTGGGACCATAATTCCATTGGATATATCAATGCAAAACTGAGTAGACACTGTTTTATTGAATTTCACAGTAAAGAATTTCAAGGCATAATATCCAGAATCTCCAATATATGCAAAATTGTGGTTTTTTTTTTTTTTTTTTTTTTTCCTCAGAGCAAGGCTGCCATTGAATCATGTATTACCATAACCATACTGTGTGGGGGGTCTGTTCCTCTCATTTAAATGACCTTTCTCTCTCTCTTTTTCTGTTTCCCCCAAGCCTCAGCAAAGTGTTTCAGGAAACAAGGAGAGCTCTGGAGTGGAGTCACACAAAGAAGGAAATCCAAGTACCACTATGTGTGACTCTCAAGATGTAAGAGTAATGTAAAGTACTTTGAAACAAGGACATAGTATTTTAATATTTCTAGGTAATGCCACCATGAAACTTTCCACTTGTGTGTAGTATCTGCTATCGAAGCCTTGTAATTCTGAACAGGGGCAGCTAATGTTCCTTAGATAGAAAACAGGCATGCATTTTCGTTTTGTTTTTCTTTTTTGTCTTTTTCCTTTTTATCGGTACCGGGGATCGAACTCACGGCTGATATGCATTTTCTTATTAGGATGTGCAAGCAATTCCTTAGCAGAACTCTGCACAGGAGACATTAGCGACAAAACTAAGTGACCATAAACCCACCACTGTGCTTATTTACATAACACAAAACAGAAACATGTTAAAATATTAAAAAGAACAAATGAATGAAAATTTCACAAGATGAGATTTTACAGTGTTGTATACCTAATAGAAATAAATCCAGCATTACAGCGATATATTTTTTTAAAGGGAGCTGTATAGCTTTAAATGATAATAGGAAATACGGAATTTAAGCCTGTGATTTTTTCCATTCATGCTAGGTACAATCAAGTTTTAATTCTTGGAAATTTCAGTTTGGTACGATTAAGCTCATAGACATCTCATGCTTTGATTTAAGATGCAAGAAATTACAATTGTGCAGAGAAGATTCAAACTTAGGCTTCAATCACAAATGGAAGATGCCTGCTGAAAGATGCCCTTTCTGACCCTGAAGAAAAAGGGTAGTTACTAAAAAGAAACAAGAGAGAAAAGGAAAATAAAATGACTCCGCGAGCTGTAAAAGGAGATTTAAGAAAATGAATCCCTCTATACTCCTGACTTCACTCCTGTTCTGTAAGGAAACATGGACCCAAATTATATCATTTAAAAGGTGAAATTACTTTGAAGTAGCAATAAAATGATTTGCAGAATCCATTTCAGGGAAGCAAGAGTCAGAAAATCTTTAGATAAAAAAGAATATTTTTATTTTAGATTAAAGGAAAGATAGATATTTGGCAATGTGAGCGCATTTTCAGAGGCAGGAGAAAAAGCAAGCAGTTTGGAGAGGGAACAGATCTCGATAGCGGTAGTCTATTTACCCAAAATTTAATTTGGGATTAAAAGTGAAGTATGGCAGAGCGCCAAGTAAGGACTCTTGTTTGAAATTAGGGACATGGGCCTTCCCAACTTTTGTTTCCACTTGAGTGATAAACACATAGTGTTTAGTTTTCCATGAATATTTTTATTTCATCCTGAAACTGCATAAACCATGCTACCGTTAGAAGCAGAACTGAGCAGCAAGCTGTAGTTTGCCAAGGTTCATTCTGATCTACTGTTCTTCCTGGAATTAGGACTATTCAATATGACACTTTTTGTTTGTTTGTTTTCTTTCCCTTCAAACCTTAGTGCCTTTCATCTTCCCTCACTTGTTTCCCTCTGTAAGTCTCAGAAGCATCTGCTACCTGGAACTGACTCTGCTCTGAGTTCATTCCAAACCATGCCTCCTCCAGCTGGAATGTGGATGCTGTCTTTCAGTGGACATCGGGATGCAGTCTCTGCTTCCTAAAGCTAATATTTCCAGCTCTAGTGAACTAGAGAAGTGTTAGGAGAGGCAGACTCAGTTACAGGTACAGGCAAGGAAAATACCAGAAATGAGTGAAATCAACCAGCTATAAGAAGTAAAAACAAGTGGGACGGATGTGAAGATCAGGTACAAGTCTGGGAACAGTGGTTCTTGGTCTTCGGAATACCAATGCCTAGAGAGCACTTGAGAAATACTCTCAGCAAGGTGAACTCCAGAAACATTATCTCAGCATCCCACAGCCAGACATCTCTTGCATTCCTTTTTAAATTTTTCCAGATGATTCTAAAGTGTAGGTCACTTTTGCTAACAATGGGCTTCATATGGAAAGGATTTGACAACGTTAGCTTTTGAAAGACTACTCAATAGAAATAATATCGCTGTATGAATGTCCACTTAATATGCTTTCATTTTTTAATTTGAACAACTGTTTCTAAGAAGACAATATGGAACCTATTAACTAGTGATTTCTTACTGTATGTTTTTTCTTCTTGACATTCTGTATTACTTGTACTCTCTTACTGCTTTGTTTTTTATGTCCTTTCTTTTTTCTCTTTAAATAAAAAAAGAAATAAGTAGAGTTGGTATCGTTTTTAAATGGCTCGAATGACTCTACTCAAATCCAAGTAATCCTGAAGCTTGTGAGCTGTGAATCATAGTTTTAAGGAAATTGTTTTAAATAAGATATAATCCTTGTATTATATCATTCAGCAATACTTTTTTTTTTTTTTTTTTTACATTTGCTCAATTACATTGTATGAGGTATTAAGTGCTGAGAAAACTTCTGTAAAGTTGGTGGTGACCCAGGTGACATGAATGTGGTTGAAGTATGGCACCTCTAATTTAGAGTGTTTAGTTTATTGTAGAATATCCTAACAATGTGCATATGTACACATATGACTGAGATACACGTGCATATGTGTATATTTGTGCTGATATGGGACTGCGATATTGTTCAAGGACCTGCTTTGTGATTACAATCAATGCTAAACTTTCTAGAGAAAGCTAATAAACTACGATTCAAACTGTTCAGCTCTGCAGAAAAGTAATCCGATGAACTGAGAATTCTATAGTTCTCTCACACTATTCCTTAGTGCTAAGAACCTACTTCTACTGATTTCCTTAACCTACAGGAAGCAAACAGGAGGATCTTTGTATCTATGAGGGCTATTGTTTTTGGATTCCTCTGACTTTAGATCAAATATTATGATTGGCTTAATTATAGTGAATTTCAATGTAGCAATATGAAAATACTTACATATCAAGCTAGAATTTTAAGTTCCAATTTGATGTATTTTATTGAATGTCTAACTTGACTGAAATGGCATGATTTCATATGTAAAGAACACAGAGTATTTACCATATATACATTCTATAAATTTTTGTTAGGTATTTTGAATTAAAGGAATATATTTTTTTGACTTACCTTCAACTGGAAACTAAATCTGTGATACTATGATTGATACAAGGACATTAAGTACATGATAAAGTAGCTAAATATTACTGAATTCTTTTTGTTCTGGGAAGCAGCCTGTACTTAGCAGGACAGAGCAAAATGCAGCTGTTGAAAACAGAAAAAAAAACATTTCAGTCAAGTAAAAAAGTGGACTTTATGAAAAGTATCTTTCAAACTAGAATAAGTAATTGGGAGGGATAGTGTATGTTCCATTAATGAAAAACAGCTCTTGAGGCAGGGGTCAGAAAACAAAGCATTATCATCTTAGCTTTTACAATGATTAGCAAACTCATGAAGAGTTATCTTTTGGTAACTAGATTGCAAAAATTAGACATTTTGATTCGTATTGGTCAGAGCTGAGACCAAAAACACAATAAAATGTGAAAGTTAAGTGAAACCTGGATTTGCATACAGATTTAGCTGTTTTCTAGCACTGCCACTCTGGAAAGTGATTCAATTATTCAGATCTCTCATCAAACTGAAGCAGAGCAGTGGTTTCCAAGCTCCACTGTGACCCTGCATCACCAGGTAGCCAGGACAACTGCTAATGTGTGTGTTCTGCTCAGAAGCGTGATTAATCCATATGTCTGGGCAAAGTACAGGAATGTGAGGGATTTCAGTAAGCCCCCTCCCCAGATTGTCTTCATCAGCATTTCATGCCAAACATTCTGACATGCTTAAACACTCATATCTTGTAGAATTTTGATTAAACCTGTTAGTTTGGCTATATTCACCCACATCATTGGTTTTTGTACCAGTTTTTTTTTTTTTTTTTCTCTTTCAGTGACTTACAATATTCTATGGCTAAAGACTCAAAGTTGGAATGAGAGGTCATTCGTATCTGGACTCGATGCATTGCCTGCCTATCTTCCATGTGGACAAAGCAAAGGTACTTAGAAAAAATATCTTCTGGCTCCAACAGCCAGACTTTCACCAGTCTGAGGAGAGTTGCTATGAACCATTAAAGGTTTGACATCATACTGGGCTATCAATATGGGCTGCACTTAAGTCAGTTCAGAAGCAGCTCTGTTTCAGCGGTCACACTGGATCATACTGAGAAAGCAAAGGATGTACCAACTCCATTCCATTCTCCTGCAGCTTGCAAATGTGCCTCATATTATTATTTAAAAGTATTTTGAGAATCAAAAATATCGAATGTTTTAATTCTCACTTCAGGCCTGGGAGGTAATGCTCAGTGTGAATATGTTTTGCAGTGTTTTTGGTTCCTGTAAGTAGCAAATACCTCATTTCTCTGGCTGTGTTGAGGGGTTAGCAGGAATGCCGAGTGGGCAGATCTAGGGGCCTTTGTTTAGGTTCCCAGGATGCTCAGGCAGGTCAGTTCCTGAGTGGGGTGTTTTAAACACGAAGTGTTGGGGTAGGAATAAAAAAAAAAAAAAAAAAGAAAGGAAAATGTGAGGAACATAAATCCCCAGGCTGCAGACTGAAAATGAGGCCAGCTTTCCTGTCAGGCTGAGCTGTTCTATGCATCTCTCACTGTGTGACATGTGACCAGTCCAGGCTTACAGTTTACAGGGTTTGCAAAGAAGCCTTGCCCTACTGTACCCATCCTGAAGGACAATGGCATCCGAAAGGCCAGGCTTCCCAAAGCCTTCTCCATTGTGCTGTTCTGCACTTTTCAAAGGAGCCATTATGGCCTGGATGTTGAACGTATGGCAGACTGTTACCAAAATCCACCAGAAAAATGCTGTTTTCCCCATTAAATATAAATCTGTTTATCTTTTTATAACACTTTAACCAATCGATGATGGTAATTATAATTTCATTTCAGAAGTGTACAGAAATCTTAATAATGCTTATTATGTTAACTTAACAATTTAAAAGTTAAATAGTGCATAAAGTGTTAAATCATATATTGTGAGAATACTGTCCTAACAAGAAGATCCCAAGACAGCACTTAATGTGATAAATAAAAAATAAGTTCACTTCTACTCTTTCTTCAAAAGATAGGTAATGACTATTTTTCAGGATTTCCTGTAGTATTTATTTTATACATGTAGCACTTTTGTGTATATTAAGGTCCAAATTGAATTTTGATTGTTTATAAAAGATTCCCATTTTGAATTGGATAGTAAGCAATCTTTGAGGACAGTCATTGGTTGCTCAGAGAGAAAACATGATCGGCTTAATGACACCTACACAAATTAGGAGGCCTGGATGTGAGGCAGGCTTCCCTTCCAGCCTGTGCAGCCTTCTCAGGATCCTGGCTGTTACTTGGTGATGCTGTTATTCACTTACTTCGTTGTTTCCACTCACTTTCATGTCATTTTTTATTCATTTTCAATCCTCTAACACCTGCATTCTCAAATATTTTTTTTTCTGTCACAAATATGAGACACATGAAGTTTGAATCACTGAAAAATGTAACCAAAGTGCACTTAAGGATAAAAGTGACTTGGTACTTAAGTCCATTTTTTTCTGTTTTAAAGTCCTAAGCGTATTTGTTGTTAGGTTGAGTTTTGAGATTTCTGTGTCAGTCACAGATATTTCTTGATATATTTGCAGATGGCCCAGTTGTGCGCTTCTACTAGTTTTGCTCAGTTAATTCAGCACTTTAAAGAAAGTCCATCAGAGAAGTAACTAAGTCTGCTTCTAAATTAGAACCAAGGGTCTAATCTAATAATGAATTTATGGTGAATCGCAGGGTCAGGGATAGAGTAAAACACTTGACATTCCTTCGGCTTTAATGCATAAAGATTTATTCTTTATTTCTGAGAGCAGAAATAGAGTATAATTAAAAGTAAACAAAAAGCAAAGAGTGCATTTTCTTTTTGTGAGCACGCCAATAACTGTTAATCAAGTTTCGTGCCCCTTTAAAAAGGTCATTCTAGAAATACAAATTTGTTTTCATAAATAATTTCCAAGTGGAATATTAACACTGACACTATAATTTTGCATGACTTATAAGGAAATAATGAAAGATATCCTTTAATGCTAGGTTACTCATGATAGAGTAGTCATTGGCTAATGTGGCTTTTGATGAGGTTGTTATCACAGACCAGGAAGCAGGGCTGTGCCAGTGAGCTTTCTCATCACTGAGACAAGGCACCTAACACCAGCAACTTCAAGGAGGAGAGGTTTGATTGCCTCCCAGCTTCAGCTGGGATCAGCTGAATCCGAGGCAGATGAACAAAGGCAAGGAACAGCCGAGTTTCCTAGCTCACTTCAGACAGGAAGCAGAGCGGGGAGATGCCAGAGAGTATGAGTGAGGGGGCAGCCCCAGTTCCCAGGCCAGGCATCCATGAGCCACCCTGACATGAGGAGAAGTACATTCCACTGATCTGAGGGGAAGACCCAAAAGTAAGTAACGCTGAACATTAAACTGACCGCTGGAAGGACAGAGTGAGAAGGAAAGACCTGAAAGGAAAGAAGGAAGGAGGAATAGAGAAAGAGCGCAGGAGGAGGGAGGGCATTATAAATTCTTTGGCAATGTCAAGATTCTCCAGCGAACAGAATCAATACGCTGGCAAAAAAGAATTAAATTGAAGTGGTTGAATATCAATGTTTATAGTTTCTTGAGTCACAAACATTAATAACCTAAGAAAATCTTGATTGAAGCAAGAGAAAACTAAAGAAAGGAAAGGAGAATGAGAATTTAAAATCTAATATGTGCAAGATATTTCATTAGACACTGTTCCATGTTATTATTATTTGAATATAATTCTTCCAAAATACATTTATTTCTCAAATCATGATCTCGTGTGTGTGTGTGTGTGTGTGTGTGTGTGTGTGTGTGTGTGTGAATGTACTACTGGGGAAGTGTATGTTCGAAAGAGTGAGAAAGAGAGAGAGAGAAAGAGAGAGATTTTAAATTGATCTAATAAAGATGTGCCCATGGCTTGTCCCATTTAATAAGTCACAGGGCCTGCCATGTCCGTCTCTGAGCTCCTGTGTAATTGATGGGTTAGCCGAGTAGCAAAGCTCTGTTTTTGTCTCAATCTGCACATTACATTACTTGAGTTTTTAGGCTTATGTACTTTAAGAATCAAGTTGAATATTGCTTAACTGCAGTGAAGATGTGTTTTCAAGCCTTGTGTTACCATTTGTACTGTTTTATGCAGTTCCCGAGACTCTTATTTAAAATTGTTTCAAGACAGAAAACAATTCCTTTTTATAATTAATCCATCATTCACTATGACTCGTTAAATCTCTGTTCTTCTCCAAGTGCAATTATATTGTTTAATTGTACAGACATGAAGGGAAATGATACCTGAATATTTTCCTCTGATAAGTAAAAGCACTTGAGGTTCAAACTGATGATTTAGGAAAAGCTTAACTTTCTAGGCAGTGTTCCAAATCACACATTATCTTTTTATTTATAGGTGCTTTGACCTATTGGCCAAAGCACACAGATGAGTAATACTTGTATGGTACTAACTAAATAGAATATGTAGATGGAAATGTATCAACTAAAAAAAGATTCATTAGCTATATTATTAATCAAAATTGAAAAGAGAAAAAAGAATCAGAAAGGGAAGGATGAAGGGAAGATGAGAAAGATTGAGAGAGAGGAAAAGGGGCAAGGAGACAGAGACATATTAAGAGGACTTGAAAGAGAATACAAGAGAAGTAAAATGATAGGAAAGAGAGGATGAGGTGGAGGAAGAATGATATAACAATTCAGAAAAAAATAAAATAATTGCATACATGGCAATATAGGCAGGTAAATAAGTAGGTTTTATTGTTATTTTGAAACCAAGGAAAATGTCAAAGCACTGTCTTACTGTCACTTTGTCATTGTGTTTTGAAATTTGATAATATTATGAGGTTATTGTATTATATTTCTGTCTATTTCACAAGTCCTTGAGGAATTATGTGATTAATACTTTACATCACACCTATTATAGGATTTCAAAGTTCTTTTAATAAATAAGTATCATAAAATATCACCTTTATATTTGCAAACATTTTATTTTCATGGCAGACAGCACTTTTGTTGCTTTTAGAAATTATCTGACACCCACATTTAAAGGCAGAGGTTTATTTGGCTCATTGTTTCTGAAAATTCAGTCCTTCGATTATTAAAATAATTCCCAAAATACCTCCCTGATTATATTTCAGCAATGGCCTTATGAAAGGGAGAACCATATCTGAGAAAAGAGAAAATTCCACTGCACCATGCTGAAACCAGGAGAAAATGTATAATTTTTATTTGTATGTTTAACAAAAACAATTGTGCATCATTTTAATGTTTATTGTTGCTTTGGATCAACAAATTGTAGCATTTTTCTTCAATGCTATGGGAATGGCAGTGCTTTACTGTGGATGCATATAAAAATTAATGCAATATTTGTTTCAAAATATGGACCACACAAAATACTATATAGCACCAAACACTTCTCCTGCTTGTTAGATAAAAAATACCAGAGATGCTGCATGATAGTAGCAACGCATATGATCTCTCTCTCTCTCTCTCTCTCTCTTTCTCTCTCTCTCTCTCTCTCTCTCTCTCTCTCTCTCTCTCTCTCCCCTTCCTTGTTCCTTGTTTTCTTTCATTCCTCACAAAAATTCTATAATTCTTGTTTCTTTTGTACATTAGATATGTGATGAGTTTGATAGCTAGTTCCCAAAGAGGTGAATGACAGCTTACAGGTTTATCAAAACATAAGTGAAGGGAAAACCAGTGCTTTGCACTATCTAGCAACTTTATGCATAGTATTTCAGTGCAGCATCAATTATCCTGTATGGTAAACATCATTCTCACCTATAGTCAACTACTCTGCTGTTTTTGTAAAATAAAACATCTTCAAATTAAAGAAAGAGAGAAATTATTTTGACTTATGGCTTTAGTGGGTTCAGTCCCCAGTTGTCTTGTTGCACAAGTTAAAGCCATGGTGGAAGGGCCTAGCTAAGGACAGGTTCTCAGTGCATGGCAGGCAATGTGCTGAGAGAGAAGGGAGGAGCTGAGAAAGGAGATGTTCCATCCCCGGTATACACCAGTGACACACCTCTTCCACACAAGCCCCAACTCCCAGCAGCACCTCTCACTGTGTAAACATCAAAGGAACAGTCCATTGGTCAGCAGAATGCCCACGGAATGCGTTACCTTTCAGAAGCTCTTCTTCTGAATGCATGAAATTTAGTAAATCAACATGTTGCACATTTTATTAATGAAGGATATGTGGTCTGTCCCCCAGGTCTCCCTGTTCGGTGGGTATGTGTTCTTTCTACCAAAAGCTACATTTTCATTCCACACACTGAATATTGTACCTCATTTCACTTCTCTTGATTTCATTGAGGAAAAAGGAACACGTCATACATTTTCCTCTAAATATCTAAATTAGTTTCATTATTAAATTATCATTGATATTATAAACCCCCTAGATTTTGTTAACATTACAAGGGTAAAATATGATAATATGAACTTTATTTTACAGTTGTTAAATAAATATTTCTGATCAATTTTGTTATACCCTTCTTCACTTCATGGTCAGTGTGTGCTGTCTTAAGATACAGAAAGAGTGTGAAAATTTCCTTATTGATTAAAAGAATGAAATGCTTCCTCCTCTAGTTTATTTGAAAGTAAAGCTTTATCATCAAGCCAGAAAAATAGACTCAAGTTTTGAAACTTGAGGAGTAAATATTTATTCTATCCCATACAATTTTGTGGACTCTATCAGAAGCCTGGAAGACTACTGAATTCATGCATTTCCTGCAAGCTGACTAAGAAGATTTGCCATTTTTGCATGATATCAGCATTTTACTAGAGACAGATTATCTGGGATTATTTCCATTGCTCCCGTTCTAACTTCCCTCTCGTTTTAGGGATGTGTTTCAGAGAACAGACTGTGTCTTTCTTCTTTCAGGACAGTCCTTTAGATATCTGACTGTAGCTGGTTCTTTTTTTGTGAGACAGGGTCTTGTGTCATGATCCAGTCTGGCTGCCAGCTACTAATCCTTATGCCTCAGTCTCTCCCAAAGAGGGATTGTAGACATGGAGCACCACACCCAGCAAGGTGATAGTAGCTCTTAATTCCCTACCACTTCTGTTTTATTAGATTTGATTAACTTTGTTTCTGATTGTGTAGAAGGCAGAATAGTATTTCTAGATTTTGCCATTGTATTTGTTAACATTTAAAACCATAAACCTAACCAAATAGCCATGCTTTTAATCTGAGTTTTCTTTTGGAATGAGAGATACACAGTAAAGCAACATATTTTAAGTTTCTACAAGACATAATTGAATCAGTGAATTGCTTGTTAGTCATGTAATACAAAAGTATGTGTTATTTGAAGCCAGTGATTATTTTGCAATAATCACTGATTTTGGCCATGCACTGCAGCTGTTCATAGAGCTGCAGCTCCTGCGTCTTTACTAAGGGCTGAGTGACCTATGACCTCCACCTGCTGCAGCCATCACCTGTCATGCTCGCCTTTATGTTCATCATTGTCATTGCTTCTGCAACGTACAGCACATTGAAACCTCTGTACCCTGAGAGACCCTGAGGGAAGTGCTGTACCTTATTTTACTATTTAATAATTATAAAACTATGAGTTAAACCATTTCTCATTTTAAAAAATGAGATTGAGAAAAAGTGACTACTGTAGGCCTAGCCATATAACTAAACATATTAAACTTAAAAATCTGGTCATTTTCTTAACATAAATGTCTGATCTCATGGATTTAATGTGGATGGATAAACACATAATTTTAATGTGTTAGAAAATCTCTTACATGAAGGAGCACTTTTTGTGTCTTTCTAAGAGATAGAATTCTATTTCCAATTGTACCTTGAACAATTAATAGAAATTAAACATCAATATCTACCTGAAGTCCTTTGGAGGAATGCGGTAAGGAAAGCCTGTGAGTGACAAAATCTCGCTGATTGTATGTGTGTGTTATGGACCACGGGAGAATGATTTATTCTTATTTCTGTTTTTTTTTTTTTTTTTTTTGAGATTTGATAATGGTTCATCAAGGTGAGTTTGAAGGTCATGCTCTTAGGTCACGTCTCACTTATTTGACAAAATGGGCTAGAATTTCCTCACATCTTCCATCTTTCAGCAATGAAAACTTTGAAAGTTCCTACTTTATACTAGTGATAAAAACTTCCCATGTTTGCAAATACCTATTCATTCAAATCAGATCAGCTAGGGAAGCCCCTCATAATGGCTTCCATTGTGGGTACTGTCCAATCTTTCCTATTGATTTATTTTTTCTCCTCTTTCTTGACTGGAAACTCCATTCTTCATTGAAATTATACCTGATCAGAAAGATGTTTAAAGAGGACACAAATTTTTGTTTAGCTTCACATTGTGCAATAATATTTTCTTTGCAAGGACGCTGCAGGAGAATTGGGAAAATAGAAAAATTGCATAATAATGTTCTGTATAATAGATGTGTGATCCTCAGGGATTTATAATTCAAACTGCTCATTCCATGACATTTGGGCGTTCGCAATATGGCTAAAGTGCTATGACTCCTAGAAAGTAAATAAACATGAGTGGCTGCGCAGTTGCAGACTTCCTGGCCAAGAATGGAGAAGAACCACAGTGGGGTGGCTGTTACACCTAATATAGCTCGGGATGTTGAGCAACGGAGTAACATATGAGGGCTTCTGTGTGCTGTTTTCATTGACTTACCCTTCTATAGACCGTGGAATGATCTTATATGGATCATATTTTACCATTTGTCTTAATTTCACTGGATTTTGTAGGAAGAATTTATAGAATCAAATCTGTTTTACAGACATTTCTAGACTGAATGAGTGAGCTTTATTTTATAATCCAGGAAGGAAATAAAGATATAAGCCCCCTGGACTCTGAGAGAGAGGCTACACCAAATGGCTTTTGTGCAATTTAGTTTATTTCCTTCCACACATACCCAAAGGACTGTCTGCTGTTGGTAAGTTTTGTTTTTGAAGGCTGAGATAACCCAATATTCAAGTCCACTGACTTTTGGGATACTGAATCTACAGATGGTGATGATAATAGCAGATGGCCTTCTCCTCCTTCTCCTCCTCCTTCTCTTCCTCTTCCTCCTCCTCCTTCTTCTTCTTTTTGTTTCTCCCCTTCCTTCTCCTTCTGTTTTGCTGTATGTATAGAAATAGAGTACTCTCAAGCTTTGCTGTATGTATAGAAATAGAGTACTCCTCTAGGGCTGAGGAGTTGTGTGATCACAGAAGTAATAAAATTCTAAGATGTCTTGCTTGTGATTGGAAACTAATCACACTCTGATGATAAGCGGTATATAACTTTCAGATAAAGAAAAGTTATCAGTCAATTATTTCATGTCATTGTTCTTACAGGTGTAAAATTTAATTTAGTAATGGACCTATGGAAAAAACTCTGAAGGTTGAATGCCAAATATTTGAAAATTAAAATCTATCTTCTTGTAGATGTTACCATAGCTAAATTCTTATCAGGCAATTGAGGGGGACAATGTGTTGCTACTTTGCCACATCCTATGATGTGACCAGAAGAGAAAGACTAATGCTTATATTACAGCCACACATTCCTAAGTTCAGTGGAAAAAGTGGGAATTAAAGATGGAATGTTCGAGCAATCTTTGTATGGAATCATCACCACAATCTTGTTCATAAATCTCTTAATGTCCAGCACAGAGAAGATATTGACTTGTAAACTTAGAAAAGTGAATGTGCTTGCGGGACTCTAATATATACTAAATTAATGTTAATATATACTAAATTAACGTTAATATATACTAAATTGAGTGTAGACACCATGGTTTGGCACTGAACTTGCTCTGCGGGCTTTTCCTACTCTGGAAATTTGTCATTGTTTTGCAACTCCACCAGCCTTGCCATGGTTACCAAAGAGGCATAGGTAGAAACAACTTTGCTCTTCAGTGGAATCAGCACAAGTGCTTCTGAGACTCCAAATCTGAACCCCCAACATTCAGGCTTGGCCAGGGGGGATACTGGGAAGACTTGTCCTATTCATTGTGCCGTAAGTGATGGAAACTTCTTCATGGAAAGAACTGAAAAGAGTTTTTCTACTGCTTTTCTTTATTTAAAATCGCAGATCTGTTCAATTGCATCTTTTTGTAGGAGGGAAAGACCTGTTCAATGGAAAACAAAGAAAATTCTGCAAGAAATAGGACTGCAGAATCAAAGGCGGTCCCAAGGGTAACATTTCATCAGTTTTATTTTTGTAACATTAAAACATTTCTTGGGTCCCTTGAACTGAAGCTTTTCTGTGTTGCTCTTTCTGGAGCAGGACATTGTATTGGCTGGCCCAGGATGGTCCCTTCAACCTGGGCCTCTGAACTTCTGTATCGCATAAAAAATGGTTCAGTTTGAATTTTCTGCTGAGAATTTCCCAGTTCTAAAGGACATAAAATGCTACAAGATGGAATGTTTCCAGGCTCTGAATTCCTGTTTTTCTCCCTCTTCCTAGAAGGCCTGAACAGTCCAGAGATTCACAAAAGAGAAGCAGACAATTTGGGTTAATTTAGTTTTACTTTCCCGCTCTTGGCCTGGCCCTCACTTTCCTCTTAGCCAGCGTGGTTCTTGAGGGCAGTTTATCTCCATCTCTCTGTGTGACTGGAGGCGTTTCATATTGTCATGAGACAGCACTGAAAATGAGAGTGTGGCTTAGTATTAGGCAATTTCAAGAACTTTAGTTTGTAGTTACTTGTTGTGTAGGTCTAATGATTTCCTATCCCACACAGAACATGATCATATAATTAACTCACTTTTCTCAGTTTCTGGCATAATCAAGTGGGCTCTCAATCAGCACAATTTATTTTTCCCATTTATAATATGTAAATTTAAGAATTGCCCAGTGCTTACTCTGGCCACTGAGAAACCAGAAATTGCAGTTGGAAACATTTTTTTTTTTTCATGTTTAAAGGCATGTTTTTTGAGTTCCGTTTAATCAGAGTCCACAAATAAAAATGTATACACATTTCAGGAAAAGAAAAACGTGTTAACTACTTTAATACTAAATCTATTGAGACACCAGTAGATGAACACAAGTTACCTTTGTTCTCTAAAGTGACAGGCAGTGCTCACCTTGGTGGCATCAGCTTCCAGGCAGGTATTAGTAGGAGTGACCTTGGCCACTGAGATTGCCACCCGCACACTTCCAATTTCTTCTTTAAGGACCGCAGTGTGGTGGGTTTTCTGCGGTGAGCAAAGCCCTCCAGGCCTTCCATGTGAGGGTAACGCTGGTGAATAAACACCCCAGTGTTTTTCTTTTCCTTGAACCTTGTAAATATTTTTTGGCAGACACTAATAGCACATTCTTTTGTGGTATAATCTACATCTGTATTTAAATAAGTTCATTTCCCCCTCAATGCTTCATTTTAAAATAGGACCTGAAGTGTTTAAAAGTTTTTCTTACAAGCGTAGTATTTATTTCAAGACAGGTAGCATTTCTTATTATTTCTTTTAACAACTAAATATGTAAGTAAATGTTGTTTTTTTTTAGAAATTAACACTTACACCCCAACTATTCACATATGAAAATTATCACCCAAACTGTTGATGACAAGTAGTATAACTCTGTTATGTACATGTAATGAATACACCTTAGAGGACCATACACCCTGCAGACTATAAATTCTTCTTGAGACTATAAAACTGTTCGTTTCAACACAGTAATTTTTTAAAATATAGGTAACATAAGAAGTAAAAGAAATACAATTTCTCTCTGCTTATTTTTCAGTGATAGAAAAAATCCTATGTGTTCAAGTCTATGTTAGAAGTTTAGCTTGTATTTTGTCTTATTATATGCGCATTAACTGTGTGTATCAAATCAGTCCCTAAAATGTGTAGGACCTGAGTGAATGCTGACTGTCTATCCAGTGCAAACATACTCAAAAGAAAAACGAAAATTTTCAGTCCCTCATCTGGATGTAGGTTCCTTTGTAATCTCAAATATCTGGCTACTAAAAATACTCGGTTTCCAACTTTTTTCTTTGATTAAGCAGATATTTAACAACACAATGCTCTTTCAGTGACAAGACATCTTTTGTAAAACATTCTCAGCTTCAGCTTTAACATAGGTGGAGGAGATATTTACTGCTTTAGATGGACACTAGACACTGCTAGACTCAAACAATATTTGTGTATTTTGCTATAATGGAATCTTTTATTTTTATAGCTCAGGTACAGTAATCAACACTTACCTACAACAGAGACCGAAGTGATTGTTGACATCATAGAATAGGACAAACTAATTGGATTTAAGAGTATGGAAAACACAAACTTGTTTATTTGGGAGACATTTTCTTACTTGTGTGTACAGTCTTAATTAAATCCCCCAAACTGTGTATCCAGCTGGATGGCATTTTGTATTTGATGGACAAGTACTGAAGAATAAAATGTGTGGAAAGATGGCCTGTTTTGCTCAGTGTATGTTTGTTCTCAAAACCTCAATGTGCGTTTTTCTCCAGAAACTAATTCAGAAAGAAATCATTAGCATTAAAATAATTCTGACTGTAAGGGTTTGAAATTTCTTCCTAGAAATTTCTTCTATCTCTTTAACAGTATTCCAGAAACATATATACTCTTTTAGTTTTTTTTTTTGTTTTGTTTTGTTTTGTTTTTTTTTTTAAAGCAGAGTTGACATAATGGCAGGAAATTTGTCTGTTTTTAACTTAATTTTTATTCATATTTGACAAATAATTGTTGCATGTATTTAAGTGTTACAGTGGGATGTTTTAATGTAAACATATGTGGTGGAATGATTGTATTAAGTTATTTAACTTGGCCTTGCTCTCAGAAATCACATACAAGTGCTAAAAAGTAGCTGCCACGTGGACTGTGCTCATATATTTGTGGAATGAGTTAATTCAGGAGCTGAAGCAGCATGAAAACAAGCCAAGCAAGACAAGAGTGTATTCTGGTATGACAACAGAATCAACAAGCCATCTTATAGCATGAGAAAATTAATGTATTTTTTTGTTTTTGTTAGTTTGTTCTTATACTGTTTTTCCTTTGCCTTTCTGTTAAAAGTTTATGGACCTCTGCCTATGATGTTAGGCAAAAGCAGACCTTTCACTGTTGGGTGAAGTTTTGAATGAATCTCGCCTTAATAGAGACAGTAATTCACCGCATAAGGACAGGAACACAGTTTAAGAAATCACTCATTAGACAGCCTCGCTGCTGTGTGAATACTGCAGTGTGCACACAAAAGCCTGCCAGGTACTGCCTGCCACGAACACCTTCAGGCTCCCTAGTGCAGCCCACGGACGCTATGTGCTAGGTCTGTAGAGTAGGTGGATCCCTGAGCACCATAGGTAAATGGAATACAGCAATGAGTAAATATTTGTGCCTCTCAACATATCTAAACAGATTAAAAATGTATCCTAAACATAGTAGATGTAGTAAACATAATAATGCTCAGCTCTATTAAAGTGTTTTGGGGCCACTGTTAAAGAAGAACTGTGACCAAAGCATCCCTGACCAAAGCATCACCACACCGTACATGAGGGCAGATCATGCAGGCTTTCAGTCTTTAACTGGTGTACAGCTCTCACACACTCAGACAGGTACTGTTATGGTTCAGATATAAAATACCCCTCCCCGAAGCCCTCTTTGCTTCAAGCTGGCCTTTTGGAAGGAGAAGGGACCACAGGACTGTATTACAATCTGGAGATCAATATGCAGATGAATTATTAGACAGCAGAGTTAGGTTGGAAGAGGTTGGTCAATGGAGCGTGAGCTGGAAGGGTGGATTCTCACCCTGCATCCTCCTTTCACTCTGCCTCCTGCCTGCCAACAGATGGGCATCTGTTTTCCCCGGGGTCCTCCTACCAAGCTGTTTCTGCCTTGGAACAGCCAACCCTAAAGTGAACTCTCTGAAACTGGAAGTGAATTAAATTGGGGGCTTATCGTATGTAAACTCATCTGTTAGTAAAACAATCTAAGGCTGTTGAGAAAAAAAGAATATCTAAGGAGATTACTCTGGATTGCTCAATTCCCTGATCTTTAATAAAGAAATAAGTTATCATTAAATTTCAACCTGAGCTTGGTAGGGTGAGAACACCCGGACGATTCTACTGCATCACCTCAGACAGTTGGCTGGCCTCTCTGTGCTTCACTCTTTCCTCCAGGGCTCTGGAAGTAACAAATTAGCATGCTTCGAGATCATGACGGCTCTTTCATTCATGTACTGACTTAGGGTATACGGAAAAGTCACAGAGAAAGCATCTAATAATAACAAGATAGTTCTAATCCAAGGACATTTACACAGTTATAAATATACCAAAATGCTCAGTGTAAATGCACTACTTCTGTTTTACAGATGACTACTACACACAAATACATTTCAAAGTACCCGATAAGAAAATCAAGGTGCTTGTGGATCTGGATGCATATCGGATCTCTGTTTGTCCTGTGTGCTGGGAGCAGGGGGAGCTGTACTGAATGGGTAGAAGATAGAAGTCATCTTGCTCACAAAGAAACTCAATCCAAGATTTATTATTTAAAGAAAAATAGTGCCTTGGTCTGGGTATTGCCATGTTGAACACATGTTTTTAAATACACATGTTAAGATTTGTGGATGATATTTTTAAAACTCCAGTAGAGAGACTCCAAATCCCTCTTCACTTAATCACTCAATATTAGCACACACCTTTCCTTCTAAAATTATTTTATTTCTGTCTGCTCTGTGAGTCATAAATATTAATTACAACTCTGAGGTTCTGTTTTTTCCCAATCACTTTGGGAAATTGCAATTATTTTCACATATTTTTCTTATTTAATCTTATTAAATAATGACTGAGATTGGGGAAATATGAGAAATTTATCATAATTTGCTCATATAATAATTTTAGTAAGATGTATCAAAGGCTATAAACCATCATCTTAAAACAACAAATTTGGAGCTATTAGCTCTACAAATTAAGCTTTTAGATACAGAAATAGGGTTAATTACATGCTCCAGTGGCATTTTTGTGGCAAACAGGAAATATTTCTGCATGCTATATCATGTTCTATGCTCCAAGTTTGAAACATTGACGAGGCCCCAATCATAGTTTTGCAGGGCCTTTTAAAAGACTAATAAAATATTAAGTGAAATGAAGCTTCACGTCAGCTGTTGGCACACAAATCATTCCGCACACATTCACTCCTGAAATACACTTTTTCCCTGTTGAGGAAAGAAGCCTTATCTTTCTCTGTCAGCGTTTATCTTTAGTTCAAAGCTTCCAAACCTCGTGGACTTCTTTATATCCTCACTCTTTCCCACTCTTCTTTTCAGTAACAGCAAAGTCAATGAATCAATCCTCTCCTAGTGGGTTTTGAGGTTTGTTTTCTGTTTTTCACTTTTTATTTTTATATTTATTTTTTTTTTTTTTGTAATTTAGAACAAAGATGTGATCATCTCTGTGGAACTGTAGCTCCACAGAATGTCTGGAATTAATGTAACCAACAAGCCGTCTTTACAGATGTGCTACAGTTTGAGCTGTAGTCTTCTAATTTCCATTTTGTATCACGTGTGTCCCCAAGAGAATGTTCACATTGTTTCTTTAAAACACAGTATGTAATTTTATATTCAGTAAAAAATTCTAATATATATGAAATGTATAAAATATATAAAGCTTGAACATACACACACACACACACACACACACACACACATTATAGTGTTCTCAGGAGAGCACAGTATTTTAAAATCCAAGCTCTCAGCCCATGAGACCATCTGCTGTTTGGCCTCCGATCCTTCTCTTTGGCCTCATTTTCTTCCCAAAGTGTGGAGCAGGTAAGTGTTTGATGGATGCTCACTGGATAACTGAATGAACACTTGCTGTCCCTAATGGCACCAGTGCTTCCTTATCATGCCCTGAAAATCAAAGTTGGAAGACACACATGCACATACACACACACGCACACATACACACATACATGCACATACACACAGAAGGACACTGGAGACCAGGTCAGTGTCTTGTGCTTGCGTGAGTGTGAGCCCACCATGTGTGTCACTGGATGGAACAGTACACATCACCCTCTCATCCAAGTTGCCGTGAGATGCAACTGAAAACAACACATGTTTACTTTGAAATCCAGGAGACTAAAACAGAGGTGGGTCTTTTCCTAAACATAATGATGAAACTTGGGAAAGTTGAAAGAAACTTGGGAAGTTTGTAGTAAACACATCAATTTTTAAGGTTTACCTGATGATGAATTAGAGCAACCCAATGCTTTAGATGACTCACCAAGTTACATGAAACCAGACTTTGGACCAAAAACTGGACGCCAGTGTGGGTAGCAACATAGCTACAGTACAGTGTGCCTCTGACCTCAGCAGGGTTAGCATCACACACTCGGATTCCTGCGTCATGCTCCAGAAATTCAGCACTGGATTTTCTTGTACTAGGCTTTGCCTTTTTGTTGGATTAATGTGAAGCTATAACTATAGAAATGACAGCATTTTCCTCTATAACATGCAGGACATTCTAATTATGGAATCATGGTTCTTTATGTCTCATAATTGCTTTGATTTGCTGTTACCTGAAATTTTTCTATTTCTGCAAATTTGTCTTGTTTTGAAGTTTTTCCTTATAACACACTATGAGGACTTTTTCATTTTTCCTTTTATTTATTTATTATTATTATTATTTTTTAACCAGGGACTCAAACTCAAGATCAAGACCTTGCGCTTAGCAGGCAGGCACTTATACCACTGAACTGCATCTCAAGATTCTATCAAGGTCTTCATAGAAATATTTTTCCACCATTCCTCAAATATTTCAGCCTTTTAACCAGCAGAAGCAAAGTTCTTTTTTCTTTACATTTATGGCTTATTTCTTATACAGCAGTCAACAAGTGAGACTGGGTACCCTCCATCCTTAGTGTACTAAAATACTGAACATGATAACTGGTAGCTGATAACACTACCATTATTCTAACCACAATTATCTCATTGGTTGGGAGCAGAATAACAGTATGAGGGTCTCCATAACAACAGCTCTCTGAGGATGGTAGTGCTTTCATCATTTATTTTTATGTCACTGTAATTTTTTAAACTGTGATTTCATTTGCCCCCTTCTAGGTAAGAAGCCGTGGTATTTGGCAATTAATTTTAGGCTTTTCAGAATCCTTAAAATACATTTTAGTGCAGAAGTAAAAACAGTAGCCATCATTAGAAAGAGGAAGCTCAGAGAGAGAGAAACAAAGTGTCCTGGACAGAAGCTTCTGTCTCCATTGTCAACCAAGAAACTGTGAATTCACAAATTGGATAGGGACAAGCATAGCAAAAGGGGTGAAAAAGTAACAATTTTCTGCACACAAGGAATCATTGGCAGTGGGCCTGAATCATGTCTTAAGTACATTATCTCAGCTCTTTTCCTGCCTCTGAAGTCAGAGAGGGATGTCAGACTTGAGTTCAGTGAATGTACTGTTTTTGAAAATTTCAATAGTAATACAACCTCAAAACTGCCCCCCCATTGGTCTCTGAAAAAAGAAATCAAATGCAATCTTTAATAGAGGAGACCTAGCGAATAAAGTGCAAGTCAGGACATTTTGGTTTTTTCCTTTCAATTTTTCTATGGTTTAAAATCTAACCTTTCACCAAGGATCTCAAAACCTGGCAAGGTGGGACCTTGAGCACTTCTTGGACCCTGCCACTCACTTATGGACTCAGTGCCCTGCTGTGACCACACTGTGATGACCAGGAACACAGGTATGACACACGTTAATGACATGTCCTCAGTGCCACCAAGCACGGCAGGTGACACTGCATTGTTCTTTCTCTACAGCTGGTTGCTAGAGGATGATGATTCTAACTATTACAGCCAGTGAGTGGAGTCATGTCAAATGTTCATTTTATTCTGAGGACACTAAAGCATAAAGAGCTCCAATAGCTGTCCACATTTACAGTCCTAGTAATAGCTCAGCATCATTTGCTGTGTTTAAAATCAGTGCAACTTTAGCTTCCGTATTTTTAACTATGGTGCCTCTGTATGAAATTGACTCTGTCAATCCTTCACTTGATGGACCATCCTATCTGCCCATTTAATGTAAAAATAATACCCAGCGTGAACCTCCTTCACGTTCTCATGCGTGGTCAGTGTGGTCTCTTTCATGTGACCAGTGTGTAAACACAAACCAAAAGAAACTATGGAAGGCTTACTCAGCCATCACTCAGATGACACAAGGGCAGATTTAGAAGAAAAGTGGATGGCCCTGCTGAGATTCAGGACTTTCCACGGCAAAGGGGCTGTGGCATGGAGCTGGCCCAGCTTTCCTTCATATCTTCCTCTCTTCCAGCAGATCCAGATGGGCTGCAGCCCTGGCTGCTCTTCAGTTACACCAGGCTACTACATCTGCACTGATTCTCTGCAGCTGTGGGATGCCCTGCTGGGACATCTCTTCCCTAAAGCCTCAGACATCTGAGGGTGACGGTGCCAGATGAAAAATAAAAGAGCAGTAGAAGCATATTTTAATGAAATAATTACCAAACACAGCAAATTTGATGAGAAGTCAACAAAAGTCTAAAGCCTCCAATTTAAACTTAATAAAACTAGGTCTAGTCACTTCACCATAGAATTGTAGAAAACCAAAGGAGAGAAACGTGAAAGAATGAAAGAGAAGCAATCGGATGTGAGATTCTCAAGAACATTAGCTGTTTAATTCTGACTAAAACCACAGAGGCTGGAAGATCATGAGATGGGATATTAAATGTACACTGAAAAAGGCTGCAGGCAAGTCTTTGTGTACAGTAAATTGAACACAGAGAAGTTAGAACACCAACATTCAAATAAACTTTAGAGAAGCTGTTAGTAGAGCCGTCTTACAAAATAATATGAAGAACGACTTTCAGATTGAAATGAAAGAATCAAAGGCAGTAACCTACATCAGAGTAATTATGGACTCAGAATCCATCACACCATACAGATCTATAAACCGTAACATTTTCTTTTTAAACAGCTATTATAAAAATAATTAGAAATTTGTGGAGAGGAGCAAACAGTGCACAATGGTGCAACATTTTATAAAATAACAACAGCACAAAGTGAAGAATATTAGAGCTACTTAAGAGCAAAATTTCAAATTTTATTATAATGATCAGGAAAATATTAATAAAAAGTTGTTGAAAAATGAATGAATGAATTAAAAGGGCACAGCAGAAACTGTCACAGCATTAATTATCTATTTCATATGTAATAAAATGAAATGAAACACTAATGTTGGACTAGAGAAACAAAATGCAAGAGGCACAGGAAACAATAAAATAATGTACATAAATTCACTGTATCAGAAATCACCAAAAATGTAAAATAGATGAAGCAATCGAAAACTTAACAATTAGCAAAATAGAAAATAAATCCTCACTCAACAGTGTGTTAGTTTATTTTTTTTCTTTTTTTACTTAGAGGAAAAGCAAAACAGAAAAAAGGGTAGAAATAATACATAATTTCAAAAAAATGCTAAAAAATCACACCAATGTGTTATTTTAGATAAAATAATATATAAACTGCATTCAAAATCAGATAACTGATTCCCATGATACCTGGAACATGGTTATTGGACTGGGTGACTGTTTTCACTATCATTTGAAGTTATTTGCTTCGGGAATTTGTCTCTTGTCGGGAGCACATTGACTTTCCAGCTCTACTCTTGACTCAGATTAGAGGAAACCTGATTGTTTTATTCTTTCATGACCATCACACTGGACCAGACAGACATGAAGTTAGATTCAGTGTTCATATTGAGGGCCAAGGATACGGCTCAGTGGCATAGTGCCTGCCTGGTCATGAGTTTGATTCCCAGTCCCCTTCCCAAAAAAAGTGTTAATATTGATCAATAATTTTGCATAATTTAGCATAATATTGATCAATAATTTTGCAATAATAATGAGTGGAGACAGACAGAGAAAGAGAGAGAGAGAGAGAGAGAGAGAGAGAGAGACAGAGAGAGAGAGAGAGACAGCAAGACACAGAGACACAGAGACAGACAGAGACAGAGACAGAGACAGAGACAGAAACAGAGAGGTTCCTGAACAGCTTCACAATTTTATTGCTTAAGCCGCATGACCTAACTCATTCACGGGAACATGAGGAATCAATAGTAAGTTTGGATTATTTGGTAAATCAGTTATCTATGCACCACAACATATCATTGGAAATTTCTAACAAAACCCTTCCTTACTCTGTGGATAACTATTTACCTTTGAAAAGCATGTTTGTGTTCATCCTGAGCCTTAAAATTGGTCGAGCAATCAAACATAGGCCACCAGGTTATGCTGCAGCTTGAGTTTCATGAAGTATGTGAGCTGTCAAGGTAGGTGGGCCCTCAGGACTTGTTATCCACTAAAAGGGTTGAAAAACACTTGAGCAGGTATAGCAGGAGCAAATAAATTAACAAGCAAACCTCCCAAATGCTCAGTTCCCCACACCTGCCACTCTCCTTGCCTCTCCTGCTCCACAACTAGCTGCTCAAGGGGATTTTCCTGCCATCAGCTAGCTGAGCAGAAGCACCATCAAATGAGGTTTAAAGATAGTTTTGTACACTCTATAAGCAGTACTCAAAATTCACCAGTTACAGCACTACCACCCACTTATGCATCATTCCTGAAGCAAGCAGGAAGGGAAAATTTCTTAGTAAGCACTTTGCATCATGCCTCTGCTTATTTGATTACTTAGAAAGAGAAATCACCAGAGCCGTAAGTGTGAAAGTGTACGTAAATGTGTTAATGAGTGACAGCCAGTAGTTGAGCTGAATGCCCAGGACTTTTATATCATGATTGGAAAACTGATGAAGAGAATATTTCTAGAACAAGTGTATAAATATACCTCAAGTATGCTTAAGATATTTAAAAATTGTATTTCAAGATAAGTAGTGCATAGCAAGTAATTTCACATAGAAAGAAAAGAAGCAACTTATATATGGTGTGGAAAGAAAGTCTAATGGAAATGTTACAATGCATTCTATAGCAAAATTAAAAATCACTTTGGTATGTCCCTTGCAAAGCTGTATTTATTTATGAGTCTTCATCAAGATAAGTTTTTACTCTTCAGTAGGCTCGAAGTTTGTAATGCATCAAAATTATATCATTAATTAGAAAGTAATTGAATTAAGCATATAAACAATTATTTTATGCAAAACATGATATGACTAAATTTTCATTTCCCATTTCTTAACAGTAAACAGTTTCTCTCACTTCAGCATCTATAGAAGAGCATAAATGATTCTATCAGAATCCACCAAAGCACCAGGCATGGTGGCACAGACCTGTAATCACAGCACTTGGGAGGCTGAGTCAGGATTGCCCCAAGTTCAAGGCCAGCCTGAACTACACAAGACCTTGTTTAACAAATGAAAAAGAAGGACTCCACAGCCCCCCAGCTCATGGTCAGCAGTGCAATGTGAGGGGTTGTGTGAGCCGCCCAGGACCCTGCCACTGCTCACATCCAGGAAACAGGCCCAGCGGAGATACCCTCCAATGCAGCCTGCAGGCTCTAGGCCCCTTTGGGATGCAACTAAGTGTCTCAGGGGTTTCCGCCTCCCCAGGTCCCCGGCCTCTGTCTCTGTATTCCTGCCAAGGTCTGTTCCCACCTTCCAGAAGTGACTGTAAGAACCAATAAGAACCCAGTCCTGGTGGTATGCACCATCCACTCAGAAGTTGAGGTAGGAGGATCTCAAGCTAAAAGTCAGCGTGGGAAACTTCACAAGATCTTATTTTATAATTAAAAATTAGAACTGGCCTTCCCCATGAGCCAGCAGTGGCCATCAGCAAGAAAATAAACAAGAAATGGCCTACCATTCATGTGAGCCATGGAAGACCACGGACCTGGAAAAAAATCAAAGTGTCACTCTGTCTTTCCCTTAAGCCAGCCAGCAAGTGAGCTGTGCTCCCTCCCCATGTAGGCAACCTGCTGATTTGGAGGAACACAGACTGGGGTGACAGCAACTGAGGCCAAAAAATAAATTAATGCTTGTATTGAATGATTGGCTGTGCATGCCTGGAGCTAGCAGTCTGAGCATAGGTTTGGAGGATAATGATATGCAATATATTATTCCCTTCATAAAAAGAATTCCCTTCATAAATAGAAAACACATGACTTAAGTATTTATTCAGTTATTAAAGTGTATTTGTACTTAATTCGTTAGATTAAAATCAGATCCAGATTATTTCAAATTGGCAAATTTTAACAAATATTAAAGACAAAATAACTTGAAGTCTCCAAAATTTATTCTAGAAAACATAAAAAGAGAATACCTTTCCTGAATAATCTTAATAGATATGAATATCATTGTTATCAAAATATCAAGATGATTATCTGCAGATATCTCACATGAATGTAATTACCAGCTCCTTAACAGTATGTTAGTAAGTAAAATTCATCAAACCATAAAAAAGAATTTACCTTAGGCAATATAATGATTGCCAAGTAAGTGAAAATCAGTATTATTTTTTAAATATCTAAAGAAGAATAAAAGTGATTTTATAATGTGACACAGAAACTGCACTTCATCTGACACTAACTTGTAATGAAGCTCCATTAACTAGAAGCAGAACATATGTTATTTTGTAGGTAAAGGTCACAGACACAATCCTGTGGCCAATGTCACACTTAATAGTGAAGAGTGGATGCTGTGGGGCTGGAGTTGGGGCAAAGCATAAAATCCGTGTTCCTTGCTCCTGTTTAACCTGTAGTTCTCTCCAATACCTTGAAGGGCTAAAAAGGCACAAAGTTTAACAGATTAGCGGTGAAGAAGCAATATCAACCTTTCTTGCAAATGGTCGGTTTGTCCATGTGGAGAATTCCAACCAAATGAACACAAATTTCCTGTTACTATGTGTGAACTGCAGAACACAGTACCAGAACACCCATACTCAATTGTAATTCTATAAATGCAAATGGAAAGTGAATTTCTAAAATAATATTTCAAATAACTAAGAAAACTTAAAATGTTTTAAAATGTTGAAAAACAGAATGCTTAAAATGTAGCCCCAATGAAAATATTAAGGCACGTGTAAATACACAAACATATAGTATTTGATTGGTAAGAGTAAGGGTGTTGGTTCTCTCCAACTTGATTGTAGATTAATAGTTATGTCTACCAAATTAAAAATCCTCAAATAAATATGCTTTTTTTCACTGTTCAAAACCCGCAGCTCAAAATCCCACATCCTTCTGTAACATGGATGAGTGGAAATCAGACCTGCCTGCATGAAAATTGTACGCAAGACCTCATCAGTGTTTAAAACAATCTTGAGGCCATATTAAAGTTATCTGTTTTTTCTCTTTGATAAGAGAAACTTTACAGCTCCTAACATTTAGGTATTCATAGTCTCGTGCAATACTAAGAAACATAACTTGTTTCAAGTTACTCTGGGATGTTTGTGCATCTAATAGAGACAATTTTTCTATCTTTTAAAATTTTTACAGCATTTAATTTGGTCTGTTTTCCATAATTCTCAAGTGTTTTTATTAGAATACTGAGTATATATGAATACTATTAGATTAATATTTCATTAGTATAATTATACATCCTCCTGGTGGAAGTGTGGGCACTGTTTGGAATGAGGTGGACATAGATGTGTTAAATAAAGAATATCCTGGGGTTGGGGATTTAGCTCAGCAGCATAAGCACCTGCCTTGCAAGCGGGCAGTCATGAGTTCAATCCCCAGTACTGATAAAAAGGAAAAAGACAAAAAATAATAATAATAAAAAATAAAGAATATACTCCTGTGACTCTCTGAGCAAAAAACAATCATGCTTAATATCTAATGCATCAAATAAATTAGACAGGAGTGCTATTCAAATTAGAACTCTGTTGTATTAATTATACCATATAATCTATATTTCAACATTGATATTCTTACTGTTTATCAAAAACATTTGAAATGCAACAAATTGGCCAATGCCACAGTACCTGAAAGTGGTGAAATTTTAATTTGAATTCAGGAGAGCTTATTCAAATTTCCATGTTAGTTTCAGTGCAATTCAAATTTTCTGAACTGTGGAAGCAGTGTTGCTTATTGTTCCACTGAATAATGTACACGGTAAAGACACATGCCTGAAGGAAAAATTTATTTAAAATAAACTGAGATTCTGCTTAGAAAATGATTAGTGAAGATTCTGAGGACTATTTTTTTTTTATGTTGCGATTGAGGGCCATGCCAGAATTAGTGTGATTATTTCCAATAATCTCCCCAAAAAAGTCTGAAATTATCTCAGACCACAAGTTTGTTAATTATGAGATGCTGGAAATGGCATTCCAACATAGGAGCCAATGAAAAAACTGGTAAAAATACGAAATAATATTAAACATACATGTATATATTTGTAAGTTGATTTTCTGCAAATCATAGTGTCACTAAGAATAATAATTTTTAGGAAGATAAGTCATCTTTTCAAAAATTGCAATTGATAACCATGCATGATGGTGCATGCCTATAATCCTAGCACTTGGAAAGCTGAGGCAAGAGAATCTCTGTGAGTTAAAAGCCAACCTTGATTACATAGTGGGGCCCTGTTTCAAAAATAACAACAAAAAAAAAAAAAAAAAAGAAAGAAAATTGTAATGGCAGCTGAGGAAATGATGTGCACGTGAGAATATATTATATGTTTTCAAATAGAAATTTTAAAATTACTCTAATTTGACAGAGAGAAAAAGACTTTAAAAGAAAGTTCTTCAGAGTATTTTCATACTGCATGTGGTGGGCTATTAAAAATCAACTATGGATCTCCCGAGCCCAGCCAGCCTGTTTTGCTGCCACGCCTAGCCATCGGTGTGCAGAGGAGGAGCTGGGCAGATCTGGAGTGCCTGCATCAGCCCCTTCCTTTGTCTGGAGGGCTGTGAATATCTCTGCAAGCAGGGAGAGATCGCAGGTTCCTGAGGCACCTCGGCCAGTGGTGAGTGCTCAGCACACTCTGCCCAAATCTCAGACTGTTCCGGACCCCCCCGGCTTCCGGGAGCAGTGAAGTGGAGCAGTGGGTTAGAGGCCACTACATCCGCCTCCCCATCCCGGCTGCACTTGGAGGTCTGCTGAGCTTCCGACGGGTGGGCGGGCCCACACTATCCCCACAGCCCAGCCATCCAGTTTTGCTGCCGCGCCTAGCCATCGGTGTGCAGAGGAGGAGCTGGGCGGATCTGGGGTGCCTGTATCAGCCTCTCCGTGTGTCAGGAGGTCTGTGGATATCTCGGCCCAAACTGTTTGGGTCCCTCCAGGCTTCCAGGTGCAGTGAAGGGCAGAGGTGGGTTTGAGGCCTCTACATCCGCCTCCCCATCCCGGTTGCACTTGGAGAACTTCTGAGCTCCTGACGGGTGGGCGGGCCCACACTATCCCCCCCCAGCCCAGCCTGGTTTGCTGCCACGCCTAGCCATTGGTGTGCAGAGGAGGAGCTGGGCGGATCTGGGGTGCCTGTATCAGCCTCTCTGTGTGTCTGGAGGACTGTGGATATCTCTGCAAGCAGGGAGGGATCACAGGCTCCTGAGGCACCGCGGCCTGTGGTGAGTACCCTAACCCGGCTGCGATTGAAGAGCTGTGGAGCTTCCAAGGGGCAGGTGGGCGCACAGTGTCCTGAGGCCCAGCTTGTCTGGAACTGCAGAGTTATGAACAAGCAGAGGAGAGCCATTGGTTCTGCAGGCCCAATGGCTTTGGGTCGCATGGTGCCAGAGTCTCAGTAGCTGCAAACATAGAAGGGGATTTTCAACAGATCCTGAGGAAGCTTTCAAATAACACTTGAAACACAGAAATATAGGAAAATGACAAAACGAAAGACCAAATTACAAACTCAAACCTCTAAACCATCTCAAGAAACCCTAGGAGGAATGTATTTAGAAGAAAATATATCCCATCCACCTCATATATCGGACACAATAGCTACTGAAATTGACAAGCAACTCCAGGAAGCTCTAAAGAAATTCAAACTCAAAATAATCTCCCAGATAAAAGAAGAAATGATAAAAGAAATGAAAGAGATTCTAAATATATCTAAAGAAACCACAGATAAAAAATTGGAGGAACTAAACAAAAAGATAGAATCCCTAAATGAGCAATATAAGAAACAAACAGAATACATAATGCAGACGCACAGAGATATACAGGAAATAAAAAAACTCCACTGGAAGTTGTAAAAACCACCTTAATGAAAGTGAAGACAGAATTTCAGACCTTGAAGACAGGATTGCAGCTAGTGAACAGGAAAGGAAAGATCTTTTAAAAATAACAAGGAATCAGGAAACAACAATTCAACAACTGCAAGATGATGCAAAGAAAAATAACATAAGAATTATAGGGATTAATGAAAAAGAAGGAGACAACATAAAGGATGTCAAGAGGATATTTAGAGAAGTAATAGCTGAAAATTTCACAAGCATGAGATCAGAAACTGACATCAGGATCAGTGAAGCATATAGAACTCCAAATAGTCATAACCAAAATAAAACTACACCCAGACATATAATAATCACCATCCCAGAAATCCAACACAAGAATAGATTGTTAAAAGCTGTCAGCGAGAAAAGACAGATCACTTATAAAGGAAAACCTATCAGAATCACAGCAGACTTCTCAGCACAAACAATAAAGTCAAGAAGAGCATGGAGTGAAGTATTCCAGATCCTAAAGCAAAATGATTTCCAACCTAGACTGATATATCCTGCAAAACTATCATTCAAAATAGATGGTGAAATATGATACTTCCATGACAAAGAACAGCTGAAGAACTACATGAACACCAAACCAACCCTGCAAAAAATATTGAAAGACAGTTTAGATACGCAAAGGAAAAAACCACTAAGCAAAGCAAATAATTAAACAGAACAGAAGATTAAGATGCAACAGCAGAGAGATAAGATTCCTAAAATTAACCAGCATTTAACAGTAATAACCATTAATGTAAATGGTCTCAATGCACCAATCAAAAGAAACAGACTAGCAGAATGGATCAAGAAACAAAATCCAACCATATGCTGTTTAGAGGAAAACCATCTATCCCAGAAAGATACTCATAGACTGAAAGTCAAAAGATGGAAAAACAATACATCACGCAACAGGAATCAAAAAAAAAAAAAAGCAGTGATAGCCATTCAGTTTGCAGACAACATAAAATTTAAACCAACAATGATCATAAAGGTCAAAGAAGGTTGCTACATATGCATTAGGGGAAAACTTCAAGAGGAAGAGATAACTATCTTAAATATATAGGCACCAAACTCCAGAGCACTAAGTTACATAAAACAACTATTAACAGAAATGGAAACTCAAATTATCAGTAATGCAATTGTAACAGGAGACCTTAACATGCCATTGACACCAAGAGACAGATCAAGCAGATAGAAAATGAGTAAAGAAATGACAGAACTGAATCACACCTGTGAACAAATGGACTTAATAGACATATACAGAATGTTCAACCCAATACATCAGAATACACATTCTTCTCAGTGGTACATGGGTCATTCTCTAAAATAGACCATATATTAGCTCACAGAACATATTTAAACAAATGCAAAAGAGTTGAAATAATCCCTTGCATGTTATCGGATCATAGTGCTTTGAGATTAGAAATTAATGATAAAATATACTGCAAAAATCCCACCATCACATGGAAAATGAATAACACACTCTTGAGTGATCAGTGCATCACAGAAGGAATTAAACAATACCTACAAGAAAATGAAAATGCAGATACAATGTGCCGAATCTGTCGGATGCAATGAAAGCCATCCTCAGAGGAAAATTTATTGCACTGGATTCCCACATCAGGAAAACAGAATAAATACAAATATATAACCTGAGGCTATACCTCAAACAGCTAGAAAAAGAAGAGCAAGTCAACCCCAAAGCCAAAAGAAGAGAGGAAATTATGAAAATCAGAGCAGAAATCAATGCAATAGAGACTAAGAAAACAATTCAAAGAATCAATGAATCAAAGAGTTGGTTCTTTGAAAGAATAAATAAAATTGATAAGCCCCTAGCCAACCTTATTTTAAAAAGGGAAGAAAAAGCTCAAATTCATGCAATAAGAAATGAAAAAGGAGAAATCACTACAAACTCTACAGAAATACAGAAGATCATTAACACACATTTCAAAAACCTCTACTCTCAAAGGTTTGATAACACAGAAGAAATAGATAGATTCCTAGAAACATATGAAGTACCAAAGCTAGATCAAGAGGATGTAAAACTGCTGAATAACCCAATCTCTATCAATGAAATTGAAAATGTAATTAAATCCTTACCTACAAAGAAGAGCCCAGGCCCAGATGGATTCACTACAGAATTCTACAAGAAATACAAAGAATACCTAATGTCAACACTCCTCAGACTATTCAATGAAATTGAAAGGGAAGCAATCCTTCCTAAGTCATTCCTGGAAGAAAATCTTACTCTAGTACCAAAACCTGAGAAAGATCCAACAAAAAAAGAGAACTATAGACAAATCTCCCTACTGAACTCAGATGCAAAAATCTTCAATAAAATATTGGCAAATAGGATGCAGCAAATCATCAAGAAGATTATACAACATGACCAAATGGGATTCATCCCAGGAATGCAGGGATGGTTCAACATACATAAATCAATAAATGTAATCCAGCATTTCAATAAAGCCAAAAGTAAGAATCACATGATCATTTCTAAGGTTGCAGAAAATGCCTTCGATAAGGTCCAACATTCATTCATGACAAGAACTTTCCAGAAAATTGGAATAGATGGTCTTTACCTCAATATAATAAAGGCCATTTATGACAAACCAAGCGCCAGCATCATACTAAATGGCCAAAAATTGAAAGTCTTTACTTTAAAATCAGGCACAAGACAAGGATGTCCCTTATCACTGCTCCTATTTAATATAGCACTGGAAATACTAGCCAGAGCAATTAGAAAAGAGAGAGAAATAAAGGGGTAAAGATAGGAAAAAAAGAAGTTAAGTTATCATTGTTTGCGGATGACATGATACTCTACATAGAAGGCCCCCTAAACTCCATTGAAAGACTCTTATATATAATAAATAAATTCATTAATGTAGCTGGATACAAAATCAATACTCAGAAATCAATAGCACTCCTATACACTAACAGCAAAATCACAGAAAGGGAAATAAGGAAAACCACACTCTTCACACTAGCAAGCAAAAAAAAAAAAAAAAAAAACTGAAATATTTAGGAAATACTCTTATGAAAGAAGTGAAAAATCTATACAGGGAATATTATAATACACTGAAAAATGAAATTGAAGATGATCTCAGAAAATGGAAAGACATCCCTTGCTTATGGATAGGAAGAACAAACATTGTGAAAATGGCCATTCTCCCAAAACTGTTTTACAGATTCAATGCAATCCCAATAAAAATGCCATCAACCTACCTTATAAATCTTGAGAAATCACTCCTAAAATTCATCTGGAACCAGAACAGACCTAGAATAGCAAAGGAAACTCTAAGCAGCAAAGGCAAGGCAGGAGACATCATAATTCCTGACTTGAAGCTATACTACAAAGCAACAGTAATAAAATCAACATGGTACTCGAATCAAAACAGAGCCGAAGATCAATGGAATAGATTAGAAGATACAACCACAACTACAAACACACTCAACCACCTTATCTTTGATAAAGGAGCCAAGCAGGTTCACTGGAAGAACGACAGACTCTTTAATAAATGGTGCTGGAAAAACTGGCTCTCCATATGCTGAAAACTAAAGCTAGACCCATACCTATCACCATGCACTAAATTAAAATCTAAATGGATCAAATATCTGAATATGAAAACAGAAACACTAAATCTATTGGAAGACAAATTGGGTAGAAACCTTGAAGACATAGCGGTTGGTAGAGAATTCATGAACAGGACTCAAACCGCACAGGAAATACTTCCCAGAATCAATAACTGGGACCACATCTTATTAAAATGTTTCTGCATGTCAAAAGAAATCTCCAGCATAGTGAAAAGAAAACCCACAAACTGGGAAAAAATTTTAGTGAACTCTCTCTCAGACAAGGGACTTTTGCCTAAAACATAAAAAGAATTTTAAAAACTCAGACCCCCAATATTCAAAGATCCAGTTCAAAAATGGGCATCTGAGATGAATACGCACTTCTCAGATGAAGACATACAAATGGCAAATAAATACATGAAAAAATGTTCATCATCATTGGTCATTAGAGAAATGTAAATTTAAACCACACTGAGATTCCATCTTACTCCTGAAGAATGGCCAGGATCAAGAAAACCAGCAACAACAAATGCTGGAGAGGCAGTGGGGAAAAAGGAACTCTCCTACACTGTTGGTGGGAGTGTAGACTGGTACAGCCTTTGTGGAGGTCAGTCTGGAGATTTCTCAAAAAGCTGGGATTGGAAGTCCCATTTATTTCAGCTATTCCACTTCTAGGCATATTCCCAGAAGAATTGAAAGCATCATACCACACTGATATATGTGCACGTATGGTTATAGCAGCACAATTTGTAATCGCCAGATCTTGGAAACAACCCAAGTGTCCATCAACTGAGGAATGGATAAAAAAGTTGTGGTATTTCTATACAATGGAGTATTACTCAGCTATAAAGAAGGATTGCATTGAGATATTTATCAAAAAATCGGTGCAGCTTGAGACCATACTCATAAGTGAAATAAATCAATCTCGCATGTTTGAATACAGAATACTTTCCATAATGTAAGTAATGATTAAAATATATAAAAGTATGGGGTAATCATGATTCCCCATTATGTGGCCTTGAATGAAGCCTTATAAAGTTTGCACTTATTAATTGGAATGGCTTCATTCTGGACTGCTTGCCTGTGATGAAATGAACAGCTATTTGGAAGAAAATAAGTCATCATAATAGCTAGTGCTGATTTACTATCATCTTGTTTTGAAGCCCCACCAAACTATGGCTCTTCTGTCTCCATTGGTTTTTTCATGATGTATCTTGCTGGATTTTATTATATGTGATAGTATAAACAAAAATTGCTATAGGCAAAGGGAAAACGTAGAAACCATTGTTTGTTTTCTATTAGCTGGTTCTAAATACCCTACAATGCTTTCATCAACTTGAATGGTTTTACACTGACTTGATATATTTGAAGCTATAGTATATGAAGTTATATTCAAATATTTCAAGGAAAATGACACTATGTTAACTACTATTAAGTTGGGTTATTTGGTGGTGAAGCACTAGGTTGATGAAACTGTCATGCTTTGACCAGTATTGTTACGTTGTTATGTCCTCTTTCATCTCAATCTCTGCCTTATTCATTAAAAAATTTAGTTATTTTTATGATTTGTTTAATTAAGGGAAGAATAAAAATAGCAGGATATATTATAGTAACATTTTTGATTTCTTATCAACTTGATTTGAAGTCCTGTAATACTCCCACTATCTTGTTTCAACTGATTAGACTCTGTTCTGTTCTGTATGATAGTATCAAGTTTGAGGGTATAGGCAACTACTTTGAAAGCAATAAGATTCACTATGATGACCATTGTAGTTTGACTATTATCTTCTTTGGAAGTCCTATAATGTTTACAAGTTTAGGCTTTATTTGTCTTGTTCTCTACTGTTTTGTTCAAGTTTATAATACCTAATGAGATAGACAATTCTTTTTAAGGAAGCAAGAGGCATTATGGTAAAGATGGTTGATAACCTTGTACTCTGTTTTTACATCATGTGCTATGTCTATCCTTGGTTATGCCTGACAGCTTTGTTTTGCCATATTTGACTTTATTCTCTTCCAAAAAACAAAAAGTAATAAGAACTAAGGAGTAGTAAAACCCAAAATGTGTAAATTGGGTTGTTAAAAAGAGAGGGAAAAAGTGCTCTAAAGAATACAACTGCAAGTGTGTTTAGGCATGTTAAATAGCTGACCATATTAATGTTTTTGGTTGGATCACTGAGCACAACTTTTTGCGGTCTTGCTGTTTTAATGTCCAGTTTGTATGCTTTGATACTGTGACTTGAGCAACTGACTCTAAGATGATAATGTTTATCTATTAACTGGTGATTTCTTACTGTTTTTTTTTTTTGTAGTTCTGTATTACTTGTTCCCTTACACTGTTTTGTTTGTTTTGTTTTTTCTCTTTTTCCTCTCAAATAAAATTTGAAAAAAAATAAAATTAAAAAAAAATCAGCTATGCATTCTAAACTCAAGAAGCCCAAGAAAACAGGGTACAGAAAGCTGACTCTTTGAAAAGGTATTTGTAAAATGAGCTGCATCTGTTTATCTGTCTATTTGTCTGTCTATCCCTCTGCTCTAGGCAATCAAGCTCCCCCAGAGCCCATGTGCTTCCAAATTCACCAGCAGACTCACCCCAGGAAATGCATGCAGACAAACTATCAAGCCACATATTTGACAAGGTTTTGTAAGGGTTGGTGACTCCAGGTGGAGGGGCTGTGGAGAGTCCTGACACCTTAGTCTGTTGCTCATTAAAAGCATGATCTGTGTTTCCTTCTCAAGCAGTCAGGAGGATAAAACAGGTTCTGCTAAAATCCACGACTCCTCACTTGGGCATAGCATTGCTTTACCTGCAGACAAAACAGAGCTTGGCCTTCACTTTGAATCCTTTGTGATCTTAAAACTCTGGGTTCCAGGGCTTCTAAGCTCTGCATTCAATTAGGCATGTTCATCAAGTATATAAAGTTAGCAAAACAACATTAGCCCTGAATTTTACATAATGTCGTTCTATTTCAAGGTTAAGACACAAAGATAAGGAGTCCACATGGACATCAGCTTAGGACTAGGAGTCACGTGTCAGCTCCTTACACTAAGTCACCAGTTGACCGAAAATGCAAAGCCCCGCATTGTTGAAGCCATCAAAAGAAGAGGCAGTATTTTCATGGGACAGGAACTGTCCATGAGGACCCTAGAGTTAAAAAGTCAGCCTGACGCGGGCACACTTCAGCTCATCTTCAAGCAGATGCAACCTGCTTTTGGAGGAACAGCACAATTCCCATCACTGTGGTGTGCCCCTTCCACCTCTGTAAGCTGGCCTCCTTTCCTAATTTTCCTCCTCTCTTTGGCTAAAACTTGACAAGATTTTTCAGTTTCACAAGCAAAAGACCCTTACTATTTTCTTGTCCTTTCTAATTAAAGTTTTTCTTTTAATTTTTCCGGTGAAATTGTGCTTTAGTTTTCATTTCCAATATTACTGAAGACAATTGTTGTCAGACTGGGAATATTACCCAAGTTCTTGGTGTAGTGAGCAAAGAATTAGGCAGCACATCGGAAAGAAGCAGCACACTCCAAGGCGATGAAGCCGGAAGTGGACTCCAGAGGGTGCGGCCAGGACAGTAGGGAAGAGTCATGCCTGAAAGAAGCTCGGAGCTCAGAGGTTTATGTAATTTAATTGTTATTTTAAAAATCAAAACAGCAAAAAGAATAGAAATGATACAGAATTTCAAAAAAATAGTAAGAAATGAACCCTACTTAATACATTGCATATTGTTGACTTAGAAGTTGTTCAGGTTAGCAAGATTTAGGCATAAATAGTAATCAAACCATCAAACAATGAAAGAACACACTGTTCTTTTTGTTGAACTAACAGAGATTAATAGTATGCATATACATACATGTATTTATATATGTGTACCTATATATATATATATAATCTTTTCCTTTCTTGCTTTTCTGTTTTTCCCTATTCCAGTTGTTACTTCCTTTTCAGCACTTTCTTTCTCTTTCCTTATCATAATATCTATTGTACATTTTGGATCTTATTTATTCTTGCAAAAAATTTTTTACACTATGAGACAATATATTTACAAATGTGAGTTTGATTTATTTCTCTATGCGCGTGGTCTCTAGTTGGCTCCACTGACATACAAAAGCCTCAAGATTACCCTTCTTTATAGCTGAGTAATATTCTATTGTCTAAAAGTACTATATTTTTTTTATTTATCCCGTGGTTGATGGGTATTTGAGTTGTTTCCAAGATTTAGCTATTACCAATTGTGCTGCTAGCCAGGGATTTAGCTCAGTGGTATAAGCATCTGCCTGGCAAGTGCAAGGTCATGAGTTCCATCGCTGGTACCAAAGGAAAAATAAATCGTGCTGTTATAAATATGGGTTCACATATATCACTGTGGCAAGACTGTTATGGTTTGTGTGTCTGGGTGGCCCCCAAAACTTCATGCAGTCATGGAGGTGACTGAGTTTAGTTTTTGTGATTGGTTTATTGTCTAGCACTGGGATTGGGGGTGTAAGTGCTATACTCACCCAAGGGTAGAGCTACTATACAATACAAGGAAGGGAAAGAGATGTGGCTTACCGTTCTGTTCTTTTCACTTTGTGGCTTACAGCTACCTTGAATCATTGCCCTTCCGCCAGGCCACCTTGCCTTAAAGACAGCTGAGTATGGACTGACACCTCCAAAAATGTAAGCTAAATAAACCTTTCCATGCTTCACTTTGGTCATCAGGTATTTTCTCTTAGCAATGAGAGAAAAGTAACCAAGACATATAATATTTTCAATTTTTCTAGGAAAATACCCAGAACAGGAATAGCTGGGTTGAGTGGGACTTTCAATCCTAGTTTTTTTTTTTTTTTTTTTTTTTTTTTTTTATGACTCTTCCCACTGATTTCCACAGTGATTGTACCAGTCTGCCCTCTCACCAACAGCAGAGAAGCATTCCTTTTACCCCACAGTTGCTGATAGTTTTAAATGCTCCATTATGGAGCAGAGTTGAGAAGTTGGTTTGAGGTCTTGTATCTTCAGTGAGTGGTTTGGCTCTGCCCTTGTGTTTGACGTTGAAGGGCTTTTCATGGTCCTTGAGGGAATCATCAGCCATCGCGAGACCACAGAGTTGGAGGAGAGGTCAAAACTGTATAGTCATTTATACAGTAATTAGGGCTGGGGTAAGCTAAGGGTGGCTGATGACCACTGGAGGTCTTCCAGGGGAATTAGTGTGTATGAGCTGAGTTACCTGGCTACTTTCTTCCATTGTATCCTGACCTGGACAACCTAGCCCTGGTTCAGTGCTTACCTCAGAGGGTGGAGCCAGTCCAGAAAGCAGTTGAGGCCTGCATTCCTTCTCTCCTTGTCGGGCCATTTCCTGAATTGCTGCATCCTCACAGCAATGCCTGCTAGGCCTGTAACAGATCCGTGAGAGGAACCTGAATGCTTTGAATGTGCAGAACCAGGATAGTGAGAGATGGTCTGGAATCTTTTATCAAGTAGATCAGACCCCAAACTGCATTTCTAACAGTTCTGTGGGCAAATCCTTCAGAAGAATAAATCTCTTTCTATGCAAGTAATGTGAAGAAGAAGCTTATCACATTCTTTAATTTTGAGCCAAAAGAGTAAAGAACTTGAGTCATCATATAATCTCCTAAAGGAATGATACAATAATCATCCAATTGAGAGTGGTGGACAAAATGTATTAATCTTATGAACTAGACACAATATAATTATAACACCCCCACTAACAGAGCTCTTTTTGTTTTGGTTATTTTTCTGTTGTTGCTGGGACAAATTACCCCAACAACCAAAATGAGAGGAGGAAAGATTTATTTAGCTCACTGATTGTGGAGGTTTGAATCCATAATCAGCTTACTCTGAAAGCAAGATGGCATGACAGGGGGGCAACACTTTAAGACAGCAGTCAGCAAAAGCAGCCAGAGGAAAGGCTGGGCAAGAGCAAGCCTCTTTTCTTTTCTTATATTGTACACAGCCCCCAACACCCACCTCTCCAAGGAGAATGTAGCATTCAAAATCTCTGTGCCCTCCTCTTCCACAGCATGATGATATTTACAAAGTAAGGAACCTGGCTCGCTGATGGGTCTTAGTTAAATTTCTAACTTCTCAAGTTGACACAGTGTATTAACTATAGCACTTTTATTTTCCAAATTCTTACATTGAAAGGAAATTAAACTAAGGACGAGAAGACATTGAAATATATGCAAATCAATTCTTCTGGAAAATGAAGACAATTAAGAAATTTATCTCCTTTTTGTATGAAATTAGGGTGTCCCAGGGAACTCTCCTGTTTGAGATGTCTCAAAGTGTATACTTTCATCTAGCAGGATCTTCCAGTGACTCAATTCTTTATCTGTGATGCAACACACGGTAATTTTTCCAAACATGGTAACTCTTCCTCTTTGGGGGTGACTCCAAATAGGATTGGAAGGAAGTGCACTTTTACTGTGTGTTAGGCTCCACATTTTGGTGGCTACCTGCACTGTAAATCCCTGGCATGTTTCTGAAGTTGAGACACGCTGACACTTACTAGGGCTTCTCCCTTTATGGTGGATGTCTACGGGGAAAGGAATTACTTACAGGTGGAAAGCATGGGCTCAGAACTCAGTTTACAGATTTATTGTGGCTTTAAGACCATTAGATTTTTTTTTTAATTTCCTGCAAAAATAACTTAACCTTGAATAAGTTCACTACGCAGAGCTTGCAGTTTTTCTTAAAAATACAATAAAAATTATTTTCCTTCCTTTTTATCACCTAGCTTTATTTTTTTCTCTCACTTCAAAATCACAGGATCCTCAGTTCTCTGATGTTTGTCTTCTGGAAATCAGCTGAACTGTTTGATCTCTTGAAATCAGCGCCGTGGAGCAGTAAACATTTCTCTTCCATGACTGACTGACATTTCTAACTTCTTGCTCACTTCAAAAATATGAGTGAAAACACACTGTATGTCGGCTCTGTTTCATGTTTAGAATTCTCTCTCACTGTTTTCTCAATAGATCCAATTTCATTTATTGTTTGTGTTTTGTCATTCACATACCTGGTGCCCCTGTAGCCAGCAGAACAAAAGGAAAAATGGAATTTTAAAAGTTAGATGTTTTCTCTCTCCTTTAGAGCAAAGCAGCTTGTCCAAAGTTCCTGAAGCCCAGGGCTTAAATAGCTACCCCTTCTCTCCTCAGGCCAGAGAACAGAGTGAATACACAGAGGCTGCCCACGTCCGATTGCAATTCCTTCAGCACCAGAGGGAGATGCCTGGGTCCAAGTGAGGATAAAGAGCCTGGAAATTTCTTTTGCCTAATGGATTCTCTCCCAGGAAGGTGGGCAGACCACTTAGTATTTGACTTTGTATGACTGTTTGGTTGCCAAACATATTCCAAGTTTCAGTGCTTTGAGTATTTTTCATACTTTGGTTACACATCAAAAGATGTAATTATTACCAGTATGGCACTTCTTAAGGATAATTATGCTCTATGAAACTCGCTAATTGCATTGAATAAACAGACATCAAGCTCATTGATGTAAATAGTGTAAACTGAATACAGACTCTGTCCTGCATGAGGAATTTTGTTTAAAAAAATAAGGAAGAAAGACTGTTAGTTGGGCCTGAGTGCTAGTACCAAGCACATCTCCGCTAAATGGGGTGGAGGGCAGGGATCAAGACCAGTGTGGTTTATTTCACAGTAGTCACCCTTTAAGTGCCGTGAATTAGGTAGAAGGAATGAAAAAGATACACTCACTTCTGGTGCGAGAGCAGTCACCATTCCCAGAGTTCTCTCTTTTGCAGCTCTGCAGTGAAATCCTGTCCCTCTGGACCCATGGGAAGCAAGCTGTAGTTTCCTTAAAGCAAGTAATGATTCAAATATATAAAAGTATGTGGTAATCATGATTCCCCATTATGTGGCCTTGAAGCCTCATAAAGTTTTCACTTATTAATTGGAATGGCTTTATTCTGGGCTGCTTGATATGGAAATATTTGAAGCTATAGTATATGAAGTTGTATTCAAATATTTCAAGGAAAAAGATAGACACTATGGTAACTACTATTAAGTCGGGTTATTTGGTGGTGAAGCACTAGGTTGCTGAAACAGTCATGCTTTGACCTGTATTGTTATGTTGTTATGTCCTCTTTTATCTCAATCTCTCCCTTATTCATTAAAAAAATATTTAGTTAAAAAAAAGAAATGTGCAGCACCTCAACTACAAAGCGTTTGAAGCGTGCAACAAACACATGGAGAACGATAATTTTAATGGTGATGCTTTACTGCTTGTGTGTTAATACCCAAGAACAACAAAAACACAAACTATTTTAATAGTACAGATCTGTGAGTGTATTTGTCAATGTAGGGTAGAAATAAAACATGGATTAAAAAAGAGGCAAGAGCATCATAAGTAATTAGTACTTCTAAGAAAACTGAAACCTTTGGGTCTCATTTGACATTGCCTATGAGAGCTTGGTTAAATCTTCACTCCTTCCTTGCAGCTCTGTCATGCGCGGAATTCCTCAGGAACACAGAGTTTACAACTTGGTTTCATTGAGAAGGTTAAAAAGTAGAAATCTGATACTAACATGAAGTGGTGGGTCGAGAGAATTCATAAAATGTTCAAATCACCTGTTAAAAAAAAAACAATTTGTGCCCTTACCTTTGGATGGGCTGGATTTTCAGAGGGTTGGGTCAGTTTCCTGGGTTTCTGTTTCCTTGAAAGAAGCATAAATATTCGCTGTTGCAGACAAGAGCACCCTTCTTACTTGAGGGTACTTGTTTTCTATCTTTCAGTGTACACCTTTTAATGTCTGCCTAATAATCCCTTCATGTGTCTCTTTCTGAGTATCCTTGTAAATTCTTTTCTGAGTCTCTTTCTGAGTATCCTTGTAAATTCTTTTTCTATAGCAGAAGTCAGTGAACCTTGGAACTTATTCTACACAAAGGAGGGTTTAGCTTCCTTATCTCGGTTACAGGAACTCCTCAGACCCTGACTGGTGACATGTGTAAATTACACTTTTGAGATGTTTCCGTATACCAATGGTAGAACTGGGAAAAAACTGCATTTATTTTATTGAAAAAGAAGCTAATGCCCAGCTCATGATGCTACTCCAGGTATCAGAGTTCTTAGGAAGCTTGAAAGATTGCATGATTACTTATTGCATTTTTCTTTTTAATAAATTATGTATTTTTAATTGAATTCTAAATAGATTGAATATATTTTTCTCAGTTAATTATTTTCAAACAGCAGTGTCTGATGCAGCTAAACCAGTTTATTTTTAACAAGTCATAATAAAATTATTTTCTCACATTGTCAGTTTCTCTTTTCAGCTTACCACTCATTAATCTATATTATAATATATTATAATAAGTACAGTGGTATCTTGGTTTATGAATGCTTTTGTTTGTGAATAATTTGGTTCACAACCAGAAGCATTTGCAAATGCTCCTTTCAGTTTCAAACTCTGCAAGAGGTGACAAATGACAAACACAACTGTGGCCAATTTTTTTTTTTTTTTTTCAGAATTGTGGGATGAATCACATTGAGATAATGCAGGACCCTGCATCAAATAGCACATACCGCTTTTTATTTTCAGTGGATTCAACAGACATACATTCCAGGGTAGATGTAAGAAAGAGGAAAAGCACAGACAGAGAATACATCAGTGAAACAGCATCAACAATTTGAAGGATGTGGTCAGTGGCACAGAGATGCTGATCTGAAGCTGGAGGGAGGATGTGTACGGATATGGGTAGAGCTGGACAGTGCTGTTATGGTTTAGACCTTGATGTCCTACATTATGTCATGCACTCACTGTGGGACTTTTGGGGAGGTGACTGGATAAAGGGGGCCATGAACCTTACCGCTGGATTAGGCCACTGATTGTGCAGTGAAAGGTGCTCAGGGAGGTGAAGCTTTGCGTGAGGTGAGTCACTGGAGGGGCCCTGGAAAGGTCTATCTCCAGCCCTCCTCTATTTGATCTCTCTGCTTCCTGCTGACATGCTATGGAGTGTTTCTCCTCTACCAGGCCTATGTGAAATGCTGCCTGGACTTGTATCCCGCTGACTGTGGAATGAAATTTCTAAAACCATGAGCCAAAATAGACCTTTTCTTGTTAGAATTGTGCATATTAGATGTTGTTTCTCAGCGATGAGAATGTAACACAGCTGTACTTTAATTGCATGACTGTGGGAGGCTTTGAGGAGGCTATATGAAATGAGCAGGTGAGAATATACATAATGGAAGTGTTTTCAAAGAGTCTTCTCCAGGTCCTACAAGTAGGAATATAATTGACATACTTTTAAAACACCAGCAATCTGCATCTATAGTAGGGGTGTGTTGCAAAGTGAGAGCATCTTAGGTTCTGGTGAATGCAATAATGTATTCCTTGCAGGTCTTTTACTCTGAAAGGGACATAAAAGCATCAATAGTGTTTTAGGATAGAGTTGATAAGAACTAGTTTAACTGCTTTGAAAATCAGTACAAATATGATTCCAAAAACTAACATTGCAAATTTCATTTGATCAAGCTACACAGTTCCTGAGTGTCTCTGGGGAAAACCAGGAATTCCCTTCAATACTTCATCAGAGTAAGTGTTCTTCTACACCAAAAGTTCCAGTAGATCTTAGTCCTTGTTGTTTATTCTTGTGGAGAGAGCCTGGATCAGAGACATCAGCAGGGCATGCGACTGAGTGGACAAGAGATGGATGGGCCACTGAGTGTGTGACCATGAAGTGAATTACCCTCTGATGCCTCACAGTGCTTGTGTTTACAACTCACAGATTAATCGCTAGACATGAGACTTCTGCATCTTTGACAATGCCTCTTTAAATATTTGGTATATTTTACCCAATTCTTCACTAAGAATTTTGCACTTATATTCATTCTAAATACATATTGTTTTGTGTGCTGTGTCTGCCATCTTTCTAGCCCTATAACATGTGACAATATTGGATATTTTTAAAACCCCACGGTATTGTTTGAATTTTAACATGCTTTTAAGAGTTTTGAACATTTTCAATTCTTCTGCTGAACTCTTTATCTATTTCCTTTAAGTTAACTACCTTGTTCAAAGATTTTTGCTTTTTTCAGTGAAAACAAATATTTTCTGCTTTGAATTAAGCTTTTTGATAACTCTTTACTACATCATTTGCTATGTGATCTTTTCATATAATTTTTAAACTTACTAAGTTTTAATATTTTGACAGTTAAAATCTCTTAATGTTTTGTTATAATCAGGTTCTATGTTAGATTCTGAATTTTTTTTTAGTACCAGAACTCACTAAAAATATTTTTCATTATTTCTTGCAAATATATTTCATATAATAATTTAGAAAAGTTATATAATGTATTTGTAATCAAAATAGTGGCTTAAAGTAAGCATTTAAACATGTATTTACCAAAAGGGTGCTAATTGTTTTTGATAAGTTGTCTAAATAATACTTACTTCAAATGCTATTATGCAAAATTTTTAAAATTTATTATTTTGAATACATTTTATTATCTAGATTCATTTCCTTCATAAGATTGTATAATCATAATTGTGGGATATGGGAGCTAAAGAATATATGTTTTGATATGTACATATCAAAACATATTTGTAGAATATGTTTTGTACATATTCTACATATTTGTAGAATATGTACATATTTACAAATCATCCATGACAGTTACATAATAAATATCGATATGTCTGTGTTTAAATCTGAACCTTGCTATTTCTGAATTTTGTCATGTTTATTTACCTTTCCATGTAGCGTATTTTCTGCTCATTCTTGAACCTTCACTACTGAAGTCTATTTTCATTAGGAGAATGATTTCTGTTTATTGTCTGTTTTTCCTTTCAAAAAGATTAAGATATGCCACTTTATTTAGTGTGACATTGTATGAATAAGTGAGTATTAATTACTATATTTTTCCATGATTAAATTTTTTCTCTTTTCTATGCTTGATCCTATGACTTTCTTTATTTATGACTGAATTTCATCAGTTTGAATATGAATTACTTTGGTAAGATTCTTGGTGCTTATCATGTTTTAATTCTACCTTCTACTCTAGTATTTTTGTCTATAAATTCTAGTTCTTTTAAGTTCTACTGTATGTCTCTCAAATATGCAAAATTACCAATAATCTCCTTAAGTTTCTCTTGTCTGAGAAAGTTATGTGCTTGCATTCAGAAAGACAAGACCAAATATAAATATTATGTAACTAGTTTCATTTCAGGAATTTCAATTTTCAAAAGGCTAAATATTGGCATTTTATGAATTTATGATATGAGCTCAGATCTTATTATTAATTGTCTCATAATTGCCTTTTAAATGAGACACACTGGAGAAAGCTGAGATATATACTATACAGACTTTGATGATTTTTCCTTCTTTTGAAGAGGGTTAGTTTTGTTGCAATACACAGATGACTTATGTGTTGGTCACCGTGAATTTGAATATCTCTAGTTCAATCCACTGGTATTGCTTATGTCTGGAGCCTGAATTGCTATCTACCTCCCTCTGTCATCAGTAACGCAGCCTCCAAAGTTCTGCTTTTCCTTGGATATTATTTGCTTTTGTTTTATTCTTCAATTCCATAAGTCATTGCTTCATCTTATAATCTGGCGAATAATTATGATGGCATAGTTACTATAATATTCATATACACTATTTATACTATAATATTCATTTTTTCAGCATATTGAATCAGTGTATGGACAAAAACACACTGAAAACATTTGGGAATCATTATTACAGCCAGCCATCAATTTGGGGGATGTTTGCTTTTCAATATTATTTCAGCAAGAGTTGGTCTAGCTAGACTTTTCATATATTGCCATAACATATTCAATTTGGCAAGATAAAGCACAGATAAAATGAATGTTTTTGTCTTTTTTGTTGTTATATCATCACCAAAGTGGATTGCATACCCTAAGAGACTAGGAATTCTGTTTAAGTGGCTGTCTAGCACAACTGCAAAAGTCAGAGAATTTCTTGACAAAATTATATGAACTTGAAATGTGTGTTTTGATGTTTGAGATATTGAAATATCTTAAACAGTTTAGACAAACAGTAACAAGTGAATTTTTTACAAATGCATTTTCCCTAGTAGCACATAATATATTAAATTCAAGAGTATTTGAAATGAGGTCATTGCTGACAGTTTGCTTCACTCCTTTCCTTAATGAATAGAAAGATGTTGCCTCTCTCATCCTTAGAAATCTTCTCACTTACATAAATCCAAATAGCATAGTTAACCTTTGGCATTTCTAATGTCCAACTGTACTTTATTGTCAGCTATTTAAAAATCTTAAATGAGTTCTAACATAGAGTCAATTACATATCCATTGACTCAGGAAGTGTGGACAAAAACATACTAAAACATTTGGAAAACACTATTACAACTAGCAATAATGTTATTTCACACAGTAGCACAAGTGAATATTTCTAATGTTCAACTGAGTAGATTAATTTAAACCTCTGAGAATATCTTGTGTGTGTACTCAAGGAATTGCATAAGATGTCATATAAAGCTATCTGCAGATTTAAAATGTTGTGACTGCTAAGACAGGCAAGTACTTGTTAAAAGTAACATTCAACACATACCCTTAGTTTTCACTTGAAGACATTTAAATTTCAACTTCTAACACGTGGTCTCACCAGTTTTTTTATTGTAAATATAAAATTTTCTAATTCAGTATTTCCACTATTGTTTCATAAGCTATTTTTTCTTAGGAAACCAGAGAAGATGCTAAGTAGTTCTTAAATCAAAATGTTGTCAAGAAAAATTTTATTAAAGGACATAAAACCCACGGAAAAAAGTCTTTGCTCAGTGGTTCTAGCTCTCACACATGCCACATGGAATCAGCTATTCCATGTCATCAATAAATGTTTGTGTGTTTGAGAATAATTCTATTCTCTAATGGAGAATAGAATTACTATTGGGAGCAAAATGGCATATTTTTTATCAAGCATTTTCCTCAATACTATCTCCTAGTAATTGAAATAAATTGTGCATGTCTATTAGTTTATTAGTGGTTGGAGTCTTGCACTACTTATGTTAGTGCTCTGTTTGCCATGATCCTTCAGGGAATTTCCTCCCTGATTGTTTAAAAGTATAACACTTGATAAGATCTCTGGAACCTGTCTTACATTGCTAAGGAAATATGATGTATGTCGAGATGTCTACTCTTAGGTTGAGATCATGAGGCTGTCACTGTTAGAAGCAGCTAGAACTCACATGAACAGGTGCACTGGAGACTGGGACTATAGTGCACTAGAGTACAGAGAACTTGTCTGTTCAGTGTCAGGGCCTTGCTCAATTGGACTGACCAGCACTGCTAAGAAACAACTTCACTGTAGTCTGATATGTGTGAACAGTTTTTTTTTTTCAGATCCAAAGAAACAAAGTGATTTAAAAGATATACAATGCCATATGTGACATATTACATCCACTTAATAAATCCATATTTTATATTGTACAAAACTGTTAATACTATTAGACTAACTTTCTTTCTACATTCCTTTACCTCCAAATAAACAATCATGAATACACCCATTACAATGACATTGAAACATAATTTAATAGTAGTATTACAATTTTTGTTTTCATAGGGTTATGATTATCCCTTTCAGAATTAGAAAGACTCTCCAATTATATTTTAAAAAAATGTTAATATTCAAGTTGAAGGGAGGGTAAAACAAAAGCGATTTTAAAATGGAATAAAATAGAAAATTTTATAAATAGGAATGAAAGATGGGTTAAAGATCGGAGAAATGATTTATACAAAGAGGAGCCAAATATGTCATATGGATGTGTGAATTTCCAATGATGAATAATATGATTATATATACCTAAAATGTATCAATAAATTTAATTAAATATGAATAAATAAAAATGTTTCAAAAATGAGGACATCACCTCTGTACACTTTTCAACCAGATTCCCAAATACATTTTATACAACTAAGCATAAACCCCATAGATATTAAATTAACATTGTGTGACTGACTTACCTAAGGACATAATTCAAAGTTTTCCCTGTCACTCATTTACATCATCAATTTGGGGTTCTACATCTTAAGAGTAATTTTCAATGACTTCTGGTTCCCTTTCATCTGAGAAAATCTATTTGTACTTTTTTAAATGCGATAGTTTATAATGGCTTAGCACTCCTCTCAGCTTGGACATATTGTGATGCTTGGTCATGTTTAAATCCATACCTGAACAAGATAATCCAGACATAATAGCGGGACTTTTTAGGGCACTTCCGTGGGATGTATGATGCCCATTCATCTTGCTACACATGACACTAACTTTGATTGCTTGGCTGCACTACTGTCTTATAGAATACTGAATTTTAAAGTTAACAATTTTCCATTTAGTATTAAAGCATTTTCTATCAAGAGATATTTTAAGGATGCATCTTTATCATGTTTATTATCATAATTTTAGGATCTGTTAATGAGATATTCACTAAAGGGTACATTTCTTCATTTACCATTTGTTCTGTGTTTATTAGAACAATAAAAATCTGTTACTGTGCTATTATTCAGTTTATTACTCAAAAGGGAGAAATAAAGTACATATGAGCACTTAAGACAATGGTACATAACTTAATAATTTCTAGGTCTATATCAGTTCATGTGTTTTATATCATCTCTAAGGAATTATATTCCCAAGTCAAATTTACTAATACAAGTTTTATTGTCTTTCTGTCTTTTTCTTTCATTAACCGTTTTCTTGAACAGTGTTAACTATATTTTTCTTGTCCACAATATTTAATTTTCTCAATCCAAGTCTATGATAGATATAAAGATCTGTAGATCTTTATCCAATAAGCATTACTAATGGAAAAATAACATAAGTATTGAAATAATATTGCCATCCTGTAATGAAAGCTCCAAAGGAACATTGCAAAATGTAAAAACAAAGCTACTTCCAAATTACATTTCATGTTGTCCACATTACCTCCAAACATCCTGTTCTCATTTTAGGACAATGGTCACAACTTTCCGAGTGATTTTGCTTCTCTAGAGCTAATCAGCAGAGTAGAAGTTTGCTTACTCTTCATTTCTTGACCATAAAACAAGTCTATTTAGCAAATAATGCTGGAAGTTTGAGTATTTATTTATTTTCTTAATGAGAGCTACAAAACCAAAAATTATCTGAGATATCTTGACAAAATGTAAAATATTCTCACATATAAATCTAATTGTAAACCTGTGACAGGGCAGAAAGAGACAAAAATTGGCTTGCAGATGATGATAACCAAATAAATACATTAACAAACTATTCTTTGTTAACTTTATTTTTTATGACATCAGGGACAACAAAATAAAATAGAACTACTGTGATAGATACTGATCTAAAAGCTAGTGATTCCTAGCCTTTGTGTCCTGTTTTTGCTATTTATTTTATTTTCTTACTTATTTAGTGTGCCTCATGTGTCTCAGCTTTGTCCCTGAATTAGAAACACTATCTTACTTTATCAAGAGCTATCAACCTGTGTAGACACCAGAATCTAGGCTGATACGGGGTTGGAATTTTTTTTTTTTTTTCTCTAGATATGAAGGCTGATTATTTTCCAGCTGGGTGTTGTTTTCAGGGAAACACAGTTATACATTAATTTCAATCTCCCTTACTCCTGGAAGATTTCACTTAACTCAAAAACTTTATTGTATTACTTTATGATTTCATTTTCTTCACTAGCGTTCTTAGCAAATCGGACATTTTTTTTCAGTTTCTTTGTATTTGAAGCTCTGTGAGGCCATGGGTGCTTCCACTACTGTATACTGCTGTAACTGCAGAATATAAGGACATGCTCAAAATATCCACTGAATTCCTTGGGAACAGCCAAATCCTGGAGAAAAAGAAAGACTGAGTGTGTGTTCCTAGATGATTATGATTCGATCATTCCCTGTTGTTTTGTTATGGATCCTTCCTTGATAAAATGTGCCATAGGAACAATTCCGCTTTGATGATGGAGTGAATAAGGATTATTGAAGTGAATGTACAGCTTAAAATAAACCAGTCAGGTTCTCAAATCTTGGAGCTTTTATGAGTCTTTGTTCAATAAACTCGTTTCTTTCCCAAGAAGGATCTGAGAAAGCAGTCAAAAATGACTGTGCTACTCTCTTAGATGTTCAGTGTAAAACTGAAGATTGCTGAAGTCTCTAAAGCCAGCAATGCAGTGTAAAGCATCCTGATGTTCATGTATAACAAGTGGGCTCTAAGAATATCTGCATGACACATCACCTGATTTTCTACACAATATGCAGTGGTTGGTCCATTTAAATTTCTACCCCATGCAGTTTGGAAATCAGTGGGTTTATACTAATATTTTGTGTAGTTACTCAAAGGTCAAGGGAAGAATTTGGGAGCAAATGACAATACAGGCAACCCATTGCTGACAGGGAAGCAATGACATCTCCTTGCTCTGAAAGACGCTTCTGGGCTTCTTATAGGCATCAAAGCATGGTATAAACAGCTGTGAGCAAGAAAAGCAGCAGTGCCACTTGAGTTCAGCTTCCATTTCAGTGCTGCGAAGGAGAAATGTATTCTGAGTTTGACTTACCACTTATGTCATTTTTAGAATGTCTCAAAAGACTAGTACCCATGCCTAATTCACTAACAATTTACCAGGATTTATTCTGGATTTGTTGCCAGAAATACTAATATTAGCTACATATGATTTTTGCTTTGCTTGTTTGGAGATGAGGAAGATTCCCATGTATGAATTTTAATCCAACTTTCATAAATTTTATTATAAATCTTCAAAAGACATTTCAGTGTCCTGATTTCTGTTCCAGTTTAAGTGTTAGATGTGTATTATTTCATCTCGTTTATGTTCTATGGAAAACTTACTGACATAGGAAAGTAAATGCATTAAGTATCTCCATAGAAGCATACGTTAGCACTAACCCTGTATCAGGTGAAGACATATTTTTGCATTTCTAGTCTGGGTCACAGTCCAACTATTATGTTCAAACATTGAACAGAAGATTCGTATTAGCTTATGTGTTCATTAGTATATTTTGTTGTTTCAGTTTTGAAAAAAAAAATGTTTTTATGTCTAACCTCCTCTTCCTAAACAAAATGTATAACTGGAAGCTCATTCATTATGACTCTGGAAACTGGATATATTCTTAAGCAAATAATACTGATGTTCACTGGAAGCACTATTGGCCTTCCCGTATGTGGCCAGAACTGCTTCACATGCTTATATTAGACATCTTATTCTACCATTACCATAAACGTTTCTTTTAATTTTCTGTCATTTCTCTCACTTTCATTTTTCTATTGCTTAATGTTCTCTCTTCTTTTTCTATGGCTGCCCTGAGTGAATGTAAAAATTCAGGCTGCACCTGCCATCCAAATTGCCCCCCTACATAAAAGACACCCATGCAGTCTGGAGAGATTTGTGATGAGTGTGTCTATTTCCCTCTCAGTGTCTACGTGAGAGTCTTCCTCCAATTAATAGAAATTGGAACTAATGTGTAGACTGCTTCTTAGATTTAATAAAATCATTCAATGAAACATTTTTGTAAAATACAAAACAGATCATCACACGTTATAGTAATTGAATTCATTTATTTAGACTTTGATGTTCAGGGCCATTTTATTGATATTGCAATTCAGCAAGACAGGTGAGTTTGTTCTCACATAAATGAGAAAATTGGTTTTCAAGCACTCCTTGGTTTCTGTTATGTATCTTTTGCCACAGTTAAAAATTAAGAAAATACTTCTTGGCTGTCTCTGATATAAAAGTGCTAGAATAATGAATAACTTGAACACAGCCCCGTATAAAAGTTTCTCTTGAGAAATGTGCCCAGTGTCTTGTTCTATCAATTCTGACTCCAAGGTAGTGGGGTCCTGTTCCATTCCTCTGCCAACTCTTCTCCAAATTCTCTGCTATTCCTCTTCTATTAGTCTTTTCTTCTTCTACTTCCCTGTGTCAATGACGAACTATCCACCCAGTAATCTCCTGGGTTTTCTAGTAAGGCAACACTGCCTTTATTGTACTCTTTTGATAGTGATACTCCATGCTGAGTCAGGGACTCCACACATCCTCTTTAAACACAATAGCAAGTATTTAACAACTCAAGTGACTACTGTAGGATTTCCAGCACCTTCCTGTACACTTCCTTTAGCAGTGCATGAGGATTGCAAGGGTTTGGCGTGTTACTGCTCTGTTATCCGTGCGATCACTACATCCCCCTGCATGTACCACAGGATCCCTGGGGCACTTTTACTTCCAGAAAATAACATTAGCCCTGAGTCAACGTTTTTGAAAACTCCAGTTGTTTTTACTTTCCAGGCTTAGAGTTCCATGACCTGTGAGAAAGACACACTGGGGAAGCACTGGCCAGAAGGCTGATGGAGTACACATTGCACCAGAGCTGCCCGCCTTCTCAATTTTTCCTAAGTTAGGGTCACTTGGACTGATTGCGTCCTGGATAATGGTAGAAGGCCCCACAGTCACCGCTCTGGTCAGGGATCTTTAGCTCAGCTCAGGCTTTGAACGACCTATAGAAGTTAAAAGGGCCGACCATGGACTTAAGCCCCAAGTGTATTGGGATGAATTAGCAGCATGAATACAAGATGTAATCAGTCACTATGGGGAGTTTGTATTTATTTTATTGTTTACATTTTTATTTATTTATTTTTGTGTGCGGGTACCAGGGATCGAACTCATGACCTAGTGCTTGCCAGACAGATGCTGTGCCACTGAGCTAAAACCTCAGTCTCCATAAGGAATTTTTAAAGCTCTAAAAAATAATTATAGGATAAATACAAGGCTATTAGTTGCCCTCAATATACTCCCCTTTCTTTCAAACAGGCTTGTATCATTCTTCTTGCCACATTCTGAAGCAGTTCTGGATGACTTCCTTTGTGAATGTCTATATATGTTATTTTCTATACATGTTTCCATATATGTCGATATATCTATAAACATATGTATATATTTATACATCTTGTATAGATCTATAGAGCTATAGATATAGATTCATAGACATATAGATACATACACAAATGTAAATTTTTGATATTTAGACATAGATGTAAGTATGAAAGAGGACCTTAAGCAATGCTTAAGGAAGTGGCATTAATGATAGGATACATGTGTTTGAAGGCATGAGGGTTATTTTGAGACAAGTTAATGGCAATATGCCTTTTACAGTAAGAAATCTTTAGTATTTAAATATTCAGCATTTTTTTCCTACCATCTGTTTGTCAGGGTTAGGCTGGAGGAGGCATCCTGCCTCACATTTAGCTCCAAGACAGTTCTACGCAAAGCATTCTGCCTTCTGTTACTGTGCTCTGACAGAAGCCTTTCCCTTGCCCTTAGTTTTACACAGCACCAAATTTCAGGCCTGCAGAACCGTGCATGCTGACTTAAATAAAATCAGCTAATTATAAGCTTACATTTCATCTGTGACATTCTGTAGACTGCATTTTTAAAAACATAAGGTAGATTTCTTTTAAAATATAATTGACATTTCAGTGTATTGCTGCTAACTTTGATCTTAACTCAAATCATGGATTTGTCTCACAAACATAGTGTGAGCCCAAATAATCTTAGAGACATTTGTCATTATCCACTCACTTTCATCTGCTTTTTCACTTCATAAAACATTCAAATTAAAAACAACTTATCCCAGCATACACACACTTTCACACCCACAACTGCATACAAATACTATGAACACGTATCTATATGCATGATATACATGTGAATACGGGTGTGTGTACATGCCATATATATATATATGCATGTGCACCATGCTGTGTCCCTAAATAATAGGAATATGTCCTTGAGAAATGAATCATGCTGTGATGTCATCAAGGTGCAAAAACCAGAAGGCACACACACAAAAGCTAAGATGTCTGTGGCATGGTAAGATAATATAATCTGAAGTGACCTCTCTCTTACCTGTGACACTTTAGTGAGCAAAAGAAAATTATGTGACATGTGGCTCATTTTTTCTCACTTATTTTAATAAATAACTTAACCAGACAGATTCATAAAGTCTCTACATTTTCCTCTTGTGTATGAGTCATATTTCCTCTGCCTTTGAAGAATAAACCTGTTCTGATTCAGACTCTCTTTTCGAAAGGCCATAGTGTGCTCCCAATTCACAGTCCAACTACACACTTGATCACCTGAAATAATTGTGTAACAATACCCTTCTGCAGCTGTAAAGAAAATATAGGATACACACTACTGCATTTATTAACAAGAATTGCACTTTTTGATTGACATCTGAGCCCCAAAGTTATAAACTTTCATCTTCCTCCAAAAGGATGAATCAAGTATGCATCAATATTTCAGCAGGTCAGTTATCTTTTTACCACACTAGAAACACAAAATTGATTTCACCATCCAAAGCACAAAGCCCGAAACTCAGATCTTTAGTTCAGTTTACTGTAATTTGTATGAAATAGAGTTTGAGCAGCATTTTGCTCACGTTAACTAGCAGATGTGCCAGAAATATCTTCGAGAATTAAGAACTTCCTTCATTTTTTCCATCTTTTAACTTTCTAGAAATAATGGTACAAATTGTTTTTAACGTTAACCTGGATTCTTAATTTGTGTTCTAAAACCAAGATTGGGGAATTAAAGAAATAAATAACATCGCCTCACTTCTATCTGAATCCTTAGCAGGGAGAAAGGAAGACCTGTTTGTTGCTTTGTCTATGACCTAGTTAGAAAGCGTTTTTAAAGTGTCTACATTTTAGTTGCTTGATAGCAAAATATGATGTAAACAATTAAAATCAAGCACATAAAGAAAAATCAGGTACTCACTTCCTTGAGGAAGATGAAAGATTCAAATACAGCCAAGCTAATTAACGTTTAAAAATCTTCTGTGTTTTAAAGTGAGTGTGGTTCTCAGGCATCTTTCTTAAGCAGAGGTATAAAAAGATATGACTGGAAAATGTCTAAAAATTTACTTGGACTTTATTGCAGCTGGCTATGAAAATACAAAGTAAAAAAGCAAATACATTGAAAGACCTGGACTGTTAAAAATGTTTGCTCATTCCCACTGCCAAATGAAGTCTGTGGAAATTCATAGAGCAGCATCTTCCTGTATTATCTAATGTTTTCATCATCAAGATGTTTCCCTACTATTTCTCTCTATTAATGTTTTCCCTGTTGTTTGCACTCTTGCTTTTGTCTGGTTCATTTTTATTCTCCTATTCTTCCCTTTGGGAATAAACAGGTCTACTCCACACCACTGTATGGTGGAAGTGTTGGTCTTTACTTTAGAATTTCACAGAGGCTAACAGGTAAATGTTGCCTTCAGTCTCAAAACAAGCTTTGGACCTGGACTTCTCAGCAATGCTGATACTGTGAGGGCTTTGGTGAACCTTAGATACAGACAAGATACATTTTGCTTAAGGGGATGGGCATGAGCTTTTTGGAGGCTGGAGTAAAATGCTATAATTTAGATCTAAAATATTTCCCTAAAGTCTCATGTGTTTGGAGTTAGGGTGGTTTAACAGTGATTGGGTCATGAGAGCCTGTACTCACTGGTGGGTTAATTCATTGGTGTATTCCTCTGTTGTGAGGAAATGGAGTCAAGCTAGAGGGAAGTTCAGGCTGGAGAAGAATGACTTGGAAGTACTTCTTTCCATCTCCTTTCTTTCTTCTTTGTTTCCTGTCACCTCTGGGATACGTGACTTTTCTCTACCATACTATTTCTATTTTAGAGCCCATCAACAATGAACTAAACCATGAGCCCCCATAAATAAATCTCTTCAACTCTAATTTGTGAGTGTTAAATATTTTGCTTCAGTGATGGGAAAACTGACTAGTACATTTTCGAATTCTGTTTTCTTACACCTTACGCATTGAAAAGAATTTTCTGACAATGACTTTAAGAGACTCCCTCTCCCACCCACCCCCCAAAACATCTAAGACTAAGTTCACTCATTTGCAGGCTAAAAAAAATTCACACACTTTCCAAAGTAGGTATGAGTACTTGAAGCAAAAATATAAGACTCAAACCCTTATTTTTCTTAGTTTAATTAATTAAGTTTATCAGTACATTTTAGACATGCGTGATGATCACATTCATCACAGGAAATTTACACCTGTACATGACATATCTTGGTTCTTTTTTTCCCATTCTCTTCCCCTCTTTTCAATCACTTTCCTTCCTTAAAAAGAGCTTTGTTTTTGTTCCCATTTTTCCTCTTTTCATGTTTTTTCTTTTCTCCTCCTGATTTTTCCTATTCCCTTTCCTTGATCCCTTTCTCATTTGCACATTTTCTTCCAGTTTCCCCGTGTCTATGACACACTTTTGGTCCTGTTTACACCTTTAGTTTCTCCCCCCACAGAGAACCAGTGCAGTGTGTCCAACTGATTTCTCTTAAGAGCGTGTTCTCAAGGGGCATCATTTACCAGGAGATGTCTCAAGCCTTCCCTTCATGGCAGAGTAGTCAAAAATAAGCTGGCTGAGTGTGTTTGGGTTTCTCTCTGCATCTTATAACCGGATCCACCGTTCTATTTTATTCCCAGTACCATGCTGTGTGTATCACAGTAGCTTTATAGTAGAATTCCAAGTAAGGGATTTTGTTGTGCTCTACCTTGCCTTTGTTGTTGAGAATTACTTTTGCCATTCTAGTTTTCTTCTGGAAACAAAGGAATTTTAGGAGTGCTTTCTTTTGTGTGTGTGTGTGTGTGTGTGTGTGTGTGTGTGTGTGTGTGCCTTTTTCTTTTTTATCAGTACCAGGGATCGAACTCATGACTGCCTGCTTGCAAGGCAGGCACTTATGCCGCTGAGCTAAATCCCCAGCCGCTAGGAGTTCTTTCTTTAATTCTGTGATGCATGACATTTTTGTATCCAGCCCTTTATAAAACCTGGCTTCAGTTACTTTTATGATTTAAAGCAGTTTTTCCTGGTAAAGGACATAATTTCCAGCAATCTACCTTTCCCACTATAACAAAAATTTGAAGATTAATGAACAAGGTCTGAAATACATTTCATTCATTTCTTATTAATAATACCACTCTCAATCATTATAAAACTTCTTATAATTCTTCTAACTCATATAAATAATTTCTGCTATATTTCTTCTATCTGCATTTAACGGGAAGTTGTCTTTTAGCTGTTCCTTTGGCTCATAAATTAATTATTAGGAGATGAGGAGAAACTGCATTGCTCTGCGTTAGAAGAGAAATGGACCTTGGATGATGTGAAATAAATGTGTGACAGTATTTGAAGGTATTTTTGCTCACTAACTTTCCTGTGTGATGATAGTCCCATTGCTATGTGTCATGCACTGAAATTTAAAAACAAAATCAAACTTACTAAAAAAAACAGAAAATGTTTCTGTGTCTATATGTGTAATTATTTAAGATATATTTTAAAAGTAGAGTCAGAAAAAATCCTTCCTTTCTGCACCTTATTTAAATTAGCTCATCTCTGCATTGTATAAAACTGATGATAGAGTGTGTGTTCTCTAGTAATTCCCATTTTAAACAATAGTCAAAAATGATTTTGTTCCTTGGAATTAGTAAAGCATTAGGTAATTAAAATGTTTCAAGTGTATTATTTAATAACTCTCCTGGCATTTATAAGAAATACATCATCAGTGTCTGCCTATCTTGGGATTTTAGTAAAAGTTGGGATCATATATATTTGTGGAAAATGGTTTATACGGAGAAGATGCACTAGATGTTAGTATGTGACGATTTATATTATCTGAAAAGAAAAGTCAAGAAATTAGGGAACAAGGACAAAAGCACCTCCACAAGCGTCAAGATGGAATCATTTCCAGGTTGCAGTAGGAGGGAATGGAATAGACTGACCATTTCAGTGAAGCTGCAGCTTCCTGTGGAAAGCGGAAGTGGTTCTTAAGAATATTAACATAAAGGTAACAATAATCTTGAAATGTTAGAGAACCGGAGAACATAAAAGCTGGAGACATTAAGGAAACAATGTTCACAACTAGCTAAATATTTTAAAATTTACATTGTCAAATTGTGATATTTGTGATATACTCTGTAGGATTCAGGACTTCTGGGTTGTACTTCTGTTTCTACTATCATCTTCCCATAAGTAAGGAGAAATTATTTAGTCTCCATATTTGTAAAGAGGTTCTGCCTAATTTTCCATCTTACTCTTAATGTTGGATTTGTAAACATTACAAAATTGTTCACAAGTATATGGAAGGAGAACACAGAAAAATAACTTTCTTTGTGATCCTCTTTATTGAAGGAATCCTAAATTTATTTCCTGACCTTGGCGATGTTCACATGAAGCAGTAGGAAGAAAATACTAACTGTATATTTAGACATTATTTGTGAGGTGACAAAAATTGTGATGATTTACTGGGAATCCTTACAAGCTATTTATTATGTAACACACATTTTTCTTAGTTCATGTTTGATGTGACATCATTGTCCTTGATAACACATTTTATAGACATAGAATGCTAACGCTTGTCATCAGAAAGCAGAATGCACATACATTATGTATATTATAGGAAGGAATTCCAAATTTATGACTGAAAATTCTACTTGTAATTCCAGAGGAAAAAAATCACAAAAGGAGGAAAAAGAGGAAAAGAAATACTTGGATCACTTACAGACTCATTTTATGCTTAACACTGGTGAGGTGAGAAGAATTTCTATTTCCAGTAGATTTTTACCACACAGTATATTTTATGTTACCTAAGAATGTCCTGAAATGAAGTGACAGAAATTCTTAGGAGAGTTGCCTTAATGTTTTGCTAAGATCATAAACAAAATGCTACTTAGACTGCTCAGATGAGCTGGGAATATTTGCTGTGGCTCCTGTACATTTGCTCTCTTAAATCAACACACCATCAGCTGTGATGGTTTTATGGACTTCAATAATGGGATTTGAGGTTTAGGTTTACCATCTTCCTGCATAAAACTCCAAACAGTTTTCTAGAAAACTTCAGGCAAAAGTTTGTTAACTGGTAAAAAAAAATTTAGCCAATATTTCCAGCCCTGTTAAATATTCTTTAATATTAACTTTGATGAAAATCTATCCTCAACAGCATTAGTAGAGAAGCTTTTAACATTTCATAAATTTTGTTTTGTTTCCTTGCTGTCGTCTATGAATCCATGTACAGCATTATTAAAAGCAGCTAAGTGAGAGATACATGAAAAACATTATTGCATTTATGAAAATAATTCCATTATTGTTTGTGTGTTTCAGAGAGTTACAGAGATAGATAATATTTTGATCTGAGGGCAATATTTTAAACGTATTAAATATAGGTTACAAAATATATCACAAATAATCATTTCATCTAAAATGTCTTTTCTTTGAAATTCAGACTTAGTTTTGTCAGGAAATGTATAAGGAGACATGTTCAAGAGAGGTAATAAATTATAAATCAAATAAAACTCATTCAGAAAGATAAATTGTTACCCCTGAAAAATAGGCTTCTATGTTGACTATCTTTGGGAATTAACTATAATCTTATGCCCTTTCAGGTCATGGTTCAATAAAGGATATATAAACCATTGTTATATAAAGCACAGGGAAATATTACTAAGCCATCAAGAAAGATAATGTGAGTTGTTTGTAGGAAAATGAATATACCTTGACACCATAATTCTAGGTGAGGTGAGCCAGATGCAGTAAATTAAACAGCAAGTAGTTTCTCTCATATGAGAAACCAGACATACAAATAATGTAAAGAGCAAAATAAAGCAATGGAGGAAACACGGAAGAGACTTTGGAGATGGGAAGGGACTTGAGGAAAGATGGAAAGGAAAGGGAAGGGCAGCGGGGAGTAAAGGTGACCAGCGTGCAATGCGCGCCTGTGCAACCTCACCAAGAGAACTGTCATCATTATGTGTCACAACATGCATGACAAGCAAATACCAATCAAACTCAGGATGGCAAGGAACTTGACAGTACTCTACCCAATAAGCAATCATCTCCGCTATTTTAACTTGGTAAGTGAGCGATGTTTTCAGTAGGAGGAACAGGGCACGCTGAGCATTGCCAGACCCCAACTGGCTCCTTTCTCTCTCAAATACAGTGACCATCTCACAGCATTTCTGTTTGTTTGTGCTCTCTGGGCCCCAGTTCTCCTTTCTGCTGCTCTCTGGGTGTGCATCTTTGAGCTACTTTTTAAAGGTTTTCAACAAGATCTTGCTAAGTTGCTCTGCCCGGGCTCCCGCTGACATCCTGTTGTTTTCTGTGTTAGGATTATGGATGCACTACCATGCCCAGTATTTGTGCCATTTTATCTCACAGTGGGATTTTCAGTAATCCACACCACACCTACTCACATAATCCTCTTCTTTAAGAGGCAACCAAGCAAACAAACCTTAGCTCTGCTTTGTAGTTCTGTGGAGAACTCGGAGACTGCTTGTTGATGGAGAATGAGAATGACTACTGTTTATGGAAGGTTAGGAATGCTGGGATCCAATGAATGAGGTAGAATTTCAGCAAGGGAAAACTATTGAGGGTGACCAATTTGTCATTATCACTGAGAATATTTCTTGAGATGTGGGATTATCAGTGATGAATTGGAAAAATTCTCACAGACAATTTGGGATAATTTTTTATACTAAAAGAGTTTTTCAGAAAGAGAGAAACATGTAAAAGTTCTTTATAAGGCATCTAGCATTGCATGTTTCCAGTTGGGATATTACCACATCCATGGAGGGAACTGGTGTTAACTGATGTACCCAGAAATTAAAAGTCTACATACAGACCCAGTCCCTCTCTCACTCTTATCAAACCCTAAATAGTGAACAGGTGTACTGCATGAAACCTTTTTAGGTATTGTCTTCAGAAAATATTTATGCTTATGTGAAAATTACATGGTTATATTTCAAGATGACATAATGCTACAAACAATCCCTTCCTTCTTAGGGGATAATTAACAATCCTATAAACATCAGTGGCATTATTATATTACTGTAACATGAATTTGCATTTTTATTATTTTCAGTTTTCCCTCTTTTTTCCTTAAAATAGCAGACGCTTCATTAACAAGCATAGATTTGCAGCAAAACTCTTGGGATTCCTGCCTTTTAACTTCCGAATATTCCACAGGTCATATTCCAAAGTCTTCACACATATTTGTCCTTACAACTATTGTGACTTTTCGCTTTGTCATTATTAAGAAACTTGGAATGGTTTGTAATATGGTAACACTATATCTATGATTGAATTATATATTAACTTTGCTCAAAAAGGTTTTTAATATATTTTATAAAACTATATTGCCAATGTAAACATAATACCTGAAGACTGTTTTAGTAAATTTGTACTTGATCATTGCAAGGCTGAACACTGTATCTGTGTGTATTCACACTGTTTCTTGTTTGGTTCATTGCTTTGCATTTGCTTTAGTTTTAAAATTACCATACCAATGTGGCAAATAATATTTAGAGATCCTCTGCTCTTGGTATTTTGCATTTCTTACCAGGCTGGAGAGAAAGTGAAATTCCTTTGGAATTTCCATCTCCAGCAGCACCATCCATCAGCAGGAATGACACCTCCCGCCAAAGGAGCCACACTTGATAGATGACGGGCACTGCTGGAGAACAAATCTCTCTACATCTTGTTTAGAGCTTCCATGATGCCAGGTGCTCTTTCCCTATAGCTACCTTGTTGATGCAATTTGAGATGGCTAGTGGGCAAAATAAAAAGGAAAACAAAAATGATGATAAATGCGTGTTTAAAAGGCAAAGTCAAGGACATAAACAGGTAACATTTCCCTCAAAACCCTGTTTCTCAAAAGATAGGCTGTCATTTTTGTGAGCTACATAATGTGAATACTGCGGAAGTGGGCTTTCAAGTGTAATCAATTTCACAGTGTGCAGGAAAATATAAATTAAGAGAGAAACCAAACAAGGGGAGCACTTATAAAAAGGAACAGAATGTAGAATTATGTGGAGATAATAATGAAAGGGATCCTGACCTGCTATGAACATTATAAGCCATTCACTGATATTTTCCATTTATTGATTTTGTGCCTTTTTTTTTATAATAAAGTGATTAAACCTAGTTTGGTTGTTGATAAATAGCATCCTTCCATAAGGAGCTCCCGCTAATTCATTAGTCTGCAGTATAATTTTTGTTCAGCCTTATTTAATGGCCTCTTTCCCTTGATTATGATGACAGTCAGGAACTAACTGTGCAGAAACGTTCTCACAGAAGGAGGGAAGGACTCTTACCTGAGATTCTTCTCTCCTCCTCTGGTGATTAAAACACTTGAATAAGCAAAGATTCCTGTACTAGACTCGATGGCCATCTCCAACCTGCCGTGGGAGTTTCTCCCATCCAATGACTATGGGTAAAGGTATTTTAAAATCAGCCCCTGTGATACATCCTTAAACATTTTTGAAAAACAGTACTATGTGTGAATGTATGCTTTGAAATATTTTGCTTGAGATTATTTTTAAGGCAGGGTAGTCACAGATACTGTGAGAACTCAGTTTCTCCCATCTTCGATTTCATTCCCCCACGCTAAAGTAGAATTAATTGCAAAGTCTACTGCACTCTGCCAAGGTGGTTGAGAGACCAAGGAATGACTTATGATTCCCCTGTATCTTTTCTGCACATACAATGTTTAGATTAAAAACTAGGTAATGTTACTGGGAAAATAAGAAAACATTTTTTTTTTTTTTAGAGATATTTTGGTGAAAAATTTCTGACACCTGTGAGGGAATATATATATATATATATATATATATATATATATATATATATTCTGACACCTGTGAGGGAATATATATATATATATATATATATATATATATATTCCGAGAGCATTTTCTGAGAGCAGCTCTCCCAGGATATATCTTTCACATGTAGAGTCTACATCCTTAAAATGGGGCTCACAGTATGCTGGAAGCTGAAAGGCAAGGAGCAGACCTGCACTCTTTCTCCACAGACAAAGAATCGGAGGCCTTGTAAGATGAGAAGTAATTCAGTAGGGAGCAGTAGAGTGAGGTCCAATTTCAGCTCTCTTGATCCCCCAGTGTGCACAGAACTCTCAGGATGCCTTCTTTCATGTTAATTCTGAAGTCTGCATTCACATTGTGGTACTGTAGCAAGTCAGAGCTTAGTACCCAGGATATTTTGTCTTCAACATCAATCTGCCTGTGTTTTCTGAGTCTCTAAACAAATAGAAAATTTACTTTGTCTGTGCAAATACACCTACATTTCGCAGACTAAAAGTCCTAGCAAGTTTTGGAAATGATTTTAGTAGTAATCCTGTATGCTTGAGGTCAAACACAGCTAAATATAATGTCAAGGGAAGAGAAAGACGGAACTGCACAGGTATGTATGTGGCTGGCACAGTGAAACCCACAGCAATCCGAGAGAGTGAGCGAGAATCACAATTCTGAGCACAGGCTGAGCAATTTAGTAGCACACTGTCTCTAAAATAAATAGGTAGGTAGATGATAGATAGATAGAGAGACAGACAGAGAGATAGACAGATAGGTAGATAGTAAAATCGGACTGGGAATGTAACTTGGTGCAAAGCCCCTTGGTTCCATTCTCAATATGAAAGGAAACAAAGAGGGAAATAATGCAGAAAGGAAAGAAAGAAAGGAAGGAGGATGGGGGGAGGGAAAAAGAAGATAAAGAGGGAGGAAAGCAGAAATAGAAAAAAATGAATATATATGTATATGTATATATATATATATATATATATATATATATATATATATATGTGTGTGTGTGTGTGTGTGTGTGTGTGTGTGTGTGTGTGTGTATGTGTGCCTGTGTATGATTATATTAACACACTCAAAAGTTAATTGACCCACATAAAAATATGGTATAGTAGGATTATTGGCTCTTTGCCCTTTTGGTTCTTGAAAAGCTTTGTTGCACTTTTAAGTAGCCCTTTACAGTACCAGCTAATGGCGCTAAATTTATTTGGCATGAATTATATTATCTTTAAGAATTGCATTATTAAAATCATTTTATTTATCTTGTGATTCATTATTAAAATTAACATTTATATGAGAATATCTTTATATAAACTTTAGTAATTTTAACAGCCAACATTTCAGTTGTTTGTTTAGAACAGATTTACAGATGCAGAGCTCTTTATAGATAGAAATTTGATGAAATGATAAGGACCAGCACTGAAAAGTCAGTAAACAATAGTTTACCTGCAGCAAAGAGGAGTTCATACATGATGGACAATCTTTGCAGCTTTTTGTTCCTTAATGGAGTTCTCTAATTCTCAGGACTAAATGGAGAAAATTAAACATAACCGAAGAATATAAATAACCTGGCTGCTGTTCACTCCTAACCTCTCCTAAAATCATAGGCCAGCACAGTCAGTCTTCTCCAGAGACTCTGGTCTGTGCTTGGCCTCTGAAAAATAGAGCATCAAACAATTCTGTCCCTCAAGGCCACTGCATCTACCTGGGTGTCGGATTTCTGTCTTGATCTTCTCCTTCAGACGTTGCTGAAGGAATCACTTCCACGGAGAGATGTTTCCCAGATTCCCTTTCATACAGTTCATACTTTGTTTGCCTGCTGTGGCCCTGTGGTCTGCCTTTCCTCAAGCCCCTCTACTAGCATGTAGGAAACTCAAGGTAGAATCAAGGCTGCAGGTGCAGGTGGGACATTCTTGGATGCTGTGTCTCAAGCAGAGACTGAGTTTTTAAAAACTGATTTTGCTTGACACTTTGAGTTTGCATATGTTCAGGGCATATGGTTGAAGTTCACTGCAAATTAGGTAAGATCTATGTCGCAAAAATTTCCTTTGCCGTCTCCCTCAAAAAATACTATACTAAAGGAGAATGGGTGCTTCATGTTTATTCAGGGAATATTTACAGTATTTGTACAGCCTCATTCATGTAAAAATTAAAATGTTCATTCTCATAGAAATGAAGCACATTGTGGTGGCTACTAGAAGCTGAGGAAGAGAATGGGAGGTAGATCAAGAGATACCAAGTTGTAGTGAGCTAAGAGGAAAAGATTCTGGTGTTTAGTGCATAGGAAAGTGAATGACTACAGCGATAATATTGTGTTCTCTGTTTTATAATGACTAGAAAAGAAAATATTGAATGCTTTTAATAGAAAGACATCATAACAATTTGGATAAACTAATGGTGATGGACAAACTAATAACCATTATTCTATCATGGCCCTAGCGAGATGTGTATCAGAGTACCAGGCCATATTGCCATAAGTATACAGAATTATTATTTGTCAATTAAATTACTGTAAAATAACATGATAATTCACAGTTACCTTTACCAATTTAAATTTGTATTTTTTCAGTGCGAAATCTTGAAAGCTGAGTTGAGTTATTGGTGATATTTCTTCTAAGTACTTATGACTTCTCTATAACTGTTTTCTCTTTCTGCAATTTATTTCAGTACTTGGTGTTAGGTAATAGCTCACTTATTTGCTATTAAGTAACAATATTAGAAGTATATTAGCCCTATTTCCCTTGTTGAATGACCCATATATTCTACATTGATTTGAAATGTGTGGTGGATAGAAAAATGACGCATCTGAAAAAGGCCAGGCCTTTGCCCCAAAGCCCAGGAATACACCATTGATTACCTTGCATGGGAGTCCCTGCGTGGGATTAGGGTTAGCATCTTGACTCAAGGAGCCTAGGATGGATTGTGCTGGTGCACAGCGTAGTCACAGGGTAAATGTAAGACAAGCCAGGAGGGTCAGAGTGGGGAAAGGAGCTGAAATGACAGGAGAAGTCCCAGAAGAAGATGGTGCTGAGCACACCTCACAGTTAGTTTTGGGCGGACACTGCAACCAGTAGCAGAATAATGCGCTTACTTTTGTAATCAAGTGAGCAGGGAGATGGATTTTCCCTCGAAGCCTCCAGAAACAATATGATGCTGCTGACAGCTTCCTTTAACTTCTCTCAGATTCCCAACCTGAAGTAATTTTAATAGTCAATTTATGTTGTCTAAGCCAATGGATTTGTGGGTAACTGTATCATAGAACTAATATAAAATATACACAAATGACTTGTTTAAATAACTTAAGTTTTCATACTTCCACATATGTTCATAGAGAATATAGGTATTCCTCAGAGCATGTGTGTAGGAAAGCTTACAGAGATAGAAGGATATGTGTGTAACTGTTGGACTGAGGATAGGTTTATGCATGTATGTACACATATGTGTGTATGCACGCACATAAAATACAACACATTGCTTATGAGCATGCAGCAACTAAATGTGTAAGTATATCTTATTAAGTTTTACTAATCAAACTCTCATTTTCTTTCTTTTTTTTTGAAATAAACAATACTCAGTTAAAACCAAAATACACAAGGTTCTATTTAGCCTGCTGACATCTGTGGCATGTGAGTGCATTAAAGCCCCCAGAACGGGGAGGGTTTTCAAGACAGTTCGGGTTTTCCTGTAAAACCAGGTCGTGCTCATTTCCGGGACTGTGATTCTCCCTACTTTCTAGTTAGAGCAGAGCCTTGGTGCAGACCACTGCCCCAGCACACCAGGGCCTGGACTCAGTCCCTGCTGCCTGAGCCCTGCATAGATGAGGTTTTTCACAGGTGCTTCTTAGCACTTCTATCTCTGTAACTTTTCCTCAGTCCTCAGATAGGTTTTCATAGAAAATACTTTGCTAAATGAAATGCTACTTCTGTAAGCATTTAATTAATACTATGTTTGGAACTGTAGCAACCCAAACAAATAAATGAAAGAAAAGTCAACATGTGTATAATTTCTTAATCTTACCTTTTATCTATCTCATAGTGAAATACTCATAATGGGTATCTCATATGGGACTTACCCATTTGCTTATTTGCTTTTCTGCCTCTGAATAATTTATTTTCTTAGATTATAATTTTACTAGATGTGTATTAATTTTGATTTTTACTGAATGGATAAAAAAGATTTGATAAGATCATTTAAAATTATTAACTAAAATAAAATTAATTCAATGTGTAAGATATATTAAGTCATCAGAAATAAGCATTTGTTGAAATAGCTGTTCTTTCAATATATAGGTAGCAAAAAAGGTGATATTTAAAAGATAATATTCTTTATGTCAAATGGTCACAAAATTGTTTTGAAACCTGAATCTTAAGGAAGAAATAAGGAATATAGGTTACCTGTAAAATGAACCAGTCTTCTTCCTGGAATTGTTTGATGCCTGTGTTTAAAGAGCCTCCCTACATATGGCAACTGGGATGAAGATATAAAAGAATTTTCACCCAGCAGGACTCTGATTCCCTGCTTCTCTAAAGCTTCCAACAAAATATGTCAAACTGTAGCAGTAAACACATAAACTATGCCAAATTGCTCTTGTGCATTAGCTTGTGCAGAAAGGAAAAGATACCTCAAACTCTTCTATTGATAACAACTTAAATATTTCATGATCTACGGCACAGAGGAGAGGCTATGGAAAGAATCATCCACTCTCAGACTTTAACTTTTCCTGTGGTGATAAAATACACACTTATTTAGACTTATCTTCAAAACCCTGGGAGTGTGATAAATAGCGTGTCTGTTCCAGTATATCTAATATGGTCTCAGTCTCCTCCTTGAACTGGATTCAATGAAAATGTGATATTCCATCCAATCGTTTTCTGCTGGTTAAAAACATATAAGGGAATGCCAGTCACCTGAGAGCACGAATCCCTGATGTCTTACTTACTTTTGTGGTCTAACCAATGTAGTACAGGACTCGGAACCTGGCCACCATCACAACTTGTGCATGCTGGACTGGAGAACCAGAAAGAGAGTCACAAAATCTCAGACTGCTTTTCATACAACATTTAAAGACCTATAGCCAGGGGCGTATTGAGATTTTAGAGATAAGAACTGAGAGTCTATGATGCCAATTGTGTCTTTGTGTTGTTTAAAGGTCACTATAGATGTGTAGGTGATACTCTTTCAGAAAGACAGATAGACATAGGAAACATCATTCAGACAGCCTGGCAGGGCCTGGAGGTAAGCATGTCAAAATGTTGACAATCTCTTGTTGTGCAAATGGCTTTTACTGTTTTCTCTGTGTTCTTCACAATATTAAAAATCCTCAGTGGTGCAGCGCATAGCTACCTTGTCCCTGGTGGGGCGCTGTTACGTGTCAATAACACATTTAACTCTCTTTCCTTCCCTGTTTCCTCTCCTCTGTGCTACCCCCTCTACCTCCTCATCTGCTTTCCAGAAGCAAACGATCTCTGTATTTTTATACATTGTCAGCTATGGAAAATAATTCTAAGAACTAAACAATCCACACCACGCTGAACATCTGTATCTTTTTGGTCAAATATGCTAGATCCTCTCTGTTCTCAGCATTTTTATCTCTGCCCTTCCCAAGACCGATGATTCTTCTCTGAGACTCGCACAAGACTGACTTCATATTCCCCATGGTTCACCTCTTGAAAGTAGCTCATAATGAATGAACCTCCAGCACACTCTTCTGCGGACAGGGTTTGCTTTCTCTTGTGCCTTTTAGAGACACGGTATTGATTCTAGTGCTCTCATCTTCTTCATGGAACTCACTGCTGGTGAACATTAACTGATTCTTTATCATGTCTCTCAGCACTAAAACCAAAGCATCAAGGCAGAGCACCTTTATTTGCCCATTTTTGTGTCTGCGTACTTAGAAGAGTATGTGTGAAACAAGGCTAATACTACAAAATTGATGTTAAAAGAGTGATTAGTGAATGAACCAATGGCAGACTGCTCATCCACTGTTACAGCTGGGCTTGCTTGTATATCTTTACCCAGAAGCACCTACAAGAGGCACCCATATAAGTAATATCTAGTTCCATATTTCTGAATGGAATTATTTGGAAGGGATACTGAGCATTGAGCCCCAGTCTGGTGAAAACAACTACAATTTTTATATCAGTGGTCTACTTAAATTGTGAGCCTGAAAGAGATTTACAGCTAATACTGCACACAGCAGAGTAGCCTGAGGTCCACTGCCCCTCGTGTCAAAAGCTAGCACTGCTTTTCATAGCACTCCGGGTTACACACCTTGAGGAGAAATCCAAGGGTGACCCATAACCTCTTTGTATTTTGCACGCTGTGGATTGTCACAGTCTCATTTCAATTTCCAAAGCTACTCTTCCTTTTACAAGTCTGGGGCTTCCCAGCTTCTGCTGTGGAGTGTTACCCAGTATCTGCCGCCATGTATTTAATAAGATCCACTCTGTGCTCCAGCTGACGAGAAGAGGTGAGGATAACTGACACACAAACAAAAGTGAATGTTAAGAGTATTATTAAATGCACTCATGTTTTCTAATTGCATTCCATAGAGAAATTTCTTTCTGAAAAACACTTCATTTCAAAAACTGAACATCTAGGAATTTTCTTGCAACTCCTTTAAATTACTTTACCTTAATAAAGTAATTAAATATTTTAGTAAAGTAATTAAAATATGCATGTGATTGAAATTTATCCAAGAATACATTATACTTTTATAATTGTATTATTGTTAAACTACGTGTGTTTTGTTTTTACGTGCATGTTATATGTTTACTTTATTAAACGCCCATTTAATGTCCAGATGAGTTGGAAACTTAGCTTACATATTCACTAGAATTTGGGTTGTAGCTCTATTGTTAATTTTTTTTAATTTTTTAAATTTTTTGGGGGGTCCCAAGATCAAACTTTCAACCTCACGTTGGCCAAGCAGGCACTTACACCGCTGAGCTAAACCCCCGGTCCAGCTTTATTATCTTTGTATCATTTTTATACATCCTACAATACTAAGGAATTTATAAATGATATTGTTTTACATCTAAATATTTACAATAGAATTACACTTTTGTGTCATACGTCTGTTTAAATATTAAAGCAATCAGACATACAGCATAAAGAGTTTAAACATATTTTAATGTTATTTCATTTAAAAATTTATTTATTTAGAGAAAAAAGCAAAACAAAAAATAGGGTAGAAATAACACAGAATTTCAAAACAATAATATGAAGTCACAAGTTGATAAATCACATATTGTTATCCTAGAAGTAGTTGCTCAAGTCAGAAAATCAAAGCATAAAAAATGGACAATCAAACAATGACAGTGCAAACCATTCTGTCTGATGAACTAACAAAAATATTTACGATTAACTTTTTTCCATAAGATTATAAAAACTTTGATATTTACTTCAATCCGTCTTTTTAAAATCCATGTGGATATCATTATCTAGTAAATAGTGAATATCTAAGTACAACATTGTAATTGGCTTTTGTGTTTTTAATCATTTATCCCAAGATCAGATAATGTTTTAAGAAAAACAGTATTTCAAACTGGTCATAGGGATGTAAGTATGTACAGCATTTAAAAGGCTGAGGCAAGAGGGTCATTGGAAGTTTAAGACCAGCCAGGGCTACAAAGTGAGCTCAGGGTCAACCAACTTAAACTGCAGAGCGAGACCCTGTCTCAGAAAGACAAAAAAAAAAAAAAAAAAAAAAAGAAAATCAAATGCATTTGAAAAATAAGTAGACTTTCAGCAATGACTGAAACACTGAAACATTGTTGGAAATAGGATTATTTTTAATGACTGATTAAAACATGGACGATAATTTTTCCAAGACTCTTATGTTCTTATGTAATGTGTTCTTATGTAAAGAATGTCTTTCATGTCACTTTAGTTACAACCATTTGTCTAGTTTGGATTGGTAAAATGAATTTACCTACACCCAGACGTTTTATTTTTACATTCTTTGCTTATGTTAGTATTGACATATTTACTACCCCTACTATCTGTCCAACAGTTAATTACCTTTCCCTTCAAATACTGGAAGTCAAATTAGCCCCCTGTTGAGCTTTTACAAACTGTTGCCCATCTTACTTTGAAATACTTAATACAGCAAGTTTTATTTAATTTCTCTCTGTATACACACATACTTCCATATATATATATATATATATATATATATATATATATATACTTTTTCATATTGAAGACAAAGGTCTTCATGGACACTACAAAGATTACTTGCCAAAGGGCAAAGAATCATATGAAAATATACATAGCATAATCATTTATTTATCAGGAAATTTCAAATTAATGCAACACTGAAATAGAATTTTGCATTCCCTGGAAGAGCTAAAATCACTAAGTGGTGATGAGGATGACCAACAAGAGAAATGTTCACATGTGACTAGCCTTGTCTGTAAATCTAAATATACTCTACCATGTCACACAGAAATCCCAAACTACAATGCACACCCAGGTGTGATCACGACTTTTTAAAAAAGTAACAAACAGTAGCTGTCAACTGGCCCTAAGGATCATGAAGAACAAAACTCTAAATAAATGAATAAATAAATAAATAATATGGCCCATCCATGTACCCATTTATACTACACAAAAATTGTTGAATACTGAGGAATTAACTTTAGAAACAAAATGCTGATAAGGTCTCAAGATTTATGAGCTGTATACTGTCCTCAGTTTAAATTTAAATTTCAGTGAAATACTTTCTGAGGGCTTCTAACATTAATGTACAATGTAAAACAATGAAAGAAGCATTTAAAAAATAACAAGGTAGGTAAAAAGAAACAAAATGCTGTAATATATAGACCTTGGTGTAGGGTTATTATTGTTACTAGTGGTAGTAGTAGTAGTGGTAGTATTTTTGGCACTAGAAATCAAACTCAGATCCTTACATTGTCAAGAAGGCATTTTGTTACTGAGCTATGTCCCTGCCCCCGAATAGGCCTTAAAATAACAAATTTTATGTACATCTGCCTCTCCTTTTCTGTATCTCTCTGTCACTCTCTCTGTATATAATAATATAAAATACACACTTGTATGTGTATAATATTTGTATATATATGTCTCCATGAGTTGTTTTCAATGCAGCTAAATGGAAAATCCAATTGAAGTATCAATTGCAAATTAATAACAAGCAATCATGGCACAAAAATGTTGCAATGAAGAAATCTTGCAAAAGTTCAATGATAAAATCTTGTGTTTTTTTATTCCCTCAGTAAAAAGTAAATCCAAATGCACAAGTGTCTGACTACTGTATTTTCTCTAAAGGTAAATAGAAAAGTGAAGAAGAAAAGTATCAGAAAACAGAAAAAATATAATTTGCACCCTTTTGTATGCTATTGTATTCCAAATATCCTAGAAAAATAAGTGCTGTTAGTTGTTGAGTGAAAAACGATTTTCTAAGATTGACTGTGTGTAATCAAAGTCTAAGTGTCCACAGTGTTTAAATTTGAAGAATAGTAAAAACACACTGATTATATCTTGTAAATACAAATATGTAGAACACTAAGAAAAGAGAAACATAGGCAGTGCAGGATTCCAGAGAAACAATGAAGTGGTATAGAACTTTTCTCAGTCACTAAGGTGGTGCAGATTTAAGACGTCACTACCACTGCCACAGGCGAGGGCCGCTGTCTTCAGCATCCTTTTAGTTGCAGACAATTGCAGACGAGATGTGTGGATATCATAAAGAACAAGGTTATTAAGGCGATGGGTGGGATATTAGGCACATTGTGGTAGTATTGTTTATAAGGTCCTCAAATTTTCAATATTTAACGCTTTTGAAAGCATGTGTTCAATAAAATAGCATAATTTCTGCAATTTAGGAGACGTACCACCTCACTCATTAGAAACAACAATATTTGGACCATCTATTTACGAGTACAATATAGAGTTAAAGTTAAATACTGGATGTGATAGAACAGCACAAGCACCAGGCTGGCAAAGATGGGATTTCACCAGTTAAAACAAACAGCCTCTTTCAGGATGACAATGATTAATGCTCTTGGGCTGGGATATAGCTCAGCAGCAGAGCACCTGCCTGGTAAGCACAGGGCTCTGAGTTTGATTCCTGTTAGGAAAAAGAAGATGAATACTCTTAATATTTAAAATCCTGGGCAAAAAAAAACTGAGATGCCAAAGTAATCTCTGGGTATTACGGGATATATCACACCAAGTACTTATCTCCTAATCTCTCTTTATCTCTGTCTCTGTCTCTCTTTCTCTCTCTCTCTGTCTCTGTCTCTGTCTCTCTCTGTCTCTCTCTGTCTCTCTCTGTCTCTCTCTGTCTCTGTCTCTCTCTCTGTCTCTCTCTCTCTCTCTCTCTCTCTCTCTCTCTCTCTCTCTCTCCCACACACACACACACAGTGTCTTTTTATCTCTCTCAAAAATCACTGTGAGCCACATGTAGTCTAGTATCTCATTTTGCCAAGAGTATATGTGTGGAAGAATTGTGAAGAAAATCTTGTCTCATGCATTTTAACCATTAGAGATGAACGATTCAGTAGATTAAAATGTGAAAGAGCAGAGTAATTACAGTTAGTACCAAATGAAGGACACAATAGTGTTATTTTTGAAAAAGAAGAAAAATTAAAGCTATTCTTTGATATTTACAAATTGGCCAGCAATTAATCTTACAGAATAGTTACCTCAGACAAGGTCGGTGAGATCAGGACAAACGGAGACAAGACTGAGCCTCTTTATACTTATGCCTAAGCACAGGCAAAAACAAGGTGGGTGAATTAACACATTAATATCTAACTTTCCCTCTCGTGGCCAACACAAATAAATATTACTTCTTTGTTAATGACAGGTACATCATTATTTCAGTCTGTCTACCATATAGGTGACATATACTGAGCAAATAACAGAATTTTTCCACCTTTTATATCATTTTTATTTTACTACATATATTTTAAATATATGATGGTTTATTTTTACTTATAGAAGCATTGTAAAATAATCACAATAGCAAGCATATTGTCCTATCAGCCATCTGCCATAGTTAAATATTTGGTGTTAAGTTCTCCTAACATTTCCCTTCACAAGTTTTCAGTTCAGAGTCCAGCATTGTTAGCCACAGTCCTCTGCTGGACCTCAGCTCTCCAGCCACCCTACATAATGGCAATGTGGTACCCCTTGCCCTGCTTCTCCCCATTTCCATGTTCTCTTACAGCATGCAGGGGGCGCTGGCTCTGCTGCTTTAGCCTCTTCTTTAATCCTTGCTAAATGGAGTTCCGTATGCCTCATTTATCTGTATATAAAATTCTCTTTCTCTGCCAGGAATGTTTTCCGTCATGATGTCTGTGCACATTTTTTAATGTCATTTGAGTTCTCTCCTTTAAATTACCCAGATTTAGTCCAAATCCTAAATTATGATTTCCTAGAACTCTCTTCTAGAGACATCCTGTGGCTTCAGCTAAAAAAGTATATATAGATATATCTTCCTGGTCGTCTAGGATGTAGGGTTTGGCACTTGAAAAGTCATAAATTGTATAACCTTTCAGGAAACCAATTCTGCTTATGAGCAAGTTGGTGAGATCTGGAAATGTGTGCTGTGATATCTCTATTACTTAATTCCTTTCAAAAAGTAGGAAAATATTACCATTTATAGTTGTTAAATTATGCCAACACGCAACCCATGGCTAATGATTCTGAATATTATTTTGAGAAATAAGACTTATTTCATCTATAGTTTCAAGTTGGCAATGTGCATCATATATCTGACTGACAAATCTTTTTTCTGCATGAAAATTCAAAGCAAATTTATTCTGTTGTTTGCTTTTCCATTAATATTAAGTAATGCAGGGAACTGGAGTCACTATGTAATTTCTGATTCTGTATGAATATCTGTATGTATACATTTAAATACCTTTTTGTCCTCCATAATCTGATCCCTTTCTTTAATGGAGATCTAAGAACTAAGAGCACATCTCCCACATTCCTTCCTTCATTTCCATATTAAATTGTACGTTCTGATCCATCAATGTAAACTTCAAGTAGAAGATACATAATGTCCATCAACAGTAGAATGGAAAGAAAATGGGATTTTATACCCAATTAAGTAATATTCTGCCATGAAGTTGAATAAATTTGAATTATTTGTGGAGCAATGGATGTACATTGAAACCATAAAGTTAAGTAATATAAATCAGGCACACAAGCTGTATCAGAGAAACAGATTTAATACAATATATGCACATATATAAGCATTTACAAGATTTAATTACAGTCACTGCCTGCAGAATCAGTTTTGGAAAACTGCAAAAGTTCTGTCTGTGCTTAGATTAGAAGGATCCAGTTGAAGGCCTGGAGCTCGTGTCTCATTTGCGGGAGTACATATCGGGAGGCTGAAGGACTGAGATGGACCAGGAGACAAAGTCCAGACTGTGGCTCTCCTGGAGAAACAAGCAAGCCTTCCTATCTATATCCCCTTTATTCCATCCACACTACATGCCTGCTGGTTGGCACCACTCACATCCAGCCTGGATCTTGTGCATTAGTAAATCCCTCCCGTCACACAAGAACTATGTTGGTCCAATTTACTTGGGCATTTCTTACTCAAATTGACATAATCAGTAAATTTTCACTCAGGCAGAGATATCATAGAGTTCCTCTTGTCTGAAAAGTGCAAAATATAAATGAGGAATTAAAAAAGGATAAATAATTTAAAAATAGGAAAACAGAAAATTTGCACAAGAGAAGGACCTGAGATGGAGGGAGGTGAAGGGAGGAGAAGGAAAGAGGTTAAAAATAAGTAAGAGGTATGCTGTGTGTTTATTAACTCCCCAGGAATGTGGTCATTACATGCCACATTATAGACCAATAAAAACACAAATTTAACAAAAGAGATATTTCCGATGTTTTTGGTAAACAAAAAGGGTTCCCCATATCTTACACTATAATTAAGCTTTGCAATTTTACTTATGTTTCTATCAATTTTACTGAAAAGAAGGGAACATCTCCTCTCACTAGGACATCTTACCAATTGAACATATAGGTTATTTTCCCCCTGGATTCTGCTCAGTAATTATGGGCTTCAATGGCAGTAGTTTAATTGTAAGTGTCTAATTACAATCTGTTTGTCCACAAAGGTTGTAATGCGTAGACATCCAGAGGTATTTTGGATGAAGAGATGTATAGTAAATAGTTATTTCTTTTAAAATTTAACCACAAAATATTTTTCTCCTTTCTCAGATCCCTCTTAGAAATTATTCCAAAGAAAAATGCTGCTTTTCAGATCACCTCACAACGTTTGACTTCTTAACAAGGACATTTACCCAAAAAATTGGAGAAGGGTTGCTAAAAGCAAAACATTTGTTATAATTCAACTTGTTTGTCATTTTCTTTTTTTTTTATTTAAAGAGAAAAAAGAAAGGACATTAAAAAAAACAAAGCAGTAAAAGGGTACAAGTAATACAGAATATCAAGAAAAAATATACAGTAAGAAATCACTAGTTAGTAGGTTACATATTGTCTTCTTAGAAACAGTTGCCCAAATTATAAAATTAAAGCATATAAAGTAGACATTCATACAGTGATAATGGAGACAGTTCCATTCAATAATCCAGCAAAAGCTCAGTAATATGGTTTTCCATCCTACACACTCAAACATACCTGCGGTTATATCCCTTAGTCCACCTTCCTTTTCTCTCTGTTTTACAATAATAATTACACTTTTTTGGGTTTTATTACTCCCACAGTTCTTATTACTTTTTTTGAAGAGTATAAAACCAAACGTGACTATGCAAAACAGAGTCAGTTAGAATAGAAGAATGGGCATAGAGCATGATGCAAAAATTGAATGCCAGGTGATATAAAGTGGTTACCATTGTGCCTCTTGCTATTTTTAAATTGAGTTGCCTATATCATTGGGTATAATAAAATTGATCAAAACAGTACAGAACAAGACCAATAAAACTTACATTGGAGACCTTACCGGACTTCAAAAAAAAAATAATAATAGTCAAGCCATAATGGGCATCATACTATATTTTATTGCCTTCAAAGTAGTTGCCTATACCCTCAAACTTGATACTATCAAACAAAATAGAATGTAGCATAATCAGACAGAACAAGACTGGGAAAGCAATACTGGGGTTCAAATCAGGTTAATACGAAAACAAAAAAGTTACTATAATATGTCCCACTATTTTTTAATTTAGTTTTCCCTTAATTTAAAAAAAATGATAAAAAAATAAATTAATTTAAAAGAGGGGGGAGAATGAGACAAACGAGGACATTGTAACAGAACAGTGCAGATCGGAACAGAACAATTTAAGCATCACTGTGTTTCACCACCAGATAATCTAACATAATAGTAGTCACCATAGTGCCTCTTTCCTTGCATTACTTGAGTATAACTTCAGATGCTATAGCATCAAGCATATCAAGACAGTGTGAAGCCATTCAAGAGAATGAAAGAATTACAGGTATTTAGAACCAGCTAATAGAAAACAAACAATGGTTTCTGCATTATCTCTTTGCCTATAAAAATTTTTGTTTATACTATCGCATATAGTAGAGTATAGTAAGATACAACATGCTAAATGGAAAGAGATGGACAACAGCTTGATGGGACTTCAAAACAGGATGGTATTAAATCAGCTCTAGTTTTTATGTTGTGCTGTTTTCTTCAAAATAGCTGTTCGTACTACCACACATACTAAAGTCAAACAACCCAGGTAAAAACCATTCCAATGAATGAGTGAAAACATTATGTGGCTTCAAACCAATATGATTGGGAATCATGATTACCACATACTTTTATGTATTCTTATCATTTCTCACACTAGGGAAACTATTCGTTATTTATACATGTGAGTTTGATTTATTTCAATTATGAGTATGGTCTCAAGCTGCGTCCATTTATTTATAAATCATTCTTTATAGCTGAGCAGTAATGCATTGTATAAAAATACCACAACTTTTTTATCCATTTTTCAGTTGATGGATACTTAGGTTGTTTCCAAGATCTGGCTATTACAAATTGTGCTGCTATAAACATGGGTGCACATAGATCACTGTGATATGATCTGGGAATATGCCTAGAAATGGTATAGCTGAGTCAAATGGAGCTTCCAGTCCCAGCTTTCTGAGAAATCTCCAGCCTGACCCCCAAAATGGTTGCAGTAGTCTACACTCCTACCAACAGTGCTGGAAAGTTCCTTTTTCCCAACAGCCTCTCCAGCATTTGTTGTTGGTGGTTTTCTTGATCTTGGCCATTCTTTCAGGAGTGAGATGGAATCTCAGTGTGGTTTTAATTTGTATTTCCCTAATGACTAATAATAATGAACATTTTTTTCATATTTTTATTTGCTGTTTGTATTTCTTCATCTGAAAATTGTTTATTCATCTCAGATGCCCACTTTTGGATTGGGTCTTCGAATTTTGGGGGTCTGATTTTTTTTTTTAATTCTTTATATGTTTTAGACAGAAGTCCTTTGTCTGAGGGGAAGTTCATTAAGATTTTTTCCAGTTTGTGGGTTTTCCTTTCACTATGCTGAAGATTTCTTTTGAAGTGCAGAAACTTTTTAATAAGAGGTGATCCCAATTATTGACTCTGGAAAGTATTTCCCGTGCGGCTTGAGTCCTATTCATGAATTCTCTATCTACTCCTATGTTTTCAAGGTTTTTACCCAATTTTTCTCCCAATAGATTTAGTGTTTCTGTTTTAATATTTAGATCTTTGATCCATTTATATTTTATTTTAGTACATGGTGATAGGTATGGGTCTAGTTTTAGTTTTCGCATATGGAGAGCCAGTTTTTCCAACACCATTTATTAAAGAGACTGTCGTTCTTCCAGTGAACATGTTTGGTCTCTTTATTGAAGATTAGGTGGTTCAGTGTGTTTGTAGTTGTGGTTGTATCTTCTAATCTATTCCACTGATCTTTGGCTCTGTTTTGGTTCCAGTACCATGTTGATTTTACTACGGTTGCTTTGTAGTATAACTTCAAGTCTGGGATTGTGATACTCCTGCCTTGCCTTTGCTGCTTTGAACTGTCCTTGCTATTCTAGGTCTCTTCTCGCTCCAGATGAATTTTAGAAGTAATTTCTCGAGTTCTATGAGGTATGCTGATGATATTTTTTATCAGGATTGCGTTAAATCTGTATAAAAGTTCTGGAAGAATGGCCATTTGCACAATATTTATTATTCTGACTCGTGAGAGATGTGTTTCCATTTTTCTGAGATCATCTTCAATTTCACTTTTGAGTGTATTATAATTTTTCTCTGTATAGGTCTTTCACTTCTTTCATGAGAGTAATTCCTAAATATTTCATTTTTTGGTTGCTAGTGTGAAGGGTGTGGCTTTTCTTATTTCTCTCTCTGTGACTTTGTTGTTAGTGTATAGGAATGCTATTGATTTTTGAATATTGGTTTTATATCCAGCTACAGAATTTATTATATCCAGGAGTCTTTCAATGGAGTTTTGGGGATCTTCTATATAGAGTATCATGTGATCTGCAAATAATGATAGCTTAACTTCTTCTTTTCCTATCTTTATGCCTTTTATTTCTCTCTCTTGTCTAATTGCTCTGGCTAGTATTTCCAAAACTATATTAAATTGGAGCAGTGATAAGCTGTATGGAACTCTGTGGAATAGCTAAAATCATCAGCTCCTAACACAAGCATGTTTATTAGCCAGGAACAAATCACTCCTGGGTATATTCCAGGGGAGAAAATCAGGCTAGTTCCTTAGCATGAGTGATGGGAGAGTGGGGTTGATTTTAAAAAGCCTAATGTGCAAAAAATATTTCACGAGAGGTGAGCTCTACTGTGACATGGGTAGACAGCAGGAGTCACACAATGATTAAGACTGGTTAAAATCCATGAGTGAGTTAATAGCAAGTTCATGTCTTGTGTTCTAAGAAATTATAAGCTTTTTGTTTCTCACATTCAGATGCAGAGATCATGAAGCTAGCAATATTTAAGGTGCCCAGTATATAATGTGAATTGCCTTCTTTCTCTCTGATGAATGCAGACATATTGATGGAGGGGTTAGCAGTACCTTGACAAACCTAGAAAGCTCTGCTTCCCTACTTAAGCCAAAGAACTTGGTTTTGGAGAGCTTTTCTTTTGGTATGATCTGGACACAACTGTGTATTGGAAGGATAACTCTGTTTGTTCTAAACTCACATTACATCTGTGAAGTTTGAATATCTACCATTTTTATTCATTCAACAACAAAGAATTTCATGGGTTCACACATTGCTCAGTAATGATTGATATGTTGTGTCATCTTGAGAAGTTTAGAAGTTTAAGTGACTCAGCATGGGGCCAGGATGCTCACTTTGTAAATATTCTTATCCTGTGCCGGAGGATGGCAGGGAGATGGTGTGATCACTACAGGTGTCCTGGGTTTGAAGAGAGTAGCCTGCCTACAGTATAAGGGAGGAAAAAGGCTTGTACTTCTCTCCTTCTGTTCTTGCTGCTTTTACTGTCTTCTGCTACCTTGAACTGTTGTCCTCCTGCCGTATCTCCTGCCTTATACCCAGCTGGTTATGGACTGAAACCTCCACAAACTGTGAGCTAAATAAACCTTTACTTTCTTGATTTTTGGTGTTAGATATTTTGTCCCAGCCAAGAAACTGAGAGAGAGAGAAAGAGAGAGAGACAGACAGAGAGAGAGAGAGAGAGAGAGAGAGAGAGAGAGAGAGAGAGAGAAAGAGACAGAGAAGCAGAGAGACAGAGAGACAGAGAGAGACAGAGAGACAGAGAGAGACAGACACAGACAGACAGAGACAGAGACAGAGACAGAATACAACTCATTTAGTTTCCTCTCAATGATGGGGAAGTGGAAATGCTTCACACTCAGAACAGCCCTTGAGGATTCTGGCACTAACTGAATAAATCCTGCTGGTGCATGAGCACTCCTGAAAGTCAAAGCCCACCCTTTTCTCCACTGTCATAGGAAGATTTCCAAATAATGATACTGTCCATCTTATGGAAATCCAGGAGCCTTGTGAAATGATTTGCTACATAATGCTATATAAATTAGACTACATTCTGGTCATTTTATTCTTCTTCCACATAATGTAGGATTTCCTAGGTAGGCTAATAAAGATGTTGCACAAAAAAAAAAAAAAAAAGAAAGAAAGAAAGAAAGAAAGAAAGAAAAACAGGAAAACTGATGTTAGTGGAGTGAAGGACAGAGTTCTATTTCAATAATTTTTAAGGTGCTTTAAAGGAACCAAAGAAAACCGATGAAAGCAAAAATTCAGGAAATAAATCTCCTCTCACATTCAGAAGAGACTGATTTGCTCTAGAGAGGCTGAACACAGCCCTTGATTCATTCCTCCATCAAGTGCTTTTAATAATCTTATTACCAATTACTCCTGTGGGGCCCATTGAGGATAAGCAAATCAGTCCAACAGTTGCAGTCGCTAACCTAGTAGAATTTATCCTACGTGGAAAACATGTTCATGCAATAAATAATTTGAAAACTAATGCTAACTACAACTGTACCTGGGTGCAGCAGACTGGGATTTCCAGCAGGCAGGGATGCATTCAGAGACACAGAGCTTAAAGCTGGATCTTGTTAGGTTAGACCAAGGTACAGCCAGGACTGCTGAGGCAGGCAAAGTTGAAGCAACATGCGAGGACTTTACTGCTGACCAGATGCTGTCGGGCCAAGGGGGAAAGACTCGTTGGCCCTGAGCAAAGGGTGAGGACATGTTTTTATAGGGCAGGCAAGGGAGGTATTTCTAAAAATGGTGAAAAATCTGGGGTCCCTGAGTAGGGATCTAAGGCCTGATGACAGACAGGGTTGGGTCCAGGGGTGCTGGCAGACACAGCGTGTCTCTTGTGGTTCTTTGTGGAACCAGATCTTTGCAGGTTGAGCTGCATGTGGACAACTTCCAGTGTCCTGTTGGATGCCATGCTCCCCAGGTGTGAATGACAGATATGTTTGGAGGAGCTTTTTATCTCCTAGTTGGACAAGGGTCTAATGTACGAACCTGGCAGGTCTGACCTAAGCAGATGCACTGGAGAGAAGCATGACTCAGCAGTCCTTGTCCCACTGCTTGTTCCGTCCAGTACAGCTGCGCTGACAGTTTAATTTTGTATCCATTTCTGCTTTCAGTATTCACACTGCAGCAACTTTATTTTGAATTACAGAGTGAAAAAAGGTTGAGAATGGCCCCAAAAGTAAATAGCCAGCTGTACTGACGTATGCCTAGCATGAACTAGTTGGACCCACATGGTCTAGACCAGTCTGATTCATATTGCCAGACTCTGGAAAAAAATAAAGTTAAGAAAAAATGTAAATAAAATGTACCATATCCAAGAACAGAAGCTAAAGTTTATACTCAATTTATAATCTTAAGTGTGGCTTTTACAGTTCAGGTAAGATGTGACATTATAAAAAATCAAGTAACAGTGGCTTCTTTTCCAGACCTTTATTGATGTAATAAGCTGACAATTCAATATTTAAGTGTAATCGATTTAATTTATTTTTGCCACAATTAGGGGGGAAATTTATGACAAAATTAAAGTATATTGTACATGACGTATAAATCCATACTATACCTTCTGTGATTTCAAGGTGACATTAAACAAGTGGAGGTATGCATACAAAAGAGAACAGTTCTAAACCACGCTTGATTGTCATGTAAATTACATTTCCATGTTGAAACAGAACTGTTATTCAGAAAGCTGAGCCTCACCTGTGGAGACTCTTACCAGCAAGTCCTCACATCTGAGTGGTAGGAAGCTTGCAATACTCAACCAGCATAAGGTTTCCAACAATGCTTAAGTCCACCTAAAGTGTTTGTAAGCATGCAGGAGATCTGGGCTGACCCTCATCTCTCTTTTATGCCATTGTCAGGCAGCTACCAAGAGAAAGCCTGCAGGGCCCTTCCAAGTGGCCAATTTTCAAGCACATTGCTACTTTGCTAGTGGCTTTCTCTGAAGAAATCATTTTGCAGACAAGTTTGTTTTTCTGTTTGGATACAATTGCAATCTACAATAAGACCAACAGTAGTAAGGCATATCAAATCAGAAATGATTGCTTATAGGAGTCATTTGGTTAGCATTAGTCTCTTTGTATGTAACCGTGGGGCACAGTCAGCTTTGTTGGGAATACTTTTGTTTAGGGTAATGACCTTCAGTATGCACTCAATCATCTCTGTTTCAATGTGTTAATTGATTAACTTATTGTACTGGTTCTAGGAAGTGTGTGTGCTTAGGGTCTCCATTTGAAGCTAGGGAGACTACAGAGAGGAAGAGACAGCAATTTGGTTAAAATTACACAATTTCTGACTCAGTGGTCTTATGCACCTGAACTTTCTGGCTACAGAGCCTGCAGTTAGCTAACTTTTCATCTCACGTGTATTCTCACATTTTTGCTTTTGCCCTGCGTCTGACTCTGCCTGGAGTGTTTCTCTGGCATCTTCCTCCTAAGTAACACCTAAGTGTTACATTTCAAGACCTAAGTGAGGTGTAATAGACTGCAAGAATTCTCCTGTGTCTTAGCTCAGTAGTAATATACTTCTGTGAGCTACTGAAGAAAGCAGATGTTAATAGCACTGATCCTACTAGATTTCAATAACATTCTGCCTCCTGGTCTTTCCTACTTAGTGGAGCAATTCAAAGCCAGAAATAGAATGTCTTCAATAAATACTTACTGAACTCATACATTAATGAGAGAGAATCCTATGAGACAATTTTGTATATCTTTAAAAATTGTAAATAGCAGGTAAATATCATGGGTTACCATGCTAACTACTCAAACTAAATGTATATAATGGCAAAAATGCATCTCAGGGATGATTATCCCAAGTATATAAAAGAACAAATTAAAAACAAAAAGAAAGAATCTGGCTCAGAAGATATCAAATACTAATTTATGATCACTACATAGTGTTTTTCAATTTTAAAATTTTTAAAGTGGTGGTGTAGAACCAGAAATTTAAAGGTTAAAAACAAGATGCTGTTTCTCAGCTAGAAACAGCACTTGGCCTCTTGACTCAGTCCTAACTCAGCCCTGCAAAAATAAAAACAACCTCTGTGGCTGTGATATGCTGGGGATGTGCTGTGCCAGGGAACTCAGAGATAGAGCGTGCCATTATGCTAATCAGGGTTGTAAAATATGTCAGACTCAAGTCTACAGAAACCAGGTGTCTTAAAGACAAGTTGTGCAGAACAAAGACAGTTAATTAACTCTGACCTGCTGGTCACCCCTTATGAACTGACCAATAGCAGATAGATAAGATGCCCACCGCTCCGCACTAACTGTAATGATTGGCTTCTGTAATAAATGCTTACATTGCAGTTTTTCCCCCTTAAAAACACCAGCCCTGCCCCAACTCAGGGTTCTCTGTTTCCACCTGTTTGGAGGACCCCGTGTACACGGAATAATAAAAACCCCTTTGTTTTTACATGAGAGCGAGGCCCTTGGAGTCTTCCTTGGGACACCGGTCTAACAGTGGCATCTAAACAGTAAGAGATCTGATGTTACACTGACTCTGTTGATATCAAAAAATTTCAGCTGGCAATAAATTTTGATGTACTCAATATAAAAACCCCATGGCTAAAATAGGAGTGACAGGAAACCAAGCTCAAAATGAAAAAAATTAATTGCAAATTGTATGTTACCAATGGCATAGTTGCTAATAAAGATAGAATCTGAGGCTAGGCCAGACTGGCTGTATTTCAGAAGAAGCTGATGAATCTCTACCTCGTTGCTTGGATGTATGATGTCAGAAGCAAAAGTCCCTGTCCTCAGATGATCGTAGGAATATGTAAGGACACTTGCCGAGGATCTCACTCCAAAGACAAATGGATTCACATTCATGTCTCAATTACAACTAGGAATAAAGAGATGCAGAGGAGAGAAGCAGCATAGAAAACATTTTTCTTAAAAAATAAGAAATCCTAAATATCAGACTTTTAAAACTATTTTGCATCTTCTTCATCTTTGTGAAGACCATAGATAAAATCTGGTAGCATCCTCAGGGAGAATGGAGAAAATCATCCCTTTCAAGTTTCACTTCAACACATCTGTAGTAGGTATCCTGGCCAGTTTGCAGCAGCTGTTATATTGGTTGAACAACAATGGCAGCCTCTCAATGCTCAGGGAGTCAAAGTGTCAATCACTTCATTTTCAGTACAGAAAAATATGTTGGCATTCTCCTGAAAATCATGATCAGTGAGCTACAGCGGAGACCTCAGTACTTGAACTTTATTCATTCCACAATTGTAGGGATAATGGTGGCTTTGTGATTCTCAGCAGATGTGGAATTTTTGAACAGAAGCAAAATTTTGCAGAATGCTTCTGTTTACAAATGTAATTGCAAACAGAAGCATTAGTGAATGGAGGTACTTGTCTGTGTGTGTGTGTGTGTGTGTGTGTGTGTGTGTATATAAAATATATAAATGGAAATTTCACACAGTTACAGAAGCTGTAGTGTCTTGAAATCTGCAAGATTAGGGTGCGAACCAGAGACCAAGGAGAGATCATAGTTTGTTCCAGTCTGAGTCTGTAGGCTGAGAATTAAGAGAGCTACTGTACTGGTACACATCGTCGATTCTCAGCCTACAGCTCAACATAAAGGAACAACCAATAGTTTTGACTGAGGCTAAAGACAGGAAAAAGATGATGCCCTAAGTTAAGGACCATCTGGCAGGAAAATGCTTACTCAGAGAGGCATCCACACGATGATCTCTTTAGGAAGACTTTACTGATGCCATGGGGGATCACCTGCATAAGGCAAGCAAAGTACTCTGCAAATTCTATGTATTTACAAGTGAGTCTCATACAGAAAAACCCAGTACACTGTTTAACCAGCCTGAAAATTCCTGGAACCAGTCAGACTGACAAGTGATATTTCTTAGACTCTTCTATACCATATTAGGTTTTATTACAAAGAAATATTAATTTAACTTAAAGCAATTTCTCTGAAGTTGTGTATTGTTTTTTCATCAAAGAAAATCTTTCTAGGTCTGAGAATAACTCCTTAGAACGTCACATCTGTGGGACTGCCTGGCTTTGTGTTTAACCTCAGCAACAGCAAACAAACAAACAAAAAAAAAAAGGTGAGAAAGACAAGGACAGAAAAATGCAAAGACACATGTATTTATTTTTTCCATATATTTTTTTTTTTTGCTGATTAGAAGATTATCATAAGAAATTCCAGGTAAGAAAACTTTTGAGAGTAAGTGCATGCACTATAGTTGTTTCAAACACCAGACTCTATGCAGATACTTACAGTGTGGATTGTGCTAAATGTCAAATCACCTAATAATTATCATTCCAGTTTTGCAAAGTCATATGTCTTCCTACAATCACCAAAATAAAAAGTAAAACACGTACCAAGACTTGTGCTAGCTTCCATTGCAGTATTTTCTGAGATAATCTTTAATATCCCCTAATCTTCTTCATGGGTAGCAAGTAAGGTTGCTAGGATTCATACTAAGATCTCTACATCTAAGAACTTCCTAAACTATTAAAAATGCCATTCTATTTTTCATTGATTAGAATTGCACATATTATAATGCAAGGCTAACTTTACTGTAAGTCCTAACCAAATCTATTTATTTAATGCACTAATGCAATCATTATGTCAGTTACCTAAGGTAAGGTTATAATTAGTGTCCGCAGGAGGTTCAGTCTGCAGCTGCATTAGTTGGATTTTCACTGGTACTTTTAGTCTCATCAGATAATTCCAATGACAATGTAATATTGAGTATTCATTGTGAGAAATAAAATTCTGTTTCCTAGAGTGATTTTTAATAAATATTAGGCAAACATCACACTTTCAGATCTGAGATGCTCTCAAGAATCTATTTTTAGCAATGTTCTCTAAAATTATAGAAGTCATTATATAATTTTATAATACTAATACTTGTCCTGAGTAGCATGTGCACCCTGTTGTCTGATGCCCATCGTGAAAAGTGTCCTCTTTACTGAGAGAAGTGAACTGGATAAATCCTCGAGAACAATGAACTTAATGTTTTAATTAAATGACAGTGTATTCATGGGCAGGCACTGGAAAACTGAAAAGATGTGAAATTAAATTTTGTTATTCATCTATTGTTGGCCTATTGACACAGGCACTGGTGGAAGGTCACTATTTTTCACTTTCACAGAGGAGAGAGTTTGAGAGATTTAATATTTTGTCCAAAGTAATAAAGAATCCTCAAAACTATCTCTCCAGGAGAGAAGAGGCAGTAAATTATCTGGAACAGCAACCCTGCATATCAAGGGTGTGCAGGTCCCGCTGCTGAGACACAGGAGAGCAGCGCACGTTTATTGACGTCACAAGGTGATGCAGGCAGGAAAATAAAAAAATATTATAAGATCAAAAACAAGACAGCCCATTCCATGTTTAAGCAGGAAAGCAGAGTGACTTGTGATGGGGAGAGTGCTTGTTATCTAAATAGTTCTGAAATAAGTATCACAGGGGAAACTGAACATTGCTCAACCGCTGAGGAGAAGTAAGCCATGCACAGGACTGGGGAAGATGTTGTGGGCTGCGATCACTGAAAATGTGCTTGAGATGTGTTATTGCTACAGCTAGCATGGCCAGACCAGAGTCCGCACAGGAAGTGTGGGAGGATGTGAAGGAAGGACGAAGACAGAAGAAACAGAACACGGCTTTATCCTTCTCTTTTTCTCTCTGGTGGGAAAAACAAGGTCTAATTTAGAACTTTCATGCTATGGAACTTACAGACTTTAATAGCTTTATTTATTCATATTTATTCAATTGTAATATGTTTATATAGATACAGTAATACATCACTGTTTTACATTTGTTCAGGGAAATTAGAAATGCCACATTTCTTGGAATCATAGATGATAGAAAACATCAAACACCAAGCAGAACAAAACCCCATTTACTGAATATATTAGTTGGGGGACCACATTCTTTGGTCTCACCAGGTGTTGTTTTCTGTTTCTTGGTCAAAGGGAATCACTCAGAGCTGGAGTTTATTGCCTTCCGATAACTTGGATACATAGTGTGTGTGGAGAACATCACGTGACCATCCCTCTCTTTCCTGGTGAAAACACCAGGTCTTCCAAACTCATATGCACCATGCAGACAACAAGAAGCAAAACCTCGTGAGTCATCAGGTGAACAGTGATGGTGGCCATGTTGTCTCTGCATCTTGAGTTCTGTACATGTTTATTGTACACACAAGAGGGGCCACAAGGTGTACAACCTGCGTGTTTACATCTCATACTGTGTAACTCCGGGCAGCAGCTGAGTATGACCGGTGGTTCCTTACATTGTTTAGAACGTCAGTCCAATGTTCCTTTAAGAAGGCTACTTCTGAGTGCCGTGAGTAAAATCTGTTAAGGTGCCTCTAGTGTTCACATCAAATTGCTACTTCTCATGCAAGTTCATCATCCATGGCAGGTTTGGCTTTCCTTATGCATGGTTTTGTTCTGGCTTTTCTTTTCACTTGTTTTATTTTTTCCTACTTATTCCAACTCAACACTACCACAGTCCATTCCCATATATATTCCCAACAGAGTGCTTGTATTGTAATGGTGGAAGGCAAATTGCTTCCATTCTGGAACATAAAATAAAATAAAAAGAGTCAAAATAATAGCATATAACCATGTTAGTAGATTCATAATCCAAAGAGATGTGTATTTTCACGACAATAATGATGCTTGGATGGGAAGAAGTAAAATGGTTGATTTTTATACAAATGAACATAAGTCTTTATCAACATAAAATAACTGTAAAAATTTTTGTATGCTACATAGTAACTACAAGAAAAAAAATATACAAATAGGCAACATAGTATATTAATACAAAAATTTTGTAAAGTACAAATAAGATAGTAAGAAAGGAAATACAATAAAAGAACTATAAGACTAACGTTAAAGAGAGAAATAGAAGGGAGATAATAGGACACCAGAGATGTAGCTTTTGCAAATGGAAAAGAGACCAGCAGATGGAGAGAGGGAAGAGGGAAGGGGAGAGAAAGGGAACCAAAAAGAATAAAGATGTGTTAGGTACATGTCCCAGCAGCCCAGAGTGAATGTGTTAATTATGTATCCCAAACGCATACTGATAAAAACTTTGTTTTGTAATCTAAGAGAAACCCATTGACAAAGAGGAAACATCAAAGCTTTCTCTAACAGTGGTTACTTTAAAAGTAAATGTGTTATATTCAAAATGAAGGAACTGATATGGATGAATGAACAAAATAAGTGACTAAGTCTGTAGGAAATTTATTTCATACTTAAGGACTAGAAATGAGAGAAAAAATGTTTCACGAAAATATATAACAGGATGGTTGTATCTATAACAGAGGGAAGAGACTACAGCTACAAAACTGTCACAAAATCAAAAAAGTATGTTATGCATAGTAAAGAACAAATTAACCAGAATGGTACAGTTATAAACATATGCACACACAACATCAGAGTACCTACACACATAAAGAATTGTGTTTGTGTGTGTGTGTGTGTTGCATTTCACTTCCAACACTTTGAATACTCCATCCCACTCTTTTCTACCTTGCAAGGTGCCCTCTGCATATGTCTATTACCTTATGCACCATCATTTGTAAGCAAGCCTTTTACACAATGCATTATAAGCATCAATGACACTATTCATTCAGGAAAGATGGCTCATTTTTTTTGAAAGAATTCAAGATTTCGCTGCAAGTTTCATAGCTACAGGAAGGGCTCACAGCCATAGAACTGTTGGACCAAAGATAATTTTCCACCTCTCATGTTAGAATTGGAGTGATTCACATGTGAAAATCTTTGTGATGTTAACCTTTAAAAGTATCTTCTCTACTACCATTCTTGTGGAAGGATTAAACTTCTGCCCTGTACACAATTTTACATGAAGATGAGATGAAAATCTATTCCAAAAGTATGATTTTAAGATAGAGCCATCGAAGTATCAACCTTTCAGTCTGTATTTAAAGGAGAGTACTATTTAGCTATGCACAGACTTTGGAAATCTAAGAGGCTCAGAAGTTACCCATTCTTTCTCCTCGATAAATATGAAACAGATTCAGTTGGGAATATCAATTTCTGCTTTGCTGAAATAAGTCCCCAAGTGACAGAATGCAGAGGTTGAAACCCTTGGGAACAGATTAACAGCCAGAGAAATCATGTAACATAATGAGTGGGCCTCGGCAGTCCAAATCACCGGTATTGAGAAAGCTGTGGAGTAAACTGTTGTTCTTCTCCAGTGCAGAGCTCACTGAGATGCAGATTCTGATGCACTGTTATCTGCAGCTGGGTCAGAGGGTTGCATTTTTAAGTAAATCCCCAGTTAGAGCAGTGCTGCAGGCTCCTAAACCCCTCATCAGAGGTGCCTCTGCAGTAGACAGTCTGGAGACGTAATGATAGGTATTGCAGCAGAAACAGATTTTGTATGTTAGTCAACCTGGAAAATTTCTAGCTGAATTTTGTCACTCATCTTTCCCATATATTTTTCAGAGCCATTAGTCAAATAAGGTGCATACTCAGGCACCAGCCCGTGGAGGAAGGAAGGCTGAGAAAAGTTTGCTCAGCATAGGAATCCTTGTTTTGTAAAACCTGATTATAAAGATTTTACGATGCACTGATTGTTTGAAGGTCCTAATACTTCACTGGAAACATACTTCAAAAATGGTAGCTTATTTTGTATTTGCTCTACAGTTCCATCTGTTAAGTTAGATTTATGTTATTAATGACTGGCAGTTGGAAATTCTTTTTAGAAATAACCCTTTTTGATTAGAAATACTGTGCAAACATATTGTCTATCAGAAGACTTCTATATCTCAGCAAAAAATTTGTAATCGAATTGTACACTCTAGCACTTAAAAAGAGAAATTCAAAGAAAGATAAACATTGTTAAGAGTAAGCCTATAATCAACATGCGTGATTTGTGGATTTAATTTCCAGAACAGTTACAAATAATTGAGTCTACTTGCAAGCACCTTCAAAACTATTTTGCTCACCTACTCACCGTTCTTTTTTCAGGAATATTTGTACCTTCTTAAATTCCTCATATTAGCTTCTAAGTTCGGAAAAAAAAAAGAATGTAGCTAATTCTTGAAAGAGGTAATAATCATGAAAGTTGAAGAAAGCCTAATGGAAGGAAGACCTTCAAGTCAAATGCATTTCCACACATGTGCATGTATACACACACACACACACACACACACACACACACACACACACACGCACACACACACACACACGCACAACTGCCTGTAAACACTAAGACAAGTTGTGTCCTGCATGGAACTATTTAGCATGCAATAGAAAATGCATAAAATAAGGAAAAAATGATTTGGAAATACAACGATAAAGTAGATTTAAGTATAATGTTTTTCTATTAAGTTCAGATTTATTGAAACAGAATTTTCTAGCTGCTTCCCAGGTACGTTGTTACCCTGGGTTGTTTGTATGCAAGTGTTCTGTAATTCTGTAAAGAGTTTGTTCACTGTTGTAGGCTAGGGTTTGTGTGGGGCCTGTTATTTCCTGGAATGAGGAGTGATGGGTGGAAATTCTGGCTTGGTCACTCTGCCATCTGTTAGACTAGGAGTTGTCACACCAGGCAGTTTCTCAGTGGAACTAAAGGCAAAACAAAATGAAAAAGACAATAAAAAAAAGTAAGCAAAAAAAAAAAAAAAAGTCAAAGGTTTCTGGGGTTTTCTTCAGAAAAAGAAATCTTTCACAAAAAGAAATAATATAGTAACCAAGTTGTAACCCAGAATTTTTCAATATACACTGTGTGATCAAAAAGTACAATGAATTTCTAAGTGAAAATATTGCTACAGTAAAAGACATGTTGCTATTAGTTATCCTAAATCACTCCTTTTTTTTTTTTTTTTCTTTTAATGCACTTAACTTACCATTCCTGTCACTTTCAGAAGCGGTTCTCGAAACCTCTTTCATGATTGTCTTTGCTTACACAGTGTCCTAAACAGATTCAAGATGTTTGCCTTTCACAGTGACCCCAACTCTGCAGAAGACCCAGACGTCATTTGAGCCAGATCCATTGTATAAGGTAGATGGGGGAAGAGTAACGTTAGTGTGAGTTTGTGTTTCTGTTCTATGCACTCAGCAGCAGCGTTCACTGTATTTTTAACCACAATATATGTCCCAGGCTCATGATATCCATGGTTCTGTACCCTGCATTCAGCCAACAATGGAGAGAAACTATTTTGAGCAAAATCCATCTTTACTGAATATATATGCAGTTTTCTTTCATTACTACAGCAACTGTATACATAGCATTTTTATTTTACAAGGTATTATAAACTTTCTAGTGATATTCAAAGCCTGTGCTAGGATATACACAGGTTATAGTCCAAACTTGTGTTACTTTGTACAAAAGAATTGGATTTTCATGCATTCTGTAATCTATAAGGCATTCTGGAACTAATCACCCAAAATACTTAAGAAGAACTGTATAGAAAAAGATTTATCCTAAGGCATTAGCTCACGCAGTTAAGGAGGCTGACAGGCTCTAAGACCTGCAGGGTGACTTGGCAAGTAATGTGGAGGAGATGGCTCCACAATGAAGACCAGCAGGCTAGAAACTCAGAAAGCATCAGTGTTTCTGTCTGAGTCCGAAGGCGGTAAAATCCAATTTCCCAGGGAGAGGAAATCAGAAAGGAATAATTCACCTGTAGTCAGACGACAGTCACCAGCCTTCTCAGCAGAGTTTTCAGCTGATCAAATGAGCTTCCCTTACCTTAATGAGGGTGATTTGTACTCCTCATGCAGAGTTTAAATTCTATCAATGTAGATGTTAATCTTGTACATAAAGACCAGCACCCAAATCCCAGTGTAAGACCGGTGTCGCAAAGGAGACCTCAAGGATTCAGCTCTCCTGCAAGAACAAAGGAGTTTTTATTATTCTGTGTGCACGGGGTCCTCCAAACAGGTGGAAATGGAGAACACCTTACTCAAGCAGGGCTGTGTCTTTTAAGGCCTAAAACCGCAAAGCAAGCAAGCGTTGTTACAGAAGCCAATCATAGCGATTAGAGCAGGGCTGATGGTGAGCTGTCCTTAAGGGATTGGGTTTCTTAGTGGGGCGAGGGAGTGTCTCCCGAGAAGGGGTGGCATTTTTTAGGAACAGGCATTTGTCCCATGACTGGGAAAACAGCCTGTTTGTCTCAAATGGTCTGGAAACACTGGGTCCTGTGGGGGTGGAGCTGCACATAGTTTGGAAACTCGCACCACAAGTCCTCCTGAATAGAAAAGTCTAACAGCAATTAACAACCTTAATTACCTTACTTTAGCACCACAACCATTCTATTTGTAGAGGGCAACAATGGTTAGCATATCAATTAGGTAAGATTTTACAATTCTGTACAGAGGAGAGCATTGATTAACATATCAATCTTTTACCCAGAGGAAAAGGAAGACACACATTTACAGTTACAGGTATTACTGTGATATAATACCAAGTTACAGGTATTACTATGATATAAACAAAGCTATTTTTGTGAAGAATGTACAATCTAATACAATCTGATGTAATTAACACTATTTGTGACGGGGCTACCAGGTAGAGAAGACCCGGGTTGTCAGGAGCTATTACCACAGGCCTTTGTTTTATGGCCTTTAGGAAGTTAAAACTTAACTTAGTTATATTTGCAGGGAGAAGGGGAGGGGAAGTAGCAGATGGAAGGAGCTTTCTTGGTCTCTTCACCAGAATAATGTTTGATCAAATAGCTGGACTCCTCAGGGTCTACCCAAGTTAACCAAAAATTAACCAGTTCAGTTTCCCTACCCATGTGTGAGGAGCTAGGGATAAAGACTGTGCCACCTGGCCGGTCAACATTTCCTGATCTGTGTAACACGCAATGTAGAACAAGATGTCACCACAGATTATCATTCAACTTAGGCTTCTCTGTGATCAGAAAATGATAACCTTGTGAGCAATCTGAAGGGAAGGGAAATCATATGACCGTGTGTTCTCCCAGATGCAGTAATGAAATTTTATATTAAACAAATTGTAGCATTATGCATTTCTTTTTTTTTTTTTCTCCAGGATGTATTTGATAAGAATTTCAAAGTATAAGTGTGATTCTTCATTTTTAATAGGTAGGAAATAAGGCTTTGGTTAAGTGAGAAATTTCTCCCAATTTAAAAAAATATAGTACAGACTACGTTTTCAATTTATAACATTTTGATGTATACAAGAAAAGTGGCATTTCTTTTAACTACTCAAGAAGTTGAGCTCTCTCTCAACAATTATCACATGTATTACTTAAATAAACATCTTTGTGATATACTTTTTCTTATACTTTTGTCTTTTTCTTTTTTTTTTTTTTTTTTTTTGTGTGTGTGTGTGTGTGTGTGTGTTTTTCCTTTTTATCGACACCTGGGATCGAACTCATGAATATGCCGCTGAGCTAAGTCCCCAGCCCCTTCTTGGTGTTTTTATGGAAACTTTTGGAGGTTTAAGATTTCTTTCTCCAGTTTATCTTTCTTCAAAGCAATTTTGTTGTTAGACGTGCAGTGACGGTGAATTTATAGCACACGTGCTGTTTGCTTTTGTTCTAAGACAATAAATGTTAATGCATGAAATTTTTCATTCTAAACTAAATCCTTAGTGTACAGTTTTAATTGCAGTGTTGTCACTTTGCTGTAAATAAGTGAGTTCTGGGTTGCAGATTAGGTACTGATCTCTAAAATGTTCACCATCACTGATATATACTGTAACTAAAATATTAATCTAGCTGTCTCCAGGATCTCTCTCTCTCTCTCTCTTCCATCCTAAATGGTGACTCCTAATCAGAAGACTGCTTATTCCCAGGGCTTAGAGGTCACAGTCACTAGACTATGTAATCTAATCCATACTGCAGTTTAAAATTCTTCAGGAAGATTACATGTGAAGCGTCAATCGGTCCAAATAAGCAACAAGGGTAGATATAATGAAATTTACAAAGAATAAATGACTCACTAATTTGAATAAAAATGAAGCCTTCACCTTTGCCAACAAGCCTGCAGTTATGATCTTCCATTTCAGTTTAATCAGTTTCCCTACCCTAATTTTGTCCTGAGAGGATCATCACTTGTGTGTTCATGCTTATTTATTTCTGTGATAATTAGTTTCAGTGTTGAACATGCAAAGCAATGAAAGCTTCCCTAGGCTGAAATCAAAATTTGCTTTCTACACATTGGTTGCTTCTGAGCTTAGAGGTTTCACTATAATTTTTTTAATTTCTTTTTTAACGTGGATTTTAAAAACTTTCATAGCCCTTGTGCTTAGGAGCTTTGCAATTTTAAATCTTTCAGGGGAGTAATGTGAGATTGACTGAACAGATCTGAGTCTGATTTGAGAAGCTGTTCTTCAGAATCGTGCTCTCATTTTCCATCTGAGGACAAGTTTCTCATCTAAACCAGCAGGTGCTAATAACCGCTAAGTCTCTTCTTGAGGTACTTCCTTCAAATTGTATCACTGTTTCTTATCCTTGAAATTCTGTGCTTCCCACTAAGAAATTTCTTTAAGTTTTAAAAGACATACTGCCCATACAGTGTGCTTCCAGCTGATAACTTTCCAGCTTCACCCCGGAAATCCTGACTACTTAAGGTGATTACAAAATTCAACAATAGTGTGCTATTAGGAGGGCTGGCATTCATTTAATCAATATTTATTAACACTTTCTCCAGGCCAGGCCCTTCAGAAGAGAGATGCAAATATAAACTATCATGCGGCTTCAAGATACTGAGTGTAGAATATTCATGTGGAAACTAATAGAGAAAGGTTTTTGGTAAAATGCAGATATTGATCCCAGAGGAGCCCTTCCTGCGTTTCTTCCCAGGTCTCAGAATATAACAATGTAAATTCCCAGAGACATAAAACAAGGAATTTAAATAAAAAATAACAAACCATATGTAAATTATGCAACAGAGGTTTTAATAAAAATACTGTTAAGTTATGCAATTATTATGGTACATTACTGAGCAAAGATTGAAATCCTACACAAATTTATCTAGAATTGGCTCAAATAATAAGGTGTTAAAAAAATCTCAAAGAAGTATGACAGAAATGCAGGTAGATATTCTAGGGAAGAGAACCTTATTTAGACGAACTTGTTAGATTCCTGGGACTAGAAACTCATTCCATTTGAGGAAAACAGAAATCTTACACCACCACTGAACTAGAACCACCTTGAGGGAAAACAATGAAATAATTCTGGAGTTACTTGCAGTCAGAGTTTGAAATTCCTTAGACACTGACAATTTAATTAAAGTTCCTTTTAACTGGCACAGAGAAGTAAAATTATAAATAATAAGGAATCAGGCAGTATGTTGATATATGATTACGTTTTTAATGTTTAAAGCACACCGTACATATTTATGTCCTTAGACATGTATTATTTCCTTACAGTAAGATCATGAAAAACATTTTCTTCTGTCTTTCATGTAAAACACAGAGTCAGCCTCCAAGGCAGTAGCTCACCAGAACGTATGATCTACAGCTCACTAGGCGCTCTTCAGTCTTCCCCACTCCCCACTCCTGACTGCTCTCCAGGTGCTGGTAATAATGATCCTGGTACTTACTAACTCTAACTTCTAGGACATCAAACAGTTTAGATTCCAGGTGAGTGGTATCTTCTCTCTGTTCCTGGGGTTTTGTTTCACTTAGCTCCATCAGTGTTATTGTAAATGACAGGATTTCTTTCTTTCTTGGGCTGTATGCATGCTGTACTTTCTCTGTCCTGTCGTGGCTTGATGGCTTTTAGGTTATTTCTGTTTCCTGGCTATTGTCAGTGGTGTTGCAATAAACATGGGAGTGTAGGTTCTCCATGACATACACATTTCATTTCCTTTGCCTACTTAATGATACTGCAATGGTGTGATCAGAATGTAGCTCTGTGTTGATTTTGTGAGTAACATCCGTATCATTCCCATGCAGCTGTACTAACTTGCATTCCTACCAATCGACTGTAGGGATTTCCTTTCTCCACATTTTTGGAGCTCTGTTATTTTGGGATGGGTTGCTATCTCATGGTGGTTTCTATTTGCATTTTCAGAATTTCCATTTCATGTTGAATCAGATGGTATAATATGTAGGAGTTTATACGTAGGTCTGGATTCTGCATCATGACTGATAGGAATCTGATTTGTAATTTAAGTAGCTCATTGTAGGGCTGTATCAGCTTCATGAGGGGGCAGTGAGAGCAACTAGGAGACCACAGTAGTAGGCAGGAAAAAGTGATGGTGGCTTGAGCAGGATGTAGCAGGGAGCTGAGCAGAAGCACAGTAACTATATGCTTAATGTAATTGGATGAGTTTAAAAATATACAGTTGTAATGGAATGAAAGCAACAGGGAAGAGACAAAGTGAGAAATAATTCTGTACTAAATGTTGAATCTTGTTATGAAAGATTAAAGACTCCTGAAATGCCCTCCGTGAAACTGTGACACCAACAGTTATCACAGGAGAAAACACAGTTGAAGGAAAGGGGTGGGATTTCAGTTCAAGCATGGGTTAAGACTGAGAAGTACTCGTGGTGAAGGGTTTGCTGCCCTGGGAGGCAAGACTGCTCATGTGCGATAGGAGTCCAAATTGTTTCCCATCCCAGCAGTCACTCATGTATGCTTGTTATTTGTGAATTAAAATTCTCAACCATCCCTACAATGTACAGGTGGACACTGAGCCTCAGTACCCTACAGTGTGACGTAGGAATGGATTGTTTGAAGGATAACCAGAGCTGCACATCTGGAACCATATCAGATGCAATAAACCAACGTGATTCAAACAAAAATTATTTTTAAGGTCTGACCAGTATCCATAAACCATAAGTAATGATTAGATCAAAGCTGGAGAGTATGTCAAGTTTACAATCTGATAAATCTCTTTTAGGATGAGGGCCTCAAAATAGTGAAAACTAAGAATGAAGTGTGCTGTTGACTGCAGAGATGTGAGCACAGATGTTATGTTTTGGTATTGGTCAGGGCCTGGCAAGTAAGACCATTTCCCCATGTTTTTCTATGTCTTCATCTAGCAGTGGACTATCCTTATAGACGGCCCAGTCTGGGATGGTATGTAAAGCTCTGGGGGACTTCCACTTATGAGTACAAAAACTAATCAGCTGCGTGTTCAAACACATGCTTGACCTTGGGTGATGAATAATTCTACTCTTCATCCAGTTGACTGTTTTGATCTGTCCTAGGATGAGCTTCATTTTATTATCACAGCAGATTATTAGTTTCCATATGGGTAAATAAAGAGTTAGAGAAGAAAAGCCAGACTTACGTAATGGTCACATCCTGATGCCATGATTTGTTCATAAATCATTCTGAAATTTGCCAATGGAACAATTGCTGTGATTCAAAAACAGGGTGGTGTCAGAGATATATGTGCACCTATGTTCATAGCAGCACAATTTGTGGTGGCTAAATTTTGGAAACCACCAAGAAGCCCATTAACTGCAGAGTGGATAAAAAAGATGAGGTGCGTTTATACAATGGAATATTACTCAGCAGTTAAAAAGGATGATTTTGTGGCCTTCATAGATAAATGGAGACAACTTAAGACAATCCTCATAAGTGAAATAAATACAAATCATATTTATAAATACAACATTGTGTCTCTAGTGTAAAAGTTAATTTGAACTGTATGAGTAACTCAAACCCAAAGCATGTAATTGATATTGTAAAAAAGAGAGGAAAAGAAAGTGCTATATAAAGGATATAACTGCATGCATGTTTAAATGTTTAAGATACATGACCATATTACTAAGTTTTTTGTTGAGTCTTTGAGCAGCACTGTTTGAAGTCTCACTGTGTGAATGTCTACTTTGTATGCTTTAATTTCGTAACTTGAAAAACTATTTCTAAGAGGACAGTATGCATTTTATCAACTAGTGATTTCTTACTGCTTATTTTTTTGAAAATCTGTATTATTACTACCATTTTTTTCTGTTTTGCTTTTTTTTCTCTTTAAATAAAATTGTAAAAAACTCAGGGTGCTGCTCCCTGTATTGCTGTGTGCGTGGGTGCCACTCCACACTGGACCAACTCTGCTTCACTGTGCTTTGCAAGGAGAAATCTCCTTCCAGTTGGACTCTTTGAGGACTCAATGACACTACGAGCTGGGCGTGGGTGAGTTCATGCTGATCTTTTACACGGGGAGCTAAACTGGCCCTGACTGTAGAAATTCCCTCGCAGGGAATGGGAGCAGAGCAACAAACAGAAAACAACTGCAACGCAATCCTGGAGTGAGAGGGGAAGCCTAAGCAATGGAGGTGTGCAGGACCCAAAGGAACTCATGCGGAGCTGGTATAGCCACGTCCTCCCTTCTCCATCTGTTCTATAATCACGTGCAGTATCACATGGCTGCACATACTTTCAACATGTGAAATGCGGAAGAGACAAAGTTCTATTCTTTGATTTCCTAATGAATGGTCAAGTGGAAATGACTAAAGCAATGGAGAAAAATAATCAGTAAAAAGTAATTGGAAACTTTGGAATTAAAAAATGCACACTTCCTGTAGCTGAGAACAGGGGCTTCATCTTCAGCAAACTTCACTGCTCTCAGTGAAGCGGACAGCGTGGTCAGAAGCTAAGGATCACTGTGGGGACATGGTTGCCGGTGTCTACCTGCAGAGGAAGAGACTGACACAGCCATCCAGGAGCAGGAAAGGGAGCCTGGCACAGACGTGATGCGTGGTCACTGGACAGCCAGGCCACGGACTTAAGGGAAACCAGGGACATTTTTTTCCAGACACAGCCGCAGTGCTGCAGACTCTGAGTGTATTCAGATGGTCTGAGTGCTGTCATCTCGCCGAGGGAATAAAGAAAGAACTGTGTAAAAGAGAAGTAAATGTTGGAGTGAAACAATCGGGAGCAACAGTAATGAGTGGCTGTGGATTCCTCACTCCCACTGATGACACTGTGTGACAGGGATGTGCACTGCGGGATGAGAGCTACCTTCTTGTTTGCCTAAAGTTTGCTAGCACAGCTGTTGCTGGAGAACTTACATCACTCACTTTTTGTTGGAGGAAAGTCACAGTATATTTTTGCCTAGAATGAGACATAGCAAATCTGCTTAGTTTTCCAATAATGTAGCACTTTGTATACCTCTCTATCAATTATTAACTAGCCATGCAACACCCCTTCCAATAGCACCCCGTCATCATCAAATTAGGGCCTTCATCTTGTTCTGGTATAAGGCCAGGCAGACACTGAGGGTTCAATCACAAGGATATTTGTTTAACTTCTTTGAAGTAATGTGACCATCATGCAAACTGATGGTATTGTCACTGCTATTTCATATTGCTCTTTATAATTAGAAGGGTTATATTATAGGCCTTGGAAATGACTAGAAGAGAATTATAGGAAAAAATCAGGATCTATCCTGGACATGTTAATGTAATATCCCTCTCTAAATTCTGTTTTCCTAACTCATATGTCACATTTGATTCTCTTGTAGGTTATTGTTTCAGGTTTTTAATTGAAATTAGTAATCACTTAAGCATTCATAAATTAGAAGATCATATTTAGTGTATTCAAATGTAACAGGAACCCAAGAATAAAATATAAGGTAGCCATTTAAAATTTTTTCAACTGAAACTCCTTCTGAAAGAAGAGTTACTGTTTTAACATCATACAGAAATTGAGTTACAGTGTTTCTTTGTGTCTCTCACAGCATTTCTTTCTGTTTATAACTTTCTCAGGAGATGACCTGTTCTGGGTTTTGTTTTAAATTATTTTTTCTCATTTGTTTACATTGGTCTTTGTTCAATTTCTGTAAATCAGCTTTCCAGCTTAATGCCCCAGTTCTTTTAAGCCTGGTTTTGTTTTATGAAACCAGACACCATAGTGGATTGACTCCTCGTTTGGTGAACTTTCCACAACTGAGTAAACTGAGACGTAAGTCAGGACCACCAGGGAGATATTTTAATATAAGTGATTATTTATAGGACAGCTATTGATTAGTATCTACTAATAATGCTTTCAAATGATGCTGTATTTTAAAATGTCAAATACTGTCTCACTCTATAACAATTACTCCCATCTAAATTATTGTTATAAATAAAATTAGAAATATCATCATAGAAAGGCTTGAAGTTCTAGCATATGAACTAATTTTGAACCTTGAAAAGCATTGTCACAATTCATAAATTAATTACTTGAATGACTGCTTTGTTTTATGCGAGCTACCTTGGTAGATACCTTTTGGTTTACAGTGGACTCTGTTCTGTGTAAGTTTCATTCTCTCTTTGTTTACTCAGAGTTCTGTTTGGGGGTCAGGTGGGACTACAAGGAACGGGCATGAGTGAAATAATGGAGCTAGTGTAGGTCTCAGTAAATCTGATTTTGACCTTTTGGTTGAATGTCATTTTGATTTCTGAAGTGATTTGATGATACAGCAATACACGATGAATCAAGTACTAGATTTGTTTCAACTTTTTGTGGTGCTCTGAATTGAACTGAGGGTTTCACACTTATCAGGCTAGTGCTGCTCCTCCTGCTCACCCTCCAGACTCAAGTACTAAATAGTGTAAAACTATGTTTCATTGTCCTGAGGGCAACAGAAGCCTCTACCAGTAAAGTTTAAAAATACATGTGCTGAGGGCCAGGGCTTTAGCTCAGCGGCTCAGTGGTACAAGTGCCCTGCTTGGCAGGTGCAAGGCCCTGAGTTTGATCCCCAGTTTCCCCCTGCCCTCCCCCCCCCCCAAAAAAAAAGAGAGTTGCACTGAATGATACTTGGAGAAACTGGGCAGGCTCTTCTGGATGAAGAAATCTAGCAGAGATACAAGCTCAAAGTGAGAAGGACACACAATAAGATTCTAATCAAGGTCATCCTGAGAGTTCCCGCATTGTCTACTCAATCCCTGATAGGAAGTTTCAGATCAAAATTGAACAAAAGTAAGTAGAGGAGGTAAGGGGAAAGAGGGCAGAGGGGAAGGAACCGGAGGGGAGGGGGATATGAATTTTTAAACTTTTTGCCTTGTATTAAAATCCTATATTTAAGGACACAACTTGGATGAACTTTACTCATTAGTCTATATAACTAATTTATCAGTAACATATTTCTTTTATAATATAATATTGGGTAATATTCACATAAATTTACATTTTTGTAAAAGGCAATGCATTCCAGATAAATTTGATGGCAATCAAAGAATTACTGAAGTTGAAAAAAAAAGGCCAGAATGCCAGTTTCTCCAGTCTTGACTTTCCTGAGGCACATACTGTTTTTGAGCAGTAATCTTCATAATTTTGCACAAATATTTTGGGTGATCATCAGAAATTAATGTCTCTGCTTCTTTTCTATTTTATTTCAAAATAATTTGTTTTCCCATTTAAGTTTAAAAAATATTTTCTTTGTTATTATATATATATATATATATATATATAAAACCTATGATGTGTCTGAGATAAATTATACTTTGTTTTGTGAGGCATAGAAGAGATAGATACTCTTTCTGTTAATCATCACTTATATAGCACTAAAATAATTTTTTTCTTGTGTCTGTTTTCTTGGCAAAATAAGTTAAAGTTAAACTTAAGTAAAAGAAACACATGAAAGGAGAAAATATTTATAGGCTTCTCTGAGTAAATACATATTTGTTTCAAGAAAAAAAACTGCATAGTTAATGGAGAAATCTATTACAATTTATTTACACATAATTTTTTGATTTTTATTTTTTTGTATGGGGGATCAAACTCGCGACTGTGCACTTGCAAGGCAGGTGCTTACGCCACTGAGCTAAATCCCTAGCCCCCTGCACATAAAAATTTTATGCATTGAAATACATACAGTCTAGAAGTTCCATCTTCCATATCAAAATAATTTTTCAAAAAGTATTTTCACTTTCAATTATTGAATCAGTAAAAGACTCAGAGTACTTTTATGTTGTTTTAGTGTTAAAATGGAAAATATATATATGATTTTAAATTTGCTTAATATTGCTACCTGATTACAAAAAAATTTTTAATCATAGAGCACAAATGTAAAATATATATTGGACAAAAGTCTCAGTTTTTGATGCTGCCATATTTTATAAAAATGTGTTTATGTATTGGAAATGACTGCTTTTTATGTCAAAGCATCGATGTCCAGTTTTTAAACAAAAATCCTAGGACAAGTTTATAGAAAGTCTTCTTTGTCATTTTCAATTTCAGTTCCCTTGGTATGAAGAAGTAAATGTTTTAAAGCAGGCACTGAGATACCAGCTGCCGTGTAAACAGAACACTCACAGCTGAGCACACTCTGCTTACAGGGGATCCAACACGCATTTATAGCCAAGCCCGTGGCTCTGCCTTGACAGTGACTTAGGATGTACTGAGAGTGACTGGAACAAGTTCAGTAATGATTAAAAACAAAAATGTTCCTGCTAACAGGAGTTCCATAAGCAAAGTCCATTTATAAACCACACCGTGCCTTCCATGAGCATGGTACACAAGCTAAACCAGTGAGACGGTGGATGAATTGCAGATGCCTAATATATACGTCTGAGGTCAGGAACACGTTTTCTTCAGCTGAACTACTCGAAGCTCACATAACATGGACAGTACAATTGCTGCTGGGGGTTCCTGTGTGATTTTAGGGACCCAATATATTTATATATGCCTCTACATTTAAAGTGTTATGACTTTGCTTTTTTTCATTTTTAATTTTTTTTCATTTTTTTCTTTTTCTTTTCTCTATCTTTCTCCCTCACACTCTGTCTACTTCTCTATCCCTCCATCTTTGTCTCTCTATCTCTCTCCCTCTCTGTGTGTCTGTCTGTCTCTTTGTCTCCTTATTTTTTCCCCTCATGGTACTGGGACTTGAACCCTGGGTTTTGTCATAGAGCTATATTCCTATCCCTTTTCTCATTGAACTATATCTCCAGCACTTTTCTTTCTTCTCTTCTCTTTTCTTTCGTTTCATTTCATTTTGTCACGCTCTCAATCCATTCCTAAGTTGAGCAGCCTGGATCTGAATTTGCAGTCCCCTCCCTCAGCTGCCAGTGTCCTGTGGTTCCTGGTCTGAACCACCAGACCGGGGATGCTGTGGTTTTTTATGAAGACCACAACTACTCTTGATAATAGAGAGACATGATCTGCAGGATGTGAAGAATGCCGCTTACAGGTTCTGAATTTTGTCACTTAAGACAGAATGAATTCCAGGATTCTAGACTGCAGTACTTGTGGCTGTAACTGCTTTCTCTTATCCATGATGACCCTGAGTAAGATACACACAGCAAGACAGTGAGACATTCTCTTACAGGGAAGTTAGCTTATTGTTGTAGTGAAGGGTTATCAGGAGAGTAATTACAGACAGGACACAGAATTTGTATTATTTTATGATGGTCACCCAGAGTTAAACAAGAAAGTGTAGGAAATCTCTCCACAGCACTAAATTCCTAGAAAATCTAGCCGATGGCTGGAATCGCACAGATATGTCCTGCATGAGTCCAGCTGATGACCAGGAGCCCATGACAGTGCCTCTCATGAGTCCAAATTGAGGGCTAATGCCCACAACAATGACTCATGGCAGTCTGATTTATGGATCTGTGCTGGGAAGGCCCAAAGGTCAGCAGTAGAAGCCAGAAAGTCTATGCCAGCAGGGTGAAGGAGCTGTGCCAGTAGGTCGAGGGTTCTGAAGGGAGCCATAAAATGATGCTCAAAAGGTGGACCAGTGCTATCCTGAAAAGCACAGCCTTCCTTAGTGACAATGAGGTTCCAAGCTCCTCAGATAATAAGAACAGTTGAGTACACACCAGGAAGCCAGCGTTACCACCTTTCCCTGGATATTAAACAGCACATATCTTCCTCTCTGGAACCTGGAAGCAATGCACAATATAAGGACCAGAGCTTCCCTAAAGTGAAACACAGCCACTTTCAGTGACAAGACCCCCAGCTCCTCTGATGACAATGGCCAAATTCATGTTGGGGAAGCCAGCAAGACCAGTTCCTCCAGGAGAACCAATGGCTCCAAATGACAGCAACACTGAGGAGAGCCCACAGCATCTCACTCTTCCTTTTATGCTGGAAGCTTTCCTCAGGGGGACCCTTCACACTCAGCACCATGCCGATTTAATTCAACTAGTGTTAAGATGACCACCAGCATTTGTTATTTTATTTCTTGGTAGTTGTCATTGTTTCTAATGTAAGACAGAATCTTGGCATTGTTTTAATTTGCGTTTCTCGAATGATCAGGGGTGTAAACATTGTGTATCTGTCTTAATTACTTTTCTTGTTGTTGAGACAAAATATTTGAACCTAACATTAATGGAGGAAAGATTTATTCAGCCATCACTCTGCTCTTTTTCACTTGGTGAAAGAGATAGCATCACATCCTCAGTTAGAATAGCTTGTCTGAACCTGACACACAAAGTCCAGTCTCATTTCAGTCAGCTTTGCTAATTTAGGATAGTTCTCCTTTGAGTAGTCAAATGATGACTCCCATTGGTATTCACACCTCTTCCATCCCAACTTTTAGTTTTGTTTTTTTTTTTTTTTTTTCCATAAGGCAGAAAACACTCAGAATTTGGAGATTCTCTCTCTAATTCTTTTTTTCTGATATTTCTCCTCTTCCAGTGCACTTCAACCCTGTACTCATTATCTTTGTGATAGTGCAGTAAGATTAGATTATTCCACCAGCTTCCATTGAAATGTTAGGTTCTCATTGTAATATTTTTCTGTCACAAGAAAAAAAATTAAATAGCTTCTCTTTCAGTGTTTGCATTCACCAACAAAATGTACCTGGTTTCTGTTATTCTTCTTTATTTCATGTTGTTTTTTGTTTGTTTGTTTGTTTGTTTGTTTTTTTTTGCATGATTCAAATTTTATACTACCTATGGACAGGATGATCCAGTAGGGTGTTATCCATACTGGGCATCAAAGTGATCTATTTAAGATCAATTTTACATTTTCTACAATTAGTGTCCAAATTCAGTGATAAAGTGAAACTGACACCTCATCATGTGTATCGTTCTGCATTTTATAGGACTCATTGATTTTATTTATCTGTTTATTTTTAATGATGCCCAATGTTATATGAAGCATATAAAATGCAATCTCCAGAAAGTTGAAACTCCCACACTTCATGGGAAGGGTGCATGCGTTCAGAGGAGATGGTTCACTGGAGTCTACATTTAGTATGGAATTAGGAAGGGGAAAAAGAGTTTAAAAATTAAGTATAAAAAATTCAAGGAAGAAAAGTGAATGCAAAATGTCACAGGAGGTTGTAGATGGTGAGGGACACAAAGAACGCATTTTATAATCACATAAAATAATGCTTACGATTGTGACTGCATACTAGAATAATTTGAAAGTTACTTAATCTAAGCATGAATTTCCTCATTTGTCAAATGGAGTCACCCGATGCAATAACATGCTTTGAAGATGTAGTGGCATTGTATATATATTGTATTTAGTTTTTGAAAATGATGATCTATTCAACTCAGCTTCTAGTATCTTTCTTACAAAGAAATATTATCTAGTACATGTCATTGCTAATGTTCTGCTATTTACTAGTTGAGAAATGGTTTCTACCTTGTGGAATTTAGAAGACATATGGGTGTTTGCAATAGAGGAAAGTGTTTTATGGACTTCTGTAGGTTAATATTACAGTGGAAGAATGTGCCAGAGTACGTCAGATAGTAAAGAAAGTCACCATGTTCAGAAGGCAGAGTCCTGGTGAGAGAACAGCTACATGCAGTGTGAGACAGCTTGGGGGGCCCAGATGACAAGTGTGGCTCTGCAGGGTACTGGGTGGTGACATCCAGGAGGTCAGGTGGAGGAGACTGTGAGTTTCAATTTGAATTGTGCTGAGGGGTTAGGATTCGCCCTGAGAAGAATGGAACAAACATCTTTTAGGATGCTAAAATCACATGTCCTTTTCTGATCCCTTAAGTCTTGCCGTCTACTCACCCTCATCATTTACCTTAAAATTTGGATCCTTTACTCCTACAATTTAGCTGGGCACTTTCAAAATAAGCATTATGTTTATAAATCTTATTGCAAAAAATTTGAACTGCTTCCATTGTCAGGTTCATTGTGAATGCATAAATTTAATGTTTTCTGATAACGAACACAAAACAGCTCAAACTTTATGAAGAAAAGCCTGCAACTAACTGTGATAGAGAAGATTAATTTACAAAATCCAATTACAGCTTCCTCCTGTTTCTCTTCATTCTCCACTCCTCCTCCTCCTCTTTCATTTCCTACTCTTCTTCTTTCTATTCATGTAATAAAACACTGACCTTGTAAATTGGGTCTCCTCTAATGGATTTATTTTGTTCATTCAAAATCTCATCTTCTCTCTTCAGTTTATTAATTTCAAATTTCTCTTTCCTCCTTTTTGCTTTTATTGGTACATGATTACAGTACATAATGATTATACTCAGTGAAGAAAATTGACCCATGTACATAGCACATTTCAATTCCCTTCTCCCCATCCCTCCACCCCACTTTCATTTTTTCCAGCATCAGGTTCTTTTTTTGTTGTACTCATAAAGTTAATTATCATGTGTACAGATTGAAAATCAGACTAATAGGACAAAGAACAAACATGTAATACAGTTATAGTAAGTCAAGGTCTAATGTACATACAGTGCCTGCATTGGATTGCAATACCTTTTCTTTTTCTTTTCCTTAGTTCTTACATTTCTCTTTCTGTCTCTATGATGCACCATGCAAATATCTAACTTAAGAATATATCTTTGCTTTGAGGTTTTGAATTTTAAAATTAAGGAAAAGAAACGAGTATAAATGACTCAAGGAACCACATCCCATATTCTCAGCCTCAGAATAAACAAACTTTTTGATGAATTTGCTTCTAACTTTTTCTGTTTTGATCACATTTAAGTAGTACTATCTGAATACAATGGCTTCCTTTAGAAATAAGAGACCCTTTAAGCAAAACTGGATGTCTTTTCTGCCACTTACTGTTTGAAGGAGATAAATTAGGTTTTCAGAAGCCATTACTACAATAAGTTTTCATATTTTATGCACACATAGACATTGATGTTATGAATTATACCATGACCCCATCGATCTCTGTCTCTTTCAGATCCTAAGAACATACTGAATTTATCACCACTTGAATCACTTCTGTTCAGTAAACTATACTCCACTTCAGCACTTATAAAATTCTCCACAATTTGAGCCCATGTGCCTCTTTCTTAGAAGTTTCCTGAGGCCATTTCATGCAAACACCCTTTCCCCCCTCAGATCATCCTATGATCTTCTATGTTACTGAAGTAAGCAGGACACATTGAAGGTGGTAGTTCTGTATGTTGTTATGGTTTATATGTAGATGTCTCCAAGAGTCTCATTTGCTCATGAATTGGATGTTTGGAAGGCAATTTAATCATCGGCCACTGTAGTTGATTTGCTCTAGGAAGTGGAGTTAGTTCGGAAAAGGCCAGGGACTGCTATGGGGCCTGGGAGAGCCTGTCTTCCTCCTGGGCTCCTCTCTTCATGCTGTGCTTCCTGGTCGCTGCAATAGTAACAGATTTCCTCCTCCAAACCTTCGTCTTCTCCTGTTCTTAACTTTGAGTCAAGGCAATTATGGACTCAACATTCCAAGAAGAGAAAGCCGATCTAAACCCCTTTTCCTTTCATTTGAGGGCATTGGATATTTGTCCCCAGGAGAAGGAAAGTGACCAAGACATCCAGTATCCTCTGCAAGGGTCTGAAGCCTGGGAAAGCACACATGCTCACAAGTATGTCTGTAAATCATGAAGGTAGCTGAGACCTGGCCTTAGCTGGAATGTCATGCATTTAATTCTATAAAGTTTAGACAAAATGAATGTAATAAGAAGTGACGATGTGTCAGCAGGAATTCTCAAATTGTTCTTCATTATTTTATGCACTATAAGACATTTTAGATAAAACAAAAGGCAGTGAGCATTCAAAAGGAGACTTTATCAGATTTCCTCTGAAGTTTAATTAATTTATTATCTACTCTGGAGGAAAAAAGCACTTCTTCATAAGATGAGATTTAGGTTATGTCAGTAGGAAAATATTCTACTGAATACAATGGTGCTTTGGAATTACAATAAAAATAAAATATTCAAACAAATTTTCTTTTTGGTCCTCACAGAATGAAGAAATAAATTAATGACTAATTTCTGTAAACTTGCGTCAATTGATAGCCCCAAAATAATTACTCTAATCCAAATCAAATTATGTATTTTTGTTTTATTTCCAGTTATGTATAGTTCTATTGAAACTTTCAATTTCCTTTAAGTACAGCTAACTGCAATTACTTATGAAAATCAATGCATGGTTAATCTATGTGTAAAAACTAGTGTGGAAATTTTGCAAACATCCATGTTTCTCAAACTCTATTGACTCCACTTTGAGTAATAATTTTCAGATATTCTAATACCATAACAATTCAGTTGCAAAAGAAGATTCAAATAAATTCAGAAAAAGGAGGCAATTCAATATTTTGTCCTTAGCTCATCAGAATTTCTCAGTGCCATGGATTGGCTTGCTAAAGATTGAAAAAAAAAAGGAATTAGTGGACTTCAAATAATGTGGGGCGACAGGAAATTAGTTAGGTTTACACATATAAGTCAAAGTACTTTTGGAAGTACCAAAGGCGTATCACATAAGGTAAAGCCCTGTGTGTTGTTCTCTGCTATCTGAAGGATAGCAATTGACTCAGAGTCTGATTCTTGACCTCAGGCAAGTAAGACGTCTCCTTAAAGAGTTTTATGGCTATCATACTTCTTAGATTTTTAGTATATTAAATGACAGAAGCAATGTTACTCCACTCACCCTGCAGTCTCATTTGGATTAAGGTTCTTCATCATTTCAATGTGTACTAAAGCCTTGTCAGTTATAGCTTTTTGAATATCAGCTAATCTAAGAGATAAAGTGAAACCTGGAATGTCTAATCCAGAAAGGAGAACTTCAGTGAAATGAGTCCCAAGGTTAGAATCACTTGGTGTCTCTTAAAGTAGAATATTAATCATACAGAAAGCTATTGAATTGGATAAGATAAAAATAATAGGATATATTTGTCAGCTTTTGTGTCCAACAACATCGATGATGGCTTACAGAACTTTTTTTTTACTTTTTTTTTTTTTTTTGTAACTCCTCCTTGTGTCAGCTGAGATGTTACTAAAATTGGTTCTGTTTTAAGATGCAGTCTGAATTTAGGTTTCCTCCATATGTTCCATGAGTATATTCAGGCCAAAAGCAACTTGTCCATGTGCTTTTCATAGGAGACCAGAAGGACAAAGCAAAGCATATTTTGTCAGTTTGTTAATATCCTCTAGGGCATAGTTGTAGGGAGCGCTTCGAATAGCTGCTGCTGCCCTGCCCCTCCTGCCTGAGGGCATTTTGTGTGTCAGCCTACATTTCCCATGATCCTCATGTCCGCCTACATTACCCATAATCCTCTCCTGCTTACGTCATATATCCGGATGTGATGGTGACCTATCAGATAACACTCTGTGCCCTCTTCCTGCCCTTGGCCCGCCCTCCCACGCTATATAAGTTGTAGCCATTTTGAAAATAAACGAGACTGGATTGGAATCGCATCCTGTCTCCATCTCTCTTTTCTCTTGCCCTGCCCCCATCCCCGATCCCCTCTCCAGGTGAGACCCACAAACTGGTCCGCGGGGCAGATCACATAGTAAGTCGCATAGCTGAAACCAACATCTTTGAAACTGGGAAGGAAATACCCAATGGGAATTGAAAATAATTGAATATTTATTAAACAAAGATATAAATAATTAAACTTATTGCATAACTAAGTTTTAACATTAAAGTGAGTCTGTTCAATGTCAACTTATATCCAAACCTTAGCTTTCACTGATGCATTTGCCTTTTGTCATGGTTTATATCTACATATTTCTCCAAAATCTCAGATGATTGCAGGTAAGGCTTCTGGAAGAGGATTGGGATATTGGGTGTACAGTTTACTTGCTGTTAGGAGGTGGAGTGTGGTCTGGGAGACCAGATACAGAGGACATGGTCTACGAGGGTCTATCTGCTTTCATGCTATCTCCTTGTTATCCACTGTGACAGAATCAGTTTTCCTTTGCCATGCTCTTCTGCTATGCCATTGTCCCCTGGAGACAACTAACTGTTGACTGAAACCTCTACAGATCGTGGAGCAAAATAAACTTGAGTTCCTTTTACTTGTATTCTAAGTATTGTGTCAGGATGACAATGTGACTAATAGAGATTTTGCTACCTGAAAAATAAACTTGTTGTTGAGATGCTACCTGACCTCATAGAAGCCTTTGGAAAACATTTGTGGAAAGAGTTGGAAAAGGTTTGGAGCTGGGTGGCAAAATCAACCATTAACAGAAGCTAAAGTAAGATCTTCTCAGGGCACAGAAGGCTCAAATGCTGATTAGAAATGCAGACTTTAGAGAGAGAATCAGTAACTTTTACTTCAGAACAGTAATACATTGGTATTTGAACTCAGGCCATGTGTGTTATCCTCCTACAGACAATTTGCATGCATTTTGCTCATGCCCTAAGAGTTTGCAGGAGATTAAGATTAAAGGTGTTGAGCTAATTTTTCTGCCAGAAGAAATGTTGCAGTAGCCCAATGCTTGGGCTGTGGCATGGATACTGGTGGGGGTTTTAGCCATCTTTATACTGAAAATCAATAGCAAATGACAAGAGTTGAATGATTTAAAATGCTTTGAGTTTGGCTAGAAAAGAAGTTCCAGTATGATTGGGGTCCATGATGATTGGATAGAGAGATGTTTTACCAAAATAATTAGTACTAAAAAGAACCCTAATTCTTTGGATCAGTACAATAGGAGAATTCCTTAATGGCATGGGAATAATAACAAAAGAAGTGGAAAGCTTGGTTTGTGAAAATAGGACCCCTGCAAGCACCTTGCCTGAGAAATCAGCTTCCTGACATTCTTTTCATTGTCCTCATTCATCCAAGCATTCAGGGAGTTTTGCAGCTTTCATCAAAAGAGCTGTGGCTACTGCTCAAATTAGTAACAGACCTTGACATCAGTCCCATAATGTTGCTTTTACAAGCATATGTAATGCAAGAATTGTTGGGTTGGGGAGATTTCCACCCGGATTTCAGAAGAGGACCTGGAAATTCTGATCAGAAGCTCCCAACAGAGATGTGTGAGACTGTGTGAGTGAGGGCAGAGGTTCAGTAGAGACTTCAGAAAAGTGGATGTTGTAGTTGGGGGTTGTAAGGAGAGCAATTAGAATCAGGACATGGAATTTATAAAATTATTTTAATTTTTATAATGGTCACCCAGAGTTAACACAAGAAATTGCAGGAAATCTATCCACAACAATAAAGTCATAGAATATTGAACCAAGGGCCTGAATTCCACAGCAATGTCACACATGAGTCTAGATGAAGACTCGGAGCTCATGACAGTGCCTCCCATGAGTCCAGCTGGGGGTCTAGAGCCCACAAGAAGGACTCTCACCAGTCTCTTTTGGGGATTCATGCTGGGAAGGCCCAAAGGTCAGCCGTGGAATTTAGGAAGTCTATGCCAGCAGGCTGAGGAGCTGTGCTGGTAAGCTGAATGTTCTACGCTGGACCTGAGAAGTCACACTCACAGCAAAGATCAGGGGTCTCCTGCAAAGCACCACAGTCATAGTCAGCAACACAGAGGCTACGAGCTCCAACAACCTCAAGCACAGTCCAGTAGATGCCAGAAAGCCAGAGAGATGAGTTCATTGTGGAAGTCATAGTCAGCAACACAGAGGCCATGAGCTCCAACAACATCAAGCACAGTCCTGTAGATGCCAGGAAGCCAGAGAGATGAGTTCATTCTGGAGATCAAGGGGCACATGTCTTCCTCTCCAGAGCCAGGAAGTAATGCTCCCTGTGAGGACCACAACTTCTCCAGAACCTAATGGTTCAAACAGCAACACGTAGGAGAACCCACAGTACTTCAACACATCAACACATAGCTTCTCCTTCTCCAAGTCTCCATTTATGCTGGAAACTTTCCTCAGTTGGGACATCTAGCTCTTCCCCATGCTGATGTAATCATTCTTGCATTAAGGTGGCCTCCAGTTTTTAATCCTTAACAGTGGAGAAGCCTGAAACATGGGGTATCTGAAGGAAGCCACATGGAGTAACAAAGTTCATTCAAGAGACAGGCCATGAGAGCTGCTCTCCTAGCAGTGCCATGGAGGGAGAGCCACCAAGCCCTTTGGAGTTCACATCTTGCCAGCTCTTGCCCTGAGTTCTGGACATAGAAGCTGTGCTTCAGTCTTGGTTTTATATCGTCTTTTTTTTCTATCTTCTCATTTCTCTTTTTTAAAATGGAAATGTTTGCCCTGTGCCTTTGTTTTGTGCAGTGTTTTACTTTGTTTTGGTTCCTAGAGGGACTCTCAGCTATGAGTGTGACAAGAGTCTCAGAAAAGTATTTGGTCTTGGACTTTTCAGCAGTGCAGGAAGTGATGAGACTTTGGCAGCTTTTAGAGAATGAACTACAGTATGTACATTTTGCATAAAAAAAATTGCAAGATTATTTGGAAGATTATTTTGGTGGAATGCTATGGCTTTTGTTTAGATGATGAATCAAAACCTCACGTGCTCACAGATGGGGTTTGGGGAAGTGTTGGGATCATGGACGTATGGATTAGTCCAATGAAGAGGTTATAACTGAATGCTGTGAGGAGGTGGGGTCTGAAGAGTGTCCTGGAAGCGGTGTCTCCTCCTCTTTCCTCCCTTCACTCACTCTGCACTCCTGTGGCCATGGCATGAACATATCGTCCTTTACTATGTCCCCGGACTGTGCCATCCCATGTTATAGCCAAATGGCTACAGAGTGTAAGCATGAGCCAAATCAACCCTTCCTCCTGTAGGTTGCTGGTTTGGGTATTTGTTTTCAGTGATCAAGAAAATCACTAAGACACTCTTTTTAATACCATTGCAACATGGAGAGAAATAATTACTTGTAGGAAAAAAGAAAAGCAAAGCATGCATTTAATGAGCCAGTCAACTAAAATTGCTTTCAACTTCACAAAAAATTGAACTCAGCTATTCTGAAATGTTAGTGCTAACATACATTGTGTTTCACATCTATTTCTATTGTAGTATTGATGTTGGTGTGGAGAAAATGCTAGGTGTAGCCAAATAGTGGCTATTTGATTCTCAGAATCATAGAAGACTAAATTAATGCAAGGGAGCACAACAAGCCAAAGCAGAATCTTCATTTCCCAACCTGCTTTTCAGATAAATATGGGCATGTAACAGTAACTTCTCACTGAGATTTAAACAATAAAGATAAGTGGAAGTTCCTGAAAATGTTTCCAGAATCCAACAGCAGATGCAAGGCAAAATAAATAAGTGAAAGCCCAACTAGGACCAGATGACTAAACTCATTATATGGCTAATGTTGGTGATAAACACCATGAACCAAATGGAACACTCTTTTCCTTTTTTCCATGTTGCTTGTTTTCAACTGCATGACAGATGGATGTGTGGGAAACCAAGGCCTGCCGGATTATATAAAAAACAAAACTGAGACCCCCAGGGCTATGATGGAATGCTTCAGTGCACGTGCTCATCCAAATGAGAACTGGGATTCACTAAACATTAAGTTTTTTCTGACTCCCAGGCTCAAAAACAAGGAAAACAAGTACGGATTCTGGGAAATTTTAAAACCTTTTTACAGCATGAGCTTTAATACAACTATTTGCTTTAGATGGTGTCCTACAGCAGAGTTTTCACGTTGAAAGAATAGCTGTACACTTTGTTTCCTGTGTAAACAATTTCACTTCTCTTACATGTTGTCCATCCACATTCCCTGAATATCTCCATCTTTGTTTGTTTTACACTATAAGCTTTGTCAACACTTCTCTAAACAACATTTCTCTAAATTCAGGATCATTTACAGTTCTATAGAATACAAGATTATAAACAGGTTCATTGGATAGCAAACTATAGCATGTAAAGTTTATTAAATTTTTTGCTAATAAGGAAATTTGATGAGATTGAGAGAACTAACAACTTTCTCATGACTTCTAAATTCCAGGAGCACTGGCTGTTTAATTCACTACATTGATTATTCTGTATAATGGTGGAAAATAAATTAGTTAGGAAGAATTACTTACATTTAATAGTTTACAAAAAATAAAAGTCAAGCAGATAAGACATAGCAAACTTGAATGTATAAATCACATATTTTTCCAAACCTAGAAATTTTCAGTTATTCCTGAGATTTTTCAGGTGAATACTACATTAGTGACATCAGTCTGTATGCTTCTAGTGACACGAAATCACTGTATAGCCAATTAAACAGACACTTTAGTGTATTTTTTCCACAAGGAATTGAACTCATATCTTTGTGCTTGCCAACTAGGCGACAAAATGTTTTATAATGTAACAGAAACCACACCCATATTACAATTTCAACTAACTAAGTAAAAACACTGTATCCTACATGATTTGCATGTTTAATCAGTATAGCATGGAATTACATTTTGTGTTGTCTCAATACTAGAAAGGTGAAATGAATTAAGACATTCACATTTACCAATACCATAAACATGAAATCAGCTGTAATATAGGACAAGAGTGATAGAACAATCTGGAAAAGTGTGAGAGTTAGCTTTTATGCCATTACTTTAAAAATCTTACAATATTTATTATATTACTCAGATTTTCATTTGTAATGTGGTGTTAATGATACTCCTCAGAATGCTCAAATAATACAGAACATGCATGAGCAGTAAACTATTAGTTTGAACTGCAAATGCCTGGAAGGCATATTTTGTAAAGATGCAAAGCCACGTAGTACTATATAGTTAGCACAACCACACATTTTACAATGAGAATGCACCAAAGCTACTACTAAACTTTAAGATGATTTTGAATTTTTATAATTCATTAGATATTATACTGTTCCCTTACTTAGCTCACTGGTATTTGAAACAATTCTTTCACTTAATGTAAGATCTTGAAAGAAACCAACATTCATACTACACCCAAACATTTCAAAACAACAGAAGAAAAGGACAGGAACCTTCCTAATTAAAAAGCACCTCATAGTTGAATTGGATGCAGTATACAACAATGTATTTGAAATTCTGTTCTTATTCTCCTGAGGAAATGAGGCTGGATTTCCTATATGAATTGTGGTATGCATTTTGCATTTGCATTTAAGCACAAATCAATGTATCCTCCCGTATATCTCCACTCATTCAGCAACACAGAGGATAAGCAGCCCTAATCTGCAAATCTATCTTTTGTGACCTCTTGCTGATGGCAAACTCTGACATTAAATTTCTTTCCAGCATTTGCATATCCTTCTGTTTACTTTAAATCATCTGTAGCTTACTTACAACACTCACCATAACATGGAAATTGTTGTCACAATATACTTCATAGAGAAAAATGATAAAGAAAATCTCTATCCATGTTCAGTACAGGCAAATTTTTTAAACTATTTCCTCTTGTTCAATTTGATGACGTTGAAACTTAGATACAAGGAGATGCTATGTACTTACAGTGCATGTATGAATAGTCAGGAGCCAGGCACAAGGTTTTTGTTCAGAATATAATATAGCATTTTCTCTTCAAAACATTACTGAAAGAATGTATGAGACTTTCCAATGTGGTATATTAAAATACAGTGCCACAAAACACAAATCCATTCCTTGGAGGAGCATAAGAATTTACTGTGGGTCAGGATATAAATCCAAATCTTAATAATTCCAGAGTACCAAATAGTCTTATCTTTCTTCCCTCCTTTCTAAGACTGCTGAATTAGAAGCTAGGGAAACGATGTTTTCCTTTCTTTTTGGTAAGCCACTGTGTGCATAATAGCACCACCAGTCTATCTGTGGTCTCCATTAATTCTAATCTGTAGTTATTCAAGGAAATAATCTTCAACCTATTAAAACTAATCAAGGTGCTTTTTGGTTTTGCTAATATTCATCTACCTGTTTTAGTATCTGTGCTGCTATATGCAGCATGAATGTATCAGTTTAATTTTGTGTAATCTTTGAGAACATCGACAATATTCACATCACCCACAATTCCATGTATTTAGAGGTTTACTCAGTACTCCAAGAGTCATGAGATCCTCTTATTACAGAACTGAATGTCTGTTCTAGCAAAATCTGAGGCAACTTGGCCACCTAGTGTACTTGCATTGCTTGGCATAAAAGCACTTTTCCTTCTCCTTTAGTTTGTATAGCTGTATATCATAAGACCTTCCCTTCAAAATAGATGAGGGCATAGTTCTATGACATTCTTTAGATGGCTGGTTTACGGACTCTAAAACTCACTTTTTGAAAAATCCCATGAAGATTCGTCATGCATGTTAAAGGATCAATAGGTAGTGAAATTCCAGTAAAGCATTATTTATACTCAATCTTTTTTTTTTTTTTTTTTTTTTTTTTTTTTTTTTTTTTTTTTAAATTAACCTCAGTTCTTCAAGCAGGAATTAAGATTGGTCTGTTTGCGGACTTAGTGAGCTGTGCTGGGTGTGTCCGTGACAGTGCTGTAGGAGGAAACACTACTGTAGGAGGAAACTGAACTTTATAAGTGAAGTGCAGTCTCTGAGAGCAGGACACTCCCAGTGGGCTGTCAGCTCAGATGGAGCAAACAGGGGGCACAAGGGTATAGTCCTTGCTCTCCTGACTGTGGACATCAGGACCCTGGCATCTCTGATCTTTGGCCTCCCAAAGCCTTGTAGGCCCAGGCTGTGATTCCTTACCCTTGCACTAAAAGGTGCAAACTATCTGGGTTGTAAGACTTTTAGACTTGAACTGTTATGTTATCAGCTTTCTCAGTTCCCCAGCTTTCAGATGGCCTAGAATGGAACTTCTTGGCCTCCATATCTTAGTAAATATATTAAGTCTGCTAATAAATCCCTTCTCCCCTATTTACGTCTATATGCATCAGATTTACTCTCTCTCTCTCTCTCTCTCTCTCTCTCTCTCTCTCTGTCTGTGTCCCCTCCCTCTCTCTCTCTATCTCTCTCTCTGATAAACTCTGACTAAAACATGGTTTGAGATTTGGAATCAATTTGGTTAGGAAATTCTGAGTAACTGACATTTAACTTATATGTATAAACTTATACGTTAAATGTTAATTTAAAATTTAGATGATACATGTATACACATATAATAAATTATGCACAACAAATTATGCAAAAAATAAGTAAACATAAAATGATTGATCCATACATTTGGAATTAAAGTAATTTGGATTAATAAAAAACCATCTAGTAATTAAACTTCAACTTCAATCAATTTTCTTTGCCACTTGACTTTCATTAATCTGTTTGCAACAACCTAAAATTCCACTCACCTATGGATTCAGGCAGGATTCAAGTCTGACTTACTTATGAATTAAAGAAAAAAGTTTAAACCAATCAGCTAATTTCTACAAACTTATTTAATAGCAGATAATGAGATGGCCTAAGATGATCCATCATTTATTCCCATCACTGATTTTATATTTTACTATTTTCCCATTATACTGAAAACTACAGATCTCGATGAAATGAAATATGTCTGTATTCCCAGCAACTGAGAGGCTGAAATAAGATAAAAATTACAGGCCCAGTTTGGGATACACAATGAGTGATAATCCCCCCAAACCAAACCCCAGCAGCAAGAGAAAGAAAGAAGATTTAAAAAGGAAAAACACTAAAACCACGACCCAGACTCACATTATCTAGGTCACTGATAATAGTTTCCATCGTGCTTTTTCTAGGATTTACTTTATCTTCTGTCTTCTTTGCCCACTAAAGAACTGTCTGTCTTTGCCCACTGAGATACTTGTCTGGTTCCCAACTTGTGTAACAGTGTAACAGGAATAAGTGGAAAAATTGCAGGACTCCCCGTATCTGGGTATGGATCGCTCCCAACTGCAAATGAAAGATACTGAACACTATGCTTCGGTGAATACACATTGTTAGTCTGTGCTTGCCAGTGTGGTGATTCAACCAGGTGTGTGGTTCCCATCTTGGTTTGTATCAGGAGGAAAAGAGGGCCATTTTGATCTGGGAGCCCTGTGCTTTGGGACCTTTATAAGTCCTTTGACAGCTGAAGGAACGGTGTTAGTTTCCTTATCAAAATCTAGCAGTGGGAGCAGTTAGTAAAGTCTTGCTGATTGGATCAAAGAAGAAGGGAAAAAACACTGTTGGAGAATGACATCATCACCAATGCTCAAACAGCAGGTGGCAGACACCACCTGTCCCAGCCTGTGGAGGTTTCCGTGGTGACTGCTATACTATCCTTCTCCTCTTCACAGTGACCCCTTCACCCACACGGAGCAGCTGGCTCACCCCTGTCCAGGACCTCCCTCTGGAACCTGTGACTCAGGGTGAATTATTGTCCACAGCCCCAAAATCAATCTCCTTAGCCAGAAAATGAGATCTCATAGCACCAGGGGAGACTTGAGACTGTCTTCTGTTCCCCAAAGGTGAGCTCAAAACTCTGCAGAGGTGAGTCTTCGAGTGCTTGTCACAGAGATGATGATAGAAAATGGGTCCAGAAATACTCTACTTTCCTCTATGAAGTTTTCAATACACTTCTTATTTCAAAGTTTTATCCCTTAGGGATTTCAATAATTGCCCTATAAATTGGAGCAATTGAGATTCATGTAATAGGTATTCATATATTAGGGTATCATAGTAAAATGAAAGGTTAATGCTATTATGACTCTATATTGAAATTATGCATAAAACTCATCTTTTTAAAATTCCAGATATATTGCTTTTGCCATTTGAACCTATCATGTATAATTTATAGTGGTTAATATAGGAGCATTCTGTTTTCCCTTTCTGAAAATACACAAATATGTTCTAATGGAAAAACTGTAACAAGCTTCAGTGAAACAAGGTAGGGAGCCTCTAACTGCATATGTGTGCATCTCTGTGTGTGTGTCTATGCAGACAGAGAGAAAAAAGACACAGAAGGAGACACAGCTCTGTGCACAAAACATTCATAAAACTATCTACATCTATATCAATTCACCTTTATATATGTAAAATATCCATATATAGAGATGTATATACATGTGTACATACATATGCGTAATACACACACGCACACACACACAGACACACACACACACACACACACACACACACACACACACACACACACACATGTATGACACCAGGCTGGAAATCTAGCTTTGTTTTTGGAAAGGCCACACTAACTTCCTACTGGTTGCTTGGTAAATTGATGAATTGCACTGTACAATGGATAAATTGTACTGGGTTTCTAACAGTTCTCTTTTTTTCAGCTAGAATCTGGCCGGGCCATGGACTTTATTAACAATGCTATTTGGGAAATGAAATTCATAAGGAGCTCATTTAAAGCTGTTAGGTGGGTTTTAGTTTTCAGATGTATTAGATTTACTCACAGTGATTTGCAGTTAGGTTAACTGAGCAATCACAGCCAGGTTCTTTTGATGAAGCCAGTTAGTATTTGTATTTCTGGTCACTACACCAAAGCACATCAATTTCATCTTTGGCTGGGATGGAACCCACTGTCTTGTAGTGAACCATTCCGAACCCTGCCTTCACTTTTAGTCTGGAGATTCTCTTCTCATCTTTCAAATCTCAGTTTAAATGTGATTTCTCACCCCCCCAGTCAGCATTTGATATTCCTTTTGTCTCATCCATTTATCACATGAATTTTTAATTTTTAATTTTAATTTTTAATTTTTAATTTTATTTTGCATGTGTAATGCGTCCCTCTCTAATGTATTGTTTTCTTTTTTTTTTTATTAAGCATCTATTCTGTGAACACCACTGTGTCCTTCCCTGGGAAGATGACATAATTCATATTAAGTGGTTTAAGTCTCTGTTTAATCGGCAGGCTAATTAGCTACAAATGTGAGGTATTAGTTTCCCAAAAGGGAGGTGCAGAGTATTGGGCATGTTTTGAGTTTAAGTTAAGATGGGTAGGATTTCCTTTGCAGGTATGGAAATGTACACACATCGGTGTGTAAGTGTGTAAGCCATCACGTTCTAGTACATTTTATGTACTAGAGGAGAAACATGACAAAATATTTACAAGTTTAATGCAAAATTAAAAATTCTTCTCTCTGCAACCTTATCTCCAAAAGTACTTATTCTCATGTGTATTCCTAAAGCAGAGTCTTCATTTAATAGCCTTACTTTGCTTCTTTTCATCTTCAATTGAAGATGAGTTACTTGACAGTCATAAAATATGTTGAGACCATTTATATCTTCAGAATGATAAACAGATGATTTTTGCAAAGATTTCACTTATTTTTCAATTAAAATCCTACCTAAATCTGCATCCTGAAAGCATACATTCACATCATGAAACGTTTTTCTCTCATCTTTCCTATCATTCTTCCATAAGCAGTTTTTATGTGGTCTGGGTTCTCTTTGAAACTGTTTCACAACCCCTCCACTGCAGAGACACCCCTCATATTCCTCTAATGAAGAAGGAATGTAAAACATCATGTTACAATGAAGAGCTGCAGTCACAAATTAAGTAATTCACTCTAATCAGTGTTTACAATGAGTTTTGGTGTCACTGTAAATCAGAAATCAAAAGCATAAGTTAGAGCATTTACATGTACTAGAAATTACAAAAGTTAAGTTTGTGAGTTCCACAGATCAGTGTGGCAATATGCTTTCTTTTCACCAGATATGCCAGGAAAAATGATTGCATACCTACAACATGAAAACTGAAGCAGTGTCCTACTATAGATATGAGACAGGAATTAAAGGCAGGTAATAGCTGATTTACGGTTTCTATGCAACTATGGGTGGATACAGAATGTAGTTTCTGTCACTCAGCTTCCTCATGCAATGTTTGAGTATAAATATTTTGGCTGCTTTGTTTCTCTCTCTCTCTCTCTCTCTCTCTCTCTCTCTCTCTCTCTCTGTGTGTGTGTGTGTGTGTGTGTGTGTGTGTGTTTCAGGTACTGATTTTCAGCACTGGCTAATGCTTAACACAATGGTATAACAGAAACAATGATCATCCATGCAGGGCACATGTTGAAAGTGGAAAAGAGAACTTACACAGATCCCATGAAAATTCAGAAATCTCCTTTGACAGGACAATGGGATTCTAAATTTGTTACAAAATATATTTATTGATATTGCATTTCCTTTCATATGCTGGGAATAGTCTTGGCAATGAAAATACACATCATCTGTTTGCAGAGACCATTATGCACATAATATGCAAATGCAACAGTCTTTGTGCTGAGCAGATTTTTGAATACATTGTAGGACCACAGTGGATGGAATAGTGGGTTCTACCAGCAGCAGTGGAAAGTGATATCAGAAATGAGTTTCTAGAGGAGGACAGATTTAAAGGAATCCTTAAATATAAAGAAATTTTTGCCAGGAAGTGAAAGCAGATGGGAAGAAAGACATTCCAAAGATAGGCAGCCCTCCCAGAATTAAGATGAGTATTCCATACTTGGGCATCAGAAATGAGTGCAAGAATCCCCCAGAGTTAGTCAGCCACTCAGCTGGCTGTCACACTCTGCCATCATCTGAGTATCAAGACGTGAGGGTCTTCAAGCCCTCAGCAATATGTGGGCCACAGCCCTGATGCAGAGCATTTGCTATAGAATCAGCAGAATTACTTTGTTTAATTATAAATGGAGCAGAAAATGGTGGACACTAGCAGTCCGCACTTAAGTGGCAGAGGCAGGAAGATCCCAAGTCCCAGGACAGTCTGGACTCTGAACTGAGACCCTGTTTTAAAACAGCATTAAAAAAAAAAAAAAAAATTAAAAGCATGATCATGGATGTGGTTTGAATAAGGCTTGGAAAACAAGGGTTGCAATGTAAGCTGAGCCAAATAGTGAGAGAATTGGAAGGTCAGAACATAAAGCTGCCTCTTATTTTACCAGTAAAGATAACACATCCAGGATACTTAATTAGAAGAAAGGCATTGTTGAAAGACACTGTTGTAGTATCCTAGAACTCAGAAAGTAAGCAAAAAAGTATTTTAGCCTGGGAGCAAGGTTCTTTGGCCACAGTGAAATGAATCAAAGTTTTCTTTTGCAGAGAAATGAAATTATACTTGTCCTACAGAGATATTAGATTCATGATTAAATACCATTAGCTGCTGGTACAAGTAAGTAAGTACCATAGATCCTTTCCATACGGGCCACAGCCATTTCACTGTGGAAAGGAGTCAGGGCAAATCCTGCCACTAGCTAAATTTTATGAAAACAACAAGAAGTAGCGAGTGGGCAGGAGATGGGCAAGGACTGAATCTTTGTGCATCCTCTATGAGCTTGATGAGACCACATCCCTGCTCCTTGTTTGTAATCCATTAGCATCTTGTGTACAAAAAACCCCAAACAAAGCACATAGATTAGAAGACACAGACACAACCCCGAAGACACTCAGCTATCTTATCTTTGACTGGAAGATAATCTCTTTAATAAATGGTTTTTAAAAATTTGTTTATCATATGCCAAAGACTGAAAATAGACTCATATTATCATCACATGCTAAACTAAAGTCAAAGTGGATCAAAGATCGAAGTATCAAAACATAAACACTAAATCTATTGAAAGACAAGGTATGTGGAAATCTTGAAGACATAGGGGTAGGCAAAGAGTTCATGAAAAAAACACAAGCTTTACAGGAATAACTTCAAAGAATCAGCAACTGGAATCTCTTCTTATTAAAAAGTTTTTGTACTTCAAAAGAAATCATCAACAGAGGGGAGCAAAATCCCACAGAATGGGAAAGAATTTTAGCCAGTTATCCCTCAGACAATGGACTTATATATAGAAAATGTGAAGAATTAAAAAACATCAAGCCCCCCAAATCAAATACCCAATCCAAAAATGGGCATCTGAGATGAACGCGCACTTCTCAAATGAAGAAATATAAATAGCAAATAAATACATGAAGACACACTCAATAACACTATTCATTCAAGAAATGCAAATTGAAACAGCATTGAGATTCCAGCTGGCTCCAGAAAGAATGATTGCTTTAAAGACATCAACCGATACAAAATTTTGGCAGGGCTGTGGGGAAAGGAAACACTTCTTCACTGCCGGTGGGAATGTAGACTGGTGTAAACACTGTGGAAATCAGTGTGGAGATTCCTCAAAAAGCAAGGATTGGAATTACCATTTAATATAGCTTTTTCCCTTATTGGTATTTTCCCAGAAATACTGAAAGTGTCATGACACAGTGATATGTGGGCACCCATGTTTATGGAAGCACAATTGGTAACAGCTAAATCTTAAAAACAATCACAATGCCCATAAGCCACAGAATGGATAAAAAAAGATGTAGTATTTTTATATGGTGGAATATTACTCAGCTAAAAAAAGGATATTCTTCAGAGTTTTAAAGGTAAATGGAAACAACTTGAGACTATCCTCATAAGTGAAGTAAATCAGAGTCACATTTATAAGTAGTGCATTGTCTCCCTTGTAAAAAAATAATAAAAATTAAAAATCTGAAAGAATAACAAGACCCAGAATACACAATAGATGTTGTAATAATGAAAGATAAAGAAAGTGCTCAAAAGAACAGAACAACTGGGATAGGGCAAAGGAGGAAAGGAAGAAAGGCAAAGATTACATGCATGTAGGTATACATATATAAATGTGTATTTGTATATGTAAGCTAGATAACTATACTACTAATCTCTGTTAGTTCATCACAAAGAACAGTTTGTGCTGTCACTATTTGACTGCTCACTTTTGTTCCTAAATTTTATAACGCAAGCTTTTACTTTTAAGATAATCTGCAATACTCGAAGTGTGTTAACACCTTATTTTTTTTTGAAATTCAGTATACTTTCTATCCTTTTTTTCTGTTTTGTTTTTTAAAATAAAAAAGAAGGGAAAATATTGTGTATATATACATATATCTTGGTATGTAAATATATACAAGTTAGATAAGTACTATTAATCTTTCTTCATTTAATAGAACCATCTGTGTTTTCATTGTCTGATTATTGATCATATTTGCTAGGGATTAAACTCACAACCATGTGCTTACAAGACAGGTGCTATGCCGCTGAGCTAAATCCCAGGCCAGCAATACACAATATATTAACTAGTCTTTAAAAAAAAAATAAAGAAAAATCCTAAAGTCTGGTCTAAAAAAAGAAAAACAAACAAAGCAAGAGCAGCTGCATCCCAGAGAGGGTCCAGGTGATTTATAACAGCATTCAGTTCCCGAGCTGCACGTGAAGTTAGAGGGGAAAAACCAGTAGCTTCCCCAGATTTCCTGGGAATATAGACTCTCACTCCTGGGATTTCCATACCCTATACAGGGAAGGCAGAGATAACTCCCATATCCTTTTAGCAAATGTGCAATTTTCAATAAGACTGTCCTCGCCAAGGAAACCTTGGGTTCTCCCGTCAGCTACTGTTAACGAGCAAAGTGTGGGACCTGTCTAAGCCCAGGAGAGGAAAGCACAGTGCAGCTGCCAATGAACTGAGGATTTCTGAGTGATGCTCAACAATGCTGTTTAACCTCTTCAACACTCCATAGTCCATCTTGAATACAAAGCCAAACAAAAATAACGTTTCTGTGATCATCCTGGTTAAAAATATCCAACGCAATATCTGTTCCTAAGGTGCACTCAGATCAGCACCTGCACAAGTTAAGAAATCCCACACTCTGGTGCTGAAATAATACAAAGGACATACGAAGTTTCAAAGCCTATTTGTTTTGATCATTATCTGGATAAATATTTTTCACCTACCTATGAGCTTGCCCTGCCTAAACTTTCAGGGAAATTCTCAATTTGTGTAACCACTTTGTCGTTTTAAGAGTTCATCTTAAATGTGAAATATCAGAAAGAATCTCATAATTTTAAAATTCAGTGTAAAGCTCCTTTTATTTGCCTAACTGAAAATTGACTTTCCAATTCAGAGAATTCTGGGAAAGACAGAATTGTAACCCTTACTTCACTTTTAGGTCATAGGGTTGGTTCAAGGTGCCTTTCCTAGTCTAATCTTTCTCACCTGTTTTGGAGAGTTTTGGAAGAGAGTAGAGGAGAAGCCAATGGAATGTAAGACTGCACTTCCTGCCTATCAGGAGTAGGCCATAATCTAACAATGTGTAGCTATGCATGCACAATCTTTCCTCTTTCCTTTTCTGCTGTTCTCAAAATTTTCAATGAATTCTTTGTACCTTGTTCTGGCTTCTCAGTTCTACGCACTCTCTGAGTGATGGAGAGCATTGGAGCTGAATACACCTGCAGTATTGTGATGTGGCCTGGGCATGGCTGAACTGAGAACAAAGAGACACCTCAGGAACCAACTTAGGCCACAATGGAGGCCACCTGGAGACTTTCTGGGTGGGGATGGTTCTCCTTAATTAGCATCTTCTTTTGCTCTGAGGAATCCTTGAATCCCTCCCAGGGTCCTGTTCAGGATTCCTCCATTGTCCACTGCTCATTCTGATTAAATATGGGCTGCCCAGCACCAATGAGCCAGCCGGCTAGCAGAGATAGGAGCTTTGTTGGGGATTTCACTCCTCCTGCTGCCGTAAAGACCATGCTGTGTCTCATTCCTTTGAGCCTTCACTGTGAACCCATTTCGGGGCTTGAGAATCTAGGCACAGACCCCAACATCTGAGAATTCTGATGGTACAACATGAGTCAAGTGGTCAATACTCCCTTCTATTAGCACGACACAATTCCTCCTTTACTTTCAGACTCCCAAAGTACCTCATGTACCTTTCCTACAATGTTCCATTTGTTTGCTTATTCATTTGTTTTCTTAGGGTAGGTGATAAAATTAATCATAATAATTTTCAATTTTCATCTAATTCACAGGAAAACATTGTTTCTTTACCAAACCACAGAAAGCTAAGCGCCAGTATGGCGTGGAGACTCACATTTGTAATCCCAGCCACACTGGATGCTGAGGCAGGAGGAGCACAGACTCAAGGCTGTTCAGGGACACTTAGCCAGCCCTCGTGTGCATTCACAGTGTAAGCAGAGTTGAGGGCAGAGCTGAGTAGCCGGGCTGCTGGGTCCATCCCCAGTACTGGAGGAAGGACAAAGACATAAGCCGCCAAGATCCTACTCAAACTCCTTAATTGCACTGATTTATGGGCAAACTCTAACATTTATTTTATATTTTCAAAAACATGAATTTGACACCATTATGTGACCCTCAAGCTCTAATAGGCTGGTCCAAATTGTCCTCTGTAGATGTTCCTACCTTGCCCACTACCCAAGGGGACACTGACACTCCTGTCATCTTGTGTTTCCGCAAGAAGAAGAAGAAGGAAAAGGAAAAGGAGAAGGAGAAGGAGAAGGAGAAGGAGAAGGAGAAGGAGAAGGAGAAGGAGAAGGAGAGGGAGAGGGAGAGGGAGAGGGAGAGGGAGAGGGAGAGGGACAGGGACAGGGGGAGGGGGAGGGGGAGGGGGAGGGGGAGGGAGAGGCAGAGGGAGAAGAATGCACCTGTTTAAGCTGTGTCTCCCAAAAGCAGGTCTCACATTTCAGCAGACTGCTTGCCAATGCAGAGATTTGACTTGGGTCCCAGCATGCTGAATATGTGTATCCATTAATCACAGGTGTGCATAATTTCTAATAAGCAAGCATAGTGAGAGTTGACTTGATTAGCATAGAAATGAAAACCAGCTTCATGAATTTGGCTGTGTTTTGTTCAAAGCTTGTAAAACTTCGCAGTTTTTTCATTAGTGAAGTGGGAAACCAACATTCTATATTCTTCAGCACCAGTTCTTCAAATGTTTGTCTGAACATTCTGTACTTTGAAAAAGTGACAAAAGGTTTTTACTTTAGCATGCCTCAGTTAGTCAACTTTGTATTTAGGACAGAAAATAACTAAGAATCACTTTGAAAATAAATTCTACCCTGCAATGTAGTTGAAAAAAAATATGTCTGTACCTCACATCTAATCGTTAGTTTAATGAAGGCCCAACTTATCTATTTTTGACTAAGGATCACAATTCAGTAACTTTTCCCTCCTACCCCTAAAATTTCATTTAATATGTACAGTAAGATGATTGCAGTGTTCAATTTCCTTTATTACTGAGGTGTATGAACTCAGGAATCTCTTGTCCAAGTAAATAGCATGATTTCTTGGTAGAGGAATTTCTTTTAAACATTATCAGTCTTTTCATAGTAAGTACTAAAAGTGAGTATATTACAATTTCTCTGAAGCCAATGCTTCAAAGCATTTAATTTTAAATTTATATTAGTCCTAACCTGCTTAGAAACAAATGCATTCTCTAACATCCAGGAGCTGTCCAGGTTCTAGAACATTTAGTTTAGAAAACTAGAGTTTTCTCCGGTTGCTAGGATTTAAATCAAGCTTTTCTCAAAGATTCACGTGTGACGAATGGCTTTTTTAATAGCGGACTTGGTGCAAGAATGTGAGGTCTTTCCAGGAGACGATGTGTGACCTGGTTTGCCTGTTTTCTGCCGGCCACCGTGTCATGAGCAGCTCTCCTTCTGGGTGACCCTCTCACATGCCATTGTGCCTTAGAGCTATCTGACTGGACTGAATCAATCAAAATAAACTCTTCTTTAAATGTGAGTATCTGGCATTTTGTCCCAGGAAGGAGAAAATGAGTAAGATATAGTGATTCTGGAAGCCTAGGGGCTATACTCTTTTGCGATAGGAAGTGGTTAGAAGTGACCTTAAAGCTGACTAACCATGGACTGTAAAAGTGAGCTGAAAGTGAGTGAAATCTCCTCCTGTAAGTAGTAGGCTTTAGGTATTGTGTACTAGTGATGGGAAGTGACTAAAACAAATTTTAGTATCAGAAAAGTGGATTAGTTACTGTGAATATATATGACTATATTATTAAAAAGATTTGTATGAGGACATTGGAAAGGTTTGGAATACTGGCCAGAGAAGCTATAAAATGTCATATATTCATCTTAATGATAGATTCTGGTCAGAGCTCAGATGACTGCAATGTGGATGGAAATAAAAATGACAAAAACCAGGTTCAGGCAGGTTCAGGTCAGAGCAAGGATGCTTTGGCAGAAGGATTCCAGGCCCTGTGCTTTGTACTGGAAAAGGAAATAGGTCTATATTTTCTTCATGTCCTGAGACCTTGGGTGACTTGAGACTAAATATGTTGGGATAAACTGGCCGAGGAAATTTAAGACAGCTCAGCATTCAAGCCATGTCATGAGTAATGCTTGCAGCTTTAAGTCAGTTCTTCATTTATAACCAAGATCAAACAGCACAGCTGAATGATTTTAAAGTTTTCAGTTTCCAAAGAAAGGAAACACTCATAAAGTTAGAGTCTGAAATATTTTGGACAAGGAAAACCATAGTTTCCATAAAACACTAACATTTAAAAGAAGTCAAATAGTTACATCCCAATGAAAGAAAAAATACCTTGAGGCCAAGTGAAGACCATGGCGAGACCCCACTCTTCCTTGGCTCAAAGCTGAAAAGTGAAATTCTTTGCTGCGAGATTGGAGCCTCCCAGGGACCCTGCTGAAAAGGCCTGGCTCAGGTTGTTTTCCTGTAGTTAATTTCATACTTCTCTCTAGGAGGTCAGAGGGACCTGCACTCATGATCCGAGGGGGCCAGGCTACTGTCTGAGCTGGTGGCAGACCTTGGCATTAGCCACACGTATTGGTTTTACAAACATGTGGAGTTTAAGGGTTATAGGTTCCGCAAAGTTTCCAGTCAGATTTTAGAAAAAGGCCAGGCAATGTGTCCCTTACAATGCAGTACACCAAGCTATGTGGGCAAAGTTAAAAGTGCTGCAGAGACTTCAGAAAGTTAGAGAAGCCAGGAATAAAGAATGTCTGAAGAAAGGGAAAGGCAAGAAGCAAAGCCTCTCCGAGAGAGAATGCGAAAGATCTGCTGCTGTCAGTGCCTTAGGCCTGAGCCACCCAAGGCCCTTGTACTTCTGTCTCTTTACTAAGACTTGCCCTGGGTTGGACAGGGAACAGCAGGATTTAACCTTTGCCTTCCTGGGTTTCAGTTTTGCTTCTTCTTGTTTCTTTATATCCTCCTATTTCCTCTCTTAGGAATGGCAGCATTTATCAGATGCCACATCCTATCAGCAGTGCTTAACTGGTATTTACAGGGTTTCACAGAGTTTTCTCTCATTCTCAGAGAAGATAATAGTCTAGTTGTTCTTCACAGAGAAGATCACTAAGATAAATACAGAATTATCCTCACTTCCTGAAATAACCAAATAGAATCAAGCTCCTTTTTGGACCTACTACCAAATCAGATAACACAAACTCTAGTCCTACAATAAATGACTCCCAATAAACCATAGCCTGTCTCACTGAGAGGCCGCCTCATTCTCTGTGGTGAGTGCTTTTCATCCCAAGAAAGTAATTCAGTTCATCCTCAACCACAGGCTTGCTCCCGCTGACCTTTGCGTAGAAGTCTTTAGCAGTGTTACATCTAGGACACTTACTCAGGCCTTGTATGTCCCCATCCAAAGCTCACACTCCCATGCGCTCCCCAGCTCACTCCATGCATCCCTGTATGGAAAGGCCTCTCCTCAACCAGACTTCAACCCCTCCACGAATTCATACTTTACCGTTCCACATCTGAGAGAGGATCAGAGCTCTGTCATGTCACCAGGAAACTAGCTTCATCCTTTCTCCTGTAGCTGGTGCTGGACATCATTCTACAGAAGACATTCTGCTAGACAAGCAGTAGTAGCACCAGCAAACATAATTCATGTAGAATAAGGTCTCCTTATCATATTATCTTAACATGTTTAATCATGATTGTTTGATAACATACAATTACTTAATTGACTCACAACATACAATATTTTTGATAACGCAACTGAAGATTTTATAATTGGCCTTCATCCTTATGGAGTCTGAATGATCCAACTTATTCCTGGCATCTGAACATTCCAAGGCCTTCTAATTACTTTTGAATGGGGACCTATTTCTTAGTCTGACTGGCACGATCCTAAATACTGTGGCATGCATTTGTCAACTCTCATTTCCTGAATCTTATCCCATTTGCTTCTGAGTTTAGCTTAATGAGCTTGTTTCTAACTCCTAAAGCTATGTCAAACTTGGTTCTGCCTCAGGCTCTGCAAATTACCATCCCTTCTTCATAGAAAGCTTCCAAAACTTTTGCAAGGATTTTCACCCTTCAATGATAATCAATGACTGTTTCTGGTGCACAGATACTAGCTATAAGAGAATGGTTGGGCATTTTATTCTGTAATCATGTATAGCCACTTAGTTCAGGAATTAAAAAATCTCAAACATGGTAACAAAAGCAATGGGATCGGCCTTTTGCAGCCTTTTGCAGTTTATGGTAATAGAAGAGTTGGGTCCAATTTGTTCATTGAGTCATCAAAGAACCCTTGATCCAAGATAGATTTATAATTGGATCACTTACTTTTAGTTGATCTTTAATACTCCCCTGTAGTTCATTAACTAAGTTTATTTTTTTCTTCTTTACTGACTATATTTGAGGCATAAAGTGGGATGTTCTGATACACATATACATAAAATGACTCCTAGTCGTTAAATTAGGATGATCTTGGTAAGATATTTAAATAGTTGTTTTAATTGTAATAAAGAAATGTATTCCATAAACCAAGTTCCAGTAAAGAAAGAAATATTAACTGTAGTTAGCAGGCTGAACATTCAACTCTTCCAGTTCTTCATGCTGATAAACAGTGATTTATATTATCACCTGCATATCCTACTATCCTCTCTTCTAGTAACTGACATGTTGCTCTCTATTCTATATGGTTAGGCTTTTTCTGCACCCATGTTTAAGTGAAATTGTATAGTACTTTTCTTTATCTGGGTCATTTCACTTCACTAATATTTCCCAAGGTCACTCTATTGGCACAATGTCCTTCTATTCCTAAGGCTATACAGTGTTCCATGATGTGTGTATGTGTGAGTGTGTGTGTGTGTGTGTGTGTGTGTGTGTATGTGTGTGTGTGTGTGTGTGTGTGTGTGTGTGTGTGTGTGTACAGTTTCTTATCCATTCATTATACAACTTGGCTATGGTTACTAATGTTGAAATGAGCATTGGATTGCTGACATCTCTACAAGAGGCTAATTTCCTTCTTTTTGGAATTAATTAAGTTAACTTTTACAGGCATATTAAATACAAAATTTTACATATTAATGGAGTACAGTGTGTGTCTTAATATATGCTTATATTCTGTAGTTAGGCTAACATGATCTCCCCAAAATTCATCACTTCTCTACAGAGACAGAAACAGAGACAGAGACATAGAAAAACAAAGAGACAGAGAGAGACAGACAGAGAGAGAGAGAGACAGAGAGAGAGAGAGACAGAGACAGAGACAGAGACAGAGACAGAGACAGAGAAAGAGAAAGAGAAAGAGAGAGCCAGTACAAACAGGATTATCAGAGAATATGTGGAAAAGTGTAGACAGTCAATGAATTCTTGGTAGATGGTTGTTCATTGGTTACAGAGCAGGTCTTTTGAAGAGATGGTGTTCACATTTCTAGTTGTACCAACTGTTTTGTTTTTGGTAAAATTTACTAAACATAGTAAACACTGGTGGAAAGATATTTGAAAATAAGAATAGAAAAAAAAAGTTCTGATTTGAGATCTGTTATGTGACAGCAAAGCAAAGCAATCAAGGATGTATGGTTTGGTTTGCCTTTGGAAAACTTTTTTACAGATGGTGTTGTAGTCAGGGGTTGTACACAGAGAACAATTAGGACCAAGATGTGGAGTTCATAATATTTTTATAATGGTCACCTGGAGTTAACACAGGAGAATGCAGGAAATCTATTCATAACACCAAAGGCATAGATTATTTAGTCAAGAGCTTAAACTCCACAGCAGTGTCCCACATGAGTCCAGATAAAGATCCAGAACTCATGACAGTGCCTCCCACGAGTCCAACTGGAGGTCCAGAGTCCACAAAAAGGACTCACGCCAGTCTCTTTTACAGATCCATGCCAGAAATACCCAAGCGTCAATGGTGGAAGCCAGAAAGTCTATGCCAGCAGGATGAAGGAGCTGTGCTAGTGGGAGGAGGGTTCTATGCTGGAGCCGAGAAGTCACACTCACAACAAAGACCAGGGCTGTCCTGAAAGGCACCCCAGCCATTCTCAGCAATATGGAGGCCCCGAGCTCCTCTGAGGACAAGAAAAGTCGGGTACATGCCAGGAAGCAGCATGACAAGTTCATCCTGCAGACCAAGCAGCACGTGTCTTCACCTCCGGAGCCAGGGAGCAATGCTCAATGTGAGGACCAAAGCTTCTCCAGGAGAACCAACAGCTCAGACAGCAACTCATAGGAGAACCCACAATGCCTCCTTAATGCCTCTTTAATGCCTCAACCCTCAACAGCTCCCTTCTTCTCCACCTATTTATGCTGACAACTTTCCTCAGGTGGAGCATCTTCGCTCAATGCCATGCTGATGTAATCCATCTGGCGTTAAGTTAGCCACCAGTTCTTCAGCCATAACAGATGGGAAGGAAGTGCTTGATATAAAGATTCTAGTGGTCACAAATCTAGTAGTGAAAAGGAATTTGAAAGCGACATAGTAAGTGAAGAGAAAAAAAAATATAGCTCTAACTGGGCGATAGGATCAAACTACTCTAAGTGATGTGAAGGCATTCCAGAATTATGTTCTACAACAAATGACAGGAGATGTGTGATATTAAGCAAAGTGTTTGATCATCAATCAGTGAAGTATTTTTCTGTTTCCACCAAACATATGGATTCCTTTGACTCTTTTGAATGGAAACAAAATGTTTTCCGTCTCATTGTTAATCATCTGTAATCCATTTCATTTGTTTCTTTGGCAGGATTTTTCCATTTAGTTCAGACTGCCTTTGAACTCACTTTGTAGCCAAGGCTGGCCTGGAACTCACAGAGATCCTCCTGCCTCAGCCTCCTTAGTGCTGGGATTGCAGACTTGTGCCATTGCAGCCACATGCTCTGTCTTTTCTATGTTCCTATTGCAGTTATTTTATTCAATTAAGCATGCATTCCTAGAGTTGTTATTCAAGTTATATAAAAATTATCCGTGCTTAAATTTAGGGCTGTTTGTGTCTTCTAGTAATTTTTCTTCTGAGCTGAAGTGGTTTACATTACGTACTGACTAAATGACATAGAATACAAGAACAATCTTATGAAAAGAGTGAATATTGGTGAAGCATATGCTTTTCCTCTTGCTGCTTGTAAGTTAAAGTCCTGCACTTTCATTCAACATTAAGAATTATTCAACAATCAAGCAAAACAAAGCATTCAGTTAGACCATATGTAAGTTGCCATAGAAACATAAGTGAGAGCAATTGCTATTCATAAATGAAATTATAATTGATTCCAGAAGACGGATGCCTTTGGATAAACACAAGGATCATTGTCTGATGTTAGAAAGTACTTTGTTACTGTCCTTAGTTAAAATTTCAAAGAAAATCAGATTTATTTTGTCTTCCTTTGTTCTAAATTTAACTGATTACCTTTCTTTTCCACTAGACAAGGATGCTAGAAACAGAAAGTACATTTATTCAGAGTGAGATCTAGTAAAATAATGTACACCAAACTGCAAATGTTTCTCATGCAAACTGTAAAGTACAATAAAAGTATCACTTTCTGTGATTTGAAGAGCTGTGCCCAAACATATTTCATAAAGATTAGAGATGTTGAGAGATAGAGTGTCCAAAATTATTTTAAAATATGCATTTCTGGTAAAATTGGTGTCAACTTGGCACAGACATGCTGGCACATAGCAAATTCTAACCCCAGAAGGCTGGTGTGTGAAGTGGAAATGCAGTCAGAAGGTGGCAAATTTCTCACTTATCATGCGTATTTCTCAAGTGAAAACCTCCTTATCCTTCAGGCAACTTTTCTTTTAATAGAAGCAAAATCCTAGGAGGGTCAAAAGAGAAGAAGAATACATTCACAACCTGTTTTAGTTACTTTTGTCTCATTGCTGAGACAAAATACCTTCCACCCAATGTTAAAGGTTTGTAGAAGTTTCAGTCCATGGTTGACTGGCTCCAAGGCAGGATTATTCATGGTAGAGGAGCTTCTGTTCAAGGTGACAGAAGACAGTGAAAGTAATGAGAGAGAGGGCACAAACCTCTTTCTGTCCTTTATTTTGTATGCAGGCTAACAGCCCTGGAGTGAATGTATCAATTACATCTTAAACCTCAACATTAGCCCATGAATCCATCACAGAATCTAGATTCAGGTACCTCTGAAAAGCCCATCCCCATGACTGCATGAGGCTTTGGGGGACACTCAGAAGCAAACCATAACAGCACCCATTACATTCAGTAGACTCTGATAACATTTTGGTGATCAAATATTTAATAAAATTTCTAATCCTCCTGAAATCTGATATTTTTTTGGAACTGGGCCCTGTGGCATACACCTGTAATTCCAGTTTCTTAGTGGGAGGTAAAGAGGATCATCTGCAGCTGTAACCTGGAAACCAACCTAAACAGCCTAGTAAAAAAACTCCCTCTGATCCCCACCCCACTCCTTAAAAAACAAAGAGATATAAAAGTAACTATGAGGCAACTGTCAACAAATCAATAAACTAAAAAAAGAAAGAAAAAAAAAAACCCTTAGGTCGTCTTTATCTCATATAATTGGTGAGGACTTGACAATTCACAATTGATATCTAAGTCATAAAATAAGAACAAAATAGAAATGTTCCCTGGGCACCCTCTGATCCTATTTCTTGTATTGATGCTGTGGGAGTTGCTGTGCTTCTTTATTATTTTTGAATCATTCCTGTATAAATATCACTAGCTGTGTATTTTACAAGTATCTTCCTATTCAATCCTCATTATAGATTATCATCGTTGTTAAGTGAATCTAAAGTTTCAAAATGAAGTATGGCAATTCGATAATTGAGTAATATGAACTTTCAGTTTAATATGATAATCAACAGACTGTGACACATGGTACTATGGATTTTTGGGCTTCCAAATTTCAACATCTCATTTTTATGCTTCTGTTTCATTCATTTGGTACTAAAATTTGATAACCAAACATAGGTTTACAAATATTTGTAAAGAAAAATAGTTTTTGATAATTGAGAAAGAAGAAAACTTTTTAAAAATGTAAACACGGCAACTTCTTAACACTAAAGATACGTGACACAAAGTCTGGTATGTCTTGTCCCATTGAACTGCAGATCATTATATTAAATAAATTAGTCTAACTCAGAATGGCTCACGTGTCATGTTTTCTGTCACATGTGGAATCTGTGGGGGAAAGTGACATGAAAGTAGATGGGAGACTCTTAAAGAAGAAGGGAGCCAGAGGAAAGGAGGAGGAAGGGACATGGTGGAGCAGCAGGAGGATGGGAATAACCAAAGCATGTTTATGCATGAACAGATGCGCTACAGGGAAAACCACCCTCTGTTTACGTACACTCACCAAACGTTCATACTAAACAGTCATCTGAAACATAAAAAAGTACATTGGCAATCTTTCACCAGAGCCATTTATTCTGCAGAAAGATAAGAAAAATAATGTGAGTGAATTATGATCAAAATTATTGGTGGGCTGCAAGTGATAAATATATTCTGTTTCATTTCTTTGGAAAATAATAGTCTATAAAGTGAGAAAAAATGAAAGACACACAGTGGCCTTTTTATTTTTATGTATAAATTTAAGAGACAAGCTTATAAGGTAAATTATCACTGTCTCAACTCAAACAGCCTAAGGTGTATTTATTACATCTCACTATTGTGGAAAATTCCAGTGCACTCACATAGTGAGAACCATATCTTTGAAACTGGGATACTATTTTCGATGCAATTTGAAAAGTTTGTGGAAAAACATAGGCTGATATTTTATTTTTCAGAGACTACATTGTGACAGTGATTTCCAATTAATGACATCAGCATTGAACTTCTCTAAAAACAATCAATAGAAAACATGAAAAGGAAACACTATATTAATTTAGTTTGGAAAGGAGGCACAATTTAAAAATGTAAAATCTAGAAATTTTGCCCAGCAATGTGGAAATTGCCCCTCACTCCATGAGAAAGTGGAAGGGCACCTAAAGGACCCACCCGCAGACTGATCTTGGGCTAATCTGAGATGCAAACACATCCATACGAAGAGTATCTGTGAAAATGGGTTTGGAGATAAAGGTAATACACACATGGATCCAAATTTATTCTGGATTTTTAAAAAAAAAACTTTCTTCCTACTTTTGTGTACTTTATTGAAAGCAGTGAGATATACTGTAAGTAAATACCCCAATCTGAAGCCAAGTTGGTTAAATTTTCATGTAGGAATGCACTCATGAACTTATTACCTAAGTTAAGATATAAGAGTTTTACTTTGCCTAAGCAATAGTTTCTTGTGTGACCTCGTGGGACCCTGGAGAAAACAAATATTGCAATCATGTTATTCTTGGTGAGTTCATGGGGATTTGTGAATGGATGAGATGCATAATCTTCTTAATAACTGGGTTGCCATGTTCAAAATGAGGGGATCTTGTTCCAGTGTAAGTTCATTAGCAAGCTAAATGCAATACGATGTGTAAGGAGAGATTTGTTAAATCTCTCATTCCCTCTGTCTCTCTCTCTCTCTCTCTCTCTCTCTCTGTGTCTCTCTCTCTCTGTCTCTACCTCCCTCTTTTCTCTCTCTTTCTCCTCATCATCTATCATCTATGTAGCATCTCTCTGTCTCAGAACATTAGGTTTGTGCCTCTTGCTGCTCAAACTAAAATTTAAACCATCAAATTTATTGTTTCCCAGGTCTTTGGAGCTGTACTTCATTTTTCCTGCATGCCGAGCATGCTAATTACTGATTTTTGCTATCTCATTTTCCATAGTCTTGTGGACAAACGTCTCATGATAAATCATACACATATTCACTGAGGATGTAGGTTAGCAGCAGGGCCATGGCTACTGATCACAAGCAAACAATCTCAACTGGCTGGATCCAGCTCTGTTGTACACTTTTTTTTTTATTGTAGTTATTATTCTGCAATAACAGTGTAGTGTTCTGAAAGTTATAAAACCTATTTTACTTTATTATTTTTGTTCTTAAATATTCATATTTGCTCTTAATTTAATCATCAAACTTTGTATGTCTAGCTTCCCCCAAAATACTTGAAGAATTTTAAGACAATCAACTTCAGTACCCCTTTGCCATCTCACTTACTGCGCATTTCCCATATTTTAGGCTTTTCTCAGTGAGAATTTTTACACTTATTGTCACAAAGTCATTATCAACATCATTTTTTATTTTACTCAAAAAAATAACAATATCCAAACTCACATGTTTTTGATGCCAGGCCGCTTCTTTAACTCGTAGGCTCTGTTTAGAAATGAGGGTGCAAGACAGATAAAGATTTTCATGTGGAAAATCCCACTTTAATGTGAATTTCTTGTCTGAAAGTGAAGGTTCAAGAAAACAAACAGGGTTTTGGGTGACCTTAGAGGAAAGGATGAGTTTTAGGGGAAGCAGCTTAGGCCAAAAATCCTACAAGTACTCTGTGCACAGGACTTCGCTGCTCAGCAATGGGCCAGAGCCCTTCCAGGGACTTGAAGCCTGGGACCGAACATTTCCCTGTTTGGTCTGTCTCCTTAAGCCAATATTCATGTCAGTTTTTCTGTCTTCTATTTTACTATGGTATAAAGTTTCAATTCAAATTAAATATTTTGTTTTATTGGCATTAAAGGAAATTTAACTTTGATTTTATCATTTGTATCATCAAAGAAAAGAGAAACATAGACAACAAAAACAACATAGTTACTTTTTGCAAATGGAAGTCAGTTTACTGTGAGGCTATAAACTCCTTTCCTAGACTGTGATGGAAAATGTGTAGAGACACAAATGAACCATACTATTCTCAACAAACTTCACCCATCGCTTTGTCAGTCAGTTGTTTAATATTGTTAAGAAAATAGTTGGATTATGATTTTGATCGTAACCTAAGACATTTTATGTCATGAATTACATATATGAAAGCTAATAATTTAATGGGTGGTCAGAAAAAGGAGATGTTACTTAACTATGTAAACAGTATGCAAAGGTTAATTTTTACATGGGCAAACCACTGAGTCTAAATCACACATGATGCTTAGGTTAATGATATGTTATGGTTTTTTTTAGCCTGTAAAAGCTTAATTATTAAAAGTAATTCTCCTAAATATTACTTAAACAAAAAATGTAATTTCCCAAAAGAAGTAACTATGAATTAAGTTATATTGCTTGGAAATACTATCCTTATTTTCAATTCTAAATTGTGTTGTAATGTGTAGAAAATGTATACCTCTGTTAATAATAAATAAGAAAAATAGCACTAAATTCCTTTGACTTTTATTTACTTATTTCTAGTCAATAAAATAACCCTGATAATAATAAGTATTGGGCTTTATTAAAGATTGTGATCACTTTGCCAGTCATGATTCTAACTCTCTTAGCTCTACTAATGACTAATCTCAGAAATAAAACTCAAATACAGTTAAAAAACTGAGAACTAGTTAATAATATTAGTAAGCTATGTATATGTTATAAAATTTTGAAGGTACAAGGTTTATTATAGAATATTTTGTAAACACTGTTATTTAACTGATGAAATCTTGACTGATACACAGTGAAGTGCCAGCCACCTATAGGTGATCCACTCTTAGGAGTAGTAATTTTATAAAAATTAGTTAATCTGTCAGTCACATATTCACAGTTATATAGAAAAAGTGTATGCTTTACAGCTCCTTTACACTACTGTTTGCTCATCAGAAAACAACCTTAATTCCATATCTATAGCTTTTCTGTTCACATCCTATATCGTAGTTGGTATTTTTTTGACAGAGTCCCAGTTTGACTTTGAAATTCTGGTGTGACCCCTCTAATAAAAGGAAATGGCCTCACAACAATCTTCATGATGGATTAATTTGAGCCAAAAGTCCTCTGTTGGGTTCAAAATAAGAGGGTTTCATCAATTGAAGAGACCTTTAAGAATCTCTCTCCAAATAACCATTGTTTGTAAAGACGCTCATTAGCTACCTTGGCCCAGCTGTGACACTCAGACTTTGACACACTTGTAAAGAAAAGCAGAAAACAGTGGAGACAGTTCTCTTTGGTGAACTCTGATATTCTTTAACTACATTTTGATGTAGCAATGGCCCATCCGGGTGCACCTTCCTATAACTGGCTCCATGGCTAGGAAGAACAGTAAGAGGTTTGTCTCCTCTTACTAAGCCCTTACAGGTGCAGTCCTGCATTATCAGAGGGTGCAACTTGAGATTCACAATTAAGTAAGTAACCAATTGGAAGTGGTGCTTGTAAGTGGTGCTGTATGATATATGGCTTGGAATACTAGCCTTCCTCAATCTAAGGGGGGAGAAAGAACACACACTGGTGAAGCCTGATTGATTCTGAAGATGTATGAGAGTTGAACTGGTGTCTCTAATAACAGGGCTAGCTTACCTTAGGGAAAGTGGATTTATTGTTGTACCAATGCATGTCTTTGGTGCAAGACACTTCTTTGTAATTCTCAATAATGTCTATCAGGGACTGTTTATTCTTTAATGTGTTTAAGGTTGATAAAATTTTGCAATGATTTTAAGGTAAATGATGCAGCTTCATCAAATTTTTGAAGCAATGTGGTAAATTGTTATTGATATATATATATATATATATATATATATATATATATATATATCAGTAAATTTGAGAACTTGAGTTTATAGCATATTATCTGGACCAAGAATGGATACCCTACTTCAGGCTGGAGCCAATGAGTCCTTTCATGCAGGTGTGATCTTCTCAGGACTCCTTGTATCAATCTGAGTCCTCTAAAAAACACACAGTGAAACAGATTTACAAAGAAAGGAGATTTATTAGATATAACAGCTGAGAAAAAGTAAAGATATGGCATAAATAGACCAGAAAACCCTTTCGACATCAACGGCAATTTGATAACGCTGAAAGGAACAGGGGAGGAAAATCAATTTGTGGTATATAACATTCCCCTAAATTTACCTGCATTCTAGAATTCAGAACCTGTGAACACGTCGTATTTCAAATCAAAGGAAATCTCAGTTGCTCCTGGAGTTAAGATGCCGAATCTGCTACCCTAAAAAATAACGAAATTGTCCTGGAATATGTGTGTGCTCATAGTGTGATCACAGTTTCCTTAACCGTATATCACCAGTGGAAAAAGGGAAAAAATGTTCGTACTCTTGAGCGTTGAAATACTGTCCATTAGTAGGAACGTGGGAGTCCTCTATTTCCCTGTTCCTCATTCTGTGTGATTTTCAGCAGCAGGTTTATGTACACTACCTCATTTCCTCTTTCTCATCAATTTTTCTTCCCTTTCCTACTTTAGTGACTACAAGTGAAATGACAGTCCTGTGCTATTCTGTTTACTATGTGTATTTCCTTCTCAACTCCAATTTTTGTCACCAAATGTGATAAAGCCAAAACTCCAATTTCATTTTGATTTAGGTCCCTAAAATTTTTCAGATGTCACGTTTTCTGTGTACCTCTTGCCCACACAAACAGCAGCACAAGGAAAGATGAGAAATTCATTTCTTTCTTTCAGGAGATTTGTTCTCTTCTGCTCCCAGTCAAAAACAAAATCAGAGGTACAAACATTTCTCATCACTTAAGCCACTTGGACCAACCTGAGTGGCTGCATTATTTTATCAAGTGAATCCAAGTATGTATGCAGCAAATATTCAACAAATTCTCTTGTATGTGCTATCATTAATATTCTCATTATCTGATCAATTCTGGGTGAGACTATAAAGCATCTGTAAGGCAGAACCAAAATATGGGAATATGTGAGCTGTGAATGTCGCACATCAGTACTCAAGCGTTTATGTCAGCCTCCACCATCCGCCATTTTCCACTGTGCCAAGAATACCTGAAATGTGGAGAAAAGATGTAGAAACGCTACTGGTCTCCCTCCCTCACTGTACCTCTGTCTCATAGTATCCATATATTGTCACCAGTTTGCATAGAATTGTTCTGCTCCAATTTTTTTTTTCATTTCCCATTTACTCTGAGAGAAGATTTTATTTAGTAGAGAATTCCAGGATCAGTGTTATTATTGCCACTCTAATTTTTAGTTTCAGTCTTTTAGGGGCCGTATTTTCTAAGGAACTGCTCGTTGGCTTTAGTAATTTACTTCATATAATGTGCTGTTTAAGAATTTGGTTTTAAAATACTCCATTGTCTGTGATCTTCAGCAGTTTGACTTTACTATACCTAGGAATGATTCTATTCACTTCACCCTTCCAGTTTGCTGGTCATATGGGATCCCTAAATGTGTATCTTTCCCATGTTGGAGAAATTAGGAGCATCAGTGTCTTCACACATACATTGTGCTTCCCGTTCTCTCTCTGCTTTCTTTGTGGCACTCCAACTACAGATATGCCAGAATTTTTGATATTGTATCCATGATCCCTAAGCTTCTCTTCATTATGTTCAATCTTTTTATCTCTTGCAGAAAAATGTCAAGGCACTCTCAGTAGGAAGAGAAACACGCGATAAATACAGTATAAAAACTCAAATGGAGATTGTGAGTCTAACGTATAGAAAATAAATAATCTCCTATGCTTGATATATCGACTGCACACCCCACAGAAACAAGACAGGAAGATAAAGGAAAAGAAAAAGACCAGGTCAGGAGGGGGCTTAATTTTTAACAATAGGCAGTGGATTTCCAAGTTAAGCTCCAAGAATCCAAGCCCATTTCTAAACTTTTGGCACCTGTGTTCTCCAAGGCTATCTTTGTTTGGGCAGTTTGTTATTTTATAAAAGCCTTTAAGAGTCACGCTGTTCCCCTATATGCATGCTCATGAATCCATGAACTGACCTGAAATGTACCCATTCTACAACTTCCAGAGAATAGATCCACACCTATTTTCACTGTTTCATGTGATTTGCTTTTGTGATGCGAGTCACAGACCCCCAATGCCCAATGTAAAATGGAGAATTCATAAACCTCTTCTTGTTTCTGTTGTGCTGTGGATTGAACCTGGGGGCTGTACAGGCTAGGAGGTGAGATTTCCACCAGTGATCACATCCTAGCGCTTTAAACTATGGTTCTAACTTTAAAATCATTCCTGTATTAGGTTTGTCCTGCAGGAAACCTTCAGTTATTGCATTATGAAAATGGGATGTGCATAAAGGAGTGATCTCAACTGAGGGGACTGACAGAGGATGACTGAGACCCAGGGAAGAATTAGGCAAATTCGTGTCCCCAGCCAGTGCCTGGCCTCTGAAGGGCCCCTGGAGCTCTTGAGTTGGGGTTATACCACGTGCTCACTGCTCTCCTGGTGCAGTGCTGGGCTCCTACTCTGTGACAGCAGTTAGGGGCTGCGGTCTGTTCTCAGTATAGAATATAGTATATTCCTTCAACCGGCTGCAATTTCTGGAAAGGAGAAAGTGCAAGTGTTTACTAAACAACTCACGACATAGGGCAGAAGGATCACTGTTCTCTTAGCCAAGACCGTATTTCACATTCACTCCCCCAAGCCCTGGGACCATACTAAAAACCAAATGATCTAAAATAATACAAGGCACATGTGCTAATGTTTAAACTTCAGAGTTTTATCAGATACCTTCCTGGATTGAGAAGACTCATCTGGAAAATAATTTTCCTTTTCACACAGTGCAGCAGTGGAGCTTTTGGAGATCAATTTAAAAGAGGTGACCATGTGTGTGTCCATGGGAAATGTCTAGATAAACTGCCTTCTCAATTAGCAAAATATGGGAATAACCTATATGTCTTTTACTCAGTGAAACTACAAAAACATGCAATGTTTAACACAGAAATGAGCTATGAAGATCTTAAGAAATCTTAAATCCATATTAGTTTGACAAAAACATTTTGATAAGGAAAAGTACTGTGTGATTTCAAATGTATCACATTCCAGAAAAGACAAAAGTCTTTGACAGTGCAAGTATTAGTGATTAAAAAATAGTAAAGAGGAATAAATAGGTTCAGTCCTGAAGATTTTAAGGCACTAAACTTCTCTGTATGGTACCACTATGGTGGGTACAACAGCCAGTGTGGACCCCAAGTAAGCTATGATCACTTAGTGACAAGTATGTCTCAGTGTTGGGTCTTAGAGTATAAAAGTACTACAAACCTGATGCCAAAGTGTTGCTATTGAAAGAAGCTGTGTTTACTAATACATAAGAAATTGTAAAATATTTTAAAGCAAACCTGCAAAACTATTGATAAAATTCCTATACACTGGTGCTATTGTAAAATAAATAAATAAGTACATTAAAATAAAATTTGGACAATAGGTCTACTTTATTTGTCTTCCTCGGGAAACAAGTTTAGTATTGACAAATATTGGAAGTTAAAAACATTTTATAGTTATATTTTATAGTTATATTTCTGGGAATAGCAAAAAAGAGTTACTTATCTGTTACAATGTAACTTCCATTTATAAATTCTAGGCTATAAAAATAAAGTTTGATGGATCTCTGATCATGTGGTTCAACTTGTGGTTGCTCCTTTGTCTTTTGTCAGTCATGTCACACTGTGTTTCTAAGACCTTAACTTTATTTTTCAGGACAGAAACCCAGAAAGGCAGTCTCACTGTGTTTGCCTGATGAGTTGAAACTTTTGACATTTATGCATAATATAGTGACTTCTTCAACAAGATATTACTTTGCTAAAGCTACTGCTCAGGAAATGAAGTTCAGATCCACATTGCTGGAAAGTTAACCCTGAAGGAAGGAAAACTTTGACAGGTATTTCTTATGCTTCAAGTCAGATGCGTTGCTCCAGTGATTGTAAGTTCAGAGGCAGGACAACTGTAAGGCAGTAGATAGTGTAGGAAAAGACAACCAATCATTGCAGAATGTGCTAGGAAGTGAGACAGGGTTGGAGAAAGTAAACAGCTACAGTGTTCTTTGAAGGATCTGTCAGTCTCTGTTTCTTTCCTTGCTTTTTCTGCTTCTGTCTACCATAAGGGAAGCTACTCCACCATGGCCCTCTACCATGTTTTTTCTTCCTGGAAGTCATCCAACTGGGAACTGATATCTCTGGAACCATGAATCAAAATAAACATTTCCTTTTCTAGCTTTATTCTTTTATTTGTTTCTCTTTTCTATTTGTGCTGAGTAATGTTTCCAGAACTATATTAAATGTAGACCCAATGAACATCCTTATCTTGTGCCTGATTTTAGAGTAAAAACTGTGTTTTTGACACTTTAGTATGATATGGGTGGTTGATTTGTCATAGATGGCTTTTATCAAATTGAAATAGAAATTTCTATTTCAGTTTTATGTAGAGTTATTTTTTTCATGAATGGGTGTCAGACTTTATCAAATGCTTTTTGGCATCTATTGAAATGATCATATGATTGTTGTCTTTGGCTCTGCTGATATGGTGTATTACATTTATTGCACCATTGCACCATTCCTACATCCCTGGTATGATTCTGACATGGTCATGGTGTGCAATCTTCTTGACACATTCTGTTTGCAGTATGTTATTGAAGAATTTTGCATCTATGATCACTAGAGAGATTGGCCTCTTTCTTGTTGAATCCTTCTCTGGTTTTGTTATCAGGGGCACAATTGCTTGCAAGAATGACTGGGAGCATTGCTTCCCTTTCAATCCCACTAAAGAGCTTGGGGAGTCATGATATTAGATCCTTCCTAAATTTCTTACAGAAATTGAATGTTAGGACCTCAATTTTTCTTTTTTGGTGAGTTTTTCTTTGTTGATAGGTATATAATTACATCTTCAACTTTATTGACTGATGCTTAGTTTTTTTTAGAATTTTTATATCTTCTTGATTCAGTTTAGGAAATTCATATGTTTTGAGGAATCTGCAAATTTATTTTGTGTTTTTAATCTTATTTGCATACAGGTTATTACAGTGGGATATTAGAAAATTAAAAGATATCCATTACTCTTGGGTAGGAAGAACCAACAGTCAGAATGGCCATGCTTCTAAAAAAATTATGCAGATTTAATGCAATCCCAATCAAAATACCAAAAGCATAACTCAAAGAATTAGAGGAAAGAATCCTAAAATTTATTTGGAACCAGAAGAGACCCAGAAGGGAAAAAACAATTCTGGGTTACAAAGGTGAAGCAGTAGGCATCATAATCCCTAACTTGAAATTATACTCAAAGGTACTGTGATAAAACAGAATGGTACTGGCAAAAATGCTAAACTTAGGAACAGTTTAGAAAATGGAGAAACAAATCCAAACATTCAATTAACTTATCTTCAATAAAGGAACCAAAGATATACACTGGAGGAAAGAGAGCCTCTTTAGTAAATGGTGTTGGGAAAACTGACTACCCTGAAAAAAATGGCTTTCCACGTGATGATGATTAAAACTAGACCTATTTCTCTCACCATGCATTAAACTAAAATAACAAAAATGTTTTAAATATCTAAATATTACAACAGAAAGACTAAATCAATTGAAATAAAAAATAGGTAAAACTCTTGAAGATATATTTGTAGGCAAAGTTATATGAACAAAATCATAATCACATGGGAAATTTTGTAACGGACAAACAACTGGGATCTCATCTGATGAGAAAGCTTTTGCACACGAACAGAAATTACCAACAGAGTGAAGGGAAAACTCACTGAATTGGGAAATCTTTTGTCAACTGCTCCTCAGACAAAGGATTGATACCCAGAATATATAAAATATACAAAAAGCATATATCATAGAGACCCAATCAAAAATGAACATCTGAAATAAATATACACGTCTCAGATGAAGAAGTAAAAATGACAAGTAAATATATGAAAAAATGTTTAATATCCCTGATCATTCAGGAGTGCAAATTAAAATAATATTGAGATTACACTTACTTTGGAAAGAATGTCTATTATTAAACAATCAATAAATGTTGTTAGGCTGTGTGGGGAAAAATGAATCCTTCTTCACTATTGGTAGAAGTATAGATTGGGCAACCACTGTCAGAATTCCTCAAAAAACTAAGATTAGAGTTCCATTTGACCACTAGTCCCCTTATTGGTATCATCCTGAAAAACTTAAAACATTATACTACAATAATATATGTGCATCCATGTTTATAGCTGCACAATTTATAATAATTAAACCTTGGAAACAGCCCAAATGCCCATCAACAAATGAATGGATAAAGAGGTGATTTATTTTTATGGTGGATTACTATGCAGTCATAAAAGAGCATTAACATGAGACATTTCTGTAAAAATGAATGTACCTTAAGACCATAATCTTAAGTGAAATAAATTGTACACACATATAAATGTTGCTTTGTTTGTCAGGTATTAACAACCAAAAGTGTAAACAAAGACCAAAATGTATAATACATATTGTGAAATAGCAAGAATATGTTCAAATCGGAAGAGGAACTGTGGAGGATGAGGGGAGAAGGAAAAGTAAAAAAATAAAAAAAATGAAATGAGAAGGAAAAAATGGAAATGAAACTTGTGTAAGTAAAGATAGGAAGTGATGTTGAACAGAAGATAGAGGAATAAAAAAAAATTTAAAACTCCAAATATGTGAAGAACAGGTACAGAATCCCTATGGTGAAAATGATCATTGTATATATTTACATTGTACCAATAAGCTTAATTAATTAAAACAGCACATTTGAATAAGAATTATCATTTTTCATTTTTAATTTATATTCCTCTAATTCACACAACACCAATACAAATGTAATTATATGTAAATATGTGTAAATGTTTACATATCTATGAATATAGCACAGATTGTACTGTCTAGTAATTTACATTTGCAAATATCTTAATAGCCTTGTATACCTGGAATAAATCTAACTTGATTGTGATTCATAAAAATGTTTTTAATTTTTTTAGGGACTTTTATCACATTGACAATATAGATGCATAGTTATCCACTTAGTTACTCTCCTCATTAAACTCTAACAAAATCGTTACCCACCTTCTCATTTCATCTGGATGACAACTCTGAGACTGTGGTATGCATTTTTTCTTAACACTTACGGAATGGTTTTGCACATCTTGGTGATTATTTTGCGTGACACAAAGATAAAAGTTGATATAATTCTCAAATATTGTACTTATCCTAGATATTTGTTATTGATTGGTCAATAATTATAGTCACCAATATTTGCATTTTCTATCAAGTAAGAGATGATGAACATAGACACTTAAAAAAGAAACACAGTGTATTAATCCATTCATCAACATCTTCTGACACTCGATATATGTCCTAGGCATTTGCCAAATGGTCTGTCATGCATGTCACACAATAAGCCAATGTAACATTTTAATATAAAGCTCTTTTATAGATGAAAGTGAACCATCTCTGCTCTCCTACAATAAATGATGTTACTAGAGCTTAAATTTATGAGCTCACCTTCAAACTGTGAGATGTCTTAGTCACGATACCAATTTGCACAGAAAAGCTGAGATATACGCTTTTGATAATATCAAAAGTATAGGCACTCCCATTTTAGCTTAATACACCTCTTAATATTATTTTAGCTCTTTGAAGTGCTTAAAACAAATTACTATGTTTTCTACATTTTATCTTCAAAACTATCTTAACAGAATAGAGTGACAATCTTAAATTGAGAGGAAAAGAAACAGATTTAGGAAAAGTAAGAAATTTACACAAGACCTCAAACCTAGGAACTAGTAGAGACTGAACTCGCCAAGAGAAACATTAGTTACAAATGCCACCTCTAACACTTGTCTTGAGTGCTCGGGGTGGCACGCTAATAACAAGTACGAGAATGTAGAGGACTGAGAAGTCAGTGTTCAGGAGAGCATCATAGTAAATAATCTGTAATAAAACATATTCTTATAGAAGTTATTTTTACATCCTTTTTGTGGTCCGGAAAATTTGTATTTGTAATCCCATGGAGATGATATCCTGACAAATTAATTCCAATCTAGCACCTCTGCTGCAACTCATGGTGAGAATAAAGCCATTAAAACACTTGGATCCTGAGTCTGGTCCAGACAAGGTTTCACAGCACAAAGCCCATGACCCAGGGCCTAACCTGTTTTTCATTATTTCAGAAAGAAAGGATTGGCTAAAGGATGAGTGACTGTGAGAATGGTGGGAAATGCATGAGTATTGTGAGCTGAGCTAGCTGGAAGGCCTAGAAGAACCTTGGTAATATGCAGAGAGGAGAGTATACAGAAAGATCGGTCCTCACCACACAACTGAGGTGGTCTTTAATGTTTAGGAGGCTGTTGCTTCACTTTCTGATATGTGAATTTTGTGCCCTGGAAAGTCATAGCCTATTGTGAGGCTGGAATCCAGCTGATAGCCCTGGAGCACTGGCTCTGCAAACCCTCTGGGCTCGGTCAGTTAGGGAGACACAGGGATGGGGAAACAGTCAACTGTGGATTGGCTTCAAAGATTATGCATCAGCGCCTCAGCCGGCCCTATTCACATTGCTTAGAGCCAACTGAAGGAAAAGAAAATAGCTTAGCCAACTCTGCACATAGCAGTTCGTGGAGATGGGGACAGGTTTAGCTACAGTGGAGGTAACTGCTGTGTATTCAAGGAGAGCCATTCAGGTGGTCTTCTACGGTTCTCACCCCATATGTCACTGATATTTGCACCACATTATACCATACAGACCTTTCTTGAAAGTCATCAACCTTGGCTGTTCAGGCGCACAAAGAAGAAAGGGGACAGAAAGACCCTGTTCCTTGACATGAAAGCAGACTTCACAGGCATCCGTGTCCCTGTCTCTGGAGGCCCTGACAAATATCCTTTACCTTCTCTTAGAGGTCGGTTTTCACCTACAGTATGGGGCTGATTACTCAGGTTAGCTCACAGAATGATGAAGATTGCATGAATACACATAGCATTTGGCATACAGTGAATATTTAAGAATTGTTACTTGGTAAACTCAAAGCCCAATATCACCATTTCAACTTATCACGAACAATGAATAGTTTAAATGGATTTTGGTAGTTGAGATCCAATACTGTATTCTTCACCCTTTCAGCTATGAATTTTCTGGGATTTCTGAACTAGAAGAAAAATCTAGAGGACTAGAGTCAGGGCTTGCATACTAGGTAGCTAATGTGTAATTACTACTTACAGAGTTTGTGGAAAGAAATTTTGTAATGTATTATATTGTGGTCATATAGCCCTGATTTTCTACACCACCTTAACTAAAGTTTATTTCATAGTAGAGAAGTAAGAATTCTGGAAATAAAATGCACAGATTTCTAAGGCTACTTCGTGGAATATGCTTACAAAAACTGTGTTCAGTGATCTTCCTGAATCAAATTACAATGGAAATATATCCATCCAAGAAACTTGGAAACTAATTGCACCTACTTAGCAAGTGGAATATGTACAAAATTTCTATCCAACACTACTGACATCTATTTAATTGCTTTCTAAAAAAAAAAAAAAAAAAAAAAAAAAAAAAAAAAACAGAATTGTCTTGAAGGAAAACACCCCTACCTAAAATGATCTAAACTTAGCTTAATACAGGAGAGTCAATGACACTAGGTATGTGATCTAATTTGCAAACTAGGGTTAAATCCTTTTTGCCAAGAGAAAGTTTGATATATCGAATAAAATTATATATTCAAGTGTAGTATTTGTTTAGTAGAAGTTTGTATTTCTGTAAGTCAGGACTGAACATTAATATTGCATTTATTATTGAGTTCCCTGCATGAGAGATGTAACAGGGATGATAAAATTCTGCTAGTGATGCACCCGTTTATATCATTTATGGGAAAATGAAAGCTGAAAATGAAGTCATTTTATACAACTGTATACGAATCAGAAGCAGAACCTGGGTCTACACCGACAGGTTCCACATGACACAGCTTTTCCTGCACACACTGCTGTCAGCATGTCTCACATGGAACCACTTTTCATTCTCAGAATGTGAGTCCAAGGGCTATGGTTGCTGCATGCAACATGGAAATGTCTTACAAGCTTTCCAGTAAGTAAACCTAAGTAACTCTGATTCAGCCTTCCCCAACTTTGCCTAGTTATGGATGCAGTTTCTTTCGGCATGTCTGTTGTATCACAGGCTCCTGTAATGGGAGCTGCTACACAAGAGCTCACTGGGAACTTCAGAATTTTCTATTCTGGTGCTGGTGGCTCTCAAGGGTGCCATTGTAAGCAGCCTTTCTGAGTCATAAGTGTTCCATTTCACAGACAGAGAAAAATGAGATCTCAAGTGTTGCTGAGTTCTTCCTTGAGAAATGACTTTTCTGAATATGTCAAAGTATTCAACTTGATATAATATCAAATAATGTTCAATGAAATGTTTATCCTTTGTTTTTATTTTATGGAAAAAGCTAAAGTTTTATAACAAATAATAGGAGAAAAACAATAGCATAGTTACATGTTATCTTTAATGTAATTGTCCAAAGTGCACAATACAGGCATAAAATTTTCTTCAATCAATATTACATAAACCTTCATTTTATGAACTAGGAGACACTAGTAGTATAACTGACTGGTATTTCTCCCTTTTCCCTACTGTCCTTTCCCATTCACCTTCCTCATTCTTGTTTTCTTTTGAACAATTCTCTTCCATAATAGCTATTATACATTTTAAACCTTATTTACTCTTTCATGTGAATCTGATTTATTTAATTTATGAGTGTAGCTTACATTGCACCCATTTACCTAAAAAGGTTTCAAGTTTTCCTTTCTTTATGGCTGAGTAGTACTCCATTGTATAAGAATGCCACAGCCTTTTTATCCATTCCTTGGTCGAAGAGCATTTGGGTTGTTTTCAAGATAGCTGTTAAAAATTGTGCTTCTATACACATGAGAGGAGATACATCGCTGTAGTAGGATATTTTGAGGTTTTCTGGGAAGATACCCAGAAGGAAATAGTGGGGTGGAGTGATTCTGGAAAATTGAAGTTGCCTGTAGTTTTTGACCAGTTATACACATTGGGTTTCAAAAATAATAATCATATATATAATCAAAAGTTAGGTCATAGCTATGCCTTTTGTATTTTGCCTGCTGAATTAACAGTATTCTATGGAAATGTGTAATTTTTTAGTATTTGTCATTGAAAATAAACAGACCATGACAAATACATCTGATCAAACTCTTAAGAAAAGTATCCTCGAGATTGAAATGCAGTCAGTTCATGTACCAATGACCCATGATACACATTTAACATACGGTAAACATTCTAAAATACACAGACAGAAAGGCATCCTCCTTTATGAATTTTTTCAAAGTGCACATGTGAATGAAAAGTGCCTAAAGATATGACGATGCTAATTTATGAGTAATGTATATTCTGCAGGTAAATGTATATGCGATATACTTTCAAAATTTGTAAAACTTTCTCTTCTTAAAGGAAAACAGGAAAAATAATTTACAATGAGTTTGAGTCAATGTTTACGTTTCAGTATGTATTACCAGCTTGCACTAGTTAATCAGAGATTTAGCACACTGAAGGCCACAGACTTGCCTTTGCTTAAAACAGTGAAAATACTGCGAGGTGAGAGATAATAGAATAAGTAGTTTTATGCTAGAATAAGTAACATTTATGTTGTTATTTAGTGTAGGAGGCAAGGACTATATTGCTTTATATGCATAGGCACAAAAATGCATATTAAACTCATAAAGATTTGACATTTATTCATGCTAAATACTTGCCTCTTGGTTCACATACCAATCTTTTATAAAAATGCTGCATATTCCATAGCAGCATGTACTTCTACATACAATAATTAAAACATTTTATTAGTTGATTTTCTATTTAACTCAATTAGACTGACATTTGAAGTTGAGATTCCTGTAGGACTTTAGCTCCCTCAAAGAAAAAATGAGAAGCAAAAGTATAAAGCCCATAATTTTTGCTTTTAGACATTTTAGAGATTTATGAAAAGAAAAGAAAAGAAAAAAATTTAATGTAAAATTATAAAATACTTAGCTGGAGTTTTGTCTATAAAAATATATTTGTGCATAGATATTTACTATGTACCTAATAACTTTGATCAAAAATAAATACCAAACTCTTTGTAAAATAAATTCATAGATTAAAACACATAAGACTATATATATATATATATATATATATACACACATATGTATGTGTTACACATACGTTACATAACTTAGTATAACCATACAATTCTCTTCAAAATTTTCTCCCTTTCCACCAATCATCAAAATTATAATTATATATAATTTATAGCCAAAAACATTATTTTGGATTAATTGATTTAACAGTAAACTATATAATTATTCAATATTTAGCAAATGTGAAGTATTTTGGTTGACACTGTGTCATTTGACAAGATAAATAAGAATCCCTTCACTTCTGAAGATTATATCAAATGTCTTTAAACATTAATAACAAAGATACACACATTGTAAATGAAGCCTAAAAAGTTCAGATAAAAGCTTGGTGCATGTACATTTATTTTGTATGTTCTTATTTCATACCTTCTTATATCCATATTCATATTCATATGATAACTCATTTATAAACAGAAACACCTTGAATTCATTTGCCCTCTTTTACTTATTTACAAGCCATTTTAAATGGTTTCAAGGATCTTGGTCTCTACCTTCCTAGGGCAATATAAACTTAAAATGCTCTCTTTTATGGACCACAGCTTTTGACCCTCCCTCTGAGCTTACTAATTCTGGGGTCATGGTAGTGGGAGAACTGGAGTCACCAGCCTGAGGTAACTTATCTGGATTATTTTTATTCCCCTTCCAGTCCCTTCTCCCCCCTTTCTGTCTCTGAATCGGCTTCCATTTTCCTTATTACTGTTGTTATCATCATATTTTAGTTGATATTTGTGATGCATGATTGACATTCCTTGTGGGTAGGTGGTCCATGCCAGTGACATCTCTGATCACATTAAGGCCCCTTTCTCTCCTTTCCCAGCTCAGTATCATGGTCCCCTTCAAATTTGCAAAAAAGCCACCTCACTCATCATTTTATCAGTCTTGTTTTGCTCAGTACTTCATTTATACTTTGGGTCTCGCAGAGGAAGAAAACTTAGAAGATTTGAGCTTGTGAGTCTGATTTACTTCACCTAACATTATGTTTCCAAGGTGCACCCATTTTCCTGGAAGTGCCTTCCATTTATCTTTCTGTGTAAGAAAGTACTATTCCAGTAATAAATCCATACATTTGCTTTACCCATTCATGTGCTGGTAGACACACAGGCTGCTGCTAGATTTAGCTATTATGAATTTTGCCGCTGTACACATAGGTATGCATGAATCACTGTGCTATGATGTCTTTAAGTCTTTTAGGCAGATACCTAGAAGGGGAATAACTAGTTTTAGTGGACTTTTTAGTTTTAGTTGTTATGGAGCTCTCCATACTGACTTCCATAATGGTTGTGCTAGTTTACAATCCCGCCAGCCGTATAGGAGGGCTCCTACTTTACCACGTCCTCTCCAGCATTTCTCCCTGAGGGCTGCTCTTCTTTCTGGAGTATGGTGACAGCTCAGTGTTGCTCCCATCTGCATGTCTCTAATGGTCAGAGAAGTTGTTTCCATGTACCCATCAGCCATGGTTATATATTCTTCTGAGAAGTGTTTATTATCTCACTTGCCCATTTCTCAGCTAGGTCTTTTATTTTTAGAATTCTAAAATTTTAGCCCATTCTACCCATTTTCTCTGTTTGAGATGTACTTGTCAAAATATTTTCTCGGGCTGTAAGTTGCCTTTTACTCTGTTGGTTATAGGTTTGCTGTGCAGAAGCTTTTTAATTTCAGGGATACCATTTGTGGACCCTCGCTTTTCTTGTGCAGCTGGAGTTCTTGTCCACATTTATGACTTTGAGAGTTTTATCCATTTTATCTCCTAGTAGACTGTGACTGTTTCCATATCAGATCTCTGATCCATACTGATTTTAGCTTAGGTCATGCTGAAAGAGACAGACATCTGGATAGCCAGTTTCTACTACACTGTTGGCTAAAGTATGTCTTTCTTTCAGGGTATAAATTTGTTTCCTATTTCAAGGATCAGATGGCTAAATGTTTCTGCAGTTATTTCTGAGGTTTTATTCTATTCCACTGATGCAAGTGTGTTTTGGGATTTTTATTTTTAATCACTACTATAATACTATTATGATGCAGAATGCCTATTATAATGTCTCTTGCTTTGATTTTGTTGCTGAAGATAGCTTCACTATTCTTAATATCTTCTAGTTCCACTTGAAATTTCTCTAGATCTGTGATGAATCCCATAGGTATTTAATTGAGGATGGCATTAAATCTACATGTCAGTTTTTGAAGTATGGTGACTCCGGTGTTATTTCTGCCTATCTAGGAATAGGAAATAACATTCCATTTTTCTTGTGGCTTCTTTGTTCTCCGTTTCAGAGGGATGTAGCTTTTTGTTGCAGAGATTTTATTACTCCTTTAGTCAGGTTCATTTGTATTTATTTTTTTTCTTAATGCTATTTTGATTTGTATTATTTTCCTAATTTGTTTTTCAGAGAGCTCATTATTGGGGTTCATCAATGATGCTAACTTTTCTCTATCTATTTTGCATCCTCTATTACTACATTTGGTTATTGATTCTTACTTTGGTGGATCTGTTTGATGGATCTATGTAGATGGTCATATCGTTCAAAAACAATTATATTTTTTTCTTCTTTACTGCACATAGCCGTTATAATTCTTCCCGTGTCTATTTGTTCCTGCCACAGTTTGAAGTACCATAGTGAATATGGTGATAGTGGAATCATTTTTTTTCCAGAATTTTTCCTGGTTTTAGAGGGAAAGATCTCAATTTTTCCCATTTAATATGATTTTGATCATTTATTTACCATCAATAAATTTTACCGAATTTAGGTAAGATTGTTCTTTGCCTAATTTCTTTGGGGTTTTTAATCATAAATGGGTGTTGAATTTCATAAAAAAAACTTTTCCTATATTGATCATCTATCTAATCATGTGCTTTTCTTCTTGTTTCTGTTTATTTCATGCACCATATTTATTGATCTGCATATCTTTAACCATCATTGCAGCCCTCAGGTGAAACCTACTTGGCTATGATGTACAATCTTTTTGATAATTTATGGCATTTTATTTGAATATCATGAATATTTACATCTATGTTCATGAAGACTATCAGCCAGTAGTTTTCTTTTTCTGCTTGATCTTTGATTGGTTTTCTAGTCAGAAGGTCTCTAAATTCCAGAAATGGAATATTGAGCACCACCACTTTTTCTACTGGATTAAAGAGTTGGAGGAGGATTCAGGTTATAACCGCCCTGAAGGGCTTGTGGAGCTCAAAATTAAATCCATCAGATCCTGGAATGTTTTTAGTTGATGAGTTTTTTTTGTTTTTTGTTTTTTGTTTGTTTTTTTTTTTTCCCATCTCAATTTCATTTCTTTCTATTGGATTGATCAGATATTTTATGTTTCTTAGTTCAAATTTGGTGATTCATATATGTCTAAGATCCTGTCCACTTTCTCCTATTTTTTTTTTTTTTTGAGCATAAGTTTACATATTTACTATATTCTGGATTTTGGTGGTGTCCACTGAGATTTTGCCTGTTCGCCTCTAATTGTGTTGATGTGAATGTTTTCTCTTTCTTTTGGTAGGCATGGCTAAGGATTTTTCTATTTTATTTATTTTTTTGAAAGAACCAGATCTTTGAGTCATTGCTTGGTTGTATTTTTTGAGTCTCAATTTGATGAGACTCTGATTTTTTATTGCCTTTCTGAAACTAGGGTTGGAGATCGATTTGTTTCCGTGTGTTTTGTGGTTCATCTTTAGGTTATTTATTGGAGTTCTTTCTCTTCTTCCAAAGTGAACACTGACTGCAGTAATTTTCTTCTAGGACGGCTCTCACGGGGTCCCAGAGGTTCTGGTGTGTTGGACCAGCAGTGTCCTTTGATTTCAGAAACTCATTAACTCTTCCCCTTAATTTCTTTAATGGCTCCTTTGTGACTTGGGAATATGTTATTAAGTGCTCAGTGACTGTCATTTGTTTTCTCATTTCTTTTGTGATTGATTTACAGTTTCGATGCACAATAGACTACTGAATATATGGAGCAGTTTTGGAACTTTTGTATTGATTCAAGCAAGTCTTGTAGACTAGTGTCAGGTCTATGTTGAAGAAAGTTCCCTGTGCTGCTGAGAAGAATATGCGTTTTCTGTAGTACTATAAAAAGTTCTTTATATATTTATTAAGGATATTTATTAAAAGGTGTGCTTCAAGTGTTTTTCATTTTTCTTTCTCTTGTGAAAGTGGGGTCACCTAGTATGAATGTATTGAGTCTTACTTGAACTTTTCTGCCCTGCAGTATAAGAAGGTTGGTCCTTATTATTCAATATAGATATGTTTCAACATATTGTATCTATAATATGCGTAGATAGTCACTGTTCCAGGAGTCTTACCTCTATTGTGCTGCTTGGCTCCATCAGGCTCCTGGAGGTGCTCCCAACCTGTCTGCTCCACTGGACTCCAGGAGGGAGCAGGGGTGGGGTGATTGTGACTCTCCTCTTTCTCCTTCAGCAATCCAGATGTTTGGTTTTATCTGCATGAATCACCTTTTAGCTTATTTTTTAATACTAGGGTGTGACTGGCTCCCTGTAATAGGGAGGGGATCTGTACTTTCCATGATGCGCCTTCTCCCCCAGCACTCCCATGACAGGCCTGCCCTCGCTGTCCACAGTGGGTCTGTCAGTGTTTCTCCATGAGACTGAAGTCTATGTGTGGTCAGTGTTACTGTTGTGCTGTTTATCACTCCTAACCCTCAGTGAGTTCACTTAGAACTGTGTCATAGCACAAGATGTTTTGGGCTTGTTAACAGAAAAAAACTCTGGCCCAGCATGAGTTCTTCCTTGGAAGAGATGTAGTAAATATTTGTCTCTCCAACTCTCTGTGGCTAAGTGATTTAAATTAGTATTTGTTGGAAAGGGTGTGGAAATCTGGGTGGGCTCATCTTCACATGTAGCTGTACAGGTCCCGCAGGATCTGGGTTAGGAAAGGCAGCAGGATTTAGAAAGGAGAGAAACAAATGTGGTTTCCAGTTTTCCTTCAATCCATATTTTAATTACTACAACTTGTCACTTGAATATAATTTGTTGAGGAACAAAAGAATCTACAAAAGCTATCACAGATTTTTAACAGAAAAATAACCACAGAGAGACAGAGTGAAACACTCTGTTTTGTAGTTAAATAAGGAAGAAGGTAAGATTGTGACACACTTGCTGCCAGTGCAGCTGAAATGGCACTGTTATTCACTCCTGAGCCTACAATTCATGTCAGGTGTCTGATTTTTAGAAAATAAACTTTTTTAAATATGATACTTTAAATCACACAAAATATAATAATTTAATGTATATGAAAAATAAATAAATTAGCATTTCTACCTTAGTTGAATTACTAGTTTAAAATTCAATGAAATTAAAATATAGTATAGTTTAGAGGATGCGAAGGGTTTAAGGGCCTACATTCTGAGTTTGTTACTTATTAAACGTGTGCTGGAGGAATTTATGTAAATAGTTTACACCAAAACTTACTCATGCAGTAGGAAAATTATTGTAATCCTATTAATTTGTTTTCATGCCTGTAATTCTTATCCTCGTGATGCCTCATGTGCTTATTGTAAAAGCGAACAAAATATTATGTCCAATATATATGCTAAATATTTGATTAAAGATGTAACTGATGCACTGTAACCTAAGTACAGCTACTGCTACCTAATCCTGACCGGCATAGTCTTATGTGGTGTAGATACATTTAGACACTCTAAATTTCACACTATGGCAAGAAAGAAGGAATGTAAGAAAGACTCAATCAGAAAATTTATTGTAAATGTTCTGAGTGTGCAGCTACTGACATCTAAACTAGAAATTATATAGGGTTCACCCAGTGTACTTTGATCAAATTCTCACTTTTTAACTTGTCCTTGGAGATACAGAACACAAGACTGACACTTGATACACCATATGCTTTCAGTACACTTTCTATTCATAAATCCGAATTTATTAAGAACAAGGTTGTGGTATCTTAACTAATATTGTGAGTTAAAATTTTCTATAAAAATTACGTGATAGGAGCCTAACAAATTTTCTTGATTAGGTCTCTGAATGGAAGTTATATTAACTAGCGTTACACTGTGAAGATTCTATGTTCACTGTAACTGCATCTCACTCCACAAATGCAAAACTTCCTAATACCCAAATGTGTCCTTTAAATCGCTTAATAAAAACCAAGAGTGTGTCTGACAGCGACATGGAAATATAAAACCTTGGGTATGGTCTTCTAGTCTTGAGATATTTCAGTGCCTCATATGACAAGTGTATTTGGAAGTTCATGCATTCTTCAATCCAATAATGTATGAAGACAGATTCATTCTTATGGAATAAACTATGTTGAAGTTTTTGGAACATTTGCTATAAAATGATTTGAGACTTCAAAAGATAAATCACACATGAATCCCTAATCTCCAGATTGTGACACAGGAAATAGATTTTGTTTTTTATAGATATAGCTAAACAGATTAAAAATGAAGTCACTGGGAAGAAGATGTGGCTCAATGTTATAATGCTTGCGTGGTATGTGTGATGTCCTAGGTTTCATTTCTAGCAGCATTGTCCAAAGATAGATTAGATAGATAGATAGATAGATAGATAGATAGATAGATATGGATGATAGACAGACTGACTGATAGAGACATATAAGGTAAAATTTAAATTTAGACATAGACACATCAACAGAGAAAACAAAATATTTCATGCAAAACTAAAACCAAGCTTTGACCTGATGCTTCCACCACTGAAGGAATGGCAAGGCTGACTAGGAACCACAAGCAACTGCATGAGACGTGTGAGATTATTCCTCGCAATCAGAAAAATCCACACTGCTGACACATTGACTGAGAAATGTCCCCCCAAGACAGTGAGGACAGTGAAACCCAGTGTTATGGCAGCACCACAGACCAATGGACCATCTTGTGTACCCACGGCCAAATATGGAATTGATGGCTTCTCTAGCTTTCTTTAGAAAAAAATATCTATGCAATGCAGGTCCTAAACAAGTTTTTCATCACCCTACAAATGTTACCCCAGCTGCTTCCTCATAGGACCAAATAATTTTGCATAATAAAATGGTGCCCTAGAATTTGTATTTAAATACTACTGTTAGCCCTAGCCAACCACTACTGAGTAACAGCTACACAAGAATAACTGTTTTGTAAACTTTTCCCATGTGCATTCAGAAACATTGCCTTCCTTTAAAAATCTTACAGTGAATTAGCAAGACAAAAAGAAAAATGGTCTCACTTTGAGATAAGTCCTCTGGAGTACATCAGTTAATAGCTATATTTGAAGACCACTAGCTACATGCCAGACATTGGTGTGGTTGTTTGCTTTTCGAGAGGGCATCTCACTTAGTTGCTAAACTGCCCATGCTGGGCTTCAGCTGGCCATTCCCCTTCCTCAGGCTCCCAGAGTGCTAGAGTTACAAGCTTGCACTATGTGCCTGTTTCAATACTATATTCAACTTATCCCAACTTACCTACTCAGGATTCTCATACTGTTCAAATTCTCACCTTCCAAATGAAGACCTTCTGACATACTTCCATAAGTAATACATGGAAATAAAGGTTTATTATTATCCTACAGTAATGGAGAGCTAATTATGCATGTAAAAGACACACACCGTAATGTGATTTCAGAGAACACAATAACAGCGGGCCTTTGAATTATACATAAGACACATAGAATTTCTGAGGCACATGGTCAGAGGGAGAGTAGTGATTAGGAAGGGCTGACGGAAAGGGTAGGAGGTATCAAGGATGTACTTGTCTGGGAGAGTGGCTGGAAGTGGTGGAGGGTGGGAAGGGCAAAAGCTTGGCCCCTCAGCATCTGAGGGCAGCCTGCTGGACCCGAGTAGGATGGGAATGGCCAGGTTCAAAGCATTCTACACAGAGCCCCCTGGACTAGTGTGACAATGACACCACAGTTCAGGCCTCCCGAGACTGGTTCCTTAACTACAGTATTGATTGAGTTCTTTCTCTTGCTGCACCTACAATTTTCCCCCAAAATTACTTCTTCTTCTCACTGGTCCTGTGCTAGCCAGCTTGAGTAACTGTCCTTACTCTGTCCCTTCACTGCTTCAGTGCCATGCATCGGTCTTCTCATTAAAACATACATAGGACAGTGTGGTGTAGATGGTGCCCTGAGGGTAATTTGAGGAATGAAACTGTGTGTACATTAACTACTGAAACTCAGTCCAAAGAGCGGTGTAATTATTCAGAGGAGTGCTGTAGTCTTGGATAATTTTCTTTTTAAGAGCTTTTTTTCTGTTTTTGTCTCTCATAATTTTAGAAGCTAATATAGCTTTTTATTTGTTTTGCTTCATTCTTTCCCAGCATCTGCCCAGCCTCTTGTACCATATCTGTGTGAATCAGTCATGCTTATTCATTATAAGTCTTCTAGTGTTACACAAATATTCTGCAATTGTAAGTGTAATCATAGTGCATCTAAACATCAAAAGTGAAAGGGAATTTGAAGTTGTTGGTTAAAACAAATGTTCAGGGTCATTTGGAGGCCAAAATTGATTCTGTCTCATAAATTCCATTGAATGGGATCACTTGAAAGTGACTCCTTGATATGTCTAATAGTTATAAAAAACAGTATTCTTTGAAAACAAAACTTCCTGCAATCTCCCCAGACAGAGAGTGTCATCTAGCACAGATTCACAAATTAGAACTCTGAGATTAGTTTTCCTTGTTAGCTGTCTTAGCTGCTTAGAAATTTTAAGCCACAAGTGTTTGATCTTAGTTCAGAGAGTGAAAACTACTGCCTGGGTCTCAGCCAAGCAATCCACAACTTCATAAAACGTTCTAGAGCTGAGTGCACTCTGATGTAGCATGGGAAATCACTGTCAAGCAACTTGAATTTTATAAACCTGTGGCTTCAGTGCACAAGGATCCTTCTCACTGACCTGCACACTAAAAGCAAAGATGCCTAAGCCTTTTATTAATATGACAGCATCAAAAAGTCAGGGTGCAGGAGTCCAGGAATATGCAGCAGAGAACGCGTTTTGATGATCTTAAGGGATGATCTGCTTGAAAATTAGACACCAAAGTTTTGCTCCCTGCCTCTTAAGTAGAGTTAAAAGAACATATTAACAGCTAACCTGCAGCAAAGTCTCCTGAAAACCATTCCAATGACATCTGTTTAGAAATGATAATTTTAGGTTTCACTTCCAGTTTTTTGTTTGCTTGCTTTTGCATTTACACCCATTTGCAGCACAAAGAGAAGTTAAGTAATACTAAAATAAACACTCAGGTATATTTTATCTGGACTCAGCACTGAAGCAATGCCTCTCTCCTTTTTCTTTTACTGAACTATTTGGGCATGTTTGCAGACACCAACTACTGAATCCCTAAATATTCCAGACTCCATTTCATAATAAGCCTTTTGGTTGACATAAAGCAAATAGTCATGATCTCAAAGTGCATGATTTCTGAAAGCCTTTGAAAAATGCCTGCTTATACTTCTGAGGAAAGTTTTCTTTTCCATTTGCATGCCCTTGATGCATTTTTATCTGTCCGCTCTGTTGCACGCCTTTTTGTTCCATCTCTTTGTGTTTGAATATATTCACTGACATTAGAGAAATGGGAGATTCGTTCCTTTGGGTGACTTCAGCAAACTTATCGCCTCTGACATGAAGATGAGACTCAATTTAGGAAAAATCCAAACAAAAGAAGAACACATTTCTTTTCCAATTCAAATAGGTAAATTTGTACTTAGGCTGAAACTGCAGTTCTTTTTTTACATTTCATCCAAGTACATGAACATTTTATACAGTATTCAGTTTTCTACAATAAAGTTTCCTGGAGACACTGTTTTATCCTGTATTTTCCATCATTGGTAAGCTGCTGTATGCTCCCCCCATATGCTAGGTCTATTTAATTTTTTATAGTCAGTCCTAATATTGAAACAATTTACCTGGGAAACATAGGGTTAAGACAAATGTTCGGTGATAAGGTTTGTGTGGTAGACTTCCTGTGTAACCAGTGAAAGCATGAATGAATTATTAAGTGGGAGTTCTCCATAATACTGATGCTATACTCTATCCATGAAGAAAACACCAAGTTGCTGCAAAATGAAGAAGTAAAGAACAAAACATCAGGGCAAGCAAACCAAACAGACACCAGACTTCTTCCCAAGATACAGAATATGGAGGGACACCCAGGAACTGCCCTGCAAATCAGCTGAGATTTTGACCAGATAGTACATTGAGGCATAATGTGAGTAGGGATAAAAAGACAGTTTTCTAAGGATAAGGTGAGTCTTTTTCATTTTATAAAGTTATATTTTCTCAGAAATTGTCAAAACTGCTAGGCTGCTTATGGTGCTCCTTAATGGCCATTATGCTTATTGTTCTCTTTGGAGACAATTCCTCAACTTGAGCACACGCTTCCTTTATCAGGTCAGAGCTTCAGTTTACTCATGTTTTTATTCTTCAGTCTGCAAGGTTTTGCTTTATTTTGTTTTTGGTACTGGGAATCTATGTGGTAGTTTGACAAAATAAGAGTTTCTCACCAGAAATTTGATGAATAAATTAACTGCATACCTTGATAAAACTTGAATTTTTCAGTTTAAATCCATTACTTGATGAGACATTTACATGCTTTCAAGTAAATTAAGAATTATAACAATTTATAAAAACTAAATAAAACTTTTAGAATGCATATGAAACATGCACACTTAGAGAGAAAAGTGAGGTATATTCTAAGCCCAGAAGTAAAATATGTTTATGTATCATGTGGAAAGTTTCACTGGATGAAACCACTCCTTGAGTAATTATTTATGCTGTAGTTGACAGTAGTTAGAGTCTAACATAGTGACACCTGGTCTCACTTGCAGTGCGCAGAGCTGGTGACATAGCTTATTTCCAGCAGAATTCCTAGCATGTGTGAGATCCTGTGTTTTACATGCAGTACGGAGTACAGTCATTAGCTGTGTGACACTAACAGAGTTTATCCCCGAGCCTTGGCTCTCTCAGGTTTAAGATGATGACAATGCCCACCTCACTGTGGTGTGGCATGATCGCACTATGTATGTGTATATACTAAGCAGAATCTGATATTTATAAAGTAAACTTCAATTATAACTGTTAAATACCAACAAGACACACTCAAAAATCTTGCATTAAATATTATGCTTGTGGCTTAACATTCACAGATATAAAATAATTTAAGTGGACTTCAACTGTCCTAGAGCCAGCTTTCTCTGTGACTTATTCTCAGTTTGAACTTTTAGAAACTGGACACAGCTCTTACCTACACCATTAAGAAAACAAAGGAAGCACGTGGCATTTGGGTCAGAATGACCCGAGTAATCATAGCTGAGAGAGTCAAACATCACTGGGTGACCTTGGGCCAACTGTTCTTTGACCTTGACCTCAATGAATTCAACTTTAAGAAATGAAGACCTAGTCAGGTTTCTGCGTTGCTGTCATCATTTGGGGATTGATGTACTTCAGTGAAATATCTTTTCACATATGATATTAAAGGGCACAGTGTCAGTCTCTATAATGTTTCTTGTTTCAGAAATTCAAAATAGTTTATGTATTTTCTTTCAAAATTCTTTCTTTCATTCATTCTCCAATGAATCATCTGCATCCTATTTGAACTGCATGGTTTCATATATTCTTAGTTATTCAGAGATTGATTTTACAGAGTCCAAAAATAACTTCTATTCTAATTGTGTTGTAGCATATGATCCAAGGGTGAACTGTCAAGTGATTCGAGGGAAACAATAATGTAAAAAAAAAAAAAAAAAAAAAAAATTAAACACAAAACACAGTCAAGTAGAGATATTCAGTATATCACGAGGATTCTGCTCTCTAGTTGCTTTGCTAGTAGAAATGCCAGGAGAGGCACAAAAGATTTATTTTAGGTAATCAAAAGTCCAAAGAGAAAATTGCCAAATTTAGCTACTGTCTGCCTATACGATAGGTCTGACCTAACAACTGTTGGTTGTTGAAAATCAATTTGTTCTTTCTACTATTAAAAAAAATAAGATAACACTATGAGGAATGATAGTGTTTGTTCTTGACAAATGTTTCATATTTTATTGGTTAGCAGTTGGCAAAAACTTGCACAAAGGAACAAAGAATTGCTCACAAAACTTCCTGCTGTGCAAAGAATAAAAGAAAAGGGACAGAGAAAACAGAAAAATAATCTTTAATTTTATACCATTCCAACTGCAACTTAAAGGCTGTTAAGCACTAATTTTTGCAGACAACATGTATGCGGAAAATTACTCAAATGATGGAAATTATTAATCGTATTTTTGAATTAAGATTGTAGGTGGAATCAAGCTTTTATTTTTGATTTGTTCCTTTGGCAGTTTATCATAACTGATGCAAAAGTGAAATTTTTAACAAGTTTGTCATTGCATAAACATAATAAAACAACTAAAAGACATCCTATGTTCAAGGTTTGAGATAATCAATGTTGTTAAAAACATCCATACTACTCTAAAAGATTACACATAATTCCAATGAAAATACCAATAACATTCTTCACAAAAATAAATACAAGTCTAAAATATTCAAGGAATTCTTAAAAACCCACTGCAATGAAAGAAACATACAAAGAAAAGAGAGTCGTTTTCACGACTTCAAAATAAAATACAAAGCTGTAGTAAAACAAATAGCATGGTATTTGTAGTAATGGGAAAATAGGGCTAAATAACCATCTCTCAAGAGAAGACAAGCAAATGGACAATGAGGACCTGTATAAATGCTAAACATCACAAATCATAAGGGAAATGTAAACTGAAAACTGCTCTGAGGAGTCACCTCACTTCACTAAAAATAACTCTCATCTAAAACAAAAGAAATTGCTGGAGAGGACAAGGAAAAATGAGAAGCTTTACACAGTAACAATGAAAGTTACTACAGCTACTCTTAAAACAGCATTGAGATTTGTGACAAAAGTAAAAATAGAAACTGCTCTTGACTACCAGTAATGCCCTCGCCCACCTACCCATTCTAAATTCTGCTGACGGTTCCTTCTACCTTTTAAAAAGAACTCAGGTGTCCACAGCAACATCCTCTTTTAGTTTTCTTAAGTGGATCTTCAGGTTGTATGGGCACATCTCTATCTATCTCACTGCCAAGGTGCCCGCCGGCTCAAATATCAATAGAACGCAGGGTGATGGATGTCATCTTTCCTTATCCCAGTTACTGAGAAGCCTAAATGAGATACTGTATGTGCATTGCCTATGTCGTTTGCTGAAAACTGTGCAGTCCCTATGCACTTGTGGATATTTTCATTACTAAAGCAAAAGATATTCTCATGTTCAACCCTGGATGTGTTAACACTACATAACACAGTATACCAAGAGCTTTCATAACTTTTTATGAAAATTAATTATTGCACCATCTCTTGTATATATATATATATATATATATATATATATATATATATATATCTTCCATGAACCAGAAAACTAGTATAATCATCAAATTTAATGTATGGTTTTAAATATATTGTTTTCCTGCCTAACATTTCCCACTTACTTCCCTTACAGTCTAAGGCCTGCCTACCCTTAAAACAGTACATAATGCTGTCATATTCATTAAATGTATCTGATGAATTTCTGCCACATTTATTTTCTGAAATTGTGAATTTAGTTGAGGAAAGTAGTTCAGTGGTTGAATTTCAGATTGATAATTCCTCCTGTGTAATTAATAGCATTTCTCACTAAATGTTGTAAAGATTCTGATTGTATTTGACAGTTAATTATAAACATTATAATTATTATATATAAATCTTACTAGCCCTAAGACATGAATATTGTGATAATAAGAATTGATCAAAACAAAATCATGAACATTTACATACAAAGATAATATACAAAAATTAGATCAGCTAGAAAAACATTTACATAAAAACAGGTACTTGCAAAACAACCTTTGTAGAGAAAACGTTTTCCTCTTTGTAGCATTAGCAGCTATTACATTTTCATAGAGAACTTTGGTTTAAAAAGTCACAAAAATCTAATATGATTTTGGGGAAAATAACAAGTCTTTCTTATTTTGTTAACAAACTAACACCGTAGAATGAAGAAAAGATTTCACAGTAACCAGCAGTGAAAAAGTAGACATTCTGCCCCATATAAATAGGCCATGATCTTTAAAGAGATTACCGAAAAGTGATTGCATTTTGTGTCCCTGATAGCTAATAACTATTTCATGCATTTATCTTTCCTGTAAAAAAAGACACAGTCTGGATAAAGTTCTCATGTTTTCATTATGCAGTGTGCAGTGTGCCTACTCTTATCATTCATTATCATCTAATCTTTGTAAATATAACCACTTTGTTACTAGGGGGTGGCAACACAAGTTTGTGTGTACTTTTTCCCTGTAGCCTTTGAGATCTACAACCAATGTTATCAATCAAAATGTGAATTTTGTCTCTGCAATTATCCATCTTTAATCCCAACTTCCTTAATCCTATCATTGAACCATGAGTCTATCACATTCCAGATTCAGTTACCCCTGAAAAATCTCCATCTAAAAATCCTTGGGGTCTTGGGGGACAAACCATGACAAGTACTCTGAAAGGAGACTGAAGATGGTATCAGAAAATGGAACACAATCTTTGCTCTTGGGTTACTGGGTTATTGGAAGAAGCAATACAGTAAAAATGTGGCATATTTATATTGAAATCATAGCAAATGATGCACAGATTGATGAACTAATGGTTTTCTTTCATTAAAAATCATCAAATTTTCATTATATAGCATATGGGAAATATATAAAAACACAAGAAAAAATAGATCCATAATAATGACATCTATATGTAAGAACATTAGTACTCACCAATATTTCATTTTAAATTGTTCTTTGTATAAATGACTTTCTCACTAATCTGCTTCTTAACCGCGAACTCCCTTTTTAAACTTGAATTTTCCAGGCTCCACATATTGATATTATATTAGTGGTAACTGTAGATTGAATGAATATTTACATAGGTAAAATTAAAATTTTAAAAAGTCAGATTTTTTCTAAAATCTTGGTTTTCTGAAACCTAAAAAGGGATTATGCATTGTTAGTCCTGAGAAACTCACCTATGAGATATCTTAGTCAATATTTGGGAACTCATAAAATTTTAATGTATTTTAGCTGTGTACATAAAATTGCTTATGCAAGGGTATTTGTCTACCGGACTGTCATAAAATATACAAGACATTGCCTCTACAATCCATACTTTTGATACCTATGAATGTTTTTTATGTAATTCTATTCCTACTTTCTTTCCTCCACTTTCTACATGCATTGTTTCAATCACATGTTGAGAAATTCATTGTAGGAATTCCACTACTTCCTTCACCAATTTATTCTTACTCATTTTATGGGATCAGCTTGAAAACACCTCTACTTCCGTGAAGTTTTGATATTACACATTCATAAATTCTTCATCACCATTCTTGATTTGATTCTCTAATTTGATTTTGATCACATGCATTAATATTGGTCTCATTTCTCTATATTCATTGATTAATTTCATTATTTGGGAAATAGGAATAAGTTTTGTGTGTTAGCAGCTTGTAGGACAGCCTTCAATTTTGCACAACTATTTGATGAATGCCAAAGTAATCCAGTGGGGTGCTAGAACTCTACAAAAAATAATAGACACATATGCACATATGTGTGCAAACATAGTTTTTTTTTTTTTTTTTTATTACAGCAAAGCAAAGAGAGATGAAACATGCACCAGGAGAAACATAATTCAATTTGGAATGCATATTTAGAAACAAATTACTACTCTTTCTGAAATATTTCTCTATAAAATTGTTTGTATGTTTTATCATTTCTGTTCATTGAAATAAAGTGATTAAATATAAAGCATATGCTAGCACATTTTCACACACTGTGTTTCTAATTTCTTGTACGTAAATCAAGGCGTCTTGTTTCTCTTTACACTGAAACCTTGGGGTTTCCCACTCTGATGGGCAGGATGCATTGGCACTCAGCTGGCTCTGGATGACCTCTGTTTGGCATACCCCACTGCACTAATTCCAAATGTGTTGTGCTTATGCCCTTGTTAGCCCGAGTCGGTCAATGGCTGGCATGGGACCGTTCCATGTCTGGTAGCTTCCCACTCTGTGACAACAGGGATCTGGTAACACACTTCTACCAGAAAACAGCTGTCTTTCTTGAGCTTTCTGTGTTTGCTATATTAAAATGCATGTTCAGTCTTCCTTCCCACATCCCTGAAGCTCCCTGGGATCTGAAGGAGTGGATTTCACTATTCTCAAAACGTTCTTATGCATCCTTTTATTTTTGAACAACATGCTGACTTATTTCCTTTATTTAGATTTTCTTCCATGGTTCCTATCACAAGGTCTTCCGTGTAATCCCAAACTTCCCAGCACACAAATTACATGCTCAAATTTTGCTCAAGGTGAACCTAATCAGAATTTTTCTAATGTATTGACATAAGTATCATTATATTTTACTCTTGAAGGAGAATTTGACTGTAAATTCACAATAGCCAACATCAGATACTGTTGATATACTACCTGCAAAACTTTCATTCTCTGGCGCATTTGTTAACTAATTGTTTATGGTAACTATTTCAAGTAAGCAGAATTGGGACAATTGATAATAGCCCCTTCTTGCTTAAAACAGTTATTCTACTTAGTTTATTATTATTATTTATTTTTTTGGCACGGGGATCAAACTCACAACCTCGCCCTTGGCAAGCAGGTGCTTATGCCGCTGAGCTAAATCCCAGCCCTAAAGCAATAATTTTAAACAGTCTATGAAGAAAATTCACAAACAACAATCCAACAAGCAAAAAAGCCACTTGTTTTTTCTATGCTCCCGTGACATTTCTTCTTAACTGAGACACATTTGTCTCAACACCAATTATTTTCCTCAGTGTAGCACTGTTTCAAGTCTTCTTCAAATAATTCCAACACTATTATTATTAGATCTAAGTTTTATACTTTATATACTATGTGTGAGGCCTTGTACTTACAAATTCACTGTGATACTTTACTTTATATCATTATAAATATCTGATGCATTGTTATTATGATTTTATAGCTGAAGAATCTAACTCATAATGAGTGGCTATAAATTGATAAAGGGCAAAAAAGCTCAAATAGCAATGTCCAAGTCTGCTCTGTGGATGTCTGATGTCATAAACTTAATTCTTACACATTCAGCTGTGTAACTGTCAGTGCATTACGTGGGAAAACCATTAGCTGGTGTACTTCAAGGTTCGATAACTCCCAATATCTACACATGTACATTTTACATTTTTCTCTTACTTCCCCTATAAGAGAGAAGATTATATACTCTGTCTCTCTCATTCTCTCTCTCATTCTCTCTCTCTCTCTCTCTCTCTCTCTCTCTCTCTCTCTCTGTACTGGGGATTGAACTCATGACCTCACTCTTGCTAGGAAAGGCAGATTTTCCATCACTTACAGAAAATCACTTCTTCTGACTGTGGTTGAAGAATCGCATCTTGCCCTCCCTCATCCTCAGATCCTCAGATACCCTGACTCACTGTTTTAAGTGTTTACTCTGTCTGTCAAAAACTTCAGTTCTTGTTTTGTTATTCAAGAAAATTACTTTAAAAATTGTTATAGCTATGTTTTTTAAAATCCCCATGAAGCATATTTTTTTTTTAAATTTTGAATGTGTCAACTTTGATTTCGTCACTAAAGTATGTATATGATTAAGTCAAGTTGCTTGGAAGATGAATGTTAATCAAACTGAATCACAAACACAAATGGGCATGCGGAATTAAAACATGCATAGCTGATTATGTTTCAAAATTTCTGAGTTATGTCTGATAATACACTTCATTTTTACCCATTGGATTCAAACTTATGCCATATGAAATATGCTCTGTTGTTGTGTGATTTGAGAAACAGTGGCACTATTAAATTTTAGCAAAAAATGTCAGACCATGTGACAGATTTGCCGGGATATGGAGGAAAGGAAGGTATCCAAGTGTCAATCAAATTTAGCTATGAAATGCAATGCAGTACCCAAACGCATATTGAGCTGACTTCTTTTGCAATGTGAGTGTGCAGAGGAAAACTGCGTAAGTAATGTCAAGGCAGGTTTTGGAAGAAGAGGCCACCTTTCTACTCTCCCCGTCTCTATAGTTAACAGCTCCTCCATACTCCTGAGAAACATTAGAAACACCAAATAGGAAGGTTCCTTTTAAAACAAATACTTTCAGTTAAATAGATAATGCCAGAACTAGGAAAGCACACTTAACTTCCATCTCTCTTATATGGGTATTCACCAAAGCTTTTTACTTCTTAATATTTCTAATAAACTCTCTCCAAAATTCCTCCTTTTTTTCCATGAATTTATTCTTCATCTTCATGCTGTGGTGGACAGGTGCATAAAATTAAAAGCAAGTGGGGACCCTTGTTGCTGTTAGAAGCCGGAATGGATTGGCAGATTTGTGATTTAAGATCACGGACAGAAACATGTGGGTAAGAATCAACACACCGGTCCTTAAGATGACGAAGGCACCAGGAGAGGGTGGTTTCCAGCTGCCTTCCGTAGGCACCATTCAAATAACCCTGTGTAGAAGAGACTGCTGACCAATGCATGTGACCATCCCTTCCCAACACGGTCAGTCTCGGGAATGACGTGAATGCTGATAAACGCAGCACAGTACCGTATTATTATCCGAGGCATCTAGACCCACATTGCTCCCAAATAAATGAAATACGGTAACATAAGTAGAGGAAGGATATCCATTATGCCTGGTACAGTCTAAGAAGCAGAGTTTTAATCAATACAAACTCTTCTCGAACATACAACCCAGTTCTTCCTCCATAAGATTCTCAAAAGCAAAACTTTCATCCCAAATTCCTCTACTCCTTGGGATAATACTGCTTGACAGGGATTTCCCATTATCATTATTTAAATTTACATATATACCAGAAAAGTGAATATTATTATAAATATCTCACATGATAAATATTAATAAATGATGAGAAGTTACATAGTTAAATGTTTCTAAATGAGTTGAATTTGTGTCAGGGTCTTGTAGTTGGCGTTGTTTTGGAAGCTTACTGGGATGAGAAGCTGCAATTCTAGGCTGACTCTTACAATGAGATGTGCGTAAACCGTCTAGACTCTGATATTATTCTGATTTTAATGATGAGCGCTCTCTGGCTACTGTAGTCCAATTAATGAACTGAGGAGTTCAATGTGTACAAAATACACATTACATAATTAATGAACTGAGGAGTCAGTGTTTCTGATAGGGAGCGTACAACTACAAACTGCAAAGCACACTAACACACACACACTCAACAGTTCCATTCTAATCATATATAGAAAGGCTCTCCATTACATATATCCTTTCCAAGCATACTGATTTTATCAATATTAGTAATACCAATTAATGTTCTTATCAAACAGATGCATGTTACTTTCCGATATTGTAATTCATAGAACACATGTGTGGTTTCTACACATAGAAGAAGATGCTAAAGGACCAGAGTTGGACACTCCTCTACTCTGTAGGGCTAAGCTTCTTGGAGATATTTCTTTTATAAAGCAAAAAATATAATAAAGAAACTCATGTAAGATTTAATTTAGTTTTAATTATCAAAATACTGTATCATATTAAATTAAAAATAGGAGAAGTTGCAATATTTTGGGAAAGGTTGATTGAAGAATTTATAATTTTACTTTAGACAGAAGCCAGAGTTTCTAAGTAGGAAATAATTACGACTGAAATGAAGTATCTGTATCCTTGTATGTGTTAAAGTATATATGCATAGATGTGTGCATGTATCTGTCTATTAATCTACCTACCTGCCTACCTAATCTACCTACCTACCTATTAAATATTCAATCATGTTAACCAAGTTCTCTTCTCTAGAAATGCCTAAAGACACAAACTTGAAGATCCAGGTCATGGGTGGAAGCTAAGTCGTGACCCATATCACAAGTGCTATTCTTTCATTAAAACTAACTTTGATTGCTCAAAGGAAGAAAGTTTTATTATTTATGGACAGTATGCCTTAAACATTTTGAAAGTAGCTCTAAGGGTACAACCACTAGGGAAATCAGTATGGAAATCAGAAAGATTAAAAAGAATCTCAAAATACACATTACTTTGACCCAGTTGTTTCCCTTCAAGTATCTTCCCAAAAGAGTGAAAGACCTTGTATCACAGTAACCCATAGACACCCTTGTTTAGAGAAGTTCAGATCTTAGTTGCTAAAATGTGGAGATCGCCTATCTGTCCACCAACAGATGAATGAATAAAGTACAGTGTTCATGCACAACGGATTACTGTGATGTCATCAATAATGATAAAGGAGTCATCTGTAGAAAAATGGATGAAACTTGAGAGCATGATATTATGTAAAATAAATCAGACATGCAAGTTTTAATTTCACATGGTTTAACTTGCACCAGAAACACAAAATGTAAATAAAGAGGAACATAAAAAGTAGGTAACATCTAGTAAGGAGACAGATCTATTGCAAATGTGAAAGTGACCAATAAGTAGAGATATGGGGGAGGGAGATAAGTGAAAGGGAATTAAAAAAAAATAACATGTTTAATGTATACATGCCAGCCCCTCATGAGAAATGAAATGACTATGAACTAAAAGTATGTAGCGACAAATTTATAAAACTTGGAAAAATAATACAGACTCATGAAATAATTGAAATGTAGGTGGATGTTATAATAAAAGGGCATTTCAATTAAATAGTGAAGGCAGTGAATTTAGAGATCAGCATTCTTTTGATTGTATACATAATACAAGCAAAACAAAAAAGAGTACATATGAAGTAAATACCTTGACTGAAAAACAAGAAAAAAGTTTGCGTGGGTCAGGGGCAAGAGTGACTAAATTTTCTTTTTCTGTTTTCTGAATGATGAACCAAGTGGCACGGCATTGGATAACTGTAGGAAACCAGCAAAAATGCTTATTTATATATCATTAGAGCCAAGTTCATTGGTTGAAGTTAAGCCCTTTGGGACTTTATTACTTGCAAAAGGATCCCCCCTCTCCAAATGTGCGCGGGAAAACAACACTTAATGATAATAAGCACATTTTTATCTTGTAGCTGAAACAAGCTAAGTCCTATTTTGCTGTTGGGGTGTTTTTGTTGCTGTTGTTGTTTGTACCAGGAATCAAACTCAGGACCTAGTGCGTACCAGTGAGGCACTCATGCTGCTGAGATACATCCTGGCCCTTAAGTCCTATTTTGAGTGGCTTTATCATACTCTGAATATAAAAAGAACAGTAGGATCCAATGTCAGCTTTAGCCTCTGAACAGAGGTAATTCAGTTTCCCTCACCAGGTATAAATTACAGAGGAAAAGAAAAGCCAAAATTAAGGAATCAGACAGGAAGTTAAAACTTACCCCACAAAACAAGACTTTGAAGCTCTCTTCTAAGGAAAAGAGTAAATTAAATAAAAATTAGCGGTCATGTCTATTTCAAGGAAAATCAATTTCATGAAACAGGTTAACAAGATTTCAGAGTAATATACAGGAAGCTCAAAACACAAATGAAATATTCACAGTTAAATCAGTAAGTTTATAAATATGAAATATTTTCAGATAGAAAATGTAAGACAGGTTTCTATGGAAGCTATTGTAAAATTTGGAAAAGTTATTGTACTAAGCTAATATAAAACTAAACTATCAAGTGAAGTTTGATATTTTAAAAATAAATAATTTCATGGCAAGAAATAATAAAAAATTATAAAGCAATATCCTCAGGGTCACAAACAAAAATATATATTTCCTTTTCACACTCTGGAGAACTTATTATTAATGTCATTTTAATGAGCTGAAAACCAATGCATAACTTAACAATTTCCCCAAACAATGCAACATGAAAACCATTATGAAGAATGACCTGTTACATTCAAACAATAAGAAAATCATAAAACTCTTCATAATTCTTCAGAATATGCTTTCAGACAATCCCAGTAAATAAAAGCAGTTATTTTTAAATTATCTCCAAAAATCACTACTGTGACAGAACCTATCTTCTAGCACCTTAACCTATCAGTTAACTTTATTCAGCTAATTTGGACGGTAGCACCACACTTTACTAGAAATAAAATGAGATGTAGTTATTTAATGGTGTAAATGTTTAGCAGCATTCAATTAATACAAAAGTACTAATCTAGGTGTGATATATCCTTTAAAGTCATATATAAGGCTCTTGCTAAATTCTGTATAGTCACTACTAAATAGTGAGCATAAAATTATTACATAAATGTTTGAAATTAGTACTACTTAAACCATTAAATATTTTCTGAGAAAATAGAATACATAATATGCCTATATATTTTAGACCTGAGAAAAATAAAATTATAATTTTCACAAGATTTGAGAAATAATTGGCTCTTCTAATAAGTTTAGAGAGTGAAATAAATCTGTTTTTAACCATCACAGTCACTCAAGTTTTCCTAGTTGGTTAAGCTGGTGTGAGAACACACAGTTATAACTCTGATGAAATTACTAAACTTTCCTAATGGAGTAACATCCCATTTATTTTTCATAGTGTCTCTTCTGGGAACAATGATGCTTTTTAAAGCATAATTACTTACAACACTTACCCAATAAGCTGAATTATCCAATGAAAACTGCAGTCTTCTGAGAATAAGAACGCATTAATGATCAAATCAAGAGATAAGCATGCTTTGCCAGTTAAGATTTAGTTCATTTGTTCTTGAGCTCCACCGTGGAGCCTAAAAAGCTCAAATTTACTACATGGACTCATAAAAAAAGGAATTTGAATGATATATGCATTCGATAGAAAAGGATTAGGTTTGCTTCATAGTTTTACCATTTAAACTCCGGCCTTTCAGTTTAGCATCTGAGTGCGGCTTGACTTTCACATGTATTATGAGGAACAGAGCGTGTCCCTGTCCGTGTGGATCAGATGGGGGTGCTAAACAAAACAGCACGTTAAATCTCCACGGGTTTCCATGTGTGAGTTATCCAGTACACTCCGCAGTGATATGCACTCTGTTCACCTGTCCTCAGGTGCAGCCAAGAATAAGAATTCTCTTTTGCAAGAAGTCTGGTGAGTGCTGGACAGCTATTCTCTCCTGGCCTGCATCCAGCTAAGCTCAGGCTTATTTAACAGTGTGCCCTTAGTGGGCAAGAAATGAGGCATGGCAGGAGCTCTGCTTCCCTAGCTGGGATCTGGAGGCACCCCAATGTGTGGTCTCCTCATCCAGCAGGCTAGCGATTTCTGGTCTCACAGATGCCTTAATGCTGATGGAGTACGGAATCTAAAAGAGTGAAGCTTTGCAGTCCTTCCTGGAACCTAGACTTAGAAATAGTGCACACTTATTCCTGCCTCTTGCTGTTGGCCAACACAAATCAAAGGGCCAGGTAAAATTTGATGCTTTGAGAAGTGAGCCTCATTTCTCCTTGAGAGTATCTGTAATGAGTATTAAGAGGGGCACATGTGGGGATTCCCAGCCACATTTAAAATCCGTCTGCTATACTCTGGACCAAAGGATGCACTTGGTGAATAGAACCACTCTGTTTCCTCTATATAAATAAGGAAGGAAAAAAAATATACCAGGGTTCCTCTAAGGGCAATAATGGGTAGATGCATCACAGAATTCAGGATCTAGATTATTGATTTTTTAATAGCCCATGTTTACAGAACCCAATGATAAAATTTATTGTGCATTCGGTAGCAGTGGGACACATCCTACCTCTTCTAAATTCCTACCCCTCATCACCCTCCTTACTGCTCCTGTCTCTTGAGCTCCTTAAGATTTGCAAAAGCTTTCTCTCTCCGTTTTTCCCCAATTCTGTGTTTTCATCTGCTCCTCAAATACTTCCACCCCTCCTCCATGACTTCTTCCCCTCCCCAGTTGGAAAACACCTCCCTGCTCCTTATAATCTAGTTTCCATCTTCTTTATTCATGCTTCAGGTTTCTTATATGAAAGAACCCATGCAGTGTTGAAGTTTGTGTCTCTGCCTGCAGTGCCCTTAGTTTTATGTTTTCAGGCCGCATCAGTTTACCCATGAAGGGCTCAAGTTTATCCCTCTTTGTGGCCCAGCAGTGCTTCATTGTGTATGAAGACTGCATTTTCTTTTTTCTTGCATTTGTTGATGGACAAAAGACCAATTTCTAAGCTTTAGGTATTAGGAATTAATTGTCCTGCTATAAACATGGATGCACAGATATATCACTGCAGTGTGATGTCTTTGATTCTTTAGGGAAGACACTTTGGAAAGAAATGCATACCTCAAATGAAATTTCAAACATTAGTTTTGATTTCTCTAGTGGTTGCATGAGTTCACCAACAATGTAGAAGGACTCCTTTTTTGCTGCAGGCTCCGAAATGCTAGTTTTTATTTGATTTCTTGATTATTGCCCCTCTTTATGGAGTAACATGGTATCTGCACGCTATCTTAATTTGCATTTCACTCATGGCCATTGATATACAATATATTTTCAGCTACTTATTGACTATTATTATTTTTCCTGAGAAGAGTCTGTTATTTGTTTCCATTTATTCCTTAATTTTTTTAATTTTTATTATCTATTTTTGAGTTATTCTAAGTATTAGTCTTTTATTCAAGGAAAGGTAACAAATCTTTTCCTTTCTGTAGATTTTTTTTTCACTTAATCATTTGTTCTTTGACTGAGCAGAAGATTTTAATTTGAAATTATGCAAATTGTTGAAAATTGGTATGAATTCATGAGACACTGTGGTCCTGTTCAGGTCATTCTTTTCTTGTACTCAAGAATTTTGCTTATTTTGTCTTCCAATACTTTTTATTTTTCTGCTTTGAAATTTCAATTTTTGATCCATTTTCAGTCTAGTTTAGTGTGTGTTGAGATATATGACTCCAGATTCAATGTTTCTGCATGTGAATATACAACAATTTCAACCATATTTATTAATGAGGCTAGCTTTCCTCTGGATTGTGTTATTGAGTCTTTGTCAAAGGTGAAATAGTCAGATGTGCCTGGAGTTGTTTCCTCTTCCTGTATTCTGTTGCATTGATCCTCATGTCTGTTTTTCTGCCAGTGTTTTTATCTCTGCAGCATTGCAGAGTAACTTCAAATTGAGATTGTGATGCCTCTGGTTTGCTCTTACTGTCCAGGACTGCTTTTAATATTGTGAATCTGTTCTGGTTCCACCTGAAATTTAGGATATCTTCCTCCAGATCTGTGAGGCATGCTTTTCATATCTGATTGGGATTGCATTAGATCTGTGTGTTTCTTTGGAAGCATGGCCATTTTGACAATATTAACTCTACCCATCTATGAACATGAGATATCTTTCCATTTTTTATGTCCTCTTCAACCTCCTTTTTCAGAAGGATGTAGTGTTGCTGTAAAGATATTTCACTTCCTTTTTTTAGGATAATTTGGGGTGATTTATTGTATATTGTTTTCCAGCATCTTGTTGAGGACATTTGCATCTATGTTCATTAAAGAAATTGTTCTCTCTCTCTCTCTCTCTCTATATATATATATATATAGAGAGAGAGAGAGAGAGAGACAGAGAGATACATAAATATAGCGAGAAAGGTATATATATTTATGTATCTCTCTCTCTCTCTCTCTCTCTCCTTCTCTCTCTCTCTCTCTCTGTCTTGTCCGTGTCTGGCTGGAATAACAATAATGTTAACTTTCAGGAATTATTGTGGAGTACGCCTTCCTTTCCTTTTTATCCAAGTGTTTGAGGAACAGGGCCATTTGACCTTCCCTGAAGTTCTTGTAGAATTCAGCAGTGAATTCATCAGGATGGAGGTTTTTCTTCATGGGTAGGATTTGTATTATTACTTCAATTTCTGCCCTCATTATTGCATTATTCTGGGATAATTATTTTTTATTTTATATAAAGTAACAATTTCATAGCAAAATAATAGGAGAATAGCAATAATTAATATGTCGTATATCTTCATTTTCAAAGTATTTGCTGAGGGTATGAGACATGGGCATAAAATATTCTTCAATCCATATTAGTGCAAACACTCCTTTTCATTGAACTAAGAAATGCTAGTCATATAGCTAATGAACATTTTTCTCCCTTTTCCTTCCTTTTATCCTAGTTTTTTTTTCCTTTTAAACAGGTTTTTCCATCTCACAATACCTATTGTTCATTTCAGATTTTAATAAAATTAATTCTCAATTTCTTGTACCACGGAGATAATGTGAGGAATATCCATACTGTTTTCCACATTGGTGCACAATTCTGCACAACGCCCAGTAGTACAGAATGGGTTCTTTGTCCCCACAGCCCCTCCAGCATTTGTTATTCGTTGATTTCTTGTTAAGAACCATTTTTTCTAGAGAAAAATGAAATCTAAGTGTTGTTTTAATTTATATCTTTCAAATGACCAATGATGTTGAATATTGATTCATATATTTATTTGCCATCTAAATTTATTCTTCTCATAGCTGTGTAATCAGCTAAGATGCTTACTTTTTAATTGGGCCTTTGAATTTGGGGGTTGAGCTTTTTCAAGTCTTTATATGTTCTAGACAGAAGTCCTTTGCCTAAGGCACAATTGGCTAAATTTCTTCCAATCTTTGAAATATGTTTTCACCCTATTACTTATTTCTTTTGATGTGTAAAAACTTTTTAATTAGATGAAACCCCAGTAGTTAATTCTTTAAACTATTTCCTATGCAGTTTGGGTTTGGTTCATGAACTCTCCACTACACTATGTCTTCAAGTTTTCTACCTACTTTATTCACCAGTAGATTTTGTGTTTTTGTTTTAATATTTAGATATTTGATCTATTTTGACTTTAGTTTGGTGCATGGTGATGGTATGGATGTAGTTTTAGTCTTCATCATGGAGAGAGCCAGGTTTTTCAGCACCATTTATTAAAGAAAGAGTCTGTCTTTCTTCCAGAGAACATATTTGGCCCCTTTGTTAAAGATAAGATGGCTAAGCATGTTTGTAGCTGTTTCTACGTCTTATAATCTGTTCCACTTATTCTCAGATCTAGATTTTTCTTGTCAGTACTTTGCAGACTTTAGCACAGTTGTTTTTTACTATAATTTGAAGTCAGGGATCGTAATGCTCTCTGCCTTGCCCTGTTGCCCAGGATTGCCTTTGCTATTCTAGGTCTCTTCTGTTTTCAAATAAATTTTAGAAAGGTTTTATCTAGTGCTGTGAGGTATGTTGATGGTATTTTGATCAAGATTCATTAAATCAGTATAAAATTTTTTGCAATGTGACCATTTTCACTCTATTGGCAGGTCTTCCTACCCATGAATAAGAGATATCTTTTCCTTTTCTGATATCCCCTTCATTCTCCTTTTTCAGAATACTGTAATTTTGTATATATCTTTTACTTCCTTTGTTAGACTGATTCCTAAGTATTTCATTTCTTTAGAACCTGATTTGAAAGATGTTGTTTCCCTAATTTCTTTCTCAGTGAGTTTGTTGTTTGCATGTAGGAATGCTATTGACTGATGATTTTATCTCCAGCTATGCTGCAGGATTTGATTATTAAATATAGTAGCCTTTTGATAAAGTTTTCTATGTAAAGTACCATTTCATCCACAAATAATGTTAATTTAGCTTCTTTCTTTTTTACTTCTCCTTTTATTTCTCTATCTTGTCGAATTGTTCTGGCTAATGTCCAGAAGTATATTGAATAGCAGTAGTGATAGTTACATATCCTTGTGTTGTTCATTATTTTAAATGAGTGCTTTCAGTTTTTATCCACTCAGTTATCCTGTTGAACATCGGTTTATCATCGATGACTTTTTATCAGATTGTGGTAAAGACCATCTTTTCCAATTTTCTTTTGGTTATTATCACAAATAAGTGTTGGATTTTATCAAAAATTTTTACTGTCTTTATTGAGATGATCATATGATTTTTGTCTTTGATTTTGTTGATAAGGTATAGTATATTTATTGATTTGGGTATGGTGAAGCATCCTTGCATTCCCAGAATGATTCCCACTTGGTCATGGTGTATGGTGTATAATACTGATGATTTTCAGCATTCTGTCTGTTGGTATCTTACCAAGGATTTTTGCACCTATGTTCATTAGGATGATCAGCTTGTAGTTTGTGGTTGTTGGTCTTTACTTGTATCTTTCTCTGCTTTTGTTATTAGGATAATAATTGCTTCAGGAATGAGTTAGGAAGTATTACTTCCCTTTCAATTCCATTAAAGACTTTAAGGACTATTGCATTAAATCTCTAAATATCTTCTACAGTTCAGCAGTGAGTCCATCAGGACTGGGCTTTTCTTTGTTGGTAGTTTTTAATCATGTTTTCAATTTTGTTAGTTGATATTTAGTTGCTCACAATTTTTATATCTTCTGGATTCAACTTGAGTAATCCGTATGTATCTAGGAATCTGTCTATTTTTCTTCCATTTTCCACAATATGTGAGTAAAGATTTTCAATGTAAGTATTAATGATAGTCTGAATTCAGGATCTGATTTAGGATCATTATAGCATCTGCAGTGATTTCACTTATTTTATTCTTCACTGCATTAATTTGAGTTTTTTCTTTTCCTTTCTTTTATAAGATTAGCTGTAGGTTTCTCAATTTTATTTATTCTTTTAAAGAATCAATTGTATGATTCACTAGTTCTTTATATCATTTCTTTAGTCTCAATTATATTCATTTATTTTCTGATTCTTATAATTTCTTCCCTTGTGTGGACTTTGAGCTTGACTTGATCTTCTTTTTCTAGAAGCTCGAAGTGCAGCGTTAAGTTATTGTGCTCATTCTGGTTTCCTGATGTGAGAATTCACCATTATATATTTTCCTCTTAGAATTGTTTTTACTGCATTCCACATATACTGGTATCTTGTATCTATAGTTTTGCTTAATTGTAGATATTGTTTACTTTCTTATTTAATTTCATCTGTTACCTATTGTTTGTTCAGCAAGATTTATTTCATTTCCAATTTTACTGCACTATGGTAAGATAAAATTCATGGGATAATTTGAGCCCCTTTGCAATCACTTAAATTTACTCTGTTGTCTAGTATATGATATATTTTAGAGGACATCCCACACCTAGCTGAGGAGAAAGACAGAACGGTCTTTATCTCAGCCTGAAAAAATGTCTATGACAAATCAACAGCTAACCTCATACTAAATGGTTGATTCAAAAACATGTGACCTGGGGCTGGGGGTTTAGCTCAGCGGCATAAGCACCTGCCTTGCAAGCAGGCGGTCGTGAGTTCGATCCCCCCGGTACCGATAAAAATGAAAAAGACAAAAAAAAAAAAAAAAAAAAAAAAAACATGTGACCTTCTACATCAGCCTCCCCATTCCTGTTGCACTTGGAGAACTGGTGAGCTCCGGATGGGTGGGCGGGCCAACACTATCAGCAGAGCCCAGCCTGTTTTGCGGCCACGCCTAGCCATCAGTGTACAGAGGAGGAGCTGGGCGGTTTTGCGGTGCCTGCATTGGCCTCTCCCTGTGTCTGGAGGACTGTGGATATCTATGCAAGCAGGGAGGGACCACAGGTTCCTGAGGCACCAAGGCCTGTGGTGAGAACCCTAACCCGGCTGCAATTGAAGAACTGTGGAGCTTCCAAGGGGCAGGTGGGCGCACAGTGTCCTTGAGGCCCAGCTTGACTGGAACTGCGGAGTTCTGAGCAGGCAGAGGAGGGCCACTGGTTCTGTAGGCCCAATGGCTTGGGGTAGCGTGGTGCCAGAGTCTCAGTAGCTGCAAACATAGAAGGGGATTTTCAAGAGATCCTGAGGAAGCTTTCAAATAACACTTGAAACACAGAAATATAGGAAAATGACAAAACGAAAGATCAAATTACAACCTCAAACCTCCAGCCCATCTCAAGAAACCCTAGGAGCAATGTATTTAGAAGAAAATATATCCCATCCACCTCATATATCAGACACAATAGCTACTGAAATTGACAAGCAACTCCAGGAAGCTTTAAAGAAATTCAAACTCGAAATAATCTCCCAGATAAAACAAGAAATGATAAAAGAAATGAAAGAGATTCTAAATATATCTAAAGAAAACACAGATAAAAAATTGGAGGAACTAAACAAAAAGATAGAATCCCTAGACGAGCAATATACGAAACAAACAGAATACATAATGCAGATGCACAGAGATATACAGGAAATAAAAAACTCCACTGAAAGTTGTAAAAACCGCCTTAATGAAAGTGAAGATAGAATTTCAGACCTTGAAGACAGGATTGCAGCTAGTGAACAGGAAAGGAAAGATCTTTTGAGAATAACAAGGAATCAGGAAACAACAATTCAACAACTGCAAGACGATGCAAAGAAGAATAACTTAAGAATGATAGGGATTAATGAAAGAGAGGGAGACAACATGAAGGATGTCAGGAGGATATTTAGAGAAGTAATAGCTGAAAATTTCCCAAGCATGAGATCAGAAACTGGCATCAGGATCAGTGAAGCATATAGAACTCCAAATAGTCATAACCAAAATAAAACTACACCCAGACATATAATAATTACGATCCCAGAAATCCAACACAAGAATAGATTACTAAAAGCTGTCAGAGAGAAAAGACAGATCACTTATAAAGGAAAACCTGTCAGAATCACAGCAGACTTCTCAGCACAAACGATAAAGTCAAGAAGAGCATGGAGTGAAATATTCCACATCCTAAAGCAAAATGATTTCCAACCAAGACTGATATATCCTGAAAAACTATCATTCAAAATAGATGGTGCAATACGATACTTCCATGACAAAGAACAGCTGAAGAACTTCATGAACACCAAACCAACCCTGCAAAAAATATTGAAAGACAGTTTAGATACACAAAGGAAAAAACCACTAAGCAAAGCAAATAATTAAACAGAACAGAAAGATAAAGATGCAACAGCAGAGAGATAACATTCCTACAATTAACCAGCATTTAACAGTAATAACCATTAATGTGAATGGTCTCAATGCACCAATCAAAAGAAACAGACTAGGAGAATTGATCAAGAAACAAAATCCAACCATATGCTATTTACAGGAAACCCATCTAACCCAGAAGGATACTCACAGACTGAAAGTCAAAGGATGGAAAACAATTCTTCATGCAGCAGGAATCCAAAAAAAGGCAGAAGTAGCCATTCTGTTTGCAGACTACGTGAACTTTAAACCAACAATGACTATAAAGGACAAAGAAGGTCACTACATACTCCTAAGGGGAAAACTCCAAGAGGAAGAGAAAACTATCTTAAATATATACGCACCAAACTCCAGAGGACCCAGTTATATAAAACAATTATTAACAGAAATGAAAACTCAAATTATCAGTAACACAATTGTAACAGGAGACCTTAATACGCCATTGACACCAAGGGACAGATCAACCAGACAGAAAATGAGCAAAGAAATAACAGAACTGAATCACACCTGTGAACAAATGGGTTTTATAGACATATACAGAATGTTCCACCCAACAACATCAGAATACACATTCTTCTCAGCAGTACATGGATCATTTTCTAAAATAGACCATATATTAGCTCACAGAACATATTTAAGCAAATGCAAAAGTGTTGAAAGCATCCCTTGCATGTTATCAGATCATAGCGCTCTGAAATTAGAAATTAATGATAAAAAATCCTGCAAAAATTCTGCAAACACATGGAAACTGAATAAAACATTCTTGATCAATCAGTGGGACACAGAAGACATTAAAGAAGAAATTAAACAATACCTAAAAGAAAATGAAAATTCAGATACAACGTACCGGAATCTGTGGGATGCAATGAAAGCCGTCCTGAGAGGAAAATTTATTGCACTGAGTTCCCACATCAGGAAAACAGAATGAATACAAATAAATAACTTGATCCTACACCTCAAACACCTAGAAAAAGAAGAGCAAATCAAGCCCAAAGCCAAAAGAAGAGAGGAAATTATAAAAATCAGAGCAGAAATCAATGCAATAGAGAATAAGAAAACAATCCAAAGAATAAACGAATCAAAGAGTTGGTTCTTTGAAAGAATAAATAAAATTGATAAGCCCCTAGCCAACCTTATTTAAAAAGGGAAGAAAAAGCTCAAATTCATGCAATAAGAAATGAAAAAGGAGAAATCACTACAGACCCAATAGAAATAGAGAAGATCATCAACACCTATTTCGAAAACCTCTACTCTCAAAAGTTTGATAACACAGAAGAAATAGACAGATTCCTAGAAGCATATGAAGTGCCAAAGCTAGATCAAGAGGATGTAAAACTGTTGAATAACCCAATCTCTGTTACTGAAATTGAAAAGGTAATTAAGTCCTTACCCACCAAGAAGAACCCAGGCCCAGATGGATTCACTGCAGAATTCTACAAGAAATACAAAGAAGACCTAATGCCGACACTCCTCAAACTATTCAATGAAATTGAAAGGGAAGCAATCCTTCCTAAGTCATTCCTGGAAGCAAATATTACTCTAGTACCAAAACCTGAGAAAGACCCAACTATAAAAGGGAACTATAGACCGATCTCCCTAATGAACACAGATGCAAAAATCCTCAATAAAATATTGGCGAATAGGATCCAGCAAATCATCAAGAAGATTATACACCATGACCAAGTGGGATTCATCCCAGGAATGCAAGGATGGTTCAACATACATAAATCAATAAATGTAATCCACCATATCAATAAAGCCAAAAATAAGAATCACAGGATCATTTCTATAGATGCAGAAAAAGCCTTCGATAAGGTCCAACACTTATTCATGATAAGAACTTTACAGAAAATTGGAATAGATGGTCTTTACCTCAATATAATAAAGGCCATTTATGACAAACCAACAGCTAGCATCATAGTAAATGGCCAAAAATTGAAAGCCTTTACTTTAAAATCGGGCACAAGACAAGGATGTCCTTTATCACCACTCCTATTTAATATACTACTGGAAGTACTAACCAGAGCAATTAGGCAAGGAAGAGAAATAAAAGGGGTAAAAATAGGAAAAGAAGAAGTTAAATTATCATTCTTTGCAGATGACATGATACTCTACATAGAAGACCCCCTAAACTCCATTGAAAGACTCTTAGATACAATAAATAAATCCAGTAATGTGGCTGGATACAAAATCAATACTCAGAAATCAATAGCATTCCTATACACGAACAACAAAATCACAGAGAGGGAAATAAGAGAAACTGGACTATTCACATTAGCAACCAAAAAAATGAAATATTTAGGAATTATTCTTACGAAAGAAGTGAAAGACTTATACAGTGAAAATTATAATACACTGAAAAAGGAAATTGAAGATGATCTCAGAAAATGGAAAGACATCCCTTGCTCATGGATAGGAAGAACAAACATTGTGAAAATGGCCATTCTCCCAAAACTTTTATACAGATTTAATGCAATCCCAATAGACATACCATCAACATATCTTATAGATCTAGAGAAATCACTCCTAAATTTCATCTGGAACCAGAAGAGACCTAGAATCGCAAAGGCAATTCTAGGCAGCATAGACAAAACAGGAGGCATCACAATCCCTGACTTGAAGTTATACTACAAAGCAACAGTAGTAAAATCAACATGGTATTGGAATCAAAACCGAACCGAAGATCAATGGAATAGATTAGAAGATACAACCACAACTACAAACACGCTCAACCACCTTATCTTTGATAAAGGAGCCAAGCAGGTTCACTGGAAGAAGGACAGTCTCTTTAATAAATGGTGCTGGAAAAACTGGCTCTCCATTTGCCAAAAACTAAAGCTAGACCCATGTCTATCACCATGTACTAAATTAAAATCTAAATGGGTCAAAGATCTGAATATTAAAACAGAAACACTAAATCTATTGGAAGACAAATTAGGTAGAAACCGTGGAGACATAGGAGTAGGTAAAGAATTCATGAACAAGACTCAAACCGCACAGGAAATACTTCCCAGAGTCAATAATTGGGACCATTTCTTATTAAAAAGTTTCTGCATGTCAAAAGAAATCTCCAGCATAGTTAAAAGAAAACCCACAAACTGGGAAAAGATTTTAGTGAATTCTCTCTCAGACAAGGGCCTCTTGTCTAAAACATATAAAGAATTAAAAAAACTCAGACCTCCAAAATTCAAAGATCCAATCCAAAAATGGGCATCTGAGATGAATACGCAATTCTCAGATGAAGAAATGCAAATGGCAAATAAATACATGAAAAAATGCTCATCATCATTGGTCATTAGAGAAATGCAAATTAAAACCACACTGAGATACCATCTCACTCCTGAAAGAATGGCCAGGATCAAGAAAACCAACAACAACAAATGCTGGAGAGGCTGTGGGGAAAAAGGAACTCTCCTGCACTGCTGGTGGGAGTGTAGACTGGTACAGCCTTTGTGGAGATCTGTCTGGAGATTTCTCAAAAAGTTGGGATTGGAAATCCCATTTATTCCAGCTATTCCACTTCTAGGCATATTCCCAGAAGAACTAAAAGCATCATACCACAGTGATATATGTGCACCTATGTTTATAGCAGCACAATTTGTAATCACCAGATCTTGGAAACAACCCAAGTGTCCATCAACTGAGGAATGGATAAAAAAGTTGTGGTATTTCTATACAATGGAGTATTATTCAGCTATAAAGAAGGATCACATTTAGATATTTATCAATAAATGGACGCAGCTTGAGACCATACTCATAAGTGAAATAAATCAATCTCTCATGTGTGAATACCGAATAGTTTCCCTAATGTAAGTAATGATTCAAATATATAAAAATATGTGGTAATCATGATTCCCCATTATGTGGCCTTGAAGCCTTATAAAGTTTTCACTTATTAATTAGAAAGGCTTTATTCTGGGCTTCTTGATATGGAAATATTTGAAGCTATAGTATATGAAGTTTTATCCAAATATTTCAAGGAAAAAGACAGACACTATGGTAACTACTATTAAGTCGGGTTATTTGGTGGTGAAGCACTAGGTTGCTGAAACAGTCATGCTTTGACCTCTATTGTTATATTGTTATGTCCTGTTTTATCTCAATCTCCCCCTTATTCTTTTAAAAAAAATTATTTAGTCATTTCTTATGTTTGTCTTACTTAAGGGAAAAATTTTAAAAATTAGGATATATATATATATAGTAACTCTTTTTGATTTCCTATTAACTTGTTTTGGAGTCCTGTAATACTCCCACAATCTTGTTTTGACTGATTAGACTTTGTTCCATTCTGTATGATAGTATCAAGTTTGAGGATATAGGCAACTACTCTGAAGGCAATAAGATTCACTAAGATGCCCATTCTGGTTTGAATAATGTCTTCTTTGGAAGTCTTGTAATGCTTACAATGCCTAAGTTTTATTGGTCTTGTTCTCTACTGTTTTGTCCAACTTTATAATATCTAATGAGATAGACAATTCTTTTTAAGGAAACAAGAGACAACGTTAATAACCATTGTTGATAACCTTGTGCTCTGTTCTACACCATGTGCTATGTCTATCCTTAGTTTTGACTGACAGCTTTGTTTTGCCATATTTGACTGTATTCTCTCCCCCCCAAAAAAGTAATAAGCACTAAGGAGTAATAAAATTCAAAATGTGTAAATTTTGTTGTAAAAAAGAGAGGGAAAAAATAAAAAGAACTCTAATGGATATAACAGCAAGTGTGTTTAGGGGTGTTAAATAGCTGACTATATCAATGTTTTTGGATCATTGAACACAGCTGTTTGCAGTCTCCCTGTTTGAATGTCCACCTTGTATTCTTTGATACTGTGATTTGAGCAACTATTTTCAAGATGATAATATGTAATCTATTAACAGGTGATTTCTCACTGTCATTTTTTTTTGTAGTTCTGTATTACGTGTAACCTTACACCGCTTTGTTTTGTTTTATGTTTTTCTCTTTTTCCTCTTAAATAAAAAAAAAAAAAAAAAAAAAAAAAAAAAAAAAAAAAACATGTGACCAAGTTCATTCCACACACAGGTCGTAGGAGGGCTCCAGATACTGTAAGAATCTATTTTCCCCTCTGATCTAAACATCCTTAAAAGAAATAAAAGCCTCAAAAATATAGCCCTAAGATCAGTACCCTTAGTAACTTCTGCCACAGATGCAAATAATCGGCCTCTGTCCCAGAATTCCTGAATAGGAAGCATGGGAGTTTTGAAGGACTGATTTTCAACAACATTTTGGGAAATTCCAGCCATAGACTACATCGTCTGAGAAACAATACTCTGTTAAAATCAAGCAACAGGCAACACAATGGCAAGTCAAGGCACATGGAGTATAGCACAGAGTATGTTCCTGCCCTAAAGGGTGGCCACTTGGAGAGAGAACCTCAATCTATTCACTAGAGGAGCTGCAAAAATGGCACCAGACAGGGTTGCTCAAGACAGAACATTCAGAAAGAAGTCACAACAAACTGTCTCTGACAACTGCACTTGTCTGGAAAGATGCCACAAGATGTTTGTTTTATCTGTTTTTTTTTTTTTAAATTTATTTATTTTTTTGAGGGGATCAAACTCATGGCCTTTGGTTTGCCAGGCAGGTGCTATGTCGCTGAGCTATATACCCAGCCCCTAGTATGAGACAGTTATGGGTATGTACACTCCAGGCATCCCTGTGTGAACAGGAAGTGTCTTCTACTCAGCTCATTTTTTGATGGTATCATTTTAGGTGCCTGAAAGAATCTGCTTTGCAAAGTCAGGATGACCGAGCCTCACATCTTACCTTCTCCCTGGGCTAAAATTTATTGTGAAGTCATTCTTGTGATATTTTTCAATCCCTTCTTAATACAAAATACACTGTGATGGGACATATAATATGTGCACCAATGTCTAGCATTAGTGAGTGCCAGAAGGTGTTACAATCATGACACATTTCCAGGCAGATGCAAGTATACACAATTTCAGGCTCCACTCTTCCCAGTGCAATTTCAGGTACATCTGTGAACAGCCGTGTCACAGTCTTACTGAAACACTCAATGGACTACATATAGGGAAATCCATTTAATTTACTTTCTTACAATTGGAACACAATGTTTTTTTTTGTTTTGAATCATTGTGTTTTCATTAATGGAAAGTTATTGAATCACAAGACTAATTCTAGATGTAAGAAGTGGCTAAGTACCAAAGGCTTTGCTGCTTATATATTTAAGTGTGATATGCATAATTATGACACTAACAGTAAGCTAGGAAATCAGACTGCCATAAAATTATGTTCAGGCATTTCTTTGATTCAGATATCACTCTTTATTTTATTGATTTGATATTGCTCTTTTCTGTAAAAGGTACAGTTATGAAGAAAACTGGCTGCAATTTAACATCTGCATAAGCAGATAAATAAGTGAAATTTATCTATTTATAAATAGGCAAAACTCAGGAACCAATAAAGAGGGAATTGATGTCCCTTAAACCCAGTGTGTTAAATCCTTTGCCAGTGGTACACATGACCATTGGTAACACTGCTTTTGTCACATGATATTTATACAAGTTACAGGTTTTAATTCTATGACTTTGCTTGTTCATATGACCAAATGGAATCTTTTAAAATAAGCAGTTACTTAGTAGTTACTATAAGACAGCTCATCAAAATGTTCTAACTCCATTTTACGAATCAGGATTCTATGTTAAAGTCCAAGGGTGATCAAAGAACATATGAATGCTTCCATGAAAGAATCATTACAGTAAAAACACAACATTGTCACTCCCCTTCAGAATACTCCGGTATCTGACTTTCCAGCACTCTTATGTGGTCACTCTCTCTGAAGCAGTTCTGGAGTTCCTCCTCCTTGAGTGTCTTCTCGAGGTGAGACACTGAATGCTCATTCTAAGTGCTGCCCACCAGAAAGGCAGGCTCTTCAAACTTTACAGCCTACCCGCACCGCCTTTCTCACTGGATCTCACACAGCAGAACTATTGGCTCTTCCTAAATTTAGAATGATCACGAAAAGTATTTTGAATGGATTCAGGACTTTCAGGCATGCACAAGGCACACCTAAGCACTCTCAGGTAAAGACTGCCAGATCTTTTTACAAAGGGACAAGAGGGTTGGGAGTCTAGCTCAATAATGCAGTAGATGCTGCAATACTACCTGAGGCACTTAATTTGAGGACCAGTACACCCCAAAAAGCAAATAAGCAAACCCAAAATCAAATATGGGACAAGAATTATGGGATAACATGGCTGTAGAGAGGCAGAGTAATTTGAAGGGGATTAATGCAGTTTGTCTTAGCATAATCTTTATTAAAATTAAATAATCACTGTATTTTTTATCACACCTCATAGAATTTGAACACTGACAACAAATCAGTATTGAACTATGAGACCAGTAGAAACACCTAGTGCAGTAAGACACTGTGAACTTCTTAGCCACTAATATAAATGGATAAGATGACTCACATAGACAAATGTAATTGTCCAAAATGTATCATGGTAAAATATTTCTAGCATTTAAACTGTAAAATTTGGCAGGCACCAAAGACATTAGGAAAATGAACGCATTGTAATAACATTGGCAATTATTTATGGTAAAGTCTTCTCATCTATATATTCAAATTCTGTGAAGACCTCAGTAGGAGAAATAAGTGATCAGTGTTTAACAAAATAAGGATTTATGACTTTCTGTTGTGATGAAGTAACAAAACACGGGCTGTCATCTGAGGCCCTAAATTATTAAATCACCCCTTAGCATCAAATTCATGTTCAATAACAAGTAATTGCTGAAAACATGATATAAATGTCTCACTCATATCATATATCTATATTTATCTTAGATAAATGTCTTATATCTCATGATATAAATTTCTACTCCCATTGTTGAAACTGAGGCCATTGCTAACCTTGAACCCCAGTTTCAGTGAAGTAGCTGTTCTTCACCACACATAGCAACAAGGAAGCCACACTCTTAAAACTGTATTAAAGTTTATATGCAATCCCAATCAAAATGCTGCTGGCATTCCTCACAGAGCCAGAGAAAACATGCTTAAAACTCATATGTAATCATGAGAGAACTAAAATAGCAAAGAGAAATCCTGGACAACAAAGATAAAGCGAGAGGCATTACAATCCCAGACTTGAAATTATACTACAAACCTGTTGTGATAAAATCAGCATGGTACTGGAGAAAAAACAAATTCCTAAGGATCAGTGGAACAGAATAGAAAATACAGGTACAACTACAAAAACACTCAGCCACTTTATCTTTGACAAAGTGGCCAAACATATTCACCAGGAGAAAGGTGGTCTCTATAACAAGTAGTGTTGGAAAAACTGGCCTTCTACATGCTGAAGACTTAAACTAGAACCTTGCCTGTCACCACACACCAAACCAAGGTCAAAATGGATCAGTGATCTAAATATTAAGACAGAGATACTAAACCTATTATAAGACAAGGCAGGTAGAAATCTTGAGGACATCAAGGCAGGTAAAGTGTTCATAGACAAGAACCAAACTGCATAGGAAGTATTTCCAAGAATCAAAAACTGGGTTCTCATCGTATTAATGTTTTATACATTAAAGGTAATCACCAACAAAGTGAAAAGAAAACCTACAAAGTGGGAAAAGATTTTTGCCAACTGATCCTCAGGTAAAGGACTTTTATCTAGAATATATATAAAGAATTGAAAATAAATCAATGCCCCCAAATTTAAAGACCCATTCCAAAGATGGGCATCTGAGATGAACACACACTTCTCAGCTGGCTTCATTATTTATTGTGCGTTGACAGTGGTGTGTAAGCTAACTTTGCATTGACATTATGTCTGTCTCTTTAACCATGTCTTGAAAAGTTGGATTTTGAAATGCATATTGAAATATTGAAATCTACAGATTGCCACAATCAACTATCTAAAGTTGAAAGTAAACATGTGTGAAATCATGATTATGCATAATCCCTGAAACTATTCAAGAGAGTTTTATTTTTATTTTCATAAGATTTTCTAGTCCTTAAACATAGATTTGGTCAGTCATTTTACATGTAATTTGAATTGTAAATTTGATAGAATTTTATACTCCAGATGTTGTGGAATGTAATATTTTTTCACAAAATTGGAATTATTGTTTTCCTTTTCATTAAATTTTACATAGGCAAACATTTGTTGGAGCACACACACATGCAAACACACAAGACTCAAAAATTAGATTGCAGCCCAAAATTGTGTATGACTTTTGTTTTCTCAAGTAAGAATGTAATACAGATGTCTTATTAGGGAAATTATAGATCTAAATGATTTTAATAAGTATGTCATTTCTATTGTATATAATAGTTGTACACCACACATTCCCATAGTGCACAAATAAAATTAAAACCAATGGTTTCTCACTGATTAGCCTACATTTTGCCACATTCTACCCCAACACATGAGACCCCTTAAAGCAGATTGCCCTGTTTTTAAGAGTGCTTCCCTCTGTTCACAAAAGTTAACCTTTGCACAATTCTGGTCACAAACCGAGATGTACAAGAACTGAATCAGTTTCAGTGGTTAGGTTCAATTTTAACTTATGGGAATATTTGACTTGGTTCTAAGTGTAGTTCAAAGTTTAGGAGATGGCATGGTGTGACGTTCTGTGACTATCTGAGCTAATGAAGGGACGCAAATTATTTTCCGTTCTAGAAAACCACCTGAATGACATCCTTCCATTGAAGGCCAAACATAAATACCAACCCATATTTGAACACTGGATGCTACCAAAAATTCACTTTTTAACAGAGGAGTTTGGGGAGTTTTGTTCTGAAGAAAGTATAATTTTATTACAGGAATTGGTAAACTGTTTGAATTATTGTTGTTGTCCTTGCTGTTCCAGGACAGGAGACTGAACCCAGGTCCTTCACACAGAGCTGGGTTTTCAGCCCTTCTGCTTATTTACTTTTTGTTTTGAGACAAAATCTTGCTAAGTTATGAAACTGTCCCAGGCTAGACTCTAACTTCTGATCTTTCTACCTTAGCATCCTGCAGCGCTGGGATTAAAGCTGTGTATCCCCACACCTAGTAAGAACTAAGCAACCAATACAACCATAATACACCAACAGGTTTGTTCACAGACAAGACTTTCACGACATGAGATTCACAGTATGTTTATGAAGCTGTTAAATTTGCAATGTAAAACTATGCTGTCTATCCATCTGTTTAGTTTTATTGATACATACATAAAACTGCATCTCTTCACAACACTTTTAGTCTTTTATCTGGAAATACTGCAAGTTGCCTTAGATTTATAAAAATATTTTGTCTTCTGTTCTTCTATCTCCACTTAATGTTGAATATATTTTAAAGTAATGCAGTCCCTTTTCAATGAATATGAGTCATACAGTAATTGATATTGTTGAAATGTTTTTAATTTATTGAATAATTATATTTTAAAGAAATTATTAAATGATTAATGAATGTTTCCAAGTATTGTCCTCCAAATCTAATTTTGTTCTTGCTTATTCTGTATTGCTTTTTTACATTCTTTTATTTTTATTTTATATTTATTTTTGAGTCAAAAATTTTAAAAAATCACTAAGAATTTGTATACACTTCACAGCCAGTTTCATAGATATACTTTATATTTGTATGACATATTTTTCACAATTAATTAGTAAAATTGATATTTTACAAAGTCTATTCTTATTTGAAGTATTTCATTATTCACAAGTGTCCTTCTTTTGATTCCAGTACTACATATTAAGATACTTCGTTATATTTGGTTAGCTGTCTCCTAACACTTTTATTGACTTTAAAAGAATTTCAGACTTGTGAAGGTATTTCTCATCATTGGTTAGGTCTTTTGTAACATATCCCTTAAGCTTTAACAACTGACCTATAATGTTGAACAATTTTTAAAATATTAAATTAGAATGTAAATATCTCATGTGCGAAACCTTGTATAGACATTAGCATGTAAAATGTTGAATGAGCCACTGCATTTAAAACACATAGCCTTCTATTCTAATAATGTACTAATTATGGTGGAGACATGAGGAGTCGGGGACTGTCCTCTTTTATTTTGCAGTCCCCTATCCAAGGGTGACAATAATGAGCACTACAGTCCATATTTTTCAGAAATGAGGCAGTGTGAAAACAGCAGAGTTCATTTAACCTGTAGGATCGCCCTGTCTGGCAATGAGCTCCGAGCTGCAGATCCGGACAGAGGGTAGGGAGGTTTATTAAATTTGCACAGATAGAGAAGGATGAGAGCAATGGTCTTTCTGCTGACACTGGTTACTCTGATTTAATCACAGTCTTGTAAGCCAGGAATTATACCAGGCATAAAAATTAATGTAAAAAGACAGAGGCCCTAGGGCCAGCATCTCATTTGATTCAATCACTTTATGCTGACATTTCCTGGCTTAGTGAGTTCTGATGGAGCTGGCAGAACTAGTCCTGCAGTAAGAGTGACAGTCTACCGGTTCCCTTTCCCTTTAAATTGGCGGTGTTCCCTCACACAAGTTCAGCAATAAACTTTTGTCTTTTAGGCAATGTGCTCTTTTTTAGTTTTGCTAAACATGTCAAGAAAAAGAAGAGCAAAGTGTCAAGGTTTATGTCGGTGGTCCACAGGCCTCATGCATTTGCATTGTACATTTGTGATTGGTTCATTGTCTAGGGATTGGATTGGGGTGTGAGTGCTACACCCACATAAGGGAGGAGCCAGCATCTAATGTAATGACAGGAAGAAGGCGTGTCTTGGTCTTTTCCTTGTTTCCTCCTTGCTGTTTGCAGCACCCATGAACTGCAGCCATGCCATGCCACCCTGCCTTGGAGCCAACTGAATATGGACTGAAACCTCCAAAAACTGTAAGAAATAAACCTTTCCTTTCCCAACTTTGGTCATCAGGTATTTTGTCTCAGCAATGAGTAAAAAGTAACTAAGACACTAAGTATTTTCGGTTTCTCAAGAGACAGCAATTCCTTCTTATTCAGGCAGGACTTGAATTGTGTCCTTGAGAAGAGACACAGCTATTTGTCACTTTTATGATCTGAAATTCCCTCATCAAATCCCTGTTCAGTAAATGTGGAACTAGGTTGGATGGCACTATGTTTGAGATCAAGCAAGTTCCCTCCGAAGCACCATGACCTTGTCAATTGGCTCTTGGAAGGTAGCTTCAACCTGGGGCCCAAACAACTGATTTGCCATAGGGAGCTAACTTCCGGTTGGGAGAGTTGGCCCACTGGGAACTTGACCCGGAAGAGTATGAGCCCCGCCAGCTCATCCCCTTTCTTTTTGCTTCCTGATTGCCATGAAGGGGATTATGTTGCCTCTGCTTAGTCTTAGAGCCAGCTGAACAGAGAGCTTGAAAGCAATGGGAGTTGTGCATTGTGTTTCAACACTGAGAAAATGAAGACATTTTCTCTGGGGAGACACGCTATACAGTGTTAGAAGTAAGTCATGTGAAGCATGGGACATCATTGATTTCATTTATTGTGAAGACTACTCTTCACAGTGGATAGCAATGTTAGGATATTTCTGTTTTTATGCTATATCCTCATGTGCAAACTGTATGTATATAAAAAATTAAATAGATTCTACTATAATAGATATATTTTTCCAAACTATTGAAGTCAATGGGTGAATCAAGAAATTATGATTTATCTCAAATACCAATACTTTAATGTATGAATTTATTATATTAAGTACAACTTTATTCTACACATTCTTAACTTACACTTGGTGGTAAATTATAATATCACATGAACAGCTTGCATTTATTTCTTCACTTATTTGTTCAATTTACTCAATTTTTCCAGTTTTATTTGCCAAATCTCAACTATTGCAGTCACCCAAATTTTTTCTTATATTATTATAACAATCACTTGTCATTTGCTGTAGCTTTCCTCTTTTAAAGTGAATAATCAGGGCCTCTGATATTTGAACTATTGTTGCCAATAAAACTGAATTGCATTTCAGAGGATTTTTGAAATTGCAGTTGCTTAGAAAAACTGAGATTGTGTGATTATTTCGTATCAATCACCTGTAACTATCAGTAAGTGTGTAATCAAGTTTACTGACTGAAATTTACACTGAACTCCTGTATATTTATGTTGGCTCCCTTTACAAATGTTGATCGCTTAATACACCCAACTACTGAGCATCTTGATATTCTAAGATTTCCTTCAGTTTCTATGGGAGTTTTATGTCCATGTTTACGTCTTGTTTGTTTATCCTACATTTGATTGCACAGTCTCGACAAACTGATGGATTCTCACTCTTGCTTTTTCTCCACTGAAAGGTGCTTGATAAAGCTCTAGGTACTGACTTTACACAAAGGTGACCAGTAAATGCAATAAGGAGAGTTAGCGGCTTTCACAGCTCTGCTTTATGTGACAGATAAGATTCTATGTAATAACATCCTACCTAGAGGTTCTGTTCCATTTATTAAACAGAACTGGACTGCAGCAGGTCTGTGGACTGCAAGAAATTTTCTGTTGAAACACTCAACCTCTGTCATGAAGAGTGATAGATGGTGGAGTAAACAGTGGCTGCTCCAAGAGCAGCTAAAACTCTCCTTCTTAAGACCAGAGGAAAGAGTCATTAGCGTGGCTACTGTTAATACTGGGTTGTATTGTGGTGAAGTACTATGTAGCTAACATTGTTCTGTTCTGATCTGCTTTGTTCTGCCCTCTTTTGTCTTAATCTCTTTAAAAACCAATAAAAATTTTTTAAAAAGACCAGAGGATGAATCTAACTTTCTCATGCCCATTTCACTAGTGTCAAGGACATTAATAAACATTTGCTATATTAGTGGAGTGATATGTTATGGCAAGAGCAAGCAGAATTTGTCAAAACAACGTGATTTTTGGCCACAGCAGTAGCTTTTTAGGATGATTTCAAGGGTTGCATGGATTTGAATTTTATGTCATTCTGCTCTGCACTGACTAGGAGAAAAGCTACTAGTTAATGCAAATTCATAAACTAATATTTATAGTTCTCTCATTTGCTCTGTATAAGATTTGCTTTGATTTCTAATTTCGTCAACGATGAACAGAAAATTGGAAGAAGTGTACCACAGTAAACACACAGCTTGATTCAACATGGACCATACTTTTCAATACCTTTAATGTTACTGAGAATGTGTAGATTAAAAATGACACCACAGTAACATCACAGTAAAAGACATAGTGGAGTTGATCCCCCTCAGAATATTTCCCCTCATTTTGAGTACATTTATCACATCATGCTTGCCACCTTCTGAGAAAGTTCACAAACTCTTCTTTCAAGAATATCCTAAATTGTGCTATGGTGATTGCCTTGCTGTCCTGAATTGATTCAAACCTTTTATCTTACGTGGATATTTTTATTTTTGGGAAGGTGCACCATGCCTACTCTGATGGATAACCTGGATGAATCATATTTTAACATTTTTATAAACTTTCTTATATTGCATGTCATTCAGCAGCAGCATTCAAGGTATTTTTTTTTGAACCAAAATTTCTAAGAACACTTAGGAAAGAGGACTTTTAGAACTGTTCCAGAAGATGTCAAGAATGAGAGTATTAATGTATTGCTGCAAAGTTCTAAGGAGTATTTTAAGGAATGTTAGTGGCAATGTGTCTTTTACTGTATTTTTAAGCTAAGAATGCACCATATATTTCAATCACATCTCTGGTTTTCTAATAGGAAACCACACCAGCATTGACATTGTCTATTTATGTTATTGATCTTCCCGGACCTTTGTGGATTTTTATTGGAAAAATCTTATATCCTTTCAAGGACTGGAAGGATAAGTTAATACAGAAATAGAGCAAATTCTTGCTCACTCAGAGCCACTACTGCAGCATTCTGGTAATGTCACAGGTTCTTTAGACCATTGTTTGCCATTGACAGAATTCAAGGAGGAGTCATTCTGTCCAAAACGGAATTTCTACTGCAAGATTTTGCATGGAGAAGTCCTGCTGAGTTTGTCAGAAATGGGCTGGAGCCTCTTTCTATCCAAACCTTCTTTCCAGGCCTCTCATTTTCTTCACCTTTCCTTTCCTGTTTTTGTCTCAAGTACTTTGGTCCTGCTTCATGAGCTTAAGGTGTTAACTCTCTGCTCCTGTTCCCTCTCCCCTTTCTTCAAAGGCATTTCCTTTAATACGTATGCTTCACACACATACACATCTATTGCAATCTGCTGCTGTCTTATCCGGGGACTCAGACTAACACAGTCAGTGTCATTTGTAAAAATAGTAGCAAATGACATAATCCCCACACATGGAAAACTGTTTCTGCATTTGTTAGGCAGCTCATCATCCTTACTCCTCAAAAAGAAATAACTGCAGGAGTTATTATCAATATTAATATCATGCCAATCTTACAACAAAGCATATGAAGCCTAGAGAAGTTAAGGTGTTGCTGAGGTTACCCAAAAAGTTTGTCAATGTATCAGGATTGGAATGTAAAAATGTGCGCCCCCAGCCTGTGTTTGAATACTGTACTCACTCTGGAATTCACAGCAGTAGTAGAGTAGTGCAATCATCAAAAGATGCAATCTTTGTTCTGCTGCTTATTCCTTGAATTTCAGCCTTCCATAGTAATTGAATGGCTTCCTAGACTCCTGGATGCTTGCTCAACTCAGTAATGTTTTCTAAACAGTTCTCTAAATTCGTTGTTGTCTTCTTGTGCCTTATACTTTGTAAAAAAAGTTTCTATATCCTGTTTTTCTGTCTTCTCATATTTATAACCTCTGGCAAAATCCATGTATTACATTTTTAATAAGTTTTTTTTTTATTTCAAATTTATATTTCCTTATTTCTTAGATCCTTTTGGAAACATTTTGATCTGATTTTTAAAGAAGAATTTGTTGTTGTTGTTGTTTACATAAAGAACTCTGGTTTGTTTGTCTGAATTACATGGTGGCAGTTTTACAATTTCTTGTATTCATGGAGGAAGAAATTTTGGTAGTCAACTAGGTACAGGGCCTTGACTGGAATGGTGACTTAGGGGAGAACCCTAGTTTCAGAGATTTATAGGTTATACACAAATGGAGAAATGCATTTAATATTTCAGCAACTTTTTGTAATTCTATTTCTTGATATGTACCCATAATTTTTAGAAAATAAATAGAAAAGAAAGTGTTTGACCTAAATTTTTAAGCAACTGAATTGGAATCCACAGGGTTTAAAAGCCACTTTGCACAGAATATAAATGCACTGTGTGTTTGTTAGTTTATTTAGTTCTTTGTTTATTTTGTTGCTGTTTTGCATCCTTATATGTTTAACAAGTTTTACTTAAGAAATGTGTTCAAAATACATTTAGCAAGTACAACGTTTATTGAATAAATTTAATCACAGTGATCGTATTAAGAATTACTCTTACAGCCTACACTCGTGACATGGGTTGACCGCATTACTGTAGCGTATGTGTGGTAGAACCAGACATCCCCCTCTCCTGTGTAAGTTTCAGGCAACAGTTGGGCACCTATTTCAGTAGTGTTGCTGTTTCAATTTTCTCTCCAAATATATGGAAGCTATCTCAGCTGTGCTGGATTTGCTGTCCCTTTGTTACCTGGATTCTTCACCAGAGGTATCACCCAAAACGGAAATAGACCATGTAACAGATGACCCTACAAATATTTGGAGCCTACTAAAGGGAAATGACCTCAAGCAAGATTCCTTGCATTTTTAAGCTGCTGTGCAATTTAATGTAATTTTTGTGCATCTGCTGATGATTAATTTTTATTTAAAATATATCAATATATTCCACCAGTATTAAACAATCACAAACATTTTGGGCTTAATTGATTTATGAGAAGCTACACTGCTTTGTGAAACCTATATTTTATCAGGTGGCGATATGTGAGGTCCTGAATTCAATCCTCAACACTGAAGAAAATGAAGAAAATGTATTTGTTTTCAGCTAAACGAGCTAAAGGGCAGACCTTTCACAGACAAGATTTGAAACTTTTAAAGGAGACTAAAAGGTAGTTTGTTGCATAATTCTTTATGTTTTGAACAAGTTTTGGAGTTGTCGGAACACTTTTCTTCCTCTTATCATCTTGTGCTTCAGAATCATCCCATGAGGCATGGAGGACATGTGACATGGTCCTCATCTCACGAAATTGGAGATGCAGGGTCACAGATGTCAACACGTTCCCTACATCACAAGATCATTCAGTGACAGCGTTTGACTCTAAATTTAGTCTTTTAACTTCATTTCACATTTTTTGCTAGTGAATATCTCCACATCTAGAGGGTACCAGAGTTACACACTTTTGAAAATGCAGTCAAAAAGATGTATCTAGCAAAAGTACAGTGTTAGAAATGTGTATTTGATATGAAAGAATACATAATACTCACTTATAACCAGAATCTATTTTCTGTTTGAAAATGCGATGCCCATATGATACCTTTTATATCGTGCTTGTGTGTCTTTTATCCAGATCTTCCCTCTCTACCTTTGTCTTTGTAGATTTTCTGTCTTTCTGCATCTCTGTCATGTACGCACATATGCTAACACACCACTGTGTGCACACATTTGATAAATTCCACCTCTTTAACAGCCCATTGTCAGTGTCTGGAATGTATTTTGTCTCAAAGAAACATAAGAAAAGTGATTGGCATGGGTGAAACGGCATGCTTGGTCTCCGGCTGCCACGCCCCTACGTCAACGCTGCTTATTAATTTTCAGGCTACTTAGACAAAGGAATAGAACCATCAGTTATGCCAAGGTTATTTATTCTGCATCACAGCACAGACAAACCCAAGATTTAAGCTGATGTAAATAGTTGTCTAGAAAACATGTTAGTTTTCTAAATCCTCAGAGATAATAAAATAATTATTCAAATAATTCTGAAATATGTGTTCCAACAAATGTTTCCAGTTTATAACTATCACGGTGTTTTGAAAATTTGTATGAAGATCCTCAACCTAAATCTGATATTTCACTTAGTTTTTGGCCTAGTCATCAAACACATATTCACTAAATATATATTATCTATTTGGCATCAATAAAGTCTGTTTCTTATTGTGTTTTACAGTATTCTCACCATCAAGAGTTCATTTAGAATCCTTTCATCATAATGTTCAGTTTTGCTCCTTAAATTTCACATGTAATTTTTTTTCTCAAGGAGAATGCGTATAGTTTATAAGATTTTACTGTTCTGTATCTCTTGGATGATTAAGATGCATAGGAAATCCAAATGAGAAGACTGAGTGTAGATCTTCATAGTTTACCATGAACTAAACTAAAATCAAAATGGACCAAAGATAGAAATGTTAAAACAGAAGCCATCTGCTGGAACAATCTGCTGGAAGATAAAATAGGTAAGTTGGTCCGAAGGTTGTGGGTTATTGTTAAAATGATAAAATATGCAAAATTCTTGAAGACATAGATGGAGCCAAAGGTTTTCTGAACAGAACCCTAACAGCACAGAAATAACACTGATAATTAAGAAATGAGATTATATCAAATTATAAAACTGCTGCACAGCAAAATAAATAGGCAACAAAGAGAATCAAGAGACCGCCTACAGAATGGGAAATTATTTTTTTTTTATCATATCTCAGACAGTAGACTAACATGAAGAAAAAAAAAAAAACCTCTCGGAATAGAATCCCTCAATAAAATACCCAATCAAGAAGTGATTACTTGTTTCCCAGAAAAAGTGATATAGATGGTCAATAAATACTTGAAAAGCTGTTCAACATTTCAGATTATTGGAGAAATACAAATTAAAACAGCATTGAGTTACATCTTATGCTTCAAAGGATGGTTGTCATCAAGAATTCAAGTAATAACAAATACTGGCAAGACTGCTAGGAAAAGGGAACTCTTCCTGATTTCTGATAGGGAGGTAAACTGGTGTGATCACTATGGAAGTCTGTATGGAGATTCCTGAAAGCACTAAAGCGAGACATCTCAATCAACTCAGTTATTCTTCTAGTTATCGCCTCAAAAGTTAAAGTCATCAGTAGAGTGACACATGTATACCTGTGTTTAAACCTGAACATTAACAACTAAATTTTGGAAACAGCTTGTGTGTCCACTGATAGATGCATGAATAAAGAAAACATGATATTTATACACAGTGAAGTACGACTCTGCCATAAAATAGGGTAAACGTGAGTTGTTTGTAGAGAGCTAATGCACCTTGTGACCATAATGTTAAGAATCAGAAACACAAGTTTAAATGTTGGATGGTTTTCTTATATCACAAACTTAAAATATTAATAAAAAGCTAGACGATGGGAATTAGTGTATCTTTTCCAAATGAGAAAGAGAATAAGAAATGGAGTTAGCAGGAGAGAAGGGAGACAACAGTGATAGAAACAAGAAAACTTTTTTTAAAAAATGAAAATAGAGCTTTCATAAGTGGGGAAGGGAACAAAGGCTGCAGGGAGCAGGGAATGAGAGAGAGGGGAGGAGACATTATTAAGAATTAAGATGTATAAAGCCCATGTACAAACTCCCAGGACAAATGTAACCATTCTCAATTACAACCACACTAATGCAAAAAAAAAAAAAAAAAAAAAAAAAAAAAAAATTAAAAAGCCAGCAGAGCACTGCGGGAAATCCTGACCATCCCTGCAGCCATGATACTCCAGGTGGCTGTGTCGGCTCATGTTCCCTGACATCCCTCTGATACTTTGCAATACTCTCCCGAGGAGAAAACCTGCTTCTCTTGCTTCTGCCTTTATCTTTGCCCTTGTTCTTCCTCTGACTTTTGTCCTTTCAGCCAGTGTTATTTTAGCACGCAGTAAAATGTTTTCAACCTTTTGATTGATTTATTGTCATGAAATTTTATGACATACGTTTGATTTTACTAAGTGCTCTGCCCCATCTTCACATGAGCACGTATAATCTAGGAATAATAAACTCTTTAAATTCCAAAAATATTCCCCCTGCACACTTTCCTTTTGTAGATCTCCCTCATGGACCACAGTACTCTTCCTCTAGATTCAGTTTCAGACGTTTTGGCCATAAAGTAGAACCATCTCCCAGAACTTTCGTCCACATTTTATATTTGATCCTCAAGTTGTAATATTTGTGCTACCTCCTAAAGAACTGGTTCCCAGTCTCCAAATTCCAGAAGGCTCCTCCACTGCGACTCACACAGCACTGCCTGCTGTGCTAGCAAATCATATTACATGCATTTGTAGAAATTTTGGAGTAAAGATGGTCCAGGGCTTAAAAATATTGGCGTACAGAACAGCAGAGAACTCGGCGTGGAATGGACTGGGCGAAGCTGACCGCTCGCAGCCTGTGAGCTGTATCTCTGAGGGTGAGCATCTTCGCTAGTGTTGGCTTCACTGGAATTTTCCAATCGCCCAGGACCTCCGGTGTCGGATTCCACAGATGGGGCATGGAATGTGACAGTGAATAGCTGCGGTGCATAAGTGGCTTACACTGGAATATACACAGGGGGAGGAAGCTGTCAGAAGACTTTCTGAGAGCACATGGTTAGAGAAATTGCCTTTGCCTTACTTACATCCTGGGGAACACAGGGTTAATTGACCAAATGCTTTTCTTTCAGGACATGAATTATATGTTGGTAAAATATATAAGTTTCAACAACCCCAAGCAAGCTGAATGACCAACACCAAGAAGATTTATCTTAGGTTCTAAAATTTAGGAATTAATTATACAATATATAGCATTTTAAAGCTATTATAGGAATAAATTGATGAACAATACAGGGCCTGATTGCAAACATAAAAATCATTTTATTATTTTTAATTAATCCAAAAATATTGCAATATAGATCCATATATTGAATGATGAAATGTATTAATAGCAAAAAAGTGAAAAAATAAAATTTAAAATTCAAATTTTAAAATTATGTATTTTATAAACATTATCTTATTAATAACTCATAATTTAAAAGCACATTGGTTTTCTTTGAATAATCTTTTTCATATGGAAAATATTTACATGTCCTATCAGGATTCACTTGGAAGTAGATATTTTGGAATTATTTTGCTAATTTTATCTTGCTGCATGGTTCTTCAAGTATGCAAGTATATTGTAGTAGGAAGAAAAGAAACTGAATACCTCTAAAATTAATCAATGCCAGAACAGAATATTTCAAAAGGAAGGAAGGAAGACAGAAGTAATGAAAGAAGAAGGAAGGAAGAAGGGAAGAAAGGAAAAATGTTTAAAATCTTCATCTTGTCATTAGGAATTTAAATTCATAAAACTGCAATAGAGTCTGCCTTCGTCTTTCTAGAGGTATTGTACCAATGGACAACACCTCTAGCTTCTTTGCTGGCTTGGGGAAAGACACCACTCTTTAAAGAGGGTTCCCACACCACCAAAAGGAATTAAATGAGAGAAAATGATAACTCAGTGTTTGTCTTTAATGCTGGAAGTTTCCAAGAACCCAACATCTCCAAGTTGGAAGGATCTTAAAGATTCAGTGTCTTATACTCTGTAGGAATCTCCCCAGGAATTCCTATGGGTGCTCCTGTGACCTCTGCTTTTAAGTAAATATTGGTGACTTGGGACACTGAATCAACAGCGGTCATTTTGTCTTTATTTGGTTCTTTATTTTGGGAAATGTTTTATTTGGTTTTTTGTTTGTTTTATTTTTTTTGCCTTTTTTTTAATGTGTGTGTGTTCTTGCTGTTTTTGTGTTTTCTGTTCTAAAGAACTACATTTACCCATGGAGATTAAAGGCTCACACCCATGCATAAAGTCAGCATGTTTCATCTCTGTGATATTTTTTGTCCCTCTCTTCTCTTCCTCTTGCTTTCTCCTCCTTCTTGAATTTTTGCTTTGATAACTTTACTCTTCTGTTCTGTCTTTTGTGCACCACTCCTGTACTCTCTGTGCCCAGTTTCTCCAAGCCTCTTGTGAAGGACAACACAATAATGTTCTCAGGACATGTGCTCTGTAATGTCATTTGACAAGCTTGATTAAGATTTGAGCTAAGGGTTTCTAAAAATATTTCATTCCTCACACGCAGTGCCCCCAGACCCACCATCAGTGGTTTGCCAGGTACATTTCCATAAAGTGCTGGGCTGTGAACCTGCTTCCAAATCCCAGGAGGGTTTGTGTGTTTAGGGGAGAAGAGAAATCATATCTTGAATTACACTGCAATCTAAGAAAAATGTTTAAAGTGTTGAAAGACAGAGTAGAACATTAAATGAATGTATGAGGATCATGTCAATTTACTGAACATTTGCCATCAGCAGCACTTAAAGACAAAGATGGTCTGATATTATCTCTACCAATCTTATCCTTTGTGTGTGTGTGAGTTAGAATCTGTCCCTTACTTTGATATACCTCTCTGAACATTTGCTGCCTCCCATCAACAACTAAGGCTATTAAAATCAATTCATCCTCAAATATGTATTGATGAAACATGCTGACTTTATTCATGGATGTGAGCCTTTAATCTCCATGGGTAAATGTAGTTCTTTAGAACAGAAAACACAAAAACAGCAAGAACAAAAAAAAAAAAAAAAGCAAAAAATAAAACAAACAAAAAACATATATTTTATGCATAAAAATTCTCATTTCACATGTTTTTAAATTATTCTTGTGACAGTGGTGTTCTCTGTACTACAATAAGTGATTTGTTTACCACTGTAAAGAAATACTCCTGAAAAGCCAGGACTGTGCTGCATGTTTAAAAGGATGGAAACATCTTTAAATGTTATTGTACATACCAACCTTCAGTTAACCTATTTGGAAACTATTACCTGTGGGGAGAATTTTCCTGTGAATGTCTGTCTGTAAGCTTCTGCCTTTTGGGGAAATGTAACATGGTGTGTTTTGTGAAGTCAGATGATCTGGATTCCACTTGACTACTTTTGATTATTTGGAAAATCAAGTTGTCAAATCCCCTAAAGAGCCTGAACATTAGTTTCTCTCTCTGTAATGGGTTTTCAGGACATGTGTGCTATAAATTCATTTAACAGACTCAGAGCCATACATTTTTTAAAAGTGTATCATTCCCCATATGCAAAGCCCCATAGGCCCACTCTCAGTGGACTGCTGGGTATAGTTTTACAACAAGGATTCTCATTAAAGCTTTAAGGTAATATATATATATATATATATATATATATATATATATATATATATGACTTTTGTAACTTTATGCTGCTTGTGAGATATGTTTATGTATGTGTTATATATATATATATACATACATGAATATTTCTTACATTTGTATTTCTTAAATTAGTACTTTATTAATTCAAGATCTTCTATGTTTCAGTCTCTGAAGCAGTCAAACGCAATGTGTTTACATAGGGCTCTGTACTTGGCCTTGGAAACTCAAAGGGAGTCACGTACTGATTTCACTTAAGTTATCACCTTTGTTTAAATGAGTAAAGACAGAAACTCCGTGAGTCCATTAAGTAACAGGACGAGTCCTTCTTTTGTAATACCTTCTTTTCTATTGTTTCCAAATAAAGCATATGAAACTGGAGAGAGACAGACAGAGAGACAGAGAGTGAGAAAAAGAGGCCAAGAAAATAACAGAGAAACAGGGAGAGAGACAGAACGGAATTTAACCTAGAACATGGGAAGAGGTTGATGGAGCTAAAATGGTATTGTAGGGCAGGAAAGATAAACATATTTGAAGATAATTAAACTTTGAAGTGAGCTTAGAAGAAGACCAAGCCAGCCAGGTGTACGCATCGAACCTGGAAACCTGGGCAGAGGACACCATGATCAAATGCACAGTGACACCAGCAAAGTTAGGAAGCCTTGATGGAAAAGCAGGGTACAAGATCACAGGAGCCTGGGCAGGGACTGGAAGATGCCAGAGAGCCTTGCATTCCAGGCTAAGGACCCCAGGTTTACTGCTCATGGTATCAGGAGTCTTCTGAATTCAGCTAAAATTCTGTATGCAACTAACACCTCAACTGAAACTCAGTGTCCCATGATGGCTTCTGTGAAAAGCTCTACTTTAGGGCCAGTGATGTTAGAAGTTGCAAGGACAGACTCTTTTCTTCAAGGGGTTCAGTGTGATCCTACATCTTTGGCAACCTGAGAATCCCACATCAGTGCTAACTGCCAGGCTCCACTGGCTGGAATCTCTCATCTTGGAGTAGCTGTTTCAGAGACAGGGAAGCAAGCATGTGCAGGCATCAAACCCAGGCTCTCCAGATCCTCCTCCACGTCCTCCTGCTGTTTTAGGAAGAGGAAAACCCAAAAGGAGTGAAGTGAGCATTGAAACTTACATCTAATTCTAGAAGGCAGCAGCAACACATAGAAAAAACATGTGAAGAATGATGGCATATTTATGATGGGAAAATTAAAATAGGTATCTCGCCCTCTATATTCCTTAGCCTGCAAATGCTGTTCTTTTCCAGACTTTGTCATTTTTCCAAATCTCTGCAGGGTCCGTTCCACACATTTCCCTGCCTCAGTCTGTCTTCTGTCCTCTGTTTCACGCAGAAGTCTGAAGAATGATCTATGGAAAAGGAGAAATGAGAAATGCCCATCTCCTGTACTTTGAAATCCTTTCCATTTCCACAGTCTTAGGGAAACAAGGTCAATCTTTTCAACAGAGCTCTACATTTTTGATGAAAAATGAAATAAGGTCAACAGATGTTAGACTAGCAATACAACGCTGAGCTCCATCACTTTCTAAATTTAAGGAGCAGCGAAAAAATCAGAAGTACGTCATCAGTATTGTCTCTCCTATAAAATGGAAGAAAAGTCCTGTCTATTACTTTTCTAACACAGGTGGTACTTGTGTAGACTGCACATCCTTTGAATGTACTGGCACATGGTGAATCTTATCTTCTTTTCAGATTATGGGTTTTGCATTATTTGCTGTCTGGTTATAACACTTATGGGCTTTCAAATCTATGCTGAGACCATGCATGATTCTCAGTGTGGATGAGAACCCTGGTCAACCTGTGACATTCTGACATTAGTCTTCTGCTCAAGATAAATTTCTGGAAAAATGTAGCAGAAATTCTGTACTGAGATCTGAGGATCCGTATATTTTCATTAATCTTTTAACCACATTTCTCCGAAGAGTACAAATTGTTTAAAACATTTAAAAATTTCTAAGAAAGATTTACATTAAACAAACAAACAAAAAAAATTGTTGTGAGTTGTATAAGAACTGTGATGCTATTTGGCAGCAATAGTTTAAAGCTGTAAACTCTGAGGCAAAAGCAGTGTAAAGTCAGTGTGGATCAAACAGTTTTCATTGCATTGATAGGGAAATAATAGTCTAAAAACTAGCCTGTAGTTTTAAAGTTTTTAAATAGTTAGAAAACTAGCCTGCTTTGACTGATATTATGACTCTAAGATTATGCCAATGCAAAAAGAAAAGCTCATATGTCAGTATATTAGTTGCAAAATAATACATAATTATTTTCAAACTTGTCAGAGAAATTTGTTGTGAATGATGTGGTTTTTAAAATTTGTAATACACAGAAATTAATCAATAGCCACTCAGATGAGAAAATTTGCTCAAAAATAGAGAAAGATTATGTTAGTTTTCTATAAATCAATTATATTTACCATTAATAAGTTTAAAAAATCAAGTGCAGGAGAATCTACTATTTTAATATATCTCACATTTCATTTCTAATTTAATTTTAATTACAAAAAGAATTTTTGAAAATTGACTGGCCATAAATGCACAAATTTTAAGGGTATGGATTTGAAATTCTACAAAGGGCTAATTTTTAATAAACATTAGCTCAAATAGAATATAGATTGTCTCTGTTACCCCAGAGTTACTTTGATGGTGACATTTTAGTTCTCTTTGTCTGAGAATTTCTTTATAAGTAGGTTCATTAAAATATAATACCTTCTGGATCTAATTTTTATTATGTCTCTGAAATCCATCTCTCTTGCTGTGTGCATCATTGTAACATTTTAATTTTTAGATAATGAATGCTCAGTTCATGCATAGGTTACCATCTGTGTTTTGTTTACACTTTTACATGCATTTTCACAGTTTAGTGTTTTTCAAAACTCTCAATATTTTTAGAGACTTCTGTTATGTGGCTAGCTCCTTATCCAACTAGTAAATGATGTGCATTTAAATTTCAACTGCATTTACTGATTGAAGTATTTGTTTCCATTTGCAAGTCTTTAGAAATTTAAGTATTTGACAGTGTTAGCCACATTTCAGTTCTCCCACATCAAGTTAGGCTCTAAAGAAAGTCTGACTTGGACAGAAATGCATGTACCCTCATCCACATAAACACATTAAGGGCGGTCTTAAGCCTGTGAAATCCACTTTAATCATAATATCCAAACTGAGTGGATTGAAACTAGAATTAGAGCATATGTATCAACCTTATTCAAGGAGAGCCGAATATATCTTTCACTGACAGAGCACTTTCTTAGCCTAGACAAGGCCCTGTGTTTGATCCATAGCACCAAATAATTTTTAAAATAAAAATAAATAAGCAAATAAATACATTGTGTTTTTAAAAGAGTAGAATGAAAAATATTTCCAAAGAAAATGTTTTACTATTAAGCTGTGTTTTTTAAAAAATGTATCCGTAATGGATGTCTCTGCATGCATATTAAAGAAAATTGTAGTAAGTTCTGAAATGGGAAAGAAATGTGAATATAACCAAAATAATGACTTTAACTTTTCATGTTTTTATTATCCCTTTTCATAAGGTAAGAATATTAATACTGTTCCATGTATGTTACAAGAAATGCTGGCACTTGAGGGTCCAGATATAACCAGTGAATATAACACAGTCTTTGCATACAGACAGCTAGGCGATAGGTGTTAGCAATGGATAGACAGACAGACAGACAGACAGACAGACAGACAGATAGGTAGATAGGTAAAAGGCAGATGAGAGCTAGGTCAATAGAATAGGCAGATATAAAGACCGAGATAGAAATGAGTCATTTCAGTCTCAGAACCACATTTGACCACATTCCAGAAGTGTAACACAGAGGTGCTCCTTCCATAAGCCCTGGAATGTTCCTTAAAAAGTGAGTCAGATCCCAGTGTGCCATATAGTCACAAAATAAAATAACATAAGATGCTTAAATTTTCTGGTATATTATAGTCTCCTTAACCATATTTGCTCCTATGTAGTCTTACTGTCAAAGTGGGAATTACACAAATTAATAATAAATTACCATTAATACCCCAGGATATGATTTGATTTTCCATGAAATTTAGCATTGATGTCATTTCTGAAATCTTTTTCTTCTGGATCTTTTCTTCAAAATTCCCTGTGTGCGGCTTCTATGATGATGAATTAGAGGTGAATTTAGCAACCAATGCAATATAAGCATCATCAAAATTGGAAACTAAAAATCTCTTTGAACTCATTTGTTTTGGCCACGCAGCAGATGTGTGTATCATCAATTGAATTTGTAGCAAAATCAAAATTTCCTAAAGACTTCAAACCCACTATTCACAAACTCTTAAATGAACAACAACAACAAAAATATTAGTCTGTTGTTTTCAGTGTTGGGTATTGAAACCAGAGCCTCGGGCATGCTAGGCACACTCTCTCCTGTACAGTACACCAGCTATTACTAGTTTCTAAGGAACAAACAGTAAAGCAATTGTGTTAATTTCTCTGTGCTTCACAGTCAGCATGAAAAGTTAATTACACATATTACCAGTTCTACATTTTCTGAGTTTCAAAATTTTAGTATTTTCTAAAAAATTTTGGCCAATAAAGTGACAGAAAAGTACAAGAAATCTCGAGCTAAATACTCCAACGATTTTGCTTCTCTTACAGTGATATTAGCTCTAAAATATAAGTTTCTTTCTACTTACCACTCATGTCAGACACCAGGATGTAGGAATGGCTGTGACTCACCTTTTCTATCCCCACACTACTGCTCATGCTCTACAAGATAATGCTCAGGCCAAAACCTCTTTTGATGTTTGAATGTTGTTTTTCTTCTTTGTCAACTATGGTGAACTGTTAGAGAAAAAACATTTTTTTCTCTCAGTGTGATTCATCTGTCATTTTTATTTAGCACAATTAAAGATTTGTCGTCCAGTGTGAGACCCAGTTGCACATCTTTGGCTATTGAGTCTATTGGACCAAGGCAAGAGATATGGAGCAGGCAGCATGCTTTCACAAAACATTCTCATAATACACTTTTGCAGGCTCCACATAATTTTCTCTATCAGCCATTCTAAGCCTGTGGTAATGGACCTGTATAGGTTGCATTTTTATGGCATCCACTTGTTGTTTGACAAAAGCCATCAACTTACTCTCACAATCCCAAGAGTTAGGATCCAGGCTGTCAGTTCCATCATGTGAAAAACAAAAGCTTTGAAAAAATTCTCGCAGGGATCATTTTTTGTCCCTGGAGTCATCTGTAATATTATCCTCTATTTGTTCTACTTGATCTATTTGTTTAACCAATCATTCTGGCAACCATCTCGCAGATTTCATCTCTTTAGAGTAAATGCATACTGATCCTCGTCCCCAGATAAGGACTGGGTCTGGACCATGCCATGAGTTAGTAAGGGCGATCTCTCCATAGTACAGAAGCAAATTGCTATTGTGTTTCAGTATGCCAAAAACGGGTGGCTGCTGATTGCCCAACAGCATCCAAATTTAAAAAAATTAAGGATGAATAAGGCATGAAATAGAATATTTTAAGGTGTCCCCCTTGTGGGGTACCATTCCCCCTTTTATTTTATCAACAGTGAGTTTTAGGGAGAGATGTGCCTTTTCAACTATGCCTTGACCTTGAGGGTTATAAGGTATGCCTTTTATATGATGAATATTAAGATGTGGACAGAAATGGGAGAAGGCAGAACTAGCATAGCCTGGACCATTATCAGTCTTTAATTGTTGTGGGCCTCCCAAAACTGATAAGGTAGTTAACATATGGCTAATAACATGTTTGGTAGCTTCACCAGTCCGGGGAGAGGCATAAAGATAACTGCTAAAGATTTATTGTTACATGAATGTATTTAAGTATGACAAACTCAGGAATGTGGGTGACATCCATTTGCCATAATACACTGGGGATAAGTCCTCTAGGATTTTTTAAAATTTAATTTAAGAGAAAAAGAGAAAAACACAAAACAAAACAAAGCAGTGTAAGGGTACACGTAATACAGAACTACAAAAAAAAAAAAACAGTAAGAAATCACCTGTTAAGAGATTACATATTATCATCTTGGAAATAGTTGCTCAAATCACAGTATCAAAGAATACAAAGTGCACATTCAAACAGAGAAACTGCAAACAGCTGCGTTCAATGATCCAAAAACATTAATATAGTCAGCCATTTAACACCCCCAAACACACTTACTGTTATATCTGTTAGAGCTCTTTTTTTTCCCCTCTCTTTTTTACAACAAAATTTACACATTTTGGATTTTATTACTCCTTAGTTCTTATTAATTTTATGGGGGGAGAGAATAAAGTCAAATATGGCAAAACAAAGCTGTCAGTCAAAACCAAGGATAGACATAGCACATGATGTAGAACAGAGTACAATGTTATCAACAATGGTTATCAACGTTGTCTCTTGTTTCTTTAAAAAGAATTGTCTATCTCATTAGATATTATAAAGTTGGATAAAACAGTACAGAACAAGACAAATAAAACTTAGGCATTGTAAACATTACAGGACTTCCAAAGGAGACAATAGTCAAACCAGAATGGGCATCTTAGTGAATCTTATTGCCTTCAAAGTAGTTGCCTATACCCTCAAACTTGATACTATCATACAGAATGGAACAGAGTCTAAGCAGTCAAAACAAGATTGTGGGAGTACTACAGGACTTCAAAACAAGTTAATAGGAAATCAAAAAGAGTTACTATTATATATCCTAATTTTCTTAATTTTTCCGCTTAATTAAAACAAACATAAGAAATAACTAAATAATTTTTTTAAAGAATAAGGGAGAGATTGAGATAAAACAGGACATAACAATATAACAATACATGTCAAAGCATGACTGTTTCAGCAACCTAGTGCTTCACCACCAAATAACCCGACTTAATAGTAGTTACCATAGTGTCTGTCTTTTTCTTTGAAATATTTGGATAAAACTTCATAAACTATAGCTTCAAATATTTCCATATCAAGAAGCCCAGAATAAAGCCTTTCTAATTAATAAGTGAAAACTTTACAAGGCTTCAAGGCCACATAATGGGGAATCATGATTACCAAATATTTTTATATATTTGAATCATTACTTACATTAGGAAAACTATTCGGTATTCACACATACGAGATTGATTTATTTCACTTATGAGTATGGTCTCAAGCTGCGCCCATTTATTGATAAATATCTAAATGTGATCCTTCTTTATAGCTGAATAATACTCCATTGTATAGAAATACCACAACTTTTTTATACATTCCTCAGTTGATGGACTCTTGGGTTGTTTCCAAGATCTGGCAATTACAAATTGTGCTGCTATAAACAGAGGTGCACATATATCATTGTGGTAAGATGCTTTCAGTTCTTCTGGGAATATGCCTAGAAGTGGAAGAGCTGGAATAAATGGGATTTCCAATCCCAACTTTTTGAGAAATCTCCAGACAGACCTCCACAAAGGCTGTACCAGTCTACACTCCCACCAACAGTGCAGCAGAGTTCCTTTTCCCCCACAGCCTCTCCAGCATTTGTTGTTCTTGGTTTTCTTGATCCTGGCCATTCTTTCAGGAGTGAGATGGTATCTCAGTGTGGTTTTAATTTGCAATTCTCTAATGACCAATGATGATGAGCATTTTTTCATGTATTTATTTGCCATTTGCATTTCTTCATCTGAGAATTGCGTATTCATCTCAGATGCCCATTTTTGGATTGGATCTTTGAATTTTGGAGGTCTGAGTTTTTTTAATTCTTTATATGTTTTAGACAAGAGTCCCTTGTCTGAGAGAGAGTTCACTAAAATCTTTTCCCAGTTTGTGGCTTTTCTTTTGACTATGCTGGAGATTTCTTTTGACATGAAGAAACTTTTTAATAAGAAGTGGTCCCAGTTATTGATTCTGGGAAGTATTTCCTGTGCAGTTTGAGTCCTGTTCATGAATTCTCTACCTACACCTATGTCTCCAAAGTTTCTACCCAATTTGTCTTCCAATAGATTTAGTGTTTCTGTTTTAATATTCAGATCTTTGACCCATTTAGATTTTAATTTAGTACATGGTGATAGACATGGGTCTAGCTTTAGTTTTCGGCAAATGGAGAGCCAGTTTTTCCAGCACCATTTATTAAAGAGACTGTCGTTCTTCCAGTGAACCTGCTTGGCTCCTTTATCAAAGCTAAGGTGGTTGAGTGTGTTTGTAGTTGTGGTTGTATCTTCTAATCTATTCCATTGTTCTTTGGCTCTGTTTTCATTCCAATACTGTGTTGATTTTACTACTGTTGCTTTGTAGAATAACTTCAAGTCAGGGATTGTGATGCCTCCTGCTTTGTCTTTGCTGCTTAGAATTGCCTTTGCGATTCTAGGTCTCTTCTGGTTCCAGATGAAATTTAGGAGTGATTTCTCTAGATCTATAAGGTATGTTGATGGTATTTCTATTGGGATTGCATTGAATCTGTATAACAGTTTTGGGAGAATGGCCATCTTCACAATGTTTGTTCTTCCTATCCATGAGCAAGGGATGTCTTTCCATTTTCTGAGATCATCTTCAATTTCCTTTTTCAGTGTATTATAATTTTCACTGTATAAGTCTTTCACTTCTTTCATAAGAGTAATTCCTAAATATTTCATTTTTTTTGCTTGCTAATGTGAATAGTCCAGTTTCTCTTATTTCCCTCTCTGTGATTTTGTTGTTCATGTATAGGAATGCTATTGATTTCCGAGTATTGATTTTGTATCCAGCCACATTACTGAATTTATTTATTGTATCTAAGAGTCTTTCAATGGAGTTTAGGGGGTCTTCTATGTAGAGTATCATGTCATCTGCAAAGAATGATAATTTAACTTCTTCTTTTCTTACCTTTACCCATTTTTTTTTCTCTTTCTTGCCTAATTGCTCTGGCTAGTACTTCCAGTAGTATATTAAGTAGGAGTGGTGATAAAGGACATCCTTGTCTTGTGCCCAATTTTAAAGTAAAGGCTTTCAATTTTTGGCCATTTAGGATGATACCGGCTGTTGGTTTGTCATAAATGGCCTTTATTATATTGAGGTAAAGACCATCTATTCCAATTTTCTGTAAAGTTTTTATCATGAATAAATGTTGGACCTTATCGAAGGCTTTTTCTGCATCTATAGAAATGATCATGTGATTCTTATTTTTGGCTTTATTGATATGGTGGATTACATTTCTTGATTTGCGTATGTTGAACCATCCTTGCATTCCTAGGATGAATCCCACTTGGTCAAGGTGTATAATCTTCTTGATGATTTGCTGGATCCTATTTGCCAATATTTTATTGAGGATTTTTGCATCTGTGTTCATTAGGGAGATCGGTCTATAGTTCTCTATTTTTTAGTTGGATCTTCCTCAGGTTTTGGTACTAGAGTAATATTTGCTTTAGGAATGACTTAGGAAGGATTGCTTCCCTTTCAATTTCATTGAATAGTTTGAGGAGTGTCGGCATTAGGTCTTCTTTGTATTCCTTGTAGAATTCTGCAGTGAATCCATCTGGGCCTGGGCTCTTCTTGGTGGGTAAGGACTTAATTACATTTTCAATTTCAGTAACAGAGATTGAGTTATTCAACAGTTTTACATCCTCTTGATCTAGCTTTGGTACTTCATATATTTCTAAGAATTTGTCTATTTCTTCTGTGTTATCAAAACTTTGAGAGTAGAGGTTTTTGAAAAAGGTGTTGATGATCTTCAGTATTTCGGTAGAGTCTGTAGTGATTTCACCTTTTTCATTTCTTATTGCATGAATTTGAGCTTTTTCTTCCCTTTTTAAAATAAGGTTTGCTAGGGGCTTATCGATTTTATTTATTCTTTCAAAGAACCAACTCTTTGATTCGTTTATTCTTTGGATTGTTTTCTTAGTCTCTATTGCATTGATTTCTGCTCTGATTTTTATAATTTCCTCTCTTCTTTTGGCTTTGGGCTTGACTTGCTCTTCTTTTTCTAGCTGTTTGAGGTGTAGCATCAAGTTATTTATTTCTATTCGTTCTGTTTTCCTGATGTGGGAACACAATAAATTTTCCTCTGAGGATGGCTTTCATTGCATCCCACAGATTCCGGTAAGTTGTATCTGCATTTTCATTTTCTTTTAGGTATTGTTTAATTTCTTCTTTAATTTCTTCTGTGACCCACGGATTACTCAAGAGTGTTATTCAGTTTCCATGTGTTTGCGGGATTTTTGCAGTATCTTTTATCATTAATTTCTAATTTCAGAGCGCTATGATCCGATAACACGCAAGGGATGATTTCAACTCTTTTGCATTTGTTTAATTATGTTCTGTGAGCTAATATATGGTCTATTTTAGAGAATGATCCATGTACTGCTGAGAAGAATGTGTATTCTGATGTTGTTGGGTGGAACATTCTGTATATGTCTATCAAACCCATTTGTTCGCAGGTGTGATTCAGTTCTGTTATTCTTTGCTCATTTTCTGTCTGGTTGATCTGTCCCTTGGTGTCAATTGCGTATTAAGGTCTCCTGTTACAATTGTGTTACTGATTATTTGAGTTTTCATTTCTGTTAATAATTGTTTTATATAACTGGGTGCTCTGGAGTTTGGTGCGTATATATTTAAAATAGTTATCTCTTCCTTTGGAGTTTTCCCCTTACGAGTATGTAGTGACCTTCTTTGTCCTTTATGGTCATTGTTGGTTTAAAGTTCACATTGTCTGCAAACAGAATGGCTACTCCTGCCTTTTTTTGGATTCCTGCTGCATGAAGAATTGTTTTCCATCCTTTGCGTTTCAGTCTGTGAGTATCCTTCTGGGTTAGATGGGTTTCCTGTAAACAGCATATGGTTAGATTTTGTTTCTTGATCCATTCTGCTAGTCTGTTTCTTTTGATTGGTGCATTGAGACCATTTACATTAATGGTTATTACTGTTAAATGCTGGTTAATTGTAGGAATGTTATCTCTCTGCTGTTGCATCTTTATCTTTCTGTTCTGTTTAATTATTTGCTTTGCTTAGTGGTTTTTTCCTTTGTGTATCTAAACTGTCTTTCAATATTTTTTGCAGGGTTGGTTTGGTGTTCATGAAGTTCTTCAGCTGTTCTTTGTCATGGAAGTATTGTATTTCACCCTCAATTTTGAATGATAGTTTTGCAGGATATATCAGTCTAGGTTGGAAATCATTTTGCTTTAGGATCTGGAATACTTCACTCCATGCTCTTCTTGACTTTATTGTTTGTGATGAGAAGTCTGCTGTGATTCTGATAGGTTTTCCTTTATACGTGATCTGTCTTTTCTCTCTGACAGCTTTTAATAATCTATTCTTGTGTTGGATTTCTGGGATGGTGATTATTATATCTCTGAGTGTAGTTTTATTTTGGTTATGACTATTTGGAGTTCTATATGCTTCACTGATCCTGATGTGAGTTTCTGATCTCATGCTTGGGGAATTTTCAGCTATTACTTCTCTAAATATCCTCTTGACATCCTTTATGTTGTCTCCTTCTTTTTCATTAATCCCTATCATTCTTATGTTATTCTTCTGTGCATCATCTTGCAGTTGTTGAATTGTTGTTTCCTGATTCCTTGTTATTTTTAAAAGATCTTTCCTTTACTGTTCACTAGCTGCAATCCTGTTTTCAAGGTCTGAAATTCTATCTTCACTTTCATTAAGGCAGTTTTTACAACTTTCAGTGGAGTTTTTTATTTCCTGTATATCTCTGTGCATCTGCATTATGTATTCTGTTTGTTTCTTATATTGCTCGTCTAGGGATTCTATCTTTTTGTTTAGTTCCTCCAATTTTTTATCTGTGTTTTCTTTAGATATATTTAGAATCTCTTTCATTTCTTTTATCATTTCTTCTTTTATCTGGGAGATTACTTCGAGTTTGAATTTCTTTAAAGCTTCCTGGAGTTGCTTGTTAATTTCAGTAGCTATTGTGTCCAATATATGAGGTAGATGGGATATATTTTCTTCTATATACATTGCTCCTAGGGTTTCTTGAGATGGGCTGGAGGTTTGAGGTTGTAATTTGGTCTTTCATTTTGTCATTTTCCTATATTTCTGTGTTTCAAGTGTTATTTGAAAGCTTCCTCAGGATCTGTTGAAAATCCCCTTCTATGTTTGCAGCTACTGAGACTCTGGCACCACGCTACCCCAAGCCATTGTGCCTGCAGAACCAATGGCCCTCCTCTGCCTGCTCAGAACTCCGCAGTTCCAGACAAGCTGGGCCTCAGGGATACTGTGCGCCCACCTGCCCCTTAGAAGCTCCACAGCTCTTCAATTGCAGCCGGGTTAGGGTACTCACCACAGGCCGCGGTACCTCAGGAACCTGTGATCCCTCCCTGCTTTCAGAGATATCCACAGTCCTCCAGACACACGGAGAAGCCGATGCAGGCACCCCAGATCCACCCGGCTCCTCCTCTGCACACTGATGGCTAGGCGTGGCAGCAAAACAGGCTGGTCTCTGGGGATAGTGTGGGCCCGCCCACCCGTCGGGCGCTCAGCAGTTCTCCAAGTGCAACTGGGATGGGGAGGAGGATGTATTGGCCTCAAACCCACCTCTCCCCTTCACTGCACCTGGGAGCCTGGAGGGACCCAAACAGTCTGGGCTGAGATATCCACAGTCCTCCAGACACACGGAGAGGCTGATGCAGGCTCCCCAGATCCACCCAGCTCCTCCTCTGCACACCGATGGCTCAATCCTCTAGGATTAACCCCAAAGTGTGGAACTGGGAGGTGCATGGCCCAAGAGGGGCAATTTTTTACTATCTGTCTGGCTTGTTCTCTAGTGATCTTGTGCAAAAGACGGAAGGCTTGAGCACTGAGATAGTGTAATTGATGACTCTTTTGTGTTGAAGTAACATTGTCATCATGATCACTGGAGCTAACATTAGCTAAAGTATAAAGGAGAGCTTGCAGTCCAGTGGCCAGGTCTGATGCATGATTATCATTGGCCAGAGGTCCTGGTAACCCAATGTGAGCATGTGGATATCCGATAAAAAAAGGGGGGGGCAAGTTCTTTTTATAATAAGCATTGTATTTGCCTAAACAGTTGTCCAGTGCTGGAGGCACTTTTGATTTGGCCAGCTGTTTCTAGCAGGGGCACAGAGTGTGCAATATAAGCGCTGTCAGTATATAAATTCACAAGCTGATTGGGAAATGCTGAAAGGGCTGCAGCGACAGCATTGAACTCTGTGATCTGGGCTCATGTACTGTTTGTTTGGAAGGCTACAGTTTGGTTTTGAAAAACATAGGCTGCTAACCCAGTTGAGGAGCCATCAGTAAATACCAACAAAGCATTTTTTAATGGTTTGAATGATGTGACCATAAGAAAGATAAATTAATGCTGATTGACAAATTCAATAAGCTTGTCTGGGGGATAATCGTTGTCTAGAAGTCCTATGTAGGAGGCAAGAGTAGTAACTGTGTGAACCTTTGGCCATAAGTGATAGTAGTAATGTATTTAGGTGAGGATACCATGACCTTTATTACTCCAGAATAATCATTATCAACTATGCCTGGAAAACCTGTAGTCTATTAAATATTGTGCTGCTACATCCTATTATAAGGCCAAATGTATTTTTTTGATAGGGGTCCAAAATCTCCTTTAGGGAGGGCCTGAACTCCCATTTCAGGGGTTAATACTGTGTGGGTGATGGAACTGAGGTCCAATCCTGCACTCCCTGTTGTGGCTCTAAAGATGTCTGAAATAGATTGTTGTTTGTTGGAACAAAGCTTACTGCCCCAAAGATTTGTTTGGGTTTGGGGGCCTGGGGCTGGCCCCGAATTCCACTCCCCTGCAGTGGAATCAATTCTTTTCCATTAATATCCCTTTTAGGTTTGCATTCATTAGCGCAATGGTATCCCCTTTTACATCTAGGGCACAATCGTGATGCTTTGGCTTTTGCTTTGACATTGGAATCTCTATCTCTGGAGTCTTTTTTGCAGTTCTTTGCAAAATGACCAGTCTCTCCACAGGTAAAACACTTCTGTTTATGCTTTTGAGATAAGAACTGTTTAACTGTAAACCCTTGCAAGGCAGCAGTCATAGCAAGACCTTGCTGATAAGTAGTTCCAATGTCACAGCAAAGGTGTATATATCCTGTTAGGTCTGTTTTATTTTTATGAGGTCTGATAGTGGCCTGGCAGGTGGTGTTGGCATTTTCAAAAGCTAGCTGTTTAATAAAATATGTGCCTGCATCAGTGTGGCCAAAGATTCTCCTGGCAGCAGTGATCAAACAATCAACAAATTCTGAAAAGGGTTCATCTGGGTCGTGCTTAATGCCAGTGAGAGAGGAACTCGTATTATCTTTTGCAAGCAGCTTTCTCCATGTTCCAGTAGCTGCTGTTTGAATTTGAGCAAAAAGTGTTGGATTAAACTCCTTTTGAGCCTCTCTGCATGCGTAGGCACCCTCCTCTATTAACATATTAAGGTCCCACCCATTGCTAGCTTGTGTATTGCACCTGGGGGTCTCTTTGAAATTTTCTATATATTCTGATTTCTGCAAAAGATAATTCCCACTCTATAAAGTCGCTCGAGCCAATCCTTAACTATCTGTAGGTGTGAGCCAGACATGAGCCAGAGAATCCAAAGTAGCCAAAATACATGAGGCAGTAGTACTGTATTGTGCCACCGCCATTTTTAACTATTTTTGACTATCTCAGATGTCTGAAATTTAAAGATGTATAGTGGCAGATACCTGGTCTTCGGTGCCTTTTGTCTCAGTTATAGGGAAAGCATTTTAGTCTGATACTGGGTCAAGCCAAGAGTTAAATTTTGAAATCACATCCCTCAGGGGGAGTCGCTGAATGGGAGAGGCTCTGGAGGAGATTTTGGGATTTTGGGATTAGTTTCACTTTTCATTTTAAATTTAGCTATTTTTAGTTTTTGTAATTGAGCTATCAAATCCTGGTGTTCTTTTTCTAGTTCAATCTGTTGTTTTAAAAGTTCAATTTTGTCTTTTAGCTCTTTACTAGGATCAGAAGCTGAAGCAGGGGCAGTACAGGACAGGGGAGGGAGCACAGTACAGACCCTGCTGAAGGCTTCCTCTGCACTGGCTGCCTGCTGCAAGGTGGGGCTGCAGCTTACTAAATCTGGAAGGGGGTGGGTGCTAGCAGTTACCAGGTCACTTTTATCCCTACATACAAGTTCGTCTATTATATCCCAGTAAGTGAAGACCATTACCAGGACCTTTTCCAGTCCAAAGAGGTTGCAGTAATCTTTAGACATTGTGCCAACCTGTTTCCACTGTTTGGGAACAATAGTGCCCTGCATAGGGAACCAAGGGCAAACCTCTTTTATAAAATCAAAGCATTGGCATAATTGTTCAGTATTCACCTTAACTCCTTGTGTCTTTAAACGTTTAACTAAATTTTCAACAAAAATCTCATGCTGGCTAATTTCTTGTCCCATAATCGCTGTTCACTTACTGGGGTTCAGCGGCATGGCAGGCTCCCACATCAGTCCTCTATTTTCTTTTTCTTTTTCTACTTTGGACCCATGAACAGCATCCCTCACTAAGTCCCCTGTTCTTGGGCCCCATGTTGGGCACCACTTGTCCCAGCCTGCAGGTAAGTTCACAGTCCCCTAAAGGGGGTGTGGTGATGAAGAGGCAACAAGAGACACAAAGAACAGAGACAAGATGAGGAAATCCAATCACATCTCATTTACTCAAAGAAGGAGAATCAAATATACAGGGTATTGGGGAGGAGGGAGTTGGGTTCTGAGATGTCAGCAGGTAACTTAGCAACAGTGGCAAGACCAAGGGTTATAGGTCAATTCAAATTTCTTGTGTGCAGGCTCATAAGGCGGGCTGATTAACATGATCCCTGAATAGATCAAACAAGCTAGGTAGGCAAGGTGGTGCTTAACTACGAAACTTAACTCCTAGAGGGAGTTAAGATGATGCGGCCTGCAGATGTTAAGGTAGTGCGGCTTGCAGATACAAGGTGGCAGCCAATTACAGGGCTTCCCACACTGCAGTTTTCCAAGATTGTCATAATATTTCAATATCTTCCATTAACACACCGTCAAAGTGTTTGTAAATTTGTTAAAAAATTAAGAATGAAAGAAATAAAGCAAAATTTGTAATGTTTGTACATGATTCTACTACATCTGATAGTATCAAATTAGCATCATTTGGGTAAACAAATTAAAGTAAGTATAAAATGAATTCAAAGTATTTAGAATTACTGGGAAATTTACTTGTCCCTTCTGTAAGTATAATTCAGTGCTATAGTTTTCTTACCTGGAGTATCTTTTCAATGCACATATATAAGGATTTATTCCTAATATGAGGGTAAAGTCTCATGGTGAAAGTGTTCTAGCCAACAGTATAAGTGATAGATTAGTTTCTCGGGGAAAAAAGTATCTCTTAACTTCTTCCTAATCAGATAAATATGATTAAATTTAAACAAAATCTAAAACCTTATGGAAAGTTGCCATGCTAACTTAAGTATAGAGCTGATCTTCTTTACAAAAAGAATCAATTGGAGATCAGTGCATCCTATCCTCCACTGAAATACAAATTTCTGATTTATGATATCTGTACTTTATACATAACATTGGCAGACACAATTTGTATGTTGACAGGAATATTTCAGGTAATTGAAAATATTTGTAAGTTTAAAATCTTTCTGAAAATAGTTTTCACTTTGTTACTAATTTGAATATACATATTGAAAAACAGAGTTTAAGGAAGGTTTTCATTATCATTACTTTGCATTTCATGTTATTGGTCACTAAACAAGTGTTATTTCCATAACAATTCCAAAGCAGTACTTCAAATCTTACAGTGATCAGTCTTGTAGAATATCATAAACATAAGTTAAATAAATCAATCCATTCCACTAAATACTTGGGTATTATATAGTGTTCTGGGTTTTTATTATATGTCCATGTATAAAGAAACCAGATCCTCTTATTGGGTCTATTTTACATTCAAATTGATGGATAGGGAAATGGTAGGCAATCCAAATCATGATGAGCTATGGTGGCTCCTGGAACACCAAGCTTTGTGATGTCCCATAGAGAATTCAGGCTCATGTGAGTAGGTGCTCCTAGGGTAAAGACAAAGACATTTAAGGTAAGGCTGCTGCATAACTTGGAAGAGGACACAATGCATTTATTCCTTAGAGGGAGGAGTAGAGCATCTCCCATACAGCATCAACCATCAGTCAGCTATTTGTTCATCAGTTATTTCTAGCTATCATTGGCTAATGGCTATTAGAACATAGATTGCAAAAGAGAGGGGCAGTTCTCTTAGTTTTGCTTTTTCTTGATGACACAAAGTAACCTTCATCCAAAAATTAAAGAAGGCGGATATCATTTTGGCGCATGGTTTTTGGAGGACTTGGTCCATTGTTGGCTGGTTGCAAGGTAGGAAAAGCATGATGGTGGTGGTGCGGAGTCTGCCAGAGGAGAGATCCCTCGCTCAAGGCAACTAGAAGCCAAAAGAGGAGAGAGCTTGGGAGAGAATCCCACCCTTTCAGGTCATGCACCAAGGACCCCCCTCAAGCAAGGTCCTGTCTCCTAATAGCACTCAAGAGTACTGAACTGAACGTGTGGGTGGGTGGATCTACTGATGAGTTATACTCCCTACTAACTACATCCTCAACTCTCCCTTAAGGCACTAGAGATTTGGGGTACACTCTAGATCTAAAACAAACAACACCAAACAAGACCATAGGCAAAAAGACATATGAACATCGCCCCAATGACAATGGAAGTTTTACCCTCTGTGCCAGTATAGATGGAAATTCTTAAAATACTCAATGGCTTTCAAAATAGCTGATAAATATGTAGTCATTACCGAGGTCATCCTTTCTCATTCACTTGATCTTCCTGAATTGAAATTCCAAAACTAAATGCACGGCAGTCTTCAGGGAGACCTAGAACACACCTTGAGCAGTAAGGTAGCATCAGTTCTTATGGAGCAGTCCATGTGTTTAAACAATTTGCTGTATTCTTTAACAGCACACAAAGTCAGATTACATGGTAGATGTAATATGTTAAAAGAAATTGCATTAATGGTCATCAGAGGTGTACAAAATAAAATTTCATCTGAAATGTGACAAGGAAGAGAGAGCTAGTCAGGCAGATATTCCTAGTTGAGGATAAAAGATGTGGCAGTGAGACGCAAGATGTGTGGCCAGTACAGACTCCACCACAGGAGAGATTCACATAGCCCCCGCATAAAGGAACTAGAGTGTGAATCTGTTGAAAGTGATCATTCCTCATGTCAGGGCAGAGGGAAGATCAGTGCAGTTGTAATCCTGACTTGCCCCAAACTTAATGTGGTTGCTGTGAAAATTCACGATGTAATTCACTTTTTCCTAATCCATAAATGCACAACGTTTCTGATATTAAATGACTAATAGAGTATGGCACACTCAGTCATAAAAACTGCTCCAAAAAAAAGGCAAAGTATTTGAAGCCAATAGCATAGGCAGGGACAGGCCTACCACATGAATGACAATGTTAATTCTGGGGATAAAATCCAAACAAGAAGACAATGCTTCCGAGATGTAAAACAGAGTATCAAAACACATCTTGGTACAACTCTTCATGCAGGACTTGTTCATAGGTTCACGAGTGAATACTAAAACATTTTAAAATCCTGTGGACTCTCCAATTTTTGGAGTCAGAGTGATTTAGCACAGTTTAAATATTGTATTTATTTCTTTTCTTGTGACACTGAATGTGCAGAGAAAGAAAGGCAAGGATGGGAGACTGAGACACAGAAACAGTCTGTCTGTTTAAACGCTGTGGGACTTAAAAAAGGCCTTCTGTCCAGCAGGCTTTGGGCACACACCTGTTCAAACTTGATAGAAGAGGAACAATGATTGTGATAATAAAACAAATTTGCAAAGTAAATTTACTTGATGGGGAAAAAATAAAAGAAGAAATGATACATGCCTGAATGTGACTTGTGTAGTGAAATTGTAATTCTTATTTTCTAATGAGAAGCTTTCTGGGAGGAGCAGAAACGCATACGTCGAAGGACGTGGATTTCCAGGGTCCTTGTCGCGCACGTCAATAATAACTGTGACGTACTGTTCACTATATGACCACATAATCACATCAGTGTTCTTCTCTATTGCTTCATTTCTTTCAGTTTTCAGGTGTAGAAAAGACCCTCTGACCATTTTGTGTTTAAGCTTTGCCTGGAGATATGTTGGTTTCTCTCCGGATAAATATCTACCTCAGCCCAGCTTCCTTAGCACGTGTAAAGGCTGCTTAGTTCTTCCTGTGTTGCCTTAGTCCAGTGACCACAAATAAATTAATACTTCATATTTGTAATACCACATACAGAATCATTCCAAACTTTTCTGGCAACATATGTTACTCTAATTAAAAATAGTTAAATTTCTCTGAAATGATCAAAATGAAAAGGTTAGCTTAGCATATGTGGCAAATTGGTGGATTAAAATTTAGAGCATCTCCGGCACATGTCAGCCTAAAAGTGATGCATTAGAAAGATGTGATCATCACAGTTCTCTGTCACTACTGTGAACTGGCTGAGGGAATTGGCTTGCAACGAAAGAACTTTTATTTTGCTGAAGGAGTTTGGAGGTTCCAGCCTGGGACTGAGCGTCCCCAAGGCCTAGCCTTCTGGATAGGTGGCAGGCAGTCCTCACAGGGCAGTGAGGGGGCAATCCATACTCACCTAAGCAGTAGTACCATTTTAAACACATACTTATTCTTTGAATATTTTTTTTCAATTTTTGTAGACAAAATGAAATTTGGAATAGGTGTGACATACAAGAGACCGTACTGGAAATTTTTTCTGAATAATTAAAAATGCACAAAATGTGACCGAAGAGCCCTCATTACCCTGCAATCAAGAAATTCCATACTGTTTTAACATGAACCATACAAATACAGATGAACATTTAAATTGTTACCATGTGTCAAATATGTGGTGTAGACAGTTAGGACTCACTATCTGGCATATTCAGATCTGGGACTGTATTGTTCATCAGTCAGCATTTTACTAGAGAAAGAAATACATTAGATACACAAATGCAAAGCTACAGCATTGCTTTTGGTGGTCAGCCACAGAGGCGGGGAGGAAGATTGCAGAGGGCGTCTGCACATGGGAAGCTGAAGGATTCAGTCCAGGGTCTGGAGCTCACTGCAGTGTCCTGTGCAAGTTAGGTCAGGAGGCCGATGGCTCTATGGAATGCTTAAGAGTCTATGCCAGAAGGCTTAAGGATCCAAGGCAGAAGCCAAAGAGGCTGCCCTAGCGGCCAGAAGATGATCTCTGAGCCGAACCAAAGACAGAAGCTCTTTGAAGAACAGAAGCAAGCTTTTTCCTCGTTTTCCATTGCTACTTTTCAGGTGATGATTGACCCTAGGATGGGTCCTGTACCCCTTAGGGTGTAGAATTGCTGAATCGACTTACTTAAGCTTCTGAACTCCTCAAATTGACACCGCAATTTTCTATCTCTTGTATGAGATAAATGCATCTGTGTCTTTGCAGTCAATCTACATACTCATGGACCAGAAGTGTCCTCAGAACTGAACCTAATTCAAGGTACTTGGTTACAGATGAGTTAACTGAGATCACCGAGTATTCCCATCCTTGAAAACTTAGTTGTGACTCAAAAATGTCAACCACTGCTGAATGACTGTGTCAATACAGAACCAAAATACCGTGCTTAGTTAATTCTCATTTTTTTCTAGTGTTCAATTCTTTACAGAAAATCACAAAAGTCAAAGATTCTACCCAACACAAATGTACTCATCTTTTCCAATATGAAATAAATCTATATTGATCTTAATTTTTTACCATAGAATTCCACTATTGCATTAAAAAAAAAAAACTCCAAAAACTTTCAAGGAAGAGATGCAATAATAGTGTTGAATTAATCATCCACAAATTTCTTGAGATTAATCATCCACAAAGCACCTACCAGAAAGAATGGGAGAACACTCATGAGAGAATGGGACTCAAAGGCAATTTGAGTACTCTTAGGCTGGACCACAAATGAATGCAATGCTAAGATATGTTTCATGAAAAATGCATCGTCATAAATGAGATGGAGTAGATGTCCTCCTTAATCTTACTATAAAAAATAAATAATCTCTTAAAAGGAAAAAGGAAACATGAAATATTGAGAGGAAGAAAACATTAATTACTTCGGATATTTTCTTTGTGTAAATGTAAAAATACATATACTATATTAAAATGATTCTGTTTACAAATATCTTTATTAGGTATATTTACTCCATTTGAGAAAAATTCAATTTGTCGGCTCTTCCTCCCCAAGGAGGTATATATAGCTGAAATATATTAAAATAAATTCATACTTTAGAAACTAAATTGGCTACTCACACATATGTTAGTTATTCAAAATCAATTTGTTCAGTGCTAATCACAAGACACAGTCCTCCAAAGGAACAGGTGTTGCATCAGAAATCTAGGGTCAAAGCTAATGTTGGCTATGAAACAATGACTAACTTAGTGACTTCAAACACATCAGTTAACCCTAACCCTAAGCCTAACCCTACTGGAGTAGGAGGAATGATCATCTTTTCACCTCTGTGAAGACACAGTATAGTACCACGCAGAGATGACCTTTGAGTGCACACAGTACTTTATCTACATATTAACATTTCTATGCAGATTAGGACCGCTGAATGAAACACTGGTGCTTAACAGATACTTACAGAGCACGGGCACCAATTACAGTAGAAATTCTGCATGCTTTTCTTTCACATCTAAACAGCTCCTTTTCACAATTCTTTATCATCTTTACATGAATATTTACCCTTTCAATAGTCTGAATCGTCTCCACTATTTCTGTCACTCTTTCCTTTTCAGATTCTGAACATAAATCCTTAAATATATACACACACACACAGACCTCAGTAATTATTGTGTACATGTAGTCCTGCAGTGAGGAGAGGCTACAATTCTGGACTCGGGCTGTGCTCTTCTGTCATTCTCTAACTTAGTGACTTTAAGTACATCAGTTTGTCAGTATTGCCACTGTTATCCTCATATTTTAATTTTAAAAATGACAGTAGCTGCTTATGCAGTTGTTGGGAAGATGGAATTATTTAATGTGCTAGTGGTTAAAACATTTTTTACTGTGTATTAAACAATCAATGACTAAGGGAATATTGTTGTTGTTTTTATATTATAAACAAATCCCCCAATAGAAGAAAATAGTTATAAACATTCAAACATTTGTATATAAAATATGCTCAGAGAGGGAGGTCCTTGAAGAGCCAGGTCCTTGAAGTGAGCCAGTATCTGTAGTGTTGTTTTCCATCACTAACTAAATAATAAATTAAATGTAATTTATCTTCAGAGAGGGAGGGAGAAAGAGAGAGAGAGGGAGGGAGTGAAAGAAAGAGAGACAGAGAGAGAGAGACAGAGAGAGGAAGAGGAAAAGAATGGAAAGGAGGGCGAAGATGAGGATTTTCTTTTTTAAAAAATATATTAAAAAGGGGAGATTAAGAAAAAGAGGACATAACTACACAGATCAGAACAGAACAATTTAGCAACATAGTGTTTCACCACAGGATAATCTGACATAACGTTAGTTACCATAGTGTCTCTTTCCTTGAAATATTTGAATATAACTTTGTATACTATAGTGTCAAACATAACAAGACAATGTAAAACTATTCAAAAGGTAAAAATTATTACAGGGTATTAAGAACCAACTAACAGAAAATGAGCAATGGTTTCTATATTATCACCTTGTCTATAAAAATTTTTGTTTATACTATAGCATATAATAAAATTCAATAAGATACAACATGATAAACCGATGGAGACAGAAGAACACAATCTTGATGAGACTTCAAAACAAGATGATGTTAAATCAGCTCTAGCCATTATAATGTCTTGTTTTCTTCAAAATAACTGTTCATACCATCATAGACAATAAAATCAAACACCCCAGAAGAAAACCATTCCAATTAATGAATGAAAACATTATACAGCTTCAAAAAAATATAATGGGGAATCATGATTACCACATACTTTTATGTATTCTTATCATTTCTTACACTAGTGAAACTATTTGGTATTTATACACGAGTTTGATTTATTTCGGTTATGAGTATTTCTAACATCCGCCAGCATGCAATCTTGTTTATCTCTGAGGTGTCTGTGATCTGAGATGGAGACCACAACTCGTAATACTCACAGCTGGAGTCATCATGTTCATGAATATTTGCTCATTGTTGTTGGTCCTAAGGTGACTGATGTGTGATTTATTAAAACAACTCTTTTTCGGATGTGGAAATTCCTTCTGGAACATTCTGATTCTGTTTCACATTTGCTAATTACACACCTAGTCTAAATACTCCCCTGACTTTGATATCAGCCAGTTTCCTACCTGAGATCTAATAGATTTGTTATCAAAAAGCCTTCAGTTCTTGGGAAAATCCTATGCTTTCTTAAAAATCTGCAGAGCCAGGTCCTTGAAGTGAGCCAATATCTGTGGTGTTGTTTTCCATCACTAACTAAATAATAAATTAAATGTAATTTATCTTCTGGATCTCCTCTAACTCTAGATCCCCTGTGGACATGAATACTCCAATATTTAGCTTTTATTTCTCCAAATCCCCTCATACCACCACGGTTTATCATTAGAGGATTTGGCTGAGGATTTAAACAGTACTCTAAGTTTGTGCATGACTGCTGTCCCACAGTATAGGCTAATAGTACACAAGATGTTTTATAATCCGTATTTTCATTAAATTATATATACAAAATATTTATGTAATAGTTATATGTAGAGTACTGCTAGATATTAAGAGTAGAATAAGAATATATTCTAATATTTTACATAAAATTATGTGTTTACCTTTCCTTACTTGTATTTCAACCCATAATTTATACTGGATAATAAAGAAAAAAATGTAGCACATACAAGGGTGCGGAAAAAGTCAGCAGCTTTTATCCTCCTGTGTGTGCCCTGGGAGAGAAATCATTAAGATCTTGCAATTTTATTATTGGCTTAAGAAGAGCCATGGATTTGAGTTACAGTATATCATCTTGGCTCCTGGAAAATTTCCTTTCCTTGAGTTACATTATAGCCTGAGTGTGAAAGAATTTTTTTTTAGAATTTCTGGCATGGAATGTCAGTCTTCCTGTTACATCACTGACATGTTTTCTGTTGCTTGATAATGAAAGTTTTCAAGTAGAATATGATTTACTTTACAGTTGGCTTGAAAGCACTCTGGAACTTAATCAATAGCTCAGATCAGGGACAATCTTGCATATTTTTGTCATTATTTTTAGTGTAAATTTTTGCCATCCTCTGCTTATATCCTTAACTCCAACTTCCAGATCCTGCCCTGCAATTTGGGCTTCCTTAGCATTTATTCTTTTTAACTGCATTGAAGATCTTATTTATTTGAGGTGGTATTTATAAGAGTAGCTGGGTTTAACATTACAAAAATTCATATCATAGTTTTACATTTTTATTTCTCTTTCCTGACTGAATACAAACAAAAAAGTTGTAATGAATAATACACTTCTGTTCTCAAAGTCAGCCTTTGGTTTAATTTTCAAATCTTCTAATAACATGGTATCATGACTTTAAAAATCAATGCAAGCAAACCATTTTTAGCAATAAGATCCCCTCACATTTTGGAAATTGTCTGCATTCTATTAACCTTGTTGACATAGCCTGTAAATAATATTCCATCACCCAAAATCTTCTAGGTCATTTAGACAGCATTCACGGAGGCCCTTGACAATTTATATAATGAAAATCCTGGGACTGGTGGACTTCAGGCTTCAAAAGCAGTTTCTGTTTGCTTCAGAATCCATTACTCTTGCTGGTTTACAAGTACTTTACATCTTTTGAATCTTTTTATGATCTGTCAACATCAAGTAAAATAAGAAGAGCAGCCATATTCATTTTTGTGTATTGAATATTTACTTATTATGTGTCAGTTAATAGTCTACGTGTTTTACAAATGCTTGCCAAGTTAATGCTTGTAAAATATTCACGAGATTTTTGTTACTCTGCTCTTTTGAACTAAGTAGGATTTCAGGCACAGAGATTTCCTTGTGTTGCTTGGATTTCACAGTCAGCACGACGTAAGAAATTAGTACTTGAACTCCATTCATCTTGCTCCAACCTTCATGTCCCATCAGTTCAGCTCTGCAGTCTCTTTGTGACACAAACTGGAATACAAAGAAACAAGCAACCCCTCAGGACTTTGCACTTTAATGACTAGAAAAAGGAAAGCGATGAGTTTGATTCTGAGTGTGTAGTTTCAAGCAAGCATTGTGCATAGAGTTAGGAAGACTGAGACCCTCCAGCCGGCTTAGATGGAACTCAGTCGCCACGGACGCTATACTCTCCTTCCTCCTTATTAACGTTGTAAGTTGGAAGAGAACCTTGGTTGCAACTGCTAACATTGATGGATTATTAAAGAGGGTCCACATTTTCTTACTGTTACTGCTGTATTTTTTTTTTTGCTTGAAGATCCATTCCAAGACACCACTGAATTTAATCATGACATTTTTGGGGGGATTCTTCTGTGTGTTTCAGTTTTTTTATTTTTCCTTGTTTTGAAAACCTGGACAGTTCTGAAGTGCCCTGGTTATCTGCTTTGCCAAACACTCTGGCTTGTGACTTTTCTGATGCTTTTCTCATCCTCATCATGAGGTTATAATTATATAATTTGGCTAGAAAAACCAAGGAAATGAAATTTCATATTTACCACACAAGAGCAAAGCTTCATGTTACCCAAAGATCTTATCAGCGGTGACTTGGATCTTGATGAGATGGTTGAAACAGTTCCTGTCAGATCTCTCCACTGTAAAATGACACTTATTTTTTTTTCTTTTTTATTTCCATTTGTCAATGTACTCTGTGCAGAGAAATAATTATGTGCTATAGACACAAAGAGTATAGAATTATATTCTACTCATTACAGGTGATTATCAATCCATGTAAATTACTTAGAGTCCTCCTTCACAAGGGCTTGTCTATTTGTCTCCATTAGTCTATGTATTCAGTCATTTAATTTTATCATAATGGACTGAATTATGGACCTTTATTTACATTTTGGGATATCCATGAAAATTGTATTCCTTTTGTTCCAAATGTTATAGCTTTGGTAGTTAGAAGTTATTCATTTCAATTGGCCCTAGATTATTTTGATATACCAATTGTATGAAGTTTTTGCTTTGTTTAAATTCGTCGTGCTTTCTTTATGCTATTAGATGTTTTCATGAATTTCTTGCCTTTTCTCCAAAGGTTTTTAGTGGCTTCTGTTGTCAAATGTGTAACGTGTAGTGGAAAGGTGTATGCATGAGAGCTGCAAGTGTTTCTATAGGTGCAGCACTATTCTTCTTACATTTATTAATTATAATTTATACTTCAAGTAACCCAAATACTCATGTAAATTGGAATTAATAAATGTAAGTTTTAGTATGTGGCAATTGAAATCAGGAGGCTGAAATCAATGTGGAGGAATCTCCAAACTATAATACTGAGCAAACTATGAGCTGAAAAAGAGCCATTCCTGAATAATGTCAGATATGATTCATGAAGTAGATTAAATCATGCAGTTTCTTGGTGTGGAAATGTTTGCTTATGAAGGCAGCTAAGTATGGAAAGGGAATTAAAATTGGAGAGCTTCAATGGTGCTGGTACCTTCAATTTATTCTTCAACCCAGAAGACTGGAGAGAATCATAATGCAATTTTATAAAGATCACTAAAGAATATACTGATTAATTTAAATTTCCATTAAGTTTCAAATAACTATAAAGAAAAGAAACTGCTGAAAATCGTTAAAAGTCTGGAAAGCATGAATTAAAACAATTGCAAAGGTGACGGTCAAATGACTGCAAAAGAACCTTAAATTTTCATATTATAGTAACAGGAACTCAGTATGAACATGTACTCTTTTTACTATATTGGGAATATTAGTGACATAAAATAGTTCATAGTTACTTTTCTCTCATTGCTGAGACATAATACCTGACACCCAAAGTTAAAAGGGGAAACATTAATTTAGCTTACAGTTTGTAGAGGTTTCGTCCATAGTCAGCTGGCTCCAAGTAGAGTGGGCACGTGACAGAAGGGAAGCAGTTCATGGCATTGGAAGACAGACAGCAAAAGCAACAAGAAGAGCAAGAAGAGCCTCTTCCTGTTCTCTGTATTGTGTTCTGGTGTTATGTCAGTGCCAATCAAAGCAGGGAAGAGTTCCAGCTATCATGTATCCTTGATCCCTGCACCATTAATGCCAGCATTGTGCCCTGAATCAACCACACATTCTTGATTATATTTTCTGGAGTTCAACAGCCAGTACAGTCCTACCCAGCAGTAACCTTCCAAGCCTGCTCTTTATGGGCAGGGTTTCTATTCAGCATTCTGGTCTTTGGAATTGTTACCAGAATTCCCACACAGTAGAGACTTGGAGGGCTCGGTGCTAATTTTTCAATCAGCATCTCTGCACCTTTCCAAACTCTTTCTACAAGTCAACCCAAAGGCTCCTGAACCATATGAACTGGTAAAGCCACAGGAATGACCCCTAATTTCTGGGACCAAATTCTGTTTCATTATTTCTCCCATTGTTGAGACAAAATCCATGACACCCAAAGTTCAGGACAAAAGGATTATTTAGCTTAAAGTTTGTAGAGGTTTCATTCCCTAATCAGCTGGCTCCAAGTCAGGGAGGCACATGGCAAGTGGGCAAATGTTCATGGTGACAGGAAACAGAAAAAGCACCAAGAACAAAGAGGCAGACAGAAGTTCCTCTTATTACATCCAGTCTACAGGAGTCAGGGTAGTGTCAATCCAGTCATTGGACTCACGCAGCCCTCACTCATCCTTAATTTCAGCATCACACACTCTTGATCTGGCCACCTCTGAAAACACCCTATGACCTTGTGAGTCTCTGGGGGGACATCTAGACACAGACCACAGCAAATAGTTACAATGTTTTAGTTACACTGTTGCTTTTATATAAAACACCTTTATTATTTTCATCCATATTACCCCCTTTTTCTTTTCTCCCACTTCTTCCCAATTCCTTAGCCATCTTTAAGATTCTCCTTTTCATGTCATTTCTTTTATTTTCCTGTAAAATTCTTTTAAAATGGGTTATAGAACTAAAAGCATCTGATATTTCACTTTATGAAACCAGTTTGATTTGCTTCCCACAACCATCTCCAGTTTTGTTAGGAATTAAAATTAAATTGGTACCTAAAGATCTCATGGCTCAGAAATGGGGCTCTTGAAGTAGGATTGGATCATGGGTGTGCAATAATTGTTAGTGGATTAAAACCCTAGTGATTTGATAGGATGATGTGATGATAGATGGAAACAGGCCACACTAAGATGTGACCTGGAGAGATGTGTTTTGGTCTCTGGTTTCTCCACCCTTCGTGGCTTCCTGGCTGCTATAGGTTGAGGAGCTTGCAGAGATGAGATTTTCTACCTGCAATGTTTGCATCTTGGACTAGCACACTATGGAGTGAACCCTGTGAGGCCATGAGTCAAAATAACTACTTCCTCTTTAGGTTGCAAGTCAAAATAACTATTTCCTCTTTATGTTGTGTACTTTGTCCCAGAGACAGCAAGTGAATTATGCAAGTTCCATCCAGGGTCCTGCAGATAATTAATTTTGTTCTTTGTGACAAAATAATATTCTGCTGTGTAAATATATCACACTTCATTAATCCATTTATCTGTCAGTGGGTACCTGGACTGATTCTACACTTAGCTTTTGTGTGCACCACTATAGAAACAGGACGAGGCATGTGTCACTGTGTTATGTTCTCTTTAACTATTTCAAGTATATACAGAGAAACATTAAAGAGGAATCAGATATCACACCTATTTTTGCATTTTGAAGAATCTCAATATTGCTTTCTGTAGCAGTTGTACTACTTTATATTACTAACAATTGTTCAACAGAGCTGTTTCCCCACATCTTCCCTGGGATTCATTATTTCTATATTCCTATTGATAGTCATTGTAATTAGAATGAGATGCAATTTCAATATGTTTTTGGAGCATATACAATCTTAAGTGGTAACACCTTGGAAAACAAGGTAAAAACAGAGAAACTGTACACATTTCATTATATTCTTGAGCCACACACGAGAATATTTTTCTTTGTAGCAATTGTAGCAGTGTCTAAAATAATTAAAAATAGCCATATAATGTCTTTCAGTAGGAAAATGAATATATTTTGATACTATTTATTCATCTAATGAAATCACATACACAATTTGACAGCAATTATATATACACAATTTCAAATAATATATATATATATATATTTGAAGAATCATCTTTGGTCTGAAAAAAGGGAGGAACTGTGAAAGAGGAAAGCTTTCCCTTATCATCACAGCCCTCAACAGTGAGATTTCCCTGTTTTCCTCTTCCTCCCCTGTGTCATTCTACTTCCGTTTCCTTCCATCCTCTCTACAATTTTTCTGATCAATGACTTTGTGCTTCATGTTTCTCAAATCCATAAGACAGTCATACTTCATTGGAATCATATCAGAGATAGAAGATTAATGAACGTAAAACACCAGAACCTAAGTATTCCTAGCAGATATTGCTCTTACTAGCTTACATATTGTCATGGGTACAGAGGGCCTCTTGTGATAAGTGACCTTTCCTTAACTTTCAAGAACTTCTGTTTTGATCTATTGAATTTTGAAGTCAGAATAGGAGTTATAACTTATAGATGAGGCCGATAAACATCAGCAAAAATCAAAGAAATGTTTTCTCACTTCCCAGTGGGAAAAGAAGCCAGTTTAATATAATACCTGCTGTTTCTCTCTTACAGTTATAGGATGGTTATACTCTGTTTTTAGTCTTCAAGTATACTAAATCAGGACACTGTGGGAATATTTTAACATTTTAGAATAACACTCAAAATACGTTTAAAGAATAAAGTTTTCTTCCATTGTTCTCATCTCTCGTTTAGGTCAAAAAATCCAACTTCTGTATCTTTCGTATCAATTATTTATCAGGTAGCGCCTGAAGAAGCAGAGTTTGCCTCAACTACTGCAACAGTAAATGTCCCAATTTTTGTGGGAATCTTGGTTACTAAGAGGCTACCCACACTGTAATAATTTAGTGCAGGTTTCTGGCATTTTACAATTTAAAAAAATATACACAGCACTTGATCTTCACATTAATTCTATCAAGAAGTATGTGTGCTAAAGCACATTTATTTTATAGGTAAAGAATTGAAAGTCCAAAGATACAAGATAAATCAAACCACTGGAAAGTTTGAAAACCTAATTCTTTCTTCCAAGGTTTATATCTAAAGGAGTATGTACAAATAACATATATTTTACTCATTAGCTAAATTAATGTGTAATTTAATAAATTGGTTTAATAAATTAATAGAAATAAATATATCAATTCTGAAAAAATCTAGAAAATTCAAGAAATATTTTAAAGACAATAAGACACAGCAGATCCATAAACCAAATATTGCATGGCTTCTGTTATATAAACAACCCCAAATATGATTAATTTAAAGAGAAAACAAGCAAGAGATTATGAGAAGACGAGAAGATATGGGAAAGGGAAAAGAGGAAACAGGGCAGGGGATGGAAAGGGACAGGAAGTAAAAGTTACGAAGATGTGACTTTATACTTACTTACCAATGTGCAAGAGGACTGCAGTTGTATTTTACACACACACACACACACACACACACACACACACACCCCAAATGTAGATTTAATGAACATAACTGTCATGAGCCCTTAAAGTACCATCAGGAATTAGTATTGCTGAACAGCGCCTTGTCAGCTTTCTCCACCTCCTAACACCACGTGAACCTAGGAATTCCTCAGTTGTTCACTTTTCAGACACACATGAAGACTAGAACAGGCCCATGGATAGAGGTGTCCCTATTCCTGGGCCTTTCCGGGATGGGAGCTACATTTTACACCATGCAATAAATAAGTAATAAAGAACTATAAACTCAGTGAGTATAGACATTGAATGTTCTCCCAAGAAAAATGATAAATACATGAAATAATGCCGGAATTAGACTACCACAACATACATATGCATATTGAAAAACATCATGCAATACATAACAAACACATGCAATTCTAGTGCTCAGTAAGAAAAATAATGAAAGCAAATGGAGCAGTTTTCCAGTGTTAAATGACATTTGAGGGTTCTAGTGGTTCTTAAGAGATTATGTGGTGTCAGTCTCAGGGCCCATTTCCTACATTTGACCTAAGGCCAGTGACAAATATTTTATCCAATCCTTCTGAGGACTTTGTGCATCCATAGGAAGAAAGAGAGACACAAATACACTTGTCTTCAGCTCCATGCAGGGAAAACCTACAAATCAGAGTAGGCCTGACTTAGTTCCAAGACAAATGTGTTGTTTGCACCACAGTGACTCAAGATATGAGCCAGCCCGAAAACTCCCAGGACTAAAATAACCTTTCATCCTTAGATTTCTTTTTTTGTGTACACTTCAGATCTACTGTGTCATTATGAGAAGTGGTATTACTCAGGGCTGGGGATTTAGCTCAGCAGCATAAGCGCCTGCCTTGTAAGCAGGCAGTCGTGAGTTCGCTCCCGGTACCGATAAAAAGGAAAAAGACAAAAAAAAAAAAAAAAAAAAAAAAAGTGATATTACTCTGTTAAATAACATCCTACAAAATCCGTAAAGAAACTGTGGGCCTGTGTTTAAAAGAAAATTAAGGAATTTAATGCCTGACTTAAAAAATTTTTGCAATAATTACCTCACACTGTCATCGGTAATAAAAGAAATAAGTGCTGTGAAATATGAGCACAACTATAATTGGTTTCAGCTTACTTTTATATATAATATTTTAAAGTACAGTACATAATTTTTTCATATTCATTTTATTAAAAATATTACAAGTTTTATGAAGTGATGTGCTGTTTTAAAATATTTACTTAATTAGAATTTTCTGTCTTCTATTGAACAAAGTGGAGGAAAATCTGTCAAAGAAAGGCATCTGTACTTAAATAAGCTGCAATCTGTAGGAAAGGAAATATGTTAAAAACACTTAAGTAAAGCTGAAAGTAGAGCTCAGTGCTGATTTCTAAAAGTAAATATGATGAACAGTGTCTTATTGGCTGGAATGTAACAAACAAGAGAAATTAATTACATATCATCAAGGCATTGATACTCGAGCTAGGCAGAGATGTAAAGGGGGAAAATGTTCCATGAACCACAGCAGGAAGCAACATCGGTCAGGTTAGGTGGTGGCTCTGAAGTGCCACATAGCTCCATGTATGGATGTGTTAGAAACACAAGGGAACCAAAAGCATAGTGAATGAAGACCATCTTGGATTCATGCAAGTGGGAAGGGATCACGTTACAGTACTCTATGCGTTGGTTACATAAAAGCTTTTAGGTAAGGAGTTTTTTGTTTTGTTTTGTTTTTGTTTTTGTTTTTGTTTTTTTTTTTAGAGATTAATAACAAAGGGATGTAGAAGGATTTGTTGATTGGGGGAGAGGAGGAGAAGAGGCAGATTTAAAGGAAACATTGTAGATTGTGTGATATAGAAGAAATTAAAATGTAGAAGGTTGACTGTTTGCATCCATTATCAGGCAGCTGGTTCTACTGAACCCCACAGTGGACAGAGATCGATGGATGTACACATTGCACCAGTCCTCGCAAAATGAATACAGCATTATACAACATGTGCAATGGGCGTTCAGGGCCTCTTCTTGCAAGTAGGTAACCCTAGCCTGAGTAAAGCAGGTAGTTTGTTTTTACTGTCATCCAGGGCCTGTGATACTGTATGTAAAACATATATACTTAAATTGATCACTTTAGAAAAAATATACCTCAAGACTCTTACGTCCAACTTTTTGACCTGTGCTAGGGTTAAGAAGAATCAAAGCCAGGACAAAAATAACAAACAGCCCCTGGAACTGAAAGATAATCACCATGACTGCACCATGCCTGGCATGAACACATAATGCCTGCATTTCAAATCCACATAGGCTTTGGATCCTGTTCAGGGCACACCTGACCTCCTCCACAGATGCTTCCTTCCCGCAGGGCTGGGGCAGGGTTTCAGAGAGAGAACATATTGGATGGGCTCAGCGCCAGCTGGCTTTGTGCCTCTGGCACAGGAATCTGTGTCTTCAGGGGAACCCTGATGGATGGAAGGGGCAGCCCAGGGGTGCTCATGGAAAGAGTCGTGTGACCCATCTCTCTTTGGGTGTCTTTGCTAAGAGAATAGTTTGCAACTTCCTCTCCCTCTCCTAAAGGGAAACCAAAGAATACATATCCCTAATAGTCTACTGAGAAATAGGCTGAATATTCCTATGTGTCAGAAACAGTCGTTTACACAAGGTTGGAATCAGACAGAAAGGCAGCACTGGTGTGTAGTGATGTGTTTATAAGAAAATCTGTCCACGGTCAGTGGTGTTTTATGGAGACAATAGATAAAGACCGGGTGAGTAACAGGAAAAACTGGGCAATCCCCTTGGATTCCGTCTATTTCTCTTAGGACAGAAATTTTCTTTTCCAGCTAAATATAGTTATCTTTTCCCAATCTTAAAAATATAATCTGAAAAAGCAATGAGCAATAAATGCATATTTCTGCAACTTTTAGTAAGGGCTGCATAGACACATCTCTGCTGGTGGGTTTACAAGACACAAATGTGAAGGGCCCTTTGATTCTACAGATTCTGAATGTGGAAGTGACGGAATTAAAACCATATTATCAGTCAGTAAAAAATTAATATTTAATTATACTACCCCATTTATTGACTTTTAGTTTACTGACAGTTTATAAATTGTGAAATTTCTTAAACAGCTCACCTAATAGAACAGCTCACCTAATAAAATTTCATTTTAAGATTTGTTTTAATAATTTGTAAAATATGGCCAGGAAACCATCAGGCAAATGGAAGGACCTAGATTATTGGTTCAGTCCGTAAGTAGTAGTTGGATGAGGGGTCTATCCATGGCATATTTTAAATAGGGATAGAGCTCTTTGATGTTATTTGATCCAGCAGATACAATAGAATGAATGACTTCCCTGATCTGTTGGATGCAGTAGAGATGTTCTCTCCTCTTGTCTTGAGTTTTATAAGGGACTTAGTCTCAGCAAGTAGGGCCCTCATGCATGAAACTCATGCTTTAAAACCACACTGTCTATCACTGATAGGACATTATAAATGGTCTAAATTACCATCAAACTCATGAGCTTTTACTAACTCATTTAGCATCAGATTTTATTTTCAATCACTTAAACTCAGATTTATATTTTGGCTTATATTTATCCAGCATTTGTAAGTATTTCTAGAAGTGAGAGCTGGACAGGAGAAATGAGAGAAAAGAATAGGTTTTCATATGCAAAATTCCAATATTTGTTTTCAGCTCATGGTTCTTGAAAAACAAACTAATTTTTGCATATAAAAATTCTTGGCATATTGCTATTTTATTGCAAAGACTTGGTACCAGTGTTTTCATTTACAGTTTTACCACATAAGCTCCCATCTCTCAGTAACTTTCAGAATAAGTAGAACTTAAGGAACATCAAGGATTAAAAAGAGAGTTCAACAGCTCAGTTCATGGAGAAGTTTTTGTGGTCTTCAGAATCACGTATGTAAGAGAACACACAAAGCTCAGAAAGGGATTCATTTGTCTGCCAGAGCTTCGTTGGTTTTCTTTTTCAATGACAGGTTACATTGCGTATCACTACAATACACAACTTCCAAAGTTGGGTGTTTTCTTCTTTTGCATAAGTCTGATGTGGTCCACTAACACTGTCACAATTACAGTATTTTTGCTGACAGGGATGACATTTTGTTCAGAATATATGTAATGCCACGCTGTTGAAACTAGTGTGTCGGGGCTGGGGATTTAGCTCAGCGGCATAAGTGCCTGCCTTGTAAGCAGGCAGTCGTGAGTTCGATCCCTGGTACTGATAAAAATGAAAAAGACAAAAAAAAAAAAAAAAAAAAAAAAAAAAACTAGTGTGCAACAACAAACAAGTTACATTTCTTGCTTCCAAAAGGAAAACTATATAATGCATTTTTAGCTTGACAGTGCACTCTGTAAAATCCTCCTAGCAGAACCAAGAAAGACTTGAAATTCACAGAAAGGTCAGGAGAAATAGAGAAGGTAATGGTAACCCAATTTTATGGTATCCATGGTAACTGGAAGAAAGTTTAAAGTTAGGTTTTAATTTATATTAGTGAACCTAGTTATATAATTTTATATGTATTATATGTATAAGATTGTTGAAAAGCTTAACATATACTATTATTAAATTTGAGTGCATAGTAAGATTGACACAAGAAAGTAACATTATGCTTTACATTGATACTCATTTTGTGGGTTGCACTTCTCTTTATCACCAACTCTAATTTCAAATCATAATCGTGGTGAAGTATTGTGAACCTCCATTCTTTAGTATTAAGTTAGATTATTTGGGTTTTGTCCTCAATGATTAGTATTTGTCAAAAGTTTTAAAATTTATCTTAATGCTGGATCCAAGTGAAATGAAACCCCTCCAAAATTCAGTGTCATGCTATTAAATAGGACAAAGATGACTTGTGATGATGTGATTGTTTCAGTTACCAGAACTTCTACACTGTGGAATCCAGATTTAGTGATTCCTTAAACAAATTATTTCATCATGAAATAATTTTGATTTAGATAATATTTTTAAAAACATCCCACTAATGATTCCAGTAATATTCTGAATTTGTGTTTTAAAATGAGGATATATACCTTATTGCTAAGGCATTTACCATTGCAATTGGCATGGTCTATTTTGATTTTTTAACAAATCCCAGAATAAGAAAATCTATGAAAATAGGGAGTAACTCAATAGTTGCTTATATTAGTATGGGAGGAGCGAGGTAAGGGAGATTTGTAGATGAATGATAGTGGGCAGTGTTTGGGGTGACAAAACCACGTAAATTCAGTTATGGTCATGACTGTACAACACCATCAATATGACAAAATCCACTGAATCATGCACATTGTATGTAAATTGCATGGTACACAAATGTAGTTCAATAAAGCTTTTATTTTAAAAATAAATGCATGAAAACATGTAAGAACTAGGTGTAACTTTAAAAAATCTGATTTTTCAGAGCCAAGCTCAGGAAGAACTTGGAAGCACTAATGCAGATCTTAAATTACGCTTTCCGTATGGAACTCTGCTTGGGAGATTGAAGTGGAGAAGCTTACAAATGAGTGAGCTTCTGTTTTTAATATGCACAAAGAATAATTCATGCTCAAAAATTGTAGCTCTGAAAGTTCTGCTTGTAATCAGTTTATTGCACATAATTAGGTTCCACAATATCATGATTTTGTACATCTTAAAATAGTCTTTGTATTTCATGTCTAAGTATTTCAAAGGTTTTAAATGTATCTGTACAGTTTATTCTACAACTTTGTTAGATTACATAAAATGTTGAGTGAGTTCTACACATTTAAGACATCTTTCTGTTTCACTCGGGTTCAACTTCTTTCTTAACTAACAACTTCTTATTTTACAATGATAAAACTCCCACTGAATTAGCACATACTTCATTAGAAAATAATAAAACACTGTAAGTGGTCAAGAAAAACAATGGAAGTTAGCTAAGGAGCTCAGGAAGAGATGGGCAGTGATGGATGTGTAGACGTGAATGCCTGATACTCACTGGAAAAGTCTTCACAAAGGCTTCATTCTGTCCTCTTCCTGATATACAAAATCTGTCACTTCGTTAACAATATTTTTTATAACCAACACAATATTTTTTTGCACATTTACATACTTTTTTGCACATTTTGCACACTTAAACTACATAGGTAGTTTTTCTACCCATGAGAGACAGTAGTTATTGTGAAATTTGAAATTTAACAATTCATTGAGAAGGTAGTATAGTTCAGAAATCACTGTAAATGTTCATTTACAAGTTTGTGGTATAAAGGTACTTAATGTACATAACTATTTTCATCTACATTAAGATATAATTATAAATTTTACCATTTTGTCATGCTTAATATTCAGATCTGTGATGAATTTGTATTCAAACACTTGTGCATTCATATTTTTGTTTAATTGTCACCACCACATCCAGAAATGTGTTTTATGTGTTCAAAATTAAACTCTGTACCTAGTAACAGGCTAAGATGTTCCAGATTATGAGTCTGATTTATTTCACTTAAAATTATGCTCTCCAGGTGTATTCACTTTCCTACATGTGACTTAGAGACATCACTCCTTATGGATGAGTAGTACTTCTCTATGGATAAATACCACATTTTCTATGCCCCTCATCTGTGGTTGGGCATATAAGCAACTTTCAAAATTTAGCTATTATGAATGGTCCTGAGCATCCATGCATCACTGTGATGTGCCGTGTTTAACTCTTTCGGGAAGATACCTAGAAAAGAAACAACTCAGCCTATTGCAATTTCTATTTTTAGTGTTTTGAGGAATATCCATGATTTCCATCTGTGAGGAATTGTGTGGCTCTTATCATACATACCAGACTTATCTTTTTGAAAATGTCAGGATTGCTGTATTGTTGATGTAACTAAAGCACATTGAGTTTTAATTACTCTGCAGAGTTTATAAAACAAGAGATAGAATTGAAGTTTACAGTTCTGGCTATCTACAGATACCAAGTTCTGTCCTTTATTAACTGATCAGAAGAAACACGATCAAGTTCATTGACCCTGTTCTTATTGGCATAAATTCTGCGTTATCTGTGTTTCATACTGCAAAGAAAATGACAGCTGCTGAGTGAGAGACAAAGTGAGACGTACATGCTAAACTGCGGAGCTTCCAGTCAGTCTGAGCCTGATTGTTGTGACACTGATTTGTTTGCACTCTATTTCCAGAGTTAACCATCTCTGGATAGGTAAAAATCAGCTATCCTTTTCCTGATGGCTATGTGTGCTCTTGTACATCTTTCCACTCTCAACTTGAGATTCCCAAAAAAGAAAAGATCATCTCTGCCCATGAACTGAATGTTAGCCTTCTCAGGATTCCATTACAAATCTCACAGGCTATGAGATTGAAAAGACAGGAACTACTTTCTTAGACTTCTAGAGATGAGAAGCCCAGGCAGGATATCTGCTGGGTTAGTTTCGTCTGAGCACCTCTTTCCTTGGCTTGATTTTTTTAATATCTCTGTACCTTTACACTTTCCTCTGTACATAGGCGACCTCATCCTCTTCTAAGGACATCTCTCATCTCGTAGGGCTTGTTCTCATCATCCCTAGTTTTTTTAATATCCTCTCAAAACTAAATTTCTTCCAAACTCTGTTCTATCTTGAGGTACTGAGTGTCAGGAGCTCAACATATGAATTTGAAAGGGGTCTTCACTTATTCCATGATCTACAACACCAGACTCATGGATGACACCAGCAGTGTGAAGCTTTTGAAGATTTTACAAAGTATGTCACTGATGTTATGACTATATGAAAAAAATCCTAAAAGAAATATTTACCCTTGCTCTTGAAGCCATAATTTATAACTTTAATGTACTTTCATGGAAACACACTTAAGTGGAAGAAAGATCATTTACCTAGAAAGATTATAATCCAACTAGAGAATGTTTCCTGCTTAATAGTTTTATTTATTATGCCATGCTTTATTGTGTGGGGGTCTTTAATTATACTTTTGAAAATGAATAAAACATCAATACAAATCAACCAAGATACGTGTTATTTTTACACTGTAAACTGAGGAGCAGTACCCCTTTATTTGTATCATAAAATAAAAGCATCATATGTGCAGACCTTAAAAATGCAGAACACTGACCATCAAAGATGTGAAAATTGTAAAGAGAGATCAGACATTCATGACTATCACACATTATCAATGGTAAAATTGGGCACCAGCGGAGGGATTTTTCTTTTCTGGTATAGAAGACTATCATGTTTCTAGGATGATCTGTTGGTCAGTTATGGTTTGACTTCCAAATAAAAGGGTAGCCACTCCAGTCTCACACCATGGAATTTTCCTTCCTATTATCAGATCAGCAAGACATCACTCTCAAGAGTAAGAAAGAGATAAATGTTTTGTATGAGAATATCTTAACGCAATGAACTGTAAGTCTGCTTCACAAATATCAAAATACTTCTGGCTTCTGCACTGCAAGGTAAAGAGCTTGAAAGTCCAGTTTTCAAAATTCACATTGAAAAAGTTAAACTGAAAAGGAACAACTTTGCTTTGATGCTTCAGGATACTGAGGTCACCAGACAAAATGATATTGCCAAAGCTGGAGAGAAAGACAAAAAACAGAGTGTAAGTCTGCTTATGAGCCAGTATTTTTACAACTAGCAAGCTGAAGAAAGCCTTAAAGGATTTTGCGGAATTGCAGGGCACAGGAACTTCCCTAAAGGAGCAGGAAGAGAGCATGAAAAGGGCCCTTGCTCTTCCATGAGATTGCACTAGGGGGCACGTGTTCCTGGGTCACCTGGAACATTGAAAGACCTTCACTCGTCTTTGGGCATGAAGAAAAGCAAACTAGCTATCTTATTTTAAAAAGCCTATTGCCAAACTAAAAAAGAAATTTCTGAGTTCATTTTGATTTTTTAGAGTGTGTACAAATTATGAAACTTCTCTGTTGTCTAGAAGAATTAAGAAGTAGGACATCTCTGAAGGGGAAGTAGCTACTTAACCTTGGCAATTTCACCTTCCAGTGAATTAATACATTTCATTCAGTCTTGATCATTTGTCTTTAGGCCTAAAGTTTCAACCTGGGAATTCACCTTTCTTCTGAGCTTTTGCCTCACGCCAATCATAGGGCCCTATGTTTGTTTCTCTTATGTCTGAAGCATGAGTGTTTTTCTTTATATCTAAATGTGGCCCTAAAACTGTATGCATTCACAGGCAGGACCCAGGGGAGGCCAGTAGATTGGGGGTGATTAGAGTTGGCCAGGTGGTAGGAGGAGGGTCTTGTCAGAAGAAGGGGACACTCATGGGTGTGACCCAGGGAGTGTGTATCTCCTTTCCCTGCTCCTGCCTTGACTCTCTCTACTTCCTAATTGCTGTGTGCTGAACAGATTTCCCTCTGAAATGCTCCTCTACCATGCCACCCTCCTTGGAATCAGCTGATCATGGACTGAACCTCTACAAACTGTGAGCTAAATAAACCTTTCCTCTCTTAAATAACAGGCATCGAACACTGTATCTCATTGACAAGAAAGCAACTGAGACAATCCTCCAGTACCACATCACCCCCCTGCCTCCGATCTGCCATTGGCTACTCAGCCACAACCAGATCAAGTGGAGATCACTTTGCAGCTCAAAATTTATTTTCATTCACTTTACCCTTTTCCTCATTCATGCCATACAACATGCCATACAACATGCTAATGTGTGCTATCTTTTCAGTTTAGCTGCCCTACACAAGCAAATGAATTTCTATAAGCCATATTTTTGCAAAGCACGCTTCTTATAAATCATGTCTTAAAAGAGAGTTCTTCACTCTTCAAACTTAATTGTGCAGGCACTATTTGTTTGCTAGCTAGAAGCCTAAGAATGATTCTCCATGGAATTTACTGTATGCACTTTTGGAATATTTGTGAATTAAATCTCTTAGGCAAAACTGAATTCCTATTGCACAGGTATTCTCTATTACTTGTGTATTTAAAATACTTTAAAATATTTCCTACCTGACTATCTAGATATTTTTCACAGTAAAACAAAAGCATGTTTCTATCATTTTTCGAACTCAGGAAAACTTAATTATTAATCAAAATAAGTATTTCCTAGAAATTGAACAATATATAAAGTAATATTTAATAACTCTAAGTACATTATAGAATATATTTTATGATTATCTGCCTTGACTCTGTAAAGAGAAAGAACCCTGATCTATTTTTCTCAGGAGGGAAATTGTTTTTATTTTCATGGCAAAAGGATCAACTTATATAATATACATATGCATTTATTTTTAAAAAGATAGTAAGGAGCTTTTTGTCGTATACTGGTACAGCTCATATTATTGAAGTTCCTAAATTGGAAACTCGTAAAATGTAAAACAACACTGTCTCATTTCAATACGATGCCCTTTTCATTATCTGACTCAGTGCTCCCTAAGAGACTTCAATAGTGTCTGGAGAAATAGAAATACGAGTTAAAAGCAAGTAACCTATGGATCTTTACATTCACATCACCATCCAGGATGAAAGGGAAAACTTTATTTATTCCATGTGTGTCCACTAAGCAGTATTTAAGTCTTCTCTACTGTGAAGATAACGAGATACACTATGGTACCTGTTACTGTTACCCTGCTCTGAAGTTCTGTTCCAATTTCACTGCATTTCCTCGCTTGGCTTTGTTCCATTTTGTTTTGTTGTATTTTACTACCTTAGGAAAAAAGTATTCTCATGCATTGAGAATACATCACGAATCCAAATGATCACTCTTCATTTGCATACAGGGAGTCTGGAGATGAAGATTAGGACAATAAGTGACATTTGGTGTGACCCTCAGGGTGACATTTGGTGTCACGGTTTTTGACTTTTACATTTGCACGAGAATGTCTTTAGTAGTTAAAATCAGCATCCATGAGGCCAACTTTTATGGACTGTCTCTCTGCACTTGGCTGTGGGCAAACCTGGTGTGTGATATCACACACTTTACCGCTTGGAAAGCTACCTGTTAAAGAGCAAATTAAGTTCTACTTTATTAGGATATTAATTACAGTTTTTCACAGGTTGCTCACAGCTTTCATCCAAAGATTTTAAAATGATGTAGAAGTGTTAATTAAACCTTTGTGCTATTTGATTACTTTTTAGATACATGTGGAAACTAATCACAATATCATCATGTATTACCAGGCTTTAGAATCACCAAAAGGATTATGCATTGCAATTTTCTCATATTCTTACCTTTGAGGACAGAGGAGAGATTCATAATTAACTGATATAGTACCCTTTACAACTCCTTGACATAGCATTTTCTAATATTTTAAAATTCATCAAAAGGAATAGTTATAACTTCACTCAGTAGAAAAAGAAATTTTAGTAATAAATGGTTTGCTTATAGTTCATGTAAAATTTTTCCCCTTCACTTTTCATATAACTTTTTATTTTCCACCACAATTTTGACTCTTTCCATAGGACATTTCAATCTGAAGATTTAATATTTCTCACAGAAATATTTTAGGCATACTTATTGTATGAAAAAGTATAGCTTTCACCTCAAATCAACAACCATAAGATGTTCAACATAAACATTGCCTGAAAATTCTCATTGCAGACTTTGCCTACTACTAGAGAATAAATATGATACATTCCCCACCTCCAAATACTTGATTCCCAATGCAGCAGTTTTCAAGCTGGGGCTTTGGCTTAGTGGTTAGATCATGGGGCAGCTAACCTCATCAATAAATCAGTCTAGCAAGGAGGGGTGCCATTGGCTTAACTCTCCTGAATGGTTTTCAGGACGAAATATCCACATGCTCATGCTATTTATTATGAGAGGACTGCCAACTGCTGTGACTGCTCTGTGCTCTTTGTCCTGCAGAATGAAATCTCAACAACAGCTTCAGTCATGGCAGCACTTCCGGTTGAGTCTCAGCTCAGTACTCTATGAGCCACTGCTGGTAATAATAATCAAAGGAGTAAATGTGGGAGTCAGCACTGAAAATGCATATACAGGAAGCACTTTGTATCTCGGCTGTAGATGTGGATGTGGCTGCCCTGACACGTCAGCTAAGGACTCTGCAGACAGGGGGTAAGGTGACTGGGAGGGTGGCCACAGCCATGCAGTGGCAGGGTGTAAGTGCATTTTCTGTGCCTGTCTCCTCTACCCGTCAGTCCAGCTCCAACTGCTATCAACTCAAGTGTAAATGCACTTTCTTAAACTATCTTTTGCGTTTCTCTAAGAAATCCTTAGTTCTCTTTATATATTTAAGACAGAACAGCCCTTTAAGAAAGAGTGGTCACCAGCCCCCTCCTGGTGTCATGAGTCTTTTTTCATGTTGTGTCAGGAGACAATGAAGATCAACTACACTGTTAAAAGTAAGGACTTAACTAGATTTTCAATTTCATTGTTAGAAATTGGGTTATTCAGAAGTTGTACATCTTTTTGCCCTAGCTTTGGTGCTTCATAGGCTTCTAGGAATCTGTCTATTTCCTCTGTTATCAAACCTTTGAGAGTAGAGGTTTTTGAAATAGATGTTGATGATCTTCTGTATTTCTATAGGGTCTGTAGTGATTTTGCCTTTTTAATTCCTTATTGCATGAATTTGTGCTTTTTCTTCCCTTGTTTAAATAAGGTTCGCTAGGGGCTTATCGATTTTATTTATTCTTTCAAAGAACCAACTCTTGGAGTTATTGATTTTTTTTGGATTGTTTTCTTAGTCTCTATTACATTGATTTCTGCTCTGATTTTTATAATTTCCTTTCTTCTTTTGGATTTGGGCTTGACTTGCTCTTCTTTTTCTAGATGTTTGAGGTGTAACATCAGGTAATTTATTTGTATTCGTTCTGTTTTGTAATATGGAAACTCAGTGCAATAAATTTTCCTCTGTGGAGAGCTTTCATTGCATCCCACAGATTCCGGTAAGTTGTATTTGTGTTTTCATTTGTTTGTAGGTATTGTTTAATTTCTTCTTTAATTTCCTCTGTGACCCACTGATTACTCAAGAGTGTGTTATTCAGTTTCCATATGTTTGTGGGATTTTTGCAGTATCTTTTATCATTAATGTCTAATTTCATAGCGCTATGATCCGATAACATGCAAGGGATAATTTCAACAGTTTTGCATTTATTTAAATATGTTCTGTGAGTTAATATATGGTCTGTTTTAGAGAATGACTCATGTACTCCTGAGCAGAATGTGTATTCTGCTGTTGTTGGGTGGAATACTCTGTATATGTTTATCAAGTCCATTTGTTCACAAGTGTGATTCAGTTCTTATATTTCTTGGCTGATTTTCTGTCTGGTTGATCTGTCCCTTGGTGCCAATGGTGTGTTAAGATCTCCTGTTATAGTTGTATTACTGCTAATTTGGTTTTCATTTCTGTTTTATATAACTGGGTGCTCTAGATTTGGTGCATATACATTTAATATAGTTATCTCTTCCTTTTGAAGTTTTCCCCTAACCAATATGTAGTGACCTTCTTTATCTCCTCTGATCATTATTGGTTTGAAGTTCACATTGTCTGCAAACAGAATGGCTACCCCCACTTTTTTTGGGTTCCTGTTGCATGAAGTATTGTTTTCCATCCTTTGACTTTCAGTCTGTGAGTATCCTTGTAAGTTAGATGGGTTTCTTGTAGACAGCATATGGTTTGATTTTGTTTCTTGATCCATTCTGCCCGTTTGTTTCTTTTAATTGGTGCATTGAGACCATTTACATTAATGGTTATAACTGTTATATTGGTTTATTGTTGACATGTTATCTTTCTGCTGTTGCATCTTTATCTTTCTGTTCTGTTTGTCTGCTTTGTTTAGTGGTTTTTTCCTAAGTGTATCTAAACTGTCTTTCAGAATTCTTTGCAAGGTTGGTTTGGTGATCATGAAATTCTTCAGCTGTTCTTTGTCATGGAAGTATCTTATTTCTCCATTGATTTTGAAAGACAGTTTTCAGGGTACATCAGTCTAGGCTTGAAATCATTTTCCTTTCAAATCTGAAATTCTTCACTCCAAGCTCTTCTTGATTTTATTGTTTGTGCTGAGAAGTCTGCTGTGATTCTGACAGGTTTTCCTTTATAGGTGATCTGTTTTTTTCTCTCTGACAGCTTTTAATATTCTATTCTTTTGTTTGACTACTGGGATGGTGATTATTATATGTCTGGGTGCAGTTTTATTTTGATTATGGCTATTTTGAGTTCTATATGCTTCATTGATCTTGATACAACTTTCTAATCTCATGTTTGGGAAATTTTTAGCTATTACTTTTCTAAATATCCTCTTGACATCTTTTATGTTGTCCCGTTCTTTTTCATTTATCTCTATCAACCTTATGCTGTTTTTCTTTGGGTTATCTTACAGGTGTTGAATTGTTATTTCCTGATTCCTTGTTACTTTTTAAAAGATCTTTCCTTTTTGTTCATTGGCTGCAATCTTGTCTTCGAGGTCTGAAATTCTATTTTTCACATTCATTGAGGTGGTTTTTACAACTTTCAATGGAATTTTTGATTTCCTGTATTTCTCTAAGCATCTGCTTTACATATTCTGTTTGTTTCTTATATTGTTCAGCCAGGATATTTTTTTTTATTTAGTTCCTCCAATTTCTTAACTGTGTCTTCTTTAGATATGTCCAGCACCTCCTTCATTTCTTCTTTTACCTGAGAGATTATTTCTAGTTTGAATTCCTTTAAAGCTTCCTGGAGTTGCTTCTTTATTTCGGTTACTATTATTTCAGGTATTTCAGGCATATGGCATGTATTTTCTTCTATGTACATGGCTCCTAGGCTTTCTTGGGATGGGCTGGATGTTTGAGATTGCATTTTGGTCTTTCATTTTGTCGTTTTCCTATATTTCTGTGTTTCAAGTGTTGTTCCAAAGCCTCCCCTGGGTGTGTTGGAAATTGTCTCTTATCTGGGACTCCCCTGGTAGTTTAGCTCCCTCCTTGGGCAGTGAGGCCCCTTGGATTAAAAGAAGATTGCCAGGCTCCTCTCAGGTAAACCTAAAGCCTCCTCAAGCTACACAGCTTCCTTCTGGCAGCAAAGGTCCCCTGAAGCAACGAAGGCCACATGGTGTGGTTCAGGCAATCCCAAATCCCACTAAGCCCAATCTAGTGTGGCTCAAGCCCAATGGGGCCCCAACCCCCTAGATCAAGTATCTCATACTCTCCTGGGGATTCGATATTGTGTAACCATCCAGCTCCATGGATGGCAAAGCTCCCCAGGCTGATAGAAGGTCCCCCTATGGCCTAGGTCGGCTAAAACCTCTCAGCAGGGCTGCTCCCTTCACTAGGCAGTGGCAGTAGTGCTGGTGCTCTCCAGGTCTAAAGAAGGTCACAGCCAAGCCTGGAGTACGTTCCCACAGCTTGGCCCAGTTCCCTCCTTCAGGCGGAGCAGCTGCAGTGTTCCTTCCAGGTGAGAGAGGACAGTCAGCAAGGCTGGAGCAGGATGTCCCAGCTCGGCCCAGCTCCCTCTTCCTGGTGGACAGCTGTGATGTGCCCTCTGGGTGGGAGAGGGCAGTCAGCAAGGCCAGAATGGGGTCCTAGGGCTCAGTCCAACTCACTCCTCCTGGCGGACAGCTGTGGTCTGCACTCTGGGTGAGAGAGAGTGGTCAGCAAGGCTGGAACAGGGTCCCATGGCTTGGCTCAACTCACTCCTCCTGGTGGGCAGCTGTGGTGTGCACTCCCTCAGCTGATGTTTAAATTGACCCCACTTACCAATCCACGATCACAGTTAATGTGGATGCTCAGATTCCTAACTTTTTTCCTTTGAAGTCTTTCAGAAGTAAAGACAGGTGAGACCCTCAGACATTCTGCTAGGGAAGCCTTTAAGGGTCTAGCTGAGATTCATTTCCCAGAGTGACTTCACAGGTCAGGAGAGGAGTCTCTAACATGTTTCTTTTTTCTTTTGGACTGGGCATTGAACACACAATCTCATGCCTACCATGCAGGCACTTAAGCCACTGAGCTAAATCCCAGGCCCTTCCAACCTGTTTCTAAATTAGGGCTACTTGCAGTCATTTGTTTGACTTATTACCTTTTTTTTTTTTTTTTTTTTTTTTTTTTTGTACCAGGGATTGAACTCATGACCGCCTGCTTGCAAGGCAAGTGCTTATGCCATTGAGCTAAATCCTCAGCCCCTGCTTATTACCTTTCACAGAAAGGTAAAACTTTACTCAGGTAAATAATCTTCACATAAGTGTTACACCCTAATTTAGTGTCTAACAAGTGCTACCTACTTAATTCTCTTTCTTGCTACTTGTAAGAAAAAATTACAATGACAATACACTTGTTCTTGCTTACAAAGAGGAAATAACTCAGAAATCACATGAGTTGGTTGAGGTCCCATTGTGTTTATGTGTGAAGCATGGATTCATATTCAACTTTTTATGACTGTAAACTCACCCTTCCACCCACATGAGGCCAGTGGTATCTTACTGTGGTATTAATGTATCAGCAATGCAATTGAATTTCTGAAACAGCCGTGCCATTTTCAGAAGAGATTTGTGTAGACTTATCTACACGTCTAACTACTTGGCAGCTGGGACTGTTTATTTTATTTTTTTAAATTTAAATACAAACCATTCTTATTCAAAAAAGCAATATTTTAGAATTAAAAATGAATTCTTCCCATGCCATGGAGAAAGTGTGAAAGTGGAGAAGTGTTACACATTTGTCTGCATTTAGATTTATAGGTAGATGTCCTCCTTTTAAGTTAGTGGGTGAGATAACTTCATTGCCATTACAGAAATCCAATGGACAGTCATGCCATTTCCACTGGTTGGTAAAGAAGACAACACCCGCCTCACTTTATGCACCTGAATTATTAATTAAGGCCTCCTAATCCTCTGCATAGTTATCAAGGTCATCATCCAGCTTCTAAAAAATAACTGAATAAATGAGTACCTTAATAAAAAAGAGAAACTCACAAATGGCAATCTGTGCTGTGTAAAATGCTCTTGGAATAAATCTTGCTAATCTCATGAAAAAATAAGTTTCCTGAAATGTAGCTATAGCTTCAAAAGAAAGAAAGAAACTAAAAGTGGAATTTAGTGGCTTAAGTTCTCTTTGAGATCAGATTTCTAGATATCTTTTTTGTAAAAAAAAAAAAAAAAAAAAAAGAATCAGTTCTTAGAGTGCTATCACATTGAGGCTACTAAATAAATGTTTATCAGTCTTATGATACATAGTAATTTAAATTATTATCGTTCAATCATATTCTACCAACCATAAAAAGTTATGAAATGTAGTAATTTAAAATCCCACGGTTCCATCATATTCTACCAACCATAGAAAGTTAATTTCCTTCATTTAGTATTCATTCTTTGTTCTCCACAACCTAAGAAATGTGTCCTAATAAGTGATGAAAACAGAAAACAAATGTTAAAAAATATTTAGAAGAATGTTTATTCAGGGTGTTATATGTGGATTTTTAGCAGATGTAGTTAAGTATCAGCCAAGGTGTCTGCGATGCAGGAGTCAGTAGCCTGCCATGAAAGAATGGAACAGAACTGCTGTGTGCACTGATGTTCACCAGAGGTTTCACTCTCCTAGTCAGATGCATCAAATTAAACCTAGCATTTCAATTGCTAAGAAATAATTTTATGATAAAGTAAACTAATGTAATACTCATAAATTTAAAATATAAATATATTAGCAACAGAGCATTATAAAAATGAAAAAATTATATGTGGATAACAGAATGTAATATAATTTATGCAGGATAATTTTCATTGTATAAAAATTCTCAATAAGGTTAGGAACAAACATTTGAGAACATAGAGAAATAAGCAAAAATAATGCTAACATAATGGATATATATTATTAATATTTTAATATAATAATATTTTAGGATAAGCAAAATTTACAGAAAATGAATTATTTATTTGGTGTTGTGAGTATTCAAAAATGTACTAACACTGTTCTCTTGTCTGTAATGTCATTTTATTTAAGGCGTGAACTCAGTCTTTTTTAGTTGAGGGTTTGTCATGACTGTCAGGATAAACTGGTGTTTGCTGATCATTAGTTGTTTCTTCTTTGGTTGTCCCTAGGTTTCTTCCCTAGCTATTCCTAGCTTTTTGATCATAGTTTAAAGTGACTAAACGTGTTCACAAAATTTAGTTAGAATGAGTTCATTTCTCGAGTTTTGTTTTTCATTGCTCTTAAAATTTCCTATAAATTTCATGTCCTATGAAGCCATTTTTATTGATGCTGAATTCCTTCCACATTTTCTTCTCCCTCCTTACTGTGAAAATTTCCAAATTATCCAAGCTCTAACATATTTTCTCTGAAATAGAGAAGAGTACTTCTGACACATCAGCACGCTGGGCCCATTAATTGAACCCTGATGTGTCCACCAGCCCTTAAGTAGCTGTTTTACAAGCTTCACTTAGAAAATTAATTTCCATTCCAAATCTGCACCCTGACAGCTGATACATTATTATGCAGTGGACCTAATGACACCATAGTGCTCTGTTAGAGTGGTTCAACCATCTCCTCATAAATCTCTCCACTCCTGAAGTCTGACTAGCTAAAGGTTCAAAGTTCCTTCCCTCTGCAGAGGCACTTTTCATGTGAGCTCTACAATCAGCCAAGCTAACTAATGTTCTATCATATTACTGATCCCTAAATACACACGACTTTCCATATTCTTCCTATTCAAAAGAATACGTGTCCTTACTCTTCCCAAATCTCTTAAACATTTCCCTATTCCTTGAAGTAAATGAACCACTTATGGATATAATTATTTAAATAAAGGATACCAAAAATTCCACATTTTTATTATTTTTATAAAATACTATGAAAGGAAATATAAATGCAATGAATTTATCAGATTCATTCAGTGCAAGACTAGGCTGGCGGAAATGACTCCTGCTGAGTGCCCCTCTGCAGAGTGGGAAAGTCAACCAGCACCTGCCCAGATGGCTCTCAGAGGGGACTGTTACATGGCTACAAATATGTTCTCTGACTGGGAGTGCAGCTCGGGGTAAAACACTCACCAAGATACAGGAGGCTCTAGCGCTGCAAAGGGCAGGCATGAGTGTTCTTCCTTTCTAAGTTTCATTTATTTTTGCTTTATTCCAAATTGATTCACTGTAACTAATTCACTCAACACACAAGGCCACTCTTCCATAGTGTTTCATTTGCATAATGTTAATATCATGTATATATGTGCTCTGTAATCAGATTCTATAAAATCTCAGAGGCTGAGGTCAATCAGTTTTCTGTTTCATCTACTTCAGGGTATTGGCCTGCTGGTTATGTTAAAGGACACTCAGATTGATTTGATTTCTAGCTTTAGTAGAAATTTGTTTCCTAATTCTGAAGGCAGATATGGAGGAGATATTCAGAGGAAGACAAAAAAGAAAGAAAAGAAAAGAAGAAAGAAATAAAGCTCTATATGTAGGTATGTATTTATTCTTTGAGTCTAAGTAGGTCATGCTAATACATGCTAATGTGTTTTTAATATTGGACAGTTTATATTTGTAGATGTTAACATGAAAGGTGGCAGTTGGATTTATGTTACATTATTTGTTTTAATATCTAAGTTTATTGTTTACAATCACAGTACTGTTATTGGCACTTAATTTCACCACGGTATGTAGTACAAACATTTAGGAATTTAGATTATGCTATGTTTTATGGTGTTTCACAGCCACTACTAGGTGGAGGTGTGACTTCTAGCCAGATTAACCTTGTTCTTTCCTAACACAGAGACATTCTGCGCATTATTTGGCAACACACCAGTAGAACAGTTCTTGTGTGGGGTTTTGTGATTTTTTTTTTCATGTGAATGTGTGAATACTAAGAGGATATGTTTATCTGTATAATTTTGGTGATATCTTAGGTATCCTAGTTGCTAGATGGTTTCATATGACAAAGTTTTGTTAAAACTAACCTGGTAATTTTGGCAGTCTTGGTGGTGGTATGCATGTACAGGAGACGATGTATAATCTCACTAATTAAGACACCTTCCTGGTTCATCCCATTTCATAATGCACACCCCAGCTTTGCCTCCCTGGGCTTTCTGTATGACCGAGTGGATGAGCTGAATACCAAAGCAGCCTCATTCATGCACAATTTCCTCATCAAACTGCTCTTTTACTACTTGAATTTCAAAGGCACGTGTTTTTCTAATCAGGCTGGATTTTTAGCTCATGAAGATCATCGGAATTTTTTTAAAGACTGAAGCTAAGCCTTTCATTGCAATCTTTTGTTCACTTCTCAAGCTTACCATTTTTGCTTTTGAATATTTTTAGTATAGAGAATAGATCATCCATAAAATTAGCAACTCACCCAGGGTTTTTAGATACATCTGTATTAATTATTTCCATATGACAATGTATTCATTAAGGTAATGTGGGAAAGGAGTTGGGTATGAAATTTTCATTTATTCAGGAAAGATAATTATTGTCTCAAAATTATGTGAAACAGAACTGTATTCTCAGGAAATGCAGCATTTTGGATATATTTAGGGAAAAGTGTGTGAACTATCTCTACACAGATATTCTCTTTTTATTCATGGCAGTGCTACTCTGCCCATTGAAATATTAGTTTAAAACTAGAATTACTCGATATTTGTCATTTAAACAATGAAAAAACATAAAATAAGAGATGACAGAGGTTAAACATTCTTTCTTTTATTCTTTCTTTGTTTCTTTCTTTCTTCCTTTTTGTTTTTTTGTACTGGGGATCAAACTCCCCAGCTCACCCTTGTCAGTCAGGTGCTGTGCCACTGAGCTGTACACCCAGCTGCGTGTTTTCTCTAATGTGAGAAACTCAAGTATAAATGGTTTAAAGAGAAAAACAAAAGCAGACAACAGAAAACAGGAAGGTAGAAATTTTATAGATGAAAAAACATCTAAGAACAGAAGGAAAAAGGAGGGAAGGAGAAGTATCAAGTCACCATAACAAATACATCCAATATGTATTACAATCATGTACTGATACAACACAAAAATAAAATGCATATACATAACTCCAGAAAAAATTAAAGGGAGAGACAAGGACCCATAGTTAGAGACAGAAAAATACTAATTAATTTAATATGAGTACTTACATTATCAGTATTAATTTTTGAGGAATGTAGATATTCGTCATTTATTATTAATGTTTAGCTTAGGAGTAAACTGTTAAAGAGTGTCCATATACATCTTAGAATCCAAGTTAGGGTTAGACATGTAATGCATATTAAATTGCCCAATAACCAGTAACCATATTATAATTCATCCTGTATGTCAAATGCAAGTTCCCGGTGAAACTCATCAACTCCTCCATCATTTTCTTAGTAGAAACAAAATCACCTAAGAAATGTGAGTAAGATGTAATTTTCTGGATATGAGCAAACCAAACCTTAGGCATTTCATCCCAAGATTGTTTTCTTAGCCTCATGTGGTCCTCGAGTTCTAAGAGACTTCTCTGACATCTGGCACCCGGGAGAGGCACATATATGCTTTTCTTTTCTTTTACATAGTTTTGTCAAGTTTCAGAGCAGTGTGGTGGCTCTGTGAACTCCATTGTATCTGAATGTCTTCTTTGCATATTCCCAGTTACCACTGCACTTTTAGTGCCACTCTGGCATAGAAAAATATCCCGAGAGGCAGGAACCATTGTTTGTCTTAAGACAGTTCATTTCATTTGAGATAATTTATAAATTTAAGAAACCTTTTGTATATAGGTTTCAGCCTCTCCATATTTCCCATTCTGGCCTGGTGTCACACTCTCTCCCTCTCTCCTTCTGTCTCTCTCTCTTTCTATCTTTTGGAATCTGTTGTTCTTTACTTCATGTCCAGTCTTTGGGCCCTACAAAGTTTCTACTAATCCTTGGTGTTATATGCACAAGAATACTTAAGAAAAAGGAAAACTTAAAGGAAATGTGGAATTTTCTGACAGCTTTCTCTAGTGCAAAGGTAGAGGAAATGCAGGGATAGAAAGGATGATGTTGTTGTTCAGATCCAAAATGCCCCCCAAAACCTTCATGAACTCAGAGGCAGAGTATTGGAAAGTGACTGTCTTCGGAGGTGCTACAGCTGATTGCTGTTAGAAGCAAGGACCCAGGATGAGGGACCTTGAGCAGCGGACATTCTTCTCTGGCCCTTCCATCTCCTTTACTTCCTGACTGCCATGATAGAGCAGTTGTTTCCATGTTTGACCCTGCTAACCACGGTGTAGTGCACAGACATCCAGCTGAACTTAATCAATGTGGTGCTGAGTGTAGATGGTCCACATGAGGACCCACTGTTGCCAACCCAAAGGAAGAACTAGACAGGAATAAGTTGTGCTGTTGGTTCTTCTGTTGCCATTGGTTCTCCTGGAGGAGCTTGTCAAGCATCTTTGCTGATATGAACTTTGCTGTTCTCAGGGTCAGAAGAGTTTGGGACCTGGTCATTACTGAGAATGGCTGTGGTTCGCTTTGGGGAGAGCTCTGATCTTTACTTTGACCATCAATTCCTGGTTCCTGTTAAGCTGTTCAATCTCCAGAAGATTGTCATTCCTGGCTTTCTGATATGAAATTGTCAGTTCTGGGAGGAGCTCAGGACCTCGTTGTCACCGAGGATGGGGAGAGCCTTGGTTCTTACTTTGCACATCGCTTCCTAACTCAAATGAAGAAACTTCAGCCTACTCACACAGATCCTGCATCCCTCTAGCACAGACTTTCTGGCTTCTGCTGCTGATCTTTGAGCCTTCCCAGCACAAATCTGTAAAGCAGACTTGCATGAATCATTGTCATGGGCTCTAGGCCCCCACTTGCTCTCATAGAGGGACATTGTTATGGGTTCTAGGTCTTCAGCTGGACCCCTGCAGAACACTGCTATGGGATCCAGGCCCTTGGCTATATTCTTCGGTGTTTTCAGTGTGTGAACAGATTTCTTGCAGTTTTCCTGTTTGGCTCTTTGGGTGACAGTTGTAAAACAATTCTGTAAATTTTGTGCCCCATATTAAATTGTTTTCCTTGCAAAACCTTGACTACATCACACAGATTGAAATTCATGACACCATGAGCCAAAATAATCCTCTCCTCCTTTGAGTGTTGGGAGTTGTGTCCCAGTGACAGGGAAAATACAGAGGCTCATAAGCCCCCCAAAACACAGAAGTGACTGGCCTTGAAGACTTTTGGTTAAAATGTGATCAATGAATAATAGAGAGAGTTTAGTTTTGTGGAAAGCACTAGGAGAAGCTTGAAAAAATTGTGAGGATGTAAATTTGAAAAACAATATCAGAGAAGAACAAGTACTATGCTGTGTTCACAGCATTTAGTACAACTAAACTAGTGGAGACGGAAAAAATGATGTATTTGCCCAAATAACCCTAAAAATGGATAAGCTGATTTCTGAAGTCTGAATGAACTGTAGACAGAATTTTTAGAAAGCCATACTTGTTTCAGGATGTGAGTATTTTGTGCTGATTTGTTTCTCTGGTATTTAAAGAACATGTGAAATTCTTAGAATTGTGAGATATTTAACACAGGAAGATTCTTACCAAGTTCACTTAATAGATTAGAGAAAGCTGCATGTAGGAAAAGAGGAGGATTTAATGTAACAGTTCAGGGAAGAGATAAAACAGATTTGAACATAATCACTTTTTGAGAATATATTAACAGTTAAGTAACACCCAGTTCTTCCCCGAATCCAACTGCATACGCATCTTTTTTCAAAACTGTATAAAGAAACGAAGCTACATTTATAAATCTGTTCTTAAATCTGTGGCAGGAATGGAGGAGACTCATCGTGTGTCCATCTGGAAAGGACAACAGATATCAAAGTGCGGTGATTACAGGGTTCTAACTGCACCCTGCTGCATGTGTGACCTCCTAATTAAAATGAGGATGTGCAGTGAGGTTCTTCTCTCCACTCATACCCAGAGGATGAGTGTGGTAGTTGATTTTTTTTTTTTTTTTTTTGTACCAGGTATCCACTCATGACCTCAAGTTCACCAGGCAGGTGCTTATGCTGCTGAGCTAAATCCCCAGCCCTAGTTCAGTGTTTTTGAATTAGCTTCTTAAAAAATGCACGTATACCAATGCAGTCTTGTATACCAAAAGATATATCTCCCAAATTCCCCCAATTTTTCACTTTCGGACTTCAGGACTAAGCTTTCTTTGAAGATTAGTGGGAAATTTAATATTGTGTAGCAATGAAAGACACATAAAAGTTGGTTGCTTGTTTTTCTTTCACTGTTGAGGAGAACAATGATCAGACTTAGGAAAGTGACTCTTGGCTTCTGATGAATAAATATTAAAAGTACAAGATAACATGGTATCTTGCTTGTGCAAATCTGTATTGCTTGGTGGAATTCATGGGGAATGCTAACTCAAGGACTAGAAATATGGATGATAAATCAATTTGCAGGGCATGAGGTCATCATGAAAAGAAGATAACTCCGAGAAAAAGATTTTGTTCTTATCCTTTCACTGGTAATGTAAAACACTGTGCATAAACACTATGCCAATTTGAATGCGTATGACTAAGAGGATAAACCCATGTTAAAGAAAACTATCTCATTTCCTCATTTGTGTTTAAAATTTTCAGGTTCCAACAAAAATGTGGGACACATAGATAAAATGAAAATTGTGACATATATTCAGAAAACAAACCGATGGTAATCAGGAGTCCTCTTACAATAAGCCGAGGTGATGTATTACACAAAGACTTCCAAGCAGATATCCTAGCCACTTGCAAAGACTTAAAGAAATGTATGTGGTAAAAGATTCAGTAAAGATAAAATTTCAGATTCAAGGTAGAAGCCATGAAAACACTGATATTGTAAAACGAAAGTGCAAATTTGTATACAATTTGTAAAATATTATCCTAAGATTTTAGGTAGATAAAAGATAGAAACTATATATCTGGGATTTTTTTGCACTTTACAGTCTTTTTACATCACACATTCAATAATTTAATAAGTACTTGATTTTTATGGCCAAACTTTGCTGAATTTCAAGAGATATTTCCATGTCAACTGCAATGTGTATTAATATAAAGATATTTATGATTTTTGTTGTAATTTTCATGTCTGTAGAAACTTGCAAGGATTTTTCACTTACAATGTTTGCAATTTGTTTCTTATTTATTCTTTATTTTCATGATTATCTTGGATAACATTTATCTATTTTATTCAGTATCAAATAATTATTTGTTTATTAATTTGCTCTACTGTGTTATACTATTTTCCCTTCAGATATTTCTATTATTTTATTACTTTTTTTAATTCATCATTTAATATTTTCAATTTTTTGATGTTTCCTAAGTATGTAATATAGATAATTTCTTTGTTTTAATTTTATTCAGAGGAATTGGATTGTAGTTGACAAAGACGTTTTATAATTTTTAAAATTGTCTTATGTTTTAATAGTTCTCAAATACTTTTCACTATATATCTTGTAAAACTGTGGGGCTTAGCAAACATATTGTTAAGTTTCCAAGTATACATTGGTGAATGTTTTCTTCTCTAATTGTACTGTAACAGACATATTACTGGACTACTTTACTTTAGAGGAAAATCTTATAAAAATCCAAGGCTTGCTGAGTAATTGATATTTATTTTATTTCCCTGACTTTCACTGATCTCAGCATATTTAAAACACTTGTAAGACCATGTGTACTTTGTTATTTTCAATGAACTTTTCTATAAATGTCAAGTAGATTGGTTAAGCAAACTTAAAGCTCTCTGAATTTTTACTGATTTTTTGTCTACTTTTGAAAAAGACATAGTTGACTATGGTATATGAACAACTCCTTTCGCAATTATGATTTATGAAATTCTTAAAGATTTATCTGTTTTAGTTTCAACTGCTTTGAAACTCTAATCTGGCACTGAAATAATCAATTGCCATACAGGACGCAAATACTCTAAACACAATCAATTTCAACAATGTGATATATGTTTCTACAGTGGAGTTGAAATTAATAATTGTAAATATATTTTAAATGGTAAATTGTAAAGAAACCACAATTGTGTAGTGAAAGATTGAATCATAGATGAGACACTTATTATATTTATTGTATTTCTTCTTTATTCTAAAGAAAATTAGTCGAGAATTAAATGATATCTTCCTAATACATTTTACATAGATATTACACAGATTTTAAATAGATATTGTTGAATAATTACAAGATAGACTTGAAGCCTGAAACATGAAAGTATAAAGCCTTCTAATTAAAATCAATGTGTACATAAATATAGACTCCTGTGGTATGCAGTGTTGGTGTGTTAATCACTTTTAAATATGTATGGAATTTCTAAGCGAAAATGCAAAATGTGACTGTAACCTGCATTAAATAAAGTACAATATGAAAGATGTCATTTGTGACATCAACAACAATACTGGAGGTAGAAGCAGACACAGAAAGAGGTAGAGTAATTTGAACCGCTTGAAAGTTAGCTGTGGACAGTTTAAATTATATTGTTAATGATTCTGAATTGTTACATAATCTTCACTGTGAGCATAAGAAATAAAAAAATACAAAATCAAGAAGTGACCTAGGAGCTACTGCACTGTATTATACAAGTAAATCAATGAAACAAAGATGAAGAAAGCAAGAGAAAAAAAGATGGACAAATAGCAGGAAGACAAATAGAAAATGATTAGCAAAATAGCAACAGTAAGTTATTGTCAGTAATTGCCCTTAATGTAAATGATTTAAACTACCTAATTGAAAAAAAAATGATTGACTGAACAGACTGACAAAATAAAGCTTTCATCCATATGCTCTATAAAAATAATTCACTTCTGATAGCACACATAGAGGCTATGAGTGAAGGGATTGAAAGTTACCGTCCTCTTGAGATAGTTAAGCTTTAATCTTCAACCTGATTGCTTTGGGGCTGATTCAGGGGTTAGTAAAATCTACTCCTTAAGGTCCCAGAGGCAAACTGTGGACTCCTCGCTGGACCTCAGAGCCTTCCTCTGGCATGGTTCTGAGCTTGGCTTCAGACTGACATGAAGTAACCCAATTTACTCTTCCACACCCCTTTCGCCATTATGTTTCTATCTAGGAACCATCTGCCCATGAGCCTGACAGCATTGTCCAAACAAAACATTTCTTCTTTTAAATTGTGAGTGTTAGGTATTTGATTCTCACAATGCAAAAACTAAAAGCAAAACTTGCTCCCTGTGATTATACTTAAATATGTGGTTTAGAAATCTATGGAAATGGATTTGCAGGAAATAAAATTTGCTATCCTTTGTCTTGGCGTATATCCTTGCATTACCAGTTTAATATACAGGAAGGTAGGAAAGACACATTTTACTCTTATGAATTGTTTTCACTTCCTTCTTGTCAACCTTTGGATTCAAGCAGATAACTTTAGGGAAAAGTTAGGGGTACAAAAGAATGGAAACGAGTATGGAGATGACCTCGCCCTGATGTTAGAAGAAACTGTTCAGTGATTTTTCATCATGTAAGAGTTAAGATGCAGGGGTTTGTGGGGAGGTTCCATTATACTATCTTACTGTATATACAATTTTAATCATGAATGGTGTTGTATTTTATCAGACTGTATTATCATGTGATTTTGTTTAAGTTATCCATTGAGTAATTTATACATAGCTTTGCAATGTATTGTGTTTAAAAAGAGAAAAAATAAAAATGAGGATTTAATGTTTTCATTATGTCTAAAGAGCATCTAACTGACTGTGAAGCATTTATTCCAGTGAAGTTTTAGAATCCTCGTCCTGAAAGTATAATGTATTATTCAACTTGCTATTGACATCACTAACCTGCTTTTCTTATTTAAGTTGTGAGTTCAAAGATGTGGGTTTGTCTGTTAGATTTTAAATTCTCTTTCAGTATTCATTACAAAATTTTAGGTGCATCACATGATCACGTACACTGCAGCACATTCTTCTGAGCACCTGCAGAGCCATCCTGGTCTCCTGAAGACCCTGGAGCTTCCTCCCCGTTGAGTCCCTCCGTCCACCCAAGAGGTCTTCCCTGAGCCAGAGCATATCGCTGGAATAACTTTGCTCGAACTTTTATTTTTAGGTGTTATGATGTCTCCTTGTTATCACAATCTAAGAAAAGATGGAACTTTCCCTTGATTTCAGCATTTATAACCCAGGATGGGTTGTGTGAAATTGACAATAAACATTACAAAGAGAAATACGATTCCATAGGGAACATATATCTCACTGGCCTTCTCACAAAGTAAAAATAACCGCAGCAATTTCTGCCTCACTGATAAAGTTGTTAAGACAGGATACTTACAAATTATAATCTTAGTTTTGGTTTGTTTTCCTCCTCCATGAGTAACACTGGAAATTTTATGCCACTGTCTTCTTAAGTTTTCAGAATTTCCAAGAAGCACAAACAAAACAGATCCAAATGAAATTTTATCAATAAGGCTCACATCTCAGAAAAGATTGGTATTGACACACAGTCAGTCATCAGTTTTTAAGTTTTCTAATTCAATAAATTGTGCTTGATTAGATGATCAAAAGATTTTACTCTCATAATGCTATGTGCTTATATTAATGAAGGAACCCCACATTACAGAATACCTTATGTCATTTTCATTGTTGGCTTCAAAATAAGTTTTACACCAAAAGAGTTTCAAGGTGAAGGATAAGTGCAGGGAATTTTCCATGCCATGTTTAATTCTTAAAAATTTAAACACCTATGTATAATATCTGACAGATAATCAAATAGTATAACTCAAACTCAACTTAGAATATTATTTATCAATTGTATTTTATAAGTGTGTATTCAAGAATTGAACACCTGATATACATTTAGAGTAGAAACAAAATATTATTTTAAAAACAATAAAGTTATTCTATGACATGATTTTCTGATGAACAAAAGGTTAGAACTAAGTTTATGAGGAACGTTAGTGTATTTTATGATTTTTTTCTTGTTGAGTGAAGATTATTTTTAAATTACTTTGTGGTTTCTATGATTGATGTATTTGAAAGCTTAGAGATCATAGTAATTTATTTAATCTTAAAATCTAGACACATTTAGAATGCAATGCTTGCATAATTCTTTTAAATTAGAATAATTTTACTTATTTCAGACAAAGAACATTCTGGAAGAATTGGATTTGTTCATATTAATTCAATGGCTCCATAATAATTGAAAGTCACTTTGCATGCTTAGGGTTTTGTGAGTCTCATTCACATTGGTAATTCTGTCTCTATTTTCTCATTCCTGTGGTTCAAAGTGATGGAAGATACTGTTTAACTTCTTGTTTCAATTTACCTTTGCAGTTCTATGCTGATGGTTTCCATGACCTGTTGTGTGAAGAACAGATTCTCCCAAGTAACAGGACTGCAGTGAGCTAGTGTGGGTTTTCATCAGAAAACACTGCCAGGTTCCTTAGCGTGGATCCCCGTCCTGTCTTTCTCTAGCGGGGTGGGGTGAGCGCGGGCTACACAGCCAGTGTTAACTGCAACTACTGCACTTGACTCTCTCCACTCGCCAGGCCTGGCACAAGGTGTGCAGCGCAGTTGCACTTGTTAGAGTTTCTAAGGGAAGGAAAAGTTCCCATACACCACCTCCTCCAAGGAAACAAATAAAACAAGAAAATGGGCAGGTGAAAATTTGAAATTATGGTTCGAGAAGAAATATTTGGAATCTCCTCTTTAAAAAGATGACACTTAATTTTGAATTTGAGTCATCACAGTCCTGGTATTGAAAAAGCCTCTTTTATTGTGGAGAGACTAAGGTACTATTTCCTTCAATACAGTATCTCTGATCCCTATTTTTAAATGGTCAGAATTTAATGATTTGTGCAGATTCTTGGGATAGTAATAGTTAAAATAGTTTTCTTTAGTAAATAATATCATTTTAATTTATATGACTTGATGTTAAAAATATGATTGTTTTGTATTATATTTTCTAGTTTTTGAGACAAACTAATTATATGTTGTATTCTGAATAACTACTACTAATAATAATATGAAATTATGTAACTCTTCAGCCAACCTGTTTAGAAACTCTGTTTTGTTATTACTATTACGCTTTAAAATAGAAAAGTTCTAATCATAATCTAAACTTTTATTATGTTTTTTTGACTTTTATGCAATTCTTTAAAAAATCACTTCAGATGCATCACTGATTTGAAAGTGAGATGCATATGTATCCATACCGAGAGAAGAAAACTGAATAACAGAATTTGAGTAATAGGAAACAGAGAATTACAAATAATATATTCATAATCTTTTAGACAAATTCTTGAAGAAGATGACAATTTTACAGCTTTATATGTCTTAATAAATTAGGCTGTGTTCCCCTAAAACACAGCAATATGTCGAGATCTGTTGATATTGTTCTATTTGAAGTGGTTTCTCCAGTCACAATTTTGTAAAGATTGTATTCTTACTTTAACAACTTGGTGATTTTCAATCGGTCTGTTTTAAAATCTAATGTAATATAATATTTTATGTTTCTATTTCATCATTTGTAAGCCTTCTGTGATCCAGGTTTTGGAATCTCTTTGTGAGTGGTGAAATCCCATAAACTTCAGCATTCCTGGGATTAAACTGCAATCATCCTACACCTGTTTGCCTCCTAGCAGCCAGTTACACACCCTTCCCTCGTGCTTGTGCTCTGTAGAAGCTTCAAGGTGTTGTTTGTGATGGGTTTTACTTCTGTTCTTAATATTTTGGACTAAATCTATATGGTTTTTTAAAAATAGTTTAATACTCTAACATGCCAAAGAATTTATGCAGTTGATAGTGGGCAAGTTATAGTTAAAAAATATCAATGACACAGCTAATTGGTTATCAGGCATTCCCGAGATGATCTCCAATGTGTATCAAGGAATTATGCGATGCTGGGAAAACTGTTAACTTACTAGAAATTAACATAGCACTTTGTGTCAACAGTGAAATGTCTGCCTGATAAAAGGTTCCTACAAAATGAACATGCACAGCAAGATAACATATTATATTTAAAAAGAATTTTTTTAAAAAAAGTAGTACTTGAGATAAGAGAAGCATTTGTGAAGAATAATCTTAATTTCATATTTTATCAGAAACACTAAATTTTTAAAAATTAATAATCACAAATGAATGGTTTTGAAGATCACTGAAAATGTGAGTTTTGACTTGACAAGGACTAAGTCAATAAACGCTCTGGTGAGTTTTTGAAAATTACTCTCACAATTAATGAAATTAGCTTTTGCATGATTACGTGATTAAATGTATCAATAGAACCTTGAATCTTGAATATTGAGATTCTAGTTAATGAGTTAAATTCAATTTTCTACCTCAAGTAACCTAATTGATCTATTTATTTATCATAAAGGTTGATAGATATAAATTAAATGATGTAATATATATATATATATATATATATATATATATATATGCAATCATATGGGGTATTATAAAACAGATCTATCAGCATACAATGGAAGCCTTCAAATCTTATAGTGGGAGAGGTTTGACCTAGGTTAAAAAGTCACATAATGACTTTATAGTGAAGGAAGTAAGAGGATATAGGACTGAGCTAGAACAAACTTTGGAAGTGATGGAAGTATTATCTGTAAGATTATGCCAAAATGAAACCTAGTATTCTGTAAAGCTAATATGCACTAATAAGTTTATGAAATCAAAGCTCTGTTAGGTGACTCTAAAAATTAGAATGCTTTGCTTCAACTGTAATGACACACAAATAAAAATTAATGGTTTGAAAAATTAGGAAGTAACTATAACACTAAATTATTTTTTAATTATAGAAACCTCAGGAAAAGCTTAGTCATTCATGATACTAAGTTCACAGCATGACTAGAGAGACAAAGAGCTGTTTTTACTGATGATACATTGTTGCCATTCCAGTTAAAGTGACCCTGGACACACACTAGCAGATGAACCAGTGTCCCAAGGGGTTTTCCCAACTCTTGGAAAGGCCTGATTTACCACGATGGATGAGCATCATATGAACCTATTACTTTTAAGCTTTTCCCATATTCTAGAAAATGCTTAAATACATAAAGCTTAATTACATAATTCATAAACCTATAGCTTTATGAAATAAGAAATCGGTTTTAGTGCTAAGCACAGCCCTCTTTACTCTTCTCCCTGATTTATGCAATATTCATAAAAGCTAACCATCAATTCACATTAACAAAACACATTGTTCTATGTCTTTTAAAGCCTTGACAGTGACAGGCCACCTGATCTCAACAGAATTTACACGGAACTAATGCATGGGCAAAGGTGGGGTTTGGGCCTATTGTTCTGGATTAGGAACCAAATGTGACCATGTTTACTTTTTAAATTTTGCTTTCTCTAGCTCAGTTTTACATTCCTAGTCTGAGGTGTTGCCTCGTGTTGAAAATTTCATCTTGCAATTTCTGGATTTCTGAATACAGATACGAAGAAAGTGAACATGATTACTCAGGCTTAGTAGAGTAAGTGCTCTTATGTCAAAGACACACTAACTGTTGTACTCTCTAGTGTTTACTCGAATGGACTCATTGCTTTATTTGTTCTAAAAAGAGGATTGATAAAGTAAGTGGCTTTTAAAATATTTAAAGACGTTTTCTATGCTTCTCTAGGAATAGTTAAGTATTATACTATTTTCAGTATTTTCTATATTTTTCTATTTAATAATGAATCTGTGTTCCTCCATTTACTACATTTGTGCCTAAACAAAGGAACTAAATTTAGAGCTGTTCAGTGGATATCTAGAGACAAGTTTCTTTTAAAAGAGCCTAAAGGGAACTGTATAAGTCGTTCATATGAGAGTTTATATATGAGCCGAACGGTTTTTAATTACATGCAACTGGAAGATGCAGAAATCAGGTGATGAACACGGTGTCCCTGCTAGAAAGACTATGCCTTATTAGAGCCATAACTCAGCTGCAATGTGAAGAAGTATTAGAGAGTTTGTTTACTTCCAGCAATTGGGGAAATGCTCCTTAAATAGGATCAACTGTAGAATTTGTGGGATGCACTCTTTTGGCAAGAGTGGCATGCATTTCCATCCTATCCTATGCCTGCTTCAGAGTGGAGATAAGTTTTTGCACACTACAGCCAATGCCCTTCTAATGATTGATACATTGTATCAACTTGAAAAGTTTAAAAGTTTAATAAGCCACTGGGGGGGGTGGTGCAGAGTCCTGGCTTTGTAAACAGCCTGAGTCTGTGCTAGAGGAGGGCATGAGGTGGTTTGGGTGCTCCCCCTGGGGCAGGTACCTGCTTACACTGTAGGGAGGAAAGGAGGCTGGCTCTCTTCCCTTCTTGCTCTTGTTGCTTTTGCTGTCTTCTGCCACCTTGGACTATTGCCCCTAGCCACGGAGTCAGTTGATTATGGACTGAAACCTCCACAGACTGTGAGCAAAATAAACTTTCCTTCCTTAAATTTGGGGTGTCCAGTATTTTGTCCCAGCCATTACAGACAAGTAACTAAGACAGTACTAAAACTTTGTTTTTCTTCATGTATTATATTTGTTTCAGTGAACTGACAATAATTTGACAAATGGAATGCTGACTGTTCCAAGGTGAAACACATCAAAGTTACAAATCTTTATGCTTTAATATGCATTGCATAGTCACTATAGATAATCCGGGGACTAATGAAGATAGCCTACCAAGTTGTTCTTTCTCTGTATTCTGTCATATAATGACAGATGTGCACAAATAATAGATCATACCAATAGACTTCTCAGAGACTATATATATATATATATATATATATATATATATATATATATATGACAAGGTCTTGCTTTGTATATAGCTCAGGCTGTTCTTGAACTCACTATGTAGCCCAGGCTTGTCTTGAACTTGGAGGCATCCTCCTGCCTCTGCCTCTCAAGTTCTGGGATTACAGGCATGATTTAGGTTCTTTATTTGGAATAAAGGATAAAAGAATAATTTTTATCACAGGCCGTCAGGATTCTTCTGAAACACGGTTTATATTTGCTGTCTTGAATAACCTATCTAGGAGATCTCCAATCAGTTAATCTAAGTTATTTACCTGCATAATGAGTTTCAAACATTTAAGAGAATATTTATTGCACTGTGCACCTGCATAGCACAGTCATTGCTAAAATGAAGCCTTCAGAGGTAGCCTGGTTTTAAATTCTCCTTCAGACTCTCAGTAAACATTGTATGATCCATGTTATATATCTGGTTCAAATTCTGTAAAATCAAGAATATAACATCTACATAATATGTGTAGTATATACTCATTTCAATATTAAATAAAATGATACAAGAAGAATATTTAAATTATGTAAGCCTTCAGTAAATTTTGACTATTGCTGAGTGTGAGATAATGTAGCATGTAAGTGATCATATACAAAGTATGTGTAGAATACAAATGCAGATATGAAAATTTATAAAAATATAGAATTTAATGTGCCTCCTGATTTTATGACTGTAATATCTTGCATGGAATAAATGCATACATGTCTATCCATCATATTCAAGAAGGTCATACATGGTTATACAGAAAAATAATTATAATATATATACTTTGATAAGTTATTGTATAGAAGTGAATTTAATTAATATCAGTACACTACATGGAAAAATGCAGGGATGCACCTCCCTCATGTACAAATGAATTCTATTGTTTAATTATCTTAAAAAACTAATTATTCTGGATACTTTTATACAGATCTTATCATTTGACTAAACTTTTTCTGAGTCAGAAATGTTTTAATCATTCCCTCACAACTTACACACCTGTGGTGACACATGAAGTTCTATTTATGCATTGACAGGATTATATAATACTTTCTTTAAAAATTTACTGCTTTTTTTCTTTTTTTATTTTAAGGAGAAAAATACAGAACAAAATAAGCTAACAAAAATAACAAAATTAAAACAACAACAACAACAACAAAACAGCAGCGATGTAGGATTTTAAAATGAGATGATAACAATTTAACAATGCTTGTTATAGTGAATATTGTTATCTTCAAAATAGCACAGATTACCAGATACAGCTATGCCTAATTGATCAGACATGAAAAGATACAATTGGTGTTCTTTTTTTTTTTTTTTTCTTGTAAGTACAGTGCATTGAACATAGGGACTTTATACAGGGATGTATCTCAAGCTCTTTATTTTCTTATTTTTTGGCACAGGGTGTTGCTAAGGTACTAAGTTGCACAGGTTGGGCTGAGTCTTGTGATCTTCCTGCCACAGCCCCCCCAAAGTACTGGGATTACAAGTGAGGACCAGCAAGCCCTGCTGTGTAGATTCATTGCCTCAACCTCCAAATGATGAAATTTAATAAAGATTCAACTTACATGTATAAAAAAATTAAACAAGGTTTTAACATGGTTCCATTTATAATAATTTATTTTATAGAAATTTTGCTCATTCATCTTAAGTAATATTTGAAAGAGAAAAATAATGCAAATACTAATTTTTCATAAGGAAAAGATATATTTTACTAAGAGATAATAACGCATAATTCCTGCGGTAAAAATGATTTTTAAAAATTAAATAAATAAGTATTTGAACAACTTTTTATGCATAGTGTTTTGAAGCATCAGGTTCCATCTGGCACTTTTCAATAAAAGTTATAAAATTATACATTTCAAATTATCTGTTTTCCTGGTTTTCCTATACTTAGTAAGACTTCAGTGTCACAAAAGATGAACCATTTAAATGCTGATAATGAACTACACAAAAGTTACAGTTTTATTTTAATTTAGAAATGATGACGTTATATTCCTGCATTTTGAATTTAACTTTTTTTTCCATCTGGGAAACAAGAACCCACTTGGCAAATTTTTATCCCTACTTGATGATGTGAAGCCTCAACTCTTTTATACTGCTCTCTGCCTGCTTTTTTCTAAATACAGGTGAACATATTTCTGAATTACTCTTTTAATTCCCCTAATTTAATTTTTCAATCAACTATTAGAATGAAAAAGTTTAAATGTTGTGAACTGCTTCCATAGTTTCCTCCAATATTTGGGTTCAATCCTTTCAGACTATGACTTTTTTCTTTTTTGTATTATTGAGGACTGAACACAGGGTCTTCACCCCGAACTGCGCACCCTCAACTCTTTTTATTATTTTCAGACAGAGTCTAGCTCGTTCTCTGAGTTGCCCAGGCTGGGTGTGAACTTGCGCATCCTCCTGCTTCAGCCTCACTGGGATCTGGGAGGACAGGCAAGCTCCACCATGTCTCCGTTTTCCAACGCTTTGCTGTACAATAGCCACAGTGGTTTACTAACATCCAAGTCACACCACGATGTTGTTTTTCATAAGCTTCGAATGCCCCCCTTCTTACTGTAACCTTAATAAAAATGTGTTTTAACAGAAACTTTTTTCTGCGTTGGGCTAATAGGTCCTCTTAACCTTTCGGACCTCATTTGATTCTTTCCTACTTGTGACAAAATAGATTCTTTCTTGTTCAACTCACCCTGAGTTCTTTTGTTTCTTGAATTTTTAGGAACTTGCTTCAGGATATTTTGACTTCCCATCCAATGATTATCTTCCACAGTCAAGTACTTCATTGATTTATTGCTTTCTACTGTATACACACGCAACCCTTTTTTGTTATTTTTCATGGCTGTTTTTTTTTTAAATAATTCCAATATCCCAGCACCTCATTTTTTTGTTTCCACTGGTTCTGCTGTATTTACCTTGGTAGTCAGAAATACTTAGCATTATTTTTTGTCCTTATGGCTATATATAATTTATTTTATTTACTTATTTTTAAGAATCTTCTGTCTAAAATCTGTTCTCTAGAAGGTAAAGGGCTTTGTTTTGTTTATTATAATATCCTCAGAAAGTCTAGTACAAATTAGGTTTTTAATAAATAAAATTTGAACAAACCAATTAGCAATGTGCATTCTCACCATTTTCATCTCCTTGCTGTTATTTCATTGTGGCAGAAATCATGCTGGAAACAGAATGTCAAGACCACAGACTGCAGTGTGACTCTGTCACTTTCAAGTAGATTAATTTCCTGACCTTAAATAAGTCACTCAGAAAGTAGGCGTTTGGTATTTTACAGAAGTATTAGCATTGGCACTTAATTTGTCTCATCCAAACCATAAAGAAAGACTCAGTGTGAGGATTTCTTTATGAGTAAATATTATTGAAGTGGTTGATTCTAAACAGGAAATCAAAAAAGATCAAAAGAAACATAACATATCCTAAAGAAAATGGTATGGAGATTGAAGCAAAAAGACATTGGCTTTTTAAAAAGTTTTCCTCTCAAAAATTGCTTTTCAAAAAACCATAAGGGTTAGGAGGATAAATTATGTAACTCATACAAGAAATAGAGTGATTGATCCAGGTCATTTGAAACACTGCCCAGGGATCTAGACAGGAAGGCAATGTTGCCTTAGCAATCCTCAATCAGATGAACTTAGAGCAGGTTCACCATACAATATAAATTTCTGGGACTTGCCTTCAACTAAACGAAGCCAGAGTCCTATATCTTGTACTTGTAGCCTCCTCTGCATCTGGACCTAAGCCTGATCATGTCAGTGTTTAAGAGTCTCTGACCTATATTTCTGCTTTAAGGCTTGCCTGATTAGGATAGAGGAATTCCATTCCTTACATAATGCACTCTACCTAGTTATCCAGATGTGCTCTGAAATAAGCAAAGAACAAAGCATCTTTTGCTACAGTTTAAAGTGCTGCCACCTGCAAAATATGGCCATGTGCAGCTGTGCAATACAAACCCCTCTGTCCCTACCCCTGGTCTACCTTTTCCATAGTAATTATCTTGTCAGACTGGAACCAGATTTTCATATTGGCATCTGTGGGTGAGCTAACATGCAATTCTGAGCAGCTGTCCTTCGGATGTCAGCTTGAAGGGCTGACATCTGAAAATTGGGACTTCAGTTCCATATCTGAGATGGTTAAAGCAGTGCTTTCTGCCTAAAAGCTGGTACAAACATTATTGTTTACGTCTAGCACCTGTTCTCCTTCTAGGTGTCTGAATTCCTGCAATGTACTAAGCAAAGGGTTTATATGGAGGCCCTAATCCTGGCATAGATGCTGAGTACTGAGTTTCCAGGGAGCTTCCTTTGTGGATGACATGTCACAGCATTTCACAGCCCGCTGCAGGAGGGGTTAAGTGCATTCTATCATCATTCCACTGACAGGCTGTTAGGACTCCCATAAGCTTTGGCCACCTCCTATGCTTTCCTTTGTCTGATTTTGTTTGATGTTCCTTATCCATAATAAGTTGGCCATGGCTAGGACTACATGGAGAGTCCTGGAGACTCCTGATGTGAACTGATGAATCTGTGAATCTGAAGGTGAACATGAGGAAAGCTGACTTAGTAATTTAGAGGTGAACTTTCTCCTTCAGTCAGTGCATCAGAAGCTATCAAATGTACATGCTAAAGATAGACACGGGGTAACAATCATGCTAAAAATCTGATCTCTTCCTTGCAGAATGGCTTTGGTGAGGTCTGTTAAGGAACTGCCCCTTTGAAGTCTGATTGTAGTATTTATTTGGGACTGTTACACAGGAAAAACCAAGATTATAGTTATCAACAGCACAAGTTTTGAGTGTGGTGTTATCCTTCAAATAACTCAGGAATTTCTGGATTTTAAATGCAAATTGATTATGTGCACTAATTGGCCACATTTTGACAGATTTGTCCATGCATGTAATATATTTTGATAAATTTTATCAACCATTATCTCCTTTTGCCTTCCCTATCATTGACTCATTTTCTCTGGTGATCCAACTTCTAATATTCTGCTCTCTCTTTCTCTCTCTCTCTCTCTCTCTCTCTCTCTCTCTCTCTCTCTCTCATTTTCTTTGTGCTTCTTGTTTTATTTCTCTCCACCTGTCTGTCTATCTGAATGTCTCTCTCACTCTCTCCCCCTTGAGAGAAAATGTGTGATATTTGTCTTTCTGAGGTTTTTCTCACATAGTATAGTGATCTCAGATTCCGGCCACTGTACTGTTGATGATGTAATTTACTCTTTATGTGAGAATAATTACCTATGTAAACCACATTTGATTTATCCACAGGTTTGTAGACAAGAATGTAGGCTGCTTTCACAGCCAAGTTATTGTGAGTTGGGCTTCAACGTATGTGCATGTGCATGTATCTCTAGAGTTTCTTGATTGCAGTTGCTTTGGGAGTGTACCAAGAAGTAGCATATGTATATCAAATGATAGTCACACTTGTAAAAATATTTTGAGCTATCTCCATGCAGATATGCATGTTGACCCATAAGACTTCTGTTCTCACCAATTCCCTTTTTCCTACAGCCTCACAAGCATTTGTTATTATTAATGATATTAATTATCTCCTGTCACTTTCTGGGATGTGGTTTGTTTGTTTTCATTATGTATCATGTTTGAAGTTTGAGGTTGACTGTGATCTTGTAAGGAGGGCCAGAGCTGCAAACTTTCCTTGTAGCACTGCCTTCATGGTGTCTCCCAGATCCTGTTTCCTTTCTTGCTGGAGTCTAAGGAGCTTCAAATTTCTTCTGCCAGCCATGGATTATTCAATGGTATATTAGTCAGTTCTCATGTGTTTGTATAGTTTCTGTGGTTTCTATAGCTTTCGCTTTCTAATTTTCATTGCAAACTGATAAAATACATGGACAAACCTAAATCTTTGAATTTTTAAAAATTTACTTTAGCACCAAAAAAAAATGTGATCTATTTTGGAGAATATGCTTTAAGTTGCTAAAAAGAATATGTGTTCCATTATTATTGGCTGGAATACTCTGTAGATATCTACTAGATACGTGCTAATTACATTTGATTTACAGTTTGTTTCTGATGCTTTCTTGTTGAATTTTCCCTCTGGTTTACACAGTTATTTATACAAATGGAGCATTTAATCAACAATAAAGTTTCATTACTGCCTAACTACCTTTTTAAGTTTAGCAGTGGTTTTTGTTTGTTTGGTTGTTGGTTTTATTTTGGTGAAATTGATTGCGTCAGTGCTTTGTTGATTTTTTTTAATCTTTAAATCACTTTGGTGTAGTTTTCCTATAATCTTATATATTCACTTTTTATCTTTTTACTCATTTTTATGATATTTCTGCTATGAGTGTAGCTACTTTTACTTGTTTTTGAATTCCATTTGTATTGACTCTCATTGTCTGTAATTTCAGTTTCACGGTGTATATTTTTGTGGAGGATGTGTGGTGGTTCTTGCATGCGACATAGAATTATTTTAAATCCCATTTGATATTCTGTGTCTTTTGATTGGAGAATAAAGAGCATTGAAATCAGAATTGTTATTGAGGTATACTCTCACCCTTGTTTTGTTCTTTGGACTTTCCCACTTTTGTTTGACTGATCTTCCTCTTCTGCGTCTTGTGCTCCTCTAAAATTTCCCCTTGTGCTCAGTTTGTGGTCACACATTCTTCTACTTAGGTTTATCTCAAAAGTTCTTTTTTTACCTGTGATTCTTAAGAACAGCACTGCTGAAGATAGTAATCCGATGTGCAGTAGCTTTTTAATCTTCACATGCATTACGACATGTCCACCTGGTCTTTAGAGCTTCAGCAGAGATAGCTACTGTTACTAAGAGGGCTTTGCCTTTGCAAATGACTTGGTATTTCCCTGCTGCAGGGCCACGGCTTGCGACGTTTCTTCCTATGGATATTTTAAGGAAAACTAAGGTCTAATGTCCAGCAGAAGTGAAAATCAGAAGCCAAAAGTCTTTAGTCACATTCAGAAGTGAGACAATGAAGTAACAGCACCATCTTCTCACAGATTATAATAGGGATAATAAAACAGTGACCGGCAGCATAGCAATTGCGTAACACACCAATAAAGTCCTCAGACTGGGATCATCTGTTGTATATGTCACATTATTAGCCATGAGTTTTTCCATGCTTATGAGAATAGAAGAAAACATACCTAGCCTGGAATTCAGTAAAAACCAAAAATCAAAACCTACTGTTTTGCAGATTTTTTTTTTTTTTTTTTTTTTTTTTTTTTAATACTGGGAATCAAATTCTGGACCTTGAGCTGGCCAGGAAGATGCTGTGCCACTGAGCTATATCACTTGTTGAATTTTGAAGATCTTATTAATAAAATTACTCTAAAAGCAATTTTGCTTTCAAAATCAAAATTACACTTTCACAATAACATCTTTAAAATCTCTTTGATAAACACTGTAACTGGAATTGCTGAAGTCATTAGAATAATAGACACAAGACTAAGTTCATCAGTCCTGAGCTCTCATACACCCGGATCCTGAGTTCCACAAAGGTCTCCTCCTCTTCTGCAAGCTCACTTACTTCTGCTCGAGGACCTCCTGGGATGCAGCTCTCCAAGGGATTCCCTGCTTGCTCAGGTGTTTACTTACTGGAAACGCCACCCTTCAGACTCCAAGCAGAAGTGCTCTCACTGTTCCTCCGTGTCTCCACTGACTTACACCCCTTCAGTGAGGTTTTATGAATCTTTGATTTAAGTCAGAATATTTTCTCTTCTTTCTCCCTTGTCCTATGTCATTTCATCTACAATTTTTCCATTCTCTATCCATTTTACTCAAGGGCTATCGCAAGGCTATTCAGGGAAAATATTGGATTTTACAGTAAGCTGGGAATTACAATGTCTTGCTAAAAAAATTTTGTCAACCAATTCATAGTATATTAAATACAATATATTTAACTTTTTAAAAGTCATCATTCCATTCTTTTTGTAATTTCACCAGGAAGATGAAGATTTGCAAAATGTGTATAAGAATAGAATGCTCCATTTAAAAAATGAAAATAATTATAGCTAGTATTCTATCACCATTGATTCCTCATTACATGCTCGGAACACTGTGGTGATTCTGTGTGACCTATCCCCTACAGTTGTTCTCTTACAAATTTTATCTCATTTGATTTAAATTTAGAGGACCAAAGGCATAGATATCTAATACTTGTTCCAAGCCAATATTGCATATTTATGAGGTAACAGAAATGGAATTTTGTACATCTTCCTTGCTCTCTTTCCTCTCCCTGTGTTCCTAGCTGCACACCCGTCTTGTGACTTACTATTGGGTTGCTGTGGATGGAATATATTTCAATGTCCTTTCTTTAATCAAGATGCATCATCTATAAGGATGTTATTTCTAGAAATCACTGGAAACACAGAAGAGATGACACTCATCTGCATTAAGTTCCTGCAAGTCACAATGTGTGGCTCGAGCTAATAGTGCAAGCTGTATTTCATTCTTAGGCTATAATAGCCTCATTTCCATTAAGCTTCCTTTGATGGGGCAGATGATGCTCCATCCATGATTACTACTCCCTGTTGATCTAAGATCTGACAATGTCTTAATTACCTGCCTGCTTCTCTATAAAAAGACTAAGTGATGGCAATGCAAAGACCATTTCGGCTGACATCTCACTATGGGGTGTTCACAGTGGAAGTTCAAACACTTAATTTGTTACTTTTTGACATTAACGGTTTTGCCTCTGAGCTACACTATGGTAAAGGTGGGAAAAGCCTCGTGTAACTATTTGAATATATTTTCTTTTCCAGATTCACTTCGTAAGATAATCTTAAAATATAATCACTTTGCTTACCTAGTATAACAAAATATTTCTTAGAGGTGGTTTAAATAGAAAAGAGGGGAACATAAATTAGCTGTTAATATCTTGTCTTTGTAGGTACTGAATTGTTGTTTAGAAATTGAGAGACTAGTGGATGTAATAGCAAGGGTGTTGATATTACCTTGTTTATTTTTTCAATGAGATAAATTAAACAATGAAAATTGTCTACACACATTTAAATTTAGGACCTGTTATTCTGGTTTTTGTCCCAAAATGATTGCAGATATTATGACCTCAAAAGTATGCTCTCTTTCCATGAGATTACACTGGGCACTGTGCCTAAGCATCCTTCCTTGCACATCCCTCAGGAAGCGTGGAAAGCAGACACTGAATTAATAGATGAAAATCCCCAGTGTTATGGCAGAGACAAACTGAACAATTATCCTGCATCTCTGGAAGCACCACAATTACATTCAGTCTGCAATTACTTTTTGTCCCAGGCTAAACAAGAATTTCCATGATGACTATAATTAAGATACCACAGAACATCAAGCAGAAAAGCACACAGAGTATTAAATTTCCTATTACACTAATGACATCTTGTTGCTTTAGTATACTGATAAGAAGTAATGGTGTTCACCACTGTTCTACCACTTCTAAAAGAGGTTCTGATCTTAGCACTATGAGTGATCCTGGCATCTGAATCCAGTTCCATTTAGAGAGAAAAATAGACAGCAATCCCATTAGGAACAGTACTGCCTTCTCAACCTGGCTCTCTGCTCTGAGTGAGAGAATTGTACATCATAAAGTGAGCACTTTGCTGCATCACAAAGTTAGAATTACCTTCTGCATGTCAAAAGAAATGTTGGTGAATTAGGTGATTGATAATATCTAGAACTCACCCAAAGAGTTCTATATTAAATTTTATATATACTCTTTTCTTTTGAATCTCTATCATTTACATAAGAGTCCCTAGAAGTCAACTATTAATTTTACTATCATTGTAGGGTTTAAAGCTTTAGACCTGTATTACTCTTTTATCTCATTTTCAGCTACATCAAAGTTTCAACAAATATTTTAAAAACCCTGGCAACACAGCATTCAAAATTTAATGTTAATTATCCAAAGTTCATAATTGTCTACCCATGCATGGACCAGAAATTTAAAGCTTTGTCATTTCTATTCTTGCCGTTATGTTTCTAATGCAGTCAGAATCAAGTTTCCATGGCTTCACACAGCCCACATTTCTACTGGCATTTACCATGTGGTATTAATACTATTATTGGTATCTAGGTCTTTATCTAAGTTTTATCCCAAGTGCTTCACATAAATTATTCAAATAATTTTGGCATTTTATGATATCAATAACTTATTTCATTTGACACATTTTTATAGGAATAAGATCATCGTAATTTTCAAACCCATCAAAAATTCCATCATTATGTATTTTCATCTATGAAATCATATCTCATCCAATTCCTTCCACTCTTAGATAGTATATCAATCTGTAAAAACATATATTTTAATTAGAAGATAAAAATAATTTACAGTAAAAGGATGAATTGCTTAATTTTCTTTCTCAGTCATGACGGTGTCATTTGTGAAGTTCCTATCCAGAAGCCTAAGTATAAAGGAACTAGGGAATTTCAAGCGTTCCAGCTCAATGATGAAGTAAATAGAAGCAGTGGAAATGTACACACAAGTCAGTAAAAACCTCTGCCAATCAGTGGACTTCTCAGAGTATTTCAGTGACTTCCCAACCTTTCTGCAGATGGCATAACCCTGCCTGTGGCCACACACCGTCTCTCTGGGATGTCATAATCTTCTTCTATTCCACTTCCTACAAATTTGCTCCCCAATGTCACTGGCTAGGATCTAAATCTCTCCTCATAAACTCACAGTGGGCTTTGATTTCCATTCTTGGCTTCTGTTTTCTTACCCAGTCTACTAATGAAAATTATTCTGTGCCCAGTGTGGGTTTCCTTCCCCCTTGAAAGTGCTACTATCTTAGGTGGCCACATGCATGTTGCAGAATTTTTACCTGTGTGGCAGAGCTCTGATATGACAGCTGTCTGGAGTTTATTAGCAGTAGTAGGAAATGCTGTTATTCTCTGAGAGTGCTTTCCATATGAGAAGAATGCAGCTCTTTGGAAGGATTCTGGGAACTGGTCAGAGACAAAATGAATTGTAATTCCCTGCAGATCATTCAGTCTCAGTTGTTTCATTTCATTCATTCATTTATTTATAGACGTGAGTGACACACAGTGATTACATTCAGCTTAGGTAACCTAGTTTGGTCACTGTTACTTCCCCTGCTACCCGCACCTTCCCCTCTCCTTTCTTCCTATTCCTTTTCCATTCCTGTAGCGTCTATCTTCCTGCTTCTTACTATGCCTCTATGTTTTGCTCTTTTAGTTCTTTACACTTTGGTTGTCTCACCTGATGTTATCAACATAAGATTCATCTGTTGCCCTGCAAATGACTCAACTAAGTATGGCTAAGCAATATATATATATTCAGATTATATTTTATTATACATATATATATATATATATATATATATATATCCTACATAGTGATACATGTACATTCATGAATATAACAGCATAGCCCACAATAGCTAAATCACAAAAGCATCCAATATGTGGATAAAAAATGCATTTTAAAAATAAGATTTCTCCTCTTTTCTCTCATTATTTTCATTCTGCAAAGATTATAAAGTATTAACTACATTAGTTTGAGTATTTCTTGTCTTATGAAATTTCTTGTCTATTATATTTTTAATTTTTTATCTTTATTTTGAATAAATTTGGAAGTTCTGTTTCTGAATTTGAAGCTAATCTAGTTGGCAACAGAAGGTCTGTGTGAAACTTTAATTTAGTCATTTTACTCTTCAGTTCTGGGATTTCTATTTAGTCTTTACTATGGGTTTTGCTCCATTCTTACCTCCCCATTCAGTTATTAAATGTATTATGTGATGTTATTCTGAAATTTGTTCTGTGTCCTGCCCGCTTTCTTCTTCAGCACTGAGCTTTAAGGTGACTGAACTCCACATAGACCAGCTTCTGAGTCTCCACTTGCTTTCTGCCCACTGTGGGCTGTGCTAGTTTCCCAGTGCGGTCATGTTTTCTCAGTCTTCATGACATGGGGCCTTGCATGTGTCTCTGTACACATGAAAATCAGCCTTTTCTCAGCTCTTTACCAGCTCATTTTAACAGGGACAGGCTTTCACTATCCTCTGAGCAGCAATTCTCTATGAGTAAATTCAGGGTATCTGAAGGCGATCAATGATCCCAGCAGTGTCTACAGGGGTTGACTGCCTTTGGGTGCAGTTGAGTTATCCAACTGCTGTGGTCCATATGTGGTAATCTTGCTTTTGAAGTACACCTACGGGCTCAGCCACCTGAAGTCAGCCTGGTCTCATGTTGGGGTCCGTCATTGGGTGACACTGGTTTTTGAAGTAGAAGTGGACAGCATGGTCTGTGGCCTCTGGGACTAAGGCTTAAGTCCATTGGTGGTTGATCAGTTACTAGGGTGTCCACTGGCTGGCCTCCTGCTGTGGCTGCAGGCAAGTGCAGCTTTTGATATTTTCAATGTTTACCAACATGAAAAAATATACATGTCTATTCTATCAAGTGCTAAAGAATATGAAAACAAAGTGGGCATTTATTGGTTTATATCATTAGAGTTATATGAGTTTTCACGGTCAAAAACACTGAAGTTACTGTACCTACTTAGGTTGAACATTGCCTGTTCCTTTTTAGTTCTGAAAATGTTTAATCTCATCCCTGTGTATAAGTGTAATGATAATCTTATATTATATTATTAATTTTTCTCCATGAACAACCCTTTGCATATTTTTTCAGTGTAGTTAATAATAAATTTTAAATTGTCTGACTGTTTTACATATGGATAATTTAGAGGACAGTCATTTTCTTTAACAATTTTCTTCCCCTCACCATCTGGTCTCAAGTTCTATTGTCATATATTTTATATGCAAATTTGTGTATACTTAGAAACACAACAGAAAATCTGTTTAGTCTTTTTCTGGAGTGGCCAGTTTGTTTCACGACTCATAAACTCCACCATTTGCTGACAAATTCTTTGAGGAAATTAGCACATTTAAGAATAATGCACAATCTAATAATCCATGAGTGGAAGTAGTTTGGACATCCTAAGGATTATCCAAATTTTGGTTTGCAAAGTCGATTAAAGATTCACAACACCAAAGTGGCTTTAGCTGGGCAAAGGCAAGTCTCGGTTTGCCAGTCATTGAATTTATTCAGTGAACACTACTTTGTGCAGACATATTAATAGGTAAAATTTTTTTCCACAAGCAATCTATGAGCAAATGAAGAGGAGACAGTATAAGAGCTAAGGATGTGAACTCTGGGATCTAAATGGACACCTACAATAACAATAGTATTGAGGAATATCCCCATGAAGGATACTAAAGGCGTCATGAGTTCCATTTAGCGCTTAATTTATTTCTATAATACATTTTCACCAATTATAAGTCCTATTTCAAAAAAGGATTTTATGTAGAGATTGAGTACATTCAATAGTTTACAAATATCAAATGAATTTTCCCTCTTTTTCTTTTTTGTCTTGGTATCAGGGATCGAACTTGAGACCTTGCGCTTGCCAGGCAGGTGCTACACTGCTGAACTAAATCCCCAGCCCCTGAATTTTCCCTTAAGTCAAAATTTTAACTTTGAACAAACTATTAAGACACACAAACGTATACATTTCTAAGTACAGGAACTGAAACTCACAAAAGATACTCTTCATTTTGAAAACTGTTAAATTTTCAAGGTGTCAGGAAGTTCTTAAATTTAAACATAGCTATTTTAAAAATAGAATCATATAAGCTTGGAATTAAATGAGTTATACTAAGCAAAGATAGTATACGCTAAAGTAACACAATTTTAAGTTCTTTTGCTAGATTTAGTAGAATCATTTGTCCTTGAATTATTTAAATCTATCATATTTTAATGATGAAAACATGGCAGTTTCCAGGGTGAAATGTTCAGAGATGTCTTGTTGGCAGGTAAAACTGCACTGCACCCATTTACAACATAAGAAATTGTAAATATTAAAACTACCTCTTGGTCACTGTTATGTATAGAATGATGAAGAAAATATTATTTATGCTGATTATATTGAAGAACATTGTATCTTTATTCACTTCAAGTAGCAACAAAGAAATTGAGGAAATATTCTTCTAATATTTCAAATTTGCAGGCAATTCTGTGAAAACATCATTTATAGCTGTGATAAACGGTTTAGATTTTGCATGTACCTTTCTTGTTTCTTTTTAATTTTAGCATTGTTATGAATTAAAATATTATCAAAATCTTATCATGTAAGAATTAACATTGTTTCTTAAATGCTGCATGGGGGACTGTGTATGATGACTGCATTGTAGGAGGCTCCATTGTTTGGAAGAAATGTATAAAAGATGGTATTTTACACACACTGTTCTTTGTGAATCACTTCTCTCCACATTACTATCTTCTGTCTCTTGCATTTGCTCTCAGCCAGATTCTTACACTACGACAGAGGCACTGGTCAAAGGTAAGGTAAAATTGCATTACCTCCAAAATGTCAGCAGGAAAAGGATTTGTCCTTCTCAGTAAGCCCAGCAAAGTCTCAAGAGTGGCTGTTTTCCCGATTTCGGTCACTATCAATAACTGAAAATGATCATTACCTTGGAAATGGAGGTCAATGCTACCAAACCTGGTTCCTTTGCAGCACCCTGCAGTGCTGAGATTGAGGCTGAGTCTCTCTGAAGCCATAGTATGTGGCACAGGCCTCCAGCGCTGGTCACTAATGCAGACTTTCAGAGTCTGCAGTGTTAAAGTGATTTGCCTCGTGGCACAAAGAGAATTGCTGGAAGAACCTGGCATGAGTGTCTCATACCCACGGTTTCATTCTTTCCAGAAACCACAAGTTTTCTAGCGCCCAGGTTTTAGATGTTTTCCAGGATAATAAATTGTGTTTCCTTAGCAAATGCAATGGAATAGCATTTACACATCAGTTGATACGGGGCAGCCCAAGTGCTGTGTTAGTGTGTGTGTGTTTGTTTTTGGTTTTAGGACTAAATAAAAGCAGGTTCATTGTTCATGTTTATGAAAACACTTGTGAAGGAGAAATCCCATCTAGCTGGAGTCAGTTAAAGTAGCTTATTTTTCATGACTAAATAATATATGTGAAATCATATGATTTGGGCAGAATATTTTATTATAAATTTTGGTGATAAAAGGCATCTTATTCATATTTTGTACTTATACTCCAAGCTTCAAAACAGACAGCCTGAACTACATCTTTGTGGAGAAGTCTCAGTTTTGAATAAAATGCATTTTGTCATAATCATTTGTAATAAAATATGTGAGGTGATCCCTCCTGTGTCGATAGATGCAGAAATGTTCTTTTAAGAATAAATATCCAGTATCACTAAAAATAAAATATTAAGCTTTAACAAAATATAAAATATACATCTTTAAAATACATAAAGACATATAATATTCTTGGATAAATGAAAGGAAGCAAAATTAAACACTGTCATTTTGTGATTTTTTCCCAATTCAATTAACATTTTCACTATAATATAAATACAACATCAGTAAGATGATTTTTCCAGGCTGGACATGTGCATACTAAATTCTTTAGAAATAATATTGGAAAAATTATATTATAAAATGAATAAAGGAAAAGATAATGCCAATGTACACTATGAAAATATTTGAATATCCATTACAAAATTCTCAGAAAAAATATTTCAGTAACATATGACATAAGGACTCCAGTTAGGCTGCTCCTACTAATAACAGAGCAAAAGATACTCTTGACCAGTAATATTATATAACTAAATATAAATTTAGGGAACAAAATTTATGTCTATAACTTATATATTTAGCAGAAATATTTATGCATAAGAGAATTAAATATTACTAAAGTGTATATTTATTTTCTCCCACACACAAGGCTAAAAGATATTTTCTTTTATTCCAGCTTAATTAAAATCTATTTAACTCTCAGAGTCTTGATCAACTTTTTAATAAAATAAGTTCTCTTCTCGATAAAGACATTGAGCTTTAATACATTTCAAGTTTACTGTGAGAATCTAGCCATTTCTAGAGGCAAAAAGAACAAAAATATGGAAAATTTCCATAACTAGGTCTTCCCAGAGGAGTTTGTAATTATCAGATGTCTATGCAGAACCTCAGGAATTACAGTTCACGATTTCCTACCCACGCACTCTTCTTTTAAAGAATCGTGAATCATTTTTCTTCTGGTTTCATCTATCAGTCTATTCAAAATTAGGTAAATCAGGTTTCACTAGCCTTAGTTCTCCTATGAATAAAACTTGTTGATTTTTTCAACAAGATAAAATGTAAAATTTCAAGTTCATTACCTGAGGAACTGGGAGCCAGGAATCAGACCTTTTAATTTTAAAAGTAATCACAGTTAAGGGGAATGCATTTTATGAGAGAAGCAAGATAAGCAGAAAAGTAAGGAGATACGAATACAAGTTAGGAGAAAAAGCAGGGAGATACTCATTTGTTGAACTATCAATGAAGTTAGGGAAAAGGCAGCCCTCAAATAACTGTGCTAGAAAACTAGATGTCAATTTGTAAAACGTCAAATTGGAAAAATGTCTTTGGTTGCCATTCTTCTGATAGAGAATTAATGTCTAGGATATTTAAAAAAGTAAAATATTAACCCCTTAAAAATAACTCAATTGAAAATGGGAAAATGAATTAGACACTTTTGAAAAGAAGAAACATAAATGGCCACTAAGTAGGTAAAGCTGTGTTTAATATCTTTAGCCACTGGGAAAATGCAAATCTAGACTGCATAGAGATTACATCTCACCCCAGCCAGAATGCCTGCCACCAAGAACACAGAGAGCAGTGCCATGTTGGCGAGGACGTGGTGGAGAACAGGAATGCCACAGCTGCAGTGGGAGGGCACAGGAGTGCAGCAGCTGTGGAAAGCAGTAGGCAGATTCCTCAAAAACAGAAAATAAAATAGAGCTGCCATTTGATCCACACGAGTCATTCCTTATTCTACTGCTGAAATAATTAAAGCAGCATGCAAGATTGCCCACCATTCATTCAAAACTGCTGTGCAACTGGCTGAGAGGTCTATGAGGAAATAAACGGATAAAAATGCACCACATAAACAACAAAGAAACGTCCTTCAGTGGCAAAGGAAAGTGGGACTTTGTCAGTGGCAGAAAAGTAGGCAGAACTGGGCAACACCGTATTAAACAAAACACCCGGCCTCAGACTATTAAATATTTTCTGCTTTCTCTTATGCTAGAAAACTGAAATATAAATAAATTAGTAAACAAATGATTAATGCTTGGAAAGTAGAATGTAAACATTTCAACATGATTAAGGCGATTGGAGCACAGAGATAGAGAAACAGAGTAGGATCAGTAAAGGGATCTAAACTAGCTATCGTAAGTTACCTTTCTCTACAAGTTTCCCAGAAGAGAACATCACTGTTCAGTAGTGCTGGAATGACAGGCCCGAGCCACCATATCTGGTATAACTTTAGTTGTTTTTTTTTTTTATTTATTCATTTTTAACAAATGAAATAAAATATATACTTACTAAGTAATCTCATCCTCAAGTTTAAGCCGTCTGTCATCTTTAGTTGTGACCAAAGACAAAGCCTTAAGTGATCACATAGAATTTAAGAACTGAAGTAATGGAAGCTACTTTTCTAGCCCTATCTCTCTGAAATGTTACCTCTGAATCTATCTCTGCTCAAGTACGGGATTGTGCTGTGCCTCAGTGCTTGGGACAAAGCTGCATCTGAAGGGTATCCCCGTGTGTGTGAAACAGGGATGCTCCACAAGCAGAACATGGATCTCCACTGTGTTCTTCAGGCACTGACTTCCCATTGGGTGTAATCTGAATAAAATTCCTAGAAAATAGGATCCTTACTAAATATGAACGATAAAATGCTCTAATATAAACCGTCGAAGATGACTTAATATAATGATAATCACATAAATATTTAGGGCTTAGAATAAAAATATAGTAATGGAGAATTAATGGTCATCAATTGTTTGAGTTTCCCATTACATGATTAAAAATAGCGCATCACAGGTATCTTGGGTTGTGTTACAATTATCTTCAGAAAGTGAAATCGTTTACTCTGAAACTCTTAGCCGTTTGACTTCATTGCTGTATGCCTAACTTTAGTGACCAAGACAAGTGAAAACCCAAACCATTGATTGAACTAACGTTAGGAGGAGACCAGAAGGAGCAGGAAGGCTGGCTGGGGGGGGTTAATATATGTTCAGTGGTGGTTTGTCAATTTTTGAACTGCATTCAATACTGAAATACAGAAGTCATTGATTCAATAAATCACAGGTGGGGAGAGTTCTTGACTGGTGAGACATATTAGAAATTCATCCATTTATACATCACATTAAAAGGTTATGTTTACATGAGATACAAATGTAGAACAACAGTGGGTGCTGAGTACCACAGTAAGCATGCAGTTTTGAAGGCTGTTTTAGGCAGATTTGCACCTCATGTTCAATCACTTGAAACAGTAATTTAAGGGGAAATGTTTTATTTTACATTACAAGTGGCCAGGAAACAGAGAAAGGAAAACAAGCACAGAGAAGTTTGCTTCGAGTCACAGAGACAGTGATCTGGTTCCTCCACCTAGGAACGATCTTCCAGGGGTCCATCTGACATCCTCACGGTCTGGTCACTTCCCTCAACAATGCTGGACTGTAGATAGAACCTTCAGTGCATGAGTCTGAGGGATGCTTTATCTTTAAGCCAAAACGGAGGTCTTGATGAGAAGATAAGGAACAAAAGTAAAAAGAAACAGTTAATCCAGGGGAAGTTGGTGTTGGGTCTCAAGAAAGCCTACAGAATAAAGACTTACACAAAAAATGTGGCGCAAAGCGGTTCAGATTCTGTTGAGAAACTGAGAGAAATGTAAAGTAGCCATTGGGTACACCAGCATTACTGTCATGGGGGACTGTAACCCTGAGTGGCACACAGTGAGAATGGATACATTGTGAGGAGAAGCTAGCAGAGCAGGCAAGTGTCTCCAGCTGTGAAATAATCCAGGACGGAGGCAATGTCTGAAAGGACGGGAAGTCGTTCTTTGTAAAATGATGATAATTTTCTAGGCTTATTTGTGTGAAAAATATATATAATCAACTCAGGAAATGGATTGAGATAAGAGAGACAATATTTCTAGGAGTAAGAGAATAAATGAAAATTCAGTACCATTGAGAATGACACAGGAGAGACTATAAATTAAATCAGCGTGCACAAACTAAATGGAATATGAATAATAAAATCAGGATACCTAATCTGTGTTGTAAACAAGCATGGGGCAGCATAAAGCATTATTTTAAAACCACGTGAAATTTATGTAAAAAAGAATCCTCAGGAAATTGTGACTATTGCATTCAGGATGGAAATTAGCCATGTGAGCTTATTTTATTTTATTTTGTTTTATTTTGTTTTTTTGTCTTTTTGAGACAGAGTTTCTATGCAGTTCAGGTTGGCCTTGAATTCACTTTGTAGCCCAGGCTGTTTTCGAACTTACAATGACTCTCCTGCCTCAGCCTCCCGAGTGCTGGGATTACAGGCGTGAGCCACCATGTCCAGCTATGTGAGTTTATTTTAACAGATTTGTCGAGAAAATTCTTGGCCAAAATTTTAAATATGAGTTTGTGATGTAATTAAAGTTCAAATAGTGTAAAACATTAAAGTGAATTTACAGGTTTCCAATCTGTGAATTTTATAGAAGGCTAGGCTAGAGAAATCATTGTACGTTTAAAAAATAAGGAATATAAAATCTATTTTCATATTTGATTTTCATTGTAACCATTTTGGTATTGAATTTGAAAATTAAGCATAAAATTATAAAACCCAGTATGTAGATTTCTAAGGTATGTCATTCACATAATAAATACTTTCCAGTTTCTAGCATTCCATTTTATTCATAAAAATAAGTGATTTTTTGGATGTATCTTTTTATTATGCTGCATTTTACCTGGCTTAATACATCTTCTATAAGTGGCACATTTTCAACAATGCTATATATATATATATATATATATATATATATATATATATATGTATATATATTTATATTTATAGATATTTATGCTTAATTTATATATATTTATACACATATGTAAATATTTGTATATATATATCATCTTTTAGCTTATCATATATATAATCTCATAAGCACACATAAGAGTGGAGAGTGTGAGAACTTATATAATGAATCACATTCTTAAAGATATAAGAAGTTGATTAATAAATACTTGTTCAATATATTTCAGTAGCTCTTACATTCTTACACCTTTCTTATGATTTTTTTCCCATTTTTAAATAAGTAGAATTAACTTAGAAATTAGTCTTTGGTAAGTGATAAATATTAAATATATTGTTTTGAGAAGTTAATAATCCTAATTATACTTTTATCTCCTGGAAATAAACACTAAAATAGGCATTTTAATTTTATTAAAGTGATTTCAATTTAACTAGTAAACATTTGATCTTTAAGTCTCCTCTGCACATCCTGAAATGAATGTTATATTTGAGAAGTACAGATCAGTCATTGCTAATATAGAAGTTTAAAAATTCCTTCCACCCTGAAATCATGAATTTTTTTGAAAGCTGAGTCTAATTTGAGTTAATTTGAAACATATTTAAGTATTATTTACTTTATTATATCAATTTGCCAGTACCCAAAAAATTTATAATATCTATTTAAAGGAATTTTAAAAATCATTCCTACCACAGCTGGTACTATTTCTTAATTACTGTGTCTGTCAGGTAGACTTATTTCCATAAGTCACTAGACAACATTTGAGCAGCAAAGGCCATTGCTTCAAATCATGCTTATTCTTTGATCTGCTATTGAGAAGATGGAAATGACTTTTTCCCAATAATTTTCATACTTAGAAACGATTTTATTAATAAAGAATGCTTTGTGTTAGGTTCTAAAATCTATTTCCTTCTGTTGTGATTAAAAGGACTTAAGTCGCAGTTCCTATTTAAGCATGCAATTATGCTTTTATTTGAAAGCCAATTTTAATTTAATTAAACTTATTTTTAAATCTGGTACATTCAATGCAAATGGAAATTATTTAAAACTAATCTTAAGAAAGAGACCTTGTAATGGTTGATATATTGAGTCAACTTGAGAAGTTTATAAATTTAACTAAGCGACTGGAACATTCTCATCCTGGGCAAGAGAAGGGTACGGAGATGGTGTGGGCAGACAGCCGGCCTACAATATGAGGAGAGAGAGGCTTGCTGCTTCCCCCTCTGCTCTTGCCCTGCTTGCTGTCTCCTGCTGCCTTGCAGTGTTGCCCCTGTGCCATGTGCCACCTGCTGTGGAGCCAGCTGACCATGGACTGAAACCTCTACAACTATGCGTTAAATAAATCTTTCCTTTCTTAGTTTTGCATGTTGTGTATTTTGTCCCAGTGATGAGGGAAAAGTAACTAAGACAGACTTCTATTTAGGAAATAAGAACATAAAAATTAGAACACCTAAGGGCTAAGATTTTACTGAGAGATCTCTTTTAACTTATTAATCTGTTGATAAAGATAACAGTCAGGTAATCAGGATTTGCAAAAATGTTAACAAGACACCACAAAAATTCCTAAGCAGGATTAGACTAAAATATTGTCAAAATGATTTTTAAATACAGAAATAAATGCAACATTTTTCTATGAAAATACATGAGTATTATAACACATGACATATATCAAGAGATATATAATGGTATATATATTTCATTTATATATATATTTCATTATATAGAGAGGTCCTATATATGATATATACATACATATGCATCATCTATATCTCATTGTATATCGTGTACATATCATATGCATACATTATATATCATATAGATACATGTATATATATTTATATATCTATATATATCTATATATCTATATATCTATATCTATATCTATATCTATATCTATATCTATATATATATATATCAGTTGATTTTCTTTTTGCTGAAAGAAAATACCTAGTGCCCAAAATTAAAGTGGGAAAATTTGACTCACACAGTCTATAATCAGCTAGCTCCAAGGCAGGGGCACAGCAGAGGGGCATCTCAGAGGAGAAACAGTTCATGGCAGGCAGAAGACAGCAGAACAAGCAGGTGACCCCCAAAAGCCTCCCTGTGTCCCTTATATCATACCCAGGCTCCCCACCCTAAAGGAGAGCAGCACTCACACGCTTAGTCCTAGCACTGTAGCCTGAATCAATTCCAGCACCATGCACTCTAGATCCAGGCACCTAAGAAAGCACCATCCATGACAACATGAGGCTTAGGGGGACTTCTAGACACAAACCATAATATTATACCATTGATTCAAATGAAAAATTCTTTAATTCTGAGGCCCAAATTTGTTCTTAATTTTCAATCACTATAACAAAAGCTTTTGATCAATTGACACATTAGATGCTTCAAACATGAAATATTATAAAATGGCGTGTCAGACAATATGTTGGTTAAGAAGTACTAACATCCTCAGATTTCAATTGGTTTTTATTTTAAATTTTAAAAATATATATTGAAATGGCTTCGTTGGAAATGTATCCCTCAGTGATGATAATGATGATGTACTGAAGCTTCCTTCACACCCACCCTCTGTCATCTCCCTACCTAGGTATCTTGCTGTGATGATGAATGAGCGGAGCCCTCTTTGGGGGAAGCTTCATGGGCTAGGGAACGGGAAGTCGTTTGGGCGATCTCACCACACTAATCGGCTGTTCCATCCATGGTGGAGCGAGCCCTGCTGATCACTATGATCCATCAGTGTTGGGATTTTACTCCAAATTTCTTTGTAAATGCTATTATAAGAGGAGAAAAGCACATGAATTTAAATGGTGCCACTAGCTTAAGATCATAATTTAAAAGTCAGACAATTTTATTAAAAATGTTTTCAAAATGTATTGAAGTTCCAAAAATTCTCTCTTGTCTATTGCCACATTTAGGCTGCTGTGTTTTCTCCAGCGCTCTTAACACTTATCTGCATGCTTTAGCTCAGCATCATAGTATTCTATCTCAGAACTTGAGAACTGAAGCAATTCTTGGTAGTGATATGCTGTATCCTGGAGTCAATGTATCTGTCTATCCCAAATAATAGACTTTTTTATTTTTGAGGCACTCATTTTACATGCTGTGTTTCAGGAATTAAATGTGCAGAAAATTTGTTCCAATCTAGTGAAGAACTGAGTTTTTAATGCTGTAATTTTATTTCACATGAATATATTAATTAGCACATATATAATAACGAATATATTAATTTGCACATAACACTGTACTTTATAGGGAACATTGAGTGCTAGTCTCTGCTGAAAGTCAGAAACTTGTCTTTTCCAATGTTTTTTTCTAAATATAACCATAATACATTCCATCCAGGAAAGACTCAGGAGACTGTGAAGTAGAAGAATGAATGATCCCTGCATAGCAGATGCCTGGAAGAATCGCGCCTCCGACTCTGATCAGCCTCAGAAGGCGTCTCCTCAGCTGCAGACGTAGCAGAAGGAAACACAAGCAGACGCATGTTTAGCACAAGACACGATGAGCACTGAAAATATAAGGAGATCTCACCAGCACCAGGGCCAAGAACCTAAAATGCATCCTGGTTCATGGAAATATTGTCAGTCCTCCAGACTAGACACTCTCCTGTAGGACTGCAACAAAAGGAACAAGTGAAGGCCTATAGGACAGGTGGATGAGGAAGCATTTTTCTCTCAGCTGCAGACACCAGATGGTCTGGTTACTGACATCTGGGTCAGAGGAAGTGGCCCCATCAGTGGTGTCTACCTGAGTATCTAACGGTCTACCATCCTCCACACCCAGCATTACAATATAAAAAAAGAAATCCTCTTCTTAGTCTACAGGAATCACTAACAGGAATAAACAGAAACAGCAAAGAAGAAAACTGGGGAGCCAGAAAGCACCACAAATTCTCCAAAGACTATGTTGCTCCTGAAGCCGCAGTCTCGTAAAGAGAACCAATCCTATATGAAAACCTAAAGGAGTTGACTGCATAGTAAAGTAAAAGATTAAAAATATAGACTTCCAACATAAGAGTCAAAGTGTTTGATATAAATTAAAATTTTTAGAAAGCATCAGTTATGCCAACAATAAAGGAATTTACATCTCAAATGAAAGCAAAAACCAATCATTGGATGTCAATAGTAATAAATCAGAAGTTTGAATCATCTGTTAAGGATTATTCATTGGCAGAATAAACATGAAAATAACAATAAATTATATACTTTCTGTAAGAATTTTGCTTCAAATACAATGATATAGGTAAAGTGAGAGGAAAAATGATAGAAAAATAACCAAATAAACAAGACATTAATACTGTGGGTGAATTAGCTATTTCATTTTTGATCCTGCCACATTTGAGATACAATAATTTTGGGACAGGGCTATAGCTTAATGGCACAGTGCTTGCTTGACAAACATGAAGTCGTGACCCTTGGTACCAAAAAAAAAAAAAAAAATTCTGCAATCAACTTTACATACATAAATTTTCCAAATTAAAATAAATGGAACAGTTCCTCACAAACTAAAAACTATGAAAACATAGTCAAGATGAAATATTCTAAGTGACACCAATAAAATAAAATAAAGATAAGGAAATCATACTTCTAAGAATCTTGAAAGATCTTTGCAAGCATGTGGGATCAAGGTTTATGTGTCCTTCTGTTCATAAATGAGAGGTCAGATGAGAACATTGCAGACACCGGGAAGGTGGCCGGGGAGCCTCCAATGGAAAGCAAATGGCACATCACTGAGTGGAGACTTCTAGAACTGAGCAGTGAGAAAACAAATTTCTCTACTTTAGGCCACCATTTGGGTGTCTTACAAAGGCAGCTCATTGTAGACTAATAATAGCAGTATGTAATTAATACCTTAGCCACTGTGTGTGAGGAAGGAGAGGTGGGTGTTTATTAGCAGGCATACAAGAGAATGTGAGTGGGAACGTGGAATTTGGATAAATGGGCAAAAGAACGTTGAACTCCATCTTCCATGAAGACGCTTCCCTCCAGAGATGTCCTGGCCGAAAATCCGAGGGGTCTGCGATGAAAACGATTAGTACAGGGTCCATAGGGGTGAAGAAAACCAGAGACACATGTGGTCATTCTTGGGCAGAAGCAGTGGCCCCAGAAGTCATCTGTACCTGATCATTTCCCCCGACTAGCCATATTCTCTGTTTCAAGGTAAGATTAGGAGTGCACAGATTTTCCTTTTCTTTCCACAAAATTCCAGATAATTATATTTGGACTGAGAAAGATGACCAATGCCAAAGTCCTGACAGTGTTTCTGGTTTACATCATACTTCCTTATGTATGGATATTACTATGATTCATGTTTAAAAAGTTTTTGCAATTCTCAAATGGTCCAGAGAAATCTTGAAGTGTTCAGAGAGTCACAAACTGTTAAAAACTTGCCATAAAAGTACCAAATTTAAGATGCATGTTTTTAATTATTTCATGTAGTGTCTAATAAACCTTTGACATGATTTTTCCACTCATGAGTATTAGTGTGTTCCTGAACAAATGGAAATAGCAGGTCTTGATGTTTAAAATAATATTTACAAATAGATATAAATATTTTATTATTTTAGCATAAATGCAATTGTTAAATTATAGACATATAAATTTGATATATTTGGTGTCTTACTTAAACAAGCTACCAAGCATTAATGAGGCATTGGAGCAGAGGCAAATGATTATAAATTTCAATCAGAAAGCATTTGGAGGAAAATTTCCACTCTGTACGCAGAATGCTACTTGATCCCTCTGTACACGAGTGTTCTTATTTTGAGCACTAAGAATATTATTTATTGTTTTAATAATAAAATACCATAAAATGCTCTGGGGTATTTCATATAAACTGCTTATTTTATCCCCAGTTATGCTTTTTAGGAAAGCAATAAAAGAGACACTTTCTATCTCTATGAAAGAGCTATGTTTTTTAGGGGAAAGAATTCATTTGAAAGTCTGCCGCTTTAGCACTTAATGTTCACAGGCAGGTCCCTTGAGCATTTTAGAAACACTTTTTTATTTGAGGTAGAAAATCTGATATGGAAGTAATAGACTGTTTTGAGAAGACTGTGCTACTGAAGTCTTTAGGGTATGCTTCGCTTTCAGATTCCTAAGAATTCTCAGTGAAACTATGTGTTTTGTGTCCATTTGTCTTCCAAAACTGACCTCTTGTGATCTCTAATCATCTCTCTGTGGCCATCACTTTACTTTGGGTGATGCAAGCAGCCAAGCTTGACAAACAGATGCAATAGACTGCCTAGACTGTAGCTTCAAATAATCCTATCCGTACCAACACAATATCCCCTACCTAAATAATTAAATATTTTTCATTGTCCCAGCAGGGTTACTTGACTACATGTGTAAGTTGGGAGAAAAGTTCAAAGGAAGTATGATATCAAATCATAGACTCAGAAGATAAAGTGAAAATGAATCAAGAATGTGAATCAGTTCTAAGCAAAGTCACTTTTATTTTATTATTGATACATGTTTGCAGCATCTAATGACTGCATTCCTCATGGGAGTTGGCACACATGCATCACGCATTGAAATTCCTTGTTGATCTTTCTATCCTCTCCCTCCCTTCCTCATTCCCTGTTGCAAAGGCTCATCTCCAAAATTCCTATAATTTTTTATTTTGTTCTTTATTTATATTTTAGGTTTATCATATTTTTAAAAAAGCATGAAATATTTAAACTTTGTTTGATTTATTCACTTACTACTATGGTCTCAAGGTGCAGGCATTCTAATTCAAATAATTCAAGCTTATTCTCCTCTAAGGTGGAGTAATACTCCACTGAGTATAAATGCCATGTTTTCTTTATCTATTCATCTCTTGATGTACTTATCGGCTGTACTTATGGGCTGTTTCCAAGATTTAGATATTATGAATTTCATAATATCTAATATGATGTCTTCAACTCATTCAGGAAGATTGTTAGAAGGGGAATATTGGGTCAGATAGAAGTTTTATTTTTATTTTTATGAGAAATGGATATACCAATTTCCATAATGCTTGTATTACTTTAAAGCCTTTTTTAGAAGTGCATGGAAGACCAAGGCAAAATCCAATGAGTTAATGATAATATCCTTGAGATAGTGGAAATTCATTATTTTGCTTTATATGCATTGCATTTTAAGAAGGGCTTGAGAAGTTTACACATGCTGTGAATAAATATAGTAATATTTTATATTTTTCCAACTTACATAATTTGATGTCATTTTTATGTTCTTTTCATCAGGTTCTGTATTAGTTTTTACTGATGTATTTTGGATATGTTGTGATTTATATACTTGTGTTTTATAGCAGGACATTAGTTCATTGTCCATATTTTAGTAATGTACCTTAGGTTACATAGAACTCAGAAAAATCAGTGTGGACACAGATCTGAGAAAAATAAGTCTGGATTGATGCTATATATTGAAAAATGTTTTATAGTTAAGGAATCATCAAAAGAAAAACAACAATGATATTTCTTATTTTACACTTCCTTAAAATACCAGTTTTGCATTTCATACATGTATGTGTCTTGGGATTTTATATGTCTACTTCGTTACACCATGAGATGCAGGGAATGGATTTTCTTTTTCATTTGTTCCAAGTTTTACCAAAGTGTCATTGTTATCACTCAAAACTGGTTGGCATTTTGAGTGAGATTATTAGTACAGTGGTCCTGCCTCATTTATGATTTCATTGTTTGTTACTCCCTGTCAACAACAAGAACAGTACAATAAAATAGTCTTCTGTGAGACAGGCAGAGAGAGAGAGAGAGAGGGAGAAAGAGGCAGAGAGAGAGAGAGTAAGAGAGAGTGAGAGAGAGAGAGAGAGAGAGAGAGAGAGAGCACATTCATATAACTTTTCTTACAATATTGTTACAATGTGCAATTTTCTACAAGCTGTTAAATGCCTACTGCCTCTAATTTATGTTATATGCAATATGTATGCTTAGAAAATGATGTATATACTGCATTTAATATAGTCAGCATATTTAAGCATTCATTGTGCAGGGCATGTTGGAACGTATCATCTGTATAAAACGGGGAACTACTGTAATGACATAGCTGAAACTTAGAGAAAATCAAAAGATTTCCAAGAAGAAATGAATTGGTTTAAGGTCTGAAACTGAACTGTTCTAATGAAGCAGTGTAAGCTTATGTTCCAGGGTTACTGAAGGTTAAGTCCTACATGTACAATATTATTGGGAGAAGAGAAATAAATAAAAATATAAAGTTTTGTTCTCCTTAAGAGAAAATTAGGGGGAGAGAGGTCACCATGTTCCTGTGGCAGTTGGGATTGAGAGCAGGAACTGGAGATTTTATCAGGGTCCTGGGCTCGCAGATCACTTCACAGCACCTGGGAACTCCAGCCAGTGGTGTGCATGAGACTGGGCTGTACCTGGGCCACTTTCACAAGCCCTGCCATCCCAGAAGACCACCTCATGGGTCATGGGAACTCCAGCCACTGGTGTGGGAAAGCAAGGCCAGAACAGGGACCCTCCCATGTCCCCACAGTCCTGGCCACCCACCTCAGGAATGAGGAACTCCAGCCAGTGTCTCATGCCCCCACAGTCCCACCATTGCCATTGGGACCCCCCCCCCACCTCCTGGACCTATTATTGCTGTTGCTCCTAGGCTCCCATACCTCCACCCAGAATCTTCGACTGCAGCAGATTAACCGTGTGGTATCGAGGGGAGACTCATTAAACCCTTATCCAAACAGAAGAACTCAGCAGGTCTCCATCAGTGAGGTGAGTTTACCCCTAAAATAGGAATAGAGTTTGCCACCTGCAGTTGGCAAACACTAGTGGAAGTGAAGGACAAAATATTAACCTTAAAGAGAATAATGGCAAAACAAAAAAGAAAAACACAATCTCAAACATTTAGTCCATCAGGAGCAAGTACAGGTGACATTAAAATAGATGACTTCAAAAGTAACACTCCAGAAATCTCTGAAAATATAGCAAGTGTAATTAAAAAAAATTCCATGAAGCTATAGAAGAAAACAAATTAGAATTAATCTCTCATGTAAAGACAGAAATAACAACCTTAGTAAAGGAGTTGCTCTGTGCAGCTAGAGAAGAAATAGATAAAAAAAAAAAAGTACAAGAACATGGGAAACTGAAACCCTGAATGAACAATATAGAAAACAAGTATAATTCATGAAACAAACTCAAAGAGATATTCAAGAAACAAAACATTCCATTGAAAGCTGGCAAAACTGTTTAAATGAGCTGAGGATAGAATTTCAGACCTTGAGGACAGGATCACAATTAAAAATCATGAGAGGATAGAACTTTTAAAAATAACAAAGCAGCATGAAATGATAATACAGCAGCTTTACGATGATGACAAGAGAAACAATATAAGTTAATAGTCATCAGTGAAGTGAATAGACATGCAAGAGTTAATGCAAATGGAATAACTAAAATATTCACAGAGGAAATAGCAAAAAATTTCCCAAACATGGGAAATATCTGATATGCAGATAAGTGAGGCATATAGAACACTAAACAATCACAATCAATATAAATCTACACCCAGATATACAATAGTTGAAATCCCAGCATAAAAACAGAATACTAAAAGCTGTTCGAAAAAAGACACAACTCACCTATCAAGGAAATCCCTGCATTTATGGAATCAGAGCTGACTTTTTAACACAAACCCTCAAGTCAAGACCAGCTTGGAGTGAAGTATTTCAAGCTCTGAAAGAAAACAAATTTCAACCCAGATTCATTTACCCAACAAAACTTTCATTCATACTTAGTGAAGAGAAAAGTTACTTCCATGACAAAGAAAAGCTCAAGAAGTTCATGTCCACCAAACCAAACATAGAAAAAGTATTGAAAGACATACTAAACAGAGATAAAAAATGACCAAAATCCTCAGAACAATACCAGAAAGAAACCACCAGATTGGGCAAAGAATTGAACAATGGGGAAAAGCAGACAGCAAATAACTAGAAAATAACATGGCAAAGTCGAGCTAGTACATATCCATTATATCTATAAAGGTAAATAGCCTCAATTCACCTATCAAAAAAAAAATATGTTAGGGCTGGGGATTTAGCTCAGCGGCATAAGCGCCTGCCTTGCAAGCAGGCAGTCGTGAGTTTGATCCCTGGTACCAATAAAAATGAAAAAGACAAAAATATATATATATATGTTGACAGAATGGTTTAAGAAACATGATCCAACAATATGCTGCATACAAGAAACACATCTGACCCAAAAGGAAACAAGAAATTTACAGAAGACTTGATGCCAATACTCCTTAAAATACTCAATGAAATTGAAAGAGAAGTAATCCTCCCTCACTCATTCCTGTAGGCAAGTATTACTCTGATACCAAAACCAGAGAAAGACCCAACTAAAAAGGAGAACTATAGGCCAATCTCACTAATGAACATTGACGAACATCCTCAATAAAATACTGGCAAACAGAGTGCAGCAAATCATTAAGAAGCTTATATATCACGACCAAATGGGATTCATTCCATAAATGCAGGGATAGTTTAATATACACAAATTGATAAATGTAATACACCACATCAACAGCTAAAAACAAAAACCACATGGTCATCTCAATAGGTGCAGAAAAAGCTTTCAAGAAAGTCCAACACATGTTCATGATAAAAAAACACTTTAGAAACTCAGAATACATGATGTCTACCTCAATCTCATAAAGGCCATCTATGACAAAGCAACAGCCAACATTATACTAAACGGATAAAAATTGAAATCTTTCACTCTAAAATCAGGAACAAGACAAAGATGTCCACTATCACCACTCCAATTCAGTACAGTTCTGGAAACACTAGCCAGGGCAATGAGAAAAGAGAGAGATAAAAGGAACAAAGATAGTTAGGGGAGAATTTAAATTATGACTATGTGCAGATGAAATTTGGGTGCATATAAAAGACCTAAAAACTCTATTAAAAGACAGCTAGAGGTAATAAACAAATTCAGCAGTGTAGCTGGATACAAAGTCAGTGCTCAAAGCAATAGAATTCCTGTACACAAAGAAAAAACTCACTGAGAGAAAAATAATGGAAATATAGCCCTTCACAATAGCATCTAAGCAAATGAAATACTTAGGAATCAGCCTAAGAATGTAAAAGAGCTATGTGCTGAAAATTATGCTACACTAAAAAAGGAGATTGAAGAGAATATTAGAAAATGGAAGGATATTCCTTGTTCTTGGCTAGAAAGAACCAACATTATGAAAATGGCCCTACTCTCAAAACTGGTATTCAGATATAATGCAATCCCAATCAAAATACCATTAACATAACTCACAGATCTACAGAAAACACTCCTAAAATTCATTTGGAAACAAGAAATCTAGAATAGCAAAGGCAATTCTGGGCAACAAAGGCAAAGTAGGAGGGACCTCAATTCCTGAATTGAAACTATACTACAAAGCCACCATGATAAAATCAGCATGGTATTGGCAAAGAAACAGACCTGAAGATCAATGGGATGGATTAGAAGTTACAAACACAGCTACAAAGACACTCAGCCACCTGATATTTGACAAAGGTGCTAAACATGTTCACTGGAAGAAGGATAACCTCTTTAATAAATGGTGTTGGAAAAATTGGTTTTCCACAAGCTGAAGATTAAAACTAGACCCATACATATGACCATGCACCAAACTAAAATCAAAATGGATCAAAGATCTAAATATTAAAACAGAAACACTAAATCTACCGGATGACAAGGTAGGTAGAAATCTTGGACACATAAGTGTAGGCAGAGAATTCATGAACAAAACACAAACTGCACAGAAAATACTTCAAAGAATCAATAACTGTGATCTCATATTATTGAAAAGTTTATGCACTTAAAAACAAATCACCAACAGAGTAAAAAGAAAACCCACAGAATGGAAAAGAATTTTAGCCAGCAATCCTTCAGACAAAGGACTTGTGTCCCCCAATTCAAAGACTCTCTCCAAAAAGGGGCATTTGAGATGAACATACAGTTCTCAGGTGAAGATATAGAAATAGCAAATAAATACATGAAGAAATGTTCACCATTACTAGTCATTCAAGAAACACAAATTAAAACAGCATTAAGATTTCATCTCACTCCAGAAAGAATAACTACCACCAAGAAATCAATTGATAACAAATGTTGGCAAGGCTTACGGGGAAAAAGGAACACTGCTCCACTGTTTGTGGGAGGATGGACTGGTGCAGCCACTATGGAAATCACTATGGAGATTTCTCAGAAACTAGGATTGGAAATTCCATTCAATCCAGCTATTCCCCTCGTAGGTATTTTCCCAGAAAAACTGAAAAGGTCATGTCACAGTGATATATGTGCACCCATGTTCATAGCAGGACAAGTTGTAATAGCTAAATCTTGGAAACAACTAAAATGACCATGAACCACAGAGTGGATAAAAAAGATGTGTTATTTTTATACAATGAAATATTACTCATCTATAAAAAGGAAGATCTTGAAGCCTTCATAGGTAAGTGGAGACAACTTGAGACTATCCTCCTTAGTGAAATAAAAAAGAATCATATTTATAAATGTCACATTGTGTGTCTAGTGTAAAAAGTAATAAGAAATGTAGGAGTAACATAACCCTAAATGTGTAATTGTTTTTATAAAAGAGGTAGAAGAAAAATGCTCTAAACATATAGCTGCATGTATGAAGTGTGTAAGATAGATACCCATATTACTGAATTTTCATTGGATCATTGAACAGAACTTTTCACAGTCTCACTGAATGTCCACTTTGTATGCTTTGATTTTGTAACTTGAACAATTATTTCTAAGATGGCAACATGTAATTTATCAGCTAGAGATTTCTTACTGTTTATTTTTTTTTGAAAATCTGTATTTTTCTAGCATTTTTTCTGCTTTGCTTGTTTTCTTTTTCCCAAAATTGAAAAAATGCTAAAATCTGATGCTTCCTATTCCCATTTCCAAGTCCAGGAAGTCAGCTATTTGAATCCACTTGCTCTTCTCCATTCCATGTCATAGAGTTTTTTTTTTTTTTTTTTTTTTTTTTTAATGATTCCACTACTGAGCAGTATTCAAAGAAAGCATGACATTTTCAGTTTTGTATCTGGTATCTATGGTGAGATAAATAAATCCTTGAACAGAGAAACTGTACAGTGCCCATCCATGTGAACTGAGATTCTCATGGAATGAAAGAAGAAGCCTTGGAAGACCATCCTGAGCATGCTACCAAGAGCAAATGTGTTGCAAGAAGCCATGGAAAGATCTTTCACCTAGAATGGACCAGGCCTGCAAGCCATTGACTCCCAATTATATGTTTTACTATAACTTAGATAATAAGGTGTATGCATAAATTGAAATCTTGTCTGCCAATGAAAACATTGCCAAAATATTCTGTCTTCTTTTATTTTAAACCAACATAGGATCAACCACTTGGACACACACAATAATTGAATGATGAAAATAGTCCACCTAGACCTACTCGTACTTGTGGCCACGTATTTGCCTGTCACAGATGTATACTTTATTGTTTTAAGGACCTCAGCTTAGAAGTAGGCTCAGACACTGGTAATTGTAATAAAACTGTTTAGCAACTTTAGCGTAAAGACATAGCATCACCAAAGAATCATCAATCTTGATTCAAATCTGTCAGTGTGACATTAATGGCTGCAGTAATTTAAATAAATCAGTGTTCTTTTTGGTTTGTTATTTTGGTAAATATATTGATTTTAATGAGCCCCACATGTCTTTTTCCACTGTATTCGTCCTCACCCAATAAGAAGAATCTAAGGTAAGAACTTTTTCAATTCAAAAGTGTGGCTATCACACCTGTGATCTTCAGAATTCAGCAAACAGTATTAGAAGTAAGTTTGAGAATTCACTTAACCAAAAATCCACCAATTATCTGACATTTAGAGGTTATTATCTATTGGTTTAATCCGAATAGCATTTTACATTTTTGTTAATTAAATCAGGTCAAAGACAAGTACAGGATTCTTATCAGAGTCTCAGTATGCAACTTTTATAAATATCACCACGTTTATAAGTGACTATATATCCCTTGGAAGAAGGTTAGGAAAATTACAAATACTTAGAATTGTAGGAAGCTTTTCTCACCACCGCTTGACAAGACCTCTGAGTTGATCTGTAACTGCTGAAATGTGGTTAAAATGTTGCAATTCTATATCATAGCCACGCATGGTGGAATCTTACTTTTCCTTTAGACATTTTAGTTCAAATAAAATAAAGACTTTGATGGAAACCCCAGTTATTTCACTTGTAAATTCAGTTTACAAATTAGGTAATACAAAAGTCTAAGTCAACCACACTCAATGAAATTTATCTGTCATAAAAGCCACGTTTGCTATGTCTGTGACAGCTCAGTGTCATTTCTCATCTTCCAAATTAAGATCAATCACATCCATTTTTTCCTCTACAGAGAAATACTTTAAAAGTATTTCCCCTGTGTAGTACCTTGCCTGAATAACATCACTACTGCAGAGCTCTTGAGAGCTTTCTTGTCTTTGTTTCCTGATTAAATGTATTTTTTTTAAGCTTTGTGTCTGAGTGTTAACGATGCAGGATGGCTAGCAGGCAATCTTAGTATATGTTAGTAGATCTCGTTTTATATCCTAATCACCTTAACTATTGGATGCTCAACTGTATTCCAAAGGAGCTAAAGGCTTTCAAATTTATTTAAAAGTCTCCTTGATACCTATATTTTTATCCAAAAATCACTAGAATGTCTGTTACTTTCAATATTATACCCAGATAAAATAGTTCATATTCTAATTATTCTTTTAAAATTTTATTTAAAGAAAACAAAACAGTAAAAGCGTACAAGTAACACAGAATTTAAAAAAATCACTAGTTAACAGATTACATATTGTCATTTTAGAAATAGTTGTTCAAGATACAAAATTAAAGCATACAAAGTGGACATTCAAACAGTGAGACTGCAAACAGTTCTGTTCAGTGATCCAACAAAAACTTAGTAATATGGTCATCTATCTTACACACTTAAACACATTTGCAGTTGTGTCCTTTAGAGCACTTTCTTTTCCTCTCTTTTTTACAATAACAATTATACATTTTGGGTTTTATGACTCCCACAGTTCTTATTTTTTTGTAAGAGAATAAAACCAAATGTGACAACACAAAGCCGTCAGTCAAAACGAACGATGGACGTAGTACACGATGTAAAAACAGAATACAAGGTAATCAACAATGGTGTTATAGTCAGGGGTTATACACAAAGAACAATTAGGTTCAAACATGGAGTTTATACTTTATAGTGGTCACCAGGAGTTAACACAGGAAATCTATCTGCAACACCAAAGACATAGATTATTTAGTCAAGACCCTAAACCCCACAGCAATGTCCCACATGAGTCCAGATAAAAAGCCAGAGCTCAGGACGATGCCTCCCAAGAGTCCAACTGGAGGTCCAGAGCCCACAAGAAGGACTCACACCAGTGTCTTTTACGGATCCATGCCGGGAAAGACCCAAGGGTCAGCGGTGGAAGCCAGAAAGTCTATGCCAGCAGGATGAAGGAGCTGTGCTAGTGGGATGAGGGTTTTATGCTGGAGTCGAGAAGTCACACTCACAACAAAGACCAGGGCTATCCTGAAAGGCACCACAGCCATCCTCAGTGACATGGAGGCCCCTAGCTCCTCCGACAACAAGCACAGTCAGGTACGTGCTAGGAAACAGCGTGACGAGTTCATCCTAGAGACCAAGCAGCACATGTCTTCTCCTCCAGAGCCAGGAAGCAATGCTCCATGTGAGGACCAGCGCTTCTCCAGGAGAACCAACAGCTCAGACAGCAACTCATCAGAGAACCCACAATGTCTCCTTACTGCCTCAACCCTCAACACTTCCCTTCTTCTCCACCTATTTATCCTGGCAACTTTCCTCGGAGCATCTTCGCCCAGAGCCATGCTGATGTAATCCAGCTGGCATTAAGTTGACGACCAATTCCTAATCCATAACAAATGCTTACCATAATGCCTCTTGCTACCTTAAAAAAAATGCCTATATCATCAGGTATAATAAAATGGAACAAAACAGTAAAGAACAAAAAATAAAACCTAAACATTGGAGACATTATGGAACTTCAAAAAAAGATAATAGTCAAACCAGAATGGGCATCATAGTAAATCTTTTTTGCCTTCAAAGTAGTTGCCTATACCTTCAAACTTGATACTATGAAACAGAACAGAATAGAGTAAAATCAGTCAAAACAACATGTTGAGAGCAATACAGGGCTTCAAATCGAGTTAATAGGAAATCAAAATGTCACTATAATATATCCTGCTATTTTTTTTTTAAATTTTTCTCTTGACTAAAATAATAATAATAAATAAAGGGGGAGATTGAGATAAAAGAGGACATAACAACATAAGAATACAGGTCAGAACAGAACAATTTAAGCAACATAGGGTTTCACCATAGTGTCTCTTTCCTTAAAACATTTGAGTATAACTTCATATACTGTGGCATCAAACACATCAAGACAGTGTGAAACCATTCAAGAGGATGAAAGTATTACAGGGTATGTAGAACCAGCTAACAGAAAACGAAAGATGGTTTTTAAATTGTCTCTTTGCCTATAAAATTTTTTGTTTATGCTATCAACATATAATAATATCCAATAAGATACAATATGATAAAAGCAATGGAGACAGAAGAATAACGGTTTGATGGGACTTCAAAACAAAAATGATATTAAGTCAGCACTAGCTATTATGATGTCTTGTTTTCTTCAAAGTAACAGTTCATGTCATCACAGGCAATAATATCAAACATCCCATAATAAAACCATTCCAATTAATGAGCAGCAACTTTATAAGGCTTCAAAGCCATATAATGGGAAATCATGATTACCACATACTTTTATGTATTTGTATCATTTCTTACACTAGGGAAACTATTCAGTATTCATTCTATGCTTATTATGCCCATAGCAATAAAGTAACAAATCTATTGGAATAAACTTTTCATTCTGACCCAATAATTTTATCACAAATCTCTATGCATATTCTCTAGGGTTCCCTTCAACATATTTAACAACTTTTTGCATTTTTACAAATCCTTGTACAACTTCATTCAAAATTCCCAATATTTACTTGAGAATGTCTGAAGAAAAGACAAATTTGTAACAGGACAAGTTATAGAGATCAATGTTTTCCATCAGGACTGCTACCACCGGTGAGGTTGTTGCTGATTCTTCGCTCAGGGAAAGGCTGAGCTGCTGGCAGAGGACTGGAAGACATTATCTTCCTTACTGGTAAACAGCTCTGTTTTGTTCTGTTTTCATGGCCACCAAATTTTGAAATTTTATTATGAAAATTTTAAATTTGCATGAGTACAGCAGAAACCATGGAGTACACCATCCTCTCAGCTCTACCGTTATCGAGGCCTGCTACAGTTACTTCATGTCAGAGTGCAACTTTAAGCATAAGGATCCACCAGTCATGTCAAATTGAGTTTTGTTATCCTGTGTGACTGTTAGGATAAGAAAAGGAGATGAGAGTCATGGAAAAGAGGGGCCTTGGGCCCCTGACAGGTGTGGGAAGCTCACAGCTACTTTAAATCCTGTGTGGATGGACCTTGGTCCACAACCCACCTCTAAGCAGGACCTTGGGGCATCCACTTCCCTGACCAGCTCCACTCCAGTTATGGACAGAAATTGGGAGCTCTGTAGTTGCAGTTTTTGGGGCTTGATAGACAACACTTGTAAACCACTGGAAAAGGAGGAACTCACAAAATGTTGCTTTAGGGCCTCCAAAGCTTGGGGAGAGCCTGGTGCTAATAGACAGTGTTGGAGACCACTATGAAGCGGCTCTGAGCAGGATTTAAAATTAAATAATTGGCTTTCTATGTTTATCTGTGAGTCTGGCATAGGCATCCACCCCTTGCCTGGTGACAGAAGCTGATTCATAGTAAGTGAATCTCTATGAATCACTGGTCCTGGATGAGGTCTGTAATGGTCTGTGAGGCCAGAGATACCTCAAAAGGCAAGATAAGGCCACAGCTGAAGACATGTTGGCTCCAACACTAATCAAGTAAATAGAGATTGTAACTGCAGGCATTTCACTCCTGCAGATACACTCCTACCATAAATGTTATCCTGGAGACAAAAGAGTTCTCCTAAATTGGCATAATTTACTGCTTGGAGAAGTCTTTGAAATGACTCCCAAGGTCCTGCTCATTCCTGTGCTTTCCTCAGTTTCCCTGTCTTTTGTCCTTGGTCCTAATAAAAGTGGGCTGATCCAGAGAAATCTGGTTTTAGCTCTCAGAGTCTTGAGCTCAACGAAAGCTTGAGACCCTCCTGGAGCCCTAAAATCATATAACTTATCTCAGTTTATTTAAACCTCCACCAACTGTTGTTTGGGAGATCAGAGATCTAGGTCAGGACCAACAGATAGCATGCCTCCTTTGTGTTCTGCTTTCCCTCTGAAGACATCTGATGCCCTGTGCAGCAAGGCCAACCCAGAAGAGCCTGGTGGAGAGCACACAGGGCAGGAAGCCCAGGGCAGAAATGCAAGAGACTCGAGAGCCTGATGTTGCTGGCACAGTTCTGAGTGGCAGAGAAGCCTGAGAAGAGGCTCCCCAGGAGTTGGAGACTTTCCCTATTCACTTTAACAACTGCTAGCTGCCTTCTTCTGAGTCTAGCCTGGACATCTGCTTCCCAAGGCCCATCTGCTGGAGGCCGAGCAGACAGAACGCCCACTGTAGCCGCTGGCCAAAAAAAAAAAAAAAAAAAAAAAAAAACCTGGCAAATGGTCATGGGTGAATTTAAGATTATTTAAGATTCACTTCACTGAATCTTCCTTACATAATTAATTTCAATTTTCTAGGCCTCCTCCCCTCTCAATTGCTGTATAATTGCTAGAAAAAGACCTTAAGAGGATAAAATCTCAGATATTACTGTAATTTAATTAGTTACATATTCATTTGGAGATTACTTTTCAAAATTTTCAACTCTATAGCTAGACAGAGATAAAAATTTTTTGCATAAATATCTTACACATCCTCTGATTCCTTTATAGCACCATTGGCTATGGATATAGCTTTTCACTGTTTCATTTAATTTTTTTCCCTACAGTTAATAGCAAACAAATACTCTTAAAATATTTAGGTTTTATTTTGAAAAATCTCACTGTAACAGCATATTGTTCATCCAAAGCCATACAAATCCAAAATGTTTCAAGTAACAATTTAAGGGACTTTTTTGAATGCTTGTCATGAATACTGGTGTCAAATAGACCATTGGGTATAGTATTATTGTGTGTTAGATTCTAGTTCAATAAGAGAAGATGTTAGAAAGGCCCCTTATTAAAGAAAAAGTCTATGGCTTTACTTTAAATGGAAATCTGTCATTGTCAAATTTCGAAGGAGAATGCAGGGACATTGAGAATATGTAATATAGTAAATTTATTTAAGAATTAGATTCATGCCCCTTTAAAGGAACCACGCTTTATGAGCCCTGATGGGGGAATTTGGAAGATCAAAGAGTACCAAAAATTGGTACTCCTAAAGTGCAACAGTGAACTAATTTCTGTTTCATATATAACACAAATTTCAGATAGAGTCATAAACACCTGTTGGTATGACAAACACAAAATACAGCTTATATAAAATTTATCAAAAGCTATTGCAACTCTGGAAGTGAAGTTCCCATAGATTTGTAGCCTGGCTTCTGTGACTATGCCTGATGTTTTTATTCATCAGTAAAATCACCAATTAGGAAAGCAATCAGCTTTGGAGAAAAAACAAACAAACAAACAAACAAAAATGAGCAAGCTGAGGTCATCTATATGCCATGGTATTGTTCAGGTCCAAGGAACAAACAGCATTGGTCACTGCATTTGATTGCAAAAAACTCGTGTGTGTTATTGCATTTCCAGATATCACACAGGTTCTGTTGTTGTTACTGTCTTGACTCTAACCCATACTACATAAGGAAAAGAATTACCAAGAATGCAGTTACCTGGTAAATTAAATTGAACAAGGTATGAATGAATGTTTTTCTTGTCCTATAAGCAGAAGCAATGCAAGAAAATACTGTTTTTAAAATCTCCATCTTTAACAGTAAGTGATTATCTTTGATTGGTGATAAGTTGTTTTAGAAGAATGAGTTTAACAATAGACATTGATTCAACATTAGTGATAAATGCTTATATAACTTATTGAAAAACACAATTTGACATGGTTCTGTGATTTATGGCATATCAGAGTCTATAGTGGTGCATGACAATCCATTTCTCTACAGCCTTCAGCAAAATATATTCAGAATTCATGATTCATTGACATCACTTGCGGCGGTCATACTTAACTATGTAAATTGACTCACAATCCCAGATTTTTACATGAAGTAAACAAATCTAGGATGATCATATTCTTCTTCTGGGTTGTTGCAGTTAGAATTACTTGATAAGGAGAGTTGTGCAAGAATATTGGTAGCACTAAAGTACCATGTGTCTGTCCTAAGAGCCACTGACCACTTTCCAATAGGAGGGAAGGAGAAAACTGATTTGGTTTGTAATACAGAGAATGTAGATTGAAGAAAAGAATATCTAAAGTTAGATGTTTCTTTGCTGTGTTTTTTAAGTTACTTTGCTTTAGTAATTTCCATGAAAAGCTGAATGGCTCTGTGGGATAGTGTGATAGTTAATTGACTGTATCTGTTTGAGTTAGAAATGCCCAAAGGGCATGGTTTACAGATGGTTCTGCATGCGAGGCTGGCACCACCTGCCAGTAGACAGCTGCAGCATCACAGCCCCTTTCCAGAACATTCTTGAAGGACAGGGTGAAGGGAAATTCACAATGGGCAGAGCTTTGGGCAGTGCATCTGGTAGCACATTTTTCCTGGAAGGAATGTGTAACTAAATACTAATTTATAGACTGTAGCCAATGCTTTGGCTGGATGGTCAGGAACTTGGAAGAAACGTGGTTGGAAAGTTGGTGACAAAGTTATCTAGGAAAAAGGTGTGGATTGACTTCTACATACAGGTAAAGAATACAAAAAATTTGCATTTCATATAAAAATCTCAAAAAAAGTGGCCTCAGCAGAAGGAAATGTTAACAATCATGTGGATAAGATAATCTGTAGTAGCTAGCCATCCATCTCTTTCTTTATCTAGTTTATCATTGTCCAATGGGCTACGAACAGTGACTATGGTGGCAGTAATGGAGGTTAAGCATGGGATTAGCAATTTGTACTCCCACTCACCAAGGCTAATCTGGATATAGCCACCATTGAATGCCAAAAATACCAGCAACAGAGAACAACACTCTGTCCCAAAGATGGTATAAAGATAAGAATGTAAGAAATGAAATAACAATTTTTCACAGATGATATGATACTTTACACTGAAGACTCCAAAAACTCTGCCAAAAGACTTCTAGATTTAATAACCAAATTCAGTAGCATAACTGGATACAGTCAATACTCAAAAATTAATGGTATTTTTATGACAAACAAACTCATTGAGAAATTAGATACCACATCCTTCACAATAGCGTTCAAGACAGTGAAAAATTTAGAAATCAATCTAACAAAAGCAAAAGATTTGTACACTGAAAATTAAAGTACTCTGAAAAGAGAAATGGAAGAGGATTTCAGAAAATGGAAAGAAACTCCTTACTCAGAGATAGGAAAAAACCAACACTGCAAAAATGGTTATACTCCCAAAATTATTATACAGATTCAATGCAATCCCAATGAAAATACCATTGAAATACCTCATAGATTCAGAGAAAACATTCATGAAATTCATCTGGAAATAGAAGAGACCCAGAATAGCAAATGCAATCCTGAGCAACACAGGCAAGGTAGGAACCATCACAACCCCTGTCTTTAAATTATACTACAAATCTACTTTAATAAAATCAGCATGGTACTGGCAAATGATCCCAAAAGATCTGAGGATCAATGAAACAGAATAGAAGACACAGACACACTCAGCTGCCTTACCATTGACAAATGAGTCAAACATGGTCACTGGAAAAAGATAGCCTTTTTAATATATGGTGCTGTTGGGGGAAAGAAGAAAGAAAGAATGGAAAAGATTATACATACATACAACATAGATAATTATATTGTTAACTTCTGTTAGCTCATCAAAAAGTAGGTTTTGTACTTTCATTGTTTGATCATTTTTTTCATGTCTATATCTTATAATCTGAACAATTACTGTGAGTAGAGCAATGCACAATATATTAACCATTTTTTATACCAAAGATCAAACGCACAACTTTCCAGGCAGGCACTTATACCGCTGAGGTAACTCCCTGCCCTATTAACCACTGTTAATCTCTTGTACTTGGAAGGCAGAAGATACCTTAGGGAGCCTCCTTATATTACTATGTCCTGCAATTAAAGTCAACCAAAAACTGCAACAATCCAATCTAAGAAGAGTGGTAAATTGTCCAGAACCTTCAAGGATGAATGTATGTGTCACCCCACCAGGCAAAGAACCAAGATCTGTTGAAGTGCTTACTGAAGACCAGCAGAGTATAAAACTATGCTGAGATAGTTTAGCTGTGCATTTTTAACTCAAGTTGACATAATCAGTTAACTACCAAAATCCAACTCTTTTGACAACAGGAGACATTTATTTAAACTGTAGGTTCAGATGCACAGACAATTCTCATATGCCTAATGTATTATAACTTCCAACAGTGACACAGAAACACAGCAGGGCAGGAGGTATCACTCAGCAGCACAAGATTCTTCCTGTCAAGCAAGCACCTTGTTTCTTTTCTCTGTTGTGGAGTGGTAGCCCAGCTTCCCCTTGATTGTAGGGATCAATGGACCCTAACAATGTTGTAAGTCCCTTTTTAGCTTGTTTCCTCAGGGGCATGAGGTCAAAATGACCAGGGGGAAATTTTAGCTTCTAGGTCAATGCTATCATTGTTGTGCTTCCTTCTTCCCTCTAAAACTGACTTCTTTCTTTTTAAATTTTATAATAAAAAAGAATGAAAATGATGACAGAATTTCAGAACACAGTTCTGGGTGTGGCTGAGGGTATTCACTGAGGATTCGCAGGTGTTACCTTGAGCGACAGTGATTATTAGGGGCTGGGTCACCACCTATCTGGGGCAAATTACTGTAACATTCAGAGAAGACACAACACAAAGCTGAAGAAAGGAGCCTGGCTTCTCTTTATATGGAGGAGCTCCAGCCATCACCTTCATCTTGCATGGCATATTCTGGCTTCCAGAGCAAACTTCCCAGTCTGCAGCACAGACCTTCAGCCTTCTGGCTCAGACCTTCTGGCTTCCTGATAGGGACTGGCACAGGACGCAGCAGAGAGTTCCAGGTCTTCAGTGGGCCCTTTCAGGTTTCCAGCACTCAGAGACATTTTGCTCTACCGTTACTGACCGTGGGCAGACACTGTCAGTCAATTTCGTAAACTCCTACATACTTGTATGTCTTGCATTAAATCTGTTTCTTTAGTGAATACTGACTGACACAGAAAGACTTACCATTTATCTCAGTGACCTAAAGTTGGCTTCTACTAAATTTCTCGTGATGACTCCATGCCTTACCTACGAATTCCCAAGTCTACAGCATAACCCAGCCAGAAACCAGAAAGTCATTCATCAAATCCTCCGCAGTGCAGTGTGCAAACATTCAGCAGTGACAGTTCTTCAAGGCTGAATGTCTACAACTTCACCCAGATAAAAACAAAACAAAACAAAAAAAACAAACAAACAAACAAACAAAAAAAAAAACAAACAAACAAAAAAAAAAACCAAAAAAACAAAAAAACAACAACAACAAAAAAAACCAAACAAACAAACAAAAAAACCTACCAGGAATCTTCCAGAGAAAAGCGGGCAATCCTTTTTTTTTTTTTTTTTTTTTTTTCCTTCTATTTACTGTTAAAAGAAAAATCTTTAGCTAATTAAATTTTTCAGAGTTTGGGCAAAGAATGCTTCAGAATTTTATGCAACCCTAAAGAGTGGAATTTCACCAAATTCACCCAGCGAAGGGAACAAAAGAAAAGTACAGAAGTCGCCCAATGGGCCACAGTGAGACCTCTGACTTATGCACGAGATTATAATGAGTTACTGCTTGTGATTGCCTGAAACCAGAATGCTTACAATTGACCTAAACAGCTGCTTATTATCCTCTTAATTTAGCTTTGTGGTTGTCTTGATAAGAGATTGCAGTTTGCTAGCTAGGGACTCAGGGCTCAGAGGCAGCCTCTGGCTAAATGTAAATTATTGTAACATTCAGAGAAGACCCAACCACAAAAGTGAAGAAAGACAATTAGAGCCAGATTGCCTTGATGGATTCTGGCTCCAACAGTGTGCACTGCCTGACAAGATGTGGTTTACTCCATATCTTGGTATTTGTGTCCTAATCTTTCTATTAAAGATGGTAATAAAACCTTCCTCACAGGGTCCTTGTATTGTGAGAACTGAGTGACCATGTAGTGTAGCAGAAAACGTGCTTCCATGATAGTAATCATGGTAAAATTCATTTTGCTGTTATTATATACATTATAATATATATATATATATATATACACACATATATATATATATACATTTCACATAGTGTAAATATTTTCATTTTCATAGATAAAAGTATATACTCACATAACCACTGATATGTGCATTTTTTAAATAAACTTTACAATTAGACTATTACTCTACCATAAAGAAAGATAAAACTGAGTCTTTTGTAGGAAAATTAATGACCTCGAGATTTTAATTTTTAAGAATAATCAGGCTCACAAATTTAAATTATCACATGATTTCTATTATGTCAGAAGCCGAAAATATAAATAAATTAAAGATAAAATTAAAAATAATATGAAACAGGAAAATAGATTTTTTTCCCAAAAGGATAAGATACTAAGAAATGGAGGGAGAAAGAAAACGGCAAAGGGATGTGAAAAGAATTAATATGTTGTGCTTACACAGACCGACTTGCCACCATGTGCAGTCATAATGCACTAGATTTGTATTAATAAAAAATTAAATAATATTTAATAAAGTCAGAATAAGAAGCACTACTGAGTGTGTTGAGGCTTATACTACTACTACTGCTGAATATTGCAGAAATACATGTTTGTGACAATTCCAGATTTTGCGGAATGGCAATTTATATTTCTATGCATTCATCCAACATAAACTTTCTTTTGAGTTTTGCCAGTGATGCTGTGTAATAAATTTCCAATATTTCATGCCTTCTTCTGCAGCTGTGTCAGAGGCTTTTGGAGAATAGTAGTGTAGAAGACCATGGTGGGGAGGAACTATGCCCTGTGAGCATAGTGTTGTCAGGAAATCAGTTAAACATTATATGACTTTTACACTTCAGAGAATTTTTGCAGGCTTCTTCCAGTTAGGATTAGAAATCCAAACTCAAACTAAGCATGACCTTCACTCTAACAAGCACATCTATATGCACACACACAATCCCTAACAAAAACACATATGTCGGGCCTGGGGATTTAGCTCAGCGGCATAAGTGCCTGCTTGGCAAGCAGGCAGTCGTGAGTTCGATCCCTGGTACCGATAAAAAGGGAAAAAGACAAAAAAAAAAAAAAAAACACATATGTCTATACACACACACACACACACACACACACACACACACACACAAACCAAGTATACTGGTGACAGAATATATTGTGTGTTTTCTAGTGAACTAAGACCCAAAAGTTTATTCTTCATTTTGAGTTTTGAGGACATTTATATTTCCCATTCTCATAAAAGTGTAATACCACGGGATTCTTTTCCTGACAAGTCATATTGTACTACTAAAACCCAGACCTGTACAAAGATTACTCTTCTGAAGTATTTTTTGTGACAGTTTCATCCCGAAGCAGGCAAGAAGATAGATGAAATAACAAGAGACCATTTATTTACAGGAATTGTTGTGTTTTTTATTGACTGACACCTGAACTCAGGGTGTAGGATTTGAATTTTCCCAATAGGGTGACTCACATCTGTCAACCTAACTTCTTCTAAGTCAAATATCCTTTAAGTCATCTGGTAAACCAGAGAGAGCTTTCTGATTCAGGCCATAAACCTCTGAGCCCAGCTCTTTTCTTCACCGCAAAATGTTCGTGATTTCCAATGTAATCAGTAAAGAAGTCAATTAATGTATCATTGGCCCTGATTCTTAATCAGTACTTATTTTGAGACCTTTTAACTAGTCATGGGCATCAATCCTGGGGCCTCACACATGTTAGAAAAGTGATCAATTAGCTTAAGTTTATCTAAAGCAAGTTGGAACCTCATGTGAAACTAGAACTACCATACCATACTCCTACCTTTTTCATCATTCTTAAATTTACCTACATAAAATCCTTATATAAGCTAAAAAAGAGTTGTGTACAGTGCTTTGGATTTTGCAAACATGATACTTTCAAAAATGATTTCTGAAACTGAAACAAGATTAGTAACATTTAGTATAAATAAAAATGGCATGAGATAATTTTTGCCATTTGTTTTCTTTTGTATAAATTCCCAATCAAACACCATTAGAATATTGTTATTTTGACTTTCTTATTTCAGAACTTATTATTTATTGTTTAATTTTAAAGATAGTGAAATCCAACAAAACAAAACAGGCCAAAGTCAATCAAAACAAAGCAGCAAAATTGGTACAGAACTTCAAAGCAGGATACTTAGCAAACAACAGTAGCTACCATAGTATATCTTGTTAACATCACAATAGTTGTCCATTCTATCACATATGGCAAAATCAAACCAAAAACAATACACAATAAAACCAATCAAAACAGAATATTGAATAAAGCAAGACAATCAGAACGAAGCAAAACAGTGGGAACAATATTGGTTTTCAAAGATAAGATAGAAGGAAATCTCCCATATTTGCTGTATTGCATGCTGTCATCCTCCCAAGAGATGCTCAGACCCCTGGCCCCAGACCTGCAAAATCAACCAGACAATACAAGCACTGAGTTGCTATCATCTCAGCCTGTCCTCTGAACCAGTGGGTTGCTGGGGAGGGAGGAGCGTCGGTTCTCAGCCTGCATGCTGGTAGGATCACAGGAGTCACTATCTGACTTTTATCTTGCGGGAAGCCATGTGGATTACACAGCTTACCAGAAAGGCTGGCTGGTTCCACAGCATATTATTATTTAATTCAGGTCTCTCAATTGTTCACACTTGCATCTTTTCTGTTTATAGACTTTCAGTAATAATTTCAGACTTTTAAGTCATTCTAGTTTTAACAAACATATATATATATATATGCACACACACATATGCATAAATATGAAGATACATATTCCGGTGTTTTCCACAAAATCTCTTGTTATAAAGTATATGTTTTAAAAAGCAAAATTCTTGCCTTATGTACATCACACTGTTCCTGCGTGATACAGGTTAAAACATTGTGAGTTTTACATTCATGACTGAAGCTCTGGAAGTGGGAGGCTGAGGTAAAATTAAATCATGTGACCCTTGAACTCTCCAGTATGTTTCTGTAATCACATGGAGAGATCCAATATACTGAGCGTAGACTAAGCTCCAACACCACAAGACACAGGCACATTTAAGTAGGGTTTAAGTAAAGTGCAAGTAAATAGATGAACAAAAGCAAGGATGTTAAAAGAAAAAATGTGACATTGGAAATGGCACTGATGGATAAGTCTAAATGCTTCCCAAACCAAAATATATTAACACAAAAATGTCACCCAGAACATCAACTAACTGGAGTTCAGTTCCTATTTTGTAATACATCATACCCTTAAATAAAAATTGTAAGTCATGGTAAAAGTAAAGAAAAATAGTTTGAAAGCAAGCTTTAGGGCAGCACTCCAATAAGGAATAGATTTTTAAAATATCTGACATGGAATTTAAATTAAGTAAAAACTTCAGACATTTTTGATGGAATAATAGCATGAGAAGAGAAAGTCAATGTGAGAAAATAGTTGAAAACTTTAAAAAATGACTAAATGGAAAACAGAATCTAAAAGCAACACCATTGAGCTCATTGTTAGATTGGAAACAGCTACTGAGAGAATCAATAAGCTTGATTACACACAAATAAATTTTCATAGCCTAGCTGCAATAAAGAGTAAAATAGAACAGAATATTTAGGGGTTGTGGGATATATTAGAAAGCATAAATTAGTTTTGATTGGAATCAAAGAAGAAGAAAAAATAGAGAAAAATGTTCAAAAAATGAAACTAAAAAATATCCATATTTGGTGACAGATCAGAAAAATAGGTGCTGGAATCACAGAAAGTGTCAAATATGATGATTATTTTAAAATGAGCAAAATATATTCAAACTTCAGAAATCTAATACAAAGCAAAAAGTCTTAAAAGCTCCTGCGGGCATCAGGGAAACCATCTTTCCTAGAGATGATAAGACTTAGAATTGCATTGGACAGTGTATTGGGAATGATGCACACAGAGAGAAAGGGTGAGACATTCCGAGTGTCCAAACAAAGTAAATATAGCAGCCATGTAGAATTCTACATGGCATGAAATCATAACAATAAACTTACAGAGAAATAACTACTCACTATTTTCTATCATTTTGTTTTTCATTATATTTTGGGTTTCTAATATAAGAGATACCTTGTGACATTTAAGCTTGCATGTCTGATTTATCCCACTTAACATGATGATCTCGGTTTACACATCTTTGCAGCAGAGTAGTGCTCTTTTTCTAAAAACAACACACAGCATTATGCGTTCATCTTATGAGGGACACACGGGCCATCTGGAGGTTTATCTGTTATGAATAGCACTGCCATAATTATGGCTTTGCATGTGTCCCTGTAATATGGTGTTTTTAATCTTTCCGGAAGACACCTAGAAGGGAATAGTTGGTTACGTGGAATTCATCTTCTACTGAGTCATATTTTGGTGAGCATATCTCTGGGACACAAACATCTTCGCATCCTGTTACACAAATATTTATCAACGTACTTATTTCTCAAGGCATCTTTGTCACCAGTTTTCTAGTCCTGTTCTGTGTCAGTCCTTGACATCCAGCGAGACCACTGGCTATAGCCTATGAATCAGTATGTTTCTGTATTAACTGATATGGGCAGAAAAATGACGGACTCCAAAAACAATTTTTTTTAAAGTGCTTTATTAGCAGAGCTCAGCAGTGACACTGTCCTGGATGGCAGTCAGGAAAGTGTGAGCCTGAGCCAGGTGCTGCAGGGAGTTATAAGGTAGCAAGCTGCAAGGGGACAATCCGGGGCCTTAGGATTAGTTTGTCCCCATAAAAGGAACCAGGGAGGCGGAACAAGCAGTTACAGGAATCCAAGGAGACAGGGAGGGGGTTACATGGAAGGTACGATACAAGGTTGCAACTTAACTGGCAATTACACAAGTTTTATAGGAAGAGAACCACTTATAATAACAGCACATTAAGTGTTTTTGAGCTTATAACATCAACCACTTTCCTATTACTAGGAGAAAATACCCCGCATTTATGACTTAAAGGAAGACAGGTTTTGGGGGGCTCATGATTTGGTGCATGGTCAGCTTCCTCCACGGCAGCCAGGAAGCAGAGAGCACAAGAGGATCCTGGTCTGTGACTCCCCTCTCCCATCCAGCAGGCCACCTTTGCATGTGGGCTTAGCTAGGCTCACAGCTTCAGATCAGTTCCTTGACAGGAACAGCACCCCAGGATCCAGTCCTCTCCCAGGGCCCCACCTCTTAGCCTGAGAGACTTTTGGGGGACATCTAGGTGTACACCACAGCGCTCGGTAAATTCTCAGTGGTATTGTTTTAGACGTGAACTCAGTTCATTTTGGTTAAAAGAAAATCAGCACCTTTTCCTATTCTCTTTCAACACTAAAGGTAAAAATATTTTTTGTTTGTTTGTTTGCTGGTTGGGGGAGGATTTTTGGTTTTCTTATTTTATTTCTGGTTTTAGCTCCTTTTATTTGGCAGATTCCTCTACGTTCCACCCACGGGTTTAGATGCACTGTTGTACGCCCTTCTGCTCGAGTACGTCAGAAGAATATTTCATTTATCACGCATAATCTTGTGTGGAATCTCAGAGACTAAGGTGTAAATATCCACTGAAATTGTAGGGAAATGAAAAGTATTCTGTTTCCTTTACAGATTTATATGTCTGTGTTAGATTTTCAGAGAAGGGTGTATATAAGCATGCAGAACACAATGCACAGACTTATTGTTCGTCTAGTTTTGTTTGTCTGTTTTGTTTTCAAAAGTGGAGGTTAAACCCATTCTGCTTTCACTCAGCCCCTTGAAGAACATTTTTACTTTGAGGCAGTGTCTTACTCACTGACTAAGTCATCTAGGCTGGGTTTTAAATTGTGATCCTCTTGTCTCAGCCTCCCAGGGTTCTGGAATTAAGCTGTGGGATACTTTGCCCTACTGAGGATTCATAGTTTGATCAGAGTTTCAAAGGAATTTAGGCCTGAAAATAATATTGAATCATTTCTTTGTAAATCAGAGCTATTTTATAAGGGTGACATTATCTAAACATTTTCAGTTTGAAAGAATAATAGTTTAAGTACTTAGACTTATCCTCTAGATATTCAAATTAATTAATAGTTCTTTTCTTAAATAATTGCTATTTATTTGAATATGCAGAGTAGAATTGTCATGGGATGGCATTAAGTATACGAATGAAAGATAAGTGACTTCCATAAATGTCTATTAAAGTTACTCATTATTTTAAAAATATTTCATATATCTTGTGCATGGTGACGTGAAGAAACTATATTTCTCTTAAACCTTCATCTCTGAAAAGTGTTGCACAGCATTTTGGAAAGTATTACTGGTTTATCAAAAAAATTGCCTCTCTCTTGATACATTGGCACATAGAGAGAATAAACTCTTGATAATTTTATTATCAAGCTGTTAGTATTATGTAAATATTATTCATCATTGTGATGATGTTACTCTAAAATATCTCAGCATCTAGCAATCATTCCAATGTCCCGTGACTCCTAAGTCTCAGTAATTAATCACCTTTCATTATCACAGCCATGACTGACTTTGGCACCAAAACCCAGTTCAGACTCACATAGTGACAGTGTTTTAATCATTTTGTATCACTGCTGTTAAATATTATGTGAGGCTACCCAAATTACAAATTTAAGACTCACAAAAACTGCTTGAGCTGTATTTTCATCAAAAGCAGAGGACACAATATTCTTTCCTCATCGGTATTCCCAGATGGAAGGGAAGCTGTATTATCCTACAGGGCCTTCATCAACAGTCATCATGCAGAAAGATTTTTGGTGGCAATACATCCCTAATGACATGCACTGAAGAAAAAATAACTACAGCACAGTGAGAGACATCTTTTTTTTCAATTAACTGTACAAATCTCTATTCTTTTATTTTTCTTGGAAATATAAACATTGTCATTTAAAATGTTATGTCACTTCTTAAGATCAGAATTGAAAAGTTGCATTTAAATGGAAGGAATTATTATTTTGTGAAAATCAATGATTTACATGACATTGAATGTGGAAAACATAGATGAACATAAAAATTTTTGCCAATGAAGAAGACTGACAGGTGGTGAGCATCTGTCCAGAGCAGCGATGACACTCCATGTGAAAACCGGAGCTTGAACTATCTGTGTGTAAGAAGATATCCCAGCTGAGGCAATGTTAAGATAGCAGACTGACAGGGATCTCTTGCAGTATGACTCAGGTTGCCCTGATTAATGAAGCATGCAGGACACAGCCAGGGAAGGATGCAGGAGAGGAAGGGCCAACATCCCTTCATTTTGAGAAGGCAGCTGCACAGCAGTCAGTTCAGACCTGGAAGATGAATTATTTGCACACAGGCTGCCATTTTACCTGAATCATTTCCTTGGTTGGGCGTAGCAAGGTGTGAGAATCAGTGGTGTGACTTCATACCAGGTAACCAGGAGGAAATGTCAAGGTCCTTGATGTGAGCAACTGACCTAGCATGGTAGCCTGTTAGGTCAACACCATGGCAGAACCGGAACCAGAACAAGAGCCAGGTTTTTCATTACTGATCTCTTCTGCAATTGATTAGATTTTCGCCTCTGTCTCTCTGTCTCTCTGTCCCTCTGTCTCTCTCTGTCTCTGTCTCTCTCTCTCTGTCTCTCTCTCTCTCTCTCTCTCTCTCTTTTGCCATTTTCTCACAGAACACTTCATTAACTTGTTTTTCATCATTAAAAAAGGAACAAGTGAGGACATTACATCAGTTTTCAGGAGAGCCGAGCTTGTGTCCTTCATTTGTCCACCTTTACTTCTTACTTTCTCACTACCATATTGTACTGAGAAACACACAGAAGAGAAGGAAATGCTGCTGACAAACTGATAGTCTATACATGAGTGAAGGTATTCTGTATGCTTTTCATGCAGCTGTGCCCATCATCAACTCTAAATGAACTACAGACTACTTCAACAGGTGAATAAGGCTGACATTCAGTGAAACAAGCAATGTAGTAGTGAATGTTAATGGGTAAATAGCCAGGTCTTGTCTTCCTTAATGATTACTAAGAACCTGACAAAGGTTCTTAGTAATCATTAATTTAAAATGAGCAAATATGCAGGGTGTTTACTCTGGGGGCTAATCTAATATTACCTGAAAATCCATATTATTGTCTCCAGAGTTGCCCAAATAGCACAGTTAGAGATGCAACCTCGCCTTTAGAACAGAGCAGGTGATTGTTAAGTGATTTTAATGATTCCCTTCCTTCCATTAAGAATCTACAATGGGATAGTAATTTTCATCAATTTACTAATCAAGGTTTCCATATTGCTTTTTATGTTCAACAGTCTTACATTTTCTTACTTGTGTAATGAGTAATAGTGATTACTAAAGCTTAAATACAAGTAAGCATGGGGAAGCATTTCATACCAGATGATGGATTTCTTACTAGCTATTTTTTCACACAGAGACGTAAATGGTTGTCTGTCATCTCATACCTTTAGGAGCCTTTGAAGTATTTACTCTTTACATAATTTGAGGTCTACAAAAGTAGCCTCAAAGTTTGTTATAACTGAGAACTATTTTCCTAGGTTTCATTTTAAAGTTTTTTTTTCCCACTAATTACAATGATTTTAAAACTATATTTGTTCAAGTATTTAAAGGAAAGTGATTATATCAGGTATTGCTGTGGGTGCTTTTGATTTATGTGTAAGCAAACAAAAAGAATTCACTACTGACCTTTTGAAAATAGTTTAATGTATTTAGAGATGTCTGAGGAAAAGAAATTCAGAATGTACCCAAACCTTTTCATCTGTTTCCCCCTAAAGGCAATCAGGACTCTGCAATGTGGATGTAACCTAGGGTTATATCAAACTCCCAGGAAACCTGCCAGTATTCCCCTGTGCTCACTATGATTTTTGGCTCTGGGTTCTCATATCAGAGTAGGGCAACATCGATCAGACATTTACTATGGAAATCTTAGAAAAAAATTTAACATGAGACAGTGTGAGATGTTTAAGTGATATTTTTAAAAATTACTGAACACAAGTCATCCTCAACCAAAAGGAATAATCAATGGACCTATGATTTGAAATCACTCAAAACACCCATGCTTATTTCCTCAACCTCGTTTGTACAGGACAGAATATTAGGAAGAACATAGGAGATAAATGGAACAAAGGCATATGAAACAAAAGAAAACTCCATCTCCACATCACTCTTTCCATCTATCTCTTCCCTTGAATATAAAGATCAGGCTGTATAACGGTTTATCAGGGTACGTAGCAGGGTACTGCAATCAGAGGCTCAGTTAGAGTACTGCAGTTATAGCTATCCCACAATAAGGTACTCATAATATTTGAAGAATGCATTAATTGCATCTTGTTTTATGTGATTAGTTACAAATTTGTTGAGAATGATCTTTACATACATGATCATGAAAGATGAAACTGCTATCTTAAAAAAATCAAGGTTTTTGTGGTTTTTTCTGGGGTTTTTTTGTTGTTGTTTTGTTTTGTTTTTGTACCTGGGATTGAACTCATGACCTCGCACTTGCCAGGCAGGCACTTAGGACACTGAGCTAAATCCCCAGGCCAAGAATAGTATATTCTTTAGCCAAAAAAAAACAGCTTACAGTTTACATCTTTAAGTTATAAGATGGATCAAATTTATTAGGGTGGTCACACACAGGTCTAATATGCAACTTTGTGTAGACAGGAGATTGCTGGGGTAGCAACTTTTCACTGTTCATGAGTCACATAGTTTTAAATGAAAATTGTCATTTTTTATAGACACAAAATAATGATAATAAGCATGTATTCAAGAGTGAACCTCTGAAAGTCTAGTTCAGCAGTAAAAGGTCACCTTTATCAGTTTGTTCATCTACTAAGAAAATTGGCCTTTTCTTGCATTTTGAAATCAGCATATTATTAGTTTTCATCAGAACTATAATAACACTGCAAATTTGTCGATTAGATGAAAACAAACCCATTGTGAAATAATTAAACAAGCATTCTCACAAGGGCCCCTGTTGAGAATGAGGTCTCTTCAGAATCACTTACAGGAAAGAATGGATTTGTATCTGTGAGGAGCTGGCTGCTCCAGTAGAAGTGTTTTATCTTATAAGTAGTAAGCAGCTTTCTCCAACATTACTAGAACTCCCTCACCTCCTCATGGTACCAAAAGTCTCAATATATTTTCCAAGATAAACCTAAACAAAATCCACCATCCTAATCGCACTATGCTGTAGTTGATTCTTAGATAACACTTTCAGTACTTAGAAGGGGACAGAAGTACTCAGATGAGGACAGTGAGGGTGGAAAGATACTGAAATGAGTGGTAGAATAAGGACTGCAAAAAGGTCATGGATGTTCAACAACTGTTTAAAATTCTTCATTTGCGTTTGAAGTTTTACTAAAAGAGTGCTTTGGGTAAGTTGGATTTTTTTCTAACCCTCAGTTCCTTAAACATGTGAAATTTGCATGTTTCCCTTTAACAGTGTTGGCTTTATTAATATGTAAATTGCTGACATTGCTCTAAAGATTGGTCTGAGGCAGCTTAGGCCCTGCTGCTGTCTTGAACAGGATGGTCTGTCTGTTCCTGGTACTTTCCACTACTTCCCAGACAATGCGATGCATATGCTCCACTCTGGGATAAATCTGCAGTGTGTGGGGCACTTGGGTCGATGCATAGAATGTATGTGATTACAGGCAGCAAGTTTAATGCCTCCCCAGAATATAAGCAATAAAGTTATTATTACTTTGATTATTATTACATTGATTCCCAGGCATTAAATTTGTGGAATAATATGATACAAGAAAGGACAGAGGAATGAGGTTATGAGTTTTATTCCCAAAACCTATCTGGACCTAATCAAATTTCAGCTTTTCTTCTTAGGTTTGATTGAGTCACATTGTCAAGTCAGATTTAAAAAAAAAAACAAACAAACAAAAAAAAAAACCTACATTGTTGTCAGCTTTATCCAATTTCTTCTTATCAGAAAACTGTAATATGGGTTCCTAATGTAAATCAGACTACTCGCAAGCTGCGGAATTGTGTTTTCTTTACCTTTCATCCTGTATCTGTGCTTTCTTCTCTCTTTGTCTAATCGATGTGGTGTTGAAAGATAAAGGCTGCTTCAAGTCCTTTTGATTTACACGAAACTGTTTTTAAATCTAAAACAAATTCCTTTACAAAATACACATTATGCTTGAAATGGAAAATGAGGGAAGCCACATTTCTCAGAGTTACTAAGCAGAGAAATATCTGGTAGCTTGTAAAGTACCATCGAGGAAGAAAGCTAACAAGGTCTGGAGATGCGGTATTAGTTTTTAAGGCTGCCATTACAAAGCTATACAGACTAAATAGATTAAGTAATGGAAATTTACTTTCTCACAGTTTGAAGGCTAGATACCCAGGATTGAGGTTTCAGGATGTCTGTGCTTCATCTAAAAGTGTCAAAGTTTTTTTTTTTTTTTTTTTTTTTCTGGTATCTTTTCTAATTTTTAATATTTTGCTGGATAATGCCAGCGTAGTGGTAATTTTTACATGGCACATTTCCTATGTGAGGTCTGTGTCCAATTCCCTGTTTATGAGTACTCTATTTACTTTAGGTTAGGGACCTGTCCCACTGTGGGCTGGCCTCTTATCTTATTGCATCTCCACATATGAATCACATCTACAGAACTGTCATTTTCTCATGGAGCAGAAGTTAAAATTTCTTAGTGATTAATATTGTAGGACACGCATGCATCCGTAACAACTGTGACAAGATGCATCCCGTTTTTCACCTAGAATTAGGATTCTGATACAATCATGTGAGTTTTGAATTCCAGGACATGAGAAGCAGAGCCCACTTAAGTATTTTTAATAAAGCTGTTTTACATTATCTTTCATTATGAAAAGTTTCTGTATGAATGCATTTTATTTTACTTAGACACTTACTCAATTTTTCTGAGCCATTTTTATCAGCATTAATCTAGATTAAATCATGATTATGCATGTCACTTTTAGTTTTTAAAGTGTTATTTTACACAAGCTAACCACATAATACTGAAAATAAATGAACATAAATTAAAAAATGACTATTAAATTTTGTTTTAAGGTATTAAAGTTTAAATATTATCAGATAATTTTCTGTGTTACATAAGTATACGAGATGATGTTTAACTTATTCTGCCATTGATAAAGCTTACAATTGGGTATAAGGACTTCATGGTGAAAATCAGATTATTACATTTTCACACAAAATTTAAGTTACTTGTTAACAGTTAATATGTTTTATATTTTTTAAATAAAATTATAGCTATATTTCAATATCAATATATCATATAAGCTAATCAATTATTGTACATTACATCACTTCATTCTATGACAATGGCAATCTGTTTTACCCAGCTCTCTGTTTTCTGGGGCACAGCACGCACCCCGACAACCTTTAAGCAGTTGACGCCCCATTCAGAAAACTCACCCTGTCATAGTTTGACTCCAAGTCAGAAATATCATAGTAGAAAAACATGGGGAAAGAAAAGCTGCTTAGTTTATGTTGCTTGAAAGGAAGAATAGTGAACAATGCCAGAGACAAAATGCCAGTGACCACACATAGACCTAAGGGCCGTCCCTTCCTGACCTAAACAGAGATACAAAAAAGTATACTTTATACATCTCTAGGATAGGTCCCAAGCCTGTCAATTGACACTTCACCTTAATCACCACATCCCTACTCCTGTCAACTTTATATCTAAACACAGCCCTTTAAACCATACTTAATCTAAAAATAAACACAATAGCAAATTTATAATCCCAACAAACATACAACTGTTCTGTGAACAAATGGAAAAGTATGATGACTTCCACAATCTCAAAATTTCACGACCTTTTGACAGTCCAAATCAAATTACTGTCCCTGACTCAAGGCAAATCTCAGCATTGAACCTCTGCAAAAATCAAAAACTAGTTGTGTAAGCCCAAGGTATATTAGCACACAATAAATATTTCGGTGTTAAAGAAGTAGAACAGGAGTACAGAAAAAAATTGTACCCAATTACAGTAAGACTAAGAATAAACAGGAAGACATTAAATTCTGTAGCTCCATATTGGGCATCTGGTGTCGGGGCACAAGTTGTAAACTGTGAATTCCAAAGGTCTTAGCCTCACTTCTATCATTTTGGTAACTGCAGCCTCTCTGGTCTGTTAATTGGTTTGGCTGTAATTACTCCAACAGTTCATATGTCTCACGTCTTTAATTGCTTCATGTCTCCAGTTCATCTTGGACTTCATTCTGGTTCTGGCCTCTCTGCTCCTTGCTTGGCTATCTAGGTCTGCCTTTGCAATTGGATGGAAATCTCTTTGATCCCACAACTCTTGCATTGTGCATACCAGTAAGACCAGCATAATGGTGATGGTACCAAGGTCACAGCCAGGCACCCTTGGATAATGATTACCCAGCCTGTGATTGCTAGGATGGCTGAGCATGGTGAAAGGAATCTTGGGGAACTAATTTTATAGGATGTCTTTTTTGAGCAGGAGTCTCAGGGAATCTTTTCCTCTGGAAAGTTTATAGATTCATACCCTGAAACCTTCTGTACTTCAGTGGATGTGGTCTGGCTCCCTTTCTTTCCTCCTTCCTTCCTTCCTTCCTTTCTTTCTTTCTCTTTTTCTTTCCTTCTTTTTTCCTATCTTTCTTTCTTGTTATCTTTTTTTCAGTTTTCCAATGATTGTCATCTGAAACTAATGACATACACATGCTGAAATGCAGTACTAAACGCACTTCATTATAGCTATATGGTATTCATTAAATTTTGCTAATTATGATGAGAAACTATAAGTGATTTTCATTAACAAAATTTATGATTAAATTTATCTGAATTAATTAGAAGGACTTTATAGAACATTCTGCTTTTATAAGAAACTCTTAAGCTATCATTAAAGCCTTTACAACAGTGTCTCCTGGCTTCCAGTTCAGAATTGATCTTCTGTCATTGCAAATACAAGATTTTCCTGGACCATTAAAATTAGACTACCTTTCCTCATGTATCTCAAGGGAAGTTAGCTTGCAGACTATTTCTTGAAAACCTACAAAGAGACAAGTAAACTGTTATCAGGACTTAAAAAATAATTTAAATGTGTATATAAAAAACTTTCTTACAAGTAAAGTTGTCTACCAGCATTAAAATCCAGTCTAAAAACTGAATTTACATAAAACATATCACTAATCAGTGGAATTTAAAACCAATTTCAGAAACCAATTTCAGAAAGCCATCAAATTCTATAGAATAAAAGTAACGATTTCAAAATTCAAATCAAATTATAACATCTCTGTGTGTGCTAATATAGAAAGAAAAAACGCTTTATGGATGCTCATACATACATGTACATAGTTACTAGTGTTCAGCCGTCAGTTTTCTTTTGCTGTAGCATAATATCTTACATAAATAACTGAAATGTGGAAAGCCTTACTGTGGCTCATGGTGTCTGTCAGGATCAGCTGTCATCTCCAATGTCATTGTTCTATGACTCACATACTTCAGTTAGGTCAAATCACCTTTCTTCATTATTAATTTACAATAAAGTCATCAAATTATGATCTTGTCAGTGTATTAATCCAGTTGAACATAAGAGATTTCACGACCTAATCACATTCCCCCTAAAATCATCTGACAACCAATCCTTTAGCTTATGACTTTTGGAAGACACTTTGAATCCAAGCTATAAAAACATATGCACATCTAAGCATATTTGAATTTATGTATAAATTTTGTTTTTACATGTGAAATTTTCACATTATTTCCTTCTTTGGAACATATCTTTTAATTCCTGTGGAGTATTTTAATCATATTTATTATATTTCAAATCATTTATTCACTAAATGTTTTTTTCCATTTACTCTATTAAAATAACATGTAAAATCATAATTTCATGACAATTTTAGCCTCCTGTTGCTCCTCTAACATTAATTTCTAGAAGTAAAAATCTTACCTCTTTATTAGCAATTATTTTAAGTTTACAAATCGTCAAGATGCTTCTCTTCACCATATGGACAATGCACTCTTCATATAGCAATGAGTGCCTGGAAGAGCGAAATCATATCACTTCCTGATTTAGGAAGCCAGTGAGTGGATTTTTATAACCCTTGGAGAAGATCACACACCATACTTTCCATCATACACTATGTTTTAGGCACACTGACATTCCACAGACAGAAAGTCTAGAGTATTTGCATTCCTTTCATTTTGTACAAAGAATCTTTCCTAAGAATGAATTTTAGCAGATGGTTCCAGGTTTCTTTTCACTTCTGCGAATTCTGAAATCACCTAGATTTACCTGGAGAGAAATCATTGTCAAATATAGATAATGAAAGCTCATGCATTAGCCATGTGGGGAGAAAACATGGTCACCCCATCTAAAGAGGATGTGTTCCTCTTAAAGGTTGCATCATTAAACATTCTCATTGTTCTCAGCATCTTTGCAGATTACATTGCAAAATGTCCTGCAATCTCTTAGAATTATAGAATGAGGCTAGAGAGTTTCACAACCAGTCTGGATAAATATACCAAGTCATTTAATTAATGACTTTTAGCATGTAACATATTTGAGCACATCTCTAATTACTTGTTTTTGGCACCAGCTCATTGTTCTTTATAAAATTTCTAGACATCAATATTTACATAGTGTTGTAGCCTAAATCCTCTACATGTTTTTTCTAATATTGTATTTCTAAACAAGACTTTCCTGACCATTGTCTTCAAAATTTAAATTCACCTGTTTAAGTGTTATAATCGTTCATTTTCCCATAAAATTATGATACTTTGATGTAGTATGCAATTTATTACGACAAAGATTTTTGTATTTTTGGTTAAGTAAAATATCTCATTTACATCATGCCAAGCATATAATAATTAGTGAATCTATATATCTTGAAATTATAACAAAAGTATTAATTGATTAAAGAAACCAACTTTTTTTCCCAGACATCAAAATTCACAGAACGCTAATTGTGACTTTCAGACTGATCTTTGTGACAAACCATGCTGATGACTGCTTAGAATAAAAATGCATAAGTTTGATAAGTTAACAGTGGGATGTTGTCACACTGTCTGAGATAATAAAAGTGAAGAACTGTAACTTGGGCTTTATCCTTCATAGGAAAGCAGCGAAAAGGAAAACGTTGAATACATTCAATGTGAATGTGTATTAGATCTATTCACACAGAAATACTCTTTTAGATAAGCGAGAAAACATACAGAATGAAAATCATTGTATATGTAATAAGGTTTCTTAAATATCACAGTGTTTTAAACTCAACAGTGAAACACTTCAACAGAATATTTGCATACACATGCATATGCATAGGCATGTGGCATGAATGTATATACTTATCATACTCATGACTTTCTCTAAAATTACAATAAAAAGGCACATGCCACTTCTAATTTTATTAATTACCTATTTTAGTTGTAAAAATGTGATATTAATTGGTCATTTGTGATTTAAGCATGGTAAAATCCTTTCATTCTTATTTTCGTGAAGGCAATGAAACTTTCAGTTCTGTGACTTAATGCCAGCTGCTGTGTGGTGATAGATTTGGAGGTGTAGGGATTCTCTTCACTCAGAGTCACCCGTTCTTCATGTAGCTCTCACAGGTATTTATTTTGTGCTGCAGACATGTCAATGTTAAAAGTCCTACTGGAAAGTTCACAGAAGGATATGAGGACCATTAAAAAAAAAAAATACTACATGGCCTTAGCAAGATCCTCAATTTTCTGAAATATCATTTTGGTAGAACAATAAATGCTAATGTAACTCCAGTTGATAAATCACAAACAAATGGCAACCATGCAAAAGAAAACTAGAGAGAAAGAGAGATTAATTATATAATGCAGGAAATCTCAGATGCTGGGGCCTGTACTTATGTAGAAAAAAAATTATTAGCAATGAAGTTAGATATTTGATATGGAAGCTGTAAAGAAAAGTATTGAAAGGGTGCTTCCTTTTTTAAAGTTTTATCTACTTACAGTAAAATCAAGACTAAACAAATGCATGGATAAAACCTAAAATATAACAAGGCAGGAGGAGGTAAAGGAATATTCTTTCTCTGTGATGTCTGTAATGGTCTGACAGGAGAGAAAACAAGCCCTGGAGTCAAGTTCACATTTGTGGCTGTTCCTACATTTGTTCCTGCTCAAGATATTGGAGATGAGATTTATGCTCCCTGTTGGACTTCTCAGCAGAATCCTGGTTACACAAGAAAAAGCTTCCTAAATGTCAGAAAGTTGCATGACTTTTAGGGAGAAGCAGCAACTGTCCTGTGAATATTTTAACAGCAGAAATACTTCTAGAGTTTGCTGAAAAGCAAAGCATACAACACAATGAAAGAAAACTTTGTTATTTCCTAAATTTTTAAGAGGAGTTAGTGAATCCAATCAGTGGCAAATGTGGGGCACACTTAGGAGAAAAAGGGTGCTTCAGAGTTAGTTATGGAATCAAGGTTAGCACAGAGCTTGAAACACCAAGAACTGAGGATAAAGCTACTGACTCATGTATTAGTGTCTCAAACTGCGGATTATTTGTGTCACAGTTAATGACATTCAGAGTCCCTTGATTTAGATTATGTACATGATGTATCTGTTTTTGGTGGAGTTGCTAACCTTTAATAAGGCTTGGAAATTAAATATCATTTTTCTTTTGCAATATCATGAGAATTTTACAGATGTCCAGAGAGAATTAATACATTCTGCATGTAGGAGTGATCCTTGCAGGACAGAATGTGGATGATTGTAGGTAGATACCTCTCAAAGTTATCTACTGTCTAATGTTCAGACCCTGTAAATGCTATTCTACATGACAATCTGAATTTAAATGAGGGTGTCACTGGGGGGGAATTTAATTACAGAAGAGGTAAGAATATATCATGAGGGAATAAAAAATATATGGCAATATTATAGTGTTGAACTTAAAGATAAGGAAATGAGCCTTAGGTAAAGAAATGCAGCAAATACAATGTAGCAGTAGAAACAACAAGGAAAATTGGTTTTTTTTTTTTATCTACTGCTTAGAGGGGTCCTGGCCCTTCTAACACCTTAATTTCAATTCACAGATCCTCATATTGGGTTTTTGAATTTGTATAACCTCTGCCAAATCATATCAGTGTTCATGATAATTTGTAGAACTGTAACAAGAAACAGATATATTTTCAGGTTCTGTACTCATTAAACATAAAAATTCAAATAGTGGTGTCAAGGAAGTTACAAAGTATTTGAACATATAATGGATGAATATATGCATGACGAAATAGTATTAGAGAGGGCCAAGGTTCAATAGGGATGATCCAATGTGAAGAGAAATTCTAAGGAGCAAAGCACTAGGTTTTACAAACACATCTCTTGTGTAGATTTGTGTTTTAGCACAATAGTAGGCACCTGTGCATCCCAGTACCTTGGCCTGAGGGATGTAGGAAACCAAATTTGTGTTTCCTCAGTTGGTCTGATCAAAGGCAAGGCAGGTGCATGTGTGCAAAAGTGCCAAAGCAGCATATGCACTAACAGGCTACACTTAACAGACTGTGCAAACGTTTAGCTGAGCAGCACAGGGGTCTAACACACAGACACACCCCTCTAGGATTTATTTTTTAAAAGTTTATTTTATTTTTTTTTATTTTTATGGTAGAAGTAGCTCAAGTTGGTACAATGGCACATGAAGAACAAGATTTGCAAGATTTGGAGGAGGTCAAAAGTGAATTATCAGATTGCCCATGCATGGATGATAAAGACAATTCATTATGACTAAATAAACACTTTCTAAAAGAAAAGTGGTGTGAATGTGACAATGTTGATGACTATGATGATGATGATGGCTTTGACATTGGCTATGTGAACCAAAGTTCCTGGGAAAGTGAACTGGAGCAAGAATCAACTAAAACAGACACAGGCAATGTAGAACTCTTTGATTCAGAAGAGAAGAAAACAGCAATGTGAGCACATATTTGGTTAGTCAAAATGTCACAAAATGATCTAATGGTAGAGCTAGGTCAAAAAATTTGTGAAGATCTCAGCAGTGCAAGCTGTATTGGACAGGATGCAAGAACTGCCATTCAGTGTTAGAAGATGCTGTGAAGTACACAAAAATGGAAACGCAAGTAAAACATTCTGTATGCCCTTATAGTCATATTCAAAAATGTATTTATTAGTGTTTTGCTCCTTAGAATTTCCTCACTAGCTGAACTGAACACACTCATAGGTCTGCTGTATTTAGAAAGGTTTTCTCTTGGTAATCACAGGAATGTAAAAGACATGGAAAAGCAATGGATCACAATATGGCATAAAATTTTATACCCTTGTAGATGTGAAGACCTATTTTTCATTAAAATTAGGAAATTATCCTTGAAGTTAGCCAGTAGGTCCTTATTCATATGATAATTAAGTGAATGATGTTGTGAACAGACTTATTCTTTATCTTCCGAACTAATTAAAATGTTACATCTAACAATTGGGTTACCATTTTACAATTGATGCTACATTTACTAACAGATCATAGGTTGATCAGCACAAGAACTGTATAGAGGAATAAGGTAGAAATTTGAATTGAAATCTTTCAGGTTCAAAATAGAGAGTTGTACGAGCAGTCTTTAATTTCAGAAATGTCTATATTGGTCTTCCACATAGCAAAGAAAAACAAACTGATACTGCTGATGTCAGCATTGCAACATGATGGAAATATTGATAGGGAAAACTCAGTAAAACAAAAGCTTGTGATGAAAATTTTCTTCAACAAAATCAAAGGCCTACTACAAGGAGATGAAAAAGAGGGCCAGGGGCTTAGCTCAGCTGTATAAGTGCCTGCCTGGCAAACACAAGGTCATGTATTCAATTCCTAGTCAAAAAAAAAAAAAAAAAGACAAAAAAATAGTCAATTCCTTCCTACCAAAAAAGGCAGGAAAACAACACAAGTATGCTATCAATGTAGGTGATAGTTGTGTGTGGGACATGCAGTTTTCATGTGTGAAGACTGCCTTGCCTTTGACAACTGAAGCAAAGATTATTTTTGTTGCAGAGTTCCATTGGTAAGTTTTTATTTCTGATAGGATCCCCTAGATTTTGTAAGCACGTCCACAGCTGACGTGAAAATGCTCATGTTTAATCTAAGTACTCAGTACACATTTGACATGTTATTTTATTGCTATCTTATTTCCATGTTTAGTGCACATGGCACAACATAACAGGAAGCTCCTGACAAAGACAGGAGAGGTGGCAAAGTGGACTGTGACCTAGGATGGAAAAGCTAAGCACAAGCATTGTCAGTGAAGGTGAGAGAAACACATGGAATGTGCAGCAGTCAGTCATACAAACCTGCGGCTGTGTCAGCTGAAAGCAAACACTTTTTCTGTGGCAGACTTCTGTTGGTGTTTACATTGCACTTCACATAGGTCTTTCTTTATTTCTAAAGCAAAGCAAGAACACAGCTGATATGAAAATGTTGATGTCTATTCACTCATTTCATACTCTATATTTTATTTTATTGACTTTTTATATTGAAGTGTGACAACTGAACTAAAGACTGTTTTTATACAATGTTATGGGAATTTTCATTATAGTTCATTTAGAGATTTATTTCTGATGTATCATTTAGGTTTTACAAGCAAATACAGAGCTTTTGGAATAATGTTGTTTATTGTCAGCATGCAATATGTTTTGAGATTTTGATATTTGATGTTACTGATATTTTATATTCTTCTTAACTAAACACATGTAATATAATAAGAACCTCCAGAAAAATCACCAAGACCACAGAGATGTCAAGTGTATCCCACGAAAAGTTCAGGAGAGCAAAATATATGCACTGTCAGCATTTGTGGTGCATTCATATCGAATGTTCTTTCCGCTGTGCTGTATGCAAACTGGACTAGGTGTGATAACTGAGGTTAAAAGTTCTTTGTTTTGTTTTGTTTTTGCAGAATGCTATCAGCATTTTCATTATAGTTCACTTAGGAATTTATTTCTGTTGTTCTTTTTTAGACTTAGTCTACCAGGACACAGTTGATGCTGAAAAAATGTTTTTATAAACCCAATAGATATTAAAAATGCAACACTTCACTTTTGAGATATCTTTCCTGTTAACCATGCATTGTTTAATACAGTAAATCTCATACAATTAAATTAATAATTCATCAATAGAAATACTCTAAAGAGCATGTGGATTTAACCCACACCCATTGCCTTTTAGGACACAAAACATGTTAGGCTCCTTGGGATTAAAGATGGTGATAAATATTGAAAGCAAAAATGTATTTAGAATTTAACATATAGGGCTCACTTTGAAAGATGGTGTATAGAATAAAAACTGGCTACAGAGCCTCCCAGACATAGTCAATTTAGGATTCAACATAATCCAGAGTGGGGAGCTCCAAACACAGTGAGATGCATTCTCTCATCCCAAGAAGAAATTAACGTGAAAAGAAACCAAACATACAGTCTTGGTGCGATTATTGGAACAGCTAAAGGTTCAGTGTTCCCAATGCAGCAGATGACTTGCTGACCGTCTGAGGTCCCATGGTGACTTGCTGATGTTCCGCCGTTACTTATCAAACCATCCAAGGTCCCACTGCTTCTATTCACTGGAGGCACAGTTACATTGAGTTTGGGGGGTCGGTAAGCCAAACGGAGAGCTTAGCGGGGTGCCTGCATTGACCTGTGGTGAATGATGGGAATGGAGCCATTCCACAGAAAGGGTGGCTACAGTGGACAACATTCTGGGACAGGGCAGGACTGGCAAGTACAAGGACAGCAGTGACTTCAGTCAGTTGTTCCCTTCCTGAATGGGATTGGTGGAATGAGCTAGGCTTGGGTCATGAGACCTGGCTGAGACCCAATAGGTTATCCGAAATCAAGTCCCTACAGCTGTGGTGCACACAGACAGCACTAACCTAGTGAAGCCTCAAAAGTTTGACTGACCCGGAGGTGAGGTGGTGCAAAGTAATACAGTGCAGGCCACAGCAGCAAGACTGATCCGGAGGGGAGGGGCCAGTATATGCTGTCCCTGTCTGCAACTCACTAGCACATGGCAGTGGGAAGGGTCATCTAGCCAGCGTGCTAAAGAAGAATTATAAGCAACAAAGAAAGAAACTGGGGCATCCTGGAAGAAGCAGAAAAGATGGGAAGAGAAAGCAACAACAAACAGTCCCCAGATCCCAACCCTGAGAAGATTGACCAAGGCAGGTAAATACAAAAGAGAATGAGAACAGCAAACATGCAATATCAGACATGGTGCCAGTGGACATAAAGAGATATATTTGGGACTTCATAGATGAGTTCAAAAGGGGAATATTTAGCTAAGTAAAGGAAGATATAAGAAGATTAATAAAAGAAAAACTAAGCACCCTTCAAGTAGACAGAGATGAAAAAGGGGAGAAACTCAAACAAAGGAGAGAACCATTTGATGAAGAATACAAAAAAATTATAGAATACATGAAGCAGATTCAAAGAGATTACCAGGAAATTAAAAACTCTATGGAAAGATGGCAAATCAGCTTGAAAGAAACTAAGGATAGATTATCCAAACAGGAGGACAGTTTTGCAATGTGGGATTATGAAAGGAAAACTTTTAAAAAATAACGGGAGGGGCTAGGGATTTAGCTCAGCAGCATAAATGCCTGCCTTGCAAGCAGGCAGTCGTGAGTTTGATCCCTAGTACCGATAAAAATGAAAAAGACCAATAAATAAATAAATAAATAAATAAATAACAGGGAAATAAGCAATAACAATACAAAGGCTAGAAGATGACAAAAGGATCTATAACTTGAGAATAAAGAATGTGAGTGAAGAATTAGGGGTACAAACAAAGGAACTACAATGTTTATTCACAAAAATAATTAAGGAAAACTTCCCAAACAGAGGAAAAGGAAATTATATTCTGATATATGAGGCATACAGAACTCCATCCACTTACAATCAAAATAGAGCTACCAGGTATATAATAATCATGATCCCAAAAAATCAATGTGGAGCAGAATATTAAAAGCTGTTAGAGACAAGAAACAGATTACCTACAAAGGAAGGCCCATCAAAATAACAGCAGACTTCTTGACACAAGCCATCAAGTAAAGAAGTGCCTGGAGTGAAATATTCAAAGCCCTGCAAGAAAATAATCTCCATCCCAGATTGATATACCCTGCTAAACTGTCTCTAGAAATTAATGGCATCAAGTCTGACAGTATAGGCAACTACACTGAAGATGACAAGATTCCACGATACACATTCTGGTTTGATAACTGCCTGTTTTTGAAGTTCTATATTATATATAAAGTTGTGTTTTTATTAGTACTGTTATGGACTGATATATTCAACTATACTATGTCTGATGATATAGCCAATTCTATTGGAGATAACAAGAGACAACACAGGAACCATGGTAGAACTCTTTGTACAATGGTCTTATATGTTTATTTCATTTCATTGTGCTTATATCAATATGTTTTGTTTTGTCTTGCTTTATTTTGTTTCTTCCTCTAATATACAAAGGATAGAAATATATGTTAAGGCTCATGCATGTGTAGAATCTATACAGAGTTTATGAGAACTGATCTTATGACACATGATGAAATTAATAGATACTTTGATGAAAAAGAGACACTAAAATACCCAGTGCTGATCCTGGAGTGTCATAATGTGAAACCCAGCAATAGAATTATTCTTTGTTCAGAGTGACATTAGCCTGCTTGGGTTTATTCAATCTCAACATAATTGAAGATATGGATAACTGCATGCATGTTTAAGTGTATAGGATTGATAACCATATTTCTAAGATTTGTTGGATGGTTGTACAGAACTGGTTGCAATCTCAGTGTTTGAATCCCCACTTTATATGCTCCACTTTAATATGTTGAATAACCATTTGTAAGAAGACAATCTGTAATCATCAACTAGTGATTTCTTACTGTTTGTTATTTCTTTGAAATTATGCATTATTTCTACCCATTTTCTGTTTTGTTTAATCTTTATTTAAATTAAATTTTAAAAAAATTTAACATAGTGATATGCATTGCCTTATAAAATTTACATAAATGTTTAGCACTAAATTTGCCTGAAAGTTTCATTGCCTTTCCGATAAGGAAATTAAAATGACAGAGATTAAATGATTTTTTCAATCCACAGCAGACAATGGATGGAGTAAAGATTTAAATCCATGTATTTCTGCCTCCAGAGACAAAATTATAAATCTCATTACTTTTGCTGAGATCAAGAAAGATCAAAAATAATCTTTGGTATGAAATAGCTCACAATTTATTTTTTAAACTGGAGAAAGGAAGAGGAAAGGAACAAACTTGACCAGTGTTAAATACAATCTTTATCCCTTCATTTTGGCAAATATCAGTATTTCTTCTTCTGTGTTGTCTCCTTAAGATTTAGCAAAGAAGTATAGTAGCATTTTCACTATGTTACTTTTTATTTACTGCTGGTACCCATAATTTACATTAAAAAAATGAATTTAAGAGATATTAGACTCCAAGTTACTCTCCTTCATATCATCTGCGTAATACGCAGGAGAATTCTCTGTAAAAATTCTTTTCTTTAATCTTCATTGTCTGAAAATGAAAATAAAAATACTTTATCCTCTCCGGCCAAGTTCATTAAGCCTTCTTGCAGGGCTTGAAGGATTCATCATTCCGCCTGAACAGCCGAATCTTCATAATATATGTACAATCACTGCCAAGACAGATAAAAAATGTTGGTGAAAACTCAACACATATTTCCAGGTAATTACAAGTACAATCATTTTCCCATAAGAAATTATCCTGATAAATAAAAAAAGGTGAATAATAGTGCAATTTATAAAGACCAGTTTTAATATCTTTAAGATGGATTCTAACATGCGTTACTGTGATCAAACTTGATAGCTACCCTCATCGCCACCCAAGTAACTGGAATTGCAAGCATCTTCAACTGCACAGATTACAGTTATCAGTACCAAAAAGTCAGCCCAATGTGTGAGTCATTTGTTTGCATTTAAGATAAATTGCAAGTATTTTTCCAGATGGAACAGTAAAAGGCTTAGTGGCCATCAGCCATAAACTATAGACTGTTCCATAGGAGCAGATGAAATATTACCTCAGGGGAAAACACTTAACCAGTATGTTCTCTGTTAGTAAATTTACAGATCATGATTTAAAAATCAGAAACTCTAAGAATATAAATCCAAATTTATACTACTTATTATTTAGGCATCCAAATAACAGAGCAATTAAATTCAATTTTGATCAAGGAAATAGTGGGAACTTGTGTGTCTTATATAGTGAGGCTATTTTAGTATGATATACAAATACAAAGTCATTTGCCTTTTTTTTTGGCCTTGGTTTCTTATATTTTGGGGCTCTTCACCATCACTACACTGAGTGCTGGCTGTCAGTGATTCAGTCAAATAAAATTATTATGTTTTGGTCACAGTACTATTTAAACAAATATATGCTTATCTGGAGTATGCAGGAAAATGTACACAGTAAATGTGATGGGTTTATTATTTCAAATTTTGAAACAAACATAGAACAAAACAACCTCTAGTCTATTCATATCTGTTACTTTTTGTATGTGAGAATTATTCCCATGATATTTGCACTGAGCTACTTCTCCACCTTACACCATTTGGAATGAAAAAAAAAAATAAAATTGAGATGTGTTCTAAATTACTAAATTGTCCAAACTAGGCCCAAACTTGTAATCATCCTGCATTCCATTTTTGCTTTCTGCTTTTGCTGTCTTCTGCTTAAATTTTTGTCCCTGTGCCAGGCCACCTTGCCCTGGAGCCAGTTGATTATGGATGAAAACCTCCACAAACTGTAAGCTAAATAAACCTTTCCTTCTTTAATTTTGGGAATTGGGCATCTTATCATAGCAATGAGAGAAAAGACAATATATTCTTTGTTTAAGACATTATTTCTTTTACACTTATATGCTTTTAGTGGGAAAATAAAAAGAGAATGTTGTTATGAGAAAAATGACATATTTGCTCTTCAAAATTAAAAATTGCCCTGTAATATATTAATTTCATTTCTAAGTAGATATCTACATGAATTGAAATTAAGGGTTCAAAAATATATGTCTAAGTACATGTTCCTAAACAGACCTATTTTCAATAGCCAGAAATTAGAAATAATTGAACATTCATTGACAAATGAATAGATGGTCAGATAAGGTATATATACACAATAGAATAATTGCTGATGTAGAAACTGATGAAACTTTAATACAAGCGATACATGAATGAATCTTAAAGGCATTATGCTAAATGGAAATACACTAAGATTCCAATGGACTGATGATACTGTATGAATCTGCCTAAAAGGGGTCACTGAGGTGATTGAATCCATGTAGGCAGAAGGTAGAATGCCGGTTCTCAGGCTGGGAGGGAAAGAGAATCTGGAGTTACTGTTTAATGACAATATCAGTTTGGAGAAGTAAAAGAGTTCTGGAGATGCATGGTGCAAAAGTTGCACAGCAGTGAGATGCAATTGACACCAATAAATTGTACACTTAGAATGGCTTAAAAATTAAGTGTTACGTACATGTTAGTAGAAAAATGAAAACCACTTCTACATTGAGCAAAAACTCTTCAAATTTCACTGAATCAAATGTTAGCGACGCAAGAATTAAATTTAAACTGAGTTGTTAATGTGGTAAGTATTTCTAGGCAGCATACAAATATAGAACATATGTTTCAGGCATCCTTCTGCCGTCTGCCTTGGCATTCCTGGAGACAGACAGTGAAACCGCGGGAGGGGCTTTACTGTATATTTGAATGCTTGGGTCATGTGCCGACTCCCAGTAAAACCATGCCATTCTTCTGGGACATTTTCTCCAGTATTACATTATTTCACAGTTTTCAACATTTTAATTTTTGCTCTATGCAAGGCAGTTCCTTTATTTGATGAGGTTGAAATATTCATGTAATTTCAAATGCTCCGTACAACATATAACATTTCAGGTGAGTACATAGTTGTTGCCAAAGGTGAAGGGCCCGGGGATGTTCCTTTGTCATTAGAAGCCCTAAAAACCTCTTTGCATTTTTGTTTGCCCAAAGGCTGAGCAATTTGAGTTTCACTCTTTCCTCTTTAATTTACATCATGTAATTTACATCATGGTTCCTTTTCAGTTACTACTGGCACCATAATACACAGGTTAGTTAATTCTGGCACCATAATGCACAGGGCCACAGATACTTCATTGCCCAGACATGTGCCCTTAACTCTTAACTACTCTTCATGCTACCCCAGTGACTGGTTGATATTCATGGCACCACTCCATAGTGAGCGCTCTGAGAGTTCTACTCCTCCTTAAACAGGGATGTACAGGCAACCAATTGCTGGCATTCAATTTAAATACCACTTCCTGGGATTATTTGTGATATCCTTTCATGTGCCTGATATGCAGCAAGGTCTGGGGATTTAGCTCAGGGGCAAAGCACAAAGCTTGATTCCTAGTACAAAAACAAAACAAACAAGCAAACTCTTTCTCTGTAATATGAGAAGAAGTAAGAACATTCGTACAAAAAGTGACTGCATAAAGTATAACAAAAAACCAACTAACAGTGTGGGCAGAGGTAAAGGAAGCTGTCTAAGAAGCATTGAGCATCAGTAGAGAGCAGTAACTGTCATTCAAAAGCCTGAAAGGCAAGCCAAAGATGCTATTTAAAAACCTTGGAGAATTCTGGTTTGACTATTGTCTCCTTTGGAAGTCATGTAATGTTTACAATGCCTAAGTTTTATTGGTCTTGTTCTCTACTGTTTTGTTCAACTTTATAATATCTAATGAGATAGACAATTCTTTTTAAGGAAACAAGAGACATCGTTGATAACCATTGTTGATAACCTTGTACTCTGTTTTACATCATGTGCTATGTCTATCGTTGGTTTTGACTGACAGCTTTGTTTTGCCATATTTGACTTTATTCTCTCCCCCCCAAAAAAGTATTAAGAACTAAGGAGTAATAAAATCCAAAATGTGTAAATTTGTTGTAAAAAAAGAGAGGGGAAAAAAAAGAGCTCTAACGGATATAACAGCAAGTGTGTTTAGGGGTGTTAAATAGCTGACTATATTAATGTTTTTGGATCATTGAACACAGCTGTTTGCAGTCTCACTGTTTGAATGTCCACTTTGTATTCTTTGATACTGTGATTTGAGCAACTATTTCTAAGATGATAATATGTAATCTATTAACAGGTGATTTCTTACTTTTTTTTTTTTTTTGTAGTTCTGTATTACGTGTACCCTTACACCGCTTTGTTTTGTTTTGTGTTTTTCTCTTTTTCCTTTTAAATAAATTTTTTTAAAAAATTTAAAAAAAACAAAAAACAAAAAACAAAAAAACCTTGGAGAAGTCTCTCTGTGTGTCTGAGGCTGAGCAGAGAGAAAGTGTGGCGTTCAGCAAAAGAACTCACTCCCTCTTAACCCAAGCCCCCAACAGAGGAGGTCAGTGGGGACTCTACAGAAGTCTGTCCCTTGTCCTCTCCACCACTGCACCCCACTTACTGACAAGGGTTTCTGCTGGTCAAACCCAACTCACATGCAGCCTGCAGGGGTCCCTCAAGGCTTTACTCCCAAGGCATCTCAGAGGTGGGTGGTAACTCAGGATTCACAAATCTAGAGGAATAAGCAGCATGCAATCAGCACAGCCATCTGCTTCCTCAGAAAATTTCCCCTACCCGGCAGCAGTCATCGAATAATTTGTTACGTTGTGGGTTTTATATGTTGGATAACAAGCCCAAACAAATCCTCATTTGTTCTCAAACTTTAAAATTTAAGGGCTGTAGTGGCGATAGTAGCCGGCTAAAGCTCAGTGGCACATACATATTTTTCTGAGCCATTCTGCAGGGTGACAAGCAGGCATAAGAGTCATTCATCAGTGACAGTGGATTTTCTTTCTTTCTGTAAAAACAATTAGATAAAAAGGGCACTAAAATTGCATCCATTCCTGGCTATTGCAGTGGCTTCTATAATTCTTACACAGGCAGCGATTTGAAAGAAACCATCAGGTACAAAGCTCTATACATTTCTTTATTGTGCTGGTTTCTTTCATTGCTATCTGAGATACAATAAAATCAAGATTAAGAGAACGGCTCCATGAAACAATGCACATTAGCGACCACGCTGTGATTCCGCATAAGTCATTGTTACCTGGTTGGAAAGAAAATTTTAGGGAAGTCTCTCTAACATAGTAAGGAAAATACAATCTGCCGAATACACAGAACTTTCTTTTGTTGATGACTATCATTATTTTAGGTTTTGTGGAAGGACAAGTAATCATGGCATGCATCTTTTAAGAGAAAATTAGCTGAGTTTTTAATGATACAAAATGCATTCCTCCACCGCTTATAAGTCAGAGTTAATTTTTGGAAAAAAGGAAATGAATATTAAATAGCTTAAGCAGGTTATGAATTGATGAAAAACTGTCGGATAAGTCACAAGATCTCTTGGTGAAAGGGAAAGGTTAGGACTCATGCTGTGTGACCCAGTAAAACTCTTTCACTGAGAAACCAGTGTGTTGCAGACCAAGGTGTGGACACATTAGCTCACAGCACACTCAGTGGGGCTGGACATCCAAGCCTGGGATCTTCGATAAAGTTGAGACATTGGCTCCTGGTGTCATTTTCCTCTCTTACCTTCTAACACTGCTTCTGCTGATTGATAAACCTGGTCAATTATTTGTGCTCCACCTGCAAGAAGTCTGAGAAAATACACATCTGGTTTCACATTTGGAGAGAACAAGACGTAAAATGCAGCTACACCCTAGGCACATCATGACAAAGATCATATACACATAATCCTTGGAAACAGGAAAATGTTACCAGCTTATAGGACAAAATGCTTTCCAAATCCCATTTTGACCAATGAAATCTTCTCTTAGGAAAACAGAGAACTAAAGGAAACATCATGTTCTCAAGTGAAAATAAAATCTATTTGATAGGATAGGAAAGTTTCATAACTGCAAGTAGAACTTAAAAGATGGGCCAAAACCACTGGTTCACATCCTCAAGGCATTCTTTGACATTTTTGCCCCTCCACACTAGTTTTCCTAAGAGCATTCAAAAAGGGAACACATGTCATGTCAAATCCAGCCACTCCAGTAGTAATGCAGACATGAAAATATCATTTTACTTTAAAGACAGTGGAGAAACACAGTAACAGAAATATAAGAGGTCCAAGGAGCAAATTAACACATCTCTTATGTTTTTTTGAGTTGTCTGAGGCTGGAATATAGTCACCTACATCGCTTATGCAAATCTCTTATTTATTTATTTATTTATTTATTTATTTATTTTTATTAGCACCTTTTTTTCAGTAAGTGACAGGATCCATATGTTGTAGGACTCAGTAGTTGCCTGAAAGCCTAGAATTCACCCATCTCACAAAATTATTGAACATTTGTGGAAGCCAGCCAAAGTTTAAATCATTACTGAGAGTAGATATTTGGGGAACATTAATTGACTTGTTTTTAAACATATATCCCTAATGCAGTGTATCTAAGATTTAACCTCTATGTAAATGACCCAAGGAATCTTGCTCATTTATAGATTCACAGGTGTTCAAGCTGGTGACATCTGTCATTCCTTGTCATGGCAAGTTTTCGCTCCAGGCCTATACTGTCAGCCTATGGATAATGCTCTAAGCTACAGACTCCTGAAAGGCAAATATGCGACATAAAATGTGTGCTGTAATACAAGGGACCTTTTTAAATTACCTGTTTGCTTCATAACATGCATGGTCATGTCCAATTGCTCAATCTATTAACTGTAGTTTCTTAAGAATGGGGAAAGTGACAAAATTGGCACCATACTTACTATCAAAGGATTGGGAACAAAGACCTTATACAGGAATGTGCAAATTTGTGCTTAGGAGATAAGGGAGACCACAAGGCTTTGTGACATCAGTTGTGATTAATATTTTTTTAAAATATGAAACAAAATAAAGGATAAAAATGATAGACATGATTGTTTTGACATTCGTGGCAAGTTGCCTTTATATCTTCCAATCTATTTTTTAACAGATTTTAGCAAAAAATTCTAATGTAAATTATCTGTCATCTTTAACCAAATTCAGAAATGATTTCAGTAGATGGTCATGTAAAATAATCTAACTAGTGGTGTGGGCTAATGAAGGCTAATTTTTCTACTCTTCAATTTCATTGTGACACATAAAGTTCTTGCTCCAGTGCATAGAAAGCTTTGTGAAATTATGATGATTAGAGGCATTTGGCAGCAGATTAAAATAAAATTTCACCTTTTTCTCTTGAGAATGAGATTCATTAAAAATTATGCATGGAGAAATTTCTCTTTTAAGAATTAGAAAACTTATTCAAATTGTTTAAATATCCAAATTGTTTAAAACATTAAATAACGGGATACTGTAGCTGCAGATTTGACAAAAATGTGCATTTTAAGAAGTATCATAGTAGAAATGATTGCAATATATAAATTACATATTTCTCTATTGTAAAGTTTCAAGATTGGAACATAAATAATTGGCCAAGGTATTACTAAGTATATTCTGTTTGAAGAACACTACACAAAAGCAAGAAAATGGCAATGAAACAGGAACATTTAATCCTAAAGAACATACAATTGCACTGTAGTATAAAATACACATAAAATAATTAAAATAGCATGGCACAGTGTTCATGACATAAATGTGACAAACTTGCAGGGTGAAGTTGGAGAGGAAGTAATATATTTCAGCTCTTCAGGAAAAGGCTTCCTAAAAGATACACATTTTTACTAGGACTCAAAGATTATGTTTCAGGTAAAATGGAATCAATAAGCAAAATAATAAATATTGTAACCAGCACTGACGTGTTAAAATTCCCACAGAGAAATAAGCAAATTGAGAGCAGAAGTGATGTGTATAAAGCGTGCATGTCAACATTTGCTACTCATCTGCTACATGCGAAGGATGTGCTAAGGGCTTCATTTTCATTATTTTGAGCTCTTCAGTTGTTAATAGAAGTTTAAAAGTTAGTGCACCACGGCCGCAAAATTAATTTTAGCAAGGTCAAATAGCTCAAAAATTTAACTTTCCAGTTTTCAGGAACAGTTACGTAACTGTAGAGTTTATGCTATTAATCATAATAATTTCTATAATTTTATCACAATTAAATGAACATTGAATCATAGATTTTCCTCCTGTAAAAAGTTACAATAAATTTGATTTCTGTGAAAGTTTAGAGAAATAGTTTTTCTCTTGAATTTTAATTATTCAAGATGTTTTAATCATTGTACTTGATGATAAGATCATTATATGCTAATGCTCAATGTTCTATCTGACATTTAAGTGAACTGCTGACCTTGTCACCTTGGGTTACATATAAACATGACACCAATAACAAACAGATATTTTCTAATATTGAGGGAAAGAAAAGATATAATTCCACATGCTGCACATATCCATAAGATAATTGAAAGTGGATTTTTGAAGATTTTGAGTGTAGACTGTGGATAATGAAAATAGACTTTGGAGACTCAGAAAGATTTCATGGACATACATGATAAGGGATGGTAGGTTTGGAGAAAGAGATCATATGGCTACTTTAGATCTACAAAGTTTGGATATTTAGGTACAAATACAATTATACCTTATGCACTTGGAATTCAGAATGTATACAGCAAAGCAAAGGGCATCACAATCCTGGTTTTCAAGCTGTTACAAACCTACAGTGACTAACAACAGTGAGGCACTGGCACCAAAGCAGACACGTGGACCAGTAGAACAAAATCGAAGGTGCAGAGACAACCCCAGGCACAGTCAGCTCCTGATTTTTGACACCTGGGCCAAATCCTCGTACTGGAAGAAAGATAGCCTATTTAATAAACAGTACTAGGAAAACTGACCTGTAAGTACTGAAGAGTAAAGTCAGACCCTTTTGTCTCCTATGAATTAAACTGATAAAAATGGAACTTAAACAAAATGTTCAAACAGTAAATAAAATAGGTAAAAGTCTTAATGCAGGCTAAGACTTTCTGGATGGTATTCTAACTGCACAAGACATCACATGAATAACCAACAATGGGATTATAACAAATTAAGATGCTTCTACACAACAGAGGAAGCAATCAAAAAAGTGGAAGTTCTACTCCACAGAATGGGAAAATTGTTGCCAGCTAAGCCTCAGATAAAGAACTAGTAGCTATACTACACAAGGAACACAAAAATTAGTATCCTATTTGCCTATCAACAGGTGAATGAATAAAGACAAAGTAGGATTTATACTCAGAAGTTTAACTCTGCTATGAAGACACCTTTGCACCATTTCTAGGAAAAATGGATGCACTTTAAGACAATAATGTTAAGCTAAGTAAGTCAGAAACACATGTTCAAATAAAATGATTTCTCTTATATGAGAAAGTCAAAAAGTAAAAAAAAAATAAAAATTAAAGAGGTAATAGGAAATAGGGAGATGTGTCTTTCACAAACACAAATGAGAAACATGAATGGCTGGAGGAGAAAGAAAAAGAGGAGTAATAGAGCTAAAAGGAAGATGCGTCACATGGACACATCAAACATCCTCAGAGAAAATATTACATCCTGCAAACCTGCATGGCTGCCACTTCACTCCTACTGCTAATAACAATAAAGTACTGGATCCCGATAACAAGTGGCCAGGGAATAATTGAAAAATATATACTATTCCCAATCCAGTAGCAAAATATCAAACTAAAGTAACTCAGAAGTCTAATTAAAGGGTCCAGAGCTATTGACCAGGGCAATGTGAAATGGTGCTGCTGATAACATGGGATGTCAAGAATTGATCAACAATTTGGACAATATGGGATTCAGTAGATAAAATTTGGTATAAAAAGAATAAAGAATCATTTATAATTTTTACTCTGTATGTAGTAATACCTTTCTAAAAATACAAATATGTATATAATATAGAAATATATATGTGTGTGAGATTCAAGATTTTATTATGATTAAAGAAGAAAGTAAACAAATGAGCTTGTGGTGTTAGTGAGAATAGCAGTGTTCTAAACATTTTCCAAAGACATTGATTTTATTATAGGATTCGTCTTCCTAAAGCATAACAGATATTTTTGTTTAACGCTATACTGAGAAATGTGTCATAGCTATGAAGCAGGTAAGACTAACTATCACATTTCAGAATAGTAATAGGGATGTTACTGTGACTCATGACCCTGACCGATCTACCCTGAGTTAGAAATTCTCCAAGGATGCTAGTGGAATAAACAAAACAAATATGTTACCTAAACCGTCTTTATTTCTAAATTTGAAATTGCATTTTATTATCTTTGACAGATAAACATGAGGTTCTGGACAGCAATTATCTATGATGGATTGCTTACAAAACAATTTTGGGGCTATCAGTATACAAATTATAAAAAATGTTCAGTTATTCATCCCATAATTTAACTTTAGTGCTCTTTATAGCCAATGTTTGCTATTAATATCTGAGACTAAAATTCTTTTAATTGAAGTGACATTTAGGTGTAACCAAATGAACAAATTCATCCTTCAATTTGGAAATATATAGTGTATTTTTATCTTGGGCTTGAAGTGTATTGTAAAGCAGTTTTGGTAATACCACAAAAAGCATTTTCCACAGGTTAACATAAAAGAGATTGTGTTTTTAACCACTGTACTCACCCAGGTGTGCTTCTGGGATGAAATGATTGCCATGGGTGGGGAGCCCTGCCAAAAGTCAAGAAAGGAGGCAGCAGGTGTTCGGGCTCTCACTGGCTGAGCCTGGGCAAAAGTAGCCTCCGCGAAGCACAGGTACATAGTTAACCATCTTTCCTAATGGCTTCATAGCACATTTGCCGTGCCTACAAACTGCTCTGAGTATTCGCTACTTTTTTAGATCAGAAATGTTTATGTTGCCTGGTGTGAATTGTGATACTACAGTCACACAACCGTCAAATGTGTCAAAGTTCAAACACAATATATGCCTTGTTTATAGAAATCTGTTACATCTATTCTTTCACAACACGTGTTTAGTACATCAACAGGAGATGACTGCTGGAGTTAGAGACAGAGGATTCCAGTTTTAGATTGCATGATTCTGCAGCTGGTTTTGTACTTGTTGCAAACTTAATGACTCTCACACAATGTTTTCAGCTAAACTGAGTGAAATATATTGGATTGAGTTCTCAAAATAATGTGATGCATGCATTTTCAAAATGTATAATTTATGTAAGCATACTCTGTGATTCTGAAATTCCCACAATATTTAATGAGATTGGCCATTTCACTTTAGTGTTTTGTATTGTGCTTTCAATGTGCTAACAAATTCATTAGATGTTAGGCAATGATGCTTTGTCTTGCTTACTATTTACCCAGTTTCACAGTCACACTCATCTGTTATTTTCCTACATATGTGGGAATTTTTTTCAAGCCATGCACAACTCAATACAGAGCCCCAAACTCCAAGATAAGGTTCATCGTGATTTTATGATTTCTGAATCAAGACAAGCTATATTGTTCCAAGCTCTGTTTTTCTTTCCACACCCTAAGCCTTCTCCCACCCTCCTTGGTTGAATCTATTCACTAAAAAGCTCCACTGTGGTGAAAATTCTAACATTTTTTTTTTACTAATTTCAGCAAAATCACACATTACAACTAGTTAGGGAAAAGCTGTAAACCAGTGCTATGACCTGTGAGAAGCGTGTTGTTACTCTCCTATCTAATGAGTAAACTTCTTTCTTTGTAGCTTGTGTCTCCTCAAATGTGGCACGAGGAGTCTATTTCTTGAGGCATCACACCTGGGGGTGAGAGTCATAGATCGTCAAATGGAGTGAACAGCACAGCTGTTGCTTCAAAAGTCATGAAGCAAATTCCATAGAAAACCACTGTATAAAAATATACAGAAGAAAACAATTTATCCTTCTGACTGGTATTCACCACAATCTGAAACAATACTGGGTTTTAAACCATTTAAGGAAATTTGTGTAATAAGACTTAACTTCGGTAGCATGGGTTGAACCCAGAGCCTTCACACTGAGTTCTGTCTCAATTCTTATTATTGCACTGTTATCATTATCACTATAATCATTATTACTATGATACAAGATGCCTATAGCTCACTATTTGCCCAGGCTGTGCTAGAACATAGGATCTCACAGCCACACTTTCCAGATTGCTGAGACAATAGGCATGAATTGTGTCACTATGCAATAAGAGAAATCCGTACGCAAAACGTGAACAGAATAACTAGGGCATGTTTTGCATGTCAAAAACAATGTCATAGCAGTAATTTTAATTCAGCCAGTTGACCTATCTCCTAATATCCCCCAAGTGCACACTTACCCAATGTTGCCACTAGTATTTAACTTAGTGGGGAATAATAACGATGAGGAAATGTATGGTTGTAAAATTGCACAGTGCATTAAAATGTTACCATTCTCCCCACTTTCTGCAGTAGTTCTGCAAGTCCTCTGGTGAATCTCTTTTTCAAGTTGTGATTGAAAATTACAATGAGTGATGCTGTAGGAAGCCATCGTGTGGAAAAGTGACTTATATAATCATGAGAGCGAGTTCTCGACCTGTCACTGACCAGACCCAGCAGTGTGCAACTTTTGGTTCTTCTCCAAACACAAAATAACCACAAAAGGTAAATGTTTTCAGTCCATTAAGGACATTAAATCAGACATGAAAGGGCAAGAAAAGACACTAATGAGGCAGGAATTCCAGAAACAGTTTAAAAACAACGGGATACGTGTGCTTGAAGAAAAGAAGGGCAGTTTGAAGAGTACTGATGACAATATGTTCTTTACTATATTTTTATTAAACATTCACCATATTTTTTTATTTTAATCATTCACTGTATTTTTGATCACCCAGCTGTGATTTGGCAAATTAGGTGATAGGACAAGGTGGTCTTCGGAAGTCATGAGCTTCCCAGCTTTCTGCAGTGCTAAACGCTTCTGCAGTGACAAAGCAGTCTCGAGATCTACTTAACTAAAATAATTATTTCACTGATAAAACTGGAGAGAAAAATCTATTACATGTTTAATTTGAGCGAGGAAATGGAACCTCAATAGAAACACAAATGAAATAAGAAATAATTCAAATTTTAATGTTTGATACTAAATATTCTTTTTATATGCTCATAGAAGTATTATACAATTTTAATTATTTTACATCTTATTTTGTTTTTAATAGCACATAAATACAATTTTGAAAATTATTTTGAAGGATACCATTTGACATATGAAACTATATTTTGTTTACCAAAAAATCATGAAAATTATCATATCATTCTCACATAATTTTTCCTGCATATTGTAACATCAATTAACTGTTAAGTGGTTACACATTCATGTTAATTTTGCAAAGAATTGTGTGTCCATGCTTGCATGCATGTATGTGGTGCTATGGATTGAACCCAGGGATTTCAGGCATTCATGGTATATTTTTTTTCTTTTTCTGAGACATGCTCTTGCTGTTCTTCAGGCAGGGCTCCAACTTCACACCTCCTCCCTCTTATTCCAAGATGCTGGTATTAGAGGCATGCACCATCATGCCCTGTGGACACAGGAGATTTTAATTAAAATTCATTATCAAACATTGTAATGGTGCACATGACTTGCTTTATGATTTTCAACATCACATTAAAGCCATGACACCTGTATATGTGTAAATATTGACCCATTTCCATCAATTTTTTGAGAAATGTAATCATAATCTACCTTTTTCAGATTTTTACATAAGTATCAACAACAAGGATTCCTCCAGAACTCTATGCAGTTTTTATTGCCTTATTAATTTTACAATTAGTAAGTGTTGTGTTCTGAGTACACATTGCAGTAGCTGCCCACCAGCTTACTTCAAAATGTGCACGTTGTCTTGAATGACAACCTCCTCCCTGTTTAACATGTATTTCCAAGAATCAAGTCAGAGAGTAACTGGCAAAAGATGAGAGAATAAATGTGCTCTTTGCTAAATACCAAGTGGTACATATACACCATATGTGTTACACTTTTCACAGCATAAAGCTCTGAGTGAGGCGTGTCTCAGAAATCTCTCATTATAAAACATAAGCACTAAATACATGTAAGGTTATGACAGGAGAAGCAGAAAGCAGACTGGGTGGAGAGATGACTGTTTCTGAAAACCAGCCACCAAATTGGTTTGGGTCTTGGTGTGGGTAACAATAAACTCTTAATACTCTCCAGTTGACCACATGAATAATGCAGCCAAGCTGTCCTAAACAGACAGGGACACAAGAAAAATGTATGCAAAACCCTGAAGCAATCATGGAATCCATGATGCAATGCTGAATTTCTAAGACACACAGTTTTATAATCATGACACTCTGCAATCCAGAGATGAGACAAGGCTTGACCCTTCCTGCAAAATGTTTTCGAAGAATCTAGCAAGAAACAGGAGAACATTGTTTTAGGATAAGTAGGATGAAATCCTGATGAAGACGAATGCTGATTACATGCCTCTAAATTCTCTTATTTATTACCCAGAAGATAATTTCAGGCAATATCCTAATGTCAACACGTTTTTGGGAGGACTTCCAAAATATTCAATATAGCTGGATATTCCAATATCCAGCTCAACACGTTTTTGGGAGGACTTCCAAAATATTACAGTGGAATCCAGTTTTTAAAAAAACGCCTTTGGATGCATAAGTACTTGGCGAGAATAAGCAAGTACCAGATGCAGAGAGCAGAGGTCACTGTCAGAGTGACCAATGTGAGGCAGAAAAATTTGTTTTGGAGCTGACAAAAAATGAATACAGGATGTTGCCCTAGTATTTTTCCTACGGATAATTTAAGCACTTTCACAATTTTCTTTCCTTATGTAAACTGCATGAAATAAACAGAAGAAAAACTCTTGAAGTTTTATTCAGGGAAATTTCCCAAAATAAACACCTCATGGATAGAGTATCAATTAATTATTCTTTAGAAATATCTTGATTTGATTCAATCCAAGTTGTGTCTTTTATTATTTTCTGTAGCTCTAATCTGAGGCTTAGTTGTATATTACTTATAACTCATAGTTAAATGTAAGTGTGTGTGTGTATGTTTATGTGTGTGTTTAGTCTCTTACTCTTTTTTTTTTTTAAACTTGATTCAACTAATACTGGTATGTAGAGTCACATGCCCAATTAAGTCTTTTCCAAAGTAATAGTAAGGGATATGTTCTTTATTTAAAATTGGTTTATGAAACATAAAGAAAAGAAAGCTTATTAGCTATGAACATTACTATAAGAAAGAACCTGAGAGCTCTGAAAAAGCAGCTTGTGTCTTTGTCAAACAAGAGAAACTTTCCAAGTATCAGAGCCCTTGTGGCCAGATGGGTTCTGCCAGCACCCATAATGTCTGCTGCCTCCCAGAATGAGTGAATTTGAACAATTTTCTTTTGTACTCCAGGTGGGATAACATGGAAGACAAGAACATTTTAATGATAGTAAATTTTGTTTATTTAAAGAGAAAAAAAGAAAGGAAATAAAAAACAAAGCAGGAAAATGGTACAAATAATACAGAATTCCAAGAAAAATAATACAGTAAGATATCACTAGTTAATAGGTTACATATTGTCATCTTAGAAACAGTTGTCCAATTTATAAAATTAAAGCATATAAAGTGTACATTCATACAATGAGATTGCAGACAGTGCCTATTATACCCGATGATATAGGCAACTCTTTTTAAAAATAGCAAGAGGCACAATGGTACCCATTTTTGATCACCTGATATTCTATTTTTGCATCATGTACTATGCCCATCTTTCTGTTCTTAACCGACACTGTTTTGTTTAGTCACGTTAGGTTTTATTCGTTTCAAAAAAAGTAATAAGAATTGTGGGAGTAAAAAAACCCAAAAAATGTAATTGTTATTAAAAAGAGAGGAAAGGAAGGTGATTTAAGGGACATACCTGCATGTATGTTAGAGTGTGTAGGATGGAAATTCATATTACTGAGCTTGTGTTGGATCATTGAACAGCACTGTCTGCAATCTCATTGTATGAATGTACACTTCATATGCTTTAATTTAAATTTTTAGTGGAACTTTCTTATGTGAATAAATGTCATATCTTTGAAATATGATTAATATAAATGTTATGCAATATCTAAAATAAATTATAGTGTGATATGTAACATGCATATATATTTATGAAACACATATATAATCTAAATAAATAAATATATATCTTATGTGTGTATAAGATTAAATGTGAAACAGATTAATTGGGCATTTAATTTTTTAATCTAACAGTCTGAGAATTAATAAGAACTTTCAAAAAATAACATTGAAAATTTCTGATATTTGCAAAACAAACAAATGACAACTATGTTTTTTGAAAAATGTCATGATTTTAGTAAATAATCTTTCTCAGATGCATTTGATGTTAATCAAAACTTCGAAATTAACAGAAGCATTCTTTCATATCAAGTGTTTGAATTGTTTATAAATTCTCAAATGTAAAATATTTATTTTACATATTAGGATTAATATAGTAACTTAGTTGTGTTCCTACTTTTACATCCTTAATTAGCCAAAATTGATAGAATCATCAATATTTTTGTTTAAAACCCAAACACAGGCCCTTTTGGATATTTTTTCTACTTCTATTCATTTTAATTAGTTTAATATTTTCTTTGCAAAGCAACTGCAAATGTTTTATAACAGCAGCAGCAGCAACAACAGCAGCAACAGAACTTTGTTAATCTGTAGCCATAAGTAAAACTATAAAATCAGTGTCAGAGATGTTTGAGAAATCTCACTGTGGTTCTCATATTTACAACACTGTAGTGTTCTGGAATATTGTATAAACATGCTTACAAAATTGTTTTCAAAACAAATATCTGTCATCCCGCTGATGTCTTGCTGCATTTCTATGAGATCTTCAGGTAAACTCTGGGAGATCTCCATGGGAGTCATCAGATGAGAGGTCTGTAGTGCTTCATGGAACTTGTCAGTTGGCATATGTTTTGACTCTTCTTGCTGAGATAAGAAGATGATTTCATGTATTTCTTATTAATCAAAGGGATGAATAATTAATCAAGGTATTGGGTGTGAACTAGAATAATCAATAGTTGTCTTCACATGAATCAAATCCATTCTTTAGGATTCCTTATTTTCATTTTGATTTTTGATCAAAAGCAGCAGAAATATAGCTTGTAGTGGTTGTGATTATTCTTACCCCAAAATTTGTCTTACAAAGGTATGAATCAATACCTATGAATGAAATTTACAAAATAGTCACACCATGCACTGGAACATCTAGGAATGTTAAAAAAAATATGTAAATATAGGATGGACAATAATAGAATATCAATTCAAAAATGCACTGACAATAGCTCTGTAATAATGTGGAACTTTTCTGAGGTCACCTTAGCAAAAACAAACTGCAAGCATCACAGAATACTGACATCATTTCTGGACAAAAGGAGAATAATATTTTATAAGAAAGGAACTCCTAAAGACATATGGGAATTTGTAAGGTTACTAACAAGGGTGCTGATGAAGTGTCAGTAACTTTGTTCTCCTGTCATGCAGTGTAAGGAAAAGAAAGCACCTTGTATGATAAAAAATGTAATGAATGTTTACATGTGTAAAAAGTACTGCCATAAAGGCACATTTTCATTAGTACACATCAAAGAATTCCCTCTACCTCAGAACAGAATCACCACATTGCTCTTGCCAATCTTTTTTATTTGTTATGTTGGCTTCTTAATGCCTGTTAGTATACATGGGTTGTGAATTCTGAATACACGTACTGTGCTTTTGGGTTTGTTTGTACGTGTGTTACCACTCTGAAGCAGTGCAGGGGTCATTTTCAGTGAGTGTCTTTAGCTGCTCATGGCTGCCTGTGTGTCCTGAGTCAGTCTATTTCAAATGTTTACCATTCCTAGTCATGTTGACTTTGGAGAAGAGAAGATGCTTGGTGCCCTTTCTGGTGAATGAGGTGGGTAAGAATGCAACATAAAGCTCTCCTGAGCCTCCCTTTCTATCTGACAGTGATGTACAGCAGCACCCACACACTTTATCACATCTCATAAAGACAGAAGTGGCAAAGGAACACTTTCAGAAGTGCATCACGGGAGAGGAGCAAAGATGGCGGATAGATAACAACTGGCTACAGAGGCTCCCTGAGATAGTCAACTTAGAATTCAACATAATACAGAGTGGGGAGGCCCAAACAGAGGGAGAAGAATTCTCTTGTCCCAAGAAGAAATTAAGGTGATAAGAACCAACCAAACATATAGTACTGGTGCTATTATTGGAATGGCTAAAGGTTCAGTGTTCCTGCCACAGCAGACCACTTGCCGAGCTGTCCAAGGTCCCACTGCTTCAACTAACTGTAGGCAGTTACACTGAGATTGGGGCTTGGTGAACCCAACAGAGACCTGAGTTGATGGGGTGCCTGCATCGACCTGTGGTGAGTGACAGAGTGGAGCCATTCCACAGAAAGGGGTACTGCAGTGGATGACATTCTGGGACCGGGCAGGACTGGCAAGTACAAGCCTCAGCAGGTTGACTGATCCAGAGGAGGGGCTATCATACTCTGCCCCTGTTTGCAACTCACTAGCACACTGCACTGGGAAGTGTCAACAAGCCAGCGTGCTTGAGAAGAATTGTAAACAACAAAGAAAGAAACTAGGGCCTCCTGGAAGAAGCACACTGCACTGGGAAGTGTCACCAAGCCAGCGTGCCTCAGAAGAATTGTAAACAACAAAGAAGGAAACTAGGGCCTCCTGGAAGAAGCAAAAAAGATGGGAAGAAGAAGCAACAAGAAAAAGTCTCCAGGTCCCAACCCTGATAACACTGACCCAGGACAGGTAAATACAAAGGAGAATAACAGAAAATGTGCAATATCAGATATGGCACCAGTGGGCATAAAGAGATCTTTGGGGCCTCATAGACGAGTTCAAAACTGAAATATTTAGCCAAGCAAAGCAAGATATCAGAAGATTAATAAAAGAGATACTAAGCACCCCCCAAGCAGACACATATGGAAGAAGGGATGAACTCAAAGGAGAGAACCATTTGATGAAGAATATTAAAAAATACAGAATACATGAAGCAGATTCAAAGAGAATACCAGGAAATTAAAAACTCTATGGAAACATGGCAAATCAACTTGAAAGAAACTAAGGATAGATTATCCAACTGGAGGACAATTTTGCAATGTGGGTTTATGAAAGGGAAAACTTTTTTAAAATAGCAAGGAATCAAGCAGTAACAATACAAAGGCCAGAAGATGACAAGAGGACTTATAACTTGAGAATAAAGAATGTGAATGAAGTTGCAGGGGTATAAACAAAGGAACTTCAAAGATTATTCACAGAAATAATTAAGGAAAACTTCTCAAACACAGAAAAAGGAAATTCTATTCTGATATATGAGGCATACAGAACTCCAGCCACCTACAACCAAACAGAGCTACACCCAGGCATATAATAATCAAGATCCCAGAAATTCAATATAAGAACAGATTATTAAAAGCTGTTAGAGACAAGAAACTGATAACCTATAAAGGAAGGCCCATCAGAATAACAGCAGACTTCTCGACACAAACCATCAAGTCAAGAAGAACCTGGAGCAAAATATTCCAAACCCTGCAAGAAAATAACCTGCATCCCAGATTGATATACCCTGCCAATCTGTCTCTAGAAACTAGTGGAGAAACAAGATGCTTCCAAGACAAAGAGGAACATGGGAAATTCGCAACTACCAACCCAACTCTACAAAGAATACTGCGGGGCATTCTAGAGAGAGAGAAAAGTACTAGGATTCCAGGAACCATGGCAGAGACTCCTCAATGAATGGAGCAGGAAACAGAATGAAGAAGATAAGCAGACAACTGATGGCAAAAAGAGAGCATAACAGAAATGAGGCAGAGAAGGTTGGTTATAATCTCTAATATAGATAGCTTTGATACACTAAATTAAAAAAAAAAAAAAAAGAACCATACTTGGAGTAGTTCAGGAGACAGGGTCCACTGAGATGCTATCTATAGGAAATATAATTAACATCAAAAAAAGTAAATGGACTGAAAATCAAATGTGAGAAAACAATGCTCTATGTGACAGAGAACCAGACAGTAATAGGGGCAACTAGACAAATATTTGTGGAGAGAGAAAGTTCAGAAACATTTAGGTAAATAGAAGGTTGCTCCCGCCAATTTAAAACCTAGGGTCTTGGTCAGACCCAAAAATGCACGATGTACCCTGGGGAGGTAAAAGGGGAGGAAAAGTCTTAAAAAAAGATGGCAGAAGATATTGTTAGTAGTGTGTCAGGATTGAAAACCCACATTACTCCCACCATTCTGCTTAGATTTTATTCTATTTTTTCTGATAGATTTTATTCTGTCCCAGTTTGTCTACTTGCATTACATTTGAGGGCACAGACAGCTATCCAAAAAACATCAGGATATAGCACAGTAATCATTTTCATTTCCTATAATCTTAATCTGGAACCCTGTATGACTTATAATGATTATCATGACTGATCTTAGTTAAATCTGGTTTGTTCAATTGCTGTTTGGTATTGACAGATTTTATTCAAACTGATATGATTGGTAGTATCAAGTCTGAGAGTATAGTCAACTACACTGAAGATGAAAAAGTCTATGATACACATTCTGGTTTGATAACTGCCAGTTTTTGAAGTTCTATACTATATACAAAGTTGTGTTTTTATTAAAATTGTTATGTACTAATATATCCAATTATACTATGTCTGATGGTATGGCCAATTCTAATGAAGACAACAAGAGACAACACAGGAACCATGGTAGAACTCTTTGTACAATGGTCTTATGTGTTTTTTTTTCATTTCATGTGTTTATAGGAATATGTTTCTTTTGTCTTGCTTTGTTTTGTTTCTACTCTAATATAGAAAGGATAGTAGTACATGTTAAGACTCATGCATGTATAGAATCTATAAACAGTTTATGAGAGCTGATCTTATGACACATGATGAAATGAACAGATACATTGAAGGAAAAGTGACACTAAAATACCCAGTGCTGATCCTGGAGTGTCATAATGTGAAATCCAGCAAGAGTATTATTGTTGGTTCAGAGTGATATTAGCCTGCTTGGGTTTATTCAATCTCAACATAATTGAAGATATGGATAACTGTATGTATGGTTAAGTGTATAAGATTGGTAGCCATATTTCTAAGTTTTTGTTGCATAGTTGAACATAACTGGTTGCAATCTCACTGTTTGAATCCCCACTTTATATGCTCCACTTTAGTATCTTGAATAACTATTTTTAAGAAGACAATCTGTAATCATCAACTAGTGATTTTTTATTGTTTATTTTTTCTTTGAAATTATGTATTATTTCTATCCATTTTCTGTTTTGTTTAGTCTTTCTTTAAATTAAATTTTTAAAAAAAGACACTACAATACCTGTGCTGATCACTGAGTGTCATATGTGAAATCCAGCAATACTATTATTCTTTGTTCAGAATGATTTTAACATGCTTAATTTGTTTAATATAAACATAAATGAAGATATGAATAACTGCATGTACATTTAAGTGTATAGGATTGATAACCATGTTACTAAGTTTTTGTTGGCAGTTGAACAGAACTGTTTGCAGTCTAGCTGTTTGAATTCCCACTTTATATGCTCCACTCTTGTATCTTGAAAAATTATTTGTAAATTGACAATATGTAAATATCAACTAGTTATTTCTTACTGTTTATTTTTCTCTAAACATATGTATTATTTCTATTTTCTGTTTTGTTTAGTCTTTCTTTAAATAAAATTCTTAAAAAAATAAGTGCATCAGAAAGGTGATTAAGCATAGTGGTGTAAAAGAATGGAAGTGAGGAGCGGATGATTCTAATGCTGTTCTTGGTTTTATATCTTTTGCTGTAATTTGTAAAATTTAAACATTTATAGTATATTTTTATCATAGCTCACATATATTTCTTCTCAAATTTCTTAGAATTCTGAGTCATAGAATACTTCTCAGAATCCTGACTCAAAGAAGATAAACTGAATATATATATATATATATATATATATATATATGTGTGTGTGTGTGTGTGTGTGTGTGTGTGTGTAGAGAGAGAGAGAAAAGAAAGACAAAAATGAAGAGAAACAAATAAATAAAGAAGAAGAGAAGTAAGTGAGAGAAAGAGAAAAGAATTTCACATGTTGCAGTGAAAACTCACATTAGCAGAAGACAGCAAACAGGTTTAGAGGAGAACTACATCCCCACCACCCCTCAATCAAAGCCCTGTGCCTCACCTGAGATCATGCAGGGAGATGGCCTTGCTAAATCTCGAAGCAAATGGTGGCTCTCTTTTTCCAAGTTCTTACTATTGACAAATTGTAAGTGAAAACTGGTATCATCGATTTCTGTAGGAAGCTCCACAGATAAATCGAGTTGACTTCCTGGAATAGGAAAAAGTGCACTCATATCTCCAGGTTTCTCCTCTATGTCTCTCACTGTTCTTTGTCTCTGTCTTCCCACCCTGTTTGTGACAGGAAAGTTAAAAATAACAGCCTGATGCTCTAAGGCAGGGTGAGCTCACCCTGCCCATCACGCAGTTAGCCCATTAGGTCCAGTCAGCCTTGACGGATGATGTCAGGTGAAAGTTGGATAATCTGACCTAACTCAGTCTAAACCCACCCTTCCAGGCTGCCTGCACTGTCTGACACACAAACATATTCTATTTTCAAGGACCATCTTACCGAGATAATATAGTCAATGACATGCTTAGTTTCAACCACTGGCTTGGCCCCAGCTCCCACCCTCCTTATGATAAACAGCCCCTCTGAGCAACCAGCCTGGAACAAACCTGCTCAACAAAGTACAACTTGATTTATGTAACCAATTATGTGATAACCTGCTATCAGCTTTTGTACTTCCTGCTCACAAAATCTATGTAAATCTCTGCTTCACTCTCAATCAGGGATGGTGATTTGCACTTGGTCCCACCAGGCTGCTAGCAGAGTAAACAGTTGCCTTCCAACTCCTCGGTGCAAAGAGTCTTCCATTTGTGTTGATACCCAATTTTCACAACGTGTTCTCTATGCTCCCTGACCCCCAGGAGAGTGTACACTGCTGGTATGAGTGGTTTCCATTGGCAGGAGGGATTTTTCTCCTTTTTCTTGGAAGTTAAAAATAAGAATCATGGAGAAACAAGATTGGAGTGTAAATATTTGGAGGAGGATGCTGCACTCGTATTGGTGTTCCAAACTCATGACATTTATACAGTAGCTAAGTAATAGAAAGACTGAGAAACTGGTACTGTAGATCTACTTTGTATTTCCATTTTCTTTTGGGAATCTCAGCTAGCATATCCTATTGCTTTCACACCTCCAGAACTAGAAACATAGAACTTCTTAGGCAGCTGATATTTTAGATTAATTTGTCATATATGATGTATTGAAACTGTTATAAATTACTTAATTCCACTGTAGAATTAACATTTATTGATATTCTGTAGGAAATTTACCTCCTACAATTAAGAAGTAGAAACTATGTGTCTAGGATTATAAAATAAAAAAGAGAAAAGCAGCTTGAAGAAGGATTTTAATCCCGAGCCCTTTTGTAACTTAAGAGATAAAAAACAGCAAGTATTATGCTGTGTGTTTGTGTATGTATGTGTATACATGTGTGTGTGTCCTAGTACCTAACCACAGAGCCTTTAAACTGAGTTTTGTGTCAAAAAGGATTTAGCAATGGATCATTTTGCTAGCAACAAATATTTTAAATTATCTTCAGAGTTAATATTTTCTACAGAAATCATTCCACGTGGACCTACTCCTTGTTTTGGAAACATACTTTCACGAGGTGGATAAAAATGTAGTCCTTCCTCAGCTCTGTCAAGGATGGAAGAGTTTAACATGGTCAGGCCTCTGTGTGGTTGCTTATCTATCTTCCTGGGGGTCAAACATGAATAAAAGCAGAGTTACATTTGTAAGTGCATCTTGCAAAAGATCTTACCACACATGTTCATGAACTTTTTGTTTAATTTAAACATGCAATATTATTTTATCTATCACACTGGTTTGATCCCATGTTTTCTAGTCATTTTTGGGGGGTGTTTCAAGCAATATTTCCCTGAATCAATAATAAATGAAGTATCTTTATTTAGAGCCTCTGCTTCACAACAACTAAAATGTATACATGTGCTCTGTTCTGTTCTTCTTTTTTTTTTTTTTTTTTTTTTTTTTTCCTTTTTGGTATCAATTGAGCTCAGGACCTCATGCTTACCAGGCAGGCACTGTACTGCCGAGCTCCATCCCCAGCCTGATGTGCTTTGTTTATAGCCCTGGTGTGCTTTTGTTCATTTTTTTTTTCTCATACACTACGGGAGACACCCATCCAGTTTACTTAAGGCACAATTCTTAATTTTTCTTTATAAAACACCCTTCAGACAAAAATATCTTGTACACATTCAGTAGAACTGAAAGTCCCGAGTCCTTTTGTAACTTAAGAGATAAAAAACAGGGAGTATTATGCTGTTTGTGTATGTGTGTGTATGTGTATACATGTGTGTGTGTACTAGTACCTAACCACAGAGCCTTTGAACTGAGTTTTGTGTCAAATTTTTTCTTACATTTTATTTTGAGATAGGGTCTCGTTAACCCACGAAGTTGCACAGGTTTGGTTTGAAAGCGTGATCTTCCTGCCTTAGCCTCCTGGAGTTAATGGGGATTACAAGTCTGTGCCATGGTGCCTAGCAGTGTTATAACTTTGTAGAAGATTTTACTATAACCTCATTTTCCTTGGGAAGTACTTTTCTTGAGACTCCTTCCTAAAGAACACGAGTGAACATAGAGGTGAATAACTAGATTCAATTTATTAAAATAATTGTATTCGGCTTGTACCTAGAGAAATAGACCTAAAAGTTCCTTATTTCTCATGTCTTTAACATATTAGCATAAAGGAAATGTCTTAACCTATTTGTGTCTATTTCTCCAAATGAATGAAGCGATCATACAAGAATTTCCTGAGGGTTTAAATAGTATTTTTAAGTTACAGACTGCCACATTTGACACATTGCAGACACTAATTAGAAATTCTTATCATTTATTTTAGTAGGGATATGTTTTAGATTATTTATTATTAGTTAAGACAAATATAGTGAAGAGCAAAGTGTATTTTTGGTTATTCATGACACTACATGAATGAACTTGAGAAGAACTTCCTCGTAGAGTTGTATTTTAAAGCTGAGAGTGTACCATCTGTGAGGTAATTCACTGAAAGCAGTGACTCCTGTCTCTCATTATCTTAGGGAGATTCTGAAAGTCCTCTTCATTACAGCTCAGCCATTGACCATTGTCACCTTATGAATCCACTGTTCAGCTCTTTTTCACCTTTTATGGCATGCCTAGTTTGCACACCTTTCTACACTTTAGGAATTTCCAAATCATTCCTAGAGTTTTTGTTGCCATTTTAAATTCAAGAAAAAAAGGAGGTCGCTTAATATTTGCTCATGCTAAAGTGAAAATAACTATGATTTATGTGTTTTACATGTGGAAGTGAGTAAAAGAGAAGAATAATTGTTATAACGCCATAGATGCACAGCTGGATCTGGAAAGAGATTAATTCAGCTACCAGATGCTTGTTGAGTACCAGGTTATATAAGGAAACAAAAGCTAATTGTGACATTTCCATGTAGGAAGATTATGGGAATAAGTAAAATATTTCAGCCAGAGCCCACCGCCTAAGACACTGCTGTGTGACTCAGATGCTTTCTTACTCCTAGCTCTGCACACACTCATTAACACACCTCCAAGTGCATCCTTCGTACAGGTGTGACTAGCTCTGCTATACCATGGTGCAGTAAGTTGAATTTAGTCAGAAAATGTATATGATTGCCTACTTACATTATAATTGTGCTGTTGGGATGGTAGCATGGTTAGTTCTGAGAGCTTCTGGCCAGATCTGTGATGGAACTTTAAAGCAAAGAGCAGGAGAATAATTTGAAGCCTTTAGCCAGGTGGAAGGCTCCAGGTAACTGTGGGTTGCGAGATGACACAGAATGGAACATGGCTGTTGAGAAGGAAGAAGACAGTGGAAAAATGCACTGCAGTTTTTCACCTCAAGAGAAGTGAAGAATGCATTTGCACTGCAGCTGATCCTTCTTTCTGAGAATTGCCATGCCTTGCTAAAAGTTAATGGGAAGCAAGGACTGTGATGGTAAGAGCTCCTTTAATTATATTTTAACACAATTTTTATGTTTGAATCAGGTTAATTAGTCAATATTGTATTTTAAGCTTGCATTTTGTTTACCCTTTGACTGTTTTGCTTCTTGGTGTGGGCATTAGTGCAATAAGAACTGCATATACATAACTGTTAGTGTAAACTTGGATAGACCAAGGTATGCTAACTTTTCACAAATCTGCCAGTAGAGACCATGGTGTAAGGAAATGTGTACGGTTATCAAGTTGACCAGGTGTGGACTGTGGTGGATTAAAAACTGATGGTCAGCTTAAATGCCAGCTGACCTGAATCAGTGTGGTACAGAGTGCAGATGGACCACCTGAGGATTATTGCCAGCAGAAAAGGGAGACCAAGAGAAGAGTTGTTGCTGTTGTTTAGAGTCGTTGGTTCTCCTGCAGGAGCTTGTCATGCTGGCTTCCTAATACGAGTTTGGCTTTAATCATGTGTGGAGCTTGAGTCCTCATTGTCACTGAGGATGGCTGTGGTACTTTTCGAGGAGCCCTGGTTCTTATTTTAAGCATTGCTTCTTGGCTCCAGTGCAAACCCCTCAGCCTGCTGACACGGATCCTTTCCTCTGCTAGCATAGACTTTGTAGCTTCCACCACTGACCTTTGGGTGTTCTGAGTGTAAATCCACGAAACAGGCTTGCATGTGTCCTTGTTGTGGACTCTAGGCCTGCAGATGGACTTATGGGAGGCATTGTCATGTATTCTAGGTCTTCAGCAAGACTCAGACAAGACATTATTATGAGATCTAGATCCTCAGCTGGATTCCATAGGTCTCTAGTGTGTGGACTTATTTCCTGCACTATTTGAATCCATAAGTCATGTGTCCTGCATTGTCTTGTTCTCCTTGCAAACTCTGGCTACAACAATCATGATGGAAAGATCTGGTCCCATAAATTGAAGGCTGTAGACATCAACCATGGCTCTGTCACTAATTGTCTGACTTACAGCCATTTACACAACAGCTGAGACACCACATCTTCATCTACAGAAATGAGAAATTTCGCTGCAATGAATGAAAACTGTAATTCCTGTGTTGGTCTCAATGCCTGGCACAGAGGGAGACCTCACAAATGCTTGTCTTGTTGCCAAAATACTTCTAACTTTTCTATTATTAGGTAAGTTCTCACTCTTAACTAAAGCAAGCATGTTCATAACCAACTTTCCTGGCTGCACAGAAAGTTCTGAGACTCAGGTGTCCTCTGCTTTTATTGTTATTATCTTTGTCTATCAGTCAGCTACAGGTTTTTGAGGCCCTGCTTTTGGGCCAGTGTATCTAGTACTTCCTGTGGCATCTAGATGATACATTCAATCAATAGACATTTAATAAATGCCTGCATTGCTGTCTAAAGTATCTCACTTATGCTTCAGGGATATGAGATTAGCAGGTCAGGGTATCAGTGTTCAGAGAACTTTCTACAAAGTGATGGGTATAGGAAATGATATCAATCTAAAGGAAACCCAAAGATTTGTAAATGCCTGACCTCACTTAATCATCACAACAACCACTTAAAATCTGCAAAATAGCAGCCTTATTTATAATATAGCAAACATGAAGATGAGCTACAAATTAAAAACATGTAATATTGATTATGCAGGATTTGTGATAAATCTAGAGTTACACATTCGGGTGCTGGCACTGCAGAATGATGTTTAATGCGGGTGGGGAATAAAATCACTGGAGGCATACATGCACCCCAGAGTGCTCCGGTTTCCATTTCTCAGACTGCAGAAGTCACTGATACTCTGGAAAGTGCTGCAATGGTGACATACAGCTAAGTGTGTTCAGGTTCAACTCTGTCAGACCACACCTGCCAGTGAAGAAAGGATCCAATTTTAATGGTTCTGAAGGCCTTGTAGAATTCAATTAAGCATAAATACAGACAGAGATACTCGAATGCACATGTGAACTTATAAAACACTTTGGTAGTGAGTATAACATTTTACAAACACAAGAGGCTCAGCATCTTTATGTGAATGAAGTCTTGCACAAAAGACACCAGGTGCCTTTCACAAGATTTCTCCTTATGGATATCGATTTGCCCTGAGCCCTACCAACCCTGAAAAAAATAAAATTTGCCAGGGGTGAAACAAGATAATCTTACTAACTGCTTTAGATTCCTAAACTTACTGAGCTTAGATGCCTATGTGTAATCAATTCTGCCATGATTTGGTAATTATTCATGTCTCTGGGGAGACCCAGAGTTACTTTTTTCTTCTCTGAAACATTCTCCTGTGTGCCTGCATCCTTAGTTCTCATCTGCAGCATACCCACAGCCTCCGAGGCACCATGCCACCAGTGTTAGCTAATGCCTATCTCCTTCCTCTTTCTCCAAGCTGGGTTCTCACCTGTGACCAGAGTGTGTGCATCAAAGAAATTCACACCATGCCTTCGACTCTAAATGTCTCCATACTTTTCCAGTACCTGCTGGATTAAGACTCATCCTGTTAAGATGACACAGCTCTCCATAAACTCTGCTTATTCTATTGTCCATCGGCATTGACCTGCTGTAAGCTTTTCACACTAAATGTGCAGTTTCCCTTTTCTTGTATTTTTTTTTCTGCTCTTCTCTTCTTGCCCTTTTTCTTCCTGTGCCCATAATAACTGGCTGGCCTCTTTTAGTGAGGACAATGTATTCTCTTTCATACAACTTCAAACAAATGCATGCTCCCTGGAAACCTTGCAAATACTAGATTTTGGATAAAGATCTTTCCTTCCTTCATAGCTAATATTGAATAAGTGTGTTTATGTTTGTTGTATTTTCCTCAGTTCTGGTATTCTCATGTCTTCTCAAACCATCTGTCAAGTCCTGGCAAAATCTTACACACTGTACAAATTCTAATGGGAGATCAATACTCTTCCACACCCTGAATCAGCACACCAATGTCTGTTAACTCCACTGTGAATTTCTGGAGCTTAGCCCTTACTGAATTCTGTTCAAATAACATATTTTAGCATCTCTCAGTTTTCATTATTCTTTGCTTTTCAGGATCTCCACAGATGTAGACTCACCCTTATGTGTAGTGCAAAGCAGATAGACACTTAATTGTTAATTCAGTAAATAAATATCAGGGGATAATTGGGATATCATGCAGTCTCTCACATACAGTTTTATATGTGATTATCTCAGTATTTTTTGTCCAAACAAGTATGGTTACATAATTAATAAGGTAAATAGACTAATAATAAAGTACTAAAATGAACATGTACCTGATGTAACACTCAGAGAGCCTGTAAAAATGATAAGTCAGAATTGTCACAGTGGAGACCTTTTAGGTAGTGACAAAGTGATATATATTCTGCATAATCATATAACAATCAAAACAACTAAATTATGACCTCGAACCAAACCAAAACTGGAGATGCCCTAATCAGATTAATTTTATAAAATACTCAAGGAACAAATAATATGAATTGCATAGGAAAGATAAAAAGGAAATAAATCTTAAATCATTCCTTAAGATCAGTTTTTTTCTAACATTCAAAGAGAGAAAATATGTCAAAAGAAAGGAAATCTGAAGTCCAAGACCTCTCATGAACATTTTTTTAGAAAATGCTCAACACATATTTAGCAATTGAATTTTTAAAATGCTTTGCACAAGGCCAAGGATAATAGCTCAGTGGCACAGTGCCTGCCTAGCAAGAGGAAGGTTATGAGTTCCATTCCAAGTACCAATACAATAAATAAAATAAAATATAGTGCACAAAATTATCATGTACTATAAGTAAGAGGGCTCATTCAATATTCAAAAACTATGTAATGCAATCTACCACAACTGGGTAAAAAAAAAAAAAATCACATGATAATGTCAGTCAGTGCATCAATAGGAAAACTGCAATTCTGTGACTGCACTATGTGAGTGGTTGTACAGAAGAGCGTGGGGAAACACAGCCTGAGCAAGGGGAAAGGCTCGGAGAGTGCAGGGCTCACTGATTTTGTTCTGGGTTGTTTTCAGGGTTCTGCTTGTCATCTGGAAGATACAACTTGGAAATATTTTTCTTTGCAGATGTTTTGAAGCCTCACTACCCAATTCATATTAGAAAACACTGTTTTCAAAGTGGGAGAGACAGGATGGAGGAAAACTAGTGCAATGTTTGCAAAGTCACTGAAGGTCTACCGATGAGAGCGGGAGGTAACCTGCTCTAGGTTAAACACAGAAGTTGACACAGAGAAAGAAAAAATACTGCATAGAGACAGGAAGGCAGAGGGGAAGGTATTTAAGAGGTAACATGCAAGCACTGGACCATTGATTGATGTAGTCATTGGTCATTGAAGGGCAAGCAAAGAGTTAGCAAGGCTGAGCTGGGTATCTGGCTTACTTAGTAAATACTCACCTAACTTCACATTTTAAAAATATGGATGATTCCAACTTAAGAAATTAACTGAAAAAGAAAAACAGACATCTATGCTAATAATCCGAATAATCTTCAAGCAATGAAGCAATCATTTTGCATATTTTCGGTATGCAGTACACAGAGTAGTTGGCATTTTTTCCTGTAGATTCTCCTTACTCCTCTGCTTTCTCTTTTTATATTCAAAAGAAGTCAAAAGACAGATACAGCTACTTGAAATATGGAAATCCAATGATAGCTTTACTGGCGAATTGAAGGATCAGATTAGGAACTACACCCAAGTTGACACACGCTTATTTTTTTCCCTACTCACTTCATATTTTGAGAGAAGAGTGGATATGCAATCCTGCAAAGACTGGACCATGAACATAAAGAAACCCGAAACAGAAAGATATGTAACCTCCAGAATGCTTTCTAGAAGTCATATCATGGGCCCTTATTCTGCCAGAGATTAGCACTGAAACAATACCAGCTAGCTCCATGAAGAAAGTTCCAAAGAAAATATATAAAAGGAATTCATGAGGAATCAAAAGACCCTTTACCCTGTAACCCGTCTACCTATTAACAAGGTGCTGGTTAACTGTATACACTGGGAAACCTGCACTTCAAAAATACACCTGTGTGTTGGGTGAGAAATGACAAGTGGTCTAGAAGGCTTTCTTAAATATCATCCATTTCCTTTTGGAAAACAAAGAAATCTTTCCCATGGAGTCATGAGGAGAAATTTGTTCTGCAAATCAAACATGTATTTCCTTTTGATAAATAAAAGTGAGTTCCAAAACATGAAGTTCTTTTATTCACTAGTATCAATGGGCTTTTAAAACAGTACATGTATTCCGTATTTTGAGCATGTTAATATTGAGTTTTGCTTTCCCTCTGGATTACAAGTTTGCTTCTCATGATAAGGATGTTTAGGGTTTGCTAATGTTAACTGAGCTGCACAGGGGAAATGCTGCCTCAGATGAAATTGTGTTTTATTCTTGCAATGGGCCCTGCTGCCTGGGCACTGACTCTATTTGTAAACACTTAAAAGAGCTATGTTGAAAGACTGAATCTTCTGGTTTGGGAGACTTAGTTTAAAGTCTCAGAATCTATAGTTTTTCTCAGATATTTGGGTTTCTCTTTGCAGGCAGAATTTAAAATCACTTATCTAAGGAGTTACTATTTTATTGTCTCAGAAATAAAAATTGCACATTGATCAGTGATTTATAAATTATTAAGGAATCTGTAAAAGAGTAGAAAAAGACTACATTTGCTTGAGCTTAAATTCCAGATAATTAGACTAAAGATGAAAGGAAGAGTTGATTGTATATCATGGATGCCCTTTGGGTGAGGGACCTGCTGTCCAGTTCCTGCAACTTGAGGTCCATATTTCCTTTCTGCACCGTACTCTCTGGAGAAATTTATGTTCTACCTCTCTGAGGGCAAAGTATCAATGAGGAATATTTATTTATTCATTCATTCACTTATTATTCACATATTTATTCATTGACTTTCATTTCTTTGAGAGTGTGCTTTCTTTTCTCCTCTCCAGCAACAGGAATACTGGTTAATTTTCCCAGCCTGACAATTTAAAGGTTGTGGGATGAAACTGGGATCACTTAAAATGCCATAAAATTCTATGTTGTTGCAGAATCATGTTTACTACAATCAAACCAAATAATTTAAGTAATGAAAACTGGTGACACCTAACCAGTGATAAATGTAAAAAGTAGTATCATGGTTTTATCTCCGGGAACCTGGTTGATGCTATAATAAAATTAGAAGAAAATTCTTTGACAGTATGACATTTTTCCTGTGCTTAGTTTTACCATGTGTGATTGCTCATGTGAGAATGTAAGCAAATGAGTTAAATATGTCTTTGATTTTCCTAAAATCCAGTAGAATCTGTCAAGTGCATTGTACTTCAGGATTGTAAGAGTAAACAATATAAACAACATAACACTGAAACATAGAAATGAAAATAAAAAGGGTTTGGGGGGGGTTTGTTTTGTTTTGTTTTGTTTTTAAGAAAATAAATGCAGAGCTGGGGATTTAGTTCAGCGGCATAAGTACCTGCCTTGCAAGTCTGTGGTCGTGAGTTCGATCCCTGGTACTGGTAAAAATACAAAAAAAAAAAAAAAAAAAAAAAAAAAAAAACCTAATTCAAGAAAAGAAATGCAAATAAAAAGCAATGACATTGCATTGCTAGTGTCTGGAATTCCAGATCCAGTCTGTTTTCTTCATGACATGTAGATCACTGGATTAAATGATTCAACACAGACTTTACAATTGAAAAGTTGTTGACTATTGAACTTGCTCAATTGGAAAAAGGCACTTTTCAGGTTTTCATGTTGAACAAGAAGGTTAAATTTGTGGTAGGGCATCAGGCATTTTCTGTGTGCCTGAAGATAAATTCCATCCTCTTGGCACCTGTAGATGAAAAGTGAGGAGATTGTGTACTTGTTCCTTCCCTGCCACAAATCTGTTGCAGGAAGTTTTCCAAACACCCTCTGTAGTTTCACCTGCAGCCATCACAGATCAGTGTTTCTCAACCTGTGCGTTGCGTTTTAATCATGACGGTGTTCCATCCCAGTTGCTGCTGCCTTAATGGACCTGGAGCGTAACTTGGGAAATGAGATTTCTCTGCTCCTGAATATTTTTAGCTTGTAGCTAAATTTATAAACAAAAATCATTAGCTTGGCAGTAAAATTGAGTTTCACAATAATTTTTTATTCCCATTTTTCTGATTCTAGATGAAAAGACCTTTATATCAAGTCTAGATATCAGTTGTCCACATTTAATAGGTGTTTGTATGGGCTTTTGATTGAAAATGGTTAATTACCATATCACCTCTAAACTCTACAGGTATCTAGAAATATTTTCTTCATACTCTTTATAAAAAATAAATTTACATGCTTATCATCCAGTGATATGGCTAGAGTCCTTTTTGGTATAATAGTACCACTTAAGAGACAATCTACATATTTTAAAATTTAAAGTATTTAGGTCAATATGTAAACATAAATCTCTTTATATTTTTAACTTTAGATGTATTAAGTGCAAAGGACTTATAATTGAGTCAGTAAGATATTAACATATTGACCAAAACTACAATTAGGATCTTCTAATGTTGCCACATTGGTTGGTATACTAAAATACTTTGAAAAATATGTTTATAATTTTCCCTACATCATCTTCCTTAGGAGCATCAACTAACAATATGACTTATGACCTTCATTCCTTGCTATGCTCTTTGAACTTACTGCAAAGGAATTTGTAATAATTTAAAAACAAAGTCCATCTCCCACCCAATTCAAAGGAAAAGAAAGAAATGGTACAGAAGCCTGGTTCCATTTCATCACCACATGTTACCATTATAATTGTTGATAGTATCCCTGACAGCAGTAACGGCCTTCTTGGTGCCTCAAAGTAATAGACACCAAGCTATCATAAGATTGCTGCACCATAATTTCTGCTGGCTACTTACCTATTCATAAGATAGAAAATCCTTGTCTTGTCAAATCTAAGGATATTCATTTATCTTATTCCTTTGCAGAAAACTATTGATGAATTTTCTTTTTTGCCCACATAAAAACTAATAAACATGAGTGCCAGACATAAAATACTGCTTTTTAGTGGATAAAATATGTGATGTTTCTTTTTTCCTCTTCCCGCCAAGAATGTTTATCATTCTAAAAGATGCTTCATTTTAAACTTTAGTAGTTAAGTAAGCATCTGAGGAAAACATGCAGACAAAGAAACACTCCTGAAGTTACATTTTTGAGAAGGGTGCAGGTGCTGTTTAGGTAGAACACAGATTCAGAGAGCAGGAAAATGGAGATTGGGCCAGCTGCTCATACAGATGGTCGTATTCGGAGGTAATCAGAAATGGTGGTAAGAGAAAAAAGAAGGGAGTGGGATAGATGTGAAAAATACAAATTGGATCATTTTCTCAGGAGTTTGTAGAGTCCTTTTAAGGCAATCAGGAAAAGATAAGAGTACTTAAGAAATATGGTACCAACAGAAGGGAAGACGTGATAGTACCATATGATCTTTGATGTGGGATATGACCTTTGTTGTTTGTTTGTTTGTTTGATAAGCCATATGAAAACACATATGCATGTTCATACAGGGAGACAGGAAACAGGAAGAAACATGAGGAAGCACCAGTGAAAGGGTGAAAGGAATTGAAGCCAAGCTCCAGAAGGAGCTGCAGGACGCCGTCATGGATCCCAGCAGACCAGGAGGACAATGAAGAAGCCTGGGAGAAGAGGTGAGCTACCAACATCTTGAAACTTTTCATGTAAACATGAATAAAGAAAAAACTGCTATGTCGGTGAGCTGAATAAAAATTCTTAAGAATGTTTTTCATTAGTTAGCAGATCCACAGACACTTCTTGACCTGGAGACGTGGCATGAAATATGTAGTGCAACTCTCATCCCATACGAAACTCTGCCATTAAAATCCTCCCTGCAGGGTCTGCTGAGCAATGGCTTATTTTTCACTTTGATCTCAAGATCTGAAAAGAAAATTAGCACAAATTTTGCTCCAAACAAACAGCAACAACACGAAAATGCAGTTATCATAAAACAAGAGAAGACTCTGAATTTTAAAGTTAAAATTACCTGCAAATTGCTCCCCTGTTGTATCCTCAAGCGCCATCTTCTAAAGACGGGATAGTTTATGAGCAAATATTCCTAAGTCACGTGCATGCAGGCGGAGAGAATGGAAAACAAATACTTTCATGATTTAAAGTGTCTTCAAGTTTTAGTTTAATTAGTAAGGTTTTGCAGTACACAATGCTCAGGTTCTTTGGGAGTTGCTACATACAAAACACATTTTAATTCTTTGTCATTCTCTCCCTTCTCTTCCTGAGTTGGGGCTGGTGTTTCTAACTTCTCTATCTGCATGGATTTACCCGCTACATTACTAAGGTCACCCTGGATGATCCAGATGCTCTTTTATGCACCACTGGTCTAGAGAACTGTGCTGGAATCTTTCATCCAATCCCTTTACTGCTCTTCTTTTTTCTGTTTAGTAGCATTTAATGCCATACTAACAATCTAGGACCAAGCAAGAATGTAAGAGTGCACTCAGAGTGTGACACAGTGCTCACAACTGTTCTTACCTGTTCTATGGTTCTTTATTTATGGATGTAAGAGATTTTGTAAAATGTCCAAGAAGCTTCAATTCTTCACCCATAATAAGCAGAGACAGTCAAAGACACTGAGTGCCATGGGATGCAATGCAATGGAATGTGTGGATTACATTTGAGACTACTGCTAGCATGAGCATCTCTCATGGTAGTGGCTGCTCGTCGCTACCCTACTCGGCTTAAATCTCAGTTCTCCTAGGTACTGGGTGTGTATAAAAGAACCATCAGATCAACCACAATCTCGTCCTTGAACTTCCCATTCATAGAGTGAGGTTATTGTAAGATTGCATGAATAAATATCTGTAAAATGCTTAAAAGAACCAAACTGTTTTTTATTAGAAAAAAATTACTCAGTGACACATGTGTAAAACAGAAAAATGCAGAAAAAAAAAACTTAATTCCATATATACAGAGTGGTTCCTTGGTTCTCAAAGGCTTCTGTTTAGGGGCAACTTGGTTTGAAAACAGAAGCATTTGGCAAAATGTTGCTTCCTTCTGTGAAATCCTCATTGATAATAAACAACCAGGGCTATTGTCTCCAGAACTGTGGAAAGAATTAAGTCTAAAAACAAAGGCACCACTATATACATATATAAAGTCAAGAGACTTATATAGATAGAGATATAAATATATTTTTATAGAGAGAGAGATAGAGAAAGTTAATCTCCTCTCCAGAGAGGAGATGGAGAGACAGAGAGAATTGACTACCGAGCTCAGATCAATGAATTTGCTGCCTGCTACATTTTGCTGCATACAAATAAAAATACTAACTTTTATTAATTTTTACATAAATATTGTACCTTGGTGTAATTATTTCAGCCTTAGGAAATATTGAGACAATGAACTGGATATTTATGTAGTTTTTTACTAAAATAACAAAGTTGTAAGTGATTGTGTGTTTGCATATATTCATGTGCATGTAACAATGCATGCTGAAAGAAAACCATAAAGAAAGTAAGTGTTCCATAATAATTATGCAAATATGTTTCAAATGTGTCATTTGAAACTAGGAATGCAGGATTTGAATTTAACTTCATTTGTTAATTTCACTGAGACTACTCAGACCATTGTATTGCATGCACTCTTAATTTTTTTCTGCAATGAAAGCTGTACTATAATGTAAAATCTCTTTAAATGACATTGTAAATGCTTCAGAGTGTTATAACAGAAAAACATGTAAATTGATAGATAGCTAAAATGTGTACTGGAACAAATGTTTCCTATGTGTCTCTAGGTTTCCCTGCCAGGTACCGGACTCACCATAACTCACTGAAGTGAACCATTCTTGTAGGTCTCAAAATCAAAGTGTCTTAAAGCTAAGAGGACTTTATGAAGTCACAAAATTCAATATTTTCATAGAATGATAGTGTATTTTAATTTTCACATAATTTGAAAAATCATACATGAGAGACCTATTATTTGGAGATAGATAAATATAAAACTCTCTGTTTGCATCAGTTGATAAGGGCTGCTCAAGATCTCTTTACTCAGCTGCTCCTCTCTTGAGGGAGCTTGATATCACTGGCTTAATCAAGAAACCCAACATTTAATTTTAAAATCATTTGTGTAGATCAACATACCATTCCAACGATTGGTGAGCGATTTTATTAATTTCAAGTTTATCTGTGTGCAAAAATGTTGCATAATAACTTATGAGAGAGTACTCAATGCAGAAATGTAAATAAAGGCTGAACTATTAAAAGGAAAAGAAAAGAAACTCAAGTTTCACTTAAGGAAGTTCCCAAGCCACAGGTAACAAGAGGCTGTTTGATGTGTTGAAAGTAATTAAATTTTATTTGACCTGCTCATAAAATTTCCCAAAATTTGCATTATTAATTGTCCCCAAAGGAATGAGTATTAGAGCTCAAGTTTTAGAAAAATAATTAGGAACAAGAGCCTTGTTTTCATCCACTATAGCGGAATTTTTGAAAGTGTGAAATCATGGTGGAACTTTTAAGGAATTTCCAGTAACACCCTTCCATTCCTTCGTGCTCCTAGATAGTTAACAACCATGGATGGGCCTCCAATTCACAGAAAAACTAAGGGCTGAGCTTATGCAATTAGATTTATCCCTAAAATTTAATTTGTTCAACAGTTGCATCTGCCAGGAGATTAACACGTAACTCTCAGACATGTTCTTGTTTGTTCAAATACTGAACACTCCATGTAGCATGTGGCCAAATAAAAACAGACTTTCAGAGTTTCCGTGATATCTGTTCCTAACCAAGGCCAACCTTCCCCTGTGACATGCATTCTATGGATCTATGTATCTATCTATGTCACTGCGTCTCTATCATCTACCTACATTTCTCTATATGTATGCATAATTGTCTGTATATACACAGCTGTGTTCCTCTCTTTCTCTCTCTCTCTAATCTACAGTGTTCTAACATGATTCTTTCTTATCTAATCTAAATGAGACAATAGTAGAAATAAACAGATTTGAATTTCGAAGCTTCTGAACCCAAACACATCATATTTCTAAAGTCGTGTCTGCAACTTACCTCTACATATAGGAATTTGCTGGCTGAAATTACTTAGTTAAAAAACATACTTAAGGTCTCAAAAGTAGTACAAAAATAAACTTAAACAATGCTCCAGCCAGGCTAACTCAGTGATCATTTTAGGTGGAAGAGCCAGAAGTCATCCATTCCTATGGTTCCTGGTTATCTGCTATTACTCCAACACGAATATCTGATCCTCTGTGAAAAGAAGGCTTATTTCCTGTGACTGGGAAAACTGGCTACTCACATGTAGAACAGTAAAGCTGGACGAATACTCGTCACTGTATACTGAAGTAAAATCAAAATCGATCTAAGAAATAAATGTTAGAACAGAAACAACGTGCGGTAAGACAACAGAGGTAATGATCTTGAAGGTAAGAGACAGAGAAGAGGACTTTCTGAACAAAATCCCAGTGGAACAAGAAATAGTACCGAGAACCTAAAAATGGGGTCATATCAGATTTAAAAGCACAGCCAAAAAGAGAACAGAGGCAAAGACAACCGACAGGGTGAAAAAAAACATGTAGCAATTCCTTAGTTATAGCAGTATTATGTGAATGTAAAAAAAAAAAAAATTCTACTTCCAAAAATAATAGACTCAACCAAAAATGGGAAATCAAAATGAACAGATATATACCAGAAGAGAAAAACCAGTGATCAATGGATATAGGAAGAAATGGCCCTTAGAGAAATGCAAATTAAAACAACACTGAGATCTGATCTTACCTCAGAAACAAAGCTCATCTTCAACAAATCAAATAACATCAATTTCTAGTTGGGCTTCAGGAAAAATCAACCCTTCCATATTGTTGGCAGGAATATAAACTAGGAATCCTACTATGGAAATCACCATGGAAACTGCTCGAAAACTAAAGGTAGGCATCCTATTTGATTTAGTATTCTTTGTCTAAGTATCTTCCTGAAAAAGTTGGCATTATGCATTCTCACTCAAGTTTATAGAAGCACAATTCAAGCTAGTTAGATTTGGGAATTGATTATATATCCACGTACAGACAAGTAAATAAAGAAAATGTGATATCTATAAACAATGGAGCACTACCTGGCCATAAGGAAGGACAAATGGGTCATTTATGGGAAAATGGATGCACCTTGAGATCTAATTGTGAAGCAAAGTAAGTCAGACAGCTTAAATAGTGCATGTTTTCCCTTATATGAGAAACCCAAAATAAAAATGAAGAGCAAAATAAAACATAGACAACTGGAAGTAGGGAGACAGATGGAAAACTGAGGGAGGGCTCACACTGAGTTACACAGACAGACTCACTCCCCAGGAGGAATGCAAACATCATGCACGGCAGACTTGTGCTATGAAAATGATCTAGGGACAGGGGTATGGACATCTTCATAGAAGTCTTTCTCTTTCTGCTGCCTTCTCTAACTAAACATGGTCCATCACTGTACATATTTCAGTGTCCAGGGATGATACAAGGCATGGAGGCCTATGTTTCCTGAATTTCATGGATTTTTAAAATCTGACTATCAGAAATCTTTCCAACGTTAAATATAGTAGAAAATAACACACTGGGATGGAGGATTCACCAAGTATGGGTGAGAGAGAGCAGAAGAAAGCCCGGAGGAAGATGTCACCCTCAAGTTTCAGATAAGCATGCGCTTCAGCAGAGCATTTTCCTGTTACTGTAGACTGGGAGCCACCTATTATACAGTTAGGGACCATGTCACCTGTGACATTGACAGAATACGAGGTTTTCAATTAGTGGCAATGCAACAAACCATCAATTTTCAAACAAATTATGGCCACATATTAAAAAAAATATATATAACATTGATGATCAGGAATGAAGTTTTCTTTAGAAAATACCTTAAGTCACAATTTGACAAAATGTACCAGTGCAGATGCCAGCATTCCCGTATGATAGATCTGTCGTTAGTGCCACCAATTTTACATTTCTTAGTGTGTGTCAAATGGCCCATTGTGGTGAAGATGGTACCAATGGCCTTTAGTATCACTATCTCACTTTTTCTTCCCAGTGTTCATTTGACAATATCAGTAGAAATAACAAGCATGAACAATCAGTTTGATACCAAGTCAACTTAACTGGTATCTGAAAGAATACTTTAGATTCTGTAACTCTCAAATTGGATTTCTTTTCCCTTCTTTCTTAAATTACTGATATATATTTTAAACATATGGGCTAGATTTTAACTTTAGATAATTTAAAGTGAGGAAAGAACTACACACACATGCATAAGCTCAATACTGACAGAGAGCTGATCATAGACGTACTTATTTGAAATCATTTTCTCATATACAGATATTTTAAAACTAAAAGCAATATAGCATTTACTATCTTCAACTACAATGCCATTAGAGTCTTAGTAACATCATCAATTTAATGTTCTATAGAATTTCTGTGCCTTTTACTAGCTTTTACTCAGCAATGTTCTAAGTTACCACTTGCTTTTACTGTAGGACAGCTTTATAAGTCATTGTCATGAAAATCTGTCATTGGAAGGAACAATCCAACAAATGCTGAAATCTAAGAAGAAACTGCAGTGTTTCACTAAAGAGCCCTAGTATATCTAGCTGTATTATTTATTGTCTCAGAATATTTCATTTCTAGCCTTCCAAATGTAGAAAATACTAAGGAATATGTAAAGTTTGCAAAGGATTTGTTTGCAGAGTTGTCCATAACAACCTCATATACGACATTCAAAAGATACCAAATAAATATCATTAATAAAATCCGGATTAAACTAAAATTTTTACTCATATATTGTGCTGAGAAACCACTTCCTACAATATTGAAAACAATTTGAGGAGCTTGTGTGAATGCTCCAATATCAATTACTGAAAGGAAATAAGGTTTTTACAAATAATGTACAGGCAAAAATAGTAATTTTTTTATATCCAAGACTCATTTGTAGAGCACTCACCAAGCATGTGAAGGCTTCGCACTTTCAAACAAATAAATAAAACTTTAACCATTAAAGAAAAAAAAGAAAAAAAAAAGAGCCCTGTTTTTGGTGAGTCAACAGAGCATCCAGTAGGAGGTTATGGGAAAGCCTGGAAAATCTCCTGATCATGTGGCATATATTTTCCCTTTTCCCTGCCGTTAACACCAAATCGGTTTTGTTACATCTATCTCATGCACATTTTGACACAGAATGCCTCATTTTCTTTAAACTCACTCAAAATGCCATTGCTGTTCTAAGACAAAGTGTTCTCCTTTATACTCTGTTCAGTTACCTGGAGGCTTTTCACTCAGAAGCACACTTGCTGGGTTTGCAGGCCAGCATCCTGGGGGTAGACAAAGAGGGCCAAGTTCCCAGCACAGAGGACTGGGCCAGCTTCCTTGGCAGAGCATGCAGGGAGGAGCCTAAAAATGTTCTAAAACTCACTGCAATAGGAATAACTTATAAAAAAGAAAAATAACAAATGCTGGCGAGGATTTGGGGGAGAGGGAAAAAATTACATTTTTGGTATTCTTGTCAATTTGTAGAAACATTACAGAAAATGGCATGGGAGCTCCCAAGTAAATTAAAGATAGAACTGTCAGCTGTGATCTAATTATCCCACTGCTGGGTAAATCCTGAGGAAAGGACATCAGCAGTAGAGGACACCACTGTTCTTGCACTCATCGTGGGCCCATGCCTAACAGCCGTAAAAACATCCTAATACTCCATCAGGTGATGAAGAGGAAAAGGAAACGTGGCCCATGGTATGTTACGCCACCACTGAAAGGCATAAACTGAGTCATAATAACAGCCTGCAAGTGTTTGGCTACTGTTAGTGAAGGTGAAGCCCAGTCCATGCAGACAAACACTGTGATCTCATTCGTATGTTGACTCTAAAAATAAGTCATATGTAAGTTAAGATTAGGAGACTTGGCTTCAGGGATGAGAATAAGGGAGTAATCAAGTTAGCTGATCAGTGGTTACCAAATTCTAGCGTGCATGTCTCAAAGAGCTAGGTGACAGAATTTTCTAATGTTTTTAACCATAAAGTAATGATAAATATTTCTGGAAGGAGCTATATGTAGCATGATTTAATACTTCCATCAAAAGATCATATGATGCTCAATGAGTATGTACAATTTTAGCTATCAATTTAAAACAAATGCATTTTAAATTAAAAAATTAAAACGCTAAATCTATTACAAAAATTAGAATGCATATCAGTGTGGTTCCATCATGAAATCTATTTAGACATAAATGCACTACCAAACTTTTTGTGTTCTGCTAGAGTAGCTCAAGGGAATTGAGTCTACAGGCAAGCACAGAAAGAAAGTGATTTTTGTTTTGACTTTGAATTATTATCTTATGATTTTCTTAAAAGAAGTACTAATCATTTTGCTGTCTGTATTAAGGTTTTAAGCAACACTAAAACCATTGCTTTACAGAATATTAATTTCAATCAGTTGCTTTTAAATTTAGGATAGGATTTTTTCCTACATTTTTATTTCATTGTACTAAAATTCAAGAGTTACAGTCTGATACATAGTGTGTTCTTTGCAAGTACTTAGTAAAGAAATCATAAAGCATACAGAGAGGCAGTTCTGTGTCAGTATTTAGGACTTCAGCTCTCGTCCAAAAGCCTAGCACTTTAATCTCATTGTTTATAACTCAGAAAACAGAACACGTGTGTTTTGACAGTATTTACTTTTCCTACTTGATTTTATGAGCAGCATGGCAGTACAACTGTTGAGATTTGCAAAAAAGATTTCTCATAATTTATCAATTTGGGATAAATTGTAGGATTGACTTCGTGCTCCTAAAGATAAAGCAGAGTATTATGAATTATAATTTCTATTCATTTATTACCTAATACTAATGATGCAGAGTGATGGTTTCCTCAGGGCACTTTCACTGTGCATGGGACGTCCTTTGACCATAGCAAGCTGGCATCACATTTTTGTTCTTTCCTCTCCTTCCATCCTCTCTGTCTTAGTCACTTTCTTCTTGCAGACAATGTCCCACCTCCACAGACATAAAGAAGGAGAGCTGTATTTTGGTTCACACAATCAGAAGTTCCAGTACACAATTGGTGGGGATAGTCAGGGTGGAAGAGCCTGCCCTCGAGGAAAGACACTTTATTCCTGGGACCCAGGGATCCAATTACCTGTGCTCTATGACTGCCTATAAACAAGGAGCACTTACCTCCTATCGGGGCTGCTCTTCAAGATCCAATCACCTTCCCAAATAAATCTTGGGGGAGCCTTCAGATCCAAACCATTACAACCTCCTCTATGACATTACCTTTGCTATCAGGCTGTCTTTCTTTTATTCAGTACGTGAGGGAGAATGCTTAATATTTGTCTTTATAATTTCTATCCCTTTCTTAAAATTCACAAGCTTTATGGTACATTTACTGACAATCATTCTCCATCCTTTCAATATTTTTTCACAATTTAAATGACATATTTATCTTAAAAGATAAGCATAAAGTCTTAAGAGATGAAAATAAATATGCACAGATATCTATTATATTTCAGGTACACAATTAGCACTGGACATTGATACTAGTTTTCAACTGGAAACTGCATGAAGCAGCTCTTCCATTTCTTCTGATGAGTGAGTGACAGGAAACACAAGACATTACTTGGCAAAAATCAAATGACATCATTGGGATTTGAATTTCTCAGATAAAGTGCATCTATTCCTTCTTATGCTCTTGTACACAGATCAGTGAAATTACACACTGCAAGGTTTGAGGATAACACATGCATAGCTACTTCATTCTTATCAGAATGGAACACTGAGTGAAGCTATGCTTTATTCAATTCCTAACATGTAGTCATTCTACCAACATTCTCTGCATTTGCCTCTCTGAGGAGTAAAGAAAGACTCAAAGGAAAGGACCTGGGTGTGGTCCTGTGTTTACCTTCCTCCCATGATATCATTTTCACATGAAGTTTCTGGGAGTAAGAAATTCTATTATAGGACTTGTGTTTGCATCCCCTAGAAAAGCATTGCTTTCTTCCTTGTGTTTGATGTGCATTCTGACTTAAATGGAAATTGTGAGTTTTCAGAGCTCTCGATGTCTCTTATTAAGTGCACAGACAATTTTGATTTTGGCCAAATGTTCAAGTTCTCTTAATTGAGCCGTCATGGGCTATTGCAAATGTAATTGTAAGGACTGGCACACACTGCAATAGGTTTGCAGGCTGCAGTATCATTGGATTTGCCTTATAAACCAAAGAAAATCTTGTATACTTTGAAGATACTGACCACAAAAATTTGGAGCTCTTGTAAATGGCAGTCCTGTGTATGGACACAGGTCACATGCATGTGAGGCTCTCCCTGTACCTAAAATCACTGTGCACAAACTGAGAAACATCTGCTGGCTCCCTAATTATTCTAGTGTCCTTAGCTTTCATGCCAGGGACCTCTACACAGGAGCAAACACTCATCTCTCACACTTGCCTTCTTGTATTTTGCACTTTGATGTCACTGAAGCAGTGACTTCCCACATTACAAAGTGCGATCACTTCCAGGGTGCAGCACGGAAATTGTCTCTGTTTTAAGCCATGTTTAGGCTCCTGCCTTTCCATCTTCTTTTCTTTTGGCTGACAGAACATTTGCCTCTATGCTCGCCACCATTGTTGTGCTCCACTTAGCATGACTATGGTTGTTACAAAAGTCCCAGAGATTAGAAATTGAGATCATTCATCCATTTTTTTAAAGTCTTCCTTGGAAGGCACTATATGAAAACAATAGAATCTGTCACATGACTTTTTTATTTGTCTGGATTTCTTTTTAAGCATTAACAAACTCTCATGTCCCCTTTCAAATTCGTTACTCACATGATCTCACTCTGAGTCCATTCAGTGTGGTCGCTGACACTTGGTCTCTCTCAAGGCTACACAGAACAATTGAAAAGCCATGAGTGTTTTAGGGTTTCAGCCATACACAGTGCGAGCAATAAAGGAAATTGCATATACTCTTTACTGTTCTTCTGTAGAGAATCACTGAGATTACCCCTTCCATGCTTTGTAATCTACATTTTCATGAGTATTTCATTTTTATCAGAATTAAACTAATTCTATTTTTATTTAATTCTTGACATATTAACCATTTTGGGATTGTTTTAAGTTAAAACTAAAATATATTCTTTGGGTGAAAATCAAAATAAAGCAGCAGCAAATAGAACAAAATTTAGAGATTATCCTCCAACATTTTTTGTATTTTGCTATTATTTCCTGCATTGTTGGAATTCTGTTCAGTAAGTATTTGTCTGTGCTTAAGACATCACATGATTCCTCTATGTTGTCTTCTGACAGTTTTCAAAGTTTTGGGTCTCATACCTTGGTCTTTGTTTCATCTTGACAGATTTGCATGTATGTGTGAATAGAGAGATAAATACTTACATTAAACCTCTAACACGTGTACCCAGTCACTTAACACAGTACCTAAAGAAGGGGTCTTTTCTCCAGCTAGCTCCAGTTAGCTCCTTGTCAAGAATCAGTTGGCTGCAGCCTGTGGGTGTGCTTTTGTGTCCTCTGTTCCATGTTATTGGTCTGTGTGTCTATTTGCACACCAGTGCCATGTGATTTTTGGTATTATCTTTGTAGCATAATTTGAAATTGGCTGGTGGGATGGTTCCAGTCTTGCTCCACATGGCTAGGATTGCTTTGGCTATTCTGAGTTGTTTGTATTTCCATGTGAAGTTTAGGGTTATTTATTCTTGTTCTCGGAAGCATCTCATTAGAATTTTAATGAGGAGTTGTTTGCATCTGTACATGGCTGTAGTTGGTCTGGCCATTGTAAAAATATTAAAGCTGTGAGTCCTTGGACTTGGACAATATTTCCATCATCAACTATCTTCTTAAATTTCTTTCTTCGGAATTCTTTTTTTTTTTTTTAGCGTAGTATTCATTCTTCACCTTGATTAGGTTGATTCTTACATATCTTACTTTAGAAACGGTTATGAATGTTACTGATTTTCTGTTTCTTTTTCCACTAGTTCTTACTGGTATGTATAAAAACAACAGATTTTTGTAAATGTTGATTTTGTATCCTACACATGTCTTTACTTTTTAACTAATGTCCCATGCATATTATTTTTGATGGGAAAGAAGGGATTTGACACAGGATCTCCCTGTGTAGTTCAGGCTGTTCTTGAACTCACCATATAGTCCAGAGTGTTGGAATTACAGGCCTGTGCCACCCTGTCTGGCATATCCCGTGTATTTTTCAATCTTTGTGAAACACTTTTAGTTCTCAACAGATCCTGAAGTTTGGCCACTTGCTAGAGACTGTGCACCATTTCTGAGGTACACAGTCTCTAGCACGACTAATACAAGAAGAATTAGACAATGTAAGAGGACATTAAACAAATGGTAAACATGTTTTAGGCTTTGAAACAAGGAGGGTGTGTTTAAAATTGTGCAGGATATCAGACTGCACTGAATTAATGTTCCCTTCTGCCAGTTTTTTGCTGTATGTATTATGACAAGAGGCCTTTAAATCAGTTACAATTGGTTCCAATTCAGTTAATTCACTCATTAAATATTGTGATGGAGACAAGGAGGCTGAACATGCTGGGCAGATGTCAGACCACCAAGCTGCACTCCCAGCCTGATTCCAACTTAAAAATGTCTTCGAAAAACATCAACTCTGGGAACCTTTTTGGAAATCAATGATACAACAAGTGATTATCTATCATCAAAGCATTATATTAACTTCTTTTAGGAAATCAATGTACAGCAAATAACTTTTGAGCAATAAATAGTGGCAGGGCACTACATTAAATCCTATCTATGGAAAGAGGTAAGTTATAATTGAATACGAACATTATATTGATAACCTGGAGGTCTCTGCATTTAAGAGGCATATTTAGTAGTTTTGAAAATACTCAATTGCAATATTATTTACAGTAGTTAATGTAAATAGCATAAATCTCAGATTTAGGAAAGTTCTTAAATCCATTAAAGACTGTATTTATATAGTGTATGTTCATTGACAGTGATAAGCTCTTTAATGGTGCTACTGTGATAGTATTATTTTGTGCCCATTAATTTCTATAATAAACACTCAGAAACTCAGCTCATTTTTACTGCTATGACAAAATATCTGAAATTGAATATTTTATCAAATATTATTTAAAATATGTTATAAACATATTTCTATAATTATAAATTATATTTTACATAATATACAAATATATTATATATTATATTATAGTTTATAAATACATTTTATATAGCTATATATTATAAATATAATTACAAATTATGTGAAACATTATTTTATACATTATAATACATGTAACTAAAATTATGTAGTCTATAAAACATATAGTCTATAAAACAAATAATTTTTAATCTTAATATAAACTATTTAAAATATGTTCTCATAACTGAAGACATGGAAATCCAAGGTCAGGGAACTGGCCATATTCCGGTCTGGTGAGACCTCATTCTTTTCACTGCTATTTTTTCACAAAGCAGACCTAAGTCACTCCCCTGCAGACTGTTTACAGTCTCTGTCCCATTTATGAAATTCTTAGACTTGGACACTTCATAAAAGCACCCCTCTTAATGCAACAAAAGTGGTAGATAAGTCTCAAAATGAATTTTGGAAAGCACGTACACATTCACAACATTTTCTTAATTACTTTCCTTATTGCTGTCACAAAAATCTCAAAGCCCAAAATTAGAAGGAGAAAAGTTGATTAATTCATGGTTTGTAGAGGTTTTAGTTCATAGTTGGCTGCTTCAAGGCAGAGGGGAAACAGTTCACAGTGGGCAGAATATAGCAAAGCAACCAGGGACAATCATGATTCTATCTCTATATCTTATATCTTATCCAGGCTACTTAGGGCAAGTAGCACTCACACCCTTAATCCTGGTGCCCTTGATCCTAGCATTGCACCACAAAGCAGTCCCAGATTGCACACTCCACATTTGGTCACCTCTGAAAATTGTCACCTAGGACTACATAGGGCTTTGGAGGACATCTAGACACAAGTCATAACAGGAAACAATTAAGATAATTACATTTTTAATTATCTTTATAAAAGCCAGAATTTCTGGGTGGCTTGCTATTTATGCTTGTATAGATACAACAGATAATTAATACACAAACAGGGGAAAGTCACTCAGCAAGAGAGACCAGTGTTCAGAGACCGCAGAGTGCACACAGCAGGACCACTCAGAGGACGCTCTTCCAGTACCCACTGAAGCCTCCAGGACCTAGGAAAGCGCATAATTCTGGAATGTGAAATGCAGCATTGAGGATTTATAGGAGGCTGAGAAGAGGAAAGAAATGCAAAGCCATTAGTAAGTTTCCTAATAATACTTCACATTTATCAAAGCCTGGACTGTGAGTCTACCACTTAAAAATAGTAACAATAGGCAACTTTAGTGTAGTAATGTATCACTTCAACACAATAATATACATGATATTGGATGGTAAATCTTACCTGCAAAATCAATACTAAATAGTTTACATACATTACAGCAAAAACAATTACTTTGTACCCAGATTTCATGGTTCTAATGCATAAGTCTACTCTTAAGCCTGAGAAGAGGGACTAAAATAAAGCTGTGTAGTGTAGGAAGCACGTCAATCATGATTAAATGAGAAAGAGATCATGCAATTGATAGAAAATTTAAATATATATTATTATATGTTTATTTACATTATATAAATTATATAAATATATTTATCTTTATTATATTGCTATCTTAAAAATGAAAATGAATATCTCCAGGATGGAATAACATTCTGATGTGGAAAAGCCACTGAGAAAGATAGATATAGATGGACCAATAAAAAACAGATTTTGCCCATCGAACAATAATTTACTAAACCGGATATTTACTCATTATTTACTTATTTATTTACTCTCTTTTTGAAGCAGAGTCTCACTCTGCAGTTCAATATGGACTTGAACTCCTTATGTAACCCAGCCTGGCCTCAAACCCCCAGCAATCCTCTTGCCTTGGCCTCCCACGTGCTGGTATTACAGATGTGTGCCACCACTCCTGGCATCAGACATGTATTTATTCCCTCACTTGTTTCTTTGTTTTTTCCTCAAATATTCATTGAAAGTAGCAAGGTTTTGTATGACTTAGTCTACATAATGCAGACACCCAAAACTAAATAAGGTCTCCAGTTTTATGTAGTTGGATATTCTAAAGTATCAACTATAATATATGCATATAGTGGTAATGTAAGTAAATTTCTAGAAATGTACTCTACTTTTGTTGATGAATAGGAAAATATGTATAAATGAGATAAGATAATTATAATTTACGGGTGAGTAACATGCTGTGTGTTTACTTCTTGGCAGGAGTTTTGCATAGATTATGTCATTTATTCTTCCCCATATCCTTGGGTTTGTTTTAATTTATATCCATATTAGATATTACAAAACTAATTCTGTTGACATTAAATAGCAAGTAAATGGCAAGAAAAAAAGGCTGGAATTAAAGTTTACCTGACTTTGAAATTCTTGGTGTTAGCTATTGTATGAGAGCCATTATCTTAAAAAAAATTAATAAATTAGGAAAATTTTGAAATGTATATATTGCCTTTATGAAACACCTACCAATAAATAGTACAGGGAAAATGAAAAATGTTAAGTAACTTAAAATAATTGAAATATTAATTCAAAATAATGGAAGACCCCAGGTGACTAACAATCACTCAAGTCTGGTACTGAATTGAATCAGTAGGTGAAAACAAATGTCACAATTGTAGCTGACAAGAAAAAAATGCATCATTGAGATTGAGCTACTAGAGAGAGAATAAATTATATCTATGTCATTAAGTTACAGAAGATACTTCCTTTTGAAAAAGATTTAAATATTTACCCTCTTCTACTAACATATACAGTTTGCCAGTCCGAGGAGTTGATTTCCTATGAATAAATTATGGTACATATCTGAAATATGTACGAATAAAAAATAAATCAAATAGAAGTTTAGTACTGCCCTCCCCCTCTCAAACACATTGATGCAAAGACACAGCTGGACACACACACCCACACACGCACACACACACTTCTACTTCAAGGATGAAACTTACCTCTCCTTTTGGATATTTACAAGAAGCGAAAGCTTTACGGTTTTATAACTTCTGTTTTTTTCTCATATTTTAAGAATCATTTATTAAAACTATACTCTGGGAAGCATCAAGAAAAATTTCACTACACAGTTATGAATGAGAAAGGCAATTGTTATACATTTTATTATAAATGTTTTATGGAGAATATATAAAAATTCCATTAATTTAAAATGCAAAAGTTATTTTTATATATGCAGTTTTAATTTAGTCTCTGAAAAAAGCACATTATTACAATGGTTTTAATCTGGCTAAATTGCATATCTTTGAAGTAAATATGCTTTTGTCCCAGATAAATTGAATAGGCTTACGGTAAATTGAGTATGTTTGAGGGTTAGTTAATCACAGTGGTTATGAGGACAAAGTGTGGGACCATATAGTCTAATTTTTTGGTTTGTTTGTTTTGGGTTTTTTTTTCTAAGTTTTAATGCTATCTTCAACCTCACCAGTATTACAGTATTAAATAAAACATTTATTCTCATTGCTATCTGATTTTCTCATGAATAAAATGGCATTAGTAATAGTCCATGTTCCATAATTTTAAATATTAAGCAGTTTTATTTAATGATTATGTGAAAGGATCTTTTACACATGAAGTGTTCAGCAAATGGAAGGAATTATTAATAATGATAATGAGGAATATGGCTTTTAAGGTAAAGTTTAGCAACATACTTGCTCTCACATCCTATGAAATTGCGAACACTTATCAGCATTTCTCTAATACTGGAGAATAGAGCAAACAGGCAAATACGTATTTGTAGCCTACACATGCAACAGACTCTAAATTTCAGTCTCATATTTCTTAATTTGTAAATACTAAGGAAAATGTGTACACTGGGGAAGGAAAAACAAGTAGGGGAGATGGTGTTGTAATAAGGAGGTTGTGATGAGAAAAAATTAGAAACAGGACACAGAATTTATAATGTTATTTTATCATGGTCACCAAGAGTTAAACACAAGAAAGTGCCGGAAATCTGTCTACAACACTAAAGATACACAGTATTCATACAAGGGCCTGGATCCCATAGCAATGTCCTGTGTGAGTCCACAAGAAAACCTAGAGCCCATGACAATGCCTCCCATGAGTCGAACCGGAGATCTACGAGAAGGACTCACCCCAATCTCTTTTATGGATCTGCTGGGAAGGCCCAAAGGTCCATGGTAGAAACTAGAAAGTCTATGCCAGCAGGTGAAGGAGCTGTGCTGGTAGGTGGAGGGTTCTACACTGGAGCTGAGAAGTCATGCTTATAATAAATACCAGGGCTGTCCTGAAGAGCATCACAGCCATACTCAGTGACACAGAGGCCTTGAGCTCCTCCAACAATAAGAACAGGCAAGTACATGCCTGGAAGCCAGCCTGACAAGTTCATTCTGGAGATGAAACAGCACACATCTTCCCGTCTGGAGCCAGGAAAGGATGCTCAATGTAAGGCCAGAGCTCCCCCAAAGTGAACCACAACGCTCAGCAATAAGGTCCCAAGCTCCTCTGATGATGATGATTGAACTCACACTGGGGAAGCTTGTTATGATGAGCTCCTCCAGGAGAACCAACAGCTCAAACAGCAACACTTAGAGAAACCTATAAGGTCTCACTCTTCTCCATGTCTCTATTTACGCTGGCAACTTTCCTCAGGTGAAACATTTACACTCAGCACCAGGATAATTTAAACCAGCTGGCATTAAGTTGACCACCAGTTTTTAATCTGTAACAGTTGGTTAAGAAAATCTGAATACATCATGGACTTTGGCTCATAATAACATGGAAATATGAAGTACAATAAGCGCACTATGTCAAAATAAGATATTAAAAGTAGGGGAGATCGGATATGGGATCCTTGTAAGTATCTGTTTATTACATCTTCCAAAATCACTGAAACCTTAACATGTGCTGAAAGTTTTTTAGCAATGAATTGAGAAAAGAAAGAAGTACTGAGTAATCTACAACTTGGGAAAATTTATTTAACTGACAAAGATAATTACCAAGAGAAGACAGGGTAACAGTTACATTTGATGACCAAGGGAGACAGAGCATTCTGTATAAAACAGGCTTTATCCCACTGGCTTTTATAAGAATGTTTCCTCACAGCATGATTTGCTATTTTTAGCTCAGCCTGGCTAAGAGAACAAAAATAAAGGCTTCAGGGGCATAAAAATAATGAAAGTCATTATTTATTTGTTAGGTGTAATAGAAAAGCTGAGTTTTGATTCTGTGCTTAGAGGTTTACAGACCAGAGCAGGAGTCTGAGAAGCACAGCCCCAAGTTAAACTATGATGCCTGCAGGTGCCTTTGGAATTTAAAATGTTTACTGCTCTCTGGTCCTTTAAGGCAAATGTTTACAGATTCTGAGAGAGAGGCAATCTGGGAAAATACAATAAAGACTATTTTACTCTTAAATCTGTGTTTGCTCAGGAGTTAATCGGGGATTTGAAAGTGAGAAATTGCACCATTCAAATGCATAATGTGACTCCAACTCTGGGTTCCAGGGCAATCCTGTGAGGTGAAATCTCAGAACAGAGGGAGCCAGGGTGCTTGAGTAAGGACCAGGACATTACATTAGAAAAGGGATGCTCTGATAGGCAAAATATGTTAGATAACCGTCTTTCTATTCCAGCCAAATATCAACCCCTCTCCAAAAGGGAGAAAATAAATCTCCGCTATCATCTTCACTTTCGTTAATAAAGACTTACAAGGGAGCTTGGACCTCCATCCCAACACCTCTTCGCCCCCCCCCCCCCCGCTCAAGGTATGACAAAGTTTGAGGTGGCTGAGTATACCTTCAAGACTGCAATAGTCTCCTGACAGTAAAACTCCTCTCCTCCAAGGTCTCAGGGTGGGCTCTTTCATTATTTTTGGCACTTAGTCTGAACCTGCACAGAGAAAATGAGACAGATAAGAAGGAGACAGAGGAGGAGACCTTTAATATGGGAATGGGAGAGCTTTCCTGGCAAGGGGTACAGAGGCTCTAAAGGAGAACAAAGGCTGGGAGAGGAATTTGGGAGGTGGGAAAAATGAAGTATTAACAGTTTGGAAGACGCATCTGCCTGTGTGAAACAGGAGACAGAAAGATTTACTGGGGGATGGAGGTGGAGGCTTGGATGGCTGTGGAATCTGGATTGGAAAGGGCTCTTATGCACATGGGAAAAGGGAGCAGGAGGTTTATCTCTAGAATGAGAAGGACAATGCAGAAGTCACTCCTGGAGAGAGAAGTTATTTCTCTGGGCCCAGTACCAAGCTGGGCAGATGGAGCTACACCCAAACTAGCAGAAACTGTCACTGTTGGGCCCTGGGTGCAACCACTGCCCTCGCCTTCACCCTTCCTGAGCACCTGCAGAAGAAGCCAAGGAAAACAAGTTTCTGTGGCACCCATAGTCTCATGACCCCCTTAGCTGTGCTTCAAACAAAAGTCACTCATTGGAGTGTCAGCAGAGGCAGCGCTTCCGGGACCTCAGTTATAAAGACTCCCACCTGTGAAACATAAATAGTCCACAGGAAGAGAAAGAGTGGTGAATTCCATGAAAAGTTAATTTTTTAAAAAATTTGTTCTTGCTGAAAATCCTCATAAAGCTAAAGTCTGAGAGAAAATACTGGCAAACCTGTAATTTTATAGAGGGCACACAGGTACTCTATAGAAATACAGATTCCTCAAAGCTCAGCAGTAAAGACTAGCACCGTTCAACTTCACAATGCAGTGGGCAATGACAGGAAAGACCTTTCGTGAAAGAGGCTCTCAGGACAGCAAAGAGGTACCACAACGAACGCCCGAAATATTTAACCATTAAAAAAAAATAAATCCTGAAGCCAAAACTATATGAGAATTCGCCTATCATGATGGTAAGAAAAATATTATTTTTAAAAAAGAAAAGAAACCCAACCTATTGAAAACAGCAAATGTCGATGTACAAATGGAATGATTTGATCATTCATGTACTATATCCCTGGGAGTGTAAAATGAAAACCACATTTTAAAATGTATTTAGTTTCTTTAAAATAAAAGTTTGAATGCAATTACCATATAACCAGCAGTCATGACTCAGAATTCGCACATCTCTGTATTCATTCCAGGAAAATGAAATACACTTGTGGTATCCATCTTGCCACCTGTATGAGAAGCCCAGACAGATTGGGTGAAGAGATGCAGGGCACTGATGCCTTTCTAACCAGAGAGAACTTCTGAGAGTGTGGATAGGCGTCCAGGGAATTACGCTGAATGACAAAAGTAAAAGAAAGAAACGCTGATCCCAAGAGGTTACACACAGTATCCAATAGGATTAAGTTTCCCTAAGACTCTTGGAATGGCTGGGTTACAGAAACCCAGTCCGCACCACCATACCACACAGATGATCCTGTGGCAGTGAATCTGTTGACCAATCACTCAGCTACATGGTTTCAGATAAGCAAATCTTTCCTAGCACAGCGTTGAGCAATCATTTGCACCATTTCCTTACTGTGACATATTTCCATTTTCGAAAGGTCACCGTTTAACAAGCCCTGGAAGTGAGGGTTTGTGTATGCACACCATGGATGATGTCCTGAGTTGGTGTTTGATAGCAGGTGGGTGGATCAATCCCAGTCTTCCTCTGTCATGCTGTTAGGGCCGACGCCACAGGGAAAGAGACCCCAAGGACTCAACTCTTGGTGAGGGAAAAAAGTTTATTTCCATGCGCATGGGGTCCCTCAGGCAAACGTGTGCGGAGGGGCCCCGAGGGGAATCTGTGCAGGGTTTTTAAAGGTACAAGCAGGAGGCAAGCAAGTTTACAGAAGCAAATCGCATTGGTTAATTTTGAACGGCGCAGGACTTGGCTAACGCTGATTTGAGGGTCTGGGGCTGAGTAACCATGGAGACCGAGGGTCTTGGGTTGACCTTAGAGTGCCAGGTGCCCCCTGGTCCTGTTTATGCAGTACATTCTTTTGCTTATCTCTATCTTTACAGAGAACAGAACATCTAGTGGTTAATGACTAGCAGAGACATTCCTTTCTGCCCTGCTCTGATTATCTCCTGGGAAAGGTTTAGGGAGTGAAACATTTCTTATAGCTCTGTTCTATAGCTCGGGGGGGGGGTTACATTACAAACGGGGAGTCGATTCTCTCATTCCCCCCTTTTTCTTGTGGATGACTTTTAATCTTAAAGGTCCTGTATGGGTAAGGGATTACATTGTTGACGTAGCACCATAACTTTTACTTGAGAAATCTGGGCCCTCACAAACCGGGTTACTCAGTTAATGAGGCAAGGGGCTATAGCCATGACTATAATGAATCCGGCCAGGGGTCCCAATAAAGGGAGGATATAGGGCAGAATTGATTCCCGGAAAGAGAACATTTTGGTTTTACTTGAAGGGGGCTCTTATACAAAGATCTTTAACAATAGGTTTTTTTTGTTTACAGGGGGACCAAAGCCGCCGTGTAAGGTCGGCATCAATGTTATCAAAACAAGCAAGCTAAAACAGTTTATAACCAGCATAATCTATGTTTTAGTCAATTTTTAACTTTAAGGGTTATCAGTCTGTTGTGTAGTCCACTGAGTATGTCCCTCGTTGTTTGCTGTTTCCAGTGGCTTTACATGAGTGTAGTGAATCTGCGCAGTTTTTCTTGCTACCTTGATGGCAGTGAGGGTACTGAGCACCACGGTGAAAGGTCCTTCTCAGCGGGGTTTAAGGGAGTCACGGTGGTGACATCGAACCAAGACTGGAGTCCCTGGGGCCTTGAGAGGCGTCTCTGAAGGCAGGTCCAGGTGTTTTTGTCTAAACAGCTGGTGGATCCAGGCCAACACAGGTTGGAGTGTCTGTAGGGACTTAAGATCTCGATTAGTAATTTTAGCTAATTTGTCTTCTGACAATCTTGGAACCAATGGCGGGGGCCTCCCAAACATGGCTTTAAAGGGGGAAATTTTGGAAACATATGGGGTATATCTAGCTCTTAACAGTGTAAAGGGAAGAAGGCTCATCCAATTATCGCCAGTTTTTGAAAACAGCTTAGCTAAAATGTCCTTGAGACTTTGGTTTATACGTTCTACTTGCCTTGAGCTTTGTGGCTGATAGGCACAGTGGAGTTTTAATTAATCTTTAATGTCTGGGCTAACTTTTGGGTGACTCGGGCTATGAAAGCCAGGCCATTATCGGACCCCATTGATAGTGGGAGGCCAAATTAAGGTATGATCTCATGCGATAGCCTTTTAATTACCACTAAGGCTGACTCAGACTTAGTAGGGAAAGCCTCTACCCAGCCAGTAAAAATGTTTATTAATACCAAGAGATAGCAGTGTCCCTGTAAATTAAGTTTTACCATGTCCATGAAGTCTATTTCCCAATGTTCTCCTGGAACAATTTCTTGATGTTGGGTGGTCTCCAACGCAGAGCTCTCGGCTGAGTTGACTAACAAGCACTGTGGGCATCTGGAGCTCGAAGAGGTGGTCAGTTTGTAGAGTTTTGGAATAAAATATTGAGTTTTGAACAATTTTGCAAGGTGAAACAGCTCCCGCCCTAGTGTCTTTAGTAACAGTACTTGTTTATCAGGTAACTGGTATCAGCTCCTTGGGGTGGGAGACTTTATTCCAAGTTGAGATGCCAACTGTAGGTCTTTTTTTGTGCAGACTGGTTCTGACAAGGTCAGAGGACTAGTATTAGAGCAGTTACTTTTTTGGTTGACCCCTCTGATGTGGTTGCTATTTTTTATCTCTGGTTGGGTGAGCCTTGTAAGGAATAGCAATCCATTGAGGCAGCCAGACAGCTGCCAGCAAATCTAGAATCTGTGGAGCATTTTTAGATGGCTTCCACGTATATGTACAGTAGCAAAGGGATATCTTCAGTAAAAAATGTTTACCCTCTTTTCCGTGGCTAGTTTTAGCCTCTCAGTCAAAGCAACAAGCTACGCCTTTTGGGCAGAAGTGCCAGGCTCTACCCGCTTAACCCAGAGTACCTCCTTTTCGGTGGTCACTGCTGCCTCGGCCATTTGTTTGCCGTTTTGGATGAGGCTGCTTTTATCGAACAGTTGTCGGCATTTCCCAAAAGCTGGTCAGTAAGATCAGCCTGTAGGTTCTGCTGCAGTTCGAGGATGTCAGCGCACTCGTGGAGAGAGGTGTCCTTTGTTCCTCCGGATCATCATCAGGCATAAGGGTGGCTAGGTTTAAAGCTGAAGAAGTCTTGAATATCATTGACTGTGGGTCTAGAAGCAGGGCTTGACAGTAGAATTCTGGCATTTGAGAGCCTTTTTTCAGGAGGGGTTTTGATAAGAGTCTCTAAACTGTGAGAGGTTACCACAGAAATCACTTGCCTAAAGCATGTTTCTTCGCTTCCTTAAGTAACATTGTCACAGTAGCTAGTATTTTAAGGCAGGGAGGCCATACTCCTGTTACTGAATCAAGTCTTTTGGAGAGGTAGGCTATAGGCCTCTTTTAAGGGCCAATGTCCTGAGTTAGGACTCCTTTGGCAATGTCTCTGAGTTTATCTATGAACAAGGTGAAAGGCTTGGTAACGTCAGGGAGTCCCAGGGCTGTGGCCTCTGTCAAGGCCCGCTTGAGCTGCTGGAAGGCCTGTTTACATTTATCAGTCCAGTTCAGCGAATTTTGAGTTTCTCCCTTATGGGAGTCATATAGAGGCAAGCTTTTCAGTAAAATTTAGCCTACAGTATCCAACTGTCTCCAGAAAGTCTTGTCTGTTTTTTAAAAGTCTTCTCTAGTAGAGCAATTTTAACATCTTGGCTATCTTTTTGTAAATTTTTTAGTTCTCAAAGACCTTTTTGTGCTATCTCTATTAACTGGCTGAGGGGCATTTTCTTAAACCTCTTAAACCTTTGCAATTTTTGTCTAACATGTGGGGCCCACTGAGTTACAAAGAGAACAACTGGCAATATTGGGAAACCTTCTTACCTCTGGATGTCCAGTCAGGGTGGCACAAAAGGAGAACATGGTTTTGGCATTCCGGATCAGAGAGCCGGCTTCATCTGGATGGCACACTGCTTCTTGTCCAAGGGTGTCACGTGACAGGCCATCATTTTACTAAAATTATATTCTTAACAAAAAGGGCTTTTTTTACAGGTAACAAAATTGTGCTGCATAATCTCCCAGATGTTCACAGCACATGTAAGAACTTGTATCTTATTTTTAGTATCACCTATAATCTCATTTTAATGAAAACATTTTGCAGCAAAGTACAATCTTATGTATACTTCTACCAAAACTGATCTAATACTGTCAAATTCTGAACACATTTACTTCTTGTCAAACCTGTTATTTGTAGTACTATAAACCAAGACAAATAAAATTTACATCCTCTTGAGCCTTCTACAACTTACAATAATACCTCTCAAACTAAGCTTTAATCTTTTTCCACATTCTGGCATAGCCAGACACCTTTACTTGAAGACCACTCTCTTTGTCCCTCTTTTTACTATTACCAGTCAATTACCTTTTCTCTCACTTTTCAGACAACATCAAAACTCTCAACAAAACCCTTGAAGTCACCTTTTAGTAGTCCAAAACATACTTATTTACCACATAAAAATGTTGTATTTTAAAAACAAAACTATAGCCTTTTAACTGGCTCAAATAGAGTACCGCCTGGTTTTTACTTGGCAAAGTTGACATGACTCTTAACAACCATAGATATACATATATATGTGCACATGTTTACATTTTTACCAGAGAGAAAAAATACTCCTTTTAAAAGGCATGCTGAGGTTGAAAGCAATCAATTGAAGTCTTACATATTAAACAAGGTGCCACAACATTAAAGACACAAACAAAGGGAGCTTCTTGTACAGTTTGGTGAGCTAAAGGAAGTAATTGAATCTAATAAGCCATATGGATCCTGCAACAGAAATGGGCAACAAGCCCCTAAGTTAGTAACAAGTTTAAACAGGCAACCAAGGAGAGGGCGGAGGAAGGAAGGGTTTTACCCACGGTGGGGGCTCCTCCCTGATGTCCTGCCATACCAAGATGTAGGCGACCTGGTTGAGATGGCCCTCTCGTCCGGGGCAGAAGATGATGTTCTTAACTGCTAAGATGAGGGGAAGGTGGAAAGTCCCCTCCGGTGGCCAACCCATGGAGAATGTGGGCCACTCAGACGAGCAGAAAGTCTGCCATTTACTTTTTTAACCTGTAAGGAGAGATTGTGAGCCCTCTCTCGAACCTCCAACCAATGGTCGAGGGTGAGGGACAATGGGGACGATGTCATTTGTCCCATGGTGTTCTGAAGACAAAGAGTGGTTAGCGTACGCGCGACACAACAAATAACCGTTCACAACAGTCACAACACACAGGACAAACAGGCCGGCCACCTCACTCTCACGCATTAGTTTCACACCAAACGAGTCACCTTAGGGGGTGCCTCCAGATTGGCCCGGACGGACCACAGATTGGGAATGAAATTCCCCAGATTGGCCCAGACGGACCACAGATTGGGCCCCAGATTGGCCCAGATGGACCACAGATTGGGAATGAAATTCCCCAGATTGGCCCGGACGGACCACAGATTGGGAATGAAATTCCCCAGATTGGCCCAGACGGACCACAGATTGGGAATGAAATTCCCCAGATTGGCCCAGACAGACCACAGATTGGGAATGAAATTCCCCGAACGAGTCACCTCAGAGGGTGTCTCCGAATTGGCCCTGACGGACCACAGATTGGGCCCCAAACCGATAGGAAAATCCTATCGCAGACGGTGAGCCACGGAAAACTGTGTGGGGCGTCCCCCGGTCACCAGAGAACAGAGAACAGATAACAAAAACAGGTAACAAAAATTGCCCCTAGACCGGAGCCGTTTGGCTCGGGGCGTAAAATACCGGTAGATTGATCCTCAGAGTAAAAATAAGAAGCGACCGGTCGTACTCACCCACCGCAGAGCCGTTGAGGTCACCTTCCGTGAGACGTGCTATCTCGCTGGGGCCTCCAAGATGTTAGGGCCGACGCCGCAGGGAAAGAGACCCCAAGGACTCAACTCTTGGTGAGGGAAAAAAGTTTATTTCCATGCGCATGGGGTCCCTCAGGCAAACGTGTGCGGAGGGGCCCCGAGGGGAATCTGTGCAGGGTTTTTAAAGGTACAAGCAGGAGGCAAGCAAGTTTACAGAAGCAAATCGCATTGGTTAATTTTGAACGGCGCAGGACTTGGCTAACGCTGATTTGAGGGTCTGGGGCTGAGTAACCATGGAGACCGAGGGTCTTGGGTTGACCTTAGAGTGCCAGGTGCCCCCTGGTCCTGTTTATGCAGTACATTCTTTTGCTTATCTCTATCTTTACAGAGAACAGAACATCTAGTGGTTAATGACTAGCAGAGACATTCCTTTCTGCCCTGCTCTGATTATCTCCTGGGAAAGGTTTAGGGAGTGAAACATTTCTTATAGCTCTGTTCTATAGCTCGGGGGGGGGGGTTACATTACAAACGGGGAGTCGATTCTCTCAATGCAATTCCATGTCACCTACGTTGCACTGTAATGCAATGAGAGTGATCAAGCAGCTGGTAGGAGTTCTGATTGTTTCATAACCTCACAGGAAGAATCCCCTTTAATGGCTTTCCATGGTGGTAGAGGATGGCATCTCCAGGACACACACCACCTCCTGTATGTAGGACCATCACCTGTGCTGGGTGGAAGGTAACAGGAGGGAACAGGGTGTTTAGATTAGTGACTATGTTTATAAAAATTAATAGAGGATAGAGAGGAATCAGAAAATAGGAATCATAGGCAAAGATGGCATTTAAGTGGGTATCTTACCCAGGTCGATCTCGGTAATTTGTAATACTTCTCAACATTTTGAAATAAATGTGAATTTTGTTTTCCTAAGATACAAGAAAACTTAAGCTTAAAGAGGTTAAGCATGTGCCAAATGTACAAGACTGATGTTACCTATAAAAATAACAGCACCGGTATGCTCTAACAGTCAAGTGCACATGCATAGGAGCACACACACTCACACACACACACACATACACACACTCACACATACAAGCTCACCATAAGGCTGGCTTTCTTTCTTTCTTTCTTTCTTTCTTTCTTTCTTTCTTTCTTTTGTTCTTTCTTTCTTGCATAAACTATCTCCAGTGAGTCTCAGAGTGACCCCAGGATGTAAAATGACAATTTAGATACAAAAAGGCTAAGAAATGTACCCACAGCCACATATCAGAAATGATGCTGCTGGAAGCAGAATTCACAAAGTCAGGCTCTGCCAACCCTTTCCCCCTTCTAGCAATAATCGCAGAGCTTGGCTTCTTTTTCCCACAAGACAGGAATCTGAAGCTCTCTTCAGAACACCGTGTTAGGAATCTCAGTGATTTCAGGCATTAGATATAATGCATAAAAGAAGTTTTCCACCACTTCCTCTGGATTAACTCATGGGCTCTGTTAGCTATTCAATGGCGGTGACATTGTGAAAGAATAGGGAAATAGGAAGCCAAGATAATGGGTTCACATACTATCTTTTGCTGGTTTACCCAACTTGGTTTATTTTTAATTAGATTTTTTTTCTCTGTCTCTCTCTTTCTCTGTCTCTGTCTCTGTCTCCATCTCTGTCTCTCTCTCTGTGTGTGTGCGTACACGTGTGGGCATGCATAAGATAGTAATTCCCCCTAACAATTTGGGAAGTGAGAGGCTGAATAAAATTAATGTGCCTGACTGTATGATAGGTACTCAGTAAATGAGTTTCCTCACTTTCTTTTGTGATTTTCACTTTATAAAACAACCTTACATCAATGTTCTATTGGATATATTTGCCGACAATTTTTGCCTTTTTTTGTATATTTCATGTTATTCTTGTTTCTTTTTGTTTTATTATAATTGCTAAGACTATTAGTACTTATAATTAGTACAAACTAACTACTTTCTTTGTGACATTTACATATCAAAAGTCTACGTAAGGTACACTGGTCTTTTTTACTGTCTTTTAACTGTCACAGACTTCCTCCTGTCATTTTCCTCTTCTCTCATAGCCACCAATTTCTTCTACCCTCACATCCTTTTCTTCCCTGGATTTCACAAATTAGAGAAAAATTCAATATTGTCTTTTTAAATCTGCTTTATTTGCTTAACTGAATAATCCATACGCCCATCTGTTTTCCTGCAAATCACACGATTCCACCTGTTTTTATGGTGGAACAATACCCCATTGTGTAGACACATATATCCTGTTTTTAACCTGTTCATCTGTTGATGGATTGCTAGATCCATGCTCTGACTTGGCTGTGTGAACATTGCCGTGTCCATGGGGGTGCAGGTTGTATCCGACACTGATTCCTTGGCCTCTGCACCTCCAGAGCAACATGGAGTAGCTGGACATGAGAATTCTATGTTTAGAATTTTGAGGACCCTTAACACTGATTTCCATAGTCCCTATAGTAAATCATATTATATCCTGGCAATCTACAAGGATTCCTTTGTTCTCACATTCTTACTAGCATCTCTTTTGTGTGTGTTTGTGTTTCCTTGTTTTGTTTAGTTGATAATAGCCATTCTGACCACAGAGCATTGAAATGTTAATGTCTTGATTTACATTTTCCTGATGAGTTAGGATGTAAAACGTTTTTCATGTAATTAGTGGTTATTTGCACTTGTTCTTTGGAGAAGTGTTTGTTCAGCTCATCTGCCTTTTTGCTGTTTGGATTGCTTTTCTTTCTGTGTGTAATTTATGGAGTCCTGTATGTATTCCCAATACTAATTCTCTGCCAAATGAACAGCTGACAAAGTTTCTATCCCATTCTGTATGCCATCTCTTTACTCTGTTGATTCCTTTGCTCTTCAGAAGATTTTTAATTTTATGTGCTTCCTTTTGTCAATTCTCACAATGATTTTTTTAAGCCATTGGAGTCCTATTCAGGAAATTATTACCTGTGCAACAATTTTCCCTCTAGTAATTCTAGAGTTTTGTATCTTGTGTCAGGAGATCTATCACTTCTTCTTCAGGTAGGTGTTCAGTTTTCACAACTTCTATGAATGGGTACATATTATAGCACTGACTAATAAAAAGCACACTGGGGGGTGATTTTAGGTGCTGCAGCTTTGTTAAGGAGTAAACAATTAGTCAACATTAGATCCTTTCAATGCTAGCATCCTGTGGCCATCAGGAAATTCCACAATATTTGATAATAATCTACCAGCTTTTGCTTATTGGAAAAACTGGTTTTCTTTGTTTTTATTTTCTTTCTAATGCTAGACAGAATTACAGAACCAATCTAGTTACTGATTTGGATGACAAAATCTTAGTTTTCTTCCTTAAGGAATATTTATCTCATTTTCATATGAGAAAATCAGCAAGTAGATAGTTTATTGAGGTTTACTGGGAGAAAATATCCTCAATGAAGGTGAAAAAAAAAAAAATAGCACAGTCCTGGGAAGCGTTTGTGGGTACCCTGAGGGTGTCCTCAGAGAGAGAAGCTCACTGAGTTCTCTGCCATGAGCCCACAGGAAGTGGTCTGAGCCCTGAGTCCGCCTGTGACGCTGAATCCTACACAGAACACCCGGGACTTCTGCTCTCTGGGAATACGTTTGACTCCAGAGAGAACTGATTCCTAAGGTTGTCATCACAGCCAAATGGCTTCAATATTATACAGCTCTCCTTAGCTACACAACATAAAACCACAGTTCTCAAACCACATCATCATGCTTTGGGTTTCCTGACTTAATTTACTCATCAAAGACCTGTACGCAGTTTCCAATCATTTCTGAAATGTGCGAAAAACTAAAACAGGGCTTTTCACAGATTAAGCAGTGTACTCAAGAGTATTCTACGAATATTTTATATCCCTCTTTTAGGAAATACTAACATTAATATCTCTCACATTAATTGTGATAACTATGGGCATAGTTATGCTATTTATTTTCTTATAAAATCATAATGTATGATTTTTATATTAATGATTTGTGAACCTTGGTCAGAAGTTGTTTTCTGGGGTCAAGCCCATGTTTCATAACTTTCGTATCTGTATTTCTTCATGGAGTTTAGGAATCAGGCTGCTCTTTCATTCTTTATAATCAACTTAGAAACTTTTAAAGGGATCATTAAGACCTTAGAGAAACATTAAATTTTCAGTTCTAAATATGTTTAAATGACTTTAGGATGACATGTCCTGCTCAGCAGTTTTGCTTAAATAATAACATCGAACTCCAAAGAAGGAAAAAAAGCCTATATGTTCTCCCATCCTATTTCTCCCATCTTGAAGTTCTTCATGTTGCTCAGTAGCATATCTACAATTAAACAAATTGTGCATTTTATTTTAACTTTGGGATTAAGGCTTAATGCTTCCTCTAAATGGGTTTTGCAATGGTTCCAATTCCTAGAGGTAAAAACCGTTTAATTTTTCTTAATGCACAGAGGAAATGAAAAGTGACAATAGCTTTCTGCTTAGCAGAAAGAGCCTCACTCAGTTTTCTGTTTTTCTACTGGGTTGCCCATCCCTGACCAGGGGGAGTTTATTCAACAGAATAGCATTATCCAAAGACAATGGAAAGAAAGAATGTGTAAAAAGTAATAAACCCACAGTGCAGGGACTTCTGCCAGCTTTTGCAAGTCAAAACTAAATTTTTTTTGGCAGATTATTTGCAAATTGTTTGTCTTTACTGTGTGACTTTTGTGGATTCCAATGAATTGTTGGCAGACAGCTGATTTAGAATCATGATTTAAATAAATTGGAACCAAAAATCCCTAAGCCATTGGTGCCTTGGTGCCTGGAACGGAGACCACATGTCATTGTTACTTTGTGCAATATTTAATCAGGCCATCGTGACAGGTGGCTGCCCTTGCCGTACTCTCAGAGCTGGCCGATGTCCAGGTGCAGCAGAGCTGAGGAAAGGCCCCCAAAGTCCTCGAACCAGCTGGCTCCTTTTTCATTCAATAACTTTCTTCTAACACTTGAATGTAAGGTGTATCGGATGTTAATGCTAATATTCATTTTAGAAATAAAAGTTACTCCATTAATTTTAATAAACAAAATAGGATTTGTATATACTAGAATATCTTGTACAGTGATTGCCAAATCAGATGTGTGCAAATAAAAACCTGAATATAGCCTATTGTTCGGTGCCTATTGAGATGCAAAATACCACCACCAAACTCCCAGGGCTTCCTCCTCTGACTCTAATATTTGGCCAGGCAGTTCCTTATTTAGGGATCACTTACACTAATGTCTCTTTGTGTAGCATATTCTTCACCATTTGTGATGACTTGTCATGAACTTTTGCTGGGTTAATTTCACTATTTAGCAAAATAGTTGCTTTTAATATATGTTAGGTCATGTTTATTTACAAACAAATATATACTTTTCCTGCTAAATGGCATTGTAGATAACAATGCATTTTGCATTTAACTGTTCACACAGATGAAGAAATTTTGATAATTGGGAAAGGAATGTGACTTTCCAAGACCTACCTGAATAGTTAGGAGTTAATCTCTACCAGAACTGTTTTCCTTTCCTGCCTACACCACTTAGACTATGGAATTCACAACTGAATTCAGGTTCAGTGCAGTTCAGTGCCTAGTATCTCTTTCTAGGATTGTTCCGCTTCTTCTTTACCTTTTATCAAACATGATTCACTTGCTGAATAATAACAGTGTGTTGAATGAGTGCATTTTTCGTAAACATGAAAATGACATTTAGTGCAAATGAAAAACTGTATGAAAAACTGCTTCACTGTGCAAACAGGTTTCTATGTCAGATGTTTCTGGATTCCAATTATTTCGCTATAGAATGTTCTAATCCTCATGCTTGCTTTTATCCCCTGTCACTTGTCCTCTCTTATTTAATTAAATGAATCGGGAGCCTGGCATTGCTCGGGTTTTATGGGTTTGTTTTATTTTTTCCCCACTGTGGATATTTTCCACATACAAGAATTTGTGAATATTTGTTTATACATTTTCCATTTATCCAAAGTTATTTAATTATGTTTGAGAAAGGTCATAAGGAACAAATTATTTACTTTTACAGATAATAAATAATAAGTAATGAATGCAAAAGAGATATTGTAATAGAGTGTGTAGTAAGTAAATAAGACAGCAGCAAAAATGACTGAACTGCTCCATAGTCTTTCATTTTAAAATGACAAACAAAATAGTCCTTCTCACTGAGAGTGGAAAAACAGTTAAAATTAAATTAAATTTTAAATTAAAAAATGATACTTCATCACAAGCTCTGTCCAAAAATAAAATAAAAGAGAGAGAATCAAGACAAAGAAAATCATCCCGATTGACACAAGAAAGATGCTTGAGTGAAGGCACATTTTCTTGTAATGAGAGATCAAATCAAGGAGTAAAACACCACAGACTTCCTGGAAAAGTCAGAAAATGCTTTGAAAATGTACAATCCTGGAAGACAGCAGTTACTATGTTCACTTTGGTGACTGAAAAAACTAAAGGAATTCAACACATACATGCTGTAGCAGTGAGGTTTGATAGGAAAAGGGGGAGAGGAAATAAACCACATTTAAATAACTCCTATTGTGTACAGAACAGTGCTCATACTTTGTCTGAATCTTGTGACAGAGCTTTTCTGCAGTTATTATTTTGCTGGCTTTGGAGCTAAAGAATCAGGTTAGGGAGATGATACAAAGCTCCCTAACTCTGCAGTGCAAAGGGGTTCTAACTGCTGGTTGCTAACCTAGCTCCTCCCACCACATGCCTCAGAGGACAAGAGAGCAGCTCTCATTGTGGACCAGGTTACCATTTCCTTCTCCACACTGGCTGCCACATGCCGTTTGTTTTACTGTGATGTCTGTTTCACTTAAGGTGACACTTTTTACATTTCCAAGAAACAGAAATAGTGATGCACATAAAGAGACTTATAATTATAGCCTAGAGTTTTTCTACAAAGTCTTTTTTGTGTGTCCTGAGAGTTAAGATGTCCTTTCCATTTCATTTTTAATATAGAAGTAAGAAGATAGTAGTAAATGCTGTGTATGCTATTTATTATATCGCAAAACATAGAGTAATTTCAACATTCATGATGCTTGTTAATTTTGCTCCACATAACATGCCACTTTAGATAAATGAGTAAGTTGATTTTAATTAAAGGCTGAAATTTTAACTTTACAAGAATCATTACATATTTTTTGAAAAACAGAATTTTAAAACACCAATAAAATGATAAACTACACTTCCAAATTTATGGCACAGTTATTTTATGAGTTCTCATCTCTTTTTCTTCAAAGTTTTTTATTCTCACTTAAAAGACCAAGTTCCAAATTTCCAAATTTTCTTCATTCCAGCTGCAAAGCCTGGAAACCTAGGAGACCACTTTAAGTCTTTTCATTCTGCCACCTACTGTTTAAAGGGTCCTTTGTGACTAGAACTCTTCTTGACACACATTAAAATGTTTGAAAGAATAAATGAGACCGAGTCTCTCTGGAAATGAATGACTCATGTGTGATAACTCAGACCCCGGTATAAAATCCAAGAAAGCAAGAAATTAAAATTTGAGAAGCAAAGGCTTTATTAGGTAAAATCCAGGCCTGGTGACGAGTCTCCGGGAGCCAATTTGGAGACTGAGCACCTCACAGCTAAAAGTCAGGACTTTTTATCTTGTAAATCCACAAACAGCTGCTGGTCACACAATGTAAGGAGGGGGATGGGGGTGTGACGAACTACAAAGCAGAAATGGCAATTGCAAGTCTCCCTGCATACTAGCAAGTTTAGATAAGAAGAAATCTTGTTTTTCTTAGCAAAGAATAGAAAAGTCTAACAGCAATTAACAACCTTAGTTACCTTACTTTAGCATCACAACTGTTCTATTTGTAGAGGGCAACAATGGTTAACATATCAATTAGGTAAGATTTTACAATTTTTTACAGAGGAGAGCATTGATTAACATATCAATCCTTTGCCCAGAGGGAAAGGAAAACACACATTTACAGTAAGGCCAAGTTACAGGTATTACTGTGATATAAACGAAGCTATTTTTGTGAAGAATGTACAATCTAATACAATCTAATGCAATTAACACAATTTGTGACGGGCTACCGGGTAGGGAAGAGGAGCTATTACCTCAGGCCTTTGTTTTATGGCCTTTAGGAAGTTAAAACTTAACCTAGTTAAATTTAAAGGGAGAAGGGGAGGGGAAGCAGCAGGTGGGCTTATACCTTAGAACAGACCTTAGGATAGTTAGGGGGCCTTAGGTTATAACACCTGAATGTCTGGGACCTTGCAAAACCCATGAAATTATTAAAATGAAACTGGCTGAAACTTCCTGAACTACTCTGCTTTCCTCTCAATTGCCATTCTAGTTTATTCTTCCTCTTCAGGAGCCAGCAAATGCTATCATGACCCCTTTCTGACACTCATCGTGTCATGGCCTTTCTCTGGAGCAATCCAGAGCTTTTCCACTTCACTGATAAAATGTTCTCCCTGTGGTCTCCTGTGAGCCATGTCTGAGCCCTTGTGGTTTCTGGCTGCTCTGACTCTCTGCCTGGCACCCTCAGCTTCAGTCTCTCTGTCCCTATTTCTGCGTCCGGGACCTTGCCCTGAGGCCTTTGGACTCTGTGGTTTGTCTTTCCTGCAGTGTCCAGTTGCCTTACCCCATCTCATTCTCCTCTGTTATCACCCTCTCCTGGAATCCTGCTTGGATTTTCCTGTCTAAAACGTCATCATCCCCCGCAATGACCCCATGCTGCCCCTGGACATCACCATCTATTTTTAAAATTGTTCCCTTACTATTTATTGTTAGTTGAAATTATACTCTGTGTTGACTTCTGTGAGAACTAAAATGCAAACTCTTTGAAAGCAGAGATTTTTATCTCTGCCGTGCCCAGCTGTGCGCAGCTTTCCATAACAGTGCCCTAAAAGGTGAGAGGGCCACCTGATAAAGAAGAAAAGCACATTGTGTTTTGTTTTGGCTTGGTTTTGGTTCCCAGTTTTGTAGCTTTCAGCCAACGGCCAGCTTCCCAGATGGCCTAAGACCTCGTCCTCAGTCCCTAGGTCTCTGTCGCCCAGGGTTTGGCTGGATGCAGAGTCCAGTGGGACCTTACTGTCTCCATTGCTTCCCTGGCAAGGTTTTGAGTGCGGATCATACTGCAATGGGCAGAAGGTGTTTTTAATCCCTGCGTTAGCTGTGTTCCTTGCAGGCTAATTAGCCTTGTGCACTAGGAAAACCACTTTAGCTCCGTGAAATTAATTATCCCTGCCTGTAATTGAGGAGGAGTGTGCCTACCCATCCTTTGCTCAGAGCACTGCCATGAGAATGAAATGAGATGACAGAGAGAAAAGTGCACTGAAACTTTTAGGCACAATTGTGAAAATAGCCTGAAGAAGCTGCTCAATGGTATAACATCCATGGTTATGTCCTGTGTATAACATGGCCTGGTTTTAGACATAGGTCAACGACATGCCAGTTTAAATACATGGGTACGCTGAACACTTCTCTTACAAGAGCAGCTTTTTACTTGTCAACGTGCCAGGTGTAGCTGGAAATAATTTCCTGTTCTTTTTTGAATATCTAGTATTTCCAGTAAATTTATTCTGTGCACCCTTAACTCTCCACGGATTTTTAAAAATTTGATCATATACATTTTTATGGACTGATGTATTTGCAGATTTGAAGTCATAAGCCTACAGCAGCAGAGCTTAACTTTGTTGCATGAAGATCCATCCAAAAAAGAGGTGGAGTTTTGTAATTTTATGAGTATTGATATGTTATTGTTCCATGTCATTAAAACATATTATACAAAAGTAGAATTGGTAAGTATAAACAATCTGACTAAATAGAAGATTACAGAAAAAGAGCCATAAATTAACCCAATTAGAATAATTCAAAGGGTGAAATTGATATAGTAAAAAAAATAACAGATATATAGATAGGTAGATGGTAGATAGATAGATAGATAGACAGATAGATACTAATGATTGCTTTGCAAATATGTTTCATGTTATTCACAGTTGTTATGGATACAAAGAATTTAGGTGACTTAATCAAGGTAACATGAAAGTAGAAAAAGTTTTTTTCTTAAGTCCTCAAACACTCAAGATTTAGGTAATGTATCTGTATCTTAATAATGAGGAGTCAGTTTACAAACAGATTTTTGGTTATACTGTAGGAAATTCTCTGTGGCTAGAAAATGTCTTTTGAATTATGTGCACATAATGAACCCAAGCACACTCTGTTTTAGGGTTCATTTCCACAAATACATGCAGTCAGAATTACACTACCCCTAAAATCAACACCTTTAGGTGCTTTTCCTGGATCTGTTATCTAAATTTATCTTGCACAATGAAAATATTGAGGAGTACATGCTTTTTATGTAGATGATTAATTCACTTCCTAGTACTGGCGAAATTTCCAGCTTGTGTCCAAGCACATTTGCTCCATTACTGATGCCTGTTCTGCCTCTTGTGTAACAAATGGTACACTAGCTTGTCAGCCAGTTCTGAGACTGGAAATTTTATATACTTTAAATTTATGTTTATTTCCTCTAAGAATGTTTGATATTAACTGCAGGCACTGATGACTGAAAATAAGAGGGACCCTCTGATTGGCCTCCAGATTGGACATCTATGAACTGATCCCCATAACAATGATCCCTTTTGAACTTTATTATAGGCAGTATTTTTTTCCCTTTACTCTTTTAAAAATCATACAAATTTGGAAATGGGCACTATTTTAGCTTGGCATATACCTGAGAGTATTTGTTGGCAAAAGGTAAAATGTAGAATAAAAGCTTTGACTGTCATAACGGATTTTAAGTGCTATTACAGTAATAATTTCAAAAAGATAAATCACTAACTCCACCCATATGCTGAAAATCAATAGTTACTTTCTCTTGTTGATTAAGAGAAGAACAAATAAGATGTTACTAACAGTTCAAAATTCACTTGCCAAGTTAAATGTTTAAAAACCTTTGATTTTTTTTTGTGTGTGTACCAAGAATTGAACTCATGAACTTGTCTTTTCCAGACAGATATATATATATCCAGCCCCCAAAAAATCTTTGAATGTGGAATTTTAGATTAAGAGATCTGGATTCTATATAAAACCAAATGAATCTCCAATAGTGACAAAAGCCATAAAAATGGGGGATATTATTTATTCTGCCAGGAAAAATTTATTTGCATCTCTTCTTGATACAAATCTGCAAATAATATTTGCCTTCATAGAGTTGTAAAATAAACAAGTTGGTACAAAATCTATCTAAGTTGTAACTCCAAAAAGACTCAGAAGTATTGTAGTCTTTGCCCAAGTGCCAGAGAACTTTTTCAGAGGGAGAAATGAGAAGGAGCTAAAGTCTGTCTTTTAATTCAAGCTGATTTGTGAAGGGATATTGGACCAGTGGTTGTAAAACAGATGTTGAAGGAATGATATGCAGTGAGCCAGCTGTTTGGGGAGACCGTTAAAAGACTGGAATTTGCATGATTTTTGAATCTAACATAATGTTTCATTGAGGCCCTTCTTTGTCCACAATGAAGATTAAGAAGCACAATCAGGCTGAATTCCAGTGAAATAATTCTGTTTTGTATACCTTGAGGCAAAAACCAAACTCTATAAGTGATTCTAATTAAATCTCAGAGCCTCATTTCTGAATAAATGGGATCATCTGACTATTTTCTAAACTTTCAGAAACTCCTTGCACTGGAGGTCCAAAGTCACTGGGAAGAATTTCTGGTAGAAGGATATGTCCCCTGGGTCTCTCTCTGACTTCATCTCCTGCTACTCCCTCATTTCAAGTCTCTGCATGCAGGCTGGCAGGGCACGGGCTTTTGAAACACAGTATGGCAATGACACCAATGGACTGCTAACGATCACATGTTCACCTGAACCATATGTATTTTTAAGGTGGTAGAAAGCACATAACAAGACATCCATCCTGAATGAATTTTAAGTGTGCTGCACGTGATTGCTAAGTATGAATATTGTATATTCCGTATCTAGAATTTCTTTCTCTTTGGTAACTATTTGAGGTATGAGTGACATGTGTAAGCTTTACATAGTTAATGTAATAACTCAATAGGGTTAGAGACAACTGTACACCTGCCAAATGATCATACATTGCATGCTTTAATCCTATCCATCACCTCCAAAACATTCTCCCTGCTCTTTTTATTTCTTCTTATTATTGTTTGTGATAGAAACACTTAATGTAAGACCTACATTTTAACCAATGATTAATTACTCTATGACTGTCCTACTAAACATTGGCACTGCACTAATCAAATGACACAATTAACACAATATTAACAATTCCTAAAGATCTATGATTTATATACCTAGCATGAGTCATATTCAATGTCCATTAAAAAGGAAGCAGGAAGCAGCCTGAATGCCCAGCTGATTTCTTGAGGATTAGAGGATGTTCTTTGTATACGAGCAAGTGGCACATTATATGGCACCAGCTGTGCTCTTCCTTGGAGCTTCTTCTGTCTTCTCTGACTGTATATTCTAAGTTTTTGGAGAAGACAAATGAAAACCATAGGAATTCTATAAAGGGCTAAAGAATTCAGCATTGACCGCAGACCTTGGCACACCTTCTTCTTGGAGTGCCGCCGCGCCTCACCTGCTGCCACCCCCCTTCCCCCTGGACCTAGTGCTGCTGCAGTACACCTTTGCTGCAGCTCCTTTTCCCAGAACCTTGGACTCCAGTTGGTTACCTTGCTGGGTTGATGAGAGACTGAGTAGCATCTCAGCCAAACAGAAGACCTCAGCAGGTTTCCATCAGCATGGTGAGATTGTCTCTAAAATTGAGGGCTTCAGTGAGTAAACAGGAGCACTAGCAAAATCTCCTCCAACTATAGGACCTTGGAGAGCCTGGCAAGAGGGTGAGTAGGTCTTTCCCCTACACAGAGAACATCAGGTGGGTTGAGGAGGGTGTCAATAAGACCTCCCGCTACCTGGAGAAAATTAAAAAGGTTTATGAGACACCCAGTGACACAGTAGGGTACCAAGCAAGACAAAAACTATGGACAGGTATATCTGGTGGCCTGGAACAACCTGAAGGCATAGTGACAGCAGGAACTAAGGGTTGACTTACATCAATACTCCTAGGCTATGAGCCTAGAAAGAATATGGAATTCACCCAACAGGCCCTACAGGAGGAATTCAAGTGACTGGTCTTACTCTTCATTGTGGTACTCAGTAACTGGACAAACATAAGTAGGACCCTAAGATACACACTACAGACAATTGAGACTAGCAGGAGTGAAAGACCAAATATTAGCCTGAAAGGTGAAAATGACAAAACAAATATGCAAAATGCAATATCAAGCATCTAGTCCATCAGGAGCAAGTACAGGAGACATTTATAGAGGATTTTAAAAGTCGTACACCTGAAGTTTCCAAAAACATAGCAAGTGAAATAAAGAAACAAATCCAGCAGGCTAGAGAGGAAATCAAATTATAAATAATTTCTCACATAAAGTCAAAAATAAAAACCTTGTAAAGAAGTTGATGAGTATAGCTAGAGAAGACAAATATTAAAAAGTACAAGAGCATGGGAAAATGATGGAAACTTTGAGTGAACAATATAGAAAACAATTAGAATACATAAAACATATTCAAAGAGATATCGGAGGAATAAAAATTCTGTTGAAAATTGGTAAAACCAGGGGCTGGGGATTTAGCTCAGCAGCATAAGTGCCTGCCTTGCAAGCAGGCAGTCGTGAGTTCGATCCCTGGTACCGATAAAAACAAACAAACAAACGAAAAAAACAAAAACAAAAACAAACAAAAACTGAAAAAGAAAATTGGTGAAACAATTTAAATGAAACTGAGGATAGAATATTGAACCTTTAAGACAGGATCACAGCTAGAGATCATGAAACGATAGACTTTAAAAAAAAATAAGGCAACATGAAATGGCAATTCAGTAGCTTTAAGGTGATACCAAGAGAAACAGTGTAAGACTAATAGGCATCATTGAAGATGCAAGAGTCAATATGAATGACATCTGTAAACTTGTTGCAGAAGTAAGAGCAGAAAATTTCACAAACATGGGGAAAGAATATGATATTGAGATAAGTGAGGTATATAGGATGTCAAACAGTCACAACCAACATAAATCTACACCCAGACATATAATAAATAAGATCTCTGACATACAGCATAAAAACAAAATATTAAAATCTGTTAGAGAAAAGACACAACTCATCTATCAAGGAAAGTCCATTAGAATCACAGAACACTTTTCAGCACAAACACTCAAGTTAAGACAAGCTTGGATGAAGTATTTCAAGTCCTGAAAGAAAACAACTTTCAATCCAGATTGATGAACCCTGAAAAACTTTCTTTGAAATTTAATGGAGAAATAAGATACTTCCATGCAAAGAACATCTGAAGAAATTTATGTCCACCAATTCAAACCTAGAAAGAACACTGAAAGACATCCTAGATAGAGATAAAATTGATTACAATTTCCAAAACAACAATGGAAAGAAACCACCAAACAGGGCAAGCAATTAAACAAGGGGGAAAAACAGAAAACCAACAGCAGGAAAACAACATGACAAAGTTGAACCACTACATATCAGTAATACCTATCAATGTAAATCATCTCAATTAAACTATGAAAAGAAATAGATTGACAGAGTGGATCAAGAAACAAGATCCCACAATATGCTGTATACAAGAAACACATCTGGCTAAAGAGGAAACTTGTAGATGAAAAGTCAAAGGATGGGAAACATTATTCCATTTGATTAAAAACTGAGAAAAAAGCAAGGGTAGCTATTGTGTTTGCAGACAATGTAAACTTCAAACCTAAAATGATTAAAAAAGATAAAGAAGGTCACTACATACTCATTAGTGGAAAATTTGAGAGGAAAAACTAACAATTATAAATATATATGCACCAAATACTGGAGCACCAAACTATATAAGACAAATACTAATAGACATGAAAAATCAAATACACAAGACCACAATTGTAATAGGGGACCTTAATACCCCGTTTTCACAAAGAAATAGATCAACTAGACAAAAAGTCAGCAAAGTAATAACAGAATTAAATCAAACAAACTTAGTAGATGTTTACAGAGTGTTCTACCCAACAACATTAGAATACATATTCTTCTCAGCTGTGAGACATTCTCCAAAATAGACCATATACTACCTGTAAAACATTCCTAAGTAAACATAAAGGAATGAAATGATCTCATGTATGTTATTGGATCATAGTGCACTGAAATTGAAAATTAATGGCAAAAAAATTGTAAAACTTGCATAAATACATGCAAATCAAATAACAACCTTCTAAAAATCAATGTGTTACAGATGAAATTAAAGAAGAAATTAAGCAACACATACAATCCAATGAAAATGCAGATACAACACACTAAAACCTGTGGGACACAATGAAAGTGGTCCTAACAGGGAAATGTATAGCAATAAATTGTCATATCAAGAAAATGGAACAATCAAAAATAAACAACCTAATGCTAAAGCTCAGGCTTCTAGAAAAAGAAGAGCAAGTCAAACTTAAAGCCCATAGAAGAGAGGAAATTATAAAGATTAGAGCAGATATTAATGCAATTGAGACTAAAAAATAAAAAGAATTAATGAATCAAAGAACTGTGTTTTTTGAGAGAATATATAAAATTTATAAACCTGTAGCCAACCTTATCAAGTAAAAGAAAGAAAAACCTCAAATTTATGCAATAAGGGCTAAAAAGAAGAAAATTATCACAGATCCCACGGAAATTCAAAAGATCACGGACACCTATGTTGAAAATCTCTACTCATATAGTGTAGGAAATGGAAAGATTTCTTGAAACATATGAACTTCAAAGCTCAATCAAGAAGAGATAACAATTTGGAACAGCACAAAGGCAAGCTATTGAAATGAAAACGTGTTTAAAATCTTTTCAACAAAGAAACTCCAAGATCCTGATGAATTCATGGGTGAATTCCATGAGAAATTTAGAGAAGAACCTCAAACTCTTTAATGAAATTGAAAGGGAAGGAAACTCCCAACTCATTCTTGGAGACAAGTATTACTCTGATACCAAAACCAGACAAAGTCTAAACCAAAAAGGAAAACTAAAGGCCAATCTCATTAATGAATATTGAGGCAAAGATTCTCAATAAAATATTGGCAAATGGAATGCATTAAATCATCAGGAAGGTTATAAACCACAACCAAATGGAATTTATCCCAGGAATTCGGGGAAGGTTTGACATACATAAATCACTAAATGTAATATATGACATCAACAGAATCAAAAACAGCAATAACGTGATCATCGTAATAGATGCAGAAAAATCTTTTGATAAAGTCAAACACTTGTTCATAATAAAAACGCTGCAGAAACTCATAATAGATGGTGTCTACCTCAATGTGATAAAGACCATATATGACAAACTACCAGCCACCAGTATACTAAATGGACAAAAACTGAAAACTTTCACTCTAACATCAGGAACAAGTCAAGGAGGTCCACTATCACCACTCCTATTCAATATGATTCTGGAAAATTTAGACATAGGAATCAGAAAAGAGAAAAATAAAAGGAATAAACATAGGAAAGAAAGAATTTAAATTAACACTGTTTGCAGATGATATTATACTCTACAGAGAAGATCCCAAAAAGTCCACTACTAGAGGTAATAAACAAAGGACTACTAGAGGTAATAAACAAATTCAGCAGTGCAGCTTGATACAAAGTCAGCACTCAAAAATCAATACCATGAACAAACAAAAAACTCGCTGAGAGAGAAATTATGGAAATATCACATTTCACAATAGCATCTAAAAAATGAAATACTTAGGAATCACTCTAACCAATAATGCAAAAGACCTATGCTGAAAATTATACTACTCTAAAAAAGGACATTAAAGAAGAAGATACCAGAAAATGGAAGGATATTTCTTGCTCTTGGGTCTTCCTAACCAAGAGGAAGAACCAACTTTGTGAAAATGGCCATACTCTTAAGACTGTGATACAGATTTATGGAAATCTCAAACAAAATACCATTAACATACCTTACAGATATAGAGAAAACATTGTAAAATTCATTTGGAAATAGAAGAAACCTAGACAAGCAAAGGCAACTCTGGGCAACAAAGGCAAAACAAGAGACAACACAATTCTTGACTTGAAATTATACTGCAAAGTCATAATGATAAAATCAGCATGATACTGACAAAGAAATAGACTTGAGGATCAGTGAAACAGATTAGAAGACACAAACACAACTACGAAGACATGCAGCCACCTGATATTTGACAAAGGGGCTAAACATGTTCCCTGGAAGAAGGATAGCCTCTTTAATAAATGATGTTGGAAAAATTGGCTATCCACACACCAAAGACTGAAACTAGAGCCATGGCTATCACCATGCACTAAAAGTTGGGGTACTTTTATACAATGGAAACTGGATCAAAGGTCTAAATATGAAAACAGAAACACTAAATCTAGAAGAAGTTAGTTAGGTAGAAATATTGGAGACATAGTGATAGACAAAGAATCCGCAAACAAAATGCAAAACAGATGGGAAGTACTTCAAATCATCAACAACTGGGATTCCTCTTTTAGAAAGTTTTTGTACTTTAAAAGAAATCATCAACAAAGTGAAAAGAAAACTCACACCACTGAAAGAATTTTATCCAGCAGCCTCTCAAAGGACTTATACCCCGAACATATAAAGAATTGAAAAACATGAAGCACTCATTTCAAAGATGCTCTCCAAAAATGAGCATCTGAGATGAACGCACAGTTCGCAGATAAAGATGTAGAAATGGCAAATAAAAATGTGAAAAAATGTTCACCATCACTGGTCATTCAAGAAATGCAAATTAAAACCGCATTGAGATTTCATCTCACTCTGGCTGCCATCAAGAAAACAACTGATAACAAATTTTGGCAAGGCTGTGGGAAAAGAAGAACATTTTTCTACTATTGGTAGGAGTGAAGATGGGCGCACACATGTGGAAATCAGTATGGAGATTCCTCACAAAACTAGGATTGGAAGTTCCATTCAATCCAGCTCTTCCCCTCCTTGGTATTTTCACAGAGAACCTGAAAAGATCATGTCACAGCAATATATATTAGCATCACAATTTGTAATAGCTAAATCTTAGAAACAACTAAGATGCCCATCAAATGCAGAGTGAATTAAAAAGTTGGGGTATTTTTATACAATGGAATATTTTTTTGTACCAGAAATTGAACTTACAACTTCATACTTGGTAGGCTGTGTTTATGCACTGAGCTAAATCCCTGGCCCCAATATTTTGGAAAATTACTCAGCTATAAAATGGGATGATCTTGAGGCCTTTATAGGTAAATGGAGGCAATTGGAGACTATCCTTATAAGTGAAATGACTCAGACTCACATTTGTAAATATCATGTTGTCTCTCTAGTATAAAAAAGAGCAATAAAAATTGAAAAAGTAATATGGTGCAAAATGTATAATACATATTATAATAATGAAAGAGAAAGAAAGTGCTCTGAAGGCTATACCTGTATGTATGTTTAAATATGAAAGATAGATAACCATACTACTAGGTTTTTTTTGGTTTATTGAACAAACTAGCTTGTACTGTTGTTGTTTGCTTGTCCACATTTTATGCTTTGAATTTTAAAACTTTTAAAACTATATTTAAAGAGAAAAAAGCAAAACAATGAAAGAGAAGCAATAATACAAAATTCCAAAATAAAATAAAATAAGCACTAAGAAATCACTAGTAAACAGATTACATACTGTCATCTTAGAAATAGTTGTTAGTTACAAAATTAGAGCACAAAAATTGGACATTCAGTGAGACTTCAAGAAGTTCTGCTCAACAATCCAACAAATCTTAGTAATATGTTTATCAATCCTACCCAATTAAACTCACATGCAGTTATATCCTTTAGAACCCTTTCTTTTCTTCTCCTTTTGACCAAAGCAATTACACATTTTGGGTTTTATTATGCATTACAGTTCTTATTACTTTTTACACTACAAGACAGAATGTGATATTTATAAATGTGATTCTTATTTATTTCACTTTTGAGAATAGAAGAAGTTGCTTCCATTTCAATATAAATGCCTCATGATTATCTTTTACCGCTGAATAATATTCCATTGTATAAAAATATCACATCTTTTTCATCCACTCTGCAGTTGATGGGCATTTGGGTCATTTACAAATGCCCCATTTGCACCAGCTATTACAAATTGTGCTGCTATGAACATGGGTGCACATATGTCACTGTGATATGACCTTTTTCAGGATTTCTGAGAAAATACTCAGGAGGGAAATAGCTGGGTTCAATGGAACTTCCAGCCCCAGTATTCTAAGATATCTCCGTAGTGATTTCCATAGTGGCTGCACCAGCCTACACTCCCACCAACAGTGGAGAAGGGTTCCTCCCCCACCCCCTCAGCCTTGCCAACATTTGTTATCAGTTGTTTTCTTGATGGCAGCTATTCTTTCCAAAGTGAGATGAAACCTCAATGCTGTTTTAATTTGTAGTTCTCAAATGACCAGTGATGGTGAATTTCTTCATGTGTTTATTTGTCATTTGTATATCTTCATCTGAGAACTGTTTGTTCATCTCAGATGCCCATTTTTGGAGAGTGTCTTTGAATTTGAGAGGCTTGATATTTTTCAATTCTTTATAGGTTCTGGATATAAGTCCTTTAAGGGTTGTTGGCTATAATTCTTTCCCATTCTGTGGGTTTTCTTTTCACTCTCTTGGTGATTTCATTTGAAGTGCAGAACTTTTCAATAATATGAGGTCCCAGTTGTTCATTCTTTGAAGTGTTTCCTGTGCCATTTGCATTTTGTTCATGAATTCTCTGCATACCCCTATGTCTCCAAGACTTCTTCTTCCTTGTCTTCCAGTTGTTTTAGTGTTTCTGTTTTAATATTTAGATTTTGATCCATTTAGATTTTAGTTTTGTGCATTGTTATACGCATAAATCTAATTTCACTCTTTGGCATGTGGAGAGCTAATTTTTCCAGCAACAATTATTAAAGAGGCTATCCTTCTTCCAGAGAACATGCTTAGCACCTTTGTCAAATATCAGATGGCTGAGTGTCTCTGTAGCTGTGCTTGCATCTTCTAATCTGTTCCATTGATCCTCAGGTCTATTTCTTTGCCACTGATTTTATCACTGTAGTTTTGTAGTATTGTTTCAAGTCAGGAACTGAGATGCTTCCTGCCTTGCCTTTGTTGCCCAGATCTGCCTTCGCTATTCTAGGTTTCTTCTGTTTCCAAATGAATTTTAAGAGTGTGTTCTCTAGATCTGTGAGGTATGATATTGGTATTTTGATTGGGATTGCATTAAATCTGTATAGCAGTTTTGGGAGAATCGCTGCTTTCATAATATTGGTTCTTCCTAACTTTGAGCAAAAAAAATATCTTTCCATTTTCTAATATCCTCTTCAATGTTCTTTTTTAGCAGAGCATAATTTTCAGCATAGAGGTCTTTTACATTCGTAGTTAGGTTGGTTCCTAAATATTTCATTTTTTAGATGCCATTGTGAAATGTGATATTTCCATAATTTCTCTCAGTGCATTTTTTTTTGTTTTTTGTTTTTTTTTGTACAAGAATACTATTGATTTTTGAGTGCTGACTTTGTATCCAGCTACACTGCTGAATTTGTTTATTACCTCTAGTAATATTTTAATCGAGTTTTTTGGGTCTTCTATATAGAGTAATTCATCTGTAAGTAGTGATAATTTAACTTCTTCCTTTTGTATCTTTATTCATTTTATTCTTCTCTTTTGTCTGATTGCACTATCTAGTGTTTCCAGAACAATACTGAATAGGTGTGATGATAGTGGACATCCTTGCTTTATTCTTGATTTTAAAGTGAAAGCTTTCAGTTTTCATCTGTTTAGTATAATGTTGGTTGTTGGTTTGTCATAGACAGTCTTTATAAGATTGAGGTAGACACCATGCATTCCAAGTTTCTGCAGGGCTTTTTTTTTTTTTTTCATGAACATGTGTTGGACATTATCAAAAGCTTTTTCTGCATCTGTTGAGATGACCATATGGTTTTTGTTTTTGGCTCTGTTGATGTAGTGTATTACATTTATTGATTTGCTTATGTTACACCAACCCTGTATTCCTGGAATGAATCCCATTTGGTTGTGATGTATAATCTTGATGATTTGCTGCATTCTATTTGCCATTATTCTATTGAGAATCTTTGCATCAGTGTTCATTAGTGAGATTAGCCTATAGTTCTCTTTTTGGTTCCATCTTTCTCTGGTTTTGGTATGAGAGCAATACTTGCCTCCAGGAATGATTTAGGGAGGATTGTTTCCTTTTCAATCTCACTAAGAAGTTTAAGGAGTATTGGCATCAAATCTTCTCTAAATTTCTTGTAGGAGTCAGTCGTGAATCCATCAGGTTTTGGGCTTTTTGTTTTTTGGTAAGTTTTTAGTTACATTTTCAATTTCAATAGCTGATATTGGGTTATTTAAAATTGCTGTATCTTCTTGATTGAGCTTTGTTTCTATGGTAGTTTATATGTTTCTAGAAATCTACCTATTTCCTCTGTGTTTTCCATTCTATTTGAGTAGAGATATTCAAAGTAGGTATTCATGATCTTTTGAATTTCCATGGGATCTGTCGTAATTTCCCCCTTTTCAGTCCTTATTGTGTGAACTTGGTTTTTTTTTTCTTTCTTTCTTTTTCTTTATGAGGTTTGTTAGAGGTTTGTCAATTTTTTTATTCTCTCAAAAAAAAACAGCTTTTTGACTCATTAATTCTTCATTTTTTTTTAGTTTCAATTGCATTGATTTCTGCTCTAATCTTTACAATTTATTCTCTTCTATGACTTAGGGTTTAACTTGTTCTTCCTTTCCTGGAAGTCTGAGATGAAGCATTAGATTGTTTATTTGTGCTCATTCTGTTTTCTCGATATGACAATTTGCTATATATTTCCCTCTTAAGACTACTTTTAATGCATCCCACAGGTTACATCATGTTGTTTCTGTATTTTCATTGAATTGCAGGTATTGTTTAATTTTCCTGCAGCCAACTGGTTGTTCACAAGGTTGTTATTTAATTTCCATGTATTTATGCAGGCTTTGCAATTTTTTGCCGTTAATTTCCATTTTTAGTGTGCTATGCTCAGATAGTATGCATGGAATAATTTCAGGACCTTTACAGTTACTTAAGAATGTTTTATGGGATAATATATGGTCTATTGTGGAGAATGTCCCAGGCACAGCTGAGAAGAACGTGTATTCTGATCTGGTTGGGTGAATCACTCTGTAAACCTCTACTAAGTCCAATTGCTTGCAGGTGTGATTCAGTTCTATTTTGGCTTTTTTTTGTTGCCTTTTTGTCTAGTTGATCTATCTCTTTGTGACAATGGGCTGTTAAGGTGCCTTTTATAATTGCATTCTGGTGTATTTGTTTTTTCATGTCCATTAGTATCTGTCTTATATAGTTGGGTGCTCCTGTATTTGGTGCATATATATTGCTAATTGTTAGTTCTTCCTCTTGAATTTTCCACTAATGAGTATGTAGTGACCTTCTTTATCTCTTTTAGTCATTTTAGGTTTGAAGTTCACATTGTCTGTAAATAGAACAGTTAGCCCTGCTTTTTTCTGAGTTCCTGCTGCATGGAATACTGTGCATTTCCTTTTGAGTGAGATGTATTTCTTGCATACAGCATATTGTGGGATTATGTTTCTTAATCCATACTGTCAACCTATTTCTTTTGATAGATGCATTGAGGCCATTTACATTTATGGCTATCACTGATATGTATGGCTCGTCATTGCCATGTTATGCTTCAGTTTTTCACTTTCTGCTTTTCCCCCTTGTTTAATTGTTTGTCCTGTTGGTGGTTTATTTCTGTTGTTGTTCTGGGGATTGTGGAATTTTTATCTCGATCTAGTATGCCATTCAATATTCTTTCTAGGTTTGGCTGGGAGGACATAAATTTTGTCAGTTGTTCTTTGTCATGGAAGTATCTTGTTTCTCCATTAAATTTGAATAAAAGTTTTGCAGGATGCATCAGTCTGGATTGAAAGTTATTTTCTATCAGGGTTTGAGATACCTCACTCCAAGCTTGTCTTGACGTGAGGATTTGTTCTGAAAAGCCTGCTGTGATTCTAATGGGCTTTCCTTGATAGGTGAGTTGTGTCTTTTCTCTAACAGTTTTTAGTATTCTGTTTTTATTCTGTATGTCTGAGGCCTTAAATATTATATTCCGCATGTAGATTTATGTTGATTGTGACTATTTGGTATTCTATATGCCTCACTTATCTGTGTATCAGATTTTTTTTCCATAGTTTGGGAAATTTTCTTTTATTACTTCTGTGAATATTTTAGTTATGTCATCTGCATTGACTCCTGCATCTTCACTGATGCCTATTAATCTTTTTTATTTTTTTTTTTCCTCTTGGCATCATCTTGAAGTTGCTGGGTTGTTGCTTCATGCTGCTTTGTTATTTTTAAAAGTTCTACGCTTTCATGATCACTAATTTTGATCCTGTCCTCAAGATCTGAAATCCTATCCTCACCTTTATTTAAACAGTTTTTCCAGTTTTGAATAGATTTTTTTGTTTGTTTGTTTTTTGTTTTTTGAATGTCTCTTTGAGTTTGTTTCATGAGTTCTGCATGTTTTCTATATTGTTCATTCAAGGTTTCAATCAGTTTCCCATGCTCCAGTACTTTTTTTTATCTATTTCTTCTTTAGCTGCACTCAGCAACTCCTTTACTAAATTTGTTATTTCTCTCTTTACAAGGGAGAGTATTTCTAATTTGATTTCTTCTATAGCCTCATTGCCCCCCCCCCCACTGGCTATCTTTTCAGAGATTTCCAGTGTGTTAGTTTTGAAGCCTATTTCAGAAAATGTCTCCTGTACTTGCTCCTTGTGGGCTAGATGTTTGCGATTGCATTTTTCTTTTTTTCTTTTACCATTTTCCCCTTTCAAGTTAATATTTTGTCCTTCAATTCAACAAGTGTCAACTGTTGGTAGTGTATATCTTGGGGTCCTAATATAAGGTTGATGTTTGTCTAGTTGCTAGGTTCCACTATGAATAGGTGGGCCAGTCACCTGACTTCCTACTGTAGGGCCTGTTGGGTGAGTCCTATATTCTTCCTGGACTGTCAAGCCTAGTACTATTGACAGAGGTCAACTTTTAGTTTCTGCTAGTACTTTATCTTCGGGTTATTCCAGGTCACCAAATCTCCCTGTCGATAGTGTTTCTGTTGGCTGAGGCCCTACTGTGTCCCTATTGTGTGCCTATGTGTCTCATAAGCCCTTTTGATTTTCTCCAAGTTGGGAGAGTACTTATTGGCACACTCTTCACTCTGCTTGATGCTTTCTGTGTGCAGGAAGGGGTCATCCACACTCTTGCCAGGATCACCAAGGTCTTACAGTTAGTTGGAGGAAGCTTTAATACTGGCCCTATTTACCCATGGTAAACCACTATTTTAGGGGCATATTCACCACACTGACTGGAGTCTGCTGAGATCTTATGTTTGGGTGAGGCAATCAGTGAATCTCCCTTCAAGCTAGCAAAATTAATCCTCTGTAGTCCAAGGCTCTGGGAAAAAGAGTAGGAGCTCTGGAAGGAGTTCCTGGGTGCCATAAGGTGGTTAGAGAGAAGGTGGAGTCGCAGGAAAGGCCTGCATCTAGGCTGGCCCTGGAGGCGCTTTTGGCTGAAGTTCCTGGATGCCTCAAAGTCATGTTTAATGTATATTACTGTTACATAAAACAAAAGCTTCTATGTTGTCCATTGTATTTCCGTTCTTCAAAAAGTTTTTCTCATTGTTCTTGTTTCTTGTCTTAAATAAGTTGAAGCTTCAGTTTTCTTAGATTATTACTTTATTCTAAAATATTTATTGGTCTCATTGGCACAGATGCCACCAGCAACTGGCAGACCTTCATGTCCATCACTCAGCTGACCAATAAATTTCCTGCCTTTGGATGGGATCTTTGGAATCTTCCATTCAACTCTGGGTGGCTGCTTTTGTCATTAGCTAGATTATTCTGCAAAGGTGTTTTGCTGGAGGTCCGCACACAAGCATTTCCTTTTTGAAGATCTCAAGTGCACATGAAACTGGAGCAAGAGAATACCTATAACAGGCTAACGGGAAGTCTGAAAAGGATGTGCGGTGGAAAGCTGCTCAGAAGTGGGGTCAGAAGTGGAGGAAAGATCTATGCTTTGATTTTGTAACTTGAACAGCTACTTCTATGATAAGAATATGTAATTTATCAACTAGTGATTTTTTTACTGTTTTTAAAATGCTGTATTATTTCTACCCTTTTTGCTATTTCTCTTTTTTCTCTCTAAATAAAAAAAAAATTAAAAATTAAACGCGACTTTTCATTTTTTCCAGCTCACATTCTCTGGGCACAACCATTCCACTTTCTGTATCTGTGAATTTGACTATGCTACCGACCTTGTGCAAGCAGAGCCTGGAACTTTCTTCCTCTCTGTGACTGGCTTCTTCATTTAGCTTCTGTCTCCCAGGTGAATCTGTATTGGCAAATTTCTTCCTTGTTTATAGCTAAATAATATTTGTAGTACATATACAGCACAATGTACATATTCATTTGTCCATCGATGAATACTAAAGTTGCTTCACTATTTTGGCTGTCATGAACAATGCCATAATAAAGAGACATTGTCCATAAGGTTTGGATAGATACATGGAACTGTGCTGCATGTATCCTCCCTCAGTTTTCTTCTCATGGGGCTTCCACATTGTTGTCTGTGTAACCTGCACCCTTGATCTCTTTCCCCTACCCACAGGTGTCCCTGTCTATGATACGATTTTTAATTGAATAATAACCTTAATATATGTATGGAGAAACCTCACTGTGATTTTGATTTGCATTTCCATGGTTATTAATGATGTTATCGTCTTTTAATTTAATTCTTTTAGGATTTTTCTCTCTTCTTTGAAGAAATGTTCATTCATGTGAGTTATGTATATTTTATCTGGATTATCTTTGTACTTGTGTGCAAATAATTTTATGAGATCTTATCATTAGAGATAGATTTAAACCCATGATAAATTTGTTTTTTATTATGCAAGATTGTGAGCATATGAGTAATATGTAAACAAATCCATGTATTCCTTAGTGGTTTAAAAGGAATATGTCACAAACATATATAAACATTACTTTTTTTATCAGCTTCAATTTTACCATAATTATTTAGATACTTCATTTTGACTTGTTTTGTTTTGAACTTCCTCTCTTTCTCCTCCATCTCTTCATCTTCCTCCTCCATCTTTTTGCTTTTGTTAGTCCATGTATGCAGTGATTATATTTGCTGTAAGTGACTGGTACATATACACAACATATTTCAGTTCCCTCTTTGCACCACTCCCTCCACCCTTTTTTATGTTTCCAGCATCAGATTCTCTTATTTATCTTACAAGACCTAAGAGAGCTATTTAAAAAGTAGACTTACAAGCCAAAGAATCTGTAAAATATTTAAGACAACTGAAGGCACACATGTAGATACTTATTCATATTGGATTACAATTCTTATTTTTTTCCTCTTGTTGTGAATCTCTACTTTGGGGAATAGATGAGTATGAACAATGTTTAGTCGTGGTCTGCAAAGAAAAAAATAAAGAAAAATTATGTAAGTATCAAATAAAAACCTGACACGATAACAAGGTATACTGCAAGTTCATTTTGAAACCATTCAACAAACTGCAGTGGCAATTAGAATATTATAAAATAATGCTGATCAATATATAATAATACCTTTCAGATACTGAAAAACAAAATACACTATATATTACTATAGAAAAGCTAATGGTGAATTCATGCCATCTAGTTCTCTATGAGAAGACATGCTTCCATGAGAAATATTCCTTCTGGCTTTTTTTTTTCTTTAATCAGCATTTTTGTACATTTTGCATGCTACAGGAAAATACCCTAAACTAGAGGTCTTATAATCAGTATAACTTGCTGCCTCCTGGTTCTCAGGTTGAGAGGTCCAAACTCAAGGCTCTGGCAGCTCCAACTCCACAGACATCTGCTGGCTTCAGGGGAGGGAGGCTCCTCCTGCTCCTCTTTCATGAGAACAATAATTCTAACAATGAAGTCTCTGCCCCATGAGCAAGATATTTTCTTTTTATTGTCACCCTTGGGAACCTCAAAATAAAAATTTTGCGGTGATATAATAGAGACCTTCAGTATTATATTTATAAATTTTTCATATGAAGTAAAGGTCTTGGTTGAGCAGAATGTTACTGAGTGAAATACAAACACATGGAAGCAAATTTATTTGAATGAAACTGATTTAATACTATTACTTTTTCCTAAGCACAGCACTTTTAGCTGGCTGCCATGTCTGGATCTGCTGCACAGAGATCCATATCTCTGCACCAAGAGTAAAGGAGAAAGCAAAATGAATCTTACTTTTCAATAGCTCTGAGAGACCTTTACAAGTAGTTTGTGTACTTTGTTTCATAAGGAATAAACACAGACACTTGGAGGTAAAACTGGTGCCTAGCTTCCCACCCCTTGGTGGAATGGTGCAGGGGAGCAAAGGACAGTAAAGGCACTCATGGGAAGCCCACACTGCAGGAAGAAGATGCTGTGAAGCTCTCCCAAGGTTAGAGCGACCTGGAGGCTGTGCAGGGACCCACCAGTCTAGTAGTGCTTGGGATAATTTGTGGTGTGTATGGTTCCATCTTTCTATTCAGATACAATGGGATTTAAAATTCTGGAGTGTTTTCATTTTTAAAAATGTATTTCAAAAGACCTGTATTCTGTTGTTCTTGTCACTTTCCAAGGCAGTTCTGCACATCTTTATCCTGCCTTACAGGGTGTAATAAAAAGATATGCTGAGTACTCCCAACTCAAGGGACAGGCAGGCTTCTGAAACATTAGGGGATTCCCTGACCCACTTACTCATTGGACCTGGCACCCTGCAAATTCCTGCTGTTCCACAGAGCCTTGGTGACCATAGGAGGTAAAATTTAGGGATCAGTTTTGGATATTTAGGTAGATAGGAAAGAGACGCGAAGAACAATTCTAGGAACTGTGTCAGAAAGCAGGAGGAACAATGGAATAAATGTTTTTGATGCAAAGGGAAATGTTTTGAAGGAGCTTGGTGACAATTTGTCTCTCATGGTAGCTGGCTTTTAAATTTAATATTCATTATATTTTTGGTTCCACATCCAATACATGTGTGTGAAAGTTATTTTGAGCATTTAGTGAGGAATGAATCAGACCGGTGAGATGCTTCGGGTCTAGCATGCTGCTTAGGCCTGAGGGTGGAGTACTGGGCAGATGTGGAAGGCTAGAGAGCACATTTTATAAAGAGATCCCTAAAGGAAAACTAGTAATACATATTTCATTGCATAAATTACAAATCCTCAGACAGAGATGAGTCAGTGGTATGAACACTGAATTCCTTTTGCTGTTTACATTCTATTTTGTGTTGCTTAAGTAGTAGTCCAAGTTGCTGGAGTCATCTTAGCCCAGTGACCTTCCAATTACCCTTTACATATAGCATATATACGTATAGGCATGTATATTATGTATACATATATCATGAATGTGTAGAATACTTTCATTAGAGAGGTGATGATAGGCACAAGCCATATGCCACATCTCCCTTGGGTGCCCTCATTGCCCCCCCAGGAGGGTACCAAAGACCCACACTGAGCTCTGCTGTTCATACAATGTGGAATTTTGGCTAACTCTGCTCTTCATCCTTAGCACTGTCTTCTGAGTCAGTCAAATGAGGAAACCAGAATGAATGGTTACTAAGATCCTTTCCAACCCAAATCATTAGTTTAAGCATCCCAGGAAATCACAGAAGCTCAGTGATTTCCTACAGCAAATATGAAAACACTGTTTCAGAGAGAAAAATCAGAAGCAGTTCTTTTCACAAGACTAAAAGACCTCTACTGCCTACATATTATTATCCATGGTGACGCATTTCCTGACTTCCTTTTCATTTTCCATGAGCTAAAAATTTAGCCACAGATTTCAGCGAAACTTTTCTCTGTTGATGTAATGATTCACATTAAAAGTTGTTATATAAAATCTTACCCATAGTACAGGCAACATCACATGGAGGCAGTAATGATCAGCCTCGAAGGAGGTAATTTTAGGAGGTAGAAAGTCTGTGTCCAGGTGTGTCTTAAGTGATTGCTGAAACACCTAACACATGTGACAACTTACAGCGCTTGCAAACAACAGTATGTAATCAAGAACAAATGACTAACCAGGAGAGAGAAGTAGCGTAAGCAAGATACCTCTAGGCACATCCAGATATAAAAGACAGAAGCACTAGGATTATGGAGCCAAAAAAAGGAAGAATGGAAACCTAACACTAACCCTACAGCTATAATTAAAGGGAAGAGTGGAGAGTGCAAACCATGACCCCACCCTCGCTCCCTGTATTTTCTGATACGCTGTCAATCCCTTCCACTGACTGCATGCATCCCAAGGATTTGGAGCCCAGATAATGCAGGTACTAGAGATTGGAGCAAGTGGAAGAGGGTCGGTAACTATTCAGTGTAAATGTGGAATAGCTGGTGTCTCCAGTCTGTTTTTCTCATTTAGCATCCACTCGTGTACTTTACTGAGAAGAAGGAACCCGTAGCCATCTTTTCTCAAAACAGGAAAGACAAATCCCAGCAGCAAACACAGCTGCAGTGTAGAGACACCGATTTTACACACTGACAACTGGGATTTCAAGTGTAACAGGTAGGAATCCAAGGTGTTTCTCATTTAGGCTTGCAGGGAAATACATTAACATGTCTAATAGTCATAATAGCAGACACATAACTACCGTGGGTCTTCAAATCTAGCAAGACACACTGTTGAATTATATGGTCACACTTTCCTTCCCCTGCCACTCATTTGATTTTATTATTGCCTTTTTCAATATGTCAGCAGCCTGGTAGGATGGCACAAATCATCATTAGTCCTGTACAAGTGATCCTGGCTCTTTGGGAAATTGTCAGTTTCACTGAAAATTATATGTATTTAAATGCTCTATGATAAAATCATATGGTCCTGTGGATTCTAGATGCAGTTCAGTTTACCATAACTGACAAGATTTAATGCTCTCTCTCTCTCTCTCTCTCTCTCCCTCTCTCTCTCTCTCTCTCTCTCTTTTTCCTGCTGATGCTAATTGTTCTGGCCAGAACAAGGATTCCTTCAAGGATTCCTTCAATGTGTGTGAGGTTTATTACAGAAATACTTTAACTTCCACCCTGTGGAAGAGATAAAGTTTTCTCTGCCTAAGTTTTACATCATTTCTCTGTCTTCAGTGCAAACAACTATACCTGTGTTGATAGGCATTTCTGCGTGGGCTTCCCCTCAAAACAGCAGTTTACTTCTAATATTTGTCCCTATAAGAATTTAAGATTTCAGCTGAGACTCTTCATAGAAAGTCTCAAAGCTGGATCTGGTTTCCCATGGAAAAGATCTGATGCCATTTGAAGGTTCGTAAATGGAATGCCAATGACAATTTGCTGTTGATGTTTGTTGTTGATGTTTTGCTGCCTCAGCCCGCAGATGCTGCCAGTTGATGTGCCGCTTTAGCTTCACCAAATAATCCTTGCAGAATTCAGCCATGAATCCATCAGGACCTGGCTTTTCTTTGTTGGAATTATGGTATCCAATAATGAAATTCATAGGTGATTAAAAATTTACTAGTTACAGAGTCCGGAAGAACATGGCAGATAGATAGCAGCAGCCTTGGAGGTTCTCTGAGAAACCACACTTGAAATATAGGAATGGTGTCAGGCAGGAAGTCCCAGGCTAGGGGGGATATTCTTTGCCGACCCAGGAACAAACTAAATTAAGAGAAACCATCTGGAAATGCAATCCCAGTGATACAGCAGGCACAGGTAAGGTCTCAGCATGGAAGCTGGACCCACGACACTGGAAACTGTGATTTGAATTACCTGCAGCTACTGTTGCATCCCGGTCAGTACAGCGGGGAGAGTGGCACAAAAGCTTGGAGAATGGGAAGCATTGAAAGGAATTGGGAGCGGGACTGGCCAGGGGCCCTGCGTCAACCCATGTTGAATGAGCAGATCGGGACCCTTCCATAGAGAAGGAGGCTTCAGTGGAGGACCTACTCGGACCGGGCAGACTTCCCAGAATGAGATGCTGCAGTGAGTTCAGTCACATATCCCCCTCTCAAGCAGGATTGGTGGGGAGTGCCTGGCCTGCGAGACACCACTGGCTGAAACCCATTAGGCTAACCCAACTCAGGTCCCAGAACCTGGAGGTGCACCCTAGCGGTGAAACCTTCAGTAGGTTGACGTAGAGGGGCAGACCCGGCATAGACTGCCCAGGTCTGTGTCTCCCTGGTGACGCTGTGATGGGTGCGAACGCCTAGTTGTTGCAATTCAAACAGACTGTGGCCGACAGGGAAGGAAGCTGGGCCTCTTATACATGCTTCAATATAAGGAACAAAGAATATGGGAAGAGGGAGCAACAAGAAAAGGTCCTTGGCCCCCAATCCTGAGAAACATGCAATAGCAGACATGGCACCATTGGACATAAAACACTACTTCCAGAGCCTCGTAGATGAGTTCAGGAATGAACTTATTAATGACCTGAAGCTAGACATAAGCAGAATAGTTAGAGAAATGCTAAGCACCACCCAAGAAAAAACAGATGGTGGAATGGAAGAACAGAAAAAAGGGGAGAATTATTTGATGGAGAAGATAGAGAAAACATAGAATATGTAAACCAGGTTCAAAGAGATTACCAGGAAATTAAAAACTCTATCGAAAACTGGCATAACAGCTTGAAAGAAACTAAGGACAGATTATCTAAACTGGAGGGCAGATTTGTAATATGGGAGCATGAAATGAAAAACTTCTTAAAAATAACAAAAATACAGCAACAATACCAAAACTAGAAGATGATAAGAGGATCTATAACTTAAGAATTAAGAACATAAGAGAAGAAGTGGGTACACAAACAAATGGACTACAAAAGCTATTCACAGAAATAATCCAAGAGAATTTCCTTTATTTGGCAAATGGTAAAGATGCTCAGATATATGAGGCATACAGGACTCTAGCCACCTACAACCCAAACAGAGCTACACCCAGGCATATAATAATCAAAATTCCAGAAATCCAATATAAGAACAGAATATTAAATGCCATCAGAGACAAGAAATGGATCACTTACAAGGGAACCCCCATCAGAATTACAGCAGACTTCTCGGCACAAGCCATCAAATCACAAAGAGCGTGGGGGGAAATAATACAAGCTTTGAAAGATAATAACCTCCAGCCAAGATTGATATATCCTGCACAACTGTCCCTAGAAATTGATGGAAAAACAAGGTGCTTCCAGGATAAAGAGGAACTAGGGGAATTTACAACCACTAATTCAACTCTACAGAGAATACTGCAGGATAGTCTAAAAAAGGAAAATACCAAAATTCCAGAAATAGTGGCAGAGAGGCCACAATGAATGGAGCAGAAAACGAAATGAAGAAGACAAACTGACAACAAACGACAGAAAAAGAGCTCAACAAAAAGGAGGCAGAGAAGATTGGAAGGTAGGAACAGCAATTTTGGAGAAAACAAGACATCATAATAGCTAGTGCTGATTTAGTATCATCTTGTTTTGAAGACCCATCAAATGTGTATTCTTCTGTCTCCATTGGTCTTAAAAGGTTGTATCTTATTGGATTTTATTATATAAGATAATATAAGCAAAAACTTTTGTAGACAAGGAGTTTATATAGAAACCATTGTTCATTTTCTGTTAATTGGTTCTAAATATCCTGTAATAATATCATTCTCTTGAATGGTTTTATAGTGTCTTAATATGTTTGGTGCTACAGTATAAGAAGTTATACTCAAAGATTTCAAGGAAAAAGATACCATGGTAACTATTTTTATGTCAGGATATCTTGTGATGAAACACTATTTTGTTTAAATGGTTATGATTATAACTGTTCTGTTGTTATGCCCTCTTTTATCTCAATCCTCCTTTTTAAATTATTTGCTTTTTTCTTTTTCTTTTTGTAATTAAGGGAAAAATAAATAAAAAAAGCAGGATACATTATAGTAACCTACTTTGATTTCCCATTAACTTGATTTGAAATCCTGTATTTGCCCTCACCATCTTGTTTTGACTGATTTTCCTCTATTCCACTTTGCTTGATAGTACCAAGTTTGAAAGTATAGGCATAAATGTGAAGACAATAAGAATCATTATGATGCCCATTCCGGTTGACTATTATTTTCTTTTAAAATCCTGTAATGTCTCCAATGCTTTGGTTTTATTCTTTACTGTTTAGTTAGATTTTATTATAACTACCAATTCTTCTTAAAATAGCAAGAGGCAGTATGGTAACCATTGTTGATCACCTTATATTTTGTTTTTACATTATCTATTATGTCTATCCTTTTGATTTGACTGACTGTGTTATGATATGTCGCATTCGGTTTTACTCTCTTCAAAAAAAGTAATAAGAACTGTGGGAGTAATAAAACCCAATATGTGTAATTGTCATTGTACAAAAGAAAAGAAAATAAAGTGCTCTAAAGGTTATAACTGCATATATGTTTAAGTGTATAAGATAGATAACCATATTACTGAGTGTTTTTTGGATCATTGAACAAAACTGTTTGCACTCTCACTGTTTGAAAGTCCACTTTATATGCTTCAGTTTTGTAACTTGAACAACTATTTCTAAGATGAGAATATGTCATCTATTAACTAGTGATTTTTTTACTGTTTATTTTTTTAAATTTTGTATTATTTGTACCTTTTTCTCTTTTTTTCCTTTTTCTCCTTAAATTAAAAAAAAAAGTCTCAAAGCTTAGGATACTAGTAGTTTATATAGCATTATTTTATAACTTACACAGTGGTTCATAAAGATGGGCATAAATCAATACATGTTTGATAAAAGAATGTGTGTGTTTGTGTATATAAAAATGCATAGAAAATGCATCACTACTCTCCAAAGTAACTGCAAAGTATGACAGTAATATACCAGAAACAATTACATAGGACTGAAACTGTGTTGTGCAACTATATAATTCCCTGTGCAATATATATTATTGATGATACACTTTTGTTTTTCATCAAGTCTGAAATACAGAGACTGGTGTGTTTCTCATGGGTACATCAGTCATAGTATTAGAAATGGCATGTTAGAGATTTGAAAATAAAACATCTTATTTAAGGTTTTCTTTTTGCTATAATACAATATGGAGTTTGTTATTTCTACTAATGCTCCTCAGTTTTTTCTTTAAATTCTATACACAATAAAATTTATAACTGAAAAGAAAATTTATTAAAATTGTACTTTTCCTTGAAAAGTGACCTAGAAATTTCAGAAGATATTTGGAGCTTATGAATTTGGCTATCATGTCACCCTGAGGATTTTTAATCACTATTGTTTCAAACAAAGAAATCAGAAATGACCCCAAAATGCAACTTTAGTGGTTTGAGGATGCTCTATAAAATATACTAAAGCTGAAAACAATGACTTAGGTGTAAGTCAGTATAAAGGCTGGCCATTATTTTAAATCGTGTATTAAAATTTACGAGATAATTTGTTAAGAATAACAGTCATTTCTTGAAATAACTTTATATAACCAATTCTTTTGTAACTACAGGTGGGAAAATGATATTATTGTGAATTAATGTCATCTGGTTTTAAACAGAAGTCGTAAGTTTAACATTCTTTGAAGATAAAAGGACATGTTAGTGAAATAATTCCCACCTGGATTCTATAAACCACCGAAGATCTCCTCAATACTTGAGCCCCTGCCCAGGCTTCCTGCAGTAATCTGAAGCTATTCATTCTAGGTAGAGCACAGTGATGGTAAGGATTTATGTTGTCCAAGGGTGCTGTGTGCATTTATTCATTTGACTCTCAGCAATCACACTCTCTTAAGGTCCCCTTCTTTCCTCACTTGAAGGACCACACAGCAGGGAAATGCACAGAAACCACCAGGTTACTGATGACGAATGGGGAAGGGCTGTGGGTCACCCTGACTCACTGTTCTGGGTGAAGACAACTGCAGTTAGAGGAAGCTATCTCAACTACCACTAAGCCAGAAGGTGTGTGGCAGAAAAGCAGGAATATACAGCGCACCCTGTCACACAGTATGTTCCCTAATTTTCAGTGTGCAGAGCTGAGAGCCGAGGAGGTGCCGCCTGGGCATAATCATAGTCATAACAATCACAGTACCAGTACCACAAATGGATTGGGTGCACTAAGTGCCTTCAGGTTTCCTCTCACTTCCTGAGTACTTACCTCAGTCCCCAAAAGAGGACCCTTTCAATTGGCCCTATTGACTTATAAGGAAATAAAATTTACTTAGAAATGTTTCATAGCTTCCTGTGTGAAAGCTTCTTCTGCACCTAGAATTATATAGGAAATTCTAATTCTGGACAGATTATCCCACTTGTTCCCACAGCTCTTTGTTTTGAAGTATGAAACACTGTGAATCATATAGAGTATTTGTCCTAGCCTGAAGATGTAGTCACTCATCATAGAAGATGTCAATGTGTTGCTTTATTTCCTGATGTGACCTAGGTGCTCCCTCATCCTTATGGACCTCTGAGTAAGTTTTTAAAGAAGATGTGATCTCTGGAAGAAATACATGCATGAAAGGAAGGCTTTATAATTTGCAGCTGTCAAATAGCCCGTGAGCCTGACAAGTTTTCCAGGAACAAGGACCATTAATGAAGTTTTGTAATAATTAGCGTACATCAAAACTTTCCTGATTAATAATAGAAATCTTGACAGATTAATTTGGTCCAAGATGGGCAGTTTGTCTAGCATACACACAGGCCCCTAAGTTTGACCTCCTAGACCTAATAAAATAAATTTTTGTCTATACATTTTGATTAATCTCCAAGAGACAGAGAGAGTGACATAGAGAGAGAGAGAGAGAGAGAGAGAGAGAGAGAGAGAGAGAGAGAGAGAATGTGTGTCTGTGTATCTGTGTGTATGCTACTACAGGCAAAATTATTTTGAAGCTCTATAACTTTAGATAATATAAAGACTACAGATTATATAGTAAGTTATAATAAATAAATTTCAATAGGCTGCTGTGTGTCCAGAAAACCGCAGGAGAAGCAGTACACCGTATCTTGGGGGGTCAGGGCAGGATGACAAAACTACAGCCTTTCAAAACCAGGAAAATGAGATGCAGGACAGCGGTGGTGTCCTTTGACAGACAAAGTTTCTGCACCACAAGGATTTTCTCTGAGGTTACTTGACACATTTTAGACTGTGTACTTTACTATCAAGAGAGGGCTCATGAAATAGGCGATGAGATTCCTTGATTTCTTCAAGAACAAACCAGGAACTTTACTTCAGTAGGGTTCATTAAAAAGTGCATACAGTTGAAAATAAGACCCCCATGTGAGTATCATTTAATGCTTAGAGAAAACTTGAAAATAAGGGGTTACTGACTCCATTTAATTTTTCAGATGAAAACATTAAAGTTGGCCTAAGAATAAACTGCTCCTCACATATAAACTAAACCATTTGGTGCATTTTTTTTTTTTGCCATGAAGTGTCCTGCCTGAAGTCAGAATGACCCCACATTGACATGAGAAGTTAGAAGGGGAATTACCCCCCCCCCACCGCAAATCAGAGTATCTTTGGATAGCTGGTACCCACAGACTGGAGAAGTTATGGGCGTGTAAAAGACTAATGGTGGAGAGCAGGAAGCCACCTGCTGCAGTGCCAGGACACCCCTGAGATGCTGGCTGTGAGGCTGGACACCCCGTGCCCCACACCCCACACCTGCCAAGTCCTGCAGAAAGCAGTGGAAAGAAACAGAGGGGAGCAGTGGGGGAGAGACATTCAGCTGCTTCCATGTTGTCTCTGCACGGTTCAATGACCAAGCAATGATGGGATCAGTGGGCATGGGAGAGATGCTCTGCAAACAGGGGAAGATGACTGGTTTTAGATTGGAGAGTTAATTGGTCACTGGCAGTGCATCTCTAAGGCAGCCTTATGGGTGGAAGACCTGATCTGACCTGGAAATTAAAAAAAAGATGATGATGCCCAGTAGGTGGTATAGTCAGTCTGCTGCTTCATTGCAGAGACTGCTTGCACACCTGTGTATTATACCATCTTTGATTATAATGGCCAGAGAGTATCAGAAATTCATTTATCAATTTATTTCTAATTAGCAAAACATTCCATTAACTTTCAACCATGAGGTTATCAAAGATCATTTGAATTCTGTGGAATCATTCTTTACAGAGTAATTTCATTAATTTTTAATTAACAAATACTTCAATTTCCAACATGTGCAAGCCATTTTCTGTATACTGAATACACGTTGATGAATAAAATAATTACTTTACAAATCTGTCTCTCGAGGCCATAAGACACTGTTATTCTGACAGCAACTGGGGTCAAAAGATGGAGATGATATAACTAAATAAAATATTTGTTAGAGTATCTATAAAGAAAAAATATGCAGGGGATAGAGATGAAATTGACAGGTGGTTTTTGAGTCTTAAATTCTGTAGAGAGGACAACTTACTGGGAAATTGATGTTTGTGCAGAATTCAAAGTAGATGAGGGAAAAATATCATGGTGATATTTGCAAAGAGAATGATGTACACTCTTAGGAGAAGAGTACCCTTAATGGATTTGATGAAAATCAAATAATGCTCTATGATAAGGTATGGAGAGGGAAAAAATTGAAGTTTTTGAAGTCAGAAAGATCTTGTAGTTGAGATTACAAAGTAGTCAACAAAAAAGGATAACTTACATGTTTTTAAATTTTATTTTAATTTATTTTAATTGTATAATATTCACTTGATACTCTAATAGTCGAGATTTTAAGTGCAAATATGAGACAATTTTGGTCACTGATTTTATCATATGAACATTCAAAACCTGTTTTTCTAAAGAAGAACTAGCTACAAAAGTCAATTTGATAGGCAAACAGCATGTTTTTTCCTGAAAACAGTTTTGACATAATATATTTTCAAAAATGAATCTTGAATCTAGAAACATTTTTTAGTGTTTTGTCTTCTAAAAATTGATTAGTTCACTACAATATTAGATTTCACAACATTTTGTTTTATGGACAGACAGACACTCATCACAAATTATTTTATACCGAAGAAGCTGGGATATTGTCACATATAATAGAAATTTCCAGAGATACAGAGAGTGATGCCTTACACTGCTTTCCCCTTTACTGCTTTTCTCCTTTCCCCTTTTCATTCTTAGACTTGTGCACCCAGAGTTGCTACAGAGATCACACATCTGTTATTTCCTTATCTGTTGGTGCTCAGAGAAGAAAGCACACATACCTCCTTTGACATTTCAGGTGGAATTTCTGGGGTCACTTTGGCTTGGCCTGGGTTAGGCCATAATTGCTCTGAATAAATAATTTCATCTGTAGACATGAGACCCTCATTGTCCACATCTGCATCAAGGGAAGACCAGAGAGTCACAGTCAGCCAAACCAAGCGACACTGGGGTTTAGAACCTTCAGAAGCCTGCCTGTGCGTGTGCTGGGCACTGTGTCTGTCCTGGGCACCTTGGTAAACAGGAAAGTGAAGACTGATAAGGATGAGGGCTTTGCTTCAGATCACAAAGTTTGCTAAGAGAACCTGGCCAAGCTCACTGCATGTGACCCCCCATCACTCCCAGGTGTCTGTGATACAGGCTTCCAAATACACTGTGCCATGAAGTAATAAAAACAGCTCATTCTTCAGGAGACATAATCAGTGTTTTCAAAACACTGAAAGCTGCTTCATGTGAAGAAATAGACTCAGGTTTGTATTCAGTCTAAGAAATATGAAAAGGAGGGAAAATTTGTTATTTTATTTAAATGAAAATGTCTTCCACATCTTAGAAAGCATCTGAAAGACATTTCAAAAATATTTAAAAACAAAATGTGTACACATTTCAGCAATATTTACTTTAAATGTAAAAACAAACTGATTACAGTCAATAATCATTTCAATAGTCAATAATTGTCGTGAGTATCTAGGGTACTCTGAACTCCGGGAAGGCAAACACGCAAACATGCCTGATCGGGACACGGGGGGTGCAGCGCTCGGAAAGGAAAACAGAGGAGACACGGCACTTTTACTGCCTGCACCGTGTTGCACTGCACTGCACGCACAATCTTTATTTTAAGATTCATATATAGTAAACCAGATCAGTTCACAGAGCCTAGACAATTAAGTAGTGAAAAGGCATTCTTTGTGACAAGCTACAATGTGACAGACTACAATGTTTATTCTAAACTATCTAAGTGAAGTAAATAATCACAACCAGTTCTTCTAACTCCTCTAGCCCAGGAAGAAATTCATTAGCCCAAGAATGTTGTTAATTTGTCTGCTGTTAGTGTCACAAAGGGTGGCCAGCCACTTCCTCAAGACTTTTGCAAAACAAAGCCAGCTCACACAGTATGGTTTCCAGAGGGTGAGAGATCTCACTGAGAACAGGCATTCCTGTCCTACTTCTGTCTCGCATACCGGGGGCTATTGTATATTGTTGGGAGCCGCGGCCGAGCCCGGTCGTCTTACTTGGCGGACGTGAGGTCTGTAAGAAAGAGCAAAGCCTGAGCTAGATTACCCCTCCCATCGAGTGAGCCAAGTTGGCGCCTGCTTCCTGCCCCCTGATTGCCCTGGCGACTTAAACAACCCGCTCTGTAAGATAGTCTGCCTAGCAACAACTGATGTTAGCCAATCAGCCCGCATCACGTGCTTTGAACTGATTGGCCACTGTTACCCTATAAAAGTGAGTGCCTCTCCCGCCACGAGAGAGAAGCACGAGAGAGATAAAGTCCACCGGTGAGAAAGGACTGGTGGCAGAGCAGAGGCCTCGCGGGGCCCACGCAGAGACAAATAAAGACAAGGTTGCACACCGTCAGAATCTGTCCTGTGTTTTTCCTGCCGGCCGGGAGCGACACCGACATCTGGTGGCCCGTACGGGGACCTGATCACTCCCCTCGGTGTTGTGCAACGCTCCAGCGTGGTGCTGCCGGACAGGTGAGTTGGGGATAAACCTGGGCTCTGGGTGGCGCGCACCTACAGGGCTTTTAGACTCCCCTCAGGCTCACGAGTAGGTGACGGGTTCTCTAAGTCACACGCGGTGAGTTACAGCCCTTAGAGGTTAAAGATGGGTAATTTACCGAGCGCGGAGGCGCGGCCCTTGGTAAAGGCCCTTAGAAAGCTTTTAAAAGCTAGAGACCTCAGGGTAGGTCAAAAAACACTGGAACTATTCATAGCAGAGGTAGATAGGGTGGCTCCCTGGTTTTTACCCACAGGGCATTTAAACCTGCCGTCATGGGAGAAGTTAGGCGGGGACCTCGCCTCGGCGGAATTGGAAGGCGATATTTCGCCGGCTATTCGCCCCCTGTGGGAAATGATACATGCATGCCTTGAAGGGGAGGGGAAGGGTTTCCCGTCGGCAGTTAGAGACGCGGAAATCATGGACGCACGCAAGGCTTTTGAGCAGGCAAAATCGGAATGCTCTCAGGAGGGATCCGTCCAGGGGGAGAAGATCCAGGGAAAGATAGAGGACACCCAAGCTCTGGAGTCCTCCGACTCAGATAGCGAAGAGGGACCAGAAAGTGGGGCAAAAAGCCGAGAGGCCCAAAACCCCTATGCCGAGTTGCGCCGTGAATTGTGTGCGTGCGCCGCTCGAGAAAAGCAGAGAGAGGAGAAAGGACCCCCGAGCGCCCTCTGGCGGGGAGGAGATAGAGAGCCATCCGCTCCGCCCTGGAGTTGTTTTCCAGAAACGGTTCCCCGCCGAGAGGCCGCTACAGGGGACCCTCCCTTCTCTCAGCTGGCACAGGAAGTGACGCCCCATTCCACTCTGTCGCGACCGCCGTCCTATGACGTCGCACTGCGGGGCGGACGATATTTTCATGGGTGGTTATGGAGGGGTGAACGATGGTCCGGAAGGGATCCACCGATGCAAGGAATAGATTACTGTCCTTATAGAGTATATCCTGTGCAAATGGCCCCAGGCCAAGGGCGCAATGTGTGGGAACCCTTTGAGATAAAGCAGATCAGAGAGCTTAAGAGTGCTGTCACTTCCTTCGGTCCTACTACACCCTATACCATAGCTATGCTAAAAAACTTGTCTTCTGGGCCGCTCACCCCAGCGGACTGGACCCAGTTGGCAAAAGCATGTCTACCCTCAGACAGCTACTTAGACTGGCGAGCACGCAGAGTTCTCTGCCGAGCAGGCTAAAAAAAAAAAAAAAAAAAAAAAAACGCCGGTCAAAGAAACGGGGGCTGGGGATTTAGCTCAGTGGCATAAGCGCCTGCCTTACAAGCAGGCAGTCGTGAGTTCTATCCCTGGTACCGATAAAAACAAAAAATAAATAAATAAATAAATAAATAAAAAAAGAAAAATAAAAAATAAAAAACAAAAAGGGGGAGTAAGCCAAGGCCTGCCTCCAAGGGCGCGGTTATCTATGGCATTATTCACATACAATTTTTTAAACTTAAACAGTGAAAATTGCTCCCCAGCTATGACACATTGTACCCCATCCCCAAAAAATAAAGGATGGGTTAAATAAAAAGATGTCCTAATGAGACAATGGATGGGCCCGGATCCGGTAATCAGCTGGAACCGAGGCGCGGTTTGTGTCTTTCCGCAGGAACCAGGACGAGAACCACTGTGGGTCCCAGAGAGGTTGGCGCATGCGACAAGTCCCTCGACTGAAGATCAGGCCTGTTCCACCAGAGGCCAACCGCAGACCCAACAACAAGATGAGCCCTAAAAGAACTACAAGACAATCCCTTTTGGGGAGCCTGGAATGGCTTGCTCCCCTATATTTTACCATTGTTAGGTCCCCTGTGCTCCTTGCTTCTGCTCTTACTTGTAGGACCATGCTTGCTCCGATGGGTCACATCGTTCATTAATGGACGCCTTGCGGCGGCACGTCGTCAGGTCCGCATGGTTGCCCATGCGGCCCTGGCAGCAGCCCGTGATGGGCACAATGACCCCCAGGCCTACGCATGGCTCGCTCGACTGGCCTACGACCGGGTCTAGATGTGGCGGGTCTTCCGCACTCCTTCCCTATTGACACCATACAGCAGGGTAGGTGAGTCAATGACAGGTAAGAGCGTGCCTCCCCAGCACGACTCGACCTAAGCCAGGCCCTACCCCATACTGCACGAAAGCCGCTGGATTACTAGAATCTGCCCAGATCTAGATGCCTCTCCGAGGGGATCACACGGAGGGGCATGAGTGCATGCCTATGTGCATCCAGGTTCTGTCCAGTTCACTCCTGGCCCTGGAAAAAGGACGAGGGTCTCAAGGCCTTGGTGGACCCGGGGGCGGCCGACCAGGGTCCAAGCCAAGGGCCTACGGTGGGCCTCAACACAGGGCATAAGCCTCTGCACTCAATCCAGGGCGGGCTGCGATGTGTACATTCATTCAAAATAAATAAAATAGGGGGAGATGTTGGGAGCCGCGGCCGAGCCCGGTCACCTTACTTGGCGGACGTGAGGTCTGTAAGAAAGAGCAAAGCCTGAGCTAGATTACCCCTCCCATCGAGTGAGCCAAGTTGGCGCCTGCTTCCTGCCCCCTGATTGCCCTGGCGACTTAAACAACCCGCTCTGTAAGATAGTCTGCCTAGCAACAACTGATGTTAGCCAATCAGCCCGCATCGCGCGCTTTGAACTGATTGGCCACTGTTACCCTATAAAAGTGAGTGCCTCTCCCGCCACGAGAGAGAAGCACGAGAGAGATAGAGAAAGTCCACCGGTGAGAAAGGACTGGTGGCAGAGCAGAGGCCTCGCGGGGCCCACGCGGAGACAAATAAAGACAAGGTTGCACACCGTCAGAATCTGTCGTGTGTTTTTCCTGCCGGCCGGGAGCGACACCGACAGTATATTGCAGATCTGAGGAGGTTGGGGCCTTCAAAGTGACACCTCATCCCCCACAAATAATCTTGAATATAAGGTTGCACCAAAATAGCTTCTTTTCCTTTGAATCACATGCACATCTCATTTTGTCACCCAAGATAAAATGCTTTTAGTTTATGTAGTTAAATTTTTTGTGTGTGAAGAGATATTTTAAATGATTAATTCTGTTTTAGTGTCTTATAAAAAACCATTTAATCAAAAATTGTAGACCATCTGCATTGTTTTTAGTATTCTTTTCATCTACATGTGTTAATGCAGAAATCTTAAATAAATATATCATGAAATAAAGCCAGGCCTGGTGACACACGCCTGCGATCCTAGCACTTGGGAAGCTGAGGCAGGAGGATCACCTGGAGATCTAGGCCAGCCTGGGCTACAGAGTGAGTTCAAAGCCTGCCTGAACTACATAGGGAGGCTTTTTTGAAAACAAACAAAGAAAGCAACAAACCAATACGCAAACAAAAAACCCATGTCTCAAAAAATTGTGAGAAAGCAGCTAGGACATCAGCAGTGTGGAGTGAAATGGAACTGGTATGAGAGATTTAAATGAAGGAGAATGTAAATCCTGTTCCTGGAGGAGTCAGCTTCCTGTAAAAGTTCGTCATTTGTCCAGTTTTGTCTCCGTCTCCTTAATAAACGTGTGTTTTTCTTAGACAGAACTGCCTGTATGTGTCAGATGTTGTCCAGCTGGCTGCTAACTCCAGCCTCGGCCTTCCTGCTGGGATGCCAGGTGGGTACCACCTCATCCAGCCTGTTTAATCAGGGAAACCGACACAGCTTCATGAATCAGAGCAGAGTTGCTAAATAACCAGAAATATAAAAATTCAATTTGAAATCAGAATAGCAAAAAGACAGTGAGTAGTAGGAAAATTAAAAAAAAAATAAAAATTAAATGGAAGATAAATCCCAATATAATTTCTGTTTAAATGATAGAGAAGAAATAGCTAAAAAAGTAAATGATTTAAAATGAAACATATATATGTGTATATATATATATATATATATATATATATGATTAAAATATAGACTCCTGAAATGTTCAATACATATGGAAATTAAATGCATAGAAAGAACAAAAATAAAATTTAAAAAATCTCAATAATTCTGTTAGTTTATATGGATGAAATGGAGAAGTAGTTTGGAGTTACCCCATGTAACCTATACAAAGAATGCACAAACATGCTGGAGAATAAATATGCCTGATGTATAGAGATAATTGATATGTATATCATAGGAAAGTAGACAGATGTAAAAATAGTCCACACCTGAAATTTAAAATTTGAATCATTGCATTCTAACACTAAATCACACTTTTAGAATAAGACACTCCTTGAAACTGTTCCTTGGAAATCCTCTCTGAATACACTGACTTTCAAATGAGTCACAGTAGTGTGGTATATGAAATAATGGAGGAATAAAGTGTAAGTCAAAATCTTAATTATATGTGACATTTGCCAATTTACCTCTATATGACACAATTTTTTATTATATTTGCTTTTTCTGTCTCTCTCTTTATTGTCCTGGGATTGAGTTCCGGGCTCTTGCATGTCATGCACGTGCTCTGTTACTGAGCTGCCCTTTTGGCACCTATTTTGTCTGTTTTATCACAAGATCAAGGCACACAATGAAGGAGAAATAGTGTACTAAAGGGTCAACTATTGCAAAAAGCACAGCCAGCCTCCTAAGCTTGAATGCAATCACATGAATCTCGGGGGATGCACAATACTTTATCTGAATAGTAAAATTCATGTGGACAAGACTGGCGTGGTAACACACACCTATAATCCCAGCACTTGGGAGGAGGATCCCTCTGTGTGCAAGGCCAGCCTGCACTTTATGGCGAAAACTTGTCTCAAGAGGAGAAAAAAAACTTATGTAGATAATAGGCAAAACATTTTCTTCCATTAAAATGCTTAACACAGAGTCAATTAATAATTATTTGATAACAGGTGGATTAATCACTCTGATTAAATAAACAAGATACTTAAGAATGAGAAATGTTTCATTTATTTGGAAAGAAGTGTGTTATTATTAATATACCAAAGTATGAAATGCAATAAAATCTGAGGTAAATGACATAAGTTAACAATTTTTTATAAGATTTAGTAACTAAATATATCAAACAAGGGTCACTCATATTAAGAATTAAAAAAAAACAGAAATGAGATATTGTTTTTAATATATTTTCAAGTGTAACCTTTAAAAATGGAATAATTAGTAACTTTAATATTAATATGAATGATTAATAGATTGTACAATTATTATATTCACATATAGCATATATGCTTGTAAAATACAATTTGTCTACCATTCTCACTCTAGCACATTTAAACATGTGCATGTGTTATTTCTAAAGTTGTGCTCCAAAGAGTATTTTGTAGTACAATAATTCAATAGGAGTAAACTATTCAGAAAAGTAATTCTAATAGGTACATTTTTGTTTTTTCAATTTTATAGTTTTTATCTAAGCATGCCTCCAAAACTGTGGAAACATAATTTTAAATATTTTGCTATTTCTCTTATTTTTTAATTTTAAAACAGCAAAACAAAAAAGGATAAATATAATAGTTTCAAAAATATAAGGAAATTAATGCTAATTAATTACATTGCACATTGTTATCCTAGAAGTAATTATTCAGGTTACAAGATTCAGGCATGAAAATAAATGATCAAACAATCAAACAATGAAAATGCAAACCACTGTCTCAGATGAACCAACAGAGATGAGTACTGTAGCTATCATAAATATGATCTATATGTACCAAAAATGACATGTGAAAAAATATGATCCAAAATGTACAAGATATTGGGATAATGAAAGGAAAGAACATATTCAAAAGGAAAGAACAACTGGGATAGGGAAAGAGAGAAGGAAGAAGTGGAAAGATTATATGTCTGTAGGTATTCTTTGCTATTCTTCTAAAGAAAAAAGAAGGCCACCATGAAAATTCCCTTTCCTGTGAGTGCCTTCCTCTCTATGCTCAGGGCTCACACTGAGCTGAACTGAGGTGAGAGTCATCACTGGTATCAAATATTTAGAAGCTGGAATGGGCATGGGCTCATGCTTTTCTATAGTTCTGAGCCATGAGCAGATTCTAAGTGGAGCCTATGCATATTACTTTAATCCAGACTCCAGGAGGAAATCCCTGAATGCTTTAATTACCATTTAAAAGAAATCAGAAAGAAAATAGGAAAGGAAGTTGAAGCATCTTTGTAGCAATTGAACTCCTGGATCTAAAAGTTCCTCAAAATAACGGGGTTCAGATTTCGCCAGCTAACAATGCCTGCTCCATCTCCACGCCTCCCTTTGCCCCTACACGGGAGACTGACCTGTGTATCCTGTACCAGTGGCCTCCTCCTCTGGGATTTAAATTACCTTCAGTGAAGCAAGCTATGGGCAGAAGACGTTAGTTGGGAAGCGTGAGGGTGGTTTAGTATTTTTCTTAGTTACTTCTCTCCTGGATCATGAAGGGTCACCGTAGATGCTCAAAGTCACAGTGAAGGTCAGTCTTAATGATTTCACAGAATATGAAATTCCTTCTGCCACACTCCTCACTAGTGGCATTAAATTCTGCCTATACACTTGTAGATGTGCCTTTCTTAATTTTTTCCAAAATTATCAAATTCAAGAATTCTGTCTTTACCCTCAGAATGCTGTTGTTTAAAACATAGAGTTCCTGTATTGCTTGATTACTAGATTGTAAATTTCCTTTTCTTAAGCTAGCCTGACTTGTGATCCTTCTCTTTCAATTAAATAGTTCTTATCAGCATTGGGCCAGGTTATGTACTGATAATAGTATCTGGAGACCTGAAAATATCGTCAGTGTCATTTTGTATGTCAGAGGACTTGAGAGTCCAGTTAGAAAATTTCTATCTAGCCCAAAGACTATCTTGCCTGAGTTCTGCACCCAGGTGCTTATCACTGCTTTTTGTCCTGGATGTGTGCTTGAGCTTGATATATTTGGAATTTGGACAAATCTCCCTACACAGACCTCATCCCATGTAGTAATGTTAGCATTAAAAACAAAAGCAATTAAGTCACCAAAAGTGACCCCTTCCATCTATAAGAAAGTAAATCAATACCAGTATCTTCTCCTGGAGTAGAAATGCAGAGGCCAGTGCCATATTAAGGATATCTGGTGTGTAGGTGTTTTAGTTCACATGATTCAGCAAGGTTGCCTCTACTTTTTTTTTTTTTTTTAACTTTTTATCGGTGCCAGGGATCGAACTCACAACCGCCTACTTGCATGGCAGGTGCTTATGCCGCTGCGCTAAATCCCCAACCCCCAAGTTTGTCTCTACTTAACTGAAATGTCTCCTTGAAAATGACAGCAGACTTGGGGTTGGGGGTTTAGCTCAGCAGCATAAGCGCCTGCCTTGAAAGCAGGCAGTCATGAGTTTGATCCCTGGTACCAATAAAAAGTAAAAAGACAAAAAAAAAAAAAAAAGAAAAGAAAAAGAATAAAGAAAATGACGGTAGACTTATGGTTGGCTAAGTCAAGTAATAGAGACCCAGCTTATGCACGGGTGAAGTACCTATATTAATAACAAATAATATTATATATGAGTATTGATTTGGCCTACACATTAGTTTTTATGACAAAGAATTATGTAGCTAACAAATACTTCACATTCACAGAGTGCAAAGATATATGTGATCACCTTTTCCCCTAACACACTCGATCCCTGTCCTATATAGTTTGCAATGATATACACTGGATATAATGGAAATCTTATATTAGCATCCAATCTAAGGAGATAAAGGGCCCAAATACGCTGTACTAGCAGGTAGTGCAAGACCTCCATGTCACCCAAGAGCAGTGGCCACTCTCGTTATGAGTCTCTACAGGGGAGTCCTGCGGCCTTTGTATGAAAGCATAGAAAATATCCAGGCCTTTGTGTATGGCAGTTTGTATATGGTAGTCTTCTAGAGAGATGTTGCCAAGGGAAAATATTTATAACTGAAGGATATGCAAGTGCTACATTCTAAAAGATGTGTCCAATTTTAGATTGTGCAGAAATTCCTTGATGCAGTAAATTGGCTGGAAATATATTCAGCAATCTTAAAAGAACATGAAGTAATTGATAGAAACATGGAAGTGTATATATGGTCTTGGCACAAGATCAGAAGGTATTTGTGTTATATGTTAAAACATTCATCAGAGCAAAATCACAGACAACCAAGAGACCAAAGTCTCTGCCTTCTGATGTTACCCAGATGCATCATAACTGGGACCTTGGGTTCATGCTACGAGTGACAAAACTGTCAGAGGCGGATGTCACACATGGCTCAAATTTATGGGACCTTTCTTGTGATGCAAAAGTGAGCTAATCATGTTTGTAAATGGCAAATCTATAGCAATAGAGATCAATTCCAAAAGTAATACAGTATTTTTCCAGAAGAATCTAAATTGCTGCTGAATGATAAGTCAGTTTTGCCATCTGCTTTCATTTTGAAAACCCTAGAAAAACCACAAATTTAGTTTAAAGCAAAAGACACCTGTTTGCTTTATAGGCTTGCCTTTCCTTACAGGAGGGCCTCAGCCAATCGTGCTATGCAGGCCGTTTGGAATAACTGATCAGCCATAATGCAATGCCATGCAACATAGCATTTGACCTAGACACTGACTTAGAGCAGAGAACAAACACAAGCCCATAGCCAGGGGATCCCGTGGTTACATTATGCATTGCTGCAGGGAAGCAGCCAGTGCTACAGTGTTTGAAAGTTTTGAATTGAGAAAGATGATAGGGCACACACAGCAGGAAGAACAAAGAATGGGACCACAAAAGGCTGGGAGAACCGTGTCACTCTCCATCATTCCCAGGGACTCAGTGAGCAATGAGGTCCTTTATGTACCTGGAAAGCTTAGTGGGATCTTCAAGGTTGGTGGATATAGAGGGAACAGAGGGTGGATTCCTTACATGAGAAATCTGTGGGTGTCCTCGGGACAATGTGGAAATCCTTAGCCCATGAATCAGCAGGAGTAGAGAGGGGTCACCATTGTTGCCTGGAAGATGTGTACAGCTGAGCAAGGGAAGCGAGGCTCACCTCTATAAGACACAGGCAGTGATCTCTCTCCATGTGCTACACTGGTGATCCTTTCTAAATTCCCTTCCTCCCCCCACTCCATCTTTCTTTCTGTCTGTCCACCTGTCTTCCATCTTCCTTGTTTTCTTCCTCCTCTCTTCTTTCTTTCATTCCTTCCTTCTTAATTTCTTACCTGGGCAGGTCTTGAACTCTGGGGCTCAAGTGAATCTCACACCTTTCACATTTTATCAGCTTCCCTAATAAAATACCTGATGCTTATGTGTTACTTCAGGACCTCATAGGTTTAGTCAAACCAGACACATTCTAATGTGGCAGGAAAAGACGTGGAATGCAGCAGAAGGTGTGTTCAGTCTGCGCCCTACAGTTCTGTGTCTTGAAATTCTAATAAAAGACGGATATGTGGTAATAGCTCTGATTCTCCTCTGTATGATTTGACAGTATAACCCTCTGTGTTATTTCAAATGAGAAAGTGTCAAAATGTTTTAATAAACTGTTTCAGTCTTTTCCTCTAGATTAAAATGTGCTAAGATTTTTATACGTGACTTCCCTAGTGTTTTCCAACTTTAGGCAAATAAATCACCATTATTATTCCATATCTTTTTTTGTCTAGAACTTTTACAAATGCTTCTAGTCATAATGTATTTAAACTATCTGGGCAAATATTAATCTCAATGTAGATAATACATTCAGATTTTACATGGAAACACAGGTTGGCACTCAATGTGGAACTATATGGTCCAGCAACATCAAAATTACTTTAACCTGTCAGTGAGCTAGGACGTGATGAAGACACCCCAGGAGGATGAGAGTGCAGTGAGGAGAAGGGAAATAAACATCGATTATCAAAACCACATCTCTGGCTCAAGCTCCTCACTCAGATCCGAGCTGGAAGGCTGTAGAGTTGTTGCATAAACTCTTGAAATAGGAAAGAATGAACTTCCCTTGTGTTTTCTTATTTTCCATGAATATCTCAGTCATTCCTGACTTTTTTAATCTCTGTGCAGAAAATGAATATGAAATTAGACCTTAGGTCTCTCTTGATACGAAAGAAGCCTTCTCCTTAGATAAAATGTCAATTTAAATTTAAAATGGTACATAATTAATTCATAGATCTATTTTCTTGGATTTATATTCAAGGCATATTGGCATTTTCTGTCTATAAGGACTTCTTTCTTCACTTTATTTTCTTTCATATCTTTGAATAAAATATTGTTTCTTCCCAATATGTTCAGTATCATGCTAAATTTTAGCATAGGTAGTTGATAAGTCTGTTATTGTTGCAAATTATATTATTTAAACCTTATATTGTACTTCATGGACAAGAAAATTGGAAAAAAATGGAAAAATGAGTCTTCAAATATGAAATGCTCCTTCCCTTTAAGAACAATTCCTGTATTACAAAACTTCATATGGTAAGTGTATAAAATGTAGGTGGAAATCATGTAAATATAAAACAGGCATTTTTATAGTTGCTAGATTCTGAAAAGACTGAACCATGTTCCTGTACAGAGCTCTAAGGCATCCTAACTTAGGAACAAAGGATTAGAGCTTGTTGAATTGTTATATAATCTGTAAGCCTGATGGAATTGAGCCCTTGCTTGGAAAAAGGACATCATTCCCAATTCTGTCTGAATAACAGGCATATCATTATGTTGCTAAATAAATCTTGGAGGTGTTTGATACAAATTTTATAGGAACAGGGCCTTTTCAGCATGAGTGAATAAAAACAGTGATCTTTTGAGAACAGCACCTGGGTTTAAGCAAAGGAAGACTTTTTTTTTTTCTGAGAGTTTGCTAAAGACACTTAATGAAGCACCTTATATTCTGAATGTAAAATAAAAGTGTTCATAGAGATAAATAAATGTCTTCTTTAGAGGAAGGCGATACAACCAAATGATAAATAAATGCAGGATAAACACTTGACATTTCAAATTTTTGTGAATAATTATTCCAGGTACCATGAGTACACACTGGATAATTCTATTATCATTATTATTACTATTATTATTATTATATTGAAACAAATCAAATTGTGTTTCTTGTAATTGTCCGCTGCCCCATATATTACTTGAAATTGGTGGTTTTTCTACCAGCAATGGACCATTGTTTACTGGAGGAGAAATTGAAAATCTGAATGAATAGACACAAGACCAATCATTTCTGGTGAAAGATGTAAACAGCTGCTCTCCTCCAAGACGTCTCCTGCATTTAATATGCAAAATGTGGCATCAAAAGCTGCGAGCAAGGAAAGGGGCTAATTCACCTGCTTCTGTCTTCTGCTTCACTGCCAGAGCGGTAAACAAGTTTTCAGTAAAATGTGTCACTCTTGTCCCTTGCAAACAGAGTTTGATGGTTATTAAGAACAGTTGGGTGGCTGTAGTTAATTAAAACAATCAAAAGCAACAACCTGGACCCGTAGGCTTAAGTGGCTGTTGTTAGCTGTATATATATCTACATGTTCTATTTTCTTCTCTTTTATTCTTTATACTCCTTTATCTTGACCTCTGCAGAATTTTCTCTCTCAACTCTCACAGTCATTTGTGTTTATTCCTGCTGTCATTCTAATACCCACTCATTCAAATTTGCCAATGATTTATAAACTAAAAACCTGCTTAATACAGTATAGATCTAAAATGTCCCTCAAAAGCCACAGTGGAAGCCTGGTCTCTAGTTGTTGATGTTCCTGGGATAAAGGGAAACATTTTGTAGCTGGCCCCTGGGGTGGGAAATTTGGTGAAGTGAGCCATGGACTTCAGGGGATATTGGGCACCTGGTCTGTCCTCTTTTTTTTTTTTTTTTTTGGCCTCCATGAAGTGGCTAAGTCTGCTCCCCACAAGTTCTGTACTTCATCAGTGGGCCAAACACCATGGATTGAACCCACCAAATCCAAAAGCCAAAATGGTGCCCATTGTATGTGGTCACCTCAGGAAGTTTGTTGTAACAGTGAAAAAAAAAAAGCAATGTACTAGACAGATAGAATCACTTCTAAAACAGAGTTTTCAGTAACATTTTCAGTTCTTCTGACATATCCCATTAGCCAGGCACAACAAGTCAGGATAAAATTTTGATCTGATATACATTTTAGGTAATATACTTAATGTGAATTTTTTTCTCATTAACCAAATAATTGTAACTTTTATCTTCTCAGTGTTTTTGACAGAGTCATAATTACCAAGAAGAGACTCATTCAGTTATTTATAAGACTACAAGATTAGGACATTCAAGGAGACAGAAAACAGAATGTGTTACTGTTTCTGAAGACAAAATGAACAAATTGTGTAGAAAGGATTCGAAGTGGGTGTTAAGCTTAATGCCTTTTCAGAAGAATTGTAAAGAAACTTTATGTTCTCTTTATTTATATTTAGAACCAAGTAAGAGTTTAAGGGAACTGGAAAATTTTAGTTGCTAGCTAATCAAAATTAATTAGATTAAATGATCTAAGAATTACATTATTTACTATTTAAATACAATTTCAATGTACAACCCAACTAGAATTTCTACAATTTTACAAATCAATTTACATTTTCCATTCAAATTGCTATAAAATATACAATGTCGATAAATAGATACAAAGCAACTTAGTTAATTTTGACCAAAGAATGAAGTAATAACTTCATTCTTGGGGCTGGGGATTTAGCTCAGCATAAGTGTCTGCTTGCAAGCAGGCAGTTGTGAGTTCGATCCCCGGTACAGATAAAAAAGAAAAAGACCAAAACAAACAAACAAACAAAAATTTTTTTTAAAAAACTTCATTTTTTGTGTAAATTGTATAAAATTCTTTGTATAAATAAATTCTGGCAATAAGGTAGTAATAGGAAAAATATAAGCAAAGTGTCATATAGTATACAGAAATATATTGTGTAATATTGGAGTTTGAGGGATGTATACTGATACCATCTGAGCAAAGCACATAGACAGGTAATAAAAGCCAATGTTGACACATTATTTGTGTAGGGGGGACTGAAACCAGGTCCTCACCCATGCCCGATAGCTACCCTACCACTGAGCTACATCTTTTCTATTTCATTTTTTGAGATCACATCCATCTAACTCATTCTTAATCTCTCAAATTTGCGATCCTGCCTCAGCTCACAAGTAGCTGCAGTTTGTGCCGCTGTGTCTTCACATGTCAAAACCCGACAAAGGAGGTGGAACAAGGTTACAATAAAAGTGACATCCAGATTTGCCTTATTTTGATTTCCTCCAAAGATAGTCTTTAAATGGATTGGAAAGCAGTGCTACTAGCTTTGAGTGTTTTCTTCGGGAATGTGCTAATTATTTTAGCCTTTTTCTTTTCTTCTCATCCATTCTTAATCCCTACTCACTGTTTGTTCTACTTCTTTAATCATCTCATTCCAAACTCCTCCCGTCTCTATAAACTGATCCAGCTGCAGCCACATAAGAGTTGCATAGAGCACACACCTGTAATCCCAACACTCAGGAGGCCGAGGCAGGAGGATAATTGCAAGTTTGAGACCAGCTTGGGCTACAAAGTGAGCTCAAGGCCAGCCTAAACTGCATAGGGAAATCCTGTCCCAAAAAAAGGGGGGGGGTGGAGTTGCGTATTACAGTTACCCTAAAACAAATGACATGAGTATTTATGGGAAAGTAATTACTATTTATGGCTCCCAGGTAATTAGCTTCCCCCTCTTCCATCTCCATTATTTGGTTCATTTGGTTTCTGTGGAAATTTTATTTCCTAAACTGTTTAAATGTTAAATATCTTCTACTACAAAAATGTTTTTTGACAGATGATCTTTGCTCTCAGAGATTTGGACCTGTACAAAATTATCCTCCAGAAATTCTTTTGTGACCACGCCTTTCAGAGCAGACCAGAAGATGGATGAGAAAGCAGGAACTGCTCCGAGGGACTGATTTTTCCGTGACTGACACCTAAATGCGAGCGGCTTTGATTTTATTTTGCATCAATATTGTAAATCAAGTCTGTCAATCTAAATTCTCCTAGCTCATGATCCTTTTCATCATTTTAAAGGAAGAAAATGCTTGCCATTAATCAGAGCACAACACAAGGGGCTTGGCTCTTTGCACCAATTTATCATAGTTTTCTATGAAATTTGGGACAAGCTCATACACTTTACCCTCCTTTCTTCCCAATAATTACCAGAGAATTCACTGAATCTAGAAGCCAACAATTAGAATATTCTTTAGTTTTTTTTTTCTTTTCTTCTTTTCTTTTTTAAAATTTATTTTACTGTCAGCTTTCTGAACCTGAGGCAATATCTATATTTTTATTAGGAGCTGGAAATTGAACAATACCAGCATTAGTATAATTCAAATTACAACTCCAAATTACAGTATCAAGTAGAAAGATTGATTATATATTTATTGTGATGTGACAGGTTTAAAAAATTACTGAAAAAGCACAACTTTTTGCACTGATGTTTTCTGCACAATTCTAAAACATGACCAGAATAAAAATCTGATTTAAGGACTTCTTCAGTGTGGTAGAAATTGCACTACATTTGTGTACAAAAGATTTCATTGAACACACAGATTATGATCTGTGTGCTTGTGAAAAACAAAGTTTAGGGATTATTGTCTGGAAGATTTAAACAATGCACTCCTGAAATACTCAAAGGACCAAAGCTGTCATGGTCTACATGTGCAGGTGGATCATAAAATAAATAAAGAGAAACAAAGGGCCTCAGAAAAGCAGTGATATTTCATTTTCTTGCCCACCAAATGCAATTTGTAGAACCTCTGTTAGTATTTAATTATTCCAATGTAAACATGTCAGTAAAGATTTTTGTTCTAAGTATACTAAAGGAGCCTTCAAAAGTAGTTTCATGAAATGAAACCTAACTAAACGGATTCTGATGGAACCAGGATGCACTCCGGCCACCATTTCATGTCGAATCTTCCTTATAACAGATGGGAGGGACTCAGGGTGTTGAGAACAGGGTGAAGTCCCAGTATCCTCTTTTTGGGCAAGACCATCTCACCTTTCTGAAAACTCTGCTGTGTAAATTTTAGGTGATTTATTTCACCAACATCAGAAGGAAGATGGAAACAGGATTTCATACAGTGCTGGTGGTGAAGGGAACTTGAGGTCACCAGCATGTTCCACCCTGTGGTGGACGTCGACCGTCTGCAGCACAGCTGCGCACTGTGTGGTGGGAGATGGGGAGTGATCTTTGTCTCTTGTGTTTCTTAGAAAAAGCAACATTTTTCTGTTCAGGTGTTTGGTATGTAGATAGAGCATAAATGGGGTCTTTCACTGAGTTACATCCCCAGGCTGCCCTGTCTGTCTTTCTTTTTCCTCCCTCCCTCCCTTCCTTCCTTCCTTCCTTCCTTCCTTCCTTCCTTCCTTCCTTCCTCCCTCCCTCCCTCCCTCCCTCCCTCCCTCCCTTCCTTCCTTCCTTCCTTCCTTCCTTCCTTCCTTCCTTCCTTCCTTCTTTCCTGCCTTCCTTCCTTCCTTCCTTCCTTCCTTCCTACCTTAATGTGTTCTCTCTTCTCTTTCTCCTCTTTCTTCTCTCTCTCTGCTCCCTCTCTCCTGTCTCTTTCTTTCTCTTTCTCTTTCTCTCTATTCTCCCTCCCTTCTCTATTTCCTTTCATTGTTTAGCTTCAGCTTCTTAAGTTAAGTTGTCCCAGTTGCTTTTAAAATTGCAGCTTTCCCTTCTCAGCTTCCTAGAGTGTTCCGAGTTAGAAGCATGTGCCATGTGTGGACAAGACTGGATTGACTGATCTACACTGGATTGCATAGCATTATTTCCATTTTATTTAAATCACAATCTTGCCAATTAGTGAAATTTCCATGGCTGGCCTAGAGCTTGAGATGTCCCTGCCTCAGCTTCCCAGAATAAGGTTACAGGCATATACTGTGTTGCCTACCTGAAAGGCATATTCTTCAACTTGCCTTTATCATTCAGAACGTACATTAGGCTATTAGGATCCCCAGGTAACTGAAATCAATCCTACTCTATAATACCACCTTCTAAACATGAGCCCCACTCATGTAAATGTCTCCAGATACTAAAATATCCATCTCTGGAGAAGCTTTTTTTCTTTCTTCTCCAGTTTTCAACAGCATCCACAATAGCATAGTCATTGTTTTCATTACTGAAGGCAAAAAACTTTGTAATATTTCATGTGTGATCAGGGTTTTACTCATAAAGTCTTTGGCAACACCTGTTGTCTTCAAGATTTCTATCTATTTTCTCTTACAGCAGATTTAGTTTTTCTGCTTTAATATTTGGATCTCTGATCCATTCTGATTTTAGTTTAGCTCATGGTGAAAGTCAGTGGTCTAGCTTTGATCTTCAGCCTATGGAAAGCCAGTTTTTCCAGCATCATTTATTGAACAGTCTGTCTTTCTTCTAGTGAAGGTGCTTGGATCCTTTGTCAAAGAAAAGCTGGTTGAGTGTTGTTTCTGTACTTTATAATCCATCCCATTGATCCCTGGGTATTTTTTCCAGTACTATTCTGTTTTTATCATAGTAACTTTGTAGTATAATTTTAAGGCAGGGATTGTGAAGTCTTCTGCCTTGCCTTTGTTGCCCAGAATTTTTTTTTTGTTTGTTTGGTTTTTTTGCTTTTCTAGGTCTTTTCTGTTTCTAAATGAATTTTAGGATTTTTTTCTCCAATTCTGTGACATATGCTATTGACCTTTTGATTGGGACTGCATTAAATTTCTACAACAATTTTGGATGTATGGAAATTTTCACTGTATTGGTTCTTCTTATCCAAGAATGAGGGATGTTTTGCATTTTCTGATACCCTCTTTGATCTCCTTTTTATTCTTTCAAAGTAGTGTAGTTTTCAATGTAAAGGTCTTTTGCTTCCTTCCTTAGATTGATTGATTCACAGGTATTTCTTTTTTCTTTCCTTTCCTTTCTCTTTCTTTCTGTCTTTCTCCCTTTCTTTTTTGGATGTTAATATGAAAGGTGGTATTTGTTGATTTCTTGCTCAGTGAGTTTTTATTTGTACCTGGGAATTTGATGTTGATTTTTGAGTATTGATTTTTTTATACAGCTACACAACTGAATTTGCTCATTAATTGTAGAAGTCTTTTGATAGAGCTTTTGGGGTCTTCTATGTGGAATATTATGTAATGGTACTTGAACTTTTCTGTCCTTATTCTTTTATTTTTTTTCTCTTGTGTAATTTCTCTGGCTACTGTTTGATTGTAGAACACCCATCAATGTTTGATTTAGAATTTGTCAGAATTTAATGCAGTTTCGTTGATCTCATCTGCTTTATGAATACTTGAGAAAAACTACCTCCTCCCCTACATTACAGAATGTCTTTTATTCATACAACTCACCAATGTCATAGATTTTTGCAGTAGGAACAGAGATAATATCATTTCCATATGGTTTCTGACTGAGTCTAGAGATTCTGAAAATCCTAGTTATTGTGTACTTCTTTGAAAAGCTATTTATTAATATATTACTCATGTCAAATTATTTATTTGCACAAAAGATAGAATATTTAAGAAGCTGAATATTCAGAGATATCATTCTTCTGTCTGCTTATCTGCAGCTGTTAGCTGTTACAGTTCACTATTTTTCTTCTCTTCATCCCCTTATATTTTTAGATGTGATTGTTAATTGGGCAAATAAAATGATACTTTCAGCCATTTCTGAATTTTTCATTTCTTCTAATGTAATTTTTAAAATTATAACACATTATAACAGTAGTCCTCACATGCAGAAGTTTAAGATTTAGACATTTTTATCATATATAGCAGTTCTCGAAGCGCATAACTAAAACACTCAATTTTGGAGATTTACGGGTTAAAGCATTTTCATTTGTGACTGACTAAATAAACGCCTTTAGTAAATAAAGCTCACTGAAGAACTAAGTTCTTAATGTTCCAAAATAACACATGGCTCACTGGAACTCTCTGAAAAATCTACTGAGGGAGGCAAATGCCCTTTTGAATACGCCCTAAGTCAGCTTGTGTCTGTAACATGTGAAGGTGATTTGTGTAAGGCAACAGTGACTTGGGAGATGTGAGTTTACTTTCTGTTTTATTGTTTTTGTTGGTACTTGTTTGCAGTTCATGATGACAACCTCGTGGGGAGTCGGCACATGCATGCGACAGGTTATTGTGGAAATTTTGGATGGCTCTCTTCCATCACATGTTCTCTTAGAGCAACTGTCTTTCTCTTGCTGAGGCAGAGAAGAGTCAGAAGAAGGTTCCGAGTTTCAGATTATAAGAAGACAGCCTGAACATTTGCTAAGGTAAAGGAGGAAATTTGATCAGAATGGTGGGCAGTGGAAGTTTTGCTGACAACGGCCAGGAAGGAAAGAGGGACCCTTTCCCAGAACAAAATTTATCTTTCATTATTATTAGCAGTAGTTTTTGTTTGTAATATGTAATTATACTCATTTTGAGAAATCGATATACACACACTGGATTTTTACCATTTTACTGTCTTTTCTCTCCTCTTCCAAAACCCTTTCCTATCTCCACAAAGCCTATTTCCTTTCTTCTCATCATATTTCTTATTATTTGGTTTTTTATTCATATTTTGACTTTTCATGTAAGAGAAACCATGCTATATTTAAACTTCTGTGTCTGATGTATTTTACATATCATTATGGAGTCAAGAATCATACATTTTCTTACAAATGACTAAAGTTTCTCCTTCTGAATGGCTGAAATATCTACATCTATATGTCTATGTGTCACATTTTCTTTATCTATTCCTCTGTTGTGGGGATACAGACCACTCATATACTTTATTCGTTGTCATTTATGCTGCTATAAATGTGGATCTGCATGGATCCCTGTAATGTGTTAACGTTAAATCTTTGAGGAAGATATCCAGAAGGAGTATAGCTTGGACAAAGAGATTTTCAATTTTTAGTTACTGCAGAATCTCCGTATTAATTTCCATAGTTGCTGTACTAGTTCACATTTTAAAAAACAATATAGCAGAGTTTCTTTTCTGCTAAAGCCTTGCCAAGAGTATTTTTTTTTCCTTTTTGAGTCCTTGTTGATAGCATTCACACTGGGTAGAAGGGAATTTCAGTGTTGCTTTGATTTGAATTTCTCTAATGCTAACAGAAACTTAAAAGTACATAGGGAAGGACCTTCTGATCAGAAACCCTACTGACAAGGAATAGTGCCACAAATCAACAGCTTGGTTTATATCAAATAAAATGCAAATAAATGCATAAAAACAGAAAAGAAAATAGGTTACAAGGAGATAGATTTTGGAAAAAAGGAAAGAGGACCAGGAGATGGAGAAGTGGGAGAAAGTGGAGGTGAAAAAGATGAGAAAAGAATTAAGATGATTTACTGTATGTTCCAATTCTTCATGATGACTATGGTCATTTTATACTAGGAATGCATACTACAGAAGAGAAAAATTACAAAATACTGTATTAAAAAAAAACAGTATTTCAAAGTTTTAAGAAAGACTTCCACACAATGTAAGAAAAAATTGAACCAAGTGAAGAGATGACCTACGGAATGGGGAAAAAAAATCACAATGAATTATTTCACTGTGTGTGTTTGGTACGTGTACATGACACAGCTTCATTCTTTTTTAAGTCTTTCCCTCCTCTCCCCTCTCATCTTTTGGACCCCTTCTCATTTTGGTCTGCAGAGAATCTATGATCTATTCTTTACTTTGCTCTTTATTTATATTTTGGTTTTCTCATATAAAAAAAAAGCATGGCTTATTTAAATTTGTGTACCTGATTTATTTCACTTGATATTGCATTTTTAAAGGAACATGTGTTGTCCTACAAATGCGTCAAGTCTATTCTTTATATCAGAGTCATAAATTTATAAATTAAAGTTTAGTTTTCCACATAGTATGGGTATAGTTATGCAAGAAACATGTTTGCAAACTTTGATATGGATTCCAATTAAATGTACCACTTATATGATTTACTTGGAAAGGAGTCATGCTATGAAAATACATACATGTTCATTCAGTACTGATTTATCTTATAATTTCTCTTTTAAAACTGTGCCATTTTCATCTGACCTCATTTGTTTAAAACTTTCCTATAGGTTACTAAGTGTAAGTTTTTAATATACTAATAGAGTTCATCACAATGAAGATGAATACTTCACATCAAAAACATAAAAAAATGTCAAAATCGGTGGAAATGAGTGGGAAATAAGATGTATTTCATTACTCCATCACAGCAATTGACACATATGAACTCTTTAAATTATCAAAAAAAGAGTGAAAATGATTGTCATTTTTATAGTGGTTATAATTTTAATAGTAGGTAACCTGAACAGAACTTTGACATATTTCAACTCTTGTCTTGGTTAAAAAGCATTTTGTGTAATAGCGTCAAAATTTAGCAAATTACATCTTCAGTACAAAGGAAGGAGGAAATTGTATTAACTAAATCAGTATGGAATATAAATATGTAAAAGCCTTAGGTGGGAAAATTTTAAACATCTTTTCATCTAGTCTTTGATACAGAAATTCCAATGAAACAGGTAAACTATTTGTAAAACAATTTTATCTTAGGTCACCAATTAAAACCACATTATAATGCTAACAATACTGATTTGGGGGATGACAGTGAACTAAACCAAAACTCTAATCTTTAAAGTTCAGATGCATTAAAGTTCTAATTCTAGTATCCACTAGAAATGTGATTTTTAGGATTCTAGAATAAAGGATCACCACTTCATTTCCATGTCTTAAGTTACTGTGCTACCTACACCAAATGTAAATAATTTCAAGTCATTTTCTGCCTTGTGTATTAAAGTCAATATGCCACTTCTCTTCATAGAATCTGTCTTATGTACAATGTAACATACGTAAGATAACATTTTTAAATGAGTTGTACCTACCAGAGACCCTCCTCAATTACACTGTCTAAAAGATAATGACACTGTTGGCTCTCTTCACAACCTTTCCAACAAAAAGTAGTAATTTCAGTCGTAGCAGTGCTGTTCAATCTGTATGAGGTGTGTGGATGTGTGTGTTTGTGCAAATAGGTGAATGGTAACTGATGGAGCATTCGTATGATCCTATGTTACTCCATACCATTTGCATGGAGAGGTCATTCTTTTTATATCAGTAATATTTTCAGAGTGGTTTGTACATGTAACAGTTGGGATCATTATCATGCAATGCAAAGTTAACTGCTCTTAATTGTCCTGTGCTGCAAAGTTTTTATACTAAATTTCCAATCAACTAATGTTACAGCAATGTGATTGCCGACTGTCTTCATTTCAAAGCATATTAACTGGGTCATATTAACTGAGTCAAAATTATAAATTCTTCATAAAGCTAAAAATTATCTTTGTACCCCTCAGCAATATTAAAAATTTCTCAGATTTGCCTTTGTTGTTGAGTTTTTAGAGAGATCTGTGAAATTCTAAAACTGATCTCTGCATATTTTGGGAGAAGAGATTTATCTTGCAATCTTCTGTAAAAATAGGCCAGAAGCCAAAATATGAAGACTATACAGTTTCTTTTGTAAGAAACTTTAACCTATCTTCTTTCTTTTACATGCACTTCTTCTTGGAGTCTTCCTGGAGACAAAGTAAGAATTACAGTCTTGGTGTTGTCTCCCTTACTTTTGACAGAGAAAGGAGGAACAGTTTAAAGCCAGTGTATTTAGTGTCTCCCTGAAAGTTCCCTACTGATTTCCCCTGTCTCAGGTCTTGGTTCAGAATCAGGTCAGAGACTGAGCAGGAAACAGATCAGAGAGCAGTGCATGTCATGATCAAAGGATTACTGTATACAGAATCAAATATGGAGCTCAGGGAATGAAACTCACTGCTAAAATCATAGATTCCTGCTGAAGAATTAAGTGCTAATCAGTCTCGTATGCACACAAGTGAGTGGAGAACAAATGAGGATATGAAAAGCCTGAAATGAGTTGTCACGACTTTGTAAAGGAGAAGCCATGTGATGTGGGGGCTAAAGAGTGTGGGCCCTGATGCCCAGATCTACCACATCCAATTGCATGGATGGAAAGAAAACCAGGTGAGCTTTTATGTAAGATGTAAAGGTGTTCAAATCTCAAAGCATCTTAGAAAAAATATTACAAGCTCTTAGCATTTCTAACATAGATGAAATAAGAATGTGCTTACTGATACAAAAAATGAATGATAAACCAGAAAATAAACCAATAGCAACATGCAGAATTTTATGTTTGAACTAAAAGACAACTTATTATAATATGAAGACCAGCACCCATATTGTTCATGTTGGTAGCAAAACTTGGTGTCATACACGTGATGTTGATGTTTTAGCTGTAGAAAATACAAGAATGGTGGAGTTAGGGAGGGCACCACCCAAGTTTAGAAGATGGCATAAGCCAAACCACGTGGTCTTTTTGTCACATGAAGACAGTATCTGACAGACATGCATGACTGAAAGGAAGACAGTTTTATTTGACTTAGTTTTAGAAGTTTTACTTCCTTGTCAGCTCACTCAAATGCAGAAACTGCATGGTGGAAGGATGTGATAAGCCCAGTAGAAAGCTGAGTAGGACTTAACAGCCAGTACTCAGGAAAGAAGGAGTGTGAGAGGTGATGCCTTTGTGTTATAGCCCACCTATTAATAAGCAAGCTATGAACTCACCAGTGGACTAATCCAAATGAGTATAATGCAACCATGCTCCAATCCCCTCAGAGTCTCATGAGTCTTTTGTGAGACAGCCCAGACCCAAAACCTAACATTTCACAAGTGAACACAAAAGGAATCAAGTTTATGTAGTTATGTAGCATGCTTTTAAACTATTCTTTCAAAAACATCAAGTTTTACATTTTTGTACTGTTGAAGAATCTAAACCCCAAGTCACTCCCTGAGACTCAAGGTAGACACTTAGTTATGAGCCCATTTAAAAATTAAAAATAACAATCAACACTACTAACACACAATGGTGCAGAGCATTGTTTCTTTTCTCTCCCCCATGATATAGTTAGATAGAAGGAAACGAAATCAAAACAAGACTGAAGCCCACCAGGGCCAATGTTAAATTTGTAGTTTCATGACCAGCAGTGGGGCACATTGTGACAAGATGAGATCTCTAAAGAACTTGGTCATTTGAGTTAACATTTCCAGTTACAGCCCTGTGGTCTTGCTTTGCTCACTGCCTTTGGATTTCTTAGACTTTCCACATCCCTGGCAATTCCTATTCCTTGTGATACCCATTAAATATTCAGATTTGATCACACAGCTTTATAACTCTGCACTCTAAGGGGTATGGTTCCTGGCTTTTCAGACCTTCCTCTGAAATCTGAGTGATAATATCTGTAACCACACAATTCTTATAAGTACCATGGCTAAAAAGCATCATATGGATGACTCCGAAGTATGCTGCCAACATAAGCAATAAGTGGGGCCCTTTAAACCATGGCTGCGAGGACTTTGAGTGTCAGATGGCTGAGCCTTGTGAAATGAATCACATAGAACCAATGTCTTATATTGAATATTAAAGGAGGGCATCCAGAGATACTCAAAGAAGATTATTTTAAAGGAGTTTATCTTTACAATTTTATACCCTTGAGCCTGTGAAAGGTAAGGCCTTGTTGATTTTTCAGATTTCCTCCAGGTATCTGATATAGGTTCTTGACTTTTGCAAATGTTAATCTCTCAGCAACTCTTTTCCCTAAGACCCTGATTTTGTAGACACAATCTTTTCAATGAATCAGAAAGTCACACATAGTGCTTTTGCTCCTTTTTCTCATTGTAAACAGAGCTAAAAGTGACCAGTAATATGTGTGTCATGGCATAAACTTTGGACCACCTCGAAATTATATCTGCCTGATTAATTAGTTCACCACTGTTAATCTTGGTCTCATGATAAATCTCAGAACATGGGCAAAATGAAAACATTATTTTTTGTTCAGAGGGTAACCCAGATGTACTTGAGTTTAGAGACCAATTGGGTCCTTGTTTTTAACTGATATCCTTTGATGTTAATCACTAATATCTATAGTTTTATCAGGATTCTGATCTCAGCTCCAACCAGAACACTTCTCATGCTTTGCTTACAGAATTCTAGGATTTCTTCAGCTGGCATTTTAAAATATTTCCAAATGCTTCCAGTGAACTAGTTCTAGAGTATTTGAACCAGACAGGTTTAATCACAACAATATCCCCACTTATGTTCTCAAAATGTATTTTTGTCACTTTCTCTGTAGCTAGGAAGTTACCACTGTAATTCTAAATGTAAAATATCCCTATAATAAAGAATTTATGCATTTGTACTAAAATGTGTTTAAAGCAAGTATTCAAAGAATTTACCTACAACTTACTAAACTTCAGACTGTAAAAAATGTTACCCTTTTAATCTAAAGGAAAATGTATATTTAAATAATGCAGTGAAATCTAATATACTAATACACTAATTCATAATATTCAATATTTAGCCACAAGTTTTTAAAGGATCAAGAATTAGTACGATGTAAAACTAGAAAAAATCAGTTATTAGAAAAAGAACAAAGTAAATATAACTAATCAAATAAATAAAATGACTTTTGTGCATTTGTATCAATAAACTACAGCAAATATCAACACAAGAAGAAAAAAAGTTAGATTATTAAAGATGCAATAGAAAAGCACAATATCTGAAACCAAGGATGCTCTTTGTCTTCTTATCAATAAATTAGGAAATAGCTGCTCTTCTAGTTATTTTAAAGAAAATATAATATCTCATAAATATCACTTTGTAATCCAGGAATATTTTTTTGCTAAATACATGTATTCCAGTATTTTGTTTTGGGTTAGAAAGAAGTGGTTAGTGTCCTCAAGGAGGAGCATTTAAGGGGGTGAAACCTGGCTTCCAACCATGATGAAATACAAAGGATGAGAGGTATAACCACTCATGGAACAAACAAGATTTCCTGGAAAGAGAAGAAGATAGAACCTCCATGGGGAAACTGCACTAGTACTTTTGAAAAAGTCTGTGGGAAATGTGAGAATTATTATCTGGACAGTGGGCCTGCCAATTAAAAGAAATTAAAACAAAAACAAACAACAACTATATGTGTATATATATGTGTGTGTGTGTGTGTGTGTGTGTGTGTGTGTGTGTGTACTATATGTGTGTGTACTATATATGTGTGTGTGTGTGTAAACACACACATCCCTACTGATACACTAATAGCATTATTTTTGTCCTGGTTAAACATTTTTTGACTCATTCAATACTCCCAATCTATTTTTTTTATTGTTAGAAATCAGAGTCCTTTCTACCTATGAGAATATCTTTGAGAAGACCAATCCTGATGTGTGAGCTTAGACAGCCATTTGGTGGAATATTCGCAGATAAAGCTTTTGTGATAAGCTGTTATGATGTCTGTGCAGCCTACTGATTCATACTGTCTGACAATTTAGGGCAGATGGTTTGTATGTTGTAAAGCAAATCAGTGGAAAAATTCTAACAGATAAAGAAAAGGATACATGATCTCAGAGGTCATTCTCTGCTTGACTTTGTGTGGTTATGTGATTTTTCTTTTAGTTTACATCTCTCTTAACATTTAGCGGCTGAAAGCTTTATGTGGTTACAGCACATTTGCCAGAACATAAAGAAGTCTTTTTAATACCTTTTATCTCTTTCTGCTAGGACCGTATCTCTTTGATTTTGAGGTTGAGAGTGCTTTATCTCCCTTATTTATGAAACAATCAAAGAGATCAGTTTTGGTCAATTTTACTTCTAAACAATTCTTGCATATGTTTATTTACTTCTCTTTTGTAAATGAAACAGCATGCAGTGTATAATTCAATGATGAATTTTAATTAGATGTTTATATCATAAAATGAGCTTGGAAAAGTGAATTTTCCAAAATAACACTAGGAAGTGCATAAAACACATTTATTCAGTGTAGATCAATCTATATGTATATAAGAGCTATAATGTGATTTCTTTTGCTTTTATTTAGTATCTGTCATGGTCAAACAGTCTGTTTTCTAGCTGTCTTATTCCTGTAACATGAACACATAACTTCACACACATACACACAATGACCCAGGAACATACCCCATACTGCATTAAATCACATACATGAGTATACAAAATATGCTTAACATTACTTACCATGTGAGAAGTGTAAATTAAAGCTACCCTGCAATTTCTTTTTTTTTTTTTTTTATTTAAGAGGAAAAAGAGAAAAACACAAAACAAACCAAAGCCGCGTAAGGGTACACGCAATACAGAACTACAAAACAAAACAAAACAAAACAAAACAAAAAAACATAACAGTAAGAAATCACCTGCTAGTAGATTACACACTATCTTCTTGAAAATAGTTCCTCAAATCACAGTATCAAAGAACACAAGGTGGACATTCAAACAGGGAGACTGCAAACAGCTGTGTTCAATGTTCCAAAAACATTGATAAAGTCAGCTATTTAACACCCCCAAACACACTTGCTGTTATATCCGTTAGAGCTCTTTTTCTTTTTTTTTTTCCCTCTCTTTTTTACAACAAAATTTACGCATCTTGGATTTTATTACTCCTTAGTGCTTATTACTTTCTTGGGGGGGGGGAAGAATACTGTCAAATATGGCAAAACAAAGCTGTCAGTCAATACCAAGGATAGACATAGCACATGGTGTAGAACAGAGTACAAGTTTATCAACAATGGTTATCAACGTTGTCCCTTGTTTCCTTAAAAAGAATTGTCTATCTTATTAGATATTATAAAGTTGGACAAAACAGTAGAGAACAAGACCAATAAAACTTAGGCATTGTAAACATTACAGGACTTCCAAAGAAGACAATAGTCAAACCAGAATGAGTATCTTAGTGAATCTTATTGTCTTCAACATAGTTGCCTATGTCTTCAAACTTGATACTATCATATAGAATGGAACAGAGTCTAATCAGTCAAAACAAGATCATGGGAGTACTACAGGACTTCAAAACAAGTTAATAGGAAATCGAAAAGAGTTACTATTTATATATCCTATTTTTTTTGAATTTTTTCTTTAATTAAGACAAACATAAGAAATGACTAAATAATTTTTTTTGAAACAATAAGGGGGAGATTGAGATAAAATAGGACATAACAATATAACAATAGAGGTCACAGCATGACTGTTTCAACAACCTAGTACTTCACCACCTTATAACCTGACTTAATAGTAGTTACCATAGTGTCTTTTTCCTTGAAATATTTGGATAAAACTTCATATACTCTAGCTTCAAATATTTTCATATCAAGAAGCCCAGAATAAAGCCTTTCTAATTAATGAGTGAAAACTTTATAAGGCTTCAAGACCACCTAATGGGGAATCATGATTACCACATATTTTTATATATTTGAATCATTATTTACATTAGGGAAACTATTCGGTATTCACACATGCGAGATTGATTTATTTCACTAATGAGTATGGTCTCAAGCTGCGCCCATTTATTGATAAATATCTCAATGTGATCCTTCTTTATAGCTGAATAATACTCCATTGTATAGAAATACCACAACTTTTTTATCCATTCCTCAGTTGATGGGCACTTGGGTTGTTTCCAAGATCTGGCGATTACAAATTGTGCTGCTATAAACATAGGTGCACATATATCACTGTGGTATGATGCTTTCAGTTCTTCTGGGAATATGCCTAGAAGTGGAATAGCTGGAATAAATGGGATTTCCAGTCCCAACTTTTTGAGAAATCTCCAGACAGATCTCCACAAAGGCTGTACCAGTCTACACTCCCACCAGCAGTGCAGGAGAGTTCCTTTTTCCCCACAGCCTCTCCAGCATTTGTTGTCGGTTTTCTTGATCCTGGCCATTCTTTCAGGAGTGAGATGGTATCTCAGTGTGGTTTTAATTTGCATTTCTCTAATGATCAATGATGATGAGCATTTTTTCATGTATTTATTTGCCATTTGCATTTCTTCATCTGAGAATTGCATATTCATCTCAGATGCCCATTTTTGGATTGGATCTTTGAATTTCGGAGGTCTGAGTTTCTTTAATTCTTTATATGTTTTAGACAAGAGGCCCTTGTCTGAGAGAGAGTTCACTAAAATCTTTTCCCAGTTTGTGGGTTTTCTTTTCACTATGCTGGAGATTTCTTTTGACATGCAGAAACTTTTTAATAAGAAGTGGTCCCAGTTATTGATTCTGGGAAGTATTTCCCGTGCGGTTTGAGTCCTGTTCATGAATTCTTTACCTACTCCTATGTCTCCAAGGTTTCTACCTATTTTGTCTTCCAATAGATTTAGTGTTTCTGTTTTAATATTCAGATCTTTGACCCATTTAGATTTTAATTTAGTACATGGTGATAGACATGGGTCTAGCTTTAGTTTTCGGCAAATGGAGAGCCAGTTTTTCCAGCACCATTTATTAAAGAGACTGTCGTTCTTCCAGTGAACCTGCTTGGCTCCTTTATCAAAAATAAGGTGGTTGAGTGTGTTCGTAGTTGTGGTTGTATCTTCTAATCTATTCCACTGATCTTCAGCTCTGTTTTGATTCCAATACCATGTTGATTTTACTACTGTTGCTTTGTAGTATAACTTCAAGTCAGGGATTGTGATGCCTCCTGCTTTGTCTTTGCTGCTTAGAATTGCCTTTGCGATTCTAGGTCTCTTCTGGTTCCAGATGAAATTTAGGAGTGATTTCTCTAGATCTATAAAGTATGTTGATGGTATTTCTATTGGGATTGCATTGAATCTGTATAACAGTTTTGGGAGAATGGCCATTTTCACAATGTTTGTTCTTCCTATCCATGAGCAAGGGATGTCTTTCCATTTTCTGAGATCATCTTCAATTTCCTTTTTCAGTGTATTATAATTTTCACTGTATAAGTCTTTCACTTCTTTCATAAGAGTAATTCCTAAATATTTCATTTTTTTGCTTGCTAATGTGAATAGTCCAGTTTCTCTTATTTCCCTCTCTGTAATTTTGTTGTTTGTGTATAGGAATGCTATTGATTTCTGAGTATTGATTTTGTATCCAGCCACATTACTGAATTTATTTATTGTATCTAAGAGTATTTCAATGGAGTTTAGGGGGTCTTCTATGTAGAGTATCATGTCATCTGCAAACAATGATAATTTAACTTCTTCTTTTCCTATCTTTACCCCTTTTATTTCTCTTTCTTGCCTAATTGCTCTGGCTAGTACTTCCAGTACTATATTAAATAGGAGTGGTGATAAAGGACATCCTTGTCTTGTGCCCGATTTTAAAGTAAAGGCTTTCAATTTTTGGCCATTTAGTATGATGCTGGCTGTTGGTTTGTCATAAATGGCCTTTATTATATTGAGGTAAAGACCATTTATTCCAATTTTCTGTAAAGTTCTTATCATGAATAAGTGTTGGACCTTATCGAAGGCTTTTTCTGCATCTATAGAGATGATCATGTGATTCTTATTTTTGGCTTTATTGATATGGTGGATTACATTTATTGATTTGCATATGTTGAACCATCCTTGCATTCCTGGGATGAATCCCACTTGGTCATGGTGTATAATCTTCTTGATGATTTGCTGGATCCTATTTGCCAATATTTTATTGAGGATTTTTGCATCTGTGTTCATTAGGGAGATTGGTCTATAGTTCTCTTTTATAGTTGGGTCTTTCTCAGGTTTTGGTACTAGAGTAATATTTGCTTCCAGGAATGACTTAGGAAGGATTGCTTCCCTTTCAATTTCATTGAATAGTTTGAGGAGTGTCGGCATTAGGTCTTCTTTATATTTCTTGTCGAATTCTGCAGTGAATCCATCTGGGCCTGGGCTCTTCTTGGTGGGCAAGGACCCAATTACATTCTCAATTTCATTAGCAGAGATTGGGTTATTCAACAGTTTTATATCCTCTTGATCTACTTTGGTACTTCATATGCTTCTAAGAATCTGTCTATTTCTTCTGTGTTATCAAACTTTTGAGAGTAGAGGTTTTCGAAATAGGTGTTGATGATCCTCTGTATTTCTATTGGGTCTGTAGTGATTTCTCCTTTTTCATTTCTTATTGCATGAATTTGAGCTTTTTCTTTCCTTTTTTTAATAAGGTTGGCTAGGGGCTTATCGATTTTATTTATTCTTTCAAAGAACCAACTCTTTGATTCGTTGATTCTTTGGATTGTTTTCTTAGTCTCTATTGCATTGATTTCTGCCCTGATTTTTATAATTTCCTCTCTTCTTTTGGCTTTGGGCTTGACTTGCTCTTCTTTTTCTAGCTGTTTGAGGTGTAGTATCAAGTTATTTATTTATTTATTTATTTTTACTTTTATTTTTTTTTTGTCTTTTTCGTTTTTATCGGTACCAGGGATCGAACTCACGACTGCCTGCTTGCAAGGCAGGCGCTTATGCCGCTGAGCTAAATCCCCAGCCCCTATCAAGTTATTTATTTGTATTCATTCTGTTTTCCTGATGTGGGAACTCAGTGCAATAAATTTTCCTCTCAGAACGGCTTTCATTGCATCCCACAGATTCCGGTAAGTTGTATCTGCATTTTCATTTTCTTTTAGGTATTGTTTAATTTCTTCTTTAATTTCTTCTGTGACCCACTGATTACTCAAGAGTGTGTTATTTAGTTTCCATGTGTTTGCGGAATTTTTGCAGTATCCTTTGTCATTAATTTCTAATTTCAGAGCACTATGATCCGATAATATGCAAGGGATGATTTCAACTCTTTTGCATTTGCTTAAATATGTTCTGTGAGCTAATATATGGTCTATTTTAGAAAATGATCCATGTACTGCTGAGAAGAATGCGTATTCTGATGTTGTTGGGTGGAACATTCTGTATATGTCTATCAAACCCATTTGTTCACAGGTGTGATTCAGTTCTGTTATTTCTTTGCTCATTTTCTGTCTGGTTGATCTGTCCCTTGGTGTCAGTGGTGTATTAAGGTCTCCTGTTACAATTGTGTTACTGATAATTTGAGTTTTCATTTCTGTTAATAATTGTTTTATATAACTGGGTGCTCTGGAGTTTGGTGCGTATATATTTAAGATAGTTATCTCTTCCTCTTGGAGTTTTCCCCTTAGGAGTATGTAGTGACCTTCTTTGTCCTTTATGGTCATTGTTGGTTTAAAGTTCACGTTGTCTGCAAACAGAATGGCTACTCCTGCCTTTTTTTGGATTCCTGCTGCATGAAGAATTGTTTTCCATCCTTTGACTTTCAGTCTGTGAGTATCTTTCTGGATTAGATGGGTTTCCTGTAAACAGCATATGGTTGGATTTTGTTTCTTGATCCATTCTGCTAGTCTGTTTCTTTTGATTGGTGCATTGAGACCATTTACATTAATGGTTATTACGGTTAAATGCTGGTTAATTGTAGGAATGTTATCTCTCTGCTGTTGCATCTTTATCTTTCTGTTCTGTTTAATTATTTGCTTAGTGCTTTTTTCCTTTGTGTATCTAAACTGTCTTTCAATATTTTTTGCAGGGTTGGTTTGGTGTTTATGAAGTTCTTCAGCTGTTCTTTGTCATGGAAGTATCGTATTGCACCATCTATTTTGAATGATAGTTTTGCAGGATATATCAGTTTTGGTTGGAAATCATTTTGCTTTAGGATCTGGAATACTTCACTCCATGCTCTTCTTGACTTTATCGTTTGTGCTGAGAAGTCTGCTGTGATTCTGATAGGTTTTCCTTTATAAGTGATTTGTCTTTCTCTCTGACAGCTTTTAATAATCTATTCTTGTGTTGGATTTCTGGGATGGTGATTATTATATGCCTGGGTGTAGTTTTATTTTGGTTATGACTGTTTGGAGTTCTATATGCTTCACTGATCCTGATGTCAGTTTCTGATCTCATGCTTGGGAAATTTTCAGCTATTACTTCTCTAAATATCCTCCTGACATCCTTCATGTTGTCTCCCTCTCTTTCATTAATCCCTATCATTCTTATGTTATTCTTCTTTGCATCGTCTTGCAGTTGTTGAATTGTTGTTTCCTGGTTCCTTGTTATTTTCAAAAGATCTTTCCTTTCCTGTTCACGAGCTGCAATCCTGTCTTCAAGGTCTGAAATTCTATCTTCACTTTCATTAAGGCGGTTTTTACAACTTTCAGTGGAGTTTTTTATTTCCTGTATATCTCTGTGCATCTGCATTATGTATTCTGTTTGTTTCTTATATTGCTCGTCTAGGGATTCTATCTTTTTGTTTAGTTCCTCCAATTTTTTATCTGTGTTTTCTTTAGATATATTTAGAATCTCTTTCATTTCTTTTATCATTTCTTCTTTTATCTGGGAGATTATTTCGAGTTGAATTTCTTTAAAGCTTCCTGGAGTTGCTTGTCAATTTCAGTGGCTATTGTGTCCGATATATGAGGTGGATGGGATATATTTTCTTCTATATACATCGCTCCTAGGGTTTCTTGAGATGGGCTGGAGGTTTGAGGTTGTAATTTGGTCTTTCATTTTGTCATTTTCCTATATTTCTGTGTTTCAAGTGTTATTTGAAAGCTTCCTCAGGATCTGTTGAAAATCCCCTTCTATGTTTGGAGCTACTGAGACTCTGGTGCTGCGCTACCCCAAGCCATTAGGCCTACAGAACCAGTGGCCCTCCTCTGCCTGCTCAGAACTCCGCAGTTCCAGACAAGCTGGGCCTCAGGGACACTGTGCGCCCACCTGCCCCTTGGAAGCTCCACAGTTCTTCAATCGCAGCCGGGTTAGGGTACTCACCACAGGCCGCAGTGCTTCAGGAACCTGTGGACCCTCCCTGGTTGCAGAGATATCCACAGTCCTCCAGACACATGGAGAGGCCGATGCAGGTACCCCAAATCTGCCCAGCTCCTCCTCTGCAGACCAATGGCCAGGTGAGGCAGCTAAACAGGCTGGGCTAGGCTGGTAGTGTGGGCCAGCCCACCTATCGGGAGCTCAGCAGGTCTCCAAGTGAAGCTGGAATGGGGAGGCTGATGTGGAAGCCTCAAATCCACCTCTCTCCTTCACTGCACCTGGAAGCCTGAGGGAACTCCAGCAGTCTGGGTGCAGATATCCAGAGTCCTCCAGACACGCAGAGAGGCCGGTGAGGGCACCCCAGATCTGCCCAGCTCCTCCTCTGCAGGCCTATGGCCAGGCGCGGCAGCTAAACAGGCTGGGCTAGGCTGGTAGTGTGGGCCAGCCCACCTATGGGGAGCTCAGCAGGTCTCCAAGTGAAGCCGGGAATGGGGAGGCTGATGTGGAAGCCTCAAACCCACCTCTCTCCTTCACTGCACCTGGAAGCCTGAGGGAACTCCCGCAGTCTGGGCGCAGATATCCAGAGTCCTCCAGACACGCAGAGAGGCCAGTGAGGGCACCCCAGATCTGCCCAGCTCCTCCTCTGCAGACTTATGGCCAGGCGCGGCAGCTAAACAGGCTGGGCTAGGCTGGTAGTGTGGGCCAGCCCACCTATCGGGAGCTCAGCAGGTCTCCAAATGAAGCCGGGAATGGGGAGGCTGATGTGGAAGCCTCAAACCCACCTCTCTTCTTCACTGCACCTGGAAGCCTGAGGGAACTCCAGCAGTCTGGGCGCAGATATCCAGAGTCCTCCAGACACGCAGAGAGGCCAGTGAGGGCACCCCAAATCTGCCCAGCTCCTCCTCTCTACCCTGCAATTTCATCTTATCTTAGGCAAAATGGCTATAAACTCTATAAAAATCATCAAACAACTTAAAATGAAAGAAACAATACAGGAAAGCTGGAGATAGACTTTTGGAGAAAAAAATTTTAATAAATGGGAGCTGGGAATAAAAGGAGAAGAGTAATGGGAATACAGTTGATCAATGTATATTAATGCATGTACAAGCATCCCACAATAAGACTCATCACCATATTATATTAACATATGCTAATAAAATTGTTTAAAGAACATTTAAAAAGATGCAAAGGAGTCATAAAGATATTGTCAGTAAATGAGATAATTTTCTTATATGAAAGATGCACTTTCAGCAATTACTTTACTTTCTGTAGCTACAGACTAACATTTGTTACAATGCATTTCATTAAAGGAAGGAAACGAACATTGATGCAAATGTAGAAAAGGTCATCTTTGTCTACTGTTACTAAGAATAAACAACTGCACTATGAAAATGTACCCCTCCCAAAATAAAAATGTATCTTCCATAAAACCTATTCATCTCTTTCGTGGTGTGTACATATGCAAAAAGAAATGAAAAGATACCTGCACTATAGCCTTCATCTTAGCATCACCATTCATCACAGCCAAGATGTTAATGCAATCCTAATGTATACACATTTTAGAAGGACATTAGTCATACAATCAGGGGCATGCTTCTTCCCAACAGTACAGATGAACCTGTATGACATTATCCTGAGTGTCTCAAGTCACTTCTTCAGCCGGAGACCAAATACCCAATACCTATTACTTAACTAAGGAGAGGATTATATCAGCTCAGAATTTGACTCTGGAGCTGATTCCAAGGCAGAAGCAGGATGACAGAGGAGCATGGAAAAAGGACCTGGAGAGCAGAAGGTACAGCAGAAGAGTGGAAAACAGCTGCTCATCCCATGACAGCCAGGAAGCAGAGAGGGAAGGGAAAAACTAGAGTGGGAGATAAGCCATTCTCGTCATAGTGAGGGTCCTTGTCTCTAATTAGTTCCCACACTTTAATAGCACTTCCGGCTGATGGAATCAGCCACCAGTGGCTGAATCCACCAATGAGAAGAGCAACCCACAATTAATCACATTCTAATTATGTGAATTTTTTTTCTGTAAACCTTTATACCTAAACCATAACATTCCTCCTCTCATTCCTAAAAACCTCATGCCCATATCTTCATGTAAAACGTATTCAGCCCATCTCTAAGGATTTTCAAAATTTTAACTGCTCCAGTATTACAGAGAATTTCAAATTCAAACTCTTCTTAGTGGCTTAATCAAAGTCTTAGCTATGATCACCTATAAAAAACAAAGAGAAAGATAAATAATGACAGCACTCAGTGGTACAGAGTAAATCTTCCCTTCCAAGAAGAGAGAGATCAAAACAAAACTGAAATGCAGTAGGGCAGACATTAAGCCATGTATTCCCATGTCCTGCACCCTGGGAAAGTTGTGGCAAGATATGAGCTCAAAAGGGATCCAACAGGGATCAGGAAGCTTTCCCCCGTGAGGCATTGCCTGTTGCTGCCCTTATGGCCTCTCTCTGAGGGTGGCTTTTCTTAGCAGATATTCCACATTCTTGGCATCATCAGCTTCCTGGAGTGTCCCCTGCACTATTGGCTTCACTCCCACTGCTTCACACACTGGACAACTGAGCTGCTTATCCTCATGAGCAATCTACCTGGCCTTCTACACCATCTTCTCAGGTCTGGTAAAAACCCACAGCTATGGCTCTCTTTGTCCCTGTGAATGAGCATCAGTGGGTGACACAAGCAGTGACACAAGCACAGTCCGCAGCCAGGGCCCACGAGTCATGGCTATAGGATTCTCTGAGTGCCAGGATGGCTGGACTTGAACAGATATTTCCCTCTATGACTCTGAATGAACAGGACACCTTGGAGATCTCTACTATAATGAAAATTCTATAGTTTTTAATCACTGAGCTTTGAAGTGTGGGGTCTTGTTGATATCTATAATATTTTTGAATTATATATAATCATATATTTATTTCATAATTTAAAATATATAATTATATAATATTTCTGAACATTATATTTCTATAATGTTTCTGAATTATCTTACCGGTTGTCCTGATATAAAGTTCTCAGCTTCTATTTGATGTGGATGGTTTCAAAATAACGACTGTATGGTTCTAACTTTATAGACACTTCCTTTATGTTAAAAGTGTGGGCTATTTATTTACTTTTACTCATTTTTTTATAGTAGATCTGGATAAATTCAGTCTGTGCTGCCCATTCCACAGCCCAAAATTTATGCTCCATTGCACTTTTCTACAGCAGATTCATTAGTCCATAACTCTGCTCTGTTATGATCTGAAAACCCCATTAGAGCATCGAACACAGATGTGGGTTACAAATAATATAGTTTTGTGAGGACTGGGAATTTGATTGAAATGGACTGAAGCCCCAGACTGACTCAACTACCAACTTTATTGAGGAATGACAAAGGCCTAGATTTCTGTTGAATACAGATGATCACTTTAGGCAGCAAGGCAGGCAGGCACAGCATAGTGACTTTTTGACTGAATAATTCTGACTTTCATCTGACAGACCCCACCAGTGCTTCCTTATTTTCTCTATAAGGCCGATCTCTGTGAGAGTTGGTATCTTGGTTACTTTTCTCTCATTGCTGACACCCAAAATTAAGGAAGGAAAGTTTTACTTAGCTTACAATTTATGGAGATTTCAGTCCATACTCAGCTGATTCCAAGGGAGGGTGGCATGGCTGAGGGGCAACAGTTTATGGTAGGGTTAGGTACCAAAGTTGACAAAATCAAAAAGGAAAAATGGCAAAAAGAAGAAGCAAGTTTCTTTCATTCTCTTATCTTGTATGCAGGCTATCTGCGCCCGGACATATGCAACATTCAAACCACCAATCTCAGCACTAGACAATGGAAAAATCACACATGTTAAATTTGGTCACTTTCAAAGTCCTGCCCTCCATGACCACATGAGGTTTGGGGGGAGACACTGAGACACAAACCATAGCAGTTGCCAAATCATTCTGTCTTCCACATGCTTAGACTCCTTGGATTTAACAGTCTTTTAACTGCTGAGTCAATGCAAGCAGACCCTGACATGACTGGGTCATGAGGAACTACATAAAGTTTAATCAAAGCATTTCACCATCTTTAGATACAGCCAAAATGAAGTAAAATTTTCTACTAGAGCATAATGGATGTGCTTTTAGTCTAACTGCCAATAGAGACCTTATTTTTAATCGAAACCTCTTGAGAATAATCTTAAATATTTGGTATTTCTATCAGTGTTCCATCTTCTACTATCTAACTAGACATTTTCATCAAGCTTGGTTTAGAGTATTCTTCAGCTTTTCTAGCTGGCATCTCTAAATCTCTCAAAATTCCTTTAAAAAAATCACGAAGCACATGATCAGATACAGACAGATTAGTGACCCATTTCTAGGACCAAAATCTATCTTAGTTGCATTGCTTGGACACACATACAAAGAAAGGGAGATCTTTGTTTTGACTTAGAGTTGGGGCCCATGTTCAGATGCATGCTGAACTGGATGGCCAATAACATCAGAAACTGGATGATAAAAGGCCTGGCAGGGGAGAAGCTCCTCACCCCACAGTAGCCAGGACAGAGAAAGAAAAGAAGTCACTAACTGGAGTACACTTTCCAGGTCACACCTCCAACCAGGGTCCACCACTTAACACCACAGTTAGCTGCCGTACACACCAGTGGCCAAATCTACTGAATTCCTCGTGCTTACCACTGTCTGCTGGCATTCTAGAAGCCCTCTTTCATGAGTGCATTTAGCTACACGGTCCTAGATGACTCAGTGTCCTGAATCAATGTGAACTCTTGACTCTTCATGGTCATTTCGACTTTGGGGAAGAACCACAGTCACAAAGCAATGAATCGGACATGATGAATAAGGTGAATAAGAATGTATCAGACTGTTTTCAGGAACCTGCTTTTATGCTGAGCAGCACTTTACAGCAGCACTCATTACATTTTTGTGAAGACACTAAAAAATGAGGACTCCTGTGAGGCTTCAGATGTGGTAAAGGTGATCAGACAAATAGGTTTGAAGCCAGGGGGAGAGTTTTTAGAGGGTTCAGTAGCAACATGTCTCTTACTGCAGAGAGGAACTAAAATACACCGTGTACAGGTACAAATTCCAGGCAATGAATGGGATCAATATGCATAACTAAATTGTTCCAATAAACATAACTATAAAAACATTTTAAAAATAAATATCAAAGCAGACAAATCTATGACTCAAAAAACAACAACAACAACAACAACAAAAAAACATTCACCACATGTTTTGGCTCATTTTCCATCTTATATTTAAAGTTTTGCTAAATTGGTAGATCTCATGGGAGTTGTTCATATTACATATAAAATATTATCATAATTATAAGTAAAAATGAGGTGATAAACTTTTGGTAGTCATGATTTATAACATTTTAGTGGTAGACACACTGATTTTTTCTTATCTCCTAAGTCATGAAGTTAGATGAATTCATTACATGAAAATTTTGTACATTACTAAATAAACACGAGATCTATAGATAGGATCAAGTTAGACAAAATTTCACAAAATATATGAGAAGCACATTAGTAATTCTTTTTATTGATTGTTGAGAGTGGAAAAAACAAACAGTGCTGTCCAAAGCATGAATTCTGTGAATTTCTAATCCTGCTGAGTGCTGCTCCCAGGGAGTCTTGGTTGATTACAAGCTGTTAACAGCATTTTCTTTCAACAGGAACAGCTTACAATGGAATGATGACAAGGCTTTGGGAAACTGCATGCTTACTTAGCTAAATCCTGAAATGCCATGTCATTTATTTCCCCTGATGTCCTGGAAACCTTCCTACTGTTTTCTGCATTTTGGCTTGGCAGCTAATATTAAGTGTCAGAGTTTTGCAACGTTTAGCAATGAGATAATACAGATAAATTTTACTAGGGAAATTAATAAACAGTTTGTTTCATATTAAATAAAACTAATATTGACTGATATTTAATACAATAGAAAGTGATTCTCCCTTTTACCTGTCAGTCATCTTGCTCTGCTTTTGGTTTGGCTGTACTCATTCTGTGGAAGGCTTCTAGCACTCATCAACTAAAAATGGCTTCTCTTTTTCCCTTCTTTCCTCTTCTTCCACCTCCTTTTCCTCCTCCTCCTCCTCCATCTTTTCCTTTACTCTTCCTTTTCCTTCTTCCCCTTCTGAGCAAACACTTTGATGTGGACAAGCTTCCTGATTTGCATTTAAATAGCCTGACAAGAATCACTTAGAGCACTTTGCTGTGAGATTCACAAGAAATTTTTCTTCACTTTGTGAAACCCAGGAAAGTTTGTTTACCTGAAAGGGATCCTTAGTTCCTTTTGTTTGTTGGGGCTCAACACGAGACACCCCTGAGTTAGACCCTGATGCTCTATTTGCACTCATAGTTTGTAGAGGTTTCAGTTTATAGAATTCTCAATGAAATTTATTTTTCTCCACTGAACTTCTAGCATTTCGGCAATTATACCTCAGCTTTTCCTAAGCTTAAAAGCACAAGAGTTTATACTTACATTTTGGGGGTCTGAAGGCAGGGATTCTATGCCTCTATTTTTGTGAGTTAATTTGAGGAAAGACAGTTGCCTCGTAACCCACAGCCTAAGATCTAAGGCAAGTTCATTATTCTTTTTTACGCATCTAACTTGCTCTTAGAATGAAAGACTAACTTTTAGCTTCTTGTATATAGAGCTGTCCTTGTGAGGAGTTTTTTTGTTTGTTTGTTTGTTTGTTTGTTCATTTATTTTGCTTTGTTTTTTCCCCACCTATGTCTCAATCAGTACACATTGTATTAAAGCAAACACAGCCACTTTTCAATCAGGACCTTGCATTTAAAAAAAAAAAAATCTATGGAGGTAAAAAGTTGTTGGCAGATATTATTTTTGAATGTTGGGGCCAGGTACTTTGATGATGGTGAGGAGAAAATCTGAGCATAGAATTAAAAGTCAATGCATTTTAAAACATCATCATTTAAATATACTCTGAGATTATGGATGTTAGAGTAAATGCTGAGTGATCCTAGAATGTCTTATCTCTAGTACTTCCAATAATTAGACAATGGTTTTTGGAGAAAATTTCAGAGCACAACTTAGTTCTGTGAGAAATGGATTTCTTCCAGCTTTCCCAGGTTTAAGCTGTTGCTGTTATAAATAAAAGGTACAGCTAATGTGTGTGAGGAATGAACATTCATCAACACTTTGTTAGAGAGACCCCAGTGTCCAGAGATGATTCTGAATAATATTACTTAGCCCACCTTAAGTACAATAGTAACCAACCTCTTTCCCATTGGACTACGTTTGGGAGAGAAGAAGTGTACCAAAAGCTCTAAAAATCCAAGCTGAATGTAAGAGCCCCAGGCAGGTGAAGGAGGCATAGGTGCCAGAAGTGTCCTGAGGACCGAGAGAGATGCCTCAGGTTCCCTGCGTGTCTCCTGAAGGAGCGTGGCTCAGGCAAACAGCAGGAGAAAAGGCAAGAAGGGGTGTGAACTCGGACTGACCATGGCACAGGTCAGGGTGAAGCGGAGACTGAGGGATGAGGAAGAGAAAAACGGCTGCGGAGAAGTCTAGGAGCTGCCACGATGAGAAATCTTATGGCAGAGGAACACCAGCACAGGCAGCTTGGGTTGGGAGTGTTACTCAGGAGTCTTCCAGGAGCCTGTATTAAAGCATGATGCGACTGCACATGTGGTGAAGGCCCACAGGATCTCAATAGCTGAGCTAGTTTCAGTTAGGGGAAGAGTTACATTTATTTAGTCACCAGTTTTATGAATGGAAACCACTCATGTTTACACTGCCAGATACAACTCCTGTGCCTCTAAAGTTACATACACACTAAAAATTAAAAAAAAGCAAACATGGAGAATGTGATCTTCACCTGGTGTCTGATCCCACAAGCAACCTAAGCATGAGCTAACAAATAGGAACAGCCATCAAGAAACCCTGAATAAAGTTCCCTGTGACTGTGGGAAATCTTTGAGCCTCACACAAGGATAAAACAAGAAAAGTCCTTTCCTTCTGACTGTTGTCATGGAAAGCTCTAGCTTCAGAGCATTATTTGTGCAGTAGGTGTGGAATCTACTGGAATATATCCAGTACCATCTTCATTTGTATTCACTCCGATAAAGCTATTAAGGCCGTCAGAAAATAATCACAGTTCCCTCAACAAGATAGGGCAATTTCCTGGAAAACAAGAGTGTTTTGTTTGAGAGTTCAATTTTTAAACAGGGTTTGACTGTATTTCTGAGGTTGGCCTGGAACTGCCAATCTGTCTGCTTCGTTCTTTGGGAGAATCCGCATGGACAGTAAAATGCAATAGCACGCTGCAAGATTCAGTGAATCTCAGAAATGAGAAGTTTCAAATGGCTCAGGAAACCTGGCAGCACAATCGCTAAGCTCTTCATGCCCAAGTTACGTATTTATTTCTGTATGTTTTTCTCAAACTCCAATTCATATCTCCTTGGTTCCAGCATAAGATGTCTTGGGGAAATAGTTCCAGATTTCTAGGAGATTTTAATTCTTTGCCACCAGCAACATCAGAGTTGCTGTGGGTACAGGGTCATGGCATTCAGCATCATCTCCAGAGCTCAGGTAAGGGCTTTCGAGGACAAGGAAGCATTGTGAACCGGCTTTGACTCACACAGAGGTGGATAGCAGCTTTGTGCTGGGTAGTGGCTTCTGTTACCTTAGCTTGTCTTGTCAGGCATGTTTTGGGACTACAGCTTGGAAGGCAAATCAGAAATTTTTGTCAAGATCACAAGTTGATTCACAGCAAATTTCAATTCAGGTTGTTATGACTTCAAAACAAAACCAATAAGCTCACTAAATGAAGTAAACCAGAGCGTCCAAATTGTTCTTTATGAAAAAAAAAAAAAGGGTAATGTGGATAAATGGAGAAGAGATCTATGGAGTGATCAGGGAAGGAGAAGGTAAGCAGGAGAGAGGATGCAAATGTCAGATAAAGAGAAGACAGAAAAGCAACAGAAGGAGAAAGGATGGGGAGAGGGAAGAAGGAGTGGAAAAGACAGGAGGGCAGGGGAGGGGAGAGGAGAGGAAGGGAGGGAAAGAGAAGGATGGAAGGGGAGGGAGGGCAAGGGAGAAGAGAGGAGGGAAGGGGAAGGGAAGGATGGAAGGGGAGAGAGGGGAAGGGAGAGGAGAGGAGAGAAGGGGAAGGGAAGGATGAAGAGGGGAAGGGAGTTGAGGGAGGTTGCTGGGAGAGGAGAGGAACGGAGAGGGGAAAGGAAAGGATAGGAAGCAAAGGGAGAGGAGGAAAGGGGAGTAGAGGGGAGGGAAGGAGAGGGAGGGGAGGAAAAAGAAGGGGAGGGAAGAAGAGGGAGGGGAGGGGAGGAAACAGGAGGGGAGGGGAGTTGAGAAAGGAGACAGGATAGGAAGGCAGGGGAGGGGAGGAGAGTTGAGGGAGGGGAGAGGAGAGAAGGAAAATGAAGGAGAAGGAAGGAAAGGGAGAAGAGGGGAGAGGAAGGAAGAGAAGGGGAGGGAGGGGAGAGGAGGAGGGGAGGAGAGACATTTGTAGTTGGAATTGCCATTTATCTGTTCCCTTTTGAGGTGTAAATCTCACAAAAAGTAAATGTTAGGCCTTGTAACTCAGGACTGCCTTTCACAGCGAAAGCCTGGGGAGTCTTCATAGAAACCTCATCATCAAAGACAGTACCGCCCACCCCACAGTCTCTATGAGTGACAGCCTGACGATGATGGGAGCTTCTCTGAGTTGTTATGCTATTTTATTTTTCTCATGAAATATGAAGATGTTTTCCTTTCTTCACAGTAAGGCAAATCAGTAAACAGAGGCGCCACTGATCCTCTTAACCTAGCTCCATTCCATTCTGGTCCAGCTCCACTGAGTCCAGCTTTTCTCTCTTCTTGCAGAAGCCTCGTGACCTGTGTGTTTGCTTTGGTGCATAAGCGGTATTATCCAGTGGATCACAATGCACAAGCATTAGTTTTCTTTGCTGTTAACTTTTCTATGAAAACAAATAAATATTATGTCAGCAGGTGAGAGAAGTCCTAAAGTTGTATTTCAGTTTAGAAGGTAGAACAAAGCTGTGTTCTCCACCAGCACTAAAGTGGCATCATGAAGTTCTCTCCTCCTCCTCTCCTACTTCCTCCAGATGGGGAGCCTCACTTGAAGCTCTGAGGAGTGCTCAAAAGAGGGATTTAGGATTAATCATGGTCTCCTTGTTTTGATCTCTGTCTGCGTGGAATTGTGTGCAGATAAAGAGCCCCATACAGCAAAAGGGTAGCCGTGTTCTCTAGGTGGCAGCTTCAGACAAGGGCTTGTTTTTATCTCAGAGATTCACTCAGGTGTGTTGGGGAAGCACTTTCCCCACAGGCCTATTACAAAGCACAATTTGTGTGACTTTGCAAAATGTGAGAAGTGCTCCATACTGTTAAATTTATCTTTAGGGAAAGAAATGATTCTACCTGTCCCGGTGACTATTTATTCATAGCATAAATCCCTGGCTTTTCAACTCTCACCATTTTGCACCAAGTCACCCAAATAGAAACTACCCATGAAAAGGTACAATAGATACGAAAAGTAATTCCATATGTAATGCATAGCATTGACCATCTCCATGGCTCACATAACTCAGATACTCTGCGGAAGTCTATTTCAGGTAGAGGATGCCATTCACAAGTGACAGTTATCCAAACCAAAAAAAGGTAAAATTTCCAGGAGTGGAAAACACCTATATTTGTGTCTTAAAATATTAGCAAATGTAAATACATAACCTTTTCAAAAGGAAACAAAGCAGATTTATGGTGCAAATGTTTTGAAAAGATAAGATAGACTAGATAGAAAAGATAAGATAGACCAGGAATAATTCAGGATATAATAACAAATAATAATTTTTATGATTATTGTATAAACTCTCCAAAGTGCCACCATCATGTATGGAATTGAAGCAATATAAATTTGTCACATAGCACAGTTATGGGTTAGAGAATATTGTTTAAAATGTTATTAACATTTAACACCAAAATCTCCTTCTCTTTACATATTCAATAGAAGAGAGTCATCAAATCATTTCCATTGAGGGAGAGACCAACATTTCATTTTTTTTTTAACTTTAAAAAGAAAGCAACAACAACAAAACCAATAAAAAACAATGACACAAAATTTCAAAGCAAAATACTAGAATATTTACAATAATCTACATGTTGTTTCATATGGACCACTTCCAAAGTGGTCCCACAGCAGGGGCAGCCTCATTCCTGCATTAATAGCAACAAAAGTTTCCAAGAACAGCAGTGAGCAAGAGCATCACAGATTCACAGGGAAAATTGCATTTTAACTTGTGAATTTGGCAAATATGAGGGACAGTAGTTACTCTTTAGTGCAAAGCACAACAGCATCTCCATTTTAAAAAGTGGATGGAGGCTGGGAGTGAGGCTCAGGAGCAGAACCAAAAAGCATGGGGATTCTGTTCAAGAAAATTAGCAGGGGGAAGATTTGATTATCACAGACTGTACGTGGGTGTGTCTTTCTCAATGAGCCAACTGCAGCTCTATCAGGTGAAATGTCCTGCAAATATGGACAGTGGAAAATTATACACCTTTTGAAAAAACCTAGTCACTCAACTTTCATTTTCTTGGTGAAACAGCATGATGTTCCCAAAGTTTTCTCTCATAATTCTCTGGTAAAAGGCATGATATATGAAATAAGAATTTTATTAAAAAAATCTAGGAGTTTTTGAATAACTAAGGGTTACTATAGCACAGAGATACTATCCTCCACCAGCACTAAAGCGGCGGCATGAAGTTCTCTCCTCCTCCACTCCTACTTCCTTCAGATGGGGAGCCTCACTTGAAGTACTGAGGAGTGCTCAAAGACTTACTGCAAATAGTAATTCTGATCTATATATGGGTGCTGTAAAATAAAATCTAACTGCAATGGGATTGCACTGCCGCAGGAAAACATAATGATGACACTCTGAGGCACACAATAATTTAGAATAAATAAACTTATGAATTGAGAGAAAAAACAAATATGTCTTCGGCATACTCTGTGCAAACCTTGCTCTCCAATAGAGCCTACAGCAGTGCATGAGCTTTGACTCTAATGCTCTCTTCCACCGCTTATGACTTATGGCCAGAGTGTGGAGAGGATGGAATTATGTCCCAGATACAAAGAACCTACTGAGCTCACTGTGAACATGTGCCAGAAAATGCCTAAATTTAGACGAAGCAGTCCTTAGTTTCTTTCAGAGAAAATAGCACACAGTAGAAGTCCCTAGAAGAAAAGAGTGATTTAGTCAACAAAAGTCATATACAGAACAGTTATTGTGGGACTGGGATTTAGCTCAGTGGCATTAGCACTTTCCTGGCAAGCGCTAGATCATGAGTTTGATCATCGATACCAAAAACAAAACAAAACAAAAAAACAATTATTGGTTGAGAGACAAGTATGTATGTCTGCCATTGTTATAGGAGATAAAGCATGGTGTGATTTAAATTTTAGGGTTAGCACTGATTCACTAAAACATATAGTAAAGGATTTAGGACTTTACTGCAGTTCAACAATAGCTATTAAAAGCTTAAAAACAAATGTTAGTATAACTATGGTTATTTTTAGAGAATTAGCTATCCATTCATTTATTGTTCTTTGTACCTGTCTCTGCCTAATACATGAGGAAAGTAGGCATAACGTTTGAAGATAGGCACAGAGTTGAGGAGACATAAACTGAAACCTTGTCCACCATTGTTAATGGGAACCACGGTGGCCTGACTACAACAGTGGCAGCTGAGTGTGATTAAGGCGACACTGACAAGAAATTTAACTGAGTTACCATTTTAACAGTCAGAATTCCGGCTGAGAGTATGAAACTGCTATTATAAAGAAGACCTAACTGAAGTGTCACTAAAGAAAAGCCACTCAAGAAAGGCGAGCACACAGTCATCGATGCAAATAGTCAGAAGCTATGTGAATAAGTCATTTTTGCAATGGGCAGTGCTGAGTGTCAAATAGAAGGAAAAAACATAGGAATAGCATGGAATCAAAAGGAATCATGGAAAAGAAAATTCAGCCAAAAAATCATACCACACAATAAAATCAATATTAATGGAACCAAAGATTCTTCAGCATCAATTGGAAGGATGCACAGCCAGAGAGCAGAGCGTTCAAGGGCACAAGGATGACTCTCTAGGGCCCTCTTTCCAATGCTGTACATGGTTCTCTAACCTACAATCATAGCTGGGACAGAAGTGACATTTTCTGGCTATCTCACACAGTGTACAGCACTCAAATTGTTGAAGACCTTCTTTGGTCCTTGAGGACTGTACGATATGTGGACATTCTACCTACAATCGTGTCTGCAGATTGTGGGCTCATTTACCATAAGTAATGTGTTAGTCCAAGACATTTTGCTAGGACAGAACAATGGCAATGTCTATTTCTCCTAGGATGTGTCACTTTGTGATTACTTAGATACCTGCTCCACAAGGCCTGAGCCCTAGTCCCTGTGAGCAATCACTTTAGGTGTCAGTCTGACTGGGATAAGGGGTTCCGGAAGATGGTAGATGGTGTCTCTGAGAAGAATAACCTGCACCCAAGCCACTACTACTGGAAGACAGTGATACCTGGGAACTCATGTTGATTAGCCCTGGAAATCATGATGCATATCAGAAGGACAAATACAAAACACACTGCTTTTCTGCAAAGGTTAGCTTGCCACCAGGCAACCAACACTAACAAGCTGTGACTTGTGCATGCAGTAGGGACCGGAGGACATGCACAAAAACATGGACCGACTTTGACAAGTTTTAAAGCAGTCGACTGCCACAGTGTGACTGTTGCTGGGAAAACAGAGATGCAACATATATTTTAGAAAACCATTTTCCATACTTGCCTGGAGACAGTAAGCAATGGAATAAATATGAAGAATATCATATCAACAACTTATCCAGGGATCTGGTTTTAGAAATTCTTGGAAAAGTTTTCTAGCTCTAACACCTATTAAGCATATGACCTGGGAAAATGTGCTTTTCAGTCTCTTTAGGTTACTCATCAACAAGAGGGATGCAAAATATCTAACTGCTCCATCAACTGTATTCTTTAAATGATCTATAATAAGATTATAGTTAATTCAAGTTTATTTAAGTGTATACTAAAATTGAGAAATACAAAGATTCCAATGGGATTGTTAATTATATTTTAAGCAGTGTTTCTAGTCATAACATTCTTAATGCCCTCATGAATGAAAATAATCAAACAGCAACAGATCACACTGGAAAAAACTACATTTGTTCTTGGAGTGTACAGTATGGTTATTGCTGGAATAGGGGTAGTGTCCACCAAGGGTCCATGTAAGCAAGCACTAGGCTCCTGCACTGTGCTTTTGGGAGGTATGAATGTTTAAGATTTGGCCCCAATGTCATCCTTAGGTATTGGAGAGCATGTATTGATGATTCATTAAGATGTAGTCCACCCCTTCTCTGGTTCCTGACGCAGGATGTGAGCAGTGTCCTCTGTCACATGCTCCCCATCACTGCCGTCAGACATCCTCAGTAAACACCCTGACAGTGGGACATCCCAGTTGTGGGCTAGGATCTCCAGAATCATAAGCTAAATAAAATTGTTTTCTCTTTATGCATAAGTTGCCTCAGTGATTTTGATGTTGTAACGCAGAGTTGCCTGATAATCTGTGTTCTGTAGGCTAATCAGGAAGGCTGAGTACTGCAGATTTATACAGTAAATATTTGTTTAAATTTATGAGGATGTTACCTATGGTTTCTATCTATAAACTTTGTGCTTGGAGAAGCATTTGACAAATTGAGTTATCATTTGCTCAGGACACTGCTGACTTTGGGAGAAAATTGTCATTTACAGATCCAGATATGAAAATGCAAATGAACCTGAAATCACTGGGCAGGCAGCACAGATTCAGTGAAGTTATTTTCCCAATCAGCACGTTTCTGGATTAAGATAATTTGATTTTATAGCCTCGGTAATTATTGTATTTATGAAAATCCTACCAAAGTGGTACAAATTTGCAGATTATGAATAAAGAATCAAATTTTGTTAGTGAGACATGTGCTTTCACAAAGACCGCTTATGAAAATGCACTGCCTTTGGCGTTCACAATATGCAACAGCTGTTTTCTGCTGTGGGGAGGCCTGGCCTCCTGGAAGACTATATACACACAGGGCCACCTGTTGGACCACAGCATTGCTGGGGCTCCCTAATTTAGCCTGAATCTGTGAGCCCAGATAATCTTTAACTACTTTAACTTGTGTGTCCAGCAGCGAGAAAGTGAATTAAGATGCCCACTGACCACTCTGTCAATCATTTGGCTTCCTGTATCAAAATTTGCCTCAGTTCACCTCCATGTGCAATTCAGAAGCAGAGGCCATATTCAAGAGCTCTGCCAAGTACCTACAGCTGCACTGAAGGGAAGCAGTTGACTTCCAGACACCTCCTCCCCAGCCTCTCCAGGTGCCAGCTATCGAATACTAGTTCTGCCCTCTTTAGTCAGGGTCTCCCTTACAAGATTACTCCTCATCATGTTTAGGCTGTGTTAAATATGGGTTGTAGAGAGCTTCAAAACTTTACAATTTAGAGAAAATGGAACATTTAGCTGACCACAGTGATAGAAATAAACTCCATTTGAAACACATAACAAGTACCAATTCCATGGGACAGTGGACTGAGATTGGCGTTTTCTGGAATAGCTGAGCTAAAAGAGGTGCTCTGAGCTGTGAGATAGAGGAGTGGCAGAATAGTAATCAGCTCAGTGTGCTGTGTTCTGCTTTCCTCTTCTCCTAACAGAAATTGAGATCAAAGGACAGCCAAAGTGGTTTGCACCACTGTTACAAAATGAATAACATTATCCTTGATGTGATCCTCTGTATGAACCAACCAAAGTCACAGGCTGTACATCAACACAGACTGCTGAGACGAGTATTTGTTACTTTGATGACCTTCCACCTTTATTGACCATCAGACCCACTTATAAAGTAATTTATTAACAGTAGATGTTTTCCTAGCATAACCGCAGATACAATCCTTTATTAGTATTCATAAATTAATTTCATGCTTATTAAGGTTTGTTTTGCCTATAGATAAATCCCAGTTGAAATTTATTGATTAAATAAAATGATTCATCAGTTTATCTTTTACCTCTGTATTCCCAAAGGCTTGCTCATTAGACTGTAATCAATAAAAACTGAAATTATTAATCACCTTAATATGATTATGGCCACAGATAAGGAATATAACCATGTAAAATATTATGATAAATATATAAAGATTTATTTCAGCACGAGTAATTTAGTAATTATCAATAAAATTATATTTCACATGAAACATGCTTCAGTCTAGTAACATAACATAGCAGTAAAGATAACTGTCTTAAAAACAATTATTCGTTCTAAGGAATAATATACATATTTTAAATTTAAGAATAACACTACCAAATAAGCAGCACTGACATTTTCACCTTATGATGAAGCAACCAAGACATAAAATGAAAAAAAAAGAACTTACTTAAAGATTTCAATACAATTACTAGAAAACACCATAAGAATGACTGAACTTACTCTGTAAAGTTATAGGAAATACATTTTAATAATTAAAAAGGTTAATGGACTCTAAATTTTAAAACCAATATTTAAGGGGCTGGCTCTTTAGCTCAGCTGTAAAGCTTATGCCTAACATTGGCAATAAATACCCAACAAATAGATCAATAAATAAAATATCATAATAATTGTTAACTTGATTATATGAGTCCCCAGGATCCTACCTAAGAAGCAGTGAGGCCACCGAGAGATGTGGTTAAAGGAAACAGCATAAATTAATTCGGCCTCAGCTTTTTCAGTTTACCCCCATCCCACGGCACTCCCCACAAGTTCTGGATCTTGAATCAATGTGTTTTAAAGCAGGAAGTTATTTTTGTTTTCTTGGTGAGGTGGGAGTACACTGGCATTTTTAAACTAATAATGAGGACATCTTGGGGTCTCTGACGCATCTTAAATAACAAATTATTTTGGCTATTCTGACTCCCACTAGTTACTGTTGAAATCATGTAAAGCCAAAGTGTAGAAGAGTTTTCTTCAAAAAATACCTCAAATGTTCATTGGGCCATCTTAGCATTAGGGTTGTTAGCAGATGCAAACTTTTAGAGCATTGTAAAGAAATTGAATAATCACTTCATGCATATATCTTAATTATGATTTAAAGATCCCATGAATCTATGAGGTCTCCCCATTGCTAATGGTTCTCATCTACACAACAATTTTAATAATATAAATGAATAACAATCATCATGGCATATATATATATATATATATATACATTTAAAAGGAGAGTTATTTGACAGGACGTCAGTATAGGCAGTGGAAAAATTCTGTGTCTTAAATAGTTCTCATCTCTACCCTAGGAACAGTTAGTAAACACACAAAAATCTTTAATAATATATACCATAAGGATGAAGGATTCCTAAAATATTTGTCAAATAATACAGAGATATAAGTAGTATGTTTTCCTTTGGTGTTCTTAGTGCTGATAAACTGTATGGACTAAACTGAAATAATATACATATTCTTAATAGTAGTGTCAGTGATAGAAGAATCTGTTGAGTTTAGTAGCTTAAACTCTGACAGTCGGTCTCTGCTAACTGATTAGCTTAGGACCTCCTGCGCTTTCTGTGAGAGAGGATACCTTTTCTAATCTGAACAGAAAGCTTTCCTCAAATTGCTCAACAAAAAATGTGCCACAAGGGAAACTTTACTGAATAGATTTGTGGAATTGTGGATTTCCTTGAAAGAAGAATTGAGATTTCAGCTAGGTGTAAGAAATGATACAGATACATGCATACATGTGTGTTACCTTCCTGGTAATAAATATTACTGTTTACATAAACATCTGAGATGAATCTTGATTTAATTAAAATAAAACTACTTTACAACTTCCTAGAATTCTTCTATGTTGTTCTCTGAATATAATTAATATTTAGAAAAACATACTTAGAATTTCCATAGCAACAGCTTTCTAATTGTCTCAGTTTAAGATGGTAAAAGGGTAAAACAAAAATTCAAAGAAGAACATCTTTAAAAGAACATTTAAAAGCAAATGAGCAGTTTATACTATTTGAAATCACTTTTCAAAGAGATTGGTTATATCTCTAGTGACACATAATATAAAACATGCAAATTTGTATTTCATGTATAATAGGAAAATGTAAATAAGTAGTGTAGCAAACAGATGACTCACACATATGAAAAGAAAATGCAAAAAGACGGCATGCAAGTAATGAAGTAAAAATCTGGAATGTTCCATAGGTTACAAAGTATTCATTTAAATACAGTAATACCTTTGTTCATGATCACTTCAGTTCAGAAACAGAAGCACTGGCAAAATTTTGGCTCTGCTGATGAACTCTGTGCTGAGTAATGAACCCTACCTTGGTCTCTTCCATCTTCTCCAGAGCCATGAACCAGTTATGGGCTCATAAACCAAGGTCCACTGCACACTTTGCTGCAGAAATTATGTACTGGCTACACAAGGAGCTCTTCTTTAATTTTCAGTAGCCCACATATTCTTAGTTTGCACCCCACTACAAAGAAAGCTGTTCACAGATCTGCCCTCTCACATTCCCCAGGAAGAAAGCTTACACAGAAATATGACTTAAACAAAGACCTAAATTTTGGTCCACCGGACTCCACTAAGCTGCAAGGTTTTGTTGTGTTTCTTTTTTAATTCTTGTTTTCTCTGTATGTAAAACTAAAGAACTTTTACTCACTTTGAACTCCACTATTCCTTTATAATTAGTGATAATTTACCACTTTTAGATTAGCATTAACAATAAAATATACCTATGCCTAGCCATTTGGCCAGCTCTGAACAATAGCATTCAAATAGAAATGGAGCACATCTAGATTAAGTACAGAAATGAGAAAAAAGGTAAGGGATAAATCATGCATAGGACTACAGGTCCAAATTTTTTTTTAAACTGAAATTTTTCATGCTCCTTTGTTGAAATTACTAGAAGTCATCATTCAACTTTGTTCTTTTATAATATAGCCTTGTTTCCAAGTGATAGAAATATCAATATCTTTCAGTAATATGTATAAATGACTGCAACCCTTTCTGCTGACTTCTGCAGACAGAAAGGCAATCTTTTCAAATACAGTTTTGGGATTCATTAAACTCTGTGCTCCTGACCACTGCTTCCTGAAACAAGATTTAACAGGGAAAATCTACAGAGTACAATCTTTCTGCACTAACATTGTATTAAACATATATTATTAAGAGCAAATAAAATGAGAGGAACAGAAATAAGCGTAGAGTTGCTTTCAATTCCACTACCTAGAACTTCAAAGTAAACCAAATACTTCCCTCTACTTAAATAAATATTTCACCTTCTGTGGAAATCCTGAATAATAAAAAAAGTCATACAAGGATGAAATCTTATAAGACTGTTTCAAATTTGTAGTTTTAATTTTGTGTATCTTAAGAAAAAAATATATTCTCTTATTTGAAAATACTATATATTTAAGGGAATGAGAAAATCAAGTAAAATGAACCAAACCAATGAAAACAGCATTTCATTATATAAACTTACCAGAAAAATTGATTTACTCTGAAAATAAGGAGAAAAAAGTTTTAATGATATTCTGATGGTTAAATATGTGTTTGTATGTAGCCAGAGAGCAGGACAGACAGAAATGTGTGCTCCAACCTGTTCTTTGGTGTGTCCCTGTACCTTTAGATATATACTGAAAATATTATTTACAAAGACTTTCTAATGTTTTGCTTTTCAGGTGTATAATATCTCTATTTCTTCTGCTATTGTTGGATAATTTATTTTCACTATAAAAAATGTACAGGCAGAAAACATTTTCAAGAATCTGCAATCATGTACTTTTGTGAACATTCTCTTATATTTGTGGAAGGCTCTCCTCTTGATGGGTCATAATAGCTCTAAGAATCTTGATATATAGGTGGCAGAAATTCTTGCCGATAACTTTTTGATTAATCCATTCTGAACACAGCTGTCATAATGCCTGTTGGAAAAGGCAATGCACATCGTGTACACACTGAGCTGAACTCCTTCAGAGAACTCCTGAGCTTTCAGGATAAAGCAGGATCATTTAACTCTGATGCAAACCGTATCTGAGAAGATGCCCACGCTCCCTCTCTCATGTTATCTCAAATCCTCCTCTTCCCACCAAAGCTCCTCTAGAATCATCTCCTCTCTCTGGGCAACTGTCCCTGCTTGGACCCATGCTATGCAGTTAACCTTTGATCTCATTATTCCCAAGTTAGCGGCCATGTCACCTCCGATTATGTCACCAGCAGGGACAGCTGTTCTTTGGCTTCCCTATGTGAAAATACCTTTTCTTACTCTGGTCCATCCCCACCTGTTTGTCCTTCTCACCCTGAATCAAGTTAGGATGCTGTACCTTTCTCCCTGTAAACTGAAAACCTTGCTCTTTGTCCTATGCCCAGCATGAAGGAGCGGCTTACTTTTCTTCCCCTCAAATCACAGCTCTCGTTAGCAATTGCTAAATGATTACTGCATATATAATTGGTGTATTTTTGGGATTTCCGGGACTCATTTTCCGCTTTTCCAGATAAATGTTTACATTTCTTTTTGTTTTTTTTTTACATCATTTCATGGAGGTTTTGCTTGACTGTTCTGTAAATCAAATTAGAGGCTTATTTGAGAGAAGGATGCTTTTATGGCCAATTCATAATCCATCATCCAGGACAAAAATAATATACTTAACAACTCCAATGTCATATTTCCATGTATCATTAAAGTAATTCCTCTCACAAGGCTTATTTTTCTCACTTCTGAATTCCATCCAGCCTGTGGAACACTGGCGGATAAACAGTCATTGCGAAAAAAGATCAGATCACACACACAGGAACTCTGACAAATCTGCAGAAAACAGTAATGAACGAGCTCGTGACAGTTGACAGGTATGGCACCGAAGAGGGAAAAGAGATGTCTGGTCTGTGTAAGAGCAACAGACAGCAAGAAGTTAGAATGAAACGCTATGTTTTTATCTCAGAATGCAAGCACACATACCTACTGGCATGAAAACATAGACTCACAGAGTGACCCCCAAAGGAAGCGAGTACTATGCGTGTACTCATATTGTTCCCCCTTCCCTCTGGGACTAAGTGCGCGGTGTCAGTCCTGTGCTGTGTTCCCCATGTCTGTCATTGTACAGAATTAAAAGTGGTATCCTTTTGTGAGATTCACAAGGCCACGCCCTACTCATGGAAAGGGTGCCAGTTGGCAACAGTACCTTGGAAAGTAAGGGGGGTTATTTGAGAAATGAAGACTTCTTAGTGGTGGGATTTCTGTCTTTGTCAGGCACATGAGGCACAGTGATCCAGCGGCCCTCTGCAAGGCGGGAAGCCTGTCCTCCCAAGGATCTAACAGTGCTGGCCTCTGAGCTCAGAACCCAACCTCCACATTGAGGAGTAAGTTAATTCCGCTGTGTTTCCCCAGATGTGGTACTTTGTAATGAAAGTCTCCTGGAAGAATCTCTCTCTCTCTCTCTCTCTCTCTCTCTCTCTCTCTCTCTCTCTCTCATAAATCACAATTTAAATGCATAAGGAAGAATATAGGGAAAATGAACATGATCATACTTAAAGCGGATGTAATCCATATGAATGTCAGTTTAGATCTCTGTACCAAATGTAAATCATTCACATTTATTAATGTGTTGTATCCTCATGGACAGAATTGACCCTATGGATACCATCCCAGACACTGAGAAAGTCATTTGTGTGAAAATGCTAATTTTGGCTTTCTTATTTCACTGGAAAGAAATTACTAGAAAGAAATAAAAGTACTGATCTGGAGGTGTAGTTTAATGATGTGGGATGTATCCTCACAATAAAACACTGTAAATTGTCACTGCGACAGTACTGGACACTTCATTTTTAAAATATATATATATATATAAGAAGTATCTATAGCAAAATGCACTACTTTTACAATAAGTGTACAATCCAGTGGTGTTAATACACCCCTAATGCCCTGTATCTTTTACTGTTCATACTTAGAATTTGCTCATTGTTACACACTGACACCTCCACTAATAAGATAATTCCCCACACACTAAAGTACCAGGTGCTACCACTTCACCTTCTGACCTAAGGATTTGACTCCTCCAGCTCCCGCAGAGTGAGCTCAAATTGAACAGACCCTCTGTGTCATTTACTTCCCTGAGTATCAATGTTCATGGCCATTCATGCTGTTGGCTGCCCCAGAATTTCACTCACCCTTGGAACTCAAAATGTTACAATGTTTCCTCGCACATACATAACACTGGGTTTTCATTCCCTGATTGATAGATGTGCAACTTGTTTACTTTTGAGAGCTGCTATAAATAACTCAAAATAGTGCACAAATACCTGTTTGAACACCTGTTTTGATTTATTTTGGGAATAACCCCAGCAACTAAACTGCTGGATCATGCAGTAATTCTGTTTTAAGAAATTTTCATGATTGTCACATTGTTTTCCTGCATGTTTTCATATATACTGTTTCCATAAATATGCATGTTTCAGTAAAAATGAAGAAACAAGAGAGAAGTATGTGAAATATATTTTATTTTGTTGAACTAATTGAAGGGTAATATACGTGTGTCTGTGTGAGAGAAGTATGTATGTGGATATAAATGCAGATATGTCTTTGAAAAGTAATTTAAAATGAGTTACCTTTAATAAGAAGCCTAAAATATCATGAGAATTTCCCACTTCACATTGTATAATGGTACCATTTTAACATTCTGATAGTGCATATTTGTGTGTTCTTTTTCTTTCCAAGATAAGAGTTTTTAAAACTTTTATTAGTAAATGTTTATAGTACATAAAAGTTAGATTCCTCTCAGGGAATCGGTAAATGTGAAAAATTCATCTTGAATCTTTTTTCTTACCTTTCCCCTCCCTTCTACCCACTCCGCTTTCCTTTTGAAATAGGACGATGTCAGTCATGGACAAAAGACTACTTTTTATGATTCTGTTTTATCACACATCTTCTTCTTTTACATTTGAAATGAGTCATGCCAAAACTTTCAATATTCTCTCCCTCACACTTAATATGAAAACCAAATAGAAACAGACAAATAAGTTTTAATTCTTTACAAAAATATCTCCAAGTGCCTTATCTACAAGAACCTGTGCTATTGCTTGCATTCTATCCGTGCTGGCTGTGAGCTTGCTTTTTCACTGTGTATCTATCACTGTGCCACTGGAAGCTTTGCACTGTAGGGTCTTTATCAGGAGGTCCCTAACTTCATTCCTACTTAGAACAACATATGACGTACAAAGAGCGCTCACCATGTAACTGCTGACTGAAAGGTGATTAACTGTAGAGCATGCTGTGCTTCTATGGAACCCGCTAGAGATCCTCAGCTTTCACCGTGAGTGGGGCACAGATCCCCTGAAATAGCAAATCGAACAATTGGTATTTGCTTCCCTTGTTCAACATCGAATGACTAAGAAGTCAGGTTTTTTGGTGGTGATACTCTTTGCAGTCTGTGCATGCCATTTTCTCCCAAGAACACTGCTTTAAATGCCCCTGTACTGGAGTGACTCTTACACTTTCTGCAAATCTCAGTGTATTTCATCAAGATTTTTTCCTCTGTTTCTGCCTTCTTAGTTTAGTTCCCCCTTTTGTGTCCAAGTATCATCCTGCTCTCTATCCTTTCAGATCATTCAGTATGTAATGATCTGAGCAGATTGCTGCTGGCCATGCCTGTTACAGAGCAGTCTTGACAATGATTTTTAAATGCATGGAGAAAGGAAGAGCACCCATGATCAGTGCTTAGGAAGTACCCATGTTCTTTGCTGTCCTCTAAGCTCAGAGCTGCTTTTTCAAAATAGCTATGTTTTTCTGAGACTGAATGTGTCTTTCAAATAAGGGTAAGGATAGTTCTAGCAGAAAGAGGTAAAAACATTTTCTTCAACTGTGTTCCAATTAGATGGCTGAGTTGACACAAGATAGAAATGAAACTGATTGAAGGGAAAGAACCCTTTACAATTCATCCTGAAGTCCAGACACAGGTACTATCCATCATTCTAGATTCCCAAACCCTGAAAATAGATTGTCTGTCAAAAGTCCCTTCCCTTTACAAAAAAAAAAAAAAAAAAAAAAAAAATTACAGCCTAGAACATTTGAACATTTTAATTTATCAGTGTCTTAGACCTCGATAGAAATTGAGCCCTGTTAGAAAGGACCACACTTTGTGACACTCACAATGACCTTCTGTGAAATCTCAGAAAGACCCCAGGTGACAGTGGAGGTTATTTTCCAACTCTCCTCATATAATATTATACTATTAAATACTGACCAAGCAGGATTGCATATTGAAATTCTCTTGAGACTATAATGAATGCATGATTTAATTAACAAAGTTAAATTCAACACTAAGTTTATACTCCCACGATTGATTTAATTAGTTAACCAAAGGATCAATAAATGTCAAGAAGTGTAGACTTTTGCTCTTGACTATTTTAATTTGCTCTTTACATAAGGAATGAATTTCCCACTTAGCTTATTGCTGTGACGTGGCTGCAAAGTCCAGTGGCCATCCAGTGGCCGCTGGTCAAGGAAAAGCAAATTCATAAAAGTGTGAAGTCACCTCATACAGAGCAAAATTTTATTTCATTCACTTATTTTTTAAACATTTTTAGATTTTTAATTTTTTAAAGATTTTTAATATTTATTTTACTGATGCCTATATCATAATCTGAGCAACTACAGTGAAGACAATAAAATTTTACTTTTAATGAAAATAAACCTACTTTTTGTAAATAAATAATCATTGTTCTCATTAATTACTTTTCCCAGAGCATACTTACTACAACTGTGAGAATGAAAGCTATTTTATGCGCTTATATTGTTGATTAAACTTTCATGCCTATACCTTGTAATCTGAGCAACTACTTTGAAGATAGCAATATACAATACATTAACCAAGAAATTTTCTTATTATCTTACTTTGAAACCATTTATCGTTGTTTATATTTATTTTTATTTTTTACTTTTCTCTCTTAAAAAAACATTGTAAAACAATCTTAAAAATCTTTGCTAGATGTGGTAGCACAAGCCCATAACCCCAGTGCTCAGAAGGCTGCAGCAGGAAGATTGCCACAATTTCAAGGCCATCCTAGACTACACAGTGAATTCCACATCAGCCTGTACTATATAGTAAGACACTGTCTCACCAAAAAAAAAAAAAAAAAAAAAAAAAAAAAAAAAAAAGAAAAGAAAAAAAGAAAGTCTTACAGCTTTCTATAGATGTATGTGTAAACGCCTTACATAATGTTTTTTCTCACAGTCATTGTAGAGATAGAAATGGAATAGACATTGGAACCCAAAGCTGTGCATGGAAAACCAACTCTCAGTGTGGTCATGAATTTGTCAAGAGTTTTGCTTTCCAAGTTTTCTGTTACCTGACATCAAACACTGTTTAAAATATTAAATCAAAATATTCTAGAAGTGAACAATGGATATGCTTAAAATTCATAGCAGTATATTGCTATAATCATTGCAATTTATTACCAGTTATGGTATTGATCCCTTGCTATGCCTAACTTACAGAATGAATTTTATCACAAGCATGAATGTACTGGAAAAATCAGGACACACAGGGCGTGGGACCGTAGGCAGTTTTAGACATCCACTGAGTGTCTTAGCAACTCATGCAGGTAAGGGGGTTCGTGACTGTCCTCAGAAATCCTGGGACATGTTTCCTAACAGGATAAGCTCCATGGTGTGTATCACCGTAAGACTTTTTCTTTAAAGCGTTCTCTCTATATTTGAAATATTTTAATTTTCATCCGCAGTTGTATTGCGCAATATGTAAGCTGCACTATTTGCAGGTAAAGTATCCTCCTGAGATCTGAGAGAGGAAGTCTGCCTTTCACAATATTACACAGCAATAGCTTAGCACAGGGCCAAAGCCAGAAGTAACACTGAGTGACTTGGATTTCTCTGTACCTGCATGGTCAGCATTAGGACAGTGACAGTGTCCTCTTCGGAGGATACATCAGTCTTGGAAAGGAGCCTCATTTTCCCTCACCACTCTGTGTTATTCCTTCCATGGAAGTTAGGAATAATTTCCTACATACAGAAAGTCAGCATGCTATTGAGAAGTGTATAAATAGCTTTGTTCTCAACTAACATTCAGAGGAACATTTCTCAGCAATCCCAGCAGCTAAATCTGAGGAGAGATAACCATTGCTCTTCCCTGTTGCAAGTCACACAAGCATTCTATAGGCTATAAAACCCATAGCATCTCTACGCTCTGGGGCCAGACCGTCAACGAGAACACGTATACACGGGTTAGTTGGTTCAGTTTATCCTAACTCCGGAAGTTTCAGTTTAAAGATTGGCACACTTAAAAGACACAGCACTCATATAATGATACTCCAAATTAGGATGATAAAGTGACTGACAGACCATCTGCTGTGATCATAGATCAAGATCAGTTTTTCTTGCAATAACGAAATTGTACATGCAAACGATTTCCCAACTTGTCAAGTATGCAGAGTTATGTACTTTACAAACCATTTATAGTATTTTTAAAACATTCTCGTAGGAAAAATGATAGCTGTTGGAAAAAAAATCCCTCTATATCATGACAGAAGATGCCCAGAATGGAAGACTCTTTATCTGATGAGACTTGATGCTAACAGAAAATATCTTTCAGATTGAGGGTGGAAGAAATAGCAGAGTATCCTTAGCTCCGCTCTGGTTTGGAAGGTAATTCCCAACATCTGATTGATAGTAGTATGAAATTTGTTTTTCCTTTTGCTGGTTTTGTGAGGTGAGGTTTCCGCTGATCTGTTTCATGCTGGCATTATTTTAAATTAATCTGTTGCTGTGAGTGTCACAGATTCATGCTCCCACTTGCGGGTTGCAAGGGTTGGCTGATGTGCAGAAATTACCTCACTCAGTCTGAAAGGGCAGATGCTGAACAATGCTCTGATTGTGATGAATTACAATATTCATGAGGCAGCGAGCAGCAAACAGGTTCATTCTGAGGAAGGTTTTGTCACAGTGTCCTCAAATTTTGGATGTTCTGCAAGCTTTGGAATTAGAAGCTAATGTCATTAGACTAACGATAGCAAGGGAAATTAATTACTGTGTCTAGCAACAGATCGCACTGAATATTTTCTAAGCATCACCCCTGTGCTCATGAATATCCTTGCAGTGGCCGGTCCCACAGTGCTTTGGCTGAGTGTAACACTGATTTCTTTGTATGGTGCCTGGGGATCAGGATTTCGTATCTTATCTTCATGCAGAATTAACCCATGCAGAGAACCACTCTAAGTAACTTACTTATGTCTTTATCTCCTTTCTATCATCTTAAAAATATTGTGAGCAAAATATGTGGCCCAGATTTATTTGCTAAAGAATTATTTGTATAACACAAACAAACGAAAAGAAAATACCACTAGAGTTAAAGAATTCTATTGCTAATCCCCAGAAAAAGGAGCCTGTCCAAAGCAGTGAGCTGCAAATTCTAGAGTTAATAGTTATATCCCCTTCACCAATGACTTTCCTCTTAACTTTCTTGTCTAACAAAGGAACTGAGTTAGAGCACATGGTGACTGATGATCCCTTCAGCACAGTGCATCAAACACCCTTCCTAGACACCTAAGTAGAAATCCTGTACCCCGTCCAGCCAGAATGAATGATTATATAATTTGGTAGATCCTTAGAGATGTATTTAGGTGCCATAACGGATATGAAGTTAGGGGGTGTTCTATCACTTCCAAAAGGAGCTATATTGTACAACTTTGTGGTCGCATCACTTTTGTGTCTGAGAGAACATGAGATGGAGGAAAACAATGTGATCATTCTTTATTTTTTTTACTTTATTTGTTAATATTAAGAAGAAAAGGTAAAACAAATTTTCACAACAAAATAATGAAAAAGTAACAACTGTTGATAAATTACACATCATTATTTTTAGTCACTCAAGTACAAAATACGGGCATAAAAATTTCTTCAATCAATATTAGCACAACCTTTCCTATTCAGTGAACTAAGTGACACTAATGGTATAACTAACTTGCATTTTTTTCTTTTCCCTTCTATCCTTTCTCTTTTCCCCTATCTTAGTTTCTTGTTTTTATTGAACAATTTCCTCCCATTTCACAGTGACTATTGTATATTTTGAACCTTATGGTTTCACATATGTCACTGTGTGTGATGTTTTTCAATCCTTCTGGGAAGATACACAGAAGGGGAATACCTGGGTTGAATGGGACCTCTAATCCTAATTTTTTGAGGGATCTCCACACTGACTTCCACAGTGTTTGTACTAGTCTACTCTCTAACCAACAGTTGTAAAGGGTTTCTTTTTCCCTACAGATCCAGCAGCATTTTTTATTGGTTGATTTTAAAAAAAAAATAAATAATTTTTAATGAATAAGGGAGAGGATGAGATAAAAGGGGGCATAACAACATAACAATACAGGTTAAAGCATGATCATTTTTTAAAAACATGATTTTCTGAAAGAAAAGAGCCAAAGGACTAGTATTTATGCACATGTATTTTTATACTGAATAAGTGCCCCGTGATATAAAACATATCAGATTGCTGTCATTAAACTGTGAAATAGTTCTCTCTGCTGGAGAATGTATGCAAATAGCTTGAGCTCACAGCCCTGACCACTGTGCATCTCTTCTGCTTGAAGAATTCAGGTAATACTGACCATGTGTCCAGTGCTCACTGGCCATGCTTCTCTGACCTCTTTGAAGTACCTAACCTTAAAAGTGGTGAAGTATTGCAGAAAAGTAACCATCTGCAGAGATCACAGTGGAAACACAAGAGGCCATTTGACTGCAGCAATTCAGCCTGAACTAAAAGCTCTCACCGAGGTCCTTGATTAATACCCGGGTAGATATTTTTCAGTGGAGAAATGACAGTAACTGGTCCAAGTGATAATTTTCACTGCCAATTTCCTATTCTTTTTGAGCTCTATTAAAGTCAGATGATACATTCGTTTCCGATAGGGGTTTTCTCTCTCCATAGTCAAAGTATTTAGCTAACAAGGTATATTACTAAAAATTATTTTGCACATGTATATTAAAAAGTGTGATAAAACTCATTCAGCAGTAATAATTTGTATGAATTTTTACTCGTACTCTTTCTTGTCACAAATTTAGAAATTTACTTTCAGTTTCCTAATATGTTATTTGGTGCTTTCTAATAAAAATAACTTGTTTACTTTAAGATGTGTTCTAATTGGAAAGATGAAAACCTTAATTGTACATATAAAATCACGAGTATGTATTTGTATTTTAGCTGTGTATGAATGCATTCCTTAAATACTTTTATGTGTAACTTTGATCACAGTGGGCATTACATGATGCAGTTGATAATGCTATTACTGAAGGACAGGGTCTTCTTGAGGCTTACCCTTTGTTTGGAATCCTGTCTAATCAAATTGGACACATCCCAGAATTCACTAAGCCCATAATCTAGCTCTCCCTAATTTAATTTCTCCAAAGGTCAAGGTAGAAGTTGTAATACCTTCTATTGGCACCACGCACAGGCTCCAAATTACAGCAATTCTGTCGGCTACCATGAGCAAGATTGAGCTGTCTTCATGAGCTCAATCCTGTGGGCTGGGTGAATATGACAGAGTATGTTTGTGTTATATAAGTATGCAAGAAAATTGGGAGAGAATTTCGAGAAGAATCTGCTGGAGGTTGGCTTTTATGTAATACACAGTTTTCTTGGGTCTGAGAAATGGTTTTAGGATGAAGAAGGAGCATGTCTCTAGTTTTACAATCTATTTGTATATTATTAATAGTTAAGTTACAGCATAATTAGGCCAAAAGGTCACTATAATATAAACTGGTCAAATGTATATACTGGGTATGTGTTTATGTATTTAAAGATGTGGGACACAATGTATTATTGTGTTTAATTTTTGTCACACATGTGTCATACTAAATCTATTTCTTCAAAATGAAATGCTTTCAGGTCTAATTTTTGCTCTAATTTACAAATTCAGTTCAATAACTGAATAAAGTGGATCATGATGGACCAATGTTTAAAAGGTGTCTTGAACCTGAAAACATTAGTTCAGGTTTCTGTTCCTGAAATTAAAAAACAAGCAAATGAAATGGTCCAGTGACTAGAGCAAGTTTATTAACTAGTTTCACTTTTTTTTTCTTTTTTGGCAAAATTTTTCTTTACATAATCCATGGGCATTGTCTGCATCAAGAATGCAGGGAAGCAAATTCAACTCCACTAAGTACAAAATCTGTGGACTTAACAGCCTACCGTCTCCGGTAGGTAGCAGTTACCTCTAAATACTAAAGCAGGGATTCTCTGAAACAAACACATGGCCTCAGCCTTCCTGGAACCCTTTGGGAGCAGGGGTAAATTTAGATATCAGGTCTGCAGAAAATGTGGGTAAAGCCAATAAGGAGCAAGTGGACTCACCCGCATCTGAGGCCCCTCTGGCCAGCACTGCTCCTCTCCCAGCAGTGTGGTCCTCACTGATGGCGGTTACGTCCTTCTAACAAACCTCTGCACACACTCTGACCTTTCACACATTTATATCTTTGTACAACACGGAGTTGGCTTCCTGGTACGCTTTCCTCCACAGTGAAATGAAGTCATGTAATCCTTGGGGTTTTAACCTTCATGCTATTTCTTAGGGTCCTTCTCTGCATTCCTGTGTGGAGCAGGAGCTGCTCTGACCTGTGTGATTGTGGATTCTGGACTTTGTGAAAACCTTTCCCTCTGTGTTCTCCTTCTCCCCTCTCTTTCTACTGAACTGTGAAGCCAGATGGGGTTAACTTTAGTTAACTTAGTGCCAAGCTTGCTCCTGGTAAATTGATAAATGAAAGAAATCTCAGAATTGGAAACCAGTCCTTTACAGCATCTACGGTCTCATTTGTGAAGGTGACAAGGATTCACAAGGAAAGATGTTGCATTCATAGTTTTTTCTCTAAACAGAAAAAAGCAGAATATTTCTGTGCCTTCTAAGTGTTTCTGTAAAACTCTTTGTGAAAGTTTTCACTTTTTGATTCACTTTTATTCAAATTTAATTTCGCTTTTTCTTATGAAATGTAATGAATGACAGTAAGGTAAGATTTTGGACTTTGAATTGTACCTATCATTCACACTTTACTTTGTGAAATCTCAAAAAGAGCAACAACAGAAAAAGAAAGAAGTGTTAACCACTGCTGCTAGCAAATCTTCTCAGGGGTCAGTCACAGTGTTACAAATTAAACCTAGAAAGGGTTTGTCACATAATTTGGAGACATAGTATAAAATAAAAAGTGCCTCTTGTTTAAAAAAAGGGAAAATAAATCATAAGCTTCTAATAAGGGAACATACATCATAAAAGCTACTACTATATGTATATAATAGATTTTTTCTTATTGATAGTTTATTCATTATAAAAAGTTGATCAATAGCACAATCTTACAAGTTACATAAAAAAGTTTGATGTTTGGCTTTACATTTTTGTATTATGAAATAAATAATACTGCTTTTCTAATGTGATAGTTTGACTACAAGATTCTTTATTCTGTATTTTTGTAAAAAGTTTTTTTTTTTTTTGAATCAACATTTGGTTTCATTTGATTTATTTGAAAGTAGAATCAGTTTCTCTTGGCAAATGCAATGTCATAAAGACTTTGAGTAGTAATCTCAAAATTTTTGAGTGATATTTCTGGTACTAGGATTTTTAGTGAAGCCATAACAATTTTTCATCAACTGTGACAACACTGAGATAAATTTCCAATCTTACATTTCAGAATGTAAATTTTAAGCAGTTACAGCTTGGTTCTCATGAATTACTTTTTCAAAAATATGCTTCAGGAAAATCAGTTGCATTATGTTTGAATTTAATGTAAAATATTAAATTTTCTCCATGGTATTTTAGTATCTCTTTTAAGACATCTCACAACTCTTGGAGGTTTCAAAAGGAAACAATAGTGAATTCACAATTTTGCTATAATTCTGGGTAGCTATTTATGCACGCTGTCAATATATCGTTAAATACAAGTGCTTAAGAATTCGCAACTCAGGGTACCAAGCCGGTTACCCAAAAGGTCTGTGTATAAATAAGTTTCACAGATACGCTCCTTTGCCAGCCAGACAGTAGTTACCCAAAAGAAGCTCAGAGGTAAAGTTATTAAGACGTTCAGACACTGGCACCAAACCATTAACCCAATCACAGAGGTCTTCTGGGGAGGACGACCTTATGTGACTGCTCAGTACAGAAACTCAAGAAACCATTATTGGACTGAGGTTTAAGAACATAAAAGGTATTTTAATTATTCAGGAAAAATACCCAGAAGGGGAGTATCTAGGCTGAATGGGACTTCTGATCGTAGTTTTCTGAGGAATCTCCACACTGATTTCCATGGTGGGTGACCAGTCTGCGCTCCCACCAACAGTGGAGAAGGGTCCTTTTTCCCTGCAGGGCCTCCAGCATTTATTATTGATTTCTTGATGGCAGCCATTCTTTCCAGGGTAACATGAAATTTCACTTTTATTTCAATTTGCATCTCTTGAAGAAACAGTGATGCTGAACATTTTTCATGTGTTTATTTGCCATTTGTATTTTTTTCATTTGAGAAGTGTGTTTTCATCTCAGATGCCACTTTTGGATTGGTTATTTGAATTTGAGGAGTCTCATTTTTTTCAGTGCTTTGTCTAAGAGACAATAGGCTAAAAATTTTCCCCTTCTGTGGATTGCCTTTTTACACTGTTGGTGATTTGATGTGCAGAAGCTTTAAATACTGTGTGATCACAGTTATTGATTCTTCATAGTATTTTCTGTCCAGTTTGAATTTTGTTCAAGAAGTTTCTGCCTACACCTGTGTCTTCTAGGTTTCTACTACATTCTCTAGGTTTCTACTACTTTCTTTTCCAATAGATTTTAGTGTTTCTGTTTTAATTCTTAGATTGTTGATATGTAATATTTATTTTATGCATGGTGAAAGGCATGGATCTAGTATTAGTCCTTGCCATGTAGAGCACCATTTATTAGACTTTCTTCCAGTGAATATGTTTGGCTCCTTTGTCAGAGATAAGTGGCTAAAGTGAGTTGTTGTGTCTTCATCTTCTATTCTGTTCCATTGATCCTCAACTCTGTTCTTTTGCCAGTACCATACTGATTTTATCATAGTACTTTGTAATATGATTTCAAGTCAAGGATTGTGAATCCTCTTTGCCTAGCCTTGTTGCCCACTATTGCTTTTGCATTTCTACATCTCTTCTGGCTCCAAATTAATTTGAGGAATGTTTTCTCTAGCTCTGTGAGGTATGCTAGGGGTATTGTGATTGAGATTGCATTAAACATGTATAACAACTTTGGCAGTATGGCCGTTTTCACTGTGTTGGTTCTTGCTGTCCATGAGCAAGGGGCATCTTTCCATTTTTCTCATACTCTCCTGATCTCCTTTCTCAGAGTACTGTAGTGTTCAATGTGTAGATCTTTTACTTCCTTTATTAAATTCATTACTAAGCACTGAGTTTTTTGGGTGTTATTATAAAGTATGTCTTTCTCTAATCTCTCTCTCAGTGAGTTTGTTGTTTGTCTACAGGAACGCTATTGATTTTTGAGTGTCGACTTTGTATCCAACTCTGCTACTGAATCAGGTTATTAAATATAGAAGTCTTTTGGTGGAGTTTTGGGGGTCTTCTATGTAGAATGTTATGTTATCTGTGAATAATGATAATTTAACTTTCTCCTTTCCCATCTTTATTCATTTGATTTGTCTCTTGCATAACTTCTCTGACTAATGTTTCCAGAACCAAATTGAATAGGAGTGGTGATAGTGGACATTCTTATCTTTTTGCTGAATTCAGAATAAAGTTTTTCAATTTTGTCTTAGTGTGGTGTTTGCTGTTGCTATGTCATAAATGGCTTTTATTAGATGAACGTAAATAACATTTATTCCAATTTTTGTTATTTTTATCACGAATAAGTGTTGGATTTGTTAAAAGTTTTTTCAGCATCTTTTGAGATGATCATGTGATTTTTGTCATTGGCTCTGCTGATACGATGTACTATATTTACTGAGTGGCTTGTGCTGAACCATTCCTTCATTCCTCATATGAATCCCAGTTTGTCATGGCATACAATCTTCTTAATGATTTGCTACATTCTATTTGCTATTATGTTATTGAAGATTTTTGCATCTGTGTACATTAGGAGGATTGGACTATAGTTGGCTTTTTCTACTGGATCTCTCTGTGGTTCTGTTTTCAGAATAATACTTGCCTCCAGGAATGAGTTATACTACTAATTTCTATTAGTTCATTGAAAAGAATGTCTGTGGTTACATTGTTTGACCCATTTTTCATGCCTATATCTTTTAGTCTTAGCAACTATTTAGAAGATAACAATATGTAATATATTAACCATTGTTATGCTACTACTATCTCATTTTGAAATTTTGTATCATTGTTTTTATTGTTTTCTCTTTCAAATAAAAAGTCCATAAAATGCAAGTAAAAGAAATCCTATAGGCAAATTCAGCAGAAGTGCCCTAAAATCACTGATTCAGCTGAGGAGACATAGATGAGAAAATTGAAGCCAATGTGTGAATTCCTATTGGTGTATCAAATGCAGGAAGGGAAAGAATGCAGAGAATAAGTCTTCCTGAGCCCAGAGTAGGATCCAACCAATAACATTAAATTAAATTTTTCACAGACCAAAAACCTATTGCCTGGAATTCTTTTCTTCCAGTACATATACTCACAATTCCCTGGTTCTCAAGTAATGGATCAGGTGATAATTGGCCTGCACAGTTTTCCTCCTCTGGGGAGGATTTGGTGCACAATTCATGAAATCAAATTTTGTGCCCAAATCCTCCCAGATTCTCACTTACAAATTTCTAACTAAAATTAGTGATATTTTTCATCTCTTTTTAATATTATATCAACAAGGAAATGGATATGCTTTATAATATTGTGTTCTTAGTAGAGAAGCAGTGCAGAAGATGGCCCCAACAAGATAGTGGAGGCTCAGACTGATCATAATGTCCAGGTGGTCTCAGAAGTCCAAAATTTAGGAGTAGAGGTCTAAGCTTTTATCGAACAGACAGGTGAGGCATGTTGTCTGAAGACAATGATGAAGGTTTATAGAATAAAACAAATCAGAAGAGAAGGTTCAATTTATTGTTAACTGATTCTGAGTGCAGAACCAGTAGGCTCCCATGTGCAAATCATTAAGTGTGGACCAAATTATTAACCATGCACCAAGTCCTTCCCAAAGTCATAAAATGCAGCCTTGTCTCAGAGATTTGCCAGACAGATGAGACAAATACCCCCTCCCTCGCCGCTGAACACTCCACTAGTGGCTAACATATCGTATCATGACCTTTATCTTCTTGAAATCCATATTTTCTCATAAAATGATGCACCAAAAAAACAATAAGGCTCCTAGCAAACACTTATCTACTTTAGCATTTTTGTTCTGAGTTCTGAATGGAAATCAATCAAATATTGCAGTGTCTTGTAGAAGCTTCAAAACAATACAAACTTGAAAGAATGTCACTGACCACCACATAGATGGGTATATTAAGAAACTGGAGGAAATTGATGTGTCTGGGTGGAGAGAGGTTTGAGGAAGACATTGAGGACTGAAGTGAGGTGCCAAAGGATACATGCGCAGTATAGGGATGCTAACTAGACAGTGCTGTTGGTGAGCCTGCGAGTGGGAGTCAAAGATGGGAAAGAGGCATACTGCCTTAGGGTCCCAGTGGTTTCTAGCCAAGGACTCTCGCAAGGTGTAAGGAGGATGTGTGTTGTGACTACCACATCTTAGGTCTTAAAATGTATCTCGAATGAACACAATAAATGTTGCTCTCTCTTTGTTTCTTTGTTTGCTTTTAAGTCCAGGCGAGCTTGAGGAGGGAAGGCCAGAGGCTGCCTCCATTCTGAATGCTCCCGACACACCCTCTTTTTGCTTTTAAGCAGCTCTGTCAGGAGACACAGGCACCAGAGAGAACCACCACGCTGCACCTCGAGAGAGAAACTCTGAAATGTTTATATATAGACAGCTACGAAAATTAATTGAAGCAATGCACCCTGACACTCATTGAACGGTGGCTCCTTGAAGACCAGGATTCCTTCACTCCAAAATGGAAAAGGGAAAAAAAAATCTGCACTCCTGTGAGCACCACCTTTGCCACTGCACAGAAACAGAGCAGGGTGCAGGGGAGCTGAGCACAGCCAAGGGAGCAGGGATGATGTGATATATCCCAAGGTTTCTCCCCATATTCAAACAAGGTTACAAGCCACTACCTGGCACCCCAGGCTGGGGAGAACTTGGGCAAAATGAGAGAGAGAACCATTTCAGATAACTGCCTCAACATGGGCTCAGAAAACTTCCAGTTTCTGTAACTTTTAGACCAGCACCCTATGGGGAAGAGTAGATCCCTACCACAGCTTGAGCTCAGGGGAATGATGACTGTGACACAATAAAACTATCATGCAACCAGGAGAAAGACCTCAGCTCCTTACTCCTGGAGCACTAGGCTGTGGTCTGGGAGCCTCTCAGTTGGCTGGAGGACACTGCAGAACAGAGGTGGTTTGACTATCGTAGCATAAATGAGTTTAGCAATGTGGGGCTTTGCAGTACGGGTAGGTGTGAGACTGAGTACTGCCCACAGGAAAGAAAAAACACTGGGTCCTCCTGACCACTGAAACAAAACAACCCCAGTACGCTGAGCCTAGATTGTGCTCAGCAGTGTTCAGTGTAAAGACAGCAGCATGGAGCCCTAGGCCAGTCTCGCCTGCCCTATCATTCACTGGATGTGCTTGTACATGAAGCTCCGGGCCTGAATATAGATGATGCAAGTGGAAGGTCCACAGGGAGACAAGCTGTCGAGCTCCCAAATCCCACATCGGAAGAGGGGAAGCCTATAGGTGAAAGTTAGCTCACTGCTGGTGGAGCTGACCAGCTCAGCCTCCTACCAGTTCTAACTGGTTTCTCTTAATTGGAGCAAAGTGGAGGCCAACTCTGGACTTAAAAGACTTTTGCACCCCTTTTCAATATTTCATTAGTACATGTTTGCAGTACATGAGCAGATAGGTACAAGTACATAACACATTTTGATTCTTTTTTAATCTTTCCCTTCCCCACTACTTTCTTTCCTCCTCTAAATTTGCTTTCCCCGTTGTCATAGTTATTATTATTTTAGTTCATTAATTACACACAATTTTTGCAATCCCCATGGGTATTTGGTACATGTACTAATAAATATCTTTACTCCCCAAATCCCCATCTCATCCAAGAACAGGAAGCTGCAGTAATGCCATCCTAAGGAGGGAGACAAGGCACCGGATCGTCACTGTGGGTGTGTTTCTTTTTCCATGTCCCAGGGCACATATCTGAGTGTGTGTTCACAAAGCACAATGCTACCTTGGTTCGTAAATTCCATTTGTTCCTGGTTCTGAGGAAAATGGTCACGCAGTGTTCCTTTAGGGAAGGCGGCCTTGGTTTTGTGAGTCACCCCATGCAGAGTTCGAAAGTGGAAGCAGAATTTTACCAAACTGTTGGGGAACAGAACTGCTCCTAGAGTGAGGAGCTACCGTCCTGGTCTCTGCTGTGGACTCCATAGCACCCCACTGAGTTGTCACATTCTCCTGCTTGCATGCAGTACAGCAGGATTTGCTGAATTTCTCTTGGTCCATTCGTGGGATGCAGTCTCCAGGTCTTTCCTCACTTTCCATTTGTGTTTTCTTTCTTTCCTTCCCCTTTCGTGCATTCCTTCTCCTTTCTTCCCATATACCTATCTGTCCACATGAGAGCCTGTTCTTTTCCAGTGTTCTTTGATGCTGTCCTGCATGCGTGTATGTAGCTGCGTGTCAGGTACCGTTTCCTTCTGCAGTATATTCTTCTCCCATGCCCAGGGTTACTGCACAAGCCTTCTGACTTTGTGTCTCCCTTAGCTGTTTGCTTGGATTCCAACTCCCTAGATCTTTTTTAGCTTTCCACTTGTATTCTCTGCCTGTTTGTCTCTTATTCCCCTCACAGGAGCTCTGAAACCTCCTCTCTCTTCCTTCCCCGTAAATAAACATTGTCACTTTGCCGCTGAACCTTTTTTTTTTTTTTTTTCATTTGTTCCTGAATGTTTTCTTTTCTATTTTTAAAATCTTACTTTCCTAGCCAAACTTCTATTATCACTACTGCTTTATTTTCCCCAGTGAGTGAATCTGAAGCAAACATTTTAAACAAATTTTAAATTATGTAATTAAATATGGTCAAAGCCAAGAGTGCATCTCAGAGAGGAAGCTGTGTACGAAGAAAAGTCTGCACAGTGGTTGTAGAGATTTCCTTTCCAACTACTGTAGACTCTGCATGACATGAAACACAAATGGACAATGTATTTGCAAATAATCATCATTCCTCAAAAGCTGCTCCCACCAACACCAAAGTGGATGAAATTCAAAATAAGCAATTTTTAAACAACTGATATAATCAAAGTGGTCAAAGAAGAGACAAATCAGGAACTGAGTGAATAAATTTCTAAAATGATGAACAAGCTGAAAGAAAATACAAATATGCAACTGAACTGGTTTTTGGAAACAATGCAAAATGTGAAAATTGTATATTACATCACAGAGATACAATTATGAAAAATAATCCAAAAATATCTGAGAAACAAATATCTCAATATGCTAAATAAGAAGCCCAATTATCAACAAAAAAGGTGGATCATAATAAAGATTATTAGGTCTTGAGGATGTGGTGAACACTTGTGATCACTGTTAATAATCACAAAAAGAAAAAAATAAAAGATTATTCAAGAGTTTCTAAGAGAGGCTGGGGATATAGCTCAGGGCCTGCCTGGCAAGCACAAGGACACAAATTCAATTCCTGGTAACCTTTCCCCCACAAAAAACAAAGAATTTCTGGACAATTTTAAAATGAAAACACCTTGGAGTCATGAAAGGGGTGTCAACACGCCATTTAGTGCCATAACATATATTTTCATAGAAAGCATTACTGAAAATTTCTCCAATCTGGAAAATGAGGTGCATATCCAGGACAAGGAGACCTGATCTCACTGGAAATAATCTCTGCAGGATGCACTGTGCTGAGAAAACAGAAATTCAAAGACAGAGAAATGAATCAACCACTTGAAACCAATAAAATAACAGGAATCAGGTCACTTTTCATTAACAGTACTTAATATATCTAGTGATGACTCTGCAAACAAAAGCCGCAGACTGGATGAAAAGGACCAGATGTCTCAGTGTGTCGTGGTAGGAGAGGTTACTCACCTGCAGAGTGCAGATGGCAATGAGTAATGGGCAATGTCCAAAGATTTCCACACATCTGACCTTCACTTCATACAAAACTGCCCAGTTTGTGTTTTTCTTAATCTGTTCCTGAGGAGCCCATTTCACTAATTCTTGGCATTTTATTTGTAATATTCCATTGGAAAATTAAAACTATGTCAATAGCAATTAATTTACCCAAGTTCTAGTAAATGGAATTTTTATGCCAAATTAGACACCTTGCAGCTTGGAAAAGACAAAACAAAGGAAGAGAGTTTTTCATAGAAATACAGTAAAATGAACCTAACTTCAGTCAAGGAAATTATTACGAAATCACTCTTATACCTGTGAAAATTAAAAAAAAAACTAATATGATATGTTATTAAATATTTATTTTGGGAGAAATGGTCAAGTTTTATCTTCATCTACTTTTATCAGTAAATTTTCAGGTGGAATTTGAGTCATGTATTGGGACTCTTCTCCTGAACTCTCCAAATAAACATCCCTTTGCTTCACTCTATGCCCGCGTAGCAGACTCCTACAAAAACACAGGTGAAACCTTGGCTTCTGATTTATGTTTGGATTTGACCCATGGAGAGCACCAACATTAGGTAGAAATGATTTTTAAAAAACACACATTTTTCACAGTTTTTTTTTTTTTTTTTAACCAAGCTGCCTGGGAATAATGTCCATCAAAACTTGATCATTTCTTTTAAAAATATCACAGTGCCTTTCAAACATGCTTCCTCTAGATATCTGTACCTAGGCTGAGATAATTTCTGTCTTGCTCTTTAGAGTCCTTGGATAACTCATTATCATTTATCTAAAATCTCCCCTTTTATAAATTGCTCCTTTGCTATAAGCTTCCCTGGAATACCCAAATGCAGTGTGGCATCTGTTTCTTGCCGTAAGAGTCTGGGATTCCATCCATAGCCTTTGCTTTCCTGGAACCTGAGGTGTAACAAATGGTTCCCACTTTCCAGTCCTCCTCTCCCTGTCTCTTCCTCTGCCTCCTTTGCCTGTTTCACTGCATCACGGCTTCCTTGACAGAAGAGTGTCACTCTAAGGATTGTGCCGTACATTCCCCTGTCTCCTCCATCCAACCCCTATCCTTGTGTGACTCATAGAAAAAATTTTTGTTTATGGACACTCATTCATTTGGAAAGTCTTCTTTTTCTGTGAAATAAACAAATCAACAAAAACTATCATTTATATTTTAGATACTCAAATATTTTTGAGCAAGTTGACCCCAGATCACTTACCAAGCCAACCTGATTAAAGACCCTGAGCCTGGTTTTATTTTCACTGGGAGGTGTTTACATAGCATGTTTTCCCAATAACTCCTCTAAAGAAAAACATATCCTTAATTTTCTGTAATGTAACTTTGTCTAATTGCTAAAATAGTGCAAGTGTTGGATGAAATTTATTAATATTACACAGCCAATACCGGCTTTGTGGGTTTCATTCAAAAATCCTCAAGGTCATGGGATACACAGTCCCTATTTTCAGGTGAGAGGACTGAATTTTTACCCACAGCAGGTGGTTAAATTATCAAGCTCTTTGCTAAGGTGGCAGAGGACAAAACAAAGAGTGAGAGATTTCTCCAAATTCCCTCACTGTGTCAGAATTTGAGTGCTGCAAATAATATAAATAATTTAAGGAAACTGCATCATAACTTATACATTCCATACCACTAAATCACTTTGGTCTCAAAATCAATGTCTAGCACTTTAAGTGATGCATTGCATTTTGAAAGAAGTTACACCCAGCTGTACAGACAACAACATGAAAGTTTCTGATTGATTTCACTGATTCCCAGTTCTTCTACTATTTTCCCCAATCACAGTCGTATTTGACACCACAATAATTTGTTTTGACAACATTCACTCTCCTTTGCTTTCTAAGGTCTCTCAATGTGGTGTGCTTAAGCGATATAACATTCTACATCTCAATTTAACCATCTTCTTAGACTTTAAAATATGATAAATAATTCTAAATTATAAACACCAATCTTTCTGATGGTGGCTTTCTAGAGCCATAAGCTCATGTTGAAAATCATCTTGTGTAAACAAGGATAACACAAGTGAGTGTCCGTTCTTCCTCTTCTCCATCAATGTCAAGCATATTCATTTTAATGGCATAAAATGCCTAAAACTCTTCACTGGCCTTGTGACATTTACTTCCAGGCAAGTAAATTAAACTGACAGTGACAAGGAAACCAAGCTTGTATCAATTTTTTACTTCAAGTTCCTAACTTCAGAATAAGTGCTTTGGAACCAGAAATACTCACCTCCAGGCAATGAAAAATGCAGTATCTACTGGGGGCAAGACTTTATTTTCATTGTGTCATTTCAGAGAAAATATTTATGCTTGCCACAGGCTCGTTTAGATTTATTTTATTTTTGATGAACATTACAACTTCCGAAATTGGATACTTCCTCATTTTCTGTTCTTTTCAGGAAATGTAAGAGAATGACCAACCCAACGCTTACTGGAACACTGAAGGAAGACTTTTAAGTGGACTCCATTGTCTGTGCCCAATACCTATATCAGACTTACTTTGTAAATTGAATAAAACCTACTGAAGTTTCCATCTCATTGTTTTGCATAATCCTACATGGAAAGTGTGATGAATTGAGTTTTAAACATCTGTCCCTCTCTTTTCCTTCCTTCCTAATTCTTGCCACCAATCTCCTCCTCCATTTAATTGTTCATAAAATCTTGACTAGTTACAACTATTTTAGTTATAGTCACAGGCTTTCAAAACCAGAATTGCCACTAATATTTCCTGGAAAACAAATGCAGATGCCTATTATAAATTACCTTAAAAGTTTCAAAAAGTGTCCTATTTTTAGAGTATTGAAGAAAACATGAATAGCTATGTCATGAGGGTGCCGGCAGCACAAAAGATGGATACATGTCAAGATCAGACACATTTTCTAGTATAATATTACTTTAACTACTTGTTTTGAAAATCCAAGTTGACTTCCTCAGAGAAAAACTCATAGAGAGCATCACCATGTCGCTGATGCCCCTGCTAGAAGCATAAAAGTCAACTGGGATCTTCTTTAGAGGCACTCATTGGTACTTTGGATTTGAGCTTCGAGCTAGTTAACTGGTGTGTAGAATGGACACAGGTCAGAGTACAGCGCTAAAGCAAATGAAAACTAGTATATTGCTGATAAGTAATTTTGTAATGAAAATAAAAAAATGTTTTGTCATTCACTCTCAGTAAAAACATATTTTAATATATGTTCCATTTTTATTTTGGCATGATTATTTTAATCTAGGAAGCTCTGGTTAAGGAATTAACTAAGGCTGTTCACTGTTTTGTGTTGCAAATATAGCTAGATAAAAGCTTTCAGCCATCTCCTATAGGAACTTCGTTGACAGTATTTTTCTTAAATTTTTTCTCACATATGATTTGATAAGTGGAATTAACTCATAAATGCTAAAGTTATATTCCAACCATCTATTGAACTAATTAAAACCATATAGCACTCTTCTTAAAGCCTTGTATTAATCAATGCTATCTAAAGAATGGGTCTGTGACTGTTGCTTGCTTGATATTCTCCAAGATGACAAATCATTATCTTTCCAATTTGATTGCAATTAACAAATATCCAATGTCTTCTGTGGCCAGAGAATGGATGATCTGGTACATCCCAGCAGTCACATTATCCTGCAATTTAAGTGTAATTGAATTATTATACTTTCATGAGAAACTAAGGGCTCAAAAGAAGTCATCTCATTTTGTTGTATAGAGTACTGTAGAACATGTCATCTCAATAGGAGGATTGTATTTTTTGAATCTCAAAATAAATTCATGATCTTAAAAAAAATATGAACTCCAGATTCCAATTATATATTATACACACATGCACATACACACACACATATTTCCATGTTTTTGTTAAATTGATTTCTATCAATATAAAGAGAAAAATATTGGAGAATTAGGAGTATGGAGAGATCACAAATATGCAAATGCACATTGGCTATGTCTCTACACAGATTAGTAGCTCAGATTTCCAGAGAGTTTTAAATAAAACAAATAAAAGCATATCCTTGCAGTTTATCTCAGTTACTGCTTTTCACTGCTGAGATAAAACACTTGACACCTGAAGTCAAAAGAAGAAAGGTTTATTTGGTTCACAGTTTGTGGAAGTTTCAGCTCATAGCCAGCTGACTTTAGGGCAGGGTAGCATTGCAGAGGTGCATCACAGAGAAGAAATAGCCCATGGTTCTGGGTGTGAGAGTACAAGCCCTGAAGATGAGTCACCTAGATGGAAGGGAGACAGGGAGAAGCTGCTATTGCCACTTGTTAATGTCTCTTGTTTGGTGCTTGGTGCTTACCTGCCTAACCACTTGTCTAGAACATTCAGCTGCAGTCCCCTCACCATTTTCCTAAATGTGAACGTGATCATTAAATACCATTAAACAGTGTGGCCTTTCTTTCCATGGACAACTGGTTATCCCAGGTCCCACAGCACTGCCATTTTATCTCTTGGTCTTCCTTTTTGCTGTGTGCTGTAACACCAAATGGGAGATTGGGGTCCACTGCAGGGGTCCCTAGTTGACACTTAAAACCTATAACAGCTAATATCTGACTCATGAGTCCCAAGGAAGTCTAAGACATGAGAGCTCTGGGCAACAATATCAGCCTTAAATAAGAAAAATGCCGAATGAAATGATAACAGACTATGTATAAATATTCCCCCACATAAAAATGTCTGTGATCAATTCTCATACAGAGAAGACATAGAAATCTTTTTAGAAGCAGAGTTAGAGCACAAATGTTTAATAGTTTTGTCAATTCCTTGATACTAGAGTATTTATTATGGTAAAAAGATTCTAGGACACAAAGAACTCTCAGAGCAAAAGAGTTTACACAAGAGATTGTCCAGACACCTGAAATTTAAAGGGGAGATGCTTATTTTGGCTCACAGTTTGCAAAGGGTACAGTTCACAGTATCTCAGCTCCAAGGAAGAAAAGATGTGGTAGATGGGGGGGGGTGTGCAGAGGAAAGCTACTCACCCCCAGGCAACCTGGAGACAGAGAGTGGAGGGAGAAGGGAAGGAGGGAATCAGACCTTTCCAGGGCATTCTCTGTACCCTGTCTCCTCTGACTAATCCTAAGGACAAGTCAATTATAAGTACCCACCATTCAGTCACCTTCCAAATGCCACACTTGTGAGTGCACAAGACTTTGGGGTGATAACTAGATGTAAACCATTACAGAGGTCTGGATTCCATGAAGCCTTCATGGATGAAAGGCAGAAATGAGGATCTGCCAATTTAGAGTTACTGCTGGCAGCATCTGGGTACTTTGATTCATTTGCATATCATTTATTCATGGCCTGATTTTGTAAAAAGAAAAGTTGTCCAGTTTCCATAACACTATTTTAAACTGTCCTAAAACAATACCAAAAAGTTCTCAGTATGGACCCAACACGTGTAAGAATTCATGGGACATGCTTGTAAAATGAAATCTGATGGACCAGGATAATACAAAAAAAGAGAGCTTACAGTTATTGCAGAGAAGAAATCACTCACCCAGGCTAGCAGGGGAACTTTACTAGGATCTGACAAAGGCATCATTAAAGTCTTCCAGATCCCTTCTGGAAGTCTTTATGGTTATCAAATTTATCATTTTTAATAATTTGAATCCAATTTGATGCCGGTATTGTGTTTGTCACCTATATGAATGCCATATTTAGAAAATTCCAGGAATTATTCAATGCATATATTTGTACAAGCCATATTTTCATTGTATATTAAGATTCTTGTGCCTAGAGTTCTAACCTAGGATATTGGATTTTTTTAAAGAATACTTTGATAAAGAACTCAGGTGTATTATCAGCAAAATAATACTAATAATAACAACAACAACAACAGAAGTACCATAGAAACAAACAGGTCAGTATCTCTGGCGTTTCTCAGACTATACATAGATAGATATACTGTTAGTCAAGAAGGGAGTCAAACAAAAGAACAAAAAAAATTATACATTATATTATAAGTTAGGTAGTTTAATGATCTGCAGGAAATCTACCATAGAAATAGAGAAACGCAAACTGAACAGAAGTTTCTATGTTTAGAGAATGAGAGGAGACAGTGAACTACAGCTTTAAGAGCTAATATATGCAAGGAAGAAGCAAGTTTTGACAAGCAAGGTTGAAAGTCGCCATAGACTTCAGAAAAAACAGGTGACTTAGCCTTGCAGCATAGCTAGAGAGGTTAGAAGAGAAGCAAAGGCCGAGCTTACATGAGTGAATCTGCTTATAACATTCAGTGAGGAGTCAGTGGAGGCCACAAGAACAGAGGAACTGGCATTGAGCCTTAGGAACCAACAAAACAAAGCGAGGGACAATTGATTCAGAAATCTAATGGAACTGACCACCAGAATACCGAATTTGACACTAACCCTAAAACACATTTCTTTTGGCATCCATTAGCTGTTTGAAAGCAAAGAGGGTGGATAATGACAGTTATTTTAGTAATTACTAAATTACTTAACATGCAGATAACATGCAGTTATCTACATACAATGAAATGTGCACCTTTGAAAAGTACACTCTGATGAATTTTGACAATCGCATACTTGTAAGACGAATAAAATATAAGCTTGAAATATTTAAACTTGTGCATCTGAGCTGGTTCACTTAACATTATGGTCTCAAAATAATGTCATTTACTAGAGCAAACACTTATTTTGTAAAGTACAATTTATCTTTATGAACATTTTATATTCATACCATTTGTATTTGGACTGAACATCATAATAAGATTGTAAGTTTTCTTCTGGGAATTCTGTCATTTCAGACTTTATGTTTTGGAATAACCAATTTATAATAACATGTAGGAAACTCAAATGAAGCATTATGGAAAACAATACAGAGTTTCTTCAAAAGCAATATATTTAAAAGAAAGAAAATTGTGATCCCCAAAAGATATTTTCAATGCTCTATTTGTTATACAACTATTTACAACAGGCGACCTAGGAAAACAAATTAAGTGCAATCAACAGAATAGTACACAGAGAAAATGCAGTGTAGCTGCAGGGGTTAATACTATGCAGCCTAACTTAAAAAGAAGGAAATTCTGTAACTTCTGGAATTATAAATCAATCTGAAGACATTACACTTGGCGATACAGGCAAATCAAAAACAGATACATACTACGTGATCATGCTTATATATTCTGTCAGAAAATGTGCAATTCATAGTAACATGGAATGCGATGGTGGCCACCCTGGCGTGTGAGGCAGAGAAAAAGACAGATGTCTACCAAGGATACGAAGCTTCAGTGCGTGAATTAGTAAATTCTGAAGACCTGATGTGCAGTGTGGTAACCGGTTAGTAATTATGTACTGTACAGTTGAAAGTAGTAAGAGAATAGACCTCATATTTTGCATACAAACAAAACAGTGATTATGTGAATAATAGATATACTGATTATCTGACTGCGCTAATCATTTATATATACACACACACACACACACACATATATATATATATATATATATATATATATATATATACACATTATATGTATATATGCTGCACATTTTTAATGTAAGTATAGAATTTTTGTCAATTTTACCTCCATAAAGCTGAAAAATAGGTATACTTTTAGGTAGAAAAGCCAGTGATCCTGGGTAGGGTGAATAATTACCCCATTGCTGAAACATCCATCTACCTGCCGTATTGCTTAGATATTCTATGGTGTATGGCAAAACATAAAAAGTTGAAAACGATGTTTACTTTCCACCTTACCTATGTCTACATAGCACAAAGAATAAACACAAGTCCTTGGGCCCACTTGACAATTTGATTGGATCCTTCTTGTATGTTTGTGTCTCTTGTGTAACATTTTCAGGTATGCAGAGAATCTCTGTCAGAGTTTTCTCTTCCTAAACTTCTTCCCTTCTGGACTGAAATCATAACTTGAGCTACATACTTCTTTGTGAACCGTCCCAGCCCCTTAAGCCAACTCCTCTGCTTTTCTCTTCTCGTGACACACACACATGGAAGCATTAATTGCTTCATGACCTGCGCAAGCCACCAATCAAAGCATAATGAGTTATTAATGTTCGGATGAAGGTTTCATCCAACAAAGGCGTGCCTTGAATTTCAAGCAGGGTCAAAATTGGATGGCTGTGAGGTTTTTGCAGTGTGATTTATAGAGCAAGGACTAGGTAATAATAGGATGACTGAGACACTGCTTCATTACTGTCATTTTCCTTGAGCTCAAGACACATTGTCGTATTTCAAAATGAACTCAAGACAAAATTAAGGCATTCTTCATCAGTTAAATATGCCAAGGAAAACACACCCAGCTATTACCCTTTCAGCATGTATGCCTGATTTCCGGCACCTCAGAATCTATCATTTCTTCTCATAACTGCTTAAGTGTGTCCTTGATTTTTAAATCCCATAAATCATAATTATCATTATTGTTATGTGTCCTTCTTTCCTTGTGATCCCCAAGACCTCCTCTAATTCCTCATTCTTTTTGCCCTTTTCTCTCCTATCTGTAGACTAACAACCTTATCTAATTTTCTATTTAGTCTCCAGTTTCAAGGATAAACTTTGTCTGTTCCAACAAAAGGTCATCGTGTCCTCATACCTGAGAGAGATGAATTCCCTGGTGATCCATTCTCCTCACCGACATTGATTTCACTCTTTGTGTTATTTGCTCAAAACACAAACTAGATTTTGCTTTTTACAGAACTGAACAAATAACCTATAATTTTATAGTTTCCCTGTGGGGCAACATAAAACAACAACAACAACAACAACAAAATATTTCCTCAAATTGTGTCTGTGTCTGTGTTGTGTATTTTCTCTTTCCTTCTTGCACTCATTTCTGGCAGCCTTCAAACCTGCCAAAGTAAAAATCACGAACACCCTCGGCATGGCAATTTCCTTACTTGTCATTGTAAATTCTTCATTGGTAAATAACTGCTTTTCCATCCTCTTTATGTTGACATTCTGGCTTTTGGGTCATCATGACTTTTTCCATTTTTCTCTTTTCCTCCTCCTCTAGCTTCTCCTCATTCTTCATCCTTCCTTCTGTTTCTTTTCATTGTTTTGCTGATCCTGCCTCATCTTTCTGATGTCTGAATACTGGAACAGCTTGAGATATACTTTCTAAAAAGCCCTTCCAGATATACTAAATTGTTCACCTCATGCGTTCTCTTCCCTTCAGTTTCTATACAGTGATGACCTTTGCATCACTTCTCCAGCCTGACCTTCAGACTCACCTCCCCAGCTACACTTCATTTTCTAAAGTTATTTTAATCTAAACAGAATTGAGCTCTTAATCTTCTCCTTAACTGCATTCTATTCACCCTTCCCGTGTAGCCACCATTAGGCCCTTACTTCCAGTTGTTTAGGTCCACGTATTTCAGCTCCTTTTGAAATGCCACTCCTCAGCTATGGCACAAGGCCAGCGACAGTGTGTCTCTCATCAGGTGGAATCTATGGCTCCTTACACTGAGTGTTAGCATCACTGTTGGGGCTCTCATCATTTCCTGCCCCTGACTGCAGTGAGTCTCTCCACTGACCTCTCTGCCTTTGTGTTCAATCTTTAGATGAGTGTGTATATTTCTTTTTTTATTTTAACAAAACAATAATTGTGACCCTGTTATTCAAATCATATTCTGCTCGGAGCTCTCTGTGTCATGCCCAGTGAATGTAACCTTCATTGCTAAAAGACTTGGGCTTGGTTCCCTGTGAACTCTTCTGCATACTTTCTTAGACTTTTTTTCATGTATATGCTGTCTGACCCACCTGTCTTTGTATGTCTCAGCTTCTCCCGCTGCTTCCCACGGAGGTGTTCACTTTCTTTTCCCAGAATCCACTGCCCCAGGTGTCTGCTCACCTTATTCCGTGCACTCTTAGCTCTGTCCACCTAGTACCTAGTCAGCTCTTTCCTCAATGCCCTTTTAAAGTTGGAGCCCAACTGCAGAAATTCATCATTCCCTGGTTCAGTTTTCTTCATAATGTTTAAAACCCTTGAAAAATCCTTTATTTCATGCATTTTTTTCTCTTTCTCACTACATAATTATTGGATCAGCCCTGCCCAACATTATTAATCATTGGAAATGTGACATTATTGAAAGGTAGTGGGCCATATCACTAATATGTTGGATGTATGTCTGCAGTTATTTTATCTAGACTTCTTGTCAAGAATGGCCTGGGATAATAATTTCCTTTATTGGTGGCATATTGACAATATTCATTCAATGTATACTAACTGCAAGGCTTAGCATGTGTTATCAAACCTCACGTTCTACTCTGTCACAAATGACAGGCGCATGGAATGAGAAATGAGGGACAGGTGACGTAGGGACAATTGGGGAATTACAGGTCCCGAGTTCTGTCAAACTCCACATTGAATTTTCTTTTGTGTATGGAAAACAAAAGTCCAAGGTACAAGATCTAAACATTTGTGTCAGCTTTAGACCCTTGTACAATCAATCCTATGTTATATTTCTGTGAAAAAAATAAATTTGAAGAACTTACAAAAAATCTCTGTGATGTTTCAGTCAAAAGAAAACTAAATAGAAATGGAAATACAACATTCTCTAGTAAAGCTTCAAAGCTCAATGGCAACATAACTTGCAAAAGTTAAAAAATTGAATGTAGTGTGAGCCTTGGAAAATGCAAATCACTTTACAAACTCAAAGGGTGAGGACACAAGGCTGATTATCTTCAGCTAACAACTGGGTGCTACAAACAGATTAACTTGAAATGAAGAAACATGTTCATGGAATTGTTTTTCAAAGATGGAAAATAGAAAACCTTGATTTTATTTAGTGAGATTTTTGAGCCCCTTGGAACTTATTGTGGATTTTTTTTATCCCATCTAGTCTGTTAATTGTAGCCTGCTAATAATTTGTACATAGCTTTCTGACAACTATCCAGCTGTGCATTTGTGCTTGATATGAAATTGTAATAATTAATTCTTTTTAGCATGACACTGACTTTGGCTGTGAATAAACAGGCATCTGTTATAATGTATGGAAAACAATGCGTGAAAAAGAAGTTACTTTTACATTGTTACTACTCAAAACTTCTGGCATTGTGAATATTGATCATTGCATTCTGATCAGTATTCACTGCATTCTAAACAGTAATATAGCCTGGAAAAGGAATAGAATTAAATTAAGAAACAATATTTTCTGCACATTTGCAAAGAAAAATTCAAGATTATGAGAAATGTAAAGCAAACTCAACAAAGAATAAAGGATTTTGCCAAATAATAGATGAAGGAATTTATCAAGGAAAAATAAATATCTTGAAATTCTAAACAAGAGGAAAAGCAAATAATGAAATGAAGAATTAAAATTCTATTCTCCATGGTAGCTGCTTCGAATCCCATCACCGATGAGCCTCTGCATTCAGGATCTGATTCAATTAGGCCAATAGAGGGCACTGGTGGGAGATTCCGGGGAGGTCCAGAAACGCTTGTTCCCCTGGCTGCCTGATTTCTGCTCCATGGTTGATAACCCATGAGTCCATCTGCTGAAGCCTATAGTAACTGTCACCCTAAGCTACATCTTTCTCTGTCCTAGCATAGCTCGCTCTGTATTACCCAAGGCCTTGGACCTATTCTCCATTCCACTAGGGCTGTTCTACCAGATGTTGTGACTTTTCTCAACCTTTTAAAATTTTCCTTTCATTCAACACTGTTCAGTTATCTCTAATAATTTGTGTAATCAGTGTTTCTGCTGGAACTCTGCAAGATGCAGTAGCCCAAGGAAACAGAAATCTCAAATTGAAAATCTGAGTTTGTTTTGTTTATCAGTAGATGAATTTGTGAATGTTGCAAGAAAACTACAGAAATATCATCATCATAGCTTCAGACCTGTAGGCTACTGCATTGGTCATCCTTTGCATCATGGGAAGTAGAACAATACTTTGGAAGAGAACATGGACTGTTTCTATAAATCACACACCAGTGTTTAAATAAATAGTGATGTGCAATTCTGCTTCTTATAAAACTGCAGAGGAAACAGAGCAAAAGGGAGTGAACAAAACCTTGAATCCCCAACTCACAGAACAAAATAAATCTTAGCACACAAATGCGTTTTTCAAAGTCCTTTGTACTCTACTACTATAGGTCAAACGTGACTGGGAATTGGTCCTAAAATCCAGATTGGCTTGGTAATTTTAGCACCCATGTGTTGCTCAGCTGGCCAAGGAACTTACGTTAAAATGATCTTAGTGAAGAATTCAGGGAACCCTGACATTAAAAACTGGACACATAAAATTTGGAGAAATTTGAAAGGCCAAATCCTGCCAAACAATTGCTCTTCATAAAGACTATACTGAGGGGCTGGGGTTTTAGCTCAGCGGCATAAGCGCCTGCCTTGCAAGCAGGCAGTCATAGTTCGATCCCTGGTACCGATAAAAATGAAAAAGACAAAAAAAAAAAAAAAAGATGATACTGAGAACTAGATGTGGATAGGCGTGAGTATAGCCTTCTTCTCCTTGAGATAGCATGGTATGCAGCAGAAGAGCTGTATAATAGTGTAATTTGAATTTTAAATTGTGTGGCATTTAGGTCTTCTGATTGCTTTCACCTGCATTTTATAATCTTTTGTCATTAAAGATTCCATAGATGCATTTTAAATAGTCTTATCTTAATTGAAAATATTAATTACCCATATTTATAGAGTGTAATGTGATATTTACATATATATATATGCATATTAAATCAGGGTAATTAATACATCCAATGTGTCAAATATTTCTTTGGGGAGAAAACATTTCCTTGGAAAGAGTTTTTCAAACTATTTTGAAATATGCATTATTAACATTTCTGCACTCTTGTGTTTATTGCAGCATTGTTCACAATAGCCAAGGAAAGAAAGAAAACAATGTCCATCAGAAAAGTACTCATTTTGCAAACGTGGTATGTATATCTCGTAGGTGTATTGGTTTTCCTGCACTATAACAAAAACCCTAAGACAACTGACTTAAAAAAAGAGGTACGGCTTATTTACTACCATTGTTTAGGAACTGTAAAAATATTATTAATCCACCTTTTCTCTATTAAAACCTAGATTGTTCTGAAAACAAACACCAATTGTTTTGTGCTCCAGTTTGTGTCAGGTAAAATTTAAATCTTCTCTTAAACTAGAAAATGGAACTTGCTACAAAACAAAACCATGCTTCTCTGCCACACTTTCTCTTTTGCTTGTAATATATCTCTGCCCTGATTTTCTTTTATTTTATAAAACAGGTTTTTTTTTAAAGAAGTAGTGTGTCTGTTTAGCCATTAGATTATCTCGGTGTTGTGCAGATTAAGAAAAGTATTCAGAGTGAAAACAACTGTCAATTAAATCACTCACAGATTTATTCTTTACCCCCGCTATTAAATCACTACCATCAATACAAATACAGTGGTACCTTGGCTCACAAATTCTTTTATTTGTGATCAGTTTGGTTCACAACAGAAGCATTTGGCAAATTTTTGACTTTTGTTTGTAAATTCTGTGCCAGGTAGTAAACACAACCACAACCATCTTTCCCCCTGGAAGAGGAATGTGGCCGCCATCCCTTCCAGAATCATGGAATGAATTAAGTTTGTGATGTGAGGTAGCACTGTAGTTGAGAAATAAAGAGCAATAATTAAAATGGTTTTTAAAATTACCTCTGTATTGCACTTTTTTTAATACTTGACTACAGAAAGAGGAACGGTAATAGTTAACTGCACAATCGTTCCAAAGTTTGTTTATTAAAATGTTTTATTGACATGTGCTTATGAACCACATTAGCACACTCATTATGGTGCAGATTAGTGTACATACTGAACCTTGATTCTTTTTGGACCAGTGAAAGAAGACTCAAGTTAGGCAAAAGTGTTTGAATCCTACTATTTAACTTCACAAGTTTACAAATTATATTTTTTTAGTTTTTGTTTTTTTCATGCAAATCAATTTGCAGTGAAGCTTTTGTGTGTGTGTGTGTGTGTGTGTGTGTGTGTGTGTGTGTGTGTGTGTTTCTTTTACTTTGAGATTTAATGCAGGAAATCCTAGCAAAATAATTTGACCAGCAGTTCAAATAATCAAAGTAAATTTTAGCATAAAGATTAAATAATCTCTAATATAATAATAAAAAATAAAAGTTGATATAAGTGAAATAGGTAACTGACAAAAAGTGAGGCTCCTCGGAAGATTTGCCATTTTATGGTGAATACACATCTCAAGATACACATGCAATAAACATTCATACAAAAATGCACCATTGAATATGTTGCTTTTTATCATCTTTCAAAATCTTTTTTGTAATAATCGGAATGCCAGAGAAAACTTGTGACAATTCAAATAGGTAGAAAAAAATATGTTTCACGTAATTTATTTTATGGCAGTTATTCACTGCAGGGCATTTATTTCCATGTATTTGTTTGATTGTTATGTGTTATTTATAAGTGAAGTGCAATCAAATCAATTTTTCTTTTAAAGTTGTGAAATCTTTTTTTGTCATATTGAGCAGTTTCTTTCCAGTGCTTTTAACCTATCTTGCAATCTCTATGCCATGTGTTATGCTTTCCATTTGGTGAAATAAATTATTTTGGCGGGTAGCAAGGCAAAGAGAAAGAAATCAAACCTTATCCTATTGCAGGAAGGATGTCAACAATTTTTTCCTTCTTTAATCTGTCACAGTCCCCACACATAATACAATTTGAATGAATGACACTTTATTTTAACCGTGCACCATAGTATCGCCACTGTGCTATTTTGAAAGCAGCCTGGTATTTCCAGGAGAGGAAGGAATCAATGTGAAAGCCTTCCTGCCTGGGCAACTAAGAGGGCAGCAGCACTGCTCACAAAAACCTGGCATAAAAGATCTGATGCTGCCCAGAAGCCCAGGCTTTGAAGAGACAGGCACAGAAGAGCGACAGGGGACAGTGCCTGCAGACACTGATCTTGACCTGAAGGGATGGGACACAAAAGCCATCAGAGTCTCACAACACAGGAGGTTTTGCTTGCTGTTCCTCTCCAAACACGTTGATTGGGATACAGAGTTTGCACATATTGGTTTGCAAAACTTACATGGTCTGTATCTCACAAAGTGCTGAGAAGTGGTTAATCTCGTTACAGGTGGGGAAAAAGTCACGTGCTGTTCTTTGACGGTAGCAAACTAAGGACCACTTCTGGGGTACAGCAGTTTCAGAGGTTTGACCACACCCAAAGCTACCACTACACTCAGCTGCATAAAACTAGACTCCACTGTGTATAATGAAGGGAAGAACAGGGTAACTGCAATGCGTTTTACTCAGATGACTTTACCAGTCATTTTGAATAAAGACCGAAAACAAAATTGACATCGCATTGGTAGCAGTTTCTAATAGAAATGAAACTGATTTCATAGAATTATGAAATCTACTAGCAAAGAAATACGATTTCATGCATTTGATGACACAAAGTGAATTAATTTTATTTTTAAAAAATGTTTTAGCCAAAGATTGTGCCAACCTTGCACCTTTTTCAATAAACCCGTGGTGATGTGGATATTCCTGAAACAAATTCATCCCTGTCCACCACCTTTTGTCCACTGACAACCTCTGATGGCAGCAATAAATATTCAACAGGGAAATGTACTTACAGCTGAATATTCCAACGACTTCCTGTGCTAGTCTGGTAAAATTACTGACCAAAGGAAATTCGTACACTATGTGATGTTATAAGAAGTGATAAATTTACTGAACTTGTGGCAAAGAATTATTTTTCCTCCTGCCCTCTTCAGCAATCCAATGTTTAATGATTTTCAAGACCTACTCAATTTCCTGCCTTGTAGAAACATGCTTCTACTCATTTTAGCCCTCACCAGAAATAACAATTTAAAGTAGTCAGACTTACATTAAAATCTTGACTTTAAATGCCAACAACTTCATAAATTTGACATGTTTTTGAACATTTCTTATTTCCCTTTCCTCATATGAACAAAGAGAATTCCTTTAACATATTTCTTATTAGGTCATCAACACTATTTCATGTTTTCAGAAACACAAGGAAATGTATAGCACACCTTAAATAACACTTCTTGGAGTACTGCAAACCATTCACTAAATTTGAAACTACTTTGCAAAATAAAATAAATAACTTAAAACAAAGCACATAGCAAATCCAGCCTGTATCTCTGAACATTTGTTTGGTCATCTTTTGTCTATTTCTAAATCTACTTTAATTTCTATATTTTTTTCACATGGGCTTTGGGGTACTTTAGTTCTTATGTCATATTTAATGCATTCTTCACCCTGTTCCTTATATCTCAGTGACCACAGAGCTTTAAACTTCTGGGTCTCATCCTCTACTGAAAGCTCTAATTACAGTGCCAGGTCTGTACCAGTCTTAAGCTGTACTGTGTGTCCCATAAATATGTCAGATGTGATTGCTGGCCCCAGCCCTCGAGCACTCCTTCTTATCCTTCTTTGAAACTTAGACATTGCTTCATATTTTTTACTAATGTTAGGATAAACTTTCTCACTTCAACCCATGGTATATAGCAAGGCAGTATTTACTTTACTACATCATTAAGGCCCTTAATTACAATGTCAGGGCTTCAACACAGAAAAGTGTAGCAATTCATGATTTTTAACTTCCACATGAAACTCAAAGAAAGTGTTTAAACCACGACAAAATATTGGTTGATGCAATCATTCACTTTTTATAAAGTTATTAACTAAGACACATTTATTCTTCAGAGGAAGAAAGTTATTATGGTTCCAGAACAGAAGCATACAGCACAAAAGAGCTTTCATAGAAAGTGTGGAATCTGAGGATCATCCACGCTGCTTTCCAAATTCTTAAAATTTGGGTTTTACAGAAAAAGCAATCTTCCTGCTCTACTTGTTTGCAAGGAGAGTCCTCCTCACTCCCAGCATTGTTAAGACTTTGCAAGGAATAAAAAGTGAAGTGACAGAATCATAAATTCTAAGATACACGAAGCCTTTCAAAGGTCGTATTGCTTCAGGTTTTATGTGTTGGTTGAATTTCTCCTGCATCATATAAATTCAGCATTGTTGGCTGTGTATTGGGGAAGAATCTGTAAGCAGCTCTCACACAAGATTTTCAGGCATCAGACAAAGAGTTCCTCAGAGTTGCCACGGGGCCACAATTACTGTAGTAATGAACTTCATTTTGAATTTCTAAATATAATTTAAAATTTTTCCAACAAAAACAACACTGAATAAGCAGCAGTGTACAGTGAATTATTTTGTGCAAAAGAAAGGTAATATTTGCCCAAACCTTAAAACAATAAATTGCTAAATGTGAATATGAAAAAGACAAAAGATGACAGAAAAATATTGTTGTTTAAGAATTCAATCACAAAACACAACGTATAATTTGGTGACCTCCAGTTTAGTTTTGTTCTCTATAGATTCGTTTCGTTTGGAAGGTTTATATAAATGAATTATGTAATATTTGGTCATTTGTGATGGACTTATTTCACTTAATATAGAGTTTTCAACCATCATCTCATTTAAAGTTTATTGTATCTTATTACTACTGTTTCTATCCAAATACCTTTATTGTTATATTGTAGTTTCACAATGTATTTATCTGTATGTCAGCTAATGGAACAGGTCTTTTTTCCATTTTTGGCTTACTGTAAGTAATTCTATGTTTAATATTATAGCTTATGTTTTTGCAGGGGCGTATGTCTTCTTTTATTTTGGGGATATATATATATATATATATATATGTATATGGAAATTTCAAGTTACCCTGTACACATAAGTAGCTATTTACCTGTCCGTGTAAATTTAGTAATCTGTGCTTAATCATTTAAGAACTGACTGGAGTGTTTATCAATGCAACAGCATTACTTTAAAATCAAATATATGGTAACAAATTAGAATAAGCTTCTAGTTCTTCCATTTTCTCACTAAAAATTGCTACTTGAAATATTTTAAAACTTTCAAACCTAAGCAAAATACTTACAAGTGAGTAAATATTGCAATTTTTTTTTTCTCTTTTTGGTTCTGGGAATCAAACTGAAGACCTCATGCTCACCAGGCAGACGCTGTGCCCTTGAGCTAAATCCCAGGCCAAAAAATTGCAATTTTTTAACAAAAAGCTAGTTTCAGACAGAAAAATGATTTTGATTATGTGAGGGGATGTTTCAACTCAGAAAGGTAAAGAAACAAATGAATTATCAAAGCAGGAATATCTTACCTTCTAGAACAATTTGCAACAATTAAAGAACGTTTAAAGAAAACAGCAAATTTTACTCTAAAAGTGAGTAAAACCCTTCTGCTCAATGTGTCTTTTCTCAGCGGGAGCCCTATTAACCCTCTCCATGTTTCCTTCAGAAGCATTTATGTTTGTGTGTCTACAATATTGACACCATTATACTCACTCACATGCCTATCTTTGCGTTTTTTGTTTCTAAAATAGATGATACATGGTATACTTTATATCCTGTTTCTTCGGCTCATTATCTCTTACTTATATATAGAATGTTGTTATAAATTTTAAACAGTAAAATAGCCTTTCATTAGAAAAATATAATTAATATAATATATTCCTGTAGATAAGACATTTTCTTTCTTTTAATTATTTACTGAAACAAAGATTGCCACAATGACTTTATTGTATCTATGTATTTCTAACTGCATGTGAACATATCTAAAGCTAATCCTTTACTGAAAACTATCAGTTCAAAATATCAAAGTTTGAATCTCACATAGACAAAATACTTTTTTCGTCTTTTGTGTTTGTGTGCTTGTTTGCTTGTTTGTTTTTGGAGGCTGAGTATCCAGCCCAGGGGCTTATGCACACTAGACAAACACTCCAGCACAAAGATATTAATCTAGAGCCTAATATCTCTACTTACACTTCTCCTGCAGCCTCCAAGCCCATTCCTCCCGTGAGCAATGTGAAAGGATTTTAGCAAACTTTCTCAAAGGCTTTACTTTTTAATCTGATGTTTTAGAGCCACGAGTGTCACAGAAACTTGCTGATTTTCTAAGGAGTGTATATCGAGAATTAAACTCAGGGCTTCATGCTTGGTAGGCAGGCACTGTGCCACTGAACTACATCCCCAGTCTATTCAATTTTAAAAGGAGAAGAGAAAGCTTAAAAATGGCAGATAGAATATAGCTTTTATTAAATTTAGCATAAAAAGAGACTTATCTGTATTTCATTAGATTTCAACCTAACATTTGTATATCAATCAGTGATGAGAAATTCATCTTTTGCTTTGATGTTTAATATTTTCTTCTATTTAGTTACCTTCAATCTCCAAGTAGCTGACAAATTGCTCCAAATTACATTTGATAAACATCCATGCCAAAATAGATGTATTTTCATAACATAAGTAGATTAAAACTACACGACTATCCAAGAAACACAGAAAATAGTAATGGTAAATATGCAAAGCACCCATTACAGAGTCCCGGATTTCAGAAGAAGTCAATTTGGTGTCTCTTCTGAGGACTTCCAATTGTGTAAACCTAATTATTACAGACATTCTCCATGGTGCCAGGTACAAGGGAGCTCTGTAACACATCGCCAATCTCCTACCAGGTGTTAGGGTGCACCAAAGAGACACAATAGCATTTCATCAGGGATCTGGGATGCCCAGGTGTCCCAGGGAACAGAAGGCCATGAGGCAGCCAGAACCTTGGTATTTATTGATGACTCCTGAGTCTCGGAACAGTAGGGAAGGGCACTGAGTGTTTCTGGGAAAAGTGTGATAATTCCAGAGGGCTGGCAAGAAGAACAAAGCATTCCTGCAAGGATGAGATGGGACAATAAGGAGCTGTAGTTCCCAAGGTGCCTTGTCATCTCAGGCAGGTGGATTCCTGCCATGAGACCACGGCAGTCACCAGCCCAGGGCTTCCGGTTGTGATCAGAAAAGAGCCCCCATTCCAGTTAGGCTCATGGGGCGGGACAAGGATGGCCTTGGATGTCTCCTAGACTCAATTCATAATTTATCATCCCCAACAGCCCTTCTCCTTCTAGATCCTAAATCTCTTCCTCTGTGACGAGAAGGAGCACATTGGTATGACTTCTTCCTGTGCTTAGGATGCATTTCCCATGAAAGAGAGCGCTTTGGATGTTAGATTCCTTAATCACAGAAAGCAGGGCTGAGCGTACATGTGAGCACCCTGCCCTATCCCTCCATCAGCTTCTTTGTAAATGAAGTGGAAGAAATCTCTGCATTTCACGCATCTTACTTTTTACTCCCTGGCATCGCCTTCTTTGAAAAAAGATCTTCCACTGTGAAACAGATTCAATCTTGTCAACATTTTGAGTGATAATTTTCTATTTTATAAAGCTGAGAGGGACGTGGTACCTTAAGAGGTACCCCTAAAGACAGAATTAGGAATAAACCTGGGTTACTGTAACTCTGGCCCTATGAAAAATCTATTGTGTAGACCAGGATGGCTGAGATCTCAACTCATACCTCTGTGTTCTGCCTTAAAAACCAGTTCAAAAGTTTGGGAGCACAGTGTCACTCACATGGAGACCTACTTTTTCCAGCTTTGCTAAACTATATCAGAGGAGGTCTGATGGATTGATGGACAGAAAAAGACATTTAACCATATTGCTTAGATAATAAAGTTATTTAAAAGACACCGACTGCAGTTTCTATGGAGGAATTACACTGTTCTTTGCCAGGCAAAATGGGAAATAAAAGCTTAGAGAAGATTTTCTATTCATTCAGAGCATTTCTTCAGTGTCTACCATTTATCATGTTACAAGGACAAGGAGTCATGTTTACTCATCACATTACAAGATTATATGGTGCAATGGCTACTTAATGAGGGCTTCCTGACCAGATTGTGTTTTAGGTACTACAACAGGTAGGAAAATTGGTAATTTAATTTGAGACTTCATAATTTCTTTTTCTTTTATTTATTTAATTTTATTTTATTTTTCTGATCTTTTTGAGACAAGGTCTCTCTATACATTCCAGGCCAGCCTTGGGCTCACATTGTAACCCAGGCTGGTCTCAGACTCACAGTTATCTTCATGCCTAGCCTCCTGAATGCTGGGATTACAGGTATGCCCTATCACTGCTGGCTTGAATTTTCCTCCCATAATTAGTAATCCATAATCTGTCCAGATCATTCTTCAGTTAAGATGTCTTATTTTGTGTTGTATATCTCCTTATTCACTTGTTAGTTTCATGATTTATCTTCCCATAAACATTGCGATCAATTAATTATCTTTTAAATCTACTCTCTATGTTATTGGCAACATTTACTGAGGAGAAGTATAACCTGTCTTTACAATGGATATTCAAGGAAATGAAACTGCTGTTATTTGACCCTGATGTTGCAGGCAGCTGCCGGCGTTAGTCAGAATTACTATAGGCAGTCAGAGAGGGCTGAGTCCTCAAAGGAGTCAGAGCAGAAGTCCAGATACCTGGCAGCCTTGGAAGAGACAATCACCTCCTGTTGTGGGCCAGATCTCAAGACAAAAGGCAAGGCAAATACAGCCACATCCTAAGGATCCACAGTGCAAATACTTCTCTGCCACCCTGAGGAAATCAGGAGTCAGCATCTCACCCCCTACAGGAAGAGTCACTGGGTTAATCAGGCCCACTTACTAAGTGACTTGCCCCCCAATTTGTTCCTAATTTAATCAATTTTACCTGAGCAACTAATCTTATTGGTTGACCATAGTTCTGTCCTGCCTAATGCTCACCTTGAAAATTCCCATTTTTCCCCACCTTTGACCCATCTAACCTCATGATTTTACTCTACAATTGTCCCTAAAAAAGACAGAGTCTTTGGCAACCCCCTGGGCACCTCTTCTGTCTCTCTCTCAGACAGAAGCTTTCTTTCTCTCATAAGTATATTCTACTCTTAACCTCTGTTGTTCCTAAAACTCATTCTTTGATTTTAGAGAACACAAACTCATACTGGACTTAGTAGATCAGGAGTTTCATTCCTCTGTATCAATATTTACATAATAATTTCAATTTTATGTGCCTGTGCATATTTTCAAATCTTCCCCTTTATGGAAGGAAAATATTATGTACATGGTAATATCTGTAAGAACAATATTGATAAAACGAACAAAGTACTTAGAACACTATTTGAACATAGCCTTTTATGGATATGTGTTGTTACTGTTATTTATGTCAAAGTAAGACAATTCAAGCTCAGGGTCCCCATTGTTGGTGCATTATTGTGAGATGTACCACTATTTCCTTATATATTAAGATGTAATAATGGTAGAAATGCAGTACACCATAAATGTAGTGCCTTTCAATCAACCTGGTATAACCTTCTCCCATCTGTGGTCTGTGGAAATCTTGTCTCCAGAAAACCTGTCCTTGGCCCCATAAAGTACAAGGGCTGCTCTGCATGGTAATGTGTTTAAATGAAATAAAATCCCAACATGGATCCTGTCTACAAAGACTTCTTCACTGGCAAGAATGTGTGAACACATGCACACACATGCGTGCACATACACACACACACACACACACACACACACACACACACACACACACAAGCTACACAACCTTTTCTTTGTGCTTGAAAAAGCTTTAGTTCCCAGGATTTGCAGGGGTCAACCAAAGTTCCTGCATGAATAATCCCCCTGAGTCACAGGCAATGATACTCTAACAACCTATGGTGCTAACTTTATAGTCAAATTTGGTAATCTGATTCCCCTTGCTCTGTGCCACCCAATAGAACTTCAAGAAATGAGGAAAATAGTATCTCTGCTGTCCAATACCACGGCTTCCAGCTATGTGTGTGCTTTCAGCTGCTGACATGCAGAGTGATGGATACTAAATCATTAATTTGGGGTACAGTATATTTATAATGGTTTTGTGGCTAAATGAACTTTATGGTTTTGGACAGAAGGCCAAATCTAGGTCCTATGCTGACAGCTCCACTTGGGGGAACTGACTGCTAAATCTCATGCAACTTTTATGTGCTAAATAGTGTCAGAGTAGTGAGTACAATATTTCCAACTAATCCACACATCCCAAAATCATTAATTTTACCAATTATACTATTTATTATTAATTAGAGTAACTGTCACAGTCTAGTAGAAGTGTATAACCACATCAATACACTTGAAATACAGCAAACGAAAAGCTCAGGTTTGATTATAAGACTTGCCAAGTTAACCACCCAAGACAAAGAAAATCACAGGCACAGTAGACACATGTAGGTACTATACATTACTTAAATGAAGTAAAGCACACTTCAGAGTCTACAATAAGCACAATTATGATTTACAATCTTACTTCACAGAAAAGCGTAGTGTTAGTAATTGCAAAAAAAAATCCTTAGTGCAATTAGGAGCATGAGAGATTGATATCATAACATATAGTATAATAGTGTCCATAGTTTCTATACAGATTAGGATAAGTTTACTGTAATGATAATTCTATAAGACATGTTCCTTATCTCTCCCAGTGGTGCTGAGCAGTACTGGACATGATAGGTATTTTTGGAACAGAATCTCCTAAGATCATGACTTATCAAAATGTATGCAGCACTGGCAGGAACTGAATCACACACATCAAAAGAAAGAGACAACATAGAACCTTCTTAACTTATGTTACACAGAGCAAGCAGGGTATTTTTAATATTAACGCTGGTGACTCAGTGAAAAAGAGTAAAAATTTCGTGATGACCTAGGGAAAAATTGCCTGTCTCAACACACCATAAAATTAGGATGTGATAGAAAGTCAAAGGGTGTAAATAACAGTAGGTCTAGGTTACATTCTTTTTATAAGTGTTTTTCAGGGACCTGCCAAGATCCCCACTGCCTGTATGAGGGGTATAGTGAGGGATAAAATAAGAAACAAAGACAAATTTAGTAATGCGTGATGGGGAGCTGGGAGGGCAGTGCCTCAGGATGGGTAAAGACCCAGCCCCTATTTATTGGGTGTGTACAGTGCACTGTACATATTCGATGCTAGGAGGAGCTAGTGGAAGGTTCCAGGTCAACCAAAGATTCAGGGGTCTATGACACTGCAGGCAACAGATAATCCTGGGGTGATTTAAGTGGGTGGAGATGATCTTTTGCTAAGAAGAATCTCGCTCTGGAGTGTTCTTTATCATCTTAGTACTCTTAGTTAAGTCTTAGTGGTGGGAGACGATGGCCTCTCCCAGGAATTACTGGGAAGTCTCCAAATGGTGCTGTGGTATTCTTAGTCCTCCACTTATCCCTTAGGGAAGTATGCAAAGTTAGCCCTTGTGAATTCATGGTCCCCAATAAGAATTGGTGTATATCATTTCTTTATGGTAAACACAGGTTTAATTTATTATCCATCAAAGTCAGCAACATCATATTAACCATATCGGGGTTTCTTCATTTTTAATTTGAGAAAAGTACTAAATTTGCCTAAGGTTATATGGCATAGCATATTTAAATTACAGTTCCCACCACTGTTCCGGAATGCTTTGGTTTTTAATAATTTGGTATTCAAACAGAAGCATTTGGAAAAACTTTGTTTATGTTTGCAAAGTTCCTATTAAGAGACAAACAGGACCATGGCTCTCTTTACCACATGAACCCAGACAGGCCATGTTTTCCTGACTCATGTAGCAAATTAAATTTTTGAGCTGAGGAACCTCTGTATTAGCTTGGTGAAAAATAGCCATAACATTATTTATTTGGCTGACGTGAAGCACAAAATCTGTGCAGTTAGGTACATTGAAAATTCTATCAATTTGTGTTTGAAATACTAACATTTTGTTTCATAAGTGTAATATAAAGTTAGCGCTTACTAACAATCTCAACTTATTTTGAACATAGCCTATTGAGAAATGTGACTGCATAATTTATTAAATACAACCACGACTCACAGTGTACAATTTAAACAGTAGCTTAAGCATTTTATTTCACCTAAATTTCTATCATTGGAATAGATTTACTTTCTAGACTATGTCAACAAATTTAAAGAAATTATTTACATAAAAATGGATGCCATTTTCTGCTATTTGTGAACTGCAAATTTAAAATGATTTTCTAAAATATCAGTGTAAGTTCTAGTGTCAAAAACAAGGTTACATTTGCAAGTCTCTCGTTTTGAATAGTACAAAATGTGTTTCTTTGGTTAATGCATTTTCAATGAAGACATGTGATATTATTAAACATGCCTACTGTTTTGTAGCGTTTAGTGGAAATCACTTCTACTACCTTGAATCTCAATTTAAAATGATCCAGCCAAGCAAACTATACAGGGAAGATTACACAGAGTTTCCAAAACTCATTCTTTCATTATTTATCATCAGTCTCAAGCTATAAAATGTGTATATATTCAGCAATAGTACAAAATGGGAAACTGACATCATTTTGCATTTTGAATATAATGTGAAATGATTGCATACATATTTTAGATGTATATCTTGTTTACTTCAAATCAAGACAATTTGAAGCATGAGACAAGCAAATGACAAATAGAACAGTTAGTGAAGAAAGTCCACAGAAAGTTGTGCAAGCGAGCTGGATTAGCAGGATCAGACCTGAGAAGCTAGAGCCTGTACCCAAGGGCTGCTTCGTTTTCTAGTTGGGCACAGAGAACCTGATTCACAGTTTTCTACACACAAAAGTAAAGGAGGTAGAGTTATAACCATTTGTCATTAATGCTGCTCAACTGCTGTCCAACTGAATAACTCCGGTACAAAATATCAGAATCTCAGCTAACAGTGGGTTTAACATGAAGGATATGGAATCGCCTGGTGATTGCTAACTCATTTGCCTTGCACAGGGTTCTCTAGAACTTCAGGCCAGGATTTTTTCCCATTTCCCAAGGCTTTTTATATAAGGCATCATAATTATAATCATGTACTGAGCACACATTTTCTGCCAGTCATTTGGGAATAGCTGATTGCTGTGCAGGTCCCATAGCACACAAATTTCAGAGTGCACCATTCATTACTAATCAACAAAATTATTGCTGCAGTGTCTCCTGGGAGATGGCAGTAGACTAGACTGAGGTCAAAGGGGCTTTTGCTTCGTATAAAGATGCCCGTAGACCAGCTGGACACTAAGTTACACTGAATAATATAATTTCAGACACAATGAAAAAAGTTACATTACATTTTCAGGTTAAGAAACTGAACAGAGAAATACAGAAATTTGACCAAGATTATAGTTGGTTATTGACAGAGTTAAGATTTGAAAATAGAATGTTGTGATTCCAAGGCCCATCTTACAAGCAAATTTGTCCACAAAAGGAATGAATGTTGAATCTCAGCTAGAGACAGCTTAGTGTAGACAAAAGGACCAGGTTGAATGGCACTCTACAAGCATCGGGAGATGGTGCTTCACTGAGCAGGTAACACACAACACCCCGAGGGGGGCAGGAGCTGCAGGGAGAAACAGCTCCCCATCCTGGATGCGCAAAAGCATCACATCTGTCCATGTACTGTGTATTCCCCTTAACTTACAAACTTAGGTCAACCCAAAAGCTTTAGGATAAATGTCATACGCACATCGGCTATAAGAGACAATTCTCTTTGTAAAAACAAAACAAAGCAAAGCAAAGCAAACAAAACCCGCACTGAGAGAAAAATGACTTTGACTTTGATTGACTTGTTTGTTGCTAACTCATAGTTTGCAAAGTTCACTTTTGATTATGTCTGCATTTTCACCTCTTGTATCTGTGATTGCCTATTTGTACACAAATTCAATTGATTCCTTCACTTCTCAAGTTTTCTATTTCTGTCAGCATAGTGGGTACATTGTGCACCCCAAAGTGTTCTCTAGAGTGTTCAAACTATTTTGCATGGAACTTTAATCTTTTACTCTAAATTACCTTGATCCAGTCACACAGTGTAACTCAACTGTGCTTTCCAGAACCTCATTCTTATCTCTCATATCCACTGCAGTGGCTTTTGGTACACAGAGCTATGTGTTCATGTACTAATATTTTTCATTAGCAGCCATTTAAGGAACAATGCCCTCAATGGGCATTTGCTGTTTTCACCTACTAATCACTACTTCACAAACCAACCCAGCTTCCCACCCCTGGGGTTTCATCTTCTCTATTTTGTCTTGGGCTTGTCGTAGGAAAGGCACTGGGTTGTGGATCTGGTACCAGCTAGGACAGTGCACTTCCAAACTCACACACACAGCTGTGACTTCACCGGCTCTCTCCTCCCTCTCCCCTCCTCAGCCCACACAGAGAAGTTTACTTCTGACAGTTTCCTGTTTTCCACCAAAACACGCCTGTCCTAAAAGACGAATGGGTCCCACAAGGCCCTCCCTTCATGTTTTAAAACATTTCTGCTGAAAATCTCATTTTAGCACTAAAAAGAATCTGGCTTACTTTACCTCGGTACATGTTTTAGGATACAAATAGATGCTCCACATCCCTGTGGAGGGCACTTTGACATGTGAGGATTCAGACTACTTCTCACATTTTTAAATAAAATATTCCAGATGTGTGAGCATGAGACAGGACCACATTTTTCATGTGAAATTTCATTTTTATCCCTCCAGCTTTCCTTCCTTCATCTGTAGCGCTTGTCGCATCGCGTCTGTTCTGAAATGAGTCAGAGGAGAGGGCTGTGTGCTGCAAGAACAGGAAGCAGTGCTGCTAATGCAGAGTCCCGGGGCCTGCGGGTATGACCTGCCCCTGCAGCTGCATCAGCTCGCTTTCCCAAGCCTCACACGCTGCATGTTACACGGACACTGCAGACAGCTTCTGTGTGGACTGCGTGAACACCACAACACAGCATCCCGAGCACGCACTGCGTTCAGTTTTACACCTGCCCCCTCCAAACCCAATGACTGTGGAAAAGTCAATAGAGTTCCCTGTTCAAGTAGCAACACTTCATCTCTTTCTTCCAACAGAAACTTGTGCATTTCTCTCCAAGAATGAACTTGTCATTTATTTTCTTCATTCCCTAATACATACAGAAATTATTCAACTTTCATGCATTAGTGAAAAGTCTGTCGTGACTATTGCAACAGTGTGATGCACAAACTACCTTGTAGGGAATGCTGGTTGGCATGGTGAGCACTGCCTTCCTTGTTCCTTTCCTGTTGTTCTCTTCTCTCCACTCTCCTCCATTTCCTCTCCTGTCACTGCTATTGTTTCTTCCTTCTCCTTCTCCTTCTCCTTTCCCCTTCCCCTTTTGTCATCTTTTTCCTATTCTTTTTTGCTTCCCCTTCTTCCTCTCCCTCTCCTCTCTCCTTCCTTCTCCTCTTCTATGTTTCCTTCTCTTTCTCTCCTTCCCTTTCTCTCACTTTTCCCCCATCCATTTCACAATAAACATCAAATTTGAGCAATCCTTCCCTGTGCTATAAAGACTGTTCAATCAAGCTTTAATCTTAGGTTAGACTAGATACAAATCTTAAACCTGGTAATCCACTTTGTCAACCTTGTTTTGTTCAGTGAAGTGTAATGACTTAAAATAAAACCCGTCTCATTAATCAGAAGTCTAGGCATCATTTGATTCACTGCTCAAGTTCTCACAAAGCTGAAATTAAGGTATTCATGAGAACTAAGTTCTCATTGGACATTCGAGATAATGCTTGTACTCTCCTGTCGTTAGCATCTATTTCCTGTCCACTGTGGCTTTCTGGGCACTGTGTCTTCATGACCAGCAAGGAAGACCTGTCTGCCTTCTCAAACCTCATTTTAAGAGTTAACCTGATTAGTTCAGGAATAATTTCACATTTGGATAACTCGACTAATTAGAAATACTAATTCTATCTGCTAAATTATATTTTGTGATATAATTTACCATAATCAGAAGAATTGATCACTTACAATCAAAATTCACACCCAGCCTCAGAGAGGTATTATGGGAGGATTTGGTGAGTGAGCTGAGTCCTAAGTTTGGATTCTCACCCTGATGCACAGCACAATATTTCTGTATTTTAGCTGCCTGGCTGGTTTACTCAGAACCCATCCTGAGAGGAGTATTATAATTCAAATAAGCAGGACTACCATTACTGCAAGAGACATTTTTTGAACCTTCACAGAGTTCTCAAGGCTACATTTTCTCTGAGAATTTCCCTCTAAGTGAAGAGCTTTAGACGTAGTAGTTTTGCCGAAGGCAGCATCTGATCTGACGACTAGTAGATTGAACAAAGCAATATATCAATCACCGAACGAAATTCAGTCTCCAGTGTAAATCCAAGCTTTTGGAAGTCCCATTCATTCTCATTCATAATTTAAATTCCTGGACTTGTGTTATACCTGGCCAGTTCTCATATTCTTGTTTCCTCCTGTCTGCTTTGGTGTAACATTCTTACCAGATTCAAGGAGTTTCGTGAGTCTCCTTCACTTGCTCCCAGCCCCAGACCTTGAATATCCTTGCATTCGTCTTCGTTTTGTTTCTATTCTTTTCTATAGGTTTGACTTCTTCCATATTTTCTAGGTAAAGAAAGCGTTTTTGCAAATGACATTCTACATCTCATGTTGAAATCTGTGAGGCTGCGAAATCTATCTGGTGACCTTTCATAACATTATTTTAATGTTCTTAACCAAATGGTGCATTTTTCTCCAAATATATTCCACAATGAAATAAAATAATTTGAAGATATTTACAGTTTGTCTGGAATAGGATATCTGAAAGACATTTTCTCTGTACACTGGAAATATGGTTTCTTTAAAGTACGAAGGTATTTCTCAGAAAATATATCCCCAAGGTATGAAACTTATTTGCAAAAATGGTTAACCAACCTAAAATGTCTCATAAGGACAATATAAAATCTCATAAAGCTCTTCACATATAAAACTCAATATTGGTAAGATATCATAATATGAAAAGCACATCGTTAGTTTAGACTTCATGAGCAATGGCATTGTCCACTGAGACTGACATTATATTACTCATGATAATTTGGAATATTAACAGGGTTTACCATAAGCCTTGAAGTCAAAACATTAGAGCTTTCAGGACTCTCTGAATCAAGTAAAATTCAGTGATGTATTATTCACAAAGGCAAAGACAATTTGTTGCATATAACTTGCTACAATGAGTAAGTATAATTTTTGTACCTTTATACAGCTAATCTAAGCATCTTGTGCACATCTATCTTTTGAATTGTGAGCTATTTGAATTAGTATAAGAACTCAGTGGAGCATTCCATGGTACCGATAGGTACTTCAACAAATTAAATGAATCAAATAAGAAGTCCCAGTAGATCTACTTGTGGTGGAGAGAATGGCATTTTCTTAAATTTAATATCAGATAAAGTGAATCTTACTCATCATCATTAAATAGAGTTCTTCCTACAGTGTTCTAGTAACAGAGCATAAAAATCTCTTGCCCTTCAGTGAAGGAATAAGACAGGAAAACTAGCTGTACCATTTCAGGGCTCAGAGCTGCACAACAGCTGCACCTAATAGAGTGTTGACTGAGACAGGCAGACATACAGACAATCGCTTGGGAGTACTCCCAGGTCACCAGGACCATTTAGTGGCACTGCATTTTAGATTTTTACAAAGCATTCGCACAGTTCCTATAGGAGTTGCTGCTATAAAATGTCAAGCTCTTTCTTTAAAATGAAAATGCTGACAACATAGAGAAACCACTCAAGAGTTCCTGGGAACAGATATTCCTCTGGCATTAGGATAATACCAAGCAACAGACTGTAGTCAGGGTTTGCATGAGAAGAGATGTAATACAGAACACCTAATTTGTAGGATTATTTTATAATGTTCACCCAAAAAATCAAATGTAGAAGAGTGCCAGGGATCTGTCCAGACATGAGAGACCCAGAGATCTGTCCAGACACAAGAGACCCAAAGAATCCAGCTGAGGTTTTGGATCCTATGGAAATGTCCTTCATGAGTCCCACTGGAGGCCTGGAGCCCATGACAGTGTCTTACACATGACAGTATAAGGGTTTATGATAAGCCTTGAGGATCTGGGAAGTAAGGTCAGTCATGGAAGCCAGAAAGTCTGTACCTGCAGGATGAAGAATCTGTGCCAGCAGGCTAAGGTATTTGCCCTGGAGCTAGGAAATGATGCATAACATAAGGACCAGAGTTCCCTCCAAAAAAACCACAACCACCCTTACTGACATCAAGGTCCTAAGCTCCTCTGGGAGCCCAGCTGATGATGATGAGAACAGCTGAGTTCATATCAGGAAATCCAGCGTGACAGCTTCTCCAGGAGAATCAACAGCGCACCATCTTCCCCTCCAGGTATCTTTGTGCTGTTGGCAGCAGTAATCAGCTGTGCCCTCCACACCCAGCACCTCGTTCAGTTCAGGTAGGCCTTACAAGGTGACTATCAGTTAATCCACCATGGGACATTCTGAAAATATTGTATTTTTTTTTAATCTATGAATGAACTATGCACTTCTAATTGTCTTTGGTGCATCTTTAATATCTGATGAGAGTTATTTTTCTCTGATATAAAATTATAATAAAAAATTCATTCTAGAAATCCATGTCAGTATCATCACTAACACTGAAGATGCAGCACACCGGCAGGGCACTCAGCCAGCATGTGTGGAGCTCTGCGTTCAGCCCTCAAGATGAAAACAAAAGAGGTGTCCGTGTGTTAGCACGTGTGTGTAATAAGAGTTGGGAATTTTAAATTCCTTTTCTAACTGACCAAATGTAGAAAACAAGATGACTAGACATATTCTTTATTGTTATTATTAAATTAGACATGGAAACTAGTGTGGAAATTGTGCTGAAAAATACTTTTAAAAATTTTATTAAATTCTTCATATCATTTTAAGTATATTTTTGATATTTAATTAATACTTAAAATTATGTACATAAACCCTCCATTATTTTGAGATAAAATTTTTCTTTATCTTTTGGATAAAACAAAATTGTGAAGGATGCTTTTATAGATTTTTAAATTAAGAAATTGTTTTTTTCTTTATCTCTTGATATATTTTCTCTGCCTATTAATATGAATGCTGATTTCTTTCAATAATTTTAGAAGCTCAAAAAAGTTCTAGATGGCATACTTTACTGAAAATCTGAAGCCATAATAAAATTGGAGTAAATATATATTTATGAGCGTGCACATTGTGTATGTAACTTATCATTGTCAGCTCATTTTATTGCTATCATATTAGTCCTACTTCATATGCATTTGATGGGAAACTCATAAAAATGTTTGGGATAAAACTGTGTAACCTTCAGTCATAACAGTGAACATAATTGAATTAAGGAATGGCTTTCTTATTAATAAAGCACAGTTCTGCATGGAATATGAAAAAGAAAAAGGAAGAAAATCCATGTTTTGCATAAGCTCCAGTCTGATTCAGTGTGTCTTTTGCTTTCCATCACCTTGCATTCTGGTCTCCGATGCCTTCAACCTTCCTACTTACATTCACCAGTGACTCTAAATGATCTTTCTTTAAACACTGTGATGGTTACTCTGGATGGTCATCTCTGTTGGCTTTGAAAGCTGTCACAGAGTTTGGAAGAGCCCTTATCTGCCTGTGTCTGGGATCTTCATTACTGGTCCTTTTGTCTCTGGCCGTGTTCCCCTCATGTGCTTTCTTCCCGCCGTAAACAGAGGAGCTTTATTCCTCCACAAACTTAATGAAGTTTTCTGCCTTGGAATCAGCTGACCATGATCTGAATCTCTTTGGAACCATGAGCCAAATTAAACTTTTCCTCCTTTAATTGAGTGTCAAGTTTTGTGTTTTAACAGCAGGAAAGCTGACTAATTCAAACACTGTTAGTTTTTATGAGCTTTCTCACTCTCAGGCATGTTCTTGGACTGGTTGAATGGTCTTAAGATACCAGTTATTTGAAAAGAGGTTTGTTGGGAGATACTATAAGCAGAATATTTATTAGTTATATAAGTAGTTAGAGGCTTAAAGAGAGTTAACCATGAAGATTACAAGACACTGAGCCAAGTCACTCTTAGATGGTATAGTGAAGAAGACTGCGATTATCTGAAAATTTCCCCGTGGAGTCCAGGATGAAGACTAATGTCGGGCAATTGTAAAGGACACTCATTGGCATTCTGTGTTCTCTGGCTGCTATGTTGGTGACTTCAGAAAGACTGTCCACCATCCTAGTTATTTTACAGAGAGAGCATGAGATGTGGTGAAATTCTAGTGTGTTAAGAGGTCTACATAGCAGCAGCAATAGTGCAAAGGTTATCCACTCATGCTCATTGAAGCAATCAAAACTCAGATTTATCTCTAAAGCCTCAGAGTTTTTTCCTAAGAATTTTTGCTCTGAAGGAATGTCATACCCTCTTCTCGTGCCAGGATTCATTGACTCTATGCGTAAATTATACATGACTTTTAGAACTTTTGGATAGTCTAGTACCTCCCAAGGATAGATAAGATGTAATAGATTTATTAAGGTAAGAATGAATTATTACTTCATCTTTAACAGAGTCTAATAATTATGGACACATAAAAAGATATATGTCAGTTGGAAGACAGTGAATCACAATTATAATAGATATAACCAAGTTATTGTAGCCAATTAGAGAATATTTTGGGTTCAGATAATTGAATGCCTTGGGGGTTTAGACTTCTGGAGTCCTTATGATCCCTGTTAATGGATATATTAGCTTGCCCAACTAGGAGAAGGGAAATTCTCAAACTTGTTTAGAGCATGAAAGTTTGCAAGATTAACATATAATATTATACTATTATTGTTGGAGTACTTCTATTCCTTTCACAATTCATGATGCAACGTAATGCAATAATGTTAGTAGAAAATTAAGTCATTAGAACATCATTCTTGTAAATGGGCTTAAGTTGATAAAAGTGCTTCACTGGTGAAGTTCATCTTTTTTTGCCTTCCATCTTCTGTCACGTGAGGAGACCCCATGAAAAGAGACCACAAGTACCATAAGTCCTCACCAGACACCGAGTGCTGAACACTAATCATAGATCTCTCAGAAATACTGGAAATGAATTTTTATGTAATACTCAATTGTGGATTTTTTGGAATAGCAGTACAATTGAATTAAGATAAAATCCTTCTAACAACTAGTAGGTGCACATAACAAGGCAAGGCTTATATGCTTTCATTTCCCACAAAAATAATAGTATTCATATAATTGGCAAACTTTATGTAATTACAAATACTTTGATCAGTGTTATGACCTAAACATATGTTACAGTGGAAGTATAGATGACTATGTATAAAAAAGTTCAATGGTTTACAAAGATTCTGTTCTGTATAACTGCAAAAAATTTAATCAATGAAGTGACCCACGTAAGTTGCTATGGAAACATAGATTGTTCTCATTAAGAAGTATAATGCTTTAAAGAGATTGTGTTTGAAATATAAAAGAATGTCTAGGAAAATAATTAGTGGAAGAATAAAAGGTTATCTTAACTTTGAAAAAATGATAATCATAAAAGTAAAATTAAAAATGAATAGGGTAGAATGACATCATAGACTTGAGGGTCATTGAAAGTATAGTGGAATATTTAAGGGAGAAAAGGCATGAACAGATTGGAGATGATACAAAATAAGACTCCTTATTAAATAACGTGTTTACAGAACAAGTTATATGGATAGCAAGGTTGATGCTCAACAGGCTAAAGAAAGGTGATGTAGTTATGAAGTACAGTACAAAAAGCAGACAAGGAAATTCTAAGAAATCTTACTTTCAGGTCCTGTGTGGAATCTGACAATCTCCAGTTGATATACACTTGCTTTGACTATATTGTGACAGTGTTATGGTTTATGTCTGCCTACTTGCTAAAGCCCCTTGTAGTCCTGGGAGGCTGGTCTTTTGAAAGTAGTTGAATCTAGATTTGTGATTCATTCATTGTCTAGTTCTGGGATTGATGGTGAGTACTACACCCATCCTGGGTCAAGTAACCTGCAGAGAATATAAGGGAGGGAAAGAGACTTCCTGTTCCATTTTGCAACTTTTGCTCTTGCTGTTGTTATCTGCCACTTCCATGAACTGTTGTGCCTCTGCTATATCACCTTGCCTTTAAACCAGCTGATTGTGGACTGTGAGCTAAGTACCCCTTTCTTTCCTTAATTTTGGTGCTGAGTATTTTGTCTCAGCAACAAAAAAAAAAAAAAAAAAAAAAAAAAAGTAACCAAAGCAGAATTTGTTACCAGAATTGGGGTCATTGCTGTGACTGCATCCTGACTATGTAGTTCAAGAGCCTTTGGGAAGGGCTTACGGGAAGTTTGGAAAGGTAAGAAGTTGCCTGAGAGAGTAGCACTAGAATATTTTAGGCTGTTCTGCATGGTAGATTCCAGTGAGAGCTCAAATAGACAGAAGGCTATTAGAAATCCTGCCTTTAAAGATCAGGCTCAGGAGATTTCTGGTTGGAAGAAAAACTGCACTGGTTTTTGGAGTAAGATAAAGTGTGTTATGACTTGGAAGAAAGTTTGCCTGCATTTTTGTTATGGCCAGAGACTTTACCTAAAACTAAGATTAAGGGTGGAAGAATAATTAATCTGGCAGAGGATTTTTCAAAGCAGTCTAATGTTGGGCAGTGGATTGGTTTTGTTGGGGGATTTAGACAGATTTACTTTGAGAATCAAGAGCAAATAGTCCAGCAGAATGATATAAAATTTTGTAGTTTGACCAGAAAGGGAGCTCCAGTAAAGTTGTGGACTGTAAAGAGAGCTGAGGAGATCTCAATTTCCGAGAAGAAACAATATAAAAGATGACCTGAGGACATCTTCTCCTCCATGCTTTGCAGACCCAAAATTGCAAGAGTGAGAGGCTTTGCTTTGAGGAGAAAGCCACAGAGGATCAGATTCTAGCATAGCAGTGGCTACACTATGTTCCAGAGAGGTGACAGCAGCTGAACCAAGTACCAAAATGACACAAGCATAGGGAATTTGTTACTCAGAATCTGGTTCAGAGAGTTCAGTGACCAGGATGTCAAACACTACAGCCAAGGAAGAAGAAAGCCTAGCCACTGCTCCCACTTGGCAATGGATCTTGGCATCATCCACATGGCCCTGGTCTTAGGTGCATGCAGAGCACAAGCATTCTATGGTTAAAAAGACTTCCACCCAGATTTCAGAAGGCCTTGGAGCCTGTGCAGTGTGACCCAGAGAGGGAAATGTGTGAAACTGTGAGGATGAAGCCAAAGGTGCAGGGGAGACCCCAGAAGACTGGAGAGGCAGAAATGTGGATCATCTGTTAAAACCTGCAAAGAGGAGCAAATTGAGTTCAAGAGAGAAGCTGTGGTACCAGCAACCATTGGAAGTGCCATAGGAGCAGAGCCAGGCAAACGTTTTGGAGCTCACAACTTGCCACAATTTTTTTTTGGATGTTCCACATGAAACTACAAGACTTAATGTTTCCCCTGCTGGATTTTGGACTTACTTTGGTCCCAATTCTTTGTCTTCCTGCTTGTAACTTTTGGAATGGTAGTGTTTATGTTGTGTCATTGAGTGTTGTAAGTGTTCAACTTTGTTTCCTTTTGAACAGGGCCTTGCAGCTAAGAGTTTCCCCTAGATCTCAGAGATTTTGGGCTTGGACTTTCCAGCAATGTATGGGGTATCATGCAATATTTAATCTGGTGTGTCTGGTTTATGTTACTCAGCATTGTTTTCCAGATGTATCAATTTTCCTACAAATGTCTCAAATTTGTCCTTTACAGTGAGTATTGTTGTATTATATATAGATACCAAAATTTCTTGTCCAGTCACCTGTAATGGGTATACAAGTTGCTTCCAGAATTTAGCAATTGTGAATTTGGCTGCAATCAACATCACATGTTGATTGATACACATGTATCACTGTAGCGTGATGTCTTAAACCTTTCAGGAGGATTCCTAGAAAGAGAACAACTGGATCATATGGAATGTTTAATTTTAGTTCTTCATAAAATGTCCATAATGATTTCCATACTAGTTTACATTCCCACTAACAACGTAGAAAGTTTGCTTTTTCCCCACAGCCTCACCAGCATTTGCTATAGTTTGATTTCACCATGATTACCATTCTTTAAGGCATAAGAAGAACTCTTACTGTTGTTTTACGTGACAATTCTCTAATGGCCAGAGAGTGTTGAACACTATTCTAATATATTTGTTGGCCATTTGTACTTTTTCTGAAGTTTCTGCTGGTTTTACATGTTCACTTCTTGACTGCATCTTTTATTTTAGATGGTTTAATTTTTTTGGTGGGGGCTCCTCATATATTCCAGATATTATTCCACTGTCTGAGGAAAGGCTGGAAAAAATTTTCCCATTCTGTAGGTTTTTCTCCCCACTCTACTATTTTATTATTGTTGTTGTTAATTCTATACAGAAGCTTTTTAATTTGATTCAATCCTTTAGTTGATGGTTGCTGGTATTTCTTGTGCAGTTTTGGTTCTGTTTGGAAAATCCTTTCTTCCACCTATGATTTCAAAGTATTTTACCTATTTTATCTTGCAGCACATTTAGTGTTTCTGTTTTAATGGTCACTCTGTGATCTATTTGATTGTAGTTAGTTTAGTCTGACTTAGTTTAGTTTAGATATGGGCTCAGTTTTGATGCTCTGCATGCATTTAACCAGTTTTCCTAACACCCCTTGTTGAATAGCCCACCTTTCCTCCCATGTATGCTTTTGGCCCTTTGTGAAAGCCAAGCAGATGTATGTGTTAGATAGGTTTCTGTATCCTCCATTCTGTACCATTGACCCAAGTGCTTGTTTTTGCTCTGTTCCAAGGCAAGTTTAGCTTTGTTACCTTGTAAAGAAGTCCACAGCTATTGAGTTCCATTCTGGGACAAAGTTTGGAAGTCCAATTTGTTCCTAAGTCTCATACAGCTTTGACACAAGTACACAAGGTGCAGCATAATAAAACCAAACACACAAAAGTGCTGTAAAGAAACTATTTTTATTGTTATGGTTACCTTGCAATGGACAGCTGAGTTTCTCCCGTGATGATGAGTTCACATTTATGAATGTTCTTATCACCAGGTCCCATTGTATATGTGCAAGTTCACAACTCGAATGTTTGTAAGTCAGGGTCTTGCTGTACAGTTGGAAGTTGGGATTGTGATGATTCTTGCTTTTCCAACTTCTACAGTGAATGATATTGGTCTTTTATTGGAAACTAATTGAGGCAAAGATTGGTAAAAATCAAGAAGTTTCTGGGTGATCCTTCCATCAATCTAGGTGGGCAAAAGACCTAGTTGGCTTTTTTGAATCGAGGGCTTTAAATTTGGAGATATTTAAATTCTTTAATTGGATAATCAGGTGATGATAAGGATTTTATATATACATGCATCTATGATTTATGTGTATAGTTGTGCATACTCACGCACACATATGTTTAAAACTAGGAAAAAGAGAGGGGGAAGGGAAGAGAGAGAGAAAAAGAGAGAAAGAACAAATGTAGTCATATTAACTACTGAGGAAACTGCTTCATTTCTTTATAACCTATGTACATCTTTCTTATAGTTTTGAAAGTGCATTAAATTGAAAACAATGCCAAAGGTATCACAATATATAATTAATTTGTAATAGAGTTTTATGGAGTGTTTGAAAAATAATATACACAAAGATACAATATTGCAAAGTGAGGGAAATGGGATACATAAATGCCAAAGGATCTGATATCACTACTAGCCCTTTGACATTTTCATGACAAAATTGGTTAGACTTTAAAATGTACATATCATTTATTTTAATATTATTTTAAATTTAGGCTCAAATCCAGTACTCTGCACATGTATCTACCACTGAGATGCATTTTTTTTCCTTCTCATGCCAAGCGTCCAAACTTAGATATAATCTCAGAAAACATTTAGAAAATAGTATGGACTTAGGGGCATTATATTTGGAACTCTATGAACAAAACACAACAAAAAGTAGGAAATATAATTTGTCTTTGAAATGAGAATTTATTCTTCAGCTTGCTTTACCTTATCTTGTCCTTACTGAAGGTTTTTATTACAAATACAATTTATTCTTAGCCTGATTCAAAGCCTGCAACCTAAGCGTTACCAGGTTGCACATGCAGTACATTTGGGAACTTTCAGTAATTTTCATCCCTGACAACGTGACAGGCAGAATATTTATGGGGTTTACAACCAGAGAACTTCTGGATTGGGTTTACCAATCCGGAAAACTGTAGAACTCTGTAGCCACTGCCCATCTTTCTGAAGGTCATCATTGCTGGTGAGAAGTGAAGAAAGTGGAAAACAATGACAGACAATAATAAAACAATGGGAGGGTCCAGAACAGGAAGGCATCATGTGTGGGACCTGCCAGTGAGAAGGACGTGTTCACACAGTCTGTTTTCCTCTCATGTCATGTGTGGGTAGTTTATTCAACAATCCATGAAAAAGACAAGGTAAATACACCTAATCTCTTGGATCTTGATATAGATAAATAGATAGACAGATATAGATATATCCCATTAATATTTGAACATAAAAATAGAGAAGTAGGCATATATTGGGAAGAAGAAGGAGACTGAAATTATTGTATTTGCACAATGGTCAGAGCATGTCTCTCTGAGACGATGAGATTTAAACCAGGACTTTTGAAAAGCAGGGAAGTTAGGCAAGGAAGCACCCAAGGAACAGATTGCTCTAAATCAGGAGTTTTCCGTGGAGGTTGAATGAAATCAAAGAGTGTAGTTGACCTAGGTGAGAGAGAAGGAGGGTAGGAGGAATGCTATTTCTTAATTGTGATACTAGTGTTTAATATTCTTAGACATCAGTGGCTTTATATTTTCTCTCTGTTTGAGACAAGGTCTCACTATAAAGTTCAAGTTGGCTTTTAACTCACTGTGTATGTGTAGCTGAGGTTGGCCTTGAACTCACAGCTCTTCCTGCCTCAGCCTCCTGCATGCTGGATTATAAGTGTGCACGACCGCATCTGGCCTAAATGATTTTATAAAAAAAACATGAAAATTACATAATTTTCTTAATGATTGTGCATTTTTCTTTATAATTACCCTACAGGATCTTCTTTCTCTATCCTCTCATTCTCTTCCTTCTTCTGTTCTCTTGCTGATTTATTTTCTTCTCCCGAATAGTGAAATGAAATAACCTTTTACAATAAGTTTGACTTTATTTGAATTTTGAAGAAAATAATAGCCCGATTTAAAAAAAAAATGGTTTCAACATATAATATGTTTCATTGCATTGCTTTGCCTTTCAAAAGCTATCTTAACATAATATTTACACATTTAGTTTTGCCTTAAGTCTTTAACCACAGTCAATAAACTGGATCTAGCCAAAAAACACATCTGTTGCAAAGAAATGTTAAATATATTGTAGAGAAGTTTTTCTTTAACTTTCTGAGTTATGCAACATATATTGCATTGTTATGTCACACCCTTCATGGTATAATATTTATCTTAATTTTTGTATTATCTTTCCAAATATGAATGCAAAAAGAGACATATTTTTATTTTCCTTTTATTATTGAAATTAATTGGAGATCACCAAACAGGAGAAATGCCTATCCTTCTTCATTTGAGTCTGAATTTTGAATTGCTATACACAGCGAAGGCAATTAACGTTAACAACAAAAATTAAACAGTCAAAATTCCCAGGGGCTCATTTACCAATTTGAAAGATCCAAGGAATTTATATGAAATAAGCTCACGGCAATATATTTATGCTAACTAAGTTGCCAAAAATTATAGTTATAATATTTATGCTTAGCAGACTTATAATGAATACACTCTTGGCATTGTAAATTGTTATAAACAGTGTGGAAAAACAAAGAGGTGATGTGAAACAATAGCCATAAAGACATTTAAATACTGTGTCCTGGTAATAAGGCTCCAGGGAGTTTATTTGGATTATAACTCACAGACTCTACCGAGTACCAAGTTTCATTAAAAATAATGCTTCCTGAAATAAACACAGTGCCCAAGGCTGTAGTAATTGCATCTTATTATAGCCAGAAATTATATACTCACTGGATTTGTAAAAGCTTTTGATACGCTACTCCAAACCAGAGTGCGGTGTCTATACAATGACAGCAGTTTCTCAAACACGCACTTACATGTATGTGTGCAGCTGTCACAAGCCAGACTCCTAGAGGAGACATTTAAATGGAATCTAATGTGTGAGGTGCACACTAGAGATCAGCACCTGCGAATCAAAAAGGTAGAGAAGCAAGATTGGGTGAACAGAGTTGAACTGCAAAGTAGCTGTAACTGCAAAGTGCAGCTGTCTGCATCCCATATGTGATACACTGAAGTCTTACGCTGGACCAGCATTGGATTCTGTGAGCATCATCGTTAGGTGTCATTGGGTAAGCAGCCCTTTAGCAAAGAGCGTGTGCCGGGGGAACTGGCTCTTCATAGCTGAGGTGAGTACAAGCAGGTCAGTTCCCTGGATCTCGTCTGTAGCTAGCTGGGGTAGCCAGCTCATTTCTACAGGATTTGAACAGCACTCCTCCATTCCCACTGTACTGAATCCAGGGAGGTATTCAGAGCCACTCTTCCACATCTGTTTTGGGAATAGCTCTTCCAAGTGCCTGTGAGGTACTCTCGTGGGGAACTATGAAGGAGGACAGTTATTATTGCAAGCCACTGATCCAGAACTTCATCTAGTCTTTGGGCTGGAATCTAGACTCATTTGTCCCTCTTTACTCTTCATTCTAGATTTCTTTTGTACTCAGCTGCCATGTCTTTCTGGATTCGTGGTCTTAAAAGATTGGACATGCCAGTGTCTCATCCCTGAGGCATCCAAAGTCCCAGGCACTGTAGCCCTTTCAGCCCAGGGAGGCTGACCTACCATCCTGCCTGTAAGGGAAGCACCTGGTTGAATGTCTTAGGAGCTGAACATATAGCTTTTCTGCTCTGCAGAAGATCCACCCTAACTCAACCTATTGAAAAACTGTGCTTGCCATAATTATGGCTCCCTACCCAGACCATCACTGATACAAACTTACCTAAGTTTCCACGCTCCACCTGCAGATTTTAGGTGACTGAGATTCCCACTCTTCCTCCTCCAGTGAAACTGAAATCCATGAGGGCCTCCAACACTGCAGATCCTAGAGTACGGAGGAGGAAACAATTTGTCCCCCTGGAAGCCACTGGGAGTGAAATCAAAGGAGTCATTTCTGCTGTCATGGCTTTTATGTGGGCTCATTCTTCCCTACTCTGGACTCAGGGCCATGTGAAGAACTTCCGTTGAGTGTATGTTCTGTGCCTTGGAGAATGATGCTGTACATTAAGAATCCCTCTTTATATGGCGTATCTACTGTGCTTTGAGTCCACACACCCTGATGCAAAAGCTTCTGGATGGTGCAGAACAGACAGGACCAGCTGTCCTGTAACCATGAGCCTCCTGCCATCCCTCCCTTTCTGCAAAGTGGGGTTCCCATGTGGGTGCAATGCTTGTGAGGCCTCATGGTGATGAATGAGCTCTGTAGATCCACAGCTACTGATGCTGGCTAATATCTATCGGCAAAAGGGAAAACTACATGTCGAGTGTCTTCTCATGACACCGCCACAGTCACATCACTTTGACACCAGAGCTTTGGCTGATTTTCTCAAAGAATAGCTGTGTATGGGTTTCTTTTGTCTTTGTTGACAGGTTGAACATTTGATGACCGTAGTAGCTGCACAGTTCTTGGTAAGTCAGAAGCTACGATAGAAAATCTACACACAACTCCATCTTTTCCACTGTGACCACTCCTCTAATGTGACAGCTAAGATAGCACTAAAGCCAAGTCATACTGATTGCTTGCGGCTTGGTACAGTTTACTGGCTCTGCTCTCACAGACTCAGTACACAGGGCAGTGTGGTGAAAGCCTTCTGTACCTCATATTGTTTCCCTACATTCATATGTGTTCAGAACTCATCTCTGACCTCCCAATACAGTTCTTCCCAAGCCATGTCATTAGTCCACACCCCACTCACTTGTGTTTTGTAACATGGGAAGAGCTTTTGTGTTGTTCCATGTTCCACTGATTGGTAGACTTTTAATCACCACTAATCCTCACTCTCACTGCAGTAAAGCTGCAGCACTGTGTTCGGTGACATCCAGGGCAGAAGCAGAATCAGTCAGTGAAAGAAGGCAGGGCTGACTGTCCTGCAGCTAGTCATAAGTGCCATTACATAAGAGATAAGATATATAAGATGCACAAATATATAAAATTATAAGACAATATAAGATACATATAAGATATATAAGAAAAATGTGTGTATAAGATATTTTAAAATACAAGATAAGGTGTGCATGTGAGAGTGAGGGAGTATAAGAGTTGCGAATGACTGAAGGTCTGAGCCCCCCACATATTCAGGTCACCTGTGCCCTTTGGTGTTGTTCACAGTGCACCCCAGTTTACATTTCCATCTGACTCGTAACTGACCCTGAGTGTGCTAAATCTATCCTCAGTAGATAGACTGACTCAGTCACACAGTGGGAATTTCAAGATCCGCAGTCACTTGTGTTATAGACAAATGCTCTGTCTGCACTGGATTTTGATTTTATTACAGGATTTTTTCCAGAGCTCATTTGTCACATGGCGTAACCTTAGACTAGAAACCAATGATTCTGAAGTTTGATTTTCCTGCTCAAAGTCAGCACACTTCCAACAACAGGCTTTCCTATCACCAGCACCTTTAAATACAGAGACTCTCCTGATTTGCATAACTCCAGAACTGCATGGGCCTTACTCTGGACTGCTACAGAGACCATTTTGCTCTGGGTTGCTTTCCAGCACCAGGCATTTTGTGACACTTAGCTCTTCTCCAGAAGAGTATCCCTGGAGCTTGTGCAAATATTTGAACAAGTTTACCAAACCTAGTGCTTCCCTCTGGATGGAAGGAAATGTAAGTTTCAATGACTGTCTCATTATTGAGATTGTTTTGATGTGTTCTTGAACCCTGGACTCCTACGAATTTATTTTTACTTGTAGAACAGGAAACTGAGATTTTAGGACAGATGTCTTTCTACAGTCTGTGGTGTTTTAGACAGTTCCTGTTTCTCTGAGGTATTTAGCATGATACAATCAATGTAATGGATCAGTATTCTGTTCTACATGCTATCCCGGTGGACTGTGTATCCTAAGTAGCTACATTATGATGTTTTCACTTAATAATTGTGTGACATGAAAAACAGTCACTTGCTTTCCCTGTGTCCTTGTCCCACTGCATGTAAACTAGAGATAATAAAATGTTGCACTTATGGGACTACGACAGGGCAAGTGGAATAATCCATGCCATTGTTTGCTACATGCTAATATATTTAGCATTGTATTCAAATATGGTTTTGCTATTATTTCAACAAAACCAAAAACATTCTGCACGTTTAATGAAAGATGATTTATGTTTCTACATGGAATTCTCTGATAAAAGTATGCATACAGCTTTTTTCCTTATGTAACTTTTGCATCTATTTTGGTCTTTATTGATGACATTAAAAATGAGCTAGATAATAATTTATAAAGATTTATAATGATTTACAGTAATTTATAGTGATTACAATGAATAGAGATATTTTACAGTATCATTTAAAAACATTCCCCTTTAAAATGTATTGATGAAATGCAAAAAAGTATTAATTGCATAAATTAGTCATTAATTTAAAAAGTTGAGATTAACTTATACAATAAAATATTAATTAAAAATAAATTCTTACCATTGTAAAGATAAGAATTTAAGTAAATTTTGCTGAGATAAATAGATACAATTAACAAATTATTTCTTAAAGGGAATTTTGGATTAAAAAACTGCCCAATAATGAAATATTCCCATGTTTTCATTTTTGGACTTTGCTAAAAATATTACCTTGTGTAGGTAGAATTAAAAATAGAGCTATACTAATGCCAGGCTATTCTGTCACTCACAGTAAAGCACATGGGCTTCTCCTGGAATCTTGGCTCCCAAGGCACAGGGAGGGTAACTGCAGGAGGGTGGTGAAATGCCTGTGCAGTCTCACCACCTCCTTAGCATTTCTTACTCAATGGGGCCTTAAAGTTCACAAAACTGTGTCCCTGCTCAGCCATTCTGAGAAACGCAAAGCTTCATCTATTTTTCACTTCAAATATAATTTGTATTTATGCACGCATTTACCTAGGATTTATGTCATATTTTCCCTAAATCAAAACAGTCTGAAGCAGCAGGCTGTGTCCTCCCAGCGGGCCCTGGGACTCCGTGTTACAGCCTCCTGTCAGGGATGCTGTCTTTCGTTTGTATTCTTGTCCAGTACGTAGGACCTAGCTTGGAACGCTTTGAACGTAGAGAATCTGAGGTTTGATAAGTCAGCGTGGAGGCTGAGGACTCGGGAATGAGTGCTGGTGACTTCTGGGGCCTCCCCATGCACAAGGCTGCAGGGTCAAGGTTTCCTGCAATGGTTCTGCAGCCGCGGCAGCTGAGAACTATTCTGAGGACGCTGCATTCGCACTACGTCATGCCAACAGTGGGTGCTGCTGTCCAGTCTGCCACTGTGTGTACCCCACAATATGGATGGCATCTTTCTCCAGGAAGTCACTGTAAATTTGGATTTTGATATTTTTTTGACAATGCCAAAGAAAGGTCTTGAGAAAGAGATTTTAGAAAATGTTTGATAGAGCAAATACCATAAACTTATAGTGCAGCTTTAAGCTATTATCAGGCTGCTGCTTGTGTCTTTCCAAGACTCTTTTAGGAGGTGCTATTTTCTTTTCTTAGTCTTTCACATCATATGGAGATTCACTGTGATTGAACATTTATGATTGAAAAGCTAGGTGTTTAGAGAGTCAGGATTTGAATGAAGATTTCGACAGGTCCAAGAAGAAGAGGGAGGGAAGTTGAGACAGAGAGAAAGGGAGACAGAGGACAGAGAGAGAGAATGAGAGGAAAAGAGAGGAAGAGAAGAAAACGGTGGGAAGAAGCAAGAAAAGGAGGGAGAGATGCATTTTCTTTACTTTGAAATGCTACAGTGCGCATAAATTCAACATAGAAGTGCCCTGAACTCTTGCATGCACACAGTCACTTCAGGACTCATCATCACTCTGATGTAACCTTCAGGTTCTGTGTCTCTAATCACTCTGTTTCCCTCACCATATGAATATGCAATGTGTGATACTGGGGTGTGAATGAAAAGTAACTGCTGCGTTTGTACTGTACCGTGGAAAGTATGCGTAGACACATGAGAAATTGGAGGAGGCATCAGTGAAGGTAGTAAATACCGCTTTCTCCCTCCTGCAGCATAGCAAGGCAAGTAGAGCTTTATGAAAACATGTATTAGCCTCACATTCATTCAGCAAAGATCCCCTGTTGTAGGACTCAGGACATGTCACAGTGCCTAACACAAGGAAGATATGCAACTCCTGGACTACGTTTATGGATCTTTCCTACTTTGCTAAAATGGATTAAAATTTCATCTCAAAAACATGTGGACAGATAAAAGCAAATTAAATAATTTTGGTGAAAGCCTTGAATTCTCAATGTTCCTTTGTAAATGTTTCCATATTTTCATACCAAGAATTCATGGCATACCTGTTTTCTGTCATCTGATTGTTAAACAATGGAAAATTGCACTTCCTTTCTAAGCACAAAGGACACAGTTCATGCACAGAAAACCCAAGGTGAGCTGTTTTGTAGCTCACGTATCTAATTCCCATCCTTCATAAAGTGGCTGCAAATGCATTAGGAAATGCACTGAAATATTAAGGAAATCCAGTAATTTTTGTTAAATCATTATCATTTTATTACTTAAAAATAAGACTAAAAAAGTTACGTAATTTATTCAAGGCCATAAAACTATCCAACATGGCATGATCATAAATTTCAGTGAATGCCTTAATAAAATATGAGAGTGAAAGATACGTTTTCACTGCTCCCCCTCAAAAGTTGACCCTCGCTTTGAACACATTATCCCGCTGTTCTCACTTCTTTCTGAAACTGTTTTGGAAGTCCCTCTTCTAGAGGGTCCTTGGTTGTGATGCTGAGGCTGACCTCTTATCCTGTCATGAATATTTTGACTTTAAGGAGATGCCAGAAAAGGACCTGATGATCCAGGTGGATGAGGACACATTGTGGTGCCTGTAGGAGCCTCGCTTTCTGAAGGAATTTCCTTGCCAGCAGGGGCACTGTATTTTTAATAACAGCTCCTAAAGGCAGTCATGAGGAAGGACTTCCAGAACTTCTTTAGAAGGTGGCAAGTAGGGGCTGGGGATTTAGCTCAGCGGCATAAGCACCTGCCTTGCAAGCAGGCAGTCGTGAGTTCGATTCTCGGTACCGATAAAAAAAAAAAAAAAGGAAAAAAAAAAAAAAAAAAAAAAAAAGAAGGTGGCAAGAATGATTGGATAAGCAGGTTTGAAGGAAGAGTAAGTATTTTGAGGAGGATTCATGGCAATACATATTTTACCATAATGATTATTGTATTTAAGCCCTAATTGTACATTTTGTTAACCTCATGTGTGTACAAACAGGTGGCCAAATAAATTCTTCCTAACCTTAGAGACTTTGAGAGGTTTCCCCTTTATTTTTTCCTTTACTTTGTCTTTTATTTTGGACCGAAATCAATTATAAGCTCATATGGAATCAACATCCGAGATTTGTCTTTCTCATATGCCCTAATATTTATTATCTCTGTAATAGTCCTGGTTCATGCTAGCATCATTTTTCCTGAACCGCATGCCTGGCCTCCTAATGTCTCCATCTTCTGTCACCTCTTGATGTTCTAAGAATGGCTGGTAATAATTTTCCTGAAGCTGTTATTCTGATTGTATCCACCACTGCTCACAAAGCCTGCCTCTTTATTGCCTATTGAATAAAATTTAAAAACCTCATTAGATTTATGCCTTAATATCAAATAGGTTTTTTAAATCATCTACAAAATTCTTATTAGGAATCAGTGCCAGGTGTGGGCTGCCAAAAAACTGAACAGCCAGACCCCAGCCTCTTCCTTTGAGTCAGTGCTATTTGTGGACTGGGGTTAGAGAGAACAAGGCCACACCAGCAAGTAAGCCCTGTCTGGAAGGCAGCACTGTGCATGGGCCTCTGTCAGATTGGAAATAGCCAGATCATCCCCTCTGGCGTGCAGGCTGGCAAACAAGGACTATCCCCCTCCACACACACACAACACATACTATAAGCAACCAGCTTATCTGGAGAAAGACAGATAAACACATAGCTAGCAAGATGAAATGCAATTGGATGTCTGTGGTGCTTTGGTGTTTTACCAGCATTGCAGGCCTAGGGTCAGTGGTCTGATCATAGGTTCACAGGATAGCAGTACGCAGTGTGGCATCTACACACTGTGGGATCACTTTCTGAGGATTGCAGCCATTGCTGACTTCCTATGGTCTTGTTTTGGAAGTCCTGTATTGCTTCCGTTGCTTTTTTTGGGTTGGGTTTCATTGTCTTTTGTTCTGTTTGATTATGTTAAATCTGATGGCAATAGCAGCTATTTCAAAAATAGAAAGATATATTGTGGTAGCAATTTTGGATTTACTATTAATTTATTTTGAAGTTCTTTATTGTATTCATTTTTTAATTGTTTCTAGTCTGTTCTGTTTGATTTTTACTATGTCTGAAATTATCTGCAGCTATTTTGAAGAAACCAAAAGGCATTATGGTAACTATTGTTGATATTGTAATGTTTTGAAATCCCGTGTCTTTTTCACTGGTTTGTTTCAATTGATTTTATTCTGTTTCATCCTCTTTAGAATAAAAGAATCTATAAAAATCCTTAATCACTAATAAGTATTTTTCACTAGTATCTCCACTAAAAAGTTGACTTAACATCACTTATAAACTTCCCCAATTTGATTTACTGAAATTACTACATTGAGTCAATCCAGGCATGTATTTATGACCTACTTTCTATTTTACCTAGAATTTTAGTGGAGAGTACAATAAAATAAATCTGATTTCCAACAATAAAATCCATTAAATTAACTAACAACTAAAGAAAGTAGAATCATCTTTATATATATATATATATATATATATATATGTATAATAAATTGCAATAAATTATCCCTTTACTATAGCCATTAGCAATAATAAATTCCTGAGCATGACAAAATAATTGTCATATTTTATGCACCACAAATCTCATTAAAAAGAATTTTTAACGAACATTTCATGAAAAGCAAATCATAAAATCACACCTGAGATCTGTGTAGAAAAATACAAACCACCTGTAATTTTCTGTGAAATTGGAATAGCTCTTATAGTTTTTAGAAGACAGATGAAATGAAATAAACCAAGATTTACTGTGTCTTACATTGTATATTAAAACAGCAATGTAGTTTCTGGTGGACTTAAAGATATCTAAATCCTAGAAGAAAGAATTCCTTTAAGGAAAGAGAAACATGTCAGATACTTAGAAGGCATAATTTCAATATTTTGTTTCACCATTTAAAAATTTCCTTGATTCAAAGCACTTTGTGCTTACTGAAAACAATAAAAATATTGAATCCTAAAGAACAGAAAGCAGATCCGGCTGAGAATAAATAATTTATGTCTTGACCCGTGGGCATTATGCATAAGTCCTTAGCTACTAATTGGTCTGTCCTGTTTCTTTTAGTTTCTGCACTGTCCTTTAAAGTGTTTGCATAAGTTTTTTTCCCGTTTTGTTAGCATAGCTTTTCCAAGTCTTTTGAAGCAAGGGGATATTATTCAGGCTGGCTGGATGTCAAGACACTGTGAATAATTTTCTCGTTTTGAAGTACAGCAAAGTAACTTACTCTGTTGGTTCATAAAGTTCACTTTTCTGGGAAAATGCAAGAACAAGTTTAAAAACACTACTGGTCAAGTGCAGGCTTTTCTGTGCAGCTGATGTGTGCTAGAAATCAATCAGAATATACGGTGTTCATATCTTTTAGTCAGCACATTCTTCAAGAGACAAAGAAAATTCAGAATTCCTTACTGTGCTTCCTGTACTTGCTGTATTAAAATTTTGCTTCTAACTTGTTAGCAGCTGCCTTCTCTGTCCACCTTTTCATACACCACTTATATACCTCTGTCAAACAAAGACTTTCCTCATTTCAACAAAAGAAGCTTTGAAATCTGACATGAACGGCTGAGAGTAGCACTACGGAACTTCTGCTTAATAACGAGTGGCAGATGGTGCCACACAGAATGAGCCATGACAGTAGGCAATAGGAGTAATATTTTTATTTGTATCCAGGATAGCATTCCAAATACTACTCTCTCAGTGGTCACCTTAGGTGGCCCGCTTGCCTAGTAAGATGCCTTAGACCCAGGAACGGGGACTGAGAAGATTCCAAACTCACCACAACCCATCATGAGAATAAGAGATGTGGCTCTGAGGGAACGAAAAGCTTCTGTTAAACATCGTACAGAAGGGTGAGGACTTTACAGAAATTTAACCGATGGAAACTGTCTCAAAAATGAATGCTGAGCACTGGCCAATGTTAGATTTAGTACAAAGTGTAAGTAAAAATATAAATACAAATGTCTTAAAATCTTTACAGCTGATGTATATGGGCAACGAAGTATTCAGAAAAGTACGGCCACACAGTGGAAGGGGAAAGCTGTGAATCAGGCAAAAATGCTTAAACAATTTAAAGAAAAAGAAAAGAAAAAGAAAGAAAGAAAAAATAATCTCATTCACGTAAGGTAACTAAAATGAAAGAAATGAATAGACGTAGTGGAATGTAATAGGATTAATAAAAAAGACTGAATTCGGTAGAAAACTGATTCATACAAAATACATCTTTCAACAATTCCATCAGCTTGTCCCACTGAATCTCAAATACAAATCACAAGTTCACATATATTCAGAAGGTTGGATATTTGTGGCTAGCCAGTCTTAACCACGCAATTCTTTAGTTAGAGAGGATCGTGCTTTTCTTGACTTGCCATTTATTTTCAGTCATCCAAAGACTCCTCACATGTGTTTAGAATTAAGCTTAAAAAAATTTTAATGAAATATCATAAATGTAGATACATTTTTAATCATAAAAGTCAGTTGCCAAATACTGATTAATGAGTTGTTGACACCTATCACATAAGATACTAGCCGTACAATATAAAGAAATGTGACACTTTTCTTGAGAATTAGCAAGCTCTGGAGTCATCAATTCAAAATTTGTAGGAAGAAAAAATACAGATTATTGAATTAACAAGTCTCACACTTCAATTTGCATTAGCAATTACCAAGCACATCAGTTTCATCAACATGTAAGCTTGAATTCTGTATTTGACATCCTTGAAAAATAAACATTGGACATCTACATAGATACTGTGCTTAAATTTTGAGTCCAATATTATTTGAATCTCTGTATCTCCTTTTGTTGGATCACACTGGATTCTTAGCATTAAATCCATCAGTGGAAAAATTCTGTATGAAAAACTTTGGATAAAAACTTTTCTGCTTGAACTACAAAAATGTAGTCACAAAAGAAAAAAAAATACAGTATTTTATTTAGTTGTCTTAGGGCTCATGGTGAAAACTTTACAACAAGAAACAGACTGAGAGGAGGAAACTATACATATTTGTGTAAGAAAATTCATGTATCCTCAGAAATTTCAAGGGAACATAAAGCCCGAATAAACCTGCCTGTGGGCAGTTCTGCAGATCTGTGGTCAGACGAGGGTGCAACCTAATGGTGATATGCAAAGAAGCCAGGTGTATTTCTTCACATTTTTCATCCTGCCTCTGTTGTTCATCTTCCCTCTGATCACTCAGTAAAGGAAGCTGTCATATCACCATCTTTAGTAGAACAGAGAGACAGACTCAGAATGAACTCACTAGATTTGTAGTTTTGTCGAAAAAAGAAGAACAAATGAAAGATAAAAATTCTTCTCCTGCTTCTGCAGTTTTATCAAATGGCAAGGCTTCAGACTTTGAGTTACCTGTCCTCCCCAGCTCTGAGCCACCAGTGGTTCACGTCAGTGGGAATCTGTTAAGAAAGTCTGTTTGGGTGTGAAGTTGACAAGTGAGGAATGCGATGAGTAACCATAATTGTCAACTCAATTTGCTTAGGGTCACCCCAAGGAGTTACTGAAACACACTTCTCAGTGTGTCTCAGTGAATCATCCTGGAGTCACTTCTAACATTAAATCTTGTTCCTATGCCCTTGCTTTTGGGACCTCTTGACCATCTCCCTGGTTTATAGCCACCAAAAAAAGAGACGTATTCCCCCAGCAAGCTGCTCATTCCTGATGCCTCTGCTTTGGAGGCTTGTAACTATGGACTGGATCCTTGGAAACCGTGAGCCAAACCAATCCCTCCCCCCTTGACTTTGTGTGCCAGGTAATAGGCAAGCTGACCAGTACAGGTGGTTAATGTGGTAACTTTATACTGTTTCACTTCATCACAATGTGTAAATACAGTAAATGAAGACACAAGGAATTAAATTTGACCCTGACAGATGGCAGATGGCCAGGTCTCTGCAAGCTGATGTAGAAGGCACTTTGTTTTCTGCTTCCAGTTCTTGCCTCCCTCTGGTATGTGCACAACTATACCAGGAGCCACACGGCACTGCGTGAAGTCGGAGTCAGCACTTTGAACTCATCAATTCAGAAGAAAGACTAACTTTCTACTTATTAAAATGTCCCTGCTAATGTTCACTTCAACTAAAGTACTCTTCCCTGGATCACCATGAGAAATAAAGGCAGAAGCTGTACACCTGTCAGAACACTTAACACCAGAAAGTTTCCCTTTCTTAGGAATTTAAACATTTAAAGATATTTTTATATTGTTGTCATGATGGCTAGCAATTCCTTTAACTAAGTAAAAATCTTTCCAATATACATAGTACAAAAGCATAGTTATTTATGGAAGTGATATACTGAAGAAAAATACAAATGTAAAAGTAATTAAAATACACATATTTACAGCTTTTAATTACTATTTGTATCCTACATCATCTTGGCACATTACTGAAATAAAGTTTCATATTTTTGACTATATTGAGTCAATACATATTAAATTAATATGCCTATTTTTATCATTGAAAGCAATGACTAGCCAATAATATTCTATTTTTATTGATGGTAGCTGAATATTTAAGATAATTTAGTACTTTAGGAACTTTTAATAATATCATTCAATGATAAAGACAGTGATAACATGTAAACAAATAAATTATTTTGCACATAATCACATTTTATAATCATGCTTCCAAAATTAGTCATAGTTTGAGTAATGAAAATTTGTTAAATAGTAATAAAAGATATAAGACATTACAGTAACTGCTGCAATTTAAGCCATCATGGAAAGGTTTCACTAATAATACATAGTATAAAATAATATATATATATATATATATATATATATATATTTCCAAAATGCTATATGTCCACTCTAAAAATACATGTTTTTATGACAAAATAATTATGAACATCTTTCAAGTGTATATAATTCCTTCTCATGGATTGAATACTATATTAGAAGAACATTGAGGTGAATTATTTTTCCATTTTTACATTCCCCTTTTTGCATCACAGTGTCTATTGATAGAGAAGCAGCTGGATAAATGAGTAACATTTAGAAATGCCAAGTGCTATAAATAAAAGAGGAAGATGCTACTGAGGATGCATGGAAAAGCTATTTCAGATCGTGTGGTTGAGGAAGGCACTTTTAATAACTGATGTCTGAACTGGGCCCTGATGTGGAAAACTTCAGTGAGGCACAGATCGCACAGGACGCTCAGCTTAGACAGCACACGGGCCTTGATGTGGAGGAAGGTGAGTTCCTTCAGTTAGAGACAGCAAGCCAGTGTCACCGCCCTCTCTCACAGGGTGAAAGTGAAGAGAGACACTGAGATGCATGTCAGAGCGTGATGCAACAGAGCACCAATGAACTACAAGAAAAGTTCTGAAAAATTACTTACACAAACTATGATGGCTACAAGGTGGCGACAAAGTCTTATGAGACCCTCTGAGTGTCTGTTGCCTATCGTTGCGTCAGTAATTATGCATCATTAGAAAGATGTTGATAGGGAATCTCAAGTAGGTAATAATAAGATGGTGTATGTGTCAACAGGAGCAGCCGCGGTTGAAAAGCACCACTATAATGAATATAGTGTTCAGTTTTCAGGTCACTGAACCAAAACACTTGACATCTTTGCTTTTAAGGAAAGGTCTGTTTAAGCTCATGATTTCAGTCCATGATCATCGGGCTCCAAGGCAGGGTTTACAGTAGAGTGGGATGGTAAAACCAAGATACTCCCTTCATGGACACTGAGAAGCAGAGGACAAGAGACAGGCCACGGGTGCAGGGACCAGATACAGTCCCCAGGGTCACGCCCCTCAGACAGTTTCTCTAACTGGAACTGACCTCATAGTGGCACATTCAGCTATGGATTCATGAACCTGTTAGCCCCTACCAGTTAATTAAGTCTCTAGGAGTCACTTAATCTAGTCAAGCTGATGTCGAGGTTAACCAGCACAGTAAGCTGTGATCATGAACCAAGCAGCAGTAAGCAGCAGCTGATCCAGAAGGTGAGGGGGACAGATTGGGCAGTAGCACAAATGCAAGTCATTACAGATGCTAGTTCTTGTTAGGAAGGAGAGAAATGATAGATCTAGTTTGTCATTGGCTCCACCCGCATCCAGCTTGATGACGTTTCTGCAAATAATCATAATAGATTTTGATGGGAATAAATATTTGCAGATATATGGAAGATTGGAGGTGGAAGAGGCAAGGTGCAGGATGACGGGAAAACAAAAACCTAGAGGAGGAACTGCCAGAAATATGGAAAAGTAATAAAAGGTTTTGCCATGGAAGCCTAGATAAACTGTATTACTGAAATAAAGATCCATTACAATTAAATAAAAATATATCAAGAAAAAGTATCAACAACTGGCAAGTAGGATTAGTAGCATATTTAGAATGTGAGATAAAACTTAATCTTTTGGGAGATACTGAAGCAGCAGAATTTATTACATAGGCGGAAATAAACAGCTTCGGATTCAGCAAACCTCAGTAGATTGTAGCCTTTTACTGCTGCATGAGCTGATAAAATGGAAAAAGCGAACTTATTATATCAATCATATATTTTGGCTCACATATTTTGCAACCTGGTGAGCAACACAGGTCTAAAATCTGACTTACCAGCTATGATCCTGGGGAACTTACTTCCACTCTGTGTGTTTCAATTTCCTCAGTGGAAGGTTGACATCAATTCCTTTCTGGTAGGATTTTGATGCTCGTGGTGTTTATCCTGACATCTGCAAACTAAGTGTTGCAGTATATAGTTAGCTAGATTAGACCTAGAGCTGAGAAAACAGTAGTTGAGCTGAAGGAGAAAGTATGCAGCTGCAGACAGACCTTGGTTCATGTTTCCTGAGCTTGCGTTCTCCAGGTCTCCAAAGACTGGTCTCCTCACTTCCTTCCTAGGCTTCTCCCACTTAACCAGCTAGGATTCTGAGGTTGCACATTCACACCAGAAGAACCAGGCTCAAGATGACCAATGCCGGCTCTCTCAGACCCCCTGAACATACATCTGCATCACAGTTTGATTCCCACATGACTTGGGCCTCTAGTCTTGCAGCCAGGAGCACCACATGCGATCCCTACATAAAGGTGAAGTCTCACAGGCAGTTGGAAAGGCAACTCATGAGTTATTCCCTTCAATTCCACTCCAAATTCTAGGACAAAAAAAGACACGCAGTTGCCACCTCTGGTTTTGTCCAGCTGGAACTTTCTCAAGTGTATCGTTACTTCAATAAAGCTTAGCCTTCCCTGAGGTCACTTCACTTACTATCCAACGCAGAGCTTCCTAAAAACTAGTATTTTTAAAAAAGAAATACGTCAAGAAATGGACAGAAGAGGGAGAGAGAGAAGGGAAAGGCAATGAAGCAAGGAACTAAAATGTGCTACGCACTCCACAGCAGACAGAGAGCTTTCTGTGCTACACACACAAACTACTAAAAGAAAGTTAAAAAAAAAAAAAAATACTGTTACTGTCCCACTGAGGACTTCATCATTAATCTTCTCAGGAAGGGTCCAGGAGCCAACACTGGCCCAGAACACAGATCATCAGTGCTTTCTGATTCAACTTAATAATACAGGTACTCCATACATACTAGACATTAGTTTATTATTGTGTTCCTTAATCTGTAATCGTTTATGCTAAGGAGAATCATTTTGATTTTGTCATGAGAAAAGAAAAGCTCATGAAAGCTAAGCTGACTTGCACATAAGCAGCCTGGTGCGTGGTCTACCTGCACCTTGCAGTCTCACAGCCTTTGCCTACAGACCCAGCTTTGCTTCCCAGGCAATCACAGCATCTCTTCCGGATGCCCTGACTCCCTAATGGCTCAGATTTCCAAGATGAGACAATTTTTTTTTTTTTCTCTTGAAGAAGACCTCAAGGCATTGCTCTCAGTGATATTTCTATGTTCAGCCATGTGAGCCTACACCTAACATGGCTCCATCTAGTTTATGGAGATACAAAGAACTCACAAAAGTATAAAATTTACAGATAACTTTCAAAGTCAGTCAGGGACGAAAATTGCTACGTTCCAAAAAAACATCACTCCAGTGACTGCATTGCTTTTGAATGGACCTCATAATCTTTTAAATTCCATCAATCAGCCCAGGGATGTCCTTACCAGGGCTCAAAGAGCATCCCTCAAGACCAGGAGAACGTGCACAAAATCAATCCTCAAACAAAACTTCTTGGAAATATTAAATGCTGCTATAAAAGCTCACTCGTCCTCTTTATAAGTGATCTTTAAATCAACATGAGAAAACACAATTGTGGTGAATTTTTATCATAGTTTATTAATGTTGCTCTAATAGGAGAAGATAATTTCAAACTTCCTTCAAGTGTCTGAATGGTTAAAAAGAGATGTGACAATCTTGCTTCGCATTGTTCTAACCTGTATCATCAGATTTGAAAAGGTATACTTGAAATGTCATTCTATTTAAATGAAAACTCAACAAGGTCATCAAATCTAAATAACTGTTGGTGTATGATTAGCGTGAATAAAATCATGTATGTTAAAAAAAATACCCACGCACACTCTCAACATAAATTCTAAAATAAACAGTTCACAATAGCATTCCTCTGATCACATTTTGCTGGGAACTGAGCACAGACAGAAGCCAAAGAACAAAATCATCAAGCAGCAATTAACATTGTAGAAAATGTTAATGGCCTAATTACTTAAATGCAGAAACCATTTTGCAAATTCTGCCTTGATTTAAAAGCCAAGGTGTTAGTCATCAAACTCCTGCTGGGTGACAGATTCTTTCGGAAAGACAGCAAAAAGCTCAAGGGGAGTATTTCACCATGAATTTCAAATTGTCTTTCAAATATACATCTAAAACTATTTTCATGGCCACGAGAAATAAACAGAAAGATATTGCTGCTCCAATGTTTAGAATTTTCAGGAGTGGACAGTGGAAAGGGAAAAGAGAAAGGGATACTTCAGTTATAAACTCTTATTTGAACTGATCAATGGATCAGACACTTAAATATAGTTTTACATTTTTATATTTCATATGTGTGAAAGTTTTAATGCAGTGAAAGCTTGAACTATGAAGACTTTAAGAAGTGTGATATAATTAAACACATAATTATTCTATTCAGTGGAAGTTGTATGAAAATTTAGTTTCACCTGTGAAATGTTAGATTTTATTTATCTTGAAATGTAAGCCAAATGTGTTTGTATCACTTAAAATACTGATTACATACTTAGTGAAATTGTATTTTTAGAAGTTGATTGGAAAAATTGGAAAAATGAAGGCACATATAGATATTCTATATTTACTCTAGAATATTAATCCAGCTAAACCTTTGACTTTAAATATATAATACACATACTTTTTCTAATTTGCATATCACTCAACCATTTGAGGATGCAGTATAAGAAGAATGAGCTAATAATTTAAATGTTCCGTGCATTACATGTTATATGTTATAATAAACACGAATTTGTTTTCTCTTTCTTATATGCTGAAATATAAACTACCCCTGGGAGGCCTTTGGCAACAAAACACTGCTGAAAACAAAGCAAAATCTTTAACATTCAAATAATTCTCTTATGATTAAATTTAGATTCAACTTATGGAGTAATTTTTCTTCTCTTTTTTATCAGATCAGTAATTAGTATTTCAATTTTATGTAACTGAGAAATCAGGAAAACAATACTTAGATATCAGTTAGCACTGTTTTCTCTTTCTGATTTTCAGACATTGAATTACTTTGTTTCTTTCCCAAAATGAGGATGCATAATTAGATGTGCCTCAAGAGTCTTTAATCTAATGAGATAAGAAGAGGGACTTAAAAGAAAGCAAATAGCCCTTAATCATAGCACAAGTACCCTATAGATGTCTTAACTTACAATGTAGAGTTTTGTGTGATGTTTATTTGATTCCAGAGATATAATGACCATAACCATGTATCATGTTTTGTTGTATGAACTGCTTCTACAATATAAAACTTCCTGTGCATAAGGAAATACTTGAGAGGCAAGTTAATAAGAAATATTTCTAAGCTTTTATTGATCTTCCCAACTTTTTATAGTTTCCCTCCATAAGTAATTACCTTCAAAAATTTGCTTCCATTTGCTATTTAGTATTCAGAAAAATAGTAATTTTCTTTCTTTAGAGTACAATTATGCACAGATTAAAATTGGTCTTAGATATATGCAGATTTAATTTAATTAAGAGTATAGTGAGAAGCACAAGTCATACACAACTTTAGGAACAGACTTTTAATCAATGGACACAGAAATTGTGAGGACTTTTAGAGTGTAAGGTTGTAGTCTAAAGTGTCCAGAATGTCTCTGGTTAGTGATTGACTTTGTGCGATTTACAGTGAGACGATGCTTTATTGTAAATTGTATTTTTGAAGTTGGAAGTCTGTGAAAAAGTCCAAATTACCTTTTTGGGTTATAAAATAGGTGATGTTTTAAAATATTATGATTTTATAATAGAGCAAAGAAATAACTCTGGGTCTATACATATTCTGAAACTGGACTCATGCAAACACCTTTTTTGCAATAACCAAAAATCTTCATACATTTATTTACAACATATAAGCATGTTCCCAATTTTAGTATTTTGGTGCTTATCTATATCATCAAGTACATACTTTGGGGAAAATTAACATTACCATAATGTCAAGAAAAAATAATAACTAATAAAATGTACTCCTAGGTCCCATCCTAGATGAAATTAGACCTCTGAATGAGGCATCTGATAATGACTATGAATGTGTTTGTATTGCGTGATTTAAGTTTTAAATAAAATTCATCAAGAATTTCTATTAAGAAATCCTACAATATCCAAACTAATGTCCAAAGTTATTTATGTTTTTGTTATGACTTCATATTTATATGTCTTTTAAAAATATTCCGTGGCTTTAGACCAAAATGTCTATTTTAATTCAAATAACTAATGTGTCACATAGAGATAAAACAGAAAAGAATTTAAAGGCACATTCTAGAAGTATGTTAAGCAAAATGAAATAATCCTCTCCATCTCTGTAGCCAGTGTACTTCTGGAAGATAGTCCAATTCACTTTATTACTTAAAAACATCTTATCCATATTCAAAAGTAGCTCATTATAAATTTTCCCTGTTATACCCAAATCAGCATTTAACACCAGGGCAAGCTACTAGCCCCAGTTGAACAGGACTCTCAATTACCAGTGGGCATTAGGCTCTGAAATTACTTTAGAGTGTAATGTAATGTCATGTTTTGTAGAGAAGAGAGCAAACCCTTTATCCCATACTTAATGTATTACTTCTCTGTCTTTTCTGAAAAATTGCCTATCTTTCAGTGCTGAGTGGTCAGAATAAACTCACCGATTCAAGAAATGACAAAAAACAGGAAGAAAATAAGTCACAGAATAAATCAGCCTCAAGATCCAGCAAGGTTTGTGCTAATATTGTTTGGACAAGATATAATGCCTATGTCTTGTCTGAATAACTACTATAAGGAGAATAATATGCAATATATTAATTATTGTAACTCTTACTGATCTGTTTTGAAATTGCTTTATGGTTATTTTCATTTTTTTTCCTTTAAAATAAAAAAAAAAATCATCAAATCACAAAAAAATACCTGGAAATGTAAGCAAATTTCTCCACCTAACATTTTCTTGTCTTAAAGTGAATAATTTCTTACATCCCCAAGCACTGTATGTTAATTTTATTCTAATGTTATACTTTATATTTATTTGAGTAGGTAAAGAAATAAGACCCACATATCTTTAATAATGACTTCCTCTTGTTGGGTTCAGACATCCTTCTTTGGAGTAAAATGAACAGTACCTGATTATAATAGATGAATAAATAGACAGGCATCATAAAAACAAATCTTCCTTAAAACTTTTAGAGGGGAGCAAAAACATACACTTGCACCAAGGTATAAAATGCAGAGTAATAACAACTTTATTCACAAAAATTCTGTAATTCTCACTTTATCACTTTCTACATAGCAATAGTAAGAAACACTGAAATACATTTATTTGAAAGAAATAAGTCAAGTTAGCAGCCAAATAAAAATCTTAATCCCAGAGACCTACTCCTACTGCAACTAAGGAAGGGGGAGGCGGAGTGAAATTTGGAGTGTGTGGAATAGAACTAGGTCATTTGCTTCTCTAAGTGACTCCCTTTTTTGAAAATACAGTATGCATTACCTGTGAGTGGACATAGCCATTGCTGGGTGTAGACAATGCCATTGCTGGGTTCTGAAACCCTCTCAGGAAGAGTTTTCCATAAATATCCTTCTGGATACAGCTGAAAAGTCACAGCTCACAGCAGGCATCACTCGTCTCCCGAGGGCACAGAACATTCAAAATGTCCAGGCTGGTGTTAGTAGAAATAGGAGACACCAAGGCTTATATATTAATAGTTCACTAGAAATGCATTTTATCCAAGTTAAAGGAAATATAGTAATTATATGCAGCACTGATAAACTATTGGTTTGCTTGAAAAATCTGAATAGACCCCTAGATGATAAAATCATACAGTGAGGTAACAGGGTACAAAATAGTGCTGTATATTCATGGTGAAATCATGACCTAGAGAATCTGCTGGATGACTGTTTTGATGAAGGGTCCAGGTGCACTGTTGAGATTTGCAAAATGCTGCTGATTTATAACACACCCTTGGATTTTTGAGTAGAGGAAACTGCATCTTCAACTGAGCCTGTGATTGGTGACATTGCCACTATAGCAGAGTCCAGAGGTGGGCAGGTAGACAGCAGTGATGCTGAGGAACTGGTGGAGGAGCACATAGAGGAACTGTCTGCAGAAGAGCTCCAGCAACTTCTGGCTGAGCAGCAGAACAGCAGCTGAGGAGCTTTCTGAAAAGAAGCGAGAGTATCAACCATCAGTGCAGCCAAGTTTCTTCTTTATTTCTTCTGAAGCACAAGAAATGCTGAAAAAGTGTGCAGAGCTACAGTCTTTTATAGAGGAGACTCCCCCAGACAGGGAAAAGTCCAATCATTGCAATCATTTGTTTAATGACAATTCTATATCATACTTCAGGACAGTGTTAAAGAAAAGACAGAAACGGTGATGTTTACACCAATATTTAGTTCTGAAAAGGTTGAGACCTACTGATCCAGAAGCAGGTCCTCGTGGGCAACAGACTCTCCCAAGGAGAGAAAGGACACCAGAGAGCTGGATTCCTGATGCCATTATAAAGGATGCCCCCCGCTCTTCCAAATGATAAGCACCTTCTGTTGCATCCTCCCTTCCTGGAAGCCAAAGAAGTCAGCTCGCATGGTGAGCACAGTATAAAATTGTTGTTTCTGGCAAAGTAGGCACATTTTATAACTAGGAAAATCATTGATGTTTACGGAAATTATGCACATTGTACAACCCTTTTATTATGAAAAAAGAATTAACAGGTGCGTTCAGAGGTTTGGAATGCAGTGTGGGTATTTCCATTATTTCTTATGGGAAAAGCAGTTCTTAACAGCCAACTTGAGTTACACACAATCCTTGTGAACAAATTCAGTTAATAAGCCAAGTGTCCATTATACAATAGTATTTGCTGATTGTACTATAGAGTAGAGTATGTTCTGTTATATATTATGTTATGTTCTGGTATATATTACAGTATTTCATGCAAGTGTTATACAAATAAAATCAAAGTTTTCAAGTTGAAATTTCCTTAGACCATTATTTTATTCTGTTTATCGTAATGTATGTACTACATACAATTCCTCATTTACGGATCACTTCATTTAATGACCTAGTTGTGGAAATGGAACTTAGCTGTCAAACAAGTGCCTCTTTCTTTTTTTAATCTTTATGCTTTATTAATACACATTTACAGTACATATGTTTACCTTCCTTACAGGGAGTTGCTACATGTGTGTAACACACCTTGATTGTTTATTTTATCCACTTTTCCTCTCCTCTCTTCATCTCTAGATCCCCTTTCCCCTTTGTGAAAGGTCTTGCCCTGTCTCTTAGCATCCATCTTTTACCTTGCTCTTCACTTTTAGTTTGAGTTGCTCATACAAGAGAATCTATGATGAATTTGTGTGTCTGATTTGTTTCACTTAAAATTAGTTCAGCCCATGAAAATTTAAAGTAATGATTTTCTCTTCTAAATTAATTTCTAGGCTCTAATTTTAAAGATGTTCTCTATAAAACTTTGTGTTACATTCCTAGAACACATTTTACTAATTTCTGTCTCAACCAATGGTCTCATTATTGAACCCAGTAATTTTTTCATGTTTAACACACAAAATTCTTGATAACTTCTTTTCCATGGTATGGTACTACGTGTTTTGGAATTTTGCAAAGGGATTAAGTAATCATTCTATGATGTGAGACTAAAGTAACTGAATGGAAAGATGTGATGGGAGATGCTGGTCAAAGGATGCACAGTTATAGTTGGACAAGAGGGAAACATTTCAAGTGCTCTATCATACCCCAAGATGACTAAAGAGTGGTGTTATGTACAGTCATCAAAAATGATAACTATGTGACATCTTGTGCGTGAAAAGTCATGCAATACATTTTGTCAATTTAAAAGGAGGAAAAATGAAGAAAAGCTAAAAAAAGAGAGTTGTGTGGATGGAAACCACTTTTGACATAAAGAAATATATGTGTGTATTATTCTTCAGTCACTTGGAAATAAGTCATCACATTCACTGTTAAAATGTTGAGTACTTGGAGAAAAAGAACACATAATCTTTGACACTACCATTAAAATAAAACATTCATCTTTTACTTGTAACAGGAAACATCAAAAACATATTTATTAGATATATGAATGATATATCTGAATTATAAAACTAGAGCTATTTGATATTATGTCTGGAAATTATATATCAGAAATATTCCCTGAGATCAGGGTTTATTTGCAATATTATTATTGCAATATTATTAATTCCACTTAATTACTCCTCATTTGTAATATATGAGCCACCGAGGCAAAGAGTCTTAGACAACTTACAATCTTGCTGAAGAAAAATAGACAAATATGATTATCAATTTATATGAACTACTTGGCAGTCACAGTGATCTCCTGAGTAATACTTAATTTAAAATACTTTTGTAAAGTATCCAATTAGAATAGTTTTGTTGCAAAGTATATTTACTTACACTCTTTGAGGAAAATTATTTATGTCAATGAGTAGTATAGTGTCAAGATCAATATTTTTACAGCTAATAATGATTTTGCTAAAAAGAAAAGCTGTTTGCTTCCAAGAAGGAACTATTCATAAGCAAGCAGCAACTCAGGTGGGCTCTGGTGATGCCATCTATACAATTACATAGTTTTTCAAATGAGAAAATCTATTTTTTTTATTTTTAAGAGATTAAGACAAAACAGGACATAACAAAGCAGATCAGAACAGAATGTAAGCAACACAGTATTTCACCAGAAGACAACCCATAATTAACAGTAACTACCCCAATGTCTCTTTCTTTGAAATAGTTGAGTATAACTTCATATACAAGAAAATCTAGATATGTAGACTTGAATGTGCTACAGATCATAGCAACATTAGTATTTCCTATTATAAAGATCAAAACTTCTAATTGATAAGGTTTATATGATTTTCAGTATGTCGTCTCCTATACTTCTGAAGTTGTGTCATATTTAATCTTCAGGAGTTGGGAAAGAAGTGCCCTTGTTGTTCAGAAGCAAAGGAGAATAAGAAAGGGGGAAGGGGGAAAGGAAGAAAGGGAAAAGACAAAATAAGAAAAAAAGATGAAATGGAAACAAGGCTTTGTAAATGAGTAGAAGAGGACCTGAAGTGGGGGAGGAATGGGAGGGGAAAAAAGACAAATCAAGGTATAATATGTACAGGTACAAATTCCTATGATGAATGTGATCATTGCACATACCTAAATTATACCATTAAACTTAATTAATTTTTTAAAAAATTTAAAAGAAGAAAAATGATCGGAAACTAAAGATACAAAATTTTCACCACATTTTCCTTGATTTATGGAAATAGTACTTCAATTATGTAACAATTTACAGTATGAAATTATTCTGAAAAAGAGTTTTCTCTAAACATCTTTTCTCCCAAGTAATATTCATTTTCCATATCTCTGATTAAAATTGGATACAGTTATCCCCCACATACCGTTTTTCAGTTGCAATTTCTAAAAGAATGGGTTCCATGAAAAACAGCTCTAAAATTGAATTAGTGAATTTCTTACAGTCTACATACAGTTTTAAAATGCTCTGATGAGCCCTGACCTGCCTCCTCATTAACTCGCATCTGCTCGCATGGGGACATGTCCTCTCCATTCTCTGGTAATTTCATACTTGATTGTCCAATGACAGTGCTTAAAGGCTTTATTCTGCCTGAACCCTCAGTCACAAGGCACAGAGTTCATTAGCTGTGAGATTGTGCTCTAACTTTTCCCATTGGTGTGGAACTAGAAGAAAGCATTTTTCTCATGTTCTACTCAAGTGTAAAAAGCTGTGTTTTGTACCAAGTCTAGTGGAACCCCAGTTACCCTTAAAACAACTCAGCCACTTTATGTTGTATTTAAAGAAACATGGCAATGGGAAAGAGTTCTATGCCCAATCTCACTTCTGCTATTTATAATGTTTTGATTTTGTGTAATTATTTTGCTCTCCATACATCTCACATTTCCTTATAAAATGTAAGGGCACTAATTTTATATTCTATACAGATAAATAGTATAATCAACACAGTATACACAACTTAAAAGTGATGTTTCTGACAACTAAATGCTGAACAAATAGTGTCAGTTATATTATGCATAAGACATTATGCCTTTATTCACAAATGTTTACAATATTATCCTGATTAAAAACTACCCTGACATTTTTAGACCAACAGAAAAATTGTCTTCCACTTTGTAAGTTATTGCTTTAAAATCAAAACCTATCCTTTTTTTAAGGGGAGTCCTAACTAACATGCCTGACATTTCTTGAATTTTAAGAGATTAAAAAGTTATTGAATGATTGTGATCCTGGGTGGTGATTATTACTTTTTATTGTGTGATGTGTAAAATGTTAAAATGTGACTTCCTAGGCATGTTCCCCCCATAGTGTGGCTCTATTGTCTTCACAGCTGCAGAACCCTCCTTCTTCAGAACCGTAGGGCGCACTCTCTAACTTTGCCCCTCCAAAACTGTGGGCTCAGTCTTCTTATTTCTTATAAAGTTAGCTCATCTTGTGTATTTCAGATTTTAACACAAGGGTAGGTGAGTATTTCATAGATAAAGGAGAAAACACTGAATACACTGACTCCTGGTCAAGTGCTTGTGGACCTGGAATAGTGACCAGAGCACCTATTTGCAGGGACCAGCTGGAAACAGGACAGGCTCTACTGCTGCAAAACTCTTGACAGACAGAGTGAGGTTGTCTTTCTTGACTCAGTTTTCTCTTCAGAGGTACAAGGTCAGAAACTCACAAGCACTATTGGTTCCTCTGAGATGAAGAGCAGATTACAGTTCAGGAAACAGGACTTAATGAGAGTTTGGTGAGTACACTGGCTCACTGCTAATTATGAAATATGAATGTGTATAGTGAATCATTGCAAAGGCGTTCAAAAGAATCCTGAGTGTCCGGCGCCGCGTCTGTCCCGCAGAATGAGGCACACGAACACTTTGTCTCTGCAGGCTCCTTTATTGACTGGGCTACAACCTCAATACACGTCCGTCCTTGACGGCTTCCTACGTGTTGTGCGTCGGGCACTTCCTATACTTGGGCTTATATAGCTAATGTTATCCAATCATGGGATTACACGTGGGGACAGGCGATTGGGCGGCAACAAGGAAGCAATCAATCATTACCATATATGGCGGGGACAGTAAGCCGAGCAAGAACCAGGAAGCAGGATGTGTGCGCCATCTTGGGCACACGATGGGCGGGGGAGCAGCGAGGCGGTAGGCGAACGCCATCTTGTGGCTATATTCTCATGGGTAATACGGCAGGCTCCCAACACCTGAGAGCTCTCATTTGGTGGGGAGATGGTCTGCTCTGAAGAGCCAGAAGACAGAGCACTTGGAGAATTTCTCCATATTCCAGGGAGACTGCGATCTACCACACTTCTGTAACAGGGACAAGTAATCCCTGGACTAAGTCATCTCTGACCATTTCTTGTGGATGAATGGACTGTACATAAAACAGTATTAGGACACTTCACTCAGCCTTTGGATATTGACAGACTCCATATGATGTGGTTCAGTGACTACCACAAGAGTTTTACACAATCCAAAATTAAAGGAATATAATTCTTCACCAGAATCACAAAAAGTTCATAGGACAAAAAAAGATAAATGGTATGGAGTTAAGAATGAGAGATACTATAATAGCTTTCAAAAATATATGATAGGCCTTAAAAGACAGCCCAGACCTATAGAAGTAGTTCATGTGAGATATCGGAAATATGCACACACACACACACACACACACACACTAGAGATGGAAAGTACTATATCTGAAATAAAAGTATAAATTAAAATTATCACACTACTAGTATATAAATTAAAATTGAGCATCAAGAAATGTAGATAGAATTTATAAAGCTGAGATGTACATAATATGACTAAAAATAGAATTAATGCATCCATACCAAAGGAAGGCAAAAATAAAAGGGAAAAATATCTGAAGGAACTATGGCTAATGGTCTTCCAAGTTTTATGAAAACTAAGCACACAATTCCAAAAAGTTTTGGAGGAGCAATACATTAGTAACACACACACACACACACACACACACACACACACACACACACGTATCTAGAGAGAGCATGTTAAAATAAATTTTTTGGAAACTGCTAATAAATGAACAGTTCAAAAAATGCCAATATCTGACTAAAGATGTAGCTCACTGGTAGAGTAATTGCCTGGAATGTGTGAATCCACCACAGGAAAAAAAAAAATATATATATATATATATATATATATATATATATATATATATAACATTTGATTAAGTCAAGATCAGATTGACCATAACTTCCTTCTGGAAAAGCAAGACAGAGTCAGGAATAAAATTGCATCATATCTCAGAGTTTGAATTGTGAGGGCCATATTGAAGCCTTAGACCCCAGTCAAGCCACCTAATGTGGGAAAGATTTGGGAAAAAATTTTTAAAAAGCATTGTGTGGCATGACAATCATGAAATTTGGGAACAATCATATTTTTTGTTGTGATTCTAAGACAGTAAGTTTTACTGAGATTTATGTGCAACTGAATCAGAGATCAAAACCAGGAATGAGGTCCTAGTGGGTTGGATACTTAAAACATGTGTTAATAACTTAGGGCAGACTTGAGAGGAAAGGTACAGAGCCAGTGAGCTGTGTTGGAGGCCTGAGGAAGAGAGAGGGATTTGCCTTTAATGGTTCTTATAAAAGATAAATAGCTCCCTATGAACTTGCACAGCCTGTAAGATGACTTCCAGGCAGTGTTAGGAGTTTTTATTGCTATTGTTCAGCATAGAGGGTATCATCATGAAAACAAGAAAAAATGTTTTTTTGATTAAAAAAAAAAAAAAAACTGTTTTCAGGAAAATAATTAGTGAATGGAGAAAGTCCATGTGATTTTTCTCGACACCAGTAAAAAATGTCAAAAGAAGAAGTAGCCTAGACATAAAGGTGGAGGCCAAGTTTTGGGTTTTTATTTTTATAAAGTATTGCTAGAACCTCTGAAAGAAAGCAAACCTTCAGGAGTTCTTCTGTACAAAGAATAAGCCTACTATAGATGTCACAGCCACTGTCCCACCACTGTCTCATATATGGTAGAGACTTAACTCAAAAAGTACTCATGGCTCACAACCACCCTCACCAAACACGGAAATGATTTCCAAACACAAAACTTTAAATATTGAATTGCTGAAGCTCCTCTAATTATTTTTTTAAAAAGTATAAAAGCAGCACTGATCACCTTGAAATGTCTATCTTGTTAAATGTTAGAAGTGCTTCCTACTTTTGAGTAAAATTTCAACCTGAAATTTCATTTCCTCTTGGGGGAAGCTACATTTTCCTAAGTCTTGAGTCTGATTAATTTTAACACACAACTCATTGAAAAGCAAATACATATACAAAGAAAAAGCTGGTGTAAAATTTTGTATCTGATTCTATTTTTGAAACTCTCCCAGGTTCAAGATGTGTTAGGCCCAGTTGACCATAGAAGTGTGTAGTAGCTTCAGTCATCACAGAACTTGGCTAAAGTCAATAGGCTTAGCATCAAGAATTACCCACAGCCAGTGAAAATTCTTAAAAATACTTTTCAGTCATCTTCTGGGAAAGTGATTCACCCAGCTAGTGCCTCCATGTAACACTGCAGGAGTGAACGTCAGAACTTCAGCGAGCCCTGCCTGCTCCAGTCTTCCACCAAACAGATGACTTTTAACAAAACAATTTTAAACCCGATAAAATGTAAGTAGGACTCTTAAGGGAACTGGAAGCAACAAGCCTTCAGGGATTTTATCCTGGATAACAACTCAGTCTGCCTGTTTCCTTGGAAAGGTGCTTAGCTTCACTTCTCTGCTATTATGAGAAACAAGATTCTAACAGCAACAAAACAGGGCTCAGGAAGGAGCACTTACCCCTCATGTCAAATTTGATTTCCACTCCCTCTCTCTTCCTGTTCAGAGCCAATAAATAAACATTTGTAAAATTCCTTTCCTGTCTTTGAAAGCACATAGAGTAGAAAAATGAAAACTTTCAATTTCGCACTTGCAGGACATGCCTCTAAACCAGATCCCTGAGGTCAGAGTAAAGAAACAAAGGGCAGAGAAGGAGACCACATTCAGCTTACTTATTAACTGTCAGCCAATTAAGATAATTAACATGCACGGATGTTCACAGAATTTATTTTATCATGCATACATCGTTTCCAATTTCGATCTAAGGATTTTTCATTAGATTTGTCTATCTTGCTCTCAATCTATCTGCTGGCCATTTATGGTCATTAGTAGGCAATCTAAGCAGTCTTTCTCTGTTACAAACAAATATTTGTACATATAAGAGCTTGTAAAAAATTCTTTAAGGCCATGTCATTTAACTTTGCTGGTAATTTATATCCCAAGCACTAATAGCCTCCCTTCTCAGGTCTTCTGATCTGATTTCTGATTTTCAAGAATTGCATGGAGAAGATCCTGTTGAAGTCAGCTTTGATGGTTTATTTTCATTACTAATGTTTAAAGTTTATTTGCCTTGTTTGAATTAGAAGGATGTCAGCCCTCTTGGGAGGCCTAAGGGAGATTTTCAAGGGTGTGGTCCCAAGGAAACACATGCACAAGGCATCAGCACCAAGAGAAGATAGCAAGAAGCACAACACAGAGCTACCTGCATCTTTATTGTATAACTCTTACACAAGTTGCTATCTCATATTTACATTCTTGTGTAGTGCTGTAACCAAGGTCTGTGTGTTTGCTTGTGCTAAGTCATTGTAGCATAACTGCATGCCATTGTTCACCTGCAGTAGACACGTGTGGTCATGTCATCAGGAATCCCTAGATGCCCCTGAGATTTGAAGCCATCTGAGTGATTCCTACATCCCACCCCCTCAAAGGTTGGGGATTTATAAATGTAGCATTTTATATGTAACAGAACACAGGTATCTCTGCATTGCAGGTAACAAATCAAGAACCATATTGTTTCAAAAAAACACTTTTTCATTGAACGTTTCATCCATAAGCAACACAGAAGTCTGACACATAACATTTAGTGCCTGGGCCATATGTTCAGCAAGGGCTTCAACCTGGAGGGCTAAGTTTATAGTCCTTGGCTGTGGTTAAACTCTGCCTTGCAGCATCAGCAGTCAACTTTTTCTGGTAAGGCACTGTTCCTAGAGGTCAAATATTGCAATGCCTGGTCCAGCCACAGGTTAAGTCTTTTCTTGACAAAATCACTACTGTTAGGAACCAACTGGACTGGAGAGAAAGCCAAGATGTAAGGTTTTAAAGTAAATGATAAAATGAGGAGTAAAATCGTGAGAGTGTAGAGGAGCATGGAAACAGGATGAAATTCAGCTCCCTTCCACCCATCCCAGCCCTGGAACTGGCACATTCTCAAGAGCCACTTGGGTCAGCACAGACTTGTGAGTCATCCCCCAGCCCAGGGACCCTGAACACGTGGTTCTTAGGTGCTGAGGACACAAAGTCCCTGGAGAAGACAAAGGAAAGAGTAGGAGTGCAGAACCTCCAAGCACTGAGAATGAGCTGGGAAGCCTGGTTCTGGCCCAGGAAGAGGCTTTGGCAGAGATGCCTGAAAAGGAGACCGGAGCTGATGAGAGCTGGATAGAGACCTAGGACCAAAGTCATCTGGGCCAGAAACATAAACAAGGGCAACAGCACAACAAGCACAAGGGCTGCATCCACCCTTGCGACTCCCTTGACCGCAGCCTGCTAGCTGTGCAGCAAGTCTGGGTGAGGCAGGGAGAGTCACTTTCTCTCTTGTTGCCTGTCAAGAAAAACCTCTGCCATTTTCTAAAGAGAAGCTTGGAAAAAAAGTAACATGGATTTTTGGATGGAAAGTTTTGTGTGTCACTGAAAATAGGAGCATCAAAGACTTGCGTGGCAGTAGTTTCAGTGATGAGGGAGAAGCGTTGTGTGTCTAAAACTTTACCCATTCTTCTTTATGCCTGAGCTGGACCTTGACTTGGATCACCAGTTTGGCCAGTGTCTGCTGAGATGTCACACATGTCTCTATATCACCATTTCCTCAGCTGCGGAAAGTGGACCATCCGAGAACCTGCTCGGTAGAGCTCTCTGCCAGGATCGGCAAGGTTCCAGCCCAGTGCCCACCATTTTGTAAGAATTTAATTTGCATTAATTTTTTTGTTTTGTTTTGTTTCATTATCACTTCTTGTTAAACTTCTGGTCTTGGGCATGCCGCAATATTCTGATGGGAATTAATCATCAACCCACAAGAGGTTTTGAGAAAATAGCTGCTGTGTAATAAGTGTCTTCCATTGAAACAGTGCACAGAGTTACAAATGTATGAGAAACGTGCCTGTACTCTGTCATCTCTACTCCCAGTCTCACTCATTCCTCCAATCTGGTAGACCTGACAAATATTTTGTGAGTAGCACAGCTATCTCTCTCTCTCTCTCTCTCTCTCTCTCTCTCTCTCTCTCTCTCTCTCTCTCAAAGGAAAAAAAGCAGGCGGGGACCAGGAATACTAAACAATGTAAATTTTAGATGCAAGCAGACTTCTTTGCAAGGGCTAACACAAAGGCTCAAAAGAAAATTATCTGGGTTTAGTTTCACTTCACTTTGTTTATTTATATGAAGAGAAAAATCAACCTTATTTGAGGAACAAAGATAGATATTTTCAAAAATTAGTTCATTCCCTGGAATTTATAGCTTTAATATTTAAAACAAGGAGGTAAATTATGACCATGGCAAAAATTGGTGTCCAGTTATACTGTGTTTAATGCTCTAGCATCCTCATCTTCATGTAACTCTGAATATCTTAGTGCTGAAATCCTACTGTACTTTGGTATGAAACAAATTTCCAGTTCAACAACATAATTTAATTCTTAGATAGTTTAGGGAAGTATGACACCTAAAAATCTGTATGTGTTTAATTTATATGCTTTTTGATTTTAAATGTAGTACACATTATTAAAATAGCATTAACATTCATGCTGCAAACATCTCCCTCACCTGTGAGTTTTCTCCTGGGCTGTATTATTTTATTTCAGATTTGCAATAGGAAAATGTGCATCTCCTTAGCAGGTGTCTGGCAGACAATGTGCTGCTCTCACCCAGAGAGGCGAAGTGTGCAGCACCTCGCTGGGGCTTGTTCTCCTTGCCTGACAGGAGCCTTGATGCAGGCTTCTGCTTCCCGCATCTCACTAGCAGTTTCCCCGTTGCTCTCTGCTTCCTTGAGTTGGCTTTTTAAAATAGAAATAAGATGAGATGCCTCATAAGAGTGTGTTGTTTATCTGCCTTGCCCAGTTTTACTGAGCATAGTGTGTTCTAGGTTCCTCTAAGCCATCTCAAATGGCAGGGTCTCCATATCTAAGACTCAGAGGTATTAAGCTATATGTGTACAGTGGTTTAGTTTATCCTCTCTTCCACTGGTGAGCACTCACCTTGCTTTCTTCTTAGCTATTGTGAATTATGTTGCTATTCACACAAGAGGATAAATATCTCTTCACCATCTCAGTTCCCATTCCTTTGGTTATTCACCCATGTGTGACGGGGATGGACACTGGGATGGATGCTTTTTAATGTTTTTTTAAGACCTTTCATGTTGGATTCCACAGAATTAGCACTGATTTACATCCCATCAACGGAATACAGGATTCTTCACTTCAAATTCTCACCTCCAGCTACTTTTTGTTTACATGTTTTGTGTAATAACTAAGCCAATAGATATGAGGTGATACTCGCTGTGGCTTTCATTTCTGTCACCATAGTAACGAATGATACTGCCCATCTTTACATGTATCTGTGATTATTCGTGTGTGCCTTTGGGGGAGTTTCCATTTAGGTCTTTATTCATGTTTAAATCAGGTTACCATTGTTAGCATTGATGGTGCTATTTTCTTAAAGAAATCCTCGTATAATCTAGATAACAACTCTTTTAAAAAATTTTTATGTGTTCATGGTTTCTCTTACATAGTTCCTCTTGCATGAAAAATTTAAAGGTTAAGTGATATCAAGATCAAAATAAAAGATACACAATAAGAAACAGAGATAATGGTCTTTAGCAACTGGAAAGAGGACCTGGAGATGGAAGGAGAGGGACAAAAAGGGACCACAAGGGACAACAAAAGGAATTGAAATATGTAAATGTACCAAGTTGCTATGATGAATGTGCAATCACTTCTACTAATAAAAATATAAGTAAAAGAATGCGCCACACAATCAAACCAATCAGTGCAAAGCACGACATTAGCAGAACAAAAGATAAAATATTATGGAATCATCTCACATGGATTCATAAGAAGCATTTTACAAAGTTCAGCACCATTTTTGGATAAAGAAATGGACAGGAAAGAAGTCTCAGTGAATTAGGTACAGAAGTAACTTCAGCACAATAGGTAAATCCAGCGGGTTACAACATAGCCAGGGGAGCAAAACTGCACGATTTTCCTATAAGATATGAAATAAACCAAGACTCATTTTTAGAACCTCATTCCACAAGCTGTTAGAAGAAAAGCCAGGGCAATTTAGGATGAAAAAGAAACCTATTTTAGGGGTTGTAATATAGACAGCAAATCCAGTAACTTATATAGATTCTTTGACTTAAGGCTACAAAAGAATTACAAGAGGATTTTGGAATGTTGGAGCCCTGGGTAACTCTACCTGCTGGTGCTTGCAGAGTCCCACAGTTAAAACACTCTGCATGTGACTTAGTGACTCTAACAGCACTAATTGTTTTTTTAAGAAGAGGTTTCACACTTTCTTTTTTGCTAGGCCTGTTGAATTCGTAATCTGCTAATGTAAACTATTTGCATTCAATTAACATAATTATGCGGTACACAGTGGAATACAAAACATTTGCAATGAATCTTCCTATCAGTCTTAACTTTCTCTTCCTTGCAGAAAAGCTAATGATCCTGAATTTGGATATTTGAGAATAGTTGTGGTGCAATTTAGCTCTTTTTATATTTGCCTGATTCTGCTTGATTCTTTGATGTCTGCATATAAGATTTTGGTTTGCTTGGAGCTGAGTAGCATGGAGGACTTCTATTCTTCCTCATATCTTATGATGTTTTTGAAAGCTTATTTTTTTCTTTTTGAAATACTTTATACAACTTTTTTCTGCTTCATCAAAATATGTTTTTATACTCTCACTTTTTCTGAATTATTATGGTTTTGCCTGCAAAATGATGGACAAATTAGTTTTAAACACTTAGTGTGAGGAGAGTACAACCTAAGCATAAATGCCCACTGAACTGAAATTATAAAATACATGGCAATTATTTTTAAATGCATGAAAATTCTTTAAATAAAAAGCATTGTTGAGAACCACATATGGTACTGGATCTTCTGTGTGTGTGTGTGTGTGTGTGTGTGTGTGTGTGTGTGCATGCGTGTGGGTGTGTGTGTGTATTCAGGTAACTAAAATTTGAAGAGAAATATACAACTGTTTCCTGGTTCTTTAATCTTGTCTGTAACCCTGTTAATCATTCCACAGATACTGAACAAATGGTTTTGGGTTTGTCTTTATTTCATTGCTAAATTGCACAAATTTTCTTGGAATCTTTTGAGAATCACATTGAAATTTTGAACTAGGCTATAATGATACTTAATAGTTAAAAATAATGAGCATGATAAAGTGAGTTACACCCAAATCTGTTCATTTGCACTTTATTCCATCATATTATGGATAGCACAAAATAAACAGAGAGGCATAATAAGGAATTCTGTGGGTAATTGCCTCTGATAGCTCATTTCAAATTGTGTCCTAGCACAGATAGAGAAATCCAGATGTGTCGAATGCCACAGCCATTTTTCTGAATTGATATAATTTAATGCCCATCTTGCCTGATTGTTTTCCAAGAATCAATTACAAAATACTATTTCTGACAAATGGCTCTAAAGCCCTTGTACTGCTGAATGATGCTCTTGGGATGGCTGTGAAATTAGGCGATGGTGTTCCTAGATAGAGACACTTACGCCAGAAGTTTCAGTCTGAATACAGGACATTCAGCCTGGCTCTTAGTCAGTAAAGCTTCTCAATGAAGCTCGCTCTTCTTTTTGCAGATTTTTTTTTGTACTGTAGTATGCACAACGGGGAACAGAGACTGAATTGTGTACAGTTCTAGTTGCTCTTGGTCTACTTTTCAGTCTTTTAACCATGTTTGGTTTCCCAAGAGTGTTGAGAAGTGTTTAAATGAGGGTTTATTTTTCTTTAATTCTTTCTGCCAGTGACCATGCGAGAGGCAAGGATGGGATCAAGTGACTTTTCTTCTTTTCAGGTCTGTAGCCTGGGAAGTTTCCTCCAGGCCACAAAGCTTAACTGGTGATTTCCCTGTGTAGCTAAATTTCCTCTTAGTGTCCAGTAATGGTTCTTACCTCTTATTCTATTAAAACCAAAAATAGGAACTGTTTGATTTTGTTGCTACCCGCAGGGTGCTTTAGGAGCCATTGCTGGATTTCTCTATCTGTGCTCACACTCTCATGAAATCTCTTTTGAATCATATTTTTTCACTTCTATTTATTTCCCTCTTGGAAGCCTGAGACATTGATATCAGGAGTCACCTAAGACACCAATTGTTCGAAACAGGATCACAGACTTGGGTCATTCTTATATTTCACAAGTGCATGGTTGTCTTTCAAAGGATTAGCAGGGCCCTGGCACTATCAGATGCAGAGAGACACATGTAGTTATAAAACTGGAATGACAGTGGCATGGAAAGTAGTAGGAAAGGGGAGAAGCTAAGGGAGTGGCCCTGACTTTGCTGATTTATCCAACATGATGACCATGCAGAGGAAAAAGGAACTGTGTATTGCTCTGCTGTTTGGGACAGAGTTGGGGCTTACACAGAAAAATGGACCAATTAGAGGATTTAATGGGAAATTTAGGTCAGGAAAGTAAAGATTACTAATTCTAATCCTGGATCAGAATTCAGCATTCAGTGAATGTTCTGATATTTTCAGTAGTGTGAACGAAAAACTGGAACTGAAATACTGAAACAGAGGATGTATGAGCCAACACACACAAAGGAAAAATATTTGAACATAGAAACCCCACTGTACTTTCTTACTCAAGAGAACACAAAGTTACCCACATGTGTTAGTTAACTTTCTGCTTTCAATGGGAGAGACATAACCAGGCTTATGGTTACAGGAAATTCAGTCCATGGTTGGCTGGCACCAAGGCAGAAACATCATGGTGTAGGGATCTGGTGGAGCCAGCTGCTGAGTTCATGGCATCTGGGAATGGGAGCAGAGAAGCTGTGCCTGAGAATGAAGGGAGGGGGACCCTAGGTAGAACCCTAGGTCATACTTCTGTGACTACCCAGGCACATCCACAGCCTGCTTACTAATCTGCTAGGCATTTCTTAACTCACTGAAATTGAGGTATCAGAATTAATGATCACAACCCACTCCTCGTTAACATCACAGCCAAACACATTTCTTTAAAACATACAAGTTCATAATTCTGCTTACCATAAGGCAAGCAACCCATGCAACCAAAGCAAGATAATCTTCATTCCACCCCTATGTCCTGTGAGCATATACTGAGAGCTAATTGATTTCAAACAGGTACAGGTAAGATCTGATTCAAGAGGGATCAGCTGCACAGTAAAAATGTTATGATAGTTTGTCTATTTAAGTCAGAAAGATCATGAGCTTCTGTATGAAATGGCATTTTTTAAAATTTACCAACATAGATACACTCTAGTTGTATTAAAATTGCAACCTCAAATCCATCACCACTGAAATGTTATTTTGGTAGGAGGGTGGGATAGCAGGTTGGTGGCTTAAGTAAGATTACTAAATGAGTAAAAACACGCTGAAAACGTGCAGTCCTGGTCTCTAGAATGGCAAACCCAAGGTGAAGTCACCATTGGTACATCTGATATGGAAGCAGAAGTAGATCTTGTCATTGTTCTCCCTGACACGTCAGTTGAGGAATCTTTGCTCCCTCTTCTTTCACCTTTGGGTTAGTAAATACACAAGGCTTGCACGCAAAAGAAAGCAGCATTGATCTTGAACAAAGCCAGTGGTCATTCTCCAGCCTATGAGACACCCTGAGCCATTAAACCAGGGAAAAGAGTTGAGAGTCACTGTCTTACTTCCCACAATGATTCCCACAATGAGACACACAAAACTGATTTGTGAAGGAAGCAGTATCCGAACCCCACCATATGCACTGCTGAGTTTCTTCCTGCTTTCCTACTGGCTATAAACATATGTAGGTCCATGAAAGGCTCATATTAAGATGGGCAAGGGCTGGCTTTCTTTTAATTCTGTTTATACTGTTTACAATTCTGCAAACATTCTATTCACAAAACACACATTTAAGGACAGATCATTTCTTTCTTAAAGGAAACAAAAAATATACCATGATCAATCTAAGAAATACTGAAATCTAAGGGATTGTATGATATCAGATAGTACATTCATTCTTAGAAAATTCCAGATTATTCCATTGTTTTGGCTAAAACTGTTCCAAATCTCTGTAAAATTATGCAAGATTCACCCTTCTTTCCTTGACCTCAGTGAATACCACTCCTTCTCTTCCTCACTATGGTCCCACTAAACTAATTTTGAAATCCTTGGAACACACACAGTTTAGTCCTAGTAGTAGACTCAGTCAAGAACACCTGCAGCTAAGCGTTGCCTTCCCACAGCCCTCAGATCACACTGAAATTTCACTTTTCAGAAAAGTTTTTCATAACTACCTAAAATGCCTCTCCTTCATCGTGATCTACTTCTTCTGGCTGCACTTGCACCATAGCACTCACTAGGCTAAAACGTGTGCTAGTTATTTACTGACTTCCCCATTGTCTGTCTTCTCCGAAAGAATTACACTCTGGGGACCGACTGAGGCCCTGTGTTTGTCTTACTAACTTTTGCGTGCTGGGCATCCAGGATAGAGTCTGACACCACACAGACTCCAAGGGTTATCACCATGAGAATTTTACTGTTTTGAAAATTCCGTGAAGAATTTCCTTATCTCTGTGTGATTTGGCCTGGGGCATTAATTCTTTTCTGAACTCATTTTCAAGACTAGAAAAATGGGGAAAAAAATCATATGCACTGAGTACCTGTCATGATGCCTGTGAAAGTGAATGAATATTAAAGTTCTGCTTTATAATTTTCTAGTTTCTTTCTCTCCACGCCTGCATCTTAAGCCCTGAACAAACCAAAACGCTCATCACTCCAGGCTCATTATTTCGTCCTCACATCTGTAATGAGTCAACAGAATTGTTGGAACAAAAGTGATGAATTATAGTTAAGTACAATAGTTGTTACATAAAATTCAAATAACCCTTAGTATGATTGCTTCAAATGCTAAGTTAAATAAACCCGAAACCACAGGTTACATAGTTGATGATTTGTCTTATAAGAGAAATCCAGAGAATAAATAATGGAAAGACCAAAATGAAAGAGAGACAACAGGAAACAGGGACACAGCTCTTTTGCAAATGGTGAGGGAAATTAGATGGGGTGAGGGGTGAGGCTCGGGAGGGGAGGGAAACAAGGAGAGTTAATATGTGTTATGCACATGGACCAGTTCCCTACGATGAATATAATCACGTAGATAAACACGCATTAATAAATATAAACACGCATTAATAAATATAAATCTACAAATTCAAATACCTTATTGAAATTAAAACTTGTAACATAAATTCTAACTTGCCATATTTTATGTCTTCACTACATATTTGGTGAGATTTACAGTTAGAATTTCTTTAAAATTCAGCTACTTTAAAAATCTAACTGTGACTGGTTAGTTTCTATCATTGTGAGATAATGTTATACATCAGTAACTAATTAGAGTGAAATAACAATCTTAAATTGAGTATGTATAGTAATTGATTGCATTTAATACACCTCTAAAATAGGATTAATTATGAAGCATTTTAAGTACATCTGACTTAAATTAGATGGAATATTTTTAATTTCTTAAATCCAAAATGTTAAAAACGGCTCTAGTTCATGTCGCCCACCACATACATGAGAAAATCAGGTTTCAGGAGGTGAGATTTCAATATGTTAAGTGGGTACCATTTGCGAGCTGATGTGCGGCTTATCATCCACAGTCAATTTCAGATCTGCACAAGAGCTCAGTGCTGCAGACATTGCTGCCCATCTTGGGAAAGCAGCTGCTTCCCAAGATGACAGGGCTCCAGGAAGGAAGGGTGTCCCCATGTGGGGAAACATTTGTGTCCTCCTGCGGAAGCAGACTTTCTGCACCCTTGCAGCCATGTTAGACAAACCCTGTTGAGTAATGTGGTCATCGCTGGACAGACCTTGCTGTTCATCCTGGTGTCCCTGCCTTCCCAGTTGCTCTGTCATCTCCCATGTCATGCCCTGGGACACTGACTGACTGCCCTTTTCCCTGCTCTCAGTCAGCCTCTGTAGTATGTGGGCTGCAAGCCCCTCTTCTGTCTCAGTATCTGCTTCCTCAGCATCTCAGCACTGACCACTGATGGAAGCATCTCTGCAATTAGTGTTTGACATCAGCATTCTCTCAGTGACTTACTGATGGGTGAGGGTTACACATAACACTGGGATGGCTCTTTGAGCCTCATGACAGTCTGACCATATAATTCATTCTATCTCTAAACATTATTGCTTACCAGCGGAAAATAATTATTGAAGATTCAGCGCCTTTGCTCCTAATAGTTTAGTTGGTAAAAACAGAAACGTAGAAGAAAAAAGAAATTGAATTACAGCGTATTTCATTCTGAACTGATTTCTATGGCAGTCCTGAGGAGCTTGGAGGAGCAGAGAGAATCTGGTAATACTTTTGAAAAGGTCTTACAGCTATAGAAAACCCAGAGCCGGGACACCAAGAGGAAGTTTTCTAATAGCAAAGCTTGCCTCACAAGTACAAGTTCCCTTGGAAACTAACAATCATCTTTTACATGGAGCACCAACCTGAATAAGACTGCAGTAAAAATAAATAAATAACTAAGATAGTAAGACTAGAGCACTTGAAAGAGAATGACAAGGAGCACCTCTCGCGTTCATCGGAAAAACATGCGTCTAGGGTCTCCTCCAGCTCTGACCTGCTCTCCTCCATGTACCTGACTTCACTCCTGATCACCCTGACTGGCAGACATCACAGAACGCTGCTGCACTGTGGGAGGATGAAGTCTGGTTGGCCTCAGCACTGTGTTTGCTTCCAGAACGTGAGACTCCCATATAGTCTGGTTCCGGCCTCTGCGGTCTCCATTCCCCTTCCTTCTGGGCTAGACGCTGATGGTGGATGGACAGAAATGCACATCGAACACTCTAGCTGCAGTGTGGGTCCACTTGTGTCCAGGGCAGGGCAATGGTGAATGAAAATGCAGTCAGATAGGATACAAGACACAGCAAAACATAAAATAGAATCCGCTTTCCAAAAAGCCTTGTGCTTTACTATTTATAACTATTTTTTCACATTTATTGTTTTATTTCATCTGAATTCTGACCAATATGTGTCTCTTTCTCCAGTAACATCCCTATTGGCATGATCAACATATTTACATGCTTTGCTTCAGTTAGTCACAAGAAAATATTCTGTCATGTGTAATTTGGTAAGGTCATCAAATCTGAAATCAATTTAGATTTATATTTCTATTATATCAATGTTATTTAAGTAAATTAGTATCATATAATTCACACTATGACTTGAATCTTGGTTTTATCTACCCCATATCGCTGTTGTTTCTTGTATCATTAAAATTCCTGGTATGCAATCAACAGACCTCAAACATATAATGACCCAAATGCAAAAGAATTGATTACGTGTGTGCCAGCGTGAGAAGATGCTCCCCTTCAATGGACTGACCTCGCCCAAGTAATAATTTGGAAAAATAGTCTAACTTCATCCTGTGACCCCAGAGATCTCTGAGCTCTTTTCACCTGTATTTAGCTAAAAAGCATAAGCCTTTATTTTGCCTTCGCAGAGGTAACACTTTGAAGAATTACGTCTGTTCCTTTAGGATCCTCTTGTTTCTTATCAACTAATGTATAAGTGTTCCCAATCATGCCACGCACAGTACACGTCAACTTGTGTTTTTGAGTTAAAAGTATTTATTCATAATAAGACCAATTGCCATGTCATAACCTTTAAAGTCACAAGATTTTTCCAAATAGCTAAATAATGTTCAGGTGGCTTGGTGTTTCACGACTGAACTCTCCTGTTCTCTAACTTGTCAAGTTATATTTATATGCCTATTTACTATTAAATCAAACTGCAAAAGCATCAGAATGTAAAATTACCTTTGTGTTTCTATGAAGATAGATGTTGAGAGGACACACCTGAATATCAAAGTGCTGATTCAGATACACGCACAATTTCAGTTTTGATTTCAGTTCAGCTTCATTCCAAATTTTCCACATGAAGTTCCTTAATTTTTATACTAAAGCAAAATTTGTTTTTATTCTATATTTTCAGCAACAAATGTTTTACCATGAAAAATACCATTTGTATATGTTTATCTATTTTTTATTCTCTTTCATATTGATCCTACATTTTGGAAGTTTCTTTTACTGCTTTGTGGTATTTTTTTGCTTTGTGAAAGATATTTTCCTTTTTAAAAATTTATGTGGTGAGCCGGGTGTGGTGGCTCACACCTGTAATCCCAGAACTCAGGAGGCTGAGGCAGGAGGATCCTTGCAAGTTCGAGACCAGCCTGGGCTACAAAGTGAGTTCAAGGCCAGCCTGAACTGCATAGAGATCTTGTCTCAAAAAGGCAAAAAAAAAAAAAAAAAAAAATGTATGTGGTGCAGTTTAATGAGCATAGCTTTTATAAATTCTATATTTTGAAGCTTTAAAAGGTCATTAATAATAGACTTTAAAATGAAGTCTGTATCTTCATATATGTAAAATATTTATATAGATACATATTTTCAGGTATAAATGTAGTTTCTATTGCTTTTATTTCTGGTAAAATAATGCAAAGTGATATTATTTATGGAAGTTTAAGGGACCAAATACTTTTTCATTGTTAATACTTTATTTTTTGTTAAGACTGTATTTTTTAGAATATCAGTATCTAGCTCTTCTAAGTAAGGAAATTGCAGGATAGAAATAAATACCATGCCAATGTTCATGTAAGAATTGGCTCTGTCATTCAATATTTTACTTATAAAAGTCGCAAACTCTTTGCTGTCCCATCTAAGCTATAATGACAGGTACTTGCATATTGATAAGATCAGTTAAACACAAGATGTTCCTCATGTCAATTTGTGCTATTTTATAGTTACTGAGTATCTTGTTAATTTTCAATTATCAAAGTGGAGAACTACAAACTCAGTGTTTTACTCTAATGTATTTCATTAAATGTGTCAAAGATTTTAAAAGAAAATATGTGATTAACACATGTAAGTCTGAATGATTTCACTTATGAATATGGTCTCAAGTTGCATCCATTTACATATAAAAGCCATTTTTTGTCTTAAAAATATGATGTCACTCCATGTCTATTTTACTTGACCATCTGAAAGCTTTATTATGGGAAATTGTTAGGAGTTCTCAAAACTAGGCAACATCAAGAGGAAAATCACGTATTATGAATAACGAACGATACTCTTGAATAGGCGATAACTTTCCAAGAAAATTTTTTCATAATATGAAACTGAAAACATTGTAGCCATTGTAAAATTATTGCACAAACAACACAGCAACCCTGTCCTGGCCTGAAAGACTGACTCTAATCCCTTACTTTTCTCAAGGAGGTCTAAAGACAGCCTAGAATCTTTCCTCACCTCTGTTCCACACAGCAGAGCAATTCAGAGATTGAGCCTTATGCAGGCAAAGTGCAAAGTACTCCCAGGTGGGCTTTTGGAAGGTGACTGATTAATGCTGGCCCCTGAGTGAGATCTGTGCAGAAGGGAGTGGTGGAGGTGGCCGCCTGGGAAAGGACCTGGGCGGTGATGTCCCTGTCTCCGGGCTCTCCTTTCTCTTTCCATCCATGGCCTCCACAGCTTGAGCAGCTCCCCTCTGCCTGAGACCAGCAGTCTGTGACTAAATCCCAGAGAAGTCATGAGCCAGGCTGAAACTCTGCTCCTGTAACTTCGGGTGTCGGTATTTTCCCCTCATGGTGATATCTGGCAAAGGCTGTGATTATGGTTCATCAGACAATGCTGTTCTCATGGCTGTGCCTCAGTCCCAACACAGCTGTTTAGTTAAACTGTGCCAAAATCCCAAAATCGTAAGATGCATACAACTGCACAAGACATTTGTGATTTGTGTGTGGTTATTATGAGTCTGGGACAAAATCCTTTAAAGCTAAATTCTCCAGAGAGTCAGAGCAGCAGCACTGGAGACTACCGAGGAAATATGCATAGGATTCTGAGTTTTTGTACCATAAAGACTTTTTAAGGTTACTTTTACTTTCACAGTCTTGCTATGCAGCGCTGGCTGGCCTTGAACTCATGGCAATCCTCCTGCCTCAGCTTCCCTAGATCAGGGATTGCAGGCATGCACCACCACACTGAGTTAACTTTCACTTTTCACTCTGTAGATTCATAAATATAGAGGAACAAAGAGTTGACGAAGCATAATAGCTTTATCCTGCATTCAGAAGTGCACCACAGGACCCCTCACATGGACACAGGGTGGCAGTCTCTGCCTCGTTCTCGGGAGACCCTGTTAATTAAACCTCTGCCAGGTGAATTCATCTCACAACACATGCAAATGTCTTAAGCAGAAACTCCCTACATTTCTAGATTTTGCTGGGGTATTTACTGTCCAGGTTTACAGCTCAGCCTAACAACCCATGGAGTCGGAGACTGTGACATCCTTTTCATCTGCCCAACCTCATTATTTAATCATACTTGATCTGTAATAAATCATAATCAAGTTTGTTGAGTTGATATGAGGCCTGGATAAGACGTGGATGCACAGCCCAGCCCCGGTATCCTGCTGGCGGGCATGTGACCTGCGATCCTGTGCCCACTGCTCAGCTCCATTTCTGTCCAGTTAGTTGAGAGAAATATTTGCTTTTCATTATTGATAATCACCTCTTCCCTTCCACAGCCCCAGTCCCAGATTCCCTCCCAGATTATGTATTGCTACAGTTTTGCTATCAAATTCACCTCCCTCAATATGCTTCCCCCAATTTGGGAAACATTTTTCATTTTTGATTATTTTAAATTGTATGAGAGAAAAATAGAGCAAGCAGCCAGAACACAATCTAATCTAGGATTTACTATATTCAAACTATTCCTACAGGAAAATCTGTTCATCATTCACAGGGGTGGCTTGTCAGTGCTTGGACACTCAGCGATGAATGTCCGGTTATTGTAGAGTAGGTGAGCATATCCATTTCTATCTATTTATTTCATTAGCACAGGTTTGCCAGATGCAGTCAGTGATCACCTTCATCCATGAGGAATTTGTGCCTGCCCATCGTATATCTTAATTCTGTTTCTCCCATTCTCCTCCCTTCCTTCAAAGCTGCTTCTCTTTATTTACACGAGCTTTGTTTCCATTTTTTCCTTGCATTCTCTCTTTCTCTCTTTGGTGTAAGGAGTGGTAGGAGGTGCAGTCAAGTGGGGAAGGGAAAGAAAAGGAATGTAAAGGGGGTTTATAGCACAGCCATTTCCTAAAAGACACTAGAACTCAGTCAGATTTACCTGTGGCTGCTGTAAGCATATCTCCAGACATGAAATGGAAAATCTAAAAAACTGCATGGATGATGAGTACAAAATCAATTCCTTATCATTTATCAAAAACAAAGGACAAATTTGTTATAAGTCAGCCAAGAGGATAACACTATGTGACATAAATGCACCAACGACATGCTAGCTTTACAAATCAATGGCCATTGATAACTGCAGAATCTTAAAAGCTTTGTTGTGGAGCACAGGTAATTGACTAGACATGGTAAAGACCATTTCTAATGTCCCACCCACTAAATCTAGAGTAGAATTTGAAACAACTATACTTGTTATCACTGTCACATTTTTTCTGTGTGAATCAAGATGCACTCCTAAAATCACAAAAGTGACTTCACTACAAAAGAAGTCAGAGACGTGATTGGGTGGATGTGCACACATACAGAATGGCACAGTGAGACTTATTTTAGAAAACAAATTGACTTTCCTTTTTCTGTAGAAAACAGCATTTGGTTTTCCTAAAATTCCTTTTCTGTCTTGGTTATTTTTAAAAAGATCTCCACCTTTGGTGGTGACAAGAAGCCACCTTGAAAAAAGGCTTATTTTGCAAGAAAGAAGCAAAAGTTATTTGTCCACTGGTGCTAAGCAGAACCCAAGGCAGATGTTTTGGTTTCCCCTGAGGTGTTCATCTGGAAACCTCCTGCACTTTATCACTAATGGAAACAAATCATGCATAGATCAAACGCCGAGGTCTGGCATCCAGAGCTTTTCCTTCTAGTCACTCAAACGCTGTTTTATTACACGTGCCATGACACTTAAGGCTGTAGTAGATTGTGAACAAGCCACTGTTTCTCTCAGCAATCTTGGTTATTTCTCCTGCTCAATCAAGGCGTGGACATGCTCCAGCCCTGACACTGCTGAATCTTTTAGTCCCTGAAATGAAACTCACTGCCTTTCCCTGGGATGAAGCTATGGTTTTCTTTTTCCTGATGATTCCCGACAATGAAAAAGGAGCAGCACTCACATGCTTTCTGCTCTCCCTAGGCATTTTCAGACACAGTCAGCATTCGCTGGAAGAACTAACATCTGTCAAATCCATTCTGCACTCATGCCAAGTCATATTTAGCAATAGTGAATATCAAGGAAAGATTTATAAACAAATTTTCATCGCCAATCTTTCACAAATCTCTGAAAATATTGGCCAAAGGAAGAATGCTCAGTGGTCAAATGAAACAGTGGTTCAGTTACTCTGGTGAATGAGACTAGATTAGTTATCTGCGCATAATGTCCTTTTTCTCCTCCATTCTAAAGTTTAAATAATGGGCAGGATAATCTCAGGTTCTGCCTCCTGCAGGATAGCTTTCAGCAGAACGTTGTTATTTAAAAATGTGCGGAGTAGCCTTCCTTCCTGACCCATCCAACTGTCCCCAGGAGCCGGATACCCCAGGACTGAAACATTAAAGTCATCTCTTTGTAACTGCAAGGCTTGAGAAAAATATTCAACGGTGATGTGTCTATACACCACAATTTCTGCATCAGAAAACAGTCATCAAAGACTTTTTAAAGTGGCTCTCATGAGATTTTCATGAAAAGTAACATAGACGATTAAAAATTATTTATCTCACTTGTCAATGATCAATAGATCAATAGATCTTGGCATCTACAACTACTCTTAAATTATACCTCTATCTTCTTTGGTTGTGAGACTGAGAAGTTACTGTTAGGGGAATCCAGAAAGTGGACCTATGAGTTGCACTGTGTTTAGAAGAAGTAGACACGACTGTGTGTTTACAAGCGTGTGCATGAGACACATGGAAGGCAGGCTATGGAATAGGGATACACTGTTTCAGATTCATCATCTTTCCTGGAAAATGGATTACAGGAAAAGAAAATGACAGGGGCATGAAACATATTTAGAAGAAAGAGGAAGAGCCTGAATCTTGATAAAATTTAAACTGCGAGCTGCTGAAGCTGACAATGGAATGAAGACACATCACGTGTGAGTGTTAAATGCTTTGTGTCCATTGGACCAGATCTAAAGCACCTAGATTAGGGAAGCACAGTTTGGGTGTGTCTGTGAGTGGTTTCCAGAAGTAACTGACACATAGGCCAGCAAATTGAGAGGCAAGAACTCTCGGGATTGTAGATAGCACCAAGCAATTGGCCTGAAGTCTGAGAGAATGCACGGAAAGGAGGAAGTCAGCGCGGTGAAGCCTCTGCTGCGTTGGACACCACCAGCTGCAGGTACCTCAGCTCCCTAAGGTGCAGACACACCAGCAAACCTCCAGCGGCTCCAGGCTTTCAGTCCTGGACTGCTGCTGCTGCAGTTTTAAAGCCTTTATTCCAGTGCCTTCCAGTGTTTTGGTTCTAGTAGCTGCAATACCATTCAGTTCTCCAGCACACAATTGCCTGTGATGGACTCCCTGCTTCTGGTCCTTAGTCCTACATAAAAAAATCCCCTCCCATGATACTCATGTTGTAATCTATCAGTTCTGTTCCTCTGCCTCTAGAGAACCTTACCCATGCACTGTGGTTATGGCAGAGATGACGATGGTGGAAGAGGGAGATTTTCCTTAGTTGTCTCAAGGAGGATTGTGTGGGATTGCAGGTGTTTTTCTGAGTAAATGCTCCATGTGTAAATTCTCAGTATGAAATTATCCAGTAATTTGAATATGAATGAAGTTCCTCTGATTTCCAGTAATTGTGTTTTCATGATTTAATTACTTAATTTTTTTTTCAATCTTTTTCTTAAACTATAAAGAGTAAGGCAGTATTATGGGCATGTCAGTGAATTAAAAATCACACATAGATCATTTTCATGTTTAAATTATCACCAGTATCTTACAGGGTACTTCATATTATCATAAGACCAACATCCTTAAAGTGAGTAGGTTAAAACATAAAGTAAGCAGCGAGACATTTGACATTCCAAACATATGGAGAAATAAAGGGTATGTGTTCTTTGTACTCAAATTTTATAAGTATTTGTTTGGCTTCAGGTTATCACAGAGTCAAATATATTAGCTATATTTTCTGTATTCTTGATGCTCTGACATTTGAGGTCTTATCAATTAGAAGAGACTTGACTCCCGTGGGCTAGGTAATTTCTAAAGATGATATCAACTCCTCTGAGAGTACAACTTTGTGTGTAAATCCATTATTACAGAGCTCATAACACAATTATCTCCTTATCTACCTCTCATAAACAAGCTACTAGTTCCCTTGTCCTAAATCAACCCAAGGCCAGGTACCAGGTAACACAAGAAACCCTTTTATAGGACAAAGATTTCCAGAATTATTCAGACTAACCAATCCCAAACCTTTTACTTTGAACACCTTTAGCTTTGCCAAGGAAGGGGAAGCTAGGATGATGGCTTTATTTTCCACACTGGTTTCCATTTTCTACATCTTGAATACCTGGTATTCTATTTGTGTACCTTCCATAATATATGATGACTTCCTTTATGGGATCAATAAAATAATATGGGAAACTTCTTTGCTAGCCTGAGTCTCATTCTCTAACACCAATTACATTCCATAACATATCCAAAATTTTCATATTTAAAAATATTTCATTGACTTTCATTAATGTATCAGGGAGGCTATCAATGTTCTGCTTTATTATTTCATTAGTATTGCCTACAAAGATTCTGAACCCATTGATATTGTTGGCATTTCTAAATCAAGGATTTTACTTCCAAGAGTAAGTTATATTTCCAGATTATGTGGTTGAGCTTCAATAAAGGAAATTTTCAAGGTTAAAAATAAAAACAAGCATCAAGGACCTATTTGTTTAGGTCATAGTCTACGCATCAAACATTTATTGAACTCCTGATACAGCTACACTTTCCTAAGAACTCTTAGGTTGCACAAAACCTATGAGAAGTATCACTATTCTTAACTCCATAAAATTTAAGGTTTACAAAAATATGCATATATTAATCTAGTAAGTATACAAATAGGTAACTTCAAAATGCCAATGGTATAAAGACAAAATACAATGCACTTAGAAAACATCTAAGGGAAGACTGCCTGTGTTATGAAGGGTAAAGAGCTGAGCAGATGCCAAGAGTGAGCAGAACAGCCTGCTGATACATAGTATGGAAATAAAAGAGAATGTGTTCAAAACGTGGGGGTCAGTAGGGCAAAGCAGAATGATGCAAGAGGTTTCTGGGATATATGAAAGAGAAATGCCTTCTACCATTCTACATTTGTAAAAGAAAGACCAGTAAGATATCACCGGCCAGCTATATTCTTTCCTTTGGACAAAGGAGCATAAGTTAAAGTGCCCCTTCCTTTAGGTTTTCATTCCAAAATTGTTCTAAAAATTTGTACAATTTCCTATGCTTCTCCTACTGAAAGTTTCACAGGTTCAACTCTCATGAGTTTAGCCTCCAATTCTAAAAATGGGGAGCCTATTATCAAGTGGCTAAATATATTTCTGTGAAATAAATAGTATACCAGCTCATCAGGCTAGCAGATCTAAACTATGCATCCCAACCTAGGAAGTATTAATAATTTAATAAATGTAAGTTTTTTTTTAATTTTATTTAAGGAGAAAAGAAAAGAAAGAAAAGAAAACAGTGAAGGGGTACAAGTTATACAGATTTACAGGAGAAAAAAATGCGCAGTAGGAAATCACTAGTTAATGGATTACATATTGCCATCTTAGAAATAATTGTTCAAGTCACAAAATTAAAGCTTGTAGAGTGGACATTCCAACAATGATACTGCAAACAGTTCTGTTCAATGATCCAATAAAACTCTGTGATATCATTTTCTATCTTATACATTTAAATATACATGCAGTTATATAGTTTAGAGCACTTTCTTTTCCTCTCTTTTGTACAATGACTATTACACATTTTGGGTTTCATTGCTCCCACGGTTCTTATTGCTTTTTTGGAAGAGAGTAAAACCAAATGTGACATAACAGAACAGAATCGGTCAAGTCAAAAGGGTGGACATAATAGATAGGGTGGACATAATAGATAATATAAAAACATAATACAAGGTGATCAACAATGGTTACCATAATGCCTCCCGCTATTTCTAATAGAATTGCCTATATCATTAGTTGTTATACAATTGAACAAAACCGTAAAGAATAAAACCGACAAAACCAAAACATTGGAGATATTGTAGGTCTTCAAAAGTAGATAAAAGTCAACGAGAATGGGCGTTATAATGAATCTCATTATCTTCTCAGCTGATGCCTAAACTTTCGAACCTGATACTATCCAGCAAAACAGAATAGAGGAACCTCAGTCAAAAACAAGATGGTGAGAGTAATACAGGGCTTCAAATCGAGATAATAGAAAGTCAAAGTGGGTTACTATATTATATCCTGCTATATATTTCCCTTTAATTAAATGGATAAAAATAAAAAAGTAAATAATGGAGTGGAGATTGAGAAAAAAGAGGTCATAACAGCGAAACAGGGCAGATCAAAACATAACCATTTAAGCAGAATAGTGTTTCACCACCAGATAATCCTGACCCAAAAATAGTTACCATATTGACTCCCTCCCTGAAGTCCTTGAGTACAACTTCATATACTGTAGCATTAAGTATACCAAAACAATGTAAAACCATTTAAGAGAATGACAGCATTATAGAGTATTTAGAATCGACTAACAGAAAATGAACAATGGTCTCTGTATAATCTCCTTGTCTTTAAAAGGTTTTTGCTTATACTATCGTACATAACAAAATCCAATAAGATACAACCTGTTTAGACCATTGGAGACAGAAGAACAAAAGCTAGATGAGACTTCAAAACAAGATGGTACTAAATCAGCATTACCTATTAAGATGTCATTTTCTCCAAAAAAAGCTGTTCCTATCATCCAATCTTCTCTGTCTCATTTCTGTTGAGCTCTTTTTCTGTCAGTAGCTGTCAGTTTGTCTTCTTCATTTTGTTCTCTGCTCCATTTGTTGTGGCCTCCCCGCCACTATTTCTGGGTTCTTTGTATTTTTCTTTTTTTAGAATATCCTGCAATACTTTCTGTAGGGTTGAATTGGTGGTTGCAAATTCCCCCAGTTCCTCTTTATCCTGGAAGCACCTCATTTTTCCATCAATTTCCAGGGACAGTTGTGCAGGATATCTCAATCTTGGCTGGAGATTATTATCTTTCAAAGCTTGAATTATTTCTCCCCATGCTCTTCATGATTTGATGGTTTGTGAAGAGAAATCTGCTGTAATTCTGATGGGTATTCCCTTGTAAGTGATCTGTTTCTTGTCTCTTACAGCTTTTAATATTCTGTTCTTGTATTGAATTTCTGGAATTTTTATTATTATATGCCTGGGTGTTTCTCTGTTAGGGTTGTAGGTAGCTGGGGTCCTGTAGGCCTCATACATCTGAGTATCTTTACCTTTTGCTAAATTAGGGAAATTCTCCTGGATTATTTCTGTGAGTAGCTTTTGTAGTTCACTTGTTTGTGTCCCTACTTCTTCTTTTATGTTCTTAATGCTTAAGTTATGGCTCCTCTTATCATCTTCTTGTCTTTGTATTATTGCTGTGTGTTTCTTTGTTATTTTTAAGAAGTTTTTCATTTCATTCTCCCATGTTTCAAGTCTGCCCTCCAATTCAGATAGTCTGTCCTTAGTTTCTTTCAAGCTGTTATGCCAGTCTTGGATAGACTTCTTAATTTCTTGATAGTCTCTTTGAACCTGCTTCACATACTCAATGCTTTCTATGTTTTCTCCATCAAGCAATTCTCCCCTCTTTTTCTGTTCTTCCATTCCACCATCTGCTTTTTCCTGGGTGGTGCTTAGCATTTCTCTAACTATTCTGCATACTTCTAGCTTCAGGTCATTGATAACTTCATTCCTGAATTGGTCTATGAGGCTCTCTAGATGGCACTTAATGTATATTGGTGCGGTGTCCACTATTGCCTGTTTCTCAGGATTGGGGGCCGAGGAGCCTTTTTTGTTGTTTCCCTTCCCCATATTTTCTGTTCCTTATAAAATGCAATCTTACATAGGAGGCCCGGCTTCCCTGCCTGTCAGCCACAGCCTGATCAAATTGCGCTGGCTAGTTGTTCCCGCCCACCGCTGCGCCCCAGGGAGTTGCGGAGGAGGCAGCCTACGCGGGAGTCGGTCGCTCCTCCGGGCCACCGTCAGGCTCTGGGATCTGGGTTAGGCCAGCCTAGGGAGTCCGCCAGCAGCGTCACTCAGGCCAGGCACCTTTCACCAATCCCGTCCGAGAGGGGAATGTGCGGCTGGGGTTGTCACCGTGCCCTGCTCTTACAGGACTGCCTGAGCCCAGAAAAACCTCTGCTGGAGTCAAACTGTGGTAGGGAGTCAGTTTCTCGCTCACCTTGCCACCAGTCAGTTTTCCTCCTTGTCCGTCCTGTTTCCGACTCCGTTCGCAGACTCCCGTTCCCAGAGCTCGGCGCGTCTCTCCTTGCCGAGCCGCTGTGGAGGCAGCCAGCCGCCAGGCGGCGGGAAATCCAAACCGCGGTTTCCAATGGCGCGGGGTCGAGCCTCCACACCGAGATTTTTCTGTTCCTATTTTAGCGCCAGGACTGTATTCTAAGTTGGATTCTCTCAGCCCAGTTCGTTCCTGAGTCAGCAGAGCATATCTCTACTGGTTCGTATCTCCTTAGTCCGCATCATTCCTGGCCTCTGAGCCGAGCCTTTAGAGAGCCTTCAGTAGCTGCTGCTGTCTGTCCACCATGTTCTCAGGAAGCTAAATGTAAGTTTTATAATTTTCTTTGCACTGATTTATATTGTTCTCTTTGTTATTTTAGACCTCAGCTGGTGAAAAACATGGGAATTATATCTGCTTAAACAGTGATATAAATCAGATCCATTGTATTTCAGACTTGTAGACCATGATAAAGATTTTGATTTTGATTATTATGTTACCTTTTATGTGGATCATACTACAGCATTCACTGATGGGCAGGACTTTGGAAAGGTGACTATATTGTAGAGTTGACTGTATTGTAAGGGTGACTTACTGTAGGGGTGACTTATTATAGGAAGTTAAAGCTGACTTACTGTAAGGAGGGAGGGACTGCTCAGAAACACGGCACAGAATGTGGCCTAGAAGGTGCATCTCCCTTCCAACTCCTTACTTCCCTCTCTCTTTCCCATCTGCCATGCCCTCTGCCATTGCTGCCCTGCCACGGAGCCAGCCTGCAACACACTGAAAAAAGAGCCAAAGTAATCCTGGTCTTCATTAAGTTGTGGATGTCAGGTATTTTGTCTCAGCAATAAGAGAGTAATTAGGAGAGATTTTCGTCGCAGAGAAATAGTGTAGTGGCTGAGACTGTGTGATTCAGCAGCCTTTGGACCTGGATTTCAGGAGGAGCTTGGAGATGCCTACTAGACTCACCCTACAATACCATAATCTGAGATTAGAGTGAGGTTCTGGTGAGAGCTCAGGGATCAGGATTCCTACAAAAATTCTGATGGATAAAATTCAGGCTAACTAGGTCTCAGTTGGGAACAAGGACTCCATTGGCAACTGGACTGGAGGTCATGTGTGTTGTGGTATGTGGATAATAGGTCACATTTTTTTTTCTAATGATCTGCAGAAGGTTTAGATTAAGGACACTGGAATAATTAATTGGAAACATTAATGTGGTGGATGAAATTTCAAGGCAGCCTCCCAATGAGTCTGTGGCATGGATATTAAACGAGGTTTTTTTTAGCATGGTTTGTAATGAAAATCAAAAACAAAAAGCCTTTTTTTTTTTAAATTTCTATTTCAGTTTTCCCAGAAAGATCCAAAAATTGGAGCAAAAAAGAACTTTCTTAGTAAAAAGACTAGCATAAAAAAAAAAAAAAAAAGAAGCCAAGTGCCAAAGCACTCCCTCTTGGCAAGACAATGGGACAGCTGCCTTAAAACTATATAAGGAAGCAGCTGAGTGAAAGGGGAAAACTTTGTCTGGTGAAGAAAGTTACTACCCACTGCGCTCAAAATCAGCAGCCTAAGAAAGTTTTCTAGACTTTTCCCATGTTCTACCACCCAAGAATTTAGAGGCCTCGGGGGAGCCATGACCCAAAAGTGGCCCAATACTGCTCAGGTTGGCAGCAGACCTTGGTATGATCCACATGGTGCTGGTATTAAACTCAAGATTTGTGGCATCAATACCCAGATTTCAGAAAAACTCCTGAGAGGTCCAGCAGTGTGCTACTCAAAGGCAACTATGTGAAGCAGTGGGTGTGAAGCAGAAAGTGCTGTGAAGACCCCAGAAACGTAGAAATCCAGAAACATGAAACATCTGAGGAAAGTCAAGAGGAAGTGACCAAGGCTAGTCCAAGAGAGCATCCATGGAAACTACAACCAGAGGCAACGCTATCAGGCAAGACCACCTAAGCCATCTGGGACTCACATTTTTCACAAATTAGAAAACACAGAAAAACAAGATTTAACATTTCTTCTGTTTCCTTTAGGTCTCAGTTTATCCCATTGGTATGGATCTCCTCATCTTTCCTCTTTCCATACTTGCCTACTGTATGTTGGCAATATTTAACTTTCTTTTTGACTCTTCTCAGGGCATCACAGCAGGGAATTTGCCTTAACTCTCAGAGAAGACTTTAGATTAGGCTTTTTAGCAATGTTTAAAAGTGACAACCCTTTCAAATGGACTAAATGCACTTTGCATAAAGGGGTTAGGATGAGTACTTAGAGGACCAGGAACGAAACGTGCACTTTATGTCTAGATATTCCCCAACAACATTATGCATTCACAGGCAGGGCTTTTGGAAGGTGATTGCATTATGGGGGTTTATAGCTGACTTACTATTATTGCTGTCAGGGGGTGTGATTTGGTTGGCAGGGGAAGGTCACTGGAGACGTGGTCTGGGTTTATCTCCCTTCTGGGCCCCTCTGTTCCCTCTGTTTCCTGTCTGCTATGTCCCTCTGCAAGCATTTCTTCCTATTCACTGTAACAACTATAATAAGCCTCTTCGTCTAAGTTGAGGATGTCAGCTATTTTGTCTCAGCCACTAAGGAATTAACTAAAACAGATAGCAATGAAAAATGTGGAAAGGTTGTAAGAAAGAAAATGACATGGTAAACTCTGATCTCATTTTAAAATGTATTCTGTGTGATCTGCACAGAACAGCTGCAGGATAAAAAGAAATTTAGTAATACTAGGAGATTATTAAATTAATTTTCTAAGGCATGATTTTGTGTGCAAATATGTTTACACACATATAAAGACCAACACACCAAAAATGAATATTACAAAGATAATCAAATGAAGAAATACAAACAAGCTGTCCAAATATCATCATATTTACCCTTATGATTTTAATTCATTGTCTGGTAAAAAATATGGTATGCAGTTTTTCAGTGTATATTTGGTGATAAAGAAATAATGACTAACTTCTGAGAAAACAGCATACAATATTATGAAATGAGTAGGTAAATATTTTAAAGAGATTATATTCCTTTTTTTTTTTTTTTTTTTTTTTTTTTTGTACCAGGGATTGAACTCATGACCTCACGCCCTATATTCCATTTTTTACCACACTGTGTAAAATAGTCCACTTTCAGCCAACATGTTGGGAGCCCTTGAAGCTGGAGATTGACCACACATGCAAGGCTGGAGGATGATCATTCCAAGAACAGAGCGCCCAGGGCAAGCCAGGGAAAGAAGCTGCTGCAGCCCAGAGAACACCTGGCCCCAAGGCAATCTGAGCAGGGGGATGCTAGGACAACAGGGTGTCACGTGACATTAAGTTACAAAAAGGTATAAATAAACACCCCTGCAGTGAGAAACCAGTACCCTTCCTCCCATGAGGAGAATAAGGGCTCCACCTGACCCCAGCTTTGTCTCTTCTTTATTTTTCTCACCCTCTCAAAATAGTTCTTAACCCCAAGAACCTCTGGAGCAGCTTGAGTGGTGGTACCAACATAATTTTTAGACTGAGAGTTTTAAATTAATTAATTCAAGATAATTGAAATTTTTTTTATTAAACTTCAATATCAACAACAAAGATAAGAATAAAATATCTTTAACAACATGAGCATTCTTAGCACAAAGAAAGGATAAAATTTTGGCATTATAAGAAAAATGGATGCACATCAAAACCATAATGCTAACTATAAAAACCAGACACAGAAGGTTCAGTGTCGCATGGTGTTTCTTGGATGACAACATCCAAAATATGAGTCATTTAGAGAGCAAAATGAATGATAGATGATAGTAACAGGGTGGTTGATGTGGAAGGGAACAGGCAATGGTGAGACATTGGAAGGAAGAGAATAGAAAGAACTAAGATGTGGTATTTTTATGTGTGAATTCTCCAAAATATTTGTAATTTTATATATTACAAGCATACACAATTTTTAAGAAGATATGAGAGTTTAGAAATTACAATATTGTTCAGACAATCAAGTAGACCCAAAATTTTTTTTAAAAACCTCTCTCAAAATCTAATTAAATCATAGAATTTTATTTTAAATGCTAGCTACAATGCAAAAAAAATCTCTATAAAGGATATTTTCATCAATCAGGAAATGAAAATACAGGAGGTAGAAATATATCATGGAAAACAGAGCAATTTTTATTTGGGGTTGCTGGCATAAATCTAATATATAGTTTCATCACTTTAATCTTGCTAAAAATGGACTAAAATAGAATTACTGAGGCCCAAATTGTTTTGTAGATGTGTTGAAAGAAACCACCCAGACATTGTTCTTTCCTTCTCACCAGTTCTCCTTTCCTTCTCCACCAGTTCAGTGTTATTAGAGCTTCAAATTTAAAATAATCCATCTGAAAGAAAAAAAACAAAAATGTGATCTATTCATGACACACAATAGAACCTGACTTGATGAACAGACAATGCTGAAAAGATACAGGGCACCAAGGCAATGTGAGTGCAGGATTTGAAACAATGGAGCACAGGCCCTTCAGAACCAGAGGCAGTAAGCAGAATCATAATCTATTCTGTGTTGAGTTCGATGCCACATCTTGATTGATAGTGGTAGGATACAGCTTGACAGGTTCCAGACCAGGGCCCTGAAGTAAACCGCATCTACCTCTTTCCTCCAAGAACATGGAGACCCAGAGGACAGCAATCAGAATAAAGTCTGCACAGACTTCCCCAGGAGTGCACAAGATCTACTCTACTCTTCTGCAGGGAACCACAGATCTCAAGCTGAGTCCAGGGTCTATCCAAGGCCATCCCTGATCTGCCCTCTGTGTCAGAGCAGAGCCCAGAAACTCCCTGTTTTCTTCTAGTCACAGCTGAAGCCCAGGGCTAATGATGCCATGGTGCTCACAGGGCAAGATAAGACCCCCTGAGGACAAGAAGAACCTTTCAGGTACGCTAGCAGCAATAGCAAATTATTCCCCTGAGGAACTGCAGTCTCCTATGGTCTCTGGTCTCATCATTACAGGAACACTTTGTTCTTCTTCCCGGCCCACTAGAATGGCCATTAATGCTCCTAGAAACACTCGGAAACCTTCCCCCATGTTCTTGACACAGATGAATGAGTAAATGCTGAGCTTCTGGCTGCCTGGTGGCCTTCTGCCCTCCCAGTTCCCCACTGCACCACCATTTTGTCTCTTGCTCTTTCTGTTGCCCTGTGCAGGAAACTGGGGGCCTCGCTGGCTGCAGGAGTCCCAGTGCTCTCTGAGATGCTTTCGTAAAGAAGAGGAAGCAAAACTAACTTGCCAATTCTACGGAACTAGCAAAAGGAAGATGATGGAAAAGGATTTTCAATTAAAAATTTTCTCCAAAGTGGTAGGGTGGGCAAAAATTGCCTGTTTTATATAGAAAGAATCTAACTTTGCATTTCATCTGTAAGATTATTTTTTTCCTATAATATAAATGGAAAGGAAAGTCTCCAGAAAGAAAGAAATGCTTATTTTTTTTCTGCCCATCGGAGGCTTAACAGTAAGCATTAAACATTGAGTTATTCCTGAAAAGTGTAAGAAGCACAGCTGAGCTCAGTACAAGCAGTTGACAAGAGGCAGCATTTCAGAAGAAAATACTGTGTAGATTTAATCTTGAAGATGGGCTTTCGAGGCAAAAACGAATATAAAGAACAAAATACGGTGAGTTCACAGACAAGATGAAATCAGTGGATTTATGAAGCAAAGAGACAACACATACACTTTTCTTTTTTTAAAATTTTATTTAAAAGGAAAAAGAGAAAAACACAAAACAAAATAAAGCGGTGTAAGGGTACAAGTAATACACAACTACAAAAAAAAAAAAAAAAGTAAGAAATCACCAGTTAATAGATTACATATTATCATCTTAGAGATAGTTGCTCAAATCACAGTATCAAAGCATACAAAGTGGACATTCAAACAGTGAGACTGCAAACAGTTGTGCTCAATGATCCAACAAAAACATTAATATGGTCAGCTATTTAACACCCCTAAACACACTTGCTGTTGTATCCTTTAGAGCTCTTTTTTTCCCTCTCTTTTTTACAACAAAATTTACACATTTTGGGTTTTATTACTCCTTAGTTCTTATTACTTTTTTTGGGGGGAGAGAATAAAGTCAAATATGGCAAAACAAAGCTGTCAGTCAAAACCAAGGATAGAGGTAGCACATGATGTAAAACAGAGTACAAGGTTATCAACAATGTCTCTTGTTTCCTTAAAAAGAATTGTCTATCTCATTAGATATTACAAAGTTGAACAAAACAGTAGAGAACAAGACCAATAAAACTTAAGCATTGTAAACATTACAGGACTTCCAAAGGAGATAATAGTCAAACCAGAATGGGCATCTTAGTGAATCTTGTTGCCTTCAAAGTAGTTGCCTATACCCTCAAACTTGATACTATCATACAGAATGGAACAGAGTGTAATCAGTCAAAACAAGATCGTGGGAGTATTACAGGACTTCAAAACAAGTTAATAGGAAATCAAAAAAAGTTACTATTATATATCCTGCTAATTTTTAAAATTTTCCCCTTAATTAAAACAAACATAAGAAATAACTAAATAATTTTTTTAAAGAATAAGGGAGAGATTGAGATAAAACAGGACATAACAATATAACAATACAGGTCAAAGCATGACTGTTTTAGCAATCTATTGCTTCACCACCAAATAACCCGACTTAATAGTAGTTACCATAGGGTCTGTCTTTTTCCTTGAAATATTTGAATAAAACTTCATATACTATAGCTTCAAATATTTCCATATCAAGAAGCCCAGAATAAAGCCTTTCCAATTAATAAGTGAAAATTTTATAAGGCTTCAAGGCCACACAATGGGGAATCATGATTACCACATATTTTTATATATTTGAATCATTACTTACATTAGGGAAACATTCGGTATTCACACATGGGAGATTGATTTATTTCACTTATGAGTATGGTCTCAAGCTGTGCACATTTATTGATAAATATCTCAATGTGATCCTTCTTTATAGCTGAATAATACTCCATTGTATAGGAATACCACAACTTTTTTATCCATTCCTCAGTTGATGGACACTTGGGTTGTTTCCAAGATCTGGCAATTACAAATTGTGCTGCTATAAACATAGGTGTGCATATATCACTGTGGTATGATGCTTTCAATTCTTCTGGGAATATGCCTAGAAGTGGAATAGCTGGAATAAATGGGACTTCCAATCCCAGCTTTTTGAGAAATCTCCAGACTGACCTCCACAACGGCTGCACCAGTCTACACTGCCACCAACAGTGTAGGAGAGTTCCTTTTTCCCCACAGCCTCTCCAGCATTTGTTGTTGTTGGTTTTCTTGATCCTGGCCATTCTTTCAGGAGTGAGATGGTATCTCAGTGTGGTTTTAATTTGCATTTCTTTAATGACCAATGATGATGAACATTTTTTCATGTATTTATTTTCCATTTGCATTTCTTCATCTGAGAAGTGCATATTCATCTCAGATGCCCATTTTTGGATTGGATCTTTGAATTTTGGGGGTCTGAGTTTTTTTAATTCTTTATATGTTTTAGACAAGATTCTGAGAGAGAGTTCACTAAAATCTTTTCCCAGTTTGTGGGTTTTCTTTTCACTATGCTGGAGATTTCTTTTGACATGCAGAAACTTTTTAATAAGAAGTGGTCCCAGTTATTGATTCTTGGAAGTATTTCCTGTGCGGTTTGAGTCCTGTTCATGAATTCTCTACCTACTCCTATGTCTTCAAGGTTCCTACCCAATTTGTCTTCCAATAGATTTAGTGTTTCTGTTTTAATATTCAGATCTTTGACCCACTTAGATTTTAATTTAGTAAATGGTGATAGACATGGGTCTAGCTTTAGTTTTCGGCAAATGGAGAGCCAGTTTTTCCAGCACCATTTATTTAAGAGACTGTCGTTCTTCCAGTGAATCCGCTTGGCTCCTTTATCAAAGATAAGGTGGTTGAGTGTGTTTGTAGTTGTGGTTGTATCTTCTAATCTATTCCATTGATCTTTGGCTCTGTTTTGATTCCAATACCATGTTGATTTTACTAGTGTTGCTTTGTAGTATAACTTCAAGTCAGGGATAACACATTCACTTTTTGACAATGCTGGATCACAGGTCTGAAAAGGCCAATTGAAGAATTTTAAATTTATGTAATGATAAAATGTTTATTTGAGGTTTTGATCAAGGATTGATATTTCAAGTCTACTTAATGCTGTGCTATGATTTAGGAATCTTCATTTTATTTCTCTGCAGCATTCGTGCTTTGAAATTGTTTGTGCATTATGCAAAACCTCAACTTTTATGGAAAAGCATAGTTCTCATTTTATTAACTTTCATGAATTATTAATTTTAGGATATCAAATACTGTTTTCATCTTACCTTTTGAGTAATTTGTGAGACATCATAACTGAGAGGTTCAAAGTAATAATAAATAGTAATTATATATACTGAGAACTCATTATTAAGAGAGTATACATCTGTTTATCATTTATATCTATTTACAGACTCATTGATTTTTTTATGGAGATCCAGATTCTAAAAGACCTATCCAAGGAATATATTTATAAGGATATCTAGACCTCTAAAGTGACATCCCCTGCTTTCTGTTGTCAAATGCTGGAAATTTCCTAAGGGCGATCTTAGACCTATTCCTATAAAGTACAGAGTTATACCCCACATATGAGTCAGCACAGGACAGGGTAGCATTTGCACGTCTGGAGTCACTTATAACATGAGGGTATCTCACAGAGCACCATACCTGTGTGTAATTGAAATATAAATATGATTACTAGAACATAGAATTATGAAGGGATTTGCTTTACTGATAGACAAATACAAAGTCAGAAAATCTAAAGACCATGTAATCCGTTTTCACTGAAGTCCCACAAAATATTTATTTTGGCTAGCAGAATTTGAATTTTTTCTTAGTGAAATATGCTCTGGGAAGAAAGAAAAACTCAGAAGATCAGAACTTACTGACTACACAGAGCTGATTCCCCTGGTAGGAACTTAGTACATAATGTACTATTAGTAGCATTTTATAAAAATGTCTGTTTGTTGCCAATTATGCATTTCATAGACAAAAGCTTTTAAAAAATGTCTTTCTCATTCTTCGATTTGATTCTTCTAGGACATGAGTAATACATTGGTAAAACTTTATTAACCAAAGAAAACCTGTTATTATAGTGCAGCCTTTCAAAAACCCCCAAAAGAAGTAACTGCGGTAATTATCCTTATCACTGACTAACTTCAGAAATACACTTGCTCATAAAATCGCACTGAAAATACAGTGCCAGCATTTTAGTGCAGCTCTGTCATTTAGCAGCTGAACTTCATATGCAGCATTTTATTGGTGCTTGCTTTCAGGCCCTATGAAGCGTATTTCTTGCAGGGCATCAGCACAGGTAGAGACCACATTTTAATTACTTTTGGTTTCTTTGCCCATCTGCCCTCCCCCTCCATCTCTTGGTCCTCTCCCCACTCAATAAGATCTATCAGCCTACTTCTTATTACTAATCTTCTATTAAAATATACTCTGATATCTTAATAAGAGATTCTGCAAGGTCAGTTTATATTGGAAAACATGAGAATAAAAGCTTCAGCACTGTGATCTTCATATGGAAGGAGCCCATCAGCTCAAGGTGTTGATCAAATCAAACAAGAGTCCCTCAACTAAAGTAATTGATTTTACAGTTTAATTATTACAGTGATTGACATATCTTGCATTCTGTGTCAAAATAATAATTTCAAAGGACAATACTATTTGTGCTGAATTTTTTCCTGAAATAAAAAATACACCAGAAAAAAAAATACGTGTCTTTCCAAAATTTCACTCAAAGGTAGAAAGACTTTTACTGCATAGCTGCATAATTACTCTTTCTTTCATTTTGGAAGTGATATCATCGTTTCTTCTACTTTACCTAAAAAATGGTTCTTCCCTGGATGCCTGAAATTTTATGACATACAAGGTCCCCTTTTACACTAATCAAGAAAACCCTGGGATAGATCAGTGCTATAATGCAGATCATCAAATGTCATCAATTCCCACACACTTCCAATTAGTTCCTCTTTCTGTTACACTGGCAAGAAAGGTGTGTTCCTGAGGGCTGTATATATTCCTTACCAAAGGTACAACTGTCTTCTCCCTATAAAAACAAGATCCTTATATCCAGCTCTTTGCAAACTTACTTCTTTACCAGTCTACAATGCGTTTATTAGAAAATCTGTGAACCAGCCAATTAGAACTAAACAATAATTATTTTGGAATTTCCCCTGTTTTCTGCAGTGGTAGAGCTGCCTGCAGTGGAGAATGATCAGTCTCTCTCTGAATGAGAAGCAATTAGGTATGTGTGAATCCACACTGGCTTTAACTCTGAACTTGGTATTCCACACTGACCCGGCCTTGCGACATCGTTCCAGATGGACACGAATTATATTAAGACAGGGTTTCACTCTACACTTCAGACTGGACTTGAACTCGCTTATCTAGCCCATATGGCCTCTAACTCAGCAATCCCACTGCCTCAGCCTTTCAAGTGCTAGGATTACAGGCATTCACCATCATAGCCAACAAAATATTTTGGTTTTAGCTCAGGAAATTTTTTCAGTTTAGTAACTTTTTGGCATAATTATTTTATGCCACTGAAAGCACAACTTTATGTTCTTCTTCTGAACCTTGCAGGAATTTATTTTGAACATTTGAAGGTGATTTGAGAAATCACTTTCTGCATGAAATTGATCCCAAATCAGTTGCTTTAAACTATAATTTATCATGCCTGTAAGATGCTGGAGGATTTGGCAGTGCAAATCCAAGGAGAATAATCACAATTTATAGATGACAACAGCTACTGGGAAGTCACAGAGGTGATTTTTAAGAATGATTGATTACTTAAACCTTCACCATTGTGGTGGCAGTACACATACACACACACACACACACACACACATACACACACACACACACACACACACATACACACACACACACGATGAACTTTAAAACAGTAAAACTCTGTGGCAATACTAGAATGTCCTCAAAGCAAGAAAAACTATGTAATGGATTTTTCTAATGTTATTCATAGGACTCTAGATTTCAGGGGACTTTGTTTTTAACAGAAAAAGAACATTTTTAGCCACATTTTCCATATCCTTTAGGCTATTTTTTGTAAAAGTAACGCTGTTACTTTGAATTTTACAAATATAAATAGTTTTCATTAATAAAATAAGACAGATTTTTGTGGGGTTTTTTTCTGCACAAGATGAGGATTTCATTTCTTCATCTTCTTGCATTGACAGAAAAAAGGAACTCCTGCATAAGCCTGCTCCATTCATGCATCTCCTTCCTGAAATTTAAATCTTAAAGCAAAGGTACACAAAGGCAGAAGGAACACTTAGAATCTACGTATCAAGCCAAAGAGTATAGCTAGACAATTCTTTCTATCAAACCACTTCTGTGACATCAGTTCCCTAAGATCCTGGGAATGAGTCACCTCCACTTAGGTTTCCAGCCTTATTGTGGGTACTCTGAGGTCCCAAGTCACTGCAACAAAATAAGTGATCTAGCCAAACATTTGTTTTTATAGCTAGTGTATTAAGAGCATGATGTAGAAATTTTTCTCTCTGGTTTGGTAACTGAGGCAGAATTCTGGACATAAAAAGTCCATAGAAATCGTAAATCACAAAGGCAAGTGCCAGCATTCGGTATTATATGTCTCTCTCTGCTCTTAGTATGAGTTACTTTATGCTCAAATAAATTCTAGTACTTATGTCTTGTACTTGCTTTGCAGAAAGCTGGAAATGACAGAATCTTTAAAAACAGAAGTGGCTTTGATGCTTGAAAACACTAAGTTTCATCTCAAAGACCTTTTTGACACTGCCTCTTGTCCTGTCAGCTTCACAAAGCCACACAGCAGGAAACTGAAAGAGAATTAGTAATGCGAGGCAGTGGTCGGCCAGATGGGCTCACTGCATCCCCCTCCAAACTGGTACACTAAAATCCTAATCCTAGTAACTCAGAACACTTGGCTCTAGGTCTTGATAAAGATAAATAATTGTGAATGAGGTCATTTGGGTGAGTCCCCAGGCAAGATGACAAACATCCCTACAAGAAGAGGAGAGACGAAGAGGAACTTTCAGAGAGGGAAGGTGGTGTGGTCACTGGAAGGATACGAGCATCTTTAAGTCAAAAAGGAAGACCTCAAGAAAAAGAAATTAATCTTGGAATCATTTTTTTCTTAGACTTTGAGCCTTCAGAGCTGTGAGGAAACAAGTCTCATTCATCTCAGCTGTTAGTCTGTGGTCTTTGCTATCACAACTCCAGCAAACACAGTCACCACGTAGGGGTGCTGTGTGCTCATTCTCTCATTGCTACCTTGTGGACCCAGTACCCTGAAGTCGGACTACAGATGAGACCTACGTTAGTGCACCAAAATGGGTGGAAACTCCTTGCTCCACCTGGCATATTCCTAAGAACAGAGAAGAGAAATTCAAAGGAAATCAGTCAAAACCAAGGTTAGAAATAATTTCAGTGGAATCATAACTGCCATAACATAGTGACAAAATCTATGAGAATTTTCAGTCCTTAAAGCTAAAAAACAAATTCTTCATTTATTTTCACTGTCTAAGGGATAAAGCGCGATGTTCATCATAAACTTTCAGTTTACCCATCTGTGCATGTTCTCTGTGATCCTGCCCACTCAAATCATATATACACTAAGACCCAGAATAACTTAATATTACACAGACATGCTGAATTTAATGAGGATTTGCTTCACATAAAACATGATTTTAACATCATACATTTGGGAATTATAAAGATATAAAGGTATTCCACTTCATTTAAAATTGAAATATTCTATAGATCATACTTTGAAAACTGTTGCAAAAAATTTTGCTGATGGTGTCTATTATTACTCCTGAATGATTTGAACAGATTAGACAAAAATGTACCATCAGCAGTTATGACAAGCAAAAGAAATGAAATGTTTAAAATCTACAAAGGCTTAATCTCTTTAAAAGCATATTGATAGGATGTAGAATCTTTGTATTTGGAACGCATCCCAGGAATCTAATTTACATTCTCAAATCAGTGACAATAACAAATAACTTTGTGAAGACAATCTTTAGAATAAAAGTTACTAAGTCATCAGACTATAGGAAATTGAGCAAATTACAATAAATGAAACTATCTTTGTTTTTCTGTTTTTGTTTTTGTTTTTATTTTTATTTTTGTTTTCTTGTTTGTTTTTGGTGCCAGGGATTGAACTCACAACCTCATGCTTGCCAGGCACGCACTTATGCCACTGGGCTGAATCCCAGGCCCTTATCTTTGCCTTAGTTATCTTATGGTTTGATAAATTTTCAAGTTCTGTGCATCAAAAAGTTTCAAATTTTCCATCTATCAGTGGATCTTTATCAGATTCATTTATATTAATCAAAATTATTATCAGACAGTGATCTCTAAAGTATATGAATCCTGATTTAATCAATATCTGTTCTTATACAACTCCTGTTTCTGAAATCTTGCAATGTAAGCCAGACTCAGACAGTTTGTAGCCATCTCTAGTGCAGCATTGGTCAGAATAATCTCCCCATGGCCACACTGACACCTCCCAAAGGACATGGAAGACTGTGGCATTTACATAGCTAAGGATTACAAAGATCACTTCCCAAATGAATGAGTCATGTTTTAACACCACATTTTAAGAAACTCTGAAAGCACAGAAAGATTAAATGATCAGGCACAGAAGCAAGATAGCTTGTAGTGTGGGGACAATCGCTAAGGGGAAGATGCCAGACATTTGAAACATGATTGAGCAAAAACAGAGGGGAAAACATGTCACTGAAAAATAGCAGCTAAAGAAGCTAACATGGCAGCTGCCTGAGGTCAGAACCCAGACAAAGTGCAAAGCCCGTGGTCTCGGGATGAACACTGTATGGGAGATCCTGACTGCGGCTCCCTCCTCATCTCAGAGTCACTAGCATACAGGATTCTTTTCATTCAAAACAGTGCACTGCAAAATATAATTATGAAGAAAAACCCCAAGACATTCATATTCCAATTAGTAATTATAAAATAAGTAGCTGTGTAATATAAAATAGAGCTGTGTAATACCACCCAAACCCAAGAATTAAAAGGAAATGCTACAACCTAACCTGGTCCCCACAGGGCAGCCGCCTCATATGACCCCAGTCCTGTCTTGCTGAACTAGGGGACTGTCACTCTCATTTTTAAACCTGTTTGATTCCAAGCAGTGCTGTGCACACTGAAACAATCACGAGGCTTATCACTGTCAGCGTCTAAGGATCAGTCACCCCTCGCTCCACTTACAGAAGCAATGCTGCACAGGAACTGGGACGTTAGCAAGACTGGAGACCCGAGGCTGGGAAAGCAAAGGAGATGAGATGGTTCCTCTCTTTCATTCTTTTATTTTCTTAACCATTAGTTGTGACTAAAATTCACACAAGCTAACAGGTTCCAACATTAGCTCAAGAGAACATGAAAGTCTCCGAACCTGCTGATGAGGACCAGGGTGCAGACCATTGTGCAGATCATGGGTAAAGAATTGGAAAAACAGGGTCTTGAAACAAACTGAAGGCAAACCATCTACTTAACCTGTAAACAGAATTTAGGTGATCAACACAGCCCGATTTTCATGAAAAACAATAATCACCTCAAATGAAGTAAAGGATATTCCTCAGGAAACCCATGACTCAGAGAAATGTCACCTAAGACCTCAGTGACATGGTCACCTTGGCACTGGCCCCACTTCTCTATGCTTGATGGCACCTTTCTCTCTCTCTCTCTCTCTCTCTCTCTCTCTCTCTCTCTCTCTCTCTCTGTCTTTCTGTCTCTGTCTCTGTCTTACTCTCTCTGTCTCTGTCTCTGTCTTTGTCTTTCTCTCTCTCTGTTTCTGTCTCTTTGTCTCTGTTTCACTGTGTACATCTCTATCTGTCTCACTATTTCTGTCTTTCTCTCTGTCTCTGTCTCTGTCTCTGTTTTTGTCTGTCTCTTTCTCACTGTCTGTCTTTCTTTTTCTGTCTGTCTCCATTTCTCTCTCAGTCTGTCTGGCTCTTTCTCTTTCTCTCTCTCTCTTTCTCTGAATATCCATAATATTCCTACAACTTATCTATATCTGTACGACAGCCACTTTGCTGAAACACACATACTCCAGGTAGGTATCTCAGGGTCAGAATCACTTTGAGTTCTTGTTGCCATTCTCTGATATTTCATGCTGCATTTTTAATACAGCCACAGTTGATGGGTGTGTATGTGTTGCTTTTCTATTTTAGGTACTGAGGAATTTAACTAAACCAACCAAACTGAAAAGGGATTTTTATTTTTATTTTTTTTTATTTTATTTTTATTTAAGGAGAAAAGAAAAGAAAGAAAAAAAAAACAGTGAAGGGGTACAAGTTATACAGATTTACAGAAGAAAAAAATGCGCAGTAGGAAATCACTAGTTAATGGATTACATATTGCCATCTTAGAAATAATTGTTCGAGTCACAAAATTAAAGTTGTAGAGTGGACATTCCAACAATGATACTGCAAACAGTTCTGTTCAATGATCCAATAAAACTCAGTGATATCATTTTCTATCTTATACATTTAAATATACATGCAGTTATATAGTTTAGAGCACTTTCTTTTCCTCTCTTTTGTACCGTGACTATTACACATTTTGGGTTTCATTGCTCCCACGGTTCTTATTGCATTTTGGAAGAGAGTAGAACCAAATGTGACATAACAGAACAGAATCGGTCAAGTCAAAAGGGTGGACACAATAGATAATATAAAAACATAATACAAGGTGATCAACAATGGTTACCATAATGCCTCCCGCTATTTCTAATAGAATTGCCTATATCATTAGTTGTAATACAATTGAACAAAACCGTAAAGAATAAAACCGACAAAACCAAAACATTGGAGATATTGTAGGTCTTCAAAAGTAGATAAAAGTCAATGAGAATGGGCGTTATAATGAATCTCATTATCTTCTCAGCTGATGCCTAAACTTTCGAACCTGATACTATCCAGCAAAACAGAATAGAGAAACCTCAGTCAAAAACAAGATGGTGAGAGTAATACAGGGCTTCAAATCGAGATAATAGAAAGTCAAAGTGGGTTACTATATTATATCCTGCTATATTTTTCCCTTTAATTAAATGGATAAAAATAAAAAAGTAAATAATGGAGTGGAGATTGAGAAAAGAGAGGGCATAACAGCGAAACAGGGCAGATCAAAACATAACCATTTAAGCAGAATAGTGTTTCACCACCAGATAATCCTGACCCAAAAATAGTTACCATATTGACTCCCTCCCTGAAGTCCTTGAGTACAACTTCATATACTGTAGCATTAAGTATATCAAAACAATGTAAACCATTTAAGAGAATGACAGCATTATAGAGTATTTAGAATCGACTAACAGAAGATGAACAATGGTCTCTGTATAATCTCCTTGTCTTTAAAAGGTTTTTGCTTATACTATCGTACATAACAAAATCCAATAAGATACAACCTGTTTAGACCATTGGAGACAGAAGAACAAAAGCTAGATGAGACTTCAAAACAAGATGGTACTAAATCAGCATTACCTATTAAGATGTCATTTTCTCCAAAAAAAGCTGTTCCTATCATCCAATCTTCTCTGTCTCATTTCTGTTGAGCTCTTTTTCTGTCAGTAGCTGTCAGTTTGTCTTCTTCATTTTGTTCTCTGCTCCATTTGTTGTGGCCTCCCCGCCACTATTTCTGGGTTCTTTGTATTTTTTTTTTTTTTTTTAGAATATCCTGCAATACTCTCTGTAGAGTTGAATTGGTGGTTGCAAATTCCCCTAGTTCCTCTTTATCCTGGAAGCACCTCGTTTTTCCATCAATTTCCAGGGACAGTTGTGCAGGATATCTCAATCTTGGCTGGAGATTATTATCTTTCAAAGCTTGAATTATTTCTCCCCATGCTCTTCGTGATTTGATGGTTTGTGAAGAGAAATCTGCTGTAATTCTGATGGGTATTCCCTTGTAAGTGATCTGTTTCTTGTCTCTTACAGCTTTTAATATTCTGTTCTTGTATTGAATTTCTGGAATTTTTATTATTATATGCCTGGGTGTTTCTCTGTTAGGGTTGTAGGTAGCTGGGGTCCTGTAGGCCTCATACATCTGAGTATCTTTACCTTTTGCTAAATTAGGGAAATTCTCCTGGATTATTTCTGTGAGTAGCTTTTGTAGTTCACTTGTTTGTGTCCCTACTTCTTCTTTTATGTTCTTAATGCTTAAGTTATGGCTCCTCTTATCATCTTCTTGTCTTTGTATTATTGCTGTGTGTTTCTTTGTTATTTTTAAGAAGTTTTTCATTTCATTCTCCCATGTTTCAAGTCTGCCCTCCAATTCAGATAGTCTGTCCTTAGTTTCTTTCAAGCTGTTATGCCAGTCTTGGATAGACTTCTTAATTTCTTGATAGTCCCTTTGAACCTGCTTCACATACTCAATGCTTTCTCTGTTTTCTCCATCAAGCAATTCTCCCCTCTTTTTCTGTTCTTCCATTCCACCATCTGCTTTTTCCTGGGTGGTGCTTAGCATTTCTCTAACTATTCTGCATACTTCTAGCTTCAGGTCATTGATAACTTCATTCCTGAATTGGTCTATGAGGCTCTCTAGATGGCGCTTAATGTATATTGGTGCGGTGTCCACTATTGCCTGATTCTCAGGATTGGGGGCCGAGGAGCCTTTTTTGTTGCTTCCCTTCCCCATATTTTCTGTTCCTATAAAATGCAATCTTACATAGGAGGCCCGGCTTCCCTGCCTGTCAGCCACAGCCTGATCAAATTGTGCTGGCTAGTTGTTCCCGCCCACCGCTGCGCCCCAGGGAGTTGCGGAGGAGGCAGCCTATGCGGGAGTCGGTCGCTCCTCCGGGCCACCGTCAGGCTCTGGGATCTGGGTTAGGCCAGCCTAGGGAGTCCACCAGCAGCGTCACTCAGGCCAGGCACCTTTCACCAATCCCGTCCGAGAGGGGAATGTGCAGCTGGAGTTGCCACCGCGCCCTGCTCTTACAGGACTGCCCGAGCCCAGAAAAACCTCTGCTGGAGTCAAACTGTGGTAGGGAGTCAGTTTCTCGCTCACCTCACCACCAGTCAGTTTTCCTCCTTGTCCGTCCTGTTTCTGACTCCGTTCACAGACTCCCGTTCCCAGAGCTCGGCGTGTCTCTCCTTGCTGAGCCGCTGTGGAGGCAGCCAGCCGCCGGGCGGCGGGAAACCCAAATCGCGGTTTCCAATGGCGCGGGGTCGAGCCTCCACACCAAGACTTCTCTGTTCCTATTTTAGCGCCAGGACTGCATTCTAAGTTGGATTCTCTCAGCCCAGTTCGTTCCTGAGTCAGCAGAGCACATCTCTACTGGTTCGTATCTCCTTAGTCCGCATCATTCCTGGCCTCTGAGCCGAGCCTTTCAGAGAGCTTTCAGTAGCTGCTGCTGTCTGTCCGCCATGTTCTCCGATCTCTGAAATGGGATTTTTAAAGGCCAAGTGACAACAATTTATCGTCTCACAGTTTTAGAGGCAGGAAGACCCCATTCAACATGTCAGCAGTTTGGTGTCTTGGGGGCCCCTGACCATGGCTTTAGATGGGCATTCTCCCTGTCCTCTCCTGATCTTTCCTTTGTGTCAGTCTGTGCCAAAACCATTCCTCTTTATTCCTGCTCAAAAGTTTATTTTTAAATGTATGTCTGAAACAACAACTAAGTGCTGTGTAGTTTTACAGTGTTCAGCTTTATGCTTTAGCACACATACATCAACATTCTGTGCATAGTGAGACCATGTAAGACCCAGTGCTCTCATCATAGTTTTTAAGTATGAGAAGCATTAATATTAACTACAGTCTCCGTGCTGCACGGTAGATGTCCGTGTCTTTCACCTCCTGTGCAATTGATTTGTTTTTTTTATCTTCTGAAAAATTTCTCCCCTACTCTAATCCACCTCCATCTGCAATGGGCTTCCATGATTTCCTGCCTTTAGGCTCTATGTGTAAATCAAGCGAATTTGTCTTTCTGTGCCTGGCTTGTATTACTTAGTTTAGTTTCCTCCAGGTTTATCCATACTATTTTACAGAATGGAAGTTTCTTCTTTCTTAAACTGAAGCCAGTCTCTTGCGTTTATATATCAATATGTTGTCTACTCATTCATTGATGGAAACAAGTTCATTCATTATTTGACTGACGTGAATAATGCTAAAATGAATGAGGTCATATTAACTGACTTCATGTAGACAAATACCCCAAACGGAGCATACTAAATCACATGTCAGATCCACTGTTAATATTTTGAGGAGCCTCTATATTGTTTTCCATATTGAGGACAGAAACACTCCTCCTCATCCCAGGGATACAATATCTACCTTCATCCCACATCCTCACCAACACTTAACTTCTGTCCTTTAGGTTATAACAATTGGAACACATGAGAGAACATCTCATATATTTCAATGTTGCTTTCATTTTCACTTCGTTTGGGATTAGTGGTGTTGGCTACCTTTTGTTATACTTATGGGACATTCATAGGTCTTCTTTTGAGAAATGTCTACTTAGTTCTCTATTTTTAATGAGGTTGTTCATTTGCTACTGAGTTGCTTAAGTAAAATGAGATTTAAATACTTTACAGTGCAATATCCTAAGCAGAAAGACCAACTGCATTCTATTCCTGTGTTTTTTTTACAGCTGTGAAAGATTATAAAAAGTTGCATAAATAGCAAAAGCATTTGGTGAGACCTGATTTTTCTTAATGGAGTGGATTTCAGAAGGTGGATAATTGGCAGGAAAAGACAGAAATAGAGGAATTTTCTTACAAAAATTGTATGACTATATTCCCACAGAAGCCTGTGAGTTTTTTTTTTTTTTTTATCATTTTCCAATTATCTCTACACTATGCTCCATAGTTCACAGAATACACTGTGCATCTTATCATGCATGTGACATCAAAGCAGCTGAAAGGGAATGTTCGTAGCTATTTTTCTTTAGGTGCACATGTGCACAGGTATGGACGTATTACACACACACATGCATGCTCATATGTACAAGTATGTGATGACACTGTTGCCTGCATTTCTCTATACATATCAATGAACACACATGTGTAAGTCTGTGCATAACAGATTGCTTTGCTATGTATGTTCTTAGGAAAACTTGTTGATACTTACTAGGCAGTGTAAGTCCGCATGGTATTAGTACTGATTGTGTCATTTCTCTGTGGACCTTAGGGATGTTAAGGTGAGGTGAAACCACTGTGAGGGTAGAGTCCTAATCCAGTGGGACTGGGTTTAGGAAGAAATTGGGAGAGAACTAAGTTATGAAATTTCTTCTCACATGTGATTCTCCTAGCATCTTGCGACTCTTCAAAAAGGCATGGCTGGGAGGAAACAGCTCACCAGACACAATCACCCAAGCATGAGCTTCCTATAAAAACTACTGTGCAAATTAAACTTTCTTCTTTACAAATCTCTTAGTCTATTGTATTCAGTTATAGTAACTACACACATTTGGAATAAAATGCACACGCATTTTAACACAAGATTTTTATCTTCTCAAAATATATTACACTGCAAGAGTTACACTGTTGTCTTAATGTGTGTCTTTAGTGTAATAAATAAAATCTTAGAATATTATTTATATTCTTAAAGAAGCTTGCATTGCTTCCTACTGAGAAAAATTCCCCAAACTAATTTTATTTGCAAGAGTTTCAGCATTGCGACCTTATGATTTTTTTCTCCACCTTTCTTGACATTGACTCCAACCTGACTATATTACAAAAAGAATATTTATACTGTGGTAAGTGTATGAACTACTGTTTTCTGGTTCCAAATAACTTCATAATATGTAAAGCTACCTTGACCTTTAAAATACAATTTAATAAATTTAATGTTTTAACCCTTACAGAATTCCTCCATAAATTTTTATTCTTAAAGCTAGCAGTATCATTCAAAACTAGAGATTTAACAAATGTCAGATGAAAATGTTCAAGTGCCATGGCTCTGCCCTTTTGTAGTATATGTCTTTGTTTTTAAATTAGAAAGTATTGAATCGGGAGCATTGTTCTATCTGATCTGTTAAAGTATAAAAATGCCAAGGTAAAATAAAGATTATTACTTAATTTAGTAGGAGAGAAGGAATTTATTTTTACTTAACTTTGCTAAATAAGGAAATTACTTTTAAAATTTAATCCTTGTTTTTGAACTATGCTTAGTTACATTCATATTCTCATTGATCATCCTATCATTACATTTATTTTGTAGCAATTATTCAGTAGTATCAAACCAGATAAAATGAACAATTAAGCAATATCCAAATATAGAATATACTACACATATTCATATGGCACATAAATGTAATGTACATTTTGCCAAATCAAAATATATAGCCATAATCAAAGCCAATTGAATTTTAAATAGTAAAAGCAAACAAGATGCCTGAGACTAAACACACAGATCAAATTAACAAGAAGACTAGAGATCCCAGAGAGAAAAGACTTCTGAAAGACAAAATGGATGCTGTAACATTAGAGAAACGGGGCCTCAAAGATCTCAGCTGTCATCAGCTCCATCTCAGGCCCTCTGCTTCTCCTTGAGGAGCAGACAAGTCCAATCTGCAAGTTGCCTGCTGAGAAAAATATTGCACATAGTTTTGAGTTGTTCAGTAACACAGATCAGCTGCCCTTAAGATAACTGAAGACAGGCCTGCCATGTAATGTTACCGCCTATCCTTTAGAGTAGAGGTGAGAAGGAAGGCAGCTTTGCGTTGCAGATTCTCCTGGAGACCAGGATTTTCACCGGAAGATTTCCAGAAAGGAAAACCTGTTAAGCCTCCCTAAGATCCTATGCTGCCTTCTCCACTATTTTGCATATGAGGGAAACAGGAGGACTAGAAGAATTTCTGAATCATGCAGAAAAGGATGGTGGAATTGAAACTCGACCTTGGCTAAGCCTGAGGACAAAGCAGTGAAAGACGCTACATGGCAGGAGACAGCTTGTGCACCCTACCCTCACCTCCTGCCCGAGATTGTCCTCAGTCCCAGCATAGACAGAAGTTTCCTTTTATGGGCAAAACTCCTTTACTCAGGCTCATAAGTATCCTTCCTGGTCTTACATCAATTAAAAAGTGATACTAATTTGATAGAGCTTGAGACAGAAAAGATCTTTATCAACATGAGATCACTGGAAAAAAAAAAAAAAAGTAGCGCAGAAACACTTGTGCCAGAGCTGTAAGGATGCTGTGCAGCCTTTAGCTTCCTGTAGCTTGAACACAAAGTAAAGAGGGTCTTTCAACAGCCAAGATGGGAGGAAATCTTTAGGAATTTTCCATGGATTTTTAACTTAGGTTCAACACCTATTTATTTTCTTATATTCAAAGCATAAGAGAATCCTGTGTAACAGTGACTGAGCAAGTCAAGACAGACCTCCTGTCTGAATTAAGAATTCTATTCATCACCTCTGGTATTAGGGGCTGGGGATTTAGCTCAGTGGCACAAGCGCCTGCCTTGGAAGCAGGCAGTTGTGAGTTCGATCCCTGGTACCGATAAAAAGACAAAAAACAAAACAAACAACAACAACAAAAAAAAAACCAAACAGCCTGATTCTATTCATCACCTCTGGTATTAATGTTTTATCATTTCTGCAATCACCTGATAAGGAAAATAACTGATGTGATACTGATTTTATATGATGAATTGACTGGTCAAGTCATGCCTGGATTAAATATTATTTTCGGATGGTCTTTGAGATTCTGGATGAAATTAGCTCTTAAATTCGTGGGATTCAGTAAATAGTCTCCTCCAGAGGGTAGGATCATCATCATGGAACCTGATAGGAGCATGAATAGAACACATACAGAAAAAATTGTTCCCTTTTTCCTTCCTTCACATTTGAGTTACATCACGTCTCATCTTTGCCCAGCGAGGCGTTTCCACCTCCCACTCCTCTGGTTTTCAGGCTGTCTTTGCTGAACTGAACGAAGCTATCACCTGTCTTTGGACTGAAGCTTGCAGAAACATCTGGGGAGATGTGTCCCTCTATTTCGAAGTGGGTAATTCAGTTTTCAGTCACTAGAGACACGTGAACCAATTTCTGTTGATGAATTTCTCTTTCCCTATCTCTACCTCTCTTTCTCCCTCTCCTTCTCTCTCTGCCTTTCTAATTAATGAAACCAGAAACTTTAAAAGTAACTAATAAACTGACAAAAAAGGCAAACACATAGATCAATGAAACAGATTAGAAGATACAAAAACAGTACCAAATACACCCAGCAAACTTATTTTTTATGAAGCCAAACAGCCTCATTGGAAGTAAAATAGTCTCTTTAATCATGGTAGTGGGAAAAGTAACTTTCTATGTGCTGAAGATTAAACCTAGAATCATGTCTCTCACCATGTGTTAAACTAAAATCAAAATGAAACAAATATGCAAATATTAAAACAGAAAGACTAGATCTGCTATAAGAGAGAAAAGTAGTACTCTTGAAGTCACAAACATAGCCTAATACTTTGTGAACAAAAGCCCAGTCACACAGGAAATACCACAGAGAATCAAGAACTAGGTTCTCATCTTATTATAAAGCTTTTGGACAGTAAAATAAATCACCAATAGAGCAAAAAGACAACCTGCAGACTGGGAAAATGTCTTTTACCAGTTATGCCTCAAAAGACCAATATCTAGAATATATAAGCAACTCAAAAACTCAGATCCCTCAAATATAAGGACCTACTTCAAAAAATGGGCATCTGAAATGAAGACATTTCTCAGATGAATAGAAGTGGCAACTAAATACATGAAAAATACAGAGCATCACTGGCCATGTGAAAGATGCAAATTAAAACAAAGCTGAGATTCCATCTCACTCCGGGAAGAATGGCTACCATCCAGAAATAAGCCAATAGCAAACGCTGTGAGAGATGCTGGCAATATTGGAAATAAAGGAACCCTTCCCCACTGGGGGTGGGAATGTAGACTGGTAGTGTAGGATGGAAATCAGGGTGGAGATTCCCTCAAAAAACTGAAACTAGAGATTCCATTTAACCCTGCTTATTCACTGCTTGGTATTTTCTCAGAATTAAAAACATCATAACACAGTGATGCATACAAACTCAAGGTTATAGCAGCACAGTTTGTAATAGCTAAATGTGAGAAACAGCCTAAGTGCCTTCAATTGATGAGTGGAGAAACGAAATTTCTTTAAATATATAATGGAGGGCACCTTGCAGTGAAGGATAAACCTGAGACATCCCTAGGTAAGTGGATGCAACTTGAGACCAAACTCTGCAAGTGAAATGCATCATACATATGTATTTAAACATCACATTGTTTATATGGAATAGATAAATAAGGACCACAGTGTGTAATAAATGTTGTGAAACAAGAAAAAATGATCAAATGAGAAAGGGGAACAAGGGAGGGGGTGAGGGACAGGAAGGGAAAAAAAGAAAATAGAAGATGAAAATGGAAAGTAAGCTTTTTTTGTAAATAAGGAGGAAAGAGGTGTTGAAGAGAGGGAAGGGAAATGAATATGCTCTTTCAAAGGGGTCACTGTGAAAGTTTCATGTTACGTTTTTACAAAACAGGCGAACATTTGTGTTTCATTTCATTAAACTCCGAAAAGTCTCTCGGATCTCGCCTTTGGGGAAATGGAGCATTCATACCTGACGAGTGTAATGGGGATCAGGTTCAGTCAAGGAAACCTTTCAGGGTTTCAAGGGGTGCAGCAACAGGTCTGCACCAAAGCACAGAGCACCCGGAGCATTTGCCAATCTCCATCTTCCAGGGGTCCCTGGGAAAAAGGGTTTACTTGATCTTTCTAAATAATTGATACTGCATGACAGCCAGAAATTTCTGTGAGCCAAATAATTTCTGCCAATGTCATATAGCAATTAGAAATAATAATGCTATGATCACACAGCCTTAATCAACAGTTCTCGCATGTAATCTTGGGGCACGCATGAGTGTACTGAGGGACACACTGAATAGCTACAAGACTTAGCGGAAATTATAAAAATGATAGCAAAAGAGACTGGGATTTACAAGAGTTATTTTGCATACGAGTGTTAAAACTCCTGGGCTATTTAAGCAGCAGAGAGTGATGGTGCTACACTCTCCAATGTCATCCAATCAGGTGTTTCTGCACATTTTAAGGTCCTATTAAATGCATGCTACACATCTTCATTCTGTGTAATTCTAGCCATGGGGAACTTCAGACAAGAAACTCTGGGCAACTTCAGACAAGGAACTCTGGGCAGCTCTTTCAGGGATTGTATGAGTGTGTGTGTGTGTGTGTGTGTGTGTGTGTGTGTGTGTGTGTGTGTGTGAAGTTTTGGGGGTGGGAAAGAACCCAGGACATCATTCATGCTAAGCAAGAATTCATCTGTTAAGTTTTTCTCACAAATACCCGGCAGGCAGTTTTAAACAAATTTGTTCAAAATTTCAGCTTTTACACAAAGGTGCACACTCCCTCTATGAGCCAGAATAAATTAACAAATACAAATACTTACTATGATTTTCTAAAAAAAAAAAAAAATAGCTACAGTTAAAAGCACTAGTACAAAAAATAACTGCCTCAAAGATAAGAGATGTCAGAACTCAAAAAAATTTGCAGGTAGCAAACTTTAGCAGGAAAAAAAAAAAATCTGACCAGCATTGTCCCCTAGTTCCATGGCTTTGCTGTGTACAACCTCTTGGGTTGGAAGGGCTCTACCTAAATGGCTGCGATCTCTAATAAACACACCAGGCACCCATTAAAGAGTCCTCTCTAAGGACTCATTGGCTTTGACTGTGCTTTTCAGGACACAACTGAGCAAATATGGTGTAAACAGTAGCACACTGCAGACCCACTGAGGGTCCAATGCACTCCCCTTTGGGCTCCCGATGTCTGTGTGGCCTTTTGTTCTGCAGTCCTCTTTCCAGTGCTTCAGCACCTCACCTAATTACCAGAAGATGAGGGATAGTCAGGGGTGCTATAAAGCACTGGCTCATTGGTGTGAAGTACTCTAATAACTCTCTAAGCCTAGGATTCACTTCCACCATTATTTTTCCATCTTGGACCCAATGCAATTAAGGAGAAAAGTTTTGAGTTCATTATGGCAAAGGGAATACATATGTGGATAATTTTTATTACTTTTTATTTAACTTTCTTACTGAAGTAGAATAATGTAGTTCAAATGAAATAGCTCTGTTTTGTGGAAGTTAAAAAAGCTTTGATGTTTCAAAGTTTCTGTTCTACAAACTCACGGATGGTTTCCTTCCTCTAATCAGTGATCACTCCTAGGTGGTGCAGTGCAAGGCTATGAACAGCAGGGGCTGGTTTCACAGCTCTGCCATATTCCATCTTGGTAAGTTTCAGTGACTGAATTATTCATTTTGGCTGTGTGTATCTCATTTATCAAATGAGGAAGATAATAATCTCTACCTCATATGGTTGTTGATCAATATAATAAAACCTTGTAAATTAATGTGTATGAGTCACTTTTCTGATGCTCGGCCCAAAACCAAACCACCAAAACATTCAGGAGGAGGGATTTACTTTAATTCAGTTTCAGTGACTTCAGTTCACAGTCGAGTATGTTCAGTGGGTTCAGTTCGTGGTCAGGTAGGTTCAATTCATGGTCTGGTAAGTTCAATGGGTTCCGTTCATGGTCATTCAAGTAGGACCAAGGCAGAAACGATGTGATCAAAGGGTGTCGCAGAGTACTACTGTCCACTGCATGGTGGCCAGCAACAGAGAGAGAAGGACAGAGCCAGCTAGGGAAGCTGGTACAAATCTCCAGGTTTTATCCCCAACACTGACAGGCCCAACTCTACATGTGTTATGACATTTTAGATCAAAGTCATAACGGCGTGTCTGGTAGTTTAACATTTTTGCAGCCTTTGCAATATTTTGTTTGATTTAAAAAGAAAATATACTATATGCATATTAAAATAGATTTTATTTTTTCTAGCACTAAATCATTTTTGTTAAAAAAGAGTTCTAATTTATTTATTACAAAATTTCATCCAATTATAGCCTTGTCAGTGACATAAAGAGCAAACTGATTAATGATTTCAACTTATATTCATTATAAACTATGCAGAACTCCTAATTTAACAACTCATTATTAAAATGTAAAACAATGAATTTAATCTTTTTAATTAATCAAATTTAATTTCAGTAGGAGATAGATAACTTCCAGAAGAACAATATGGATAGTATCATTACTTACTTATATATGAAAGTAAATTACTGTATATGAATTATTCTTACCCAATAGTTAATTTAAAAAGAAACTTTTTAAATAAATCTAAGCCTCAATCAAAAATTAAAGAGCAGAAAAATCAACCTGAACTCTATCCTTGGCTTGTATGTTGTGGTGTGAAAAATCACTTCTTCAGCTGGTACCCTTGAAAAAGTCATGCATGAATTACACTAAGGATACTTTTCCTTATTTTATAACATTTGGTGGAAAACATTTTCGTTCGCCTTGAATGCAGCTCCAAAAATGCAATAGGATAGATCTCACTAAGTCTTTATGCCTCCTTTGGATTTCTCTGCTCAGTGGACTCACAATTCAAGAAGTATATAGCTCAGTAATGTCAGAAAACATGAAGATTTGCTCATTTTCTATTTCAAATATAATTAGTCTTTATATGTACACTTACATTAGGTTCACACCTCGCCTTATGCCTACAAAAAAACTATTGGAGCACCTTGTAAGAGCATGTATAGAGCAAAATGAGACCACTCGTAGGGAGAAAAGTTCAACAGAACCTTGGGAACTGGGTTCATGGGGTAGAGGTGGCCAGATCCTTTCCTTGGGACAGGCTATGACCACATGCTAAGCGTGCAGATGAACCTCAGTTTTCTGGGAGTGGGACAACTGGGAAAAAATAGTAACTGACTAAAAACTCATGAAAAATAACTGCAGTCTATCTAGGGACATTTCTTTTCTATAAAAATAGAAAATGGCTATTTTTATTATATTGGTCATTCCTGCCACTCCAGGAGTAGGGGATATCTTTCCATTTTGGATATCTCCTTCAGTTTCCTTTATATAGTTGTATAGTTTTCTTTGTAGAGGTCTTTCATTGCTATGGTTTGGTTAACTTCTAAGTAATTCATTTTTCCTGGTTGCTATTGAGAAGGGTATTGTTTCCCTGATTTCCATCTCAATGAGTTTGTTATCGATGTACAGGAATGATATTGATTTTTAAGTACTGACTTTGTATCCTGCTACTTTGCCAAGTATGTATATTTATTCTAGGTGTGCTTGATTGGAGTTTTTGGTGTCTTCCTTTTTCAAATGATTTTTCTGCATCTTTGGGGATGAATATATGATGTTTTTTCTTGCATTTGTTTATGAAACATTTTACATTTATTTATTTATTTATTTATTTATTTATTTATTTATTGGACGCTAAACTATCCCTGTGTCCCTGTAAGTAAATCTTACTTGTCATGATAAGATATTTTTGATGATTTGCTGCATTCTGTTGTTCTCACTGAGAATTTTTACATCGGTATTCCTTAAAGAGATTGGCTTATAGGGGTCCTTCTTAGTTAGATCTTTCTCTGAAAACATGAATTGAGATTCATTCTGCTTCCAGGAATGGCTTTGGGGGTACTGTCCCCCTTTCAATTTCACTGAAGAGCTTGAGGAGGACTGGCATTAGAGCTTCTCTAAAGTTCTTGCAGAATTTGACAGTGAATCCATCGAGACCGGGGCTTTTCTTAGTTGATAGCTTTTTATCACTTCTTCAATTTCAGACTGATACTGGCTTATTCGGGACTTTTATATCATCTCGGTTCAACTTCGGCAATTCATGGGTATAGGAAGTAACCTATTTCCTCTGAAAAACAGTCACTGTAGGTATCCAGGGTCAGAGACTGATTGATTCTTCCTGAGGTCTCTCTGAGACTTTGCCTGTGGAGATTCATAACAATCATGTAGCACTCAGATTGTTCAGTGAAATTGTGCCACTGCATGCTGCCATGTTGTTACCCACTGGCATGGGGTAGCATGCCTTGCAGTCATATGTTCTACATTTATAACATAAAATATGTGTGTCTGGATGTATAGCTAACACACGTCTTGAAGGAAGAAAACTCTTCATCCACACAAAAACACTGTATTAGAAAATGATATTACATACTATGTTAAGAGATGAAATAATAACCCTTCCCTCAGGAATATGGTCTTCAGTCTGTAGATGAAGAAATGGAGCCTGACATGCTGAAATGAGCATAAGGTCACAGACCTTCCCAAACCCAGGACTGGAACCTGGATGTATCAAATTCCACATGCACTGTTCTCCTGATCAGAAGTGGCAAATCTGTACAAAATCAGCACAGTGCCCACCAAACTCAGTAACTATCAATTTATGTCAGTCACTGGCCCCTCAACTAGTCTCTTTCACAGTCAGCTACTTTAAAATCAAGATTCCACACTCAAAGGTGATTGATTATTGTTAGGAGTTTATGCGTATCACAGTAGGTCTAGAGGTTCTTGAAAGAGTTGCTGGCCCAGACCGAACACTGTAACAAGGAAAGGCTGCAGCTAAGTTAGAAACCCCCCCCACACCCCCTATAGACTTGACTGTAACCCTATACCCCCTCCCTAGGAACCTGTTTTCTGGCGCTAAACCTGTGTGCCAATGAGGTACCAGTACATCTCTAATGGCCTTAGGGCACTGCCCTAAGCTTAGGCTATTTAGATTCCCCCATGCCACGTGTCCGAGAGAGAGATCGCCAGAGAGAGAGAGAGATCGCCAAAGAGAGATCGCTGGATTCCAGCAGCCAGCGTGCCAGTCTCCTCTCCCCGTGTTAACCACGCCCCGGGTGCAGTGGAGAGGCAGCGCCCGGGCTGGCGGAGGGGGGCCTCCCCGCCGCATTCCCGAAATAAAGTCACCGCTGCCCATTACTTTCACGGCCATCTGCTCCACTCCTCCTCGGACCTCCACCTCTCTCTCCCTCTCTTCTCCTCCTCTCCCTTCTCTCAGACCTAAGAATTCTAGATTAGTTTAATTATTCCGTGAATACGAAATAAAGAAACTGAAGACTGGAAAATCTCAGCAAGTTGGGATAATGTTTTGCTATACATGTATTACAGAATTTTCACAAATGATAAAGAAAAACCTCAGAAGAAAGCATATTTTAAAGAAATTCTATTTTCAGTAGAGGTCACTGTGAAAATGCATGTCCCATTTACTTACACAACATGGTTATTTGTGTCTACTTAGTATAACTGGTGGTTACACTCAGGGCTGCTGCACCCATGCTGTTGGTAAAGGCCAATTTTCTAAATACAAAGACACTCTAATGAGCAAAATAATTTCAAGTGGCATTGGCTCTGCAATGTGCAATGTCCAATGCTTACTTCGAATGCATTTGCATTTTTACATCTTCATCAGTAATTGGCTATTTTCATCCTAAATCAGCAGAATATGGAACAATTGCTAAGATGCTTCTATAAGCACAAAGCATAGATTTAAATACTAAGAATTCTGCACCTGTAGAGAAAAATCCACTTTATTCACAGCTTGAGAATCTGAGTTCTATCTTTTCTAATTTGGCTATAGAATGTAAAGTATGAGGAATTTCAAGAGTCAGGTTTTCTCTCATGTTCCATTTTCCTAAGGCCATTTTGTATTTTCATTTTGCATAAATGCAAAATTATAGAACTGTTAGGCCTGAGAAGAAGGGAGAGGATGGGAAGAGGGAGAGGAAGAGGTCCGTGGAAGGAGTGGAGTGGACAGCTGTGAAAGTAGTGGGCGGCGGTGGCTTTATTTCGGGAATGCAAGGAGAGCCACCCCCCCCCCCGGCCCCGGGGCGCAGCATCTCCACTGCACCGGGGGCCGGTGGTCTCTCTCTGGAACACACTCTTTCTCCTTCTTCTTCTTCTCCTTTAACACGTGGAGGCCGGCCCATAAGTAACCTCTGTCTGGGGTGGACCTCAAGGGGCGTTAGGGATGTACAGGTATTTCATTGGCACATGTTTTGGCGCCAGGGTTACAGGGATGGGGGTATAGGGTTACAGGCAAATCTAACCCTAACTTGGCTGCAGCTTTTCCTGGTTAAAGTTTCCGGTCTGGGCCAGCAACTCTTTCAAGAACTACACATATTTCCTTAAATAGTATGATTAATATTAAGCAAATTCACTGTGCACTGTTTTTCAATATACCTAAGTCCAGGGAGGAAACACATTTATAAACAGTAAGTTACATGAAATAGGCTTAGAAGTTACAGAGAGACATCAGGAATGAAAGAAATCAAGGATCTCTTGCAAGTTGCCCTTGGAGCCTCAAAGCTTCCAGTGTGAGGGAATTTGGGTAGTGCATTTCCTACTTGCTGGGAACCCCCAAAAGATACCCCACCCCACGTTATGCATCCTCAAGGGTAACAGGAGTCCCTGGCTTGGAGTTTTAAAGAATCTCCTGTTTTCACAAAAGAGAGGAGCAGAATCTGGCTGTGAGAAAGTTCTTCCCAAGCCTCAAGTTTCACATTCCTTAGGAGAAACTAGAGAAACCAGCTCCTCCTGTTCCCATCCCGTGCATTTGCAGAAGATGGGCTGGCTTCTCCTGAGAGCCAGAAGGAAAAAAGGGAATTCAAATGTCTAGCCATTAGCAATGCCTCTAGAACATCTACCCGGATTATACACCCTACACACATGGATGTGTGCACACTGACCCTAAGAAGTCTTGCTCACGACACCTTTAAACTTCATAGCAAACTTGCCTGCTTTCCTTTCTTTTTTATCATCATCTACTGTTGATTGATAATGAAATTAAAACTAAGAAAGCCACGGAAGTCATGGCCACACAACTAGCAAAGACCACAACTGGGAAAGTAATTCAGGGCTTTCTCAGATCACAACTTTTGTATTTCAGTGTTGCCTCATCTTCTGTGCTTTATCTTTCATTCTTAGACAAATTTAACTAACAAATCCCGCGGAATAAATTCTGAAACAAGCCGTGTTCTGTTGGATGTGTCCCATTTGAGGGCCACAATACTTGAAAGCCTCACAGAGTCCTAGACTGGAGATATGGAAGGCGGTGATGGAGAGATTGCAGCTATTGGCGAGCCAGTGGGATGGTGAGAAGAGGAAGGCAAAGCACCAAGAGCTCCATCAGAAAGATTATGTCTCCCAGCCTGGCTCCGCCCTCGACCCTCTCAGGTTCCAGCCCCCAAAGTCCCTGATCAACCCATCCTGCCTTGGAGCCAGCCCACTCTGGACTGAAATGAGAGTCACAGGAAACATCTCTCTCTCTCTCTCTCTCTCTCTCTCTCTCTCTCTCTCTCTCTCTCTCTTTAATGTAAACAGTTTTATTTTTTTTTTATTTAAAGGAAAACAAAACAGTATAAGGGCGCAAATAATACAGAATTTCAAAAAAACAGTAAGAAATCACTAGTTAATAGATTACATATTGTCATCTTAGAAATATTTGTTCAAGTTACAGGATTAAAGCATACAAAGTGGACATTCAAACAGTGAGACTGCAAACAGTTGTGTTCAATGATCCAAAGAAAACTTAGTAATATGGTTATCTACCTTAACACACCTGATAAAGGAGTGAAACAGGTTCACTGGAAGAACGACAGTCTCTTTAATAAATGGTGTTGGAAAAACTGGCTCTCCATTTGCCGAAAACTAAAGCTAGACCCATGCCTATCACCATGTACTAAATTAAAATCTAAATGGATCAAAGATCTGACTATTAAAAAAGAAACACTAAATCTATTGGAAGACAAATTGGGTAGAAACCTTGAAGACATAGGGGAAGATAGAGAATTCATGAACAGGATTCAAACCGCACAGGAAATACTTCCCAGAATCAGTAACTGGGAATACTTTGTATTAAAAAGTTTCTGCATGTCAAAAGAAATCTCCAGCATAGTGATAAGAAAACCCACAAACTGGGAAAAAAATCTTAGTGAGCCGTCCCTCAGACAAAGGACTTCTGCCTAAAACACATAAAGAATTTAAAAATTCAGAATGAATGCACACTTCTCAGATGAAGAAATACAAATAAACACATGAAAAAAATGTTCATCATTAGTCATTAGAGAAATGCAAATTAAAACCACACTGAGATTCCATCTCACTCATGAAAGAATGGCCAGGATCAAGAAAATAATCAACAACAAATGCTGGAGACACTGTGTGGAAAAAGGAACTCTTTCACTGTTGGTGCGAGTGTAGACTGGTGCCACCGTTGTGGAGATCAGTCTGGAGATTTCTCAAAAAGCTGGGATTGGAAATCCCATGTGTTCCAGCTATTCCACTTCTAGACATATTCCCAGAAGAACTGAAAGCATCATACCACAGTGATATATGTGCACCCATGTCTATAACAGCACAATTTGTAATCACCAGACCTTGGAAACAACCCAAGTGTCCATCAACTGAGGAACACATAAAATTGTGGTATTTTTATACAATGAAGTACTACTCAGCTATAACAAAGGATCACATTGAGATATTTATAAATGAATGGATGTAGTTTGAAACCATACTCATAAGTGAAATAAATCAAACTCACATGTATGAATACCGAAGTTTCCCTATTGTAAGAAATGATTCAAATATATAAAAGTATATGGCAATCATGTTTCCCCATTATGTCGCTTTGAAGCCTTATAAAGTTTTCACTCATTTATTGGAATGGCTTTATTCTGGGTTGTTTGATATTACTGCCTGTGATGATATGAACAGCTATTTTGAAGAAAACAAGACATCACAATAACTAGTGCTGATATAATAACATCTTGTTTTGAAGCCCCACCAAACTGTTGTTCTTCTGTCTCCACTGCTTTTATCATATTGTATCTTACTGGATTTTATTATATGTGATAGTATAAACAAACTTTTTATAGGCAAAGAGATAATATAGAAACCATTGTTCGTTTTCTGTTAGCAAGTTCTAAATACCCTGTAATACTTCCATCCTCTTGAATGGTTTCACACTGCCTTGATATGTTTGAAGCCATAGTATATGAACTTATATTCAAATATTTCAAGGAAAGAGACATTATGATAACCACTATTAAGTGGGGTTATCTTTTGGTGAAGCACTAAGTTGCTAAACATCTCCTCTTCAAGTAAAGGGTGTTGGGCATTGTGTCTGCAATAAGGAAAGTAACTAAGACATTTTCTAAGGCATGGAACTCCCTGGACATAGCAGATGTAGACACTCATCCTCTACCCGCTGTGTAAGGCAACCCTGCAAGTCTCAAAGAAGCATCCACTGTGCTGCCCCAGAGGTGTGTGTGAAGTGAGGCAAAAAGGACTCAGGAGCAGACAGAGTCCCAGATTTATTCTGCCTTGTCCAAGCCTTCACGCTTCAAAGTGTGAGTGAAGCTTGACACTGGATAATATTTCTGATTCATATGAGTCTATGTTGGCTCAGCTTCCTTGATGGTAATTCCCTTTTTTAATGGCTTTGTTGTTCATTAAGTAAAAAAGTACACGTACTTATTCTCCTAAAAATGACAAGTGTGAGAGACAGCATTGTGGATTCTAGGCAGAGTGTTCTACCCCAAGGGTGGAGACCACGTCATCCTATCCATGTTGGGTAACAGCTCTTCCCTCCCTGTCTCTTTCCTCAGCAAGCAACACTGGTTTATTTTGTTGTTGTCTTTGTTTACTTTTATGAGTTTGCTTGCTTTAAAATCAAACCACAGAATATTTTCCCTTATGATTAACACACACACACACACACACACACACACACACACACACACACACAGAAACCAGAGTTGGTGAAAAATCTAGAAAAAATGGATATTAAGTTTACTCTATTTGATTTTTTAATTAAATGTGCCTAAAAACAAATGATACAGCAAAGAGGCAACTCTACAAAAGTTCTGATCTGAGAAAGACCTGAATTATTTTCCTGATTGTAGCTTTTACTACTTATGTGGTCATGAATAAGTCACATGGATTTTTTGGTCTTAGTTCCATTATCAGTAATTTGCAGTACCAAAAATTTGTGTGCAATACATAGGAATGGAAAATAGTACAATTACCCTTCAAAATAGTATAGTCACGAAAAAGTTAAATGTGGTACAATCCTGTCATACACCCAACCCACTGCTAGATATTTATCTAAAAGACTGAAGATTAGCATGTTGAAAAGTTGTTTTGAACCTCTTATTTATTAAAGCATTAGTAAGTTGTGAGTGCAAACTGAAAGTCAGTAAAGTAATACATAGATTTTAAAAAAGACATAGGCATAAAGAGACATATGTATAAAAGAGATGATTCACATTTTAAGGAAAGGAAATCCTGTAGCACCCTTTTAATCTGCAGTTTTCTAGAGCACCTGTCTGTTGATACAACCCTTTCTTTCCCATACTATGTTGTAAGCACGGAGATTTTCTTTGTACTTTAAAATTGACCACATTTATGCTAATGTGAAGCATTTGTACAAGTAATGACTATGCACTGAAACTCATGCTCCCCTCCTCTGTGTCTTCCCTACTCTCTTCAAATAATAACCGCTCATTCTTCCATCTACATTAAATGCTGTCTCTGAAAAGTCATGCTCAGTGATTTGTGTAAACGCAGTGTCCTTAATACATTCCTGTAAATGTAGCATCCAATTTGTACTTTTTTTCATGGTGCTGTACAGATTTGTATGCTTTGTTTTATATGTGTGTATGCATGTTCATTTGTAAATGTGGGCTTATTTTGCCCTGATTTCCATAGAGACTAAATTGATCATCTTTGTGTGAAAATGAACACATCGAGCTGTTCTTAAGTGTGACTGTGTGCCACAAGGGATGCCAATGTCGTGTTTGTAAATATCACAGCATGTTACATCAATCTTTCGTGTAGTTAATGCATTTTCCTTTGTTGTTGTTGATGTTTACCCCACAGAAAACATTTTTAAGGCAAGAAAAACCCCACAGATGTCCAAGTTCCTGACAGTGCTACAGAGGTTTTACTGAAAGCTTTCTGTAGACAATTTCTGAAGACAATTGATACCCGCTGTGACCATTAGCAGGACAATGCATCAGATTCAGACAACACCTCATCTCTTTCTTCCCTAAAGCAAACGTAAAATAGACCTTTAATATTTATACTATTTTCAAAAATGGGAAGTTGTGCCCCCACTACCTGTGAGTAAGCTTTGGTAGTAAGTGTGGAAATGGGAGGAAAACCATGCTGTGTCCCTAACCTGCTCCTAAAAACCTAAGACAGCACTGATTTTCCAAGTCTCTGTACTGACCCTGACATTATCTCGTAAAGGACTTCTTTAAGGAATTCAGAAGTAGTGAAGTCATAACTTAATATTTTTTGAACTTTCTTCATTTCTCCAGTCTTCCTTACACCCACATATTGTTCTTTCCCACTGGTGTTTGCTTCCCCTGCTAATTGCAGACTATTTTAACTCTTATGAACCTAATGACCAAATTCTGGACCCCATACAGAATGGCTTTGTGAGTTGCTAGCTAGTTTACTGCATTAAACTGAAGATGTCATCTACCTTGGAATCAGAGGGCTCTGTGACCTGAGAATGAAAATGAATTTCCAATAATTATATGTCCTTCTCAGGTTATATTTATTCCTCTGAGTGGTTAGATCAAAACTTACCTTTTGCTGAAGGTATGACTGATAATTAAAATAAGTAATATCTAGCTAACTTTGGGATTTAGATGAAGAATAAATCATTTGATAGCTCAAATACTGCATGATGTATGTATCCTATATATAAAACCAATGCATTTTTTTCTTGTACCAAAAGCTGTAGCATTAAACAAATTTTTAATTTCTCTCTTTCCACCTCATGTGGAAAATATGATTCATATGTGCTCCATTGAATTAATTTTCACTGTATTTTTATAAATTAATACACAGATTAATACTTTGTTTGAAAGGAATAGTTGTTATTGTTCCAAGACCAAAACTGTCCATTGTTTATTTTATTTTATTTTACACACACATATACACATATAGCCATATATATGGAGATTATGTATATTATAAAATTTTATATATATATATATATATATATATATATATATATATAAGTTTTTTGAGATTATCTCTCCCATATAGCTCAAGTTGGCCCTGAACTCACTGTGTTGTCCAAGTGAGCTTCCAGCATTCTCTCGGCTTTAGTCTCAAATGAGTTAGGATTAGATGTGCATCACCATGCCCTGCACCCCTTTGGTCCTATCAGAGCATTAACACACTGTCGCAGGTTTGTGTACCTCGCTAGCTGCTTACACTCTCCACCTGATGGAGCTCTCAGAGCCAAGGAATTCTCTGCTTCTAATGCCATCACTTCCTCTGTGTTCATGTAAATTTTCTTTCAAACTTGAAGCTCTTCTAACTTACTATTGAGTCTGGACTTGGAGAAAGCTATAAGGGCATAGTTATCACACGTTTTATATGTAGGTTTTTAAATATATTTTTGGGGGCTGGCACTTTAATATACTGTAGGTTATATAAACAGATGAACTTTTGGTGTGACCGGGACTGAATAGCGCTGGGGAGACCTGTGTAAGCCCCTATACAACGTTCGAAAGATACTAAGAGAGTCCACAATTCAAAGTAAAGCAGATCCAGGTAGCAACTTTACCATAGGAAAGGAATCTGACCACGTGGCGCTGCCCGAGGGCCACACTGAAATCACGGTTCATAGAAAGATGCTTCGAGATTCCTAGAAATGTGAAGCTCACATTGAGACCCCGTGGAAGAACCAAGGCTATTTCATCTTTAATGCTGCAGCTATTCATAAACGGTGCACTGCAGGAGTGTGAGATTTACGCAGTACGCATTAGTTCTACTGAGGAGGATTCCGTGCTTAGCTTAGTGTTTTGAGATTTCTACCCTGAAGCCCTCGCTGTTGACTCTAAAGTGAACTCAGAGTCAAGGGAACGTGTGAGTAAAGAGGGGAGGCATGAGTAATATGTGCGTGCGCTCCTACTCCATGCTCGCACTCTTGCCAGACATTTTCAATATCCCATGAGGAAAAAAAAAAAAAAAAAAAGTTGTGACAATAATAATTAAGATCATTACTCATGAGATGTCAAATTGAATGGATTGAGAAATAGCTAGAAAATTAGTAAAGTGAAGTTACTGGTTTGTGTGTGACTGACTGACAGATAAGCCAGCCAACCAAATGGGGAAGAGCCAGTGTGGGTGGCACCAATCAACTGGTTTACAGCCTACTGTAGAGTCAAAACCGACAGAAGAGGGATCCAGGTTTTTAAGCACCCCAATCTTTCTAAGTTGGTCCATCCTCTCCTGCCTTTTTCTTTGGCCTTGTTTTCAGATCACCCATTTATTCAGACTTCCAAGGGGTCACACCTCAGTGTTTCTGTGCGTTTTCTGGCCTTACTGGAGACTTGCTCTAGGTCCCTCTTGCTCTGAGGCTGCCTTATTCTTGGGCTGGCTGCTGCTGCAGTTTCTGAGTATCCACACACTTCCGTGGACGCACCAGTCTCCATGATGGCCTATGAAGGACACAGTAAACACTCTTACATCACTGTACCTATAATGCTCTCCACTTTCTTCCTCTAGAGAAGCATAACAGGTACAGTTGTGCAATAAATTTTTCAGTCTTCTAAAAAATTATCTGTAGTCTTGTTGATAAGATTCTTTGACCCTGCACAAATTAATCATGGCAAGTGCTACATAATTTTATCCCTTTAGACCATGGAAGGAATTATGTTTTTTAACCAGTGTATTTTAGGGTGATTTGCACATAACAAAAACTAACAATAAAAAATATATTTCTTTAAAATGGAGCATAGTAGTAAGTTGATTCAGGACATTTGGAAAATATTTACATTTTGATGAATTTAGCTCCAAAGTCAGTAATCATTTAGACGTGTTATGTAATATTTTCCTTGTTGGTAACTCCTCATTCCAAAACAAAAGCAGTGCTATTAACATTAAGTCAGCTTCTCTTGGTTCTCAAATGACTGTATAGAAGGAGTTTATCTAATTCATCACTAGAAATGAAAAAGTGTATTTTTTTGCATTGTCTTGGAATTTATTATTTTCTAAGTTCAGTATAGAAGAAAACAGTATTAATATGAACCTGTTTCTCATACTTCCTGAGTGTGTATTCTTGAACAAATTAATCTCTGTAAATGCAGTCATTAATTACTAAAATGTAGATCATGGCAATCTCTGTCCTATTGCTTCATTGTGATTTTTAAAATGAAAGGGTAAGCAGAGATTTTTCTCTCAGTGTTCCACAAATATTACATATGAAGTTAACCGTGACTGTTAACATGATAACCACAATGCTGAGAGGTCATAATTGTAGTTCATAATAGAAATAATTGAATCAGGAAGAATGCAGATTATAATCCCCAACATGTATATATTGTTTTAATTTGCATTCACTGTATAAATCCTATTAAAAATATCTCATTCAAACATTTTCATGTTATTCTAACCAAGTTGAAGAGATATTTAGGCATATTGATAAATAATTATAAATCTGTGTTCAAATCAATAAGCACGTTGTCCAGGAGCTATGCTTTTAATAGAATTAAAAAGTGTGGAAGTTTTCATAAATTCAAAATATTTTTGTGAATAGCTCATTAAATAGCTATTCACAAAATTCTCACAAATAGCTATTCACAAAATAGCTCACAAAATAGCTCAAAATTCCATTAGTAACATTTTACCTAAACAAAATCCAGATCTAAAAGCTATATAAATTATTGCATCAAAAATCTTTCCACATTACATGCTAAGTTTCTGTGAACTTGCTTCTGAATAAGCTCATATAAACCAGGAAGAGGGACGCATTTGTGGTGGTAGGAATTGTTTTTCATCATTTCTAATATCAGACAATAGGTCATTTTCCCTTTCATTAAAGGGACTTAGTTTGAATGGTGCAAAAACGTCTTTCATTCTCTTCAACAAGACAACAACGCGGAGAAATCTGGCCATGGCTTTCCGTGACAGAAGCCCACAAACCTGCTGAAGTTAGCAGTGCATGGATTGAGTCAAGAAGAAATATGAGCAGTGGGAAATATACCCAAGATATGTGGAAGGTGAATGCCATTATAATCGAGACTGATAGATGTCCCCGTAATTTGCTAAGAGCATTGATGCTGTGGGTTTCTTCTAAGAGATTCCCAGGAATGAACATGACAACATACATCAATAAGAACACACTCCCTCTGGCTTTAGCAGAACTATTCATAGCACCAAATTGCATTTTTGGCAAGACTTGTTTGTTCCTTAACACTTCTGCATCCATAAATGAAACTTGAGTGGTTATTTTTTTTCTTTTTATAACCATTTTGTGATATTTTTCCTAAATAAGTTATATACATCCAGTATTTCTTAGATATTCACACATAGGGCTCAAATTGTGCATCGCTAATAATAACAATACTTACTGCACGGAAGATGGACGAAATGGATTTTTAAATTAACAGAACTAATAAACTCTCAATAAATGTTCACAATTACTATTTAACTTCTTTGTTTTTTTTTAATCATAGATTCACTGTTTTTCTAAATTTCCATGATCAATCTTGGGAAATAGTTCTGGAAATATATGAAAAAGGTAACATTTTTATCTACATTTTATTGGTTGGCATAACAATTTCCTAGCATATCTTGAAATTAGAATATTGACAACACAATTCAGGGAGCAAAGGTCATTCTTCAAGCTCATATGTGGAGTTAGCTTGGGACACAAGAAGGGTGAACTCTGTCTTGTCACTTCTGGGGGCTTTACTATGTATTTAAGGTTCGATCATGTGTCCAAACATTTTAGTATATTTTAACTACTTTTTTTTTTCTTTTACCGAATGTTTAAAACTCTGACTTTTTTTATGTCTTCAGTTTTGAAATTCCTTAAAATTTGGGGACTGTGAATTTTAAAATTCAGAAAAAAATACACCTAAATTTTAAAGAACTTCCACATTCAAAGATAAGATGAGCTAGAAAAATTCCAAAATTTCGTTAGCAAAAGAAAATCAAAGCAAGAAAGTGTACATACCTCTGATTTTTTTCTTCTGCTAGGCTTTTTAGGTTATAATTTGATTTGAATATTTCATTGTGTAAACAATGCACATGCAGGGCTCTGGACAAAGGAACAATTACCTGAAATTAAATTATTAGGACACTTTCTTTCACAAAAATAAAAAGGAAACAATATTACAGTATATATATTATATTATATATTATATGTTATATATTATATATTATATATATAAATATAGATATAGATATAAATTATATAGAGATATTATATATTAAGGGGTTTTGAATTTTTTTCTGAAAAATTCTTCCTAATTGACTTAAAGCTTTCAGCAACTTCAACAGCAAAGCTTGCTTAAGTGCCGAGAAAAACCAGAGACCCAAGCACATTCAAAATAGAAAGTATCTCTAAGGCCAGAAAGTCCACTTTTTTTTTTTTTTTTTTTTTTTTTGTCTTTCGTTTTTATCGGTACCAGGGATCAAACTCAGGACTGCCTGCTTGCAAGGCAGGCGCTTATGCCGCTGTGCTAAATCCCCAGGCCCTAGAAGGTCCACTTTTAATGTTCAGAAGTTAGCTGTTGTGTGTTACTTTAAAATACTTTTCCATCGGCTTTGATCTGAGGTGCTATGAATACAGCCAGGTAACTGTGGCTTCCTGGAGCATGATCAACAGTGTGCTGGGCTCAGGGTGCCCTGAGTTCTCTCCGGGATGATTCTATACACATTGGGAGCTCATCATATAATAGCTACTGAGAACCTGGGAAAGAGTTCCCAGAAAGGCATTTACATGTCTCATAGATGAGAGATTACCTATTACATTGTATTTAATAAAATATTGCATGGAAATATTTCATACATCAAAGAAAAGAGAGGAATGAGAGAGACAGAGAGAGAAAAAGAGAGAAAGAAGCAAAGAAAGAAAGAAAAAAAGAAGGAAGGAAGGAAGGAAAGAAGGAAGGAAGGAAGGAAGGAAGGAAGGAAGGAAGGAAGGAAGAAAGAAAGGAAGGAAGGAAGTTAAGTTACTTTCTCACTGAGAAAGAAGAATGGTTAGGTTGTTTCAGAAACCCAGCACCAAACCTAAAGGAAGCACCAAGGATTTGGAAGGCAAACTGTTTATTGTACCAGTGGTCTGGCAAGAAGACCAGCTTGAAATCCCCAGCCCTGAGTCCTCTTCAGTTTACTTTATATGGGATTTGCAACCAGGACATACAAAAAGTTAAAGCAGGCTATTATATAATTTGTTACATTGGTCAAGTCAAATGTTGTCTGACAGATTTGTTCAGTGCAGGCTTACTTAAAAGGAATTTTGTATCATAAGGCAGGAAATTTCTGAGAGGGGCTGTTGAGTGATCTGGGAGAGTTAAATGTGTCCTTGACTGAGCCAGACTGTCTTAGCCAGAGAGTCCTTGAAACATGTTGGAAAAACAAGATATGCTTTTGGGTGGGGAAACATAAACATTGCTGCTGGACTGGACAGGCAGAATAAGTGTTTCCTGTCTCACTATAATAAGCTACTAATTGATCATTTTAAATTTCTGCTAAATGTGTATTACATACTATTTTGAACCCATTGTTTGAGATACTCTCAGAGTTGACTAGAGTTCTTCCTTTGTGTGTGTGTGTATGTGTGTGTGTTGTATGTGTTTGTGTATGTGTGTCTTGTTGGCACAGTAACAACATTTTTCTTCCAGGAAAAGGCAAGTGTCTCCATACTGGGCTGTCAGGCAATCTAAAGCTCTGTGATTTTGAAGCATTTCTTTTTTGGTTTGCAACAATTCTTTTGAGGTTTGTATGTTGCCAAAGGCTCTTTGGGCCTTTTTGTAGGGAACTTGTGATCTGACTGATTGGTTTTGATCACTAGAAGAGTCTCTTTTTCCTGACAGGCACAAGCACAAAGCCAACATGGGGGATTCTGACTCTGTCCAAGCCCGGAGTTCACGTAGGGGAATTGAGTATGGTGGCCATTTGGTGAGAGGTCTGTCCCCTTGTCCCACACTCAACAGATGATTCTGCATCCAGGGTTTCCTCTGGCCAATCAACCTCACAGAAGGTAAGGAGCCACAATCATCGAGAAAACTTTCCTGAGTTCTCCATTGTATAGTCTAAGACAGTAGACCTGCATTGGCTTGCACCCATCCTTAAGATGTGTGTTCTGTGCCCTTGAATGTGTTACAAAAGACAAAGTGTGGGTAACCCTCCCACAGGAGTGATCACAGAGGCATCCACCTGACCCTTTGTCCTCAGCAACACTGGGACCATTCTGACAAAGGAGAAGCACCAGTCTGTTCTCTGTTATATTCTGTCAAGCCTCCAAGGTGAGCTTGCCAGGGGTTTCCAGATGTACAATTTTATGAAACTGGTGATTGAGGCTCACTCAAGCTCCATAGGACTGAGCCACTCGTGGGGTTTTTGTCATGGAGCATAGATGGAATGACCTACTGCTTACATGGCCCATTCACATTTAGTACACACATTTACGTGCAGGCACATGGAGTTAATATATTCCATCTCCCACTCCCAGAGATGGTGACTAAACTGACTAACAGAGGCAAGGAGTGATCAGTTCCTTCTTCATACCAAAATGGGGGATGGATGTTAACAAACTGACTGAGGGTCACATCGGGAGCAATCCTCCTTTGTCCAAGTGTCCCTACTGGTTTCATTCCATCTCTGTCTGCTGACCCAGTGAGATCTCTGCCGTCATGCAGGAATTCCTGTTCCTGGTTCACCAAGGAGACTCTGTGAAAGGGGACCAGAGAGCATGCCTTCTCATCTGCAGGTCAAAGGTGAGCTCTCTTGCAGCCAAAAGACCTCCACCCATGAGCTAAAGTGGTCAGCACAGTGTCTTCCTGGCCAACACACAAAGAATGTTGCAGAAACCTGGTAACAACCCAAAAGGAAAATGCCTTGCATCAAGGAGTTGGAACGCAGACTATTTACTACTCTAATAGGCTGGTGGGAAGACCATTTCCAGATCACGAGCCCCAAGTAAGCTTTAAGTTCAGTTTACATAGGATTTGCAAGCAGGAAGTACAAAAACTTATAGTAGGTTATTATATGAGTTGTTATATGAGTCAAGTAGTATGTGGTCAGGTAGATTTGTTCTGTGCAAGTTTACTTAAAAGGAATTGTGTATCATAAGGCAGGAAAATTCTGGGAAGGAATTTTGAGTGGTAGAGGAAGAATTAAATGGTCCCTGACTGAGTCAGTCTGTCCTAGGAACAAAGCCCTTGAAACATGTCGGAAACACAGGATTATTTTTAGGTGGGTACACACAAGCATTGCCCCTGGGTGGAGTCAGGTTGGTCTGGTGGAGCGCTATCTATGAGAAGCAGCTGGACACTCAAGGCTGACTGAGTTTAGCCATCTAACTACATGACAAGCAGGGTTAACATGTCCTGAATCAGGATAACAAACGGCTAAATGATTTCCTAAAAAATTTCTGCTAAAGTTGTATGACATTTAAATTTCTGTTTTAAGGTGAGTGTGAGATGTGATACTTACCAGAATGCCTTTCAATATATCCCATGTACCTAGAATGATCCTTGGTATATTAGGGAGATTTAACATCTTTTGTTAATTGAAAAGAATCTCCTCTTACATTTGACTTTAATGGAAAATACACATAAAATACAGCATGCTTGAGAAACTAAGAGAGCTCTCACCTGGGAAGACATGGAGTTAAATTTTAGATATTAAACTATGGGAACCAAAATCTACAGCCTAGTTTTTAAACCTTGTCCTTATAAAGATAAGGAGCCATTACAAATTTAGGTACACATTTTATCACATAAAAGTCAATGTGACAAGGCTAATTAGTGAACTAATGGGACTGTGTTTATGAAGCAGAAGACAAAAAAGTGAAGATATTAAAGAAATGATCCTCAGCCCTATAGTTAAGAATGCAACTGAGAGAAATACCAGGAAATTCCAACAATCATTTAGTCAGACTGCTTTTTTCCATCTTGGTTCTTCACTTAGAAACCACTTGGATTAATTTCTCTTCCCTAGCTATGTTACATTTGAATTTTGCCTCTGTTTTTTTCTGAAACATTAAAAACAAGCCTTTTACCAAACATTTCACTTCAAAGCTTGAAAAAGAAAACACAAAAACAACTTCTCCATGTGTTTGGAACACACTTCTTTACTGGAGCCAGGAGGGCAGAAGTTCCTGAAATGGTGACCTTCCAAAAGGGATCACAGACAACACCACATGAACATAATCTTCACATGGGAATATCAGCTAGATGACTTTAACATTTGTGTATTCTATGACATCCATTTGTTTTCTAGAGGTGTTTTTTAGCAAAATGATGTAAAGCATTAAAATTTCAGAGAAAAACGCACACTCCTAGGAAAATATGCTTCCTCTAATCAAATCCAGATCACAGTGTGGTAAGGCCTCAATCTGCGTCTTAAGTGAAACTTGTTTCTGCCCTGAGGGCAAAATGCAATGCAGCTACCCTACTCTTTGCCTTTACTGCCCACACCTCACCTGTGCTCATCTGGAGATCAGTTAATTATGTACTAGTTTAATTCTTCGGTCTGCTTAAGACCTTGGTAAATACAGAGTCTGTTTAATGAACTAATAGCAATCATCTCAGATACACAGAGGTTTGTTTTAATGTAAAAAGACAAAAAGATTCCCATGGGATTTAAAAATCCAGTCTTGGGTTTATGATGCTCTTCAAACCAAGGAATCTCACTCATGGAAAGGTCTTCAATATTGCCCTGTTTTCCATTAAGTAAGTGTTAGTGGTTTAAAATCTCTAATCCAGGTGCATGCGTAGCCTTTCCATAGGAACTGCTATTAGATGTTTCCGAGGTAAGCAGCGGCAAACCAAGGGCACGTTAGGGGTCTGTCACGCGTACTGGCCCTAAGAATGACAGCCAAATAAATTCAGTTAATGCTGTTCTATTCACAATCCTCGATTTTGACTTTATGCCAAAAACATCTAATAGTTTCTCAACCCAACAAGGGAGACCTCCTAGTGGATTTTACTGCTTTTAATCTCAAATTCTAATTAATCTTTGCTCGTGTTTAGAAGTAAAAAGTTATCTAGGATGGCTCCTTAGCCTGTGATTTCAATGGGATCTGTATTTGTTTTGTTTTGCATTTTGGAATTTTCTATTTTGCTTTTATTCTAGGAATCAGGCCAAACTTTATTGATTGCTTCTGTATCTTTTTTTCTTTCTGAAAGCCATCATTTTCCTTTGTCCTTTCCTTCCTTTCTTCTTTCTCTCATTAGGGAGAGAATCCAGAACCTGGAACACGCAGGGCAGGGGCACTAATGCTTTGATGTCTGTCCTCAGACTTGAACCAGTTTTAAGTTCCTTTCAAATACCCTAGAAGTATTTGATGAAATATCTTTTTAATGTATTATTTTACATCACTGGATTAAATACTCTATTACTTTTTGAACATTTATGTATTTCTTAATAAGAGATATTCTACAGTTTTCATTTCTTAGAGTAATCTTCCCTGATTTGGGAATGTAATACAATATGACATAATATAATCAAGTGAGACCCTTCTCCAGTGTTCATGGGAATGCAGACTGGTAACAATCACAGTAGAACTCATTATGGAAACTAGAATAAAACTAGAATCGAAGCTCCCATTTCATCCAGCTTTCCCCTTTGGGTATTCTCCCAGAAGAACTGAAAACATCATGCCACAGTGACACATGGGCACCCATGTTTGTAGCAGCACAATTTGTAGTAGTTAAATCTTGGAAACAATCAAATAACCATCAACTGTAGAATAGATGAAAAGATGTGGTATTTTTATACAATGGAGTACCATTCAGTTGTAAAGAAGGATTAACTTGAGACTTTTATAGGTAAATAAATGCAAGCTGAAGTCATAATCATAAACAAAATAAAACAGACTCACATATGTTAACATCATGTTGTCTCTCTGGTGTAAAAAACTGAAAGAATAAATAAAATCCAAAATGTATAATAGACATTGTGAAATGAAAGAAACTTCTCAAATGGAAAAAAACAACTGGGAAAGGAAAAAAGAGAAAAAGAAGAGAAATATATATATATATATATATATATATATATATATAATTAATACATATAATACATTAAATATATATGTACATATACACACATATGTATGTGCTCATATTCAAAGATTGTATGTAGACATGTATTCATATTTGTATACAAGACAGGTAACTATACTACTGATCCCTGTTCATCAAAAGAACTGTTTATGATTTCATTGTTCAATTATTTGATTGTTAATTTTCATGCCTGTATCTTGTAATCTAAACAGCTACTGTGAAGAAAGCAATATGCAATATTTTAACCAGTGTTAATCTCCTATTATTTTGTTTTGAAATTCTGCATCATTTTTATTTTGTTTTGTTTTTAAAATTTGAAAAAAAATTAAAGCACCAGCTTCTGTTCTTCTATTTACTGAAGAACATTATGAAAGATAAGATTATTTTATTAAGTATGCATTACAATGATTTTTATAAATATGTTTGCTCTGTTTCTGAAATACAGTTTATTTATTAGATCTAAGACTATTCTATGTATTTTACGTTGGGATTGAATTTTATAATTTATTACCTATAGCCTTCAGAGAATTCTTGTCACTTCTGAGCACAGTGTCATTTTGATTTACCTCACGATCTGTGTGTGCAGACTGGCTGTGCAGAACAGAGAAGCTTTGGAGGTTGAGAGAATGGGATTTCCTGGGATACAGGGAAGAGTGAAGAAAGTTACAAATTAAAGCAGCAGGCTCAATATAATACTGTTATTACTTTCTTTAATTTCTTCAGTATACAGTATCTTTAGGTAGATAGATAAATCTACCTAATTAAAAATGTTTACAATATCTTTTGATAATTAAAAATTTGACAGAGGTAGAGCACAAAACAGAATTTAAAGGATGAATGGTGGACAGATAACAGAAAAGTTTCTGCTCTTTATGTGAAATGAAGCAATATTAATTGTAATCAGATGTGAAAGATAAAGTTGTATTTAATTGTTCTGAGAGCAATCAGTTAAAAACAGTGAGTGTATGGTTTAAAGGGCAATGATAATATTACAGTAGTAAACGCCAACAATTTGAAAGAGGGTGCAAAATAAGAAGAAAATAAAAACAAAGGATTAAAACAAAGGGGAAATTTTTTTTAAAATTTGTCAATATAACCTTGTAAATATAGTAAGAACACACCTTAAGAAGGAAAAAAAATCAAACAAAAATAAACAGATGAAACAGAGACCTTCCTTAATCATAAAGACATAGTTTGAACACAAGGCATATGAACATATAAAATACAATTCTTGAAACTATAATTAAGATATTATAATGTAAAAATATTGTAATGACAAAAAATCAATTTATTCTTATGAAGCTATGCTCATAAACATCTATGAACCCAATAGAAATTTAAAGGTGTAAAAATAATTGGCAGGATTAGTTAATTAGTTTGTTTGTATTTTGGAGTAGCATTGTATTACATGCACACATTATTCACAGTTGGTGATCATTTCACCAGTTTGCAGGCATGGAGATTACTCCCAATAAAGCTCATATGAATATAGATATCAATGTCCTCCTGCAGTTGATAATTTCCGTTTCTCACCTGTGGAATTATTGTTTCATGCATTAACTTCACGGCTCAGTTTGTTAAAAAAAAAAAAAAAAAAGGTGACGTGTAGACTAACTGGAGCATTTATACACTTCCCAAGAAATTCATGGAAGTTTCAGTTGTGCTCTTTGTTACAACTGCAGATAATCAGTCTTGCAAATGAAGCCACACTGATAGATTCCTGAGCTGAATTTACACTTCTCTGTTATGTAGTTATGTGGAACAGTCTGGACATGTTGGAAATTGCCAAAATAAAATATGCATATATTTAATCTCATCAAATTCAAAATTTGTGTTGCAAATGCTGTATTAATAAAGTTTAAACACAACAGAAGTGTTGGAGAAAATATTTTCAAATTACATGCCTTATAGAAATTTGTACCTAGAATATACATAGAACTCATGCCATTCAATGATGAGCAGAAAAAAACTCAATTAAATTAGACAACGTACATGAGTAAATGTTTCTTAAAGTCAAATATATGAATGTTCATTAAGCACACTATAAGATATTGAACATTGCTAATCACTGAGGAAATGCAAATTATAACCACAATGATGTATTGGTTACTATCCAGTAGGATAATAATTGTAGACAATTTGGAGAAATCAGACCTTCATTTATGTCTAGTAGACTAATATAATGGTAAGTTGGCAGAAACATGAAATGGTGCAGTCACCTTGAAACAAGTTCGGCAGTTTTTCAAAACATTAAATTTACTGCTGGAATATCAGCCAGTAGCTGTATTCTTAGTTATCAGCTGAAGTGAAAAAGAAGCCCATGCATAAAGACTTGCACAGGAATTTTCATAGCAATCTCATTTTTAAAGGAGAAAATAGAAGCAACCTAGTTGTCAACCAGTAAACATATAAATAAACAAACACATCCTTACAATGAAAATTAAGAAATATGTGTTGATGATACATGCCAAAACTCTGAGAAGTAATACACTAAATGAAAATAGTCAAAAAGACAACATAACACATAGTTCTATTTTTATGACATGCTCAGAATAAGAAAGTCTTCAGAGCCAATCAGTAGATCTGTGGTTGTAATGCAGAGATGATAGCTGACATGCACAGGGCTTGTTTCAGAGATGTTGAAAATATTTCAGGGTACATTATGATATTTGACTATATTTGTTATCATATGAAAAATAATTGTATTATTCATTTAAAATGGATAAAATTTGTGGACTGGTAATTATACTCAACAAAATAATCATCCATCATGTCAGTGAAGGCGAGTGTCTGTGTATACACCAGTAAACAAATCTTCCTTCCGCCCCACCAAGGATGAATTCATAAACCCCTTTGCTGATTACATGATAATGATATCTTTTAAACAATTCAAGTTCAATCTTCTTCCTGGTTCTGAGAGGATTTTCTCTTTTCAAGTATTTTCAAATTACACTAAAATCTATAAGGAACCTGAGTTCATCCAGAGATCATAAATAAGGTGGATAGATAAATGTTCAGCAAGGCAGTGTTTCCATCAGCAGCATCCATGACGGTGCCTTCATTTTCTAATCTACGATGAAAGTTGAAAATCCAGAGTGCTGAATGAAGGGAACATTTGTCTGATCAAGACGTGCAACTGACTGGAGATTGAGTAACAAACTCTCATTTTGAGCTTCCTCAGGAGCTGGACCAGTGCAGACAAACTGACTGCCTTGAAACACTAAAGATGACACATCGTTTAATCATGTGAGAATCTCAAGTTTAAAATCTTCTATGTGGGCATACAGTAAATTTCTTTCAAGCTTCAGAAATAGGTCTAAGCTCTACAGAGTTATGCATGGTGACTTGCTAACAGCTGGGATACAATGCTTGTTTCTCTTGGGTCTTGTCACGCAAGCAAAATCTGCAGGGGGAACAGGGCTGGGCAGCCCAAGAGGATGGTATCATGGGAAGGGGACACCTGCATGCTAGCACTGCTCTCTGATACCAGAGACACCTTCCTGCATTACCTGGGCAGCTTCATTATGCTTTTAAAGGCTTTTTTCATCTTTATAATTTTGTTATTACAAAGAAATAAATTGGGACAAAAGCTTTAAAACTACGTTGGTCAGACAACTGTTTCCTGTCTGTTCCCTGAGTTTCTGAAGGAAAAGAAGAAACTGCTGGAACATGGAATTATCCATTGGTACCATCTCTTCCATTCTTTTCACTGCACTAGTTTACATTCCTAAAAGAAGAAGACCAGGCATTAAGTTCTCATTAGAGGAAGATACCAGGACAGAAACAGGGAGAGATCAGGTTTAATAAACATATTAAAAATAGGTATGTGATGTACTAGAACTTGATATTATTCATAGTCATACACATTAACTAAAAACTCATTGAAATAATAAAATTTTCCTTGTCATCAATTATCCATACCTTCCTATGCCTTGTTTTGTGCCTATCATTTGTTATTTGTATCACAGTGTAGTTCTTTCTTGTAACTATTAATCTTTTCATGTTTTCATCATTTGTTAATTTCCTTGGTCACAATAAAGCAGCTGCCTATTGGTGTACAAAAAAATATCTAGAAACAACAGCTGTCCATGAGCAGTAAAAAATCATCAGCAGGATATTCCAAGTCATTCAGGCGTTGGTGCCATCAATACTGGCTCCTAAAATCATAGACAGAGTTTAAAAGTTTGTCATTGTTGAGAAATAGCTGGTACCTAAAACAGGGTACAGAGAAGTTGCTCGTGTTCATTTGTTAACTTTTCACCACAAAATAAAGCACAAACCACAATGCTGATTCACAAGTTGCCTCACAATATAGTTCTTAAAAATACACACACACACACACACACACACACACACAAACACACACACACACACACAAAAAGAAAACTTCTCTTCTTTAATGTCTTTAATATCCTTTTCATGGAAAATTTGTTTGTAGTCGACAATAGGGAATATCAACTCTTGTATGACATTCTGGGTTTGTAAAGCCTAGATAAATAAGGACATTTAATATTTATTAAATGTTTACTTATATATAGAATGCATTCAGTGTGATTTTTCTCTATGTGTATCATGTCTATTGTCCAATTTAATTATTTCAACTGTCCTACAGGACAGGTATTCCCCTCATTCAGACAAAATTTTTGAACGACAAAGTCATAATAAAATTGTCCAAGAAGATCAAATAAATAAAAATTATAAGGACTTGAAAATAGACATTCTGTATCCAAAATTGCTTCTCATGGCCACCCAATTAGAACCCTTTCTTTTGTAAATACAGTAGCATTTCTTTCTCATCTTAAAGGAGGTGCATCAGACATGCAGTCTGCACTTTTGGGGGGCCTCACTGTCTGCAACAGTGGACGGAACTTGATAAATGACTTTCCTGTTGCTGCCTGTGCTATACTGCTAATTTGAAGAATTTAAAATGTGGAGAGATTACTTAGGACACTTATATTAGATATAAATTATTTAAGAGGGCTATAATAGCAGCCGAGTCAGCTGAGTCAAACTGAAGTATGATTTCCAAGAAGAAATTACCTCAAGAATAAACTGAAGATAAATAAAAAATAAACTAGCTAACAACCAATGAGTTGTTAATAATTTAGCTAATGTTTGCATCTCTTGGAAAGGCTGTGCCAGTTATCCCTTGTTGTCAATTTTGAATTAAATAGAGAATCTATTTAATGCTTTTCTAGAAAACAACAAAAAGGTCATAGCGTAACTCTGGCTTTCAAGTCCTATTGATACTATTTCTACTTATGTAAAGTGGTATTTATCCTTGTCTCAGCATTTATTTTAATACTCCAGATAAGCAAATGCCATGGCACATCAGCACTCAGGTACACACTTGATCCTCAGTTACGGCCACAGAGAACTCCTGAAGGAAATTGTGGCTGTGCATAGTAATAATCACAGATGAGGAACTGAAAGTGTCTTCTGAAGATAAGTGATTGCTGTCAGGTTTTGGGTCACATTATGAGATGTTCTCTCAGTCTCAGAGATGTTTACTGTCAAGGAGGATGAATCTGGCTCAGATCCAGTAGTTAAGAGCATATTACAAATATATCACTAATATTGTAGAATGAGAATAGTTCAATGTTTTCAAATCTGTCACTATTTCTCTCCAAATCTGATCAACTACACGTTAACAATAGGATTCTGAAGCAGATACTTTTGAGATTCACAACACTCGTGAAAAGTGTACAGTCATTTGGTGAGGTATGTTATTAACAAACCACTCAGGCTAACAAGCTGCTATTTCCAAGTTCATTTATTTCTGTGTTCCAACTAGAACTGGCCAAAGAGACATTTTGTAAGAGAAGATTTAGAAGATTATAACCAGCAGAAGCTGATCCATTCAGAACGCCTTCAAAGTCAAATGAAAATACGTTTAAGTACAGAGGTCCTTGGTGGACCCCAGGCTCCTCCCTCTCATTAGGTCCACATCCTTTGTGGCTTCCTCATCATTGGCCCTGATGAGCAGTATCCCATGAACATGACGCAGATGCATAGAGGGAAAACTACACCCAGAAACACATCCCTCTGGATCTTTCTCTGACTACAGCCCTGAGGACCTCACTCCGACAAATGGAAATGTTCGAGATCCACAGTTTCCTCTTTAAGATGAGAACTGTCCACTGGATCAGTCAGTTCAGGATCCTATCATACTCCCCCTTACATTTTTTTAATTTTCACATCCAAAGACTGCTCCACATATAACTTGTATCTCACTGTATTTTTGGTGGTTCTTTACACTCATTAAAAGTTAACTGACACAGAGACTAGCCCACACTACCTATGATGGTTAATTTTCCCAATTTCCTTGGATTCATATTAATTACCAAGAATGACAGCAGTACTTTAAAAATTGCCCCACATTTTTGTCGTGATAGCATGGAATACCTGTTATTTTGTACAAGTTTATGCTTATACCTGCATACTTATGGACATATTAGTTTCCCTTTCCTTTCTTGAAGCGGTTACTAGTTTTTACTTAGATAAAACAACTTTACTGCAAGATGTCACCTTCCTTTATACACTTTCCTCAGGAATGTTCACTCTTCTTAATGCATTTCCACTTCATAGACAATCTTTCTGTTGAGAATGCCACTTCTAAAATAATTATTTGCATCAGAATTCATATTTAATATTCTATTTCTCAAAGAAGAAGAGTCATAATATTGTATTTGACATATACCAGATGATTAAGAATGTGTTATAGAATAAATAAGATATACATTAACTGCACTATGTACATTAAATCTTAAATAAGATATAGTGCCTATGGAAGTGTTATGGCTTATGTTTGAATCCCCCCCCAAAAGCATCATGTGGTCATGGGGTTTGGGCTTCATGGAGGCAACTGAATCTAGTTTGTGACTGATTCACTCTCAATTGCTGGGATTATGGGTATGAGTGCTTCACCTGCCATAGGGAAAGTATCCTATATACATTACAAAGGAAATAAAGAGAATTTTCCACCCCTCTTCTGATTGATTTTTCTGTCTTCTTTCATGATGAACTGTTGCCCCTTTGCCATGCCACCCTACCTTGGAGCCAGCTAGTTATGGATGAAACGCCTATAAACTGTGAGCTAAATAAATGATTCTTCTATTAACTTATGGGTGTTGGGTATTTTGTCTCAACAAGAGAGAGATAATTAACACAACAAATTTGATACTAGAAATAGAGCCAATGCTGTGAGTATAGTTGGTCATTTTGTTTAAGAGGCCTTAAGAATGGTGTGTGAGAAGAATCTGGAAAGGTTAAGAGATGCCAGCTACAATAGCAGAGCTGGAATACCTTCAGCTATTCTGCATGGAGATTCTGGTCAGAGGTCAGAATACTATAAGACTGATAAAATACTGATATGTGTTGATATGAGAAAAATACACGTTGACTTGACCAAAAAACATGATAGAGTACATTCTCTATAACTTCTAATTTCTTGATAAAATGATACAGAGATGTAGCTTCCATGTAGTCATCTAGGAATGTAAAAATCTAAGCACTTCTTTTCAACATGTCCACTTTTTGAAATGGAGGCCATTATGCTATGTTATGTTTAAAACATATGAATGCCATGCATAGATACTAGTACAGAGAGACCTAGATAGACTTGGGCTTCAGCCTCCCAAGTCCAAGTGGATGCATGTGAGTGAAGAAGTCATGTTAGATGATTGTCTCTGTTACCAGCATTCCAGCTGTTTTTGCATCCAAACTTTATACCACCCAATTAGCCTGTATGGTGCTCTCAGAGACTATAGAGTCATCTCTTTTCATAAAATCCATATCTGACCCGTAGCATCTTGGAAAGAAACAAATTTTATCACTTTTATATATGACATTTTAGTTGTTAAGGTGCAAAAGTGGCTAGTACAAATCGTGGTGCAAGAATTCGAACTTTCGAACTGCAGAACAAATCTTAAAATACACAGCACTAATTTGGAGAACAGGTGCTGTGCAGAGATATGAAGAGGCTAGAGAAGAGAGTTGATAGAGATATAAGAGAAAAACTGTACCAGCAACTACAGTAAAGGGAAATTAGTGTCCCTAAATGAATTTAATTGTCACTCTGAGGCTATTTTAGGCAGTGTCAAATATATTGTCTAGCTTCTTCCAGCCACTTATGGGAAAGTATCAGGATGAAGTCAAATAAACAGAAACTAAACTGTCTTTAAGCAGAACTGATGATAAATAAGAAGAGCTAAACATAGTAGTGCTAGTGAGGAAATATAGAGTTTACCAAAAATGTATATATATCTCAGCAGCTCACCATACTAACAAATGTCTGGAAGCTAATGACTGTTGGAGACCACTACAATGTGGCTCTGGGCAGGATTTAAATTTTACTAATTGGTTTTCTGTGTTTATCTGTGAGTCTGTCCTAAGGTGAGGCCCCATGCAGGGTGATGGGAGCTGGTTCATAGTAAGTGAACCGCTGTGAATCACTGGTCCTAGCTGAGGCCTGTGTGGCCTGTGAGGCCAGAGATACCTCAAAGGGCAAGGTAAGGCCACAGTTGCGGACACTTGGCTCAAACATCAACTAGGTAGATAGAGACTGCGGCTGCAGAAATTATTCCTACAGTCTCACTTCTACCATGTCTTCATGACAAGATAGTGTTGAATTTACTTGATTGATTACTTGGAGACATCCTTGAAGTGACTCCTAAGGTCCTGCTCATTGCCTGTGCTTTCCTCAGTTTCCCTGCCCCTTATTGTTGGACTTCATAAATAAAGTGGGTGGTCCAGAGAAGCCTTTGTCTTAGCCCTCAGAGTTGCGAGCTTAATTAAAGGGTTTTTAATCTCCTGAAGCCCTAAAAAAATCATACAATTTGTCTCTTAACCTCTGCAGTACACTCACTTGGAAGATCAGGGATCTAGGTCAGAACCCCATAAATTACCATTTTGAGCACCCCTTGGAACTGTATAGGCTGAAGACAACTTGTATAAATCTCATGATGTCTGAAAAAATTATATATATATATATATATATATATATATATATATATATATATCAATTTTCTTTTACTGATATGCACATTTATTTTTTGGTGGAACCTGTAGTTCTCAGAGTACTCCCAGGAAATTGAGAAAAGAAAGCAAAGGTATAACAGATGGAGTATAAAAAAATATAGTCAGTTCAGATGTAAAAATGATGGAATGAGTATGATTTTAAACTTTTTAAATCAGGTCTCAGAAACAGACAACCTGTGCCACATAGACCCTCTCTTGACAATAAATTCCCTTCAAAAGATATAAGATCTTGCTGGGAAAATACTCTCTGTTGGAAAAGTGTCTTTCAAAACCCTTCAAAGCAGTCTCACAGAGCCTCAATAGAAAGGAGAATTTACTGCAAGGAAGTGTGGAAGGTTGTCTCTCACTCAATGCAATTTATCAAATGCACATAAATACAGCCTTCTTGGAAGGAATAGTGTAAATTACGGAGTTGGTAGCACTGGAACTCTATGTATAAGAAGACATTTGCTGAAGCTATTGGTTCCATGTTCTATTAGAAACACACTAACGTAACTCAAAGAGTAAAACTAGGTCCTATGGAGGGCTATCCTCATGGACAATGCCAGACTCGAACTGTAGAAGTGACAGCACATTCAAGCAGGATTTCTGAATTTCCTTTTCCCAGTAACATTTTCTTTCATTTTGAATGGGTTGTGTCAATGGCACTTGTATCTGTCAAATAATTTGATGAAAGATGCGGGGTGCTGTCTGACATACTTTTTACTTGTCAGTGAGACAAAGTACCTGATGCCCAAAGTTGGGAAAAGAAAGGTTTATTTCTTACGGTTTTTGGAGGTTTCAGTCCATACTCAATTGGCTCCAAGGCAGGGTGGCAGGGCTACAGTTCATGGTAGCTGCAAACAGCAAGGCAGAAACTGGCAAGAGAAAGAGAGAGACATGCCTTTTCCCTGCCATTACATCACATCCTGGCTCCAACCCTATGTGGGTGTAGCACTAACACCATCCATCCAAGTGCTAGAGAATGAATGGATCACAAATGCATAATGCAAATGCATGAGGCCTGGGGGCCACAGACATAAACCATGACAGGTGCTATAATTTGTTTCTCTTATGACCCTGACCTCAGTTGGAGAAGAAAAGAGTATGAAATACTAAATTCAGTGTCCCTCAGCAGCAAAGGGACCTGATTTAGAAAATAAGTTTCTACTAATTAAGACTGCTTCAACTTGTAAAAGATACTATTGCAGATGGGGCACTGAGAGAGAACCCGTGCACTTTTTCATATGATGGGGTATGTGATGAGAATTGTGGTATTTCACAGTGTGATCTGAGAACTGTTTGACATTTTCCTTCATAAGAAGTATGATCTGTGATGTGCCCTTGAACTTTAGCCAGACCTGTGGCTTCTTCAGCCAATACATTGAGCTGAAAATAACACTATGTGACTCCTAATCCAAAATTATTAAATGCCATGAATGCATTATATTTTTCAGCAATGGGGTTGTAATTTATTGGGAAAGTGACTGACCAGTATGTAGGAGGTTCTAGTGTAGCCGCCACAGTTCCTAGGCTACTGATAGACCCTGCCACACCCTGTCAGTTTGCTGTAAGAATTGTAAATCTCAGAGAGGGCTCTAGTGGTTCCAAAGATCAAGAGCTGCAGTTGAGACTGCACTTGAGCATCAGAGTCCAAACAGATGCCATGAGTTAAGGAATTTGAAATTGCTTCTTCCATTCTTAGATGTTCTAGTTCTCAGCTGCTGGAAGAAATCTTGGCTGGAATTCTTCTCACCTGGAGGTCTTCCATGTTGTACATCTAAATTACTGTTAATCCATCCTACATTATCAATAAGAGATCAAGGAAAAACATGAAATATGTTTTCCTGAGCTTGGAAAAGAATTAAACAAAATGGAGAAAATTTTTTTCTGTGACATTTATAACTTACCATGAAATTAAATGAATAGAGCATACACTAGTACAAATTTAAATTCATTTTTACTGGAAAATTTATAAATATGACTGTCTTCTTTACACTTTTTCTCCTTGCTAGGGTCTTTCAGATGGGTTTGTGCAGGGCTGGGCAGGTCTGTAGTTTCAGCACTCTTGGAAGCTGAAGCAGGAGGACTACTAGTTTGAGCCCAGCCTAGGAAATTTACAGACTTAGTGAGACCCTGAGTCAAACTAAAAATTAAAATTATGCAGGGTTTTAGGTCAGTGTAAAGGCCCTTGGTTCAATCACCAAAATTGAAAAAGAAAAAATAAACAACAAAACCCAAATCTCTCATTGCAAAAGCATTTGTAAGATACATTTTCCAGATCTGCGTATTACATTAATAAAATAGTAATACAGTATATATTATTATATCATTTCCTAGAAACACACACACATATACAAAATATATGGGATATTGAGCATTGTGTGAAAATGATATATGAGGACAAACTTTTTTAGATTGTACCATACAAAGCAAAGTATTTCAATCGCAAACATATAAACTTCATGCAATATTTGAATGTATTATGTGCCACCAAATTTCATAAGTTAAAAGCTCAGTCCTCTACATGATGTTAGAGGTGATACCTTTGGGAGGTGACTAGTTATGAGCATGAGATTTGATGAATGGAGAACTCCAAAGAGTTTGTCCAAACTCTTCTACTCTATGAGGCACAGCTAGGAGACTCCATCCAGGAACTAGAAAGCAGGCAGTTACAGAACACAAAATCTGCAAAATCTTTAATTCCTGTCCTCAAATTGTGAGAAATGAATTTCTCTTGGTTATAAGCTATCCTGTCTGTGGTATTATGTTTTAGATCGCAAAACAGAATAAAGCTTTTCTAAAGTCATTCTCAGTGACAGAGAATCTATATAAAAATGAATGTAGTTGCAACCCTATTGCTATCAATTTTCTATGGAGTGAAAAATTAATTCAGTATGTCACCTATACTGAACAAGACACCAATCTATTGAAGGTAAGAGCCAGAACTCAGTGATGTGTATAATTGCTAACATTATATCAGACCACTGGGCCAAAAGATTCTGAGATGATTTAGTATTTCCACAGACAATCAAGCAATACAACAAACCATTTGTACTAGTGACATAAGCGATACGTCAAAATTAAAGCTCACTCACTCATATGGGCAAGGATGTAGGAGCTAAAAGGAGGTGAATGAACTTTTCTACCTCTCTTGGGCTGTCTGTACTCCGTTTTGCTGTGCTATAAGACCAGAAGCCACTTTGAGAACAATCAGAACTTCATCTCTTTTACAAAAATTTAAGTCCCAATTGTTAGCAGTGTCTTCAAATTTTTACTCACTTCTGTACTGATAAATGATAGTCTGAAAGAATGGCATAGAAACACAACACAAATTGTATTTGTGTCTTAGTTAATTTTTTATCACTGAGACAAAAATATCTGATGCAAACAGTTAAGGAGGAAAGGCTTATTGTAACTCTCAGTTTGTAAAGATTTAAATTCATACCCGACTGGTTCCAAGGCAAGGTGGCATGCAATAAGGGCATCACAGGGGCAAAACAGTCCATGGTATGTGGGGCAGGCAGAAGGCAGCAAACAGAAGCAGCCACTTGCCTGTCCCTTTTATCCCTTCCAGGTCACCCACTCTTTGGGTGATGCCACCCACACCCAGGATCACTCTTCCCATTGTCCATAGCCAGAACTAAGTCAAATCAATCAGTGCTCTAATTTAGTAATCACTAACCCTTAATCCAAGTATCATAGTGCCTAGATCCAGCCACCTCTGAGAGGCCCCACCTATGGTCACATTTGACTTTGGGGTACATCTAGACATGAACCATAACAATTTGTATACAGAGCAGACAAAGAATAAGGAAATGGAAAAAACAAACAAACAAACAAAGTGTACTGAAGGCAAATTGAACAATGAAAGGAACTTACTTCTAAAAGCATGTTTGTTTGACTTTGGACATAATGATACAATAATCCTGACATATCAAAACCATTGAAAACTTGATGATGGCTTAGAATACCTGCGGCCATAATAGTGGGAATATTGAAAAAAATGTTCAAAACAACTTAGAATTAAGATTAGTAGAACAGACTGATCTAGATAACTTCACATTTTTTTCTCGACTGATCTTTGTTATAAAAAGCCCTTATATCCTTATAAATTGAAATATTATCAAACAATATTCATAGAACTCAAAGATTGTTACTTTGCATCAACATTTACTCCAGAAAGCATGGGTAAAATCCTGAAAGTGTGGTCTTTAACAATGCACCCATCTTCTTTATTGTACTAGGAAATTCATATCTCATATTGAAAATACACGATTTTAAATAAATGTGCCTCCTCAACAAAAGTAAGCAGTGATCATAAACTCAGAGATTCTTCGTCTTTTAACACACTATAACAGACAGGTCATACATATCCTCAAAAAATTCCATAATGAAGGACAGTCCAGAACTAATACAATTAGCAAATTGGAAAAGCTGTTGTCAGCATGAACACAAAGGCTTATCTGAGCTGTTTTTTTCTGGCCTCACAAAAGTAAGCATTCTTACTCTCAAGAATATGAATAAGCAGAAAAAAGTCAAAATGTATCAATTATATATTCTCTACTAATTATTAAAAACCGGGGTAAATAAACACATTTTCTTTAAAATTCACGAAGTATTTCATAATTTCATTAAATATTTTAAGAGACATTGCCATCAGCCCTTATAACAATTTGTGAAATTCAGTATCATCATTTCAAGGTGGAGACACCAATATCCAGAGAAGTCAACTAAAGGACCAGGGATGGAACTGACTTCTCAATGATCATGCGTGCTGCATTCAATCTTCAAATTCTTCTTCTCGATGATCACACGTTTTGCACACCTTAAGCTTCAAGCAATAACTAAAGTTACCTGTAAGATTACATACTTACCACAAGGCTAAACTGGATACATATGAAAGGAAAAATGTTTGAATGTATAACATTTTTATTTTAATATTCATTTCACAAATTGGGAACTTTCCATTTATGTGGATATTGATAGGAACAGTTACTGTCAATGTTGAATGACTTAACTTATGTTTGTAGTAGTATTTTATTAGTACGTATCTGCAGAACATAACCATCACACTCACGAAGGCAGGTTGGCACATGTACACAACACATCTCAACCATCTTCTAATCCCCTTCGTCTCTTCTTCTGTTCTCCTCCTTCCAGCTCTTGATCCATTCCCTTTTGTAAAAAATGTATTGGTATTGTATCTAGTAATTATTGGAAATACATAAAAATAATGCAATGTAATTTATTATCTTATTCTTATGTATCAAGGAATACATTAGAGTGTTTCCTAGTAGCAGTATAGATTAGAGAACTACAAGCAAAATATCTATTTCTGTATATCACTACAAAAGGCTAAAAGAGTTTTTAAAGAATAAATAATCTCTGTATTTCAGCCAGGATATTCCCAAACAATTTAGTTTATAGCTCTTTAGACAAATCTACACACTCACAAATTTAAAGGGTCAAATATGAAATAAGAGTAATTAACAAGTTTCTCTAGTTTACAAAATTTGTAGCATTGATATTTGGCCTGGATTTTGGAAAATCTAAGTGATGTTTAAAATATGAGCTCAGACACCTCCACAAAACAACTTCAAACATCCTAAGACCTCCTTCTCAGCTATAGCCTCTTTCAGATTTCCAAGCAGAATACTAAGTGGAAAGATCAACCTTTTTTACAGAAAAAAGCATGCACTTGTTTTCATACTGTATATCTCCATAACTTCTCTCTCTCTCTCTCTCTCTCTCTCTCTCTCTCTCTCTCTCTGCGTGTGTGTGTGTGTGTGTGTGTGTCTCCTTTCCCACATAGTCTACCCTCTCAAGATAAGCAAGGTCCATGTGGAAACACAGTATTTTGTCCACTTAGCATATTGCAGACTGTTTGACTATAATTTAATTATCTTCCTAGCAGATGTTACTTACAGTATTATGCTATCACCAGGATCCCTGGACTTCCCTTGAGTGTGTGGAAAGGGAGAAAGTATAATTTTTCTTTACATTTTTACTCCTCAATAACTCACATAACAAATTAAAAGAGCTAGAAACATTATTGGTATTTATAACATTACAGAAGTCAAATAAAACACAAAATAGATACTGTCACTGCAATGGTAAACATCCCAACTTGCCCCCTTGAGGAAAGTCTCCTCAAATAGGAGGAATTTCCCAGAAGGAACAGAAATGCATTATGAGTACAACTCATTTGGGTGCATTAATAGTCTCCACTTAATCCCATCCCTGGGTCTCTCCTCTCCCTCTGCTTGGACTTTGTAAAGTACCATATAAAAGTTAATGATGCATAACTCTGACATCTACCGGGAGAGGTAGAGAGGTAGAAGGAAAATTACTCCCATTCTCTCTCAAATGAAAAAGATAATGACTAACATCAAAAGCAAGACTTTATAAAAGTTTTTCAGGGGCTTAAAATCATAAAGCAAATAATTGGCTAAGCAAATAATATCTAAGGAGAAATAATGCCTTCAAGCAGGCAGAAGCCATCACCAGGAACTATCTGCTGCAGATATGAGCAGGCAAGTTTATAACGAGGGTGCAAGCAGTGTTGATGATGGTTTGGGGGGGGCAAGTATGGGCAGAGTGAGAGTTGAGGTGGTAGCCATTGGGGGAATTTGATCCTTCTTATAGAGAAAACAAGTTAGCCCTGGGGAAGTATTAAGTGATAAATAAATATTCATATAGGACTGAATATGTGGCTCTGAAGTAGGACATGTTTCTCTATTGTGAAAGAAGTTCTGAATTCAAACCTCAGTACTGCAAATAAAACAAGAGGAGAATCAAGGGGAAGAGGAAAAGAAAGAAGCAAACAATTACAGCAAGGCTCAGGGGATCCTGAAGTATGGCTGACCAAAGTCTAGGGAGTTGGTTTATAACTAAAACTGAAATTTAGTCAGAATATCAGAATCCTAATTCTTTTCAACAGCTGTCTACTCTCAAGGTAGGCTTCAAATAACAAGTAATAGCAGACTATTGAAGAGATAGGGATCATCTAAAGAGGATTCTCTGAAGCATCAAATAAAGGTAAGCTCTGACATTCAGAACCAAGCACACACTGTTTCCATAGTGATTATTCCAGTGTCAACCTCTTGTAATTTAACTCCACCAAAACTTAATAATCCATAGTTGCTAAAATGATGGCTGTATGTTTTTCATGTTAAGGAATCAAACATAAAGTATGTGCTCAGACTTGGCTAGGTATCATAAATGTGTTTTCCCCCCACTATACCAACAATGTAAGAATAAATTCACATTCCAACTTTGGGAACTAAAATTACAAAAGGATATAACTTCATTAAGTTGATTATTGTCAGATAATTTAATGTTGAGATATTTTCTCTTGCATGTGAAGACCAACCTTGCACTGTAAAGTGTTTGTTTCCATGATTTGTACCACAAAGAGTAAGAAAAGAGAAAAAAAACAAATCAATGATAAAACAAAATTTTATGACTAATTACAATGATCTAAATGTCAGGTGAAATATTTTATTGTCAAAAATATAATATTTATTTATATTTGGTAGTGTTAAAAGGAATATGCTAAAAGTGTATTAATATTTGTAGAAAATATTACTGAACCTATGGAAAATAGGTAATACATATAAAAATTGATATACATATGAAGCTGTTCAGATAGTTGTCTTTGGGAGATGGAATCAGAAGTAATATTTACTAGCAAGAAATCCTGTTTACTAGGCTGTTGCTAACGTTGCCGTCGTTGTTGTTGTGATGCCTAGCATCGCTTGTTTCTGGTAACTTTGCTCAAAGTTGTGAATGCTTGCATAGTAGATGACAGGTTTCTGATCACCTGCAAAAGGGGCAGGTGTGTGGATGCTGAACAGTGAGTGTAGGAGCCATGTGAAGCATTCACTCCTAAAGAAAGCACCCTTCTAGGACAATACCTACACAGTCAGTATTCATTATTTCATCACTCATCATAGACTAATGTTAAAGAAAAAAGCTCCTTAATGACTATTATCCTAGGATAATCAAGGAAGGGATAGAAGAGAATCAAGAAAACGTTAGAAGAGAATGATCAAGAGAATAGAAGGAAAGAGATCAATCTATTCATGATGCAATGAAGGAAATAGCTGAGTGGTAAAATTGCCCCAGACAGCAGAGCACGGGTATCCACAACACATTCCTTACTTTTCAAAGGTAATTTTGTACTTCAGCATAGTAGGAACCAGCTGTGAGTCTCAGTACTGTTCCTTTAGAGATACAAGGAAGCAATCTCTTTGATAACTCACTTTGCACATGCATGCAAGTGTGTAAAAGTGTAAAACCAGAATTTTCACCAACATGTTGTCTCACTTAACAGGTTTGGTGTATGTTTACTTGAATGTCACAGATGGTATAATACTCCCACAACACTCTAGGATTTGTTTTCCTTTTAATTTTCTTTTGATTTTTCTGGTAGAAGTAGCTCAGTTCAGTACAATAGCACATGAGAAAACAGATTTGCAAGTTTTGGAGGATGTTAAAAATGAATCACCAGATTCCTCATGCGTGGATGATGAAGATGATCCACTATGATAAAATACATGTTTTCCTAACAGATGTGTGGTGTGGGTGTACAGTAATGATCATGAGTATGAAGATGGCAACTTTGATGTTGGCCATGTGAGCCAGCAACAGTGAAATACAGCAAGAATGCACTGATACAGATACAGAAAATGCAGACATTTGATTCAGATGACAAAACAGCAATGTGAGTACACATTTGAATAGTGGCAATGCTACAAAAAGATCATGCACTCAAATGAAAAAATCCAAAATTGGAATTAAGTTTAAAAGTATAGTGAGGATCTTGGCAGGGATGAAATGTATTGGACAGAATGCCAGCATTGTCATTCAGTGTTGGAAATTGTAGCAGATAAAATGCTACAAAATTCTGTGAAATACACAAGGGCTGAGATACAAGTAAAATGGTATGTATGTACCAATAGCCATATTAAAGATATATTAATTATAAGACCTTACTAGCTGAACTGAAAGTATCCATAGGCTATACTTGGCAGGGATTTCTCATGGTCATCACAGGAATGTAAAAGACTTATGGAAAAGTGTAGGTAAAAATATGTCAAAAATGTATGAACTTATACTTGTGGAGAGTTATGCTTTCAATTTAGAAATTTATTGTGGAACTCAGTCATCAGGTCTTTATTTGTTTAGTAGTAAACCTAACAGTGTTGTGAACAGATTTTTTGTTCCCGTCTCCTAAACTGATGAGAAACTGTCATTTGACAATTGGTTTACCCGTTTCCACTTGACGTTACATTTGCTAACAGACTACAAGTTGACCAGCACAGAAATTGTACACTGGAACAAAGCAGAAATTTCAAATGTAATTTTACAATTACAAAGCAGGAAATTATGTGGTTTAACTCTGTATTTCAGAAAAATTTATACTGGCCTCATGCATGACAAAGAAAAGCAAACCGGTGATGCTGAAGTCAACATTCATCATGATGGGAATTTTGATAGGGAAACCTTGCAAAATGATATTCTAAAATGGAAACTTTCAACAATGAAACCAAAGGAACAGTGAAGATGTTGATGAGTTATGCAGCAACTATGACATCACTTGAGACACAAAGCATCAGGCAATGGTTATGCTTTACTGAGACCTAGACATTGTGACAAAAACTGTTGATAGTTTACAAAGAAAATAACAAGTATAAAATATCAGGAAGAATTTTTTTGAGGATTGGGACTAGAATTTATAAGAAATAAATTATAGCCAAAGGAAAACAAAGTGTTTCTGTCCAGGAAATTATGGAAAAATTGTGGACTGCACTGGTGAGCTCACAAATATGCGGGTGTAACGAGTCAAAGACCTCCTACAACAAAAAAACCAAAAAGACATCAATGCTGCCCTAAAGGAAGCACAGGGAAACAAAACAAATGTGTCAGCAGTGTAAGTGGTACTTGTGTGTGGAACTTGCTGTTTCTGTGTGTGAAGACTGCCTTGGGTGTGACAATTGTAGTAAACAATATTTTCCTTAAAGAGTTCTATCGTTACTTTCATTGTAGTTCACATTGTATTTTATTATTGCTGTATCTTGTAGGATTTGTTAGTAAGTACACAAATGATGAGAAAATATTATTTACTCCAGACATGCAACCTAGGACTATTTTATGTCCTATTAACTACATATTGCATAATGTAATAATCTCCTGACAAAGCATCAAGATCAGTGAGATGTCAAGCGTGTCCTACAAAAGGGTCAAGAAAGCAAAACACATGTGCTGTTAGTGTAAGGGCTATGCATGTATAGAATGTGCTATTGTCATATGTGAAGACTGTCTTAGGTGTGCTAATGACGTATAGACTTTTTTGTAAAATTCTGTTGACATATCATTGTAGTTCATACTACAATTTCTCTCATTCATTTTAAGACTTTGAACACAAAACCAGTTGATATTGAAAATTTTGATGTTTTAAAATAAACAATCAATATTAAAAATGCAATACTTTATTTCTGTGATATTTTCCTGTTAAATACTCATTGGTTAACATAATAAAACTCATATAATTAAAATTAATAATTCATCATTACAAATATTCTAAGAAAATACCTGGGTTTGATAGAGCCATATTTATGGCCCTTCATGACAAAAAAAATGTGTTATAATCTGTGGGCATAACCAGTGATATTTTCAGTCATTTTCATTCCTTCAATATTTTTTAAATTTTCAATGATCAATATGCATACTTATGATAGTCACAAACGTAATAGTGTCGTAATATTAAAATATTTGTATTAATTAATTGTACCTTCTGTTTTTGACAAGAAAATGTCTGTTGTTTTGTGTTTTTAATTAATATTTCAACTGAGTTTTTGAAATAACATGAAGATACACTAGTGTATCTCTGCACCCATTTGTCACTTTCCCTTTGAACCAATTTCCTGTTTGCCCCCAAATGCTCACCTTTCATCATTTGTGGCTGCCGGGCTCACCTCATGGATTACAGCCCCAGTCTGATTAACAAGATTCTCTGATAAATATCTCATTTGTATTATCATTTTCATATCTCTCTAGTATATCCACAATTGTTGGAATTAAAAGATGCCATTACACTTATAGCATTGTGCTTGTAGAGCCATTCTTATTTATAAAATATCTTAATTTTCAGGGACTGAATATTGAATTAACGATGGCAGCAAGTTATAGTTTTCTTATTCAACAGAAAAAGGAAGGAAATCGCTGATTTATCACTTTGCCAAATACATAGATCATCAGCAATAAGGCTGCTACTTATCTTTATAAATTAGTGAAATGCTTTATAAAGTAGTGAAATGCTTAGCTTTGTGCATAACAATTACATCTTTTCAACTGAAACAATACCTAGCACTGTAGGTTCCTCTTCCATACTTTGTGAAATTCAATCCTCAACACCTTCTTAATAGAAAGGTAATTTCCATTTTCCTACTTCCCTTCATTCAACCTGGATGAACAATACAATTTTCCATTGTAATATGATGAAATAAAACTATAGTTAGTCATGTGAATGATTAATACCACAAAGGAACTATATTCTCTTAAAAGAAGGAATATAAAATACTCCAGTTTGAGATTGGTGCACAGAATGAACCATCTGAAATTCGGCACAGTTTCTCAAACCACTTGCAATATCTTGGCTATGTAAAATTTCAACCTCATTAGCAAACTACCTCTATCTGAAAATGTAAGTCATAAAATATGCAGTTTGATGACAAAATCAAGGGAAAATTTAGCTAATTCAGTGTGGAGATCACTATTCCCACACACAGGAGACCCTGGGAGGAGCACAGCTGGATCTGTGGATTATGAAATAGGATGAGCTGCACTTACATCTGTATTAAGATCATTGCACGTCCTGCCCTATACATCCAGATATCCACAAAACCACCAGAATGATCAGTGTATGTCTGTCTTTTCAATAATAAACTCACATATGCAAAATGTGATAATGTATCAAATGTGGGAATGACAAAAGTATTGCTTAGCTACACCCTGTCAGTCACTTCTCTCCTTGGCTGTAAGTAGCTCACAATAACAGGCAGGGGCAGAATTAGCATCATGCTGTATTTTTTTCTTTGTAGTCAACAAAACTTTTTCTCTATATCCAGAAAAATGTGTTCTCCTATGTTGCAAATACCCTGGAGCTGCAATGTCACCACATGGTAGAGGTGATAATGTACTAAGTTATTACCCATTATATTCTCTGGAATGTGATACTTTATGAAAAACAAATTAAGCAGTGAAAACAAAAATCTTGATGGTAATATCAAATTTTTGCACTTAAAAATGCAAGCAAAACAGTCTTATAATTCAACATTATTTCAGGAAACAAAGCATATTTTAACATCTAAAAGAGTGGAAGGACTTCATTTCAAAGTAAGTGATTCCCTTTGACCTGAAAAGAAGAGATGTGGATTATTCCTAGATCAGCATTCATAAGGCAAAGACTAAAGTGAATTTTTTCCTCCTTATCTTTAAAATCAGGATTCTATTATTGCTGTCATAACACTGAAGCAAAATGAGATGGATTTAATTTACTTCTGGAAAATGTCATTGTTCCTGCAAAAGTATGAATTAGGGCTGGAGATTTAGATCAGTGGTATAAGCAACTGCCTGGCAAGCACTAGGTTGTGAGTTTGAACCCTGTTTACACCCCCCTCCAAATAAAATATAAACTGATCTCTTGGTCCCTTTCTTAAATAGCCATGAAAAAGGGAAAAAAGAATGTACCTTGGATTATATTTCCTTTACTGCTCATTGGCTGTGTTAATCTGGCAGAGAAAGAGTATGAGTTTGGAAGAACAGGCCTCACTCCCTGAGGCCCACAAATGTCCCACACAGGGAGATGGGCAGAGGAAAGGCAGAAGTCTATGAAGTAAGAGATTACTGTGCTGATTCAGGTGGGTTGTAAACAATATTAATCACAAATCTGAGAGGAGTACTTATGAAACATTCAGAGTAGTTAGTATGAGGATGGCTTTGGCAGAAGATCAGAAGTGACACCCTTGGAGACTGCGAGGCGGTTCTGTCAACAACTTCATTTTGACCCGATTATGCTGATTTCAGTTCCTGGCACCAGAAACTGAAAAAAAAAAAAAAAAATAAACTTCACATGTAAAAACTTTTAAATGCAGAAAACTAAAACAAATTTCTTAAAACAGTTGAATGGGTTATCTTGAAGTTTTTGCTTTAAAGAGAGAACCAAGGTAGCGAGGGTAATAGATCTTCCTGAGAGTGACCTTTATAGCAGAAGGCTTGAATAGTCTCAGGACTGGCTGTCTCTGGCTTCAGTTAGAACAGTTCACCTAGAAATGACACTTCCAGCCACAGGTGCTTAGGCTTTAGCCTGAGCACGCTGACTAGGACACAGGGGTATTTCCGCTCACTCTCCCTTGAGACGCTGCTAGGAACACACCATCCTACCACAATCTGCACAGATTCATCCTTAACACAGGATGCATTTACAGAAATCATCCTTCAATGTAAGATTTTTAATTAGAGGGACCTGTGTCAAAGGGCCCTGCGGAGACTTAGCAGCTTTTAAAAATAAGCAGAAGTTGTGGTTTAATAGTTATTTATCGGACTTTGGTTCTGGGTTTGCTCTTCACTGCCCTAAACCACCAGCAATATTAATCACCACATCCCACATTATAAGAAAAAACACTTATAAGGTGATAAAATTATTCCAGGGCTTTAAAAACTTTAAAAATCATAATTGGCAAGGCAGGAATTCTAATACCACTTTCTGTACCCTATTAAAAACTAGGAAAAAAATGAAGTAAAAGCCTTTTCTGTCTTCATTTGTTTGAGAAATGGCAAGGATTGGAAGTTAAAAATAAGCACAATTTATTGTAAAGGGAAATCAAGAATTGAAGATAAGAATTGTACTCTTCAGAAATGCATTTGCATGTTAAATCACTATTTTTGCAACATAGTACCATGATTTACACATCTATTATTGTGCAGTGACTAATGAAACATCAAAACTTGGAAGATGAAAGTGAGGAAGAAATAAGTTCCTAAGTGGAAAATAAGCTACTGAGTCACAACACTGATGCTGATGTCAGGAGGAGCCACAGGCAGGCTGAGCTGTGGCTGTGATAAGGGCTCTCCACGAGTGAACAGGTAACCTGAAGAAAGTCACCTCCCCTCTCTAGATGCCCTCCTCTGTCAAGTGAAAGACCTCAGTTTGTCGGAACCTTAGATAGCTCCACTCTGAATGTGTTGTAAGTTTATTCATCAAACATCATGGAATATGCTGTAAGGAAAATGGGTTCATTGTTAGGCACTTGCCTTAGTTACTTTCTGTTGCTGATGTACAGCACACACCTCATGCAGCTCTGAGGAATAAAGTTTTTCTTGGCTCACAGTTTATAGCGTCCATAGCAGGGTGATTCCAGGACAGGACAGCATGGCGGAGAGGCAGAATAGAGGACAAAGGGCTCTAGACATGGTGGCAGGCAGCAGAGATGATGGAGGCAGGTGGGAGGCAGATAAACCCCATGCCCCCTGAACCCGCCCGTCCAGTCTCCTCCTCCTTCACCTCCTGTCTGAGGAGCTTGCACTTGGGTGGGACAGTTCAGACACGTACAAGTTAAAGGAGGGGAAGTTTATTTCAACTCATAGTTTGTAGTGATTTCAGTCCACCATTGCCTGGCCTCAAGGCAAAGTGATGCAGACTGTCATCGCAGTGGAGAAACTTTGCATGGCCTGCAGTATGCAGGCAGAGGGCAGCAGTGGCAAGCAGCATCTGTGAGCCCGCCTTCCTTCTTTCTCCCTTGTATTCTATCCAGGGTACATGCCTATTGATTGCTGTTGCCAGAAACAACATGGAACTTCCCATTATCCACACCCAGATATATGCTAAGCCCATCAGTGGATCAGATTATTGTCACACATCCTTACCCCAACATCACCCCTGGGAAATAATGCAGATGGAAATTACATCTCTATTACTTAATAAATCAAGTAAGAGGTATCTAGGAGGAAGAAGCCAAATGTGAATGGATTGGACTGTGCATTTACACACTTCCATATCTCAAAAACCATTTTAAGTGTCACCTATATTTTGCTTGGTTTTTAGTCCTTCAGGTGGATATTATTTAAAAGATTTCTATAACATTCCTGCTAAGATGATAAAATGGTAATCACACCATTGCATGCCATAAATTTATAGGTCACAGGATGGTAGATGTGAGTATCAAATTTAGTAGAAAACATCCAAAGATATTCATCAGTTCTGCCACACCTGGAGGAAAGAATACTTGTTTTTCTTGGATACAACAGGAGCTGGAGTGTGGTTCCCAGTGCCACCCTTCAGGTTGGCTCCATACAGTGATGCCTGTGAGCCCAGATCAATAGCAGCAGGAGCTCTCTGTGGATAACACAGCAGGAGGGCAATGTCCAGCACATTATTTAAAATAAATTTCTGCCAGCAATGCTGCAAACACCGTAAAGCTGAACACAGAATAAGAGCAAACAAACATTTCACTCATTTTTGGCAAATTCAAGTTACTTTGAAAAATCAGAGGCTTCTTCGTCTGCGTTAATGCTTTTCTCATCTCATGGTCCCTAGAACAGGATATTCAGCTGGATGAACTCCCCAGGAACAGAAGTGTGAAAGCAAGGGTAGCTCAGGAAAGTGAGCATGAGCTCCCAGGGCTAAGTAAAAGGTTGGCTGGGTTTCATTTCCTCAGCGTATCACAGAAAGAAGTATGTTTACCTCTACAAATCACAAAACTTATTCAAACTGAGTGTGAAATCTCTCAGTTCCCAGATTTAATTCTCTCTGTACTATTCAACAAGATGAGACACATTTATGAGTTCTGGAAGAAAAGGGTTGGAGCAGGAGTGGTTTTTGTTTGTCTGTCTGGTTTTGTTTTGTTTTTCTCAATTGCTCCATCTCAGTTCAATGGTGCTATTTAAGCCATATTGCTAGGAGTCTGCACCCATTTTAAAGTAGTCTGCACACATCTCAAATTGTGACTGAAGTCACTGCCCCCTTTCAGGTTTCCTCCAGCTATTAAGGAGAATAATAGTTAAGACTGTTTTCTGAGTGGCCATGCCTGCCTCCCAGAAAATACAGGCAATATATAGAATTGGGGAATCTAAAAGTATTAAGATTAGCCTTAATACCAGAGTAAGAAAGTTACCCATTAAAATTGTTAAGCAAATTGTTAAGCAAAAATTTTGAGGTCCTCATAGTAGTAAATACCAATCATAGTATTTTCATGACGTTTTGAAAGGAATCAGTATAGGTCTCTACATTTATTGCAAATCTAAGTATCCTGGATTAATTCAGACAAACCATGAAGCAAAATTCTTCATAACTAGTTTATGCAGTCTTCAATTAACTGAAAGCAGGGAAGAGAATTTGAATCTTTCTCCTGGGAATGCATAGAAGGGGGAAGTCCATGTTCTCTGGGCTGCAGAGTTTAGAACTATGATGATCCTTACTGAGCAGCAAGGATTTCTTAACAGCGACTCTGCACAAGGAAATCTTAGTCATGGGTGCGACAGCTCATGCAGTTATGAGTTGTGTCCTGTAAGTGTCCTTCCTATGGTCACTCCGCATACCACTGGGATGACCCTCGGACCTCGTCATGCTGCTTATTTGCATAAAGCACCACAATACTTTTATCATTCCAATTAATAATAATACATATTTTGCATTTAATGTGTAGTGTTAAAAATAACAATAGTATAACCAACTCAAGCAAAGTTTTATTTTTCAATAAATATATTCATGAGCAAATGTGACTGAGTTAAAATACTATATAAATGATACTCCAGAAAGAACAAGGACTTGGTGAAAAATTTTTGTGGGACGTACATTACCAAAATTAAAACTGTCAGTCTGAGATAAAATCCAGAGACCTTTACTGAGGGCAGTGTTTTCTATCCTTTTTCCTATTTTTCTGGCATTTTTGTATGACCATTTTTCTGCCCTGTGTAATCTACAAATTTGTTGCTTTGTAGGTGATCCTTTGAGCTTATTAGCATTTTATTTCTATTTGGTTAACTTTTGTAAGCTACAACCTGTAGCTTACAAAAGGGAATGCTATCCCCTGGTTTGGAAATCTCTGTCTTGCCATGGTGTGCTTGTCTTCCCTTTTGAAAGTTCCCTTTTATTAAAACACACTTGGCATGCTAATCCCAGTATTTTAGAGTAAGCACTAGCACTAGGATGGCTTCCTTGCCTGTCCTCAAATTCTCTGTTTCTCACCATTAGCGAAGTCTCCTGAGCCCCGACCATTCCTTTGCTGTCACTGCTGTTCCCTAGGAGGCGGATTATTTTGACATTCATCTCCCCTACTGTACTATGTCCCCGGAACACTGCACTATTAATTATACATAATTCCAGCTAATTATGCTCACTGGGTAGGATGCGTCCACTGCTAATTATTAACTCATAAAATACTTCTACTCTCCAAACCGCCTTATTAGGTTTTAATAGTATAATGTTACCTTGGAAGGAAGAGTAAGGACATTTTGACAATCCATTCTCAGTGCATAATTGTTATAATGGCTCTTTGTGCAATAATTTAGTGGGTTATTTTCTCTTCTTATTAGTATGTTTTTGTAGTGTATAATAAACACATTCACTGTGAGTAGCTGGCGCATGTTTATGACATTCCTTAATCCTTTTATTTCCTGTCCTTCCCCTCCACCTCCTCCTCCATCTCTTTGTCCCTTTCCCCTTTGAAAAAGAGTTGTCTCGCCAATTTCCTTTTCTTTTTTTGAAACAAGGTCTTGCTGTGCAGCTCTGGCTGCCTTAAACTGGCTTCATGGCCCAGGCTGGCCTGGAATTCATGGCAATTCTCCTGCCTTAGCATCCTGAGTGCTGGGATCACAGGCGTGTACCACCACCACATCCTCCTCACTTTTCATTGTCTAGCTTTTATTTTGTTTCTCAATTTATTTCTGTTTTGGGTTTCTCATACAAGAAAAACTATATATTATACCCCTGTGTCTGATTTATGTCATATGAATTATGGGTTCATGGTGTACCCATTCTCCTACAAATGACGCAAGTTTGCATTCCTTGTAGCACAGGAGCACTTCACTGTATGCAAATACTAAATGTCTGTATCCATTCATCTGATTAGGGACATTATAACCACTTATATGATGTAGTTGTTATGTATTGTGCTGCTATAACCATCAGTATGCATATATTACTATTATATGACTTTAATATATATCTTTAACCCTTTCAGGAAGATGCCCAGAACAGAACTAGCTGAGTTGAATGTAAGTGGCATTCCTAACTTGGGAGTTTTGAGGACTGGTTTCCACAGTGGTTTTACCAGCTCACATTCTCAGCAACCATGTAGCAGGGCTCCTTTTTCTCCGCAATCTCCTCAGCATTTGCTGATGCTGGCTGATGACTGCCATTCTTTCTGGAGTAAGGTGGAATCTCAGTGCTGTTTTAATTGGTATTTCTCTCATGGTCTGCAATGCTAAACCTTTTTTCCATGTATTTATTGAGTATTTATATTTATTTTAGGAAATTTAATTTAAATTTTTGTATCTATATCCACACTTTCTTTTAGAAGATGAAAGTTTAAACACTCTCCTCTTAATTTGGATAAGATTTTCTTTCAATTATTAGATAATGGCAGAAAATAATTTTGATTTCCTCCCTGGGTGAAGTTATAAAAAGACTGTTCTAACCTGGTTGTGTGTGGTCTCCCTTGGACCTCCCATTGCAGACAAGCCATGTGCATTAAGCATTTTCTCCCACTGAACAAAATACCTAAAACCTGAGACTTAAAGCAGAGAGGATATATTTTGTCTTGAGTTTTCATCCCATGTTTGGCTGCCTGAAAGGCACCATGGGAAAGCTGTGCAAAAGACACCTACTGAGCCCATGGCAGTCAGGAAGTAGGGGAAGAAAGGAGTCAGGAACAAGAATGCAACTTGTAGGTCATGCCAATCTGCAGTTTGCCCATCTCCTCTGTCAAGTGCCCACGATTTAAAAGAACATCAGTGGATTAACCAATCGGTGAGCACAGCATCCTCCTGATCCTGTTACCTGCTGAAAGCCCAATTTAGGAAGCCATGAGAATTCTATGATACATTCCAATTCCAAATCATGAAAAAATCATCAGTACACTTGTGAAGGGAGTGAAATCATCCACTCTTAGCCATAATATACACGTGGAAGTGAGTTCTGTGGAAGCCCATCAAGCTTAAAGTGATGGCACGCAAGCTGACAAATTAATTACAAATGCAGGGAAAAACCCATGGCCAGAACGACCTGCACGAGGTATACATTGTCTTTAAAATTACTTTATTCAAGCCAGGTGTGATGGCATGTGCCTGCAATCCTAGCACTTGGAAGGCTGAAACAAGAGGATCCTTGCAAGTTCAAGACCAGTCTGAGCTACAAAGTCAACTCAAGACCAGCCTGAACTGCATAGCCAGACTCTATCTCAGAAAGGTTAAATATTAATTTATTTACTTTTGATGTGTGAATTCTACATATTTATGGGGCCTAGGGCGGCATCAGTGCACATATGTAATGTGTAACAATGAGACTGTGCCCATCACTTCTAATTCTTAGCATGTCTTTGTGTGAGGAATATCTAAAATCCTCGCTACTGGCTGTTTAGAAATAAATAATTGTCAACTGTGGTTATCTGTATTAAAAAAGCAATAGAAAATTTTTACACCTCTCCAGTGACACAGATTTTTATTATTTAACAATTCTCTCTCCTTTCCTTTCTCTTTCAGACTTTCTAAGCCTCTGGGAGCCACTATTCTACTCTTTAATTCTGTGAAGTCAATATGGTGGTCTCCATGTAAAAATGGGACATTGCTATGTGTCTGTGCCTGACTTATTTCACTCAACCTTCTTCAGTTCTATTCATGCTGGCACACAGGACAGAATCCCATACCCCATCATATACATGTACTTTTTCTATTTATCTTCATGCATCAATGGACACCCAGGTTGCTTTCATAGCTTGGCCATGGAGAGCAGTCCTGAAAATAACCATGATGGCGGAACTGTGATTTAACCACATTGAATTAACCTCCTTTGAGTACATACTCAAGTGTGGCTTGCTAGTAACACAGTGGTCCTTTTGTTGCTTTTCTAGAAATGTTAAGAAGGTTTCCCACAGTGACCCCACTACTTTTTATTCAAACCAGTAATATGAGAATTTACTTTTCTCTACACATATCCTAGCCAGTATTTCTTATTTTTGACCTTTTTTTGATAATAATCATTCTAACTGGAAAGAGAAAATAACTTATTATAGCTCTGTGTTGCATTCCTGCTTCCAGATTCTTGTCCAACAGAAGGTTAATAAAAATGTATTGATAGAACTGTTTGAAGGACCTCAATATAGATGACATACGTTTCATATTAATAACTAATAGATAATAAATAAATGGACACATTACCCCTCCTCTCTGAGTATGATTTTCCATACATAAAGTTAAAATGATATTTAGATTTCTCATTATATAAGAAAGGAAGATGTGTCTGACTTGCCCCATAAAATGACAAGAAACATGTATGAATTTACAAACTACCAGCTATTTTCACCTTGTCAAAAGTACCTGTGACTTATCTTTGTATGATTATGATGATGATGATGATGATGATGATGATGATGATTATTTTGGTACCGAGGACCATGACCCTGATACCAAACTCACGACTTTGTGCTTTCCAGGCAGGTACTTGGACTGCTGAGTTAAATCTCTGGTTTTATGTTTATTATTGAACTACAGACATGTATAAGTTGCTATGTTGGAATTTATACAAAGAAGAGTAACAACTGCAGATAACTAAATATACTGCATTTCAAATATGTAGAAGAAAGGAGTTTGGAAGTTTACATCCTGAAGAAGTAATAAATATTTGAGGCCAAATATATTTAATATAATTTGAATATTAACAATATACACATGGATTAAAAACTAATGTGGCACCTTGTTAATATGTAAAATTCTTGATATTATATGCCCTTTAAAAATAAATTTTAAAGTTATTTAAAGCCATGATTCCTGCATTGAAAGTACCATTATTATCCCAGTCAGTTCAAGTCAGTGTTCTATTAATAAATAATGATATTTATTGCCAATGTATACAAATAGTGCTATCATATCTCAGCACACTGATGAATTTCACAAGTTCATTCTATAATTGGTTATGCATTGGACTCAGAAAATGCAGGCTCTAGTCACTAGTAAAAAGGAAATGAGAGAGCGGGTATGTAGACACGTATTTGGATTGTAAAAATGTGATTAAATCTACACTTAAGAAGTGACCAGAGCACTTTGCAAATAGGGCAGGGACCAAGTGATAGAGGGGAGGGAGAGGGGACTTAAAGTGTTAATATGTATTGTGTACATGTACCCACTCCCCACAACCATTATGTGCGCATTGTGTTCTGTAAACGTGTAACAATAAAAATAAATATGAAGTCAATTAGTTAATTAATTAAGAGAATGCAAACGTTCAGGGTTAGAGAGCTTTAAGAAAGCCAAACACAAGGCGGTACCCAGATGTAGCACCAGGAGTGGAATTGGTGCTCTGTTCTCTTCCACAAGACTCTTCCAATTCAGTCCTTCACCAGATGTCGATGGCACCCTTCACAATACCCTTTATAGGAGGCTGATAAACAGTAATGTTTCTTTTACTTCTCTGAAGTCCCCTGAGAAATTAGTTAAACCTGGGGGTGGCGTAGTGGAAAATTCCATTTTTATGGTCAGTCAAAAATTTCAGAGACCCAACCTTAAAACTGACTTTAAGGAAAACAGGAGTTTTGGAGATCAGATGCTCCCCTCTGGGAGAGATAGTCAGCTGTGATTTCAGCTCAAGAACATAGCTGCTGGCTGCTATAAAAATGATTGTTTGCTTAAAGGTGAGAACTTCCACAGGTTTTAGGATCATAGAAGCATTGTGTTGTGAGAGCCCAGTAGGAGAAAGTGACTTCTGAATTTTTGTATTCAGTTTACAAGGTAGAGGCAGGGAAATCATGGATAATGCTTCAAAAGTAAGGGTGTGAGCTCCAATTTATATCTGGGCTGAGCAGGAGACTTTGTGAGGTTTCAAAGCAGGCATGTCGTGCTGTTAGACTCCTGTCATTCAAGGTGGCAACACAGAGTAGGCAAAAACAGAAGGGTAAATAAAGCAATAGAAAGAGCAGCAAGGCACCTTTCATAACAATGTCAAAGCAGGTGACAGCGAGGACAGACTCAGCATCTACCATGGGGATAGCACCATCTACAGAAGTTGGTCACTGACTTTGCAGTTTGTAGAAATGACTAGAATCTGGTCACTTTGGGGGATCCCACAGAAATGAAATATCTAGCAGATTGTAAAGGTTTTTCAGTGAGGAAGTTTATTGGTTTAGATAAATAGGATAATAGGTTTAGATAAATGCACTTGGGGTTCCTGCATACACATGGATCACTGGAGGGCAATGAAGTACAGTAATAATAAAACCCACTTTAGGAAGGATCAGTAGCAGCCATTTATTCTAACTAAAATCTGTTCAACTCCCAACTGCATTTCTTCCCTACTTCAAATCACAGGTGCTTCCAGAGAGTGAGGCCAGCAAGAATTCATGAGGAAGAAATAAAATCTAACACAGAATGGCGAGTTCCTCAGGCTTTCAGAGCACAAATCACAGGCATAAGTTAAGGAGTAGTAGTAAATTCCATTATAGAGTAAAGGAGCCACTCTGAAGCAATTTGTTGCTGATGAAAAAATTGAATAAGTATTCCCAAATTTTCTCTAAAATTCCTTTTATTATTGCAATCATATTATAACAGCACTAAAGGCAATTGAAAAACTCACCTATTTTTCAAGTAATAATGATTTTCATTTCCCCATATGCTTTCAAATTCTTTTTCAGTGTCACATAAATTTGTATTTTCATAGCTTCAACTATATAGTGTCCATATAAATTTGAATTTTTAAATGTTTTTCAGGAGAGCTTAGAGTTGCACTGTTTAAGGACCTGCATATTACTCCATTGATTACACTTTAAACATCCTAAAATAACCTTCTCTGTCATAGGAAATGTGATTGGCTTTCACTTAGGGTTTGTCTCAGTTAATGTTATAATGCAGTATAATCTTGGTATCCATATCTATGACAACAATGTGTGGTAAATCTAGGGTCCTTGAGAAAACCACACATGCTTGATTGTCAAACTCCACGAGCTCACACATTCAGCAAACAACGTCTCTTCTCTTTACCACTTCTCCCTTCATGCCAGTTCGTCACTGACTCCTACAGAGTCTGTTCCTCACGGGATGTAAAACTCAGCTTCCCACATATATTTGGTGGGGATCATTCACTGCCCTAGGCAACACATGGACACAGGACCCAGGTCAGTCGCGCTGGAGTTTCCCTCCACAGAATGTGAATTGGAAAGTGAATGGAGACTCTAATTTATATGGGTAAACAAGGTCACCTAAATTGGTTTCTCTGCACAAAGTCAGGGTTATCCTCACACATCCTGGTCATGTGGATAGAGTCGCTATTTTTTCTTGCATTGTCAAGTTTTTTTTCTTTTTTCTCGCTGTCTTTTTTGATGCCAAAAAGCCCTGATATTCTGTCAGCAAGCTGCCTGTGTTTTCAGAGTGGTGCAAATCCAGGTATTTATTTATAAGCAGAGAATGTGCTCATGAAGCTAATAGCAAAGCTGAGAAAAGAGAGTGCTGGGGAGGAAATTTACACTGGCAAGCAACAAGAAGGATTACTAACCCAGCTGAAGAGCTCCCAGAATTAGACAGCAGTCTCTCCAGAATGGAGAGATGGACCACACATTCAAAATATCTTCTAGTTATAATCTACATACATGCCACAAGATTATATATGTGTGTATATATAGATAGAGATAGATAGAGAGAAAGAGAGAGAGAGAGAGAGTCTATATATAGAGGCAGATAGAGAATTTTAGATATTTCTTCATTTGCATGTTTATTTTATTTCCTCATAAAACTGTATATATTTGAGGAAATGCTCCAGGATTTTTATTTGAAACTCAAAGAGAAGTATTATATACCTATAATATAAGGTTCTTTGTGCTTCATGGGTGTGGAATACTGAGCAGAGTTCTTGCTACTTAAAAGAGAGGATAATAAAAGGGGCTGAGTGAATTATTTACGTGTAAAAATAACAGAAGTAAAGAAATGACAGAGTCAATTTCCTCCTTCCAGAAGTAGGCTGGAAATTTTTCTAGTGCCACGCTAACACACAGCGGGCTCTAACTTGCCAGCTTATGCATTAACTCTAATCTTATCTCACCCACTTCGCTTAAGAGAAATATGCACACCAAGTACTTTTAACAGTAAGAAGGATTATCCATCACTACACCAGTGCAAGCACTCAAGCAGGAAGCGTCATATTTTACCTTTAAAATATTTGACTGAAGAACTGCATTAGTCATCATAAACCTCAAGAGACCTTACCTGAAAACAGCTTCACATTATTTGAAAAGAATCCTGTCCTGTCTGATGACTTAATTCCAGCATAAAGCTTACCCTTGAGGATGAAAACTTGGACTTGGAAGTCAGAGAAACTTGAGAACTCATCCCAATTTAAGGGAGAAAACAGCATCCCCAGTAATTCTTATGCTTTCTCTGTGGTTTCAGATTTTATATTATACAGGTGAGTGCAGTAAATAAAATCAGCATTACACTGGTTCACACATTTTGAGTTAAGTTTTTATAGTCTCGCTGGCGATTGTCTGATCCATTACACCAGAAAACCATCAGTCCTCATCTTGCAGCGAGATCTCACTGCTAAGGTTTTCACTGACAGGAACTCAGGTTAGTGCCACGGTTGCCACTACCCAGGAAGTTCTCTCACAAACACATGGTAGGCATGTGTGGATGTCATGGCGGATAGGAACTGAGGTTATGTTATTGTTTATGACATCTTTAAACAATGCAAAGAAGGTATTTACAGAAACAAATCCAATAGTCCTCTTATTGCTAAGAAGAATAATTATTTCCACAGTATCACAAGACTCTTAACAGCTTATTAAGTGTACTTTCACCTTCAGTGCTCTTGAGCACGTACCATGCATAAGATGGAGTGTCAAGCAGAAAGTGCTGGCTTAGACATAAACCTTCCACTTTTCAGATCCAGAGACATGTAGATTCCTCAGGGGAGGAAATCAACTACAGATGGAACAGCGTAAGATCAGTAATCTGTCAGCTCTGCTAACATAACGAATCTTAATCTACATACCCAGTTAATAATTTGCATCTCAGTGAAAAATAAAAACATGAAATAGAGTAAAAAAAAACAAACAGGTGTAAGCTGTACTTCAGTGAGAGATGATGAACTCATGAACTTTGCAAGTCCAAAGCCCAATCCTGAATCTCAGATGTGCACCCACACTCATAACAATTAAAAAGAGAGAAATATTAGAAAAGTAGCTCACTAAAAAGGAAGGAGTACTCATATAATATGGGCATTATTAGACAGAAGTCCAAATATGTTAATGCTCACAATAGACATAAATGAATCAAACACATTAGCTCAAAGGCAAGGCTTGTCTAATTCAATAGAAGAATTGTCTTAAATAAATGTTTTGAGCCCTATGCAAGGAAACAGTCAAAGTGGATGACAAATAAAAGTAATTGTTTAATAAAGAAATCTGGAGCAGCTGAATCGGGATCTGTTAAAATACTGTGAGGGAAACATTGTTCAAGAGCATTCCTAGGTGAGGATACAAGTTAAATTACTAAACATATATGCATTGTTAATGTTTGTGCACTTAAGAGAATTATTTGTAAATCTGCAGAGCAAAATTTGATAACAACTTAGGAAGGAATGTGCAACACGACACCATTTGTGGTGACTTCACTGATCATTTCTGCAATATTAATATGTAAAAATATGGCAAACTACATTAACATTTAAAATAATAGTTCACTATGAAAAATTTAAATTTACTTAACATATACCAAATGTAAATCGGATAAATAGATAAAATTTGATCATAAATTCTCCTGAAAGGAGGTTTTACCACTCTACAGGGTTACATATGGAGACTTAAATTATTTTTAAATATTTCTATCATGCATTGTAGTCCAATAATTGAAAGAGATTAGAAATAATAGACCATTCATATAGTTCTCGACTTTAAATAGGCTTTTAGTACTCTCATCATACACAGTTAAGGTGGTGAGGCAATTCTTATGTTAAGAGCTGTACTGAAACATACTGCAACATGGACACACATCTGGACAACACACTACACTCCTGTAACATATATAATTACTACTCATTAATTATTCATAAACAAATATATTTTCAGCACAAAAAGTGTATGTCTAAAAATCTCACATGCCCAAAGAGACAGCTAAATACGTTTTTGAGTTTTCATTGATAACAGAATGCAACTCATGAAATTTTCCAAATATATGTCAGTACCTGGCAAAGTAAAACTTGTGGTCTCCAATATTATAATAAAAAAACTGTGATACATAATTAACATGCCTAACATCTTATATATCATCTTAGGAAGTTCAGATTAAAGTAAGCATTAAAATCTGATGGTCCAAAGCTAATGGAAAAAACACTTGAAATAGAAAACAATCTATAATTCAAAGAAAATATGCAATAAGCTTTATTGAAAAGGGTGATAAAAATAAATAATTCCTAAGATTGACATAGAAAAAGCAAATAAGCACAAATAAATAGAAATAAGGAGAGCATAATCTACAGTAAAATTTTAGAATGAAAGAGAACACTTTTGAAAATATTTACATCAACACATTGGAAATTAGAGGGTATAAATTAGTATTTAGCAACAAGCAAGTGAAATAAAAAGCAACTTACATAGCAGAACCAATATTGTAATTCTTGATGTGCAGAGCAAAGATGGCAAATAGATAACAGTTGGCTACCAAGGGTCCCTGAGATAGTCAACTTAGAATTCAGCATAATACAGCATGGGGAGCCTCAAACAGAGGGAGAGGAATTCTCTCATCCCAAGAAGAAACTAAGGTGAGAAGAACCAATCAATCATACAGTTCCTGCCAGCCGCACCACTGTGCAGCCCTGAGCGCCTCCCAGCTGCCCTCGGCGCACGGAGACAGGCCATCCCCATGCAGCCACGCTCCAGCCACCGCTTCTGACTCTGTTGCTGCAGGCCTGCTGGATGCTGGGGAAGTGAAGTGACTCAGCGCCCACCAGCTGCCACACCATTGCCGACATTGCCACTGTCACATCCACTGTCTCCCGGATCCGGGATGCATCCTGGAGGGCATGAGTAGGAGGGCAAGTTGTGAAATCTTGGTTGTGGGACCCAACCTGCAATGCTCACACTTGGACCGGAGCCCAAGGTTCCTTTGCTGAGTGAGCCCCTGCCGCCAGAGTGCCCCTGAGGTCCCTGGGGGAGGAGTGTGTCTTCACTGCTGCTAGACCTGTGCAGTCGGAGCCCCACAGAGCCGCCACCATGAACAGAGCCCAGAGAATCTGCTTCTGAAAACACCTCTTCAGACAATAATCAAAAATACAGAACTAGAACTTTCAGTTTCCTGATGTGCTTGACCACCTTCGGGGAATTGGGCCTGCCTGTTTGTGCCCTGAACTCTGGACTGGGTGGCCTGGGGTGAGTGTCCCTGCACCATCCTGAGACCCTGAGAGGGAGTTTAAGATACCTCAGATAACAGCAAATTAGGGAGGGCAGCAAAACCCCAGTCAGCACACTTCAGGAAGACCCTAAGCTATACGGAGAAAGCCAGAGACCCCCCCCCCAGACACACCTGTCTGAAAGAAAGAAGCCAGAAACATTACAAGAGACAGAAATAAGAAAAAAACCCTCCAGCCACTGACCCTGGAAAAATAAGCCAGGAGAGGGAAATACAGAAGAGAAGCAGCGCAGTAATCATGCAATATTAGACACAGCATCAGCAGACATAAAAATATACCTTCATGACCTCATAGATGAATTTAAAACTGTACTTCTGATCCAAGTGAGGCAAGATATAAAAAGATTAATTAAAGAAATGATAAGCCCCTCCCAAGAGAACACAGATGGAAGAATGGAGGAACTTAGAAAAGGAAGAGAAATCTTTGATGAAGAATATAAACAAAATCTAGAATACATGAAACATATCCAAAGAGATTACCAGGAAACTAAAAACTCCATTGAAAGCTGGAAAAATGCCTTGACAGAATCTAAAGTTAGCCTTTTGAAACTTGAAGAAAGATTTATGGTGTGTGATTGTGAAAGAAAAGATCTCTTAAAAATAATAAGGAACCAGGAAGAAATGATTCAAAGGCTAGAAGATGACACGAGGATTTATAACTTAAGAATAAAAAATGTGAGCAAAGAAGCAGGGGTAACCACAAATGAACTACAAAGAGACTATTCACAGATACAATTAAGAAAAACTTACCAAGCATAGGAAAAAGAAATGATATCCAGATAATTGAGGCATACAGAACTCCAGCCACCTACAACCAAAGCAGATCTACACCCAGACATATAATAATCAAGATTCCAGAAATCCACCAGAAGAACAGAATATTAAAAGCAGTCAGAGAAAAGAAGCAGATTACCTATAATGGAAAAATTATCAAAATAACGACAGACTTATCAATACAAACTCTCAAATCAAGAAGAGCCTGGGGGGAAATAGTCCAAGCCCTGAAAGAAAATAACTTCCAATCAAGACTGACTGATCCGGAAAACTCTCTCTCAAAATTAATGGAGAAACAAGATATTTCCAAGACAAGGAGGAACTTGTGGGAGTTCACGGCCACCAACCCAACCCTACAAAATACTGAAGGACATTCCAGAGAGAGAGAGGAAAAAAAAAATACCAGGATTCCAGCAACAGTGACAGAGAGGCCTCAATGAATGGGGCAGACAGTGGAGTGAAGGAGTAAAGTGGACAAATGATAGCAGAAGAATAAAATAGCAGAAATGAGGCAGAGACAGTAAGCTATAATCTTTAATATAGATAGCCCTGGTACACTAACAAAAAAGAAACACAGGCAGAGTAGATTAGAGGGCAGGATCCATCAAGATGGTCTGAAAAGAAAATACATTCAACCTGAAAGAGGGTTAATAAACTGAGAGTCAAAGATGAGAAAACAATACTATATGTGACAGGAAACCAGAAATAGGGACAACTCATCCAGCAGCCACAGACAGATTGGAAAGCTATGACACTTTTGGGCAATGTAGAACTACATAGCTGGAAGGAAGGAAAACCTTGTGACTTTAATAGAGGACTTAAGTAGAGGAGTACCGCCCAAGATCAAGCTCAGGGATAAAGGGATTAGCTACACTCAGATAGATAACAGGTTGGCCCCCTAATCTAAAAATTAAAAGAGCTAGTGGGACCCAAAATATACAAAGCACCCTGAGAAAGAGAAAGGGAGAGGAAGGCAGAGGACATTATAATAGTGTATCAGGATTTAAAAGTCACAGTAGTCTTATTACTCTGTTTAGTTTGATTATATTTTGTTCTGTTCTGTCTATTCATATTAGGGTACAAACAGTTAACTCCAAAATATCAGGTTATACCATGGTAACTATCCTTAATTTCCTATTAACTTACACTAAAATCCTGTATTACTTACATTGTCTTACTCTGACTGCTCTTATTTGAAGCTAGTTTGTTAGACTGCTATTTAGCCTCAACTGATTTTATTCAAATTTGCTATGCTTGATATTATCAGGTCTAAGAGTAGAGGCAACTACTCTGAAGATGACAAGATGTAAAAGATATCCATTCGGGTTTTGATTATAAACAGCTTTCAAGTCCTACAATGTCTTCAAAGTTGTGTTTTTATTAAAATAGCTATGTAATGTTATATTCAATTATATTATGCCTGGTGATATGAACAATTCTATTCAAAAAAACAAGAGAAAGCATAGTAACTACTGTAAATCACCTAATATTGTGGTCCTATATGTCTTTTTCATTTCATGTTTTTCTAGGAATTTATTTTGTTGTCTTGTTTTGATCTATTTTTCCCTATAATATGGGAAAGATAGATATATAGAGAGAGATTCACACATGGGAAGAATTTTTAAATTATTTACGGGAACAGATTATATAATATATGAAGTAATGAACTGATACTCTGAAGAAGAAGAGACACTAAGAAACCCAATGCTAGTTCTGTAGCATTATGAAGTAAAATCTAGCAATACTATCATTCACTATTCACAATATTAGTCTATTCTCTAATGTTCAATTTCAGCATACATAAAGATAAAGACAGCTACTACAAAGAGACCGAGAAACATTATGGTAGTCATTATTGACTTCCTCAAAATCAGACCTTGAGGACCTAAAAAGTTTTCATCATTCTGTTTGATTTGATTAGTTCTATAATGGAAGTGAGCACGTGTTTCCTAGGAAAATCACAGCTGCCTTGTGAAGGAACTGGTCGTGTTCTGGAGTTCCTGTATGAATGGTGGAAATGCATGGAGAAGAAAACAGTCTCTCAAGTACACAGAGAAGCCCGAGCACTGTGGAGCCATTGTCTGTTTCACTGATTCTAACTTCCCTCTGTTAAAAAATCTCATCTTTCATTGGTGGTCAACTTTATGCTCACCTTCTCAACACAAAACATTAAGATAACTAAAATAGTTTTCCCTTGAAAGTTGGCTTTTCTGATGAGCTTATATACAGTATTAGTGTTAAATTACTGATGTGCTAATCACTCTACCATTGTCATGGAACAGAATATAATTTCAATCGGTTTCCTATTCCCATCATTAAATGAGCAGCTAACCCTGTTGTCTGAGGTGACTCAATTTAGTATCTCCTACAATATTCTCCACAACTATAAAATGCATATTTAGAAGAGATTACAATTAAAATTAAATAATCTAAAAATTATTGGTCTCATTTTTATCTATGGACATAATGCTTTTTTAAAAGAAAAAGAATATACTTTTATGCTTGGAATGTGTTGGTAAATAGGATTTTCCAATGTGTGACATTACTCAAAAATGACACTAGAATAGATTTATTATACATGAAACAGTGGAGTAAGACAACCCAGTGATAATCCAATATAAATTGAAATGCCTTAAAAAGGCTCATTATAAAAGAATCTATAAGGTTGACAATAATAGATTACTTAGGACTTAAAGCTTAAAATAGTAATTCTTAAATACTAGAGTATCAGGTAGGGAAAATATTTGTTTTGTTTTGTTTTGTTTTGTTTTGTTTTGTTTTTGATAATGGGGATCAAATTCATGACCTTGCATTTGCCTAGCAGGTGATTATGCCACTAAGTAAATGCCGGGAAAATATTTTAGAAAGGTAAATAAACATATTTAATTCATTATGGAGCTTTCAATTTGCTAAATAAATAATTTTGAAAAATAATTTGGACATCTTGAATATACCATGATACATAAAGGAATCATAAAATCCTCTAAACTTTTTGAAAAAGGAATTTAGTTCAAAATGTTTTAAATAGTACCTATAAGTTTCTGTGAGGGACTCTATCAAATTATTATGCACCACCCCTAACGGGCTCTAAAATGACTACTTTGGATGACTCCCCAATGGCTCAGGTCTTGGGCTGACTGGTGAGGTGCTGATTAGGAGGCAGAGGAGATCACTTACTGCCAGTAGCTCACATTTTCGCTGATTTTAATTGTTAGCAACACAAAAGAAAAAAAAAAAAAAAACACTGCATGCCTTTTTCTGCAAAGTGAGAGGAAATAATTTAATTCTTGTTATTCAGTGTTCTTTTTCACTTAAATCTGAGCAAAAACAAGAAAGTAACCTGAGCCATCTGTTTTTTCCAACCACAGCACTCTCTGTAGACCCCCAACTCCAAAGAAATGTGACCCAAATGTAGGGATGCAAACATAGAGATTTTATATGTGCACATTTTTACTCATATTTACATTTTTAAAATCCATTCCTAGAAACCCTGCAGTGTCTGTGTCATAGATTATATGCTAAAAGGCATAATAAATATATCTTTGCAAGAAATGTTTTCCTGAATAATAGAATCAAGAAAGAAGTGCTTATTTACACAACAATAGCAGAGCACAGTTTCTGTGCAGACTTGTCACCTACTTGTGTATGCATTCATTATATTTGTAATGTTGAGGATATTTCATGTATTCAAGATTCATCTCAAATGTTAAGCAAAAAAATAATTATCAATTTACTGATTTACACATATACAAAAGGAAAGGTAAAAACCTCTTCACAGACACTGACGTTGAATGATTTTGTAATGTTTGAATGATTTTGTAATGTTTGTCAAGATTCAGAAGTTCTCTTTTTTGTTATTGTTTTTTAATTGATCAAATGGAGACAGAAAAGAAACTAATTTTAAAACATATTGTTTAAGTACTAAGTTGGCTAATTTATTAAAAGTGCTGAAGCAGTGTCTTTTGTGCTATGAATACCCAGTGAAGGCTTGCTATTATGATTGACAGCAATGAGAAATCAGGATTATACTCCCCTTTGCAAGTGAAGGAATTCAAAAATTTGGGAAATTGCTACATACCAGTTATTAGGAAGATATAAAAATCCAGAGATGATAACTAAACACACAGAGAATTTTACATAGAAGGGATCGAACGTCATGTCCGTGCTAGTCTGCAAACATTACAGATAAATTCAGGTGACTGTGAGAGCTTGAGTCTTACATGTGCCCTCTAGGAGGCTGCTCTCCAAACCATGACCCACGAGAGCCCTGGAACTTTGAAGCAGGGAGAATGGAGGAAGCAAGCCCAGTAACTGGGAGCAGGACTTCAGGAAGAGTATTGGGATCCCCAACCCTTCTGGTCCCTCTCTTTGCATCCCAGGCACCATGACATGAGCAGCTGACTTTGCAACACATTGACGGCCATTATTCCCTGCCTTGCCACAGAAATCACTTGAACTATGAGCTAAAGTCTCCTTTCTTCCTTTTAGACTACAGTCTCAGGTATTTTGCCACATGGACAGAAAACTGAATAAAAATGTTGCATCATCTCAAACTCACGCAGACTTTCCTGTAGCCACTCACATGTCTCCATAACAGTTCTTGTGCAATCAAACTGGAGAATCAAGGAAACACATTCACTACCTAAGTAGATCTTAAACTAACCTGCTTCAAAGAGAGATGTTACCTGAAAATTATTTCACTCACATTCACTAAATATTCTTAGTTGAGAAGGCAAAACAAATTTAAGAGGTTGGTCTTAAATTCAGTATTATGCATTGGTCTTAAATTCAGAGTTAAGTAGGAATGGAATGTAGACTGAACATAGGAAAGTGAGAGCTGGGATATCATGTCTAAATCATAACATGAAGAACCTCCCTGTTTATAGTTACTGAAAATTAGACAATTTCCAAATGGAGGGGTTACAATACAATTAGTAAGTGATTTATAGCAGGAATGGAAGAAAAATTTATCTAGAACAAATATGTTATTAAAAATATCCATGTCAGTCCAGGAATTTAGCTCAGCAGCACAAGCACTTGCCTGGCAAGTGCAAGGTTGTGAATTCAACCCGTAGTACCAAAAAGATAGATAGATAGATAGATAGATAGATAGATAGATAGATAGGCAGACAGACAGATAGATAGATGTCTTCTCAAATGTGGTCTGTAGCTTATTTTTATAAACAAGGTTTTCTTAGAACACCATCTTGCTTTTTCATTTACATATTATGTATAGCTGTTTTCCAAGCTAATGTTCAATAACTTCAAGAAGGCCGACATTTGCAGCAAGACTTGCAACATTTATCATCATGATCTTTACAAACAAGTACCTTGACTGTTTTATAAAATTTGATGGCCAACTTTATGTCACTTACATACGTCTTGGCATGCCTTGGTGTTAGTTCAAACATTATTTTAGGTCTTCATCCAATCAATGATGAAAATCTGAGTATCTGAGTACAGCCTCCCTTCCATAATGAGAGAGAATTTCCATCTGGTGGCTTCAGACTGTGACAGTAACTCTTTTGGTTGAATATCAGCTGTCAGACTTTGATATGAAATTGGAATGAAAGCTTTTCAGCTCTTGGTTTGTTCACTTCTATAACCACTGCATGAATTTCTTAAAAAGAACCACTTTGACACATTCTTGTGGTGGTGTTTATCTGGAGGACCTTGGCTAACAGACATGCTGTGTTTTAAAATGACGCAAACAGCACTGTGCAAAGTGAGACTGGGGTAAGAGAAGCAATGAAGTAAAGGGAAAAAGTGGGGGCCTGGGCACAGAACTGTGTGATCCTTGATAGGAACAGGAAATTGGACCTCAGGTGATTGTAATGGAAAAGCAAAATAAATAGAATACAGTACATCATGCATTCTGCCATGTATCATCAAAGCTTGTTTTCTTCAAAAATTATTCCATCATATTGTTACTTACAATGAGAAAATGAAAACTTCCTCCTTCACTTTCCTTGGATCAAGAGGACCCCATTTTGACAAACTTAGGGACAATTTACCCTAAAAATTTGTGGATTTAGAGGTAGGAAAAATTAAATTTCATAGAATATTAACTATAATTCTACAGCTTTAAAGGTAGAGTGCTTAATAGGTTGCATTTAATCAAAATACGAAAGCATCTTTCTGTGATACAGCTTGTGAGGCACAGATAGGTGTAAAGGTCGCTAATGTCCCCTTCTCATCATGTCCCACTGTTCTGTTCTGATAGCCAGAGGAGGGTGTAGAAGGCGCTCCACACAGTGTGACCACTGGCGATGGACGATTGCTTAGTAGTAGAAGTTCAAATAACAGGCTGTGGGTACTGGAGGTTGCTTATCATTTTTCCCAGCCAAATGGTAAAATATCGGAGTTGACAACTCTTTAATCCAGGACTTCTTCCTCCTCTAGGTGAGCAAAGATGATGAATCAGTGTGGTAGGTTTTCTGTCATCATATTTTCCACACCTGCAGCTTAGAGTAAATCCAAGGCTGCACCTCTGAAGTTAATTGGAATGTCACTTCTATGTTTAAGCACCAGAGAAAATAGCTCTTCTGTTATCTGCTTTAATTGCAATGCCTGCATTGCCTTGTCAGGTCCACTGCGAACCCAGAGCACAGCACACCTCTGTCTCCTTAAAGGCCTAATTGAAGATCCATTGATGAATGAGAAGAGGAGGAAGAGGAGTTGGAGTTGAACAGAGTTATAAGGAAATAAATATTTCTTCTATTTTCCCAGTGACCTGGTGTATTATTAGGTGCACCAAAGAAATGAATCTATATTTAAAGAAATATTTGACAAGATAAATGACATTTCTAAAATCACACTAGGGAATGTAAAAGTAATTTTCTTCTAGAAATAACCTGGGGAAAATGATGGCAATAACTATAAACGTAAGTGCAATTACATTTTTCTTAGCATAAGAGTGAATATCAAAATGATAAGATTGGATATTTTATATTGATTCTTTTTCCAGGACAGTGGCTACAAAGAACCAAAATTGAGATGAAAAGATGCTAAGAGGATGTTTAGTTCACACATCTATTTCCACTGATGATAAATAACATTCAGGCTAAATGCTGATATATTCTATTATAAAACTTGAAGGAAGAAAGGAAAATTGAAGAATAAGCTACACCCTCACAGACTGACGGATATCTCACTAAGAGATCTGGGTATTTTGGATGGTTTTATGTGTGCCACAAATAAGATGCTGTAGGTCAGAAATAACCACCCCAGGCTGGGGGGCCCACAAGGATGAGTGGGCAGTGAAGAGGATACCAAGAGACAGAAACAGGGGCAGCTCCCAAGTAGGGGTTCTCTTCAGCTCTCTTCTCTACAGAAAACCCAGGCTTGATAAGAATATAACTTTGCTATTCAGAAATACTTATTTTTTTAGTCACTCGTGCAACAACAAAACCTAATCCGTATTGCCACATTTGGATCTGGAATGCCATCCAGGGTTTCAGGAGTTCAGGGCTTGGTCCCAGTGTGGTGCTATGGGAAGGGGGAGGAAACAAAGAAATGAAAATTAGCAGGGGCTTTAGATCACTTGAGCCTGACCTCAGGTGGGTGGCTGGGTATCAGGTCTGTCTCCTCCTATCTCATGACCCTCCCTTTCCATACTCTCTTCCTCCCTCCTTGCCTGAGATGAAAGAGCCTCTGGCACCTTGTACCCCTACCATGATAAACATACCACCACAGATCCAAAGCTGGGAGCTGAATGGTTCATGGATTGAAACTTCCACAACTCTAATGCAAAACAAACTTTTCTTCTTTCAAAGTCAATTTATCCTGTGGTCATCAGCAGCTGAACAAATTATGCATTTTTCTACCGGTTTTGACTGTAAACTCTTCAAAGGTTGGTAATCTCTGCTTTTCATGCTTCAGGAGAATTAGCAGATAGTAGTTTCAACAAATAAAAGTTTGCTAAAGTTAAATAAATTATAGTTTTTTTTTCCAAATAAGGAGATACAAGATACAAAGGAGAGAAAAGAGTCTGTGTTGTTTTTTGTTCAATTCATTTTTGTAACAAGGCCCCCTCTACCTTGAGGAAATAAGATTTTTACCTTCTCTTCGCTCTTAGGTTTCCTACTTCATTGATCTTTCTGTCAAAACATTCCCCCCGCTCTTTAACCTGGACCTCTCATTTCACAACTTGAATTTATCCACTTGTATTTTTTTTTTTTTTTTTTTGATAGCATAAGCTATTTTGAAACAGAGAGAGGACAGGGTGAAGAAGTGGAGAAAAGAAGAAAAACAAAAAGCAGAAATTAAAAGGAAGGAAAAGAAAAAAAGAGAAATTTAATCATTTGATTCTTAGAGGAGGTTTCCCTGAGGGGTTACCATGGCTGGCCCATAATTTATGCACACATAAGGGTTCTGATTGATGGTTTGCAGTCCTCGCCTGAGAACTCTATTTTCTAACTGACAGCTGTTCTTTTCTTTTGCGGTTGTAACCTGGGAAGCACAAGAGATGGGTTTGTGTTGTTGATTTTTCTCTCTGCCCATGTCACCTACACATTAACACAGGGGACTCAGTGCAGAAATGACTCCAGATATAAATAATATAACTTAGATTTTGTTGACAGAGACACGCACTTGTTAGGGCCACTTCTGCTCTTTCTTATTCATGGAATGTTTCTGCCAAGTAATGTAACAGCTCATCTTCTGAGTACAGACATTTAGTTAAAGAAAAGGTGAAATCTGACATGTACCCAATATGACTAATAGAGCTTCAGCTGGTCCATGGCAAGGCAGGTAAAAGCATAGTTAGTTGGAAAAGAAAGAAGCAGTAGATTCTTGCTGGTTCCCACATTGCTTCTTTTTCTCCATTGCTTGATTTTTTTGTTTGTTTGTTTGTTTTGCTTTGTACCTGGGATTGAATTTAGGACCAAATCCCCAGCCCCATTGCTTGATTTCTAATCCTGAGTTTTGAAGTTTCCCAGATCTCACAATGCGCAATGCGCAATGAAAATCTCTCACTTTCTGCTCGTGCCTCTTTACCTTAAGCTTTGAAAATCTCTGTATCATTCCAAATACGTGGCTCTTTGGTCTCACACTCACCTTCCAATCCCACTTTCCCCAGGTTCTCAGGATCTCTCTTCAGAAAACTTTTCAACCCTGGCGCACACTGATGCTCCTTTATTTTTCTTTACTTTTTACAGGGCTGAGGATTGAACTGAGAATCTCGATCACACTGGACAAGCACACTGCCACTCAGCTGCGTTCCTACTCTTATTATTCCATGATTCTAAATGACCTGTTTCTACAATAGTACACTAAACTTAGCAGTCTCTAACAATGGGAATACATTACTTAAATTCTAAAGGTCATAGAACTGAAACCAGGGACATGGAGCTAAAATGTTGGAAGGGCTGCTTCAGTTTTAAGAAGAGATTTTGTTTAAGAATCTGTGGGCTACCTGCACTCTGGATCACGGTCCCTTCCTCACCTCACTCTAGACTTGTGCTTCTCTTCTTCTGCCTCCTAATATCTACTCTGAGCATCCAGATTTCCTCTTATGAAGACATTAGGATTTCCCTGTGCTCACTCCAAAACTCCAGAGAAACACCCTTCTTCCTAGAGCCTTAATTTTATCACATTTGCAAAGCATCTTATACTGTGCAAGGTGATACACTTACATGTGCTGAGCTTAATACATAGGTATAATTAGGACACAAGTGCATAATCCACCACAACCACTAAAAATAAAGAAATTTACACAAAATAAAATCATTACTCATAATTTCTAAACTATTTTAAAACTTGGTGTATATAAGAGAAATCAGAGGAAATCTACTTCTAATAAAGTAACCTGTATTTCACTGTGTAGATGCTGGGACACAGCTGCATGGGGAACATATGGAGGCTGTCAGAATCCTTCACAGAAATGTTCAAATTCTAGGGATGAAATAGGAAGATGCACTAGGCAGACAACTCATCATAAGGGTGATTCCCCTCAGTAGTGTTAGTCCTAGAAAATGTGGCTTATGGTGTGCAGAGTAATTTTGTTTGCATTAACACATTGAGTTCCTGAGGTGGTATAATTAAAAATTGGGTTTTTACTTACGTTTATGTCCAGTAGAGTATTGAAACCATCCAGACACAGATGCTACAGATGGAATATGGTGCACATGTTTTAGAAAGCATTTTAGCCATTTTTTGAGAAAATTTAATATATACTTAGTATATGGTTTACTAACCCAGTTGTGAATGATTATCCTAGAGAAACGAAAACAAAAGTCCATATGGAGATATTCAGGTGAAAGCTCATAGCAGAATTACTTCAATAAAAAACTTAGAAACTATTGAATTATCCATTAGCAATTGAATGTGTTCACAAATTTATGGTGTAGTCCTACCAATAAATATCAGTGAATCACTAATGAGTAATACTGAACAAGGAGCGAAACATTAATAAAAAAGAAGGCATTTCCCTGTGCTATAACTTACACACTGTTCTAAGAAACTATATCAGCAGTGACAGAATATAGACCAACTCCTGTGGGGAGTCCAAACAGTGGGAAGGGGGCTCAGAAAGCGAATGAGGGGAGTTGTGGGGATGGAATGTTTATGCTTAGGAAGTTGGTTTCTCAGGTGCACACATATGTCAAAAGTTTTAACCATATAGTTGGCACAAGCTCCATCTAAATGCATTAGTTACAGAGCCATAAAGACTGTTTTCTTCTACCAAAGCAGTTGTGCGTATGCTTGTTCTCGGTGTCAGACACAAAGTGGCCTGTGACCACGTGCACTCCAGCAGGCCTTCTCACCCCGGGGTCAAGTGAAGGTCTCAGGCCAGCGAATCCTTCAGGAGTTGGCTGGCCGGGCTTGGTGTAGACTAGTTAGGATGCAAACTCAGAAATTAAAGGAGCAAAAGGAGAGGGAAGGATGAACATGAGAGAGTGGGGAGTGATGCTAGGAATTCTCAACTGCATGACAAATAATTAGAAGTGAGGTACTAAAGCTCCAGTCATTGCATTTAACATATTGGCCCTTGCCCTAGGAAAGCTGTGTTATCTGCCTGGGTAATGAACTAGGAGGAGAAAGGTTCGGCCAAAGGTGGGGAGGACCAGTCTCTACTCACTGGAAAGAGTTTCCTGGGTCTTGAGCACCTGGTTATCTACTGCTGTCTCATTTCTGCATTTCCATATTGATTTCTTAGGGCCTCTGCTACTCCTGAGTACCATTCTTAGGCATTTCCTTTCTCACATTGGAAGAATTTCATGTGACAGATGAAGGCGTACATTATGTCTACGCAACAGGTGCCTTATAAAATGTTTTAAAATATTCCTCTTCTAAAATTATTTGTAAGTATTTATAATGAATAAACAAGCATAGGCATTTTATGAATTGCTACATTCCCACTGTTCTGGAATAAAATAATAATTGTTCTACACTTGTAAAATGTGAGGTAATACCTTTCACAACAATGGCATATGTGTTGATTTCAGACATGGGCTGCAGATTACATACCTAGAAGGATTTTCAGAATTCAGGATATATCCTTCCAACAGCATTTTAAAAAGCAGTGATGCTTACAAAATTTGGTATTGAAAAAATAAAAGTATGAGCATAACACAAACCCTAAAAAAGCTTTCAATAACAATACATTAAAGATGTCAATAGCACATGAACCTGTATTGGTTCAGTTTTACATTAAACATTTGAAATTTTTTGAGAAATGAGTGGTTTCTCCTAAGTGGTTCCTACATTTTTCTTTATTTTCCCAAGAAAAATAATAAATATCATTTGTATTTTATCAAATACCATATTTATTTTATTTTAGCAAATTTTTCAAGCTTAAAATCAGAAAACAGACATTCAGCTTCATTAAAATATTTAATGTAGTGAATGTATCCACGTGTACCTTGAATTGGAGAAAAATTAGGCAAGGACACAGGATCCTGAGCTGGTTTATGCCGTATCAGTAAGCTGACATCAGCGAAACACTGTCCTTTGTCAGTGTGTGTCCTGGAGCTGGGAGGTGGGTCTGGAGCTTTCTAGTGATCAACTTCGCAGTATTAAAAGTAAACAGATTATGCATCACTTCTGTTTAACCCACTACAGATTTTTGTTTTTGGAGAAGAGTCTATGGGAATCCACTATAAGTTAAAGGCAGTAATACTGTCAGTTTGGAATTTTAAAAACTGTGAAGAGACAACTCCACTCTATTTCCGAAGCTCCCTGCATTTTAAGATCCAGTGTAATACTACTTTGGAAACCAGTTAAACATAATTTTAACTTCATGCAGTGGTCCTCCTCTCTGATGCTATACATTGATGAGATAAGAAAGTCAAAGTTACAGGCTGTGAAATGCTTTTATTTCCTTAGGTTTGTGTTCGTTTTTTTTTTTTGTTTGTTTGTTTTTGTTTTTGTTTTGTTTTGTTTTTTTTGTTTTTGTTTTTTTTTTTTTTTTTTTTTTTTTTTTGCTCTTTAAGTTCATTATTTATCTGGAAAAGAGTAGGGCAAGTTTTAAAGTTACCTTGTTTTGCTTATAAATATGTTGTAATTGCCTGCAGTAATGCATCCATCTAACCTGTTTTTTGCTCTAGCAAATGGTTTCTAGAGACCAAAGAAGATCAATAAAAAGAAGTTATACAGCAGAAATAACCCCATCATTTTTCTCCTAGGGCCCCAGCACCTTCAGTGATATGACACAATCCAATACTTTTGACCCGGATTCCTATTGTGAACTCAGTTTTACGTAAATGACAACAGCTGATTCTGCATGCTTCCTAATATCAGAGGTTCATCTAAAGCTTGCTTTGCCTCTGGTCACCCCAGCAGCCAGAAGTTACTGTTATGATGTTATCAGGTTGCACCAAGTCTACTGGGTGACAGTTAATATTTCAAAAACGATCAAGTTCACACCTAGTTTGACTCTGGGCAATTCATCTGGAAGCATTTGACAACTCATAAAAGAGATATTTTTTAACTCCAGAAATCAGACTTCAGGTGCAAAATGGAAATTAAGACCTGGGTAGAGTCATGTGTGTCTCATTGATACAAAAATTTGGCTCAGCCCGTGGGATTGACTTTTTGATGGAATTATAGACTATTGCTTGTTGAAGGTGCTTTTGCTTAAAAATATTAAATTATAGTTTTTCATTTCTATTCCAAAGCTTTATAATTTCTCATGAAATTTCTGTTAGTGTCAACAATTCATAATGTTTGAGCAGGCACAGAGCACAGAAGACAGAGGATAGCATTGTCTCAAGGAAGTGAAGTCCCAGCTCTGGGCTCCAGTCTCTCTGTGAAATGTGAAATCATTCTCACAGCTAAAGAATAGACTGGGTTATTTATTAAGACAGTAAGTTCCAGAGCCCTGTGATATTCTGATTCTGCAGAAAAGAGAAGATAGCCTATGAAATTACATCCCTATTGAAAATATGTTTTCTTGTACTTCACAGTCCAGTAAAGTTGGCCACACAGGATGAATTATGGATCAACAAAAGGAGTGGTCTTCTGACCAGAGTTAAGAGGTTTTAGCCTGAATTGGCTGAGTTTAAGCAAACAGCCTTCAGTTCCCAGGTGTCTGCCTTCAGAGCTCTCTCAGTTTGAGACTACATAATTATTTCCTCAGTGTAATTAGCCATTCCAGTGTACTATACTTGATAGTTTGCTATCATTTATTTATTGAGTAAATGTGCCATCTGCTCTTTGGAAACCACTGACTAGTCGTAACTGATTTTAAAAATATATACACAGTTCGCATATATAAGGATCTTTCAAAATTCAAATGAGCTGCATTACTTTCTACACAGATTATTGGAAATAAAGGAGCTCCTAGATTCCTTTTCTTCCCTATGTAGGCAATGTGTGTCAGAAAATGCAAGGAGGTGTCATCATTGGATTAATCTAACTGCACTGAGACTCTGATAAAAAGTGCCTTCATAGGTGACAGAAGGTATAGTCATCAATTGTAGTACAGGTTTGCTTTTTGAACCTTCATATGTATTAGCACACTTAAATCCTATACTTACAATTTATTTTTGTCCATGTAAGAAATGTTGCACATGTTTATGGGGGTAACAATTAAAATTTTATACACATATATTGGGTAATTTTTAAATGAGATTGCAAATATCTATCTACCAAATATAAATTATTTATAATGAAGTCATGAAAACTCCTTTCTTCTAGCTTTTTGAAACTTATGCTGCATTACTATTCCCATTATCTGCAGGAATTAAACTATGCAGTACAGCAGCTCAGAACTTCCTGTAATTTAATTCCCATTGATAAACTAATTTTTACCAAGATATACCCACTTGAATTCTGAAAAACTCACTACATCAGCATGATACTTCATATGCTTTCTTAGTTGTTTTATTGAGAAGGAATTCCATTCATTAAACTCAAGTGGTTATCAGATGATTATCATTTATTATGTATTGATAGGAGTAAGTCATTGAGAGAAAATTGCAAAAGCTTAGAATTTTCCCCTAAAGAGAAAAAAAAACCCAGAAAACTGACAAAAATCAGCAAGTGAAATGTAAAATGAAGACAATTTTGTCTAATTACAATACTAATAGACTGGATTAAAAGATGGAGTTATTGTTAACTGACACAAAGAAGTATCAAAAGGATAGTTTCAGTGAATTATCACGAGTTTACTCAGTGGGCAATGTTTATTCAGACAGTAGGCTCTCATCATACTTTCACTGTGTAGTCCTCACTGAAAGAATGAATTCTCAAGCATCACAGTAACAGTAGCTGCACTTTGTATAATAAGTGGTCAATAATAAAGCAGAACATATGTTGTTACTTAAACAAGAAGGATTCCACTGCTCATAATTATACCCCAGTTTAGATGCCCCTGAGACAGTCACTCCAAAGGTCATCGATGTCCTTGTTAATTTAACATCGGTCAAGGGCATCAGAACCCATTATCTGTGGTGTCCTCAGCATAGCTTCCCCTCTCCCAGTGAATCGTTCTCTTCCCATCTCCTTGGACCCTGTGCCTGTCCAGTCCTCCCTGTTCCTGTTTCCTCATCCATCTGTCTAAATCTTTGAGCACTACAGTGGATCCCGAGGAGTCTGCCAAGTTAACTTTCTAATCCATGCGCTCCTCACTCCCCCTCAATCTTTCAGTCCTTTGTCCCCACTGTCCCCATGTGCAGACTCTGTACACGTTTACCTGTGGCACGTACCAGCCTGGCTGCTGATCTCACACGTTCTCACCTACTTTCTTCTTTTGGTCAAGATCCCACTTTCAGCATCATTTCTTTGCCTTCTCAAACTTCTTACCACCTACAAAGAAGTTTCCTGCTCATGCTTTTGATCCCAACATGTTTATTTTCTTGAAACTTTAAAACAAATGTGTGCCAATTTTCTGTTTGTCCTTCCAGTGTGGCCCTTGTCAAGGACCATGGAGATCAACTCCCCACTCATTCTCAGGAGCTCAGAAGTAAACAGCTTCTTCTATCGAATGACTCAGTCCACCCTGTTTTCTGAAACATTTTTCTCTCTTATGCAGATGGCTTGAGTGTTCATGTGTCTCCAGTAAATAACCCAAAGTTGGTGTTGAGCTGGTGAATTAAATTTCACATTCCCTGTTCAATGAAGTTCTCAACTTTTAACTGGACTGCTGTCAATTAGTAATGATCTAAAATCTACCTTCTTCTTCTTGAGTACCTATTAGCCAGTAAGCAGTTCACTTAGAAAACCTACAGAAACAACTACCTTAACTCAGGTAAATGACTTAAATGACTCTCTAGACCAGTGGTTGCCTAGAATGATCCCTTCTTTCCTCCACTGAGTGGGCCATGTTCTCAGCAGTAGGAGTTAGTTTTTATTTGATTTTCGTTTGGAGTGCTTTGGTTTTCATCAAATACAATCCTCAAAGAACACTGTATAATTTCCACACCAGTTTCAGCTGGTCTCTCCAGGTGCTCCAGGAAGACCTTCACTGTGGATGAGTTTTGACCTCTAGCATTGAGCTCCTCTAGTGACACCAGGGTGCAGGACGGGGGAGGGCATGCCAGTGTGATCTTTCCTTTCCCTGGAGATACATTTACTGCTCTTTTATCTTGACAGATCTGTCTCTGGATAGATTTTTTGAGAACCATCACTTTCACATTCCTGATTCTACTGTTTTGTTTCGCTTTGCTTTGCTTAGCTTTGGTTTGCTTTGCTTTGTTTTGTCTTGTTTAAGGTTTCTGTCATGGATTAAAAACTGGTGGTCAACTTAACACTAGCAGAATTAAACAGCATGATGCTGAGTGTGGATACCCCTTCTGAGGAAAGAAGGCATGGAGAGAAAGAGTGTGGCATTGTCAGTTCTCCAAAATGTTTTTGTTGTTTGGAGCCCTCGGTTCTCCTGGAGGAACTTGCCACACTGGCTTCCCTGATACAACCTGAGCTGCTGTTATCAGAGGAGCTCAGGATCTTGTCACTGAGGATAGCTGTGGTTCACTTCGGTTGGGGGGGCTGGCCCTCTGAGCATCATTTCTTGGCTCTGGAAGAGGAAGACGTGCCGTTTATGCTCCAGAAGAATGTTGATATGCTGATTTTCTGATATGTACTTAGCTGTTCTCGTTGGAGGAACTCAGTACTTCTGTGTCACTGAAGATGGCTGTGGAACTTTTCAGGGGAGCCCTGGTCCTTCTTCTGAGCATTACTTCTTGGCTCCAGTATAGAACCCTGAACCTACTACCACAGACCCTTTACCCTGCTGGCATAGACTTTCTGGCTTGCACTGCTGAGTGCCTCTGGCCTTCCCAGTACAGATCTGTAAAACAGACTTGTATAAGTCATTATCGTGGGCTTTAGGCCTCAGTTGGACTCATAGGAAGCATGGGCTCTGGGTCTTCAGCTTCAATGTCATGAAGGACATTGCTGTCGGATCTAGATTCTCAGCTGGAAATTCTAGGTCTTTAGTGTTGTAGACAGATTTCCTGCACTTTATTGAATTTAACCCTGGGTGAACACTATAAAATAATATTATAAATTCTGTTCTTATATGTAATTGTTCTGCAACCCCTGACTACAACAGTTTTCCAAAACTTCAATGCTGTCCTGAAAATATTGCATTTTTTGTTTGTATTCTGACATTTTTAAGCCACTAGGCTGTTGGGGGCAGTGTGGGGGGGGGCTGATACAGAATCCTTCAGCACCAAAGTGCTTAAGATTTGCACTTAGCAGGGCAATTTTTTCCCTAATTCTTTTTCTTAATATGATGCTATTTATCTTTATTTAAGAAAGTATCATAAAGAATGCTGCCCTTTGTCACTTTATATTTTCACATTGCTTTTGATTCTACTTCAATTTCATGTGCTGGCGAACAAAGATTATACACAAAAAATGTATTACCTTTGATTAAAAAATTCTGTACTGAAAAATAAAACTTAAATATTTTAGTGGCGTTGTTTTATTTTCTGTGGTAAGCCCAGCACCTGACATTAAAAGTCAACACAGACTATGGTACATGTCAAACAATCATGTGCTGTATAAAAAGAATGGTGAATGTATTCAGACCTGTTCACTATTCATCCCTTAATGACAGTTTACTTTACAAATAACTGAATACTCTGAAAGATAATTTTGCAGAAGTTAACAGACAATTTCAGAGAAGAAACTGAGCCTGAGTGCCAAGCACTGGTTTATGTGTTTGCTATATTTCAGGAGATAATAAAACCTAACAGATTGGTAAAATTGAAACTATAACAATTTTAAATTTTGTACACTGACAAGAATCCTTTAAGATTCATGAGGAGGTTACATAGTTTGTGTGGCTCACAAAAATTAGACAGTTGTAAATAAAACCACAGCATGAAAAGCCTTAACTCCTTCACATTATTTTTGACATTTCATCTTAGAGATGCTATCTCCATCTGTGAGACTTAGTCAGATTGCCAGCTTAACAGTATTCAGAGCCACTTAGTTTAAAGGGCCAGAAAAGCACACTTCTCGGTGTGTCTGACTGGGTTATGGGGATATGACATTGGCTTCCACATCTGGTCCTCAGTCTCTTTCTGTGTGGTCCTGTTTCTAAACAGCTGTGCTTGCCGGCCTCTGTGGGTAAGCAGCTTTCTGTCACCAATGTTCCTGCACCACAATGTTCCTCTCTTGAATCCAGGCATGGACAAAATCCATAAACAACAACAATTTAAAAAAAACCTCCTACCTTAAGTTTTGAGTGTTGAATATCACATTCTACTGACAAAAAGCTGGCAAATACATCATTAATTGTAATTACTGGTTCTATTTTTTTTATCACAAAGATAATGAAAATAAGATAGTACACTGAGAGTTTGTGCTACTGGAATGGAAGCATTCACAGTCCTTCTTATGAATTTTTGCTTGTTGTTATCTAAGGGAGACCACCAAGCTGCACTCTCCTGAGAAATGAAGCCACTTCCCCTAAACTTTACTTTTACCCCATTCATTGTTATTATGCAGAGCTGGATATATTAAAGCAGATGTTGCCTTAGTTCGTTAAATGAATATGACTGAGTCTGGCCCAGATACCAACCTGTCTCACCACAGCCTGTGGATCAGAGAATTGTCCTCCCTGCTGGTGGCTAGAATGGGGGCTTGAGCAAGAGCCTGTTAGATTCTAGGAATAAGACATTATATACCAGCTCAAATGAGGCCATAAGACTCAGAAAAAATTATACCTTCCTGGCAGTAAAGGTGCCAGACTTCCATACATCAGGCCATCCATTGTATTGCTAATTGGAAGCTTCTGTGCCAGGTATGAAATTGCTCTGTTTCTCCTAATAGTCACTGCCTGAAAAATGTTTCTTCCTTAGCATTCTGCTGTGAGCCACACTCATTTCCCTGGTTGATACCAATAAAAACCTTTCACTTCGGACTCACAGCCTTTTATTCCACAGAGAACACTGGATATCCCAGAGCTCCTCAACTGCACAACTTTCTCTCTTAGTCTTTTTTCTGCATCCATGTGCCATATTTCTGGATGAGATAGACTGATACCCATTAAACCCCATATACCAATGAGCATCTATGTCAGCTGATTCAAAGGTAAATCTTTAAGAAATACTGTTGGAAATCACAGCAATGTTCTTCTGTATATAATGCATGATGATCATACATTTAATGTTTTCTTAAATATAGAAGTTATAAATGGAAGTTTCCGATGATTTTAAAAAGCAGCTACAATGAACTACCTACTACTACTTGGCTCTCTTGCAAATAGGGTAGTGGTGAGAATCAGGAGAAGATATTGCTCATTTTAGTTAATGTCAATCTTGGAATGCTGTAGAAAGTCCTCAGATATTTAGTCAGAAGTCAAGGGTCCAGAAATCTCTAACTGAAAGATATGAATGAGGATGGAGAATTATCATTCACAGAAGGAAACAAATAAAAAAATACATTTAATATCTAAGCGAAATTTTTTCTTATGTAATAAGATATGTTTTCATTAAATATTTTTGTTTTAATTTATTTTTAGGATCTTAGCCTCACTTAAGTGAGCCTGTGGATTCACTATAAAGAATATCTCAAATATCTGTGGGCATTTTTACAAACCTGGTGACTATTTCTTCTTTTAGCCTTTTTAATCTTTGATTGAATGTGAAGTCCTTGATTCCACTCCAAGATATTTACAGGGTTGATTATGAACTACATTTTTATCTTTCTCAGCAGGAATAAAATGCATCTTGTTCCTTCCATCACATCTGGAATATGAGGGCATTTTTCTGAGTAAAAGTTGCAGTCGAAATTGATCAATGTTTGAAGGACATTAATCACGAGCAATGGTATCAGACATGCTTATACAGCCTCCCTCAGAGAATTCATTCTAAAAGTGGAACACAAAAAATTAAAACAAGGGTGAAAAGGTGTTTTGTGATTTTTCAGTGCAATGTAGGGGACCAAGGCCAGGGCCGCAAGCATGCGAGCCAAGCATCTACTGCTGAGCCCCATTGCCAGGCCCACAAAGCTGCCTACAGTTACTATGCTTCCATTTCTACCCTCTCTTTCTCCAGTCTGCACTTTCTCCCCCTATAGAATTTAATATGGATTTTAAATTTAACTACTTTATGCAAAAAATAAGCAATGTTTTCTTCCATCATCACTGTTTCCAAGAGTGTGACAATATCTATGATGTTTGTTTCAGATTCAGTAGTCAGGAGAGCTGTTTGTTGCTCATACATTGAGAACAAGATTTTAGCTACACTAGTTTACACTCAGGGCATTGTGACCCATCTTATTTTGAACAGACAAATGTCCAGCTCGGGATCCTTTTGCCTCTCTGTGAGTGTCAGTCTCTCTTGTTAGGATATTTCTCCTCTATTGTATTCAAGTTAGATCAACCTCTGTTCTACTCAAGTTCCCTGAAATGAATTTTGTTTATTTCTCCTATAACTATTTTCTTCTCTTTTTTTCCTATTTCTTATTCTTCCTATTTCCTACTATTTCTTCTCTCTTTTATTATAAAGCATAAAATGATAATAGTATAAAATGATAATAGCAAATCTTATGTGACAGTAATATTGATAAAACTTCATTACCAAAAGTATCATGATAACCATGCATTTGTTTATTCAAAAATGCACTGCATAATTCCAAACTCTGTGAGAACCGTATGACTTTTATATTCATGGTAATCAAATTTTGAAACTTTGCCACAGATAATTTCTGGCTTAAGCAAAAAGGCAGTCTAAATTTTTGAAGACATCCCCCAGTCAAATTGCACTAAAATTTCAGAAATACTGATGAAATAAAACAAAAGGGTTGCCATTAATTTGACTGGAAAAAAAAAGAAGGGGAAATCTAAGCTATCAAAAGGAAGAACGAACATAAAACCCTAGAGAGAGGCTGACATAATGAAGTTAATTTGAGGCAGGAAAAGGAGCCTCATAGAAAGTAGCTCAGTGCTTTCTCTTTGGGGACATCAATACAGGTATCCAGAGTTGAGGTCAACAGAGACACAGAGGATGCCTTAGCCCCTGTGACTGGGACCTTGAGACAGTGCTGCGATACTGTAGAGAATGCTGCTTCTGGTCACCATGAGTCAGAGAAGCAAATATTTACACTGCCTCTGCCTGACAAAATAGTGTTCAAACAGCAAAGCCACTACCTTTGCAGCATGCACCAGAAATACATATTAGAAAACACTGATTATTAGTCTTACCTATAAAGCATTCCTGTGTCATAAATTTGATAGCCACAGTCATAGCTAGATACATCACAGCTCCTGACAGTATGCTTTCTGCTCACCTATGACATGGGCCAACACTAACTCAAAAGAAAATTATGTGTTGTCAGAATAACCATCTAGTCAATCTCATTTTCAGGAGATAAAAAAGGAGCGGTGATGGAATCAGTGAATAGCATCATTAGGGAGGTGGTAGAAGCAGGACTGACCTGCTGTTTCTTCTCTTTGTCTTGTTTCATTTAGATGTGCAACCCGGAATGGGCACCCAAATGAGCATGGATAAGCAAGCTGTGGAATACACGGAGGGAAGTGTGAAATACATGAAGCAGAGAGGATGTGTGCACATATGCAAACACGTCTACACACATTTTTCAAAATGGGTCTAGATTTGCACCCCTAAGTCTTTGGTTCTGTTCCCTTGTCACCCCATTATGCTTTATCAATGCACCTCTTTGTTTCTTGTATATAATTTATTACTGATATTAAATGTAATAAATAAATACATTGATTCACATGGTAGGCACATGCTCACAATGAATACCAGCATACAGAAAGCATTCCGGTAATTTTTGAATACATGGAATTAAATGTCACATGAAAACCTTCTGAGGCTTCCAGTAAAAGCAGATTACAAAGCTATTTCATTAAAAGGAAACATGGATAAAATGATTCTTTCTTTGGGAAATTTAGAATCATCCCAGCCAACCTTTCTTTTTTCTGTTATTATTGAAAAGTTCTTGGAATTCAGCATTATGTGAGGAGTCAAATCAGCCAGCTGGCTCTGAACAATTTAAATATGATCCTTCTCGTGCTTATCAGAGGGGAGCTATGGGACAAAAGCCAGTGTGGCAGGGGCTGGAGTACCTTGGCTGTGACCCAAAGTGTACCTGGCTGTGAAGTACAGGCTTTGAATGCTTAGATCATTACAGGATGTAATGCTATTTATTGCTCTTGAGTGGAAGACAGCATGCTCTCCGTATGTATTTTCTGGATCCTCACTCTTCTGCACATCACAGCTCTGACGATAATGGTGCATATTGGCTTAAACCTCTTATTGTAATGAATTGTTTTGCTGAGTTTAGGTGCTAAAACAACTGAATTGCACCATTTAGATGAAGGATTTTCAGCTATGTTCTCAGCAGATGGTTGAAAAGCAAGAGAAGTTTTCCAGTCATAGTCATCTGAACATTGGTATAATGTTCTGATCATAAAGGGCTGCTAAAATTTCCAGGTGAGTCTGCAACATGCAGCACCCAGTCATCTTGCATCACTGTACTCTGAGTTATTAGCACTTGTTTTTCAGTCCTTTACTCTTTGAATCTCACTTTGCTGCCCTTCTGTACTGCAGATCTGCCCAGCATCACCCCTGTCTTTGACACTGTCTCCACTCCCAAACTGCATGGCAGGTCTTCTTTAAACTCTTCCCTGGAAAACTCCCCACCATGCTCCACGCTAACACCCAACCTCCATCTCTGGAAGTTTCAGGTATCTGAAAACCACTGCTCAGGCTCATCTAACTCTCTCCCCAGCCTATATGATGCTCATGTAATTCAAAGAGGGTGGCCTTGCCTCAGTCTCTAGAGTAAATCTAAAGCAGATCTTCATAAAAACATAATGGTGCTTCCATTTTACAATTTGTTCCACTATATTTCCAACCAACTGACACCATTCATTCACCACACCATAGTTCACCCAGTAAATAGTATGCAACTCTTCCAAGCACTGCATCTCTCTGAATGCCGCAACTTACTCCCTTTACAAGTTCAGTGTGTTAGTCAGCCGCCAGGGGCTGGACCATGATTCCTGATACCCACACACACCTTCAAGGAGGAGACATTAGTTAGCTCACAGCTTCAGAGGGTTTTAGTCCAGGGCAGAAATACCATTGTGGAAGATGTTTTTTTTTTTTTTTTCCCCTTAAATAATTTTTTTATAAAAAGAATACTGGGGTACAGACAGTTAGCTCATGATAGCTGGGAAGCAGAGCAAGGAAAGTTCCAGAGAGAAAGGGGTGAATGTCCAGATAGGGACCCCAAGGAGGCTGCACTTCCATGACCCATCCCCAGGCAGAAGTGAGCTTTACCAATTTCTGGGATGGTAAATTCCCTAATGGAATTTCCAGAATGTGTTCTGCCAATTTCCCAAGCCAGTCTAAACTGAGCCTCTCCCCTAACCACCCCATTCATCCTTATCTTTTATACTATATTTCCATCGCCCCTCAATAACCTGTGGTCTCTATAATATATAATAAGATGCAAACTTTATACATAAAAGGTGCTTATGTACACACATCTATTTACCTCTTTCCTTGAGTGTTGCCTACTAATTTAGAATGTTCTAGCTGCATTGTCATTTATAGGTAACATGTCTGATAGTCTAGAGTTGTGTTGAAATTAGTCTTTGTACGTTGTTGTAGTCTGGGTTTGCAAAGGAACAGATTTAATACAGGACACATGAATTTATAGGATTTTCTTGGAATATTCACCTGAAAAGTTAAATGAAGAGCAGTGTGAGATATCTTCCCTTGTGATAGAGACCTGAAGAATCCAGCTGAAGACCTAGATCCCACAGCATGCACCAGTCCAGCTAGGGGCACAGACATGGCCTATCTGATGTATGCCTGTATTAAGGGTCTGCCCCAGGAACAATAAGAGGCTAGCAGTGGAGGCTAGGAAGTCAGCACCAGCGGGATGAAGGCTCTGTGCCAGCAGAGGGATCTGCCCTGGAGCCAGGAAGCAATGCTGAGTGTGCTGACTAGGGCTCCCCTGAAGAGAACCGCAGACCTGAGCCTCTCTGACTCCAATGCCCAGATCAGCTGAGCTCATGTTGGGAAAAACAGTCTCAACAGAGCTTCTGGGAAATCAGCAGCCTGGGATCTTCTTCACCCTTTCAGCTTTTGTGCCATTCTGGAAACAGTCTTCAGTGGGTCTCCCACACCCACATGCTGCCTCAGTTCATCTGGAGATCCCCATTCATGTTGACCACTGATTAATCAATCATGCAGATGTTTTTCCTTTGGTCTAGAGTGCTGTTCTTATAGGCGTTTATATAATTCCTTTCCTTCTGCTACTTATGCCTCAGCTCACATACTACCTTGACAAGTACTGTCGTCACCATTTCAGTTTCACTGGTGGATTTTTAAAGTCCACAGTGACATTCTTTGTCTCATGACTGATATCATCAACTTGCATCTTCCTTGTTTTCTACACATTTTAAGGATTACTTTTGTCACTGTGATGATGATGATGATGATGGCCACACATAATATTTAAATCTTAATCACCAGCTAGGTGCTTCCTGCTTTCTTTTCTGCTAACACTCTAAGAACTCCTATACTTGGTGCCTCAGTTTCCCCTGACTGGACTCCTTGGCAGCGTAACCATGTGACATCATTATAGTTTGAGTTGTCTCTTCTCCAGTATGTTCACAGCTCACACTAAGATACACAAAGTTTAGCTGACATTAAAAGGAAGCCACAAATAAGATGTGCAATCAATATGAGAAAAAGTGACTTAGTAAAAGCTGTCAATTATATAGAATTTTAAAATAAGACTTTTAATTGATTTTCTGCATTGCTTTTAACCTTTTGAAAATTGACCAATTTTTGCTCCTGCTTTATTATTTTTTTTTCTTTTTCTTATATTCTGAGGCTTATCTTATTGATTTGGGGACTTTTCTGCTTTATATTTAGCATTGAATGCTCTAGATTTCCCTTTCATATTGGCTTTCATTGTGAGAGTTTGGATCCTGTACCTTCATTTCCCTTCAATCAAATGTATTTTTATTTCCCTTGAGATCCCCTTTTCAGAAGTGTGTAGTTTCATCACTAGTTTATGGGTTGAATGTTATTCCCCAAAAGGTGGCTAGATCCTGATCCTTGTTTCATAGAGTGATCTTATTTGGGAAAGAATAGGTGCTAAGGCCACTGTCACAGTTTACAGTTTTCCTATATATCCCCAGTGTCATACCTAGCAAGTTGCAAAAGTATTTTTATTTTTCAATATTACAGAACATAAGCTTAAGGATGTCTGAATAAAAATTTCAAAGAAACCCTTCATAATCAATTTTCCAAAGGTTATTCACCAACATTCCAGACTGGAGAGAATAAGTAAATAATAATAATAACAACAATAATAATAATAATAATAACCAAAGCTCCTGTGCTTCTTTATAGCAATCTTTCTGGTTACAATCCTACTCAGAAAGTGGCAAATGCAACTGGCCAGGAAAGACTCCAGTGGACTATTAGAACAGCAGTGTCTAAGTGACTTCCTGTCAAACACAAAATCCTGAGTTCAATTCCTGGTAGAGGGGGAGAGAAAGAAAGACAGACAGACAGACAGACAGACAGAGAGAGAGAGAGAGAGAGAGAGAGAGAGGCAGGGGAGGGAGAGAGAAATGGAGAGATTCAATTTAAAATCCCCTAGTGGTGGGGTTACAGGAAGAACTAGAATAGTGAAAGTTCCCGGTTCACTGGTTCACACAAAGAGCCACATCAGTGTAATGGAGGACCCGAGAGAATGCAGTGTATTTTAGCACCAGATGCAGGTCAACTCTTGAGTCTAATGAGTAATGATGATGTATCAGAATAAGTAACAGGGGACCCTTCCCGTGTACCTACTATGGGAAGGACCCCGAGTAAAATGCTGCCTTTTTCTGTAGTTACATTTAAAATGTGCCAGTGTTACCAGGTTAAAGTTAGAACATGTGAAATTCTTCCTCCCATTTCCAAGTCAAAATCTGTACTTTCTTAAGTGAAAAGATAGAATTATTTAGGACACTGACTCTGTGTGAGACACCGTGACAAATGAGTAGAGACATGAATTCAAAGGAAGTAGACCTCCACTTCCCCCAAACTCCTATCTGGGTCTCTGGAAACAGGAAAGAGGATACAAAGAGTACAGGAAAAGCTCCATGGGGCAAAGTGTGATAGATCAATATAAATCATTAGCAAAGTGAATTTCAAAAGAAAACCAATAGAAGAAGCATCAATTAAACTCAGAGTCCTCCATTCCCCGTGAAATCCTCAAGCGAACTACACCTCTGTAATCTTGGTTTCCTGTTTTCCTCTTTTGCCCCTGCTGAATAAACCTGGGGTACTGGATGAAGAGTTAACCCTCTATCCGGATACGTGAGATTTTCACATAAATTTGACAGGATGCTCAGGTGGGCCGCATCGATTCTAATGTGGAAGAGAACAGTACGAGGTAGTCAGCAAATGGAGACAGCTCAAAAGAGGACCCCCATGCCTTGGGCAACTGCATGGCTGCCCCTGAGGAGACACAGGGCAGTTACCTCTCTGTGCAGCCTCAGGAGAAAATGAGACACTGAATGTCAAAGTGTCTAGGGCTCTGTATGAATCCAGAGAAAAGTGACATAGGGCTGTCTTGGTCAGTCCTTGTATGTCTGTCCTATCTCTCAGTATGTGCACTTCCATTTCAAGTATGGCAAATACTCTTGAAAAAAATTAAACACTTGCATCTCATCATTGGAGGGGACAAGTTACACAATAAAGCATGAAGATGGAATCATAGTGCTCTAGGACATCTTGGGAGATACTTGTTTTGCATTTGCTTTTTAAAATCACGTTGTGTTTTCTATTTTCCTCCTCCACTTTCCTCATACAGCTCCAATTCATCCAATTCACAGTTTAAATTGATTCCCACCCTTCTTTGTGTGGGCCATCATTTCTGACAAAGATTATGTGATTCCCGACTTACTTTGATTCAGAAAAGTATCATATAGAAACAAATTTAAATTAATGTTGGTCTGGAAAATGCTTTCATTCAGCAATAGCCCAACTTATTTTTCAAAGTGCTCCCATGAGGACAGGCAAAAGTCGTGGCTACCAGAATGTGAAACCATGTTACAAGAATGTGAAACCATGTTACGTTTCTCTTCCCTTCATTCCTACTCAGAACCACTAGCCCACAGTGGGAGAGATGTTCTAGCAACTGTCTCTGCAGCTGGCTGGTTGCCTGGCAACTATTGTGCTTCCTGCCAGGAGAGCTCTATCTGCAGAGAGTGAAGGCATCTCTCAGCCTGGTGGTTATGATTCATAGAGAGGGAAAAAAAGGCAGAAAAATAAATTCTGTTGTACATTCTGGGGAAGCAATAAGCTGTAGAAGCTCAAAGCTCAGTTTCAGAAAGAGGAGAGGTGAATTCTCCAAGGATGGGCTTCTGAAAATATGGTACATACACATCACAGGGGGAACTTGCTTGAAGAACTCACAGGTGTCAGACTTCCAACTCCAGTGCAGACTGGGGGTGCGGGTAGAAGGATTTCCTTCATCATGGATACTGTGTGCAATGTGTAAATGATGCTAGTTTTTGAGAATCCCAAACACTTTTGTGAAGATGTAAAAAGGAGGGAAATGTGTACCTTTCTTGAAGAACTGTTATGCAACCAAAAGAGAAAGCGCGTGACTATTAGCACTGAACTTCACAGGCGCAAGGACCCTAACATGCAGTCTGTCGAGGCACAGATGGGAAAGCATCAGGTGATGTGTTCTAGGACACCACGTACAGCAGACCCTTGCCAGGATTCAGTGGCCTTGTTACTAAACTACTAGGGATGGGGAGTCTGCCTCCGCAAAGAAAGGGTTTATTATAATTAAGCTGACACACAACAGAGAGAACATTTGAAGTAGAAAGGAACTCACCAATGACAAAGCAGTGTGGTCGCAGCAGCAGCTAAGGGATGCTCTCTGAGTACCACAGTGAATGTTTCTTGTCCTGCAGCGCTAAGATCTCTGCAGAAGCCACTGCCCAGCACAGGCAGGGTGCTAAGGCACCCAAGGGCAGGGTATGAATGAGGAAGAATGTGATCTCACAACTTTACTGATGTTCATATTGGAAGATATGTAATTTTCAAGTATCAAAAAATATCCTGTTTATTTTTGTCAAGTATTTGAAAAAATAAAGACAAGTTTTGGAGAGAAGTATGTACAAAACCTTTAGTCAAAAGTCTAATTTTGGAAGCCAGTGATTTCACACTGTGGAAAATCCTCTTTTGGAAGCCATCATTCTCACACTGAACCAAGATTTTCAAAAGGAAGAAACTTTCAAACTATTTCTTTCTAAATCTATAAATCATTATATCAATATCTGTATTGGCTACTTTTCTCTTCTTGCTGTGACAAAATACCTGACACACAAAGTAAAAGAAGGAAAGGTTTGTTTAGCTCACAGTCTGTAGAGGTTTCAGTCCATAATCAGCTGGCTCCGCCGTAGGATGGCTTGGCACAGGGACAACACTTCAAGGCAGCAGAAGACAGCAAAAGCAGTCAGAGCAGGAGGGTAGGGAGCCAGTCTCTTCTCCTTCCTCATATTGTAAGCAGGCCACCACCACCTAGGGTGGGTGTGAGGTTTATATGGTTTACCTGACCTCCTTTTGCAGGTTCTCATAATGTTTACAAAGTGAGGGCACCAGCCCCTTTCTAATTCATTTAGATAAACTTCCAAACTTATCAAGTTGACACAATGTATCAAGCAAAACTGTATCTAATCAGATAAGTCACATGTTCATTCAAAATACATTCATTGAACACTAATTATTAGCTAAAGACCACAAGAGGATATTGACATCTGTTGAATTAAAACTTATTTCGATTATTTTATTTTACAGTCTAATGGGATATGGATGTAGATGTGCTCATAAATAATAAAAGGCATACACATATCCACACAAGATCACACACTGTGCTAATTCCAACAAAGCAGCAGTGCAGTTATCAGTCAAGCATGATGAATGCCATTTCTTCTATGTATACTTAACAATAATATACCATACACTTAGAAGTTTGTTAAAATTATTTTTATCATAATATTTTTTATATGAAGAAAGGAAGTAGTGCACTGGAAAAAAGACCATGTCTTCTGGCCTTTCTGAAATGACCACATCAGTGTGCCATTAATTAGCAAGATCTCAGCATGAAGGAAAGGCTCATCTGCAGTGTTTTCCCCTTTATCTGGTATAAATATTTCCATCATAGCTCATCACAAGTTCCCAAATTAATGTCACTCATTGCAGAATTGGGAAGAAATTCCCAGCTGGGTTTCATCACCAGTAAAAAGTCAGGCCCGACATACATAGGATGCTTTGTTATGAAGGACAAGGTCTTCCTTTGCCTGAGTTATTATTTCCTCATTTGTTAAAAACAGAATGTAATAAAGAACTCTACCATGAAGCCCAAAGGATCACTCACTTCTCCAAATACTGTACAAATAAAATGTGGCACCTTGAAACCATGTTGCAAAGCTCTTGTACAATAACCAAGTCATCACTGCCATCAAGTTGTACTGACAGCCACACCCCACCACCTGCATCACCCCAAACCTACTCCTGTAAGATCAGCATGAGGAAGGGATCCCAGACCCTATGTGACCTGTGCATGCGAGGAATCCAGTTCCTTTGCTCCTCAGGAAAGCCTACCCCATCCTTCCCATCTGCACCCTCCACTGCCATCCACAGTGAGATTCTCTTCTGTGGGACCTTTCCCTGCTTCCACAAAAAGTTTGGGGACCAGGAAACCTTGTCTCAAAGCCATTTAAATTGATGGCAACTCACATCAGCTCACTTTACTACTGACAGCATTGTGATGGTGAGGCTCTGAACCCTGAACCAAAGTCACAAAGGTTTGCAATGGCAAATCTGAGTCATGGTTGCACCCCTTGCATGCATTCAGGAACCCCAGGTTTGTAGGTGGGCGGGATTTCCCACAGAAGCCACTGTTTGCCCACAAGTCCCTTGAAGACTCAGGGGACGTCATTATTGACAGCTCTGATTATTTCCTCTGTTAATTTTGTCTTCACTTCATAATTCATTCATTATTGATGGATTTTTCAGCCAGTCCGCAAATAAAGTAGGAAAGTATAGACTGTGTAATATTTGTTCAGAGATTTAAAACTGCATCCCTGAGTTCTTGAATAATGACTTTTATCCAAGCAAGTGCAGTCATCCGGGCCCCCTGTGCTGTTAGCCATGAGTCCATGACTTAAAGTTTTTCTACATAAATAATTTCCTGATAAGTCATAGATTTTGGGCATAAAACTTGGTGCAGAACTCCAGCAATCCATGTTATATATCAAACAGGGCTGGATGGTGGCAGAGAACAGCAGGAAACAGGGGGATATAGTCTGAGTGTTGTGAGCAAACAGAGCACAGTGCGCACCCGTGCGTGTGTATTCACAGGTGGGCCAAACCTGAGATGGTTCCAAAGCCGGCCATCAGGAGGAGGGACGCACGACATGAGGACTAAAATTCCATCTGAGAGGATGAGGACTAGTGTTATCAATAGAATGTGCAGGATGGCAATGGCCTACATTATCTAAATGACATGCGGGAAATGGTGACACAGGCTGTAAAGATAGTAAAACAGGGGAAAGAGAGGGTGATTTGAAACCCAGAGGGATTTAAAATCTGCTGAGTATTTTTTAATATATCAAGTTATTCTTTAAAATATTTTCTTTCCTATATCTTCAAACAGTTCCATACATAGAGAAGTAATTGCAAACATAACAAGAAGAAATTTTATTTTTCTGGAACATTTGAGAGTGATGGTGCTGTCTCATGACACCAAAGACTGCATGGCGAGTTTTCTTCTAATAAGGATGTTCGCCCAACTTGGATTGATTCTTCTTTGAACACCTCACCAGCTCTGAAGTTAACTTCCTCAGGTACCAGTTCACTCATCTATTTCTAGTTCAAAAAATGTTGACCTCAGCTCCCATGTGGTGGGATTGATCCCGTGATGCTGGGATGTGCGGTTCCATGATTTGAGTCCAAGTTCCATGAACGTGTACAAATGATGGATATTCTATATGCTTATGATGTGTACACTTTTCTACATGCATTTCATCACTATTCAAAAAGTTCAAGAAATGTGATACAGCAGAAAATCTCATGGACAAGCTTCATGGCAATACAAATGTCTCTAAATGCCACTAAAGTACACATTTGACAAGGTCGCAATGGTGAATTTTTTATCATTTAATTTTTACCAAATTAAATAATAAGAGAAGATGGGACAGTTTTCCAGGAACTTTGTAAAGAACAAATATTGAAGGACAAAGGTTAGAATAATTCAATTTGTCTTTTAACCCTGTAGAACTAACATGTGACTGTCTCAAGCTGTCTCTGAACTCTGTTTTGTGTTCTTTCATAAGTGATAGTTGTTGGTTACCTACAAAACATCTGATATATGTAAGACTGCAATCTGTATGTAATATTTCTTTGTTGAAGATACGAACTCTGTTTCTTTTACCTGTGTTCAAAATATCTCTGAATGAAACGCATCTTGTATCAGTAACTTTTAAAAATACAAATCAATGAATATTACAATAATTTTTCTACAGTTAAAAATCTCATTATTCTCCAGATTAGTACCTGTATAATTTGCTGTTGACATGGATTTGCTGACACTTTTAGGTCCATCACTCTGATCATTGCTTCTTATAGGCCATGAGGTTCTGGTCATCTTATTAAATCCCAGTTTTTTTATGCATTAGAAAGAGATGGTCCATAAATCGATATCATCAGTCAGGACAATTCTGTCACATCAGTAATACAGGTACAGGTCTTGGAGCCACTATTTTATATTTATTCCAAAAATATTTCCTATTTATTACTTATTTTCGTGTCCTCCACCTGTTACTTACTGTACATGATCTTAAAGATGCAGCTGCAAAGCAGGTCTGTGATCTACCCTCTAAGCATCTAGGCTTTCAGCTGTAACCTGCAAAAATAACAGGAGGAATGAAAACTTTATATCAAAGAAATTCAGTTTAAAAGTAGAGAGGCAAACAGTGAAATTCTGTGGAGGAAATGATATCCAGCTACACTGTGATGAATGAACAAAAAATATTTAATACAGCAATGCACTGTTTTGTATTGACAAAGGCCTATTTATTATGGTGCAGAAAACTGTGTTAGCAAAGGAAATAATAACTGAAGTTTTGCTCTCAATTTTAAGCTATTTTTTGTTAGAGAATTTGATTCATTTGTCATTGGGTTGGAACTTCTATTTGTCCTTCAGCCATTCATTTTTCTTCCTGCAGTTTTTGTTCATACAGTATTTTACTGAGTCTTTAAATCACCCCTTAAAAATCATTGTTCCCTTGTTTCTCAAGGAAAGATCATTATCTAGAACAGAAACCAAGAAACGCCACCATGAAAACCATCTAATATCCCATGCAATCTCCATTGGTCAGGTAACAAATTCGGCAGAGGCAGTGCAGTGGTTAACAGCAGGTGGGCTGAAAAGCTCTCCCTGCACTCATCAGCTAATTTTACCTGGGCAAGGCCAGGGGCTAGAACGGAGCTCAAAATCAATATGATGAGGTCTACACAGCTGCAGTGTGACTTTCTCTATCTGGAAAAGTTTCTGGACTTTTAGTGTCTAACCAATCTCTAATTAAAGCAGAAGCTCTGTCCATCCCATGCCTTGTTATGCTGCATCCTGGCCAAGGTTCCCACCATACCACGCTGGTGTCACAGCTGACCAACGGCAGTTCACCACGGCAGGTCACAAATGGGGAATGCAAGCTGGCTTCCCAGCTTTCTGCTGCCTTCAATGGCCAGCAGACAGACCTACTGATAACCTGACTTATTTCCCCAATGTGTGCATATTCACATACACCCATGGAGAGATGATTTTGACTCAGGATTTAAATCATGCTGTATATAAACACATCTGGGTTCCTGGAGCTGCTGCTGGGACTTCTGTTTTCTCAACTCAATACCGTCCTGTGGACTGTGGGACACAGGCTCGTCATCCATGTTCTGTGCTGGTCCCTCAGCCTCTAGCGTCCCCAGAGCAGCCTCTCTCTCCAGCCCCTGGCATGGTTCCCACTTCAGTCTCCTCCTGAGGTTACTATTCTTTCATTATTTTGTGTTTCTTTGTTCTCTGCAATAGACCTCTCAGCTGTGTCTGCCTGGCTCTGTTCTTCACAGGAACTAAAACAATTATTGACAGAGATTTCCTCTCAGCACTCAGCTGCTTCTTTCTGGAGAAAATCAGTGGGAATTCAACAGCAGCCTTTAGGAAAGCAGAGACCGCCCCATTAACTATGTGCCTTCCCTTTGCTTTGAAGCTGAGAGTCAGGGCGGCTGTCTCTCCTCTTATCTACATTCATCTCAGGAGTTTGGCGTCCCTCGTAGGTGTTGGATCTTTATAAATCTGATGGTTTTCAATCCACGCAGCACATGGGAAGTAAGGAATGAAAGCATCTCTGCTCCTCCAACCCCTCTGACCTGGAGGTCCACCCAGTATTTCTCCAGAACCACTGGGGAAGGCCTGGGCAGCCGCCTCCTCTTGATCCCTGTCTCACAGAAAGAGTGGGTTGACCCTGAGGCTTTAGACTCTTGATTTTGCTGCCTATTTACTGAGGTCATGATGTTTCTCTCACAAACTGACAATTATTCAGCAATTAATTGAGCCAGACAGATAGCTGGAGACAGACATTCCTGTCATAAGGATGGTAAATATGAAAAATACCCATTAGGTAGTAAAGCAATAATTTTGCCCAGATATTAACTAGGTGTCTTATTATTAGACTCCAAAATCTTATGTTTAGAACATTTTACTCTATAACTACCATGGTAAATAGAACGAATAGTATTGAATTCATAACATTCTTCTACCTTTTTTAAAAATATAACTAGTAAGGCCAGACACAGTGGCACACATCTGTAATCCCAGAACTTCAGAGGCTGAGCAGGAGGAACACTGTGAGTTGCTTGGCCAACCTGGGCTGCAAATTGAGTTCAAGGCCAGCCTGAAATGCATAGCGATACCCTGTCTCAAAAAAGATAAACAGCAAATAAACCAAGAATTATAAATGGTAAAATTTCATATGTATAAGATACAGAGCATGATGAAGGTGCATCTGTATAAAGTGGTTAATATGATCAAACCAGTGAGTGGATCCACTATCATATATGGTCAACAAGTTTTTGTGCACACATGTGCATAACGAGAGTAGTTGAGATCTGCTCTTCAGAAATGCATAATTCAGCAAAAGTATGCAATATAATACTGCCAACTACAGGCCTAAGGGACTTTAACATTTATTCGTGCATTTATAGTTTCTATAAATAATTCCCCATATTTTTCATTCTTAGGGCTCATGACAAGCATTTTTCTCTATTTCTATAAGTTCTTCAATAAAAATAAACACATAGGCCCCTGGAACAGAATGGCAAACTGGAAAATGAATCCATGCATATATGATCAGCTGATCTTTGACAGAGATCACAAGACTAAACAATGGATGAGCAACAGTGGCTTAAATAATTGGTACTTGGAAAACCAGTCATTCACATGCAGGGAAGTGAAAATGGATTCTAACATAACACCGTAACAATAAATTTAAAAGCATTCAAGACTTAAAACAGAAGACTGAAATCATAAATCTCCGAGAAGTAAAAAGAGTAAAAGGTTCAACGCATTGGAGTCAGAGATTATTTTTGGACTCTAACATCAAATTATTGACAGCAAATCAAAGTAAACAGGTGGAATTATACAAAACTACACAATTCTACACAGCAAAGGCTGTAACAGTCAAGTAAATGGAAAGGCAGTTTACAGAATGGGAGGAAATACATACAAACCAGAGAGCTAACTCAGCGTTAACATCCAAACCATTTAAGGAACTCTAGCAATTCCATTGCTATGGTAAAAGCAAGTTGTCTTATTTACAAATGGCTAAAGGCCCCAGAACCCACGGTTCCAAAGAAAACACATACTTGACCAACAAGTGCTCATCAATCAATGCTAATTATTTGAAAAAAATAAATTACAACAGTAAGGAGGCTTCTCAAATGATTAAAAATAGAATGACTGTGTGATTCAGCTATTGAAACTCTGGGAACACAGGCACAGGAAAAGGAATTACCTTCCCTGGGGACATCTACCTTCTATTGTTCATTGCAACCTTACACAATACTCAAAATATGGAAACAACCCAAGTGCTAACAGAGAAGAGCACAGGGTTGTCATATGTAACAAATATATTTCAGTCATTCAAAATAATGGGACATGCTGTTATTCGCATCAACATGGAGGAACCTGGAGAATCCAATAGTTTAAAAAAAAAACAGACATAGAGAAAGAAAAATACTTCATGATCTTAATTATACTTGAAGATTACAGTAGTTGAACTGATAAAAGACACCTTTAAAAGCCATCTGAAGCTATCTCTAATAAACATAAAAGTGTTGTCTTGAGCAGTAACAATCACATTCATAACTTGGATCAGGTGTTTTCTTGTGAGTTAGAGATCAAGTGTGACCTTCATAAGACCACAGCTATGGATGTGGCTTTTGGATCCTGTCACAGTTTAAAGGATAAAAACATACCAAAGAACAATCCCTGATATGAAATTCAATATATATGGCATATATATGCCTTAACAATTTCCCAACAGTAATGGATCAGGCACAACACTCTAGTTGTTAACATAAATCACCAAGAAATTGACAGAATCCAGAATTTTGAGCCAGAGCCATTATATGGGTCAGTGCTTACCAGAGACACAGTTAATTCAAGATTGACAAACATGTGAGAATTTACAAGATTGGCCCACAGTGGCCATCCACAGAGTCAGGTATGGAAGGTGCAAAGTTTTGTCTGTGATCTCAAGATCCAAAGGATCCAGTCTGAGGCCTTGCGCTCACTGTAGTGCCCATGTGAGTCCATATCAGGAGCCAGAGTGGTCTGCGCTGGAGGCCAGGAGATGACATCCAAGGTGAATTCGAAGAAAGGAGCTCCTAAGAGAGGCAGAAGTGAGCCTTACGCCTTCATTTCTCTTTTATGTCATGCTGGAGTCAATGCCCCCTGGATGGGTCTTCCACACCCATAACTGTGCTGAGCCAGTCTTCTTACACAAGTTGACACAATCAGTCAACTATTACAGTCACTAAATTTTAATTAAATGAGCATTTGAATATTTGCCATAAATGCAGAGCCTTGATCATGTTTACTACAGTTTACATTTTATAGCTGGCCTATAATAACTTGATACCTGTGAGTATATCTCTAATGTACATTTTGGTTTAAATTGGTGTTAGAATGAACACAATCTTAGTTCTTAAAAAAGCTATATAGTCTATCTGAAATTCTAAAAGATTCAAAGTTCTAGGAAGAATTTGTTTCCATACTTGTTTTCTAGGTGTCTCCTGATAGGAAGGCTTTCCTGTTGGTCTTTCATTTCTTTCTAACACTGACTCTATTTCTTTCTTCTTATAAGGACCTTGTGATCCACACCAATGTTCTGAACAATTCCTTCTTTTCAGGATCCTTACAAACATCACATCTGCACAGTCTCTTACGCTACAGAAATTACAATATGTTAACGACCTGGGGGTTAGGGCATGCACGTCTGGGAACATGACTCTGCACACCATAAAAAGCCTAAAATGTTACACAACATATATGACATCTACAAATAAGGAGATGAAAATGTGTGTTACACACACACACTTAAAGGATATTGCTTAGCTGTACTGTTCTTCCCCAACTCCAGGCTGGTTCCCGATTACACTGAGCCTAATCCAATAAGATACTTGATGAATAAGTGGACCATGCCAGATCTAAGTTATTAGAGGCAAAGTTCTCAACAAACTTTCTTGCTTAAAGTTAAATATCAGGATTAAAAAACTTTAAAACTTTAATAGAACTTTCAACACTAATGAGAAATAAAACAATGACCATTATTAAATTTAGCACAAATATAATTGAGTTAATTTAAGCCTGTGAAAGTGTCTAGAATATTAGTTTTCAAAAATAAAGGAAAGTAAAGTCGAGGAGGATTTTCTTAGAACAAGTTACCATTATATCATCATGGAAAAGCAGTCAGGGAGGGCACACACTAAGGTTCTGGGGTTGACCAGGGACCTAGAGACGGAAAGTGTTATTGAAGATTGAACACAAAACAACACTGTGGTGTCAGATAGAGCTCTGAGGCCCAGATTTCTAAAACTCAAGATAGATCAGGAGGAACATAAGGTGAGAGCTGTACATTATCCCAAAGACTGATAGTCAGGGGCCAGTTTTGTGTCACTTCATGAACACATGGCAAGCGAGTAACTGTGAGTGTTTTCTACACTCTTTACAAAAATGTTGTCATGAATCTTTTATCCAGTCATGATGATAACATAATACACAATAGCTTATTACAATTTCAACATTTCTCATAATTTCCATGCAATGAACATTTTAGAAACATTGCATGTCTTCTGTATTTCCCTAAACCCAACAAATGTTCCTAGTTATTTAATACTCACTTCTCCTTGTAGCTTTCTGTAAGCCCTAAACAAGGGCATTGTCATTTTACCAGATGGCTTGGAGATCTGGAAGTACAATACAAACAATAAAAGGAAGATAAGTAAATTATAAGAAGAATTTTATTTCTTTTTATTTAAAAGAAATGCAATTAGTTATAGGTATGTGAGAGCAAATAGCTAGTTTTCAAAACAAAGAAGGTCAAGTCTATAACACAAATCCTCTTTAAGAGGACAAGTAAACTCTCGGATCACGGTAAGCCTCACAACAATGTCATTATTAAACAGAGGATTGTTTAGATGTCCAGAGAAGCAGAAGAGTCTCAAGTAAACAAGGTGAGTGCTGCAGAAACCTCCTACTCTGACATTTTCTACATGCTTCGAAATGTCGTCTTATTCATGTCACATGCACTAGCTTTTAAAAATTCTCAACTTTAGAAAGCACTCGTAGTTCCGGAAATACAGAAGGAGGAGCGTGAACTCAGATTTTCCTTACAGTCCTGGGTCCCCATCTTTTAGGTTTGTAACACGGCAGCCATCGGTTTAAAGCCGTCTCCCCAGTGCTGTTATCAATCCCTCCAAATGCCTCCTCAATCTTCATCAAGCACTCCTGTTTTATTTTCATAGTTAGTCTGTCTCAACTACAATGCAAGCTCTTCCAGAGGACAAGATTTGTGTCCCTTTTTCCTGTATCATTGCCACCAAGAATCACAGCATACAGACAGTTAGATCTCAGTAACTATTTTGGGGTGATCAAACAAATGAGAAAAGCAGTAACTTGTGCAAAGTTGCACAGGAAGGAAGTGGCAAAAGGCTGATCACATAAATCCAGTTCTTCTGGATTACAGCACATTATCTTCAATCTATCAATCATGACACGTTAATTAACTCTAAGTATTGATTTCTCTTCATGCTTAAGCACACTCTCCAAGTACTCAACAGTTTTGCTTGTTTAGAACGAAATCAGGCCTCCAAGTCTGAGGAACGACCATAGATATTCATGTCACAGAATGAGGCTCATAAACTGGTTGCCCTGAGTTTTGGCAGAGCAGGGAAGGCCAACTTTCTCTCTGTTAACTGGAACCAGGTTACACAGTGACAGACTTTCAGAAGCTGGGTCCACTGAGCTGCCATGATTTTTAAATGCTTGCTGGTGAGTCCATCTATTTGGAAACACTGCTTGGAATATAACTTTTTAAAACATATTTAAGACAGTTGACTTAAGTCTAATATAGCCTAAAGTTTATGAAATCATTAACACAAGAACAACTTGCATGATCAAAATCCTGTGTTGAACTTAAACGCTGCAGTCCATGGCTAACTCATGGAAAGCAGAGTTTCTGCTGCTCTGCTCACAAGCAGGCAGGCAAATGTCCATTAGGACCTACTGGTTTCCAGATAGTACCTTAGCAGCGTTAGAAGACTGTTCTCAGAACTACATTTCAGGATGATGTTAATAATTAATATGACACACTGAGTACACTAATCAAACAATAGTTTCCTGCTCCATGAAGTTGAAAAGCAAGCACAGAATTTATCTGCTGTTTAGGTTTTGCAAAGCTTTAAGACAGTATAGATGCTTATGATGCATATTATATTGATTTTAGTGATACTTAGCTTCACAGATTTATTAAAACTATTATGAGCCCTTTTTCCAGTCTGTTAAGTGCAAAGGCAAAAGTAAATCGGCTCACCTGTGTCTGTTCCTTAGGTATCTTTATTTCTTTAAGTGCTCTCTCTCCTTCATAGAATGTGTAATGGGATCTCAGTGGCAATATGATGATCCTGTAACTTTTTTTTTTTTTTTCGTATTTTCTTCTTCTGTCCCTAAATTCATACCTGGTATTCCAAATGCACCAATAGAAATCCAGGTTCTGAAATCCAGGCTCTGTACCTGTTTTGCTTCCACTCCCCACCCATCTTCCAGCCAACCAACCTATTCTCCAACTGGCACTGCAGTCAGTTCCCAAATATGGAAAATCTGGATACTGAGATGACCTGCCAATCTATGGGTGTTTTTTAAGTTTCCACACTTAACTCCCTACTTGCATGTGTAATGACATCTTGTACCAACTTTTTCTTCTTTGACTGGAACTGAAAATATCTTTTTTTTGAAAGGCGTTCGAAACTTTCTTATTGATTCAGGCCAAGTATAAAACTAAAATAGAAGCTTTGTTGTAGCAAGCCACTCGTGGCTCTCTGTGACCTGGCTCCAACCTGATTTTGTACTCTTAATTCTGTCAGATTCCTGTTACTCCCTCATTTTTCCATCCCAGCCCCACTGGACATTCTTGTTTTCCTTAGTAGGACAAATGTTTGTCCTATATTATTTACTTTTACTTTCCTCAAGGCAGCATAATATTTTCTCTGTTATTCCTAACTAATTGCTTCGTAGGCCTTAAAATGAAGCTTTAATTACATTCTGCTGCCCTCCCTGGGGTCTAGAATAAGCTCAGGCGCTCTGTGGACTCAACTATTGGGAGAGTTTTGGTGCTTTATTGTGAAAGTGTCTTCGCTTGGCTTTGCTCACTGGACTGAAAGCTCCTTGAAGACTGACAGTGTCCTAGTCACTTTCTCCTTGCTGGAGCACAATACCTGAAACGCACAGTTTACAGGACAGGTTAATTTTGGCTCAGGAGTTTAGTCTATGGTCAGCTACCTTAAAGAAGGAACTAGTACGGTGCCACGGTACCAGGAGAGTAAAGCTGTTTGTAACATGGTGTCCAGGCAGCGAGAGTCAAGGGAGGAGTCAAGGAGAGACATATACTTCTCCAGGCCCCGCCCCCAGGGGGCGCCCTACTCCAATCACCTTTTACCTCCTAATAGTACATTCAGCTCTGAACTTCGTGATTGGTCCATCAATAAACTAAATGCCCAACGTTCCAATCACTTCCTGAGAGCCCCATTTCTGAAGGCATGAGCCTTTCGGAGGATGATGTAGACCTAAATTGCAGTATAAACCAAGTGTTATTATTTTCTTGCTATTCCATGAAAGCATGAGAGAAATTCCAAAATCCAAAACAAAAACACTCAGCCTATATCAAGCAAACAAATGAGGCTTCTCCTCATTGTCATTCGTCTTCATATGTGCACTTTCCTCAGTGATGTACTTTACAATTAATTTTAATTTAATGCCTACACAGAGAGCAAAGGAAAAGAGTGCTCATTTTCTGCACCTTACATCACCTTCTCAGCTCGCTTAACATTTCAAAGGGAAAAGTCTTTATTGTAGAACATTTTCACTACATCTAAGTGAAAGCAAGTCATGAAACTTTACAATAGGAATTATTGTTTCATAAAACGCCATTCTGAAATATGTCAATGCAAAAATGAAAAGCTCTCTTTGTGACAAAAATGAGGAAAAGCATATAGACCTTTTGGAAATTCGTTATGAATGAAATTAATGACACAATCATATTTATGCCACTAAGATTTTATGTGATATAAAATATAAAAAATAATTCAAAGTTGTGAATTGGCAAAGATAAAATACCAAAGAAACATAGACACTTACTAAATTTTCAGCAAATGTGCAAATTTATGGTGTTATAAGAGTTTCTGTGCACACATCTACAAAGAAATGTCCTAGCAAATAAAATGGGTATTGAGGTACATAGAGTTTGACTGTTTGAAACAAAAAGCATCTGCTCACCCACTGTCTGACAAATGCTTCTTGTTTTTCACTCCCTAACATGGAAATATTATCCTATTTCTTACCCACCCACTCATTCCATCTGCTCACCATCAACACAAAGTATAACCTCAAACACCTTAAGTAATAAAGCAGGGTTTCACCAAATGGTATCCCATGAAAGTTGAGATGCAGCGCTCCAAAATTTTTCCCTGTGTCAGAGATCATTCACCAGGAGATTTGCACAGCAGCCAGCCTTGCAAAGGTCAGAGACAGTTGTGCTTCCTGAGCCGAACAATGAGGGCACTTTCCCATGGGAAGTCTTGTAGGTTCACCTTTGGAGGGCTGAGCCTTCCCTAAACTCAGGTATCTCATCTCTATCCTGGAGCCACAGCCTATGCTCCCTACATGTCTTCACTCGGAGACATGAGAACAAGGAGCAGAAGTTGTGCTGCCTGCTGTGTGGTGAATGTTAAACTGTTGGGCTCCATTAGCTGAGGGTATCCTGATTAGCTGCGCACACAGAAGTGCAAGTGCTAACTTTTTAGTTGCAACCAGCTCTGCTGCATAGGAACCACAGAGCCTCTACAAAACATTGCTCACCTGGATTAAATGCCTGATACTCTAGGTAGTCAGACTGTGCTCCAATGTGTATTTTTCACAGCACTGCGTGCATTGCATGGTCACCTTCTCTGTTTCATCTACAGTTACATCTTCTGCTGTGTCATCTCCCCCAAAGAAAAATTCTGTATTATTGTCTCCTCCAAATGCAAACTTTTTGACTCCTCCAGGAGACAAAGTTTATCCTGTCTATGAATGACTATTGTTTCTTCAGCATCTCCATTTTAAAAACATTTTTGCATTAACATTTTATGTGTTATGTATATGTCAGGACTATGAAGCCAGTGTTGCATGCCCATCAGTAACAGTCGATAAAGAGAGACTGGTAAAGAGTATGCTTGGTTCTTGACATCAGAACACTGAGAAACACAAATGTAATGAAGAGCAACAAACTGATCACCAAGTCAGGAAGGCAAGGATAATGACATAGGATTGTGGAATCAAACCCAGCACGGGACTTGCTCTTGGATGGCTGCTCTCTGAGAGATGCTTCCCTGAAACCCTGAGGGCAGGAGCAGAAGTTCATAGAAAGATAGGACAAGTGGCTGCTTCTTCTCTAACACTGAGCATGATGTTAAAGAGCTACTCAGCAAGAATTTCAGATATGAAATGAGTTAATTAAAAAGCCTAACATATCCTTACTATGTCATTTTGGAGATGCGAATACTTCCTGAAATAAATTTATTTTTAAATCTTCTGCGTTATCCCCTGGCAAGTGATCAAAAAAATCAACATAAATATTTTAAGTCCTGTAATTGCTATAAAGGCTCCTGTGTATGACAGTCTTCCACCTAAGACACAGTTATTAAATGAATGGGGATACACAAGGTCACCATACTAAAACTGTACCCCATACTAAAATCTTACTTGATAGCTATGGCATAGAAGTAATGCGGGTCCTGCATTATCCTGCTGAGCTGATGAACTGAATGATCAATTCCTACTGAACAAGAGAGCTTTCTCATCTGCACCTGACTGACAGGAAGCCGCTTGAGGCATCTACTCAGCAGACATAAAGAAGCTTAACGCTGCCACCTGCGAGATCGTCCATTCTCTCATCTGTCTGGAGGAGTTTTTTGAAAAACTTCTCCCTGACAGGCAGCTTTATTCTGTCTGTCCACTAAAGGGAATTGATCCAAAGCTGTTTAAGAGAATTATGTTGCAGTCACTCAAATTTCATGGAGAATTATACAACCTAGTGTGTAAATAAGGTTATTTGATTACAAGCTGCTTCACGCCTACACCTTTAAAAAAAAAAAGCCAATTCAGTAAGTACATGTAATACACTACTAGGTAATGGAAAGTTATCTGCCCTTGCAAATGTGAAGGGAACGTGCATGTAGAATGTCAGGCTGTGTGTGAGGGATAGATTTCCTGTAATATAATAATCAGATCAAGGAGCCATAATGTATTTGCTAATTTTATTTTTCATAGCAAACATTTTGTGAATTTTACTGTGCTGTTAAACAACACTGTCCTATCTCAGCTTTGTGAAATATAAATATGTCACAGACTTGAAATATTAGCCCTCGCCATGTTCTGCCTTTTCCTAGTAAGTCAAACTCATTCAGTCTAAGGTTAATAGAAGCACAGAAACAATTACAGTAGTCAAACTCCTCATTAATGTAAGCCAGCTCACATTTTTGGCACAATGTCCCATAAAGGGAGCATAGTTTTTCATAAACAATTATCAAAAAAATCTGATTCCAAACTTTCATATATTTCTGAACTTTCCTCTTACATGTAAGATACGCATTTGAAGTGAAAGAGATCAAGTAACCAAAATTCCCTGTGGTAAGTGCAGGAGAGGGACTATATGGAAAGAAAGAACAATTTAATTCTCTTTTGCAAAAATCTATAGATTTTACCCAGAGCAGGGCATTTGGTGAAGAACCCACGGGTATCATTACAGTCAGATTTGGCACATGCTGGTAGTCCAGAGCAGCTTCCCTAATTTCTTAATAAGCTAAAAGATACAAAATCTGAGTAAAGCTCAACTAATGGAAGCATAAGTTTAATTTTTATTCCATGCCTCTGCATCCTGTTTCTACTGTTGTGCATTTCAGATTTACTGGAGAACAGAGCCCTGGGCATAGGCAGGACCTAGTTTTTCTGCTGAAAGGAACTGCACACATAACATCTCTGTAGCCTCAGCCATTTAGGGTTAGTGCAAAGCTCTTTCCTTATTACTGTGATATTTAACATACATTGCTGTATGCCAAAAGTGAAACAGGCTCTCCATTAATGGACATGTGAATGCGATCTTCTTGGAAGACTGTGGGAAATTATTTGTAATTGCTAAGGCTCTGTTTTCTCTACATATAAAATAAATTCATTAATCTTAAATCACCTAGAATCACTGTGTAAATAGAATGTGTTAAAGTGTGCAAAGTTCTTGGCATATATAAGTATTAAAGGAAGGGAATCTTTGCAGTTTTCATAAAATAAAACTCAACAACATGAGTATCTAATAATATTTAGCAAGCCGGATCAAGGATCCTCTTTGAAATAAATCAGAGGCGGTATGCAAATGACCTCATCAGGACAATGTTCATCGTAATAAAAATAGGGTCAGCAGAATGATTGTAGGCTAAAATAAAGCACTCTGGACAGTAAAATATACTGAGTGAAAATGGGTTATAAACACATCTATAATGATCAACTTTGGAAAACAATGAAAGAGGACAGAAGAACTATACCACCAATCTATGACTGTGGAAAATGGAAGCACAAGAAAGAGCATTTTGGACACACACAGTGCCAGAAGAGGTGATGAGTAGCTGGCAGCTGCATTTCTTTCTCACTGACTGACCGTAGTAGTGAGACTAGTGGACTCCCACAATATGTCCATTTCCTGACCTCCGGACCGTGGTGGTAAGTACATTAGCTCAACTGTCAAAGACAGCTGTAAGGAAAAATGAGTCAATTGAGCATATTGATATGCGCAGATTATTCTGAATTACCAAGGTGGACACAGTGAAATCACAAGGGCTATATGAGAAGAAGACCAAAAGGAGAAAGAGGAGGAGGAGGAGAAGGAAAAGGAGAAGGAGAGGGAGAGGAAGTGGGAGAAGGAGAGGGAGGAGGAGAAGAAGCAGAGTGAGAAGGAGAAGGAGAAGAGAGAGAAGGAAAGAGAAGGAGAAGGAAAGGGAGAGGGAGGGGGAGAGCTCCATTTTATGGAGTACTTGATAGAAAATCAAACAGAACCCACATGTGTATCTGTACAGCACATTCTCTTACTGGACTTTTCCGGTTTGCTTTATCTTCATCAAGTGCACTGCTTTCTTTCTTTCTTTCTTTCTTTCTTTCTTTCTTTCTTTCTTTCTTTCTTTCTTTCTTAGTTTTGAATGAACTATGACCCTTGATACTGGAGAAAATTGAAAACAGACCACTTTGTAGGAGTTTCTGTCTTCCCATGTAAACTGCATCTGCTATGTGGGGAAGGCATGAGAGGAATTTTAGGAGGCATATGATTCATACTTCCTTGTTTTGTGAACAAATTAAAACATACATTGTTAAAAGAGATCAATAAATATTGTAGAAAATATGACCTTATTGATTCCTCCTTTTGAGACTTAACAGGCTATAATTTAACCTCTGCTTAACAGCATTATTTCTAACTTAGCGTCCCGTCTCCATTCATGTAGTCTGTCATTAGCAAACTGTTAACTTTATATCTTTAAAGACTCACTGTCACAAGGTTAAAAATCCAAAAGACTGAAAATCACCATGATTAGGCAATCTGGAGGGACTAAAATTACTTCGTTAAATCATTGCAAATACTGCAATGATTTTATATGCTGTTTTTTTGTACATGTTGTAGCATCTTGCTAAAATCCTATGATCTTCACAGAAAAAAAAAATCTATCCGCTAAGGATCATTGAGATTTTTTTTTAATCTGTCAGTCATGGTTCAGAAAATTTAGGCAATATATCAACTATGATGTAGTTAGTAGTAAAAAATCAGGTATACAATTATAATTCATTATAATACAACTTTGGTAAGATGAGATAATTGTACTAACACAGTACCATTTTTGAATGTAAAACTACTAGTCTATTATCTCATGTATGATGAATAAATACATTTTCCTTCTATAGTACCTGCTATTGTATATTATTATATTGGCTGTGAAATACATATGCACAAGTAATATATCCACTGTTTCCTTTTTGACTCTTTATGGGAAAGAACCCGAGATCTTACCATTGCCTCTATTTTTTTGCCAACATAATTAAAACATGTACATTAAAAATAATTTGGAACTGGAAATTTGAGTAGTTGTAGACTGAATAGAAGTTGAACTGTATAGAGGCTAAAATTAACCTGTGTGTTCTTGATTCAAAATATTTTTAAATTGCTAAAAACTGACCAAGAAAAAAATTAGTGTCACCTAAAACCAATAAGAAAGATGGTGCCTACCCTCACGGCTTCTGCCTGTGGTACCATTTCACCCAATGTCATATAGACTGAGGCAAAGAGTACAGGTGGTTTGTGACATGTATGCACTAAGAAGTTTAAATATCAAATGGAAAGAAACTCAATTCAATTTTCTCTCAAATGCCTAGAGCTAAATTCATAATGATTCATTGATCATGAGATGAGTTTTTAATTCCTTTCAAATGCACAGAAGACAGTAGAGACAGTGCTTTCAGAAATAATAGGAGTGACCTTGACCGTGAAACCTAAAAAGTGATGCCCATTCAAAATTATCCTACTTAAGCTTCCCTAAATGCTTTTGTAACTTAATTATAAAAATAGTATCAGAGATTTAATTTTGACTTATCATAGGAACCTTGTTTTGTGGATAATTGGATAGAGGAGGATGTTTTAATCTAAATTAAAGTCTGTTTTAAAAGTCTTCATCCCCATTCTCAGAGTCAAAATGATTCAAAAATATTGCTGAATAGAAACCAGTGTGCTTTCAAAACTGAAACTGGAAGAGCAGTATGCACAGTGTGGCACATTTCAATGTAAACTTCTCTTTTGGGGAATGCAGAACAGTGACAGCTAAAAAGTACCCAAGAGCAAATTACTCTGACATTTTGGGCCAGCAAAACTCTTTGAAGTGGAGCAATTTCTCCTAAAATAAAACTGAAAGTGTAAGGCCTATTCTGTATTGAGTACTCAGTTCAGAAAATGGGAAAGAGAAAGTCTTCTTATTTGAGGAAAACAATTCTCCCACCAAACCCTGTGGCCACATAGTCCCCGAAGTTGGGAAGCATAATTCTTACATGACTTTCTAGGAATATTTTCTGTCAAAATTCAACTGACCACTCTTCTCACTAATATTCTAAATATATCTATTAGAAACCTTCCAAACCTCAGATTCTGTTTTTAATAAGATTAGAGTAGAACCGTAAATGCATGTGGACCCTACCCTCAAAAAGTCCAAAGAGGCAGGTGTGTAGTCTCAATCTCCTACAAGTGCCATACTATGATTATGTACAAAAGACAGACAAAAGCCAAGAAAGAAGGGGAGCAGTTCTTCTGGTAGGCAGGGAAAAAAAGTGGTGAACAAGATTCCACAGAAAAACAAGTAAGCAGATTTAAACACATGCAAGTGATGGAAGAATTGCCTAAAATATAAAAGACAACAGAATTATTAGTGGTCGACCTTAAATGTATTAACTATTTCATTTTATTCTAAAAAATGCTTAAGGCAGACATTTCTATTAGGATGTAGCATTGATAAAGGTTCTCTCACTAATAGTCACATCATCTCCTTGAGGTAAATGCAAAATCCTTGTGCTCTATCCTTATTTGAAGGAGAAGTCAGGTGACCCAGCTGGAGAGACACAGTCTACGCTGTGACTGTGTAAGGACTACATCTGCAAACCTTCACGGTGGAGAGGAAGTTGATGAAACTTCAGGTTTACAAGACTTAAATAAGTCACATTGGAGCCTCACTCACCAATATGCAAGGGGCTGAGAATGAAACTTTTCTTCAAGATGAGTAGTCCAGCTATATTTATTGTTCGTCAGGACCCTTTTCACCTGTGCGATTCAGCAAATTAGAGCATTTAGAATTCAACATCATTGAAGTAACCACAGTGTGAGAGAGAATCATTTGTGGTGACGTTTAATAAAAGTACATCTTTCACTACGGTAACATACAACGATTCACAAACATGCTTTTGGAGGTGGTGCTGGTGCTCCAGGAAGCACAGCTTTTCCCTTGGATGGGCCAGGAAATGTGGGTGAAAATAAGCAGGGAGGAGGGTTTAGAGACCTCTGTGTTTACCTAAATAAGCAACAGCCTCTTACTAAATTCTTGAAATTCTAACATCAGGAGTTATTTCACTTAAATTGTTAATGGGAATCAAGTCACCAAAGAAGAGGAATGCTTTACATTTTTCTTTAAGTGAGCAAGATCAGCAAAACTAAGATCAAGTCATCATAGAGTTTTTATAAGAATTCAGAGCAAAACTCTGAAAGTTTTGCTCAAGAGGTCCTAAGAAAACTGTCGTTCTTCTGTAAGGTTAACGTGAGGTCTATGAATTGGCTCCCTGAAAGTGAATTGCCACAGTTATCTGGTTTTCTCCAGAATTCCCAAATCCTGCTCTTAATCTGTAAGACATATGGACCAGCTGGTTGTTGGGGAATCATTACCAAACAAGGTCCATTAACAAAATCTTACCTACCTAGTTAATTATAAAGTCTATGATTGATTGATGATTTCCTGAGCTGAGAAATATATTTTGGCCAAAGTTTGTGATCATAACTATTTATCAGAGTAGAATATTGACAAAAGTGGTTGAGTATATATATATATATATATATATATATATATATAGCATATTCACATATAGAAAAATGTTTAAAAACTGGATTCTAAATAATGAAAATCAGATTTCAAAAGATGAATAGAGTCATAAAGAATCTATTAAAATATGAGTAAAACAATAAATACAATTCAGATTCCAATGCACAATGATAATTTCTGAATAAATATTTGTTTATAGGCTTCAACCTATTCCTTGAAATCTTTTGGTGATAAAATTTATGAAATTGTAGCTGTCATACAATTTTCAACACCATTGCAAATTTGAAGAGATGCATAAAGCTGCAAAAATACTTACTGTGTAAAAACAAAGATGCGTTGGAATTTAGGACCCTGGAAAGCCAAGCAAGCACCTCCCCTCCCTGGTAATCGGGGGCAGTGTGACAGACTGCAGCCCTTCCAGGGGGAGAACCAGCAGCAGCTCCTGAGATTCATGCCATGTTGGAACTTAGGACCCTGGGAAGCAAAGCAAGCACCTCCCCTCCCTGGTAAGTGATGCTGGTCTGGCAGACTGCGGCCCCTCCAGGGGGAGAACCAGCAGCAGCTCTTGAGATCCACACCATGTTGGAACTTAGGACACTGTGAAACCAAACAACCAGCCTGCCTCCCTGCTAGCAATAGTGAACCTACTGATGCACGGCCTAGAGTCAAATATCCCACTTCCCCTCCCCCCCCCCACCCGCACCGTCCATTAGCAAATGGGAACCAGTAATCTGAGCACCTCCTGGGAGGTTGACCATAGCAAATAAGGGGGACTTCCTTCTACCATCTCTTTGAAGGCAAATATTTTTATTACTGTTTTGTTCTTTTCTGATTAATGGTACTGCTCTATTCAATATTCTGTTTTGATAAGTTCTATAGTGTTCTATATTTCAACTCAATTTTATATACGTGATTGAAAGAACAACTATTATAAAGATAAAATATGCTGTGATACCTATTACTGTTATCCCGGTAACCTGTTGTGAAGTTCTGTACCAATTTCACTGTACAATCTTAATTGGCTTTATTCTGTCTTGTTCTGTTGTATACTTTCAAAATAAAATTAAAAAAAAAAAAAAAAAAAAGGTGCTTCTACCATGTGAGAAAATGCTGAAATCTGGACTGGAAAATGAAGGTCATTTCGAAGGATTTTAAGGGATTTTCCTGCAATTATTCATTTTTTGCAATAGAAAGATGCCAAAGCTTAATTGGAGAATAAGGTTTCAATAAAAATAAAGTAAAAAGAATGAAATTATTTCCAACATGGGTATCTCAGATGGCACTCCTCTTCATGTGAGAAGCTGAGAACAGGTTTCATAACAACCTGGCAGAATTCCAGGGTTAACTAACATCAAGTTGAGCATAACACTGAGAACTCAAATCTTGTCTCGTGAGCTTCGTTTCTGAATATTGACTATCTGTATTGGTAAAAGGCAATTAATATAGAAACCGTTGTTCGTTTTCTACTAGCTGGTTCTAAATACCCTGTAATTCTTGCATTCTCTTGAATGGCTTCACACTGTCTTGATATGCTTGATGTTATAGCGTACGAACTTACACTCAAATAATTCAAGGAAAGAGGCACTATGGCGATTACTATTATGTTAGATTATCGGTGGTGAAACACAATGACACTTGAATTGTTCAGGTCTGATCTGTGTTGTTCTGTTACAATGTTCTCTCTTATCTCAATCTCCCCCCCCCCTTTTTTAAATTAATCTATTTTCTCTCATTTTTTTAAGTAAGGGAAAACTAAATTAAAAAAAAATAGCGGGACATATTATAGTGACTTTCTTGGTTTTCCTATTAACCTGATTTGAACCCCAGTATTGCTCTCCCCATCTTGTTCTGATTATTCTATATTCTATTTTGTTTGATAGTATCAAGTTTGAGGGTATAGGTAACCACTTTGAAGGCAATAAGATATATTATGATGCCCATTATGGTTTGACTATTATCCTTTTTTTGAAATCCTGTAAGGTTTCCAGTGTAGGCTTTATTGGTCTTGTTCTGTACTGTTTTGATCAATTCTATTTTACCTGATGATATAGACAACTCAATTTAAACATAGCAAGAGGCACAATGGTAACCACTTTTGATCACCTGGTATTCTATTTTTGCATCATGTACTATGCCCACCCTTCCATTTTAACTGACTCTGTTTTGCTTAGTCATGTTTGGTTTTATTCTCTTCAAAAAAAGTAATAAGAACCATTGGGAGTAATAAAACCCAAAGTCTAATTGATATTGTAAAAATGAGAGGAAAGGAAGGTAGATTAAGGGATATAACCGCAGGTATGTTCGAGTGTGTAGGATGGAAAACCATACTATTGAGCTTTTGTTGGATCACTGAACAGAACTGTCTACAATTTCACTGTATGAATGTCCACTTTATATGCTTTAATTTTGTAGTTTGGACAACTGTTTCCGGGAAGATAATATGTAACCTATTAACTGGCGATTTCTTACTGTATATTTTTTTTCTTGAAATTCTCTGTTACTTGTACCCTTTTACTGCTTTGTTTTTTCATGTCTTTTCTTTTTTTTCTCTTTGAATAAAAAAAAATTAAAAAAAAAACAAAAAGAAAGGCAATTATATTCACTCATTTTAACAACCTGTAACTTCAGAGATACTTGCAATTGTTTCTTGGGATTAGCTGCCACTGGAGGTTGTTGAAACGGTGACTTCGAAACAATTTAGAATTTTAGTAATGTGGTACAGTGGCGGATCACAAGCTTCAGCAACTTTGCAGTTATAGAGCAGCCACCCTGTGTAGTGCATTAGTGTTGGAAAACATAATTGTCTCAGGCTTGCTGCAGTCTGTAAATCTCTGCCCATAGAAATCTCTAAAATTGTTATTTCTCTACTAAACGTTTCTGCTCATTTGAACAAAAGACACGTTTCAAATGATTCTGAGCAGCTCTCTCTTGCTGTCTTAATTTTCTGCCTAATCATTTTACAAGCAAACACAAAGCCTAGTTTTTCAGTGAGGGAACTCAATGATGAACACTTTTCTTCCCTAAATCCTTCTGTCTTTCTTTGACCTGGATCCCATCTTTGCTGGGTTTTCATCTTTTACTTGAAATTCTGTCTTGCCCTTGGCTAGCTCCTCTCTATATTTTTGACAGCAGAAAACTGGAACGGCAGCCTAATGATTAACTGTTGAATTCCTTTTTTCTTCTACTTACGTAAGTACCATGGTTTACTCCAATTGCTTTTGTTGTGAGTGTCATTTCTCAACTAATAAACCTGGAATTGAATTTAAGCTCTTTATCCTCCCAGATTCTGTATAACTGTCTAGCTGCCTCCCTCCGATGGTTTTGGCCTCTGTCAATGTGGCCTGACAGGGTTTATGCTGGCTCACCCTGTGGGAGGTCACAGCATCCGGTATCCTCTATCTGTCACTGTGCTTCCTGTTCTGGCTTCTCTGGCTTAGAGCCAAGCACACTGTCCATCGATGGCAATGCTATCAGCCTCTTCTGCAGTCCGGCACTCATCGTGGGGTCAGAAGGAACGAGAGGGACACACATCCTCCTTTGCTCTCACAGTCTCCCTTCGTCATTGAGGTTGTTCCATGTTTATCTTTCTGTATGAAATGTGCACTGCTACCTCTGATTCCACTGTCTGACTTCTCCCCAACTTCCGGCCCTGTAGTCTTACAGTGACTTCCTGACATTCCTGGATGCAGAAGGAACAGCCTTCCATGGAATTAGTCTTCAGTTCCAACAGAGGTGGGAGGTTTAATGTCTATAATCAACTTTTTCTAGCATCTCCTTCTTAGTGGTTCTGCTGCCTGGCCTGAATCCTGATGGCTATGCTGCTGCTTGATACTCAGTGCCTACCTCACCTCTCAGCTGTGGCAGAACCCTCAAGAATTAGTGATGTTGCTTCTTTCACCACAATCTGCTCTTCCTGCCTTCTCCTGAGCATTAACAGCAATGCTTGCCTTCCTGCTGCTCAAATGAACACCTTGAAGTCATTCTTGGTGCCTCCCTTACCTGCTCTCAGAGTCTGCATTTCAGGAAGTGATCTCAATTCCACCTTTAATATTGAATTTTCCCACCCTGTACTTGGGCTGTCTCAGGTGCCTCGTGTCTTACTTGCACAGGTCTGTTTGCATAGTAATGTGACTTCTGCCTTCTATTCCTGCTTCCAAATCTGTTCCCTACTCACCTGGCAGACTGACTCCGTGAGAAAAATAATGAGGTCAGCACTTTGATAAGCACCTCTCAAAGTTTCCTGACTCCCAGTAGAGACCGAGCTTGTTATGTTGACTCAGGAGGTTCCACCCCGCCTCATGTCACTGTTTCCTTTCCTGGCCACCTCTTCCATCTCCCTGCTCTGCTCACTCTGTGCTCTTCACACACCAGGAATTCTCTGACCTCAGGGTACATGCAGTTGCTTCTGCCTCAGCCAGGCATGCCTTTCGCCAGTCACATGATTGTCCCTCATTTCTCTCCAGCTTTTGTGTTTTTAAGCTCCCAGAACAGAGTATATAAAATTACAAAATTTACTGCATCACAAAATTCCTTCTTTCCTTAGTATATAGTTTAGTTCTTAGTGTGTAGCAATTGAATGCTAAACATATATTTTAGATATTTATTTGTGTTTTGTAATCAATTGGATACTTATGAGGTTAATGATACTGACTATCCTGTCCAGTTAGTAAACCACATCAAAGTTCTGAGCCTGGGCAAAAGAGCGAGGCCATGGAAGCTATTTGCCAGCTAAATGAAGGAATAGGAACGTGGGAATTAACAGGGTGATCTAAGTCCCTGAGGAGGATGATTGCTGTCATGACAGTGTCCATACAAAGACTGGTATGATGTCACCTCTCTTGCTGATCCCTATGTACTTTCTGTGATTTGTGACTTTGAATTTGTACAATGTAATCACATACATGGATTAAACCTATAAACAAAAACATTAACATAAAAATGCACAGGAGTATGGGTGAATCAATCTGCAATACATAATATGAATCAGGTATGGTATTTATTTTTTATTAATGTTAACTTATATTTACTGCTGACAGTAGTAAATGCGGTTCCCAGGGCTGGACATGCACACACACAAGTGGATTTCAGTAGTGTTAGTGGTGAGTTGGTTTCCAGCCCTTCAGACTGCTGGCCATTCAGCAGCTTGTCTAAATTCCACGCATGAAATTACGACATTGATATGGGGGAAGGGCCACATGTAATTTGGGAACCCAGAGGCTTTTTCAGCACTAAGAAAAGTGATTATTAAATGCCTATTTGTGTTCTGATGTAGAAATATAAAAAGGAGAAATCAATGTCATCTACTGAAAGTTTTGAAATAGTGAGTCCAATTGTCATTTTTCCCTTAAAACTCATAGCTAAATAATTGCTGGGGAAAAAAAATCTCATGGTTCTGTATTGATCACTCTTTAGCTTGTCTATTTCATAGGAGAAGAAAGGAAAGAAAAGAAAAATATAAAGAAAAATAGGCAGCTCTGCGGTCCCTATGAACCAAGATTAGTGTGGAGTTTGATACTCATTAAATATTTTAAGAATAATAGAATAATAGCTCGAGTCTGCTCCATTAATTATTTTTAAATTGACAATAGGATGAGGGCATTATACGAAGTCGATTTCTACCAGGAGAGAAAATTCGTAAAAATTAGTAATCAAATAATTAGTAAATAAGAAAAAAAATGGAACATTCACCCATGGCAGAGGATGGATTACTAGTTAGAAAGAAAGTGTCACTGTGTTAGGAAAGGAGGAGGGACATTGAGTTGGTAATGGAAAACAGAAACCAAATGAGAGAGAAACTGAAAAAAAGAAAGATCTTACATGCTACAATCGAGTGTCAATTTTTTCCTCTTGTGCTAACTCTGTGAAGTAACTTTTTAGCTCCATCATTTACCTAAGTAAAATATAAAGATAAGCTGATCTAGGTTGGTATGCTTCATTCATTCAGTAATTGATACCTCATAACAGATGTGATTTGAGATAATTTAAAGAAAAGAATATAAACTTGGAGCATATCTTTTGCTGTCAAGCTTGTTGGTCTGTTACTTAAATTATAACAAAATTATTTAGACAAATATAAAGTGTTACGTAAGTAAGTATTAAAGACCATTATGTTCTCTAACCTTAATATTATAGGGTTACTATTATGAAATTGAGTTTAAGATACTAATTTGGTCCCATATATCACCCAAAATTACTAAAATTTGTATAAATCACTAAAATGTTGTTTGTATACCTAAGCAAAATCACTGCTACTGTTGGTTGACAGAAGTGCCTCTAATAACTAGAAGTTACTATACAAGTATGGTTCCTGGACACAGTGACATACTGTTCTGCTATAAAAATAATGAAATTTCATCATCTGCAAAAACTTGAATGGAATTGCATAACTTTCTATGCCAGTTAAATGAGCTAAGCACAGAAAGACAAGTAGACTCTAACAAGGTCAGTGTCCTTGATATCAAGAATAGGACAGCAGTGTCGAGAGGCTGAGAAGGGGAGAGGGGACCCTAGTCAAATGGACCAAGGTACGAAGTAGACTGGAACATCAAGTTCTGTTTGCAAATGCAGAGTAGGGTGACTATGGATAACAGTACAGTACTGTACTTCATAAAAAAAGATCAATCTGGTTTTTGCTATAAATTAATCGTGTTTGAGAAGATAACATATAATGTGATTTAATATTACACATTAGCTAATTAGTATATACAAGCTTCATAATTTGGTTATCAATTAAAATGAATTAAATAAAAAGCAAACCTTTATATTACTTTGTTACTTAGAGCAGAGAGAGAGCGCGCGTGTTAAAAATGCACCCTCTCGATCCAGGATATAACATAGAGTTACCTATATAAATAGTGGAGCTGCTAACACGGTCCACATTATTTTAGACATCAATACACCAAGAGCAGGCTTTTATGGATCTATTGGTTATGTCATAGTTTAAAAACAGAATGTTCTATTCTAACACATGTGCCTATTTCCTAGGATGTAGAATATTTCTTAAACTACTATTTTCATAGCTAATTTGAGTAATGTATTGTACATACTTTACAAACAATGAGTCTAGAGAAAAGGACTTTCAAAACCCCATAGCATGACAGGGAAAACAAAATGTAAGTCAAACAAAGGAAATATCAAGTCAATTGCACGGACTATGCATATGGGTCATTAAATGACTCCAACACAGCTTTCCTAAAACAAAGTGAAGTGTCCTGGTCGGGGTTTCAGCTGCGCCTCTAAATACTGAGCATCTGGAAGGATGACGCAGTACTGCACTAAAATTCAGATTCTGCACTGGGTTAGGATCTGCTTGTGCCAATGTACAGAGTGGCTGTTCTTGACAGAGGAACTTAAATTCCCCAACCTCAACCGTTTGAGTTCTTCCTGAGAGAACTCAAACGAGGATACTTGCTTACCTTGGTGCGCTCAAATGTTAATGCGGACATTAGGTTTGCTAAGCCTAAGAGTAAGATAAACAGCAAATTCAGTGGAAGACATGCTACAGCCATAGCCTGTTAAAATATAAAATCTCTTTACCTTCCACAGAAACGTAATTTGAAGTAGTTCATAGGCATTTTCATTTTTGTAAAGGAAATTGAATTTATGCAAAATCAAACAAAACATTTGTGTATCAAAAAAGCTAAAATATGCACTTCATATTTTTACTACTAATACCACAATAACTTGAGTTTTGTAGATATTTCATCTCCCAGTAAAATTAACATTTTAAATAAGCAAATGAAAACTGTGTGTACCTACCATGTGCCACATGGTGTTTAGAAATATGTGTCCACTGTGGAATGACCAGAAGAGAAATCTATCACCTCATACATTCTTTGTGTCAAGGATATTCTCTTAACAATTTTGAAGAATAAGAGAGATCTCAGCTCATATATTGTATACATATCCCATAATAATATTCCTCCTATCTACCTGAAGTTTGGACCATATCTTCTCCAAATTGTCTCTCATCCCAGGACTCAACCTGAGTAATAGTTTTCTACGCAAATTCTATGCTTTCAAAAGTTTTAGGTTCTACATGTGAATGAGTTTGTGTAATATTTGTCTTTCTGTACCTTGATTTTTGTGCTTAATATAAATGCCTTTAGATTTATCCATGCCACATCAAATGACAGAATTTCTGTTCTTATAACAGCTGAACACTAATCCAATGGAGATTTCATATTTTTTAAACCAGTTTTCCACTGAAGATCGCTTAGGTTGGTTTTACTTCTTTTTCACCCTTTGTTGGAATTCCTGCCACTTCCTATGTTTATATTTCTACTCAAATATTTCTTTCTTCCTGAGAGAACTCAAACGAGGATACTTACCTTGGTGCTCTCAACAGCCATACCCAATGCTGTTCCTTAACAGTCTTAATAGCTTCTGGTGATTGCTTTACATTTTGACCCTCTGTTACCCCTCACGGGATCTAAAACAAGGTTTGGAAAATTTTTGAGTAAATTAATTTATCCACAATCTATGCCAGTAGACAAAACCATGATAAATCCAAATGGTGTTTTCTATAATTTCCTGATCTGAGGAGACTCATGAAACTTCAGACCTTGCCTGGCTGTTCATCTACTACCCTTCCACTGGCCTATAGAAGATGATCAGAAAGACGGTGTGTGTTTAGACTTTTAAAAGCACCATAGTAAATGTCACATCACCATTAGCTGCCCTCAGACCCTCCTCCTCACCTCAGACACACCCACTGCTGTTGCCTGTGGCTTTCTGAAGAAGCCCTGGAGGTCATGAGCCCCTCACAAGGTGGGATCAGAAACTTAGTGAACGCTGCTGCCTGGCGATCTGAAGAATGGACAGGCCAGGTGGACATGGTCACCTGTCCCCAGCCACCTCACTGAGGGGTCTGACACAGGGCTGTTCCAGTCCTCTCCAAGTCAGGATGACAGGGAAGGGCGAGCGTTCCAAATGATTCATGGCATGCGTGCAGCCACAACAGCACAACTAAGAAAATATTGCTTTATAAAACACTCACAGAATGTCCCTGTCCTTCATCCTCCCAGCTTATCTGCAAAGGGGAAGTAGAAGGTGACCTAAAGTTTAATAATATCGCTCCTTTTGAAGGTCTGTTCTATACTGGGGGTGGGGGGGGTTGTGTGTATTTTCCATTCTATATTTATAAGAAGAAACTGTGAGTATAAGGCTGGTTTCATTTTTCTAATGAGATAAAAAATCTCAGGCGAGTTAAATATTTTTTCCCAAATTGGCTAGCTGATAAATGATGAAGTCACATTCAAATTGAAATTTTGAAATAATTTTAAGATCCAGAATGGCTTTCTTATAGTTCATTCCTTGTAAATAAATACACACATGCAAATATGAGGCACAGGGAAGGAAAATTTGCTAACATTTTCAAACCCTGCTAAGCAAACTCGCAACAAATAGAGGCCTCTTTTTTTTTACCAGTCATTAAATTATATCTCACGAATTGTGCCATCCCGGGCCATTTCTTACCTAGTTCTCAGAAAAGAAGTTAGTAAAGTTTCAGGTAAAACCCAACTGCCGTTATTTTTCTCAGCTTCCTGCAACATAGCAAACCTGGTAGATTTTACATATCACCTGGAGCATAATAGGCCTATCAGTATTATTTCTAGAATAAGCATAATATTCTCTTATTATCCTTGCTTACTCAAATTTATACTCCAGTGTCAGCCTCATTTCTGGAACCTGTCTCATTAATGCCTTTCATGCAAAGGATCATAGATGGATTTAGCAGGAGCAATATTTCCCTAGAATCGCTATGCTCTCTGACACTGTTCTACTCCAAATAGAAGACATTTGACAGTATTTAGAGAACGCCCCCAGCAAAGTCCAATAGAAAGAGAAGCAGCATCCATTACACAGAATGCAAAAAAAAGACGTGTTATCCAGGTTAGATCTCTTGCTGCAAATTGTTTTGGTTCTGGGGTCTAAGGATATGTAACACAGCTTTTCTCAATGAAAAACTTGACATTGAAACTATAATCATGAGATAAGTGCAAATAAAGCAAAAAATACAGAATTGTCTTTCTAGAACAGTATCTAGGGAAGTATTTTGTTCTCTAAAAAAAAATTAACTTCAACTAAAAACTGGTCTCCAAAGGCCACTGTCTGCTTTGTGCCTCTCCTGCATTAGAGACATCCCAACCGGACACCTGATAAACTTAGGTACAGCTTCCTTTTGCCTGAAATCACAGGAAACTGCGCTGCTCCTTTTCCGAGAATGAACCATAACCTGGGGTGACTGAGAACAGACCCTCAAGCTAGTGACCAGGCTGACTGTGACAGGGAAGGGTGGGCGGTCATCTTTGAGTGACCCGCACATCTTCATCTCTTCCTCCAGTCCGCGGGTCACCATGGTTAACGGTGCCAGGAAGCCAGGCGGTTTGTTTGGCTTACCTGAATTTGGAGTGAGGGAGAGACAACTGCACCAGATAGCACCATGTAACAGGAGTCAATAACGCCAGCGCTGTGTGTCACACCACAAGGGAGGGCACTACCAGGCTGTTCTGCAAGTGTTCCTGACACACACTTGTCACCGGTTCTGTGGAGCATGGGGGCTGTGTGTGTGCATGTGTGAGCGTGTGTGTGTATGTGTGTGTGTAGATGAAGAGAGAAAGAAAATTGGACTGTGCCCTTGTTCTCACATACCCACGCTGACAAATACTATTTTTTCTAATATGAGAGAAAAAAGCGGAGGGTTGTAATAGGAAGTGATAAAGCATCACTAAAGGCCGACCAAACCACGTCACTGTGGGAAAGAGCTGCCTATAGCCACAGAGGTCAGCAGAGTGACCTCAGTGCACCAGAAAATGCATCTGTTCGCGGGTGGAATGGACATGAGGGGCGGCCACAGTGACTCCACTTCACTCTGGTATAGCTTCACTGTGCATTTTTTGTGTCAGTCTTATCTCTTGTCTCAGGGCTCTCCATTCAGATTTCACAAGCACCCACACAGGCAGAGGAGCGAAGCAACATCCCTCCCTGGCTGGTGGACAGACACCTGGACTTCTGGACAGTACTGGACCTGGAAAGCTTTCAGGGTCGGAAATGTGCTCCCAAGTCGCTCCTGTTTCATCTGCATTGCAGTCACTCAAACCCGCAAACACCCAAATTCTATCTATAAACTAAGAACAATGAATTGTATCTCCCGTGGTTCCCACGGTTTGGAAGCATTTACTCTATTCGGCTTAGGAACGTCCTCTCTGAGTTGCAAAGCTCAGCACACCATGGATTAGTTTTATTTTCTTGTTCACATAATGTATAATTATATACAGGATACATCAGATAAAACCAAAGAGTAACCACAGAATTTCCCAAGTATTAAAAAACTACAATAATATAATGCTTTTTCCTTTTTTTGTTTTTGGTACTGGGAATTGAACCCAGGGCTTCACACTTGCTAGGCGTGTGTGGACTGGACTACACCCCAGCCAATATACTGTTTTAGTGATTAAAAAGAGTAAAAAAATTGAGCAGCAAGAAAGCAGTATCACTTTACTCATAAATAAAGTGTGCACATTACCTATTTGTTATTATATATCATAACAGTGTTCCAAAATCAGTATTTATATTTCATATAAAGAAGAAACAAACTTCAGAGCAAGTGAGGCTAGGATTTCAAAGAAATTAATTGCATTTCTCTTCCACAGTTGGTTTTTAAAAACATATGGTTTTCTTCTACCTAAGTGTTTAATTAAAATACTAAGTGATTATTCACAATCAAATAATCCCAAACCATGAAGACATTAAAAATCTATGATGGTGAGCATTTGTTCACAGAATCTAGGCTAGGGTCATTGGCACACTGATTTTCCTGTTTTATTAACCATAGAATATCCTACATTACTTGAATATAAACTTTCACTTCCAAACTCTGATTCTTAAAACAAACATGATGCGGAAACTGGGTCAGAAAATATTATTCTTATCCTTTAGATAAGTAAATTAAGCTAAACAAATACATAGATGTGAATTACTGTGGAAATCGCAACCTTAGCAATTGATTCTGCATTAGTCTAATTGAACCCGTAACCTGTTTAGGGAGCTACGGATCCTTCTATATTTCACAATGATACGTATTGAAATGTACACATATCAAGGGTACATCGAACAAGTGCCCAATATTTGACATCTGAGTTTCACTTCCCTCATGGTTTATTTTGCCCTCTGGATCACAGACCCTGATTCTTTCCATTCTGAACAAACAAACTGCCAGAAACCATTAGCCTACAGAGAAGTTTGGACAGTGAGCAGGTGCATCCTCCTCGTGCTCCTCCACACAGCGCAGGCAGGCACCAAGCAGACCCTCTCCTCCGTGCACACAGCTGTTCCCAGCTCCTACCCCTGCCCTTTGAGACCTGCAGAGTCAGTGCACTTTCTTGACTTTAATGCACTTTCTTGTCCAGCTCATTGTGGAGCTGAAGCAATGCTACAGATTTCACAGGAACGGACTCTGGCTTAGACACTTAACCTCCCACCTGGGAACTTGTGGGAAACGTGATATTTTCAAAGCACCCTTTTCAATGGAAGTTATGTGAAATGAGAAGAACAAGGCTGGGGTTAATGGAAAATAGATCCCACTTTCCTCTTAAAGTCAGCCCAAGAAAGACTGTGTGTGTTTCTTTCACGCTAACTATAAATGATTAATGATCATCTGAGCACAAAAGAGAAGAAAGAAATATTAGTAAATGTAGCTCTCTGTAGTGATGTTTGAAACAGCTACAGTGTCTCAGGGGAGCTAGTAACAGCCTGTTACCACAGCTGCTGCTATTTTTTTTTCCCACCACAGAGCAGCTTAAAGAGCCTGGACTATCCACACAGATCTCATTATAGCTGATCTATAGACATTTGCAGGCTGTCAGCATCAGTAGCCCATATGTACCCGTAAGACAGGGCCTGCAAACATGCATATCAACCCACAGGGTTGTTCTTACTGTTGACCGTGCTGCTTAGGTTCTTCAGCAACCAGCCAGGGCAGAAAACCATAAAGAAAATCAACAGCAGGTAAAGCAAGATGCCATCACTCAAAAAGCATCTCTGACTTGAGGGTTCAACTTTAAACAAAAGGAACAAACTTTTGAGAGATAATATATGATTAATGATTAAAAAGGACTGTTCCATGAGACACTGAGTGTCTGATGATGATAGAAAGGAAATCTCTTCAGGGTAAAGTGAATTAAATAATTTGCTCACACCCAATACATTGTAGGAATGAGAGAGGTTACGTTCTTGCGACCAGGTTAAGACTGTTACTGCCACAGTAGCCCACTGCTAGCCTAAGGGCATTGATAAAGGAACAGGAGAGCAAATTTAAAATTTAGGCAAAAGAATTAGTCAAAAGGCATAGGGAGCTCGGAATGATCAAGAATGCCGAGGAATCTCAGACTGCACTGTGCAAGGGAAGACAGTGAGTCCAAAGCAGGCCAGCATCTCCAACGGACAGAGCTCTTTCCGTGCTAAGTCCAGGGAGGGTAAGTCAGAATACCGCTGTTGATGTATCTAGGGCAGCCGCATTTCCCAGATGAGCAGTGATTTCCGAGAAGCAACAAATCTTCAGGTTCTCACTACAGTCCTAGCAGTATGAACTCGATGTAGTTTAGAACAAACAGTGAAAGGTGAGTTACACAGGACAAAAAGAGAGAGAGAGGGAGAGAAAGGTATTCATTGAGATGTATGTGTGTCTCCAAAGGTGGACATTCAATGGTTCAAAGACTCTTCAAGTTTCTAAGTTAACATGAAAACATTAGCGTAAAAGTTGAACTTCCATATATATATATATATATATATATATATATATATATATATTCTATGAATCATAGAGCAGGTTACCATATTGACTTCTGGTTCACATTAAAGGTGATGGAAAGACAGTTCGTATCACAGTACCTCGCACATAGGTGCCCAAAAGAACGCAAGGGGAGCAGCTTTCATTTCACTAGGGAGAGCAGTTTAACATCACAGGGAATTCATCCAATCCTGACAGAAAGCATGTTTCTAAGAGGAAAGGTCAGCTAAGTTTAAGTAGAATGGCTATATTAAAAAACACAAGTTTTATCTCATAGCAATCCAGTTATGTGAAGTTAAACAAGAGAGAAAATGAGAGGGTTAAATTCCATCCAGTGCCTGAATAAAGGGGTCACTAACTTGAAAAAAATCCTTGTTAAGGTCAATGAAATTGACAGTATCGAGGACTGTTTTCTGTAGCTGCCACACTGTTTAATTTGAATCTCAGAACTGGAGGAACTTTCAAATTGCCAATCATGTTGCCAGTCAGTTCCCATTCCCGAAATACCAAGACTGTAGTTTGCAGAGTCTACCACAATAATTCCTCCACCTCTCCTCCACTGCTGAAAATAACTTACAAAACTTTGGGATTAAAGGAAAGCAGGGTCCTACTTTATTTGATTTAGCAGTAAATTTAGCTGTTAATTACTTTAACTCCAGAGATCATGAATTCCTGGAAGGCAGGCCTCTGGTTTCCTGACCATTCATTCCTTTTTTTCCCATAAAGGGGACAGCACATAAATTCATGAGTCATCTTGTAACAGATACAATAAACACAGCACTTGTCTAATAATTTAACAAAGACAGCCAGAAATGTAGTTTTCCTCTGATTAGTGAAAGGATACCTGCAACTTTAGAAGTCCTCTAAAAGGCTTATGTGTTTTCAGCCCTAGTTTTAACTAGACAAGTCCGCATAATAATGGACAGACTGATCCTGATGCTAATACTCCTCTCTGAATTGTGGTAGAAGAAAGGATAGAAGTAGTTCACAAAGTCATCTTTGTCACTCTCTACATGTGTTGTATAAAATCACACTGGAATTCCACTCAACAGGTCATGCTGTTCTGTAGTAATATGCATTTTAAATGAACAAAACTGTAAGAGCTGATTAAGAATTTTAATTGAAGGTCCTTTGAAAAAATGTTATAAGAAATGTTATGACTTTCCTTTGGAAAATATATGAGTTTGAGACCAAGAAATAATAAAGAGATAAGAAAAAAATCGGAGAAGGTTAGAAAAAAATCATGTTTTACAAAATTGGTTTTATCAGGATCTGCTAAAAAAAAAATCAGAAATGAAATTTTGGGCTAAATACAAGAAGAGCATTTGGTAGCCTGGAATCTAGTCTGGGACATCTGGAGAAGTTAATTGGTTAGTGCAGAAAACCTGAGCACTGGTTTTGTAACAAACATATAGATATGCCTTAGACTTAAGGAGATGAGTAAGAAATTTTACTATATTTTAAAATTAGAATTGAATAATCTGCAAGAACTTTGGTAAAACAGAACACAAAATGAGAATGTTCACATGCTAGTGTCAGTGATTTACTGTTGTAACTGCGTCAAAACCACCTGCTACTAAATTAAACTTCTGTTTCATTTTAACCAAATAGCAGAGTAAACTACATTACTATTAATCAGTTTTTATAAATATATAACATTTAGGTTTTAGAACACATGCTATTTTGAATTATTATTATGTATTAGTTTATTTTTTAAAATCACAAAACACGTTCTCTGTTATAACACAATAAATAGTGAGCCCTCTCTTTCTACAGTGCTGGGATGAAGAACCTGTTCATGGGAGTCACAGTGTGTCTGAGATGATTTCCACCACTATCATGATACTCATTCCCCGGCAAAAGTCACAGGACTGTGGTACACTAGGAACCCCTCATATTCCCTATTAGGGAGCCTCTCTGTTCCATGTGTGAAAAGCCCCATCACCATAGACCCACGCTGCACAATGTCTTCTCAGCCCTGAGAAATCTGTTGTTTTCCCAAAGTCAAGATCACCAGGAAAGGTAACAATTTCATAGTGATTCAGGGCATCAAGGCAGCCACTGCAGCACAATTACAGGCAATCAGGAGAGAAGACTTCCAGAACCGCTTCAACACTGCTGAGAACAAGACCTGAGAGTGCGTGGAGAGAGGAGGTTATTTTCAGTGGGATTCACTGCAATGTGTTTGCCAGTGTAATAAGTGTGTTCAATGTCTAAACACACACTATGTGTGTATCAATACACACACAGATCCAAATACATCATGTGAGATATATATATATATATATATATATATATATATATATCCTGAGGATGCTTGTATCTAACTAAAACATCTTTCATTTCAGTGATTAAGACAAGCACATTACAGAAACTAGGATGATGAATATTTTGAGGACCTCGGGTTTTCTTTCCTTTACGTCCCCTCCATTATCTCTCTTGCTTCTCTGTTAGATGACAGCTCACGGCCATCAGATCAATGCCCACTGGTGCCAAAGTGGGAAAGGAAGAAAGTAAGGTGTGCCTTTCTGATATGGGTGTGACTCAGAGTTTACCAGTCTCACCTGCTCAGTTTTAATTCCCAAACTTTAGTTACATGGAAATTAAAAATCAGAAAGAAAGCTAGGAGTCTCATCAGCACACTCTCTAGCTAAAATAATGCATATATTACATGTGTAAATACATGCCAAATTACAAGTATGTGACACACTTTCTATACTCATAAATGTTTGCCCAATTAAATCTTTGTTGTTTTCTCACTAAAGAGAGGAAGAGAATCACGGGCGCCAGGATACATTTATCTCCCTTTGCTACCTTACTCTACTTTTAAGGTCCATTCTGAGATTCTACAGAAGTAAGTGATGGAAAGAAAGATTTAAGATCTCCTTAAGGAACCCTGAGAAATATAACGTTTAGACTTCTATCTCTATAATTTATTCCTTTGGGGCAGTAAATACATGATGCTTGTGTTTTAGTTTCACAATGAGCTTTACTGACAAGGGCTTTACCACCTGAAGGGCCTGTTCAGGAGAAACACAATTTAAGGAGATAGCCTTTGAAGAGCACGTGTTTCATTTGTCAATTACTGATGCAGGCTTTTGCCCTAGTGGTGTAGTGTTGGGCATCCTAAGGCCAAGTTAACATTTTGAAAAGACTGCAATTTTGAAGACTCGAAAATTAATAGACCTTGAAACAGGGAAATGTGGTAAGTGACATTTGAGATAAAATAAAGGTAGATTTCCATAAAATTTATATATGAATATAAGCACTCCCAAGCAGAACTGAAGTAGGAGGAAAGTTAACAAATGTGGCTATTCGTGAGCAGAGTAAAAGACCAACTGTGACTTAATACCCTGCAGAAAATGTGCATTCTCATCATAAAAGAATTGATGGCATGATGTTAAAAATAGTACTGACCATCATTCAGATCACCCTGTAGGCAGAACGTGTGAAGTAGGTTCCCTTCTCCCAACCCTAACAACACTGATAAGTTCCAAGAATGCAGGCACATGGCGGGAAGTTTGGTACGTTTATTCAGAGCAGTGGCTTAAAAATGGGATTTTCCCTGTTAAAAATTTGACTGCCATTTGTGTCGTGACTGCAAATTATTTATGTTCTTAGTCCCAGTTTATGAACTATGTGCATTTGTTGTTTTCACCAAGAGTCCTAAAAACCCCACTGCCACATTTTGATGTGTGCTTGATAGAGGGAGGCTATGCTACCTCTGCCATGTTAGATACAGTCCAGGGAGACCCTCTAATCAGGTGACATCTTCTTCCTAGGTCAGTGGAATGCATGCTTTCTGGACAAGGCCACAGCCTCTTTCACCTTCTACTTTGTGCTTCCTGGGTCACAATGTGGACGGTTTTGCTCCACTTTGCACTCCCATGGCTGCCCTCAGTAGAGGCTCCAAGAAAACTTGGACTGAAATCTCCAACACTGTGTCCTAAACATACCTTTTCTCTTCATAACATAAATGACCAGGGTATTTGTTGTAGTAGCAAGAATCTGAATGACAGCATTACCACTATTTGCAGACCAGATTGTGTGTGCTATTAGACCAAACCATCAACTTCTCCTTCGAAAGTATTCAGGGATTCAGGGTTAACGGTCTGCCAGCCTTCTCATCCCCTTCACTGAGCCTTCCCCGTACAGTGGCATCCTCTCCTGGAAATTTAAAGGAAACAGATACCTGAGTTTCCTATCAGGCCTCTTGTGTCAGAATCACTGAATAGACCTGAGTTTTCTGTGCATGAACACATGCGGTGTGATTGGTAAACACAATCAGTGTCTAAATTAAAAAACAAAATAAAACAGTAAAGGCACAGTGTCATCACTCCCCCTCAATTAGCCCCCACTGCTTTGAACACACATCCCCAATGGTTATTGTGCTCTGAAGCAGTCCTGGAAATAAGCTTTCAGGAGCATCTTCCCTTGCATTGTCCCACTGCTTTGATGTCCTAGCTCAATTCAAACCATTAACCCTTCGTGGTTACTCTGACTCTAGAGAACAGCTGGAGGTTGCATGGTGTTAGATTTTCTGAATCAGGTGAGTGAGGATCCACTGCAGAATTTTAAAAGCCTGACCTGCCACTGGAAGGCAATAGCATTCACTGGATATTTGATTGACCTAGGTAAAGACATGAAAGAGAGCTCCTGAAGCACTTGGGTAAGTGTATTCGAGACAAGGAAGAGACAGTATTTGAAGGGTGTTGTGGTGATATGTCATTCACTGGACTTTATATGTGGCCATCCACTGCCACATTTTGATGTGTGCTTGGTAACAGTCAGGGGAACCCTGCCACAGACCGGGATGCCACAACCCCTCCTCACTTTACAAGCTTTGCAACCTCATCACATCTGAAATTTCTCAGAGATTCAGACCCCCAGCACATACCATGGACCTAGCGAAGTACACTTGCATGTTGACAAAACTTCCAAGTGTGAGAAACAGTCTCAGAGACAAAAGTTTTGGGAAGGAAAATGAAGGTTGAGATCATACTTTGCCAAAAGTAAAAGGCAAATGCCTGGGAAGCCTGTGATCTTAGCAGCAGAAAGGTGATTAAATGGCCCTGAGTCCTTTTGGCATCTGCACCGTCTGTGGATGACCAGCTCATTTATAAAATTAATTAATATTTTTTTTCAATTTCATCACAAAACAAATTTTGTTGATTTTTTTTAAAAAGGAAAGAAATAAAAATTACTAAGAATTTTCCAGTCTCTGAAATTTTAAAGAAACCTAGAACCTAGGTTTTATGGTCTCAGGTTGAAAAGTCTTCCAGGCAGTGTTATTTTCTTTACTGGAGAACACCAGGTCAGATGGTCCTGACGTGTTTTGAAGAACCATGTGTGAGGACCGAGTCACTTTTATCAGGGGAAAAAATTAATACAGAGTCCAAAGATCGGTAGGCTTCTTCAACACTAAGGTGTATAATGCCATTCTCATTGGGGGGGGGGGGACGCCCAGGACTAAATGGAGAAGATTCCCTTGGTTGTTCATGATGCATATGGGATCGCAGAGGGGCAGAGTGAAGTTGCTTACCCCGTGGAAGTCAGGAAAGAGACAGAGAAGGGAAGGGTCAGGACAAGGACACACACACCCAGGTCACACCCACAGTGACCAGCTGGTAACCAGGTCCTGCCTCCGGACACCACAGGCGGCCTCTGACTCCTGATGAGCCCACTCACCTGCGGGTGCAGAGCCCACACACCGTGATCCCGCGCACACTTGAGACTGGGAGGGGAATCTTGAATTTACAGGATAACAGGTGATGTAAGTCTATGTGCTGACTGATCAAGCTTGTAGAGTTTTACACAGCAGAGGCATCAAAAAAGAGAAACAACAGAAAAGTGGGAAAGTCCTGGCTGATGGTGTCATCACAGGACTGGGTTTCAGTCCTCCAGTGGGCCTGGTAGAAGAGGCTGGGAAAATATAAATGCCTGGACGTTGACTTGGGTAAGTGTTTTCTCGAGGAGCAAAGCGGTTGATCAATGGATGGGCAGCACAGGTTCACACTCCACCTCTGTTAACGCCAGCAGTGGCTTACACTCCCCAACCTTCTGTTCCCTACTTACAAAGGAGGAATCACTATCCTAGAGGAGATTCTTGAATTTCCTAGCTTCTGCTGTCCATTATTAAAAACAACTAAATGAACAGAGCTGGCAGAGGAGGTGCTGAAAGTGTGCTATGAACCAAGGATTAAAACTGAACAATAAGACCACCGATCATACCTAATCTGCACTTCAAAAGGAGAGATTTGCTGATACATTATCTGAGAGAGAATTCTCACAGTTACTTTCTACACATTACACTATGGTTGTGCCCTGAGAAGAGACTGCATAAATAACTGCTTAATACAGACAACTCTACAAATTAAAATTTTTAATATGGAGAAAACTTGGGCTACCAACGCTTTTAATTTTCTTCAAAGTTGTATATAAATTGACATTATCTGTGCCCTCATGGCTTTTATAGATCATCTGTACATACAGGAGTTGGTGCTTATCACACCTGGATAGGATAATGCCCTATAAATATACAGCGTTTGGTCGGAATTTAGCTTAGTGGTGTAAGTGCTTGCCTGGCAAGTGCAAGGTCCTGAGTTTGATCCCCGGTACCACAAAAAAAAAAAAAAAAAAAAAAAAAAAAAAAAAAAAAATATATATATATATATATATATATATATATGTAGATAGATACAGCATTTTATTTATGGGGTTTTCTTTACTCAGAAACTTAGTCTAGTGTATGCTAGTTTAAATTATATATATAGTTATAAATGTTATATCATGCTATACACATATCTATATTATAATATATATAGACCGCATATTTTATCTAGTATATTTTGTGTAAGTACTGACCTTTGCATTACTAAAAGAACAAAAATTATTTCACATGATTTACATTTGGTATGATTTACATTGATTTTATGTTCTATAGAATTTCCAGTAGTGTTAAGAAAATGCTAGCAATGAAGCACATATGCAATCTTAAAATCTGGATAAACTTTACTACAAATGCACATACATTAATAGTATTGTGATATCTGGACACAATCTCTAGCTAATAAAATATTCTCTCATCATCTACGTATTAAGATTGGTATTTACTGAACATATACCACGATTAAAGATAGATACATGATTCACTCAACCAACCAGTTAACAGCAGCTTCTCAACCTTCACCAGGTGAGACAGCACAGACGGAAGTTAAGCTGCAGTGATAAAGCCATTCTAACCACATCAGCTGTGTCCTGTGCTCAGCACTGTGACTCAGCTCACCCCCTACTTTATCTGCAGGCAGCAGGAGAATCCTTTACAGAATGGTGACCTGCACACTCTATCGCGTTACGCAATATCCCATCTTCTCCACTTCAGTGCACTTAACCAGGCAAGGGAAGGGGATGCTTTAGACTGATTTACAGCCCCAAGAACTGGCCCCAAATTGCTTTTCTTCTTAAAACCATAGAGATCTCTCTAGCAGTTGCCAGAAACTTTTTATTTTTATTTTTCAGCCAGTTCCCTTTGAGAACGTGATGGGAGTTAAGGGCTCTGTCAGTGAATAATAGGCACAGGTATGAATAGGATTTCCCCTCCCCACTTCAGGAGGTGCAGTGTTCCTCAGGGCCATCCTTCTACTGCTTCCCCTATCAGGAATGCCCGGCCCATCCTGTAACAAATACGGGGAGCCACCCGGGCTCTGAGAATCTAGAGGTTGACAGGAAAGCAGAAAGGAAACTTAGTAGACCACTGGAAGGAATTAAGAGGGGAATAAAGGAGGCCAATGCAGGATGAAAAATAGTTATTAATTAGAAAGTTAATGAATAGGAACTATTGTTAGTTTCTTATCAGCTTGTTTCAAAATCCTGTATCATTTCTACTGTTTTGATTTCATTGTTTTGTTTCTTTTCATATCACAATGCTGGTATGAATGTATGGAGATCATAATGCTGATATGAATATATGGAGGTAAAAAAAAAAGTATCCACTATACTTTGTTAAGTGAAATATAAAACATTAATATGTCACAAAACATTAATATGGCATTGTCAACTTTTAATGTTAAAAAGTGAATTAAGGTAATATAAATAAATTATCTAGAAAGGTGTTGATTTAATTGTTCTAATTGGTCTCTGGGAGTGAGGAGATGAGCACATTTTCTTTTCTAATAGTTTTTTTTTTTTTTTTGCTTGTTTGTGCTATTATAAATTGTCTCTAAGTGGAAGAAATTAAGAATCACCTAAGCTTGTGAGATGGATTTGGTAATTAGCTTCATTGTAGTAATCACACTGTATGTATATCTCAAAATTTGATGTTGTAGGCTTCGGATATATAAGATTTTATTTTTCCATTAAGCTTAAGAAACAGAGAGCAGAATTTTCAAAGGTGTTGCAGAGTTTTGCATTTCCTGGATACATAGAGATCCCAGTGGGAGAGAACCTGTGCCTGGATTAGATGTGAGGAGGGTCCCATTTCCTCACTGAAGGCACAGGTGTCACACCCCCCCCCCCGTGATGTTTAGCTGTGAGTTCTGATCAATGAGATCACAGGGAAACAAAGTCTTCAATATTTATAGCTTTTGCATAGGGAGTTGTTTCTCAAACTTTCTGAAATACTTCTGAACTTTGATGTTTCCTGCAACGTTAATCCAGTATTTCCGCCAATTATATTTTTACCCAAGACCTTTTTGATAATATGAGGTAGATGCAACACTGACTTAATTCATCAAACATACACACCTAAAATATGGATATAAAAGTAAGCCACAGGAGGGAAAGAGTGGGGTGACGCCCGTGTTAAGGCAGGAGAGCATGGTCACAGGTAGCCCAAGTCAGCTGCTAACTAAATCCACCATCCCTGGGTGCTAAACATAGCTTTTAGCAACTGTTACTCTGTCTTCTCTTCACATATATACTGTTTTGACCTCAATGTTATATGTAACCTTTTTGATAGTGTCTTATTTTTGAGTGATTCCTTTTATATCCATCTGTGTCAATGTATGTATCAGTGACTGGTTCTTTATTCCTGCTGAATACTCTTTCTTGGTTTGTTTGTTCCACTGTTAACTATTCGGTTAGGCCTTCTGGGTTCAGAGTTTTGATCTCTTACAAGTAAAACTTATTTGATAAATAATGTTGCCATTACAATGGTTTAATTTTTCTTGAAGGAATTCCTAGAAGCATGATTTCAGAAATGTCTGTTAAGTTAGCCATTCATTTTTATGCAAAATTGTCAATGTATTCTGCAGGAGGGGGCATCCTATTAAACAGTGGTATCAATAATATGCATGAGATCTTATCAGCTTTTGAAACTAAGGCACTTAGCAAGTATTGCTGTTCTAATAAGTATGCAGTGCTATCTAGTGTACTACTAATTTGTATTTGCTAAATGCTAGTAATATGTGTACCACTTCATACATTTATTTACCGTGTGCATTCATTCTTCAATTGTCTTTGTATGTGTTTTGCCCATTTTCTAATTGAGTTTTATTTTGCTATTCAATTGTAAGTTTTATTATAGTCTACATGCATTCTTGACTGTTATGTGGTATATAATATTTTCTCAAAATCTGTATTTTTTTTTTATATCAGGTATGGAACTCAGGTCCCAGCACTTGCCAGGCAGAGGCTTGCACCCCTGAGCTAAATCCCCAGCCGTTCTTTCATCTTCTTAACTGTGTGTATTACTATACATTGTTTTTACATTATGTAAATCATATGTATGAAATTTTCATTTTAGAAATCATGTCCTCAATGTCATATCTAAGAACTTTTCACCCAATCCAAGACCTGAAGGTATATTCTATGTTTTCATCTAACATTTTTTATTGTATATTTTACACTGAAATCCAAGACCCATATTTAGATAGCCTTGGTGTCATGTGCGAGTTTAAGTTATTTGTGTTTTTATTTTTATTTTCTGCTTGAGATGATGACCTATTCCAATATATTGTTTGCGCAGGTTTTTAGCAAAAGATGTTGTACTCTACAGCAGCTTGGCGTTGTAAAAAAAAGCAAACATAATTGTTTTATGGGTTTTGAACACAAGTGAGGAGGGATTTTGAAATGTGTGATCGTTTGTACTGTGATACTGACCTAAAACCTTAGAGAATATGCTATTTTTTCAGATTTTTTTATGCAACATCCTTCCTGTGGGTGCAGAACCAGATCAGGTTTGACAGATCCATCAATCAATCTGGCTGCCAATGTGTGACTGGAATAAACAGGAACAGACTAAGTGTAAATCGGGTTGGTAAGAAATAAATTGTATTTAGTCAAGTGGCTAATTAGATCTCCTGCTGAGTGAACGTGGCTGGCAGAGAGAAAATGTCCAAGAACTGATTCCTGGGACACTTCAATGCAAAAGCTGTGGATTTAAGAAAAAACAAAACAAAACAAAACCAGACAAGCATCCTAGGTAGGAAAAGACAGAAGGTAAATCAGATAATGTAACAAGGATAGGATCCCCAGTGTGAAGCAGCGGGAAAGACACACGTTAGGAAGAGACTGTGGTAAATTTCCTCTTTGGGACAGTACACACATGTTTTTAATCCACCTTCTGTGTGTGGCCATAATGAAACTTTAGAGCAGACTCGATTCTGCTGTATTATTTAATGGTAGAATTATGTGGGTGCCCATTTCAGTTTGGTTCTATTTGGATGCACTGTAGGAGGGTGTTTATTGTAAAATCAATTTTCACATGATGCTTATTTCTGTTCACAGTACACTGATGATGAAGGTCACCCTGTAGTTCTCCTGCAGCAAACCCACTTGTAGGAAGGAGAAGTGAAAAGAAATAACAGGCCTAGGTACTCTTTTCAGAAAATCGCTCTCCTGAATATCTTCTCTTTTTTCCCTTTAAAGTTATTATTTTGTCTCTACACAAAGCTTCCAACAACTCAAGCCTGTAGCGTATCAACAATTCACAACTTACTCCAGTTTGTGATGCTATCACTCAGCTGCTCCTGCAGAGAAAGAGCTGGCAACAGACACAGAGCGTTTTTTCTGGATCTTGGGAGATTGCCTCACCTTTCTTCACTTTCTAAAGCAGAGGTAGCTCAGCAGCATAGCACCCACCGGGCAAGCACAAGGTTGTGAGTTTGACTCTCGGTACCAAAAATTAATTAATTAAATAATTAAATTAAACAGAGATAGGTTTTCCAAGGCCTATGTCTCTAAAGTGATATTGCTATTGATTAGATATCTGATCAGTTGATTCTCTCTCTCATTTACTCTTTCCCTCTCACTCTTTCTCTCTCTCCCTCCCCCACCTTATTTCTCTACCTCTCACTAACACACACACACACACACACACACACACACACACACACACACACTCACACACACACAGTGTCACACTTACCAGTCACCTAAAAATTGTACCAATAGAATGTTGTTTTTGCTTGAGAGTTTTACCGACTGGGGAGATAGCAGAATACATTTGCTTATGGTAGATGATCCAGTGATTTTGGTTTGTGCAAAGGTTTATGATGAGTCAGCTGGATGTCTTTGAGAAACTTCCTTTAATTTCTCAATATTTTTCAGCTTTCAAAATACACAAGAAACTCTTCATGGCAACTACTGATTAGAAAGCAAATTTACACTGTTCATGGCTGTACCAAGTTCCCAGGTTATATTCTGGAATGTAATCCGAATGTTTTTCTTCTTCATTCATTAAAACCAGTTCATGAATGAATTCTGTCTTTGCATGCTTTTAAGAATGTTACGTTGTTCTTTTTCTCCTTTATAACTACATATTGGTCACTTTCTGGTCTTTGGGAAGACATGCCACACTCCTGCCTTTTTGCAAAGAGGTTTATTATTTGGGTCAAGATTTCAGATGGCTTCAAGTACTGCTGGTAGCAGGAATGGTGCATGGTGCCATGGAGATTGCTACTCAGCCCTCCGCAGGCAGCTGGGAGTAGACAGAGAAGAGAAGGTGTGAGGGGGAGAACACAATGGAGTGACCCAGTTCTCAGCCCAGCACCAGCTCCTGAGAGCACTCAGCGGTAAGTGCATCTGTGGAGGAATCCACTGAGGAGAACAGCACACGGTGACCTGATCCCCGCGGGCCCCACAGATGGGAACAGAAAGCTTACACCATGTTCGCTCCAGAGACCATGGCCGTAGTCAGGATGGGAAAGGTGGCCCAGGAAAAGCACGTTATATCCAAACAGTAAGACAGGCTTACCTAAGGCTTGACTGTGATGATGGTCTCTGATTGGGCTTCCTGGCTTCTGTCCTGAATTTCTGTGCCCTGTTACTGTGCCGTTCTCCAGATTAGACCCTTACTCTAGGCATATTGCAGTACTTCTGCTTCTCTGAAATTGCCATTTTCAGCATTTCTACCTGAAATTTTGTTCAAATTTTTATATTAGAAGAAAATAGCGATAAACATTTTGATATCAGGATTCTCATCTTCATGTTTCAAGTCCACATTGTTCCTCAGTATATTTCCCCAAATTGAGTCCCATATTGTGAAACAAAAATGCTCATACCCACAATGCCTATGATAACAATCATTGCATGGCTTCGGTGTAATTTTAATATTTACCAAACATATCGGAGAGGATTTTTATGTAAACATTATTATTTTTTGCTCTGTTTTATTTCAACTCATGCTCCTATAATCCCCAACTGACCTCTTACCTTTCTGCAAAATTTGCTTGTACCCTTCCACTACCACAAAATCTAATGGTTCCCTAGCTTTTCTCTCTTGAGTAGAGAAATTTCTATCACTGGGACAGTAGGATTATTTTTCTGTAGTAACTTTGCATAGTTCAGATGGAAGAGTATAGTAAGGTAAGTCTTGGGCCTTATCAATTTCTGCTTTCCTATTTCTTGGTAATATTTTAGCAATAAGAGTGTCTAATAAGTGTGGTAAACACAGAATGAACAGCAAATCCCAGTTACTTCAGGAAGTAACTTGAGTGGTGATAGAGAAATTCACAGCCTTACCCTTGAATATAAGTGCTGTGCATATGAGAAATAGATTTTGTTTTATATGTATGAACATTCCTGCTCCTTATATTCTGAAATAAAATTTCCAGGGAAAATGGCCCTTTTTCCTTCAGTTTTACCTTTGGAAAAAAATCTCCTCAACTTCCAACTGAGGACATCATTAACACACAAAGTAAAACTGCCTGTTGTACAGAACGTATTGGGTGGTTTGCAGCAGTTCTAAGCAGAGAAGAGAGTTACACTGAAATACGAAGGAAGCACCTCACTGCTGTGTTGGATTGCACCTTGAATATTATGATCCTGTGTTTCCTGAACTCTGTTGACTTCATAGCTCAAGATTTCAGGTTGCTGTTTAAACTCAAATAGAGAAGGGTTTTGTTAAAAAAAAAAATCAAATAGGGAAAATTAGTTGGATATTTGTCTAAAATCCATATTTTGATATATTATAGACAAATTTCTCTATAAAATACCACTATTACTGAATTTACATGATTTAGATGCATAATTTTAAAACAAAATAATTTATTAAAAATCTGAAGAATCACTTCTGGGAGAACATGGCAGATGTTCTGGGAGAACAGCAGCTGTGGAGGCTCTCTGAGTTAGCCAGCTTAGAATCCAGGAATGGTACAGTGTGAGGAGTCCTAAGCAAGGGGAGATTACCCTGCCAACCCAGGATGAACTAAGCTGAGAGAAACCAACCAGAACAGATAAAATCTCAGTGCGGAAGCTGGAAGCCGTGCTTCTGGAAACCATGACTTGAATTTCCTGCCGCCGCCACTGCGTCTGAATTAGCATGGCAGGGACAGAATGCGAAAGCTCTGAGAGCGGGAATCAGCAAACGGAGTTGAGAGCAGGATGCCTGGGGAGCCCTGCATCAACCTGCAGTGAGTGAGAGAAACGGGGACCCTTTCATATACTAGGAAGCTCCAACAGAGGACATTTTGGGACCAAGCAAATTACCTGGAATAGGACACTACAGTGACTTTAGTTGCAAATTCCCCTCTCAAGCAGGATTGGTGAGGAGTGCTTAGCCTGGGTAACACCACAGACTAAGACCCAATAGGCTAGCCCAAACCAGGTCCCAGCGCCTGGCGGTACACCCTAGTAGTGTACCTTCACTAGGTTGACCTGGAGGGGTGGCCCAGCAGAGGCTGCCCAGGTCTCTGTCTCCCTAGTACACTGCAATGGGCAGGAACACCTAGCCGGCACAATTCAAACAAACTATAACCAACAAAGAAAGAAACTGGGCCTTCTATATACACTTGTATGGAAGGAACAAGAAGTATGGGAAGAGGGAGCAACAAGAAACGGTCCTCAGTCCCCAATCCTGAGAACACTGATCCAGGAAAGGTTAATGCAAATGAGAATGATGACAGAAAACATGCAATATCAGACACGGCACCAATAACATAAAGCGATATCTCTGGATCCTCATAGACGAGTTCAAAAGGGAAGTATTTAACGAAGTAAAGCAAGATATAAATAGAATAGTTAGATAAATGCTAAGCACCACCCAAGAAAAAACAAATGGTGGAATGGGAGAACAGAAAAAAAGAGGATAATTGTTTGATGGAGAAAATAGAGAAAACATAGAATATGTGAAGAAGTTCAAAGAGATTACCAGGAAACTAAAAACTCTATTGAAAGCTGGCATAACAGCTTGAAAGAAACTAAGAATAGATTATCTGAACTGGAGGACAGATTTGTAATGTGGGAGCATGAAAGGAAAAACTTCTTAAAAATAGCAAGGAAACAAACAGCAATAATACAAAGGCTAGAAGATGATATGAGGATCTATAACTTAAGAATTAAGAACATAAAAGAAGAAGTAGGACACAAACAAATGAACTACAAAGGCTATTCACAGAAATAATCCAGGAGAACTTCCCTAATTTAGCAAAAGGTAAAGACACTCAGATGTATGAGGCATACAGGACCCCAGCCACCTACAACCCAAACGCAACTACACCCAGGCATATAATAATCAAAATTTCATAAATACAATATAAGAACAGAATATTAAAAGCCATCAGAGACAAGAAACAGATCACTTACAAGGCAACACCCATCAGAATTACAGCAGACTTCTTGGCACAAACCATGAAATAACAAAGACCACGGGGAGAAACACTTCAAGCTTTGAAAGATAATAACCTCCAGCCAAGATTGATATATCCTGCTGAACTGTCCCTAGAAATTGATGGAAAAACAAGGTGCTTCTAGGATAAAGAGTAACTAGGAGAATTTGCAACCACCTGTTCAACTCTACAGAGAATACTGCAGGACATGCTAAAAAAGAAAAATTCCAAGATTCCAGAAACACTGGCAGAGAGGCCACAATAAATGGAGCAGAAAGCAAAATGAAGAAGACAAACTGACAAATAATGACAGAAAAAGAGCTGAACAGAAATGAGGCAGAGAAGATCGCATGGTAGGAACAGCTATTTTGGAGAAAACAAGACATCATAATAGCTTGTGCTGATTTAATATCATCTTATTTTGAAGTCCTATCAAGCTTTTGTTCTTCTGTCTCCATCAGTCTTAACATGTTATATCTTATTGGATTTTATTATATGTGACAATATAAACAAAAACTTTTATAGACAAGGAGATTATACAGAAACCATTGTTCATTTTCTTTTAGTTGATTCTAAATAACCTGTAATACTGTCATTCTCTTGAATGATTTTACATTGTCTTGATATGTTTGATGCTACAGTATATGAAGTTATACTCAAAGATTTCAAGGAAGGAGACACTGGTAACTACTTTTATGTTGGGATATCTTGTGGTTAAACACTATTTTGCTTAAATGGTTATGTTTTGACCTGCACTGTTTTGTTGTCATGCCCTCTTTTATCTCAGTCTCATTTTTTTATTATTTACTTTTTTATTTTTATCCTTTTAATTAAGGGAAAAATAAAAAAATAGCAGGATATATTATAGTAATCCACTTTGATTTCCTATTAACTTGATTTGAAACCCTGTATTGCTGTCACCATCTTGTTTTGACTGATTTTCCTCTATTCTCTTTTGCTTGATAGTATCAAGTTCGAGAGTATAGGCAATAACTGTGAAGACAGTAAGATTCATTATGATGCTCATTCTGGTTTGACTATTATCTTCTTTTGAAGTCTTGTAATGTCTCCAATATTTTGGTTTTATTGTTTTTGTTCTTTATTGTTGTATTCAATTTTATTATAACTGATGATATAGGCAATTCTTGTTAAGATAGCAAGAGGCATTGTGGTAACCATTGTTGATCACCTTGTATATTGTTTTTACATTATGTACTATGTCCATCTTTTTGATTGACTGACTCTTTTGTTATATCACATTTGGTTTTACTATTCAAAAAAAAGTAATAAGAACTGTGGGAGTAATAAAACCCAAAATTTGTAATTGTCATTGTACAAAAGAGAGGAAAAGAAAGTGCTCTAAAGGATGTAACTGCATGTATATTTAAGTGTATAAGATAGATAACAGATTACTGAGTTTTGTTGGATCATTGAACAGAACTTTTTGCAGTCTCACTCTTTGAATGTCCACTTTATATGCTTTAATTTTGTAACTTGAACAACTATTTCTAAGATGATAATATGAAATCTATTAACTAGTGATTTCCTACTGTTTATTTTTTGAAATTCTGTATAATGTGTACCCTTTTTCTGTTTTTTTTTCTCCTTAAATAAAATTTTTTTAAAAATCTGAGGAATAACTACAAAAATCCCATGAATACTTGGTTCCAAAAAGTAATAGTTTTTACTCTTATATGTGTGTTCATATGCTTGTGCTAATGTCTTTGATTTTGTTTCATTTACTTTCTTATGAAAGTTTTTTCTACAAACTTTGCTTCATATTGAAAAAAATCCTAAAAACTGCCTCAGTTGATAATGTAAAGATTTAACTGTGAGTTTAGCTGACAGCACTTTGTAGAATATTAGATTGGATTGGATCACTTAGTGCCTCTACTTGCCCGTAATAAGCAATTTTTAAAAATTCTTCAGTTACGAGTTGTTTTGCCCTCAATAATACGCATGCCTACACTTAGCCAGCCACACAAACAATGGTGCAGAGAAGAAAGCACGTTCACATCACCTCTGATCATTTCAAGAGTGTCCTTGCTTTCTGAATGGCTGTAAGCACCGCATGACACCTTGAAAGGACACAGAAGTTCGCTTTTCATTCTTCGGGTCTTCCTCTACTTGGTTCGGTAAATTGTCTTCCTGGGGGAATCGCTATGTCTTTTATATCATGAATTCCTAGGTGCTCAGGGTTATGTGTATTATTAAAACAGCGTGGCAAAAACTGGCCATGTAAGGAGTTTACATTCATTTTTTAGTTTCAAACTCAAACTCAAGCATTAGTTTCAAATGGATCCACAATTATAAACCCACTCTACTGGAATGTTTTAGCAGTTAGGTATGATGTTTAGTTAACTGTAAAGATAAGAAAGATATTTGTGGTTTACAACAAAGGAAGAAGCTGTGCTGAGCTCTGTGGTCAGGAGTGGAATCCAATGTCCACTTCTGGGCTTCTTTTATGTTCTTGGGTTGGCGGCACAGTGGGGGAAGATGGTTTTGGCTTCAACTCTGCCATGTGCTCCTCATATGATAGCCAGTGGTTTTAACACTAGGAGCTCCTTTTCCTTGCTGTAAATGGAATAAAATTGTACTGAAAGTTTAGCATTTTAGTGAAACTTGGAGATAGCTTTAAGAAGTTCCCTACACTCAACAGAGCCTGTGATAAATTCACCATGTATGATAGTAAAGTGATTGGGATAAAACTTTTCTTTTTCTGAAGCCTTCTTTTCCTAAAATTATGGTGATGGGAACTTTCTGTGTATTCTTTTCTCAGCTCTAGCATTGTATTATACAGATAATTTCTCACAGAGATCCTTTACCTTTGTAGTGTTAGAGTCCATTGATAAATATTTGGATTAAAGGGTAAGAAATATTTCAGACTCACAAGTTACATTTAAAAATATATGTGCAAATATTGACATGCTTGTGGCTTTTCTCTGCTTAAAGAAAAGCATCATCTTTAGCCACATCCATTTATTATTTTAAAACTTTGTTTAAATTGGGAAATATGGAAGGTGAACTCAGTTAGATAAAATGTAGAGTTATCATTATGGTTTAAACTGATGCTGAATTTAGCTAGGACACCTCAGTTAAGGTTACAGTTAAGATTAAATGGTTTGCTTCACACTCTTTTCATTATAGGTATCAGTAGTAGTCATGACTAAGGAAGGATCACAATTCAACTTGATATTTGAATGCATTATTCTTTACAGTTCTTTATTTTCCATGTTTTTGGAGGAACTTATAATTTACTGGGAATAAAACCACAAATTCCAAACTCAGAATATATCTCAAGAGAGCGATGTGGACTAATGTCTTTGTTGCATGATTCATTCTATCCTGTGACCAGTCCACTGAGGGTCACAGTCATTATTCACTAAGGAAAGAGAGATTAAAGCATCAGTTTCATGTGTGACCTGGTTTAAGTGCATGGCATCAAAGGTACCTGTGCTGGAAGCTTAAGCCCCACCATGTTGCTGCTGAGGCTGAGACACTTCTTCCTCCAGAAAGAATGGCCACCATCAAGAAACCAAAGAATAACAAATGCTACAGAGACTGCACAAAGAGAGCAGACTGTCTGTCTTGTGTGGTAATTTAAACTAGGGAAAAGGAAATCAATACGTAGTTTCAAAATTAAGAAAAACCTAGCTATCCAGTGTGAAGTGTCTTTCCTTTATAGTTATCTTCCCAAAAGAGATACGATTTTGCAATGATCCATGCATACCCATGTGACACAGCTTTTCAGCTCTTGAATTCCCAGGGGGAGGATAGTGAGGGAGATTCCCAGGGGGAGGATAGTGAGGGGCACTGGGGCTGTGGAGAAATGAACACAAGTCACAGAGAGCTGGAGCCCCTCTCTGGATAGGAGGAGTGGAACTGCTCACCTGCTTCACTCCAGCCCAGGCATATGAGACCAATCTCCAGCTTCAGTGGCCCCCACACCCATGTTATAGCAGCACAACTCATGACAGGTAAATCTTGCGAACAGCCTGTATAACCATCAACAAATGCTATTTAAAGAAAATAGGATATTTATGCCCAACAGAGCATTACTCTTCCATAAAGAAAGATACCCTTGAGTTGTGTGCAGGAAAATGGATGTGCCTGGTACTAATACTAAGTGAGTAAGTGAGACACACAGGCTTAAATATCACATGGTTTTGTGCACGGCAGAGCCCTAAAATACAAATAATTTAATGCCCAAAATAAAGGACATTAGGAGACAGGGAGGTATATCTTTGGCAAATGGAAAGAGGATTTAGAGATGGAGGAAGGAGCAGAGGAGAGAAGGGAAAATAAAAAGCAGTAAGATGTGTTACGAACCTGTATCAGCTCTTTATTATCAATGTGGTCACTATGTATGCATGATAAACATGTCGTGATAAAAAATTGTGAAGAGAGAAAGAGAAGACGTTAAAGATTGGGGTGCAGCAGGTGGGGTGGTGCTCAGCATCACTGTCCTCAGAAGGGGTCCGTACAGTCCTGTGAGCCCCTGAGCTGGTGGTCATGAAAGGTCCTTATAGAGGGCTGAGCCCAGCCTCCCCTCTCCAGCTTCTATCTGCCACTGTATTCACCTGCCGCTGCATGCATTCCTTCTTGGCGCCTTCTCATCGTGATGGGACACTGCAAGGGGACCCGTGGGGAGCAGTAGCACACTGTTGGGGATTTCTACCCTTCGCAGAGTGGGGCAATGCACCCTTTTCCTCTGTGAAGTACCCAGCCTTGGGTATTTCAGAACCCAAACCGTCGGGTTCAGCAAGTGAGCTCTGAAGCCAGACCTGAGCTCTGATGTAACTGTGTCCAGCGCACTGAGCACAGGAGCGACCTGAGTGCTCCTCACTGGTGTGTGTTCTTCAGGTTCAGCTGTAACATGGACGGGGCCCATGCGTGTGCCTGTGGCTTCCTCAAGGTTGGCCACTGAGCTGCAGAGGGGAATACTCTGAAAGAAAGAAGGCAGCATGCAGAACAGTGTCACATTTTGGAAGGCACACAGCCCTCTTCCTGTATTTTATTACTGGAAGTAATCAGAACATCATGCTCAGCTCCCCAGAAAGAAAATACAGAATATGCATTTTGGTGATGAGCTAGTAACACTCAGAATCGGTGAGAGGAGTAATGCTGGTATGGCATTTTTCTAAAAATGCTGCACGCTGGTCTGTGTTATTTAATACAATAAACAAACAGATAACAAAAGCTGGAGCAGGAGCCACCTAGATATTCAACACACACAAAAGGATGGCTCTGGTTATTTGCTTTAAAGTACCGACACATACAAAAAAATAAATCTTCTCTTTACTCTTAAAATATAATTAAAGTCCACAATTCATAGTATGAGGAACAGTCCTGAGGAAAGCTAGACCACCAATATGTAGAATATTTAGAAATCAGACTTCTCTAGCATGAAGATTACATATTTCTCAATGGAATTATTTAAGATTTTGTCATAAAAGCATTTAAAACAATTCCTAAGTATCCAGCCTCTCTGAAAACATTGTGACTCACCTAAGAAGAAATTAATTATATTTTCAAAAGCTATAATTGCTATTTTATTTGCTTCCTTTTAATACTCTGTGGAAAGTGGTTTATAGTTTCGAAAAACTAAGAAACAGGGCCACTCTCTGATACGGTGAGGTATGCGGGAGAAAGCCCTTCCAGTATGGGCTCGGTTGGGTTATTCTTGTTTTAGTTCAGACTCCTGATGCAACAGTAACACAGATGAGCCTGGGCCCTAACATTATCACAGAGGAGCTGAGTGGATGCTACCTTCTTTCATTCTTTTTATTATTATTATTTAAAAAGAAAAAAGAAAGGAAATAAAATAAAAAAAAACAAAGCAGTAAAAGGGTACAAATAATACAGAATTTCAAAGAAAAAATACAGTAAGATATCACTAGTTAATAGGTTACATATTGTCATCTTTGAAATAGTTGTCCAAATTATAAAATTAAAGCATGTAAAGTGAACATTCATACAATGAGGTTGCACACAATGCTGATCAATGATCCAACAAAAGTTCAGTAATATAGATTTCCATCCTACACACTCAAACATACATGCAGTTATATCCCTTAGACCATCTTCCTTTCCTCTCTTTTTAATAACAATTACATTTTTTGGGTTTTTTTACACCCATAATTCTTATCATTTTTTGGAGAGAATAAAACCTAACGTGGCTAAACAAAACAGAGTCGGTTAGAACAAAAGGATGGGCATAGTACATGATGTAAAAATAGAATATCAGGTGATCTAAAATGGTAACCATTGTCCCTCTTGCTAGTCTTTTAAAAAAATTCCCTCTATTGTCAGGTATAATAAAATTGATCAAAACAGTACAGAACAAGACCAATAAAACCTACACTGGAGACCTTACAGGACTTCAAGAAAAGATAATAGTCAAACCATAATGGGCGTCATACTATATCTTAGTGCCTTCAAAATGGTTGCCTATACCTTCAAACTTGATACTATCAAACAAAACAGAATATAGAATAATCAAACAGAACAAGATGGGGAGAGCAATACTGGGGTTCAAATCAGGTTAATAGGAAAACAAAAAAGTTACTATAATACATCCCACTATTTTTTAATTTAGTTTTCCCTTAATTGAAAAAAATGTAAGAAAAAATAGATTAATTTAAAAAAAAAGGATGGGATTGAGGTAAAAGATGACATTGTATTAGAACAACACAGGTCAGAACCGAACTATTTAAGCATCATTGTGTTTCATCCCGAGATAATCTAACATAATAATAGTCACCATAGTGCCTCCTTCCTTGTATTATTTGAGTATAACTTCATATACTATAGCATCAAGCATATCAAGTCAGTCTGAAGCTATTCAGGAGAATGAAGAAATTACAGGGTATTTAGAACCAGTTAACAGAAAATGAACAATGGTTTCTATATTATCTCTTTGCCTATAAAAAATTTTGTTTATACTATCACATATAGTAAAATATAGTAAGATACCACATGTTAAAACCAGTGAGAACAGAGGTACAACAGCTTGATGGGACTTCAAAACAAGATGACGTTAAACCAGCACTAGCTTTTATGATGTGTTGTTTTCTTCAGAATAGCTATTCGTACTATTACCGATACTAAAATCGAACAATCGGTTAAAACCATTGCAATTAATGAGTGATAACATTATATGGATTAAAACCAATATGATTGAGAATCATGTTTACCATATAATTTTATGTATTCCTATCATTTCTTACACTAGGGAAAATATTCAGTATTTATACATGTGAGTTTGATTTATTTCACTTATGAGTATGGTCTCAAGCTGCGTCCATTTATTTATAAATACCTCAATGTGACCTGCTTTCATTCTGATATCTTGGCATTTCTGGGGAAAAAATCCCCTGGATTTAAACTTCTGGACTTCTGCTCTTCATTTCTTGTAACTCAATACAATTCCATTCTGGTGCAGGTTCTATTTCTTTATTATCAAAACAGACCTCTCCAGGAAATCTAATTTTCCACCACAGTTCACAAAAAATGTTCCTGTTCTCCACTCCTGTGGTTACAGAAAACACATTTTAACATTTGCCAAGAAAACACCAAAACTCTTTCATTTTAATTTTAGTAGCAAAGGTGAATTATTTAATATAGAATTAAAGTGAATAGGTTTTATGCACTTCTGTGATTTTTTAAATAGTATATCTACGAATCTGAGAAGTAGTCATGGCAGCAATCCACTTCTCTAGGTGACAGCTTTTATGCTGCAAACACTTTACATTTCCCCCTTTGTTACTCACAAGTGGATGATTAGCGTAAAAGATTTCTCTCAGGATTTCTGCGTACTGTACTACGTTACTAAATCTGCCAGAGAAATGTCAGATATAATGTCGCTTCCCCTTCCAGATGTAGATGGCAGAGGGATGTATTCAGTCTCTGACAACTTGTGAAGTTTAATCAGAGACCCTAATTACTGAATCATGCCCCCCCCACTTCTACTGCTGTTGCTGCAGCATACAGTATTTTTTAACATTGCCAGGAATGGGACCTTCAGGAGAAATATGGATCTTTATGATTCCACTGTGAACAGGAGATGTTTTTCTCTGAATATCTCAAGTTTTAACTGTCTCTGAAACATGCTGAAATAAATAATGTACATTTTTGATGCATTAATTCTTTTCACTCATCAATTATACAGCAGCTTACTTTGGTGGACTGTCTTCTGTTAGGAAGCTGCAATGCAGCTGCTATCTTTGGATTGGAAATGGTTTTGCAGGACATAAGCACACTAAGACATAGTGCACATAGACAAAATTTATCCGTGGTTTCAGTGAATGAGAGTCCCATTCTTTATTTGCTCAGGACAAATATATGTATTCTTGATGGCTTGTTTTTGTTATACCAACATGCAATTTCTTTTTCAAATTCTTTCCATTCCACCATTCAGATGCCTTTGACATCCAGCTCCATCAAGCCACAGCCAGATTGTGACCCTTCCTTGTCTGCTGCACTACGTCAGCCTTCATGGAAGCCACCACCACCTCTCACTCCGGGTAGCAGCACAACCCAATAACTCGTCTCTGCATTTGTGTCCACCCCAGCAACAACATATTCTTATAGAACACCTAGAGTTGCCAGTGTGAGTCAGAATTTGGAGCTGCTACTCAAAGCCCTTTTGGAGCATTCAAACTCAGAGTAAACACACATCCCTTAGAGGCTGCCCTACAACTCCCTCAAGCTACCATCGACGGTTCTGTAAGGACCACCTTGTCCTCAGGCAGCTTGGCCACCATGGTTCTGTCCAGTGCAGGTCACACTTCCCTCAGGAACACCACTCTCACTGTCCTTCCACATGAGGTCCTTCACTCCACCAGCACTCACCCTCCCACCTTCTCCTAGCTCTTATTCAGAAGCACATCTTCAGGGAGACATTCTGTTATCCTCCAGTCTCCCCTCCCCATTCTGTTTTTCTTCATAGCAATGATGATCAGCCTTACCCTTACACTTCTGCCTTTGCTATTTTCTTCATATTTAAATTACAGTGCCCATGACTGTAGACTATTTTCTGTTCCATTTTTCTTTCCTGTTGTATCCTAACAGCTAGCAGATTCCATGGACATAGTACATAGTTGGTTAATGTTTCCTTATTATATGAGTGAGAAAATAAACAACCTATACTTTTCAATTCATTCTTGTGTGAGTCTGTGTCTAAATCACTTTTTTCTTACTCCTAAGACAAAATACCTGATAATCTAAAGAAGGAAGGATTTATTTAGCTCACAGTTTGCGGAGGATCTTGTATTCCACTGACTGTAAGGCAAAGTAGCATGTCTGAGGATCAACAGTTCATGGCAGCAAAAGACAGCGAAAGCATCAAGAGCAAAAGGTGATAAGCAAATCTCTTTTCCTCTCTTGCATTGTATGTAGGCTACCTGCCCTAGGATGGGTATATCACTCTCTAGAGCAGAAAATGCCTCCCCATCAGTATAACTTAATTTCTGTCAATTTCCCAGCCAACAGTCCCTATCACTGTGCTTGTTACTTGTATTTCTTAGAAACATCTGGTTGCTATGATGCATATTGTAAAAGTTAATCAAAGATAGCCAAGTACTCTGCTTCTATACTTCCTGCTTGCTTGTCTCATATAAGCCTCAAACTACCAAGGATCAGGGTCTGAAATATTTTTCTTGAGGTCAGTGCCTGTAGATAAATCTGCCTCCAAATCCTAGGTGATGTTTTGATGTTTCTGTTCACCATAGCAAAACCATCTCCCTGCTCTCCTCTTGCTCAGGCTCAGGAAGTTTACAAAGTGAGGTCCCAGACCCTCTGCTGAGTCACTTAGTGAAGCTTCTAAACTTCTCAGATTGACACAATATATCAGCTTCTACAGCCTGTTTGGTTTGACATAGCACACTACCACAGAACAGACGGTTTAAACACCAGACACCTATTTATTTGTGGTTTTGGGTCTGGAAGACCTAGATTAGGACATCATCAGCAAGGCTGCTTTCCAAAGAAGCTGTCTTCCTTGCTCACACATGAATCTCTCTAGACCTCTTCTCATGGCCTTTCCTCCACAGAGAGATAAGACTCTTAGTGTATCCTCCTTTTTGTAAGAATACCAGCACTGTCATGCTATGGAGTTGCTTTTGTGAGCATATTTAAAATTACTTCCTAAGAGCCCTATCTCTCTTAAAGTGAAGATTAGAGATTGAAGTATTAGTGTGGTAGGGGTGGAGGAACAAATTCGCACCGTAACAATACTCATTTTAGAAGCCATTGTTCCCACCAAAGAGAGTCAGTGTAATTTCACCCAGCAAACACACTTGCATGTGTTTTAAATATGGGAAGAAAGCATATTTTTAACAATAAAATTACAAAAAGCAATGTTCAAACTGGAAATTTGAACAATCAAAGGTCAAGAGATTTAGAGTACTCTACAAATTTTATCAGAGACTCCAAACAAGGAAACAATCATGAAATGTCAGCAGGTGAAAGTAGTCCTGTCCTTCTAAAAAGAGAGAATATGCCATGTAATTCTGAAAAGCAGGAAAAAATTCACAAAACTCAAGATTATAATCCGTGCCTTTACTATATCTGGTTAAGTTTTATTTCCTCATTATTGTTGTTTTTTCCTCCTGTGTGTATATAAGGATTAAGAAGTAGTGTTTATTACCAAGAGACTGCAAAAGGGATTTTCACTGGATTCCTAGTGACCTAAAACAGCTCCTATAGATCATCTCATAGTTCTCTAGGTTCCAAGCTTAGATGGCCTCCCTGGCTTCCCCTCCACAAGACTCACTAAGCTGAACACAAATCCTGACCAGCTTGCACTTCTGGCTGCAAACTCTGGAGAGGAATCTGCTCTCCTAAATCCATTCTGATTGTTAGTTGAATCCAACTTTTTAGAGTACCTATCTTCTTACCATCAGCTTGAAACTAGATTCTGTTCCTAAATGTGTGACTTTTTCTGCCATTCCTTTTCCTTTTTAAGTGAAGTCTTCCTATGTTGTTAAGAGCTGTTTCCTCCTCTGGGCTCACATGGTCCCCCTGCCTCAGTTTCCTCAGTGGCGGGGAACATCAGCCTGGACCGCCACGCCCACCTTGCTCACATCCTTTCTGCTCTGCCCATAGCCCTACTGGAAATCACGTGACTCCATTCACTCCTTCCTGGCCTCTCCTTCTTTCTCACACATCTCACCCCAGCTGGCGTGACTTGCTTGTTCTTCAGCACCCATGTATGTAATAAAATTGGTCTCATCTGGGTAACACAAAAATTGTTCTATTTTAAGCAATGTTAACAACACTTTCAAAGCACCTATTCCTTTCAACATAACAGCTCCACACCTTGCAAAGATTAGGCCATGGACATTTTGAGGAGGTCTTTCTCCTTTTTTATGGAGTTGGAAGCATAACAACAATAAAAATTTGACCTGTCCTGAGTGGTTTGAATAGATTGCATTGCCAAGGGTGTCGAGTGTGTGTCAAATTCTAATCTTTCTCAAATTTGTGCTGAAAATTTTGAAATATATCTGTTTTAAAATAAACTTATTTTGAAATGGTTTTATATTTATGGTAAGAAAACTATGAAGAGTCCCAACACACCCTTCATCCGGTCTGCCCTGTTTTACACCAAGAGAACATAGTTTGCACAATCAGTGCACAAATACTGACGCGTTATTAATAGCGAAAGCCTGTGTGTTTTCACCTCCCACTTCCTGTCTCCTGCATGATGATTTCTGGGAGCTCTGAGTGAGCAGACACTGAGCCTGACTTCCTCAAGCTCACCTTGCAGGAGACGCAGGTAGAGGCACATGTGTGACAATAAGTCACATGTGTGCAGGCTACTGTCCTGCATTTCATGTACTTTTTAATGAAGCTAAATTGCTTAAACAATACAGTACTCTCTTTGTTTCCTGTCTTTGTGATTTCCACCTCTCCAGGGTCAGATGCTCTCCCAAGGGCTTTAGTGAATAACAAAAAGAAAACCACTGAAGAAAATGTGTAATCAGAAGCCACAGGGAAATGCGCCACCTATGCTTTTGTTTTATGGCATTTTTGTTATTTTAAAAAGCAAAGTAAAAAAAAAAAAGATAGAGCAATGTAGAATTAAAAAAAAAATTGTGTGGAATTAACACTAGTTAATACATTAAATATTGTTATCTTAGAAGTCCTTGTTCAGGTAACAAGATCTAGGCATGAAATCAATGATCAAACAATCAAACAATGAAAGCACAACTGTTCTATTTGATGAACTAATGGAGATTCATAGAATAGTTATCTACCTCGTGTATTTATATATATGTGTGTGTGTGTGTGTGTGTGTGTGTGTGTTCACCTATTCACCTATACTCTTTACCGTTCTTCCTTTTCTCTTTTCCCTTTCCCAGTTGTTCTTTCCTTTTGAGCATTATTTTTTCTTTCATTAGTTTTGTATCTTTATTGTTTCAGTGACCTGCATAACTCTCCTTGGTAGAAATGTTCCTCACGACAATTAGAAAAGCAAAAAGAGGGGTGCTCAGCGTGGAGCCGAGGAGAGGACCTGGACCCTAGCCTTGGTGCTAGCCACACTGCCAGCTCAAAGACTTGCTTGGAGGGCCAACTGGTGCAGGATGTTTCATGTAGCAGTCCCCCGACTGCTGCCCACTAAATGCCAAGAACGCTTCAAGACGTAACTATCACAAACGTCTCTAGATACTGTCACATATTCTTTGGGGCACATTATAGTATTTAGATGAGAACAATGCCCCCATAAATTGAGTGAAGTTTTCACTGCAGCCAGGCAGATCTTGATTCCCATTCAAGGATTCTCAGAAGGGATCCAGGTTAAATTCTAACTTGTCTGTGTTTCTCTTTTCTGTAAAATGTAATAGTGGAGAGATTTATGGAAGAATTTAAATTGGACCAATGGATGTGGTATCATCGATGGAGGAAAAAAAAATCATGTGTACCATGTCCTTCTAGGGTCTCTGATTCTTTAGGACAGGCCACATTTCACTGTATTTGCTTCTTTGCAATACTAAAACTTGTAAAGAATTATACTAGTGGAAAATAATTCTTGAGTATAAAAATCAATTTATATCTTGAGGAATATACTTGGTGATTGGTCTATATATTTAAGCAAGTTTTTATTATTTTACTCCTTTTAAAAATGTTTTTCAATATGTCTCATTTCTTTCTTTGTTTACTGAAGACAGGCTACTACTACCTAGTCGGGGCTGGCCTCAGACTCAGTGATCCTCCTGCCGCAGCCTTTTCAGTTCTGGGATGCTAGGCATGTGCCACCATGCCCGGTTATTTCAGTATTTCTTATTTGACTAAATATATATTGCACTGCAAATTCTCCTACAGATCTCCAATAATCCTTTAGTTCTCCCCTCATTAATCAATGAATTTGTGAAATCTTACAATGTGTACATTTTATGTCTAAATGACAGCTGCATGTACATATATATATACATGTAGATAAAGATACCTGCAAGACATAAATGTATCACAAGTTTAAATGTGTGCAAATTAGAAGTCAGAGTTGACAAATAATTACTAATATTAGAGAACACTGAACATTAGGAAAGTAAAACTTACATTTCATTAACTTACCATCCACACCATGAAATTTAAATACACAAATAAATTAAGTGAAAAACATGAAGTAAGAAAAGTCATTTGGTCATTGACTTCTCTATTTCCACATCTGCAGAACCAACTGTTTCACTTTTGAATTTGTTTTTCTGCCTGAAAATGTCAAAACCTTACATTGACCAGGTTTTGTAAGTAACATTTTTTTCACTTTTATTATAAATCTTCAAAAAGTTACACCGAAGTAATATTTATGTCCCTTTAGGTCACGAGGGTTATTCTCCTTTCTTCTTTGTCCCAATGAGCTGTGGCAGCCGTGCACTGAGCCGTGGACTCTCTGTCAGGCTGTCCCAGTGCGCGGGGGAAGCCAGCTGCCTACACTCATCTCACCTCACCTTGTGCCAGGCACTGTGTGCGCTCCTCCACACGTCCTGCTTTCTGTGACCATCGACAAGGATGTGGAGAGAGAGTCCCCTTTATCCTCCTCCTTCCCAGCATTGAGAGGAGCCGAGCCAGGAGGTCAGCACTGTGCGACTTCACAGAACCAGAATGCTGAGGGCCACGCAGTTCTCCGCAATGGTGCCTCCAGGCACAGAGTCGCAGAGCAGCCCTCCCCCCCAGCCGCCCTGGGCTCTTCTTATTCTCAGGACACCCTTTTCACATTTGGATTATTGCTCCTTCACACACATGCTCAAGCAAACTCACAGACCTAAACTGCACACTAAGAGGCACTTTTAGTGCTTGAATTGCTCATCTTTTCCTCTGCTCTTGCAAACATTTTCTGTTTCTCCCATGTGACAACTGTAAACTCTCAGCGAATCCCTAATTCTGCTCTGGCTCAAAGAGCTCTTCCCCTGTCCTTGCCTGTCCTTCAGTTTCACCTTTGCACAGCTTAATAGTTACATGATCTTCACAGTGACAAAATATTCAGCCAACAACAGTTCAAGCAGGAGAGGTGAGTGTTGGCTCAGGGTTTTAGAGGGTTCAGTTCACAGTCAAGTGGCCTCCAAGGCAAATGGTATGGGGGGGGGACTGGTGGAGGACAGCTTCTCGTTCCATGGCACCCAGGATGCCCACCTTTCCAAGATGCACCCCAGTGACTGAGTCTCCTGCTGGACCCCAGCTCCCAATAGCATATTTAGTAGTGGATTGACTCACTGATGGTAGAAACCACTGATGAGGTGAACACTGCTAAGATCCCTTCCAGACACAGGAGGCTTAGGGGAACACTTCAGAGCAAAATCACAGCACAGTTAGTTTCATTACTGTTGCAATTATCACTTCATCTAATGAATTTAGAGCTGCAGAACATTTATCTAATTTTCATACTTGAAAACTGCTAATGTAGAATAGGCAACATCTGTCCCAAACCATGTTATCTACTAAATATGATTAATTTTCACATTTGTTTCCTTTACGATTCATGCATTATTCACATCTTTTAAAAGAAATTTTGATTTTTTTTTCCAGTTAGACTGAAAATCCCTGAAACAAATTGAACTCCTTCTGCATCCAGTTACTGTCATACCTACTCATCCTTTCTCTCACGGGCTGACCTATTATCCCAGACACTGATACAAGCTCAGCACCTACAAAGCATTTAGTAAGTTTCTGCCAAATGGTTCTCATTCCATGAGTGCATGCTCCTTTTGCTATACCTCTGCCCCATTCCCAAACTCCCGTTCATTGCCTACCTCTGTTCTGCACCTCCTGACTGTCCGGATGGATCCACACTGCTCGCAGATAGCTTTTTCCCAAGTGACTTCCCAGTTTTTCAGAGAAAAGGCTAAGACATCGGGTGGGCGATTAGAGCGCTCACACTAGGGTCCCGTATACAATGTCAGCTGGAAGATAATCATTCTGTACACACTTGTTCTTTAGGACACATTCCAAGTAACTTCAACATTTGCAAGGCATCCTACTTTGAAACACTCGCGTTTGTCGAGAAAGCTCATCCTGAATCCTGCTTGCACTAGAGAGGTTAACACTAGCTATTGTAACAGATAAATGTAAATATCTTGTTAACACCAAAGGTTATTTCTCATCCAACCACTTCACTCTGGTATCCTCAACTTCCTCCAGAACATTTATCCATGTTGATCTTTCCTCTTAGAAGTAAGGAAAACCAAATGTCTTACTATTAAAAATAAATAAATAAAAAGACCAAAGTGGTGACTAACTTATGTGGAATTGAGCAGGAAAAGGACCATGATTATTTATATTAAGTGACAAGAAATATCCACACATTGTGGTACTTTTATCCTTACCATAAAATGAGTAAAGAGAAATAATTGTGTTTATTTTATAACTGAAGCACCCACACTTGAGAGTTGTAGTAGCCTGCCTAAAAGATTTATAGGCTAGCGAATGTTAGCTGCTTCATGCTTATCAATATCTAAAAATCTTTATTTTTTAGTGATATGATATTATAACAATGGCTAAGGAAGCATTCCAGGAAAATTTGTGTAATGAGCTAAGAACAGTTTTACCTGTATGAACGTAAAATTCAAGGTCGCCTGTTCCACTGGAGCCACAAACCCATTACTAGGTATATCTCAGGCTAATCACTTAATCATCCAGTGATGGAAGCTAGAAAGTCTGTGCCAGCAGGCTGAGGGTCTGCATTGGAATCAGGTAGTGACTCTCAGATAAGGACCAGAGCTCCCCTGAGAAAAATCACAGCCACCCTCAGTGACAGTGAGGACCCCAGCTCCTCCTGATGAGAACAGATGATGTCATAACAAGAAAACCAGCATGACAAGCTTCTCCAGGAGAATCAACAGCACACCATCTCCCCTTCAGCTGTCCTTCATACTGCTGGCAACAATCCTCAGGTGGCCTTCCACACCCAGCAGCACCCTGACACGGTTTACCTGGGTGGCACGAGTTGACTATTAGATGATCCACCACAGCAGGTTTGGAAATCAAGTACAATGATGCCTCCAGGTTTGTTCATGTTGCTTAAGACTATTTTGGGTGTTTGATTTGTTCATATTTCCATGATCATTCAACTTTAGGATTGTTTAATTCTGTAAAGAATGTCACTGATGACCTCACGGGGATTGCACTGAATCTATAAATTGCTTTTAGGAGTACAAGCATTTTAAAAATGCTAATTCTTCAAACTGAAAAAAAGATAGGCCTTCTCACTTTTTCTTCCCTTCTTCAATTTCTTTCATCAATGTTTTAGAATTTATATTAAAGGTGTCTTGAAATTCTTTGGTTAAGTTCATTCCTAGGTATTTTTATCTATGGGAGTGGGATTATTTTTATGATTTCTAAATCCATTACTGTCATGTAAAAATTTTACTATTTTTTATGTTAATCTTGTATTCCTGGAGAATTAATGAATCTATTTATCATTTCTAATAAACTTTTGCCATAGTTTTCAGGGTATTCTATATATGTAATCATATCTGTGTGCTGTGTAATTTAACTTTCTGTCATTTTATAATCTCAGTTTCTCTTGATGTTTGTAAGGTCCTTGTAAAGAATCTTTCCATATTAAAGTTTTATCATGTGTCACAATGTTACCTGAAAAACACAGAGTAATTTAAACAACAGTGAAATGCCGTATGGAAAAAAGATTCTAAACGTTGCCAGCATGCAATAAAATTAATTCCAGGACTGGGAATTTAGCTCACCAGCATAAGAACCTGTCTGGCAAGCTGGGGGTTGTGATTTCAATCCCTGGTACAAAAAAGTTAAATTAAATTAAATAAAAAATTAAAAAAACAAAATCAACTCCAATTTTCATTTTAAAAACTAAAAGCTTAATATTTTGTGGTTTAAAAATATTCAAAATCTTCACTTCTTTCTAGAATTCTGAAATATTCAATGCAATACAATTAGTAGGTATATAAAATATCTCCTATTACAAATACTGATTTTAAAAATCACAATTAAATTTGAAAGTTTACACAGAGATAGCAATACCATTCATCTTATTTTGGCTGTTTTCTAAATTACAATTCTATCTGGCCCATGCATGTGATTTACTTCTCCAGATCTGCTTTCTTTCCTTTCCACAGTCATTTATCTTCATAATCTCCACAGGACATCCTAGTTTGAGACAGAAGGGTGCAATATATTTGACTAATAAAATATTTAAGCTGTTTGACCCAAGGCATTGACAGAAGTGGTGCCCCTGTGATCGTAAGTTTAGTGCAGAGTTTAACTCCACAAAACCTTTAAGTCAACATTACAGTCCTTTATAAATCACTGGCTTTAAAGGAAACATTTCAGCCTTGTGAAGGTTGAGGGCCTGGCGTGCTGAAGTGTGGTTAGCAGATGGCTGATTCTAGGGAAATCAGAGTCGGGTGTTGGCAATTTCTTCATAAACCTCCACCTGCTGACAGCTTTGTTAACCTGCCTGTGAGTGAGATCACGCACACAGGAGGCCACGTGCTCAGCTGGTGACACTTGGACCAGATCACCTTGGTCAGCCCAGTGCTAAGCTGATCATCACCTGGAAAAGAAGACAGAGCATACGCAGAAGAAAAATGTGTCATCTTGTTCACAGTATGCAGGATATTCAGGACAGCATGGCTAGGAGTTTGCTTTACAGGTCCCAGTCAGCACGTGTAAAGTTGACCTCTTCAAATGCTACGTTTTAATGCAGAGTTTTATTTGCTATGTGCATTACAAAATAACTATGTCTGCATAATACAAAATACCTGTGCCAAGTGCTACCAGTAATAAGGTACAAATACAGCTTGCTTTCCCTGTTGGGGCTCACAGATTTTAGTGAAAAGTTTCGTACAGTTTCTGCCTTCTTTATTCCTTTGGAACACTGAGCTGGTTCCACAGAGAAAGCAAACTTCCATAGAAGCCATCAGGGACTCGGAGGAGAACCGAGGCCCCTGTAGGAAAGTCAGGACCACATCAATGTCTGTGCGGCCACTTTGGACTTTTCTAGCTGAGCTATTACCAGACAGAACATGACTCAATTAGGTCACTCAGCTGAAACCAGCAAGGATACTACGCCATAACTCCAAAGCAGTAAAACTAAATTGCTATTTTAAGCCAATAGGCTTCAAGAAAGCCTTGTTCACACATAGGTAGCACAGTAAAATATCACTTTATGTCATTTATGATTTTTTTGTCCTTGTTCTCTTCCAAGCCAGAATAAAAGAGCTGATTGGACAAGCTTTAGACTCTGAAGCCCATGTGATTTCTGTCACACCTGCTCACCCACAATGCGGCAAAGCTGCCATAGGTTGTTGGTCAACACAGGCTAAGTGGTTGTAATGCATTTCAGTGGAACTGCACTGACAACATTGGGCAAAGGGTGGGGACTGGGCACATGAGTCACACTTTGTTGACCTCTGTTCTAAGCTCTCAGCCTCGAGTAATACAATAACTTTCACTTTATATTGTGTATTCAATTCTTAATGGTTGACCTCTTTGTTATCTTCAGAGAAAACCTATATAGAAAGAAATCCTGCAGGTATTGGTGTACAGTCCACTGGGGACATCTATGTTAGACAACATTCTAGTGCATAGCATAGCAGAATATCGTTCAGAGCTAAACAAGCTTCTGCAGTTCTAAGTGATATCTTCCCTGTGATTTCAGGGTATGTCCAACAGATAATATAGACTGTGAAGACACTGAGAAACAGCAAGTGAATCCGGCAGACAGCCTACTTCCTGGAAATAGCAAAACCAAAAATAATTAACCTGAGCCCTAAAAACAGCAAAGTGTTTTAATAAAATAGTTGCATCTTGGGATGTTATGTGTAAAGATGATAACTCAGTGTCAGAGACGGGCTAATCAACTAAAGAGATCAAAATAAGCCATTCTGCAGCTATGATCAAGAACACAGAGAACACTCAACACTGGCTGTGATTGCGGTAAAAGGGAGAAACTTCTGCACTGCTGGTGGGAAAGTCAGCTAGAGCGACCTTGATGGAAATCAGTGCAGAGATTCTGAAAATCACTAAAAACAGAAATTTGGTTTGACCCAGTTATATCTCCCCTGGGAATGTTCCAAACAGAGGTTAATACCACCATAGTGTAGAGATGCATGCATCTCATGTTTCACTAGAGCAAGACACAAAGATAGGTTGGGGAGCTGCTCAGAGGCCCCAAACAGAAGAATGGGCAAAGACTTTTTAAATATTTATTGTGAAATTGTATTTAGCCATAAAGGAGAATGAGTTCATGTCATTTATAGACAAATAGATGGACCTGGAACTCGTAATATGAAGTGAAATAAGTGAGATACAAAAAGTTAAATGACTCATATCAGACACCTGAATAAAAATAAATGAAAGAGTAAAATAAAGGAGAAATGGTAGTAAATTAAGAAGTAGACATTTTGAAAATGGGAAGGAGGTCAGGGAAAAGAGATTTCTTCTTCTTCTTCTTCTTCTTCTTCTTCTTCTTCTTCTTCTTCTTCTTCTTCTTCTTTTTCTTCTTTTTCTTCTTCTTCTTTTTCTTCTTCTTCTTCTTCTTCTTCTTCTTCTTCTTCTTCTTCTTCTTCTTTTCCTTCTTCTTCTTCTTCTTTTCCTTCTTTTCCTTCTTCTTCTTCTTCTTCTTCTTCTTTTCCTTCTTCTTCTTCTTCTTCTTCTTCTTCTTCTCCTTCTCCTTCTTCTTCTTCTTCTTCTTCTTCTTCTTCTTCTTCTTCTTCTTCTTCTTCTTCTTCTTCATCTTCTTCACCCCCTGGGGGTGAAAGAGTTTAGAAAACGATGATGATGTAAGATGTGCACTGACTCACCAGTCTGGATGTAAATATCTATCACAAACATTTACAAATAAAAAAATGATGCACAAGTAAAGGTGCTATCCTGGCATAGTTACTATTTAACTTAAAAACACTTGGAAAACAGCAGATGCAAAGAAAATATTGGCCAAATAGTTTCTGAGAAGCTGATGAGTCTCCCCTGTGAGAGACGCCTCGTGGATTCTACAGAGATGCAGTCCATGGCCCACCCACACTCATACTGAAAGCAGTACAGCTCGTAAAAAAGTAAATGTAGAAAGTGGCCAAGTGATCATCAACAGATGAATGGGTAAACAAAACGTGGAATTTACACACAATACATTGATACTCTGCCTTGAGAAAGAATAACTTTGAGTCATTTGTAGGAGAATGAATGCAACTTGAGGCCACAAAGTTAAGTGTAAAAAATCAGGACCCAAGCTTGATTACTACAGGATTTGTCTTCTATGAAGAACCCAAAGTATAAATAATTTAAAGACAAAATGAACCATGGTTAGTAGGAAATATACAGATCTTTTACAGATGGGAAGAGGACCAAGAGATGCAGGAAAGAAGGGAAGGTGGAGAGAAGGAAATTAAAAAGGTGTGCTGTGTACATGCACCAAACTTCCACAATGAATGCAATCACCTTGTACTGAAAAAAAATGGACTAATAAACACAGAGCAAACAGAAAAGGAAAGAGAGGAAGCAGCATCTTTATTTTCAAGGATCAGAATCAAACTCACAACCTTGTTCTTACCAGGCAGACGCTTATGCCACTGAGCTAAATCCCCGGCCCTTAATTACATTTTAACAGTTTGGTGCTCGGCCTCCAATCACAGTGTAAGAAATCAGCCTTTTTTTTTTGTAGTTCTGTATTATGTGTAACCTTACACTGCTTTGTCTTGTTTTGTGTTTTTCTCTTTTTCCTCTTAAATAAAAAAAAAAAAAAAAAAAAAAAAAAAAAAAAAAAAAAGAAATCAGCCTCGGACTCTGGCTAGTGCTCTTTCTCTGACCCTCCTCAGGAAAACTTGTCTCCTGCTCTCTGCCTTTCCTTTTATTCTGTGTTAGCTTAATGTAATTTAAAGAGTGAGGCAGGAACCTAAGAGGGTGGAGGTGAAACTTTTCTATCCCTACATACAATTCCACTGTGAAAAACTCTTGTTTCTGTTGACTTTCAATTAGCATTTGACATCATTTTTGAGGTACGCTAGCTAAGTGTTTATTCTCTACTCAAGTTACATGTATCAAAGGGCCAATCAAAGCAGATCAAAAGGCACAGCATGCTTCACATTGGCAAAAATTAATAAAAAACTTGAAGGAGACCATCCTGAAAAATTTTAAGCCTTTAAATGACTTTTAAATGTTCCGCATTTCTAACTGAATGAAATGATACATCCCTTCCACGCTCTGCCCTGTCTTAGAAAACCTTAGACACCACCTAGGAAAACGGTGATGGACAAAGGCTAAGACTGATGTGAATTTAAAAAAGTATTTCCCTGAGGATCATTTCCTAGGTTTCCCAACAGGCTGTGTCTTTATATATTTGATATAAATAAGTAGTGGTTTAAAAATAATTAAACTAATATTGATGCACACGGATTCTCTTTTGTTCCTGGCATTTGGTAAACAGATGCAATGTAGAACAATAGAAAATGTTTGAAAGTTCACCAAAGTACCTATGGAAATCCAGGATTAAAAAAGCACCTAAAATTTCTGAGAAAAAAGACTTCTACCATAACTCATGGGAGGTAACGATACAAATTGAAAGGGACAGAGTTGAACAATTGTATTGTGCAACATGAAAAAGCTGGCATGTGTGAGTGATGAACATAAAATAATCTCTGTAATACTGGGAAATTCATGATCAATCTTTAATAATCAGAAAATAAAAAATTCTGAGTATGATTCAAAAAACATAGTTCAAAAATAAATATGTAATAAATTCAACTCCATTGCAACGGTTTGGAAGGTGAGAAATGCTGTTGATAATATCAAAATACTGACGTGATTTGGGGAAATATTTAAAGTGCATGTCAGTCACAATATGATAATATCACTAGCATGACAAGACTTTATAGAACTTATGAAAGAAAATCAGAAATGTGATTATTCAAATACAGATACTACAAATGCTGGTTCACAAAAGAGAGATGGCACTTAAATTAATAAGAAAGATGCCTTCTTCCCCTGGAGTATTAATAATTGCCAAACTACTTACTGCGTAGTATTCAAATGACATAGTATATTTTAAAGTTTTGCAGGGTGAGTATTCCTTCTACTCCAGAAAGAAAAATCAAACATGAATCGAGCACAGAGAACTGGTGGTTTCAGATGACGAGTGAAACAGCCAGCACTCAGGATTCCTCTCATTAGGGAGTCCCACGCTCGCTGCTACAGATGGCAACAAAAATAGGAGCTCGCAGTTAGGAGACACACACAGCCATGCTTTTGAAAGTCATGCGCCAGTGAGACAGGGTTTTTTAAACAAATTGTTCACTCCAGACAAGACAGAGAAGGCCTCATATACACATGGCCACGGCCTCATTCATCCATTGATGAAGAACCAAGGATAACTATGTCCCAGTTATTGTGAATATTGTTACAAAGCATAGGCATACAGCTTCCTCTGTGCGATGTTGATATTATTTCCTTTAGCTGTGCATCCACGGTGGGACAGTTGGATCTTGTTGTAGCCTTATTTTTAATTTTTTGAAGATGTTCCACACTGTTCTCCATAACAGCTGTACAAATATATCATGTCTTTGAGAATGCTAGGGAAAGATGAGTCAAAATCACAAGGGTATACTATCTCATCTTATTTTGAATGACTATCATCAAAAAGATATAATAATAATAATAATAATAATAATAATAATAATGTGGTCTAAGGGAAGGAGAATTCCTACTCTCATAAATCCAAGAAAGATGCAAGAAGGACTGAATCTGCATTTGTAAGGTGCGTAACATACAGGTAGATGGTGTAGACAGAACAGAGGCATTTTCTTTCCTCCTATAAAAAAGTGGAGGCAGAGGGGAAATGAGCGTGTGTGCAGGCTGGCAGCGTCTGGGCAGAGAGAGCCCACTTCCTCGGGTGAGATTTTTTATACCTACCGAACACAAGACCACTGCTAAGGGACAGTGTCTCAGGGACCATCTGCAGTGATCCCACCCGAGCGAGGGCTTGTTAAAAATAGAGGTGCTGCCCTGCACACAGGGCTGCCAAGGCTGGCAGAAGACACAGCAAGTGCTTCTCTAAGTAGTGGCGGTGACCATAGAACCCAGCCTGGAAAGTCATTGCATGCAGCATTCAGTGCAAGGATGAATATACTCAAAGCTTAGTCCGACAGTGATGAAATTTGAAAACCTTCCATGTTAGTTAACTTAGTGTGTCAGAATGACATTATTGCTGCAGTAACTAAGGATTTTAGGCATCTTCTCATGAGCTTATTGGTTATTCCTGTAACTACTTGGCAAAATGTCTGTTCCTATAAATTGTCTATTTTTATTAGATGACTTGTTGTTTCAACTATTAAATCTTAAAAATTTTTATGTAATCTGGATCCAATCCCCTTATCAGATGACCAATTTGCACACCTCCCCTGCCTTTCCTAAAGCTAATAAAAAATGTGCTTGGGAGCAAATGGAGCAATCACTTCCACTAGAAAATCATGGCCAACTGGAACTTCATTAAGGGTGGTTGTAAGAGAATTACAGTAAAACTTCCAGAGGTGCTTAAGATTCCAGAAGAAACCACCAAAATAAGAATGTAGGAGTAAGAGAGATGCTACCTTTTTGAATCTGGAGAAAAAATGTCTCCTGTCTAAGCTAGAACACCCACTCAACTTGAGCTTTAACAAAGGTGTGTTATGATGAATGGACCAGAGACTCAACAGGAGCACTACAGAAAGACAGGAAGATGTTTATTTCTGCATGTATTATTAGCATTGCAAATCCTCACAGTTCACCTTCCACACCCATTTCCTTCCTCTGGAATGTTTGCTCAATTCTGAAGAAACATTCTAATTTTAAAGTACTTCCAGGCTTCCATGCTTTGATGATGACCCTGAATCTAATATCTACTTTTAGGCCCCCACTTGGTGGCCACTTCTGAGGTCTGTGGGTCCATGCACTGCCTTGAAAGAAAGACCCATTCACCAAGAGACCTGGTTTAAGTCAGCTTCAGAGAACTCCTGCATCAAGGATTCACTAAATTTACTTAACAGTTAAAATGGGGTTAAGAAATACAGAGTAAAAGGAAAGCATGTTGTTAAGGAATGTATTTCTGACATGTCATAACTCAGTGAAAAACATCAACAAAAAAAATTCCATCAGCTGATTCCTAAGATCGAGGGATATCAGAAAAGAACTGACTGCAGGCTCTGTCCACAGCTCCCAGCAAAGATCTCATCTCTACAGAACATTTTGTTTTTGGTAATTCAGCAACTCAAATGGGATTCTTAGTATACCTATCCCAGCCAGAGCACAACTGTTTCTGCTGAAAATTCAGTCGACTATATCTTTAGCCACAGCCTTACTCTACATTTGATGGATATTTGTGTTTTCTTTTTTTATTACTTGCACAAGCACAATCATAACACTGAGAATTTGAACCACTTTGTAAAAATATCTAAGAGAAAATATTACTCTACTCTGCATATTATGAACTTTCCTGAGAATTGGCCCTTACAAAGTCATTCTTCTGAAAATTTATGATTATTCTTGTTCTACAAATGAAAATTTGAGACACAGAAGATTAAATATGATTTCTCAATACCACTGAAGATTGAAGATCAGAATAAGTGTTTGAACTTCTTAATTTTTAGATTCTACTACACTGTATTCTAAATACTTTATCTCATGCACTGAATCAAGGTTAAAGTTCTATTTACTCTAGGACCAATAATGAAACTAAAACAACAGTGGTAGACAACAGCAAAACATACATGGACTTTGAATATTTCAGCTCTGGGTAAGTTGAGGGATTCACCATTCATTCAGCAAGTATTTATTATCCACCCACATGCTGGCGCTGTGGTTAGGGTTAGGGTGAGACAGGCTGGCGCTGAGCTCTTGAAGCACCTCAAATAGAAAGATGGGGGTCATAAAAAAGGGACACACACTGTAATTATTTAACTTCCAAGCTATGAAAAAAACCCAAACATTTAACATTATGACAGAAACAGAGAAAGAGCAGAAGATTCGAGCAGCTGGTCAGAAGGTCTCTTTCAGAGGTGACATTTAATCTTAGACACTGTCCACAAAAGAAGCCAGACGGGAGCTCATCCAGTTGCAGAGTGAGCAGCAGACTCAAGAATGAAAAGTGGTTTAGTTCTTGGTCTTAGTTTTTGGTGCTGATCATTGAACCCACCTCACATTTGTGCTCCAGTTCTAGCACAAAACTCCGCTCTGGAAGGTATTAAGAGAGCACAGACGTGGAAGAACTCAGCACAGAGAAAGACAGGCACAGAACCGCTTCCAAGAGGTAACAAATTTATGAAGATGCAAGGTAGCCTGGCACCTTACTGGGGACTATGGACAGCAGGCAGCACTGGACAAGTGTAAAGGGGACCACGTGAATCACTCGTGAGGTGCGCAGTGAACTCCCAGGGCTGCAGGCCAATCAGCCCTCAAAACCTAGTTGTGACTCCTGTCAATCATAAGAGAAAGATTATTTTACCACTGCCAGGCATTTTTCCATTTATGAAAAAAACCCTCATTATCAAGTAAATAGCTAATATCTCTGTGCACGTTTAAGCATGAAAATAAGCTGCTTTAAAATAAATTTACATCGGCATCCCAAGTCATCTTAATCTCATCTCTCACTTCGCACCCCACTGGTAATTAACACATGTATATTTGTTTTTAGGACTTGATCCATCCTTGTATGTAGCTTCACAAGTCTCAAGAATGTGTTTGTTCATTTCTGTGGAACCTAAATAATGTTTAGCCTGTATGAAACGAAAAGCAAAGAATTATTAATAAAGAAATGAATGAATACATGACTGTGTTTGACAACTAAAATTGAAAATAGAAAAAAAAAACTATTTTTTGCCTTGCTTGGGGTAAAGGTAATTGGTGACTACAATCCTTGGGAAATCTCAAACTTCCCAAAGTATTTCAATTCCTTTGGGAAAAAACCTGAAGACAGTGTCACTGTCACCCAGTTTCTGTGAGATGGCAGGAACCAGTTAGCAAAGCTGGGAGACTCAGTGCCATGAGCAAACCCAACCTCCTCCTATCTGTCATCTTCCAGTTCCCGGATTCCCCTAGACAGATGTGCATTACCTCCTTCTCATCCTTTCCTTCTTCCTGAAAAACATCCAGTCAGGTTCAATAGATCCTGGACTTTTTTATGACTGCAATAACTATGACTGATTGGGTTTTGTACTTAGCACATTAATAAATAGTTGCATTTATCTTTGACAGTTGACAGAATGACCTTACTGTCTTTAATTATTTACTTATGACATGAGGTATTTCTAAATAATACAGTGAATTTTAAGATTTAAATGAAACTTTATTACAGTATAAGGAACTTTGCCATTAATTAGAATGCACCACCCCACACACACAGGCACTTCAAACACACTTTCCCATCATTCTGCACACTTTGTGAAGCAGCTCTGAATGTCCTCCTTCCTGTGTTCCTTCGGCTGCACTGTCTTGGCTGCCGCAGTATTACAAATAGAAGATTCCAGAGCAAGTTCAGGAAGTGGCAAGAGTGATGGGAGATGTTCCAACAACTCCAGTCCAGCCTGCAGCAAAACTACTGTAAACTTTTTATGGCAAGAAGCAAATCATTTCTTCTTCAGTTTTCTCAGTTAATAGCAACTTTTGACATGAGTTGTAGGTAGCTGTGCATAGTGCATACAATAAACTACAGGACAATGGGGATATACTGAGGCACACAGGCATGCGGGAAATGTTAGGTGACAACCCGATGATCACGTCAACACCCTGTCTCCTAGTTTACAACAGGAGCCACAGAAACCAAGTGTCCACCGGTGATAGTTTTTCTATTCTAGAATGAATCCTTAGGTAAGAATTCTGGTGAATTGCCCAGGAAAGTGCTTCTCGAAGTAATCTGTGGGAATAAATCACTAATGACTTTACTTCAAATAACAAGGCTTAGTTATTAGCACTGAAATATTTCCAGTGGAGGAGCAGCAAGAGGTATAGCTACACGTTGAACTTTTTCTCAGAAAATGAATGTGTTAGAAGTCTCTCTGTACATTTCACAGAATGCAAATTAGCCAGAATGCAGAGCATCAGCATCCAGACAGGTGTCTGATGAAACACCTCCTCAACCACTTCCGCTCTGCCCTGAGGATTGGAAATACTATCTAAGGATCTAATTACCACCTAAGCAGTTTATTCCAGGGATAATCAGGCCCTCCTCAATTCCAGGAGGTGAATGGATAAGCATTTATACAATAAGAGATGCATTATCTATGCCAACAAACATTTCCACAGACTAACTTTTTACTGTTAAAACCCACTGTAGAAAACTTCATGTTACCTATTACCAAAAATTCATGCCTTTCCTTCTAAGTTATGCCCCACAAAATCTGTTACAGCTAACAAATTCTATTGTTTCTGGAGAAAATAAAGTAAAATTTCATAATCAAATAGCAAGAATAACAATTCTAAGCCATCTTTTTATAGTTTCAATTTAACCAAATCTTCTATAAAAATAGCTCAGTATTTATGTATTATGAATTAAAATTTCCTAAACTCATGCTGACGGCCCGATTGGTGCTCACTTCTTTATAACACATTGCTCTCCCAGTAATCCTGTATAGTAAGGAAGATTAAGAGATCCATATTTTAAAGAAAAAAAGTTGAGCACAGAAAACTGAAAGTAGCAGTGAAATTGGGATTTAAATATACACCTGTCCAAAGTGGAACAGAGAGTAAGTCACCTTGCATACTTGGAAAAGAGGATTGCATTGTGTTCTTGGATGACACAAATACATAGGATTCAAAGCTAATGTACCAAGGCAACTCGGTAGTGTTAGGTAACTGGGCATCTGTATCACAGAAAATTAATTACTGAATTTAACTTGGCAGGTGAATTTGATACTGAATTGCTTAGTGTATTTCTAAAACAAATAAAAAAAATGAATGAACAACAAAAAACATGAAAGGGTGATGTGTTATAGAAATACAAGTCAAATGCAGGTGAAGAAAAAGAGGATGATAACAATTATTAATATGGAGATAACTCCTTCTAGGGCTCCCTTTCTTACCAGGGCCACCACTGCCAGCTCCTGGGCCATCTGTGCAGTTTTCATGGTTTCCAAGGGGCCAGTGTCTTCTCCAATTATCAGTTAAATATCGTACAAGATACTCCATCAACTTCTTACTGAATCCCGTTGTATCTCAGAACAAACTTAGCATCTTTATATTATACCCTTGTGTCTTTGCACATAGAGCTCTCCATTCCCAAAATACTATTTCCCATCCTTTTTTCCAAATCTATGAAGTCTTGAATTTTCTTCCAGATTCACCTCAAATATCACATGCTCTGGAAAATATATGTTGAATTTTCCTAATGATCCATTTTGATGCTTTAATGACTAAATTACCTAAGACAGAGCAGGGAATGCTTTTCAGAAAATGAATAGAATGGTTTAATCTGAATGTTTAAGAAAATATAAGAATGTGCTGGGCGTGGTGGTGCACAACTCTGATCACAGCACTTGGGAGGCTGAGGCAGAAGGATCACTGTGTGTTCACAGCCAGCCTGGACTATGTGGTGAGTTCACTGCCAGCCTAAACTACACAGAGAGACCCTGTCGCAAAAACAACAGCTAACGTTGCCTGCACAGAGGAGGTGGCATCACTTTTAATTACAGCAATGCTGACTTTGTAATATTCATGCAATCAGTTAGATTTTAATGTGTACACATTCTTGTCAGCTATGTCTAGCACTATTTTTGACATCTGATAATATCTAAGAAAAGTTTATTAAACTTGAGCCTTACTGAGTGAAATTGGACAAGGAAAGCCACCTAATTTGGTCAACTGATAATTTGTGATAAGCCTAAACTATATAGGATTGCTTACAATACTGATATCTCAACAAATAGAATAGAGACAGCCCTACCTTTATCTCAACATAATGAACAATCCTGAGAGCCATCACCTGTCCTATAAAGAAGAGTGATCTACTCTTCACTACTAACAGCCACCAGAAGGTGGTTAGCTGAATCCCGCTATTGGTGTATCACAGCATTTTGCTCAGGGCAGCCCCTAAAAAAAACTGAATCTGGTGAAGTACATGCAGGATAAGGGCAGGAGATCAAATTCATGGGGGCAGAAAAACCAATGTGTGCCAACATTCAAAGAAAGGGAAAGTTGCTAAGAAAAGTTTTTGTGCTTGTGTTGCAGAATTTGATCTGAGATTGCCTTTCATAGTAGCAAATAGCAACTAGCAAACAGCAATTCTTGAGAATCATATGGTCCTTTCCAAATTTTGTGAGGTGCTGGCCTGAGGACTTAATATGCATTTCCAAAACAACTTCTATTTTCTATAAAGAAAACCATCATTTATTGTTGGGAGCCACCACATTGTCGAGCCGCCGCATATAGCGATCATGCGGCCTGTGGTAAAGAGTAAAGCCTGAGTTAGATTACCCCTCCCATCGAGCACGACAACGATGAGACCAAGGAGCCTAGATGCCAAGAGGATAGGCCGCTCGATAAGGAGTCGCAGGGTTCTTTCCCAGCGTTGCGCCGCAAATTGCGCTCCGCTCAACTTGGTCTGCGGAGGAGTAGAGAGCTCCTGAGCGCCCCCTGGCGCGAGAGGGAGGCGAAGCCTTCCGCCCCACCTTGGGGGCTGTTCCCGGAAGCGATCCCTCGCCACGAGGCGGCCGCGTGGGAGCTCCCTCCCCTTTCGCCAGAACAGGAAGTGATGCACGGGCCCCCATTTTCCGCCCAATCACGGCCGCCGTCTTATGCTCCGCCGCCGGCGGGTCGGTATTTTTACAGGCGGCTTTGACAGGGGGGACGTTTGTCTCATGAGGTACATCCACCACCTGGGATAGATAGTGGCCCCTACGGGATATTTCCTGTACAAGTAGCTATGGGCCAGGGACGTAATGCATGGGAGCCTTTTGAGATAAAGCAGATTAAAAAACTTAAAAATGCAGTTACAACCTTTGGGCCGACTGCGCCTTACACCATTGCCATGCTGAAAAACCTGTCTTCTGGGCCCCTCACCCCCGCGGACTGGATTCAGCTGGCAAAGGCGTGTCTGCCCTCGGGTAGTTACCTAGATTGGCGAGCCTGGTACACAGAGTTCTCTGCCGAGCAGGCTGAGCTGAGAAAAACGCCGGTCGAGGAAATGGGAGCTGGGGATTTAGCTCAGCAGCATAAGCGCCTGCCTTGTAAGCAGGCAATCGCCAGTTCGATCCCTGGTACAAAAAAAAAAAAAAAAAAAAAAAAAAAGATAAAAATAAAAAATAAAAAATAAAAAACAAAAAGGGGGAGTAAGCCAAGGCCTGCCTCCAAAGGCGCGGTTATCTATGGCATGACAATGGATGGGCCCAGATCCGGTAATCAGCTGGAACCGAGGCGCGGTTTGTGTTTTTCTGCAGGAATCGGGACGAGAACCACTGTGGGTACCGGAGAGACTGACACGGGCGACAAAGCCCTCGACTGAAGATCAGACCTGCCCTACCGGAGATCCATCACAGACCAACCAACAAGATGAATAGAAATAGCGGTAGCCCAAAATGGACAAAAAGATCCTCAGACATATGCATGGCTCGCTCGCCTAGCCTACGACCGAGTCTAGGGACGGTGAGCTTCCCACACTCCTCCTCTAAAAAATTATGATATAGCAGGGTAGATGAGTCAATGACGGGTAAGAGCATGCCTCCCCAGCATGACTCAACCTAAGACAGGCCCTACCCCATACCGCACGAAAGCCGCTAAATTACTAGGTTCCGCCCAAACCAAATGTCGCCCCGGGGGGATCATGCGGAGCGACATGAGTGTATGCCTGTGTGCATCCAGGTTCCGTCCGGTTCCTTCCTGGCCCTGGAAAAAGGACGAGGGCCTTGGGGTCTCGGCAGACTTGGGGACGGCCGACCCGGGCCGACGCCGAGAGCCCTTGGTGGGCCTCCTATCAGGGCATAGGCCTCTACACTCAATTCAGGACGGGCTGCGATGCGTAGACTTATTTAAAATAAAAAAGGGGGAGATGTTGGGAGCCACCACATTGCCGAGCCGCCGCATATAGCGATCATGCGGCCTGTGGTAAAGAGTAAAGCCTGAGTTAGATTACCCCTCCCATCGAGCACGTTAGTTTCCTGCTTACCGTGTAAACAACCCGCTCAATAATATGTTAGCCAATCAGCTTGCCTTGCTTACTTTAATATGATTGGACACTGTATCCGTATATATACTGGTGCCACCCCTGGGGGGAAGTAGAAGCCCGGAAGGAGCCGCGGAGAGCGGACCGGTAGAGGCTTCGGAGCGAAGCACGGAAGGAGCCGCGGGGAGCGGACCAGAGGAGGCTTCGGCTGGGAGCGATCCCAGGGCAGGCTGTACGGAGAGAAAATAAAAGAAAAGGTTGTCCACTGCCAGACTTTGTCGTGTGTCCTTCCTGCCGGCCGGGAGCGACATCGACAATTTATTTAATTGGGTATTTTAACCTTGTTTTGTGGCCAGAGTAAATGTCTTTTTTTTTTTAACCTTTCCAATCCTTAGCAGCAATGGAAAAGATGTGTCTTATTAAGATGCAGCTCTGATCCAGTTAAACACCATTGGTAGTTTACCTTATTAATAGACAAAAGGTAACTGCGTGGCTTGGCATTTCACACCTGGGCAAAGTTTAACCTTCTAAGCGGCATCCGGTACACACCACGAGTCAGTAGCATCACCACTGCATGAGACAGGAGCGCAGCAATCCTGTGCTCTGGGCTCGACAGCTTGCATGATGCTTGGGTAGATTCCTCTCTGTCTTATTCCTTAAAGACAGGAGCTTGGCTCAGGGAGTTAGCAGACAAGTGGAAGGCTACCTCTGAATGGAGCTGAGCGCGCTCAGCTGGGCTCTAAATGTTTGGTGGTTGCCTCTCTGCTCAGCAGTTACTGAGCTCTCCTGAGACTCCCTGGGGGTTCCCAGGTTGTTCCCTTTAACTCCTAGGTCCCTCGTGTCCATGTTTACTTTCTGGCTAGTGTCTCACTTTTCATGAGTCGATTCAAATTTTTATTCCTGTTGGAAACCTTTTGGGATGTCACCTTCTTTTATCTCTGGCATATTTTACTATTATAATTTTTCAGGCCCACAACTGGTGATTCCTGTTAGTTTAGCCACATAAGTGTTTCCCGGTAGATTTTGAACATTCAGATAGCTAATCTGCTACCTAGCATATAGTTTATACATGTTTGAAAAACCTAAGTGTTCTAAACGAAATAACTATAAATCACATGATTATTCAAGGGAATTAGAAAGTTGCCTGGATAACTTCAAGAAGCCTTCACTGCTCTCTTCCCTAAGTGAAATCAAAATAAAAGAGGCAAAAGAGCAGAGTTGGTGAAACCCTGTTTCCTATCTCATCCTCAAACAGCTGTTTTCCCTCCGCTCCTCGGCCTTAGACTTTGTCCCGCACTTCAGCCGATCTTTCCCCAAATGAAGATCAGCAGACAGAGACCCTGGGAGCACGATCACTCAGTCTCCCTAAATTCAAGGTCCTGACCATGGTATGGTCTACTGGTGAACGTTCAGGCCACTTCATGAGCTCTGCATTTAACACTGATAGATAAAGTAAAAGAATTAAAAGAAAAATTATTTCTTAAACCAATTAGTTGAAAAACTTGAGATTCCTAGAAATTAAATGATTTATTTACACATATTTACATCTGGCTCTCGCTCCTTCTACAATAGCACACACTTTATAAATGTTCTTTGAATCTAAATCTTACCCTATGAGGCCAATTAAACTCCAATAGAAAAAGCACTGTTACTATAAGGGATTTATCCCCTTTGTCTTGTGGAGGTCAGTGCTCTTACACAGCCCAGACCTCAACTGTATGGTTAAACTTCTGAGACACACTGAAATGCAGTGTCAAACAACATGAATCATTTGACGTGTGACCAAGGTCACCAACATTCCTAATGACAATAATGTTTTCTACTCAGCTTCTCATGAAATAAAAACAAAAAATCTGTGACAAAAATCGTCATAGAAAATGAGAAACATTAAATTGACTTGTTCAAAGTTGATTTCAACAGAAAAGAAAAAGATTTTCCTTCTTCTTGAACAATACAATTTTTAGATGAAAACAAGAATCACTAATTTTAAGGCTGGTCCAACATCTGCATGATTTGATCTATCCTATGTAATGAAATAAAACAATATTTTCAAAACAATATTTTTCCAAAAGTAAATTTTAGGTGAAAGATGAAAAGCTGTTTTCATTTGAGCATATAGTATTGGATACATGATATTTGGTGTAAGTGTACTTTAAAGAAAATTCTCAAATTTGCAGGTATTTTTCCATTAATGATATGGGAATTCTCTAATACTTCAGAAGCAGGTGTGAGTATCAACCATTTACTCTCCCAAATATGTGACAGAAAATACAACATTGTCCAAGGAAATTAGAGATTCATGAAACAGTTCTGATGATTACTTAGTCCTTCATGACATCCTTTCAGAAGACGTGCCCTCCACCTGTCATGTGATATTCAGTAAACCTTCAGGAAGAGTGTGTTTCCATTCTGACATTCATGATTCATCAAATTTCTGATGCTTACTAGATCTTACAGTAGCTGTGATGGAAAGCGTGGATAATAAACGTACCCTATCCACAGCAAGCTTTCTGTCCTTATTTGTTTAGCATCACTGCCCTTTGCTGTTTATTATTAGGTTAGAGCAGTGAAATCAAGAGTCCTCTCTGCTTATCCTTATACCTACTGCAGTCTGTGGGTGTCCCAGGGAATCATTAGCTCTTATAGCAGGGAGGAAGTCTCCTGCTTTAGTTCCCCAGAGAGCAGAAGTCATTCTCCTGTACCTTTATATTAATTAATACTAAGTCTTGTTCAATGGCTCACACATAGAAGATGCTCAAATTTCTGAGCATTCGTCAGTAAGTAGTGCACTGTGTGTTTTTCTAATGTGTGTCATGTTAACCTCAGCTGCTGTCCTTCTTTACACTTGGGTTAATGTGACCAAAGTTCAAGCCTTGTGTAGCCATGAATAAGAAGAGCAAAACTACAAAGTCTATTTACTAAGTTGCAAATTCTAATTATGACTTATTAGGAAATCTTCCAATGTTTTCACCCATGAACTTTTCCTTAAAATGCACTTTTATACGAAAACCATGTTATTATTTTACAATTATACCTAAGCATCATAGTCTTTTGAACTACAGTATGAAGAGCAATAAAGTTATACTAAAACTTTAGGGTACACAAGGACAGAAGATGTATTGAACCTATTCTTACATCCACAATTTTTCTAATCAATACTTACAAAAACTGATAAGTCTTACAATGAAAACTTCTTCTATATATTCTTACTGCTTCAGTCAACATCACAGTCATTATTGCTATTTACTGTGTAAAACTGTTTTCATCCAGTAAGTTCCAAATCTGAGTAATAAATATCATGAAGCCTTCTTCAGGATGCTTATACAGAAAAGAGAAATCATTAGAAATTCAAGTTTTCTGATGAATCTTTTGAGCTGCCTAGAACATATCTTCAAAGAGATTCCCTTAACCAAAAAAGCAACTACGTGAAATAATTTGGAGAGACTAATGACATAGCCTATGAACCTAAGGGAGACTGTTTGAACTATGTTTGTCATTTATTTTTCAGGGAACCCTTCAGTTTTATACTAGGCATCTGACTTATCTAAATGTAATACCACCTCCTTAAAAGAGCATCATTTTGAACTCAGTATATTTCAGAAAGAGCCCTGGTAGAATCAATTTTCAGTTTCTGGTCACTTTATCTTCCGGTGACAAGGAAAAAGACTCAAATCAAATATAGTAAATAACCTGCATACAAACCAGCAAAAGTCACAAGCCGTCCTTAACTCGTCCCATTTGACCTAGCTGCACTACTGTCACATGCGTTCTTGCTATGTCTTCACAAAATGACAGGAAAAATAGTCTAAGGCTGCATTTCCCCACAGTGGGCAACAGAATCAGTAACTAAAAGGGTTTCTATTGGAAAGAGCTACACGTTTGCAATCTCCTGTTTTGCAGATTGATTGTATCAGTATTTCCCTGGCATCCAAAGTGAGTGAGGGCATAGACTGTGGCCTGAGGCAGGCAGTTCAGATGTCAGTTTGCTGCTCCTTATTGATATGACCTTTGTGCGTTCATTAACTTTTCCTAGCTGCAGTTTTCTCTTCTGTACCACACAGATAATGAGAGCAAAGCAAACTAGGAAGCAGTGAACACTAAGTGCATTAGTAAATACGTTCTCCTCCTCCTTTTGTAGTTAGTAAGAACTGCCCTGCCTAATGGACACGGTATTTGTGGGTGGTGACTGACAATGTTAGCTGAAGTGATGATCTGAGTGCTGCTTCACTGCAGTTAGATTGCAGAACTTTTCCAAGCCATCCTTCCCACCTGCTCAGTTTCCTCCCTAGCTTGGTTTTTGTTTCTTTAGTGCTTGGTTCAGATAGTTTTTCCAAAATGCTTTCTCTTATACCTGTACCTTTTAAGATAAGCCCTCTCTGCTATCCCACAGATTGTTCTGTCTGCTCCCTTTTATGCACTGGCTTTTGCTATATCTTCTTTTTCCCTTTCATATACCTTTCTCTGAGCATCATTAGGGAGTTCATCATGTCTTCCTATAACTTGCATTCCAAATCCTCATTAACAGTTACAGGACTATATTTTCCCCCAGGGGTGATACATACTGCTTCCAAATCTATCTTCAATTCTACTAAAAAATGCATATGTTAAATGTTTGGAAACTAAAACTGAGACCTTTCTCATTCACAGATGAAAGGAGCTGTAATACCTGGAACCTGGACTCAGCCCTGCAACCTGGACTTCTGCTCCTTTACTGCCATCTTCTGACCTACGTTTGCCGCTGGGCTCAGCCAGCTTTCCCGGCCTCTTCTTTCTCAGGTAAGGACACAGAAACTGAGCAGAAGCTTCAGAGACTGTAGTTCTAACCCAAATCTCTGCACATCCTCAGAATCATGCCCCAGATGGGAAAGGCTCAACAAGGATAAAATCTATCCCAGGGGTCTGGCAGTGGGGCCAAAACTATTAAAATGAAAACTCCCCATACTATCCCATGAAGAATCACATTCCTGGCAAAGATTTTGTAGGTGTCCCCTGAAGAATGGAGGATAACAAATTGCAAGCTGCAGAATGACAATGAGAACAATTTTACTCAGTGTTTCTTATAGGTGTCTTTTGTCAAAATATTCTCTACTTTGTGGGAAACTGAACTCTCAGTGACTGAGCATTGTACATGCTAGAGAACACGTACTTTGGGAATACACAACGACTTCAAAGCTCACAGACCACTCTCAGGTGTTTTTAATTCACCTGAGAGGTCATCAAGAGGGGGTTACCTGTCCCCTGAAAGAGTTGGGAAAGTGTGCACATGGATTCAAGGCTCCAAATAATTTCTAATGATAAACCACCCTTCTTTATTCTGTAGAACAATTCATTTTGCTCCAGTGTGACTATTTCCAAAATTGAGAAGCATAAATTTTATATAGAATACTAAATATAGACACAGAGAGGTATGGAATTGTGTCTTCCAAAGTGGCATTTTTGAAATATTAGTGATTTATTTGAGCAGTACATGTGGACAGAAACTGTATTGAACTTTCTCCTAAAATTATAAGACTCAGAAAATGTGATATAAACAGGTTACCTTTTATTATGAAATTTATTAAAAAGTCAAGTTAAATAGATCAGCAATATCACAATACTAATTAAAATGGAATTGATAAATAGAAAACAGTATGTCATTATCTTTCCACTATCAAAATGTTTCTTACAATTTCCTTATAGACATTCAATCGGAGACACATGATAAGTCTCCTTTGGAATGCTTGGTAGAAAGAGGGCGTGTGTCTTCTATATTTTGAAATACTTATTTAGTTGCAAAAATTTGGGGGCAGGCCCCAATTTAATTTGTATCCAAATAATTAAAAATAATGGATGCTGTTTAATTTTTTAGTAGCTGCCTTATGCACACCATCTTCTGACTAATATGACTAGTTTCAACTATATGATAGCTGCATTATTATAGACCATATTTATTACAGACCATGTATGTAAATTTTATCAGACATACATCTTTGTTCTCACTATTGTTTAATTTATATCTGAAAATGGAATTGTAGATATTTGAGGAGATCTGTTTTTTAGAGTTGAGTACATTATAATCTCCTATTGCTGTGTAATAAATCAGCCCAAGACTTGATGGCCAAGGCTAGGAAAATAATGTCATTATTACCTGTTGTCATTTGGAGTGGAATCTGGAGTTCTGCTGAGGTAGCAGAGGCTCCTATGCATGGCATTCAGGGGAGCTGGGACTTGGGATCTGCTATCTGTGGTTGATGACAGCTTGATGACAGCTGCAGCCAATGGCCATTAGTCATCCCAAATAAGCTCAGGCTTCCCCTGTGACCTGCCTTTCTCACAGGGTGCTGGCAGAGTCCAAAGACACACAGAAACTATCTTCAAGCCTGGTCAGGGCTCTGCCCCTGCCCATGCATCAGTCTCACCCATCCTATGTTCATTCAGGGACATGGTGTTGAACAGGGCACAGCATAGCCTCTGCCTCCCGATACAATTGCTGCAGGTGACCTTGGTGGCTGTGTTTTGGCATTGTCACATTGCCCCTTGTATTAGTCAGGGTTTTACTAGAGAAAGCAGATATAACATGAGATATGCAAATGTACAAGAAATGACAAAATTGGCTTAAGTGGTGAGCCACAGAGTTGGATGAGGAAGCATGCAGAAGGTTTCTGCATGCTGGAAGCAGAAGGATTCAGTCCAAGGTCTGGAGTTCACCCAGTGTCTCCTGCAAGTCCACACCAGCAGGCTGATGGTTCTGCAACAGAAGGCTGAAGGCTCTACAATGGAAGGCTGAAGAGTCTGTGCCAGATGGATTCAAACAAACTGTAACTGACAAAGAAAAAAAAAAAAAACTGGGCCTCCTATATATGCTTGTATGGAAGAAACAAAAAAGTATGGAAAGAGGAAGCAACAAGAAAGGGTCCTCAGTTCCCAATCCTGAGAACACTGATTCAAGAAAGGTAAATGCAAAGGAGAATGAAGACAGAAAACATGCAATATCACACACGGCACCAACAGAAATAAAGCGGTATCTCCAGAGTCTCATAGACGAGTTCAAAAGTGAAGTATTTAATGAAATAAAGCAAAATATAAGTAGAAGAGTTAGAGAAATGCTAAGCACCGCCCAAGAAAAAACAGATGATGGAATGGAAGAACAGAAAAAAAAGGGTAGAATTGTTTGATGGAGAAAATAGAGAAAACATAGAATACGTGAAGCAGGTTCAAAGAGGTTACCAGGAAACTAAAAACTCTATTGAAAGCTGGCATAAGAGCTTGAAAGAAACTAAGGATATATTATCTGAACTGGAGGGCAGATTTTTAATGTGGGAGCATGAAATGAAAAACTTCTTAAAACTAACAAGGAAACAAACAGCAATAATACAAAGGCTAGAAGATGATAAAAGGATCTATAACTTAAGAATTAAAAACATAAAAGAAGAAGTAGGGACACAAACAAATGAACTACAAAGGTTATTCACAGAAATAATCCAGGAGAATTTCCCTAATTTAGCAAAAGGTAAAGATACTCAGATGTATGAGGCGCACAGGACCCCAGCCACCTACAACCCAAACAGAGCTACACCCAGGCATATAATAATAAAAATTCCAGAAATCCAAAATAGGAACAGAATATTAAAAGCCATCAGAGACAAGAAACAGATCACTTACAAGGGAACACCCATCAGAATTACAGCAGACTTCTCGGCACAAACCATGAAATAACAAAGACCACGGTGGGAAACAATTCAAGTTTTGAAAGATAATAACCTCTAGCAAAGATTGATATATCCTGCACAACTGTCCCTAGAAATTGATGGAGAAACAAGGTGCTTCCAGGAGAAAGAGGAACTAGGGGAATTTGCAACCACCAGTTCAACTCTACAGAAAATACTGCAAGATATTCTAAAAAAGAAAAATTCCAAGATTCCAGAAACAGTGGCAGAGAGGCCACAATGAATGGAGCAGACAGCAAAATGAAGAAGACAAACTGACAGCTAATGACAGAAAAAGAGCTCAACAGAAATGAAGCGGAGAAGATTGCATAGTAGGAACAGCTATTTTGGAGAAAACAAGACATCATAATAGGTGGTGCTGATTTAATATCATCTTGTTTTGAAGTCCCATCAAACTTTTGTTCTTCTGTCTCCATCAGTCTTAACATGTTATATCTTATTGGATTTTATTATATGTGATAATATAAACAAAAACTTTTATAGACAAGGAGATTATACAGAAACCATTGTTCATTTTCTGTTAGTTGATTCTAAATACCCTGTAATACTGTCATTCTCTTGAATGGTTTTACATTGTCTTGACATGTTTGATGCTAGAGTATACAAAGTTATACTCAAAGATTTCAAGGAAAGAGACACTATGATAACTACTTTTATGTCCGATGTCTTGTGGTGAAACACTATTTTGCTTAAATGGTTATGGTTTACCCTGTGCTGTTTTGTTGTTATGCCCTCTTTTATCTCAATCTCCTTTTTTATTATTTACTTTTTTTATTTTTATCATTTTAATTAAGGGAAAAATAAATAAAAAATAGCAGGATATATTATAGTAACCCACTTTGATTTCCTATTAACTTGATTTGAAACCCTGTATTACTCTCACCATCTTGTTTTGACTGATTTTCCTCTATTCTGTTTTGCTTGACAGTACCAAATTCGAAAGTATAGGCAACAACTGTGAAGACAATAAGATTCATTATGATGCCCATTCTGGTTGAGTATTATTTTCTTTTGAAGTCCTGTAATATCTCCAGTATTTTGGTTTTATTGGTTTTGTTCTTTACTGTTTTGTTCAATTTTATTATAACTGATGATATAAGCATTTCTTTTTAAGATAGCAAGAGGCAGTATGGTAACCATTGTTGATCACCTTGTATTTATTTTGTTTTTACAGTATGTATTATGTCCATCCTTTTGATTTGACTGACTCTGTTCTGTTATGTCACATTTGGTTTTACTCTCTTCAAAAAAAAGTAATAAGAACTGTGCGAGTAATAAAACCCAAATGGTGTAATTGTCATTGTACAAAAGAGAGGAAAAGAAAGTGCTCTAAAGGATATAACTGCATATATATTTAAGTGTATAAGATAGATAACCATATTACTGAGTTTTGTTGGATCATTGAACAGAACTGTTTGCAGTCTCACTCTTTGAATGATATTTTATATGCTTTAATTTTGTAACTTGAACAACTATTTCTAAGATAACAATATGTAATCTATTAACTAGTTATTTCTTGTTTATTTTTTCTGAAATTCTGTATAACTTGTACACTTTTTTTTTTCTTTTTCTCCTTAAGTAAAATTTAAAAAAAAAAAGTGTATGCCAGAAAGCTAAAGAGTACACTGGAAGCCAGGAGACAAAGTCCAAACTAAGGGCAAAGACTGGAGCTTCTCCCAAGAATGCAATGCATTCATTCTTCCTCCTACCCTTTTATTCCTCCAAGTGAAGAGCCACCCTAGCATCGGTCTTCTTCTACATCCTTGTGTGTAGAGTTGCTAAACCCATTTAGTTAAGCTTCGAAATGTCTCAAATTGACACAATCAATCAACAATTACAGTTCTCTGGTCCATATTATGGGCAAATCACATATATGCCAGAAACCCCCAACGACTCTCAAGAATTCTTACAAGAAACGGCATCCCTTGTTGGCATCAGGCTCAAATTACATCAGAGTATTGTTACACAGTGCACACCCTGATCTGGGTGCACGATGGACCTGGCCCCCTGTGTGTGGATTCTGAGTGTAGCTCCTGTCTACCCACAGATCTCTCAACTAAAGACGCAGATTGCTTGTCCAACTGCACCCAACCATACAGAGTTTAGAAAGACATCGACTCACTTCCTCACAAGCAAGGGGAATAGGAGTCACATGGCAGATGTGACCCACAAAAACTGTGTGCCCTTCCAGCCCAGGAGAAGCAGCGAGGAAGACCATCATCCTCCCTGTGTACCTGGGGACCCTGTTGGCCAGGGAGAATCAGGAAGGAAACCACCTCCGCTTCCCAGCCCCCCACACCCACCCATGAGCAACTGGACAGGACTCAGGCTGAGATGAGAACCTGAAGTAGTGAGACAACCTGGCCTCTATGTTATTTGATTGACTTTGCAGGCCTGGGGCTGGTGATCTGGGTCACTATTTAGAGGATAACAATATGCAATACAGTAACGACTGTGGATTTCCTGCTGTCCTATTATTGCTTTGTTTTGTTTCATTTTACTGTTCTGTTTTGCTCCCTTTAATTCTTTAAAGTGTTTTCTAGAGTAAAAAAAGATTACAAGATGATGATGGGCAGGTGCAGCAAAGCCCTGATTTGGGCTCAGTCCGCTGCTTGTCACCCCTGACGGCCGTGATCTCTGTCCTCTTGGCCTTCGTCCCTGTCCTCCGATTCACCATCCCTTTCTCATTAATTCAGTGTTCACTACTAGGCAGTCTCCTCACCCAGCTTCTAAATGCAAAGAATCAAGGGTTGCTAGGCTTGCTTTCAGATCTTATTGTCTGTTTCAGCCTAAGCTGGTAGTGATTCCACCAGGAACTAATGACTAAATTTACTTTTGAGCATTTGTAAGAATTCTACAAATATATCTGCATTCCTGGAAAATCAAAGCTAAGCCCACGATTTCCAGGATAAATTTGTTGCTCCTTTGGGTTCCCTGCCAGGTTCCGGTGGGACCACAAGGCTGAGATTGCAGCTCTATGGCTTAGCGGAGTGGGTCTCTTAGGTGCACCCATAACACCCGCAGCCCTGTGTCAATGGCTCTATGAAAGACCATGGAAGTTACTTTGGCTGTCTTTAATCATATTATTCTCACCTTGGGTTTAATTGTGGCCTCAAGCCTTTCTGCTGTAGGGAGACTGGGAACGAGATTGTATCAGGCCCCTTCTGCCTGCATTCAGCGGCCCATTCCTCAGCTCATCTTCTAGTTCTGCACATTTCTTCATACACAGTAGGAGGAAACACCTGCGCTTTTAGTGTCTCTTCCTGGAAATCGTCTCAGCTAACTCTCCACATCACTTAGACCATTTCCCACCTTCTATATTTCTTCAAAAGACAATGATGCAAAATTTCTGCCATTCCATTAAAAAGTCCAGTTTCCTCTAGCTTTCCAATAGTTTCCTCTCTTAAACCTCTCAATGACACCCCCCCCCCAGTTTATTTATTGTTCAGCACCATTTTTAGGTCTTTTAAATTTTTCTACTCCTTTAATGGTTTTTTCCTTCAATTTGTCAACTGACTCAAAGCTCATGTTGCATAATTTAGGATGTCATGGTAGCATGGAAATTTAAGTGCTGAAATACATCCCAGTTACCTTTGCCACATAGTAACTCACTCGAAATATTAGTGAATTAAAATAGCAAACATTGCTTATATTTATTTACTATGGTTCTGGGTGAGGTGTAGCCTAGCCTAGCACAGGGATATCTTGATCCAGTATTTTTCTTTCTTTCTCTCTTTCTTTCTTTCTTTCTTTCTTTCTTTCTTTCTTTCTTTCTTTTTTTCTTCTTTCTTTCTCTTTTGTTTGTTGGTTTATCTGTCTTGTTTTGTATAGACAGTGTCTCACTGGATTTGAACTCACTGTGGAACCCAGGTTGGCCTCAAACTTGAGAGATCCTCCTTTATCATCTCCTCTAGTGCTAGCATTATGGAGCTGCACGAACACAGCTGGCCCAATATCTTTTGTGCAGTTGCAGAAACTGGGGCTAGATTTACCCAAAAGACGTTCTCATTTCTAGAATAGCTGTTATTGATTGCAAGCTATAACCTTTTCTAAAGGTGCTTTCTAGGATAATAAGTTCTTAAATATATCATATTAATTGTATTTACGTATGTGTAATGAATATGAAGTTTGGGTCTTCTCATATCATAATGATGTCATTTCAAGACCAAAACTTTAAGGAACAAAATGGAAAGCTGTCAATTTTTTTACGACTGAACAAAGAAAATAGCAAACAATTTCTTGCAGTACTATATTGATAGCTTGGCCCTAAATTAATAGGAATGGTGCATCAACCCCAATTGTTGTGAGGATAAATGGCAAAAGTTAGTTGCCGGCACATGTAGGATTGGGGTCAGGCATCTCAAAACCATGCAGTCCTGAGGCAGGACCTGGGCACGTAGGTCACCAGGATGAAAACTGAAATGTTAGTAGTTAAAATCACTAGGATCTTGGATTTACTTGAATGTAATTGGGTTGGGTGAAAGAAAAGCAGTGCTCAAAAATAAGAGTGTCTAAAGAACATCAGCTTTGAAACTGAATGATAGTAAGACAGATTTTCTATGTGTTTTGTATTCTTTCTTATGTATTTTGTATTATGAAGTTTCAAATACACTCTTATTGATTTCATTATATATTATTTGCTTGTTTTGCCTCAATGTTAATTTAAAAACTTTAATTCAAAATATTAGTTACATTTTGAATGTAGGAATTATGATTGCTTTAGGATCATTTAGTATAAATTTAACCATAAACTCTTCACAATTTACTTCCAAATCTATTACATAAAATTCTATCAGCAGTTCTAACTTGAATTCTTATTCAAATCATATTTTCCCAGTGCATACAGAAAAATAAAATAGACCTATACCTAATCATAAATTCCCAATAAATTTAGTAAATAGACATAAATTTAAAAATGACTATATAGATGAATTTACCAATGCAATTCTGTAACTTCTTTCCTAGAAAGAAACTTCAATTTATAAGAAAATATAACAGATCATGTAAAATAGTTATCATTGAATGTTATGAGGTTTCTTGCAAATGTATGCCATAATTTATCTTTCTCAATTATACCCTATAGCAATAAAGCATGAAAGGCATTATTTCTGTACCACTAAAAAAAACAAAAACAAGTTAGAACACAAAAGCAGAGTCTTCTGAAACAGGAAAAGTTATACATGTCAGGTCATTTTACAAATTACAAAGGCAAAAGAAAAATTCCTAGTTGACAAAGTCGACCATAATACTTTAGCTTGTAGATCAACTAGAGTGACTCAGTACTTTATCACTGTCCCTTGCTAAGGGAATCATAGAAATCACAAGTCACCTCTGATATCCGCTATTCATTAAGGAAAAGTGTTAAAATTAACACTCAACTCAGCTGTTTTCAATGTGTAGACTGCATGACACAGATGCTGATAGCAAAGAAAGCTTTCACTGTGTTGAATGGCCAACTGTTGTGGTAAAGAATATTAACAGTTAAACGCAGCAGGGTTGCCAGGATCCGTGATTACCTTGATTACACAAGGGACACAAGAAGTGTGTAGGGTGTGGCCCTGGCTCCATGAGTCAAGTTAGAAGCAGCCTTGGTCTGAGAAGGTTGTCAAGGGGGAAAATGTAGGAATATCATGATGAGGACAAAGGATTTTTCTGCGGGAATGTGAATTAATCAACTATAGATCAATTGGTCTTGAGTAGCACAAAGTGTGGGATTGTTAAAAGTCAGTTTTCTGAAAAAAATCAGTTCTTTGATTGACTGAGAAGTCGCACCTTATTCTATTAATTTTATTTTCCTTGGTACATGTTGAGCACACCTGATGACCACACTCATTGGGGGAATGTCTACCCATTCTTGATAAATCATAATTCTTTTTCCCACTCCCTGGCCCTCCTTTTAACCCTTCTTCTGCTCCTCATTTAATTTACAAAAGCTTTGTTTTCTTCCTTTATCTCTTTTTCAATCCCTTTTTCCTTTCTTTCCTCCCCTACATCCCTTTGGGGAAGTTTTCCCTATCACCCAGTATCTTTCCTCCACTTGTCTCCTTACTTACTCTTTTAGCTTCTTTTTAGTGTTATCTATGGCTGTGAAGTCCTATTTGATTATCACAGATTTCCCTTAAATCATGTTATTGGGCAAACAATTGTGAAGAACTCTCCTAGAGAAGCCATTCATGTCTTTATAGAATAACCCTTAACTGTTCTCTACAGAAGTTCTTTACAGAATAACCCTTACTATTCACTGGCAAAATCCCCATCTGCTTGGTCCTCGGTGGATGAATGCTTCTCACTGGTCATCTGTTGCTCTTTTTCTGTTTGTGGATGTGAGGAGCCCACATGACCACATTGCCTGATAGACAAAACAACCCATAGACATTCGACTCATTGAACCTCAGACTGTGAGAGAAGACAGTCTGTAAGAAGTAGACACTAGGTAAACAGTGATAGAGTTCTTACTCTGTTTTCTTCTTGAAGATGTTTATTACAGCTAAAGAAAGATTGTGAGGTATGTTGTTCGTATCATATCCGGGGCATCACCCCAATATCACCAGCTATTCCTTCTAGCTGTCCCACAGCTAAGCCTTACACGGGCCATGATGACATGATTCTATGAAGCCAGATCTCTCAGGATGGTGGGGTTGAAGGATAGCATGGTTCCAAATCTCCAAGTAAAGTCCTAGACCTGAGGGGATGCATCTAGTCCACAGTGACTGGTGTTGATCCTGATTTTCACCCTCTGCACTGACACCCTGAGACTCTCTTTACCTGTTTCTCTAGTCATTCTGATCTCACACAACTGAATTGTACCTTATTAATTTTAATTTTATGCGGTATTTGCTTTTAGTACAAACCTTCAATTCTTGTGTTTCTCTTCCAAGTTTTGATTCTCTCTCTCTCTCTCTCTCTCTCTCTCTCTCTCTCTCTCTCTCTCTCTTTCTCTCTCCCCCACCCCCCGCCAAGTCCAGGCCATATGTTCTTGCTTGCAAAGGACTTTCTTGTGAAGATTCAAAATCTGTAACCTTGTATGCCTTAGCCTATCTCTAGATTTCACAACATCCTACCCATGTCATTAGCAAACTTTCTCTGAGAGGGCATTACAGTAAGTACTCAGTTTTCCATATCTATATTTTATTTAAACTGTTCAATTTTGCCATTAGAGAGCATCCATGAATATGTAAGTAGACATTAGTAATACATTTACAAAAAATTTTCTTTCCAAAGACTGATAGTTGGTCCAATTTGGGACAGAAGCTTGCTTTAGTGTAAACAATGTGCCAGGGTAGGCCCTTAACCAGCTTCCATCTAATAACTCTGGGCCTGGGGCTGATCTCAGCCACATCCATTTTTGGAGACAAAGCATTTTTAAGAATCACTGCAACCTGCCTGGCAAGCACAGGTTGTATGTGCAGTCCCCAGTAGCAAAATATATACATAAATAAATAAAAAATATAAAAAAGTACATAATCACTGCAAACGGTTTCCAATGTTTCCCTCGCACTCTCATCAGACACCTTGCCAAGTGCATTCTCTGTTCTTTGCTTCGTGTGCCCTCTGCAAAATTTTGTCAGAAACCGATGCTAGTGCCACAGTTGTTTTCTGTCACCATTGTCACCCACAATGAGCACATGTGCTGCAGACCCTCCGTTTCTCAAAAGCTTAGCTTCCACTGGCCGCATATTCAAGTCTGGTTGTACAATTTCTGAGGCCTCATGCAAAACACAAGTGCAGGCCCTGATTCCAAACACTGGAGCAAAGAGGCTGGCTTAGTTTGGTTCTGTTTTCTTTTGCTTTTGCTCTGCAGCCTCTTTTTTAACTATGGTGGACTTGTTATTTGCTATTAATTGTCACATTTTCTTGGGCATGCTGTGGATTACAGCACAGATGTACTTTTCCACAGGGGCCCCACGTGTGGTCTTTTAAGAGGTGATAGCCCCCCCCCCAAAAAAAGGAGGTGATGCCCCACACTCCAGGACACCACCTACATCCCTACAAGGGGCAGAGGGGGGCAGCAGTCCTGGGCAAAGGCACATCACAGGAAAGTAGAAAAGCAATAAAAAGAGCGACCCTGTATGAACTCCAGCTGCAAACACTGGGTCCCAAAGGACAGCACTTCCCTAACACAGTCAGAGATAAGGTTGCTAATGACTCCAGAGAGCCTGAACGGACAATGAACCAGCAATCCCTGAGCCTCTGTGCTTGCAAGATGCCTGTTCCTCGGTTGGCACTGGCTCTGTTTCATCTTTCAGTACTATAACATGATAAATGAGAGGTTCTGAGGCCACTGAAAACGATGGATGACATTTTTTATCATTGTTTCTTTGCAAAATCAAAATATGTACAACACTTATCAAATGTAAGAGCAAACCAATTCCCAGTCCTCATTCTTAAAACTCATTTTCCTGAGCCACTCCTGTATAATGACGGTCGTGAGAGTCTTAACAAGAAAAGAGATCATCCACTAGAAAAAGTGGCTGTATCAAGTCAAGGAAAATGCTGTTTTCAAGACTGTGGGCAAGGTTAATGGGAAAATAAGGGTGGTTTAAGTGCCTTGGAGGTGACTGGGCTGAAAAACTGTTCCAAACCCAAAGGAATGAGCACGAGGAGATTCTTTCAGAGTAAAAACAGAACCCGGTTGTAGTTTAGGCCAGCAGAGGACGGTCCAGAGGTCCAGAGGCATCCACTTGACTAATTCAGCCATAGCCAGCCACACACACACAAGCAAGAGGGAGGAAGCTGGAAGAACTTTCTCTTCTGCTACTTACCCACCCTCTGATTGCTGGTAGATGCCTCTCATCTGCTAATCAGCACACTCCACACTGTACAGTTCACACTGGTCACATTGTGAAGGCACAGAGCACCAAAAAGTGGGTATAAAATAGAAATAATTGAGTAAAAATAGACAAACGGAGGCTTATTGCACACTTACACAAGTTTTACTCTGTAAGAAGAGTGCCTACACCAAGCACCATCCCCAAAGAATGAGATGGAAGTTAGAGTTTTGTGGATTGAATGCCCTGAAGTTTTAGATGTCTAGTATCAGGCCAACACTTGTGCAATTATTTTCACATTTTGCCAATCATAAAAACAGTTTCTCACTTAGAATGGTTCTACTGGCCATAGACTTACACTGTATCTTGAAGGGTTTGATTTTTAGGCATTTCCTGGGGTGATATTCTTTCTTTCTTGTAACAATGTTTTTAACAACTTTACAGCAACCACAAAGGCACAGGAATTAGGTACTGGGTTGAAGTAATTTACAGAAATTCTCCTGGCAGTACTTTGACGAGAACTATCAGAGGTAGTAAGCCACACACACCTCTCATTCCACCTGACACTGTGTAACTGTGTGAAACACGAGAACAAAAACAAAATAGAGAACATTGGGAGCAAAAAGAAGTGGACCAATATTTTACATAAAGCAGTCACAATGACTCAGTAGGAAAACATATGCTACTCCAGACAAGAAGTTATGACACTCAACTGAAGCATGATTGCAAATTCTACTAATGTGAGTTTATGTCAGTGCATTTGTATCTATCCTGCATCTATTTTTGTTTAACATTTATTTTGGTCTTTCCAGTAGTGCATTCAAAGAACACAGACTGTGCCTAAAATAATACACACTTCTGCTTAAAGTAGTATTGAGAAGGCATTATTGTCCTTTAATTCTATTTTTTAAAATTTTCTCACATGTCAGTGCATATTGCAACACACTGAAAAGTATATAATAAATTCAACTACCATTAGCATAGTAGTTTAATAACACTATCAACATTTTTACTGTACATAAGTATAAATATTATACTTCTATGCAAAGGCAAGCACATTACGTTTACTTATATCAGCAAAATCACAAATCTTAACAATGTGTTGTAGTGTGACTTTACAGTGACCACAATATCACTGGTCATTAAGAGTTTTTCGGTTCCATTATAATCTCAGGAGATCACCAAGATGTACACAGCCCATTAGTGACAGAAGGGTGGGAAGCAGCACATAACCACACGCATCGTCCGTGTTCCTGATCCATTCTGCCAGTCTGTTTCTTTTCATTCGTGAATTGAGACCATTTACACTAATGGTTATAACTGTTATATATTGGTTTATTGTTGACATGTTATCTTTCTACTGTTACATCTTTATTTTTCCATTCTGTTTAATTGCCTTGCATAGTGTTTTTTTCCTATTTGCATCTAAACTATCTTTCAGTATTCTTTGCATGGTTGGGTTGGTGATCATGAAGTTTTTCAGCTGTTCTTTGTCACTGACATATCTTATTTTTCCATCCATTTTGAACGACAGTTTTTCAGGGTATATCACTCTAGGTTGGAAATCATTTTCCTTTAGGATCTGAAATACTTTACTCCATGCTCTTCTTGACTTCATTGTTTGTGTTGAGAAGTCTGCTGTGATTCTGGTAGGATTTCCTTTATAGGTGATCTGTCTTTTCTCTCTAACAGCTTTTAATATTTTATTCTTATATTGGATTTCTGGGATGATGATTATTATATGTCTGGGTATAGTTTTATTTTGGTTATGGCTATTTGGAGTTCTATATACTTCACTAAACCATATGTAAGTTTCCATTCTCGTGTTTGGGAAATTTTCAGCTATTACTTCTGTAAATAGCCTCTTGATATCATTTGTGTTATCCCCTTCTTTTTCATTAATCCCTATGAATCTTATGTTGTTTTTGTTTGCATCATCTTGCAGTTGTTGAATTATTTCCTGATTCCTTGTTATTCTTTGAAGATGTTTCCTTTTCTGTTCACTAGCTGAAATCTTGGCTTCCAGGTTTGACATTCTATCTTCACTTTCACTGAGGCAGTTTTGACAACTTTCAATGCAATTTTTGATTTCCTGTATACCTCTTTGTATTGCTTCATGTATTATTTGTTTCTTATATTGCTCATCCAGGAATTCTATCTTTTTGTTTTATTTCTCTAATTTCTTAACTGTGTCTTCTTTAGATATGTTCAGCATCTCTTTCATTACTTTTATCATTTCTTCTTTTACCTGGGAGATTATTTCTAGTTTGAATTCCTTTAAAGCTTCCCAAAGTTGCTTCTTTATTTCAGTTGCTATTATTTCACATATTTCAGGTGTATGGCATGTTTTTGTTCTGAGCCCAGTTCCCTCCTCCAGCAGCACAGTTCCCCAGATTGAAAGAAGGTCACTGGGCATGGCCAAGGCTGGCCTCAAACGTGCAAAGCCCAGGCTAGCATGGCTGGAATCTGGGCATGTCCTTGACCACTGGGAGAGATGATCTTAAACTCTCCAAGGGCTCGGGATTGTGAGTAAGAATTCATTCTTGCCCTCCAGGAGCCATCTTCCATGTTCCTAAGCCTCAAAAGGAGTTTGATCTTTCCATGCTCCTTATGTTCCTATCTTTAGCCCTCTGGAAGCATGCATATACTTGCAAGTACACACACACAAACACACACACACACACGCACGCACACACACACATTTTTAAGTGTGACTCTGTCTGTCAGCTTTACATTGCTGTTACAAAATACCTGAGGGGGAAGAGTACACTTAGGGGAGAAAAAGATGATGCGGGATCAGCATTTCAGAGTTTCCGGCCTGTAATTAACTACTTGTTCTGCTTTTAGTCCTGTGATAAAGAAAACATCATGGTGGAAGCTAATGCGAGAGGAAAGCTGCAAACCCACGACAGCCAGGCACACAGAAAGAAATGGACAGACTACATGAGGGGCTGGGAACACAGTCATCCCCTTCAGATTCCCCACCCAAGGGGCACAATTCACCCAACGAAGCAGCATCTTCCAGTGAAGCCACTGAGCCTTCAGTTCAACAGTGCAGTCATCCGGAGGTGAGGTAACACTCTTGTGACTCAGGAGGGAGACATTTGTTTTTATTCAAAGCATAAGTTTGTGCCTCTGAGCTGCAAGGGCATTTATGCAAAATATAATCTCTCTCATTATGCAAAACAAATCCAGCCTGTCTGAGAAAGGTACCACGGTCTCCACAGTCCCAGAATTTCTTTAGTGTTTAAGTCCAAAGGCCCCTCTGAGACTCAAGACAGACTCTAAAGTACAAGTCTTCATAAAATTTTAAAAAATAATAATAATAAGCTGCACACAATCGAGGAGAAACAGCACAGGTATGTGTTTCTAGTCTAAAAGAGAGGAAGGGGAAAAAAAAAAAAAAGGAAGAAGGATGGGACCAAAGCAAGATCCAAACCTAGGCAGCACATGCCGAGTCTCATGGCTTCACCTGGGTCACCTCAGTCAAACAGAGGCCACACAAGATGAGCCTCAAAAGGCTTGGACAGCCGGTCTCTGTGGCTTGCTGGCTGCTGCAGGCTGCACAGCCTCTCTCATGGCTCCTTTTGCCTCTTACAGCTCTCCTTGGAAAACTTTCCACATTTCTGGTGCTGTCACTGGGGTCTCCACTCTAGCTTTGGCTTCACTCTTTAGGATGTCAGGTCTTGCCCTCTCTAAAGCTGCCTGCAGGGATGCTGGCTCTGTCGTAAACTACCTGGCTTCCCAGGCCTTAATTTTGAACCACAGTGGAAGCTGCAGTGTCCTTACATCACTTGCAGTCTGCACTGCCATGTAGAAGATCCAAAATCCTTCCGCTTGGCTTGTTCAGCAGCCGTGCTTCTTGGCCTGTGCTTTACATGGATAACTTCTTCAGGCCAAACTGCAAAATATTCAAGTCTTTTACTGTGGTTTTTGCTCATGATTCGCATGGAAAATTTTGACTCAAGACACTCTCTAGTATCTATGTCACAGCCTGAATGTTGTATTGTCTTGAAATTTCTTCCACCAGCCTTGCACAAAGTGTTCTGGCACAGTCAAAATGTAGACACATTCCTCACCAGAGTTAAATGAATGGTCCTAGTCTGATTCTCAAGACAGCCGTCATTTCCTTCTACAGTGTCAGCAGTCTTTACTGTCTTAATTCCTCTCAGCATTCTCATCTTGCAAGCTACCACCAGAATCAAAACTGTTTTAAAAAGTGTTCTCAGCCTTTTCTTGCCTGCATCTCCAAACCTTTCCAAAGTCCTATTGCAAACAAGTGCTTTAGTCCTGTGAACCACAACAGTTCAGGTATGGTCATAAAAAGGACCCTGTACTGGGTTCAGTATTCTGGGTTAGTTTTGTATTTCTATGACAAAATACTCAAGGAAAACAACTTAAGGTAAGCAAAATTTATTTTGGTTCATGATCTCAAACGTTAGTCCATAATCAGATGCCTGCACTGCTTTTAAACCTGTAGTGAGGCAGTGACATCATGATAAAAAGACACAGCGGAGCAGAGAAACGGGGGGGGTATGTGCCTCATGGCATCCAGGAAGAAGAGAGGTGGAGGCCGAGAGAGAGAGAGAGAGAGAGAGAGAGAGAGAGAGAGAGAGACAGAGACAGAGAGACAGAGAGACACAATCACAGAGAGACACAAAGAGAAAGAAGAAGAAGGATGAAGAGGAGCAGAAGAAGAGAAAAAGGAAGAAAAAGAAAAGGAAGAAAAGAAGAAGAGGAGGAGTAAAAGGAGGAGAGGAGAGAAGAAGGGAGTGGAGGGCAGGGGAGAACAGGGGAGGGGACAGGGAAGGGAAGGTAAAGGAACGGAAAGGAAAGGAGAGGAGAGGAGAGGAGAGGAGAGGAGAGGAGAGGAGAGGAGAGGAGAGGAGAAGAGAGGAAAGGAAAGGAAAGGAAAGGAAAGGAAAGGAAAGGAAAGGAAAGGAAAGGAAAGGAAAGGAAAGGAAAGGAAAGGGAAAGGAAGGGAAGAGAAGGAGAGAGGCAAGAGGCCAGAAACAGGGTGTGTCCCTCAAAGCCACACCCAGGGACCCACTGCATCCAATTAAAGCCCATGGAACTGTGAATTTATCAATGGAGTGGTACAATGATGATCTAACACCCTGCTGCTCCGATAACTTTCTAAAATCCCCACCTCTAAACACATGAGCCTTTGGGGGACATTTTTACTTGCAACCATAAGTAGGAACCTCATAAGCCCAGTGTAGTCTAGGTTTTAGTTTACACAGGACAATCATCTAGGGATCAATCAGTTTATAGTCATGCTTAAGGCAAATGAAAGCTGAGAGATGTCATTCTTCTTGCTGCAATGTCAAAGAAGAGACAATCGACCACTACTGCCAAAATAGAGTAGCAAAAAAGGACAGAAAGGGTCAAAGTGTGCTTTGAAAGATGAGTTGGGAAGAAGCTTCTTGACAGCCAAGAACGACTCACTGCTTACCTCAGAGGTGTGCACAGTGAGGACCAGATCACACTGCAGCTGCCATGTTCCCCCTGAGCTCCCCATTCCTTTCTTGCAGCAGGGGAGCTAGGGGAGTTTCCTTGGGCTGTTGGAAGGTCAGTGTCACATCTGCTGTATCAGTGAATTGCACACCAACAGGTTAATGGAGTCGCTAGTCCAAGTTCACCGTTTCCAGGTTTTGTCATACGATATTGGCTCTTCAGAGGGACCACTCTAGTGCAAGTTCTTCTTAATCCTCAGTAATGACCTTTTAGTTTAATGAGGGGTAAGGTTTGTGGTCTCAGATGCTCTTGAAAAAGTGTCATTGTGGTGAGACCTTCTGTGGATGCTACCACATGTCTGTCTGACACTAAGGATCCCTTTAGTGCTTATAGATACTCACAGAAAAATCTCTCTGTGGGTGTCTTTCAGGTTGACCTAACACAAATCACCTTCCATTTATTATTCATTCTTGTGTAAATTGTTCTTTTCAATTGCAATCAACCAACCTTGGTACATTAAATTTAAAAGTGAGGCCAATGTAATATTGTCTGAACATGCAGTCTTTTGTTTTCTTTAAGGTCATATCATTTTCCTTAAGTAACTGTTAAGATTAAAGGCTGAATAAATGAATTAGGAACATTTTAGAAAACAGGATATTATACTTTAATAGAACAATGCTTACAAACCAGTTGCAATGTTTTAGGTTGCAAGAGAGTATAAAAGAAAAGAAAACAATACAAATTTACATGTATCCAAAGCATCAACATTTTTAACAACTAATGAATAATCTCTGAATAGTTTTGAGTCCAATTTCTCTTGAATTTCTATAGGTATTAACTAAACAATGCCTTTGGAGAGAAACATCACCACTATTGAAATACTGACAGTCAGAGGGAAGAGAGCAGCGGACTGTACTGCAGAGAATCAATTAGTAAACCAATTAATTATCTGCCATGTTTTTGCAGATGCAAGATATCCACTATTTATCCACATACATTAGCAAGATTCTGAACCCCTAGCCATGAATGTGGGTGTCTGTCGCTAACTGAAGGACTAAGGTACTGGCTCAGTATAGTCAAATCTGTGCAGAAAAGGATTCATTGCCCAATAAAGACCTCACTGCTGGAAACTAGTTTCAGCCTAGTTAAACTCTGGAGGGGCTGGATTTATAAATTGTTAGTGTAGCATTCCCTGAAGAGGAATCAACCAAAATGAAGTTTTCTAAGCTCCACTCTAAAAATTCTAAATCAGAATTTCCAAAGGAACAGCACTAAGGCTGAGAAATGCATATTTTTAAAGTAGCTTCCCAAGAAACTTTCTGTACACTGGCATTTAGGAAATACCAAAACTTAAATAATAATAACAGAACTATTCAGAGAATAAATGAATGTAGTCTGAAATTTCCTCTTAAACCCTCATAATCTCTGATCTAATCTGTCACCAAATCAATGTAATTGTATCACTTCAAGGGCATTGGCAACTGTTTTGTTTTGTTTAGTTTGTGACACTAACAGCATGCTGAGTTTGTTCTGCTAAACTCTAGAGACTAAGCTTGCACTTGCTAATTCAGAATTGACTAGCGCTAAGCAGCTATTGAGCCTGGAAATGTGGCTAGAGAGGTAGAGAAATAGGATTCCTTATTTTATTTCACTTTTGTTGATTTATTTATAATTTTATAAGTCATTGTATTATACATATATTGGAAAACTTTAAGTGTGCATGAATTAATTTGTAATTAAGAATCTATTTTTTCAAGTGCTAATTCATTGTAATCTTAAATCAAACTTCTTTGATGAAAAGTCAGTGTTCACATGCTTTTTAAGTTAAGAACATGCATCAAATCTCAAAAGTAAGTAGTATGTAAAAGAGCATGCAAAATATTCAAATGATTTTGTATTACTTCTCTGCTATAATATGAGAGACAGAGAGCAGAGTGAGAAAGACACACAGAGACAGAGAAAATGAGAGAGACAGAGAGCAAGAGTGAGAGAGACTGAAACGGAGACAGAGACAGAGACAGAGACAGAGACAGAGTATGAGAGGAAACTAAGTAAATTATTACCCTGAACTTGAGTCCCATTCTATTTCTGCTGAAGAACTTGCACCATCTTGCCATGAAAGAAGGAAACAGATACCAAGCAGAAACACACTTACCGTTTAGTGAAAGAGACATATTTTTATAAAAGCCTAAAGATATGGGGTAACCAAAAGAAAAGTCAGCAGTTGACTTAGATCTGTTAGGAAAATTGAAACTAGATTTTTCCTAACTCATGTTTTAACATAGAAGTGAAGCAAACAAAAGTAGCAATAAGAGATTTTTTTGTTAACTATCCTTTAAGAATTTTTGCTCCTTACACAGGATATACATTTTTGCCCATTGTTTGACAATCAAGAAATATAATCAAAGGATCAAAAGAGGAAGGAAGGAAAGGCATTCTTCCCAGAATGTGGTGCATGGAGTGTTCTAGTCGTTCGGATCAGAGTTAATACCGTTTGCAAATTCTGCTCAAACAGTGTCTTCCCAATTGCTCTTCAACTTGCCCAACATGCATTTAGCAAAGATAGATAGAAAGAGGCATAAGTAGAAGACAGAAGAGCATCAATGAAAGAAAACACCCAGTAAATCAAGCTCAGTGTGTGAGAAACTAAGACTTTCTCTTCTTATCCTACAGACTTTACCCTGCTCACCTCTTTTGTCTCTCCTCCTGACCAGTCTAGTTCTATTGCTATCAGAGTCAAACAAGGCCACAGTCCCGTCTAAGAGGCATGACGAGACTGCCCAAAGCAGGACATCAGGCCTGAAGAGAGAGGAAGGGAGATGGGAGTGAGGCTGGAAGCCTGGCAACGCAAGGAGAGAAGTACACAGAGGGAGTCAAGGCTGGTGTCCTGTGGGATGGTGTAGACAGCCCAGTGCAGGGTTCAGTGCCTTGTCGAGGTTACAAAATTCCTATCTGTCTCATTGATGGAACAGACTTATGAGCTGTGGTCAGACACAAGCGGGCAGCGGGGAGTGAACACAGGATGAAGGGGAAAAGTCAGATGAAGAGGATGCATACACAGGAAACAGAGTCTTCTGACTCTGGGGATGTTAAACATGGGGATAATGGAAGCTCGTGTCAGAGAGTACAGCTGTGTAGCAAGCAGGATAGAAGAGGTCCAAAGGAGCATGGGGTGCAGACTTAGAAGTCATTCAGGAAACTCTTGTGCACCTGTACTCCTCCTGCCAAATTGGGCTTTTACGATGCTTGTCTTGTCTCCAGCAAACTGGAGATCCTCACAGACATAACAAAGGACATGGTGATTAAATGTGAAGCTGGAGGGGCTGGGGAGTTAGCTCAGTGGCATAAGCGCCTGCCTTCCAAGCAGGCAGTCATGAGTTCGATCCCTGGTACCGATAAAAAAGAAAAAGACAAAAAAAAAAAAAAAAAAAAAAGAAAAGAAAATTTGAGCTGATACTTAGAGCAAAGCCAAGGGAAGATTCAAAGAACAATTCCTAAAGGTCAGTGAAGCAGATGCATCAGATGACAATTTAAACACTAATAAATATGATAAAGATAGTAAACCAGAATGCCAGATTAATAAACATGGGTATCTGAATAAATTTAGAGGTAGCATTTTGAAACTTCTGCCTCACCGAATGTTTATTGATGGCAAAGGAGGAAAGAAGGCCCAATGCCATACAAGCAGGAGGCCTGGCTCGGACGTGCAACTACACAAGAAGGTGCATGGAAGAAGAAAGACAGAAGACAGCTGAGGGTGTTTGCAAAAACACGAAAAGGAATGCCTGTGAGCACACAAACAGTCATAAGCTGTAAACCCAGGTTTCATGACCCGTGCCGGGCCATATCCTCCCATGTCACTCTGCACGTTTCTGTGACTAACACTGCGGAGTTATTCATTTTTCAGCTGTCCATGTATTACTCCGTCTTCCCAACAATACCAAGAGCTTGAAAGACAAAATATTTTCTGCATATACAGAGCACAAATCTTGCTGTATGATCATGTCTCTCTCCTAAAGAAAGTGATTTGTAGCTTCATAATAAAATCACCATGTTGTGACAAAAATAAGGCACTTTCAACAGTTTCGAAGATCATCGTAGCTTGGAAAAGATTGATGTAAACATGATTGTTTCTGGCCCTCAGTCTCTATAGAGAAAGAACTAAGCTTTAAACAGAAAGCAGGATTATACTTGGGGCTTTCAGTGTTCACAACTTCGCTTTTACCTCTCTGTGTGTAATTTAAATGTTTGGCTCTTTTTAAACTAAGTTTATGTTTGGTAGTCTCAAGGAAAAATAATATTTACAAAAATGACAAAAATATTTAAGGACTGTGAGTAGTTTTCCAGAATTTAAATACAAAAAGTACTACACAAGTAGACAAGATTTCTTGATAACAGTAATTATCAGGACAGGATCTCTCTCTCTGTCTCTCAAGATAAGAAATTATATTTTGTCATTTTTTTTTTTAATTTTCCTTGTCTGGGTTGATCTTTCATTATTCCTAAGCTTGACAATGTTTCAAAAACTATAGCCCTGATACATTTTTATTTTTTTACATAAATTCAAACATTTCAAACGTACCAGTTAAATAACACAGTCCCTGTCTGCTAATCCTTTGGTTCAAGAACATTAGCTTAGGAGGCTTAGTTGACCTGTCTATAGAGCGGCTGCCTATTGATCAGCTTCCTGCTCCTGGTACATTAGCTGATAAGTGGATGATTTCTCAGTCTCACAGGGGAATCTGAGGGCACGGATCAATCAGAGAAAAGGAATCAAATTCAAAGAACATTGTAAAAGGAAAGACACATTGCAGGAGCCTGACCTTCCACAACTGTGACCGAAATAGGGGTAGCAACAAAGGGTTGAAGAACCAGGCAAATTTCACTGAAGAAGAGCAATTCCTAGCATTAAATAAAACTATACTATGAAAATGTAAATTTGCTCCCAGCAAAGAACTAGAATGGATGGTCTGGGGATATTGTTTCCTGTTTGAAAGTTCGCTGTCATCACACTGATTTCCTTACAGACAACATTTACTGACATTTATGATTTGGTATGGTATTCCTTATGTTGTTTTGTGCAGTTTAAAAAGTATGAATGAGTTTTGTAATATTTTATTATTACTATTATTATTATTTTGTAATATTTTATTATTATTAATATTTTATTAATTATTATACTTATCTAACTCTACATGCTTGGAGTCCATTACATTTAGGTAACATTTTCTCTATATCTTGCATTATTGTGGACTTTCATTCCTGGAATTTTTCATATATATAATGTTACTCTAAGGGTTTGTTAGACTTTTAAATAGGAAAGGAGTAGATACCCTACACGAATATTTTGGGCAATCCACAGAAATTTTTCTGAGACGTCTCCTGGAGCTTAATACACTCAGCCCTGGCTTGAAGGCTAAAGATCAGCACCAAAGAACACAGAACATAAACTGGGTTGTTACTTTATTTTCAAAACAAGAGTTTCCTGAAGATAAATTCTCTAGGATCTACAGGAAAGAGATGCGATAGAGGAAAAAGAGTTTAACTCTAAGTTTTTATGGATGACTATAAAAGCTTTCCAAAACAAAGAGCACAGAACACCAAAAAAAGAAAAAGAAAACCCATGGAATTTTACTGCCATTTACAAAGTTCTGGAGGAAGAAAGGAGATTGAGATCTCCAAATGCTAAGCTCGGGGTTAGTCCTCTTTGCTGCTGCTCGACTCACCAAGTCCGGGTGTAATTACAGTGCTGCTTGAAGACAGGTCTGGAGGAAGACGTTGCCCCTCCAGGTCGCACACCACACAAAACAGGCCGCTCTGGACTAGGAGTCAGCCTTAGTTTCTGGTGGCATCAAGTTTCCTACGAATGAGCTGAACTTTCTTCCCAAATGCCTCGTTTGTCCCATTCCAGTGGCCTTGCCAGCCAAAACCTCCCAGGATCAGACTTGGATCCCAGCCTTTCTCCTGCCCTTCCGGAAGGCTGATTAGACCAGTTGGTAGCCACATCACCTTAGTGGCATCTCCTTGTCACTTGCTGTCAGTATGGCTAGTAAAGTGGCAACTCAGCACCCCAAACACATCGTAATAGACAATATTCCATAATGTCACAGTCTCAGTGTGAAGGTGTCTTCTCAATTGTTTGTTTTTAATCAGATTCCAAAATGTCTGTTGCCAAAAAAAGCCACGAAAAGATGCTAAATATCAGAAGGAAGAAATACAAATAAAAAGGCAAAACAGCTTTGCCTCATTATGGTAAAACTATCTCATTTCCAAATTTTAAAATAAAATTAGTTACATTACCAAAGACTATTTAGAAAATGCCTCATGAAAGTGAAGTACATCTCTAATTTTATCAGCATCCCAGAAAATCTGCCTCTGACTGTAAATCCTACAACTTGCTGAATTCCTAACACACAGTGGAATCACAAAAATTAGCTGTTAAATGAATGGATTAATATATTAAAATGACGAATGAAGCAATAATAAGGGTTATCAGACTCACTGCTATAAAAGTCCATATAACACATATTCCTGTAGAGACCCCGCCGGTTCTTCTGTATTTCCCATGACCACATACTGATGAACTTCAGGACAAGTTTCCTCCTTGTAGCATGAATGTCCCTCGGGGCATGTGCAATCCCTAAGCTTTGGCTGTGAAACCTGGAGAGACCCCAGCTCTGCAGTCGTGATCACGACTATCACCCACCTCTCAATTCTAGTACTAGATCTCAGCAAAGGCAACCCAAACTCTGCTGGGAATCTTGACCCTCAGAGACAAATCTCTCTTCTCCAACAGGCTGGTAATTTATTTCAAAGTGGCAAAAACCCTATTTAAGTGCACTGCATAGTTGTCCAAAGCACACAAGTGCAATCTTCGCTTTGCCCCTTCCTTCTTCTAGCAAAGGGTTGACTTCACTCAATAGAAAAATGAGAGAAAAAAGCTAAGGGCCTTGCAGTTTTCAGAAATAGACTGAAATATCCTCCAAGTATCTACCAATCAAATAGAAAAGGTGAATCGAAGTGGTTTACTCCAGAGTAACTGTAAGCAGTAGTTGAGTACAGAGAAGAAAATTCTTCCCACTATCAGAATCAGAGACCTTGGTGGTTGAAAGTATAACTCCAAAGTTAGAACTCTCTAAATTAGTGGTAGAAAAGAGAGAAAAGAAAGTTCACAGACAGACACCAAGGTTTTAAACATCGATATAGAAAACTTCAACTACTTGGCGGCAATCATCAGTCACAACAAGCTTCTGAACAGAGATGTGACATAAACATGTCTGTGAAGCTGAAAGTCAGTTTGGAGTGTGAGAGAGAAGCAGGGAAAGGATCAGTGGAGAGAGAGAGAAGGGGTACAGACAAACAGACAGAAGACAGACAGACAGAGAGATGCTGTGAGTTCAATCCCAAGCCCAAGCAAACCAGAAGGCAACAGCAAAGGAACTAGGAGTAGAGTTTGGTTCATTCTGAACTCATAAGCAAAACAATAATCAATAATTTTTCTTCAAATAAATGTAGATTATATCATCACATGTGAACTTAGATAAAATACACAACTTTAAAAGATGATGATAATAGTGATTTTGTTTAGTCGATGGTCATTGAAACCCTTGTTAAAATATGATAAAGTTTTCTACTCACAGTGTACTTTGAAAGCTCAGTATTTTCCTGGGAAAATTATTTTTCTCTTTTGAAAAGAGAAAAAAAAAAGTACAGTCAGTAAACACTCAGGCCTTTTGCCAAAAGAAGATTATGCCTAGAATGGGCAAATTCCCAGCATGCGAAGTTATTTTTTCCTTCATCTCTGTTGCATAATCCTGCCTTATTCTAAGATGAGAGAGTTGGAAAATTGTTCTTGGACATTAAGATATTGTCATCGAATCTGCCTTCCCCCATAAAATATTGCGCATGTGGTTGTGCAAACTGGCAGTGATCCTTCCAGGGCACATATCCTGCACTTTCTCATAATGCCTAACGTCTGAACATAGTTACCTGGAGTGGGGGGATAATACCTCTCGATGTGGAAATATGTGTTATGTTGTCGCATGCTCACTGATTCAGGGGCCTATGTCACTGGTACCTGAGAAACCCACTGAGCTTTATGTGACTGTCCTCACTGGACTTGAGGGAATTGCATCACAGAATGCATGAAATTTTTCCAAAATGATGACTGTTAAATAAGGCAGAAATTTGCGTTTGTTTCAGATGGGTTTTATAATGTGAATAATCCTCAAGAATAGAATTTAAAAAGTCAATATTGACTGGTCACCTTCCAAAATGGAGCTTTAAATGTCTTCATAGAGAAAAGAGCCTTAGCTATGGCCTGCTAAAGTAAGATGAAACATCATGGCTACTCGGGGCATCTGGACTGATGTTTCCAGATAGGGTTGGAGGTTCTGTAACTAAAGGAGTTTGTCCACTGTTTCCACCAGTGTCACACAGGTCTCTGCCATCTCCTCCAGGCTGAGCTCCTACAGATGCCCCTGGATTGCCTCTTACTCTGCGCTAAGGTCTCTGCACTCACCTCCCCTAGAGCCCTAAGGCTTGAGGTTTGTAAGTTAAATCACCTGTGGTTGTAGGCTCAAAACGCCAGCTCAGTGTCTTCTGATGCTGTCCCACCTCTTGGCTCCTGCTCTGGCTTCATCCCTGTCATCAGTGTGTGGCGGCCACAAAAGTCCTTCTGCAATTTCCCTGAACTCAAGGAAAGGTGACCCTTGCCTCAGGCCATTTTCTCTGCCTAGACTAACTTCCCTATGGTTTGTGGCATTTATTTTTCTTGGCGATCCCTTCAGATAAGTCCTTTCTGATTGTTTATTGGTGAAAAAAAGCATATTTGAGCATTTCTGTCTCTCCATTCTGCTTCAATTAATTATACAATTGCAGGATAAGGTATATAATATGCACTTCATAAATCTCTCCTGCAGAAATAAATGAGTGAGTGAACAGGAAACTAAAGAAATCCTACCTCACTTTCCTCCTCTGAGTTTACTGGCATTCCAAACTCTGTAAAAGACCTCAGGATTACTTTTACCCATTTGTCACTGTGTATAGCCAGACAGTTGAATTCTAGAGTTCTGGAGAAACCAAGGGCTTTGCTTTTTCTAAAGTATTTTAATGGCTTCATATTTTACATAAATTGTAATTGATAAAGGAAGAACCATTTAAAGTGTACAGCATGAAGTTTTGACATAGATATAATTTTTGAAGTAATAACCACAAATACTATATGAAATATGTCATTCTGATAAAGATGATCACATATATACAGTCAAATACATAAGGAGTGAACAAAATGTATGAAGAATATTTAAATTTTTGAAAATGTATTATAAGAAATTACATATTGCTATTAATCTCCCTCAGAATACTCCTCCAAACATTAAAAACATTGCTTCATCAACCCTGCCATTTTCCAGCAGTGCTGGAGGTCAACTTTCATGTTTTTACAAAGTGAGTTCAAGAAAAAAAAAACTGCATGGTGCTGCTGAGAGTCCCCAACAGACGAAAAGATACCCAGTGTGCCCCAGTGTGTCCCAGTTCACATCATGCATCTGACCTGGCTGTGTGACTTCCGGCTCCTCTCCAAAGTCAGAATGACCAGGTAGGGTTCACATCTTATTCAGGACATTGAGGCAACCACTATACTTCTTCTAAAGATAGTCATGAAAGGAGAGTTCCAGAACTGCTTATGAAAGTGCCAAGAATGATGGAACATTCATTCAAAGTAACAGGGAATATTTTGAGTGGAATTAATAGTATATGTTTTTTATTGCAATCTTTTATTTAAAAAATTAAATATTCACCCTGCTATCTTATCATTTTTATATGTAGTTTAAAATAGTTGATGATATTGGCATATATAATTGGATATATATATATATATGTATATATATGATACATACCTCGTCTATGTATATATGGATGAAAATAGCAAAATCTATATATTTTTTTGATTCTCGGGAGAAAGACTTTTCCCCTCTTCTCCATGAGGTAGCTATTCTCTGCAAGGTTGCAGGAGTCCCATGGAGAAAGGCACCTGAAACAAATGCACAGCAAAACCTGATAACTCTGAGCATCACCCACACCCTGCCATGCCTGCCAGGTACACGTTCAGCTCTCAAGCACTGTAGCCACTGGGATTTTTTATTACTTCTCAACAAAACGGTGTGTCCACAGCATACAGCTGGCTAGTGAACACAGTGGTTCATCATAACTACTTCCACAGTCATTTTGTAAACAATAAAAATGATTAATCTAAATTAACATCAAGGTTATAACCTTTGAAAGTGCTTATGGGTAGGGAGATCAGATCAGTAGGATGATTTGTAGAAAAGTTGTTTTTATAAGTTTTTTTTGTTTTGTTTTCTTGAACAGATTGTTATCTTCTTTCACAGAAACTTAGTTCTCAAAGGTTTTCCTAACTTTGAAGTGTGATTAACCTCAGACAACAAACTAATCTTTAGTTTTTGAGAAATAATAATGATAGTCCAAAGGAAACCTAAATATACTGATTAAAAATAATGGCATAAACCACAATAGAGAGCAAAGCTGGGAAGCTTTCACCTCAAAGCGATGTGGAAGCAGAGATAACAGAGACAACAGCAATGAAGAGCTGAAATAAAAATTACCCTGATACTGACTGGAAGTTCACATCAAAAAGGTCAATGGATTCTGCATTTTTTTATAACAATGTCTAAGGTGGCTACAGGCTCTCTGACGGGTACTTGGAGGAGAAATGGTGAGCGTTTCTTGCTCCTTGTTAAAACAATGACTGCAACAAGAAATAACAACCATCAGAAAAAGTGAAATAGTCCACTGGGAAACCTCCTATTGGAGTCAACCCAGCAGATTTTGAGCTGTGCCGGATCTCTGTGCGGTGGATGCAGGCACTGCTCCCGCGACACTGGCACCACAGGTAGCACCAGACAATGAGCTGGCAGGTGCTCACGGATTCCTTTTCTCTTTGTGGAAATGGATAAAGGTTTTGTTGGCACCTATGTAATGATCACACTCATCCTAGGGGGTTTGCCCCTGCACATGATATTTCTTCCTTTTTTTTTTTGTTTCATTCCCCTCCTATCCCTTAAGCCACTCTTTTCCTCTGTTTTTTTTTTTCTTTTTTACAAAAGTTTTGTTTCCCTTTTTACCTTCATTTTTCTTTCCCTTCTCTCCTTTCTCTCTTCCGCTCCATTGTTCCTCTTCTCACTGGAACATTTTCTTTCCATTTTCCAATATTTACTGCATACATTTGTATTTTGGTTTCTCACATCAAAGAAACAATGGGGTGTTTAATCATGGTATTCAATTTATTTTATTTAAGAGATGGGTCCAAGGTGTACCCATTGAAGTGGAAATGTCTCAAGGTTTTCCTTCTTTATAGCCGAGTAGTACTCCACTGTATAAAACCAACATATATTTTATTTTTCCTCTTTCCTCAGTTGATAGCATTTGGGCTGTTTCTGTTGTAGGTTGGCATAACTTCTGCTATCTTGTGCCCTGTATTTGACCTAGAATAGTGAAAAATTACTCAGGGTACAAGTCCCACGAGAAAAGCAGAATGAGCTGTATCTACAAGAGAAAATTTAACCTGCTCAACAAAGAAGAAGGATACAGGTGTCAACCAAAATTAACGTAAGATTCTAGCTAATTGTTTCCCACAGAATGTCTTTTTGGGGTTTTCTGTTTTAAAAGCTCTGTAGCCCTCCAGTTCAGTGCCATTCAGTAGGAGTCTGAAACAGAGGTCCTCAGGTGGTCATTGAGCTCAGCTAATAAAATACCAAATTTATCAATGTGGTCACTTGGATTCCTATATTGTTCACGAACTCACTTCATTTCCAAGATTTAGCCATTACAAAATATGCTACTATAAACATTAGTATGCATATGTTACTGTGATGTGACACTTTTAATTACTTTGGAAAGATACCAAGAAAGAGAACAGTTGGCTCAAATGCAACTTCTAATTTTAGTTGTAGAAACAGCATGGTATTGGCAAAAACAAAGATGTTAGGATCTATGGAACAAAACAGAAGGTGCAAAATAAATTCAGTCCAACCCACTGAGTCACCTAATCTTTGAAAAAGAGGTCAAACACCTTCACTAGAAGAAAGACAGCCTCTTTAGTAAATGGTGCTGGGAAAAAATCTGTCTTTCCTCATGCCAAAGACTAAAACCAGATCCATGCATGAAACTAAAATCAAAATCTATCTAAGATTTAGATATCAGAACAGAAACACTAAATCTGTATAAGAGAATCATAGAACTCTTGAAGATGTAGGTTTAGGCAAAGAATTTATGAAAACAAAAACCATATCAGATGAGAAATATTACAAAGATACAAAGAATCAACAACTGGAATCTCATCTTATTGAAAAGCACAGTTTTTGCACAGCAGAAAATATTGTCAAAAGAGTGAAGAGACAACCCACTGTGCAGAGGAAAGTTTTACCATCTGTTCCTCAGACAAAAGACTAATATCTAGACTAGACAAAGAACTAAAAAAAATCAAACTCCCCAAAATTTAAAGGCCTAATTCAAAAATGGGTATCTGAGATGAATGCACACTTCTCAGGTGAAGAAGTACAAAAAGCAACTATATATTTGAAAAAATGACAAACATCACTTGTCATTTGAGAGATGAAAATTAAAACAATCTTCAGAATCCACCTCACCCCAGAAAGAATGGCTATCATCAAGAAATCAACCAATAACAAATGGTGGAGGGGCTGTGGGGAGAAAGGAACCCTTTCCCACTGTGAGTGGGAGTGTAGATTGGTGCAACCACTATGGAAAGCAGTGTGAAAAATCATTCATTGATTTTTCATTCATGTACAAACTGGGATTACTTTGCAATCTTTAAAAAAGTGTACATGTTCAATATTCTAAGAAAGAAATTTATTCCTCCTCAAGGCAACTTGTAAACAGAACAAATAAAGAAATTCCTTCCATTCTCCTAATTCAGTCTACCCATGAGCTTTGTGAAGCCTTCCAGGTTGCCTCAAATCCTACCACCATTCACTGTCTTGAAGGCACTTTCTTCTCCAGCCAGTCCACACCAAGACAGCTTTTGTTTTCTGACAATCGTCTGTTTGGTTTCCATTGAAAATTACTCAAAGTGAAATACTTACAAAGGAAACATAAATCTCTTTTGATAATATTAGTTGCTTCTCCCACATAGGATAACTGTGATGTGTGATTATCCTAAAAGTTTTCATTCCCACAAGGCAAATCAGACTGTGAAAAGCAAACACTTCCATCCCTAATCCGACAAAGAGATTTCTAGTGTGTGCTTTCTCCAACTTCCTTAATTACTGAGTTCAGCTGAGTGATACATCTGTCTTAGTTCTCTTTGCACTTTCTGTGTCCAAGTAATTTAATTCTGGCAAGCAAAATGGTGATTACATTCTTAAGCGTGACCGGAAGACCATTTCCTGCTGGACACTTTGCTTACCTGTCTTTGTTTTGTTAGTAGGCGGCAGATGCTAGAGCTACAGCTCCTGTTACATGCTGGCTTTTTCTTTACTGCCTGAGCAAATCTGGAATGTAACTTAACCTTCCTCAGCATGCTTTGCTCTGAGGAGACATTAAAAATGTCCTACTCCTTTTGTGATCACTTTGTAATTTTAAAAGACAATACATTAAGCTCTCAAATATTAGCACTTATAGCACTGCTTCTCAATGGATTAATGATGTGTCCATATATGAAATACACAAAGCATAATGGAAACAGATTATGGGTGGAAATCTTAAACAATTTGTTGCAGTGTGGAAATCTTAAACAATTTGTTGCAGTAAAAGTTACATTTCCCACAATTTACCCCTTGTTCTTGTCACTGTTTGAAGCACTCATGGAAATTATCTTTCATGAATGTCTTTGGTGGCCTTTGTCCTGGCTGCCTTGGTGTCCTAAAGTGTTGAAAAGCATTTATTTTTCATGCTCACTTTGACTTTGGGGAAGAGACAGACATCACTTAGTGTCAGATCTGGGGACCGAGGTGGATAAGGACACATAGTGTGTTTTACAAAACTGCTTTTCTTTTGGGAGACCCTTGGGCACCACATCCACTGATTTTTTTTTTAATCCAACTTTGTAAGATACTCAGGAAAGAGGACTTTTAGAAAGGATTCAAAAAGTGGAAGTAACAGTGGGATAAATGTGGAAATAAGTAGATAAAACAATATGATAATAGGAGGTGGAGTATTTTGAGGGGAATTAAGGACATTGTGTCTTTTACTGTGTTTTTTTTAAGAGTAAGAAGAATTTATTGAGTGAAAACAACCCTACTTCGCAAAGATGTTATATTGAACAATCACGGGGTGTGGCGGGCTTAAGTTAGTATACAACTATGATCAATGAATAAATAACATTAAAAGTATAGTTGCTTAGGTAATATTGATCCAATGGAAAATCATAGAATGGTTGTAAAGTGGGAAAAATCTATGATCAATGAATATCTGGGGATAACTGGGTAATTTAACGTGTCTTTAAGCATACCCTGCCCTTCTACTGAATCACGAGCTATGGGCATATGTTTAATCAGTGCCTCTTGCCAATGATCTAAGAAGACAGAGGGGTTTTCGTGTTCCTCCCAAAAAATAGCTGACAATTTAAAATAACTTGAGGGCTTTTTTTTTGGGGGGGGTCTTTCTTAAGCCCTAAGTAATACATACTTGGAAATTTCTCCTGCTCCAATCTCCTGTCTGGCTGTTAGAACAGCAGGGGTCTTGGAGGGAAACTGATTTGGCTTCAGTAGGAACTGATTGCTCCCCTGGTTATCTGCCCCATGGCATTTTAAAATTAACCACATGATATTCATCCTCAAATGCATTAGAACCTGGAACTGTTGCTTGTCTCTCAAAAGAAGTCAACATTTGATTTAGGAGTAACATTACATCTTTCCAGTCTAATTTACAGATCTGAGTAAATCCTCTAAAGACCTCAATGTACTTCTCAGGGTCATCAGGAAATTTTCCAAGGTCTAGCTTGCTCTGTATTAATCACTGAGAGAAAGAGACCTATGAATCTGGGTAATCTCATATGGATTATAATCATGCAGAGCATAAATAAGAATTACTTCCTAATGTAAACAAAGTTTGGACATAAGGCAATTTTGACCATTTTCTCTACTTTTTACAGTACGATTCTAGTTGTAAAGTAGCATCATAACTAATACTTTCCTTTGCATTGCATTTTGGCCAAAGATAGCAGGCAAGCCATGCATGTGTGCAGAAAAATATCAAATGGCTCTTTTCAACACATAAGCATTGACCATCTTCCAGTATTGTGTCCCATTATCTTGACAGAAGACTTCCAAATGATATAGGGGACTGAAACTCCAAACCTGCTACATGTCCAAAATGTGAGTTCGTGTTCTCGAAAATCAAGAATGAATTCCAGGAACAACAGAGGTTAAGAGTAGGAAGAATTTCTTGAGAGAAAGAAAGCTGTTTGAGGACAAAAGGGGGCCCAGAAAGTGTAAAACATTACAAATTACTGTAATTTTTTAAAGTTTAGATACCCATGGGGAGAACCGGCCAGCGTCTCCTGAGATCTGCACCATGTTGGAACTTAGGGTCCTGGGAAACAAAGCAACCCACTTGCCTCCTGGTAAGCAGCTGTGAGCCTACCAGTGTGCAGGCTGAGAATCAAACACCCCACCCCACTCTCCTACCCTCATTAGCAAATGGAAGCCAGAGGTCTGAGTATCTCTTGGGAGGTTGACCATATAGCAAATATGGGGGATTTCCTTCTACCATCTCTTTGAAGGCAAATATTGTTCACACCTTTTTGCCTTGTTCTGATTAATTGTATAGCTCTATTCAATATTCTGTTTTGATAGGTTCTATAATGTTCTGTATTTGTTTTGATTTTGATGTACCTGATTGAAAGGACAACTATTGTGAAGATAACGAGATATACTATGGTACCTATTATTATTATCCTGGTAACCTGCTGTGATGTTCTGTACCATTTTCACTGCACTGTCTAAATTGGCTTTGTTCTGTCTTGTTCTATTGTATTTTACTATCTTCAAAATAATAAAAAAATTTAAATGTTCACATTATATTTTGACCACACGGATGTGTTCCTAAATCTTAGCTGACAGACTTTTAGAACATCACCAGGAAAACCTATCAAATCAACACAATAAATATTCTGTTCTGACAATCACCAGTCTCCATCTAACCATATAAATATTCACTTTAACAATCTTACAATGTTAAGGGGCTTGTCTGACTCAAAGCAAAAACAAATGTAAACTGATTGAGGAATGTATAAACTTTTGAAGTATATTTCTTTATCCTAAGAGTTGAAAAATTTTTTTAAAATTTCAGCATAAAATGGAAAACAGATGTTTTTCCTACACTTGGCCTAATATGGTTTGTCATATATTGATTTTTTTATTAAATTAGAATGAAACATGAAAAATTTCATCTGAGACATAAAATATTCATTATTTGGAGATCTCATCTTATGAAATATTTAACATATGTCATTTTTATGAGATCTCCATAAAGATTTATGATATTTTAACTGCTAGTCTTTCCAAAGAATCTAATTAGTGTTGAGGATTAATCTGTATTTCTGTGTTATACACAGAGACACATGAGTAATAAATAAACATTAGAATTTTGAAATTGCCTAATACCAAGCAAATCTACCTAATATATTGTGGTATGTTTCCTTCCCCCAGTTTAGCAGACACATTCTCTGATTTACTCTGCCAACTAAAAGCCATCACAACATCCCATTTCTGAGATATATTTTATCTAAGTTTCCTATGGGCATTATTCCTTTCTGATGGTACTTTGTATTTCATCTCTGATCAATGATCTTAAAAAGTGACACTTTTGGAATGCATCATGGAATGTAAAAAGCTTTGTTCTTAAAGGGTTCATAAGGTTAATTGCAAGTTCTCTTGACATTGACTTGCTGCAGGTCTGGGATATGACATAGTTTTAGCAACTCTGAAAAGTAACTTCCACCTTCACTGAGATTTAAGACATATCATTGATCAATTCATATATTGAAGGTCAGATTTGTGGTTGTTGGAATGGTCTCCACAAATCTAAAACAAATCAGTCTACATTATCATGGACTCTGACAACAACTAAATAAAATTTCTTATCATATCTAGTTGCTCAAAATCTATCTATTATTTTCCTTTACTCTAATCAACCAATAAGCATTGCCAAGCAACTCAAAGCTATTCTTTCAAAAACTAACCACAATCTTCAACATACATTGGCAAACGTTTTTATACAAGAAGCTGTTAGGTCACTTTGTAAATTATTGCTAGTATTGTAACTGGAAAAATTTCCTTTATATTACTCTAGCTTTAATAATGCAATAACAAAAATATCACTGCTTTGAAACCTGCCAGGTAAGTTGCTAAAATGAATTAATCAAAATTGTTTATCCAAGAATCTTAATTTGTAAGCTATACAGAGAAATCAACAACTCCAGAAACATGAGACATATTCTAAAATGGGCAAATAATCATAGGGTGAGCACAAATAAAGAGAATCATCTCTGCTTGGCAAGCAGAAGAAACAATCTTAATGTTTATTTGTAAGATGGCTTTGAGCTGAGATACATATTTAGGAACAAACAATTAAGATAGTAGAAAAATGTACCAAGTTGTTACACTCTGAATATGATTTTGGACTTTTATGGGATTACAGTGAGGCACTACATATGTTGCAGACACTCCAAAGTGTTAAAAGAAACTGCTCCTTGCTAGAGAGTTTGAAATATGTTCCCCAACTATCTCTTTTATAAAATTTTCTGGGAGATGTAATAAAAATAGGTCAATGATGATTAAATATATTGTGTTTTATCTGTAATGTTCTACCATCAACAATGTCAATAATTTATTATGTGTTTCACTCTGGATGTTTTTCAATATTATAAATCTGTAAAAAAAACTCATGAAAAGTAGATGATTTTACAAGGTTAGAATACAGATATTAAAACACTTATTTTTTAAATTTTAGAACCTTCTAAAATTAAACATATGTTCAACCCTAAAGATAGATAATAAATTGGATATTCAAGTACCAAATTAATAAAATGGAGAATAAGAGCAGAGAGGAATAACCCTAGTCAGAGGTGATGGTTTTCTGAATGAAGGTAGTGAGATGGGAGGAGACTGCACTTCAAACCCTCTGCTGTGTTGGCTCAGGAAGCAGCCTCCTCGGTGCAACCCTTCCTGTGGCCAGCTGGACTTATTCATTCATTTAACTAAAGATATTGTTATGGTCAGATTTGTGGATAAAATTGTCCCAATGCCATAAGACAATAGTATATAACAATCACTAGTCACAAATGACACACATAAATTGATTCTCAGATTTCTCTAAGAGCCAGTGTCAATACACAGCACATTACTGAATAGATGTCTTGACCCAGAAAAGCATTTTAGAGTGTAATATAAGAGCACTGTTGTCATTAATTATCCATGAGGAAAATGAAAGCAAATATATTTAGAAAGCCATGCTCAGGGCCCAGAACTTTCAAGAAAGGCTGTAATCTACATAGATTTTATAATGCAATTGTACTCCCCTCCAACAACCATGAGTCCTCTAAAATTGTACAGAATTTGTGTTCTACTGCATCACATCCTTTCGAGGGTTAGATCTTAGCTTCAACTTTCCTCTTGCCTAGGAACTTTCTCCATTCTTCCACATTTTATTAGGTGGAGCTAAGCTGGAGGAGCTGTGGAGCTAACCTGTCTTACTCCATGATTTAGCACCAGAATGGAATGACAAATTTTAGATTTTTTCTATGCAGATTAGTCAGAAATAGATTTTATAGAATACATTGAATTCTTGATATAAATGCTAAGTAGAGCACTATCAGGGCTAAAAGTAAAAATATAAAAGTGTGAAATAATGACTCAGGAATCACAGAGATCAGACTTTAAGATCTAGATGGAGTAGAAATCACAGTGAGTGAAAAACAACAAAATAAGACAGGCACTGGATTCGTTACATGGATTATATAGACAGCAAAGGTCCTCCAAGTTCATATTTAAAAAATGATATCTCTATGGGCACTGATCGTCACATTTATTTTATAAATAAGAATAAGGCTTTTTTGGACCTAATTTCACATGAATATATCCACAAATAAATTTTGTTGTTTTTTAAATGATGTTTTTATGACTTAAAGGTCATAGTGTTTTGTTTTGTTTTGTTTTGCTTTGCTTTGCTTTGCTTGAGGTTGCTTTTGTTTGATTTTTGCCTATAGCATTTTGATCTGAAGGCATTTAGATATTTGGGAACCTTTTAAAAACATATCCTGACTGACTCTGGGTGGATGCTTTAACACAATTTACTGAAAGTCTGTGAACGTGCCCATTTCTCCTTCGTAAGCAGCCTCTGTTTTCTCTGTGTCCTGTGCTGCTGCTCTCTGAGCACCTCATCATGTTTTCCACGTAGATTTTAGTCGGACAATAAGATTATGTTAGCCTACCTCCTCAGAGATATAAGAAAAAAGTGTAAACGTGCAAGAAATGTATTGGAATTTCCAGTGGAAGAAAACCTGAGAGATAAACTAGGAGTATTGATGAAAATTTGGAATATTATCATATAATGAAGCTTGTTTTTGTTCTGAAGAGTTAACAAAAACTATTAGCTCTATATATTCCCACAGATCTGTAGGTGCTGGGGTGAGAGAGATGAGCAACTTTGTAACAACCTCCATGCACCGAGGGCCTCAGTAGATGATTGACTGTCCAACTTGGAGAACAAATGTGCTGGAAAGTGACTGTTACTTCCATTCACTGAATGAAGAGAATAGTGCTCAGGTCCCCCACTGAGTGTAACGGAGCTAGGGATGCACAGAATAATTTAATTTCAATCTGTTTGTCTCTAAACCCTGTAACCATTTACAAGTGCAGACATTTTATTAATCAATGATTTTCCAAATGATGGAGGTTTTCAGGCTCATTCTATGAGAGTTTTTCAAAGGACAATAATTTTACATTTATAACTCTTCCTTCAAGGAGTTTAAAATATCCAACTCTTCTATAAAGGACTTTATATTCAAATTGAAAGAGTCAGTTGCTATTATACACAAACCTAATTGTACATCTCAGTTCTAACAAGCACAGTAAGTAACACGGATGGAAGCCACTACTATGGGGTTTGGGAAATATTTAAATATTCAAATTACCAGATAAAGAAAGCTGTCTTAGAGAGGTTGCTGTCCTTAGGACTTAAGATTGAGTTTTAGCTTTAAAATTTATCTCAGTTATTTTAAATTACTTTGTATAAGCCTTAGTTCCTATATTTTTATTAAAGGAGAATAATACCCCTTTATTGAATTTTGTCAGAATTCTTTAGAAAACTACATAGGAAACCAAACAGAAAATTAATAATCTGAATACAAAAACTATTATTGCAAGTAGTGAGAAATGTATTTTCTTAGAATGAAAATTCTTATTCATCTTAAATTAGATAAAATCATTAACTCAAATGCCATCATTTTCAAAAATAAAGCATTAAGATGTTTGTTCTTTGATCTTAAAATTCTCTTCTGAATTTTACGATTTATCAGCTTTCAAAATGTTTGTTCAGATCTCTGATGTTCAAGAGACATCTGCACTCTTAAGCAAAATTTCTAGAGTTCTAGAAAAAAAAAAGTTGATTCTTTCCAAAGAAACATAAAAACAAGCAAGAAAAAGGCATATTTCCAAAAAAAAGTTCTTGAGCATCTACAGATGATGCACAAATAAGATACATTTCAAATTGTTAAATCTAAGAGTTCTGATTGAACTGTAATTTGGGGAAATGATACTATGTTAAAAGAAAAGCTACATTCTGTGTTCTTATTTGTAAAAATAAAACTGCCTTAGCGTCTGCTATTTGTAGCACTTCAATGTTAAAGAGACTCAGTTCTTACAGTAATGCTCATGTCACGGAAGAAGAAACCTAAGCTCAGAAGGCCTCGACACTTGCCAAAGATAAGGAAACAAAAATGCGCTTGGCGCTCCGCCCACCCTGTCTAGTGTTCTTCCCAGAACAGTTCACTATCAGCAAATTACTAGCCATGCTTTCTCTAGCGCACCAGACGTGCTCAGTGGTCGCAAATGTGCATGGAATGGAGGAGAGGCAGGGAGGCAGATACTATGCTAGCAGCTCGGAGTGTTTCATCTCACTTCCTCTCAAAACGATTCCATTAGGACGGAGTATTAGGATACAGAGGATGTTTGTACTCCTTAATTTAAGATGTAACTGAGTCAAATAAATCTTACAGATATTCATAAATTCTAATATTGAAAACAAGATTACAGTCTGGTTTATGTGACTTTAGATTTCTCGTGGGTTTCTTTTTTTCTTCTGCAAGTTCTATTTTTCTCTTCATTTTGAATAAAAATTCAAAAGTAAAGATTTTTGTCTCTGTTTTGGGTTGTTATTCTACAGCATGACCACATAGTTTAGTGTAAAGTACCCATTAAGCCCACTTTGTAACTTTATGCAGCTATTTGTTCATTATTATCATCAAAGCCTGCTTGCTTTGCTAATCTATTTTCAACTATCTTAGGAACCCTACTGAAATATGCAATTTAAGTTTTCCATTAGAACAGAATATTCATTTTCTTGTATCTGGGAAACATAAGCGGCATATTCATCCGTAATAATGAATCCCAAGGCTGAGTCAGAAATCTAAGGTTTTCTATGGCACAAAATTGAAAACTGGCTCCACAGGCAGTCAGTTACCTTTACCTTATTGCATTAAAGTGCTTGTTCCCTTTTAATTTTATCCTTGAAAATTTATTTTATTAAGCCTTTATAATCTTGCAAAATGTAATCAAGATAATGTCCTGGGATTTTCTTTTGAGTGTCAAATTGCTTGGCCCTTAACCTCACTTTTAAGAACACCCACATAATACTGTTCTTCATTGCCAGAATGCACCTTTGGTTTAAGCTACAACCATGTGAAGTGGTAATACAGAGGGTCTGAAAAAAGGGTTTTTGTGGCTTCCATTTTTCCCTGATAGATCAAGCAGCTAGTGCACTGAAATAAATAATAACCTTTCTATTATTTCTAATGTTACTTGTGTTAAGTTGAATATTTTGAATTTCAAGTTCAGCTGTTAAATATCCATGAAATAAACTTCATAAGCTCACTTAAGAAAGTTAGGAAGCAAATTCCAAATCCTGGGAATACACATCACTTATAGAGCAATAAGAAAATTTTTTGCTCAATCAGGAATTTTGTTGTAGTTGTAGTTGTATAAATATCTCTGTAAATAATTATCAATAGGCTTTTTTCAGTCTTAATTCAGTGTTAGGGCAGATATTTTATAAAATTATATCTGGAATGGTTTAAATGACTAACTAATAACCTAAAATCAAAAACTGCGGTAAGAAAAAGTAATATTGAATAAACTTAAAGTTGGATACCACACAAAGCAGATTTATTTCAGTACCCTTGTCAATTTCTTTCTCAGGGTGTAAATATAACTAAACATCTCAATATTGAATTTAGTGCTTAACGTAACTTTCCTTTCTTTCTGTTACTTATTGTGGAGATTTAGGCAAGTTAGCTAATTTCCATAGACTTTTGTAATTGAATAAACAAAATATCAGTATAAATGTAAAACTCATAATATTCAAAGACAAATAACCCAAAATTGTGAGAAGTACGTTCAAAGTATATGTTCTGATCTAATAAACATCAATTTGTCTCTCTGGAATATTCTGCAATATACTTGTATTGTACACTTAGATAATCAATAAATTAGTTATCAGAGAACCATCAGGTAACCTAGATAAGTTAAAAAGATAAGTTCAATACAGAAAAGGAATTTTTGAAAAATAACAGAATCTGAAGGAATCCAAAATATATATTTAAAAGGAAATAAGATAAATACCTGAAAATGAAATTTAAAAAAAAGCAAACACTGTCTTGCAGAAGAGATTGATCTAATAGTTCCCTCAAAAGCTCAAAAAAAGTGTGCGTGCATGTCATTGGGGTTTCAGTGACTTTTTAGTACACAAGAGAGTGGCTTCCATCTTCCTGTGAGTTTCACAGGGAGAAAATCAGCATTAACTGAGGCTCCTCAAATCTGCAAGGCAGCCCCCGGAATCTTGTGCACATATATCACTAAAGGTATCATCATCTGCATTGTGGAGTAGTTTTAGCAAAAGAAAAAAAAAAAAAAAAAAAAAAAAAAAAACAAGGTTTCAATAAAATTTTAGAAATAATAATTTTAGATTCACAGTAAACAAGGATCCCCTGGGACCTTCATGAAATTAGGATAGAAGGTTTTCTGAGGCAAGCTCAGACGGAACAGGTCACAGCAATGCATATGCATATTCTTCTCTCTTTCCACGTAACTGAGCACAGGACCTGGAATGACTGTCTAATCGTTTAATAAACTATGCATGCGTGAGTTTCCTGTTGATAAAGTGGACTGGAAGCATAGTACCTGTTGGAAGAGTTAAACTGAACTTCTACCAGTCAACACTACTTTTGACAGAAAGTGGTAGAAAACTGGGCGGTACAATGAGTAGAAACTTAGAATGGGGTATGTGGTGTGTGGGGTTTGGGGGTGTGGGAAGAACACCAGGACTGGCTTCTGAGCAGACACTTTCTGCAGGGACCCCGTGTTTGGTGCAGCCTTCCCTCCGTGTAGCACATGGCAGGATGCTTCCTTCACTGGGACTTCCAATGGCTGGCAGCTGTACTGAGTTAAATCTGTGCCTGTACTCCCCTGTCTGGACGTGGTGCCCCGTGACTGGGTGAGACTGTTTGCACCCAGCAGTTTCCTCCATTTCCCCAGAAGAAAAACTGAAACCAGCACCTCTATCCTCAGAAGGCCTTTGCTGATAAAGACAAATTTCCGCCAAATCAGGCAGTTAAGACAGCGCACTCCCTGCCAGCACCTGTGGCTGCCAAGTCCACTCATGATTTTGGATAAGAGTCAAAGTCTATAAAAACCTGTGTTACAGAAATTAGCAAGAGCAGCTCTTAATGGGGAAGAATCTCAATGAAACCCTAGAAACGATGAAAGGCAAAAGCAAAACGAAGAGCAAAGGAAAGGGTAGAAACTTAGGACAATTTAAATAAACCAATGATAACATTTTTGATGAATGAAACCAACATACAGAATTAAAATTACAGCTCCCAAAGACAGAGAGCAATATTTTTAAAAGTTTAAAATTCTACAGTATACCTTCCTTAAGAAACGGTAATCACATTACAAATACTACAAATATTTATGTATAGAAACATAGGAAATTAGGAATAAGAGGGAAAAGTCATGAAAACTTATCTACTTATTTAAAAGAAAATGAGGCAATTTGAAAGCAACAGCAAAATCAAGATCAGATTTATCAATAGCTACACTGAATGTGAATGTATTAGCTACAATTAGAACACAAAGAATGCCTAAAACTCAGATATTTACCTTAGAAGTCTCAGACTACAATAATATAAAATCAAATACAAAAATAAATCTAAAAATAATACAAAAAATTAGATTAAAAATGTTTTACTATGCAAATATTAGCAACAGCAACTAATTCTGGCTGAATTACCATCAAATTAAGGTAGACCATATACCAGTAAAATTAGATAACACAAGGAAAAGCACTTTGCTTTTAAAAGAAGCTAAATTCACCATGAATGTGGGATGATTATAAATTATTAATATGAAGACATTAATAACATTGATAATACCCTGGGAGTGAGCAAATCAAAGGAAAATATGGCAAATATAATGCTTAAGGATTTAGCTCCACTTGTGTGCTACACATGGGCCCCTGAGTCCCACCCCAAACACACGTGTACACACACACAGGATAAAAGAAGCCTGAAATTACCGATCACAGAGATGAGAATTTTCCTAACAAATGTTAAAATTATATTGTAATGGAATTATGTAAAAGAGTGAAAGGATATCATCAAAAATATTTTTAAATTAAATAGAAGCATAAAGTTCCTTCTAAACAAATGTTTCATACCTAACTCAGGAAAATAGACGAGCAAAAATATCAAGAGGAGCAGATACACTGAACAGCTCTTCAAGTATTAAAATAAACAAATTAGTAAGACTTTTCAAATTAAGACAATCTCCATACCTAAATGTTTTTTTCCCGAGTTCTTTCTATCAAACATGAAAGAAGGAAATGACAATGGCTTTTAAATTATTTCAAAAATTAAGAAAAGTAGTTCTTCCCAGCAACTCCAGGAAATAAAATTTCGTGCTGGTCACTTCAGGAGTCTGAACACCTGTGCAGGAGCACAGGGAGCTCCACACCTCTGCCGTCTAACCCCTCCGAAAGACACAGCCAAGTCATTTAGGTTTCCCCTCCTGGGTGCCGCCCTCGCCAGGTCGCAGAGCAAGTGCCTCCTTTGAAAAGCAGCCGGTCTTTCACGATTTTAGATCCCACTCAAGGTCTCGAAGCTGTGCTTGTACTTCTTAAATATTTGCTCATCTGCCAATATTTGTTTATTCCAATCTACTATCTTTTCTCAGGTTTACTTATCCTTCTAAAGTCGACTCTGATTTCAATTTCTTATCAAAGCAACCAGTTACAAACCTCACAGTTACCAGTGAAACCTGGCCACATCAGCCTGATTTAGTCAAAGACTTTTTTTTTTTTTTTATGTTTACCTCAAACCAATGGTGGTGACTCCTACACAGAATGTTTTGTTTATTCTTCATGTTTTTGGAATGACAATCATTCTTCTGCTTGAGCAAGAGGGTTAAAGCCTTGTGGAACAGAGGTCAACTTACTTCTTCAAGTAAAATAGTTATAAGTAAGGTGTAATTTTTGTTCAGAATAATTTTTATAACAGCAACTTATTTACAAACTTCATATAATATATAAATTAATTTCTCAATTAGTGCTGATAATAGTTTATAAAAATATAGTAAAATCATCATTCTTCTATCTACTGCCATATCTCATATTTTGGTCATAATAAAATTCTCAGTGAGGCCCTACCTCCTTGCTCACTGGGAAGAAAAACAGCCCACAGTCTTTCCCCAATCCCACCTAGATATTTCAATACCCATGTAATATCCAGTGCAGTCAATGAATACTCACTTCCATGAAAAAATACAATCATGAACAAAGCATGGATTCAAACAGACCACAAAGAGCTCATTTGAATCTCAGCTAGTTTAACTTTGTAAATTTGAGGGCAGCCTTTGCTAAATCACTACTTGCCAAGCCATTGATTGGCATTTTTTAGCTCATTAGTTGATTCATAAACTAAGAGACAAAAGCAACAAAGGTAAGGTCTTAGACTGAATTTTTGAAAGGGATAAACCCAACTTGCTGTTTGGTGTTGTAATTTGCTATTGATCATCTGCTCTTACTGTGGAGTCTAATCTTTTGCATTTTTCTAACTGGACATTTTATTTCTCCATCAGTAACCAAAACAAAAACAAAGCCCAAACTACATTTAATCTTCACAGCCACAGTCATCTTCCCAAAAGCAGCAGGCTTATAAAGGCTCACTTGCCTGAGCCAGGAAATATCATCTAGGGTTAACGTCCTCCCAAATCACTGCTCCTCGGATGGGCTGCCCAGGGGAGCAGAGGCATTCCCGGCAGACAGGCAGACATTTGCCCCACACTGCTGATTTCTTGTATACAAAATGTGCACGCGAGCTCAGAGACCTACTTCCTAAAAGCTCCCTTTGCAGCCTGACCTACGTCTGCACTTAACTCACTTGGGTTTCAAGGCAGCTTCTCGGAGCTGGGATAAGTGCTGCTATCCTTTGCAGGCAAGAGCTGTCCTCCAGAAAGACAGCTCTACCCCCAGCCTTACAGTTGCTCGCCTAAGGAGAGCATCGATACAGTAAATTTCGGATCTTATTTCCTTTGGATTTCCTAGTTGAAGACAAGCGTGGAAAAGCCCGGAGTTTCTCTTGATTATAATGAAGTAACTTGTTGTCCTTCCTTGGGATGTTTGGCAATTTCAGTAGCCTGAACTTTTCTTGACATAGCTGCTTGAAAGTTTTGCAATGTCTGTTGTAAAGCTGGAACTGGATACTCTCTCTTCTGAAGGCTTCGTGCATGAGGGGCCTTCCAGCTCTGATGTGACCCTCACCTGTTTGACCGACCTCTCCAGTGCTTCGTGTCAAGTGGACCTTCAGACTTCTGTTTCCATCCCCACTGGTAAGCTAACCTGCAGCTTGACCTGTTTGAACATAATATTAAGCTATACCTACACTGCTTTAATGTCAGATGTGTGAAAAAAAGGTTGTGCCAGCTAGCTGGTTGTTGTGGCATGGGTGAGGTCAATCTTATCCATTTGTTTTCAAACTGTATAAATAGATTTTGAAAAAAAAAAAAAAGAACATCTTGCATTCTTATTAAGAACAAGAGAATGTCACTTTGGGTTATGATACTTTATGATATGATTTAATTCTGTATGAGCTCACAGTGTTGGTTCAGTATTGAAGAATGCAGTGTTGAAGATTTTTTAATACACATAAAAATTACTTACTCTGACCCTGTGTTCATTCTTCTCGTGAAATCTCAACGGACCAGTGATACAATAACACTACCTCATACTCATCAACGCAATGCTGAGTGTGGTTTATCAGAAATAACTCTGAGATGTTCATGAATTAATTGTTTCATAGAATGCTTTTGCATAATGAATTGGTCGTATCTTAAATATTATAAAGTAAAGGTCATTCTGGTTCACTTACTTTCCTCATAAAGGGAGATAGTACATTGCACAAATGTCAAAATTAAGCAAAGCCTCCAACTCTCCCAGCTGGAGGATTCTCCTAAGAATTTCATCTCACTTCCTCACTGCAGGTTATTTCAGAAGAATGTTATGTCAACCGAAACAATTTGAGATCTGTGTTCATAGATGTTCTTTTATTGTATGTGTTGTTTTACAGAGAGGTTGCTCTTTAATCTGGAATTGAAATATACTTTTGTGAACTTTCTGTCTGTTCTAAGAAAAGGGATCTCTATGTTGTTATATTTTATCTTAACTTGAGGCTCTTCCTGAGTGTTGAACCTATACTTTCCCAAAATTGGGAAAATCTATTCTTTAGAAATGCAAATAATTTTATAACACAGAACTTGGCAGGAAGTGGGGAATTATAAACAAAGCACTTCACAGTTAAGCCACAGTTTGAGTATTTGTGTTTGCTGTAGTTTTGTTTGTTTTCTGGCCGTCTCTGTCAGAATAGGCGCTGCCGTTCCCTTAGATTCTATTGCTGTCTTAGTGCAGTTAGCTCCACCTCCATATCATGGGTCGGATCTATTCCCCAGAGCTGCACACGGCTTGCTATTTGGAAGCGACTTCCGCTCCGCTGTCCTGCCAGTGCCTCAGATTTAACACATCTCTGCCAAAGAGGTGTATTTAACATACACCTCTCATCTGTATCTCGTGTTTCCATCTGTGACCCTTCAAGTTATCTTGCGTGTTCCATAGTACTGACTGCCAGAGCACGTATGATTACTGTACGCACAATAGATTGATGTTTACTTCTCTGCCCCTGCCCACCTGATCACTTCCATTTCGAATGTGGTACCTAACAATAAATAGAGTCTTAAAAACAAAGTTAAGCATATGCATCTCAACTCAGAACAGCCTGCCTGTGGAACTAAAGATGCTCTTTATTTTCCCCAATGCAGATCCAGTAGGTTCACCTAACTAATTTCACTTTCTCCAAGTTTTCCTTAACAACTTCCAGCATTATCTGATGCATTCTCACCCGTGTTCATGATTCCCGTTATTCTTTCTGATCTGTGCAGTAAGTTAAGTGATATAAGCTCATTTTTGCAAAGCTTTCTTAGTATCATGTGGCCTATACATATTCTTTTGTTTTAATTTTATTTAAAGAAAAAAACAGAAAAATGGTAGAAATAATACATACCAAGATGCCCATCAACCGCAGAGTGGATGAAAAAGTCGTGGTATTTTTATACAATGGAATATTACTCAGCTATAAAAAGGATAGACTAATGGAGGCAACTTGAAACTATCCTCATTAGTGAAATAAATAAGAATCATACTTATAACTATCATATTGGGCCTATACATATTCTATATGAACAAATTATATGCTCTAATCACTCCTTTGTCTTTCTTTCTTTTTTGAGACAGGATCTTGCTATGTAGTATAGGCTGGCCTTGAAATCATGGCGATCCTCCTGCCTCAGCCTCCCAAGTGCTGGGATTATAGGAATGCACCACCATTCCCAGCCTTCTTCCTGTACTTTTTCAAGATAATTTTCAATAATCATGCCCCTCTACATTTGGTTATGTATATTTCACAGATCTCTGATCCTGTCTCCTAAAATACCAATGAATACTTCTCTTGTAGAATTTTTCATGTTTTGAAATACCCACAAAAGTTTTACTTAATATAATACAATTTTTATAACCGCATGACCCCTTCCCTATCAGGCAGTTTTAAGTGTGTTATTTCCCAAGTTTCATAGCTTATTCACAATTCTTAGTAGAAATGATTAAATGACCAAGTAGCCCATCATGCTGTATTTTTACCAGTTTTTCTATGATAAAGAATACTTATTTTAAAAGGTTTACATGTATTTGGTCAGGAAGTAGGTGGCAATTAAAATCCAGTTTGGTACCTTATGATGCCTTTGTTCTGGATAGAACCCACGTGAAAATCCCCCTTCATTTGGAACTTTTGAGAAGCATTAAACACATCAGCATAAACCATGTATGCTGGAAACGTTTGTGCTGTTCCCATCAGACTCTGGGTGTAGGCAATCATTCCAAATAAATTTACTAAATCTATAGGACAGGAAGTTAGTAGCTGGGCTGTCTGTATACAGATGGAGCTAAGATTATGATGGGAACTAGGAGGAGTCTGACCTTTGGATCTCAAGGGCGTGGCAGACTGTATGGTGCCTGTGCACATAGCCCTGGCACTATGAAGAAAGCTTAACAGCCAAATGGCAGTGCTCAGAAAGTTGAGGAGGCGTGTCTAAGATGATATGATTTACTGCTAGCAAAGTGGTATTTACAGCTTTAATCGTACAGATAACTCGTGTGCACAAAGCAAATACTTCCCCCACAATGCCTATGAGATTGCTCTCTTTTGTCCCATGAGAGCCCAATGCCCAGTGAAGTAAAGTGATGGGAACACTCTCACATAGTGTGTGTGTGTGTGTGTGTGTGAGAGAGAGAGAGAGAGAGAGAGAGAGAGAGAGAGAGTGTATGTGTGTGTGTGTGCATCAGGTCATGGGGAAAAGTTGAGATTTAACTGGTTTTTCTAATCTAAATGCACAATATTTGGAAGTTGTTTAAAAATGGTCCCATAGGGAAAAATGTTTTTGTACTCCAAAGTGGATTTAATGAGTTATAAGAAATGATAATATAAATGTCACCTCAGGATTCTGAAACGCAGGACAGTGAGGTTGATGGCTATGAGCAGTACACTCTAGCAGGCACCATGATGACCGTATTCAGCCTTCTGCTATTAATGAGAAGAACAGATCAGATATTGCTTGTAAACCATATAGTAATATCACAATTTTACTCTCATATTAATATAGAAGCACACTAGATAACATTTTCCTGGGCCACACAGATAATAAGTGATAGAATATCTTTGCAAACCCAGAAAACCCAGTTTAGAGTTTAATTCTCCTACATGTGATACCATTCATGTGGTTGGACACGGATATGAAGTGATTTGTGGTCAAACAACGAGCCACTTTCTTGTGTGCTAAGTTCTATGTGTTTCACAAAGGTATAAAAGTCAGTTTCCTATGTCCAACATGAAGAATGGAGAAACAAGTTGTGTGTAAATAAATAAATGCAAAGGGTACCTGCCATTATCCCTAGCCATTTGAAAAGCTATGTGTCTTAAATGTCTTATAATAATCTAGTAAGCACTTATTTATGAACATTATGACACTGAAACTATGTCTTTAATTCATGTCATTTTCTGATGACTGGTTATCATTGAAGTTTAGAGGAATATAAATCAGGAAATCGATCATTTGTTCATGCTATGATCACTATAAAATAGCAGAAAGAAGATAGGATTGGTCTTATCTGAAGCAGATGCCATGAAAATTGAAGAGGTAGCCTCTCCACCTATCTTCCATGCCTACCTTTACTGATGTCCAATCCTCAGCCAGACGGGTTTATTGTTTGGTGTTTACATCTGTATTCAGGTACTTGGTATTTATATCAGCCCTCCAGATCCTCAGGGAACTGTACATATCCAGTTTATATTTTATTATTGTTATCCTCACCCCCAGATGAAGCTTTGGTTTCATGTTACAGACACCACATTTCTTTATAATGCTGCCTAATAAGTACAATTAGTAAATAATCACCAGGAAAATACTTTATTTTAAAAAATACAAATAGCCAAAATTGGCCCAATTATATGAAGACAAGATGATGACCATGATCATCAATTTATACTAAGGAGGTACATATTAGGCACAGTGGATATCACTTCCATAAATAATCACATAGATTGGCCAGAATATAAGTAAGAAAACAATGCTAATTCCAAAAGATTGAAAACCACTTAATCTTCATTGATTTTTTTTTAAGTAGGAGCATCTCACTTTTAGTCACATATCTTCCAAGATGATGAAGTAACATTTCATCCAGCAGGTGATTCATTCTGTCATGCTATTGATAGCATTGTTTAAAAAAATTCTTTAAAATCCTTTGAAAATAATGTATATCATAATCTCTTTCTATATTTTCATATTTAAAATGCATGTTATTCAACTTTATAAGTCTGTTGCTTTCATTAATCTAGAATTTTACAGAATTAACAGATCCCAGAAGCTCTTTGTTTTTGAAGAAATAAATTAGGCAATTTAGATGAAGCAGTCTGGGAGTCTGATTTTCCTTCTGCTTTCCTTTCCACATTGATTGTACTTGAAGATTAAAATGCTTGAAAGCCACTTTCAAGTATAGGAAAGCTTTAAAGAACAGTTAGATTTAGAGCATTTCCAATCTGTAATATTGAGCTAAATTAAGGTTAAAAACATATATAAATAAATGAAATCATATTCCTAATATACAAATAATAACATTTGCAAAGATTTCATAATGTACTCAGGTTTTTTACACTTGGTTCTTGCCACTGCTATGTAGATCAAATTAGTGTATTAAGCCAATTTTACAAATGAGGAAAGTGTTCACCTTGGAATGCAAAGGACATGTTTGGTAAGTAGAAGGCCAGGAACTTAGGTCCAGACATTTTCCTTCCATCTGGATCTGCCTTTTTGGAACATGCAGGCTACAACACAGCAATGGAGCAAGTAAGAACAATGATATCTATGGTAATATTTGTGTTTGCATATCAAATATTTGATATTCTAACCTCATCTAACTTTCTCGTTAATGCGTTGAGATCTGGAGATAATTTGTTTATAATTTTCTATCACATTTAACATAGATTTATATACCACTAATGCAACCACTGCCTTAAGTGCTTTGGGATTTCATGAGATGACCTCTGCAAACATTAATTAATTATCTGTCTTAGGAAATAAATCATATGAGTTCTGAGAACTACTCTTCTGCCCTAATACCAACAGCTGTTCTTCAATTCTCCCACACCAACTAGGTATCCTAGGATTCTGCTCCTTTCTCACACTAAAGACCCAGAAATCCTGTCATACTCCCAGGTTTGAAGAGTCCTACAAACTCGTTAAGCTTCAAGTGCCAGCCCTAAATTACACAATTTTTGCACCCAAGGTGTCATTCATATGAAGAGATACACAGGAAATATGTATCTTGAAGAATCCCAAGTCAATACCTTCCTCCCCCAAGCAAGATAAAGAGCATGTCTGACCAAAGACTGAAATATGAGCCATGATGCAAAATATTTTTGTCTAGGTTAAAGACATTAGCGTCCCAACTTCATGAAATGCTAAAAATTGCCATCTGGCCAATGATAATTACAATGCCATGGTTACCAACTATTTGTATTGATTTGGTGTTTAATTCTCTCCAAGCTAGCATGAAGCACTTGCATTAGGGTCACAGGGATTCTGGAGTCCCATTTCAGAACCCTCACATAGGGATTCTGTATGTGTAATCCAGGAATCCAGAGTTTAGAAATTTCTCATATTAAGATCCTATGCATGGAAATTTGAAAACCGGTGCTTTGGTAAAGGGTTAATGACAAATTAATCAGGAAGGGCCCCCAATAATATCTAGGTTATGACATTCGTTTCTCCACATAATATCTGACCATCATAAGCTTCATGAAACTATTGAGCTTTTATCACAGGTTTTGTATACTGGCTGTGTATCCGTTTAGAGTATGATGAAGTATTCCACTTCTGTATTTTCTCTGCATATTACCTTTGGGAGGATTCAGAATCCAGCTCTCCCAATGGGCCCCCCTTCTTGTACTTTCTATACAATATTTGGCTCTCTCTTATTGTATGTCCTGTGTATTCACTTCTGTGGTATCTATATCAGCTTTTTATTTTCTGCATTTAATATTGAATTCAAAAGTCTTAGTTATCAGGGATTATGTTTGGCTTTCATTGTGATTACATCAAACAAAGAATAAATTCCAACAGTCTACAGGAGAGCTTGTACTTATCTTCCCCAACGAGGCTCCAGCAGGTATCTCTGTGGACAGAAGAAACTACATTATTTGTTGCTAATATGATTTTACGAAGACAGACTGATGGATAAAACCTTCACTTCCTCCAAGCTATTTTAAAACCTAGCTCGGGTCCCTTAATGGCTTTGCCTAGAATCCTCCCACTCATGTTCTCTTAAGAAAAGTAATCTAAGTTCATATAAAATGCATATTTGGTGTACTCTGGTAAAATAAAAATGCTAATGTGATATGGTAAAGTGAAATATCTGCCAGCTATCAACTTTCCATTAAAAGCCTTTAGAAAATATTCTACTAGGAATTGAGTGCATATTTTATATCCAAAGTGATGAATTAAAAGTTTTCCTTCTGCTAACGTATGAAGAGTGCTAATTGGAGTATTGGTAGACAGCCGTTATACCACTGCACGTTGCCTGAAACGAGTTCGTGAAGCCGTATAAAGTTGTAGATACTGGGATAAAGGTGGTCCCACACACGTATTACCTGCTGATATATTTTCCTTCTGATGCCAGGTGGATGATTTTTACTCTTTTATGAAATATTACATTTTATTTTTTCTTGGAATAGTCATCAGTTTATTGGTTCATGCATTATGTTGTTTAAATCAAGGCTTACATCAACAAATTTATGATAACATTCTTAGTGTGTGAAGAAATGCATCCACAAATTATTTATAAAGCTCTTTCGGGGAAGCAAAAAGGCAGGGCGTGTGTTCTGACCTAGAGGATGGAATGAAGTATGCTAATAGTAATTTATACAATCACAGAAAATGTACTGTAGTAAAATTTGCAAGTGTTTCTTTTTAGAAGGAAAACAATTCAGCTTTATAGTTGATCAATCTCAGTTTTATTGCAATGTGATATTTAGAGCGAGATAAGATAGAAGGGTACAGCTATTTACTGGGAAGTATTTAAACTATTCCTCCCTAAAAGTACATGAGTACTTCTGAGTGAAGGCAGAACAAATCATGAATAATTATTTTTTGCTAAAATTTGATATGCCTCAAATGACTTTCCCATTATGCTCAGTAATAAATTTAGAAATTGTATTTGGAAAATATTTGTCCCAGATAAAATCAAGTACATGGACCTACAGGATGGAACAAAGAATGGTATTGCTATGTTGCACTTAATAGAGAAAATGGGGGAAATGTAAGTGTTTGACAATATTCGTTAAATAAATAAATTGCAATATATGCTCCATACAGAAATGTTTTAGGGATTTATAAAACGGGTAGAAAATTTTATTGAAATTGGAAAATGTTTGCATTATAACTTTAAATATTCAACTATTATATAATTTTATAGGGGTATTTATGTGTGTAAAATATAAAGAATAGATATACCCAAAACAGTAGTCCTGTGAGTGTTGAAGGAAAACCCAAACAAGGAGATCTATTATGCCTGCATCCATCAGTGAATAAGAATTCTGGGCATCAGAGAATGTTCAAGTGTATACCTTCTTTTTACGGCCTCTTTGATTTTACTTCAGCCAAGAGGCCGGTGATTTGGGAATACAAGGAAACAAAATCCAGGGTCCCCTCCACTCAGAATCCTTGCATCATCTTGAGAAACAGGCTGTAAGTTTTCAGGAAAAAATACTTTTCTTTCTCAGAAAAAAATTTATTAGCATAGCAATGGCCTCAGTTCATGAACACTTCTGTTCTTGAACAATTCAGTTGGATTTGGCAAAATTTTGCTTCCATTTGCAAATTCTGTCTAGGGTGGTGAGCAGGACCCTGGCCTCTTCCCCAGAATCATGGAATGTCTTAGGTTCCTGAGCCAAGGCATCATGTACATGCTTGTGCTGTGTAATGAAGACATCCCTTGTGCGGTACTGGTGCATGGACACTGCTTCTGGATCCTTTCTCTACCTTCCATCTCCCCCCACCTCCAAACTACTTCCCATCTCCACAAAATCTAACTCCCACTTCCCACATCTGTCTTCCATTGTGGTCTTTAAAATTATTTGTATTTTGCATTTCTCATATGAAAGAAGCCATGTGATGGTTAATTTTCTGCTTCTGATTCATTTCACTTAGTGTTAGGTTCTGAGGTGCAATCATCTCCCTTTAAATGATTCAAATGCATCCTTCTTCATGCCTTAGTAGTACTCTGCAGGGGGAACAAATCACGGACCAGGATCCCTCTGTGGTATTCAGAGAGGGAGATGTGAGTTCAGCTTAGTCCACAGCTCTGATCCTTTTCGTCATTCTGCAAAGCAGCTACCTCTAGTTTGACTCCAGAAGCAGGCTGAAAACTCCCTGTTCTTGAATGGTAAACTGACCGAGTGGAACTCCCTCTGTCCTGGCTGTATTCTGCAGAAGATGCTTCAGAGCTCGGCGGGCTCCAGTGGGTCAGAAGCCTGAAAGCAGACGGGAGATGCTCGCAGAGGAGCCCCCGTGGTCCTTTCCAGCACTGACAAACATGGAGCTGCGGAAGGCACCCACAGAACCTCTGCCTGAGATCATCTGTCCAGTTTCCACACGGACACTTGATAAAATGTAATCAGCCTTTTTCGTGGGAGGGCCTGCACTGTTCTGCCGGTCACTGCGCATCCCGAGTTGTCGCTGCTTAGTACCTCATCTCTGGGAAGTGGAGCCTTTCCCCCTTGAGCTCTAAGGTGACTCTCCATTCCCAGCCACGCCCCTGGCACTGCAGGGCGCGGGTGCTTCGCATCCCCGGAGCCTGGAGTGGCCAGTGCACCCTCACACCTGCCCTGCACTGCTGACCTCCTCTGTGACCTTCTCTCTACTCTAGGCCACCATGGACCCGCTGACACCCGGTGTCTGCCGCCAACTTTGACAGTCTCATGTTTCGGGGAAGTTTTATGACCTTGTGCTTTTTTTCTGGTCTGTCCTTTGAGTTCTCAAAAGCTAAGTACAGTCTCTGAAAACTCTATCCAGTAGATTCTTGCTCTAGTTTATGACTAGAATATACAAACTACAGCAAAGCTTGACTTTATTATTCTCATGTGATGCTTTTTATAAGCAAATTTGAAAATCTACAGCATTTATTTCTGTATTTTTCTGGACAATGTATCAAAATTGATCCCTGACTGAATCACATGAGCATAAGCGTTACTAGCTAGGAATTAAGGTTATTAGCTAGTCCAGCAACCCCATGCAAATTGCGTTTCTGTTCTGCATAGACAGTAATAGAGAGGTCCTAGTTTGGATTATAATCACACTAGCAGTAAGAGTTTGGACTGCTGCCTGTTAGTTGTGTAATTTCAGAGAAATCAGAGAAGCTGTATTTCCCTCTCCTATATGTTACAAGTATGAAAGTCTCTGGCTGGTGGAATAATCAAATCAGATAATGACAATAACCAATTAGCACAGTGCTTCTACCTGGTCTCTAATACATGCAAACTGTTACTCCAAATGCATTTCTAGAAAAGAATGAGAACACATGTTATAATCATGCTCCAGAAGCCTTGGGAAAGGAGATGCCTGCCCAGAACTGTGAGCAATGCATGAGCAGGGGACTCAGACAGCTGTAACAGTCCTGAAATATCTGGGTCCTTTCATTAATGGGGCACATAAACAGGCAGAGGTCAATCTACACACTTCTTCTAGATGAGACTATGAGATCCAACCCAGGAGAGCACGGGTGACTGTCCCAATGAATGCTCGTATCACGCTGAAATTTGCTAATTAATTCCTGCAACGACATAAAATTTTGAGTAAGATCCTCTTGACAATGATGTATAGATCATTTAAAAAGAGATTTGGAATTGTTGGCCTCACCATCTTTGGTAAGACAATCATCCCATGTCATCATTCGCTGGTTTCTTTCCCACTCACATTGAAAAATTATCTTTCATTTCCATCTGTCTCACGGCTGTTTCCTTCGGAATTCTCAGCTGATTGCACAATAGATAAGCGGCATCCAGCATTTCATGCTTCTTCCTCTCTGTGATCTGGTTTGTCTAGTGAAATGTCAGAATCTGTGCCTCACTTCCAATGTCAACATTCAGAAGAGTTCCAGAAAAAGGCACCACTGGAGACAACACCCCCTCCCCTGTCCCCCCACAGCAGAGTCAAGGACGCAAACTCAGGGAACTCCCGGGCTGCTATGCACAGATACTACAAGATTCATTGCTTCTGATGAGTGTGAAAATAACCACTTATTGCTTGCTTATTTTTTCATCTTGCTTTGCATTGAAAACCAAATGAAACTATTCTTAAAACCTTGCCTCCTATAGCCTTGTTATAGGAATTCTTAAAGAATTCATTAAAACAAACTAGAACTCTAATAGCTCCAGAAAAGACTTATTCTAACCAAATTAGACCATTCCATCACAGAAAAACGGAAAAGAGAATAAAGATTCATAGAATCTCCAATATACAGTGTTTAGTATTCAAGGATTAATAGTACAATGTGGAATCTACTAAAATCATGGTAATGATTCATTTAAATGATAACCTTCTTTTTGTGTGTATAAAAAGAAACATCCACTAATACCAGCAGTATCGCCATGGAAGCCAGGACTTTCACACACACACACACACACACACACACACACACACACACACACACACATTCACAAATGAGGACTAACTACTTCAGTAAATGTATGCATAGAGTCACCTCTCTGTGTGTGCACACGTGTGTGCATACTGCTTCCGCTGGTAGCAGATCTGTCTGAGTCCTCTGCCTCCTTCAGTCTGTGGTGTCAGTGTGGAGTGGGTCACACTTTAGCCTTTGTGCCATGCACTCATCTCGCCCCAGACAGGGGCGCCTTAGGCTCATAGGTGATAAACAGCACAAGAGAGATACTGCAACTAAGTGAACTGCGGACATCTACTAATGAAGCAAATTTTTTAAAGAAAATGACCATGCAGGTGAGGTTTTACATGACGGAACCTTGTATTCCAGAAAACAGCTGAGTCAGTTTAACTTTAAACTTTCATTTGTGGAAACTAAGCTGGCAGAGTCCCCGGCAGGGCTTGGGTTCCGCGCTCATGTGTTGCACATCTCTTTGTTCTTGACAGCTTTGCCCTGCAGGCCCCTTCTCAGTGCCCTCCTGGCTCTGCCTGTCCTCTCACCCTCACCCGAAGGAGCCTGACCCCCCTACAGCCCTCCTTCTCTGCAGAGCCCTCTGTTTCCCATCTCACCCCTCAGCCTGCCCACTGGAGTGCTGAGCTCCGCACGACCTCAGTCCCTAGGGTGCAAAAGGGTCCCAAAGTATGGGAAATGAGAACCCCATCCCTGACCCTTTTGCAGCAAGGCAAGCAGTGGGGACAGCTCCCTTCTCTCTGTCCATGCAAGCACTGGGTGTGCAGGTGGACAGAGAAATCCAGAGAAATCCAGAAAGTCAAATGATGGTTAAATCCTGCATCTCAGCACACCATAGATTTGGATGCATTTTCTGCTTATAAGAGCAAGGATTTATCTTCCTGACTTCTGGGAAGCAGAGGGACATCTCCCGCACCAGACCTGTTTCCAGCAGCTTCCAGAGGTCAATCTGTAACTACCGAATTCATCACAGGCTTGCTGAGGAGAAAGGGAATGGTAAGCAGTAAGTTTCCTCGACTCTCTGAAAAGGAGGTAAATGTGTTCAAAGGAAACAAAGGAAAGGGAAAATGTTAAAGGGACATTTTCAGCGGGAGACAGGTACTCCTGGAGAGAGGACGACCTGTCCACATGTGCAGTCATAAAACATCCATGCGTGTGCCTGTGTGCCGTCACTGTCTGCTCTATGTCTGCTCACATTCCTGCACAACTCTAGATTGATTGTGAAAAATTCATACTGTCCTCTTCCTTCATGGCACAGTTTGTGCCTTTAATCTTTACATTAAGCTAGCCTGTCATCCAAGTATTTTATTACTGAGGAGATAAGATTTTATTCATTATACTTACTTCATTCTAGTTGATTCATCTGTTACTTCCAAAGGAGTTAATGGTAGATGTGGTTTTAATAAATGTTTCCAGGGTAAGGCTGAGGCAGGAGTATCTCCATGAGTTTGAGGTCAACCTTGGCTCCATTCAAGGCTAGCCTGGAATAGAGAGACCTTGTTTCAAAAAAAAAAAAAAAAAAAAAAAAAAACCTCCATCTTTTCATAGTATAAAAATAGTGCCTAAATGGTCAGAGCATAAGATCCAGGTTGTGAGGTACTGATAAGTAGAAGAGTAGACCATAAATGCCCTCACTAATATCCAGGCAGTGATGTTTTGCATGCCTGGGATGGTGGTCTTGAATGGATATGGCACTGAAAAACTCCTCGCCTTCTTGTCGTCTTAGCTATCACAATGTCACAGTGTCTCCTGCTTTATACTTCTGAGGTCTGCATTTCCCTCATGATTGACTCACTATCCAGTTGTTTTGCTCTTTATTGCCGGAGGCTGTTCTGTGGGGTGTGTGTGTGTGTGTGTGTGTGCGCGCGCGCACACACATGCACAAGCAAGCATGCACACGGGTACCCCACAGAGCTGGGCTGTGCACCTAGGTTTGGGAAAGCGACTCTTCCGAATGGTCCTACCATGGCAAGGTCCCCTTGCAGTGCAACCTTGTCCTATAGCGAGAGGCGGCAACTATGACAGCATTACCAGTGACAGCAGGATTTGCCTTTTCTATTTGCAGGAGAAACATTTTAGCTTTCCTTTATTATTTTTCTAGTTAGGCCTGGCAGCATGAACATGGGCCACTGCCAAACAGTCTCTCTTAATTCACAAAAGTCTGCATAACTCTGCCCTTGACCTCTGTTCTTAGGGTCCCTGGCTTCATATCCTTTTGCATCCAAAATACATGGAAACTGAGCCTCATTTGGAAGGGTAATGGGCCCCTGAGGTAACGTTTAGCTTTTCTCTTCCTCCTACCAAAGGCCAAATTTTATTTAATCTGCAGGGAAAGAAGAAGAGGCCAATCTTGCGTTGTTGACAGAGTCTCCTGCATGAGTCTCAGGTGGGCCAAGTGTGTCCGCTCCAGTTCTATTTCAGGGTGGAATCCACATTCATGTTTGTTTGTTTGCTTGCACAGGGAAGGGACCTCAGTGTAAATTTATACTTACGAAAGAACCAAGAGATGACAGGTTCAGCCATCTGGTTAGGAGCTCAGCCAGCCATTCTTCTGTGGTTTTCCATACCATGGCTGGGAGAGTGGTTAATATTAATGATACGCTGATACCTCCATGTTTCCACATTACACTGGGGGAAATGTCATATGCCTTATCCCCCTTACTATGAGATAACAGGCAAAAGCCTTGGGTGCCTTGGGTGCCTACAGAGGAAATCCAAGGGACCTACGTGGGTAGCTGTGACAATAATCACAGCAGGGCTGACCCCCCTTTTTCTGGTATCTGTTGCTCAAATTTATTTTATGAAACCTTTCTTTGTCCCACTTAGAATCATGAGTTAGTAGCTAAAAACTCATTGTTTGGAAGTTTGCCTGGCTCATGTAACACCAATCAACATGTTATGGTTTAGAAATGGGAATGAACTATTCCACAGTGAACTTCAGGATGTTAGTGGGTCATGCTGCACTTGTCTTCCAAGCCAGGAAAGAACCAAACATAGAATCTGGCACTTAGACCTGAAGGAGGCAGGGGGGGAGAGACCAATGTGCAGTCAGCGCGTCTCTGAAGACAGAGAGCTCTCTGGGACACAGCCAGGATGCAGCCCTCATGATGCTTGAGCAAGATTCAGCCCCTGAGCTCAGGGAGTTAACCGGCATCATTTGCCTCAAGTGGTTGACATCAGAATTTATGTAACGATTTATTTTCTGCTTCTCTCTTTGGAAACTCTTTTTCTTCCAAATTTCTATAAAATCTTTCCTCCTTTAAGAAATCTTCCTGTGAGGAAGATTTCTTATAAAAGAAATCTGAGGACTCAGTTTTATTATTGTCTCCTACCCTCATCTTCATGATCTGTAACATGAACCTGTCTATTTTCTCTGTCTCACATTTTAATTGCTGTGATTTATTTTAAATACACCCTTAGTAGCTCTTATGTGCCGCATGCTTTACGATTTGAGGGTTTGGTTCTGAACTAGATAAACATGGCTACATCCCATTTGCAGTGTGAAGCTGCCCAGGTTTTGATGGTGACAGAGATACTGTGTTTAGCAAAATGCAGGTACAGAGAACAAGGAAATCCAAGAACAGAATATTAAACAAACAACTAGGTGGTTAAAGAATTATGGGAGTTGCTAAATCAACAAATTACACATTGCTAAGTATGGTGATGCTAAAACAGTAGAACTGGCATGTGGGTAATGGTTTTGTTTTGTTTTACTTTTTATTTGGTTTTGCTTTAATGACTGAGAGGTGTTGTGATTCCTATACATAATAGAATCTTGAAGAACTTTACTGAATTAACACATGGATCAAACCATGTTCATCTCTGAACCTTCTTTGACCAATATAATTCCACAAAATCTTTCATGTCAATACCCATAGTTAATCTCCATTGAGTATCTACTTTTTTATCCATTTATTTCTTTGCTGTTTGAGGCTCGATGCTTGATACTTATTAGCCATATTTCTTTTATCCTAAAAGATATCTCAAACCACAAACAGAAATATTTACCAAAGCTGATAAGCCATAATCATAATTTTCCATAAATTCACCTAATGGTTGCCCTATGCCGATGGCTTACCTTTGAGGTCTTTCCGGTTCTCATCAATATTTCATCCTGTATGTCATAAAGGTATTACATTGAGTAAAGCATTCATTAAAACCATTTATAAATTGTTTTTGTTATTTCTACATATCCCATATTGTAGATTATGTTCAGCTGATAGAACGCTGAAACTAGCCATTCACACTGGGGAGTTTCTAAAAATTTAATGACTGGGCAAAGAACCAAGAGTTGATTATTATGATTATTTGCTTTGTCTTTTCTTTTAGCCCAGAGTAGCTGGAATATATTCTGCCTTACCTAAAGATTATTCTTTGTCAAATAAATAATTGCATATCAATTATCAAGAAACACTATACAATCCAATTATGAATAGAGAAAAGTAGAGACAAGTCAAATACATAAGAAGCTACTGCTGACTTGGTTTAGAAGTCAAATGAACCACAAATAAGGTCTATAACTTAGTCAAAGGTGAAGCATAGGGTAGATTTAATATGTTTAAGAATATCAGTCATGAGTATCTAATTTATGAAAATCATGATGCACTCCTTGAAAGGATATTGGTTTTTACGTTTGGACTGTGTGACCAAAGCATCAGGTCTCTCTGTGTCTCAGTTTCTCACTGGGGAAATGCGTGAATTGAATTGTATTCTTTTTAGCACTCCTGGGAGACTGCCAGCTCCTTACAGGTAACTGTCAAACAAAAGGGTGACCAGTGGTGGGAACCTGCTGGAGATGCGATGCTGTTAGACAGAGCATTCTCATTCACAGCTATAATCGTTACTACTGATCTATCCATTTGTAAAGGTCAGTGAGTATTTTGAGATGCAGCTGGCACAGAATACAGAGACGATGTTCATAACACTGGTTTTGTTGGTATTAACTTAGGATAGAGCAGTCAGAAGTTAAAACTTCTTGGAATTGTCTTATCTAGAATTTCTGACATCATGTGATCTTCTAATTTGTGTTTATTTACAGAAAGCCACCCATTAATTCGTTCTTTCTTTTTAAAAAAGCATAAAAATGTATATCTTAAAAATTCTACATAGAAGATGAAATTGGGCACAATCTAATAGGAAAACAAGCTCTGAAACCTTTCTGATTTGTAGCGTTTTAGCATGCATTTGCAATACATAATGGCTGCATTCATTGTAGGAAATTCATGTTCCTAACAGATGTCATTACTTTTTTCCTCTGCCTCTGCTCTCTTTTACTTTGCCAGCATCAGATTCATTTATTTATCTTAAATGTTCTTATAGAGTTAATTATCAGATATACATATTAGCAATCACACTAACAAGCCAACAAATCACACAATACAGTCACCTTAAATCAAAGTACACTTTTGGATATATTGTCCCTGATGTACTATAGTAACGTCTCCCATTTCCTACTATCTGTCTTGTATGTGTCCTGCACTTTATTTACATATTGAGTTTCTCATGTAAGAGAAACTGTGTTGTATTTAAGTCCATGTCTCTGATTTACTTAATTTGACATTAAGTCTCAAGTTGTACCCAATTTCCTAGAGATGACTCATGTTTGAACTTCTTTATAACAGGACAGTACTGCATTGTGTATTAATTGTCCATCTTCTTTACGTACTCATCTGCTGATGGACATACATTCTGTTTCCAAGATGTAGCTATTATGAACTGTGCTGCTGTAACCATGGGTATGCATGGATCATTGTAATATGATGTTTTTTATTCTTTTGAGAAAAGACCTAGCAGTGGAATAGCTGAGTAATTTGTATGGTTAGCTTTCTGAGGCATCCCCTTACTGATTTCCATCTTGGCTGTATCCATTTGTATTCCCGAATTCAGTGGAGAGGATTCCTCCTCCTTCCCCACAGCCTTGCCAGCACTTGTTATTGGTTAATTTTTTGGTAATTCTCATTCTTTCTGGAGTGAGATGGAATCTTGGTGTTTTAATCTTCATTTCTCAATTGGCCAGTGATGATAAATGCTTTTGCACGTATTTATTGGACATTCATATTTCTTCATTTGAGAAGTGTGTATTCATTTTACATACCCCTTTTTACTGCATCTATAACTTTATTTTAAAATGCAACTGGGCTATAGTAAATTTATGAATAACATGCTATGAAAACGTAATGGAGTAAATTAAGTCCTTCTGGAGGGGTAGCAGGGGAGCAGGGAAGAGACAGAATGGAGGAAATATTGTGATGGAGAGGGTAGGAGGCAGGGTTGTGCAGAGAACAATTAGAATCAGGATACAGAATTTATAATATTGTTTTATGATGGTCACCCAGAGTTTATCACAAGGAGGTTCAGGAAATCTCTCCAAAACACTAATGACCCAGAATATTTAGCCAAGGGCCTGAATCCCACAGCAATGTCCTGCATGAGTCCAGATGAAGACCTAGATCCCATAACAGTGCCTCCCACAAGTCCAACTGGAGGTCTAGAGCCCACAAGAAAGACTCACGCCAGTCTCTTTTATGAATCCGTGCCAGGAAGGCCCAAAGGTCAGCGGTGAAAGCTAGAAAGTCTATGCTAACAGGGAGAAGAAGCTGTACTGGTAGGTTGAGATTGAGGGTGACTTCTGGGCTCAGAACCCAAATAGGAACCAAGGCTGTCCTGAAAAACAACATAGCCATCCTCAGCAACATGGAGGTCCTGAGCTCCTTTGACAATAAGCACAGTTGAGTACCTACCAGGAAACTAGTGCAACGAGTTTGTGCTGGAGATTAAACAGCACACATCTTCCCTCCAGAGCCAGGAAGTGATGTTCCACATAAGAATCAGAGCTCCCCCAAAGTGAACCACAGCCACCCTCACCAACTGGGTCCCAAGTTCCTTCAATGACAACAGTTGAACCCACACTGGGTAGCTAGTCATGATGAGCTCCTCCAGAAGAACCAATGGCTCAAACAGCAACACTTAGAGAAACCCACAATGGCCTCGCTTTTCTCCAAGTCTCTATTTAGGCTGGTAACTTTCTTCATGTAGAACATCTATGCTCAGCACCATGCTGATTTAATACAGCTAGTGTAAGTTGACCAACAGGTTTTAATCCATAACAGAGAGAATCATTGGATAAAATTAAAGAATCAAAGGAGAAATGAGAATATCATGGTTAAGTCTAGAAAGGCTTGAGACAAAAACCCATAGGTAATCTGTAAAAATCAGCTATGAAGCCACTGCAGAAACAAACAGATTTAGATTTATTCAACTATTCCTCCAAAAATGCTAGAATTTCTTCATATAGGTGACAGGCTCCTTTATAAGTTTCTGAGGTTAATGTCTTCATCCCTACATGCTACCCCTTCTGACTTACATCGGGCAGCATCTGCGCTGTGTGAGCTGATTGTTGTTAAATGAATAATAACAGAACTGGGCCTGGGATTGTGGGAAGCAGACAGTGGGAGATAAGAAGGTCAACTTGGGCCACTTTGTGATGGGATTCCAACATCAGAGCAAGCTGTTTAGCTTTTCCTCTTTCAGTGAGGACATGCCACCAAAGACGTTTAATTATTGAGTGCCTTGACTTGATCTGCACTGTGGAGAATTTCTAGAGAAGAAAAAAATTTCCTTTGATCTCAAAACTGTCTCAGGAAATATAATTTAATTGGGTCATACACAATTTAGTTTCTTCAATAAATATTATTCATTTCCAAATAGTTCGACATTTATGTGAGCCCAAATCTCTACCTACAACTTTCACTGTAATGAAATCAACACAGCCAGAAGTACAAACATGGATGATAAGAGCTGATCGAGTTCTATAAATAATTGGACACCTTAAATCGATTGCTTCGGGTGCTTTAATAGTCCCTCACAGGAAGGGTTTCTCCACGCAGTACTACAGTGTTCCAGCAGTAGAACTCACATAACTGGAGTCACAACCCCAATTAACCTCTGAATCAACAGCTGTACAAGCCTCTTCAGAAGTTAATCCTAGGACATCACATTTAAAACCCTAACACAGAAGTTCTTCATGTTCTTTTTTGTTTGTGGAAGTTAGAAGCCATTGATCTGAAAACAGTAAAGTGACTTCTAGAGGTTGGGGAGGAAGGTGGAACAAACAGAGGTGGGATTGGATCCCTATGCATTACACGCATGTATGGAAAGGTCACACTGAACCTCATTAGTATGTAAATCTCATATGTGCCAAGAACATTAATAACTACCAAAAAGTGTAGTGCCAGTTTCTAGATTATATGCCATGTTAGGTAAAGGTGAACAATACTGTATTGCTGTGGAAAGTCGACAGGCTTAAGAATCGTGTTCCCACCCATGAAGAACAGTACCTTCCATCCATTGTGTTTATTAACAAACCTTGGTATTAGTGGGTGAAGGGCTAGTAGCAACTGGTTCTGTGGAATAAATCCTGTGTAACTCCCACCCTCGCCTTTCAGGTGTGGATGTGTAAGTTCACAAACAGACACACAAGCACAGATGTACACACAGGAAAGCAAGACCCTCACATCCCATTCTGTTTGCAAACCACATTGATGTAAAGTTTATAAGTTAGGCTATCGTCAGGACTGCTTCTTTCTGGATAATATGTTAGTATTTCTCTATATTAATCAGCTACAGCTTCCCTTCCTGATCGTAAACAGGCCCACACAGCCTTCTCTAACACTACCTCTCTTCTCATTAGATGTGAATGTGTAATATTTAAAACACTGCCATATTTGAAACTCCAGAGAGTAACATGGTGTAATGGATTAACATTTTCTGCTCTTCAGAGTCCAAGGAAAGCAAAATTATAACCTCTACTCTTTATGGTATTTTCTCTGGAGCTTGAGAATTAAACCGAGATGGGCAGATCAGTAAAAGCACACAAACTTACTAATATAAATTGTACGTGGTACAGGCGCCTGCATAAGGAAACCAAGGCTGGAGGGTGAAGTCAGGACTGAGCACACTGCTACCCAGTCACCCAGCTGGGAGCAGGTTAGGACAGTGTGACAAGGCAGAGCAGGGTTAGGGGCCCAAGGGTGAGCCTGGCATGGTTTGCTTGTAGCGATTTCTCTTGGCCTTCAGTTCTTGTCTCTGAGGTTTAGAGTGACTCTTTGCAGTAGTGGAGGCAAGATGTTGTCAGGGGAAATTCTTTTTCTTTGTTCTCAAGACACTAAAGGTCAGAGTGATCTTCTCACAGCTGCTGTGCTGGGTGTTTGCTATCCAAAATATTCGGTGCACAAAATTGGCATGTTCTCACATGGCAGAATTCCTAACTCCTCCAAAATGTTCCATCCTCCCTTCTCTGTACCAGGAGCAGCGGAATGGCTGGGAAGAGAGCTGACTGTGATGTCCCCCGGTCCACCTTCCTTCACTTCACCTTCCACTTGGTCTATGCCATGTTGGCTCTTCCAGAGCAGTGGGGAAGGGGATCCAGAAAGGTGTCACCTGACACACATTGTGTAACCTGTCCCTACACTCCCCAAGGCCCTCTGTGTCTCTGTGTGTAAAGTCTGTGTGTGATGGTTTTTCCATGTTTTCTGGAGCCTACCTCTAATCGTGACCTCCATCCTTCCCCTGGGCATTGCTACCCTGAATTCCCTGGGAGGTCACGTATGTTTCCACAATGTAAAGACTTTTTCACTTCCTCTTTTCACACAGACTCTGTCTGTAAAAGCTTCTCAGCCACAGCAGCCTCTCTTTCAAGGTGCACAGCACTCACATCTTCCTAAGAATGTGCCCAGCCTGAGGACAACAGAGTAATGCGTTGCAGGGGTGCAAAAAGCCATGTGGCTTCTCTTTAGTCCTCTCTGCTTTGCCAGCAGGGACAACTCCCATACCCGCGACTTGCCTATTCCTGGGAGAAAAGCAGAAATGGATTTCTGTGTCATGGGAACACCAAGAACTGCAGGGGAGCTTCCCCTGGGGAGAACAAATCACATAGCACTCTGAAGCTTTGAAAAGCAGAAGAACGTTTAATTACAGCAGCTCCTGAATCCAGGAATCCTGGTTCCCTCCTGGCAGTCACACCTGCTCTTTGGAGTAGTTTTCTTTATTTTTTTTCTTTTTATTTATTTCATTTTATTTTATTTTATTTTATTTTATTCTATGGAAAATAAACAAGATTTCATGACAAAATATTAGGAGTATACAACCGTTAATGTATTCCATGTTGCTATCTTTAAAGTAGTTGTTTAGGGTGGAAAATATGGGCACCAAAAATTTCTCCAATCGCTATTAGTACAAACCTTCCAAGTGTAACCAACTTGTACTTTTTGCATTTTTTCCTTTTCCCTTCCATCCTTTCTCCTCCCCCATTCCAGTTTCGTTTTCCTTTTGAACAATTTCTTCTCACTTCACAATATCTAATGTACATTTAGACCTTATTTATTCTTTCAGTTTCTCATGCTAGGGAGACTCAGATGTGTAAACCACTCCCTGGAGTGGTTTCCCTGAAGCTTCCTCTGTGAGAGCTGAGGTAGAGGAGAAGCATAGTGACAGTGGTCCAAAGCCAGGAGTGTCCTGTGAAAGGACACTCTGATTTTCTCTGAGTTCAGCCCAGCGGAGAAGGAAAGAGCAGCACTGTGAGGCTGAGGCAAAGCCCAGAGCCTCTGGCTGAAAATAGAAAAGGCAGGTCCTGCAGAGAATGAGGAAACAAGAAATGTACCAAGCAGGAGATTATTCAGTATAGCTCCAATGCTGGGCAAGGAAGCTGCACGGTAGCAGAACCACAGGACAAAGAGAAACTCTACTGAGGGTCTACGCGGGGTGCCTTCGCCATGCTCCTACCTGTAGAGGTAAACTGCTCCCTCAAAATAACTGCTACACCCATGGGGGTTATCTAAACCAATCGGGCTCTTAGCCTTTTATTTCTGGGGTGAGCTAAGGGTAAGGGGATCCAGGAGCACACAGGAAATTCATGCCAAGTTTTTCCACAGGGTAACTTCCTTGAGTACAAAGCTCAAAGTCTGTACGTAGTCATGTCTAAAACCACCAATCACCTCAGCCACTCTGGTCATGCCCTGTGTCCCTACATAGGAGAGCCGCCTCTAACTGCTCCTACAGTCAGCAGGTGGGGAGGTTCATGGAGGATGAAGCAGGTCAGACCTGCTCTTCTTTGTAATTCCTCACCTGTCTTCTGGTGTCTAGACTGCCACCATGAAGTGTGCAATATGTAACATCTATACTCCTTGTGTGGAGTGGGTCTAGCTACATAACATCCTAATTTCCTATTTCATACCCTATCCTGCCTGTTCCCTTCCCTCTTTATCTTGACTCCCTTCCCATCTGATTTCTCTACTATCTCCCACCTATTTCTCTACTTCCTATTATTTGTCTATTAACTTCCTTCTTTATTTTTACTCTGGATTTTTAACATAAGAGAAATTATGTGATATTAACTTTCTGTGTCTGATTTATTGTACTTAATGTTATCATCTCAAGATGTGTCCACTTTCATACAAGTGACTCAGATTCATTCTCCTTCAGGGCAGAGTAGTGCTTCCTTGTGTCTGTGGAGTGCATTTTCTTTATCCATTCATCTGTAGATGAACATATGGGCCTATTCCAAAAATTTAGCAATGGTGAATCATTCTGCTATAATCACAGATGTGCATAGATCATTGCAATATGAAATCTCTCACATTTTAGGGAAGATATCTAGACAGGTAATAGCAAGGTCTGATAGAATTTCTAGATCTAGTTGTGTGAGGAATCTCCACTTTGATATTCATAATGATTTTACTGGTTTCATTCTCACCAGCAATGTAAGAGAGGTTCCTTTTCCTGTAGCTTCTCCAGCATTTGTTGGCACCTTGAGGATGCCTGTTGTGGTTTATTTAAATGTCCCCCCAAAGCCTCATGCACTCATGGAGGTGACTGAATCTAGCGTTTATGATTGGTTCATGGTCTAGCCCTGGGATTGGTGGTGTGAGGACTGCACCCCCCGGGGGTGGAGCCAGCATACAATGTAAGGGGGGGGGGAGGCTTGCTTTCCCCCCTTTTTCCATTTTCCCCTTTTCACTGTTGTTGCTTGTGTCTGCAGTTAATGGCTACCCCTCAGCCATGCCAAGCTGCCTTGGTCATGGACTGAAACTTCCAAAAACTGTTAGCTAAATGAACCTTTCCTTCTCTAATTTTGGGTGTCAGGTATTTTGTCTCAGAAATAAGAGAAAAATAATCATTCTTTCTTGGCTAAGATGAAATCTCAGCAGTGTTTTAATTTACATCTCTCAAAAGACCAACAATGTTGAACATTTCTCCACGTATTTATGAGTCAATTGTACTTTTGTGCTTTATAATCTATAAATGTGCTTAGCATCTTTCTTTAGAACATGGAAGTAAGTTTTTCCTAATATTCTAGCTTTGGATCTTCTTTGCAGCTGACCCATGTTGGGCTTCCTTTTGTATCCTGTTGGACATGCCAGAACTCATTTAATGCTCATTTTGGTCTTGAGAGCTAGGTATTGTTTTTTTTTTTTTTTTTTTTAATTTTATTTAAGGAGAAAAAGAAAAAAAAACAGAAAAGGGGTACAAGTTATACAGAATTTCAGAAAGAATAAACAGTAGGGAATCACTAGTTAACAGATTACATATCGTTATCTTAGAAATAGTTGTTCAAGTTACAAAATTAAAGCATATAAAGTAGACTTTCAAACAGCGAGACTGCAGTTTTGTTCAGTGGTCCAACAAAAAGTAATATGGTTATCTATCTTATACACTTAAATATACATGCAGTTATATCTAGGTATTTTTATAAAAATTTCACCAATATGGTAATTAATGTGAAGCACATTATGCCTCCCAAGAGCAAAACTCAGAATAAATCTGAATGTGTCTGGTATTAGGTCCTAAGGAGATCTCAGTCCTGAAACGTTTGGGCAAGGAAGTTGCAGACAGGTTAGTTACCGAGCGGGAATTAGCATGCCTTTGCCTCATATCCTAACCTTTCTCTTGAAGGACCTCATTTTCTTATTCCTCATTTCTTCTCATGAACAAGGGGTGACTTCTGATGAGGGTCTTGCCATGCAGGTAAAGAAACGGGAGGAATGGTAGGAGCTGATGTTCTCTGTGAAACTCTAACTTGTTCATCTCCAACTGGAATTTGCTTCAGAGATCTGAGACTCCCAATACCTTAGAATAAGGAAGAATCTGTACCATAGCAGGAAATAGCAAGCTGTCACTGGAGGAACTGGATTCTGCCACTGCTTCTTCAATTAGCAGCTTGGTAACCCTTGTCGAGGGGATTAACTACTGAGCACAGCTTGACTTGAACAACTCTGATCTCACACCAACTCTGAGTGTTAGAGGAGCTCTCTGTTCTAAAACTGCTGGGTGGGCTGCCTTCAAAAACCTGTTTGTGTAGAAGTGCACACTAAACATGTAATAAATTTTTACTATTTCAGTTATTACTGTGAATATTAAAACCACTAAAAGCCATAAATCTTTACTTACAGTCAGTACCAGATACCTCTTACAGTACAAAGTCCTTTGATGTCACAATGTCATACTGGAGGGCAAATTCAACCCTATTCATCAGTGAATCATTTTATAGGAGTTGTATTATAGCTCAATTTCCTGAGCTGACTCTGAAATTCAAGTGTAAAATGTTCTCTGCATGATATAAATAAAATGTAGATGGGTCTTTGGATAAGACAGTGGAGCTGACAGATTTGGGGACAGTCTAAGATAAAAAGCCTCAATCAATTGAAGGAAGCTCTAAGTTATATTTATCAAATATGTCTCGGGTATGCCTGATGCTTCTCATGAGTGATTTTTCAGTGATTTCTACGTTTGTCAAGAAAAAGCATCCCTCCAATGATTAAAATGTATTAACTAACATGAAATCATGGTTACCCTGCCTTCTAACCACTGGACTCTCAATGATGATAATCTGCTATACTCTAACAGGGTCCTGATTAAAGGCCACCTTATTGCAAAGAACTCCCTTAGGACAAAATAAGCAAAATCATGGCACTGGTCAACAAACCACAACACAGACAATCGTGAGTCATCGAAAACCAAATCCTGGCAGGTGCAGATGGGTCATCATTACAGTGGAAGTGGGATGCACAAACCTCAAGTAAAAATGTTTCTGTTGAAATCAGAAAAAGTAATTCATTTAGCTTCCCAGATGAGTCCTCATTAGTTTCTGGAAGATATTAGGCTTTATATCGTAATTACAATTTAAGCCCTTTTTGTTGATGCCTAATTAGAAAAAAAATCATTAAAGGTCAGAAAATATATTCAGAATTTGTCTCCATATAAGGCCATGTGTACCATAGTAGTTGAACTTTCTCTAAAAATAATCAGATTTCTTTTATGGGAAGTAGGTTTATTTACTGCTCACTTTTGTAATCTAGAAGTGAAGAAGCTAAACTCCATTTATTCTATAATTGGGGATAGGTTTGTGAAACACACGAACGTTTTACTATGAATGATATTAACTTCCCATAGCAAAAGCAGTGACAACTAATAAATAGTTTTAACAACTGAATTCACAGACTCCTACTTTGTAATAGGTTCATCCTGGTGGCAAAAGGTGAGTCCATGATGGTTGTTTTGCATTTATCCATGTTAAATATCAACCTTTATAAGAAATCACGGAGCTCACAACAATCACACTGGGGAGACTCACTTATGAACTTCCCTCTGTGACATTTCTGCTCTTAAATAAGCCAATTAGAGTAAAGACTTTTTTCCCTGAACTAATGACTGCTTCAATAAGCACGTCAGTTCAAACAGCTGAAAATAAATTCCATATTTGAACTAGGAGTAGCAGCCACAAAGAACATGAGTATTTTGTCGTATTTCGTATGGTTCAGAAGTACTGGTGAGATCTGTAAACAGTGACTACGTCTTCATTTATTTCTTACTTCTTCCTAAACTACTTGTGTGTATGTGTGTGTGTGTGTAGACACACATTTCACACATTTGCATGAATTTTTATATTCACACACACACACATACACACAATACTCCTAATATTGTACATAGGGCAGAATAAACTTCATCTTAAGTTAGTCTGCAAATATGTGTGTTACCACACAATTGTTCCCCAAGCCAATATGTGAATGCTGCTGTTCCTAGAATCACATTTATCCCTATCCAACAATATTCAGTATTTCCTGACTATGAGGAGTATATAGCGACATTAATACTAGTCAGCGGGAATCTGGTGATATATGAAATACACAACACACAATTGTTCTCTTGTGTAACCAAATTCCTGAGTTATGAGCAGCCAACTTTTCAATAGCTGTAAGCAGACAGCTCTGAAGAGTTCTCTCAGCTTCCTGTAAATTAGCACTTGCCCAAGAACCATGCGAATATGCACTGCAAAACTATGTGTAGGTGTGGAAGGGTGGTGAGCGTTTGTCACTCAAGCATATTTTATGCAAAGATCTTAGAGAACAGAGGCAAGAGAATCACCAGGTCACATGAAGAAAAGAATACATGAACACGGCCTGGATATATATTTTGTGCAAGCGTGAAGATGAAAGAAGCAGGGAGAGCTAATGCCCTGCAAAGTGACAACTGCTGTTACTAGAAACCTTGCTTTTCTATTTTCATAAAAAAATTAAAAAGACTCTTAGGTCAGATAGTCAGTCATGCCCAAGCACTGCCCACGGGAGAAATTTCAAGTCTTGAGGCTGCGTATTCCATTAGATCAGGGACTGCCAACCCTGGCACTGCTGGTGTTTTTGCCTGCATAATCTCCTGCCACAGGAAGTTGTACTTTGCACTCTAGGGTGTGTGGCAGCAACCCTGGTGTCTACCCACTAGGTGCTATCAGCACCCACCTCCTTCACGTTCAGAACTTAAAAACAATGCTTGTAGACTCTACTAGATTTCCTATAGGAGCTAAAATCAAGCCTGGTTGAGAAACGCTGCACTAGATATTTTAAAACTTCTTTTCCAGAACATTTCCAAGCCATGGGAAAAGGATATGCTGAGAAGGAGAACTGTACAGGAAGCAAGAGTTAGAGCCTTTGGCAGAACTTCAAAGAATGACGTTAAACTGCTGGTGCTATCTGAGCCTGTTGAAACTTTCCATTTTCTGCTTAGTGTTTGTTTTACTTTATGAGATACCAGTAACTGGCCATCCAAAAGGAAATCAAGCCTTGTTTTCATTTGTGACAAAGTAAACACAGTTGTTTCTTTGGAAGCTCCTAGATTTTTCATGAAGCTTTTCTTCAGGATATAATGCTACACAGTATACCTATGGCTAAGGACAAAGAGACACACAAAGTGTGACACTTACTTGAGATGTGCAGCCAGCCCCTTAGAGGCCAAGAGGAACCTAGGGTGTGAATGAACTACAGTGATTCCTGAGGATGACAAGAGCTCAGAAGATCACATGCATGAATCTGGTGAGACAGAGTGTTCCCACAAGTCACACAAAGGAAATTTACTAGCCATAGACAACGCAAAGGATTAACAAGGACTAATTCCTCCTGGCAGCAAAGCTGCCCGGCATGGGCAGAATTCCCCCTGTCTATCTGCACATCACAGGCGAAGGACACCATGAGACCCCACCCTGAACTGTACCCACAGGGTGACACTCACCTCACTGGACTCAAGCAAGGCAGAATGTCCTGTCCTAAGACACACACAGCCCAGACTTTGGTGCAGACGTTTCATCTTTACCTCCAGGGCTGCACGCTTGGGATATTTTTTGAGCAGGAGGGAAATGAATTTGGTAATTGCAGAGCATGTAGAGACGAGTCCTCCTGCAGGCCACCCAAGGAGCTTCCCTTAGCAGAGCTCTTTCATCCCGAAAGCTCTCTGACCTCCATCCCTCGAGAGATTATCTCATTAAACCATTGCAGCACTTTGGTGGAGGGAGTGCAAACTTGTGAAGTCACAGCTGAAGGACATCATATTGGGTTCATGGGGACATCTAACAAAGAAGAAAGATCAGGCTTGCTTAGAGCAGTAATCTACTAGGATGCCAGACAGCTGGGTAAAAAGTTGCTAAAGAGAGCATAGAAAGATAGCACTAATCCCAGCAGCCAGGACACCTGCTTACAGATGTCTCCGCCTTTGTCTCTGTAATACTTGAGGTGCTTGTGCAGAAATAGCAGGAGGTATAAACAGTTGCAAGGAGACAACTTCCAGTTGAGTTAAGGGGAAGTCCAAAAAGGAGCTTTGTGTCCTTGTTGGTGTCTGTTGCTTACTGAATTGGTGGCAGTGAAGAGGAAGCTCTGCCATGGTTGGTGGTAAGTTTCTTAGCACACATATTTTTCATGAGCACTGAGTCCTATTAATCATACTAAAGATCTCATAAATGCTCAGAGGCACTGATACCATTAGGGAAACCCCTCATCTCATGTACAGATTTAGTCAGTGGGCACATTGGTCTTTCTCATTCTGAGAGGTGAAAACCAGGGGCACCCACATACACACTCAATGCAGGGCCCCCATCTCTGCCGACTTTCCAGGCATGACATCACCCACCCCTTGTTTGGTCACCTTAGAACTGCCAACAAGGAGGACAAACTCTAGGCTGTACAACAAAGCCCTTTCCTCACCTTCCACTCTGTTGACTCACTCGTGAGTGAGGAGACCCTGGGGTTCCAGCCACATCTCATGAAGGGTGTCGCTGCATGAGTTTGGTTCCCACACAACATTGTTCATGAAGCTGCTGTAGAGCTGGAAAGTGCAGCCTGGGTTTTGCTGTTCTCATTTCTGCTGGGATACCTCACACCCGATGGCACCAAAGGAGTTTGGTGCTGTAAATAGGCAGTCTGCTGAAGCAACCAGCTCACCCTCCTGGTAAGTGGCTGTGGCTTGGCAAGCTGTGGCTGCCCCAGGATGAGAACCACCAGTACTTCCTGAGCTCCACTCCATGTTGGAACTTAGGCACTGGGAAACCAAGCAACCAGCTTGCCTCCCTGATAAGCAGCCATGAGCCCACCCATCTACCACCACCCCCTAGTTAGCAAATGGAAGCCAGAGATCTGAGCATCTGTTGTGAGGTTGACCATATGCAACAGAGCAAATAGGGGGATTTCCTTCTACCATCTCTTTGAAGGCAAATATTTTTATAACTGTTTTGCTTTGTTCTGATTGAGGGTATTGCTCTATTCAATATTCTGTTTTGATAGGTTCTATAATGTTCTGTATTTGGTTTGATTTTGCTATACGTGATTGAAAGAACAACTATTATGAACATAACGAGATATATTGTGGTACTTTTACTGCTATTCTGGTAACCTGCTGTGATATTCTGTACCAATTTCACTACATTATCTCAATTGGCAAAAAAAAAAAAAAAAAAAGAACCAGCCTGCTGTGACTGTGTGACCTGCAGCCATGGTGATGTCTTAGCAGCCCGGGAGTTGAGTTCAAATGGGGCACCATTGGCGAGTGACTGAGTCTCACTCAGTAGGCTGGTCAGTGGGACTCCATGTGTGGATGCGTCAGAGTGAGGATAACTGGTGTTTTTAGCCATTACACAAAGAAGGGTGCTGTGGTGTGGGATAAAATAAGGTGTAAGTTTCATAGTGGTCGTAGTTAGGGGAAGTCTGTGCTCTCATGGTGCATCCTCTCACAGCTTTATGTGACATGGGTCACTGAGGAAAGAATAGGTTGACAGGCTGGTGTGTGGTCCCGCCTCCAGTCTGGAAGTGTCAGGTGCTCCCTATCTATTATATGTAAGACAGTTGTTAGTGCCATCCAAACCCCCCACCCCTGTCCTGCTCCACCCCTTCACAGGCCTCCATATGAGGTTGCAGGGACTTCTGGAAGGTCAAGGCATGCTGTGGGCAGAAGCATTGCTATTCTTTCCAGGGGGCTCAGAGTGCAGCCCAGAGGTGCTGGATCCCTCACCTGGCCATCCAACACCTACCAGACCAGTAGCCTGACTCTTATAGCTAGCGAGCCTGGGCCTTTCAGGGTGAGTACTTGGAGGCTCATCTTTCCCTTTGTGCCTGTCTGTCAAGCAGCCCACGGATCCTCCCATCCTGGGAAGTACACAGGTGCTGAGGATAGCCTGTGTCTCCTGGAAGGGCATGGCACTCCTGCTCATCAGCTTTCTTCACCTGCCCTTGTGCCCACCTGTCTACCACCACACAGCCTCGGGGACTCCTCCGTCATCACTGCTGCTTCATCCCAGCATTGCCATGGTTCGTTATCAAGTGACCAAGCAACATGATTCCATTCTGTAGGGCCAGCATACATGGACCCAGGATCCATAAGTGGGATATTCAGTTCTGATTGTCCTTCAAAATTTTCCTCAGCATCCATTGGGTGCTGCTATGGGTGCTGGCTACGGAAGGTGAGACATGAGAAGCCCCAAGGGACACCATGTGTGTGACTCACATTTTAAGGTCTTCAACAATGAGCTCAGGCCATTGACTGACCCCTGGGTATCCAGAATGGAAGCAAGGTGGGGGAGAGGTGGACCAACCAGTGAAAGTTCTCTAGAACTGCATTTCTGCACCAATGCCCATCTTCTCTGCATAAATTCTTTGCATATCTCAGTTATTAGCCCATGTGTGCTGTACATAATGCATCCATCTCCTGTGTTGAGATGGTCCAGATACTTAACACATCTTAATTCCTTCTTACTTCCCCTCTTCTCATCCCATCCGTCCTCCCTTCATTGCTTGATCCCTCTCCTCTTGAGATCTATCTCTATTTTGTTGCAGATTTCTGTTCTAAGCACAGAGAAATCATGGTCTCTTTATAGCAAAAATATAATCATTCACTAAATGTTCACTTCTGAGGTCATGTGAGGAAGGAGTTATTTTTTTCAGAAAACCTTCTCACCTCTTTGTGATATTTCAAACATTGCAGGCGCCAGGCAAGTCTGCTTTAGTCAGGAATAAGTAAGTGGCAGGAGAGAAGATCATAAATGTATCCAAGAAAATAAAACCAAGCAATAATTTCTGGCTTTATAACAATGAATGCTGGAGGGTTTCTAGAGTCTGAAGCTTGTACAATTAGGGGGCCATCACAGGAAACAATACTGCAAAATTATAGATGCAATATTATATTTGAAAAGGAACATTTATATAGAGCAAGAAAGTAAATGACTACAATTATTTTGTTTCATAAAGCTCACAAATGGCACAGAAACACAAATTGCAAAAAAGTACATGCTGTCTTTGCTAATTAACTGTTTGACATGTTTAATCATTATGACTCCCAATGCTTTAGGGTTTTGTGCTCCTTGAAATTCTCCTCATATGACACTGATTTTGTAATATCATTTTATAAACAAAGATAGGAAGATACTTATTTTCCCTGTCATGCTTAGTTGAAGTTCCTTTGTCCATATAAAAGTTAGTTACAGAGGCACAATCATTTTGTAAGTAACATGTAAATTTGCTTGACTAATGTCAAACAGAAAAATGAGTGTCTGATTGCAATCTATAAAATATGGAGTAATTTCTCAAAATTGTTTTTGGCCTTATGCATAACAAGTGTTATGTCCTTTCAGAAGGCACACATTTATAGAATGAAACATCAGAAAACACTGCAATTTTACAATCACAATCAGTCTTCACATTTTGCTGCCATGGTTCTGAATGAATTTAAATGTAAAGTAGTAGGAATAGCCCTAGAAGTCATCTTTGCATTGACAATGTCAGAAATAACTTTACTCTAAATACATATGAATGCTAATCTCATAATCATAACTCACTACATGAAAATTAAAAGCAATTGCACTTATACTATCCAGTTACAAAAATACTCAGGTATCTCAAGGTTCTCTTCAGCAAAGCTGAGCTGAAAAGGTGATTTCAAGTCACCAAAGGCAACAGTTCCAGTACATGACTGCTTTTATAAACTTCATAAAAATGTACAACATGGAAACACAGGAAAGGTGAGAAACCTTAAATTGTGGACCTGACTTCATGATTTCCCTGTTCACAGAAGGGAAGTGGAGAGTGGCTTCTTGGTCCATGCATGCATGCAGACTGTGTCACTGCTTGGGTAACTTCTTTCCTTCTGGGTTTCCCTGACATGATTGGCACTATGTGATAGGCAAGGAGAAAGACACAGTGAAGGGCTGTGTGTTCAGAGGAGGAAGTCATGTCCTGCATCTGTGGCATGCGGCACCAGTGGGATGACAGCACTTGAAGAGGCAGGAATCAGATCTCCAAGGAATTGCAGATCAAGACACCAAGTTAGTCACATATCAGTGGAAAGGCAAGTGGCTGTAGGCGCAGGAGTGGTCTATCCTGAGGGTTACGTACTGGAATATTTGAGTCAAGTGACCCAAGAAGTGTGTGTGCATGTATGTGTGAGTGTATGTGTGTGTGTATTTCACTGTAATACACACCATCCCCTGAAGCCATTCTGTAACTTTTTCTAACTGTATTCAGACTTTCAATGAAGTAAGGCAAAATCATTACCATGGAGCACTTTCTGTTAAGACATCAAGTCTTTTGTGATCAGGAAAAAGATTTTTGTTAAATCACATAGGCGATCTGGTAGGTTAAATTTCAATAAATGGCAAGATAAGTGCCACAGTGTACTTTATTTTAGTTAAAATGAACTGTGGGATGTCTCATGTGTGTATGCCATCCTCCATTTGCAAAGCTTCATATTAAACTCTGAAAAGATGAGAAACATTTATAATCTCAAAAATTATATTATCATGGCATCCACTTGCTATGTTTTGTTTTATCATTTCAATGATTTTCTGAGACACCTGCCTCCTTTTGAGAAAGTGCTTTGTAAAAAGTGATGTGGGAGTCGGGCCACATCACCTATGTGGCAGAGCCATCTCTTGGTCATAGTTGAGTATGCATGCTCTTCTCCCTCAGGAAATGATTAAGATACTGTTACATATTTTGAAATTAAATGCACTCGTAGAAGACAAAATTGAATCAGTGACTCATCTGCACCATTGACCCAGAGGTCATCTTTCCCTCTCTAACTTGGAAGACTCCCAATTTTCATGTGTTCACCCAAAGTTGTATGATCAGGAATTACAGACCTGATTTGCTGAGGGCTTGAGTTTCTCATGTGTTCTCCTCAATCACATCAGACTCCTCCTCTGACACCTTCTACCACTCTTGAACACAGTGTCTCAAACATCCTCTTTCTACGTGTGTGTGACCAATGGGTTGGACCTCTTTAGGCTTTTGTACATACAATCTAAATCCTTCTGCTAAAATTTTAATTTCTTTAATCTACTTGTTATTCCAGCTCATGTTGATAAATCAGCCCTACATATAAGGAAAAACTGTCATAAAGTTTAAATGCTTAAACCTACCTATAAAATCTAAGTATTCATTTGACTTAAGCACAAGTAAGAACTTCTCTGCTGAATATGTAACTTGTAAAGTATACAGGTACAATCACAGACATTGTTTCCTTTGACTTCTAAAAGCTAAGATTTGGCAGTTTGCATTTTGTCTGAGTGGAGAGGGCATGATTTTTTTAAACCTTATTCTTTTGCACCATTCTAAGGAGATCTTCATTGTCCTAGGAGATGAGGAATGAAATCCTCCATCTTTGCGGTCTCTGACTAAACTATGTACTTTTATGTTAATGTAGGTTTATGTAAGCATAACCGTAGATATGTACGTGTTTACTGGTATTTTCCCTTCTTTTTCAACTACTTCCTTGGGCCTGATTATTTTATATCCACTTGTATAGGAAATTTCATAATGCAATGGAACCAGAAACAAGGCTATGTAACTAGGAACTGAGAGAGACACAAATTAATCCAGGTATTCCTGACTCTGTGTCTTGTGGGCATCTGGCTTCACTGAGCAAGGCTGCCACTGGCAGTGAGGTCACTTAATGATTTTCACTAACTAAGAAAAAAATTAATCCTCTCCAGGTACAGTTTCTACTCTGATTTTACAAAAGGAAAGAAAGCGAGAAAAAGAGGAAGGAATCGATCACAGCCCCACCCATGCTGTGACGTTTGTGTGAGCACCAGTGTTATGAGATCGATAAAGGCTCTTGCAAATTTTAACAAGGCGGAAAACACGGGCTATCGTGCCTGCCATTGTATAAACTCACCTCACTGCTGAACACCTTTGGAGAATCTGAGCTGTGTGCTGCTGACCCCAAATTCTGTCCATAGTTCTGTATAGATGCCAAAATAAATAAAAATTCATATTCCCAGTAAGACTTAACTTCTGTTTGGGTAAATGTGATTCTGGACAAATCATAAAGAAATGCATAAAAAATACCTCAAAAATTCTAGTGCTTCCTTCAACGATCCAAACTGTTGAAACTGATGGAATTAGGAACAAGCGAAATGGAGAGTTTATATCAAGAAGAAGTTCCCTGACTTGGTCACAGAACCTTCCTTGGCCACACACTTGTCTTTCCTATTTTCAGCCAGAAATGGATTCAAGATTTTTCAACAAATATTGGGGTTCTAAGCACACAAATGGCACATGTGAGTGTCTTCAGTAGAAGTCACACAAGTCTGTAAAAATGTGTAGGAATTCCACAGTGTTTTCAAAGAAAATTTCCACTCCAATTTTATGGTTTCCAGAGTAAAACTGATGTATTCTCTTACTTCCAATAGTGAATATTCAGGATACTAACTTTACATGATACGTTTAATCCATTGATGTCCCAATGATATAATATTCTTTACCTTTCTTGTGTCTATCAGGGCAATTAACTCAAAATGACGCATGGCTTAATAACCTCTCTGATCAGAGTGCAATGTTCTGATACTCACTGCTCATTCACTGAGCAGTTATATCATCAGCCATTCAGAAATTCAGAACTCTCAGGAAATATCTGCTCTGTGCTCATCCTCGGGTGAGCTGCTCATCTCTGTGGAGCTCTGTGAAAGAATATCTGGAAACAAATGTCACTGTGGGCCCAAAATCTTTTAATAATCTTTAAATTTTTAAGGAATTTCAATATCTAGCTTGCAGCCAAATTATACTACTCAGTAGATTTTAAAAGCATCACATATGGGGTCATCTACCGAGTCATTTTGAACCCCTTTCTCTTTAAACCACATTTCCATTGTATTTATTTGATGTTAAATTTTCAGAATCAATCAGTATCTTCAGGGGCATCTCTAATGGTAAAAATCTATCTTATCAAATGTAAGTAGTATTAGAGTGGGAAGAAGGTACAAGATTATACATAGTGTATTCCTATTAAATCCACGTAACTCAGCCTACAATCACTGTCCATGAGTTAAATTACAGTGAACAAAATCCTCAAAGTATCCCTTTTAAGATGACTCAGATTCTCTATAGGATGACAGGAGGGAAACATTTTCTTTCAGTGGGGCTGAGTAGTAGGTATTGCAGCCACATTGGTGGCACCATTCCTCTCCCCCTCCACAGCCACACACCCAAGGAGCGGGGTCACAGTGACTTCAAAGGTGAATGCTCATCAGACAAAATTGGACGTCGATTGCCCCTTCCTCCCAGAGTGCCAGGCTCATGAAAGTCAACGCAAACCTAGGATCAATGCATTGACTTCTGATGACCACCATATTTAGTACTGGGGAAATAAAATCAATGTAAATCTGAAGAATTTCACATGGTCTTTGAGGAATAAATACACTCTCTCCTACTGCCCTTTATCATAGAAATAAACTGAATATGTAAATTTAAGTGACACATATCTGTATCTCTCTGCTATCTGTACATGCACATTTGGGTGTGTGCAACAATTTATCAGATCTGTCTGTCTATCTTTCCATCTATCTACATACTTACACAAAAAGTCAGAAAGGGAGAGGACAAAAAGAGCAATGTATGGACATACATAAGGATATTTGGTCATGGGGCTGGCTGGATGCTAGCTACCTACAATTGACCTTGTGGAAGACCCTGGGCGCTGCCCAGGGTGGGTGTCCACTCCACCTTGGTGTCAGAGTCACCAGAACAAATGCTAAGTACACAAGGATGTAGTGATGCTTTTCTTTGTATGGAGTAGAGGCAGGGCAAGATCAACTCTGATCTGATGTCTGCTGGATTCATAGCCATTAGCTCCTCCCTGTGACAGCCAGGGCCACCAGGGCCACCCCACTGAGTGGACCCCATACTCCACTGTGGCATCTGAATGCTTTAGCTGAACAATAAAGGTTCACTGAGTCTCCAATAAGGAGAGACGTTCACATACCAACTAAAGAACTGGAACGGACTCTGTGTGTTCTTTGTCACTACACAAGGGTGAAGTCTTCCACACTGAAGACCCACTGGGACGCAGTCGAGCAGGAGTCCACCAATAAAGATTCTTTGCGTGTAAAAAGGAAACTTCCCACAGAGTGCAAACCCAGGCACAGTGAGAGAATTTAGCATTCAGCCACCCTCAGGAGCTTAGGAACCCTTTAAAGTACTGTGCATATCAATCTAAACCTCAGTTCATTTTTAAAAGAGTCACTTTAGGATGGTTCTCAGCATCTGTCTTACTAGTGCTTGAAGGAAATCACTTTACACAACTTGCCTGTGGGTCACAGAGATCTATGCAGCAGCCTTCCGTACTAACTCTTTCATCTTTACCCTCCACCAAAATGTACCTGGTTTCTGGTTTTTTTACAATTGGAAAATCCTGGAATGATTTATGAGCACAACGAGAAGCACACTGGAAGAGCCTCAGAATTATTTTTACTTAGTTTCAAAATCACTACCTTATTATGTTGCATTTCCCTGAACTTCTCATGGTATAAATTCCCTCATTATGAAGGAAGAAATTCGTACTTCTGCAAAATGAAGAGGAACATCTTAGTTTCATAGGAAGAGCTGAGAGCATTGTATCAAATGACTTTTGCATATAGTTGTATTCTGAAACATTTATGCCAGACTGTAACTAATGCTTCTGAGTCTCAGAATGATGTGTGTTTCTTATAAAGCTGACCACATGCGCAGGCTGTAGAAGTCCTGTGTCTTGATGGGTTTGAAGTTGAGTAACTTCGAATAAGAAGTTCTGGTCTAAGCATAGCATTTTTATCAGTGATGTCAGAGTGACAAATCTAAGAATTACTCTACAGGAGGAGAGAGCTGCTCACAAAAGCAAACCATTGCTTTTCCTCTGTCTTCTTGTTCTTCCTTAGAAGCCCAGTAATCCACTGTGCTTATCCTCAGCAGTCTTCAGGTACAATCACTACAACAGTCACACGATTACCTTCAACTGTGGGGGTGCATGGTTGAGGTAGCTGGTCCCTGTGCCTTCATTTTTATCTGCAATATGATTTTCTTACATGATACCTCATCTTCTATATTCCAACCCCAACCTTTGTCTCTAACAATCTTTCCCCATTTGCTCCATGGTGACTTTTGTTGACCTCTGTCCATCTCTCATTCCTTAACATCCAAAACACAAGTTTTTAATCACATAAAAATGATATCTCACTGTTGCAAATGTATAGTTATATACAAATCCACCCCCAGCCTTCTCTGAGCCATGTTAACTGGTCTTCTTTGCCATTAGCCTCCTGCAGGTAGTATATCAACCGGAGAGAGAAAGAAAAGGAAGCGATGAATTATTTTTTCCTCCTGCTTCCCTGCATCAAGACTTGGGTTCCCAAGTCACAAGCCTGTGTGTCCCAGGCCCGATGTAGACACCCTGTGTCCTGATCCCCAGAGCACTGCCTCTCCTCGGGGCAATCCCCCTTCCACCTAGAAAGCCGCTGCTTCCATACAGAACTTGCCCATCCCTGGAGGGCTTTGCTAGCTCTCAGCTGCCCACTCTGCTCTTTCTCAGTCCTAGGAGCCAGTTTACTGACTTAAATTGCAATTATTTTCAATATTGAGAGTATTTTTCTCATTTTACTAGTTGTACCTTGACAGTGAAGGGGGAAATGCAGTGATACAGAAAGCAGAGGGTTAAAGTTTTTCTTGGTGCATTTTTGAATTTCAGTGAAAATCCTGTTTCTAGAGTCTCTACATTGACACTCGGCGTATTCACATCTGACTGGTTTCTGTGATTCCTGGGAGCTTTGTGAAAACTGAATAGCAGAAAAATTAATTTCTACAATTACTAGCAAAACTTTTTATTCTGACAATGAGCTAAATTCAGTTGTAAATATCATTTTACGATTCCAGAATATCAGAATTTGTGCTGGAATAAATGAATCACATTTAGTTCTCCATAATCACAGACCACCACTTTTGTTGACACCTTCAATATCCATAAAAGAATGAAATTTAATCTCATCGATTCTGTCCTGTGAAATTCTTCACAGGACAGCACAGCACAGCACATTTTCTTCAACCTAAGGAGAAAACAGATAGTGTGGATTTAAGTAGTAAGAACAGGTCTCCTGGAAGATTCTTCAAATGGTCAAGAAAAAAAAAAATACAGTACAGTACATTTTGTGAAATTTCCAAGAACTAAGACTAGAACATTTAGCTGCTATTTGACCAAGAAGCCAATGTATTCCGTAATTTTATTAAATTAACTGTGCTATCCTTTCCTGAAGAAACTAACATCCATCTTCTAACAGTTTCTAGGTAAGAGTGTAGCATCAGAAAATCCCTGAAAGGAACTGGAAAACCAAGAAACTTTAGATAATGTTAAGGCTTGGGAAAGGCAATGAATCACCTGCATTAGGTTTATTGTTATAATAAAAAGTGGTCAAGGAGATACTGTTATTTTCCTATATTTGTATGGGAGAATTTATCTTTAATCCTAGGAAAGGAGGAACATTTATAACATTGTCCATTTTATTACTCTGTAAGAGCTGCTGTAAAAATTCATCACCCAGCTCAAGAGACCAGAAGTCCAAGAGCAAGGTGGTGCCTTAGCTTGTAGATGACTGTCTTCTCCCTGTGTCTTCAAGGAAACCTCCTCATATGAGTCTGCAACTAATTTCCTCTTTTTAAAAGAACAATACTCATCTTGCATTTAGGATCATCCAAATGATTTTATTTAAAATAATTACTTTAAATACATTCATAATAATCATGAGGGTTAGGACTTCAGTAAACACAATTTAGGGAAACAACTCAATTTTAAGCATTGATGTAATCAAGCTTCTCTGATGGAGGTAGCGTATCTACTGATAGTAGTACGTTTGGTTCTAACATTAACTAAAGTGAAAATAGGAGAAAATCAAGAAAAGGAAAAGAGGAAACAATTTCTTACCATGCTGCATTCAGATGTATGTTAAAATGGGTTTTTCCAAACTCTTGCACTTCTTTGTCAAGAATAAAAAATTGTCTCTTGTCACACAGCTATTTCTAGGCAGTCTTCAAGAATTAACATTAATACTCTTCATAGGAAACCTTTGCTCTTTCCATCTTCTATCAGCCTGGATTCAGTGGTCCTGTGTTGTGCTGTGTTAGAACCAGGTGCTGTAGTCAGGGATTGTAAGGAGAACAAGACAATACAGGACCTGTGATTTATGGTAGTATTCATAATAGTTACCCAGAGTCAAATACAAGAGGTGCAGGAAATCTGTCCACACTCTAAAATCTAGAGAATCCAGCTGAGGACTTGGATCTATAGCAATGCATGAGTCCAGCTGAAGACCCAGAGCCCACAACAATGCCCCCCGTAAGTCCAACTATGGGCCTAGAGCCCATGACAGCGCAAGTCTGTTTCATGGATCTGTGCTGGGAAGGTCCAAAGGTCAGCAGTGGAAGCTAGAAAGTCTGCACCAGTGGGATGAAAGACCTGCACTAGCAGGCTGAAGATCTCGTGATGGAGCCAGAAAGTGACACTCAAAATAAAGACCAGGGCTCCCCTGAAAAGTACCACAGCCATCCTCAGCAACAATGAGGTCTGGAGCTTCTCCAATGATGAGAACAGCTGAGTTAATTTCAAAAAGCCGGCATGACAAACTTCTCCTGGAGGTTGAGCAGCACACATCTTCCCTCTGGGGCCAGGAAATAAGGCTCAAAGTAAGGACCAGAGCTCCCCCAAAGCGAACCGCAACCACTCTCAGCAAAAAGATCTCGAGCTCTTCTGATGATAGCAGCCAAGTTCATATCAAGGGAACCAGTATAACAAGCTCCTCCAGGAGAACCAGCAGCTCCAGACACCACCACTTAGCAGAATCCACAATGCTACACTCTTCCTCTCCAGGTCTCCTTTTTCTGCTGGCAACAGTCCTCAGTTGGGCCATCTACACTCAGCATCGCAGTGATTCAGTTCAACTGATGTTAAAGTTGACCCTCAGTTTTCAATCCACTTAACCTGGTAAGAGTAGCATCTGGTACGGTGATCATATCATTCTATCCCTGCCTCTGACCAACATCTCCTGAAAGACCCAGACCAGGAGATTCATCTCCAAGTCTTCAATGCTAAGTGTGACATTTGCTGGCCTTATGGTAACCACGTGCCTGGATTCATCCTCTGGGTCTCATGCATAGGTCACACAGGGATGAAAAGAATTAGACATGGCCCCAGCTCTACCAGAAGGTTTAATGAAAGAACTGGAGGAGAAATATGTACTGCACACCACAGAAATAGCAGGTCCTCTAGACACCAGAATCACATGCAAAGCTCTCCACCTTTTGGGCATGGACGTCATTCCATCCTTAGCCAGCTTTGCACTTAAGTCTTTTTGAAGTTGCTTTAAAATAGGACCAATTTTTAAAACTCAAGTGAGGAGCAGAAATCCATCTACCACCCCTTTTATTCTGAGCAGACAGCGTGACGAACTGTAAGTCTAAAACTAGTAAAAGTAAAATGATTTCAATTCTAAGGAGGCCAGTGTGAGTGGAATATGTGTCAAGGAACCTTTAATTCCATGTGCCCAAGCTCTGCTGGGAAGACCTGCCAGTGTCAGCCGGGTTGCCAGGGGCCTTCTGGGAACCAGGAAAGCATTTCAGAGATGCGCTCTGCCTCCATCCCTGAGATGAAATTTATGATCCAGTACAGTTTTATAACTAGATGTTTACGCTGGGACCCATAGAATCCCTCGATGAGTTACCAAAGAGAAGGCTTCGAGGTCTCTCTCTCTGCTAAGCTGCTCACCTTTAAAAATGAAGTAATTTCAGACCGGCTCAAACCTAGCAGTCAGTTTTTCTGAAATCTAACTCCTCTCCCTCATTTGTCACTTTCTACTCCCTGTGATGCAGACTAAAGGCTGTTTATTAGAATATGCACATTAATTATTTGACTTTAGCACTATTTATCAGGTCCAGCTCTCATGGAATTAAATCCAAGCCAATGAAAGCTCATTCATACAGTGAATGTACATATTTTTGAGGCACAGACTTGCAGTGATAAGCATTTTAAAAAGACTTTCACATATAAAATCCAAGCCAAGGCAAATTCCCTCATATGCTCAGTACATCAGTCACGACTCAAATACATTTATGAGAGAGTTTTCCAACATTGTCCAAAGCCTCTTACCACTTTCTTTGTGAGTGTACCTTTGGGGAATATTTGGTGTGACACTTAAAAATCTAAATGCAGGATGTAACCTAAAATCGTATACTACCTTAATAATTTATGTTATTCAGCAAGCATTTCATTTCAGAGAAGATTGATATTCAGTGCTTCTAGTTTTATATATAAATAGCAAGGAAATCACATCTAAGGTATTGTTTTTCTGCTTTAACAGTTTCTTTTGCTTCATTTTTGATCCAGTGAGGATTTTGGAAAAATTCCTTTGTTCGTGTTTTGTCAGTGACTTTGAAAACATCATCTGTGGTAGAACTAAACTTTCCTAAGGGCTGTCACAGTCATTTCCACAGTGCATCAGTCTTCTTTTGAAAGCAGAAGCCAAAAATCCCTGTCCACATTCAGGAGTAAGTAACTTAGCTCTATTGTTCAGGTTTAACTTGCCAATTTTCTTGACTTTCAAGTAATCCCCAAAATAACTTTTCTGGGATCCTTACCTACATTTCCTTCTGCTGGAAGCCCAGAGGGAAAATCCTGAAATAAGATTCTATTCACCCTGATTCTCTTGACAGATTTTTTAAGCTTTCCTTCCTTTGTTCTTTCTCTTTTGTTTCCTATAGAACTTCCATAATATTAAAATCATAGTTAGCAAAAAAATATCTTGAAATTTTAAAAGCAATCTCTGAATAGAAAACGTTTAGCAAAAAAAAATAGTACTAATATAATAAAGAGGAGTCACAGTGGAGTAGAAAAAGTATCTACATTGTACGCTGCATATACTAATCTGGAAAAAGTGAAAAAAACCATCTATTAATCATGAACAAAGTGCTAAGCACTGGGCACCCTCCAAAAATGCAAGTACGTACACACATAGTTGGGTATTGTAAGTATTATTTTCTAAGATTACAGGATAATAGCAAAAATTTAAAACCAAGCAATTCTTACTCACAAGAAAGCCTGGCTTACTTCAATTTCTATTCTCATATGATGAATAGTATGAAAACCTAATCCCTAGCAGTCTGAACAGCCAACAAGGAGAGGACAGGGTATCTAGCCATGAAATTGTGGCTATTGTCTGAATTAATGGAAAACCCCAAAGATGGAGCTTAGAAATAAGCCAGTCACCAGCAGAGTCACCCAGCATCATGCATCCTTAAAGGGGCGGAGGTATATAGGTTGGCTATTCAAATGCGAGACATCAGTGCACAGAGCTGCACTTTCTGAGGTGCTGAGCAAGCGTCTTCTGCCTTGGATTTCTAAACACTGCTCTCCTGCTGTCTCCCAATCTACGGAGTCAGGGAAGGTCGCTAGGCTGCCGCTCTGCAAACCATGGTGGCTCTGTTGGCTGCAGAAGCAGCTGCAGGCCCCAGCAGACTCCTCACCTGAGGGTGCCCTGAGCACAGACCCTTCCTGAGACCGCACTTCCTCTCCTTTTGTTCTGACTCAGTCCCCAGGGGCTGTCTGCCCCTGTCCTTTCCCTCTCTTCTCTCTCCCCTCTGGGGCTCTGGATCTTGAGGCAACCCCCATTCTGTGCCAGTCCAGCTGAGCTCAGGCCAGGGCCGCTCTGCAGAGAAGATCGGACAGATGGGCCGGGTAGCCAGCACCTTCTCCAACTCAGGTTCTGCCTTTGTTCACTTGAGCTGGTGGTCATTTTTGGCTTCCAGGACATGCGAAGCACTGTCCTACTTGGCCACAGAATCCAGAGCCCTGTGACTGGGCTCCAAGGCTGGCTCAGCTTCTTCTCTGGTATTGATGCTTGGCTTAATTGTGACCTCTTTCCCAAATTCACCTGCTGAAATCCTAACTGGAAATACTTCGCAGAGTGAGGTCTGAGTTAGAAATCAGGTCAGTAGGGAAGCAGTGAAGGCAGGGACTGGGGCCGTAGCCCAGCGCTGGCAGTCTTACTGAGGATGTCAGAGGAAAAGAAAACAGTAATTAAATTCAGAGGAGGTATTTTGGGTGTGACCTGTGTGCTCCTGAGGGAACATGACTGCACAGTCACAGAGAAATCCCACTTGGGGAAGACAAGAGGAGAAGCCCAGCCCAAGAGAAGCTTCTGAGACACCAAACTCTCAACACAGCATGCTGATTTTGCAAAAAATAATTACAAGGCGATCCAGTACAGTGCACTGTGAGTATCCCAAGTTGTCCATTTGTGTCTTGCTTGGTACTGAGCTCCTCTGACAGGGATGGCTTTCCCACCAGCTGCCCTGCCTGGACTCTGTACCCTCTTTCTGCATCTACTGGAAACTTACCCTAAGCCAACACTGTGGCTTTGCCTGTGGACTTCACTTCTAAATGGAAATGATTAGACCTGCAGGACCAGAGCTGCAGACTCCCCAGAAATAATCCCATTTATTTATTCTGCTCTGTCATCTACTGTTAGCCAAACTACATCTTCCACTTCAGTTACAAATGACATACTCTCTCCTCGAATCTAGGATCTTGCAGTGTTCTACCCACAGGCACGGGACCATTCTGTCTTGGAAATCAAGTTTTCGCTTTTCTAGTGACAAATCAGCCTAAGTCGAGGAAGTAATTTCTTAACAGTCTTATGTCCCCTAATTTCAAAACAAGTGAAACACAGAAGTCAGGAAATTAAGTCATAGCAAAATGTATTACAGATGAATTCACTGTGAATTCACTGTTACTACTGAGAACTCTCTAGTTTACAAGAATAAAGCTAGATCTGAATATAGGGAAGGAAAAACATACAGGCCTACCTTCCAAGAGTTTATAGTCTTATCAGGGAAGCCAACTCCACCAGCAGCCACATCTCCAATGAACCATGCATTTGACAAACTCACAAAGTATGAGAGCTGTTGTTCATTAATAATTTACGGGATATTAATATGATCAAATCTATCAGAACCACAGACAGAAACATTTGTGTTGTATTTAAAGTAAAGCATCACTGCATGTTTGTTTGAAAATACGGTGCCCACTCTGTCACCGTGCTTCTCTCTGTGACCATCACTTCCTTCAAGGGCCCGAGTATCAGATGTGTGTCAGGGCCTGGCACAAGGAGGGAGACCATGTTCCAAAGTTAGCCAAAGCTCAATTAATCATATGCAAGGAACTGAAAAGTTTACACATGATTGGCTCCTACATAACATTGCACTGCATGGAACAATGTAGCTTGCCAACAACATATCGTTAATAATAACAAGGGATAGCACAGAGTTCTTCCTGCACAGCATCTCCAGCTTTATAAATGACTAATGCTGAAAAGGACTGAATGGCCGCTTGTGGACCTGATGTATATGTCCACCAAGAATAAATGTTTCCAAACAGAGCTGCAGTATTTTGGTGAGGTGTGTTACTTTCTAGAAGAAAAAATAATTCAGGACCATAAAAATCACTTTTCAGTTTTCACAGTTCTTTTAAAGCATTGTACAATCTGTGTTTAAAAACCCTAGTCCAGTAATAAATATATGTGTGAAAGTTTATGCTGAAACATGTTCAGTCCATCCTTAGTTGTGCTGTTCGATTATGGAATAAACACAAGTGATTTATGATGCATTCAAAACTGAAATGGCGCAGCCACACAAGGGGAAGCAGTGTGGCAGGTTCAAGTAGTGCAGTGTTGAAAATACGCATCCACTTCCCTCTCCTTGCTGTCGAGCTTGACCAGCGGGAGTAAATATGGTGCTGAGACGTCGGAGGGAATGGACAGTTTCCCAAGGAACGTGCATCCCTGCTTTCTCTCCTTGTGTGCTGTGAGACAGGCATGGCCTCAGTCCTCACAGTGGAAACACATCCACAGAGCCCATCGGCTTGCAATGAGAATAAACTCTATTGAAAGCCACGAGGACTTCAGAGTCATCTATTGTGGCAGCAAGAGTTTCCTTAGGGCCAGGCTGAGAGAATAAATGCTTAACAGGACACCACTGTTAAGAACAGGCGGCATTCTCACATTGAGGGCATGAATCAATTCCTGCAGAAATCGAAGCGTCCTTGGGACCCTGGCTCGCAGCGCCACCTGCTGGTGACTGGGCACACTTGTCTTGTAAGTGGGGCATCATTTGTTTGGCGTGAAACTCTGTAAACTCACATAAGCAGACTCTTCGCAAATACGCGGTTTTCAAACTCTTAGAGGATTTTCCGCAGACCTCTGCTTCCCCTGTTACTCGTTTGCCCTTCCTCAGCTATTGAGTTCTGTGTACAGGTAGGAAAGAAACACAGGTCCCCTGGAGCTGTGGTGAGAAGCAGTATTGCAGGGAGGGAGAACTGGACACACAAGTTAGACAGCCACTGGCTGACTTGGTCTGTATGTCGCACAATGTAAGGGAAAAGGCGAACCTGCAAAAGTCCTAATGTACTTTATTCCTGCGGATCTCAGCGTGGATGGCAGGGAAGTTTGTTTTACTTTACTTTTTGGTGTTTCTTGCTTTATCTATGTAAGTCTGGTATTACTGCACATGTAACAGAAACAGGAATCTGGATTGGATCACTGAGCTGACATGTTTAGATACTCACTGCTGAATTTTTCCAAAAATGCTTTCTTTATTTAATAAGAACAGCCAGATCTACTAACAGGAGGAGAAAATAAAGTTATATTTCACCTTGATGTTAGGGCATTTCATGACTACACATTCACCAGAGTAAAATATGATTCTTTAGAGAAACCTAAGAAAATTGTACAATCATGTACGCAGGATCTTTACTCACTTTATTCTTAGTAGAGACAAAGTGCTTGGCTTTCCTCTGACTTCAAATGCTAAGACACATAGTTTGCAAAATCCTACAAACTCATCTGTAAACCAAAGAAGCCCATTAAAAATTGACTCCCCCCCCCTCCAAGGGAATATAACAGAAAGTTACACACACACACACACACACACACACACACCCTCTTGGGATAGAGAAAAGAAGTAATATTTTTTTTCTCCAAAGTCACACTGTAGCTCAAGGATTACAATTTTTAAGTGCCAGTCTGAAAGATCTCAGGATTTGGGACTAATGTTCTAGTGTGTTATATTTTATATTGTTTGTTACAGGGGCATTTCTGATATATAGCCTGATAACTGAAGACTAAGACATAATGAAGAAATTAAGATATAAATACTTCCCTTCTTCATCGTATTACCTAAAGAATTTTACACTTCAGTAGACTTTATCTTAATATTGATTTTTTGCTTTTTTGAGACAATGTCTTTCTACAGTCGTCTTAATTACTCTTCTCATTGCCAAGACAAAAACACTTGATGCTCAAAGCTAAAAGAGGAAAGGTTTATTTAGCTCACAGTTTGTGGAGGTTTCAGTCCAGAATCAGCTGACCCCAAAGCAGCATGATTTGGCAGACAGGCAGCTGTTCATGGCAGCAGAGGACAACGAAAGGAATGAGTGAGTATGAGATAGGTATCTTTCTGTCCTTTATGCAGTTAGTATCCAGTCTACCAGGATTAAAACGGTGCCCATCCAATCAGTGCACTGATCCAGCAATCATCCATCCTTAATTCCAGGAAACTCATTATCAGCATTGCAGCACCAGTCAATCATACACTCTAGATTCAGCCACCTCTGAACAGATACTTTGACCACCTGAGATTTTGAGGGGACACCTAAACACAAACCACAACACTAGTCTACACTGGCCTTGAACTCACTATGTAATGCAGGTTGACGTTAGTCTCCCAGTGATCTTCATGCCTCAGCCTCCCAGAGCAGAGATTAGAGCTGTGCACCACCGTAACCACTTTGGATGCTTTCTAAATACGTGGATTTGAATAGGTGATTTAACCTTTTTGAGCCTGTTGTCATTTGTAAAATAAAAATAGTAACATCTTCCTCATTGGTTAGAGAAAAACTAAAATTAAATTAATGTACTACAATGTTTGCCAGAGTTTTTGACCAAATACAGATGGCTCCACACAAGAGAACCCTTCTTCCTTTGTAAAAAAAAAAAAATGACCCAAAAAAACAACAACAAAACAATGAGTGTGTGTGAGGACCTTGCTTGCCTTACGCAAAAACATAGGGATTTACCTACAAGGATGTTGTAGTCTCATAAGAAACATGTATCTGAATACACGGATGCAGGTGGCTCTTAGCTGCTCTCAGAGCTTGAGCCATGGATGAGCTCATGCATGTGTAAGCATGAAACACAGGTGCCCTGAATGGCATCACAGTTTGGGGTCTCAAACCTCATCACAACTGAAAAAATAATTTCAATCCCCGGACCCAAGGTGGGGTGCAGGAAATCTGCCCTCACTTTCCCAGGCACATTTGAGGCAGGTAGCTCATCACTGCCTCTTCAAGAAGGCTGGATTTGTTTCACAACAACATTAATACTCGTAGAAGTTTTAGTTCTTTCCAGAACCAGAGGAGGCCCGAATCTGGGAGGCTGCTCTCTGAGTCCTGTCTGTCTTCCGTTGCCACGTGTGTGCCCCAGCTGGAGATGGTTCCCTCACATCAGCCCCATGAGCCGGTCTCGAAGGAGTCCCGTCATGGCGGAACCATCCCGGCCTGTCCTATTTCTGTGAGGAAGACAGAAGCCCGCCAGGTCCCACTGTCCATGGCTAGTCTAGGCGGTTGAAGACCTCCTGCCTCTCTCATACAAGGATGCAAGCTGCCAGCCAGCACTCCCTCCATTCTTCCTTTGCTCTCCCCATCAAATGACACTCTTTGTTCTTTCAGTTAATATTCCCTTTGGGGTTTGGTGGCGTAACTGGCCAGCTTGGCTTCCAGGTGGTGTAAATGACATTCACGCCTGGCACTTAGCAGACTGGCCTCTCCTGTCGCAGTACTCTGCCCTTGGACCTTCACCGGGCTCCTGTTGTTACTGAGCCTCCCCTTGAAAAAAGCAACTGTCCACAGGTCAAGGCCCCAAGAGTGCTTGCCCTCTATGACCACCGTACATGCTGTACCACAGGACTTTGGCCCTCTGCTTACCTGCTAAGGCTTGGGCTTGGAGTATGTGCACTGAGCAAGCCATCTGCATCAAAGCTTATTTCCAGTGTCATGGAATTGCAGTACCCTCAGTGGGAAGGTTTTTCTCTTAGTGCTGTTCTTGCTAAGTGGAAATGAATAGCATTTCGGTGAAAATAAGTAAAAAGAGAGAGGTAGCATCCAGGCGTGGTGACACATGCCTGTAATCCCAGAGCTCAGGAGACTCAGATGGGAGGATCATTAAAGTTCGAGACCAGCCTGGGCTACAAAGAGAGATCAAGGCCAACCTGAACTGCATAGGGAGACCTTGTCTCAAAAAGAGAAAAAGAGGGAGAGAGAGAGAGAGAGAGAGAGAGAGAGAGAGAGAGAGAGAGAGCTATATCCTATCATATGAAAAGAGCACACAGGAAACTATTTAGATCCCCAAGGTATCTCAATCTTTCTATCACCAATTTTAGGGCGTCACATTGCTGATAACCTAAAGAATACATTGAACGTGTACAAGGCCCTCAGCCTTTGCCTCTGAGCAGTCTTTGTAACCCACACAGAGAGTCCATCTTGAGTACCGAGACTCGACCTCTGTCACCGCACAGCTGATCCTCACATTCTTTCTTCTGCTCATACCTCCCTTCTTCCCTTGTTCCTCCCGATCCCTCTCAAGAGATGTGTCCAACACAGAAGTCTTTCTTTTTGACATAATAAACATCTTCTCTTCAGGTCTTTCCTGATTCTTCCTATTCCCTAGTATTTCTAGCACATTCTAGAAAGTTCTGTCACAGAGCCCAACACAGAGAGTTTTGGAGAATCCTTAGAAAGCCTACCAGCATCTCTTCATTTCAAACACACACAGATTTATAAATATCTTTATAAATAAAATATTGATTTAATATATAAATAAATTCTATTGTGTGTCCAAGTATGAACTGGGGGCGTAACCGAGGTTGAGTTCAGGGAGATTTTTCTTCTAGGATGTTATTATAGTGTCTGTCACTTTCCACAGCCCAGCACCCCTTCCTATTGTTTCAGGAGTGACTCAGGGTCCCATCATTCTAGTAACAGCTCCCACATGCCTTCCAGTTCCATCTCTAATCAGTAATGCTAATTTCACCTCATCCTGATTTATTGCTGAGAATGTAGTCTTGAGCTGCTCAGAGGAGGCTTCTCCCAGAGAGGGACAACACTGAGACTTTTCCTACTTTTCCTAGGAACAAAGCCTATCACCTCGAAAGATGTGATGAATAGGGCTTTACCATAGAAACCAAAATTACGACACTAGAGTAGAGAGAAAGGAGAGTCATGGTGGTGTCTTTGTGAATATAGATTGTCATGCTTCAATGTGGCCTCTTTCAGATTGTGGCGTGTTTAAGACTGGGTTTCCTCCATCTATGGAATGAACCCGGTGTGCGTGTGTGTGCAGCACAGACGAATCACGCCTTACTTTTGGCCCTTGTTTAAGCAGCACCCGGCCAGCAGTCATCAGTAGGTGCTGTTCAGAGTGAAGACACAGACATGAGGGTGAGGATGAGTTTGGACATCAGACATAATTATTCTGAGACATTGAATCTGCATTTATGCCCCATTTTCCCGGTGGATTAAATGCCAACAAAACACAGGTGAATTTGTTAACACAATATATAGAAGGCATTCAGAACTGGGTCCCAAGCCATCTAACATTTGCATATCCTTCGTTTTGAGCCGTAGGAGTGTGGCTCCTGGCACATTGCACTTATTGGCAGGCATCCCCCCTCTCTGTCCGTCCCTGTCTTTCCTCAGGCTGTGTCTGTTCTCTCCACGGTGGTAACTTTCTGGTCGGTGTACATTTTACATTGCCTTCCCCATGTCACTTCTGTACTTCTCAGCTGGTGTGCACTGTACCTCCCAAGCAGCCTACATCCATTTGAAGTTCTGACTGAGATTCTTCTTTTGAAAGAACCCCAACTCACATTGACTCGTGTGTGTGTGTGTGTGTGTGTGTGTGTGTGTGCGCGCGCGCGTGTGCACGCGCACACACACGCTCAGTTTGTCCTGGAGTTTGCCAAGCAGGATCTTTTTCTAACAAGGGTTGCTTGCTCTGGGGGCATCTCCCCCTTTGAACCTCTGTGCCTTGGTTCTCATACATATCCAGGTACCTCCAAGGCTAGTTGGTGAAGTCCAGTGCCCTACAAAGAGGTGACATGTTGTGTGTGGAGAGCTGAAGCTGGTGAGGACTAAGAAAAGGAGAAACATCTGGTCCCAAGCACAACAATCCAAGGGAAAGATACTTTGTCCTCAGAGTCCCTGAGTCGTTTCCATTGTAGTTTTCATCTCTGGTACCATAGTGTCATGTCTGGAAATGGAGAAATCAAGGATGTGTCGAGATTCACGCATGTCAGGTGTATCACTTGATCACATCAGGAGCAGTAAGAATAATATATTTCAACAAAGATGACAGATGCAAAGAGATACCTTACAGAATGGGACCTCTCCAATTTGGTTTTGTTTCCAAGATCTTCCATGAAAAGATTGCCTATGGAGAAAGAACATTTCAAATTTATATCTGAAAATGATTTTGTCTCCAGAATATATACAGAAGTCTTACAATTACAATCAAAAAGACAAACTACCTGTCTCGGTTACTTTTCTCGTTGCTGAGACAGAAGATAAACACCTAAAAGTAAAGGAGGAAAGGTTTACTTAGCACACAGTCCACTGGATCCAAGACAGGGTGATGGGAGACAGGCATTGCATAGGAGAAATAGCTCATGGTGGGCAGAAGGCAGCAAAGCAGGCAAAGGACCTTAACAGCATCTTTCCGCCCCTTTTATCTTAACTAGGCTAACACTCGCAGCCTTAATCCCAGTGCCCTGGAGCCTAACACTGCACCATGAATCCATTCCAACATCACGCACTGGAGATCCAGCCACTTCTGAAAAAGCCACACCTATGATCACATGAGACTTTGGGGGATATCTAGACACAAGCTATAACACAGTCCAATTAAGATATTGATCAAAGGACTTGAACCTAAAGAAGATGCACAAACAGCAAATAACCACATGGAAAGATACTCAACATTATAAGTCTTTTCCCAATTCATGAATTCTAAGTCCAGTGGCCTAAAGCCAGCCTCTTAAGCAGGATCTTCTAAAGAACCACTAAGCCAGGTTCCACCCAGGGCCTCAGAGCATCCGTCCTCCTCCAGGAGCTGCCAGGCTGCTGATCTTCACTGCTCTTGTAAGACGATCGCAGAGCTTGAAAGGACAGGATGGGAATACAGCACATTAAAGCACCCCAAAACTGGCTGACCAGAAGGAGATGAAACCAGTTTTCTGGAATAAACCTGGCCTGGGCTGTGGTGATTCTTTGGTTCATTTTCAAAGTTCTACCAAACATGACTCTGACGATGTTTGCCAGGTTTCTCATTGCTTCTACAGAGAAGAGAGTTTTCAAGGCTCCTACATACACATTGTTGGTGAAGTTTCCCAGTTTTCACCCCTGACACACCCATGGTAAATTACTAAATGCAGGAAGGTGGAGTTAACGCAGCATATTTTATCCTGGGTGTAGAATTTTGAAGCCACTATTGAGATCAGAATATGGAGTAGCAGTGTAAAATGTTTTCCCGAGTCACCACTTTACAATCTCTCTTGCTCTCTATCCTGCAGGCTGCAACCACTGATCTGTCCTAAAATCGGTGCCGCCTGCGGGAGGAGCGCTCTGTCTCCCAGGACTGGTCCTGAGTTATTACCCTTGCTTTTCCCGGTTGGCAGTGAGCAGCCACAGGCCTCTGCACAAAACCATAATAGAATTTGTAGCACTGCAGTGGGAGCAATAATCACTCATGCTCCCTGGAGCCAAAGAAAGACAGGCTCATTCCTGCAGCTGCCAAAATGGGGCAGAACGTGGGTCATGTCTGTCTCCATGGGCGTCTCATCTCAGCCCTTAGAACAGACAGCAGTAATACTGGACCATGCACTGAGCAAATAGTGCCCAAGGGGTCCTTATGGAGAAAGTAGATTAAGGCTTACTACACCTGAAGAAACAATTAGCTGTGTCTCCATTTCTCAGAGAAACAGACAGATAGAAGAGCTGTGACCTACCCAAGGTGACACAGCTCATACGGGAGAGGCATGACATCTTCAGAGTCTACATGATATATACTGTACTCGATTTGTGTTAAAGACAGGAAGGAAAGAATAACAGAAGGAAGGGAAGAAGGGAGAAAGGAAGAAGAGATAATCATTTGAGGTTTAAAATAGTATTTCTGAGTCCAATGATAACAGAAAAATCAGGAAATAATTAATATTGAGAAAGACCTTTCCATTTTTTCCCATTTGTTTGCCTGTCTGTTTTTGTCTTTTTGAGACAGAGTTTCTCCATGCAGTTCAGGCTGACCTTGAATTCACTTCATAGCACAGACAGCAATTCTCCTTCCTCAGCCTCCCACATGCTGGGATCACAGGTGAGCACCACCATGCCTGGTAGGACCTTTCTTGTAAATTGTTGTTAACTGAGATATTGACCAGACTGCCTCAGGCAGCTTGAGAGAAATGTCCTTATTCACACTTTTAAAAGATCATGGAACATTTTACATTTGAGAAACTAAGATTTGCCAAACATCTAATCAAGAATAATTATCGATATTGTTTCCCTAAGGGAACTAAGGACCAGCAAAATTAAGTATAGCTGTCACCAAAATATGTTTTTCAAGACAGAATAAAATGTTTATGTTGATTGAAAGGGTATGTAGAGCTGTACAGGCCGGAGCCCTGATGCCATGCTGACAGGCTTCTGAGAGCACTGCCTGGCCACACGTGGCCTTGCCTATGCCCTCTGTGGCCTCATCTGCAACTCTGGATGTCTCAAGTTTTTATCTTGGTTGGAAAATGCCAGCCCCAGATCAGTTCACGTAGCCATTAAGGCACATGGTACCTCCATACTAGAGCAAGAGAACTGGAAATTAGCCATGATTTGTACTCTCCCGTGCAAAGAGAAAAAGAAAAAAAGGCAGGAAATCTCTCAGTTGACACCTAACCACTGTCTCCTGTGTTTAGAATTATTATAACCAAGAGCCGTGAAGCAGGTCTTGAGACTCCATTATTGTGACTGTTGCTAAAGCTTGTTTTTTCCTGAATTTCATTTTTCCATGATGCCATAAGCCTGCATTGGAGGCTGCTAGTCAAAAATTTTGGAAACTTGCTTTCCAATATTTCACTTGAAAGCATAACTGAGAAAGCTGTCTGCACCCTGGTGAACTTCCCTGATCAGCTTCCAAAGATAGGCATGTACCTGAGACCTCCAGGTGCCAGTGTAACTTGTGCTTTCTTTCCCAACTCAAGTCTATTATCTGACTCTTGTTTTTGTGTCTCTGTTGTCTTTGTTGTGTTGTTGGATTTTAGGAAATTTAGAGACCGACTTCTACTGTATATTAAAATTTAGAAGACCTCATAGCTTACATTCTTCATATTTATTTCATTCAGAAAAAAATAACATATTTTTAATTAGAGGGTAAAATCCAAGGCTCTTAGCATTAACACTTGGCAGCATTAAAGAAAAGAAGCTTCTTTAAATCACCATTAAAACAAAAACAATATTTCCTATAAATCCAGTTAAGAACACGGCTTCTCCCATAACATTCTAATCAAGCACCAAGAAGATTCAGTTTTCATGATATCTCAGAAACAGTGTTGTGGAAATTTGCAGGAAAGAATGCAAAATTATTAGCCAAAATAGAAATTAAATGAAAAGAGAATTCAAACAAATTATAAATTTCAAGTGGTCGTGTAAACCACAAATATCACCAAACAGAAAATAATGAGAGGTGCTCAAAACAACTGCCTGCCACAATTCTGCATGACTTCTTGCAGTTCGAATGCATGTATTTTGCCTGTTTGAAGAGTTCTTGCAGCAATTTCCATAGAAAAAATACTAAAAGACATATCATTACTTCCTTTAAAATGGCAGGGGCTTTATTTTGACTTGCTGATACTGTTTTTAGATATTTTTATTTTTGATTCACTTTGAAAACTTTTACCATGGACAACGATTCCTCTTCCAACCCCTGCCTGTGTCCCTCCACTCCTGGGCCACTCCGAGCAGGGCGCTCGGGAACACCAGGGCTTAGCCACTTTCTAAGAAGCAGCAACGTGAAAAGTAGCTCATAATTAGTATTAGAATTGAGAACTAATTGCACATACATGTTCCTGGAAAGAGACTAGATTTGTCATTTAGTAGGGCCCTTACACAGTTAATTTTATAAAAAATACATTCTATTTATTCATTTATCCAATAAGTGAACCTGGAGATCTAAGGGTCACAGAGACAGACCTACTGCCTTACCTTCTAATGGGGTAATCAAATAGTGAACCATTGAAGAAGCAGATAGGAGCAGAGCTCTGAAGACAGCAAATATGGTGCTAGGAGAAGGAAAACGAGCAGGACAGAGACCGCTGGTGGGTCCAGGAATCTGCAAAGCTCCTTAAACCAAGGCCTGCGCGAGGAGAAGCCGCAGCCTGTGAAAAGCAAGCCCTGGGCGAATCACTCTGGCAGAGGCTCTGAGATCTCTGGAACACACCGTGAGCCTTTCAGAAGCTGGGAGCCCAGCAACAGCCAGGAGTCCACGCCTGGGAGGGGACCCGAGAGGCCAGAACCACGAGGCTCCTTAGGGGTTCGGGAGCCACTGGACCACTGGGCTGAGTCAGGCATGATATGTGTCCATCCAGCCTCTGCCTGGAACCCAGAGCCCCTGACAGCAGGCACAGGCAGGGAGGGCTTTGGGGAGGCCACTGACCGCTTCTGAGGTGCCTGTAGACCGAGCCGGGGCCAGAGAGCAGTGAGGCTCCCCGCCCTGAGACTGCACCCATAACCGAGGTGGGAAAAACGGGGGACATGAGGTCCACTTCACCACTGCCGCCCCCCTGAGTGGTGAGTGTTTTGTGCTTGTTCTATGTACACACAACGGCTTTAGGAACTTCCTCAGTTTAGGAGTGAAAGAATTAACACCAACTTCGTTTTCGGTTCTCGGTCCTCTCAGACGCACACAGTGGGTACCGATCTTTCTTCCTCCCAGGAAGCCCGTGTGCATCGGATGTGCTGGGACTGACCCTAGGCCTGCAGCACCGCAGGGTCCAGCCAGGGCCGCCTTGCTGGGCGAATGCCACTAGAGGGAGCCATGGCCACACGTTTCACTTGCTCTTTATTAGGTGTAGGGTCCAGGCTGTTCTTTTTTGTAGTTTCTGGTGTTCGCTTTTTTTGGTCCTGGAGATTCAATCCAGTTTCTTTCGGCTGAGACACGTTCTTTCCCTTTTTAAAAATGTCTTCTTTATTAAAAATGTCTTCTTTAAATTTTGAGACAGGGTCTAAGTTGCTAAATGGTCCAGGCTGGGCTACAACTTGTCATTTTCCTGCCTGCATCACGAAGAGTCCCAGGACTAAGGCCTGCACCACCAAGCCCTGTTTGTTACGTTCCTGGTTTTGATAACCTAGCGCACGGTTACTACTGACTGGTCACTCAAAGACTTGATCATGGAGTCTCTTAATTCCAATTTAGACAACGTATGCATAGCTTGTACAGCAGCCTGGATGCTTGATCATAGACCTTTTAGAAGAAGGAAATGCAAGGGAAAAAATCATAAATTGCCTAACTGGTAAGAAAGCATCTAATTTAAACCGTGGCAGTAGATGAATAACAAAAAGTTTTATCAAGCAAAGCATGTTAGATAAAATGTGACAGTAATCCCTTTTGTGGCTTCAAAGATTTATACCGTGATATTGGTCACTGTACTTTCACTTTGAATGAATATTTGGATAGTATTTCAAATTGATTCAAAGTGACTCTATGAGTATGATTTCCGGGTCCATTTTCCCGTGAATTCCCACGTGACAGAGACTGGCTGTACTTCACAGACAAAGCTCTGGGTCATTATATGCATTGCAGCAGAAGTGCGTTTCAGGAACCACTGTGAAAGAAAGTTCAGGATCACCCCCAAAAACCACGTGGCAGCAAAACCCAGGGAAGAAAACTCCTCATGGCTGATGGATTTGTATGTGACAGATCTCAGCTTTGCTCCACTCAGAGCGTGCAAAGGACATGGTTGATTTAAGGACCGAAGACTTGCTAGTATTTAACTTAGGGTTTCTGAATTCTGACTACTCAGCCAAATCGTTTGGAAAGATGGTTTAAATTGCAAAAGCTAGGGCATGTAATTCAATAAAAATTGCTGGGACTGAGAACCACCCGTTTGTTAACTTTTTAAAGTTTTCCAAAAGTTTGAAACCTGCAGACAAGGTCGATAACTCCCGATGTAATTCACTGGTTCCCTAACCTTGATGTATGGGAGTCACCTGTGATCATTGTCAGAAACAGAGTACAGGGCAGGGGAACTGGTGTGAAGCTGGCTCTGCGTCTTTAACAAACGGCCACAAGGTGGCGACATTGCGCCGAAGGCCCCTGTGAGGAAGGAAAGGTCCTGTCCTGTCTGTTCCTGTCAGTGCGAATCGCTGTACCGCAGAAAGTCTCGCAGAGAGGGACAGTAAACAGGACCTGGCCCCATCGTCTCGTTATACACCTGTTGTTTTTGTGCGTGGATGAAGGGAAGACTTTATCCTCATTTTCTCCATGAGGCCTGGGCATACACACACTCAGATTTTCAGCAGGAAGAAGTCGATCAACTAACCAAGTGTCAGAAATGAGGAGAAGCCCAGAGACTGGGCCCACTGAGCACTGGGCCTCAACCCTAAATAAGCCAGACCTGTGCATATTGCAGGGTTTCACCAAATCCAAAACGTAGGGTGGGAAGAAGCCAAATGCATGGCTGACTGGCATTTGCCAGGGCCTTAAACTCTGTGCATCAGCAGGGCGAAGCCAGTCGCCCTGAACACGGTCGTATGTGCAAAGCACGCCACCTAATGCAGGGTGCAGAAGATGCCACCAGCTGCAGCAGCTTAATCCTCAAACTCATAAAGAAGCTTCCCCGGGGCTTCCTAGATGCCAGGGGGCGCTGGACATATTTAGAGCCTTTAGTGCACAAGTCTGTGGACTTACGTACTGTGTGTAACAGGTCCTATAAGGAAGGTGAGCATCTCAATTTTACAGAAAAAGGATCTGCAAGCTGGGGATGGTGACACATGCCTGTCATTCCAGCACTTGGGAGGCTGAGGCAGGAGGATCGTTGCAAATTCAAGGCCACCCTGACCTGCATGGTGAGACCCTGTCTCAAAAAACAAAACAACAAAAAGAAGAAAAAAGAAAAAAGGACAAGGATCACAAGCACAGGTCAATAATTAAACTAAATTTTCTTAGTCAACAAGCAGTAGAAGCCGGACATTGACCTCAGCGTCTGTGATCTTAACACAGGTCCCCGCCACACCCTTAGTGTCCATCACAGGGATCCAGGAGGTGTGTCCTGACTTCCTCCTCTCACCCAGCTGTATGGGAGGAAGCAGCTCAGAAAGGCTACAGAACCTACTGGGAATCACACAGTTAGTAACTCGTGAGAACAAGACTTAAACCAGGGCGCAGTCAATACAGGATATGAGGCTGGGCCTTGTTCTTAGGGAGCACTGCCAGCAGCCTCCCAATAAGCCTGTTAGTCGGAAGCCACTGCAAAGGAGGAGCCTGTCGGAGATGCAAGCATCTCCTTCAACAGGAAGCCGGTGCTCCGAGGCCGGTGGGGCAGTAGTCACATTTCTTTTCCTGAAAAAGTCCACATTGCTCCATGCTTGACTGCTAAAACCAACTGGGATTTTGCCAGAAAATACTCTGTCCTCAAGAGTCCCACAAGGACCTTCCGTGATCACTTTCTTCTTCTTCACTCCACAGGCCTGCCCACTGCCACAACTTTTGGCTGTCGTGGGTGGCATTGACCCGGTGTTTCTGGAAGGCCAGGGCCCCACGCAACTCTGAGGAGGGTGATGGACATCGGGAGGCTTGAGAGAGGGATGCCCGCCCTGAGCATACCCACGATGGGGCAGTGACCCCCAGGGGCACCCCAGCCCACTTCCCTAACTCGCTTCTCACATGAACAGCTGGGTATTTCTTCACAGCTGCCCACGATGGCTAAGTACGAAGACTGAGCGGTGTTTCCACCAGCGGAAGCAAGCCTAGCATCAGGCAGCAGCAGGAGGCTTTCCCCCTTCTTTTTATTTCCTGGTACATTCTATGGATACACACTGAGCCCACAATCTTAAGAGAAATAACTCAGACACGGGCGCGTTAGTATGCTGTGATTTCTCTAATGTGAAAAAACCCAGCTGCAAATAACTCAACGGGCAAAACAAAAGATGACAGGGAACGGAGACTGATCTATTGCAAAAGGGAACCAAGAGATGGAAGGAGAGGAGGAGAAGGGGAATAAAATAATTAAGATGCGCTGTGCACACGAACCAACTCCCCACAGGTAATGCAGTCATTATGGACTTCACCCTTGCATATATATATATATATATATATATATATATATATATATAGTAACTTCCATTTAAGATCATAAATCTGTGCTCTCATATCGTCATGTTTCTAAGAATAGCTAGAAAATTTGTCCCTGGCAATAAAGCTTACCATCCTTGCTTTATTGACAGGGAACACCCACCAGGGTGTCTGACCACACACACGCCCTGGCCCACTGGGCTCCAGTTTCAGAACCATCTCCCTGCACTTCGTTTGTCTGGAACAATAAGGCATGAAAATACCAAATGCAAACCGCTTCCTTCTGTAGTTCTGTGCTATTCCCTGAAGGCAGGAAGGGAGACTAACACCACCAGGCCAAGAGTACTCTAAGCTCAGGGGCATGGGTCTCCTAAACCGCAGAAGTTAGATGGAAGCGTTGTAGATCTCAAATGCACTGTTCTTCCTCCTGGAAAGCAAAAGCAGGTGAGGTAAGCCCGCATGCAGCCACATCCAAACATCAGGGTCACTAAGGCAGCTTGGGTGTTTTATTTTGTTTGGTTTTGTTTCGTTTTTGTTCATCAAATTATGATTTCATCAAAGAGAATTTTATGGCTTCAAATAGAATGTGGTAGCTTGTATTCCTTACTTTTATAAAATCATACAGTTTTGTAAGGAGTTTTCAGTAACATCTCCGGGGTTTAAGTTCATTAGTAGGCAAAAAATTAAGTTTGCCTTTCGGGGTTTCCCCTCTTTCCCATTTGCTTGCAAGGCTTTTTCTTCAAAGACAAGCAGGTAAGGTGACCAGGAGGGGTCGGTCCTTCTCCCCAGTGACTGGATACAAAGCGTGATTGGAGTTAGAAGCATGCTCACCCCTGCCCTTCAGTGACGAGTTTCAGGAAGGGATCAGTGAGTGGTGTAGCCATGTGACAGAAGAGGACATTGGTGGCATCCAAGAAATTTCTTCTCCACATATATAGACAAATTATTGTTGCCATTTCCTGCTTTCTGAAATTATTGCTGATGTCATTGCTTGCAATCGCTTGATGTACTGAAAACGTCACCCCTTCTCTTCAAAGAGAGCCTGAGTCACGCATAACAAGACTGAGCTGCAGACACTACATCTGGAATTAGTAAAAATTAAAATGGAGAGACTTGACCGAACTTTCTTTTAAGTCACTTTTCACTGAGTGTACTCACGCTAGTAGTCCCAGCCATGCTGCGTGGTTCATCAGGAGTATTCCAAAAACTGTTCATCTCTACACTCTTCCCTTCCTTCTCTTCTAAGGCATCCTCCTAAACTTTTCTTTTCTTTTTCTTTTTTTTATTTAAGGAGAAAAAAGGGGAAAAAAGCAGAAAAAGGGTACAAGTTACTCAGAATTTCAGAAAAAAAAATAAACAATAGGAAATCACTAGTTAATGGATTACATATTGTCATCTTAGAAATATTTGTTCAAGTTACAAGATTAAAGAATATAAAGTGGACATTCAAATAGCGAGACTGCAAACAGTTCTGTTCAATGATCCAACAAAACTCAGTAATATCATTGTCTATCTTATACACTTAAGTTTACATGCAGTTATACCATTTAGAGCACTTTCTTTTCCTTTCTTTTGTACAATGACTATTACACATTTTGGGTTTTATTGCTCCAACAGTTCTTATTGCTTTTTTTGGAAGAGAGTAAAACCAAATGTGACTTAACAGAACAGAATCAGTGAAATCAAAAGGGTGGACATAATAGATAATGTAAAAAGATAATACAAAGTGATCAACAATGGTTACCATAATGCCTCCCGCTATCTCAAATAGAATTGCCTATATCATCAGTTATAATAAAATTGAACAAAACAGTAAAGAACGAAACCAACAAAACCAAAACATTGGAGACATTACAGGTCTTCAAAAGTAGATAATAGTCAACCAGTATGGGCACCATAATGAATCCCACTATCTTCACAGCTGTTGCCTAAACTTTTGAACCTGGTACTATCAAGCAAACCAGAAAAGAGGAACATCAGTCAAAACAAGATGGTGAGAGCAATATAGGGCTTCAAATCAAGTTAATAAAATATCAAAGTGGGTTACTATAATATATCCTGCTTTTTTAAATTTATTTTTCCTTTAATTAAAAGGATAAAAATAAAAAAGTAAATAATAAAATGGAGATTGATATAAGAGGGCATAACAACTAAACAGTGCAGATCAATATATAACCATTTAAGCAAATTCGTGTTTCACCACAAGATAATCCCAACATAAAAGTAGCTACCATATTGTCTCTTTCCTTGAGATCTTTGAGTATAACTTCATATACTGTAGCATCAAATATGTCAACACAATGTAAAACCATTCAAGAGAATGACAGTATTACAGGGTATTTAGAATCAACTAACAGATAATGAACTATGGTTTCTGTATAATCTCCTTGTCTATAAAAGTTTTTGTTTATACTATCACATATAATAAAATCCAATAAGATACAACATGTTAAGACCTATCGAGACAGAAGAACAAAAACTTGATGGAACTTCAAAATAAGATGATACCAAATCAGCACTACCTATTATGACGTCGTTTTCTCCAAGATAGGTGTTCCTATCATCCAATCTTCTCTGCCTCATTTCTCTTGAGCTCTTTTTCTGTCATTAGTTGTCAGCTTGTCTTCTTCATTTCATTTTCTGCTCCATTCATTTTGGCCTCTCTGCCACTATTTCTGGATTCTTCATATTTTTCTTTTTTAGAATATCCTGCAGTATTCTCTGTAGAGTTGAATTGGTGGTTGCATATTCCCCTAGTTCCTCTTTATCCTGAAAGCACCTTGTTTTTCCATCAATTTCCAGGGATAGTTGTGCAGGATATCTCAATCTTGGCTGGAAGTTATTATCTTTCAAAGCTGAAATTATTTCTCCCCACGCTCTTTGTGATTTGATGGTTTGTGCTGAGAAGTCTGCTGTAATTCTGATGGGTGTTCCCTTGTAAGTGATCTGTTTCTTGCCTGTGACAGCTTTTAATATTCTGTTCTTATATTGGATTTCTGGAATTTTGATTATTATATGCCTGGGTGTAGCTCTGTTTGGGTTGTAGGTGGCTGGAGTCCTGTATGCCTCATATATCTGAGTATCTTTACCATTTGCTAAATTAGGGAAATTCTCTTGGATTATTTCTGTAAATAGCTTTTGTAGTCCATTTGTTTGTGTCCTCATTTCTTCTCTTATGTTCTTAATTCTTAAGTTATAGATCCTCTTATCTTCTTCTAGTTTTTGTATTGTTGCTGTTTGTTTTTTTTGTTGTTGTTGTTATTTTTAAGAAGTTTTTCATTTCATGCTCCCATATTACAAATCTTCCCTCCAATTCAGATAATCTATCCTTAGTTTCTTTCAAGCTGTTATGCCAGTTTTCGATAGAGTTTTTGGTTTCCTGGTAATCTCTTTGAACCTGCTTCATGTATTCTATGTGTTCTCTATTTTCTCCATCAAATAATTCTCCCCTCTTTTTCTGTTCTTCCATTCCACTGTCTGCTTTTTCTTGGTTGGTGCTTAGCATTTCTCTAACTATTCTGCTTATGTCTTGCCTCAGGTCATTAATAACTTCATTCCTGAACTCGTCTATGAGGTTCTGGAGATAGCTTTTATGTCTATTGGTGGTGTATCTGTTATTGCCTGTTTCTCGGGATTGAGGGCTGAGGAGCCTTTCTTGTTGCTCCCTCTTCTCATATTCCTTGTTCCTTACATATGCAAGCATATATAGGAGGCTCAGCTTCCTTCCCTGTCGGCCACTGTCTGACTGAATTGCACCAGCTAGGTGTTCCTGCCCACCGCAGTGCACCAGGGAGTTATGGACCAGGCAGTCTATGAGGGGCCCGCTCCTCCAGGTCAACCTACCGAAGGGCCTCACAGCTAGGGTGCACCTTCAGGTGCTGGGATCTGGGTTGTGCTAGCCTACTGGGTCTCAGCCAGCAGCGTCACATAGGCTAGGCACTGCTCACCAATCCCGCTTGAGAGGGGGATATGTGACTGAAGTCACTACAGCTCCCTGTTCCAGCATGTCTGCCAGGTCCCAGAATGTCCTCTGTTGGTGCCTCCTAGACCGTGGAAGAGTCCCAGTTTCCCTCACTCACCGGAGGTCAATGCACAGCTCCCTGCCTGCCCAGCTCTTAAATCTGTTCACTGATTCCTGTTCTCAGCACTTTTGCATGTCTCTCTCTCTGCCGAGCCAATTCAGATGCAGCCGCTGCAGCAGGAAACCCAAATTGTGGCTTTCAATGGTGCGGGCTCCAGCTTCCACACTCAGGCTTTATCTGTTCCTGTTATAACACCAGGATTGCATTTCCAGTTGGTATCTCTCAGCCCAGTTCGTTCTTGGGTCAGCAGGGTATATCTCTTCTTGGTTAGGATTCCTCCCTCAACACCATTCCTGGATTCTAAGCTGGGTCTTGGAGAGAGCCTGCATAGCTGCTGCTATCTGTCTGCCATGTTCTCTGGATCCACCCCTCCTAACTTTTCTAAGGGATTGTCTTTTACATTTTTCACATTTTGTCTTCTCATGTAAAGTGGTGTCAGTAAGATTTATGTGGTGTCTGTATGACAGATAAGCTTTGCAACCACCACACTACAGCTCAGTCATCTGTGCAAGGATTGAGGTGCAAACACGCACAGGAACGGGCCTGGAGAGCTCACAGATCTCTATCACGATCACTGTGTGTGCAAGCTTTACCCACTAAAGATATAATACATGATCCTCACAGCGATTCTGGTTTATGTATCAGACTGTGTTGATATTGCAAGGATTTTGAATTTGGCTTGTATGTCAAATGATGTTTCTCACATTACAGAGCAAGTACCTTACACTAATCAGTAATTGAACACAGATCTTCTACCTTCAATCTTAGGTGCTATATAGTGCCTCCCTGTCATTCTGGAGGAAGTATGTTAATTTGTCCAGTAGCCCAATTTAGGTTGAAGGTATTTGCACTTTCTGGATGGTGATGGCCATGTGGTTGTGTGTCCATGTGTTCTGCATACCCTTTATTCATTAAATGTATGTGTGACTCTTACTAGGTATTATCAATAGCAATTTACAGAAGTGAGAATTATCCATAAAATTATTTAATATCTTATCGAAATAACATATTCTTACTGTCTTATCACACTACCAAATTTTCTGCTTGCAGTCCAGTGGGAGATAGCATATCTGGGGGCGGAGGCCACAGTACTGCGGCAAGTTCAGGAATCACAAAAGAGACACATAGAAGAAGCTGGCATAGGCCAGAAATGAGATACATCTCAAGACTGTACCTCGTTTGACTCTTGATAGTCTATAGTCTCCACTCAGGCGTCAGAAACTGTACCTTTCTAAAAATACAGTGAATACCTCATGTCTTAGTTACTTTTTACTCCTTGCTGAGACAAAATACCTGATGCCCGAAGTGGGGAAAGGAAAGGTTTATTTCTTACATTTTTTGGAGGTTTCAGTCCATACTCAGTTGGCTCCAAGACAGAGTGGCATGGTGGGGCCACAGTTCATGGCCGTTGCAAACAGCAAGGTGGAAACCAGCAAGAGAGAGAGACTCACCTTCTTCCTGCCATTACATTGTATGCTGGCTCCATCCTTAGGTGGGTGTAGCACTGACACCATCAATCCAAGCTTTAGACAATGAACTAATCACAGATGCACAATGCAAACTCACGAGGCCTGGGGGCCACAGACATAAACTGTGACACCTGACTACTCTGATCATTATTTTCAAGGTGAATTTTAACAAATTGATAGACGGGCACTGTTATTGTGGAGCCCCTAAGGATTTAGTGCTTATCTGCAGCAGCCACTGTGCTGCTGCTGTGTCTAACAGGACATTACTTGATCCTCACACTGGTCACACACGGCACTGTATTTTTACATCAGTAAGTGAAAACGGTATGTGTAATTTTGAACTTGTTTTGAAACATGTACCATCATGTTTGACTGCTCCTCACCGAGGCCTCATGCATGAAAGGTGGAACTTTTGGAAGATTATTGGTTTGTGGGGTGCTTCCAACTGACTATCTGCTAGAAAGTGAGGACTCATCAGAGGTGGCCCTGGGGATACAACCTGGATGTGATGTCTCCCTCTGTAGCCACACTTGCCTCTCTGCTTTCTGGCCACAGTGGTGTGAGCAGCTGTGCTCCTCCAGACTCTTCTGCCATGCTGTGTCTGTGACTAGGTCTGCTGACCATGGACTGACTCTTCCGAACTGTGAGCCAAACTGAAGCTCTCCTCCTTTAAGGAGTGAGACTTAGTTTTTTGTTGTTGTTGTTGTTTTTTGTTTTTTGTTTTCCCAATGACAAGTGAAGTAACTAACATACCTTGTGGAACGGCTAGCTCAAAGGATAGCATGGTTTTAGATATTATGAAAGTTATTACCTTTGTGATTATCATTTCAGATCTCCAAGGCAGGTGGCCAAGCTTAGTGGGATTAAACAAGGTTTATATTCATGCAGCAAGCTGGGCAGAATCACAATTTATTTCCTGTTTTCTAATTCTGACACATACACAATATCTTTACTCATCACCAAGAAAGATTGCCTGGAACATTTCTTAGTTTGATTGATCCTTATCCTCTGAAATGTTTAAACAGTTTTTAAACTATGTTTTTCTCTCAAAGTTTTGCCATAATCCTTAAGAGACAGAAATATATCTTGGGCAATGACTGTTATCAGTCAACCACCCTCTATTTCTGTTATTTCTCTAACATTCTGTTTATATCCCTCTTCTGATTACACCTCTGTTATTATTTATTAATAACAAAAATTCTTTAGGTCAGGAAACTTACAGAGAGCAGTAAGTCTTGTAAGCCTCTAAACTTTATAAAGATTAAGGGCATCACATAGTTATTGACGTTTCTCTAATGGCAGTTAAGAGTTACACATTTCTATAAAAAGTTCAGATGTGAAATAGAAAACCTCAAAGCCAATCAGATGTTGGATCAGATTGAAAATCTTAATGATGGCTTTCAGTTTGTCTCTAGAATTTGTTTTTGCAGATGCTATTGTTTGAAAATAAGTCTGAGAAAACAGAGTCTACCAAGCCAGAATCCTCCCAGACTCCTCTCCCAACTGTGCTTCTGCATTCCAAGTTTTGCACCAATTTTTTCTCTTAAGCTGACCCCTTTTATATTACTCTAATTTTATTCATAAACCTAGAAATTCGTTTGTGATAAGCAAACTTCATGATAACTGCAGTCATCTAAATAAACACAGGTTTTCAGCTGCTGTTTATTGCCACGGGATAAGCTTTTCTTAAAAGAAAATTTTAAAAAATGAAAATAAATTGGTTTAATAGTTTTTATAATAAATTGGCTGTGGCTAGCTATGGGTGTTTTTTTTCTTCTATTGGCAAGTGATTTTACATGCAGTGATTCATACATAAAAATGTTCTTAACATCTAAAGCAAGTTCTTTCATTATGTGAACGAGTTTATAAAATCTCTACTGCCTCAGGCAAGTTAGCAGTTGCCTACGAGTTTCAGAATATGAACATGTCTAAAGTAAGCCATGAGACTATGTCTATATGAGGCTCTAGCAGTGTTTCACGACCTAGGCTAATCCATTCTTCCTTTAGTGCTTTGAAGGCTGCTTCAGCATATGTAATTAGCACTCAACACTGCAAGGTGTACTCACTACATAAGTAATGGGCACTCAAATCATCACTCCCTTTTCCCAATCTGAGAGAGAGAGAGAGGGAGAGAGAGAGAGAGAGAGAGAGAGAGAGAGAGAGAGAGAGAGAGAGAGAGAAATAAGATCTCAAGATGGGGTTTTTCCAATTACACAGATTGATTACCTCTGCTAACCTGAGCTAAGATTTACCATGAGAAGACCTGAAGTCTTACTGAGATAGAGCCAATGAGATAAGGGAGGTGTGTTTTTGTTCCTTTGCTTGTTTGTTTTGTTTTTCTGGTTTGTATCACATGGAAGGAGGTCATCCTGTAGGTGAGCACTTGGGAATGTTTCCTGAGGTTTCACTGCAGGGAATAATTTTCATTGACCAACAATAGCAAAGACACTAATTTGGAAAGTGTTTAATTTCTGAAACCCATAGGGCCTTAGAATTTGAAAAGGTTTTCATATTTTTGTCTAATGAAGGAGCCAGATTTTACCATGATAAAATTTATTAGCTACCAAAGCCCATAAGTTAGATTTTATTATGAGCCCCTGCATAGCAGAAACACTGAACTGGGACACACCGTGCAGCACCATCTAGATAGCCTGAGGCGGTGCAGGAATCTCATGAGGGACACTTTGAGTGATGGCTGCTTAGAACTCTGCGTGGGTCCACCCTGCAGAGGGGAAGCTCTTTATTGCATGCTCTTTTTTGCACGACCCTTAAAATTACACCAATCCCAATATTTACAAGGCCTGTTTTAGGAACTGACCTCTGAGATTGCTTTCTACTGGTTAAAGACAGCAATCGCCCAGAGCAGCCGCTCTCTCCTGGCCGGCTGTCCGCAGTTGTGCTGACTGCTCTGCACATACTTGTGTGCTAATTTCTTTTTATCTTCTTGCATGTCAGTATTGCTTCTTATGTTTCTTAGGGTCTAAGAGAGAGTCATCTTTCTTTTTTTTTTTTTTTTTTTTTTTTTTTTTTTTTGGTCTTTTTCCCTTTTTATCGGTACTGGGGATTGAACTCACGACTGCCTGCTTGCAAGGCAGGCGCTTATGCTGCTTGGGCTAAACCTCCAGCCCCTAGGAGAGTCATCTTAAACTGTGCCCTGTAAGAGTTGGTTAGCTGTGAACCTTTCTGTCCATACTGGAAGAAACCCGTGAGCCTCACAGATCCTGCAGAAGGCCTTGCAGGCTGAGGATGCAGTGTGCCCAGGAAGCCTACACATTCACTGTGCTCAGGTGCAGGGAGAAAGATTCCGGGCCTTCCTCTTGCTCTGTTAGCTACTGCAGACATTTCAGACAGATTTTATAGATGCTCTTGTTTTCTTCAGGAGTCTGCTGCCCTTTCACAAGATAATTTATTTTGTTTGCCCTTCAAAATAAAAGACTGGCTACCATCAACATAAAAGACTTTGTTCCTTGCAAAATTGTGTTTCTGCCACTCAAGATAATGTTTCATCATGTAGACTTTGTTCTCCTTGATACAAATCATTTTTGCAGTGAGTTAGAGATACAAAGGGGGAACAGTCATTGATTCTGAGTGTGCAACTGTACCTGGCCCGGAAAGCACTCCATGTAGTGTATATTGCTTACTTCAGAACCCACAGCGAAGTCATTACTCAAACCACGGGGTACACTGAAGATAGCGGGTTGCTAGCAGTTCGGTAACACAACAAACAACAAACATGGTGTTAGAAGCCAAAATGTTCTGATACCAGGGCCCCAGTTTTCCCCACCTCCCCCTACAAAACGGAAAGCAGAGGGATTAGTATCTCGGTGCTTAACATTTAGGGGTTTTAACAAACTCCATACGTGTCATCTCTCTGCCATGTTTGGACTTTGAACAGCTAAGAAAAACACAGAGAACAGTGACTGAGAAACTGAGATTGAGAGGTGACCTGTGTACAAGGACAGCTAGAAGTGGGGTGGACTCATGGCCAGATGAGCTTGGCTAATTTCCTCCTCTTGCTGTGAATCTGAGAAGCTCCCCACCCCACAGGCACACAACCCTGAGTCCCACACCGTCCACCTGGCAGTGGGCAGCAGATTCCACCTCAGAGAGAACGTGACAAAACAGAAAGGAAAGAAGAAATCGCCAAGTCAAACATTCCAGTTCTATTTTTTCTGAAATAATAACTCATATAATGCAAAAGGAAGAGATCTGTCCTCCTGGGAAAGAGAAGAGTGTGTGCTCCCAAACCCTCTCTAGACGGAAGTATGAGGGACGTGGAAAAACTGCCCTTCAAGAGTTCTGTTTTGCTATCTGCAATGTCAGACAAGCTTACTTCCGGTTTTGTGGGGCCTTAGTTCATACAAGGATTGCAAATTCTTGGGCTCTTATGCTGAATGAAATGGGAATTCATACCATGACAGGTTCTGAGAAAGGAGTCATTTCAAAGGACTTTTATTTTAAGGTCCCTGGCCCATGGCACTTTATCCTGAGTTCATGTCTGCCAACAAGCCAGGCAGTGCTGCTGGGAGCTTGCAGGAGGCACCTGTACAGGCTGCAGAGACTGGATTTAGTTCCATAAAGGCGGAGCACAGAGAATTACTGGGCTCCCATTCTAGAATCAGGAACAGAACAAAAACTCCTACACGCAAAGCAGACATGGACTTAGGGCCGCAGGTAGGATGTGCAAAGCATGAGTCTGAAGATAGGGTCCCTGCTGGAGGTGAGGGAGGGAAGCAGGGAGGAGCAGTAACCTTTCTTCATACTGATGCCACCATTGCAATGAAATAGGCGGCAGACTGGGCTGAGAGAGGATTTGGGGAGAAGACAGTGGAAGCCCCTTTTAATTGGAGAAAAATATAAGGAAGCCTTCTGGAAGAATGAAAGGATATACGTTCCAGGAAAGCACAGTTTTGAGGAGCAGGCACTGAGACCCTACAGAAAGTTGATGTTACAAATCAGAGGGACACTAGACTACATGCCAGCTTTTTCCCCCTGCAGCTAACTTAGCTGCCCCAGAATGAGCAGGAGGAAGTGTAACACATGCACACGCAAGCACATACACACAGAGGCACACACACACACACATCCCTCATACTTAACGAGAATTTGTTTTTCTCTCTCTTTTAGAGTCTTCAAAATCCTATTTTGAATTCTGATGTTCATGCTACAGCTACAGCTGAGATGGTATTTTTAAAATTAATAATACAAAGATGACACTATCACTGCAAAGCAGTTGCTATTTCCTTCTTCCTTTTGGACTCCTTTCTCTTGAAAATTGTCATGGATTATAAAACGAACAAAAATAGGAACTAAGGCACCATGTCCTCACTGCTGTAACCAACTATGTCATAATTGAAAATCAGTATAGAAATCAATATTTTTCCTTTCATTGTAGATTTTCCAAAGCTAAAGACCGGAGAAGAAAGGATGGCCCAGATCACACCAAACTCGACTCAGTAACATCCATAGAATTTCCCAACCAGTCCTCACCTTAAGGGTTTTCCTGAGAGACAAATCACCAATCAGATTCTGCCTATTTTGGGATCTGAATGGGATTGATTTTTTGCTCAGAGTTTGGGAGCCCTTTAAGAGCATACTACTAGGAGCTTCTCTTATTAACACACTTCTGTTTGTGGGTTGGGTGTGTGGGAATGTTCCCTGCTAACTGCTGGCAATGTTCAATTGAACCTTTGCTACACAATTCACAAAGGAAGCCTATCCTGGTATAATATCCCTCACATTATCCTTAGGTTAGTGGCACCTTTGTTGCCTAGATACCCTCCTAATTGTTTTTCATAATGTGTTTCATAAGCTAGCAATCCCATGGAAAATCTGGAATTGCAAATTGTTAACAGTATCATTTCTTGCTCATTTCTCTTAGGAATTAAAAACTCAAGATACGTGAATTATTGTCATGCCTTTGACATTGCCTTGTAACTTTGATTAAATAATTTACTGGGCTTATCAAGTGAGATAAATAGACCACAACAATCTATTAAATTGTCTTAGAGTTCCAGCATATAACTGTATGGTACACAAACTTGAAGCATTTTATCTAAACTCAGGCTACAGTGACCCCACTGGCCACTGACCACCCTGTCCCATTTTCTTGCTTCCCTTAAGGCGGGTGCACTGACCAAAATTGCACTGAAGACTGCAATTTTGACATCTTTCTCAGTTTTACCATCCTATAAATATTCTATGTAACAGGCAGAGAATGAGGTGGGGATAAGGTCAGAGAAAAGAAAGAAAAATTCAACAGAAAAGGCCCTTAGATTCCTTACATAATAGACTATTTTTTTTCTCTGAGGCTGTAACCTGAAAGAACAAGAAGGCCTAAAGTGAAAGAGAGATTACCTTTTGCCTTCTCAGCATCAAATCTGAGCCCCATGGTACAGACAATCTGCGTCATTTGTTCACTGCAAAATGGAGCCGAGGTTGGTGATGCAACCTTGCTAAGCCCCAGGTACCAGAAAGAGTTGGAGAAAGCAGCTGCCAAGGTCGTACCAGTCTGCCAGTCGCATGGTGTGTGCCTCCTAGAATTCCCCTGAACATTACTCAGGCTGGGAGAACTGAGAAATGCCTTAGGCTGTAGCAATAGTTGCTCTGCAGAGTCAATTTAGAGAAAAAGGGATAAGAGCATGACAAAGTCAGGATACTATTTCAGTTTAATTCTATGACTAAAATTAAAACCTTTAAATAGATACTACTGTACTTTCAAAAAATATTTTTTATGTTAGAGAATCTAGATGTGATATAGATAGCAAAGTGCATGTGCTAGGATGCACAGAAAGTTCAAAAGGAAAATACCAAGTCTAAATCCTACTGTGTGGAGCTTGGTAGCTTTGATGTTGTTATAACATTTACTTTCAGCGTTTATATAGGCATGTACATGTATTCATGAAATTGTGATTTTTTTTCAAACTGATACCACCAACAGTAACTAAAGATGTGTGAATGAATCTTCACTAATATTAAGTACGGTACATTTTAGATTTTATAATATGCTGGTTATATGATATCCATATTGTTTAGCTTTCTGCTGCTGGGAAAAAATTCCTGAGACCTGCAACATAAAGAGGTTGTGGTCTACTTTAGCTCATCACTCAGAGGATCCGGTTCAGTTAGCAGGTGCCAAGGCAGGAAGGTCATGGGCATGCATCACAGAGCAAAACTGCTCAGCTCATGCTCGCTGGGAGCAAAGCCAGAGAACAGCAGCAGAGAGGAGGAGCCAGGGACCAGCTAGAAACCTCACGTCTCACCTCCAAGCTCCCATACCCGCCGGAAGTGTGCCTTAGGAACTCCTTTTTGGTGTGTGGTGCCCACAACAAGAAGGTGATGATCAAATTTAGCTACCATGTTATGGTTTTGATTTCTTTTCTTTAGTAGGGAGGATTAGCATTTTTAACATTTATGAAATTTTCTTGCTTCATATTTTAATTTTCTTTGGGTATCCAGCAAGCTTAGCATTTAGCCTTACTTCTAGTGACTAAAACTAATCAATTTTTGAATAATGTGCTTAAGTCCATTCAAGAATGACAAATACAGCTGAGCCTCGGGTATCATGGGTGGCATGAAGGATTTGGGTGTAATATGACAATCCCCAGTGAGGAAGGGTAATGCAGGGTTCCCTTTTTAACCATTATATTTATATTGAAGTATATAATTAATTAACATTAATTTATCACTTTTTAGTTTTCTCTTTCATCCAATTTTTAAGACTGAATTTTTTTATATTTCATAATAGCATTTCATAGGACTACAGGTAGATGATAAGGTCAAGAATACACTTATTTTGATACTATATCTTTATCTTTCCTAGTGGAGGACACAATAACTGACATGCCCAGTTTAAAGAAAGGGAGATTCTTCTGGCTCATGGTGTTGGAGGATTCAGTCCATGGTGAACTGGCCCCAGGCAGGAACATCATGGGGGAAGGATATGGAAGAGCAAGACTGCTTGGTTGATGGCAGCCAGGAGCCAGAATAAGGAAGCAGCAGGAGAGAGGACAGGGTCTAGGCCAGGTGGAGCCCTAAGATCCATCTCCATGACTCACCCAGACATCCAGGCTATTACTCCCCTAGGTGGCTCCCAAGCCAACCAGGTGGACAATTAAATGTAACCAGTGCAGATCCATTAAAAAATCTTAAAGCTCTCCCTCCAGTCTCCTTAAGACGAGCTCTCTTTGAGTAATTCCTGAGACCTATAGTTTCTGGGATAGAATTGCTGTCCTCTTCCATAGGACACCTGGAAAAGCACCTAGGTTTGAGGAGTTGTCTCATTAGTGCTTACAAACCTCTCCTCCTGAGTGTAGTGTTGAACTTTTGATATAATTGTTTCTGCACTTGCAAGACCAACTTGTCCTCTCTGTCTCTTCAAAATTTCTTGCCTAAAGGAAGAATTTTACTTTTTTATGTTTTGTAATGTTTTCTATTTACCATTTTGTATATCTATATGTTTTAAAATTTCCCCCAGATTTACCCCCTTTAAATCCTTTATTTCATTTATTTACTCCAAAGCTTTAATCCTATCCATACTGTGTATCCCATACCTGTGTCTGTATCACAAATTCATGAATGAGCTGGTGGCCGATGATTTGATAAGAACCATTTATCATCTCAATTCAGTAACTTGAAAGATACTTAATTTCTTTTTAAATATTGAACCATTTGGTTCAATCCTTCTATTTTATAGCTACATGAATTATGAGAAAAGTGAATTCTTCCAGGTTATTAATTAGTTGATGGTGACTCAATTTCAATCCAAATTAATTCATCTCTTCAAAAAGAAAAAAGAATCCAAACAACAGTAAAAGAATATTCCACACAAATGTTGGTCCTAATCAAGAGTATTAGTGATGGGACCCATTTGATATTAGCATATCAGAGAGTGCAGTTCAGATTAAATCTGCTGTAAAGGTGATTATTCACTGAATCAGTGCATTATTGCTGGCACCTTTAAGCTTCAGATTTTCATTAAGCATCTTGTGAAATCAGACATCCTTCTCTCCCAAGCATCACTCAAGGATGTCTGCAGCTCCTCCAATGACAGTTATATCCAAATGTGATACCTTTTAGGGGAATTTTGGCCAGATTTTTGTAGGCCATTTCACTCAGCAGATGATAAACCTAATGTTTGCCTTGCTCATAAATTCTAATTAAGGCAAACCCCTCAGGGCTCCTCCTTCCTCTCCGGAGCTACTCCTGCTCGCCATTCCCCCAATCCTACGCCCCATTCTTTTCTTACTTTTAAGAAAAATTTCCCCTGAGGGAGATTTAAAGGAATAGCAGATTTCATAATATTCAGCACATAACCTTGAGAGAATGCTGCTTAGAAATCCACTTTTTTTTTTTTTTTGGTCTATTTTGTAGTGCTTGTCATTTCTTGGGTTCTCACTCTGTTGCCCAGGTTAGAAGCCTGCATATGATTGGAATATTTCAACTCATTTTTGGATTCTTAGGATGAGCTAGTATCCAGTAACTCAGATTTTCTGTAACTCTCTATCCCTGCTTTGTGAGGTATGGCTGGTGGGCCAGGAGCTTGTATTTTGAAGGGAGTGTCTAAAGACATGGTGAATACCCTCCTCAGCTGAATGCATTCTCCCACTACAGAGCTAAAATGTACATACACCTCCAAAACGCTCCCTTTGTGACTCACAGTATTTCACTGTTTTCCCTTCCTTCTTCTGCCAGCTATCTGTGGCTGCTGACTAGCCTTGCTATGCCCCCTGTCTTCTATTCATCCTATTGTTCTCCTCTAATGCTTCATTACCCAGGTCCAAAGCTCACCCTGCCTAGCATCTCTATCTGTGCCTGCTGCCATCGCCTCTCTCCCAGGCCCCAGACCCATTTCCAGTGTTGTCCCAAACTCAGTCCCGTTAGTTTGTCTGTAACTGGGTCCCCACAGCTTCCCCCGGCTTGGCTTTCTTCCCTGCATCCCCAACTTGCCCGATGAAGAACAGCTGTCAGGGTCACCGGGGCTGAAACCTTACAGCCTCTCCTTCTCCCCTCTGTTGACCCTGCAGCGAAATGTAAAATGCTAATGTGTTTTTGTGGCATTGCTGGTGTAGCCTGTTTTCTCTTGCTGAAGACTAGATTGGAGCTTCACTCTATCTTAGGGATCCCCCGAAGGTATGTGCAGCCTTGCGCAATGCCTCTTCACATCCTCTGCCCATCACGTTCACTGCCCCCATCCTGCAACTCACTCTCTGTATACAAAGCTTCTTTTCAATATTCTTCTGCTGTAGCTCACGATTTAATAAATAGAAAAGATAAACTGATCCAGTGGCGTTGCCCACTGCATGCTGGGAGTGAACTATGTATTCCTAACTTTCCTGCGCTCACCACGGTCTCTGTATTTGCTCATCTGGAGTTCTGTAGGCAGACTTCTTCACCTTCATCTTCTTCTCTTTGCCTTCGCGACTCTTTTGGCAATTCTCTCCCCACATTTTCAGTCACCCTTTCTCACAGAGGAGCTGATCTTCAGTCCCAGGGTCTGTTCAGATTCTTTGCCATTTGGAAATTCAGCTCACCTTACACCTCACCTGATGATACAGCCAGTTCACTGTGGCCGTCTCATCCTGAACATCTGTGCCTGTTTCAGCACCTTAATGGCATAATTAGCAAACTAATACAGATATCTTTCTGTAAGGACACAGGAGTGACAAGAAAGAATAATAGGCATAGACCAGGGTTCTGCTGTCTGGATGAGCTTGCCCTGCTAAGCTCATAACAGACCCAGGGCCTCCGTTTACTTCTGTGCGGGATACGAAGGGCTGGTCTTCAGCATCTCTTTTCAGACCATGTCCTGTAAACTGACCTTTAAGGCCTTGCTTACAACACAGCATTGGATAATGTTGGGCGCAGGCGCTCAACATACCATACCCCAGCCGGGACTAAGGACCACGCCAGCTTCCGCAAAGCACTACATTCCTCTTTAAATTAGCCAACCCGTGCGCACCCCGCGCTCTACTCTGTACTCTGTGTCAACTCCTGATTGGCCACAGCTAGATATAGTAGCCAGAGCCTGCATCCCATTCCCGCCCTGCTTCCTTGTGGCAGCCTGTGATTGGTCACGGCCAAATATATAAACCAGAGCCCGCGTAAATAAACTAGCAGTTAACTGTCGTCCACAAGAGCGTCTCCTGTCTCCTGTTTCATTGGGGCTGCGCCGGTCAGGATAACTCTACTACTGCAAAATAGACCCTATTGTTATAAAGCAGGCTACTTTATCATGTACCTATCTGGTGATTCCTTCAAGCCCATACCTTATAAATACATTCAAGAACCAGAATCAGAATAATAGCTATATTAAAAATAGAGTTGTTCTACCCCAGGGTGTGGTGGCACAAGACTATAATCTCACTACCACGGAGACTGAGGCAGGATTATGGGCTCTGAGTTTGAAGCCGGCCTGGCTACATAGAGGTGCAGTCTGAAAAAAAAATGTTTTTCTATTACAGGGTAAAAGGAATCTCATCCACTTTAAATACTTAAAAATGGATTACCTCTATAAAATATTAAATGAATACTCTTAGCCAACTTTTATTGAAATAAAAGAATCGTGATAAGCACAAAGTCGTGATGAAATTAGGGGTGAATATGTAGAGATGAGTTCAAAATTGTTTTGTCTACCCAAATTAGAATTTGTGTAATATCAAAGACAACAATGAAGAAAGCACAGTAATTATGGGCGTACAAAGTCACTGACTGCTATCTCTTACTGAGTACTTCCTATGAACAAGAATGTATGCCAGGAACTTAACTTATACAAAAACTAAGCAATATGCACTGATAGAAATTTTGCAACATTCTATGGTAGTTATTACTCCTTTTTCTGCAGAAAAAAATAACTCAGGCCAAAGACCTTAATCTCCCCACAGTTATGTCCCCAGAGATGAAACTGAACTTGCTTCTGAATTCTTTTAGGTATCTGTTAGGGTGCACATGTATGTCTGAAAGAATGCCTTTTTTAAAATGCTATCATTCTATTTCAGTGGAGACATTTGGAAAGCTTGCTCTGAAGATGGACTGTTTTCAGAGTAGGTTTTCATGGAAGTGTTCTAGAGAAAGGTGTTCTACACACAGGCAGCAGAATGAGAAGTTCTCAGAGTTGAAGAAGTGCAGGTCGTACTCAGGGTATTCTGTGCTTTAGTATTGCTACAAAGAAGAGCAGGGAGTGAGCCAGGGAAAGACACGGCTCTTGGAGTCCGGTGAACAGAATATCACCAGAAAACGTTGCTCATCTCAGGAGAGTATACAAGGGGAGACTGAAAACTACAATGAATCTTTAAATTAAATAAAAACATGACAGTGAAGAACTCCTTACAAGAACAATGGAGGAAGTGCATTCTAAATGAGGGGGCATGTTTTCAGGAGGACTAAGAGTGAGGGGACTGTTATGTTCCTAACATTTTAAATTTAAACCTTCACTGTTTTTTTATGATCATCCCTTGTTGATTGTTTAGAGAAATTTTTGTTAAATATAAGCATTACAGCACATCCTCATCCACCTGAATCACTGGCTCTAGAGCTGTGCATTGTCTGCTTCTTTTCCAAAGTCAAAGTGGATCTGAAAGATTACCATTTTAAATGATTCAGGACATCAGGGCAGCCTCCAGCTACAGACATTCATGAAAGAGGACCTTCAGAATTGCTTCAGAAAGCACCATGAACCTTGGGATAAGTGTGTTCAAAGAGAGGGAGAGTACTTGAATGAGGTGGATTAGAGCCAATGTGTCTACTACTGAGGTCAATTTTCTAAATTTACACAAAGTAAAAGATAAGTAATAGGACATAGCAAGATGAATGTTTGGCATATAGGACGAGACCTGAGAGATGCAAAGAGAGGGAGGGGGAGGAAATAAATGAGATTAAACATTTACTGTCTATTTTGATCACACCTCCTAAGTGGAAAATCTGGCCACCCTAACTCTTTTAAAGATGACAACTAAATCAACTTACATAACACTAAATGACGCTTCCCACCTGCTAAGTTTCTATTGTAATTTACTGAAAACTGTGTCTTCCTACACACGTCTTCAGATAAATTTGACCTATACCAGCTACTAGTTCTACTGCCGCTCTAGGCAAAGAAGAGAAGCTCGGGTTTTTCCCTTGATAATTTTTCACTCTTTCTGGTCTACTGACTTTCCGAGCAACTTTTATCTTATTCTTTTGTTCTTTTTCACAGATTTGCAAAAGTTATGTTCATCTCATCAAGCATTTGAGCAGTGTGTGGGCAACAAAAGGCCAATATAATGCAGGGAAGTTGTGCAGAGAGCTTCTAAAACTCCCACCAACTCTAAGTCTGATACCATGTGGTGCATCTAGAGCTTTATGGGATGTGAAGATGTTAGCACAATGTACCGATATGTTCGTATCATTACCACGCACCATGCACTAGCTCATCCTACAGCTTGCAATGCAAGTCACTTCCACAGTTACCGTTTTATCCTCAGCTTCTGATGTGTCTCCTTTAAATGTTTAATTCAAGATCTTAGACACAGCCTCACACTACTTGTTTTAAAAAGGGATTTACATTCTAACACAGCTTTATACTTTTGCTATTCTCTTCTTTTATATTTCAATGCTTACTGTTTTACCTGTCACTGGCTTTCATATATTAAATTACATATACACATAATTATCAGAAGCTGTGGCACATCCAGAGAAAGATAGATGGTGGAAAGCAGAAACTATGAATTAATAAAGAATTACATGAATGAATGACAACAGGTTCTGTAACAATATTAAGGATCATAAGACTACTACCATAGACCATTATTTAGTTATTCTTATGTGCCAGGTTCTGTGCTTGGATTATTTGTAATTCTATGAATCCTACCAGTCAAATGCAGACCAGATAAATGAGCATTAGATATGTAAGGTAACTTGCTACTTCTACCTTTATCGAAGTCTGCATTTCAGCTTAAACATATCCTCCTGGAAAGACAGAGCTCTCAACTCTTTACAGACATTAACATCTTTGAAAGTGATGATGCATAAAATTACAACTAGCCATGCAAATCAGAAAATTATTGTTAGCTTGTTCCCAGTCTTTTCCACAACAAAATATATCTACAAGATAGGCCAACAAGCCTTTGTATGTTGAGGAATACATTACTAAAGAAGGAAAAATAAGTTACTACATAACACAAAGCTGACTTTTTAAAAAATATTGCAAAATTCATCAGACGTCATTCTTTCTACCCAAGCTCGCAGAGGTATATATGTCCCCAGGGTACCACAGTGCACTAAGTACCTTCCACTGCAGGGACTAAAGCACCTTCCTCCCTCAGCTGAAGTCAGAGGAGACTGGAGGAGTGCCATGATCACCCTGGGAAACTGGCCCAGGTATTTCTCTTAATTTTTACAAAAGCCTTTGTCTTCTTTTAACTCTTTCTTTATTTTTCTGACATGGTAAATGTCAAATATCCAAATAATGCATATTTTTCAACTTTCTTTGGCACTTCTTTCTAAGTGAATTACAAATTCCTCTTATGTATTTATGATTTAATTGACAGAAATTCTACATGTTCATAGCATAACATCTGATAATTCAATGCATGCATCAAATGTGGAATGACCAAATTAAGATAGTGAGTATTTTCATGCTGTTATATATTTAGTATTTCTTTGTTTGTGGTGCCTTTGAACTCTTCTCTTCTGGTTTTTACTCAAGTATATAGAAGCAGTTACAAACAAAGTCATTCTACCATGCTGGAGAACACTAGAATCTACTCCTCCTGTCTAGCTATTTGCCTAATTTCTTAAGAAATATTGTAAATTAAATCACATTGTTCCAAACCAAGAAGTGACTTCAATTTACCATTCCATGTCTGGATCCTAGCCTAGGGAATCTGCTCTCAGCACCAGTCACTTTACCCCTTGGAGAAGAAATTCAAGGCAGCAAAGTTGTATGAAATCGGCACCTGGAGGAACATTATCTGTGATGGGATGTGCTCATCTGCTCATCAGCCGCACTGCTGGTGTGGACTCCTTCTCAACAGCCACCACCCAAGGTGACACTGCTAAACCCAGCTGAACAGAGCAGGAGATGTCAAAGAACCCGCGCTGAACCAGGCTGAAGCATTATATGGCACAGGGACCAAGGCTCCTACTTCTTCAAGTCTTGTATTTTTTACTCAAAAATGAAAGCAATAATATAAACTTCACAAGTATAGATTATGTGTGTCCACTGGGAGTACAATTTAATTTGAAAACTATTTGTCAGCAAAATATAAATGCCAACTTATTCATTATTTTGTTGTAACAAAAGGGTGTATATTGTTCTATTAAATTCAGCTTTATAATAAACCAGATTAGAACATATAGGTATAGATAGATATAGATACAAATGAAGGAGTTACAGAGTGACAGAAAGAATGACAGGTTTCTACAATCTGAAAATATTCATTAAGAGAAAGCTATGCAAATGATAATTTTAGAAAGACAACATACACCTGCCCATAGTGAGAAAAAGATATAGTACTGTGGGTCTACATTGGAAGAAAACTTTAATTTCAGTGCAGATTTGACAGAACTTTATGAACAAGATAAGCTTTAAACAAGGGAAGGAAATAGAACTGGGTCCCGGGTTTGCCATTTGACCCTCTTAGCTCCTTCAGGAGCTGTTCTCACCTCACCTTCTCATCTTTGTGGCTTTTGAGTCAGTCTACCCGTGTTCATATCTTGGATGCACATTCTCCAGCTACTTAACTGACTATGTTACATGACACTTCCGCCCCTCCATCTCCTCATTTGTAAATTAGGGACAATAGCACTGAGCTCCTATAGCTGGTATTAGGACTGATGTAAGTGCTCAGGGGTACTGTGCCATTATTAGTCACTTTTATTTTGTAATTTTAGCTTTTATTGACACATGTCTGCAGTACATAGTGATTGCATCCATTGTGGGGAGTTGTTACATGTACAGAATGCACTGCGATTCTTTTTTGTCCCTTCCCTTTTTTCTTTCCCTCTACCTTTTGGTTCTCTCTCTTTTTGCAAAAGATCTATCTCTCTTTTTCCTGTTTTCTATCTTTTATTTTGTTCTTTCTTTGTATTTTCAGTTAATCATATAAGGGAAACCGTGGGATATTTAATCTTGTGTGTCTGATTTATTTCACTTAACATGATGGCCTCCAGATGCACCCACTTTCCTGCAAATGACTCAGGTTTATCCTTTAATGCAGAGTGGTACAGTCCTCTACTGAGTATAAACACCACATTTTCTTTAGCCACCATCTGTTGGTGGACACAGAGGCTACTTCTTAAATTTAGCTATTATTACTATTACTGTTATAAATGGGAAGCATGCAAAATTCCTACGTCCAAAACGGCATTCTTAGGGATGCTGGCCAGAAACCTGAGGAGGGCTTTGTTATTAAAAGTGAGAAACACAAATATCCATCCATTCCACTCATCTTCTTGCTTTCCTACTTTGTATCTGTGTTTTCTTTCTTCACTTTCCAAAGCTGAGGTGTTTGTGGGCCCTAGTTATAAGGCAAGGTTGATGAGCAAATACTTTGGTCCTCTCTTTCTTTAACACTTCACACTTTCAACATTCTACATGCACAGGATATAAATTAAATAAATGATAAACTGATCAATCATACAAATAATGACAGTTATGGTTCATGTCTGCATGTCCCTCCAATGCCTCACACTGTTATGGGGTTGAGCTTTACAAAGTTTGCTGAATCTAGGGCTTGTGATTGATTTAGTATCCAACACTGGGGTTAAAGGTGTGAGGGCTACACCCACCCTTGCTGGGTACCCCACACACAGTATAAGAGACAGAAAGAGGCTCACCCCTCACTCCTTTTTTGTTTTGTTTTGCTGTCTTCTGCCACCGTGAACAGTTGCCCTCTGTCATGTGCTACCCTGCCTTGAGGGCCAGCCTATTATGAACTAAGACCTCTACAAACTGTAAGCTGAATAAGCCTTTCTTCCCTTAACTTTGGGTGTCAGTAATTTCATTTCAGCAATGAGAAAAGTAATTAAGACAATGACTTAATAGTTTTAGACCTATTTTTTTCATTTTCAGCAAAGAGATTTTGATGACTATAAGGTGTCAAGAAAACAAAAACTAAGGCTTAATCTGGTGATCTCATCCATTTCCCAAACTGAAAATCATGTTTCATAACATACTTATCATCAGCACCACCACCATTATTTTCCTTATCAAACTATTCAATGTTGTGCAATTATTTATAGTTTAAAAGTCACATACACTTCTTTCTAGGATTAAAAATCTCAACAAGTTTGTAAATTAGTACTTCTGTTTACAATACAATATTTTTGCTCTTTGGAAAAAGAAAGCCTGCACCTATGTTTGATGCTCAAATGAAGAACAGTCATCCATTTACTTCTCAGTTCATAAATGCCTACATATTATCTATTATTTCCTAATTCTTCATCTATTAGTTTATAAAGCTTTGATTCAGGTCATCAGTTCAGACTTCGTTCTCTTTGTCTAAACTGAATCTTTCCCCTCCTCAAATACACTCAGCCTTTATAATTCTTTTTTCCTCAGTTGGTTTCTAACATCACACTTAAAATCCTTCCTGCAAGCTGCTGAGGAAAACTCCTCTGTGGATCCAAATATTCAAAGTCAGAGCCTAAGAAAGATAGGTTAGTGCATTAGTCAGGGAGTCTGCAGTGGAAAGGAGAAAGGCAAGTGTAATTCACACAGGACTTCTGAAGACGAGTGATAAACTGAGACAGGTTTGGAAATGAGCCACAGACTTCTTACTTCCACTTGAACCATGTTGATTAAAATGATATTTCAATTTTAACAGATATTCCCACTTTATCAGAATCTGAAAGTCTCAATATTGATATATAGCTTTCAACTATAATGTTCGGGATACTTTCAAATTCTTAGAAAAATAAAATGCTGGTAGTTACAATAACACAACCTTAACGTCATATTGTTCCAGCTTTTTATCCTTGACATTGTCGATAAGGGATAAAGTAAACAGAATATCACCCTGTTATTGCTGACTGTTTCTCACAGAATAGCCATGAATAATGCCAACAGAGTGTGCCTATTATTTTACTAAAGTACTGTCCTCTCTACTGAAGTTAAGAGTGAAAACCAAATATGAGAGAGATGAAAATCTGTTCCTTAGTATCTACTCTAGATGTGACCACCAAATTAGCCAGTTTGCCTAGAAAAAAAACTGTTTTTACTTAGTGTCATCATTAGTAGTGACCTCTTACATATCCAAAAGGATGTGATGGCCTGGGGTAGCTCAGCAGTTTTGGTGTGAACACTGTCTTGCATTCAATTCCCAGAACAAGAAAATAAAGGTCTGCCAACAAGGAGAGTAAGTCACGTGGTCACAGCAGCACTGAATAACACAACCATCATAACACAACCATCATAATGGCAAGGTGGGGCTGGAGATCTCTTCCATGGTGAAGCCCCCATTCTTTGAGTTCTTATCATGGTGAGAAATGCAAGCTTGGGACAAGACTGACTCAAAACTGAAGTTTGCCCCAGTTGGAAAATAAAGACCTCAGGTCTGCAAAGAGTGATGAAGTCAAGAAGGGAAGTAGTGCAAAGCAGAGGTTTATTCATAAGATCCAAAGGAAGGAGGAAACATAGCTGCCACGTGGCAGGGAGAGAACAGCCAGCTTCTGGATGGGAGTCTTTGTGCTCCTCATTCTTATAGAGGTTTTGAGCTAATGAGGGTCTTAGCCTTTGTTGTTCTGATGAGCTCCTGGTTGGGGTGAGCTATTGCTAAGGTGGGCTAAAGGGCCAAGGGGCTGTTTACAGCACTTCCAATGTTCACAAGGGGGCCTCTAAGATTGGCATTTGCACACATGCAAAGACTTCACCAATGGCAGGTTTCCCCGTGAACAGATAGACTTCCTGTAGCCCATGACCCGTCAGCTGCTTTGAGTCTCCCCTATCTGCCTTTCTCACTGTCCTTATGATAGCTATCAACAAGCATCACAAGAATGCAGAGGAACTAGGGAATAGTTGCTAGGTTCTAAGGAAATAACCCACCTGGGTTCACAGGCCAGATGAGCTGATTCTACAGTCATAACTCTTTCCAAATTTCAGGCTGGCTTAACAATTTCTGTCATGCTTTAGAGACCTATTTTTAAAACACTGGAATGAAACCTAAGAGAAATAGATCTAAGAGATCCAGTGAAGTAGCAGAGACAACGCTTACAATGGGATCTTCCAAGGAGAAGGTTGAGTACGTTCCCAGCTACATCCCTGTTAGGAATTGAAGACTAAATTGTGCTCTGTGTAACAATTGCTACAGCAAGGGTGCAATTTGGTGATGCATCTGATAAAAGAAATAGAAAACTCAGAATAGGACTATTAGTTAGGGCCACATGACTAACCGGCAAAGAAGAATCCGAGCACAACTCGTGATTCTATTTAATTAAGCGCTAAGGTATTTAGTGAGGACAAGAAAGCTCAGAAGCCACATGGTGTGGGCTGGTGTGCTCAGAGAAGCTTCAGCTGGGCCAGGAGAACTCGGGTAGTGAACAGCAGGTGGAGAGAATTCCAGGAAAGTGTTTGTGGGGAGGGTGAGAGCATTTGGGGATATTTTTGCAGAGCACATCAAATAATATATTTTGACCCAATCCAAGGGTTTATATTGAGAAATACAGTGAAATCTGGTGAATAAATTGTGTTGGGCTAGATTAGTAGAATGTCTTAATGTTTAATTTTGCTTTGCCCATACATATACATAACTTTACATAAATTCATAAATGTGAGAATGCATGTGCTTTGGAATCTGTAGTCCTTGTTCTTCTGGGTTTTTTTTAGACCTTTGTTGTCTCTCTCTCTTTCTCCAAGCAGGCATATTAATCTGCTGACTTACATTAACAAACTAGTAGTTACTTTCACTGTGATTTCTCCCCATTTGGATAATTGAATGGATTTCATGGGAAAGTAAATCATAATTCACCACATTGGAAAGCATTAATAGTGTTTCCAGTATCTTGCCACAGAGAGCCATGAGGTGGCACATGCAAACACATGGTCATGACAGCATCTTGTCAGTGTGGGTACAGACTTCTAAAGACAGATGGGGGCTGCAGAGAGCTCCAGCACCTCAGGGTTCTAATCAAGGTATGAAACAAAGCTTTGCTTAACCTCTCCTATAAAGACAGATACTCTGTCTCCTTTGCATTTTTACTAATCAGTTTTGAAACCTACCTTATTATTTTAATGCATATCTCTATGACTAACAGAGAAAGCATTTCTCTCACTTCAAATTATTCACTTTGGAAAGGAGTTAGATTCTAACCATGTTTCTATAAACATTCTGCACTTTTTCCTTTGCTTGTGTTTGCTTCTTTCTTCCCTCCTTTTTTTTTCTCCTTCTGATTCTTTTCCCCACTCACCATCCTCCACCCCACCATGATATGATCAGGGGAGCAGAAAAAGGCATACTTCATCAATTAGAGATTTGTGACAAGAATAAGAATTGGTCTAGCTGGAAGATATGTGGCTGAAAATAGTAGGAACGGAGCCTGCATTTTGGAGGGAAGTCACCAGCAGCTCTGAATGAATGAAGTGATGGTGTGGTGACAAATCAGAGTTGGCAGGGACTGTGCTGAGGGCCCCTCATTGTGCTGGGTGCGGGGCTGCTTTCATTAATTTTCCAAGGTTTGATTTATTTTCTTTCAGCGTGGACCCTGAACCCTACAAGCAAGGGCCTTCTGGGAAAGATATTGTAGCTGAGCCATGTTGACACAGAACAGATGTGACAGAGCACACTGTCAAATATTATAAATGTCTACGAAACAGTGAGATGAAGTATGGTCCCATAAACATCACTAAAATCAAGCTCCCTCTGAGTAGAAAGGGTCTAGATCTTTGTTTATATTTGTTTATGATACTACTCAAAATCATAGGGAGGATGATGCTGGCATTTATTATAGCACAATTTTATTGATTGTCTGTTAGTTTACTTTTGCACTAAGTGCTGTAGTATTTGGTACCCAAAATGTGTGCCCCTCTTATTTATAAATTACACCTGTGTCCTTATGTAATGTGTCTCTTTAATGTTTTAGTACTCCTGTGAAATTCCACATTGATCTTAACATTGCTAAATCTGCTTACTTTTTCATTTGAATTTATTGAAATCACTTTGCCCATGCTTTCATTTTACCTTAAATAATTTTATTTCTAAGAAATACTTATATTTATTTAATCTAACTCTTCTGTTGTTTTTTCTTTGGGAAAACATGTGTACTTACAGTTGGAATATTGATTGATACATTATCTTACTTACTTCCTTTTGTACTTATTTCACTCACTGGCCCTGCTAAATATTCATTATTTTCTACTTGGATAATTTATTGCTTTGACCCCATTAATTCAATATGCCTTTATTTGCCTTGTCCCCATAACCAGAGAGTTTAAAGTGAGTTATCTTCTCATTATGATAGCTGCTGCTCTTGGTCTTCTACTTGATTTCTTCCCAGTAAAAGAAAGTATTCAGATTATGTTCTCTTATTCCCAACCTAATGGGGAGATTTGTGTAATATTTCCCATCATCCACTCCCAACTGCCCTACAGTTGCAGAGAGAATTGATAACTAATACAAACTTTTGTAGCATTTTCCTTTCATTTATTATCTTTTTCAGATCTTATATTAAATATTTCTAAAAAGAGTATTAGATTTTTAATAAACTAGGTAAACAAATAAAAATGATGATGAGCTAGAGACACAAAGAAGAGGCAGTGTCTCCTCTTACGTCCCAGAGAGGATCTGAAGAAAGACGTGACAACAGAGAGCTAGGAAATGTCACCACTGGACTCTCTTAATTGAATATTTATAAAAGGCAACATTCTGGGTAATTATGTTGTTTTTACCTTAGAACATGTTTTTTTCAAACTGATGAGAAAAGGAAATTGGTTCTGTTGAACTAAGGGTGAAAAAAAAGTATGAGCTCACAGGTTCAACAAAGATTACAAAATCCAATCTAGGTGCTGAAAGAAAAAAAAAAAAAATATATATATATATATATATATATATATATATATATAATAATTCGAGTTAGCCTGCAAAATTTCCTAAAGGACAAAATTTGCATTCTTCTTTTATTGTGAAAAATGTAAAGCAATTTACTTTTCAAATATTCTATCACTGATTTACAATAAAACATTCCAAACTTGGAAGTCTTGGAGATTTAAACAGTCAGGGCTTATGTAACTACTTGCTATCTATTCTTAAAGTAATTTACAAAGAGGTAATGTTTCTTCTGGTAAAAAGTTTCCAAAGACCAGAAATATGTATCCTGGCTGACTCTGGCACATTGACTTCTGTATATATTTGGTAAATGTAGTGAAAGAAAATACATAGCTTTCTCCTATTGCTTATAGAAGTTATAGAAAGGAGATAATGGATATCAGATACGATTTGCTGAATATTTATAAAGATGATGAAATGTGGTCTGCTTTTCAGCTAAATATAGATTCTTTAATTGTCTTTAATAGATGCAAGTCTAAAATAACACATTAATTATTGTTATATAAATTGCCACCAATGCTTATTTTGTTAAGTAAATTAGGTAATTCCTCCAAAATCTTTTCATCCTGTAACTTTTGTTTTGGCTAATCATCTGTGTATTTTATCACAGTATTTAACATTGGACTCTACAACAGGCAGTTCAGATAACCGTGAAGCTTCTCTTACAGATTTGGGTCAGTGGGATGTTTCTTTAACACACCTTTACTTATCAAACCAGTAATAAGAGCTGCCAGCAGACAAGGAAATCTGTCCAGCAGAGCAGATTTCTGCAATACCAGGAGACTAGATGGGTTTTAAACAGCAGATAAGCTATAGACTTATTACAGACTAGACATCATCTTGGCCCAGGAAAACAAACCAACTTCTTCACAGCTCCACAGCTTGCTGCATGCAAGCTGGGTCTGAATAGGAGCTCATGCCCTCCAGTGATGGCAAACCTCTCAGAGCTTTCATTAATAACAGGCAGCCGGCTTCGGCATGTGTGCCATAGGTTTGCCATCACTGCTACATGTTCCATCAATGCAGCTAGATCCAGAATTGACCTTCCATGACCAAATAGTGTTTTCCTTTTCAATAATAAATATGTAGTATTTCTGGTAAATCTCATATGATAATGTTATTTTTATTATTATTTTAAAATATTTATATCATTTTGTATTTTTATCATTTTTTTGCTATAAAAAGTGATGTCTATGTGATGATTAGAATGTCACATAACACCCAAACAAGCACCTTTTGAAGGTTATTATTTTGAGGTTATTATTAATTACATAGAGAAAAAAGGTAACCTGAAACTTAAGCTACTCTGTGAGTGAGTAGAAAATAAGATTAAAATTTCATTTAAAAAAGAAATGATTATTTCTCTATATCAACTCCATCTCCACTTAACTTTTAAGTTTATCATTATAGATATATTCAAACCCTTTTATGTGAAAATTCATCCATATACTTTTGTGGTCTACATTCATCAATAAACAATGCATCAGAAACATTTTCCCTTTGAATAAATATTCATGCACATTAAACTTTTACATGCATCTTAGCATTACATGATTACTAGCTAGTTATGTTCAATCAGATACCACAGAGTATATTCCTCACCACAGCTTCCTCAGAGATCAAGTATGTATTTCTCTCTGGAAAGTGAACAGAAGAGTACCAAAACCACCTTCCTTTTGGCATTCCTAGGCAGACATTGAAATAGCCAATAGGATGCAAGTCTAGACCAGGCAGAAAGAAGCCAAGCTACCAGGGGGACATGGGTCACCCACACTTAATACCACCACACCCAGCATAGCTGAGTTCACTTTTGATCAAAAACATGACAATTCATCAAAACATATTAGTTGTTGATATGGCCAGAGTATCACTGTAAAAACTTATGAAAGTTATATTAAAAAGGTGAAATTAACCCACAACTCTTACTTTCTTAGATTTTCAAAACAACATAGTAAGAAAGGAATTCAGGAATTTTTAGACGAGAGGACATAAAATCAAAGTAACACAAAGCCGCAGATGAGCAGGTGAATCTCAGAAGGTAATTAGTCTATTAGATTTGTGTTTGATCTTCTTGCTAAGAGCCTCTTTTGACAAGTAATAAACAGAAGTTGAGAATCATGGCAAATATTTATTTGTTAGCTTTTTCAGGCAGGGCAAGAAATAGAAAAATGAGCCAACAGTAAGTCTATCTTAAAAGATTTCTTCAGAACTGGAAAAAAATATGTGGCTATTTTCAAAAGCATTTTATACAGTGCATGGTAGAAACAGGATAAAAATTCCACAAAGCAGAGTGTGTTAGGAGTGCGCTGTGGAGGAGAAGTTAGATAAATTCACGTCTTCCTGGCAATGCAGCAGGTGAAGGTGGGTAAAATGTCTTTTCTAACAAGTACCTTTGAGCTTGAAGCATAAGGAGAGGTTCAGAGACTGGGTTGGAGGTTTAGGACAATCATTCCAGGTAGAAGAAATAGCAGCAGCTAATGCAGAGAGATGCAAAAGAAAGAAAGCCACGGTTGCAGCAGGAGTTTGTAAAAGAGACAGTTTAAATGCAACATTAGAAAGTGTTGAGGGTGGTGACAGGGAGCTTCTGGAATGGTAGAATAACAAACACGGACTTGATTATTGTTTTGTCTTTTTAATTAAATTGAATGAAATTTCAGGACCTTTTACACAAATGACGACCCATACTTCACGTTTCATCCTTTGAACCTGTGCAAACACCTTTAGTACTATCATCACACCTGAGGTGACAGATCCATCCAGTGGGTGTGTGGGAGGCAAAGTGTGCGATAGCAGATGGAACAGCATGGATTCCATTCTGTAGGGACCTGGAAGAGGGAACTAGTCATGCTTTATCAGTGGTGCAAGGTAGGAATTTGTGTTTAATCCGCCGTGATCTTCTCTTCAAGTGTCCTTTCAGGCAAGTCATGCTGCATTCCTGTCACTTACAAACGCTGTCTGGTATAACCTCAGGCACTCCGACACAGGGGAGGTGGTTGATGTCCCTCCATTTATTTGTCTCCATCACAGGTGTTCACCAAGAGCACCAAGTCTCAGTGCTAGCTGAGCTCACAGCTTAGCAGTCAGGACCTCTAACCGCCTCACTTCTGCTGTATTGTACGCACATCCAGAGACTATGCTGCTGGGGAAGCCACTGTCCCCTCCTTTGTGACAGCTTATGCTTTTAGAACAGCTGGTTTGCATCTTCAGTCAAATATAGAAACTGGAACCGAGAAATTACTCCACATATTAAATATAAATATGCATCAATGCACAGAAGTATATTAAATATATTAATATGTTCCCTTCATCTTTGCATAAGACTGGTAGCAACTGCGCAGGTCACTAAATAAACATTTTTCTGAAGCAGCTTTGCATGTTTAAAGTTTGTTGCTTTACTTATTATTTACCTATCTATTTATTTATCAATAAGTATATATTAAGCTTTGTGACAGAAACTACAGTGGTCTCTGAAGAAACAGATCATCTGTATAATTCTGCTCTTGTGGAGACTGAAGTCTCCCTCTAAGAATGTGCCCTAAGGTGACATTTTTTCCTTTATTCTTTGCCTTTTGAAAATGAACTCCTTACCAGTATGATTTTGCAACTGTATTTCACCTATTAATATACTCAGTAACTGGCTACGACAAGGAGAGGAGCTAAAAGAGCTTTTCTATCTTCATTTCTGTTACCATGCAGGCAGTAAAAGGCAGAGCTGATATTTCCGTATTAATGAAGGTGGTGACCCAAGACCCAGAGAGGCAGCACCAAAACTCTCTCAGTTCCTTTGAAACCATAAACGACACAGGGACTCTCACATCTCATAATCTGGCTAAGATTAGGCAAGGAAATAAGAAGCCTCTCCGTGTTAAAAGGAACAGAATTCCTCACCTTTCTGGAAGTCCCAAGGTAGAAGACAGCTGATAAATTAATCACTTAGGGAGGACAGGAGACAGGTGGTGAGCCATGGAAAGGCCAGTGTAGCAGAAATCCCAGTGAGAAGGAAAAAGCTAGGTTCAAGACTACAAAAGAAGGAAAATTGGACTTTGAGAAAAATAAACCTGTGAACTTTGGAGTGGGAGAAGTATGAAGGTTATATCTATATATGTGCACATGCAGAATATATGTTATAAATATATTATATAACAAAACTTGCATAATTATGTAATATAAATCAATGCATTGTATATTGTTTGTAGAAAACAGGAAAAATTGGAAGATACGAAGAAAACTGGTCCTAATTCCAGCTTGCAAAAGTAATTGCCCTGCATTTTTTGCAAGATTCTTTTCAGTCATTTTTTGTCATTTTGAAAAACAAAAAGTTGTGATCATACTGCATATCACCTTCATCATGACTCTTCATATTATGTAAAATAGAAATTTTGCCATCATTAAAATAGTAACAAACCCATTCTGACACAGTTAGTTTGGCCTTCTGTTGGGTTTGGATGCAAAGGTACCCTGAAAGCTCATTGTGTGGAAGGCCAGGCTGCAGATGGCTTTTCAGGAAGTGGCTGGAACCCTGAGCTTCTGGCTTCACTGATGGACCAGTCCATTGACCAAGTACCTAGCTGAATGGGCGCATAGGAGGCAGGTGCAGTTGGAAGAAGCAGGTCATGGGTGATTTGCCCTCGAAGGGCATGTCCTGTCCTCAGCCCCTGCTGTCTGTCTGCCTTCTTGCTCTTTCTTTTTGCTTCTTGGCTGTCCTGGGGTGGGCAGCTTTCCTTCCCTGTGCTCTTTAGTTCTCATGGGTCTGCTTTGGAGTCAGCTGACCATGAACTGAAACCACTGAAGCCATGAGCCAAAATAAGCCTTTCTTTCTTAAATGGTGTATGCATGTCAGACTTTTTATTCTAGCAACAGAAAGGTTACTAAGTTGCTTTCCTAAAACCACATCTTAGTATCAGTTCCTAACACTAACATAATGGAGATGTCAGCCTATGGAAATACTTTCATATGTCAGTAGGAGTTGCTTCTTGTTGTTTATTTCCCAGAGAGGACTTTGTTCAATCCTTTCTGCTTTCCTCATTTGTAAGACATGCAAAAATTCTTTTTACACACACACACACACACACACACACACACACACACACACACACAGAGAGAGAGAGAGAGAGAGAGAGAGAGAGAGAGAGAGAGAGAGAGATTTTCCTTCTCTTTGTACTGACTTTCCTATAAACCAGATGGTGCTTAAAACTTCCTGGGCTCTTCACAAAGCTGTTCCTCTAGCAACCTTCCCTAAAAGACTGATTTTAAAACAAGCAAAGATGTTCTCTGGATCTCCTGCTAGTCAATCTGGTAGTCCAACTCAAAGCATATCTAATTTAACAAAAAATAACAAACATTAGGACAAGAGAACTTAATCATAGATACAGTAATAAGAGTAGGGTACAAGACTGTTAGAAATAATTCCAAACTTTTCAGAAAATTTAATTTCTAATGAGGCTCAAAAATATCAATTAGTTTGTAGATCTATCCTTGCCACCTGCTGGGTTGCCACCAAGGAATGGGCCGGGGAAAGTTAAACATCTGTAGGAAAGGTTCTAGGATGTTGAAGGTGTTATCTATGCTTGGAAGCCTGGTTTACAAGCAGAAAACTTTAATGATTTCAGTGGAGCCTTCTGATCACTAATTGAATTAATGGTCTATCATAAATATTTCTCATTCTCATACCAGCAGTTTACAATGGTTTTCAAAACATGAGATCGCTAATTGACAGGTCTTTCTGCTGTGAATGCATCTTAAATATATTGCACAATTTAATCCTCATCTTTAACGACTGGGTTTGTATTAGTTGTGCTGCATGATCAAAAACAATGAAGTGTGCTATGTTTAACTACAAAAGATGAAGGAAAAAAACAACCTCAGGCAAATCATTTGTGGCTGCTGTTATCAGTGTGTTTAATCAGAAAGCTGTGTAATGAGTCTTAGTGGAGACTCTGGCTGAGGTCTGTGCTAGGCTGTCCTTTGGGTGTAAACTCATGCAGAGATCATTTGCTATAGCTGCGTATTTCTTCCTTTGCAGCCTGTGTGCTGAGCTGGTATTCAGTGCTCTGCATTGTAGTATATTACAAAGGCAGCCTGCGGTCTGCTCTTCCTTCCACTGAAAGCAAAACTCAGAAACCACAAGAGTGCAACAAATTGTAGCTTTAAACTTGCAGCTTGCTATGCATCTATTCATAACCAGAACCCCTGCTTCCCTAAAGCTGCATCCACCTCCTATCTGCCCATCCTGGACCACGTATGAGCCCAAAGATCATTCAGGAGCAGCCTTAGGACATGTGGAGAGTTTATCGTTTTATTTCTTGTTGCTTTTATGTGAATCTTTCCCCTCATTCTGATTTGATCTCAAATCTTACAACATAGAAAGCAACAGACTCTTGGCTGTCTGCTTGTGGTATGTTATGTGTTCCAGGAAGATTTTAGAGGTTTGATCCTGGGAGAAAGACAAAAACAGCAGCGACGGAGGATGTGCTGGGCTGGATTTTTGGTCCTATGTGGCAGCCCAAGGTTATTTCACTTCTTTGGGTACCAGGTACCTTCTCTTTCAAAATAGCATATTTGTTTCCGAGATCATGAAAATTCTTTGTCACTCTGAGATTCAGGGCTTTAAAGCAATATAACAATAATATTCTGCCTATTTTACAGAGTTTAGGAGGCTTGAGCATCACAGGTAGCATCTTTCTGGTACCTGTTAGTAAGGGATTCATGATCTGAACAGCTGAAGCAGAAGAGAACTCAAACGTAACGCGCTAGATCCTCGCTCAGTTTAAATGCAACACTGCTGGGTGGGTGGATGCGGCTTCTTCTCCACTGCTAGGAGGGGTCAGGCTGAAAATGCCTCTGTGTCCCCCGGTAGCTGCTGCAAAGCAGAGGTCAGCGCTGCAAGGCTTTGAAAGCGCAAGTGTCTACAGACCAACTTTTCTGAACTGACTGCCAATGCCTGCTTATAATCACCAGACAAGGAGCTTGAGCCCTACAGCCTCGGTGCCAGCAGACGGGGTGCACTCCGGTTGGGGGACAGTGCTCAGGCAAAGTCCAGCAAGCGGGATGCGGCACAACGCCCCCCTCACTGCGGCACCGGGTTCTGGGCGGAGCCATGAGCTCGGCCGGACCTGGACCTGGACCGCCTTGCGCGTTGCCATGACGACGGCACCGGCGGCGCGGAGGAGGCGGACCTGCCGGCTGGAGCAGGTGTCGGATTGCAGTGCGCTCCCGGGCGGGCGGGCTGACTGGCTCTCCCTGAGCCCCAGCGGCCTCTGGAGTTCTGCTCCTTCTCCTCTGCGGCCTCTAGACAGCTCCCCAGCCCTGCGGGCGGGCGGCGCCAAGGGAGCATGGTCCAACACTCGGGCTCCATCCAATCCTTCAAGCAGCAGAAAGGTCAGTGGGCACCCGCGCCCCCGGTACTGTCCCGTAGGCGTCCGCGCCAGGGGACTCTGCGAATTTCAGCGCCTCCTAGCATCCTGGGTCCCCACGCGCACCGCGGCCTCGGGGCGCCGGGTTCCTGATGGAGGACGGAGGACGGAGCCGCGGTTCCTGAGCTGGAGTAGCTGCCTTTGTGCAGCCGGGCTCGGTTCAGCCTAGGGGACCTGTGTGGCTAGGCCCTGCGGACGCGAAGGCTGCAGCCGCGCCCCCAAGCTGTCCCCAAACTTGTGGGAGGGATCCCCGCTTGGCGCGCGCCCCGCCGTCCTGATCGCGCCTCACTGCGTGCGCCCTTGAATTCCAGAAGTTGACCTGTCCCCGCGCAGGGGCTCTGCAGCTTCCTGGGACAAGTTTATTCTGGGGTCCACCTGCCCAGATCTGAGAATGGGCTTTAGGGGTTTGGTTGTGCTTGGGTTATCTTCGGACGCACCGCGTTGTCTTTTCGCTTTTTCCTCAAGTTTGTGGCTAGATGCAGTCAGAAGGCTGCAGCTGCGCCTCCATCGCGGATCAGGGATTCTCCAAGCGGGTCGCTTCTTTGGGTCCTCCTTCTCTATGCTGTGTGGCACTTTGGTGGAGACCATTTTTCTGAGGCACATTCAATTTTCTGGAATTTTATTGTAGTGAAGGGTTTATTAAACATGGTAGCCTTTTTACTGAGTAGACAGCAGTCATTAGGCCAGTAGCTGACCTTGTAGTAACTGTGAAATGTGAGCTCCGGAAAAGTGTATTTGTTTATTCAAAGTAAATATTTATGTAAAAATCCCTTCTCCCCATTCTACGTTTTATCACCATTTTATTTTTTCAACAGTTGCTTCTGTATAAATCTTTGACTTTGCTTTTAAACAAAAACGATGGAAATACCAGGGATGCTTTAGCAGGAATTCCCTCAAAGGTAGAATATTGGACCAAAAGTTCTTCCAATTCCTTAATTCTAGACTCTAAGTCAAAGTGCTCCAGGAGCTGTGTACTAGGTGTGGGGACTGGGAGTGGTAGGAGGATCTACCCAGGCAACAAACATTTCAGTTAGGGCGCCAGTGCACCTCAAGGCAAACACTCCAGAGGAGAATCAAAGTACGTGAGGACGTTTCGTTCTCTTAATCAGTATTTTAAACATATACGGATTTTCACAATGGATACAAGGGTGATGGGAGTTTTGCAACAGTCTGATACTATGAATACCTTCCTCCTCTGCTCCATAACTGTGAATGAATGATTTGTGGGATCTGAACCCTCAGATGTTCTACAACAACTTATTAATTTAAGTATTTAATTATTAATTAATTTAAGTATTTAATTATTAAGTATTAATTTAAGTATTTAATTCTTAATAAGTATTTAATTATTAATTAATTGTTATTATTAATTTAGGTATTTAAGGAGCAAATATTTGCTAACTTTAGATCCATTGTCATTACTGGGTAAAAAGTTAGGCTACTTCTGCCACTTCTTACTGTTTGTGTAACTATTATTATTATTTTCAGGCTCTTTTTGTTGACTTACAAATAAAAAATCCCTCAGCATTCCCTTCTAATTTTTTTTCCTTTTTCCTCTGCCTCACTCTGTTTTATCACTTTTGAATTCGTCTTAAAGAATACAGTGTAGTTCAGACTACGATTTGTTCATTAAAACAGTTTTCAGTTACAAACAATTACACTCTTCCTAGCTCACATGGCCATCCCTCAGGAAAGCATGAATAACTTCTGAAATTTAAAATCTCTGAGTACAAAGAATTAGGGAGGATTTACTGGAAACTCACCCTCCATTTAGTGAACTGTGCACATATGCCTGGGACTTGAGGACTGAATTATTCAGAACATGTTCAGTCTGGAACCTGCCAATGCAGAGCTCTTCCACAGAGACGCTGGCTGGGAAGGAAACCTCAGTGTTCTGCTGCCTTTATGCGAATTGTTGGCAACTCTGCACATTTCTAGGAAAATGTTGCTGTTTTGTTTCTTGATGATGCCAGTTGTGTTTCTCAGAAAGGATCCACCTATCCTCGGGGGGTTATATTCCACTTGAGGGTTTTGCTGCTGAAAGTTGGAGTAACAGAAAAAACAAAGTCAGGATCATGGCAATAGTGAGCAGTGAGAGGAAAGTGCTCACTTCTGGTGTTCCCTGCATGAAATGACGGATACTTGGGTTCGAGTGCCTGGGAGTGCATATTTGCTGTAGCCAGAGCACATCTTGGGGGGACATTTTAGCTGGTAAATGAGGAGTGATCCCTACAGGAAGTCCACTTGGCTTCTTCTGTTTCACTCCATTTGTGAAGGACTCCTATGGTCATGTCAGGATGAGTGAGAAAAGGCCAGTGACACGTCTGGCCACATGTGGCTGGTCACTTACCAAAGAGCTTTCAGGGAAACCATGGATGACATTAATGGAATCTGCTGAAGCTGTGAAGTTTACATCACTAGCCTGAAGGACCCTTTGGTTAAACATATGTAGTGTATTTTAGTAATTCCTCAGAACAATTGCTTCCTACTCAAAAGCACGGTTTAACAATAATGACCTACTATGATTATATGGGACTTGAACACTATATAATGTATTTATTTTTACCCTCTGAAATAAGTTATTTGTTACTGCACAAACCCACCTGCAAACCTCTTACCAACCCCTAGCTTTTCTCCCAGTTGGGACCGTATGGTACCCAGAAGCAAAGTCCTGGCTAAGTACCAACTTTCGGAATCTTTGCTATCTGCTCTTTAAGTCTCCTTATCTCCTCTTCAGTGACATATTTGTCATCGCTAACCTTCCCGCACCCCTACCTCAGAGAAACCAGAAAAAAACTGCAGCCAGTTGTAGAGTTAACAAATTCACTCACCCATGTGTGCTAGCTCCCCCTTATATTTGCACCACTGGTTCTTTTATTATGGCAGAAGGAATTATCTTTTGTTAAAATAATTATAAGTTATATATGCTAAGAATCATGGGGAGAGATGTTTGAGAGTGTGAAGTCATACTTGTCTTAGGGACTGAATGTCCACCTGGGTCATAGGGAGGAAACAAGTGTCTAATGTCGTCTAGGACCCCCCCCCCCATCTTCTCTAGCTTTCAATCTTCACCCTTCTCTTCTTTTCTTCACAGAAAATTTCTTAGGTACAATTCTAGGTTCCCACTGATTATTGCTAGGGAATGTAGGCCAAACTATGAAGCCAATATGGAGAAATTTTAATCCAGAGATTTTTTTCAAAAATGACCCTTGAACTGTTTCTTTAAAACTTCTTTGTCTCTCGAATGTCTCCAGGAAGCTAAAGTTACCACTCAATTAAACTGATATTTATAATATAGTTTTGAGTTAACAATAATAATATGTATTATGAGATAAAAATGCATCTTGTAATTAGCAATGAAGACAAGGGAGAAGGTTAAAATCAGGTTCATCCAAAGGAATTATAACCTGAAAATGTGATTATTTTCAAAGTCTCTAAGGTTCCACTGTCTGATACAGCACATTTCTTAGAGAGATGATACAGGATGCTGACATTTGCCTTTAAAACTAGAGTTTGCCACCTTGTTTGGCATATGGTCATAACCAAAAGAATATATTGGGGATTGATGATTACATAAATTAACAAAAGGAATTCAACCCTTTAAAATCTAAAAAGAGTCCAACGTTCTCTTTCTTATTTTAGTTTTTCACCAATGTCCATGTTTCTACAATATTAATATAAAGTGATGGCTTCCTGTACTAAAATTGTATCTTTAAAGAATCTGGTTACCAACACTAACTTGGAACAATTGCCTTTTCTGAGACTTGGGCTCCTTCTGGGCTCCTTCCTTATGGAAGATTACAGAACAGTCATGCCCAGCTCTCAGGTTTGTGGTAACTGTAAATAATGCAGAAATCCCAGCAACAATGAGTATTGTGTGGACACTTACTATGCACTCGATTAGTGAAGGACTCCTGTGGTTGTGTCAGGGCGAGGGAGACAAGGCCAATGACATTTCTGGCTGCTTGTGGCTTATCATTTAGCAAAAGAGCTTTCAGGGAAACCATGGGTCACATCACACACAGCCTGACTCAAATGTCTTGCCTTAACGGGTTTCCCCAAAGCTCAAAATTTTCTGTAGTGTTAGTAGTTGTATCATTTTCCCCATGTTCAGCTTAAAGGACTTGAGGCTTTGATAAATCACATGCGTTGTCATGATTCTGAACTCCACATTTCTAACTACTTGCAGTCCATAAAGAAGCCTGGCAGTGTCGGATTCTATTGAGAGTAGATATAAAATGTAAAAAGCTGGCCAACATCTCACTTCCCTCTGATTTCCACCACAGCCATCTGTAGCTCCTCTGATGCTCTCTCCTCTTCTAATGAACGATATTCAAGTTCAAGGCTGAAATCTTCACTTCCAACCTTGACCAGGGCAGATCGCTGCTTCTTCTGTGGCCTCATTCACCTTGAATCTGAAAGGAAATTTTGTGGCAGAGTCATCTCAGTGTTCCTCTTGGGCTCTGCAGTTCTTCAGAAGTTACGGAGTGTGAAATTATGATCTAAGCCCGGTCACACACTCGCTCTTCCATTCTGCTGCCTCTTCAGTTACTGGTTTTTCATCTCAATTGCACTGCAAGTAGCAGTTACTTTAAATTCTGACTGACTTGGACCCAACAGTCCTGTAGGAAGCAGGCATCTGCTGCGGGATTCAGTTTCTTATTCTCCCTGTAACCGAGATGCAGTTGGCTTGTGGAGGAGGAGAGGGCTTTCTTGTGGGTGAAATTGGTGGCCACACACACAGAAAAAGAAACACTGCTGACAGTATTTTGCAAATTGCACTACCTTATTGGTGCTATGGGTTCTCACTACACTTTTAGCAAGTTACCAGCCAGATCAAAGATTATCACTTAAAAATGACTTAAAGTGCGTGTGTTTTACATGTTACTTGGGAAAGCTGTTATCATCATCACGGAAAGACAGTGGCTTCTTCACAAATGTATATACAAGGTCTGTTTTTAAACAAATGCTTCACCACTCCTTGTTATCTCTTAGCAATTTATTTCAGCTGCTTTTGCTCATTTTCCTACATCTATGAAATCCAAACTTCTTCAAGCATATGATCTGAAGTGTCATCTGGCATTCTTTCTAAATGTGAAATTTTCAGTCTCTCTAGACCCATTGAATCTAAGCCCCAGGGAAGGAAATTAGGAATCTGTACTTTTCACTAAAAAAGGACCGTGGGTTATTCTTGCAGTTGAACTCCTTTGAGAAACAAGTTGGTACATTAATAACATACCTGTGATCACTGAGTGAGTTAAAGAATTTAGTGGAGGAGACTGTGGTAGGTTTCAGTTGAGGCTATTTGTTATTCATACAAACTTTATAAAAGTTCGATGTCCATAGTGGTATCTGTGCACTCATTATATAAAAAATAAAACTCTAGTGTGCTTCTAGTATTAACAGAAATGCATTGATTCTTCCCACTTGAGTTTTGACAGCTTCTCCCTTGTCTCGTTTTTCTCCATGTTTTTCTTCAGCTGATAGTTGGCCCTGTCACACTAGACGCTTTCGTGAAATAGTTATTAGGCTTTGTCTCCAATTGTTCAGTCATGACCCTTATAAATCCTCCCAGTTGTGTCAATAAATGATCTTTGTTCTAGATTTTGTAGTTCCTTTTTTTGCTATATGATATTTGCAAAAGAAGGGGCTCTACTCATAGCAAAATGTCTCAGAATGACATTGAAAAACAACAAGGTAAAACTTTACAGTTCTCCTTGATGTATGTATGAAGAAAATAAATGTGTGTTTTTGCATAAATTAACTATCATAACGCAAAGTCATGTGACACAGAAAGGTGATGTATGAAATAAGATTCAGGTATATGGCGTTGTTTCCAGTTATATTTCAATCTTAAAACTGTTACATGATCCATAATCATGGCCAAACCAATTTCACTTGGTTTCGACTTCCTTAGAGTGCAATTATTGTGTTCTTGCTCTGTGCTAGAAAAAGTCAAAAGCAACTTGTTTATAGTAACTCATTTTGTGTTCATTGAAAGAAATTTCTAATACTTCATTTCACCATGGGGAAACTGTAGGGCAGAGAAGTAAAGCAGGAATTCAGACTCACAAAGCCAAGAGTGGCAAAACCAGGTTGCCCATATGGCAGGCGGAGAGGTCATGAGGATCAGAATTCCACATGGATGGCGCTTCCTGAGGGCCTTGCTGTGAAGGGGCCAGAACGCAGTGTTGGAGGGGTGATGTCAGGGTTTGTGTCCAGCTCCAAAATTCACGTTAAAACATAAACCTCCTGGGCACTGGCTTTTAGAGGCTCCACTCTTAGGAGACGATTAGCTCTTGAGGCCCTGCCCTCTTGGCTAAGATGAACATCACATAGAAAGAGTAAAGAACAGTGTCTAGGACTGCTTTGTTCATTCTCTCCTTTCTGCCTGCAGGAGTGAGAGCTCAAAGCACTCTCCTGGAAAGAAATACTGGGTCTTTGTCAGACACTGGTTTGGGGGGTTCAGTGAACCGTGGGAGATAAAATTTTCTTACTATACATTAGCTTGGCTGTGGCATTTTGTTACACCAGCCCAATGCACTAATATAATTTAGGGCAGTATGTTTTTATAAAATACCAGTAGTTCCCACACTCACTCAGAATAAATGTTGTTAAAGATTGTTCATTATTTAAAGCAAAATGTTTGCTGCTTCACTGTAAAATATCCACCTTTTCCTTGGTGCAACATTTGCCAATATATTTCCCTTTTTCTTTTCCTCAATTTTAGATATAATTGGTAAATAAGAAATATAATATATATATATATATGTATGTGTGTGTGTTTTCCTTTTTAAATGTATGTAGCGTATTTCAGTAAATCTATAAATTTTGAAGTGATTAACACAATGAAGCAATTAAAGTATTATATGCAATTGTTGTAAGCAATTGTATGCAAGTATTGTAAGCAATTAAAGTATGTATCATCTCACACTTGTTTTGGGGAGTGAGACTTCTTGAGGCCTCAAGTGTATAACACAGTATCCTTCCCAGCACAGGGAGCCTGAAGCAGGGGGATTACCATGAGTTAAAGTCAGTCTGGCTACCTAGTGAGTTCAAGGCCAGCCTTATGACATCGGCCTGTCTCAAAAAAACAAACACAAAAAATAAGTATGATGAAAGTATTAACCCTCCTCACTATGCCATGATGGCCACTGATTTTCTGTAGTCAATTTTTCTTGCATAATTGAACGTTTCTATCATTTGCTCAGCATCTCCGCACATTCCCACTCCCAGCCTCTGGCAATACCTTCATGTTCTCTGCTTAGGTAAGTTTGACACTCTTTAGGTTTAACATAAAATTGAGATCATGATAGAGATTTGTCTTTCTGTGCCAGGCTTATTTCCCATGGCATACTGTCTTCTTAATCAGTCTGTATTATCCAAACACCATTGGCTCCATGTTTTAAGGTGCAATAACATTCGACTCTGTGGATCTATGTATGTATGCGTTTTCTTGATCCTTTTACATACACACATTAGGACACTTACATTGACTCTGGATCTTGGCCATTGTGAAAGGTACAGTGATGACCAGGAGTGAAGTCTTCCCTTCTCCACATCTTCACCTGAATGTATGCTTTATCGTTGCCATTTTAACAGGAGTGAGTTTGTGTGCCCTGGTGGTTTTTATTTCCATTCCCCTAGTGATTACCGATGGTGAGGATTTGTTTTTCATACAACTGTTGACATTCACATATTTTTTGACATAAACCTCTATTTAGAGCCTCTGCAGAGTTTTAAAGCCAGTTTTCATTTTGTTGCTATTGAGCTGCTCAGGAGCCTCATCTCTGCTGGGTATTAACTCCCTGTCGTGGGTATGGTTTGCAAATATTTTTGCTCTCCCTATAGCTCGTCTCTTCACTTTGTTATCTTCCTTGCTGTGCAGAAGATTTTTAGCTTGAGTCAGTGCCATGTGTCTATTTTTATACTTGTTGCCTGGATTGTGGGGTTAGTTCTTCTCTTACTGTTCGGTAGACTTTCAGTACTAATTCTGTTTGCTCACTCATTATTGTTTTGTTCAGCTTTTCTGAGTTTTCTAATTCATTTTCTGTAAGTTATATATTTCCAGGAATTTAGCACTTCTGGTTTAGTCAACCTGTTGGCCTATAGTTGTTATTCAAATACTGCTAAAAATTTTATCAAAATGTTTTCTTTCCTCTCTAATTTTAGGCTTAGTTTTAAATTTTTCTGTCCCTAGTTCATTGAAGAGAACATGTAGGTATATTAATTCAGATCTTTCTTATTTCACATTATAGTCATTTATTACCTACAAACCTTCCTCTTAGAATTGCTTTTCCTGCCTCTCCTAAGTTTTGGGGTGATATATTTCCATTTTCATTTATCTTGAATTTTTCATTTCACTTTTGATTTCATTTTTGAGTTACTAGTTGTAGAAAGGTATGCTATTTTATTTCACATTTGTGAATTTTCCAATATTCTTCCTATTACTGGTTTCTAAGTTTTTACCATTGAGACCAGAAAAGACACTCAATATGATTTTAGTTTTTTTGAACTTGCTAAAATTCGTATTGTGGTCTCATAGGTGACAATTTGAATACAAAGTATTTCAGTGATGATTTCTTTATATTTTAATGCATGGCTTCATACCTTGGGGTGTTCACTCCCCTCTCCAGATCTGAGTATTGTGTTATTACTTCTTTGAGGAAGATTTATTTCCTTTCCTATTTCTTTGCTCCTGCTGTGACTCTGACCTACGTACTAGAGTTTTTGATGATGTTCCATAAGTCCTGTAGGGTTTCTCCTCTCATTCTCATTGTTCTGTTGTTTATCCACTGCTGGGATAAATTCACTTGGGCTGTCTTTGAACTTGCTGATTCTTTTCTCTATTTGAAGGTTGCTGTTGAAGCTCTCTGTGAAATTCTAAAATTCAGTCATTGTATTCATTAGCTTTAGAATTTAAATTCCTTTCTGTAGTTTCTCTGTTGAACTATTTTGTTCATGTATGATTTTCTTGTTTATCTGTATTCTCTCTTACTAGTGAGCTTCTTTAAGACAATGACTTTGAATTTTATCTCCCAAATTATTTACTTATTTTTTACATTTTGATTAGCAGTACCTGCATGTAGTGCATAATGTTTATGCCCCTTGTGTGGAGTTGGTACATGTACGTAACGTATTTTAATCCTTTTTTCCCCCCTTCCTTCCTTCCCTCCACCTTTTACCCATTCCTTGATCCATTTCCTTTTTCTCTTTGTGTACATGTTTGCAGTATATAGTTACACACCGGTCTGCATTTCTTCAGAATCAGCGACTGATGTTTTTCCTCCTTTATAAGTATCATGTCTTCTTGATTATTGATGATCCTGTGCCCCTGAGCTGGTGTCTGTCTTAGTCACTTTTTCATCACTGAGAAATAGTACCTGGCCCTTGCAACTTAATAAGGAGTGCTTTCTTTGGGCTCAAGATTACAGTCCCTGGTCTGCTGGCTCCCAAGCAGAAGAAAGGGCAGAACACAAGGGCAGAAGAAAACTTTTCAGGTCATGGTAACTGGGAAGCAGAGTGGGAAGGGCAGATCCAGGGAGGTAGATGCGTCCTTCTAAGGCTACTTCCAGTAACCCACCCTCAGTAACTTGCTGGCAGCCTCATTTCTGAGTGCCTGAAAGTGTGGGGATCATTACTGATCTAAATCACCACAATATCTGGGCATGTAAATACACAGGCACCTCTTTTAGACTTCACAGACTACATTTGGCATGGAAAGTCCGTCACTACTCAGTCAATCCAGAGATTCCGGATAGACCACTTAGCAGATTCTACTGGCTGAGGGTTCTGCTGGAATCATCCGAAAGGCTCTCCTGGTCCCTGAGTCTAAGGAACTGTGCTGGTGCCTAGCCCTGCAGGTCTGGAGCCCAGGCTGCAAGGATGGAGTGAAACGTAGTATGGGCCTGGAACCTAGTGCCATGTGGTCAGTCTAGAGGCTGTCTCAATGGACCGTCCTGAGACCTTAGTCCAGAGCGATCAGCCTGGGACCCATTTTCACAGACTTTGTGATGGGGCACACATTTAATGTGGATGCTCCCTTCTCTTTCATACTCTTAAATTAAGCTCAGTCCCTCCTTATACACACGGAGCTGTCCAAGCTCAGTGAAAATATTTTGCACATAATAGTTCTAAGTGATGCTTCTGAAAGGGAGGAGTGAGCCCTGGACATCTCTATTCTGCCATCTTGTTTATGTCACCCTCAGAGTCATAGAACACACTGATGGGCAAAGGGTGGTTTCTACCTTGGTTACACTCTAGAAGCCCCTGAGAAGCTTCCTCTTCCCCAGATGCCGTCTCAGGGATATTGTTTCAACTGGACTTCTAATGTTCTTTGCAGACAGTCTTCTCAAAGATGGCTCTCTGATGGCAACAATTCAACTATTTATTTTTTCCTTTTAAGCAAATATGCTCCATTTTACTAACATGAGCTTAACCACTGAGAAGATGTAGAGGGTTTTGAAGAAGACTTGGCAGAGACCACGCTAAAGTGACCAGGCATTTACTAGTCAGCCTTCTCCTCTATCTGGTGCTCAATCTGACCCAAGATTCCCTAGATCCTGCAATGTAGCTCACGCTAAAATAAGATCAGTAAGTTCACATTTCATATACTTCCTTCATTGATCGCCAAGTTCTTAGAATTCTTAGCCTGTTTATTTGAATCCTGGCATAACTCTAAATTTCCAAATAGGGTTTAAATTTCTGAAACAAAACCATCTCTGAATTTTCATTTCTTACATAATGGCAGCAATTTATGATCATTTATGACTTTTTAGCATATTTTAAAAACTTTAGAGAGCAATAATCTGCATTACATGGACAGTGGAGACTAAAAAGATTTTTATTTCAATGGGCTTACACCCAAATCTCCATCTTCCATGTATTTTATGCCTCATAACGTAGAATGGGTTTATGTCAATCATGTATGGCAGGCAAAACACTGCAGGTAAAACAATGAATTCAAACTTCCTAACTGAAGATAATGCTTCCTTTTTAATTACTGACTTTGTTATATTACATCCTTTGGGCCACTAACATTTGTAATGATGGGACTCTACTCCTCGCCCAGCTGAAATGAGTTGGTGTGAGCGCCACATTGTACAGCTTGCAATTAGTCATAACTCTTACCAGATGTGATTTAATCGCCCACTTAGCTACACTGGGGGCCCATTTAGATAACATTCCGTTAGAGATGAAATCATGGGTAGCAGTTACTTCATTTTATGTAACCAATAGTGTTGATAGTGTTCCTGTTTTATAAAATTTATGTGCTTAAAAACATATAGAGTACGAAAGCTGAACAATTATAATACACACAAATGGATTTTCTTAAATATTACCAGTGCTATTTAAGATTCAGTTCTTTAAAATTTCCTCATCTGAGACTTGCTTGAAAAAGCATGAGTATCAGATTGTACTTGAGAATGATGTGATTCAATATTAGCAAGTACACAAGGGGTCAGAAAACCGGGACCTTTCTTTGCTTCAGACTAAGTCTTGAAGGGAAAAAAAATATCTTCTGTGATAAATCATGAAAGTGAAAGCTTTCTTTGAAATTACCACACACCCCTGCCTTCAACTAAAGTAAAAATCCTTGTGTGAGTTTTACTTAGCAAATAGAAAGATTTGTATATTTTAGTTTTGCTTCTGCCAAGTATATTTTGTCATATTTAAATCCATTTTACAGCTCAATAAAGGAAAAGCTATTATCAAGTGTTTACTGAATCCTTATAAAAATACAGAGCCTATTTTAATGCCATGGGGAATTTATGATGAAATTCCTGTGTCACTCATCTCTACCAGATTGATGCACATTAACTTAAGAAATTATCTCCAAAGTCCGTCAAAATAGGTAATATTCCCTGTGTCTTATGAGGAAGGGAAGGAACTAAAGCCAGAGTAAGTAGATTTTTCTGATCTAAGTTCTACTCAGAGGAAAGGAAAAAGATTTCTACCAACAGTTGAATGATAAATAATTGTGAAGACTTTAGGATCTTATAGAATATGAGAAGCAGGAGTTTATGAGCTCTTATAGAATTTAGTATTTTACAAATTAGTCTCAATATCATCAAAGAATTTCTGAGATTTTTTCTTTTTTTCTGGCTGCATCTCCTTTTCACAAGGTATTCACGACCTATGGAGTTAGCCTGTCATCTCCGAAAGGATCTCTTAGACTCCCACAGTGACCTAAGCCACCTTCTTCAACAACACCCAGTCCCTGTGAGCTCCTTATAAATCCTCTTCCAAAACTGACCGTGATATTTTTATAGTGTTCCAGCTGCACGTGTGTAGTGGGTGTTAAGGTTTTATAGACCAAGATAGGAAAACGACAAGTAGTCGTTTTGACGTAGATGAAGTAGCTTAACCTTGGGTTCATGCTCTTTTTGTTTCTGCAAATACTCACTGCGTATTGAACATGCCCCAGGTATGATGCCAGACACTGAAAATGCAACAGTGAAAAACACTGGACATTTGCTATAGAAACTCTACTAAAATTTATGTATTTTTTCCCATCAGTCCTTATGGTGGTTCAACATTGAGCAATTTCCCTGCCAACCATTTTTCTTCAAGATAGAACTGTCTGTCATCATTTGGACACCAACTTTAGTCATAAAAGTCCCCTTGAGGTCAAGGAATTACTTAAAATTTTGAAAGCAAACAGAATGGCTTCATGAACAGCTATTATCAGCCTTGTCCTGAAACTCCTGGGAACCGGGCCAGCACTGCAATCCAAAACATGCTGCCCATATTCATGTTCTGGAGGCATTTATAAAATTACTGCACATTATCTAGCCCTTACAAAGAGGCAGTGTGGGACAGCAGGTGCAGGTAACATTATCGAGAAGCACACAGTTTCCTCTGTGAAATCATGCCCACTTTACGTAGCCATGGCAAATATAAAATGTGATGATGTGTATAAAACAATTTAGGACAATTTCTAGTGACTCCCAAAGTGCCTGCAATGCACTTAGCAGTCAATAAATATTTAACTCGATTGACTTTAATGTTTCTTGATTATCAAAAATATTAACCCAATGAGAGTGACAGGATCAGTGGGAGGCTGTGAAGCAGAGGAAAATATCTATGCTCTGGTGGTGGTTCACATCCTTCCTTTACTCTGACACAAGACTTCAAAATATTTCTTCCACAGGTGATCTCAGGAAAGAGCTCATGGGGAAACGAAATCTGTCACAGAATCTGGAATTCCTCTCCACTTGTTCCCATGGTGAACATTAGCCTGCTTCAGTTCTCCCCAAATTCTTTCCTCTGTGCTTGGAGCTGGGCCTTTTCGTCCTTTTAGGGAAGGATGGTGGGTTGTGCCTCTTCCAGGATTACTTACGGGACAAAGAAGATACAAACAAAGTAAAAGAGCAACAGGAAGGAAAACAGAGCACGAGTTTGCCATTGCGTATTGTGTTGTGGTTACAAGCAGAATCCACTAATCCAGGCATTGCTTGTTTTATGTTTTACAACCCGGGGATTATGTTCTTTACTGAGGCAGTGCACAGCTTGTCTACATATTATCTCTATGGAGAGGAGAAGAAAAGTGGGTACGGGGCGAACAGACTGAGAAATATTAGCAACCCTGGGCTCCATCCAGCTCATGCTCTTTGGAAGGGAAGAAGGGAGAAAAATCCCTGAGTTCCCTGAGGTCAGGCTCACGTCCTGTGTGATCTCAAACCTTTCTCCCACTGCTTTTAACATCCTGGTTATTTTTCAATCACATGTTTTCTCTTCTTTTCCCCTTTCTTATTTTATTCCTGATCCTCAAACTAACAAATCTGAAATTATCACTTAATTTTAGTTTATCAATTAAATATATATAACAATTTAATATTAACCTAGCACTTAAATGTATTCTGCCTTACTTTATATACTCAGATGTGTTGTAAACAATAGCTAAGCATAAGTTATAACAATATGCTATTAGGTTTTCTTTCTGTTAAATAAAATATCATTCTTACACATATATTAAAAGTTAATGTCACATACACAAAACCTCTAATTCTGTGGAAATTACATTTCCTTCCCAAATTATCTTATTGTCCACTCTCAGAATTTTAGCTTGGGAATCTATATTTACTTTTTAAAACAAGTCTTTGCCATGTTGTAGATTCTGAAATGTATATTTGCTTTACTAAGTCAAGCTAAATGTGTAAACAGGACAAGTTCACACTGATTCTTAGGAGGACAGTAACAATTGGATAACGTTAATAACATTAAAAAAAAAAAAAAAACAAAGCAAAAAACCTTTGACCTATGTTCTGTTCTGCAGGGGCTCACTGTGTAGCCTAGGCTGTCCTTGAACTCAGAGCGATTCTACTGGCTCAGATTCTCGAGTGTTGGGATTATAAGTAGGGGCCACCATGCCTGGCTTTTCCAAAGTTCTTGAAGACCCGAGTTTAGGTTGAATCTTGAAATGCAATGAAAGCACTCATTCACCCATGTTTTATTGATATATTCATCTAAAAAATTTTATAAGCTACTATGAAAGACAAGACACAAAGAAAACAACAAGAGACCCTTTTCCTGCAAGGTATTGTGTTCCTATTGTGAGGCAGCTGGCAAACAAGCTCACGAGCCCACAGACTGTTTACAGGGGGTGTAGGGAGAATGGGGAGCACCCTCACCTGGGGGAAGGTTCTTTCCAGGAGGAGATCGTGGTTGCGTGGTTGTTCGTGTAGGCACAGAAGTCTATTGAATGCTGGGAAGGGAAGTCATGAACTTACTAGACGCTTCTGTTAAGGAAGAATAGTAATTATTTGATTGATACAAAACACTATTAATTGCTTCCAAACCACATGAGAAAATGTGTCTTGAATCATAACAGACACCTTAATCTTCAATCTACATGTCAGCATTTTAGTACACCCCATTTACAGAATTACTTTAGCATAGCTTAGAGTTTGACCTTTTGAAGCCAGCTTGAAAATTACATTCAAATATAAAATCCACGTTTATATATTCCTCCTGCTATCCACTTCCCAAAAATAAAATAAAAATGGGATTTAAAATAAAGAACCAAGCTATATTATGTAGCTGTGTGCACTCCCCTAGATGATTGTAAATTGTATATCCTGTAAACATGTAATAATAAAGACAAAAACCCAAATAACAACAACAAAAATAAAAATAGCCAACAACTTCCATATTTAGATTCAGCTTTAATTTAGTTTATTAAAGTTCAGACTTGGTTACTTCCTGACAACGGGAAATTTTTCACCTGCGGAGTATTTTTCTTCAGCTTAGGGAAATTTCTACAGCTTTAGTTACTGTGTCTCAGGCATTCGTTCCTGTCTCTCTGTTCAGCTTTTATAATTCGTTATTGACTTGAGGGCTATAGCAACCTTCCAAATCCATGATATCCATCTTCTCTCTTGTCTATTCTCATCTCTTCTGTCTTTTGCTCTACATTCTAGTACTGTGACTTAAGATGGATTTCTATTTCAGTGACTCGGTGTTTCCATGAGTACAGTCTGTTATTTATTTCGTAAAGACAACTTAAATGTCTAAGGACACATTACTAGTGACTATAAAATTACTTCTTCCTCTTACCCAGTTCTGAATTCATTTTAATTTGTTGTTATTCAATATATTCAATATACAATTTGTATTAAGAGGAAATTGCTATTTGTTGTTTAAACAAATAGTATATTTTATTAAATATATTTTATTTAAAGTTATATTTTATTAATTTTGTAGTATATTTTATTAAAAGTTCACTCTTACAAAGCTTCTGAGATGTGGTATTGTCTCTTGTATTAAAAAAAGAAACATTTTTATCAGTCCCATAATTTCACTTGCAGTTTTCTTTTCAAAGTTTTTCCCTCAAGGTAAACGCAAGGCTGGATTCAATAAAGATGTCCAGACGTCTTTGGTGCTGTCCGCCTAGAAACAGTTAAAAGAATTGTTAATGCTCCTGGATTTGAAAAGGCGAAGGCTGGTAGAGAGGGCAGAGGGAAGTAGTGCTCAGGATCCTTCCATTCCTGTGCATTAGCAGCTGGGAAGCAGTGACCCGGGATAAGTGTGTCTGCCCATTCAACAAAGAAACAATTACATCTGGGATTTTAAAAAGATCAGTCCTACCGAATTAACCTTGATTCAGTAGGAAAGAAGAATGGGTTAGGTAGCAGCACACCATCTGACCGACATACAAGCAAGGGAAAGAATTCTCTGGTGCATTGTGCTAGAAACATAGCGGGTTGAAGCAGCTGTGAGAAACAAAGAAATAAACAATAAATAAATAAATAAAGGGGCTCACAGGCCTGCTTCTTCCTCTGAATTGGAGAGGACTTAGAGCAAACTGTCACCCGGGGCGGGGGCTGAGCGTGTGGCCTGAGGAGCCCTGTCCCTACTTTCTTGATCCGTTCCCTGTGTCTCTGAGAAAGTTCATCAGCAGATTCCTAAAAATATGGGAAAAGTCATTTTTGAGAACTTGTGTGTCACAAAACATCTTTTGCTTCTATCTGTGAAAGCTTGATTGTTTTTCCCGATAAAGTACATATGCTGCTATGGAAATTTTTTCATCTCAAAATGTACAGCGTTCTCTTCTCCTCTTACTGACTTCTAGACAGGTTTGCTTCAGCTGTGCAGCGTGTCTCTGGATCCTAAGTTATTTTGTGCAAATTTATTTTTTTCCTCTTTATTTTTCTCACCAACCACTTCATCTTCCACAGCGTTAACACTCCTGTTGGTATCTTCCCATTAAACTTGTATTCTGAAATTTCTTAATATTGAATCTTGTGAGAATCTTTTCACTACTGTTACACTGACCTCTTTTTTTTTTTTTTAATTTTTTTTTAACTTTTTATCGGTACCGGGGATTGAACTCACGACCACCTGCTTGCTAGGCAGGTGCTTATGCCGCTGAGCTAAATGCCCAGCCCCTACACTGACCTCTTAATGAGAAATTTCTTTTAATTGGTAAGGGGTTATCCATTAATTCAGGGATGTTATTTATTTAACAACGTCCTAATTATTAAATTTAGTTATCTTTTTCTTAAGGTACTATAAGAAAAATGTGGAAAACAATAGCTTTTTTCTTTTATTTTTTCACCATTTGTCTTTGTGCTTTACTTTTCGTTAAACTAATCTATACCGAACTAAACAAATCAAATGTATGTGTTCACATTGTATACAGGTGCACTTACCATATACTCCTGTTCAAGGTACTTTTTAGATACAATATTTGCAAATTTCTCCCAATCTGCACCTTATCTTTTATCTTATTTGAATATCTTATACAACAAATGACTTTAATTTTGATTAGTAGTATTAAGCATTATTTTATATATTATTTTATTGATCATACTTTTGCTATCATCACAAAATTTCCTTTCATAATTTCTCTATAATCTTCATTGTTTCAGGTAGATATTACATTTTTTTCTATGATCTAAATATTCAGAAATTAGCTGTTATTCAAATTGCTCTAGACTGGAAGTGTTTTGGATTGGTCCTTTTTTTCTGATCATGGAAATCTGCATATATAATAATGTACCTTGGAGATGGGATAAACCTGTGTCATACGCAGCTTACACACATAGCCTAAACGTAAATTTAGACAAGGACTCAAAGAAGTTTACAATTTGGAGCATTTTAAATTTCTGAGTTTCCGATTTGGGATTATCAATTTATACTATAAGTAACCTCAAGCTTTGTTCTAAGGGAGCTGAATTACTCGGAAACAGACGGAGTGTTTGTATTTTGGAAGTGGGAACGAGGCAGTGCCCGAGCTGGTGATTTCTCCTGCAGCCCAGGCCACTGGGTGTCGGGAGACCCCCAGCTGCCTACACAGGCTGATGGAACAGTTAGATTCCCGGGATGGGTGAGCTGTGCACTGTGGTTTTTCTTTCTTCTCAGAGGTTCTGCTCTTGCTTAAGGCTCAGGGATCTTTCATTCTCATCCCCACCGAGATGTGCTCCATCTGCAGCTCATGGGGTCCTCGAAGTTCCTGATCCACCTTCCCTGTGCAGCTGTTTCCTCTCAGGTCATTGCTGGGCCTAGGCGTCCCTGGTTCCTGGTCCCGGCCAGGCCTCTCCTGAGGTGGAATCGGTGTACCTCCCACCGTGTGCACCCCGGATCACCTCCTATCTTCTATCTCTCGGGGTCAATGCCCCTTCTTATAATCGCTAGTGTTTTGTGCAGCATTATTTCTATGGGAAAAGACACGGTCCTCTTTTCTCCATTTGGTCCGAGTTGAGATTAGACCACCAGTGTATGTGCATATGTAGAAATGTATGGTATATTTATGTATGGTAACCTGTATAAACTACATACATAAATGCATTGTATCAGCTTATATGGCACGTGGTGTACGCCATACACAGTGGGTAGACTTATAATTTAAGTCCTAATATCTAGATATTCTCATCTACTTGCTCTTCCTGGATTTATATTCTCACATTGTGGATATAAAACCTTTCATCATTTTAATCTCTTTGGTGATTTTAGTTGGCTTTTTCTTTTTTTATTTAGAGAAAAAAAAAGCCAAAAAAAGAGTAGAAATAATACAGAATTTCAAAAAAAATAACACTAAGAAATCACTAGTTGATAAATTACATATTGTTATCTTAGAAGTAGTTTAAGTTACAAATTCAAAGCTTAAAAAATGGACAATCAAAAAATGATAGCACAAACCATTCTGTTTGATAAATTAATAGAAACTTAGTAATACGGTCATCTATCTTACACCCTTAAACACACTTACAGTTATATCCTTCAGAGCACTTTCTTTCCCTTTCATACCTATTATACATTTGGATTTTGATATTCTTTCACTTTTTATTATTTTTTATACTAGAGACACAATGTGATTTTTACAAATGTAAGTCTGATTTATTTCACCTGTGAATATGGTCTCAAGTTATCTTAATTTACTTATAAAAGCCTTGAGATCATCTGTTTTTATAGCTGAGTAATATTCCATTGTATAAAAATACCACATCTTTTTCATCAACTCTGTGGTTGATAGGCATTTTGGTTGTTTCCAAGGTTTAGATATTACAAATTGTGCTACTATGAACATGGGTGCACATATATCACTGTGACATGATCTTCTGGGAAAATACCCAGGAGGGGAATTGGCTTTTTCTTTTTGAAAGATTGTTTTCTTTCCTCCTCCCATACCCTCCTTTCTTTCCCTACTTAGTGTGTTGCTCTCATCCCTTCTGGATGTCTCTAACGCTCTGTGGTTCTCCCTCTCCCTTATTTTGCAGTCATTCTTAAACATCTAGAGACACCTGGCCAAACAGCGCCTCTTTTGAAAGGACCCTTGGGACAGCCATGGCCGGGCCTGGCTTTGGGTGTGCTGCAGTGGAGGGCATTCCCACAGCACTTCGGAGTCTTATTCCCCTGGCAGGAAGGTGGTGGATGTAATAAGTTCACAGACCTGCTGGGCTTCCAAGAGCAAGACCATGCGGGGAGCCAGGGCCATCATTTCTGTTAGGTCAAGTCTCTGTTAAGCCAGTGTAGCTCATCATGACACCTCATGTGATCTCCTGTGGCACAGGAGGCCTTGGAGGATTGCATTCCTTGTAGGCAGAATGCCTGGCTGTTCGAAGGTCTGGTGTCATCCAGGTTTCTATGGTAGATAATATACTGGATATAGCAGCAAGGCTCCAATGAAGTCTCTCTGCATATTCTTATCTGAAATTTATCTATTTCTTCAGTTTCTTTGTGTCCAGTTATTTCTTTTTCTCCAAAGTTCATTCAAATTCCCTAACATACTTCATAAATTAATAACCATCTGGGGCTAGGGATTTAGCTCAGTGGCATAAGCACCTGCCTGACAAGCTCAAGGTTGTGAGTTCAATCCCCAGTACTGAAAAGAAAACATAAATTAATAACTGTCTATATTTGTTCATTGTTATCTTAGTAACATATTGGGGGTAGGTGTGTAAGTACTAAATAAGTAGGTTAATGTTTTACAGGCAGTTGCTACAAGCCAGGAAATGTCAGTCTGCTTTCTTTTCAGAGCTGGTATCTAACATGGTCAGTGGTTACACGTTTGGTAATGACCAGCTCTTGTCAGAAGCAGAAGGGTTCAGGTTATTAAAGAGTACTTGTCAATATTGTGTCTTCTATGACATATTTTGCAAAAGGGAGAGGAAGAAAGAGATGCAGGGGAAAGCCAGGGAGAGAATGGAAGGGGGCACAGAAAAATCAGGATGTGTCCTATACAAGCACTAAGTCCACACAAAGAAATGTGATCATTGTATACTGCCAACATGGATCAGTAATAACAAACACTGAAAAGAAGAAACACCAAAGACAAAACAAACACAGCACTTGTTAAAGGAGTTCCAGTATCTTGAGGAAAAGTGTATGGTTGCTCTCAGGAGAGCTTTATATTTATAGAAGTCTGTAGAGTGTTAAATGAATATTTTTTATTTCAAATACATGACAAAATTTTATTGTTTCAGGCTTTGTCCTAAATGGTAGCTGTAGAAAAAAATTGTACATTTCAGAAAAGGCCACTGAATATGTTCTCACTGCCTTTTGTAGTACAATTGATGATGCAATTGTAATGATTGAGTTGAACCATTGTTTAGACATGTCCTTTGGAGTGCCAGAGAAGGCGAGAGGATGACACTTGCAATGAGCATTATCACTGGGCAGGAGGAGCTCAGGGTCAGTCTTTAGTGTTAGCTGCCGACTTTATTACTACCCTGATGATTTAGAAGCTCGTGTGCCTCAAATACTGTTCCAATTACTTTCAGCCCAGCCCCAGGTAGGACAGCGATAACCTATTTAAGATGTCAGAAAATGTTCCCCTTTACTGTTGTGACAGTCAAGTTTCATTTGCAACCATTACTAAAAAGATTCTTTCCTCTCCAAAATAAATTGAATGTTGGCTCTACCAGTGAGTGGTGATCTCTGTTCTCAGTTTTTCTAAAATGGTTTCTGGTTTGTTTTCTCTTTCCCCATATATCTATCAGAATATAACTTCCCAGGTGCCAATGGTTCGGGCTTAGTCAGAGCCTACACGAGTTCATGGTACCAGCCCCCATACCATCTCTTCCTTTGGTAATGAGTTTTCATCTAAGGATGCCAATTGGACAGACTTTAGGGGCATCATTTCTCCAGATGCCCATGGCACACATTCCTTACTGACCATGAGAACAGCTCTTGGTGACTGGGATGGCAGATCAGTAAGGGTCCACATGTAATGTGTCTGCCATCAGTCAGTAGAAACAATGTTGCCATTTTCAGTCTGCAAACAAACAGCAGTAACAAATACTGCATAGTATCTCTAATTCTGGCAATAACTGAAGCAAATAAAAAGGCTGTTTTCCTTATTCAGTCAACCGAGCTGAATCTCCATAACTGTACATAATTTGAGCAAGTTCAGACTGTTCATTGTGGATTTTAATGTTGCTATAGCTGTCCTTGAAATCTCTCTTGTCCCATTGAGCAAGGCAATTTGTCTTCAAAGAATGATTGTAAACAAAAGCTGCAGTTTTTAAGCAGATGGCCTGGTAGCAGCTATGAAACATTCTGGCGAGGGCTGACCAACTAGAGAAATTATATTACTGATACACAACACAGGAACCAATGTGTACTCTTATATCAGTCAACCAACCAAGCTAGTTTGACCTTTAGGACAAGAAAATACTTTCCTATTATGGTATAACTACACTGCATTAAAAAAACTATTCCTTAAATAACATCAGTTATCATACTTTATATGTTGTTAGTTGTTGTATTTCTGAGTTAACTTCCATAGTATTACTTGTGAGCCTCTCCCACGAGGGAAGCTAGCATAAGCACCCACAATATAATTTTACCCACAGCATTGATAGTGCCTCTCCTTGCCTTACTGGATGTCTCTGTAAACATTACTAACAGTAAATTATCCAGAATCTTTTCTCAAATGGTACAATGAAAATATATGCAAATCATTCAAAACAATACTACCGGATATTTGTCCTTTGGTGGGTAATGCAATTTAATAAATGCACTTTATCAAGACAGTGGAAAATCTTGTGTTGGCATGATTAGAAATGTCATAATTTCTATGAAGTTAAAATTTATGAATGTCTCAGAGATACTTCTGCGGTCTTCTTTTTGATTAAATAGGTTCCCCTAAACCACTCTGGTAGGTGATAGCAGAGCACCAAGGAAACCCCCTGGTCATCGTTGTGTAAATCTTGGTTAGCGAAGCCAAGTTTCAGTCTGTCTCAGCCGGAGATCTCTGAAGGCTGCCTCACAGATGCTGCTTAAACAACAGAAATGTGTCTCTCGCAGTCCTGAAGGCTGAAGTCCAGGAAGTGCTGGCAGGAGTGTTTCTTCCCGAGGGTGTCCTCCGTGGCTGCAGGCAGCCTTCTCCATCTGTGTCTTCCCAAGGCCTTTGCTCTGTGCACCTGTGGTTGTTCCCTCTTCGAAAGTCACCAGTCCTATTAGATGAGGACCCTATTTGTATGACTCTGTGTGACCTTCATTACCCCTTTGAAGGACGTCATAGAATCAATTGTATGTTTGGCTTCAATGTGTGAAATTTGGGGGAAGAGGTTGGGTCCACCATGTCATCCAAGTCTGTGCTTTATGAAGACATGCCCTTGGAGGCATCGCTCAAATTAGTGATCCTTCTTCCTCAGTCTCCCTGAGGGCACATAGTCATGTGCTGTGGTCTGCAAAGCCATCACCAGGCTTGATGAGGACTGCATTGACACTGGGGTAAAGGGATCGGCAATATTACTGAAAAGAATGTGTGGCCTGGGAAAAGCAGTCATAAACATTGCTCTATGAATGCTTTAACGGAGTCCTCTTAGAGTTGCAATGGCAGAGCAGACCCCATATGCTGCCTTTTGCTCCAGAGCCTTGGGTTCCAGACCCAATATGCTGAAAGTGAAAGATCTCAGCTTTAGTTCTTGCCCCACAAAGCATCAGTGGGTTGAGCAGTGAGGCCCATCTCTGCATGTGTGGTGTCCTTTGTCCTGAAGCTCACCCAGTGTTACAAACTCAGACATACCCTTGGGTGTCATCACCTCCATATTTCAACAGTGGATCCATGGCTGGTAACTTCAGGAATTTCTGCAGTTATGCTAAAATATCCTTATCTTTGATCCTAAAAGGCCCATTTCTGAATCTTGTCTTTGCACGTTTGAAGCCTGTGATATGTCTGCACAAGGCCCCATAGTCTTTGTATTGATTCTCTCTCTGGTTGTTTGACATCCTGAATGCTATAGTATTAGATTTCTGCCTGTGTGGTTACAAATCCTGGGAAAAGGGAATTCTTTTCCTCAAGTGCTGAGACAGCTCGTTCAGCTTTGACAACAAAACGAATACATAATGGCAGACAGCTCTGCAAGTTTGCAGAGGATGCTAGAATGATCCATGATCTGAGACTTTCATATAAAAATTATAAATCGCATCTCATGTCAGTGTTGAATAATTTCTGTATCAAACTTTGTGACAAAACTTTAGTATGAATGAACCTAGCTTTAAAATGTAATGGTACATTTCCAAGAAATCATAGATTCTCCAAAGTTAGCTCTTGCTGTTACTGTCCAAATTCATATGAAATAATACTGCTTTTGACTAATACTATCCAAGTAAGGAAAGGAAGAAAAATGATAGAAAAAATGAAAAGATAGACGTAGCTAGGGAGAGGTGAATAGAGACAGAGAGTGGGAGGGAGAGAAAAAGGACAGAGGAAGAAAGGAAGGGAGGTTTTATATGGTATTTCAAGATTTTTATACGATATTATACAGTTCAGAAGAGCCTAAAGTTCTAAAATGGTAGCACAGGCAATTTCATTCCTAGGTTGTATTTATAGGATCCACATTCAGAGGAGCAAATAAGGTCGCATTTATTTTTCTGTTCTAAATCAGCTAAGTGGGATCCTAAAATGAGGAAACCCTTCTCGGCCGCTGAGAAGTCTATGTGTTGGACTGGAAGTGTGGAGATGTGCGATGAGAATGAAAGTGGAAAAAAGGAGCTGAAGAAGCCGAGTTTCTGAAATTCTCATCGAGTTTCAGAGGAGACTCCAGGAAATCTTGCAGAACTGGTGCCATCTGGAAAGGCTTGAATGTCAGAGGAGCTCCCGGCTTTCTGTGCACTGTCTGCTCATCCTCTTTTTCTTTTCATCTCACACTCTTTTCCTCCCCTTGCTCCTCTTCCTCCTCTGCCTGCTTCTCCCTGACCCTTCTTCCCTTTCTTTCTGAAACTTTCTCCTTTTAAAAATTCATTTCAGTTAGAGAACACCAGACCTAACCGGTATAACATAAAGCTGGTTTTGATTCTTATGTTGTGAATTTTTTAAAATAGGAATCAGTGCTCTGTTAATTACTTCTCTTTCCTCCTTTGCCCTTTCTTCCACTTTGGATGATCCACTAGTTTGAGATCTTCCTTTGCTCGAGGTCTGATTTTCTTTCTCAACAAATTGAGTACATACTTCATTTAATGTGCATTTCCAACTTCAACCTCATTTTTGCTATTCTAAACCAACATACAGTTTACTTCAAAACTTAATGGCTACCCACTTGCTTAGCGTTATTATTTGAGTTGGAATGTCTTCCTAATGTGATACATCACCGAGTGTCAGTTAGAAGTCATCCTTTGATTCTCAAAGAATTTCACTTAGTAAACATCAATGGTTCCACTTCCTGTATCCTGCTGTTTGCCCAAAGAAAACATTGCATTAGGGAGACAAACAATTTTTTTTTCTATACAGTCAGATGAATATTTTGATGTGAGGATTAAATCACGTCTTGGGTGAAAATTAAATTGTGCTCTTTGTGCTGGGAATCACTGCAAGCCCCACGCAGGGGTCCTTAGCCTTAACTGTACTCTTCAAGATGAAGCATCGCATTTGGAAAGAATGCAGGCAGAGGAATGCTTTTTTTTATAGAGAAGGCTCCTGCATATTTGTAAAGCAGCATCAGTAGATGTATCAACCTTTTAATTCAAGTGTGAATCTTAAAGTTTAAATATTTCAGTATCATTTTTATCAAATAAAAACTTAAGTGACTTTATATGGTGAACCAGGCATTGTTCTAGGTACAGCAATAAATAAAAGAGACAAAAATTCTGATTTTCAAGATTGAGAAGCATAATGTAAGAAAATATATATCATAGCAAACAAATGGTGACTGGTGCCCAAGAGAATAAAGAGATTAAAGAGAAAAGAGATTTTAAACTGGCAGAGTGAATAACTAAGATTGTAGATAGATTGACTGCTTCACTTTGAACACTTATGAGCCTATTATAAGTCTATTTCCATGTGTATCATAATAATAAATACTGTGCATATTTATTACAGAAACTTTACATAATGCATAAAGTAAAAGATAACAAAAACTAAGATATGCTTGCTACAGAAGACTTAGAAGGCTGTAGGCTAGGAATTGAGGGGTGATTCTGATTGAAGCATAGACAACAATGTAGGATAGGAAACTTGACAAATAAAGGCAGGCTTATGAGGTTTCAGATGGGAATTAGAACTGTATTGGAAATCGAACTACGGGCTACGCATGTCATACTCTGACAAAAACTTTACCTCTATGTTGCCCAAGTAGTGAGGCTTTTCAGGAGAATGATATTAAGGTTAGCTTCCTAATTAATCTAGAGGAGGAAATTTCAAGGCAATAAATATTTAGACTGTTACATAATTACAGGTGAATGCTTTCAAAAAGATTTATAGTGAGAGCAAAACCTAGAGCTGATAGATGTGAAAATCTACACTTTGGCAAGAAAGAAAGCCTCTCTCTTAGTTACTTTTTACTTGTTGTTGAGACAAAATACCTGGTGACCAAAGCTGGGAAAGGAAATGTTTATTTCTTATAGTTTTTGGAGGTTTTAGTCCATACTCAGTTGGAGCCTCAGTTGGCGTGGTGAGCCACAGTTCACGGTGGCTGAAGCAGCAAGACAGAAACCAGCAAAAGAGCAAGACACATCTTCTTCCTGCCATTACATTACATCCTGGCTCCACCCCTAGGCCAGTGTCGCACTCACACACCCAATCCAAACACTAGACAATGAACCAATCACAAATGCATAGTGCAAATGCATGAGACCTGGGGGCCAGTGATACAAAACATGACAGCCTCAATAAATTGGGTCCAAAGAAAGTAGTTGCTGAAAAGATTAATATTAAAAAGAAGACCATATTGCATCAGCACAGAAGCAGCAATGGCTTGTGGACATTTCAGAACATGATCAAACCCCACCCATCATAAACTGAAGGATGAAAATGACAAAAAAATCCTTCTAAAGACTGCTTTGAGGTCCAGCACAGCACCTGTCTGGCAAGCGCAAAATCATGAGTTCGTTTCCTGGTACAAAAAAAAAAAAAAAAAAAAAAAAAATTGACTGTGCTTTGAGAAGAGAATCTCACAGTGTCTTGCTCATCAATGGCTACCTAAGAAAGTGTTTTGCTGAGTTTATCTATCTAAGCACTCAGAGCTACTATAGCCATGGTCCAAGGAATCCAGGATACTGATCAAGTTGGTGGTAAACCTTGGTTTTCCTCCACATGGTGGTAGGTTTTGAAGCATGAAGAATGCAAGAGTTATGGGGTCACAGAGGCTTCCAATCAGATGTCAAGCAATGGCCTTGGAAGCCAGAGACTCTGCTCCTAATGCATGATAATTGTATCTGTGAGAGTGAAGCTGAAGGTGCCATGGAGACCTCAGAAAGCTGGAGGGTGCCAGGAACATGGACCACCTGCTGAGAAAAGTCACAAGCAGTGAGCAGAGTGAGTCCAAGAGAAAGCCCAAAGGGCTGCTGTTGATGAGGCCACAGGCTGAGGCTGCCTGAGTCCTGTGAAGCTCAGATCTCAACACAAACTGTCCGAGGTGTTGAACATAGAGTTGCAGAGATTAATGTTGCCCTCCTGGGCTGTGGGCTTTCTCTGCTCAGATTCTTTTTCCTTGCCTTATTTCCCCATTAAATGGTACTCTTCATTCTATGCCATTATTTGTTGTAAGTATTTAAGCGCCCTCCCACCAGGGTATCAGAGCTGAGTTTTGGTCTTGTGTCTCAGAGGAAACTTTAGACTGACTTAGACTCTCAGAGAAGGGCTAAAAGCATGTTTCATTGTGAGTTGGATATGTGGCTTCTGTGGACTAGTGTTTTATGTTATGCAGTAGCTCTAAAATGACCCCTCAAAGTCTCATGGTTTCTGAAGTGAGGTTTTGCATGGTAATTGGATTATGTGAGCTAAATACTCACCAGTGCACCAATCAGAGCTTCAGGTCTTTCTAAGATGCAGGGCCCGGGTAACCTGACCCTGACCTGAAGGACACATTCTTTCCCCAGTTCAACCTGCTTGCTCTGTGCTGCGCTGGCTCCCATAAGCTGAGCAGCTTCTCTCCGTCGTATCCTTTCACCATGCTCCCTCTGCCTAGGAGGAGTGAGCTAGCAATGAACTCAACCTACCAAAAACTGAGCCAGATAAACTTCTCTTCCACTAAATAGCATTTTGTTTTAGGGATGAGAAAGTGATTAATACCTGTACGTATGACAATTTAGTTAAAAGTGAGTCTCATTTTTAAAAACTGAGAGCTTAAAATCAATAGTTTTACAGAAGCAGACTCTTGTCCCCAAATGCTCCTCTGCTGTGAAGTTAGTAATTACACCAAAAACAAAATAACACTTCTGTCTGGTAGCAAACTTAGACAGTTATAAATGTCTGCTACTTTTATAAAATTGGCCTTTTACCACTAGTGTCTGACTTTCTGAGGTTACTCTAAGGTTGTGCAAAAATTTAACTCCTATGTAATTAGAAGTATGTGTTACTGAAGCTGAGAGGAAGCCCTCTTTCGTTGTGAAATTACTGGCATTAATTGAAGAAAAACAGAAAATTTGAGTCATGAATAGTTTCCCTAGGGTAGTGAATCATTAAAGGAAAATATTATATTTATTCTAATGTGTGATGCCTCTAATTCTTAGTGGACATTTACCTGACTTGAGATATTTGTGTCATTATCACTGTGATAATGAATCTTGACTAGGAAAGAAGCAGTTACTCACATCTGTATTGCTGCTCTATCAGAGGAAGTTAAATATATATTCTAATTTTCCAAAGTGATTTCCTAGGAATCCTATTGGGTGCCACTGATGAAATGAGGTAAGAATTTATTTCTTAATAATGATAACCATTTCTTATCACATCCGAGGTGGACATTGATTTAATAAATATCACATTAAAACTCCAATTTAAAATGGCATGTCAAACTTTTTTAATAATTAAGCTTGTTTTCATCACTAATTACTAACATTCTTTGACAGTAACTCACAAGATATTTTCAAAAAGATCAATGAAATATTAGCTCATTAAAACTGCAGTGTCTATCATATTTAGCAGTGACTTTAGTTCTGAGAATCATAGTCCCATTTTTGGTGCTATATTATCACAATGACATTATAGGATGTTCTTTATAGTTAAACTTAAGGTAGAGCAGCTGGTTGACTCTTTTAGTATAATTTACAAGTATCTTGCTCTGCCTTAAATTTTGTCAGGCTATTAACCTCTATCGTTTTATATGATATGCTTTTATAATAATTGTGAGTTGCTTTTAGGAAAAAAGTAAGTGAAGAAAAAAGAAAGTAATCTTCAATCAAATGCTGGGCTTCAGGCCAAAAGAGAAAGGAAACGAATACAGCACTCAGTCTTCTGATTAAATATGCACATTATACAATGTTTGCTTACTTCTATTCTCATGAAATAATAACGAATACTGACAAGGATTGACAGTGAAAAGTTGCAAATAATAAAACAATGATAATCCTGATAAAAGTTTTATAATGCAGACTTTATACTAGACAATGTTCTAAGTGCCTTACTTGTGATAGTGAATGTCTTTGTGCTGGTGGAACCTGGAAAACCCAGAATGGATGGTAATAATGACTTCTAGACCTGATAATAGTAGGGGAAAAGCTGAGAGTGCCTGATGAAGCTGATGAGAATCATGAGAAGCCATGCATGGTGGCATATCCCTGTAATATTACTTCCTCGAGAGGATGAGGCAGGAGGATCCCATATTGGAGGCCGCCCTGGGAAATTCCTTTGCACTTACTCGGACAATAAGACCCCATCCCACCTTTTTCATAAAGAAGGATGCACTTCATTCTTAACTGGCCTTCTTACTCATAATCTTCCCCAATAACTTTATCCTTCATAAATGCAGAAAAATTTAGGGTTTTTTTTTTCACAAATGAAACCAAAATACTTCAACACGATACACAAAATTCTGTCTTGATTTGACTTGGTATATGTGTTAGTGCTCTTGGAGAAACACAATCAATACAAAAATTGCACAGATGCTTGTAAATTATGCAAAGGGATTATTAGGTTGTCTTGAAGGATAAGAGGTGAGAGAGACCTCAGTGGCCACATTCATGTCAGGAAGCCTGTGATCCAGCAGATACTCAGCCAAGGAAGCTGGAAACAAGAGGAGCTGAAGGTGTAGTGATGTCCTAAGATGGAAGACCTGGAATCACACCGCAGAGCCACTAATATAAGTCTGTGTCAAAAGAACAAGGAAAGCGGACGTTGATGCACAAAGGAAATAACAATAGCAAAAGACACATCTGCTCAGTGCTGGTCAAATGCAAATGAACAATGGTGGTTTCATTATGAAAAATCCCGACAGACACTGTGGTGACTAAACTACTTTGGGACCAATTTAATTGATTGGAAGCCACTTAGGGGTTTCATAAAACACACATCTCTGTGTGTCTGTGTGCAAAAGAGATAAGTGACCGTAGCTACATGACCCTCACCCTGCTCTTCTGGCACCCTTGCCCTACTTTGCTTCCCAGACACCAGAGACTGAGCAAATTTGCTCCACCATGCCCTGCTGCCCTGTTTTGTCTTGGAGCCAGCCAACCATGGACTGAATCTACAGAAACCGTGAATCTAGTTAATCCTCTTTTCCCTTAAATTGTGGATGTTCAGTGTTTCAACAATGAGAAAGCTGATGAGCAGGAAAATGTATTGACAGAGAATTAGAGTCATTACTGAGACAGATCTTGCTATGTAGTTTCGAAGCCTTTTGAACTGGTTTGTCCTGTAAAACTTGACTGTAGTTTGCCTCTGTCCTAAGACTTTGTGGGAGACTAAGATTAAGGGCAATGGACTAATTGATCTGGTAGGAAAAATTGAAAATAGCCCAGTGTTCTGATTATGGCATGAGTATGCCTGGCTGCTTCTAAAAAGATTTATGGTGAATGTCAGGGAAGAAAAGCAGAGGAAAACCATTGTAAAAGTTAAATTTTGATCCCAAAGGACCATATGTATAGTTGGGATTGAAAGAAAATGATTTCTAAGATGCAGATATTAGCACTGTTAAATATTAACAAAGAACTCTGTATAGAAACAAAAAAGAAAGATGCTTTGAGGTATTGCATCTTAGAAATTAACAAGACCCCAACCATTACAGGCTCAAACGTGCAAAAGTGGCAACCATTCACTTGAGAAGGAATCTCTAGGACCCTTGCTCAGCAAATAGTCTCCTAAAGAACTGGTTCCCCAAGATTTACTGACAGCTATGCAGGGACATGGAGGCTGCTGCAGGCATGATCCAAGGGAGCCTGTTTACTGCTTCTACTCTCAGCTGACTTTGTCCCCATCCACATGATGCTGGTTTTACCAGCAGGCAGAATGCAAGAGTTTTGGTGTCACAGAGAGGCTTTCACCTTGATTGCAAAGCAAAGATGGGGAGGGAAGATAGAGCCTCTGAGAGAGACAGAGAAAGAGACAGAGACAGAGACAGAGACAGACAAAGACAGAGACAGATAACATGTGGACCCCAACCAGAAAAGCCATGCGGGCAGGGCCACACATGCCCTGTGGAGCTCACAACTCTACCATCTACCCCAGCTGCCAAGTTTTGTTTAATGTTTACCCTTTGCAGTTTTGGCCTTGCTTTGGTCCAATTCTTTTCTTTCCCTCTATTACCTGAAGTTCTTGAGGTTGTAATCCTATGGATTTCCTATTCCCCAGATTGTTAAGTAGAGTTTTATTTTTTTTCCTTATAACTTCTGGTAAACTTTGTTGTACATTTACAACTAGTGTATTCCCATATGGGAATTCTGAGGTGTAGTTCTGGGGTGTTTCTTCCAGTGAGTATTTGCATTTCTTTTTTGGGAACAAAGGGTCAGTGTGTTGCAGACTATTATCTTCTATCCACTGCTTTAACTCCATGTGAAATTTGGAATTTTAGCTCTTTACTTGGGAGTGGATCAAAGATCTAATTTCATAAACAACACAGATTTCACATCCTTGACATTTACTATCTGTATTCTGTTTTCAGCTCATGGTTTATTTTGTATTGATTTTTTAAAATAAACAAACAAAATTGTATGTGATCAAGTACAACATGATGCTTTGAAATACTTATGAACTGTGGAATTCTCAAGTGTAGCTAATCACCTCACATAATTGCATTAATTTTATTGTGATATCTGTTTTTCTTTACCCTTAGACGTTTAAATTATTGTCTCCAAACTAAAACTACATTTAAAAAAGTTAACCAGAATCCAGTACTAATTCTTAAGAATTCTGTAAAATCTTTTCATTATGCATAAAAATGAATACTTTATACGTAATGTTTTGTTATATTTCCCAAGGTGACCCTTAAAACTCTTATGATAACAATGTTACATTATTTCAAAGATGGCAATATGTAATCCATTAACTAGTGATTTCCTACTGTTCATTTTTTTCTTCTGTAAATCTGTATAACTTGTACCCTTTCACTGTTTTTTTTCTTTTCTCCTTAAATAAAAAAAAACTTAAAAAAAAATAATGTTACACACCTATCATCTTTGCTTAACACAGAGCTTTACTAAAAGTGGCTGATACAAGATGAACAATATGTTAGTTAAGGAAAATCTTTTTGAAGTCTCTTCCCCTTACAATAGTCTTTCTAATGTTTAATAAAAACTAACATTTACTAAGCATTTGAATATGACAGGTAATAGTCCAAGTTTAGAGCTTAAAGTGTACTATAAACCCTTTCAAAATCTGCATAACAAAAAACTAATTGTTTTCTCAGTTAACAAATCTAGACACTAAGACTTAAAGGCTTAAGTGGACCGTCTAAAATGAAATCCTGAAACTGATTCTATCATGTGTAATTTTTTGTATTCTGTGGTCACAGAACCATGTGAAGCCAATGTGGATGGCTTCGTTGACTCATTGAGAGAATGCCAGCAGCTCTGCAAGGGACACTTAAGCATTCATAACTGAATGTATAAACATTGAACATGTGCATGCCTGAACACACACACGCATGTGCACACACACGCGCACACATCTATACCTACACTTTCAAAAACACAAGTGGTTTTTCTTCTCTACCTTTTCTACTAGGATTATACCATGTAAGCTTTATCCAAAGAGAGCCTCCAGTTTCTATATCATGTTAGTACTTGGAAGAAACATTGAGGAATATTTTATATCAGAAAAAAGCCACATGCAAGACAAATCTTGACCTGTTATTTTGCTTAGAATGCAATGCTTGATGCTTAAAGGTAAGACTTACAGAGTTTATTACTCCACAGTGAATCTTTGAGGCAATTTTGTTGAATATAGAAAATTAATTTACAAATTCACATACTTCTGTTCCCTATATCCATATCTATAAAGCCAATGTTAAAAGTTACTTTCTCAATTAGAAAAATAAAGACCATGAATATAAACATATGTAGAAATGACAGTATCACAAGAAACTTAAGAACACGTTACTGAACAGTTTTCTGAGTTCAGATTATAACTTTAGTCTTGTCTATGTGACCTTGAACAGAAAAAGGAAAAATACTCACTTGGAATAAACTGCTTCCAGCTCTGCCTTGTGTGAGTTTATCCCAAGTGACTATTTTTCCCTTTTCTGAAGAAAAAATATGAGGCATGATCTATGACCTTCATATTTTCTTCCAGGCTTATGACAAAAGAGCAAATTTGTCCCCTGTGGTAGCAATGATAATATTATGGCCCCCTCAGCCTGGCCCACATCAGAGTGGCCACCCAACAGAGAAGATGGTCCTCTTTCTCAGGGTGCGGGGTTCCTCCTTCCTCTGTAACCCCTGCTCCTCTATGGGTGGACTCAAGGGAAGAAGTGAGAATCTTTCTACTTTATTAGTTTCCTGTAATGATGTCATATTTTCAAGGGTTACAGCCAGCAATTGCTTCACATGAGATATTTTCTTTTTCTTTCTTTCTTTCTTTCTTTTCTTTCTTTCTTTCTTTCTTTCTGTCTGTCTGTCTGTCTGTCTTTCTCTTTTTTAAGAAATCCACCTTCCTTGTTTTCTGGGACCCTCCTTTGTAGAATGTAATGCAGTTCTTACTGGCTGGTTCCTGGTTTTCTGTGGTCTGTCTCTAAAGAGATTCTTTCTTGATGTAAGTATAAATGAATATCGAAGAGGCGCCCCTTAGGCATTGTTGTTTGTGTGTGTGGTACCAGGGATCAAACTCACAATCTCTCATTTGCCAGCTAGGTGCTTATGCCACTGAGTTGAATCCCCAGTCCCTTAGGCAAAATTTAGTACCCTCATTGTAGTGCTTTTATGTGTGACCAATGCGCAGTCCAGTGAAAATCCTCACTCATCCTTCTTCTGAGAAACCTGGGGTCACAGATGATGCTAGGACAGAAGTCCCTCTGCTTAACTCCACATGAATGCGGTGTGATTTCGGTGTCCCAGACATAAACCAGACAGCTTTTCCCTGGCACCTAAATATGAGAAAAACCAGCTGTCCATGCAATTTCTTTGCAGCCTTTTTCTTTGATATAAATTACTATGGGGGTGCCTCTTCCTTTAAAGGGACAGGGGTACAGAACTGACAAAAATTCTCCAGTTCCAAGCCTGCAACCATTCATAGCCTCATTTGACCTTGTGGGGAAAGAGTCACAGCACCGATTTTCCGCACCTCTCTGTCCAGGTCCCGCACGGTGGATCTGCATCTAATGTGTTGAGCTTTAACCAAAATTGAGAATGAAAACTTGCATAGTGGACTCTTTTGTTACTTTTACAATATATTTTTCACTTTAGAAAGACAACTAGTATCTACCCGATAGCATTATATGCTAGAAAATACATATATATGACCATCACTTTTGATATTATCTGCACTAACTCTGAAAAGCTTTATGTTAAAATGATTTACACTTAGGTCTGAGGGAAACACTAAGTATTTGTAATAAAAATGAAGTATTAACTTCACGGTTGCACACAGGGCAGCTGTAAGTGGGAAAACATAAACACAGACAGGAAAGACACATAGTAAAGTGAAGAATGTGGGCAATCTTGAAGGAAGAAAGAAACTTTGGGCCCTAATACAAAAGCAACTTGATACTGGGTTTTGCGGTAACTGACATTGTGAAGCAGGAAAATGAAGAGAATGCCCCAGAGTCACAAAAACTCAGTTTTGGAGCAAGGTATTGTTTATTGCCAGCAACTTCACGAGGGACCTGTGTCACCCTGAGAGCAACCAACAGAACTTTCTTCCCCACTTTTGTATGTTTTCTCTTCTGTGGGGTGATTCTGTACTGGGGGTCACGTGAATCTTAGTGACAGGAGCAAAGCGGCTGCCAAGAGGTGAACAGTGGCCAAGGGGGCACGGGGAGTCCTGGAGGAGCTTTCCAAGTCTGTTATGTCCGGCTGGTGCTACCTCAGAGCTGCACCTGCACACAGCTGAGTCATAACTGTCCCTGTTAACCTCAGGGAGCTGCACTGGGCACCTAAGCCCCCAGTGCCCGATTTCGCCCCAGGAGGTGGTTTCCTCTCTGGATCGTGCTGTTGTGGAGTAAAATGATGATAGATAACGAGATTGTTTGCAAAGGTTATATGACTCATTTATTTCTGTTAGTGCATGTTTTTAGGGCATAGTGACTGGGTTTGTCATGACACATTGATCCGTATTCACAGCCATATGAGTTCTCTTTTGTGCCCTACCCCTTGCATCCCCCTCTGCTCCTTCCATGTCTTGGACCCTTCCACCTGGAAAAGATCTATTTCAATTTGTTTCTATCAGTTCTTTTTCCATGCCCTCTGAATACCGAGGAGCTCCAGTTGTTTTAGCCTGGGCTGGATTCCCAGCTGCATTACAAACTCGTGAAAACTACAGATTAATGCCACCTCATCTTAAAATAGGAAAAATTATACATGGCCAAATGGAGCATTATCTTATTGACGATCCTGCGAGAAGGATATAACTAAATCCAGTATCTTGTCTACCTAATAAGAATTTAGTAGAGAGGGATTCTGGACCTGTTTTTAATATGCAAGAGTGTGCTCGGATTACAGGATTTTGAAAGCACTTTCTCACCCTAAAGAACTATGGGTAATAGGGGCACCTGATTGCACGTGTGTGTCCTTTAGGTCTCCCTGGCCTCTCTATTTGCACATCTCTCCAGCACATTCACCTGTAGTTTACAGCTTTTTGGAGGCTCTGCTTTTTAAGCCTTGAGCCATATAAAATCCTCATCTTCCTCCTCTCACAAGCATTCTCCACACATCCAACTCAGGGTTGTGGACCTAACAGCATGCAGTGAATTCAGGTTGAATTTTTTCCCTGAGGTTTCTTTTATAAAAAATCATAAACCCAATGGCACCATAGTATAACTTCTGTTGGAAAAGAAGAGGAAGATGGATAAAGGAAAAGAAAGAAACTGGTACATGCAAGCAGGAAAAAGAAGCCAAGAAAACATCAGAAATGGTTCCTGTCATGTAATACAATGAATAGCTTTTAATCCTACTTGCAGTAGAGATTCTAAATGTGCCTAGGTTTTTTTAAAGTTCTTATGAATACACAATAATTGAATTCAATAATAATACTAATGGGTGGTATTTATTGCTTTTAGTGATTACAAATTTTTCAATATCAAAAATAAGTATAAGGCTAAATTTAATTAACGTGGTTGTAAACACATCTGCTTCAACTTTTTTCATTCAAGAAAGATAATTTGAATTTTTCTATTGGGAAAAATATATTTTAAAGTAAAATAGTTGGTGCACATACTATTTAATATTTTCAGTGCTTCGATGGAGAAAGGATTATTTCAACATTCAGACAAAAGCTTCTGACCTAGAGACATTAAAGTGAATTTACTTTCAAAATAATCCACTAACAATTTCCAGTCAATTTACAAATGCATTTTCACATTTATTTAAATGACATTTCTAAATAATGGAATGTTTTGATCACATTGATTAAGAAAGATGATTTAAATTCTGAGACCCTGAAAGTTAATTTTAACTACCAAGCTATAGTGGTTTAGACTGAGGATTTAGCTCAGTGGCATAAATGTCTGCCTGAAAAGCAAACAAAACAAAACAAAAACAGACTGTACCAGTTTATGCCATTTCATTGTAAGAGAGCTTTCATAAATCACTTGTTTTGGTTTATTTTCCCAGACCACAGCACACACTATCAATTTCAATGCCTAAGTAAAAACTAATAACTTCTAATTTGTGATAAAGTAATTACAGTATGATTGCTAGTTTTAGTCACAGGGGATGGCTTGAAAAACCTTAGCTGAATGAAAGAGGAAAAGTAATTAAATCAGGGCACTTTGAAATTATCTGACTATCCATTATTAAAGTTATGGAGAAACTTTTCACGAGAATCACAGTGCTACTTTGGATACTAATAGACTACAACTTGAAACTACTGACTTACCAGGACTTTTATTTTATCATGTAACAACCCTAAAGCCCACTGGTTGGAAATTTCCTTATCCATCACAAACCTATACATATGGCCAAAGCATTCTGCTTTTAAAATGAGTTTTTCTTTCTGGATGACTTAGAGTTTTAGACAGTTCATTTACTACGAATAATTTAGAAATTCAGAAAATCTAGAAAACTCTAGTGAGATCAAAATGCTATGAATGATAACTGTGTTCAAATAGCAAGACTAATGAAAGCTAAATCTCTCCTGAAAAACATTGCTAGTGGTAATTGAAGACAGATTGAAAGTTTAAAATTGGTTTCTGGAGATTTTCCAAATTTTCACTATAGTTGTCAATATCAACAAAAAAAAACCAATATATGGAAAATAGTTATTTATCAGGGTCCCTGCTTCATTCTCCTGAGGCCACCGAGAATAGTCTCATATGACAGACACTAACTTGGAGGACTTGGGATGCAATCTGAAGGCTCAATGAAACTCAACATTGGGAAGTAGTTTTAAGCCAGAGATTCTAGACACAGACGTTCATGCAGAAGATAAGCAACACAGCTGGCCACTGTGAATCAGTGCCACCAAACTGCCTTGGTAACAAGACCACAGCATGGGCAGGGACATTCTGATGAGGAGCTGTTTTTAACACTGAGCATCCATTCTCCTCTACAAGCCAAGTTAATGGAGAATCCCCAATTCACCATCATTAGGTTGTGAAACACGCTAAGTTGTAGGAAAAGACTGCATTTCTGGGGAGGTGATTATGTGTAAGAGGCAATGAAGTAATTATTTCTTGTAGCAGATTTGAGCCAATCCCACTTACAGGGTATGTGTCTGTCTATCTATCTATCATATGAACATGTACATCCATACATTCACACACACATACCTCTATGCAAATGTTTGTGTACTTATGGCATCACACATATGAGACACCTACCTGTAAACATATAAATTTGTGATTGATAGACGGAACACTTAAAATTAATAACAAAGACAAGCCACAAGGTGAGAGATTTTATGTTGAGCATTTCTCATAGAAAATGCTCTCTGTCTTTTGCAGAGAGATCGATCATTCAGCAGATATTGAACCTGCCGCCCCTGGGTGTCTTGGAGGGTGAAATGAGAAGTCTGCATATAATAATTCTGTGAATAGACTTAACACCTAAAAGTGGAAGTAGACATAGCATTGTGATAAAGGTAAAAATGAACAGGGGAGACCGTAGCAGCACAAAGGGCTGAGCAGGGAGAGGTTACTTTTATCCAATATTTGATTGAGTGACCAGCACAGGACTTCAGACCTCACTTCTAACTCCATCAAGTAACACACAGCATGAGGCTGAAAGGTTTGTTCTATGCAGACGGCTCAGAGTCCATCCCTTTGCTCTTTTTAATTATACATGAGTCACCAAGATTATAAACAGGAAAAAATACACTAAGGATAAAACAAAAATTCGAGGTTCTTGATCTTCCAAGCATGAGGAAGAGCCCGATAACCCTGCCCACTTTTCAGTTCCCTGGAGAGGCAGAGAAGGTGACCCCATGAGCTGGGATGTTCTCACCGATCCTCCAGGTCTTCCCTTCACACTTTTCCTCCTACTTTGAGGCTAAACACCAGAGGTCTTTCACTGGACAATGATGTAAGCTGCTCTTTTTCTCAGATCTGGGCCACATCATTCTTACTACTGGATGTGCTGAGATTCTAGCTTTACTGTGAGCTGCAAGAAGAGTGTTTGACACTGTGCTGACTCTGGTAGTGTCAGGCGATTTCAGGACTGCCTGGTTCAAATGACCTTGTCTTTTCTAGAAGAAAAACTTTTGCTCTCAAGAATGCTTCAGCCATTGCAATGCGGAGGAGTTCTGCGAAGCTGAGTCTCCTTGGTTATTGTGATGTGTGATGGTTAGCCTTGTAACACATGCTTGTAATGTTGCCCCTGCCTCACAGGTGCTAAACCCAGGACTTGGATGATTGATTTAACCATTCACAGTTCCACAAATGGCAGCATCAGGTCCTTTCTTTAGACCCCAAGTCTGCTGAACTCTACTGCTTCAACCTCAGATCCTGCGTCCCTGGGCAGTGTCTGTCTGTGAGCCTGAAATGTGGCACTGCAAGTATTTGAAACTTTCCAGCTGTATTCACTGAGTATGATCTCCCAAGTCCCAGGTGCTAAATGGGTGTCAACATTTCCTGTCCTCCTGCTACTCAGTCTTTGGGCAGCGTGAAGTCCAGATTTTTCTACAGTGTCATCTCATAATAACACACCTAGAAAGACACCAATTTGATATGTTTGTGTAGGGCCAACCTTGGTCTCATTTTCTTTGGTCCATAGCAGTTAGGTACAGTGACGTCCTGGCTTATAGATAAAGAAACTTGTACCATGCTGTCCCAAACTCATCACAAGGACTGGTAAGCTTCGTTCCTCAGTGCAAGAGGAGACAGAATCCTCTAATTCAATCAATTAACTAGTGAGAAATATGGGAGACACGACAGAGTGACATGGCAATTCTCAGACAGACCTGGGTGGGTCCTAAGTTTGGATATCTATGATCTTAGAACAAAAAGCTGTTCACTGTGAAGATCAGTGCCCTTGGGTAAAAATGTGTCATTCACATATACTATATGTATATTACATATAGTAGATGTGATATTATATCATGTATAATAAATTGTGATGTGTAACATCTTTCTTCATAGTATAGGCTTTAGAAATTTGGTACAAAAATGTCATTTTAAAGCCTGCTTCCCCAAGACCAAATGATCTGGAATTGTAAAAAATAAAAATACTAAAATAACAAAAGATCACAAGATTACCCTGAGAAAGTTATTTGTTTCTGAACAATAGAACTGCAGTCCTCTGATACACAAATGGAAAGTCTCTGAAAGAATCCTATTCAGTTTTATAGAATTTTAAGTAAGGATGGAAGACATCACTATGAAATGGCATTTCTATCCCTTCCCTTGCAGTGGCAAGCAGAACACTGAAACAACACCCTGATTTGGAGGCAGATTTATTTTACATCAACGGGCACTGATTGGGACCATTCTCAAAATATCAGACTTTGATCTCTGGTGGTCTAGGGCTTATATGGGATAAGCAAGCAAGAAGTGCAGAGGCAGATTGGTTTGTCAGTTGGGGATTGGGTCTTACAGTATCCATAACAGGGACCAACTGTTTCTAAGAAACAATAGTAACAGAAACTGTAACCGGAACTGTTACCTGGGCAATTAATAAATGGAAGTAAATGGAGGTCTACTGGCTGGGGGGAGGGGCATCTTGTGCTGTCCCTTATTACCTCTTATTCTGGTGCCCTTGGATTCAACTCCAAGATGGGGAAGAAAACTGACGTTGTTACAAGGATAAGTGAGAAAAGCCCTTGAAAATAAAAGTACTGTACAGCCTTATTGGATCACAGGAGAAATGTGTGATTAAAATCTGCAAAATTCCATAAACGTTAAAGCTAGCAGCACTCTACAAATATGGGGTGTGATGTGAAACAGCGGTAGGGGTTAGAACCCATTGGGAGAGAAGTTCTCAAACTCGCAGCCCACTCACTGTTCTGATCACACTCAACTTCTATAAATCAAATAGCACAATTAATTTTTAAGCCAATGTGCTGTGACATTTTACAGGAAATAGTAAATGCTCACAGCCCACATGTCACCATGGAAAACAGGTTCCATGAACCTTCAAAAGACCCCAAGGAATATCCTGGTTTCTTTGAAAAGAAATGAAGGAAAAGAGACTGGGAAGGGGTAAAAGGTAAATTTCATGTGGAAAGGCAATGCTTTATGACACAAAACCCAAGACAATTTTAATGAAGCATTAATTTTTGTCAAATATGATTGTTTCCTATATGAATATTCATTAACAATTTTGTTTCTTCTGTATAAATGATTCTGTATAAATTTTAAAATTTTTACATTGATAGTCAAGGAGGACATCAGAGTATATAGCACAGTGTGGATGACTGTAGTGATGCTGGGAGAAAGTCACTGTGCAAAGCATTTTGGAGGACGTGAAGAGGAATGAAATAGAAGTGGTACTTTAGTCATCATGTGTGTACAGGGCTTCCTCATAAAGCCAGGCAGGATGTACTAAGCAAAGCTCCAGGGATGCTGTTGGTGCAATTTCACGGACGCATGTGCCTGGTATTGTTGCATGTAGGAGCCAAAGGGAAAAACAGTGAGAGAGAGGAGCAAAAATGAGCTAAGTGCCTTCTGAAAACAGAAGTTCGGGGAGCAAGGAGGACTAGTGCACAAATGCGGAAAACACCAAGCCTCATCTAGAAAGCACAGAAAGTAGATAGTGAACGGTGAGGGCCAGCCCTGCATTGGAAACAGGAAGGGGGACATCCAGAGAAGGGAAGCAGTAGCATCCGTACTCCTCCAGCTTGGGATGGCCCTCCTCTTCATACTGCTTGCTCACACCTCAAGTGGCTCAAAATCTGGGAAGACAAAATCCAAGCCAGCCCCACTCTTTGCTCTCTGTCCAGTTGCCTAATTTCTTTTCCTCCACCTACCAGAAGGATACTGAGTGATTTTCAACACACTGAAATCTTAAATTATATGAGGCCCTGCTCTCAGGGGACATTGATTCCAAAGCAAGACCACAGTGGTGAAGGATGGGGCTTTGCAGGAGACAGCAGCACTGCTAAAACAACGTTCCTAAGGACAATCATTCTGTACTGGACTTCAGTTGCCTCTTTTCAGATACACAGGCTCCTCTAAAGAAGCCTCACTTGAATGACTTTCCGGACCCTAATGCCCTGTCCTTAGGGTCTGTTTCTAGTTCCCTTTCAGCTCTGCACACTGGGGCTTTTTCCTTTCTCTGGTAGAGGCCCTGGAACTGGGCGTATCCAGCTGCCCACAGAACAGATGCAGCCCTGGCCCCATTTACTGGCATTTTTAATTCTAGTAAGTTGCTTCCTCGTTGGGGGCCTTGCTGATTCTCCCTTTGCAAAGGAAACAAAGGCATTTAGTTTGCTAAGTGATATTTAGACAAGGAAGCTGCAAAGTGCTTAGAAGGCAGGCCATCAGTGTCAGTCTCTGAACATTCTTCTCATTTGTCTTTAAATGTGGTTCACGGCTTTTGCTTATACTTGAATAGAAAGTGTGTGTGTGTGTGTGTGTGTGTGTGTGTGTGTGTGTGTGTGTGCCCGCGTGTGTGCGCGTGCATACCCCTCCTCCACCTCCACCCCACCACACCATTTTTAATAAGGTTAGCCTAGCACATCCATCCTATCTCTACCATTCTGCAAAATCAACTTTGCCTGCTTTCTGTTGTGTTTCTTTCTTTACAATACTAAGTGCCTTCTCCAATCTGAGATAGATTATTTTGACACATTCACTCAGGAGTGAACTGTTCACATTCTGTGGTCCACAAAGCCTGAGAACAGTGATAAATAGCAGCATACTGAAGACGACTGCAGCGCACACACTCCTGGTGATCACACGTGTGTTAGACGGAATAATGTCCTCTGGTGAGGATGTCACACCCCTGGTGCAAGGGGACGTGGAGTGATTTTGCAAAGCAGACATGATTTTGCTGTTGTTCTTCAGATCGCCGGTGGTAACCAGAGCCACGTGAGGAAACTTAGAGGTAAGAGGCTGTGGGGGACATGGTCTCTGACCCTCCCTGCTGTGGCCTCCAGTGGACTGCTAGAGCACTTTCATCACCAAATCTTAATTCCAGGAAGCACGCAGCTGCTCTCAGGAGCTGACAGGAGCGCCAGGCAGCTCCCACAGAGAGAGGGAATGAAATGCAGGCACAGTGCCCCAAAGGAAGCCATGTCCCGAACAGCAACTAAATTTCACTATTTGTTTGTTGCAAATGTAAAACAAGACTGAATGCCACTTTGAAATGAATTCACTTGTGACAAATTTTCCTGTCCTTATTTGCATATCACCTTTTTTGCCCTTGAACTTAGGTATGCCTCCTTGACATTTTCAAGCATTAACATAATACATTTGTTCTTGTGTATGATGTACTTTATTCTGTAGGTTTTAAAATTAATAAATTAATTAATTATTTTTGGTTCCAGACATCAAACTCATGACCTCCCACTTGCCTGGCAGGAGCTTGTGCTTTTGAGCTAACTCCCTGGCCCTATTCCACAATTTGTATTTAATATTTTCCTTTTCTTTCATTAAAATTGCTGCTGTCTGCCAGGGAGTATGCTAGGTGACCAACGCATGAATGGCAGTGATGAATTATACACCCTAGGCACATGTACCTATGTGCATGTATGTGAATTTGTCTGTTTGTGTATATATTTCCTATGCCTTCATATGCTTAGAATGAGTAATTTAAAAAATGGAGTCTATGTTAACTAGGAGATTGTGAGGGATACATTTTTCAACAAGAAATGTCTACTGTGCCCTATTGATTTACTGCAGACAGGAATGTCTGTTTTTCTGTATATACATTCTAGTAAGGGTCACACTTACATAGCAGAGAGAGAAACTAGGAAGTTGCTTTTTTGAACCACATTCAACCAAAAGTCAAGACTCTCTGGGTAGTTTCACTATTCTTTTTACCTTTATTTCAGTTATACATATTTAACTGATACTAAAATGTAAAAAACTAGTGTGCATTAATGGGGGAAGTGACATTTAGGTACAGTTATACAGGACATAATGTTTAAATCAACTTAAATGCATGTCCTCAGACTCTAGCCTCTTCTTTATGGTAAAGTCTCTCGGTACTTCCTTTTGGCTCTGTGAAATTCACAGTTTGGCATTTTAATCTGCAGCCACCCCAGTGTGTGATGAGAATCCTCACTGCTGACTGCTGATCAAAGCCACCAGCCCTTCCTCCACTCTGCTCCCTTCAGTCTCTGGTAGCTATCCATGCTCTCTCTCAACTTACACATCGAGTTTTTCAGATTCTAGGTGCTAAGAAGATTGTATAGTCCTTGTCTTTCCGTGCCTAACTTACCCAATCACTTCCTTGAGGGTGCAGCTGATGATTTTGTTCTTTTTAATGACTGAACAGTATTCCATTGTGTTTATATGCCACAACTGCTTTATGCACTAATAAGGTGGTGGATCTTGGACTATTTCCAATCCTTAATGATTGTGAATAGTTCTCTAATAAGTGACGAAACTATTCTACAGTAGTTCTGTTTTTAACCTTTTGAGGAACCTCTGTAATGCTTTCCATAAAGCTCTACTACTTCATATGGCCACCAGCAAAGTAGTTCTTTTTCTCTATTGCCTCACCAGAACTTATTTCATTCAACTTTTTTAAAATCTAGTTTAACCAATCCATAAACACATGGAAGTTGCACATATTAATGTGATTCCATATAAAGTTTGATACCTAAATACAGTACATATTAAGTAAAAACAAACATTTAAACTAACAGTTATTTAAACATTGCTTCTGTGTAAACATTTATTATTTCTTTATGATGAAAATGTTAAAATCCCTTTAGCTCTTTAAAGTAGGCAGCAATTGTTCTTACCTGCATTCACTGTACAGTAGGACACCATTTCTCACTGCTGTGCACCTATGACTAAGTGTCTGTTTATGGATCTTTCTTTCTCCAGCCTTTCCCAGCTCTCCTCAGCCCAGGTAGCTACAGCCGGACTCTTAACTCCTGTGAGATCAACAGCTTCAGATATCACAGGAGCGAGACATACAGCACTCATCCTTTCCCTGACTTATTTCACGTAGCCTCATCATCTCTGCTCCCTCTTACCTTTCCGCAGTGACAGGATTTCATACTTTTTAGTACTGAACACCATTCCAAAGCATACAGGTGCCATAATTTTCCTTAGCCACCATTAAACTGGTGGATGCGTGGGTTGTTCCATTCCTCTCCAGTTTTCGGTAGTAATGCAATCAACAGGGGAGGGCAAATGTCTCTTCAGCCTGGCTTCATTTCATGTGGCTCTGTACCCAAGAAAGCAATGGTTGCATTCTATTTAAGAGGCATAGTTCTAGCTTTTTCTGCGAGCTCCATGCTGCCATCTATAGCTGCTGTGCTAACTTACCTTTATAACAGCAGAGTACAGGTGCTCTTTTGGCTCCATACCTCGCAATATTTATTATTTTTAGTAAGTCATTCCTAATGGAGCAAGGTGGTGTTTCACTTGGGCTTGCTTTGCATTTTCCTGAATAACAACTTCCTGATTAACTCCCTTGCCATCCCCGCTGGTCACTTGTATGTGATTCCTTTAAGAAATGCCTGCTTAGTTCAATTTTCCCATATTCTTATGTAGATTATTTGAATAAGCTGGGTATTAGTTTTGTTTTGTCTGTCATTGGGTTTTAGAGTTCTGCATATATTCCGGTTACCAACTCTTTGTCAGATGTTTAGTTTGTGAACGTTTTATTCCATTTTTTGGTTGTCTCTTCATCCTGTTGATTGCTTCCTTTGTTGTGATGGAGACTTTGTTGCTTTTTGGTGCAATTCATTTGTCTAGCTTTTCTCTTGCTTCTCTGCCTTGTGGATCTTGGCTAAAAAACTGCTGATGATTCCAGTGTCCTGAAGTGTCCCCCTATGTGTTTTTCTAGCAATTTTGTAATTTCAGAGCTTACTTTTACTTTTTTTAAGCCATTTTGAGTTAATGTTTGTAACTGGTAAAATGTAAGAGTCTACTTTGATTCTTCTACATATGAATATCCAAATTTCCAGGAATAAATTGTTGAAAAGACAACCTTTTCCCCCAAAGTATGCTTTTAGCACCACTGTCAAAAATCAGCTGGCTGCAGGTTCGTGGTTTCACTTCTGGAGTCCGCATGCTGTCCCACTGCTCTGGGTGTCTGTTCTGATTAAAATCCCGGTTGTGTTCCTGAGGGTTGCCTCACAGGATGTTTTTACTGCCGGGAAATCTAGTGTCTCTTTCTTTGCTCTTATGTTCAAAATGGCTTTGGCTATTTGGGGATTTTTATGTGGTTCCCTGTAAATCTCAAGATCTTTTTTTATAATAATATGAAAAAATGTCATTAGTATGTTGATAGCAGTTGAATTGAATTGTTTAAATCACTAGAAAATAAGTTATCCACTTTTAGATATGCACGACACAATGGCACAGAAGGAGCAGGTCACCTACAATTTAAAAAAACAGCCAACATTCCCAAAGGGAGACCTAAAGATCAAAAGCACAATCATCAGTGGGTCTTGACATACAGCAGAATTCCCAGAAATTGAAGCAGCGCAGATTCTTGGTCATGGAAGTGAGATCAGATGGAAGATCAGCCAGTCCCCGAGCAGCCTCTGCTCTGCTGGCTGAGGGAATTTCCCTCACTTAGAGTCACCCATGCTCCTACTCTGCCTTCTGATCCAGTCCCTGCTGTGATTACATCGTGATCATAGCTAAGATGGGCAATTGGTACATTTTGTGACTCTAGGGACCACAGTATTAGCACCTCCCTTCCTGGTTGTATAAATTCACACATCTGAAGCAACATTAAGAGTTAAACACTAGAAAATTTTATGAAACAGATTTTAGGGTTATTTCATGTCAGAGTTTCATTCCGATTTAGCTGTGAGCGGTGATTCGCTTCTTGCCTGTCCTAATTGCCAGTAGCAATATCCAAATTCTTCGCGATCTTTATATAACGTGATACTTCTTTCTAAACCACCCTACTGTTTTGTGCCAGTTTTCTTGCTAAATTCCCTGCTTCTCTGGCTCATCTCCCATAGTTTTGTGTGAAATGAAAAGTTAAGATTTCCAGCGCTCCAACAGTCCAAATAACTGAGCCAATTTTTGTTGTGTGCTACAGAGTATCTCCTTAGAAAAGCTACGTGTCATTCCTTTCTGGCTTAATTTGATGTGCCAGTTTTATGTCCAGTTCTCTTTTTCTTGTCTTTATATATTTAGGAGTTTATTAATTATATGTTAAACATTTATCTTTTAATATTGAACTCTCCTTGCGCAAAAACTGTTTGATGTTTTAATAATGACAACCCACGGTTCCACACTTGAGATGCAGGTAAAGTTAAGCATTCGGGAGCACATGGCAGGGTTACTATCTGCCAGACCTGAAGAGAGGGACCGAGCCGCCGCTGTCTGTTCTGCTGAGAACTGGACACACTTTCCCTGTCCAAGCCCAGGTAGCTTTCAGAGGATGTGCTTTCGGATTCTGTTGGCCATATGGGCTGTGTGGCAGCCACTCACTCCAGCATTCTAGCATAGAAGATCTAAAAATAATATGTAAGCTCGCAGCAGTGCCTGCCTTGTGATAAAATTACATTTATTAAAGTAGAGGAAAAGCTGGGTTGGATCTGAGGACCACGATTCACCAGCTCCTACACCACCTCCTTCACCCTGGGTGTAGAATTCCCCTTCCTCATATTTTACTGCCTATGTTTTTTCCACGATCTTGCCACTCTTAATCAGTCCTGATTCAACAGGCAAAGAAATCCTAACTCAAAACAGATTGTACAGTGAGGAACATTTATTTTTTCACCTCCAAAGCAGCTCCACATTAGGGTTCTTCTGGGGCTTTTTTCTTTTCTCTTTCATTTTTTTCTCTTGCAGTTTACTTGGACAATTTATATGTTCATCTATTATCTTTACGCTGATTCAAAGATTGTAGTGTTTCTATTTTCTTTAAGTTGTCGAACGTGTTTCTTGATTCTGTATTTTTTTTTTTTTTTGTAAACTGAGGATTACTTTTTGGAAACATGATCAGATGCTGTTTCATGGAAAATGTATTGTTGCTATCACATATTACCATCCATCAGGATATTGTGTCTGATGCTCTGTCTGTCTGTCTCTTTGTCTCTCTCTGTCTCTCTCCCTTTGCCATAAAGCAGTCATTGGGTGGTCAGTGTTTAGACTGCTTATTTCACTAGGACAAAACTAAAAAACAGAGAAATCAGGAACTGTCAGACTCAGTGCCATAACAGGATCCTGGAGTAAGTGTGACAATATTCTCTATCCCCACTTTAAAATGTACCTTGCAAAGGGCCCTCTCACAGCTGTTCCTTTGCTATCATGTTTGTTCCAACTCTGGTTACTCTTGCTTTGACAACTTGTGTAGCCCCTTAATTATTTTTGTGGTTTCTGCCTTTACTTCCTTACCTGTTTGTCATGGGATAACAGAGCAAGTTTTAAAAAATAGCCATTAGGCCAGTCATGGTCTTAGTTACTTTCTCCTTGCCAAGATACAGTACCTGATGGCCAAAACTGAAGGGAGAGGAGGTTTATTTGGGTTCACAGTTTGTGGAGGTTTCAGCCCATAGTTGACTGGCTCCAACAGGGAGGCATGGAGGCAGGTCACATGGCAGACAGGAAGCATAAAGAGATCAAAAGAGGAGGCGGGAGGCAGACCATCCTGGCCCCTCTCCCCACCTCAGGACCTTCTTCCTACCAGGCTTCACCTCCCACATCACATTTCACTGGAAAATCACCAGTGGGCGCACGCACTCGTGAGTAGCATGCTCTACCCATCTCCTCTGAGCACATCAGGCCAGTGGGGGCAGGGACTTTTCTATAATCCATAACTCTGCTTTCAACCTCTCTGTATTTTCCATGTCATGTAGGGTGGAAGACAAAGCCCTCATCAGGATTGATAGCTTTTACCTTCCATGACTCTTTCTCACTAACCTCACTTCCAGCCTTGGCACCCTTTTGTGACTCCAGAAGCCCCATTACTACCACCCTAAACACCTGGAGCCCTTTCTCACCCAACACTTTCCACTCGTTTTGCATTTTGCCCGGCTGCGTGCTCCTGTCCCTGTCATTCACATTAGCGTGCCCTTCAGTTTCCAGAATGCTCTTTTGTACTCTTCTCATCTAAAACCCTACTGTTCAGTATTTTCTTTTCTCAGCCCTGGCTTGTTTCTCAGGCCCTGGGTATTGTTTGTTGACAGCCTTTCTTCTTTGTGCATGAACCACGAGAAGGAAACTTTGTGTCTTGTTGCTCATTCTCTGATCTGATAGTTTTACAGTTGTATGTGCCAAAAATGGCCCAGGATCTGGTTCATGTCAAGGAAAGAGCTGCCAAGCATAGGTCCTGTGCTAGGTGGTAAGCAGCCGCGTTTTTGAAGATCATGGGTTGGTGGCAGTAGGAACAGATAGGAGGGCAAAAGGAAAAAAGGAGGAGGAAGCAGAACCCCCTCTCAATCAGCCCTAACACAGCTCAGACATCTCTAGCTCCAGGTGCCTCCCACTGAAATCAGACACTGCTAATGTCGGGGGCCACCATTCCATCCTTCTCTGATGTTAGAACTGAGGAACTCATGGCCTGCCACCCCGGGCAACACGGCCTCCTGAGTTTAGCTATAGACAGTCACCAGGACAGCGCCAGGTCCGCAGCAGCATGCAGGGAGGCAGTGACTCATCCAGCTTCTGTGCCCTTAGGAGGAGACCAATGTCTCTCCTGCACTAAGTGCTCAGTAATTCACGCATTTTATTGAAAGGCAGAATGAAGGAATCTGAATAAGAAATGGCATCTAGTAACTGTGAGTCCTTATCCCGCCTTATTCAAATGGTGCAGCCCTGAGCTGGTGTTTATTCAGACTCTGTATATATGCAAAAATTCTGTTTATATGTCTGGCAAGGGCAGGTTAGCGTCCTATTGCTCTTTACTTTGGAAAACTCCTGCTCCCCCAGACAGCTGTACTCCTCATCTTATGCGTACAATAATCCCACCCCTTTTGCTACCTAAACACTTCTCTATATTTGATTCTATTTAAAGTGAGAAAACTACTTTAATAAGCAAATATATGACAAGGATTAGAATTAATGCATATGGAATTCCTAATAGGTTGGTGATGCTGAAGAAACCTGGCCCACTGGTGTCATTAGCAGCAGGAGCAAAAGTTGCTCCCATTATTCAACTGTTGTGTTTTATTTTCCATTAGGACATTCAGTTTAGTAAGGAGGTGTAGAATCATTTTAGAAACCAAGTTTGGGATAATGTAAACATTGTTTGTGCTACCTGGGGAATTTTAATGACATTTTAGAAAATGCTTCCCAGGCAATGAGATTCTTAAAGGAAAATCATACAACTCAATGCTAATGGAATTAAATTTTTAACATCATTACCAACTATTGGAGACTTTCTAAAATCAGTGCTTTATTTCAAAAATAACTATGCATAGTATTTTATATAAATGTTATATGGTTACATACAGTGCATATGTGTTATGTTATATACCCTGTGTTATAATTTATAAGTTGGAAAAGATACGTTTTCCAAGGAAATCATTGTACAGTGATGCCTAATACAGTTTCTGATACACAGTGAACATTAAGTGAATATCACCCTTCTCCTACTCACTCTTCATATTTTTAAGTCCTTTAATTGAGAAGGAATAATAAACCTATAACATTAAGTAGAGGAGAAAAACATTGGATAAATCGTTTTGTGCTTTATAATCACCTTGTACCAACAGTCACCCATTTCTGGAATTCTCCTTTTGACATTTGGACATCATTTTATCTCCAGTTCTTTTCTGAGCTTATCACAAAGTCTATTCTTGGAGTTATTTTCTCCAAGAGTCAGTTAAGCAAAATAGAAGGTGTGGGCTTTTATGAATGAAATTGAAACATGTGCTTTTTATTCCTGTAGTTCTCTATATTTCAGATGTTTTCTTGAAAACAACAAGAAATAGAATAAGGCTTGAAAACCACTGGGAAGCTATTGGATCTCAAAGTATACTTGGCCAGGGCTGCACACACGTGTGCATGCTTACCTGATCTGTGATTACACTAGTGTGTGACTCCCCTGTATGCCTTGCAAAGTCCATTATAAGAAGCAAATAATTGTGACTCCAAGATTATGAAACAAGAGCTAATAAGACAAAAACCACTCAGAAAACTTTAAGTTACATCATTTTTTTAGATTATAGGTTGCTTTATCAACTACACGTGCAAGTGTATCATTGGTCTTCAAAGTCAGACAGCATGTGTGTGTGTGTTAAAAATTCAGATTTTTGCATCACTTTAGCCATGGCGGTTTTGCAGGAGGGCTGAGGAAGCTTTATAATACAGTGTGGTTGACCGCAGACCTTGCTTTGTAGTTCTGTAGGCAGTCTCTTTGAGCTCTAAGATCCCGAAGTGTTTTTCCTTAAGAGCTTTTCTAAGCCTGGTGTTGTAAGTGGCATTTTAAGCCCTAATGGTGCAATCTCCAAAGAGACTCAGACTGAGGCTTCTAGTCACTAGGTTTCATCAAGTCAGACAGCCTCTGCAGAAAAGCCATTCTCAGCCTCTGCAGAAAAGCCACTGTGGTCACTAAGCCTCTTTTTGATCCTTCCACTGAGAATTGCAGATTGGGCAGTTGCTGAGCGGTGGAACTCGTTTCTTACAGCCTGATGGGTGAGGAGTCCCAGATGACAGTGACGGCAGATTGCATATGTGGTGGTGGAGGGCCTTCACTCTGAGTCATCTCGTGGAGGAAACCAGGAAAGCAAGCACATACTCTCTTGAGCTACACATTCCTTCACAAGAGTGCCGACCCTGTCCAGGAGGGCAGCGCTCTCGGAACTTGGTTACTTTCAAGGCTACAACTTCAATCTTGTTACACTGAAAATTCAATCTGAACCCCTTTTAGGGGGACATCATCCACTAGGCGTATCACCCGCTGAAAGCAATCTTGAATGTCATCTCTGAGAATTTCATTTTATCTTCCAGCAGAATTTTTCTCAGTGAATTGGGAAAGAGATCTAGTTGGATATAAGTAGGTTAAGGGTTTCTTAAAGACCTTTCTCTTATACAAGTCAAGTTAAGACTGAGTTGAAGGGGGCTGGGGATTTAGCTCAGTGGCATAAGCGCCTATCTTACAAGCAGGCAGTCGTGAGTTCAATCCCTGCTACTGATAAAAAGGAAAAAGACAAAAAAAGACTGAGCTGGACATATCATTAACTTTCAGTAGTAATTTTTGCAGGAGAAAAACTATTAAGCCTATTAAGTTGGTCCAGGGCAAAAGGTCCAGTAATCCATGCCAGTGTGAGGCTGGGAGGGTGCATGGAGGAGCTGCTGGTGAGACACAAAGATTATAATATTGGTTTCCTTTATTGCCCATCTGCTTATTCCTTCTGCCAAGTCTGTGATCTACTATGTCAGTGATGATGTTTTGAAGAAATCAAGACTGGACTTCATTTACTTAGAATGATGGAAAAATAAAAGGCCATAATTTATATATCAGATTAGAAAATATTTGAGCAACACAGTTTAAAATCCAACATTGTGTGTCCATTAGGAAAAAGCAAAGATTTACAAGCATCGCTGCTCAACTCTTGAAGACATAAGAGACTTATTTAACTGTGCTGTTTTGTTCTAGTTTTCTGACCAGGCCACTTGAGAGCCCTGCTTTCTTCTGCACCCCATTTCTTCCCACTTGAATCAGCCCTCTGGCTTTCAGCTCTGATTTCCAGGGATACCAGACTTCTCGTTCACCCCACTGTTTCTGCGTACCACGAAGTTTGGGAGGGGCCTCATCTCTCATTTTATCTGGCTAATTCTGTTTTATTCTTTCAGCTCTAGCTCATTATCACTTCCTCTTGAAGAAGCTCTCTACCCCACTCCCCTCCAAGCCATGTTAAGGAGCTGCTGTGTGCGGCAGGGTTTTGTAGCACATGCCTGCCATGATGCCCCTGCCCTGCTGCACAGACAGATCTATGCAGGGCTCTCTCTTTACCTAACTTGCCATTTATTCATGACTGCAGTTTATGCCATCTGTTCACACAGTGAAAGTTCAGCAAGTATAGAGGTATGAGATGAGTGGACTGGGGTCCTGGTTTTCTTGACAAACATAGAAAAGTGGTTGCTTTGAGATGGAGTTGGATGAAAACATCTTTTGTGTGTGTGATTTTTTTTTTTAAATTTTATTTAAGGAGAAAAGAAAAAAAAAAGGCAGGGAAAGGGTACAAGTAAACATCTTAAGAAGGTCCAGGAAATAGTTTTCCCAACCCCATGTGTAACCCTGGACCTTGACTCTTCACTCTTGCTCTGGGATGACCTGACATTATTAAAGGGAAAGAAGTGAATGAGTTGTGCCAGCACACAAACATTGCCATATAAAGTGAGAACCTAAGTGCCAAGGTATATGTGATAAAAAAAGACATGAAAATGAATGTTGCTTTCGCTGTACATCAGGATATTTCTGATTGTACCATCCCAGGTGTGCTTTAGTAGAGATATTGAATTGTATATGAGTAAGATGGTGATTTGAGCAAAATGACTTCCTCTTTTTGCATCTAGCAAACAGGAAATAGTAGGGGGATAGTGCCAGAAAAACCACAGAGACATGACAGCTCTTTGACCTACTGCTAAGGTACTGGGTAATTAAATGACTGTATCTTGGTGACAGTAATCCTTGCTGTAGTAGTTTTCTACTTGATTGTAAGCCTCCAGTGCCCTGATCCGGGATGATTTTTCTGGATCTTGTGTATCCAACATTTTCCTGAATAATTAGGAGGAATTCTCAAAGCAAAATGGCTAAAGCAAAATTCATAACTGTAAATAAAGCTGAAGAGAATGGTGCTTATTTCGGGAGCATTTCTCAACATTCATTTAGGAAGTGTGATTGTATTGAGCAGATTTCCTCAGTCCCTACTGTGTGCCGCACATCATGATGGTTTCTGTGATTACCTCACAACAGAACTCTGAATTAGAGGAACTTTCTTCCTCATGAGAACTTAGCTAAGCTGGGGAAAAAAAGCCTCAAAAAATTAAAGAGAGAATTTTTTAATCACAATGAGATACATTATTTCTAAGTAATGAAGGCTTAAGCAAGAAAATGCAATTTAATATACATGGTGTCCCACATAGCTGAAAGTAATTGGTTTGTTTTGTAATATGGGAGCTTAAATCAGGAGCAGATATGAGCTGATTGGAACTGAAATCCAAACCATCTAGTTACAACCACTGACGGAAAATGGTGTGCGACACTCCCAAAGCAACTGTAGAAACAGTCTTTACTTTAGGAAGGGAAGGATCTGAAGGGGAGATTGGAGCAGTCTGCAGATATCTGAAGAGCTGGCACAGTGAGGAAAGTTTGCACTGATTTTCTGACTTTTCTGGAGGCAAAATAAGGACCAATAATGAGAACCTAAGAAGTCAGATCTCTGGTCTACAAAAAAGAAGTTCTGACCAGCTGGAACCGTGTCTATGGTATGGGCCAGCAGGGCGTCACAGACAGCTTTGTGTCTGTGGAGTGGTGTAATCTAACCAGAACTGCAGGGGCCAGTGCACACACAGCCTGGCAAGGGACTCCCACTGTGGGGAGGGTGGGCAGGCTCTGTGGGTCCTGACTGTCAGAAGCTGCTCTCTCTCCTCGGCTGTGAGACCCCAGCATCTCTAACAGAGGGTTTGTCAGGAGTAGAGTATATCCATTGGCTTAAATTGTAATCATTTACTAGAAAACATGAAAGGGAAAATTCTAACTTCTGTGGAAAGGACATCTATTTGTAAAACAGCACATGGAAACTCCAATATAGTTGAAAATTGAAATATTTTATCTGTTCAGTCATTTACACACTATGTAAAGTGTGTGACACTCATGGTCACAAGATGAATTAGTCATGCCTCTTGCCTCCAAGTAGTTTATAGTCTAAGGGAGGAGACCGACACCAGGGCATAGCTAAAATTTGGATATTAATTGGAACAGAAGTGTTCCTGCTAATTAGATTAGCTGAAGAGGATTTTTCCAGTGCAGAATAGGTCTGTGTCATTTGCACTATTTCTAATAATTATCACAAATTAAACTGGCATTTACTTTGGAATGCAGCAATTGTAGTGCAAATCTTTAAGTAATACAGAACTAAACCATGTGGCTGAAGTTATTTCAGATTAGTCAATATATTGAGCACACCAATGAAATTTTGTATTCTAGAAGTTCTGTCTTGATGAGACAACTCAAAACACTGAGGAATCCTCTCAAAACTCCGTTGGTGTCACCTGCGAGGGACACTAACACTTGCCATTGCCTTTGACAGTTAGCTCTACCTGACCTCCCTCCTCACAAATTCGCAGCCAGTGGCATCTGGTGTCCTTGTAATGTTTCAAGATAAGGTCAGGAAGGTGAGACCTTGTCCAGTGTGAAATTTGATCCTGAACACCGGAGGAACCCAAGTCTGTAGTGCACATGAAATCAACTATTCTCTCTGTTAAGTTCAATGTGATCCCCAACCATAAGTAACCCCAAGATCTGTACTTGCCATTCATTTTTGGGGAGTAGGAATCAACTGCCTCTATGTTTAATGAATCAGCCTTGCTTGTGACCATTCTCTCTCTCTCTCTCTCTCTCTCTTTTTTTTTTTTTTTTTGTTTTTTTGTTTGTTTGTTTTAAAGAGAATGAAACCAGGGAAATTAAAACAGAATAAAACCAACCAAAACAAACCAGTGTACGTGATCAACAATAGTTATCATAATGTCTTTTGTTGTCTCCAAAATATCTGCATATACCTTTGAACGTAGTAAAAATCAACCAGAACAGAACAGAAACAAAACAATAAAAACAAAACAGTGAATGCAATAAAGGACTTCAAGACAGTTGTAAATCTAAAATTGCTACTATAATGTATCTTGCTATCTTTGAAATAGCTAGTCATGCACCAGATTTGACATAATCAAACAAAACAAAAGAGAATAAAACTCAACCCAGCAAAAAAATTAAAATGATATAGGACTTCAAAACAAGACAATAAGGAATCAAGAGTGGCTACCACCCTCTAGATGCCACACTGCGTACCGCTATCCTCTGAACCTCTGATCAGACCACTGGACCCTGCAATGTTAGTGAAACACCAAAGCATCACAGGCATCCAATTGCATTTCACCTCCATAGCTATGATTACAGCCTGTGTTTCTCCAGAGCAGCTGGTCACTTATGGGGGAGGAGGAGTTGTTACTTCTTGTTTGCCAGCCTGTGTGTCAGAAGGGGCTGGGGTCTGGGGTCCCCATTCCTGTAGCAGCCCACACATGACGCTGGTCCCAGATGAGGCTTGCTTCCTGATGTGGCCCTGTTCTCTCCCCCTGCAGTCCTTGAATGACTTGCATGGGACCATTCTTTAAAGACAAAAAAAAAAAAAAAAAAATCATGATTTAAAACTTCAAAATGGTTCCAGGTGTGGTGGCACACACCTGTAATCCCAGCACTTGGGGGGCTGAGGCAGGAGGATTGTCACAAGTTTGAGGCCAGCCTGGTCCAGAAAGTCAGTTCAAGGCCAGCCTGAACGCATAGTGAAACCCTGTCTCAAAAAGACAAAAAAAAAAAAAAAGAAAGGAAGAAAAATCAAAACATTTATACAAGAGGTGATTTTTCTTTTGTGACAGTTCTGTGGGATTTGACAAAATACAAAGCTGGCTTTGAAAATCAACTGAACGATCCATAAGAACCCAAGCAATTTAACTGGACCACCTGCGCTTACCTGGTCAGCCTTTGTTAGCAAAAGGTAATGATGATTTGAAGTACTCCACGTAAACAGTCCAGCACACGCAGACATAACAAACCCTTACTATCAGCATTCTTATGATAATATCTGACTAAACAAATGAGAAATTCAGCTAATGCGCTTGTTTGATAGATTAATAATTAATCATCAATCGACGGCATAAAAAGAAGACCTGGATAGTGTTCCTGTGTATGCATATTTTGGTTGACTTTGCAGGCCTGGGGCTGGTGGTCTGAGCAGCTATAGGGAGGATAACAGTGTGCATTCTTGCAAATATGGAGGAGCTCTTTCTATATAATTTTGAAATCCAATATTGTTCTGTTTTGTTTGTTCCGAGCTAGTGTTTTGCTTTATTCAATGTTCTGTTTTAGGAAGCTTTATTCTGTGTTGTTTTGGTTTGCTTTTGCTATGTCTGATGGAATGGACAACTATGATGAAGATACCAAGATATTCTGAGGTAGCCATGGCTGATTTCCTATTATCCTGCTTTGAAGTCTGACCAGCTTTACTGCTTTGTTTTGATTGGATTTACTCTGTTTTGTTTTCTTTGGTTTCATTATCTTTAAAATTTAAAAAATAAGTAAAATAAAAGATAATATATTTAAGAAAACTTTGAACAGTGTATCACAGGGAAACCACATTGCCGAGAGTATAGCACTGCTCTGACTTCTGTTTTAGGAATGTCGGTGGGGAAGGTAGGTTTTGGGGTCTGGGGCTGCCCCCGGAGAACTCAAGGGTGCTGCAGGTCTCTCCATGAAAAGACAGCACCGAGGGAACCAGCATACAGGGACGCCGACCCTGCTCACAAGGCTGGGGTACAACAGTGGGGGTGCTGATGCTCCCCACCATTAGAAGCAAAAATGAATATTAGCATTGTATATTAGTTAAGTTAACTAATTATTTTTCATTTAAATTGAAAAATGAAAGAGCCTTGACTTTTAACGGCCGAGTAAGGGGAAATCAAATGTGCTGTGACTGCATTCTTGTGTTACGGAAAGCACTGTGGCTCCAAGTTACACCCATCAGACCTCACCACTGAGCATCTGCACCCCTTTTGTTCTCCTCCCATCTCTAAAGTCATAACACAGGCAGACTGGGTGCTTCCGGTAATGAGCCAGACTTAATGCTCAGCGTGGAGGCTGAAGCCAGAGGCTGTTACCCAAGAGACCCAGGTGAGCAGAACATTTTGCTTCTCGACCTGGCAATGGAAAAGCAAATAACGCTGTGGTTTCACCCCACCACCCCATGGCAGCCCTGCGCTGTATTCACCGGGGTGCAGAGTCCTGGTTCCCAGCACACTGTCCTAGGGGCCCTGAAATCAGGAGGTAAAGAACAAGAAATCTGACAATTATGTATATTTGCAAAGTATTCCTCTGTTATTCCTGGATGCTTGTAGCATAAAACCTGCACTACAGGAATGATCTCTACTTTTTTGACTTCCTAGAGATAATAATTTGATTGTCAGCATGTTGTATTTTAAATCTCGAGGTGAATATATTAGAACATACGTGTTCATTTTTAGGGAAAATTGTTTTCTGAATATGGTTTAGAGTTGTCTAGTTTTTCAATTTCAGTGTATTATATTAGTATAGAGAAAATTTTACTATTTTTAACCTGCAGGTAGAAATAACATAAATTTCAGATGATTTTTGTATGATGAATGTCTAGTTTAAGATTTGTTTAGCCAGACCTGATGGTGCATGCGTGTAATCCCAGCACTTGAGAGGCTAAGGCAGGAGGAATGCCGGGAGTTTGAGGCCAGCCTGGTTCAAACAAAAAATTTTGTCTAAAAATTTAATATGGAATTAGCTTCTTACCCAAAAGATACTATAACTTAACCTTAAAGCATTAATACTGTGAAACGTAAACATGTAGATTCTTTCATTCATTTAATTTTAGAGTTTTATTACTGTTAAAAATAACACTCAAGAATTTAGAGTTTTATTATTGTTAAAAATAACACTCAAGAATTGATTTGAAAGAAGAAAGTTACACACAATGGCTTATCGCATTTCCTGGCTGCTTCTCAGCAATGAACTCAGAGGTTAGACAAATGACTTTTCAAAGACTTTGAGACTTCTCTTAGACACAAAATAGCAGCACTTAACTAAGAACATTACAGAATTTTACAGCCCTAGAGTTGACCTGTTTGGAATTTAGGAGTATTCAATGGAGAAACATTCCCTGATTTGATATATTCGTTACTCTTTAGCATGTAAGTCTGTGATAATATACTCTGAGCAGCTTATTTGTTTTGATTCTTGCAAAATTGCTTGTGACTTAAGAGGCCCAAATTCTTTAATTCAGAAACACTTGTTTCCCCCAACTCGTCCCCTACATACGCCGTGAAAAAGTAGCCACAGTGCCAGGGCACAGCCAAAAGGCTCCAGAAGCTATTTGAGGTAAAATTCAGGTGTGGGGGAAGGAGTCAGTAAGAGCCAGCTCCTTGTTGCACACGACCTCACAGGTGACAGGCTGCTTAGACCCTGTTTAGGAGACCATTAGGATTCTGTGCCTGTCCTTGGGTGACCACACCAGGAGGCAGATTGAACAGCACTGCACCACGGACCAGCCAGGAATAGCAGTGGACAGCGTGGGACCATCATCTCAGCCTCTGCTTGCAGCTGCCTGTCTGCACTCTGATGCTGCTGGAGCCTGGCTGAAGGGCCCCACCTTGACCGTGAGGTCTGCAGTGCCCACTGTTTGGCCACTGCCACTTCTTTGGTTGCACAGAGAATGTGGAGCCTCTCATGGTCCAGCAAGTTAAAAAGAAGTGAGTGACCCCAGTTAAAGGGTGCACTGGATCCAGAAGTACCACCATGGTCTTCCTTCATAGAAACAAACAGCTGCTAGGATAATACCTTTAAATTGGTATTTGACTTTGCATTTCTTGGCACGTTAGCTTTGCTCTTGAAAAAATATAATGCTTCTTGATGCATGCGTCCATTTTCATTTTGAAAAGAATAGGTGAAAAACTCCCAAAGCTTTTCTGGTTTTGATTTTGGGAGACACATCATAAGAAAATCTGTCAAAGACCAGTGATTCCTTGAAAACCAAGAGAAATGAGGCCAGACACTCACTCCCTTCTCCCTCATCCTTAAATGTGGCACCCCATGTCAGCACAGTGAGGGCGGTTTTGAAAGTATTCTTTTCTGTAATGTCAGTCTGTCATTCTTAAATACGTTATCATTCTATATACCACAATTAGAACATTTATATTCGGATAGCTTTTAAAAGAAAATGAGGAGGTAATAATGGACTCCCCCAGGGTATTTGAGATTAAATTTGGATTGAATTGAGTACATTATTCTTAAATGTCTTACTGGATTTTTTTTTGTTTTGATATAATGATTATCTTTCTCAGCTTAGATTTTTTTTTCCTATAGATTGACAATTATTTTCTTATTTCTGTGTTAGCTTTCTATTTTTCTGACAAAACACCTCAAAAAAAAACAGTTTAAAGAAGGCAAGATTTACTTTGGCTCATGGTTTCAATTCATGGTGTAATCACCTGGCAGAGGAAAGCTATTGACCTCATAGAAGTGGTGAGAGAGACAGAGACAGAGAGAGAAAGAGAAAGAGCAGAGAGACTGAGAAAAACAGAGACAGAGAAAGCCAAACAGAGACAGAAACAGAGATGGGTAGACAAGCAAAGACAGAAACAAAGGGACAGAGAGAGGCAGAGAAAGAGAAAGAGAAGCTGTGGTCAAGACATGGTCCCCAGGGGTGCATCCCCAAGTCAGTCATGTTACAAATGATTGCTGTCTGACATCTCACAATATGCAAAAAATATTAACTCTACGTAGTAGACCTAACTGAAAAGTCAAAAGAGTAATAACCTGAGAAAAATACATAGCTTGGGAAAGGGGAATGATTTCTAGGTAAAACATTGCAAGTATGACCTGATAACCTCTTTGATCTCCTTTTTTAGGGTGCTGTAATTTTCACTGTACAGGTCCTCTATGTCCTTTGTTAGATTGATTTATAAATGTTCTGTTTTTTTCTTCTCTGACTTCTTTCTCTGTGAGTTTGTTGCTTGGTACAGGAATACTACTGAGTTTCTAGTGCTGACTTTGTATCCCATTACACTACTGAATCTGGATATTAAATCTGCAAGTCTTTTGGTGGAGTTTTTGGGATCTTGTATGTAGAGTATTTTATCATGTGCAAATAATGATAATTTAAGCTCTTCTTTTTGTATCTTTATGCCTTTCATTTTTTTTTTTCTTGTCTAATTGCTCTGGCTAATGTTTCCAGAACTATAATGAATTGGAGTGGTGATAATAGACATCCTTGTCTTGTTCCTGATTTTGAAGTAAAAGCTTTCAGTTGTTGACCATTTAATACGATGTTAGCTGTTCGTTTATCATAGATGGATTTTATAAGATATTCTAATTTATCTCTTGCTCGTAGATAGGAAGAACCAATATAATGAAAATGACCCTATTCCCAAAACTGTTATACAGATTTAATGCAATCCCAATCAAAATACCATTAGTATACTTCATATATCTAGAGAAAAGGTGTTTAATTTTTTAATTTCCATAGGAAATGAAAAATTTCTAAAATTCCTTTGGAACCAGAAGGGACCTAAAATAGCAAAAGCAATTCTGGACCACAAAGGCAAGTCAGGGAACATCACAATCCTGGCTTGAAATTATACAACAAAGATTCTGTGATAAAATTAACATGATATTGGCAAAAAAAAACAAACAAACAAACAACCAGGCCTGAGGATCAGTATAACAGAAGAGAAGATGCAGACATAGTCCCAAACATACTCATCTTTGACAAAGGAAACAAACGTTTTCACTGGAAAAAAGATAGACTAATAAATGGTGCTAGAGAAACCAGCTTTCCACATGCTGAAGATTAAAACTAGACCCATGTCTCTCATTATACACTAAACTAAAGTCAAAAGGCTCAAAGATCTAAATATTAAAACAGAAACACTAAATCTACTAGAAAATAGGTGAAAAGAGAGCTGTCTTGAAGACATAGATGTAGGCAGAGACTTCATGAACAAAATCCAGACTTCATGGGAAATAATACAAAGAATCAGCATATGGGAATCTCACCTTATTAAAAAGCTTTGCACAACAAAAGCAATCACCAACACAGTGAAAAGACAACCCACACAGTGGGGAAAAAATTATAACCAGTTGTCCCTCAAACAAGGGAATTAAATCTAGAACATCTAAAGAATTGAAAAAAATCAGGTTTCCAAAATCCAAAGACCCAATCCAAAAATGGGCAGCTGAGATGAACACACACTTCTTAGATGAAGAAATACCAATGGCAAATAAATATATGAAAAAATGTTCAACATCATTTATCATTATAGTGATGTAAATGAAAGCAACACTGAGATTCTGTGTCACTCTAGAAAGAATGGCTATCATCACAAAGTCAACCAATAACAAATGCTGGCGGGACTGTGGGGAAAAAGGAACCCTTCTCCACTGTTGGTGGGACTGTAGACCAGTGCGGCCACTATGGAAATCACTGTGGTTATTCCGTAAGGCCTAAGACTAGAGATCTCATTTGGTCCAGCTATTCTGGGTATCTTCCCAGAAGAATTAAAAGCATCTTACCACAGCAATATATGTACACCCATGTTTATAGCAGCACTATTTGTAACAGCTAGATCTGGGAAGCAGCCCAAATGCCCAACAACCAAGAAATAGATAAAAAAAAGAAGTGTGTTTTTTAAAAATATAATAGAGTTCCCCTCAGCCATAAAGAAGGATAAACGAGACTTTTACAGGTAAATGGATGCAACCCAAGAGATACTCATGAATGAACTAACTCAGACCCACACATGTAAACATCATGTGGTCTCCACTGTGTGAGAAACTGAACAAGTAAATAACATCCAAAATGTGCAATACTTATTGTGACTTAGGAAGAAACTACTCAAAAGAAAAGACAAATTGTGATGGGGGAAGGGGAAAGCAGGATGGGAAAAGGAAAATACGGTAGTTAAGATGGTTAGACAGCTAATTTCTCTTAGTTCATTGAAAAGAAAAGGTTTGTGCTCATATTGTTTGGATGAATGCCTGTATCCAGTACTCTGAATAATTACTACTATGAATATAATGATATGCCATGTATTAATTATTGTTACCTTCCTAATAACCTGTTCTGAAATTCTGTTTTACTGTTATTCTTTTCTCTTTAAAATAAAAGATAAGTATGATCTATCAAAGAAAGAAAATGAAAAAAGTAAAAGTAGAAGAAATCGTAAGGGAAACTTTCTTTCACATTGGCTTTAATAATGATTTTGTAATAATATATCAAAAGCTTAGGTGGTAAATGCTAAAAGGAACAAATGGGGATAGATCTACAAATTCATATGAATGTTTATAATAGCAGTATTTATAGTTACAAAACTTATATTCTCCAAATTGTGTGTCTTCTACACAATGAAACTAGTATAAGTGGAACAAATTTGGGTATTCATAAAAACTTAACTCCTAAGTACATCTTGCAAAGTGATAGAACCTCCTTTTAAAAGTGATATATTTTATAATTCCCTTTGTATAACAGGTAGAAGGTGAAAACACTGAGTGAACTTTTTCCTATGGAAATTAAAAAGTTAAACACATAAAAGTGAAAAATATGCACATGAGTATTTGTGAAATACATCTGATTTTAATTTAAGAAAAGATGTTTTTCAGAAAGCAGTTCTAGTTTTTTTGAACTGAAAACAATAAAGTATAGTCTATCTAATGACTGTAAACTATCATATAGAAAGTATGATTTTAAAAAAGCAAAGACCCAAATAACATTAAATTAAAGATCATGTTTTTACTTTCTCTAAAATAAACATCATGGGGAAAAGTATCTTTCTAAGTAATAATAGGAACATAACTGAACAGTTAATGACAACAACATAACAATATCTTTAAAACAGAGCTCTTGTCTTTAAACACGGATTGGATTTTTAAAATACTATGCAGGAGTAATGATTAAAATTTTCACATTTTGAATGGTTTAGAAAAAGTATCCAGCACTGAAACTATGTCCTGTTTTCTCCTTGCCTTGCTACACTTATTTTCCCCATTCTAAAGCTTTGGGGATTAGTTTTGAGTTATGAAATGTTAAACCAGGTTCCAAAGCAGATGCGTGAATTTCCAGCCTTTGGCACAGCGAGGAGAAACCCACAAGCAAGAACAGGAGCAGGTGGCAAGAGATGAGTGATATGGGCACAGAAGCTCTTGCCAGGCTAAAAATAGAGAGCAGGTTGCACCCCCAGTGTGGTCCTGCTTAGCCTTGTCTGTGTGTTTGAATTCAGATTCCACACATCCTCGAAACTGTCTGTGGTTAACGGCTTTACCAGGAACATGTGTTTGGACGAGCTTAGACTAGACGTTTAATTTTGCACAGTGACCTCATAGAGCTGTGTGTTATCATGGGAACCTTCAGAGAATCCTCATTTCCTGGACAGAGTAGGATACAGGTTTTTTCCTCTGGATAAATGGAGCAAAGCCAAACCCCAAATGCCAATTTTTTGCTCCCCAGAGTAGAACAGACTGTACAATACTGCACTTCCACATTCTTTGCAACTAGTGTAAACTTTAGAACACTGCAGCTTGCCACAATCCTGTGAGATTTTAAATGTTGTACTCTAGTCTAAGCCCAAGATTTCTTCTCCTTGGGTATCTTTTTCCAGGAAGCAGGCAAAGTAACCAAGATACCATCTATCCCTGCATGCACAGAAGCACAAGGCATGCTGAGCATACTGTGAGAGGTCTTCATAATAATACCTGCACGGGATTCAGTCAAAGGCTTCGTTTTCATGACTTGGGTCAGAGCGCTGAGCAACAGGAAGTGCTGTGGCATTTTGATTTGGGTTTTGAGGTCTATCGGCGGCCAGTGTAGTGGTCAGAAAAGCAGCAAATACTGCTAAGCCTGACAACCACCTACTCTGTGCAGTGTAATGTAAACCTTTCAGGAAGTGACCACGATGTTCTCTTTTTAAGCTAACCTCATACAAAAGGCAGCTTGGAAGGCAAAATTCTAAAAGCGCCTTGCCCTGCTGATGAAGACCTCACAGCTGTTTTGGGTCATCAAATTGGACAGACAGACAGAATGTGTTTCGGGTACAAATCATGAGATGAGGAACTGCTGATTTCCAGGTTTCCTCCAGTGATTGCTGCATGGTGATCCCACCAAGATCATTGCCAATCTCTCCCAATATTCGCTCTATGGTGTATTAGTGGGGTGGTTAAACTTTCAAAACTATCCAGAGATCATTTAAAGCAAATATCTCTACCTACTTGAAGTTGTTTGTGACACTGGTTGAACCAGATTGTCTCGCATAGGCATCCTTATTATTTTCAAACAACAGAGAATCAGATACCACATGAAAAAATAATATTTATTTATTCTTTACTCTTATGTAATTCCTGTTAGCTGCTAGACTTAGGCAGTCTGTGATAAACATCTGTTCTAGATTGGTGCTTTTGATCAGAGTCATTGTCGATTTTTGTTAAATTGCCTACCAATTCCCAATTCTTGACGGTACAGTAGTTGCTGTCACCATCAAATTAAATGTCCTAGGCGAATGTACAGAAAGCCCACTAATTTCCAGTTTTTCACCTCTGAGTGTTAATATGTGAACTGCTACTCTCTTCCAACACAATGTGCTTTCTCCGAGAATTGCTTTTGGTACTCCTTCAAATATTCTCTTGTTTAGTTCATCAGAAGCAGCCCTTGACAAAGTCTCCCAACCTGTGGAATATTGGAGACAATGAATATGTGCTGGCTTAAGTGGTAGCACTTGTAAATATTTGTTACCCAGAAAAAAGCACTCATCTGAGCAGATTCAGTAAGGTGAGGAAGTCTCTGTCCAGAATGGAAGATGGAATGAGTTTAGTGAACGTTCAGTAAGGTACCATGAAAATGAATGTGGCTATGGTCTGCTATAACTCTTTCAGAAATATCCGTGGTCCTGGCCAACACTTGATAGATTGTTAAAAACTGACTCAAAAGATGTTTTATAACTATCATTAATAAAGAGATGCTTTAGTCTGGAAATAACTTGCTTGTAATAAATCTTTGGATCAGTGCTGCAGTTTCAAAATTGTAAGCCTCTCATTTAATTTATTTGCAGCTTGAAAATTATGCTTTGGAGAAAGTATTATCAATATTCATTACTATTTTTAAAGTCACTCTGCTAAAATAAGCACTGATATATAGGTATATACTAATAAAATATGCATTAGTCAGAGTACTCCAAAGGGACAGAACCAATAAAACATAGAAGAGCCGGGGAGCTGGGGGAGGAAGAAATTGACTGATTGGAAGGCGAGTGGGCTCACGTGATTCTGGTGTTGAGCAGCTATGTGACCAGCTGTACATGAGCTGGAGACACTGTGAGGCCAGCAACATGGTTCAGCCCAGGTCTGAAAACCCCGGATCCAGGGAAGCTAAGAACCAAAGGCCTGAGAGCCCAGTGTGTTCCCCATGTTAACTCTCGGAGGTGAACCTCCTGAGAACCTGGTGTCCTGATATTCAAGATGAGTGGCCCAACAGAGAGATAATGTGGCTTCCCTCTGTGAGTCTCCTTCATAGGCCAGCAGATAGGAGGAAGCAGGCTGCAGTATGAGAGTGGGTCTCCATGGGGTCTCTTGGTTTGCAGTGAAACCAACACCTAAATCAGCCATCACATAATCTAACTAAATACCTTTAATGTAAAGCTTATGCATAGCACTGTCTTTATTTTTCGGTAGCAGGGCAGCTCATCTCAGGCCTTCGTCCTGTGTCTGGGTTATCACAAAGTTCCAGAAATGTTTCCTCCACTTCACAGATCTTTATGCTCCACATCCGGCGACTGATCAGAGCTTCCCACATTTGGGTGCTGCGAGACCCATGGTCTAAGGCGTGTTCTAATTGCAGGTGTACTCATAAGATCTACTCTATAAAGTTTTACAAATAAGTTGCATGATGAAATATCTATGGAAATAAATAATAACCCAGTTTGCTGATTGCAGGATTCTCTTACTGCCTTTAATGTGACACTATACATTATTTTCAAGCTTGTATTTAAAGTATTTAAGAACACTTTGTTTTTTCTGTCACTCCTGAAAGTACCAATGTTCCTTGCAGCGTGTTTTAAAAATGCAAGTTCACAGATAACAATCTTGTACTTACACATTCTTTTGTCACTTACTGATATCTTCTTCTCCAATCCTCCCTTTGACTCACCTTTCATGCTGCTTCTACTGGGTTAATTGTTTCAAGGTGACAGTTTTTCCCTAGAAAGTTTCCATTTGTATTTGTTATTTCCTGTATCTGGAGTAGTTTAGCCAGGAGAGAACAGAGGTTTCATCCTTCAGAAACATTTATTTATGTACCTAAACTTAAAGAATATTAAAATGAAGAGAGATAAAATAGCAAGACAAGAATGCATTCATAAGTTTTCAGTTTTATAAGTTCAAGAAGATGCTTTGAGAACAACGTAATAAGGATTCAGGGCTTACAAAAGGATAAAATAAAGTAGTGGAAGGAAGAAGAAAGGGAGAAAAGAAAGAGTGCTACGCAAATTTACACTTAAACATTGTCATTTGATTTATGTCTGCTGAGTAAATAATACCTGCTTTTCCTTTCTTAAGGTAGACGTTTGTATTCTTATGTTCTTCGGTCAGTGAATTTTAAGCACAGTGGTTAAACCTGCCATCATTCGGACACGACTCCTCTAACCCTCAGTAGTAGGACAGGTTAGCACAGTAGAAGGATCACTTAATAAGGGCCAGCAGGTGAAAGCTGTAGTCCTTCAAGGTCGTGTTTAAATTTATGAGTGATAGTTTTCCCCGTTCAAAAGAAATGTACAATCTTATCTCTCATGAAGTTCACACATGAGCCTCAAAGCAAAATATGGAAAGAGTGACGGCTTGAAATTCTACCCTAGGTTGTTTTGCTAATATCATTCTTGGAAGGAGCCTCAGGTGCCTACATTTAAATCACTGACTTGGTGAAGTTAAGCAGAAGAATAGCTAATCCTGTATATTTCTCTATGATCTGTTTGATATTAACAGGTTTTTTTTTTTCTGTCAAATGCCATTTGGCTGTCCACAATGCTTATACTTTGTTTCTTCAAGGACACACACCGATTTCTAAATTTTTTAAATTTTAATTTTTTAGTGACAGAGGCTGAATCCTGGGCCTCATATACTAAGCCCCTGCTCCTCCATGGAGTTGCAGCCCCACCACCAAAAGCTTGTTTTGTTTTGTTTTGTTTTGTTTTGTTTTGTTTTGTTTTGTTTTGTTTTGTGAGTACATGTCTGGTCTCACAGCGATCTTCAGAAAGTGACATGCCCGTGTGGGATTATACACTAGACCAGCCATTTTCGTCACAGGAAGAGTTGACAATGTTGAAAATGTAGAAACGTAAGCTGTCTAACTCCAACTGTATGTCAGGTGTGAGAAATAACTCAAGTACAAAAACCACATCTCTACCTAACATACACTTACATCTGTGTAATACCATTTGCATCCAACTTGGGTATAATTCCCATTTTTCATACTGTTGCTGTATTAAAAGAAAAATGACATGGTATAAAAGCTTTTGAGGGCTGGGGATATAGCTCAGTGGCACACTGCTCACCTGGCAAGAGTAAAGCATGAGGTTGTGAGTTCGATCCCCAGTACCAATAAATAAATAAACAAACAAGCTTCTAAAGCTTTGCTTGCTTGCTTTCCTCCTTCCTTCCTTTCTTTCCTTCCTTTTTTCTCTCTCTTCTTTTCAACCTGCAGCTTAATTATGCTTCAGGCTTGAAATCTTGTTACGTCTCATATATGACTGACTTCACCTATCAGTGATAATGAAGCAGACATACACAGTGTATATTAAGACCTGGACATTATTCTAACACTTTCACATTTATTGACTTTGTCTTCCCATAATTCTATGAGTTTAGTGTTATTCTTCAAGTTGTAAAGGTAAGGAAACTTTTCCAGGTACTTACTGAGCACTGACATTCTTTCTGAGAAGTGTCCACTCATTTTAATTGTCCACTTTTACTGAGTCTTTTATTTCTTGGAATCTAATTTTTTGAGTTCTTTATGTATTTTAGATATTAGTCTTCTGTCCGCCTAGTAGCTGCAAATTTTTCTCTTTCTGTCGCCTGTCTTTTCACTCTGTTGATTGTTTCTCTTTTGTGCAGAAGCTTTTTGGTTTGAAATAGTTCTATTTACTGAATTTTGATGGCGTTTCTTGTGCAGTTGGGTTACGTTCAAAAAGTCTATATTGATGACTCACTATACCTTTCAGAGTTTTACTTATTTTACCTTCTAGCAAATCAAAGTGTTTCTGTTTTAATATTGTTGTAGGCAGGGGTTGTGCAGAGAACAATTAGAATCAGGACATAGAATTTATAATGTTATTTTATCATGTCACCCAGAGTTAAACATAGAAAAGACAGGAAATCTTTCCACAATACTAAAGACTCAGAATATTCAGCCAAAGGCCTGGATCCCACAGCAATGTCCTACATGAATTCAGAGAAGACAGAGCCCCTGACACCTCCGATGAATTCAACTGGAGGTCTAGAGCCTACAAAAGACTCATGCCTGTCTGTTTTACAGATCTGTGCTGCAAAGGCCCAAAGGTCAGCAGTAGAAGCTAGAAAGTCTATGCCAATGGGGTGAAGGAGCTGTGCTGGTAGGTTGAGGGTTCTATGCTGGAGCTGAAAATTCACGCTTATAATAAAGATGAGGGCTGTCCTGAAAAGAACCACAGCCATCCTCAGTGACATGGAGGTCTCGAGCTCCTCTGATGATAAGCACAGTACATGCCAGAAAGCCAGCATGACAAATTTCTCCTGGAGATTAAACAGCACACATCTTCCCCTCTGGAGCCAGGAAGTGATGCTCGATGCAAGGACCAGAGCTTGAACCACAGCCAGTCTCATCAACAAGGTCCCAAACTCTCTGATAACAATGGTCGAACTCACACTGGCAAAGCAAGTCATGACCAGTTCCATCAGGGAAACCAACAGCTCAAAACAGCAACACTTAGAGAAACCCACAACGCCTAGCTTCTCCTTCTCCATGTTTCTATTTATGCTGGCAACTTCCCTCAGGTGGACCGTCCTACACTCAGCACCATGCTGACTTAATTCAGCTGTTGTTAAGTTGGCCACCAGCTTTTAACCCATAACAAATATCAAGATCTTTAATAGATTTTGTTCTATTTTAGCTCATGATGGTAGCCATGCATCTGTTTTCAGTGTTTTGAACATGTTTAACCTGTTTTCCCAGGACTGTTTCTTAAAGAGGGTTATCTTTCCTTCTCTCTGTTTTCTGCCTTCCGTCCAACATCTCGGTCCATTAAAGAAATGAAAATTAAAGCAACATCAGGATTTCCTTCTTACACAGAAAGAATGACTCTCATCAAAAAATTAATTTAAAAATGCTGATGGGGCTGTGAGATAAAAAGAAACTTTATACATTGTGGGTGGGAGTGTAAGCTAGGGCAACTGCTGTGGAAATAGTAGAAATCTCATTCCACCCAGCCACCTTCCTTCTAAGTGTCTTCCTAAATGAGTTAGTATGTGTTATGTACACTTACAAATTCCTGATGATAAATGTAATCCCTCTGGACTACAACTACAGACCATTAAAACATTTAAAAATGAGGAAAAACAAGAGCACTCCAAAAAATTCAAATGATAAAGAAATTACCTGGCAATGCACACTAGTGAAACTGTCCACCCTGTACATCCATCCATCCATGTCCCCTGAGAGGACAAGATGAGCAAAAACCTAGGATGTCAGAACCGAATGTGGCTGTTTCCTGCCCTGAGGAAGTTCATTTCTCACAGAAAGACACGACATGACTACGCGAAACCCTGAAATGGTCACACTAGCCAGGAAATGTGGTAAATCATACGTTCTAAGGAAACACAGAAGCCTTTATAGGAGTTGAAGACTCATTTTTTAAGAAAAATAAATTTTCATGACAGAGATAAGCAAAATAAAAACTATATGCAGTCAGTAGGTGACCTACTAGGCATTTTAAAAATGCACTATTTTGAATGCCCTTATGAACTTGACCAAGTTGAAACTTAGTGGGAATGATTCCTGCTATGGATTTACCTATTGTCTCCACTTTTTCATACTGTGTCATTTAAAAAGACCCTCTTGCAAACAAAGGAAGTCCACAAATCCAAGTTTGAGTCCTCCCACATAAACCCATGTGACGCTTAGGAAAGAAGCAGGAAAATGAACGGCAGTCGTGGTTGAGGGGATACCATTTGGAGTAGCTTAAATCAATAAGTAGATTATCCTTCTTGTAATGATAATATTTCCATCTTATTTATGATATGATCAAATGAACATTTAGTTTAAACAAAAATCCACTTGTATTTAAAACATTTTTACAAGAGATGACTTAAAGGAGCATTCAAATTTCAGCAGAGTGCATAGTGAAGGGTAAGTAGCTTGTGTTTGGATTGAGATTCTAGACTTTACAGAGTCAAGAAGCTGTCTCTGTTATGAACATTTCTACAGTCTTCCTGTCTGGAGAGTATGTGCACCAGGTATTGCTAAGATACTTGTCAGGATGCTGAGTTCACTTTTGAATTAATTCGTAGGCTCTTCTTTCAATCTTCCATTTGGTAGATATTTGTCTAGTTACCATATGTGCTGACCCAGTGCCAGGTACTGAATTTGTATGGTGAATAAGACTAAAATGAATCTTGCCCACAACTAGAGAGACCATATGTTACACAATAATCTATCATGTAAATGCAAACATGAAAAATTCTACTAAAGCAAAGTACGTGCTGCTAAAAGAAGACACCAGCAAGGATAAGGAGGCTATTCAGGATGAGTGTGTGGTTTCTCATGGGATGTTTTCTACAGTAAGAGAAAGATTTTAACAATGTCAAACAATATTTGTGTGTGACTTAACTGAGCCCTGAAGAAACAAAGCCTTCCAAGAGAAAACAGCGGGACACGGAAAGTCCTGGGTAATTGGTGCATGTTAAGGAACAGTGCTCAAAAATCAAGATAAAATCGAGGACCCTCGTTCCACTTTCACGGCTTTTAAAGCTTACCTTTGTTTACTGGCAGACCCCTTCATTAATGTGTACTTTGTGTTCAGTCTTTTGTCTTCCATTAAGCTTAGCAGAGACCTTTTTTATGCCTCCTAATGCACTGCAATGGAATGAGATCAATTTTCATTTTGCAAAGCGCGCCGTTGTTTAAGGCCTGAATATGCCTGGGTTGCTTTTGGGTCCTGCAGATGGTCTTACATAGAGCAAGCAAGCTTAAAGTACATAAAGGCCATTTAGCTTCACCACATTTACCCGTAGGTAACAAGTGATCTCGAGTACTTGGGTAGCGAGGCACAGGGGGGACAATCTTGAATTTTATTCTCTGTTGGCAAAAGTGCATATGTTACTTTCTGCTCCCATGGGTTACAGTGGAAGAGTCTCTCATCATCCACCTGCAGGTTTCATTTGTATTTTGCTATATGCCACAGATAGCCAATATCCAGGAGCTGTGACAACTGCGAAAATTTAGTGTTCCAATGATCTTTAGCTCCTATTTAGGTTTACCTAGCAGGGCCCTTCAGCAGAGGTCTGATGCTGACAAAACAGAGTTAGGGACAGTTTTTCTTCAAACTCCTTCTTGTCAGTCTACAGTTTCTTTGTGTCTGCACTCACCTACCTAAGCATATAGGTTCTGCTGTATTTCTTTCTGCCACCTGCAATTGTCTCCAGGGCTGCATCTTGTGCCCTCACACCTAAGAGTGATACAGGTTTCTGTCCCTTCTTAATTGCAAGGAGCATTACTGATGTTTATTGGATTCTGCAAATCCAGGACACAGCCTTAGCCACCTCATCCTCAAGTACTCTCAGCTGGCCCTTCTGAGCCTAGGAGGTTTGGTAGTAATATCTTTTTTTTTCATATTCAAAATCATGAAATTAAAAGTGAGTGAGGCACAAATTACTGTAACAGAAATTTCCAGCTAAGTAAAGAAGCAGCCTGTTATCTTGCTGAGACCAGAGGCTGTGAAATCTCAGGGACCTGGTTTGTCTCAGGCCCCAGTACTCACCGCATGTGAGACCTGGACAAATTCCTTGAGTCTTTTGGGTCTTGGGATTTTTTTACCTTGAAAAATGAACAGGTCCTAGTAGGACTAATGTAAGAAACACTGATTATATATGGATGCACCCGGCAATAGGGGCACACTCAAAATGCTGATTTTCTCACTCAAAATGACTTCCACCAAAAAACTCAAGTAATAAATCAGGAATGTTCTTTCAAACAAGACAGAGCTACAGTAATTTTACTGAGGAGGACACATTAGAAACTTTCCCCGGTGATTATTACATAAATAAATATGCGTTGACTCCAGCTACCAACAGAGAAAAGTGTTGAATTTTATAAAAGTAAACAGCTTCCCAAGATGCTGCCCACTCACGTGGGTGAGGTACTTGGACAGAGCCCAGAGCCTCCCCACTGAGCTGCACCCCAGCCCCTTTTAGTTTATATTTTAAGACAAGAGTCTTATTAACCCAATAAATTTGCCAGGCTTGGCTTCAACACACAATCCTCCTGCCTCAGCCTTCCGGAGTACCAAGATGACAGATTCACACTCCCCATGTTGTTTGTACTTTTTGTTTTAAAAATTTCCCTTCTGACTGACTCAGCTGCTCCCTTGTAGATGTCTTCCCAAGAGAGTTAAGGTCATCACGCCACAGCGGTCCACGTACACCCGTGGGTATAGCACCACAGTTCATAATAGCTGCATCTCGGCACGGCTCGTAAGCCCGTCAGCAGCTGAGCAGAGAAGGAAATGTGGTATTTAAATGTAACGAAGTATTAATGGGCCATGAAGAAGAGTATTTTTAGGTAAACTGATACATCTCAAGATCATAAGCTTACGTGAAAAAATTCAAACACACGAGTTTAAATATCACTTTTTTTTTCTCTTGCAGTATGAGAAACTCAAAGTGTAAGTAAGGAGCAAACTAGAGGACATACTGAGAAGCAGGAAGAATGTATTCTAATGGGGAAGGGAACACGGGAAATGAGGAAAGCAAGGGAGAGCAATTTTAAATAGAGAATTGAAGGAAAAAATGGAAATAGCTTTTGTAGTCAGGAGGGAAACAAGAGTGGAAGGGAGAGGAAGAGAATGGGAAAAAGGAATTAAGATACATTTTATGCAGGTACAGATTCCCTATGATAAGTGTGACCATTATGTCTGACAAACATGTATTCATTTTTTTTTTTTTTTTTTTTTTTTTTTTTTGTCTTTTTCCTTTTTATCGGTACCGGGGATCGAACTCACGACTGCCTGTTTGCAAGGCAGGCGTTTATGCTGCTGAGCTAAATCCCCAGCCCCCAAACATGTATTCATAAAGTAAATTTTTAAGACATTTCCTTTAGGTGGACACAGTTTAAAATGTGTTGGGCCACGATATCAAGTTATTACCTAAAAATATCCTCGTTCCTTCAAACAATTATCTTGTCAGTCTTTTCTAAATGGATTATGATAAGAAATGCTAAACAATTTTTGTACACAAGTCCTTAGTGTGAGTTTTATTTATTTTGTACTGGGAACTGAACTCAGGACCTCACGCTTGTATGTCTGGCGCTTATGCTGCTGAGCTAAACTCCCAGCCAAGAAGTTTAATTTTTGAAGGGGAAGTTCACCAAGTGAATACATCTTCTGAAAAATGTGTTCTAGGGAGCAAGAAGAATGGCTTGTTTTCCAAGGCTCCTCAGTTTTCTCTGTAAAATTTCCAAAGACTCTGTTTCCCGGTGCAGACCTCCGGGTCAGTATGCAAGCAGTGTGTATGAACCTGTATCCCTCTTCAGCCACGGGTCACATGAGTGCCTTGCTAGGGTATTTTATTTACAACCACCTGTCTCTATTATTTCTGCAGATTCCGTTAGACATGGGCACAGCTGCAGGGCACTCTTGGAGTAACTGAAAGCTGTCCCAATGTTGCTTTAGCAAAACGTGCTCCACTGGAGGAAAGGACACCTGTCCTGTGGGTCTGCAGGTTATCCTTGAACCCCGGAGTGGTGACCCTGCGGGCTCTTTTCAGGGCCTCACCTGAGTGGGAATGTGCCTCGTGTGGTCAGGCATATGGTGAATTCATGGGAAGAGAAATGCCATGTGGGAACAGAGAGGGCAGGAGGCCCGATGCTCTGTGGGAGGGGATGCTGTGGGGCCACGCACAGGGAGTGCAGAGCTCCAGGGCGACCGCGTGCACATGGTTGTCACCAAGAAGCCGCGTCCACGGGACAGCACCACACTGGACACTCTCCGCGAGGTCACACGGGTGTCCGTAGGCTCGCCTGGAACATTTGAGAGCTCAGGAAATGAGGAAGCTCCACGTTAGAGATTCACGGAAGGAAAACCGGTTGGGAGGATATCTGTTTCCCTTCGCTTTGTTTGTTCTTTCTCTAAGAAATGGATTAAACTGCTGCTCTGAACTGGAGTAGGTTTAAGGAGTGTTTCCAGGGGGCTTTCTTACCTTTCCTGCATACGCCTATGAAGAAAATTTGCTTCCCAAAAGTCTGGGATTAGAGCTTCCATTTGACCCAGCTATCCCACAACTGGGCACTTCCCCACAAGAACTGAAAACATCTTATCACACTGATATATGTGCACCCATGTGTACAGCAGCACAATTTGTAATAGCCAGATCTTGGAAGCAACCTAAATGCCCTTCAAATGAGGAATGGATAAAAAAGATGTCTGTTTTTATACAATGGAGTGCTGCTCAGCTATAAAGAAAGATTGCATAGAGGAGCCAGGGATTTAGCTCAGTGCCATGAGCACCTACCTGGCAAATACAAGGTCATGAGTGCGATCCCCAGTACCAAAGAAAGAAAGAAAGTAAGAAAAAGGAAAGAAAGAAAGAAAGAAAGAAAGAAAGAAAGAAAGAAAGAAAAGAAAAGAAAAGAAAAGAAAAGAAAAGAAAAGTGCATGGAGACTTTTGTAGGTAAATGGAAGTGACTTGAGACCATACTCATAAGTGAAATAACTCAAACTCACATGTGTAAATACTATATTGTTTCCCTAGTGTAAGCAACTGATAGGATCCAAAATCTACAAAGGGTAAGGAACTGCTCAAAGGAGCAGAGTAACCAGAATGGGAAAAGGAAGAAAGAAGGAAGAAAAAGAAAAAGGCATAAATTTGTATATATACATAGGTAGACAAATAGGAAGACTGTACAGCTAATTCTATTAATTCTTGGAAAAAACAGCTAATAGTCATATGATTAGATCAGTTTTGCATGACTATATCTGGGAATCTAAGTAACCCTTTTAAAGGTAACAATATGCAATATAACAGCCATTGTTAAAGTGCTCTCATCTTGTTTTGAAAGCCTATGCTGTTTTCGTTTTAGATTTGTTGTTGTCTCTTTTGCTTTTTGCTTTCTTTTCTGTGTCTTTTTTTTTTTCTTTTAAATAAAACAAAGAAAAGAAAATTTGCTAAACCCAAGAGCTATAAATAAGAGCTAAAGGTGAATGTCAGGATCCAGTCAGCCTTGTTACGGCTACACTGATCCCACCCAGTCCTGAGCTCCCTTGTGGCCGGTTTCACCATGAACAGGGTCCCTGTGGATACTGACTTTGCACGGCTGGCTTGCATATTTGCTTTCCTCTGAGAATGATCAATGCCTTCTTCCTAACAGAAAGTCAGGGCCGACTTGTGGGAAGAACTCAAGGGCTCTTTGGAGAAACACTAGAACAAACGAGTGAGTGAAAATTAGTCTTTGAAAAATAAGAATTAAAATTTCTTTTAAATTATTCAGCTACAAACACTGTTAAAGCATGGTAGGCAAGCACTCTATTATTGTGATCCAGCTCCAGATCTTGCATCTGTTGTTTTAAAGATCAGTACAAGAAATAATAATTTGTTACATGGGTAGATATCTTCTTTTTATGTTAATCAAGTGTAATTCAGTCATTTTCCAGGAAAATACATTCCCCAATTTGCTAAGCTTGTACATGTAGCATTATAGTTTGGGGACTCTTCTTTAGGTCTAGGGTGCTATATACAGATCTCTCTGCTGAAAATTCATGAGGTATTTGTACCAGATGAATTGCAATAATGAGCCAGCCAGCACTGTGGGCATGAGGAGCCGTGTGGCATATGGAACAGATTTTGGGCTTTCAGATCCAATGCCTGTACTTCTAAAGTTCATTTCTGTTAAATTTACGATCTTGAATAAAGAAATTTCTTAACCTCCCACAACTTGATTTCCCATCTATGATGTGGACATTGTTTAAGAAACATTTTTGTGAGTTTTGCACAAATGCAGTTATTCAAGAAAAAATACAGAAGACATGAATTTCTTTTAAAAAATATATACATATATCAATAATTTCCCCCAAAGCAGCAACAAACACTTACTCTTTACTTTGACCTCAGCAAGAGGTCCCTGCTTCTCTCACTTACTGAACTTCAGATTTTTCTGAACTCTGTAAGTAAATTGCAGTCTTTCCTATCTCGTAGCTCTTCATACATGTGATTAATTTGGCTTAAAGCCACCCCTCCATGTGCACACATGCATGTCTTTTTATTCATTTTATTGCTTTCTAGCTTTTCTTATAGTTGAGTCCCCTTTATTATTCTCCATTAGAAAACACAGCCTGTATTCTATAATGTCTCAACCTTTGCATTTTATTGGTATTAATGTGTATGTATCATATATAACATATATATATATATATATATATATATATATATATATATATATATGTATATTTATGGAAATGTCTGTCTACCAGAGTATATGGCCATTAAGGGTAGGAACTACATGCCTGCTTTGCTCTCCACCAAAGGCCTGCTGTTAGCAGAGTTCCTGCAGACATCCAGTTCTCAAATGTTCTCTGTCAAGTGAATAAGTGAACACATGCATGAATCAAGTAACAAAAATCATTAACAGCCCTGACAAGTATAGTTCAGTGCATCTCATATCATAGCACTGTGTAAGAAATATTCACCAACAAATGGCCCTTTGTACAAGGATTGTTTAAACCTTTTGTGTCTAAGTATCAAAATAAAGGGAGATGTGAGCTTTGCTGCATTTTGAAGCTGCATAGCGGATTGTGGCTGAACGTGAATTGTGTATTATTATAGAGAATGTGCTGAGACTGTTTCTCAGGGGTCCAGACCCCATGGCCCAGGGTGTGCTGAGGTCATTTCACTCCCAGTCCAAAGTCCTTTCCACTGGCTGCCCCTGTCTTCCACTCATGCAGCTGCTCTCACCGCTACCCACGAACACTGAATCTTCCAAACACGTGTTCTGCTGGGGTAAAAGACTACACTCAGCTTGGGCTGAAAAATATGCCAGTATCTCTTAAATAAAAGGAAATGTCAGACTGTATCACAAGCAAGTTGTTGGCATATAAACTTACCCAGAGAGATCGGTATTAGGTATAGAAAACATTGATTGCTCATCCCCTAGAGGGAATTATGTGATTTAAAAATTCAGTATACCTTTGACAGTTCCTTTTCAAAGCAGGTATTTCCTTACAGCAAAGCAGCATTCCATTGTATGAAAATACCACATCTTTTCCCATTCATCTACTGATGGGCATTTGGGCTGTTTCCAAGGTTTAGTATTGCAAACTGTCCCACTCCACCCATGGGAGTACATATATCACTGTGGTATGATGTTTTTAATTCTTTTGGGAAGACATCAAGAAGAGGAATAGTCAAATACAAACCCTACTTTAGTTTTTGCAAGAATCTCCACACTGATTTCCACGGTGGTTGCACCAGTCTACACTCCCACCAACAGTGGAGAAGAGTTCCTTTTTCCTTGCACCCTTGCCAACATTTGTTGTCCATCAATTTCTTGATAATATTCTTTCTGGGATGAGATGGAATCTTGGTGCTGTTTTGATTTGCATCTCTCGAGTGACCAGGGAGATTGAACCTCTTTTCATATTTCTACTTGCTGTTTGTACTTTTTGTCCGAGAAGTGTCCATTCACTTCAGATGCCCATTTTTGAATTCAGATGCCAGTTTCTGAGGTATTTCCTAGGTAAATGGATGCACCTTGAGGTCCTACTTTTAAAGGAGATAAATTGGACATTCATATGTAAATATCACATTGTTTCTTTGTTGTGAGAAACAGAAAGTATAAATAAAAACCAAAATGTATAAGAGGTATTGAAAGTGGAAAGAAAATGTTCAAATAGGAAGGGGAATAAATGAAGAGGAGAGGCAAAAGAAGGAAGGCAAAAGAAATACTAAAGAATAGCAGGGGAAAATGAAAACAAGCTTTCATAAAGAAGGGAAGAAAGGTTGAAAGAAAAGGAGGAAATAGGAAGAGAAGAATTAAGATACATTATGTACATGTAAAAATTCACTATGATGAATGTGATTGTTATACATACTTAAAATACACAAATAAAAGGAATTAAGCTTAATTAGAAAAAATAGGTGTCTCCTTGCACTGACAGTCCCCAAAGCTAAGAGGTGTGGGTGAGTCTCAGTCACCTCACTTCTCCCCCACTGTCCCCTCCAGTTTGCATTTGATTTGAACACAGAGAATCACCATACAAATGAGAGAGACAAGTATCTGGAGAGCAGAAGGACGGCATCCCACTGGTTTATCTATAGTTCACCTCCTCGGCTTTGTCTTCTTTCAGAAGAAGCAACTTCAAAAAATGCCATTGTTTCTTTTCCAACACTTCTGTCTTCTCACAGGGCATGTGCCTTGATATATTTGAATTCTTGTGTTTGGAAAACTCCTTAGAAATGTAGAACATATTCCTTAAATGTCTACAAAATTATATTCCTAAAAATTATTGACAACAATAACACAAGTGAAGTTCAGCAAATTCCATCTGGCAATAAAAAATGATGATTGCAAATAACAGCAGCTTTGCTCGGTTTTGTCTCTCCCCAGGGTGATGATGGCCCTGATTCTTCTCCATCTCAAAAGCAAAATTAAGACAAGTGAAGTGCAAGGCCTAAATTCCATCTCACCGATGTTCAGTATGCTTAGAGTTAGCGCAGTCCTTCTCCCCTTTTATGAACTATGTCTGAAATTCTCTTTTATGTAGAGAACAAGCAAGTCACGTGAGTGAACACTGAGTGGCTGGAGGCTGGGGCACCTGTGGCTGTGCTGTTCTGTTTGTGTTTTCTCTTGACAAGGCTTTGCTGAGTGTTCTCGAAGTGTCGGTGAATGTTGAAGTGAAGATAGCGTCCCAGGGATTTGTGAATTAATCTGTGGATGCCCCATGATTGGGCAACTCTGGCGCTGGAAAATGCTTGGGAATATACACGCCCCTTGTGATCACTTTGTGACTTAGGGCGTGTTATTTTTTCCATTCTAGTCTGATTTCCCCATAGTAAATAGAAATCACAATATTTGCACCTTCGTTATTATACAATAAATGAAACAGACATATAAGTAAAGTAAATAAAACATTGTAGGTATTTAGAGAACCTATAAATCAAAAGTCTACCAATATATTGTAATCCCAGGACTCTAGATGCTTGAGGCATGAGTATCACAAATTAGAGACAGCATGTGCAACTTAGAGTATGTCTCAAAATAAAGATTAAAAAGAGCTTGGGAAGGAGCTCAGTGTAAAAGCCTTGAATTCAGTCTCCACATAAGCATTACAATTGGTAGGAAACACATGCTCAATCTATGAATAAAAATGAAAACAATAAGGAATTTTTGTTTTTATTTTTGTTTGTTATTTTGTTCAAAGTTAAAACAGCTGATGCTCTGTAGGATTGGCCGAGGGGTAAGAAATTGGATGCAATCCTGTGCTATCCCTAGAAGTGTGAAAAAACGAAGCTTTGGAAAGGACAGTTTGGCAATTTCCACTCAAATGACCAACATTCATGCCCTTCCACCTAGACGTTCTACATCTAAGTATTTCCTCCTAAAGAAATAATGTTTGGGCAACAGACATCTATAGGGATATTCAAACAATGTTCTTTTAAAACAGAATTATTAAAATTTTCTAAATATCCATTGACAGTGGAATGTTCAAATAAGTAACGGTTTACCCACACTCTGGAACACTTTGTAGTAGTTGCAAATTTTAAGTTGGTTGATATGGATTGAGATGGGAAACTGTCTAAGACATATTAGGTGGGCTAGTGTGACATGTGACACATTGCACATGGCCAAGAGTGTAAGAAACTATTTTGTGCACATGCTTGTACATTATAAACACACAGACAGTTCCAGTAGATCAATCCAACAAGCACAGAGCCTGCCTGGGACTGGACACTGGATCATAATGAGTTTCTTCATCCTATTTGTTACGAAGCCTAAAAGCTGCTGTAAATGGGGTCCAGATATGGTCAGGTCTGCCTCATTGAAGTAAGAGAATTTAACCTTTTGTTTTGTTTCGTTTTATTTTCATACATGGAGCACACAGCATAAATACCCAGCTGCTTAGGAGACATGTTAATTAAGTGTCCATCAGAAACTTCATAGACAGTAATTCAGGATCAAGATTATTTGTTTAAAAAAAAAGTTATCATCCATGCAGGTGAAGGGAAATGGGGAATTGTGGCAATCATTTTCCTGAAAAGCAATTCCTAGCTCTGAATTCACATTGGTGACTTGGTTCCCTTGATTAGCAGATCAAGCTATAAATCTCGCTGAGGAAATAAGGTTAATGAAGGGCCCTAGATTCCCCACCAAATTCTTATTTCACAGATATTTTTGAAACACCATCTAGAGAGGCCCAGGCACAAGCAGTGGGCAGTGGAGACAGTGAAAAGAGGAAAGGTGAGCTTGCTGTGCCATGGGCAGAGGTGAATATCGCACTCTTCCAACATCCAGTGAGATCTTCCGAGTGAACCAAGCCAAGACAAAGACAAAAGGAGGAAAGGTCAGTGCCCTGGTGGAGCTCACCTCCCAGGCAGGCATACAGAACCCAACAGTGAGACAAGGAGAATGTGTGGTGAGGATGTCAGGGAGATGTGACCTTGGGGCTACACATGCTACAGAGAGTGAGAAATAACCTGGAAGTGGGCATTGAAAGTGAGAGCTGTAAGGGAGAGTTGAAGGAAGCCCAGAGACAGGAATTTGCAGGTAATTTTGTTTGAGAAAGGACGACTGAAAAAGAATGAAAGCAAAAGTCAGTCTGGAGTAGGGTGGCTACTACCTTCTCCACCTTGGATGTTTGATCTGAGTTATGGTGCTTGTGGGGAGATGGTGGGAGACAGCAGAGTGACCTCACTGCAGACAGCCCACCGCAGCGGGCCCCTTGGTCGGAGGTGGACTTTGGGTGAGATTGTGGACGGAAATATGTTTTAATAATAGTAACTTGAATGCACTAGGTTTTATTTATCTGCTGCTTAAAAACTCAAGTCTCAGTTTATCCAAAGACAATTCAAATCATTTCTCTCATAAATACCCAAATATCTATTTACTTTTTCCCTGCAACAAACCTTTAAAAAAAATCATCAAAGCTCAAACTAGAAAAGTAGCTATTTATCCCTCAGAACTGCTGGAGGGAAACCTCACGCTGGCAGGAAAAAAAAAAAAAAAAAAAAAAAACAGAGACAAAACCAACTGGGATCTGAAAGGCAGGCAGTGCTTTGTAGAAGTGCAGTCCAAGGGTGCTATCAGCGGAGTGAAATGGTTGCTTGACCTCTGCTCATTGCTTCTGACTGCTAACTCTTGCCTTTTGCGGTTTGCAGGTATGAACATAAGCAAAAGTGAAATAACAAAAGAAACTCCGCTGAAACCCTCTCGGAGATCCCTGCCTTGCCTTACCCAGAGCCATGCTCACCCTCACAGCTTGTGCCAATCTCCCTCCCTCTTCCAGTCCACCGAGAGTGACTCTCAGGCTCCCACCTCGGTCACCTTAATCTCTGCCGACAAAACAGAGCAAGGTGAGTGAACAATAGTTCTCATTTTCTTGTGAACGTGCAAAGCGTGTGTCCGTCGCATTGCTCTCCTTCTTTTTCCCATTTTCCTGGCACTGAGGGAACCCCACAGGAAGGAGTCTGCCACTGGAAGCAGACCAGCACTTGGACAGCTGGACTGGAGCCCATCTGCGGGCCCAGTGCATTGTTCTTCCTCCCTTACCCTGCTGGTGGGTGGTCCTCTGGGCTCCTACACCAGCCCCTGCTCTTGGCAGTGGAAGACAGGCATCGCTCCCAAGTCATCAGCTCGGGGCCACTGCCTCCAGCTCTGTGGTTAGGAAAGGTCACTCCTGGTGAGAACTTACGACCAGTGTTCATGTAAAAGATACCAGCTATAAAGAGTTCAGTGTCCTCAAATGAAAAACCGAAAATATTTGTGCAACAGTGAAGGTTTAGGTGCATGAACAGGAACTGGTGTTGTCAAAAAGCGTTGTCATGCTAAGGTTGAAATCTGGGTACATACCAATTAGATGCTATATCCAGAAAAAGAAAGAAAGAAAGAAAGAAAGAAAGAAAGAAAGAAAGAAAGAAAGAAAGAAAGAAAGAAAGAAAGAAAGAAAGAAAGAGGAGAGAGAGAGAGAGAGAGAGAGAGAGAGAGAGAGAGAGAATTTTGGGAACGATAGGACGCACACTGCTACAAGTATCTGCTCATCAAACAAACCAGGAAGCCGTAGGCAGCTTAAAATCGAGAGTCCCGTGTGACCTCTGCTTGGTCCCTGTCATTTGGTGGGTAGGCTGGGGCCTCCTTCCCCTTTCTTTTCCAGCTTTTGCCCTACAGGAGTGTATTCCCTTCTGAGACCTTCTGTTCCTTCTTCCCCTAGTTAATGTGAAAATTACCTTTTCAGTGACATGGCAAAATCTCTGTATATTTTAGATAACTTATAGCCATGTTCAGTAAGGGTGGTGGTAACTGCTCAACAGGATAAAGGAATTAAAACATTTCCCTTATTGAGAGTAACTTTTGTGTCACTAATTTCAACTCATTCACTTAAAATATTTCTTCATGTTTGGCCACCACATTCACATTATACAAAAGTAATTCTTGTTTTTAGGATTTAATTTCCCAAAACTGCAAAGTTTATAATTTTGTTTTTCAGTTAACCCTGAGGAGAATAACAAAGAATCTTTGCTCAAATGTTCCTTTGCTGATCTCAGTGATTTCTGCTTGGGTGAGTTGATTTTCAATATTTTCCATTTCCTTTCCCTCTCTGCAAAGGTAAGCTGTGTTCTCGAAACCTGGAGCATTTTTTTAAGAAAAAAAAAATTAAGTTTAATTATTAACATTTGCTGTGATTATAGTATTCTGAGTTTACAATTATTATTAAAGTATTGCCCATTTTGAAATTCAAATAATACAAGAGGATTTGTAATGAACAACAGTCTTATAACAAAACATGTTTGTTACCATCTTAGAAATTCTTTTTAATTATATGTGAATAAGTATATTCATATTTATATAGCTATATTTAGAAAATTTTGGTACTCAGAATGTGCAATGAAGATAATACTGAGACTCTACCCCAACCCTCTGTTTGTAAATAATACAAATTTTATTTACTGTTTATTAATATTTCTTATTATCACTGTCAAGTGACAGTTTATTCCATCTCCTCTTTGCCTTGTGATGTTATCACATGAGATTTGCTTCTGTTGAGGAAGATACACAGTAAAGCTTTTGCCTGCTGACCTTTCTCCGGAGCAATGACTTTGAACTGGGACTTTTCCTTTTTAATAAATGAAATAAAAATAACATTGCTTTAGAGTTAGTTGGAGGAACTGAATTAATGGAAAGTATCTGGATGATTATGCAAGGAATATATTAGGCAGGCTCACAGGATCAGAGGCAGGAGAAACCACATTGACCTTCTGTGTGCTGGAGAACCAAAGAGTCCAGAAGCTGCTTTGAAAAAGATGGAAACAGAAGCAGGTGAAAGCTCCAGGACAAGTGGGATCAAGACTTCAGTGCCAGTCTGAGGTCAGAAGCCTGGAAGCTCCATGGAGAAGCATCAGTATGAATCTGTAACAGAAGAGGCCTGGAGCCCAACATCCTACTCAGGAAGACTGGAACCTTCAAAATGGCTACACTTCCTGCTTCAGTACCCTTTTTATACCCCCCAGGTTACAATCCTATTGGTTGGTACCACCCACAACTAGGGCGGGTCTTCCCCTTCCAGTTTGCTGACCTGTACATCACTCATCCACAGACACACCCAGAATTTGGCTGTACTAAACTGCTTGGCATTTCTTACTGTGGTCAGGTTGACACAATCAGTGACAACAAACATAAAGCCAGAATAAATCAAGAAGTGATACTCATTTGATTAAACATTTATTTTGTAAATCCACAGTGAATTTATTTACAACCAGCAGAAATTAAGCCTTAAGTTTTAGTACTAAAAACAATTCATGCTCCATTGCCAAAAGTCAGATGAGCTCAGTCCTGCATACACATTTATACCTCTTGAGAGCTCTCAAAGTTTCCTGTCCTATATCGAGAGTCAGTTTTAATTTGTCTAGGGAATGGATGGAGTATCTACACTTTTTACTGTTCACTGAATAAGTAGAGGATATCCTAAGATTAAGAATTTCTAACCTAAAGATTAAATCTTGTTTTTCTAGTGAGTAATTACTATTAAGATATTTTAACTGTTTTTAAAGCCATAAATTGTGTTACTTAGAACAACATTCTAAATGACTACAAATTTGTTCTGTATTTCATGTGTGTGTATAGGTGTGTGTGTGTGTGTGTGTGTGTGTGTGCGTGTGTGTGTGTGGCATAGAAACGGCCTGGCTTATTAAGTCTTCTTATTAAAGCCTCCGAAATGTTCATTTTGTATACAACATCAAAAGAACATTTTATCAGTACAAACATATTGTATCAGAATGCAAAGATCTTTCTTACAGGAATTAATTCTGAAGGAAGTTGCTTTCTTCACTTATTTTCTGGGAAGAAAACAAAATCTAAACCAGGTGTGTTGCTACACCCTTTAATCTCAGCACTTAGGTGGCTGAGACAGGAAGATCATTGCAAGTTGGAGACCACCCTGTACTACCAAGTGAGGATAAGGCCAGCTTGAACCGCATAGCAAGACCCGGTCTCAAAAAGACAAAGGAAAAACTTAAAAAAAGAAAGAAAAAAAACAAAGCCAAAATATCTCCTTTTATTTGTCTAATATATGCATACAACTGGAAAAGTTTCCATGGTGTGTTTCACCAATCATTTTTGCACATGAGTAGTGGATAATAACTAACAATTGCTGTAATCATATGAGCCTTTTATTTAAATTGCATAAATCATATTTTTGGACATTTAGTGACAAAGGCAGTATCTTTCTAAATGTTCAGCATAACTGAATGACCAAATGCCACAATTCTTTGCTCATCATTTCCCCATGTCTCCAATTATTCGATGATAGGGGGCATACGTGCATCTCCCTAAGTATTGTACCTTCCACTCAGTATTTCAGCATCATCCAATATCGTGTAATATTCACTCATATTAGGGAGATTTCCTGGCTTCTCAAGAGATTGAAATGCATGTGAGTGACCATTAGTGCAAGGATACTACAGTAACATCAAGCATCCCAGAAATCCTTCCACATCTAACACCTGGCTAGGATATATTTTTGGAGATATCTTCATATTCATAATATGAATATTGTCATCATCTTTAAGAAGAGACCAAGCAAAATGAAGTCAGATATAACAAGATTGTAATTAAATAATTCATGAAGTTTTATTAATATATTTTATCTTCTAAATGCAAAGCCAATATATTTATCATTTTGTGTGTTCCATGCAGAATGTCAGCTCTAACCCTGAGTTGAATATTGCACAGCCATCTCCAAGTACCAAAGGCTCTGATACCTAAAAGATTGCATGTAATAAGTGCGTTTTCTTCTTTACTATGAACTACTTTGAGCTGCTCCATGAGAATCTTACTGCTATGACAACACTAACTGCATGGAGTGGATGCTGCATTGGGAAGTGATAGGTTTCATTGTTCAAAATGAGTGTACAGCACAGACTGTGTACTGACTCAGAGCAGAAGTTTCCTGAGGCTGCCTGACACAATGTGTATATATCGTGGATGAAATGCTGTTTCCCAGCCAGCACTGCTCAGTCTGCAACCTTGCACCTAGAACCAGCTGTATGACTGGCCTGTTACTTAACCTCTCTGAGCTCCAGGGATCTTATTTAAGTTAGAACCAATGATGCACCCTTGTAGGATTTTTGAACTAAATTAAAAAGGATAAATTCATTGCAGCTCCTACATCACAGAGATTCAACAAGTATGTGTTCGTTGTTTTATTACTAACTCGTTTCGCTTGTATTTCACACCAAATTCCACCAAATTCTCACCAGATTCTCATACTGACCCTTTAGGGGAGGTACTGTTAGCAGACTACAGGTGAGAACACACTGAGTCCTCCAGAGATGGACTAACTCACCCAGAGCTACATAACTTGCCAACGTGGAGCAGATTCGAACCCCCAAAAACCATGTTCCCTGGGTTTCTCACTGTGTCACACAGCGAGCACAGAACGCTGGGGTGAAAAGTGGCTCATGATACCCAGAACACGAGTTCTGTGAGACATGAGTAGGTGTCAGGCTTGGACTGAGACGGGAAAGGGTGCTGAGGGAAAGGTATTTGTGAAATGACTGATTCAAGCGTATTGAATTGGGAGGTTTCTTTTAGTTGTTGCTTTGTGTTTTCTTTCTCTTTTTGATTGACATTTCATAGCTTTTAATTCTACTTCCATAGAGTGGTTACAAGGGCAGAGTTTTATGCCACCCTTTAACCTCCCCACTGACACATATTTGCATGTACACACACACACAGTCTCGGAACATCATTCTGTAAAGCTTAATCCCTGTGTGTTATGATTTATATCTAGCTGTGCCCTGAGCCACTAAACCTCGCAGGTGGGGCTTTTTGGAGGCAATTGCATCACAGGGCTGTATATTTGTGCACTGATGTGCTTCTAGCTAAATGTGACAGTGGGAGGTGACGCCTTGCAGGAGGAAGTGAGCCCTCAGGCATGGCCTGGAAAGCTCTACCTGCCTCATCCTGCTTTATCTCTCTCTCTTTCCTGCCTCCATGCCATGAACTCTGTCTCTTGCACCAGGCCCCTCTGCCACACTGCCCTGCCATGGAGCCAGCTGGCTATGGACCAAAACCACCACGAACTGTGTACCGAAATAAACCTCTCCTCCTTTCCACAGCAGGAGGCAGGTGCTACACCTCAGTGTCAAGAAATAGGACAATGAGACTGTCACTGAAAAACCCTTGTGCAGCAATAACCTTACTTATTGATTCCAGGAAGCCCGTTACCATGGCCTTCACTTTCCTCCTCCCAATGTGCTGTAAAATGAGAACATAGACACACACATTAACAGCCCCACTATTCCCTTGATCACACCGTGCTAAAATTATGTCACTTCAAAATTGAATACAAGTCTCTCATCAGGATTCACATGATTTCAGTTCATAACGTAAATTCCCTAATCTAGTGGTGAAATCAGCACTTTGCTAAGTGACCCGCATCTACATGAAATATAATATTAAGGTGTGTGCTTGCTTTCTGTCAGCGTGGTATTTTAGATCAGTGTCATATGCAAGGTTCCTGTTTCTTAAAGCTGTCAGGGTCCAACAAGTACACAGTGGTTTTGCTCTCATTTTATAGCAGTAGATGAACTACACTAATTTACATCTTTTTTCCCATCAGCATTTCATATCCAGGTGGTATAAGAAACAACTTCCTATTATATCCAAAGAACATAATATTTTCATATTAAGGTGGTATAAGAAACAACTTCCTGTTGTATCATAAGAACATTATATTTCCCAGTCCTGACAACCTCTGGTCAATGTAAATCTTTTCAGCTGTTCATTAAATACTCAAAGAAGTCCTCGTGGCTCAGTGTCCAAAATGCATTCAGAATCCAACCATGGCTCCCCACGCCATGGATCTGTGACTTCTCCTGGTGACATGGGAACTTCCTAACTATCTCCTGGTCCTGACTCTCGTAGTTTGCTTTCTGCACAGCAGTTACAGGAAGCTTTCGTAGATGTTAAATTAAACCTCCTTGTTTTCCTGCTCCAGTCTCTCCAGGGTTTCCCATTACATTTAAAATATAAACTTCCTGTGGTCTTCGCAGGCGCTGGAGCATCTAGCCCATCTCCTGATACTCCTTCACATCACTGCAGCCCCAAAACTTCTTGGGCTTCTTGTTTGTAATAAGCTTAAATTTATCCCTGTACTCGATGCTAAACCAGATACAACCACCTTCACCTTATGTTCCGTGATATATACTGTTCTTTTTATTGAACTCAATATTATTTAAAATTATGTGGTTTGTTTTGATTCTCTGCCTTTATATTTCTAGAGGAAAGAAACCTTGTCAATCTTATTGACACCTGTAGTCCCAGAAGCAATATCGGTACCTGGCACATAGTAGGAACTCAACAAATATTTTAGGATTAGTGAAAGAACCTATTGGCACACACACGTGACTCTGGGGAGACTCCCACCACTGCTTTGCTCTTTGTAATGTCTTTTACCACTGAGGTTTCTTGTGTGTTACAAATCAGTATCTTGTTAATTTTCTCAATGCATATGATCCTCTTTTTTATGTAATCTGTGTCAACACATCATTATGTAAAGCATTCAAAGGTCAAAATAGGTCATCACTCGTGAACTAATAGAACTGCTCATCTAATCTTTTATGAAGTCCTCTCATTGGTTGATGTCACTGTAGCTTTCTTTCTGTTATTATGGACAGCAATTTGTTAGGGTCTCACTCAGGCTCAGATCACTAGCTGATGATAATTGTTATTTAAATCTGTCTTTGTTAAGTTGCACAGTGTATGCTATCTACTCAGTAACAGATGATGATTTCAAAGAAGGATAGATGAGTGGATGGATGGGTAGTGGATGGACAGATATGTACTAGATAGATGGGTGGTGGTTAGATGGGTGGATGCTGGATACAGGGATGCATGGTAGGTGGACATACATGGTGGGTGGCAGATGGGCTTAACACTGGAAAACTGACACAACCATTGCAGTATTTGTGGAATTTGCTTAGCTGTCAGGGTTCACTGGGTACAATTCCATCGGTGTTCTCACTGTTCTACATCAAAGATAGGGCTCATTAGATGCAGGCAGTACAGGAATCACCAAGGACTGAAGTCTGACTGCTCTAACCACTGACCAAGCCACACATTAAATATGGATTAATGAGATAATAATGCTGAGACCACAGATTTATTTTTTAGCATCAAAAGTTCCAATTTCAAAAACTAAATGTTTCTTTTAACTACCTGAGTACATGTCCCATCTGCTTTGGTATTCTGATTTCTGAAATAGAAATATCAGCATTACTGTATGATTCCTTCTTAAACCATAAAGATAAAACAGAATTCTATATTTTATGAGACTGAACTTATATATATATTTATTTATCTATAATATACATATATGTATAGGAGATGACATATATGTTAATTTTTTGTTGCAGTAGTTTTTAGATTTTTGTGAGACAGAGTCTCTATGTAGTGCAGGCTGGCCTTGAACTCACTATGTAGCACAGACCAGCCTTGAACTCGCAATGATCTTCCTGCCTCAGCTTCCCAAACGCTGGGATGACAGGCAGGCTCCACCACACCTGGTTTGTATTATAAAATGTAAACATAACCTGAATCATTTTTATTTCTTTCATCCATGGCCTCACCTATTCTGGTAACTATAACAAACTATTGTTACTAATGTATGAAAAATTAGGCAGTTGCAGTCAAGGAAAGGCAGACTCATGGTCTACTCACATATGGAAAATTCTCTGAGAGGAAACAAATCCATTTGCATGTGATCCTGTAGCTCCCGTGCCATGTAACAAAGTAAGAATGTGACACTATAATAAAAAAAATGGAGCTGGAATAAGTGGCTCCTATTATGTGCACATACCAACTCCTCACAAGGAATATAAATATCAGGTACTGAAAACAGGCACAAAAATTTAGCTAAATAAATAAGAAGGGTGAAGGGAGGGCTGGAAGGGAGGGAGGGGAGGAAAGAGGAAGGAAGATGTGCTGTGTACATGGTCCGCTCCACACGGGGAAGGAAACATTATGTACTAACCAATGTACTAAAAAGCTAAAATGTTATAAAAAGACAGAAAACTATACTCCAGATCTGGCTTTAAAGTGTAAGCCATTTCCATAGGTAGTAATGAGCTGTGTGTATCTGACCCTTTGAGGTTTGAATGGATGCAAATTCTCAAACAAAATTTAAGGCAATGCGTTGTCTTTTCAGTCAACATAATCTCCATCATCAGCCATACTATGATGATTTAAAAGTGCATTTGTATGTTAAATCTTTAAATTTTCCATTTTCTTATTCATGGTAATTACATTATTTCCTATGCACTTAGGCTTTAAAGTGGGAGACTACACTTTTTTTAGCCCTGCATTACTTTAATTGGATTTCAAAGCATGAATTTAAAACAAAGAAAATGATTGTGTGTATAGCTAATACTTTAAATCTTCAAGTATTGGGTACAGATTGTTCTAGTGAGTCCGGGGAACTAGTCCATGAGATTTTGTTAGCTCAGATCTTCAGGTTACAAAGCTGTGGTTTCCAAATAAACCACAGCACTAGGACTTCAGCTTGCATCTGCTGAAAGCAGTGTCGGGTCTCTGCGCTCTATCAGCCTCCTTGCTTCAGCGGGAGATTATTACTTGAGCCCTAAGAATTCCACATTTCAAGCTTTGTATCTTCCTGTTATTCTGTAAACAGCGGGCAGCAAGGTTTTGCTGGTTTCAACCAAAATTACGCTGCTGTCCCCTCTTCCAGAACACTGCTTTCCTTTTGGTCTTTGGAAGTCTATTTTTCTTAGTTTCTCATCTTCCTAGATTTTAAAATACTACCATTTGTGAGACGCATCAAATTAGTAACTGCTTTTAGATAAACTGATTGAGACCATTTGTTAGATAGATGAGCTTTTACATCGTGCTGATTTTTGAAATACTAAACTGACGCAAGGGGTAATCCTCTTAAAAAGAGGAAATACAATATAGCCTTGGTATTGTTGTTAGTCTTATTGCTTGAACAATTCATTTCACTTGAAAATGAATTAGTGCTTTGGGCCCGTGTGAAAGAAATGCTTCAGCAACACGTGGCCTGGATTTCCGGCAAGCCTGGCTCCATCGTGTCCTTGGTGAGGAGAACGCACCTTGGCAGGATTTCTCCCCGCCCGCCCCACCCTCACTGATGGGACCTTGATTTCCTTCTTCAGTCAAAATGCAAAATGTCTCTTTCCCCTGTTGATCTCAGATGTAACTGACCTAAATATCAGCTCGAAAAAGTTCTTAAAACTCTTCGAGGTATGATACAAGCAACCTTCTTCCAAGAAGAACAGAAAAATGTACAGAATAGTGAAGAATTGCCACTTCGCAGACTAAGCAACTAAAACGCCTCATTTCCGCCCCCCCCCCATATTTTCATTTTCTGTTCTTTGTTTTAGATTTGCATGGCTTTACAGAGTTGCATTAGAAAGGGAAACTATATTTAAAATAAAATGTATGCAAATAACATGAAACATCTTTTTTGCTTACCCCTGAGGACTTCTCTGTGTGCTTCCACTGTGCTAAATTAGCAGTTTGACAGACCTGAGGTATGACCCCATTCGGTTGCCAGTTTGTTCAACACTTAGTGAAAATTTGCAGTGTGGGAACCACTGAAATGAGTAGTGGAGTCAAACATTAAACAAAATAGCACTTGCACTAATACTAGATATTAGAACATGAGGAAATAGATATAGCCTGTGTGTGTATGTATGTGTGTGTGTGTCCATATGTGTGGTAACTACATGTGAGCATATATGAGGTGTGCTCAGCAAACACCATGAATGTGTAAACTTTAAAACATTATTATAGTAAAACCCATGTTGCCTTTAATCTCGCTCAGTTCACACCCCAGTGTACAAGCTCTTACGCCACTATCCTCACCACCTTCCGGAAGCAGGTCTCAAAATCCTCTTTCCTGGGTGTCCTGCATCAGCTCAGCACACTGACCTCTCCTGGTCACTTTGACTCTGGGGAGCAGAAGTCTCATGGTGTAGGAGCTGGGGAATAAGGGGGCTGAGTGGAATTTTTATTTGACAGAAGTTGCTATAAACATTTGATCAATGGTCCAAAAATATGCACTAAAACACTGGGTCATTAATCCCCTTCGAAATAGTTTTAAATGCTCCTCCTGGCTCTCAGTATACTTATACCAGAGATTTGGGCAGTATGTCTCTTGCTATTATTTTTAAATTGAAACATTACTTTTCTCACTCGATCCTCCGTTGTGTATGTGTGTACACATATTCACACACACACACACACACACACACACACACACACACACATTCATGTGGCCCGTATTGTACAATTATGCTACAGCCTGACATCAAAGGCTGACTCATTTGTGCATATACAGCATGGCATTTTATCTGTGTGGATGTTATCATAAGATGTTGGTCCTGTTAAATAATAAACAATATGAAAGTCTTGGGAGAAGACGAAGAAGGGTGGGGATTCCACTCTAGAGACCCCCTCCCCGGCCAAGGAGAGATTCTCTGAGAAGGTGTGGAATGAGTATAAAGGTGGCTGACACAGGGATGAAGCATTCTGGGCAGAAAGAAGAGACGGAGTCCTGTGCTGTGCGTGCCTGGAGAGGGAGGAATTCAGGCAAGGCCTGGAGGGTTTGCAGGCCACGACAGGAAGTGGATGGGCCAGGTAATAGGAAGCCAGACAATGCCTGCCCACGGCATGCCGTGGACTGTGGCTTCACTGGAGTGCAAACTCAGGGAAGATCACACAGAGAGCTAGCATGATTTAACTGAGAGTTCATAAAGACAGATGTGCCTGGCTTGTGGTAGGAACAAGAGACAGAAATAGGAGGAACAATTAGGAGACCAGAATGAACTTCTTCGAAAGAGGTGGCCATCTCTTAGACTGAGCAACAATGACCTGTGTTGTTGATTAAAGTCAGCTCCAAGATATCACTCTATTAGAGGTCACACAGGAGTTGCAAAAATTTAAATCCATTTAGTCATTCAGCAAACACGGATTGAGTGGCAATGAGGTTTAGCAATAAAATGGTAAACAAAAGATGAGAACAAAAGAGAAAAGAAAAAGCCCTCCCTCACAGTTCCCTCTTTTAGTGAGGGAAACAAATAGTAAGTCAGTTAAAGAAGATAAAGTAGTAAAACTCTGCTGTGTTAGGTAGCAATGTGTGTGCATGTGTCAAGTGAAGTAGCAAATCCATGCTTCCTGCTAAATTAATGGCATTTACTTCAGGGCCACACGTAGGGAACATGGGAAGCGGGAAGCCAAGGCTGTCCAGAGGTTTGGCCTGCCTGGCCAAAAACACGGGACTGCTGTTTATTAATCTGACTATAAAATAAAACTGTCTTTCATTTGCAATGCTTTCCTTTCTTATTGTCATCTGTCTTGAAATTACATGAAAGGTGTATTTATCTGGTCACAGAACTAGTAGCTCTCAGTGGTTTAACAAATGCTTTTTATGATTATATTCAGGGCTTAAAACAGTTTACACGTTTATGTTTTGCAAAATACTTGTTTTTTCCCCACAATGATTACGCTCAGACTCCTCGTGGCTGTGTTTCTCTGTGCATAGTGGATAATTACACACTGGTGAACAGGTGCTGTGTGCCCTTTGGTCCTATAATAAATACCAGGAGTTCTGCCATAGACAGAGACCATTCCAGCGGGATGAAACAGAAAACACAAGGAACAAGAATTCCTGCTACTGTGAGCTTCCCAGTCATGAAGTTAGAGAAAGGACAGATGTCCCTTTATCGGTTTTTATCCATAAGGAGCTGTGGTTAGTGGAGAAGACAGAGGAGGGAAGGGAGAAAGCGCAGGTGGAGAAGAATCTGCTGTTTTTCACAAGGCGCTGGAGATGGGCTCCTGAGTTAATGCAGGAACGAAGATGCCAAGGTAGACCCTGCGCCCTGGTGGCAGAGGCCCCAAGCCAGAGGTCACCATGCAGGGGACCCAGGATCTGGACCCGTTGTCCTTGCTGGGGTGCAGGGGGTGGGGCGGACACCCAAAGGTCCTACCTGAGAAACCTATGGCTTCTGTTCCCAGTTATACGGGTGCCAGCGGATGGATGTGAGCAGAGAGACTCTCATCAGACTGCAGCAAAATCAGCCAGGCCGAGGTGAATGCAGGCCCAAGGGGCTGTGCACAGGGGAAAGATGGCCTGGTGGGAGCTCTTGGAAACAGTGGGATGGGCATGTGGGTCTGGTCCGGGTGGGGCAGGGAGAGTCCACAGAGGTGAGGCTGACCTGTACTGAAGACAGAGTTCAGCTGCATACTGCACAGGGAAAAAGGAAGTCAGCAGTCACTTCAGTGCCTACAGTCTGCACAACAGCTACAGCAAAATCTGTATTCTGTGTATTGATTAAGGGACTTGTTACTGCCTCCTGTTCACCATGAGGAACAAGGTGAATTCTCTGACTCTCCCACCCTGCATGTGGCAGTAAGAGCCCATCAGATCAGACCTTAAACATTATGTTCTTAATCCCCCTGCAAGACCACCGCTTCCTGCACAGCAGACCACAGGGCAGCATTTGGAGAGGGTGATTTCAGAAATTACAGTAAAAAAAATTGTCACAAATACAAGGGAAAGGTAACTGGGGTCCTCACACATGTTAATGTACTCATTGAATAAAAAGGGTAAAATTTTTAGATTATGAATGTGGATACCTATGATCTCAACAATGACAGAAATTAATATCCTAAAGATAAACATTACAATCAGACAAGTGAGAAAAAGTAAGAGGAATTCAATTAAAAAAAAAACCTTTAGTTTTGTATTAATCAGCTCTGTGTCCGAGGATTCAAAGTAAAAATGGTCCCCTATTATGGTACATAAATTTGTTTGCATTGTTGATTTTGAACACAAATACCAATTATGAGCAGGACTCTAGGAACAGTTAATATAGCTACTTATTTCCTATACCAGTATAAAGTTTGGTACAATTTTGGAACTTAATTTGTTAATAGGTTTCAAGACTATTATTATTACTATAACTAAAGATGATCCTGGAATCATAATTCAAAAGAAGAAAATCTATGAACACAAGAATGTTCCTCTTGCTTCAGGTAAAGATAGCAGATAGGTAAGAGCAGATTACGGAGGCTCCCTGAGGCAGACAACTCAGATGCCAAAATAACACAGGTAGGGAGTCCCAGAGAGAGGGAGATGGATCCTCTCAACCCAGGAAGAAACTAAAGCAAAAAGAACCAGTCAAACATGCAGTCCTGGGGCTACTATTGAGGCATTCCATAATCTAGCATGCCCAAATTCCCACTGCTCTGACTCACTAGAACCACAGTCACACTAAAGTGCAGTTGCACTGAATTCGGAGGTTGATAAGCCCAAAGGAGAATGCAGCCAGCAAGGGATCTGCATCGAACTGCAGTGAGTGCTGGAATAAAACTTTTATGGGAAAGGGGTACCAGTGGGTCAACATTTTGGAATCAGGCAGGACTGGCAGGAACAAGGAAGAGCAGTGACTTCAGTCAATTGTGTTCCTTTCCCAGACGAGATTGGTGGGGTATTCTTGGCCTGGGTCATGCCCCTGGCTGAGACCCAATAAGCAGTGAAGACCCCTGCAGATTGACTGACCTAGAAGGGAGGAGCCAGCATACGCCACCTCTGTTTTCCCCTCAATAACACACTGGAGTGAGCAGAATCACCTAGCCAGCATGCTTCAAAAGAACCATAACCAACAAGGAAAGGGACTGGGACCTCCTCTATACACCTGTATAAAGAAACACAAAATATGAGAAGAGAAAGCAACAAGAAAAAGTCCCTAGCCCCCAACCCTAAGAACACTGATCCAGGAGAGGTAAATACAAAGACGATTGAGGACAGCAAACATGCAATATCAGACACGGCACCAGTGGACATAAAGAGATATCTTCGGAACCTCATAGATGAGTTCAAAAGTGAAATATTTAGCCAAGTAAGGCAAGATACAAATAGACTAATAAAAAAATGTTAAGCACCTCTCAAGAAGATACAGATGGAAGAATGGAGGAGTACAACAAAAGGAGAGAAACATTTGATGAAGAATATAAAGAAAACCTACAATACATGAAGCAGGTTCAAAGAGATTACCAGGAAATAAAAAACTCTGTTGAAAGCTGGCAAAACTGCTTGAAAGAAACTAAGGATGGATTATCCAAACCGAAAGACAGGTTTGAAATGTGGGATCATGAAAGGAAAAATTTCTTAAAAATAAAAAGGAAACAGGCAGTAACAATACAAAGGCTATAAGACAACAAGAGGATTTATAACTTAAGAATAAAGAATGTGAATAAAGAAGCAGGGGTACAAACAAAGAAATTACAAAGGCTATTCACAGAAATGATTAAGGAAAATTTCCCAAGCATAGGAAAAGGGAATGATATTCAGATGCGTGAAGCATATAGAACTCCAGCCCCTACAACCAAAACACAGCTACATTCAGGCATGTAATAATCAAGATCCCAGAAATTCAATGTAGAACAAAATATTAAAATCCATCAGAGAAGAGAAACAGATTACCTATAAAGGAAAATCCATAAGCAGTCTTCTTAACACAGACCATCAAATCAAGAAGAGCTTGGTGCAAAGTATCCCAAAGCTTGAAGGAAAATAACCTCTAGCCCAGATTGATGTACCCTGCAAAAGTGTCTCTAGAAATTAGTGGAGAAACAAGATGTTTCCAAAACAAAGAGGACCTGGGGGAATTTATGACCACCAATCTGCCTCTACAGAGAATACTTCAGGTCCTTCTAGAGAGAGAAAAGTGCCAGAATTCCAGTAACAGTGGCACAGAGGTCTCAATGAATGGAGCAGAAAGTGGAATGAAGAAGAAAAGCAAACAACTAAGAGCAGAAAAAGAACACAACAGAAATGAGGCAGAGAAGGTTGGCTATAATTTCTAGGTTGGCCTTGATACAGTAAAAAAAAAAAAAAAAGAGAGAAACACAGGCAGAGTAGATAAGGAGGTAGGGTCCACCTTTTAGGAAATATAATTAACCTGAAAAAGGGTTTATGAACCAAAAATCAAATATAAGAAAACAAATCTCTATGTGACAGGGAACCAGAGAGTAATAGGGGCAACTAGACCAGTATTTGTGGAGAGGTTGGAAAGACAGGCTTTAATAGATAAAGGAATACAGCTAGAGATGAAGTCCAGGAGGGAGAAGGTTTGGAACCTTCTTTAGCTAAATAGCAGGTTTCCCCCCCCCCACCAAATCTAAAAACTGAGGGTATTGGTGAGACTCAGAAATGCACAGTGCACCCTGGGGGAGTGAAAGGGGAGAAATAGTCTTTAAAAAGATGGCAGAAGATATTGTTAATAGTGGATCATGATTTAAAACCCATATTACTCGCGCTGCCTTGCTTAGATAGATTTTATTCTGTCCCAGTTTGTCTACTTGCTCTATATCTGAGGGCACAGACAGCTATCCCAAAAATAACAGGATAGTACAGTAATCATCTTTAATTTCCTATTAACTTAATCTGAAACCCTGCATAACTTTTTTTTTTTTTTTGTCTTTTTCATTTTTATTGGTACCAGGGATCGAGCTCACAACTGCCTGCTTGCAAGGCAGGCACTTATGCCGCTGAGCTAAATCCCCAGCCCCTAGCCCTGCATAACTTATACTGTTTTATCATGACTGATCTTAGTTAAATCTGGTTTGTTTGATTGCTCTTTGGTATTGACAGATTTTATTCAAAACTGTTATGATTGATAGTATCAAGTCGAAGTATGGGCAACTACACTGAAGATGACAAGATTCACTACAATACCCATTCTGGTTTGATTACTATCTGTTTTTGAACTTTTACATTATCTACAAAGTTGTGTTTTTATTAATACTGTTATGTACTGATATATTCAATTGTACTGTATCTGATGATATAGACAATTCTATTGAAGATAACAAGAGACAACACAGTAACCATGGTAGAACTCCTTATACAGTGGTTTTATGTGTCTTTTTCGTTTCATGTGTTTATAAGAATATGTTTTGTTTTGTCTTGCTTTGTTTTGTTTCTCCCTCTAATGTAGAAAGGATAGAAATACATATTAAGACTCATGCATGCATAGAACCTATAAACAGTTTATGAGAATTGGTCTTATAAATGCATGATGAAATGAATAGATACTTTGAAGAAAAAGAGACACTACAGTACCCAGTGCTGATCCTGTGATTTCATGATATAAAATCCTTCAACACTATTATTCTTTGTTCAGAGTGATTTTAGCCTGTTTTGGTTTGTTTAATCTCAACATAAATGAAGATATGGATACTGCATGTATGTTTAAGAGTATAGGGTTGATAACCATATTACTAAGTTTTTGTTCCATAGTTGAACAGAACTGTTTGCAGTCTCCCTGTTTGAATCCCCACTTTGTATGTTTCATTTTAGTATCTTGAACAACTATTTGTAAGAGGACAGTTTGTAACCATCAGCTAGTGATTTCTTACTCTTTATTTTTTCTTTGAAAGTATGTATTATTTCTACCTATTTTCTGTTTTGTCTTTCTTTAAGTAAAATTTAAAATAAAAGAATGTTCCTCTAAAACTATGGGAAACAAAACACAGAAAGTGTCGTTAGATCAATAAACAGCGGGTCCATGTTTCTGGCCAGGCAGGCCAAACCTCGGGACAGCCTTGGCTTCCCGCTTCCCACATCCCCTATATGTGGTCCTGGAGTAAATGCTGATAATTTAGCAGGAAGCATGGCTTTTCTACTTCACCTGACACTTGTGCTCACATCGCTACCTGACATGTGGAGTCTGGTTTTACTGCTTTATCTTCTTTAACTGACTCACTATTTGTTGCCCTCATTAAGAGCAGGAACAGTGACGGAGGGATCTTTCTCTTCCCTTTTGTCCTCATCTTTTGTTCACTGTTTTATCACTAAACCTAGTTGCCACTCAATCAGTGTTTGCTGAATGACTAAATGGATTTAAATTTCAGCAACTCAGAGTTTCTTGGTCAAGAGAGAGGAAAGGATGGGGTGCGAGTAGAGAGAGAGGGGAATGGAAGTGAATTAAAATGGAAACACTAAGCACCCCAGTATCCGTGCCTCAAATCTACTGACTCGAAGCAAGTGTAGCCCTGGCTGTGCTTCCAGTAAGTCAACTCCAGAATCACAGTGTATTTCCAGTGTACCTGGTGGCAGGAGGTACATCTAGGTTTTGTACTTGTATGTTCTCCATGCTGACCTCCCTCCCCCAGTTTACCTGTGTGACCTGCCACCTAACCTCTTGAGAGTTTCACCCACATGCTGTGACTATTCTCTGCAGATGGCTTCCTGGGCGACTCTCTCACCTGCTGTGTGTCCCTCCCACAGATTGACCGTGACAGATTCTTTATGCCTGCTTTTCAAAAAATACTCCTTGTCTGTTACTGGAATGTCGGTGAAGGCATGGTTATGTTTTTTTACTGTGTCTTCAACAGTTACCAGAGTCTTGTGTATCAGAAGTGTCTAACAAACAGCGGTTGAATGAATGAAATGTACTTTACCTAAACCAGGGAAGCATTGTATCGAATTCACCCACATCAGCTTGGGTCAGATGTGTTGCAGCTTTGGGTGTATTTTTTAAGAGTGTATTGACTGTGATGTGTTACTTAGTTTCCAGTACTTTAGTTTACTTATTATTAAAATGTATATAAAATTTGATACTCTTCATGGAGTTGTTCTCAGCATGACAAGACAAGAAGCTGATGCATGCAGTGTTTCTGGAATGAACTCACCATATGCCAATTTGCAATCAGTGTTAGGTATCAATAATCTAGTTATGACCACTAAATACTTAGAACATTTTATCATACCTGATTACTGGTTACATCCAAAGATATAAAATGGTTCGTACAGAATCTTAGTTTAGCTGTTACTAATATAATGCTCTCTGCTGCTCTGACATAATTATCATGCTATAACAGAGTCTAACCATTACTAATAAAAATTAATGTATACTTATTAGAAACAAAGTTGTCTTTTTTCCTTGGGGTAAGTCAATTGATCAAATTCTTGGAAACACTGCAGAGAGTCATCTACCCCAAGAGTCATGCCTGATAGATATCAACAGATTCAGTAACATAACTCTCATCAGGACACTTTGATTTCTTTGAAGAGGCTAAGTCTATAGCCATCTGTCCATTTTTGAATTTGAGGAGACAGTTGTCTCACACAGAATATAAAGTTTTTGAAACATATTAATAGTTCTGGCCAGCTACAGCCACCACAGGGATTTCCTATTTGATACAGTTTCTCCCTGATTCTAGCTTACTGGTTATTTCTAGGCATTTTTATATTTAATTGTTATCATGGTGTCTTGTATATTTTCTAATGATAGCTACCGTTCTGCAATGTATTCTTGCCTTCTGTGGCAGTTGTATTTTAATCTCCCAATTTTTATCTCTCTTGAAGTGTCTTCTGCGTATTGTCCTTCCTGCCCCCTCTGGTTTTCTTACACCCTTCAACCAATTCACATTTTTAAAAACTTCCCAGCTTTAAAGACAATAATCTGAAAATTAGCATAGCTATTAAATGCTTAAGACTCTCCAGGTCTTATGAATATCTTTTTGTTTAATAGATGCTCTGTCCAGTACAATTTGTGTGGTTCTGGTTTTGTGTTTAGGAAGCATTATTACATTAAATAGCACCTCTTCAGTACGCCTTAGGAAAGTGGCCATTCTCGCCAGCAGTAATACAATGACAGACAAAGCTTTCATGGGGTTTGCCTTGTGGGGGGATTATACTTAGGTAAACTTAGAAAGAGCATGCAGATGAGAGATCTATGTGTTCAGTGGAAAAGGAAGAAATGTAAAAGTGGAGGTAACTTTTTTCTCTTTTCTAGCCCTAGGCAAAGATAAGGATTACATGGATGAATCAGAACATGCTAATTATGACCGGTCTCGTCTCATTAACGACTTTGTTACCAAAGACAAACCTGAGTCCAAGACAAAACTGTCTAAGGTAATGCAAGTTAAACTATCAATAAATTCCTTTTAGACCATAAATTTTGAAACTTTTAGCTATTCATGTACATGGTTGGTTTCATGCTGGAAAATATACAAAAACAGGACTCAAAGCTAAAATGTTATTTATAGATATTACATTCATTTTTATTCAAATTATTATTTTAGCAAGCTTAAAGATTTTCTTTTTTAATTTTGAGTTTGTATTGATACATATTTGTAAATATTAATTGGGTAGAATATGGTGTTTCAATTCAGATATATGTCATAATGGTTAAATCAAAATAATAACATATATCACCTTAAGCATATACTATTTCTATGTAATAAGTTCTTTAAATCCTCTTTGTATTTATTTTGAAGTATATGTTTGTTACTTTTCTAACTGTAATTACCTTGTTGAGCCATAGAATACCAGAACTTATTTCTTCTATTGAACTGCAAGGCTGTACCTATAAAACAGAGTTTTAAAAACATTTAATTTTCAATGTAAAATTATGCAGTAATTTTCTAGTTAGAAGATCACTCCTTTATTCCTCATCCTTTGGACAAGGCAGTAATGTTTAACATGACCATAGATTTTAGTATCCATCCACTGGTCAAAGAGTTGAATTCTGGTTCTACAATTTGCTAATTTTAATAACGTGATCAGGTTGGTTATAACCGCTAAACCTTGTTTTCCTCTTCTGGAAAACGTGAATCTTGTTGTTTGCATCACAAAATTCCTTAAAAATAAAGTGAGGTAACTTTGTGGATGGATCTGTCTGAGGTTAAGAGCTGACTATATAACAGGCATTGTAAGCTTGAATTTTGAGATTTCCATCTTGAAAGAAAACTTCAGCCACAAATTAATCAGCTAGGTGGACAGCTTTAAAAAAAAACCAAAAACCTTGCTCCAAAAATCTCACTGTCAAACAGAATGTTTTTTGGACTCTTCAGAGACTCTGAATGTGGTCCTCCAACACCAAATCCCAGATTGCTGCTGCTGCTGCTGCTTTTTCTTACTGTAATGTAACAGATCCATATTCCTGTGTGAACATTTTCCAGCACAGTCCTCTCTCAAGCCAAGCTTGCATTTTGCCCACCTTTTGATTAAAGTAGGATTTCTTTGTAAACAGAAATTTGATACTTCCCTCACCAAATGACTAATATGGCCTCTACTACATAGCTACTAATCAAAGTCTTGCATATAATTTTCTAAGTGATGTTTGGTTCTTTGGCTTAGATTAATTTTGTAAGTTCCTTTATTAACTACTATCATATTTATGAAGAACAGTGATAGAATTTAAATGCACTATGGTACCAAGGAAGACACTACACTTTAGTAGATGTGGTGATAATCGTATATGGAAAACTGCTTCACCCTTGTTTGTTCTGTGCTGGTAATTCTTAGATTATCTCTTCCAATCACAAGCTTACCTCCCTAGGGTCACTTCAGTTCCCTCCCTGTGTCTGATGCTTGGGTAGTCTTCAATCTGTAAAATGTTGTATCGACCAAACTGATAGAAAAAGTTATAATATAGATAGAGACACTGTACATGAAGGTGTTTATAACATCAATCAGAAAACAAAACAACATGCTTCAAATAATTAGAAAATGAGATAAATGTGCTATTGATATAGGGGAATGAAATCCCCAACCTACTAGATGTCCATTACAATCTCATGTTCTCTAAAATCAAGTAATGAATTTTAGTAACAAGGGAGGTTAAGAACAGAATATATTTATTGAGACAAAGAAAGCATATGCCTGATAGAGAGACAGAAGAGGTCCTGAGTGAATATTAAAGATTTTTAGGGTCTTTTACAGAGTAAAACCATGAGGTGAGATGGGTCCATGTGGGGAAAATATGAGAACTCACAAGGTGAGCATAAGGTGGGACAGAACTATGGTCAAACAATAAGATAAATTGTTCACGTAAAATTGATTATATTGGGAACAAATGAGAAAGTCAGTCATGTAGCAAGTGGGCATGCTTAAAGAGCAGTGACTCTTCCCTCAGAGGATGGGAATAGTGACTCCTGGCTTCTTCAGGGTGATAGCGACCTATTTAGACTATCAGTCCTTAGAATGTATGTGTATTTGTTAGACCTTTTGTTTTGAGGTCTGCTGTACAGTGGGAGGTGTCTGTCTGCCCCAGTTACAAGGTATCTGGGCTTCTGCACTGGCTCCTTTGAGGACCTAGCCCTGTCTGACTGCCAATAATATTTCTAATTAACTCAACTGTAACTCCTCTTTAAATTTGTCACCTTGCCTACAGTATTGTCCCCATTCCATTTTTGCTCACGATACCTGTTTCTCAAGCCAATTTTCTCTAGACTTAAATTTTAGAATACATTAATTAACACTAATTAGTTGAAACTGTATGAATATTTTTATTTCAAGATTAAAACAAGAGGAAACAGTAATAGGTCAACATAATTTGATAGTCAGATGTCCGAGTGAATCTGCTTGGCTCCCAACTCTTAGACTATTATACTTCTCAAACTATAGAAAAATGTTGTGAATTACTCAGGTGATTCAACTTTCAGCTTGTATCAAAATCAGTCCACTTGCCTGCAATTCATAGGTTAGCGAGCATCACAGATTCCTTTCATAAAAGAGGTTCCACTGCAAAATCCTAAAACTATTTGGAAGCTGCGTATATAGTCACCTTGCAAAGCTTCTCTTCCAGTAAAGGGCCAAGTCACCCGCTCAGCACGTGCTCTTGGTGTATGTTTGTCTAGGGGATATCGAAACCACCTGAATTTTCATGGTTGGTACTGCTAGCTGGATGTCCTGAACATCATAAATACTGGAGCCGACTGCTCTTACTACATCTAACGGTGAAATTGTATGTGTGTTTCTAAACATGTGCATTGTACATTGAATCTTATGAAACTGGTAGTCTTCATTAAGGACTTACAAATAGTAAATGTCACATAATCATATATGTATATATATATATATGCATAAATTTATATATTTATATGTATATATAAATAATATTTTACTTTTTGACAAAAACAGTTGCAAAGAGAAGGTTTCAGAGATGATAATGCAAGTTTATACAGCATTAAAAGGAAGGAAGCAGGACTTGAAGGAGGAAAAATAGTACCTAATATGACCAAAACAGTGAGTGATGACAAGCATTACATTATAGAAAGTAACAGAGCAGTGATGGCAAACCGATGGCACCCTGCCACAGTGAGCTGTTTGCATCGTTGAAGGCTCTAAAAGGTTCTCCATCACTGCTGTAGAGCTTTCTAACAAAGTCTGCTATCAGTTTTCAGCCAGGACTGCTGGAAATAACTCCAAATGGTCCAAGATGGTCTCTTACTTTAAATATATGAGGAAACTGTAGAACTTGTCAAATGTAAAAGCCAGTAAAGCAATTCAGACAGATGCCTAACTACTTTGCTGAGTACTGTGTAGATAGACACTAAGTTTTTTGAAATTTTGCTTGGTCAACCATCGTGTGAATATTTCCTGAGTGCTGCTGACTCAGGGTGGTATATATTTATTCTCATAACATGTTCATAATTTATGATTTAAGCTAAGTACATTTATATGTGACTGTGGTTAGTCTAAAGATTACTCCAGAAAAAATGTGTGTTTTGGGTGTCTGTCTTTCAAACATGCACTTCTAGCATATGTTATTTACACTGAAAGTTTCATATCTTAGAGATCAAAAAGCATCTGCAATGTTGATTGATATCTGACATCATGAAATGATATTGATAACCTGACAGCTGATTGGAAAGCTCCTACGTGCAAAGGTTGGTATTCTAGGATGGAGAAAGATGGTAACTGCTGGGCAGCTTTTGCTGTCCAGGTCCTGGGATATGGTTCAGAATGTAGACTTGTACATCAGTAAAGCCAACAGGCTCTGAGGATCAAAAATGGCAGTGAAGAAGAACCAAATGTGCATTAAACTAGCCTCAAGCTTTAAGTCAGAAGTTACATTTAAAGATCTCAGACATAATTTTGTAGATAAAAAAATCTTTTTTCCCCATGTCCACTATTTTTAGTGAGATTTTGGTTCTCCCCTCATCAAGAAAGAGTCCATTGAACTGATCTTGGCCCTTTGTTGGAGCAGAAGGATGCTAAAGGGCTAACAGTGTGGCAGCCCTGAGATTTGTTGTCAAATGATCCAGCACTACTGTCTTTCTCTGGGATTCTCCCTGGCCCAGCTCACATGTTAGAGCTGGAGGAAGAGAGATCCTGTGGACCACAGCCTGACGATCACAGTTGCTCCAAAGCACCCAGAGGTTTGCTGGAATCTAGGAGTGAAGGCTGGAAAGTTAGATCCAGTTAGAGTCCCACCTAAGACCAGAAGAGCTAACTAGCTAGACCCAGCCTATACTCAGATTCATGGACTGAAAACTTGCTTTCCAATGGTTTGTTTCTCAGCAAAAGATAGTAGAGGAGAAAGTCTTAAATATTATAAGACAGAGTTTTGGATGATAACAGTATTTGGGAAACTCAGATTTGCCACTATTGATTTGTTTAACTCTGCTGAGCTTAAATGTGTTTTAAGTAATGTAACTTACATCATGTTATCTAGGCAACCTACTAAAAACTCATCAAACTTGTGCACATTTTTAAAACTATTTACAAAAGCACTTTCTTCGTAAAATCGTTAAATCAGGATTAAATTTCAAGATTACCTTGAATTGAAATACATGTTTATGTTAGCAGTAGTCAGAATCACTCATTAAAATGAGTGAAGAACAGTTTCTAAAAACAAGTTTTTGTTTTGTTTGTAGCTTATAAAAAGACTTTATTATACTTGTATGACCAATACATCTCAGTTCGCAATTCTGTGAAACTGAGAAAAAACATTCCTGTGACAACACAGGCTGGGTCACATGGACTGACAGCAAGCAGCCTTCCAGAGCCAAGGAGAGGGATATTTCTAGCCCCCTTACTGTGCGTCCTGAATACGGAGAGCAATGTGAGTACCTTCGAAGAACAGGACTGGCAGACACAGGATCTCAAAACTGTTTTTTCTGTGTCCTCCAAGTAGCCATTCTACAACACACAGGAAACACCCGCAGCTGGTCCAGGCTAACAGAAACAAACCTAGGAAGCGAAGTCCACAAAAGGATAAAAGGAAGTCTGTCTTTGAAAGCATGTTGGGAATCCAACCAGACAGGAAAGGGGCCATGGATCAGGAAAATGTTGGCATGAATATTTTAGCAGCTCATTAAAATTAGATCACAGAGCCATTCAACTTGACTGCGTCAGGTGGCAATGGCAGATGGTGATCATATTCGCTCAACAGGTGACAGGAGCACATCTCTGTAAGGCCGGACATTCTGGTCACGCCAGGGTGAAGGTGAGAAGGAGCCAGTGTCTGTTGTCTTCTACGATGTGCTCTTTCATGTGAATGTTGCTAGCGACTTTATTTCCCTAAGTGCCTCCTCACCTCCTAATCATAATTTATGGAGCACAGTGTTTAGAATTTGCTACTGCAAAGTTTCCCAGACATTAAGTGACAGTGAGGGCTGCAGTTGCGGGAGGAATCGCTGAACTTGGTGGCTGGTCTCTTTAGTTGACAAGATTCTGTGTGCAATGAAGCACAGGGTGCCTGCAGGTTCCACATACATGGATTCAACCAAACATCAATCAGAAATATTTAAAGAAGTCCCATCTCTACCAAACATGCATAGATTTTCTGTTCTTGCCATTAGTCCCTCAATAGTGCAATATGTCATCTATTTATGTAGAATTTACACTGCGTTAGACTGTGCAAGTTACCTGGAGATGACTTAATGCATAAAGGAGGGCGAGCATAGGTTATATGCAAATCCTGTGACATTTTACAGACAGGACTTGGGTATGTGTGAGTCCTGGGAAAAGCTCTCTCAAATCGAGCAGTGATTATAATAAGAAAGTCAATTCTGTGAGCATTTATTGGAAGTATTTAAAAATTCCTGAACTTCAGGACTCAAGTGACTTACTTTATATTTAATAATATCACTATGAAAATGGTATCTTAAATATTTAGTCTTCACATTAAATAGGAGACTTTGAAAATTATATTGGTTTACTAATTTTGTTGGCCGGCATTTTAAGTGTCCTTCCTTACGTCTCAGTAAGAAAATTCCTTTTCTCGAAGTCCTGTAATACTCCCACGATCTTGTTTTGACTGATTAGACTCTGTTCCATTCTGTAAGATAGTATCAAGTTTGAGGGTATAGGCAACTACTTTGAAGGCAATAAGATTCACTAAGATGCCCATTCTGGTTTGACTATTGTGTCCTTTGGAAGTCCTGTAATGTTTACAATGTTTAAGTTTTATTGGTCTTGTTCTCTACTGTTTTGTTCAACTTTATAATACCTAATGAGATAGACAATTCTTTTTAAGGAAACAAGAGACATTGTTGATATCCATTGTTGATAACCTTGTACTCTGTTTTACATCATGTGCTATGTCTATCTTTGGTTTTGACTGACAGCTTTGTTTTGCCATATTTTACTTTATTCTCTCCCCCCCCCCTCAAAAATGTAATAAGAACTAAGGAGTAATAAAACCCAAAATGTGTAAATTTTGTTGTAAAAAAAGAGAGGGGAAAAAAAGAGCTCTAAAGGATACAACAGCAAGTGTGTTTAGGGTGTTAAATAGCTGACCATATTAATGTTTTTGGTTGGATCATTGAACACAACTGTTTGCAGTCTCACTGTTTGAATGTCCACTTTGTATGCTTTGATAACTGTGATTTGAGCAACTATCTCTAAGATGATAATGTGTAATCTATTAACTGGTGATTTCTTACTTTTTTTTTTGTAGTTCTGTATTACTTGTACCCTTACAACGCTTTGTTTTGTTTTATGTTTTTCTCTTTTTCCTTTTAAATAAAATTAAAAAAAGAAAAGAAAAGAAAATTCCTTTTCTAGCGGCCCAAAGGAAACCCGGTGCTTCCTTCAATGGAGACCTAATGCTAAGGAGGACCTGGTCCTCTCTCTGCAGCCACTGGAGGCCTCTCCCTCTCCATCCATGTCATTGTTTAGCTCGCCCTGCAGAACCTTCCCTGGTAAATAAAGGGGACGTAGCCTGGGTTGGCTGACTGCGAGCCTCGATTTTCCAGGAGAGTTACTGTAAGTTGTTCTAGCTTCCCTCTGCATTGGCGGTGTCTTGTTTAAGCCCAAACATCTGCGTGTGCCCTTATCCATGTACAGTGATGAGGACGATAAGGGTGGCGTTTAAAATCACACAGAAGTATTGATCTTTCAATGCAGGTGCTCATGTCAGCACAATGACTGGTCAGGAGTTTGGGAGGCCCCGAAGTGTTTTAGATGCCTGCCTCACAGCTTACCAAAATAAATTATTGAAGTGTTCAATAGGAAATAAACTCAGAATGGAAAACAAAACAAAACCATAAGCATTTTTTTCTAATGACGGAAGGGAAAATGGCCTTTATAAAGGGACTTACTAAATCAGTGACAAAACAGAGACTTGGCAGTTTAGGTACTAAACATAGCTATGTCAAAATTATGAAAAGCAAGAGATAAATTTAAGATATGAGGGTGAACTCACTTACTACAATACAAAAGCTGCAATAACGGCTGTCTTCTCAAACTACAGTTATATTGTAAATAATAAGTGCAAAATTAATTGAAAATAGAAAATTTAACTTGACTTGTAAAATTATTAGCAGAACTAGTAATTATACAAAGCTAATCAAAATTTTGAACTAAACCAGAAAAGTTGTAAAACACTAAATACTAGTGCTGATGCTACAAACTAAATTGTCACTTTTATTCTAAGATTTACATGTTAAGCCAAAATTTCAGGAAAATGATTGAACTACAGGGACATTAAAGTAATCTTTAAGTTGTACTTTAAAGTAATAGTGCTTTGTGACCCAGTATGAGGAATTTATCCATAGTATTTAATTAGATGTTCACCCAAATAATTATGCTTAAGGATGCTTCTCACATTATGTTGGAGAATGTGCTCTTAAAAGTTTTAAGAGTAAAAGATGTCATTAAAAATAGTAATGCATTCACACAAGGCAGCATTATGTCAAAAACTAAATACCCAAACTATTTAAGGATAGTAAGAAGTGATCACAGTGTGCAATTATATAATAAGATGATTATTAAAATATTTGCACTGATGCCAATTACATTAAAAAGCTATGTGCTTTACAAAAATATTTAGATATATATAATAAATGTTATAGTATTCATCATACGAAGCTAAAAATGCAAGAGACATAAAGTGTATTTCATGCATTTTCAAAGTTAAGCCATATGTATTATCATGTAATCAGTGCTATATCAAAACCTCACTCAACTAATAAATGCCTGAGCTAGATCCAAAATAATGTGGTTCTCTGTACAAAATCCACTTTTCCCTTTTGCTGCACCGTCGGGATAAATGCATTGCAGAACTTCAGTGATTCAGTCCAACAACATTTATAAGAAGCATTTCAGTTTCTTCTGCTTTGATAGCTTTGTGGGGTTATTTCATTTCACTCTTGCAATCACCCAATGAGAGCATGTAGCTCTGTTCTCATTTTATCAGTGAAGAAACTAAGATGTGAAAAGGTTTGCTTCCTGCCCCGGGCTCTGATGAGACAGGGACAGAGCTGTACGGTGGCAGGTTTCTCAGACCCCAGACAGATCTGCCTCTGATTCAGTCATTAGCTACAAGAAACACACTCCCAGAGGTTACTTATGCTGTGCTCACACCTTAACATAAAGCCCTGAGGACAGCCCTACATTGTTAACAATGATGTGCTTCGTTCATATCCCAGGACCAGATGGACCTGTTTGCAGTTTAGTACAATATTAACAAACATCTAAATATAGTGACCAGCATTTTATACATTATTACTAAATCCCAGCCAAGTCCTCACGGAGGGAAAGGTGTCAATTCCTTGAGGTCACATAATAATCAATGGATTAAATATTTCAAACATGCTTTCTACAGCATGAGAATTCTTCCCCCAATTAAAAAAAAAAAAAATGAACAGCGCAAACCAGCTCATCCCCACCTCCACAAAAGCTGCAGTAGATCCAAGTACCTTACGTCTCCAGTCTCAAGATCTAGAGACGTTTCAATCCCCAGAGCAGAATTAGTTAAGAAGTGGGTTTCTTGCTAGATTCATTTAAGTCTCTGAAAGCCTATGTGGGTAAAAATATATCTACTTAGGAAGTCTTGTCTCATAATTAATACAAGACAATAAAACAAAAGATGCCACAGTTGTTTTCTCTCTTGGGATACTGATGTCTTTCTAATTGAACACAAAGGAAGTTTCCCAAATCACTAAATTACTGGTTTTCCCTGAGTGCATATAAGTTTATCCTGGGGGTCCGGCTCCTTATCCTTCCTGGAGGACTTCAGCTAGAAGCTGAGAGTTAAAGCCTTCATCTCAGAAATGCTTCCAGCCCTGAGGGGACGTGAGAGGAAATTGCTGTGTGGGCTCACCAGTGCAGCAGTGTACAAAATGCCTGATTCCCACATGGACTGAATCAGACTCCCCTGAAACCAGTCCACTAACTGGTGAGACATGACGGTGGCTAAAGAAGCCAGGTTAGAAACAGCTTTTGCATATTGAAAGTCAGGTTTACCCCGTTTCATCCTTGCAGGCTGGATGCACGGCAAGGAGAATGCTAGTCTGAGTTTCAATGTCAGTAATCCCAATAGTGTTAAATAACTTCGATTTATTAAGGACCCTTCAGGGATTTTGTTGATGAATTCTGTGTCCTTATGACTCTAAGAAGGAATCTATTTGACCCATTTTACAGAGGAGAAAGTGGAGATTGGGATAGCTAAGTAACTTCTTTTTATGCTTTTGCTGGTAGGAGTTATACACAGGCCATCACATTTTCCAACTGGGTGGCTCTGGTAATGCAGGTAGATGCAAGGGTGACAGAAGCCCCTAATGAGTCATTAGGGAACATGCTGACATTACTAGGAGGTGACCATGCATATCAGGTACCATGCATACCAGATATTCCTGGATCTCCTATGCTTACCAAGAAAACAGGGTAGAAACTGAGGTTCTTCACTGAGCCCTGATAAACTGTAAACTTTTCAGCCTGTCCTTGCTCTTATTCCCTTATTTCCCTTTATCCTCTTTTTGTGTTCACTCTGGCATGCAGGCATCTTGACTCCATACGATGCCTCAACCAAACTAAGAGTATTCCGAGCAGTTAATGGTGACTGAAATTCAGAAGAAAAGATGGGGCACTGTTGTATTCGTGGAATGGTTTTGGGTCATTGTAGTGCTGGTGTGTTTGCGGCAATGGAGATTGAACCTGGTCTTGCACTGAGCTATGTCCCTAGCCTTTTTTTTTTTTTATCTTTGTTTTTGTTGTTGTTACTGTTGTTTTAAATTTTGAGACAGGGTCCCCTGAGTCACTAAGTGACCTAAACTGACCTCTAATTTATGATTCTCCTGCCTCAGCCTCCCAGAGTGCTGGGATTACTGGTATGTGCCCTCTTACCCAGCTGATAATTGTAGATTGTAAATAATATTAATTGATTTCTTGTGTTGGTTGTTTGCTTGCAAGATGTAAGTCCAGATTCCAGATAAGGATTCCAATCATAGAATTACTGTTGATTTCATTAATCTTTTCATTCCACAGGCCATTTAAACAGAGCTACCATTTATTATGCTAAGTCTCAAACCACTGTGTGAAGTTAAACTTCCTGTTTCTTGATCCTGCCGGAAAATCAATTTAGAATCATACTGATTAATTCAAAACCATATCTGTTACCCAGTTGCTTGTTAGCTCTGGGGTCTTGTCATTCCTAATCAAGAGCTTCCCTACAAGACTTTATTGGCAGAAATAAATGTAATGTGTCATTACCCCTCATCTTGGGACTATTCACCAAAGGAGGGCGAAAGTGTTGGATTTTGTTCACGCATTTTTAGGTGACAGTTAACTGTGTGCCTCTCTGATTACAATCACATCAGCAGGAGCCAGCCTAATGCAAAAGATACAGGTGTTTTCAGAAAATAGAAAGGTTTCTATTGTACCTTCTCCCTTGAGGAAAAAAAAAAGTCAATTTCTTCTGAAAGCTAAAATAAGAAAAATTCTCCTGACTTCCACACAATTACCAAGAAGTATGACGTGGTTCACCGATAAAAAGTTCCTCATGCTTCCCAGGTCCCTATTATCACACACACACCTCCCACCTTTGTTAATCTACCCAGCTCATTCAAATAGCACATGCAACAGATCATTAAAAATCCACATCAAAGTCATCAAAATGGCATTGAGATTGACTAAATGTCACTTAGGCGAGTCACCCACAGGCACCAGGAACCAAGGACAATGGAGAGCGGCCTCTACTTCCCAAAGAACCAACCCCTGGAAATAAATTAGTGAGAAGAAATACAGAAGTTGTCTAAAGAGGCGAATTGTCTTTTTTTTTTTTTTTTTTAAGTCATTATTCAGAGTCAGGCATTTAAAGAGTTGTCTAAAAGCCCTGCAGGCGGAGGCTTTGTTCAGCGTTCAGGATGTGAGATTCTGAGTCTAGCTAACAGGAAAGGCAGGCTTAGTGGGGAGAAGTCAAGGTGCGGTGCAGAGAGCCTGGAGGGCTGCCACCAGAGCCGTGGTCAGCAGCGCGGGAGGCCAAATGCCGGTGAGGCCAGGATTCCCACTGTGGTATGTTTCCAGCCTGGATTTCTGTATCACTCTCAGGGTTTTAAGGCATGTAGAAAGAAGACAGTCAAGAATAATACCAATTTTAGAGTTGGGGGTTATTGTATCACAAAACAATAGACATTTATGTTTAAAAATAAGAAACAGTAGGTCCTAAATCTGTTATTTTTGAGGCACTGGTATTTATCCTGCATGCAAAGCAATTGCTAGCACTGAAGTTTTGACTATTTATAAAAGTATTTGATTGTTGATTTTACTGATGTGATAGCTGGTCACAAGTTTGACTCTAAAAGAGCTCTTTATTAAATTATGTAAGTTTAATTATAAAAATAAGCATGTTAAGTATCCTTAAAGAAATTGTCAAATACAGTATTTTTATTATAAATTTCTATGAGAGTGGGAATCTGAGGGGAAAATATTTAAGGAAGGATGTCAGCACTAAATTTTAAAAAGGTGATAAGGGCTGAGTTTCATTGGGTGTTTATTTTAGGGAACAAAATATTTTCACCCTACTGTTCTTGATTTCTCATAATTTTAAAGATGATAAAGAAAATAACCTCAATTTAGTCCTGGTCTTTTTATTTTTTTCCATTTATTTGTTTAGAAATGTCAAATGTTTCTATTAGATCAGAGTTTCAATTTCTCTGTATACTTGCAAGATTAGCTAACTTAAAAAGGATAATTATTGGTATGAAAATACCATTCTTGATTGAAAAATAAATACTTAAGAGATTGATTACATAGTATCCAAAATATAAAAATTAGTAAGCAAAATGGTATTCTCAAATGTGTTCCATATAAACTATATCTAGTAGTTGGATATTTTAAATTCATATATTAAAAATGTTTGTTTCATTGAGATCCCATCGTAATGCATGACCCATTATTCTGAAAAAATACTTGGCTTTGGATCTTTCATTGTTAAACCAAAAAACATCTATGATTTTGAATAAATAAAATTGTTTGGAGAGACAATAACATAATATACTCTTAAAAGCAGCATTTAGGATACTGTTTATTATAATATGAAAATTCAAGCAGTTTCTTGTGTGTCTTTCCTTTTACTTTCTTATAATTTTTTAGACTTTACACCTGCTTCCTAAATTTTTATTCTATCCATGGATGTATGTTTCATTACGTGATGTTCAGTTCCATTCCATCTACCCTGCAAATCAGATAACTCCTGTGTTTCATGTCTCTGAAATTTTAGCTTCAATGATTAATTTTCCATCTTCCGTGAAACCATATGAATCCATGTTTTCCAGTGAGCCATGTCTATGTCAAATGACACGGAAAATTTTAGAAGTTGTTGATTGCCTTTTAAACAAAGCAACTACTACCACTGTATGAAAAACTCACCTTAAAGGCAAAATGTTCAGAAAAATTATCTAGATCAATTCATTGTTTGAGACTTTTGAAACACAATAATTTATGCAAGATTTTTTTCCCATACTGGTACCTGATTTCAACTTAATGAATAATCAGCTGTCAGCATTAAGTAGCTTCATGGTTGAGGGCTTTTACGAGGAAGTCTCTGTTGCATTCATTAGAACTGATATTCATGAGAAATATGTATGCTTCATTATTAAAGTGAAATACAGAAGCAAAATGACCTCTGATGCTTTAACAGAAACATTATTTTTTCTTTGACATTTCTTCCTCAATAAAATGAGACCATTCTGAGAAATTTTGGTGACATCAACTCTAAACAAAATAAGTGTGTTCTTTTTTCTAAACAGATGTTTTATAAAAATAGTCAATCTAGTGAGTATCATAATTACCGGTAGGGCTTGTTTAAAAAAAAAAAAAATAGATGATTCCCTTGGAGGACCAGAGGTCCTGACTGCGGAAGTCCCAGATGCAGACTGTGGGTTTGCTTTTGGTGCGAGTTCCCAAACAGCTCGGGATCTGTGGTGCAGAGCTCCTGTGAGGATCTCCTTGTTCTTAGCTCCAGAAGCTGAGAGTGTGGAGACCTCTCCTGTGCCAGACACTACCAGGAGTAACCAGGAACAGTGCTTCCAGCCCTGGAGCTCGGAGTTTGGTGGGGGGACCAGAAGATAAATTGGTGCCCAACACATCGATATGTTTACATGCTGTCCTGTGTGGATGCAGATGGGGTGAGAAACAGTCTCAGAAAGTGGGCTGCAGGGACAGGGTGAAAGATGAGCAGTCAGCAGATGACATGTGGAGCAAAGGCAGTTGAGGGAGAAGAGTGACTGTGTGAGGGCCCTGGGTGGGCAGAGCTTGTGGGTTTTGAGAAACCGATTATGTGGCCTGGACATCCTGAACCCAGAAACTGAGCTCAGAGCGGCCCGAGATGCCAGGGAAGCAGGTGCTATGATGGGTGGTGCTAGGGTGTTGTCCCAAGTCTAAAGAGTTGCAAACCAATCCCTGCTTCCATAGGACTATGCCTCTGTGGATGGAAGCATTGCGTTATAGGCTGGCCTCACCACAGCCCCCTGGGAACGTGAGGCTGGCTTGGCTCACAGTGGTTTCAACCAGGTCCAATAGAGGAGTTTCAGACCTCAGAATGTGAGAGGCAGGTGTCCAAACACTGAGGAGTGCTGTTAAAACTCACCTTGAGCTGGGTTAGGTGACCACATGGAAACAAGACAGTGAAAACAGCAGGTTAGAAAGCAGAATCAAAAGGGGTGTGTGTGTGCGTGTGTGTGTGTGTGTGTGTGTGTGTTGCACATGGAGAGAGAAAGAGGTCACAACAAGAAGTGAGAATCTAGGTGACTTTAATTACCTCATTTTTGCTTTTGGCTATAAAGAAAACTTGCAGGATTATCAAAGGGGTTCTTTCTAAGGACCCCTAGCTTCAGGAGGGGAGCAGCTGGGCTCTCACCGATTCATCAGCATATGTGTCTTTGCACGGGATGCCCACCTGCCCATTCCCTGTCTTCGAAAGGTTTGCCTTTGATCGGAGAGAAGGACTGCAGCCCCAGGCCAGCAGGCACTCCGTTACCCTCGCCTGAGGAGTCTCCTCACCCTCCACGTGGCAGGCACAGCCTTCCCGTGCATGTCTTTAGGACTCCCCTCACATCTGCTTACTAACGCTTCCCGTCTCTCTCTGGGGTCACTTCATGGTTGCCTTCTGGGGTCACTTCTAGAGTCACAGCACTTGTGCTCCCTGAGCCCCAAACGCCAGCACAGACTACGTAGAGTTGTAATTTCACGCCCTCGTGTCTTCTTCCCTACCCGAATGGCCCTGACTGCCCAGAGGGGCGGCTTACATAATTGTTCCTTTTGCAGTTGTGTGGAGGCCAGCTGATCGCAGAAATCTGAGGATGAACCCGTCAAGTAGGTGACCTCTGAGGGGAGATGCTAGGGGAGACTGCAGCTTCAGGTAAAATAGGGCTATCATGTGTGGCCTGCAGGAGTAAAAGTATGGCTTATGGAGATGTAAAACCAGCTTGCCTTAAACATAGGTAAAATTTTATTAATTTCACTCTTAGGAATTTGTGTGAATAAGGTAACAGGAGATTAAAGGAGATACGTGAACAAGGAGGGCCACTGCATGCGGCATTAAGGATCACAGCCAAGAGTAATTTCTCAAATAAAGCTTAGACATCTTCAGCTGGGGGCAGATAGCCAGGGATAATTCCTCAGACCTGAGTGGTCAGCAGTTTACACATTCAACAGGCCATGGCGAGTGTGCACCACCAATCCTGAAGTGGGCTCATGGGAAAGTAAGAAACAGTCTAGGAGAGCACAGTCTGATGGCATTACCCCGGGAATCTCCAGAGCAGGGCAGTGGGACCCGGAACCCAAATTTCTTTGCCCAACTCGTGTGAAATGAGGGAACACGTGTGCCGGTGTCCAGTGCAAACTGGCCATCTCCCATCGTCCTGAAGCTTCACCTCCTCTTCTGCTGTCTCCCCCAAGCTGCCAGGCTGATGTCTGCATCCTCTTGTCAGATGCAGGTGACAGATGAGGGGGTGGGTAAGTTCCCCGGGCTGAATTGCTCGCTGGTTCATTCCTCCGGAACTTCCACAGCAGCGGTCGTGACCCTGGGGCAACGTGTTATTTGTTTTTCCTTGGCACCAGTTTTTTTTTCAACTCAAACCTCAGGTTCAGGTTTTATCGCGGGGTTGGCACTTTGCCGTAGAGAAGTGGGCTTGGGGCTGCAGTTTGGGTACAAGACTCAGGTCACTACCTGTAAGAAAAGGGGTGACGCACCCACCAAGAGGAAGAAAGTTGTTTTGAGGATTATTAAAGCAAAGTAAGCAGGAAAATATTACCACGGACCTTTGTCTATACCCAGAAACTAAAACCTATTAATCCACCTGAAACATAAACTGGAGCCATTTCTTGGGAGTGACTTAGAAAGGAAAGCAAGACAGATGCCAGATGTTTTCTGTATCTGTTCATCTGCTGATGGGCATATGGGGCACTTCCATGATTTAACCCTTGTGAACTGGGCTGCTGTAAACACGGATGTGCAGGGGTCAATGCGTAGGACTTCAATGCATTCAGGAAGATGTTTAGGAGAGCCAGGTTGAATGGATTTCCACCTTTAGTTTTTGAGAACTCTCCATGTTGTCCCAGCTTACATTCCCACCAACAAAGTAAAAAGGTTTCTTTTTGCCTACAGCCTTGCCAGTATTTGTTATGACTTGATTTCCTCATGACAGTCATTCTTTCTGGAGTAAGATGGAATCTCAGGGTTATTTCAATCAGCATTTCTCAAGTTTGCATGTAGTGGCCGTCTGTCCTTCTCCCAAGAAGTATCCGCTCATTTCAGTTGCCATTACTTTGATTGGGCCTTTTGTCTTAGGGGAAGGTCTCATTTGCCTCAGGTGATTACCAGCAGTCAATAACGCAATTGATTTTGTGACTGGTGCGGCCTTTCTCACCTTGCGTGAGAAAGGCAGGTGCACAGCAGTAGCCCACTAATTAAGATCCTTCTTGGTGCAGGGATCGGTCTGTAGACATCCACTGATCCTCATACTGGAGGAGCCCCATGGACCCTGTGCTGCTTACCGCATCAGTCATGTTCTGTTCAGATCAGCTCTGCCTGTCGTATAGTTTTTAAGCTTTTTCCTCCCCTTTAAACAGTAGAAAGCAGTGAGTAAAAAAGCAGAATTAAGAGAAAGATAACGCTGGAGAAGAAATACTGAAAACTGCTTGTGCATCTTGAGGATCCACTGTCCTTAAGCTAACCAGCTCTGGATATGTTAGACATGGAGAGCCAAGTTAGTGTTACTATATGAACATAAAAATCTTTCACGGTTAAGGAAAAGTAGTGGTTGACTGATTTGAATTGGATTTTTGTCATTTGGAATGGAAACAATCCAAATGACAATAACATTTGTAGTATTCTGTAAGAAGAGATCTAATAACACTATGACATTCGTGGTATTTCTGTAATGATAGACTTTATAACTATGCATAAACGTTCAAGCAAGTTTGTGTTACATATTACATGTCAGTTTGTGCTGTAAATTACACATCACATACAATACTTAGGCACACACAGTTAAAATTATATTTTAGTGAAAGCAGTTGATGAGAGCAGGACCACTCTGAACTCTGAACGTGTGACTTCCCTGTAACTCTTTCTTGACCTGGTGATAGCAATTAGTTCTGAATTTGTCATCGCTAGCAATATATACTTCCTCTTTGTTTTGTCTCCATCATGAATTCCTGGAAAAATAATAGTGGATCTGGGAAAAATAAGCGGCTGTCAGAAAATGTCACTAGGAAAGGGTTTGGAGAACTGGAGAAAGAACAGGAGCAGAGGGAACAAGTGGGGGTAGAACATGTGTGTAAAAAGGAACCACAAATCAGGTGGCGCCCAGTGCAGTACACCACATGTGGCCAATAAAGGTATGAAGCAGTTCTCAGGGTCACTGACCACTGGAGAAATCCACGCTGAAATTTCCTCTTACCCCAGAGAGAATGGCCCTCATCTGAAATCAAAGAATTAGAAATAGTGGCCATGCTGTGGACAAAAAAGAAATCCACCTTGTTGGAAAAAGAGTGTGAGTATAAAGAAAATATAGATTTATGTCACAAGTCCTCTTGAAGCCTCTGTTGCCTCGCACTTATAAATGCAGATTTCTATAACATTCTTCAAAAGTACCCTCCACACTACACCAGGTTAGAGAATGAAATAACCGCCAGGCTCTGAGCAGCTGTGTACATCACTAAAACAGACTGAGGCTACATTACAGTTAACTCAATTTCTATGTATAATTCCTTCCAAAAGTGAAGTAAAATTAAGTAATGAACACCTTCACTTGATTCTTAAGGGTAAATCTGTCAGCGGAAAGGATCTTTTGTTTATTAAGCACAAAATATCAGACTGAACATTTGATAACAGTATTAAGTAAAACTGAAATTAAAAAATAATAAAAGTAATTCCAAAATTAATTGAGCAAATGTTATATGCTAAAATCTACATAGTGCTATATTATAGTGCTACATATAATAAATATGAAATATGCATATTATATATATGCTTATCACCATCTTTTTATGAATGCAAATCTTTCAATAGACCCTGATAGCTTTAAGAACTTGCCCCTGGGATTAGGACATGAATTTAAACCCCAGTTCTACCATTTACATGGTGGGGACACTTTTTTTGTCATCAGTTGGAATGTATATTTAATATGGGTCATAATTCTTATAACAGAAAACCAATAATATGCCAAATCTATGCCAATTCAATTTGAATCATCAATATAAAAAATTCAGAGTCCTTTAGATGCAATTCCTTTTTTCTTACTGCGACACCCTTTGCTATATTGTGTGTGTTATATGTCTTCAAGAAGTCAGGTGACATTTGAAAATTGTTGTAATTAGCCTTGCCTTTGGTTACCTATCTATAAGCTATGAAGGTGGTGTTAGTGGCAGACATAATTCTTCCTGTAACTGGATACTGTGGGGAATCAGTAAAGATGTGTACATTTAAAAGGGTAAGGCTGAGGTTATAGCTCATACTGGAGCGAGTCCTTAGCTTGAGCAATGCCCATCACACAACACTGACAAACCTTTGAATAGTGAAGGAATATAGCAAATACTCTGTAAAAATACACCCGTCTTATCACACGTGGAAAAAAGTCAGGGATTCTAAATGTTAAGGAATTGATCCAAGAACCTGCTATAATGCGTGGTAAACTGTCCTGACTCACAAGATGTTTGATTCTGTGTGAAAATGGCTAAAGTAATGTGAAGGTTACAGAGACACATAAAAGACAGATGTCGTGACTGTGATTGTGAGATGTCAACTTGGCCATGTTAGGAAATGCCCAAGGGATTAGTCAAGGCCACTTCTGGGTGTGTTTGGGTGGGTGACTGAGCTGTGACCATGGGTACTGTGTATGGACCTGGGCCCATTCCTCTCTGACGCTGGCCTTGTGTGCTCATTCAAGACCTCCATGACCCAAGCAGTTTTGCCCCTCCTCGCCCTTCTGCAGTGATATTCCTGCCTGGAAGCACTGACCATGGACTGAACCCTGTGAGTCCCTGAGTTAGATTAAACCTCTGCTGCTTCAAATTGTAGGTGTCAGGAACTGTGGCCTCACAATTGGAGAGCAATATATACAATTGGAGAGATGACTAACACAGACGCTTAGAAGTTTGAAGAAGAAAAACAAATGGGTCATGAAGCAGAGAGACAGAGAGACAGGGACAGAAATGGAGAGACAGAGTGAGAGAGATACACACAGAGAGATTCATCTTGTGCATTATGAAACGAACTTTTTTCACTTTCTTTTATAATATAGATGGAAATGTCTACTTTGTTCATAGATTTCAACAGATGAAGTTTGCAGGAGGAAAATAAAGATGACAAGGAGAACTCACAAATGCTATGTTTTATGTTTGTCACCTAAAACTAAAAGATCTAGAACTTTGCATACAAGCAAGATGGTTTTTATTTGCAGCACTAAGCAAATGATGAGTGTATTGGAAAGAACTCAATCAGGTCTAGTATCTTAAAGTATTTGGTGAAGAAGAAAGTTGGAAAGTGAATTAAGGCACCTGATAAAAATGGGCCTTCTGAAACTAAGAAGGCAGACAGGGGAAAAATGTCTGTAAATCAAACTGATCCCTACTGTTGCTCTGAGAAATTTATTTTATATTTATTTTTTACTTTTGGATACCGGAGATTGAACTCACAACCTCACGTTTGCCAAGCAGGTGCTTGTGCTGCTGAGCAAAATCCCTGGCATGAGAAATTTCTAAAAGTTAAAAAAAAGTCTAAGTATTATTTTAAAAAGTGATCAGCCTCCTCTAAAATCTATTTATAATATGTGCTCAATTTTCTTTAAATGATTCTCGAAATGTGCAGGCGAAGATGGATATCATGCTTGTAACTTGGCATTGAAGTAGAATTCTTATAGGTCTGGCCCTTTAATTTTAGTTTTTCTAATTAATAATATAGTAAATACAAATAGATAATAGATGATATATATTACAGGTATATACAGAAATATGCATCTATAGATATGAATTTATGCAAATATGCAAGAAAATGTCCTGCTTATAAATTATCCAAGTTAAAAAATTTCCATGCATATATGTAGGGAAGTCTATAAAGTGTATATAATTGAATTCCATGTGCATTTTTTGTTCTTTAAATATATCTAGCATTGTTTTAAAAGAAATATGTAAATCAGTAAAGCAAACTATTCTTTAGGAAGTGTATTGTTTGTGTGTGGGGTTTGTTGTTGTTTTTGGTACCAGGGAATGAGCTCATGACCTCCTGGAGGAAATGTATTTTTAAAATATAACTTAGAAGATTAAATACCTAAAGGAGGATTTTTTCAGATTCCAAAACTGAGTCCTCTGGACTAATGTTATCTATAGCTGTGTTTGTGTTTTTCTATGTTATTTCACTGTGTAGGAAAGGGATATTGTCAAACATTATTAGCACACAAAACATTTATGTGTCCCCAGATGTAAATTCTCCTCCCCATGCCTCTTTGGCAGGCACCCATCCCATTGATAATAAGACAGGGTGCAATGCCTCGCTGGGAACTGTTTCTCATCCTGACATGAGGTCTCTGAGTTTGGCAGAAGCTATAGCCATGGTGATACCTAAGAGTTGTCATTAAGTAATCATTTGTAAAAGAAAAGGACCACAGGCTGGTTCAGAGATTAGAGAAGTTACCACTCGTGTGGACCCACACTTTCCAGTCTGCCAGCTTCCTTTGAAAGGGTCTTGCTCTGCTACCGGGTCAACACAGGCTGGCAGGAAAGAAGGTTTTCAGTATAAAAGAGGTAGCATTAACTGATCGTGTTTGAAAACTCTTTTTAAGAATCACCATTAATGCCATGCATTTCTAGTCACCATTACCTAACGAATGCAGTGGCCAGTGCTCTGTGCACACTAACCTCATCTGCAAAGCCTTTGGGGACTTAAAATTATTTAGCTTCCAAAGTGTGCAAGAAATTTAGCATAACACTCAGGTAACCAGAACAGAACTGTGTGCTGTGTCAGTAAACCATGGTGGCTTTCTCTACCAGGAGGCTGAAAAACAGTGTCTACTCTCTGGCCCCCCCCAGCTGGAGAGAAAGCAGGTGAGCTACTCGAAACTCATCTGCTGTGAATGCTGGCTGGGATTGCAGACCAAATTCCAGAAGCCATTTATAATTGATGTTTGATTTCTGGTTTCTCTCACATACGTGACTGATTTCTGTTCGTCTTGTTCCCTGACTATGAAATCTAGGGGAAGTGTGAACATGTTGTGACAGTGATACTTTTATCTAGTAGCAGCTGCATGTGGGGCCAAACTACTATGATTTCAAGGGTAATGCATAGGTTTTAAGAATGATATAGTGAACACATTCACTTAGTCTGCTGTCTAGTCTGTCTAACCTGTGCACATACCTGGCTCTATAACAGACTCTGGGTGAGCACCACGCACAGGTTATGAACAATACCTCGGGTTCCCAGGGCATTGCCAAACATGAGCAATGTTCTTTAAAAATTTGCTGATCCTCAGGCTCACAATGTGAGTTCAACCCACTTGCAAATTACTGAAAAATATAAAATCTCCTTCTTGTGAGCCATTGCAAACTCTCTCTGGGAAAGAGATCTCAGGGTTGTGAGAAAGTTTCATGGCCAGGAAAGCCCAAATGGTCTCAGGAATAAGCAAAGAGAAATCATATCCTCTCTTGCCAACTTTATTTATAATTATTGTTGGGTAGGGAAAGATGCCCATAAGACATGCTGCCTCTTGCCACAGTTGGTTCACATCTGCCTTGGGCACAGTCAAGAAACAATTGAATTTTAACTTATCCTTTTGACATGGTTTCCTCTGAGCCTCCTTCTCTTCTCCAAAACAGCACTGGTTTAGAGCAGCCTGATAATTTTAACTTAATTTTTCTTGAAAACAAAAATATATACATAAAGGCAAAATATTTAATTACATTTATATAGTATTTATGAAGTTGCAGCATAAGCCAAGGCTCATCATTAGTTCCTATGTAGTTTATTAACATTTGAAACATTGCATGTAGCATTAGAAGTGTAAGATGATCATCTCTAAATCAAACTTAAGACAAGGATTCCTCTAGAATTTCTCATTCCAATGTGGATGAGCAAAATATGTTAATTATCACTCATTGACCATAAAATAAGAAGTTATCTAGAATTAAAGTGGCACTTGATAAACTGGGGCTCTCCCAGAGACATTGGAGTAGGTGGAAGTGATCATCAGTGTGGTTAGAGGACTAGTAATATGTCTTGTCATATTCTTTCTGTTCCACTTCTAGAGTAGATGTTAACTTTGAGTTTTCACTTCTCTAGTGATGTTTTTGCTTAAACATTTATGGCACTGCCTGAACTGTTTTTGCTTATAAATTGTTGTTTTATTTTGCACTTTGCATGTACCTAACATTGAATGTCATCCCACATACACACTGTCAGAACTAAATCTGTTTGATAGAGCTGTATTTACTCAACTCCAGCTGCCTTGGTTACTTTTCTCTCATTTCTGAGACAGAATATCAGATTCGTAAAATCAAGGAAAGATTTATTCAGCTCACAGTTTGTGGAGGTTCCAGTCCATAATCTGCTGGCTCTGACGCAGGGTGGCACATGGCACAGGGGCAACGGTTCATAGCAGCAAAGACAGGAAAAATAACAAGAGCAAAAGAGAGGAACAAGCCTCTTACCTTTATATTCTATGCAGGATACTTGCCCTGGGCAAATATGGCACTCACACTTCCAGTACCAGCACAAGACAATGAACCAATCACAAACTCTAGATTCAGTTGCCTCTGAAAAGCCTGCTCCCCGCCATGATCACAGGAAGCTCTGGGGGAACGGCCAGACACAAACCATAGCACCAACTTTCACAATAGCCCCTTCTATTTAGCCTCTGTACCCACTCTCATTTCTTGACAATAAAGTTTAGAATGCTTACTATATGTTAGATTGTCATTTGTCAATTAGTACCTGACACGTTTTATTAAAATACTCTTTTTCTGCTCAACCCTTATGTCATCCACCAGTGAAAGTTATCATTCAATCATTGTAGCTACAACTTCAGTACAGTTACTACCCATTAATCACTTTTAGATAAATTAATTTGTTAAAACTAGGTAGAAAGGCCACTGATTTCTAGTTCACTGTTTTCATTCTTGCTTAAAATATTAACCAATATAAAAGAATACTAAAGCAAAGTTTTTATCTTATTTTCATGTAAAGTTTTTAAATTAAAACTTGAAATTTAAAATTAAAATGTTTCATCTTGTCTTAGATGGAATATTTGTTGTACTTTGTAGATAAATAATGAGTACAGAGTTTGTAAAGCCCAAGTCTATGTAGCTACTTGATTATAGAGCCAGAATTCAATTCCACGTCTGGGTACCTCCCAAAAAGCAGCATTCAGTTTTAGATTACCCTGCCTGGATATGGCAAAAGAGCTAACTAAGGTAAAAAGAAACGAGCATTTTTCAGCGCATAATTGCGGCTTAATGAATTTTTCTTCTTCAAAGCCTAGGCAAGAGCTCTACTGTCTTCAGTTCTCAATTCTCAATAATTTGGGCAACCGTTTGGGCTGACTGGGCATTCAAAAGTGTTGAACTGTAGGTTCCACTTTGTCTCTTCAAGACGCAGCTAAAAGCAGCTTCTAAATACAGTAGATCGCAGCATGGGCGTTTGCTTTTTTAATAGAGGCTGCACATGGGAGTTTTAATCATCCGGCTTTCTTGAGATCTGTTTCTTTCTGCTCTGATTGACTGATACAGCCTGCTGGTGTCCGTGCAGGAGCTGGCTCAGAGCCGCTGCTGAGAACAGTTCTAAGGGCAGTAGTGTGTGTTATAAAACACTTGTACTGTGTTTTAGTGACCTTCACAGAAATATTATGGGGTATTTTGCTTCTAAGCTGAGGAAACTTCAAAAGACTCACGTCAGTTAATCTGCAACCTACAGGGTTTTCCTGCTTTCCTAGCTGGTGTCCTGACCTCTCCTAACTTAACTGTTTTTGTTTCTTTCGTTAAGTGATGTTTCATCTATGACACTTTGCTGGCTTAAAACTTCTGTACTGCAGTCATTAAACAGAGTTGCAGCTGTCAGCTGCTAGCAGTCACCTGTGCTCATACTGCTTAGGACCAGAGACAGAACATAGTCTCTAAACTTCATGCAGCCTCTGTCTGGCCGACTTCCTTCCTCCTCTTGGCAGCCCTCAGGGATTAGAGCTGTCTGGATGGACTTTGGGTGCCCTGGGCACTGTCCCTGGCCTCCTCTGGGCCTTTTCTCCTTCTTCAGCACCAAAACTCCAGGATCTTCCCTTCTCTTAATTATTGCCAAAGAGAAGACTGAATAATCCTGGAATGGGTTGTGTTGCATTAAGGAGTTAGGGGCTTGCTACAGTTACACATTTGTTGAGCCATAATTTTCTAATAATTTTAAGACGTACACAATTACTCAAAAATGTTAATAGGTATGATGTTATTCTCTTTAAAGTATATTTGAAAAAAATGTAACCAACTATTTAAACCTGTTACTTTTAGATTAACATCTTGTCAAAGGCTGTATTTTTTTTAAAAAGAGTGACATAAAAATGATTACTAAATAGATTTTCTGTAGATTTTGATAGGTAAATATATATATATATATATGTATATGTATATATATATATATGTATATATATATATGTTCTCAGTATATACCTGTAAGAGGTATAGATATGTATATACTTTGTGTATGTGTACATTTATAGAGAGAAGATATGTATATACATGCACGTATATGCACATACACATATACGTTGTATATAAGGAGTAATAGAAAAGACATATATCTACCTATGCATGGACATTCTCACATACACATGCACCCTTTGTGTATATTTACATATATATATATATATATGCAACTACTTTGCATGTATATATACAACTACTTTGTGTATATGTATCTACTTAATGTGCATGTATATACATTATACATGTGTCTATGTAGCATATATACACAGAAGGAGAGGCACGGTGAAAAGGAATGGGAAATAATTCCATATCACACCTCTTCTAATCATTCTCAGATGGTAGCTGTCACTTGTGTAGCACCTAAGAAGTCAGATAATAGTTTATATATATACATCATCCACAATTTCTAAAACTTTCAGGGGAGTACAATGAATACTGTTAAAATTTCTGTACTATCCAAAGAAATCAACAGATTCAACTTAATCTATATCAAAGCACTAATGATACTCTCCATTGAAGCAGAAATCCTAAAGGTATATAATTATGAAAGAATTCAAAACAGCCAGAGGGACCCTGAGGAAGCAGAGCAAAGCTGGAAGCACTACCTGACCTCAAGATCTGCTATAAAGCGATGGTAAACCAAACAGCACACTGCAAGCCCAAAACCGGACTGCAGACTGGTGGAGCACGCTGGGGAGCTGATACAAAACGCACACGTTCACGGCTGACTGACACTCTCCAAAGCTGCTGGGAACAGACAGTGTGGAAAGGGAGCCAGCTCACAACTGTTCCAACCCTTATTACCCAAGAGGCCTGCAACTGAAATATTAGAGCAGCACACAGGACAAATGCTTTAGGACAGTGTAACAGGCAGAGACTTTTTTAGATAGAATTTCAAATGCAAAGGCAACAAAAACACAAATAAATTGTTTGACATCAGATTTTAAAAGTTTCCAAAGAAAAGAAAGAAAGAAAGAAAATCATGCAGTGAGAAATCAACCTACAGGATGGAAAAAAAATTTGCAAATTGTATCTGATAGAGTTAACATGTCTAAGGAAGCCAAATACCTGTAGCCAGAAGCTTATAAGTAGACTTTCAAAAAATTGACAAAAACTTGAATAAACATCTCAGAACAATTCTCAGCATCAAATAAACATTTCTCTACATAGAAATGACTCACAAGTATTAGAAAAAATGCTCAGAGTTTTAATTTTCATTAGGGAAATGGGAAGTTATCTCATTCCAGTAGGAATGGGTTTTATGAAAAGACCGAAGGAATCAGCTGCTGGTGTGAATATAAAGACGAGGTGGGGGGCAGCCTGTGCAGTATGGGCGGAATGTGGATCAGCAGGGGCCCTGTGGAAAAGGATGGGGTGTCCTCAGAGAGCGAAACAGAGCCCTACCAGATCTCATCTGGTTTTTCCCCAGGAAATTACCAAGGGGAACTCACTTAGCTTAGATTTACTTAATTAGACTTAGTTAGACTTGCTTAGACTTAACTAGACTTATCTACTTAGAATTAATTACTTAGACTTGCTTAGACTTAGTTAGAATTACTTAGTTTAGACTTAGACTTACTTACTTTAGACTTCTTAGTTCTATTTACTTAGTTAACTTACTTAGAGATAGGCATACCTCCTAGTACTGGAGAGATTTTGAGGGACTGCTTGACCAGAGGTTGATAATTCTGTACACCAGTCCCCACAAGACCTCCAGGGGGAACTATGATGCACCCCTTAAAGTCATGTGTTATTATTTGAGTATGTAAATATGACTATTTTTCTGGAGACATTGTCCACTACCAATGGAGGGGTAAGAGTTGTAATTTTGTCTCGAGTTGCCCTTCTGCAATTTGAAAAACTAACTTACCAACTTTGAAAACCTTAAAGGACAATAGTAGTTTTAAAGATTCTCCCTCTCTGTCTGTCTCTCTTTGTCTGTCTGTCTGTCTGTCTGTCTGTCTCTCTCTCTCTCTCTCTCTCTCTGTCTCTCTCTCTCTCTCTCTCTGTCTCTCTCTCTGTCTCTCTCTCTCTCTCTCTCTCTCTCTCTCTCTCTCTCTCTCTCTCTCTCTCTCACTCTCTGCTGACTTTTAACAGAATAGTTCTGGCACTTGAAAACCTGAGCTTGTGGAAGCATGGGCATTAATATTCTATGATATATAGATGTTTGATAATGCTTATTCCCCCTTGGCTCTCAAGAGATTCTTGTCTTACTGACAGAGCTTTCAGTAGGGAGAGGAGGGAATCATAGGATTGCTGGGTCAGGAAAACTAATTTCAGCAAATGTAAGGAGTGCATCTTTCCCAGAGCTCATCTATCCTGCAAAAGCCAATATATTTCCCTTCAGATCAAATCAATCTTAATGTGAAGGTTCTGGGAAGGTTTCTCTGCTGCCAGCACTGAGTGAGAATCAGTACTGAAGCACCTAATGTTTTAGGGTAGCTTTCTTTGGAACACATGTGAATTTTCCTAACTTGCTATGGTCAAGGACACTAATGAGGATCCTGAGCAATCATTCTGTGCCAGATATGTTGATACCCTGGGCTGGATGCCTGCTATTCCAAATTAAATAATTGTTAACGCGAGCCTTTGACTGAGGTACCATCCTGGGGCCATCCCCGTGGTTCAGGGTTAGACACCTCTGGCTCCATATGCTAACTTGACATTTTGATTTTGTGATTGTAAAACTGCACATAGATCCTGCCTGCCACCCTGGAAGTTGACTCCTCGGCACCAGGCTCCCCCTTCATGTTGGGCATCTGCTTGCTTCATCTGTGGAGCCAGAGGGGAGCATCTTACCATTTCAAGAGGGCCTCCTTCGGAGGTGCCCTAGAATGTCTAGTGCAGACTGATTCCTGGCTCATTCATCATCGTATGTCTGGATCCTAGGAAACTCAAATGCAGGGGTCCACATTACAGGATCTGTGCATGAGTTTGAGGATAAAAGTGACCTTTAGGCTCAGGCACAGAGCTTATTCCTTGAGTTCTGTTACCCTTTCTCCTAACGCTTGACCTGATGAATGCTTACTATATAATGAACTACTCACTCATTGTAAGCATCCTAATTTGCATAATTTATATCTGTTTTCCTTGGGATGATTAGCCATAATAATCTAAAATAAAAGCACAATACTATGTCACAGTGCCTGTAACCTACAAGGTTATAGGTATTTCAGTGAGTTTCTTAAAATCCTGTTGCTTGTTATCTGAGTTTCCTGAACACATACTGGAAGTCATCTGGACTCATTTTTTGATGAAAGCTTTCGATGCTTTGAGTCATGTGGCTGGAGGAATTCCTCAAGGACTGGTATGTCATCTATCATGACAGCAGGAAATAAATTATGTTCTTGATAACTTTCAAAACCACTTCAAAGTTTAACTGACCAGACTATTTTTCAATATAATTGGATTTCATTTTTGTTTGGCCTTTAAAATTTATTGTTTTGTTAGAAAAGCCCATTTTAAAACCACCAGTCAATTCTTAGTTATATTTCCATCATATTTCTACCTAACCACCTCAGAAGCAACAGTGAGGACCGCTGGGTTAAACCGAGTCTGTGCGGGTAGGAAGCTGACTTAGTGGTTGACGCCAGGGGCTAATCATGAGCGCATCTCTTCGGTGTTCCTCCAAGCTCATCTAAACCTTCAGGATGTCTGTTGGACTTCATGGAGTCCCTTTGGATCACTGGCAACTGACTGGTCTGTTTTAATGCATCTGATAAGCAGATCTCATCGTGTTTCAAGTAATACACTTACAAGTGTGTTTGACTGAAAAATACATTTTGTTTAATGACCATGAATAATTAATTAGAAATTTCTGCCTGAAGATCTGTCATCTTAATAATAACTGGAGTGGGTGACATTGTGTGTTTTATAGAGACTTCAACTCACAGAATTCTTAAAATAGGAACACATTTTTTTGCCCATGTTAGGTTGCACAGGGAGAAAACTGAGACCTAAACTATAAGTTTTCCTTTTTCCCTTTTTAAGGTGGGGGATTGAAATAAGAGCTTGCTACCTTGTAGGCAGGAAGTACCACTGAACTACACCTTCAGCCCCCACAAGATAATTTTCAACTACTAAATAGATATACAATTCCAGACTGCTTTCTTCCAGGGTGATGAACCATGCTGATTTTTAAATGATGGCTATTGTGACTATTTTAGGCTTTACTGAAAACTGTGCTCTCCCCACATGATTCTTAAACATGCTGTGTTATAATTTAGCTGTCATTTCCACCGGTATTATTGCATGCAGATAGACTCTAGTTCTTTTTCAGATTATATAGATCTTCACCTTATTATATGTAGGCTTGAAATCGCATCACTTACCATACTGCCACAATTGGAGCCATGGCTTTTTTTTTGTACGTTATGCTCTTGAAATAATGCTAGCTCATGCTGGAACATATTTCACATCTCCATGTTTCCTCCTTCAGAATTTAATATAGTGGTATAATAATAAAACAATAATAAATCTTCGCATTGCATGGTATGGGCTTTGTTTTCTAGTTGATTTTTGCAATTTGATTACTCTGAATTAGACCAGCGGCAGCTTTTCTCTGGGAATAAGTGAAGCCCTTGACTGCTGTTTTCTTCTTCACAGTGTAAAAGGTCCTTCTAAATAGTAGACCAAACAGATCTCAATTGACATTTATCATTTTCCCTGAAAAGACCTTTGCAGCATGTTAGGGAGTCCAATTGGCTGTCAGTTATTTATGTGAACATTTTCTGTACAGAAATAAAATCTTAGTTGATGTGAGTTGAAGACCCTACAGATCTTTGAAAACAGCCTCTCGGAAATATTCCAGGAAAACAGGACCACTGAGGGTCCTGCTCCTTAAGGACCTGCGCCTTGGTGCATGGTAGGAGAATTGAATGCCAGGGAGGAAAAAGCAAGTTGTCTACAGACACAGCGGCAGGGACAGAGCCACAAGAAGGCAGACCCACTCATTTCTTATGTGTTGTGCTTTCTTGTGTTCCCACTGTTGTGACAGTTTCCACAGTGACACGTTATCTACCCTTTGTTCTGTTGAGGAATTTGGTAAATGAAACTCTACTCCTTTACTTATGCAGTATTTCATATTTTTTGTTTAATTTGACCATTGATGTCTTAAACAAGCTCCTTAATTTCCAGCTAAGTCATGAACCCTGCTGTAACAGACAGACACAGGCCTCCTGGCTTTCATAAACCTCTGCCCTGTGACTTGGTCCAAAATGTAGAAAAGGGCAAAGGTGACTCCAAGTCTCTGCACTTAGGCCACATTACAGAAGACTGTTTTAGGATCGACTGCCTCTAGAAACTTACCCTAATGGTAGGGAGATGGGAGCAGACACACTTGGAAGATCCACGTGTGAAAGCGGTAAGGCGGGTCCAGGAGCTGCACTGGCCCCTAGACAACAGTCAGAAAAATGTTAGACATTTGCTCTGTAACCACAAATGCCTTGGTCAGCTTTCTCAGACTCCAAGGCACAAAACCCGACACTTGGACCTTAAAGGAGGGGACGTTTGCTTTGGCTCCTGATCTCGGTGTAGTCAAGCCTGGTTATCTGGCTGTAAGGTAGAAGCAGCATGGTGGCACAGTGTAGTGGAAGAAAAACACAGAAGCTGTGACACCGAGGAAACAGAAGAAAACACCCTCCCAGGTCATGTCTCATCTGACCTACCTCCATCAATGGACCTCCTCACAGTATACTTAGTTGTGAACACCTCAGTGGGTTAACCCACCAGTGGGTACAGCATCCTTTGACTGCATACCATGAGAGGTCAGAAGCACACTTTAAATCTAATTGATAGCAACAGGGAAGTGAATTCTACCCAGAGCGCAGGGTACCTGGGAAGAGGACTCTCCCCATCAAGCCTTCACTAAGAGTGCAGCTCCAGCTACAGCTTGATTGTAGCTTCATATAGTCCTAAGCAAAGCACCCAGCTGAGCCTGAACTCGACTCACAGAAATGTAAGCGAACATATATGTATCATAGCAAGGGGCTGTTTGCAGGAATTTTTTTATGTAAGAAGAGCTATTTAACATACTTATCGTAGTACAGACTGTCCTGGGGTTTCAGGCATGGGCCACCACACCCAGCTTAGTTATTGCATTCTTAGGAGCACTTTTCTCTGCCAGGTTGTAGCAGGACCTATAGCACAATCCAGTACCAATCCTCTTGTCTGATTGAGTACTCTAAATTTGCTGACACAGAGAGGATTAGTAACTTCTGATGACCCTGTAGCAGGGCAGCAGGGTTGTCATTGTATTAGGGAGTCAATAACCCTTAAGTTCCCATCTCACTGGAGGCCACTCTGCATAGCACTGAGGTCAGACTTTGCTCATCCTGAAAACTCTTGATTAAAGATGATTGGCATAGGAAAATGTATGTCAATAATTATCCTTATGGTGTGATTTAAATTGAGGAATGTCCTGCACACTTCACTTAAGCTATATTAACCTTAATTATAAACTTGATGGGATTGAGAGACTCCTGGAGAGGTGGTTGGCTCATTAATCCCCTAATGCTGATGGCTGAATGTGCTGCTAGTAGATGTGACCCAGTTGGAGAGGCTCACTTGAAGCATGCCTTTGGATATAAAATCACTGGCCCTCTTCACCTGCCCTGCTTCCCAGCCACCGTGAGTTGAGTAGCTTTCCTTTGCCAAGTTCTGCAGCCATGGAGCAGCCAACCATGGACTGAATCCTCTGAAACCATAAGCAAGATGAACTATTTCCTTTTTAAATTCTGGATGTCAGGTGTTTAGTCCCAGCAAAAGGGAAAACTAATATCTATAGCACCAGGATCTTCAATCCCCCAAATCTTAGAAAATTAAAACATTATTTTATTGATAACTACTGTTTTATTGGTACATGTTTGCAATATGTGAAGTTTCCATTTTTCTTAAGGAGGAGACATATCTGTAGGTAGAGATAGAAACAGAGACAGATACAAGTAGACATATAGATATGTAATTACATCACATCTTGTATTATTTTAAAATAAAAAAAATTATCTGACAAAGAAAACAACATTTTACTTTTTCCAAGAGCACTCACAGATTTTGCATTCTATGTCAAATTTCTTCTGAACTGCTATGTATGGGTTATATTCTGTTAGTTGTTTTTTTTTTTATTATTTATTTTGATACTGGGGATCGAACTCACGACCTTGTGCTTGGCAGTTGCATGTGCTACTGAGCTAAATCCCTGGCTCTATTAGATTATTTTTAATGACCATCTATTGTTTTGTAAATATGTGACTATAATATTTCATATTTATCTGACAAGAGGAAAATATCAAAAATTGTTTTATTCCTTATTATAAGTTGAGTCTGAAACAAAAGTAATTGGGAAGAGAGGGTTGTAACTCAGAAGTAGATTTTCATTGTGTGCCATGGCTTCTGGCTTGGTTTTCTGGTTAAGGTATGTACTACGCCGGGACCTCTGAGGAGAAGCACTGTGTTAGTCTAGCTCAAGCCTGCCGTCCCTTGCTCACGGTGGAGGAGCATGGTAAAGAAATGCAGGGGTCAGAGATAAACATGCCTGTTGGAGACCAGGGTGAGTTTCCATTGCTTGCAGAATCCATAGGGCAAGATTGAGATGCACAGTTAAGAACACTGACCCCAGGTCTTCTCAGCTGACACCTGATCATTACAGGGCAGGAGAGGGAATGACCTTGGACGGTGGTCTTTCTGTCACCCTGAATACAGGGGCCACACGGCCCAGGGCACTAAGCACCCATGACCTGCCAGCAGCTGTCTTCTCAGTACCTTAACTCATGCCGCACTCCCTCTGTCTTTCCCCATTAGTGCCTGCCACTGTCTAAATCCGGCCAGAAGTAGAAATGCACTCAGTGGACATGGTGATAATTGATCACACTCTGAACAGAAAGATTTAGGAGGACGACTGTCATGTAGGGTCAAATGCTGGCAGCAGTTAAGTGTTATACATATCGATGTATTTGAGGAAATGAATAGTATACAACAACTAAAAGGAACTACAACTGCATAAAAAATAGACACAAGCTTTATACCCAGTTGTTACATCATGGAAGTCAGATGCAAAATAGATTCCTTGTTGGTCTGCTTTTGTGTGGATGTTATTTGTTGCATGTCTGCATGTGTGTGAAGTTTGAAATACGCTGTGCTAGAGTATGATGTGGAAGGTTATATCCTATGGTGGAAAAACCAAAGGAAAGCGAAAAAGTAGTGCTGTATGAGGTCAGATCAAAATTGGATTGAGGGGAGCAGGGAGGGCACAGATGTTACCAGAGAGGCTACAGGACAGGATTCTGGCGAGGTTTTCCCTCTGCGTGTGGAGGACAGCTATGCAGGTCTCCATCTGCTAACAATGTGTGAAGCCAGGAGTTTTTTCTGAGCTTTTATCCTGCAGTGAATCATTTTACAATTTATCTAAAGGATGTCTTCCTCTTTGCTTTCACTCTACCTGCATCAGTGGCCCTGGGGTTTCTTTTAACCTATATTTCTGCCTGTCTTTGTCCTGAGAAATATAATTTTCCAAAAAGTTATTGGAAAACACCAACATTGATATTTTGAATGAGTGGGTTCCATGCTTTTTCTACCTTGCTCTATGGATGACAGCTAACATTTCTGTGATCTCTTAGTGGGAGTCAGACAATGTTGGGCATGTTCTTTCTGCATGATCATAGTAATAATCCTATCAGTGCACAGCATTACTATTCTTGGGCAAAAGCTGTGGAAACTGAGGCTGAGCAGTGACATTAAGTGAAGCATCTAAAGGTCTCAGTTACCGAGAACCAAAGACTGCCTGGATCCAGATCTCCTGCCTCAACCAGCGTAGCACACTGTGTTCTGTTAATCAGATATTTGATTAACGGATAGTCAATTAGCAATTGTTTACCAATGAACAGCATGATCCAGTTTTGTATAAAATCTCACATGCACTTACTGCTATGAATTTACTTGAAGAACACTCTAAAATGCATCTTCATGACTGGGAAAACTACCACTGCTACTTTGCAAATGGACTAAAATCTTTGTAAATCATTTCTTCTCAACCTAATGAACCATATATTACATAATCTATGGTGATGTTCTCTGAGATTAGCTTTCCTGAAAGCACCAAATCTTCATAGTTTAAAAATGCATTCATGCTTGAGCTGTTTTCAGACCTGTTGCAAGCTGCCTAACCAGTGTGCAGCCTCCCAGCTTTCCTGGGAAAAGCTCCTCTCAGTCGGTCTCCTGGGAACAATAAATGAGAAAAACCTGACTGTAAATTTAATACATTTCCCTCCATAGTTGCAAGGCAACTACAGATAATTCAAGAGAGATGTCTCCAGAAAGTTAAATATCTGCATGTTTTCTTTTATATGAGAAAGCTGAATATCAATCCATATGAGAACGAGGAAGAGAGAGATGGGAAAACAGAGTGGACTCTTGGAGATGGAGAAGTCAGATTGGAGGGAGCGGGGAGAGAGGGCAGAAGGACTGAAAATGTTGAGCTAAGCTGGTGCATATTCCAGTTCCTCAAATCAAATTTTGTATCACAAACCAGCATCAATTTAAGCAAAAGAGAGGTGAATCTCTGTTTCACACTTAATCAACTGTTACTATGTCAAACACTGGAGAAGTTGTACTTTTTGTGTGTATACTAAATTTTCTGTCTCTCCTTTTTATAATCAACCTGTTTACACATGGGCTCGTTAATATCTTGGTTAGTATACCAACTTAAATAAAAGGTAATGCTCATAATCTTACAGGTACATAGACCTGATACTGAGTTATTACACAAACAGGATTCCAGGTCCTGCCTGATTCTCCTGTGCTGTTTTGAAATGTACAGTATTTTTGTGTCTGGTAAAATGAAAAATTCATCATTCACCATTTAAAACTGATAAAATAACTGGGTGGTGAATTAGAATGCTAGTTAATAAAGTAAAATTATAAACATGTTTACTCAGAGGGAAATAAACATGCATACTATCTAAGGTCGTTTATTGTAAAAAAAAAATGCAGGGTTTTTATAATGGAAGGGCAGCTGTTTCTCTGGGAATGTTTAGTATTCATTTTGCTTAAAGTCAGAAAAATAATTGCAAAAAAACCCCAAGGATCTATTTGCAGTTCATGAAAATATGAAAAGTATATATAGTTTTAGAAAATTTCTTTTCTTCTGTTAATTTGTGAAGCAGTCACTAGATCTTTGAGATTTTTTTTTTTCTTCACCCAATTAAATACTCTTTGGTGCTGCTATGTAGGACTCAACTGATAATTTTACTTAATTGCGTAATTACTTATGTCTGGGTCTCATCTTCTTCAGGTTAGCTTTTCCTGGTAACACACAACTAAGGCTCTTCTCCTGTCTTGCCTTCTTTCTTCCATTCAGGTATTTCTTTCTGCAAATGTTTTTGTGGTGGATCTTAACGCATTTCACTCTATGTGGGTTAGGTTTTCAAGCTACCTAACAAGCAAAAGAGCAAACAGATCTACCTTCATGAAGTGCATATTCTACGAGGAAGAGACTGTCAGTAAGCCCATAATAATTAATAATTTTTTTTTCGTGCTCTAATGCCAGACAGCAGTGATCAAGTAGTAATAAAATCTAGGTTAGGGTAGAGAGAGAACCAGAGAGAGTCCTTGCAGGCCTGGGGGAAAGGGGTTGGATGATCTCACCTAAGAGGTTGGGGGTCACTCAGGTACCTCAGTTGCTGTTTTGAGAACAGACGAGAGAACAGCAAGGTGAAATTAAAGAGATGAGTCAGACTAATGCAATTATCCAGTCAAGATTTGAGGCCTGCATTAGTCACTTTCTGGGTGGAGGGCTAAAGTACCCCACATTTGCACTTTAAAGGAGAAGAGGTTTACTTAGGTCATGGTTTCCACAAGGTTCAATACAGGGTCCCCTGGATCCAAGGCCAAAATGGCATGGGGGAGTACAGCTGTCCATCCCATGGCAACCTGGAAACAGAGGAAGGGGAGGAGGTAGGGACAGGAAGAGACCTTTCCAGTTCTCTTCCCCAGTGAACCGACCCCTAGCAACCACGTCTTCCAGGGGAGCACTCAGTGGTGCCTCCCTATTCCAGTGACAGGTCAAGGCTCCATGAAACTCTGGAGAAACATTTTACACCCATAATAGCCTTCTTTTTCTGGTCCCCGAAAGGTTCATGTTCATCTCATTATGCAAAATGCATTTAATCTGATTGTTAGAGTCACCATGCTTTCAACATTTCCAGACCGCTGAAAAGTTCAAATCTAAAATCTCCTCCAAGACACAATGCAAACTTTTACCAATGAGCCTTTATGAAAATCAAAAAGAAAGTTAAGCACTTCCAACACAGAATGGCACAGGGAAGACAGTCCATTTCAAGAAGGAATAGGGGTATAGAAAAAAATTGTACTCAGCCAGACCAAAGCCCAGCAAGACAAACATTAAATCCCCTTAGCTACAAGTCTGACATCTAGGGTGCAAGGTGGTGAGATGTGAGTTCCACAAGTCTTGGGCTGCCCTTCCATCATGGCCTTGTTTATCATCCCTGTGAGCTCTCTCTTGGGCTGCTTCCTCTCACTGCCTGAGATTTTCCTCAGGGGACAGTCCACATCCCTAGTATCTTCCACTGTTTGGGGTCTCCAAAATACCTTCAGCTTCACTCTCATGACTTCACATATAGTCCTATCAGAGTGATGTTCCCTGGCCTCCTGGACCTTTCTTTGAATTCTAGGTGGAATCATCATGACCTTTCTTTCTAAATGCCTGTAAAACCAGCAACAAGGAGATGATACCAAGGTATGTTATCAATCTAAGCATTAGCCGATATCCCTTGGATCATGGTTACAGATGCTGAGTTACTTACATGGCTTAGCATAGTGAAATAATCCCAGGGAATCTAGGTGGTCCTCCTGGAGCAGGGTACCAGGAGCTCTCTTCTCAAATAAAATTTACATTTTTACAAATATGAGCCTGTGTCAGGGTCTTGCTGATACCTGGAAAACCTTCAAAATCTCTGTACTATTATCCTAATGCAGTACTTGGCTGCTTTTTAATTGTAATCTGTTTAGTAACCACAGTCTCCTTTCCCCCAGCTATACAGGCATCTTCTTTTAGGATCAAGCTTCATATCCCTCAGCCCTGCTTTTTGCTATAGATTCTTACTATAAATATGACTGATAGAAGTGACCAGTTATTACGCTACAACCAGAACATGGGGCTCTCTTTAAATTTCCTCTGCCACTTAAATAGTCTGTGTCCACTAAATGAAGCATCACATAGATTTGTAGGACATGGAAAGACCTAAGCAAATTCTTTCCCAGGATGAAACGTGCATAGCCTCTAGTCGAATTATTTTTGTGCCCAACTGAAACCTCCTGAGTCTGGCCTTTACTCTTCCCACTCCGTCAGCACTCTGGTCTTCTAAAATCCAGGCAGAATTATCCATCAAGCTTAGTATCTCTAGCCTGCTTATGTAAACTTTTCTAAACTCCTCCTGAGAACAAATTCCAAAGGTACCTCATGGTCAAATAGTCACTGTAATGACCCCGCTTCTCTGGTACCAATCCCAGTTCTCTGGTACCAGTCCATTTTACACCTATAGACAATAGGAGAAAAGGTTTTTAGGCTTACAATTTCCAATGAGTTCAGTCTAAAATCAGCTGAATCTAAGGCAAAAGTGGCCAAGGAGAAGGGATGCTGGAGAAGAGCTGTCAAACCATAGCAGCAAAAAAGCGGAGAGCAAAGGGAAAATGTGGCAACAAGAATAAACCCTTCCAGCTGCTGAGCCTCTTCCAACCCAGAGCCTGCTCCTAAGAGCACGTTTGGCTACACTGCTGTAATCTGGGCACCTTTCAGAGGTCCCACCTGTGGCTATAGGAGACTTCAAGGGAGGAGGGCATTTTAGAGCTGAACCATAACAAGACTGCAGTAGTAGTAACAAAAGTGGTAGAAGTGATTCTAAACATCACTTTGTGGGCTTTTCTGATAATTTGAATGTTAGATGGATAAGAAAGAAATGAAATAGAGATTACTGAAAACGTCTTGCTGAACAGTTGGAAGGACAGTATTGTTATCCATCAGAAAAAAGAAGGCTGTCAGAAGCACCTGCTCTGAGAAGATGAGGAATTCCACTTTGGACCGCAGACTTTGAGACACGTGTTAAGCATTCAAATGAAGAAGTGGAAAGGACAGTGGGACCCCATAAATCCATAGCTATCGATTATGTTTTCAACATATAGGTGGGTGTCTAAAGCCAGGAGTGGAAGAGATTTCAAGGGAGTACAGAAATTCAAAAGAACAGACTGATCCTTGAACAAACCAAAGTAAGATGTGTAAGGTGTGTGTTTGTGATCCCAGCTGCTGAGGAAATTGAGGCAGGAGGATCGCAAGTTCAAGGCCAACCCAGGAAACTTACCAAGACCTGTCTCTAAAGAAAACAAAAATCTAAGAAAAGTTCAGAGGACTAGGTTGGCAGTAGTGAGCACTTTCCTAACACGTGCAAAGCTCTGGCCTCAATCTCCATTCATCCCCCACGGAAAAAAGAAAGTTGAGAATGGGTAAGTACTTAATTAGGAGAAAATTCAAATACACGTGATGTACTGAACATCCAGGAAAAATGTGCATGAATAAGACAGAGAAACTCAAGTGCTTATAGGTAAGGTGAGATGACTGAGGGCAGGTTGCGCGTTGTATTTATCAAAGTGTGTCCCCTGTGACCTTGGAGAGGGAAATCTCTGGAAAGGTAGAGTCAAAAGACTTCAACATCTAAACTTAACTCACACATCTGGTGAAAAACCTTCCATGTCTCTTTCATGTCCTCATTTCATTGTTGTTGTTGCTAACACTGTGATGGTGGTTGTTGTTATGAGCCAGCTACACCTCCTGTCTTTGGTATGTCTACAGATGTGCCTTTTTGTCTTTTCTAATATAGTGGTGAAGATCAGCAAGTAAGATGTCAAAAAGGTGATATTTTTAGTATCACTATTACCTTTCTACAACATCTGGGTATCCCTTAATATCTCTGCCTTCTTTCTGTCTGTTAGTATGTACCTTGAAGGGCTGTATTTTAGTTACGTTTTACTCATTACTAAGACAAAATACCTGATGCCCAAAGTTGGGAAAGGGAAGGTTTATTTCTTTACAGTTTTTGGAGGTTTCAGTCCATACTCAGTTGGCTCCAAGGCAGAGTGGCATGGCAGGGCCGCAGTTCATGGTGGCTGCAAACAGCAAGGTGGAAATGACAAGAGAGAGAGACTCGCCTTCGTCATGCTATTACATTGTATGCTGGCTCCACTCCTATGTTGACACCATCAATCCAAGTGCTAGAGAGTGAGCCAATTACAAAAGCACAATGCAAGCGCATGAGGCCTGGGGGCCACCAACATAAACCATGACAGGCTGTGAGGCTAAAATGCACTTAATGGTACATTCAGCTTATAGCAAGTGTAAAGTGCTACCTCTCATTACCATGCAGCACCCCCCATGCCCCCCTCCCCCCGTGTGTCTCCTAGTGCTACAGCTATCAATAACATATTCCTGGAAGCCTCATAGCTTTTCCATTCATTGAAAGAAAGACTGGCAGCACCCTTCTGCCTCTAGGCTTGGGAGTCACTGGTATTGTGAATCACACAATTAAACATATTCTATTTGAATAGTGGAGGTCACCAAAGCTCTTGAAATAACCTAGCCTTGAGGATGACCATCCTGAAGAGGGACATCTTAAACATATTTTCTGATGCTTCTTCACCTTAAGAGCACTTGGTTTCTCAAACCCGTAAACCCTGGATCTCCCTGGTTCCCACTTCTTTTACCTGGAGCTGTGTTTGTGTCCCTAGAAGGCTCCCACAACAGCAGCCATCTCTTAAGGCAGACAGTTAGCTAAAAATTTCTTAGTCTTTGAAATCTAGACTGAGCCATTAGGTAGGGCACAGGGTGTCATGTAGTCTGATGAGCTGTGATAAGTAAACCACTCCTGTTGGCATGCAGTCCCAAGTCCTAGGGGCACGTATTCCCTGAAGGAAGCAACTCCAGCACTATGGAGCCTAAATTTAGGAAAGCAGTATCTGTTCTGCTAATTTAGCATAAGAGTTAAATTGGTTTCATTTTGTTGTACACATGTTCTTTTAATTTTAGAATCTTTGTATTTGAAGTACAAATTGTAAGTAGTTAGATAAAATAACATATGGTTAGCCTTTATGTGTGTACATAGTGTAGTAAATACACTTTATAGCTAATAATACTTTATTGGTCCTTATTGAGCAAATTATATACATATCAATGCCAGTATCAATGAACTCCAGTTTCAGATTCTGGAAAATCACTTCTTAGCCCATCTCCTGGGGTAGCTCACAGGTTCCATTATTTATCTTCTCATATCTGGCAGCAGAAATACATGAGGCACTGTGGCACACACCTGTAACCTCAACACACAGGAAGCTGAAACAGGAGGATCCTGTGAGAATAGCTTGGTCTACAGTACCAGTTCAAGCTTGGACTAGACTACCTAACAAGACCCTGTCTCAACAAAACAGCAGCAACAGAAAAATACAAAACTACATTTTTATGTTGCTTTGCTAGAGACTGTAACCAAAATCTGTGCTTCTGTAGCTACACAATTAATATGCATTCCTTTATTTTCAGAATGACATGAATTACATAGCATCCAGTGGACTTCTATTCAAAGATGGCAAAAAGCGAATTGATTACATCCTGGTTTATAGAAAGACGAACATACAGTATGACAAGAGGAACACATTTGAGAAGAACCTCAGAGCGGAAGGCCTGATGCTGGAGAAGGAGGTGGGTGCTTCACTGATTTTAGTGCGTGGTGTAACACTCTGGAGCACAAGCGGTCACTCAGGCTTCCGTACTGAAAGTGCATTTTACAGCACGTGGTGCTATAAATTATATGGTGATTTTCTCCAGTTCCAATATGAATGGTGGTTCCATTTAAATAGAAGTGTTTTCACTCTACATCTGTTTGTGTTCAGTGTAAATACTCTCCAAGGTCATTTCTACAATTTTAAAAACTGAGTAAGCAATGATCATCCCTTTGTAAAGTAAGTAAAACAAATCCAATGAAAAGAAAACTATGAGAAAAGAAATACAAACTGCTAATATGCGCGTTTTATTTCTGCAAATATCATTACTGTTCCCCTCAACCTTTCTTTTTTCATGCTTATAAAAATTCCCTTAAAGGATTTATTTTCTTTTTAGCAAAAGTCACTGGGAAAGAAAACTAGAAAAGATACGAAATTATATCCTTATAGTTCTATAATCCAAAACTTACCAGGATTGTTATCTCAGTTCAACTTTCTGTGACTTTAAAACACACACTTATTTATATTAGAGAAAGGATTTTTAAAAATACCTTTATGTGAAGGATTACAACAGGAGAGTAAGAATATGTACCTCCCATTTCCCAGTCCATACTCTTCTTTGGTGGCCTTGTCAACACAGTATTTTTTTTTCCTAATAGGAGCTTTTCAATAGATTTCCTATATATAAGCAAATACATGCATATATATATATATATATATATATATATATATATATATATAGTGAAAAATCAATTATATTTATGACATTTATACTTTTCTGCTACTCAGTTGTATTGTAAGCTGTGTACGATGACTGTATTACCTACCTGCTAACATTCAGAGTCAACTGACTTTTATTTTTGGCTTGGTGTGTGATATTGTATCTTGGGGATTTAGTTTGCCATCCTCTTCAGAGAAAGAGATATAAATTAAATACTAGAGAGATGCTTAAATTATCCTCTCTGGGGTTTAATTAACTCTATTTTTAAAAATGGAAGTCATGATGTTTAAAAAAAGCCTGATTATTTCCTTGATTAGATACCTAGATAATTTTATAAGAGGTAAACACCGTGTTAACACTGTGTTAATAGTTAGAGGACTACAGAACTTTCCTCCCAATTTTTTATTTCAAAAATATCATAGAACATTTTCCCCAAGGAACACATGTTAGAAAGTACTCATCTGTAGCCTGCTTAGAGAAGTTTATTAAAAACTCTTTTATTGGGGGTGGGAATTTAGCTCAGCAGCATGAGCGCCTGCCTTGCAAGCAGGCAGTCGTGAGTTCGATCCCTGGTACCGATAAAAAGGAAAAAGACAAAAAAAGAAAAAAAAAAACTTTTATTAGGTATAAAATGGCAGACACACTGTGACTTCCCTCTGTGGGGAAGGAATTACACACAGGTTGCCCAGTATTGCCGAGGGACATGGGAGACTCTGGCTTCTGTTTCCTACTGGCTCCTTTGCTGGTGTCTTTGCTGTGCCTGCTCTGGGAAGCAGGGTCCCTGTCACTGAGCACTGATGAAGCCAAGAAATCTTTACTGGAAAAACACCTCATGAGTTAAGGCTGGTGCTCTGCACAGCGGTGCCCATTTCTCTGCTGTTGTTCCCTGACAGAGAGGCTTTTCATTCCAGCCCACTTCACCTTTGCTTACTCAGGATGCATTCCCACAGTGCCGGGAAGTGCCCAGGAAGCTGGGTAGCAGGTGCGTTCAAATACAGCTGCTCACCAGCCCTGCAAACTGCGCCATTGTGTGGAACATAATTTCTAAACCGACTTGATTTCCTTTTTCCTCTTTCATGTCTCCTGGTTAAGGTAGATGACTTCATTTCCGAGTGGTAAAATGGTTAAGGGTACCACCTTTCCCCAGGTTCCACATGGAATGTTGGCTTTGAAAGTGAACTGATGCACTTTTGTATCTTCTCTTTCAAGAAGTCTTATAGAGACTCTATAAGAAACTGCACCTGTGCTTGCAAAGTAAGAAAGACAGATCCCTTCCATCTCACACTTGGTTACCCAAGAAACTATGTCAGAGATTTTGCACAATGAAGACCAAAGCATTTAAAATGACTTTGCATCTCTGCATGGTGGTAAAATATTTGAACTACAGTCATCTTGATAATTTCAAGCTCTGATCAGTGACCTAGAGGAGAACTGAGAGGGGTTAGCAGGGCTTGTAACATGAGCCATAGTCTGATCTGGATAACAAAAGATGCTCTGAAGGAAAGGAGGCGGTCCCATTTAAAAAGTAAGCTTTGAGATGAGATTTGAGAGTGGATAGCACTGAGAAGCAAGTGACTGAAGGGGCCGGTGGGTTTTCAAGACTGGCTGAACTCAGAACCACGCGTTGACCTTCTGAACTGCCGATGCCATACCCGCCAGCATGGACCAAGCGAATGTCAGGGTGGGCATGGTGGAAAGAACGATGGTGAAGTTGTTTTCTAACACCAGAAAAGAAGGGTAGAGCATGAGGTTGGAAAGAGTAGCTGGAGTTAACTCACCTGTATCACCCTTAAGATTTTTGATTATCTTACTAGGACAAATGCAAACTATTGGATAATTTTAATCATGATAATGTTGTGTGGTTTCCAAAAAGATAATTCAGATTGCTAGAAAAGAGCATGGACTTCAAAGGCTTGGCTGGATGTATACAGTCATGGGTGCTATTAGAGATAGACATCAAAGGGCAGATTCTGATAGACATAGAATATCTGAATACACTTTGTGGTGTTTTGGGTATTGTAAAAAATGGATCTCATGGATGTTTTGGCTTTGGGTCTCAAGCAATTCAGTTTTCATTTAAGGAGCATTAATGTAGCATGTATTCCATGCCTTATTCTGGGAACAAATAGAAACCAAAAGAAAAATGGACCATATCCTCATAGGAGGAACATTATCAACAATTAACAAATTATCAACAAATAAAAAGGACAAAGTACATGGTGAGGGGTGAAACCCTACATATAGAATAAGATGATGTCACACACAGCGTGGGCTATGACAGTGTGTGTGAGCAGAAGAAAGGGAACCAAGTGGACAGGAGTCCAGTGTGGGAGGACGAGGAGGAGAAACGCTACCTGCAGAAACTACTGCTGACCATTCAAGAGGTGATTTGTGCAAATGGGGCAGGGGTCACAGGAATGAGAAGCTCCTACTGGGTGCCCATGAGAAATGCAAACAGAAATACTTGGAGTTTGTGTCCAGAAGTGTGGAGTCGGACCTGAGGATGCTTTAGTCTTTAGGACATGAGTACTAACAGAAACGGTGCCTTTGCATAAACTCCCCAGACAGAGTACAGAGAAAGCTCAAGCAGGATCTGACCCTTGAGGGCTGGAAAGGAGACAGAAGTCAGCAGGAGTTGGGCAGGGAGAGAGCAAGAGATGAGGAGCCCACAGCAGGGTTGCGCTTGGCTAAAATCCTGCTGAGGAGACCAGTGAGAGGCCCGTTCTTTAGAGACAAGAAACTCTTGGTCAGCAGTAAGATGGGTCCAGAGGCCGGACCTCAGACTGCAGTGAAGGAGAAGTGAAGCAGCTGGAGAGAGACAGAGGCAAAGCCTGGCCTGCTCCTCTGAGCAGCCAGAGAGGAGCGCAGAGCTCTGGGGAGAGCTCACTTTTTTGCTCCTTCATTCACCTTTTAATGTATTTGATTCTATTTTCCATAGAAGGATCAAATGATGACAGTGAGCTCTAGGAGAAGAGAGGGAAAGAACACGAGGGAATAAAGGAGAGGAGCTGGGGAGAGAGGAGAGAAGGGGGAGATGAGGAAGAGGAGATGGAGGGAAGGGGAAATAAGAGGGAAGAAAAGAGCACCCGCAGAAACACCTTTTGGGAAAAGCAAGGGGAGATTCAGAACAGGGACTACCAAGAAAAGTCAAGATTTGGGAATTGTATGTTAAATATAATATTTTACAAATATTTATTGTACTTGTCCCAGATATTTTTATAAAAAGGTTGTATTATTACTTGCATTTCTAATCTTTGGAGTAACAACTTTTTTTTCTCTAGTATTGAGGACTGAACCCAGGGCCTCTGCACTATAATCTCTTTCTTTCTTTCTTTCTTTCTTTCTTTCTTTCTTTCTTTCTTTCTTTCTTTCTTTCTTTCTTTCTTTCTTTCATTAATTTGAGCCAGGCTTTTCCTAAATTGCTGAGCTCCCTAGGCTGGGCTGAAGTTCGTCTTCCTCCTCCCTTCTTCTCCCAGGGTACATGGGCAGAGCCCACCAGCCCAGCAACATTTTTAAAGTTTGTGTTTTGATTGTTAACTGTGTTTTTCTTTCTGTCAGTCCCCCATGTTTGCAGTGTGTAAAGGTGCCTTTCTCAGGGGCACTGGTCCATGGACAGAGCGTAGCTCCATTCCTTCCCCAACCCCTCTCTCCTCCCTGATCCTTCCCCTATCTCTGAGTCCCTGCCCCTTTGCTAAAGATCCAGCTCCCTGCTTCCTATTGTCCATCTTTCATTTTATAAATCAAAAGCAAAATAAAAGCTTAACAGTCTGAGTTTATTGAAGCTAGATTTTTATTTCCCAGGTAGGGTTTAAAGTAACCTGTTTGGACAGATTATGTCATAAAAAGTGCTACCTTAAGGTTTACAAATGGAGAGTCCTGGAAACGGATCCTTTGGGTTTACCATGGATGTGAAGCTAGTGGTTTCCTTCACTGCTGCGAGTCAAAAGCCGGAGCATGGCCCAGAGCTTGGAGCCAGGGCACTGGCAGCCTGCAGGCCAGCAGCTGGCATCTGCAGTGCCCTGTAAGCTTCCCAGTTCAGCCTCCTCCTGTGCACTGCGCCCCTTCCAATTGCCACTCTGTGCCAGGAAGGGCCCAGGCCATCCCGGGACTTGGGGACCCTGGAGAAGACTCCTATTCCTAGTCAAAGGTGTCCTGGAAGGCACCAAGGGAACCTCACCATGACAGCCACCCTCCCTCTTATTCACAGGCACCAGCATAGTGACAAGCAAGGACCGTGTTAAACTCAGACCCTTGAAGCCAGGCTCAGCACTCTAGGAACAGAAGCCAGTACTGCACACCTGCCTTTCCTTTACTTAGCAGACAGGCACAAAAGGAAATTTAGGCAAAATACAACCTCAGTGTATTTTGGAACTATGCTTTGTGCTAACTTACAGAGAACTGTAACTACTCACCACCCTCTGAAGTATCAAATCCAGTATTTTGTCACCCCCACCCCGAATCAAAATGACAATGAAAGGGCAATGTTTCAGTTCAAAATGACAAGGAAAGGGAAATGTTTTGATTCAATTTAGGGCATGGGGGCCCCAGGGCTAATACAACCAGAACCAGGAAAATCTTCAGACAGTGCCAAGAAGGGCGGGGTGCTCAAGGCAAGGGGCAGTATTTTGAGAAGGACTAATACAGTTGTGTCTTTTACTAGATGTCTTAGTCACTTTATGCTCATCGTTGAGACAAAATACCTGAAGCCCAAAGTTGGGAAAGGAAAGGTTTATTTCTTACAGTTTTTGGAGGTTTCAGTCCACACTCAGTTGGCTCCAAGACAGGCAGGCATGGCTGGGCTGCAGTTCATGGTGGCCGCCAACAGCAAACTCGAACCAGCAAAGAGAGAGAGACACACCTTCCTCCTGCCAGTACATCACATCCTGGCTCCACTCCTATGTGGGTGGAGCACTGACACCATCAATCCAAGCACTATACAATGAACCATCACATATGAACAATACAAACTCATGAGGCCTGGGGGACACAAACATAAACCATGACACTAGAATAATTTTTTGTTAAATTTAAGTACCATAGTTTTTATCACACTTCATGTATTCACCAGAGCTAACCACTGTGTCTGTCATTAAGAACTAGAATAGCAGATTTCCAATACGCACTAAGTTCCGTGCTGATGTGGATAATTTCTAAATGATGCCATCGTTACTAGATTAAGGTACATATTTGCAGTTCATCCTGGTGAACAGTGGATGACTTTTCTCTGTTAAGACTGGTGTTCTGTGATGTCTACAGCTTCCCATCCACACCAGCAGCGTGTCTTTCTCTTAGATTTAAGACCGTATGATAGCTCACACTATATTCAGAGTGACTTTCTAAGATTTAATTTTTAAATTCCCTCTCTCAGGGATGAACATCCTACCTCCTGAGAATTTGGGGTGGAATAATTAAATAATAAATGCAAAGTGCAAGAGTTGTGGGTGTTCTCTTCTCCTATGAACCCTGAACAAAGCAGCACCAGATTGGCAGAGTTCGATTTCAAAGAGGAACATAATCTTTATTCCTGTGACACACCCTTTCCCTATCACCTGCCCAGTGGTGGAAAAAACCAAGCTACCCAGACTACGTCTTTGTTTTTTTCAGTGGAAGTGTGACAAAAGAGAAATCAATTTGAGGAAATTATAGGAGAGCACAGATGCCTCTGTGTGTGCTTAGCTTGACATTCCCTCACTGACAGTAGTCACCGTAAAGCAGGGACCTCCTTCCAAAGCAGCCTTTTATTCCAGGTTATCAGATTATTTCACATGCTAGCAATCTACAGTAGTAAGTTAATAAGCAGCACTTGGCAAGCTGTATGTGGCGCTAATCTGGGTCCTGAACTCAGACCTGCTTTCAGGACGGTTCAGGCCATGGGCTTTCTTCTCTTCGTCACCTCTTGCTTAGGTATAAGTTTATAGAATTCTTTAACTAAGTTAGTGTGTTTATTCATTCTCCATGCAGCACATGTTTAGGGAGTGCCACTGCGAGCCCAGCACAGAGGCACAAGCTTGGACTGTACAAGGGAACAAAGTGACCTCTTCTCCGTGATCCTGCATTAGAAGTAGGATGTAATCATGTTATAGGCAACAGAAGAAGAGCACAAGGAAGTCAGGAAAGAGGAAGGCAAGTAGTCCACAGAACCAGGTGACAGCAGCTCAGTGTGGAAGAGGAGGCTGTGGGCTGATGAAGGCGAGATTTTAAAAGGCTGCCACGTCATGGGAGAAACTGGCTGCCAGTTTGAACAAAATGAGTTTCTGAGTTTCTGTCTATATATGCAGTGTGACCCAAAAGTACAGTGAATATTTAATCTTAGTAAATTACAGTAAGAGACACATTGCCATTAATTCCTCAGGGTCCTTCGCCTGGCTTTGAACACTCCCATCCTACTGTTCCTGTGCCTTCTGGAAGCAGATCTGGAGACCTCTCTGGACAGTGTCTATTGTGCTTTCCTGGCTACCTCAATTCCCCTCAACTGTCTCAGAACTTTTACCTTTTGCAGCCACTTAGACTTTGGGGGAGAATCCAGATGTCATGGGGTGCTAGATGTAGTAAAATTCAGAGGCCACTCAATGTCTTTCTGAGCCTTCTTTTGTATTGCATGGCATATGGCAGCAGCATTCACCATACTTCTTGTAAGGCCACTCATGAGAGCCACTTCCAGAACTGCTTTAGAAAGTGGACCCCTAAATGCAAATTCAAAAATACAAACTCAAAAATACAAGGCAGATAATAGGACACAGGGTGAGAGGTCTTTTGTAAATGGAAAGAGGACCAAGAGATGAGGTGGGGGTGACGGGTAAAGGGAGAAGAAGGAAGGCGCGTTCTGCAGGGTGCAGATTCCCCACAGGGAATGCTGTCTGCTTGTGCTACAGCCATGCACTAGTAAAACATGAAAATTACGATACGGGAGATGGAAACAGAAAGATCTTTTGCAAATGGGAAAGGAATCTAGAGATGGAAGGGCAAATAAAAAGTGTTAAGATGTGTTCTGTTTGTGCACCAGTGCCCCATGAGGAGCGTAATCATTGTGGACTGTAATCATAGACCAATAAAATCAAATTTTAAAAGGAAGTGGCCAGGATGATAGGAAGGTATCGCTCAAAGTGAGGGGGAGCATATCGCAGGGGATTTATGAGAGACAAGGTGTCTTGCACTATAATAACTTTATTTAAATTCAGATTTAGTCTGTGTTTTGTGTACTTGCAGAAGTGCAGGATAACATCAGTACACACCACAGAGCCACATCTTGGAGAGAAACTGTAGAGTCTGTGTGAGAACACGTTTTTGTATTCACAGCTTATATTCACTTTGTATTATGAAACAAAACAATTAACCTGCAGTTTAAATCATGATCCAGATGGCTGTCATTCAGAACTGTTCCTGAATCTTCAGGCACTCCTGGCTTTATGCTTGTATAACTCAAAACCTCTTATACAAGGCAATCAAACCAAGGACGGGCCCTGCCTTGATGCACCGAGTGGCTGTGTGCTGAGAACAGGAAAGACAGAAAGGCTCCCCCGGAGCTTCCAGATCCTGGTTCTTTTTGGTGGGATCAGACTTTTGGGTGGAGAAGCAGCTCTGCAAGGTGCCTCCTGGGGATGGCAGGTAGTACACTCTCCCTCAGGGTGCCCACACCAACCTGGGGCTGGGTCACACTCTGTACCTGGGGTGAGCAATCAAACTGAAACTCAGAGGGGTCAACTAATTCCCCTGAGCTCAGAGAGCTCAGAAGCAAGAGAGGCAGACTGTGCATCCCAGTGCTCACGACTCCAGTGCCCTAAGCTTCGTGACTGAAGAGCTTTAGACTGTGCCCTGCATGGAAGCTAAATGGCTGGGACAGTAGCAGCCAGCACCATAATTTCAAAAGAAAAATCTTTATAGGGTTTTCCATTTAAGAACTTTTGCATGGAAGAGAGAAAGGAAACAGTAAAAGAAGAAATGGTTCTTTCACTTGAGCTTAATGGAAGAGTTATTTAATCAGATGAATGCTTAAGCTTTTGTGGTATTTTTGCTTGAGTTTTAGTTTATTTAGTGCACATTTGTCACACATAATGACCACATTCTGCATGTGGAGTCATTGTATAAACGAGACACATCTTAATTCTTTGTTCATCCTTTTTTCTTTCCTCTTCCCTCTCCCTCCATCTCTTGGTCACCTTTCCATTTGCAAAATATTTATTTCCCTACTTATTATGAATCTCTCATTTTGCTCTTTATTTATATGTTGGTTTTTCCACCTAAAAGAAGCCAGGTGATATTTAGATGACTCAAGTTTACCATTCTTTATGATAGAGTAGTACTCCATGATGTCTGGATGTATGTTTGTTGTTGTTGTTTTTCTCAGTGCTAAAAATGCAGCCCAGGATCCCAAGCTGCTAGGAATTACTGTACTACTGAGCAATCGCCTCACACCTTACAAAAGGTTTTACAGTTTCTACCATTTTTGCACAGAAAAACCTTTGCACACAGCCTGCAGTGTTTTCTAAAATGAATCTGAAATATCAACATTATAACATCTCTTCCATGTTCACTGACACATTTGAGGTGGATGGTAAATATTTGTAGGTAAATAAATTTTTAAGTGAGTCAGTTATCATTTTGAAAAGAAATTGTATATCTTTCTCCAAATGCAACAAATGTGTTTAACCTTGGACATTCAGATAACTGGAGATTTGAGACAGCAAGTATGTCTTTTACATGTTGAACTTTCAAGGTTCCATTTCTCGAGCAGTTAAGTGTAGTTGAAATGTAGAAGAGCAGTTATTCTCACATGAAGCCCAGCTGTTGTGTGACTTCACAGGTGTTTCTCAATGAAAGCAAAAGGACACGCCTGAGGTCCCAGGTGTTCACAGTAAGCTTCGTGGAACTTCACGCTAGAACAGGCGGCAAACCAGTGTCACACTCTGCGCCTCAGACATCAAACCACCTTCAGTGGCAAATTATGAACCTGAGCCGCCTGCAAGGCCCATGAGTCCACTGTGTAGCTACTTGTTTGAGTCTTCTGAATCCAACTATCTAAAATTCCAGATGGCGCTCTGATTCACTGCAGCGTCTGACTCTAACTTTAGCGGTGTAATTAAGATAGTCAGATCCTGTGGAGCCACCTTCTGGATTTCTACGTGTTACACCTATGGACCCCATGTAATAAAAAAGCTCCTGCAATGATCCTGAAGCCCACTTAACTGCTTAAGATGTTCTTCTCTAGATAAAGGCCTTTAAAGTTCTACTACGTATTGGTAGAGAGTGACATGCAAGACCGTGATTTTCTGGGATGTAAAGATTCCATGTTTCCAGGATTATCATAGGACGTAGTAAGTAGCTCGGGAACCTAGTAGTTGCCTAATGAAATGCAGCAGAAAAATAAAGTAATTAATTAGAGAACTGCTAATAACAATTAGCAGTATTTTCTAACCACTCTGAAGTACCAAGAGGGTTGTGATATAGTCTGTCAAGAATAACTTGAAAATCTTCATTATTTCTAATAGTTTTTTTTTTTTTTTTTTGGTCTTTTCCTTTTTATCGGTACCAGGGATTAAACTCATGACTGCCTGCTTGCAAGGCAGGCGCTTATGCCATTGAGCTAAATCCCCAGTCCCTATTTCTAATAGTTCTGATTGAGAAATCTTGATTTTTATAATGATTGATATGAAAACATGCTCTAATTCACCAAGGTGGTTATTGCACTTATATAATGAAGATACCAGCCAGGCAGAGACTCTCTACCCAAGGATCATAGAAACCAGTACTATGGTGCCAGGTCTGTGCAAAAAGAAAGAGCTTCTATTGAAGGTTGACCCATCAAAGAGTCAGGAGGTAAACTCAGCTGTGTCTTCCAGATTGATTGGTAGCAAGGGAATTTGCAGCAGTGGGTGGGAAGAGGATGCTTACAGAATTTCAGAGTGAGATGATGAGGTTTCCAGGTTCTCCTACCCAGGCGGGGATGGTTGTCATACCTCTGCCTAGGTCATGTTTCTTTTCAAGGTATTCTCCTGTTCTGCTCGGGTGTCAAACCTTGTGCTGTCAGAGGTCTCCCTTCGGGCCAGAGGGCTTCTTTTGCACACATCCATTCTTGCAAGGCCAGTTTTTAAACCACTGCTGGGTCAATCCTGGAAGCTTTGCCTGAAGAACTATTTAAGAACTCACTGCGATCGAAGGAATTTCTGTCTGAGTGTGTCCAGAAGTTACCAGTCACAATTTCCTCACTACGTTTTTATTATAGTCTTTCTTTATTAAGAGTTATGTAGCCTTAAAATGGTAAAAACAGATGCACGCGTAACCCAGGGGGCAGCGCGCCTTCCTCCCACATCAGTGGTGGTGTGATTTCATCAGCACTGATTCTCAAGAATGGTCCTTGTCTTTCTGTCCTGTGCAGCCTGCAATCGCGAACCCTGACATCATGTTTATTAAAGTCCACATCCCGTGGGACACACTGTGCAAGTACGCGGAGAGGCTGAGCATCCGAATGCCCTTCAGGTGCGTGTCGAGTTCCTTCCTTTCTCTCTGGGTCCACGCAGATGGGGCTGCCATCCCGCGCCTCTTCCAGCCCCTTCTGCAGAGAAAATGTGCTTTCTTCTAAAACACAGAATGTCTTGAGTGGCTCTTTTTCCCTGTCTGGTTCATTTGCCTCATATGCTGAGCTTTCTGGCTCTCCAGATTCTTTGTAGCGTTTTACTGTGGATTTTCCTAGAGAGAAGATAAAGTAGTTATTTTCAGATTTTCCCTTTTACAGTCCCCTAAGAACAACTTCACTTTCATTTCCTATGGATTGATACAATTTTTTATTATTTGTGTGGAAGGAGGAGATAAATGTATGGGCTTTTTGCATACAAATTCAGATTTCCTCTCTTTTCAGTCATTTTTCAGGCCATTTTGACAGGATGGTTTCCCAGCTTGGTCATCAGCACCAGTGGGAAGATGGTAGTGAGAGAAATGTGCCTGTCAGAGATTTCCAGTCCTCCCTTTAGGCAAGTGTGGGCTGAGGAGACGTTGTTTCCCATCCTAGATTATCTGCTTTTATTTGTAGAAGATAAGCAAATAATACTTCACAAGTGTTGGCAAAAATACAAAATTTTAAAAAAAGAAAGCCTTTCCAATTTCCCTTATACAAACCATGATATGCTTCTTGCCAAACTCTAAGGCTTGTATAGTTTACGAAACTCGGCCCTTGAAAGTACCAAACAGAGCCTGGGAGATGCTGTTTGTCCTATGATTTGTAGCAGAGGAATACTTTCCCTTCAGGTGACTTACTGAACTCATCTGATTACAACTTGGAGAGATCGTATAACTTTCTACTAAACAGATTTCCTTCACTTCTGGACCTTTTTTCCTTCTTTTCAAAATACAATCTTCTGAAAAATCCTTGGAAGTATATGACTAGAAATGCTTTATGCTGATTATTAGGAATTACATAGTACCTGCCCTTTGTTGTCGTTTCTTCTTGATGGATACATGTTCCTGCTACACAGTATCACACAGAATAAAAACGCTGAGTTAAATTTTAACAACACAGACTTTGACAGCAAACTCCAGCAGAGCTATGACAAATACTCACCCTCGTTATTCATGTTGGGAGTCATACATGTGAAGCTCCATTTGAAAATGTTCTTTAGGAGCCTTAAAATGTTCTGTGGCTTCTGCTTTCTATATTATGAATATAGTTTTCAAGCATAAAAATGTTCACTGAACTTTAATTTGTAATTGGAGATAATATAAATAACATTTATACTGAATAATAGAGGACCCAAATAAATTACAATACACATTTATAATTATTATAATTTATTTATAGTGAATGAGTATACTAATTTCTTAGTGTCAGGAAGTAGTAAATGTTAAAATTGAAAGATAAAAGATATTTATGTAGTATGACTCACTCAAGTAAAATGTATAGCTATAAGATTGAAAATACATTAAAAAGATTATTTCTAGTGAGAAAAGTTATGTGTCTCTTTTATTATTTTGTTTATATCTTTACAAAATCATTAATTTTCCAGAATTCATTACAACCAGTAGCATATGTTAGCTTTACTCAAAATATTTGACTTTCATTATTTAAAAGATTTTTTTTCTCTCATTTATACTGGAGATTGGGCTCAAAATTATTCTGGTTTGTTTACCTGATGTCAACACAAGAAATGTAGCACCCAAAAGAATGAACTATTTTCTGATACCAAGACAAAATTGCTAAAAAAAAATTTCCAAATTTATTCTTTTTATTTTAAGGAGAGAAAAGTAAACAAAGATTTAAAAACAATAATACAGAGTTTCAAAACAGGATAGTAAGAACAATGGCTAACATGCTGTGTATTGTTTTCAAAGTAGTTGCTCTGATAATAAGATAGAGGCATGTAAACTTCCTCAGCCAATACAAGCACCTTCATCCTGGTGCAGTTTCTGTGATGAATACTGATTGTATGAGCTGTAGCTAGATTTACGTACAGGCTGATTGCTTAAGGGTAAGACAGAAGGACGCCCAAAGCAGCTCTCCCTCACAGGCCACTTCAGGGGCCCTCCGACTGAGATGCAGCTCAGGCTGAGTGAATCTGAGTTAAACAGCTGACCCTGGCAGTGTTTGCCAGGGCCCTAAACCCTGCCTCATAGAGCTGGGCTGGGTGCAAATTAGAGCCGGCTCTGAAAGCTTTGCTAAGACACAGTTCTGCTTCTCCTTCCAAGGAACAGTAAGTGATAAGTTTAGCATTCCTGTGTTATCAGTTTGGGTGACTGTAATCAACTGCCACATGGGTTTTTAAGCAGCATTGATTTCTGATCATTTTGGAGACTGGAAGTCCGAGGTCAGGGCTTGTGAGGTCTGGTTGGGTTCCTGTGAGGACCCTTTCGGTTTGCATCCCCACATTATCATAGAAGCAGTGGCTGGCTTCTGACTCCTTCTAGGATACAAATCCCACTACAGCCTCCCCCCCCCCCATGACCTGACTGCCTCCCAGATGCTCTGCCTCCAGATACTATTAGATATTAAGGTTCTGGCATGCAAGGTTTGAGGGGATGCAAACATTTTGTCCATTCCAATCAGTAATGTATGTTTGCACTATTGAAAATATTTGACTTGTATAATTTAAAGGATTTTTTTTCCCTTTGTACTGGTGACTGAACTCAAGCCCTTCACAGTGAGCTACATACCCAGTCTCCTTCTTTTTCTTTTTTATTTTGAGACAGGGTCTCACTGAGTCAATAAGCTGTTCAGGCCAGGCTGGAATTGGCAATCCTGCTGCCGCAGCCTCCCAGAGTCCTGGTTTATAGGTGTGTGCCACCACTCTGGTTACTTCTCTGTCAGTCTATGGAGGAAGATATGTAGAGACAAAGGCTACAATGTCTATAAATCATTCCTTCTGTTAATCAGCTTTCTTTCTTTGCCATTCTTTCCTGTTGCTATTTTGAAGAAATTTTAAGGAATGTAGTATTAGAATAATTAGTACACTCATAAAGTCTTCAAAAATTTATCACACTTAATCCTTTGGTTAGCAACCATCTATTACATATGACTAGTTACTCCATCCAGTATCAGGCAAAGGAGGAAGACAGAGAGACAGAGACAGACAGAAAGAAAGAAAAAAGAAAAAGAAGGAAAGGAAGGAAGGAAAAAAGGAAGAGAGAAAGAAAGAAAGAAAGAAAGAAAGAAAGAAAGAAAGAAAGAAAGAATAAAACAAGTACATTAAAAACATTTTCCTTGGCTTGACCCAGTGCCCTGCCTTTGTGTTTCTTAGAGCTGTGTCTTTGGGGTAAATGCCACAGTGTCCTTAGCCCCAGGGAAGCTTTGAAAGAGGATGCTTTCTTCAGTCAGATGTTTTTTTTTTTTTTTTTAAATAGAATTTACTGTTTCATTTCCTGGGAAGACTGCATTTGAAAGAAGAGTGCTTATATATCCAAGGAGAGAAAAAGAAAAATCATTGAGGTTATCATCTCTTTTTGTTGACGCTTTCCCTGAAGTTTCTTCCTTATGTTTTTCAAGACAAATTTAAAAGGCAGAGGTTGCAATTATTAAACTTTCAGAAAGTGCCACTGAAGTCTCGTGATACAATAATATAAATATTAGAAAATAAGCAGCATTTTCCAAAGTGCATCAACTGTTAGCGCCATAGGAGCTTCAGAGATAAAGAACCCAAGACCAAAGTCATTCCTGAGATTTTTATTTAATAACACACTGTAACTACTGTGGAAGTTTTCAGAGTAATTCTTTCTTTTCAGTAAATTAAAATCTTTGGTAAAATGATTAAAATGAGAGATTTTGAACCTAGGAAATTCTAGGATACTAATCCTGGGATAGTATCAGGTATATACATTTTTAACAAGTATACTAAGTATTACTGATACCAATGACACATGTTATCTTGGATACACATGTTAATATTCCTTAAAATTTTTGTAAATTTCACAATGAAGTTATACAATATAGTTTTCCCCAAATTTCTGTCTGATGCTAGTGTTCACATTAAGAGTTTCCAAAATGCTAGAACATAAGGTTGTTTTAGAATAACCTCCTAGACTAGGTTAAATGATGGATGTAGCATTAACTAACTCCTTAGAAACCAGCTTCTCATTTACTTATTATATGTGCTGTTGAAGCAAGCATTTCTCATTTATTTGTAGGCCACTCCTGAAATTTGGGCTTGGAGTTGGCATATAAGGAAAGAATTCTGTTTAAGCATAGACTACAAAACAAAATGTTTCCATGATGGCTGTGTTGGTTACTTTTTTTTCTCATTGCTGAGATGGAATATTCTATGCCCAAAGTTAAGGAAGGAAAGGTTTAGCTCATGTTTTGTGGATGTTTCAGCCCGTAACACGCTGGCTCCAACACAGTGTGGAAAAGCAGAGGGGCAACAGTTTATGGTGGCAGAAGACAGCAAAAGCAACAAGAGCAGAACAGGAGGAGAGAGAGCAAACGTCTTTTTTCCCCTTATGTTGTAATCAGGCTACCCACCCTAAGGTGGGTATAGCACTCACACCCATAATTCCAACATTAGTCAATGAATCAGTCAGAAACTCCAGATTCAGCCACTTACAAAAGACACCCCTACATGACTGCATGAGGCTTTGGGGGGACATCCAGACACAAACCATAAGAATGGCAAATCTAATCACTCAGTACCAACTCTTATTACATTCAAGAAAATATATCTAAAGATTAAGATACATTTACTTCTCCTTAGACATGAGTTCTAAAGCCCTAGATTCAACCAACCACCAATGAAAAATATTTGAAAATAATTCACTGTATTAAACATATACAACCATTTTGTCATTATTCTCTTAGTAATACAGTATGACTATTTATATAGCATTGATAATGCATGAGTTATTACAAGTAATCTGGAAGTTTTTTAGCACATACAGGTGGAGTTCTATAGGACAGATGCAAATATACACTTTTTAACATACGAGACTGGAACACCTATTGGAGTTTTTTATGCAAAAGCTGCTGGAACTGATTGCCCAGAGATAAGTACATTCAAGAATAGCAAACAGTTTAAGTAGGAAAATACATGTCTCATTTGAAAAGAACATTTTTAAAAATTTTATGTATAAAAATCTTTACCTTGGGATGTTACATATGCTTATTTATCTTTGAGATCTGTTACTTTCCCCTCCAAAAAAAAGTTGTACATTTTTAATTACAAAGCCTTATTATTTTAATCCTTTTCTGCTAAAGTTTTCAGCTTCTTTATTGTACGGACTTGATTTTTCAACATTTTGTCTAAATTTTCTGCTTGCATGTAACAGTAAAGTGTTGCTGTACTCAAATTTTCTAATCCATTCTCTCTTGACTTTTCTTCCAAAGTAAGTACAACCTTTTATATGGAACTTAAAATTTCAAAACTATTGCTTCTTGGCTTTTTGGCTATTATCAAGGGTAAATTTCAAGGGTAAAACTAACACAGTGAACTTTGGAAGGTTACAGTAGGTCACACTTTACAGTTTCTTCCACATCTGGAGGGACTTTGCCAGCGTCTTCTAGATTCCAGAAATAGCAAATCCTACTTTTAGCACTGGGTTTTTGATTCAAAAGGATTGCTATTGATCTTTAGCTCATGCATGAAAAAAAAAATCAATGTATTTTAAGATACTTTTGTCATCAGTAGATTCTTCTCCATGGGATCAGCCTTTCATTTTCTCCTCAAGTTTATTATCCTGCAAATATCTTAATCATAGGGCCCAGTCACCTCCAACACTGAGAACAATTTGTATACAAGTAAGATGGAACTCAGATCATTTGTTTCTGCAAAGCATACCTCACTGGAAAACAAAACCCAAGCATGTCCGACTCCAGCTCATCTAATGACAGGAGCAGCTCAGCTTCTGAGGGACATGCACCCTGCAGGTCCCGCCCACCAGCCAGCCTCCCCCAGACCCTTCAGTTGTCTCCATGGTGGCCACTGACCTTCCAGAGGTGAAGTCTGGTCCAAACCATTACTACTTATAATTGCTACCATGGTTAGATAGATAAGTAAATGCGGCCCCAGTATAAGGTATGAAATAGCAGAATCTCAAGAATGGAAAAATGCAGGGGCAAGAGAGCTGTTATGAACAGTAGGCAGTGAAAACAATTACCAGATGGAGTATTATAGACAGCAAAGCAGTCGGTCCTGGAGGTTCATTTATGCAGATAAAAGCAGGACTTCAGGTTGATGACAATTAGAAAATAGAACATATATTGTTGAGCAATATGTAATTTAAACCTCCCCCAACACAGAGAAACTGTTCCACACAAATGGAAAAGAAAGAAAATAATCTTCTTAAAAACATTAAATGACATCAAAAGACAGTCACAAGGAGTTGAAAAGCCAGAAATAGTTTCAATCTTTTGTGTAACCCGTCAGACCTACAACCACTGCATCAGAACTCTAAGATAACAGACCTTAAGTAAGAGGCCTGGATCGAACCAAAGGCAACAGAAAAACAAAAGCATCCTGTTATATCTTATTGGGTATTATTATGTGTGATAGTATGAACAGATTTTCTAACGAAAATGAGATAATATAGTAGCCACTGTTCATTCTCTGCTATTTGATTCTTTCAGCCTTGTAATGCTTTCATTCTCTTGAATAGTTTTATACTGTTTTGCTATGCTTGATACTATTGTATATGAAGCTATGCTCAACTATTTCAAAGAAAGACACTATGGTAGTGAATTATGGGTTGTCTTGTGGGAAATGCTGTGTTACTTGCATTGTTCTGATCTGATCTGCTTTGTTATGTCCTCTTTTGTCTTAATCGCTTTAAAATAAAAAAAAAAAATTAAAAAGAGGCCTGGCAAGAACATTTATCAGACATAGCTATCTTAGACTCACCAGGTACTTAGGATATTGACTGCCTGCAAACAGAACAAAAATAAAATTGCTCATATCTAAGACAGAAGACACCTAGGTAGTTTTCACAAGTTAGAACTCAGCTTCCTTCAGATTTAGGCTTCTATCCTAGAAGCTTTCTCTACTGAGCTTTGGATTTCAAAGAGGTGGCTCCAAGCCTTCAGGCTGGCATCCTGGGTCTTAAAGCTGATAAAAGGCCCATCTGGTCTTTTAAAGAATTTGTATGCATTTCAAACTGAGGAGAAAGTGCTTACCAGCACAAGTTTCCTGAAGCAAATGCTCTGAGAAAAGGAAGAGGTTTTCTTAAATTTTCAGTTACACTTTCTTTGCTCTTACAGTTGATCTGAAAGATGTGTATATTCATATAGTATGGCTTTCTTTTTCCATTGGTCCTTTCTTTAACTTCTCCCAAAGCATTTACAAAACAAAGCAAAACCCTTAAAATGTTTCAGAGAAACAGTTCAGACTAAGAGCAATCTAGATTAACAGTGTGCTCAAACTGAGTACCACCATGTGCCCCACAGGCCTTCCTGGTGTTCCTCACCGCCTCTCCTGCTGACCACTGTCGCTGTCACCCATGTCTCCCATTCCTCTGGGTCCTGGAGGCCTTCTTTGAGGCCAAAAATTATTTAAAATCAACCTCTACCTTTATAGAACTTTTTGTTGCTGCTGCTGCTGTTTTTGGAAACATTGTTTAGTAAATGTCTGTGCAGAGCAAAATACCCTCTGGAATTGCAGGACAAAAATATAACTCTCGATTCATGCCGTCTGAGGCTGTAGAGGAAATCAGTGAGTGGAAAATTAACCTCTGCTCCTGAGTGTTTACTTGCCCTCAAACCAGGCATGCTGTCCCCACTTAGAATTGTAACCCCTGCCCTTTGATTTCCATCCCAAGCCCTTGGCATCATCATCAGACTTCTCTTCTGACCATCTTCAACTCTCAGGATAGACTCCAGCTGTGACCTGCTTAATGCAGCTCCCTCCATCCTAGAGTCGTGGTCCTCGCTCCCTTCATGTTCTTAAATGCTGTCACCATCTCTAAAAAGCCAGATCTAACCACGTTCTGTAGAAGTTTCCTCTTCAGCATGACTCAAGGCTTGACACCTGGAACACCTCCTCTGGGCTTCCAGTCTCCTTCCTCCACTGCCTACAGAAGTCAGTTGAGGTCCCTTCCTAGACTCAGTAGACTGCTTTGCACACAGCACACTTTATTGAAGCCAATCACCTGACATCTTAATGGCTAAGGAAACTCCCTGAGCACAGAGATTGTCCTTTTTGTCTAAGTTATTAGTTTTTTGAAACTTTTGGGTTTTTTAGAAAATCAGAAGGATTCATTACCTCTAAGTTTAGATGGGTGAGTGGATAAGTGGGTGGATGGATGGATAGATGGAGAACCAACTTCATATAACATGGGACCATATAGTCTGGTTATTATACAGTGCCTGGCAGAGTGCCAGCTTTAAAAAAAGGAATTAAAATAGTATGTTTGGAGGATTTATTGATTTTTTAAAAGACTTTATTACAAGTAACAGATTCTGAAATTAAAATGTTATATATTGATCTTCATGTTATATTCTAAGGCTTATTTCAAGTGATAAGTTCTTAAGCATATGGAACTTGATTTATTGAAATATTCAGTATTATTTAATGGTGTCATTCAGTGGTTTAATTTATTTTCCTGTGACTTTCTTCAGCTGATTCCTACATTTTTTTTTCCAGGAAAAAATGCTATTATACTGACGGGAGGAGCAAATCAATGGGCAGGTTGGTGGCTGATGTACAATTTCTTTATGACTAATTTGTCATTTGGGGGAAAAATTCATTTGATTACCCATTTCAGCAGTTGTAAACTTTAGGCTTTGTGTTTCTTCTTAAACTTTATCCTTGTAGAAGAAAAATTCAGGGTCCTGTGTGTGTTTGTGCATGTATGTGATATGAGTGTGTATGTCTGTGTGTGCTGTAAAACCATTATGAACATAAAATTGCCAGAGTCTGTGCCTGTTTTTTACAGTGGAAAATTAAACCCACTGCACCCACATCATCAGGCAGCTTGTGCTGCTCCTTTCCTGAAGCACGCCCTGTGCGTGGTTCACAGTAGCGGGTGAGCCCAGGGTGCTGTGGAAATCTTCCAGCTTCTGAAGCCGCCATTTCTCCAGCCAGGCTGAATAGAAATACGGTAGCTTTATTGCTGCTGCAATTTGTTTTTTCTATATGTAAAGCATTTTCATATTCAAATGTTAAAGCATCTTCAGAATGGCCCACAGAGAAGGCGGGACAAAGACAGTGGATTTGAAGAAGGGTAGAAAACAGCCCTTCCCGCACAGCCACCCGTCCACACTGAGATCCCGGATCCCCAGGGTGTGACTTATCCCAGCTCTCCTAAGCCTTCAAGGTAGATTTACCTTCAGTTCCCGAAGACTTCTCTTCACTTCCCCCTGATTTTGAAAAAGTTTGTTTCATAAAGCTCTGTTAGTTTTCACCTTCTCATGGAGTTTGCAAAAAGCCCAACACAATAGATGATTATTAAGGTGCCGATGACCTATTACTAAGTTAAATTGGTGGCCTGGTGGTGACAGCTGTGGCAATCGAAATCATCGTGCTAGTATTCCTTGGTCTCATTACGATCACGACTATTTGAGCATACACTGTGTGTTCTGCATTACAGGATGAGACATTATCCGTTTAGTTCTTAAAATATCTCTTCACTTAAAAGATGAGAAAACTAAGAGTAGAAGAAATTAATAAATGGGATTCTTTCATCCTTATGGTCAAATTCACAGTTGACTGCCCCCTCAGTGTCTGGTGTCTTTAATCGTCTCACAGAATATAGGTGAGAAGCTCACACTCATATATGGTGTATTTTGGTTAGTGATGATGTGCAGGTCCTTTTATTTCACATCTTTTAAAAATTGAAAACTTCATTTCTTGTTTTGTAGTTGTGTCAAGAAGAGTAAAGTTCTTGAGTTATAGTACATCAACTTTTTCCAGCCACAGTTGGGATATCTGCTTTTATTTGATTTTCCTGGCCATTTAATGAAGTAGCCCCGAGGAAATTACTTCCTCTCTTCAGCTCTCTGGAACTTGGAGTTGAAAGATTGGAAACCTGTGGTCCAGTTTCAAAGACCAGCAAATTAAGCAGCTGGACATTCATCCTGGCTCCTATTCCACCACTTTTTTAAAAAGCAGTGCTGAATTTTAAAAACCGGAGTCTTTCCTATACAATCTGTCTAACGTTTTCTGCATGCCTGAGCAGCGGCCTCTGGAACACAGGGATTCTGGTATGAATTAAGAGGCTGTCTCTGTAACGAGCAGCAGCAAACGGTCACAGCTGATCCTGTTCCCTTACTGCTCCGGACATGCAGTGTGCGCTGTGGCCCCGCAGATCCAGAAATGTCTCACTGTCCACATCACTGTCTTCCTTAGCAAAGAAAGGTTATGATTTTCATGCCCTAAGCTTTATACTGTGATTTGGTTTTATTTCAAACTTCAGCTCTCAATTTTACCATGATAAATTTGAAATGAAGTGATTCTTGAGATAGAATGTCTGTGCCTGCTCAGAACGGCCCTGATTTTCTTTTCTTGAGCCCCCAAGTGCTGGCTAAACAAACACCATAATATGTTATATGATTGTGGGAATGTACTCAACTGTACTACTTTGAATTGCTGTAGTAGAAGATGCCAAAAATTGCCCAGAGAACCTCAGAGCGTGTAAGCATGGCATAAATTTTTATTTTGAGTGTGGGTGGCTATTGTGGGATTTAGAATTTAGACTTTCAGAGTTAGTTTCTGAAGACAATTGCTCTTAGTTCTTTACTCTCTGTAACATGCATATGATTCTAATCAGTGCATACACATGTACCCTGCAGTTTGACTGTCAGCTGTACTGAGCCTGTGGCAGACTTCCTGGCATGGTGCCTGATGTAGGATTTGCCCAGAGTCTGTGGCAGACCTGTCCCTCTTGTCAGACTCCACACATGGCACCATGAGCATCTCCTGGAAAAGGCTGGGAAATGCAGACTCTCAGGCCCCAAACCTGGCCTAATACATCAATGTCTGCATTTCAACCACATGTTAGGGCATTCACGCTTTGAAAGGCTTAAATGTCTGGCCAAGCTCTGTCTCAGGTTTCCTTATTACTAACGATCAGCTGTAAAGTACAGAGCCAGTGTACAACTCCCCAGTCTTATTTTTCCTTTCTGACTGCAGACTCTCCAGGAAGAAAACTTGAGTACCTTGTGCAGGTTCACTGATTTGGTACCACGCAGAGCTCTGTCCTATTCCTGCTTTGCTTGATTCCCAAGTCCTTCGCCTTCCTGCCCTACTGTGACACCCTGTGCTCTGGTGCACCCTGTATGTGAGTCTCTTCTGTCTTTCAGTCCCCCCTTGTGTAGAGGCATTGTGCTGATTTCCAGAAGGTAACTGGATCTGCACCAGAGAGACTTACACGCACGGACACACACACAGCTTTAGTAAGTACAGCACGCTGGTCTCTTTATACTCTGTCCCGCTGCCATCTTTATAGGTGGCAATTCTTGGATGTCTTCACACATTTATTCATAGTTTTTAGGAGAGAGTTTGTTTATTTATTGTTTGGAGAGAGTTTAGATGAATGCAGTGTTAGGTTTGTTTCACTAAAGTTTTCTCCAGTGTGAGAACAGGAGCAGTACACCTGGATGAGTGAGTGGAAGTGCCGAGTGTCTGTCTGTCTGTCTGTGTTTTTTAGAATTCTTTCTTTGATAGTTAAGGGACTGTCATGGAAGATTCGCAGAGCTTTGGAATACAACCTAAACTAATTGTGAAATGTGACTTCACTCCAGGGTGCAGAATTATTTCAAGAGAATAAAGAAGTGGATGTCCCAAAACCCCATGGTTCTGGACAAGACGGCATTCCCAGAGCTGGAGGAGTCGGACTGTTACACTGGTCCGTTCAGCAGAGCCCGGATTCACCAGTGAGTTCTGTCTCCATCTGTCACCTGCTTTTCTGCCTTTCATCACCTGGGCTTTGTGTGTAACAAAACCACCCCTGGGACCAGTTTGACTCTTCAGCAAGCAGGCGCAGGGTATAACATTGTATGAACATGTCCACCTAACTTATGAATGACAGTAGGCAAGCATCATTCTTGATTAATTTGATAATATAGAGACTTTCCAGTAGCAAATAACTCATTATAATGCCATGGCTGGTAATCTTGCTCTTACCTCTTTCAAAATTATTATGTGATAATAAATCACCCAGCTGAAATAACAACAATGGTAACTTTCTATAAATAATAGAGTATTCTGATTAGTAAATTATTAAATACTATCATTAAAGTTAGTTAACATATTCATTAATTAAGCCATCCATTTTGCTTTGAGCTTGTTAAATGAAGGTGAGAATTTCCTTAGGGAACATTGCATGACTCTGCTTACATATTTATGTATTCAAGCATAATTATTTATTCATGCCTTTATTCAAATGGCTTTTCCTGAGTTTCTACATGACATGCTGGAGGCATTAAAGGAGATTATGACAGTTTCTCTTTTTGTGGTGCTCATAGTCAAATGGGGCAGAAAAAATGTGAGTTCTAATTGAGTGCAGTGGAGAACACAAGATAGGGGTAGTGTAGGCCAAAGGCTGTAGCCCTGCTCACCTCAACCTGCTTAACAACCTGTGTACTTGGCAATTTGGATGTTGAGGGAAACAGAATTCCAGACCAACAAACCTGCAGCCCAGCATCGCTCATAGAAATCCCTCCCTCCTGAGAATTCTGCTTACCCCATTGCTCGTTCTCACCAAGGGACACAGAAGCAGCCTTCCGGTCCTGCTCCCACACCAACCTCATGTCTTCCAAGAGACCTTCTCTGAAAACTCCTCCATAAATACCTACTCTAGTCATCTTCTGGGCACCTCTGTGATTTCAGTTTTCTTCCTGGCAATATTTTAAACTTGCTTTTTTGCTTGCTTATATCATCTGTTTCTTGCCTATGTACTGAACTCCATGAGAAAACCAAGTTATCTGCTTGGAAATACTTGTTCAGAAAGGCCGCCTCAGCCTGATGGTGACAGAAACATCAGAACAGGGAAATTTCCTCTGCTGCCCATCGCTGTCAGGACTCTGCATTTGCTGATCTAGGTGCAGAGATAAAGTACAGGGAATCAGAGTATTGAAGAACTCCCACACTAAGCTGATGTGTAGATGTGCAGAGTAAAATCAATGATTTCGGAAAGACACAAATAAAATGCATGTACAATAAACCAACAATGGAGGGCCACACTAAGAGTATGGGGTCTGGGAAGCCTTTTTCAAGGTGAGAGCCCAACACAGCATGAACGAATTAGGCAGGAGAGTGGGGAGAGGAGTAGGAACATACACTAAAGAGCAAAATCCATAGCAAAAAGCCAGGATTTTTTAATGCAATGGAAAGTTATGCACCTTGACAGATAAGAAAACACAAGACTCCAGAGCTGTAAGAAATGATTAAAGGTTTGATTTGAGTACAGTATAGAGAGATGTCAAGGAAAATGTAATTTTAATTGTGCTCAGGATAGAGAGCCAGGGGACCTGGTGTGCAAAGAAGCGAGAGCCATGAGGATCCGAGCTGGGCTTTAGAAGCCAGATGAGTAGTGAAACGGGGGGCGGAGGGTGATGAGAAGAGTCTCATCATGGTCTGCAAGAGGCCGTGAGATCAGAGCAGGAGAAGTGGGGCCAGTGCCGGAGGGAAGCAGGTTGGTTCCACAGGCGCCTCCATCTGGTGCCTCCATCTGGACTCTGGGCCTACAGAGGATGAAGAAGAGGCAAGGATCAGGAGGGACCTAACACTGAGGACTGAGTGGGTGATGGATGAAAGACACACAGTGCTTTCTCATGTGCAGGGCTAAATCGCTGGAGACAGGAAGGCTCAGATTTAAATGAATGAGAGCTCGTGTCAGTACCTCTCTCTCTCTCTCTCTCTCTCTCTTCTCTCTCTCTCCTCTCTCTCTGTCTCTGTCTCTGTCTCTGTCTCTGTTTCTCTCTCTCCTCTCTCTGTCTCTCCCTTTGAGGCTGAAATGTACCATAAAATAAATGCTAAAGCAAACCCTTCACTCCTTTGCCCTTTGGGCCTTTGGGTCTCATGTGGCCCCCCTGTTTATCCTTATGCATGGAGGGAATATAGGACATGGAGGGGGAGGGGAAATTCTTGCTCACTGATAAATTCTACAAACCAAAAAAGCTGGCCCAGAAACTGTGGCATGGAGGAATAACATCAATTTTTAATGCAGTCTATTTGGAATGGCATGGCGTGAGGTAGTACAAAATTCATGTGAATCCATGGACCATCTATCCTCCCCTTGTTCCATGCCAAATGAAAAAATATATATATGAGAATACTTAAACTTCCCTGTACATTGAAAGAAGATAGCAACATGAATATTTGATCACCCCTTGCATTTTCTATGAAGTCTCTCTTATCCTTTGTCAATTGATTTTTTAAAAGAAGGGCTTCTCTTCTGAATTACTGTACCAGGCTGGCATTAGCGTTAATGGAGCAGAGAGATGCATGGTTACCCAGGGACTTGGAACCACCACTGGTCTTTGTGCTCTGCCCGGAATCTTAAACATAAACATGGCCCCTTTCTCTTCACAGCTTCATAATCAACAATAAGGACACCTTCTTCAGCAATGCCACTCGGAGCAGGATCGTGTATCACATGCTGGAGCGCACCAAGTACGAGCATGGCATCTCCAAAGTGGGTAAGATGCTATTGCAAGCCAGAGGGAGACGTGGGGCATCAAGCCTCAGACCACTGTGGGTTTGTTTCTCTGAATAACTGAAGCCTTTCCTACTTCAAATACAAGTATCTAACACATCGGACACCAATTACATAAACTTGCTATTTTGTAACTCTTTAAACAAACAAATAAACAAAAAAATGACTTTGGAATAGATTTGTCTGAATATATCAAAATGTGAAATGTACGCATTCTTTAGGGAAAAACTTGTCTTTTGAAGTTTATCTTAAAATAAGAATCAGACTTTTGAATGACAGTATAGAAAGTGGTTCATTACTTCTCTGCAATAGAACAAAACTAACGATACTAAAATGACCAGCATTGTGGACAGAACGGTAAGTTAAATATCACCTACATAGACCATTCATCAAAAATTATATTTATTCTCTCTTCTCTGACCAGTCACTGAGCATGTGTTATATGTTGTACAAAGAGTGTGGCACAAACTTGCTGCTTGTAGAGATTAAAAATAAGTTGTTACTTCTCAATTTATTGACTTGAGAGAGATCCACAATGATTATTAGGTGAGAAGAAGTGTATTATGGAACTCTAAATCTTACATAATTCAGTTTCCTAAATACACATGTGTGAAAAGAAAGAAAATTCTAGGAAAATATGTTTTTAAAAAATTGTAGAGATTTTTTTTTCTGGATGGTGAAATATCAGCTAGTTTTAATTCTCTAAATTTCTGTGTTTTTTAAGTGTTAAGTGTCTTCCTTCACATAGATAATGCCAAAGAAAACTGAGTGTCTCACCTAGAAACAATTAAATTAAATTAAATTTTAAAGCTCATATAGAGTAAAGAAACAGAATGACAGGGAAGAAGCATCCCCTTTAAGGATAAGGCTGGAAACATTCTCAGCAGTGACACCAAATGTCAGGGAAATGGCCTAATGTTCTGGAAATTACAAGATTCAGTTACTGAAAATGTGTACCAGCCCCACTGATTTTAATTAAGATAATAAAGTGATAAAGTTATCACTTCATTGATAAAGTGAATTGTTCCTACCTTTTAAATTGTTGCTACTTTAGCATCTGGTTCTTTTCTGAGTAACAACTTACTAATGACTAAGCAGTCAAAATAATTACACAGCAGATCTTTACCAAACTGGAAAATTCACTGAGAAATGTTCTAAACAGCAAAACCTTGAGAAATTCAGAGCCAAGCATGGGTGACCTAACTGCACCATATGCTTAAATAGACTTGAAAATGTATTTTAAATGATAAATTATTATACCTCCTTTGTAGATATATAACAAACAAAGGAGTATAAAAACACAACAAATGATTCCTTAGTAGTATAAACACAGAATGGTTAAAGTAAAATAAAAATTATCTCTAAGTACAATTTTCACTTTTACAAATTTGTATGAAATATGTATTCATTATATATATATATATATATATATATATATATATAAACATAAGTGTGTTTAGCAAGATACAAGCATGTATTACTTACTTTATTCTGTCTTTAAAAAATGCCTTCATGGATATTTTCTCAAACCTTAAGTGCTATTTGACAACATTGCTATAAATAGATGTACAATATTCCACAATAAGCATTCCTTAAATCACAATTATTTAAATGCCTAATATGAATGAAAGTATCATAATAATGAAAGCGTTCCCTGGCTTTGGGTGTCCGGCTGTTTCTAATTCTTTGATAATGTAAGTAGTTCTGGGAAGAAGGTGCTCCCTGGAAAGCCTCCCCAGTGTGTGTTCCTTGCAATAACTTGCACAAGTGTCCGCTGAGCAGAGCCCAGCAGAGAAAGAGGCCATGATGGGTTTCTCCTATTGTTATTTGTGTCCTTCTGGCTTGGTGTAAACAAATAAAGACTTCTCAGTACAGTAACATTTTGAGATCTCTTGGGGCCGAGAGCAGAATTCTGCTTCTTTCTTCTGAACAAGCTGCATGGTCTTGAAGAAGAGTAAAAGCTACTCCCACTTCATGGGAACCCAAAGCAGCCAGTGGTAAAACACCTCCCACGTCACACTGTGGCCGGGTGAAGCCATGCTGGTGTCTCGTGACCCGTCTCCATTCCCCGAGGCTGGAGGACACGAGCAGACTCATCAGCAGTGCCTTCCTCACTTGTGATGTTGGTGTGGAGGACACACAAGTGATCTCGGTTCTCCATCAGTTCTTTGTCACAAGGATGTACCTGTGCTACCGGGGAGTTCTCCACTGAGACTAACTCAAGCTGTTCTTTTCCCAGGTATCCGCAAACTTATCAACAACGGCTCATACATAGCTGCATTTCCCCCACATGAGGTAATTTTGAAAGACAGCTTCTATTTTTACTTTTTTAATTTATCTTGCTCAGTGCTTGATCTTGTGTTCTTCATATTTAATTATGACTGCTCACCTCCACAGGTGGCCTGGGGCCTGCAGAGGTGCTGCTAGGCATGCAGGCTGCCTCCTCAGCTCCCTGGGGCTTGTGCAGTTCCCGTATGGGGGAATCTCAGATTCAGCATTTGCAGCAGGGCTTAGCCCCCCCTACCCGCTGCCCTCTGTCCCAACACCAAGCACCACACTAGATCCTGCTGAAAACCCTCACCACTGTGAAAGGGCATGGCCCACTGTCTTGTTACTTCCTCACTGCTGGCACACAATACCCAACACCCACAATTTAGAGGAGGAAAGGTTCATTTTGGCTCAGTTTCTAAAGGTTCAGTCCATAGTCAGCAGGCTCCAAGGAAGCAGGGAGCAAAGAGCTGAGGAGGGAGAGACCCGTCCCCTCTGACCAGGCCTCCTCTCCAAAGGTCACACTGTTATAAACTCATCAGGAGGCTAATCCACTGACGCGCATCATATCCCTTGGGTCCAGTCACCTCCTCAAGCCCCACGTGGGCAGCTGAGTGCAGACATCAAGATATAAACGTGTGTGCTAGCACACGGTACAGGAAAACCACAAAACATTTGCCACCAGTCCTGAAGTTCTTTGTCTATGTGATTTCTGGCCAGATTTTGCCTTCTTACCAATTTTAAATGCAAGTGTGTCCTCTAAACTGAGCTGGGCTTACCCACCATTAATGAGATTGGAATCGGATTTTATTACTTCTCCCTTCCTCTCTCTAGTCTTGACTTCTTTCTTTAAGACAATTTCACATTTTAAAATAAGAGAACGGTCTTTAGGGGTTTCACTTTGGAACTTTCAAAAACAGACATCTGATGAGGATATCAGTAGATGGTGTAATTCCCTCACTGTGGAAACAAAGGAGGCCCATCAGGGATCATGAGATGCGGGAAGGATGGAAATTCATGAGTGCACAGGAGTAATTACTTCAGTCGTTTTTTTTTTTGTTTTTTTTTTTTTTTTTTTTTTTTTTTTTCTTAGTGCTGCACTACCTGTAGCTATAAAGCCAGAACAATGAGTTTAATTGAGATTCAGGAGCAGAGTTAGTACAGTGATGTACTAGGTATGTCAGAGCTTAATTGCAAAACTGAGGAAATAGCTATCCTGTGGCCCCTAAGGCTGCTGCATTTGTCACATTTCTGTTGCTGAGGTACACAGCCTGACATACACAGCTTAAGAGAGAAAAGGTTATTTGGGCTCACGATTTCAGAGGTTGTGGTACGTGGCTGACCACCTCCAAGGTGGAAGTGGCAGGGCAGAAGGATATGGTGGGGAAAAGCTGCTCATGTGGAGAAACCAGAGGAGTCAGAGCAAAGCCACACTGAAGACCCCCCAAGGGCGCAATCCCAGCACCCTACCACCTTCCACTCCGCAAAGCCTTCTGACAGCTCATTGAACTGTCCCGTGGGTTAGTCCAGGGATCAGCCTCGTGCCCTTCGGGGACACTGCTGCTGCCCTGAGGATCAGGTCCTCAATGGCTGAGTGGCTGCAGTAAACTTCTCAATAAATCATAACAACTGAGAAAGAAAGTAACACATTCCTGGAGAATTATCAGCAGTACTTTATAGAAAGCTGAGATTTCACTTCTTTCTTTATGTGGCAAATCTCAGGATCGTCTGCTGTAACAATTCAATCCATTTTCACAAACAACCCTTTCTCAGTGGGGCTCCTCTCTCCATGCCTGAATGCTGGATCTTTGCCCCATCTCCTTAGCCTGTGCCTTCACCCCTCCTGGACGCATCTCTCTGTCTCTCTTCACTACCTGAGGGGCCTTGAAAGGCTGATTGGAAGCATGTTCTTTCTCTGCTGGGACTCACAGCCTGGCTGTTGGGGAACATTCAACTCTAAAACTCCATCTGATGGATTTTTGAGAGAAGATATAACAAGCATTTTTAGTACTTCAAATCTGGAGTATTTTACCTGAAGTAAAATTTTAGATTTCTTAGGTTTTAAAAGATACTTAACACTGAGGGTGGAGGCCTCATCCCTTTAAATGAACAGTTGCTCTCTTCCTTAGCTCCGATAAATGAAATAAAAATTCCTGGGAGTTTATCACGTTTACAGCAGAGTAACACTTTGAGTTTCTGAACTAAAGATTGCAACAGTTTTTCCCTTCAGTGGTAAAGATAATGTGTTTATTAGAAGACCATAGATTGCAAATGGTGAAACTTGAAGTCTAGTTTATTTTAAGTGACATGGATCTCAATTGTTTGCAAACGTGATTTAAAGCAGATGTACCTGGAGAATAGAATGTTGTGTGAAGTAAGTCAGGCCCACAAGCTAAAACACTGTCTGGTATCTGTCATTTGAGCAGGATACAGTAAAACATGGGTGGAAGGAAATGGGGGGTAGGTGTCTTCCAAACGGCTGAGGTGCAGGGGAAGGAAGGAGAATTAAGATACGCCACGAGGAGGTCCCAAGTACTCAAAACGACTACAAACATAATATCATAAACACGAGCTAAGGAGAGTAATAGTAATAGCAGGACTGAAAACGGGAAAAGGAATTCAGACATGAAGCGATGGACAGTCTAAAATAAACCAGCATCCTTCCTTGCATGCACCTACTTCCCAAGACAGATGCAAACTTCACGAACTGCAAACAAACATGCACTAAAAATGTAAAAACGAAAGCTAACTAAATAAATCAAATGATATTTAAAGAATTCTCAGAGGATTGCCAGCTACCACATCATTACAGTATTGGACTTCCACATAAGATCGCTAAGGCTTCTCGTGGATTGCTAAACTATTCTGCAAAGAATTAAACTGTTCTCGTTGAGTTGGAATTTCACGAGGAGGATACGTAGCAATGCCTGGATTTTTTTCTTTGTCTGTTTCAGGGAGCCTACAAGAGTAGCCTGCCCATCCAAACCCATGGACCTCAGAATAACAGACATCTGCTCTATGAGCGCTGGGCGCGCTGGGGAATGTGGTACAAGCATCAGCCGCTGGACTTAATCAGGTTCTGCAAACGCACGGTGTCATGATTACATTTCCTTACCACTTGTGTCAGGAGAAATGTGACCAGGAGAGGGGAAACCATGGGGTCATTTTTCAACAGAAGAAACTTGACACAGGGAATTTGTTACACCCGCAAAAGGGGGAAGTAAGAAATCAAACAGAACTTTTTTAAATCAAGGGAGGATGTGCAGCAGGAGAAAATTACTAACATGCCAAGGGGTAAAGGAAAACAGGGCAAAATGTACTACCAGAGCCCAGTACCTGGGCTGAAGCTCACAAACACAGTCCTGGGGCACACAGAGTGGAGGAAAGAGTCTTGAGTTTCCTTCTTCCCTCTGTCTTTCCATCTGCTGGTACCTCTGCTCCAGTAGTACCCTAAGCAGTTTCCTAGGGAACCAGGGTAATCTGCTATTCTGTTGAAAATCAAACAGGCCCGTGAAAGGAGGGATAAACATGTCCCTTCCCCCTAGAAACCTTCCATTACCAGCATTGAGCTGATGATGAGGAAGACACGCACAATGAACTACACAGCCTCAGGTATAGAATTTTGTATAAAAGTCGGGTTTTTTTTAATAAACCAGCAGGCAGATTACCTTTAGAATGATTGAAAATTTAGTTTTTCTTAAGAGTGAGCATATTTGAGGAGACGGTACTCTTTTTGGGGTTGCTTCCTCTGTGTCCTAAGAGGAAGTGAGTGCTCACAGGTTGGGCACTTCAAATGCTTTTTGCTCCTGGGAAAAACGTACATGGCAGGCTCATTGTTCAGTCATAGATGGGGGGCAAAGGAAAGGTCCATCCTTTTCCTTCTTTGCAAAGGATTATTTCTGGACATATGTTTTATTTGTTTTTCCATTTGAGAAATTATTCAAACATTTCATAGCCAGCACCTACTGAGTTGCCATCTATTTTCTTCTGGAAAATATTTGAAATTAGAAAGAGAACATTTTATAATCATTAGCTACAGAACCTGCTTAAAAAATAGTTATGTGACATTTTTAAAATACAATTCACAGTGGGCATCAGAAGGATTTAATACTGCAAATGGAAGTGCTGAATTGAATAGCTGTCTCTGTAAGAGTAGATTTGGGCATATTTATCAGATGGCAGAAGTCAGCAACAGGGCAGGCCAGCAAATGGAGCATCACAGGGTACTGCTCTTACAGTGACACTTCAGTCCACAGACACTTTTGTTTGTGAGCAACTGAGTCCACAAACAGAAGCATTTAGCACAATTTTGCTTCCCTTGGAGAACTCTGCATCAGGTGACAAACATGACTGAGGTCACTTTCCTCGGAATCCTGGGGCTAATTAATTTTGTGAACAGAGGCACCAGTGCATAAAAAGAGGGTGGCTGAGGGGGAAGTGTGGTAGGAATTGTGGCATGGTAGTAACCCTCTCTCCCTCTCATGCCCTGTCCTGGTTTTGAAACACTCTTAAGTGGATCTTAGAGGTTGTATACAACTGTGTGTCCACACACTCTGGGTCACCGTCATCTCCATCTGTGTCTCTGCCTCTTCTGACACAGACCTGGCCTGAAATCTGCCTTAAGTTACATGCTTATGCTTCACATTGATAATATCATGGCTCCTCTCAACCTCCAATGGTGTAGTTTAAATTTTAGTACAGTACTCTCTGTAAGAGCAGAGCTTTCTCCATACCCTTCTATCATCATTGCTATAAAGAGATGACATTATGTTTGCAGTGGGCTAAAAGCCCTCTCCACACCACCTGGGAATACTTGTTTAAGGGAAAAGTGCCTTTGGTTAGTATTATAAACTTGTAGTTTAATCATTACTATAATAAGCTCCAGCTTCAAACCAGAACACTATCATTTCATGAGAAATGAAAGGTCAATGGTTGACTGGGGGTTCTTAGGAAAAATAAATCAAAGGGGAAAAAATGCGGTAAATGATGCTTAAGAGAGGTTGACTCCAAGTCCTTACATGGTAAAAGTGTATACAAAAATTTAATTGGCTGAGGTAGAGAGAGCGAGGATGGTGGCATTGTTTGACCACAGCTCTCTAACCTGTGCAGTATAGTATGGGCAGGAGGCTAGGCAGGGAAGCAGCACCCACGCGGACTTGAGGACCACCTTAATCATCTGCCCCGCGCGCTCCATCTAAGGGGCAAGGAGCCGCACCCCTCCTCTCAGCTTCACTCATCCCTCAGCTCCTCCTTCAGCAGCTGATAGAGAGGAAGAGCCTCTGAGGCTGCTGAGCACTTCCCTGGAAGTGTTAGGATCTTTGGCCACCAGAGCGTGGATGAGAGAGAAGAGCAGGGACAGAGACAGGGTTGGAGAGGGTGTCAGGGAAGAAATGATGCTCAGTGAAAGGCTGGAACAAGTTAGGAGCAGATGGAACAACTTTCTGAGCATTTCAATTTTAGGGAACCACCTTTCCAAGGAAGCTACTGGGTGACCTGGAAGCCTCAGGAGTGAGCTTCATAGAGAAGGATGAGATGTGGAGCTCTTCAAGGTGTCTGGCTGAGAGCAGGTAGAGCTAACACCTCTGCCCTCAGCTCCACGCAGTGGAGGCAGGGGGGAATCTCCAGCTTCATGGAAGCAGTGTGGTTTATCACTGCTCTATGATCTGGAGCCTGAAATGAGATGGTACTGGGAAGGTGGGGAAGGGCCACAGTTGGGTGATAAAGCTCTGTGAGCCATATTAACAGATTTGGTCCAGAAAGAAATGCGCTTTGCAAACTGTCCCCAAAAGGACAACGTGAGGTCCAGGACATCCCCGCTGTGAGACTCCCCAACCAGCAGCGATGTTGAGCTCCGCGTGGAGCTGAAGAGGGGCTGAGCTTCTGAGCTGCAGTTTCCTCCTGTGATGCCTGCTGGCTGTGGAGCCAGCGTTTGTAGGTGAGGTGTGCCTGTGGCCGGATGCTGAAGGTTTGCTCTCCTCTGCAGGCTGTACTTCGGGGAGAAGATCGGGCTGTACTTTGCATGGCTGGGCTGGTACACTGGAATGCTCATCCCTGCGGCAGTGGTTGGCTTGTGTGTGTTCTTCTACGGACTGGTAACCATGAACGAAAGCCAAGTAAGGTAAGCTATTGGGAGACTTAGCAGAAAGTGCTCAGCTTATCCTCCGAGTGCGCAAAAGCCTATGGATAATGCCGATCACAAACACAACAAAAATGTAATTATTTGCTGTTTTTTAAAAATACCAAAGACTATAAAAGGGGCATTCTTAGGCTTTTGTGTGCCACTTCTTTTAGGTAAGTTCCGAATCTACTTATCTCTGTGCCAGTACTTCTTCTTTCCAGTGTATCCCACACAATGATCTAAGAATAATAATGAAATAGTCAAACACATATCAGAATGCTGATTATTTTGTTAAAATGAAGTGATTCATGATTGAGAAATAGGGATACATGATTCGTAGAAATAATGCACAATTACGCAGCAGAGACAAGAGTCACCTAGGATTAAAGGCTCTTAGCAGCATGCTCTGTTTACAGACAAGTCACAAGCGTGTCATTAATTCAGCTTCACATGACCAAGTTCAGCACTAAAGAAGCTTCCTTCCCCTCCCTTTCAACGCTTGCCGTGTTCTTCTGGGTCGTTCTCTCTGGGCTACAACCACAAGAGCCAATGCTGTTGTTAGAGTTCTCAAGGGATGCTAAAAGTTAATTTCCATGACCTTCCTTTAAAAATGTGATATGTAGATGTAGATGTTCGTAGATGTATGATAATCTCGACCTCAAACTACATCTTCACTGTCCTTGAGTGCAGTCCTACTCAGTACCCATGCTCCTGGCTTTGTTATCTCAGAATCTCCTTGTTCTTGAGGCCAAGGTTACTCTCATTAAATCAAAACAACAGCAGCTCCAAGGCATTGTCAAGCACAAGTTGCTTTCCTAGCTTTGCAGACTCAGCTCTCACTCTGGTGGGCAGAACCTTGCTGGGCAAACTACAGCCCATTATAAGCACCAGTCCCTCCATTCCTCTTTCCTCCTGCAGGCAGCTCATTCTGCCCCTGCGCCTCAGAGGAGAGGTTAGGGTTCAGTCCTGAGGAGAGAAATACTCATGTGCAGTGAGCTAACAAATATGAAAAATGACTTCAAGAGTTACAGCTTAAGTGGGTTCCATGCAGAACAAATGAACAAAGTCAGCGTGAGATGCAGAATCCTCCCTCCACCCCTACAAACCTGGAAAAGAACAAAAGGGAGTAGATGGACGTTCCCATCAGTTTATGCACCGACAGCGTAAATGAAGCTCCCTTTGTTTGAAATAAGAATTCTTTAACCTTTAGTACAAGAAATGTTTTAAAAGGCACCAGTGAACTCTTTCCTTCTGTGCTTTATGGTATTATGTTACTGCTGTCGCTGTCACACTATAATTAAGATCCTGCCAGACTTTCTATTCTAAAGCAAGATAAGCTGCACTGAATATCTTAACTTTCAAAATCAGAGGATTGAAACTTTCCATTCAAGGTGGCAGACATGGTTGGGTCCTTTGTGTAATCTTGGTGCAGGGCAGGATGGGGCTGGGCTTTGTTTTGTGTTGGTGCACGTGAGTATGATTTTTCTAAGCTCCTTTTTTGTCTATTGCAGGGTGATAAAATGTTTAAAAGCTCCAGATGTTAGTCTATTTATCAGCTAAATTAAGGTCATATTTTTAATTGATCTGCAGTTAATGTAGGAGCACAAAACCGTCGAGTTCTAGATCACTGCATAGATGTGTACATGTTTGTGCTTATGTTTGCATTGCTTTTACACAGCCAAGCAGGTTCCATCTGTGCCAGGCAGATGACATAATACTGGATTTAAAGATGAGAAGGTAGATACTTGTGGCCTGTTTCTTAAGGTCCTAGGCTTCAGGAAAAGGTTGAAAACAAATTCTGGTTTTATGGTTCATTCTTACTTTTTGTCATCAGAACACATCAAAAAAAGTATGTGGTACTGAGCACTGCACAGCTTTACAAGAGCTGTTGTTTCCTATGAAATCTCCCCAGCCCTCTCCTGACCTTGCTGGTGACAGTGAGTCTATTCTCCTCGGTCACAGACGCCTGTGACATTCCAGGGAGATTATCAGTATCCTCCTCTGGAGACCAATAAATTCATCTTCAGAAAAATCAGTGATTTATTCAGGGCACCTATCTATTAAGAGCTCAGCTAACTTTCAAACCTATACCTAATTCCTTTTGAAAGATTATTGTGGGTTGTTTAGTAATAGACTTTTTTTTTTTTTTTGTATTGAGATTCAAACTCAGGACCTTACACTTGCCAGGCAAGTGCTGTGCCACTGAACTATCTCCCTGGCCCTAGCATTAGATTTGTACTCAGCAAAATGTTAAGTGCACAGTAGCACACAGGAACAGTGCTGTGTGAATGAGTTGGGGTGCTTACACATCTTGGGTATCTGTGGTGACACTGACAGCCTCTGTCTGTTCTCTTTTGATGTGGAGTTCTTGCTGCCTTAGACTCTTCAGCCTCATACAGATGTTCTTCTGTGACTTGTTTATCTCACTCCACATAATACACTATCACACCTCAATTCACGAATGCTTCTGCTCATGGACAGTTCCCTTTGAAAGCAAAAGCACTGGGCAGAACTTGGCTTCCCTTCACAAACTCTGCATCAGATGATGAATATGGCCACAGCAGTCTTCCCCAGAAAAGCGGAATGAATTAAGTGCATGAACAAGGCACTGCTCCTCTCCAGGTTCCACTAAGTACCCATCTATGGCATGATGTCTTAGTTAAAGCTGTTACATTTACATTTTACATATGTATTTCCCTGTTTATCAATCAATAGAAATAAGGGTTGTTTCTGTATCAGTGAAGTGTTTAGTAATCCTGCAGTGCACATGGGACTCGCATTTCCCTGATAATTATACCTGATTCTATCACTACCGCTTAGTTCATCCTGCCACACTGTTTTCCTTTAAACCTATTTTCATGTTTTATCACTCAAATGCGTGTCACCAAGCAGTCACATCCTTCTCTGTGCTTTGCCCCAGAGGAAGTGTGTCCAGTCAGTACCCAGTGGAAGCACTGTTCCTGATTTTCAGTACCTTTAATTGGCAATAATTTTTGTTTCTTTGGATCAACTCTTGGAGTATATATCTAGCAACAGAAAACAAAGAAAGTCACAATTATAGTGGCAGTTTAGGTGATCCAAGCCGGCCATAGATAAATAAATAAATATTCTCATAAAATGGAACCTCTGCCTCTCTCTAGTGGGTAAGAAAAACAAAAAAAACCAAAAACTTATGATACTCTCAAATACCTTATTCTAGGCTTTAAAAGCTCAGAAATGATTGCTTAATATTATTGATTCTATGTATCATGTTAAGCTTTGAGCAATTAACAGAACTACGGCAGTAAAAATATGATCCCTTTTTGTGGCTGAAATTCTGGTCTTTGTGCATTGATGAATCTTGGCTTTGGTCTGACCATTTGGAAGGTTGGAAATGTGATACAGGGTAAGCCAACTAAGTAGATTTTCTATGTGAGATTTATTTAGTATGAATTGTGACATTTATAAAATCTCAGTAAGTTATGCTAGGAAGCCCACATTGACTCACATTTTCTTCAGAAAATATACTAATTCTTGTTCCTGAAAATTATTGGTTTTGATGAGCACAGATGTAACCTCTGCTTTCTTTTAGGTGTGTAAAATGCATATTCTACATTTTTCATTCTTTATGTGGACATTCTGATTACCAAGGAGTCAGTGCATTTAAAAATGGAGAAGTGTAGTATATGTAAGGCTTTTTCCATCACCATCATCATCAGTAAATTGCTCATAGAAAAATTGCTTTTAAGTGTAAAATGAACTTTATTCCTCCTTTAGCTATGTTACAGGTGACAGAGGATCGAGTCTATAACCAGACGAAACCTAAACTCCACTTTCTGAAGTACCTCTTGCTAGTCCTGTGCCCTAGAGCAAGTTTCTTAAATGAACGTGTTTTCTTCCCTTACTGCAGACAGTTAACCTTACAGATTAAAAAGTAAGCGGCGGAAAGCATTGAGCATTTACTGTTCTGTGGCACCCTTGATAGTGTTTATTCTCCCTTTGACTTGCAGTTATATACACTGGATGCCTTCTTTTTGACTTTGATTGTGTAAGTTTTAAAAATAGCAAATCTTGCTATAAACATTGCCAATTAAACTTGTCTTAACAGTTGCATTTCAGGCGTATTTTCTAAATTCTTTAAATTCCTTTCAAGGTTGTTAGAGCCATTCACTTAAAGAAAACTTGAGCAAGAGATACTAAATAGGAAAGGGCTTGTTCAGCAGAAAAAGGTACAAAATATCCTAAAAGCAGATTGCTTTGAACTCTTGATCTGATGATTTAGGAATTTCTGTTGATTCCCAACTCTCTTGACAAAGCCATCTAATGTATACTGAGATTTTTAGGGCATGGCCAGCTGGCTGGGAAAGCCAATGTGACCTGATAATGAGGAAATTCTGGGACCCACCCACAGAAAGTGCTCGCTTCCGTTTTTTTCTGGTGAGAACATGAACAGGTTTCTGATAGGCTGGCCTAGATGTGACGTCAGCCAAGGAGGGCGGGAGATAGGAAAGATGGCAGCCATAGAGCCTGGATCCGCTGTGCTCTCTTCCACCATGATCCGCTCTCACCCAGCAGAGCAACCTACCTTTTATACTTTTAATGGGTCCACACACACACCATGGAGTGTGTTTCTTTTTCTGCCTTTAATAAACACAAAACCTCACTACTTTTTGTACTTATCTTAACCAATTCTGTGTTCATCACAGAAATAACTTAGAAGCCAACTCTTGCTAAAGACCCCAGCACCCCAGTGATAGCTATAGACATAGAACTGAAGAGATAAGTGTCATCAAGTTATGCTGTCATTGAGAATGATTTAATTGAATAGAAACCATCATGTTATTCTTACAGACTTTGTCAAGGAGTGAGTCTCTCTATCTCTCTCTTTCTCTTTTTCTCTGTTTCTCTCTCCCTCTCTCTACCTCTGTCTCTGTCTCTTTCTTTCTCTTTATCTGTTTCCCTCTTTCTCTCTCTCCCCCCTTTGTCTCTGTCTCTCTTTTTCTTTATCTATCTCTGTTTCTCTCTCTCTCTCTCTCTCGCTCTCTCTCTCTCACTGTCTCTCTCTCTTTTTTTTCTCTCTCTCTCTCCACTCACAACCAACCCCTTTAAATTCCCATAAACATTCTGCACCAACATCATAGACTATAACACATGGATGATGAACTGTATGTAGAGTTCAGAGTCAGAATAGTCAGGTTCGATTCCAGCTCAGCCCCTTCCAGGCCTGTGAACTCAGCTGAAACTGTGCCAGTGTAATGCACAAGACTGTTGTGAATCCCATGAGGTCATGTATAAAAGTGTCTTGATTTTTTGACATTCCCCAAGTATAACACACATGTACAATATGGACTGTTATCATTTTCTTCAGTGCCCTGACAGAGGTTTCTAAAATCAAAGAAGCAAACACCAGCCTTGGTATCACAGATAGCCCAGTCCACATGCTGGCCTGCCTGCCTCTTACCCTGTCCTAAGTCTGCCTCTTTTCCTTCTTCTCTTTGCCTGCAAGGTTAACTGGCGAGGTAAGTGATTCTGTCACTACAGAGCCTTATGATCTTTCTTCTCTGATTTCTCCAGCCAAGAGATCTGTAAAGCCACCGAAGTCTTCATGTGCCCGCTTTGTGACAAGAACTGCTCGCTACAGAGACTCAATGACAGCTGTATCTATGCCAAGGTGAGTGAGGCCCTTCAGGCTCCTCCCCGGCCTCCACTTTTCCCAAGAAGTAGGCATAAATGTCCTCTAGTAAATAGTTTTTCACCAAAATTAACCATCCTAAGAGTTTCAGCAAGCATTATAAGTGTCACTGACAATTGAAAACAGCCAGTCTGCTGCAATTATGATAGTACAATTCTCTTTGAGTACTTTTGTCTTTCTTTGTTTTTATAATTGATAATTGGTAGCAGAGACACAAACTTCCACTTAGGATCATATCTAGGCTCTTGTTAGAACAATTATTTTTAGTGTTGATAATTAAATTTGTATCTTCCACAAAGATTCATGAAGTTAAAATGCTACTAACTACACAGCAAAAATGAAAAAGCTTACCAGAAAATTAACCGTTATGCTATTAGAAACACCTAACAAGTTATTTTTAATTCCTGAAGCCCAGATCACATGCCAGGATAATTGAATCAGACTATGTAAGTAAAGAACCCAGATCTGAGTTCTACAAGTTTAAGAAATACTAATTAGTGTGATCATTATCTTTTAATGATCATTATCATTATCTTTTATTACCAAAGTTTTCATATAGTTAATGGCACATATTTGAAGCCACAATTTGATATTTTGTTAAATGCACATGCCTGTGAAATCATGATCAACATCAACATAATGAACTTATCTGTCACCTCCAAAAACCTGTAATGGTGCCTCCCAACCTTCCCTGAGCCCCCTGTACTCAAGTGGCTGACTGCTTTGTGTCATTACAGACAAGTTTGCATTTTCTAGACTCTTATGCACATGGAATTCTACAGTAACCATGTTTTGCACTGCATAGTTATTTTGAAATTCACTCTCACTTTGTAGCAGTTATCGCAGATCATGACTCTTCACTGTGAGCATCACTGTTACATCTGTATCGGAGTTCATTAGTGTTCCAAACTGTTGCCTATTTTACATAAAGCTCTCAGGCAGGTTTATATGCAAGCCTTCTTAGAGACAAACGCTATTACACCTGTTGGGTAAGTCGCTAGAAGTAGAATAGGTGGAATGCATGCTAAATAAGTTGTTAGCATTTATATCAGTGCATTTTCTACTACAGTCATGAACTAATATTTTATCAATTGTTATAAACTGTATCTGAGGCTGATAGGAGAGGCGTTCTCTGGCTTAAGGTTCTGGGGTGCAAAAGTCAGGTGTCTTGGCTGCTGATGGCCTGGAGAAATCCCAAAAAAGTGTTGAGAACCACATGCTGAGAGAAAAGGAGGTGGGTGGTGCGTGTGCATCTGTGTGCTCACGCCCCTCTTCTTATAAATTCACCATGATTCACTCAAAACGTTTCCACTTCAGTGACCTAGTATAACCCTCATCACTTCCAAAGTGCCCCACATTCTAGCGGGAATAAGTGTCCACCTTCTTTTTTTTTTTTTTTTTTTTTGTCTTTTTCAGTTTTTATCGGTACTAGGGATCGAACTCACGACCGCCTGCTTGCAAGGCAGGTGTTCATGCTGCTGAGCTAAATCCCCAGCCCCAAGTGTCCACCTTCTGAATACTTCAAAGTGAAGATTCATTTTTAACACGTTAAGGCCAGTGAGAGACTCAAACCACATGCAAACCATAGAAATGTGTTTTCAGTATGCCAGCGAAAACTCTGTGATGGTGTGGGTGCCAATGTGCTCGCCTGCAGCCAGCGTATGAGATTCCCCATGTCCATGCAGTCTCCGAGTTCAGTATGCTTAGTCATTTTTAACTATAGTGTGATGAGAGATATCTCACAGTGTTTTAGTAACCGGAGCAGAATTCGATTTGCAGGAAGGAGGTCCCTACTTTAAAATATTTGAGTTGGACCCCAGCTGTGCAATCTAGAGCTCACTATGCCCCGCAGCAGGATCAGGCTCTTACTGTGTGCTCGACTCCGTGCACTGTGAGTGCCAGGATTCCCCCCGGGCCAGGGGGAATAGGTCCTGTTCCACCTCTGCTCCTTCCAGCTGGCTCTGCCCTGGGCCGTGAAAAGCTTCCTGCCATGCTGGAGCCCTGGGAATGGGCTGGAGGCTCCCTCTTGGCACCTTTGGGGCCCCTTTAGAATGGTAAACTAAGGCAATACCAATGCTCGCCTGATTTTTTTCCCACCTCTCCTGGATGACTGAGTTTTATTGATTGTCCAATCTCTTCAAATCTATTGGTTTACATATTTTGTGTATTTTGGTTGATTTAATTTCAAGATAAAAATGCTTCATTTTTTTTCCCTACTTGATCAAGTAAAGGTCTCCATATAATTAATTGTGACAAAACTGAACATCAAATCAGTACATATTCTACTACTGTTCTCCACAACCAAAGCTGAGTAAAGTTAGCTTCTAAATTATTTATCTTGTGCAAGTAGCATGGGAAAACACTGTTTTATTATTAATATTTTCATTTTCACTATGTGCTCAGTTTTTAAATCTTTTAAAAATTCCACAAAGATTACGAGGATTTAAAAACAAGGATATCTAATATGGGAGCAGTGTTTCCTCATCACAGATGTATGTGTTGTTTCTTTGGTTGGTTAGTTGGTTTTTGCTTTGAGATAGGCTCTCACTATGTAGTTCAGGCTGGACATGAACTCAAGGCAATCCTCCTGCCTCAGCTTCCTGAGGCTGGGATTATAGTTGTACACCACTGCTTCCTGCTCTCATCACTTTTCACCAAAGCCTAGGAGTTATAGTTACTAGGTAGATAAATACATGTTCCCTTCCTAGCTAAAGCCTTTCCAAACACATAACAGCCTCAGATAAACCTAAAAGTCCAGATGTTTATTGTTTTGTTTTTCCTGTACAAATCTAATGAAAAGTATTAACATTATATGAACAGTAAAGGCAAGAGGAACCCACATGTGCAGAGTGACAGTGTGAAGAATCTTCACAAGGAAATGGAAATAAGAGTCTTGTCACCCTGCAGTAAAGTCCGCATCCCTTTCTGGGCAGATATAACTCAGAAAGAATTCGCTTATACACTCTTACAGGGAAAGAGGAAAGAGAGCTTGCAGATATTTGCACCAAGAGAAGATATAAAATCTACTTCGTGCAAATATTTACAATGTCATATTTGTTTTTCTGGCTGAGAAATATAAAGGCTGATTCTCTAAAGAAATCAACCGTAATCACTCTTTTCACTGGATGGAAATGAACACTTTCTTCTTATAAGACATTATAATACCTCAGTTACTAGATGGGAAGATTCAAAAATAAGGAAGGAGATGTTTGCCAAAGAAACAAGCCAAACAGTAGAGGTTTATCTTGCCACATGACCACCTGATGTTTCGGTTAAATTCTCTCATTGCTGAGACTAAACACTCAACACCCAAATTTAAGGAAGAAGAGGTTTATTTCGCTTACAGTTTGTGGAGGTTTCAGTCCATAATCGTCTGGCTCTAGGGCAGGGTGGCTTGACACAGGGGCAGCAGCGCAAGATGCCAGAAGACAGCAAAAGCAGCAAGAGTGAAAGAGGGAGAGAGCAAGCCTCTTCCTCTCCCTTACACTGTAAGCATACTCTGACTCACAGGCCTCCCTGCCCTCCTCTTGCACAGGCTGAGGATGTTTACAGAGTGAGGACCCTGGCTCCCTGCTGAGTTGCTTACACTGCTAAACTTCTCAAATTGACACAATGGAGCAACCATAACACCATTGTCCAATAACTGTCCCTGCAGTTTCTCACAGAATCCGTTACTACTTTGACAAAATCAAATCTGACATGACTTATTTAAAAGTACATATGTGACCACACCCTTACAACTCAAGGATACATTTTCTTGGAAAAAAGAGTTGATCTTGTTGTATGATACTAATATTTAATTACATTGACATCTCCTTTCATGACTATTTTTATTTTTAAAACTTGAAAGCTTAGGAGTTAGAAAGCTTTGGGATTTAGTGATGTTTATAAACTCCTGGACACTGTACAGCTGAGTCCTGTGATGCTAGATTTTCCTATTAAGTGAAATAATTTTCCAGAAGTTACTAAATCTTTTTAAGACATACATATAACTCCAAAAAATGACCCCTTTTTAATTGGCCTTATTCATAATAATTATTGTTTAGATTTTTTAAAATTTTTGCTTGTTTAACAAATATTTATTGAATCTCCGGTATGACATTCAGACCTCATGCTGATGTTTTGGCTGGAGCAGGCATAGGAGGGAAACATGTTTTTTCTTAACGAAAACCAAGGAGTCTGTGTGTAGTCTGTATATATCACAGTCCCAGGCATCATTTATGAAAAAGCAGATTCCTGGGCTGTACATCTTGAAACTCAGAGTTAGTTCATTTGGGGTAGTCCTGCAATCCACGGGCCGGCAAACTCCTTAGGGGGTCTGACTCCCAGGAGCACGGGTCTGAGAGAGTGGAAGGAGAAGATTAGGGGCATTTCCATCTGCCCAGATGCAGTGAATACAGATGGTTGTGCAAGGTCTGGGCTGCCAAAAAGTTAAGGATTGAGGAAGAAGTCAGAGATAAAGGGATGGAAGAAGGGGGAGAAAGAGACAGAGACAGAGACAGAGACAGAGACAGAGACAGAGAGAGATTCCAGTCATGCAGGGTTGAATCTTCCCGTGATCTTCTTGCCCTCCCTAGTGGACAGAGGCCTTAATGAGGTGGACGCAGCAATTTCCACAGCCTTGTGTTGCTCTGAACTTAGCCAAGCAGTTTTACAGGAGGATCCAGTGGTCACAGCAGGGAAGACCCAGACTTTAGGCTTCCACCGGCAGGAGAAATGCATGTCCTGCAGCAGTGCCTGAGTGCTAGGGAGTCACAGGTCACTGGATAGCCCAGAATCCAGAGTCCAGGGCTGGTGATGTGGTCTCGCTCAGCTCGCTCCCTTCGCCATCAATTTCCCCATTTGCAACACAGCACTAAAGAAATCGCTCATTCCTCTGCCCCTTTACACAGAACGGCCAGCTATTTTTTCTAACAGAGTAATTCATCAAAAATGTGTGTTTTTAGATTGGACTAGCTTCTTCTTGCTTTGAGAAAAATCTGGCATGATAGCTGGGGAATTTTTTTTTCAATGTTTTAACAATGTTTTCCTCAACATTGCACATGTTCTTATGCTGTGAACATACGGAAGGACAACTCTCCCGTACTCCCCACCCTCCAGCTCTCCTCTCTCCCCATTTCCCTTTGGCATGCGTTTCTCATGTCATCACCTTCCACAGAGCCTGCTGGAGCTCACCCCGGAATCATGGGTTTCTAACTTGCCTGCTCTCTCTGCCAGCAGTCCCTATTCTCATAATACCCAGAATCCCATGCATAGCAGACCAGCCGTCCCAACACAGAATTACTGGGCATCTCCTCAAGGCAAATTCCGAAGCTGCCTTAGCCTCCCTTCTGGTTTCATCTTCTCTTCTGTGTCTGTCATCTCCTGTTACATGAAGATCACACAGATACTCTCTGTATCACATGGACATGTGTTAAAAGCATAAGGTCTAAACCGATGGAGTTAAATGTTGGAAAAATTTGAAAATGAACCTAGCCAAGAAAAAAAAATGGAAATTGTTTTAAAGGAATAAAATACTGCATAAAACACATCAAACCGTGGTGTTTTATTCACCACTTTTCTGCACGGAAGGCTATTTCTGAAGCAGGCAAGAACCGTCATTCTCAGTGACCTTTAAGCTTGCGTGTGTGGAGTCCTTGTTCCAGCACCCTCCAAGGGTCCCCACATGAGCCCTTGCTTCTAAGAGAACCACACAGCTGTTCAGCTGCTCCAAAGCTGTGAGCATCTCTGCAGGATGCCCCTGGAAACAAGGCCTGGGTTCCCCCACAGCGTGTGATTTTTTGAATCCTATAGGAGAATTTCTGCACAGTTCTTTTCTCTCCTGTGCATAATGCATGATAATGATTGATCTGAAAACCACCGCTTCTGAGAATTTTAGAAGCCTACACAGTCAGAGAGTTAGAGCCACATGGAATGTTTTATACCTGTTAAAAGCCTCTCAAAGGAGCAGACCTTTTTTATGCTGGTATTTTTATACATGCTACAATGCAGAAAAATATATCCTACATTTCTTGTCTTGCCCATTGTTTTGTGGTGTGTCCTAGAACCTGACAATTAAAAAACTCCTAATATTGTTTAAATGCCTTCTTTGAGCACACTTCAGACCCTGCACAGAGGACTCCATTCTACTCCAATTTCCCATATAATAATGCTTTGCAGTCCAAAATCCACCTCACCTGCCTTTGAAGATGCTACCCCATTTACTCTACAGAGTACCCCCCAAACTCTCAACTTACATGGAATAATATTTTCCATATTTCCCTTTCCTGTAATCAACTGTGCTCTCAAATGGAAATTTCCAGAAGTAAACAATTCATAAATTCTAAATTTTATGCCATATTGAATAATATATTGAAGGCTCGTGCAGTACCACTCTGTGCAGCCAAGAACGTGACCATCCTTGGCCCCGTGTATCCATGTGTTATATGCTACCTGCCCATTTGTCACACAGTAGTCATCTCAGTTATCAGATCTCGGTAGCTCTATCACCATCCTTGTGTTTAAACTGGGACCTACTAGGATTGGTTGTGAGCCAATCCTACTCACAAGGCCCACGGCACATATTTCATTTCTTGTGGTCAGGTAGACTCGGTATCATTGCATCTTATCACAAGAAGGGTGAGTATAACACCATAAGATGTACTGAGGTTTGTACCACATCATACAGTTGTTCTACTTTATTACTGTTCTACTTGATTTTTACAACTGTTCTACTTTATTATTAACTTTGTTGTTAATCTCATGTGTCTATCTCACATATTCAGCTTCTTCATAGCTATTGTGTGTAGGAAAAAGACACATTGTGTTCTCTGCAGTTGCTGGTGTTCACGGTGGTCTTGGAGTGCATCTGTCTGGGGTGAGGGGACAACTGTAGTTTCCATACTGTTTGGGTGCATGCCAAACATTTCTGTTCTTGGCTGCATTGGTTTAATTTCACTCTCTAATTTGCAAGTACGGTAATAGCATTCTGAAAATAAAACCAACAGAGGTAATTTCAATTCTGTTATGTCTGAACTTTATTAAAATTAAACAATCCTTGCAACTCTGAAAATGCATCACTACATTGTTCTTTATGCAGCTTTGGGTAATATCTGATTTAAAACATGTTGACAGTAACATATATGTCCAATGATTTTTGAAACTTCTGAAAACAATTTAAGATGAGAATCTTTATATTTTACAAGCCACTATTAGATGCATGGAACTTGCTGAGAAATATTAAGAGAAGGGTCACAGCCTTCTCATTGGAAGTGCTGGCTTGCAAGTCAATTCTGCAATTTAAAAATTCCCCATTCACAAATGTTTTGCTGAGAGGAGAAGCCATTAGCATACCTTACTTGAAAAGCCAACTTCTTACATCCCATATTGTGGTTTATATTACTGTGACCCACAAGTATGTCCTCAGACTGCTAGATAAACTGCTAGGCAAAAGTGAAAGTGGGAGAAAAGGAGAATCAGGGAAGAGAAGTTAAGTAAAAGTTGTTTCATCATTTCTCCCCACGAGAAAATCACAGAAAGTAGATGCAGGATCTTATAAACCTTAAAGTATTGTGATTTCATGGGGCAGAAGCCATGGTGCCTAAATTCAAAAGCTATCACTGGATTGTTACAGTCAGTAAAATGATTGATTTTGTTTGTTGTTTTCCATTAAGGTGACGTACTTGTTTGACAATGGAGGGACAGTCTTCTTTGCTATTTTTATGGCAATATGGGGTAAGTACGTTCTCTCATTGTATTCTAGCTCTCATCTTCTAAGGCCGTTGCTGTGTTTCTACACATGCGCACACACACATGCATGCATGCACGCACACACACGCATGCACACAGGCACAGACGCACACACACGCACATGCATCATGAGGCAGCTCAGCAGTATTGGTTTTTACTTTCTCTGGTTTCAGCTTTTAAAGGCTGGCCCTGGCTTTGTTTGCCTCTGCATCCCTTTGCTGCTTCTTTGGGGATTTAATCTTTGTCTAGCCTTCTAACCATACAGCCTCGATCTCTCTGCCCTTTGAAGTGCTTTTCCTTGCTGACAAAATCGTGTGACAAACTGAAACAGCCAAATCCATATTAAGCTCTTTATATTATTACTTATGAAAATAATGATGGAAGGTTTTTCGTTGTTTAATGTTTGCACTCTTTTGTCTCCTTATGCTTCATGTATTTAAAGATGCAGGATCTATTCTGTGTATGATTGAACAGTAATGTCTCATATGGAATAAATCCTGTTCCGAACAACTTACAACTGTGCAGGTTACATTCTGAGTGTATTCTCTGGCTGATTTTCAGTGTGTTTCTCAATGAATTTTAAAGGATTCAGTTAACTGAAATTTAAACATATTTAGCCAAGTTGGAGTTCTTCAGCTTGGAGACTTCTGAGGAAGGCGTCACTTTCCTGGTGAGGGTCAGGGCTTCTGGCATGGATCTATTGAACGCAGTCATTGTCAGAGTGACCATGTGTGTACTGAGAACAGAGAAACAAAATGTAATGCAATGCACACAGCTCTCAGTCCTATGGCCTAGTTTCCCAGGAACAAAAACTTTGAGCCATATGTTCCTTCTAGCTTTAAATGAAATTTTATTTTTTGAAGATCACTCTCACAATTTCCCCCAATATTTCTAATCTTAATTTATGGCCAAAAGAGTGCAGATGGAACAAGGTAGGGTCTACTGCATGAATTTTTTGCTCAAAACAGGTATAATGGAGCGTAGTTAGGAATTTCTGTAATGCCAGCACTTGGGAGGCTGAGGCAGTAGGACTGTTGTGAAATCAAGGCCAGCTTGGGTTACACAAGCGAGTTCAAAGCCAGTGTACACTACATGGCGAGACCCTGTCTCAAAAAAAAAAAAAAAAAAAAAAAAAAAAAAGTGAAAATGCAGTTTAGGTTCACTGTTTTCGTTGCAAGATTTTTATGATTAAATTATCAGTCATTGCTGTCATGTTGATGCCTTTTATCTCATTCTTCAAATATTCCCTGCTGAGAGAAAAGCAGGACAGAGTGTGAACTGCATCTTTGGAGCAAGGCTTCAGCCTGGCTAAGTATCCAGCACAGGGAAGCTTTAGAAGGTCATTTCCCGGCCGTGTTTCTGCTACACGTGTGAGGCTCTCGGGGGTCTTTTCGCACAATCCATGTGACCATGACCTTGCACAGTGTCTTGGGAGGTGAGAGAGTGGCATGTTACCAGGACAGATGGTCACTTACTTACCGTGGGAAGCCTCTGCAGGGCTGCTTTACACTGCAGTGCGGAGGGGAGGAATGTCGTCCATGGGGATGCCATCCCGTGTGCTTTCTGGGCCTTCTGACATCGAACAGTCATTCACAGATGGGTTATAGAAACTAGGGCCCCCAAAACCCCCATCATACGGTTCTGGTGTGTTGTCTAATCGCAGAACTAAAGAGTGACATAAAATAAACAGGATTGTTTCATAGTGATAATCTGAAAAATGCACACTTGGATGCCTGCTTATATAACCAGATTATAGGATTGTCAGAGATGAGGACATAGGGAAAACCTTTCTGAGGGCTTTTCGGATCTTATGTTAGAAATGTCGAATTAGATAGTTTCAAGCTAAATTTACTTCTATGACCGAGGGACAGTGTTACTTCCTAGATTTGATAGCTGGAAGATGCAAAATAAAGGGACTAGAGATCATTCCATACATTTACCAATCCTTTGTATCAAAATGTACCAATATTTCTCTTCTTGATCTTTTAATCTTGTGGTTTCCAGAAACTTGTTAACATGTTCTGAATTTTCTACTTCCAGTATAAAAATTATTATTTGAAAGCCAAGGACATTAAAACCTATGGTCATTATTTTGCCAGTTATCTTAAATCCTGATTGTGAAGCTGTTTTAGAGAGAGAAGGAAGAATATCTATGTTCTTCTGATAGATTCAAGTTAAATGCTGATAGTTATATGTATATTATATGCTGATAGGGTCAAGTTATATGCAAGTTTTATTCATATTTTCTCAATGTTTTAAATTTGTTAACAACTAAGTAATTATTTTCTTAATTAGCATGAATTCATGTTCAAAGGAACTCTGTCCTTGCCCTAGATACCTTAGATTATCACACACAGTCACTAATAATCCAGTTAGAGTAGTAATCTAACTTCAACGAGACTTTCTCTATCCACGGCATTCAATGTGGACAGTTACGTAGTTGTTATTGGTGGGAATATTCCTGATGCAAAGAAGAAAACATTTTTCCCTAACCTATAAAAGAAGTATTTTACCACAAATCAAACCTCTAGATTTTTTTTTTCTGGTACCAAGGATCAAACTCACAACTTCATGCTTCTCTAGCTTTATTGTTAACATACACATTTATCACATATAGATATTCTAGGTGGTCTTTTCTACCATACGAGAGGAAGTCTTCTGAATTCAGATACACTATCATTTCATTTGTACAAATGCGCCTCTTTTAGCTCCTGGGTAGATTAAGAGGCTGACTAAGGCTATGCAAGGAGGGAGGTGGTGTGTGCACACTCTCACTGGCCTCTACCTTAAATACTCATTGCTCATATTACTGCTGCAAGGAATATTGCCATGGCAAAGAATGCTGGCATTGCAGTTTGAAACTAACTTGGGTGCAACTAGTAACACTTATGAGTACAGTAGTTTTAAATGTTCACTCACAGCTCCTAGTTACCTTAGTAAGCCTGTAGAATTTTTTGTTTTTTGGGTTTTGTTTTGTTTTGTTTTGGTTAATACGAATTCTTGAATCCCATCTTAGCACCCGATTCTCTGTTAATTAAAGTCGCACTGTCTAGTGAGGGTCTGAAATAGTCCTTACCTGGTTCATTTCTGTCATCATAAAGGCGTCGATGGGAAAATGAATCTGTCTTCCTCTTTCCACACAGCAAGTAGCCGATGAGACTGAGCAAGGAAACACCCAGAATAGTCCCTAAAATGGCCCCGAACACCACTCCAGTATTTCTGTTCTCTGGAAGACACGTACAGTTACAGTTAGGACACAGAAAATAACTGTTAAAGAACACAGTGGAGTACGTGTAGTTAGGTACCAAAGGTGGTTCAGGTAACAGCAGCAGTGGATTTGGGTGTATGTGACACCCGCACACACATGGCACACATGGCTGCTTGTCGTTTCACTGAAATGCATCTCAGTCCTGGCTTTATAACTGCTAACTGTTCCAGCACCAGCTCCGAAAGGCCAGTGGTATTCACTGTTCACATCTACTTCCAGCATTGGTTGCTCTACTCCATGTTTTCCATAAACCCTAAATGGCTGATAGAACATAACATGGATAAAATGAACTTTGAGTTTGCTTCAAGATTAAAAAGTTTAATTCAAGATTTAAAGGCTAGTAAGGGCAATAAAAAATAAATCTACAGACTTTCCAGTAAAAACCACTGCATGCAAAGAGCAATATGTGTGATATAGGATACTTCTAAATACTGAAACGAGACAAAGCAGAGGCCTGAGGTAAGGTGCCCACACTCCCCTGCATACCGAGATGGGAGCCTTGGGGGCTCAGATGTTACTTTGTTTCTTACTGAGTCCCTATCAAAAGGCTACCTGATGCTCTTTGAACTCATATTCAGATAAATAGGATTCTTTGGGGGTCTCTGAGTCTGTATGAAACCCAAAGAAAGTCAATCATGTTGGCATAGATGAAATTGTTAACCATGAAAGAAAAGCAAACTTAACAACTTTTTTGGATAAAAAGTGGTGATGAGAGTAAACAATATTCTATTTATCTGTCTAAATATTTCAATTGGTTGTACAAGTGAGAGAAGACAACTTTTAAAATTCTTTTTAGTGGAATAGCACAGTATATACAATGACAGGATTGTAAAAATTATAACTAAAAAAAAGTATGGAATATGTTGGTTTTAGCACTATGAGAAATTAAACCATTCCCTATATGCAAAGAGTAACATTCAAGAAGTAATTAGTGTTTCTGATTGAGTTTTTACTAATTTAATGTATTTGCTAGATGTATGCTTTGGAGGGCAGTAAATTCCTGAAAAAAAAAAAGAAGATGGTCATTTAAAAAAAAAAAACATTTCAAGTATACAAAACTTACAAAATAGCTACAAATAGTTTACAAAATAAAGCATAAGGAATGAATTACTAAACTTGAATATCTTTCTCATTTTAGGGTTCAAAGTTTGACATAGACCTCAAGTGAAACATTTCAGTGTCTACATAATAAATTTATGATACAGTTAAATTCCACTTAATTGATTTTCGCTAGGTTTTAAACTAAAAGTTAAGGAGGGTTTTCCTCAAGAATGCCCAAATATCTTTTTAATAGCAGTATTCTATTATTGTTTTGTGGTGTCAGATAATTTATAAATTCATTCGTTTAGTGTTTGAAAATTCCTATATGTAATTTTAAAGTTCATCTTCGTAGTAGTTCTATAAACATAAGAAATTCTAGATTGCCTAAGATTCAGCAAAAATCGTTGCCTAATGATTCCAGTTCTGTACAGGGACCCGGTTCCCATCTTTATGATTTTTCCCTCTCATTTTTTCCCAGAGTCACTTCACAATCTATGATAATGCTTAGCATATGCCCAATTAAGCCTTGAAAGTACTTCATTATTTCCAGTAAATTTAATGACTCCTTTCCAAACCAGTAAGAATCACCTATCCTCCTGCCTCCTCATTATTTTTCTAGAATGACACAATCCTTAGATTTAATCTCTCACTTTCTTGGAGATTCAATTCCAGGTAAAAGGCAAGTTAAATTCATTCATATGTACCTTTCTGGGGCCCAGAGGTACTTGGAAAGACTTTTGAATTATTGGTGAATCTTAAGGTGGGTTGTAGAGTTACAGTAACATCAGGGAAGGTGTCGCCGTCTGCGGTGAGCCACCCAGTTGGCTCTATTGTCATGGGGGTCGCAGGTTGGTTAGCGGCGGGCACCGGCGGGAGGACACTGATGCCAGCCGAGCTGTTGTCAGGAATGTACACTGTGTGGTTGTCCAGAGACCAGCTGAGGTTATCCAGTGATGCCGTCCAGGTAGAATTGGGGTGTGCTGAGACTGGCAAAAGATTTTTCTCCGCTAGGGATGAGTTCAGAGGCAATTTGGAGACAAAGCCGTGAAACAAAGGAGGGCTTGTGGAAAACGCGGCTGTGGGTCTTACAGCCGCAGTAAAGGCACCTCTTGTCAGATTCCTGGAGGAAGCTGCTGTGTCAGATGCAGTCGCCCTGGGGATGGAGACAGTTCTGTTTCCATGGTCTGGGTTTGCCTTTGCTTCTGTTCCCAAAACAAGTGTCTGTGCCTTTGTCTTTCGAATTCCTGCAGTGCTTTGTGTTGTGTTTTTTTCTAGATTTTCTGTCTCATGGCTCTCAAAGGGCAGTGAAATAAACAGAGTTGAAGTCAGCACAATCTGGGCTAAAGTCAACATTGTAGCCTTCCTCGCTATTGACTCTATTAAGAGGAATCTGAAAGAAATAATCGTTCAAATTATTAAGCCAAGTATTCTGAGTTTTCTATGTATCTACATTTTTAAAGAGAGAAAAATTTACAGACAATGTAGAGATGAAAGCCTCGAAGTCCTTTTTTAAGTTTTATTTTAAAGAAGATAAAACCAAGGAAAATGAAACAATAAAATCAATCAAAACAAACCAGTGTAAGTGATGTAGGACTTCAAAATAATAGGAAATCAACAATAGTTACCATAATGCCTCGTGTTGCCTTCAAAAGAGCTACAGATACCTTCAGACATAGTAAAAATCAAACAGAACAGAACCAATAGAAACAAAACAATGAATGCAATAAAGGACTTCAAAACAAAACTATAGTAAATCCAAAATGGCTACATGTCTTACTATCTTTGAAATAGCTGCTCATGCCATCAGATATAACAAAATCAAATAAAACAAAACAGAATAAAACCCAGCCCAACAGAATAATGAAAATAATACAGGACTTCAAAACAAGATAATAAGGAATTTAACATTGGCCACCACCTTCAGAAGGAGGTCCCCAATAGATGCCACACTGCATACTGTTATCTACTGAATAGATTAATTCTTTATTCTAAAAATAGTTGCATTTTGGAAGAATTAAGTACTTAAATTGGTGCCTGTATAATAATCTATGTAACATTTCTTTCTATTTTCTATATAACATTTTTTTTTCCTTCTAGGGAAATATGATAGAAATCTGTGTTAAGCCAAACATTACTATTTCAAAAATCATTTACATAAATTTTAAAAACATTGTAAATATAGGATATGTAGATATTCCTGTTTTCTTTAACACATTCAAGAGTGTGTGTTCTTTATTAAATTATTTTTAGTGTTAATTCTGAAAATGACATTACTGATCATACTTGTATAAATCTGTCCGTGTGGAACTCATTTTATTAGTATCTATTTTTTGAGTTATTCAGATTTAGAAGTAATATCTTTTTTAATAATTACTTTTTAACTTCACAAAGCCCTCCTATTTAACCCCAATTGGGAAGAATTAGGAAGATTTTTAGACTCTAGGATATTAATTATGCTTACACTTTTATTTGATAAATAAAGAACCTCAGTGTATGTGAACAACTCACAAAGTTAGAACTGGGTATAAAATCACAGTTCTGAACTGTAATCTGAGCTCATCATTTTTTTTTAATTTTAAAAACAAAACAAAAGAAATGATACAGAATTTCAAAAACTAGTAGGAAATTAACACTAGTTAATCTATATGGCATATCATTACCTTAGAAGTAGTTGTTCAGGTTACAAGATTTAGGCATGACAAAGATGATCAAACAAACAAACAATGAAAGCACAAACTGTTCTTTCTGATGAACTAACAGAGATTACTAGTGTAGTCATCTATCTTGTGTGCATAAACATACCCACATATATGTGCACCTGTATACAGGCAATCTTTTCCCTTCTTCCTTCTCTCCTTTCCCCATCCCAGCTGTTGTTTCCTTTTGAGCACTTTCTTTCCCGTTCATTATCATAATATCAATTGTGCATTTTGGATCTTATTACTCTTTCAGGTTTTCTTTTTACGCTAGGGAAACAATATGATATTTACAAATATGATTTTGATTTATTTCACTTATGACTGTGGTCTCCAGTTGCCTCCATTTATGTACAAGAGCCTCACGTTCATCCTTCTTTATAGCTGAGCAATACTCCATTCATTGCATAAAATACCACATCTTTTTTATGCATTCACGCCCATCATTTTGCCTCCATGTGAAAGTGCCATGATATGCAGAGACAACTTTTAGGGTCAAATTCTGGCTTTTAGAGTACAATTCTGGCTTCTGTCATTAGAGACCTGTTACAGTGATCACTGTGATGAACCGCTGCTTCGTCATCATGACAGCAGCCACACTGACTAGTTCTGAGAACCGAGGAAGAGGGCCAGGAGGAAGTGCTCTGATGAGCTCTGGCCAAGAGGAAGCTCTGCAGCATGCTTGTGTCTCCCTTGGCTACCAGCTCACTTGGTGCCTAGACCCCCTGGCTGCCTGTCCTCCTGGTACAAGAAGTGTAGTTTGTATGGTGCATGTTTTGCACGTGGGCCCCAGCCCCGAGGGTCAGAGCACCATGAGTGAAATTTATGAGCAGCATCTCTCAATGCCTGTTCTGCTTTGTGCAAAAATTGAAGGTACTTTTAACCAAAAATTTATTTAAAAAATTAATTTAGACCATTTCCCTAGAAAACAAAAATTTTAAAGTTAGACTGTTCCTCTTCAAACCATAAAGGGTGAGAACTGCTTGGATCATCTGTGAATGGGGTCTTATTTCACACTAGAACCTTTCAAACCAGTGGACCCAAGAAGCAGAAGGTGATACGACTGCTACTCTTTAGGTCCCAGATGGCTTGCTGTTTGTCAGAGCCACCGGGAAATCTTCCTGTCTCTTTTTAGTCTGCCTGGCTTTCCAGTAGGGCCTCAGCAGCCTCTGGAGAGTCTGACTGTCCTTCAGTGCTCAGCACTACTCCACCCTTAATACATCGTCATATAATAGTTTCTTGGAAAGCTTTTAGGAAGCAGCCCATACCTTTGAATTGCAAAGGCTTTGGCAATATAAAATATATTCCACACTCCATTCTGATCATGGAAGTGATGTCTCCTTGCAAGGCAAGTAGGTAGACATACAACCCTATTCATAGCACCATTATTTATGAATCTCCATCCTGTATGTCCACAAAATAACAGATTGGGTAAAATTAAGAAGTTAGAGCTTGTCCGGGCCACATGTTAAAGCTAGTGTGTGTCATCTTTCCTAGGCCTGCTTGGGAGACTGAGATCTGAGGAGACCCATGTCAGCAGGTGGTCAAGCCTTTCCTGTACATACTACTTAGTATGCATTTACTACCTGCATACCCTTACGTGTACCTTACATCATCTCCAAGCTTCTTGTGATACTTGATGCAAGGCAATACACTGATATTCTGTATTATTCAGGGAATTATGAGTCTCTGTTTGTTCAGTACAGTTATAATTTTTCCTGACTATTTTAAATCTGTATTTGGATGAGTCCATGAATACAGATTCCACGGGGACAGAGGCCTACTGCACTCAGTTTTGTAACAGAAGTTGCAAAGCAGTATGGAATTCAGAGCTCAGAGGCTTTTCAGAACTCCCTCCACCACCACCATTTTTTAAAGCATGGCCTCGCCAGATTTCACCACATCAAATAGTAGGTTATAACCATTTTTCAGAACCCTGGTGATGTAGGGTTTTTTATCTTAAGTATCTCACACATAAACAAAATACCCGCTAGCCCCACACTGGGAAATCCCAGCTGTTTCGGTGGTTTCTCGGTGGCCACAGTCACCATGCCATTTATATATATAGTCACCCATGCCTGTCCTCGGGACCTGGGATCATTTAGGCTGATGCCCCACCTCATGCACCGCACGGACTGGACCGTGCAGCTCACTGTGGCTTAGGGGTGGGGATGTGTGATTTTTCAGAGGCTTCCTTCTCCTCTCAACTCCAGGGCTCTTCACAAGCATGATCATCTTTTGTTTTGTCTCCTGCCAGGGCTCTGCTTCTGAGTTATATTCAGCCACTCTTTTTCTGTGATTCTGGGGCAGTTGGATTTGATTTCTCTTAAATTGGGCATTTGCTTATTTTCTTTTCCGAAACAGTAATATTGATAAAAGAAAATAATAGTCCTTCTAGGTTTCTCTCCACAGTGTCACATAAGGAAGGAGGCATTACTTTGCCACAGCCCTTGGGTAACAAGAATCCACATACCCAGAGGCAACAAAGTGAATTCTCTGATTCCTGCTTGACCTTTCTGCAACACTGAACACACAGGGGATCTCATTCCTCTCCCTCGCTGTTTGTCATGTGAAAACCTAGGGTACCTATTCCTCCAAGGTGCCCAGCATTCTGACTGCCTGTAAGCTACCTCCTGAGAAAAGCAGAGGAAGCCAGGCAAGGGAGAAGACAGAGCACATTGATTCAGAAATTAGTGCAGCTGTAGATAGGGCATGGGTGAGAGCCGGTTTATTCCGGTTGTCCTGATTTACACCCCTTTCTCAGGCACCTTTCCTCTTACTGGGTAGGAGCAGCCATGAGCTGAAGCCATCTTCTATTCAAGAGCTGTGGCTCTGAAATTTTGTAGGGGCAAGGACCAAGTGATGTGTGACCTTGGTCAGTGTGACCTTACGCTGAATCCTACGAAACATTACCAACACCAAAAGCTACGAGGATGGTTCAGAGCGCCCCAAGGGCCATAAATGAAACCTATGCATTAGTTTTGTCTTTGCACATTCTTTTCAGGTTCACAACCTCTCTAGAGTTGAGATATTAAAATAACGTTGTGTATGTGTTGTAGAAAGCTGGAATTATGGTGGATTATGAAGGGCAGGTTTGAATTTCCAGTTTCCTTTGTCAGGTGCCCTGTGCATACAGATAGAAGGCAGAAAGAAAGAAAAGTGAAATTTTAGAGGGAGAGAGAGTCAGGAGGACCAGTTGGCATCAGTTTTCCTCCTGTTTCTTGCCTCTTTCTGTACTTAAGTGGTGGTAATTAGGGGGCGTAAGCTCCAGAGGAATTCTGGAGGTCTAACAGGAACCAAGAGCTATTAAGGTCCGAAATCTAGGACACTTCCAGAATTACGTACATGTACAAATTCCCTGTGGTGAATGTGGCTGATATGTGTGACAAATATGTACTAATAAAAAATAAGGTTTTAAAAAACAAAATTATCATAAAAAGATCGCTCAAAAAGAATTTCCAGCTACTTTGTAAAATCTAAAGTATAGATACTGAACATTCTTGTATACATTAAAAATTTTCTGCTGCTTTTTAATGTTGAACACCTTTTAAAATAGGTTCTCAAAATGAGTGTTTCACTTTTTGAACAATTCTACACAGAAAGTGGTCACTGTTTTCTGTGCTTTCTTTGGCATTGGCACTGAAAGTGGTTTCACATTCCTACTTTTGTGTGGAGGGTTACAGAAGGTGAGGGAGGAAAACAGATGCTGGCCAATAAGGGAACAAACCTGCCTGGAGATGTAATTCTGCTTCCTCTTAAATGAGAAAAGCCTCCATTCTGCCCATGCTCCCTGATGTAACTGAATGATACCCATTTTAGAACAAGCTCTGAGAACTAGCAGTGCTCGAATTCCTGGCAGGTAATCTGGCCATGCAAAGAGAAGAAAATGATAGTCATTCAAAGTCATATCAAAAAGAGAGATTTCAAATAAATATCAGTCCACTTATACATCAGAGATAATGTAAGCACACTTCTGTAATTGGAATGGCCAGTGCGTAGACTTCGTGAAATCCTTTCTTCCAATTACTTTTGATCATTTCTTGCTAGAGATTACAGGCTATAAATGAAGATAAACCGCTGGGGGTTTTCTGTTTTGTTTTGTTGTGTTGTGTTGTTGTTTGCCATGGAAATCCTAGTCTTCCTTATTGATACCCCGGGGAGAGTCTGAACCTTAGAGTTATTCTAAGTGGCCTTTCCCATCTTGGTTGGTGTTTTGTTCTTTCTACCTGAGAAAATCATGGTAAGAGAAGTCATCAGAAATTATGTTTCTAAAACTGTGTGTCTAATACAAGGATTTTGAAAAAATTACAGTCCAAGAAGTCTGAGAAACGTGCCTATCATTTGTCTTTTCTTTGAATAAAAACACAAGGGAAATGGAAGAAGGAAAGAATGGTTTTCTTTCAGGAAAAAAAAAGTTCAAAACACTGAATATCATTCTAACTAAAAGAGTGGGATATGCATAAATCCAGGAAGAAAAACCCCAGAATGCCACACTCCCAGACTTAGGAATTCTGAGTCATAAACCGGCACTTAAAACATTAGTGGGTGAGTGTCAGGCTCGAAAAGAATCCCTCCAAAGACAGATTCTAAGTCTGAGTTCTCAAGCCTGACGTTTTCAGTTGTCTGTGGTGTTTCACAGTCTGTAGGAAGAGCCTCCCTGGATCCAGTGGATGTGGATAAATGAGAAATTAGCGAAACTTTAGTGACAGGAGCCTTTTCACAAACCGAGAGGAGCCTGTGTCCACAGCTTCTGTTCATGGATACCTTTTGCAGTAACTGACTCAGTTACTGCAGTTAAATTCCCGTTGAGCGTTAAAGTTGAACACTTCTTATACTGAAAACCTAATTATGCTTACAATGTTTTCCTAATTGGAAAAAAAAAACATGAAAGAGAAGTACACAACCATGTAATTCATGTGAAGTGAATATTTAAAAAAAAAAGAAATCTATTATATTCTAATACTTAAAATAAGAAGCTTTAAACCTAAACACATGATTGAGGATCCAAACATTACATTCAGAACTGAATGTACATGTGAACACTTTCCACTTCAAGCAGCTTGATACCTTTTTACAGCCTGACTCAGGGACATTCTATATGGTGGTCACATAAATTTTAAATAAGGCGTTCATTTAATTCGTCTGCAAATTTTATCATCTAGCAACTTTGGCAGTGGTTCTTAAAGTTAACTCACTAAGCAGCACAAATGCTTATTTAAAAGACTGTTACCTAAGGAATGCCAACCTGTTTTTACCAGGGTCTCTGTAGCTACTTGTCAGATCGTTCTATTAAGGCTTGAGACTGCTTTGATTCTTGTTGGTAGCTAAGGAGAGAGAGAGAGAGAGAGAGAGAGAGAGAGAACTTTGACCCAGCAGACACACCAAACACACACTTACCTTCAGGGCTGGCAGTGTTTGTAGATGGGAACTGAACTCTCCCAGCTGTCCCGGTTGGTTCATAAGAGAAATAAATGGGTTAAGTGTGAGAGTCACTGTGCGCGGGAGGGTGCCAGAGAAACCGAATTAGGTGGGGCTGGCTGGCTCTGTCTTGCTGGTGTAATACAGCACCCAGAAACCAGACAGACCTGCTCCTCAGCCTAAGCAGTAGTAGAATATCACCTCATTCAGGCCTTTAACAAAAAAGGGGAAAAAAAACCCAGCCCTCCAGTGTTCATAGGTTGGTTGTTTGCACTTTTAGGCAGGCTAGTTCTTCACAACTGTGCCAAAACTAGGATGTCTATTTCTTCCCCCCAAGCATAACCCAGGCTGGAAGTTTTGGTAATCTCCTGTCGTGCATCAGGAATTTCTGAGACATGCTAGGTTTCTTCTCCACAGGTGAAAAAGCTCTGAGGAGACGGGCTGTGCACCATGCTCTCAGCCAGCTAGCTCCATGGCACCCATAAGCAGATCTTCTTGCAGTTGGTTGCCCTGATTGTGCACATAAAGCCTGAATGGGGAGAATGTACAGAGGGTCAGGAGGGAAGGTTTGGCTTTCAGTGCATGGAAATCGGCTTTGGAGTAAGTCACACTCAGTGCCAAGTGTGTGGATGTGTGTGAGTGCTGGGCTCTTAAGAATACTGTGGAGTACAACCTTAGTGAAAACTGCCAGGACTCAGGTCGGGTTGCTGGCTGACTCTCAGGAACGGGAACATGTGGGGGATTTGGGGGAGGCGGTTAAGAATGGCCCTGAGGTCCTGAGTAATCCTGGCAGCCTTTGGCGAAGTAGTTTCCATCCTGTGTTCCGTTTGCTTTTACTCTCAAGTTAGAAGCTAGAGAGTTTCAGAAGTGGCCAAGTAATGCTTGACTAAATACTAGAGATCAATAGCAGCCAGGTTTGCTCCCCCACTGCCTTTCCCAGCTTGTGAAAGGGAAAAGAGTGAAACTGAGAGATGCTGCACATCCACATTTGGGAGCTGGCGCCAAGGTCTGCTCAGCTCAGGATGTCTGGGTTGCATGCTTGGTTTCTGCTGTACAAAGAGATAGAGTTCCATTTGCTGGGAGAGAAAATGAAACTTAAGCTACAATGCAGGAGCTAAGAAGCTTGCAGCAAAATGCAAACAGTCTGCCCAGTTCATTGGGCCCAGCAAAGAACAAGGTAATTCTATAGTTTTAAACTTTCGTTGGCCCAAAGTTCCCTTCAGCTTTCAATTATAAATTAAAACGAATCCTAAGGAGTATTCCTATGGGACATTTAAACCATATTGGCTTGTCTGCTATGAAGAGAAGTGAATTAAGTTTAATCAAACAACTGAATGCTGAGCAATAGGGTAGAACTCATGTGGTTATTTTCAGATTAGCCAGTTACTAAGAAAAGAATCCACCGAAGAACAGTCTTTGAAAATCTTTCTATCTGTATTTGGAGAGCTGAAAATGACTGAGACCCATGGGATGTACTGTGTCCTGGGCATTTTTCTAAATGCGTGTGGGGTTATCATTACTCTGAGCAGTCTTAGCGTTAGGGACTGTAGCTGTAGCAGGCGGGGACATTCCAGTCTCTTCTGCTACAGCTCTCCAGGGACACTGTCACAAGAGTCCAGACTAAGCTCTCATGACCTTCTTTCCGGGAGACTTTGACTGAGGCTTCAGAATCCTTCTCGTCTTTACCCACCTCCCAACCTGGAGCAGCTGATGAGAACTCTGTTTACCTTCCCCGTCCTGAGCCCATCTGGAAATAAAATCATTGTAGAAAAGCCATGCATCAATTTAATGACTCAGTTGTCCCTAGGTGCAATCAGAAACCTTGGCTAAGCCACCTGAGTTGGAGCTCAGAAGGAATGTATTTTGCCAAATAAATGAGTCTTATCAAGATGCAGTTCTAAATATATACCATGTAGTAGGTGTGATCAGAGGTCCTTCCAGAGTAACTAACTAGCAACAAATAAAAAAGGGATGATTACTTGGTAATTTGATTAGTCAAACCAACTGAAATGATGCATTATATAAAGTTATGTGATGCTTATATAACTTTTTTTAAAAATTACATTTACTTTGGTCTGGCTCTTGCAATTTGTGCTCTTTAAAAACTACATTATATACTGGGAGGGAAAAATATCTCTATCTTAAGAACATAAAGACACAGTCCTGTTACTGATGGATCTGAAAACAGAAACAGAAAATTGTTTGGGCCCATACCAAAAAAGAAATCAAAATCACTGTCCTAGGGCTGAAAGGGAATCTCAATGGTAAAGAAATTGCTTCACATGAGGAAGGCTCTTGCTCAAGGGTCCCGAACATCACAAATGAAATAAAACACAAGACAAGACAAAACAAAATTTGTTCTAGATCCAATATAGCATCTTTTTGTAGAATTTTTTAAGAGTCAAATACCTGATGTAGGTGTCTCACACTGAATGTGGTTTGTATAGACAGCAGTTTGTAAGTTTTGAAACAGGGTACAAAATTGAGTTAGGATTTTACTTCCCCATAGAGCAATGAGACCGTTAAGCAACAAATAAGTAATTCACTAATAATAAAATACACTTAATGGTGATTAAAAAAAAGAATTGATGAGAAAAATGGAAATGGAGCTATTGCAGATCAGAAGGGGAACAAGAGTTGGAGAGAGCAGAGAAGGAAGAGAGGGGAAGGGATGGAAAAGAATTAAGATGTCTTATGTATACATGCAAATTCATGCACGTTCAGTGTAATCATCACATACTGTGCACATGTACTAAATAGATAAAAAATAAACTCAGTATGCTGGAAGGCTGAGGTAGGATGATTTCAGTTTATTTTAGAGAAAAGCCATGTCAAAAGAAAAAAAAAAAAAAAAGAGATTCCAACATTGTGATATTATTTGAGAGAACTTCAATAATATCCTTTATAAATAAAATAATTTAAAATAGGTGAAATTTTAGTTTGGAGCCAGCAGCATTTAGTTTCTTTAAATATTTTGTCAGAAGGAAATTAGGAGAATCATTGCCATAAATACTAGTAGTTGTTTAACACACAAGCTTATCTTTATCCTGTTAGGTCATATAGCATTACAAGCTTCTAGACTTCATCATAATTTAATGCAAAAGTTAACTGCTTTATTTTGGTGCAAAGGAAACTTTAGCATGATGGTCTTCCTTAAGTAAATGATGACAGCACATTGTATATACTTGCATGCATACTTATGTAAATTTTGAGCTTAGGAAAGTTGTAAAGCTGACAAGTTCCTAACATTAGGTTTAAGAGACAGATTCTCATCGATTTTTCTCACTGAATTCAGCCAACAGTTCAAAGAAGTAAACATTACTATAACCATCTGTTGCATTCCTATTTACACATATATGAGAAAATGTTTTGTGAGTAAAATACTGTTGCTAAAAGATTAAAATCAAATGGATGCTGAAACAAAGCCTATCTTGCTGTATTCAAAAATAACAGGTATCCATGGATGCCCAAAGCAACTGTAAAACAAAACCCTCACTCATATCCTGCAGAGATACATTGCTAATAAAATCTTGGATTGCATGATCAACATATTTATTAGAATTTGAAATGAATTATGTTATTAATTGGGTGAGAACCTTATCCAGGTTGTTCTTAAAGTAAGTTCTTGATCGTAATTGTTACAGAAATTAAAAAGTGTATATTTAGTGGGGGGGGGGTTGTTTTTCAAAGAAGTAAGCCAAGATAATAATCACTCACTTTGAAATATAATTGCAAAGATGATAGTCTAAGGCAGAAATGAAATAGATACAAGTTGAAAGAAAATGAAAAGAATAAAATTTTTAGTACATAAAATTTATTGAAGAAATATTTAAAAGGGTATATGAGAAGGTATACTTACTGGTGTTAAAATTATATTTTGAAATGCCCATTTTTATACATGCTGGAAATTACATGTTTTACAGCTATTTAAACATATATATATAAAAGGAAAAGTTTGATGCCTTTGTCAGAAGGTACAAGAAGATGCAGATTTTTCAAAGCTAGAAAACATTATCCAGACAATTTGGAGACTGTTGATTTACTGCATCTGTTATGTTTGGAGTGATAAGATAGCAATTTTCAATAATTTCTAAATGATGCTTCGTATGCTTTGAGCTATGGAGAGGTTCAGGAGTTTGTATTGGGGGTATTTTCCTGCGCACTGTTTAGGGGCTGACATAAGTGATTCACTGTGCATTTTCGTCTTGTCTTCTGGACCTAAGAAAAATAGAGTTTGCCAAAGGTGATGGAACTACTTACAAATTCCTGCTCTCTTCAGCGTGCCCTTCCCCGGAAAGGGTGCCCTGGCACAGGTTAGGAGAATGGCATGGGGCACAGGTGTCCCCTGTAGGATCGTCACCCGGTGTCAGAGCTGTAGGACTCCTCTCCGGGTGGATTCTCCAGACTGCACTCTCTGCAGCAAGCTTGTGCGTGGTAGCACAAACACAGGCCAGCAAGCCACAGAATCCTACTTATTCTCATGCTGGGAATCAGACCCAGGACCGGCTGCAAGCCAGGCCAGCACTTGGCTCCTGAGTTACGCACCAACACAGCCCAGCCTGTTTGCTTACCAAGTCTTGGTTTTGCCAGTTGGGTCACCTAGCCATGGCTAAGCACCATCCCATTTCCAAGATTTCGCAGTACGACACGGAAAGTGAGCCAGGTCTCCTACCTGCCAGTGGGGAATCAGCGAGATAAGATAGATAAAGTTATGTTTGCGCTTTGGCCATCAACCTACTTAGGTCCAATTAGTGGTAAATGTGATGATTTCTGTTTGGAGACGGGAAAAATTGAACCTTGAACATGAAAAAAGTTTAAACTAATCTGATGTAGTGTATGAATCGTATATTGTGTTATTTTACATCATGTCTATAGCTTGGCATCACAGTGGGCCCAAAGTATTTATGAAATGAGAACTGAGTGATGGGTTCTTCTATTTAGATTCTTTTTCCTTTATAGGGCATCTTTCCCTAATCACACTTGGAAACTGCAACCCCTCTCTAGACTTTTTTATCTCCCAGCTGTGCTCTTTCTCCTCTAGTTCCTGCTGCCTTCACCACCCCTGTGTCTGTCTTAGCACGGTGCTGATTGTCAGTTCCTGCATAGAAACCAGCTCGGACAGTAGAAGTTTGTTTATGTTTTCAAACTTACTTTACATTAGTGCTGAGCTGAGACCTGATGCAGAGTAAACGCTCCATCAGCCCTTGCAAGAGTGAATAAGTGAGTGAAAAGCAGATGAATAAACACATAGAACTGTTTAACAATAGTAACAAGACACAAGGGAATGTACTAAGCATAAATATCTGCAAACCCCACTTCTTTTGGTTGTTTTCCAGAAGACTCCTTCTTTTGTTGGCTCTTTGTTGGCCTAAAGCTGACTGCATTTCAGTTGAAGACATTTCTTGGGCATTTTGGATGCATATACAGTCCCACGAGCAATTCCCTTTCACAGTTGTTGAGATGGGGACTCATTCAGAAGAATTTCTGACCTTACACACAGTGGGTTCAAACTACAGACATAGAGAATGATGGATACAGGCAGAGATAAGGGGAGAGTGGTGGACTGAAGAAATATTTCCTTCTGATTTCTTGATTTTTAATGACAAAATAGAGAGTGAAATTTTGGCCAGAAGTGATAGAAATGTAGGTGCTGGATATTAAAGAAGAGAGGAAGTGTAATAGCATGCAAGCCGCACATGCCAAGCTTGAAGGGTGTAAGCACTAACTTAAGCTAAGCAGGCCATGGGACATGGCTGTGTATTGCCAGCTGTGTTAATAAGCATGAGGACTGTGGGAAATGGAGCTCTGGCTTCCACTGGGGTTGTATTCCAGCCTTGGGCTTATGACAGAGGGAGACAGGAGGCAGAGTCTAGTGTGATGACTGACCACCAAGCCACATACGGAAGGAAGTGAGAGCAAGCAGGGGAGGGAAGGACACATGCTGTAAGATCATGAGCATGAAAATCTGGACAGGAAAATTGTGTGGGTTGAAGTTTATAGGCTGTGAGCTAGAAGAATAGATGTGTTGATCAGTGCTCGTGGGAGATTCCATGACTGATCAAAAGTGCTTTGTAGGTGTACATGAATGGGGTGAAGCAGAAAAAAGCAACTTTGAAGATAAAGATCAAAGAAATGAGAAGCCAGGATGGGGGAAATGTTATCTCTGTATATTTTAATGAATGTGAACATCTTCAGGAGACAAGAGTGATACTGAGGCTGAAAAAATGTCTTCAGAGATGCTGAGTAGAGGTCCTCAGGGAGTAGGGGACTGCCACAAGGAGAGACACCAGCAAGTGTGAACTGATAGGGCAAGAAGGAAATCTGTGCCAAAATGCTCTCATGTCAGCAAGGAAGGCGCATCATCTCCAGCACCAGCTGGGGTGGGAGACAAATAGACCTCGCTGAGAGGGCTGCGTGGAGAGGGGAGATGAGGGAATTCCCAGGTTGCGGTCAGGTGAGGAATAGGAAAGTCATGATCGGTGATTGACATCCAATAAAAGATGACACTGTGAAGAGCTAGTAAAGGGAGGAGTTGGTCAGCAGCTCCCTGGGAGCGTGAGGATCAGATTCTAGGGCTGAGGGCTGGCCCGCAGGCTTACAGGTCCCTTTGTCCATGGACCCCTCGTGAATGAAGGAGGAGGAGAGAGGTGCCTATGGGATGTGGGGATGGAGCATATCGCTAATATGAAGAGTGCACTGGCTCTGGATGCCTGCTGATCTACAAACCTGGAAAGGAGCAGCCTGAGTGGGCACTGGCCCACTCCTCTCTATGATGAAATCAATATTATACAACTCCTTTTCCATTAAAAACCTAATTTCATTGTAGAGTATAGTCTCAGGTTAACCCATGACTAATTTATCAATCAACTATTTTATGCGAACTTAATTTACTAAGTGAAGTTAAAACCCAGCTAAACTCATGAGAGGAATAAAAGTGGCAGATTGATAAGGATAACTTACTTTAATTCCTTTAGAAATACTCAGACAATTTATTAATGTTGTCTTTAAAAATAAAGCAGATAACTAGAAAATCCTGGACTGATATGTAGAGTTGTTGGTGCTGTGGATTCTTCTCTTGAATAAGCACTTTAACCTACTAGGACACTGTCTCGGGAGACACAGAGCCTTGCTTCAGAGCCAGGTTTATTTGGAGTAAGTTTCTCCTTTTCTCAGCTTTGCTATCATTGCCAGTAAAGTAGCAATTATATTATGTCTTGTATATGAAACTGTTGTGAGGACTGAATGGGGCACACTTCACCAGGGGCAGTAGAGACATAGTCTTTAAATCCATTTTATTTGTGAGAAGCTTTTACTCAGTTGTGAAAGCTTTCTTTAAGAATTTAAAACATTCAAGTACAAGTTTCCACATGAAGATAGTTGGAATGGAACCCGGTGCAGGGTGTGTGATTGTTAGGGGAGACTGAGGCAGGAGGATCACACAAAGCCATGAGTTGAAGATCAGCTTGAATATCCTAAGGAGACCCAGTGCCAAAAAAAGTTAAAAAAAAAAAAAAGGGCAAAATCACAAGTGTGCAAATTTTAAGAAGAATCAAAATAACAAACATACAAAAGCAGATACAGAAAAATAACAGATACAACTCTGTGGAGCTTTTGTTCCTGTATTATCTGAATTTCTTGATTTCTTCTTTATTATTCAGTGTTAGGAAAAACATTTCATGGAGATTATTTCTAATCTAATTCAGGCTTCTGTTTCTAGCGTAGTTCATTCAACGTTCTTTTTATTGTTGGTGGTTTGTGAAAAGTTTGTTTAAGCTTCATGCATTATCAATAGCATTATGCGTGTTTAAGATTGGTATAGATTTGGAAAAATTCGTAGTAGTGTCATTCATGAGCTGAAATGTTAAAGTTCCCCATAGCTTACAGCTCCATGTATTCCAAACCTAATTTCTCCCCCATTATCAGTGTTGGACATCATAGAACATTTTTAAATCACCTGAGAGGATCAGCATATGCACTGGAGAATTTTCTGAGATGCCATCCCTACATGGGAATAGTTGAGCAACACAAGAAAGTGCCCATGAAACACACAGATACGCCTTACTATGCCCAAGCTAAACGTCCTTGATAAAAGGTTCCAGTAACCTATCAAAACCCCTAGCACCAGTCTGCAACCCAATATTAAGCCAACTCAAAGATTCTGACTATGGGGACATAGGGTTTTTAGACACAACAAAGTTATAAATGCAAACAAATCAATTATTATCTGAAAAATTGTGCTTCTATTGAATTTTGGGTGAAGAAGCACAAAATCATATAGTATGCCTGCAGTGAAAACCAGAAAGTCTGTCTATGAAATTTCCTATGTATAACAACCAGCAGTATTGGAGAGCTGCTTATTAAAATTTATTAATCCCTTCAAGTGGTAGAACATTATTAGACCACTTACAAACTAGTCCTAGACTCTTCCAGTCCACCATGAAGACAATTTGTGATTCTTATTTAAATTATAGAAATGCATGTGCATCCTTGCTTTTTAAATATATCCAAGGTCATACAATTTTGAGAATTTGGGCACCTGTCAGACCCAAAACCTTCGTACTCTAATCCATACTCTTTGGCCAGTACCATAGCACTGTCCTCAGAGGATAGTGCTCTGAGGTGGATTATTATTCAGTTGATAAACATGTTTATTATGAAAGCAGTTGATTTCTCGTATGATGATTGGCAGTCATGTATGCCATGCACAGTCTAAGTGAGGTACTGCATCCAGCTCCAGAAAGATGCTCTTAGGGTGAAAATGCAAACTTTCCTAATGTTCAGACTTGGATGTGGACCTGAGTTCTGCAGAGGTTTTCTGGAGACCACAGCTATCCCCAGCATAAATTACACAGGCTCCTGTCCTGGAGAGGATTCCTGAGGAGGACAAAGCCTTTGAGGAGCTCCACGGCAGCTTTTATTTCCCTTTCTACATTAACAGGTATGGTTACACCTCTCAGTATCAGCAACACATAGTAGGTCTAGATACACTGTTGAAGAAATATATGTGGGAGGGAAACACCAAGTTTTAATAGCACTTACTTGCCGATGGTGACATTGTTCATGCCTACTATTTCACTACCTGTTTAAGAAATGTGTGCTAGGGGCTGGGGATTTAGCTCAGCGGCATAAGCGCCTGCCTTGCAAGCAGGCAGTCGTGAGTTCGATCCCTGGTACCAATAAAATAAGCCGGCACGTTTCAATCCTGTGGATAGCCCCACCCCAGCATTTCGGTAACTGGAGTGAGAGTATTGGATCCGTTCCTTTTGAGCACATGCTATTGAAATGCCATTTGATATACAAATGCCAGTGCTAGGTCGAGTAATATGAAGTGCCAGCTTCAGGGCCCTCACATCAAAGTCAAGGGTCTACAGTAAGGGCATTAGGGTTGTGGGGCTGTCTCTCCTCCTTTCTTTTGGTGGGAGGGGAACAGGGTTTTGCAGGTGGTCTCCAACTCACTACATTTCATTCTCTGTGACAGTGTTTGTGTATAGCTCCTTATTTCTATATGAATTTACCTAGGAGCAAAATTGTCCAGTGCAATTCCAGAAATTGGGGAAGATTTTCTGTCCTGAAGATTGTAATGTTGACTTTATCACATTCTTTCCTTTTAATATTTGAAAATAAAAAGGGGAGAGAAATTGAAAGCAAAGTTAAAGATTCTTAAGTCCTTGAGCCAAATGCACTCAACCCAGCCAGTCTAGACTAACCGGTTCCAGCTGGCTTTCCATGGAAGGTCCAGCTCTGAGCAAATGTCCCCAGTCTGCCCTTTCACTCCTATGGATACTCTTTTCGTACTAAAAACCAACATCTGTGCTACTCAGGGGAAGAACGCCATTGACTACATTTCTGCCCAGCAAAGTAGCACATAGGCTCCTTGTGGGTGGCTTTGCACAGTGACGCTGCAGAGTGCACCGGAGCGCACATCCCACTGGAAGCTGCCGCTGAGCCTTAACCCGGGCGCAAAGGAGCGAGGGCTTCAGTAGCTTGTGGGTGCTGTCTGTGCTGGCAGACGCCCAGCTGTTCCGCAGAGTCACTTTTGTCCTAGCTGGACTATCTTTTAAGAAGACCGTGAGGCTTTCTCCTCACAGCAGCACTACCTGGAATTTCTTCTTGTTCACCATCTTCAGGCTACTTAAATTCATCTGTGTTTGAAATTGCCTTCTCCCCTCCTTTTTTTTTTTTTTTTCCCCTCTGCCTCTTTCTGGTCTATGCCTGTGGAATCAATAGTGAACTGGTTTTGAAATATTTTAAGTAATAATTTACAGATAAAATTCATACATGAAAAATGAAAAATAGGTGGAAACACTCTTTGTCCCCCGTATCTAAGGGAACTTTCTATGAAGCAGAATTTGAAAAGCTGGTGTAATGAAGACAGCCTGAAGCCAGCAGTTAGGGTCACAACCTATTGGATTCTGTTCAAAAATTCACTTCCATTTGAGAAACACTGAGCTGTTCAGTGTGCCAAACAGTAAAAAGAAGAAAAGAGCTTAAGAAACTTAGGAAAAATCACGCATAGGAACAAGTGTAACAAATGTAAGAAAAATGTGAATGCTTTCTTGGGTTTCCAGACAAGGTCCTGGTGCCTTTAAACCACCTCGGGCCTTGCTTTCTGTAAAATCAGAATAAATAACAGAAACGCACCAAGTGCAGCATCAAAGCCCTTCACACCCGCGACCCTCGAGTCTGCCCCCTGGCTCTTCACTTTGACATGAGCAACAGCGGTGTGGCAGTGAGATGCCACGTGTGCATATTTGAATTTTTTTGAAAGCTGAAGCCAAGAGTGTCCTCAGTCAGAGAGGCAGGTGCAAAAATAAATAGAGTGCACAGTTGCAAAGGGACAGAGACACGTATGCTGGATCATCGGGTTTTCTAGAATACTTCTCCCACTTGTGTGTCATGTGAAACCGGGCTGTCCCTTGATAACAAAACGTCTTTCTCTACTGGAAGCTCTTAGCCTCAATTCTGTCACCAACCCAGTTTCACAGACTCCAGCTGTAAGTCGGGATAAAAGGACCACAGCAATCATGGTGTCTTTATAATGTATGGGATGGAGAAAGTGAACAGATTCTATAACCCACTTCCCACCCAACAGTAACACCGACATCTGGTGTATGTCCTTTTGGCATTCCGTATATGTCACTTTAATCTGTCTAATATGTCTGCACACACACACCAACACATGAATGTCTATTTCTAAACTTTCTTTTCAGTTGTATCAATGTTGACACTTTATTCTTTAAAAAAAGAAAGCAATGGTTTTTACTCTATGCTCTCATTTTTTTACTTTAAAATGAAAAAATAAAAATGATGATACAAAATTTCAAAACAAAATAATAGGAGATTAACAGTGATCACTCTATTGTGTATTGTTATCTTCAAAGCACTTGTTTAGATTATGAGTTACAGGCATGATAAAACAAGGCCAATCAAACAATGAAAGCACAAACCATTCTTTTTGATGAACTAACAGAAACTAATAGTGTAGTTATCTATGTTACAGATATATATCTTTAAAATTTTGTACATATATATTGTACATATATAAATTTGTATATATACATTTTGTGTATGTATATTTTGTATATATATATATCTTTAAAATGGGAAAAGGTATAGATAGATATATACATACATACATATATGTATCTTTTAAAGTATGTTCATCCTAACACCAAGTAAGTTTAATGTACACCCTACCCTCTCCACCACCTTTTACTCTGTTGACTCCTTCATTCTAGCTACCTTTGTCTTTAGTGAGTGGTATAGTTTCTCAAAATCTCACATTTCTAACCTAAGCAACTTTGGGCAGTCATAAAAGTCATTTTGTGGCCCATTTCACGTAGACAGATTTCATGAGTTCATTTTTTTGTTACCTATTTGGAGAATGAGTTTTAAAGACATGAGAAGTAATGTATCTAAAGTGATTATCAAAATATTTTCTACGTCTCTGGTCATCAGAATAACACTAGTTACAGTTTCTGACAGCTGGACCCGCAGTTTTGTGGCTGAGGTCCAACCATGACACTTACCATGAATTTTGTCTCCATTTCCCCTTTCATCAACATAACAGTCACTCTTGGAAGTCAAACTTGACAGCACACCAGAAGTTCTTGGGAACTTTGGGTGATCTTTGAAAGTGATACTGATTTAATTGGTGTAAGGTGCAGACAGGGCGCTGGGATGTTTTAAAGCTGCCTATGCAGCAGGCACTCTGCGACTCCCCGATTCAGATCTCCAGTTCATCTGTGCTCCCCCACCTCACCCCTCCAGAACCTGCCCCATCCTTTTCGTTAATGACCTGGGTTCTTTTCATCTGGTGCCTGATTCAGAGACAGCCGAATCCAGCCACGGTCAAAGTTAACAGTGCTCACAGGCATTACCATGACTGAGAACACAAAAGCACAAACCTGGGAAAACCAGCATAATGCCAGGAAAATAAGGTCAAAAGGTATTTTTCGCCTCTTGGCTTTTAAAAACTTACTTATCATTGAGTTGGGAGTTATAAGGTACTTGTGTAGTATGATCAAAGCTATAATTTGATTTTCCAGTAAGACAATGTAAATAAAATATCATCACAAATGTAAAATAAAATATCACTTTCTAAAACTTTTCTTTAATTGGTATGTTTGCAGTTCACAGTGCTTGCATTCCTCACAGGGTGCTGGTCCACATATGTAACACATCTCAATTCTTTTTTATGTCCCCTCCCTACCCAGCCCTCCTCCTCCATCCCATAATTATAAAATATCTGTCTCCCTGTTTCTTATCATCTGCCTTTCATCTGACTCTTTAATCGATTTATATTCTGGATTTCTCATTTAAGAGCAACCAAGTAATATTTAACCTGATTTATTTTACTTAATATTATGGTTTCAGGTAAAGATGAATTTAAAACCTCTTTTTTTAATGTATAAGTTGCATTCAATTAAATCCACAGGTCCTTAATCCTTAGAACAGTTGTCTCTTTTGGGAAGTCCATGAACTCATGTAACCCCACTCCTGGTAGAGTGTGGGATATGCCTTTAATTGTGTTCTTAGAAATAAGTTTAGTAGAGATTAGCAAAGAATAATTTGTACCCTTTCTCTGTTTGGCACACCAATAAATTACTCTGTATGTCCTCTTTATAATTAATATTTTAAAGTGAGAATTTGAATTCACTTCAGAGTTTAAATAAATAAACCATGAAAAATCAATAGATGTATTTCAGTCTTATAATGGATTTTTAACACAATGGCTAGTTTAATATTAAAGTGTAAAAAAAAAACCCACTTTCTGACAAATAGGCAACGTGTGTTTCATAATGCTATGATACTTATAGTTATCCAAATCCTTTATTTTTCTTGGGTTTTGTGGTGAATGTCTCTTAATTCAAGTCTAAGGAGGAGTGTATGACACATTTCAACTTTAATCCTTGACTGAGATTAATAACAAGTACAATTTATTGAGCCTTCTAAGTATTGTGGCCTGAATTTAAATCTTCATGTCCAAGCTCCTAGTCTGTATATTATCATTGCTTATTTGGAATAATATTTTTCCCCTTTGAGTTTCCTTTGATAATCAATTCTCCCTTGATGTTCCTTCCTTTCTTTTATGCACCACATCCCTAGAAGTGGTTAGGTTTCCCCACTAGCAATGAAATTGCCACCTGCCATTAAGGACAGGTCCAGGGAGGGCTTGGGAGCCTCCTTCACCTTGATGCCAGTGCAGGTGGGCATCTTACTTCATGGTCCACCCAGGCTCCTCCAGCACTTCACAGAAAACTAGGGGTAGTGTCTGTGGCACAGGCTAAAGGAGAAAGAGCCTGAAGGCTCTGCACTATGCTGTGTGGGTGCTGAATAACTGCCGAGAGATTCAGGCCCAGACCTCTCATTCATTGGCCATGTGACCTTGGGCACAGACAATGGAGCACCTTTTTTTCCAAAACCCAGGTGCAAACAATACCTGCCTGCCTGCCTCCCTGTAAATGTCAGCAGAGAGAAAGTTACAGCAAAGCCACAGGTGAGAAAAGGTTTTGTAGACACTAAAGTGAGATAAATGTAAGATCATGTGACTATGTGTGTGTGTGTGCAAAATGAATACAAGTGCTGATTTTTAAGGATAAAGGAAAATAAAACAAAACCTGAGAGCCACACTCCCTACCTCTGCCGTGTGTTAAGACAATGAAAACAGTCACAAAGGAGACTTCGCCTTGCTCTTCCAACTTCTGTTTTTGAAACTTGCATTTTATTTTTGTTAGTCTACATTTACAATGAAGATCACTGTCCCTACCACTAGCCAGAAAGATTCCTGAGCTTAGAGTGCCTCAGCCAAAGCAAGAGAGCAGGAGTGGATAGAAGGATGGGTGAGTACTGCAATAGACAGTTATGAAAAATGTGAGCTCTTGCTACATCCACTGAATCTTCAAAACTGTACCCCACTCCCCAGAAAGTCAACCCCACTTCCCAGGAAGAAAACACTCCCTGTGCCATTTGTGGAGGAAAGTCAGGTAATACTCTGGCATCTTTCTTTCTCCCAGTGGATCCTTTCCTGCTCATTAAGAGTCTGCCAGGAATATGCACCCACACCAGGCTTCTCTGCTCCTCCTTTTCTTCTTCTACCAAAATTGTGTCTGTCTGTCTGTCTGTCTCTCTCTCTCTCTCTCTCTCTCTCTCTCTCTCTCTCTCTCTCTCTCCCCCTCTTTTCCTTCCATACCCTTTTCAGGGTACCAAAAAGTATCATATGGTTTTTGTGGTCATTCATGGAAGATACTTTCATTTGAGTCTCTTAAAATTTTTGAATATGCATACACTGGTAAAAAAAAAAAACAATAAAAGACACTTATGTTGCATTTCTCAAATGACCAATGATGTTGAGCATGTCTTCATGTACTTATCTGTCACTGTTATTTCTTCATCTGAGATCTGTGTGTTCATCTCAGATGCCCATTTTTGGATTGGGTCTTTAAATTTTGGGACCCTGATTTTTTTCAGCCCTTCATATGTTCTAGAAACAAGTTCTTTGTCTGAGAGACAATTGGCTATTGTTTTCCCATTCTGTGGGTTGTCTTTTCACTCTGTTGGTGATTTCTTTTGAGTTGCAAAACTTTTCAATAAGATGAGATCCCAGTTGTTGATCTTTTGAAGTACTTCCAGTGCAATTTGGGTTTTGTTCATGAACCCTTTTCCTACCCCTGTATCTTCAAGATTTCTACCCACTTTCTTTTCCAGTAGATTTAGTGTTTTGTTTTCGTATTAGATCTTTGATCCATTTTGACTTTAGTTTAGTGCATAGTGATAGACATGGGTCTAGTTTCAGTCTACAGCATATGGAGAGCCAATTTCTCCAGCATTATTTATTAAAGAGACTGTCTTTCTTCTGGTGAACATGTTTGGCTCCTTTATCAAAGAGAAGGTGGCTGAATATCTTTGTTATTCTGTCTTCATCTTCTAGTCTTTTCCACAAAGAATGGCCATCATCAAGAAGTCATAACAAATGCTGGCGGGGTTGTGGGGGAAAAGGAACTCTTCTCCACTGCTGGTGGGAGTGCAGACTGGTGCAACCACTGCAGAAATCAGTGTGGAGATTCCTCAAAAAATTAGGATTGCAGATCCCATTAGATCTATCTATTCCCCTTCTGGATATTTTCCCAGGAGATTGAAAACATCTTGACACAGTGATGTATGCACACCCATGTTTATAGCAACACAATTTGTAACAGCTAAATCTTGGCAACAACCCAAATGCTCATCAGCTGTGTAATAGATAAACAAGATGTGGTATTTTTATGCAATGGGGTACTACTCAGTTGTAAAGAATGATAAACGAGGCTTTTATAGGTAAGTGGATGCAACTTGAGGCATTCTCATAAGTGAAATAAATGAGACTCACATGTAACATCACATTGTCCCCCGAGTGTTAAAAAACTGAAGCAGTAAATAAGGTCCAAAATGTACAATAGATATCATGAGAGAGACATGATGAGAGATTGCTCAGAAGGAAAGGACAAATGAGATGGGGGAAGAAGCAAACAGAGAACTATACTACTAATCTCTGTTGGTTCATCAATAACAGTGGTTTCTGCTTTCATTGTCTGATCATTTTTTCCTGCCTGTATCTCGTAATCTGAGCAACTACTTTGAAGATAACAGTACACAATATATTAATCATTGTTAGTCTGTTATTTTGTTTTGAAATTCTGTATCATTTTTATTCTTTTTTAAATAAAAAACATGAAAAAAAAAACACATATTTTCCACACTGGTGTTAACCTAGCCTCGAAGCTAGCCTCTAAGTTTGATGAATCGTGTTAACAAAAATCTTGCACTCGAGTCAGTGAAAGAACACACCCTGTAGGAATGCAGACTGACAGTGGTATTCAGACACAGGAAGAATTTCCAGTATTGCTTCCAAATATAATAATTCCAAAATGTAATAAATAGATATAAAGAAAAAACCCAGTGTGTTTGGAAAACTAATTATTCTTATCTTTTTGTTTTATAGCTACTGTCTTCCTGGAGTTTTGGAAGAGGAGAAGAAGTATACTGACCTATACCTGGGATCTTATTGAATGGGAAGAAGAGGAGGTGAGGCTTTAGGAAGCCAGGAGGCACAGACACTGAGGGAGCTCATGGTGTGGAAAATCGCTGCGTCCCAACTCTTCAGCCAGGAGTGATGCATACATCAGACTTCCTCGCGATGTTTTCTACCAACGTGACTTCGTACTTCATGAAGATAATAAAGATCAGTAATGAAATAAGGGTTTGCAAAACTATTTCCGTGATACATCCTTAAATTACACTAGTGGAAAAGCATGCTAATTAAAATAGACTAAGGTTTATTTGGAAAATAACTGACGTATTGTTTTTTAAAGGATATATCTTGGAAGACAGCATGAAAGCAGGAAAAATGTAGTAGTCTTACATTAATTCTTGGAGGCATTTTTTAAGTTTGTGGTGTTGATAGTAACTTTAACATCTCTTCTAGGAGACCTTGCGCCCCCAGTTTGAAGCCAAGTATTACAAGATGGAGATTGTAAATCCCATCACAGGGAAGCCAGAGCCCCATCAGCCTTCCTCCGACAAAATCACCCGTCTTCTCGTCTCTGTCTCAGGAATATTCTTCATGGTAAAGTGCAGTCTTCATTATGAAAATGCTGTGGGGTCCCAGAGTGATCAGGGTGTCCTATGATGCGAAGTCATTTTGTGACCTTGAGAATGTAAAATAATAGCCATCTAATTTCTCTTTCAAACTTTGTTTCTTGTATCGTTTCCTTCTTATCTCTCTCTAAGATACTCCACTTAATGTATAAAAATGTAGGGAGATAAATCCAACCTACAGTATATATATGATCAGTTCACTAATAAGGAAATATTCTTTAAATAACAAAAGTAGGACCGGTGGAAACACGTAGTTGTTTTTAAACACGTACTTGTTTTTTATCCTTTTCTGTCTTATTCCACTATGGTAAATACATCCTTGATGATATACAAAGCATTTCTTTCTGATAAAACCATAGATGAGTTCTTGACAATATAATTCAACAAAAAAGAAATTGAACTGTTAAAAAAGAAAATACCTTTAATACCTTGGTAATATATTCAGTTCAACAAAACAGAAATCATAGCAGATGTTGGAGATTTATAAAAGGGAATTTGTGTACTTCTTTACTAAAGCATTCATTGGAAGGAACTAAGATCACCTAAGACTAAATGGAAATTATCTGAGGCACCCTACTGAGTTGAGTATTTTGTGTTAAAAGAAAGCCTTCCAGTTGAGTGACAAAATGCAGATAAAATTTGTACTTTAGAGGGATAACTGTTATCATACCCAAACACCTTAAATATTTCTCATTTCTGTTTTGTTGTTTGCAAATTTAGTTAACTAAGTTTGATTCATTTTAATTTTGTTGTGCATGTTAAACAAAGGCCCTCACTTGTGCTAAGCATTTACTTTACGGCTAAGTAACTCCCCTGAACCCTATTTATATTAAATGCTAGGTAACATTCTTGGTCCTTTCATGTCATCATGGTGTTTTGAACTACACGTGCACTGTGTGGTGGTTAAATCCACCATCTTGCAGAGTTACCATGTTACGCTTAAATCTTTTAGTGTTAGTTGTGACTCTAGTATAAATTACTCCCTCAGTAGGGAAAATATACTCAGTGTATCCTTTCTAAGGAAAGTCAGTCCTTTTTTTTTTTTTTTTTTTTTTTTTTTTTTTGTCTTTTTCATTTTTACCGGTACCAGGGATCGAACTCACGACCGCCTGCTTGCAAGGCAGGTGCTTATGCCGCTGAGCTAAATCCCCAGCCCTGAAAGTCAGTCCTTTTAACTCTTGGGGACAATGTCTCTGATCTATGCCTCTGCTTCAAACCTGTTAAGGATGCACCTCCGGGTGCCCTCTCTGGTGTCCTGTGTCACAGATTTCTCTGGTGATCACTGCGGTATTCGCGGTAGTGGTGTATCGCCTGGTGGTCATGGAGCAGTTTGCATCCTTCAAGTGGAATTTCATCAAGCAACACTGGCAGTTCGCCACATCTGCCGCCGCGGTCTGCATCAATTTCATAATCATCATGTTGCTGAATCTAGTAAGTGTCCTCTGTGCTGCTCTTAGTTGCACACAGGGGTGGGAAGTGGAAGGGGTGACGCCCCCTCGTAGGTGACACGTCTTGACACTGCCGACAAGATAAGACAGATGTACATTTTCGGCACTGACAGCTCATTCTGACAGAAAATATTCCACCTGTGTGGTTTAGGTGGTGGATTTTTGAAATGCAAGCCAGCGCTGGTTGGATTGCTGCCTCTGCCTTTTGGGTTTATAATCTAGACTGGTGAAAACTCCCAGCCATTGAGTATCTGATGTGTACTTGAGAGGGGCCAGGCACTTTTTGAACAACTGAGGGATGTGTAGAATTACAAAACCACTTAAATAAACTCGGGCTCATAGGACTGTTTGGTGGAAAGATGCAGAAAATTTGGCTTGAAAATGAAGGCTTGTGATCTTTAAAGCAACTACTCCACTCTTTCTCTCTGTCTCTGTCTCCCCTTCTCCCTCCTTCTCTTTTTCCCTCTTCCTCTCCTTCTTTCCCTCTCCATCTGTTCCATTCACATGAGGAGGATGACAATCTTTCCTTCACCATGGCCTGTGTGTCTGTCACGGTCTGCTGCACTGGGCATTATTATACCTTGGTTATTTCACTATATGACCACTTTGTCAGGTTTGTGCAATTTAATTCCTCAAAGAGAGGGCTTTTTGTTCAGCATCACATGCATTTATCAATATGAAGACCAAAAGTCTGTGGGAGACATCATCAGTTTGCCTCTGCAAGGAAGTCAGTGGATGGAAACCAATCTTTTTCTGAAAAGAAGAGCTACTAATTATTGTATTATATATAAGCAATTAGAATTTGGTTCCAAATGTGGTTGAAATGAATGCTTCGTGCTTTGCCATGAGAGTCCATAGGGCATCTTCTATTTAATTTTATTAACCTGGAAAGGCTGTCAGAGAATAAATTTTAACCATTGTTCAGAAGTTTATATCCACTGATTCTGCTTTCTTCAGTTTCAGTTTAATTGGTTGAAGAAGCAAAGTATTTACGGTGCCTCCAGATAAGGCATAAAATACTTGAATTTATGCCATTGGATCACAAATGTACAACAAACATTGAAAAAGTACAATGCTAGATAACTTACATTGTGCAAGTTAATCTAGAATTCAGACAAAATAGTTTTCTGATCAAATATAAATCTCTTTTTTAAATATATCTGATAAAGAGCATCAAAAATAAAACAATAGAGCATTAATAGCTACATATATAATAATTGGGATTATACATCAAGATATTATCAATATTTGTCTCTGAAAAATAAAGAGTATTGGTGATTTTTTTCTGTCTCTGTTGCCTGATGTCATATACATTGCATTTTCTAGAGACCTTATTTTAAAGAGATCATCAGTGACAGAATTGAAGTTTTGTTACAGTTTTTTTGTTTTTTGTTTTTGTTTTTTGGGTTTTTTTTTCCCCTGTGGATTGAACTCACCACCTTGCACTTGCCAGGCAGACACTTATGCCACTGAGCTAAATCCCTAGCCCTGTTAGAAGTTATTAATATATGACTATATAAAATAGTAAGAATTGAAAAAGGTGCTAAATGACCAAAAATAAAAGAATATGAATTCAAAATTGTACATAGTGGAGTAATATAATCTACTTAAATGCTATCTTGTTATTATTTAAGAACATGAAATCCAGTTACATAGCAAAGATATACAAGGTTACTTGATTTTTTAACTTTCTGAAATATACAACTCACCCACTTGGATTTCAAAACATAGGAAATGACAGTCAACTGTTAACAGTATCATCTCTTCACAGTAAGATATATGCCAAACACTTTCGCTTTGAAATAACTTTTTTTCTCATCATTCAAATATTGATCTCTGTATGCAGTATAATTCATAATTCATAATCAGAGAAAAACAACTTCTGCTTTGAAAGGTTCTACCATGGCATAAACTCAGGGGCGTGCTGGATGTGGAAGGCATTTTCTGTTTTAACTTCGCACTGAGTCACGCGTACAACCCCAGTCATGTAGGCAGTAAGTTTGGGTCTTCTCTAAGATTGTGTCTTTCACTGAGGAAAGGAAAGATTTGTCCATGGCTGGCTGGGCGCCATCCTGCCCACAGCCCATGACCATGCGGCCCTGCTGCCCACCTGTGCACTCCTGTGTCACCTGCATCCTCTCAGCTGTCTGGGAATTGTCACTTGCTGTGTCATCTCTTCTCCGTGGGGTCCTGAGGACTCTGGGCACAGACCTAGCAGATTTACTTCCTCCCCTCTGTGACCCTCCACATCCCATGGACCATCTGTGGCCTCCTGCTTCTTCATTTTTCAAATGAGGATGGTGGAACTCACAGATAAGGGTACTGGAAGATGAAGTGAGCCCTTGTCTGGTGTGTGGAAGCTGCTAACACAGAACTCGCCTTCCCTAAGCTTGCTTTGTTCAGTATTGTAAATTTTTTATTCCTTTTTTGATGTATGGATACGCCCATTCCTTCTCAAAAAGCAAAAACATTTTCTTTCCTTTCTCTGTTTTTTTTTTCTTTAATAGAGTTGATTACTCCATTTCTGTTGGTCCAAGATATGGATATGACAGTCTTTTCATGAATCTACCTAACTTTTCAGACCACATCTGCATTGATTTATACTGAAGTTTTGTTCTTTTATTTTCTTCATTTCTATCACACTTTTACATATAAAAATAGATATTTGTATAATCAAAATTGTCTTTGGAGAGGAAGAAAAACATATACCTTGGGTCATATTGTATCTTTTAAACAAATATACTAATAAAATATTTTAAGAGGCATGAGGAAAGTCTATTGGACAAAGATTTTAGGCAGAAGTGTAGGATGAATTCACAGGTAGAGTGCAATGCTCAGAGATGAGGCATAGATGTGTTTTAACTACCGAAAAGTTCAACCATATAAAAATTTCAGTATTTTCATTCTTTTGATGTCTTAATTTTATAACTTCCTTTTAAAGTATGTTATCCTTATCATTCCTTTAAATTACAAAAATCGATGCCTTGTTATTATAAAGTATATTGAACTATACAAATTTTAAGATACTGCATAGAAGCCAACTTGCTCAAAGCCTAAGATGCCTTCCTTTGCCCTTCCCACCTTTAATCTACATGTGCCAGCTACTGGTGATTTGTGTGGCAGGTCTCACATCTCCTTCTTCTCCACATCTCCTCCACCCTATCACTACCTGCAACAGAGCACCCCACCCCTGCTCCTATTTGATCTAGTAGTTTGTTCCCAAGGTCTAGTGATCTTCAAAAGCATCTTGGACAAACCTAATGGACTGACTTAATACTTCTGAAGATAAGGACTCTTCCAGACAAGGAAAATTAAGAAATGAATGTGTTTAATTAATTTTTGCTTGGGAAAGCACGCACGACAGCTCTGAGACAGACACTCCACGTCCAGTGTTAACACTGTGTACCCACCTGAAGAAGGAATCGTCCTTCAGTTAGAATGTGAGGACCCAATGCATGATCCAGAGCCTGCATTTAAGATTTATGCTCAAACATTTTTCTTATGAAAGCGTTCTTCGTCTTGTCACTAATAATGAGAAAATAAATACTGGTGCCTTTTCAGTGGTGTACTAGACTCTAGTGTTACTTGGATCATTCTGGTTGTGGTTGAATCAGCAGTCTCTGCTTCACTGCCAACCCCTCTCCCAAGTTACCGCCCTTTAACTACAATCATGACTGGCTCTCATATTTCTGTATTTTTTCTCTCAAATGATTGGTACACATTTTGTTCTCCCTAAGATGATGTGTTTGTTGAGGCTCAATTATTTCCTCCAAAACCCTTAATTTTACAGAAAGCAAGGGCTGTATTCTGTAGGGCGAATCTCTGCTCAAAGCAGGAAGACCTCTGAAGGCAGGTGAGCATGGCATTATCGGAGGTTACCCACACAACCTTTGGAGATCCTCAAATCCTGCAGCTCTGCCCAGCTGAATACCATTCACTCTCGGTGCTTCAGAGCAAACATCAGAGTCCCCAGGAGAAGTCAGAGCTGTCTTTGCTTCTCCTAAATGTTTGTGTCTAATTCTTAGACATTTCAGCATAGAGATTCATAGACTGATGGAAGTGGAATAGACTATAAATACTTCTTTACCCTTGCAACTAACTTAGGAGATGAACTTTAAACACATTTAGCATAAAGAAAGCGCATATGTGGCCAGCTCAATCTATATGAAAAGATTGTTACATTCATTTTTAATTGGCTTAATAATAATTCTTTTCTAAATTTATATATTTCTTTTCTACTGAGGATGTTATGGTACTTATTATTAACTATTAAGGTATAAATTATTAAATATCTCTTCTGGCTCATCTGAATCTACATATGAATTGAAGAGCTTCATCAAATATAGATTGCAATGTGCAGTATTATATCACTGAAATGTCCATCTAGAAAAACTAAAAGTTCCACTTGTGTTATTTTAAGAATAAAACTGACTATACAGCTCCTAAAAATGTATTTTGTTTCTTAGTAGCTGGAACTTAGGATCTCTGCGCCACCATCTTTCCCAAATGAGAGACTTACACTGAAAATATTGTACAACTCTAATGGTTTCTCAGCTGTAATTCAAAATGCGCTACATAATGAAATATAGGAATGGTAATAGTTTAAAACAAATGTTTCCTTAAATCAGCCATATAAAAACATATACAGCCTAAATCCTTGTATATCCCTCATACATTTCTTTCATCTTCTCAGTGACTGATGGTTCTGAGTTTTCCTCAAGGGCTTCTCTCTTTTCCACCCCCTGCTCACAATCTCACTGGGCTTCCTCAGTTAAGCAAGTCATTACATTTTGCTTGGACTGTTCTATGACCTTCTAACTTGATAGTTTTGCCATTTCTACTGTAAACGCCTATCTCCTTCACACCTGATTTTTGCAAGCATGTATCTAAATTGTAACTTTGGATCATTTTAGCATAGGCTTGAAACTGTTTCAGGGATTTCCACTAGCTCTGACATAAACCCTACCCTCACATACCTGCCTCCTGGGGTGGGGATCACTGCAGGAACCCAGCTTTCTCCTCTGCTCTCCTGTGCTCTCTCTGAGGCCTCCAGCCTCCCAGCCACTTCCTCTATCCTCCTGCGCTTTGCAGCTCCCCACCCCTGTGTGTGGCTCACAGTGCTTCTTCTGTCTAAAATGTCCCTTTCTCTTTTGTCTCCTTGGAGAATATCGCTTCATCTTTGAAAATAGCAGTTGTAGATTATTTCCTCCCAGATCCTTTTTCTCGCTCTCACGTGGAGTTGAGTAATCGCGTCTTTGTTTTAATAGCAGCCCGAGGCTCTTGGGGATGCCTGACCTCTCAGCTCACTGACTCTTGGCAGAATTACTAGGCCCTCTGCGAGTATTCTGTGCAATCTTCTTTCCCCACTGTCCAAGTGCTGAGCGCATGTAAGCAGAATTCTTGCTTCCTTGGTTTTGAACACCCAGGTCCTTGCTTATTATCTGAAAGGTATCTGTTGAACAACCTTAACACATGCTATTCTCCAAATGTATGGGCATCTTTCATATTGCATGCCGTCAGATTCTTTATGTGTTAGACTTGTCTTTTCAAGCGTACAATAATTGTTTTACATGGAACAAAATATACAGCCATATTTATTTAACCAGAGACTGTGCATTCTCTAAATATTTCAAAACAGGTCAATCATGGAAATTCTAAATAAACATTCAACTGGGGAGAAATATAGGAATTAATATAATAAAAACTTGATTACAAGTCTATTGTATAGATTGTGAATGTAATTTTAAAAGTTTTTTCCGTTTCTTATTACGCATCAAATTTTATGCAACAACTTTTAAAACTGTGGATTCTTGATTTCCACGAAAGAATGAACTCTTTTTCCTATTTCTCCTCTCTTAAGATGACATCCATTTACCATACACAAAGCACATCAGTACCAAAGAAGAGAAATTACTAATAGTTTAGGGGTAGTGTCAGTACTCTCCTGGTTCTGCTCTTCCCCATCATTGATGTATTTGTTTTTTATTTTAAAGAGAATAAAATAAAACAGCCAGAGATTTAGCTTGGTGGTGTAAGCACCTGCCTGGCCAGCGTGAGGTGGTGAGTTCAATCCCAGGTACAAAAAAAAAAACTAAAAAAACAAACATAAAAAAAAAAAAAAAAAACAGAGTAAAGCAAATCAGAACAATGCAGGACTTCAAAATAAAACAACAGGAAATCAACAATGGCTGCCATAATATCTCTTGTTTTCTTCAAAATAGCTGTTGGCTGACCCATTTCCATGTCTCCATGCCTGGGCTGTTTTCTCAGATGTGGTCACCAAGCCTCAAAATATATTTACCTTTCCTAGTATGTGTTATTCTCGGTCACTCATTAGCCTGCACACAAGCTGCTAGAAGATGGGGCAGATCAAAAGTTTGGACGTAGGGCTTAACCAAGAAAGGGGTTAATGCCAAATGATTCATTTAATAACAGGGTTGGCTTTTCTAAACTGTCTTCATTTGGTTTGTGTAAATCTCTATCCAAATCTCTAGACACTCAGAGGGTAGAGAGCTGGAAAAGAGCAGTCTCTCCTGTTCTGCAGGAGTCTGGGGGTTGTTTTCACGGTGAGTCTACACTTGGGGCTCCGACTCGGAGATTAAGGGTACTAAACTGCAGGGCCCCTTGAGCTACCCTGTGTGTGAACTGTGCCCTAGCCCTGCGCTTGCTCCTGGCCTCCTGCCTAACTGATTCTGCCACCGAACTTCACCACGGCATCAGCGGGGAGCCGGTGCTGTCTGAGCTCAGAGTGAGTTCTAGCATCCTTACGGTAGCCAGTCGTCCCCTGATAAGACGCCTCTCTGAGGTCTTTCTGCCACCCCTCTACTCCACTAGGTCACTGTCACCTCTCCTGTCCTTCGGGCTCCCTTTCCTGTCAGGAAGTCCATGGAGTCCATGCCAGCCTTGGGCATTTGCACCACATCTCAGAGGAGCTCGGCTCAGGCTTCAGCTTGCCTCCCTCATTCACAGCTCCATTTGAATGTCTATCAAGAGGAGCGGCTGGAGGAAGTAGTTCTCTCACCAGCGCTGCACTCCACCCGCTTCCCTCTTCCCCACAGACCTTTTACCTCCTGACCAAGTGCATATTTGTTGCCATTTGTCTCTGTCCACTGGAGTTTAAGTTCTTCCATGAAACTCAATACAGACCGTGTTTTTGTGTGTCCCTGTATCATCCTCCCTGTCTCTGCTCACTCAAACACCTTACCATTCCACTCCCCTGCCCGAGTGACAGCTGCCATGCACCACACTGTAAAATCGTGCTCTCTGTGCTTCATAGCTTAGACTTTACAAGTCGGTCTTCACAGGCTGATTGCATAGCACACCTTGGTAGTGGTCCCAATCAGCCATTGCATCCGGGCTGTGGATGATGCAGGTTTTCAGTTAAACCCAGAAAGCTTCCTACTGCAGGACAGCCTCTCCTGTGATTCGGAACATTTCTCCACAAGCTTTGCACTCCAGTGAGCACCCAGCTACAGGTATTCCCTTCGCAGGCTTGCAGACAGGCTCTGTGTGCTAAGAATAAGATAGAAGTCTTGAAATGTGACAAGGCACAGTGTCATGAAAGTAGGCTGTCATAGCTCATCCTAACTCAAGTACTCACTTAGTGGGACGGTGTTGAGCTGGGCACCTGACACTAAGCCTCAGTGCCCTGCTTTGTAGAATGGGCATCATCATACCCACTTAGAATTGTTGCTAAGGAATAGGAATATGTGGAAAACACTGCTGGGCACAGTGACAATACTCTGAATAGCAATTATTTAAGCAGAACTAACTTCAGCCTCCATGAAGGTGGCAAAGTCGGTGATATCAGTGCAGTGACCACCAAGCACTATTTGTGGGTTGGTCAGTTCCAGCCCTGAGAGACCTCGATGCAATTGCCTCACTTGATAAATGAGGCATGGAAAGGACTTGCTACGATAAGAATAACCTTGATGCTCGTGAATTCCAGGTCATCTCATCTTCAGATTGAAAATGAAGGCTTGTGAGTACAGTAAAATAAACAAGCAAACAAACAAAACCTGCCCTAGAGCATTTACACAACTATTTTTGGTTTTGGCATAATATTTCCATCCCAAGAATATTTTAGGTCTGAAAAAGAGAAAGGAACAAAATCATCACAGTCGTTCCATTATAAGGACACTCAGGGGACTGTCAGCAACTTTTAAAGTGAAGTGTACGTGTAATTTTGCATGCCAACAGACAGAGTTATTAGAAACATTATTCTAAACATTAATTTATTGAATTGCGTGTATGTAGTCACACACAGACACATATACATCATAAACATGTAACACCTTTTGTCTGGAGCAAATATGCTTTTTCCAACTACATTTACTTAGCCAACTTTAAAATCTATGTCATTTACTTGAGTCTACACAAATGATGGTTAGAATAGATCCCAGAAGGGCTCAGGCTGGCAGGAGATGAAAACTATTAGCAGGAAAAAAAAAAATCTATCTTACACACAACTTACATATTGTGCGGACTTGACCTAGATTCTCTTTTAAATAACCACTCAGTTTTTCGTTAAAAATGCAAGCCGGCAAATTGTGTTTTTTTTTCATAGTTTGGAAAATTATTTATGAATAATAGAGAATTCATGGCTTCTATTTCTTCCTCCAGTGTGTCAAAAGACTAGAATGTTAAAGTTCAATCTCAACTCATCCATATCTAACTGAAAAATTTGTTTACTTTTTTCTGATTTAGAAATTAGATTACAAAACAAGTTAACATGCAAGAAAAACTTATTGCAGATAACAAATTTTATACATATACTTCTACTTATGTCTATTTTGTATATGTAGATAGATATATACAAAGCACTATATCTTAAGTTTTAATGAATTGTTCCATTTAATTTAAAACGTAACCACTTTGTGGAACATGATTTGCAGAACATATTTTAGATGTGTCTTTGAATAATGCAAATTTCAACTTTTGCTAAAAGAAAGAAATATTCATTATGCTTTCTTTCTATTACAGGCCTATGAAAAAATCGCTTACCTCCTCACTAACTTAGGTGAGTCCATTTTTATTACTTCACCGTTAGTAAGAAAACTAGTGGACACAGAGTCTGTAGTCGCTGTACGCATTGTAGCATTTTATGGTCTTTGGTTTCCTACTCTGTTAGTAACAGTGAGAGCAGTGCTGGAGGAGACCAGTGCCTCTAGTTGCTGAATACCTCAACTCCCAACTAGCAAAGATGCTGCCTGTGATTTTTTCACCAGTTTTTAAACTGTTTGTGTTCTATGTATAGTTTTGCATAGACGTGTTTTTAAAAGTCAAGAAGTTCAAAGAGATTAACAAGGAAAACGAGCCCTCCGCTACATTACCTTCCTGCTTTCGGTAAAGCCCACCATGGAACTGTTTTTTTACCACCTTATGAGTTTCTTATATTATTCCCCAAGCTGTTCTAAAGAGCATGACTCTATTGCTACTATTGGGCTTCTGTCCTTGAATAGCTATTTCTTTTCTGGTTAAAAGTACTAACTATGGAGACTCTGCTCTCAGTGTTCCTCTCTCCACATCTCCGCACCTGGTACCTGACCCACACTGTTACTTCTCCTCCTTCCATGGAAGTTGCATCTGTGTACTTAACCTAGTTATTAACTAATGCTCAGGTCCCTATGTCTGCATAACTGATTTCAAATCTAGGACATCCACTGTACGTAATTACATTTTAGAACCACTTCTAATTTTTTTTCACGAAAATGACTTGAAGTTTTACATATCTCCCTTTATTTACCCTAAACTTTTTGCCAAAATTTTAAATTGCCCCTGAATCTGTAAAATCCCATCAAGTATTCTACTCAGTTCTTAGGGTTATCTTTCAAGTCTTCTAGCTGCCCTGGACTGGATGGGTCATACTCGGGCTTACCCCAGCTCCCTGGGAATTCCTGCCACCCCTTGTCTCAGTTAGATAGTTCTTCCTGTCTCCTTTGCTCCTGCAATTCCTTATATTCCTACCTGAAAGTAAATGTCTTTAAACTTTTTATGTGTGCAAATACTTTCTTCTGTCCTCAAGTTTGATTGCTTTTCTGGGTATTGAACTCTAGCATGCAATGACTTTTCCCTTAACATCTTTCTACCTGCAATGGAGATACCTTGGTATGTGACAGGTGTGAGTCTCCAAACACATCATTAAGTATCCCTGGTGTAAGACAGGCCCTGGTGTATAATAACAAACATAATGACCACAGAGCAGAGGAGAGGACAGCAGAGGAGAAGCATTGGTGTGCTGTCACCAGAAAGGAAATGAGCCATCACTAACTAGCCAGGTCAGCTGTGGCTGAGCCGGAGCGAATGGTAGACATATGGGGAACCATAAAGAGGCATGATGAAACCTGCTTAGAAAATTAGAGAAAGTTCAAGCATTAGAGCCACAGTGCCTTAGGAAAGAAGGAACCAGTGACTCTGGGATGTGAAGGGCTCCCAGAGGGGGTTGCGCCCTGCCTCCCTGTATTCTGAATAACGCTTTGAGAAGTGTTATGGTTAGGAGTTGCAAGGAGAATGATTATATACAGGACACAATTTATAATATGATTTTATGATGGTCACCCTGAGTTAAAGTGCAGGAAATCTCCCCACAGCACTAAAGACCTAGAAAATCCAGGTGAAACCCTGGATGCCACAAAATGTCCTGCATGAGTCTAGCTGAAGACCTAGAACCCATGACAATGACTCACACCAATCTGTCTTATGGATCTGGGCTGGGAAGTCCCAAAGATCAGCAGGGGAAGCGAGAAAGTCTATGCCAGTTGGGTGAAGGAGCTGTGCCAGCAGGCAAAGGGTTCTGCAGTGGAGCCAAGAAACGACACTAAAAATAACAGCCAGAGCTCCCCTGAAAAGTACCACAGCCACCCTAAGTGACAATGAGATCCAGAGGTCCTCTGATGATGAGACACCCGAGTTCATCCCAAGAAGCCAGCGTTTCTCCTGGAGGTTAAATAGCACCCATCTTCCCGTCTGGAACGAGCAAGTAATGATCAAAGTAAGGACCAGAGCTCCCCCAAAGTGAACAGCAGCCATCCTCAGCAACAAGGTCCCAAGCCTCCAGTGATAACAGCCAGGTTCACATCAGGGAAGCCAGTATGACAAGCTCCTCTGGGAGAACCAACAGTCCTCAGGTAGCCATCCACACTCAGCACCACGCCAGTTTCGTTCAGCTGGTGTTAAGCTGATCACCAGTTCCTAATGCATGAGAGTGAGTCTCCCCCACCACAGGAGGCAGCGTGGTGAGAAGTCAGGGAGGGGAACACATCTCTGCAGAGAGACTGTACAGTGCAGGGGGAATGACCCATGGTCCAGCCTGGGCTTTCACACATCATGAACAGAGCCTGTGTCACCCCAGAGGGCTGGTTCCCCTGAGACAAGGTCTCTTTTATTGCCAGTTCTTTATATTTATTCATTATAAAAGCACTTTAATCTCAAGACAGAAGAAAATATAAGACCAATTTGGGGGAATTGTAGAATGTGTTTTTAAAAAGCGGGTGAAACCAAAACAGTGATTGGTACTGTCTTTTCTTTCTGTCAATAGCCCAGTGATAGCCCTGTGTTCATATATTCATAATTATTCATCAATAACCATTGGACTACATTTATTTAAGTTGATAAAAATTGATATTTTCTTAACATATAATCTACTATATGCATATATTCAGCTTAACTTTTAACTGTGCTGGTTTGGTTTTTTGCTGTTGACGGTGGTTTCTTCTTTTTTGTTTTGAGACAGAGTCTCACTCTGAGGCTGGTTTTGAACTCATTGTGCAGCCCAGGCAGGTCTAGAACTCGCAGTGATCCTACTACCTCAGCCTCCCTGGTGATGGAATTCCAGGGGTGCACTACCACACCCAGCCTAACTGTGCTAATTTGTGTTTCATATTAGAAATTAGAACTTATTTACCAAAGAGATCGTATACTATCTTATTAAAATGTTTTTAAACTATATATTTCTTGAAGTTTTTCAAATATTTTCTTTCTGTAATTTACAAAGAAAAAACAAACCAAGATTTTAGTTCATGTGAGCAGAGGAGATGGGTTTGAACCCAGGGCCTTTGCACTAATACTTATCCCTGGCTTGTGTTCCTGTGTTTCTTTTAAACAGGGCCTTGATACATGCTACGTTTCCCAGGCTCAGATCTTCTCTCCTTGGCCTCGCAGAGGGCTGGGGTTACAGGCATGCACCATTACACCTGCTCGGTTCTTATCTTTTTTTTTTTTTTTAATATGGGAAGAAATGTATGGCATTCATTTCCAAGTGGTACTCACTTCACTTTGGTTTTGTGTTTGGGGAGAGCTGTATCAGGGTGATTTTAGGGGTTCCCAGTAATAACTGCCTAAAATAGTGGATGTCTATACTTAAGGTTAATTCCAAGGAACAAACTAGGCTGACTGAAGAACCAGTTTTGACTGTGTCAGAGGTCAGACCTGCCTCACAGGGTCACAATCATAATGCACACGGGAATCACTGCAAGGAGTGAAGTACTCAATGGCAAAACAAGCTGGGGTGTGCCTGTGGGTGCCCCCAGCAGCCCGCTTATCGTCCCTGCCTAATCTCATTAGGGAAGAAGTAGGTTATGCTTCATCCAAAGACACATTCTTATTGACAATAGTATCTATATCCCCAACTATATCCAGAATTCATTTTCTCCTCCAACGAAAGGCAAACTCAAGGTCCCTCACACCGTGCTGTACATGCTGACAACACAGCAGCTGCAGATAACTGTTTCTCTCCCTTATCATACAGAACTTCTGTAAGTCACCATCATCGCAGTGAATGCCAGGGTCTCGGTCACTGCGGCATGAGGGACCACAGTGAGCCGGTTTAGAACAGTTTGTGATCACCGAGGGTCCTGCGTCCTCGGCCAGCCCAGCATGGAGCTGTGCTCCAGGGCATGGCAGTCTGCAGGGCTGAGAGGTCTAACGTGGCTTTGGCACATGTGTGACACCTTCTATGGGACTCCCAGGAAAGCTGATGTCTTCTGTAGCCCTTGTCTCAGCTCCAGACCCTGTACCTCCCTACGTGGCTCACTTGGGTCCTTCCATGAGGGATAACAGGGCTTCCTACAGGACCACAGGCTTCCGAAACTAAGACCTCGAATGCTAAGGCAGTCTCTGATGGCACCTTACCTGCCGGTTCCCTGCTGGTCAGACCAAGTCATGTGGTCAAGCTGAAAGTCACCAGGTGCTCATGCCCAGAGGGTTCCCTGGAGCACTGGTGAGAAGATCCCCAGCACATGGTCTTTCTGGCACAAAGCCTCGGCGTTGGGAGCATTGCAGTCTTGGTCACAATATAATATAAAGCGGTAGAAAACTTTTCAGCATGCTGACAGCCTGACTGATCTCTTCACTTTTATTTAGGGGCCTCTACCCCACTGATCCTTAGTAGTCTTTTCTGGTTCCAGATTTCATGTCCCTGAAGCTGTATTCCTTGGTTTTCCATTTCACAAGCTCACCAGAGCTATTTGTGATTCTTTAGTTATGTCTGTTATATTGCTCTGATACCCATACTGATCAAATTATTGAGTGCATTTAAATAAATTGTTACATTAAAAGGCAAATTGCCATTAAGCACCGTCAACATACCCCCGCTCACTTGAACACATTTGTGCCACTTTCTGAAGCCATTCTGGAAGTCCTCTTTCATAAATGTCTTTGTGAACCATGATCAAAAACAGAGGGAATGCTGCTGCTGAGGGCAGGCTGGTGAAAACATCACATCATGACCTCATCCCTCTGTGTAATCGCTCTGACACCTGCAACATGTGACTCTTCCCCACAGTCAAAGGGACCAGGAATGTTTGGAAAATATTTTGAATTGGTTTAAATAAGGCATCCAGAACCGCCTCAGAAGTGTCAAGAACACTGGGCAAGCGCGTTGGAAGTGAGAAAGAATAGTTCAAGATGGGTGAAAGGCAATGCATCTTTTAACCAAATTTTAAAAATTTAGTCCTTCACCATATTTTTACCATACCATGTATATATGTATTTTCTCCATAAGACTGAAAAATCCTTAATGTTAGGTCACTGAAAACATTTACCTCTGACTTTCATAATACTTGTTATGATATTTGAAATTCATTCATTCTTAAAATAAATATAGAAGACATAATATTATAAAGTAATAGGAGGAAAGAACACTATAAAATCAAAATGTATTATTCTTTTCATTTACTGTTAAGTTTAGCCATCTAATAGTTTTATTACCAAACTTTAATTAGATCATCTGTTAGGCTGATTTATAATTTTTTTTCTTGTTCTGTTTTTGTGAAGTTTGGATAACAGATTAGCATAATCTGATACTTTTAATAATCTGATACTTACAAACTCAGTCTGTTCTGATAAACAGTAGATCTTAAAAGACCAGGAAAGCCATGACTCTTGATCCATGTAATAAAATACAAGAGAAAAAAAGATAAGGGAAGTTAGTAAATGAATATAAAAACAAGTATACATTTGCATGTATTCTAAATCTATCTATCAATTGATCAATTGATCAATCTATCTACTACCTTTTCAAACAATGGGACTCAGCTTCAATTTTAAAAAACATTAAGTCTAGCTATGCATCAGTGAAAACAAAGACAAATCCAAAAAGGCGAAATTGACTGATTTTTAAGGAACAAGCACATTTACCAAGAAGAAGGTACCAACAAAAACAGATGTAATTATACTAATATCAGGCAAACCAGAATTTGAAAACAAGTTTGAAGATTACAGAGGGTTACCTCATATTGCATAGTGATTTATGAGGTCACTATAACATTCATGATTTCTTGACAAACCTTCTAGATGCAGAAAACTAAAGCTAATATAATATAAAACCAACGTGATGTATCCACAGTTAATACATAAATAAGCATATGTAGTATTTAAATATTAAATTTGGCAAACTTTTTAAAAATAGCTATAAATTGCATAGCCAACCAAAACCAAATATTCTTTACAAATTCTTGACACACTCATTAATTGTATTTACAAGACTTAGGCACACATGAATTTGCATGTTTTTTGTCTCCGAGCAGATATCATACAAGACACGTGTGTGGATTGCAATGCAGGGCAATTAGAAATGGGTACCAGCCCATCTATTCATGAGAAACGTTACTAAAATTTACGCTTCCTTTTTAGAGGAATTCTGGGTACAAGTGAGATAACTAAAGCATAGTTCAGAAGGAAACGGCAGCAAAGGCCCACCCCGTGGACCCTGGGGGGCACGTTCTGCCAGTGTCCTTTGGTGACAGAAGGGAGCCCTGGCTCCCAGCCACCTCGGCCCTCTGCCCCAGCATCACATCTGGACCTGGTGACCTGGCTGTCTTGTCTCGCTCTCCATGGGGCTCATCTGTGCATGCATTTGGCCTGTACTTAAACCAGGTCCTATTCATTCTCTATCTTTCTTGAATTCTTTACTCTATATTCAAATACATAGTAGATACCTGTATGTGCTTTTTACCATTGATTGGGGAACCAAGGTGGTGGTCCATTCTGCTGTCTGTATCCATTATCCTCATCTTTTTCTCAAGTCACAGAGCTACAGGGTGTGAGGGTTGACAGGATTCAGAGAAATCATCTAACCTGAATCCTTCATTGCGTAGGTGACAAAACTGATGCCTCCCACCCAAAAAATTGAGTCACCTGAAAGTGGGGTGTAAAGCTGAGCCAACACCGCTGTCTCACCCTTCTGTCACCTGCTTTCCTTTCCTCTTTATCACAGAAAATGTTAATTCTTCAACTAAAGCTCTGACTATTCAGGTCCGTGTATTGAGCGATGCTAGAGTGAAGAACTGATCTATCTTTACAGTTACCGCTAAACTGCTGTGACAAGACAGCCATGAAGGTCTAGCTATACTAATAACAGGTGCTATGCTTCTGTGGGAGCGGTGGGAGAGTTTAACCGTCCTCTTAGATCTTGCTGTTACTTCTGCACATCAGGTGTCACCATTCACCTTTTGGGGACCCAGACGCTAGAATTCCGAAGCTCCGAAAGTGCCTCACAGAACTAGCAAGTTACCAAAGCAAATCTTGCACTTGGGGCTTCTGATTCTGTGTCCTGGGTCCTCCCCCTTCACCTGGTGAGTGTCCTGAACCCTGTGATCCTTTCAGAATACCCTCGAACCGAGTCGGAATGGGAAAACAGCTTTGCCTTGAAGATGTTTCTTTTCCAGTTTGTCAACCTAAACAGCTCTATCTTCTACATCGCCTTCTTCCTGGGAAGGTAAGTTGACTGCATGCTTGCCAGTTTTGTGCAGCACAAAGCACCACCAGCAGTTTCCCTTGCCAATTAGTTCACAGAGGGCACAAAATCTTGACCCCTGCCTTGGGAGACTTTGCTAATCAGCATTCGTGTGCATTCTTGCTCAGAGGACTGGCAGCCAGAGCCAATTAGAGTTGGCACCAAAAATAAAATCTGTGTAGTTATTCTGTTAGGGAAGAAAAGAATGTTTGTGTCAGCCTGCATTACAATTCCTTAATCTGCCCATCATCGTTATGTCCTGTTTTCACGTTCCTGTAAAACGTGGCAGGGTTGGGGATGCACGTTGGCTTCATGGATGTGTTTTGCTCTGTGACCACCACTCTGCCCATGCCTGGGAAGCCTCCTGAAGGTGGAACATTTTGAACCCAGCCATTCAGTACGGAGTGGTCATATTCATTAACTTGGTCGCCACGGCGTTAAACACACGTGGGAAGCATTCAGTGCCATGGGGCTGCTGCGTCTGTCCTCCCTGACCCACGGGTACTGAGTTCCAGCATAGCTTGTTCCTTTTCAAGCCTGGTGCTTTGATGTCGCCTAAGCATCTCAAAAGTCACCCTGACCGGGGACAAATCGCACCCATCAGCCTTATGTCACCCACGCACGTGCTCGAGCAGTGGGTTAGCAGGTGTTCTTCATTCAATGGATGATGAAAATGCTTCTTCTTTTTCTTAAGATTTGTAGGTCACCCTGGGAAATACAATAAACTTTTTGACCGCTGGCGGCTGGAGGAGGTGAGTGGCCATGGGGGAGCCCGTGAAGAAGGGGTCCTTGTAGAGAAGAGTTCACTGGGCCCCCAAAAGACCCAGCTACATCTTTTCTTAAAAATGATGATGTCTGAAAAGAATAAACTCTGAAATTCTGAATCCAGCTTTTTTAAACCTTTCTGTCCATTTCTGCCACTTACAGCTTAGCTCCCCTGGGTTCATCTGCCCTTTGGGAATTGTTACTCTCTCAACCATCAGACATGTTAGGTTTTCTTTAAGAAGGGAAGTTTTAGTCCCAAGAAATCTCATTCAAAATATCACCATATAAACTTGTAGATGTAGCTTTTAATTTTGATGCTGTTTCTTATAACACTGCTTAATATTTTCTAATAAAAATGCCACCATTCTTAATGTCTTTCTGGACTTGTGTCACATCAAAACATGTCTTCTCACTTCTATAAACTAGAAAGAAGGTAATAGTTTACTAATTTAATAACTGTTAAAAATTATTAGTATTTTTGCCCATTAAGACTATTCTGAGATAAATGTGGTGGTGCTTTCCTGTAACCCCAGGGCTTGGGAGGCTGAGGCAGGAGGATCACCATGAGTTCAAGGTGAACCTAGTGAATTCAAAACCAGTCTGAACTAAATAGATAAATAAATAATCACTACTTTTTTCTAAATTGAAGTCACAAATTAATAAAAAGTACTTTTTACTTAGCCAAATACGATTATGGAATTATCTGTATCTTATAATTGTATTCATTTTTAGACTCCTCACTGATCAGAATGTGTTTTCCTTCTCTAACTCAAAATTATTATTCTAAGGATTCTAATGTAAAATCCTCATTAACAAAAAGTCACAATCTAGAGATAGGCTAAGAAAAGATTTCCAAAAAACTGTGGTTGAGGTAATTCTAGTTCCCATCAAAAATCCTCCTCAGAACCCAGGGTGGCTGCACTGAAGTTATCTTCCCACATTATTTTGGATATTGATTGTAATACATGGCTAAAGCCTCAAACTTCCTAAGAAGATCAGTTGATCTTGTGTTACCATAAAATGGGGCTCGAGTGCTAATTAAAGTTACTTCTGATTCTCGGTCCTTTATTTAACGCTCCAGAGTATCTATTTTCTCTTCACAAGTTGGCAGTGTAATACTCAGATGGACACATTGCTTATGGATCAGGGTTAATTCCCACAACGTGCTTAGCCCAGCCCTTAGCTGAGGAAGGCTCTCCACCAGCTGCTCCTGACAATCATTGCATCCCTGCTTCCAAAGATAGACTAAGACCTTTCACGATTCTGGAACTGCTTGGAAATCCCCAAGTTCAAGTCCCATTTTTATTCTTTTTTGACCCAGTATTATGCCCACATCTGACAAAAGTCTGGCCACTGCCCACATGGGAACCAAAGGCTGGACTGTAAAGCCACAGTGACTCACTAAGCAGTCACATCGCCTCAGTTCTTGTAACTTGTAATATTTGTAGTACCCAACAGGAGCTGTGGAGAGTGGGGTGGGATAAATAGATGGTTGTAGCCAGGTAGCTTGTATGTTGGTGACAATTTAGGAGCTACTATCACCAATAATTTGCTTACTTGGATATTCTTATTCTTAATTATGTCATTCTTGGAAACTTGGATTGGTCTTTGAAAGTCCCAGAAAAATTAACACTGGTGTTAAGAACAATGTTTCCTAACCATCTCCGAAATTTTCCATACTGTCTGTGAGATGTGTAGTGGTCAGAGTCTCCAATTTAAAAAAAAAAAACAAAACAGAAATAATAAATGTCGATTTGTGATTTACTGTAGAAATCCTGAAGTGTAGTTAGCATGAAGTGTGATTGCAAACTGCAGTGAGTGTCTAGAAACTGTTAGGATACAACAGCTTTAATCCCCTTGCTTCTCTCCTTCACTCTGAACGCTCTTACGCTGTCACTTTTGAGTCACTTTCCACAGCAGTTCTGGAGTCCTCTCTCCTAGCTGCCTTAGCTAAGCTGTCCTGATGCCTGGATGTCCCAAGTCAGTGTGAAATTGTTGCTTTCGCAGAGCTCAGTGGGGCTGATATGTGATGAGGCAGAGGATGCACTGTCTCCTTCCCACAGCCTGGCGCTCGGCAGCAATGGTTAGATGTTCTTTCCTGCTCTTGTACAGATGCAGAAGAGGACTTCCAGAACTGCTACAGGAGTGGGCAAGATGTTGGGCTGAGTGTGTGTCTGAAGGAAGGGGACTTTTGAGGAGGAGGAATAACTGCCAAGTCTGTTACACTATAATAATTTTTAAAAATTTAAATATTTACCACATTTCAATCACACTGCCTGTCCATAACGAAAGATAAAGGTCAGCCACTTGAATGCATGCATACGGCAAATATTTACAAACATGTGCCATAGGCCGGACTTCTGATGGGCAGCGTGAGGTGTGCAGATGCAAAGGTCCTTTCACCTCCCTGATGGCGTGAGGAGTGCTCAGAAATAAGACATAACCAGGAACCAGCACGTATTTTCTCCTTGGATTCCAATCCTCTGCATTCTAATCCTGTCCCATTCAAAGCAAGATCCTAATGTCTATCAATCTCAGTTCTTTCTTTTGTTAACTGCTGATAAAAATAGTTATCTCAGTATTGGTGATTGGTAGATAAATTGAATGGTGGTGTGAAATACTAGGCACAATTAACAGTAACCTTTATAAAGAAAGAAAAGTGCCACAACCACATTAGAGCGTATGAATTGGCATTGCTGGACTTGTGAGTCTTACACTATTAGCTATGCGATAGCTCACAAAAATAACTTTGCTAAATTCAGTATGGAACCTGTATGCTTGATGGCCTACACTCTTGGAGTGCTAGCACTGTCCGGGAATCATTGTTAAGTGCTCTCCATACTTTTATTCATTTACCCCTCAGAACAGTTCTTTTATATCATCATTTTACCCATGCAGAAACGAAGGTGTAGAGAAGTTATGCAGTTTGTCTAAGTTAATGCAAATATTCTTTTCAAATATTACAAGTTACAAGAACTGAGGCGATGTGACTGCTTAGTGAGTCACTGTGGCTTTACAGTCCAGGTTCTGACTACTGACCTACCCCACCACCTCTGGGAGACCATGGGGCATGATCCAGGGTGTGAGGAAAACGTACTTCGCTACGAGGTGGTTGTCTGCTCACCAGCTCACACATGTAGCTAGATTGAGAGAAAATTCTGCGGGAAGCAGAGTGAAGGACTCTACCTCCAGCTTCATTATCTGCAGAGCACAGATCTTCACACCTGCCTGGTGGGGTCAATGAAAAAAAATAGGTGAAGGCATTCAGCCCAGCCCAGCTGCCCATGACCATCGCAGGGTTTGGAGGGGTGCTCCGGAGTGAATACCTGGGTATTCTACACACTTCTCATGCCCTTTCACACACGCTAAGCAAGGGCTACTTTAACCAAGAGAATTTTAGCATATGGAAGCAGTGCCTTCAGCCATCATTATGTGAAAGGCAGATTACCAATGTAAAACCTTCAGGTCCTTTGCCTTTCCCTATAAATCATAAACTTGTCAGGGCTCCAATTCAAGTTTCAGCAGAGTCATAAATAGCCTGTCTGCCAGCCTCTTGGTGTGGCTTGTCCTTCATGGGGATGATCCAATCACAGTTTCCTGTTCCATACAATAACAGGCCATAGTTGGGGGTATCAAATACATTTGGTAAGCAGAACTTACTCTTAATGTGGTAGAAAAGAGCAGTGCAGCCGGGGATATAGCTCAGCGGCACAGCACCTGCCTGCCAAGCACAAGGTTGTGAGTTTGATCCTTGGTACCAAAAGAACAGTGCTTTAGGGCAAGGAGCCACTGCTTCTTCTCACAGGACTAGCTGATACTGCATGACCTTGTGCAAATCAGTTTGCCTCTAAGGTTCTCTACAAAGGCACAGTGCTTCGGTTTGCAGCTGTGATCTATTACCTGCCACTGTGCCTTGGTCATTACTGCATACGGCAATGGGATAGAGATGCAGAGATTAGAGGTCCTAAATACATCCTAAAGAGGCTTGCTTGGATCTCTAAATTCAGACCTCTCTAAGAGAGAAACACGACCGCTAGCAAAGTCTCTCTCTGACTTGGATTAGAGAGTTAAGTCACTGGCCGGGAACAGGAAAAGTAGGCTATTTCAAATTCTAATTATGTGTTCCTTTTGAAGTCCCACTGGTACTAATTTGATAGAAATAGAAACTGTAGATCAAAGCGGTACTGATCGACTGCCATCTTCATGAGCAGGACACGGACCCATTTCTAAAGAAACAGACCTACGCTTCCCCCACACGAATAGCTTCCACAGTGCACATTTTTAATTAAAATGTATTGGTTATATTTTCTATTGAAATCTCATTTGTGTGGGGGCAGCATCTTATTAAACATCTAGAAAAGCAGAGACTCACAGAGACTTACAAGCCACGATTTCGTGGCTTGTATTTCTGACTTAAGCATACATGAATATATATAGATAATCCTTTCCAAGTGGTAGATTTTTCTTCACACTTTCTCATTTTAAGAGTGGGGTAGACTCAATGCCTGATTCCTAAAGATAGAAAAGAAACATAGAAAACTGAGTAACTTTCCAATGAAAACATATCGGAGAAATACTGCATGGACCAGATCGTGAAGGCTGGCCTCACCAGCAGGGTTCTCAGAGAATGCCACACCAATAGGATCCAAACTGGCACTTCCCAGCTGTGATCTGCCTCCTAAGTCACACAGCCCCAGGTGTAACCTCAGGAAAGCATTAGACAAACCCAGATGGGGTGACTTTCCGTAGGACACCTATCCATCCGGCTGCCTTCAAATCTGTTAAGTGTATGGAAAACTGTTCAGACCAGAGGAAGCTGGTCTGCATGTCACAGGGTAGACTTGAGGATCATCTGGGAGCAGAAACAGGATCCCTGGCACTGTGTGAGGAGCCTGGAGCTCGTGCATCACGACGTCCTGGTGTTGCTCCTTCAGCTTTGACGAATATCCCATGACGATGCCAGGAGCAGAGCATGGGTGTAGAATGCTCTCAAGCTGCTCTGCAAACTTCCAATAAGTCTGAAGTCATTCTGAGACAAAAATACATGGCACCACAATGTATTGTGATGACTCTGTCACTGGATTAGAAATTAGCAGCTACTAGTCTCCTGCCTGACTGCCAAGCCACACTGAATATTCTGTAGCATTCATTAAAGGAGATCAGGTCTGAAACAGAGCCTGGCAGACCATAAGTACTGATTGAAAGGTCAATTTCTTATGCTTGCTGTTATTTTTAGCATCAGCGTTGCATTATAATCCCTGAAAAGTTCCCCAGGATTCCATTTCTTTCTTGTTTCCCCCCTCTAAGTGTCAGGTGGTATAACCCAGTTTTAGAGCTGATTGTATAATCTGAAGGTGAGAAATTCAGGGTCCGCTGGGAAGGAGCAAGAGTGTCATTACTCTTCTCATTCTGTTCCAGTGCCACCCCAGTGGCTGCCTGATAGACCTCTGCCTGCAGATGGGAGTCATCATGTTTCTGAAGCAGATATGGAACAACTTCATGGAACTGGGCTACCCGTGAGCATGTTGCTTTTGAACTTGCCTTACCCACACTGCCAAGGGTAGAGGTCAGAGGTGGAGTGAGGAGTGCTTAGGAATTCAGGCCTGGAGATTAGACAGATGAGCCCAAGCCTCCCTTCTGCTGCTTATTCCATAGGGGACTGTAGGTTAGCAAACCTGCCTGAAGCTTTAGAATAACTGAAGAGATTACAGGAAGTAATGGGTACTGGGTAACTTGATCAACATGTTTGTGCTTAGTGTTACTTCCAAAGCACTGATGAGGCTGGTGCTCAAGATGGAAATGATTCTCTGGTTTCTATGAGTTGCCAGCAGACCAAGGTAGCTGGTGTCACTGTTAAAAAGAGACAGCCTCCAGCCCTGGGAAAGAACACATCAGAGACAGAACCACAGGTGAGAAGAGGCTGGTATTTTTTAACAATACCTCCCACCCTTCTTCAGAGTCAGTAGAACATTATTAATTGTAATGGTTCCACAGTGATAGTGTTCTATATTTGCCCTTTTGGATGATGCCAGCAGAGATGTTGAAAAGCCCTGTTTTAGACACTAGAGTGTACTTTAATCAAAATCCAGTTAGATACAAGGTATTTAAAACAATGAGACCTCATTGACCAAGGTTAAAATGAAACTAGATTGAGTAACTTCTTGATGGGGAAAAGAACTGATTAGTTGGTTGAGAATATAAATATCTTAGTCTCAAAGATTAACTTTTACTTGATTTTTTTCCTTGTTGGCCCACAAATTATATTAAAGTGCTCCTGAGCAGAAACCAGGGGACTGGAAAAGTGACATTAACCCCAAAACCTGCCATAAAGCAGTGGTTACATTGTTTCAGTCTTAGAACAGGACTGCAGAGCTATGGGGATCTAGGTCTAATCCCTTTCTGTACTGCATTAGTTTTGCCTGAAATGTGTCTTGTTTCTCTGAAGCACTCTTTCCATCTGTAAGTCAGATTTGGGAAGGTAAATGAGATGTTCCAATGAATATTAAACATTAATCACAAATGACAAAACATTTTGTGAAGAAATTTTCATATTGGTCATCAGTATCTGAAACAGATGAAAGCAAATCTCTTCTAAATGAAGAGAGCATGGGAGGGAGAGGCAGGTAGAGGATTGGGGACCCCAATCCATTTGTCACACCCTCCCCTGTCCTTGACTGACAGCTTCAAAATGAACAGTTTGGGAAGCATCCTAAGAAAGCACCTGCAGAAGTTAGACATCTGTGTGTGCAGACTCTGGTGTGCTGGGTGTTTAATAGACATAGTAGGTATTTTTCTGATGCTAGGGTAAACCCAGGGCACCATTCATGCTAGGCCAACGTTCCTCCCCTGAGCTACCAGCCAGCTGCACCAGCCTGTCAGAATCCATTAGTTATCCTTCCAGAATGGAGAATGATGCTTTGTCATGGCCTTTGGCCCCCAACACACATGATGTTCTTGTCACGCATTTCCACCATGGCCTTGCTCAAAAGTCCTCCAGGGTCACATCCATCAAGTAGTGTAGGCACATTAACACGGGGACATCATGCTGGGGTTTTTGCAACACCTAAGAGAGAGCCTCGTGGAAGGAAGCTCAGCAGGGGTGGAATCAGTCCTTAAAGCAGGTTTGGACAGTGTGGCCCAGGAAATATTGAGTTCTGAGAAATAAAGGGCTCAGACGTAATAGCAACATGGAACATACAAATTTAAGTACTTTTACAGGTGGGAGTGGAGAAGAAATTATGGACCTGCAAGCTTAAGTGACTGATACCAGCGTATCTTAGTGTATGGGTGACTTAATTCCTGATACGTGTCTGGGAAGAGTTACAGAATGTTAAGAGCATCAAGGAATGGAGGGAAGGTGGAGAGAGGAGAAGGGAAGAAGTAAAGAACGGAGATACAGTGCACATGTCTCACATATGCCCCAACTCCTCACAAGTGAATTCATCATGCATCTCAAGCATGCCCTCATGAAGAAGGAGCATCCTCAAGAACACATAACCTAGTCCAGTATTCGAGTCTGGCCTAAATCCCCAATCTCCCAGAAGAGTGTATGGTGAAGGCTTACCTTATGAGACAAGTGGTATGATTTTAGGGTTCCTGAGGGATCAAACCCTCTGTGGCAGTGACAAGGTCTAAGACAAAGAGCTTCTCTGTGCTGCCATATTTATTAGGTCCAAACAAAGAGAAGGGATACTGAGGAAAGCTTGGGGAATGAGCAGGTCCTTGGGAGTCACTTTAAAGACTTCTCCAAGTAGTAAATTATGTCAGTTTAGGAGAACTGTCTCATCTCCATGATGACATTTATGGTAGGAGGGAGACAGCAGGAGTGAGATGCATGTAGCTGGGGTCTCTGTCTGCTTACTAGATGTTTGAGCCAGGTGTCCTCAGCTGTGGCCTTATCTTGCCCTTTGAGGCATCTCTGGCCTCACAGGCCACTACAGACCTCAGCCAGGACCAGTGATTCAGAGAGGTTCACTTACCATATATGAATCAGCTCCTGTCTCTAGGCAAGGGGCTGAGGCCTTGGACAGACTCACAGATACACATAGAAAGCCAAATAGTTAATTTTAAACCCTGCTCAGAGCCTCTTGGTGGTGGTCTCCAACAGTTCAAGAGTACCTGGTGGGTCTGTTTTCTCTGTGAACAATCAACTGTTCACCAGATGTTGGAACAAGAGTTCACAAGTCCTTGGTCTGCCCTGTGGTGCAGGTTGATCCAGAACTGGTGGTCACGACATAAAATCAAGCGTGGAGTACAAGACGCCTCCATCCCCCAGTGGGAGAATGACTGGAATCTGCAACCCATGAACATCCACGGGCTGATGGATGAGTACCTGGAGATGGGTAAGAAAGGGCGTCTGGCAGGACACCAGGCCTTCTGGATGTTGTCTGTGCATTTCACCTGGGTTTTGCTTCTACGGAGAAAATAATGGTTGAAATCATCTAGAGTATTCTGACGGATGTCTGCACTCGTATCTCAGTGAACACAAAAGTATGAAGCAGTGTGGAAAAGGCTCACACCCCTCATTCTCTGAGAGCTGAAGCCTTCGACCAAAATGAAGTTTTCTCCCACAATGGAGCCTTAGCTTATTCTGATTAAACAAAATCGAGCCCGATCAGTTCCTCTGTAAAGAAATATACCACTTCACCCAAAGAAAGTGATAATTACTTTTCACAGTACATCCGTTTTATTGGTCCTGTCTGAGTCTAAGTTTGAAGACTCTTATGTATGTATATTAAGGAAATAGTGATTCCTTTTCCAACTGTTAGAATCAGAGGGTGTTGATGTAATAACCACTTTCCTTGGGGCTGAGTTTTCTCACCTGTAAGAAGAGCAGAAAGATTCCTCTAGGTTCCTCCAGTCCTTTCCGGAGCCAGGTGTTTTCCAGCAGGGGCTCTTCTTTCTGCTGCTCAGTCCTCCCCCTCTTTTGCTCCTCCCCCTGCACTCCTCCCCTCACCTCCTCCTCATCATCCTCTTCTCCTTCCTTCCTCCCCTTCTTCCTCTCTCCCTTCTCCTTTCCCCTTGTCTTCTTTCTCTTTCCTTTACACTTCATTACATAGTGGTGAAAAGCAGGTCGAATTTAAGTCCATTCTGGGGCTGGGGACTTAGCTCAGTGGCATAGGTGCCTGCCTGGCAGGGGTTGTGAGTTTGACCCTGGGTACCAAACAAACACACAAACACAATTTAAGTCCACTTAGATCTGCTTTTAACATTGCTTCCCACTCCTTCAGGAAGATTAATTGATACGTGTGAGCTAAAGTTTTCCCCACTGTGAAATGGGATGAGCGTGTTTACTTTGCAGAGCTCTTGCGAGGATTCGAAGGGGTTTATACAAGTCTCCCCACTCATGCACAGGAAGCCCCCTTCAGCTGGCTGACAGCGTCTGCAGCGCTAACTGTCTCATCTGCCCTTCCACAGTTCTGCAGTTTGGTTTCACCACCATCTTCGTCGCAGCCTTTCCCCTGGCCCCTCTTCTGGCTTTGTTAAACAACATCATTGAAATCAGGCTGGATGCTTACAAATTTGTCACCCAGTGGCGGAGACCTCTGCCAGCCCGGGCCACTGACATAGGTGAGACTCAGAAGCGAAATGGTGTTGGCACTGCTGGGGTCCAGAAGTGTGGGGTCAGGGAATCCTCTGTCATCAGCAACGTGGCAGGGTGAGAAGAGTGACTTCTAGGAAGTGACTGAGACAGGATCTGTGTCCCTGTGGAAGGGCCAGGGGTCAGGGGCTCATTTTCCCCACTTTTGCATCACACTGGGACATGGACTCTGGCTCCTCCAGAACATGCAGCAGAAAGGCCTCATCCTGCAACAGGAGAGGGCGCCTCCATGACACCCACCAAGCTATTGCACAGTCAAGCATTCCTGAGCTGCAGCACAGGGAGAAACACACTTCCATTCCTTACAAGTCACCTGTCTCGGTTGTCTTGTGTGGCCACACAAATGGACTAAGACCACATGGTTTGATAAAACTTGACATCCTGTGAGCTTCTACGGGGGGATCCTGTCCAACCTTAGCAAAACAGACTGGCTAACAAAAACAAAATGAGTCCATACCTCATGGAGAGGAATTTTGCATTAGACTTTGTGCTTCATACACGCTTCATACACTACATCTCTCTCTCTCTCTCTCACTGGATCCCTCTTATGTGGCAGGTAATCATCACATCAGTTTGAGCCTGCATCCTCGGTCAAGGGATACTCACTGCTAAAAAAAGAAAAATACATCCCTGTGAATGTGCAGGATTCAGTAAATTTTCTTCATCAATATCGCTCATCTCAAAATGAATCAGTCTAATTCACTTTAACAGACTATCCAAGTGAAGATGGATGGCAAACTTTATAGTCCTTTCCTCACACTATTTTCCCACCATAAGTGCTAATAAATACTCAAAGATGGGTATAAATGTAAACATAGAGTTGTTTATCTGTTACATGTCTAAATGTGTGTGTGTGTATGTAGTATAAATCTCTAAACATAGGCCTACTGGACTAAAACACACATGTTTTAATTTTTTTTCTTTACATGTTCTAATTTTAAAAGATGTCATTTCAATAATATAAAAAGATTTCTGTTTTCATTGTTTTTCATACTCTTTAAATAACATTAGATGTTATAATACTTTCAAGTTTCTGGAAATCTTTTTTATCTTCAATAAGCTCTTTTGAAGGACATTTCTCTGAATAGAGATGGGAAACTTTTTACTTTAGTTACTGGTTATTTACATTTCCCTATAAAACTGTTCATTTGCATTCTGCTAATTCCTCCTATGAGGTATTTCATTAACATTTTAGGATCTTTTATATAGAGGCATCCCCCCAGGCTAAATTTTTAACTGAATTTATATCTGTATTTTAAAAAATGGGGTTTTATTTGCATGCACTCCAGAATTGGTTTGTATGGATTCTGACTTCTACTTTGACATTAGGTACCATTTGAAATCTTTTTATTTTATTCTTAGTCATTTGTTGCAGGTCTGTTATAAATAATTCAGAAGACAGGAGAGGGGAGAAGAAAGCTCCTGCCCAATACTCTTTAGCACAGTTGAGCCTTTTTTCAGGAATTTTGTTTTTCTCATCAGTACTTTTAAAGATGTGTTTCAGCCTCTCTGAAACATTAGTTTGGGCTCTGATCACTAATATTGATTTTATACATAGCTTCAAGAGCTGTTTATCTGTCTGAGAAAAATCTATTACTTTTGTTGCTTTAGCAAGTTCTACATAAGAGATTTTGGAATAGTTCAGACATGTGAGCAAGTGACATTATTACAAGCGAGAGCTGGTCCTGAAAACATTCTGGACATCAGGCCACCCTTTCCAGATGAGGGCGTCCCTCCCTTTGAGAGAAGGGAGTAAATAACAAATGGCATATCCACCATCGGAGTTACTTAGGATGCAAACAGTGGTCCAAGGTTGTGCACCAACAGAAGCAGAGCATGCTATCCAAAATAAAACTGATGAAAAGGCTTAAACTTTTATTCATTGTCCTTCATCTTTCTCTCACCAGGTATCTGGCTGGGCATTCTGGAAGGAATTGGCATCCTGGCTGTGATCACCAATGCGTTTGTCATTGCCGTTACCTCAGACTACATCCCACGTTTTGTCTATGAGTACAAGTACGGCCCGTGTGCAAACCATGTAGAACAGAATGAAAAGTAAGGTTGAAATTTACACGTTGCCTTGGTACATTGTTCCATTAGTAATTAAATGAGAACTTATTGGGAGGTTTTGTGCTGTGACTATTAAAGGTAATGTTCCCTGCATTTGTAATGAGTGTATTAGATGAAATCCAGTGAGGTTAAAAAAAAAAAAAAAAAAAAAAAAACAACAGAAACTTTCCAGCAAGTAATCTTAGAGTTTTATTTGTCAAATGCGTCACTGATATCAAAATGCTGAGAACGTTATACTGTAGTTAGAAGTCAAATTCTAGAACAGAAAGAGACCTCAGAAACCACCCAGTGTAGTTTGCTTGCTGTGCAGATGGAGACATTCAAACCTACGTGTTAATCAAGTTGCCAAAGGGAACAAAGAGTCTGCTGTGGGAAGATAAAGACCATCAAGAAACTAATCTATATTTCTACAGACTTAGAAAGGAATTTATAACTAGGATCTAAGGACACTGAAAATCTTGCACTCAACCTGTCTGACATGTATTTTCAGTTAAAATTTAAACACACCCCTTAAAGAAAAGCTTCTCGGGGGCTGGGGGTTTAGCTCAGCGGCGTAAGCACCTGCCTTGCAAGCAGGCAGTCGTGAGTTCGATCCCTGGTACCGATAAAAAGGAAAAAGACAAAAAAAAAAAAAAAAAGAAAAGAAAAGAAAAGCTTCTCAACCTCTGTACTATTGATGGTGGAAACCAGAAATTCTTTTTACCTGACAGATACCAATACCAAGTGCTATATTTCTCAAACCAGGATACCCCAAAAATATTTGCAGACATTGTCTGATATCCACTGGGGGACATATCCACCTGGTTTGGAGCAAGAGCTTTAGTGATACGTGTTGTTTCAGATGTCTCTTTATTGAAAGATGGGTTTGGGGAAGACTGCAAGAGGGCACTGTATTTGAGAACAGAGAGGCATTGGAGTCATTTCAAGTGCTGTGGGTGGAGCTCAGCCTTGAATGTGAAGGTGGTGGCAGGAGCTAAAGGACTGGCAGAGGCGGCTGCAAGCACATGACACCTCATGGAGTCTGTGGTCACAGGTCTTGTGATTAGAGGAGCTGTCTGAGAAGCTCATGAGCTGTAACACACTATGTAGACATACAGTCTTTTCAGCATGAATAGTGTAAAGCCAAAAACTTCTTTTTCTTAGTTCAGGATGTTCTAGAAGCAGATTTTTAAGAATTTGAAATGTGTTGGCTTGTTTGACAGCCCTGGTTTTGGGGGAGTCTTGTTTGCTAGTGTCTTGACTGCCACCTAGTGGCCAGAGGAAATAGCATTGGCTGGCTATTTCCTTTCTGGAACCTGTCTTTCAAGCAGGATCAGCTCTTTGGCATCAGTGACTAGGGAAAAGAATTAACTTCAAACAAAGGAGGCGGGGAGTGTACATGCCACATATCCAGAGGATATTATTTAATATTACTAAATATTTTCCCAGTATGCTTAGCAGCTACATTGGAGTGGATTCATTTCAGTTAAAAACAGTCAGCGTAGGAGACGCTGCACAGGAGAGACAGCTGTTTGCAAGAGAGTGGGAAAAATGATGTATTATGGGCTGGAGGATGAACAGGAAAGAGGAATCCCATGCCAGTGCTTTGCTGCCATGGACACCTCAGGTTTGAATGTGGTAGACCTGTGTTTGAATCCAGGTTCTAGCCACCGTTTGTCCAGGGACAGCGGTCCTTCACACGTGATCTGCAGACATCCTACAGGAAATCAAGACTATTGTCAGACTGACACTAAGATATCATTTGCATTTTAGATGTTCTCATGTTTGTGTTGATGCTGCAAAAACAGTGGTAGGTGCAATTTCTGGCGCCTTTGTGTAACCGGAGGTACTGGCACCAAGCAATTTTAGCCAGGATTATATTTTTCATTACTGTCTGTCTATCTTTAAAATGTCTAGGAAATTCTGAACGCCTTCGAGAAAACATTCTTAGCTATAAATTTTGTAAACTCTCTACCCATGAATAAATAAATGGCTTTTGAAATCGTAAGTCAGATGGATAGAACTTTCTGCCACATACCAAAGGGTGATGTCTATCTCAAAGAAATCACTGTGTGTAATGGTTGAACTTTCAAACTGAGCAAAATGTTTTTCAGCAGGAAATAGTGATTGCCAAGTTTATCATTCAGACTTCAGAACTCAGCAACCACTGTTTTACATACTGCACAAAATCAACACTGTTCTGAGGAAAATAGTTGTCATTATTTGTTGCTATCAATAATCAATAATCAAGTTCATACTTTGAAGTGAAAAGTTACAGTTATGGATAACTTTTATTTGCCACTATAAACTTAAACATTTTTGAGTTCTCACAACTGTTTTTTCATAAAAACAAATGGTGATTTAGTAATGGTGATTTTTTTTCATAATCTGTGGCAAAAATATATCAGCATTTTAGAGGTTCTGAATAATTTAGGCAATTAATCCAGGAAATAAACATCTCCTAACTGACCATATTTGATGTTATAGAACCATGCATGGATCAAAGATGATTTTTACAGTATGAAATACACCTATAGATTTTAATGTAAGTTCATAATGATCTCACAGACAGTGGAATATGAGCCCACATTACAACAAAAGCTTAAAAACTGCCAATATAGATCCTTAGTTCACAAAATTTCCACAATTCTCTGAAATACTACTAAAATAAACCTTCTTGTTCCAACTGTGTATCTATCGGAGGCAAGATTTTCTCTTTAACATTCCAATCAAAGCAGCATATTACAATAAATTAAATATAGAAGAAAGTGTGAGAATCTCACAGTCTTCTGAAGGGATTTGCAAACAGGTAAATAACAGTGTCTCCCTCACTATCTTTTCATTTCTTTTGGAAAATACAGCCACTGTGACACTCTTATCATTTAATTTATAATGGGCTTGTAGCTATTTTTAAATGACTTCTTAGATAAAAATTTTCTAAATTTCTGTTTTAATTTCCAACACGTTAACCTATCAATGGATATACCCAGGTGAAGAGCTCTTTCAGGTGCTTAATACTTAAAAAAAATAAAATAACGGAATCTGTACATCTTTATAAAAAATTTGAGAATTATAGCCCTGGAGAAAGTTACCTTGTCCCTCGAAACCTTAACTCTTTAATCAATATGAAGGACCTAATCATACTCATATTTTAAAGTTGCAAATGTCACCGTGTCCAACATTTCCTTTTGTGTATCTGGAACGCTAAACCAATGACTCTCCTTTTCCTCCAATGCCCTCTTTTCCACCCTTTCTACCCTCTTAGCCAGGCAGCCAGTTATCACCACCACCTCCTTAGACACACGGGCCTTGTTTGTTTGGCTTTGGTTGCTGTGTTGTTCATTGCTGTTCTTTATTGGAGAAGCTCATCACATCTTTCTCCTCAAGCCTCACCTGCTGAGACACCTTTATGATTCTTAGCTTTCTGCCTCTTCACTTTTGGAGTGCTCAAAAACTCAATCTATGGACTTCTTCTCTTTATCTATAAAGTTTTCATTTATCCACTTAACTTGTTTTCAGTTTTGTGAATCTAATCTCACTTCTGAATGCCAGACTTGAGTATTCCACTGTTAGCATCCCCTCTGCTACAGTAGCTCTAGTAGAGGGGTCAAACTCACCGTGTCCAAAATTCAACTCCAAATCTCCCCAACCTCATCCCTAAATTTCAGGCTTCCTGTTGTCAACTGGCTGCAATTTCATACTCACTTAGGCCAAAGTTCTTTCTCCACCACATAATATTTAGTGGAAAACACAAGCCACACATGGCAGATCACTTCTGCAAGCCACGGATTACGCAGAGGCTTCGGCTTGATGTTTAAAATCAGTCACATAATTAGTCCATTCTGCAGTGAAGAAGTCGGAGGTTACAATATTTTCCCCAAGAAATCCAATTTCTTCAGTCCCATTTGTTGAAAAGGCGGTTCTTTCATCACTGGGTCCCAGTGATGTGTTGGTCACATATCAAGTGAATGTTCACTTGGGATCTGTATTTGGTCTTGCTTGTCTTTTCCATTGACCTCGCTTTCTTTATACCAAAACCACAGTGTCTTAGTAACTGTAGTTTTCCATTAAGTAATTAAGTGCCATGATCTTCTAGACTTTTCCTTTTGGCGCTGACTTTGTTACCTTAGATCCCTTTCATTTGCGCATAAACATTCAACTCAGTGTATCAGATAGTATTTTAAAAGTGAGAGAACTTAGACTTTAACAGTGATCCTTAAACAAATTTGCTCCATTCATTTATTTCAGCTTCCATTTAATTCTCTGAGAATTTACTTTTAGGTTCTAGACATTGTTCCAAGCTTTATACCCTGATACTCAATATTTGTGTTATCGCTATGAAAAGTATTTTTTAATTCTTGTTTCCTATTGGTTCACTATTAGTGTATATAAATGGTTACTTTTTATAATGACCTTGTAGCTATCAAATGACATGGCAAGATTCAATCAGCATTCAAATAATCTCTAGGTTATGTTATACTTCCTGTATACAATTACACCATATATCAGTGATGACATTTATGCATTCTTTCTTTATGTTAATTCCACTGATGCCTTTTCTGTCTGGACTATATTGGACAGAAATGTTGAGAATGAAGACATCTGTCATGTTCTCGAGCTAAGAAGGAAGCATTCAAAATACAGCATTTAGGGTCTCTCTATTAAATGTGATATTAACTACAGGCTTTTATGCAGGTATTCTTTCTCAGACTAAGATCTTAGTAGATTTTTAGCTTGTTGAATGGTGTTGATCATGATTGAAAGTTATGTTTTATCAAATTTTTATTTACTAATACGATCATATACATATTTTCCATCTTTTTTCATTAATGTCAAAATGTGTGGGAATATTTGCATTTTTAATATAACACAATAAGAGACACATCATGGTTAATCATGTTTAAAATACTCCCCTTCGAACTTATTTATGCCATGGCTGTTGTCACTTTCAAAAGCAGTTCTGGATGTCTGCTTTTGTTGGTGTCTTTACAAGTTGTGATAAAAAGTACGATGCCTGTCACTGCTGAGTACCACCCAGGGAAAGGGCAGACTTGTACTTCTGGTGTGCACCAACCACATGCTGAGTGAAAACTCAAATGAAAGGGAAAGAGAGGAGCTGCTGGGAGGAAAATGGCAGAGGAGAGTCTGTCTCCTGCAGTGCAGTCACAGACGCAGTGAGAATCAGGGGATGGGGTAAGAAAGTCTAGTTGCTAGGACTTGGTAGTTGGAATGGCGATGGTGACATTTATAAGACGCAGTCCTTTGTGATAAGGGACCCTAATGGACAGATAGGACTCTTGACCCAAAGAATACTTTTGTTTCCTGCAGTTGCTTAAAGGGATACGTCAACAACAGCCTGTCCTTCTTTGACCTGAGCGAGCTCGGCATAGGGAAGTCCGGCTACTGCAGGTTTGTAACTCATAGCTGCCCTTCTGGCCTGGGCTCCGCTGCATGACTCCTTCCTTCTAAACGCCAATGAGGCCCTGTGCGCTCCTTTGGCATTTTGGCGAATCAAGAATATTTGAGACAGAGTCCAGGAATTTAGCTCAGCAGCATAAGCACCTGCCTTGCAAGAGGGGGTCGTGAGTTCAATCCCCAGTACCAAAAAAAAAAAAAAAAAGAAAGAAAGAAAGAATATTTGAGGCTTCCACACTTTGATCCCTGTCCTCACAGCCTTTGCTTTCCGTGGATTCCAGGTACAGAGACTACAGAGGTCCCCCTTGGAGTTCCAAGCCCTACGAGTTCACCCTGCAGTACTGGCACATCCTGGCTGCCCGGCTGGCCTTCATTATCGTGTTTGAGGTTAGTCAGGAACCAAATAGAGAATTGTTATAGATAGATAGATGATTTCTAGTGGATCCATCACTAGGCTTTTTGAAATGAATTCTTCATTGACTTCCAAAAAATCAGGTGTTCATAAAAGGGTAAGACATGATGAAATGATGAGAACAAGACAGAGAACTAAAAAATAAGACAAGGTAGGCTGGTGTGTGTCTATCCCAGAAAATCAGAATGAAGACACAGTTGCACTGGTGAACTGGAAATTCTGGAACCCCCTTGCTTTGATCCTCCTAGTAGCCAAATTTAAAAAGAAAACAATGCGTTTAAATGTGATTTTTTTAAAAATTCACTTCTGCTCACCAGGATGGAAAAACTGATATTTTGCCCAATGAAGTCTAAAAGCAGTAACATGGGGTGACTCAGTAAATTATGTCATGGAACACTTTTATTTAAAATGAGTAGTTTGATTATCAGAGTTATACAATAACATTATAGTGGCATCCAGTGAAGAAATTTTGGGGAAGCTGCTACTTTATTGCCTTGTTTAACAAGGCTCGGTACAGTAAAGAGCTTAACAGTGGACTGTTCAGAATATTTGCTCTTGAGATACTTCAAGAATGAAAGGACCTCAAATGTGTCTGTTTGTTGTAGCCAAAATTATGGAGAGAAAGAGGTTGTCATAGGTAGAATTATGGAAATATCTTTTAAAAGGCAGTTACACCTCTCAACTGACTTCCAAGAAGCACTTCCAACTTTAGAGTGAGAAGCCCTCATCCAGGAAGTGTAACGCTTGCCTGGAAAGGTCTCACCCCGACTGAGACTCTGTAACTTAGTGACACTTTGAGAACAGGAGACAGATTGGAGCAGACTCGCGAGTATCCCTGGAAGCTCTTCCACAGATGACATCTTCCTTTGATTCTCTTCAAACCTTCATGAAATTCTACTCCAGTGGCCAGATTAGAGGTGATGCACACCACAGGTGATTTGCCAAAGTTCATGCAGCTAATGATCACCAGGGGACTCAGAAATCACTCCATCTCATTTAGTATCTTACACTTAATCACGGGCGGACTGCCTCTGAGTTTTGGTTGTGCTTTTTAAGTCGGAGATATAGCTCAGTGGTACAGCACCTGCCTGTGGACCTGGCAAGTATGAGGCTGTGAGTTCAACTCCTGGTACAAAAAAAAAAAGGAGCAGAATATTTGCACTTTTTAAAATCTAATACTTTTGTCAGTTTTTAAAAATATAAATAACATATTTAAGCACAGGTTATGTGACAGACATAAAATATTTTGCAACTGTTATAATATGTGAATTGAATATGGAAGAAGTCCTTAAAAATGAGTATTTCAGATGTATCATAGACAGACTGTGCACTCTGTGGTTTGCATGTGTGTATTATAGTCTTCTGGACATGGTTTTTTATGATGTCTCTTTTTTGTGACATGATGCATGTCAGAATTCTGTGCAAAATATTGTTGCATAGTAGGTAATACTATAGACAAGGATTTAAGATTTACTCAGGCTTTATAAAGTGGTATCAACATACTACAGAAAAAATTCACTGTTTTCTTGTACGGTAAAAGGCAGTAGTAATATTCTCGATATACTAATTTTGGAAAATATGAATATTCCCAATGTTGCATGTTAAGTTCTGATGCTTGATTTGAAGACAGGTGAACCATGCTTTGTGGTTGTAATTAGCACTTCAGAATCCTGAAAACTGTGCTCTCTCCCTACCCCACAGCACCTCGTTTTTGGGATTAAGTCTTTCATCGCGTACCTGATTCCAGACGTCCCCAAAGGCCTGCATGAGCGAATCCGGCGGGAGAAGTACTTAGTCCAAGAAATGATGTACGAGGCCGAACTGGAGCATCTACAGCAACAGCGGAGGAAAAGTGGTCAGCCTGTCCACCACGAGTGGCCCTAGCTGCTACCGCCTACCAGCAGGGCAGCTGCCATTAGCACGAAAGAGTGGGGGTAACTTGAGATGTAGATAGGACCTAGAAGGCAGGCGTGCTAGGCAAACCATGTGTATAACACGCTAGGGGAAATGTCTCACAGCAGTCTCTGGGATTGGCATGGCCGCATTTCTAGGAATCTTAAAAGAAGCTTTGCCTGGTGTTACAGAACCAGCCTCAGAAAAAGATCCCTCCTTCTAATCAGCTGCAGTGTAACAGAAAGGGTGGTGTTGAGGTTTCTAAAGACAGATTTCCATGGAAGTGTTAACAGCCAGGCATGACTTAAAAGTGTCCTGTGGTCACATGCCAGTCTGACACTGGAAGCTTTCATCCAGGTCAGACACTTGCAAGGAATGACTTAAATCAGTGGTTGCCTTTGCTGCCGGAATTCCATGTTCCTTGTGCTTTTAGGTTGCTAGGAACCGCCCTTGTCTCATGAAAGTGTGAATCTTTGCCCCAACAAATTTATGCTGCTCACACCTACTATGCAGTCCCACAGTTGCACATCACCTTTCACACTCAAACCAAAAATGTAAGATTCCAAAAAGAATTCCATGCGTTGAAATTGTACTGTATTTCATCCGCTACAGTGCAGTCTGTTTTATCCCTGGCGAAGCCAGAGGCACTGCACATTTTTATACGTGGAACACGTAAATGGGCTGACTCTTGTATAATTTAAAACATGACTACTCCACCCTTTACTGCAGAAAGCTATTTTATAGTCTATTTAACGTTTCCCTCTCCAAGTTATTACAGATCTCACAAAATGTTATCTTGAAATGCTGTATATATATGTTCATTTGCCTTGTAACTTTGCACCTTGACAATATGGAATGCAAGATCCAGTTTATGCAATGCTGAGGCCAGTTACACAGTCTGCTATTGCAATATGTTTATTCAGGTAATCTGAATCTGGGTTGTCTACAACATTTATGCTTTTTCTACAGTATGCTTTCTTACTGATGACTAATGAAAATTATGCATGTTGACAGATCTATGATTTGTAAAAGACAATACTTGAATTTACTTTCCTTTTCTCACTAAAGGGAGCTTTCTATTACTGTTTCTTTGATAGATTGAATTCTTTTTAAACTGTCTAGAAACAAATTCAAATTAATTGTGAAGACTTTAATTTTGCTTTATTGTGAAATTCCTATTTTGATGTCAACTCTGTCCACAGATTGATGGAGTAGGAAGGCTGAGAAATTCAATTGAACAAAGTCTAAAGGAAGTATAAGCTAAGGGAATGGGATAGAAAGAAAAACAAAAGGCAAATGTAAGGGAAAAAAGCAAGACACTTCGTTGCAAAACAAGGAAATCCAAGTTTTCCTTTCCTGGGGATGGAGTAAGAAATCATATACACAAACATGTACACATACACATACATACGCTTACAAACATCATGAGTTTTAGTACTTATCTATTAATTTTTGCCCAATTAAACAAACCACAATTATTTGCAAATTCCCAAAATTTGAAAAACAAGATTAGGCACAATAGAAATCAAGCTATTTCCTGTAACCTCTAGCATCCCTCTAGGAGGGAAATTATAAATTTCACTGACTAGAAAAAATACTGTTTTAATTCTAAGCATCACAAATATTTGCTGACTTTTCCTTGTTTTGCTCGAGGGAAAAGCTGTCCCATCATAGTTGTGTCCTTGCTTTAATCAATTCTGGCTGCTCTATTTACTCTGATCCTGAATGAAGGAGGGCTTGCGAATTTGCATTCCTCTATAATTCCTCGCCACGTAGGTCTCAGGCTCAGATGTGCTACTAATTCTAGTGCCTACACCAGAGAGTTTCCGAGAAACCATGTTTACTTTGTTAAAGATGAACTCATGCCTGAGGACAAATGCTCTCCAAGTTTACCTGACAGTTGCAGATTTTCCAAATTAAGGGTATAAGACCATGGCATTTGTCTTACAGAAGAGAAAAGTATCTCACAGGGGTGTCCTTCAGAGCTCATTCCATGCTTTTATACAGCCCCACAAGGATATAAAATCATATTGATTGATATGTGAAAAGAAAGATTTTAATAAGAATTGTAATGTCTTCATTTAGAAAAATGCCTTCCCTGGTGTTTTTGAAGCAGATATAAAAAACAGCAGGCAGGAAATTATCTGAAATGTTTCTTTTGTGAAACAGTGCAATAGAAACCCACCACGCCTTCAGCTTTGTGGACAGTTAAAATGCTGGCTGCCGCTCCCTGTCCCTTGATTTCAGTTTTGCTCTGCTCAAGTTGAAGTATTTTCTATCTTGGTTTTCCTAGGAGTACAAACCAGTTCTCAAAGATTTATAGCACACACTATTCTCAGGAATTCTATATTACACGAATGCTGCTTATATATTTTCATATTCTAAGGTGGTCTTTTTAAACAAATGACTAATAACCATGTGCATGTGGTCCGCGCTGATGAGCTCTCCAGCATCAAGGAGATTCCCAGCGCAACGTGTGGAAAATCACCCCGATCTTAGCTGAGACAGCCCACCGCGGCTCGCCCCATGCACGCGCTCTTTGGGCCAAGGCTGCCCACTGACTGCATGATGAGACCCAACTCCGAATGTTGCACAGTCTCCTGAAGTGGCTTGTAGCACACTCTGTCGTGTGATGGAATGAATATGAAGTTTTTCACTCAATAAATTATCATTTGATATGGTATTTTCCTATCATTTCCCTGGTGCACTTCATTCTGCTTTTTTATTACGTTGAAGTTCTTGAAGCTGGGGGAAGGCTGCTCATTTTGTGACCTCCCTGAAGCAATGGGTGCTTTTTGTTTTTGCTTTTATTATACCTGTTTGTGGCATGCAATGATCATGCTCTTCGTGGGGAGAGGGTAGGTGTACACAACACGCCTTAATTCCTTTTACCTCCTCTCCTTCTGACTTCCCTTTCCCCTCCAGCTCTTGGTTCCCTTCCCTTTTGCAAACGGTCTATCTTGATGTTTGCTATTATGTAGCTTTCATTTTACTCTTTAATTTATTTATACTTTGGTTTTCTTGGCTGAGAGAAATCAGTGATGTCCAGGCTTGCAGGTCTGATTTCTTTCTTTTAGCATCACAGCCTCAAAGTGCATCCATTTTCCCATGAGTGATGCAGTTTATCCTTCTTTATATTCTTATTTTTGCAGGTCCTCACCCTCTGCTTAAAAAGTTCTGATCATCTTCTGATAATAATATTATCTTCAAAACTTTGGCGCATTTGAGTACAGATGGGCTGTCACACTGATCCTAATAATGTTTTGATGCTGGAACATATAGTAAGAAAACTTGATTAGGTCTTGTGAAGACAGAAAGGCTTCTATCACTGTAAACACTTCCTTTTTTCATGCTGGACTCACTCGTACAACTGCCATCAAAGCCTCCTTGTGTCATGGATTTTAGCGGAGATACCCTGCATGCCGAGGATAAACACAGAGCCCGCAGCCGACAGGAGGCTTGCCGCCTTGCTCATCTTTGTATGACTTAATGGTGGAAACTGCAAATCCAAGTGCAAATCCAGGTGCGCTTGCTAGTGTGGCTGAAGTGGTTAGCGGTATGGGGGATCATGTGGACGCACATGTCACTGTTACACATTTTGTGCACACGTTGCTGTTACACACTTTGTGAAAGCAGCGGCACTCACAGCTTGTGAGCTCTGCCTAACCCTGGTCATCAGAGATGCCCAGCCGTTCCCCCAGGCCACAGTATTCTCAGGAGCCCCAGCAGTCAGCCTTGGTTTGATTCAGAGAACCAGTCTACTTACTGCTCGCTCCTGCTAGTCTCAGTAATAGCTCAAAACAATAACTTATTAGAGTGGCCTAAAACCCCCAGTTTCTGATGGAAAGGCAAGTGCTTTCTTTCAGGCATTTCTATTTGAAAGAAAGCATGCCAACAGCGATGGTCCAAAGCAAAGATTAACTGGACTGTAGTTTGGACTTCTGAACATCCCCTTTCCTGCTACCTAGGGTTTATGTCATTGCATGGTGATAAATTACCTTCCACTGAACTTGCCGTCCGGCTTCCCCTGAAAACCTTGTATGATCCCACTGGGTAGCCTCCACTTTCAGGAGTCTGATAAGCCCTGCACTCTTCGCTTGCACACAACTTCTTCTTCTTCTTCTTCTTAGAAAGGTAAAATGATAGCAGACAGATTGCTAGAAAAGTCTCGCCCTTGTGGCCAGCCAGCGTTTCTGTAGTGTCCAAGTTCAGTTCACCCTCAGGGAGAAGCCTGTAACTCCAGCCTCACCACAGGGACTCCACCAGGTGAGCTCCTGCACAACTGCATCTGGAAAAAGCCCTGCTCACCCAGCCCTACAGGGGGCTGTCATTACCTGGAGAGTCAGCTGTGCAGATGCGGCTCTGCCTCTTTCCCTGAGAAAGAGGGGGCTACTTTTTCCAGTCTACACCTGTGTTGACCTCCTCTTTGCTTTCTTCCATCTTAAGTCTCTCTGAATTAAAAAAAAAATGACTTTTTCACAAAGCAAAATACAATATACTCCCCACAGAAAAATGACTCATGTGGGTGATTAACCCACCACGTGCTTCTGAGCCTGCCTCGGTGCCCTCACAGGGCGGCTCTGCTCACACCTCTGCAGCTCCGCACTACTAGGTAAAATCACTAGGCTACACTGGACACCCCGTCTAAGGAGCCAGGTGGAGAGATTTGTTTCTTCGTGCCGTCTCAGAAGCAAGAAAGATTGGACAGTCAGAAAAATCTGGCGGCAAACGTGTTTGTGGAGCAATATTTGGGAGACAGCAGAGTGAACTTAGGGACCCGCCCTCAAGATAAAGAGGTCCACTTTCTACACTGACTTTTCACCTCCTGCTCTGTACAATCCAGGCCTTTTTTTAATGATAAAAAGCAAACCATAGCTTAGTTCAGCTTTCAGCTCTTTTAAGAAATGAGGTTTTCATCTCTCTTCCTTTAGCTTTTTATTGAGTTGATGTCAAGATATATAAAGCTAAATCTAATATGCTTACTCTTTGTTCACAAAACTTTACAGAGAGTAAACTCCTTCATTTGTCCCAAATAAAAACGCACATAAAATTATATGCAGCTTTGTCCATGGGAGGTGAGTGTTCAGTGGCCTCTAGATTGTGTTTTCAAGTAGGAAGAGCCACTGCAGTCTTATAACTGAAAAGAGAATTTAAAGAAGAAAAAGGAGGCAGAGAGGATTTCTCCAAGTTTATTCTTTTCACAGAGAAATTATCTCACAAATGTATATTTAGCGTGATGATTATGAGCCTTAATTTTGAAATTATTTCACAATCACACATTTAGCCAGATGACTATAAACATTAATTTTTACTCTGTACAAACTCTTTGTCTATCTCAAAAATATGCACTTTGAATTGCTAATCATTAAGCATCCTTTCCAAACTCTCAAGAAACCTTCAAAGTCAGTTTAAGAAATCTTTGTTCTGCTGAGTTAGACCGACTCAGATTTTCACAGTGTGACTGCAGCTCACACGGATGAAAGTGGTGAGCAGGAAAGATACACAGACCTTTGCAACTCGGGCTCCAAGTCAACCAGCACTGTAGCTGTGTCCAGACACAGCCTGGCTGTGCTTTACTGGTATAAATTAGCAAGTTGGGAGTGGCTCATTTTATTTTTTGCATGGCAATTACATTAATGCATTAAATAAGCATTCAACAAAAACCACGGCTAGATTTATGAGTGTGTCAGATCTTCTGGCTATTCAGAATTGTGAATACACTTGTCCTAACTGGTGAAATGCTTCTGCAAATTCCTGAGATCAGTCATTGTTTACAACAGAAACTAGCACGATACATTATTGTACTTGGCTCAGCATAATCTGTTTTACTTAGATACAAAAATCTTTGTGTGCCTCCATGTTTACTTATGTGTGTGTGTGTGTGTGTGTGTGTGTGTGTGTGTGTGTGTGTCCTAAATCCTGGATAGACCAAATACAACAGACATCATCCAAAACACTGAATAAAGCATTATGTAATGTGACATTCTTATTATCTGTCTGCTGATATATATATATATATATATATATATATATATATATATATATATCACCTGCTGTGCCTGCCGTAATTTATAATTTATAATTTATAAGGTTACCATAATAGGGTTCAGGGCAGGGGACTACATTTCTAAAGAGAATGTTCACATCCATCATGTCTGTGTTCTTCAATGCAAATTATTTTAAGGGAAATAATTTAAATTATGACATATATTACAATATCCTCCAGATATTTTTCCTAAAATTACCTGGCTGCACAAACTCATTACATTTAGTATTCCAGGGCTGTATAATTTAAAATTTTCATAGAATTTTAGGAATATGGAAACATGTTTTTTACTGATACACAGAAGTATTATTATCAGTGAACTTTTTCCTCCATAAAGTAATACTAGTTTTCTAATTTGTGATGCCATCCTGACACCCCAGGTAAGGGTAACGAAATATTTAGAAGTTTAACTCCTTCCCACAGATGGCTGATATTTCCAATACCAGAAGTACCATCCTGGAAAACTAGCCTTAGGACTGTATTACTCACCAGATTCCTACCAAGATCAGCTTGCTCAGGAGTTTGAGGATCTGAGGAGATAATGGCATAAACTTTTCTCCAGAATTCCCAATAACAATGACCCATTAGAAAATTTACAAACAGCTATGAGCTACTATTGATTAATGTAGAATGCTGTATCATTTAATAAGTACCACTGGCAATTTGCTTGAAAATAGGTTGTACTATGAGTTATTCAGCATAAAAGCAGTTGTTAACAGTAACCCTCATGATCTTGTAGCACTTAGCACAATACTTAGGCTAAGGGTACCTCGGTTCATGAACTGAATTCTCTCCATGATCCTGGTCACAAACCAAATTGGACAAGAACTGAATCACATTTCCCCATAAGGTCAGCCTTCACCTTAACCGCTGAATTTGACTTCAGTCAATCGTACCACAGTACCTCAGCTCATGAGTGCTTCTGTTTCTGAGCTTACCATCAACTCACTGTTTACCAGCAGAAGCATGTGGCAAAATTTTGCTTCTGTTCATGAACCCCGTGTCAAGTGACAAACACGACCTCAGTATCTTCCCCACCCAAACACAAATGTGTCCAGAAACCTAAAGTTTCTGTAAATTTAAGACACTTAATGCATATAGGAACAATTAAAGAGCAACTCGAATTTTCTGAGCTTTATAATCTCTTCAGTTAAGATTATAATACAACAAAATATTTCAAAAATGTTGCCCATTAAGTACCACTTGAAAACACTCATAACCTTTCCGAAGCCTTAGCTTTTGGCACGTTCATTTTGGGTGAATGGAGAAGAATCTGGATACTGGTCTCCACATGCTCTTGAAATACTGCTTCCTGCTGCCACAGACTTCATTATGCAAGAGAAGCCAGATCCACCTCTGTAACAGAAGCATCTTCCAAACCAGACTCACTGATACACATCTGTAATCCCAGTGCTGAGGAGACTGAGGCAGGAGGGTCCCAAATCGAGCCCAGACCTCAGTATTCACTCTGCACACATTACGGTCACTCACAAGACTGACCTCAAGGTGAGCCACTGGCAAAGCAGCTGTGTATCTCAGCTCGCAAACTCTCAGATGGGCAGCATGGCCTTCCCATGTGTCAAAAACAAAGAGACAAGACTGTATGAATTCTGTTTCTTGTCTTCAGTCGCACCCAAAGACACCGTGTTTTAACTTCCTTCCCTCTTACCCCCAGTGCTGTTTCCCTCTCATTGCTCTCACACACTAGGGCCAAATCCCTTCTCTCCCTTATTCTCATACTTGAGGATGGATGGAGAGAGGCAAGCGCTGGGCTCTGGTTTCTAAACTCAGCTCCATTAGCTGTTTTTATTTCCCGGTCAGGTCTTCTTCCTTTCTGTGTTCTCGGGGAGACACTGGAGATGTTTAGGTACAGATAGTGTAGACGGAGATGGAGATGGAGACGGAGACAGAGATGGAGACGGAGGGTATAGGTGATATAGCTAGATAGACGTGCAGATAGATGATATTGATATGGATATGGGTAGGTGATATAGATACACATATAGATGATATAGATATAGATATGGATCAATATCAATAATATTGATATAGATATAAAAAGATGATACAGATAGAGATATAGATAGAAGATAAAGATGATACAATATGGATGATACAGATATAGGTAGATATAGATAGATGATATAGGTGATATAAAAGATATAGATCTTTTTTAAGATTTTTGGATCCAGGACTGATGGAGCACACCTGTGATTTCAGCACTCGGGAGGCTGAGGCAAGAGGATCCCGATGAGTTCAAGTCTGGACTCTGTTTCAAAAGCCAAAAGGACAAAGGGCTTTCACCTCAGGGAACATTTAACAGCACAGACTCTGGGACTCTGTCCTCACCCTTTGTGCTCGGCTGTTTCTTCTCACTCATCTGAGCAGCATTTCCGAGCCCCTGCCTGCCTTCGCAGCCACAAGGTGGTGTCGTCCATCTGTCCTAGTGGACCTGAGACCCAGACATGGGACACTTGCTCTCTTAGGTTCCCTGACCCCGCTCTGGTCCTTGGCTCTGTCTCCGTCACCTTGTGTTATTTCATTTCTTACTTCGTCCCCCAAATAATTCGCTGCCCTTTCTCTTATCCACGGCCTTTTGGTCTGCAGTGCCCTCTTGCTCAACAAAGTTAAATGTTCCCCTCCCCAGGCTCAACGCCCTTACTTCCCACAGGAGGAGTCCAACCTGCAAGTGTGGCCCCAGGAAACAGAGTTCAAATCCTGTGGGTGATGTACTTTGTCTCAAAAAGGTCCTGGAGCTGGGGAGATTTCCTGTGCACTGATGACAAATCTCTCGTGAGTCTCTGACACACATGGCTGCCCTGACTGCAGCCTGTAGGAGCCCCTTTCCTCTTCATCCAGACTGAGAAACAGAGTCCAGGCTTCCTCCTCCACAGGGCAATCTGTCATCATAGCAGGATGGGCGGAAAGGAGGAGGGCTGCTCTGACGGGGAGCAGAGTACTGAGCCAGCCGGGACGCTGGCTGTGACAGACACGCCAGGCTCTTCCTGCACTTGGTTGGAACTGTCCCTGAGATTCGATCTGGGAGCTCTCCCGCAGGAAGGACCCAGGGTGGATTTTAGGATGGCCCTGGGAGCACACTGACAACAGTTCCATGTTCCAGTGGTAGCTCCGAAACGGGGCGGGCATCAAATGCAGAACCCACAGGCACCGGAGAGCTGAGGGTGGGGCAGAGGCATCCCCTTTTATCAAGAGCTGGAGAGAAGCATTTACCATGCTGATGCCCTTTTTCTTCTCTACATCGGAGCCTGCAAGATACCGTGACAGGTAGAGCTACAAATGGAGCCCAGCTACAGCTCGGAGAGAGAGCAGGTGCTTATCATGAGCACGGCTATGTTCAGTTCTCAGCACCAAACACAAAAAAGCCTATGAACACAAAATAAACCGTTTAACATGTCCCAAAGCCAAGAGATTTTGACTCAGACTGAGATTCAATTCAGTCCTGATTTATTCAAGAAGCAAATCATCAGGCCCCTGATAATTGGCTGATTTTTCACCTGTGGTGTGGGGCTTTCCAAAGACTATCTCAGGAAAGAGTCATTTTATTTGTATAAATAAGTATATAAATAGTTACTGAACATCCTCATCTTCTAACCCCGGCCAATACACAAGGCTACTGACAGGCAGGAAGTATATGGAGCATGTGTGCACACATGTGCACCTCTTCCTAGAACTGAGTAGTCTTCTCCAGTGCCGTGTTCTCGTAGCTTTTGTCTTTAGGGTTGTAGCCTGGTGCATGGGCCAGGCTTTCTCTTCTGAATCCATTCTGGAGCACAGATTCAGCTGGGAGTTTCCAGTCACTGCTGCTCTCAAGGTTATCCTGGGGAAAGCAGGAAGACACAGGTTAACAAGACAGTCTGGGGGCGTTCCGAATGGCGTGTAGGTCTTTCCTACAAAGAGGGGTGGATAAACACAAAGGTAGGAGGATGATCGGACTGAAGACTCCCCCTAAGCAATCACTTTGATAATTCATACAGTTATTATAGTGATAATAACAACAAAAACAGCAACTTACTGAGCATCTGCAATATCTTATGTCACGTGAAGAGACACACCCCTCTCTTACTGGATGCAGCAGTCCTGTGGGGTAGTACTGTAACCTTGTGAGGAGGGAATCTGGCTGTGACCCTTCCTAGCAGCAAGCAGCAAACCCTCAGAAGCCACTAGGGCCCCTGTGTGTCCAGGAAGCTGTTCAACACTGTTGGGCAGAGGAACGCAACAGAAAACCAACAGTGGGCCCCCAACACCTGCAAGGGACCCTTCAACAAACATGACTGTGTATTCCAAGAAATTCTCACCCAGGAAGATAAATCTGCAAACAATAAATAATGTAATTCGTTACCCCAAAATTCACTTAAGCCCACAATAGCAGCTCAAACAACTACCTTCTCAGCAAAACAAAGTGCTAATCTATTTAATCCTCCATCAAAACTGCAAAGTTTTCCATGATCACCAAATCGATGCTAACTTCTTGAGACTCTCGAGGAGCATATTCATATATTAAACCATAAAATCAAGTTTATCCAGTTCCAGTTGGAGCCCTGCATTTAAAGATCTGCCTGGAATCACTGAAATCAAAATCTCTACAAGCACCTGCACCCACGTTCCCCATTCCGAACCTTAGGCAAGATGGGGCTCTCCCCAACTGATTAAATTCAGCTTTCCATCATCCACATGTTATTAGGATGTTTTCTAGGGAAGAGAGCCATTCCCAGCTCAAAACTATGCTATGTGATTTGCATGGGTTAAGTGTCCTAAGTCCTAAAGAATGTAGTGTCAGAGGCTGAAGGAGTAAAACAAAGCATTAGCTAAAACAGAAAAGAAAAAAAAAAAAACAACACCCTGAAGACCAGTTCTGCCATCTGTCTCTGGAGGAGGACACTGGTAAGTCCAGCTGCAATCCCGACCTGAAGTAGTTCTTGCTCAAGACCCTGCAGTGGTGAGGAGTCACCATAACTCTGCCTGTCACAGTGCACGGTCAGCCAGAAGGACCTGCCTGGGTCTGTCTTCAGTTCCTCCTCTCTGTCCATCCTCCAGCAGGAGCCCAGTCCATTAGAAAAGACTTACCTACCCTCCCTTCTACAAGGGGGCAGCATTGCCTGGGTCCTCTGAGCACCAGAACTCCCTAGGTTAAGTCAGGGAAACGGATTGGTCAAGTCACAGGCTGCTCCTGTAAGCTGCTGGCTTATAAGAACGTAGGAGCAGTGATCCTACGAAAAAGCTGGACTTGAGAGCAATGAAATACTCTTCCACAAAAGTAGGGCCCAGAACTAAGATCAAACCCAAGGCTCTCTAGCCCTAAAGCCCATGGTTTTAGCCACCACAAGAGACTATGTCTTTTACTTTCTTCTTTTTCTATTTTTAATTGTATATTTTACCTCGCATGTACCCTCACAGAAGGTAAAAGGGACTCTGATTTTTTCAAAAGGAAAAAAAAAACACCAGAAAAACAGACAAACAGACAACAACAACAACAACACATCAAAATGATGACAACAAAAATCAATAGTGATATAGGATTTCAAACCAAGACAATCAGAATTTAGCAATGGTTGTTATATTGTATGTTGTTATCTTAAGAATAATTGCTCAGATTACCAGATACAGGCATACAAAATTGGTAAAACAATATAATTTCCCATTGAGCAGTTTCTTTACTTTTTATTATATCTATTGTAACATTTTGGTTCTTATTTACTCTTTCAGTTTTTTATACTAGTGAGACAATACAGTGTTTACACATGCAAATCTGATTTATTTATGGTTTCTGGTTGCATCCATTTACATATAAAAACTTCACGTTTATTGTTCTTCGTGGCTGAGTAGTATTCCATTGTATAAAAATATCCTATCTTTTTTAACCACTGCTCAGTTGATGGGCATTTGGGCTGTTTCCAGTTCAACCCAGCTAATCTTCTTCTGGGTATTTTCCGAGAAGTATCGAAAACATAATACCACAGTTTTATATGTGCACCCATGTTCATAGCAGCACAATTTGTAAGAGCCAGGTTTTGGGACTTGGAAATTGATCATTTTACACTGCCAACAACTCAGCCCCAAAGCGTGGTTACCTGCCAGCGTACTCGTGCACTCAGAAGGTAATCAGCTACGATGGTTCTGAAGTTGATTCTCTCAAATCCTGTCACTCACTGCCTTCCCAGCCTCAATCCCTCGCCCCTTGCAGAGGGCTCAAATGGGCAAAATGCAAATCCTCCTGGGCCAGCACTTGTTTTAGAAGTCCACACATCCCTTACCTGCTGGGGCCCTTGGTCGTGTCGCACTCCACACCAGCACAGAGTTTTGTATTTCTCAGACCAAAAGCAAAATAAATTGCTAACTGGTCGGATTAGGAGTGGGTTGACAGCCTCTCCCCGCTGGAGACCTGTTAGAGAAAGGAGAGACAGATCAGGTGGGTCAGACTTCACGGTTCCCATTAGGGAGTTGGGCATTACAGTCTTGGGGGTCCTTTCAACACAGGCCTCAGGTGGGTCTTGCAGAGCAAAAGGCAAACATGGGTAACTGCATATATAAGTGGGGTTTAATTTTAGAAAATCATGAGCTCTCGGGCTAGAATTAAACACAGCTTAAAAATATTTATTACAGAAAACTCTACTGGTACCTTTTGAAGGTCAACAGAAGACACAACAGGAATTATATTTCTTCATTTAAGAAAGTGCCTGGTTTTTATCCAGATCAGATATATTCAAGACCATCTAACCTACTATTTTCAAGATTTGGGTATTTTTACTATTTCCTCCACCCTGGACAAATACGGTGGTGTCTCAGTTCACGAACTTAGTTGTTTCCTTGATTCTGGTCCCAAACCAAATTGCTCGTGAACCATAGCAAATTCAGTGGTTAGCTTCAGTGTTGATTGATTCAGTTAGTGAACAATTCGATTTGTGACCAGAATCTTCCCCCGAACACTCTAGACTTTCTTCACACCTAAATCAGACTTCTTCAATGTCTCATTCCTTTAAACAACAACAAAGAGTAGAGTCGCTCTAACACGCAAACCAACATCTGCAGGCTGACAATCTTGTTCCACCCAAAACCTCTGGCAATTGTGTCATGAGGGTGACCATTCCTAAGACCATTCCTAAGTCTCATTCCATGACAGCTGTGAGTGTGACAGTTTGGTATAAACTTCTCTCTGGGGACAAGGGAATGAGGGGGACACACACTGATCAGATTCTATGGGTCTTTTTTCAAATTCCTAATGAGGGACAAAAATAATACAGGTCTTTAAAATAGAGGTTCAAGTGATATGTGCCCTGATACTATGGCCAGACGTTCGATGGAGGAGAGCTCTACTCCTATTGACAATAATATGTATTAATTAGTGGTTTGAACAGCAAGGCACATTTTGCATGGGTTAGTCCCTCTGGCCAGGAAGCTTTTATTGATGAGGGAAGTTGTAAAGATCAAGAAAATGACGGAGCAGGAGAAGAACCATCTACTGTGCACTGTGTATAGAAGAGCAGGACTTGGAAATCCTCAAACTTCTGTGCCCTGATGACTGAGTCACAAGAATTTAATTCAGAGCCAAACATTCCCAGGATTTCAAACAAAGAAGACCTTTGTCTCTCAAAAGACCACGATAGTATCAAACGCTCCAATAAATAATGGAGATCGGTTGTCTCTAAGGTCAGGACTTGAGATTTGCTAACAAAGGCACCGTTGTTTGCTTTCTATGAAATTAGATTCTATTTCCTTCTAGGGAAAAAATGACTGTGTAGAGAGTGGACAGTCAAACAAAGGACATGGCTGTGGTGCTCATGAGAGGAAGTTTAAAAATGAAAATGCAATGGGAAGCTCTGGGTTCTCCCTAATGAGAGGCTCACAGCCTCTTTACTGAACCACCGGGTGACTGATCATGAATGAACTTGGATGGTAGGATTATGGTCAAAATGTGTGACAGAGGAGTGGGTCAGAGGGAAAGTGACACCTTCCTGTGGACTCATGGGCTCTTCCAGAGGAAGACAGTTCAAGGTTGTGGCTCACAGGTCACTAGTGGTACCCACTTCAGAAGGACCTTTCCTCGCACAGAAGCAGCTGGGTGTGGGGTTCCGATGTCAAAAGCAGAGTGTGAGGCACACTGCCTGCCCTCCTGTCTCCTCTGCGGGGTGCCCTGTGCAGCCACCAGTCCCCAAATCCTGAACAGAAACCTGGAGGGAAGCTCACAGCCTGATGGTGGAAGCGTGGAAACCTAGGTCAGGACTAGGCAGAGTTTAGTGGGAGGACATAAAATTGTGGAAATCCGAGTGGGAAGACAGTATCTGTGTGACTTTACTAGAAAACAAAAGGTGTGTGTGTGTGTGTGTGTGTGTGTGTGTGTGTGTGTGTCTTTATACATGAAGCATGATCAATATATACAGTGAATATTTACACTTTTAAAATTTATTACGGTAAAAGACCCATGCCACTTATCTCCCTGAAAATATTCTTGCTTTGAATATATTTACCCCATGATTCTTGCCACTTTCTGAAGCAGTTCTAGAAGTCTTCTCCCAGTGTCTTTACTAGGTATGATCAAAACTGTGTGGATCCTACTGCCAAGAAAGGCTTGTAAAAATACTACAGTGTGTTCTCCTTCGGCTTAATCATCCTGTCTCACACTGAGGGCCTCCGAGCTGTTTCCCAGAGTCAAAGTGATGGAGAGGGAAGCATGAAGACAGTCCCGACAGCACAGCTAGAGAGAGGGAAGGAGACTTCCAGAGCTGCTCAGCACTTGGTGCAAGAAAATAAAAGACAGCAACACAAAAGTAACAAACGACCCAGGAACAGGCTTGTAAGACTCCGCGGACCCTATCACACAAATGTGTAAATGTTTCACAGGTCTTTAAAAACACCACCCAGTGGTGAGTGTGAATATCTATGGGAACCTGTTAGTGACCTGGCTGGGAAGTGTCACAGCACTAGGATCCCCTTCGGGCATACAGGCACCAACAGGCAGTGAGACCCAGCGAGATCCCAAACATCCAGTGTGGTGAGTGGACTCTGGAAGAGTGGCAGCTCAGGTCTGTTTCACTAAAACCTGAGTCATTTGGAGAGGCAGAAACTGCAGGGGTTGACACAGAAACAGCTGTCCACGCTCAAGGTGGCAAAAGATTCCATCCAAGTATAAGGTGTCTGCTGCATGGACACGGGGCAGTGTCCGTTCCCACACAGAACAGGAGAAGGTGCAGCCTGGGAAGCCTCAGCTTTCCTCGAGCTTTGGAAGCAGGCAGCTGAGACAGGAGCTGCCTTCTGGTGGGGTGGGACACCTGGTTCCGCTAGTATCCAGAAAGCCTCCCCCAGTGGCCAGGGTGCAGGAGTACAATCGAAACGAAGTGAATCACCTTTCATCTGAAGCCATGTCCACTAAGAAAGAGCCTCAGGCAGCCACTATTACATGGAAAGCTGTACAAGAATCAGGGGGAAGAAGCATTCTCTCTATTGAACTGGCCTCGTGGTTGCTGTGCCATAAGGGATTTTTCATACTCAGGTCTCTGGGGTGTATTTCAGAATATCTAATCTGCTTTTTAATATCTGTGTTATCCATGATGAGAATCAGATACAGGTAGGGCTAGGGCTAAAAATATAAATACAGATCGTGGTCAAAATCTCCAGTGAATTTTTAATTTTAAAAATGTAATACATTTCCACGAATCCCCCTCAGAATCCTCCCCCGGCTTTGAGCACATTCATCCCATCATTCTCGCCACTTTCCACACCACTTCTCCAAGTCCTCTTTCATGTCTTTGCAAGGTGTAATAGAAAATGCAGTGGGTGGGGCCATTGAGTACCATGTGACACAAACGCGGACCCCTAAAATCATCACAGTTTGTCCTCCTGTATTATCTATGGGCCTGGCACTGGACACTCCTGGCACTTTCCTGAAGTCAAAACAACGGTGAAAGGTAAATGTCCTGAGTCATTTCAGTACGCGGAGCCCTCCAGGACAGTGCAAGCCTTTCTTCAGACACTGAAGAAAGAAGCCTGCAAGAGTAGCTTCAGAAAGTGGCACAAAAAGAGGGACAAGTGTGTTGAGAGCGAGAGGGAGCATTTTGGTAGGGATTAATGGTAATGCATCTTTTCCCATAATAAATGTTTAAACAGAAATTTAACCATTCACTATGTTTTTCAACCTCACCACCTAATGCTGCAGGGAAAGCATTTGTGTATCTGCTTGGAGACAGTAGACATATTTTTAGGGGAGGAGGACTTTTTTGTAGTAGATCTGTAATCTAAACACCAGCACAGCCACCCGGTCCACAGTGGTCCCAAAGAAAGAAACGCCATAACCCACCTGTCACAAGGCTGATGAGTAGTCCAGCAAGGATGCATGTGATGCAGCCCACTGCACTGTAGTACAGGTAGGAGAGTGAGTACCAGGTGTCTGCCAGTTCAGGTCTGCGGAGGACGAGAGCAGGTGTCAGCTATCCCGCCCTCCTGAGGTTCTGCCCATGTCACCCAGGGCACCCCTCAGACTCGTTTCTGAGCCTCATTATGCTTACAACCCCCTTCTTTATAAAGCCACGAGTGGGTTATAGACTCAGTGTGTTTTGTATCCCACTCAACATAATTCATCCGTGAATTAGAAAGGGCGTTTCAGTGAGAAATGCTCTATCCAATCCTTTGGTGTTATTCATCCCTCAGATACTGATGGAACCTGCATTTCAGGCCAGGAATTGCCACAGACATTTGCCTGCATAGAGGAGCTAATGCATGAGTGCAAAGTGAACTTGCTGGTGCCTGGGTAGGGTGGGAACAAAGGGCCAAGAGGGCACCCAGGAAGCCCACCAGAGCCAGGTTGAGGTGTACAATGGGCCTGGTCATCAGAAAATGAAGGCAGACAGGAGCAGAGCTTGGCAGCCCAGAAAGATGGCAGCCCAGAAAGATGACAGCACATGGGGGAGCGGACAATCAGAATGGTGGATGGGGATGTATAAATAGGCTGATATTGTGTGATAATGAGGAAAAGGGAAACTGAGGAAGTGGAAGTGAAGTACTAGAAGGTCCATGACTGGGTTGCAGGGATCCCCGCCCAGTTTTCCTTGCTGAATTCTATCGACTTCATTCCAAAGCAGGTTCTCACTTAGGATGCGGGTTCAAGGAGCCAACACATTAGGAAATAAAGGGCATCCTCACCACACTTATGTCTTGCAGAAAAGGAAGAGGAGGTTACCACGACCCCACTCCTGGAAATCCCAGTGAAAACAGTACGGACTAGCCTTCCTCAAGCAATGCTGCTTTGGCTGCAGAGTCACTGGATCCCAGGAAACCTGCACCAGAAAGCTGTTTCCTTAATTTTACATCTCAGGAAAAAAACTGACAGGTTTTGGATGTAAGCGTTTTGGTTCAACCTTTAAAATAATATTCCAGGAGAAGGCTTACCTACCATTTACAAACATGGCCTCTTATGTACTATGCAGTGAGATTACGTACTGTGTACTCTTATGTACTATGAGTGAAATTCTGTTAGTGAATTTCACACCACTGGGCCTGTTTTAACTAAGGTTCAACCTGCTCTGGCCAGGCTCAGAATCACCACAGTAGGACTGTGTGGCACTTTGCTTTTGGGGCACAATTAAAGTATAAGGACCCAGTTACAGAATAACAAACTTATAGACACTTTATAGCAAGTTACAATCAAATAGCAGCCTCTTCCTGTGCTCTTGCTGCCTGTCAACATAAACACCCTGCTGAGTTCAGTCAGCCTGGCTGTCCAGGTCCAGCTGCTTTTCTTCTGATAATGTGCTGGGCCAGCTTGGCTATTCCCAGCTTATGTTTCCCTTAATTAAGAAAATATATTGCTTCTTCCTGGCTACAAGGACTTATGATGGGGTAAAATAACCCAGTCAAAGAAACTCTTGAGCCCCTCCCCGCATCCCCAGGATGATCCCATGTTGTGATAAACAACTCCTTTTAAGCAAATGTGTTTAGAGTCAGTTTATCTAACAATATATGACTTAATCCACGTAACCAAACGTGTAATGCCTTGTACTTCCTGCTTGCAAACTGTATTAAACTGAACCTGAAATTGCCTCAGGGCTGATGATTTGGAACTGAGATTCCCATCAGCCTGCTAGCATAATGAACAGTTGCCTTCTAGATTCTTCAGTGTGAAGTCTTCCAGTTGGTTTGATATTGTATTTTCTATAACACTGGTAAGGGGGATTCCTCATTGCTCCCAAAGGTGAACCATAGGATGAGGGAAACCACCAACCCTGATTTCCAGTGAGGAAGAAGGGTGTGGAAGAAAACTAAATGTTTTCATGTTTTCTTCATTCAGTTTCCCTTACACAAACACAGTGGCAAACCACACGGCCTCGAGGGGCTTACTGTGTAGTAAAAACACAGAAGCATCTGCTTCCAGAGAAAAGAAGAAAATGGCAAATGGAGGAGAGAGGAGAGCAGAAAATATAAGAAAAGGCAAGAGTAGAGTATGGTCAGGAACACGCAGGCAGTCCCCACGATGTTCCTGCTGCTGTAGGAGACAGTGGCTTCTGTCTTGCTGGTCATGTTATACTGAGGCACTGAAGTGAGTACAGGAAAGGAATGCCTTAGGAAAGCTTTAAGAATCGAGGGCTGGTTAGTTTGGAATAAATATGGAATAAATATTTTCAAACCCTGAGAATCTTTGAACCACAAGTCACTATACTTCTTCTGGAGAAATGGGGATCCTAACCCGGCTATTAAAAGAGGAACAGATTCTGAAGATGTAGAAAGAAGGATGAAAAGGAATTCGTTTAAAAGCAAGAGCTGGTTAGATATTCTATGATAACAGAGGGAACGCAGAGGGTAAAAGAGGTAGACTGTAGGTGAGAAAAATTTCAGAGAAGTATTGATGAGAACCAGAAAAAGTCTGTACCAGAAACAAGAACCTCAAACTCTGTATTTCCATACATATTTAAATATTTACATTTGTTTATCTTATAAAAATAATTGCATAAGATTTTTGTATGTGTGATTATGTAAAATTTACATATATCTACTTTTCATAAAACTCACAGAATTAGACGCTAATATCCTTCCACTTTAGTCAAGAATTTCCGAAGTGAAAAGTTGCTGATTTGTCTTATGATAGAAAGTAGGTAAATCGTAAAACCGCAATCCAAATTCAAGAATTTTCCTTAAATTTCTTTTTTTTTTTCCTTAAATTTCAAAATCGTCAGTCTTCCCCCTCCACCACAGTGTCTCCTACAGTTTGGTATCTTTAATCATGAACCCAGGTCAGACCTAAAAGGAAAAGCTTTTGTTCACCGCTGTGTTGATGCAGGCATCAAAGTGTAGGTTCACAGCGGGACCCCTCAATCCATGCCCACACTGCCTCTCATCCTCTTCACCCCTGAAACATGCCTGCTGAGTTGAGATCCCTCCGTCTTTATGGGCACTGTGACCCTCAGACCCGCCCATCTGTGTTTCAGCCCCTCTATACACACACCTTCCACTGCTCTTTTGCACCTTCACATACATGCACCTGAGAACCAGAAGAGCCTCCTGCGGAAGCTGGCTGCGAAGCCCCAGGGTGGCTCTCTGGGGACCGTGAGGAGGCTCTCAGCACACGAAGCCCTGAGCGCAGGACATCCCTCCAACCTACTGCCTACCCTCTGGCACCAGGGCCATCACCATGGTCAGTGTACCTGTTGGGCAAGACAGAGGGCGCTGAGGTGGTCAGGTTTGTTGGCACACACTTCTCCATTGATAAAGGCAGCGGCCGAGTCTTAGACTCTGGTGCAGGGTACACGAAGGCCCCGATGGTCACCCAGGCTGACACCGTGATGCCAGTAAGGAGGCCGCCTAGAGCACCCTTGACGGTGGAAAAAGGGGAGAAGTGAATGAGACCAGGCCGTCTGGGGAAAGAACAAGGAGACGAGGCGTCCTCTGCCTGGAGATGGCAGGAGTCCACCTCCAGCCCTGGCCATATGACTGGTGCCCACCACCCTCATATCAATGCCACAGTGCACTTTCTTTGTAGAAGAAGTTGTTCCTTATATGAACTGGAAAGTTCCATCATGATGAAGAGTTTCATAGACACTGGAGTTTTGCAGCATTTAGATTGCTGAGAACTTTTTTCTTTTTAGTTTCTTGTTCTTATTGCTTTAAAAGAGCTTAAACCTCATTCCTTATGGAAGAAATTCAGAACTTAAAGAAAACTTCAGATAAAGGAGATAATATAGTCACATTTTCATAACAGCGATTGCCCTGAAAACCTCGCCAAGCCCTCTGACTCTCCAATTCCAAAGCTTTTGTTTGAGTCTGAATGCTAGAAAGTGGAGTGATAAGTCCTGCTTTTTGAAAAATGTGTTTCTTGAGAAGCAATGAGAAGTCAAGGACAAATTTCTCCCGTAAGGGAAACAGAGGCTGCTGCAGAGCCCAAGACCACAAAAGAAAAAAAAGTGGCTGAGGCTTCCGTTCAGGGCTGCAAAGCTGGGTTTTCTACAAGACCAGAAACAGCTTGCTATACACAGCCAGATGGATATTTTGGGTTTTGTGCACCACACAGGGTCCATCGTTACCATTCAGCTGTACCACTGTAGCACACAAGCAACCACAGACAGCAGTGAAACAGAAGAAACCAGCTGTCTTCCAGCCAGATTGGGGCACTGGCATTTGGGTTTGATACAACATGGTAGTCACAGGGATCCACTAAAATTACAGCGTACAACACACAAAAACCTCTTGTAGCTTCTGGGTAGATTTTTGAGTCTCAGGAACTATCTTCCTTTATTATCCCCAAGGGCATCGATAACTTTGGACCCCAATATCCTGAAGCTATGGGGCAGCAGCAGACGTGGTACACATACCATTCTCCTTACTCAACCCAGGGGACTTATTAAAGAGATGTAAATGGCAGACAGAGAGGCATGGCACCTCGTCAGGTGAGCAGACTTGGGGTGCAGGGGGTGCCCTGCAATATGCACATAAATAAACAGACCCAGGGTTCCCAGAGTTAAAAGAAATACGCATGTGAGTAGGTAGATGATAATGTTGTTAGAACAAGAAAATTGTAATGCTTTTAACGTTTCAAAAATATCACTCTAGGGCAACACACTTGGGACTCTTTCTGTCTCTCTCTCAGACAGAAGCTTTCTTTCTCACAATAAATATATTCTGCTTGTAACCTCTGTTCTTCCTAAAATTCATTCTTCAGTTTTAGAGAACATGAATTTGTCCTGGACATCCAGTAGGTTGGGAGCAGGCTTGAAGAGCAGGGACTCTTCCTCTAGAGGGCTGGGATTTGCCTGTATGAGTTGGAGGGCGTCTACTGAGATCATCAGATGGAGACCAGCTTTAAGCTGTGTATCTACCCAAGATGAAAATGCCTGATGTCTATCTAGGGCCTTTAGGTAGACCCTCTGCAGAGTCTCCCTGACTGCTGGTCGACAACTACAACCACTCTCAGCCTGAAGAAGCCAGATCAGTCATTGCCCATTTCTCCCTCATGGTGGTTCAGGTTACTTCTTCAGATGAAGGAACGTTACAGGCAGCTGAGTTAGATAGCAATGTTACAGGCAGTCAGACAGGGCTGGGCCCTTGAAGGAGCCAGTACAGGAGACCAAGGTCTTGCAACCTTGAAAGACACCTCTGTTTTAGGGCCAGATCTCAAGACAAAAGGCAAAACAAATGCAACCAAACCCTAAGAATAAATATCAGGGATTGATATTCTAAGTAGATATGGATCACCTTGAGGAAGCCAGGCATCACCATCCCAACCCCCTACAGGAGGAGTCACTGCTCTTTAAGCTTGCCCGTTTGCTACATGACTGGCTTCTCCTTTTGTCCCTGATTTAATCAATTTTACCTGAAAAATTAACCTTACTAGTTGACCACAGTTCTGTCCCACCTCATGCCCATCTGTCTTGTGAGTTTGCATGTTTTCCCCATCTTAGATCTGTCTTACCTCGTGGTTTTGCTCTACAAAAATCCTTAGAAAAGATAGAGTCTTTGACAACCTACTCCGGACCCCTTCTGTCTCCCAACAGAAGCTTTTTTTTTTTTCTATCAATAAATGTATTCTGCTCTTTAAAAAAATGTTTAAATATCATTCTATTACCTTTGCAAATAAATGTTCATTTGATTCATACTCTGCACAGTCGTGTAACTAACATCTACTTGAAAACATGTCATTAGCTTGCCAGGCGGGCACCGGGAAGGAGTCCCAGCTGACAGCAGGAAACCAGGTGTGTTCCTTCACCCTGTACACACAAACTGATTAGCTCAAGGAGATGAGTTATTTTAGGGAACTAGAGAAAATATGACATTTACATGAATTTTAAAAATTTGAATTTTTAAAGTTGTATTTGAGCATGGTCTCTGAATCTACTTCATTTAGAAAAGAGTCAGTGTCACCCTTAGAAAGTCAGTTTTGATGGGTGCTGGGGCATTTTGTAGCTCCTAAACACACTTCTCTCCCTTCTGTGTGTTGTTTGTTTGTTTCTAAAATGACTTCGTTGATGGTTGATGTCAGACATGGGAGGATTCAGGTCTTGTTTAAATTCTATCATGAACTCATCCTGGCAAATAGTTTTCCACATAGGGATGAGAGGGAAAAGGAAATGCCAAGGTCTCCAGTTTGAGCTGAAGGTCTCGAGGAGGGCAGGGTCCTTACCTTCCAGTTCACAAAAGGAAACAGGAGTCCCAAGGAGAACAAGCCCAGCATGGGTCCTCCACACATGCCGTGGATGCTGAGGGAAGCCTGCAGATAAAGACAACTGGTAAACCACCTCCCACTTCCTTGGGACCCACCTAGACTGGCCCTCCTTGGACCCAGCGTGACATTAATTAGCTGCCTGCTTTCTGTAAACCAGTGGTGGATCCAAAGGTAACAATTGTGTAAAAGAAGAAAAATTATATATACATACGCTTGTGCCTGTGTTTGCATATAAGCACACATGTGTGTGTTTGTAAAGAGGAAAAACAAGTGAATCACATTTCACTTCAGATGGAGTTAGCCAATCAGCCTTATTTTTATCTTAGCAAAAGGGGATTTTTGCTGCGGATACAGCTCAGTGGTAGAGTTCTTGCTTGGAACATCAAAAGCCAGCAAAGCATCTACAGGCTTTCAGGCAGAGCCTGAGGAAAGGATACCCTGCAGATCTCATGGAAGTCTCCTGTTTGACAGGAGTCCCCCACTTCAACCAAGGCGTCCTGGACAGGTGACCTCCTTTAACCCTCACAGTCCTGATTGAGAAGGTCACAGAACTTCGTAGATGAGAAAATTGGGGCTGAAGGAGACATAGAAAGTCTATTTCCACTCGGAAAGTGGCAGCGCTAAGATTTAAATTCAGATTTTTATGGCTCTAAGACCCTCATGTTCTCTGAAGAAAACAACTTAAAAATTCAAGAGACAAGTCACTGTAATATCCTGTCCTTTGTTTAGAAGAGACAAGGGCTCTGAAAGAGCCCACCTTCAAGGTCACAAGATTCACATTCTACGCATAACTTCAACACATCACCAGGATCCAGTGAGCTTTCAATTAGCAACTCAGATTCACGCCACCTCAGAATTGTCTTTCTTCTTCCCACAATGGACAGGGCCGGCGTCCCCTTTAGCTGACATGAAAGTTTTTGTCTCTAACCCTTTCCAGTTAAATGTTAGAGAACTCAGTGCCTCAGCTCTGCCTTTGACAGGCTGAACTCAAGGGGAATTAGCGCCTGCCTTTCCTCGGCTTCGATCTTAACCTGTTTGGCATTCCCTCTGCTGTCTGATGGTAACGTTAACTCACAATGTCTGTGGTTCATCAAGTTGGAATTTATCAGCAATTATATGGGCAAGTCAATAAATAGTAAACACATTTATCTCTCCTTATGGAAAAAAAGATAGACTCATAAAGTCATTAAACAACAGCGAATAAAAAGCCCATACATATTCACAGGGAAAAAAATACAAGAGTTTCAGAATTTAAATACATGTATACATATGTACATATTCAATTATAACATATATATATATATATATATATATATGTCTGTAGTGTAGAAGAAAAAAATTTGACTTTTTTACCTTTTTCTTTTCATATGCATGCTTAATTGGAGGAAGAATTAAAATTCCCCTAACTCAGAGGGCAAAATGATGCGTTCGGGAGTTCAGGCTGTTCTGGGGCTTCAGCAAGATAGTTAGCATTGCTCTCTGTGCCTCTCATTTCTTGTATACAAGGGGGCAGTGTAATACATGCTCAAGGTTTGCTTCGGTTGTTTTTGATGAATACTCAATGTAGAATCCAAGAAAAGGCAAGAAATGCTGTCTGACCCCCAAGGCTGATCCTCACGCTGAGGATCCCAGAACATGGGCCAGTCCTGTTCTGTGCTGTTTCCCTACACCCCCTGCTCTGGAGCTCTGATTTCTGAGCCCTGTGCTCTTTGGAATGTGTTGAGGTCTAAAAGGTGCTTTCTAAGGTTGAGATAACAGTGTGTCTCAAAGTCACCACAGTCCTGAAAGGAGCCAGTTGGCAATGCTCGGGACAGAAGCACCTTGGGAAGGGTGATTGCATATGGATGCTCTGCGGATCCCTGGTTCACCCTGGGAAGACTCTGGGCCACACCACTGTGGTGAGACAGATGTGCTCACTGTGGGTCCCCAGCGCTGTCACCGGGCTATCGTGTGCTGTGGGACCTGTGAGAAAGGCTGCAGTGTGCTGTGTTTCTTTCAGTCCTTCGCCACGGAAAATGGCTCCCTTAGCGTTTTTCACAATAGAGGCTCTCTTTAAATTCTCACAGTAAAGCAAGAGCTTAGCATTGCAGAGAAAACACAAAATGAACCCCAAACCCCACAGACAATGCTATAAGTATAGGTGGTTTGGAAGGATGTGAGATAAAACCTGGTTTTCCCTGCCACCTATGTCAATGGGACTGGGATTTGCTTTCTGTACAGAAATTCAGAATGCATTGATTTGTCAAATTCAATATGGTCAAGCCTTTTGGAAAATTAGAGAAGCAAATCCCAAGTGTCTTTCTGCACCCACCAAAGTCAGGTGAGCTCAGAGACATGAGGGGACTCTCAGAGACAAACACCAGACTCTTATTCCTCGCACACAAGCATCTTCTGCTCTGCATGAGCTACATGGTGCACATTTTAGCCACCAAGAAAAGGATCCTCTGCTCAATTAGCACGAGGAGGTGAGGGCCTTCTGCTCCCCGACCTGACTGTAACCGAGGTTTCCCACCCACCCTTGCTGTTCCTGAGCTCCTCACACCATCATTTCTGAGAGTGCAAGTATCTCTGAAGTGTAACAATTTAGTGATTCGGGTGATCTGCATGGTGGGAGGCTGGCACTCCTTTAGAAGTGCTCACTGCTATGAAAAAGAAAGCAAGGAGGTGCAGAGTACCCGAGAAAATACGGAAATAGGGTCCCACATCCTGGGAAAATAAACCTTTAAAAATGCTTCTTAGGGCACTAGAGACAAATACACCAGCTTGCTACTTCCTCTGTGAGGCTGAGGAGCCCAGAGGGTGCCTCAAACATTGTTAAAGAGATTACGAAGCACCTGTGATAACAATGAAGGCTCCTAGCTTATTACAGAGGACTCCAGATTTCTAGTACCAAAAGTCATTTGCTGCGGACAAGCAGATCATCGCATCTCTCACCTCTCTGGGCCCTGTTCCTGAACTTTAATAGGGAGATGATATAGCAAGCGGTCCTTAGGTAGGAATGGACCCTGGAAGCTAAAGAACATAAATTCCGTGCTTACTAAGACTGGCAACAGTAATTCTATAATTACTAACATTCTATAAGTAACAGCATTTCTTTGTGTGCCTAGTAATTAAGGAACTTATAGATTCTCTTCTTTAAATTGCTAAGTTATATTTGTTGGAAGCCTATTCCACGCCAAAAATACCTCAAAAGTGCTCAGATTTTACAAAGACACAGAAGAGATTGACGGAGGGTTTGAGGTAGAGTCTGAAGATTTGCTTGTCTGAGGATTTGTGACTTGTACAATTCATGGGGAAGAGAGGGAGAGGTCCGGAGGCTCTGAGCCACTGTGAGAACCTGAGCAGGACATTGTGGTCCTCTCCTGTGATCTTGTGCAATGCAAAGGTGCTTAAAGGACCATCCCTGGGCTCCTTCTACTCCTAATATTTTATGAAACCAACACATGGGATGTATGAGAAGCAGTCCAGCTTGGATGACAGCAGCGGAGGGGTTGTAGCCTAGTTCCGCTCCTCATCAGTTGTGTGACTATGGAATAATCTTCAGTTTCTTCATCGAGAATATTGACACGTCAGTTGTCATCTCTTATAGAACAGATGAAGGCTAACTAAATTAACATCCTAAGATTGCATGCAAGTAAGTGATGATTATTGTTCTTATATTTTGAAGTTTTTCTAGGATTTAGCATTTCTAACTTTAATGGAATGTAATTTGTCTTTATTTCATGGATATTTTTAAAGGTTCCTAAAAGTCATTTTGTTGGCATTTAACATGTTTGCCTTATTAGTCATCATTGCAAGCAGGGGGCCTTGGGCACAGGCCATACACAAGAAAGGAGAAGGGAAAATCAAGCGTGAAATTACTACCCGTCACCCCTGCATTACCTGCACGACGCTCCCCATGAAGGAAGCTGCCACAGCCATGGATGTGCACAGAACGCCAAACAGGAGACCTGGAAAAGAGAGAAAGCGGGACCTGAAACTTCCCCCGGGGATCCATGGCTTGGAGGCCACTCCTGAGCCCCAGGCAGAAGAACTGCGTCTCATGCCAGGTACAGCAAGGAGGACCATGCTCACCCTGCAGCCACCACAGACCACAGGAGTGACACAGAGGGGATCTCTCCGCCAGGCACAGGCTCTCCCAGGTCAGGTAGAATGAACGGGACTTTCTAAGACTTCAGAAGAAATCTGTCTCATGGAAGTAACAGGAAAATACAGAAAGGGACCACCAAATCCAGGCTAAGTGAATAGGAATTTATTCTGGGTCAGCTTTTCACTGCCTCCAAGGGAAAGAAAGCTACCAACTGCCTTGGAATTCAGACAGGTTTTCACCTTTAAATTACCGCATGACCCAGTCCTCATTCTCCCCTTAGGTGCACAATCCTGGAAAGCTTTTCCGGTTTTGTCCACATCATCATAATGATGCGGTCACATCACATAATGACTGCTCTGTCCACCGCCACAGGGGAGCTTCAGGTGCGACATTCAGTACACTTAAGAGCCCTCATAATGGGGCAGTGTGCATTTTTAGTCATTTTTAAAGATGATGTCTGCTTTTAAATGATCTTTTAAGACTATCATCGATTTCTACACACCTTTGTTCAAAATCAGCTCATAAGCACACCTACGTACATCCAGAGTTCCTACATTAACCCATAAACTAAGAAAAGGAGTGGCAGATAGACATGTGGAGACAGGGACAGACACAGTGACAGAAACAGACAAAAGCCTGCTTCATGCATTCTCTCTGAACTGTGTGCCAGCTAAACACCCAGCTCAGGTACCAATGTGGTGATGGGGTCATTTGTATTGAATTCTGACCAAAGGTTGGGTGATAACCAGGCATTAGCACTGTAAGATTAGAATTCAGTTCCTGCCCTGAGGACCTCCCAGTCTAATGAGGGACTATGCACCATAAATCAGCTCACCCAACAATCTACCCAAAGTGCTCTATCCAGAAGGGTCTCTAGTACTATGTGCTAAGTGTCTGTCATTACTGTATTGCTTTATTCTCAATTTACCATATGTTAATTGATCATTCATTATGACAAACTCACTCTTGAATTCAGAATAACAACTTTTGAAACCACATTTTTTAACTTCTCAATAAACAAAAGAGAAACAAAAGGAACTCACAGGAGTACTATACACCAAGCATGACCAACAAACACCTGTAAAAATTCTGACATGGTTCCCATTGTCTCTAAGGGGACAGTCAGAGGGAAGAAACCAGCATTTGCCCTGGCTCTTCATTGTTTCATGCCAAAGGGGCACTCCTGATACCTGGAGCAAAGAACAAAAGAAGTTTTTTCTTTCTCTTACTGACTGTTGTCTTGCTAGGCCAACAGGAAACTGTTCATATGAAACTGGAGGGTGGACCCCTTCAATTTGGGTCGTTGCGATTTTGTACTGGTAAAGAATTGATTTCAGTGGTCTGAAAAGGGGGGGGGCTTTAGGGAAAACTGGAAGTTTTGGGGTTATCAATGTTTCCTGAGAGACTCACACTCAGGGCCATTGGAAGGCGATGGATCATGGGGGTCAATAGCTGACTTGTGATGTGGAGTTGGAGTCTGGTTGGAGGAAGCAGATCGTGGAAGCAAGGCCTGAAGGGTTTGTCTCCCTCCCTGCCTCTTCCCTTGACCTCTCTCTACCTCCCTGTTCCCCCACTTGAGCAGCCATCCTTCATCACGCCCCTTTGCCATGCGGCCTCTCCTTGGAGCCCCTCACTTTGGACTGAAACCTCTACAAACTGTGAGCCAAAATAAGCTTCCTCTTTTAAATTGTGGGTGGCAGATATTGTGTCCCAGTGATACGAAAAGTGACAAAATGAGGGTTCCATTGAGACTCACAGAGTATCACCCCACAAACAGATATAAAGATGGGAAGAAGAAAAGCTACCCTTCTGTTATTAGTGAGAACTCAGACCGTGAGTAGAGAAAAGCAAGAAGCAACTAATTAGTAAAGTCAGCAATTGTGTATTTGCCATCCAGTGATCCTTTTCCAACTATAGTCCATGAGAAAATGAGGGCAAAAAGGGAATGAAAATACTAATCTAAAAGCTCAAATACTCAGTAAAGAGTTTAATTTCTGGAAATAATTCAACTAGAGAATCACCACAAAAACAGCACTTAAAATTGGCAATTTCAGTATGAAAGAAGAATCAGTGAAGGATCAATGAAGCATAAATCAAGGGAAAACACATGAGATAAAAAAAAGTTAAAACCTGTATAACAACAATAAGTTTATATGATGATGCATTCAGGTGTGATAAGGAATCACTAAAAAGGAAATTAAAAGCCGTGATAGTCCTAGAAATGTTATTTCTAACTTGTAAGCAAAAATCAATGAATACATGTTCACCAAAAGACTTGTACAATGTAATGACTTAAAACTGAAACAGTGTAGATCCCTCCCAAGAAACACAGCTGGCTTTCCCTACACATAGTTCCAAATTCACAAATTCAATCCACTGTGAACTAAAAATAGTTTTTAAAATGCATCTCTAACAAAGAAGTACAGACTTCTACCATTGTTCCCTAAAGAATAGAGTACAATGTTGACACAGCACCGACATAATAGCTAAGTTACTTTTCTCATTGCTGAGACAAAATATCCTACATGCAAAGTCAAAGGAGGAAGGATTTATTTAGCTTATGGTTTGTAGAGGTTTCATTCCATAGGTGGCTGCCTCTAAGCTAAGTAGGCACAGCACACAGGCTTGGTGGAGGAGAAACAATTTATGGTGGACAGAAGATAGTAAAGCCACAAAGGCTGACCACAGCTCTTCCTATCCCTTATATCTTATCAAGCTACTTAAGGTGAGTAGCTTTCACTCCCTTAATCCTAGTGCCCTTGATCCTAGCATTGCACCATGAATCAATTCCAGTGTCACACACTCTAGATCCAGCCACCTCTCGAAAAGCCCTGCCTATGACCTTATGACACTTTGGAGGGACATCTGGATGCAAGCCATAGTAACATTATATTTTGTATTGTAAATTACCTGGAGATACTTGAAAGCACATTGGAGGATGTACATAGGTTGTATGCCCATACTACTCCATTTGATACAAGGAACTTGGATATCCTGAAATTTTAGTATCCACAGGGTACCTTGGAATAAATCCCTTGTGGATACTGAGAATTGGCTAGATATAAATATAAAAAAGAACAGAACCTTCTGTTCTCTGATATCCACATATGTAGGATACCCATATATGCATATTCATCAATGATAAAGAAAGAACTATGGACACACAAAATAACACATATAATATAAATCTCAAAAACATTGTGCTTGAAATGAGTCCTCTTTTACAAAGAAAGAATCAGTACTGTATGGTTTTGCTTGTATGAAGTTTGAATAAAGATGAAATTAGTCTACTGTGGGGGGAAAAATCTACATTACTATTGCTTCCAGAGAGCAATAGTAGCAGAGAATTAACATAAATGGCACGGGAGAAGCTTCCATGGTGACATCGAGGTATTACATCTTGAAAAGTAGTTAGGTTCCATAGGTCCATGCATTTGGCAAACCAAGCAAATCTCACTTAACATTTGTTTATTTCATAGTAGGTGATTTTTTTTTTAATATCCCTAAAAGTAATTTGAAGTCAATACTGAATTTTGTTAACAATATGCATGCTAAAATGATCAGGGGGAAATGTGCTAATTTCTGTAGTTATTTTTAAATGTTTCGAAGGGGTGATGGGAGTGGATAAACAGAGACTGGGATGCATAGATAGAAAGCAAGTTTGGGGAGATGCCAGTAGAGAAAGTAAATGTAGGATATATGGTAGTTCATGGGGAAATCTCTTAAACTTGGATGTATAGTCAATTTTTTACATAAGCTACAAAGAACAAAACACAATAGTGGAATTAAAATTATTATTAAGAGATTTAGGTCTCAGACATTTCAAAATAATGCAAAAAAAAAACCCACCATGAATTTTTACTCACTGAGGGAGAGAAAAAAGTACAGGAGGTATGAAGCAAGCAACTTATTTTAGAAGAACAATTAAAAACAAGAGGAATTCTAGCTACAAGGGGGTTGAGATGGGACTATTAGTTCGAGACCAGGGTAGGCAGCATAATGGGACCCCAGCTCTAAACAAACAAATAAGATTGATTATAATATAACTAGTAACATTTATTGCTTATAACTGTGCTTCCTATCAAACCAATTTAAATTGCATGAATCAATAGGAGTTGAGTAAATGACCAAAAACCTTCCCAACATTGATAATAAAAGATACTACAGGGAAAAGGTCTCATCATAGTATCAAGAAAGGTAGAAGAGGAAGGGGTAGGGAAGAGGATGAGAGGAGCAGCTGTTAGGAGGAGGTAGAGGAATTGAAGGAGGAAAACATATTATGGTTTGAGTCTGGATGTGGCCCCAAAACCTCATGCAGTCATGGAGGCAGGCTCCTAGAGTTTGTGAAAGATCCATGGTCCAACGCTGAGATTATGGGTGTGAGTGCTACACGCAAGTAAGTATGACATACATAAAATATAGGGACAGAAAGCCTTCTCTCCATGCTCTTCTGCTCTTGTTCCTTGTGCTGTTTTCCAACTCCGTGAACTCCTGCCCTGCCACTCTGCCGTGGAGCCAGGTGAGTATAGTCTGAAACCTCCACAAACTGTGAGCTAAACAAACCTTTCCTTCCTTAATTTTGTGCATCAAGTATTTTGTCTCAGCAAGGAGAGAAAGGTAACCAAAACAGCATATGTATGATCCAAATGTAAGTGAGAAAACACCTGAGTGAAGGGAAAAATCAGTGATATGACTGAGTGGAAAGCTTACAAATATGTCCACTCCTTACCAATCTATTTTAAAGTCTAATGTGAGGTGTTATATTATTTTAAAGTTAATTTAGAAAGATGACTAGGCCTGAGGAGCTGAAAGAATTATGCATAAATGAAAATACCAATATAAATACTTTAAATTTTAAACTAAAAGTGAAAAATTGATCTACCCGATATTGTAAATAAAACAATATGGAGCTATAACATAAAAAAGGTGATATTAGTCCTGAAATTGACAAATAATTTAAGGAAAATAAGTACACAACATGAAACATATCTTTTAGCCAAGAGAACTTTATATTCTGTATTGTTACTAACAAAAATATTAGAAAATAGTGATAATAAGTAATGCTAAGAAAATTGGCAGTTTAAGAAAAAAAGCACTAAAATCCTCACCTTAAAGCATAAACAAATTATATATATTAGATATCAAATATGAAATGTAAAACTATTTGTAACCTGAGATGAAATAAAAGAAGACAGATGGTTAAGACTTCAGAATGAAGTAGATATGGTAAAAGACATGATGCATATATTTGATAAAATATGAAATTAAAACTTCATCATGTCAAAAATATATTTTTAAAAAATTAACCTGGGACACATTCTGCAGCAGATATATAAAGGCCTTTATTTCTTCATATATAAAAAAATTTTACACACAACAAAATTTCTGATAGCCCACCAACAAATAAACAAAGTATAAACAGGTTTTCACTAAAATGCAAATGTTACTTACCATCTGAAAAATATATAAATGCATGGAAAATCAAAAAATTAAGTTCAATTTTGATGCTTTTTACCTATTAATTTTGATAATTTATGAAAATACTTCTGTAAATCACATAAAGAAATGAATCATTGCTCACCACTGCCACACATGGCCTGTGGTTTGCCCTGCTGGAATTATCTTTCTTACTAAGTCTTAGCAAGTGCCCTTGAACTAGGTTGTTTAGCCTGAGGTTCTTTCAGAAGTCCACACTGAGGGAAAATCATACAGATACAGTCAAAGATTTATGTAAATGAGTTTTTAATCACAGACTGTGCAATCAAAAAAAGAGTTTTAAAAGGTGGCCATAGAGTAAATTTAAGAAAAGAGGCTCCTTCATAGGATATGAGCCATTGGATCATTCGTGGTCATTTGTGAATCAGTCAGTGGATCGAATACAATTATTTTCAAAGAACATGTACTATCACAGAAAAATGTCCACTATGGGTTCCCAGGGCAAAGCAACCAGGAATACAATCATACATCTATGAAACGCATGATCCAGTGATTAGAATCATATCATGTAAAATTATCACAAAAAGAGCAATTATTCTTGGAAGTGAGATTATGGTGAGTTTGGTTTTAAGAGATTCTTGAGCAAAGAACTTGGCTCTCATTGGACAGAGGGTTGGGCCGAATGGGACAGCGTTTTCCCTATGATGCTCAACACAGCCCAAGAGAAAGCTGCAGCTGTGAGGAGTCCAGCGCCCTGCAAGAGCACAGACAGTGTCTGAAGAGATGATGAGAGCAGGGAGAAGGGTGAGGGCCGCTTCCTGGTACCACCACCACCACCACTGCCACCGTGGCCTGCGGGAGAGTACCTATGCCCTTGGGAAGTGTATCGAGGAGCCCCTTCCTCGGTCTCAGTGCACACTTGCAGGCTCGAAATTACACCCTGCAGAGCACACGCAGGACTGTGAGGGACCCCCCAGGTGCACTTCATACCAGACGGAAGGCTCCCCAGCTGTACCTACATAAGCCTTTACTGGTCCAAGTGCTCAGCTTGTCTGAGAGATGGGGAAAGCAGCTCTTGACGAAATCCTCAAAGGTCACGGTTGCTAAGGCATTGATGCCCGAAGCCACAGTGCTACAGGGAGAGACAAGCGAAAACATGGTGAAACTCTGTGAGGCTCAGCCAGCAGACTGCCCCCTCTAAGGACTAGGTCAGACTCTGCAAAGGGATGCAGACACAGGTTCTCATGCTGAAACCGCAGGTCCCCATGGGGACTATCCACTCATTCACAGGGTCTCCTGTGCTAATGTTCTGTCAGGTCTCCCCCAAACCCTGTGGGAGAAGCTAGGCTTTCATGGTCTGGTTCCTATGAATTCATCTCAGCAATGGGGGTGAGTTCACAGAGGGTAGCAGGAGGGGTCTATCTGTGTGCTTAGAGACCCACCCTAGCCCACCAGTCAGCAGTTATTTATTCATATCACTCTCTTCATACAGCCAGGCACGGGCATACACACACTGGTAACCTGGTAAGACGGGACGCTTAGTCTCTAGAACACAGGTATTTCCCAACATACCCGCCTGATGACAGCTGGGAAGCTGCTGTGAGAGAAAAGAACAAGATGCTCTCGAGGCACTGAAAGCCCCAGAGCAGCAGTGAGAAGCATCTGCTTAGGAAGCGACAGCTGCAGATAGGCACAGAGAACATCCATGCAGAGCAGGGACAGACACCAAGTGTGGGGGGAGATTACACACAGACTCCGAAGATGAAGGGGAGTTTGTGGCTTCTACAACCACCAGGGTGGGGTGGAATTAGTGAGAGAGAAAGGCAAAAGCAAAACTTCATAAAAGTTCTGATGTTCTCTAGTTTCCCAAACAGAGTTTGGGCTTATGGGACCTGGAACTTCTCAGCACACTGAAAGATGTGGCTTTCTTTGCAGAAAAGCATGATGGCTTATTCACTTCCTTCTCTGCATGAGGAAAGTTTTACATAGTGAAATACACAATTTGGTTAAAGTCAAGTGGTGCAAAATCATAGCCCGAGAACTCTTATTTCAATTGCATAATAAAACAAGGTTTTCTACTATCACTTTAATTAATTTCCACTCTTTTTAAAGCACACTTACATAAGATAATAAATATACAAAGTATTTTAAAAAAGAAGAGAACAAATCAAAATACAAATATTATTTGAATAAAATCAATCTTCAGAGAACCAACTAAAATAATTAAGGGAAAGAAAACCTAGATGTCAGGGAAAATTCTGTAAATGCACACTAATGCACAGATACAAACCTCTCAGAAATGAGCTCTCCTCTGAGAGCATGATCATTAAATTCTCAGGATCATCATAGCTATAGATGGAGAGATCAAAGGAATATAAAAGTGATTCCCAAACATTTCTCAAATGCATAGATAAATGTAAGGTGCAATCAAAGTAACATTTCAAGTCAGTGGTGGAAAGAAGGTTTATTTAGCAAGGCCATGGGTGTGGGACCATCACTGCCTTTGGGACCTCACCCATTTCAATGCACCCCAGATGCCAGACTTCAAACTCTGGATTTAATGTTTTCCCTGCTGGGTCTTGGTCTTGCCTCAAGTCAGTCACTTTCTGCTTTCCTATTCCTCCCTTTTGAAATGGAAATAAATACCTTCTGTCAGTGTCTTGACAGTACTTTTTTTGTTTTGACAAGGCTCACAGCTGAGGTTGCCTTGGGTCTCAGGAGACTTTAGACCTGGACTTCTGCTCAGTGCCAGCACAGGGAAGATGCTGGGGGCCTTGGCAGCAGAATCAATGCATTTTACCTCCGAAGATGGACCTCAGCTAGGGGAACAGAGGTGAGATGCTGTGGTAAGCATGTTGAACGTACCCCACAGTTCTGCACGTTACAGGCTCAGTATCCCAGGAGTTACTACTGGGAGGTGGAGGACACTCTGAAAGGTTGCACCTTACAGAGCTGGAGGTAGTGTGCGGTAGTGGAAAGACCTTAGGTCGCCGAAGGCAGAGGCCCAGGCGATCATATGTCCTGGCTTCCTTCCCCTCCCCTCTGCTTTCCATGTCATGAGGTCAGCAGTTTCGCTTTGCTACATGCACCTGCCATGACCACTGCTTCCTCGGGGAGTGGAGGCTCCAAAACTATGAGGCCAAATGAACCGTTGTTCTCTATATGTTAATTGCCTCAGGTATTTAAATATAGTGATGGAAAAGAGACCAACTCAGCACCTGGGAGCTTTGAAAAATAAGCAAAAAGTTCTAGAGTTGAGGGAAGAGCTAGGCTTGCATCCTGTTACAGCTGTTTCCTACCTCACTCTGGATTTGCTCTCTACCTGGTTAAATCTGAGCTTCCTCATGTGGAACTGGTGATGATATTTAAGTTTCAGTCTCCTATGCTACGTGTTGACCAATATGCAAATATAAGTAAAGGGTTCGGTACAGAAGCCGACACACAGCAAGTGCTCAGGAGGTAGCTGATCATTACAACCATGGCTCATCAGTGTCCTCGTTATCATCACCATCATCATCGTGCTGTCGGTATACTAACCTCAGAGTTCCGCTAAAGGCACAGGCCACAAAAAGTCCTGGAAGTCCTGGCATTTTGTCGAACAGTTCCATGACAAAATACGGCATCAGCTAACGAGGAAGGACAGAGAGAATCAATGGTTTTCTAGGCAGAATCTAAAATGTGAGATGTAGCATTTTTAGCAAGAGAAGGTAGGGATTTATTTTTCCTGTTTTAGCATATGCCATTTCTTATCTGTTTGCTCCAAGCCTACCGCCTAAAGCCTTCAACACTACCTGAGATGGATCCTAAGGGATCTAAGTGCAACTGTGGCATCCTGGCTGGTCTGTGGGATGCAAGGCCCACGTGACAGAGCTGGACAGCTGTGTCCAGGGCTGGGGAGCAGAGGAGCGCCTGTTCCTCCAGTTCCTCCTGTGGTTTTTATAACTCTGCAAACAGAGTTAGAAAAACTACATTTAATGCAGGATGCTGACAAGAGGCTTAAGCTGTGCCGGGAAGACAAGAACACAGGGAAGAATGGCCACCAGGGGCGTTCATTCTATATTAGATTACAGCAGAATTGCAACCTTGAGGTTTGCAGGAAAGGGATGGGCAGCAGTGTTGACAGCCATCATTGTGGGCTTGAGCCTGCCCAGCACTCTCTCCCACCCTGACCTGCCTTCAGGTCAGGGTCTGCAGGGACACAGGGACACAGTGTCCACAGGGACAAAGCAAAGCAGCTTTTCTCCTTGCACTGCTAGAGCTCAAACCTAGTCCCTTACACTTGCTAGGCAGCAACTTTTCTACGGGCCAACACCCTAGTCCCTTGTGGAGTACCCTGCACACATGCACACCTCTCCCTGTTACAACTCAGTATGAGTGACAGCACCCAAGAGCAGAGGACAGAAGCCAAGTCCTTGGGGTTTGCTACATGACTAGAGGTAAGGCTAGAACACACGATGGGCTCAGTGTTATCCAGTCTTGGCCAGAACCCCCTTGTACCTAAGGAATGCATACCTGGTCGGGTGCTGAGATCATGCCAGAAGTCCAAGGGTCGCAGTCTTTGAAATAGGAATACATGATTAATCCTGAGAAGACGGCACACAACAGGATGGTCCAGAGGCCCAGCAAGTTAAAGTACAAGGCCCTGGGAAAGAGCACATGGGCTGATTGGCAGGCTCAGAGGCACAGAAGAGTCAGTGGAGTCATTACTAAACCTCAGGGTCAAGGTTTCTGGGGTTCCTTTATTTAGCTTTCATGAATCCTTATATTTTATACTTTCAGATTTGAGGAATATATTACATTTTAGACTAATTACCAAAGTCAATTTAAGTAATGTTCTAGATGGATTTTATTTTAAAATGGAGAGAGTTTTTCCCCTTTCTTTTACAGGCTCTCAGTATGTGTGATATGAGGTCTATTTTCTTGGATGAAATTTCACATACCCATCACTCTTATTATATAACTTGAAGTGATTTCCCCACCCTGACTGAATTCACGAAGCTGTCAAAGAGACAAATTACATTTTAGCATCTTTTTTTCCAAAGACATAATGAGATAATATAGAAATAGACAAGTCATGGAGATACTGCACTCACTTTGGAAATTAATTCAGATGAAAGTTAAAGTTGCATTTTTTAAAAAGCCACAGAAAGTACTAAAAACTTAAGATTATCATACCCATATGATTTGGAGCAATTCATTTTTTTTCTACCACACACAGACATTGGTAAATCCAGCTGGGTGCCTTTACAGCATATTATTCTTATTTTCTATCCATTTCATATTTGATAAAATCCTACCCCAGGGAATATTTGAAAGGAGATAGAGTTTAGAGAGGCCTAAAAGCATAAATATAGCCATTGTGGAATGCGTCCCGGGCCTGGCAGGGTAACTCTGGGCATTTTCTTGAATCTGTTTGAAGAGCATAGATGCATCCACCTTAAGATTAAGGGCAGCCACTGGTTTCAACGCCACTTGTGGCCTCCACTATACAGGTGGACCTGACCTTAGCAAGAACCTTAAATCAAAGTCCTTGTTTAAAAAAGAAACATGCCAGATAACTATTCCACTGAGAAAAATATTAACTTCACATTTTCAGAAAGCTTTATCATCTTGACATTGAATTCCTTGGAATTATTTCCACAATGTTTGCCTGGAGTTTTCTTTGTTCTTATTTGGTAGAGGTTGGGACTAAATTGATACATGAAATGATCAATAACCCATCATGTCGATAATCATGCTCTGTGTTGATCATCTTGGGCAACTCTGTTCACCTCACACTGGTTACCTCTTAGACAAGCCTTCCTGACCATCCTTATGGGAAAGTCACTTGTCAGATTTATGCAACAGAAGAGGTTTTGTCATTATAGCATTTATCATGAGGAGCAATGCTATGATATATTCATTGTCTGCTATCTGTTGTTGCAACAAACCAGCACAGTGCTATATCCCCAGAGCATAGCATAAAACACAGAGAAGATATGTAAGAAATGATGAAATGATTAAATGAATGAATGGACTGAAACCTTTATGATCTAAGTGCACCCCTTGCTGCAGTTATGTTTTGAAAAGAGCTTTGGACTTGGATACTTATCAACTGTTTGGCCTTGGTTGCATGACCAATCTTCTGAGTGTACCATCTATGAAACAGACTGAAACACACCTGCCACACTTCTTATTGCAGCACTAATATGAGAACAGAATGAGCTACACTTTGTAGAATATATGGAGGCTACATAGACATAGAGAGGACATTCATACATTATTTAAAACCCATGATATAAGTTGACCAGACAATGATGGAATATGAGAAAACAGTAATGAGATGGTAGAGTATTGGTAATTGCATTTTTAAATTTTTCTCATTGAAACTAGACTTTGACTCTATGCAAAGCTAATTCTCATGTTTGTAAAGGGGGCTACTTCATTAATTCATTAAAAATACTGATTGGATATCTGTGTCTATCAGGCCCAGTTCTAGATTCTGGGAATATGGTACAGATCAATCCAGAATCCATCCCATTCTGGGACTGGAAGAATGCGAAAATATTGAATTAAAGGTAAATCAGACGACTTTAGATAGAAGACTTACGAGGAAAATAACCTGAGAAAAAGAAAAGGAAAGAAAAGCCACTGTGGGTGGACGTGTCCAATCTGGCTGGGAATTGGACTCTGGATGGCCTGCTTTCCCAGAGACCCTCCACCTCTGCCATCTTGGTTGCACTGTTTACCATCCATGGTCCTGAGAGGTACGCTGGGGTCTAGAAACAAAGGCTTTCCAATGAGTTTCTAGGTGATATTATTTACAGGTGTAAGGAAGATCTGGCCTCACATAAGGTTGTCTTTGGTAAAGAAGCAGCATTTTTGGCCTTGCAGTTAACTGCACATTCCTGCACAATGAATGAGCCACTCCTGGTTTCTACCAATGGTCATGTTCATTACCAACTTTTTATTCATTTCCACTTACCTATGTTATATGGTGTGTTTTCCCCAAGTAGCAGCGTTTAGTTTCTTTTTCCCCTTCTAGGGTCCAAAGGAGTGCTTTGATTATATTAGACAGTCAGATAACAAAGCAAGAGCAGAACGGTTCAGTCAGTGTTCTGCAGAATCCGAGAGGTTAGAGTCCACCATGACTCAGAGACACTCCTTGTCCAGGAAGTGTCCTTCAGGCTGCAGTTTAGTGATAAACAAATCTCACACCAGTTCCCCACGAGGACAATGGGTGCACTTAAATGTATGGATAATTTTCTCCCCTTGATTGTGATTTAATGCACCTTACAGCTCTTGGGGAAATCTTTCTAAAGAGTGTTTACAATCCATCTATTTTCACTGTCAAAAAATTTCAATCACAGCTCTGACCTGGACTTAAGAATAAAGATGGCTGTTCTTGCAGAACAGTGTTAAAAGCCTAGAAAAATGTGTACATTTTGGTCTTCATGACGATCTCTCCTTTTCTGCCAAATTTCACACCCACGTAATTTCTAATAAATCAGTTTGCAAACTTCAAGCATCTATCTGGTGATTTTGCAGTGATGTTGTGCTTGAAGTAAATTAACCACATAATAATGCTTTGAGGTTTTGCAGAATAATATGCATACACACATATGCACATGCACACATGAATTCTTCGGTGTGTGTATGCTGTGAGTACACATACAAGGATGACCTCGTCAAGGCGTTACTTTTTAAGTAAATGATAAATACCTAATAATCACAATGCATTATTCTTGACACTGTGAAGAAAAAGAGGATTAAAAAGATGATTGCAACCCCTCAGGCACAGATATTTAGTAGGGGTAAATAAAGCATATTTACAAGAGAAAGTCACATAAGTTCATGACATTAAAATAAAATGATTTAATAGCTGGGGACAGTGACACACACCCATAACCACAGGTACTTGGAGGCTGACGAGAGGAGGTCACATGAGCACAGAAGCCTGGGAACCTGGCAAGATCCTGCTTCAACAATAAGTAATAAACAAGAGAGAACAAATGATCAAACTCTGGATTTGATAGAGAAGTTATTTCATCAAAATCTTCTCTTTATAGATATGTTCAACCCCTGTTTATCTTAAAGCTACATTTTTAATGAATTCAATTTAATGAACTTTAAGATCAAAATCCCATGCATTTTTAGTGCTACCGCTGTTTGCCAGGGGATGATCATGTGTGTGGAGAAGCTGTTAAGATGTTACCCTAACAGGATTTGGCTGTGTCAACAGTGAAGGAAAGAATGACAAACATCCATTCACTTCCTCTGAGTTCTGAGATACACAGTTTGCAGCAGCATATCACTCCAGCCAGTACTCAGCTTGCAAAACTGCGTTAATTCATCTCCAGGCGATTTTATGTTTCATTTAGTGAAAACAAGAAATTATACATTGAAAATACCATAAAATCATGTTGGGAAATGTGCTCTGAGACTCTCTCTGGGAAGAGTTCAGGGCCTTCTGCTTGGAGCAGGAGGCTGGGACCTTGGACAGGGGCTCTGTGAGACAGAAATTCCTCCATGTCCACCTCAGGTGCAATCCTGCCTTGCCTGCCAGTTTTGTGAGTCTTCGGAATGACCTGTCCTAGGTACTGTTGGCTGTTTTCAGAGAAATTTATAGTAAGAATCAGGAACACATCCACCCGCAGAATATAGTAAGAACTAAACAAGGTAAAAGGAAACAGAACATTTGCTTGATCTGTAACTTACAGCTTCGCATGCTTTTCTGTTTTGCAAGAGATGCATCTCTGTATGGTGGATTGATTGACTCCATAGATGCCGAGCCATGTAAACGTGCCTCCAACTGCGATTGTCCAAAACGTGTGCCTCCGGAGAGGATCTGCATCAAAACTGAGACACAGAGAACACAGATGTACCTTGGGGGTCCAGATGTTATGTCACTTGATGAGAGCATGCAGTTTTAAGTCTTCCCAGAGTGTAAAAAGTAGAATGGGACATACTCAACTATCTGCAGTCGGGATCCATTTCCAGCATGCTCTAGTGCATTGTGGAATCCATTGGTTTTAATGGAGCCTTGAATGAGAACTGTTAAGAAGCCCACAATCATGACAATCATCTGAAATGCATCTGTCCACACCACTGCTTTTAATCCTCCCTGAAATGAAGAGAGTCATTGTGAGCGATTGAGATTAAGACCTGACACCATTTCCAATTTGAACAGTTTTCCTACCAATAAGGACACTCATTCACTGACTCAGTAACTTTTATAGGTCATCTTTTATTTGGTTTATCATCAATGTCAAACATGGGAATAAAATGGTAATCAAGGAAGGTCTCTTCTTTAAGTTAATAGAGCTAATAATCTAATAGGAGAAGTGGATAATAGATAGCAAGATAGCTATTAACTTAGACTTGTGAAAAATACCACAAAAGATGAGTTACTAGAGGATCATACAACGTGGCACCTTGACCAGACCTTGAGAAAGTATGTGTCAAGCAAGACTAGAGGTCCTTGAGGAAATGAAAGAAAGCTAGAATATTACATACAGATCCAAGGGCAACCAGCCCAGATTGGAGGCTGCTACATTTGTTAAAGGCCAGAGCATATAGATGGTGATGAGGCTACTTCACAGATTTTTCAAGAACAAGGAGAGAGCAGTAAGGAGAGTTCAGTAAGGAGAGATATTCTTCACAGTGGTTTTATTGGTAGTTGTGTGGATGATGTATTGTAAGCCTCACAGGAAGGGGATTCAAGAGACCAGTTGAGTTTATTACGGTTTCTCATGCCCAAGATAGTGGAAAGTTTGAAGTAAGGTAGAGATTGAAGGAATGTGATGTATTTGAAAGACATTTGAATGACCAAAACCACCATAGTTTGTGATTCCACCAACACAGATAATGAAGAAGAGAATTAAAGAATCACCTGGCTAGAGCATGTAAAGTTTGAGACGTTTTAATGAAATTAGTGACAATGAATGAACTTTGGGGGAAAGAGATGGTAGCATACTGAAAAAAACAAAACTAGGCAGGAATGTTAGATTGCAGATTCATGAGGAAGGAGTTTTTGAGATACAGGGTGGTCAAATGGTGAGGTGAAGAACCCAGTTCCCCTAAAACGGAGCTAATAGTAGAACCTAACATAGGGCATTTAGGCAAGAGCTCAGTAACGTGGTCACCAAATCTGTCTTCCCGCTAAGGTCACCTGAGGAAGGTAAAGGAAAATTAAACAAGGTCCAAATCCCATCCTCAAGGATTCTAAATTAATTGCCATGGGCCGGGGGCCTGAGCTGCGCCTTTTGAAACCTCCCAAGTGTTTCCTGATGTAGGATCCTAGGTGAGAACATGTGGCCTGGGAAGAGGAGGGAGGAGGAGAGAGCACAGTGGTACTCCATAGAGAAAAGCCCTGGGGGCCATGGCACGGGTGGAATGAGCAAATAGGGGAAGATTAAATGAAGTGACAGATAAAGAAAGTACTTTCAAAATGCGTGAGCCCGAGGAAAATGAAAGGATGTGATATTTTTAAATCAAAAAATAGAATTATCATCCCCAGTTACTCCTCCAGAGTGTCAAGAACTTCTGTGAAGAGATGACAAGCTGTATCTTTAGCTTCTGAAGAAAAAAGACACCAGGTTGTCCCAACCTTTTTTGTAATTAAAATTTAATTTAAAACTAAACATTCAAGTCCCTGCTAAAAGCATTGCATTTATGTATTTTGTTCCAATCATATTTTGAGGCACGGTAAATGTCTCACCTCCCACCTTGTAGGATGGCACTGTGTCGACTTCCTTGCAAGATGTGAAGCCTTCCAAACCTGAATCTTAACTTCAGATTTTAGTAATATGAAAACCAAATATCAAAATTCCCAGCCTTCAGAGATTGCTTGACATTTGTTACAGGAAAATCTGAATAAACCTAAAACTTCAGCTTGACATGCAAGAAAACAAACTACTTTTCCAAATATTCATCATCAATCAGATTGCAGCTACCATGAAATCTTCTTTGATTTTCACACAGCAAGACTTTATCTCCTCTTGTATATTTCACCACTCTGTGCTGCTTCGGATCTAACCTTTACCTCATTTTATTGTGCATTTTGGATCACAAGAATAGGTTAGTTTTTACATCTCTTCCACTGACTTTTCCCCACATGATTATGCATCCGCAAGATTATTGGAATGAAAAGTTGCAATGTGAGTGCAGGCTTTAGATGCATTTCAATTCCTGAAAGATAGCGTTGTGGAGAAATTAGAGCTCGGCAATTGTTCTTCCTCAGTGCTGTGAAGATACTATTCCACTGTCTCTGGCTCCCATTGCAGGTGCTAAAAAGCCTGCCTGTGGTGTCCCTTTGCCCCCGCTAAAAGCATTGCATTTATGTATTTGGTACCTCTGTCCCCTCTGTGACCCTGCTATATCCATTAGAGTTGTGTTTTTCAATTGTGCATATTCTCACTTCTTTCAGTCCTGAAGAATTTCAAGCTCTATCTTTTCTGGAAATAGTGTCTCCTCCATTCTCGCTGTTTGCTTCTCTTCTGTGACTCTGACCAGATGTGGATTGCACTGTCCCTCATACTCTGCAGAGCAGATTTGCATCTTTTTCCTCACAAGAGCCCCATTTGTCACTGACCTCCAACACCCTGAGCTCCTCTCAGTGACCCCGGTTAGTGTAATTGTCCCGAACTCACCTGACTTACATTGCAAATGGACCAGGGCTCAGCAGCAGCGATGTTTTCAGCACCTGTCCTGAAATCAACCCCATCCTTTCTGCCTACTCATTTCTTCCAGATACCATCCCTAGTAACCTGTTTGAATTATTTGTTATTATTTAAATTATTTGATTACGTTATTTTGTTACTGTATTTTGGGAAAGAGATTTCCTTTGCATATCCTGTATAATCCCAACAATGCATCAAAAAGCCATGGATCCACATTTAATTTTTTTCTTCTATTCCACTTTTTCTTTTCAGAGGAATTAAGTCATCTCACAGATTCAGGTGGAAAGAGGAGGAATCTTTCTTTTTAATTAAGGTCGAAAGAGGCTTATGAGAACCATAATCAAAAGAATGGAATGGAAGATGAGACAGAATTTTGATGTGACAAAATGGTGCATTTGCAAAGATAAAAATGAAAGAGGGAGACATTTTTAAATTGTGTCTTCACATGTGACATATTGCAAAGGCAATGTAGTGTGATCATAATGCCACACTACAGAGACAGTCTGCTATATGATAATGTGTCAATGACTTCTACTTTTTTATGAAGGCCTAAAGAGATTCCACCCTTCACAGGTTAATTATAGCCAGCTCATGATGTAATGATTCAGAAGAGAAGGATTTTCCAGTTGTAGGACAGGAGCAAACAATAGGTGTTCAATGACTTATTTGTTGAGATAAACTAAATTTAAAAATTCTATAAACATGGCCAATTCCACTCAGCTCCCTTTACTGGAAACTGAACATATGCAAAGCTAAAAGTTAAAGGTACTTGAGGTTCATTTATAAACAGCAGATAAAATAGCTGTGAAATGATTAAATTTCTAAAGCATCAAACATCCTGGATGACACACATATGCCTTCCCTATCTCTCAGCTAGTAGACACTGAAGTACAAATGCTGCCCTCGATTTATCAACAGGTTTAGGAAGCAGATTTATTTCTTGAGAATGTCAGAGGGTCATCTGTTCTCTGACCAGGGAGCTATTTCTTTCATTAAACTGTCTGTCAAAGGCGTGATTTTCTTGACTGAATTCGGCACCTGAGTTCAGTGCCCAAATTCTCATAGCTGCTAGTGCAGAAAGGAATTTTAAATGGAGCAATGTCATCACCAGGTGACTCTGACAGATCAGCCAGGATACCTCTATTTAATTTCGGAAGCGTAATGTCTGGATAATTAGATGCCCTGTTGCAGACATTCACCTTCCCCATCTTAGGAAGCATCGCTCAGTAGCTTCCCCTGCTGGGTACCTACCAGCGTGCAGTAGAAGGTGCAGACGATCCCCGTGGCAAACACCGAGCCCCAGAGGTCAAACCCGGTCACTAGCAAAGGAGAAGAACATTAAAGGAGTTTCTCCCAGTTGTGCAAAGGAGCAAGCTTTATAAGAAAAGTCACAATGTATTTGTCAGTGTTCTTGTGAGCTATAGGAAATCACTCCACTTTCTCCTCATTAAGTTTTAGCACCTCTGAAAAAGATGAGGTTTTCGCACCTCAAGCAGGCTACCAGTTTCAGTGTTCTGTCAATTTTTTTCCTGAGATTCTGTAATTTTTATCTTCGATCCAATTGTTTTGCTTTTTTTTTTTTTTTTTTTTTTTTTGGTTTTTGTTCTTTTTTGATAACAAAGTTAGTCTGAATAATCAGAAAGCAGCATGAGTGGGGAAAGTAATCCTTTTCAAGATAAGTACATATTCCAATTAAAGTAGATGTGGAGAACTTCCAGTATAGCAAATTTACACCATGAAATTTCTTTTCCTTTTTATTTTCCTTTCATTTTTGTTTCTAGGAGTCTATTTTCTGCTCTCTCTCTCTCTCTCTGTCTCTTCTCTCTCTCTCTCTGTCTCTCTCTCTCTCTCTGTCTCTCTCTCTCTCGTTCTTTTTTCTTTTGTTGAGACAGTCTCACTATGCAGTTTAGGCTGGCTTTGAGCTCACTTTGCAGTCCAGGCTGGTCCTAAACTTGCAATGATCCTCCTGCCTCAGCCTCCTGAGTACAGAGATTACAGGCATGAGCCATCACACCCAGCTAGGATTCTGTTCTCTTGAAAGGATTAACTGCACATCTTCACGTGATTTATAAGCAACTGTTACTCTTGCACTCAGATTAGCTTCTTCATGAAACCACTAAGAAAAGGTGCTTATGTTTAGATGACTTCACTTAGTGATTGTGCTGCAATGGTACCAAAGCCACCATCATTTCAATGAAACAAACCCCTCCCCAAATAGTTATCAAGCTGGCATTTAGAACCACTGAGTTTCATGAGATAAAATCGAATAACATCTCTTTGCATTGTTTAATTTCAAAGATGTTTGGAGACAGGACTGCAGGGACTCACACCTGCCTAACCAAGGGTCACCTGCCACAAGGTGTTTCACGGTCATTTCTCTAAGATGAGATCAGGCATAAAAGTAATGATATGTGCCCACCAGGGCATCAGGGACTCACCTTGATTGAGAGCCAGGGCAGGCGCATACACCACTATCCCTGTGTAGAGAATCTGGTAGGGAAACAAGAATGAGGGGAGGTAAACAAAAGAGAAACAAGAGGGGAAACGCTGGAGGGTTCTTACTGAGCCTCAGAGATCCACTTCCTTCCCACCTACTCTGTCTGAACCCATTCACCATGGAGATGCAGTGAGCTCTGGGAGCCATGTTCAGACCATCAGATTGAGGGAGGGGGTTAAATTTTGAACATTGTTGCCAAATTTGAGATCCATGGTACTGGGCACATTTTTAACAGCAGAGTTCTTTACCCTTCCTCTGTTGGCTCCCCTCTGACACATATCTGTGGGCACCTGGCTGACTTCCAGGGAAGCTCTTCAGCAATTTGTTCAACTATGGGCCTCAACGTGGAGGTGGAGAAACTCTGGGAAGACAAAGAACTGCACGGAGAAAACTGGTGGCCAGGATGTCCTGCATAATTTACCCACTAATTCACCAAATTGTAGTCATTACCCTGGTGGAAAAGGACTCCCTTTTGGCTTTATATTATGTGCATTTCCAGCATTTAAAGATGCATGGCAGGGTTTCAAAAGACTGACACCTATGAGCTGCTCAAGAAATTGTGGCTGCCCTCCTAGTCCCTTCAGGCACTCAGGGGGAATTTGAATTAAGGAAGAGAAAGTCCCCTGCTAGCAGAAAGCACCTAATGAGCGAGGTGGGGCACGAAGGTCCCCAAAGCCAACAAATGCCAAAGGAATCCCCATAAGAGTGAAACAGGGATACTGCTTGTCTTGTCTTTATGGCTTATAATGTTCATTTGTTTCTCATTAGTAGTCTAGGCACTTGCAAAGGTTGATACTTTGTGTCAACTTGAGGATTGAGAAGTTTAGAGGTTTCACTAAGTGACTCAGCAGGGGGCCAGAGTCCTCACTCTGTAAACACCCTCAGTCTATGCAAGAGGAGGGTGTGGAGACGGTGCCAGTGCTGCACCGCCCTGGAGGGGTAACCTGCTCACAGTATAAGGAGGAAATCAGACCTGCTCTCCCTCTCCTTTGCTCTTGCCACTTTTGCTGTCTTCTGCCACCTTGAATTGTGGCCTCTCATCCACGTCACACTGCCCTGGAGCCAGCTGATGATGGGCTGAAACCTCTACAAAGTGTAAGCTAAATAAAACTTTCCTTCTTTCATTTTGAGCATCAGGTATTTTGTTCCAGCAAGGAGAGAAAAGTAACCGAGACAGTGCTGTATACGGAATCTATGCAGTGCAGATGCCTCTTAAGGTAATCCTGTGTCTTAAAAACACTTCTCTAGGAAGAAAGCAGTGGCTTCTTAGTACTAAGTCTGGCCTTAAATTGTGTTAATTAGCCCCAAATATACAAAACCCCGACTGGATCTTAGAACCCCAGCTTCTGTGTCAGCAGGAGCCCTTCGCTTACCGTCTGCACAATGTAGATGATGGTGGCTGCGTAGCGCACTGATTTGTTGAAGCGCAGTTGTAGGTACTGGAGGAACAGAGAGAGACACACACAGGGTCAGCGAGTTTGGGCAGGGGCTCTAAGAAGGGCTTGTTTTGTCCCTTTGGTATTTCCCTAAGCAAAGCACTAAAGACTTTTAGTATGATGTCATGCTGTGAGTCTTTGCACTGGGCATGGGTTTTTAATGCCCAGCATGGATTAAAACTCACTTCCTGTTCATGCTTCTGACTTCCTCCTACCCAGGGTTCTTCCTGCAGGACCAGTTAAAGTCACCGTTTCCTGTTATATACGCACTGCCCTAAATGTAGCTCAGCTCTCTGATTTTCTTTTCTGGAGTACCGCGGAGGCCTCTTCACTGGTCTCCCCATACAAGCCTCGCCCACCATCCATCCCCTCAGCATCTCTGCTGCATCACTTCTCTCAATGCAGAGCTCTGGGCATGGTGCTTTTCTTCCCCACATCCTGGATCATTCTCGTTGTTGTTACAAAGTGCACAGCTCAGGCTTGGTCTTGCACAGCCTCTACCATATGACCCACGCTTAGCCTCATGAGTCATAACCCTAACCCTCACCCCGATTTATTCCCCATGTAAATTCATTAAGGTGTGTTTAACTAACACATTCGGTAGCATCCCAACTTTCCTTTGTGTAGGTGGAGCTCTCAGTGTGAGAGTTCTTCCTTCGAATTTTAAATTTGTTTCCCAAATTCTGAATCGTCACTCTGGAAGAGTGGCTCAGTTGCTGTGACTCCTGTCCTTACCCTGGTTCTCACTCTGGTTCTCTCCGCTGAGCTCTTGCAACACTGATACTGATTCTTCGTAACGATCAGTTGCACACTGGTGATTCTGGTGCTGGCTTTATCTCAGGTTACTTATAGATCAATAGCTTAGGGCTGTTGTGACAAATTGCCATCAATTTGGTGACTTACAGCAACAGCAGGACTTACTCTCCTGCATTTAGAGATTCCAGAAGAGCAAATGAATTTCACTGGGCCAAAATCAAGGCGTTTGCAAGGTCGTGCTCCTTTGTGCAGCTCCCGGATCTGCTTCTAGCCTTGCAGAGCTTTTTGGGGCGGCTGATGCCCTAGCATTTGACTGTGTCACCCTAATCTTTGTGCCTTTAGCCCTACTGCCTTCTTATCTGTCTTGTACTACCTCTTCCCATAAATGTGCAGTAATTGTGTGTATGTTTTACGATCGCTTAGATAATGCAAAGTAATTACTTCCCATATGTTTAGACCCAATGTCTCTCTTGCTTTTGACCATATCACAGGTTCTAGGCATTAGGTTTAGAGACCTCTCTCTCCACTTCTTTTCCCCTCCCATCCCCTTTCTTCCTCCCCCGACCATTAGCAGGGTCAGTTAGAAAATGTGAGTTAGTGGAAACTGAGTTACAATTCTCCTTATTTTAAAGAAGGACCCATGAAACATTTATGTATCCCTTCTACCAAGTTGAAACTACACTGTAGTCCAGTGTACTGAGTATATCACCAGAAAATCTTATATGAGCTAACCATTACTAATTATTAAACAATTAAAAATAAAATTCTATTGATAGTAGAAGAGCTACAAGGGATTATGAAAACACTAGTAGAGTCTGATTGACTGATGGCTGTAAGGAAAGGTTTTTGTGAGTATTTTCAAACATGAATGTCTAGAAGCCATCTAAGAATATGTCTCCCAACACACAAGAAAACATCTATTGGATGAACAAAAGAACAAAATAAGTTTTAAAAGAAACAAATGACTTAAACATTCAATTTCTTGGGTGTAGTCTCTACTTGGGATTTCTCTATTAAAATATCTATTATTATGGGGTAGAAGACAGCAAAACTTCCATGCTGAGGACATGTGGGCTCCATCCCACACCTCTGGGAAAAGAAGTTCACTGCACAGACTCCTCACTGCACGAGGGCCCTCCCTGAGTCTCCCTGAGTCTGTATAAACTAGACTCAGGAGCTGTCATGGTGGTTGATTGTGTTAACTTGAGAAATTTGGAAACTTAGCCAAATTGGCTCAGAAGTTCTACATTCTAGAGTGCAGAGGATCCACCCCAGGACAGCTCAACACCTCGACACTGTAAAGGGGCAGTGAGAAAGATGGACTTGGGGGCTGGGGATTTAGCTCAGCGGCATAAGCACCTGCCTTGCAAGCAGGCAGTCGTGAGTTCGATCCCTGGTACCGATAAAAACGAAAAAGACAAAAAAAAAAAAAAAAAAAAAAGAAAGATGGACTTGTTTCTGTTCCTCGGAGGGGCTCCTCTTCATCGTCAGCTTGGGCGCCATCTTCTGGCCTCCAGCACAGTCTACTTGGCTTCCTTTGCAGACTCTTCAGGCTTCTAGGGCAGATGCTTGAGCTTCCAGGGTGGATTCTTCAGCCTTCTGGTGTAGACTCTATCTTTCCAGGATGAAAGCCCATCGGGCTCTTGATAAAGATTTGCATGGAACACTGCAATGAGCTCCAGACCTTGGACTGAACCCTCTAGCATCACCAGTGTGCATATGCCCTCTGCACACTCTCATCTGACTTGCGCTGACCACTGCAAGCGAATCTTTTAATCTCTTACTCACTTGTATATCTTGTGTTGTGCCTTTTTCTCTAGTAAACCCTGACTGATCCAGGATGGAAATATCATTTCTCAAGTGTGTGACAGAAGCAACCAAGTGTGTGATCATCCCAAGTAGAGGGCTCAGAGCACAGTGAGATCATCATGGCTGTGTTAGTTACTGTGGGTGCAGCAGACCTAGCTGCTGGCACTGTGTCCCAGTGCATGCAGGTGGCATCTGAATGAACCTATTTGAGGGCTTCCTTCCAAGCTTGATCAGGGCAATTAGAAATGCTTGGGGCACGCAGCCAGTGACTACAGAGAAGGGAGAGAAAATGCACAGCCTTCCTTGTCTTTCTGAGGGGAGTTCCTGATGTCCACTTTCTACCTTCTTTACATGCCTAGTAGCAGGGCACCCCATGGGTCACAGTGGAAACCTGCTGAGAACTGAGCCTTCTCTGACTTCCTCTCCTCCAGGCTCCACTTTGCTACCTGCCTAGTGCTTGCTGGAGTCCTCTCCCAAAAATAGTTTTCCAGGAAAGATCGCCAGACACCAGCGGTGAGGGGGTGCCGGTCATCTCTGTCCGTGTTCTCAGAATAAAGGCCTCTTTTTCTTTTATACTTCTCATCTTTTGGAAATAATCCTATCAATTCTTAAAATTCATTCTTCAATTTTAGAGAACACAAACTCATACCTGATATACAGTAGACACTGAAGTAATGGCATGAAGGGAAACCTAAATTTTGAGCTGTCAACACAGTAAAAAGCAGCTGAGTTAGTTAGAAATACAGGCAACTGACTTCCGGGAGAACATGACGGACAGATAGTAGGAGCTACCAAGGCTCTCTGAGGGACCCAGCTTAGAATCCAGGAATGGTGCAGAGTGAGGAATCCTAAGCAAGAGGAGATATACCCTTCTGACCCAAGAATGAACTGGGCTGAGAGAAACCAACTGGGAATGCAATCCTGGTGCTATGACAGGAACAGATAAAGCCTCAACATGGAAGCTGGAGCCTGCGCCATTGGAAGATGCGATTTGAGTTTCCTGCTGCTGCTGCTGCGTCTGAATCGGCTCCACAGTGAGAGAGACACACAAAAGCTCTGAGAACGGGAATCGGTGAACAGAGTTGAAAGTGGGATAGGCGGGGAGCTGTGCATCGACCTGCAGTGAGTGAGGGAAACTGGGACTCTTCCATGGTCTAGGAGGCTCCAACAGAGGATATTCTGGGACCAGGCAGACTTGCCGGAACAGGGTGCTGTAGTGACTCAGTCACATATCCCCCTCTCAAGCGGGATTGGTGAGCAGTGTCTAGCCTACATGACACTGCTGGCTGAGACCTAGTAGGCTAGCACAACACAGGTCCCAGTGCCTGGAGGTGCACCCTAGCAGTGAGGCCTTCATTAGTTTGACCTGGAAGGGTGGGCCCCGCATAGGCTGCCTGGTCCTTAACTCCCTGGTGCGCTGCAGTGGGCGGGAACACCTAGCCAACGAAATTCAAACAGACTGTGGCCGACAGGGAAGGAAGCTGGGCCTCCTGTATATGCTTGTACTTAACAAACAAAGAATATGGGATGAGGGAGCAACAAGGCTCTTTGGCCCCCAATCCTGAGAAAGAGGCAATAGCAGACACAGCACCAATAGACATAAAGAGCTATCTCCAGAGCTCCATAGACGAGTTCAGGAATGAAGTGATTAATGACCTGAAGCAAGACATAAGCAGAATAGTTAGAGAAATGCTAAGCACTACCCAAGAAAAAACAGATGGTGGAATGGACGAACAGAAAAAAAGGGCAGAATTGTTTGATGGAGAAAATAGAGAAAACATAGAATACATGAAGCAGGCTCAAAGAGATTACCAGGAAACTAAAAACTCTATCAAACACTGGCATAACAGCTTGAAATAAACTAAGGATAGATTATCTGAACTGGAGGGCAGATTTGTAATATGGGAGCATGAAATGAAAAGCTTCTTAAAAATAACAAAGAAACAAACAGCAATAATATGAAGACTAGAAGATGATAAGAGGATCTATAACTTAAGAATAAAGAACATAAAAGAAGAGGTAGGGACACAAACAAATGAACTACAAAAGCTACTCGCAGAAATAATCCAGGAGAATTTTCCTAATTTAGCAAAAGGTAAAGATACTCAGATGTATGAAGCATACAAGACCCCAGCCACCTACAACCCAAACAGAGCTACACCCAGGCATATAATAATCAAAATACCAGAAATCCAATGTAAGAACAGAATATTAAAAGCTGTCAGAGACAAGAAACAGATTACTTACAAGGGAACACCCATCAGAATTACAGCAGACTTCTCGGCACAAACCATCAAATCATGAAGAGCATGGGGGGGGGGGAATAATTCAAGCTTTGAAAGATAATAACCTCCAGCCAAGATTGAGATATCCTGCACAACTATCCCTGGAAATTGATGGAAAAACAAGGTGCTTCCAGGATAAAGAGGAACTAGGGGAATATGCAACTACCAATTCAACCCTACAGAGAATACTGCAAGATATTCTAAAAAAGAAAAATATGAAGAATCCAGAAATAGTGGCAGAGAGGCCACAATGAATGGAGCAGAAAACAAAATGAAGAAGACAAACTGGCAACTAATGACAGAAAAAGAGCTCAACAGAAATGAGGCAGAGAAGATTGGATGATAGGAACAGCTATTTTGGAGAAAACAACATCATAATAGGTAATGCTGATTTAATCTCATCTTGTTTTGAAGTCCCATCAAGCATTTGTTCTTCTGTCTCCATAGGTGTTAACATGTTTTATCTTATTGGATTTTATTATATGTGATAGTATAAACAAAAACTTTTATAAACAAGGAGATTATACAGAAACCATTGTTCATTTTCTGTTAGTTGATTCTAAATACCTTGTAATATTGTCATTCTCTTGAATGGTTTTACATTGTTTTGATATGTTTGATGCTACAGTATATGAAGTTATACTCAAAGATTTCAAGGAAAGAGACAAAAGGTAACTACTTTTATGTCAGGATTATCTTGTGGTGAAACACTATTTTGCTTAAATGGTTATGTTTTGATCTGTGCTGTTTTGTTGTTATGCCCTCTTTTATCTCAATCTCCATTTTATTATTTACTTTTTTATTTTTATTCTTTTAATTAAGGGAAAAATAAATAAAAAATAGCAGGGTATGTTATAGTAACCCACTTTGATTTTCTGTTAACTTGATTTGAAGCTCTGTATTGCTCTCACCATCTTGTTTTGACTGATGTTCCTCTATTCTATTTTGCTTGATAGTACCAGGTTCGAAAGTTTAGGCAACAGCTGTGAAGATAGTGGGATTCATTATGATGCCTATTCTGGTTGACTATTATCTACTTTTGAAGACCTGTAATGTCTCCATTGTTTTGGTTCTGTTCGTTTCGTTCTTTACTACTTTGTTCAATTTTATTATAACTGATGATTTAGGCAATTCTATTGGAGATAGCGGGAGGCATTATGGTAACCATTGTTGATCACCTTGAATTATGTTTTTACATTATCTATTATGTCCACCTTTTTTATTTGACTGACTCTGTTCTGTTATGTCACATTTGGTTTTACTTTCTTCCAAAAAAGTAATAAGAACTGTGGGAGTAATAAAACCCAAAAAGTGTAATAGCCATTGTAAAAAAGAGAGGAAAAGAAAGTGCTCTAAACGATATAACTACATGTATATTTAAGTGTATAAGATAGACAATGACATTACTGAGTTTTGTTGGATCATTGAACAGAACTGTTTGCAGTCTCACTGTTTGAATGTCCACTTTATATGCTTTACTTTTGTAACTTGAACAAATATTTCTAAGATGACAATATGTAATCCATTAACTAGTGATTTCTTACTGTTTATTTTTTTTTTCTGAAATTCTGTATAACTTTTACCCTTTTTCTGCTTTTTTTTTCTTTTTCTCCTTAAATAAAATTTTAAAAAAATAGTTTTCCTTCAAACCCTTATCTCAGAATCTGCTTCTAGGAAATACAATGTGAGCCACCATTTCCAGGAAATAGCACACAAAATGAGGTCTTTAAAATGAACGAACCCAGGACAGCCTCCTGGAAGATGAGAAGAAATGCTGAACAGAGACAGGCTGCCTAGTCTGTGCCCCCTGAAGGGACACAGCCTTTACCATGCACCCCCATGAGTCACCAAGATGCCCCAGGTGAGCGGAGAGGGAAACCCAGATGAGGGTAGTTCCACTGGAACTGCAAGCAAATTGTAATCTGCACTGAGCTCGGGTTGGTGTGTTACACAGCAGTAATTGCCAGCGTGAGGGTGGGAAGATGCTGTAACAAAACAGTATAAAGATACGGACTTGGCTTTGGGCACAGGGTGATGTACAATCTGGGAGAGAAAGTGTTTCTGAAAAAGGTTAAGCTGTGTGGAGACAGCTGCAGGAACCCATATGAGTTCAGATTCAGGCAGTTCAGTAACACCCGAGAGACAGGTTTGGGAGCAGCTTTGTGAGAAAAGATCAGAGCGCATCTGAAGTCAGCCTCCCTGCATTCTGTATGAGATCTGTGAGTCTCTCTCTGTGGTCTAAGCCACTGTTTTCTCATCCAGAAGCCATAAAAGGCCGCTTTACTGCACCTCTCAACCTCTAACAGAAGACGCTGCCTTCCTCCCCAGGGACACGCTCACACCCACTCAGGGATCCTCTGGAGGCTGCAGAAACTCGCCCTCTGGGAGGAAGTGAAAATGGAAGTTCAGCACAGAACCACTTACTGGGTGACAGCTTTGAATGTGTGCTCACCATCCTCATGTTGGATTATTTTCAGAACTGCAAACTTCATTTACACATGCTGTTCCACCTGAGGAAGCAACTCCATGCTTCAGGTTAGTTGGAGACTAACTCAGATACAGTCAGTCTTTATGCCTCTCTTCTCTTGCTCTGCATCTCCACCTCCTGGTACTACTCTCCTCTTTCAAAGCATAACCACTTGCCTTTTCTCATCTATCACCACAGTTATCAGCTCTTACCTAAACTAGGGAATAGACTACCAGTCAGCTGCATTGCTTCAAAATAGCCAAAACCCATGATCATCCTTAACAGCTTGCTAGACTAATAGACCAAATAAATAAATCACATGGTGACACTCCTCTACCAAACTTTATAGTGACCCTTCTCACCTAGAGAAAACATCAATCCTTACAATTACCTAAATATCAGTAACTGATCGTAGTATTGATTCAGGTCCTGTCCTTCCCCACATGTTCAATTCACCACCGGTGTTTCCTAGCACTATTTACTGTACTGAAATAATACTGAGCAATATTATAACTAAACGTCTGACATCTAAATACTACGTATTCTCAGAATACCATAGGTAACAATTATAAATAAAAGGAAAACAATTTACCAAGAAAATACAGAAACACATACGTGAAAGCTTAGAAACCACTGTATAAGAACACAACTGATTCATAGCATTTGCACTACCATCATAAAAAATTCTGGTTGAGAAGTAAGTGGTGCAGAATCTAACTAGTCTAAGCAGCTTGAGAAAACTAGAGACCTGGTGGACCCCAGCCCGTGAAGTTGTCCTAGGTGTAGGAATTATTAGTACACAGGCAGCAAGGGAAAACTACAGTGAATGCTTAAATTAAAAAAATAAAAATTGTTATTGCAATGAGTTCAAAGCAATGGAGCGTTGTTGATGGCATTGTATCTTTTATTGAAATAAACTTATTTAAAGGTTAACCATATTTTTGAGCCCAACTTACTGATGAACTGTTTTTGACAGTTTCTGTCAAACAAACACATTATGTCCTTATCTACCTTATTCACTGGGTCTGGCAGGACAACTTCCCAGTCTTTCCATGGTTGCAATGACCGTGAAAGGTGAATGTCTTGAATCTACTTAGGACATCAAGGGCAGCAAAAACTGTGAAGCTAAAGATGCACAGAAAACTTTCAGAAGTGCTTCAGACAGTACCATGAACAGGGGCATAAGAGTGCCCAAGTGAAAGTGAGTGTTTGAGGGAACTGATCACCACGTGTCTTTCACTGTGAGAATTATTTTTAAAAATACAAACATTCACTTTATTTTCCAATCGGAGCTGCATAAGAAAAAAATTTCTGGAGTAATTTGAACCAAAGTGAAGATAACACAAGGAGATGAGTTACAAATAATCCAAATGGAGACAGTGAAAATGCATGATATGCAGTTGAGCCCAGCCCAGTCTCTGCATGAAGCTGAGCGTCATCCTTCTGCTCTGACACAGGGCAGATGAATGCTGAAGTTGCACAGATGCCTGGCCTGGCCCTGAAATCCCACTGCACATCAAGATGCTCACTTGGCTGTCCACTGCTGCACCGTCCCCTGCCCAAAACAAGCAGGCTCCAAAGCCAAAGAATGACCACATCTCACCCACAAGGACTGGCTCTCTCTGTCTCATTTCACTACGGGGCTCTGGAAGCTGCAGCCAACCAGAAGGTGCCCCCAGTAGCTGGATGCTGTGCTGGCTCTGGGAAGTGCCACTGCTCCCCCTCTGTGCCCGTCATGTTTCAGCAGCTACATGAGCAATGCCACTGTCTTCCTACAGCAGTACCAAGGCAGCACCCCAGGGGATGCTCCAAACCCACCACACATCCTCATGTCCCGGTCTCATGGCTAAAGCATGTCACAAAATAATCCTGTTCAAGGAGGAGAGAAATGGACCCCACCTCCTTCAGGGAAGAGCACCTGCAAAGACCCTGGGAAGCACAACTGTGAATACGTCAGAGACAACGGGGTATACGCAGAGAAACAAAGCTTCCTGATGTGATAGAAAGTGAATGGCATGCATATGCAGGCAGACAGTGATGCCTGCACAAAGGACAATACAAACTCTGGCAGCATTTGTCAGGGCTGGTTAAAGGTATCTGCTTATTATACCTTGGTATTCCTTACAGACTTCCTTTGAAGTTGTTTTTACTACTATTTTACATACAAAAACCAAGGTCGGAGAAAGTTAAGAAATTTCACCCCAAATGCTGCACCTAGCAAGTGCTAAGAAGGACTATTACTCAGCAAGAAGTACACATGAGCCCTTATTTCGTATTTTCCCCCTAAGGCATCCCTAGAGAAAAAGCGAGTTCCCCCCAAATAGCCACGTGTGTGTTACACAATCTGGAAGTCTTAATATTAGGTAGCTGAAAATTTAAAAACCCATAGAATGCAGTAATGGTAAATATTTTAAAACAATTTTGTAAGTTAAATTCAATGAAGAATTTCCCATCTGTAGCAGCATTATCACTAAGGAAAAGTCTGAGTTCTCCTCAGTTGAGCCTTTACCACTCTCGTTAGTATTCACGGAATCTCATCAGGATATCTGGTTTGCACATAGGCATGCATTAGGCAGCAGTGCAGAAAGAAACAGATCTCTGCGTAAACTGAATAATGTCCACGCCACGTCTTCCTTGCCCCTCAGATGATTAACTGAGGTTCATATGTACCAGTTCCACAGATGAATGTGATTATTCTGCATTGCAAACATACACTAGCTAGGAAGTTTTAAATAACTATTAAAAAAAACATACTCATTTAGCCTATGAGTGGGTTTTTTATGAATTGTTTGGAAGCTCCACAGGTTTATACTTTTCAGTAGGTTTGGGGAGTTCAGGCATCAAAAGTTCAGGCATCCCCTGGGGTGCTGCCTTGGCACTGCTATAGGAAGACGGTGGCATTGCTTTTCAGTAGGTTTGGGGAGTTCAGGCATCAAAAGCAGTATGTGCCTCACTGCCCATGGGAGTCTGTTATGTTCCAAGACACCTGTCACCCCTGTTCCACATGCATTCAACTCCAGCAGTGCCTCCCAATCACTGTGATGCCCAAACTGCTCCACAGACATCCACGAGCTGCTCAGGCTGGCACCTGCCCGCAAGGCCCTGCTCAGCGTGGCCACCCCACCCTCGGTCATCCCAGCTCTACCACCCTCTCCTTCTCGTCCTTGCTAAGCGTGATGATTTCTTATTGCTGCCCGGCACCCCCACCCCCACCGTGGTTCCTCCTCCTCTGGTTCCATCCCTGCCTTCCTTCTCGTCTTCCCTGGCTGCTCCACTGCCGAGGGAGACGTGCTTGGCCGCGCTCTGTGGATGGCAGGTAGTCTCCATCCAAGCCTACATGCGGCCCTCCACCTCATCCGCCTTGTTTTCTGTGCAGTCTTAGGTAACGCAGGACGGCACCATGGCTCAGCAGATCAGTTTTCCTGGGCTCTGTAGCTTGATAGCTCTGTGACACTGACCAGGTGCTTAGCTTGTTGTGTCTGTTTTCCCATTTTTCAAATAGGAAGAATGGTATTGATACCTAGTCAGAAAGACTGTTCACTACCAAATGAGTCAACGTGTGTAAAATCCTCAAATCAGTGTCTACCACAGTTAAACCACATGTAAGTTTGTGTTATGATTACTCAAAGTATTTATGAATAATCTCCACCAAGGCAAGGACCTTGGCTCAGTGCTGGGCATCTGTGGCCCAGCACAGGCTAGCACACGGACGAGACACAGTGGACTGGACATCTGTGAAATGAGCAGAAAGATGCAGAACTATTTTCCAAGCCAGAGCTGGGGAATGCTGGATAACTTCCCATGACGTGATGTTATCGGCGATAAAGAACCGAGCTCGAATTGTTTTGGGCCATTTTCTGCTCCCATCGCTTTGTCTCTGTCTGCAGTGGTTATGCAGGCAACCCTTTCAAAAATGCAAACAAAAATGCAGAAAATTTAACAATTCCTTTATGAAAAAAGAAAAGCCTTCATCATTGAATGGAAAACCCAGACATTTTTATATTTTCATTAGTGTAACAGTACACCACAGGATATGTGTACATTTTTAGGGCCACACATACATTTAGGTTTTTTTTTCTCTCGATTCTATATCCAAAATAAAAACTCTTGACTGGCCTAACTCTGTTACCTTCTTTTGGCCACGGAGGGAATTAATGTTGGCTATCTGGGAGATGATAATCTACATACCTTCAGTTGACTGAACGGCTTCTGAAAGGTAGCGTAACATTTTATTCTCAACTACACAATTAAAAAAAAATTCCTCTATGAATCTTCTGCTGTGACTCAGTGGGGATGGTGTTGGAGACTGAAATGTTAGACATGTAATCTCAATGTTGATTGATTTTTATTGACAATTATTACAAAGCCTGATCTCCACTTTGCTGCCATTAATTTTTATATTTGAAATATTTGGGGATTCACCCTTATTAAAACATTTCCCTAATTTTCAAAAATATTGCCATTTCCCAATAAAAGTTTCCAGGTTAGTAATAATTTGTATTAAAGCTCTAGTGTCTCTCAAAGTGTCACTCATGAAGAATACAGATGAAACACGTTTTCGATAGAACAGTCCTGTCTGGATCACCTGTGTCTCAGTTTCTCAGCTGAAAGACTATTTCAGTGGCAAGTACCAGAACTGTGGAATGTGTTCTGCATGCTTTTCAGAAAAATAATGCTCATTAAAAAGAACGTAAGCACTCTTTTCCTGAGCACATCCCATAATCTGGACTATGCATTAGAGTCTCATTGGATCTTGGAACTCACCCTGTAGAACTGACCTCATGATTTTCAACCTACAATGAAGAAGGCAAGTGTGTCCATACACAAATTTTAGGCTTTTCCCTCAAAGTATTATATGCCTTTTTTTAATCATGTGTAATTGTCTTGAAAGATCAGTGGGTTGGTGAGTTTTCTTTGCCCACAAGGCTGTGTTATCAAGATGATGTAAATTCTAGAGGACCAGAAAATATAACGATACCTTCAAGTGGAGAGAAAGCCATACTTCCTGCTAAAAAGGAGAAAATGGGAGCTGCTCTCTTACCTCGTAGGTGCTGGTGATGCCAGATCTGTAGAACACAGGGAGAAAGAGCTCCGATGTGAAGACAATAACAAGCCCATAGGCGATGAAGAAGAGGATGAAGGAGGCCCCAAAGCGGTAGACCTCCGCAGGGGTCCCCAAGACGGTGACAGCTGACATGAAACTGGCTGTCAGGGACAAGGCCACAGGCCCGCAGGTCATTTGTCTTCCCCCAACCAGGAACTCATTGGATGTGGCCTTTTTCCTCTCCTTGATGGCAAAGAACACTCCAATTCCAGAGGAAATCACGAAGAGAGCTGCAAAGACAACATAGTCCCAAGCTGAGAAGTTCTTCACCTCCATGGTGAGCGCAATACTGGGCAGTGGCTCTCAGCCAGGTCCCTGCAAGGTGTTTCCCAGAGCAAAGCTCCAGACAGTAAGAGCTTCACTGAGCTGGAGCCTCCAGCTCCTCTGGAGGGCGGGGACCACTGTGCAATCTTCAGACACCAAGTTACACTGCAGGGAGATGCTCAGTGTGCACTGCGGAACACAGCTGGGAGTGGGGTTGGTACCAAGAGATGAAGACTTGTGATGTGTCCCTGGCCAAGAGCCACCTGCTCCTCTCCTGAAGCATCCACTAAAGAGAAGCAGATCAGTCGTGCTCTGGAAGCAACAGCCACGGGGGTGGAAAGGACTGGGCAGATGTCTTGCTCTTTTATCACCCAGACTTTTTTTTCCCCAAGTGAAGGTTAAACATTACTGAGCAGGAGAGAAGTGATAAAAATTGACCACCTCAGCATTTTTAATTAGTGCAATGAACTCTGTAAAGTGCAGCCCAAGCCTCGGAGATGTCCCTGTCCTGAGGAAGGGCAGGTGCCGGCTGAAAGCCAGCCACCGCCGAAGTCAGTAGGCAGGGGAGGGGAAGGAGCAAAGGGCGGGTCCAGAGCCCTGTGCTCAAGTCCTGCCTCGCCCTCAGTGAGCCATGTCTGACCACCTATTTCCCTTCAAGTTCCACCGGGACTCCAGGAACACACTTGCAAGGTTATTACTAGGCTTCGAGTCTCAAACTGCATCCTAATCTGTCCTAATCTGTGAAATGGAAAGAAATCATATCCACTCTGTGACCTAATTTGAGAGGCTTATGGTGGTGCATTCCTGAAGGTAAGATTCGCCTTGACTCAGAAAATGGATTTATGAAGGATTAAAGGAGTATCTATGGCCTTCAACTGTATCTTCTCCTCTCCATCATTTCAGGGATTGCTTTCCTTGTACCCAGAGCTTCAGTGAAATCAGACAAACAGGAGAAGGGTGGTGAAACTGTCACCTCCAGCAAGCCCTGGGGGACAGGGTCCCTGTTTTGCTGGCTTGTCCTCCCTCCTCAGTTGTCTTCCTCGTCATGACCTCTGCCATCCAAGATCTCGTCAAGCTGCCCCAGCACAGTGCAACCCTCCCTGCCCCTCAGCCTCATCTCCTGCAAGGAGCTGCCTCTTTTGCTGCTCATGTGCGCTGCTTTTAAACACTGCAATCATCCTTGACATTTTTAAGTGATCTTTAGGGTTCTGGTCACAGATGTCAGAGGCAGAAGGGTGGTGGCGAACCTCTGGCAAGTATGCTGTGGCCAGCTGTTTGTTATCACTCAAAGTGCTAAAAGGTTCCCTACTGCTGGCCTGCTTTGTACGCCCAGTAAACAGCAGCAATTATAAACACAAGAGAATAATAAAAAACAAAATCAGTAGAAGGCTATCATTATCCATAGGGCCTTCACACAGACTCACCTGCAGCCCGGCACTTTTGGACATCTGGATAAACAGTGACCCTTTGATTACTGGTTTTGTTGGAAAACCACGGTCCCTTTTAAAGTCTCTTCATGGATTTATGTCAGGGCTGAGAGTGCCGATGGCTGGAGTTTGCTTTCAGTTATAAATAAAGACGTGAAGAGCACACTTCCATCAGTCTGTTCCTGGTTATCAAAATGTCTCCTTTAAGTGCAGGTTTTGATGTGACCAGTATTCCTGGGCAAATAGATCTTTATGCTTTTTCTCCTTTGTGAAGGCTTTTTATTATTTTTAGGCTCACTTGGTTTCACGGTATTTTCATTATTTTTATCAGGCACACTTTGTTTGATTACATTTTCATTATGTTTATCAGGCACACTTTGTTTTATTGTGCTCCCTTTTATGGTTCTTAGGAGACACTGCTTGTTTTGTCTTGACAAATCGAATATTTGTGCTGACTTTTCATCACGTAAACCAGTTTTGTAACAGCGTGTGTTCATTTTGGGTCTGTGTCATGTTTTGATTATTCTTGCACTATTTTAAACTTTGCAGTTATTGTTCTGTCTGTGAGCGTGATTTATGACTGGCGGTCTTTGATTACCATTGTAATTGTTCCCAGGTGCACAGTTACACCCGCTTAAGACCACAGACGAGGTGAATTTTTGAGTTCTGACTGTTTCATCTCTCTCCCTCTCTTCAGACCTCGTCATTCCTGAGATATAACACTGAGGGTCAACTAGCAAGCTCACAATGACAATGATGCCTATGTGTTCGCGTGACGGAAGTCTTGTGTGTGTCCCCCCATTGACACCCTAAGGTAGGAATGAGGAAACTGAGGAAACTGAGGAGGGTCTCCCAAGCCGAGGTGGCTGAGCAGCTATGCCTCTTGTGCAAGTCAGCTAAATCATGAATGCTGAGGAAAAGTCCTTGAAGGGCATTCACAGTGCTATCCTCACAACCATTATAAATAAAAATAGCCTGACTGCCGGTGTAGAGATAGCTTTTGTGTTCTGGGTAAAAGATCAAATCAGTTGCCACATTCCCTTAATCTAAGATCTGCTCTTCTTAGGTTCTGTAAAGGCTACGAGAGGTGAGGAAGCTGCAGGAAAGCACTGGGAGTAGCAGAGTGTGTTCCAAGGAATCAGGGAATCTGCAGAATATAAACACACAGGGAGAAGCAGCGCGTACTGTCTAGGCTAGGTCAAGTTGTCCCAAACGTGGAGCAAAGATCACTGATGAAGACAGTGACCCTAGCTGACAGCTTTTCAAGGTGGACAGAAAGCCTTCTAGTAGAGGAAAAGCCACCTAGGCCTTTCCTCACCCAAGAGGAAAGGCAGTGCCTGTCTTCCCAGCTTCAAGGGGAGGCCGACTCTCACTAGGGGCCCAGGCAGCTGGAGGCTTTAAGCTGAAGCCCAGTGTTCACTCCAATTCCTAGGCCTTTAGGAATCATGCTGAATCTATTCCACATTGGCTTTATGAATAGAATGTGAAAGAGGCCACACATCTATTTAGGCATGATTTATCACATATCTTAAGACCCCTGTTGAGATCCATTGCTCAGAAGAAAATATTTCTACTCATTAATAATGAACCTGGTCTCTGCCGGGAAAGTTTGAGTTGGGTATTTTCTGCCTGCAAATTCATCGTTCATCCTGCAGCCCGTGGATAATGTTGGGAGTAATTTCAACTTTCAGTTCTTACAGTTTGAAAGTTCATTCACATGGCTATAGCTGCTGCCCTAACCAGGATTCCGTGGATGGGCCTGGGGAAAGAAACTGAAAACCTCGTGGGAGGAATTCACCATTCGAGGCACCATGAAGAACACGAGTGGGAGAGAAATACCAGCATCATCAGGAAACCGAGAGGGCTGATTCCAACTAATGGGTGATCGTGCAGGACTCAGGACATCAGTGGAGGAAGACAAAAATCCAAACGTGGTAGAAATAACAAACAGAATTAAAGTAAGGCCTAGAATGTAACTGAGGCACCGAAATTTCCTGGTCAGCGCTAAGTGCATCTTGCTGATTTTGGCTGGAGGGAAAGGCGGGTTCTTGGATGAAATCTGCTAGAGATGCAGTTGCTGCCAAGAATTCAGACTGTCACCACTGAACAGGGAGCCGCCTTTGACAGGATGGAGTGAATGGAGTTCTCCTGGGGACAAAGCACTAGCAAACGTCTCTGTACACAACTGAGAAACCTCGCGTGAAGGCTTCTTTCTAGGTGGTGAACTTCATTATCTTATTGTTTAGAATTCGTTTCTGTAGGACGGGACGTCTACATTCATCTTAGGGAGCAGGTGCAGGTCCTTACCTCTTTTTCATTCCTCTTCCCCTCCCCAGCCACCTCCCTCCTTCCATCTCTAAATCGCTATCATTGCTAGTACTGTTAAGTTTAGTTCCTATGTACAGCACATAATGTCTACACTTACGTAGGTATTTGGTGTGTGTGTACAACACATCTCACATCTTTTTACTTCTCCTCCTTTCCTTATCCTCAGTCTCTTGGGCTTCCTTCCCATTTCTTTGCAAAAGATTTACTGCCCTGTTCCTTCCCATCAAGCCTTTGTTTTGCTCTTTATTTACCTACCTGTCCCAGTGAGAGCTAGCACGTGGTATCGGAGCCTGTGTGTCTGATTCACTTCACTCAGCATCATACTTTCCAGGTGAGTTCATTTTCCTGCACCATCTCCAAATGATCCTTCTTTATGGCCAAGTAGTATTCCATCCGTGTGGATTCCACATTTTCTTCATTCATCTGTCAGTGGACATACAGGTGGCTCCGGGATTGGGCTATTATGAATTGCACTGCTATAAGCACAGATATGTACACAGCACCATAACGTGATGCATTTAACATTTTGGGGAAGATAGCTAGAAGGAGAATAGCTGGGTCAAAATGGGATTTCTCACTTTAGTTCTCTGAGAAACATCATACTGATTTCCACACTGGTGCTGTTATTCCTGTAGTCACCCAGCCTCCAGCAGCAGGACCCTGATCAGGAGACCAGATGTGCCAGCAGGCAGCCACTTGTGACTCAGGAAGGCCTGGGAGACCACTGGCATTTTTATTAATGAAGTGCTTCAAATTGAGGTTTACACCTTTTTAAACGTAATGTGTGACACAAGTTACAGCCCTTGGTGTCATATAAATACAGCTTTTATAGTTATAGAGAAACCAGTAGATTCATACTTCATGGCACAAGTTCGGAGCTCACACAAGGTATCTCTGAGGTGCACCTATATTCTGATTAGGCAGCACATTTTTGTTGTAATGGTCTCAGCAGAAAATCGCAACCCAATTTGACTTTCAGACTTAAGTGGCTTATATTAAAGATTACTGCCTAATTGTTAATATTCAACCCACCGAACACCCAAACACGTAAACAACTTGTCACAGGGGAATACCAGCGAAGGCACTGTCCTCACATCATGAAGTCCAAGTTTAAACCATGGAAGTCTGTGGCTCCCGAAGTGTCCCCAGCACTGGGCACTTGAGTGATATTTTGTGGGGAAACCACGTCACCCACGTGCCTCTCGTTAGTCTTGGATTTCAAAGCAGCGTGGAGCAGACTGTTTACGGGGGCTCCACAGGACACTTCAAACCACCCATGGAAAAGGAAGGTTTGCTTTCAATGTTTTGCTGCTTATGAAGCAAGGCCTCAACCCATCGCTCCAGTTTTTAGCTACGCTCTGCATCTCCACCCCTTCCTTCTGTAGCACTCTGAGGCCTCACACCCTCTTCACTCCTGTGAGGACACTTTCCAGGCCAAGTCCATGCTGTCTGCCAGCATGGCAATGATGGATCAACAATTTTACTGAGAAGTTAACAGAATCGGGAAAGTCAGTGGCTACACCAGGAAGTGGCATCTTCCTATATCAGAGATGTTAATGTGGAAAAAGGTAGAAATGTACCTGCAACCCAAAGAAACCCCAGCACACTCTTCACTTTCCTACTGAGGCCTCCAGTGCCATCCTTCATAACTTTTTCTCTGCTGTGTATGTCTCACACCCTTGTAAAGATGTAGATGCTGCCACCTTCCAAGCACATGTCCCTCCAACAAGGTCTTCCCCCAGTACTCCCCTGCCTCAGAAGCTGAATGAGCAGTTCCAATTCAATATTGCATTCAAAGTCCCTGCCAGGTGAAATAGTTCTCCAGCTCCCACTGAGCAGCTGCAATGGGAAAGCAAGAGAGGCTTTGAGAAAACTGAATATTACCAAAGGAAATAAAGGGAAAATTTGAAAAGATGGGACTTCCAAAATAAAAGGGAAGGTGTGCTGCAGGTGACTGAGCACAGCGCGTTGATTTGGTCTCCCTCTTCATCATTCAGCAGTCGACTGGATCACTGTCTTCTTCCCTGTGTTCTAAAATCCAAGAAGAGGCATGATTCAGCATCAAGTAGATACCTCCTCATTTGGTTTTCATCTGAAACAGGGAAGTGTCTGAATAGGAACGGTGGCTCACATACATTAGTAACTGGAGCGTAATGATGTTTGTCATAGTTACTTTTCTTTCTTTAGTTGCTGACACAAAATAGTGTATGCAGCAGGTAAAGTTCAAGGGGGAAAGGTTTTATTTAGCTCATAGTTTGTGGAGGTTTCAGTCCACAATCTGCTGGTTCCGAAGCAGGGAAGCCCATGGAAAAGGAAGGTGGTGGAAGACAGCCAAAGAAACAAGGGTGGAGGGAGAGACAAGCCTCTCCCTGTCCTTCATATTGTACCCAATCTACTGGGATTGGGGTGGTGCCAGTCTAACCAGTGGACTGATCCAGCAATCACGCACCCTTAGCCCAGCATGCTTAAGCCCAGCATTGCACCATGAATCAATCACACACTCTGGATTCGGCCACCTCTGGTGGTCTATGACTGCATGAGGTGTTGGGAAAACAGCTAGACACAAACCATAACAGCACTTTTTCACTCAGTGGATACAGCAAGGATGACTCAGAGAACTTCCCACAACTTGCTTTGCTGATAATGGAATCAGTCTTGCCTGCAGAGTTCTCTCAGCTAGCATGCCTAATAAAATTCCACATAACATCTAAATGTTAGGATGCATCCTCTATACTGTGAGCTCCTCTATTTTGTTCTTTGATGTGCTTCTACTATCTTACACTTGACTCACAAGTAGAGACTCCAAAATCTAAGTTAAATTAGATGGACTTCAGAGGTTCCTTTCATTCATAGATAATATTTAACACCCACTTTTCTAGAGGAAAAAAAAATGTATTTTTGAAAGCTTATGACTAAAGGTCAAGATTGTTATTTACCCTCATCATATATTCCTTGTAAACCGGACTTGACACGTGCAGAAATGCCAGAACAAATCCACTGTAACTCAGAAATAAACCTTTGGGTACCTTGCTACACAAACCTACCAAATGTGAAGACAGCTGTTGACTAAAACTATTAAGAGGTAAGTTTCAAAGTCCGCTTATTAGGACAGCAGAGAACATTATTTAATATTAAAACAAAGGAATGGCAGCAGATTTTTACAGTTATCAAGTAGAATATTTAAAGAAAATACCCAGTGGAGAGGGCAAGAAGGCATGAAGGCCAAGGTCCTTTGCTAATAATCCCGAGCAAATCCCACTGTTTTCTGATGAGACAGGAGAAGTTCACCAGCATGGTCTAAAATAGTATTGGTTTGCTAAAGCAAAAGGGAAAGAATTTCTTATTAGTTTCGGGGTTAAAAAGCATTAAAATAGGATTTTGAATAGGCTTCAAAAAAAAGGAAGAAAGGTTTCTGACATTTTACATACATACATCATGGCTTATTTTGCTCCTTATTTAAATATAAAATATGCAAAATTAAATGTAAGTCCTGTTTTATAAGTAAAGGATATGGATGATTATAAATGCTAAGCCCTTTTTCCAATGTCAAGACAAAAGACATACATTTACTAACTGTTGGATTCAGAATCCAATGTAATTTTGAATGACTTCAGAATCTATAAATTTTGCATTGAATATTTGTTGCAAAAGTAATCTCAGCTTACTTTGAGTCAGCATGTCATCTTCATGGAAATCTGAATTAAATTATACCTAATGCATACAGAGATCACGGGAGTGCTAAGAATAATTTTGCGGATTTTCTAGCATCTATTCTTGAAGAGATCTATGGGTGTGATTTCCACGTAAAGATTTTTGTCTGGTTGTTCTTTTCCATGGAGTGTGAACTTCTTTTATTTGATCTGTAGCACTTTTTAATTTTACCCCTGCCCTTGATGGCCCTGCTTAGGGTTTGATGATACATCGAGTGGACTTCCAAGTGAGTGGTTAGTATCCACTGAAGTGCTTACTAAGGTAAAGAATTGCAAGAATTGCATGTGAGCCTGATACAGGGAGGCTCAAAAGCTTATTCAACTGTTTACCAACTGTATCGCCATCCAGGGGAAAGAGATCAGGAATCAACTTGTTACCTCATAATAGAGAACTGAATATCTGGTTTTAAGAAGGCAGAATATCATAATGGACATGGTATGATTTTTTGGCAACTTTTAGAGGTCTTTTTTAAAGTTCTTTTCCACTCTACAAATTTGGAGAAAATTATAAAAAATGCAAGACCTTGTGCCCTGGTCTGTAAAATGGAATAACACCAAGAAAGGTACTTGTCAAGTCTAAATAAGAGGAAGGTTGTACAGTGATTAAGATACCAGCTAATCTAGAAGCTGGCGTAGCTGGGAGGTAGTAAGTAAAAATTCAGTAAGTGATCTCAGTAACTGGTATTGTTCATAAATTCACCATTTACACATTTACTTCACTAATATTTAAAATGTTCCCTTAACAGTTTATATACAATCAAGCTACTTTTTCCTTCAGTTGAAGGCTCATTTTTGGACTTTGGCTTTTGTTAATGATTATTTTATCTAGGAACAGATATCACCGTAACCTGTACCAAAGGGCATAGTCAGAGGCATGGGCTGTAGCTGCATCTTTGCAGTTAGGAGTGATGAAGATCTACTTTTGAGTGTGAAGGGAGAAATAGCATGATTTACTTAGGAGAAGGGGAAGGAGGAGGAGAAAGAAGAAAGAGGGGAAGGAGAATGAGGAGAGGGGAGAAGAGAAGCAGCAGACATTCTCAGTGATTTGGGGACATGAATCGTCTTGTAGAAAAACTTCCTAGTAGTTGACCTCACCTCCTATCTTCCTGGCGAACTGGAGGCTCAGCGAGGGGTATACTAAGTATCTCAGTCACTGTCTCATGACTGGGACAAATTAGCTGACACAACCTAACAGAGGAGAGGATGACTTTGGCTCAGGAAGGCACGGTGGCAGGATCTGCCAGAAGAAAGCTGATCAGGTGGCTGGAAGCAGAGTGCAAAAGGAAGAACAAGGCAGGAAGAGATCCCCTAGCAAGCCACAGCCTGGGGTCCAGACCCCTCCCGTAACGTCACCTCCTTCAAAACCCCACCCATGAATACATGGGGCCTTGGGGGGTGTCCAGACATAAACCATAACACTATGTCACTTTATTCTCAAGGTCAATCCAGGAGAAAGAAACCACAGAAAAGAGACGAAGTCAAGTGGGGTTGAGTGGACAGCCCACTCCCTATGTGTCCAAGAGCTAAACCAGGATAATAAAGCCAGACCCAACCAGGATGCCCTCACCTGTAGGGCATAGACTCTTCATCTACCCTCAGCCCCACTAATTAAGCTAACGGGGATATCCAGAGACACCACCTCCGTTCTGTCACTCTGCCTCAGGACCCATTGCTTTCTTCTACATCAGTTCCTCCACATGATTCTCCTGAGGAGCCCAGAAGAAGTTCTTATCACATTAGTTTGACTGCAAGACTGTGAAGGCTACCATGATCCAGAAGGCTGACCTTCTTCCACTTTACTTCTGCTGCTCATGAAATACAGGAGTAGGGAATTGTCCAACTCTTTGACAAGTTTCTCTCCCTGGATGGCTCCCAGGAACTACAGAAATCAGAAGGAGCCATTCTTCCCCTCCCAGCTTCCTCCTGAAAGCCAACCCTGACTGTGGAATCCTGGCAGGGTAAATATGTAAACTATCTCCACGGTCACACATTTATTTATGAGATGACTGCATCTTTCATTAGCGAATGTGCCTATTGACGGGCATGTAAGGACAGGCTTGTGATTTTGCTACAGCTTCAGAATGAATGAGGGTACTGTCAGCCGGGGAGTGTCATAAACCCACACTCTGCTCAGACTTGACCGAAAGTGGTAGTTCTAGATTGCTTCTTTATACAAAAAGTTGTAGGTTGGTGGGAGGACTTTGTTGTCCATCTGCAGAAGAATAAATAAATTAATGTTATAAAAATCATAGATGTAGTGCTTCATTTAAATAATTACTTTGGATCAGAAACAAAAGATACGACAGATATACGCATGTGCATACTGAAGAATTAAGTCATAAGCACTAGACAAACCCGCTGTGACACTCACTTGAGATTGAAAATGCAAGATTAGGCTTTTAAAATTTGCATTCACTTCTGTGTGACAGAAAGTTACTGGAATCAGACTTTCTGCATTCTACAGTGCATTGGCTGGGCAGAACCAGGAGCACAGAGCCTGATCCCATGACTGAGTGGTTCTGTGTCTTTGCGTGAGTGGCTCGACCTCTTTAAGATTCAGTTTCTTCCTGCATAAAACACACCCTGTAAGAGCTACTTTGTTCATGCAGTTTAAATGAGATAATACACGCAAAGCATGCAGCCCAAGTTCTGATGCACAGCCAGTACGTAACAAGTGGCAGTTGTTAGAAGTGGAATGATAATTGGTGTGTGATTCCTCCACCCTAGATGACCATCTATCTGCTTAACTCATGACTCAGCTCCAACACCCATCCACCAAGTTGTTTCAAAGAATTTGGTCAGAACCTGGCAAGCTGTCATCTTGTAGGGAATTAAATACAATATTGTGAGCAGGAAAGATGCAAATCAATGGAGACATCACAAGACAAACACAAGTTACCTCTGGCCTCTGCGGGGACAAGGGTGCTTGAAGTAGTGGCCTTCAGCTTCCAGCCATGTATTAATAAGGTGAACGGCTGCTCAGATGACTGGGTCACTGAGATTCCTGCAAGTGCATTTTCAGTTTCTTCTCCAACGGCTGGCAGTGCGGTGGGTTTTCTGCAATATACGACATCCCCTAGGATCCTCATACGAGGGTAACACTGTCTGTTGGCAAGACAGCATCTTATTTCTCTCTTCCTGAAGTGTGCATACATTTTCTGGCATATATATTTTTCCTGAAAATATAGAGAGATATATAAAGGATTTAGGGATATAGATTTTTATGTATTTACACATGTACGTATTGGAGATGGGTATTGATTTTATCCTTTCTTTCACAGAAGAGAAACAAGAGTCAGTCTGTGCAACATGACTAAAGTTACCATCTCCTGCCCCTGGCCAGGCCTCTCCCCAGGGAAGATCACAAGAATGTTAATTACCACCTCTGTGGATGCAAAATGGTGTGTTTACTGAGCACCTGTGACACAGTCAGCACTACCGTAAGTGCTGCTCTGCTCGGCACGGAATAAGACCTTGCTCCATCAGCGCCTTGGTGAGTGAGCTGCATCAGACAAGACAGAATGCAGGTTTATGCGTGGACAGAAGTCCGAGAAGCAGCACACAGGGAAACTGCTTCGGAGAGTGAAAGACGGGAATGAGGGAAGGAGTTACAGACAACCAGCACAGAGGGAGAGGGGCCAGAAGAAACCAGCCGGTGGTTAAAGGGTGACTGAAACTCTGTAAAAACCCTTCGTGCGTGGATTTTAAACAACACCAATATCTGACATTTAGAGATGAAAAGAAATGTATTACTGCTTGCTAACGCCCTGTTCTCCCAGAGCTGCAGTGATCTGATGTGTACTCTCAAATGTTTTACTAATCTCTCCTTCTCTCCCTCCCCTCCTCTCTCTCCCTCTCTCTCTCCTCCCCCCTTTTCTCTCTTCCCTCCCCCTTCTTCCTTCCTTTCTCTCTCCCTCTCTCTCTGCCTTCTTTCGCCTTCTCTCCTTTATGATATTCAAACAGGTGCAAAGGTTCCAGAATAAAATCATTACAGAACTGAAAGGAGAATGAGATCATAGGAAAAAGGTCCACATTTCTGAACAAACTCAGCAAACGTGAATGGCCCGAGCCCAGGACGGGTCACTACCATGTGAAAGTGTCGGGGAGACGTGGAATTCCAGGTGTGTGCAGTGGACCAGGGGCTGTGAGCACCATGTCACAGCAGACCTCTCAGGTGACCTTTCAGGTCCTGTCCTGCCCACCATGCACATCCAGCGCTGTGGACAGAGGTCCTCGGAGACCCACCAGGCAGCCACTTCATCTGGATTTAAAGCTTGGGCTCTGGAATGGCCCTGGGGAGGGAAACACCGGATGTCCTCTGTTCCTTGTTTCAGCTAAGGAGACCCCAAGCTCGGATCACCACCGTCTATGGGGCAGGTCTAAGGCTGGTTTTGAATTCTCCTAGCAACCTTTTGAGAACATGCTATCATCATCCTCAGCTGCTAAGGAGGAAACTGACACACAGAGAAAGTCTTTGTTCCAGCCCACAGGCCTCCCCAGAGCAGCTGTGACTCTGGACACAGCTGGAGCTCCGGACTCCCTGGGATCCAGGTCCTGAGTGCCTAACCCCTGGTTATGCCCCATGTACTGTGCTGTCTCCATGTCTCAGGGGAAACTGACAACAGTAATTAGTAATCACAGATGTGCTGCATCCAAAAGGGCTCCATCACCATGCTGCCCTTGCCTGTGCCCTACTGGGTAACCAGACACCACCCTACTCAACACGGAGCACTCTTCAGGGTGACTGTCACCTACCTAAATCACTGTCAGGAAAATGAGCCTCAATGGGCTGAAGCAGCCTGGTCCGTCACCAGCAGGCATCCGAAGTCAGATTCAAACTCATTTCTGTCAGGTCCTGGAATTTCTCTTCTTCCTCTCTCCTCTCCTTGCAGTGACCAATCCCATTTCTGGGTCGTGGTCTGGGTTTGCGCAGTGTCCCAGGTCTGTGACACTGCTTGCTTGAAGAGTGCCCATGCAGATGAAGTATTTTGCCCTTGTTAGCCTGAGAGCGGAGGAGGCCAGCCCGCCCAGCCTAGTGCATCACAGAGGTTTCCTCTTCAGCATAAATGTCCTGAAACCTCCGCAGCAGACACCACCCAACACTCCTGGCTTCTGCTCTTCACGTCTCCTTCTGTAAAAGAAAAATGTGTTTGGGCTGTTTGCAGTGGATGAGAAACTCACTGCAAGTATCAGCTAAAGCCTTGTCATTGTAATAATGATCTTATTTTCCTCTTACTTCCTCATGTAGTCAAGTCTTTGCTTTAGCTGGTCCTTTCAATACAGTCCCGCCCAAGATCCCCCTTCAAGTCTATTTAACAAATAGTCTGGTTAGTGAATATTCTTATTTTTTTCAATATTTTTCTTAATCAAAAGAACACTCTTTCCAACCCTAGAGTTTAAAGAAGGGTGACAGCCCTCTACGTAGAGAAAGAGGCCACTGCAGGCTTCCAGTGAACAGCACAACCCCACCCTCCTTCCCGAGTCCGTGACAGGTGTACAGGGCTTTACCAGGACCACAGGAACTCCACGTGGAGGGAATTCATGTGTCTTCTTCTCCTGATGAAATTAACTGACTGTGAATCTTGATTTATACTACTCAATTGACTGACCCAGGAGAGGTAGGGCAGGCTGGAAATGGAAGTGAGTTCTTAGAGGATGCTGTGGAATTTCACAGCCAAACTTTAACTGAACCTACCCTATTTCTGGACGTTTCAAAGGTAGGAACCGACAAATCGCACAACTCGAGTTTGGATCTCTGCTTCTGGAGGCTAAATGACTCCTTGCTGACCTTCCACACTTGCGCCTGGTACGTGTAAGGGTTTAGCTTTTGTGAAGCTGCTGTTTTAAATGAGAAGTTCTTGGCAACAGTTCCATAAAGTAACATATTAGAGTTTTTGAAATGGTGATGAATCCATACCAATTACTCCACGAATAGCAGGCATTATTCTTATTAAAACGATTTGTATGGATTTACTCTTTCTCTTCATCTCATCTTCTAGGGCTCCAGACACACAACCAGGTGCTGAACATTTGCACTTGCATGATTCCTGGAGACTTCACAAACTCAGCATCTTACCCTCAAGCTGCCCCTGCTCTGCCATCAGACTAATCATCCCAAGCACAGCACCTGTAGTGGTAGTCTTTTCTCTTCAGCAGCCAGCATGCTGCCGCCAGCAAGCTCTGTGGCTCCTCTCTGGCTGCACCCCAGATTCCAGCCCCACCCCTCCCACTCCCAGGCCCAAGCTTTGGGCCAGGCCTGCGTCACGAGCCAGTCTGTCTCCAGTCTCGACCCTCTGATTTCTTCTGCTTTTCTCCCAAGGAATTGTGGGATCAGGTTAGAGCAGTGGTCCATGCCAGCAGTTTGGTCCATGCCATAGCTCCTCCACCAATACAAAGACAACAGATTTTCAGCAAAATACATCTTGCTTTCAAAATACTCCTTCTCTCTCCTGTTTTTGTGCTCTGTTCCCATTTGCACTTTTTTCAGGGGTTTGCATTTCATAAGCTCTGTTCACACTGTCCCCCAGCCTGGAGAATCTCTACTCATCTGGGCTGCACCGAAGGTCACTTCCTCCAGGGAGGCTTCTGCCATGGGGTTTGCCACGTCATTTCTGGACTTTTTGTTTTCCTTTCTGACCCTTCCATGAGGCCCTGCACTAGAGAATAAGAACTATGTTTTATCCCGAGGTCAAACAGTAGCATTCGGTGGGCGAAGCTGCCGCACAGTCTTGGCTACTTCCTCTGTCCCAGCCTTTATTACAGATACGCTTCGTGTTGGGCCCATTTATTTTTTTTCGCTCCATCCTGAGAGGCAGGTGCCATGTTTCCTGTTTTACAGCTGAGGATATAAGAAAGCCTAATGATTTCCCCAGGGTCTTGCACTCAACAAGACCCAGAGACCGACAGGGACCGAGGACCGGGAGATGCCACAGCCTGGGTCCTTTGTTCTGTGCTGTGTTGCTTTCTAGGACACCACCTTCCTTCAGTTCTCCTATAAAGACGTGTTTTGATATCACCCGATAGATATTTTTTTCTCTGTTCATTTCAAATAATATAAATAAGACCATTTTTCTGTCTTTCTTTCTGCTCAGCAAGGTATATTGAATAATCCCCACAGGACTCACTGCTGCAGTAAAATGTTCTTTCTTTCTATTGCAGAAGTCGTAATTCCACCTGTCTGGAATGGTGGCTGGGGTGCAAAAATATGAAAAAATCTCAGTGCTTAGCAGGGCCTTGCTGTGAAAAGCCTGCTTGTCATTATGACAGATTATAGAGCAGGGCTTCACCGAGTCTTTCACCTTAGGGAAGCTCCCTTTGGCCTGAATTTGTGCGCAAATTCTGTACTCTTGTAAGGCCACCGCATCTAATTAAACGTTTCTTTGTACTTTTCTTTCTTCTTTTGGAGACACAGTCTCACTATGTGCCTCAAACCCACAGCGATCCTCCTGCCTCAGCCTCCTCAGTGCCGGATGACAGGTGTGTGCCGCCATGCCTGGTCTCATTCTGCTTTAGGACAAATAACATTCTAAGTGTTCTTATTTCACTTAGAAATAAGAATTTAGCTGGTCCTTGATTTCTCCCGCATCTGACATGCATGAGATCAGTAACTTTTTCTTAGATATGCAGCACCATCTCCCTGCTGAACTTAGGTATATCCTTAGAAGATGTCCCATTAAATTTCAGGTGTGGCTCTGTTACTCCCAAAGTCAGACGCTGGTTCAAGTTAGGTTTGCCAATTATGGGAGATCTGAAGGAATACTCCCTTCTCCTGCTCCCGTGGTTTTTCTGTGCTATGCATCCTGAATATCTGTAAATTCTGCTTTGTTTTTGGTTTTAGCGCCAGAAATCGAACTCAGGACTTTGTACTTGCCAGGCAAGTGCTGTGCCACTGAACTATATCCTTGGCCCTATACTCCTGGCCTCTAAATTCTTAATTTTTAAAGGTCGTCACAAGAAATACGACCATGGCAATCAACTGTATATTTGTATTTCATAGAATATATTCTAGGAATTTCTCTTCTGGAGTTTTCTCTTGTTTAAAATTTTTCGTGGGGACAGTGATGTTGGATTAGGCATCACAGCTAGGCAATCGGGCCAGAATTCAGGCTGTTCTTCCTCACTCCCGGCTGGCTTTGGTGTTGCTCTGTGTGTGCAAACGTGGGCCCAGAGCAGGCCCGAGGGAAACGAAAAATAGAGGCACTTGTCACCGAGAAAATTAACTTTCACCTGGAGTATTTGCAGTCAAGAGTCTGAGGTTATTCTTGTACACTTAGGCCAAAAGTACTTAAAATTCCACTTACGAATCCATGTGGTCTGTATCTAACAACACTGTCACCTGTTTAATTGCTGCCTTTTCCCCTTTGGTGGTCGCTTCCAGAAAGTTAGTTCTGGCTCACACTGACATGGAGGTGTGGCTCCCTGGAGTCTGGTGAGTGGCCTTTGTGATCTCTCTGACATCCAGTCTTTACGAACTTCCCTTAGTTATCCTTGCTCAATTTTAACTCAGGCTAGTTTGTCATCTTTAATTTTGCCCAGCAAGTCACATCATAGACCTCCTGGAGTTATCTGCAAAACAAAATGAGATATATAAATACTTGGCCAGTGCACATGTCCTTAAATCAGGAAATCATGAGACGACCAAATTGTTATCTAACACAGTGACTGAAGTGCACACAGTGTCCTCCAGGAGAAAGTCCAATCTAGGATGCCTCGGAGAAACTGGGGATCCTCTCTCCACGCCCTATCAGAATCCACAGGTGTGCCCACTGCTATTGATGTCAAACTGGTTCACCCTATTATCTAAGCCAGTTTACGACCAGCAGTGCTGACTTTGACAACTTCACTTTCCTTGAGATATAAAATGCAGATAATAATAGACTCTGCCTGTGTGAATTACTATGAACACTGAGTAAACTGAGCCACATGTAAGTATTCTCTCATTGAATTCTTAAGACAAATCTAATATGTGTATAATAATAAGTATTATTTTTCCCACTTCACAGAAGGAAACACCAGCAATTCTTAAGTGATCACAACTCTTATGTGGTCCCAAACTCTTCTGTGCTGAAGCCATGATAGAAGACCAGGAATCAGAGCCTGCACCCTACTCAACAGGACACACTACTGCACTCGGTCTGGCTATGTGTCTGGTTCAAGGACACAGGACATGCTGGGTTCGACCTTGCACTAGGAGAACATCAGTAAAAGACAGTTGTACAGAACTGTGAGAGGAGGAAATTAAAACACCTACCATGGACATTTAGTGACCGCCATCTATGTAGGTCTGCTGCATTCAAAGATACAGATGAGATTAAGTCTTCCCAAGAAGATCAGAGAACGGGGCTCTCAAACAGCAGTGCCCGCGGGGAAGTCCGGAGGAGGAGAGCACAGCGGCTGGCAGGAGCAGGGTGGGCAGCAGGCAGTGAAAGGCAGCCATGCGGGGCTGCACTGTGGTGAGGGGCAAGGCGGCCTGCAGGGCGGGGACCTCAGGGCGCAAAGCTGGAGCCCAGAGTGTGACCAGCTGTGGAAGCTGGTGAGCCGGGTCTGCCAGCAGGAGGCAGACCATGCCCTGCAAAGGATTTTGATTTTTAAAGTGTTCACTGTTACGCATCATGCGTTCACTTTCTGGGGGGACCTTTGGGCAGGCGGATTCCTCAGCTTTCTTTCACACAGTTCCTGAAATGCCACGTCAGCAGGACCTGCGCACAGCACTGGACACAAGAACGTGCGACCCACGGGAGGCCGGTCAGGCTGCTATTCCGCTGTTTGCTGATTTTGCTGGTAATTGTGCCACTGTGTTGGTTCTCAGGGCTGCGGTCCTTGTGGTTCTTTCATGGTTGAGCCCTGCCCTAGCAAGCATGCTCTGTCTTAATTTAATTTACTTTAATTTAATTTAATGTCTTTTCTGCTGTCCTCAGGAAGTTGCTGAAAGCACGTGTGTATTTCCAGGGCTTGGCCCTAAGTCCACCCCGGCTGAGATCGCCGTCACAGTCCCCCGTCTTCTCCACCTGCAGACAGTTTTAATCTTCATGCTCAGCTCGCCACGCTCTCCTGCTACGTTCACCTCCAACAAGGCTCATGGCCCCGCGGACTGGACACAGCTCACTGTGGACAGGGTCGTTGTCTCAGTCTAGTAGAGATCTCAGGTCTGAGTTCAGTCATCCACCTCAGACAAAGGCGGAACCATACATGTCACTTTGAAAGTTTATAGCCACAGGATCTGAGGAGAGCTCTGTAGTGAACATCGTTTCATTATTTTCTTTGGTTGCTGTTGGAGTTTAAGGGGTTTCATGCTTACACAGGAAGAGGAAGCTACCAACAGGAATCATAAACAGAAAGAAAGGGGAAGATGACCAGAGAGGTACAGCGCCAGGGGAGACGTGCAGAGGAAGCGGGGTGTGATAGCGCAGTGTCTCGGCCAGGTGAGAACACGGTTCCCCAGAATCGAGGTAAGAGACTGGGTGGGCGATGCAGACACATTGAGAAAAACTCACTCCTTAGAGGCTTTTCCTCTGTCACTGCTGGCGGGCAGCTGGTGTGAGCAGATTCCTAATCGTGCATCACATAACATGAGTTAAGTTTGAGGGTATAGGCAACTACTTTGAAGGCAATAAAATTCACTATGATGCCCATTCTGGTTTGACTATCATCTTCTTTTGAAGTCCTGTAATGTCTGCAATGTTTAGGTTTTATTGGTTTTGTTCTGTCCTGTTTTGTTTATTATACCTGATGATATAGGCAGTTCTTTTTAAGATAGCAAGCTAGAGGCATTCTGGTAACCATTGTTGATAACCTTGTATTCTGTTTTTACATCATGTATTATGTCCATCCTTTGTTTTGACTGACTCTGCTTTGTTTTGTCACATTTGGTTTTATTCTCTTCTAAAACAAAAATAATAAGAACTGTGGGAGTAATAAAACCCAAAATGTGTAATTGTTACTGTAAAAAAGAGAGGAAAAGAAAGTGCTCTAAAGGATACAACTGCTAGTGTTTTTAGGTGTGTAAGATAGATGACAATGATCCAAAGTTTTTGTTGGATCATTGAACAGAACTGTTTGTAGTCTCACTGTTTGAATGTCCACTTTGCATGCTTTAATTTTGTAACTTGAACAACTATTTATAAGATGACAATATGTAATCTATTAACTAGTGATTTCTTACTATTTTTTTGAAATTCTGTATTACTTGTACCCTTTTACGGTTTTGTTTTATTTCTTTAAATAAAATATTAAAAAAATAAGTGAATGACCTCGTCTCAGGCCTCTTCTCAGATAAATGATTAAGACAAAAGGGGTAAGGATTAGGCAAAGTCATTGTTAATGTGTTTGAAAATTCAGAGTTTGTTCTTGACTGATTCTTAAACATGATGTGTCTTTATGCTTAAAAAAATAAAAAATAAAATGAGTTAAGGCCGGTTGGATTCATCGTAGCTTTTCCCCCAAAGCTGGCACAGCATATTAGAAGACTATCCTCACGCGTCTGCATGTTTGAACAGGGTCTCCAGTGACCAGGATCCCATGCCGGGCAGGCCCAAGGCGTCTAATAATGTCCCTCTGTTGGCCTAACACACAGGGCGCCTGTGTGCGCTGGGCCAGGCTGGGAAACCTTCCAGCCCGCTGCTGCAAACGCCCACCCTCAGGTGCCCCCGGATTTCCAACAGCCACAGACCGCAGACAGAGGGCCATTGAGAACGCCGTTCCGGCTGTGCACACCCTGGCGCAAATGACCTCTTTAAAAAGTTCATTAAAAATAACCGCAGAAGGCCCAGCGCTGGCCTGGCCCATCAATAGGGTCTGTGTTCTGTTCCGAGACTCAGGTCTGGGGGAGAGGCTGCAGTCTCTGAAGCGGCCACCAGAGGGCAGCCCGCGCCTGCGGAGCTCGGGGGGCCACGGCTGGGAGGGCGGGGCCGGAGACCATCAGGAGTCGCAAATGAATGAAAAGCAGCCGGTTTTACTCTTACGGAGATCGATTTATTTTATTTTATTTTTATTTCAGTTCCAGTGGTTCCTGCAAGTGAGGGGAGGCCCAGGTACCTCCGCAGGCCCTGCCGCCCCTCCAGTCTCTCTGAGTCCCCTGGGCCGGGCGGGGCACGTGCTGCTGGCTTCTCCTGTACTTCCTAAAGCTGTCATGCGATTGAAAAGTCACTTGTCATGCACCTGCGGCCTTACGTAAAACAAGTCAGAAACCGAAAGCGGAAATCAGGACCAGGATGTATAATAGATGCTGGGAAACAGGAAGAAAAGGTTCATATAGGAAGGGGAACGAGGAAGGGGAAAGGGAAAAAATGAGAATAGCAGGAAGAAATGGAAACAGAGATTTGTAAAGAAGGAGGGGAAGAAAGGCAGAAGGAAGGGAACCAAAATGTATCCTGCGTATCAGACTCCCCGTGACGCCTGTGGTTGTCGAGCAGACCTGACGCGGACCAACGAATATACTCAACTTTCAAAAAAAGGAAGGTCACTTGTGCTTATTGACTTTAAATTCTAATTTTAGTGTGATTTTTGCCCTTCACGATGCACTTTACTCTGCAAAATTTTGATGGCAAGATATTTAGAAAATGCAAAATAACCTCATTCAATGAAGGCAACTGGTACGTTTGACGTTCCTTTAAAAAGTCATTTTATTTCATGTGTGATGTGTACCGAGTGAGGAAAAACAGAAAGACGAAGAATGAGGGTTGGGGATGGGGATCAGTGGTAGAGCCCTGGCCCCGCCTGTGTAAGGCCCTGTGTTCCCCCACTAGAGCTGCAAAGGCAAACAGGACTAACACCAAAGAAAAAGGAATCTCATAAAGCAACGTAAGCATACCACCCAAACCTGAATGTCATAAACAGTCTTACAAAACCCTGTGACTATAGAAATAGAGTGATTTCCTAAGCTGGGGCTTTGCTGTGTGCAGATAACGCTTTGGAGATTTTTTTAAATTCAGTCACGTATTTTGGACTGAAACACACTCACCATGAGCTCTTGTAGTTATACAAGATTGTGTTGCATCCGTGTGCCGTGTGTAACCCCCACCAGAGGGTGTGGTGAGGTAGCTCAGTGGTAGAATGTTGTTCTAGCAGGTGTGAGGCCCTGGGTTCAAGCCCCAATGCCAGGTGCTTGCACTGCTTGGCTTCTACACTTTATCTTTTTAAATTGATTAATAAAACTTACATGGATGTATGGTGGCCACTGCACCATTTTCATACATGTGTACACCGTGGAGTGGCTAAACCAAGCTGATTAAAGTTTGCTTCCCCCAAATGCTTATTGTTTTAGGGTGACAACACTTAAGACCTATTTTTAAAGTAACGTCCAAGTGTATCTATCTTAGATTCTTGTTAGCAATGGCAGCCAGGATGCGCCATGGCTGTGTTACATGGCTTCTTGCTCACTGGTGCTTTTGCCCTAGAACAGAGGTGCCCCCTCTCCCGCCCCGGCCCCGGCACCACTCTCCGTCTCAGCTTCCGTGCGTTGACTTTTCCAGATTCCGCCTGGAAGCGAGATTACCTCTTTGTCTTCCTGAGCTTGACTTATTTTAGTGTCTTCCAGGCTCCTTTACATTGTCTCAGATGACAAGGTATCCTTTCTTTGAAAGGCTGACTTTTCTTTCTTTCAAAATCTGCAATGAATTTGGAGATCAGGAAAAACAATGCCTGGATCTTAAGCAGTGGAGATTTCCTGTCTATGCTGTATGAGGTGTCGCTGGGGGTTTTGCACACATCGTATCTGCTATACCAGGCCTTAGGAAGGTTTCTCTGGCTATAGCAGTTGGATAGTAACTCTGGGGTCCAGGAAACTCGTTTTTAAAGTGATCCCAATGGCAGATGTTGAACACCTGAAATAATGCACGAAGATGAGAGTGAGACTCTGCTTGGGTCCCAAAAGCTCCTGTAGCGGGGAAGAGACTTTTCTTGTAGTTGTCAAATTCATTTTTTTTTCACTGCCCATGAAGAAGATGAATGTAAATCTTTCTACTTCTAAAGGAAATTCATGGAAACATCTGTAAAGAAATAGTTTTGTCCGTGTACTGATGACACCGATCAACCTTGCAAAGCCTAGGCCTGGCATTTACATTTCCAAATGCTGTTTCAGCCTTTAAATTCTACCCACAGACTCACCAAGGAGAAGGGATGATAATGTGATGGCTTCTGTCATGGTAAACGTCTCCTGTTTACCTTTTGGCGAGGGAGTGAGTTTCCCATGTTGATCCTGGGACGCTAATCAGAAATAAAGAATGTGAAACATACTTACAGCAAACAAAGCTAAGACCACAGAGCAAGAGCCTGAGGGACAGTCAGAAACAGCCTCCTCTGTGGGGTTTTCACTTTTCATCAGCAAGAACCCTATCTATTTATTTTTTGAATTAGTGTGCAGCTCCCATCTTGCTGATGATGACAAAGACAGTGTCCCACCACCCGTGTCAGGTCCTCCAGCAAGTCCTAAGCCATCAGCAGGATGATCATCAGCCTGTGATAAAATCTAAAGACACAGACGCTCAGCACTGTGATTTCTTTCCAGCTTTGTGACTTGCACGGAACTTCCAGAGATAATGAAGCAGCATTTCCTCATCTTGGCCTGACTTTTTATTCCTGCCTTCTCCGGGGTCCCAGGGACCTCAGGGGAGGAGGAGCAGATCTAATCTTATTTCAGGGGAGCATGAGACCCTAAAAGGGAAATGACTTCAGGCAGACATCAGTGTCACTACCACGCTGGAATTTCATCTCAGGAAGGTTTGGGGACCAGGGAGAGAGACCAATCAAGACATGCGTCAGTGCTCCCTGGCGTCCCTGGACTGTCAGGCGGGTCCAGCCGAGAGGTGCTGGCCTCTGATGTATCGGAAGAAGACGGGCAGCCGCCCTGGAGCCCTGCTTTCATCTGTGGGTTTTTCTCTTGAGGTGTTTATACCAAAAAAGCAGCTGTGTCTGATCCCACAGCCTGCTCAGTTAATCCACCTGGGTTGCTTTCACAGGGCCATCTAGACACATCACTACTTCCTCGGGGCGTTTTCAAATAACCGTGCAAGGAAAATTTTTAAAGAATAATAAAAACATCCAAATGGCCAAAAGGAACAAAAAACACACAAGACTCAGAAACAATGGAAAGAAGCGATTCTGCATTAATTTTCCTGGAAGGGAAATGTTATTGCCTGGTGATTTTGTCTCCGTTCTGGGACAGGAGCGCTGGGCCTGTCACACTGTCTTCCCTCTTTCTCTCATCCTCTAATTGTCTTCTGCTTCACTCCTGCCTTCTTTTCCAGGCTATGTGGGACGGGTCCTGAGCCCCTTTGAGGACCAAAGCTCTGTCAAAGAAAGAAGAATCAGAGTTGGCTTTGGGGGGGGGTGTCTTTTCTTTTCTTCTTTCCTCTTCTTCTTCTTGTTTTTTTTTTTTTAATTGTCTACTCAAACTTGATTCCGAAGATGCTACAAATGCATGTTCAGGAAAATACTTGGTGTGATCAGACGCCACGGCCATGGCTGGGGAGCACAGGGTGAATTCCTGAAAACAGCTCAGCTTTCAGACCAACACACTCCGCTTCCACAGAGGATGGAGGCAGATCTGTCAAAGACCTTCTTTTTCTTTCCCGGCAACTTTTAAAAATACACTTACCTGTGTTTTCTAATTTTTCAATAAATATATGTTACTCATGTATTATTTTCAAAAACAGCTTCAGAAAGGACTGGGTCTAGTTCTAGGCTGCGTGAGAAATAAGAGCACAAGCCCAAGAGATGCCGCCGGGACCGATGCTCCTAAATGGGCTTTAGAGGTAGGGAAATATTTCCTAGAGAAGAGAAAATTCCGAAGAGCTGTGATAACATCTCTGAAATGTCTGAAAAACACGTCAGGGGCATAAAGACATTTCGCTGATCCCGGATGATCAGGGGGCACGGCACAACTGGTGCAGCTCGTGGTGAGGCTGATTTCTATTATTTATTTTTACAAGAACGCTCTTTCCAAAAACCTGAGCATCATAATTCACTCCGGCTGAATTTTAAAAAATCATTCCATGTATGTTTTTTAAAACGTGCACCAAAAAATAAATCAGCTCCGATGAGATAGTTTTCCAGTAAATGCCACTTAGCTGAGCCTTCAGAATGATGCAAATCCAGGGGTTGTTTTGACCCAGTTCTCTGAGGCAGAGGCCAGTGAGATTTACGGGGAAGCCCCAGCAGTAAACAGTTAAGGCTCCTGGATCAAGTCGGCTCTGTGTCATTGCGTCTTATCCCTCTCTGCCTTCTTCTTTTACTGCTTGTTAATGTACAAAGCGTCAGAGCTGTTAAGAGCTACAAGTGGAGCTTAGAGGCTATACCTAGCTTGCAGGAAGCCCTGGTTGCAATCATAGCTTGTGAGTGTGCACACACATGCTCACATGTGCACACACACAGCTGGCTGTAGTTCATTTGTCTCTGTCCTTGTGCAAGGATTTACACATCTTCTGTTTAGTATCCACAGCTCTCATTGGGAGATAACTTAGATAAATTTGCTTCAGGGTCAAGAAGCACCACAGAAAAAAGAGAAAAAGCAATCGCCAGAGCTACCTTTCTGGAAATCATTGCTCCTGGCGCCTCTGTTATGGGCTGAGGTTTGCCCAGCTGTGGGGTGACAGCTGGAAGGTGGACCCAGGGCTGCGAAGTAGCACCAGCAATAGCTCCAGGAGCCTCAAACAACTGGGGAAGAGAAGAGGCTTCCAGTGAACTCACGACTGAGTGATTCTGGTAGAATGATTGTGCTGTGGGATGAATAAAGGAATGAGCATATGCTTGAAAATTCCTACTCCTTAAAGGTGTTCTGGGTGTTAGCCACAGGTTACGGTGTAGTAGCAATTACACCAACTCCCCAGACTTAGCCGGGTGAAGGCTTAGGTACCACTCCTCGTGTGGCGGTCGGGTTTCCTGGAGAGCAGCCCTTGCTGCTCCCCGCTGGTTGGTCACTCAGAGACCGATCCAAGCTTCATCCACTCTGACACCTGAACAGTGGCTGCGCTGTTTGTTATCCTCCTTAGGAGACAGAAGCTCCTACCCTGTGCATCCCTCATGGCCATCACTTCACCTCTGTGTCTGCTCAGGAAGAGGAGGAAGCGCACAGCCACTGTTCAAGGTCTTACAGAGAAGCACGAGGTCAGCATTAACTGTTTTCCTCATGCACTGGACAGAATACATTCAGAGTTTCCCAAACTAGCACCCAAAGCACCTTGGGAATGGTGCTTTCTGTGTTTTTGGGAAGAGGAGAAACATGGTTCCACGTTCCATTCTCGACTTTCTCCTTTGACCTACATGCAGGTAAGAGGCAGGGTCAGGCAGGGACACTTGTCCTCCTCCGGGACCTGGACTGTCACACGCATCCTCTTCCGAAGGTGACTTCCTGGGGGACAGCCAGCGGGAAGGCGCTCTGAAACGAGCCTGGAAATTCTCCACGCATCAGCTTCTCTCTTTGCCTCGCGTTTGGAAACCAGAGTCCACTGGGCTCTTGGAACGGAGTAAGTTCTGAGGGTCTGCAGTAACCAGGAGGTAGACAAACTGTCCACCACGCGTCCGTTATTTCACAACACCACGTCGGACACAGTGGATGCGGACACATTTTGTCCGTTGAAAATAAAAATTAAATAATAGATAAATGAGAGCAGCATTCCATTCCTTAAAGCAGAGATGGAAATGGGACTGAGGATGGAGGCTTCACTGAGCTTTTGCTGTCCAGAGAGGCAGTGAAGCCAGACTGTAGAAAAAGGGGTCACTGGCTTTCTCTCAAGAGGACTGGAGATGTTTTTTTTATCTGGAAAATTAGAGTAGATTTGATCCTAGCTTCTTCCAGCTTCCTGAGATTATAAGGAGACATTTGGTATTGTTTGCATAAATCCTTATTCTTTCATACTGAGAATATTAGGTTTATTGCTGTTGCTCGTAACCCAAGAATACCTCAATAATATACATGAAATCCTAATGAAAGGTCATCAAACTTATTTTCATTAAACTTATTTTTTATTTTTGCCTCATTGTGTCACACTATCTAGATTTGCTTTCTTATTTATGACACATAACTTATTCCCTAGTAATTCTGCTTCACTCTATGACACATGTGCTACATGTGCATTGGTGTTGCCATCAAATCTCTGACAAGTATGTTTCTACCTGTAAGGAATATCTTGTTCCTCTTTTGTAATGTTAAGACATTTTTGTGGCTTCACAGGGCAAGCATTCAGGGAAATTTTAAATGATATTTTTTTCTGGGTACTATATTTTCTCTTTACACTCTCTGTAATAAATCTCTAAAACCTTAGAATATATGGTCCCATATGGAGAAGAACATATAAAACTAACTCAATGCACTAACAATAAAATTAAATTCTTTACTATATTGCTATGCATTTATCCATTACAGATGAATTGAAGAAAAGGAAGACTTCCTTTTTCTTTCCCTTTTTATTCCATCCAGGCTATAAGCCTATTGGTTGGTATCATTCACATTCCCTACTCAATTGGCTGGCCTACCTGTCTGTCATCTTTAGACACACCCAGAACTTTACTAATCCATCAGGTAGTTCTCACTCAAGTCAGACTGATTCTATGAATCATGGAAGCCAAAATGGGTTGTGTCTGTGCTATGATGAAATCATGTAATAGTGATGAAGGAAAAAGTATTTAACCTCTTCCACTTGTGGACAGAACATGGAGCGAAGCGGGTGGGAGCATAGTATTATTTCAGTGACAGGTGGTAACTCCAGGGGTCCTAGGGCACCATACAGACAGCAAGGATTATAAGGAAATACAGAGCTAGAGAATAGGCATAGACAGGGCCATGGATGAGCAGATTCATTAGCACAGAGGACCAGGTGGAAGAAATAGACTAACTAAAAATGGCTTTATTTGAAATGATTGGAAAACAAACCAGGGCACCTGGACAGCCTATGAGGACAAGCCAAAGCAAGAATCCTTCCATTCAGTTTCCTGTTATTAGGACCTTATTTTTCACTGCAGCCAACAAGGTCAGGAAGAACCTCGATTTAGGAGACAGGAGCTCTTCTGTGAGCAGGTAAAGAACTCCCACTGTGGGTGGAAATCAGGGGAAAAAGAAGCAAGTGCATTGTACCCACTGCTGGATCACTTTACGAGCTGCAAAACTCCTTCCCATCCAGCCCCTCAGCCCATCTGCACAGAGATCTATAAACAAAGACAGCGATTGATTCACATGCCTTGGAGACACTAAAAATCAAAACTCTAGATGTTAAAAGATTTGCTAAGGCCATGCAGTTGGTAAATAGTAGGCTTGGAATGAAACTCAGAACCTGTGACAGGAAATACTATGCTATTTCTGCTACAGGCACATTTTTCAACCTGGTCTGTGGAGCCCTAAAATCCTATAAATCTGTCTAAGGAAATCTGGGTGAAGGAGAGTGAGACAGAGCAGATGTGTCCTCCCCTGCCATTTAGCTAGGAAATTTAGCTGCCTTTATCTTACATGTTGGGCATCCCCCATGTATTTATTAGGAATAAAATGTTTACAACTACCATAAAATTTAGAGAGCCTTGCATGAAAACACAGTATTTTACATTGCAGTCAATGGATGGGACTCGGGGTGCTTAGTAAGACAGTAAGTAAGGTCTCCTCTAGGGCACAGTTCATGCAAGGAGCTTTCAGACACGGACACCGAGCTTGACTAGATGCAAAAGTGATTTGACAAAAGACAAAAATTATAGGGGGATGCCTTTCATTTAAAATATATCTATTGGCTACCTACTGTGTTCTGAGCCTGGTGTTAATGCTTTAATTTCTCCTTCAAAACATTCATCCTTACACTGAGGACTGGGTACAAATTTAGCAGAAATCAGGCAATTCGCAACATGGTAAAAGGCAAAACTACGGTGAGATTCTCCATCGTCACTGTGTGCGGTGATGCCAGTGTCCACACTGGGTATCTAACAGGGTCGCCCTTAGCAGCGCCTACAGTGTGACTCATGCCCCTGACAAACTCAGTTTTTAATTTTATGTTTAAATTTGAGTGGCCACATGTGTATGACTCCTGGTCACCGTGTTACACTGCAGCTCAAGAGGCTTGCAGAAAATTAAGCCTTGGTGGTGCGATCCTGACCAAGACCATGCTAAAACTGGTGTCACCACGATCTCTCCCAGGAGCAGCACGGCCACCTCAACTCCGGTCATTTCCCGTCACTGGGCTGAGCTGGAATCTCACCTCATAAGCAATCTCCATACTTTCAGTCCTGCTCCCCTCCAATATATGTCCATCAGGATGACCTCCACAGAGGCCAGTGTGATGGCAGCACCGCTCTCCTTGCAGTATTTCAGTGACCTTGGATTTTCTAAGGTCAAGGTATGGGCTCCTCAGCAAGGTGCTATGGTTCCCCATTTCTCCAGCCTGCTTTCTGATTCCCATATATTTTATATTTTAGGAATACAAAATTTTATATCTGTATCCTAAATATATCAAGCATTTTTTAATTTCATTGTTCAGTTTTGGATAGAGCCTCCAGCCTTGTATAAATTTTATCTTCACTTCCGAGGTGATTTTTCTTTCTTTCGTTTTTGAACAAATCCCAGCCACTGTCTTTCAGATTTCAGCTTAAACGGCTCATCTTCCCCTGGATGCCCTTGAGTGGGGTAGAGAAGGGTTCCCGGCTGTGTGCTCCCAGAACACCTGGGCTTAGCACAGAGTGAAAGGCAGCACGTTTTCCTGCAACAACTTATTTACTGTGAGTCACCCTTACTGCAGGAGAACCCCAGATTTGCTCATCTTTTCAATTTGTCAACACTAAGGTTGTTCCAAGTGAGCACTTCAGAAACGCTGGCTCAGTGCATGAATGAAGAAACGCATGGGTGTGTCTCTCCCTCACAGAGGGTCAGACACCCCCAAACCACTGCTGTACCCCACCATCTCCTGAGAGTACAGAGGCTCCAGCCCGTTTGCTGCTGTGCTCCTCCAGCATGTGTATGCTCTCTAGAGGCATCTGATCAAGTTTGTGCTGCTCCTGGTGGCCAGAGACTGGACATGACCATTATCAGGGTGAATACTTACATCTACCTGGCATCTTAATGGGAGCTCATTGGTTTATTGGCTGACTTTTTTTTTCTTTTTTTAATTTTTTAAAATTTTATTTTTAAGATAATAAGACCCAACAAAACAAAACAGAATAAATCCAATCAAAACAAAGCAGTGAAATTGGTACAGAACTTCAAAGCAGGATGATAGAAAAACAACATCGACTACCAAAGTATTTCTTGTTATCTCCACAGTAGTTGTCCGTTCCATCAGACACAGCAAAACTGAACCAAACAAAACAGAATAAAGCCAATCAAAACAGAACCTTGAATAAAGTAAAATACTAAATCGGAACAAAACAGTGAGAACAGTACTGGATTTCAATAGCACGATAGAAGGAAATCCCCATATTTATCATTCTGCACACGTTATCTTCCCTCTAGATGCTCAGACCACCAGCCCCAGGCCAGCAAAGCTGGCTGACATTTTAAGTGAGAATTTCATACAATTAACAAATGAGGGGAAAGAAAGTTTAGGGGAAGGGAGGGCTTCTCGTTTCGCGTTCTGGGTCATCCTAATTGGCAGGCGCTCTTCTTACACAGGTGAGCTTGGCCTTAGTTTTCTTCGTTTCTAAGCCTGGATTCAAAGGGAGGATTCTCCAGAAAAGAATCGGAAGAGAGTGGTGATTCAATTTATTGCAAAAGAGGTGATCAAGACAAACGGAGAAACAGAAAGACAGATGTTTGGAGCAGGAAGCAGCGAGTTAGAGGAGAGAACTGTCTGTTGTAGATCATGAACAGGACCAGCGTCTTTATTGAGGGTGTTCATCCATTTACCCACTGGCGACTCAACAAGCTCTAATATCCTTTTCATTTATAAGCAAAAAGTCTGACCCACACGGAGATCGAACCCCTCTGAGCTGAACCGGTTAGTAGAGGAGTTGAAGTTGGTCCTACGCACACGCCAGTGCTCACATTATTGTAGTCTGCTTTCTTTCCATGGAAAAACAGATCAATTCATGGCATTTTAGAAGAACAGCCATCAGAACAGCAAGCTAGAAGGGGTTCTCTGAGTCAGTTAACAGGGAAGATGCGTCACGGGAGAAAACGGTGGTTCCCTGGTGAGCAGGACAGGGATAGGAGACATTCACTGTCCCAAAGGTGCTTTCCTTGTTTGTAAGATCCTACCACAGCCACTCCTTTAGGAGGGAAGGCCACTGTTAAAATAAGAGGACTCGGGACCACAGCATGGCACGTATCTGACACTGCCCCAAGAGCACACATGTAGCTGTTGGTCCTCTTCCCTCCTTTGATGATGCCATCCCAGGTTCTCTTGAGTAAACCATCTCTCTTCCACTTTTAATCCGCTAAAGACAGATCTACCTTCTGCTTCTAGAGTCATACACTTGATCCAGACAGATTAGTCATTAATTGGTAATCAGTAAAGGACAGAAACCTCTGAGCTGTCAAGAAACAGGTTATCAGATTATCCAAAGGGGCCAATAAGAATCCTATGCCAAAGGTCTTCATCCAGTAGAGTTATTCTGAGCTCACAGGTGTAAGTTTACAGCTGCTGTAGTTAATCCTGTCACAGATCTCGAGTGCAAGCCTGAGAAAAAGAAGGATCCCACTGAAAGCAAGAGTGGACAAGTGAGGAAGGGCAGATGACCGACCATCAAAGGTGAGCCTCTGCGGTCAACTGGGTCTGAAGTCATCTGTTTTAAGAGGGTATTTGACATCTGTCCACATGACCAGCCTGCTGCTTTCTTCCTTTCCGTTTTAGTTGGACTTGATGGCCTGTCAACTAGAGTCCTACCTAGTTCTGTTACTCTCTATATGAACTAATCTTAAATTGTCACTGATAATTAACCTCAGGTGCTGACTTAAACTTTGGTTTGCATTGTTCTCTGTGAGCATGTTTTTAGGTCAGCACTATGGATATTCTGTTCTCAAGTTTTACTCTTGGTGACAAAAGATGACCAACTCTGACACGACCCGTGCTAACATGTGACCGGCATCTGATTAGCTCTTTAGAGCCAAGACTGCCAAGGTTGGCGTAGGATGGAGTCCTCTGTGTGAAGGACACAGAGACTTAGAACGCTCGGGGCCAGAGGAAAGCAGGTGGGGAGAAATGGAATAGGGGTGCCCTTGCTGGGTGAATGCCTTACACCAAACCATAGTGGCAGGCACTGTGCTCTTTACACACTCACAGGAAGGAAGGAAGGAGGGAAGGAGGGAGGGAAGGAAGGAGGGAAGGAAAGAAGTGGGGAGAGAAAGAAATGAAGAAAGACTTAACCCCAAGGATGTAAAACATACTAGTGCCATTAAATTTCATTAAATTTCAACTAGTGCCATTAAACCCTTGAAATGCATCATTTTAATATCCCCTTATGCTGAATTTGCCCGTGTTTACAAAGCACGAACTCTGCTTTCAAACTAGCACAGTTTTTGGCAGGGAGATGAGCTGGCAAAGTTTTTTCATGGAGCATTACTTTTATTTGAATAAATTGAAGCCAAATTAAGGTTAGTCACGTGCGAATATTTTGCAGATGACTCCTCAAAAATGAATATATTGAGGCTGTCACTTCAAATTGACAATATTTAGAATCTATAAAACTGAAGCTTAGGGCATCAGCTAGGATTTTTGGAAACTTGTGATTATCACTGAATGCTTAGAAGCTCCTCAAAGCTTAAAGATCTTTCTTGTGAGCTCAGTGATCATGTTGCTGATTGGAGCCACTGACAGATAATGAAGTTTTCCCAGGCTTGATAGAGACCTATCATTCAGCTCAGCAGCATTTTTGAAGTGCCCAGCCCATGACAGTCAAGGGTTCCTCAAACAACTTTCCTGAAGTTCCAGAGCAGATGATGACCAGAGTGCAAGGCTATATAAATGACATAATGATGGCAGAGCATGGATTCAGACTTCGCTTTCCAGCTGACCACTAGGGAGTCCCCACTTGTCAAATGTCGAGGTAAGATCAAAGAAACAGATGCAATATTTTAATGTTTCACACTCTTTCACCGAAACAGTGCATCACAACAAACTGAGTGCAGAAGCAGGAAAGGTAGCACAGCTCCCCACTCCTACACCAGACATCAAAAGATCTGCAGAAGTTATAACAATGCCAATCATTGCCCTAAGCCTCTATGATAGAGACTGTGAACGCAGTTTTTCTAATTTTTCTTTTTATTAGTACATGTTTGTGGTACACAGTGATTACATTCCTCACCAGGATTTAGCACCCGCAAACGATACTTCTTCATTCTTTCCAGGCCCCTTCTCCCCTCAACTTGCTCCTCTCTCCATTTTTCTCATTTGCAAAATATCAGCTTCCCTGTTTCCCATTATTTTTTCTTTGATTTATTCACACTTTGGGTTTCTCACATAGGAGAAACCAGGTGGCAGTTAGGCTTCCGTGTCTGACTTTCTTCACCTGACGTTACAGACTCACAGAGGATCCACTTTCCTGCAAATGACCCAAGTTTATCCTTCTTTATGGCAGTGTAGTACTCTTTTGTGCTTAAACGAATTGTGACACTGTGCCACTTCTCAAAAATAGCACAAATGTGGTTATGTTTCTGTCCTAAAGGAACCTGCAATTTGGAAGAAAAAAAGCAAAGAAATAAACATATAAGTAGGTGAAATTCTCAGAGTCAAACAGCAATGTTTTGAAGTAAATGATCCCAGGATGGTAATAGTGGGGCAACAGAGGCTGGTCAGGTTGTCCTAGCTGGAAGGCAAGAGGGAAGGCAGGAAGCCGGGACAGTACAGCACACCGAGGAACAGTGACAGGAGCCTAGGGAAGGGCCAAGCAAAGGCCTTGAGGTTTGTGAAAAGTTTGCAGCAGGTCACAGAATCCCACTGTTCCAAAGTCCAACCTCACAAGTCTTTCCCCCAGGCCAGCCACACTCAGCCTGTGACACAGTTTGTCCAGAGAGTCAGAGGAGACTGTCCTAGACTGGGCCCGGCCAGTCAGAAGCCATTGGGAGCACACAGTCTCCTGGGCCTGGAGGAAGGCGAATCCCAGGGGCAGTGTTTTCAGTGGCGCCAGGAAACACTGCTGCAAGAAGCCCTGGGGAAAAGGGCGGGATTCAGTGTCACAGGAGGAGGACTTAAACAGAGCCTATAAATTATGGAGCTGCTTTCCTATCCCCTGGCCCCAGTCTGGAATTTTTCAAAATAAATCATCTGGGCCAGTGTTACTGCGGGCTGCGGTCTCGGAAGCCTGCGCCTCTGGCTGAGCTGGCATTTTTAGCACTGCTGTGAGCCCCTGGAGACCAGGCAGCCCCCAGCCAGCATGCTCTCCCGGCTTGGGGCCGGACCCTGACCACATCAGGGGGGCAGCCAGGGAGGCCGAGAGTGCTACTTCACCCGTGATGGGATTTCCTTGTGTTTCCAAAAGTCAGGGGTAATAGATCACCTCCCAGGTGGAGTGAGGTTTTGCAAGGATGTAACTGTGCAGATTTCAAAGCATGCATCAGTGTGGCAGCACCGACTTCCTGCAGTCCATTCAGGGCCAGGGGAAATCTCGCAGCCTGCACGTTAATGTACACATTGCATCTCTGATTTGCAGCATGAGGAGCACAAGAGGCTGATTCTGGGCTGTGTGTTGTGTAGGAGACCTAAAGACCTCTCCCTCAGTCCGCTGTGAGACAGATTGTCCCAGGCTCCCTTCATAAAAACACCTTTGTTCTGAGTTTCCATTCAGACCCCAGTGTTAGTGACTCTGCCCTGCGTGCTTAATCCTGGCTTCTTGGAATCTGAGGTCCCTTGTGTTTGTTTATTGCATAGCTCATCCCTGAAGCACACAGCCCAAACCAGTTCCATGACCCTGCCATTTCCTCTCTTCCATTCCTGCACCTGGTTTTCTTTATTTTCCACTCTGGGGAGCCAAAAATCTGCAGGCTATTGGTGGCTTGTCAACTGTCTGGCCCAGGCCAGTCCTGCCCAAGCTCCTCTGTCACCTGCGGGTGGTGCTGACCCGGAAGTGGAAGCCTTGAGCCAGCTCAGCTGCTCAGTCCTGAGCCCACCAGGAACCTGCTGAGCCCAGCTCCCCACTCCAGGAGGCCTTGATTCTCCCTTCCAGGGTGATGAAATTTTAAGACAGCAGTTCTCAGACAAGATTCCTGGCAGGAAAATCACCCTGATGGAAACACCCTGAAGAGAAATTCGGTGAATTTAAGTTCACTGAACCTCCTGGAAGAGACCCTGAAATCTTTTCCTTAAGGAAAACTTCCTAAAGTCTTCCTATAGTTCTGGAAGGTATTCCAGGATTTCTCAACTAATTCCTTTTTTGAAAAAGGTAGAATAAGGGTGAGGAAAATTTAATTAGCTTCCCCCTCTGCCTTTCCCTCCTCTGCCTCCTTTTCCTATTTGAAACCAGGTGAATGTATCCAGGATGACTCAGACCAACTTAAAATACAGTTGGACCACATGACAGTCCAATAAATCTAATATATAAAACTAATAAAAGCTGCTGCTCTAATTAAAGTAGGTGTGAGCACTCTCATAAACTCAGTCTCCCCCACCCCAAGCTCTGAGTTCACTGGCAAAGCATAGCCCGGATTTCTGAATTCCGCAGTACACACAGAGACAATCTCCACATCTCTCCGTCCACAAGGTGGCCATTCTGTCCCTAAAATGCCTGTCATCCTCCTGTTCTTCCCACCCCACCGCCACTAGAGTCTGGATCTGTACCTACTCACATGTAAGTTTTATTAGTACATTCCTAGAGTCTTCCTCTACTGCCACTGTTATGCATCCGGTAAAGGAGACCATCTAAGGCTGTGGGTTCTCCAAGTCCACCGCACCAGCTCCGAGGCCCTCATGATCTGGGTCACTGGGAGCCACCGATGCAGCTCTGCTTGCTCCTCAAAATGTGTCCTTCAAGATAAGTAACCAAGGACTCTCACAGTGGCAACAGAGGCATTCCTGCCACCATGTTTAGAAAGGCTTTTTTAAGGGAGACTCTCTTTCTTAACATTCAGCTCAAGTCCCTGCACTTCCTTTTCTAACTGGAAATGAGCCTTTTAGTCTTCTGCAAGACTTCAGCCCGTCATGTGTGACTCCCCAGGGCAGTTTTCTAATTGTCTCTTTGTTGGTCCTAACTGTCCTTCCTGCAGACCTCAGTTCAAATAAGAAAGTTGTGTCGGGCTGGGGAGGCAGGCCCCCAAGGTGTGCATATCTATGAAGAAAACAAAGTGTTATTCCACAGGTGTCTTCTGAGGAGAGAGAAGGCACCTGAACTGTTAGATGGATGGCTATCTGATCACAGAACAGAGAAATCAGCTCCATCGTGGCTGAGAAATTCATATTATCCAGTTACCTGTGCTTCTCTCCAGGAACCTGTGCCACAGCTTTGGACACAGCAGATACTAAAAACAAGTGATTTTGCTGGAATTTGTATCGAGGCTTTTCGAGCAATATCTCGGAGCCTGCGGAGGACGGGAGGAAGAAGCACGCTCACCAACAATGATGACTGGGGCAGTGTGAAAAGAGACAGAGGCTCCATAGAGAGGACGAGGGCGGGAGTGGCAGAGTCTCTGCAGCAGTGATGCCGAAGTTGTCTGAGCTTTCAGTGACACAAACAGCCCTGCAGGACTCGGGTCACAGGTTCGCCACCGCAGCCCTGCAGCAACCAGAGACATCACAACCCACAGCTGGGCCTGCGGTGCAGCAGTGAAGACAGACTCCTCATTGCATTTATCAAAGACGTAAAAATCTCACGCCAGCTAGGAGGGATGAGCGCACATGCACCCCAGAGCTGTGCCCGGTCACTCCATAAACTCGCCTGGCAGGGACAGTATTCAAAGAACGCTAAAGTTTTCTCCTGACTCTTGTAACTGGTCTGCTGAAAATAGAAAAAAATCAATTTTGATATCGCATCAATGAGTCCTCCAAATACAAATATGAGATTTACCGAGGGTGGATCTATGTCCCGGTTGCCAGGAATAGCTCTTGTATGTATGTTTCTAACAACTCTTAAAAGGGTCCCCTATTTGGATGAAAAATCATGGTCATCCTACTATTTATTAGGCTTTGACAAAGTGTCACATCCACCTCTTGAGACTAGAGATGCCCGACTCTGACCTGGCTGAAGGCCCCAAGCCAGGGTCTGGAGGCAGCTCTGATCCCAGGGCTCTGGGCTGACTGGGGTTTAGGATCAGACTGAGGAAAGCCCGCACACATGGGGATTGGAGCTCAGTTTCACTCCAGTTGGTATAAATTTCCTTCTCAGTTTCTAACTTGGCTCAGCGTTCTTCAGAATTTGTCTTTGGCTTACTTTCCTACCTTTTATATCTTATACCTTAACACAGGTGAGGTGACACAGCTTCAGGGAAGGGTGAGCCATCAGGGTGGATGCTAATTTTTCTAATTTAACCCCTTAACAGGCAACAGCTGAAGTGCACTAGATAATTTCACATTTCTTCTGCCTTTGGAATCCCGCAGTGATCTTGTGAGTAACAGTAACCTGCCGTTGTACGGATGAAGAAGCTAAGTTCGGGGACATCCTGTGACTTCTCAAGTTACCAGAACTAAACAGCACCGGGGGTGCCAAGGCCAGTATGATGTGAGTCCAGATTCCCTTCCACTGTGGCAAATCACCTTGATCACTTCCCCATACTTTCCGTCATCTCCAGGACCTGGCCAGTACCATCTGTGGATTGAGTTCTCGTTTTATCTTACAATATACAACTCAGCAATTAGTTTCCATGGGAACAAAAGGCGTGGTAATGGGATAACTGGAGAGCACACAAATTCCTGTTTTTTTAATACATGCATACATAGTATATATGATAAATGATTCGTATTTGTAGGGGCTTGGGATACATCCTCTTTACTGCCGTACCAAACAGCCTCTGTATTAATATGTACTATGTATTGGCCACTTGATTTTGGTTTTTATAGACCAGTGACCAGAGTATATTATATCATGCATGATATCTTGTTTTGAATGGCAAGGCTAAATGGAACACATGCCATGTCCCGTGCATGGTAAGAAGACTTTGAAAATCTCTCACCAGTGGCTTGCCTTCTTTGTGCTACATAAATAATAAGAATCTTTAAAAGTATGATAGGAAGAAATGAAATATAGTAGGTGAAGACAAACTTTGTCAGTATTTCATAAAATATTTATGGCTTTCTCTAAATATATCCTCAACTTCTATAAATAATAATTGATGTTCCACAAGTTTTAGGAGAAAAAAATATTTTTGGATTGAGGAAACATTAGCTCTCTAAAAGAGATTCTTATGGCAAAGAATAAAAGTAGAACAGTTTTACAATTAAATAATTCTGGGCAAAATGTCATAGTAGCTTTCTCAGACAATTTTATTTCCTAAACAGAGTAGTCCAAGAAATGCGTAAGATCTTCTGAGCATCTCCTACGTCTCACTTCCTGTGGTCACAATCACTTTCGCTGGTTCAGGTTCTGACTCTGCCTTCCCTACCCCCCATTACTGCCTGCAGACCATCCTTGCCTTCCAGTGACTTCACCCTGCAGGTCCTCGACCATGATGCATCCTCCAAAGACATTCTGTTTGTGCATTTACATTGTGAACTATAGATACAGTTTTGTCCTGATTTCTTGAAATTCAGCACTCCTTTCTCTCAGCGTGCCTGTGTTGTTGCTGTCCATCTACTTGCTTCCTCAGGCTCTTGCATCATGCTCATCTTTGCCAGCCCACCCTGCATTTCACCCAAGCACACGTACTATGGTGGGTGTCCAGAGCCTGCCCTGACCCCTGCTTCTCACAACAAGGGTCTTATGTGCCCCCCCCCACACCTGCCCTCACATGGAATTGGAGAATTTCTCTAGCTGAGATATACAGATAGGACTGTTTATTTGTAGGAGACACCATAACCTGTGTCACTAAATCCTTCATAATTACCTAAACCCAGCAATGCTGGATAAAGACTTGCTGGCAATGTATGAGTATTCTCACAAGTTCAAAATGCTTGGTGTAAATTGGTTTTGTATTTTTGTTAAACTTGTAGACTTAAAATTATTGCACTAATTTTTATTTCCCAGATTATGACATGTTTGAATACCCTCATCATCTGCTTTCACTGATTCTCATGAAATATACAATCTAGTAGCTAGCACATGTGAGAAATGTAAACATGAACATGTAACACCAAGTTGAGATAAGTGGGATAGAAAAAATACAGTAAAGAATTAAGCAGGGTAAGTGAAGAAAATGTAGTATTTTAGCTACAGTACAGAAAAGATCTTTTTCAGAAGGTGATATTTGAGACACATGTTATAAAATTGGGGGGCAAACTATGGAAACACGAGGAAAGATTACAACAGGAAATCGCCAAGACCAAGCTGTGAGGCAGAAATAAGTTTAGCATGTCTCTGGAACAGCAAAGTTCATGGGATAAGACACACTAAGGTAGAAGGAATTGGAAAGAGAGGGTTGATAAGCTAAGGCATCTGCAGTAGAGTGAGAACCTCAGATTTCATCCTGAGGTTGAAGCCCTCCAGAAACCCATCCAGCAATCATGACAGGGGTAGTGCGGAAGGGAGGAGTACTTGGATTTACTTTGTAAAAATATCACTTTACTCTCTATAAGAGAGACTCCTGATTTAGGAAGTCATGGCCTGGTCTGAGAAAAGAGAAACTCATCTCAAACGTGGTAGGTGGTGAGATGGGGGAGAATGTTAAGGCTCCCTGTGTAATTATAAAGCTGCAGGGATTACTAATAAATATAAAGTGGTGAACTGAGAAAAGGCAACAATAAGACACCTCTAGAATTTCCAATCTGTGCTTCTGGTAGCGCTAATTAGTGAGAAAGAAAACATTAGAGAAAGAGACCGTGGAAGGTAGAAATCAAGAAGTCTATTTTTACTTTTATGACTTCACCCTTCCCTGCTTCTTTTTTTCGAAAGTAAATGTTATTTTTTAAAGAGAAAACCTTAGTGGTATTCAGTACCTGCATGCACCAGGCATTTAGGGGAATGTTTCCATCCCAGGTAACCATCCTACTTAGAGTGCCTTAAATTTAGGGTGCCTGTGGGTCTTGCAGGGGAATGGTGGGAAGGTAGATACCACCTTCAGGAGCTCAAGAGTGCACTGAGAGCCACCAATGGTAATCTCAGAGCTATCAGGATGAGGGTAGTCTTTAAAATCATGCAGATAGACAAAGTCAACCGTATGAAATTCCAAAGTATATTGTTAGAAGAAGAGTCAGAGCGTCACAACGAGAAGAAGGGTCAGCAGAACAGGAGGGCAGGGTGGGCTAGATGATGGACAGTGGAGAGAAGCAGAAGCCATGGTAACCCAGCAGCCAAAGGAGAGAGCTTTTTCAAGAAAGAGGAACCCTTACCTGCCTCACAGACTGTCAGCAAGACAATCAGTGAGGTGAAAACTAAGTTTAGCTAAAGCTCCCGTCGTGTGTGGAGCTCTGTGCTGGCAGTGAAAAGTTCTAAGCAGAGCTGTGGGGAAAGCGAAGGTGAAATAGGCATAAGAGAAAATGAGAGGTGAGGGCAGAGTGGCGGGGCCATTCTCTGAAGCTCTCCTGTAATCACAGGTGGCAGAGGGACGTACAACTAAGTGACCTGTGCATCACGAGAGGCTCGATTGATGGGCGATTCTATTTTGCTTTATATCTGGGTGCGTGTGTATCAACAGAGGAGGAGAGAGGGAGGCTGCAGGAGATAGAGGTAATCGCACGTTGTGGCCTCCATGGTGCAAGAGGAGTGGCTGACCCTCAACAGGACCATGAGTGACAGGAAGAAGCCAGAAGCTGTGCACACGGCTGCCAGGAGTAGAGGTGAACTGGGAAAGGTTAGAGCTTTGGCAGGAGATGCAATGGTAGAAGCAAGAGGAAGCTGAAAGCTCTCTGTTCAGATTCCTGTGGGTTACTGCCAGGCAAGTGTGTAGCAACTGCAAATGACCCTCTAGAGAAACTGTGAATTAATGTGAATAAAATGGGATACTGAAGGACGGCCCTCCACGGAGGTGCATAAGAGCTATGAATTCGGATGAGTGTCACTGTCTCCAGCAACATAGGAGATATAAAAGATCCAGCGCGTGGATTTCATTTCTAAGAACTTGGAATCTGACGTGAGTATGAGCAGAACAGGCTACAGTATGGCTTGGAGATGAGATGCAACAGCGAAGGTGTCTGACAGAGCAGGCCCATCAAGGTCAGAGTGAATCCCAAACCCAGAGTAAAAACAGTCAATCAAAAGCAACAGACCTGCAAGTGGAGACAGAAAAGCAGAGTACAGAGGAGCATGGTGGTGTGGCAGCTGCTAACAGTGCCATCCATAGTGTCCATCAATAAAACAGGAGCTGAAGGACGCCCCGGGGCTGACCAACAAGGGTTACTAAAATATGCCATGTTAGGTCACAGGCACTGTGTGAATGGTTCGCAGGCACACAGAGCCTCGTCCAGATCCGTGATGCATGCTGTTTGCACAAGCCCAGGTGACTTTGCAGGGTGATTTACAGAATCAGAGGCCCCCCAGGGCCAATTTGAAAACCTTGCCTGGAGATGCTGCCCACTATTCTAATAAACCAGACACAGAATCTGCTTTTTAAAAATCAGAATGTGCTAAGGACCCATGGAGTCCAGCCAGTTCACCAGAGCTGTCCATGGACTCTTATTTAAAACTCATGCAGACTTATTACTGATGATGCTGGTACCAGGACTACACCGCAGGAAACTGAGAATCAGGCTCAGTCAACACATGATCGAAATAAACTGCTCGTGTTTATTCTGATTGTGTGTTTACATGAAAGTTTATTCTGATCAGCGTGACACAACTTCAACGGAAGTCCAAATTTAACTTAAACCTAAGTGAAAAGAGAAGTATAACAAAAAGTGAATGGTTGATCAGGGATGTGCTTTAGGAAACACTCAATGGAAACAGGAGTGCAAACATAAGGCCCTTATAGAAACCCTTTGCAGTTCTCTAGGACCTTGACCTTGTCTTTGCTTATCGAGCAGTGTGAGGGCTATGTCATTGTTGTTTCTATTGTCATGACCTCTGACCAGTCATTTTCATTCCTTGGAAACTTATGGTGATAATTAGAAGTGGGAAAGAAAAATCAAACATAAGTTCTGTACCCGTTCATCTACTGATGCACTTACAGGCAGCTTCCAAGATGTAGCTATTATGGACTGTGCTGGTATAAACATGGGTGTGCATGGATCGCTGTGATGTGATATCCTGAATCCTTTCAGGAGGATACCTACAAGGGATATACCTGGAACAAATGGAATTTCTGCACTTATCCCTTTGAAGAATCATCATACTGATTTCCACAGCGACTGGACCAGGTTACCTCACCACCCACAGTACAGCAGGGATCCCCACCCCATCCCACAGCCTCGCCAGCCTTTGTTATTATTTCATTTCTTAATGTTGCTGAGCATTACAGGCAAGAGCGGTCAAATACACATGGCAGGGACTTTTCTGATCCCTTTGCTTATGTGTGCATTGCTGATCTCAGCTCAGCCCCGAGATTTCCTTCCATCACTGAAGTGGAGGTAAAAAGGAACCCAGAGATGCAGTTCCGTCGCACATGTCAGGGTACACATCTAAGCCAATAGATCCCACAAGTGCATTGGTAACTCAGGAGATGTTCTGGGTTAAAAACATGGCACATGGTCAGTATGATATAGAAAGAAAGCTAGTGTTTTATCTACTTTGAACAAGTGCGATTTGTTAAGGAATAGCCTGAGATGGTGGATTGAGCACTCTTTTGTGTTAGAGAATAATCTTGGATCTAATCCAGTAAACCAGAGAAATAACCATTTAATTGTGTATAAAAAAACTCCTGAAAATTCTGAGGCAGTGTCTAGGTATCTACATTTGTTAGAATTCAAATAAGCACTTCTTTACAGAGGCGGGGGTGTTGCCGTTTTTACAGGGAGCTCTATTACTGTTTTTTGTCTTGGGCAGAGAAGAAAAGGTGAGCCATGGTACTGGGTTCCTTTCTGCACCTGTTGTTCCCACCACCCTGATTCCAGTCTCCCCAAAGGCAGATAGCAGCTGCAAAATCATCTGATGCCATCCTGCTTTAACGGTCCCTGGTGGCAGACTTGACTGGATTTGAAGACATCCTCACTCACCAGGAATCTGAGCATCACTCACCTTGAAACTCACTATGGGATGCAAACTTAGGAATCGGGATTGAAAGCCAAACCAGTAAGGAAGTCGAGAAGCACAAGTCCAGCCTCGGCTAGGTGGGGAGCTACCCTGGGTAATGCATGGAAGTGCTCCTGGGGCCACACCAGTCTCTGCCCAAAGCCACCCATGGACCTCTCCACAATAAAGCCACTGGACACGAAGTTTTCCAATGAGACACCTGCAGGTCTGCGGCCAGCACAGTCGCATTCTGATGATAATCATATGTTCATATTAGTCCTCCTGCAGCCGCCCCAGTGCGTGGGGTGTTCTTGGCTCTTTCTCCAACACCTGGGCTCAGTCTTCAGAAAAACCAAGGAAACATTTTGCTACCTGTTCACTTCCCGCAGCTCTTCCTGTGAGTTGGGGAGCCTTGCATGCAGGGCTTCTAAATCAAGGAGCTGTGGAGATGTATAGCTTCAATGCAGTAGGAAGTTTCTGTTTATGACAGCAGAGTGAAGAAAAATGTGGAAAGCATTTGTTGTGAAGAATGATTGAATCCAAAGCTCATCTTTCATGTTTATTTAATCAGCTGTTTATCTTAAATTATTTAAACTTCCCATGCTTCTGTTCCATCTTCACTGAATTTTAATAATTATCAAAATAGCTAACAGATGCTGATCACTACGGGTGCCGCCTGGTTCATGCAAATACTCATACTTAACACCCATAATGACTGTTACACAGGGGCTTTTCCATTATTATTTTACAGCAAAGAAAGCATGATTCCTGTCTAGAACATGCAAAGAATTTTTTAAAAGTCAGACCCCTGAAATTCAAAGACCCAATCTAAAAATGGGCATCTGAGATGAATATACAGCTGAAGAAATACCAATGACAAATAAATACGTGAAAAAATGTTCAACATCACTTGTCATTAAAGAAATGCAAAGTAAAACCACACTGAGATTCCATCTCACTCCAGAAAGAATGGCCAAGATCAAGAAAACTACCAACAACAAGAGCTGGAGAGGCTGTGGGGAAAAGGGAACTCTCCTGCACTGTTGGTGGGAGTATAGACTGGTGCAAGCACTGTGGAGGTCAATTTGGAGATTTCTCAGAAAGCTGGGATTGGAAGTCCCATTTGACCCAGCTATTCCACTTCTAGGCATATTCCCAGAAGAACTGAAAACATCATACCACAGTGATATATGTGCACCCATGTTTATAGCAGCACAATTTGTAATAGCCAGATCTTGGAAGCAACCTAAGTGTCTACCAATTGAGGAATGAATAAAAAAGATGTGGTATTTTTATATAATGGAGTGCTACTCACTATAAAGAAGGATCTTTTGAGGCTTTTATAGACAAATGGATGGAACTTGAGACCATAATCATAAGTGAAATAAATCAGTCACATGTGTAAATACCACGTGTCCCCTGGGTATAAGAAACTGAAAGAATAAATAGGATACAAAATCTTCAATAAATATTGTAAAAGAGTGAGAAACTGCTTAAAGGAGAAAAATAACTCAGATAAGGAAAAGGAAAAAAGAAGGAAGGGGAAAGAAAAGAGGTATAAATTTGTATACATACAGTTAAGATAGCTCAGAGGATTGTGCTACTAATTCTATTGATTATTGGAAAAAACAGTTAACATTCATAGGATTGGATCAATTTTGCATGCTTGTGTCTGGTAATCTGAGGAACTCTTCTGAAGATCACTATGTAAAACAACAACCTTTGTTAGTTCCTACCACCTTGTTTCGAGGGCCTATATTGTCATTGTTTTGGGCTCTTTGTTGTTGTTATTTGTCTCTTTTGTACATTATTTTTCTCATAATTTGTTTTGTTTTGGTTTTGTTTTTCCTTCTAATGCAGAAAAGGTAGATGTACATGTATAGGTTTATACATGCCCAGAACTTCTAAAAAGTTTATAAGAATTGATTTTATTACGTGTGATGGTATGAGCAGCTACTTTGAAGAAAACAAGACATTATGGTAGCCATTGATGATTTCCAAACATCCTGTTGTGAAGTCCAGTAATGCTTTTATTTGTTGTATTCATTGGTTTTAGTCTGTTTTGTATTATTTAATTTCAATATGTGTGAAGTTATGGATAGCTATTTTGAAGAGAACAAGAGACATTATGATAGCCATTGTTGATTTTCCTATTATCTGGTTTTGAAGGCCTGTAATGCTTTCATTCTTTTGTTTTGATTGGGTTTGTACTATTTTGTTTTGTTTGAATTTATTGTGTGTAAAGATGTGGACAACTATTACAAAGAAAACAAGAGACATTATGGTAGCCACTGTTGATTTCCTGTTGTCTTGTTTTGAAATCCTGTGTTGCTGCATTGTTTTGTTCTGACTTGCTTTGCTCTGTTTTGTTTTGTTCTATTCTTTTTAAAATAAAAAAAATCTTTTTTTAAAAAGCAGAAAGAAAGCAGACATTGGAGAGGCTACCGAGCTTGGGCTTGTTCTCCATGACACAGTTACTGAGGGAAGAGTTGGCATGCAGACACGGCTGGTCTTACTCCTGAAGCTGTGCTCTTCACTCTGCCTCCAAAAGCACATAACACCTGTCACTGTCAAGGAGAGCTGTTGCCACGATGATGACAAGCAGACTTCTAAGAATCAGAATCTTCTTTTCTAGTAAGCACCAGTGTGCATATGGTCACAAAAAGTAGCCCTTTGAAAACTCCCCCAGGACACCAGGCTCTGTGTCTGTCATCTTTCTGGGATGTCTTCTAGTCGGGTCACACCGCAGCACCCTGTTCTCAAGCTCCCTGTCTTCCTGACACTTTTTAAGCACAACTGGTTCTCATACTCATAGAACTGATTACTGATTACAGCGCTTGTGGTCAAAACTCTAATTTTTCCAAGCTACGAAATTCTGTACGTTTAAGGCCAACAGAGATGATTTTGGTCCCACGAGGGAAATAAAGAAATAAACTCCAGAGATCACAGTCGACGTGTAATGAAATGCAGCTGCCACACGAGTCTGTTTTGATTAAGTGGAATTCACATATGTGCTGAATTTCTCAGGTCCCATACTTAGCTTTCCAGCTATGCCTGCTCAGCCTCTTGGGCTATTCTGCTATGATCTAAGACAGCCTCTTTCTCAGAGTGCAAAGAGCATTGATTCTGGTCCTCTCTAATTAAAAGAGAAGTTGCTTAGAGCCTAGAGAAACATTAATATATGAAAAAGGAGCCCCTGTTGTAGGCCTTCAGGGATCTACCAGGTGAAGTTAGGGCTCCATCCCAAGGAGGAGGAGGAGCAGCTCCAAGAATACAGGTCTGACCCTGGAGAGCAAAAATGGTGCTAGAAATATGAGCCAAATTTAGAGTTTTCATCACATGGGTTCTGTGGAACACTCCTGTTGTTTTCTAAAAACCCTGCAGTGATTATTTTTCAAATAAAGTCACTGTGACACATTACCTGAGACAAGCAAGTTAAAAAGAAAGAAAGGTATTTAGACCCCATCTGAGAAGTTTCAGTCCAGGGTTGCTGTTCTCTCTAGCTTGGGACCTGAGGTGAGGTGAAGGGACACCTTGTTACAGAGAACACCTTCAGCTACCAGGAAGAAAACGGGGAGACAAAGCAGAGGGACCGGGGACAATGACAGAGCCCTGTGACCTACATCTTCCAACTACAAGTTTCCACCATCTCCCCATGGCTCATTAAGTGGATTAATCCATTCATGACCCAAGCCCTCTTCATGCAATTACGTCCCAAATGCCCCCCTCCCCATTACGCTGCTGTGCAGGAAACTCAGGTGAGATTTTGCAGCATCTTTAAGGCCCAGCATAATAACACATGTGGGTCGTGAGCTAATTCAGCCTACTGGTGATGTGAACAGAAGCAACATTTGGTTGGCAAAATGTTAGATTCAGAATTTATTCTTTTAACAGGCATTTATGACAGGGCTCAGTTGCTAATCTCAAAATGTGCACAGTTTGATAGGCAAGAAAAAAGGAATGGGGAGGTGGTGGGGGAGAGGGAGAGAGAACACATAGGAGAATGAGGAAAAAAGGCTAAGAGAAGACGAGCACAAAGGACTCTGGGTACCGAATTGCTTTCAGTGTGGAGGTAAGAAGGGCCACTGAATGCCGTAAACAGCGTGGAAGACTTGTGTGTCAGACAGCCCACTTTTAATAGAGTGGAACACAGAAGACCTAAGAAATGGGGGAAAGCTCAGCTGAAAATGGATACAGATGGGCCAAGAGCTAGCGAGGACAAGAAGATTGGAGCTAGAAAAGATTTTTAGGAGATAAAAGATTATGGCACAGCAAGAGGATATGTTGAAAGGGAAAAGCCAAAAGGAAAATAGGTGTTGCGTATGTTGAGAAGGGGAAGGGGTAGGTAAAAGCTGAACAGACAGGAAATCCTAGGATCCAGGGAATACACGGAAGAAATCACCACCGGTAAGAGCCTCGACCCTCACATCAGTAAAGAAGCATTCCATTACAGAGAAGAGCATTCCAAAACAAGAACTTGGTTACAAATTTCAGTTCTGAAACCTTCTTCCCTACAAGTTGACTTTGAATTTATAGAAAGTCTTGTTTTTCATTTGACAGTGATCACATAGCTTGAAGTACTCATTTTCTGTATAATAAATAAATAACAATCCAAATAAGTCTTGATGTATTCCTGTTTTCCTCATTTAAGACTCATGAATAGAAGACTTTGCCACGTGGTATAAATTTGAAAACACATTTAAACATGTTCAAGACCATGTCTGTAAAATGGAATACAGATGTGTAATTATATTTATAAGTCAGGTCGTAAAAGGTGTCTCTCTTCTTGTTTAAAGGACCCATGCCAACTTTCTCCAATCCAAGAAACTCCTTGTCATTCCAAGTCAACTGGTTCAGAAACTAACTCTGCCTATGTAAACCTTTGTTTGGCTTCTGTGAGAATCATGGGCCTCGCCATGCACACACATCAATGTCATATAAAATGCTAGGTGTCACTCAAAGCCTGAATTAGTGATCTGAGGCTGTGTGACATGTGATCACAGACGTGGCTGCTTTCTAGGGTAAACATTCAATATCGCACAGCTCTGTGGGTCAGCAGGCCCGGTCTGCTCAGACCACTCCCGGCTCCCTCGGTGGCTGACAGCCTGCGTGAGCTGTGGCCATGGGTGGAAGCCTCCCCGGCTGTCACTGGAGGCTTCTCTCCTCTCCCAGGGCTGAGGTTTCCAAGCACACAGCCTTGCTAGGGACCTGGTAAACACAGCGAAATGCTCTTCTCCAAACCAAGAAGAGAGAAAGTCTAAGAGTTTGCTCCATCTGGGGTAATGAGACATGCATTTGTTTATATGTCTACATGAATCTTCATGTGTGCACATAAATACAGTAATTGTGGGAGACACCTGGGGAGAATCCTCTTGAATACAGAATAATTGCTGCAACTCTGATTATTTGGAGACTTATTTCCTTATACTGATTTGTACAGAGCTGGCTATTTGCTTCCCTCTTCAATTGGCTCTAAGCATTGCAAATAAGACTGGCCAAGTACTGATATGTAATCTCTAAAGCCATCAGACAGTTTCCCCACATAGGGCTCTCCGTAAAATACACGAGCAAAGCGGGATGGCAGAGCTGGTCAGCTCTGGGAATGTCAGCTGGGTATGAGCCTCAAGGTAAAGAGGCTATGACTCCCCAAGGCACAAAAGTCTACATATCAAAAACCAAAGCAACAGCCTCCTAAAACAATTCAGTTGCTACCTTAATTGAATTATACAAATTGATCCTTCTGCATATCTTTATCTCTTCATCTTGAAGAGATGCTTTTCTCCTTACCTGAGTACCAGCTCAAGTTACTCACGTAATTCTCACCATCCTCACTGTCACTCATCCCTGAACCACCACCGCCCCTCTCCCCCTGCTTTCTTCACAAGATAATAAATTCTGGGAGAGGTCTAGGATCAGGATCTTTGTCTGCACACCCTCATGGGATTGGATTTAGGACCCCTTGGTTGCCCTTAAGTTAGAATATGTCTTGGTGTCTTTACTCTTGCTATGAGTTGCACTGGAGGTGGTAGATTGGAATTAACTTGCTGGGATTCCAATAACATCTCAATGAGATTATGAATTTAACTTTTTGGATTGTGAGGAATACTGGAAAAAGGATTACAATACTTGGATAACTGTACTCAATATTTGGGATTATAGTAGTAATAATCCCAAAACAGATTGAGACGCATTTGGCTATGTTCTACCTGTGTCTCCCATCCATATAAGGTCTTAGTATTCGGCCACTGTAACCTCCATGCTTTACGGAGACACAAACAGTTTCTCAGAGAAAAAAAAAGGAAATTATTTTAACAAAATTTAAAATCAAAAACAAACTATGTCACTGGGTGTGGTGGTGCACTCCTGTAATCTCAACACTCAGGAGGCTGAGGCAGGAGAATTACCATGAGTTTGAGGCCAACCTGGCCTGGATAGTGAGTTCAAGGCCAGCCTGAACCACACAGTGAGACTTTGTTTCCAAAAATAAAAATAAAATATCGTACGATGACTTCATATTCCAGCTGTTATAATGTTCTACACAGGAAGATCTGGCTCTTATCCCACAGTTACCCTTTTTATTTAAACTGAAAATCAAACCCAGGACTTCCTGCTGGCCAGGAAGGTGCTGTGCCGCTGAGCTGTATCCCCAGCCCTTCACAGTTACCTTTGATGGATATAAAAATCACTGTTCTTTGCTAAAGGAGAGGAGTAAAAACCTAAGAAGAAGGAAGGGGAAGAGAAAAAGCAGTACAGTATAATTCCCATATTAAGAACAAGGAGGAAATGTAAGACACATTTTTTTTTACTTATTACAGGATTAAGAGCCATAACTCAGCATGGAAAAAAAATAGTATGAACAGCAGTAGTAAAACTAGTTCCAGTAACGGGTGTTCAAAATAAAATCTAAATCAAAAAATATATGTACCTACTATGCAAAATTTTGCATGCGTATCTGAGATTCTCAGGCATCTGAAGTTTTTTGCAGAGTCCAAATAAAAGATTCTTGTTGAAGACTGAAAAATGAATACATAATGCCCAGAATAAAAGCTGACCAATAATATTGTGCTTTACCCAGCAAGTCACATGAGTTTTGAATGTTTTAACTATAGAATGAAAAATAGCATACAACACATCAAATTATCCCAATGCTTCCAAAAACATTGAATGAATACCCTGGTATAATCTGCAAGATGATCTCAGTTTGTGTATAAACTTTTATTAGAAAGTAAATAACGATATATTCTTTATAAATACTCAAGTCTATGTGAGCAAATATTTACTAAGGAAATGCTGTTCATGTGGTCAGGGGTTTAGCTCAGCGGTGTAAGCACCTGCCTGGCAAGTACAAGGTGGCGAGTTCGATCCCCGGTCCCCCCCAAAATAAATTAATTTAATTAAATTAAATAAAAAAGAAAGAAATGCTGTTCATTCACTGATTGATTGACTCATTGCTGAACAGTTTTATTTGCTTACTTATTTCTATTTATTGTCTCCTAATATAAAGTGGAAGCCAAATCTAGTATGTTTGAGAAGGGTGGAAAGTCACCTTCAGAAAGGCCATGGTAGAAAGATATTTTACTACCCTCTTCATAGAAGCTTTGGTTGCTGGCTGTCCTTTTCATTTACTTTCTGCTAGTATTTCTCTATCTTAAACGAAGCTGTCGTTTCTAAAATCATTGTGCTCTGCTTTCCCCTGAGTGGATCTCTAAGACTTTACAGAACACCTTGAAGAGAACAAGATTGCAGAACTGAGGGAAAGGCTGTTTTGTGTCTATGTTCATTTTTGCTTAAAAAAAAGATTCTCTCCACTCCAAGATGTATTGTCAAAGACAACAGAATAACTAGTTACCGAGTCAGAACCAAACTAATCAGGCTGGTGCTCCAGCTCTTCTTACCAGCTCACTTTTCCAAGTTCCCTTACCCTCGAAGGGGAACTAACAACAGACTTACATTCCTTAATTAGTAAGTAAATAATAAATACAATGATTTTTTATTCTGGTGCTTTTTCAGTGTTACTAGGAATAGCTGCAGAATAAACATCTGTGTCCAAAGGAAGGTTCCTAGGAGAGCCCAGAAATTTGTCTTTCAACAAAGAAATGTGGATGAGAACTCATGGAAACAGTAAAAAGAGCAATTTGTATTTAATCACTATTTCACAGAACTGTGAAGCTAGTATCTCGGGGCAGGTAGGTCTACCATGGTTTCTTGACTAGTCATTCACATGAATTATGAGACAGGGAATAACACTAATATCTGAAGAGTATGGCTTATATTCTACTTTGCAATAGGTCTTGTCATCAGGAAAAGCCATCTAATGTGTCCGTGGTCTATGTCAGCGTGGTAACTCCCAGCAGCGCTGTACCAAGCCAGGCTGCTCGTGTTGTCTCTGTTCTGTTTTCCCCAAGTCAGTGAAACCGGATCACTCTTTCCAACGCAGCTAATTAGACAGGGAAAGCCTGGCACCTGGGACAAACGACTCAGCTTCGCACACAGCACATCTGCAGAGTGTGGCTGGTGTCCCCGAGGAAATAAATCATGAGTGTTTTGACTGTTTCGATTGCAGGACAGAATTATTTATGAAAAAAATGCTAGTTGAAAAAATGGTCTTTTCTCCTGACAGTTTTTCCGTGGGCTAATAATTCACAGTGTTTTGTTTTCTCCAGACTCTGGAAAATTCAAAGGAGAAGGAAAAATAGGAAAACATAATCTGGAACTCAGAAGTATTCCTGTGCATGGCTCAGCAGCTGTTTTTCTAATTACACAGAGGGAGGCCTTTAAAATGACCATTTCCAAGTACTTAGCTAATGCCATTGGAGATGACAGGGTGCATTTGTGTCTAAAATCTCCATTTGGTGGTTACGTAATACCGTTTTCTCTCAAAAATAATAACACATTTTATTTTATTTTATTTTATTTTATTAATAATATATAGCACATTAATTTATTCTAGGATATATATATATATATATATATATATATATATATATATATAAAACTGTATCATCAGGACTCTATACTAGACCCCTGCCCAACTAGGAGAGAAAAACTCCCCCAACAGCTCTATTGTTCACACCTCGGGGAGCATGCTATCCAACAGGAAGCCGGCAGCTGCTCCCACACAGCTCAACCTGCAAAGAGCTGGTTCCACAAAGAACCTCAGGAGGCATGCTGTGCCTCCCAGCTCCCCTGTACCCAACCCTGCCTATTACCTGTCCTTAGAGCCCCTACTCAGAGTTCCTAAATTTTGCACCCCCCTCAGCACTTCTCTCCCCTACCTAAAGTCTCCTATAAAAACACACCCTCACCCCTTGCTCAGGGACAGTGAACTTTTCACTATTGGAACCTGGTCTACAATAATACCACTGTTTGCTTCAGCCTTGTCTGCCTCAGTAGGAGAGAGAGAGAGAGAGACAGAGAGAGAGAGACAGAGAGACCTAGAAACACTAGAGTCCTAGAATGCCACCCTAAACATAGTATTATTTTTTTTATCTGTATATGACTCTCATCTTCCCAATATTCACATGCCTTTTGCTAGCAGATTATAAAAATGTGTAGCAACCGGCAGCATCTCTAGGTGTTCCTGGGGTAAGGACGATGAGTGGATGAGAAAATTGGGGCTCAGGTGGAGCCCTTACCTTCCTGATAGAAGAGCAGGAACTGCTCACCCTCTGTAGCAGGCTTATATATACACTCAGAAGGAGGATGTCAGTTTCAACCTCTGCCTAGCAACTTGTTTGCCTGGCTGGGCTGGGCCCCTGGCCTTCTTGGAGCTGGAACAGCCCGTTTATGTGGCTTGCTTTGAGCTCTCTGTGTTTTCAAGGCTGGCCTTGCTTTAGCCCCACACATGTGATCAATCTCCAGCTTCAACAGCTACTTACAAAAATGTTTTTAAAATAATGTGATACCTTATATCATAGTCCTATCCACATAAATAAATACACACACATTCTTTTTATTAATTATTATTTTAATTGTAGAAGTTTATGGAGTACGGACTGACAGTTGGACACGTGTATGTAACATGTAGTGTTTCAATTATGGCAATTAACATTTCCAAATTTTTAAACTATTTTGCAATTCTGATAAGCATATAGTAATTGCATGTGACATTTTAATACCTGTCACATGGACTAACCCATCAAGTGACTAAGCTTTCCACCTCCTTCTCAGGACTTTGTGTTTGAGATCTGTGAGCTTCTCCCTCTTCCTGCAGTGCTCAGATATAAAAGAGGTTAAGTGAGCATCAGTAGACAGCAGGCTTCTCTGCGCGCCGCTGGGCCGCCCTCTCTGGAGCCCAGCAAGCAGTCTCTCCCGCTACCTCCTGCGTGCGTCTGGGCCTCAGGAAGTTTTATGTCGGGAACAGGGACTGGACACAGCACAAGGAGCACCGCCTGCTTCCGGCCCTTTTTCCTTTGCCTTTTCTTTCTTTGTCTCTTCTTTTCCTCCCCTCTTCTTCCCTTCTCTTCTTTGCTCTTCTGTTTTTGTGCTTGTGGGAATGACACCCAGGGACTTCCCACTGACAGACACCCTCAGCCTCCCCCATTTTAGCGTTGTTTGTTTTATTTTTATTAAATTTTGAGGCAGATCTCCTAAACTGCCCAGGTTGAGATTGAATTTGTGACCTTCCTGCCTCAGCCTCCCAGAGTGCTGGCTCATAGGCATTCTCTGCCCTGCCTGGCTTCTGCTTCCACTTGTAGTGGCTGTGACGAAAGCTTGTCTCTGTTCTGGAGTGTGAAGCACCATTGTCACAGTAGTACGGAGGTCACAGGGGTCACCTCAGTGCAGTGTGATTGTACACAGGTTCTTCAGAGCTAGGGTTCCTGAGTCAAGGTAATTGGATTTTTTTAAATAAAGTTTTGTTACATGGCCCGTAGTTAGATTACGCACCAGAACTATACCAATTACATCCCCACTTACAAATTCATGTAAGTCGCATTTCCCCACTCATGTACTGGGAAAGTACTTTACTCCTCTTTTATTTCTAAGAAAAATATCCAAGGAGTAGTTCTAAATTGATGTCTCACTGTGGGTTAATTTTGCCTATTTGGTGGTCTGCTTACCTCACTTTTGGTGGTTACCGTTTATTCTCTTGAGAACAGGTTAGTTGTGCTGTTCACTGACTTTGCAGAAGGTTGTCTTTTTCTTATCTACTTTAAAGAATTTAACATTAGTTAGACACATTAATCCCCATTGTAAATGCTGCGAGTAATTGTCCGTCTTTAGATCTGTAAGTTATGTTTTTACATCTTTGTCTCTCTGTTTTGGCTAAATATAAATCGTACATTTTGTTCTATCAATTTCAATTTAAATATATACTTTCTGCCTTTGTTGTGAACTTAGGAAAAGATCTTTCTTGAGCTCCAAATAATAATATATTTACATATATTTTAATTTTCAATAGAAATAGTGTTCTTTAATTTATTTAAGGTTTATTTTACTCTAAGATGTGATGTGAAATCCCACTTCTGTTTTTTTATTAGATGATTATGCATTTATCTGAACTCACGTATTGGATAATCTCTTCTTTTATTCTCCTAGCTGTGTAGTTTGGCATCATTCCAGTCTTTCATACATTACAATGTACTGTAATATTCGACAAGGTAAATCCTCAAACAAACCTTTTCTTTTCCTTTATATTTGTCTTTAAATTTATTATACTATAAGTTTATAATATATTCAGAGGATAATCTTCAAGATTCAATGCAAGGACATTTTAACTTTGGTGAAAATGAAAAGAAGAGAATAATATTTCACAAGGCTGAAAGCTAACACTGCACCCCAAATCTCCTATGCTTGTCTTAGGAAGCAGCCCAATGATCTCATGATGACAGGGATGAAAGTATGCCAGGACTCTGGGGTTTTAAGGCTTAAATGTCATTGTAACAGTTCAGTGCTGCGCAAGTCAGGAGCTTCTGCCTGCCCTGGGGTAGGTCCTGAAGATACACCCCCAGTAAAACCTGGACCTTGAGCTCATGAAGGTCATCTCAATCTAGCAGAGAAAATACGCACCCGAGCAAATAAAAACAATCAATCAGAATGTGATGAGATGGAGAATGCAGACAGTGCACAGGGTAAGAAGACCAGTCCAATCCAAGTCTTTTAAAAAGGGGGTGGGGAGGAAACAAAGGGGTCAGAGGCTCTGCAGAAGAAAATGACATCAAGTGACTTTGGATGGACAATGTGGGTAGGGAGACGAATAAAATAATCAAGGCACGGGAGCCTAGAGGGAGTTAAACCTTTTTTATCACCCCCAGAAGGAATAATTATTCTCTTCTATGCACCCACAGCATTGTGCTCACATTCCATTATAATCACGGTCAAGATTTCCTGACATCTCACAATGCACCAGATGTTGTTTAAACCATTCCGAAGGGAAAATCACTTCGCTGCAGGGTCCGAGCCAGCTGTCAGGTAGGTACTGTTGCTGGCTCTGTTTTGTGGTCCTAGATAGCTGAAGCCTAGTGTGTGTCACTCACTGGACCAAGGCTGGAAGTGGTCTGCAGAGTTCTCACCCAGAAATCCACCTCGGAGTCTACCCTGGGAGAGCTTATAACATTTTCCCTCTTAGCACATCCAATTTCAGTATTTGTTGGAAAAATCATTTACTCTGCAAATAAACAACATAGTTGTGCTTCCTTTGTTAATCTGTTTCTCTGGAGAAATATATATATATATATATATATATATATATATATATTATATTATATTCATGTATGTGTGTGTGTCTACATGCACACTCATTTAGAACTTAGGTGTTGTAAGTACCACTGTCTGTTGTTTCAACAACAAAACAAACGGCCTTAGTGACATCCTAATTTGGATCTAAATCCTTGCTCTCTGACCTGACAATTTCATCCTGGGAACGAATCATAGTGGTACTTTGGCTCATGAACTCAATTTTCTCCATGATCCTGGTTGCGAACCAAACTGGAAGAGAACCAAGTCAAATTCGCCATGGGATTAACATTGAACCTAACCGTTGCATCGGATTTGTTTCTTATCCAATTCAGTTTGTGACAGTGAGTCACGGGAAGAATCAAGTTCACGAACCAAGGCACCACCGTAGCCATCTTCATGCACAACTCAGAGGACCCCTCCGTAAATCACAGCACTGACTTACTGTCAGCCCCTCTGCATGTCTTCACCTTAACTACTTTTTTCTGTATTTCTCTTCTCAGTGGACACCTCTGTCATCTTCTGCATTGCACAAACTGGACTCCTGTGGTCAACTGCGGGTCACCTGTGGTTCTTGTATTTCCTCTCTAGGTGACCCTGGCTAAGTCCTCAACCTGCCAGGTAAAGTTAAATATGCTATTACCTGTTCAGCCAAGAGCCCCTGGCTGTGGAGCACACGTTCTATGACACATTTTTCTCCCACTAGAGGGAAAATGTTCCACAATGACTCTTTTCTGTTGTTTTCTTCCAGAGGTGGTCAGAAATGACATTTTTAACTAAACTCGTGGCTTATGATAAGCACGACGTGAAAATGTGATGTATGTATTTAACAAGCATTTATCCTGTCCCCATGGTGAGGTGCTGCCATGGAAGCTGTGCAAAGTTTATGACTTTCCCTTAAATTAAGACAAAAGATCATTAAGTCATTCACCAGCATAGAAGGATACTTCAAGTAGGCTCTGTTAATTCCAGGCTCTGCTACTTCGCCAGCTGTACAGTTCCACTCATTCCTGCTCCAATCACTTTCATCAGTAGTTGGGTGAAAGATACAGTGTAGCATTTATGAAAGTGCTTATTACCATATAACATTAACATGCAACATATTAATGTATATTAACAGGTGCTGTGATAATTTAAGCACTTTCATAGATACTAGATCATTTATTTCTTATAACAAAGAAGCAGTACCTCCCAAGGTTGCCAGAATGCCTGTGCTTTCTCCTCACTACATACATGTTATCAAATCATAGTTCTGTTCACTAAGTGATGTAGTAGGGTCGTATAATAGTAACTATAGTGATAGCAACACTTCAGTAAACATTTATTATCTCCCAGAGCTTGATATAGCGCAACATCATCTTGGGTCATCTTATAGTCTCATGGTGAGCTCTCCCCCACCATCCTCTGTGTGCAACTGGCATTAAGCTCTGAGCTGATAGCAGAGGGACCAAGATTTGAACTTATCCTCCCGGTTAAACCTCGGTTCTCAAAAAGCTTCGCAAAGGAAATGAAGCCAAATGAAAAGGTGAAGTTATGTACAGTCCATGAAGACTCACTATGAATGTCTTATTCTGGAAATTCCAGTTCTGAATAAAATACACCTCCCACCTTATGCAGGTCCTAGGCAGAAGGGAGAGAGGAAAACATTCGTATTTGACTTGAACTCTTTCAGCTGAACACAGTGCCAGAGCCCAAGTCTTGCCATTCATGGCTAATGTCCCTTTCTGTGGGAGGGCTGGCTTCCCAGTGTCTCCTTTCTCAACTACCAGATAATTTTAGGATAAATGACCCCAAATGAGTTGTTTGAGCATAGATGTATAGTGATGACTTAGTTTCTTGGTCATAGAGCCAATAACTTTCCAGAACTTAATGAAAAAAATACCTCCCAGTGCTTGAAAGGGAAAGTCCTATTTATTCCTGAGGTAAGCAACAATCATAAATATTTGAGGTCATGTGAGGATCCAAGAGTCCTGTCAATGTGAAGCTGATTTTACAGCAAGAAGTAAAGATTGGTTTGTAAAATTATTAGTCCAGTGTCTGCGATTCATAATGGAAGGAGCACAAAGTTTGGGTCAGATGGAAGACACCACACACACAGAGGAATGGAACAGCTTTGAAAGGTAAACACTGGTTATTTTAGTGAGGAATTGCAAGGAGAACAAAATACAGGACACATAATTTATGTATTGTTATGCAATGGTCGCCCAGGAATTAAACACAAGAAGTGCAGGAGATCTGTCCACCTTCTAAAGATGGAGAACCCAGCCGAGGTCCTGGATCCCAGGGCGCTGTACTCATGAGTCACTTGCAGACTTAGAGTTCGTGACAGTACTCCTTACGAGTCCAGCTGGAGACCTAGGGCCACACCAATGACTCAGACAAGTCTGCTTTAATAGATCTGTAGAGGGAAGGCCCAAAGACCAGTGGTAGAAGCCAGAAAGTCTGGGCCAGTGGGAGCAGAGCTCTCCCAAAGTGACCTGTGGTGACCCTCAGCAGCAAGGTCCCGAGCTCCTTGGATGATGAGATCAGCCAAGTTCATATCAGGAAAGAAGCTCGACAAGCTCCTCCAGGAGAAGGAGCACAGGAGAACTCACAGCACCACACAAAACTCTTCCTCTCCAGGTCTCCTTTTTATGTTGGCAACTATCCTCAGGTGGGCCATCCATATTCAACACCATGTAGATTCACTTCAGCCGGGTGTTAGAAACTGACCACGGCTTTTCAATCCCCACCACCCAGCCTAGTCATTTGTAAAAAGTGTTTTATCACCTGCATGGTGCTGAGTTGTTTGAGCATAGATGTATAGTGATGACTTAGGTGCCCATTTTATAATATTGTTGTCTCTGTAGAGGCTAAGGAAGTAAAGACCGTGACAAGGTATCCTACCACTAATGGCCCATAAAGCAGCTATTTGGATTATTTTATAATTTTATGATCCAAATAAACTCAATACCCTCTGATTTTATGTGCCAAAAATCAAAGGATGTAGATTAGAGAGATGATACATCTAAATATGACAGAGAAATTTAATCAGTGGGTCAAGGTACCCTTAGAGATGGAGGAGTAGGTGAAATCATACTATACACATAGAAGACAAATCTAAAGGTTATGGGTTTTACCTTTTTAAATCTTGCAGAAAGAAGCAGAGACAAGAGATAAAATTCTAAATTTGTTTCTAAACATAAAAAACCCCTAGCAGACTTTGTCTAAATGTTGTAGTGATCCAAATAAACTCATTTTTCCTGCATTTACAGACCTAGTAGTATCCTGCAAGGCTGAAATCAGGGTGGTTGGGTACAAGCTAGCTGCTGTAATAGATCTGAGTTTGGGGATATAAAATGGAATTCAGAAAACACAGATTTTTCCCTCTTTGTGCAAATAAAGAAACATTACCACCAAAGGAAATGAAATCCTCTAGATCATATGACTAGTGAGATTTTTTTTTAAAAAGGACTAAATTCAGAGGGTCTTGAATTCAAACTCAGTATGCAACAAGCTCTATACCTGTATTCACCTATTTGTTAAAACATAAATAATATTAATGTCTATGCCCTTGGGATCTATTTCAGTTTATTCTTTAGAAGGGAACAAAACATATTTTTGGTGTCTGAGCTCACAAATGTTATGATCTATTAAGAATTAGAGAAAAATAATAACCAGGTTATACTAGCAGTTCAGTAATTTAAAATTGTGCAAGTACCATGAAACAAAGGAATAGGAAACTTGGAAGTGTGTGAAAGAAGCACCTGGTGCAGAGCAAGACCAGAGGCAAGCTCTTAGTGCCCAGTAAAGAGTAACAGGCAGGGGGAGGGGTCAGCTTGCAGAAGGAACCTGGGGAGTTAGAGACATGGCCAAGCACAGGGAAGGCAGGAAGCAGAAGCAGCCCTGGGACCAGGGTTGAGGGGCGGATGGCTTTATAGGTTGTATAATAACTCACCTTTTAAAAGCCAAGCTAAAACACTGAAGACTGTAAACAAAAGAGGAGTAGATTAGCCTAATTTGCATTTCCCAAATATCACTTTCTTATCGTGTAGAAATTAGATCTGATGGAGACAGTTGAAAAGAATATCAGTGCAGAGCATGGCCATTGCTGAGTGTGAGGGCAAAGGGATCGATCTGAGTCCTGTTTGACTTGCTGTAAACCACAGGACTGCCTTCCTGATTCCATTTCAGAGGTGAAGAAGGGGAAATGAAGAGAGGCAGAGCTCCTGGCGTGGGACCTGGACATCTGGTTTTCCCGTGGTGTCGGCAGGCACCCCCGCCCTGACTCCTCAAAGCTGGTAACCCTCTGCGCCCGCTTGTCCTCTCCCCTTGCTGCCCTCTCTGCTACAACACCTCCTCCACGTGTGCAGACTTAATGCTCCTCCCATATGCCAAGAACTCAGTGTATTTTCTTTGTACAAAGTTCTTCTGAGTGTCACATAGCAACGCCATTCTTATGTCACCTTGTGCCTCCGAGTTTAGGGGGTGATCGCTGACACCCTCACTAGTGTTTTCTAATCTACCTTCTGTCCCTTTACAGAGACTTCTTCGTTCACTCTTCCCCAATCTGTGAACATAACTGTTATTCATATGGAAAGTTTCTCTACAACCAAGGCCAGCAGATTTTATCACTGTTTTGCCACTAATCTCTACTGATTGCAGTTGTTACTAAGATGTCTAATATTGCTATAGCATCTAAGCTGATTACCATGAAAGGTATTGTTAGGATTTATTTATTAGGTTAATACTTCCTTTGGGTGCACACAGCACTTTTAAACTAACAATAAGTTTGGTGTTTAGTTCCATGTGAGGAATGGCTCCACATTGAGTAAGCCAAGGTAAGAATGAAGAAAGGCGGCAAATACAGCTCAGTGGCACAGTGTCTGCCTGAAAAGAAAAGAATATGAAGAAGTAAGTAGCTTTGTAAGGAAAACTGCTGACTGGTTGAGCATCCATCATGTCTGTGAACATTTAGGTTAAAACTCTGAGAACTGGTGCGCTATCCTGTACCTGTTCTTCTGCTTGGCGTAGAGTTCAGTCCCACTAAAAACAATTTTGACTCTGCTGTGATATTACCTCTCCCATGGCTCAAAGCTTGAGTCTTCTTCCTTGATCCTTAGAACATTCGATTCATCTTACCTTCCCCACAGTAGGGAGTCCTTCTGGACTTCAGTCACTATGACACAACAGCCACACTTGCTGTGCATTTATACAGTCCAAGATCCTAGAAGATCAGGGAAAGCACAGCCACAGCTGCTGGTGTAGAGAAAGAAATCCCAGGAGCCCAGGGTGTGATGGGCTGTGGGGAGAGTAGGGAGGTGCATAGGTCCCTATGTGTCAGGTCAGGCATGGTCTGAATGAGGAGGTCAAGACCATCATGGGTAGGGATGGTAGACCATCATGAGGAAAACTTTCCACTCAGAGAAGTCATCTTTAAGCTTACAGACCAAAAAAAGACTAATTTTATTGGGGCTTGGCAGCTACAAACTTTGAGAGTTGCCAATAAAGAGCATGTGACTACTTTGGTTCTGTGAAATAGTTATTAAAATCAATAAAGTCATTAGTTGGAGAAGGGTAGGGAAATGAATAGATCCATGGGACAAGGAGCAGCACAGGGAGTGACATTCAGAGAACTCAGAGGAAAATCCAAGTAGGAGCCTGGCTTCCTAAATCACAGTTCAGGCTCTGCCTAACTAACTAAGCTCTTCTTGATCTCCTGGTACAATTTAGATGGTTATTGTGCAGCTCTCTGCTGGCCCTTTCTCTGGCCAGCAGTCACTAATACTTAACCCCAATTTTAGGAAAATTCACAGCAACTTGAAGTTACCAAGAAAGGAGGTTATGAAGACTTTGATGTCCAAATCAATCCTTTTTAAAATCGCTGTTATCTTTACATTACACTATACAAACATAGCATGCACTGATATTGCTAATGCAATTGCTTTGCATGAAAAATCAATGATTGAGTATTTATGCCTAGGATTTTTATTTTTTAATGTCAGTGCACAGGTTTAATCTGAAAAGTAACTGTTTGAAAGTCATTTTTCCAGGATGAAAAGGGGAAGAATGATGAAAGAAATAATTTATTGATCAGTATAAACCTTTGAATTATCACTTTTTCAGTGGGAGTTATCAGATGACATAAAAATGCAAATTTTTGGAGGAAGTGTATGCATTTGAACACTGCTACATTGTTTCTTTAATTCACAAGAAAATAATAATAAATGGTTTCCTATCTAAATAGAGCTTTCCCAAAGGTTTTCTATCTCTTAAAGAACATGAACCTGTCCTTTTAGATGTTTTGAATTCTTGAGAACTTTTAATGTCTTAGTTATTTCATCTGCTTTTAAAAAAAATAAGTGAAAGGCTTCATTCAAATGTAGACCTTAGAAATAGAGCCTTGTATATCAGGATGGTTATAAATCTGCTTGTCCATGTCCCAGGTTGTGGCATTTTCCATCGGAAGTTGGGATTACATTGGAGAGTTATGAGAATGGAAGAAATAGTAGTGTTCACTAACTTAAAAAGCAACAGCCTGAAAATGTTTTGTTAGCAAATAGCATACTCCATAGCAAAGCTTTTCAAAGTGGGATCCTGGGCCAGCAGCACATCTGGGAACTTGTGAGAAGCAGTACATCTTAGGGCTTCCAGGAAGTGTGATGATGACCTCGGGGACTTGCTCTCCTGTTTAGATGCAGTGAAGATCACACACTTTCTGCTCATCTGCCTGGCTCCTGAATATTTCTCATTTCTTTTTCAGCACTTGATTAGAGGCAGAGCTATCAAACCACAGGAAGGGACAGGATCTCTCCAGTGACTTCTTCCATGCCAGAGGAGTGTCCAGGAGGAAATGTTAAGGCAGAAAAATGTGCCTATGATGACCTCACTTTCCCAAAAGCAAAATGACAGGCCTGTGTCCGATTGCACAGTTAGGAGGTAGCTGAGCCCAGCCCTGCTCAGAGTCTGTGGGCCAGTGTCATATGTCATGCCATGGGTTTGCATCAGCCTCACCATGTCCCTGGAGAGGCTTGCTAAACTCTCATGGGTCACCAGAGAAACCAGATGCATAGTGGTTCTGTGGCTTACTCCGAAAGCCACACAGAGGGCACTAGTGCCAGGGAAGTGAAGACAATACAAAGAAACAAAGAAATGAACTAGTTATGAAATTTTACTGCAATGTCAGGCAGAAACACCTAAACAATACCCAGGCTTTGAAGGCAGAGTTATTTACATTGATGGGTACTGATCAGGATCATTCCCAGAATATCAGGCCCCGATCTCTGGTGGTCTAGGGCTTGCACTGGACAGCAAGCAGGAAGTACAGAGGCAGGATGGCTTGTCAACTGGAGACTGATTCTTACAACATGCATTATAGTGACCAGTTATGCATCACAGTGACCACTGTTTTTAAGAAACAAAAGTAACAGGAACTGCTACAGGAACTGTTACAGGAACTGTTACCTAGGCAACTGAACTGAAGTATACTGGCTGGGGAGATATCTGCTATACTACCACTGGAACAAATTTTGAGGAGCCACACAATCTCCACTGTGCTGCTGGTTTTTATCCTGTCTGAGAAGCTTTTCTGAGTCCTCACATCTTGGGTAATGTCTATGGATGTTTCACGCATCAACTTCTCTGCACTGGAGTAGCTGATCCCTACCCACCCTATTTGTTTGCCTTCACCTTTTACTAGGGTGGCTCATTGGATTGTCCATCAGAGGCCCGGGGTCCAACCTGCCATGCTCCACAGCAAACCTCCAGAATTACTGAGCCTAGCGATCTTTATGCTGGGGAACCTAGCATTCTGCCTGATGCCAATCTCTTATTTTAAAGCTTACATATTTTCTCTCTTTGGACATAAGCGAAGATGGGAAACATCTCAGCAGTAACCCCATGTCCACTCTATAATATCTGAAGTCTTTCTGCTTCATGTGGTTCACCTAGCTTTCATCCTGCTGTGAACATGGAAGATTTCATGCTTCTCACATCTTAGAATATTGGTAGAATGTTTCTACCTCCTAATATGCCCAACATGTCAATGATGAGTCTACACACAGTACTTCACCTGTCAAAGCAAGTTGTTCACACAATTTCTCACAAGCAAAGAACAAGATAATTTGCAGTTCAGAGCTTTACTGGCATTTTGAATATGAAAGATTACTGGTTTTAAATTCTTTGTAAATTGAAAATAACAGGATACACATATGTGTGTCTATGCTTATCCTCAAAAGTCATGCTATAGCTCTCAGCAATCTATCTATTACTCATCAATGAATGCAGCATTGAAATAAGTATTATGAGACCCATGGATGTGTCCATATAGAATAGGTGTGAACATGTCCATTGGAAACTAATGCTTCCATCCTCCATGTCTCTTCAACTTCAGATGCACGTGTCTGGTTAAGGCACTCACACCTTCATCTGCTATCTTCCAGGGTCCCTAACCTCTCAGTACATCCAGCACAGAATCAGCTAATTCACCCAGTCAGATACCAAAATGCTGTTCTCTTATTGTATCTAGTGCTTAATGACATCAGCTTCCACCTAATTATCCTAGTAAGTTCCTTGACTCTCATCCCAGACTTGTCCTTCTGCTATACCTGCTACTGCCTTAAACCTAGTTTTCATGTTTCTTGCCTGAATTATTTCAGTAATTTGACAAGAGATTACCCTCTTTCCTTCCCCTTTCCCCTCCCTCACCCCTCCCCCTCCACTCCCTCTCCCCTTTTTTATCTCCTTCTCTCTCCCTCTCCCTCTCTGCTCCAAGGTACCCTAACCTTACTATTGGGCTGTTATCACCCTGCTTCTACTGTGCCCCTTTCCTGCTGTCCATTCATCTCCCAGTGACTTAGCTGATCTTTTAATAGTCTAATCAAACTAGTCACTCTGTGCCAGCAACTGTCCAGCAGTATTGCCCTTTACCATCTGCATGAGTTGGCAGACTACAGAGACCTGCATGATCTTGCCCCTGACCCATAACCCTCAAACCTACCCTTCACTGCATTCCAGCCACATGGGGTTCTTCTGTCCACAACATGCACCTGCCTTAGGTCTTCTCACCAGCTTCTCCTTCTGCCTGAAACAGATTTTCACAAGGCTAGCTGCTTTCATCATTTAGATATGGTCAAATATCAGTACTCACAACTTAAAGAAGGAGAAGTTTATTTTACAGTTTCTGGAGAATTCTGTTCATAATGGGTTGGCACCAAGGCAAGAAGGGAAGGGTGGAAGGGTCTTGGCAAGAAAAGCTGCTTACCTCATGGAGGTCAGGAGGTAGAGGGAGAAGGGAAGTGCTGAGGGTGGAGATAAAGCCTTCCAGGCCACTGCCACAGTGACCACCTATTCTGACCAGACCCCCACCTCCTAGCAGCCATTCAGCTCAGTACCCTCACACTCTAAATCAGCTTCCAAAACCCAAGGCTGGACACCTGAGCCTTTGTGGGGGTGGGGGGGGGTATCCTAGGCTGAGCTTGTAGGGAGAAACTCTCAGCCATTCTCTTTAATGCTGATGCCTTGACTTCACATGATACAATTCATCATATCACTTTGCTTTTTGTGTCTTTTTCATTTTCTGAAACTATTTTTGTATTACTTGATGTTTAAGTTTCTAAGCAAAGACAAATTGCCTCACTCACCAGGGATTGTTCAAGTTTAGGAAATCATGCACATTAGATGTCAACTCTTAAGAAATTATTTACAGTATGATTTTGGGAGTCAAGTAAAATTTTTTTAGAGAAAAATATTTTATTTGATTCTACTACATTGTGTGAATTTATTACATAAATATTGCTGCATAATAAAAATTAAATGTAAAAAATAAAATTTGAATGGCAAATAGAATAATATTTACTTGTTTACTATTCTTTAGATCAAAAAAGGAATATATTTTAAGTAAAGTAAAAGAAAAGCATAAGCATATATTATGGGGAAATAGACAAATTGTATATACTATAGTGGTTTTGAGTCTTTTATTTGTATGTAATTATACATGTGCAGAGAGTTGCAAAAAATTCCTAGAATTACCAGACACACTTAACCCAGAATGCTGTGCATCAAGAACCATGACCCTGTGCATAATTTTATCTTAGGAACAGACCTACGCACTTAATTGTGGTAAAAAAAAAATAAATTAAGCAGGTTTATCAAGTAGTAGAAATAAATATATCAGTGAAAACACTAGGACAAGTTTTAGTTCAAAGGAAAAAAATCCACAGATAAATAAAAGCAATTAAAATTACTTGTGATAGAAAATATGTAATACAAAATGTACTAATAAAAATTTTTAAAACTTAAAAAGTAAAGGAGAGTAAAAAGAAGTATTCCTAAGGCTTGACCAAATCAGGAAACTCATGAAGAATTGGAATTACGAGTTGTGGCCTTGTATAATTCTGGACAATGGTCACCCTTATTACTAGCCAAGGTCACTGGCATCCTCTGTGCCCGGTCACAGGACCTTGACTTCTTATTCTTCATTCACAGCCATGAGCCATATTAAAATCACTATCACAATGCAAACATGTGGGAGGAGCCTCAAAGTTACCAAAGTCACTAGCACAGAAAGTGAGGAAGTGATTGTAACCCATGGTAAGTTTTCGCTCTATAAATACCACCTAACTGACTCTGAACATTTCAGGGGAAGACAGAAGGGGAAATAAGCAGAACAACTAAAAGCTACTAGAATAATTTATAGAAAAATAAGTGTATTAAATGGAATGATGTTGTTCTAAGTAAATTAGCATATAGTCTATTCGACTTTTAGGTAACTTAATCTGCATTTTTCCATACTGGTGTAGACTTAAGGCACAACTACTTATTAAGGCACTGGGACAGCTTTACTCTGACCACCTCTGTGATGGAGGAAAATGACCAATACAGTGGTGGTCACAGATGATGAGAACCTGAATGGTGTGGCGAACAGTCACCAGAGTCCACAATTCAGCAAATCAAATCAAGAAAGCCAGGAAGATTTTCAGGCTTTACACAGTGATACATAGATCAGTTAGATTTCTGCACTCAAATATCACAGTATAAGGAAAAATAAGAAAAAAAAAACAAAATGCAGAAAGATATATGGTTGAGATTAGAGTTCTAATTTTTTTTTTGTACCAAGATTCAAACTCAAGACCCCACATTTGCTGGGCAGCACTTACACTGCTGAGCTACAGCCCAGTCCCTAGAGTACTAATTTATCAAGATTTATTAAAAGGCAAAATATCTGCTGAAATCTGAGACAAAAAAATTTAAAAATGATTCAAAGAGGAAGTGGCTAGAGAACAGATCTGTTAAGGTAAACTAAGTTCACATAGGTTGAGACGGTGGAGGGGAAAATTCTAAGTGATAAAAGCACAAAGGTTGAGATGTGACTTTTTCAATTAAGACACAACTAGGTGTATCCACTTGCCTGGGTGATGGCACGTGTTTATAAGGCACCATGAGTTACCTTAATCCATGTACGCTATGTGTGGTGATGTAATCAGTGATAACATCCATTTCTGTAAACACTTATCGTTTCTTTTGAGGACATTCAAAATCCCTTCTGCTAGCTGCGTTCAAATATGTTCATTACTGTTCACCTTGGTTATTTCCAAACTACGGGACATTCGAGGAGATCCCCCCATTCACCTGCACCTGCACCTATAACATCTTTCCTGATGGGCGTCTAGACTGAGTCCGTATCTGTGCTGCTGTGGGTAGCAGCACTGGAGTGAACCTAGAGTATAGGTATTGCTTTGCCTAGCTAAGTTCCTAGGCTACCCAGAGCCAAACTGCTGAATCACACCCGGACATCTAGTTTGTGTTTCCCGAGGAACATCCACACTCTTTGCCCGGATGTCTTTCTTAAATTTTCACACCGCCTATGAGAGTTCTTAATCCACACCCTCATTGGTATCTGTCACTTTTTGTTGTTTTTACCATGCAGTTCTAACTGGGGTTAGGTCACATCTCATAGTTTTGATTGGCATTTACCTGGTGATTAGGGATGTTTATCAATTTTTCATACACTTCTTGGCCACTTCTGTATCTTCTTTCAAGAAACGTCTATTTAGAGCATTGATTTTTGTGCTGTTTAGGGCTTTAGCTCTTGATATTGGTCTTTAGTTCTGAGTATTAATCTTTTTTTGGTGAAGAGCTTTTCTGTATTTTTTCCATTTTGGAGTTTGTCTCCTAACTGCTGATTATTTCCTTAGCTGTGCAGAAGCTTTTTAGCTTGGCGAAATCCTATTTGTCAAATTTTGTTTTTGATTCCTGAGGCTTTGGGATCATATTTCTAAAAATCCTTTGCCCAGACCAATGTCTCCAGTGTTCACCCTATTTTTTCCTCCAGCGGTTTAAGACTTAAAAGGGTTAAATTAAGAGTTTGGTTGGAGCTTGGATGGAGACGAGACAAAGACTGGGAGATCAAAGGGTGTATTAATGATTTAATTTTCTAGGTCAATCTAGGGCAGCAAGAAATGATAATAGATACTCAACCCCATTTCAAAATATACTTTTAAAGTGAAGAAAAGTTAAACGTGTCATGTGAGTTATAAAATTTGAGAATATTTTGACTTACACTTCCACAGTACTATTCATCTGGACCCAACATATATGGGTAAAAGATTGAATTATTGCAAAGTTGCACATTTAGAGGCCTGGCTTTCTTTCTTTGAGATTCCTCTCTTTGTGTTAAAAAGAGCTACAGTACAGTGATCTGTTTCTCACATGGAAGAACGCTTACTAAAGGAAGAATCCAAGGTGAAATTTAAAGTCAGATGTGTGTTTAAACATTGGCAAAGCTTCTTTCAAATTTTTTGGCACAGCCTGTGGATAAGTTACTCTTACTCTGTGCTACCTAAAGTCCTGTATGCTTATCCAGAGACACGCAACAAACTAACAGGAGAAGAAACAGGATTAGAACACAAGTCCTCCGCACCTCAGGTTGATGTTCTTTCCACTCTGCTCAAATGGAAAAGATGCCAATCTATTCCTTGGCCGAAAGGGGTTGGAAAAAAATTAGAGTTCAGTTGAAGGCCTCTGTGGAAAATCTCTCTTTGGAAAGCTAGGTAGCCAAGCTCTCCAGTGCAGTGGTATTACAGATTGATTCATCAGTACGAACCAGGGGAATGCTCCTGGGACCTACAGCAATGGTCTCAGCTATACATTCTTTGGTTGTATCTGCGTATGAATTTGATCTGAAACAGATGAAAGAATAAGAATCTAAAAAGGTAAATTTCTGGAGAAATGCTAAAATCAAAGTTAAAAAAGTGTACCTGACTTTGTTATGGTAGAGGATGAGAAGCTGTGGGCGGGGGTCTACTGCAATACGAGGTAAGATTATATATGGCAAATATTTAAACTTAGAAAATTTATCCCAGTAGAAGACACATTGCCTTAATCCCTCTCAGAATGCGTCCCCATTCTTCAAGCACATTACGTCATTATTCTTGCCACTTAGTGAAGCAGTCCCGGAAGGCCTCTTTTGCACGCATCTTTACAAGCTACAGTCAAAATACAGTGAATGATGCTGTGGACACCACTCAGTGGAAAAGCAGGCTCATCCATCTGGTTCTCCAAGGCAGGTCCTGCATGACCTCCAGCTCTTCCACAAAGTCAAAATGACCAGGAGAGAAAACACCTGAATCAATTCAGGACATCAAGTCAGCCCTGACAGCACAGCTGAAGACACTCACAAAACAGCATTCCCAGAGCTGTTTCAGAAAGCAGCAGAATGCTGGGATGAGTGTGTTTGAACACAGAGTATTTTTAGGAGGATGAGTGACAATGTACTCTTTTATTGTAATAACTGATTTTAAAGCTTAACCATTCACCAAAGTTTGAGATGATACAAACAGCAAGTCAGTAATCCAGAGTCTGTCAGTAGTCCACATAACTCATCTCTTAATTTTTCCATGAAAATTTAGAGAAGATTCATATGCAATTGCTGTGACAATTCTCTTATCCATATTTACCTTGTGTTTCCTTTAGGCAGCAATGTCTTTTGATGTGTATGTGTTTAACTTTAACAAGTCTATACTATATGTGGTTCCATAGTGCGTTTTGTGTCCTACTTAAACCAAAAAAAATTTTGCCTACTCTGAGGTTGCAAATATTCTCTCCCAGAAGTTTCAGAGCTTTAATTTTTCTAGTAGATCAGTGATTCCTACGTAAGGTAGGAATCAAGGCACATTTTGTTTCATATGGATCAAATTATTGCTAATGCATTTTTCAGAAAAATACATCCTTCCCAGTGAATTACCCTGTTGTCTTTGTAGAAACCAAGTGACCTTGTATTCATGGATCCATTGTTTACCTGTTTTTCAGTTTACTAACTGATCTCAGAACTTACTCAAACTGATTGTAACTTCACGGTAAGTTTTGAGACCAGTCAGTACATATCCCCTTTTTGTTCATTTGTTTTTATCTCTATTTTCAAAGTGACTTGACTAATTTAGGCCCTCTATTATGCTTTATCAGTTTCCCAGAATCAGCTTGTCAGTATCAACAAAAAGGGTAAGCCATTTGAGATTTTGTTTGCTAAATCATGTAAATTTGACAAAGATTCTGAAACTGCAAAATCATAAAACAAACAAACGAAAAGAAGCCTCGCTGTGTATTGGATAGATTAGGTAAGAAGAACTTTTGACTGCCTTGCCCACTATAAATGTTTATAATTATTGCTTGTGTGAATGGTAATTTACATAACAATATTCCTAAATAGTTGCATATCTGTCTGCTCATTGCATTATGACTAGGTTTTAGTATCATTAAGAATTTGCTGAGGACTTTTTACTTGATGTTTACTTAATGAATAAAGAAACAAATATTCAGGAAATGAATTATCTTTCTCAAAATAACACAGCTGGTGAGTGCTGGAGGCAGATCCTAAAAAAAATAGCACAGGGGCTGATAGAAGAAGACAGCCTGGCTCTTGGTTCTTTTCTGTCCGCAGCCCTGAGCTCATCTGATTTGCCTCCCACTGTTCTGTCTCCTTCTTAGTCCACAGAGTTGTTTCTTAGCGTCAACCCAAAGTTCAGAGCACTGCTGGAAGCCTGGGTCCCCCACCATTGGATCAGGCTAGTAGGTTAGGGTTGGTCCCACTCCATCAGTCCCTCTGTCCTGAGTACCTGCCCTGCCACGGCCACTTCTGGGTTAGCACCAGACCACAGCATGACAGCTGATCTGCAAGGGACAGAGACCAGTGGTGCATGTTGTGGTGGACAGTTTCCACTTTTCTCTTTTAGATAATCTCATATTGGAAGCTTCTGGATAACTCATGTCATCTCTCTGTCTCTCTGTCTCTCTCTCTCTCTGTCTCTCTCTCTCTCTGTCTCTCTCTCTGTCTCTCTCTCTCTCTCTGCCTCTCTCTCTCTCTCTCTCTCTCTCTCTCTCTCTCTCTCTCTCTGACTTTTTGGGTTTCCTGTCCATTTCAGGTGCTGGAGTGGTTTTTTTGTTTGTTTTGTTTTGTTTTGTTTTTGCTGATTTTAATCATTGAAAGAGTAGCCCAAGTAAATTAACTGAGAAAGACGATGAATTCAGAGTGTTCATGGCTGGCAGTCCACCGCTTAGCAGAAACAATTGAATTAATACTGAAAGGTATGCAAACATTTACTTTAGAGTTCTGTGCCAGGTTTTGGTGGAATATTAATTTTTATGGACACACTAATAAACTGGTACTACTTTGGGGTGAAAAAATAAAAGGTGTAATGGAAATGCTGACACAATCCTGAAAATTTTACTTTACTCCATCAAAACTATAAACACTTTACTGATTCAGGGGTCTGGAATGAACTGAGTAAACTATACGTTTTCTAACTTTAAAAATTTTCAATAAGTCATTTCCATGTTCTCAAGCCCCTTCCTGGTACTAAATGTCCTGCTGGAACAATGTTTTTCCCCAGACTGGACACGTGAAAAGAGTTGAATAAAATTTATCCATGAGCGGTTTCCAGATGCCAGGATTCTTGCAGAGACAGTCAGGATGGGAAAAGTACGCCACCTGCTCAACACTCACTCAAGGAGCTGCCTCTGACATCCTGAGACCCAGCAGAGGCGCCAGTGAGTGACTGGAGAGAGGGTGGCTGAGGTCACAGGAAGGCCTCATCTTCGAACTTGAAGTAAACTAGAACCGGCCCCAGAGGCACCAAGTGAATTCTGAAAGGTTTTCTGAGTCCCTGGGCATCTCAGGAACACAAAGGCCATGTGGTGTGTTGATGAGTGTCAGTCCACTTTCCCGTTGGTGGGACACAAAACCCCACACCCGCCACTCAAAGGGGGAGAAGTTTAATGTGGCTGAGGTTTCGGAGCAGAAACGTCATGCAGAGGGTGATGGGAGGGCGGAAGGAGAGCAGAGGAGTGGGGTCAGGGAGGCAGGGCCGGGAACTGTGGGCAGCACCCAAAGTCACATCTCCATGACTACCCCGACATACCCAGAAGTGTGCTTTAGTACTGCTTGTGTGGATTCCAAGCAACCAAGTCAACACAACTGAGCTTAATCACGATAGTTTAGTTCGGGGTCTAGGACAAAGGCAGGTAGGCTTGATTTAAGACAACTTTGCACTACAGTCTAAACCTAGAATTTTAAGTGGTGCTAGGAGCACCTTTCTGGAGATAATTTTCAGAAAGCTTATGCTAGGAAAGTTGAAGAAAATATTGTGGCCTTTACTTAGAAAGCCTAAATATAATTAATTCACTTTGCGGCATGTATATATCACTTAAAGGAGCTCACTTAACAAGTATGTAAATTCTTTGGATATTTTTACATGGGCTATGGCCAGTCATCTTTACCCCAATCCTGTTTGTCTTCAGGAAAAGCATAGTAAACCACATTCTCCAAAATCCTAGAGACAGAGGGCTTCTTGAAGCCACTCATAAAAAACAATAAAGTTATATAGGCAAGTCTCAAACTGAACTCATCATGGGCCTACATTTGGATACTTGTTATAACTCAGCCCTTTATCATCCTGTGAACATTTTACACAACTATTGAACAAAACTAGAATATAAACATAAAGTCATTTAAGAGTGGTAACTTCTGCCACTGTAAATGCAGAATGAAAATTCAAATACAGCTACCAGAGGAAGTCAAGAAAATGAATTTCTCCAAGTATCAATGTCTTACATAATGAATGACGTAACACTACGTCCCTTGGGGAAGTATAATGGTAGCAAAGTAAGATGACTTACGTAGTATGTTTAACACAGTATGTCAGTAGTATGTGAAAGGCACAGTCATTTTATTAGCGCCAATAGGCTAGGCTTTGTTTTACACTCATGGGCATGACTGTGTGGGTCTCTCCCATCTACATTCCATCCTTCTGCTGTCTTGTTGAGGCCTAGTGAGATCCTAGCTCTTAGTACTTCTTGCAGATAGGGACCCTGAAACTAGCCCAAGTCCTCTGCACAGCCTGCATTGAGTGACCTCTTTCAAGGACTTTTTTGGCCCCAGATCCAGAGCTTGAAACCCACATTTCCCTCGGTACATGTGCCTGCCTTCCTGACTACAAAGGCTGCACTCAGTCCCAGCCAAACTGCCCACATGCTGTACTCCTGATCCTACACTTTAGACTACATGTAAAAAGCTAGTATGGAGATGACAGATCCCCAAATTCCATTGCATAATCGGATTATTCTTCTCACCTTTTCCAACTCAGCCTGACAGATCAATGCATTTTTCCAGCTCAGCCCAACAGATCAGTCTGTCCGTTCAGAGAGTTTGCTGTTGCTTATAAAGGTTTGGCTGGGAGGAGACTTCTAAGGAGTGATCTAGATTAAGGGACAGGATTAGGGGCAGAATTGCATTGGTGGTACAGTGGTGAAGGGAGCTTCCAGGGTGTCAGAGCTCAGTCTTAAATGGAGCTCCAGTAAACACTTGTATGGTGTGAAGAGACAGATGGTAAGAGCCTGACTGTGACCTCATCACTGTCACATACTCGGTGTGTGTTAGAGTTTACATCTAGATGCCCCCTCAGGGCCTCCTGTGCACTTAGGTAGGGTTTTTGTAAGGGGACTGTTGTAGTCAGGGGTTGCAAGGTAAACAATTACATGTAGGACACATAATTTATAGTATTATTTATAATGGTTACCCAAGGAGTCAAATACAAAGAAAGTGCAGGAAATCTGCACACACACTAAAGACCTAGAGAATCCAGCTGAGGGCCTGGATCCCATGGTAATGTCCTGCTTGAATTCATCTGAAGACTTAAAACCCATGATAAGGATTAATGCAAGTCTGTCTCATCGATCTACATTGGGAAGGCCTCAAGGTTAGCAGTGGAAGACAGAAAGTCTATGCCACCGAAATGAAGGATCTGTGCCAGTAGGTTGAGGGTTACGCATGGCTGCCAGGTAGTGATGCTCAAAGTATGGACCAGGGATCCTCCCAAAAATACCACAGCTATCTTCAGTGACAATGAGGTCTTAAGCTCCTCTAACAATGAGAACAGCCAAGTTCATATCAGGAATCCAGGGTGACAAGCTTCACCTGGAGACTGTTTGGCACACCATTTTCCCTCTGGAGCCCGGAAGCAAAGCTCAAAATAAGGAACAGAACTCCCCCAAAGTGACCCACAGCCATTCTCAGCAACAAGGTCCTGAGTTCCTTGGACAATGAGAACAATCAAATTCTTATTAGGAAAGAAGCTCAGGAGGCTCTTTCAGAAGAACCAGCAAAAACAGGAGAACCAACAGCACTAAACGGCAACTCTAAACTCTTCCTCTCAGGTCTCCTTTTTATGCTGGCAACTGTCCTCAGGTGGGCCATCCACACTTAGCACTATACTGATTCAGTTCAGTGGTGTTTAAGTTGACCATCAGCTTTCAGTCAACCACAGGGACTTCTAGCTGAAGGGCTGTTAGGAAGTGGGATGTAGTAGGAAGAGGTGTGGCTGGGGGCGTGGCCTGGGAGGGTTTAACTTCCTGTTCTAGACAGCTCTTCCTTCTGTGCTTCCTGACTGCCATGATGTGAGCAGCTCTTCCACTGCTGTGCCCCTCTGCCATGCCACAGAGCCAGTAGACTAAGGACTGAAACCTCTACAAACTGTGAGCCAAAACCAGTCTTCCCTCCTTCCAGTTGCAGACTTAGGTGTTGTGTCTTAGCAATGAAGGAAGTGACTAAGACAGTATGTGACTTTATGTGATCTGACCTCCCACTTATACCAGTTTCATCTTGAAAATGAGTCATTGTGGTGCCTGCCTACTGAGTAAGGTTGAAAACACACATAAATATCACATAGTAAATCCCAACTGTTAGGAAACAAAATATGATCATGGATAAGTATTAAAATTTTTTTCCAAAACAGAGGCTTCTGAGCTCTCACCTATAACACAAAACTGTTCCAAGACTATCCTCCAGATACTAATAAAACTGCAGGGGCTCAATTCTTGTGATCAGAGAGATGAAAATGGGGGTTGCTAGGTGTGGAGGGCACCTCTTAAAAAGGCCGAGTTCTGTGATGCTATGCCTAAGCCCCTGCAAATGTTTTCATGGTTTTAGCATCAGGTTGCTTGCTATTTTACTTTGTGAAATGTAGGTAGCATGGAAGACAGCTCTAGGGCTCACTGAATAAGAAGAGTGGAGTGGAGAAAGAAATCTGGCGGTCAGACTAAGCTGCTAATTCATACACTTAAGTCCAAAGCCTATTGGCTGAGTAATGGGAGTTCTTCCACAGATACAGAGAAAGGAGTTCTGCTCATGTCAATGTTTATAAAAGTCCTGAATCAAGTCTACCGGGGAGCTTCACGTGTCGAGAAATATAAAATCTGACTGCAACCCAAATGCAAGCTCATGTAAGCATGGGGAAAGGCGACTCCCCAAACTTTCAGACTTCATGACAACTGCTTTCCAGTCGTCACAAGCTTTCTCTGCTGTGTATAAAGACTTGCCTGGGTTGCCCTTTTGCTGCTGCAGAGGGAGCTGGTCATGGTTAGAAAAGAAGCAGAAGTTTGGCTGGCATTCATTACGTAAGACTTGCTTCGAATCTAACTCCTATTATGCAATATTATTTAACTCTTGGTGGCCCCCTGATTTTCACATGTTGCTATATGTAAATATCTAAGCTTTGTTCTCCGATGTATGTACGTCTTGATAACAAAACCAAGTATGATCTCAGAGTTTTATTATTTGATTTGAGAGATTTACAAGCAAAACAAGTAGGTAGTTTATGCTTGGTAAAATTTATGTGTTTATTGATCTGAACTGGTGTGTTCTTAATGCTACAACACCTCAACTCTTCTACCCCCAGGATTTCTGAAAGAGTTCAAGAAGATGGTATTTTATATATTTGAAAAACACTGTTAATTTCTATTAGCTTTCTATGAAGCCAATTGTATTCAAGATAATCTCATATTTTGTAAAGCAAAATTTGGAATTGTATCAACTTGGATGTAAACTACTGTGTAGATGGTAAGAATGCGCTGTAATGCAACAGATTCACAGACTGTGGAGCTAGAAAACTTTTGAAAAGTCTGACATTTTATTGTCTAGGATGATGGAGCACAATAGACTTTAGATTCAACAAATAGCCAGTGACTCAAATCGCTTTCACATGAAGGATTCCGTTCCTTGTCTAGTCAAGACCTGAGTTCTCACATCTATGGCTGCTGGACACTTCCTTAGCTTCACCTTTTGGATATGAGCATTTCCCTTCAAGAAGTGATACCTGTTTAGTGTAGGAATGATGCTCAACCATCTTTGTGTCTTCTGTGTATCTACAGCTCAGGGCTTGTCTATTAGTGCTAATGTATGAAAAACCATCATTTCCCCCACCTGCATGATTTAAAACATCCGCCCCAGGCAAGCCTACAGCTGCTCCTAGCAGAAGCTTTAACCTTCAGATTTTGCCATTTCTCCCCATCTCTGTGATACTCAAATCTTGATATGATTCTCATTGATTTTACAGAATTTTCAGCCTTGTGGCTGGTTTTAAATTCTTTCCCCTGGCTAGGCTCTTTCTCTTCACTCCTATTCTAGATAATAATAAAGTTCCTTCTATTTGTGTTTATGAAATAATTCCCAAAGTATTCCTAAGTATTTCTTCTTCAACCAACATGAAAATTAAGAGGGTTGCTTATTTTCCCGGATTCTAAGCTGACTATATATATATACACATTGGTCTTTTTCCTTTTTATCGGTACCGGGGATCGAACTCACGACTGCTTGCTTCCAAAGCAGGCGCTTATGCCGCTGAGCTAAATCCCCAGCCCCTATATTTTCAATATCACATCATTTTTTCTATTTCTTTCATTTAGATTTTCACACTTTAATATGTAAGATGCTTTGAGGTACCAGTAATAAAAGACACAACCACCAACAACTGAAACCATATGGACATTTGGAACCATAAACTGCATAAAATTCAGACTTGGTTCAGCAGCTCCATTAAGACTGCAGGCTGTCACTTTTTGGATTCAAGAGAAGTATTGTTGTTCCTGATAGTTCGTCCTTTTATGCTTGAAATAGAAAGTTCATTCCTTTTCACGTAAATATGTAGGACAGAAATAAAGGAGAAAACCTTTTTGCAAAGTCACTGAATAAACTTTACTTAAGTTCTCGTGAGCACGGTTGGGCAAATGATCTCACCTGCAATTCCTCAAAAGATCTATCTATGTCTTCATTTCTGGAATCAATAAATTTGATCTTATTGGAAAAAGGATCTTTGCAAGGTGATTGTGTTAAGTGTCTTGAGAAAGAAATCTCATGTCAGCCCAAATTCAGTGTAAATGTCCTGGTAAGAGGAAGAGCAGTCTGTGACCAGAGATGACAGAGCCTGACAGGATTTGGCCACAATAGGAAGGTGGCTTTAGCCACAGAAATTGGCAAAGGCCCAGAACCGTAACACTAGAGCCCCCAGATGGAGTCCAGCCCTGCTGACAAATTTGACTGCAAAATTCTGGCCTCCAGAACTGTGTGAGAATGAATTTTGCTCATGTTTTTGTTTGTTTGGATTAGACTTTATTTTTAGAACTTTGTTTTAAATTCTCTGAAAAACTGGAAATTCACAGAGTACCTATATTACAACCTGTGCTGTAATAACCTCAAACATAAATACCCTTCTATCACCAACCTCTGTGGCAAAAGACATGTATTATCCGTTACAGTTCAGGAACCTAGACACGCCACTATCAAAGTTCACGATTCACCTGAGGTTCATTTTGAGTGTTGTGTATTTTTGGGGTTTTTAAAAATGTCAAATGACACATATCCACTATCAGAATATCAGACAGAGTAGTTTCACTGCCCTAAAAGTGCTCTGTTCTCTATTTATCATCCTTTCCCGCTCAGCTCCCCACAACCGCTCGTCCTTTTCTCTGTCTTTATGGTTTTGCTGTTTCGGAATGTCATAAACTCTGAATCGTATACTATGGCAGGATTCAGGGTTCTCTGCAGAAATGGAACCAAGAAAATTTAGATTTGTAGGGATAAAGAGGTTGATTATAAGGAACTGGCCTATGCAATTGTGGAGATTAGTGAACCCTGAGACCCACAGGACAAGACCACATGCTAGAGGACCAAGAAAAGCCAACGTTTCAATTAAATCTACAGGCAGGAAATAGGCATAGGACTGAGAAGAGTGTGGGGCAGATGGGAAAGGGAAAGGGGCAGCCCTGTGTTCTATGCAGGCCTTTGACTGGTTGAATGAAGCCCATTCCACCCACATTGTGATGAAAACAACCTACTTTACTCATTCTACCAATGTGAATGTCAACTTTGTCCAAAAAAAAAAAATACTCTCCCAAGACACCCAGAGCACTGTCTGCTTAAATATCTTGAGCCCCACAACCCAGAGAAGCAGGCACATAAAATCCATCACGGCAAATATCTGTGTAACTATTGAAGATTGGCTTCTTTCTCTTAGTAGTACACATTTGAGTTTCCTCTCTTTGCAGGGCTTGAGATTTCATTTTCTCTTGGCTCTGAATTATATATATATAATATATATTATGTTATATATATATTATATATATATACACACACATTATGTTTATCCTTTCTTCTTTCACCCACTGAAGACATAGTGGTTGCTTCCAGTTTTCAACAATTATAAATAAGAGTGTGGCAAATATTTGTGTGGAGGTTCAAGTGCAGACAAATGTTTCCACTTTATCTGTGTAAATACCAAAGAATGTGACTGCAAGATCATATGGGAAGAGCATGCTTAGTTTTGTAAAAATTATTTCGCTGTTTTAAGCCACCACACTTGGGCTAACTTATTGCAGCAGTCCAGGAAGTTACTGTAGCCATTTCTGTACGGAATTCAGGAAAGACAGAAATATACACCTAGCGTTTTTTGCTTCACACAGGAGGTGGGCTTAGTCTTCCACTGGGGAAGAGTGGTGGAAATGGCTTTTGGAGAGGGAACCGTGTGATTATGTAGGATCCTGGGAAAGTACAATTGCAGCATTTTTTCCTACCTGAATTTTCACTGTTGTTAGAGTAGATCTTACTCTGGCTTCAGAAGTCAGAGTTCTTCAGTAACACAAATAATAACCAGCATTTCTATAGACTTATGGTTTAGAAAATATTCTCTTCTGCACTAACTCATGAGTTCCTAGTGACAGCCCTCAGAGGTAAAAATAAATTAGAGGGTTCGCTTTGTAGTAGGGAGGAAAAGACAGGACACAAAAGCATCTGCTATGAACTGAGCTCTAACGTTACTTTCTGGATCACCCTGGCCATCCACTTGCCTCTCTAAGCCTCAGTTTTAACATCTGAAAACTGGGGTCAATACCAATAAAGTACAATGAGGTGTTGGTATTCTGCATTTATGTGTGTGATTGCATTTATCACTAATTACCACATTTCTTAATATAATAAATCTCCATGATCATTAATATTGCTACATGTAGGAAAAACCCAGGTTGACTGGATTAGTATCAAATACTTACAAAGGGCAAGTATTTTGGCTTCATCATGAACATCCTGTATGAAGTGTATAATACATATTTAAACCTTTATAAAAACTATTTTAAATTCTGTCAAGGGTAAACTCATGCCATGCAATGCATGAAAAGAATGTAGACTCATATTTAAGAGTGAACCATCCTGTGCTGTGAGTTTTCACAGCCATAAAAACAATGGTATTTTGATATGGTCTGTCTAATCAATATGGAGTGAACCTGGGACAAGTCAAAGCTTGTGTTATTTTATTTCACTTTCCCAAAAGGCTTTGGATATTTGGGGTTAAAAAAAACTCAGACAGGATTGTGCAAATAAATTATAGTTCTGCAAAACAGACGAGCATATTTTAAAATGCCTAGCTGCCTGTACACATTTATAGCTGTATTTCACGGTGTTCTCAGGACAGTGAGTATCACGTTTCACAAATACCATGCAGACCCATCCACCCAGGGAACAGTGGGGGAGGAACGCACACTTGCTAAAGCTTGCATTATGTGCTTCCTGGGTACTTATTCGCTAAATTCTCAGAACAGAATTCTCTGTTAAAAGTTTACTATTGCTATTGCTGTTTCTTTTATGGATGACTTTACGGGTTCATTTTATGGATAGAGACTCTGGGACTCACAGAATTCCTGCGATGGTTCCCAAAATCATTTTGTTCTTAAGGCAGAGTAAAAGCAGACACAGGCCTGTCTTGGTTCAAACCTACACTGTGTGTGTTTTGTCTAACAAAGTCATGCTCGTTAATACATTAGTTAAACTGGAATGAGGAAGAAGCAAAACAAAGCCCGGGAAAGTCTAATTCCTCCACAAAGCTGTGTATTCATTCCGAGCTGCAGTCAGCCCTGGAGTCCCACTTAGCAGTCAGGGGTTCAGGTAAGGAAGGGGCCAGGAGGGAATCCGAGCTCTGCATCTGGACTGTCGCCACAGGAAGTCTTGCTGGAATATTTTAGGAATCGATGCCAACTCAAACAAACATTGGAGGTTCAGGAGATTATTTCAGGGATCCATGAGCAGAGATGGAAAACCCACGATGCTTAAGAAAAATGCTTTATGGAAGACATAATCAAAATATAAAAATTAAATTTTCTGGTACCCTGTAGGATAAGTGCTGCCTTCCAAAATGGAAAGAAAGAATCCATATGGTTAAATCATGTACAGAGTTGGAAGGATTTAGTGACAAAGATCTTTTTTATGTAAGAATGATGTAGTTTAACATTTGGACTATTTGTTCTATGAATGTTTTAAATAAATTTCCCTAAAACCATTTGTACAAAGATGAAAATTAAAGATATTTCTACTTCCAGAAAATGCATACATGGATAAAAAATTTTATCTATTTTCTTTGTCCAGAGGAATTTAGTAATTTTTTTTAACTTTAAAAAAATAAATTTTTTTTGGTACCAAGAATCAAACTTACAACCTTGTGCTTGCCAGGCAGGCTCTGTGCCACTGAGCTATATCCCTGGCTCAGTGACAGAGTTTTCAATCCCTAAAAAAACAGAATATACAAGTTTGTAGAGTTTAATTTATTAGTTCTTTAACATAATTAGTGGCTCGTTGCACATTTTAGAGAGTTTAATTACCATTCTCTAGAGACCTGAGAGTATCTAAAAGATCTTCCTGAAGCAGTGAATTTAATTAGAAGCCACAAAAGTTATATTTTGTTTAGAAGCTCCCTCTCAAAGGAAGGTGAATTGTACGCCCAGCCAGCAACTGACTGTCCTTCCTTGGAAACAGCGGAGTAGGCTAGCACCTAGCAGGAGACACAAGGATCTGCCTGTACACTGAGTAATGCTGGTATTAGAGAAAAGGGAATTGTAAAAGAGACATTCAGAAATATCTTCTAAAATGTTTCCAGAATTTAAACTCAACGTGTATAAATTCTTGATTCTTATTTCTGTAAATACACCTCGCAGACTGTCGTGTGCCTAAGAACCCCCTGTGGGTCCTATTTAAATGCAGTTCAGGGCTCAGTGGCTTTGAAGTAGAGCCCAAGCTCTTTTTTTCAGCCCAGCCCTAGGAAATCAGTGACAGACCAATCTCCTCTGTTGCTGAGAAAGTAAGAAGGCTTCTCCTGGACGCGGAATCCTTTGCTAAGCCTGCAACTTGTCCTAGGTAATTCAGGAGCTTAGTCATTCTGTAAGAATGCACCAAAGCATGCTATACCTGAAATCCAATGAAATAATTTGTACTTATGTCCAAATATTTGCTCATAAATGAAAGCGACAGACCCACCCATAGACTCACAAGGTATTTCAGTAGCACCCTGCTTCTTTCGATGAGCTGACTTACAGAAATGCGAGCACTTTCTGCACCTCAACTCTGACTTAGGATGCCATCTCTGAGGGAGGTCTAGATCCACATCTTACCAGAATTTTACAAAAAAGTAAAGTATCTTCAGGCTAAAAATCATCTTTGTAGATAGAGCTTGGTGCATTTCATATATTTAACTAAATCACAAAATGTAGAGAGCCAAAATGAGGATAAATATTCACCTTTGTATAACATAAACACTGAAGAAGACTTCCTGGCATCCCATCCTTTATCGTCATCCAAAGTTAGCCTGTCAAGAGAATATAAGTATTTTGGTGCATGAAGATAACTTTTGCAACTGCAAAACCCAAATCTAAGTCAACTTCTTTCTAGCTTTCCTCATTCACCCCATGAGTGGCCCGAAAGGAGAAATATAAAGATTTCCAAGTCTAAATATCATATGCCTCCATCCCTGCCTCAATGTCTGTGCTCATGGGCTTTCTCTTTGCAGACATGAGATGCCCAGCAACCACAATTTAAAAGAGGAATGGTTACATGTAGCTCACGATTACAGGAGGTTCAGTCCATGTTCAGTTCTCACCTTGCTGGAAACCAGAACCATCAGGTGGAAAGGCAGTGTGTGGCAGAACAGAGCAGCTTGGCTCCTGGAAGCCCGGAAGCCTTGCAAGACAAAAGATGCCAGAGAGGAAGGGGCCTGGGAGACATAGAGTGCCCAAGGCCCACCTCCATGACACACTCAGACACACCCACAAGTGTGCTCTATTTTGCTATTCTGTGTTTCTTATTCCAGTATAGTCGGCCAGTATAGATCAATTGTCACAATGCCCATCAATCAATAAAAATAACCTGCAAGATAAGCAAAGAAGCAGAAGAAAAATGATTTAAAAAGTGATTAACAAATACATGCTCAGAGATATTGGAACCATCAAATTTGAACTCTAAAATGCAGAAGGATCTAGGTGAAAAAATTTGGTGACATAAATGGATAGATGGAGACACTTCATAGAGGGGCCAAAAGGTTGGAAAAAATTCAAATAGAGCTTTGAAATAGAATATGTGGTATCAGATGAAATTCTGTATGATGATCATTTCTAGACTTAGCAAAAATGAGACAGAAATAACTGAGTCTAAAAATGGATTGTTACCAGACAACAAGGAGCAAAGTGTTAGTGTGCCGTCCCTTAGGTGGCCCTCAGCAGAATGATGCAGAGCAGAAACTGGTCAATAGAAACTCCCAGACCAGAACACTGGCAGGGAGGATAAAAAAAGAAGAAAAGAGCTCCCAAAAGCTATGGGCCAGAGGCAACACTCTTCTAGCAGGTGTGGAATTGGAGTGTGGGGGAAGGAAGAGGCAAAAGCTGGAGAATTGTTTTTGAGATACTGAGAATTCTCTATAAATAATGATTGACATCAAAGACACTTATTCCAGGTCTCACATCCTTACTGTTTTGTTTTGTTTTGTTTTGTTTTGTTTTGTTTTTGAGTACTGGGGATCGAACTCACGACCTTGTGCTTGCTTACCAGGCAGGCACTCATGCCACTGAGCTAAATCTCCAACCAACATTTAAGAATGACAACACACACACACACACACACACACACACACACACACACACGTATAATCACACGCTTCTGGAAACATCATAACTCAGCTGCCAAAAACTAATGGTAAAAAGCCCTGAAGCCAGTCAAGAAGTGAACAGCAATGCATAGAATAACTTACAATGTGTATCTCATCAAAAAACTGCAAATTAAGAATTTTCAAAGTGACTTTAAGAGTAAGAAAAGAGGTTCCCTAATACAAAATAGTTTACTCTGTGAAGTTATTTTTCAAAAAGGAAAAAATAAGTGATTTTTCAGACAGACCAAAACTGAGAAAATCAGTTGTCAGGGTACTCGTTACACATAGTGCACCACGCAGGGGTGAACGATGCGAGACAGAATCTTCCATGCATAAAGGCATGAAAAACACCAGGAATAGCAAAAATAAATACAATATCTCCAGCCTCTTGGAGATACAAGTGAGTATCATCTTGTCAGTCCTATGCAGAGATTTATATGTGTTTAGCTGGATTTCTAAAAAATTTGAAGGTTTTTAAAAATTATTTTATGTTTTGTTAACATATTTTAAAATTGGTTTTTAAAAGCTGGTTAGCATAATCATGTGTGAGAAAAAGGACCCTGTGAACTGAAGACATAGTATGTCTGGCTTAAAAAAAACTTGTAAGAGCAAAAGCCAATTCAGTACTCCATACTCACAATAGCAATGAAGCAGACTAAAAACCAGACTAGAAAACTGTGTACATGTTTGGAGTGAGTCAGACAGGTAGAGTTAAATATGAATATTAGCTAAAATTTCTACATACCACTCCAAAGCCCTTGCATGTTTACGTGTACTTAATCCTCACCAAGCCCTCTGGGGCAGGGATGTAAAATTCATTTTTAAAGATAGCGTGATAGTCAAGCTTAACTGTCACCTTTATTGGTTTGGGACCCACCCAGGGGGTTAGTAAATCACCTTCTGTGTGTGTCTGGAAGAGTCATGGAGGTGTGACCTTAGGCACTTGCCTATCTCTGGACCCTTGCTCTCTGGACTCTTCCCTGTTCTCCTTCTCAGTCACAGTGAACTGAAGAGTTTTACCTGAAACACCTTCCACCATGATGTGTCTGCCTGAAAGCCAGCTGCCCATGGATGGAATCCCCTCAAACCATGAACCCAATTAAACTTTTCCTGGGGTTGTCAGGAATTGTGTCTTAGCAATGGAAAAGCTAACTCATACGGATGGGGAGGTCTAAGCAGAGAGAAATTAAGAAGTCTTTCCTAACGAGTTAGCAAGTAGGAGATATGGATATAAACCCAAGACACTCCACTTAATTGACGTGGTATTAACCACAGATAAAGGAAATCACTGTTGCTTTCTCTAAATGATCTTTCCAAATGACTCATTCTAACATAGCCTGTTTAGCCCAAAAATGATACAGAATAAGAGGTCTTTAAAAGGTTTTATACAACTATAAACTAAAAAGTCTTTATGCTTTGGAGTCGAGAGATAGAAAGTAGGTTTTTGATTGCCCATCTTTCAACTCCGCTCCTAGATTCAAAAGAGTCCATGAACCCCTTCACATAAAAGCCAGATGGTGTATAATACTCATGATCCCACCTTTCCTGTCTCCACACACTAGCAGAGAGTAAACTCATGGGGAAGAATGTGCCCCTCCCATTGTCTGCCCCAATATTTCCCTTGGGCCTTGCCATCAACTGTAAGTAATACTGCATCCACCCTGCACACCAAGCCCTCAGGAAACTCTCTCCTCAGAGCAAATCCAAATGGGCTCAGTGGCCATTCAACACCTTCCCCAGGGATGGACCCACGGGCCTTCTTAATCTCCTCCCAGGAGGGTTAGTACGCTTTGCTTTTATGTTCATCATTCATAGCCCGAAGCACAACTCCCTTACGTACTGTTTTCTCTTATGTAGATAGAACTCTCCATCTTTCTACCTTAGAACCATGAACGGGGGTATCTGTAAACAGTCAGAGAGTGTGGCTTGGCATTTGTTCACCACAACAATTCTCTTTATCGATTAATGACAAGTTTAGAATCATTTTTCTTTCGTGTTACTAAGGGATCAATAATGAGAGAACTGACAAAGCAACTGCAATCTGCAGGCTGCTCTCTCACTCTGACTGGAAATCTTCCAGGTGAAAAAATTTGCTCCACCATCCTCTGCCGCTCACAGCATAAACTTACGACACCGCTAAAACAGGTGGGGCAGTAATTATGTTTATTTGGAGATTGGGGTGAGCTTTATCCCTCTCTTTTTCCTACTATGAAGAAAAGTGCTCTTTGGAATGTATTTTTATACTTGTTAAAGAGGATGTGGGAATAAAACTTTAATTTCTGGAAAAGCTATTAGGAAGAATGCATATTTTATTCTTCCAAGTCATGAGTGCTTTCAGGACCAATTTGTATTGGTCTCCTTCTTTTGCCACTACCCAGGAATGAATGGAAACCTCAGCCACTGGGCAGCACCGCTGCCCACCATTGCAGTGACCACTTAAATGAGAAGACGGAAAGTGCTATGACATGCCTCATCTCCCCGAATGTTCAGCCTAACTGGGAAAACAAATCTTTTTCCAATTGCCCTGCTCCAGTTTTCATGGCTTTGCTACAAATCATGCTAAAGCTCAGTGGCTGGAAAGAAAAATCATTGCTTATTATCTCTCACCATCCTGCGGGTCAGGAATCTCAGAGAAACTGAAATGGATTTTCTGACTTGAAGTCTGTGGGGAGATTGTGATCAGTTAGTGGCTGCGGCTGGGCCCAAGTGAAAGACTCCGTATCACATTTGGCAAAGCCAAGGTTCCTTGGGTCTATTTGCATGTTCTCTCTGATGTAGTCACTCTGCTGAAATTGGATTTGTTTTACATGGTGACTTAACATTCTATCATCTCCTAAGGGGGACAGAACCAGCCTAGACAGACATAAAGTGCATGTTTGTTAAGGTAATTACACTGATCTGTCCAGACTTGAGACGAGGGATGGGGAGAAGTCTGTCTTGTTACACTGAACTGGGTACACTGAGGAGTGTTTACATCTACCATTTATTTAAAACACACATATATCATATTACAATAATAAAATGAACAAGAGGTAAAAAACAAAATAGAGGTTTTTTTCTTTTTTTCATGTACATGTCAACTTTGGAACTTGGTTTCTCTAAGAAAAATTAAATTCTATATAAACCAATTTGGATAGAAGTGAATAGCCATAATAACAATATCACTCACTATTTCTTGACAGCTTTTGAATGAAGTCCATTTTGTACAAAAATCCTTTTAAGTAGGTATTATTTTCATTCACAGAAAAGAAAACTAAAGTACAGAGAAGTGAAACTCTTAAAGTACCGGCTAAAAAATGCAAGGCCAGTATTTGAACCTGAATCACTGGACCCAGCCAAGGCTGCGCTTCGGGGTGGAATAGACTGTACCGTATAACACTGCCCACAGGGAAGGTAGGTTTCACTGATTCAGCCAACTGCCCAGTGGCTGACATCAATCTTCAACCCAGCAGCTCTGGCTTTTCAATTTAGCAACTATCAAACCTGGACAACTTAGCTCATCTCTCCGTGACAAAGTTTATTTCATTGAGACTAAATAAAAATTCATAAAACCACCTGTAAAAATGACTGTGGTAAAGTAACTGATCAATAAAGTTTCAATTGCTACTGTTATAATTACTATTATATTGCTATATTGCCTTATTGCTTACTGCACTATGCACTATGTATTTATTAGGTCACTGTCTTCCTTTAAACATCCTGATCTTGGAGCAAAGCAGTCTTTTCATGAAAATTAAGTTGGATATCAATAACAAGTGGGTCTTGTTGATGGGCTGAATCTACTGAAGAATTTCTGTAACCGAGCATCAGTAGTAGCTTTTAAAGGAGCAGAGACTACAGAGAAAAATTGATACCACAGAGAAAAACTGTTGGTGCATTCATAGTTTCTCCTGGCTGTTGCATCACATAATAAGCCAGCTATTCTTAAGACCAATTATGATTCAACATAATGCATATTTCCCTTTTATCATTTGGTGCAATTTGAAAGATGATTTATTGGCAGAGAATTATTTTTGTATGCATGCAGAACTAGAAAAAGTATGACTAGGAAAAGGGAAGTCACTAAAACATTTACCTAATGTACAAGAAATTGCAACTAAAAGACAAATGATTTAGACACCTCCTCCTACCCTCAAAATTAGTCTCCTTATATAGGACAAACCATTGCATCCTATTTTCAGTTAAGCAAAACTAATTTAGTAAAATTTGGTCTAGATATTGCATAAGACTCATAGTTTAAGTGATTATCTAATGGGCTGAGCTCTTTTCATGCTTATGAATTTTGCCTTGATGTGTAAGGCAGGATACGAAGCCAGATTTTAGGAAAACAGAGCTCTAGGGTAGGTGTTATGCCAAGAAAACTAAAACTAAGACTAAGCTCAGAAAATTGCTCTGTTCCTAGTTCTGTACTACCGGCTATGAACACTGCATTTCTGTTGAAACCTGAAGTACATCAGTTCTGCAATTCTTCATTATTCTTGATCTGTTATTGTCTCCTGTTTCCCTCTGGAGCCCTCTGTCATGTATTCTTCTTCCCGTACGATTCCCAGATATCCTCCCAGGCCTAATAGACACAGCAGAGTGCCCACTTACTTACAGTATACATTTGTGGTGAGAGGGTGCGGTTTCTCTCACTGGAATGTCAACAGCAATAAGTTGTTTTGTGTCTGAGCCACAGTGGTAACAAAGTCTTTTCTTTCTTTCTTTCTTTCTTTCTTTCTTTCTTTCTTTCTTGTCTTTTCCTTTTTGTCATTTAGATACAGAAAAGTATGATCTGGTAGGTTATGCATCGAGGACAAGGGAGCCACAGGATTGAAGGACCCTGGACTCCTGTGTCACACTTTTGGAGAGGTTCACGGTGATCAAGAAACATATGCTTAGTCAAAGAGAGTTCCCTGCAACAAAAATTGCAAAACAACTGCTAGAAAGAAATTTAGTAGAACACAAAAATTGGAAAGACATCCCACATTCATGGATTGGAAGAATTAACAATGATAAAATCCCCATACCACCCAAAGCAAACCACATATTTAGTGTGATCATCATATAATACTAAAGCATTCTCTACAGAAATAGAAAATGCAGTCTAAACTTCACATGAAACCACAAGCCCCCCCCCCAAATAGAAAAAGCAATCTTACATGCAAAGAACAAAGTTAGAAACAGGACAACACTGGGAAGCAGCAGATAATGTGGTATTTCCACACAATGGAGAAATAAATTGGAGTTTCCCATAGGATGCTCTTTGAGACTATAATGTTAAGAGAAATATATCAGATACACAGGCTAAAAAGTATATGATTTCTCTATATGAGAAACCTAAAATTTATATATAAAGCAAAAATGCAAGATAAATAATAGGAAGTAGAAAGATAGATCTTTCTCAAATGGGAAGGGGACCAAGAAATGGAGGCAGGGAGAGGGTATGAAAAAAGAATTAAGATGTGTTAGATACACGTATGAACTCCTTACAGGAGTGCAGTCATTAATTACTGCTAATATGCACTAATAAAAAAGAAAATAATTCTAAAACGCTGTGATTCTATAAACAAAATAACATGCTGTTTGTGTAAAAACCTACACACCAGTGAAAAATATTAAAGAACTCAGTAAAATATCCACCTGTTCACAGTCAACTGATCTTTGGCAAAGGTAACCACTGGAGAAAGGATAGAGTCTTCAAGAAATAATGCAGGCAATCCTGGAAATCTATCTGCAGAAGAATGAAACCAAACTGTACCTCTCTTCATATTTAAAAATAAACACAAAATGAATCAAAGACTTAACTACAAAATCTGAAGCTATGAAACCACTTCAAGACATCAATATAGCCATGCTTCTTTTATATAAGATCCAAAGCCAGGAAAGAAAAACAACTGGGCATTAAGATGATTTCAAATAAAGAAGCTTCTGCAAAGTGAAGGAAGAAAGCCACAGAATGAGACAAACTAAAAGACGGAGAACATATTTACAAACAATCCATCCAATGAGACATTAATATTCATAGTACACAAAGAACTTGCAAACAGTCAATGGTAAAAACATAATTTGATTCAATGAATTGAACAGACATTTCTCAAAAGAAAGCATGTAAATTGTCAACAAGCACATAAATAATGAAGATCACTAATCATCAGGAAACTATAAATCAGTACCATAGTGAGAGCCCATCATATCGCAATTACAATGGCTATTTTTAGAAACACAAAGAAAGTGACAATTCTAGCAAGAATGTGGAGAACTGGGAACTCTTACAGGCTTGACAGGAATGCAGATTACTACAATCATTATGCAAACCAGGGTAGATTTTCCTCTAACGATTAAAATTAGAGCTACCATATGATCTAGCTATCACAATTGTAGTATGTATTCAAAGAAAAGGAAATAAAGCATCAAAGTGGAACTGGAATTCCCATGTTTACTGTAGCACTATTCTCTATAGACGACACAGGATCAATCAAAGTGTCCATGCAGCATTGGATAGACAGATAATGAAAGTGTGCACCTATCTAGAGTCAAATCATGTTTATCTTTACAATCAGTGAAATCCCATGATTTATGCAAAAACAAATGGAACTGGGAGCTATTAAGTGAAATACACCAGGCACAGAAAGATTGATACCACATGGCTCCGTCTTTAGAAACATACTATTATATTAGTCCCGTTAGGAGGAACCTGAGACTTACCAATGCTAAGAAATTTCCTGAAAGCCAATTAAATGTGGAAGTCAGGTTTCAGCCCAGGCTAAGACCTTTTTTGGAAGTGGTGACTCTTCAACTGACTTTGAAGGCTTGAAGCATTATAGAATCACGATCTTTATGAGCTGTGCTAAGGAGTTTGTGTCCACCTGTAAGTGACAAAGGGAACGTAAGAGCTAAGATGAAGGATGGGAGAGTCAACCTCACCCCCTCCAGGTTTCCTCAGTGTTTCTTCTTTCAGAAAATATCTAGGCTGTGATGCATGGTGCTTGGTCCTTAGGACAGAGAAGAAAGTCAGTTCCTTATTGTGGATCTCTCGGGAAAGAACCTACTTGTTCCAGACTCTTTGTTCTTTTCTATCATTGCTTTCTTTTAAAGTTGGATCTCTGAGAAAACATCCGAGCATGTCACATGCCATTAGATAAACCAAGCAGAAGAGAGCATGCTGTATTGGTAACAATAACAACAACAACACAAAGATTGTTATCCTGATCAAAGACTTCCTGTTCCTCCTGGCTATCACTACGGAAAGCCTTGAAGGAGCCGTGCATGTGAAACACGGCACAGATGCTGCTCTGGATAGGTTAGTGATTGGGTAACACTGCTGGACCTGGAATAAAAGTACCCAGAAATGGCCACCAGAGAGCAAACAATTAATTCATATGGGACCAGTGAAGACCCAGAGAGGCCTCTTCCCCTCAACGCGCTGGTACCAATGTGCAGGCAAGTGTGCAGGTGTGAAGGGTGACTTCTCTCAGTAACCTGCTCACCTGCAGTTATTCCTCCAATGTCTCATCCATCAGCTGGGGATCAGGAAATGAAAACCTGAATGGTTTTTGTGAAAGCCAGAGAGTAACAAGTTTTCCTTGCAGGGGAGATTGCGGCCCTCAAAACTGGCAAAAGTGGCAAAGTGGACAGGCATTACCAACAAGACTGGTGTCCAGAGTTTGTTCAGTCTGGGCCATTTGAATTTTCATAGCATAGGTATTTGATAAATGTCCCTTTCTTAAAATAACACAACGCAGAGGACCGTGTGGTATTTGAGGGGGCTGCAAATTAAATATGTTCGATTGCAAGGCTTGCCTCCCCTGGGCAATTAGGAAGAGGAGTACAGACTGAGGTGACCTTGATATTAGCAGGAAAGGGATTTCTAAATGTCAGCCTTGCCACAGGGCTGTGGTGTGAGACAAAGAAAGTTATCTGGCTTTCCAGAGACCATTGTTCATCTGTAAATTGTGAATAATTGTATCCACATAATAATGTCATTGGAGAACAAATTAGGTAACATAATAAATATTTGCTGAAAGCCAGTCAGCTACAAGGTATTAGGTAGGGGACAGTCCCCAGCGCAAAGTGGACATCTGCAGGGAGCCCTGAGTATACCAAACCCTCACCCATGGCTGCGGTGCTGTCAGATCGGCTGGTTCCAGCAGCAGTCACCACGATTTTACCTCTCACTTCTGCCTTGAGACTATCACAGGGCATAGTGATAGATGAATGGATGAATCTCAATGTGACTGGGCTCCCTAAGGAAGGCGCTGAGTTACACCCAGAATGTTTTTCCTAAGAGGACAGCAGGTTACATTGCAAGTGTCCCAGTTCATGATCTTCACTGAATAAAAAAGTCTGCGCAAATCATGTAGTTAATCGCAATTGCATGTGAGCTATCTGCTTGCTGGAACACGCAAACCCTTAGGAGGCTAGATCTGGTAGGAGCTCTGCCTCATTTTTAAGAGAATTATGCTCACAGGAAGGGCACAGGTTTGGACAAAAAGAAGCCTTGTGTGAAGGAGTGGGTGGAGAGGCGTACACAGCACTGCAGCACCCAGGCCAGGCTCCTGGCGGCCAGCAGTGGCCCTGCCTCCAGTGCTCCGCCAGCCCTTATGTAACAGAGGGGCTGTTGAGTTCCAGCAGGAAACCCTGAATCCAGACAACACCGGGCTCCAGATGCCGCCGGGTGGCAGCGTGACTGCCTCCTTTCTTTCATCCCCCAGGATAGAGAGATCCAGGGCAGCTTTTCCCTCACAGGCTGAATTCATTAGATTTATTTTCTCCCAACCATGCTGTGGAGAATGAATTGTCCTCATTCATAAACTGACTCCAGACCAAGAGAAAGAGACAGCGGGATCCAGCTATGGCACCTAATAAAACGTTGCCAGTGGAAATCATAAGAGAGAACTGGATGAAAAATCCCAAATCATAAAGATTCTCAGGAACCCACAGTAGAATTCCAACTCTTTTACAGGTCATGGGTGTCAAAATGCTTGGAATTTCGTGTTGCAAAAAAACTTCCTCGCCTTTGAGTATCAGTTTATCCCTGCATTCTGGTGATTCTCAAGGGTTTTTTTTTTTTTCTCTCCAGATAAACACCTTGCTCTCTAAAGAGTGTGCGTTGAGCTTAAAACTAGATCCCAAGTGAGGACTCAAAGCCTTCCGGTTCTGCCTGTCCCTCCCTTAGCCCCGTTCTGCTGGTACGGCTCATGACCACTGTTTGTAATTACCCGTGCCCTGCTGTTGTTGCTTTTGGCAATAAACACTTAGCACATTGCTACTACATTCTGCCAAGACAGCCTGCCCCACTCAGATTTATAGCCTTAAAGATGTAAGGCTAGCTTTCACACAGCAGTTCATCTCATAAAAGAAAGCAATTGTGTTAAAGTCTCTCTCTCCCCATTTCCCTGTATCTGCGACAGCAAAGAATGTCCAAGTGGAAATGCAAATGCTTTTGGTAAGGAAAATGTCAGAGACCCAATGGGGTAAGTGTTTGAAGTCTGATTTGTGGTCCATTTCTCTGTCAACATATAATTTCCTTTCTTCTTGGAAGAAAAAAAGAAGCCAGAAAGCAAAATCACCAATAAAGCAGAGATATCCCATTGAAATCTAATTTTCTCTGCCATAGCCACTATTTCTATCTTTTATCAGTTTCTCCAAGCATCTGTCTCATCCAAGTCAACATGGTAGAAAACAATATAAGACGTATGTGGGTTCCAATTCATTAAATCTCTTGGTTCTCAATCTCTCCATTACTAAATAAATACCATGAAGCATACTTTTGATGGCAAACAACACTGTTTTTATGCTGAAGGTTAAATATATGTTGAAAGGTCTAGAATTCACAATTTTTTTTAGAAAAATTACACAAGTTTCCTTCTTTTCTTCCCGTCCATCTTTCTCTTGGCCATAACATTTCCTCTGTAAACTTCTTAGATCACTCTCTCTCAGTAGAAGCTACCCAGCAAAACCATCATAACCAGCCTTTCAGATATCCACATTTTGCTTCTTTCTTCCTTCAATGTTTCAAAACACTTCTCTGACTTTTTTTTAGTTATTGTTGTGTTGGTAATCAAACCTTAGTGAAAAAAAACAGCATCACATGGTCACTATTCTGCCCTTCTTGTGGGACTTCCTCACTTTAATAAACACAGGGGCAGGGGTTGACCCAGTGTTCTGAGGCCATCCCAAAAAGTAAGCACACATTTTCTTTATGCCCATTAAGACATGGCATGGAAGCAGGGCCAGATCGCGAAGTTGTAAACAAAAGGCCTGATCTTGCCTCTAAAGAATCTGTAGCCTGGTGTCAGAGACAGATGTATAGAAACAGTGAAAAGGTTGGATTCCAGTGAGCATTAGAGAAAAGCAGTACCAGGAGTCATAGGAGAACATGGGAGAAGATGATTTCCAGTTAGAGAAATACAGGAACCTCCCTTCCTTCATTTTTAAACCAAAATTTTAAGGACGAAGCTTGGCAAGGGTGACTTGAATAGAACCACATTCTATATAATGCAAAATGCTTTCGGAGAAAAGCAAGAGGAGTATGGAAAATATAAATGTTAGGTTTGGGTTATAGAGTACAGTAGAAAATAAATTATAAACAGAGTTGGTGAAAAATATTTGAGGGCTCTGCTCGGCAGTTTAAGAAACCCAAATTTTTTATTTGCAGTAAAAATCCATTGTGGCTTCTGAAGCAGGGAAGTTGATGACGTTGTGAGAGAGACCAGTCTGGTGGTAAATTTGTATCCAGGGCACGATGACAACCTGAAAGTGGTCACTGTAACTCAGGTCCACACAAGGAACAGGAGGCAGAGAGTGACAGAGGTGACAGAAGGAAGGAACAGGTGGCTGGGATGTTCCAGAGCAGGAGCAAAAGGGCTTGGCTTGCTCCCAGGGTGTGGATGGTATCAGAACAAGAACGGTCAAAGATGAACCAATGTTGTTTTTCCTTTTTCAGGAAGACTAAATATACCATAATGGCATCTGTGGAATGGGCACTTCAGAACTTGATTTGGGGTTTTACAGAGAACAAATAGTCCTTAAGCAGAATATTTACAGTCTCGGACAGCGAAAATCCCTCCAGATCACTGGTACCTCATCCATGAACAGGCTTCCTGACTCACAGGGAGAGTATCGCACTGGATTGCTGTGAAAATCTGGCAACGTCATCAGCGAGGCTTGTATTTCCTAAATTATCAAGTCCATTCACAAAGTAGAGGATCAATAAATCATTCAAATCCCTACCCTCCCCAGAGAGATGAGTTCAAGTCCCTCCTTGTGGGGTTCGCCCCTACCTGTGAGCACCCTGATCTATGAGGAGACTGGCTGTTTAGAAGTCTCAAGGAAATAGTTTCTAAGTATCATATTTTTAAAAATCTGATCTAACAGTCACTTTTCACTGCCAATGTTTTCTGGATGGAAATCAGCCCCATTAATGGTTTTGGCAGAAAAGGATTCCAAAATGAAAACAGGAGAACAAAAGCCACTGATGCAGGAGATGGAAAGGTCTGCACTGCCTTCCCAGCAGCCGGCTCTCGGCTCTTGTGGCTCCACCCAGGAGCAGCTCCAGAATGCAGACCAGCAAGGCCGGCACCACGAGGCCTGGGACGCAGGAGAGAGTTAAAGGTAGCAGCCCAGATGCTAGGAAGGAAGCCTTCTGTGCCCTCAGATTGAGAGGAGGATTGGTGAAGCAGGCAGTGGTCTACTTAGCTTAGTAGTTCCTACAGGGTTGCTAGGAGTTCCAAGACGGTAAGAGGATCAGCGAAAGCTTTCAAAAACCTGTGATTATAGCTTCTGACTCTGCTGGAAATCAGGGGTTGGAGAAAGAGACCTGTGATGAAAAACTGCTCCAAGATTTGTGGTCATGACAGGGAGACTTCGTATCTGACCTAAATATAACTATAGTATTAAATAACTGCCAGTTTCCTCTCCCGCCTATATACATATACATGTATTTTGTAATTTATTTGTATATTTATATCCAGATTTTGTCCTACGAGGAATTAAAGAAGCTTTAAAATTAGTAGGAAAGGAAAAAGTAAATAAATGAGGAATGTGGAAGAAAGGAGAAATAAAAGAAAACATAATATGATGATAAGCAAAAAGAAAAAAAAAACATACACACTTGCCAGAGTTGCCAACTGATTATGCCTTAAATATCTTGGTGTGAATATAAACATTAAAGCATGCCCCATCTTCATGAATACCTAGAAGGCACACACCTACTTTTGGTGGTAGTATTGCAGAAAAACCAGTATCAAATCTTACCCATTGAACGGAAGAATCTAGAAGGCAAATTTATTGATTTTACCACAGTGGGCTCAGGGGCTGTAACAGAATCCATGTAGCTAGTCAAGAGCCAGCTCTGAGTACAGTTTAAATACACCTTACAAACAGAAAGTACAAGGCAGATGGTGGGTTATTACATGGTTGGTTACATGAATTAAGTCACATATTATCAGGCAAGTTAACTCTAAATAGATTCACTTAAAAGGAATTGTTTCCAGTAATAAGCTGGGAACAAGGGGAAGAGGTTCAAACAGCACAAAGTTAAAAGTATTCCTGACTGGGTCACTTAATCAAAGTCCTTGAAGTAAGTTAGAATAGTCAAACTGGATCAGCACATTACAGAAGAAAAGCAGCTGGACCCAGAAAGCCAAGGCTGATTGAATTCAGCAGGGTGTTTACATGACAGGCAGCAGGAGCATAAGCAGAGGCTACTATTTGATCTCTAACTTACTAAAACATGTCTATAAGCCTGTTAATTTGTAACTGTGCCCTTGCTACTCATGTAAGTGTGTCTTTGCCCTTAGAGTAAGACTACTTAGTTGCTTTTCTCATTGTTGAGACAAAATACCTGACACCTAAAGTCAGAGGAGGAAAGGTTTATGTAGCTCATAGTTTATAGCAGTTTTAGTCTATAATCGGCTGGCTCCAAGGCAGGGTGGCATGGCAGACAGGCATTGTAGAGGAGAAAAAGTTCATGCTGGGCAAAAAGTAGTAAGGCAATAAGGGCCTTAGCAACATTTTTGGTCTCTTTTTTATTCTGTCTCAACTGTTGGAGTTAAAGCAGTGTGAAGCCAGTGAACTGATCAAACTCTCTTGATCCCAGCATCACATGCTCCAGATTCAGCCACCTCTAAAAAGCCTGCCTCCTCATGATTACATGAGGCTTTAGGATACATCTAGACACAAACTATGGTATTCCATCCCTGGTCTCCCAAAGACTCATGCACATTCTTTTATGCAAAAGGTATTTAGTCCATCTCTAAGAATTACCAAAGTCCTAACAGTTTCAGCATTGCCAAAACATCCACGTACAAAATCTTTATTGAGATTTACAGCAAACTCAACTGCAAGCTCTCTATAAATGAAAAGAAAGCTAAACACTACCAATGAACAATGATATAACATAAATATTTCTATTCAAAAAGGTACAAACAGGATAGAAAGGAACAGTGCCAAAACAAGTCCAAAATCCAGTAGGGTATCCATTAAGTCCTGAAGTTCCATGTCCAACATCTGAGACAACTGATAGCAATATGTGAAGTCCGTGCCATCCTGCCTTGGAGCCATGAAAATACACAGTGACGTACTTAGAAGAAAAGTAACAGTACGTGTGCACCTTAGACTTGTATAGTTCAGGGGTAGCAAATGAGATAGCAATTGAGGCAAAATGTTTACACAAGTTTAATCTATCTAAGGAGTATTTTAATGCTCAATAGTATATTCTTACCTAAAGAATTTCTATAAATTTGAAACTATTTCCAACTAAAGTGTTTTTTGAAAGAATAATTTTCAGTAGAATTGAAAAGCAAAGTTTACATTTTACTGTGTAATAGTGTATTTAAGGAAATTACAAAGTAAAAAAATTTGATTGTAAGAAAAAATATTACTTTTCTCTGCTTAACTGGCTTTCTTAATGTTTTCAAGACTATACTGTTTATATAGAAATATACAGTAGATTGAAAAACTCACAACTGTAATATCCTTATCTAGTTTTAAAAAGATAATATTTATTGTTGATCTAATTACAAAATTAATACATGCACACACAAATGCATAGAGTACAAAAAGGAAAATCACCCTTAGCTTTCTCCCAAACACTTTAGATATGTATTTGCAAAAAATTATCATATAATGCAGTTTTGAAATTTGACTTTTGTAAACTTGATATAAAGTTTTCTATAAAATGTAAACATTTAAACAGCTGGATCTGAGCCTCACCTATACCAATTTGTTCCTTTTATTTTCTTTTGTGTAAATGCATTAGTTGAGATGTTAAATAGAGAGATGGAAACTTAGAAGATAATGTAATTGTATGGTAAATTTTAGGACTTTTCATAATGTAATTTAGGAAGAAAAATTTTGCCAATAAATTATAACTGACCAAATTAATGTCTATGCTTCTACTTAAAAGAGCAATTTCAACGGGTATTGAGATTTCATTTTATTATCACTTTTTTTCCAGCAAAAGCTAATGGTAGTACTGGAACAATTAAAGGCAATTTTTGGTTTCTTGTGAAGCCTTTTCCAGTGAATGGATACAGGAGTTTTCAGTTAACACCCGCCTTTGATTTTTAGTGGAATTTAAAATTATAGATGAGTGATAGGCAGAAGATGAAAGCAGAAATAGAGAGAAATCTTGAAAGTTTAATGAGCTTCTTGGTTTCTCCATACCTAGATAAAATTTAAATGTGACTATATCATAGAAACCAAGAAAGATTTATAACGGCCTATTACTTCTCTCAGGATCCTGGAGAACTTTATCCTTGAAGGATCAGGAAACAAAACAGAAGAGCACTTTTCACTTGGGGAACAACTGATAAATTCTTACACTAACTACACCATTCTTTAAAACCCACTAAGGCTTTACCATTGCAGCCTTTTAAGGAAAAATTGTTGGTTTGCTTGACAAAGAAGCCAAATTGGAAGAAAGTGAGTTTAGGAATGTTTCTACAACACCTTTTCAAGCAATCTGGAAATAAAATACATTCTGGAGGATTCTAGGTAGAGTCAGAATGATGCAAGTTAATATTCAAGGTAATGTATCTAATTGAATATTTCTTTCTTGTTTTGAAAGTTCCTAAGATTGCTTTCATCTTTATTAATTCCCAAAGCACTGTTTAAAAAATACGATCTACCTCTGTCCCTCAAAACTTCAGGCCTCACTGCTGACTTCTTGTGAGATGTTTTTTTTTTTTTTTTTTTTTTTTTTTTTTGGTCTTTTTCCTTTTTATTGGTACCAGGGATTGAACTCACGACCGCCTGCTTGCAAGGCAGGCGCTTATGCCGCTGAGCTAAATCCCCAGCCCCTACTGCTGACTTCTTTTTTGAACTGGGGAAGAGATAGCAAAATGCAATATTTTGAAATATTGCCTAATTTTATTGCCTAATTTCCATTGCTTTTCAATCATATTTATTATTCGTTTGTATTTCTCCAAATGTCCCTAATACTTACATTAGTCTACCCGTGCTCTACATTCATATTGGGATTTCAGGCTCCTAAACCTCTATGAGAGAGAGTGGATGGAATAATTAGAAACCACACATCTGATGCAATTTGCCTGGGTCTTCTCAGAAAAAAGTGAACCTCAGTTCAGTTGATGTTCTTAAGGAAGTGTAGTCACTATAGGTGATCATCATTTTCACCCATGGGAAAGACCAGACCCAAGTATGGTCTTTAGAGTTTGAATCCTACTATTGAAGGTTGGGAATCCTATAGGCTAAGAGGAGACTGTATTCTCTGTCTTTCAGTTCATGGTTGAAGAATACAAGTTCCAGAGAGACAGTGAGAGATGGTTTGCAGTGAGAGATGGTTTGCAGAATGAGTTTAAAAGTCACATCTTGGGCTCTTTTGTGGAGCAGATTTTTTGTATCATCCCCACTCTTAAATGAGGAATGTCTAACAGGATTACAAAATAACTGCAGACAATTAGGAGATTTTGACATAAGACCTATTACAGACGTTTGGATTTAGCCTTTAAAATACTTTTCAACAGCTGTTAGACTGAAAGTATTCTGGCTGGTCTGGAAAATATGTGCCTATCTTAATTATAATTTTTCTCTGATACACCACCTAACTGGATATAGCAAGTTACCCAGCTGAATGTGGTATTATGGAATCTCCAGAATGGTTAATTCAGATACAGTGTCTCTGCTCAGCTTTTGGTTCATAATATGTGGATAGATGGCTGATGGGTTCCTTCCCTTTGCAAGCCAAAGATATTGTCTTGAAAAATAAAGATAAAACTGTGAGTAGGGGCTGGGGATTTAGCTCAGCGGCATATGCGCATGCCTTGCAAGCAGGCAGTCGTGAGTTCGATCCCTGGTACCGATAAAAACGAAAAAGACAAAAACAAACAAAAAAAAACTGTGAGTAGATAAATGATAATATTCACATTTATCTTCAATTGTTGAGGTGAAAGATTCTTACTGTGTGCTATCATAAAGCATCATATATAAACACAGTAAGAGCTGTTGAAAATAAAGATTTTTGAAAGACATATGATATAATCACTTTATTCCAAATTCTTATTTTACAAGTAATACTTAATAATGCTGTGGAATGACAAACAATGGAAGGAAGTAAAGAAAGAAAAAAGGGAAAAGAGGAAAGGAGGGAAAGACAAAATTTACATATAACCTTTCCTTTAACTACAGAACTATCTATAATCTTCATGTCCTCTTTTCTGTACAAATTATTTTAATACATCAGCATAGAGACAGGCATTATTTGAGGCATAATAATAAAAACTACAATTCATCTTTAAAAATTAGTATGACCAAACATTTCATCTTTGAATGTTCTTCAAACTGAGGAAGCATACATGTATTTTGAGGAAGTGTGTATGTACTTTATTATTTTCCAAGTTTTGCTAGTATAATAAATATATTTGAGCAGCACTGTTTGTTTTAAAGTAGAGCATAAATTTCTAGCAGACAAAAAGAACACCAAAAACCAAAACAAAATTGCATCACAAAGATGTTTTCTTGCGGTTCCTGACACACAGATTAAATTGCTGTAGACAGAGCCTGTGCCAACCCATCATAAAACGAGCTATTCTCAAAATCCTTCACAAGTGACACGAGTTGAAATGAAGGCAGGTTTTGTTACAGGGATGGTGTTAAGTTCATGACTGCATGACTGTGCTGTCTCCACTTTCCACACGCACATGAAATTAGAGAAAAGTAGGTCATATAGTGCAGACTGCTGTCTCCCTGGCTTTTTTTTTTTTTGCAGCAAACATGGATGTGGTAAGGAAAGTAAGATCACAACAATGAAGAAACCTTCACTATAAATCCAGTTAGGGAATTAAAATACGAGAAACATGTTTTCTACAAAATACAAGAAGAAAAATAGAGCCGATGGGTTTCACACAGCACAGGAGTTGGGTCTGCTGGAACACAGCAGTTTCAGCAAGATGAGATATTCGACTGCTACTTGATAAACACGGCGAGAGGAAGAAGAAAGGCTGGTCACTTGCAGAGGAAATTAGTTGTGGGTATCTGAATATATTAGGCAAAATATTATGCACAGTGTCACAGGCAAATTGCTTGCTTTACCCTAGAAATACTGCTACACCAGATGCTCACGAAATCTTTCTATTTCTGAACTACACTCTAAAAACCACCCTGCTGGCCATTCCACCAACCATAGCCATTATCTGATTAAAGATGCACGCACAGAGATTATGTCTACACTTACTCAGGGAAAACTTATAAACATTGTATTGTTATTTATGAACTCTGGGACTTAAACAGTTGTGGGTCTGTAAAAGGGAGAGTATATATGAGAATATCTGAAAAGTTTCATTGATTCTGTCATTTTAAATTGCAATAAAGAACAAAAATTTACAAAAACATTTTAGATACATTCAAAGGTAATTAAATTCAGTCTAACAAAAAACCAAAATTTAATTTCAGAATAATCATATTTTGAAAGAGATCTATTTAAAAAGCAGCTAAAGATTTCTCTGATTATTAAGAAGTTTAATATGACCTAGAAAAAATAAGGTAGCTACCTCATTTCATCCCCTCGAAGTGTTATAGAAAGCCTAATTTTTCTTAAATCCTTGACAAATACCAAATAATTTGAAAAATAACCTTGTACACCATTACCAAAAAGTGTTCTAAGAAATTCATTGAAGATATTTGTAACCTAAATAGGCAACAAAATGCAAATCTAAGTATTATTTGGTGTTTACCAAAATATACCTAGTGATAGAATAGGACCATCCTCTGTCTGTTCAGAAATATACTTTTTAATGTATAAGAAATACAGAGGATAACCAAAGAAACTTTGAGGAAAATATCAAATTATTTTTCTTTATATACTAGTTTGCCTCTTCTGGCTTCTTTTCACCTATGTTTCAAAACTAAAGAGTATTGCTTGATTTCTGACTGACTTTTTATCTTCTCTGTTCCCTAAGTTAAATTAGTCAAAGGCAATGGTATATTTGACATGGTCTCCCTGTACCAAATTTTATTATTTAAAAAACTTTTTACTATAGATGGGTAGCCATAGCTAAAGTCCTAGAATAACCAAGGTATTTCACTTTGCACTGTAATATGTATCTTCTTATTTATCTTTCAGAACAGTCCTATGAGAGATATTGTTATCTTTATGCAAATATTTCAGACAGTGTCCTTCAGAAAAGTGGCTCTAGTTTAGTGTTACAGTCATAGCACCTGATGAGTTTACAATTTCATCGTAGACTTCTGGTCTTCCAGATTCATCTCTCAGATGTATCATAAATACTGCTTTCTGGCTGTTTCCTGCATGGCATTATTCTCTTTATAAGCCTGCGGGCTATTTCACTGTGGCCTTGTGTCCATGAATAAATTCTCTGTTGAAGAGTAAAGATTTGAAGGATTCATTTAGCATGATTAAAACTTACATTAATTAATTTCTAAATGAGCTAATTTCATGAAAAATATTGAAGCAAACATTACCTACTGACAAAATCTAAGAGAATGATTCTCACATCCTTAGAAGGATCAGAGGTCCCTGGCCAAAGCAGAGAAAATTCATGAAGATACATGATGCTCACACACATGGTTCAGATGCTGCGTGGAGCTACGCTGTAGGAAGAGAGGAGGTATTCAGAACCCAGACATGGACTAGGATCCTCAAGGCCCCCAGTGCAGAGAAGGAGCCAACCTGCTCCTCCAGCTGCATCTCCTGGGTGGTCCCGTAAGGTGGAACCACATAAAGCATTCCTGGTCCAATCTGGAGGTCCCATATGTGCACGGGAAATGAGTGTTTGGAGTATTTCCCAGGAACACTGCACTTCCACGTTCTTCTTTCTCTTTTGCTCCCAGTGATTCAAAAGGCATGATGTCTCCTTAAAATAGTGATTAAGAACACAGTGCTAGAAATAATAAGACTACTGCTACCCTTCGATGGTGACAGAGAAAGGATGTCATCTCATCTTCTGAAAGAACAATATCAAGCACACATTAGCCAATTACTGACTTCTTTTCTCGTGTAACTCTGCTTTCAACTTCTGAAGGATTTCATGTTTTCTTCGTTTCACAGAACAGAAAATTAAGATTCAAGCACCCTGTGGTTCATTCCTATTCCGCCCATCCTAGCAGTCACTTGGCATCCACAAGCTTTCCCGTTGGCCTTTTAGTGTCCCTTACATTCTCTCCCTTTCTGGGATCAGTAACTAGCCTGACAGTGGTTTGCCGTGCTAGTGATGATAACATTCAAGAAAAAACCACAGTTAAAAACACAAGCCACAACACCACCAATGCGTTTGGGAGACTTCCAAGCCGCCCTAACAGTAAAGACTTCCCTGTGACACACTAGAAGAGACTCGAGTGCTCCTGAAACTGTTTATCTAATACGTGTGGGAAATGCATTTAGAGAACTGGTAAATAATTATTTTGTTCCTTATTTTGTGATTCAGTGAAGACATAAAAAGCTACTACAGATTGCCTTTTGACAGAAAAAGCTTGCAATTGAATATGCACTGGGAGTGACACGAAGCACATTATTATTTCACGAAGACAAGCCAACCATGACATCATGCGGCCTCTTTGTACATAAGAACACAATCTTATGGGAAACTATTTGGAGACAGTGGCCCATCTGCTTCTGAAAGTTTTCCACCAAGTTGCTGGAGTCAAAGTGCTGAAACCAGAATAATTTTTTGCAGACATTGATAAATTTATAAGCAACATCATCCCAGCCTTTGCAGCTATTCTTTTTATGCTTTGTGAAAGGCAATGTTTTTAAGACTTCTCGTGACCATCAGAGGAGATGCTGCAGCAGGAATCATTCATTAAACAAGTTGTATAAATCGTCTATTATTTTCCTCCAGTTCACGTCCCATAGGCCTGTGATTACTAGGCTGACAGCTTCCCTTCCTGACTTTTGCATCGGCCTCCCCTCTCCTCTTCTCTTGCGTGCACAGTGGGTGATGACATCAGGTCTGCTGACCAGCAGAGACACAGAAATCTTAAGCAGCTTGCCTGAGGCCACATAGTTGTTTGATGGCAGAAAAGTAATAAATGCTCAGGTGTTTTTGATCCCTAGCTTTCACATATTTTTTTCCCCAAAGTGAGTTTTGTAGAATACTAGTGTCCTGATAAATATAAACAGGCATTTTGGTAAAAATTGGTGTTCCAGGGTCACTGCTTAATATAATTTTACTATTTCCTTTAGTCTTTCACAAGGCTCAAGAGATGCTTAAGGTCATGGAAGTCATATAATTTTTTAAAAGTTCAACTCACTTTTCTCAACTTGTTTGTCCATGAATATCTTGCAAATCCATCACTGTTGTACGGTACACACTTCAGAAAACATCACACTATGGAAAAGGTGTAAGCATTACTTCATCTCAGGACCGAGAATTTTTCAAGTACATGGACTTGTCCAGTATTTTTTCTTCCTCTCAAAGTAAAGAAAATGTTAGAGCTCCAAGAAAAGCAGTGAATAAGTTTGTAGTGTTTGAGAGATAAAACTCACGATGTGGGTATTAATTAGAAAAGGGTTAAACACATGGATGCCAGTTTTTTGAACTCATGAACAACTTTGTGGAAACCAAAGAGGAGAGGATCTATCAAAAAGTCTTCTCACATTGTAGAAAACTATGTTTAATGCATTGCAAATAAGGATAAACATTAGGCAAGAAGGCAGTGACATGGGTAAATCACCTAAATTTATAAATATGTATCAAGCGTGTATTGAGAACCTACTATTTCAGTAATGCTACAAATCTCAATCTCTCTTCTCCTTACAGAGTAACATTGCTATTCAATAATCAAGCTATTAAAACAGATAAATATCTGAAAGCTATTAAACTAGATAAATATCTGAAAGTCAGGCAGATAATCATAGTAAAGTTTAGGGGAAGACTAAATACACATTCAATTACTGCCCTCTCTGGCTTGTATGTCAGTGTTTTACGAGCCAGTAGATTTCACATAGAAACTCCGATCACACCAAAGATCCTTCCACCGGTCCTCTCTGCCTTAGCGAGCTAAAAGACCAAGTTTCTTGTACTCACTTGCTAACAACTATTTACCTGAGCTCATTTATATCTGGTAAGTTCCTTAATCATTATTTCTTTTGCTATATTGTAATAGCTTTATATAGAACAGTGATCTAGCTAGTACAGGCAGTAGACTTAGTACCATGGATCACTTCTTACCTAAATACATTTCGATCCTTTTCATTGGCCCATATCCAGCCATCCTAGTAAGTAAATGTCCCAACTATTATCCTAGGTAAGGGGAAAAAATTGGCCTTGAAGCATCTAAAGTCCTAAAATTCTGTGATTTTTCTGTGATACCCAAGGACATACATGTTCTCCTTAATACCTGGTGGAATTTAGGAAGATGCCATCAGCCAGATGGAAATGGACAACAATTTGAATCAAATTCTAGTCTCTGGAGCCTGGTCATGTAGTATAAAAGCAAACAACATGTCCCTGGTGCCCCCCAAGCTGTAAAAATTATTCCCCTTCCAAGTCTAAGTCATTGCAAGAAGGTACCAGAGGTACCTATGCCAGCAAAGTTACCATGAACTCAGATAACTACAGAGATCAATATCAGGCTAAATGTTATATTTAGCTCATTTGGGCTCAAATGAAGTAATGACTTGGCTCTGAAATTTGAAAAAGAAATCACCAAAATTCAAGAATGTTTTCAAGGTGCCAAAATAGTCTTGTTTTGGTCACTCTGGTCAACAAATAGAGCTAGATATCCTGAGACTAAATGATCAGCAGATTCATTGCTACTCCCAGAATGCAGTGCAGTACTCACAGGTGGACTGTGTCCACTCGAACCCTTACAACTGCATCCAAGCCCCGTGCTCCCATTGGCCGGTCCTTACTAACCACGCACTAAGGTAGCCCAGCAGATCTCGCAGCTGTTGTGAAGTCACGGCCGAGTTCTGCCAAGATCCCAGGAGAACTGAATCACTGTGAGTCATGATTTCCCCAGAACGGGTAGAAACCTTCGTTTACAACCAGGCTCCTATAACTCAAGAACAGCTTTGCTGCCAGGAAAAGGACAGGTAAACTCTGATACTAAAACTTTCCCAAGAGATTGAGCTGGCACAAAGCTACTGAGATTCTTTGACCACTTTGCTAATTTCTAGAAGACTTCCCAGCGGACAAAGAAATGGTCATTTATCTTTCAACTTGCAAACTTAATAACCTGTCACCATTGCTCTGTGGAGCCTCAAAATAAGATTTATGACTCAAACCAGAACATTCTGTTTCTTTTTAAAGAAGGAAAATTCTGAGAACTTGCTTGGGCCTACTTCTGCTGGCTTTTTCTCACGTGGGTCAAACCGTCTGTTAGTATATGATCTTGTGTCTTTTCATTTCTGGGGTCTGGTTCCCCACATGTAACTTTCAGCGAATGGACCCTGTAGCCCTCCGTCCGAGTTAAGCCTCCCCTGGCTTAGGATAGCTTTCCAAGGTCTTTGTGGCCTCTGTAGCAGTAGTGTTATTTTAAGATAAAGCTACAGAGTGGTGCTCTGTATGTATTTTCTTGTTTTACATTTTTTTTCTGCATCTTCCTTTTCGTTTTTCTTCTTCTACAAGTCAGTAACAGTTCAGTGCATGAACTCTAGGATCCGTTTCTGATTCAGATCATAACTCCCTGACCTGCTAAGCCTGTGGGCTGGGAAAAGTTCCTGGACTTTTCTGTGCCTCTAATATCTCACCTGTAACAGTGGTAGTATAGAATCTAACACACAGATCTGTGATAATAATCTGATAATAATCCAGCCGGGTAATATCACAAGTCCTTAGCACAGTGTCTGAGATAGCAAATGCTCACTTACATTTATTGTTGTCTCTATTGACCTGCAGAACATAGAAATCGTATTTTATACATCACTCACCCATCTCATAGTCCTAGGCAGTACCAGAGTTGAAGTTCAAAATCAGGCCAACCTTAAAACAAAGTCGAAGTTATCTATATAGGCACATACAGTATACATTCACTGAACAAAAAGATTCATTAATGTTTTAATAATTATATTTCACACTCTGCCTGGTACATAGGGTATCAGCAGACAGGAAATGAGTGACAGAGGAGCTAAAACTGGGGGGGGGGACCCAGCAGGCTTAAGCAGTTTTGCTTAAAACTGGGTGATGCCGGCAGCCCTTGATGAGGTGAGTGGGCTCAAAGCCATCACACCAGGTATCAGCAGGCGCTCTGTCACCCACTCCTGCTCTGGTCCCTCGTCTCTTACCCACATGGTGTTCCAGTCCCTGTAGGACACACTTATTCCTTTACCTCGCTCTACTCTGCAACCCAGCCTATGCCTGCTCCATCACCTGAATTCCAGACCTTCGGCCTTCAGCTGAGTCTGTCTTGTGTCCCTAGGGTCTTTGGACTCAGAGGGAGATGCTCAGACCAACCAAGGCAGGAATTTCCCTCCACCCTGGGACGTTGTCACTAGTAGTGTATGTTTGAAATGTAACATAATTACCTTCATCCTGGGGAGCTGATACACACACATCTCGATCAGTTTTGAGAGCTTGTTTGGAAGGTCTGGTAGGAAATGCAGCTACCCGTACACATACCGAGGAACAGTCTTCCTCTAAAGGGTGGTTCTCCACTTCCACTAAGTCCACAAGTTCATCAGGGACAAACATGGAGTGTCCAGGGAGCAAAGGTCACGACCATCCAGATCAGATGCATCAGCCTTGGGGACCAGCGGGGTGACAACGGTGGCGGCCAGGTCCCCCTCACATCCTGGATCAGTTTTACTCCCGCTCTCTCCCGCTTTCTCTGTCCTTACATCTCCTTCTTGTCTTCACAAAGTCTGTCTTCCTGTTTCCTGTCATTTCTCTTTTATTTGTGCTTAATCATTTATACTTTGATTTGCTCATGTAAGAGAAAACATGTAATATTGAACTTTGTGTCTGATTTACTTCACTTAGCATGGTGGTCACAAGGTAGATTCTTTTTCCTAAAAAACAAAATGAGTCAAATATATCACTCTTTATGAATGAATAGTACTTCACTGAGTACAGCACATATTGCACATGCATTTTTAAAGCATTCATCTGTATCGGGCCACTTCCATAATTTAGGTATTGTGATTTATTCTACTATAAAAATTTGTATGCATGGATCACTGTAATACGATGTTTTTAAATCTTTTGGGGAAGACACCTAAAAAGAGATACAGTTAAGTCATGCAGAATTTCCATTTTTTAGTTTTTTGAACAATCTCCATACTGATTTCCACAGTGGCAAAAGCAGGAGAGTTTTTAAAGTGCAGAGTCTAGAATCCCCACACAAAATCTGTTGAGCTGGACTTTTTAACAGGCTCTCTAGGACCGGTTCATACATGCAGGGGTCTGAGCAGGGTGCAAGTACTCAGACACCACCGCCCCTCACTTAGAAATGGGGGGCCATCTTCCTGCCCTGAATCCAATGTCGTCTCTCCCTGACCCAGGTGCCCAACAGGCCCAGCTGCTGTCTTACCTTGTGACAATACATGTGTCACTCCCCCTCACTTGGCCTCCTGTCCCCTCAGGAGCTCCAGCCAGCAGGACTGGGACCCTTGCCACCCGCGCTCTTCCATGGAACACCACTGCCTCCTAGTCACCCACGGCCAAGTGGGAAGTGCAGCCATGGTGGGGGAGACCTAGCGATAGCCCTTGAGTCCTGCCCTGTCCGCACTGCTGGCCACATCTCTTCTCTCATGGCCTCACGGTGATCCAGGCTTGATGATCTCCAAAACTGTCCCCCTCGCATGCCAGTGGATTCGAAGCCACATAGATAGCATTTGCTCATCTGCAGTGGCTTGTCTCGTTTCGGTGAATTCCAAGGGCAAGGACAGCAATGGGACGTTTGTCTGAGGGACCTAGTGCAGTACCCGGTAGCTTTCCTTGAAGGCTCAGACAATTATTAAATATTTCCTTGAGGACTGAGGAACTTCCAGGGCACCAGAATTAGCGCTATGCATTTGTTCTGTCATTGTAATTATTAAGTGCACATTTCTTTTGTGATCATGTGGCTTCTATAATTTTACTGGGGGGGAAAAGGCATCTTTCCATCATGGTGACACCTGTTTTATATTGCATCCTAAGGCAGACAATTTAGTGTAATGAAAACAACGTGGAATCAGAAATGCTGCTTAAGGATCCTAAAATGACACTGTCCTGTGATTTGAATCCAGCTTTTACCTTCTGTGAAGATAATGATAATAATTCCAAATTCTTGCAGTTGTGATACTGCTAAGGTCTGCAGCAAAAACCCTAAAATCTTACACACTTCTTGACATTGTATTTTTTCCAAAACTATTATTCTGACTTAAGGTCTTTTACATCAAGGTTTTCATCATTTTTCTTATAAATATGCTGGCATACAGTACAGCTCCAGAATTAACACCAACAGTGTTTCCACTTTGAAATTAGGAGGTGACTATATGACTACTTTTACTTTCCACTCACCAAGTAAACCATGGAAATTTCAAAATTAACAAGAGAGTTGTGCAGTGACTCAGATGACTGAAAAAGATTAAAATTCTTTTAAAAAATAAACTTGGTGAATGAGTCTTCTTGATTTGAAGAAGGAAATATGCTGCTCAATACTGGAAATTGTGAAAAACCAATGCAATCCCAGTTACCCCTGGGATTCTAGGATTTCTCGAGACTGCTTACCAGAAAGTATTTAACAGTTTTAGAAACTGGGTAGTAGGAACAAACAAATGAATGAAAGAAGAAAGGAGGGAAGAGAAGAGGAAGGAGAGAAAGGAAGGATAGAGGAAAGAAGGGCCAAGGATGGCCAGATCTGAGTCACGCAACTTTTAAGTCTGGTAATGATATAGTCAGACACTTTTTAGCCTTGATGAACATATGTAAAAATACTTTTCACTCTCTGTTATGAAATCTTTGTTTTCCTCCAAAAGGATCTGTTTTTCTAAAGACTTCCATAACCGTATTAGTCTCATGTACTACTCTGAAATAGGATCTTGCTGCTTCATATGCAGCCAAAGTGCACTTCTCATACCTTTTTAAGAATTTGTCCCAAAACTGTGACTGCTTTGGCCGCTAAGATAGGTCAGAATGGTGCCGGTTCCTCAAAAAGCATTCAGTGTGCTCAGTAGCTGCTGCTTTGTGCTCTTACATGCAGAAGTCACTGAAGAAGCCTGACGTTCTCAGGCCTCCATGCTGGAAAAGACTGCTTGGTTGGGAGGCAGCTGTTGCAACCCTGGCCTCCAAGCCTGATGGCGGGGCCGCCAGGTGCAGTCCTTCCAGGGGAGAATTTCTAAATTCCTGGTCCACGAAACCAAAATATTTAAGTCAGTACAATTTCAGGTAGGTTCTTTTTTCATAGCCAAAAATAACTGAAACAGGTTCATATCCAAGAACACAAGTTTCTATGCGTTCATACAGACAACTCAAATCCTAGGGTAAATAAAGTTGGAAAGTGGGGAATAGGAAAGGCAAAAATGTGTGCCAGCTGAGTAGAGAAAGGAGCAGAATGTGGCTGTGAAGTACAGGACTTGGGACTCCGCAGTGACTGGAATTCTCTACCAGGAGGCCCCTTGGCCTGATAACAGATGTGTACCACAAGGACAAACTGCCGGGAAACTGTGCACAGAAGCAAGTAATTAGGGCCTCAGTGAGGACTGGGTTGTAACTGCTCCAGAATAACACTGCACGGTGTTACGATAATACCTGCTTCACAGACTGTTTGAAAATTAAATGAGGAGTTAAAAAGTGTTTGGCATAGTACTCCACACAAATGACCAGTAACCGGCAGGTATTTTAAAAATTATTATCACCTTATTATTTTTGTTATTATTATCAAACTGAGTCTCAAGATGTGAACTGACTTGCCCAAGACCAGCCAACAAAAAAAGAATCTGTGCTCATGTTTTGGTTGGAATCTCCAAAGGCTTTTTCTTGGTTGCTTGTTTAGAAAACCAGGAAGAAAGTGAAATAGCACCATCAGAATTTAAGAAATGAAGTCCTGCAAATCCACCTAGCATGAGGATGTGGAGTTGCTGTTCTTACACATTTTTATAGCAGTTCCATGGATGTTTATTTCTGAGCATGAAGAATCCAGGGAAAGGGTTGCCAATGGAAATATCTTCCACGGAAAAAGTCCTAGATTTTACTTGGGATGTTCTTAATTCAAAATTTTGGAGTAACATGAGTAAAAAAAGATGGAGGAAAATAGGTCCCCAGGACACAGGGAGGATCTGAAGCAAGAACGAAGCCCACATGGAGAGTAAGGAGAGACTTCAACAAAGAAGAAGCAAGCAACAGGCAGTGCCTTCCCCCTGAGTTGGACTCACTGCATGGGAGGAGCAGTTCAAATGTGAGACACACAGAGACCCCAGAGGCCTCCACAGAGAGAGGCCATAGTGGGAGGGAGCAGCGGGTGTGGTAGGGAGCACTACTGGTGGTGAGTGCCACAGGATCGTGAGTCCCAGGAGAGAAGCTGATTGTCTGGAGCCACCTTGGAGAGGGGCCGGCTGACATGACAACTCGGAACAGTTGCTGGATCTATCTAGGGGCTCCCAACTGAGTTCCAGCCCACAGAAGGTGCACTGGCTGCTGCAGGTGGAATGGGTCTGGTTCCAACTTCAAGGTCAGACACCAGCCTGAATTTCAGGGGAAATAAAGGTGTGGGTTCACTGAGATTATCCATTGCCTAAAGCTCCTGCTGGCTTGCTGGGATAAATCAACCCAGATCTGGACTCTGCCTCCACATGTTGTCTGCCAGTGACAGCCGGGACAAACCTGGAGGTGGACATTTTTTCTCTCTCTCTCTTTTTCTTTTTTTTTTTTTCTTTTCATTGTTTTATCTTGTTTTTATGTGACTGTGGATGCAGTATATTTGTAGTTGTTCTGTTCTTCCTTTTCTCTTTTCCTCCTGTCATCTGTACCAGTTTTCCGACGTTCTCATGATCTTCCCTTGTTCTCCAGCCTTAATTCTGATCTCTTTCTCTTCTTCTATTTCTCTATTTTCCCCCTAATCCTTTCTAAGTTTTCCCCTTGAGGGTAAAATTGGCATATTGAGAGATTATTTACTGCATACAATTTTCTGGTTCATTTTAGATTTTGTTATATAACCACAAATCTAGTTCATTGGCTGAAAGTAGCAAGTTAATAGTTACCCAAGTTTGTGATTTTCTGGACTGTTTGATGCTATGGTTATTGATGATTGTACCACCTTAGCCAAAGTGATGTAATTGTTTTAACCTGATGTTCTTCCTGGTATACCAAGAGTGGGAAAGCCTAAAGGTCATACAAATACTCTGGGCCAGTGCCAGAGAAACAGGGGCTGGGCTGAGCAGGCAACAACTTCTCATTCCCAACAAAAGGAAGAGGAATCTTGTAATAGACTCAAAATCCAAAAACTGGCTACACCTGGAAGACTCCTCTGAGAAGCAGGAATTTCCTAAGGGTTCTAAATACCAGCAATAGAGCAACTCACCTAAGGCAATTTACAAGCATCAACCCAGGAATTGAACTTTTTTAAAAAGGTAGAAAATGAGAAGACATTTAAAACAAGATGCAACCCCAGATATGCAGTCCACCACAGCCAAACCCAGGGGGAAATGAGGTGGGACAATCCAAAAACCACCCACCTGGTCTCTTTGAAGTGGTAACAACAAAGCAATTGGACAAGGTTCCAGAAAAGATCAAATGAAAAATAATTTCTCAGATAACTACAGAGATGGTGATCACACTTAGTGAAAAACACGCTTAGTGACTCAAGAGTAGATATGGATTTTAAAAATAGAGGGGCTGAGGAAAATGATGGAAACATCAAATGTTCAATATAGGAAAGAAATGAAATTCATAGAACAGATTCAAGCTGATATCCAGGAGACTAAAACTTCCATTAAAAGTATCTGCAATAGAAAAAACCAGTGTAAAGACAGAATCTCAGACACAGAAGACAGGCTTGAGGTTAGTGATCATGAAAAGAAAGAATTCTTAAAAATAGGAAGTGAAGGGCCAGTAATAGTGCTCAGCAATACAGCACCTGCCTGGCAAGCACAAGATCCTGAGTTCAATTTTTGGTACTCCCCCCCCAAAAAAAAGTAGCACAAGAAATCAATCTAGCAACTGCTAAATGATGCAAAGAAGAATAACAAAAGACTGACTGGAGTCAATGAAAAAGTAGGACATAGAATAAATGATATAAAAAACTTGTCCACAGACACCATAGCAGCAAACTTCCCTAGCAGGGAAAAAGAATTTGACATACATATAAGTGAAGTACAAAGAATTTCAGTTAACCATGATCAAAAAAAATCCACAGCAAAGCATATAATAATCAAGATTGCAGAAATGCAACAGAAGAATAGAATATTAAAAGTTATTAGAAAAAATAAACAAATCATCTGTAAAGGAAAGCCCATCAGAATCACAGCTGACTTCTTAGCACAAACTCTCAAGTCAACAAGAACTTGCAGTAAAGTGTTTAAAACCCAAACAGAAAACAACCTCCAGCCCAAATTGATGTACCCACAAAACTATCTTTCAAAACTGAAGGAGAAACAAGATACTTCCATGACAAAGAACACCTACCTGAGGAAATTCATGAGCACCAAATTGGCATTCCGTAATGTTCTGAAGGTCATTCTAAAAAGAGATAACAAGGATCATAACTCCATTAACCCCCACGGAATGAATCTATCAAGCAAAGCAAACAGCCAAATCGAGGGGGGAGGGAAAGGGCACCAACAACAGGAAGATAACATGACAAGGATAAGTCCATATATATCAGTTATAACACTCAGTGTTAATGGTCCCCATTCACAACCAAAGGAAACAATAGCAGGATGGAGCAAAAGGAAAGATTCAACAATATGCTACATACAAGAAACACATTTAATTCAAAAGGAAATACAGAGACTCAAAGTCAGAGGATGGGAAAGAATTCTCCATGTGACAGAAACCTAGAAGAAAGCAGGGGTAGCTCTTCTATTTGTAGACTATTAACTTGTAATATTATTAATCTACCCAAGAAAGTGGATCCCCTGCTTATCATTTATTCACCCAAACAGTAAACGTTTCATGAGCATGTATAACAATCTAGTCCTTCATAGTACCAAGGTAAATTGAACACATGATCCCTGCTTCCACATTAATTAATCTATTACCAACTTTTTTTACCTTTTCCTTTTGTCTTTCCTTTTATTTCTACAGGTTTGGTCAAGTGGCCATACATTTCTTTCTTTAATTGTGCATTTTCTCTGAACATTTTGATTGTGTTAATGGCTAACTTTCTTTTCTGGCTATAGTAATTCAGATATAATATTTCTTTAATGATAGAAGCCATTCCTTTGATCACATCTTGTATTTCCCCAGTGATTTTCTTGACCACTAATGATCCTTCCCCCTCCACATCGTCCAACCACATAAGATTTGCAAACTGCACTGACATCCCCGCCTCCTCACATCTCTGCTTCCTCACTCTGCAGTGTGCTATTCCCTCAGTCTGCTAGGGTTAGATCAGTAAGGTTTCCCCTGCCATCTGCCATTTCCAGTCTGATATTCTTACTCTATATGTCCAGCTGCTCTATATCTACTTACAACTTTGGTCACAATGCAAAGATTATCATCCTTCCTCTCTCTCTGGCTGTTACTCTGCGATCCTGAAGTCCCATTTCTGATGTGTTTGCTCTTTGTTTAAAGTTCCTACTTAGCTATCCTCTCCAATAGGGTTAATAACATTCTTTGATATGTTAAAAATCTGGAAATAATCTTAAATAAATGATGTTCTTGAGCTGAAGTCCTTGCTAGCTATTGCATATATATATGATTATATATAAAATTATATATTATCTATAAAATTATATATTATATATAAAATTACATATATCTATAAAATTATATATAATTATATTTATTCTTGAGCTTCAGTCTTTCTTGCTAGTTAGCTATACACACACACACACACACACACACACACACACACATACACCATTTTTTGGTTTCTAATGTTGCATGTGAGAATCACATATTGATACAACTGTTAGTCCTTGTAGGTAACATCTTTGAATGAAATTTTGTGAATCTTTGTTTCTATTCTTGAAGTTGTGAAATTATACTACAGTTCATCTAGATGTGTTTCTTCTCCCACTTTTCCTGTCTAAATTTACTGGGCAGCTTTCGCTTTTTATAATAAATTAGCAATTCATGGGAACAGGGCAAGTATTTTCTTCATTCTTTTGGAAATCTGATTATTTTAGCATGTTACGTATCCTGGGTCTGTTCTCTAAGATTCGTTTCCATAATAATTTCCATTTCTTGATGAGTTTCTTAGAGATATTTATTCCAAATTTTAACTTAGATCTCTGCCATAACTCTTGTCTTCATCTATTATCTACATGTGCTTTTTTTGTTTCTGTGTCATGTTTATAAATATAAAATTTGTTTGATTCCTACTGGTGGCATTTTTCACATTTTCTACAATATTATCCCTCATCTCTCCTCTTACCATGTACTGGAAGCCACTGACATGTCTATTTCTTCTTTCTCTACGTGCTAAGTTTATTTGTCTGATCATTGGATTTTAAGCCCAAGTATTTGACTGTCTTTGATCGTCAGGAAGCCCAGGAATCTCCAGAGCTGGCAGCAGCAGAAGGCCTCTCTGCTTGGCATCATCCAGGCTCCCAGGTATGCAGCTGCTGGTAAAGGCTGGCCCTCTCCAGCTCCTAGGAAGAGAGGAAAGCACCTGCGTGTCCAGCACTCACACAGCTCTCCTTATCAAAGTGCGACCCCTGCATTCACAGCCCTGAGCTGACACATAAACATTCCAGGCTGTGAGCTAACCCACCATGCCCACAATGTTCAGCTTGCCCAGCTGCTGCTCCTCCTACCAATGAGAATGGGCAAATACTTGGTCTGGGGACCCTGCTGTACCTCAGGGCACAGACCTGCTCTTGGCTTAGGGTACTATTTTTGGTTGAGTCCAAACTACCTAAAATGATGACTAGTAAAATAACAAAAGACAAGTATGGTATACTCTAGGAGCCCCCAGATTACACAATTGCCATATTCTGCAAATAAGTTGAGGTTCAGAATGTGTAATAGTGCATTGCACCCCTGGCAGTCATGAGTAATGATAGACATTTTGGAATGAACAGGTTTTTCACAAGCCATCTTGTGCAGTTCTGTCACTGTTCATAAAACACATCTGAGTCAAAAATCCCAACTCAAATGGCACCCACACTTGCTCTAAAACACAATTTTAGTAAAGAATGTTGTGGAGTTGCAGTTAAACAGAGAAACACACTAATAGAGGATCAGAGTTCTGAACCCAGTGAAGAGACTCTAACAATATTCCTAAGTCCTCACTTTCTGCGATCTTATCCTCAGGGATAATAACCTTCTCCATTGCTCTGCTTTATCTCATATTATAAACTTTCATTGTGGTTTTTTAAAAAATCAATCTGGCACTGTCTTTGATAGGTACATGTTATATAATTAATTTCTTTCATCCAATAAGAAATGTAAAAGTATTTGAAACATAAGGAACTTTCTTGACTGTAAATATTATATTTGTAAGATGCTTTCAGTTTTGCTACAACTTTTCAGGAGACGTTTGGACAACTCATGTCCAAATACACCATGTGAAAAGATGATGAGAGCCTGACACTGAATTTGCTGTATTTCTTTTCCCTTTCTCAGAAAGCTGTTATACAAAAATGTTTTCAAATCTCTCAAAACCACCATGTTCCATATTGTCTGAAATAATACCATGGAGCTTCTGTTGTGGGAAAGCATGATCCTTATGATGTTTTTGTTTGATTTGTCTGTCTATCTGTCTGTCTGTCTGCCTGTCTGCTGTCTGTCTGTTTCATGGTGCTGGGGATGAACCACAGGTCCTTGCAGAAGCTAAGCAAATGCTCCAACACTGAACTGGACCTATGGCCCTGTCCCTCTGCATTTACAATTGAGTTCCTGTTAAATCAGAAATCAACTCATAACAGCCACTCTGTGTTCTTAAAACCAAGTTCAGCACAGAACCCTCATTACACCCCAACACTGCAACAAGTTTCAAACCTCGGCAGGCTCCCTGGTTCCACAGTATTATCGGGGACCGGGAAATGAGGAAGGGTAGAGAGAGGACGAAGGCCAGAGTGCGGTTGAGAAAGCCTCCTACACTCTTCTAACCCTAAATGTCTCATCCTTCTGCTATACAGGAGTAGCTCCTCCAAGCAAAGGTGGTCTGTGCTTACATGACCCAGCCCTTTCCGTGCCCACTTTCCGGACACGTTCTCAGCTCCCAGAGCCCTCGTCTTTCTTTCTCCCGCACTGCGTGTGTTCCAGGCAGAGGTGCTGCCTGCATCTTCTACAGCATTTGAGCTGAGAAGAGCTGGAGAATGTCTGCTTTCTTACCGCTGGCGAACTCACAGAGCAAAGAGCAGTGACCAGATCAAGTTGACAGCCACACTTTGCCTACAGTGGCACTGCCTTCGGAGCCTTCTAATACACTCTTCCTACTCCACTCATGCCTTTTGTATATGGAAGAAAAGAGACAACGGGTTACTTACTGTAATTCTAAACTGCGATCTCATAATTTTTTAAACTGAAATTTGGGGCTCTCACCCTTTGTCCCCCACCTCTACTCCCACCGAGCTATATAAAAATAGACAGAGAAGACACCTACGGAATAATTTTTATCACCATTGAAAATATCTGGCCCAGAAAGAAGTTGCCATTTTTAAGACTATTTTCTCTTTAGTCACTGGTGAACAAAACCCTCAGCAGTGTACCTCTAAACCAGATATGAGCCTCAGGTACATAACTCTCAGCTTCCAGAAAAAGCTCACGATTTGAAAGGGATAATTTTCTCTAAAGGCCCAACTTGTCTTGGTGGAAAATCCATTATCCCACAAGTAAGAGCTTGCCTCATGACTGGAGTTATTAAGGGAAGCCAGCAGTAGAACCCAGACCTTGGGGATAAAAACAAAATGACTGAGCAGCTCTTTGGCAAAGCTACCTGAGGGAGTTGGCTTCTTGACAGTGAAAATAGTCTCCACTCTATAAATCATCCAGGTTGGGACAGCCCGGGTCTCAGTCTTCCTTGATGTAGCCATGTGGGAAAGAGTGTCTAGACACTAGAAATCAGAGTATTATGGTAGAACTCTCTGTTTAAATCTGCTAAGACCAGCACCATCAGTGGGCTCTAGCACAGAGCTTTGCAACATCTCTCAAATGTATTTAGCAGCCATCTGAGGTAGACGCTTTCACTTGGAAAGAATAAATTATTCCAAATGGCGTCACCATTTGGCAAAGTACTACTTATTGTTGTTTGGAAAGTATAGCACTACCCTTTAAAAGTGCTTTGTGAAGCAAAGAAATTCATCAAACCGCGAACTCCTATCTGCTCTCTGTGAAGGCAGAGTGACAGGCCTGCCCTCTGTCTTCCAGGAAAACAGCTTCCTTTCGGAGATTTCTGTTGTGTTATCTTAGAAGCATTAAGGAACAAAACAAACAAAGCTATGCACTGACTCTATTTATGATAACTAGCTGCAGAAAGTAGTGAATACATTGAGTGGCAAAAAGCAATTCAGAATGCTAAACAATAACTCCCCGCCAATGATCCCTGTAGTAAGAATCAATGTGAAGACATACACTACAATCCTAAACTCAACTGCTCCACTACATTTGCAGGAAATCTTGGTTGACCCAAGCACCTCTTCGTTTCAGTTTACTACAAGAGCATTATAACTTAGTCTGGCCATGAAACACCTCACACAGTGAGACCTTTATTTGCTGAACAGAAATACTGTTCTATGTGAGAAGAAACAGACCCTAAACTTTTTAAATCATGCCTCATACGCATCATGTGGAAGTTTTTATAAAGTGCAGTGTTTCACATATTTCCCTACATTCTCAGCCTCTTTGCAGCCTATTGTGGTTCTCATTTCCAGAGAAAGAAACAAACACTGGAATGCTGAATGCCTTGCCTGAGATAAACTGAGAAGAGATGGCGGAGCTGGGGTTCATACCAGGTACAGCTGTCTAACAAGCCAAGGACTTTATTTTGTTTAAAGCTGGGAAAGAATTATAAGCTTCTTCAGCCACTCACACAAACTAATATCATGTGAGCAAAGTGTTGGGACATAAAATTAACATCAGTGGGAGAAATGAAAGAAAACAGAGATACTAAAGAAATGTGATTCTGATATCAACTTGACTTAACAATAAGGATGATGGGCTGTGACACAAAACAGACACATTGGAAAGTATTTTCCACCAGAGATTATTACCTTTACAGGTATCAAAGCAGAGGATATTCTGATATTTGACATTTTAATGTTGGACGTTAGGGGTTGGAGAGAAAAGGGTGATTCCCTAAAAGCGTAATGCTGAGGAATAATTTCTTAGATTTCTGGTTAAAATACACCTTCAGTTAACCAACCAGTTGTTGCTGTGTGTGCTGATTATTTTCAAGTACCTGGACATTTTAGCACTGCAAAGAGTGTCTCTATCAAGAAGAACAATCTGGAAGAAAAAAATAATTGCTATCAGCATTCAAAACTATTAAGGGAAGATGTGGAGGAAAGGAATTCATCCACGTGGCTGGTGAGAATACAAAGTTAATACAACCATTAAAGAAAACAACAGAGAAGCACCTCAAAAATTAAAATAGTGCCATCAGATGTAAAAGAACGATGCCATTTTGGGGTATACATCTGTGGAAATAAAATCAGGCGACTTAAGAGATAACGTGAACCGCCTTATTCATTGCAGCATGAATCCCTATAACCAACATCTAAAATTAACCTAAATATCTACCTGTGGGAGAATGGATAAAGAAAATATGATGGGGGCTGGGGATTTAGCTTAGCGGCGTAAGCACCTGCCTTGCAAGCAGGCAGTGGTGAGTTTGATCCCTGGTACCAATGAAAAAAACAAAAAAGAAAACGTGATGGCCAGGTGAAAAGGAATATTACTTAGCCTTTAAAAAGAAGGAAGTTCTGTCTTTTACAGAACTATGGGTGAATTTGGAAAGCATTACATTAATGAAAAAAGGAAAGAACAAAAGACAAACAACATGTGATTTCACTTATACAAGGAAGCTACACAACTAAATGAAATAGAGAGGAAAATGGGATTAACAGAGCATGTGGGTTGTAGGGGATGGATGGGAAAACATTAGATAAGGATATAAAATTTCCTTCTGATAAGACGAATGTGTTCAGTATAACATAGTGACTACAACTGACAACAATATGTTGCATTCTTGAAAACTGTTGAGAGTAGATTTTAAGTAATGACACACACACACAAGAATGTAAAGAAACGCATATGTGCAGTAGCTTTTTCAGCTATTCCAGTGTTTATATTTCAAAACAACATGTTGTATGGAATGAATTATTGTTTATTAAAAATGGATTTAAAAGAGAAAAATAAACACCATTTGAAAAACAGTGACACTCTGTCATTACCTAACTATTCTTCCCCAAGGACAGACAGTAGATAGAGTTGTTTACCAGATCATAAAGAAAGCAGAAATTAGCAGGTTAGAGAAGCAAGCAGATTACATCATCGATTAGGAGTCTTCATCTAAGACACCACATAATAAATACTGAACGGTTAAAACCACCGAGTCTGAAACAGACATCAAAAGCTGGAGACAATGATGGAGTGCAGGGCAAGTGGAGGACTGTGTGGGAAGCAGTGGCCTCAGAGTAAAGGGACAGCAAGATGGGCACTGAGGCAGGAGTGGCTCCCCAAGGGGCTGTTGGAGCCCTGGTGTTGTGGTTGCTATACTGTGTCAACTTGAGCAGTTTAAGTGAGAGACTCAGCAGGTTCTTATTTTGTAAACATTCCCATCCTGTGCAGGAAGAGGGCAAGAAGACTTTGTGAATGCTACACCTGCCCTGGGGACAGGGGTGGCCAGGGTACACTATAAAGGAGGAAAAGAGGCCTGCTCTGTCCCTCCCCACCCTTTTGCTGTGGCTGCTGCCTTGAAGTGTTGCCCCCGTGCCATGCTACCTTGCCTTGGAGCCAGCTGATTACAGATTAGAACCTCCACAAACTGTAAGCTAAGTACACCTTTCCTTCTTTCATTTGAGGTGTTGGGATTTTGTCCCAGCAATGAGAGGAGAGTAACTGAGACACCTGATCAATTGCCTGAGGAGTGTGAGTTCAGACAGACACCTGGTTAGAGCAGGTGGTGTGTGCAAAAGAAACAGCTACACGAGAGGTCTGGGTTAGCAATAGGACTTCCCAGACGAGTGGGGATAGGCAATAGAAAAGCAGGTGGAAAGGGCAGTCAAGCATAACTTAGAATGTGGATGTGGGAGAAAGATGGTACCATAAATAGCATCAGGGCTACCATCCATGACAAATCCTTATTTGAAAGGGAAAAGAAAACAACTTTGGAGATGTTCAGAGGACTTGATCTCACCTCTCCAACACCAAAATGAAGAGCCATTCAGTCCATCTGGCAGGACCCAGGATTCCAGTGAGAACACAGCACTGTCTTCTGTGGCCTGTAGTCTGAGGACTGTCCAACTCCTTGCTCCTCAGATTAGGGCCCACAGCCTGGAAACATCTGGATACTCTTGATGTCCTCTAGCAGTTTACTAGAAGCGCAGAATGTCTAGCTTCTCTGAAAGCCACTCAGCCACAATCCACATTTTAACACAATTTCAAGTGATCGGGATGCAAAATAAATTTTGAAGGGCTCTGCTTCAGTTGATGGTTGGAAACTGGAAGAAGAAATGTCAGTTCATTAGGTGCCAAATCTCTGCTGTAAGCTCCTTAGACTGTAAACAAATTAAAGAGATTTTCACTACATGAATAGATGACAGAGTCATACAACACAGCCACACTCTGCCTTTTTTTCTTACAGAAAATTTAGATTTAAATTAAATGTTTGGGTGGGCATTGCACAAATTAGAAAAAAAGGCCACAAATAGAATATGTTGGATTTTTTGGAAGTAAAGTCACTGTGGTACTGAGAAATTAACATTTAAATTCCATGAAATAATAAACTTATCACAAACTGGTGCCCTTTCCCCTCATAAAGAGAAGGCGATTCCACTCCAAGCATTATGTTCAAGTTTTGAAATAACTACTGAATTTACAAAAACCATATGTTATGTTTTATTTAGTGCATTTGCCATTGGAAACCCATGCAGGCTTGTATGCCTCAGCTATAAAATAACATTGGTAAGTTAGGAAAAACTTTCATAAAAATGCAATGGGAAAACATCTGGAATTACTTAAAGTCATGATAGAAATATTTATTCTTATTGTCACTATAGATCACTACTCCAACATGTTTGCAATGTGCTCAATTTTGATTTGTAAAATTTGTTTTAGAGACAGTTAAATACTTATTTCCATCAGAAGGATAATAGAAAATTTTGGAATTCATTTTTTAATAGCAGAAATAGTTATTGAGAGATAGAAAGCGTCTGTCTGAGAGAGAGACAGAAGGGGTCCCGAGTGGGTTGTCAGGGATTCTGTCTTTTGTAGGGATTTTTTTAAAAAATTTATTATTTTGAAGGTAGTAAAATACAACATAACAAGATGGAACAAAGGCAATTTAAACAGCGTAGTGAAATTGGTATAGAACTTCATAGCAGGTTACCAGGATAACAGTAATAGGTACCACAGTAAATCTCATTATCTTCACAATAGTTGTTCTTTCAATCAGGTATAGCAAAATAAAATGAAATACAGAACATTATAGAAATTATCAAAACAGAATATTGAATAGAGCAGTAGCATTAATCAGAATAAAGCAAAGCAGTGATAACAATATTTGCCTTCAAAGAGATGGTAGAAGGAAATCCCCCTTATTTGCTATATTGCATATGGTCAACCTCCCAAGAGATGCTCAGATGTCTGGTTCCCATTTGCTAACGGGGGGGCAGGGGAAGTGGGATGTTTGACTCTCAGCCCATGCACTGATAGGCTCACTATTGCTTACCAAGGAGGTGAGCTGGTTGCTTGGTTTCCCAGTGCCCTAAATTCCAACATGGCTCGGATCTCAGGAATCCCTAATGGTTCTCACCCTGGGGCGGCCACAGCTGCCATACTACAGCCGCTTACCAGGGAGGCGAGCTGGTTGCTTCAGAAAATTTTGAAATATCCACATTAAAATCTAGAATTATATTTTTGGAGACAGATTAATAAATATGTATTCTTACATGTTTTGTTTTAAATAATCAAAAAAAGGCCTGAGGTCTAATTTAAAAACAGAGTAGTTACAGTCCAGCCTCTGTGAGGACCTGGGCTCCATTCCCAGCACCACAAACATAAAAATCCCTTACATAATTGAATACATTGAATTAATTTATTGATCAAATGTTTATTTAGCATCTACTATGTGTGAGGGCCCTAGACCTGTTTGCTGCACACTAATGATACAGCATTGACTTCGAGGAAGCTAACAAAATTCATAGATAATGCAGTCCCAAAGGGGAGACATGGGCTTCAGAAGGTGAGATGCTTGTCTTACTGTCACAGGGTTTCAGATTCCCTGAAGGCCTGAGCTTGAGACAATGGTGACACCAGTAATAGCTTGAAGGAGTGTTCAGCAGTCAACTCAGGGGTCAAGGGTGATGGAGGGCGAGGTCGGAGTGGGGAGCACCTGACAAAAGTCAGCACCAATCACAGAAATGACAAAGGCACCAGGGTGCAGCACCCCAGAGGAAACTGAAGAGGGCTGGCGCTCTGGCACAGTTGCACAGGTAAGCTCAGGCAGGGTGACTGAGCTGGGTCACGGATTTTACTAGTCCGTATCAAGGATCAAGGTAAGCTGGTGTCAGGTAAAAGGGCTGTCATTCATGGTATTTGCACTGATGGGCTACACAATGAGATGTAAACTAGAGAAGTCTGTCTGGGAGGCTGGTGCGAGAGCTTCTCTGAGGACTCCAGAGCAGCCATCAACAGGAGAAGCAGGATGCCACCGTGTTTGCCCGTGACACTTCCCAGAGAACTGTGTCCTAGCCTTTCTCTCCCGCCATCCACCGTCCCTGTCCCACAGCCTCACACCTCATGCCTGCCACCCTCCCACAAACGCCGCATCGGCCTTGCTCTTGAGTCTCTGTGGAAGCTGCTTGTCCTTGGATGGAACGCCGACCTGACCGGTTCTATCTTCAAAGCCCACCTCAGCGCTTACCTGCGTCCTGGGTACCTTCCTTGGAGAGCGTCCGCGGTCCACCTCTCTGCTGATAGTGACACATGACAGTACCAACTCTGTAGCTTTTATCAAGTTTTTTGGTCGTTATTTTTGTTTTTCTTTACCAACAGAGAGGTTGATTTCCAGCTGCTGTTTTAAAGCATCCAAAATCACCCCATGTTTGTGGAATTTTTTTCTTTTCTCTAGCTTGAGAAGGGATAGGATTCTGTTGCCTTATGGATTGTCTTAGAGAAAAATCCCAAAAGACTGCATCTAGCAGAATTCAGGATGAATCAGTAAAACACACATTGTGGAATTCGTGAAGGCACTGTCTAAAAACAGCCATCAGAAGATGCTACAACGCTATTCTGTTACTTTTAAAGGTTTCTAAGTATGGGCTACCAGTATTTTCTTTCCTGCCCAACTCTAGGACCCAGATCAAGCTCTTCACCATGCCCCTGAAGCCATGATTCCTGGCTCCAGGCCATTCTTGCTGGACTTGGGCAAGACATCCCCTGTTCATGGACAGGAAGAATAAACATTGTGAAATGGCCATTCTCCTAAAACTGTTATACAGATGTAATACAGTCCTGATCAAAATACCTTTAGCGTACCTCACAGATCTAGAGAAAATATTCCTAATATTCATCTTTAGTCTTTTCACCAAAGTCATTCCATGGAGCTGGATGATATTTTATTGTGGCTGTCATTTGCATTTTCACAATGATTTCATCAGGCTTAGCATTTACCTGTACACTGGCCATTCATGGATCTTTTTTAAAGTAATGTCTACTTAGCTCTCTTGACCCTTTTTTAAATGTCCTATTTTGGTTTCTACTGTTATTTGTTTTTTGCTACTGAAGTGCTTTTTTACTTCTTTATATATTCTGACTGTCAGTCTCTTGCCAGGAATATAGTTTATAAACATTTCCCATCCCATAGGATGTCTGTGCACTCGTTTTTCCCTTGCTATGCACAACTGTTTTTGTTTGCTGTAACGGTACTTATCTACATAGAGCAAGTTTTTAAGCGTGCTTTGGGTTTGTAGTTATTGTTTTTCCCTTCATTATTTAGCTCCTGATTATACTCTGGAGCTATCTTTGTAGGCCAGTGGTTGGGTACGTGGAATGTCCTAAATAACTAACTGGTAAGGACTGAAAAAAGATGTATCAGTGTGAATCAATGCTTGACAACTGAACCTCAAAAAGAAGCAAATCAGCTTAACTTGCAGCATAAAATGAGATATATTTTGTTTTTTGCTTCCAGCTCTTGGTTTTCTCATCTTTAAAATCATGTTCCTTAACTCAGTGCTCTCAGAGCCTCCCTTAGATCTTCGATGGTCCGCAGCACACCTGTTTGAAATCAGTTGTGACCATGTAGCTCTCTCATTTCAGCAAAGTCCCAACACACACAAAGTTGTCAGGCAGCCCAAGAAAGTCAAGAGTCTTCCAAACAGTGAACACTGTTTCCTAATCACTGGCAAAGAACACTTCCAATCTGTTAAAAATAGAAATCTTCCAGCCATATAAACAAAACTGATTGAACCTGAAGATGGAGCTCTGGAAAATCTGAACAAATCCCTTAGCCCCTCTGCAAGACGAGTATGACTCTGAGAGGTTCCGTCCCAAGTCAGCTTGTACATACAAACCCCACTTTGGATGTACATGGCTCTCATGGTTGGTTTCTTTTTGCTTCATCTCCAAAGTCATTTGCTAAGTTCAAAAGTATTTAGCAAAATAAGTATTTTTGACAGAATCTGTGCTTTCCCAATAACATTTGCAACTAAAAAATAAGACTCTTTGCTCATGGAATATTCATTACTGGCAATTTGAGGTATAGTTGCAAGCCACAAAACGTCTCCACTGATTATAGACTCTCTCCAATTTGTTATAATGTTCTGGAAGCAATTGAATTTGGTCAGATGGGAGCCAAGGAATAGCAGCCTTATGCTGGAAACACACATGGCAGCTACATGTCGTGCTGGAATGTGGCCGAGCAGAGGATGTCACAAGACATCTGAAACACATGAAGGTATTTTTAAAATTACTAGTGAGTGATAGTATTTAAGCAAAGCTGATGTGAAGAGATACTTAAAATAATAGTGCTGTGAATTCCACAATTGTCATGATGTGTCGAGAGAGCAGGAATAGAGTCTCTGGGTGAAGTCGATGATGAAGGTTCCAGAAATTAAGCTCACGGTGTACATTGATTCCAACAGAGCTTGCTGCAAATAAACTTCGGTCAATGAGAAGTCTGTAGCTGGTTTATGTTAGATTTTGATACCACACCTAATACAAACACAACATTGTTGACATGCCAATTTATTTCTATACAACAGTTTTAAAATACATATTTAAGGAAGAAACATGTTATTGAGCTAAGTTTACCTGTACAAATTTTATCTTTCATTTGTTTGGATAAATGAACAGATGAATATCCCTTTTAATACACACAGTAGCTTAGGACCTTACAGGTCTGCTATTTCTGGGATATATAGTTTGTACTGGCCCAAAGTAATTATTTGGCAGAAAGCTAAACCAAGTTGTTTGGTGAGCAGTTGAACTTGTAAAAAAATCCTATGTAATTAAAAGTTATAAATGACTATTTGGAAAGTTTCTTGCAGTGGCTATGAAGCAATGTGGTAATTTAAATATAGCAAAGCTTCTTTTCTTCAGACCAAATTTCTAGCAAAATCATTTTTCCAATATGCCTTTAAGTTAAGCAAAATGCCCCTTTTTTTCACGAAATAGGACATTATGTTTCAAAGCTAAAGCACTAGAACCATATGTTTTGATACTTAGGCTTAAGTATAGAAAAGTACAAAAGTAAGAGAGATTTGAAAATCACAATTAGTTGAACACAGAAAACAGAAACCTGAAAACCCAAACTTCTGCTATCAAATGCAATCCCAGAAATCTGTAAGATCTACCCTGGCTCGTCAGAAAAGAACTGCTGTCCAAAGTTTAACATTCCCTGCTCAAGAAAACAAATAGAGAATACGTTTTTGTGCACTAGCCTTTGTTAACATTTTCAATCTTGGACTCTAAATGAGCAGTTTCAATTACGAGAAAATTCACCCATGAAGAGCAACTTACACAGAAGGGCTTTATCCCAAAAGCACACAAGGAAGCTTCATGAGCTCACACCCTGGAATTGGAAAGCAGTCACATGTTCACTTCAAGGAACTATGGGTTCCATTTTCCTAAATAAATACTTGTATTTTCTCTTCTGTGCATGGCGGCTCTGCAAGGCAGCGGGAGCCATTCCCTGGCTATGTTTATGTGTATTAACTGGGAGGCAGCTCAGAAACAGCACAGGCCTCCTAAGCAATTGGATTTGTTAAGATTTCTTGATGGCATGGATGACGACCATGGAAAGAAAAATGTACACAAGATGCAGTTGTTTGGATTTTGCTGGAAAAACAGAGGAAAATCAATACCTTGTTTAAATAAAAGGCAAATTTCCCAGGAAGCAGAAAGATGGACTGTCACATTTCTAGGAAGGAAAGACTGACTGGGTCTGGAACCCCAGACCCAGGTCATGGCACCCACAGGAGGCCCCCTGCTGCCCCAGCCAACTTGGTGCTGAGCTCCCGTGTGTGTGAGACCCATCTCTCTCCCTTCCTGAATGTGACCGGATCCTGCCTGATGTAAAAACAACACGAAAAAGCACAGAGGAAGCGAGTACATTCTGCTAAAGCGGGCACGCTGTACGTGAAAGGCTCCCAGCTTGTCCAGGAAGAGCCCCTGGTAGCTTTTGGTGCCATTTCTTATTGCATGGGCAACTCTCCGAGGGAAGATGGGTCCTTGGCAAAGGATGGAGGTTTCTGGGCCACCACCTGCTCAGCTCAGACGGGACGATGACAGACACTGCCACCCATGTGGGCATACTGCTTTCCTCCTTTCCCCAAAGCTTCACTCTTCTTCCCTCCTCATGATTTTTCTATTCTTTTCTCCTGTATTCTCCCTCTACTTTTATCCCATTGTTTCTTTACCATTATTTTCTTTACCTTCTCCTCCTCCTCCTCCTCTTCCTCCTCTTCTTCCTCCTCCTCCTGTTCCTCCTCCTCCTCTTGCTCCTCCTCCTCCCCCTCCTCCATGTCTCTTTCATTGACCTCTCTCTTCCCATCTACCCCTTTGGAAGGTTGTTACACTTCTGAACACTTTTCTGTTGTTCCCATAATCCTCTGGTCTCCAGCACTGTCCTATACAAGCAAATGAAAATTAGACTAAAATGTAAAACTATAGACCTGTGTCTAGGAGGTCATGATCTCCTGTTAAAAAGTGAGAACAGAAACATATATAAATATCATTCACTGAACCATTAGCAGATAACACCTTTCTTATAGTACTTAAAGTTAGAATTGGCACCTCAAAAGGAAATTACGGATTTGCACTATTGCCAGTATGATAGTTTGCCTGATCTCATGGAACACTTTATAACCATCTTAACAACAACAACAAAATCCTGTTGCACATGAGTGATTTCAAGTTCCTCCTCAGAAAGTCTTAGTCACAACCACCCTGCCCCTGAGTGCTAAGGTGGGCATCCTTCAGCGGTATGCTTACAGCCCCTGTGCATTCTCCTTGAAATACTAATGACAGGGTCAGGTGTGTAAAAAGCAGTCAGTCCCTTTTTTTGCTGCTTAATTGGTATATGTTTTAGTATATATTAATTACATTCATTTGGGGCCTTGATGCGTATACATCTTGGTCATTTTAATCCCCGTCTGTGCTCCTCTTTTCTTTTCCAGTTCTAACAAATCACTCCCTTTCGGTAAATGATGTTAATTCTTAATCAAATATCCCCCCACTGTTAATATTCGTTATTGATACCTATGTCTGTAAGGTTTCTCGTTTTCAGCTCCTTCTCCTTTCCAAGATGTTTAGAATCTTAGGTATCGATGTGTCTCCCGAGAGGAATTGTGTCCTTTAAAATTCAAACATTGAAGCCCTCACCTCCAGCACCTCAGAATGTCTCTACATTTGGAGATAGACCTTTAAAGAGGTAGCTAAGTTAAAATGAGGCTGTAAAGGTGAACTCCAGTTCAGCCTGATAGGTGACCTTGTAAGAAGTGACAATCAGGATACACATGTACATGCACAAAGGAAGGACAAGAAGAGGACAGCCACCCAAACCTGACAGATTTCACCAAGGAAACCAAGCACCCTGATCTCAGAACTCCAATCTCCAGAACCAAGAAAACACTTTTCTGATGTTTCAGGTACTCAATTTGTAGTATCATGTACTTCAGTCATCCTAACAAAGTCACAGGATATCATGCCACTAACAATTTGGTTGACTCTTTAAATGTGGCATCTATGCTACCACGTGGAAATCCCAACCATTCATTCAAAGCTTTCCACATCTGTGGGTCTTGAGCTTTATCAACATCTCTACTTCTCAAACTAGGGAAACATCTCTTCTTTAGGATGTCTTTCAATGGTAGTATTCCTTTTTATTTTATCTGTTAAAGTCTTTACACCTTTTGTCAGTGGATTTTCTTCTATAGAGCCAAAATGATCTAACTTTAACAATTCTTCTCTTTGATACCTTGCTAAAGTACCTGCTAGAAATGAGGCTTAACAGAGACTGATTATCTCCTTGAAGTGAGAGGAGCAAAGTAATAAAGGGACAAAAATATAGAGAAAGCAAGCAAAAAGACATTATCCCAAAACTATTTTTTACTCAGAAACTACCAAGGTAAAAAATCTCAGGGTCTCAATAAGCTTGACTTGCTCTAAGAGAGAACAAAAAAGCTAGACCAAGGTGCAAGTCTAGACCCAATTCCCAAGGCTATTGTTTAACACTCCCAGAGAGGTGATGGTGGATTTAGCTAGGATCAGTGTCCCGTGGAGGGTGTGCTCACATTTGAAATACAGTGTGGTGATGGATTCTTTATGGGTTTTTATCCTTCTTTATCCTTGTATAGTATGTAGAGGAAAAAGGACCAAAGCCTGGTCCTCCGATTCTTGGCCTGAACTTCCCAGGAGAGAAGGTATTTCAGGAAAAGGAATTAGAGTATGTTTGCTTCAGTGAACTTCATTCTTACAAGAACTGTGCTGATGGTTCACACTACATCTGAGATATAAACACCCATCTCCAGCTCAGGAATGCTGCACCAAAAAAAGCAGATCAGATCTGAAACTGTTTTATAGAAACAGACTCCTCAATTTTCTTTCCTCCTTCAAATGCCTCACTCTAACTTTGATTTTCAGGCTCTGATTTAGAACATGGTCCATGTGTAAAGCAATCTTCTGCATATACCTTATGATCCCATTTCTGCCCCTCATCAAATTCCTACAGATTTGTCCCCTGACTCTTTCATGGTGTTTAGATTTATCATATCAACTCGTATTTAACAATTTGCATGATGCCAACTTGTTGAATGGCCTTGGCTCTGCATTGATGGAAGATTCCTCTTTCACTTCACATGTGATTATTTCCTGTTCTCTTGAATTCTTGAGCCTCACTGTCATGGTTTATGTCGGTGGCCCCCAGGCCTCATGCATTTACATTATGCATCGTGATTGGTTCATTGTCTAGTGCTTGAATCGATGGTGTAAGTGCTACACCCTCATGGGGGTGGAGCCAGGATGTGATGTAATGGCAGGAAGAAGGTGTGTCTTGCTCTCTTGCCGGTTTCTGCCTTGCTGTTTGCAGCTGCCATGAACTACGGCCTAGCCATGCCATCCTGCCTTGGAGCCAACTGAGTGTGGACTGAAACCTCCAAAAACTGTAAGAAATAAACCTTTCCTTTCCAAACTTTGGGCTTCAGGTATGAGTAAAATGTAAATGAGTAAAATGTAACTTTGTCTCAGCGATGAGTAAAATGTAACTAAGACACTCACTTTCAAAGATATTTAGGAATATTCCAGCCTCAGACATTATGACCAGATCTGATGAAAACACTGAAGTAGAACATCATTTCCTTTCTCTTTCCACTCAATACACATAGCCTGAAATTTGGTATCCAATGCTTGGGGAATAAAATTTACAACATACTCAGACTAAACCTGTATGGATGGTAGAATGACTGTCCTTTTCACAGTGTTCAAAACATAATGCTACATGTTGTTCACAGATGCATAGATTTCTAAAATGAAGACAAGATATGGTAAAAATAAACATGTTAGAAAACTGGTCATGTCTGAGAAGAGAAATGTGATACATGGGCTTCAGTTATATTTTTTCCGTTTATTCCTTTGACTTGAATAATGTGGAGTAGATGTTGTCTATCCTTTATACCTATGGTATGTCTCCAATATGTCATGACAACATTTTTTCAAAGTAAAACTAAAAGAGAAGTCCAGTGATAAAACAGATGTCCAGTGATGAAATGCTCTATTATGCATTGTAATTTGCTCAGTATTCTTTGCACTTCTGCCTCATAGAATGCTAGCCCTGTGCCCTAGGAAATTGATTCTCACTTTATGTTGAGTATAATTACTTTGCCTCCGTCACAGTTCTCTCTTCTGCTGGGTGATGTGTGACTACCTTCTCAAATGAAATGTTGACTTTTGCACTTTTGAGCTAAAGATGGATGAGGTATCACTGATTCCTGAGATGGTCTTAGGGCATTTTTCTTTTCCTTCCTGTATCAAACACTTGATTTCTTCGTAATGGCGATAATCTTTTTAGCCTCCAAAACTATTTGGTCCCAGTTTCACACTGGGCCAAATTTTTGGGCCAAAATTGAAGTCTTTCTATTTTTTCTACTCTGCTTTTTGCTCCCCATTCATCCTATAAGTCAGGTTAAAAGCAGCCAAGAGGATCTGTGCCATAGTCTGAGCTTTGGGCCTGCCAGATCAATCGGTCTACCCTTAATCTCAGTCTTCTGAAAAGTATCAGGATAGGGGAAAACATACAGTTTTTTTCCTGGAGTGGACATACTTGCCTCTATTCCAAGTGCCAATGCAGCCCTTGTTTTCAACTGAAATATCCTGATCTCTTTTATTATCTACATTCCATCAGTGTTTGGAAATTCTGAACTCTGACCAGGATCATCCATCAGGCTCTTATTACAGACTTCTAAGCCTTCTCTAAGCCTCATGTATGAATCTTTCCAGGCATTTCTCATAAGCCAGTTCTAAAGGCTTCGGAGCCACATGGAAAGGCATAGTCACAACAATGACCTCACTTCTGAAGCAAATCACCTGTATGTCAAACACCCCACACACACACACACACACCAGATACCTGATACTCACAATCCAAATGAAGAGAAGTTCCTTCCTTTGGCTCATGGTTTCAGAGTATGCAGTCCAGGATCAGTTGGCTCCAAGGCAGAAGCATCATGGTAGAAGGGAGCAGCAGAACAAATCTGCCTAGTTCATAATGATTAGGAGGCAGAACTGGGTACAAGAACAGCACCAGAGAGGAAGGGGCCAGGGACAACATAGAGGATTCATGGTCACATCTCCATGACACACCCGGAAGTACACTTTACTAATCCCTGGTGTAGCTTCCTAACCAACCAGTCAAGCTGACACCATTAAGCTTAGTCAGCCAATTTTGCAGAAACAAACAAAAATGAAGTTATCCCAGTAGAAATACAGAGATACAGAGAACCCTTACTCTAACAATTACAAAAGGAAGTGTTGAAAATAAAGATTGGTAACAACTACAGTGTCTTTCCTCTCAGATAAAACTGTCCACAAGAGAGTGTTTAGAAGGCAGGGGTCACCTTGGCACAGTTTAAATTACTTCCTTCATTCAGAGCTTTCTCTTAGGCTGAAATTGGCTTAAGACAGAAAATGATTCCCTAGGGGCATGAAGTTTCCTAACTCTTAAAGCAGTTCTGTATGTAGATCACTGGCCTTTCTTTGAGCAAAATTAATGTTAGGGACTTGGATGAGAATGTATAAAGAAGGCTAAGCAAATCTGCAAGTGATGGAAGCCAGGAGAGAGAGCGAGCCCATGAGTTCTCTAACAAGAGCACAGAAGATGCTTTGTAGTTATCCGCGTGGCCCAAAATACATAAGATACATGAATAAAGTCCAGCACTGAAAGCTGGGATATTGTTTTTCCAAATAAAGGATGGAAGAACTTGAAAACAGCTCATTTGAATATCTAGGAGTTTTAATTCACCAAAGGAGAATGTTTCCACATCTGTTTTATGTTCCCATAGATCATAACTATGTCTACAAAAACACGTAGAACATTCGGTAGCAGATTTGTTTAGGATCTTTTTCTCTTCTAATGTAATTGTCACATTTTAAAAATCAAAAGCTACATCAGGTGCAATGACACATGCTTATAACCCCAGACATGGGAAGCTGAGACAGGGGTGTTCGTGACGGGGCAATGTAATGAGAATCCCTCTCAATGATAGCAATAACAGCAGCATAGAGACTGCACTTGTTCACTGTAGTATTTATTAGCGAGGTGCTGTAAGACTAAGAAGGCATCAATAAGATATCTTCAAAATCAGAGTGTGAAAAAATGGATGCATAAGGAGGGGCAGAAAGAAAAAAACACCCATTTATTAACCTAGGTTGGTGAGACTACCTTCCAAAAACTAACTTTGCTTGTGTATTAGTTACTTTCTTGTTGGTAGGACAAAATACCCAACACCCACAACTTAAAGGAAGAAAAGTTTATTTTAACTCATGATTTCAGAAGATTCGTTGCATGGTTATCGTGCCACAAGGAGAAAGGACGTGATAGAAGGGTAGAAAAGAAAGATGCTCACCCACAGCAGCCAAGAAGCAGAGATAAGAAAGAGGCAGGAGCCATGGAGGAGAGCGCAGCCTTCCAGGTCATCCCTGCCCCATCCACTCTCTCTGACAGGCCCCGCCTCCTAACAGCCTGTTCAGCTCTGGGATCCAGGCACCTCCCAAAATTCTGCTTCGGAGCACAGGGTATTTGGGGGGGGGCACATTTTAGATCAAAACCAGAACATTCCACAAAACAGCTCCGTAAGCATAATACAATAAAGTAGCATTGCCCTGAGCATTGCACGATTGCACGAGTAGCATTGCACGATACTCTCTTACAAAATAATCTGGAGAAAACAGGGGGCAAGGTCAATTTCCCACGTTCAAAACTTACTAACCTTTCAACATTCTAAGGCTAAGATTCACATTGTTTATAGTGTATTAAAGCATCTGAAAAGTTCTGTACAAATAAACTTATTATCTTTATTCCAAAGTTCAGTCCTGTCGTGGATTAATTAATTGAGCCACAAAACCCATTTTATGTGCAAAAGATAGTTAGCGAATATCTGGGGACTTATCATCCCTGATTTCTTCTTGGGTACAAAGTCTTCAGTTTCCTTTCTCAAAAAGCAGTCATTAGCGCTGGGTCTCTGTCATCTTAAATTCCACCTTAGGGTCCCCGGAATTGGGCTCAGGCTCCAGCAGTATCTGTAATTGCATTCCTATGGCAGACACTATTCCCTTCCTGATACCCATTCTCTTTTCCCCACAGCTGTGTGAAGGAGGCAGGAGATGTGCTGTGCATGAATGATGGATTGGGACCCAGGAGGGATGTGAAAAGCCCTGCATGATTCTCAGCCTCTCTTCCCTCCTCGGTCCATTCCCAGCCATCATGGAAAAGCCATCCCCAGATGGTGATGGCTGAGTGGCATGGATGCCGAATCACTGCCCTGGACGATTGATGATCTGGATGCCGAATCACTGCCCTGGAGGACTGATTATCTGAAATTCTGCCTGATTTTGCATCTGTGAAAAGTAATTTAAGGTGTCCCATTCACTGCGAGCCTGGAGTTGCTTGCTACTGCAGCATCAGCTTAGCCTCGCCTGGCTATGGAATAAATGAAGCATTTGCCTTAATTCAAGAAGCATCTGATCTCTTTGTAGGGGACCTCTGAACCAGTGTTGCGTACTGTGGGTTTCTGAAATTAAAAGATCACGACACGTAAAGTATTTTCACCCCTTTGCCTTCAAATGATACCATTTAGGTCACTGTTTTGAGAGCCAGATTCCAAAAAGAAAATCCTCACTCCACATCTTGAGGCTGTCAGCCATCTTCCAAGAAGCTCAGGTCATTTTCCCACATGATATGCAATTCATGCTTCCATCTTCCGGAGACACAGGGAGGTAAAACTCTCCTGTCTGTTTTACTAAGAGCAGCGGGCAGTGCTCAGAAAGAGTAAAAAGTTACTCCAGAGCCTATTGAGTATAACCTAGGATTGTATAATCCTGTTTCTCCCTCCCCGACCCAGAGCCGTCCCACCTCTCTCAGCGATTCTGTTGTGCTGTGAGATTCCCTGCTAAAGCAGCAGCAATTTTTCTGGCTCTCTCCGGTGGATGTTTTGTTCATTTAAAATTTTTGTTTTAACCGTCTTCATGGAGTTCCTGCAAGGAGAAAAATAACGTTTCTGGCAATGAGTGGAGGAGAAGCTGAGGATCAGAAAGTAGAAAAAAGATGCACAAGTGACAGCTAGTTTCTTGTCATAGTGGGAGGTCACGGTCAGGAACAGGTGGGTGAGACAGACAGGAGGACAGACACACACACAGCCCGGTGTGTGTGTGTGTGTGTGTGTGTGTGTGTGTGTGTGTGTGTGTGTGAAGGACCTGACAGGCAGAATGCGCAAGTCCGGAGCCTACTGTTTACCTGCAGCACTATCCCGCATAACTTGACTGTAGGTCATCAGGAAGTAGCTGGAGGTGACTGAGTGTCCAGGTGAACATTCTAGAATGTTCTAGAAGCTATGCTGAGATGAGTGGGACAGAAAGTACTGACTACACCCAGTTTAATAAAATTTGAAAACATCAATTAATTGATGTGAGTATTCTTTCCTTAAAATCCTGATAACCCAATGAAGTAGATTATATTAACCAATAATCAGAACAGCAGAAGACCACTTGGGATGGTTTGTATCTGTTCTAAAATGTTACCAATTCTTGCTTTTTTTCTCATATTAAATAATTAAATGCTTCTGTTGACTTTAAGCTAAAACTACATTTTATTTGAATTACTCTAAAACATTTTTACTGACATCCACTTTTTATTCTCCCTCCAGTATTTCCTGAACACCTACATTTTAGCCTCAGTGCTGAAAACATTCATAAATTCTGTTATTTGATTTTCTCACTATCTATAGAATTAAACGCTCTTAAATAGCATGTTTCCAGTCTGTGCTCACTGTTTATTTACTCCGTCAACCATCATAAGCCTAGAGTCATGACTAAAGTGAATTCTAGAAATAGCAGAATATATTGTACCCATTAAACAAAAAGAAGATATCAGGAAAAAAGAAAAGAGAAAGGGAGAGAGTTACGAGATAAGAAGCAATATTAAAGACCATTTGGAAAGAGAAGTATTAGTCAAATAAATAAATTATAATATTGAAAATAAATCAGAACTGGGCATGGTGGCACCCTCCTGCAATTCCAGCACTCAGGAGGTTGAGGCAGGAGAATTGCTTTGAATTTAAGGCCAATCTGAACTTCACAGCAAAAACATAAAAAATAAAGATAAGTCAAGAAATCCTTAAGGCAGAAATAAAAGATTTTAAAATCTAATACACAGAAAGAAAAAAGATAATAAAATAAGATCAATAAAATGAGTACAACAATCAACTAAATGTATGCAGGAAAAGAAATAGAATAATAGGAAGAAAATTACCAAATAATTCCTTCAAGGAAATACCCTCAAACTGAAGGACGTGAGATCCCTGATTGATGTGACCCAGAGCGGAATTTACTCCACACGTGAGCAGTGTTAGTGCTATTTCGAGCTGTCCCAATGCTGTTCCAGGACAGAGGTCAACATTCAGGATATTCATTAGGGAATGTACATGTGATGTTTTGGTCAGCTTTCCTGTCACTGGCACAAAATAGTGACATCTTAATTTCCACAGCGGTTGCACGAGTCTATACTCACACCAACAGTGCAGAAAGAAGGGTTCCTTTTTCCCCATAGCTCTGATAGCATTTGTTGGTTGACTTCCTGATGACAGTCATTGTTTCTGGGGTGAGACAGAATCTCAGTGTTGTTTTAATTTGCATCTCTTAGATGACCAATGGTGTTGAACATTTTTCGTATATTTATTTGTCATTTATATTTCTTCATCTGAGAAGTGTATATCCATCTCAGATGCCCTTTTTTGGGCTGGGTTTTTGAATTTGGGGGGAGGCCTGATTTTTAAAAATTATTTATATGTTCTATATGTAAGTCTTTTGTCTGAGGAACAACTGGTTATAATTTTTTCCCACTCTGTGGGCTGTCTTTTCACTCCATTGGTGATTTCTATTGTTGTGCAAAAGCTTTTCAATAAGGTGAGATCCCATTTGTTGATCCTTTTGAGGAATTTCTCACCCAGTATTGGTTTTGTTCATGGACTCTCTGTCTTCAAGATTTCTACCTAATTTCTTTTTCAGTAGATTTAGTGTTTCTATTTTAATGTTTAGAATTTTGATGCATTTTGACTACAATTTAGTGCATAGTGATAGAGGTCCAGCTTTAATCTTGGGCGTGTGGAAAGCCAGTTTTTCCAAAACCATTTACTAAAGAGACTACCTTTCTTCCAGTGAATATGTTTGACCCCTTTGTCAAAGATAAGGTGGCCAAGTATGTTTGGATTTGCATCTGCATCTTCTATCCTGTTCCACTGATCCTTGTGTCTGTTTTATTACCAGTACCAAGTTGATTTTATCACAGTAGTTTGGACTATAATTTCAAGTCAGAGATTGTGATGCACCTTGACTTGCCTTTGTTACCCAGAATTGTTTTTGCTATGCTAAGTCTCTTCTGGTTCTAAATGAATGTTTCTTGGTTCTGAAGGAATGTTTTCTCCTGTTCTGTGAGGTATGCTAATGGTGTTTTGATTGGGATTGCATTAAATCTGTGTAACAGTTTTGGGAGTATGGCCATTTTCACTATGTTGGCTCTTCCTATCCCTGAGCAAGGGATATCTTTCTTCCTTCTGAAATCCTCCTCAATCTCCTTTTTCAGAGTATTGTGATTTTTAATGTATAGATCTTTACTACCTTGTTGGGTTGATTCTTAAGTATTTCATTTTTTGGATAGTTTTGTAATTTCTCTCTCATTGTGTTTGTTGATTGTGTCTAGGAATGCTATTGATTTCTGAAGTCTAACTTTGTATCTGAAAGGGTTTTGACTCAGACAGGACACTGTAGCCAGTAAAGCCAAGGAGCTCCTATCCCCCCCCCCACCCTTAGGAATCTACCTCTGGCGCCAAACAGAGACCAATGGGCTACCTGTGCATCCTTAATGCCCCCTTAGGTTCCACCCCAAACCGAGGCTACTTATGTGCCTCACTCCACGTGTTCCATGGAGAGATCGATGACCCCAGGGCGGAGATGCTGGGCCTCGGGAGGTCGGAGGTATCTCTCCCCACATTCTCAAAATAAAGGTCATTTATATTTCATACTTCTTATCTTTTCAGCTGCCGCCGGTCCCCCACAGTTCTATCAGTATCCAGTTGCATTGCTGAATTTGGTTATTAAATCTAGAAATCATTTGGTAGAGTTTTTGAGGTCTTCTAATTAGAGTATCATGTCATCTGCAAATAATGATAATTTAACTTCTTCCTTTCCTATCTTTATTTCTTTCACTTCTCTCTCTTGTCTGATTGTTCTGGCTAATGTTTCTAGCACTATATTGAATAGGAGCAGTGACAGTGGACATGCTTGTCTTGTTCCTGATTTTAGAGGAAAAGCTTGGGATTTTTCTAGGCAGCTAGTTTCGCCTGCCCACTGTGTGCATCCCAGCCAGGGCCCTGCTGTGTCGCAGGTGGTGCTGGCCTGCCGGGACCCTGTGGATGAAAGGAGCAGTTCTCCATGATCTCCACAGCTCGCTGGGCCCTCTGAGTTTTTTATTTTTATGAGTCCGGGGTTTCCATCCCCATGTGGAGAAGGTGCATGGATATCACACAACTTCATTCTTCTTCTCACCCCCTTCCCTCTGTCTCCTGTCCCACTCTGTCTCCTGACATAACCAGTAAAGCTTTCAGTTTTGCCTTTGATAATTTGCCTTGATGGACTGAGTCTCTTCCTACAGACACAGGTGGGCATCCTGAGTTGAAGCTTCTGATGAACTGGGTTGCAATTACTCAAAGGTGTCACCTTCCACTTTTACCTCTCTCCACTCTTCCATGATACTTACCCAGCTCACCAGATTCACCTTCCACTGGAGACTGAGAAGAACAAGCTGACTCTGTCCACTCAGAATGGGGACACCTCACATAGCAGCAGGCTTCCCACCCAGGTGAGCTTGGAGGACCAGGCCCTTGGGATGCCTGCAATGCACCCACCACTGCTCAGCAGTGTGGCCCTGCCGGCCAGGCCTCTGCTTCTGCATCCCTGAAGTGTTGTGCTTAAAGCCCAGAAGAAGGCAGGAATGTATTCAAGGGCAAATGTGTTTTAAGCCTAGAACTTGAGAAAAGATAAACTATAAACAGTTACCCATTCTCTTTCACACAGTGGTCAGATCTTAAAATGAACTGATGATCACCCTTGTAAATATCATCTCCAGGCAGATGAGTTTGCAGGAGCCCAGTCTTGCAAATACCAACAGCTGGACAGTTAAAGGAGAAAACCTTCACCTTGAGTTTTGCTTGGGGCAGTATGCAGTCTTGAGTGGAAAACCATCTGTTAGTTGATTTCGAAACTTGTGTATCCACAGAAAATGTACTTTTCAAGCAAGCACCTCCCCTCCCTGGTGAGCGGCAGCAGTGTGGCAGACTGCAGCCCTTCCAGGGGGAGAACCAGCAGTGTCTCCTGAGAGCCGCGCCATGTTGGAACTTAGGACTCTGGGAAGCCAAGCAAGCACCTCCCCTCCCTGGTAAGCGGCAGCAGTGTGGCAGACTGCAGCCCTTGCAGGGGGAGAACCAGCAGTGTCTCCTGAGATCTGTGCCATGTTGGAACGGAGGACACTGTGAAACCAATGACCATCCTGCCTCCCTGCTAAGCAATAGTGAACCACTGCTACATGGCCTAGAGTCAAATATCCCACTTCCCCTGTCCTCCTTCTCCTCCCCCCCCACCCCGCCCATTAGCAAATGGGAACCAGAAATCTGAGCATCTCCTGGGAGGTTGACCATAGCAAATAAGAAGGACTTCCTTTTACCATCTCTTTGAAGGCAAATATTTTTATTACTGTTTTGCTCTTTTCTGATTAATGGTACTGCTCTATTCAATATTCTTTTTGATTAGTTCTATAGTGTTCTATCTTTTATCTCATTTTGATATATGTGATTGAAAGAACAACTATTATAAAGATAACAAAATATACTGTGATACCTATTACTGTTATCCCGGTAACCTGCTGTGAAGTTCTGTACCAATTTCACTGTATGATCTTAGTTGGCTTTATTCTGACTTGTTCTGTTGTATACTTTCAAAATAAAATTAAAAAAAAAAAAGAAAATGTACTTTCCAAGGAATTCTATGGTTTAATAGCCTGGCTTTCAACAGCTGCTGCAAAGAAGGAATCATCAATATTTATGCTGTGTTCAGTTGGTGGAGTTTTCAGTGGTGCACCAAGTGTCATGGAAATAAACGGGGCAGATCAGCGATTCTCACGTTAGACACTGGGAATGCATAAAATTGCCGATGGCCAGCCTCCTCCCCCACCAAAAAAATGAGAATATCTTGGGGTGAGGCTCGGGCACTCGTGTTTTTTATAAGCATCCCAGGTAATTCTAGTGTGGTTGTCCAAGGGGACATTAAGAAACAAATGGATAATGGGGAAGCTGTAAGTTTGGAAGGCATCAGTCTTCCATTTACGGACCATGACCCTGGGCCAGAAACTTGATGGAAACCTAAGTGTCTTTACTGACAAAATAAGAATAAAAATCCTCTTATCCCTCAGGAAGAATTTAGGGCTTAGGAGAGCAAACACTTTGTGAGCTACAGGGGTGTGGTCAAACATTCCCTGTGAGGTTGTTCTGACCCAAGTTCTGAAATAGAGAAGGATCAAGTTCTAAGTTAGCAAAGCAAAAGCCAGCCATCCTGACAGCCGCTCTCTGGAGGCTCGATCTTTCCAGAAGAAAAACTGTTCAAGACATGCAGTTATAATCTTCCTGCTTGACCTGTCTAGCACCAGCTGTAAAAGTTATATCCTGAGAGAGGAATTTAAGGAAACAGCAAGAGGAAAGAAAGAAGAACCAGGGAGAAGACCCCTGCAAGGCCTCTAGGATCCTCCTAAAATCTCAGTCCAACAAGCTAGTATATTTGTACATCATTAGTGCTGGTCCTGCTCTTGACCTACTAGACTCACATTTGAGATTGGTAACTGCTTGGTGCAAAGTAAAGACTTAAATATCAGTGGTAGTGGTAGCTTTTTCATTTCAGGATGAAAAAATATGCCCGAGACCAGGCTACGCCAGTGAGCAGTCAGAGTTTGGAGCCCAATGATCCAGAGAAGCAGAAGAAAGGAAGGTACTTAACTGGGAAGGATAGAAGACCAAAGGCCTAGACCACTGAGTCCCCATTAACAACACCCCAGGAACTGTCCAGGATATAGGGTTATAGTTTTTTATCCAGTGGACCAAAGCTCTCTGCATTTCAACATGCTCTGCTGTCATCCTGGCCATCACTGCGTCCTGATAGTCAGGAAATGAGCTGCTGTGGGAAAAAAGAGATGAGCAATCCTGGTGGACGCTTCCTGGAAGGGAGGAGGTCTGAACTGATCTTGGAGGGTGCGCAGAATTGAACAGGAAGAGCAAAGAGGACACGTTAGCAAAGCAAACATGATCACAGGGCAAACTGGAGGCAGAAGACAGACAACCACTAAGTGCCATCTACTTTCAGACAGAGGGGCAGATTATGCCCAAGAGAGTGGAGTTCTGGGGAGGTCACGGAGGTGGTGATGATTTTCTCTCCCATATTCCTGAGGGCCGGTGACTTCCAGTAAAAGGGACTGCAGAGACTCATGACTGATGCAGGAGAACCCAGCCTTCTTTCTGCTCATCAATCCCCTCAACATCTACTTAGTCTGTAAGTTTTTCCAGCAGTTTCTGGAACCAGGATCCGTGCTAGGTCTCCAGCACTCATTACTGGACAGTTCATGGTTCCTATTGCCCGGAATTGCACAATAACCCACCATCTGAAACTCTAAGGAGTGGACTGAGTGAGCTATGGGGCCTTGTTCAAGAGAGTTGCTTTCCTGCAGCCACAGATTTCCCAACTTTAAAGTGAGCTAATGTTTATGACTCTCTCACAAGGTGGCTGCACACACTTAGTAAGATACAGCACCCAGCCCATATAATAAGTACTTTGTAAACATTAACTATTTTAATTCCTAACCACCTCATTGAGCTGGGTCAGGACAAGAGAAAGGATGGACAGGTTATTTTCCATACCTGGAACCACCGTTGGTATCCCAGCAGTCAGCTCTGCTCCCTGGCAGACACACATCTGGCTGTGCTACACACCTAACCTCACCACTGCAGCTTCTCTGCATCTCCACAGAGCTGGACTCCTGGAGACAATGGAAAGCCACCGGTCCTGCTCAGTGGAAGGGGACCTGTTCCCTGCCATACCCCTGGTACCTGCGTCCTCCCTGCAAACAAGGATGCATGGAAAGAAGATGAAAGGAAATGACACTTGGTCCCCTCCCAGTGGAAGGGATGGCATAGCCCAAGATGCAAACAGTGTCAATCATAAGGAGTGAAGGAAGCCCTTGGGTGCCGACACCAAAGAGTTTTCGATTGGATGCAGCAGCTGTGTACCAGATGGCCAGCTGCGGGCAGCACAGGGCTGGGAACCCGAGAGGAGCTCATGATGAAGAGGAAGAGCAGAAGCAAAACAATCTTCCTCTTGGAAACTATTGCCTCAGCTTGCCGAGGGAATTTACCTCACCAGTAACCACAGTCGAGGCTGTTGATTAACAACAGCCGATGACAAGAAGCCTCCCCTCCCTGTGCTCACACAGAGGAAACCTGTGATCTCCCCTTGGGGCTCTGCTTCTGGCCCAGGGCCAGGTGATGGGCTGGATTTCATCTCCCAGGATTGAAACACAAGAGGATTTGGGAATTCAGCGTCTACGGGCAGTTGGCTACCTTCACGGAAAAGTAATCGAGAAGTTTAGACGTTTTCGAGGCTGAAATGTTTGGCCTCACCCTGATGATGGAAGTTTCCTTATTTGAGAATTTCTAAGGCCAAGGATCACATCTTGGGAACTTTTGTAGGGGTGACACTTACTACGTGTTCAATAAGTGGGGGGGAGGGTGCGTGCATGCGTGTGTGTGTGTGTGTGTGTGTGTGTGTGTGTGCTTGGGAACTTTTGTAGGGGTGACACTACGTGTTCAATAAGTGGGGGGAGGGTGCGTGCATGCGTGTGTGTGTGTGTGTGTGTGTGCTTGGGAACTTTTGTAGGGGTGACACTTACTACGTGTTCAATAAGTGGGGGGGAGGGTGCGTGCATGCGTGTGTGTGTGTGTGTGTGTGTGTGTGTGTGTGCTTGGGAACTTTTGTAGGGGTGACACTTACTACGTGTTCAATAAGTGGGGGGGAGGGTGCGTGCATGCGTGTGTGTGTGTGTGTGTGTGTGTGTGTGTGTGTGTGTGCTTGGGAACTTTTGTAGGGGTGACACTTACTACGTGTTCAATAAGTGGGGGGGAGGGTGCGTGCATGCGTGTGTGTGTGTGTGTGTGTGTGTGTGTGCTTGGGAACTTTTGTAGGGGTGACACTTACTACGTGTTCAATAAGTGGGGGGGAGGGTGCGTGCATGCGTGTGTGTGTGTGTGTGTGTGTGTGTGTGTGTGTGTGCTTGGGAACTTTTGTAGGGGTGACACTTACTACGTGTTCAATAAGTGGGGGGGAGGGTGCATGCATGCGTGTGTGTGTGTGTGTGTGTGTGTGTGTGTGCTTGGGAACTTTTGTAGGGGTGACACTTACTACGTGTTCAATAAGTGGGGGGGAGGGTGCGTGCATGCGCGTGTGTGTGTGTGTGTGTGTGTGTGTGTGCGCGCGCGCACGCACTCAGGAGAGAAAGAAATGAAAACAAAGGAAGCAGTGAAAGGACAGCTTTCTCTCAAGCAACGCGCTATTTATTTATGAAAAGAGATAAATGAGTGATGTCTCAATATCCAAACCCTGGAAAGTAAGGGTATCAGGTGGGGTGTTTGAAGGTCTATGGAGCACTGAGAATGCCATCTGTTCGATAGAGAGGTCTCAGTGTTCCTCGGTAGCTAAAATTACCATGATTAATTTGCTTTATCCCAGCAGAGAAATCCTTCCCAAAGAGAGGTCAGGGGCTGAGAAGGCAGGAGGTGAGTCTGCAGCCCTCAGGGACCAGCAGGTCGGTTTACACAGGATAATGGGGACACGGGAAGTGGATGGAAGGGAGGCCAGAGACAGTGGCAGTGGGGAACCCATAGTGACAGCCGTCTCCTCGGACCAGACACAGATCCAGATCCACCCGGCCACAAAGTCCTGCTAAGGGGCTCAGTGAGTCATGTCTAAATATCCTTCCCAAAGTGGAAATAAATAATCTGACTCCTGGAGTTTCTGTGACTGGATAACTTGGACTGAAGAGGGCGTAAGTATTCTCTCCCATGGAATCTTCACCACGGCGTGCCGGCCACTTCTTTCTCGCAAAAAAACTAAAATGTGATGTCTGGAGTGTTTTGCTTCACATATTTGTTTGTATATGACAGGGAATCAATCTATTGGTGTCAAAATGTTCTGGGAATATCTACTTCATCCGAAATGTTGCTTTAGAGGATAAACACATCAGAGGTGGAAATAAAGAAAACCCATGACTTCATTGAAAGACTAGGGTCAACCTCTTTCCTAATGACACCCCAATAACATGCCCTTCACTTTCCCTTCCCCCCAAAAAAGAAGAAAAAGAAATAGTTCCATGTTTTGGAAAGATAGGTTTCCTGTTAGCCCAATCACAATTAAATACAGTGTTGTCGGTGGCTGGCATGGGCTTCACTTCGCAGTGAAGCTGTGGTTATCATGAATGGCAGGACCAGGGTCTCCCAGAAGGGCTGCGTAGGGTGACACGCTTCACAACCACTCTGGGAGCCTCTGATGTGTTTTTCCCTTGCAGATCATCCTCCTCAAAAATACAGTCCTTTGGGCTACGCTGATTTTTCCAGAGAAACACAATATAGAGCCCCATGCTCAAGCAGAACTCAGAGTGTTTGCATAACTCATGAATTATCTTAGGAAAGAGTTGGACATTAAATTTGAGGTAGAAGTGTCCAACATTCTCTCCCCAAGATAAGCCCTGACCTTCACGCAGAGCCTTTGGGTGTTCTCTTAATGAGGACCATTTCCAGCAGTGATATAGAGTCACCAGGTGTGAGATCATACTGGAGCAGGACCAGGAGAAGCATAAACAAGCTGGCCTCTAAGCAGTCATGTAAAATTCATACACTCTCGGTGGGGTGGATTTGCGCCTTGGGCCTTTCCCTGCCAGGATAACATAAGGCGAGAACCTTTCAGAAAACCAGCGTTTCCAGGTTTGCTTTCAAACATTGCCTGGAACTCATAGACAATCCCATGCCTAAGGGAGTCTTTTCAGCAAAAAAACCTTTGGATAATTTTCAAGATGCAGACTGTTTCCAGCTCAGTCTGCATTTCACAGCTTGCAGTAAAGAAGGGGCTCAGAGAGGTTTACTCCAAAAACCTTAGGACTGGCCGAAATCCTCCAATTTATACTATGTGCACATCATCCAGGAAATACTGGAATTTCAGAACAATCAGAAAAGGAGCACCTAGGCCTGAGGCTGTACCCAGCCCAGTGGGGGAGCCAAGCCCTGGATTCCATCTGCAGTGCCTCAGAAGAAGTCCAAAAACATACCTGCTTTTTCCAGAGAAAATGTGATGGGTATACCATACAGGAAGTGAGCACTAGAGAAAGAGCTGGCATACAATCCCCGAAATGTCAGTATGTTGTTCTTCCTTTATTTTCAATCCCACTGTTTATTCACTGTAATTACTCCACACAATCCATACTTAGAGTACCATCATCTCATGCTGCAGGCTATCATATTGGAAAACAAACGCAGGGAGACTTTTTTGGCTTAAGGATAACATAAATTAGTGGCTCTACTGTTCTCCTAAAACAATAGCATTTACAAAACTTATGCCCCCCATAATGGTTACACAAATTATACCAACTTCTAAGATAACCACTTTCCATCATTTGGACAGAATTTGCAGTAGAATAGTTCTAAAATAACCCCATTGTGAAACACGGGTGCCCACCCATGAAATCACTCAGCAGACGTTTACTGGCTGCCTTCATGCGTGCTGGCATTTTGGATACAACATTGGATAAAACTAAGCCAGTTTTTACTTAGTGGATTACAATTTTAAAGTCAGAATTTGCTTCAAGAAACATTATGTCACACTGCCTAAAAATACAGTCGTAGCAATCAAGGGGATTTGGATTCTAACACAACTTAGACTACTAATAAGTACATGACTTCAATTCCTTAACCTCTCCAAGCCTTAAGTTTTTAGTTCATAAAATAGACTAGCTACTTTCAGAATGGTTAAAGCTCTGAGCTGACTTGGTGCCGGGGAATTAGACTTTTTTAAGTTAAGAGGATCTTTCTGTTTTTAATCTACGATTTGTAATCTGAATAGCATGTTGGCCGTTCTTGTAAGAGCATGGCACAATATATTAATCACAGTCCTCCTCCAGTTATTCGGCAATGAAATTCTGTCTTACATTTTTAACAGAGGTAAGCAGTATCTTTTTATATTTTCTTTATTAATATTTACTTATATTTAAATAAGAAAGTAAAAAAGAATACAGGCAGAAGAATTACAGGGATAGTCACATAACTAAATCTACTTTAAAAAAATCATTGAATTGTACATTTAAAACACATAAATTTATAGTATGTAAATCAGACCTCAATAAAAGCTTTAAAAAGAAAGATGGGAAGACAGGAAGGAAAGACAGGTGAGGGAGGGGCTGAGAGATTCTCCAGGAAAACTAAATTCTGCAGGCAGACAAGAAGTCACCAGGTAAAAGAAGCATTTTAATCAAAATAAAGGAACGGAAGTTTGGGTGATAAGTCTTGAACACTGTGCTAAAATTTTTGGTTGTGATTCATGCTATAGGTAAGAAATTTAGATGCTTTGGAGCCAAAAAATAGGGAGGGAAATGTGTATGCTTTATTATCACAGCTGAGAAGAGCAGTTAGGGACACACACGTAAGTCTTTCAGAAGCGAGGCGCAGAATGCAAGCTTGGTCCTACTCTCGGCTCAGATCTCACCTCCCTTTATGTTTCACAAGAACAGTTCCAGAATGTCAGGCTCATATTTTAACAACTTCCAAAATGTGCCTAGGGAATTGCCTACCTACATGTCACACAAGTGCTTCCTTTAAACCCCCAAATTCAAATCTGGGGTCATCTTGACTTCCGCGTTGCTCACATCCTGGCCATTCCTGACCTTCTTCCTGGTCCTTCTGCCGCTGGGATCTGGGATCTTACACCTTACTCCTTCTCACCCTTCCTTCTGCCAGCCAGACCGGCATCACCTCTAACGTGACTTAACCTTCTCCCTGAGGCCTTATTTGATGTCACCTGTGCAGGGGAGAAACTCCATCATTGCTGAGAAGATGTCTGAACATTCCATCAAATTCTCAGGACAGTCTGTGAGCCCAGAAAGGTTCAGAACCTCTGGCTTAAGCCATGTCCGGTGAATGAGAGAAACCAGGTTCCCTCACCCTGCTCATCCATCTACCCCCAGCCTGGGTGGCTGCATTTAGAGATGCGTCCGGCCCTTGGGCTGCACCCTGTGTAGTTTCCACCCAGGGCTGTTTCCACATTTCAGCTTCAGGTCAGGCTCTGGCCTCAGAATCCTCTCACCATGGCTCTGCCGCTTGGTTTCCAAAGTGAAACATATTGTTAAAATTCTCCACTGGCTCATGTTGAATTATAAAAAGTGTCCTCCAAGGCATTTTGAAGCTGAAACATGGCTTCTCACTGCACTCATACAGCTGAGACCAATTTTTCTGCAGGTCCAATACAATGTGCATTAAAATTCCAGGGTGTTTTATGAAATAAACAGATAGAAACTTCAAAAATTATGCCAAGAGGTCATCATTCTATGCCAGTCACACACGCGTACAAAGCCACTAAGTGGAAAATTTCAGTTCATTATCTGCCAGCAAAGGAACCTACAAGGCACAGTTGCAAAATCACTCAAGTGTTTCGTATTGCAGCTCTTTATTTTCCTTTACTTCCCAGTTTTACTTCTCCCCTGAAAAGACATAAAATCTAAAGCATCGCTGTGTGCAATAGTCATTCAGTTAGGCTGTACGGTTCAGCATGGTTCAGAGAGAGAAATACAGATGCTGGGGCAGAGAAATACACCCAGTTTTATTGCTTTTTAAGCAACTGCCTTGCTATACACTTGGAAACTCCAGAATTAGGGCCAGCTGGGAGAACTCAACCTCCCAAGTTGCTGGGGAAGAGGAGAAGGTGCCTCCTTCCTATGTATGTACATGGTCTGCCATCTGGACAACCAATCTGGAGAAGCAAGCAAAGAGTCAAGGAGTGTCTAGGTTTCTGCTATACCTGTCCATAAGAGTCAGAGGGAGTAGTACCCAGGAGACAGCGAGACATGGTCACAAGATAGCTCCAAGCTCTGAGAACCCAGAGTTGCGTTTACCCTTTGTCCTTAGCAGCTGCTGGGCTGGTTTAAAGGGAATTGGAAATGAAAGAGTCCTGGGCCCAACACGAAGTCTTAGGTGTGACAAGGGGATGGCAGGCAGTAGCTGGATACAGAGTCACACCCATGCTGGAAGGAGAGCCCAGTTGGAAGCAGTTCGGAGACATACCTAAGGAAAGTGCATCACAACAAAGATGGAAAACAGCATGAGCGTGTGTCACGGTGTCCCCAGACTGCCTGGAGGGACCCAGCCACTGGTACTCCTGGACTTGGGAGGGAGGAACAGCTCCCTAAGCCCATCATAACTTAAAAATGTTTGAAGTCTAAAATGAACAGGATACACTTAAACTGCAGGAGATCACAGATTCAATGCAGGAGATCACAGCAGAGTGCTATTTACCTCTTGCTTCTGTGAGGCCTGTCTACAGTTCAATGCTATGAGCCCTACCACTCCACCACATGCCAAGAGTTGCCGCTCAGTCCACCCTTAACGTCCACCTCTTTAGTCCTCTGAAAGGGCTGCGGATATAGCTCAGCAGCACAGTGCCTGCCTGGCAAGCGTGAGGCCTAAGTTTGACTCCCAGTACTCAAACAAAACAAACAAAAAAACAAAACTCCTCAGCAAAGCTCACCACATGCTAAGGCAGTGTATTCATCTGTGGACAAATGCAGCTTCTAAGAAGAAATCTCATTCACCGAGCTGAAATCCACCTCTTAAGCAGAGACTTTCACAGGACCAGCTGCAGGTCCACTGGGAAATCCAGGATTTCAGCCTCTTTCGTGACCTACAAAGCCCACTGCACCACCTCTGTTCAAAGTAAATGATGGGAAACTCTGGAATGATTTTCACACTTGGCAGAGCTGACATTCTTGTTGTTAAAACATTTCAGGGATTCAGAAGGGCTCACCCTGGGTCTATCTCCCAGATAGATGCAAAGCTCCCCGTCTCAAACTTCTTACATTTTATTTCCCAAGTGGACATTTTAAACTTAAGCTTGTTTGCCATGTGGCATGCTTAGCTTCTCAAATTTATTTTATGGTTGATGATCTCTGAGCAGGGAATAGGCACCATATGTTTGTCTACATCCAAACACCTCATATGTAAAGGAATGTTGGATGTCACGGAGTTGATGAAAACACTCTGTGGTGTGCGTATTTTGTTGTTTTCAGCTGAGAGGGACGGGTGACCCCCGACACACGGGGTTATATGGGAAGGTGCCAAACTGCACCTCAGCACCTTTTCTCCATCACTCTCCCCTCCTGTCACCCCCAGAGACACACACCAGAGGCTCCTCCTCGCTGCTGTCAGCCCCAGGGCTTCTGTTGTGCTGAGACAGCCCCCATGCAAGCCCGGAGCCCTTTGCTCCTAAATGCACACCAACATCACCACAGCATGGGACCAGGCCCTCATCCAGCTTTCCTGTTCTATCATTGCTGTGGACGAAAGCGTCCTTTCGGTGTCTGTATGTGGATGCTCTGATCCCCAACCCAATGATAGTTGGAGATGGGCCATTTGGAAGTGGGCAGTCAAATAGCATGGCAGGCATGTTGTGCCCATGATGACAGCAGTGTCCTTATAAGAGGATGAAGTAACCAGAGCTTGCTCCCTCTGTGCAGGTACCAAAGAAAGACCATGTGAGGAAGTGACCCGGAGTAGAGAGTTCACCAAAACTCCAAGTGTCAGCATCATCGCTTCCTACTCCAAGCCTCCAGGACATTGAAAAGTAATTCTCTGTGATTAAACCTATCCAATCAACAGGATTTGCGATAGGATAGACAGAGCCAGCCGAGACACTGACTCTGAGCATTTCTTCCGAATGCGTTCCAGCTGCTTCTGTTCTCTGAACTACACTGCAGAGGTGAAACACTAGGCAGCTATCATGACACATCATGGACACACGATGAGATATATTAGCCTGTCTCATCAGGTCTGGGGACCCTCACACCAATACTCTTGGAGCTGTGGCACTGCTTGCACACCATGAGCGCTATTCTCCCACACCTTAATAAACCTCCCTCTCCTGCCCTGCTCCTCTTTCTTTAAGAGGAGCCTTGCTAGGATAGCAATCTACAGCTCAGTACTTCTGCTGTGGTTTCCATACAATGGCCCTAAGTAGACACCAAGAGAAATAAGAGCCTGTCTTACCTGGGAGACTCAGAAACTAGTCAGAAGCATAAAGCAAAGGTAACTAATTATATCCCAGGCAGCTAGTTCCAAAGTCAGGGAAACTGAGGCAGCGCCCAGCAGGGGAGATATGCACTGAGATGACAAAGGATCATTCTAGAGATGACACAACACTTGCAGAGCAATTGGTCACTAAAGAGAGCTAAGAATCTTTTCTATGAATGGAGTTGAGAGCGGGACTAGCAGGGAGTCCTTCATTGACTTGTGGTAAGTGAGCAGAATGGAGACCCTTTCATAGAGTAGGAGGCTCCAGCAAAGGACATACTGGGACCAGGTAGACTTGCCAGAACAGAGCTCTGCAGTGACATTAGTCACATATTCCCCTCTCAAGTGGGATTGGTGGGGAGTGCCTGGCCTGCGTAATGCCGCTGACTAAGACCCAGTAGGCTAGCCCAAACCAGGTCCCAGCACCTGGAGGTACACCCTAGAGATGAAGCCTTTGGTAGGTTGACCTGGAGGGGTGGCCCCAGCAGAGGCTGCCCAGGTCAGTATCTCCCTAGTACATTGCAGTGGGCGGGAACACATAGCCGGCACAATTTAAACAAACTGTAACCGAAAAAGAGAAAAAAAATTGGGCCTCCTACATTCGCTTGTATGGAAGGAACAAAAAGTATGGGAAGAGGAAGCAACAAGAAAGGGTCCTCAGTCCCCAATCCTGAGAACACTGATCCAGGAAAGGGAAACGCAAAGGAAGACAGAAAACATGCAATATCAGACACGGAACCAATAGACATAAAACAATATCTCCAGAGCCTCATAGACGAGTTTAAAAATGAAGTATTTAATGAAATAAAGCAAGATATAAGTAGAATAGTTAGAGAAATGCTAAGCACCGCCCAAGAAAAAACAGAAGGTGGAATGGAAGAACAGAAAAAAAGGGGGAGAAAATAGAGATAACATAGAATACATGAAGCAGGTTCAAAGAGATTACCAGGAAACTAAAAACTCTATTGAAAGCTGGCATAGCAGCTTGAAAGAAACTAAGGATAGATTATCTGAATTGGAGGGCAGATTTGTAATATGGGAGCATGAAACGAAAAACTTCTTAAAAACAACAAGAAAACAAACAGCAATAATACAAAGGCTAAAAGATGATAAGAGGATCTATAACTTAAGAATTAAGAACATAAAAGAAGAAGTAGGGACACAAACAAATGGACTACAAAAGCTATTCACAGAAATAATCCAAGAGAATTTCCCTAATTTAGCAAAAGATGAAAATACTCAGATGTATGAGGCACACAGGACCCCAGCCACCTACAACCAAACAGAGCTACACCCAGGCATATAATAATCAAAATTCCAGAAATCCAACATAAGAACAGAAAACTAAAAGCCATCAGAGACAAGAAACAGATCACTTACAAGGGAACATCCATCAGAATTACAGCAGACTTCTCGGCACAAACCATCAAATCATGAAGAGCGTGGGGGGAAATAATTCAAGCTTTGAAAGATAACAACCTCCAGCCAAGATTGATATATCTGGCACAACTGTCCCTAGAAATTAATGGAAAAACAAGGTGCTTCCAGGATAAAGAGGAACTAGGGTAATTTGCAACCACCAATTCACCTCTACAGAGAATACTGCAGGATATTCTAAAAAAGGAAAATACCAAGACTTCAGAAACAGTGGCAGAGAGGCCACAATGAATGGAGCAGAAAGCGAAATGAAGAAGACAAACTGACAACAACAGAAAAAGAGCTCAACAGAAATGAGGCAGAGAAGACTGGATGGTAGGAACAGCTATTTTTGGAGAAGACAAGACATCATAATAGCTAGTACTGATTTAGTATCATCTTGCTTTGAAGTTCCATCAAGCTTTTATTCTTCTGTCTCCATTGGTCTTAACAGGTTGTATCTTATTGGATTTTAATATATGTGATAATATAAGCAAAAACTTTATAGACAAGGAGATTATACAGAAACCATTGTTCATTTTCTGATAGTTGGTTCTAAATACTCTGTAATACTGTCATTCTCTTGAATGGTTTTACATTGTCTTGATATGTTTGGTGCTACAGTATATGAAGTTATACCCAAAGATTTCAAGGAAAGAGACACTATGGTAACTACTTTTATGTCAGCATATCTTGTGGTGAAACACTATTTTACTTAAATGGTTATGCTTTGACCTGTGCTGTTTTGTTGTTATGCCCTCTTTTATCTCAGTCTCCTTTTTTGTAATTATTTACTTTTTTATTTTTATCATTTTAATTAAGGTAAAATTTTTAAAAAGTAGGAGGATACATTATAGTAACCTACTTTGATTTCCTATTAACTTGATTTGAAACCCTGTATAGCCCTCACCATCTTGCTTTGACTGATTTTCCTCTATTCTGCTTTGCTTGATAGTACCAAGTTCGAAAATATAGGCAAGGACTTCCGGGAGAACATGGCGGACAGATAACAGCAACTACCGGAGGCTCTCTGAAAAACTAGGCTCAGAAGCCAGGTATGGTGCGGACTAAAGAGACATAAGCAGGCAGAGTTATGCTCTGGTGACTCAGGAACGAACTCGGCTGAGAGAAACCAACTTGGAATGCAGTCCTGGTGCTAAAACAGGAACAGAAAAGTCTCGCTGCTGAGGCTGGACCCTGCGCCATTGGAAGCCGCGATTTGGGTTTCCCGCCGTGCGGCGGCTGGCTGCCTCTACTTCGGCTTGGCAAGGAGAGAGACGCGCGGAAACTCTGAGAACGGGAGTCTGCGAACGGAGTCGAAAACAGGACGGGCAGGGAGGCATGTTCTGACTTGTGGCGAGGTGAGTGAGAGAAACTGACACTCCACCACAGTTTGACTCCAGCGGACTTTCTGGGCCCGAGCAGTCCTGCGGGAGCAGGGTGCGGTGGCGACTCCAGCCACACATTCCCCTCTCGGGCGGGATTGGTGAAAAGTGGCTGGCCTGCGTGACGCTGCCGGTGGACCCCGTAGGCTGGCCCAACCCAGATCCCAGCGCCCGACGAGGCCGGGAGGGGCGGGCCCCGTGTAGGCTGCCTGGTGTGCAGCGGTGAGTGGGAACACCTAACCGGCGCAATTCGATCAGGCTGTGGCTGATAGGGAGAGAAGCTGGGCCTCTCATATAAGCTTGCATATATAAGGAACAGAGAATATGGGAAGAGACAGCAACAAGAAAGGCTCCTCGGCCCCCAATTCTGAGAAACAGGCAATAGCGGACACCGCACCAATACACATAAAGCACCATATAGAGAGCCTCATAGACCAATTCAGGAATGAAGTTATCAACGACCTGAAGCTAGAAGTATGCAAAATAGTTAGAGAAATGCTAAGCCCCACCCAAGAAAAAACAGATGGTGGAATGGAAGAACAGAAAAAGAGGGGAGAATTGTTTGATGGAGAAAACAGGGAAAGCATAGAATACGTGAAGCAGGTTCAAAGGGACTACCAAGAAACTAAGAAGTCTATCGAAGACTGGCATAACAGCTTGAAAGAAACTAAGGACAGACTATCTGAACTGGAGGCCAGAATTGTAATATGGGAGAATGAAATGAAAAACTTCTTAAAAATAACAAAGAAACAAACAGCAATAATACAAAGACAAGAAGATGATAAGAGGATCCATAACTTAAGGATTAAGAACATAAAAGAAGAAGTAGGGACACAAACAAATGAACTACAAAAGCTACTCACAGAAATAATCCAGGAGAATTTTCCTAATTTAGCAAAAGGTAAAGATACTGAGATGTATGAGGCATACAGGACCCCAGCTACCTACAACCCAAACAGAGCAACACCCAGGCATATAATAATAAAAATTCCAGAAATTCAATACAAGAACAGAATATTAAAGGCTGTCAGAGACAAGAAACAGACCACTTACAAGGGAGCACCCATCAGAATTACAGCAGATTTCTCTGCACAAACCATCAAATCACGAAGAGCGTGGGGGGAAATAATTCAAGCTTTGAAAGATAATAATCTCCAGCCAAGATTGAGATATCCTGCACAACTGTCCCTGGAAATTGATGGAAAAACAAGGTGCTTCCAGGATAAAGAGGAACTGGGGGAATTTGCAACCACCAATTCAACTCTACAGAGAGTATTGCAGGATATTCTAAAAAAAAGAAAAATACAAAGAATCCAGAAATAGTGGAGGCCACAACTAATGGAGCAGAGAACAAAGTGAAGAAGACAAACTGACAGCTATTGACAGAATAAGAGCTCAACAGAAATGAGACAGAGAAGATTGGATGATAGGAAAAGCTATTTTGGAGAAAATGACATCTTAATAGGTAATACTGATTTAGTATCATCTTGTTTTGAAGTCTCATCTAGCTTTTGTCCTTCTGTCTCCAATGGTCTAAATAGGTTGTATCTTACTGGATTTTATTATGTACGATAGTATAAGCAAAAACCTTTTAAAGACAAGGAGATTATACAGAAACCATTGTTCATTTTCTGTTAGTCGATTCTAAATACTCTGTAATGCTGTCATTCTCTTAAATGGTTTTACATTGTTTTGATATACTTAATGCTACAGTATACGAAGTTGTACTCAAGGATTTCAAGGAAAGAGACAATATGGTAACTACTTTTAGGTCAGGATTATCTGGTGGTGAAACACTATTCTGCTTAAATGGTTATGTTTTGATCTGTGCTGTTTCGTTGTTATGCCCTCTTTTATCTCAATCTCCACTCCATTATTTACTTTTTTAATATTTTTTTAAAATTTTTTATCCTTTTAATTAAAGGAAAAAAATAGCAGGATATATTATAGTAACCCACTTTGACTTTCCATTACCTCGATTTAAAGCCCTGTATTACTCTCACCATCTGGTTTTTAACTGATGTTCCCCTATTCTGTTTTGCTGGATAGTATCAGGTTCAAAAATTTAGGCATCAGCTGAGAAGATAATGAGATTCATTATAACGCCCATTCTCGTTGACTTTTATCTACTTTTGAAGACCTACAATGTCTCCAATGGTTTGGTTTTGTCGGTTTTGTTCTTTACTGTTTTGTTCAATTGTATTATAACTAATGGTATAGGCAATTCTATTAGAGATAGCGGGAGGCATTATGGTAACCATTGTTGATCACCTTGTATTATGTTTTCACATTATCTATTATGTCCACCCTTTTGCCTTGACCGATTCTGTTCTGCTATGTCACATTTGGTTTTACTCTCTTCCAAAAAAGTAATAAGAACTGTGAGAGCAATGAAACCCAAAATGTGTAATAGTCATTGTACAAAAGAGAGGAAAAGAAAGTGCTCTAAACTATATAACTGCATGTATATTTAAGTGTATAAGATAGAATATGATATCACAGAGTTTTATTGGATCATTGAACAGAACTGTTTGCAGTATCATTGATGGAATGTCCACTTTACAAGCTTTAATTTTGTGATTTGAACAATTATTTCTAAGATGACAATATGTAATCCATTAACTAGTGATTTCCTACTGTTCATTTCTTTTCTGCAAATCTGTATAACTTGTACCCTTTCTCTGCTTTTTTTTTCTTTTCTCCTTAAATAAAATTAAAAAAAAAAGAAAGAAAATATAGGCAAAACTGTAAAGACAATAAGATTCATTATGACGTCCATTCTGGTTGACTATTATCTTCTTTTAAAGTCCTGTAATGTCTCCAGTGTTTTGGTTTTATTCTTTACTGTTTTGTTCAATTTTATTATAACTGATGATATAGGCAATTCTTTTTAAGATAGCAAGAGGCAGTATGGTAACCATTGTTGATCACCTAGTATTATGTTTTTACATTATCTATTATGTCCACCCTTTTGATTTGACTGACTCTGTTCTGTTATGTCACATTTGGTTTTACTCTCTTCAAAAAAAAAAGTAGTAAGAACTGTGGGAGTAATAAAACCCAAAATGTGTAATTGTCATTGTTCAAAAGAAAGGAAAAGAAAGTGCTCTAAAGAATATAACTGCATATATATTTAAGTGTGTAAGATAGATAACCATATTACTGAGTTTTGTTGGATCATTGAAAAAAACTGTTTCCAGTCTCACTGTTTGAAAGTCCACTTTATATGCTTCAATTTTGTAACTTGAACAACTATTTCTAAGATAACAATATGTAATCTATTAACTAGTGATTTCCTACTGTTTATTTTTTCTGAAATTCTGTATAACTTATACCCTTTTTTTCTTTTTCTCCTTAAATAAAAAAAAAGAATCTTTTCATTCTGTGAAGATTTACTTTGACACTTATTATACACCAGGAGCAGAAAGTAAAAATTAATTTAATTAGGACTCATAGAATGTTCTGGTATCCCCTACTTTCCAAAAGCATCAAGGATTCCCCAAGTGTTCAAACACCGTTGCTAAACGAGCCTTCTGGAAGGGAGCAGGGATGCCAAAATGAGTTAGCAAGTCCTTTGCACTCGTCACTGAGAAGAAAAAAGATCAGAGAGCGCTGTGTGTCCACATCTGTCCCCAATTATGATTGATTTTCACCCACTGGGATGCACGGATCCCAGATACCCTTGTCGGCTTACACGCCCGAGTCACTGGCGTTAGGCCTGAAAGCAGATGAGAGACTGCTGGTGGCTCCTGGGCTGGTGGTTATGCGGGGCTCGGCATGAGAGGGCCTGAGCATTCCAGGGACTGGGCACAGTCTTGCTTCACTGCCACCCACAGAGGCAGGAAACAGAATCCAAATACACCAAAGCTGGGACGGATCCGTTAGCGTGCAATAGAGCTGGGAGTTTGGGGGAAAAAAAATCCTGGGCTAAAAATGGAGATGGTTGGTTTTGCTGGTGACCTCAGGAACATTCTTGGCATCTAAAACTACTCTGGAGGCAGAATAGGCTTCGGGTGGCGCAGTGCTGGGATCCTTCTGATCTTTAGGTTTGGTGAGAATGTGTCTGCTGCATGGGCAATGCGGGCCTTCGGGGTACAAAGAAAGGGCAGGAGGAACAGGGCAGCGGTGTCTGGCCCACAGCCTCCTCCCACACCAGAAGAGGATGGCCAGCGGGACAGGCTGCACCCTGGTCACAGCTCCCACAGCACAGCACCAGCGCGAAAACCTGGAGCTCCTCTTCTCTTGCTGGGTATCTTTTTAGTTCATCTTAACCTTTCTCTGGAGAAAAAATAAGCACGTTAAATAAATGTGGATTTGAAGTCAGGAGATCTTGGCTTTGGTTCTGACCTCACTGACTAAGAAAATGAAGAGGTGATAGAATTTCTTACAATCTCCAGTCATCAAAACTAGATCATAAAGACAGTCCAATCAAATGGATCCGTTCCATGAGAAAAAAAATCCAGGGATGCTAGGATTAGAACACATCTCCAGAGTTTCATTTCTTCTGTGTCTTGGTGTCTTTCATTCCCTTATTGTCTTCCTAATTTGTAAAATCTACTTTCGGGACAGGCTTTGTGTGATACTTAAGGGTAATATAAAAATAAGCCATGGTTCAGTGCAAGAACTGTTTGTGCAAATAAATAAGTTTCTTAGCTTGATGAGTGCCAGAAGAAGTCTGTGAAAACTGCCACATATAGAATAGAAGGGGAACTTTCGTTTCTTCATAGATAAGAAGTTTGTGGAGTCTTAACAATGTCTGGGTAGAAGTTTCACAAAAACAGAGAGAGCCGGGGCTTTCCCGATAGTGTCACACAGGAAAAAGTAGAGAAAGAAATTAGAGGAAGACAACCACATATCACTCGGGATCTAAGGAGAGACAGAGCCAAGCAAACATGAGATTATGAACCAGAAAAAAAGGTTCAGATGCACTCGTACAGCAGAGAAGAGTTGTACACATGCAAGAAGGTCAGAAACTTTGGAAAGATCAAGATAATCACGTACGCAGAAGTCGGAAATGTCAGAGACTGGCTGGGAGGGAACTGCAAGGGTTGATCTGAGCAGAAATAAGTCTGGATTCAGTTCAGGACACTAGCGGAGTATCAGGGGCTGACTGAGCAACGCTGCAGAGGCAGAATTAATGGCTTCAGTTATACTGGATATAGGGGTTGAGGGCAAAGGAACGCTAAGACATAAAAATAGTTCATTTTCTGGTAAGATGTGAGGGAAAGGGGTTTCTTCTACACTGCTGGTGGGATGCAAATTTGTGCAGACACTGTGGAACTCAGTATAGAACATCTTGTAAAATCTAAAAGCTGAGACAATGATTTGTCAGGGTTTAGATCTAGAATATTCTCCCAGTGTCCTTTGCACTCAGAGGTGCAGCTCATGGAAGATAACAGCATTACGGTTAATCCGATGATGAGTCCATCCCTGGATGGGCTGTGAGGAGGCAGCCCTGATTTGGAGGAGGTCGCTGTGGATGTGACCTGGAAGCTGTACCTCCCTCCTGGCTCGATGGCTGCTCTGGGGGAGCAGATTTCCTCTGTGTCAGGCCCTCTGCCACGCCATTTCAGTCAACCATAAATCATGTAAAACTTGTGAGCCAAAATGAAACACTCCTCTTATTTGTGAGTGTCAGGTATCCTGTCCCAGCCTGAGAAAGTGACTGAGGCAGCTTTTGACCCAGCCATATCTCTTTGTTATATTGCCCAAAGGATTACAGAGATCATGCGGCATGTCCATGTTCGCTGTGGATAATGCACAATAGTTAGTTAGGGAAATAGCCTAGACTCCTGGCAACGGAAGATGGATAAAGAAGATGAGATGTGCACACGTGTGGATAGAATATTATTCAGCCATAAAGAAGGACAAGACCATACCATTGGTAGGAAAATGCATGGAACTGGAGACAAACATGTTACACAAAATTAGCCAAATATCTCCTGTCTTCCTCCACATAATGAATCCAGGAGAAGAAGGAGAGAGATGGCACACAGTAGGAGAAAGACTCTCAGACATGAAAAAGGAGACACTGGCAGGATGGAGGAGGGAAAAGAAGGAGTGGAAATCATTGAAGCACATCTCGGGCATATGCCAAGATGCCAGAACGAAACCCTTTATTCTGCACACCACTAAGTACTAGCAAAACTAGTTTTAAAGGCTTTCTTGCCTTATGCTGCAGTTGAAATGAGTTTCACCACGGATAAAAAGTAACGTGGAGAAAAGTCAACCAAGGCTCTGTCTGTGTAACTTCTCCGGATTCCCGCACGATGGTCTTACCAAACGCAATTCTGCTCTGCTCTCCGGCGCCAGGCAGCGGGTCAGACGCGCCTTGGACAGAGCTGAGTGCAATAGGAAGGAGAAGACGCGCGCGCTCCCCAACCCCAGCCATCGTTCACGCTGGCGTGCACTCAGCGTGGCAGAGGGCGAGGGCCACAGAGAGGAACCAGCCTCACTCCTCCTCCTCGAGGAAGAAGCAGAAGGTCGCTTGTTTCCATTTTCTCTTTTTAAAATCACTTTCACTGTCACTTCCCCAGCCCTTCCCTCGCCTGCCCTCTCCGACCCTCCCCACTGCCCCATTCATTCTGAGTGTGCCCTCGCAGCAGCCTTCGCCAGGCCTGGAGCACATCCGCCCAGTCCTTTCCTGCTGAGGATTTCACAGGGCCACAGTTGCCCGCCGCTGGGTCAGCTCCCCAGGGATGCAGGGACTCCCAGCGTGCATTTTCTTATACTCATCTGTCAGGGAGGGAACGCCTTTCAGAGCTCCCCATACTCAACGGCCTGGCAGCCCTCTCAGGAGACCCGCCAAGCTGAGTGGCAGAAGAGGTTGAAATGTGTGAATCTGGCTCAGGGCCTCCACCACTCGGTTGCCAAATTGAGCATTTTAGTAATTAGCAAAACATCTGTCAGGGCATTCCTGTGTCAGAAACAGCTGCTGCCTCCCTGGTCCTCGGAAGAGGGGGTAGGAATCTGGCCGTGGCTTTTAGCACAGCCCAGCTGCTTCCCATTTGAGGAAGGGATAAAAGGCAGACACTGAGTCAGTGGGAAAGCATCAAGACAAAAGCGAAAAGGGACGGGCTCTCAAATCGCACTGGCCCCAAGTCCACTGGAGTACATACCATTGGCATGCGGTGAGCAAAGTTTCCCCACTCACTGCAGCGCTGGGAGCCGGCCGGCCTTGGCCAAGAAATGTCCCAGTAAAAATATTTATAGGAAAACAACACAAAGGCCGTGCTAAAAGCACTGCTGACCTCTTCCAGTTTGACTTCATCTGTCCACAACAACATGAAGTTGGACAATCTCCTTCCCTAAGAGAATGATGCAAGAGTTTTGGTTACTCGAGGTGGTTTGAGCACTTCCTCTTGGCTCCCAACCTGCCCTGACTCAGAGGAGAAAGAGAGAAGGCCTGGAGGCCACAGGACTCCTTCCATTTCCATGGTCCTGCTGAGAAGGGCTGGAGGGGTCCTGCAAGATCACCCCACTCTCCATGGGGCAACGAAGGTGGGCTGAAGCCATCTATTGGTTCATGCAACCAACCCACAAATACTCAGTGAGCGTGGAAATGGAAATGGACTTCCTAACCCAGGGGAGATAAAACATGCGAAGACATGGCTCAGATAATGCTTTCAATTCCAGTGATCATAATTATTGTAAAAGGCAGCTGACCAGTGAGCTCAGTCCTGTCACAGTTGTGATAGAGTGGGGGGACTCCGGGCGACAGTGTTGGTCTTTAAGCCAGGGGAGTAACTTACAGCTTCCAGTGTCCAGGAAACTCGAGCCTTGGGCTGCCCAGTCTTCCATGAGCCCTGAAACTGTCGGGCTCCTGCCCTGCGGCAGCTCGTTCCTGTGTGCTCTTTTTGTAGTGTCTGCTACTCGGTGCTTCGCTCAGCAGCTCCCACTCTGTGCCCTTCTGTGCTTGGTGACAGAATATTATTTCTCCACTCTCTGAACTGCAAGATGCAGCTTCCAAGAGCAGCCTTGATGAGAATGACTTCATGGAAGGCATGGCAGGCCCGGACCAAAGCAGGCTGGGAAAGACCGGGCCGGGCAAAGCTCTTGGCCAAACTGTGCTAAAAGCAAGGCTTTCTCCTGGGTGCCTCCCCCTTTAGCCTGTTAACCGTGGCTTCCTCTGCTGCTGTGGTCCCGGGATTCCTTTATACTCCTCCTCCGCTGGGAACACCCCTCCTCCTTATCTCTGCCTTTTAAAATCCCAGTTGTTTTTCGAGTCTCAACTTAATTATTACCCTTTGTGGAACAGCCCTGCTTTCTCCCTGCAGACAGGCAGCTTCTTTGTGCTCCTTGAGTTCTCCCTACTTGTCTTCTGACATTGGAGACCTTTAGCTTATGCTGCTGATGTTTGCACTGGATTCCAAGGGAATCAGAACCATGTCATCTGGGTCAGGTATCCTATGGCCAGTTCCCTGCAGTCCGTGCAGCCAGCAGTGCAGATTTTAAATACTTTAATGCAAATCTTCAGGTTCAAGGGAGCTTGGTTTTGAAGCTTGAAGCGGGGGCTTTTCCAATGAAATAACTCACTCTTCTCTGAGCATCAAATCACTCAGATCATCAAAAAACAGAGTAACAACAGTAACTTCTCGGGATTCCCGGGGACAGTTGTGCCAGCTAGGGAAACTGGAGCTGCAGACAGCCTGCGGTGGTTTTCAAGGAGTTTGAGCTTATTCCTCTTCTGAAGAAATTTTTGCTGAATTCAAATAAAGTGAAATTAAAGATATTGACTGGCCCCAAGTTAGCTTTGTTCTCTTGGTAATGATTCCAGTCCATCTGGACCAAACATGTTTTTGTAAAGCTGTGTGTGTGTGTGTGTGTGTGTGTGTGTGTACTGAACTCAGATCCTTCTCAGTGTGCCACGTCTTCAGCCCTCTTTTGACTTTAAATGGAGACAGACTCTCCCTGACTTTCTTGGTTCCCGGGCTGGGCTGGAAGTCACAAGCCCGCAGGCTCCTAGGGTGCTGGGATTATAGACGCGCACCAGTGTGCAGGGGTCACAGGGTGCCATTAAAACACATCGAGCCTCTTCACTTACATGTCTGCTTGGGCTTCTTTCATATCATGCTCGAAGAGTTTCATAGTTGTAACAGGGAACACGCAGCCACAGTTAAGCAAAGTCCAGCATGCTTAACTCTTCACAGAACTTTACTAGCTGTGATTTCCAGTGAAGTTAGGGCTCCATCTTCAGAAAACCCCATGAACCTGCAAAGACGCCAGCTTGACAGATGATGACCAAGCACCCCACCCCACGCTGCCACCGTATTACCTGAAATGAAGTTACCAGGCGAGCGGGAACCAGGAGCAGAAGTCTCAGCTGTGGTACAGAGAGATGGCAGGGGCCCAGGGGCTGACTCAGGAGGCGGAGCAGTTGGCTGCCCTCTGCCAGAGGGAGCGTGGAGAGCTGCAGAGCGGACCTGGAACCTGGTTAGGGAGGCTGAGACAGTGCAGTCTGAGCCGAGGAGGGGAGGGGAGAGAGAAGGACGAGGAGGAGGGGTCACAGTAGCACCAGGTCCTGCCTCACTGGCGTTCCCAAGAACAGAGGCTGAGATAAGAGGTCTCATCCTAGTGCCCCTAAATACTGCAACTGCGATCCAAGAAAACGGAACAAAGAGACTGAGCAGGAAAGGCGGGAGTACAGAGCACAGGCCCTGCGGGATGCTCCCTGTCCTGGGCGTCTTCAGAGACCTGAAGACACAGCCCATCAGGAGTAAAGGAGGGGACACCTCCCTGCTCCTGCTCCAGGCTGGTCCCCTCCCCTGCACTCCCCTGTCCTCTTCGATTCCTATGTACCATGACAGGACGAGCTTTCCCTGGGCCAGGTCCTGGCTGTCTCGCTTCATCTTGGAACTGAAATCTGAACCAGAATAAACCTCTCCTCCTTCAGGGATGGGTGCCAGTGGTGACAAAGAGACAAAGACACCATCTATGGGCAGGAACCACACAGCTCTGTTATGATTGAAACCTCGCTCTGTGACCCACAGGATGGCAGGTGACACCAGGCAGTCTTTTCAGGGTGTCATTGGTCACATAAGCCGGAAGCTCACAGAACTGGGGGGACAGGTTTGTTCCATACCTGCTCTGCCATGGCTGATGGAGCACCTGGGAGATCAAGCTCTCTGCAGGCAGCTCTTTTTTAATCTTGAGGAAATCATGACAGGAGAGAAGAAGTAATCTTCTCTGCAGTAGGAGTGAACTCAGACCCAGCATAGCAAAGCATTTTGTCGGGGTATCCTCACCTGCTGGGGGCACAAGGGAGGACCAGGCGCATCCTAGGTGCTGGCTTAGGAACTGAATTGTGACCAAGGGGTAGAAATGATCGAAAAGCTGTACTTAGTGCGGGGACTTCCTGAGTGTCACCCAGCGTCCTTGGCAGCCAGGCACCAAGCCATCAGAGAGCAGAGGTGCTCTGAGAGCACTAACACATGCAACCTTTTACTGTTGTCACTTTAGTGTCCTGTGGAAGAAGGAGAGGTGCTCACACAGCAGTAATACTGACCCGAGTTCAGGTTCCGTATGTTTCAAGTGTGTGAAGAAGTCACTTTCACTGTACGATGCTTACTCTTCACAAAGGTCATATGTTAATTATTATCGTGATCCCCAGTTTGCAGAGGGGAGAAGAGCAATCATCAGAGGCACAGCACAGAAATCTGCCCCAAGTCCCCCGCTGCTGCCTGGTGAGTGGACCCCTGGTTGCAGAAGCCTGTGCCCCTCCTGCCCAGCTCTGCTGCCTCGGTGCTTCTGAGGTTACACATTGCAGTTCCAGCCTGCACTCCCCGCCAAGGGAGGAGTCACGGGTACCAATCCCAGGTACAGAGGGTCCGGTGGCAGACAAGCTGCTCCATGATCAGCCTCAGCTCTGCCTTCTGCCCAAGCTCCTTGCAAATCTGTTCCTCGGGAATCTCTTATTTTCCCATTGCCATTAACCACCTCCCAGATGGCTTCCACGTCAAGTGTTTCTAAAAGCATTTTTACAGGTTTCTTCCCATGCAGAATCAACACGATCATCAGAGCCAGGGCTGTTTAGTTTTTCTTCCCCTCCTTCCAGTTAAATGACATTGGGAAAGGTTACACTCAACCTGAGGGAAAAACAGCATTAGGAGTGAGATTGCAGTGCGGCACAGAGCTCATGATGTAATAATTTTAGATGTTTCACGCAGAGTCACAACTGAAGGAAATAAAAATTTTAAAAGAAGAGGAGCTTGAAAAAGGCTCTGGCAGCAGGAAGCTGAGACAAGAGAGCCCACACTGGGTTTGCAGGGAATCACTCCAGAAAACCAAGGGCTGATGGCTCAAAGCTACCAGAAGCGCCACCAGCCTGTGCACCAGACAGGGCATGTACCAGCTGTCCTCGGGGCCTCCATAGGAAACCTTGAGCTACCTAAGCTGAGATTTTGAAAGGATACATCTTGCTACAGTTTAACTCTTTCTTTTTTTGCCATAACTGAAATGTTTTGTCTTGAGCAATAATGTATCACTTTTCTGGCTGTAGGCTCTGGAATCAGGCTGCTGGGTTTTTCATGTTGGGTCTAGCAGCTACTTTTGAGTTGTGCGCCTTGAATAAGTTGTCTGACTTCCATCCACTCCCATTTTCGCATCTGTAGAACAGGGTGGTTGCAATGACATCTTACACACATCTTATCAGGTTAAATGGGATGGCGAGGGCTTGAAATGGCTTCTAACATTTGGAAACAGTCTAAAGAATTATGAACTGCAAAATTTTTCTATTGTGGAGGAAAGACAAGGTTATTTTTCTAAGTGAAACTGAAAAGAGACCATATGCCAAACTGTAGAGGATCAAATTTTTAACTACAATTATGTTCATAACTTTGAATAAGCGTTGATCACCCATGTTCATCATTCCTTCCACGTGGTCCATTGAAGACATTTTTCCCCCATATTCCCAGCCCTGCATTCTAGTCCCACTCTGGGCAAGGCCCTCCTGGAGATGGGTGTCTCCATCTTTCACCCATCTGCTCCTTTCTCAGTCTCCAACATTTTCCTCTTTCCAGAAGGTTCTCAGGGTCCGGGTAATACCTAGCTGATAAATGAAGTGATACATAAAATTCTCACACTAGCTCCCGATCGTGGGGAGCAGCTGAAGCTGGAATTGATCACACTTGGGGGGCTAACGTAAGGCCAGGCCTGAGAGAACAGTGAGCCCAAGGGAGGCCACATAAACCAGCTGTTCCAGCTCCCCGATCCCAGGGTGCCCAAGCTAACCAGGAAAGAAAGTTTCTAGGCAGGGGGGTTGAAATTGACATCAACCTCCAAGTGTATAAATACAGAGGGAGCTGAGCCCTTAATTTTCCTCCCATCCAGAGAGAGGGCTCTGCCTGCCTCAGCTTTCTGTCTGTCATCTCTATTTCTCCATCCACTCGTGGCCCTTTCCCCCAGGAATTTGGAGAGCTGCACTGAACAAGGCACCAACACACAGTAAGACCATTTCATCTTGTCTTAATACCAATGTTGATATTCCTCCGGTCCACTTCACAAAAATGCCCATGGCTATGCGTCCCATGGCCCTTCTACTCTCTGTTATGCAGTAGGTTACCCTGAGAACACAGGATGTCACTTCAGACATCTCCAGCCCTTAGGCTTCAAAAGAATAAATGACTTCCAGTGAGCACCTGAACTCAGACCAGCATCATCTCCTGGTGGCATCTGTGACCCACATCCTGCCTACCCAGCCCATCATGGCTCTGCTGAAACTGAGTTAGTTCTATGAGTGACACAGTTGGCTCTATATAGAGCTCCTTCCCAAGGGCAAACACCAAGTGTACCTACCTCTATATCCCAGGACCTCATCACAGCCTGGCAAAGACATACATAGTCCCACGTAATACACATAAGGTATACATGCATGCCTACTTATATAATACATACATGATGGTGATACATATTTTCATTTTTCAATAGAAAAGCCTCCTGGGAGCTCGTACAAACGACGGCCCAAAAGTGGCTCTGTCTGGAGTCTGTCTGGGGACGAGCCACACCCTGACATGTGGCAAATCCCCCAATGTCATATGTTTGTGCATAATTCAAGGTTTGGGACATACTTGAACTCAAAACTGAATACAAGACAAACCTGCCACTCTCCAGAGAGAAAAACTATTTTACCTCTAGCTAGGCAACTTGTACATTTCCAGTCATTGTAACAGAAAATCCCTGGGACCTCTGAACACAAATGCAAAAATCGTGACGAAAGCTATGACACTGTTTCCACATCAGGTCTCTTGCTTTTTGACTTTTAATAGAAACCAGACATCACATCATCGGTGTGTCATCAGAAGCAGCACCAGACTTCCTGCTCTCCCTGGGAGGCTCCCGTGGCCGTGAAAACGCATAGAGAAGGTCTCCCTGGGTCCCAGCGCAAGCATACGTACCAGGCCCGAGGGTACACAATACAAACTCAGATTTGCTCAGACAGATGGCACAGCCTCTGAATTCATCTTCTGGAAAACCTCTTCTCCAGGACAGATTCATTCTTTGCGTAGAGGTTTGCCAATTACATGCTGGTGACTGTTTTATGTGCAAGACTTGCACACAGGGAATACGTGTGTATTTCCACACATTTAGATGTGGTCTGTGCAAGCAACAGACTTAGGAGAAAGCCCATCTTCTGGGATAAAGTTTTAGCAGAGTAGAGATGACTTTCGAATACTGGTTGTATAGATAAATAATAGAAAACCGCGCGTATATTAGAGTCTCAGGAAAGCTAACCCTGTGAAAGTCTTCTGGTTCAAACATCTGTATGGTTTCTCCTTGAGCCACACATTCTCATAGAAATCTGCCTAATTTGCAATTTAAAAACTATCATTTGCAAACTGCTTCAAGTATTTGGTGGCTTTGCTTGAGCAGTATGTCAAACACACTTGAGAAGGGACTTGCTCCTAACACAGCTGCCCATGGGATGCCCACATAAGTCAGCCTTGAGAAGTCCAAAGCCCATCAGCCCCCCAAAATCATGCAGAGGCCGGAGCCAGGGAGGAGGCCAGAAGCCTGCGAAATCTCCAGCACGATCATTGAGAACCTTCCTACTCAGGCATAATGAGCACTTAGAGAGAGAAAACTCTTCAATTTCCAAGGGGTAAAAGTAATCAGGGCAGTTCAAACGGTCCTCGAGCATTGTTTTACTTGGACAATAAAAATACTCAAAATTATCTGTGGGTGACTTTGTTGACATGAAATTTTATTTTCTTTGCAAATATAGATTGAGAGTTGCATCTGGCACAAAAAAAAAGAAGCCTCTCAGATTTAGGGTAAATTCTTCTTACTAGAAACTTTTAGATGAAAAAGAATAACATCTGACCAAGCAGAGAGCAGTACCAGCAGTGCTGATTTACTACCTGATGGTTCCGAGGTGTCCCCCGCACTCTCACAGCTAAATATCCTCAGTGTCTTATCAAGGAGACTGAAGGTCACACCCCCAAAGCCGTGCAGCAGTGCTCAGGGTGAGGCCTTTCTAATCCAGAGCTTGCATACCCAAACATCAGTTCAGGCTTGTTGTCAGGGAAGCCAGACGGCAAAGCCGGGCGCTGGCTGTTCGTTGTGGAGCTCAAGAGCATCCATGAGAGCACTGAACATGGGCTGATGTACTGTTTATAACCAAGTCTAATATTAAAATATGACTCAGAGAAGATAAACGAATTTCCTGAAATAACTAATGACCAAAACTCTCTCTCAACAAAATTACCTAAACATACTTTTATTTTTTAAAAAAGTAAATTGCAAATATCTACCCATAAAGAGAATCTTAGGCTCAAGTAGTGACGTTTACCAACATTTCCAGGAAAAAAAAAAGTCTCTCTAAAAATAGAAAAAAAGGAAATACTTTCTAACTACTTTTAAGAAGCTGGCATGCTTGAGGGTAAAATTAGGAACATTACAAGAAAAAAACCTTCATGCTGATGTTTTTCCTTAAAGCTGTTGCAAAAATCTAGAAATAAATGCCAGAAAATAAAATTTGGCGACAGAGCAAAAAAGGCCCTCAGTGAGTATTTCACAAATGCAAAGTGACTTTAACATTTTAAAGTCAACCAATAATACTCACCCTGTCCAAAAATTTCAGTGTGCGTGTTTGGATGACATATACAGAAATCTTAGATTCAGATTGCTCATGATACAGCTAAGCAAGAAAGAACAAAGAGAAATGTTTCCGCCTGTTAGACATTACCTGCCCACCTACCCCCAGCTAATGAAATGGACGGGGAGAGATAAAATGCTTTCCGCCTAGGACGGGAGCCGGACTGGCCTGGCCTCCAATCCCCACTTTCCTCAAATCCAGACAGGGCATCGAAGCAGGCATGGGACACAAGGCCGGGGGTGAGAAACTGCAGATCGAAACTGAAGACAGAAAAATATATCTTTTTTCAGTTGATGTGATCAAATATAAAAGGACCCCATCCCTTTCAAATCATCAATGCTAAAAATGCTAGAACTGACAAATGAGTCTATCGAGCGAGGTCACTGATGTGGTAGTGACCCAACCCCCCATGGCAGTGGTCTGCTGGCACCCCGCTTTGTCACCCTGAGCTACTGTAGTGTAAGTGCCCCTTGGTAATACTGAGCTGTCACCCATCTCTCCAGGCTGTGACATGCAAACTCTTATATTTTATCAGTGTGCTTACCTGCTGCCACAGTGGCAAAGTCCACAAGGACCACGGGCTTGGGAAGTGCTTCGCAGGCATGGGGCAGCGGGTAATACCTTTTTATGAGTCCATGCGTGGATTACATGGTGTGTCATTCCCTGCGGGGACTTGGTGCATGTACACAACACGTCTTCATTCCTTTATCCACCCCTCCCCCCCCCGCCACCTCCTTTGGTCTCTCTACCAGGTTAGACAGCAAAAAATGGTGCTCATCATGCAGTGACACCATACTGCAGGATACAGCTATGCGGGTGTGGAGAGCCAGTGCAGGGGTGCTCACTGGAACTCAGCACCTGGGGGGCTGAAGCAGGAGGATGAGAAGTTTCAGCCCAGCCTGGGCATCTTAACAACTTCAGAGATCCTGTCTCAACATAAAAACGGACAGGGATATAGCTCACTAGCAAGCCCTTGGGTAGTCTCCAGCACAAAAAAGAGGAAAAAAAGAATGCCATTTGATGGCATCGCTAGGTGAGGCATTTCTCACAATACCCAGCAACTTGCAGGAAGAAATAGTCAGATAATTAGGATATTTAAAACAATCTTATCACAGCGAAGTCCCTTCTCAAATATCTATAAAAGTTATAACAAAGTTTCCAAGTAGTTCCTTTGTTGATGAGCCAAAAAAGAAAAACCACCGATTGGTGCTGTTAAATTATTGGTTGCAGCAACCAAAATAAAACAAAAATTTGTTACTCAAGGAATTGAGAACATTAAGAGCTATATTAGTCATCAAAAAAAAAAAAAAAAAATGACGTGAAGGGCTTTTCCAAGGTCCCTGAGGAGTCAACAGATGTTACCAGGGCTGCTCAGGCTGTGCTTATCCAAGGAATCTGTGCTGGGTTCCGTCGAGGGAGAGCCTGGGTTGGCCGGGTGAGAGAGCTGCAGAAATGCTCAGGGTCAGAGCAGAGAGGCATCCCAAGTGAACCCTAGGCCGTCCTGACATGAAACCTGGGGAGATCCGTCACCAGTAATGACTAAGACAATATGACAGGCTGCCAAGAAAAAACTCATAAAGGTAGTGAAAAATAATTCTTAAGCCTGTCATTCAGCAGCAGAGACTTCACAGAAAATATTTCTATTATCACGTGATGTTGTGCTCTTAGAGTTAGCGATGAACTCTACTTCCTCCCACGTACTTAACACTGACCCACTCTACGATTCTGTTTTTTTAAACTGGATTTGTGAGTCAACCCACACTGCCCATGGCATTGCCCTTGGCAGTTCAATAATGTCACTGGCAAAACTGGGTGCTATTTTTGGGGTCACACAGAATAGACTGGAGTTTTTCTAAACAAAAAGAACCATCCATCCCTATTTGCTAATATCAAACAGTGAATAGTTTTGAAGATTAACTTTTGCTACGAACTTGATGTCTTTTAATGAATTCAACATAAAATTATAACGCGAAACCAGTGTTTATTTGAGGCAATGTCACAACAGAAAAGATATTTCCACAGACCTAACAATTGAGTCAGAAAAATAGCAGGCTGTCTTCCATACTTCCTGCACTGTCAAAAATTAAAACAAATGTACTCTTCATTTTTCATGCAACTATGTAATGGATTTCTCTTCTGAGTTCAGAGCAGGTTTCTGGAAGCTTTCCTCAACTTTCAGGCAAGTACAAAAAGATTTTCATATTGCAAAAGCCATTTAACTATAGTATTAAAGAGGGTTCACCTAACCTTAGTTGAAGGCGATTAATCTTCAATATCATCATAAGCTAAAAAGCAGGCATCAAGAGAAGAATCTATTGCTCAGTGGTGAGCTTGCCTAGCATTCAGCACTGCAAAGATAATTAATTAAATTAAGTAGAGCAGGATCATGCAAGCAAAAACTATTTCACTAATATAGATTAATATACTATGTGGATGTATTTTTGAGAAAAGATATTTCCAAAAATGAAGTGAGTCTATATGTAGTATCATACAAATAAAATAATGACAAGACAATTTGCAATTGGTTTTTGTTTGTTTTTTGGTACTGGGAATTGAACTCAGGACCTGGCACTTGCCAGGAAGGCAATGTGCCACTGAGCTAAATTTTGCTAATGATTTTGCTAATGAGAAACATTATACTTCCCCCTCCAAATATTTCATTTTTCTTATTAGTGGATCTGTATTATATAATAACTTGTGTATCACTACACATATTACTATTACATTAACTTCATCAGGGAAAACTGTTTTCTGAAACCATAAGAACTCGTTTTTGCCTCTGCAATGTTTAAAATATTTACTATCTGAATCATCATATTAAATTTGCCAATCCTGTGTCAGAGCACCCAAGCTGCCACAGCAAAGCACCCTGGGATCTCGGGACTGGGCACACAGGACTTTGTCCCCTGCTCCTGGCTGAGTCTAAAGCGAGTCTGCAGGGATTGCAGGCCCCTTCCTGCAATATTGCAACTCTTGCATTTGGAAACTGTTTTCCAACTGTGTTGGAAAGAGAGGGAATGTGAAGAATTTAGAACCGCCTGACCCACACTGGAAAGGAAGTGACACACCGCTGGTGCTTACATTCAAGATCCGGGAGGATGTGGGTGATACCGAAAGACACGGGAATGAAGATCAGCTGCAGAGAAGACACAAGGAGCAAAGGAAAATCATCCAGGGAACATGGGATAGTGAGAAAAGGAAAATGAAGATGAAAATGCCATCAAGCGTGTCAGCTATGAAAGGAAGAAGAACAGGAGACTTGGGCATTACAAAGGCCAAACACAGTCTCAAAACAAAAGGACAGCTAATAATACACAACAGATGGCATTGATCCCCAGCTGGGCCGGCAAGCCAGGTTCCTGGAACCGAGCGTACCATAGGCACACAGGGACACACGGGTGGTGACACCCACTCAAAAGCTCCACCAGGACAATGAAATGCAACGATGTATAAGAAAGCACTGTGACTTCTACACAAATTAGGACAACAATCACTGTGACAAAGACCCTCTCCTCTGTCAAACCGTCTTGAAGAGCCAGTTTCTGTAACCAGCTTCAGTGCAGGGTTTCACCAGACTGGTTTGGGTGTGCACACCAACAATCTAATTGAAATTCAGTGTTTCCCAATGGGTGGCATTTCAGAGGCGAGACCTACTCAGGGATATGAGTCACTCTTTCAGGTACACGGGCATGGTGTGTGCCAGTGTAGGCTCAAGATGGGATGAGGACCAGACCACTCAGGAGCTCACACAGCCAGCTATGATCTGTAACACAGGTAAACAGTGCCAAGAACTTCAGGAAATGGTAAAACACAGCTGAATGAAAGCTGTGTGTGAACTCTCTGGCCTTTAGGCATAGTCAACAGGGAAGGTACAAATAAACCAATATAAATATGTCTATGCTTAACGCTAGACTGTTTGCTTCTTAGATTTTCACTAAAAGCCATTTGCGAGAGTACAAAGGCGGGTGTGTTTTCATTCCCTGCCTTTTTCATCATGGCATAGTGGAAGCACTCAATTGAAACCACATGTTGGCTCAATAATCCTTGACTGTAAAACGTGTACCATTTACAGGTCCAATAAAAAACAGAGGGACTGGGGACAAATACCGTATGGTACGTATCCTCAGTCACATAGAACTCTGTCCCCAGTGTGCCGGAAAGAAAGAAAAACTACTTTTTGATTTATTATCTACAGAAAAGAAAGGCACTACAATAGATGTAATGACACATTGGAGCACTGGGGAAAAAGCGTGTTATTTGGACAGAAACGAGCCAAGATTCCAGTTCAGCACCCTCACCTTTGGCCGTGGTCCTCATCAGGCATTTGCTATCTCCCCGAGGTTCAGCCCATTTCCAGGATGAGGTAATAACACCAAGCGTGCATCGTTACTGCGTGGGCCAAACAGGCCACATGAGCTCGCAGGCAGACAGCAGCCTAAATGCCCATTCCCGGCCCTGCTACTGAGCTTTCTCTCTGTTCGGTTTCTTTGTTTGGCCAGACATTATTTTGAGTCAGAAAGTCAAATGGCACAGTAATTTCAGGAAGTGCCAAAACCCAAAGCAAGTTTATGAATGACCGTGATTCAGATTGTAATAAACACACACCCCACAGCCCACAGCCCACAGCCCAGTGAAACTCCACGCATCCCGGTTCCACAGGGACACTGGGGAGATAGGAACTCTGATTCAGGGCATCTGCAGAAGGTTAGGAAATTATGTTTGCAACAGTTGTCAGGTGATCTCAACGTTTGAAAACTGTTGAACCAAACTTTAACTCAAGGGATGTTTGTTTGTTTGTTTGTTTGTACCAGGGATCAAACTCAAGACCTCAGGTTTGCCAGGCAGGCACTTTTGCCACCGAGCCATATCCCTGGCAGTAATTTCCTTTTTAAAGGCTACATGTAGGTCAAGTTTTTCCTTCTAAATTAGAATTGTCTCATTGAATTTCATATGAAAAATTCTTATTAGAATTTCCATTTTGTAAACCAGGCATGATGGTGCACATCTGTAATCCCAGCACTCAGGAGGCTGAGGTGAATGATCATTGCAAGTTTAAGGCCAGGCTGAACTGCATAGTAAGATCCTGTGTCAAAAAGACCAAAAAAATGAGTTTCCGGTTTGCACCGTTAGAATCCTGTTAGAATGTCCAGTCCATACCCAATGCCTAAGCAGTCCAGCACACCAAGTGTCCAGTAAGCACTTTGCTGGGGCAATGAACACAGAGATTAATGAATGAATTCATTAACAGCAGTTGCCTGGAGGCCTTGTTGAGAGGAAGATAAATCGGTGACCTATGCCATGGCTCCACACAGCTCCTGTCACGTAACTGCCATCCTTCTCTTAGGATATACATCCTGGAGGGTAAGATTAATTTAGCCTTAAATCTTCTGGTTCAGTACTTTGGACAAGAATGGGAGGAATTGAAACCAGACATGAGAATATTGGTGTTTTTACTTCATCTTCTAAAGTCTCATTTTAAAATAAAAGCACCAGCAAGGACTAGAGATTGAAGTTTTTGAGGACAGGCTCACCTACACATTAAGTGTGGCAGTAACTTATCCAGGTCTTGAATTGACTGTGGAAGCCTGATCCACAGACAGCACAGAACGAGGTGAACCAAGGCATGCACCAGGCCATGACTCGGGTGCAGCCTTTCCTGTCTGTGACACGTGAAGCCCTGCGTGTCGACGGTATCTCCATTGGTTCAGACTGGCTAGTTAAAGTGTCTTGTATGCGGACTCCCAGAGTAAATGACAAATAAGTAATGTGACAGTCAGTGCTACAGCCTTGGCTGGAAACATGCTGAGACAGAAGTCATCACCTTTCTGTGTCTTTCAGGAGAGTCCAGATTCCAGTACAGAAGCAAATATCTCCCAGTGCTCCTAATTATTTTAGATCCTGTGTCACTGCAGCTTGACAACGGACATCTTGTAGTTACACAAGGAGCCAGGTTTACCTGACACCATCTCTACACGCGCTTCCAAAGTCACCTCAAAAGGTGGAAGGATGGTTTTCAGATGGGGATTTCCAGATCTAAGAGCTTCGGGAATTCTCCCTCAAGAGCTTGGTGGTTAGGACTCTGTGGGCTTCTGTAGTTAAGCAATGTGAGACCAGACCTGTTGGTGATATTACTGACAATTCTGTTTCCCCCTTTACTGCACCAAAGGGACAAGGTCAAGGATATCATGCAGTCTCCAATCTGGTGTTCTCTAAGCCAAGATAATGTTTCTATTTACCTGACACAATCAAAGCTCTTTCATTAGGTATCAGGCTTTTCTAGTCTTCTTTAATTAGAGTTATACTAACAGGCTTAATTAATGAAATGATAAAAATTAATTCTGTTTGACAAACCTATTTCCTCCATACAATAAACTATACCTTTTGCTTATGGAGTTGAAGGCATTAGCCAGTATTTCTCTTAGGTTTCTTTTTTCTAAATACTTCAGACTCTAAATACTACAGGACCCACTCTCAGGTTTCCAGGATCAGTCATAGAGCCGGCATTCCTTGATGTAAATTTTTGAGGAGGAATAATTTCTAGTTCAGGTGTTTTTGATTCAGTCACCCACTGTCATGGGGCAGTAGGCAGTGCTGTTTAAGCTAAAAGGAGAAGTCGGCTGTGACATCCAGTATTTTTCTGTCACAACAAGAAGACCTGATATAGTCTCACACCCTTAGAGGAAAATGGCAACAGACACATGAAACCAGGTTACAAAACTCAGCTCAGCATAAATTACCACTTTTAAAGTAATGGAATAAACTGCTTTTTCCCCCATGACTGGAAGAGCTCAACCAGACATCCAAGACATTCATGATTCAGGATAATCCAGTACCCCACCAAGAGTTAGACTAGATGCCCTCTAAGAAATCTCCTAACCATAATGTTCTGTGATTCAGAGACTCCGTGGGAGATTAGAATTGTATCCTATGTGAGGCTCAGGGTTCAGTTCTGCCTGTCACAGAGGAGCAAGCCGCCCTGAGCTTCGTAGCTGTGCCTGGGTAGTGCATGGGCCCCTAGGTAGGCACAGCCAGGATAACACAGACACACGGTCCAGGGGGCCGGAATGGCGCTGGAAGCTGTCATTTATTTGCAGTTACATCCCTCTGCAATCTTGTCAGGCGATGACATGGCTGGGAGAGAAGAAAGGAGCCTCTTCACGTGTGATTCTCAAGGCAGAGGGTGGCACCCAGAAGCTAGTGACTCACTTGGGTACCACTGACTCTAAGAGGAGAAACAGGAGGTGCAGCCCCTTCCAGCAGGGCTGAAACCCACGTTGGGCACTGCTCCAGTACCCGGCTGGTGAGGAGAGGGTGCCAGATGGAGGTAAAGGTCCCTGCCTCTTTCACTCTGCCCAGACATCCATCCAAATCTTCCTGGAGTTTCACACATATTCCCAAAAGAGCAATTTCACATTACAAGATTTTCTTCAGAAAACTGTGTTTTCCTCATAATTTGGGCATGCTACAATATTCCATATCCCGCACATATTAAAGCAACTGGTATATTATTACCTACATAATAGATTCCTTTGGGGAAGTGGAACGTTTAGAACACAGATAATGCTAGGGTGGCTTTGGGAGGACCACACTCACCCGAGGCCTCGGACTGGCTGCTCTCAGCCCTCCGGGACCTTAGCCTGATGCGGTAAGTTTGGGGGCTTACTCCAGGGAGGCTGGTGTTAAAGTCTCCATTCTCCAGCTTAACAGCTCTATGACATTAGGCAAGTCATTCAGCTCTGGCAGTCTCAGTTTCTGCACCTTCCAAGTAAGGTTAGAAAATGATCATTGATTTCCTATTACTGCTGTGATAATTAACTGAAAAATTAGGTAAAGCATTTATCCCACAGTAGTTATTCAATCATGTGTTTCTTTCATTCTGAGACATTTCAATAACACTTTAACACCTCTGTGGTTAGGGTGTTTTACGGTGAGTGACAAATTAAGATCACTGTTGACCATGCAGCATGCAAGACAGGTGACATCCTTCAGGCTGGAAGATGTGGAAACCATTTTCATTTCAAGTGACATTTGTGCCTGATTGTTTCTCTGGGAATCTAGGATAACTGGCCCTGGAAATGTCTTTGAGGAGGTTATAGTACGATTCCAAGCTGTAACCAAAGTTACTGTGTATAACAAAGGTCACAGAAAAATAACACCAGCACATTTAATATGCTGGGATTTACTATCAGGATTACAGATAGCATTGGTGGCAAAAAGTTATCAAAATTCTGTATTTTCTTACAAAGTGACAATCTAGTGCTTAATAGGACCTAATAAAGATGCTGCTAAGTAAATGAGACTGTTACATTTTGTTACCTAAATATCTATGAAAATTATTTATCCCACACTAAGTAATTGAATTACACAGATTGCAGAGACTGGTATCTGGAAGAAGCACAAAGGAAGCTTAAAGAAATGATCAGTTCCTGTTAGGACTAGGAAAACCGAGAGGTATTGAACAGGAATTTTTGAAGTGTTCTTCTGACTTTTGAACTTAAATTATCGGAATATAAATCAACAGAGAAGAAACCCCGGACACAGATGTGTAATCCCAGCACCCTCGGAGGCTGAGGCAGGCTACAAGCCAAGTTTTAGTTCAGCTTAGGCAACATAGCAATATAGCAAAAGTTTGTCTCATGATGAACATTAAAAATGGGCTAGGGATGTAGCTCAGTGCAAAGGCTCCAAGTTCAAAGCCCCAGGACCACAAAAGAAAAAAAGATACAAAATAAATCAGAAAGAAAGGGAAAAGAAGAGAACTAGAGATAAGTGGAGAGAAAGAGAGAGAAAGCACCAGCCTTAAATGTGTGGAACAGGTACACACAGTTTAGAATAAAATCCTAGAGCCAACCGTGGAACATTCTAGGAAGATTCTCATCATACATAAATGTTAAGAAAGGTAAGCAGAGAAGGGATGTAGAAGTAGGATAAGGGTAACAAAATAACTTGTTTATGTTTTCCTTTTAATGTATCTTCTAGGAGAGAAGTGATAAAAACCTATATTTAGATTAATCTATAGTAGCTTTCAATAATAAAATAAAACTTCTTCGTAAGATAATATGCTATTCTAATTTTATTGATGGCACCTTTTTAGCTATGGTTTTGGCACACAAAATAGTGACACATCTTAAAATTGGTAACCCCTCAGAATGGATGAGATGTGGTAAGCCTTAGCTATCATAGTGCAGATAAATCTCTGTAACCCTAACACTGCTTAACTCGGAAATACTTATCCAGAGCAGACGAGCTCCTCACACTTTCAGAGTTGGGCTCTAACTGTCAGGGCCCAATTTACAGTAACAAGAACTGAGCACTGAGACCAAAGTTAAACATGCCGTCCCTACCCATATCTCTGTCTCCAGCACTATTCAATAATTCCTCAGAAACTTCCTCCTGGGGAGCTTTGAGTAACAGAAACTTGAGCTAACATCTTTCCCTCAAACAATCTTCACTGCTGCATTTAATGTTAGTCCAAGAAGTGGTTCAGTGGGCTTTGTTTTTTGTCAAGTTTTTTTCAAGGCTGTTTGCACCCAACGTGGATCATCATCTGCAGACAAGGAAGGCATTTGCAGGACTCTGAGAGTCGCACGCAGGGACAGCCTGTCTCCCAGAGGGGTTTGCAGGGTGTCCCTGCCTCTCCCCATTATGCCCACTCGTTCACTCTGGCTGCTGCATACGTGGTGCCTTCCAGGGTCCAAGCAGGTGACCAAATACCACAATAAAGAAAGTTAAACAAAAGAAATATGCTAGGAGAAAATGTTTGAAATTCTAGTGGGAGGATAACCTGTGTCTGTGTGATGTTTTCTGTCCCCTGAGCTCTATTTGTGAAAGGACAAAGCGAGAGAAATGCAAACCAAAATAAATTAATTAATTGGTGGCTTTGAAGTTCCCAGCAAGCTCAGATCCTGCATAAACAATAGGTTTGTGGAATTACTTAGCAAGCCAGAGTGTCCCAACACTGAGAAAATGAATAGAACTTCTGTCTTCTGGAGGACACAGGAGGAAAATTGCTCAAGTAAGGCAGGTGAATAACCTTCTTGATGCTTGCTGCATCCTGTTTGCCAGTATCTTGTTGAGGATTTTTGCATGTAGATCATGAGGAAGATTGGCTTGTGCTTCTCTTTTTCAGTAGGGACTTTCTCTGGTTTTGGTATCAGGGTAATACTTGCTTCTAGAAGTGAATTTGGGAATATTGTTTCCCTTTAAATTTCATTAAAGAGTTTCATTAGTAGTGGCACAGATCTCCTCTAAACTTTTTGTGAAATTTGACAGTGAATCCACCAGTACCTGGGCTTTTCTTTGTTGGTAAGTTCTTAATTACATTTTTTATTTCATTGACTGATATGGGATTATTTAGAATTTTTATATCTTCTTGATTTACTTTGGGCAATTCTTGTGTTTCTAGGAATCTGTCTCAGGGATACAGGGATGGCTCGAATACATAAAATCAATAAATGTGTAATATACCATATCAACAGAGCCAAAAGACAAAAAATATATGATCATCTCAATAGAAACAGAAAAATCATTTAACAAATTCTAATATACATTCATGATAAAAGCCCTAAAAATTTGAAATAGAAGGTGTTTATCTCAATCTGATAAAAGCCATCTATGACAAACCAAGAGCCAACATCATATTAAATGGCCAAAACCTGAAAGCTTTCACTCTACAATCAGGAACAAGACAAGGATGTCCAGTATCACCGCTCCTATTCAATATAGTTCTGTAAACATTAGCCAGAGCAATCAATAAGGAAAAGAAATAAAAAGAATAAGAATAGAAAATGAACACATTAAATTATAATTATAGGCAGATGACATGATACTCTACACAGAGAACCCAAAAAAATTCCACCAAAAGGCTTCTAGATTTAATAACCAAATTGGGTAATTCAGCTAGATACAAAGTCAACGCTCAAAAATCAGTAGCACATTTGTACACTAACCACAAATGAACTAAGAGAGAATTTAGGGAAACAATATCCTTCCCAATAGCATGGGGAAATGAAATACTCAGGAATCAGGACATAAAAGATCTATCCATTGAAAATTACAGTATCCACTGAAAATGAGATTGAAGAGGTTATCATAAAAATGACAAGATATACTTGATCATGGGTAGAGAGAGCCAAAATAGTGAAAATGGCCATACTCCCAACATTGTTATACAGATTTAATGCCAGCCCAATCAAAAAACTATTACCTTACCTCACAGAAGTAGAAAAAAGTCCTAAAATTCATTTAAAACTGGAAGAGATCTAAAATAGCAAAAGCAATTCTAGGCAATAAAGGCAATAAAGGGGGCAATATAATCCCTGACTTGAAACAATACTATAAAACTATTGTGATAAAAACAACATTGTACTGGAAAAAAAAATTTGAGGATCAGTGGAACAGATCAGAAGATGCAGAAACAGCACCAAACAAGCACACTCAGCCACCTTATCTTTGACAAAGGGTTCAAGAATGTTCACTAAAGACAGCCTCTTTAGTAAACAGTGCTGAAAAAACTGGCTCTCTACACGCTGAAGACTAAAGCTAAACCCATGTCTCTCACCTTGTGCTAAAGTCAAAGTGGATCAAAGTCCCAAATATTAAAACAGAAACACTGGATCTGCTGGAAGAGAGAATACATAGAAATCTTGAAGACATAGGTGTAGGTAGAGAATTCATGAACAAAACCTGAATCTCACAGAAAATATTAAAAAGAATCAAAAAATAGGATCTCATCTCATGAAAAAGCTTTTGCACAGCAACAGCTTATCTTAGACAGGGCATCTTAGATGATATCCACTTCTCAGAAGAAGAAATAGAAGTGACAAACGAATATAAGAAAAAATGTTCATCACTGGTCACTGAGAAATACAAATTAAAACAACACTAAGACTCTACTTCACTCCACAAAGAATGGCTATCATCAGGAAATCGACCAATAACAAATGCTGGCAGTGTTGTGGTGGAAAGGAGCCCTTCTCCACTGTTAGTGGGGGTGTAGACTGGTGCAACCACTGTGCAAATTTGTGCATAGATTCCTCAAAGAATTAGGATTAGTTGTCTCATTCAACCCAACTATTCCCCTTCTGAGTATTTTCCAGAAGAATTAAAAATGTTATACCACAGTGATATGTGTGAACCTGTTTGTAGCAGCAGAATTTGTGATAGCTAAATCTTGGAAACAACCCAAATGCCCATCAACTAAGAATGGATGAAAAAGATATACTGTTTTATATAATGGAGTACTACTCAGCCATAAAGAAGGATAAGCTTGAGACATTTCTCAGAAATGGATGACCCTTGAGACTATACTCTTAAATGAAACAAATCAAACACACATGTGTAAATATTGCATCATTTCTCTGTGTGAAATATTGAATGCGTAAATAAGACCAAAGTGTATAAAAGTTACTGGGGAACAAAATGTTGTCTAAAAGTAAGGAGAACTAGGGAAGGGGCGGGGAAAAAAGGAAACAATTTCTAAAAAGTACAGAGCAAAATCAATAGGGCATGCATGTTTAAATATCACATTGTCTCTCTGGTGTGAGAAACCAACAGCGTAAATGAGGAACAACATGTATAATAGATACTGGGAGACAGGAAGAAAATATTCAAAAGAGAAGGGAACAAGGGATTGGAGAGGGGAAAAGGAAATAGAAGGGAATAAATGGAAACCAAGCTTTTGTAAATAAAGAGGAAAAGAGGGGGTGAAGGGAGGGGAAAGAGTTGGGGAAAAAAGAATCAAGATATATTACCCTTTCTGATGAATGTGACTGTGTATGTCTATAATGTACCATAAAATTAACCAAAAATAAATAAGATACAGTAAAACAGTTGGACAGAGCATCTCGCATCCTGACTGCTCTTTCAGGATTCGTTCTGAGCCCACAGGAGAGGAAACTTCGCCTTCCCAAACAAGGCAGGAAGCTAGGTCTCATGCCTGGAGACCCTGACGCCCCCAAGTACACTCTAACAAGAAAGGTCCCTTAGCAAGTATCTACGGGAGGGTTCTCGGCAGGAGAATATTTTGAACTGCTTCAGTGAGGTTTTATCAATGTAAAATAAAAGGTATATATTTAAAGTGTGACATGTAATCATTTAATGTGGGCATCTGCAGATAGTATGTGTACACACATAAGCGTGTCCAGTGCCAAGCAAGATAATAAATACAGAAAGTTTTGCTCTAAGCTCCTCACAGATCAGTTTGCATTTTCCAGCATGAAAACTAAGGGAAATCATACAATAGCTACTCTTTTGTTTATCCAGCTTCTTTAGCACAGCCAAGTTGTGAGGTTTTTCTGCACTGGTGCTGCTACTCCTGAGAGCCCAGGCTCTGGCTGTCGCTAAGGTCAGTTCCACAAGAGGAAAGAACCAAGGTGTGTCAGTTCGCCTGCTAACAGACGCCTGCATTCTTTTACGTTTGGCTTTCACTAGTAAAAGCGGCATGAGCCTTCATATGAAAATACCCATGAGCCTCTTTGTTTAGGATCCAGCCCAAGATTCCAACGCATTAAACTAGGTTCACCCTCATCCCACCAAGCATCTGACTCCTGACACAGGCACACAGCCCAGACCTGGCTTCCTGCGGTATCTTATCTGGGTGCCCTCTCTTTGCTCCTCCTGTCATCTGCCATCAAGCTCAGCATCCCTGACCCTAAAAGCCCAGGAAATTCAGCTCCCCAAAGCTAAACCCTGCCTTGTCCAGGCAGCTGTGGAATGCGGCCGCCCCAGCCCAGGGGAGCTCAGAGGTGAACACCCCAGAAATGCTTTTCCCCTAGTTGGGGAGCTGTAAAACACCCCAGACAGCCTTCTGCAGGGAAAGCACATGTTTTAATGAAGATTCACCTTCAGTGGTTTCTAACCTTGTTTATATTATTCTTGACGGGAATGTTTTCCTTTCTCGGGATCGTTTTGTTCCTTTCCACTTGGCGTCTCTTCTGGAGAAGAAGCCATTACCAACAGACCACTTAGGAGGAGGAGAGGAGGAAAGGAACTTCCCTGACAGCCTCAAGCCCGTCCTACCCCAGCTGCTGGAGACCTCAGCCTCACAGCCTCAGAAAAGTGACCACTGGAGTCCTTAAACTGCAGTCTCCATGGAAAGATGAAAGCGCTTTAATTTTGTGTTCTCCTGAGGTTAAAGCGTCTTTTAAACCCTTTCCATTCTTGGGCTGCCACAACAGTGTTTTTCTAAGCCCAAAGCTTTCCACTATTCATAAATCATAATAAATTGCTGTCAACCTGTACCAGACATTGGTGTGCTTAGAGGAAAGGAGTGTGCTCTACCTTTCAAATTCTTAAGTCTCTATAAACATCATCATCACCTGATTACTTGACAGATCTCCCTGTAAATATGCTCTATTTTTGAACTTCATAAAATCCCAACTTTATTTTCACAGTTTTAGAAAAATACCCAAAAGAATATTTTTCCAGGACCAATATTATAGTCAAGAAAAAATGTGTTGTTAGAGTTATTAAAACCTGCCCTTTTTATAGGAATTATACCTTTCCACCCTTTTTATTTTTTTTAATTTTTTTTATTTTATTTTTGGTACCAGGGATTGAACTCACAATCTCACACTTGCTGGGCAGGCGCTTATGCCACTTGAGCTGAATCCTAGCCCTCCACCCATTTTCTTTAGAGCAAAATTATCATGTGGGCAGTACTTATCTTCAATCTTGGCTTAACCAGCTCTGAGAAAAAACCTCATTTAGATAAAAAGAAATAAAGCAAAACATGGGACAAGTATCTGTGATGTAAATTTTAACATTCTCTTCACGTACATTGCAGAATAAAATCAGGCTACCAATCCTCCTTAGAAATCTTTCTATATAGTTGATGACCTGAGGCAAAATCTGGGGAAGCAGCAGTTGTTTAAACAAATATACAAACGACCTGGAAATGAGACAGAGAAAAAATAAACGTAAGACCCAGTTTTCTTGGATTATTTAGACTGATCGTGACTCTTGGGCTTAGGGATTTCTCATTAGTTCTCCAACAAGGCCCATAAATTACAAACTAACACCACGCAGGACAATCATATCCCCCCTCGCCCACCTGTCCAATTCCTAACACTAGGGACAAGCGTTCCAACCCGTGGAAATCTAGAAACTGAACCTCAGGGTCCCCAGCAATGAAACACATTGATTTTATTTTGACAGTGGAATGAATCTACCAGAGTCAAAGGGTTTGCCTATGAGCTTCAGGGCCAACTGAGTTTAGAGACTAAAGAAAAGGGCCAGGGGCTTAGCTCCGAGGGGTAAGCACCGGCCTGGTAAGTGCAAGGTTGTGAGTTTGATTCCTGGTACCAAAAAGAATAAAAAATAAAAAAAAGAGAGATGGGGAAAAAAAAAAAGCCAATGCAGGGAGAGATCCAGCAGCAGCACGCCCAGGAAGCACCAGGTCCCAGGAATGGACCCCGGGGGCCCCGAAGGGCTGCTGTCAGTATGTGCCCCCAGATTCTTTCCCCCTCTATGCACCAGTTCCCCTCCTCTGTTTGCTTTTCCTTTGTGAAGTTTATGCTACACCTCACTATGGAGACTGTGAGAAACGCAGACCACATCAGAGAAGAACCCAGATATCTCCTGCAGTCCCCCCAAAGGGAAAAAACACACCATTTTGTCAAGTTTTGTGTTCTTTTTGTTGTTTATTAACCATTTTGCAAAATTGTTTCTCACTTTTCTAAAGAATACCTTTACGCTTAATTTTTAAAAATGCAAAATACTCCCAATGTATGGGTGTAACGTTTATTTAGCTCCCACCCAACCTGAAATGTGCTGCTTAAACAGGGCAGCAGAGACTATCTCTGCTCCCACAGTCTTCTACACATTTCTGTCTATTTCTCTGGCATATACTCTTCAAATAAAAGTATTAGGTCCAGAAGTAGAAAAAAAATTCATATTCCTGCTACAAATAGCCATATTGATCTGCAGGAAGATCAAATGCATTCACATGAAGATGCTTGCTTTTCTATTTATTCTGAGATATTAGGGAAAACACATACACATCCCCAGCATATCGTCGTCATTGTCGTCACCAGTATGGGCTTTTTATACTTCCCCGGTTGCACACTGCACTCGGTTGGTTACAGTGGTGTGATGTGTTCTGCTGAGCCTGCCTCACCGCACCTCCTGTTCGGCCATTTATCGGGGTTCTGGTGCTTTTCTTACTGATTTCTGTAAGCACAGTATGCACTAGATTTAACATTTCTTTTCAAACTTTGTTGCAAAAATTGTTCCAGTGCTTTCAGTTGGAAACACACTGGTTTTTACACGTATTTTATGTCTGGCAGTACGCACAAAAAAGACAGTCAAATCTACCCTACATTCACAGCTCTCTGCTTCGCTCTTCATTCCTCCCGCAGCGGCAGTAGCTGCACCTAGAACAGACCGCTTCAAATGCAGCACCAGCAACGCAAGAGTTTGTTCTGGAAAAAGATTTTAAAAACATTCAAGAGGTTTGTCGTGTTTCTTTTTTCTAAGTCATGTCCTTAGCTATGCTGTAGGTAAGCAAGGCTGAAGAGCAGTGACCACAGGAGTATCTCAAAGCCCATCCCTTCAGGCCTCTGGAATTCCCTGGTCCAAAGTACGTACTCCGTATTAGATCTGTAGCTTTATGACCCTTTTTAACCACCTGCTTAATATTTACATCAACAAATATTTGATGAAAAACTGAATACCTACTCTGAACTTGTCAGACTCAAAGGCCTCTCAGTGGTAAGCAAGAGGGTACCCTAAATTGACAAGGAAAACACTTGTCAGGGTCCTTTTCTTCCTCCTTCTCTTTGTCGTTGGGGCCAGTAAGGTTATCAGTAGGATTAGAGTAAAATAAGGAACAGTAAAACAGAGGTGTTTATTAGTAACACACACTAAAGGTGTTAAATGAAGAACAGAGGTAGCTGGGTCCGCCCTGGGACTCGGATATGGGAGTAAGCTTTCTGAAGCTTTTGTTCCCAGAGACAAGGAAAAGTCTGTGTGACTCATCTCTGAAATAGCGCCGGTAATCCTCTTCCAAGTGCATTTCTCTAGGATTTAAAAACTGGATTTGGATTTGGATTAAAAATGGAATCAAAGATGGTCCACTGAAAGACAAGTTTTAAATCTCTAAGATCTTGAAAAAAGGTGGCCCAGAACCAAGAAACACAATTGCCAAAGATGCTCCTCTTTTCTGGCAAAAAAAAAAAAAAAGAGACAGCAGCAGTTACTCGCTCTGCTGCAAGGTCAGCTCTGCTGGCCACCTCACAGGCTCCCTTGTAAGGTTCTCAAAGATGAAGACACCAGGGTGCTCAGAGAAACCACAGAGATGGACTCAGCCCCACTGTTTATTAGTCTGGACCTTAAAATCCCATGACAGTTGTCCTGTTCTCATTCTGTAAACTTCCACATCCTCAAATCATCACAGATCTGATAGGTACTTTTTATCATGCTGCTGGGCTTGAACCCAGGGCCTTCTCACTGAGAGACAGCCCCAGAGTTGTTGCTGTTTTGTTAGACTGGCCTCAATCGTGTGGTCCTCCTGCCTCATCCTCCCTCTCATAGGAGCTTGTTGTATGCTTCCAGCTGCTGTGTGTGGAGCCCCCAGCATCTCCTCTGCTCCCCAGGAGGCTGTGCCCTTGCAGCTCCTGGGTTCCCTACGTGGTTGTTGGACAAACCCCTTGCAGAAGGGAAGTGAGACTGGAACATTATCTCTTAGTCTCTCCCTCTTCTTTTTTTAAATTTTATTTTAAAGATAATAAAACCCAACAAAACAAAACAGAATAAAGTCAATCGACACAAAGCAGTGATATTGGTGCAGAATTTCAAAGCAGGACAGCAGGAGTCCTTCCATCCAAGCCAGTGCACAGTCCTTCTGCCTCTCAGGATGCCTTTTCTGTACTCAGTGACTTGGAAACTCTGACCTTCCCTTCAAATTCCTTCCCCCTTCCCTTTCTTCAGGCTGAAAGCCTGACCACCACGTCCTGACCCTGCCTACTTCCTCTTCTCTATTACTGAGTGCGCAGTCATCGCCCGTGGAAAGGATCAAACTCTCAATCTCATAGTGACAATGAAAGAAGTGCTTATGGGTCATTTCTTTGCTTGCATTTTCTCTCTTGAATGCACATAAGAACAAGGTGATTATTGCAAATGGGTACTATAAAAACAAAGTAAAAACTGGAAAAAGATAGAAACCGAGTATGATGTTGTAGAAGATACGCACACTCCTTTCAGGTCTGACACTCATTTTCCAATGGGAGAGAACAGTGGAGGTGACCAGAGCTCATTCGCATCCGGCTTTCCCCTGCGTATGAAAATGGGAGGCTGCTCCTTCCTCTGTGCAACCACAAGGCCACATCCCTGGCCACGGACAAAGTGCAAAGGGACCTGTGGCCCTGTGAACTCACACACTGGAAACCAGGGAGAGACTTTAGAGCTCTCTTCCTCCACCACATCAACCCACCAGATCTCCTACCACTGACGGCAGAGAGGTCCAGAGCTGCCTCCACCAGTGGTGAAGCTGCCTTTGGTGTTAGCAAGTGTGATGATTTATATCCCAACATCAAAACCCCACATGCTCAAAGGTGAGCTTCTGAAAAGTGATGGGGTGTGGGGTGACTGGCTAGCAGGCTTGCTGTCAGGGGGACGGTGTTCAGTCTCCCTCGGGGCTCCTTCCTTCAATCCATCAGCTTCTGGTCCACCATGAGGTGAGCAGGCTTCTCTGCTCCGTGCCCCTCCTGGAAAGAAGCATTGGTCCCAATAGACCTCTCCTCCTTTAAGCTGTGAGTGTTGGGTATTGTGTCCCAATGACCGAAAGAATGATTGAGATAGCATTTTTGTGATACCTGATACTATGCAGAACAGTGTGCTGTAGTACAGGAAGATGGTGAGAGGTGTTTTACAGCTGAGCTGTATCACTTACATTTGAGAAAAATTATTTGTGATTGTTTTCATGGATCATTTTTCCCAGTTCCTAACCAATGAACTTACAGGTAAATAATAACCACTTCAGTGCGTTAATATGGCAAATAGACTACATAGTCAAAACATATTCACTCTCTAGCATTACTTCCGTTCTTGGTCCCATCTTTCCTTGGCCACTTTTCTCTTTCTACTATCCCTATCTCTTTCTCCGTCCCTCATGCCTTCTGAGAACAGTGATTGCTCAGTGAGCAGGACTGTCTCTTTCCTGGCTGGCTAAGAACAATCCCGGGGTAAATACTGCAGCCCTCCTCCCCTCTCCCCACCCCAGTCTTCCCTCTTCTCTCCTGCTTCAGGGCACTACTGTGGCCCAAGGTTCCACCCTCCACTCTTCCTCCTGCTTTGCCGTGGTCCAAGGACTGAGCCTGACAGTGTTGGGGATGTTGGGAGAGGGCTTTCATCTCTGAGGAGCTCCTTCTGGTTTTCTCAGCTGCACCCCCAAACTCTCCTTATTCTTAACAGGCAGCATCCCCATTTCTATAAAAGTTTTCTTTTTGCCTTTATCAGAAGCAATCAGAAGACTACCAAAGTCTTTGGCAAGGGAAAACTACAATAAGCTTGTAGTCACAGCCTGGACACAGCCTGGATCCCTGCTGCTGTGTCTACATCTGTCATGGGCTCAAAGGAACAAGATTTTTAAATGCTTTGCAAATGACTTAGCCTGGCTGCTTTTGCAGGTGCTGTGTAGCAAGATTATATACACACCAAGAGCCGAGCCGGGTGATGGTGCTATGTGCTTCAGCCTGAAACTCAGCCCCTGCTCCTGAGGGTCTCCTTCATTCTTAAATTTACCCAATTTCTGGAAAAATTAATCATCTTCCCCTCTAGGTATCAGTGCTGTTTCAACTGCAGCCTCCCTTAGCAGGCTACATTTGCTTTTACTCTTCAGAGTCCTTGGTCAACCATGAGTGTGTTTGGAAAAGTTCCTCTGACTCCATTTACCCCAGGACAAAGCCCACCTTAGCACTGACCTGGGCAGACAAGTCCAGCATGAACTGGAACCTGGAACTGGAACAGAGCAGATTGCAGTGTGGGCTCAGAAGCCATCTGCGCTGAAGCTGGCTGGTACAGACCCTTGAGAGCGATGGCTGGGGCTTCAACAGCTGAGCTAGTCAGCTGTCACCTTAGCCGTCATTTAACAAGTCTGACTTTTAAATCATGGGAATCTACGCAGTACCCAATGCTTTTGATTACTCGATTTTTGCTATTTTCTGTTCTTATGGGATTCTCTGCAGGTAATGGGTCCGTGTGGTGGGAAATTTGTGTAATGATTCACCACTGCATTGACTTTCCCATCTTTGCACCCAGGGACGTTGGCCAGGTGAGCACCTTTACGCTGTGGAATCAGCAGATGCTAAGGATGAGTCCCCAGGCCCCTGCAGCCAGCTGCCACCCACTTACCAGCACTGGTCTGCTGCCCCAGACGCCAGCGCCTTCCAGCTATGGTCAGCGAAGAAAAGGCGTGCAAGAAGGCATGAGGCAGAAAGATTGCTCACAGACGCTTCCCCAGGACCCTTAATCTTACTGCTCCCCTCCTGCGCAGCACCCTAAACCTTCCCTTCAGGCAGTGCCTTACTCTCCGCCACAGAACCGGGCCTTATTTTCTTCAGCCAAAGACTTCGGGCCACAGGAATCCTGGTTTGAGGGCGGACTTCTGATCCACATTGGGCCAGCTGTGGGCACTGAGGCTGCCTTGGGGAGCACGCATTGGAGTAACCAGGAAACCCAGCCTGCTGGATGACTGTTGTGAATCTGCCTTGTAAATCAGAAACTAAAACAGCCTGCCGGGCAGGGACAGAGGAGGAGACAGCCCCAAAGTCACAGGTACCACTTCCAGACTAGAATCGGAAGCTGCCGCCCAAGAATGAAGAGAAAAGAGAACCAAGAATTCATGCAAGAAAAACCAGCTCCTGGCCCAGTCTTTGCCTGAAACACTAGCCGTTAGATGAATAGGTGGATTTTCTTTCATCTAAGTGGGACTGAAATTTAATCTCACCCACTTGAAAAGAAAGATTCCTGTCTGACACATGACATGGCATTAATATTTTCAGATACTAACAGACATTCTTCAGGAACTGCAGAAGTCCCTGGTCTTCTGTTCCTACATGGGGCTCTCTAACTAGGCGGAAGGGCTCCCTGCACACCTTCAGGTCTGCAGATACCGAATGGTGCACCCCAGGATGGGCAGCAAGTCAGAAGTGCTTGACTGGGTCTGAGTAACTGAATCGGGGTGTAAATCAGGGAGGAATTGTACAAGAGGAGGAGTAAATCAGAGTAAATTCCTCCTCCTAACCTTGGCCAAGCAGCCAATTTGAGGCTATCTGTTGTCAATTGTGAAAGTCCCAGGGGGAAAAAAATAAATGAAGCAACAAGCTTAGAGTCTCACGAGCAGTCTCTCAGCCCCGGAAGGTTGTCATTTTCTGCTGGGCTGCAGTGACAATCAGCTTCCTCCTCGGGCTTCTGGTCGGCATAAACACTAAGAAACATCCTTCCGTGTTGTCAGGAGGCCAGATTTAAGCTGGGTAAGATTTAAGCTGTGCGGAGAATATGCCTCCCAACAAAACAGCTCCTCACTCAAGGAATCCCTCATTGTCTCCCCCCAGAGTCTAGGTCGTTCTCATTGTGTGCCCGGGAGTCTAGGTGGTTTGTATCAGCTAAACAGAGGACATCACACATGACAGTCCCGAACTGTGTTGCCCTCTCAGGCCATAAAGGAAGCTGGTTCCCATTGATTCTAAGAAGGGAGAACACCAGCTGGCCACTGCGGGTGGCACTCGGTCCTGTCTCGGAGCAGAGAGAGCTCTGAATCAAGGGACAGAGGGTTGCTCCCTGCACCTGACCCTTACAGCCACATCACTGTCCAAGGTAGGGGCGCTCATCTGCCTATGTGAACTAAATTCCAGCGCCACTTCTCAGAAGGAAAGCGTTAGAGCAGCGAGGATTTGAAGAAGCTCTGTGCTTCCTGCTGCCTTTCCAGTATGGAATCAGGACCTGGTGCATAGGAGATGCTCAAGGAACTCTAGAGAGAATGAGCAGCTTGAAGACTGTTGCCAATCCGCCTCGTAAATCAGAAACTAAAACAGCCTGCTGAGAAGTAAGGTTTTTCTTTTCAAATTAAAACAAGACTGAACCACAGTCTAATTGTGTGACCGTCAGCCCTTTGTTGAATGTTCTGCCCTTTCCTTTCCCCATGAGGAATAAGAAGCTATCCGTGACAGTCCATTTTTTTCTCAAAAGCTTCTAAATGTCTCAAAAGAAGCACCAGTTATAAAGTATGAGGCTGAAGATTCAATACAGAAGCCAAGTATGGGTGCATTTCAATAAAAATTAAACAGTAGTTTAATTCTCAAAAAATCTAATTTTTTTCTTTTTTCCCTTTTTTATTTAGTTTTAGTCTTTTATTTAGTGTTTGGTCTTATACCTACTAGCTACTATGCATTAACCAATTTTCTATTTCTACCAGCTTTCATAATTATTATCCAACCATTCCCAAACATAACTCCCATTTCTGACGCTTTAGTTTTTGTCTTCAAAAGTAGATTTTTTTCACGATAAAAATAGACACAGCGCATAACCGCGGCTGATGTTTATTTAAGCAGGTTGATTTGCGCTCCTCTGGGCCGGTCCCTCGCAGCCGCGGTGACCTCACAGAGAACCAGGCTGCCTGGCGTGCGGGGCTCCCCTTGGTCGCCTCATCTTCCCCTGCCAGCCGCCTCTCTCTCGCAGGGTCTCTCCTTCCCATCTTTAAAAGTGACTCTGTAGCTTTAACAGCCAGACCTGGCCGGAGGTTCCTCTCCAAACTTGCGCCCGGCTTCCAAGTGACGAAAGCGGCTGTAACTTGAGCGCCGCCCGGGATATCTTTAGCCAAAGGCCGAGCGCGCATTCCCACCCCGCAGAAGTCGCACAGCCTCTGAGGCAAGAGCCCACCCCACCCCACCCCCTCCTTTTCCCTCTGGCAGCTCCTGCTGCTGCGCCTCCAGGGAGCCGGGCGAGGCTGGCGAGGAGGCAGAGGCAGCGCGGTGCCAGGGTCCCGGGCCTGAGACCCATGTCGCCCGCTGAGACGCGGGGACCAGGGAGCGTCCGGCCGGCGAGGACCGCGCAGGACGCAGGCCCGGGGCGCCGCTGACCCCCAGGGATCCCCTTCCTTCTCCGGCGGCGCCCTGGTCACCCCGCGCGCGTCCACAATGCTGTGGGCCACGCTCCTCTGGACGGGCTTCCTCTGCCACCTGTGCCATGGCTACTTCGACGGCCCCCTGTACCCTGAGATGTCCAACGGGACCCTGCACCACTACTTCGTGCCGGACGGGGACTACGAGGAGAACGACGACCCCGAGAAGTGCCAGCTGCTCTTCCGCGTGAGCGAGCGCCAGCGCTGCGCCCAAGGCGCGGGGAGCCCGGCGGCCGACGCGCTGCGCCTGAGCCTGCGCGAGGAGTTCACGGTGCTGGGCCGCCAGGTGGAGGACTCGGGCCGCGTGCTCGAGGGCATCAGCAAGAGCATCTCCTACGACCTGGACGGCGAGGAGAGCTACGGCAAGTACCTGCGCCGCGAATCGCACCAGATCGGGGACGCCTACTCCAACTCGGACAAGTCCCTCACCGAGCTGGAGAGCAAGTTCCGGCAGGGCCAGGAGCAGGACAGCCGGCAAGAGGGCCGGCTGCACGAGGACTTCCTGGGCATGCTCGTGCACACCCGCTCCCTGCTCAAGGAGACGCTGGCCATCTCCGCGGGGCTCAGGGACAAGTACGAGCTGCTGGCCCTCACTATCCGCAGCCATGGCACGCGGCTGGGCCGGCTGAAGAACGATTACCTGAAAGTATAGGAGGCCGGGCGTTGCACCCTGGTGGGGACCAGATCCGCCCGGCTGCGGTGGGGGAGGGGAAGAAGACAGGTCGGACTCCCTGATACTTGTTATTTTTTTATTATCCAGATTTGCACTTTGAGGATGGCTCTGAGGGCACTGGAAAGGGAAAATGGCGCGGTCCGGTGGTTGTGCTTTTGTACGTTATTTATGGGATCACCCTGGATGTGAGCATCTGTTCCCTGTCCTGTGACACCTCCTGTCATCCAGTTCCAAGACGCACCTCCTGTCTTTCCAAGGGAGGGCTTCCTGACTGCGGACACAGGGCTCCAGCCTCCTGGGGAAAGGCAGTGGACTGGCCATCCCCTGTTCTGGAGCCCCGGGGGAGCCACAAGACACAGGCAGCCCTCCCTGCTTTACAAAGGACATCCAGGTGTTTCCGTGCCCCCACCAGCCCCTGCCGGTGCCCGGCTTATTCTCTTTCTCTTATTTATTAAGCGCTACCTGTGAGCTGTTGTTGTTTCTTGCAGGAGTCAAGCTGAGGAACCCCATGCCAGTGGGGTATGTGTGTAAGGGGGGATTTCTGAAGTCTGAGCTCTGCAGCTTCGCGGTGGTCTGCCCGTGACTGCCCAAATGAGGACGGTGGCGTCTGTCCTGGGTCTCGGCCTCCTCACCTGTGCCGTGGTGGCTTACACAGGAGCACAGTGTCAGGATCAGGCTCCCCACCCAGGCCTGTGAATCCATTCACTAATGTGTCCTTAGGGGAGTAGAGGGCAGGGGCCGTCCTTTTGCTTCTTGTGATCTTGTATTTCAGGGAGGAGGATTTCTAATTCAAACGACTCCTTATCTAAGTTTTATTATTCAGACAATAAATATGTTTTCGGATAATACTGGCTCATGTTTTAATTTACCTCGGTAAATTTCCTGTCAGAGCACAGCCCCCTATGCAACACGGAGAGGAGTTTGGGGTTTGTCCCTTTACCTAGAGTTCCTGAGAAAGATTGAAAACAGAGAGCTGTATATTTTTAGCCACGCACCACTCCCTGCACACCCTTACTGTCCTCATCAGGAAAAAAAAAATCTAGCCCGCCTGAACTTTAAATCTGATCTCTGCTAATCTGCTTACACACTAATTTTCTCTCGGGTTTTTTGTTTTTTGTTTTTTTTTGTTTGTTTGTTTTTTGGTTTTTTTTTTTTTTTTTTTTTTTTTTTTTTGCCCATAGAGCGTCAGGAAAAGTGAAAAGTGTATAGTAAGGCTCCTGCCTTGCCTGCTTTCATCATGCTGAAGATGCTTTTCCAAATTTCTGAGCTTCAGGAGCTACAGGGATGCTTACTCATTTCAAAGCTTAGTTTTCATTAACGGTTTGAAAAGGTGAATTTAAATGCACATTATTTCCATCCTGCCCTAGGTAACCCTGTCTTACCTTTGCATTCTCTCCTTACACACACACACACACACACACACACACACACACACACAGAGGAAAATAAGTAAATGTTCATATTTTTCCCTTCAACACAACGAATTTCTCTCTCCTTCATATGTGGAAAACTAGTTTTCTATTTCTAGGATGCGTCCAGTGCCCTCCTATGAAACCAGGGAATCAGGCCCTGGAAACTGAGTCACCGACTCTGGCCAAGTCCCTCAGGTTTGGGCAAGCTTCCTGGGGTATCAAGAGGTAAGCAAGAGCTGCAGGAAGCCTGAATTTGCTTACTAATCTCACTGCTTAAAAGGTAAAGAACAACTTAAAATCAACATTCACGATTTCTTTCCATTACTCAGAGGCTGGCTTTCAGCCACTTTACAGGGTTGTGGAAAGAAAGCTTTAAATGACCTCTTAAAAGAGGGGGGCAGTGGCTTTACCCCATGAAAAAGGAGGAAGAATACAGGGAAAGCAAAGTGATGCTTGGTGCATAGGTGTTTGTACTTCACAGGAGCAGCTTCCCCATCTCAAAACCCTCACATTGCCGTTTCCTGGCTCTGCCCAGCTTCGAGAAGCGGATACTGGACACAGGAGAGGAGTAGGCAGGAAGGCAGCTAAGACCATGCATGGGGGGACCAGGGCACTGCGCTAAGGATGGGTTCAAATGGCAGGGAAGTAAGAGCTCTGTCCCAGCTAGAGGTGGCATCCACAGACCTGGGAAGTAAATTTGGAAGCCCTGAAGTAGATGATGTAGGAAACAATTTCCATGACTAATATTTTATGATTCCTACAAAACCAGAACGAAATGCTTTGGCATCATGTCACTCCATTCAAGGCTGGAGGTGCAGCCAGTAACTACACTGTCTTTCGTAAGTGACCCCTCCGGGCCAAAGGAGTGCTTCCAGATGGGGACAGAGAGTGTCCCGTCTTAACCAGCAGGGGTTGGCGTCACATGGGTGTCCCTACCTCATGTAGTGGAGAGCCAGGCCCTGGCTTTTTCCTCTCCACATCCTCCAGGACTTCGTTACTCACACCAGGGACAAGATCTCGTTAAAGCAGTGGCCTTTCATTTCTCGGAGCACAAAATATTCTGAGAATGTAAGGAAAACCACAGACTTTCTCACCTGCAAAAGCCACCTCCAATCATAGCCATACAATTTAGGGTGTTGTTCCTGCAGGTATTTGAGGACTATTCAGCCTGAGCTGGGTTAGGAATATTCTGGGAAGTAACAAAGTCTAGCATTCCATCTATGGGGCAGAAGACTGAAGAACCTCTTAAAGTTTTATTTAGAGCAGAAGGCGATTATTACTGCTGTTATTGTTAGACATAGTAACAGCCACAAGATAGTTGTTTTTGAGAAACCAACAGTATTGATAAGGTTCAGGGCTGGGTTTACCTAGAATATTTCTCCTATTTCTGTCAACAACTGCAAGAATTTGTAAAAGGCAGTAGCACTTTTCAAGCAGCTAGAACAGCACCTGATACCGACTGAACACTTATGGAGATAAGTGTTCACTCTTACTATGACCACTCCTGTTATCATCGCTGTCTTCACACCTGTGGCCCAGATGCTTCCCCAAGGTGTGAGGACGCCTGTGCCTCACTGAGCTGGTGACTGCCCAGTGGGATCTGTGATGGTTTCAATAAACTGGAAAGTGGGGTATAGAGGGCCAGCCGCTCCCCAAAAGCTGTGCTCCAGCGTTCAGATCCCCAGGGCCAGCTGACAGTCAGAAGATGATCAGCTTCTCTGTTCACTGCTTTTCTCCTTCAATGTTTATTTGTTGTCTACAGATCTCAAGAGCATGCACTAAGTGATGCAGATAGAGCCATAAGTAAGATCAGTGCTAACTTCCCCACTCGGTGGAGTTCACGCGCTTCTCCTCCCTCTGCATGTGTTTAAAATGCTTTTATTAGCAGTAGCTGTGTGATGCACAATGCCTGCATTCATCCTGAGGAACTGGGACATCTACATACACACGGTGATGTTTGGAGCCCTCGCCTCCTTTCCCCAGGCTCCTCTGTCTATAGAATTACTCACTGGTGCTGTCTCTGTGAGACACACTGCTCAGTGCCACTAACTTGCATGTACAGTTCCATGTGCCAACTCTGACGCACTCTGTAGGAATCCATCTGTCTGAAGGCTGTCGTTGGAAGACACCAGGTTCTCTTAGCCTCTTCGATGACCAGAGCAGGCCCGTAGACTTGACAGGAGCCATCCACAGCCAGCTGGTGCAGTGGGGACAACAGAACCGAGGCAGAACCATTGCCTTTCTGACTCTTGGTGACAATTCTACTCAGGAGACAGGCTCAAAATTCCTTGCAGAAACCTTGAAACCTGTATTTGTGCAGAATCAAATATTTTTAATGCACCACCATACAAGGTACCCAGAAATAGGTTATAAACTCTTTTAATGATAAGCTAGAAAGTATCTAGGTATGAGATGCTACCTAGATAGGAAATGTAAATGTTAATTGTGGCTTTAAAACATTTTATAATATAAAAGAGAAAACTATTGGAGGAAAATAAATCTTGATGGTAAATAAGCACAGAAATGAAAAGGTAATTACTAATACAGAAAATCAAATTTTATAAACAATCCTAGTAATTTTGAAATCGAGCCTTCCTAAAGAAGGACCAGCATTCAGATGGATGTCATTTTTTTTAAAAAAACATTATTTTGAGTCTGAGTTACTCAGACTGGCTTCAAACTTGTGACCCTCCTGACTCTGCCTCAAGTGCTGGGATTAGAGACATGCACCTCCACAAGCTTCATCAAAGATTTTTAATACAGCACCATACAAGATGCCCAGGATAGAAATCTCATATAGATGTGCCAGGAAACTAAAACCTAAACAAAAGTGTAGAGGAATGTGGGGTACTGGAGAACAGACAAGTTGGCTGTAAGGGTCCAGTGCTTGCGTCAGTGAATCCAATTTGGAAGAACACACACTCTAGGCTATCACCATTCTAGTATATGGTGCTGTGTGACTTTCTTCTCAAAGCAGTTTTTTGCTTTGGCAATTTTGAGGCTGCAAAGGATGGAGTTCTGCTGTTTTTTGTGATACTTCAGGCCATCTTATCTATTCTTCTGTTCCTTCTCAGCAAGCAATATCTCCTCTGCTTTATCTTTACAGTCCACGTATTTACTGGAGTTTCCTTTCTGGCTAAACTCACCAACTTTAAATCATTCTGTTGGGCTCTTGATTCTCAACATAGTTCTGGTTTAAAAGCTCCCAACAGTAGCCATGCCACCACCTCAACACTTGACTGCCTATAAATTTCTTCTACCAAATTAATTAGTCTGGCACTCTTAATTGCAGCCACAGGCAAAATCCAGATAAGAGCAATATGCAGACAAACTTTTAAAAAAGCATAACACACATCATTTGGAGTCTGATGGGAAATGCAGTCCTTCCCAGCAGAAACCTCTTGAGCCTGGTCTTTACTCACAGATTTTCAATCAACTTCTAGACTTCGGAGCTCTGAGTAGAAACTCCTATACAAGACAGCCTAAATTATTCCAGCTCTGCTTTTTATCTCACATCTCTGAAACTTTCCAATCTCTTCCCACAAGCTATTCCCAAAGGCTCCTGAGCCACATAGTCAAGGTAGAATCATGGCTATGGCCTCACTTCTCTGTTACCGAATTCTGTCTTAGTTACTTTCCAGATCATTGAGACCAAATATCCAATACCCAAAGTTAGAAGTAGAAAAGTTTATTTAGTTCACAGTTGGTAGAGGTTTCAGCCTGTAATCGGCTGCTCTAGTAGGCTGGCACATGGGAGACCAACTGTTCATAGTCACAGAAGACAGCAAAACTGGCAAGTGCAACAAAAGAGAAAAAAGCCTCTTCTGCCCCTTTTACCTCATCCAGACTTCTGGGATTAGGACAGTGCTAATCCAATCAGTGTACTGACCCAGCAATCACCGACCCTTAATCCTAGCACCCTTAATCCCAGCGTTTCACTAGAAATCAACCACATGCTCCAGATTTAACCACCTCGGAAGAAAAATCCCTGTTACCACATGAGACCTTGGGGGACATCTAGACACAAACCATAACAGCCTGAAAATGTAAAGCAGGGAACATAAAGTAAGGATTTGCCAGAACCAGCCATTCAAGTGATGGAGGGGCTGCAGCACTGCTATTAATGCTCTTCACCTTTTTCATTTTTTGTTACAAAAGTCATATATCTGCTGAATATTAATAACATAAAAATCGCAAAGAAGACAAAATCAACTACGTTCTCAAAATCTGTCTGCCACGCACCCATGAGTTGCTTTCATGCACTTTTAGCTTCAGGGAGAAAATAGTATAATGAACACACTATTTTGTAGCCAGTGTCTTTTAGGCATTAAATATTGTTTAATTGCATAAATCCTTTAAAGACAGGAGTCAGAAGTTCCTAGTTCTAGGTCTCATCCCATAATATACTTCTTGTGCAACTTTGAATGAGTCCTTTAAATGCTCTGAAATTAAGGTTTTTTGCAAAACAACAAAAAAAATACTAGTATTTGTTGAATAAGGACTGCTCAATTTTTTCCATACATCATCTTACAAAGTGTCCCTAGGCTTATATTTAGAGTAGGCATTCTGCTGTATTTACAGATGAGGAAACCAAGAGACAAAGCATTTAAGTGGCCCATGATGTCACAATTCTGCAGAAATTGAACCAAGACTCTGATAGACCCACAATAACTACCAAATGATGCTTCCTATTCTGAAGGCAAGACATCGGACACAGGGTTTGTGAACTTGGACAAACGGCCTCTACCATGAACATTTCTCTTCTCTGATTTCCCTAACTGAAAAGCTACAAACCAAAGTTCTATCAAATAAAATTTTTCTTTTTCTGATTTTGTGTCGTATGAAATATGACTTCCTTAGCATTTGCATTTGCCGTTCCGATTCTTCATCTAGGAACAAATGGCTTTATGTCAGCTCTTGAATTCTCCAAACACCTTCACATGTATGATTATATTTCACCATAACAAATTTTTATAAATGCAAGCCTAGTAGGGATAGTTCTTGGTACTCACCATTTGGCTAGGATGCTATTTTATCAATACTTCTTGAATCTAAATATAAAGATGCTTCATCCATGCAGGTCCGCCAAGCTCAAATGTATATAATATTGTGTAGTATTTTGGATAAGATGGTGCATTTGAAGACATCTCTGAATAAGTAGAGAGGATATTCAAACAAAGCCTTAAATCTTGAGTAGAAACGTAAATGTAAATGTCAAGCTATGAGTATTCCTAATAAAAGAACAACAAAGACAAAAATCTTTCATGCAGGGGCAATTTTATATTAAAAAAATAAAAGAAAAACTATTGAGACTACATCAGAGTAAACCAGAAAAAGAATGGAAGAATTTGCGAGACCATTGGAGCTAGGTAGTAGAGGAACTGGGTGGTCATGATAATAAATTGGAAATTATTCTAAATTCTATGGAAAAGCACTGAGAAGTCTAATAAAGGCGGAATGCTATGATCTGATTCACTCAAAAAGGAAAGAGATTAGCCTGCAGGGAAGTAGGAAGAAAAACAGGAAGCCTACTTGTCTGGGGAGCTACGAGGTCATTCTGATTGTAGTTGATAGAGGCTTGGTCAAAGAAGTAGTGGTGAAAACAGCAGGAACCAGTCTTCAATCTAAACTTGTCTGTGTCCCAGAAAAATATGTCTCCCTCTACCCAACCCTTGGTTCCCTCTTTTCTTTCCTCCTTATTTGGACTTGGTGTTAGTTTTGCTCCCTCTGATTCTCGAATACTGTTCTGTGACCCCTCAATGCCCAGGGTGTATCTGTGTAGGATAGAGATGCTTTATCCAATTACACCAGGAAATATGTGGGTCCTAGCAGACCTCTCTGACTCCACGCTCCATTTCTGACTCACTGTCTAAGCTACCTGCACCCTATTTGATGGGATGAGTGAAGATAGAACTACGAAGGTAGAGATTAGCGCTTGACTCTTGGCATGCTTCACATGTTTGAGTATTATGGGAAACCAACTGTATTGCACTACTGTAACTGTAATTTACCCATCCTCCCGTTTTCAGTGACTTTCAAGCATCATCACTCTATTTCCATTTTCCTGCATTTTTCTTCACACGGGCTTTCTTACCTAAGATATGTGTAAATATAAAAATATTCTTTTGAAGCAGTCCAATCACTGTAGAACTGAGCTACCATAGATTTAGAACAGGCATGGGGTGTTCTATTTTGACAGTAGTTAGCATTTACTTTGATGGCTTCTATATTTTACCCTCTTACTGTTTTGCTTTTCTTTGAAAAAAAATGAGACATTTTGTATGTCATCTGCTTACTATTTACAGAAAGGAACCTGAGAGCTGTGATGAATGAGTTAAAGTCTCCATGCTCCAGGGTTGGCAGGAATGGCTTGGATTTTCCCGTTGTGAAAGTTTCCTCCTGCGGGCTGTTAAAGAAATGTGTTTCCTGAATGTCTTCTTTTGCTTTGAACTTTGCCCAACTCTCATCTCAAGACCAAGCAACAGAAGTGCTCCGCTCAGCTTGCAAAATGTATGCTTTGCTGGCCACCACCCTGGGCCGCTGGCATTTTCCACGCTAAAGAACAGGAAGCCTGAACTGTGGTTTTGTCTACCCATCCAGCCACCCTTGCCTCCAGCCCCTGCTTGCCTCCCGCTAGCAATTTCTCTCTTCTCTCTCCTCTCTTTATAGTTTGGGCTCATTGTTAGGAGCATGGGAAATAGAAATAAAACTCACACCAGGCCTCTGCCACTAGGAGCTGGAGGAATCCAAGAAGTTGTGTAACCTCTTCAAGCCTCAGTGTCTTATGCCACAGAGGTAAAGGGACACATGACACTCTGCATGTTCTCATGAGGATTTGATACATTAATGCGTGAAAAGCGTCTTGTGTCACATTATGCAGAAAGGTCACGATGCCCACGTGGTGTATTAACATGAATCTGGCTAAGAAAACTCCTTCAAGGAGCGTTACTCTGTGGATTCTTCTGTTGAAATAATGATAGCACCACAAATGAGCCGTAGACACTCCACATGTTTCCTATGAATCAGTCTGCTCCTTTGACTCCAGGAAGGCTCTCAGAAGCCAAAGGTGTGTTTGTTCCTTCTCATATAAGAGAAGGTCTTACGCATATATTTATGTCATCTGCAGTCCCTCCGCATGTGAGCTAGGACAATGAAGGCTGCAGTAGGAAATAACAGCTGGAATCTGCACTAGTCACGCATTTCCAGAAGTTCACAAAGAGCCTTTATTTCATGCCTTAGGCATACAGTGCACACAGTATATAGACAGCTACTGTGCGTGGATTCACGGAACCTGGCAATGAGGTTATGGAAGGGGGAAAGACAACTATCAATTTATACTATTGATTGAGCACCAATTGCCTATAAGCCCCTGGCTACCCTGGAAAAGTGTGATATTTGGATCCACAAAACTGCAGGGCAGACCTCAGCTGTGGTGATAATCTCTTTAAGGACTCAATCTAGGAAGCATTATGTGACAACCTGAACCTCTTTAATAAACTCTCAGCCCAGACTCTCAGCATGTGGCGTGCGGGCCTGACCACCCAGCAGGTCTCCGGAGTGTGGAGTCAGGGAGCTCGCCAGGGCTGGTAGCTTGGATGAATCCATGCCCGGTTGCTTCTCTGGTGCAAGCGGTTCTCGGTAAGAGTACCTGGGAATATGGAGGTTTGCAGCACTCTTAAAGCGAGAAGAAAGTGTGCTAACCTTCTAACTTGCTGGCTTCTCTTGCTGCATTCTCTACCTCAGCTGCCAAGGAAAAGGCTCAGCCCTATAGGATGAAGACTAAAAGAAGGCACAGTGCTACTCCAACAGGATCTCAGGAAACCTTTGCATCCCCATTGCCCTGACACGGGGACACGTGGTCTGGCCCAGAGACTGCTCGGGGTGTGTGTGTGTGTGTGTGTGCGTGTGTGTGTGTGTGTGATTAGCCAGGAGTATCAGGAACACAGAAGAGCATCTCTTTTCCAAATTACAGACATCTTAGTTACTTGAAAACTTCAAAAATAGAACCTTTCTTAACTGTTTGGCTCAAAGAAAAACTCATTCAGTCTGAGAAATTGGCAAAGGGCATACTAATGATAAATACTCAACCCATAATCACATTTTCCATAAACGCTCAAATTTCCAAGAGTTTCACCATTAAAAAAAAAAGTCTTGCACTGAAAAATCTGGACAGACAGCCTACAATAACAGCATAATATTAACAGGATATAGAGTTTACTGGGCTTTCTCATTTCCTCTGTAAAAGTCTTACCATTACCAAAGCAAGCAGCCAACAGTCTTGCTTTTGAATCGCTATGTAAGGGGAAAAAAACTGTTTTTCAAAGGAAAAATCAACAAATTTCATTCAACAAATATTTGCAGAGCAGAAGGTAGTAACAGTAAAGCAGTAAAATAGGTAACATTTTATACTACCTATGACATGGCAGAAGTACCATTCTAACAATGCCCCAGATATCAAACATGGGTAACCCTCTGCGACAAGCTTTTACAAGATCTACTTAAAGCTACTCAACTCTCTGCCTAGAATGTCACCTGTCACCCATGCCAACCCTCCCTGTCGCTCTCACTGGCTCCCACTCATGTCTGCTATGAGCCCTGGCAAGCGAGCCTCCTTCATTCATTCAGGATGGAGCCCAACAGCTTCCCACCGAGAGTTCAGGTGCAGATAGAGTTTTTCTTTGGTGATCGCAGGAGTTAAATAGAACAAGCTTTGGACTCAAGTGAGAAAGAGCTAAGAGTGAAAACCGGTCAGAGGCTCATGTTTCGAGGACGGAGCTGCCACGCTGAGACTGAAACAAGATTTCCACACCCTGTTAACCTCTGACAGGTAGCGCAGGGTGAAACCACACTCGTTGATTGCATCCCCAGCTAGAGATTTGACCCTGGGAGTTACACAGTCTGAGAACAGGAGAGCTAGAAATAACCTTAGAAAAACAGAGAAGCCAAGGTTGAAGCTGGGGAAGAAACTTACTTGAGGTTCTAGGAAACTCTAGGCATCCAGCTTGGAAGAGCGGGCTGGGGGTGTAGCTCCAAGGGGGAGCACAGGCCTGGCCGACACAAGCCCTTGCGTTCTGTCCCCATCACCACAAGAAAAAGGAAAAAAGAAAGCAAACCAGAGGGAAGACAAGGTTCACATTCTTCACCTAAGGACTCAGCTGCCTCAGTCCTCCCTGTCACCCAGCAGCCTGCCACACTACGTAATCAGACTTAGTATGGAGTTGAATTTTTTAAACCATGGGCCCTCCCTTGTCTCTAGGGAAACACATTCATTCCTTGCAGAATTCGAGGGGTATGAAAGTCTGACATTGTGTAATAAATTTATTTCAATGAACACATAAAAACACAAATATTGTACGTATTTATGGTATGCTATACAATGCTGTGACACACACGTGCATTGCACAATGGTTAAATCCAATTAAACATCCCTATTTGTTCCTACTCATTTATTCAGGTCAAAGCATTCTGATTTCTTCCAACTTGCTGAGATGTACTGTAAAGTACTGTGTTCTACAGTGAGCCCAGGGGCAACAGCATAACAAAGCTCCTTATTCCATTATTCCAATGTGATCACCGACCCAACCTGCTCTTTCATCTCTATGACTATGTTCTCCTCTCAACTTCTGTCAGACCAGGTTTAGACTCCAGCGTGAGCGGGATCCGTGGCCCTTTTCTTTCTCTGCCTCACTTTACTTCACTTAACATGGCAGCCTGGGGTCCCACTCACATGGTGGTGGACAGCAGGACTGGTCCCCCTTTGTGGCTCGCTGTATGCCATCTTGGTTCCTCTGGTTATTTCCATTTCTTAGCTCTCCTGAACCCTGACCCAGTAAGCACAGGCACGTGGACTTCTCTTTGACAACCTGATTTCAGTTCCTTTGCATATATATCTAGTAGTGAGATTTCTGGATCACATGGTTGTTTTATTGTTAATTCATTCCGCCAAACATCTTACTGTTTTCTCTAATGGCTGTACTAATTAACATTCTCACTAGTAATATGTAAAGTTTTCTTTTTCTCTACATCTTATCTTTTAATAATACCCTTGTTTACTAGACTAAGGAGATAGCTCTCTTTGGTTTTTATATGTATTACCATAATGATTAGTGACGTTTAGGATTTGCTCATCCACCTGTTTACCATTCTTACTTTTTGACAAATGTCTGTATAGTTCTTTTATTGGCCATTTTTAATTAGGTTATTTGTCCTCTTCACCACCGCCTACACTCTCTTAGCAGAGGACTCATGGGTTTGCACCCAGGCCGTCCATGCTGCGCCATCCCTGTCTGTCTCCCTTTACACTGATGCCTTCTACCATGACGGCACCACTGCAGTAGTGCTTCCTGCTTTGTTCCTCTTGCCCATAGAAATCCTCAGATTCAATGCCATCTTTATGAGCATACCAATTTCTGTGTGTACTATGGACATTTTAACAATATTGATTGTTTTACTTCATGAACCCAGGCTATATTCCCCTATGTGTGTGGACAGGTACAAGTGTGATCTTCAATTTCTTTAGTTCTTCCTTTCTTTCTTCCTTCCTCTCTTCCTTCTTTCCCTCCTTCCTTTCTCCCAGTTTGAACTGAAACCTCTCAGCCCGTGCTGTAGACCATTCAAGGGACTACAACACCCAGGTTTTCCCTTTTCCATATTAAATTGGTGAAATGTCTGGTTGTTCCTTTGGTCAGGCACAAGACTCTTCTCCCAAAGTTTCCTTGGGTAGCATATACATAAACCCAGGTCTCCCAGTTCTGGCTTGTTCCTAGGAAGGAAAGATTTGCTGTGTTTGAAAACATGGGCTTTGCAGGTAGACAAAGCTCTGGGCTGGGTTTCGGTTATGCTCTCATATTAATGTCCAAGGGCAGTTTATGTAATCTGACCACACCTTGGGATTCTTTTATACACAGCCTATGGTTCATGGGTAAATAAGTTAACAATACACACTTTGCCTGGTGCTTTGTCCTGCACTCTGCAGGAATTCAAATAATGCTTTTGGGCGGATTAAGAATGAACCCCTGGAGGGACACTTTGTCTAAACTAGCACTAACTGTGCTTTGTAAGAGAACAACAGACCTCTTTCGTAAGAGTAATTCCTAAATATTTCATTTTTTTGCTTGCTAATGTGAATAGTCCAGTTTCTCTTATTTCCCTCTCTGTGATTTTGTTGTTTGAGTATAGGAATGCTATTGATTTCTGAGTATTGATTTTGTATCTAGCCACATTACTGAATTTATTTATTGTATCTAAGAGTCTTTCAATGGAGCTTAGGGGGTCTTCTATGTAGAGTATCATGTCATCTGCAAACAATGACAACTTAACTTCTTCTTTTCCTATCTTTACCCCTTTTATTTCTCTTTCTTGCCTAATTGCTCTGGCTAGTACTTCCAGTACTATATTAAATAGGAGTGGTGATAAAGGACATCCTTGTATACAGTGAAAACTATAATACACTGAAAAAGGAAATTGAAGATGATCTCAGAAAATGGAAAGACATCCCTTGCTCATGGATAGGAAGAACAAACATTGTGAAGATGGCCATTCTCCCAAAACTCTTATACAGATTCAATGCAATCCCAATAGAAATACCATTAACATACCTTATAGATCTAGAGAAATCACTCCTAAATTTCATCTGGAACCAGAAGAGACCTAGAATCGCAAAGGCAATTCTAAGCAGCAAAGGCAAAGCAGGAGGCATCACAATCCCTGACTTGAAATTATACTACAAAGCAACAGTAGTAAAATCAGCATGGTATTGGAATCAAAACAGAGGCGAAGATCAATGGAATAGATTAGAAGATACAACCACAACTACAAACACACTCAACCACCTTATCTTTGATAAAGGAGCCAAGCAGGTTCACTGGAAGAACGACAGTCTCTTTAATAAATGGTGCTGGAAAAACTGGCTCTCCATTTGCCGAAAACTAAAGCTAGACCCATGTCTATCACCATGTACTAAAAGATCTGAATATTAAAACAGAAACACTAAATCTATTGGAAGACAAATTGGGTAGAAACCTTGGAGACATAGGAGTAGGTAGAGAATTCATGAACAGGACTCAAACCGCACGGGAAATACTTCCCAGAATCAATAACTGGGACCACTTCTTATTAAAAAGTTTCTGCATGTCAAAAGAAATCTCCAGCATAGTGAAAAGAAAACCCACAAACTGGGAAAAGATTTTAGTGAACTCTCTCTCAGACAAGGGACTCTTGTCTAAAACATATAAAGAATTAAAAAACTCAGACCTCCAAAATTCAAAGATCCAATCCAAAAATGGGCATCTGAGATGAATACGCAATTCTCAGATGAAGAAATGCAAATGGCAAATAAATACATGAAAAAATGCTCATCATCATTGGTCATTAGAGAAATGCAAATTAAAACCACACTGAGATACCATCTCACTCCTGAAAGAATGGCCAGGATCAAGAAAACCAACAACAACAAATGCTGGAGAGGCTGTGGGGAAAAAGGAACTCTCCTGCACTGTTGGTGGGAGTGTAGACTGGTACAGCCTTTGTGGAAGTCTGTCTGGAGGTTTCTCAAAAAGTTGGGATTGGAAATCCCATTTATTCCAGCTATTCCACTTCTAGGCGTATTCCCAGAAGAACTGAAAGCATCATACCACAGTGATTTATGTGCACCTATGTGTATAGCAGCACAATTTGTAATCGCCAGATCTTGGAAACAACCCAAGTGTCCATCAACTGAGGAGTGGATAAAAAAGTTGTGGTATTTCTATACAATGGAGTATTATTCAGCTATAAAGAAGGATCACATTGAGATATTTATCAATAAATGGGCGCAGCTTGAGACCATACTCATAAGTGAAATAAATCAATCTCGCATGTGTGAATACCGAATAGTTTCCCTAATGTAAGTAATGATTCAAATATATAAAAATATGTGGCAATCATGATTCCCCATTATGTGGCCTTGAAGCCTTATAAAATTTTCACTTATTAATTAGAAAGGCTTTATTCTGGGCTTCTTGATATGGAAATATTTGAAGCTATAGTATATGAAGTTTTATCCAAATATTTCAAGGAAAAAGACAGACACTATGGTAACTACTATTCTTTAAAAAAAATTATTTAGTTATTTCTTACGTTTATTTTAATTAAGAGAAAAATTTTAAAAAATTAGGATATATAATAGTAACTCTTTTCGATTTCCTATTAACTTGTTTTGAAGTCCTGTAATACTCCCACGATCTTGTTTTGACTGATTAGACTCTGTTCCATTCTGTGTGATAGTATCAAATCTGAGGGTATAGGCAACTACTTTGAAGGCAATAAGACTCACTAAGATGCCCATTCTGGTTTGACTATTGTCTCCTTTGGAGGTCCTGTAATGTTTACAATGCCTAAGTTTTATTGGTCTTGTTCTCTACTGTTTTGTCCAACTTTATAATATCTAATGAGATAGACAAATCTTTTTAAGGAAACAAGAGACAACGTTGATAACCATTGTTAATAACCTTGTACTCTGTTCTACATCATGTGCTATGTCTATCCTTGGTTTTGACTGACAGCTTTGTTCTGCCATATTTGACTTCATTCTCTCCCCCCCCCAAAAAGTAATAAGAACTAAGGAGTAATAAAATCCAAAATGTGTATATTTTGTTGTAAAAAAGAGAGGAAGGGAAAAAAAAAGAGCTCTAACGGATATAACAGCAAGTGTGTATAGGGGTGTTAAATAGCTGACTATATTAATGTTTTTGGATCATTGAACACAGCTGTTTGCAGTCTCTCTGTTTGAATGTCTCCTTTGTATTCTTTGATACTGTGATTTGAGCACCTATTTCCAAGATGATAATATGTAATCTATTAACAGGTGATTTCTTACTGTTATGTTTTTTTTTTTGTAGTTCTGTATTATATGTAACCTTACACTGCTTTGTTTTGTTTTGTGTTTTTCTCTTTCTCCTCTTAAATAAATAAAAAAAAAAGAGAGAGAGAGAACAACAGACCCAGAGAGGAGCTAAGAGGGAGGCGCAGAGGAAGGCTGAAGGCAAAAAGCCCAAGTGGGACCCCAAGGTTGGCCGAGGATGCGCTTCTTACAATGGCACCCTAGGCCCTTCGGTTTACAAAGTCCCCAGGTGAGCGACCAGCTTCACCCCCACTCTTTGCTCAGTGAGGGGTGAGGAGGAAAGGGGCTTACATGGGTGTCTCCTTCCCATAACTCTGGGCGGTCTCAAAGAGCTTTGGCCACATGCAAACCTGAAAGCCCTGAGTGTCTGTCCTTACACTGATGCCTTCTGAGTTATTTTGGGAATGAGAGAAAAGGTGCTTTATGTATTTTACATCTTTCCCCCGTCTACAAAAACATTTGGACAGACTTTCCTAACTTGTTCCCAAAAGCTTCATGTTCGTGCTGAGCTCAGCCCTGGAAGGGGTCTTGCAGAGAGCAAGGCCTGAGAAAGTCATTAAGGAGGAAAGGATGGAAAGACCTGGGAGGATGGAACTCAGCTGGCTTTCCTCCCAGATAGCCCAGCTTTCAGTAACAGGAAGGTGAAACCACTCAAGGGTCTCCAGGGAACATCTCCAGAATCACTGCTACCTACACAGGTGAAGGCAGGGGCCTGGTCACAGCCAGCTCTGCCTTGGATGCCTTGCCAGGGTCCTCTGTGTACTCCCGGGCTGGGACCAGTGACTCAAACTGCTGGGCCTCAGTTTCCTCCTTTATAAAACAGAGATAATGACCTCTGTCTCTGAGGACAGTGAGGAGAACTAAGTCAGAGAGGCCAGCTAGATATATGGTTGGCATGAACATCTAAACTACTTCATTACTTATAAATTTAGCAAGGTGTTCGAACCGAGCAGTGTTCTGCTATTAACCTTCGGGGTCAAGTGATTAACACCCATCCGCACTCTTTCTTCTGGGGTTACCCTGTCCTGCTCTCTTCATGTCTCTTCTGGCTCTTGATAGAGAGGGAAGAACCTCACTCACACATTTTCCAGCCAGTTTTCAATCGGGGGAAAGTTTATCAAAGAGGAGGTCCCCAAACATGACCAAAAGAACACGACATGAAGGAAAGGAGGAGAGACCAGCACCCAAAGGACAGACCTCCCAGCACACAGGACCTCAGCATCACAAGGACAATCCTCACAAAGAAGAACTGTCCCCCCCACAAAATATCAACACTGCTGAGGTCGAGAGGCATTGGTCTAGAAGAAACACCAGAGAGGTGTGGCATGAAAGGGACATGTTAGTTAAAGTATCTTGAATATCAGGCAAAAATTTTCCCTAATAATGATGCATGTATTATAGGGCTTAAGGTAGAGAGAAATAGAAGATTTGTGTTGTTGGAACATGGAAACTTCTAGCATCTCTATGCAAATTCATACAATGTATACAGGTTTGGGGTGCTACATCTAGCAGGAAAACGAAAGTATCTATCAACAGGTTAATTTTATCTTCTTAGCATCAACAAACAAAAAGCTAGATTTCTAGTTCTTCCCATCGGACAATTAAAGGGGAGGCAGAGAGTGAGTGTAGCCTAACGTACAGGGCGGCATGCTAATGTAGACAAACGTCTGGTTGCCTGAGTCTTTCATTTTTCACTGGGCAGCCTTGATGTGGAGAACTTGCCATCATTCTTGTTGGGTATTACCCACTCCTCACTGTGACCCTGGCTGAAAACAGGAAGGAGTCAAGGTCCCAAAAATAAAGAACTGTAGGTACATAACTTCAGTCTGAAAGACCACTGCTTACAAAAATCTGGATGGCCTGTGACTTGCTTTGACCAAAATAGAAGCTGAAACTTATGAACCCAATCATAAGCTTTACTTATGTGGTTTTGTGATTTTTTTTCACATTCAAATCCCCTACTGAAGCTGCCTGCTGTGCTTGGGACCCATGAAAGCACTGGGTCATGCAGTGCTCCCTAGACCAGAATAGTGTCTGCCTGGAGACAGGGGGCTCCTCTGTCTTCACATGTGATTTGCTGTCTGCTCACAAAGCTGTGTGCCCCCAAGCGGACACATCCATCCAGTGGGAAGTATTTGGTTTTTAAAATTCACCTGTCAGAAGTTTACGCCTGGACTTCACTGATCTAAAGAAAGCACACAGACCAGTAAAAGACTTGGTCCCTTTCATCTGCCTTTCCAAAGTGTACCCATCCACGTCATTCCAGGCCCAGCTCATCTTACTTTCTAGTCTCCTCTGGCGCTTCTGGCCATGGTGATGTAACACATGAAAGCTTTAATGAGAACCACTTGGAATGTTAGCTCTGGCAGAGTCCTGAGGTCCATGAGAAGGAGCCCTGTGAGCCACCAGCAAAGCCTTCTGTGATCGCTAGGTGAGGAGGTGCTACATGGACCAGGAATCCGCTTCTTTATCCTTTCCTGACATTACGGACGTAGTCATTCATTTTTGGTATCAGTGTTAGACACTGATGAGGAGCAGTAGACATTACTCCTGGTTTCTTAGAGCTTATGTCTAAAGGAAAGGGTCCCCAAGCCAACTGCCACCCACCCTGTAATGACTTAAAGATAGTCAGAAGCATTTCATGGCTTCCTTTGTGAGGGACGGCACCCACTCTTCCTCCCCTTGAATTCAGGTAGCCTGAGATTTGAATGGGTCATAGAGTACGTGGGACGGGCAGTGCGGCAGTTCTGAGCCTGGACTTTACAATGCCTGGCAGTGCCCATTTTTGTTCCTTGGATGTGGGACACCATGGTGGCAGGAATTCTGGGCTGGGGTCCTGGATGAAAGGGCACACATTCAGCAATGCAGGAAGGACAGAGGCTACACGGGCATGCCAAAACCAACAAAACTCACAAAATCCTGCCCCGTGCCTGACCTTGGTCTTCACAAGGTGAGGCAGGAGAATCATCAATCCAGGGAAGCTTAAATTGCCATTGAGCCCCGAAAACACGGGGTTTATTCATATGCAGCAGATTTTGGTGGAGCCCTTCTATCTCATTGCCCTGTTTATAGCATTCAATAATAAATACCTGAAATCAGTCTATTTCCTTCCCTCTTGTCTGCCTTCTCCAACAGGAGAAAGATTTTGCCAGAGTAAGGACCATATTTATGCTGTGTGCTGTTGCAGCTTTGGTGCCCAGAACAACACCTGGAACTGTGCGAATGCTGAGTGTTAGAGTGGCAGCTGGGGACAGAGGGGTCACTGTCACCATCACCTATGTGCTGAGTGACAAGCAGGTGTGGCCATCAGAGTTAGGGAGAGCGCTGGACCTGGCAGGGGAGATCAGGGAGGGAGGTTTCTTTCCGTAACAGCCTATGCCTGGTCTGCCTGGAATGAGCATTGCTTTGTACCGTTTGGTCAACCATTCTCTTAGAAGTGGCTTTTCCAGTTTAAACTTTCTATGATGGCAAAGCACAGTTTCTTCACAAAATTATTTTATAATAATCTGCTGGAGATCCAGCTACTAACCATCTACTTAACTCATTAAGGAGATAATTAATCTCTTGAGCTGAAAGAACCTTTTTTGAAAACTACTCAAGGAAAAAAAAGCTAACTACACTGAAGGGAGAGTTCTCCTCTCTTCTCCCTGGAGCAGTGCTTCTTTCTACATGAGGGAGATGCTCAGAGCATTTGACATACACTTGGCACACGCCCATCGGAAACTTCTTAATACAAAGCAAGAATTCTCAAAGGAAGGACCCAGAGGGAAAGATCTTCACCTTCCCAGCAAATATTTCCTGACTGAGAAAGAGGAAAACAAGAGAAGTCTAAAGCCAAGTCCCCTGACAGCCGGCCACACCATTCCCTGGCTTCCTGTGCAAGTGGCCAACACAAGGAAGATAAGAAAATGAGCATCAAAGGGAGAAACCAGTACAAATGAGAACAGGAAACAGTGGAGAAGACTCCATGTCAGTGTGTGCATCTAGGTAGGTGGGATGTATTTGTGGGGGATGTGCTAATGTTACTTTTATTTTCTTCCTCATGCTTCTATGTATATTCATACATTTCTAATATATATTCAACATATATATATATATTCACATACATACATATAAGCACATGTGGGTATTTACATTTGAGCTTTTATTTTTACATTTTTCTGTAAATTATTGTTTTGATTTTTCTTACAGTTTAATTTGGGCTATTTTTATAGAAAAATAGATAGGGCCAGGAATATAGTTCAGCAGCATAAGTGTCTGCCTGGCAAACGCAAGATCCTAAATCTGACTTCTGGTACCAAAAAGAAAAATAATAGAAATATAAACAAACTGATGGCATGAAAAGAATGCAAATTCATGATTATACAACTCTGAGATAAATCTTAAAACACATAATTGTTTAGTACATAGCAAGACTTAAATAAACACAGATTTCTGCAATAATTTGGACCTTTGACTCTGGCTCAACACTCACAATTCAACTACTCATCTTTAAACAATAGTACTTTCTGGCCAGGTTAGGAAGTGTTTGTGGAACCCTCTGTGCTAGGCGCTGAGAGTACAGAGGTGGATGACCAGGCTTTCATGGGGTTTTGTTTACATAGCGATTTCTGGACTTCAGGAAGTTCATTGTGAATGAGCTGAGAATCCTCTCAAATGACTTTGGTTTTGCAAACTTCCCTCATAAACTGGTTAAATGACATGCTGACGTGATACACAGGAAGGACCTGGCACTGTGCATATATAGCACATACCCAATAAATGCCTTTCCCTTGGCACCGCGGATGTCCTGGGTTTTGAAGGCTGCTGAGGGCAGAGACCAGATCTGTCTGCTGTATTACAGCAATTGTGCTCACGCTGGGTTAGTGAGGGGCTGAACTGACCCTGCCAAAGCTTAAAGAAGCAATAAACCAAGGAAGTGCATGCTAGGTCTGGAAGGACCTCGATGGCCTTTTGCAACCTGGTGGAGATGAGTCCAGTGCTTAAGGAAGTAAGGAAGGGCGGATCACTGGGAAGATAGGTTGGGAAGAGAAAGAGCTCTCTTTCTCTCTCTCTCTCCCCCCTCCATGCCTCCCAACTGGCAATCTGTGAGCTCTAAATGCCAGCTTCCTCCTGGGTAAGTGGACTCTGAAACCCTTGCTTCCCCCTCAGAGTAGTTGAATTTGATCACGAAGATGGAGGTGCTCAGAACATTCTAAAACATAACACAAGGGTGAAGAAAGATGGCTAGGGCTTGACACAGAACCCTTTGCTGTCCAGTTTCTCCCCACTGCCTCTCACTGAAACTCTTCTCTCATGAGTGCCTGTATAAATAAAAACTCCCAGACAGAGCTGGCGACAGAGCAGATTTGTCCTCCTGGAAAATCCGCTCACTGACTGCCAGGATGCCTCTCTACGGCCATCACTTCGGTAAATCCTGTGAAATGCAGGCTCTGACCCTCGGACTGGCAGCTCCACAAACTGTGATAGTTCTGCAGAGCAGATCACGGCAAGGAGGCTAAGTCAGGCTCAGTGAGGGTGTAAGCTGCGTCTGCAGTCAGGAACTAGCACTGCTGAGCTCTCTCTTTCTGCTGCAAATTCTCTCCCGATGGAGAAGCTTTGTGGAAGACACTTAGCCAGTGGAGACACAGCTCTGGATCTCCCCTCATCAGCTGGCAAGGATGGTTCATGACATCAGTGTATCAGTTCCGTGATAGCATGCATCCATCCAGGAGAATGGGTGTTCCCATGTCTAATCTCACGCTCTCTCCTCTGCTTTCCTGGCCAGTGTCCCTTCTGAATGACACACGCTCTCTTCAGACAAGGCGATCCCTGAACGAGCTCTCAGCCCTACCTACCAGCCCAAAGAACACTCCTCTCTTACACATAGCTTCATCTATCTCTGACCTATCAAACTTAAACTGCTTGCTATATAGTTTAATTTGGGTGTGGTCATCTGTGTCCTTTCTTCCTGTATTCTCATCAGAGGACAGCCTCTGAGGAGTCCTCAAAGCAGGGACAGGGACCCTGGCTCACCCCACTCCTGCAACAGGTTTTAGGCATGCTGACACCCATCGCAGGAAAAGAATGGTCAGGAAGTATTAGTAAAAGACATAAAGCAATTTATTTGGCAGGATTTGAGAGGTACACACTCAAATAGAGTGCAGGCTCTTGAGACAGACAGACAGACACTGTAATCTGGAGCCGAGTCTGTTGACAGAGACCTGGGGAAGGAGATTCTGTAGAGGCGTTGGGTGAAAAGGAACTTGTATGTTCCTTTGTATGGATCAAACACGCAGGCACTTACAGGAGAAAGAGAAGTCTGTTACATGTTAAAAAATAAAAGGGCCCCTCTGCAGGTAAAAGGGATGGCCTAGGCTTCCTGTCTAAGGACCTTGGGAGTTCTGGCTTGCTTTGTGGCTTGATAAAACCACTGTTTTCCTTGTCCTCTGAGGTTTCTTATCCTGCCTCATTGTTGGAGGAACTCCATGGTTGCCCCAGCTCTCACTAACAAAACAAGCTTCTAATGTGCCTCCTTCCTGGACTCCTCCTCTTTCTCTCTAGCAGGACAATGTCCCTCCAGCCTGCAGGAGGCAGGGCCAGTGTCACAAGTACAATGACCACATCCTCTCAGCAAATCACTTTCCCCATCATGTATGAACATGGTAAACAGGCGATTCCTAGCTGCGAGTGTCACCTCCAGCCACGGACGCTGGGTAAGCAGATTCCGGTGCTGCCAGGCAGCACAGGGTTGGATCACACCCTCCTGGGAGGACTCCCGCAAGGCATTTAGTGAATGGCTCCATTACCTGCACTTTGGATTCCAGGACACATGCATGTGTGCAAACGTGTGTATGTGTTTAACTGAAATAGATAGATAGATAGATAGATAGATAGATAGATAGATAGTAGGCAGATGATTGGTAGATAGAAATACATAATTAGATAGATTTGCTCTTCATAACTCTCATTCCTAAACTTGTTCTTCTTGCTTTTTTCTTTTCTTCTTTTACTGTGCCTCTAAAATCCTGCCAATGAATCAGCTTGCTTATAGGAACAGCCCCAGTCAGGAGAGATTTTATGACTTGTTAGTAAGACTATTTTTTGCCTCCCCAAGTAGATGGTAAGCAGTAAAAGCCAATGTCCATCTTCTCCCACAGGCAATGCACTGTCCACGAAGGTGTGCAGCAGGTTTGTCAAACTGACTACTGTGTGTTATGAACTCAGCAACTATCGCTGAGTTAAACTTCACTGAAATGAATTTAGCAGGTCTTTCTCAGGCCCACAGCAAAAGCAGAACTGAAGATTTTCATCACCATTCAAAAAATCACAGTCACAAGACGAGATTCTGGATTCTTGACAGACAAGATTTCATCAACTTCTTATTAAAAAATGAGACCTCTCTGCGTTGGTAGCAGTCTGGCAAAGAACCACCGGTGAAATGCTCAAAACCAGCGGCTCTGTAGGCAGCCCATCACCACTGTGTGACCCTCATGGACTGCATGGTTCACTGTGGCCCCTGATTTAATCACAGACTGAGTCAACCGCAGCACTAGTTTGGAGGAGCCCGTATTAACTGGCAGCTGCAGATATCAGCATAGATTGGGGTTCTTCTTTCTGGAGCTCAGGGCTCAAATCTGTCCTCTTATTACATTCATTCCAGGCTCTCTAGAGCGCTGCTTTTATTCCAAGGTAGACTTGGCGGCTGTGCAAATCTGTTAAACAAAAATTAAGGATTGCAATTGTGTTTCTAGGAAACTCTGCCTCTTAAGCAACTCATTGAATAAGATGAGGCTGAATGGACTTTGATTTGTTTGAGTGGTGAGCATTTAGTGCCTCAGAAGTTTAATAAAACATGACTTACGCTAACTCCGGCAAGCAGCATTTTTTTTTTTTTTGGTTTGTTTTGGATTTCAACAAAATGATTTAATAAAAGAAGGCCCCATGTTTAATAAGGAAAATCCTACCCACAGCGTTGGTATAAAATCACAGTGTTCTGCTATGTCCTGGGGGTGAGGAGGAGGCACTGGAGTTGAAGTAGCTTGAATATTCTGTTTAGAGCAGTTACCATTATAAGTTGCATATAAATTTGATACTATATCCAGAAAATAAAAATTAATTTATAACTTACTCTTTGCTAGTAGAAAGCCTGAGATGCTAACAGCAGCGGATCTGGATTTCACCAGTGAAGATCACAGAGCCACCCTTCTGCTGGGACCCAAAGACCATCCACTTAGCATCTCAACCCAGTGTGCCAAGGTGTCAAGATATGGCCACTCATATCTTCAATAGCTGCTGCTGCTACCACTACTAAATCTGGAACCTCCCTGCCCTCTCCATTCCTGCGAGGGAGAGACAGCCCCACTGTCAGTGGAAAAGAATCAACCAGCAGGCTGGGAATACACACACAATTCCACTATGTCACTCTGCTATTTTTCTCCAGGCTCACTACAACAGGAATAGAGCTGGAACCACCTGAATCATTCAGATTAAAAGTTCCACACGCTCTGAGCCAGGGTCTCCCCATGTTGTCCAGCTTCCAGCTCTGCTGAGTAACTGACCCCACCATGACTGAATGGACAGAGGGTACTTCCAAAAAATAGTCTATTTTTTTATCACAGGTACAGAGTCCACAAGTAACTGTTGCACTGCAGATATGATTTTTTTTTTTTTTTTTTTTTTTTGGTGGTACCAGGGATCAAACTCACAACTGTCTCTTGTCAGGCAGGCACTTAACGCTGCTGAGCTAAATCCCCAGCCGCAGATATGAATTTAAAAACCAAATAGATAATAAATAAGTGAGATTATTCATGACGTAGTGCACATCACAGTTGAAGTCTAAAATATTCCCCAGAAGTCTCATTGTCCAGAGACGGGACTTTTGGAAGATGATTGGATCATGGGAACATTAAACTCATCACCAGACTCATCCACCAATGAGCCCAGAGCTAAATTCGCTACAGGAGGTGCAGCCTGGTGGGAGCAGGGACTGGGCTATGACCCGGAGGGGTTTTCTCTTACCCTGAACCCCTCTCTCCTCTCTCTGTTTTCTGATTCCTATGAGGTGAGCACTGTCCTTCCCCATGCCCTTCTACCATGCCGTTCCTGTGGTGCAGTCAGCTAATCATCGACTGAGTACCCTGACACCAGGAGCCAAATTAAACCTCTTTTAAACTGTGTCAGGTTAGAAAGTGATTCAGCAATTAAAAAGTGACTAGTACAGAAGGACACCTTATAATTACAGGCAATAATTAATCTACACTTGCACTCCTGATTTCAAAAGGAAAGCTTGCTTTATAACTTTAACTTAGATGATTCACAAACCATATTTAAAATCCTGATAATGATTTGTGATGCAGTAAGAAGACCTAGCCCTTCATGGGGATAACCAATTCTTACAGATATGGAAGGACTCAGCTGGGCATCTTGACAGGCAAACTAGTCCAGAGCCAGACCTTCTCTGTCTGGCCCACACACCTAAGTAGATAAGATTCCTTGACTTTCATCCCTCAGGGACAGGTGCCAGGCAGCCCCTTTGGATTAGACCTCGGTGCAGTGATTGCGCAGGCAATCCTAACCTGTTTCCCCCCTGCTTGCCCTGCCCACCGAGGCCCCAGGAAGGACTCCCGCCATCCTTCCTAGTGTGTCCTGGCTAACACACACCCTCTCCTGCATGACCAACTGGCATGCCAGATTTGCTGTTTTTAGGACTCATGAGTTAACAAACTGTCCTCCTGGGCCTCTGCCATGTCTCCTGCCACACCTGTGAGCATCACAGACCCCAGCATGCGGCCAACAAATAAATACCCTCATTCCCAGCAAAGTAACAAGCTCCAAGAAGTTCAGTACACAGACCATACCCAGTATCAAGGAAGACGTAAACACCAAATTTGGACTAAGTCTAAGTGCTTTGATTAAGCTGGCCTAGAATAAGAGCCCCAGACAGTTGGTTTAACATGAGAGACATTCACTCCTTATTTCCCTGAAAGCCCAGAGCACCTCACTTGAGTCAGCAGGGTGATTTCCTGTTTCTGTGGTTTCAGGGGGAGCCAGGTCCCACCTTGGAGCTCCCGCCCCTCCCTAGACTCTCATCATTCTGTAGAGCGTAGAGTAGGGAAATCTTACTAGGGAGAGTTGTGGGGGCCAGCTTTGGGATCCCCAGTATTTATACTCTCATTTCCTCAGAGAGAATTTGTTGGTTCCTGATACACACGCACACACACACACACACACACACACACACACACACACACACACACACGTACTTGGAGGAAAACTCGCAGCAACAGGGGCAAAGTGAATTTTGGTGAACAGCTGACAGCTGGTGACTTCCCTCCCAGGTTCTTCGCAATGTGACAGGATCCATCCTGTGAAAACAAATGCCAAAGGTCAAAAGTGACTTTGGAATATCACGCAAGTAGGCCAGAAACAGCAGGTCCGGGGATTCAGGGATGCTCCTGTTTCCTGGACTAAAGCCCTGACTTTGCTAGAGCACATTCCAAGCTAAGCTATATGCAGTACTTCCTGAGTATGCCGGAATCCCTGGAGCAAAAGACAGAAACAAGGCATTCTCTCTCTCTCTCTCTCTCCCTCTCTCTCTCTCTCTCTCTCTCTCTCTCTCTCTCTCTCTGTCTCTCTGTCTTTCTCTCTCTCTCTCTCTCTCTCTCTCTCTCTCTCTCTCTCTCTCTCTCTCTCTCTGAATTGGGATAGCCACCTTCTTCTGCAGCCCTCAGTCACTGGAGTTTTTGTTCTTGTGCCTTCAGGCTCTGAGACTTACACCAGCTACTCCACCCCTCAGTCCCAACAACCCAGTTCTAAACTTTTTGATTTGCTAGTTGTACTGGTGCACATCTGTAATTCCAGCACTCAGGAGACTAAGGCAGGAGGGTTGTTATGAGTTCAAGGGCAGACTAAAGTATGTAATGAGACCCTGTCTCAAAAAAACACTCCTCCAAAAAAGCCCAAAAATACTTTTAAAAAATTTTAAGTAAAGTCTTTGACCTTGGACTGAATAATACCACTGGCTTTCCAGTCCTGCAGTTGTGGACAGGCTGCCACACAGTGCGTCTTGGCATCAGTGATCATGTGAGCCAAGCCCTATGTAATACGTGCATCTAATTGGTCTTATTTCCCAAGAGCATTCTGATTAATTCCTTAGAAAGACTGTAACAGTTTACACCACTGATATTTATGTCCCCTCTATTGAGAGCTTCTTTCCCCATGTCTTTCTGAAGATAAACTTTCTAAAACTTTACCAAAACAATAGGCAAAAAGTAAAATCTCACCATTTTGATATCAGCACTTAAAAAATCGTATTATCTGGGCCTAATCCCAGCTACAAATGTGACTGAAAAGGGAAGATTTCAAATCAAAATCAGCTTGAGTAACCATGTTCCAAAATATAAATGGCTGGGGAGGAAGCTCAGTGCTAGAGTGCCTGTCTAGCAAGGTCAAGGCCATGGGCTTAAACTTCATGACCACAAAAGTAGGGAGAAAGGAAGGGAAGGGATGGGAAGGGAAGGGAAGGGAAGGGAAGGGAGAAGGGAAGGGAAGGGAAGGGAAGGGAAGGGAAGGGAAGGGAAGGGAAGGGAAGGGAAGGGAAGGGAAGGGAAGGGAGGGGAAGGGAAGGGAGGGGAAGGGAAGGGAAGGGAGGGGAGGGGAAGGGAAGGGAAGGGAAGGGAGAAGGGAGGGGAAGGGAAGGGAAGGGAAGGGAAGGGAGGGGAAGGGAAGGGAGGGAAGGGAGGGGAGGGGAAGGGAAGGGAAGGGAAGGGAAGGGAAGGGAAGGGAAGGGAAGGGAGAGGGAGAGGGAAGGGAAGGAAGGAAGGGAGGGAGGGGAAGGGAAGGGAAGGGAAGGGAGAAGGGAAGGGAAGGGAAGGGAAGGGAAGGGAAGGGAAGGGAAGGGAGGGGAGGGGAGGGAAGGGAAGGGAAGGGAAGGGAAGGGAAGGGAAGGGAGGGGAGGGGAGGGGAGGGAAGGGAAGGGAAGGGAAGGGAGGGGAGGGGAGGGGAGGGAAGGGAAGGGAAGGGATGGGGAGGGGAGGGGAGGGGAGGGAAGGGAAGGGATGGGAAGGGGAGGGGAGGGGAGGGAAGGGAAGGGAAGGGAAGGGAGGGGAAGGGAAGGGAAGGGAAGGGAAGGAAGGGAAGGGAAGGGAAGGGAAGGGAAGGGAAGGGAAGGGAAGGGAAGGGAAGGGAAGGGAGGGGAAGGGAAGGGAGGGGAAGGGAAGGGAAGGGAAGGGAGGGAGGAGAGGGAAGGGAAGGGAAGGGGCAGCCGTCTGCATGCCAATTGTGAGAGAGCGTATTACAGACACATCTGGACATGGAAATAGGATGAGATTTAGGGTCTAGTTGCACGTGAGCCAAAGACAGGAACTTACTTCCCTAAATACAAGTTTGCTCACAGAGGTACCTGCGGTAGGCCATGAAATTCTCTCTGTGGAGTACATTTTCCACCAATCGGTATTAAAATTCCTCTTCTACATCATCTTATCAAATGCTAAACACCTTCACCCAAGTTTAGGTGTTGTAGCCTTTTGCTGTAGGATCCGATAAACACCTCACAAGTACAAAAGAGCCTGGAGAGAGCTCTGGGTGTTAAGCAGTAAATCAGCAAAGGGAGTAACCTGGCACTTTGCTGAATTTGCTTGACTGCTGGCTTTTTGGGAAGGTTCCTGCAGGAGAGGCAGGAAGACAGGGAGAAAAGTCCCCTTAGACTATGAGCAGACAAGCACTAGGGAGCAGAGGGAGGTGGGTGACGGATGAGGGAGAGGGACTGGGGGTGAACCTGTCAAACTACGTAATGTGCATTAATGAAAATACCCAAAATCTTGTAAAATACATGATAATAGAAATACTTTTAATAAAAGAATGCTAATAAAATATATTTATAAAGAGTCTTTGGGTATTTCTCCAAAGAATAAGGAACATGTTGCATATTCGGACTCTCTTGAACTTTTTTTGTGAGCCTCAGAAGAGACCAATTATGTTTAAACTAGGCCTATAGTGTTAGGGTCTGTGTTACTGTGATTTGGAAAATGTTTGGTAATCAATCATAGAAAAGCATCTGGCTATGTCCACAAATTCAAAGACAACATTTGTTCTCCTGCATTTCCAGGATTCTGAGTTACCCTCAGCCACCTACAGTTTATCACACATCTTTTGTGCCACAGAAAATTCTAAGTATTGTCTCTAGAGACAGTAGAGGTGGTTTAGGGCCAGCTGTCCATGATAATGCGTGCTTGACATGATTGCAGTCCATGCTACAGAAAACCTCTGCCTTGTATTCAGCAGTGCCTAAAGGAAGCTATAGTCTGCATGTGTAAAGCCAAATCTGTATAACACCAGGTCTTGGGGAGCATGAAAGTTACGAGTAAATTGTAACCTGGATAACCCTTGAAAATAAGCGAAATTACGTGTAGTATGCACTTTACAATTTTGGAACAAAGAAATGATCAAAGGAAATTCCAATTTGATGATTCTGCTTTCATTTGAATAACCCTCACATGCAGTACTAGCATAAGTAACTGAACAAAAACTACAATATTGTATTGTACAGTGCAATCAGCAAAAACTACAGTACTATATACACAAGGTATATTATACAAAAAAGACATTGAGCTTCTATAAACAAGATGCATAGAACTATACAAAACATTCACAGATTGTTAAGTCCAAACAGCAGTCATTGCACAGGTGAGCATTTTAAAGGAGGATTGTCCATCTTATTGTTTTCCACCTATGACTGGGGATTGAACCCAGAACCTTGTACCTGCCAAGCGAATTCTCCACCACTGAGCTACACCTAAGCCTCTGTGCATTTACTTATGCACTGTCCATGGTTTTCAAAGGCATAGAAACTCCATGAGGATTGCCTTGATGAGCTCAGAGTGGATGGTAAACACAGCTTTTGAATAAATGAGTAAATGAAAGTCTTGGTCAATCTCTCCATTGTTCTATAATGGTAAAGACCTCAGGTCTTGAAGTCCGAACTGCATTTTAATAATAATTCTGCTGATTATTAATTCAGTAAACTTGGCCAAGTCACATAGCTCTGCTAAGTTTTAGTTTCTTTGTCTGTAAAAGCAAGAATAGTACTGTCCATCTAGCTCAGTAGATTTTGTTAAGACTGGACAAGATAAAGCACAAAATGCTGACTGAAGAGCCTGTCCTAAATATTCAACAAATATTAGCTACAATGTAGTGCTTCTTACAAAGAGTATTGGCAGTTGAAAAAAATCTGTAGAAGAAACTAAACGCCACCTGTAAAATATTGTGTGTGGTTAATTTTAAGACGGGAACATAAACACCAGCCCTGGTTATTCTTTAGATACCTTATCAATGGAGAATTCAAGCAAGCACTATCTTTTGCAGGGTGAGAAAGATTAAGGGAAATCAGATTGCCTGGAAAAGGACCCCCGGATGGTGAGGAGAAGGCCTTATGTGGCAGCACTCCCTGGATGAATTTGCCACAATTAAGAATTGGCGCCTAGACCTAGAAAATGTCATCCCCTGGAATAAACAGATAACTGAGACTGCCTTGCAGCATTGAAGTTAGAGAGTGCAAATGAGGTCATTTTAGTGAGTTATGACAACAGGAACTCCTACTTACAAAGGTCAAGTATTCCTATTAGCCTGGTCAACTCACTGGCTCCACTACATGAAAACATGGATGAGGTCACATTTTTATTCTAAAAATGCTTTGATGTGGAAAACTATGTGTAGGTCTCAGGAATTACTGAATTTGTGCTGCAGAGACTGGTGCTTCCATCTGTCCTCCAAGCCTGTGGGCTACTGCCAGGGGGATGGTCTCATTTCTCTTCCTCCAACTCCTATTTGTCAATATTTTCTTACATTCAAGCTCATCTTTTCCTTCAGAACCCTAATAACATTTCTCTTTCAACAGCTTGGGTCTTACTAACTCAGCCAGATGGCAGCATACTCTACGCTGGAAGAAACTTTTCAGCCACTCGATCATATGATGATTTTCTAAAATGTGTTTTCTGTCCTCTCATTCTCAAAGTGGTGTATTTTTAAGGTATCATTTTGTGTGGTCATCAGTTTTTCCATCGCTGAAACACAATACCTGACACTCATGACTGGAGGGAAAAGAAGTCTAACACATTTCACAGTTTTGGAGGATTCAGTCCATGGCCAGCTGCCCCCTAAAGCAGGAACACAGTGCAGGAGGCTGTGACAGAGCAAAACTGCTTAACTCATGGGGGCTGGGAAGCGGCACAGGGGAACAGCAACAGAGGAGAAGGGGTACAGGCCCTGATACAGCATCCAAGTTCACTTCTCCATGACCCACCTGGACACACTCAGAAGTGTGTTCCGCCCATCACTGGGTGGATTCCAGAACCAATGCATTTGCTACTCCTCCCTGACTGCTGAATCTTACCTTGCTATGTGAGTCTCCTATGTTCATTGCAGAGTGAGAAAGGGTAAGGGAAGTCAGATTGCCTGGAATCCATTGTTGGCATCTGTGAGTAAAACAGATGAAAATCTCCAGTGATTGCATGAGTAATAGGGATCTTCAGACATCAGGACCATTTAAAAATATTTCTGTTTTTCTCCTCCCAAGAACACAGTAAGACTGCAGTTCCTACTTGAATGTGTGATCCATGATTTGTTTGGCTAATGAACTCAGCAGCAGTGAGATAAGACATATGCAGTGGGATTCTTTAAATTCCAGGCATGACAAGTCACACTCACCTTCCCTACCACAGCATCTGGTGACATTCCAGGTAAGACTGTAGCAGGCTCGATCCTCAAGCTCATGGATCAGTCATAACCAGCATAGGTGAGTAATATCCCTGTGCTGTCTTAAGACACTGAGCCTTTGCAGTTCAGGTGCCGGATTCTCTTAGTCTCCTTCCTAATCACAGAGACACCACACCCAACCTCTGCAGTGTAAAGGGAGATTGGTTTTGCTTCACGCTTTCCGCCCACAGTCAGCTGCTTCCAAGGCGGAAATGGAATGGTGGAAGAATCTACATGCAGAAAGTTGCTTGTGTTATGGGGGCCAGGAAGTAGAAAACAAAGAGAAGAGATGGGGAGAGACATGTGCATGCACTCCAGTGTGTGTCCCCTGTGAGGCAGCTTTGGAGTCCCCATGATTCAATCACTTTCCAAACACACGAGGCTTTCAGTGCTGTTTTATGTCTGACACAGATGCTAACCCATCCTAACTAATGAAAGATGAATGTGTCTACACTGACCCTTGAGATCTGGTTTTTCTTTAGCTTAAGAGACATCTCATGTTCATCAGCTATCAAATCAGATCACTGGGTCAGAAAATATATAAAGTTCTTCCAAGTCACAAACTATGCTTCCAAATTTGCTGACCATTTTCCTAGGCTCTGCATTTCAGTTAAAGCCTGTATTGACAAATCTATGTTTTCATCCACTGGCCCTAGCAGGTGAGTTTTCAATATTTTTATTTGCTAGTCATAGGATCCTCCTTTTTAGAGATCTTTTAAAGAAAATGTTGCTATTTGATAGCATTAAAGAAGACTCACAGATCAGAGCTTTCCTGTGTTTGGAGGGGACTCTTTCCCTGGCATTGGAGTTTATAGCACAGAGTTCAATGCCTTACTCAGGAAATGATAGGTAAAACTGTTGTAACTTATCAAAGGTAACTCTAAGAGCAGTGTTTACTTAATCTAAACTTGCTTGTTAGTCCACCTGAACCTTGTTCTTCTCAAGAAATGTAACTGCCATGTTCCTGTTCTGTAGTGCACCACAAACCCACCCCCTGCATTGTGAGACCAGCAGCTGTTTGCAGTTTTACAGGATAAAAACCCTGCCGTTTAGTTGTTAGGCGCGCAGTGTTCCATATTGGCTACTGGAGGCTGTGTCGCCAGGCTTGTGCTTCAATTAATAATTTTTTCCTTTCCAAGTTATTTTCTCTGGCTCCTTCATACCTCAGGAAGTAGGGGACCACCACAAAAACAAAAATATATTTATATAACCATGAAGTTAAAAAAAAAAATCAACCTCCCGGGAAAGCACTGAGCAGAGGGAAATGACTCCATTAGGCCATGTTAGCCTTCTAAAGTGTATCCTTTGAGAGAGAAAAAAGTCTTTATAAGAATTGAAACATCTGCTATTGCAAGAGCCATGTTTAAAATAAGTGTATAACCCACCAAGGGATATGTCCATGAGTTATAGTGAATTCATGTAGAAATCACCTGTCATCATTAAGCTTTGTTCAATTAGTCAGCAAATTAAAAGGGAGAAGGAGAGGGGTCCCTCCCTGCCGTACCTTTAACACTTTCTGTTTCTTACATGTTCATCTGGAAAACTCAAAACCTTCCATACTAACTGAATGTGAAGTATTAATCCAAAGCCATTTTTCCTCTCTACTATTCCAGGATACAAAGTACAGCTGAAAAAAAACATCAGCACATGAAACACTGACTTTCCTCCCCAAAACTCAGCCAATGAACAAGCAAAGAGAATTTTGCCAAACTACCTAAAATGATAGTGTGAGCTATCACCAGGGCTCTCCGGGTAAAACCATGAGAGAATTGTGCACCTGTCTTAGTCTTTAGACAACTGCAGACAACCACTAACATCTAACCACAGTTTAAACAAAAAAAAAAAAAAAACCTTGAATTTTACCCAAATAGAATAATTAAAAAAAGTTAAATTCTATTGAATGTCTATTATTCATTCTTCCAGCAACATTTATTGGTTGTATATGAAGTGTCAAGAATTTTATTAGGTACTTTCCTATGAACTATTTCTTCTAATCAACAATGTTGTAAGGTACAGCTTAATTTGTAGATGACAGCTATGCAACTAATAGAACCTTCTATACAAGAGGTATTTATGAAGGATCTGTTATGTACTGGCATTCTTTTACATACAGCAACCCAATCATGAATATTTCAGGAGTCTAGGCTGCGAGTGTACACTGAGATACCTACATTCCGTGTCTAAACTTAAAATTATGAATGATAATATTTTGGAGCTGGTTCTTAAACCACTGAGCTAGCTGACCACGCACATCTCTTCCCAAATTCGCTTTTGGCAATGTTGCATAGCAGATTGAAAGGAACTATGGTGGAACTACTTGACCATTTTAAAAAGCCATGGCTTCATTGGTTTTCTCATTGTTGCTATAAAATACCAGTCACCAGAAGTTAAAGGAGAAAAGGTTTCCTTCAGCTCAGAGTTTGTAGAGACTTCAGTCCATAGTCAGCTGACTCCAAGGCAGGACAGCACGGAGGTTAGGCACTGCAGGGGAGAAACAGTCCATGGCACAGCAGGCAGCAGTGACGCAGCAAGCTGAATCTCCCTTTCCCTTTTATTCCACCCAGGCTACAGCTTATTGGTTGGTGCCACCCACACCCAGGTGGAGTTTCTCTCTTCAGAAAATCCATTCAGCCAAATAGTGGACTATTCCACTATCACAAACCCATGGTCCTGAACTTTGGAGAGATATCCAGATAAATACCATAACACCATCACTACAGTTCAGTGTCTATACATTTGTTTTTGTTTCCCAAAAGCCTCTTGTGAAATGTCTACTTGTAAACACTGTTTATAAAGCCTCGCTGTTACACAAAACAAGTTCTAGCCTCCAGTCTTGAAATGCATATCCTCCAAACAGCCTGGGAGGCCAAGTGTGAATTTAGTTCCAGATTCCACAGTACTCTATGCCAGAATTTGGAGGGGAGGGAGAGAGTCATTCCGGAGACACAAGACCCCAGATGCAGGCTGAAAGCCTAGCTCTGTCCACTTCTCACTCCATCTGAGATTTCGTCACATGCTGACACAAAGTTCATGTCAACACCAGGAGACAGATAGCCCAGCACACTCATTTCAGCCTCACCGCTACACACACCACCCTTGGTGTGAGCTGCCCTTATTAGCCCATCCCCCCATGCCTGGCTCCATGCCCAGGGCCTGTGCTTATCAACCTGAATTCAGAAACACAGGCAAAGGGGCAGCCGTGCAATCCCCGATGCCAGTGCCCCCCCTCATGTGTTTCTGACGCTTCTGCAGCTTGTGAGCAGCTGTGCCTCACTTCCTCCATATGAGACCCACCGTATTAACCCTGACTGCTGCCTCGGACAGCACATGGAGAGACAGATGGGACGGCCGACTGAAGACCGCGAAGAGTTAAGGTAGATAGGAGAGAGCACTGAGGGAAGTGCTCACTTTCAGCTTCGCAATCTTTTATTTTTGGTAGTGAGGAGAGAGCCCAGAGCCTTCGCACTGACCCAGATCCCCTGACTCCCCAATTCATGTGTACATACATCCAGACTTGCTGCCTCCTATAACAGCCTCCGAGAGAAACGGGATTACAGGCAGCATGCGTGGTGTTTGCCCATCTTAAGAAAGATCATTTATTTATTTTAACTGAAGTTTGTTTTAGAAATAAGTATTACAAGGGCCAGGGATTTAGCTCAGTGGCATAAGCACCTGCCTTGCAAGCGTATGGTCATGAGTTTGATCCCCGGTACAAAAAAAAAAAAAAAAAAAAAGTATAACAATGTACTGCTTTGATATATTACACATTGTGAAATGCTTAACTCAGGCTGGTTAGCATATCTATTACCATACGCACTGTTTTCTGAGAACATTAAGATGTACCTCAGTGAGTTAGTGACCCTGTCTGAAAATAAAAAGTGAAACATAGTACTGGGAAAGTCTAACTCAGGGCAAAGACTCTGGGCTCCATCCCCAGTAAAACACACACACACACACACACACACACACACACACACACACACACATTTTCCTTAGTAATCATATGCAGACATTTGCCACCCGTATAATAGATGTCCAGAACTTTTCACCGGGTATGCATGAAATTTTGTACCTTTAATCTACATCTTCCCAGCCTCCTGCCCCATTCCGCAGCCCCTGAACCCCACCACTCTATTCTGCTTCCGAGTCTGTCATTTTTAGATCCCTTGGTGAGTGAACATGCAGTGTTCCTCTTTCTGTGCCTGACTCTTCACTCAGCACGGTGCTCCCCAGCTCATTCCTGGGGTCACAAGTGAGAGGATTTTTTTCTTTTCAAAGGCTGACTGGCATTCTAGTGTGTTTGTGTGTGTGTGTGTGTGTGTGTGTGTGTGTGTGTGACATTTTCTTTTTCAGTTCTTCTGTTCACTTGTGGGTGGACACTTAGGTCAGATCAATGGATGTGGTCCCTAATAAACAGTCAACTAAGACAAGGACAAACAGGATCAAATCAAAACAAAAGTTTCCACACAGCCAAGGAAGCAACTGATAGATTAAAGAGAAAATCTATGGTATAAATATCCACACATCATATATCTAATAAAGGATTAATATCCAGAGTGTATGAGAAACTCAATAGTAAGAAAATCAAATAGCAGGTTCTAAACAATTTAAAACCCTAAATAGATTATTTCTCAAAAGAATAGATAAAAGTGGCCAACAGACACATGAAAACTCACCAATCAGAAGTGAAATCTGCAGCCACTTTCGCAAAGCTACCGCAGAATCTATCTTATAGCCCCTAACTTGTTGGTAAGTACGAGATGTGCAGTAAAGCAGCTGTCTGTGTTTCTAACTTGCTGCAAATTATCAAAATATTATTAAATAATTAATCAAGATAACTAATGTAAATTACAAATTAGTACTTCTGGCTAAAAAAAATCACTAATCACCAGAGAAATGAAAATTAAAACCATAATGAGCTGTCACTGTACACTGTTAGAATGGCTTATCACAAAGTGAAAAGTAAGTGTGCATAGAACACAGAGAAAGGCGGACTCTTGAACACTACTGGTGGGAGTGTAAATTCATACACCCGCAATAGACAGCACCATAGAGGTTCCTCTGAAACCTTAAAAATAAAACCACTGACATCCAGCAATCTTGCTCTTGGGCATCCATCCAAAGCATGGGAAATTGGTGTTCAGAATAGTCATATGTATTCCCAGTTAATTCAGGAAGCCTCTTCCAGAAAATAGCAGTTTTATTTGCAGATTTGTTTTGTTTTATTTGCTTATCTATTTGTAAAAATTGATCTTTCACTTGCAAATGTTTTTATTTGTGTTGCATTAGTGCACTGTGTTCACACTACAGAAGGCTCACACAAGAGCGTGCATGGACTTCACATGTGTGCTCCTCTTTCATCCCTTGCCCTCTCCTCTCTCTCCTCCATCTCTTGACCCCCTTCCCAGCTGAGAAAGACCTCTCTTACTATGATCTAGCTTTCATTTTGCTCATTGTTCATACTTCGGTGTCTCGAAGTATGAGAAACCACAGAACATTGCTGCGTGTCTGATTTGTTTCACTGATATCATGGTCTCGAGATGCACCCTTTTCCTACAAATGACTCAGATGCTCCAAGTTTTTAGCAGTGCACATTTGTGACTCATGCAGTTACCCTCATGGGGGCACAGTTTTAAACCTCATCCACAGGTTGCCTTGCTGATTTATCGATGATGTGTTTTGTTTGATGTACTCTATCAGGAACCTTGTACACGCAACGAGTGTTTCAACAACTTTCTGGAAGCTCCAGCAAAACTTAGCTCATTTATTTCAGGAAGCAGGAGCCACGAGGTAAGAATTAGCTTACCTGTATTTCTGATCTGTCACAAGTTATCAAACTACAATTAACTGATTTCTACTCCTGGCTCAGCTAGAACTTAGGCTTAAAATACAGGCAACCTTGGGGTTTGCTGGTTTGCAGGCCACCTTCCCACGCTCCTCTCACACCTTGGGACGAAGTCTGCTGTTCCCTTCCCTGGACACAGGGTGTCAGTAATTCCATGGGAGACCTCTGGAAGGAAGGGAAGTGGAAGGGGTGGCCACAGAGTCAGGGACATGTTTGTGTTTTGCCCACTGAGCCTCGCTGACAGAGGAGACTCTGCAGTTTTGGAAAGCGGGGCTATTTTGAGTGAGACCCAGGTTTGGGTTCTCGTTTCCCCCTTCTCTGCACTGCCCTTTGTGTCCCTCTGAGTCTCACAGCTCTGTGTCCTCAGGCAGGAAGCAGCAGGTTGCAGCCGGGCTGCCTCTGGGCCTTCCTGGGGTGGGAGGTAGAGAATGGTAGAAGCCTGCGAGCCTATGTCTCTGCTGGGCTTCACTTTTCACCCTGTGACATACATCAGCATAGCTAGGACCTGAGGTTGTGCCACAAGCCCTCCCGCTGTGAGCACTCCCAAGTGCATGCCTGCCTGCCCTGCCCAGCGCAGAGCCCAGGCACAGCGCCCTCACTGGTCTTTCCCTTTTGTTACCTTAAGGGATGTGTGTTGTGAGTCAAATCCCTGGACAATCAAGTGCTTGCAGAAAGGCCCTGTGCTCTCAGGCAACCACTGTTTACTCCGCCAGAACTGGGGAGAAAGGAAAGGGCCAGGCCCAGGGAACTGGACAGCCCGGCCTTCTTGGCAGTCTCTTGCAGCTAAGCAGGTTCTCTCCACAGAGGCTCTTGTTGCAATGATCTGCAGGCACAGAGATGCCACCTCGCCTCTGCTCAGGTGAGAGCTGGTAGCCCCTCCCTGCCAAGTGCAGAGCTCAATGCCCAAGTGAGGTTTGCAGTAAAGGAGCTGTCACTGTGAATAGGTGAGGAAGAAGGGTGAGAGCTCCAGCACTTGCTCCTTCTGCTGCTGCTGGCCCAGGGACAGGACAGACAGGACAGGTGAGATGTTCTTCCTCGCACCAGGAAAGATTCTAAACTGGGCAACATTTTGCCTGGAGTCCTGCGGTTTGGTAGTAGTTAATGTACTTTCTCTTGCATCTGCTTTTCCTCCAGGCCATAAAAGATTTTTACTTTCTTGTTTTTAAACCTCCAAGCTCCTTTCTGGAATTGCTACACCTTCAGATTGAGACATCCCTCCTCCGCGTTTGCAAACCTCCACTGTGTCTGCTAAGGGAGGGTTACTCCCCGAGCTGCCAGGAGCCAGAAGGCTTCCAAGTCAAGGCCCACATTGCAGCAGAAACTGGGGCAGAGCAGTCCTGGGATGTGACAGACATCGGAAGGCTCCCTCCCCAGCGACGTCTAGGACCAAAGCGGAGGTGATCTTTATTTGGTGAGTCTCATGTGGGTTGGTGCCTAATGCACATGTGTGACCAGTTACAACTGAGCTCAGCTCTCTCCTACTCAAAGGGCTTGAGGGTCCAAGCCCAGGGGCTGGGTGGAGAAGCTCTCCAGTTGGAACTCTGGTCACACATTGCTCAGAGTCCTGGGGCTGGATGTGATGGTCCACCCGGCACTTGGAAGAGCCTTGATTTTGGAATCGGTGCATCTGATCACTTCCTGCCAGCTCCCCTGCTCCAATTATGTTTGGCTCAGTCTGGTCGTCAAATCACTCTGCGATCCCTAAGCTGACCCAGAAAGTATGCAGAGGGGATAGAAAGAATTCTGTCTGGGCAAAACAGATTGGCCGTGAAGGAGAGAGGGCTGTGACTGGGTTTTTGAAATGTTCCCTAAATAATCCAGCCCAAATAAAGGTGGATGTGTATCGACCATTTATTTTCTTGACAAAGTTCAAGAAGAGATATTAGAGATTTTAGAAATTGATTTGTTTAAAGGCACAAGATTTCTTGTAACAAACATAATAGTTTGGTTCAATGATTTTAGAAGTCTTCCAGTCTTCTGCATTGCACCAATCAATAAATGTCTTAGTAATTTGAGTTCCAATCTGAATGTGGTAATTGGGAGAAGCCAGAGTTTTCTCTTTTAACCTTTGGAAATTATTCTCCCATGAAATTTAATACTCTAAAGAGGTCAGCAGGCAAAATGGTGAACTTTCCTCATATCTGCAAGTTGTTTATCTCTCAGCCACATATTAGATCAGAAGAAGTTACAATACATAAGAAAAAATGAGGCTTTTGAACTGCAGGGACTAAATACCTGGTAGCATCAGTTAGAGAGTGTACGTATCGAAATGATATTAAAAGTTCAGGCACCACAAATATAACCTGGTGAATTTAGACCTTCCCAAGTGGAAACTAGTTGGCTTTATGATTTAAAGTTTGAAATATAAACAAACTGTGAAAAATTTAAGCCTCTACAGAAAACATATACCTTCCTCCTCCAAAGCTGAAATATCAGAGTGAGATCAACTAATAACTAAAGATCTTGAGACTTAGCATTTTAATACTGTAAGTTTAATAAATTAAAATTTCTGCTAGCATGCATTTGGATATAGGGAAGCGTTTGACCACCAGCATCCAGGAGGTGGGGCCAGAAGATGATTGAAGTGAAAGGAAGGTGAATTTCATGATACATGTGTGAGAAGTGTGTGCAAAACTGTTTATCTACCAAGCATCACATCCTCGGCTCCTGGTAGACGCTTTCTGTGCTGTAGCCTCAGTAAAGTGTGCGAAAAAACCCTCAGAGAGGTTTCCCTTATTTTATGGGTGGTCTTAAGCTTGGAAAGAAAAAGTAACTGATCTTAAAATGGGGGAAACAAGAAGTTACACATACTACCCTAGCATGGAAAGTTTAGATTTGAATCATTTTCCAGGGACAAATTTCAATGTTATTAAATTTACAGTATTAAAACAGTAGTTAAGTCTCAAGCTTGGTCTATGCATTGATCTTGGAACTGTGAACCTAGAACTGGAGTTGGTAAAGCCAGCAAGGGACTCTGTCCCAGGCCTCTGAGCAAGCAGGCAGGGGAAAGGGGCTTACACAAGTTGGCTGTAATTTGTTCAAGCTTGCTCTGCGGTTAGTGGAGAGGTGGCCCCAAACCTCAGCTTCCCAGCCCTGTGAGCCCGTGAAATATCCCAGTCCTGATGAGAATGCAGAACTTCCTGATGTGTTAATTGCAACTAATTCAAATCCTAGGCTTTGGAGGGGATTCACCTAAAGGTGAGTACCGAAACCTCACAGGTATTGCACATAGGATCAAAACTTAGGCTAATGATATGCACCTGAGAAGACTGGTTCCTCTGCCGATTACTAATCCCCAGAAGAAAAGGCTGCATGGATGTTTTTAGTAATAATGATAGGCAAGAACAGTGTGTACTCATGGTGGCAAATGTCAGGACTGGCAATATCTATCTTATCTCTCTGCCTTCAAAACAGGGGAAATAAGAAGTTAGATACAGGACTGTATCATGGAAAATTTAGATTTCAATCATTTTCTAGGCAAAAATTTCCTCCCAAGGAAGACTCCTTTATCTACTTTTATTTATTTATTTTATTATGTTTTATGTTACAGATAATAAAAGCTAATAAAACAAAACAGAGTCAATCCCATCAAAACAAAGCAATGAAATTGGTACAGAGCTTCACAGTAGGATCATAGGAAAATAACAATAGCTACCATAGTGTATCTTGGTATCGTCACAGTAGTTGTCCATTTCTCCAAACATAGCAAAATCAAACCAGAAAAACCCAGAATAATGCCAATCAAAACAGAATATTGAGTAAAGCAAAACAATTAATTGGAACAAAACAGTGAGAACATTATGGGATTTCAATAACAAGACAGAAGGAAATCCCCCATATTTGCTATATTGCACATTGTCGTCCTCTCAAGAGATGCTGAGACCACCAGCCCCAGGCCTGAAAAATCAACCAAACAATCCAAGCATTCAGTGGCTCTTTGTACCTCGGTTGCTATCCACTGTGTCTGTCCTTGAACAAGCCTGTTGCTTGGGAGAAGGAGGGGTGCGGGTAGACTCCCAGTGGGGGTGAGAGTAGACTCCCAGGAGGTGCTATCTGACTTTTCTCTTCCGGGCCCTGCATGGCTCGCACTGCTTCCATCTACTTTCTTCATTTTCCAAACGCTGCAGGAGAAATTAAGGGACAAGTGTGAGCTTAAAAATGAAGGAGAGGAGGGGGAGGCAAAGTCCACGCCATTCACCAAAGTAAGATAATCTTCAAAACAATTTAGTTCTGCCAAACAGAAGCCTCAGACAAAAGCCTGACATCTGAAGGGGAAAAATACGTTTGGTTATTAGGAGAGAAAACACAGAACATAGAAACACTGAGTGATGGTGCAAAATAAAATGGAAAGCATCCCATCAGATAGGAAGCTGCCAAAATTCAAGAGCCGTTTTACAGGACCGACAAAACTAATCTCTCCAACCAAAACCAGTCTGATCGTTTATAAGCAAAACTGTGATTGCAAGGAGAAACAAAATACTAATTAAGGATAAGATAAATATTTTCACTTCATAGTTACTTGCCAAAGAAATCCCACTGACCAAACACGTGTACTTTGTGTGGTTAGGAGTACATATTTTTTCTTTTCTTCTCTTCAGAAATACACAGCAGCTTGTGAATGAAATCAATTGTCATGACGCTTCAAAGGGGCTCGAGTCTGTTAGGTCAATTAAACAGATTTCCCCAGTCATTCTCTTGTGCAAGCTTCTGAGTTCTATGGAGTGATTCACCTTTAAATATTGATGATTGTTTATGTGGGGGTTTTCTTCTTTTTAAATTCTCACCATGTGCACCCCAAGGAAGCTTTACATAACCCACAAACATTAAATTTCAGCTTTCATGGAGATGTGTGGATTACCATTTCCGTCATCATAACCTAGGGAAGAGAGCAGGAGGGGTAGGAATGACCCACAGGTCCCTGCAAGATACCCAGACAACCCCGGCAACACCCAGGACTTCCCAGTTCTTCCACATAACCGCATGGGCTGCACCAGCTCAGCCTCAGGTCCCTCTCTCTTGTCAGCTCCATCAGTTTGGCCAGGATGGTGAGTATGGGGGGATTCACAGGTTCCCCTATGGAACAGAAATGTGCTTTATCCTTTTCAGGTCAAATGCTCTAGGTAAAAGGAACACAAAAGATAAACAAAGCAACCAACAGTCTGTTTGTGGGTGCAGATGTCTGTGGGTGTGATGGAGCTAGCCCAAGAGTGACAGGGGAGCGCTGCCATCTGTAATTAAGGGACAGGGCTCATCACCGTGGAAAACTACACCCTCAAAGCCTGCGTCCTCTGAGCAGCTGGGTCCCAAACTTTAAAAAAATCCTTTCAGCCAAAACAATTGCAAACCCATGAAAGACCATTACTGAACCTGAATTTTTAGAATATATGCCAACACACATGGGACTTTGAAAAGTAAATAAGAAGTGGATTGGAAAATGGCGGCGAGCTAGGGGATCGAGCGAAGAATCTCTCCAGAGAATTCAAACTCAAAGATAAAAAAAGACAGCATGGAGAGGACCAGACAAATCGATAGCGATTCTTATTAACCAAGACAGTACAACTGGAGGATTTAAAGTCGTGCTGAGACCGGAGGCTACAAATCCCGCGCCCTTAAATCAACAAACAGACTCGTGGACCCAGCACGAAAAGCTGAGTTGCTTTTGGAGACCGCGGGAAACTGAGACCCAGATCGAGACTCCAAGTAGCAGCCAGTTCTGCACCGCTGCACCAGAGCGGATGTACAAAGCTCTGGTGATTCAAATCTAAACGGTGCACAGAAATCTGACCGGTCAGCGCTGAGCTGCGAGTGGGGGAAAAGTGGACAGCTTGGTGTGCGGCGGTCCCGGAACGAGGACTTGCACCGGACTCTGGTGAGTACAGAAAACTCCGCCGCTGCTGGGTTTGACCAGAGAACAGCTGGCCCGCCACCACGGGGAAATCAATAACACAGAGTCTGGTGCAGACATATTAGCCTGGCGGCAGAAATCGCAGCTTGGTAACATCACCAGGTCCCCCTGTAGGGAGGGCTGGTGGAAGACATCTTGAGTCCTGGCAGAGCCTGATTACTTGTTGGCTTCAGCTCCACACAGAGAACTTAGTGGGAGCCATCTTTGTTTTGGGCAGATCTGCTTTTCTGGTGCACCTATCACAGAGAGGTTTGGAAGAGAACGGCTGGGACCTGGGCAGAATCCTGTGCCATTACTCAGCTGCTTCTGATTCAAAGAGAACTGGCAGGAGCTTCTGGGGCTAAACCAAGCCTCTGCTTGGGGCCCAATAAGCAGATACAAAATAGTCACAACTCAGTGACAACCAGAAAGTACAGCCTAATTTATGAACTAACTGACACAGAGGCTAGAGACTAGACTGTACCGCCCCTACATCCCAGCCTACCCCAGATAACAGCAAATTGGGGAGGACAGCAAAAACTCAAGCCAGCACGCTTCTGAAAGGCCCTAAGCAATTCGGAGAGGGCCAGAGAACTCCAGGACAGTCTGAAAGAAACCAGAAACATGACAAGAGATAAAAATAAAAAAAAACCTCCAGCTGTTCAACAGGAGAAATTAAACCCAAGAGAACTAAACACTGAAGAGAACAAGCACAGTAACCATCCTCTACTCAACACAGCATCAGCCGAAATTAAAAAGTACTTACATGATCTCATAGAGGAATTTAAAGATGTACTCCTGATCCAAGTGAGGCAAGATATAAAGAGATTAATTAAAGAAATGACAAGCCCCACCCAAGAGAACACAGATGGAAGAACTGAGGAAATCAGAAAAGAAAGAGAAGCATCTGAAGAAGAATTTAAGCATAACTTAGAATACATGAAACAGATCCAAAGAGAATATCAGGAAACTCAGAACTCCATTGAATATTGGCAAAATGCCTTGACAGAAACTAAAGACAACCTTCTGAAACTTGAAGAGAGATTTAGGGCTTATGAACGTGAAAGAAAAAGCCTCTTAAAAATAACAAGGAACCAGAAAGAAGCAATTCTAAAACTGGAAGATGATAAAAAGATACATAACCTAAGAATAAAGAATGTGAGTGAGGAAGCAGGAACATCCAAAAATGAAATACAAAAAATATTCACAGAGATATTAAAGCAAAATTTCCCACGTATAGCAAAAAGAAATGATATCCAGATAAAAGAAGCATACAGAACGCCAGCTACCTACAACCAAAACAGATCTACGCCTAGGCATATAATAATCGAGATCCCAGAAATCCACCAAAAAAACAGAATATTAAAAGCAGCCAGAGAAAGGATGCAGGTTACCTATAACGGGAAATCTATCAAAATAACAGCAGACTTATCAACACAAACTCTTAAGTCAAGAAGGGAGTGGGGAGAAATATTCCAAGTCCTGAAGGAAAAAAATATGCAACCTAAGTTCATATATCCGTCAAAACTCTCTCTAAAAATTAATGAAGAAATAAGATACTTTCAAGACAAGGAGGAACTGTGGGAGTTCGTGGCCACCAATCCAACCCTACAGAGAGCGCTGAAGGACATTACAGAGAAAGAGAGGAAGAGATATCAGGATTACAGCTACAGTGGCAGAGAAGCCTCAGTGAACAGGGCAGACCATGGAATGAGGGAATAAGGTGGACAAATTATAGCAGAAAAGTGGAGTAGCAGACATGAGGCAGAGACGGTAAGCTAGTCTTTAGTAGAGACAGCTCTGAAACTATATTTAAAAAAAAAAAAGCAGAGGTCATTGCTAATGGTGTATAACGATTTAAAAGACACAGTAGTCCTAGTGACATATTTAGATTGAATTAAATTTGTTCTGGTCTGTCCACTCATATCAGATTTGAGGACACAGACCTCTAGAACCAAAAATAGCAGGTTATACCACGGCAACTATCCTTACTTTCCTATTGACTTAGGCTGAAATTCTGTATTACTTACATTGTCTTACTATGACTGATCTTAATTGTATCTGAATCATAAGACTATTGGTTGGCCTTGACTGATCCTATTTGAAATCGGTATGCATGTTAGAATCAACCCTAAAAGTAGAGGAAACTACTCTGAGCATGACAAGATGTAAAGGATATCCATACTGGTATGAATCAGTAACAGCTCTCAAATACTACAATGCAGTCAAAGATAAGTTTTTATAAAAATAGGTGATAGTATGTTTAACTATAATAAGCCAGTGTTGTCGACAAATCTATTGAAAATAACAAGAGAAAACATAGTAGCTACGGAAGATCATTTATATTATAGTTTTATAAGTCCTATCCATTGCATGTTTATCTAGGAAATTGTTTCGTTGTCTTGTTATGACTTGGTTTTCCCTATAATACAGAGAGGATAGGAACAAATACTCTGAGAAAGAGACCTGAAAAACCCGAGGCTTATTTTGTAGCATTATAATATAAATTCTAGCAATCTATTGCTTGCTGATTAAAATGACTCTGGACTGGTTTCTTCAGCTCAACTTCAGCATATGCAGAGATGGGGACGGCTATCACAAAGAGAATGAGATATGCGATGGTAGTTGGTATTGTCTTCCCTAATTTGGAACTTGAGGACCTAAAAAGACTCCATCATCCTGTAATGATTTGATTACTTCTATAATATGCAATAAGTATAGAAAGTGGGTGAAGTTAGGGACAACTATTTGTAAGAAGCTAGAGACAGTTAGATAAGGTAGATCTCCAGTGGACTTGCTTTGAAATCTGTATTTCTTTAAATTGTTTTTTATTTTTTTTTAAATGTTCTGTTCTGTTTTGATATGGTTAACCTTATCCTCTTAGAGATGTAAAACAAATAGGTGGGACTGATAATCATATTACGGAGCTTTTGTTCAATCATAGAGCAGAATGGTTTGTAGGGTCAGTTTTTTGAAGGTCATTCTATATACTTTAATTCTATAAACTGAACAGCCATTTCGAAGATGACAATTTGTAACTTATCAACTGGCAATTTCTTACCTTTTGTTTGTCTGTAATTTAGAATTATTTCTACCCTTTTTTTTAATCTCCATGTATTTTTTTTGTTTCCTTTTCTTTAAATAAAAAAAAAAGAAAAGTAAATAAGAATTTTAATTATCGTATTCTTACGATGAGCAGCCACTGGCACAATACATCCTGCATCAAATATCCCTGTGCTATCCCCTGGTCCATTTGTGTATGCTTATTCTGGCAATGCTACTAGAATTTTGTTTGGATTAACATGAAAATTCAAGTAAGTTATTATACACAAAGCACTGAGAGCAGTGAATGGCATAAAGAAATCATTCATTCAGTCCAAACTCTTAATTCTACTACTGCAACTTCTACTAATTTTAATACTATGCCGCATTACTTTCAATGTAATTAAAGCTGGTGCTTCTATCCTATTTTTTTTTCCTTAGCCTTATTGAATTATAATTGACAAATGCAAATTTATGTACTTCTGGTACTCAGGAGATTTTGACGTGTGTATGTCTGTGAAGTAATTGCCATTGCCATAATCTAGTGAATGCCTGTGTCTTATTAGTGCACGCTTTTACAATTTTTGCATATGTAGGGAATGCACTTGAGACAAGTCTTTAGGACGCTCCCAGTATATACAGTCACCACACTGTGCTGTATGAAATTCACTCATCCGGCGTCACTGACACTTTCCAGTCCCCAGATCCTGACGCCCACTCTGCTGTCCTTTAGGGGCTCTGCTTTCCTGGTCTCCACTCCTCAGTGAGATGGCACAGCACCTGGGTCTCTGTGCTTGGCTCAGGTCACGTAGCATGTGGTCACACATGACCGCACCCTTCTGTGTCCCCTAGTGAGGCCCATTGCGGCATGACTGTGCCCATGGAGCCCGCGCTGGGCACACAGGCGCCTTCCAGACCTTGGCTGCTATGCACTCGGGGCCACAGGTATCTCTCCAGTCCACGGACCTTATCTCCTTTGCGGACCTGTTTAGGAGGAAGGTTGCCAGATCACATGGAAGTGTCAATCTTAATATTCGAGAACTCTCCACTGTTTTCCATGATTGTTGTGCTGGTTTGTGTTACCCCCATCACGTCCTCATGGAAAGAGCTCTTTTGTCTTTTTTATAATAGTCATTCTAATAAGTGTGAGGCAATGTCTTAGGGTGGCTTTGGTTGGTATTTATCATAATGGATGGAGTGTTTTTCATTAGACCTACTGGCTGTTTGTACATCTTTTGAGTAATGTCTATGCAAGTCATTTTATTAGCATCCTTTACTTTCTTACTATTGAACTGAGTTTTTTTAACATATTTTAGATATTATCGGATACACTGTGAATTATTCCTCCCATTATGTTTTGCGGTCAGTACTTTTTTGTTCGCAACAAAATATCACCCAGGAGCCAGGTGCGGTGGCTCACACCAGTAATCCCTGCACTCTGGAGGCTGAGGCAGGAGGATTAGAAATTTGAGCCCAGTCTGAGCAACTTATTGACTTTAACAAAACGCTGTCTCAAAATGGGGCTGTAGTCAGTGCAGGGTCCTGAGTTCAATCCTTAGGACCATAATAAAAATGAAGAAACCACTGTCCAAACCAATGTCACTGGAGCTTTCCTGTGTTTTCACCTAGAAGTTTTACATTTTCAGGTTTTATACTTATGTCTTTAATCCACTTTGAAATTGTTTTGCTTATTGGGTGAGAGAAGGGACCCAGCTTCATTTTTCTGCACGTAGATATTTTCTTTACAAAGAGTATTCAAGGAAACTTCGTTAAAGACCAAATGAACTCCTATGCATGAATTTATTTCTGGTCTTACTATTCTAGTCCTTGGGTTAATATATCTGTTTTTTATGTAAAACCATGCTAATTCTGATTACTTTTTTGCGCCAGTGGATATTGAACAAAGTACTTTTGTACTAAGTTATTTCCCCAATCCATTTTCTTTTTCCTTTTTTTCCTTTTGATTTTGAAACAAAACTCACTAAGTTGTCTGGCTGGGTTTGAACTTGTGATCTTCCTGCCTCAGCCTCCCAGAGTGGCAGAATTACAGGTGTGCACTGCTATCCTTCACTTACACTTTTAAAATTGTGTAGTGTGATGTCTTCTATTTTGGTTTTCATTCTCATGTCTGTTCTGGTTATTTGGGAGTTTTGTGGTTCCAAGCAAATTTCAGAGGTGTTTGTTTCTCTGAAAAATATCAGTAAGCTTTCATCAGAAATCCTCTTGCATAAGTAGATAGCTTTGTGTGTTGTAAATATTTTAACAACACTTGGGCATCATCCCATTGATATGTTTTCTTTACTTCTTTAATCAGTGCTTCTAGTGTATAGTTTTAGTGTATAAATCTTTTATACTAAAAACTAAATTTAGTGTTTAAATTGAGGGCTAAATATTTTCCTTGCTGAAGTTATAAATGGAATTGTGTCTTTAACATTTTTTAGAATATTCATTGCTACCATATAGAAATGTTGTATGTATTTGTATGTTGATTTCATATCCTGTAGCCATACTACAATCTTTAGACCCAAAAGGTTTTTTTCCTGGAGTTTGTAGACTTTTTTCTACATAATAGCATGTCATCCAAAAAAACATAATTCTAAACTGAGCATGGTGATACACAACTGTAACCCCAGCATTCAAGAGGCTGAGGCAGGATGATTGTTGTGAGTTCCAGACCAGCCTGGGCTACAAAGGAAGCTCAAGGCCAGCCTGAACCACATAGTGAGACCCTGTCTCAAAATTTTTTTATTTTTTCCTTCAGACTTGATGCCTTTTAATTATTTTTCTTGTCTAATCACACTGTCTAGGATCTCTAATACTATGCTGATAGAAGTTGTCCAATTGGCATTCTCCTCTTACTTCTAATAGTAGAGAAAAAGCTTGCTATTTTTTATCCTGAGTATGATGCTTTGTGTGCTTATCATGAATGGCTTGATGCTGACCTTGCTTGCTGACCCTTTTTGGCTTTGGAGTTGCTTAGCCATTGGTAACACACACTTGTGGATGTGGCTGGGTAGTCGTGGAGGGTGGCCCTGGGATCTGCATCTGGACTGATCCCACCCCCCATCCTTCCTCCCTGCTGCTGATTTCGTGCACTGTTTCCTAGCTGACATGGGCTAAATAGTTTTCTTCCACCAGGCCCTTTCGCCGTGTGACTTTTGCCTTGGAGTCAGCCAGCCATGCACAAAATTGTCTGTAACCATAAACTGCATTAAGGCATCCCTCCTTAGCTTGTGGGCCTTGGGTATTCTGTCCCAAAAAAATGAAAGCGATTGATAACAGAAAACTGGTACCAAGAAGCAAGGTTGTTGCTAGGACTGTACCTAACCATGTGGTTCAAAGCCTTTGGAACCAGTTTCCCACTAAAAATGTTTTGGGATGAAAGTTGAAGAAGTCCTGGAGTACTAAAAGCAGAGCCTGATGGATAGTTCTCAGAAATCCAGAATCTGAGTAGAAATGCAGATAGCAAAAACCCAGCTCGTGAGGTTTCCCCTGGGAAGGAGGACTTTACTGGGAATTGGACTAGAGGCCCTGCATGTTATATCCTCCCAATCAGTCAATGCTTGTTGACATTTTTGCCACATCCTAAGACTTGATCATCAAATAAGGGCTGTGGATTAATTGATCTGGCAAAGGAAATTGCAAGGCAGACCATTGTTCATGAGTACCACTGTTTTTAGCAAGATTTATGGTGAAAATTTGGAGCAGAAAACTTTGAAACATTTAAATTTTGGCTCTAAAGGAACTGAAGGTTAAGTTGTGGCTAAAAATCTAATACAATGGCCTTTACTATGTTTAAGTACATTCTTTTTACGCATAGAAGTTTTAGCATGAAAGGATGTTGAATTTGCCAAGTGCTTTTTTCTGCATGTATTATGACAATTATGACTCTATCCTTCTTTCTCTTGGTGCAGTTTATCCAATTTATTTGTGAATGTTGAGTAATCCCTGCATTGCAGGGATAAATCTTACTTGATTATGGCATATGATCCTTTTAATGTGTTACTGTATTCATGTTTCTAGTATTTCACTGAAGATTTTCACATTTATGTTCACCAGAGATGTTAGCCTAGAACTTTGCATTCCTTTACTGTCTAGTGAAGCTTGAGTTGTAACCTCAACTTGAGTCTGGAAGTAATGTCTTCTTTAATTTGGAGGGGAAGAGTTTGAGAGGAACATGTTTTGACTCGTTTAAATGTGCAATAGACTTCACCAGTGAAGACATCACAATGCAGGCTAGCGGTTTTGGTTACTGATTCAGGTTCCACTGTTCGTGTTATTCTCTGTGGGCTTTCTATGCTACAGGTTTTGGTCATTCAGCCTCACACAGAACATACGTACATACATGTAAATATACACATATTTACCATGGCTAATGCTCTTTGTGAATTAACTGTTTTCTCATTGTATAATGAACTTCTCTGTCCCCTGTGACAGTTTTTAGCTTAAGTCTCTTTATAGTCAACCACTCTCTTTGGGTCACCATTTATATAACTTCGGTTTTTTTCTCTTCCCTTATTTTCAACCAATGTGTGGTCTTAAATCTCAGGGAGTTTCTTCCAAGAAAATGCAGTTGGGTCTTCTTTTTTCACATTTAAATAATTCACTCTTTTTCTTGGAAGACTTCATTGATTTTCCTTAAAATAATTATAGATAGGTCAAAGATTTCTCCATTTTGTTATTTTCTATTTTGTATTTCCTTTGTTCAAGTCTTCCTTTTTTACTAATATCTCTTGCAATTTGATCATTTTTTGTAGTGTCATGCTTTCATGACTCTTTATAGTAAATCTGCTACAGGATTTTTGTGGGTATACAGTGATTATCATGGTGTTTACATAAACTAAATCATAATTATTCCAATCTATCTTAAACCATTGATGCATTGACTTCAGTCACATACATAAAAATCTTCATTTTAGCTCTTCCTGCCTCTGTGTTTTATGATTTGTTTCTTTGTAGTACTATAGATTAAACCTAGAGCCTTCAAAGAGTTGTGTTACTAGTAAGTTATTAGAATTATAGCAATTTTAACACTTTTTAACTTTTACACTGGATTAAAAGGGATTCACATACCATCATTACTATACCAAAAAATTTGAACTTGATTATATTTTTATGTTCATGCTACTTTTTATATGCTTTCACGTTGTGAGTGTCCTTTTGCTTGAACTTGAAGAGCTCTCTTCAGCATGTCTTGTTAGCAGATCGAGTGATGCTAAACTCAACGTGGGTTTTGCTTTTCTGGGAAAATTTTAATCTCCCCTTCATTTCTGCAGGACAGCAACTTTTCAGGGAAAATATCCTTGGTTGGCAGTTTCCCTCCACATGGAAGGTAGCACTCCAGTCTATCAGATTTCTGCTGAGAAATCTACTGATAGCTCTGCAGGAGTTCCCTTGTATGTGAGGAGAACTTTCCTTAACTTTAAGAGATTGCTCTTTACTTTCACAGTTTGCTTATCGTGTATTTAATGTTTAATCTAGTTGAGATTTGGGGTCTTCACAGATTTAAGATTTATTTCCTTCTCCATTGTTTTCTGGCTCTGTGTCTTTAAAGAAGCTTTCTGTACTCCTTTTGAATTCCATTGCTGTTTGTTTTGGTTCACTTGATGGTGACCCATTGGGTACATGGGACTGCTATACTCCTTGCTTCTTTATTCTTTTCGTTCCTCCAAACTGGTTATCTCGGATGACACACCCTTGATCATGTCTGCTTTTGAAACTCCTTGTGGAAATGTCCAAGCCAGTTATTTGGTCTTCAGCTCTGGAATTTCTCTTTGGTTCTCTTTGAGGTTTCTCATTGAATCTCTTGTGTTATTCATAATTTTTCCTGATATCATTTACCTACATCTGTTCTCTTGGAGCACCATAAGTTGCTTGGAAGGTAATTAATTTCAATTCTACTTTGGTTACTTTGTACATCACCATTCCCTTCCAGTCAATAATTGGTTCTTTATTGTGATAGTGTCATGATCTCTTTATTGTTTGTGGTCCTGGTTCCCTTGTCAGTTATGCATTTGAAGAGGTAAATGCCTCTTTAACTCTTTACCCACTGGCTTGCATCAGTCAGGAAAGCCCTTCATTAGCACCCCCATGCAGAGTCTAGGCAGGCTGACTATCCAGTACCTCAGTGGACTTACTGTTGGGGTCTTTGGAGGGACTGAGACAAAGCATTCTGAAAAGTGTAGATACTACAGGTCATATTTTATGAAGAGCGGTCAGAAAAACTGAATTTTTTTACTTACAAGAGAGTATAAAGAAGTTACATTATTGTACTCTGAAGGACTGTGACTGTGGGATGAATGAATCCTATATTGTTTAGAAAAGCCAGGCCAGGATCAGTGTTTAAAATGCATTTTAACAGGTATTATACAGTGCATAATTTTGTGTATTGATATTATGAAGCATCTTTTGCCTTTGGTTCATGACAGGCAATTTTAGTAAATAAGTACCCCTTTGGCTTGTAAATCAAGTTTCAAAATGAAAATTCATATTAATTACCAAAAAGAATAATTAAATAAGCAAAAAAATTGATGAATATAAATAGATATATATAGATAAGCTTAGGTAGGTAGATAAATGATGTTACTTTATCATGCTTTGTATTGTATCTGTGTGCTTGTTATCTATCATCTATGTTAGCATTTACTTGCTATGAAACCTGCCTCTATGCCCCTGCCTGCTTTCCCTTGGAAAACCTTGTACCAAGAGAGAACTTGGCGTAGCTCAATTCCTAGTAAACACACCCACATCTTTGTCTGAGTGCCTACACCGACAATTGCATCCCATGTTGCATCTTTAGTAGACTGCAGAATCTTCTTTTGGTAAATATCTGTCAAATTTAGGTTTGAAATAAGTGTGAAATTTACTCACTCCTGCAAGAAGTCCAGATGTGACCATCCGTCGCTAGTAATGTGATGTCACAGAGTCACATGCAAACCTTGTTCCTTTTGGACTTCAGATTTCTCGTCAGTAGCACAGCCACATTCCAGAAAGGAGACAGAAAGGGAAACAGGGCATGCAGCTAAATCTACCTCCTTTTAACAGATTTCTCTATCCAGTAATCTGATTTCCTTGTCAGGGAAGCCCCAGGTGCCTGTGGCAGACTTATAATCCAAGACGCTGAGGCAGGAGGAACACAAGTTTGAGTCCAGCCCGGGTAATTCAGCAACTTAGTGACACTCCTGTCTGAGGAAAAAAAAGATTTAAAAAAGGACAAGGGTGTAGCTTAGTGCTTAGGTCTTAGGTTCAATCCCCAGTACCCTGCCCACCAACCCACCCCCCCATAAAACTGAAGATAAACTAAATATCAAAACACATTCACACTCAATTGATGCACAGAAGGGAAGAAAAATCTCAGAAAATAAACAAAACACGTTTCCTTGCTGAAACCAGACATTTTTACAGTTCATCTAGAAAACACATTGTGGAGATAAAAAAAAAAAAATGTTAAAAGATACTGTAGAAATAGCCTGTGTTGTGACTTAGAGAGGTCTTAAGATAAACAAATGGCAACCACCGCCCCTTCACCAGAACACGCTTGCTAATGTAGTGCCGGTAGAAACACTTCTGTCTCCCAAGCCTTAGGGAAGTGGCACCAAATAAAATGAGAGAGACGTGGTGGTTACACTTTCAGATCTATGGAGCTTTTGTATGAACAGGATCATAAAAGCATGCAAGTCATTGCTTCTGAGCTGGTCTCTAAAATTCCTGAGACTATCAAAGCGTTTTCTCCACCCGGGTACTGACTGGTCATATTTCTTATTTACTTTGTTTCTGTTGACATCAGATAAAATCAGAACAAAGGTCTCAGCCTTGGGAACCAAGCTGCAGCCCCAGGCAGCTAAGCAAATAGCGGAGAGCAGAGTCGGCTGGAACTAGCTGAGCTTGCTCTGGGGAGGTCAGTTTCAGATCTGATGCGCCTGTCCCTTTTAACACACTTTTGTCTTAACAGGGAGCCTGAGGGGTTCACCTCGAAAGAGCAGGGAGATGGACTGCATCATACAAAAGGCTGAAGCCCTGGAGAGGGCGCACCTGATGCAGGTGGTCTGGGATGACGGTGGAGAGTCCCTGTACCCCGCCGTGTGGCTGAGGGACAACTGCCAGTGCTCCGACTGCTACCTGGATTCTGCCAAAGCCCGCAAACTTCTCCTGGAAGCCCTCGATGTGAACATCTATATCAAAGGCTTGACGTTTGACAGGAGAAAGGTAACTGTCCCCACAGGGTGGCTCCCTGCCCTTTCTGGCTAAATAAAGCTGCTGATCTGCCCTGATTTAAGTGGCTATTGTCTCACTTGGCCATGCCTGGGGCCATCTAGATGACCACTGCATGGTGCTCTGTACAACTTAATTATCGTCACTAACTGGAAGCATCTGCTATTCATATCACTGCCACTATTTATTTTTATGAAATCTGCAGTTTCACTCATTATTATTTTAGTCTGTGGCAGCCTTATGATAAAATGCAATGATCTCTACAACAAAAGCAATGCTGCTGAGACTCCACTTAGTCATCTGTAAAGTGGGGCTGCTAACAGTAGGGATGTCTGGATTTGATGACGTAAGATGGGAAGAAGTGTTTATCTGAGTGTTTATCAGGATCCCTCGGATGCAGTGATCACACAATAAATGGTGCCGACTAACATTTTAGTCAGATCTGTGGGTGGAGGTCTAAGCTTTGTCCTGAAAACATTGTTCTCTCAGCCTTACTGGATAGGCCCCACCATCCTGCTATCTCTCAAATCCACCTGGATCTGATACAGGAGAATGAAACTCCCGTCCTACTGTGTCCGCGAGTTCATGTTCTCTAAAATCGAAGAAGGAATTTTAGGAACAAAGGAGGTGAAGAATAGAATATATTTATTGAGAGGAAGAAAGCTTCTGTCTGAGACAGAAGGGTCCCGGGGTCCCAAGCGGGTTGCCAAGGACTCTTGTCTTTTCCAGGGGTTTTTATAGAGCAAAATCATGGGGCAAACCAGGTTTAAGGTGGGGAAAGACTGGGAGTTCACAAGGCAGTTGGCCATAAGGTGGGACATAGGTATAGTTAGCCAATAAGATTTAGTAGTCCAGGTAAAACTGATTAAACTGGGGACAAATGGGAAAGCCAGTCATGTAGGAAGCCAGCATTCTTAGAGCTGTGATCTTTCCCCTAGGGGGGTGATATAGTAACTCCAGAGTGATAGGGAATTAAGTAGAATATCAGTCCTTACGATGTGGATGCATTTGTTTGATCCTTTGTCTTGAGGCCTGGCCCATAGCAGCAGGTGTCTATTGCAGCCCCTCCCTGAAGTTGCCAGGTATCTGAGCTTATGCACTGGCTCCTTTGAGGACCCAGCCCTGTCTCACTGCCTGTAATATTTCTAACCAGCTCAGCTGCCTGAAACAGATTCTTATCAGAAGATAACCGTAACTGCAAAGGCCATCCTACACCCACTGTGTGGTCCTCATCCGAGGACTCTACACCCACGCCTGACTCACTGCCGGTGGTAGTCCCTGGAGTTATTTTTCTGCTGCTTGTTGGATAGTAAGCACTCAGAATGGTGTCATTACTTTTATCGTGATTATTAGCCTCATTAACCTTATTATATTTTCTCCTTGTCATGACATTACTGTTTTGAAACCTCTTGACAGGAATCTTACCCGATACCTAGTTTCAGTTGTCACAGAAAGTTTGGGGGCCTCTGGTGTAGAGGGTGCAGCACCAGAATTCCAGGGCCAGCCAAACTCTGTGTTTGCAACTCTGGTTTAGCAGCCACCATCTTTAGATGACCCACTCTACTCTCGTGGAAATGAAAAAGAAAACAAGGACCACTGGCTTCCCTGTTTACCTCGTAAGGTCCAGAAAGGGCAACGCTGGGGAGCAGGCACGCAGATGTAAGCTGCACAAACAATGACTTTGCCTTCTGTGTTTCAAGGTTTACATCACGTGGCCGCACGAGCATTACAGCGAGTTTGAAGCTGATTGGCTGAAGAAAAGATGCTTCTCCCGGCAGGCCAGAGCAAAGCTGCAAGGAGAGTTGTTTTTGCCAGGTAACACTACCGCTGTCTTCACCACGCTCTAAACCCCTTGTAACGAGGTTCTCACACAGTATCTATCATTATTTTAATTGCAAATAATTATGGGCTTCAGGATGATGATTTGTGTGATGGTCAAATCCAAGCATTGACCACTTCCATCTCGCCCTTTGTGAGGATCTTATGGTGAGACCTGTGCCCAGCAGTAAATTCACGCCTTGTGCTTTGGGGAAGATGGTAGTGTCCTTCTTGGAGATGCGTAAAGAGTCACCCATACAGATCCTGTGGGCAGAGACGAGGAGGAATGTAGAGCAGCCTCCATGTTCCAACCAGGTAGGGACAGAATGCACACAGCTGCCTTGCATCTCTGTCTTGTAAATGGTGGCCTGACGCACCACAGACACTGCAAGCGTGCCCTGCAGAGAAGTGGGCTACAGCGGAGGTGCATGTGCCCTGCCTGACAGTTTGGGCTCAGACCAGATCAACACAAACCAACAAAGCAGGAATTCCCAAGCTAGTGTCCCTGATAGAACTGTAGGGGAGGACCAGCGGCAGCTGAAAAGATAAGAAGTATGAAATATAAATGACCTTTATTTTGAGAATGCGGGGAGAGACACCCCGACCCCCTGGGATGCGCCATCTCCACCCCGGGGCCAGCAATCTCTCTGTGGAACACGTGGAGTGAGGCACATAAGTAGCCTCGGCTTGGGGTGGAACCTAAGGGGGGCATTAGGATGCACAGGTAGCCCATTGGTCTTAGTTTGGCACCAGAGGTAGATTCCTAAGGGTGGGGGAAATAAGAGCTCCTTGGCTTTACCGGCTACAGTATCCGGCCTGGGCCCAAAACCCTTTCAGTCCCCAGGAAGAACTGGGTCATCACTGAATCTGTGAGATGGTGAACACCACAAAGATCAACAGGTCTGCAGAAGAGGGCAAGGCATGGGCTCTTGGCAGCCCTCACTGCAGACCCAAGCACACCAGCTCTTCCTTCTGTGAAATGCAGCAATGAGCGTACCCATGAGTGCCTGTGCCCGTGAGTGTGTGTGCTTGTGAGTGTGTGCATCTTGCACAAGTGCCTTTGTCTGGGGATGGTTTCCATGGGTCTCAAAGAGAACCTGTGACCAGAAAACTTCAGAAAAGCAACAAAGGCTGGATTCAGAGGGGAAAAAAGACTTTCTTTTTGAGCTTAGACAAAATAAGTATTAGAAAAAAAATCAATTTTTTAAAATGGAAAACCACAATTATTTATAATAGAATTTAAACATAGCCTCTGTTGTAGGTAGGAAAAGTTTATGATTCACTTTCTCTTAGAGATTTATTGCATGAAATGGAGTGGGTTAAACTTTAGCACTTGTGATTATTTTTATGTATTTTAAGAAATTTAATTCCTACGAACAAGGCAAATTGTTGTCATTTCCAGTAAATCAGATAATACTGGACCACTCATTACCACTTGAGCAACTGATCACTGTGTTGAATTCTCTGACACTGATAATGGGACCACAAAGTCATGTATGAAACAGCAAATCTGCCTCACTCTATGCAAGTTTAGAATTCTCCAGCACACGTGGTGCCTCTCCGTGGCTTTAAAGGCTACACTTACAACAGTTTCAAGGCCACAGAGAAGTCGCCAGGAAGCAGCTTAATAGCTTCCCCTTTTCCTGTGGTTTTCAGTAATAAGGTACAGTATGCCTCCTCCTCTGTAAGCACTGAGACTGAAGTTCTTCTGTTTTGTCTCATCATTCTGACAATTTTCATAGTTCTAGTCGAGCACTTTGTGTCTAAGCCTCTAGACATCCATTTTCCCCTTTGTCTAGGCCTTCGTAGATGAACATAGATGCGTATCCTGGGAAAACTTTTTCTGGTTCCTCCAGGGAATGCATTGCTAGATTCTGCAGGGAGCTCCACTTTTTTAACTTCAGAGCAACTGTCTAGGTCAAATAGCAATATCTCAAAAGCACTGTTTTTTGTTTATTTTAGATTTCTCCTGGTACTCAAAATATTTTTTTTCCTTAACTCTGCCCTAATTTTGCAATCCTGTTGGATTTTAGTTTCATTTCCTTCAAGTTCTTCTTTGGATTATTTTAGGAAGTAAAGCCAGCATTTTATTATTACAGCGTAAGCTGTTAAACTCTGTAAAAGGACAGGTCCACACCCCTCCATTAATATTTCTGGAGGAGCTGCAGTTTTAAAGCTTACACTTCTCAGTGCTATCAGGTAGTAGCAGGACGGAAAGGGTACCGGATTCGGTTAAGTAGTGGAAACCACTGCTCACAATGTCAAGCTGCAATCGTGAATAACATAAGGAGAGCTGGCTGCATGCAGACACTGGAAAATATTTTAATGGTTTAAAACAAGATCAGGTTTTCAAAAATACATTCTCAAGCTGTGCAGTGGGTGTGTAAAAGAAGAAATTAATGGGCCGTGTTTGGAATACTGGCTCCGTGGCTTTTTGCCTGCAGAATCTGATACCTTGTCTCACTGCCACTGCATATTTTCAAACGTGAAACCTCCGGAGCATGTCAGCAAACTCAGCTACATTTGTAAAAGCATTTTGTTTTTTAGTCCCAGGAGCAGCGTTTCCCCTTCTGTTCCTTCCTGAGAGGGAGGGCTTTTCAAATCTGGAGGCACATCTGCCCCTGACAGGTGATAATCAGTTGTGGGACTTGTGTCTTAGGACAATGCAGGGCTGGGTTGTCACCAGGCAGGCATGACTGGAGGAAGATGAGCAGAGTCCTCTTCCCCTCCTAGATGCCCATCCTGCAGCACAAACATTGGGTGCCAGCATGTCATGGATTCTGAAGGAAGTGCCAGGATTGACATTAAAAACCCGGGGTCTTCCTTGAGAATTTATCAATCCACTAGGGAGCAGCAGCCCTGACAGAGAGTAGGTGTGGTGTATTGCTTTAGGTACATGAAAGCCAGCACTGCAGCTTAACGATGTGACAGAAGAGCAGGTCTGAAGACAGGAAGGTCTGGGCTGAGACCGTCCACTAGCTGAAAGGAAATTCTCAGCAGGGAAAATGGCACGCGTAGAAACTCATCCACATGCAGGGCAGGGGACTGGCTTAGGAAACTGCCATTAATTTAACACTGGTGAGGTTAAAATGTTTAGGCAACAGAAAAGGAAAAAGCCAAGATAAGAAAGGTTTCAGTGCCCCGTTTGGTCTTCAAATCATAGGCCAGGATGCCCAGGGTAGGGCTCCCATTCCATTCATTTCCCAGTGGAGTCCACCCACAGGAATAAGTGCACGATCTTCACAGATGAAGAAGCTGAGTACCTTCATTGTTTAGTCTGCATTTATACATGTTCAGCATTGCATACAGATGGTTGTGAGCAAAGCAATACAAGCTCACAGGTGCTTCTGAGTGTGTGACCGTTTCCCATGCTTCATTTTCCTCTTGCCCCAGCCTCCCCTGTCCAGGGAGACTCCTTGACCTTGGCTTTGCAGGGACCACCACATAAAGAGCATGTGGGCATCATATTTGTGGTGTGGAAAGCCTTAGGTGTAGTTGCACCTAAGGACCAGGTAGAGGGTGACTGGGCAAGGTGACCATAAGCACAGCCTAGGGAGACTTCTCTAAGGAACAATGTGACCATAGAGGAGGAGAGGGCAATCACATACATATTAACTGTCAGGATAGGAGGTCCCTGGCCCTTTCATCTGCTCTCTGCTAGTTTAAAACTTGAGCGTGGAAGCCTAGCATATGAACATTTTGGCACATGAGTGAAAGCCGAGGACTTTAACAGAACCCTAGAAACCTGAAGATTTCGTTTGTGTAATTGTATTTAAGCTTCCATGTGAAATTTGACATAATTATTTACTCTTTTGTATGACCATGAGACACAAAATTCCGGTTGACTGAACTGAAATGAGGAAAGAAAATCTTGGTGTACTACGATCTCTTATCTTTACAAACCTCTTTGTTCTTTTCAGGAATATTCAGTGTCTGAATGCCTGCTTTTCCTATATCTTCAAATTAGTACCAAAACACTTTATATTAATCAGTAACTTTATTAATACTTGTTATTGAAAGTTGAGATTTTAAAAGTTATAATCTTTTTCACTGGGAAATTCTGGTCATATTTTTCAGTAATCCAGGACTGAATACACCAAGCAGTCAGTAATGTTTCTGTGTTTACTTACCTGCTTATTCATCTATTTATTTATTTATGTGGAGGGTTGAATTTAGGACCTCCTACCACTTAGGTACATCTCCATCCCTTCAATTCATGTATCCCTCCCAGACCATCAACTTAATCCAATTACAGCCCTCAGTCCACAGCTACAGTCCACCCCTTTGTTCCAGAGAGCACCCCGCAAGAGGTGAGGACTCTCCGGTAAACATCAGGGCCCTGTAAAATCTATTTGCTGTCCACAGAGTCAGAAAACCAAAATACAGTGCTCTCTTTTCTTAAGGAGAACTGTGTGTGTCCTTGAAGACGGAGATTTTATTACAGTGGGAAAACGTGCTGCAGTACCAGTTTTACAGAACATTGTCAGAAGTAAAAACCACACGTGAGCATGTTTTTTAATAAGCAAGTAATGTACGTAATACATGCACCTGACATCCCATGAAGCTTTGCCCCATCTCTGAACTTGGACTCCCAGGGGTAGGAGGGAGTCTGAAATGGAGTAATGATGTTTGTGCCTCCTACTGATGTACTTGGTAACTGGAGAGCAGAGACAAAATATTTTGGTGTTGGTAATTTTTTCCAGACTGCTTTAGAATGCCCCAACTGAATCAGGATTACCAGGTCAAACTTGCTCCTGAATAGCTCTGTAGTGAGCCACCAAGGCATCTCCCAAGCGAATTTCCTTCTCTAGAGAGAAATGTGCTGTTTACACACAGTGTAGTTCTACACTGCCATAAAGAAGGATAAACTGGAGTCATTTGTATAAAAATGGATGCAGCTTGAGACCATAATGTTAAGTAAAATGAATCAGACAGAGAAGCTGAAATATCTCATGGTTTTCCATAAATGAGAAATCCAAAGTATAAATAAAATAAAAGATAAATGATAGGAAACAGGGAGATAGATCTTTTGCAAAGGAGAAAGGAACCAAGAGATGGAGGACAAGAGGAAAGGAAACAAAAAGAGAACTGAGGTGTGTCACGTACACATGCCCACTCCACACAGGGATGTAATCATTACCTATTGCAAATGTGTGCTTAATAGAAGTAAAAATGAGAAAGAAACACAGAGGAGAGACAGGCAGATGAATAGCACTTCCTTCCCAGTGGTCGCCTGGCTCACACACTAATGCACAGGGGAGGCACAAGTCTCCCTCTGCCATATGTGCCTTGGAGCCACTGACTGCCAAGGAACCATCTCCGGGCTTTCCATGAAACAAACACACCGGTCTCCAAAGACATGGCATTCTGAGTGCATGAGACTCATGGCATGAGTCCTTTTCATTTGCAAATTCTGAGTGCAGACTTCGCTCTGTCTTTTCTCTGTGCCATGCTGGTATCATCAATATAACATCACATATAACATCAATATAACATATTAATTATTATGCCCACTTAATTTGTGCACTGTGCTTGACACAGGCAGGCATAATATCCAAACAGCCTCACAGCTTTCCTTGGGATAAGGTGGAACTGGACTTGCTCTGTCAGCCCAAAGCAGGAAATCCAGAAGTAGAAGGCATCTTGCAGGGTTCTGTACCTCCCCGCATCTCCAGAAGAGCGGTGTCTTTCTCCTGTTCTTTTGTTTGAGTTTGCACTACAGGATGCCCTGCCCTTTGTGCTCCTGCTCGCATATCAGGATCAGGGGCTAAAACCCGGCAGGTCACTGATTCCCTCTCGCTTCTGGAGCACTTTGATTATTTGAAATAACACAAAGTAAAACTTTAATTTCGAAACAGCCAACATCTTCATTCGGGTTAAATGTTGTCTCATAAATTTAACCCTGACCTTTCAAATGTGCCCAGAGACTGCCTACAGCTTATCTCTCCTTTAAAAAAAAATTGATTTTAAAAAACTGTTACTATCCAGCCGTTCCGTTAATCAGCCCAATTTCGAGCGCAGCAAATCAGAACACGGGTGTCTCCAGCACGCCCCGTTTGGTGAGCTCTCTGACTTCTTTGGGTTCTGCCTCCCTCAGCCCTTAGCCAGCAGTGCAGTCAAGCACAGGGAGGAAGAGCGTCTCACTGCTGCGAGCCTGAGCAAGTTTGTAGCCTGGGCCTGTGTGACAGCAGCTCCCCTTCCTTACAGTGGCGGTGACAGTGACAGTGCCGTGGGGGCAGCATAGCCCTGCCTGCCCTTATTGACTCCCTTCATCCAGCGGTTTCATGCTCTTCCAGCTGAATCCTGTCCTGGAGTTTTTCTCCTTCCCTCCCCTGGCCTTCCCAGGCTCTGTTTCCATTTTCAGGTCTTTTACATTTTAGGACTTTGTATCTCTTCCTCACTCCACGGTGTATAATAATGACATTCCTTGTGGGGAGTTGGTGCATACACAGAGCTCATCCTAATGCTTTACTGGCCCCTCCTCCTTCTTTTCCTCCCCCTTCCATCTCTTGGTCTCCTTTTCATTTGCAAAAGATCTACCTCCTTATTTCCTACATTCCACTTTTATTTCACTCTTTAATTTATTTATACGTTGAGTTTTTTGTATAAGAGCAACTGTCTTGGTTACTTTTCTCTCCTTGCTGGGACAAACTACTCAACACCCAAAATGAAGGAAGGAAAGGTTTGTTTAGCTCACTGTTTGTGGAGGTTTCAGTCCATAATCAGCTGACTGCAGGCAGAGGGGCAACACTCCAATACAACAGCCAGCAAAAGCAGCCAGAGCAAAAGAGGGAAGAACAAGTCTCTTTCCTCCTTTATACTGTACACAGGCCAGCCCACACCCAGGTGGTCGTAGCACTCACAAAATCCCCTTGGCCTCTTCTTGCACAGGATGGGGACTTTTACAAAGTAAGGACTTTGGCTCACTGCTGAGTCTTTCAGTGAAATGTCTAAACTGCTCAAGTGAACACAGTGCATCCATCATAACAGAAACCGTGCAATCTTCAGGCTTGTGATTCTGATTGATTTCATTTAACATCATGGTCTCAAGGGTTACCCATTTTCCTACAAATGACTCAAGTTTATCCTTCTTTATGGCAAAGTAGCGCTCCACTGTGCATAAGTACCACGTGAACATGCAGGCTGCTTCCAAGGTTTGGCTATGTGCTGCCATCCAGAAACCTCCTCACTTCTCTATGGGCCACAAGATGATGTTCAGCAGATTACAGAGGAGAGACAACAGGATCTGTCCCTCTGACCACTCAGCTGCAGCCATTATCGACTCCCTGGGTTGCTGAGGTCACATGACCCACACCCAGCCAGCACAGCTCCACAAGGTTGTCTCCCTGTGACCAAGGTCATCTTGCCCTGTGACCCACTCTGTTCTGAGGTCTCACAGCCTGCGGGCTACAACCATGGTTCCCTGGGCTCTCCGGTCACCCTCCAGCACATGGGTTTCTGCACAAGCTCTGCCTGCTGCTCGGACCCCTTATTCTATATCTTCGCTGCCCAGACTTCACCTCCCCACTGGACCAGGTCTCCTGGCACCCAGAAGATGCCCTTCCCCAAGGCTCCCATCCTGGGTTATCTTTCTCCCAAGCCAAACCAAGCAAACTAGACAGCAGAGAAGACATGCCCAGGAAACGCATAATTTCAGCTGTGGCACTGATGCGCAGGGCTGGAGTATGACAGTGGGAAGGCATTTTTTAAGGGGATTTTTGCAAGAATGTCAAGGAAAGAAAGTGGGAGATCAAATCTTGTAAATTTTGCTCATGGTCCATAGCGTTAGGACAGGAGTGGAGGCTTCCAGGTCAGTAGAGCGGGGCTGCCTCTCTGCCCTGAGAGCCACCTGGTTCCTAAGGGAACCTCACGCTTTCCCTGTGTGAGACAGTGGTTCTCCGCTTTGAGTGTGAGGAATGAATGATAGGTGGTAATTTCTGTGTTTACTGCAGGGCCTGGAGCAGGGTGGATGCCCAAAACCCATAACATCCTTTTCCTAGCACCCATTTCCTCCTAATTAGACAGCCCCAAGGAGCAAAATAGAGCAGAGTAAAGGGCACTTGGGTGAGGCTGGAAGACAAAGAGCAGTGTCACTGTCGGGTCGCACACCCGCCGGCACCTCACCTCACATGACAAATGACACTGAGCCCAGCATGACCCGCTGCAAGGGGAACCACGTTATGAACGCACTCAACATCCAGTCAGCAGATTCCTTGATTCCTTGTTACATAAAACAGAACCTCCAGGGCAAATAGTGTTATTCCAGTTGAATTTGTGAAAAACAGTCCTATGATGGGTCAACTGTAAAACTAATTCCAATCAAGGATATGGATCATTTTTAGATCCCTTTTTATTAGTGCATGTTTGTAGCATAGAGCGATTGCATTCCTGGGGGATATTGATACACATGCATAACACACCTAAATTTCTGGTTTTACCCCCTTTCCTTCCTCCCCTCCCACCTCTATCCATCTCTTGATCTCTTTCTCCCTGTGAAAAATATCTATCTCCTTACTCTTATCTTTTATTTTCCTCTCCAGTTCCTCATGTAAGAGTAACCATTAAATTTATGTCTCTGATGTATTTCACTTAACATATAGAAAAGCTGATATTCCAGCTATTACCAGTATGTTATTACCAGTAGACTTGGGAGAACATGATTGTTCACCTATTAGTTAATTAAGGACATCTACAGATAAAAACACCAGCAACTATCAATTATCTGTCACATAGATCATACACTATGTACGTAATATCAGTGTAGATACTTGGAAGAAAAAAATCCCAGGTCCAAACTAAGTACAACCTCCAGTTCCCATGAAAGCAAATAATCTCAACAAGGAGGATAAAGAGCACACATCTCAGAAAGCACTGTTTCCCTATGGCAAAGAAACAGGTTGCGCTCTTCTCTCAGTAGGGCTTAGCGGAAGTCACTGAAACAGAATAAATCGATCCACCAAAATATCGATATAGATTGATAAAGTGACTTACTTCAAGAAATCAGAAAATGTGAGGCAAACCAGAGAAGAAATGAGCACTGCAATGAGCACAGAGGCCTCCAGTGGCCCTGCTGCACCCCAGCACCCCCAAGTCCCAGCAGCAGGTTCACCCTTCTCTCCTTTCCCTCTCTCCTTCTACCATTCAGCTCATCAGAAAATCCCACCAGCCCTGACATCAAAACAGCCCAGCATCCGTGCATCCCTTACCGTCTTCTATCAGTCCTGTCTACACCACTGACATCAGAAGCCCTTGGCCTCCTCTCCTGCCCCCTGCTCTTCTCTTTTCCATGAAGTCATTTGCTCCATGTCAGGCCCTAGAATCAGCATTTAGCAATCACTGACCCACTGGGTCTTAGCACCAGCTCCACAAGGCAGCATTATTGATACAACCACGTCACTCCCGCAGAAATGAGGCTGCGGGAATGAATGACTGGCCCACAGAGACCAGGAGTAGCCGAGCCGAGCCTTGCTGAAGAGCATCCGGGATGACTGAATGCTTCCTACCTTTTGGGCTCACAGGAGTGTGTGTGGCCTCCTTGCTCCATCTCTGCTATTACTGTGCCAAATGGTCGCTATGTGCATTAGAGAGATGACAGCTAGGGAAATTACTGGCACTTGTAATCTATGTTAGTTACTGAACCGCTACCATGCACGGTGCAAGTACTCCTATTACAGAGTGTTGGCTGCATACCGGGCTAAGCACACTGGCAAACGAAGCTCACTTAGGATCGTTACAAATTTTTTTCACTGAAATAAGAAGTAAACTCATCAACTGAGTGTAAAGAGGCAAATCAGGGAGGCTAGAGAACATGAGGAAAAGGCAGCTAGTGGGGTTCTAGATGCAGTTAACTAGAGAGGTGTGGTCAGGCACTAGATGGGCCATCCTGGGGTCTTCCCTACAGCCACACGCGGCTTCTCTAGCTTGAGTGCACACTGAACCAGGCTGCAGGAGCCAGGAGAAGTTTCTCACAGGTGCCATCTTACTTCAGTTCAATGCACACAGACACAGACCAGACCACACCTACAGCACAATGTCCAATTGAAGACACCAGTGCCCTCCTGAGCATCAGTGCCCCTGAGCACATCCTCTGCAGGACAGCAAAGGGCGAGAGCAAGGACTCAGTACCCACGAACCATGAAGCAATGTGGCAGAGGAAAGATGCCACCAAGCCTAGGAAAACCGGCTCCGTAGCTGTCTTCAAGGTCAGCTCCAGAGTTTCCGTATTCTGTGTGATTCTGGAATGCAGAATTCCAGTGTCCAAGCAAGCCAGGGAAGGTCAGCTGGGCTTCTGGGTAAGGACGAAGCCTGTTACAACCAGGGAGTGCTGAAACCACGAGCTTCTCCCAGGTCAAGAGGTGTGAAGGATGCACTCTTTCTCTTTGGGTGACTGTCACAGGGAAGAGCGGTGGTGAGGACAGCGGGTGAGGTGGAGTTAACCATCTTCCTGGCTGGTTCTGAGGAATTCTGGGATAGCAATTGCTTTTCCCAGCAGCCTTTGGGGCTTGCTCCCCTCCTCCACAGCCTATTTCTGCACTGTCTGCAGTTGGGCAGTGCCTGGTTCCAGCACACATCAGCCTCAGGATGCTGCACAAATTCTCCTTCTCCACAGAATGAGCAGCCTTGCATCTTGTGTCTTCGGATTAGAAAACAGCCCACGGTCACAAGAGCTCGGTAAACCGTGGCTCCCATTATCTTAAAATTTTTTTCTCATATACTACATCACTTCGTCACTTGATGTGTTCTTGTTTTCTCCAGCTGGATGAATGGCTGTTTTTGTCACAGGGCTAAGTGACATAGATACCTAATCATCTAGGGTGAAAATGCATTTCCCTCCATCCAAGCAGCTTAAATGTGCTTGGAAGCCTCATTGGCACATTCTCCCAGACACTGTCGGGGTTTGGAGGTTTATCACCCAGAACAAAAGCTTGATGGACTTCATCTTTTAGAACACTAAGATGCGCTCCAATAATCCCGCTTACTTCCAGTGGCTATGACCACATACTCATTTAGGACACAAAACACCTATTTTCTGAAGACCTACTGGGTGCCATCATTCCTGGACCACACAGTGTGGGAGGGGGCCATGCTGGTGAGGAAGAAAGAATAAATGGCATGGTCTGTGTCCATAAGGGACCTAGGGTCCAGAGAAGGTGGAGATGAAGCCCTGCCTGAATCTGTCCTGTCTTGTCTCCTCTCATCTGGTCATACCCCATCCGGTCAGTCCACACCCCTTGTCTGGTCCACTCTTCTCCTCTGGCCCATCTCACCTCCCGTCATCTTGCCTCAGAGACTTTGATGTCTCAAGGCAGCTAGATGCCCCCTCCTCAACTGTCCCTCCTAGGCCCTTGCCTGAAAAGCTTCTCCTACCCAGCAGGATTTAGTTTAAACAATTGCTTACCTATCACAGCTAAGTGAGTCCTCCACCCCACCCCCTGGAACTGTCTATCCTTATCATAGATCCCACCTGCTGCCCCCACAGTGCTCACCAAGACTCTACATTTTTCTCTGTTTGCTGCTTTGCCTGCACCCCTTTCCTCCACCTCTGTATTTACTCCTGAATGTGCTCCCTTCGCCCCAGCAAGGCTCTCTGCAGATACAGCTGAGTGAGGATCCAGCACAGTGAGGGTGAACTGTGACTAAGTTGCATGCCAGAGTTGGGTGGCCAAGGAGGACAGATGCTGATCCCACAGGGGCAACCCTGAGCTGCCTAGATGTGGGGCATTGCAGATGTGCAGGGTGCCGCTCGACACCCACCCCAGACACCCCAGCAATTTCCTTCTGTGTCTAGGGGAGAGTTCCTCAGCCAGCAGCAACATGCAGGAAAGGATGCTTCGAACAGAGAGCAGCAGCATCAGTAACCTTCCAGCTCCTTCTGGTGCATCCAGGGGTGCCTGCAAATTACATAGCTTCAGTTCTTGTGTCAGGAAGACCTCAACTTAAGAGAAGACGAGCAGCCAGACTCTTCAGTCACATGCAGAGTCATGGAGCAAAAAGTACAAAGTGTCCAAAGAGGACAGCATGTCCACAGCACAGAAGAAGAGAATGGAAGGCCTGTTACCTTCCTCTTGGATGCCTTTCCACAAGGAGGGCTCCGAGGTTGTCTTTGGCTGGGCCCTGCAGCATATTTGTAGGAAAAAACTATCAGCAATCACGGGAGGGTGGTACGCTCTGTGAGTGTCTCAGAGCCCTGGGCTCAGCTCGGCAGCAGGTGGACAGCGGGTTTGGTGCTCTTGAAATAACACATCGCAATCCTGCACGCAGTGACTGCAAGAACCTCCGTGCCTTTTCCTTTTTCAAACATAACTCAGGGTCCAGGAATGTAATCAGACCGCTCCACAGCAGCCTCGTACAAACGTTCCTGAGGGTTGTGATGTGCGAAGCACATGTTCGAGGAAGTATTTATTAGTAAGACTGTAGGTTAAATTAGGAAGGCTGGTTCCTACCTTAGATGGTCCATCATTTTCCATTCTGTTTATGCACCCAGGCCCCAGTGTGAAACTTCAATTTGTTTGTAATGTGCTTTCCTGACAGGTGATTTAGTCGGGTTAAATGGATTTTCTTTTGATTCCCCTGATGGTTATGTTTCACCATTGGGAGAAAATTGGAAAAGGCTTTTAAGTTATTCTTTCAACATTAGAGTTTAACATTCTGTGCAGACACTACAGAATTATTTTCCTGGTGGATTCAACAAGACCCTTCTCCCTGGAAACTAGGGTGTTTTACCTTCAAGACAATATAAAAAGTTTGGGAACTGATGCTCACAGCTCTACCTGTAAAGGTTACATCTAAAATGAAGGAGAATATGGGTGGCTTATGTCACAGGTTCTGTGATGAGCTGTGTGGCCCTTGTCTCTGATTTCAGCAAAGCTCCTACCAGAGCATTCCAAAATTAGAACTAGGGTTTAAGAACTGTAAACTCTGCAGATCTTAAAACCCATTACAGCCAAACTAAGACAGTAAAATACTAAAACTCTGAGATTATTTAATTATGAATCCTGCCACATACCATGTCACCATCCTTGGTTTACACTGGAATGTCTGTACATGTAATTCATTATACACATCTAAAGCATAATACATTTATTTCAAAAATCTAAAATCTGAGCCACGTGTGGTTTCACACGCCTGTGATCCCAACCCTCAGGAAGCGGAGGCAGGAGGATCCTTGCAAGTTCAAAACTACAAAGTGAGCTCAAGACCAGCCTGAACTGCATAGTGAGACCTTGTCTCAAAAAGACAAACTCTAAAATCTGTCTGTATTATCAAAACAAACAATAATACATGTATGCGTGTTGTTTGTAATGGGAAAATAACCCACACAGAAATAAACTCTCACTCAAAAGTGCTTTCAGTATATGTAGCATGTTCCCTAACAGCTCCTCTTAAACCCACAGCAGTATCTCAGTTCACCAGCTCAATTCTTTCCACAATTCAGGTCGCAAACTGAATTGGATGAAAACTGAGCCAACTTCAGTAGTTAGGGTCAGTGTTGACCTTACGGGGAATCTGATTAGTCATGATACAAACTTGGAGTTTTAGAAATAATTACATCATGTAAAAAAAAAAAAAAAAAAACTAATCTCAATATGTTTTCCTGTCACGCGGGTACTTAAAACTCTGGAACGCAATGTTGGCCTTCAGTGAAACCAAAAAGCCCAGAGCCGTGAAAGCCGCTGGCGTAAATTAAAGGACCGAAGCCAGCTGGGTTTGCAGCCAGCAAAGCTGCGGCTCACTTCCCAAAAGGGGCACAGGGACACCGTGGCAGTGAGCCTCGCTCCTGGCATTTTCTCTGCATTTGAAATCCTGGCTGGAGCCATGGTTTATCTTTAAACACCCATGCTCCAGCAAGTCTGGGCGAAGTGCTCCCCCTTATAACTCTCTCTGCTTTCTTTATTATCTTGTAAATTTCCTTTACGAGGGACAAAGTCAGCTGTGGACATTTGGGCATGAGGGTATAGAGATGTCCGTGATGAGAGTGTGTCAAGATGTCACGGCTTAAGGTTGGTTGCTGGGTTTAACTCACCGGCTTTGCGAGTCATGTCACATCACGCGTGCCTTGAGCCTCTGTCCCCTTCTTTCTAACACGGCGAGCATCTGTTCTGTTGTGGAGATTTAAAAGAATGTTTGCAAACCTTTTACCACCATTGAGCCTCCTAGGAGGCTCTCAGCGAAGGTTCTGCTTGTTGGTGCTGGTGTGAGTCTGCCATGACTCACCGTATTACAGGCACGGTAATAGGCTCCCTGCATAACTTCATCACCAGATCACAGAAGACCTGCAGGGTAAATATAATTGCCCCTACTTTGTAAATCAAGGGTCTGAATATCAGAAAGGGGGCCCAGAAGCGAGCTTTTAAGAGGCAGGAAAACAATTAAAACCCAGCTGTCCACCCTTATGTTCTCCCTCTGAAAATCCTGTTTGATATGGTACTACACACACATAATCTTCACAATGCTGAAATTAATTATAAGTAAACTAAGGAAAACAGTCTGGGCTCTTAGCTCCATAAGCACTGAGATACTAATTTCGATAACCGTATGTGGCTGGTAGCTATGGAACCGGACACCACATTTCCCTCACTTCAGAAAGGCATATTGGACATCACGGAGCCTGGTTTAGCCTCAATAGAAAATGATCGTTTTTCTTTAAAACCTAATGGTGCCAGGGATGGTGGCACACGCCTTGGTCCCAGAATTTGGGATTACAGGCACCTAGGCAAGAGGATGGCCAGGAGTCCAAGGCCAGCCTGGACTACACAATGGGTTCAAGGCCAATCAGAACCACAGAGCAAAACCCTGTCTCGAAGAAAACAAAAATGAACAAACAACACCAACAACAAAACCTAATGGTGGTGAAAATTCCTAAAGCCAGTAAGAAAACCCCAAATAATTCTCCAGCATTTCATCTACCTATAATATCCGGTGCTTCCCTGATTCAGCCACAAGGTCAATCAACTAAAAATTGCTTTTATTCTTTCCTTTAAAGCTGTGGCTATTATCCACCTAGAAGTAACCTTGAAAGGATGGGATGGTGACTTGTTATTTATGGCCTTCATCTTACCCAGGAAACTCTTAACTAGAAATGAAGTGGCCTTTCTCGCCAGGCAGACAGCAGGTAGTGCCCACAGTGTTTTATCACCAGGTTTGCAGGTCTTTTTGATCCGCATGGGTTGTTACAGGCTGGGACTTAAACTGCATTGCACTAACGGCCGGGCAAGGCAGACCAACACATGGTAGTCCCAGTGGAGCCGCGCAGAACACCCGCTCCTTCCTTGGAGACCAACTCTGATTTTAGGAGAAGGAAGATGGCAGGCCAGAGGAAGGAGACCTGGGAGAGTGAAAGAAGAGTCGAACATCACAGAAACATTGCCATGAGTGAGCAGAAGACCCAGGACCTCGACAGGACCCTGTACCTACTCCGACGCTGCCACGTGTGATGTGCGTGTTCACCACCAGCTTCCCTGCCCACTTCTCCCGCAGAGCGTGGGCTCCTTCTGACCTGCCACTGAGCCATAGTGTCTCTTGCCTGAGTAAAATACCAGGCTTATTGAAAAGATAAACCAACAAGCCGGGTGTGGTGGCAAGTGTCTGTAACCCCAGCACTTGGGAGGCTGAGGCAGGAGGATTGCTGTGAGTTCAAGGCCAGCCTGAACCATACAGTGAAATTTTGCATCAAAAAAAAAAAAGGTCACCAAATGATTATTGAGTAATACACTCAATACCACCCTCCTCTTTCCCCCAATGAAAATTGTAATTGTTCTCCTGAAATTGTCATGTCTCGTTATCTGTTATGGCTGCCACCAACTGCTCGGATCTGACCTGCTCTCTTGCCCAGGGTGACTTGGTTGCTCTCCTAGCTGGCCTTCCAGGGAAAAAACAGTTCTCGGGAGGCATAGGAACCAGTGACGGGATATCAGTTTAACTGCCTGAGGTGAAACCATGAGACACTGTACTACAGAATTCATTCAGTGCTGAAGCACATTCACCCGATCTGAGAATCAGCTCCACTGTAATGCAGTCCTTGAAAATTCTGGCTCATTTTGCAGGCTATGACGTGTAATAACCTGGAAATTCTGTCAATACAGGCATGAAAAGCCTAATTAGAGCTTCCTAAATATCTCCACATATTCACTACCGCAAATGTCTTCATGCAGCTAGCTGGGAGGGGTGGAGGTCTTTGTACTCGTGTATTTGTTCACTACTATAGCTACTAGTGACTCCTGAAACGCATTCTTACTGCTGTAAAAAGAACTATGGAGACACCAAAAAAGAAATGATTTCCAGTCTGCAGCTGCTATGAGAGGCACTTATCCCTCCTGATCCTTAAGCGAGGGCTTTGGACTGCTTTCCATGACATGCATATTCCCCAGGTAGAAATGGAGAGCCTGGTTCAGAGCAATGCCAAGGACAGACAGTTCCATAACACTCAAAAAGCTTTGACTTTCTGAGGGAATTTCCTTCCCAAGAAATGAAGAAAGCAAATGGCCTAGCTAGAGTCTGGTCTTCCCTGAACGCAGTTGCTGAAATCTCAGTTGCTTCTCTCAGCGAACTTCTCTCTCTTTTGTGGGAAACCTTGCTTTGCAAGACAATTTTTTAAATTTGCTTTCCTTTCTCTTTTCTCACCTGGAAGTTTATACGAGCATTTAATGATCAGGAAGGAGGATGCCAAGGAAAGACACCTGAGCTCATCTCTGTCAGCACGGCCACCAAAGCCAGAGGCACCCAGGGGCAGCATCTTCTCTGCTCCCCACACCAGCTCTCGGTGACCCAGAGGATGACCTGATCCCCAGAGGTCGCATCTCATTGCATGACATAAGAGCGAGAAGCCACTGTAGCTGCCTCCCCCTCCCCCTAAATGGGTAGGAGGACACCTGTAGGCAGGAGGACAAAGCCCTGGTGACAGGCGTTCCTGGCGTCAGGAAATCCTTGGTAAACCCCATGCCAGCTCTAGTGAACTACTGCAGCACCTCCTTGAAGGTTTTGTAAAAACATCATAACACCCTCTGTTTCTTTATTGTTCTTAATTTGTAGAATGTCAGAACTGGGGCTCAGAGCTCCAGCTACCAACTCTGGATTTTGAAGATGTTTTAAAAAATGACGAAGATGCATACAAGTGGCTTTCCACCCTCAAGAAGGTAGGCATCGTCCGACTCACCGGTGCAGCTGACAGACGAGGAGAAATTGTGAAACTTGGGAAAAGGATTGGCTTCCTCTATCTCACATTTTATGGGTGAGTCACCACATGGTTTGTACCCTGCCATCACAAATAGAGTTCGGTATCTTCCCAGAAGGGTGTTCCTTTGCGTGAAGTTAGGGAATGGCCCATAAAGTCTTAAGCTGGAAGTCTCAGGGAAACAACAATCTAAAAGTAATATTTCAGTAACCAATTATCTTTATAGATTATTGGACTGTACAGGGTTTAAATTGCGAAGTTCTAACTCAGCTTCTCCAGCTTCAACTGACCACCCAGCCCATGCAGCAACTAAACAAAAAGGAGGAATATGTTGGGAGCCATTGAAATTGGAAATAGAACACATGTGCAGGGCCACTGCATGGCCGGGTTATGGCTGACCCGAGAACAAAGAGACGCCTCAAAGGGCAAGATCAGGTCACAGCTGAGGACACCTGACCCCAACTCCAGTTAACTAAGACTGTACCGGGGATATTTCACTCCCGTAGTGAAATGCAGCGTGGAGATCTTCTCCTGAGATACTTCTCCAAAGTTAACATCAGATAGTTCTCCTAACATAAACATAATCTGTTACTTGGAGAAGTCCTTGAACCACTCCCAAGGTCCATTCAGTTTTCTGTGTTGTTTGAAAAAATAAATAAATAAATAAATAAATAAATAAATACAGGCTGCCCTGAGGTATCCCCTGTCATAGCCACCAGAGTCAAGAATTCTGCAGAGGGTTTTGGCCTCCTGGAGCCCTAAAATCATAAAATGAATAAATAAAAGTACTATTTCTCTGAGAATGACTAAAATTTCCAGTGTAACAGCTGCATCAGGCTAATTGTAGGCGATGTATTAGTATCTTCACGCTGCTATCCCAATATGTCACAAACTGCATGACTTAAACAGAAGAAACTTATTTTCTCATAGTTCTGCAGACTGGAAGCCCATGTCAAGGTGTGCAGGGTTAGTTTCTGGAGAGCTCTCTTTTCCTGGCCTGCTGACCTGTGCCTTCTTTCTCTTTCTCCACTTGGCCTTTGCCTGCATGGCACACTCCTGCTGACTGTCCTCTTACAAGACACCAGCCCCATGGCATCCACATCCCGTCCTCACAACCTCGTTTGTCTTAACCACATCTTCCCAGGCCTCATCTCCAAGTGCACTGGGAATTAGGGTTCAGACAGAGGCATTTCAGAGAACGTTATTCAGTCCATAATGGGTAGGGTGGAGAGACGGTGTTTCTCCAAGACTTTTAAAAAATATCCAACTTCATAAATGGTAGAGTGCATTACAGTTTTACCTCTCAAGACTTAGCACAAAATAACATTAGGTCCTGGAAAATTGAAACCAGCCACCAGATGTGTTAAAAAGATTAAACCAGCTGGGCACAGTGGCACACATTTGTAATACAAACCCTCAGCAGGCAAAGGCAAGATTGCCATGCGTTTTAGGCCAGCCTGTGAGACTCTGTCTCAAAAATAATTTTTTAAAAGACATTTAAACTAATATGCAGAAAATTGAGGCTATATGCTGCAGGATATTACATGAAATAGAATTAATCTTAACTTCCAAACAAGAACCTGTTTTCACAAGAATTTCTGAAGAAGAAACAATAGTTACGGTAGTGAAATGCTACTGGGATATATCTGGAAGTGAAGGGAGAGGTCCACTTCTGATCATTATGATGAGTTCCTCACACAGCATGTGTGTACGTACGCTTGGGCTCATAGAGAGCGCTGGGCATGAAAAGAAATGGGGACTCAAGGAATTAATTTGTAACCCAAGCACTCACAATTCAAAGTACAAATCCAGTTTTCTTGTCAATCTTTCTGTTCTACTACTAATAAGATGAAGAAAGTACCCAGAAAAGATGCTTTCAGGCGCTGGAATTAAACAGAACCCTCTCAAATAAATTTATTCTGAGTTGTTTTACTTAGCTTTTATTTGCTAATGACAAACTTTTTGCATCTATTCCAATGTATTTCGCAATTTCCTAATGCTGACCAAACTGGGGTGGGGGGGAGGTTCTTTTTGGAGTTCCTTGGCTCCACCCATCCCACACATCCACTCCACGGAGGGTCAGAACTTTCATCCTGATTTATGATTTTATTTGTTTTGTTTTGTTTTGTTTTGTTTTGTTTCTACAGATCCTTAAAATGGGCTAATAACTTGGCCACTGACCTACTGTTGTGAAACATATTGGAAACAATACTAAGGGCTGTCGTCAAAATAAATCAGACTTCCTACTCACTGCACAACCTTCCCATCCAGGCCCATCTGCCTCACCTTCCCTACGTGGTCACCCCATCTTCCCAGAATCTCTCAAGCTGTACACATGCTGGGAAACGCTTTTCCTGCCACGTTATGCCTGCTTCCACTACTGACATCCCAAATCTCTCCTTTAGGGACAATCTTTAATTTTCTACCTTAAGACCTTACAGAGAACAGTTTTGTTGATATAGCTGTCACTGGGGTCTTAATGCTGAGAGAATAAAATAAGTGAACATTTCCTCAGAGGCATGGCTCTGCTCTGCTCCTCTGCTTCACAGCCCTATCATCAAGCAACGTGAAGTGCAGGTGATGTGGACTTAAAGCGATGCTAAGGGGCAGCCTCATGCCCCTTAGTGTTCTCAGAGTCACCTGAGATGGTGGCTCTCAGCCTCAGCTGCATCCTGGAAGAGCTCATTTTTGAGGTCACCGACATTTGTGCCCATCTGCAGCGAATTTCCCTAGCAGGACAGGTATTGGACCTGAGACAAAACCCCTGACACCCAAAATGAGGGAAGGAAAGGTTTATTTAACTTACAGTTTGTGGAAGTTTCAGTTCGTGCTCAGCTGGCTCCAAGGCAGGGCAGCACGGCTCCAAGGCAACTCTTCGAGCTCAGCAGGCAACTCCCTGTGCAGCTGCAGCTGGGAAACATTGGCTGGGAAGCAGGGCTGTTTCGAGGCAGGCAGGTCACAAATGCAAGAGAAACCAGTGTTTCATGTGCCGTGGCACTGATACTGCATATGTACAGGCATTTCTCGTGCTCTTCTGTGGTCTTTACATCTGCACATCAATTGTCTCCTTAACAGAATCAGTAGCTGCTTTAAACAAGGTCCTCATCTTTCGGATCTTTGAGTTTACATTTCATGAAATGTCTCACTGTTGCCCAAAAATGCCTGGTTGGTGAGTGACGGAGTGAAACGAATAAATTAAGCTAATAGGTAAACAGAGCTGGGGACTGGTCAAAAACTGGTCAAAAACAGGGAAAGGGAAGTGTGGGCAAGCTGAAGGTAAACCTGCATTGTATGCAGATTTATCCAGGAATAAATAAATAATACAAGCAGGTTATCGGTGCCACTTTGACATGCCTGCTCTGGAATGGAAATCCCCAAATGCTTTCCTGTTTGGGTTCTTACTTGCTTGGGGTATTTTAAATGCCTGGGACTGAAATGAGAAATGAGGATCCATTAGATGCTTTTAGCCCTTGGCTGTGATCTCAGTTGTTAAGTGGTTGACTGGAAGAATAAAAGGCAATATAGTCCAGAATTTTATGTCATTGTCATGCATAGTAGGCAAGGAATAAGTGCCTGATGAATAACTCATGCCGAGATGTTTTAAAGGTCTATGAAACAGCAGATGGGTGCTGTGATGATTGCAGCCTTTTGCAATTATGAACTTATGTTCAGCTGACTCAGAGTAGTCACTGATGTAGGACAACCGTACACAGTACTTCACACACCTGTGTCTCTGGGCGCTTGTCACTGTCTTGTCAGAGCATCAGTCAGACAACAGCTTTCCGTGTGTAGCCCTGTCAGATACTCAGTAACCATGAGGCCTTGGTGATAGAAGCTTCCTGGAATAGAAGAATAGAAGCTGGTCTCAAAGACTCCTTCTGTTGATTGTGCCAAATGTATAGAGGTATGTGGAGCATTAAGTCTTGGCGGCTTTTTTCTCTTTGCTGGGACAAAACCCTTGACACCCAAAATGAGGGAAGGAAAGTTTTATTTAGCTTACAGTTTGTGGAAGTTTCAGTCCATGCTCAGCTGGCTCCAAGGCAATTCTTCAAGGCAGCTGCCAAAAAAAGTGGCCAGAACAAAAGGTAGGAGAAAACAAGTGTCTTCTCCTCCCTTGTGTTGTACATGGGCCACCATTCCCCCACCCAGGGCAGTAGTAGCACTCACAAAATCTCTGTGACATCCTCTTGCTCAGGCTGAGGATATTTACAAAGTAAGGATGCAGGCTCCCTCCTGAGTCTCTTAAACTTCTCAAATTGACACAAGTATCAACCATAAAACATGAAAAAGATAACATTTTAGGAGGATTTAAACCTTTGCTTTCCAAAGCCAAAAAGCTTCATCCCATCAATCATGATGATGATGATGATGATAGTAACTTTCTGGACTGCTTCTGGGAAAAGTGACATCACTGAAGAAATCATCTGGATTTTATGGCATGGTTAAACTCCATGGGAAATGGTCACTGTAGACTTTATTTGTCCCTGTGCTGTCATCCCAGTAGTTATGAAAGGTCAGAATGTTTTCAAGGATGTATCCTCCAGAGCTAATCCCAATGAAACTACAAACACTGTTAGACAAACAGAGCATCTTCCTGGGATGATTCCTTGGTCTCAGACTAGAATTGAATGTCTATCTACTTCATTCAAAATTATTTTGAGTGATTGCTGTTTGTGGCTGGATGTACATATTTTAGTTGACTTCCCCTAAATAATTCAGAATGATAAAAGTTTGATAAGATGCAGGAGGAGACTGAACGTAACCCCAGACTTTGAACATTACAAGTAAGGTCGTGTAAGCAATAGTGCTCATTGACAGCAGCTCACAGGGGACAGATGAGCTCTCCCAAAATGGTGCAAAACGCAGTCAGAATGGGGCAATGTTGAATAACAGTATAGCTTTTAGAGACAATAACAGCTGACCCATCAAAATGTATCCATGATACTATGGTACCTGTGGGTAAACCATTGAGAAATGTATTACTACAACCCATGTGGCTCTTGAGGTTCTTGGGGTGAAGGGCCATGAGAGGATGACAAAATAAGGAAGAGACAAATAAGGTCAGGACAGGAACTAACCCCTCACTGAGGGGGGCGTTTATTTATACTTTTATCAACTTAATGTCACATGACACCCCATTGTCCTAGCAACCTACTGTTCAGATTGTCTTGGGGTCAGGTGTTCTCTGGGCTAAAGCAGCTTCTTTCCCTGTCTTGCCCAGGCTGCTCTGTTCTTGGGATGGCCACACTCCAGGCTTGCACGTGTGGTCAATTTCCAGCTTCAATGGCTCCCAGCAATGTGTATTGCATTAGGCTTATATATGCCATGCAGTCCCTATTTTCAATCTGCAGTCTAATGCAGCTCAGTCCCAAGCCATGTCTACCAATGCTGTTCTTCCCAATGCCCGTCTGTCCCCCAAGAGAGCTGATAAGCGACCCCACAGCCACTGTCGCATGCTCAGTAGTTTGCCCAACACTGCTCCACTCCCTTGCTACTTAGTCCTTTTTCCTCCATGCATTTGCCTTCCTTTCACCCCTTGTCCTTTTCTCCTGCCAGCAACCACTGGGATGATTAAGTTTAATTATTAACTTGATTGGCTCCTGAGCTCCTGCCAGGGGACTCACAAAGCACATGGTAGGGGTGTGCCTAAGTGGGTCAAGGAGGCTCAACCTTGGGGACTGCATCTGTGCCCTCCTTTTCCTGTCTGGCAGTGTCCCCTGCTCTGCTTCCGGGCCACCAGAACCCGAGGCGCTCTGCTCTACCAACCCTCCCGCCATGCTGCTGCTGCTGCTGCGTCTCAAACCATGAGCCGAATGATCCGTTCCCCCTTTAAGACATGGGTGTCAGGCATTTGATCCCAACCACAGGAAAGCAGTCCAACACATCATGGCAAAACTTGCTCTGCTTTGGGCTGTTTTGGGGCTCCTTGCCTTTCTTACTTGCCCTCCTGACCCTCTCCCCTACTGTCACCCCTCCTGCATCCTTCTTTGATCAGGCAGGCTCTGTAGCTCCAGGGGAAAAACCACTGGAGATCCCAGCCTGGCCCTCACCCTCACACTTAGGCATTGCAGTGAAATAAGCACCCAGTGCACTTCCCACCGAATGAGCCAGCCCTGCATCTGCTTGGCCTTCAGCGGAAACTTTTCTCTCTCCCGCAAATGTGTAACACAACATAAGGAAATGTCTGCTTTTCTTGTTGAAAATTCTACTTTTAGTGGAAATGCATACATTATAAAGGAAAAGGAACACAGTTGCAAAACATCAAACTTCATTTTCAGGTCATGTAGTCTGTCTTTTAAGATTATAATTTTAACAAGACAATACTGAGGAGGTCAGTTTTGTAAAGAACAAAAATCACACACTGAAAATTGATTTTCTTATTAGTTGGGAGACTAAATAAGTTGGATACAATAGATACCCATCTGTGTGTGTGAGAGAGACAGAGAGAGAGAGAGAGAGAGAGAGTGAGAGAGAAAAACAGAGAGAAAGAGAGACAGAGAGAGAGAGAGAGAGAGAGAGAGAGAGAGAGAGAGAGAGAGAGAAGCTATGGAGAGATAAAGCCAGAGAAAAAGTTAGGGGGAGTTTGGTATCATTTCAAAACCAAAGAAGTAGTTAACCCCTGTCTTGTGAATCACTGTCTGCCTTGCTTGTAACTCTACCAATCAGGATGACTTTGAAACCAAGACGCAAATCTCCCTGTGGTCACCTTGAATCCTTTCTGGAAGAAATAGTGACATAATCAGGATGAAATCTTCAGTGTCACTCAAGACCTGACACAGAAGTACCTCTCAGGAGATTTACTAAGAAACAGTACATGCCAAAATATTAAAAATTACCATCAGGTCAAGAAATTGAAATTTCTTTCCTAGCATTATTATTGACATTTATGTTTGCTTAGCTAAAAAATTAACCTCATAGGCAATTTACAATAACTTAATTTCACCAGAAAGTCAAGCACAGAAAACGAAACATTCAGCCTCAGCCAACAAAAACTACCTTCTTCCAGCAGTGATCCCAGAAACTCAGATTTGCTTTTATGCCAAGGGTGCTTTATTTGCTTATACAAGTAGGTTGCACTAATATGCATAACAAGGGGCAGACTGATAAGGAAAATGACATGAGCATTAAAACATTCTGAAATACTAGTTTCAGAATAAAAAGCCAACAAATGGTGAGGAGACGGGAAAAGAAAAGTGGTTGTCAAGTTTTATCTCATGTAATTGCTGCGTGACACTTACAAGGCCACTGTTGTCGTAGGAAAACATAAATAAATACTCTGGACCACTTCTTCCCAGAAAATTGAAGAAACAACCAAGGGCCAAATACCACAAAGCATCTGCGTTGCACTTCTGGGCAGAGAGCCGTCTGCTGAGCCAAGGGAGACAGACTTCACCGGGGCCTCATTGCAGACTACCTCCAGCCCTCCACTGCAGAGAACTTGCCTTGCTCCTCCTGATGCGGTGTTTTATACCAGCATTCCCCTGAGGCACCCAGTAAACACTGGTTGGAAAAATATAAAATGCTGCTCCACTGCGCAGGTCTGCATCTGCATGAGTGCTTTGCAAGCAGGCGTCACCAAGGAAATAACATAAAGTGGAAAGGAAAAGTTTCTAGTAGGCTGCTTGTCGAGCACACCAGCCAAACCAGTTAAGATGAGTGATTAAAGTGGCCTCGGGTGAGGCTGGTGACGTAGCCTCTCCAGCACCCCCAGATTCTGCGAGCTTTCCTGGGCTTCTGATTGTGGCAGTGAATTTCACAGTGATCACCACTTGAGTATGAAGTCAATTTGTTGCAGAAAAACCAATATCAAATTGAATGGAAGACTCTTCACACTAAGGAATCTAGAAGACAATGTTTATTTCACCAGCAGGCTGGTGGGCATCAGTTCCAAATCAACAGCGAAGAGCCGGCTTGGAGTCTGATTTAAACAGTTTGCAAGCAGGAAGCACAAAGCATGACCTGATTGGTTACATGGAGTGGGTTAAGTCACATACTGTCAGGCAAACTGACTCTAAACACATTGGCTTACAAGGACTTGTTTATCACAACAGGAGCATCCTGAAGGTGAGGGAGGGATTCGAGCAGACCAAGCAGGGTTAACAAGTACCTTGGACTGGGTTACTTCACCCCAACCAAGTCCTTGCAGCCAGATGGAAGCAATATATTTTCTTCATTAAGGGAAACGTAAGCTTGGAATAGCCAAGTTGGCCCAGAGCATTATCAATAGAAAAGCAGCTGGACCCAGAGAGCCAAGGCTGACCGAACTCAGTAGGGTGTTTACGTGACAGGCAGCAGGAGCACAGGCAGAGGCTGTGATTTGATCTCTAACTTGCTATAGCATGTCTATAAGCTTATTTTGTAACTGTGTCTTCATACTCATATAATTGTGCCCTTACAATCTCATGAATGGAAGGAGAATAATTTCTGTGTCTCACGTTCCTCTAGACATCCCTTGAGGACATTTGAGGTGCCCTATTAAGCTGCTGCTCCCCCCAAATCTTTGGGTGTCCATTGTCCCCTTGGTTATTTTCTCTGTAGCCAGGACAAACCACTGCAGCTGAGTCAAGAGAAACAATTGTCTATTTTTATGTGCTGAGTATTGAGCTCAGTTCTTTACAGTCACCGTCTTCAATCTTCCTAACTCTGATAAAAGAATTATCCCCACACACCACTACTAATGGAGCTCAATATGGATTTCCCCTAATTCACTTAACATTTTTGCAATACATTCTAATCTTAATGATAAAGGCCTTTGGGGTTTGCTTTGGAGAAAATTATTTAAACTCTTCTTTGGAAGTTTTTAGAGGCAGCTGGTGTCTTTTTCTTGTTATTTGTCTTTACTAAACAAATGTTGAAAATGCATCTCGTATGCAATTTGATTCCCTGTTTTTTTCCAGCTTTACTGAGGTAGGGTTGGCAAAAGTATATATATTTAGGGTTTATAATATGATGCTTTGATAAATATAGTATACACTACAAAACAAAGACCCACGGAAGCTAACTAGCTTTCCCAACACTGCACAGTGACCGTGTGTGTGTGCGTGTGTGCATGTGTGCGTGTGCTGGAACCCGTGACATGACTCTCCTGGCCAGGTCCAAGCACTGAATGCATCATTATTAACTGTACTCCCCACACCTTTCCGGAGGTCTGCAGTGACCACATCATAACCGAAGGACGGTGCCTTTTCCCAGTGTCTCTCTGTCCTTCCATTCCCAATTCCTGGCATCCTGTCCTCTGTCACATCATGGTAAAGTGGAGCACAGACACAGAAAATCACATGCATAAAATACAGGTGTAGTCTAATGAGTTCCTGTCCAGCAAACACCATATCACCAGCCACCCCAGAACCCATCTGCACCCAGGTCTGACCGGCATTTGCTTCGCTGCTGTCCTGGAGCAGGACGTTGTCCCCCTGTGGGTCTTCCTGGGCTTTCTTACTTCCTAGTTGTCTAGATCTTTTTTCCTCCCCTAAACCAATTCAAGTGAATAGAAATTCACTTCTCCGCGCAAACTCTACTTCACTGGATCTCTGTTTACTTTGGTCGTAGGAAATCTATTCCCTTGTAAATGTGTCAGGAAGGGCTCCTGGGAATAATCTTCTCTGTTCTCTCGCATGGTGACCACAGTTTCAGGTCCTTCTTTACTCTTGAACCATGGCTCGGCTAAACCCGGCGTTCCCGGCTGCTAGCATCTCACGTTGATCTTCCTGGGATTCTCATTTTCTGCACCTTATAAACAGTTTGATGTTTTTAGCTGAATGTCAAAAAGACTTTCATTTTTAAACTGGCATTTTACAGATTCTGTCTCAGTGCTGGTTGTTCTAGGTTAATTTTTTTCAGGGAGGGACAATATGGTTTGGTCTTTCAAAGTGTAGTTGCAAATTTTTTTATTTTAGGAAAATTTTCTTGACTAGCAGTTTTCTGTATTTGTTCTGTTTCTTTACTCTCAGTTCCTTCCTTTCTCTACTCCTGTTATGCACGTATTAAATCATTTGTCCTTTTATTACTTCCTCAAATTATATGCAAATTATAGTCTCTGTCTCTGTCTGTCTGTCTGTCTGTCTGTCTGTCTCCCTATCTCTCTCTCTCCCTCTCTCTGGTTTATGTTTTTCTTCCCTTTATCTCCTAACTACCTAAAGTTATTATGTGTTGTTCTTATTTGATGTTACATTCCTTCCAGTTTAATCTTTATTTGTTGAATGATTTTTAGCTTTTTTTTCCATTTTGTCCAGCCATACTGGATTTCTAATTCTTTTGTAAATTATTCTTTACATGTTGCACCATTTCGTTTAAGATGTTGGATTCATTAGATATAGGTAGAGAATAGAAATCAGAAATAGAAAATTATAATGTTTTTCATCCTTTGAGTATGGTATTTTTCATCTTCAGGTACATGATATTGGTAGACATGTCATTTTGCTACTTATTCTAGCTTTTTTCTTAAACCAATTTTAAGTTTAAACTTTTGTTTCCTGTTGCTGATTTTTCAGAAAATTAGTTTTCCTGGGTTTTGTTTTTGTTTACTATGAAGAGGCGACATGACCAAGGAGTCTTTAATTTGTGATTGTAAGCTCTATCTCACAACAGTAGCTAATAACTAATAACATTCTGAGACCTTCTTGATCTAGTTTCTCATTTTCATTTGGGCCTTCTTTTTGTTTTGTCTGTGTTGATAGTGGAGTTTTTCTCAGAAGGAAGCCGCGTATGGTAGAGAGATTTGTCTGCGTAGTTTCTAGAATCCATGAGGACTTGACTGTTCTGATCCCTTCACCCTGGGGTCGGCGACCTGGGATGAGGAAAACTCCTCCCAAATCCACATCCTACCCTGCTGCACTTCTGGAAGAGTGGACATCTCTTAGTAACCTGTGCATCTTTTCAGACACACTGTGGACCCATGGAAAAGACCAATGTGGACCTGAAAGATCTTGTTCAGGTCCATATTGGTCTTTTCTCTCTTGCTTCCATAGCTCGCTCTCTCTCTCTCTCTCTCTCTCTCTCTCTCTCTCTCTCACACACACACACACACACACACACACACACACACACACACAATCTCTGCCTTTCCATTTGCTATTTCTCTTGCCTGTCATGATTCTTCTATTGGCCTAGGTTAATCCTACCTAATTTTCACTTTTTTTCCCCGACACTTTGAACTTCAGCTTTATAAGGTAAATTATACCAGCTCATCTTCCCCATGAGTGAAAATGCCTACACACTGCTAGCACCATGCCTGGTCTGTTCACTTCTGGATCCCCAGTTCCTGGACCACTGTAGGTGTGTGATGCATGATAATGGGAAAACAGTTATCTGGAGCTTTGGTGAGAACTTCAACCAGGAAGTCACATGTGGGAGCGTCATAACTATACTAAGCAATGTGATATTTCTTTAGATAGCTCAAAATCTTGGTTTTCACTTGTTTCAACTAGGGGTTCATTTTCTAGTTTGAATTTTAAAAATAGCACATGGGCATTTTGTTCTGGATCCCAAGGGTGAGTGATAATGCTCAATATAAGGTATGCTTGGCTAATACTATAAGAAAGGTTAGGTTGGTTAGAGGCTGTAGGTGCTATTGATAATAAATCCAGGTTTCCACACAAAGAACATTTTTTCATATTAAAGAATTATTACAAAAAAAGATTCTAAGTTAATCCAACATGATTTTCCAAGTGTGAACCATTAACCAAAAGACTTGTGAAATCTATCACTAAAGATATAAAGAATTAACCCAGCAAGGACAATGTTCAAATCTTCCACACTAATCAAGAATACAGATTTCACAAAGCACTATTCACATCGTAAACATATCCATGATTAATCACCAAGGAAATCTGGAAACATCTAGTGAGTTAGCGTGCAAACCAATCCAACAAATCATCGCTAAAAGTCATGGTGTTAAAACATAGGAGATTTCAACAAATCTCTTTAACATGGAAATGTAAGAGAACATTCTGGTGGAATGTTGAGAAAAGCATGAACAGACCAGCAGCAATACCTGGGTTTGTTCATAATAACATCTTTGGTGAACACAGAAATATCAGTAAGGTTACAATTACCTGCTTCAACACCATAGCAAACAAGTCTACACTGCTGGATTCAGAAGTTATGCTGAGCAAGAGGCAGGGTGCCCACACCCAGCTTCTGTCCAGCAATTCTCTGTCCCTCGCTTGGTGTGCTGAAATGCTAGAATCTGTCTCTCACAAGTACATAGGAGTACACTGTCTGCTCACTGAGGGACCACACATTGGCTTCAAAAAGCTGTTCCTCTACAGGAAGTGTATCACGTTTACACTTATTTGTATGGTTTTCTTGAAGATTTGAATTTGGGGTGGATATGTAGCAATCAGCAGCAGCTTTCTTAGCATGATTAATTTCTACGAGGAAGTGATGAGGGAGAGAGACAAATGACTTTTTGAGTACTGTTCCAGGCTTGTACTGGGCCCATTAGGAGAATGTTTTGTGCTCAGCATTGGTGAGTCCTTTACTAGGCAGTGTCGTATTTCAAAAGTGGAGACTCTTAAACCATACCTTGCACACCATATCCAAGACATTCCAGAGCTAGAGATGTTCACTACCATCCTCTGCCAGTTAGGTCAGAGACCAGAGAACTTCTGATGGAGTTAAGTCACAGCCCATCCCTGCAGAAGCTGGTTAACGTAAACAAAGGAAAAATTATTCTTTGAATAAAGCTTATACCTTGAATTGAGCCAGCTTGTGGCTTTAGCAAAACTTGGACCATTAACCCTTGCTCATGGGATAAACCAAGAAAAGAAACATAAAGAGATCGATGCAAAACCAAAATTACCTTTAGAAAGGAGATTTGAACAGGCTTCTCCTGCCAATGGTAATAATGGCATTGTCTTTTTAATTTGGCATGTGCTATACACGTGCTCTATGGTTTGATGGAATTGTTTTTATCTTCTTAATTTCTTCTCTGCATGTTGATTTTTCGTGAAATGCCAATACTGACAATAGCCTGAATCTGTATTTATATGGGCTATGGTGTTATGCAAACTTCATGAGGAACATGAGTTTGTGAGCTACAAACCCTGCAATGTAATGAATTACCTCTTATTTGAAATGAGCTGTGACAGGCGATATATATTCTCCTTTCTTGTCAGGTCTCTTCCCATTGCACAGCCACATATGGGTGGTGTTTGATCTTCAATAGATAATATACCAACTTTTCAATTATAATTTTAAGTGAAAAATGATGTCAAAATAGCTGTTTCTTTCTCAGCCCTAGATAACAATTAAGAAGTCCTACTTTCACTCAGGAAAATATTCTCTTTGATAGAGTACTTGGCTAGAGTACAAGATGCCCAAAGTTCAATCTCCAGCACCATAACAAAAGAAAATGCCTGGAGAGAGAGAGAGGGATGGGGGGAAGAGGGAAAGAGAAAGGGAGAGGGTGAAAGAGGGAGAGAGGGAGAGAGGAAGAGAGAGAAGGGAGGGAAGAGAGAGAGAAAGAGAGAGAGAGAGAGATTTCCACATGTAGCAAGAGGTTTTGGTTGTATTCCTAAAAGAAGAGTGGAAAAGGGATTCGGTGTTGTGTAGCTTCCCACCTTTTTGTGGCTATCACCTTATTACCCCTACCCTTTACCAAGTGAAAACAGACTCAGGAAAGTCACCCTCTGCCCCTGTTCCTTCAGTCAGTATTTATTGGTTCCCTGCTTTAGGACTGATGCTGGATTAGATAGTAGGAGAAGAGTAAAAATCTTCGTTCTGCACTCAAAAAGTTTATAATCCAGGAGAGAAGCAGAGTTATGCAATATCTAAATGAGATCAGACCGATAAGGATACTTTATAACTATCATCACAAAACACCCAACAATTTCAGCTCCAATGAATGAAACAAATAAGAAATGCTTTGGAAGTCCTGAGTGCAGGAAGAAGTCCTGAGAAGGACCAAGAGCCTTAGAAAGCATCTCCCACATGTCAGGTGTAGACCTTGGGCTTGTTGAAGCAGGTTTCAAGGCAGATATTATCATTCTGTTTCACAAATACTTAAACTGAGCTCAGAAATAATAAATTGTCCAAGATTATACAGCTAGTGCATTACATACTCACAATTCGGGGCCAGTTTAGTTTAAACTCAAAAACTCTAGAATATAGGTTGTGGAAGGGTTGGGACTTAGCTAGGCTTGGACTCCTCTATACCGACAGATGAGGAAAACCGTCCCCCCACATGTCATATGTCCATTAGTGGAACCTGATCAGAGGAGACAGATTATTGGGGAGGCACAGCAGACCTTGAAGGGTGCGTTGTTGTCTCTTGCTCCTCCCCTCTCTCAATCTGCTGGCTGCCATGGGTTGATCAGCTGCACCCCAATGCTTTCCCACCATGCTGCTTCTGTCTTGCAACCAGTCAACCATAAACTGAACCCACTAAAACCTTCATCCAAAACAAACCTCTCCCCCTTTCATTTGTAACTGTCAGGTATTTTGTACCAGCAAAAGGCAACTAAAATCTGGATAAGAGGTTTTAGTGTGGAATGATAGAAATCTTTTAAAAGTAATGTGCGAGTGCACTCTTTGGTGGAAGAGAGAAATGAGATCTTAATTCCAAAATAATTGCTGTAGAAAAAGAAGCGTCTGCCTCCTTTTCCGGCAGGTCATTAGAACAACTATTTCACAAAATGAAAAGCCTCCATTTCCCCTCAGATATCAAATTCTTGTGCAGGGACAATCCATTCACACACGTGTTCCCTTCATTTTACAGACACACTTGGCAAGTGCAAGACAAAATCAACGCCAACAACGTGGCTTACACAACTGGGAAGCTGAGCTTCCACACCGATTACGCAGCTCTCCACCACCCACCTGGGGTAAGAGGGGCGGCATCACTCAGTCCAGAAGTCAGGCCAGACCCGTGGCCTCCTGTATTTTGATGGAGAAGATCATGCATTCCAGCAGCTCATTCGTCTTATGGGAATCTTTCTCCAAACCGAGTCTCTGTGTCTAAATGCTGCGTGTACTCAGCATCCCTGAGAGATAGGCCCCTTCTGTGCATTGTTTTTAAAACATTTCTTTGTTCAACCTAGAAATAATTATTGGCACTCTGCTTTGCCAAGACAGATTTTAGGACAGTGGTGCACCTTGATGTCTTGCTGCACATATATTACTCTTTGGAAAGTTCAGAAAGAAAATAGAACCAGGCAGGTCAGGTCACATGGCCATCACTGGCAGCAGTGACTGCTGTAGAAAAGCATGCTGCTTCACTTGATGGCTTAGCCATGCTCTTAGCTTGGCATACTGTTTGGGCTCTGACTGGCTGATTGGTTCCTGCTTGCAGGTCACATGACAATAGACAATGCTGAGCACTGTTGGCGCTGGCTTGTTCTCTGCCCGACTTGGTCTGTTAGCCCCAGGGGCAATGGATAGTCCAGGCTTCTGCACACAGAAACTGGGAACTCTTCCATGAGCAAACTGAAGCACGGGAAGATTCTCAGGGCCCAGGCTAAGCATCAGCCCAGCGTGTCTTCTGCAATTCCTGCACCAGGCCCAGAATCAAGAGATGAAGGCACTCTTCAAGGGAAAAGCCGCAAACATGAATTACAAAAGGATGTGAATATAAGATCAGAATAATCTTCCTCTTTTGGAAACAAAAAACTCTATCCCAATCGGTCAGGTTCCCTATCAAAGACTGTGATGCTTCTTTAGCAAACAAAGAAATTCCCTAGGAGAATACCTAAGTGAAAGTTCTTCCCTGTATCTTCACAAAGTTCCCATTTTACTAAACCAAATTCATTTTTATGAAATCATTATTCTTCTAAACAAGCAAACAAAAACCAATTCTCAGAATACTCCCTTAAAGGATATTTTGCCCCTTTATTTAGAACTAAATGGAATGCATGAAATAACCACACGGAAATACGTCTCTTCAAAAGTAAATGAAAATCTGATTGATTCCTGAGTTAAAGAATGAGAATGGGCCAAAATCAAAATTAATTGGCTTTTCTATCACCATATCTTCAAGGCACCCATTCCTCTGGACGGTATTAGCTAAGCTAGCCTATTACTTGACTTCATATGTTTTAAATTATTTTGCTGGTTATAAAATTCCACATGATTTCTTTGAACTAGATGATGACAGAAAAATGGCCCCTATAGGTACCTTTTTGGGTGGGAGTTGGGGAGGGAGATGCTCAGTGTGATTTATTCTAAATGCAATTCTGAGATTTTCTGAAACTGATGTTAAATCCAAACTAATCAGCTCAACTCATCTGCCAAAGATTACTTGGAGTGGTTGGATGGAATAAAACATGAAGAATGAGAACAGAAAACTAAAGGTTCTATTTAAAACTTTTTAAAGTATCTTATGAGTTTAAGTTTTGTCTCTGAATTAATGGAAAACCTCAGAAAAGGTGGGTAAGTGACCTCATAAATATTCCTGAAGTATGGTATAGTATATGCTTGACATTTTCATAATATTTCCTGCTTTTTAGAGCACTTTGACTTATATTTCTTCATCTGATTCCCCTGACGTTCCTCAAAGGTAGGCAGGATTCATTGTCATTTCATGTAAGATGAAGAAACGAGGCCTAAGATGAAACAGTTTTATCTGGTGATGAGTTGTTGCAATTAGAATCAGGACATGGAGTTTATAATATTGTTTTATGATGGTCACCCAGAGTTAACACAAGAAAATGCAGGAAATCTATCTGCAACACCAAAAACATAGAATATTCAGCCAAGGGCCTGAATCCCACAGCAATGTCCCGAATCCCACAGCAATGTCCCACATGAGTCCAGATGAAAACCCAGAGCTCATGACAGTGCCTCCCACGAGTCCAACTGGAGGTCCAGAGCTCACAAGAAGGACTCACGCCAGTCTCTTTTACGGATCTGTGCCAGGAAGGCCCGAAGGTCAGCAGTGGAAGCTAGAAAGTCCATGCCAGCGTGGTGAAGGAGCTGTGCTAGTGGGATGAGGGTTCTATGCTGGAGCGGAGAAGTCACATTCACAACAAAGACCAGGGCTTTCCTGAAAAACACCACAGCCATCCTCAGGAACACAGAGGCCCTGAGCTCCTCCAACGACAAGCACAGCTAAGTACATGCCAGAAAGCAGCATGACGAGTTCATCCTGGAGACCAAGAGGCACACGTCTTCCCCTCTGGAGCCAGGAAGCGATCCTCGATGTGAGGACCAGAGCTTCTGCAGGAGAATCAGTGGCTCAAACAGCAGCACATAGGAGAACGCACAATGCCTCCACACCTCAACACAATAGCTTCTCTTTCTCCACTTCTCTATTTATGCTGGCAACTTTCCTCAGGTGGAGCATCTACACTCAGGGCCATGCTGATATAATCCAGCTGGCCTTAAGTTAACCCCCAGTTCTTAATCCATAACACAAGTGATTAATGGGGAGTAGAAGTTGAACCCAGGCCTGACCTGTCTGTACCACTGCTCGGGCTTCCATTTTGAGTGATTCAGGGGTTTCCTGGTGCCAAAGTCTGTGGTTTTCTGTAACAAAGGGGAAAAGGCAGTGTTACTTTAAGTCGAGAGAAAATGATCTGGGCGAAGAGGCACCTGCTGAGAGCCCAACCTGGCCAGTTCTGGTTGCAGGGGAAGAAAGAATATTTAAATCCCTTCAGATTCTGCCATAATGAACTCACAGAGTGCTTCACCTCTTAGGTTTTTGAAAAGCCAGCTGATATGTTTTAGGTATGGCCATGGCAAGTAATATCGTCTTTTGTGTAATTTCACTTTTAACACAGAAAAATCAAGCTCAAATCTACCGAACTCCAACTAATTCAAAAGCATGTATCTCAGTCCTTACACCTGCAAAAATGAAAATGAAAGTGTCCAATTCAGAAGACTGCTAGGAAAATAACCTACATGAGTCAATTACAGTTTGAGAAGAAGTTGTACACAAAATGATAAACATTGGGGAATTTGCATTGTTTTGGGGGCAGTGCAAGATGCAGAGCGGCACTAACCCGGAAGCAACAAGCCGCACGACTAAACCTTAACTTAAGATGAAATGAAATGTATACCTCACTTCTTCAGTCACCCTCACATGCTGCCAGAGCACAGCAGCCCTGGGGACCCAATGCTGACCGCGCAGGACTCCAAGGACACTTCCGTCCCCAGGGGGCACTGCTCAGAACCATCCCGAGGAGACCCAGCTGGCCGAGTGTCCCCCCACTGAGCCCTGGAGCCTCCTCAGGCTGGACATTTGCGCCTGGAGCGTTCTAGAGTAAAGTCAGACACTGGTATTCCATGGGTTTTACTTCAGCTTCGTAGTGACCATCTCGTCACTGAAGGTTGCCATTTCTTTATGCAGAAAACTCAGGTCTAAATTTAGACACTAAAATCACTCATCTGTGTCGACTTAGCAAAAGCACCTCCCAAACCCACCCATACTCTGCTGTGATTTGCTTTTCAGAATGAAATAAAGTTAAACACCCTCCTCCAAAACAAAACAACACTTAGTAAAACTAACCAGGACTGACCGTCTTTCTGGTTTCCTACCCCCAGCTCTGCGTGGGTTTGCCCACCCCTGCCACCCGCACTTTCCCCCACTGGTTTCTTACCTTTGCATATTAGAATCTCAGAAAGCTCCTGTTTGGCCCATCACCCCGCAAATGATACCTCATCTGCACCTCCGCTGGACCAACCTCCAACTTGCTCTGCTGGGCTACCTCTATAGCACATCAAGAAGTACCAGTTTCCTTTTCTGTCATTTAAGACTCCCCACGACAGAGTCCCAGGCCCCACTAGGGCAGCCTCCTCCTCCTCCCAGGCCTGCCCTCTGCCACAGCCTGGCGAGTGTCACCCAGGGACCCACACGTGCGGTGCTGCCAGTGCGCTCATCCAGCTGTATACCTCTCAGGTCTCACCCACCGCCCTCTGCCCAGCCTGCCCCCACCACCTCCCAGGCAGGAAGGGCTCACGAGCACACAATACCCTGCCATGCCCGGGTCTCACAGGTCTGAAGTACACAGCACTGGTTATGAGCAGCTTTTTTCCTCCTTGGCACCTCTTCTGGTGGTGCTAGGGGAACGGAGATTTTTAAAGATGGGTCAATTTTGGCGCATGCATCCCTTTGTGGCACCAGGAGAGGAAGTGCAGCTGTTTTAAAATCCGTCTCTCCCTCTCTGTCCTAGGTTCAGCTTCTGCACTGCATTAAGCAGACCGTCACGGGGGGCGACTCGGAGATCGTGGATGGGTTTAACGTGTGCCAAAAGCTCAAGGAGAAGAACCCCCAGGCTTTCCAGATTCTGTCATCCACCTTTGTGGACTTCACAGACATTGGCGTGGATTACTGTGACTTCTCTGTGCAATCTAAACACAAAATTATAGAGTGAGTACTTTCATGATATTGATTTCTCACAGGACTAAAACAAGTATCAGAAAGAGCTCCAAAAGTCTGAAGTTTAAGCAGAAAGCTTTGATGAGCTCTAAACTCTATTTTCTTTACCTTCAATATATTGTTAGTACAACAGAGAGAAAAAGAACTTATTTCTGTCTTTAAAATTCTTTAATAAGTTACAGAAAGTCTGTTCTTGATCAGCATTAGAGAGAAAGTACCTATGATGTCCTACACACTTCATTTTTAAAATATTAGCCCTAATCGATGCAGTTGTGCTGGTCAGAATCCTTTGGGCTGGAAGTGAAAGTCTGTGCCCCAAAGCAGGTGGACTGAGAAGTTGAGCATTACCATCCGGTCTCTTTTCTCTGTAGCTTTCTGGTTTGGCTTCATGCTTAAAAATGATCCTGGCATCTCCAAGTTTTTGTTAGCCTTAGACTTTCTAAGCACAGCAGAGAGCACTGTTGTTCCTCAGAGCTGTGACGAGGCTGGGGCAGCCCCTGCCCAGCCTGCGCCTAAGTCAGCCCTGGAGCCTTCACCGTGGCCGGTGCTAGAGGACTCCAGGCAGCCAGGGTGACTTGGTCTTCGCAGGCACAGACTTGGCTCAGCCAAGCCCTTCACCTGGTGAAGGAGTTGTCTCCCCTAGAAGACCCCGAGCAGCTAAGGTCATGTAGTGCTTCCAGACAATGTTTTATGTCTCTGTCTTTTTAATATTGTATCATAATTTCTCCTGTGTCTGCAAAAGCCACGTATTTATCTTTCCACTTGAGAATTCGCTTTTAAGGTATGTTACTCTGCCACAATGCAGTGCATTGAACCTCTGTTAATATTAGGGATTTTTTCCAATTTGAGAATTTTGTATTCTTTTATGACAAATGGCCAAGTTGTATAAATTAAATTGATAATGAAATCCCCGGATCTCCAGTTATTCATATGTCATATACAGAGAGAGAGTTCATTTATTCATTCAACAAATATGTATTGAGGCCACTGTTCTTAAATACTTGGGATACATCAGTGGACAAAATAAAGACCCCTCGGACAGCTTTCACTTTAATGGAGAAGGGGAGAATTTTAATTTTAACCATTAAAACAAATGAGCACCTTACAATTGAAATCTATTACATAGTTAAGAGTACCCAGTACTACAAAAAATAAATAAATAAAAAATTAAACCATCAAGGGCATCCAGAGGCTTAGTAAGCCTGGACCTCATGTCATGCACACCAGGAGAGTAAGATTTGAGCAAAGACTTTGGGAAGCAGTTTCCAGACACCAGGAGGGCAGAGGTTCTAGGAAGGCTTAGGAGGGTGTCCGGGATGTTCAAGGGACAGCAGGAGGCCGGCATGACTGGACATGGTTGGGGACAGGGTTAAGGATAGCAGCTCAGAGGGGGACCAGGAGGTGCAGAAGATCCCCAGCAACTAGGAAGGCATTACTTCTGATCCCAGTGACAGTGAACGACGTGGAGTTTGAGCAGAGGGGAGGCATCGCTGTCCTTTATCTCTTCTTTGATACAGTGGGAAAGAACCAGGACAGGAATAGAATGGAATAGGAAGCTTTGAGAGAGCCCGGCTAGAGACAACGGTTCCTGGACAGCAGAGGTCCTGGCCGTAGCTCCAGCATGTGCGGAAGGAGCTGTTTTTAATACCTCGAGCAGAGAGAAATACACTGTTTTACTGACATACAGGGTGAGAGGTGTCACAGGGTGATCAGAAGCAAGAATAGGATCTAGATCAAGATAAACCCGAGTTACTCTGGAAGGAGGCAATTGTTGAGGTGAGAAAGAAGAAAGGATGCAGGATTTTTAGTGACCATAACAGACCCCTTAAGCACTCACAGGTGACCTTTAAAAGTGATGGTTTTTAGATGATTTCAACCTGATTGAAACATTACATCATGGATGCCGTGTATCCATGTGTCAGACCATAATATTAACCCTGTTAAAATGTGTGGCAAACCCAGATTCTGCCAAGACACATTAAGATTTCAGATTCTTCAAGACTATTGAACAAGAGAGCTATAGGGTGATACTAAAAGTTGCCATCTGAAACCTGACTTAGGTTTAATGTTTTTTTCCAGCAAAATTCCAAAATACGGCCATTAACAAGGTCTCAAGGACATTCCTAGAGAACATCAAATAGTTAAAATTGATCCCACTTCAAAAACAATTTTTTTAACAAGAGATGAAATGAAGAAGATTTTCAGTCCAGGGAGACCACTGTCCCCTCAGTATTAGGTTCATTTCTTTTGACATTTTTGTGTCCTGCTTGTACAAAAGTCTTTGGGTCCGCTGAAAGACTTAATTATAATATAATACAATGAAAAAATAAACCAATGCAGAAATTAGGGAGAAACATTTAAGAATGAGAAGCAACAATCCTATTGGTCACAAGTTTCATCACATGAGAGTGAGTCCTTTACCTGCCGCGTGTGAGCTCTGATTCCATGGCCTGGCCTCGCTGATTCGGGGTCTTCTTCAGAATAAACAAAACCAAACAGCTCACACCTACCTCAGAGGTGGGATTTGTAGCATTCTTATATGACTGGCTTAGAGAATACTGAATGCATTTTAGCTCCTGTAATTCCCGTAAACCACAGCAATGTACCTCGGAGAGATTTCTAGTTCACTTCACAGTTACTAGATACCAAATTGAGGAAAGGGTCTGGACTTCTCTGTAGCACTGTGCATGTCTCTGAAGTCCAAAACGAGTTTTTCCCACAGCCTCACAGCAATGTGATACAGGAGGTAACACCCCAGTGGAAGTCCTACCACGAATGCAAGAAGCCCCGAGACACACCATACTCCCCTGAGGGATAACATTGTCACAAAGGGGACACTTATACACATAACTAGGCATTTCATGAATTATCTACTGACTTTTCCCCTCCCACAGGCTGGACGACAAAGGCCAGGTGGTTCGCATCAACTTCAACAATGCCACCAGGGACACAATCTTCGACGTTCCCCTGGAGCAAGTCCAGCCTTTCTACGCTGCCCTGAAGGAGTTCGTGGACCTCATGAACAGCAGGGAACTCAAGTTCACCTTCAAGATGAATCCAGGTCAGTGCATACCTTTTTCAAGAAAGAGAAAAGATGGATTTTTCCAGCCTGGCTCTTTGGAATGAAGGGCGGCCCGGTGTGACCACAGAGCTTGGCGATCGACCAGCTTTGCTCACCCAGCAGACCCCTAGCCCTGCCTCTTTCTGAAAGCCCCCGGAACCCAAACACTCCAGGTTTTAAGGATGTCCAACCCAAACGATAATACCTGCAGGACAAACTGCAGGCCTAACAGACTTCAGGTCTAATATTAAGACCAGTATCTTGTATTTTCTATCCTGCTAGACCATCATTGCAAGCCAAGGCTTGCACTTAACTATAGTGCCCCAGTAAGCAAAATTATGCTCACAGTTCTCACCTTAAAATAGGTAAGTAATCTTTATTCACAGAACTTACAGAATTTTTTTCTAGACTGTCTCTGTTACTTTTCTCTCGTTGCAGAGACAAAATATCTGATGCCAAAATTAGGGAGGGAAAGGTTTATTTAGCTTACAGTTTTGGAGGTTTCAGTCCATATTCAGCTGGCTAGAAGACAGGGTGGCATAGTGGGGCTGAAGGGCATATCATGGTGCCCATAAATAGCAAGAGCAAAAAGGACAAGAAAAAGTAAAGCAGGCTTCCTTCCCTCCCTTATATTGGATGCCAGCTCCCTCCCTGGGTATGTACAGCACTCACACAGTTAATCCCAGCACAAAACAAGGAATCAATTACAAACACTAGATTCAACTGCCTCCATGACTTCATGACAGTTGGGGGCCCCTAGACTCAAATCATAACATAGACCATCTTTAGCAAGTGAGGTGCCACAAAGTTGAACCATTTTTATTTTCTACTTAGGTTTTACTTGATAAAATGTATAATTTATCACACACAACATGCTGTTTTGGAGATGCATATATACTGAGAAATGTAAGTGTAGCTACGAAATGTATGTTTCATCTCACATATTTATCATGTTTATGGTGGTGAAATATAAAATCTACTTTGTTGGCAACTTTGAAAAAAGTGGGTGTGGTAGCTCATACCCAAAACCTGGAAAGGCTGAGGCAGGAAGATAAATTGGAGCCAGCCCTGGGCCATTTGGTTTCTTACTGAGATCCTGTTTCAAACCTTTAAAATTGCTTAAAAGGATTAAAAATGTACCTCTATACGCAGGGCCTGGATCATTCCCCAGCACTGGAAAATCAAAATGAATTTAAAAAGAATACAATACCTCATTATTAACTATAGTCACCATTCTATGCATTATATTTCTTAAATGTCAAGATTTTGTTATCTATAATACAAGGCATTATTTCTTTCTGCAATTAATTTAGCCAAATGGATGATTCTTCTTACTTGTAATTGCTTCTATTTCTTTTCCTTTTTCTTCTTTCTTTCTTTCTTTCTTTCTTTCTTTCTTTCTTTCTTTCTTTCTTTCTCTAAGTGTCTTACTATATAGCCCAGCTGGTCTTGAACTCCTAAGCTCACTTCTGAGTGCTTGAGACGGCAGTGGGCACCACTGTGCCCAGCTAAAACTGTTTTGTTTTGGGTTTTGTTGTTGTTGTTGTGGGTTTTTTTTTGTTGTTGTTGTTATTGTTGTTGTTGTTTAGACAAGGTCTCACTACACAGTCCAGGCTGGCCTCGAACTCACACAGTTCTCTTACCTCAGCCTCCCGGGCGCTGGGATCATAGGCACCACCACACCAGGCCAAAATTGTTTCCAACTGATCTTTGCATAATAAATTTATACTAGGAAGATCCATAAATCCATTGCCCAGTAGACACAATCGACTGACTATAAGCGTGGGAATATGTGACATGGAAACAGCATAGGAAAACACACACACATACACTCACACACACACACACACTCACCAGCTGGGATCAAGCTCCATCCTGCAGTGGCTTTGGGACGGTTCCCCAGCTCGGTGAAGCCTCCATCTCCTCTGCTTGAACAGAAGAGCTCCCACTCTGTGCGCCATCCCTGTCCTTAGCAGCATCTGACGCTGCTAACCGGAAAGAGCCTTTCCGGAAGGAGACGGAGAGGGCACAGTGTATCACGGCCCGGAGCTGCACGGCTGTAGGTTTCCGATGTCCACTGGGCATCACTGCCACCCAGACCGCCCTGACCCCGTCTCTCCCCCAGGCGATGTGATCACCTTCGACAACTGGCGCTTGCTGCATGGCCGGCGCAGCTACGAGGCAGGCACGGAGATCACGCGGCATCTGGAGGGCGCCTACGCCGACTGGGACGTGGTCCTGTCCCGGCTGCGCATCCTGCGGCAGGGCCTGGGGGCTCGGGGCTGAGCCTCTTCTCCGCCACGGCGCTGGGCCTCGCCAGAGCGCCTGGCCCTGTGCTGCCATGGCCAGCCACACCCCTCTCCTCCCCGTCCTGTGTCCTCAGAGTGTCTGCGCGCTGGGTGCTGATCGCTTTGGTGTCAATCAAACGCGTCTCCAAGGGTAGCTTTTTTAGAAGTCACTCTATTGCTTCCAATAAAGTTTGTCTCCCTCTTTCCCCACAACCACTATAGAAACTCCTCAAAAAATTAGGCATTGACGTTCCGTTTGACACTGCTGATATTTTCCCAAAGGAGTTAAAGGCATTCTGTAGTGCTGATCCACACACCCGTGTGTGCAAGGGCACAACTGCTGACAGTCAAACCCTGGAGGTGGCGTCTGTGTCACAGATCAACGGAGAAAACGTGGTATTTGTACACGGTGAAGTACTACCTGGCCAGGAAAAAGGATAACTTTGGGTCATTTGTAGGAAAGTGGGTGCACCGTGAGACCAGAACGTCACATGGCTTTTCTTCTATGAGAAACCCAGAGTACAAACAGAGCATAAGATAAACGACAGGTGATAGGAAGGAGGCAGGTAGATCTTTTGCAGATGGGGAGGGGATCAAAAGGTAGAGGAAGGGGGAGGGAGCGGAGGGGGGAAAGAACTAAAGAAAACAGTGAAAGCAAGTTGGAAGGAGCAGGGGAGGGGGGTGGGGAGGGGAGAAAGGAGAATTAACGCACCTTTTCATGGACCGAAAATGGGAAAATGGAATCATGTTCCACAAATGCAGACTAATAAACAACGTTTCTCAGAACTCAGCTCCAAACACGTCTCTGCTTGTGGTCTCTGGGGTCTCCTTCTTCACGTCACCCCAGAACTATCTCTAGCCTGCATGAGAAAGAACTTCATGTTTCCAAAGTTCTTTATAAGTGGATTATATTACCTCAATTTATCACTTTTATTACTGGATTATATCACCCAAATTTCCAATCCTCACCAACTCAACAACTTTTTTTTTTTTTTTGGTAATAGATGATGATAGCAAACCCAAGAATATACAGTTAGGAGAAAAATCTAGGTTCCCCAAATTTCTCTTGCCCAAAATAACTGTTGCCATGAATATCACCGTGCTCACCCCCACCAGCAGGTCTGTGCTCATTTGTTGCCTTCAATAAGAAAAGGGAAGCCAAGAAGTGTGCGGGCTTGTGAAAGGGCCCAACTCCTGCTGACCGCTGGGCAGTCTTACCTTCTGACTTGGTTTCTCTCATGGCCCTGCCTCACCCAACAGAGGAAGGCAGGTGTCCCAAAGCCACTCAAGTCTTCCTACTCTGGGGCCCAGGCCCCACCCTGCCTCAGGTGATAACATCAGCTTGAGTCCTGGGATACACAGAGCTTCTAGTGCACAGAACTGGGGGTCCAGCCAGGCCTCCTGGTCTAAACTGTAGCAGAAAATGCCCCTCCTCCCAGCCAGTATATGTTATTTTTTGTGAGTTGCCCAGGTAACAGTTCCTGTTACAGTTCCTGTTACTCCTGTTTCTCAGAAACAGCTGGTCACTGTGATGGGTGGCTGGTCATTTATGATGCATACTCTAAGAACCAATCAGAGAGGGCCACGTACTCTGCTTCTGGACTTCCCACTTGCAAGCTCCATATAAGCCCTAGATCACCAGGGATCAGGGCCTGACATTTTTTTTCCTAAGGTGAATGTCCAGCATTAATAAATCTGTATCCTAACCCTGTGTGCCACTTCCATGTTTCTGTTTGCCATAGCACAATCACTGACACCACTGTAGGGACAGGTGCCCGAGGCCACATGGAAGCATTGATCCCATGCATGTTTTACTTTGCTTCCCTGTAACCTACACAAAGCAGGTCCACAACAATGGGAGTGTGGGTGGGGGAGACACTGGACAGCCTGAAGTCTGGAATGGAGACCACCTCACCAGCTCAGACTCCCTTCCCCTGTGAAAGCCTTCCTTTCTGGAAGCTTCCTTGTCCTTTCTCCTACTGTAGTGTGTAACATATCTGATTCCCTTGAACTTGAGAAGGAATGGGCTGGGCTCTTGTTCTTCCCTAAAATGTCCCTGGAATGACAATGGCCGAGTTCACTGGTGGGGGGTGACCAGATTCTAAGCTGGAGTGACCCCAATCCAGCCACCCCAGCATCTTCACTAGGAACTTTCCAAGTGACACTGCAGTTTTACCCATTTGGTGGGTAGGCTGAGGGCCCTTCCCCCACTAGGGTGACAGGTCAGCAGGAGGGTTCAGTGTCCCCTCCTGGCAGCATGGTTCACAGGAAAACAAGCGACCCAGACTGGTGAGGTGAGGAACTCCAGAGGCTGCACTGAACTAGGAAAATGAATAGCAATTTCAGAGCAAAGATGGGAAAATAATTTTCCATGGTAAGTTGCAGGAAAGGCCTGGATAATCAAGAATAAACACAAGGCATGGGTTGACCTGTGAGAAAAGCAGGCCAGGCCATTGGTGTACAGTTTGGGCTGCTTTGATGATCAGTCAGCCATGTGTCTTTGAATCACAAGTCCTCTCCTTAACTTCATTTTTTTCCTATCTGAAAATGAGACAAATAACAGTTCTCATTTCATTACATTTTAAAATGAAAGTTTAGATAAAACAATGCTTTATCAAATTCCTCCATTAGTCCTATCCCTGGTCCTTTTTAAAAAGAAGACATAAAGCTTCCAGCCAAGTCCCTGAAGATTATGAGTCAATAGATCTGGGATTAGGACCAGGGATTGTATTTTTAGCAAGGATCCCAGGTGATAAGCATCATTGGAAAAGTTTGGAAAATAATGATACAGAGTATCAGCATAGTTATGGCTGAGGGCAGGAACTCAGTAGACATTAACTGTTAGCACTTAGAATAACAGAGGCTGGAGAAGGAGCAGTCAGGGTAGAGTGAGAAGGGAGGAGAGACGGGGCCAAAGCCCGAAATGTCTAATCCATGCTGCATTACAGAGATGGTGTTTCATCTTGGAAAGCAAAGGAGAAGCCATTTAGAAGTTTGTATGCAATAAAGTGCCTTGATCAGATATTCACTTTTAAAAGATCCAGCTGGCTTCTCCAGGGAAGGAACTGTAAATGGATAAAACTAAAAGCCAGAGATCTGCTTATGAGGTTACTGCAGGAAGCCATATGAAAAATTAAGAACTGACACAGAACACGGATTGGGGTAGGAGAGAGCCAAGAAGACTGAATGGAGAGGGCTCAACCCACTGGGTGTACAAAGAGGGGGAGCTCCAGGATCTCTTCCTGGGTCCTTGCTAGGAAAAGAGGTTGTGAAGAGGGAAAGACCTGGCTGTGGCAGAAGGGAGAAAATCAGCTCGATTTGGGACAAGCACCTTGTGCTGCCCCTGTGCTGGCCACTGGCTTCACACATGCCTGGAACTCCGGACAATTTGAGATCTATGAAGCTCAGAGATGATGCTAGAAATCACCCTGGCTTTCCTGGAGTTATGTAGTGACATGACCAGGTCACACCCTAATGGGTTGACGGTGAGGTAATTCGATTATAGAATATACACAGGACACAGGTTTCACCCGCATCCCAACAACCCTCTGACGTCTTGTATTCTGTCTCCTGAGAATGGCACTCCAAGCCACCTCTGCCACCTTGTGGCTTCCTTCTCTGCCACCAATATAATTTCTGTCCTGGGAAGGAGAAACAAAAGGATTGGATGCATTTGCAACCATTTCTGAAGTGTCATAACCAACGAGACACGTCCTGGGCTCCAGCAGGTAGTGGTCACCAAAGACGATTGGCTTTCCTGGACAGAATTGTGCAGGGAACACCTTTCCCCTCCAACATCCCTGATGGAACTTGGATAAGCATTCACCCTGACTGGCAGCGTAGACACACACCGCCTTGCACATCTCTGACTTGACTTGGTGAACGAGAGCCGCCTGGCTCAATAATCAGAGCAATCCCACGGTCACTGTGATGTGTGACCCACAGCACCCTTGGTGCTGTCTTTCTTTCCAGCCGGCCCTAAAAGTCAAGCAAATGAATATTGGTCACCAAAAGTTAAGCAAAAGAAGGAATTCTCTAGAAAAACTAAGTGGCATGGAGGGGATTTTTCTTCAGGAGTTTACACTACGAGACAGAAGATATTTCAGAAATCCAGTATCTTCTATGCTAAATGTTAACTGAGGGGCAGATCTGTGCAAAGCTCACACAGTGAGCATGCGATGGGCATGGAATCTGGTTTGGTTCACATTTCTGCAGCTCTGCACAGGCTTCTTCATCTGTCTACAGGAAAATTCCTCTTTCTCTTTCAAAATCCAGCTCACATTTGGCCAACAAGCTGGTGGAAAAGGTGTCCCCAGCTCTGATCCCCTAGGCAGCAATAATTTGGCAACTACCTTCAAAGGTGTCTTTGTGGTCTCAGGAACCAGGTAGGTGGTTATAAAACCCTGGGGGAGCACCAGCCAGGAAGGGCTGTATCAAAAAGACAGATTACACCCTGGTCACAGGCTCACCAACCACAGGCCCAAAAACTGATCTGTTCCCTGGGGACTCACACGCAGCCCTGTGTGACTTTTGTTCTGCGCCAGTGTCAACTGCCGTGCAACACAGAGTAAGTCCCCCTCTGGGATTAGGTAACAGACAAGCAAGCTTGTCCCAGCAGAGGACTCTGAGATGGCTTGTGAGCTAGCTCTACCCCTGCTCAGCCACCCTCACCTGCACGGTGACTCACAGGGTAAATAAAACAGAAAATAGGTAGAAATAGTACATACGTTCAGAGAAAAAAATAAACAGTAAGAAATCACTAGTTGATATCATTTTACAAATAGTTGTTCAAGGTACAAAAATGGAACATGTAAAGTAGGAATTCAAACAGAGAGACTGCAAAAAGTTCTGTTCAACTGTCCAACAAAAACTTAGTAACATGGTTGTCAATCCTATACACTTAAACATACATGCAGTTATCCATATCTTCATTTATGTTTAGATTAAACAAACTAAAGGAGATTAAAATCATTCTGAACAAAGAATAATAGTATTGCTGGATTTCACATCATGATACTCCATGATCAGCACTGGGTACTGTAGTGTCTTCTTTTTAAAACTGAATTTAAAGAAAGACTAAACAAAACAGAAAATGGATAGAAATAATACATAATTTCAAAGCAAAAAATAAACAGTAAGAAATCACTAGTTGATGATTACAGGTTGTTATTCAAATAGTTATTCAAGATACTAAAGTGGAGCATATAAAGTGGGGATTCAAACAGTGAGACTGCAACCAGTTGTGTTCAACTATCCAACAAAAACTTAGAAATATGGTTATCAATCCTATACACTTAAACATACATGCAATTACCCATATCTTCAATTATGTTGAAATTGAATAAACCCAAGCAGGCTAATATCACTCTGAACAAGGAATAACACTATTGCTGGGTTTCACCCAGTATCAGCACTGGGTATTTTAGTGTCTCTTTTTCTTCAAAGTATCTGTTCATTTCATCAATTGTCATAAGATCAGTTCTCATAAACTGTTTATAGATTCTACACATGCATGTGTCTTAACATGTATTTCTTTTTTTTAATTTTGAAAGTAGTAAAAATGCAACAACACAAGACAGAACAAAGCCAATCAAGACAATGCAGTGAAATTGGTACAGGATTTCACAGTAGGATACTGGGATAGTAGTAATAAGTACTATGGCATATCTCTTTGACTTAACAATAGTTGTCCAGTCAATTAGGTATTGTAAAACCAAACCAAAAATATAAAACCAATTGAGAATACTGAATAGAGCAAAAGAAACATAACAAAACAGTGAAAATAGCCTATGCCTTCAAACAGAAGATTGAAGGAAATCCCCCATATTTGCTATACTGCATATGGTCATCCTCCCAAGAGATGTTGAAAAATCTATCCCCAGTAGCTAAGTGGGGAGGGGGCAGGGAGAAGAGTACTTGATTTTCAGCCCCTGGGGCAGTAGGCTTACAGGTGATGGTTCTCCTCCAGGCCCAAGCTGCAGGTGCTTAACAAGAGGGTGGGTGAATTAGCTGCCTAAGTTCCTCCACGGCCGGGTCTCTGGAGCTCTGTTCTCCTACTGGCCCGCGTTGCAGATGCTTACCAGGAGGGTGGGTGAATAAGCTGCCTGAGTACCTCCATGGCCAGGTCTCTGGAGCTCTTTTCTCAGTAGCTGATAATTTCACAAATCTTGAAAGGGGCTATGAGCATCTACTTCACAAAGCTCAGGGCAGTGCCAGCAAGATCAGCACAAAGATGAGACTCTTCCGAGACACACTATAATTGGATTGTCAGAAGCTAAGGAAAACTTTCAAATGCAGTACAAGAAAAATGACTTCAAGACATAGGAGGGCACCCCCATGTAACTACCAGCAGATTCTGGTTGAAATTCTATGAGCCAAGTGAAATGGGAGGGTATATTCAAAGTGTAGGGCAAAAGTTGCCAACGAAAGATATGAGCTGTGATCAAAAATGTGCTGTCAATGTTTAAACTTTACAAGTTCATTACACCACTCTTGATCCTCCTCAAAGGACTTCTGCTTACTACAGATGCACTAATCCCATTTTTCTTGACACTTCCTGCATCAATTCCAGAAGTTCTCCTTCCTAAGAGCCTTTGTGATACATGATCAAAACCACGCTGAAGGCTGTTGCCAAGATTCGCCCAGCAGAGAGGCTGCTCACCAAAGCACCACTGAGCCTCTCCATTCGCCTGACAGCTGGATCTAGCAGCATGAGGTCACATGACTTTGGCTCTTCCCCAAAGTCAAAATGACCTTGAACCACAAATGTTTCAAACCAGTTTAGGAAATTGAGGCAGCAGGGTTCTCTATGCTTATACTGTATCAGCCATGAGGAAGAACTTAAATTGTCTCTGCTTGCAGATGACATTTTCATACAGAAAACTCTAAACATTCCATTTAAAAATGTTAGAATAACCAAGTTCACCAAGTTCAATAAAATTGCAGAATATAAAATCAAGATACAAAAGACAACAAGTTTCTCTTCTGTATGCTAGTAATGTACTATCCAGAAAAAGAATAGAGTGATCCAATTTGCAATACCATCAAGAATTAAATACTTAAGGAATTTAATCAAGGAAACAAAATACCTGCAAACCTAAATTACAACACAAAAATGAAAGAAACTGGAAGAGACACCAAACAGTAAAAATAATTCTATGATTTGTGTGGAACAACAAATTCAAAGTGATCTTGAGAAAGAAATATAGAGCGGGAAGAAACACACTTCCTGAGTTCACATTATATTACAAAGCTATAGAAACCATTACAGTAGGTACTGACATAAAGACAGACACACAGACCTGTGGTACCTACAGAGACTGGAAATAGATCTACGTACATGTGCCAACTATCACAGACGTCACCAACTCATCTGTGACAGGGCACCAAGAGAACACAGGAGAAAAGAGAAAGAGTGAATCTTCAGCAAATAATGAGTCAGATATGACAAGATTGTTAAAATAATTCTAATAGAAATTTTTACGCTATAACTCATACACTCTCATAACGGAAAAATAGACAACAAGAAAAAACAAATGCCAAGTAGAAGAATGATGGAAATTCATAGAAATAATGGAAACAAGATGCTGGTGATCAAAGCCACTGAGACAGAAGCTGAGAAGGTCTTTGAGTTCACAAGTAGATGGGACATGAATAAGGAAAGAATCCCTGAGCTAGAGGACATGGAAGTAGGAATTCCCAAATGAAAATCAAGTTTAAAAAAAGACTTAAAATGAAAAGAACAGAGTATAGAACTGTGGGATAAAAATAAAGTGTATAATATGCAAATAATGGAACCCCAAAAGGAAAAGACAAGAACAAAAGCAAAACTTGAAGCAATAATGATTAAAGTTCTATATTAATGTGGGACCACAACCCACAGATCCATGAAGCTGAGGTAGCCCAATAACAAACACATGTATACCATGGTCAAACTTCAGAAAATCAAAGAGAAGTCTTCTTAGAAGTCAAAGAGAAAAAAAGCCTTCCCGATAGAGAAGAAACATCAGAAACCTCACCAGCAGTCAAGAAGAGAAAGAAGTGAAATATTTAGGACTGAGAAAAGATACCCACCAACCTACAACCCTGAGCTCTGAGAAATACTTTCGCAAAAGAAAAAATGGAGAGGTTATAGAAAGACCTGCCCTGCAGGAAACAGTAAAAGAATTTGTCCAAGGAGAAGAAAACTGATATAGGTCAGACACTCAGATCAAAATAAAGAAAAGAAGAGTATCAGGGATGAGCAATGAAAAATACCTCAGATGCCAGCAGACTTCTCAAGTACTTGGTGACATTTACCATGAGTCAGTGTCTCCGGTGAGAACCAGCCTTCAGTCAGCTTCTTTTGGTTGAAACATTAAATACCATGATCATATCACAAGACTTTTGGCTTTCGTTTAATCTTAGGATCTTGGCAATGCTGGGCTGCGTGCTTTATCCCAGAATGCTTCTCATGTTAACAATGCTGATAAAGGTCACAGAGCTAGTCTGTGGGTGTCTAGCACCAGTGATTACTACACTAAAGACTCTGGCTCCCATCTTCACGGAATCTTAGGGTCTGACCTTAGGATTTCATAGACACCCTGAGATTGTATGTAAGATCACAATTTTTGCACGAGTAACTGAGATCCCCTATAAAAACCTTAAGAACCCATTCCTGTAGAGTTCTTATCAAACCCTGGAAGGAATATATAATTTTATGTATTATATATGACCTTACGTGTAATCTTATATGTGACTATACATACAATCATCTGTGCATAATCACACATAAAATCTTTTATGTTTCTACCTTTAAGAGAGTCAGAACTAAAAACACTTCCAGGCCACTGTCTTAGTTATCATCACACTAGGTCTTTGAAAGGTGACGATTTCCACGTCTTCCCAAGAAAAGAGGTGGCTTCCATGCTTGTCAAGCAGGACTTTCCATCAGAGGAGGCGCTTTTGTGTCCAGCTTTACTCCAGAGCTCCTGGTGACCGAGGATGCGGTTCGGTCCCCTAGATGGGTGTTTCTTCATGAACACTGCTCTAGATTGACCCTCTTCCTCCTGAATGGACCGAGTCACTCTCCGCAGTCAGCACCTCCGTTGGTAATCACCCCCGAGGGAAGGAGCAGGAAGGAAGCAGCCTCAGACCAAAAGTGCATCCTTTCAGAAGGCCCTGCCCTCCGCTCATCGCCAGGAATCCCCAGTCCCCAAACCTTTCCCCAAACCCACCTCCCACTTGACTAAAGGGCCCTTTGTGTACTGCAAGCCGCAGCTCCGTCCCTGAAATGCTTTTCTAACTCCTATTTATGGATTCTGAAAAAGAAATCCATGGCTGAGCAGAGGCTGTTCAGTGAAAACCTCGACTGGCTTTGAACTGCATTCTTGGTATGAGAATTTAATTAGACACACGAGCAGTGTTAGAAGAAGTTTCTTTGAGAGAGTGGAGCCATTGTTTCTCATAACTCTCATGAAATTGCTTCATAAACTTAGATTCCTTCCCCCTTTCCAGAAACAATGAAATAACCTTTTGCATAACTCTTTGATAAATATTTAGATCTATAAAGCAAAATATGTCTTAAATATAACTTAATTATTTCCCAAAATACGATATGATTAGCAGTAGATGAGATCATTTTAGAGCTTCAGAGATAAATTTTTTTTTAAGTATTTAGTTGTTAAATACTTCACAGTAGTAATTTCATAATTACGGAAAGCAGTGTTGGTTTTGCATTTATGGAAATGAGGTAAGGTGCTTTTCTAATTGAACGTAAGTAATTTTTTTTTTTTTAATATTTCTAGTAAGCCAGGCATAGTGGTGCCTACCTGAAATCCCAGCACTCAGGAGGCCAAGGTAGGAGGATCATTTTGAGTCCGAGGCCAGCCTGGGCTACAAAGTGAGTTCAAGGTTAACCTGGACTGCAGAGTGATACCTTATCTCAAAAAAATAAAAAGTTAAAATACTACTAATAGCACAGGTAATATTTTAAGGTAATATTCTATAGTCTGAAATTTTAGGAACAAGCAAACAGAATCCCAGAAATTGCTGTCCACGGCTCCAGATGACAAGAGACCCAGATAGAATCCAAGCAGAGTTCAGCCTCCAGGTCACTTCCCTACACACCCTGTGCGGTTCTTCATTTCCCTGGGAATGACGATGGCTCCTTGCTGCTTCCAAATGTCCAACCATCACTTGACCTTAGAGGACCCTCGGCAGCCCCAGAGTGGATTCAGATGAACACAGAGGCCGTCTGAGGTGTCTAATACTCCTGAGCACCTCAGTCAGTGCAAAAGTTCTCAAAGCTTGTTTCTGATTGTGACCTTCAACTGACTCTCCCTCAGATTCAGCTGGCCTAGGTCTAGGGACAGGGACATTAGCCAGCACCTAGGGCATGGCGGCAGGTGGCCCACAAACCACACTTCCAGCAGCCATGCTGAGATCCTTGGTTCAGAGGAAGCATTTCCATTCTAACAGGAAAGGCCTCAAAGATGGTTAACACCCACTAAAGGTTACTTGCTTTCCTCTCCTCGAGAACTTCCTTGTTTCCCTTTAGTAACCTGCCAGCAAAGTGAGATGTCCCTGAGCATGGTGGTGCATGCCCACAGTCCCACCTCTAGTGAGGCTGAGGCAGGAAGATCGCCGTGGGTTTGAGGTCAGCCTGAGCTGCACACTGAATTCAAAGCCAGCCTGAATCACATGACAAGCCCCTTCCCCAACAAAACAGATATCCCAAAGAGAGGATGCTTACTCTACTATGCATTTAGCGTTCAGCACTCAGAGCCCTCTCTCAGCCCCAGGCAGTCGTAGGTCTTCCTCAGCCTCTTGGCTACCGAGCCGATCCTTAGAAACCCAATTTTTCCCAGAAGTGGTTACTGTAAATGTCATCCCAGGGTTTTCTGTATAATGAATTACTTGATTTTTCTTTCTCTTGGGCAAACATCATGATTGCATTGCTATATTCACAGTAGAGAACATGCATGGGGCCCGACCAACATGCAATGAATATTTGCTAAATAAATAAACAAGCACAGGAGCATGGATCTCTTGCTTTTGGAAATGACCCAAAATTCCTATTTGATTGGTAGAAGGGGGGATTTCCCTTGTTTTTATTCTTGAAAAAAGTGGAATTTCTATATTATGTGGCTAGGAAGATCTTGCTTATAAATGCTTTCAAGTTGCTGAAATCAATACAGTGAGAAAACATAGAATGCTAAAAAGCGGGGAGATGATTTTGGCTTATTTGTGTCTGATATAAGCAAATATCCTGAGCTAAGCATTCTTTGGAAGCCATGTGGAAAATATCACTATCACTGATACATGATGAAGCCAAATATCACTGTGGTTCCGCTCCAAGCATTGTCAGTGTGCTAGCCAAGCTGCTCGGTACTCTCTATATACTCACGGATATAAATCACAAGGTTTCCCTCTTTACACAGTTATGCAGAATTACAGATCCTACTTCCAGAGTTTTTCTGGGTTAGGTCACCCTTAGAGAGACATATCTCGTGGAATAATGGTTCGGTGGCTGGGAGCAATAAATATGAAGATGTGGTTTCATCATAAAACATAAATCACGAGTGCTCCTTTTTTAATAACCCTGTATCAAATTGTAGTTCTTTCCAAGCTAGTAAGCTGTGTTCAGCACTGCAGGGAGAGACCTCCATCTCAGACCAGTGGAGGGAACAAAGGCAAGCAGGGAAAACAATGCAAAGATAGAAATAAGTGCAGAAAACAATATTTAGCATCGCCTTTTTCCTCCTATACAATTTGCTTTCAAAATTTAAACAGTGTCCTGCAAACGCTGTCCCGGACTAGAATGAAAACAAAACCCGTGTGAAAGATGGTATTTGGGAAACTCTAAGAGGTTCTGACTTTGCATGGATACAGATGGAAGTACTGGTGGAGGTTAATAAAGCACCTTCTTTCCCAGGCAGCCTTACCATTAACTTTAGAAAGCAGTGGAGACAGAGTGAAGTTGGTGAGGCACGGTAGGAGACACCAGCCTTCTGCCTGCTCACAGAGATAGCAGCAGGTATGCACACAGCTATCCACATGCAGAACTGGTCACGGAAAAGCTCTAGAGTACAGTCAGAACCTACAGCACAGAGTAGAACAAAGATGAAAATAACTGTGCAGAAACTGGCTTGGCAGAGACGTCTGAAGACAGCTAGGGATAAAGAGAGCTCCCTGGATCTCCCACCAAGAGTACTTGTCCGATTTCCAGTGCTAAGAACCTGCTGCCCTTTGCTAGTGGGAAACCCACTAGCATGTCCTGCCACAGTCATATCCACCATGTTTCCCAGACAAAGGACACAGGAGTGCAATGACCGTACCTGTGGCTTCTGCTGTTCCCCTGGAGAAGAAGGTGCTGCTGAGCTCCACCAGGCACTGTATGTAAGGCTGAGCCCCAAAATGGAGCTATCACACCCGGCCTCACACTCACGCCAGACTCCAAAGCAGATGTGGTTGCAGTATCTTGGTTTCATATCCATCTTGTACACGTCCAAACACCAGTGGGTTCCAAGGCTGCTCCACATACATCCCCATCTCAGGTGCCAGAGCCACTGCCTGCAAGCCAGACCCCAGCACTGCTGTCTCTCCACACATGTCACGTCCCTGGGGCAGCTTCTCCAAGGACATCTCTGCCCTCAGGTCCTGGAGCCTACCACGGATAGTCGACTGTGCTATGCTATCACCAGGGCAGTGTGATCCACATGCCAGACCTGGCATGATGAAAGGTCCATCGCTTCCTCCATGAAAGAAAACAAGCTCAGGAGGCCCCCAGGAAGCCCCTTCAAAGACACGAACAGGCCTCTGCCACTGGAGATGTGCACAGCCAGGGGACTAAGGAATCCTACCACGTTCAGTGAGGTCAACATCAGCTAATCAGCTGCAAAGAGACTGCACTCCTGCACCGCTGTGAAGCAGGGACCCCCACATTCTACACCACCAGCATCCAGAGATGAAAGTCTTTTCCCATCAAAGCCCAAGTAAAATATCAGTGCAGCTCCTATCAAAAGTCCTGTAACACACTTGGCAGAAATAGAAAAAAACAATCTTTAAAATAGTGCAGAAACAGTGAAAACAAAATTAAACAAGTGGGCTACATCAAACAAGGCTTCTACACAGCAAAGAAACAACACAGGAAACTAAAAGGCAACTTATGCAATGGAAGAAAATATTTGCAGACCACACATGTGATAAGGACTTCATATCTGAAATCTGTAATTCAAGGGTAAAACCAAATAACCCAATATAAAAATGGGCAATGGATCCAAATAGATAATTTTCCAAAGAAATCATAGGAGTATCCAATAAGTCCATGGAAAGGTGTCCAGTATCAGTCATTGCAGGACAATGTAAATCAGACCTGCTCTGAGACATCACCTCACACTAACCGGAAGTCTGCTCAATAAGACAAGCAACCCCAGTTTCGGTGGCAGTGTATGGGTCCTCGCACACTGTTGGTGGGATAGTAAACCAGAGTGCTGGAAAACAGTCTGAAGCTTCCCCAAATCATTAAAAATGAAACTGTCATACAATCCAGCAAGCCCTCCACTGAGTATTTGCCAAAAGAAATGAAATCAGTGTCTCAAGGAGAGAGTTGTGCTACCGTGTTCATGGCAGCATTATTTACAATGGCCAAGACGTGGGAAAAACCTAAACGTCCATTAACAGATGAAAGAAGTATCATTTGGCCAAAGGAAAGGAGGAAATCGTGCCATATGGATGGACCCAGAGCACATCACAATAAGTAATCCAGACACAAAAAAACCAAACTCTACACACTCTCCCTTATATGCTATATTTTTTCTATTTTTATTACTATAATGAAATACCTGCAACAGGCTCCTTCAGAGAGAAAAAAGACTTACTTGGCTCATAGTTTTGCAGACGTGAAGTTCAGGGGCCCCACCTGGCATATTAGTTAGGGTTCTCTGGAAAGAGAGAATCAACAGAAACGCATGTATTATTATGCAGGGATTTATCATGCAGCTCACAGGACGGGAAGTGGGACAGTCCGTCATGGCCCACTGCTTTCGGGAAACTTGGAAAACACAGGGACTACTCTACTCTGCCCAGGAAGACAGAGGCCCATAAAGAGAGGGGTCAAGGACACAGCGCCCGTCCAAGGTCGAAGCACTCCTAATGCTCACTGAAGCGTCTCAGCCCAAGTCTGCACTGGGAGGCTGAAGGACCGGAGCAGAGAACAATGTCCAAAGGCAAAGGCGAGGGGGGGGGGGCTCCTTCTTTTCTTCCTTTTTTTTTTTTTTTTTTTTTTTGCTTTTTTTAAAGTTTTTTATTACATGTTACATTGCATGAAATTCACATGGCTCTCAGGGAGTAACTATATATATGGGGTAATTCACTGCTATAAATTTCCCTCATAGCATGCTTTCCCATGCCCCATAATTTCCAGGATGTTGGACTGGCATTATCATTTAATTCTAGATAGTTTGAGTTCTTCTTTAATTTCATTTGTGACCCATTTGTTGTTCAGTAGGATGCTAATTTCAATGTGTTTATGAAGTTTTGTGGCATATCTTGCCACTGATTTCTACTTTTATTGCACTATAGTTAGATAATATGCCTGGGATAACTTCAATTCCTTTGCATTTACTTAAGCATGTCCTATGAGCTAGTATGTGGTCTATTTTGGAGAATGTCCCGTGTACAGCTTAGAAGAATGCATATTCTGATGTTGTGGGTTAAACACTCTGTAGACATCTACTGTGTTCACAGGCTTGGTTCATTCTGTTATTTCTTTGCTGATTTTTTCCTCTGGTTGATCTATCTATTTGTGAAAATGAGGTATTAAAATCCCCCACTACAATTGGTTTAGTGTTTATTTGATCTTTCATGTCCATTAATATTTGCTTTTATTGGCTGGGTGCATCTGTATTTGGTGCATATATATTGATTTTGTCATCTCTTCTTCTTGAAGTTTTCCCCTAACAAGTATGTAACGACCTTCTTTATTTCTTTTGATCACTCTTGGCTTGAAGTTCACATTATCTGCAAATAGAATAGCTATCCCTGCATTTTTCTGGGTTCCTGTTTCATGGAGTATTGCTTTCCGTTTTTTACTTTTAGTTTATAAATTTCACTTTGAGTTAAAAGTGTTGATATAAACAGTATATTGTAGGATTTTTTAATTCATTCTGTCAGTCTACTTCCTTTATTTGGTGAATTGAAACCATTTGCATTGGTGGTTATGACTGATATGTATTGGTTTATTCTTATCATATTATTTTCCTGTTATTGGTTCCCTATCTTTCCTCTAATGTTTAGTTACTTGCTCTGTCTGGTAACTTCTTTCTATTAGCATTCTTGGAATTGTGATTTTTGTTCTCTCTCTCTAGAATATCTTTCAGAATACTGTGTAGAGCTGGTTTGGTGGTCATGAATTTCTGCAATTCTCTGTCATGAAAGTATCTTGGTTTTCCATTAGTTATGAAAGATAATGTTGCCGAGTACATCAATCTTGGTTGGAAGTTGTTTTCTTTTAGAACTTGAAATACATTAGTCCAACCTCTCCTTGACTTAAAGCTTTGTGATGAGTATTTTGCTGTGATGCTGACTGGATTTCCTTTACAGATGATTTGTTTGTTTTCTCTAATAGCTTTTAATATTCAGACCTTGGGCTGAATTTCTGGAATCGCAATTATTATATGCTTTGGTGTGAATTTATTTTGGTCATGATTAATTGGAGTTCTACATGCCTCATTTATCTGTACATCAAATTCTTTTTCCATTTTGGGGGAGTTTTCTGCCATTACTTCAGTGAACAGGTTTTTTGCTGTCATTTGTGCTGAACCTTTTTCATGAACTCCACTTAATCATCTGTTGTTCTTCTTTGCCTCATCTTTAACCTTTGAATTATTTTTCCATGCTCCATGGATATCTTTAAAAGATCTTTGTTTCTTGGGGTCACTAACTGTGATCCCATCTCCTAGGTTTGTGATTCTGTCTTCACTTTTATTCAGTCAGTTTTGCAAACTTTCTGTGGAATTTTCAGTTTCCCAGATATCTGTTTGAATCTGTTTGATGGATTCAATTTCTTTCCTGTATGGGGCATTCATGGTTTCCATCATTTTCCTATGCTCCTCTATTATTTTTTTTTGTCTATGTCTACTCTACATTTACTGAGCAAGTCCTTATTATGGTTATCTCTTTTTTTATTTTTATTTGAGAGATTATTTCTTCTGTGATTGCCTCTAGAGCATTATACGTATGTTTGTTTTGTTTTGTTTCATTTTGTTTTACTTCTGCTATCATTCCTGAAAATTCAGGTGGGTGGGTTCTGATTTTCTCTATCTCATTGTTCCCTGAATTTTTTCTGTATGGCCTAGAGGTCTGGAGTTGTATTTTGTTTCTGAAGCTTATCATTTTCTATTTTTTTGCTTTATTTTGTTTTCTGTGTTGATGCTTATAAATTTTTTATAGTAGAGAGTTTTATCACTAGTATGGAGGCTTCCCTGGGAAATGTCTGTTCCTCAGAGACGTCTTCTAGCTGTTGGTGGCTCTCAGTCTTTGTGTTTGTCCCAAGGTCTTACTTTCCCATTTACTAAGGATGAGATGTTGCTACTTGGCTCAGCACCCAGTACTTTGGTACAGGACTAGGTGCTGCTGACCGTTATGACCCCAGACAATGACAGTGTTGTCATAAAGGGAGAACAACTGATTACAACAAATATAATACACTGGCTAAGTGTTACAATTAGCAATAACAGTAGCATCAAGCACAGTCTAGAACTTGACAAACTGTGGTAACTGTTAATTTGGTACCTCAAACCATAAGGCAAGTTCTACAGTTACATAACAAAATCCAACATAACTCAGGAAGTTGTATGCAAAGAATTTCCCCTTAGTAGTGATTTTATCTTGTGGTGGGGGAATCTAGCAGATGTAGGGGCAAAGCTGAGAGATAAATGAATAGAAATACAGTAGAAGGAAGGCTGGAGGATGAAGAATGATCGTGCAAACTTTGGGAAACTGGAGAAGGTGGCTGGAGAGAGAGAATGAAGGAAAAAGCAAAAGATTATTGAAATGAATCAGAAAGACTAATGACAGTGTTTACTTACATGAAAATATCATAAAATCAAGAGAGATAGGGGAAGAAAAGAGTTAATAGTACAGAACAAAAATAAAGGTAAAGATATAAACAATCTAAACAAGAAAAACTACCAGGCAGATAAAGCAAAATGAAAGAAAGAAAAATAATAGTAATAAAATTCTTCTAGTGTCCAGACTCCAGTGATAGTGCCCAAGTCAGATCCTGAAACTGCTGGGCACCCTCACCAGGTCTGCAGTAGGATTAACACTGGATACGGAGCTGATTTGGGGCTCTAAATATGGGGGCTGGGGCCAGAGTCTTCAGCCAGGAACTTTGTGCTGTGGACAGGGTGCCTGTTCACATCTCACCCTGTCTGTGTCTGTGTCTCTCTCCCAGTTGCTGTGGCACCCTCAGTCAGACAGACCGAGGGTGCCCCGTCGTCCTGTGCACACCTGGCTCCTCTGGTCCTCACACAGCCTCCCCTGTCCTGCTTCCTCCAGCATGCATGTCTCTGTCCTCTTCTGCCACCCACGCAGTTCAGGTGGGGTGAGGTGCTGCGGGCAGACTCACTGCTGCTGCCCTCTGGGGAGACAGCTGGTCCCACTCCGATCCCCTTTGCCAGGGGACAGTGCCAGCCTCCCATTCATTGCTGTGTCATGGCACAAGGTTGCTTAAATTCTCCTGAGCTGCTGGCTGCAGGGCAGGAGGGGCCATGCTGCTCCACTCACGACCTCTACTGCTGCTGCCACCACTGCAGTTCTGACCTCACTGACCCACTGCCTCTGTTGCCACTGCAGGGACAGCCACGCCAGCGGGTCCTGCAGGAATCTCCTCTCCTCTGTGCAGAGGAAGGCGAAAGAGGCTAGGGCCTCGTACATCCATACTTGTGCAGTCCCTGCATTTCTTGGAGATTTCACAGTATGGTGATAGTCACTCAGCACGCCGGCAGCAGTGTCACCAGATCGCCATTGGAAACAGTCCTGTATCTATGTTTGGTTTGATCTACAAGCCTTCTATTTCAGACTGATTTTGGCATCAGGTTGTATGTACCTCCCTTTCCTCCAGTTACCTGTGCTTTTAGTTGATTTTTTTTTAATAGCTCCAATGTGGCTCTCCTCAATTCAATCATGTTGAGTTCTCCCTTCTTTCCCTTTTTATTCTGTCCAGGCTACAATCCTACTGGGTGGTGCCACCCACAACCTATAGAAAACTCCCTGGCCTCCAAGACACCCATGGGAATCTCAATAGGGACTATCATGACCCTGCCGTTCTTGCATCCTTGCATGAAGGGGACACTGTGCTGGTCACCACTGACGTAAACTGCTCCTGAGCCTACTTCAATCATTGCTTCAGAGGCCTTCGAGTACCAGAGCACCAGAGCACCAGATCCTAGAAGCAGCCCTGGCATCTGGGGCATCCTCGGGTTCTTTCCAGAACAGTGCTGCCCTGGAAGTTCTCTGAAATGAATTTGCTCTGCTCCACCCTGGATCTCAGCAGGAGAGATGACCCCAAAGATCTGAGATGCCTTCAGGGCATCCTTTCTGCTGTCCTGATGCAAAGCCCTTGCTTTCTTTTCATCCTTGCCAGTCCTTTAATAAGCAGTCACTCTGCTGGCTGCAATTTTAGGCAACTTTTTTCTGCTCTATCTCTGGTCATGCTGCCAAATTGCCAAATCTTTCCACTCTTGACCTACTGTAAACCTGACTGAGAGCATACAGTCATTCCCAGGCTGTGGTCTGAAAGATTCGCTTTGAAATTTCCTCTGCTGAATCAGTTCATCTGTCCTCTGTAAGCTTGGCCTCCACGAAGCCCCAGGACGTGGATATTATACAGCTGAGTTATTTGCCACGGTTATAGCTAAAATAGTTGTTGGTCCAATTTGCAGAAGGATCCTCATTGCCATCTGAGTCTGGTTCCCCAATTTCCTCATCTCCCCAACACTGCCAGGATCCCCCGTGACATTCCACTTACAGCATTCCAGGCTTTCTCTGACCTCCTCCCAAAAACTCTCGCAATCTCTGCCAGCAAAACAATTCCAAAACTGCTGCCACATTTAGAGCTACAGTTTTTATAACGAGCTATTCCTAGAACCAATGTTATGTTTTAGCCAGTTTTTCATCTGTATAACAAAGGGCCTGCAGCAACTTTATAGCTTTATAAAGGCTGAGATTTATGGAGCTGACAGATCTGGAGGTTCAAAGTGCAGGGCCAGGCCACCTCCTCAGCTGCATCTCAGGTCACATCCCTGGGGAGAGGGTATGTGAAAAAGCGTCACCTCTGCAACCAAGAAACAGAGACATCCAGGGTCTGACTTGCTCTGAAAACAACTACTGGAGACCCTTTCCATAGCACCAGTTAGTTACTGGGGGCCCCTGCAGTGAGTCCCCAGGCTCCTGCCAAGTGTTACCGTGCACCGTGGGAAGAAAGAGCAAGAAGCAAAACTGGGTGTAGCAGGCGTCTGGGAGGACCAGTTGTTCTTGGGGAACAAAAGGCCTCAGAATCTTGGCATTTATTCATTACATCTGAGTCAAGGACAATGGGGGAAGGGCAGTAGGTGTTTCTGGGTGACTACAGTGGGCTGGTAAGAAACGTTCTTTTTTCTTTTCTTTTGTGAGACAATCTCTCACTATGCAGTTCAGGCTGGGTTTGGACTCACTTTGCAGCCCAAGCTGGTCTTGAATTTGTGACAATCCTCCTGCCTCAGCCTCTAGTGCTGGGATTACAGATTTGCATCACCAGACCCAGCACTGGTAAGAAATATTCTTGCAAGGACAGGGTCAAAAATGAGAGAGGTGCGGGGCTGGGGATTTAGCTCAGCGGCATAAGCGCCTGCCTTGCAAGCAGGCAGTCGTGAGTTCCATCCCCGTACCGATAAAAAAAGGAAAAAGACCAAAAAAAAAAAAAAAAAGAGAGAGAGAGAGAGAGAGCGAGAGAGGGGCATATGAGGAGGAAACTGGAGGCTCCCCAGGTGCAGGTCTTATCTTGATCTGTGAGCATCACAGCAGTCATTAGCTCTAGGGTTTCCAGCTGTGACCAGAACCCAGCAGGGAGTTTCCAGGTTGCAATCTGGCTCAAGGGCAGGCCAAGAACAGGCTCAGTTCACACTGATAACCCCCAGCACTCCTTCACAAGAATCGTTGTGAATCGCATGAGTGCTGCCCTAAACCCTTCTAAGGGAACAAGGCCTTGACCTAAAGCAGAGGCCCAGAGTTTAATTCTCAGGTTTACTGTGTCTTTAAGACCTTTAGGAATTTTTTTTTTCTTTTTTGAATAAGTTTTTTAGCCAGGAAAACAGCTTGAGCAACTTTTGTGTCTCAAAGCTACAGTAAAATCCCCACTTCATCTCCTTTCCACCTACCTTCCTTTTTTTTTCTTCCCTACCTCCAAAGAAGCTCAAAAGATTTCAAAATAGTAGTGAGGTAGGAAATCAGGACTTGGCAAATTGGTGGGGCAAATGAGCATGCCCTGTCAATAACAAGATCCAGAAGCAATAAAGCAGTTCCTGAAGCCCCGCACCTGGAACCAATCAGAGAGCACGGTCTTCAGCTATCGTGAGAACTGAGCAGGTTTTGATTGGCCAGCCTAGACGTGGCTTCAGCGTGAGGCCTAGGAGATACCAAAGGTGGCCACCCTTGGGATCCGGCTTATTGTGCACGCTCTGAAATAGTGGTCTGGTTGCTTCCCACAGACCACGTTCTTTTCTCACCTTTGCTGTAAAATCTCACAACCTGTGTGCGTATGTTGACCAATTCTTTGTCCAAAAGTAGAAGAACCCATAAACCACCTCTAGAAGGAGATCTCGCAGCCCCTCTAACAGTTGCAGATAGGTAGTTTCCGAGATTCTCTTTTCTGTGTCCAAAACCCAAACCCTTACCCTACTCATGGGATTGCTTTTCCTAAGACCTTCGGCAATCACCTAGGACCTCATGGGTGCTGTGTGCACTGTCCACTTGGTTCATTGCCCTCCTTCATGGAAGTGGACACAGCCAGAGCCTTTAGCTATTGGTTAATATTCACTTTGAAAGTAATTGTTATCCTTGGGCACTGTGATCTCAGATGCCCAAAAAAAGCAGGTCATCCAGCAATATAAGAACTCTGGAGGCAGAGACAAGAAAGTGGAAAGTCTGGATCCAACCTGGATAATTTAACACCTTATTAAGACTGTGTTTTAAGATTCAAAAAAAAAATTTCTCACTGTCAAGGAGCTAGGTTCAATCCCCAGAACCAAGAAGATAGAGAGCGATAGAGAGAAACAGAAGGAGAGGGAGAGGGTGAAGGAGGGGAAAGAGAGGGAAAGAAGGAGAAGAAGGACAAGGAGAAGGAAGAAAGGAAGAAAGAGAGAGAGAAGAGAGGGGGAGGGAGGAAAAAGGAGGAGGGGACCCCCACTGAACAACACATGCCATCTAGAACAGATAGGTAAATAATTTTTTAAAAGAATAAATATATATATTTAAGGATAAATATATATATTTAAGGATATTGATAAGCAACAATGTCAGACAATACAAAAGTCACTACAATGAGGTAGTGAAAATAACAAAAGAAACCCAAGAGTTAGAGTAAAAAACATAATCTGTGAGACATAAATTTAGTTAGGAATAAACAGAATAAATTTAGTTGGAAATATTAGTGAGCTGGACAACAGATTAAAAAATACAAAATACTTTAGCAAACAAGACAAAAAACCAAATGGGAAGTAACAATTATAATATCACTCAAAATGATATTTAAGACAAAATATCACAAGATATAAAGAGAGACATTGTAATATGCTGCAGTATGTTTACCAGTTGGATCGCTCAGGAAAAAGATGTTGGTTTATTGGTTACCAAAGAGTCTCAACCACTAGTGCCCACATCATTGTGACCCACTAAAAGGAACTCAAGGTTTTGGGGGAAAAAAGGAAGTATGCCAGGACCATCAAAATGGATAGTTTCAGAGCCAGAGGAAAAGCACAGGAAAGGCAGAAAGTCTCATGCAAGAAAGAAACAAGCACCTCATCGTGAGTCACCTCAGGGCTGGGGGAGAGCTCAGTGGATGGTACTTAGTGACCAAGCACAAGGTGCTGGCTTTGGTCCCCAGCACCATGAAAAAGGAAGAGGAAAAAGAATCACAGGTCATATCCAAAGGACACAGCGCCAGTTTGAAGAGAATTCCACTGACCAAATACTGGTGAATTAGAGCAATGAGCAATGGGACAAAATGTATAAATAGAAATCCCCACATCCATACTAATAGGAACAGTTGGAGGTGCATGGAAAGCTTTCCTTCTGTTTAGAATGCTAATTAACAGTGTGTGAACCAGGGGCAGAGTCCGGTGGTAGAGTAATTGCTAATGTAGAGAGAATAATAGAAATAGAAAACTACCATAGCAATGGTAATTTACCCAAATAAAAAATCACCAATAAATACTGAAATGAATGGATAAACGTTTGCTGAGAAACAATAATCTCAAAATAGGTCCTCCTATAATACTCATGAGTTATGTATTTATTAACTACTACTTAAAAGAGGACTTTATAGTATGAGCGAGGGATCACTGTCACACTTAGGAGCCATGGTTCAAATGTGCACCATGTGCTTCCCTCTCTGAGGCACAAGAAGAAGATAGTGCCTCTTTGTGCCATTCTTGTCAGTGGTAGAAAGTATACAGCCTTAACCAAGCAGGAGAAATTATTCAGACAGCCCCCACCAAGGAACACGCTGCAAAGCACCTTGCCTGTGTTTGTCAAAAAGTTCAAGGTCATAAATGATAAGGAGAGAATGAAGAACCTTCCAGATCTGAGGACACTAAATAGACAAACCGACTTACACATGACTTTCGACCCTAGATTTGACCTTGGAAAAAACAAAAGGATAGGTTTACTGAGGACATTTTTAGAATAATGAAAATTGTAAATCTAGTCTGTATTGGAATGGTGCTATCACACTAGTGTTACTTGATTCTATGAGCTGTCTGATGGTTTTGTAGTTGAGTGTCCCAGAGGTATTTAAATGTAAAAGATCAGTACATCTTCAACTTGAAGTAAAAAAGAACAATATGAATATAAATTAAATATACAGAGAGAGAGAGAAAATAAAAAGCTGGATACAATACACTTACTTTTAGAGAATCTCAGTTAGGTTTGTACGGAAGCCCTTTTTACTATTCTTGCAGCTTTTAATAGAAGCTTGGAAGATGAAAGAATAAAAAAAGAATGTTTAAAGTGGATAAAATAAAATCTTGTATATTTAAACATATGTAAAGCGCATAGTGCTGTGACTAGAATCTTGATGATAATCAACAAATGTAGCTATTATGCAATCTAAAGCTCTCACCACCTACCTATGCATACATTGATTGAATTCTGAAGAGGCTAACAAGTTGTGACTTCTCTTTTTATTCACAGGGCTATTGTAACACGCCTGAGTGTTTTAGTTACTGGACCATTCCAGAGTTTTCTAAATCTATGCAAATGTGTGCTCACTTAACTTTTTTCACATATCTTAGTGAAAAAGAAGAATTCCAATAACCCTTGGTATTTATACAGAGCACATTGGTAAATACTATTTCATTGTATACTCATAATTATTCTGTGTGCCATTGAAGCTATTACTCATGCATGATAGATAAGAAAATGAAAACAAAAATTTTTAAGTGATTTATAGCTAATAACTAGTGTGGCACAATTGCATGTTTTATGATTCCAAATCTATAATTTTTCTTCTATTTACAGTTAATGTTACCATGTTATTCAGCATTGACAGAATTGTACGTGATTCCAATAAATTGAGAGAGCCATAAAATCTAGCCAAACCATGACTGGAAATCCCACAGGGCAGTGTAAAAGAAAACTTGATATGCATAAAATTAAAACTAGCTCTACATGTGAAAGTTTAGATGCAAAGATAAATAAGAATTTATCTTAAAGTTAGATAAATTTCTTCACACACTTAAAAGACTTACATCAGAGATATACCATGGTCCTGAATGGAAGAACTCAATATTATACAAATGTCAATTCTCCCCAATTCAATCATAATATAATGAAATTAGAACTGCTATTCCTACTGGGTCATTTGTGAACTATGATAAGCAAATACTAACATTCTAATAAAAGGTAAAATACATAAGAATAGTCAAACACATGAAAAACCAAAAGGAAAGCTAGGAGTGTCTACTCCACCAGATGTCAAGCAAAGCATGGCACAGTAATGAAGACAATTGGCACAACAATAAAAGACTCTTCTGTGATACAGGGTAGAGTGCAGAAATGGATCCATAGCTTTATTTATGGGAAAAGTGAAATTTCAGTCACTGGGGAAGAGATGTTCTTTCCAGTAAATAGCATTAAGTAATTGGTCATGCATTTTGAAAACATTACATTTAGATCCCTAACTCACGCTATAAGCAAAATTTAATCCCAGATGGATTATGGATTTGAGGTTAAAAACACAAAATATGACTGTGTAGTAAAAAGCAAAGAAAGCTACTTTATTGTCACAGAGTAGGGAAGACCTTCCCAGACTAGATGCAAAACCTAGGAGGTGAGGGTGGGGGATTTAGCTCAGCGGCTTAAGCACCTGCCTGGCAAGCTCTAGGTTGTGAGCTCAATCCCCGGTACCAAAAAAACCAAAACAAAAACCTAGGAGGAAGTAAAGACTGGACCTCACAAAAATGTAAAATTTCTATTCAACAAAAGTCAACCTGAAGACAAAAGACAACCGACAGACTGAAAGAAAATATCTGCAAAATATTTAATGGAGAAAATCCAGAGAACTACAGATTAATTTTTAAATGATGACTTTTCAAACTTGGTCTCTGTCTCCCAGTGGAAGCTGGAGCTGGGAGCTTCTCTGCAGGATGAATGCTTGAGGCAGCTCCCTTAGGGGTGGCTCAGGGCTCCACTTTCTCTTTTTTTGTCTTTTTCCTTTTTATCGGTACCGGGGATCGAACTCACGACTGCCTGCTTGCAAGGCAGGCACTTATGCCGCTGAGCTAAATCCCCAGTGCTCCACTTTCTCCTGCAGGTCTCAGCAGCTTGGGCCTCTGTTTGCTTAGAAGAAAGAGGGGCGAAGTATTCACCGGCAAAGGCACCGTCAGTTCTCAGTAGGTGCTGAATCCCAGGTAGTATACATTCACGGGTGAATAAGATTGATTGTGTTCACATTACTGATTTTGTTTAGTTACCATCTTTCCTATGTGCTACAGCTTCCACTGGGAGACAGAGACCAAGTTTGAAAAGCACCACTACCAGGACACTGTGTCTCCTGCCCAAATGACAGGAGCAAAAAGCCCTCAGGGGCAGAGTATCGGCCCCTGACACCATCTACCTCGCACTGCCCTGCGTCTGTGGCTGTCTTATCTTCTGTGACAATGCAGGGTTCACTACTGTGTTCACGTCTTGGGCTCTGAGATGAGGATCTATACTGGATTATCCAAGTGGGCCCAGCGTGAAGGCAACAGTTCTTCCCAGAGGGTTGGGATAGGGTGAGAGCAAACCACAGGAGTGAAGAGAGAAGAGGAGAAGGATTAAAAGGAAGAGTGGAAAGGTGGCCAGCATTTAACTTGGGAAAAGGAGCCAGGAGCCAGGGAAGTCAGGCCATCCCTAGAAGCAGGAAAAGGTAAGGGTGTGATTCTCTTTCCGGAGCCCCCAGAGCAAACTCTTAACCACCGGCATCTTGATTTTAGCCACATAATATTCATTTCAGGGTTCTGAATTCCACATCTGTAAAATAATAAATGTGTGTGGCCATAAGTCACTAACTTGGTAATTTTTTAAATTTTTGTTTCCAGTACTGTTTGCAGAAGATAATGCTTACATTCCTTGAGTGGCGTTGGCACAGGTGCCTAAAACATCTTCTCTCTCTTCTCATTCCATCCCTTGTTCCCCACCCCTTGCCTCTCTTGCTCTCCTTTCCTTTTGCAAAAGATCTGTCTCCCTACTTCCTGTTACCTTTTATTTTGTCTCTATGTGCACTTTGGTTTCTCACTGTCTTTGTTACCTTTCTCATGGCTGAGACAAAACACCCAACACACACAGTTAAAGAAGGGAAGGTTCACTGCAGCTCACACTTTGTAGAGGTTTCAGTCCACAGAGGATTGACCCCAAGGCAGCGCGGCGTGGCAAAGGAGAAACAGCTCATGGCAAAGCAGGGCAGGCAAAAGGTAGCAAACAGCAGTGACAGTAGCAGCCCTCTTTCTGTCCCTTAGTCCATCCAGGGTCCATGCACTCAGGGCAGGTAGCGCTCACACCCAGGGTGGGGCAGCCTTAATCCAGCATCCCTAAGAAGCCCCACCTGTGACCCATGAAACTTTGGTGGGGGACATCTAGATACAAGCCATGGCGCATATAAGAGGAACCATAACATGTTGAGTTGTGTGCATCTGATTTATTTTACTTTACATTATGGTCTCACTGTGGGACCATTTTCTCACAAATGACTCAAATTTACCCTGATCGCACAGAATTACACCACGGTGTATGAATCCCACATTTGCCTTGTCCATTCATCTGTTGATGGACACATAGGACATTTCCAGTAGCTATTCTGAATTGTTACTGCTATAAACATGGTGTGCATGTATCACTGTAATGTGATGCCTTTATCTCTTTTGGGAAGACAGCTAGAAAGGGAATAGGGGGCCAGATGGAACCTCCAGTTTTAGTGCTGTGCCAACTCCCTGTGCTGATTTCCATGGTGGTGGCATTAGTTCACATTTTCAACAAGGGTGCAGATGGGTTCCTTTATCACCTGAGACCTTGCTGGCATTTGTTATTTGATTTCTTGATAATGCCCATTATTTCTGGGGTAAGACGGAATTTCAGTGTTGCTATAATTTGCATTTTTCTAATGGTCAGAGATGTTGAACATTTTTTCATGTATTTATTAGTCTCCTCTGGGGCTGCTGTTTCTTCTCCTTTTCTTCCTCCTCCTCCTTCTCCTCCTTTTTCCTCCTCCTCCTCCTCCACTTCCTCCTCTTCCTCCTCTTCTTTTTCTTCCTCTTCCTCTTTCTCTCCCTCTTCCCCTTCCTCCTCCTCCTCTTCTGGAAAGAATATTCATTTCATTTGCCCATTTTTATTGGGTCTTTTATCTTGGGATGTTCTAAATTTTTTTATTTCTTTATATATTCCAGATGCTAGTCCTCTGTACAAGGAATAGCAGACAATATTTTTCCTCATTCTTTAGGCTGTCTCTTCACTCTGTTGACTGTTCCCTTTGCTGTGTGGAAGCTTTGGATACAATCCCACTTGTTGATTCTTGATGTTGTTTCTTGAGCAATTGGCCTTCCAGAGTTTTACCTACTTTATTTTCCAGCAAATTGTTTAATATTTAAATTTTTATCTATTTTGATTTTAGTTTGAACATAGTGAGAGGTATGGATCTAGGTTCAGTCTTCTGCATGTAGATAACCAGTTTTCCCAGCACCATTTAACCATTTATTAAAGAGGCTGTCTTTCCTCCTGTGTACGTTGTTGGCCCTTTGTCAAAGATCAGCTGGCTGAATGTACCTGGAGTTGTCTCTGCTTCCTCTGTTCTGCTCCATTGATCCACTTATCTGTGTGTGTGTGTGTGTGTGTGTGTGTGTGTGTGTGTGTGTGTGTGTCAGTGCCAGGCTGTTTCTACCACTGTAGCTTCATAATATAACTTGAAATCCAGGACTGTGATGCCTCCCATTTTGTTCTTATTACTCAGGATTGCTTTTGCTATTCTGGGTCTCCTCTGGTTCTATATGAATTTTAGGGTTGTCTTTTTTCCTAGTTCTGTGAGGAATGCTATTAAAATTTATTTGGGATTGCATCTGAGCTGTGTATCAGTTTTGGAAGTATGACCATTTTGGGCTATATTGGTTCTGCCTGTCCAGGAACAGGGGATGTCTTTCCATTTCCTGATGTCCTCTTCAATCTCCTTTTTGCTATGTAAGCTGATAATTCTTACAGCAGTAGTAGGAAATTAAGACAGCCCCTCACTCCAGAGTTGGTGTGAGCAAGACACCAGGGGGTCTTTGAGTCTCCTATCCATGGCTTGGTCCACACTGCCAGCCCCATGCTCACAGCCCTCTCTCAAGACAGCGATGCAAGGATCTCCCAGCACCACCTGGAGGAAGAGCAAAGTCAGGGCCTGCCTGAGACTGCAGTCCACCTGCTCCTTCCTTCCCACGGATGAGCTTCTGCATTTCTCCGACTAGCCAACGCTCTGCAGGTCAATCCTGCCCACCGCTTCCACACCTCCATGCACACCTTGATTCAGCCAGGACAGCAGAGTGAGCATGGTTGATGGGAAAGCACCGAGCTTGGAAACACCCCAGCTGTGTGGCTCAGCCCAGCCCAGCACCCTGTGATCCCAGGGCAAGAACGGACCGGGGACCAGGCCAAACACCTCCACACGGCTTCCAGATCTACAAGTGCCAGGAAGAGGGTGACTTAGAAGGCAGCGATGGTGCTGTCTATGGTTTCCTGTGGCCCCTCCTCCCTGCCAGTCACTGCAGTGCAGCCCTTTCCAGCTGCGTGAGTCGGCCACAGATCCACAGAAAGGAGACTGGATGGGACAGTGTCCCTATGGGCCGTCTGTGCCCCATGCTCCTGGACTCACACTCCAGCCTTCGAGAGGGGCAGGCTCCAGCTGCTTTGTGCCCTCCCCTCCAGCACCCCAACTTTGCTGGAGCTCTTCCCACAGAATCCTGGGAGAGAACCCTCAACTTACAATTCCAGCTTCATCTGTGAGGCTGACCTTGTTTCCACATCAAAGCTGAGACCCAGAACTCCTGCTGGGGCCAGGTTCACGTTCTCTTCTGTTGGTTTTTTATGTACGGACACTTGCACGTATCCTGTATCATTTTAACAGAATTTAGTCCTCGAATCTTTTTATTTTCTTTCCCTGCTCACTCTTTGGTTGTATTTTCATTGTCCTTGGTTTATCTCTTGTCTTCATTTCTTGTCTCCATTTGCCTTAGATTCTTGTCGTGATCTGGATTACTTGTTTTACCCTGCCTTGGTTCCTCTGCAGACACTTTACTATTCTTGTCTAGCCAGTTTCTTTATCTTTTCTGGTTTACTTATGTCATGGGAAAGCGGTAGAGAGATCATCTAGGGAAACAATACTCCAGAGACCAAGCGAGAGAAGTGGAAAGGTTGTCTTCAACCCTGACCTGCAAATTTATTCTCTGGGTAACTTCTCCCTGTTAGCTAAAACTGTTACTAGTGTAGCAGGTAAGTAGCTCAGTGGTAGCGGACATGCTTGTGCCGAGGCTCTGGTTCCACACCCAGCACCCAAAACAAACAAACAGAATTAGGAGCAGTCTGCTGTGAGTTTGGAACTGTAACAAGTGGAGCAAGGTCTGTCTGAACACAGGGCTTTATGTTCCCCTGCTGGTGAGAGACAGGTCTAAGTCAAAAGGGACCCCAGGCAAAAGGGACCCCAGGAAAGAGCTCTGTGCACTTCCCCCACCCTCCAAAGTCTGCAGGGCGCACTTCTGAGCCCCCAGAAAGGGCAGAAACTGACCCTTTTTCTGAAGTGAATTTGCTAACCAGCAAATTGTGGTTTTTACTGTACTGTAGTTTTATTATACTGACCTATAAAACAGATCAATTTTAAAAACTTTTTAAATTTTTAAACTATTGTGCAAAGACATGAAGTGACATGTCTTTGCACAATAAATAATTTTAAAGCTTTGTTAAGCTAATAAAAATGAACATTTTAAAAATAACCAAGCAGACTAATCTTGGAACAAAAATCTAGGTCTAGTACTCCACCACTTATGGTATATTGTTGAATATTTTCTTTATATAATGTTATTTTTAATTTCTTCACAAAATCATCTACAAAGTTAAAAGTTGCAGTTTATAATTAACAAAGGAAACTTGTGCTTTTAATTGTCTTTATCAGAATAACATTGTCTCAGAAAATACTTGTTCTATATGTAATATTTTCTTTAGAAAATTCAAGGCAGTTTCTCTCTAAATGGAGGCCATTTTTATATTACTGATTAAATATAAATTGAGTCCAGCCATTCCTCAAGTCTCTGATTTTTGCATCTTTAAAATATCTCCACACAAAAAAATTTAATGAAAATTTTATTACCTGGCACGCTATTAAAACAGTGGTCTCAATGACTTCCAAATTCAGATGCCACATAATCTGTCTTTTTAATTCCAACCCACTCTGGAACAGAATATAAGTGTATAGCTAATTAAATTAGGAGCTCCGGAAAGAAACCTCTTCTATGTCAACACAGCCCTAAATTCCAGTGAACAGTGTTTAGCCTGAGACAGAGCCTGAACCCTGGCTTTATCCCTGGATTGCAGGGCCCCATGGTCATCAGAGCAGTGGCCTCAGCTCTATAGCGACACCTCGGGCTGCAGACCCTGCTCCAGCCAGAGCCTGGCAAGCAGCCCTGTCTGTCCCTGGCGCCGTCCTCCAGCAGCTCGGGTCTCTGCACTGAGAAGGCACAGTTCCTCATCACAGAATGGCTCGCGACTTCTCCCAAGGTAAAGAAAGCACGTGAGGGCCTGGGGATTTAGCTCAGCGGCATAAGTGCCTGCCTTGCAAGCAGGCAGTCGTGAGTTCGATCCCCGGTACCGATAAAAAGGAAAAAGACAAAAAAAAAAAAAAAAAAAAAAAAAAAGAAAGAAAGAAAAAAAAAAGAAGCATGTGAGCATCCCCAAGCCAGAGACTGCAAACTGGCAGTCCAGGGGCTAAAAATCCTGTCTGCCTTTTTCAAGAACGGAGACCGCAACATGCTGCATCAGAATAACCTGGGAGACTCCCAGCACCCTGCGGAGTGTGATGCAGGAAGATTAGATCTGAGGATGGGGAGACTGAAGAGAACATCACAGGCAAGGTCTAAAGGGCTGATTCAAGGGAGGGGCACCAGGCTGCTGAGGGCAAAGATAGGATGCAGCTGAAGACCTCAAGGTTCCAAGCCCCCCAAATCTACTGAACAGCCCAATAATCCAGGGGTATCGCATAGATGCCAACAAAAGGGCCGCAGACCTCTCACCTCTCCCAGGAAGGGAGAAGCCGTGACTGGAATTAGGAAACCGAGTTATTCCATTTCTCCTTCCAGGAAGCCACGCCCCTGCTTCACCCTGTCTTTCACATCTGTTCTGTTCTTCTGCTTTCTCCTTTGTCCTCCTCTTCCTCCATCTTCAGATCTGTCTTCTTTCTCTCTCTCTCTCCCTCTCCCTTCCCCTCCCTGTGCAGTCCTTCCTCTAGGAGACTGTTTCTCTATCACTGAGCAAAAACATAACAGGAAGTCACAGCTCCAGCCCTCTTAGTCCCCCAGCTACAAAAACCCAACTCCCTGTCGCCCATTTCAAGAACAAATCCCAACTCCTGGAAGAACAGCGATCGCACTTGCTTTGCCCGGCATGGGCGTCCACTGCGCACCTGCCCTGAGTCTGTCTGTCCTTTCTCCCCTTTGCTCTGCTTCTGGATTTGGCCCCTGCAGGAAGTCACCAGGAAGAGAGCTGTTCTGTCCCTGCCACTCTGTCTGAAGGCCATCTCAGGAGGAGAATGTAACTTCCCAAGGCCCCATCACTGCCCCAGGTTGTCCATGGTCCCTTCTCTGCCTGGCGCCCCAAGGCCCTGGCTCAGAACACACTGTCTAGGACTCCCTGGTCCCCCAGCCTGGACCAGCAATGGCTTCCTGCCTGTGTACATCTCAGGGTAACCGGGCTGCTCGCTTAGGCCCCACAGATCCTCCTCCCTCAGGTCCTAATCACCTGCATTCAGTTCCTGTTATAAACACTCAATGTGGTTCCAGGCGTCCTGACAATCCCGACAGGACCATCTGCAGTCCAGGAGCCTAGTTTGGAAGGATGGCATGTCCTGTCCTCTTCCTCTTCCTACCATGGGCCCCAGCAGACACACAAATGTCCTCTGCTGCTGATGTGAGAGGCACAGAGGCAGAAGGAAACCAGGACAGGGGTGCTGGGGAGAGACCCCTTCGGCCCCAGCTGGCCTTCAGCCCCCTTGACTAGTGTGGCAGGCTGGGGGTCAGGCTTCCCTTGGCTAATGGGTGTCACCCCATGCTTCACCTGCATGAGCTGGGTCACAGAGAACTCTTTGTCAAATTCAAAGCTGTTGCTTTTTTAAACACCAGCGGAGATGGGCAAAGCGTGGGCGACCCACATATCTCCCAGGGTGAAGCTTTATTCGATAGAAATGCCATGCAGGTGTCAGGTGTGAGCCGACAGCTCATTAACTCAGCCTGTTCTGTGTCTGTAAGATTGGAGTTTTATTTGCAGAGTAAACACACACTTGCTTCAGCAGTCCTCCTGGTAAGACCAAGGCCCAGTCCTAGCATCTCCCCTACGGAATAATCAGCGTGAGTCACAAAAACTCAATTTCCCCTCCAGAAAAAGCTGCCCTCGCATTTGTTTATTTTACTGGCCTTTTAGGCCCCAATGCCACCCTGGCTGGGTCACCTGTGTTTGCCAAATTTCCTCTCAAGGAACAAAGAATTCTTCACAGGACCAGCCACACTCAAAACCCAGGAAGTGGAAAAGTAAAGGCACAAGCTAAGGTCTTGGCACTTAGGAAACAAATGCACTGAGAAAGTAAAACCGTTCCTGGAGTTGTCTGTGTGTACTGAACCAGGAGTGCCGAGAGACCCACCTGCGGGAGCTTCTGATTAGGAAATGTTCTTATTTACAGCAGCAAGGGGATAGAGAGTCACAGAAGCAGACAGAGGGGAAGTGCACCCCAAGACCAAATCACAGAACTTTCTGGACTGATGGGGGCCTCCCCAGGGTCCCCATTCCTGTTTTGCTCTGGAAATCTCTCGGAGACCAGTGCCTATGCCCTGCAGTGTGTTCTTTAGGCAGGGCCTCCATCTAGTGGTCTGCCCAGGAAATTAACCAGCAGCTTTAAAACCCGCAGGCTTTCCCTGGACGGGGTGGCCCCTCTTGAATCCCTGAGTTCTCTGTCACCACGACAGAGATCTCGACCTCTGGATTTGGCCATTCCTAGAGATTTCACAGCCAGTGCACATGAAACTGTCGTCTCTAAGGGCCGAAAGGAGCAAAGCTGTGCATGTGTGTGCATGTGTGTGCATTTGTTTACATATATGTGTGTGTGGGAGGGGTACATGTTGGGTTGGAATATCCCCAGAAAGAGCTCTGGGTGCAACCCAGAGGGGACCATGGCTACCGACACAGGTAAAGACATAAGATCGTCAGAAGAACAAATGCTAACGGACGGGAGGGGAGAAACAGATATGGAGGACAGCAGGGTGGCTCCGAGGACTGAGAAGAACAGAGCACTGTGGCCAGCGCAGGACAAAGATCCATAACTTAGAATCCTGAACAGGTGGCCTTGGTTTTCAGGGTCGTTCTGCTCCTATACACAGAACTGCACCAGGCCTCTCCATTCGAAGATCTCACATCACTGCACTGGAAGCCCTCGGGCCACCACAGAGCCCTCTGCAGCTCTGACAAACGCCAGGGATCTTCGTTCCGATTTCCATGGAACTGCTTGTGCAATTTTGATGGTTCAAGGACATCCTCACATTTGTCCCTGACTTCTAGGACCACCATTCTGTCGTCCACAAGCTTGCAATAACGCTTAGGATTGCTGTGGTCTCCTCATTCTTCCACAGTTCCTTGTTTTGACCCTTCCGTGTCTTCCGGCCCTGTCTCTGGGTTCTCACACATCGTCCATCACTGCTCACTCTGTTTTCTCATCTCTGCTCACTTTCCTTGCTCGATGTTCATCTCAGGCTTTGCTCCCCATCTGTTTGCTTTCTTATTCAGCATTTCTGTTCCACCACATTAAAAACAAACAGCATTTTATTTCATTTTGTTTTGTTTTCTTGAGACAGGGCATTGCTTACCTGGGACAAGAGAAGCCATGGAGGTGGCGGGTGCTGGCTGCCTTAGCCCCCTCCAGCCACCCGAGACTTGAGGGTACCTGTGACCTGCTTCAAAGCCCTGGAAGAATCTGGTATTTTCTCCATGTTCTGCAGGCTAGGACTTAAATCTACATTTATTTGAGACCAGAATTTGATCTCTCCACCTCTGTCATGAAAGCAGTCGAGCAGATGACCTTGCCTGTGGTGACCGCATGAATTGCTGTGATAATCATACTAAGATCGCACAGTTGTTCCACAGCCCTCACCCCCAAAATATGAGCTAGTTAGGCTGAGTCAGCGTAGTCTCAGAAGTCACCAAAGTCATCTGGCTTCCAAAGGAGAATGCACTTATTAACCTATTAAGTAAAGAACATGTAGAACCTCGGCCCAAGTGAGAGGCCCAGAAACAGCATGCCCAGTGGAGAGGCAGCAAAACCCAGTGAACCTGAACTCTGTTCCTGCAATTTTAACCAGGTTCCACTTCCAGGAACAGAAACACACAAGGGAGCAAGGTGAGCGTGTTTTGCTTGATCTAAAACAAAAAGCACAACCACTTCCAGTGGTTTTCTGGGCCAGAACAAAGTCAAAGTCCAGCTCCATCCACTACCACCACGTGGTGTTATTAGAATGAAGAACAGTAGCCCACAGCAAAGAGTCTGGGATGGACACACAGAGCGCTGGCCACGGCCCAAGCGCTGTCTGGGACACTGGACAGCATACCCCGAGCTCTTCTCTCACATTTGCAGAACTGTTAACCCATCTCACAGGCGAACCCCAAGTTCCGAGAGGAAACATAAGTTACCTGAGGTCACAGCTCGAAAGTGACCGAGATCATATGCGATGGTTGAGCTGATGGTCAACATGGAACCCCCAGTTGAACTGTGTCGGGCTGGTGCTGGGCATGGAGGGCCCACTTGAGGATCATTGCCAACAGTATAAAAAGAGTCCTGGAGAGGAAGACGGTGCTGTTGGTTCTCCCGCAGAATCCCGTCCTGCTGGCTTTCCTGTTATCTTTGGAGGAGATCAGATCCTCAATTTCATTGAGGATGGCTGTGATACATTTTGCAGGGAGCTCTGGGCCTTATTCTGAGCATTGTTTCCTGGCTCCAGGGCAGATCTCTCAGAGGCACAGCTCCTTCACTCGGCTGGCACAGACTTTCTGGCTTTCACCACTGACCTTTGGGCCTTCCCAGGGCAGACATTTGCATGAGTCATTGTGTGGGCTCTAGACCTCTGACTGGACTGGAAGAACATTGCCATGGGATCCAGGCCTCAGTTGGATTCTCTGGGTCTCCAGCACATGGACAGATCTCTTGTATCCTTCTGCATTTGACTTTTTGGGTGAATATTATAAAATAACCCTATAAATTATGCATCCTATATTAAATCTATTGCCTTGCAAACCCTGACTTTAACACTGTGCTTAAATCTAGTCATTACTGGCTCCAAATGTCAATTTTAGTAAAACAGGGTAGTTACAAATATAGACAGACACCTGAGTTCAAGTGTAGGTTAGCTCTCAAAGAGATCCAGGAAGGACTCATGGCTCTAAGACAGAATGCAACACACAAGCTCTGTGTTGTAAGTAAGAAACAATGTGAAGCAGAAATGGGCACCATATTGCTCTCGGTAGAGGTGGTGAGAGAGCCGGAAGTGGCTAGACAGGGACGGACCTGGGAAGCCACCATAAAGGTCCAGGTTGCGGAGGAGGCACCCTGTCCCGGGCAGCAGAGGGTGGGTGGGTTTCGATGACTCCTGGCTCCTCGAAGTGCTACGGGTCAGGGGTCCCGTGAGGCTGGACTGAGAAGCCCTTCTGCTGCACGGTAGACTGGGGTTGCCCACTGACTTACCCACTGGCTGGCCCACCGAGCTAAATACTCCCCAAAGGGTTTCTACACATGTGTGTCACCCTGATGTTTTTCCATGTGGCTTCCTTTTCTCTCAGACTCTTTCTCTAAGACTGATTTAGGCTTCCTTGCTGCACAATGATGTCAGGATGGTTGAACTATGATTTTATTAGCTTTCATTGAGAACTAATCTTAGACTATATGAAAGTTACAAAACCTGCATAGAGACTTCCTGTGCACCCATCACTCAGATTGCTGTTAACACCTGAAGCGCTCTCTCACATCGTCCCAGCTAAGAAATTACCATGGTGCAATCTGCTAACTGAATTACAGATCCTGTTCAGTTTCACCAGCTCACCTCTTAGAATCTTACCCTGTGTCAAGGGCCCAGCCAAATTCCCACACTGGGCTTAGCAGTAAACTCCCCCTCATTTCCCAACTTTGTCTTTTGTCACTCTGACACTGTGACAAGTACTAGTCATTCTGTAGAACATCTGTCCATTTGTTTCAGCCCGATGTGTGCTCGGAATTGGGGAAAGCAGAGAGCCTTCTGCGAGAGAAGAAGTGCCCATCCTCTGACAGCCTGCAGGGGACCCTTCTGCTGCATCTGCCTGGGCGAAGCCAGGCGTAGAGATCACCCAATCTACTGGAATGGAAGCAGCTGGTGGTGTTTGGACACTGGTATCCCTGGGCTTCCAGAAATGCTTTCAAACTCACTCAATATGTATGACAGCTAAGAAATCTGGGAATCTGCCACTACCATGCTAGCTGTTTTTAATTCTATGGTGCTTACAATGGCCCTTATAATAGGCTAACAGGACCTGCTCTGCCCACTTCACAGAAGGGGCAAGTATGAGGCCTTCCTGCTGAGCTCTCCCTTAGAAAGGAACTGTGCTAGGAGGGGTACAGGGACCACAGCTCCCAGCCACCTCGTGCTGAGTATCTGTCTTAGCATCTGTGCCAGGCCACACCCTTCCCGGGTCCCCCTCCCACCAGTTATGAGCGGGGCAGTGGAGCCAGACCCAAACCATGCCTGCTTGCCCCGGAGCCCCTAGGAAGCACATCAGCCAGGAGCCCTGCTGCCAGCGGGGGGCCTGAAGCCACTCTGTCTGTCACTGCTGCGCCCACAGCTACTCCTCTTGTCCCTTGGCCCTGCCTGTACCCCTCTTTAATTTTATTCATTTTCTAAGTTTTATTTTATTATTAACAATAACTGTACACATTCCTGGAGCACAATACAGTAACTTTTCCCATGTATCCCATGTGGAATGATCCAGTGAAGCTCATTAGCATATCTAGCCCCTCAAATTTTACGGTATTTTTCTGGGAAGAACATTTAACATCCTCTGCATAGCTTTTTTGAAATATAGGATATATTATTGTCTTTTTTTTTTTTTAATCAGTATCGGGATCGAACTCACGACCACGAGGTTGCAAAGCAGGCGCTTATGCCGCTGAGCTAAATCCCCAGCCCCAGGATATATTATTTTCAACGAGATGATCATACAGTGCAGTGCAGTCCCAGAAACTGTTCCTCCTATCTACATCTTTTCTAAAATTTGTATTAGCCTGTGTTTGTGTCTATAGATGCTGGTCATCGCGGGGAGTTGATGCATGGACAGAAGACATCCTGATTTTTTGTCTCCCCACCACCTTGCTCTTCCTCTCTGCTCCTTCTTGGTCTCTTAGTACACATTGATTGACTTCACCACCTCTCTGTACTCCCCCAACTATCTCCAGCATTTCCCGATGATTAGAGATGCTGAGTAGTTTTCATCTGTCTTCCTCCTCCTGTTTTACAGGTATTTCCTTCAATAAGTCTCTCGTGTGCTTAGTTTCTTCCTAGCATTTGTTTCCAGGAGACCCTGGCATGAACTCAAAGATGCCGTGAGGATCAAGTGAAATAATAGATACAAATGTCCTTTGAAAGCCACGGAATGAGAAACAAGCACTAAGATTCATCACCAAACAAATGCAAGGGCAAACTGTCGTCAAGAACCCAGCAGTCGCCTTCTGCACGGCACCCTGTTTGGTATTTTCAACTGCAGTCCTCAGTTTTGAAAAGGGTTGTATTATATGTGCAATAGCCTCCAATGTAAGAAGGTCTGTAATTTCATATAGAGTTGAAAGAGATGTTTCCCAGAAAGAGAATTTAGTTCTTCAAGGGAAAGTTTTAATATTACGGTTGTCACCTAAAAGATTCCCCCCAAACCCTCTGTGTTGGATGATCGTTTGGTTGTTGATTGGCTTCTGGGGAGCCACTCAATCATGAGGCTCTAACTCACCAGCAATGGCATCCCTGGAAGGTGTGGAGACACAGGAAGGATTTAGTTGAAGGTATGTGGGGGGGGGGGGCGTGACTATGTGTGGCCCCTGGCTTCTTTCCTCTCTGGCTCTTTCCTTCTCTGTCTTGGCTTTCTGGAGGCCATGAGGTGAGCAGCTTCTCTCCGCCAAGCCCTTCTGCCATGAGAATGTGCCTCACCTGGGCCACAGCAAGGAGACTGGCCCACCATGGACTGAGTCCTTTAAACGAGGAGCCAACGCAACCTTCTCTCTTGAGTTTCTAGAGCCTATGTGTGTGTCACAGTGATGAAAAGCTGACTGACATGTTCAAGTACCTGGGATATTTACTCAAAGCAGAAAGCTAAGCATTGTTTTTGTGATTAATATTCTCCTCTAGGGGGGCTGGGGATTTAGCTCAGCAGCATAAGCACCTGCCTTGCTAGCAGGCAGTCGTGAGTTCGATACCCGGTACCAATAAAAATGAAAAAAAGACAAAAAAAAAAAAATATATTCTCCTCTAGGACATCGCTTTTCCTAGGAATTAGAGAGAACTCACTGGCCCTCTATAGCAACTCTCAGATGGTAAAGCTTTTTTTTTCTCTCTCTCTCTCTTTGGCCACAATAATCCAGAAAGCAGAAATCCTCTATCATCTGCCTCTTCCCTAAATGCACAAAATTTCATTTAGCTCCCGCCCAGTCTATGCTGGACTCTGCACAGACTGAGCCTCCTCTGGACTCCTAGTTTAACTAACTTTGAGGATAAACTCCAATGTCTTAAGATGTCTAATCTAGTAATAGGTTACCTCTTCCCCACCTCACTTTGCCTCCATAGCACACACACACACACACACACACACACACACACACACACACGCATTCACACTCATTCACATACACACAAACACACAACACAACCCACTTGAGGCATACTTACCACTTTTCAAGACACATGTTGTAGACTTTTTTTTGTTTTTTGGTGGTGATCAAACTCAGGACTTCATGCTTGCCAGGCAGGTACTTAGGTCACTGAGCTAAATTCCTGGCCCATCAAGACACACATTAATCTCTGAAAATGAGATTTATCTGAAAATCACTGCAGAATGGGCAGCAGGGGCACCCAGTTTTCTAGACACATGTGCACAGAGCTGAAAAGTGCCAGCTTCAAACTTTCCAGAATGGCTTGAAAAGAACATCCCAGAACAACCCTGGACTGGCCCTTTAAACCCAATGACCAAATGGTTAAGGCAGGGTGGTGGACAGTCACTGATCAAGGTCACCTGAGTGGGAATCAAAAGCAGGCTCATACTACAAAGATGTGTACCAGGTTAGGGGGCCACTCCCAGCTTTTCCATCTCCCATGAATTCTTTTAAGAAACGCTGCACCTCCAGTGCGCCCCACTGGGTCATGTGGAAAACTCACGATGTCCCTGCCTCTGAATCAAAGAAAGATTTTCAGATGCACTGGACCCTAAAGGAGGGGTTCCCATCACACCAACTGCAGCTTATTTTGCAGATGAGTTTGCCATGCTGCATTTATACTGATTCTGCTGTAGTTGGGAGAGAACTTGATGATAAAAATATTCAATTCAGCGTAAAGGTACTCCTTCAGAAGCTATTAAACCCTAACCAATAAGAACACCTTGTGATACCATTTAATGGACAGCAACTCTTTCTTTCTCAAAAATAAGGTGCATCTGAAAATCCATGGGATCTCAGAGTTGAATAAACACAGCAGAACTACTTTTTCCCTCGCTGCCCTGGACATCCAGACTTGCAGCTGCTCTCGTGTCCCTCCCAGCGCACCTCGCCCTGGCTTATCTCTCCCGCCCACCAACTCCTATGCTTGGGCATGTAGCTTCGGTGCCCCCCCCAGCCTCCCACCCTGCGAGCTACCCTGCTGGGTGCACCCAGGCTTTAACTCTCACAATTATCCTGCGTTGTAACCGCCAGCTTAATTTCCACCCCCGCCCACCCAGGCTCTGCATCCTTAAAATGAAGAACTTGTCTGTCTTGCTCACAGTGTGCTGGTGAGGCTGCTTCTCTGTAAACATTCGCTCACCTAGGAACACACGAACACATCACAGGAATGGCTAGCTGCATGGCTTGGCTTGTACGTGCGAGTAAGAACGTTCCTACCACCTTGCATGGCAAAGCCATTACATTTTTTTCTCCAGCATGAATAAACTAAGGCACAGACAGACAGCGGACAGTTCACGACTCTCTCAGGCGGCCGATGTTGCCATCCCGGCTCAGGGAAAGGGGGCGCAGGGCAAGAAAGAGGCGTCAGAATTTCCTTAGAGAACCCAGCCAGCAGGGGTGCAGCTGAGTTTGGAAGCCAGGCAAGCCCCAGGATTTGCATCCTTCACCGTATCTGGCAGAGGCTGATACCTGAGCTCCAGATATTTAGCACCCTCCTAACGAGCAAATCAGTTGAAAGAATATGTCTCCAAGCTGATCCAAGACAAAGCTTTCTCTGTTGAATGTTAATGCTAGCAAAAACCAGAATGAGGACCCAGAGGGTTGCAACCACTATGCTGTCTCAGGATCGAGGCGCCCTGCTCCAGCACCACCCTCTCTCGGTAACTACACCGTTCTGGGGGAGTTGATTCTCTTCCAAACCTCAGTTTCCCATCTAGTTTTTTTTGTTTTTTTTTTTTAAGTGAGGTCATGGGAATGAGCCCTTAAAACCCTGTGGTTACATCTGTCACTGGTATCCGTTCCTATCACAGAGATTAACGGACACCAAGTGGGAGAAGGCCCCCCAGGCCAAATATTGAATCTGAGGCTTTCACTTGAGCCCCAGTGTTTGTTCTACAAAACTCAAATAATGTTCAGGCCAAGGTGGAGAGCTCTCGATCCTGCGATCCTGCAACCAAAAGCCATCTTCACCCACTCTGCACGGTGTTTGCTTGTCTCAGTGGGACTGGGGATACCCAGACTTGGGTTCCCAGCCCCAGCGAGGGGGGCTGTTGGGAGAAGTCTATGCCCGGAGGGGGCGGCGAGCTGCGCATGACTCACACGGCTGCTTCGTTCCAACGCTAGGCCGGAGGCGCAAGTGGAAACTTGCCCGAGTCCAACGCAATCACAAGACTCCAGCTTCGCCGTGGAGGAAAACAAGGCTCTCACCAGATGTGGGTCAGAGCTGCTGCCCCTGGGAGGGCTGGACGTTCACACCAGGGTCCCCGGAGTGCTGCAGGGTCCCCGGTGCCCTGGCTGCAGGGCCACCAGGCAGCTGAAACTCCTGTTTACCCAAACCTTTCAAGCATTGTTTTGCTAACAGGCAGGGAAACGCTGCCTACTTCTTGTCTTGACTTGGTAGAAAGGGAAAGGCTATAGGTTATTCCTAGCTGGGCCTCCAGAGCTGTATTGCCAGTCCAGGGCAGCCAGTGTTTTTGGGATGTATGCCTGGCCTTAGACAAACATGAATGAATAGCTCTCTCTCTTAACGGCTGAGTTCTCTCACCTCTAAAACATGAAAATTATAATGCTCAGGCTTGGGGAGTCAGGGAGATAACAAGCGTTCCGGCACACCGCCAGGCGCTTAATGAGTGCGGGCGGGCTAGTTCTCCCAGGAAGGTCACCGAAGGTCATTGCCCAGCGTTGTAGAACCCCTGCTACAAGACCATGGGCCTGGATAGCACACCGACCCAGGCATGAGGTGGGGAGGTCTGATGCCAGTTGCACCTCCTCTTTCTCATCTGTAGAATGGGAATAACATGCCTGTGTCACAGTTACCCTGAGGATGAAGCAGGATACTTCTGCTACCTACTGTGGAAGGTTCAGCTCAGCCTACTGCCAGGCACCGAGGCTCAGTATTACTAGGGTTTGCTTCTTGTTAAGGACCCACTGCTGAGCAGGGAGACTGGGCGGAACCATTCTGCCTGCTGACTTCCAGGAGATCTTTTCTGACCCGTTATCAGCAATGTCGGAAGCATCAGACCCCGTCGATCCTGTGGTGCCCTCACCTGTGAGCGTGCAGCCCCAGCTGCTCTGTCCTGTCGGCCCCTTCCTCCTTCCAGAGAGAGCGAATTACTGGTGTGATGGGTCAGACACTGCAGGTCATTTTTTGTGTCAGATTTTCTTTGGGGCCAAATTATTGTGTATTAAAGGTACAAATCCATCTGTTCTTTATCTCCTCCTTGGTCTAGAGTCTACCATATCTTTCAAGGCTTGCTGCAAATCCCTTGATGCATCAACTTGGATGGATTCAGAGCTGCCTAGAGTGACCTTTCCTGAACAGGTGGCTTTGTGCTCCCCCTCTTCACGCCTGTGGCTTTGAAGATGGACACTCCAAGCGCAAGGGCACCCTGCCCTGGTGCCCTTGGGGAGACGGGGTAAGGAAGCCTGAGAAGCTGCTCAGCCTTCCAGCTCCTTCCCTCCCCACGGCCGCTGCGCAGTCTGCGTACCCTACCCTCACTCCCAAGGGAACTCAGCTGGGCTGTCACTCATGCTAGCAGTGTGGCACGTATGCTCTGCCCACAGGAGAGCCACAAACCATCTGGGCTCTGTTCTGGGCTGGTACAACACAGGGCACATCAGGGGCTGGGGAAGGGCAGCTGGGAGAACATCGAGCAGGTATCAGGTGCCAGGGTGCACCAGTACCCCACCTTCGCCACTCCGGGGATGCTGATCAGTCCGAAGATGCTCTCGACTTTACATCCACACTTTGAAGGTACTGGCTTCCAAATTACCAACGCATGACACATTTGAGATAGAAGCATCCCTGTGGGTGTGAACTAAAATCACCAGCACTGTCACGGAAACAGGACTTCTTCCCTGAACTGCAGTGTCCCAGGACGCCCGAGGAGAGGCAGGCAGAAGCAGAGTCCAGAACCCACGCTGATTTTAGTGAGAAAAGGTCTCATCGCCCTGTGAGTACTGCCTCCCAGGGACTCTGCCCTGGAAGCTCTGAAATGGGAAGCCAGGGATTGAGCACAAAACACCCTCAGTCTTCACAGTTTTATTCTCCAGAAACAAAACTGTTGGTTTGTGTAAGAGCAAAAGAATTCTGTCTTCAAACCAGGTCTCTCTGTGATTGGAATCCAAAAACAGAACATAACAAAAGAGAATCGTTATCAACATATTCATGGAATTTTTTTTTAAAAAATCACCATGAGTTTAAAGGTCTGTGTTTTCATAAGAAACCATTCTTGTCTCTTGGAATGCTGCAGATCTCACAAACTCTTCGTAATCATCAGCTAGGAAAGGAAGCTCCGATCCGCCAGGCTCTTTCCAGTCCCCAAGGCTGCCGACTCCAAGTGCAGGTGGCCAGCAAGGTGGGGAGGAAGACAGTGCCAAGCAGCATCCTGGCATAGAGCTTTTACATGCTGCTGTGGTCTCCTTTCCAATCACGACCTCCACAGAGCTCTTCGCTTCTAAATTTAGTTTTTAAAGCATGTTTCATTTCACGGATCACGTGACACTGTCCTGGGGTCACTCGGCCTCCAGCTTGATGTGGGTAAAATCGCTGTCTTCCCGTGGAGTCGTGGAATGTTACTACATGGTGTTGTCTTTACAGCTGGGAAACGGAGCACAAAATACACCATTAAAATTCAGTTATGGAAGGCATCATCCTGCAAGCAGCCAGTCTCAGAAGGCGATACTGTCTGGGTGCCATCACAGCACCCTCTACAGTGACAAAACCGTAGTGACAAGGACTGGAGCCCTGGTTCTGGGGGGGGGGGGGCGGATAGGAATTTGGGGGAGACGGATTTGCTCTGCACTCTGATTTGCGATATCAGTGGCCCCAGTCTATACCCAGAGGACTGTACCCCTGACACTGTCAGTGATGATCATAAAGTAAATTAACCAAAGGCGGGGAAATCACATCATAAATCCCATGCGGCCGACGTGCTGTCTTAGCACACGAAGCGTCACGGCTGTGTTCAGGGAAGGACAGAAAGCCTTGAGGCAGCTTGAGTCTGAGTGTCACAGCACGCAGGTGCTGCAGGCATCCTTATCACAGGGCCATCGCTGCAGCCTCCCTTCTGCATCTCCAGAAAACTCTGCCGAGTTCTCAGATTTCTTCCATGCGCAGCGATTATGGTAAAGCTACCACTGTGCCAAAAGCCCCACATCCAGTACCCAGCACAGGGACCTCTGGTGTTCAGACGAGATTCCCTCCTGAGCCCAGTGTGACCTCTGACTCAGTGACTGCTGCTGCTTGGTAGGAAAGAGTACATGGGTTGAACCCTGAAGCCTCTCATCTGCATTACAAAGAAATCCAGTTAGAAAGCCTGGCGTGGTGGCATGGGCCTGTAATCTCAGCACTTGAGAGACTGAGGCAGGAAGATCATGAGTTCAAGGCCAGCCTGGACTATATAGGGAGACCCTGTATAAACAAACAAACAGAAGAAATCCAGTTAGAAAACCTGAGTGTCCTGTCCCAAACACTGTGTGTCCCGGAGACACCGGCCACAGAGAAAGAGATACCTTAGCTCCCGAGGAGACTGCAAGCTTGTTTTTCTGGTTGGCTGTGCAGGGCCGGAGGGGAGAGGCAGGCCCCACTTCCTCGTAACTCCTTCCCAGCCAGGCACGTTGAGCTCGGTCTCTTCACTTGTAACAAAGGGGACAATAGTTTCGCAAGAGGCTGTATGGAGACTGGTCAGAGGATACACACCAGCATGCAGAATCCACCCTACCCTGCACAGAGTCAGCTCGGGAACCCTAACTGTCGTCATTACTGCTCAGAAAGGTCATCCCCCAGCCCCGAGGCCAAGCGTGTGTCTGTGGAGAAGCCAAGGTAAAAGGCAGAAAATGCTGCACCGGAAGCCAAATGATATGGTCTGAGTTTCACCCTCCAATTTCATAATATCTATTAAAAAAAACTTGTATAAATCACACTAGGGTTAATGTCAGCTCAGACCTTCTCATGCACTGATGACACTCCATAACATACCTGTCAGAAATCCCAGTTTAAAAAAAAAAAAATAGAAGATCTGTACAGAATTGTGAATGAACATCCAATTGAAAGCTAAAGAAAACGCTTATCGCTGGAGCCCAGGCCGACCTCTGCCTAAAAGCCTGTGATACAGGTTTTCTGTCACCGGGGGGCGCGCGGCGCTCGATTGTAAAATACCCATCTGGGCTTTGGGTTTTAGTCGGTTGATTTGTAGCTAAGGAATAAAACAATCACCTTCACTTGACAGTCGGTAGCTGAGGAGGTGAAGCCTCAAGACAGAGTGGGTAAAGGGAAAGTCCACTTGACCAGCCTGATGCCCTTTCTTCCCATCTGTGTTCCCCAAGATTAGCCCCGTGCCGACCTACACCCTACTTCCTCTGGTCACTGCATTCGGAGCCTCTTTTCCTCCTGCGCTCTTGCACCTGGCTCTCCCAGTTCCTGAGTCCTAGGCACAGACCTCCAGCAGGAAGTGAACCTGGTCCTTCCGGATATAGTTCAGGTGGGGCACCGCACCTGCCTGCAGCAGCCTGCAATCCTCTCTGAGCTCTGGAAGATTCTTCTCCTCCAGAGCTGTGATGAGAACAGTATAAAAGGTAGAAATGCTGCTTCCCACCCTGCCGGTTTTAACTGAAACCCTAATGTCTGCTGGCCTTGGGAAATGGGAGTGAGATGGGGTTGCTGCCCTGGACGAGCTCCCAGACTAATTAGTGCAGCTTCAGCACAGAAGGGACAGGAACGGACTCAGAGAAGTGAAGTCTTCGAAGGAACTTCAGAGACTGAGTCTCAAGCATGAAGCCTTCTCCTCTCTTACTACTGCAGGCATCTGCGGGAAGTTCTGTGCTGAAACCCAAAGAGATGCCAATGGGATGCCCAGGGAGACGGAACACCATAAGCAGCCGCTCGTAAAAGGAGGAAGACCATGTCCGCGTCTCCACCAATCTCAATTTCCACACGGGCCCCACCTGCTTGGTTTTCCACTGGGGCACTCAGGTCCACAGAAGGAAGAGGACCTTGTCAGGGGACCCAGCTAGGAGACCGGGGCAAGCTTCCAAAGCATCAGAACCAGGGGCAGCTCAGTCCGTGGCGAAGGGGACAGTCCTGAGTCTGAAACCAATATGTTTCTTTGTTTTCCATTATTTCCCTATGCGAGTTGTGCTATGTACTCAGAGCTCTGTGTAACGCACGTGAGGAGCAAAGCATAAAGGTGTAAGGTGGAGAAGCTCTGTGGGTGCCTCTCCTTGCCTGCCAGAAAGCACCCAAGACCCTCACTGCTCCCTCTCCCGTTAGTCTCCCCGATTCCCATGGCTCGGGGGAAGAGGGGTTCTGTGACCTCCTCTCTCACCTACTGCAGGTCTCCCCAAATCAGCAGATTGTCAGGAACAGGAGCACGGACCCCATGCCACCCCTGAAGCCCTGTGGTGCCTGGGTACCAGCAGCTGGGCTCCCTGTCACCACCCTCATGTGTCCTTCCTCATGGTACATCACCTTGGCAGCTTGAGACAGCCTTTGTGCCATTGATGGCAACAGAGAACCGGCACACACCCCAAGACACCCTCTCCCTCCCACATGCCTCTGTGAAACATTCACCAGTGCACGCTGCACACCTGCCTGGTAAGGTCCCAGTTTCCGGTACCCTGTGATGACCTCGGTTCCAGAGACAACATAGCCCAGATCTGTGTGCGGCTTCTGAAGTAGCCTAAAACACTTGAGGTGCAAGGTGGAGTCTGTTGTTGGTCTTGTACTCCGTGGTCAGGCAGACCTCAGCCTCCTGTCTATACATGGGGGACCCCACCCTGGCCTCCCGCCCTGGACCCTGCTTCCTGTTGCTCCTGGCACCATGGCCACCGCACCCAGGAGATGGGAGTAATTACTTAGCCCTCTACCCATACAGAGCTGGACTGTGCTCCAGTAAGGACACGAGAACTTGTGTTTGTTTGCAAGAGAACCCACTGGGACATCCATATGCGGAAGGGAAGGAGAATCATCCATGGCTTCCCATCCACTGGGGTAGAAAAACCCTCTTACAAAGAGTCAGTTGTGCTCACATCAATGTATAACAGTGATGAGTGGCAAAAGGTAAAGCTGAATTCAAAAAAAAGCAGCAAGATGAGGAAAAAAATACGTTTCTCAGAATTCTGTCCAGAAAACAAAATGCATTACTGGAGAGAGGGTGGCGAAGACTCGGGTGGGGTCAGGTCGACCTCCCACGGCAGCATCGGAGCCCACGGGAGCTAAGCTATGTGTGAGGCCTGGGTTGGACCTTTCTTAGGCCAGAGCTGAAGCGCTGGTGGCCACAATGGGCAGGCTGGGCACTGCGTCCTGCCCTTTCCTCGCCTCTCCGCTCTGGTTGGTGAACAGAACCGGCCAGGCGTATTCTCTGAGCATCCGGAACACAGTGACCCACTCAGGAGGCTCAGGATCTGACCCAGCCCCGGATGCAGGATCAGGGCAGCATGGAGTTTCTCCTGTTCAGTGCTCTGCTCCCCTGACCAGCACCGGGGCCCTGCTGTTACAGGCAGCGGAGTGAGTTAGAGATATTCTAGGCAGTCCAGACAGGGCTGGGCCCTCGGAGGAGCCAGTGCAGAAGACCACAGATACTTTGCAGCCTTGGAGGAGACAGACACCTCTGCTGTGGGCCAGATCTCAGTACAAAAGACAAAGCAAATGCAACCACAGCCTAAGTATAAACACCAGGGATTGATACTCTAAATAGGTATGGATCACCTTGCGGCAGCCAGGAGCCATCATCCCAACCCTTTATGAACAGAGTCACTGCTCTTTGAGTGTGCTCGCTTGCTGTATGACTAACTTCCCCATTTGTCCCTGATTTGGCCAATTTTCCCTGAGCAATTAATCTTATTGATTGACCACAGTTCTGTCCCACCTTGTGAGTTTCCATCTTTTTTCCCCACCTTGGACCCACCTTACCTCATGCTCTACAAAGTCCCAAGAAAAGACAGTCTTTGGTAACCCTCTCCGGACCCCTTCCATCTCTCTCTCCATCTTCTGTCTTTCTTTCTCTCCATAAATATACTTTACTCTTAGCCTCCATTGTTCCTAAAATTCGTTCTTTGATTTTAAAGGCCACAAACCCGTACCTGACATCCAGTAGGCTGGGAGTTTCATTCCCCTGTATCCCCAGGGCTTTGTGCTACCCAAATGATTCCTGTGGGCAGCTCCTCCTCACCTGAGCCACCACAGCCTCTCGCTTGCCTGGACCGCGGATACAGCAGCTTCCTGACGCATGCCCACGTCCACTCCATGCTCTTCCACGCACTACCCTCCTTCCCTGCTGTGTTCTGCAATCTGGGTCACCACACCCTTTTCTTCACACTCCGCCAGCGCCTAGAACAGAATCCGAGACCCTCAGCATTGGCCCGCAAACCTAGCTGCTCTACAGTTTTCTCCAAACAGACCATCTGCCACGTTCCTTCCCTCCCAGATGCCAGCCACAAAGATTTTCCTTCCCTTTCTCACTGTCACAGCTGTGCCAGGGCCCGCCCTCCCCAAGTCTGCAGAAGGCTGGCTCCTTATCTCAGTGCAAAGGTCACGGTCTCCAAAAGGCCTTCCTGATTACTGGTAAAATTCCCCTGCAGCTTTCTCTCTAGCTTGCACTGTATTACTTTCTTCCTATTCTTTATCACCAACTGAAATTGTATCATTAACAGCTCTTCCTTCACACATTTATTGTCTATGTTTTCCTCTAGCGTCTGAGTCATGAAATCAGCAAAGACCTTGTTCTCATTCGTGTCTCTGGCAGCCGGCACAACACCTGCTGATGGTAACCAGTCCACAGACATTGGCTGGAGAAATTAAGGAATTTCCGGTTGTTGATGTAAGCTCTGGATGTTAACAGAGGCACTGCGCCCTATTAGGAATAACGATGCTTATAAATACATTGTCTAACCGATCTTCTTCCCCATGGAGAGGGAGACACAGAGATGTTAGCTTCACCCCTGGACTGAGGTCAGAAATTCCAAAAAACTCCTTCCCTTACTCTATGAAGGCAGCTGTCCTTAACTCTGCTTCTCCCAGGGTACATTATCTTGCTGATTCCTGGATGTGGAGAACAGGCTGGGGCCCGATCAGAGACACCGGTTCCTCCTCCACACGGAAAGCTGATGACCAGAGGGTTCCAGCGTGTAGTCTCCCTCCCTCAGCCATCCCCACCTTGGTGCCATACCTCACCGGCTGTTTGTGTGTGTGTGTGTGTCCCTCCACGTTGTGCTGCCATGGCCAGGAAGCTCCTAATCTCCTTGGCTATCAACTCCTGTTCTATTTTAGTCCTGGGGATTTTCTCGCCCCCCCCCCCAGTCTCTGAAGAAACCTAAATTAGGCAAAGCAGGTTTGGTCTGTTTATTTTCAGGTTCCCTTAAAGGGGAATCTCAATGACAATCAGATTAGAAGATGCCATTCTCCTTCCCTCTTTCTCAAAGAGAAACTCATCCCTGGTTGGAACCCCAAATCCAAGATCCGATCTTTAGTGCGAACGCTGATATCCTCCAGGTCTTGCTGAGCCTGCCCTGAAAAGACAGTGTTAAGGAAAATTGATGGTCGACCTCTCTACACCACTGCTGATGCAGTAAAGAATGTTCCCTGAGGGGCTGGGGGTTTAGCTCAGCGGCATAAGCACCTGCCTTGCAAGCAGGCGGTCGTGAGTTCGATCCCCGGTACCGATAAAAATGAAAAAAGACCAAAAAAAAAAAAAAAAAAAAGAATGTTCCCTGAGCTCTCTTCCCCATAGCACACAGGAAAGAGCACTGTGTTTGGTGGCCTGTTAGTGGATCTGTTAGATGAGAAACCTTATTCAATATCATTCTTGAAATTTTAGCTACAGCGAGTAGTGCAAAGGAAAAATTAGGGCTACAAATAGAAAAGAAAAAAGTCAAATCACCCTTGTTTACAATTATGACCCAATATTTAGAAGGCCCTAAAGGCTTTACTAAAATCCATTTCAATCTGCAAATGAATTCAGCAAAGTAGCAGGATTTAAAAATCAACATGAAAAACTCAATAGTTTACTATTGATAATAAACTAACTGAGGGAAAAAAATCAGGAAAACAATGCTGTCCACAAAACTTCAAAGAAAATAAAATACCTAGGGGTTGATCTACCAAGTAATTGAAAGACCTCCACGATAAAAATTTCAGAACACTGAAGAAGAAATTAAACAAGATACCAGAAGATGTAAAGATATCCCATGTTCATGGATTGGGAGGATTCATATTGTCAAAATGACCCTAGTACAAAAAGCAACCTGCAGATTTAATGCAATCCCTGTAAAAATACTGACATTGCTCAGGAACACTGGAAAAAATCCTGAAATGGAAGCACAAAAGACCCAGAATTATCAAAGCAATCCTAAATAAAAAGGCAGAAAGTATCATAATCTCCAATTTCAAGTTATACTACAAAGTCATAGTAAAAAAAAAAAAAAAAAAAAAAAAACCCAGAATGTTATTGGCACAAAAATAGACCTGTAGATCAATGACACAGAGCAGAGACAAAAACAAACCCACACAACTGCCCATCTGATTCTGGACAAAAAAGCTAAAAATATACATTGGATAAATGACAGCCTCTTTAGCAAAAGGTCCTTGGGAAACAGGAATCCACTTGTGGAAGACTGAAACCAGAGCCCTATCTCTTACTCTGCATAAAAATCAATTCAAAACAGATCAGAGACCTAGATATAAGACCCCAAACTTTTAAACTGCTAAAAGAAAGCACACAGGAAGCATTGAAGCTACAGACACACGCAAACATTTCTTGACTAGTAATTCAATAGCTTAGGCAACAATAGCAAGAATCCACACGTAGGACGACATTAAACCAGAAAGTTTCTGTCTGTACAGCATGGGGAACAACTAATGGCTCCTGCTTCCAAAAGGGGAGAAAATCCTTCCCAGCTGCTCTTCCAGCAGAAGAGTAATATCCAGAATATATAAAGAACTCAAGAACCAAACACCAACAAAGCAAACAGCCCGATCAATAAATGGACAAATGAACAGATGCTTCTCAAAAGAAGTGAAAATGGCCAGTAAGTGTATGAAAAGATGCCCTGTGTCTTTAGCCATTAGGGAAATGAAAATCAGAACCACGCTGAGCTCCCATCCGAATGAGTATCACTAAGAATACGGTAAACAATATCTGCCATCAAGGATGCAAGAGAAAAGGTACTGCTGCTACAGTGCTGGTGGGAATGGAAGTGAGCATGGAAATCAGTGTAGAGGTTCCTCAAAAGCTAAAAACAGAGCATCCATTTGATCTGGCTACACCCCTCCTTGGTGTTACCGTCCATGGACTGTGGGGAAAGCTGCGTGTCCACGCTTACTGCAGCGCAGTCCACTGTAAGCAAGATATGGACCCAGCCTGGACGCCCATCCACACAGAGGGACACATAAGGAAGCTGTGGGCCACATACACAGGACGATTACTCAGCCACCAGGAAAGATGAAAGTCATCTGCAGAAAACAGATGAATCTTGGGCCCATCCCACTGAGGGAATGAGCCAGCATCAGAAAGATACACGTCACATCTTCAACCGAATGGGTGGAATCTGGAAAAGACAAGAAAGCAGAGGGGGACCTGGGAGGGGAAGCCGCAGGGTGTGATGGGGGCCCGAGATGAGCAAAACACACACATTAAGGCTATCCCCAGACAGTGTGGGAAGAAGGGAGGGCCAGGCAAAGCAGGGTGGGGTATAAACAAAACCGCACGCCACATTATGTCATCTGCTGGCTCCAGAGTCTTCAACGGCTTCCGTGTGCACTGTAATAAAATCCCAGGTCCTCACAAGCTTGCAGAGTCACTGTGAACTGGCTCTGCCACTTTTCTAGGGCTCACTGGGCTCTGGGGCTTTCACTTTTCCTGTCCTTCCTAACCCCTGAGAGGTACCGAATTAATGCATAGACACACACACACACACTAAGATCACTGTGCTACTCATTCTATTAGTTCATTGAAAGCAACGTTAGTGCTTATATTGTCTGGTCAATTTTGCACACCTCTCTCTGGTCATCCGAGCAACTATTTTGAAGGCAACAATATGCAATCTAATAGCCACTGTTAAATTCCTATCATCTTACTTTAAAATTATCATTTTTATTGGGGTTTTTTATTATCTTTAAAATAAATATAAATGAAAATAAATGCACCAAACTCTTACTGTACTGTAGAGAAGTCTTACTGCACTGCAGTGCTCTGGTTCACTGAAAAAGTAGCAAAACTGATCTTATGTTCCACTGTCTGGGGCAGAAACTGCTCAAAAAGCGTGGCTCCAGGAGGCCCAGCCACAAACGCAGCAGGCAGGGTCTCCGTATGCGGGAAGGCTGGCAGCCCTGCACCGTCTCCTACCGGGAACAAAATCGCAGTTGCTGCTGGACAGTCAGCGAGAATAAAAGAAGTCTGGGATCAAAGCTTCAGTGTTTTCACCAAACTCAGCGAACAGACAACAGCTTTATGCAATGATCATCACCGCATGTTTAGGAAAACTGCAGTGTTTACCAATCTGCCCGCTAACTGACCTCTCATTCCCAACACTGCAGTGTGGGGAGAGATCCCCATTGCTTCAGACACTCTTCACCCACTCCGCAGCTTCCCGCAGCCTCTATCTCACTCACGTGTGAGTCATTCAAATCGTCAGGTCCCCAGTTTGGCATCTGTAAAAGGCTTTGGGAAGCTTTTGAATAGCAGGCCCTCAAGTTAAAAGCTGTCACCAGGAAATGGGAGGAGAGGGTCATCAGTAAACCATCCTGTCTGTCCTTCACCTCCGGGTCATCAGTGCTACACAAACTCTCTCCCCCAGCCACATCCCTGTCTGCTGAATAGACACCTTGGCTGGGCAATGAGGAGGGAGACCCCACTCAGGCAACAAAGCCAGACAGCCACGCCTCAGTGCCTCACTGAGTTCCTCTTTCTGGACAGAAATGCTCTTAAAACAGTCTGCTGTTACCTCAGGGCTGGCCCAGGGCTTTCAGATAAGCAGGGATCTTCCATCAGTGCAGTTTGCACGGTAAACACACCTCTCTTGGAGCTCTCCCGGAAGGCTTCCCCCCAGCCAGCTATCCCAGCAGACCGGCCTGGCGCTGGCATGCGGGGCAGCTGCCTGGGAGGGGCCCACGTGACTGCAGGTTTGAAGGCCAAAAGGTGGACGTGGGTGACTCTGTCAATAACTTGCCAAGGACAGGAGCAGGGATTCCCTTCACCAAGGCCAGTGATCACTGGACTGCAGGCGGAGCCAGCAGCCTCAGATAATACAACTTCTCCCCACTGGTTTAGCCTCAGATAACACACAGCAGCCTACCTACGCCAGCAGGACGTAAGAGAAACGGGGGGCGGGGGGGGGGGTCCATAGAAAGCACTGTCTGTAGCATGAGAAATAAAAATACAGGGAAGAGAGGTAGGTGGCTGGGAAATTCACTGAACACTTTTATGGGATGTTGGTTGAAAGATATGAAAGCCTCAAGCAGAGGCGTGAGCAAAGATATGACACTTCAGGAGCCATCACTAACTCACGCTGCAGAGCTGGGTGAGTGGGGTGTAGAACCCTCCTTTCCATCTTCAACAGAGTGAGACATTTACGCCAGCAGAGAAAAGTCCACCGAGCCAAACCCGGGTCAGCCTGCCACAGGCTGACCGTGACAGCTGTGTCACTCCTTTTTATTGTTCCTCCTTTTTAAGTAACACCCTTGACTGACTGGGATGCATCTGCAGGTCAACAGGTGAAGCGCTGAGCTGCCGGGCAGCAGAGTTTCTGTGTCTCTGATCACAGGAGCCCTGGTGTCCAGGCTACCGGAGGTAAACAAGCCTTGTCTCCAGTGCTGGACGAATTGGAAACAGAGATATTTAAGGAAAACCAGTTGTCATCAGCACAGCAGAACTGGCCCAACACATGCTACTAAGGATTCGTTCTGTGCTGACAACTTGAAAGAAATGGGGATTTCTGACCTGACAACTGATTACTGCCTTGCTGAGTCTTGGAAGGTCTCCACGTAGGAGAAAGGAATAATAATTTTAAACCGGGTGTGGTAGTATATACCAATAATTCCAGCGCTAGGGAGGCTGATGCAGGAGGATCGCTTTAAGTTTGAGGCCAGCCTGGGCTTCATAGTGAGTTCAAGGCCAGCCTGAAATACACAGCGAGAACTTGTCTCAGAAAGAAAAGAGAACAAGAGAATAATAATTTTAAAGGCTTGCATTTGTAAGGAATGTCCTCCTCACAGAGAATTGCCTGTCTTCTATGTCCCGGCCCAGCAGACCAGCTGAGGAGCTGAAAGACAGAGATAAGTCCAGCTCCTGGCTGGGGACCGGCCCTGTGGTCCAGAGTGTTCTGGCTCTCGAGTGGCCTTCAACCTGACTCCAGAGAAGGCAAAGTGACACCTGGCAGTGTATGATACAATTACCATGTTGCTTTAGATCACATTTTGTTTCTAACAAGTTACACAGCGAAGTAGAAAAATATGCTCAAAAAATACCCCGAACAGTCTCAGATCTCCTGATACAAGCAGGTGCACTTCAGAAGAGCGCCCAGCTTTCCCTTCTTCCTCCCTCACTCTTCCCTGTTTCCTCTTTGGTATCCAAATCCCTAACCTCTGCATTTTCAACCAGAAAACCCTCTGAAGAACTGCAGCGTGGCGTTTGTCACCACAGCTAAGTCAGTGCATGATGTTTGCCTCCCTGAAAGGTGGGAAGATCAAGCCAGCACTGACTTAATATTTTCAAATGATTTTTGAATTCGCAGACTGCGGAGAGAGAGAACCAGGCCTCACCAGGAAGTGAGCCCTGCCTGGAAACCGTGTGATTTTAATTGTTTCATTGAGCTGGGGTTTTCTTTTCTTTTGTTTTGTTTAACTCTGATGGTTCGAGCAGCTATTTGAAAGATAGCAAGACACATCGTGGAAGCCACTATGTATTTACTCCTGGCATGTTTTGATGTCCTTTATTGCATTCATCGTTTTGTTTTTATTACTTTGTTTCTATTCTGTTCTGTTCAATTTTTACCATGTCCGAAGGTATCTGCAGCTATTTTGAAGACAACAAAAGCACTGTGGTCGCTACTGTTGCTGTCGTAAGGTTTGGAAGTCCTGTATCAATTATTCTGGTTTATTCTGATTGATTTTATTCTGTTTTATTTTCCTTGGTTTTTTCCACTTTAAAATAAATAAATAAATAAAATGATTTTTGAGATGTAAGCAGAAAAAGGTGTCTTCAAAAAAAAGATAAATTGAGATTTTTTTTTCAAACTTATTATTCTTTTAGTTCCAAAACAAAAAAGTAGACACGCCATTAATCCTACATGGTGAGACCATCAGACTACTGATGAGCCTTCTGTCTTTGCCCCTTCTTTTCAGCTTTTATTTTTAGTAGTTCATATTTTTCGTTGTTTTCTTTTGGTACCGGGGATCCAACTCACAACCTTGCGCTTACCCTGCAGGTGCTCTTGCCACTGAGCTAAGTCCCGGCCCAGCCTTTTGTTAGTCCATGCTGGTAGCGCGTGTTTACATCCCTGCGTGGAGTTGGCAGTGTGTACACAACATACCTAAGGGCTCTTTCCACCCCATCTACCCTTCCTTCTCCTGTTCCCCTTCCTGCCTGAGAAAGATCTATTCCCTATTTTATGCCCTTTATCTTTTATTTTGTACTTTATTCTCTTACATGAGAAACCATCCAGTATTTAACTCATGGGTCTGATTTATTTCACTGGACACTCACTGTGGCCTCCAGGTGCATCCGCTTTCCTAAGGATTCAAGTTCATCCTGCTTTACAGCAGAGTAGTGCTCCATGGGTATACAAAAACATTACATTTTCTTTATCCATTCAGCCGTTGATAAATTCAGAGGCCGCTTCCAAGATCTTAACTAGCATGAACTGTGCTACATACAAGGGTTTCAGTCTTCGGTTCCCCGAGGTTTCCACATCAACACCCATGAAATTAGAACAATCTTCTCTTCCTTCAAATTTTAAGAAATAATGCACGCAGGTGCTGATAGCCATGTCTGCTCTCCACTCTCTCTGAGCTTCCCAGAAGAAGCAGAAGCGAAGACAGAGGAGAGGGGTGTGGAGGAGAGGAGTCAGACTCCCCCATCAGATGCCCCACAGCCTCTCCGGTGCCCGAGCACTGGTGCCCGTCCACAGCTGGGAGGCAGCCACCACTCCAATCTCTGATCCCAGTCCCTGATCCATGCAGACGCTCCCTGCACAAGGTTGGCCCTAGCAGTACTCAGCCCTTGGTCTGCAGGTCCTGTGTACTCACTGACAGCCATGGGTTGAAAATATTTGAAGACAATCCAGGCAGAGTGGCACCCACTTATAACCTCAGCTCTGTGGGAGGCTGAGGCAAGAGGGTTGCAAGCTGGAGCCCAGCCCAGGCAACTTGGTTAGAGCTGTCAGGAAATGAAAATTAAAAGCCTGGGGCCTGGGACTGTAGTTCCCCATACTGGAAAACAGAAACTGTCTATACTGAATATGCAGAGTTTTTCTTGTCATTTTTTTCTTAAATATGCAATGTGCCACTCAGCATTTACATTATTTCAGGTATTGCTAGCCATTTAGAGAGGATTTAAAATATACAAAATAGCGGACATAGTTACAGGAAGATACTATGCCCTTTATTCATTTATTTTGGCTTTTTAAAAGCAGGGTCTCACTACATGGTTAACACTGGCCTCAAACTCACAATGATCCTCCTGCCTCAGTTTCTCTGTGTCCTGGGATGAACCACCATGCCCAGCCTTACTGCAGCATTTTAGGGACAGGACTTGGTGGCCAGAGGCATCCTGGAACTCATCCCCATGGAGGCCCTAGGGAACACTCTATGTCCCTCTCAGCTTGCAGAATGGCCCTTGGATGCTTCAGTCCAGGAGTGTCACATTGTAACTCCTGAAAAGTCTGCACTTTCCCCAGAGTGGTGTCTTGGTTACTTTTCTCTTGCTAGGACAAAATACCCAACACCCATACTGAAAGAAGGAAAGGTTTATTTAGCTCCAAGTCTGTGGAGGTTTCAGTCCATAATCAGCTGGCTCCACCATAGGATGGCATGGCACAGGGGCAACACTTCAAGGTAGCTGAACACAGCAAAAGCAGCCAGAGCATGAAGGCAGGGAGCCAGTCTCTTCTCCTCCCTTACATTGTACACAGGCCACACACACACACACACACACACATATATCCAGGTACCCGTAGACTCACAGAATCTCCTTGCAGTCCTAACGCACAGGAAGAAGATGTTTACAAAGTCAAAATCCTGGCTCCCTGCTGAGTCTCTCAGTTCAGCTTCTAAACTCCCCAGGTTGACACAATGTATCAACCGTGACAACTGCCTAACAGGGGGCTGCTGCACAGTAAGGTGAGCAGAGGAGCAGATGAGGAGGAGCCCAGGACCACTACTGTGGTGCATGGAGCTGAAGCTGGAGCTGCCACCACTGGCCTGGAAATCCCCCTTCTACACACTCATCCTGGGAAGTAACTGGCCAAGCAAGGAGCCAGTTCACCAGCACAAAAGCTGCAACGGGAACTCTCAGGAGCCACTCGGATCCCAACAGGAGTGATCTATTAGTGGAACACAGCTCCAACAGCTACCAGGGGAGTGGGGGCTGGATGCATGCTCAGGAGACCCGAAACAGCAACAGAAAAGAAAGTAGTCTGTGCTGCCTTGGAAAGACGACCCGTCCTAGTTAGAAATAAAAAACAGAGTCCACGTATGACAGCCCAGTGTGTGAAACAAAAGAATCGGGTTTTCCCCACAGAACGCACAAGAACCTGTGATTTCCAGTGAGTGACTGAAAGAGTTACAGGTAAATAAACAGGATCCTCAGAGTCATGCAGACCAGCCACGGATCTTCGTGAGAACCTGTTGCATTGCCCTGGGCAGGCTGGGGCCAGAGAGGGGGACAGAGCCAGTAGCTTCCTGTGGCTTCGTGTGCAAAGCTCAGACTCCTGGGCACCTGCGGGAGATGCCTGGAGAGCCCAGAGCAGTGTTGTCCTTACATCAGCCAGGCTGTTTGTAAAAGAACTAAAACTTTTATGCCTTTTTCTCCCCCCTCCCTTGCTGGCCACCCACACGGCAGTGTGATCAAGATCGTGTCATAGGAGAGAGAAGGGAGACTGCTCTTATCTGCTGCCTGCTCCTCATCTGGACAGGGCTGGTGGGAACTTCATTCATCAGCCTGATCAATCTCCGCCCCAACGTCTTAAAAATGCACAGAGAAAGATAAACAGAGGTTGAATGCATTTTCAGAGACTCCAACACTCCCTTCGGTTTCTCAAAGCCCATTTTCTGGGTCCTGACTAGGTAGCTCCAAGGCAGAAAACACAGAGTGGGTGTGCGTGTGCATGCATGCTTGTGTGTGTGCATGCATGTGTGTGTGCGTGTGTGTATTCGAGTGTGTGTGGCACGTGTGCCCCCTATGGATCCCCAGGAGGGGCAGGGCCTGGAAGACAGCTGCTTGCTCTCACAGGGCCTGACAGGCCTGGAAGGAAACACGGCCCAGCTTCTGAATATAAACAGGAATTAGGAAAGCAGAAGTAGATGGAATAAGCACCATGACCGAGCGGCCTCCCCCAGATCACAGGACCACCCCGCCTTGAGCCCAGTGCCCGGCCCCGTGTGAGAACCTGGACGCAGAGGCCACGTCCTGCAAGGGGAAGCGGGGGTCAAGTGGGCCTGGGGAGCTTTCCAAATATTATCTTTTTACTCCAGAAACCTGCCCAGCAGCCAGAGAGCAGGACAGAGGACAGCAGGAGCCCGCATCTCTGTCCAGGGAGGGGCCACTGGCCCCCACCTGGCTTCCGGGGAGTGGGATGGGGGCAGCCAGCAGGCCATGCTCCCAGGACCCCAGCCAGCCCCTCAGGATCCCTCATTCCCTCCCTCCAAGTCCCTGCCACAGTCCAGGGTCTCCACACCCCAGGAAAGTTGTGGACAGAAGGACAGAAGTTGTGGACAAAAGGAAAGAAGGATAGATTGGAGACTGTTGTAGGGAAACCTACGTGCTCCGGCCGGGCTGGCAGTGAACTAAATGAGACCCACTGTGTAAACACTGTGCCAACTCCTAGTGTGAGGAGCTGACCCAGTAAGGTCCAAAAGGGCCATAGATCCCGGGACTGGGAAGAAACCGGGCGGGAGAAAGAGGGAAGGAAGCAATGAGTACACTGGGTAGTTCGCACAGTTCCATGCTGGTGTGGCTACTCTCAGACAGTGGTTCCTGCCTGTGTCCTGGACAGTGAGCAGCTACTGAACTATAACCTCATGCAGAGCACTCATTGTTCCACTCTCACTGGCCTGTTTTGAAACTCTTTTCTTGTTATTTTTACTTTTCTGTCTAAAATTTAAAATAACAAAAAAGCTGTGGCCAGAGGGGCTTCTGGGGGCAGATTTTAAAAACAAAGTGGGGAGGGGCCTGGGGGGGAGGAGAATTCCCTGTTGGAACTGGAGCCTCGTCCTCCGGGAAGGCCCCATGATCATGGTGGTGTGGAAAAGCCAAGCTCCCTGGAGCTCAGCTTGGCCCAGACCACCCTGAAAGGAGACGGCGCTGGCTGGGAGGAGGCCGAGGGACAGTGGGCGCTGGCCCCAGCCCCTTCCCACCCCAACCCACCCCACCACCTCGCCTGCTGGCTGGCTGCACCATCTCAGTCTCTGTGTTTCTGTCTGTCTGTCTGTCTCTCTCTGTCTGTCCGTCTGTCTGTCTCTGTCTCTGTCTGTCTATCTGTCTCTCTGTCTCTCTCTCTTTCTCTCTCTCTCTCTCTCTCTCTCTCTCTCTCTCTCTCTCTCTCACACACACACACACACACACACACACACACACACACTCACACACACACAGAGCCACAGCCAGGACTAAAGCAAAGTGACACGCAGCCTTCCTGGAGCAAAAGGCTCACTGGCCTGGAAGGAATCACGGACACCGTGTCCCCCATCTGTCTGATAAGATTTCGTCTCAATCCCTTCCCGGTGAGTGGACAGCAGGCCGGTGCAGCAGTCAGCCAGGGAGTCGCTGGGCGGTCCCCACTGCACTGCAGCCTGGAAGGCAGGAGGTTGGGAGCCCTGGGCTCCCAGGCCTCAGGGAGGCAGACCTGCTGCAGGAGAGGTCGCTGAGGGAGGGGCACAGACTCGGGCCCAGAGCTGTGCGGTCACAGCAAGCCTGACCCCCTCCGAGGAAGACCTCGCACGCTCAAGGACAGAAGCAGAGGCGCAGATGCCAGGCAGGCGCAGGAGGGAGGGCAAGCGCTGCTGAGCTCAGCCTTGGAGCAGGCAGATAGCCGCAGCTCCAGGGCGCAGGGCCCGGCATCGGGCTGCAGCTCAACTTCTCTCTCTGTCTCTGTCTCTGTCTCTATCTCTCTGTCTATTGTCTCTCTGTCTCTCTGTCTCTCTGTCTCTCTCTCTCTCTCTCTCTCAGTAGTGAAACAGAGGGGTGACACTGTGCCTGTGTCCCCGACTGGCCACACTCTTGCAGGGGCAGTGGCTCTGATGTGTGACACACTGACCACACCCCACATGCTGAGGAGCTCAGGGCCTGGGAAGCGGGAGGTGGCCCTACTGCTGCTTGCTAGGTTGGCCAGGACTCCTGTGTCTCCAAGGGCCTCCAATGCACTGAAGTGTTCTGCATACTGAGAAGATAAGTATTTTACCTAGTAAGTTTTCTGTTAGTAATCAATTTATCGAGATAACATTTTAAAAGAGAAAATATTTTCTCTTTGGCCAGGGCATGGTAATACACACCCATAATCCTAGCACTCTGGAAAGCTGAGGCAGGAGGATTTCAAGTTTGAGCCCAAACTGGCCAATTTAGTGACTTAGCAAGAGACTGTCTCAAAATGAAAACTAAAAACAGACCAGGGATATACCTCCGTGTGAAGGCCCTGAGTTCAATCCACAGTACCTTCCACCTTTAGGAAACTTCTTTTCAGGTTTTATATTCAGTTTACAAATCTTACTCTTTCTACTGGTGAGCAGAGCCAATTTTAGCTGTCTTGTCAGTCCCCTTTACTCGGTTCCATTCGTAACCTTTGGAAATTGAGCATCTTCAAGTGCACAGTGTATACATGCACGTTTGTGAGGTGCTGGGACACAAACCTGGGCCTCACATACTCTATGGCAACTGCACCCTGCTTCTGAGCTGCCCCCCAAGCTGTGATTCTGTTGTGAGAGCACCGATTAACTGACTGACAGATATTCCTAAGCACTTAATCTAATAAATTACGCTTATGAGACCAATTGACATGAATACCCTCTTGGTTATAGCTCAGTGATACACTCTAATTAGCATAGCATGAGTATCATCTTAACGGATCAAGTTTGGTTAGATATTACAAGTACACAGAGGCACCAAACACTGGCGCAGTGCTTTGAGTGACTGCAAACCTTTGTGCTCCTAATCTGTCAAGGAAAGCAAAGACGCTCACCTGGTAGGGAGACAATGGGAATCCTTGTTTGCTGTCATTACCTTGCAGAGAGTTGTGTGGCTGGACACAAGTTCCGAGCACTCAGACGTCCTGAATGACACCATCCCAAAAGCCAAGCAAATACTTATGTGAACCAAAGTGGGTGGAGAGCCGTTAACCCCGTGTTCTTGAAGTTACTGTCAGGGCTCTGGGTGGCTCAGAGGTGAACCTTCCTCTCCGTGGTCATGTGAGTACGGCACAAATGTTAGTGACTCCCTGGAGGGAAGTGCGGGAGAGGTGTTTAGATGAGAGAAGCAGATATAGAAGCATAGGCACATAAATGCGCGCATAGATAGACACACAGAGATATGCAAATACAGATAGATAGACAGGCCCCCTGATAGACATAAAGATGAGAGATATATAGGACAGATGAGAGAGATGCTAAATGACAGACAGAAAAGGAAGCCGGGAAGCAAGGATGCAATCTGAGTGTACCGGAGAACTCATGGAATGAATGGCTTCAGCAGGGCTCTCTGAGAGGCCTCGGCAGCTGCAGGATGAAGACAGACCCAGATGGATGAGCAGGACGCAAGCTGCTGGCTGCCCCAAAGAGCCCACCGCAGAGGCCTTGGGCACAGAGCGGCACTGGCTCTGGGGGAAGCCGGGCTTCTGGGATAGGGAGCAGCCCACCACCATTCTGACTACAGCTTTCCTGGCCTGTCCCTCTCCACTGGCCCGCCCTCACCCTAGCACGCACTCCCAGAGGGTGCCCAAGGCAGCCGATGCGCACTTCTGAGCGGACGACAGCCCTGTCCAAACTGCTACCCCACCTATCACACTCTGCTCCATGATCTCAGACGCCAGGACGCCCAGGAGGGACAAACCCAGAAAATTCACCTACAGTGACCCACTGGAGTAGGAGATCCCAGGCAAACATGTGGTGACACCCACATGCAGGGGTGCACTCCACCTCCAGTCTCCTGCTGGGGACCCAGGCAGGTCACTTCTGTTTCTTGATCCTCAAAGCAAATTACAACGTGAAGCTGTGTCTGAAGAGTTTGTAAAGTGAAGATGCATGCTAAGTGCTCCTAGTTTACAAAATCACACTTCACATGCTCAGAAACACAGTGACAAGGACTTCATTCAAAGATAAATCCCATGACTCACAGAATAATGATTTCCAGGATGTCGCCGGCCTAGAGGTTCGGTCACGGCGTGTGGGTGTCACAGTATATCTTCCCCATCTTCCTGCATCCACCCTGTTCATGCCTTTCAGACAGTGCCCAAAGCCTCGCTCTGAACACCGAAGGAGCCCCTAAAGCTGGAATCCTGAGCCAGAGGCCTGCCTGGGTCACAGGGTCCCCAAGACCATCACAGCAGCAGGTTATGAAGTATCAGGAGCCTGCAGCCCCTTCTGCTGCGAGCTGTGTCCCTCCAGTCACAGAGGCCATGGTCACTGGCAGCGTGGCATGTGTGCCCTGAGGACCGGAGGCTTCTGACCTGCCATCAGGGTGACCTGGCCACCGCGCTGGGGACAAGAGGCATCCAGCTGTGCATCCCCATTTCTAGCCCCTCAGTCTGCCTCACCCTTTCCCAGACTCATTCTCTCCTCCCCTCTGGGGTCTGGTCCTGGTCCTCGAGCAGCTCCCGGTTGTGCACCCCACCTGGACGTCTGTGGCTCCATCCCTCGGCCATCGGCTCGCTGCCTCTTTCCCCAGGCAGAATCTGAGATCCAGGAGGGAATGGATCTCCTCTGTCAGGCTTTGTGTGGAGTCACCAGACTCAGACAGGGGTAAGGGGAGCCTGGGTTCCTGTGGCCTGAAGGAGTCACACGGCTCCCGGCTCACTCAACAGCTGTCCCGGAGGGCCCGAGGTCTGCGAGCCTGGCTGGGCTTCAGGCTTGTGGGAGAGCAGTTTCACCCCTGCCCACCACTTCCTGCCCCCTCCTCCCTTCCCCCTCACACACACACACTCAGACCCACACACACTCATATACAACACATGTAAACACACGCACTCACTTGTACACACGTAAACACATACACATGCTCACACACGTATACACTAGCACACATAAACACACTCATAGACACAAAAACACACATAAACACGCACATAAACGCATACACACTCTCGGGCTCTGCCTCTCCATTTGGTGATCAGCCCAAAAGAACCCCAAGGGTGTAGTGACCCAGAGCTGCCCTGGCCCCACCCAGGAAGCTGAGTGTCCCAGCTGCGTCGGCACCTGGCTACGGCCCGCAAAGAGAGCCAGCAGCTCAGGGTCCCTGGGGAGGGATGGGACAGCCCTGGGCTTCTGCTTAGCCCTTGAAGCTGGGCTGGGCACACACACACACACACACACACACACACACACACAGCCTTTAGCCCAGGCACTTTGGAAATCGAGCTAACCGACTTGCTGTTGTCATTTACTGAGTTTAAATTTCTCCGAATGCCTGCAGTCACGCAGGACAGAACTTCTGTGCTTTTACCTTTTATGTTTCTATGGTCCCTGCCCCACAGTAGTTAACTCCAGCCTCCTCCTTGCCAAGGAGCCCAAATTTCACCATCGTCCAAGGCTGCATTTACAGACGGAGGGGTCACAGTGAACCTGAAGACCTTGCTGCGCCTGGGATCTCCTATTCTCCAGGCCGCTCCCCCAGAACACAGAAGTGGGGGGCACCACATGTCTGCTGAGGCCCCAACTGGGCCCCAGCTGGGCAAGAGGCTGCAGTCCAGACCGGGTGGTGCCAGGTAGTGATCCCCGGCCCCGCACCTCGTGCAGCTGGGCTCAGGGCCGAGAGCAGAGGCACTGAGATGATGCCGCCCGCACAGTGCAGGGATCTCATCTGCCTTCTCACCGGGGCTTGGTGACTGATGATTCACACAGTAGCCCTGGGGCAGCCCCGGCCCGTGGTCCCAGGAGGGCAGGCAGAGGACACACGGGCTCAGCTGGGCATGCCTGTGGGCACTGTTTAGCGTGTGTGTGCATGGCACATGCACGTAGCAGCCTCTGCAGTGGAGGTGGCCAGGTGATTTCCATGCCATGGATGAGAGGCTGTCATCTCCGGGACAGGCTGCCTTGGTTACTTTTCTCTCATTGCTGGGACAAAACACCCAACACCCAAAATGAAGGAAGGAAAGGTTTATTTAGTTCTCTGTTTGTGGAGGTTTCAGTCCATAGTCAGCTGGCTCCAAAGCAGGGTGGCCTGGTGCAGGGCCAACACTTCAAGGTAGCAGAAGACAGAAAAAGCAGCCAGAGAAAAAGGGTGCAAAACAAGCCTCTTCTCCTCCCTTACACTGTATGCAGCCCCCACTCCCAAGGCAGGTGTAACACTCACAAAATCTCCTTGCCTTCCTCTTGCACAGGATGGGGATGTTTACAAAGTAAGGACCCTAGTTCCCTGCTGAGTGTCTCAGTTAAATAAACTTCTAAACTGCTCAAGTAGACATAGTGTATGGACCTTAACACCTGCATTTGCTGTGTCCCTCTACAGAGAGCAGGCTCAGCCCACCCCACCTGTGTGCGAAGCGGGGAAGGAAGGGCTAGCAGCCCCTGAGGATCAAAGGGCAGCACAGGAAACAGTGGGTATTGGGACCCACCAGCCACGTTCGCGCTGGCCCCACTGCCCCCCTGCCTCCTTGGCCTGAGCGCAGCCTTCTCTTGCCTGTGAAAATCAGCCCTTCATGGTGGCAGTGAGGGTAGACTCGGGGAGCCCCGGTCCCCACTTGCTGGTTGCATAGGTGCCACACCCCTAAGCGTGGCGGGATGGGGGCTTCGTCCTGAACAAAAGTGAACCCACAGGATCCTGATGCCTCGCCGCAGGCCCCTCCAGCTGCTCTCCTGACCTCTGGACACGTGGGGCCTCCAGGCCTGGAAGCGGCCCTGAGGGGCTGAGTGTGGCTGCAGGTCAAGAAGAGGCTGGGCGTTCACCCCACAGCCGCAGGAACGTAGTTCTGCTCCCCTAGGTGGGATGGACGAAGATCTGTCCCCAGCCACTTCCAGAGGAGCCTGCAGGCTGGGTGACACTCACTGAGAAGAACCAGGGAAACTGTGCCTGTTGTCCTCTGCCTGGCTCCTGTCATCTGTCTTTTTATCTTGCTCCTTAATTTATGGACACTCTGGGTTTCTTGTGCAAGAGAAGCCATGCCATCGTTAAGCTTGTGTGTTTGATTTCCTTTACTTAGCGTGACGGTCTCAAGGCGCATCCATTTTCCTACAAATGACTCATTTGTCCTTCTGCCTGGCAGAGTAGTACTCCATGTTGTATTGATACTGCATCTCCTTTCTCCACTCACCCACATTATCCACGGTCTTCAGGGAGGGAGGTCTTTTGCAAAAGAGACAGACAAGAACCAAGAGGTAAAGGAAAGGGGAGGAGAGGGAGAAAAAGTGGGTGAACATAGATGTGACCAACTCCGCACCACAAATGCAATCCTTATGGGCTGCAAACGTGGACTGATAAAAATAAAAATTTAAAATACACCAGGCCCAACTCTTGACCCACACCCCCTGTGTGACAGTCAGCATGCTTTGCAATGAAGCCCTCAGGCCAGGGCTGCCCCACTGCAGTCTGTCAGGAACGCACTTGTCCTCTGCACCACTCTGGGCATCTTTGCATCCCATGCAGCCAGAACCATGCACAGCTGACAGACACACAGACTGGAGTCCAAGAAGGGTCTAGGGTGTTGAGGGGGCAGGAAAGAGTGCTCAGAGAAGGCAGAATTGCAGGTTTAGCAGCTGAGTCGCAGTGAGAGCTAGCTTTTCCTCCCAACAGAACTAGGTATTGTTATCTGTTATGACTGACACATTGTGTCCCCTTGAGCAGTTTAGAAATTTATTTAACTGGGACACTCAGCAGGGAGCCAGAGTTCTTACTTTGTAAACATCCCCATCCTGTGCAAAAGGAGGGCAGGAAGACCTTGTGAGTACTATACCCACGCTGGGGGTGGAGGAGGGGGGTCGGCTGTGTACAATATAAGAGAAGAGAAGTGGCTTGCCTTTGCCTCATTTTGCTCTGGCTGCTGCCTTGATGTGTTGCCCCAGTGCCAGGACACCCTGCTTTGGAGCCAGCTGATTATGGATTGAAACCTCCACAAACTGTAACCTAAATAAACCTTTCCTTCTCTCATTTTGGGTGTCGGGTGGTTTTGTTCCAGTATGGAGAGAAAAGTAACAAGAGCTTCCCAAAATATCATAGGTGGTGATGGACTGGGAAAGGGAAAATGTTTCAGACCCTCTGGCTAAGTCTGGGGCTAAGATCCCAGGGCGGACTGTACATTCTTCTCTGTGACACGTTGAGTTTCTCTGGAGGTCGTGCTGTAAGCTGACAGTGACCACCGGGCACCCATCTGCTGAGTACTCACTGCGCACAGGGTGCCAGGCCAGCTCGAGGTTTCTCAGTCACTGCTGTTCTTCAAGGATGAGAACCTGCATGGATGAGAACCCCAAGATTCAGAGGGTCCGCAGCTGGCCGGTAGGGGGCAGGAGTCCGGCAGGCACTCTGGCTCCAGGCAGGAGGGATTTAAACACTGTGCCATTCATTTCAGTGAAAAAAGGGGAAGCAGTAATGAGGAGAAGGAAATTTTTCCCATACTCCAAGCACCTGGAAGCAACCACAAATAACTCTCTGATGTGTTTTCTGAGGACACAAACCTCACACTAAACACACAAGTGTGTGGGTCTTGCGTCTGCCTTGCTTGGTTACCATGCAAGGAGCATTTTCTGGTGTTCCTGAGTTCTGCAAACACCAGAGACTTCTAGTTCTGACCTGGGTGGGCCTTGGTTCCCCAAATCCTACTCCCCTGCCCATGTCAGACAGTCCAAGGGGCTCACTGCATAGGACGATCACGAATAGAGCTGTCCCTGTTGTCTGTCACAAAAAGGAATGTACAGTCTGCCCTCCTGCCGGATCTTAGCCCCAGACTTAGCCAGAGGGTCTTCATGCTGCTATAGAGCCCCCACCTGGTGGGCTGAAATCAGAGAAGAGGATCTGTCTGGGGGGACCCAGGTTCCCAGACCTGCTGGGCAGCTGGGCAGGAGGAAAAAGGCCTCTATCAGCTCAAGCCAGGAGCAGGACAGGGCACCTCTGTCTCCTCTCTCTCTCTCTTTCTCTCTCTCTCTCTCTCTCTCTCTCTCTCCTCTCTTTCCCTTCTCTCCTCTCTCTCTTTTCTCTCCACTGTCTCTCTCTCCCTTCTCTCTCTTGTCTCTCTCCTCTCTCTCTCTCCTCTCTTTCCCTCTTCTCTTCTTTCTCTCTCTCTCCCCCCTCCTCTCTCTCTGGGCATGGGAGGCCACTCTGGGGAACATTCCTCCAGATTAGGTGCTGCTGGAGTGACGGGCGGGGCTGTTTACTTTTAGAAGGCTGGAGTTTTATTGTCATCGGGAATAGAGCCTTCTTCCAGAAGCTGTATAATTTCAAACCTAATATTTGGGAAGCTTCTCCCGTGCCTGTGTTTCATAAACTGTCTGCTGGCTGTGGCTGCAGCCTCTTTATTTTTATTTTCTTTTGGAACTGTACTTTTACAAGCCCGTGTCTGCAGTCCGTCAGGATCACACTCTTCAGGCAGAGTCGCGCAGAACCCACTTTAACTCCCCTCCCCCACCTCTCCTCTCCACCCCGCCTCCTGCTAGGTCTCTGCCACCTTCCTTCCCCATGCTTCCAGAGCCTCAAAAGAACAAAAAGTCCTTAATCCCATAAGCACAAAACTATGCTTTTTCAGGAAAAACCACTGAAACTAACTTCGTTTTCATTATGATAGTTAAATGACCCAGGAAATGCAGGTCCCTGGCATCTTCTGCTGATGATCTCAAATTATGCTGATGGAGCCAGATAACAGACTGAAATGGCTGGACACCAGCAATGAAAACAGGTCCAGCTGAACAGGAGCTATGACTGCGTGGGGCAGCATCTAACCCTGCCCTAGGCCTCCAGAGACCTCTCAGAGACAGGAACCCCAAGAAAGGGCATCCAGAGAGAAAGGCTGCTGCATGACCACTCTCCTCCCTTTAGCAGGCAGAATCATGGTGCCATGTAACAGGGCAAAAGGAGGATGCAGAATTATTAAACTGACAGCCTCCAGACTGGGGCACGCAGGCCTTGAAACATGAAGAGCACCCAGTTGCTCAGGAGGCTGAGGCAGGAGGATCACTTGAGCCTAAGTATCAGGCAGTGTTTTGCTAGAGAAACAGATTCAGCTCAAGATAAGAATTTTTAAGATTGGCTCACAAGTGTCACTCATAGAGCCAGATGAGGAAGCGTGTAAAGGACAGCTGCACACTGGAAGCTTAAGGATTCAGTCCAAGGTCTGGAGCTCACTGCAGTGTCCATGAAAGTCTGTGTCAGGAGGCCAATGGGTCCACAAAGGAAGGCTGAAGAACTTATGCCAGAAGCCGAAGAGTCCACACTAGAAGCCAGGAGATGATGTCCAAGGTGAAGGTGAGCACTGGAGCTCCTCTGAAGAAATAGCAGCAGATCCATCCTTCCCCATCACCCATTTACACCATGGAGCAACAAGCTGCCCTAGGGCAGGTCCTCTACACCGTACGGTGCAGAATTGCTGAGCGAGTTAGTTAAGCTTCTCTTAACTAAATCTCTCAAGTTGATTCAGTCACTCAACCATCACAGTCCACCTCTTGTCCACTTGGCAGCCAGACACATTTCTTTAAACCAGTCTCCCATAATATGCTGGGCACACTCATAATTATGCCCAGCATGTTATCACAAACCTGCACAAGACGGAAATGCACTGATTCCTTCCCCAGAATAGAAGCAAGTTTTCTGTGAGTGAGACTTCCTCTTAACATTTCATAACTTGAATGTTATAATACAGATTTAACAATCCTTAATAACTAGTAGTAGGTCTATCAACATTATAGTATATTAGTCACACTAGGGGAGAAAGTATAATTATAATCCTCGTTTCTGTAGCTGATCATGGGTCACAGCAGGAATGTAGAACAACCTTCTTCTACTACCCATTCTATATCCCCTTGGCCTTCAGCAAGCACCTCAGCAGGTCCTGATTCTTTCCCTGGTGGGATGACCCATGTCTTAATTTCTGAAGGCCCTGGGTCATTTGTCATTCTACCCCAATTAGATTATTGGAGCTTTTCACTAACTTTAGTAACAGGACATGGTTATACTAGGAGGCGCCCTAAGGAATCACCTGCACTTCTAATATACTATTTCTTTCCTCCACTAGTCCAATTTCCCCTTGACAGTCAGGGTCAATCACCCCTGACAACACTATAACTCCCGTTTAGCTCATTTCCTTAGAGGCATGAGGAGACCAAAATGACCAGGGGCAAGTCATATTTTCCAGTCCAGTGGTATCACTGTTGTGCTTCCCGGTACAAGCTTTCCCCACTGGAACTAAGACTTCCAAGCCAGTAGAACATAAGGTAACAGGAACAGGAACCAAAAATTTTGTTGTAGATCACTAAGGGTAATGGTGAGTGGTACCATTCCTACTTCTACCCCTTGATTCCTGGACCCATGAATTCTGGCCATGGGAGACACAGTGCCAATGGTAGATGCTGATTCAAAGTGTGTACAGCCTTGTCCCAGCCCTGCAAGCTCTTGGCCTCTAGCTGGCACTGTAACCATATCTTCAGAAACCATCCTACCTTTCTATTAGTCCAGCCACTTCTGGGTAGCACGAAACACAGTAAGTATAGAGGACCCTTTCTTGTCCTTGCTGCGGTCCAGGGAGGTTTATATTTGTAACCCCAAGGAGAAGTTATTGAAATCCTAGTGAGCTAATTCCAGTATACCACTTCTGGTACAACACATGGTAAGAATAAAGACACAGGGACATATACACAGTTATGGGGAGCCAAAGGGTACTAAGTACAGCCAAGATGGTGTTCACCAGAACAAAGGCCATGACCCAGAGCCTATCCCAGATTTTATGAATTCTTCATAAGGGGAGTAGCTCGGGGTGAGAGACAGTGAGAGTGGCAGGAAATAGGTGACTGCCATGACTACCATGAGCTGGACTAGGTAGGAGGCCTGAAATCACCTCTGTGATATGCAGAGGGCAAGAAATGCAGAGAGAGCAATCTGTATAACACAGCTGAGGTAGTAACTAACTAATATTTTGGGGTCAGTGCTTCAGCTCGGGCACACAATCCTGTTTGCCCAGGGAAGTCACAGCCTCTTTCTCGAAGCTCAGTCCCAGCCAACAGTGTGGAGCACGGCTCTCCATCCCACCCAGTTAAGCCATGTATCCGGGGGTCACCAGGCGGGGTGACACTGAACTTCGCTTTGCTTCAGAGATGACACATCAGCTCCTCAGCCAGCCCAGTTTACATTGTGTAAAACCAATGAAGGGACAGAGAAATAGCCTGGCCAGCTCTGCACACATCAGTACATGAAGATAAGGCCAAGTCTACCCAAAATGGAGATAGCTACTCCTCTTTACAAGGAGAATCAAGGAGAGTCATCTGGGTGGTTCTCCACAGGTAAGACCAGTGAATTCTGTGGGCACGAGTCCATGGCCTCACGTTTTTGGCCATAAAATGTGTTCCTTGGTCAGAGGAACTCCATGAGATGGATAAGGTATTGTGTGAGTCCACGGATGGTGGTTTTGGCACAAATGTTATGTGAGGTGAAGGCAAATCCATATCCACAATAAGTGTCTGTGCCCGTGACAACAAAGCACAGTCCCTTCCATGATGGAAGTGGTCCAGTATAACCAACCCGCCACCAGGTGCAAGTTGATCACCCCGGGAATGGTGCCATACTGGAGACTCAGTGCTGGTTTCTGCTGCAAGAACATTGGGCATTCAGCAGCAGCTGTAGCCAGGTCAGCCCTAGTGAGCAGGAGTCCATGTTGCTGAGCCCAGTCATCTCCTATCCCTGCCACCATGGCCACTGTGTTCAGTGGACAATGATGGGGGCCCTGGGGAAGGCACTGACAGGAAGGATAGGTTGGCCACTGTCCCATTCTATTAAAGTCTTTCTGCTGAGGTCACCTTTTGGTGAATGTTCATAGAGAAAACAAATATTTTTATATCCTTTGCCTCTATCCACAGACCTCTTCCCCAAATGTCTTTGTCACCAACTTTCCAGTTATGCTCTTCTCAAGTTCCTGACCACCTGGCCAGACCGCTGGTCACATCATGTGAATCAGCATACAGTCACACATCTGGCCATTTCTCCTTCCAGGTAAAATGTACTACCAAGAGCACTGCCTGAACTTTTGCCCACTGTGATGATTTACCTTTGCCACTGTCCTTCAGGGATGCCCTGGCAAGAGGCTTATTTCTCTCTTTCTCCTGCTGCTTTTGCTGTTTCCAGTGCCATGAACAACTGCCCCACTGCCAAGCGCCCCCCTGCCTACAGCCTGCCAATTATGGACTGAAACCTCTACAAACTGGCAGCTAAATAGACCTTTCTCACTTTAACTTTGGATGGCATTGGATATTTTGTCTCAGCAACAAGAGAAAAATAATTTAGACAGAATTTGATACCAGAAAAATGGGGTCACTGCTGCACCTGTACCTCACCATGTGGTTCAGGAGCCTTTGGGACTGGTATGGGAAGAGTTTGGGAAGGTTTGGATATGCTTCCTGAAGAAGCAGTGCTGGATAACTGTAAACTGAACTTGATAGGAGATTCTAGTCAGAGCTCAGAAGACCAGAAAACTGGTAAAACTCCCACCAGCCTCCAGAGGTTTCTGCTGGGAAGGACAGCACTGGCTATTGGACTCCAGGTAATGTGTGTTATAGCTTAGCCTAAAGTTGTCTGCACTTTGCTCATGTCCAGAGACTGAGATTAAGGGTGGTGGGCCAGTTAATCTGGCAGAAGAAATTTCAAAGCAGTGTAATGTTGAGGAGGTGGCATGGCTACTGCTGGGGGCTTTTAGTCAGATTTATGTTGAGAAACAAGAGCCCAGCACAATGATTTAAAACATTGTGAGTTTGGCCATAAAGAAAGCTCCAGTAAAGCTGGGAACTGCAAAGTAGATGGGAGGACACCTAGATTCCTAAGAAGGAGAAAGAAAAGATGACCTGAGGGCATCACAAGAAGCAGCACATCTCCACTCTTTGCAGTTTCAAAATTGCAAAAGTGAAAGATTTTGCTTTTCGAAGTGAAACAAGGAGCACCATGTTCCAGAATGGTGACAGCAGAGAATTTGTCCCACAGGACTGGACTAAGTGCTCAGCAATCCAGTCACTTGACCCCTACAGCTAAGAGAGTGGAAAGACTGGCTGCTGTCCCTGCTGACAGCAGACCTAGGCATCCACCCACGTGGTGTTGGTTTTAGGCACATGCAGAACACAAGAGCTGTGAGGTCAGGAAGGTGTCCACTCAGAGTTCAGAAGTCTTGGGAGGCCAGGCAGTATGCCTGAGAGGGCAGAGTATAAAGCTGTGAGTGTGAAGCATTGGAGATCCCAGAAGTTTGGAGGAGCCAGGAATGTGCATCATCTGAGGAAAATTGCAAGGTGGGAGCAGAACTGGCCTAGGGAGAAGCCAGGGGAGTCACCACCACTGGAAGTACAATAGGGGTGGAGCCTCCCTGGCTTTTTGCAGTTCACAGCTTGGCACAGATTTCCTCTGATGCTGCACGTGGAACTACAGACTTAATGTTTGCCCTGCTGGATTTTTTACTTGCTTGGTTCCATTCTTTTATATTCCTCTGCATTTGTAACTTTTGGAATAGAAATGTCTATCTTATGTCATTGAATGCTGGAAGTGTTTAACTTTCTTTTTATTTATATGGGGGCTGAGAGTTTGCCTTAAATCTCAGAGGAGACTTTGGACTTGAACTTTTCAGCAACGCTGAAACTGATAGGATTTTTGGAGATGGACCAGATGCCCTTGCAGGCAGGGATGTACCGGAGTCATGGGGGAGCAGGGGTGGAATGTTATGGTGTGTGTCTAAATGCCCCCAAAGTTTCCCATGGTCATAGAGTTTGTTGTTTTGTTCTCTTTTTGAGGTGACTGAATCCAGAGTGCATGACTGATTTATAGTGCAGTGCTAGAATTTTGGACTTGCTTTGGTTCCGTTCCTTTCTATCCTCATTTTTGTGCCTTTTGTGATGGAAATGTCTATCTCATGCCATTGAATGTTGGCAGTGTTTATCTTTTCATTTGTACAGGGGCTTGTAACTCAGAGTTTGCATTAAATCTCAGAGGAGACTTTGGACTTGAACTTTTCAGCAATGCTGAAACTGTTAGGACTTTGGCAGCTCTTAGAGAAGGATTAAATGCCCTTAGCATAAAGGAATGTACACGATTCTCTGGGGGACCAGAGGCAGAATATTGTGTCTAGTTATTCCCCCTGCCCTGAGCCTCATGCAGTTTTAGATGGAGCTTTTTCAGCGGCTGCTGACTCTACAGCATGTGGCTGATTTGTAGTGCAATGCTGAGATCAAAGGTGCTGAGCTTAAGGGTCTGTATTTGCGGATCTGTCCCTTGATTGGAGTGGCACCACCCTAATCCCAGCAGACTGGATACAATATAAGGGGCAGAAATAGGCTTGTCTCATACTCACTACTTCTGCTGTCTTCTACCTCTGTGAACAGTTGTTCCTACGCCCTGTAACCCAGCCTCAGAGCCAGCTGATGATGGACTGAACCTCCACAAACAGTGAGCTAAACAAACCTTTCCTCCTTTAACTTGGGTGTCACATATTTTGACTTAGCAAGAAGAGAAAAGTGACTAAGACACCTAGGAATCTGAGATCAGACTGGTAGCATAGCAAAACCCCATCTTTATCTACAAAACCAAAGGGTGAGGAGGAGTTCTTCCCAGCTGCAGCTCAAGGGAAGTATGGATGGGGGTGAGGCCTCTGGGAATGGCTAGAGGGCTGTACAGATACCGGATCTGAAGAGGAGAAAGAGCCAGGAGGCAAAACTCACAAGCTGGGACAGACAGAGGCCTGGTGCCACCTCCCAGCATCATGATTGTCATCAGTGGGACCTATTTGCCCTCTCACCTGTAAAACTACAGTGCAATAAATCCCTGTTGCTTTAGGTCACTAAAGTTGTGGCAGCTTGCTATGGTACAACAGCTGCCTTCTGGGCCCTGCTTGACATTGGCCATCAGAGTGATGATTCGCTTGAGAAAGAAACCAAAGGGACTTTATAAAATGTTGGGGGCTATTTTTTCTATTCTCCTTCTTTCCAGAAGAAAAAACATCTGTGTTCCCATGGCCAGGAAGTAACAGGAGAACCAGCTCAGCGTTCACTCTCCTGCAGCCCTGCTGAGTGTTCATTGGTCTCTTCCAAGTCAGCTCTCCCATGTGATCCAGTACAAAAGCTTCGATGAAAAACTTGGTTACTCAGCCATTTAGCAAACACCTACTGGGGGAGATCAGACATTGTACTAGGCATTGGCAAAGAAGTGGTCTGTGGAACCTTGTCCCACTGCTGAGTGTCTCTGGCAGGTACCTCAGAGAGACTGGAGCTGTGATGTGCAGGATGGGAAAAATCACATGGTGAGGCCCCCCAACCCATCTTGAGGACAAGGAGGGCTTTTCAGAGAAAATGACACCTAAGCTGGAGCCTGAAGGTAAAGGAAGTTTGGCTAAGCCAAGGAGGGAGAGAACAGCAATACAAAAGTGTCAAGAGAAGAAACAGATGGATGGGATGGATAGATGGTGGACAGGTGGACAGACAGGGTGGATGGTTGGATGAATGGGAGGATGGGTGGATGGGGAGGTGAACGAGGAGTGGAATGGAGTGGCATGGGATGGGGTGGGGTGAGGGGATGTGCTGGGCTGGGCTGGGGTGAAGCATTCCAAGGGAACGTGGTGGAACACATGAGACCACAGATGTGCACAGAGCGGCCTCCAAGGGCCCGAGTAGCTAAGCTTACCATCCATAAATGTCCACGACCTCATGGCTACTGGAAGCCATGGTTCTCCTGAACTGATAGGGCGACACCAAGCACAGGGCTGGGGCAGTGGACAGACCCGGTAAGTGTGCACAGAGTCACAGTGCAGTGGGGTGGCTCAGGTCACCCATGTGTTATGAGACAAGAGAACAGAGGCGGTTGGGCCACCCAGCGCTGCCTACAGGGAAGACACCCTTCACAGCACGGGCGGCCCACCGGCCTTGAAGGGGGCATGGCCAATGATGTCCTCCGCAGTCCCCACGGTCACACACCAGCAGTCTCGGGCACTCATCGCATGCCTGAAGACCTTTCCACCTTGAAAATCCTGAGGATTCACACCTCTGCCTGTGGTTTGCATTTTGCGTGATGTTGTACCTCTGCAGGACTATACTGGACTCACTGCCTGATGTGGGTCCCACAGACCATCCTTCTGCCCCCACAACCTTCTGCTCAGCCAAGAGTGTCCATCTGGGTCACCGTGGGTTGAAAGCAGCCACAGCTATTGCACTAACCTTTGCCAGACACTCGTTTTCCCAGAATTCCTTGCTGCTAAGAATGGCCACATGGTCCAATTCAGACTAATACTCTTCTTATCCACTAGATCAAAGAACAAGTTAGGTGGGAAGGCTTCTATGCATTTGCATTCTTTGATGGATACAAGGGCTCATGAAAAGGCTCCTTCTGCACTCTCTGCAACCTCCCTGTTTCTGAACACAGTTGTGACACCCGGGGATATGGCAGGTATTTGCAGACATGAGGCGACCGTGAGAATGCTGAGCCATTCTCTGCCCTTGAGACCACCTACCCCCAACTTCCTGTTTTGTGACATAAATATCCCATAGCTTAGGCTACTGTGAGTCAGGTTTTGTTACTTGTAGTGAAATAAATCCTTCATTACATAGCTGTGTCCTATACAAGGACATTTTTCCTTCTCACCAGAATTATGAAGCTCTGACAACTCCCACCATTTGGAGACCATGGCACCGCTCCCCAGTCCTGCACATAAAACCCCTGGTCTCCCTGAATCCTCCCCTCAGTCATCCCTTCCTCTCAGTGACCTGTTCTCAGCTAGAGGAGAAATGAGCTCCTCTAACTGTGGGACCCCGAATGTCACCCACTGCCTCCGCCCCTTCCAGCTGGCCAGACTGTGCCCGAGATGGTTCCACAGAGGGCCCAGTGGTTGGGAAAGCTGAACTCGTCCAAACCCAGGGTCAGCCTCTCATTGGCAACCGTGGAGGTAAGCTGTCACCAGCCCTGTCAGCAGTCAGCGCAGAAAGAGAGCTATTTATTCACAGGACTGCATGAGTCACAGTCTAAACACTCTGCAGTCCCCGGCATGTCCCACCCTGCCCAGGGCTCTGGGGAGCCTGTTCCCCCACCTCACCCCCAGTGCCACCTCGAAAAGCGGCCTCCTGGGTCTGGGCTGGCTAATCCGGGCTGTACAAGTGCATGAGTCACCAAGTGTGGTGCTCATCTGGAGTGGGGTGCAAAGGGTAGGGGCAGCTGGGGCCCCCTGAGTATGGACCGAAAGCAGGTGGTCCCGGCAGCCACCCTGCTTGACTGTGGACCTTCCAGAATCAAACTGTGATGAGGGTCAAAGAGTCTCTGCACCCTGGGGACTCCTTGCCTGAATATCCGCTTGCTTGGGGGGTTTGGGGCCCCAAGAACAGAACTGGGTACACCCAGCTGGCTCTGCTCAGTACTGAGGGAGGAGAAGCTGGGATAGGTGCTCCTGTCTATTCCCGGTGGTAAACATGGGCTCTGCACTGCACCCTCATCCTTGTCTGAAACTTCTTTCCGCTCCTGGCGTATGTAAATCCACTCAGCCCTAGCCTATGGTAGAGGGCACTATTCCTTTGGGTTAGAGGACTCCCAGGGTTGGTGGCATATCTCTGGAAAGTTCCATTCCCTCTAGAGTGTGGCTGGGACTTCTTTCTGAAGGACTTCGCTGCCACCGTCCAGTGGCACTGCCCTTCTCAGTGCAATGACCCCACAACCACTGCTTCCAGCATGTGCACCTCCAGGCAGCTCTGTCTCTCTGTGAGACGGGGTGGGGCTCTGAGAGCAGGGTCCACTGCCTGTCACAGACATCAGAACCTCCTCTTGTGTACAGTGGGCACCCTAAGAAATGCAAGGGTGAGGCAGGAGAGTGGTCTCCACACCCTCCTGTAACCATGCAGCTCTCAAACAGGCCTGCAGGCGCCCAGAGATCGGGGGCACAGAGGAAGGCTCTGCATCCTGTTGGTCTGGAACCACAACAGTCAGCACCTCCAGGATGTGGTCCAAGGAGACCCTGTGAGAGGCTCTGATCTTCCTACCTGCTTGCAGTGAGTGACCTGTGGGGCAGCTGCTCTGTTTCTGTGACACTCCTCCCCAGTGGGCCCTGAGCCATAAGCTCTACTGGCAGGGACCAGCACTCAGGTGGAAGGCGCCCCAGTGGGCACACATGTGACTTCAAGGCCAGGGAAGGTTAAATCTACAACGGTCTGTGCCCAAACCCCGGGAGGGTTCTGCAGATGGATCACATTTGCCAGGGACCCTGCATGCTGTCACTTGAGGGTCCTCCAGCTTCAGCCTGGGACATTGCTCCTCAGCACTGCTGGGGAGCCGCTTAGGGAGCTGGTGCAGGGTCGGAAGAAGGAAGGGGGGCCAACTCTCAGGGGTCTCCAAGCGGGGTAGAAGGAGGGGCCGAGAAGAGCAGCAAGATGACTGGAGCCTCCAGGGCCCTGGAGGAGGGGCAGCCAAAGGTCCAGCACCACTGACGCAGCCCGACTGCTCACTGGCTGTTCAAGCAACACTGAGTCATCCATGTTCAGAACCCCCAGGCTCTGTACCAATGAGAAGAGAGACACAGACCCCCAGTGTCAGGCTTGCTATGGAGAGCAAGAGAGGCCGTGGGAGCAGGGCGCGTTCAATCCCCACAGCTAGCATTTACTCGGTGCGGGGGGGGGGGGGGGGCTGGGCGCAGGGGCGGGAGACCCAGCATCTGTTCTGCTCCCTGAAGAGCGCACTCATCTTGCCTGCACCTCTGCATCCATCTCGGGGTCCCAGGAATCTCGGGTTCTGTCTTCCAATGCCTGCAGCACCACCTGCTCTGCATGATGCAGCCTCTCAAGCCCCGTTGCACCCTCTTTTCCGTCAGTTCAGACCATGCCGCCCCAGGACCCCAGCATCTGGGTCCTGACCATTCCAAGTAAGACCCAGCTCAGCTTTGAAGGGTTCCCCTGCAACCCCAGCCCGCCTGGTCCAGGGCTTGCAGCAGCCATCGTGGTCCGCCAGGGGCCATCTGCTGCCTCCCTCTGTACGAAGACCCTGACCCCAAAGCCTGGCACAAAAACGGTGATGGGGAAGAGCACAATATCCACTGGTGTCTGGTTCCCATCTGGTTCAGGTGAGCACCAGAAGGTGGGGGCGGGGACCCCTCTCAAGCACAGGAACCGGACACCCCACATTGGCTGAGGAGCTCGGAACTGCTGGCTGTCACAAGTCAGTCAGTCTGCATGTGCAAGGTGGCTGAGAAACGCTTTCCACACCTAAGCAAGTGACTGAGGAAAAATGGAGAGGATCAGGGAGGACTGGGGAGGACGGGGAGGATGGCAGAGAACCATCTCCCACACCAGCATCCAGAGAGCATGCGCCCACAGTGCGAGGCCCACACAGCACGCCTCTTTCGGGGGAGCTGTGAAGCCGGAGGGACTCATGCCCACACCTGGACCCAAACCACTGTGGCCCTCAAAGTTCAGCACTCCCACTTTCCTCTACAATGCCAACCAGAAAAACGCTAAGTTCCCAGCTGAGGGATAGTTACTATGGAAACACAGCCACCTCACCCTTCTCCCTCCTGAAAACTCAGAGACAGACCCCCACAACCACAAGATTTTGGACAAGGTGCACAACAGCTCCCTGCCTCTGTTTCCCCTTCTGCAGCACAGAGGAAATGATAATCCAGCTCAAGACAGCATCAGAGACTCTACAAAGGCTGACATCTTCGGCCCTCCCATGTCACCCAGGTCACCCAGTTCTCTCCAGGCTGTGTCCAGTCCATCCCTGAGTTTACCTAGCCTGTTGTCTCAGTGACCAATTTCCAATTTCCTGTGCCATGTTGTTTACAGTGTGGCTCACTTCAGCCAGCCCTGTAAAGAAGGCACTATCATTGTGCCCACTTCACAGATGAGAAGGGTGAGACAGAAGAGGACAAGTAACTTGCCAGAGACTATACACATGAGGTGAGATTGGAACCCTGGATCTCTGATTCAATTTTACAGTTTCTTGCAGTTTCCTGAAGGCAAGATCTGGTTCTTTCTTCTTTTTGGGGGTAGGGGGGCTTTGGTGGGGGCTTTTGTTTGCTTTCTGTTTTCCTTTTCTTTTGTTTTTCAACACAGGGTCTCACTAGTAATGCAGGCTGGCTTCGAACTCCTGGTTATCCTCCTGCCTCAGCCTCCTGAGTGCTGGGATTACTGGCATGCACTTGATTTGCTGGTACCTGAGCCAGGGCCAGGACCAGGACAGACGGGTGGAACCAACTTCCTCACTTGCCCCACTCCTGTGCCCAGGCCCACAGAGCTGCAGCAGAGGCCACTTCTCAGCCCTCACAAGGCCAGCCTCGCTGTGGCAGCTCCACCATCTCGGTGCTCCAGTGAGAACCCTGAGCGACCACACCCCGGGCGGCAGCCTAACAAAGGTTTCCTGGGGTCAAGCTGGAGACAGTGATGCCTTCTAGTGGCCCAGCTGCGTGACCAGCGCTGCCCGAGTCTCCTCCCTGTCCCCACCCACCATGGCCCTCACAGCCATCCAGGACCTGGGTCTCGCTGACGGCCGCTGCTCACCGCATGCCTGCCACCCTGAACCCCCTTCCCAGTGCCCTGCACATGAACCCTGAGTCACCTTCCGTGGGCACAGAGCAGGCCCCACGGTAGGGGGCTTTGTCTTCTTGGTTTCCAAACCTAAGGGAAGATGACAGCCAGGCATGCTGGTGCACACCTGTCATCCCAGCACTTGGGAGGCTGAGGCAGGAGGATGGCCATGACTTCAAGGCCAGCCTGGACTACACAGCGAGACCCTGACTCAAAACAAAAGGACAAAAGGAGAGGAAAGGAAAAAGGAAAGATAACAGAGAACCAAAATTAAGGACTAGGAATGGTTTGTAGGAAGCTGAGGATCCAGATTCCTCCTCCGACTCTAAGCTGGGGGTGGTCTCGGGTTCCCGTGGCCTGTGGGCCGCCCCTGCCCCTCCGGGAGCCTGAACCGCAGCCGCTGCCCTGGGGCCAGGGCTCGGGGCAGTAAAGAGGCAGCAGCAGCCTGCAATTGTTCCTGAGCCCAGTGCAGGGGCTGCTCCAGGCACTTGAGGAAGTACTTGCTCCAAGAGGCCCTTCCGGCCATTGTCATCCAGGCCGAGGCCGCCAGGCTGGCACGGGGACAGCTGCCCTCTGCGGCCCACGGAGTGTCCAGGGCACCAGGGCAGGAAGTGACTAGTGGTGGCTGGGCGCGGGGTCCTGGAGCCAGGGGGGAGTCGAGGCAGGGCGGCCTCCCCCAGGGGCTGTTGGTCCCCCCACCGACCTGGCCAGCACACTGACCCAGGACTGGCCCGGTGCTGCTGGTGACACCCAGCTGGCCACGAGCCCTGTCCCTGCCCAGAAAGGAACAGGCCAGGAGCCTGGGCCCTGCCGCTCCCCCTGCGGTGAGGAGGATGAGAAAGCGAGGGTTGACGGTGGTCTGGTCAGGCAGGGGGACAGCAAATGGGACTGCAGATGTCCTGTCTCCCTGTGTCTCTCCTGCCCAGCTTGAGCCTGAGCTGGCCCAAGTCTTCCCTGCAGCTTCCCAGCGTCCTGCCTGGCCAGCTCTGGGCTCCAGGCTGAACCAAGAGGTCTCTGCCTGCTGCAGAGGAAAATAGTGATGTAGTTAGCATCTCTCAGGGCCACCAGCCTCCTTGGAGCAGGGCCAGGCTCCAGGTCAGCAGCGAGATCCCCTGCCAAGGTGGCAAGCTGTCAGGCATGGTGTGCATGCCTCTCATCTCACCACTCTGGCAGCCTGAGGCAGGAGGATTGCTGAGAGTCCTAGGCCCGGCCTGAACTACACAGGGAGACCCCATCTCAACAAAGTGAACAACAAAAAAAATAAATAAAACACAGGGACAGAACAGTGCAGGGTATCACCGTATCTCCCCAGTGAGCAGTAAGCATGGTCCTGGACTACACTGTGTCCTTCCAGGTCCCTAGGACCAGCGCTCCCCCACATCTCCACCTGGACCCCATGCAGTGGACCTCCCGTTCTCCTGGCCCCTGTGTCCTGAGCTGGGCTCTGCACTGAGCAGCTGCATTCCATCCTATCTCACTTAACCCTCCGAGTAGCCCTACAAAAGGCATAGCCATTCCCTCCACCCACTCCCAGATCCCCTGTCCCCTGTCACAAGCTCCTCTGATGGCATCTTCCTCCCACCCCTGGCCACACATGGAGCCCAGTGCCAAGGTCCTGATGGTGAGCAGCTTCCATCAGTGACCCCAGCCCTGCCACCATGCCCTGTCCACAGCTGCCACCGCTGTCGTCCCCAGTGCTGACCTCCGAGGAGCCCTGCACCGACTCTCCAGCAGGGCCCTGTGCACTCTGCCAGCCCCACCCTGCCCTAGAGGCCCTTGAAAGGCCTCGGCTCCATGCAGTGTGATGCCTTTCAGCCAGGGAGAAAGGATCCAGGCTCCAAAGGCAGCAAAGCCATCTCGAGCGCTCGAGGGCGACAGCGGTGGCAGCTGTGGAAAGGAGCTGCAGGGAAAGACAGTGTTTCCAGGCAGAGGCCTGGGAGCTGGGCCGGCACTCAGCCCCTCCAAGCCCTTTTGGGCACCTTCTGGTCACCTGCTGACCCTTGGAAGAGGGCGAGCTAGTTTTCCTGCCCAGACCCTCCCCGGTGTGCACCACACAGCAGCCTCACTCCAACACATGCTTGCAAACCTATGTGTGCTTCCCTGCCTGGCCCAGGCCTCAGTCACAGGACAAGGGCTCTCAGGGCCTGGGACACTGCTGCTCGAGGTCCAGCAGGCTGGTGTCTACTGAAGACTTCAGGGTCCATGCTCAGCTACAAGATTAGCGGTGATTAATTCTGATCTTCTGCCCAGCGTTGAGCACCACCTGCCTCAGGGAGGAGAGAAGCAGCTTTGGAACAAAAAGCGGAAGTCGCAGCCGGTCACCTCTGGGGTGCAGGGTCAGGAGCGCGGATGCCGGGGCCTCTCTCCTCCTCTGTCTCACTCACTTTCATCCTCAGAACATGTGATGTGCCAGTGTTTTAAAAGAAAAAAGAACAAACAGCACAGAAATCCCGACAAGTGAGTGTGCACTATGTCCCCTGCCTGCCAGCAGCCCAGGTGACACTGTCCCTCGGCACAGGGAAAACCATGGTGGCCCATGGGGCCCAGGGCAAGGGGATTCATCCCACAGCACCACCGGAGCTTTTCTCAGAGTGCGATTGTGCTGCTCAGCTGACTGGCCTAGTCCCTGTCCACCATGTGCAAAATAAAAGATTTTCCACCCAATCCAAATTCCCACGGTGTCCGTCGGCCCATTCTCAGCCAGGAAGAAAACCTTGGCCTTGGCCTGCAGGGCTGCAGGTGCAAAGGTGAGCACGGATGAGCTCCTGGGGTGGGATTTCTGTGGGGAAAGGAGAGACCACGCAATGCGTGTGTGCATATGTATGTGTGCGTGCATGTGTTGCCTTGTCTGGAAAGACAGAAAGAGACAGAGTGGGAGAAAGACAGGGGTGAAGGGACAGCTAGTGACCGGCTGGGCATGGTGGTGACATGTAGGATGTCATTCTGAGAGGTAGCACTCATGGAGCCCAGCAGTGCTGTCTCACTACAGGTTGGGGGCGAGCCCAGCTGTCCATTCCCGGCACCCCACAAGTTCTCCAAGGCCAGACTCCGGGTTCGGCCTTGCTGGCCTTGGGTTTGTGGCCAAGTGTTGAGCAGAGCCAGAAGCCTCCACACATGGAGGATCCCCCAGTGGGAAGATGTGATGTCTCTGTCACTGGAGGATCCCAGGGATGGTGACCACAGAAGCCTGGAGGCCGGAGAGTTGCCATCTATTCATCAGTCACTTTGGGCTCTGCCGCCAGGCACTGAGAACCAGCCCTGCCCGCTCCAGCCTCCTGTCAGGGCAACTCGATCCAGTAAGTGGCCCTTGATCCTGGCTCTCCCTAACGCCCTTGCCCTGCCTGGCAGTGTCCCTTCCCCGCAGCCAGCTTCCCTGGGACCTAAGCTTAGAACCTCCGAATACAAAGACAAGGACAAGAACGAGGACAAGGAGGACCCAGCCACCTGCCCTGACCTGACCACAGGAGCCCCGGAATCACCCACCCTGCCAGGAATCCCCAAGGTAGACCTTGCCTTGGGCTGGGAGGGCCACCAAGCCTTCGAGCTGAACCCTGCCTGTCCCAACTCCCGGAGCACAGCCCCCCAAGATCACCTGGCAATCTCCAGCTCACTGAATCTCTCACACGTTCATTCCCGAGGTGAGAGGGCCTGGAACAGGGGCAAAGGCTGGGGAGTCAAGTCCTGCCTGCCAGCACAAATGGCTCTTAGGATTGTCCTTAAAAACACACAGGCACAAACCCCACATGAAGAAGACAGAAACAGAGACCTGCGGGGCCCGCAGCGTGAAACACTTACCATCTGGCTCTTTACAAACAAAGCTGGCGACCCCTCGCCTGGAGTAATGAGGTCAGGCACCAAGGAGAGAGAAGGAGGGTGGCCTTGAACCCGGGCGTAGGCTGAGGACGCCCGGAACTGCCAAGAGCAGGAATTTCCAGGGTCTTCCCAGCTCCTTGGAGAATCAGGCCAAGGAAAAGACACAGAGCCCTCTGCAAAGACCGAGGGTTCAGAAGGGGAACATAGGTCAGTCCTGCCCAGGAGCCCTTGCCAAAGGACTTCACAGCCAGTGAGACACCACTAGCCCAGGGTCTCCTTATGCTTAAGTTCATTAAAGTGAAAGAAAACATCAGGTTCCACTCCTGAATCACACTGGACACACTGGCCGCCAGGAACCCAGTCACCAGGACACAGGGCTGGGCTCAGTCCTCTGCCTCCTGCCTACCACCGTTATTCTAGGCTCCGATGCCCCAAAGACAAAAATTCGACTTCAACCTAAGCCTCAGTTTCTTCATCTATAAAATGGGAGAGAGCCATTAGTCCTGTTATCGGGAGCACAGGAGCTGGTGCAGGTAAAAAGGAAGAGCACAAAAGTTGGTGCAGGCTGGGCTCGGGGGTGCACAACTATAACCACAGTGCTCTGGGAGGCTGAGGCAGGAGGATGGAAAGTTGGAGCATAACCCAATTTAGTGACTTAACGAGATTCTATCACAAAATTAATAAAAAGGGCGGTAGATGTAGCTCTGTGAGAAGACCCTGGGCTCAAGCCTGATACCACACACACACACACACACACACACACCTGACACAAGTACTCAATACAGGACTTACTGGAATGTGCCCAAATTCACACTTGGTCATCACAGACATTCTCCCAACTTCCCATAGGCTGGCGGGAAACATGAGCAGCACCCACAAGGGTCCACGCTTCCCGAGTTCCTGGGTGGCTCATAGCTGGGCACATGAAGCACATTTTGTGGCCTGTTAATAATTTTCATTGGTATTCGGAGAAAACTCTAACACCAAAGCACAGAAGAGGCAATCACTGTGGCTGGTTGTTAGTTCCGGTTCACTGCTATAGCATGCTATGCATGCATCACAGCTGCAGAGGAACCGCGCACCATGGGAGTCTAACCCTGCACCTGTGGGAGTCTAACTCTGTGCTGTGGGAGTCTAACCCTGCACCCGTGAGAGTCAGTCTAACCCTGCACCTGTGGGAGTCTAACTCTGTGCTGTGGGAGTCTAACCCTGCACCTGTGAGAGTCAGTCTAACCCTGCACCTGTGGGAGTCTAACCCTGCACAGTGGGAGTCTAACCCTGCACCTGTGGCAGCACTGCCTCTCACCTGCGCACCCGCCTGCCGCCTGCCCTGCCACAGGTGAGGTTTCCCTTCCTCCCCAGATCTAGCAATGACACTGGAGCCAGCCCATTCTGCAGCTGCTGTACATTCACACACCGGCCCCAACCCGTCAGCTCAGAACCGGGGTCAGGCAAGTCTACCTCTACCACTTCCTCTTCCTCCTCCTGTTCCCCTTCTTCTTCCTCTGTCGATGTCCGCTCCCGGCCGGCAGGAAGGACACACGACAAAGTCTGGTAGTGGACAACCTTTTCTTTTTATTTTCCTTCTCCGTACAGCCTGCCCTGGGTTCTCCCAGCTGAAGCCTCCTCTGGTCCGCTCCCCGCGGCTCCTTTTGTGCTTCAGTCTGCCCCAAAGCCTCTACCGGTCCGCTCTCCGCGGCTCCTTTTGGGCTTCTACTTCCGGGCTTCTATCTGGCTTCTACTTCCGCCCAGGGGTGGCACCGGTATATATACGGGTACAGTGTCCAATCATGTTAAAGTGAGCAAGGCAAGCTGATTGGCTAACATCATCAGTTGCCAGGCAGACTATATTGTTGAGCGGGTTGCTTACGCGGTAAGCAGGAAACTAACGTGCTCGATGGGAGGGGCAATCTACCTCAGGCTTTGCTCTTTACTACAGGCCTCACGTCCGCCAAGTGAGGCGACCGGGCTCGGGGCTGTGGCTCCCAACATCTCCCCCTTTTTTATTTTTTATGAATGTGCGCATCGTAGCCCTTCCTGGACTGGGTGCAGAGGCTTATGCCCTATGCGTAGGCCCACCGTAGGTCCTTGGCTTAGACCCTGGTCGGCCGTCCCATGGTCTGCCAAGGCCCTGAGGCCCTCGTCCTTTTTCTAGGGCCAGGCACAAACTGGACGGAACCTGGATGCACACAAGCTTACACTCATTTTCTCTCCGTAAAGAAATCCCCTCGGAGAGAAATTTAGACCTGGGCAGCATCTAACAGTCCAGCGGCTTACGTGCAGGATGGGGTAGGGCCTGGCTTAGGTCGAGTCATGCTGGGGAGGCATGCTCTTACCCGTCATTGACTCATCTACCCTGCTATATCATAATTTTTTAGAGGAGGAGTGTGGGAAGCTCACCGTCCCTAGACTCGGTCGTAGGCTAGGCGAGCGAGCCATGCATATGCCTGAGGATCTTCTTGTCCATTTTGGGCTACCGCTATTTCTATTCATCTTGTTGGTTGGTCTGTGATGGATCTCCAGTAGGGCAGGTCTGATCTTTAGTCGAGGGCTTTGTTGTCCGTGTCAGTCTCTCCGGTATCCACAGTGGTTCTCGTCCCGATTCCTGTGGGAAAACACAAACCGCGCCTCGGTTCCAGCTGATTACCGGATCCGGGCCCATCCATTGTCCTGTCAGGACATCTTTTCACTTCACCCACCCTTTATGGTTGGGGGAAGGGTTGCAGTGCTCCACAGCTGGGGAGCGATTATCATTATTTAAATTTAAAAAATTGTGTGTGAATAGTGCCATGGATAATCGTGCCTTTGGGGCCAGGCCTTGGCCTACTCCCCCTTTTTGTTTTTGTAAAATTTCTTTGAGGCTTCTATGAGCCCTCTCAATGATTTCTTGACCTTGGGGATTGTATGGGATACCATGTTTTAATTGAACCTCCATCATTTTGCAGAACTCATTGAAGGCTTTGCCTATATAGGCTGGTCCATTATCAGTTTTTAATATTTTTGGTTTGCCCCATGCGGCCCAAGCCGCCAGGCAATGATTGATCACATTAGACACTTTTTCACCTGTTTCTGCTGTTGCAAATATGACGTGAGAACAGGTGTCTGTGGAAACATGAACATATTTAAGAGTCCCAAACTCCTGTATATGTGTGATGTCCATCTGCCAAACATCACCAGGGATCAAACCTCGAGGGTTTACTCCCATCGGTATGGCAGGTTTGTATGTGGCACAGGAGTCACATAGTCGCACGATATCTCGTGCATCTGCTCTAGAAACATGGAAATGGTTTGCTAGTGTCCTGGCATTAACATGAAACTTATCATGGAAGGCACGGGCTCGCTCGATTGGTGTTAGTAAGGTAAAAATCCATAACGGGCGAGTGGCAGTGTCAGCAGCCGCATTCCCCTGTGCCATGGGCCCCGGCAGGGATGTATGTGCTCTTATGTGGGTGGTGAAGACCTTATGGTGTCTGTTTTGAAGCAATGTCTGGATAGACAGGAACAGTCCAGCCACTGTGGAAGTGGATCTAATTAAACTGGCAGTCTCAAGCACTTGCATAGCATTGACCACATACCTAGAATCGGAGACAATGTTAATGGCTTCTGAGAACCGTTCAAGAATCATTTTAACGATCTGCAGTTCTACCACCTGAGGCTGATCTGGTTTAAATTGTATGGTAACCGGGGGCTTGCCTAGGATCACATAGGCGCCTATCCCCGTCTTGGAGCCATCTGTGTATATTGTAGTTGCTGGGACTAATGGCTCAGAGGCAGTAACCTTTGGAAAAATTATAGGGTGCTGAGTGACAAATGACAAGATGAACACCCATATAAGTCTGGAGGCGACACTGAGGTCCACACCTGCTGACCCAGGGGTGGCCCTTGTTGAAGGCTGCCACCCTGAGCTGTCCTGTCTCTGGGGCGGGGGCCCGTCTGTGAAGGGGGCCCCCTCTGGCCGTTTTTTGGCCCTCTAGCATCTCGTCCACAAATACGGTTGCCCTGAGCATCAAAGACTGACCTACACTCCTCAGCTTTGTGTGATCCCTTTTTGCATCGCCCACAAACATATGGTTCTTCATTCCTAGGGCGAGGCCTAGCATCTGCATTGTTTGGGCAATGACGTTTAATGTGTCCTGGCTCCCCGCAGGCAAAACACCCTTTAGCCTTACATTCCCCTTCTAACCCGCGAGGTCCCCTCTGCTGTACAGCCGCGGCCAGGAGAGCAGCCACTCCCGAGTTGGAGAGCGGCCCCCCTATCTCTCTGCATATCCTAATCCAGGCATTGAGGTCCTTGTTCTTATGAGGAGCTATCGCTGCCTTGCACTCCTTTGTACACTGTTCGAAAATCAGCTGCCTTACCAGCGGTCGAGCCACTCCCGGATCAGAAAATATCTTATCGGCAGCATCTTGCATTCGGGCCACAAAGTCAACAAATGGCTCTGTGGTACCCTGAATTATTTTTGAAAGACACAAGGAGGCTGTTCCAGCACCACTTACTTGCTTCCAGGCGCGGAGTCCTATGGCATTGATTTGCTCATAGACAGCGCCGGGGAACTGGGTCTGGTCATCAGCGTGCCGACCTTCTCCCATAAGCATTTCTTTGTTCCACCCCCGGTTTCCCCGATTGGCGTTTCTCTCAGCCTGCTCTGCAGAGAACTCTGCGTACCAGGCTCGCCAATCCAGGTAACTGCCCGAGGGCAGACACGCCTTTGCCAGCTGAATCCAGTCCGCGGGGGTGAGGGGCCCAGAAGACAGATTCTCCAGCATGGCAATGGTGTAAGGCGCAGTCGGCCCAAAGGTTGTAACTGCATTTTTAAGTTCTCTAATCTGTTTTATCTCAAAAGGCTCCCATACATTGCGTCCCTGGCCCATAGCTACTTGTACAGGAAATATCTCGTAGGGGCCACTATCTATCCCAGGTGGATGTACCTCATGAGACAAGCGTCCCCCCTGCCAAAGCCGCCTGTAAAAATACCGACCCGCCGGTGGCGGAGCATAAGACAGCGGCCGTGATTGGGCGGAAAATGGGGGCCCGTGCATCACTTCCTGTTCTGGTGAAAGGGGAGAGAGCTCCCAGGCGGCCGCCTCGTGGCGAGGAATCGCCTCCGGAAACGGCCCCCAAGTTGGGGTGGAAGGCTTTGCCTCCCTCTCGCGCCGGGGAGCGCTCAGGAGCTCTCTACTCCTCCGCAGACCAGGTTGAGCAGAGCGCAATTCGCGGGGCAACGCTGGAAAAGAACCCTGCGACTCCTTATTGAGCGACTTAGGCTCCTGACAGCTGGTCTCTTTGGCCTCCCTGCCATTCAACTTTCCCTCGTCCTCGGAGTCAGACGACTCCGAGGCTAGAGCCCCGTCCTCCTCCTTAGCATCTTTGTTCCCCTTGACGGACCCCTCTCGGGAGCTCCCTGACTGGGCCTGCTCAGATACCCTGCGTACTTTTGTAAGCTCTTGAGAGCTTTCTCCACAACCACCCTCGCTCTTAGTGTTGCTACCTAACATGTTTCCCATCTTTTAATATGTTACTCACCGCGTGAGGCCCAAGGAATCCGCCACTTACGCGTGAGCCTGAGGGGAGTCTAAAAGCCCTGTAGGTGCGCGCCACCCAGAGCCCAGGCTTATCCCCAACTCACCTGTCTCGCAGCTCTGTACTGGAGCGTTGTCCACTTCCACGTCGCGGGGGTGATCAGTCCCCGGGCGGGCCTCCAAATGTCGATGTCCGCTCCCGGCCGGCAGGAAGGACACACGACAAAGTCTGGTAGTGGACAACCTTTTCTTTTTATTTTCCTTCTCCATACAGCCTGCCCTGGGTTCTCCCAGCTGAAGCCTCCTCTGGTCCGCTCCCCGCGGCTCCTTTTGTGCTTCAGTCTGCCCCAAAGCCTCTACCGGTCCGCTCTCCGCGGCTCCTTTTGGGCTTCTACTTCCGGGCTTCTATCTGGCTTCTACTTCCGCCCAGGGGTGGCACCGGTATATATACGGGTACAGTGTCCAATCATGTTAAAGTGAGCAAGGCAAGCTGATTGGCTAACATCATCAGTTGCCAGGCAGACTATATTGTTGAGCGGGTTGCTTACGCGGTAAGCAGGAAACTAACGTGCTCGATGGGAGGGGTAATCTACCTCAGGCTTTACTCTTTACTACAGGCCTCACGTCCGCCAAGTGAGGCGACCGGGCTCGGGGCTGTGGCTCCCAACATTCCTCTTCCTGTTCCTCCTCCTGTTCCTGTCCCTCTTCCTCATCTCCTCTTTCTTCCCTTTCCCCCTTCTTCTCATCCTCTTCCTCCTCCTCCTTCTTCATCATCATCATTAAACCAAGCCAGCAGACTCCACTGTGCTGGGAAAGTTTCTGGTGCTTTTCATATTTGCATATATTATTTGGTCCTCCCAACCTATGGTGTAGACAGAAGTAATCACCATTTCTGGTGTTCAGGTGACAATATTGAGACCCTGGAGTGTTTGCATGACTTAATGGATGGTCATGGTCACAGAGCTAAAGAGGGAGAACTGGATTCTCATTGGGCAGCATCTCCAGGGGCTGTGTCCTGACCACAACGGTGACCAGCCTGTAACACCCCTGTGCGTTTTCCTTTGTCTCTACCCTCCTCTGTCATTTTTAGTCACTGTACAGAAGACACCTGCCATACTCCAGAGGTGCAGACCGTGGTGGAGCACTTACCTTGCATGCTCAAAGCTACCAGCAAACAAGCATTCACTAAGTCGCTGAGAGACAACAGAAATGTACTTATTCCTCACATCTGGAGGCAGAGAAGTCCAAGGTCAGATCAGAGTTCTTCAGTAAGGGCACTAATCCCACCAGCAGGGCCCCACCACTGTGATCTAATCACCCTCACCCCCCAGGGTTTGAACACCTGCCTTTGCAGAGGGGAACATGCAGCCCACAGCTGCAGGTGGGACTGTTTTCTGTTTAGCTGATCACAGCAAGCTCTTTTTTCTTTATTTCACTTGAAATTAATGAATGTTGGAGCAAACGAGGCAGATCAAGCAGAAATGAATAAAGGATAAATCTGTATCATTTGTAAGAAAATGGATGCATCTTAAAACCATAATGTTAAATGAAATATATCAGACACACGAACTTAACTAGCACATCTCTTAGATGAGAAACCCAAAATATAAATAAATTAAAGAGCAAAGTAAAAGGCAGGTAATAGGAAACAGGAGGGCTTCTGCAAAGGGGAAGGAGACCAAGAGATGAGGGTGGGAGATGAAAAAAGAATGCATCTGTGTGAAGTCTGCATGCCAGCTCCCCGAGCTGGGTATAACTGCACAGCAGTCACGAAGTAGTGACAATTAAATTAAGAGGAAAGGGACCCTGCAGGATAAGGGAGGGCTGCACTGGTTCCTGATATAACACTGGCGATGGCGCAAGCCACCTGCCCCAATCTTGGCCTCAGTAGACTGGCAGCTTCTGGACATAGCCGGGGGACAGACAGGCAGACAGACAGACATACAAACACATACACCCTGAGCAGAGGACAGGAGAGGCTGGGAGGAATGAGGTGTCCACTGTGACGCGACCCACACGACCCAGCCCAGGAGAGGAAACCGGATCACCTGCAGATGCTGCAGATGCAGGGTGGCCCAGCCACAGGGAACGCCACCTCCTCCCAGCCAGCCTGGGCGAGCTGAAGCCACGCAGAGCCTGGAACTGCAAGGAGCCAGGCGAGTGGGCAGCGGGGAAGGAGGCACCATGTGCTGGGGATGCCCGGGTTCTGCGCTTCTGGGGCTTCACTTCCAGGGCATCCCAGTGAAAGAACCATCCTAATCTCACCATCTCCCTGCCTAAGTCACACGCATGCAGGCGCCGCTGCCTTGCCGGTACATTGGGAGCGTCCAGGCTATAATTATATCCTCTACCTCCTCAAGTGTCTAGACACAACTGCAAGAACCAGAGAAAACATGACCACAGCTCATGGTGGCCAACAGGCTGGTGGGAATTTATTAATGGTGCACTCTTCCTAGAGCGCACAGCAAGGAGCAAAGCCCAGAGCTGCAGCAGCCTCACTCACAGCGTGAGGACAGGGAGGGGTCAGAGGGCCTCCTAAAAGCTTGGCAGGAAGCAGTCCCGCAGGCCCCAGCATGGACACATGAAGGACTCCTGCTGGGATGACTTCCGTTCAAACAGCTAATAATCACACTTCGTCTTACAGCACTCTGCTGGGCTGAGCAGGAGCACCTCCTTGTGACGTCCTCTGCTGGGTTTCATCTCCATGCGGCCCTTGGAGCTGGGTACCAAGAGTCTCTTTCTTCCTTCCTTCCTTTCTTCCTTTCTTTCTTTCTTTCTTTCTTTCTTTATTTCATGAAGATTGAACTCATGATCTTGTGGTTGCCAGCAGGTGCTATACTGCTGAGCTATACCCCTGGCCCTGAGAGTCCTATTTTTAAAAGGGAACAAAACAATGCTCAGAAGAACAAAGAGCAGAGAATGTTAGCTACTGTGGATTGCAGACTGGAAATGGGCTCAGTACCACCCTGCCAATTTATGCAGAGCGCGGATCATAGCAGTCCTCTCTGGGCCCCCAAGATCCCTACAGAACCTCGGAGATCAGAGAGGTGTCGGGATGGCTCTGAGACAGTCTATCTTTTCTATTGCACCTATGCTGGAAATGAAGGCCTGGGAGAAGCCACCGGCACAGAATCACCGCTGGGGGTCACTGACTTAGCAACCCTGCCACTCGCAGTCAGAAAGTGTGGCAGCTGGGCAGGCCCTGGGTGGTGCGGAGTCCTTACTAATGCAGCTCCATCTCCAGCTAGCAGCACGTCTCTTTGTGCTCTCGCAGGCAGAGAGGCGTTCACAACACGCGTCCAGGCTTGTCTCTGCCTGGGTGTCCCCGGGAAGGCATCATGTGGAGGCTGGAGTTGTAACCGAGCCAGACTCTCCCTTCTGAGATCACAAGCACAGAGAGCGCCCAGCCTGTGCGCTGGGCCGACGTGGTTCCTGCCTGAGCTGAGCTAGCCTGGTACTCGGAGGAAAGCAGAGCACAGCGTGTCACCTCTGAGCTGTCAAGTGACTGTCACCTTTCTGCTCACTTGCCACCTTCCCCAACCTCAAGACACCTCAGTAGCTCAGTGGCAGAGCAGGAGCCAGCAACAACAGCGTTTGGGCCCCAGCCCCGCAAAGCAAACACCAAACAAAACCCAACTGCCTCTGTGATCCAATCCAACCCACAGCGGATCCAACCCACGGCGTGAACAGCATCTGTTGATGCCTATAAAAGAAATGCGTCAGCACTCAGACATCTGCAAGATTCAGACAACCCATATTTCCCAAATGTCTAGCGTCTTCTGTGACAAAATCACGGCCACACAAACATGGGTTAAACACAGCACGGATTTTAAAGGAACATAAAATGAAAATGCAGTTAGAACGATTTAGATTGTACACTACAAAATCTGAATTTAAGTTTGGATATATCGTCAAAAAGTCTATCAAAATATGCCTCCTTTTTTCTAACTACAAATCTTCGTGAAGCTCAAAATTTTATAACCACAGCCAAGACAGCATATGGCAACACATTAAATTCCTAAAAGATTAGGATAGTCTGGCTGCTATTAAGTCACACGTTAAAGAGATTTACAAAAATATGTCATTTTTCTCACTATTATGGGGAAGGTGTGATTTTATTTTTATGTTTATTATATAGCCTGTAGTCAGCACACTACTGCTGTTTTTTAAAGAAGTTCAAAAATAATTTGAAACTTTCCTGATTGTAACTTTTAGTTCAATATATATCTATGGCTATACTCCATATTTCAGAATAAAAATCTTTGGAGTGTTTAGAAATTTTTTTAAGAGTAGAAAAGAGCCCTGGAGTGAAAATCTGTAAGAACAAACATTGCATCAGAACCCAGTGAGGCAATGAAATTCAAGAGCTGGGAGCTTTCAGGGAAAGAGCAGCTGCTGGCTACAGAACTACTGCAGAAAACAGTAAAAATAAAAATTAATGAATGTCTAACTAAATGTCTACCAAAAGACGAGACACGCCACCCTTGCTAATGGTACACGTTACCATGCATATGGACTTCACTGCATCTAACACAACTTATGAGTACAATTTTCTCACTTTGCAAATCCCCCTGAGTTACCCAGTGGTTGCATCAGAACTCACAGTCAACCATAAATGAAAGGAGAGCTACACGGAGCCAAATACTTTCTAAAACACAAATTTAAAAATCCTTATAAACATGTTTAAAGTGGGAAGTGCATATTACCTGGGATATGAGAGCAGTTAGTTTGTCTGATACTTTGTGTGGTGAGTTTTCCCAAAGTCAGAATATGGTGCTAGGCCTGGTGGTACACGCCTGTGATCTCAGCACCTGGGAGGCCGAGGCAGGAGGGGTGTCACAAGGTCATGGCCAGCCTGAGCTACATACGAGAGAGCCAAACTCTGCCCCCTACCCCGCCCAAAAAAGTTTGAACATGTGAAGTGCTCAGGAAGTCCTGGCTTTAAACACAGTACTGCATTTCCTTTAAATGACAGTCCTGACAAACAGTTTGGTGAGGGGCTGGGGATTTAGCTCAGAGCCATAAACGCCTGCCTTGCAAGCAGGCAGTCGTAAGTTCGATCCCTGGTACCGATTAAAAAAACAAATAAACAGTTTGGTGAAAGATGTCTTCACCAGGTGAAACACATCCCCTGCTTATGACAGGGCTGGGGACGAGCAGCACTGACTGAACACAGAATAGACCGCCAGACAAGCAGGACTGTCTCGAGGGAAAGAGCCTGCAGCTGCTGTCCTGGGTCCCTCTCGAAGCCAGGCCTGGAGCTGCAGTTTAGATCTAGATTTCCCTAGCGTCATGGGCAGATAAACCGCGCCTCCTCCAAGTGGACAGTCTCAGGTACTTTGTCCCGGAGACGAGGAAAGGGACCTGGATCCCCGTCATCATACAGAGTGAATAGAGGCTGACTGCTCAGACGCACCTGGGTGTCCATCCACGGAGGACAGGAATGGAGTGACCACAGAGCTGGGAGTGCTGTCCAAAGTGCAGCCGCTGGACACGGTCACTAGCCAGGTTCCTCCTAGGGCACAGCTGCTCTCTTGGCATCCAGGGCTGCCTACTGCCCCCCTTCGGCTGCACTGCCCCATCCAAGTCTGGGGTGTTCACTCTGAGACGGGGTTGCTGCCTCTCGGTAGAGACCCCCAGGAACAGGGCTCACCACCGACGTAAATGTCGCTGTTTCCCTCATCTGACTTTGCCATCGTCTCTGCTGTAGTTCTGTTCACTCTAAATTTTAAAATGTCAAAGCAACACATGCCTGTCATCCTAGCACTGGGAAGGCTGAGGCTGGAGGACCCAACAGGTTAAAGGCCTAGCTTAGGTTACATAGTGAGTTCAAGGCCAGCCTGAGATACACAGTGAGACCTCTGTCTCAGAAAAAAGAAAGAACAATGTAAAGGATATACCTCAAATCATGGGCTCATAATGGACCTTCAGTAAATAGTAACATCCATTGTTTAGCAATAAATAACATGTTCCTCCTATATCAGAGTCAGACCCCTACTTTAAGCTAGGACGGTTTCCCTCCCACATTCTGGAGCTGCCTAATCTAATAAATCAAAGCAGAAAAAGAGAAGAAACAGGATTATAACACACGCAGTGTCTTTTGAAATGGTTAAGAAATCAGTGCTCTAAGCTCACACACACACACACACAAAGCCACAGTAGGACAGAACTGTGCAATGTGTGGTATAATTTCAGAGTGTGCGGAAAGCGCGGAACCCATGGTGAAGGCGCCATGTGGGCAGCAGGGCCCAGTCAGGGAAACACTGTCAGCCTCAAGATGTTCTTTCAATCCCATCCACAGAGCTATGCGGCTCCATGGTGTCCTCTGGAGGGAGGCACGGTGTTGAGCATTAGGTTTCTTGCCCGAATCACTTCAGGGGACCCCGTGCCCTCTTGGTGGCTGCTTGCAGGGCCAGCCTTTGCCTCTCAAGTGAACAGGGCAGTCACTCATGCAAACGGCTGGGCTCTCTTTACTACCGAAAAGTAGCAGTGGCTGGGATCTGCCATAACTTCTGATCCTATAACAGACACACTGCAAGCTGCTGCTGTAAAAAATCCTGAGGGAAATGCAGTTCTCCCCACTCCAAATCCATGTCTTCCCCTTTATTCTCTTCACTTCGAGACATCCTAGAAACCTGCTGTGGTGCCCCAGCCCACAACACTGTCATCAGGAGAATGCTCGACCAATTGTCCCTGTTTTCTGTCCAAATTCTGTGTTCCTGTTCCTCCCCACCAGATGACCAGGACCCTGGGCAGCAGGTCCCTGGTTCTCACAGGCTGACACCTCCCTGCACTGCTGCTGCGGAGGACCCAGCAGGCCAGAGACATCACACACACTTGCTCCCAACATTGAACCTCCGCTCCCTAAGACCTTGGCCGATGCCCCTAGCTGGAGTCCTCCTCCATCTGCTCCTGGTTTGGGCGCCTTCGACGCCCCAAGTCTCACACCAGACTCCAGGTGGGTGTGGGGACCGTGTAGGGCTCCGGGCAGCCGTGGTCTCCGAGACAGCTGTTTATTTTTCCTAGCCAGGAGGTATCAGGGAGACCTTAGCTTTCTGCTAGCGACCCCTTTACCAGAGGCCTGCTAAACTATGACTTCACTCCAAGGGGATAAGAATAATGGAGACTGAAGTAGCTGCAGCCTCCAGGGCTCAGGGGAGGATGTTTCAGGAAGATCTCTCCCAGCCTCGCACTGCCTAGCCGGCTCCCTCTGTGGAAACCATCATGTCTCATCTAGAAGACAATAGTGTCCTCTTCGGTCCCTAGTCCTCCTATGTCATCCTCGACGCCCAGCAGCTGCTTCTCCCACCTGAGCAGAGACTGGCCTGGAGCACCCCTCGCACTGTAGGGAGAAGATGCAGACAGCACCAGGGACACAGGACCATCCACAACTCACCCTGTCCCACCTAGAGCCCAGTCCGATGTCCCTGCACCCGTCACTGTCACCATATGATGCTCTCTGGTCTCTTAGCCACAGAGGCAAATTTCACAAGGAATAAGGGGGTGACAAGTATGAAAATTGGATGGGACAAAGGACAGAAATTAAACCTTCTATATTCTCTTCCCTTCCTTCCCCCTCTCTTTCCCTCCCTCCCCCTTTGTCTCAAGTTCGGTCACACCAGGCCCAGTGAAGTACCAGTGTGTCCCATGGAGAGAGCTGAAGACCCTCCTGTCCTCCTCCACTCCCTTTTCTTCTATCTCACTGCCCCCAGCGACCAGTTCCAGTTTCCTCCTAACATTCTTCCTGGTAGTGAATCTGAGCCAGGTGCACCCTCAGCTCCGAAAGCCACCTCTGGTCCCTCTGGGACAGCGATGATCACGGTGCCACTCACCAGATGAGGCTGCTGGCCTGACGCCTCAGTTAGACCAGGGCTTCCTCGTTGAGAGTGGGGTTTTACTCCTCCCTGAATAGAAACACGGAATAAATGCTATCTGTGCATACAGCTTTTGTGCACCCCAGACCACTTTCCTTTTCTTGGAAACAGCAGCTGCTGCGCTTCTTTACGGAACTATTCTTCCCCTGTTCCTGTAGTTCAGACAAAGCTGCCATGCCAGACTATTCCAGCCCTTCTTGGGGAAGACATGTGACCAGGGGGGCTGTTCCTTTCTTTTAGTCTGGAATGAACAAGGTTCAAAAATGGTGAGAAGCATCAGAGCTGTGTCATCTCCTGAGCTCTCTGGAGTAGCTATAATGCCTGATTCCTATGTTCTAGTCTTATGGTTTTTATACTGGTGAGTTTTGTTGTGTTGTGTTGTGTTTATCAGGTATCCTTCTGCTGGACACAGTACCTGACAAGCAGGATTCAGCCCACAGTTTCAGGGTTCAGTCCATGGTGGGCCAGCTCCAGGGCTGGACATCATGGTGGAAGGGCATGGTAGAGCAGAGCTGCTTGGTTCCTGGCCGCTGGAAGACACTGGGACAGTGTGAGAAAGGAAGGGGCTAGGGACCTGCGATAGCACCCAGGGTCACATCTCCATCACAAGTCAGATGCTCAAAGGTGTGATCTGCTGATCTGCAAGTAATACAATCAAAATTAATGATCACAATCCCCCAACTTAGTAGCATAAGATAATACCTGCTTGTTTACCTCAAAAAGCTGAGGGTGAGCAATTTGGACTTGATTTAGCTGGGCATTTCTCTAAGTCTTGGTGGGAGTCACACACACTGTGGTGATGGGTGAACTGGAGTCACCAATATGGGTTACTGGACTAGGTGGCCTAGGTGGGATTTGCTGTTCTTCATATTCTCATGTTCTGGGATTGTAGGCTGAGTTTACTGCCTATAGCTGGGTGGAGCTCCTGAAGAAGGAGTAGAAATCCACAGGCCCATAGGCTCAGGCTAGTCCTGGACCATCATCTTTGCCACTGTATTCTGGTGACCAAAGCAACCGTAGGGTTTTGGGAATCCTTGGTGGGAAGATCTAGAAGTCATGTTGCAGGCGCAGAAATGCATGGTCAAGTTTGCAAATTATCACAGCCGTGCTGTTCAGCTCCCTGTTAGTTTTCCTGTGCACTTGTTTTTAAACTAAAATGAGTCCATATCAACTTCTGTTGTTTGCAGCTGGAAGATTCTAACTTATACCTGCTTGGAACCGAGTGACCCAAGGACTCAAAATGTCTTCATGGGAGAGCACTGATGGGACGCAGTAGAAGGTGACAGAGCTTCAAGGGGTGGAAGAGATGGACCACACGCAGTGAGTACCTGCAAGCTCTTGGAGGTTAGGGTACCACTTCTCCCTGCTACTTCCTGGCTCGTGCTGGTCACAGCCTCCAGTAGCTTGAGGAGCGTTAAGAGGCACACGCACTCTCCTGGAACACTCAGGTTGCTACTTTGTGAGCCTCCACTTGGGTGTCTAGAAGCAATGGCTGTACCAGGTGGGTATCGGTGTGGCCACATTCTGCTCTGTGCTGGCTGAAATGCTGTACATAAACTTTTAAGAGAAGAGTATTTCGAGCCAGGAAGAAGTCTTTTGGCTGAAGGACTCCTAAGATGTAGCTTAGCATCCCCACCCCAATTCCCACTATGTCCCGATAAAAATCTCTACTCCCTTGGGAACCAATTCCCAGAGGATGTTAGGAAAGAAAAGGAGATTTAGGATTAAACGCTGCCAATGAATGGATGAGTGATAACTGCCATGCTTCAGTTTAGAAGACAACTGGAGATTCTGGAGAGAAAATTGTTAGAAAACTTTTGTGGGCCAGGCACTCAAGAGGCTGAAGCAGGAGTATTGCTGGAAGTTCAAGCCCAGCCTGGGCTACAAAGTGAGTTCAAGGCCAGCTTGAGCTACATAGCAAGACCCTGTCTCAAAAAAAGACAGAAAAAAGAAGAAAAAAACCTTTTTTTGTAGAAGCCTATGAAATATGGAGAAACCATTTTTAGGGCATTCTCGGCTGTTCCTGTTTTAGTTTGTTGTGGTGGTGGTCATGGTGGAGATACAGACAATAAGAAATCATATCTGAGTGTAGACATGGCTTGGCATTTTGTGGCTCTTAGAATCTTTGCGCCTTGGAAAGTTCCAGAGAGCTTCAGATGCTAACGATTATGGTAATTTATAGGAAGAAATACTGATGAAAGTGGAAAATTCCTCCAAGTGCCTACAGCCTTAACCCCAGCTTCAGGGTCCATGCAGCAACCTAAATGAGCAGAGCCCCATCTGCCCCGCGAGCTCTTCTCCCCATCTGGGAACCACAGGAAACCATGGCTCAGAGCGCTGAGACTCTAGTCTCTGTGGGGAGACGAGGAGGAGCCGGGTCTGCTCTCACCGACGTTGGCCTGGGAGCTGAGCCAGGGCCGCCAGATAGCATCTCCAGGCTGCGCCCTGGGGTGCCACGCTCCCCGACGTGGGAGGCCTCCTGGGAGGCAGCCGCTGACCTCACCGGGAAGAAGAAAACGGTTCCACAGCCAATGCTTATCTTGGGAAGGATCTGCCTGCCCTGCAGACCAGCTAGGGAGTAGAAAACTGCTCTCCGCCCCCTTCGAGGCTGCTCCTCCATCCACACACCTCGGCACTATGTGGAGCTTCCGGAAAGGGGTCAATCTTCAAAAGGAACAATGGTGAAGCTTTCTGCTCTAACCCCAGAGTGATGCGTGCTCCTGAGAGGCCCCAGCCCCATGAGTCATCTCAGCGCTTGGCCTCTGCTCTGTCCCTCCTGTCTCAATGCATGTCACTCAGCCATTCCGGGATGCCCGAGACGGGGTCACTGCTAATGGACAGAAGGCCCTCAGGGTCTGGGGGCTGGGACACCTGTGAGTTGGGGCTGGCATCTGCCTGAGGCCCACTCGCCAAGTCACACAGTGGAGGAGGCCAAAGGACCAGGGAGGGCACTCCTGTGCTCTTCTGAAAGCCAAGGTTCACATCTCCACAGTGCTGCCTGCTAGATGTGTTATGTTTGGGGGAAATTCCCATCGTCTGCATCCAAGGGGTGCCAGCAATTGACTTGTACTGATTTTAGGTCCATCTCACAAAATGGATATGTTTTCTTCAAGTCAGTGAAAGAGACACAGAGAGAGAGAAAGAGACAGAAACAGAGACAGAGAGAGAGAGAGAGAGAGGATGCATGGCAGAGATCCACAGAGGGAGAGACAGACAGATTCATCTTTTCATCAGCAACCCACCCCCACCTTAAGGGCAACAACCTGATCGAGGAGGTGGAGTCTGAGGACCCCAATGGCCTCTGGAGGGCTCCACCCCCCAACACCTTCTCGGTGGTGGCATTGCCTGCTTGGAAGCTTTGGGACCACATTCAACCAGGATTCTTCACAGCAGCTCTGATGCCACCTACAGAGCTTCCATGTGCCTCTGCCCCTCAGCACAAATACAGACAAAGGATGAAAGGTTGAGTGGTTCACAGGGGTCTTCGGCTAAAATACAGAAGCACAACAGGGAGAAAAATCACGAAGTCTGTGAGCAGGCAGGCTCACAGGTTCAAAGATTTCAGTCCATGGTCAGGAACATCGTGGGGAGGCCATGGCAGAGGGAGCTGCTCATTCTGCTGTTGCTGGAAACAGACTGCAGGGTAACAGTGCAGAGAGGAGGGGTGCAGAGGCCACATGGGCTCCCCAAAGCCACATCTCCAGGACCCAACAGACACTCGGAAGCAGACTTTCCCGAAGCAGACTAATCCCGAAGACAGCTGCGAAGCCAGTCAAGTTGATGACCAAGATTCACTGTCATGAGTTCTCCTCCCAATTCTTATTCCCTGGGCCTTGAGTGTGCCATGTCTCACGGATGGAAATACTGGTTCCAGACACAGGCAGCTGGGTGATTCTATCACCTCGAATGCAGTTTCTTCAGTTCTCAAGTGATATTTAGGGAAAACTCACCTCAGCAGACATACTCTGGAGAGGAACACTCTTCCTTTTGCCTGGTATCTTGGTGGAAACCAGGCCTTGCTTTAATCAATCAGCAAAGGGCTTTGACTAAAAGGGCCCAAGACAGAGAGAGTGCTTTAAAAGAAAGGCAGCTGGGTTCATAGCCTTCTCTTGCCCGAGAGTTTTTCAGCTGCTAAAGGCTACAGGCGGTTTTGCCAAGTATTTAACAGACCATATACAGACGAATTCTTCCTTGCCCTGTGAATAAATCGGATCCAGAGTCTGTGTGTTTCAGAACCATCTATGGAGACCTTCGCTTGCTGAGCTGCACGGCTCACAGCCAGTCCTGCTGTCCTGGTCGCAGGCAGGATTCTCAGGTATGCATTTGTGACCTTCACATTTCATCCTGGCCCCTTCCGTCCTAACCTACCTGTTTCAATTACATCTGCTTACCAACTTTCCTCTTCTTTGCCAATGATGTACTTTTATTAGATACCACTAATTCTCTTTTCTTTGCCATTCAGTATCAGAAAAAGCACCTGAAATGGAAAAAGAAATAACTACCTATTCTTCCAGTATAGGGCTGGTCTTGACAATCGATTCTCTGGGGTGTTTTACAGCTCTGCAGGGGTGGAGGTTCGCTTAGACATTTCTGTCCAACAGAGGTGGAAATAATTCTTTCCCATGGAACAGATAATCTCATAACATATGGCTTAGGGCCCTGTTGGAAAAGAACCAGTTTCGGGTCTAATGTGGTGCTGCTCTTCTGGTGTTGGATACCTATTGCCTCAAATGTGCTTTGGGCTGGTTTCAATCTCTTAAAATTCACTTCAGTGATTAACGATTTAAGTGCGGTCTTCAACATGAATTTGTATGAGATTATTCAGCATACTCCCTGAAAGCATGCCCTAACAGAAGACTGAAAAACAGAGTTAAACCTTCATATGTACAAATTTACAATAAATCATTTCGGAGTCAGGGGAACCCCAGGCAGAATGAAGAGCTAACCGTACCACCTACGTGAAAAAAGACTCCTCCAGGAAGGAGATAGCAAAGGAAAATGCTGAGCGAGATAATTGAGGGAGGAGTGGGGCTCGAAGTAAAGAGGAGCAGGGCCCTGTTGGCTGGGGTAATGTCCCTGGTGACCCTGTGAGTGCTGCATGGTGCCCGAGGCTCACACTATGTGAGTGGGTGGCAGGTAGGAGGATCCGGGCTTCTTTCTCCTACAGAGAAAATTTACACGTAAATAAGTAGAAAGATGCTAAGTGGGAATTGGAGATGCTGGTGAATTCATGTTTGGGTTCATGTAGACAGGGGTGGTTACATGTATACATATGAATAAACACCTGGGTTAGCGCACCATATACATACACCTTTCTTTCCTCGCTCAGATGACAGAGCCCAGGAGTGTGAGAACACCAGCTCCCAGATCCTGGATCCTAACATCAGTATTGAATAAAAAGCATCAAGACTGTCTTGAAAAGTAGCTGCCTCTAGGATGGCGGCATGAATGTCACACAGTGAGTGTGGGTCCTCCTGCAGTTCCAGGAAATGAGCACAGCAGCTTCTACAGGACGACAGGGCTGCATCAAAGAGGAGCAGAGCAAGGACGCCCGGGCATCGGGGTTGGGATAACATGAGCAACAAAAGAAGCCAGGTAGCTTTGCCTTCTAACCCAGAGCACAGGAAGTGTATCTGTAAGTATGTGCTGATATAGACAAATGGGCAAGTAAATAAATAAGTGGGGGAATGAGACAAGCAGACTATACAACCTGCAAGCAAATTCTAACTCATTACGTAGATTCTGTACCTTCCAGAAGGTGCAGCACAAATCCCCATTCCTTAAATATCATTTTTTTCCTGGACTATGCAGTTCAGATTGGCCTTGAATTCATTTATGCAGCCCAAGCTGGCCTCAAACTCCCAGTGATCCCCCTGCCTCAGCCTCCTGAATGCTAGGATTACAGGCATCCACCGCTCCAGCTTTAAACAACATTCTTGTAAAGGTTGCAGTGTGGCAATAGCAGGGAGGCAGGAAAGAACATTAAACCCTGTATCAGACCAGGCTACGGAGTCAACCTCAACAGGCGTAAGTCATATCGATAATACGCACATTTTTATGACATAGCAAGGACAGAGCTTTCTGTCTGTATTCTTCTTACTGAAAAGTCACAACCCTAGCCTAAATAGGAGAAAAATAACAGATAAATACCAACTGAGAGACAGCAGCCTGACCACTAACTGTATATGGTATTCAGGAGCCCGTCCTGGGGGAGAAAAATGACATTAGGTAAAAAAAAAAAAAAAAAAAAAAAAAAAAAAAAAAAAAAACCAAGATAATGTACTGATACAAACTGTGACAAATATAATTTCAGAATATAAAGTGTTGGGTGGGCAATGTGTGTTACTCTCTGCTCTGTCTTTACAAGTTTCGTGAATCTAAAAGTACTATAAAATAAAACATTTATTTAAATAAATCAAAAACTACATTAAATTAACCCGAGAGGCATGTTCTGCAAAAATGGGTCAGCCTCACATATGCGTGCGCACACATGCGCACATGCACACATCGACAAAGAAAAACTCAGAAACTCTCACAGGTCACAGTTCAGGATCAGGACGACTTGAGGTAACATGGTATTCTGCATTAAACCGTGGGGGGAAAAGGCAGGAGTAGGAAAACTGATGAGATACAAACAAGCTGCCAGCGTTTAGTCCAACGCTGTGCCCCAACGTTGCTCTCCTGGTGTAGACAGAGGTGCCACGCTCCCGCAGGATGTTTGGGAAAGCAAAGAGAAGGTCCACAGAAACCACCCCAGCTCCCCAGCTTCTTGGTGAAGCTACAGCTCCTCTGAAGTGAAAAGACTTACGGGATAATTTTGGGAAAACGAAAGGAAAAAGTGAAAAGATCTGGAAAGGAAAAAGTGAAAAGAGCACAGAGGACTTCCGGGCACTGAAAATACTCCATGTAACACTGAAATGATGAATGTGTGTCCTGGTACATTTGTCCAAACCACAGAGTGCACAGTACTAAGACAGAATCTCAAAGAGAACATACACTTTGGGTATGACGATGCGTCTTTCATAGTACCTGTTACAGCTGAGATCCAGAATGTCCCCCACAAGACTTGAGTTTGAAGATGAACTTCAGAAGGTGACTGCTCAGCCATGGACTAATCCACTCTTGAACCACAGCTGACTGTGCTGTTAGGAGGTTGGACCTGGTCAGAAGAGGCAGCACACTGAGGTTATGATGCAGTTGCAACTCCCTCCCTGCCCTTCCTTCACTCTCCGCTTCCTGGCCACCATAATGTGAGCCGTTTCCTCCACCAAACCCTTCCACCATGTGCTTCCCGCCTTGGAGTCAGCTATGGACTGAGTCCTCTAAAATCAGAAGCCAAAATAAACTGCTCCTCCTTTAAGTTGTGGGTGCTGAGTATTGTGTCTCGGTGATGAGAAAGTAACTAAGACAGTGCCAGTCACATGGGAGAGGCTGACGTTGGAGGAGACAGTGCCTGTGTGGGGACTGGGCAGTACGGGAAATCATCATACTCGCAATTTTGCCATGAACCTGAAACTGCTCCAAAAATAAAACATAAAAATAACAATAATTTTTCAAATAAGTGAGTGAAAATAACAGATATGTGTGGGCTGCAAGCAACGTTTGTTCTGCCGTTTGCCCAGTGGAAATATAAATTTTCCATCACTGGATTAATGTATTTTAATAATCACTAAAACTTAAGGAAGACAGCCCAAGTCATAGTGATTTCCTGATGGGGAAGAAGTATAAGAATTCAGGTAAATGGGGCTGGGGATTTAGCTCAGCGGCATAAGCACCTGCCTTGCAAGCAGGCAGTCGTGAGTTCGATCCCTGGTACCGATAAAAAGGAAAAAGACCAAAAAAAAAAGAATTCAGGTAAGTAATCCTATATTAGCATCTGAGTACTCTTCCAGAAAAGACTCAGAGGATTCTCCCCCTCCTCCTCCTCTTCCTCCTCTCCTCTGCCTCCTCCTCCTCCTTCCCTCTTTCCTCCTCCTCCTCCTCTTGCTTTTTCTTCCAAATTCTTAGTGGCAAAATACCCCTTCTTGACATTCTCAACAACTTGACCTCTTTCTGGCACGGGCATTAAAAACAGGGACACAAGAGTGGATGAGCGCCCTTCCTTCCGTGACCCTGCCATCTGCCCCTTCTCCATGCAGGAGGCCTAAGAGTCACTCCCTCATGACGGGGAGAAGCATGGGCTTTATGTCATCGACTTCACCATGACCAAACTCTACAGCGTGGACCGTCTGGCAGAGCTGCTAGGAGACTAGGAGGAGCTTCTGACCTTTGCTTGGACGAGCTGTTCATACAGACTTTTCCCAAGGTGGCTAGAAAGAGATTTCCTGGAATTATTTATGAGGATGCCAGGAGGTCAGCCAGAGTTCTTGGTTCTCTCAGCCATTATCCTGCTTCAGTTTCTGGCGCATGACACACTATTCTGCTTCCAGGGCGTCGCTCACATGTGCAGAAAACTGCCAGCTGCAGTGGTGGGTAGCAGGGGGAGGGGGAGGTTCAGGAAAAAGAACAGGAGCAGCGCTGATGACAACGCTAATTACGTGATAACTTGTATTTCTAAGAGGTCTTCGCTATGCTACAAGCACTGACGCGTTTAATCCTTAGGCTGATTCAGTGAGGTTGATTTTATGTCTCTACTTCTTCCTCCAGGAAGCTAAGAGACGTAATGGCTTGTTTAAGGTCAGATAGGAAGCACCAAGACAAGCACACATTCCTTGAAATGCAGCAGACCTCTGTCCCAAGCCCATTTTGTCGTGTGTATGTGATGTGACCTTTTAGACAGCTTGTGTTACCTTTCTGACCAATAGCTACAGGGTAGATTCAGCATACCTTCATGGAGCATCTTGGTCCATTAATAATATCTGTCACACATTTGGGGACAGGGGAGTCCTCACATGTGCTCAGAATCTGCAAACATATGCTAAGTGTCTTACAGGGATGAAGTCATTCCATTCCCTCAACATGACATAAAGCAAGGGTTCCCATATTTTCTATTTGACTGCTGAAGAAACAGATGTTCAAAAAATTTAATTAACTTCTCAAAGACTGTCCAGCAAGTCAGCGGTCCAGCCGCCTTTCAATTCCAGTTCTTTCTGCCCTCTCACCTCGGTCTTAATGGCTTTGCTGTATCCACTCAGCATTCCAAGGGCTCCAAAATCAGCTGGAGGTACAGTTCCTTCCAGGTAACAGGCTTTTCTCATTTTAACTGAGGGCTAGCCTGTAAGACTGCCTGTAAGCGATATAAATCTAAAGCCAAGGGAGTCTCAGTTGGATTAAGTGAGGCTTTCAATCATGAGGCTGGAGTCATTGCTAGCAGTACACTGGAAAGAAGAGAACCTTCCCTAGGAGGAAGCAATGTGGCTGGAAGGACAGGAAGTGTGGGGGCAGCAGAGAGGAGCAGGAGGTATGGAAAGTTTGAGGCCAAGGAAAAGGATTCTTTTCTGTTTGGAAACAAACCTGCAATTTACTCAAATTGCCTTGCCTTTGCCCAAGCACCTGGCGAGACTGCGGACAGTTTAGAGGAAAGATGAGAACACTGCATCTGTCAGCTTTCCTGTTGCTGGACACAGTGCCTGACTCAGTGTAGAGGAGGACAGGGTTAATTTGGCTCACGGTTTTAGCCTGAGCTCAGCTGGCTCCAAGGCAGGAGCATCAAGGCAGAAATGCATAGTGTACCAAATTTACACAGCTCATGGCCGCCAGGAAATAAGGTGGGAGAGGACCCTCAAGGGGCCATATACGGTACCCCAGGCCGCAGCTTCCCCACCCACCAAGACAGAACCAAGAGCGTGCCTGCTAGAGTTGTTTCAGCCCAATGAAGTCAAAGCATCAGATCCCAGCCCCTGAGCCAGCACTGGTTACTGGTACTAGGCACCACAGCAAGAGTTGCATTAAAAATCTTGAGGCTGCCCAAGCTCTTCTGGAAAAACAAAATCCCCTGGCCCCTTAGGGATGTGTACTCAAGTTAGGGAGTCGGGGGACCGACATGTGCCAGGAATTTGTCATTCCTGCTCAGGAGATGTCACAACCTGGACAGGTCCCCCGTGAAGAGTTAACAGGGTCCAGCTCCAAATAGAGAGCCCAAGTGGCCCCCACCCTGCAGCCCGCTTCCGCCCACCCCCTCAAGCAAGGGCAAAACAGCACTACCAGCAAGAAAGGGCCTCATTTGAATTTCTTTGCTTTTAATTATTTTGAAAAGAAAAGCAAGCCGTCCATGCCAAGGCCCTTTAGGAAGAGCTAAAACCCAAGGCGATTTGGGCCAGCTGGAGGGGGGTGGAGGAGGGAGTTCCAGCCAATTAGGCTTCCTTTGTGACAGGGCCACCCTTTGTCCCACCCTCCGGAAGCCTTAATAGCACTCATGTGTCAACAGGACCTCAAGAGAGGGGAAGGAGCCGTGAGCCAAACCTCAAGAGGAAGGGAAAAAGAAAAAAATGAGGCAAAATCTGGAATTTCAGTCCCGAAGTGGACTCTTGAGTGGCTTAGCTGCTGTCACTGTGTTTTATAGAGAAGCACCGTGGACTTTCCTGACCGCTGGGAACCCAGCTCAGGGCTGTGTGTGTCTGTCTGTCCATCTGGGCACCCCTCTAGTCTTGTTACTCCTTTGCCAAACAGGCTCGCCCAGCTCTGAAAGTCAACAGTCTCCACCTCCCCTTTCCCCACTGGTTCAGACTTTCCAGGGCAGACACTATTAAAGGGAAAGCAGCTCTAGTTTCCTTTAACAAGCACTTTATAGGGTGCCAAATGCCCCTGCAGGAGTCCAGAAGCTCAAAGAGGTCCCCCTTGCTCCAGAAGCCATGGTCTAACCCAGAGGCAGAAACAGACCTGGTGAACTCAGTCTCCAGGGCATCTGCCTGGCCCAGGTCATCCATCCCGAGTCAAGTCATATGAGGCACTAGATGGCCACTCAGGCAACCCCCAGCTCCACTAGGGCCCACCACAAACAGCCCTGGCCTTCTAGGGCAGTGGCCCTCCAGCAAGGAGGACTGGAAGTCTCTACTATCTGTCTTCAAAGGAAGGTAAAATCCATAAATGGAGCGTTCTCTTGATCTGTTGTGCACACTGATAGATTTAGATGCCCAAAAGTGGACTTAATGCTGTTACCTTTATCATGATTTTGATCATCAACTGCAAAGAATTAAGAAATTCTTAATGAATTAATGGGATACAGTTCCTAGAGAGTCTGCAGATGACTGACAGGTAACCTGCCAACTGAGGAGGGAAGGCCTGACCCAGATGTGGTAACACCAACCAATAGGCTTGCAGCCTGGATAGAATAAAAAGGGAAAGAAGGAAGCATGCCCTTTGCTTTTGGAAGACCTCCAGTCGTGGCCCTCACTATAGGACGTCCACCTCCAGTTCCTTCAGGCTTCCAGTGCACGGTTCAGTTTTCCAAAGTGGACCCCTTGGCTTTCCCATGACTCACACCAGACTGAGCAGTAAGCTCCAGGCTTTGTCCTTCAACTGGATCCTCCAGCCGCCCACACACAGATGGCCACTCTATGTCCTTTCCCCTCTGACTCCACAGGCGGCCACTGTGAGCTCACCTAGTAAGTCCTTCATGCAATCACATATATGTATACATGTCCTGCTCCTCTAATGAGTTCCGCTAATACAGAAGCAGAGTTTGGAACAAGAAGAAGAAGAAGGAAAAAAAAAAAAAAAAAAAACAGAGTGGATCTACTTGAGGGAATTAGAAAAACAGGCAGTTTGAGGAAGAATCAGCACACAGGTAAAAGGGAGCAGGGAAGGGGTGGGGCTGAGGCTTGGGGAACCACTCTGGAAATCTCAGGGCCAAGGATTCTGGATCAGCAGTCCCCGAGGTCCTTACGTCACCCACCCACACCTGGAGTTCAGTAAAATCTAGTAAACACGTGTATGGCTTTTTTCGTGTACAGCTTTTGGACCAAGAAAAGGCCCGAGGGTCCCTTCCGGGCCAGTTTGGCAGCGTGGAAGTCGTGTGTTGGCAAATTCAGGTCACAGAGGCTAGAGCTGAGGGTGACACTGAAACTTCCAGTGATTCTTTTACTTGGTTCTAAGTGGGAAGTGGGCTGAACTGGCCGGTCTCCCCCTTTGCTATTTTCTCTGTGTTTAAGATGACTGAGGACCCTGTTGAAAAGTGGTAGGACACACAGGTTAGGGTTGCAGGTGGGGCTCTGCACCCCAGATCCACTTTACGGGCTCTCTGATTCTAAAGAGCCGTTTCCTACTCTGCTAAGTGAGAATAAATGACTTCTGTGTGGTGTAGTACTAGGGAATGAACGCAGGACCCTCACACTGAACTACACTCCAGCCCTTTTTCTATGTTTAATTTGTTGGTGTGTTTTCAGCAGTGTCTCTCTGAGTTGCTAAATTGCATAGACTGAGTTTGAACTTGTTATCCTCTTGCCTCAGCCTCCCTACATGTTTGAGTCACAGAATTGGAAAGCAGTGTGAGGCTTTCAGGAGATGCTGGCTGGCCGGCTTACACAGACCAATGGGATGGGGAACCTGGCCAGCCACGTGGTCTGCAGTCGCTGGCCAAGCATGGCCAGGGGTACGCAGAAGGGTCTCACTCAAGGGGGCATCCTCTCTCCTCCCAGCCTACCAGCAACACAAAAGCCCCGAGCTGCAAGACAAGAGCAGAATTATTCAATCACAAAATTTCAGGGGGGCAACTGGGAGAATGAAAATAGTCCTTTATGAGACCCGAAGCTGGAAGACACTTTTGTGTACTCAAGGAGAAAGGCATCAGGGTCAGAGGAGAAATCAAGTGGCTTTAAAAAAAAAAATTAAAAGATAACTCACGAGGTCTTCTTTTTGAAGGAAGAAAAAACCCACCATATTTCATGGCGAGATAGGCATGACATTGATAAATGTTCTTTTCCCTCGTCCGATCTCTTTTTAGATTAGTTTCTTTAAAAACAAACACAGGCAGCTGCCCATCATCACTGGACAACTCCGTGTGGTTTTGAGTGAGACACCTTGTGTCTGTTCTCTTCCTGGTAATGCGGTGGGAAACCTCACTTTACACCGTGAAGGGAAACACAGCCTCCGAATCTGAGCCAGCCTGTAAATCACAGCAACACACACCAGTGTCATCTGAAGGTAGTGATGTTATGGCCTCCCAGATGTAAAATAAGATGCCTGTGCCGAGGGGTCCTCATGAGGGGTAAAGGGATCTGCGTCTGCAGCCCCCAGCCAACTCTTGTTATGTGGATGTATTGATGTGCTCAATAATCTATCCCAGGTGGTATTTCCGGTCATCAGCCTCCCGTGGAAGGGGGGACCTGTTCAAGGTCTGGAGGGGTGTGGCCTGAAGTGCCTTCGCTGACAGCTTCATCCCCAGGTGACAGCCCGGGGAGTGACACCTCCGGCAGGCTGCAGCCTCCGCCTCAGACACCAGCGCCCTTAGAGAGGAGCAGGCGCCAGGGCCTTCAATCATAGGAATTCGCACCTGTACAATCCATCTTCCCCTCCCCTCTCCCAACCCTTCACCCCCCTTCACCAAAGCTTTCTGTTTTTTCCTTCTATTCTTTTTAAATCTCATTTCTTTTCTTTCCCTTCCTTGTTCCCTTTCCGTTTGAACATTTTCTTCCTGGCTCTCAAGATCTCTCCTCTCTTTTGCTCTTTACTTACCCTTTGGGTTTCTCACAGAAGAGAATCAGTGTGATACTGAAACCTGCACTCAAGGTCGAGGTGCCTCAGTTTACCTGCAGTGACTTAGGTTTCTCCTCCTCTGTTGAAAGTGCGCTCTGTACCTCCTCTCCATTCATCCATCCATGGGTGGGCAGCTGGCTGGTTCCAATGCCTTGCTGGTATCCACTGTGCCCCTACAACTGTGGACGTGTGCATACAGCTGAGGGATGATGCTTTTAACTCTTTCAGGAAGGGCTACAGCGGGGTCAAAGAGGACCTCTAGTTTTAGTTTTCTGGGGACCTCCCATACTGGTTTCCACAGTGGTTGTACTGATGTATACACCCACCAGCTTCGAAGGTAAGGGGTATTTTTTTAGCAGCCCAAACAATTTAAGACAGCGATGCAGACATGGTAAAGGGGAAAATGGAGATTGTTAATAACAGTGTGGACAGAATTAAGAGAACAGGCGCAGGGTCACTCAGTGGAGCCATGGCCACTATCCAGCCGGCAGGAACTACAGCAAAGGGTGATACAGCTGAGCCCAGGCAAGTGCTGTGAATCTGGAGGAAATCATTCCGGACAGAGAAATCTCACTGTGCAGTGCACAGTCTGACAGGCAAGGAGAGAGGAGGCTGATAGCCTCTCTTTTCGTCATCTTCCGCCAGGGCTTCCCACATGTCAAAGTCTGCAGGAAGTCAGGTCAAGAGGGTGCAGCTTACCGTGAACCTAGAGGTCAATACCGCAGGACACAGAGGAAGGCTGAGGGGAGACCAGGAAACCTGAGACACGGTAGAGGCACGACTCGAATCCACTCCCTTTACCACTGGCCCTTCTGCCTCAAAAGTCAGCCAGTGCCTGCTCCTCCACGGCTGCAAAGCCCAGGGCAGCTCAGCTCCTCACCTGCTTTGGACACAGCCAGCCCTGTCCCTGACGGTCACCAGCAGGGTTCGCAGCCAAGGAAGCACAGCGGAAAGTAACTTCCCAGGCAGGATGCATCCCCACCGGCTCCTCCTGTTCTGGCCACCAATCCAACCCTTCCTGCTCCCGCCCTCTGTAGCTCCTCTGGATTCTGCCTTTTGCCCTGCTTTACAATTCAAAGCTCCCCCTCTCCTAACCTGGGCACAGCCTGGCCTTTGCAAGCCAAGGTCCCCCCAGACCGCACCTGAGTAAGTAGGAAAAAGTAAATGCTCAGCGAGAGACATCTCTCTGCACAAAGATTTCTCACATCATCCACCTGATTCCTTCTTTGCTGATGCATATCTGGGTACGGCTGGGCATCATACTTACAGGAAAGAGGATTAGGGTTAGGATTTGATGATGATGACTACTGGTGGCTGTAGAGAACGATCAGGACACAGAAGGACCGAGCCCTGGGCTGAAGAGAAATCTGGCCGGGAGCACTGGACAGCATGTCCAAGACTGTACCCTGAGGGGCACCTGGCATCACCTGTCCACCTATCACCATGGCTTTGCCAACCTTTTCCAACACTGCTTCCCAGAGCCGCTCTCCAAGCTGCTTGGAACAGAGGAAATCTATGTTAAAATGGATTGCAGAGGTTCTTTCCCGAGGAGCCCCGCTGCACAGAACCCTTCAGGATGCCGGGTCTCACTCTGTGTTCCTGGCTTAGGGTTAGCGTGATGTAAGGAACGGGAATAACCATGACCAGACCAGGAGAGGGATCATCTTTGGGGCTTTTGTTTTTAACTTTGAATCAGACACTTTGACATTTCCCATGAGCCTCCTGCTCTTTCTGACATGTTTCAGTCTAAACTGAAAGCCATCTTCCTGTCTAAACACACAGTGAGTCGGGCTTGTTCCTGTTATTTTGCCTTTGTTTGCCTCTGGAATCTATCGAGTATATTACATACAGAGGACATCAAGGGCTGGAGACACACTAGTAGGTTATTAAATCTGAAATTTTACATCAGCTTTTAGTATTTTTTTTTTTTGAGGCAGACTCTTGCTATGCAGTTCAAATTGTACTTGATCTCATTACGTAGCCCAGGCTGGCCTTGAACTTACGGTGATTCTCCTGCCTCGGCCTAAGTGCTGGGATTAGGGGTATGTAGTACAGCTTCTTTACTATATATATTTATGCCAGGTTTTGCTGCTTGTGTACATACCAAATACCACCTTCCACAGTGACCCCACCCCAGGCTGATTAAGTCTTCAGTCACCGTTTGTTGATGCCCACAAAAAGAGTACTTGCAGGGGCAGGGGAGGCATCAGCACTGTGGAAGGTGTGTCTGTCACAAAGAGAATGTCATGGAACCCATGGCTTCTCCTCGCTGTGCACACACGGCAGATTCCACGCCCCACACATCTCCCAAGCAATTCTGAGGTGAGCCATGGACCTGTCTCCCCATTGGCCCCTGAGCACGGCAATCCGAACCAGCTCTGCCATGGCCTTGGGGCTCTCCTGTCCCCAGCCCTCTGCCCGGGTGATGCCAGTTGATCCACCCAGGCCTGTGCTTCTGTGCTCCTTGGGGGGAGGGGGGCTGGTGGGAAGGGGAGGCCCCGTGGCAGAGTTCGAAGGTGCCTCTCCCTCCCTGGCTCCTTCCTTGCCCTGCTTCTTGGGTTCTGTGAAGGCACAGCTCCCTCCTCCACAGCCCCCTCTGCCTCGATCCCTCTTTGCAGCCATCCAATCATGGACCAAAACAGGAGCCAAAGTAAACCCCACCTCTTCACGCTGTGGGCACCAAGGGTGCATCCAGGGGACAAGATGCTTTCCCAGACATCCATCCTGACCCCCTAGGACCTCCATGGGGGCCGGAGCCCTGGAGGTCTGCAGGCTTTACCAGCACCCTGCCAGCTCACAGGCGGTACCCCTTTTCTCCTCTAACCCTGTCTTGGCTTTCCCTCTTCTGCTGTCCGCCTCCTCACTTTCCCAGCTTACCCCTCCTCTTGTGTGTGCTGCTCTTCAGAGCCGCGCTAGGACCATGTCACTGTCTTGCACAAGATGTCCGTGGTTCCTGTTGGGTTCAGGAGAAAATCCAAGTCCCTCTGGGTCTCTGGGACTTGAAGTTCGCTGAGCTGTCCCTTGCTGAGCTGTTTGTTGTCTCCATCCCATGTGGCACCCACGGCCTCGCCTTGTGCATTCCGGGCTCCACGTGGGCATCCCCTCCATCCCCTCTCCTGAGAGGTCTGGTCCACACCCACCAAGAATCGCCTGCCTTGCATACCATGTTAGCCCAGGGCTCAGCTCGGGGCCTGGCTTTAGGTCGGTGGTGAGACATGTTTTCATCCTGAGTCTCACAGCAGAAGACAGGAGAGCAGCTCCCGCCAGCTGCTTGGTTTGCGTGGCTTCCTGCTTTGTTTATCCGTGGATGGGTGATAAACAATAAAAGGGACAGAAATGGCTAAAAAGTCCTGTGCCCAGACTGCTGACCATCTCGGCGAGGGTAGAAAAGCAAAGACCATTTCCCTTAATGTAATCAAGTCAACTGTCTTCAAGGCTGGATTTGCCCAGGGATATTTAGCTTTAAAACTATGGAATTAAAGCTATTAAAAAAAAAAGCATTATTGAAATGCCCACAGGCAAATTACGCTATTATCGTCTCAATGGCCCAGCCCCAAATCTCCCATTTTCCCTTGGACATCATTATTTTTACAGTGATTTATATAACGAGGCTCCCCAGGAACGGAACCATCACACTATGGCAGAGATCACAACCTCCCCAATGAAAAGGAAAGAGAAAGACAGATGGGAGGCAGGAAAATGCAAGAGCAAGCCTCCAAGAGGGGAAGTCAAAGCACAGCTTTTTCTTAAAAGGAAATAGAAGCTTTCTGCAAGAATCACTGTGAATTGTTTCTTGGCAGTTTTTTATAAAGAAATTTTTCATCTGTGGTTTCTTGAGCTGCTGGTGTCCATGGCCGGCAGGACCCTTGCTAGGGCTTCTGGTTATGACTCAAATTAGAAAGAGCAGCATCCGGCCAGTGGCATCAGTGCGGGGTGAGAAGCTGTCACGTGTGTGTTGGGTGCGGTGCTGTGACTTCTGATTTGAAATAATCCCCTTCAAAACTGAAGCTCTGTTCTGATGACTCTTCGTGGTCAAAGGGTTCACTGTTGGATCAGTAGACAGAAACCAGCGACTTCAGGGTTTCTCTTGGTAACTGAAGGCACTTGAGGAGGAGGTAAACCTCTGACCAGGTCAGTGGGGCTGTCCCCAAGCTAAACAAGGCGCACTGAGGGATGCATCAGGAGACATGGCTCACCCTGTGCCTGTCCTATGCCCTGGAGTCAGGGAGGGAAGAAGTTATATACCCATGGGCAAACAACCCCAAAGTTTCACAGTGCCTTATCACAAAGGATAGCCATGTTTCACCAGTCCGAGCTGTGCTGGGCAGAGCTAGGTGGTTTACCTTTGCCAGGCAGGCGGCGCACAGGCTGCACTCAGGGAAAAGCTCTGCTCCCCAGGAACAGCCACGCTGGTCCTCACCCTTCCATGTCACCCCACGTGATCTGCAGCCCATCCCAGCAACTTTACAGCACGGAACGGGATCCCAGAGGAGGCTGGGAACCACAAAGCCACTGGCATTATCCCTATGTCCCTTGTTCAAGCCCAGCCCCCCCCCCAAATAGGGACAAGGGTGATGCAAGGGAACAGACCCCGGGGGGACGTGGCTCTGTGGTAGAGAAAGAACAGGAACATTAAGGCGTAGACAGGACGCTGCAGAGTGAGGCGGCTCTGCAGAGCCAGATCATCTGTCTCCCCCCATGGAAACAGCTTCCTGGTTCTCTGGATCCTGGATCCTGCCGGACCCTGCCTGACTGTGTGGATGAACCTCCCGAGATCCCTAAGCAGCTCCTGCCCGGAACACGACCATGGTTTATATCTGCACTTCTCCCCAGAACCTCAGGTGCTCCAATGTGGGGCTTTGGAAAGGTGATCCCACGGGGAGGGTATGCAGCTGACTTCCCGCCAGAAGGTGGGTCCTTCGGAAGGAGTGGGTCCCCGTGGGTGTGACCCGGAAGAGCTCCTTACCCTCTACCCTGTTGATTCTGTTTCCTGTCTGCCATGCCTCCAGCTGCTGTCACCCATCAGGCCCTTCTGCCACAGCATGCGGGCTGAAATGGCTGCAAGCTGTTGGCCAAAATGAACTCTCCTTGGTGAGATTGCAGCTGCCAGGCCCTGTCGCTCAGTGATGGGGGCTGTCCCCCAAATCTCCAACGTGCCTGTCTTGGGGTTTCACAGACACATCTCCGGCTGTCCGCTCTGCTCCCGGCTTCTCTACCCCTGCAGGGTCCGTGTCTTAGCTGTCACTTACCCCGTCCCTAACTCTATCCCTTTCCTCGACCCTTACCAAATCCCTTACCCCACCTTTTACTTTATCCCTTACCCCACCCCTTTCCCCACCCCTTACCTGACTCTTACCCCGCCCTAACCCTATCCATTACTCGCCCCTTACCGGATCCCTTATCTCACCCCTTACCCTATCCATTACCCGGTCCCTTACCTTATCCCTATCCCGCCCCTTTCCCCGCCCCTAACCCTATTCGTACCCGCCCCTTACCCTATTCCCAAGCCCCGCCCCTTTCCACGCCCCTCATCCTATCCCTTACTCCACCCCTTTCCCTGCCCCTTAGCCCACCCCTAACCCTATCCTATACCCCGCCCCTTACCCTATCCCCTTCCTCACCCATTTCCCCACCCCTTACCCTTTCCCTCACCCCGCCCCCTCACCTCGCCCCCTTCCCTGACCCTTACCCCCGCCCCTGACCCTCTCCCTCACCCTGTCCTTTATCCTAACCCTAACCCCGCCCCCTTCCCCGCCCCTCGCCCCGCCCCTTCCCTGACCCTTACCCCCGCCCCTGACCTTCTCCCTCACCCTGTCCTTTATCCTAACCCTAACCCCGCCCACTTCCCCGCCCCTCACCCCGCCCCTAACCCTCTCCCTTACCGTCCTTTATCCTAACCCTAACCCCGCCCCCTTCCCTGACCCTTATCCCCGCCCCTAACCCTCTCCCTTACCCTGTCCTTTATCCTAACCCTAACCCCGCCCCTTTCCCCGCCCCTCAGCCCGTCTCCTAGCTGTCCCCAGCTCCTCGCATCTTGCCACAGTGGCTTCTGGATTTTATTTTCTGTACTTGTTTGGGTGACGCTCTGGTTAACGCTGAACTGACTTTCACACTTGAATGAAACGCGGTAACCAGCTCTTCTTTGCCACTGCAGATGGAATAACCAAGCAGAATGTTTTATTGCCTTTAAATTTTTTAATTTATATTTGTCCTCATTTGCAGTACAGAATTTGTAGTCGTCCTGGGGAGCTGGCGCGCGCATGGAACGCGTCCTCATTCTTTTTGGCGTGCCCTTCTCCTCCCTGCCTTTCCCGTCCCCAGTCCTCTGGCCTCCTTCCCTTTTGTGAAAGATCTGGGCCTGTTTCACAATATCTCTCTCTTTGCCCTTTAATTTATTTATACTTTGGTGTCTCATAGAAGTGAAACCTGTCATATTTACATTCGTCTAATTTGTTTCACTTTACGCAATGGTCTCAAAGTGCATGCGGTTTCCTAGAAATGTCTCAAACTTGCCTTTTTCTGGCAGAGTAGTGCTCCGTGGTTTGTAAGTATGGCATTTGCTTTACCCCTTCCTTTGCTGATGGACGTACAGGCCGCTTCCCAGATTTAGTGATTACGAGATGTGACCCCGGTGGATTTTAACTGACCGAGTGAATGCCTGACTGGTTAATTACTGGTACTTGTGCCAAAACAAACAGACCACAGAATCTGTGCATTAGCATATTAAGGAAGCGCTATGAAAAGGTGCAGATTGAAGGGTTTTTCTTTAGCTCTTTGTACCATATATAAAATATACAAGTATTTTTGAGGTATCGACCATCCCGGCGATCGCCTCTTAAAATTCGACTCCTGTCCCAGATACTTGACAGTCCGCCCGAGCGCATCCCGCCTGCGTGGGCTTCCCTTCCTCAGCAGCGGCTGAAGCACAGGCTTCCGGGGGAGGCTGGGGTTCCCGGACTGCTGCCAGGCCCACGGCGCCAAGTGTGATGAGAAAATCTGCAAGTCAGAAAGACGCGTCGGGGTGCATGGGAAACAGAAGTTTTCATACCACGCCTCCCGGTCTCCCCTAGGTGTGCACAGAAGGCAATTGCCAAGCCACTGAGCCCTGCAGGAAACCGGGTGGGGTGGGGGGGCAGCTTCGAGGCAACCAGGGTGGGAAACCAGCCTCGTGGGTCCCTTTGAAAATCTGCTAGAGAAGCAGCCCCAGAAGCAGGTTCCTCGGCCGGCGACCCCGCCCGTCTGCTGGCCTACTGCGAGCTGCTCGGAGTCTGCACAGTCCTTGCCCAAAGCTGAGTGCAGGCAGCTCTGCCACACAGCTGCGTGCTGGAGAGAAGCCACAGGGCCGAGGAGATGGAACAGGAGTCCAAGCCGGGATCACCCATGCTCCATCCGTGTCCCCACCGCTCCCAGAGCCGCTAGTAGTGTGTGTCCCCACCAACCATCCCTAAGTGCCACTGAGCTGCAGGTCACCTATGCAGGGGCTGGGTGTGGGCGGGCGCTGCGCTGCGGAGCCTGGAGCTTTGGTCCAGAACCCAGGAAACATTGGGAAGAACAGAGTAATTCGGACCCTGCTGTGCTGTGCCGGTGGCTCATCCTTCTCCTGGGTTCACCTCGATGGTGTCAGAATTCACTTCTGTCCCAGACATCCTGCAGTAAGCTGGCCTAAAGCAGGTTGTCCCCTGGCCAGCCCCTGTCAGGGCACCTACAGCTTCTAACCACACATAGTGATGCCACATTGGACCCCACCAAACAGCCCAATTCCTTCCACACTCTGAAAACGAATCCTTCCAGGGAGAACCCTTTACAAATATTTGTGAAGGAAGAGAAAACCTTAAATATCACTGAGAAAAATGTCTGCAAGTTCAGCCCTCACAAAAAACTGTTTGGAGGTTCCTCAGAAAACTACAAATAGAGCGTTTGCAGGATCTTTCAGTCCACTACCAGTTACACCCACAGGAACCGTCAGAGAGATTTCTGTAGGAGGACACTTTCACAGCATTGCCCACAGCAGCCGAGGCACAGAGTCCACCTGTGCGCCTGTCAGAGGTGAACGGATGGAGGACATGAGGTACTATGCCCTTCATCTACAGAACATTATTCAGCCATGAAAAAGAATGAGATTCTGGGGGCTGGGGATTTAGCTCAGCGGCATAAGCGCCTGCCTTGCCAGCAGGCAGTCGTGAGTTCAATCCCCAGTACTGATAAAAAGGAAAAAGATAAAAAAAAAAAAAAAAAAAAAAGAATGAGATCTGTCATTTGTATTGGCATGGCTGGAACCTAGGATCGTTACATTAGGTGACCTCAGTCAGGCACCGGAAACAAATAGTCTATAATCACATTTACAAGCAGAAGCTAAAAAGCTGATCTCAAAGAACTAAGGAATACAATGGGGGACCAGGGCTACAGGAGGGTGTGATAAAGGAGACGATGGTCAGGGAGCTGGTTCCAGGGAGAGGCGCGCACACTGCTGGGCAGGAGAGAAAACTTCTATTGCCCTTCTACTGTTGCCAACGACTAGTTGAATATTTCAAAAATAGCTGTGGAGAGGGGTTGGAACATCTTCTACACCAGGGGATAATCGTCTGCAGTGACGGAATCCGAGGCCCATAATGTGAACATATCATAAACACGTGTGTGGAAACAGTGAGTTTCTTCCACAGATTCGTGCAACCACTCTGCTGAGGAGAGGTGATGGTACATTTGTAAAAATTCCAGGTGGCCGAATATCTAGTGTCAGGGCCACTGCTTGAGCAGAATTCTTCCTGGCTCTGGATCTTGGATACCAACAGTCGCAGGGATGCTGACTGTCCCAGCGTGTCAGATTTGTTTGGACTCCATCTGCTCCTGTTCCAGGTTCTTCCCTACCCAGCGGCCCAGTGAATAACTTTTCTGAGAAACAGACCTTAACCTGGGACTGTCCCAGGGAACCCTGGCCTGGCACGCACGTGTCCCCAGCAGGTGGTTTCCAGTGCGTTTGTTCCCTGTTCCCCAAGGAAGGAAAGCAAGTTAAAGGACGCCCCTTTCCGTGCCAACTGAAACCAGCATGTCCTCGGGCTGGCATCTGACAGCATGCAACAGGTCCCGAAACCACAAACCACAGTGCCCATCACCGCTTGGGAAACAAGAAGAGACCTGCTGGGCTCGGGTCACTCAGACATTTGCCTCCATGACTAAACCTCTCAGGGAGTCGCTTCCCCCACCTAGGCATCCAAAGCCCGCATTACCACCCAGCCTGGCCCAAGACTCATCTATGATCCAGAGCGGGATGCGTGCTCTGCCCACACCAATGGGTCGAGGACAGGTCAGTGGAAGGCTCTCGGATGTGGGAAGGCTCCTCGCACTGAATGTCAGTAGGAATTGGCCGGCAGATTAGGAATGCAGCTCCCAAATGTGTCCAGGTGAGTCCCCAAAGTGTGACCTTGGAGTCTATATCCGGTCTTCCCTGGCCCTGTTCCCCTGGACAGCAGGAACTGGGAAGCTCTTGAGGGTCCTGCCTGGGAGCCAGGAAACCATGGACTGAACACCCTGAAACCCTGAGCTAAATTAAACTCCTCTCCTGTAAGTTGTGGTTTTGGGGACAGGAAAGTGAGAAACACAGCGGCCTGGGTGAGAGTGCAGTGGGGAACAGAGAGGAGAAGGGGTTCATGACAGAAAGAGCCCAGGGATCCCTAAAGGAAGAGTCTTCTTTCCTGTGTAGGTTCTCACGGCAGTGTCTGAACCCAGACACTCGCCAGATGTGGAGGTATACGCCTGTGATCACAGCACTTGGAAGGCTAAGTCCGGAGGATCGCCATGAGTTTGAGGCCAGCCTCAACTACATAGCGAAATGCAAAAACAGAAAAATAAAAACAGTGAACCCAGATACGCTAAGGAAGTCGGGTATAACCCAGAGGACAGTGACAGTTGGGTACAGATAGGTGGCCCCTTTTGCCCTGTCCCGTGGCTGGAGATAGCATGCACCGAAGGGGCAGGGTGGATGAGCAGAGGGTGCTGAGTGCCCAGGAGAGCAGCCAAGGCCCAGGGGCTGCAGGCGAGGCCCACGGCCCATGCAAGGATGTCGAGCAGAGCAGAAGATGCCCACGAGAGTCCCATGGTTTGCTTCTGCCTCACAGGAATGAGGGCCCAGGGCAGGCTGCATAGCTGGGCATCCACTAAGGAAAGGCAATCTCCTCCTCCCTTGGGGGGCTGCCTGGAGATCTCGTTTTGGCCACCACGGGCCTGCAGGTGGCCGTGTTGGCCGACCTTGGCCAGTGGCTCCTGGGGGGCAGCTGCAGGCTTGCGTCAGCTGGCACCCGAGCGGCTCCTGCCTGTGTGACAGCTGTGTGTGGCCGGTGTCAGGGGCCACCGACCGAGTTGCTCAGGCACAGGCCTGTGGCCATGGCCAGGGTGGAGCGGCTGAGGGCGGGCACTGCCAAGGCCAGGTGACAGCTGCAGAACTGCTCGCTTCCTGTACGTCCCGGGTGGGAGCCTGGCGACGCTGGGTTCTGGGCTTTGGTGACAGTCACGTGTGGGTGTGTCGTTCTGCTGCAAGGGCATCACCCACGGCACCTGTCTTTTAAGACAAACAGGGGTGCGTGATGCCCAGAGGAAACCACTCCTCGGGAGCTCAGCTCTGCATGGCTCAGGGTTCCTGGTGGCCTCCAGGCCTGTCACCCTACACAGGAGTAAACCCACGGCTCGAGAGAGACTGTAACCTCTTTTGGGTAACAGTCGGTGCCAGGGCACAGAGACATGGACATTTATTCAGTACTATGACCCAATTCAGTAGTTTTAAGAGTCTGTAAAAATAAGTAAACTTAAAAGAAGAAAGGAATAAACTTATCCCCTGTCGTGTATGGTGCAGTTACTTCACAAGGGTTCCCGTTGGGAAGAACAGGTGGAGACCCACTCACTCCAAAAGCCACACGGCTAACTGCAATATGAAAATAATTACTTGGTTTGCTCCAACGCTGGCTTTTTCTTTCCTTCCTCCTTTCTTCTTTCCCTGTTCTCTGATGCATTCTATTTCCTTGAGTAAGGAAATACCTGAAGCTTTTTAAAAGTAAGGTGAGCAAATCAGAGTGTAAGTATGCTGTACGCACTGTGATAAAAGTGGCTTTTATTTAGACATTGCTTGGCCAGGTGTGGTGCAGCCCGTCTGTAACCCCAGCACTCCTTGGGAGGCTGAGGTAGGAAGATTGCAAGTTCAAACCCAGCCGGGGCACTTAGGGACTTAGGGACTTAGTGAGACTCCGTCTCAAAATAAAAAGTAAAAAAAAAGGAAAAAAATTTGGAGGGGGGGGGGACTGGGGATGTAGCTCAGTGTGAAGGCACTGGGTTCAGTGAAAACAAGAAAAAGAGTGGGGGAGGGGTGGGATGGGAGGAGAGGGGAGGAGAGAAGGGGACTTGGGGGAGGGGAAAGGAGAGGAGGGGAGCAGAGGAGAAGGAACAGGACAGGAGGGAGGAAAGAAGGGAGGAGAAGAGGGGAGGGGGGAGTGGAGGTGAGGAGGGGAAGGGGAAGGAGGGGAGTGGAGGGGGAAGGAGGAGAGGAGGGGGAGGGAGGAGACCCAAAGGTCAGATGCATTTCACAAACAATTCGGATCCAACTTGCACCAAGGCAGCGAGGAGCCCACAGATTGGAGCTCCAACATTGGATGGACGCACGGGGTCTTCTCACTGTCCACTCCCAGGGCCGCCATGGAGACCAAACCCGGCCTGGGGCTGTTGTGGGCTGCACCTCCCGCACTGCACTGCAGCTGCCAAGTGACACAGGCCTGGCGTCTCCCTGGGGACAGGGGAGAGGGGACCCGGCAGCCCTCTGGTCTCCATCAGGGCAGCCTGCTGTAGCCGCAGCCTGGCGTCTGGGTGGCCCAGGGGGTTCCCAGCCCGCCCAGGGCGCGCACAACGAGCTGCTGACAGCGCCTTGGCCTGCGGCGGCCTGAGAAACCAGAGCCGCCTCGGCTGCCCGAGGCCACCCAGGGTGTGCGGGTTGAGCACAGCGAGGGTTAGGACGGGAACCGGGCGGAGCCGCCCTGTGCCCAGCAGCGGTGCCAGGCGACAGGGACCCCTCAGCGGTGGAAACTAGGCTCCTCCGTTAACCCGGCGCTTTCACAGCTGCTGTTTCGCCAGCGCCCTTCGTGATGTCTGCACACCCTGAGTCCACTTCCCTGCGCCTCGTGTCCTCCCTGCGATGGGACTGGTGCGGCGGACAGGAGGACACAAGCAGGGGCAGTGCAGGGCGCGCCCTGCACGGGTTCAGCAGTTCTCCAGCAGCTGTCCCCACCCAGGTCTTGCCCCAGCAGAGCCGAGCCCCACACGGTGCGAGTTCAGGTGCAGCCTCACACAGCACCTCCGCCTGAACCCCAAAGGCCCAGCTCCCGGCAAATGGATTCCTTCCCAACCCCAGGCCTGCGCAGCCTGATTGCTTCCAAGGAGTCCATTGTTAGGATAGGACGTCCCGTCTGACAATTTTATGATCACAATCTCCTCATATTTCATAATCTTCAGAGTGGTTGCACAAACATCATCTTATTTAAACCTTGGGGAAATTCAGTGAGGAAGCAATAAATAGATATTTTGATCCAGGGTCTTCGTAGGTCAAACTTATGGGTTCAAGTGATCCTGCTGCCTCATCTTCCCTGTTAGCTGGGACTACTGCTGCCCTGGCTCCAAGCCACAAAGCAGACGCATAATGCATCCTTTTCGTGGCTGGGGAAACTGAGACCCTGTAAGTAAAGTCAGCCTGAAGAATAACAATTGTGCTACAATTCTTGGCGAGTTTAATACTAAATTGAACACCTGAAGTTGGTGACATTGCACCATCTTTAAGCCATCACCGGAAACCTATTTATTATTACTCTGCCTAAATGCAAAAGTCACTGTGATTCAAGAAATCACAGCAAGAATAAACATCCATTTTAACTACAAGCAAAAGCTGGGGTGGAAATTCATGAGCTCGAGTCACCCTGCAGAGCCAGGGGGGATTCGGGTATTTGACCCTCATAGAAAAAGTACAGGAGAATATTCTGAGCTCCATGGAGGAGTTTTTGGCTCTTAAACAAGGGAAAGAACCCTGAGGGTCGGATGGGCAGGAGCGCTCTTGACACTCACAGCCACGTCCCGGAAGGGCATTGTTCGGGAGATGCTCATCCTCAGCCCCAGACAATGCTGGGGCACCAGGTCCCAGCCCAGCTGCCCACTTGGCCCCGCTCTGCCTGTGAAAGTGACAGGACCAGGCTACTTGGGGACTCTGGAGACCTCAGTCTCAGATTCGTTGGTGCCAAGCAGCTCGCTGCCGCTGCCTCTGGACACATCTATCTCCAGGAGACAGAGCGACACGGGTGCCCTCAGATATGGGGACAAATCAGGCAGAGGTAGGGACTGCCCGCTTGTGTCTTCAGGGTCTGAGGATCAAATCAGAAGGCCAGTGGGTGTGCTGGAGCTGGGGTTGGCCTCTGCCTGCTGGACCAGAGGGAGCTGGGGTAGCAGGCGCCTGGGGACCTCATCCTGGCTGCTGCTCTGCTGATTGCTGAGCAGAGAGGAGGCTACCGGACTCCACCTTAGCAGCTGTGTGATGCTAAGAAAATCACCTAAGCTCTCTGAGCCTCCGTTCATCCCTCTGGGGAATGAGTGTGACTCTTCCCGGGCTGCAGTGCTGCACACATGAAATCACGGGCCTGTCAGGCCCTGGGTGCAGAACCTGGGATAAGGTGAATACCTAAAAACAATACCAAAGCATGGGAAGCAAGAGCTGGGTCAACCAGCTCTGGCGGCTCAGGCCTGCAATCCCAGCACTCCAGAGGCTGAGGTGGGAGGGTCACCAAGAGTTCAGGGCTGACCTGGGCCTAGTACAGAGTGAGGCCCTGTCTGAGACAAAACAGCAGCAGAAGCAGGGCTATGGTAGCTGTTTTTAGAGAAAGGCACTAGTCAGTAAAATGAGGGCCACGTGTGGTGGACAAGTCCAAACAAGGTGGTTTCTCAAGCTGGCTCTCACCCCCCACCCATCCCATCCCCAGGCCAGGGCCTCACGGGGCGACTTGGACCCGACTGGGTGAGGGAAGTTCTCTTCCAGTTCCAGCCCCTAGTCCCGGAGACCTCGAGGTGCAACTCAGAGCACAGAGATCCGGAGCAGGGCAGGGCCAGAGCTCTGAGAAGTCAGCCAGACTGAGCCCTGGGACCATGGAGAAACTGGGCATCCCCACCCTGAGCAGACATGGTTGGGATGGGACCTGCTGTGAGGAGGAGCAAACGCGGGGTGGCCCGCATCCTCCTGACCCCAGGCTCCCCACTTCCTTCCACACAGCAGAGGCCTCCTTGCTAGGCTTGCTCTGAGCTCCTAGGAGTGGTGCCACCCTGTCCAGCTTCCTCTATGGATGTGCAGGGTCCATCATGTCTCTATGTTCCGATTCCTGAGGAGCGGGAATTGCGAGTCAGGGCTTAGCAACGCGTCTGAGCCCGCAGCACAGAATCTGTGGCCCCGCAGTTCTCGGAGGGCTTTGAAGTCACTGCTTACTCCTCTATTTCTGTCAGAAGTGGGGGCTCAGATTAGCAAAGGTCTTACCCCAAGAGATGGAGGGGAGCAGGAGATGTTTGAAAGGGACAGGGATGTGTTATGAGCATGAATCACCTCCCCATGAGGAATGTCATTGTCCTGCAAATGTGGGCTAAGAAAAAATTAACATTTTAAAAAGAGGAAAGGTCACAGGCAGTGGAGATCAAGGTGACTTAGACCCTGCTACAGGTGGGCTCTCGGTGTCCTAGCTGCACACCCTGGCCGGAACCATGGACCTGGTTGTCTCACCTCTTCTAGAAAATGTTATCCTGCAGCCAGGGACAGCCCTGCCCAGCACAGGTGCCCAGGTTGCTGGCCGGGCAGCAGCTGCTCCTCCCCGGTCACTGTGTGGAGCCAGTGGGATGTCCACTCTATGAAAGCCACTGCCTGCCTCTGTCCCCAGAGCAGTCCCCGCCCACCAGGGGACTTGGAGACCCCAGCAGCTGCCACGGGAGCTCAGCCTGCATGTGGCATGTGGCTGGGGGAGGGAGGGGACACATGGCATGTTTCCTGGAATATTCCCTCTGCTCCAAAGGGCCACGCATGGCAGGAAATGCCATAGTGTTAGGACAGCTTTTCAGACAGTGCGCTCAGCGCCTTGGTAAGACACAGACGTAGCCCAGGATGACCTTGAGCTTGTCTTGCCTCGGTCTCCTGATTGCTGGGATGGCAGGTGTGGACCACCACACCTGGCTACCTGAACCCTTTAAAAACGTTAAATGCAGCCAGGGCAGGGGGTGTGGGAATGCAGCTGGGAATCAGGAAAGTTGTCTTTTTGAGACAGAGTCTCTCAGCAGTTCAGGCTGGCCTTGAGCTTACTTTGTAGGCCAGGCTGGTCTCGAACTTGCAACAACCCTCCTGCCTCAGCCTCCCGAGTGCTGGGATTCCAGGTGAGTGCCACCACACCCTCCTGTTTCTTTCCTATTTCTGTGTGCCCATCCTTTGTTGGAAATGTGGTGAGATGTCTTCCTCGCCTCGCAGCCTACCCTCTGACTTTATTGTCTGAGGAGCTGTGGTCAGGGAGCAGGGTTGATGGTTTTTACTGCAGTGTGCACTTTGGCCTAGCATCACGCGGCTTCTTTCTGTACCAGAAGGCCACACTGCACCCAAACAGGCAGAGAAGCAACATCTACATGTGGTCTGCTAGGAGTCTAATGTGTGCACTTTCATGTTTAAGACTTCCAACACCAAAATTTATTTTCAAATACAGTGCAGAGCTTTAGGCTCCAGTCTCAGGCAGCGCCCCTGCACCACGTCCTGTACGGCCAGTCCCTCATGCTCATCAGGACCCGAGCATGTGTCCCCTTGTGGGTTCACTCCGGGCCCTGCATCCAGACTCATCCCCACTGTGTGGTGCACCTTCGGGGGTCAGGATGAAGGTGCCTGCACCCTGGCTCTCCTCCACAAGTCCTTTTTCTCTTCTGTGTAAATTTGAGGATGACCTTTCCAATTTTCTCATAAAACCCACCCTGCTTTGGATTGGAAGTTTGTTGAAACTATAAACAGACAGAGAGACACCTGTCCCAATGCTGGTGTTTCCATTCCGGTGACACTTTTCCCTTTATTGAGACAGACTTCAGCAACAGTGTCATTTACAATGGGTTCCAGGCAGGGTTTCCTCCTCTAGAGCTTTCCCCTTGCGCTGATGACAGACATGCCTCGCCTTTTCTGTGTGGATGGCATCCCCTGGCCCCTCACCTGCTCCTCGCAGTGGGGGTGAGTGAGCTGTCCACAGACTTTTGAAAGCGCTGGGCACCACAGTGATAACTGGTCCATCTTCTGGTACTGATCATTACTTTTTCTGGTCTTACCTACTGGCCCAGACATCAGTCATTCAGCTGTTACTCAGCTCTATTTTCCTCTGGATCCTAAAGGAAACTCTTCCAGTATTTCTTCACAAAACACAGCTATTTTATTTGAAAAATAAAACATTTTCAAAACCAAAAAATAAGACACTAACCATCTATCACATTGTGCATCATTATCTTCCAAGTAGTTACTGTGGTAAATTTTCCTAGCTGCCCTTGTAAAACTAAGAAAGTTCCTTTCTGAGCTGGATGTGGTGGTGCATGCCTGTGATCTCAGCACTCAGGAGGCTGAGGCAGGAGGATCCTTGCAAGTTCAACACCAACCTGGACTACAAAGTGAGCTCAAGGCCAGCCTGAACTGCATAGTGAGACCCTGTCTCTGTATGTGAAGCATTGTGACAAGCAGGTTAAAGGCCACATCTGTCACCCTGGATCCCCCAGCGTCTCATCATTCCTCCTTTGGAATGTCCCCACCCAGCCCATGCCATCATCCCCAAGCAATAACTGCATCTCGTCAGCATAGATTGCCTTGTTTTCCAGGGAGGTACACAGATAAAACTTTTCGGTGTGTGCAAGCCTCCAGCCTGGCCCATTTTGCTCATTGTAATTATTCTGTGTCTGCTCATGCCGTGGCTCCATCTTCACAGCTGGGTAGTATTTTACCATGTGATACACAAAAATGTGTTCTCCCTTGGTCTGCTGATGGGTGTTTGGATCATTTCCAGGTCTTGGTGTTCCATGGAGATCCCTGCACCACCTTTGGAGGGCAGCTAGGTGCCTGCAGACAATTCCGTCTCCTTTGCCTTGTTTACAGGCTGTGTTTTGTGGGACTACAGTGGTGATGATTCTTGGCCTAGTTCCACTCTATGAGTGAGGCCAGACCCTTTGGCACCCAGTTGCTAAAGTTAGAAGGTTTTCACTGTGGTGGCAGCAGGAACGTGAGTATCTTGGGCACCCGAGGACAGCTCAGAGGACCCAGAGGCCCAGCAGTTACTTCCTGCCTCTCCACACAGCGAGGGCCACTTCTGGGTCGGGTTTGCATGGAATCTGGGGCCTCTGGGATCCCATTGTAATTTCAAAGCATGCATTCTGTTGGGCTGAAGGATTCACGACCCTCACTTGCACCTTCGGACTTTTCCACTGGCGCCTCACCAGCAAAAGCGTATCCAAGTATGCCTCGAGCTCCAAAAGCACCTGCGCCAGCCGAGCCTGGGGCACAAACCTGCATTGCCAACACTCTGGGAGGCTGAGGCAAGAGGACTGCAAGTTCAAGCCCAGCCTGGGCCAACCTGAGGGCTTAATGAGACCTGTCTCAAAATAAAGAATAAGAAGGGATACAGGGAATCTCACCTTCCCAGGAGCCAGCCATGTGCGGGCCAGGAAACCACAAGCACACTCCCCTCTCCCAGCCTCATAAGCACCTGGCTGATTCAGAGCACTCAGAGTGGGGTGACAGGTACTGAGGGGAAGGGAGGAGTTCTGTGCTTTGTTGTTTGATTGACTCTGCAGGCCTGGGGCAGGCAGTCTGGGCATCTGCCTGGAGGCTGGCAGTGTGCACTGTGTCAGCTGTGGGGTGTCCTCCTGTCTTGTTTTTGAGATCCAGTGTTTTGTTCCATGTCACTGTTTTGTTTTATTCCTGTATCTGGTAACCTCAGCAGCTATTTTGAAGATAACATTGGGCAGTGTGACAGCCATTGTTAAAATCCTGTCACCTTGTTTTGAAAACATACGTAGCTATTGGTTTTGTTGTTGTCTTGTTTACTTTTTTTAGGTTGGTTTGCTTTTTGATTTTCCTGATTTTTTCTTTAAAATAGAACAACAAAGAAGAAGAAGAAGAAGGGATACACATCGGGGCGAGGGCCACTTTCTGTACAGGTTCAATCCGTGGTACAGAGGGAGGGAAGGAAAGAGGTAGGACAGGAAGGAGGGAGGGACCTAACTAAGATTCTTCTTAAATTCTTTTCGGAGATGCTCAAACCAGGTTGAGCGTGGGCCGAACATGGGCCACATCTCCAGCTGTGATTTCCTGTCATTCTCCATGGAGCTCGGCTGAGGTGTGTCTATATGGCTTCAGCTGTTTTAATTTGGAGTTGAAATCAACTTTGCTAAAAGTTAGTTTGGTCCTTTCTGCTTCTCATAGGCTTATGTCACCCTAAGCAGACGCTATGAACCTGGGTTTTTTTGCATCCTGTTCTTCAGTATTTCGTAGGAAGGTTTCACGGGCCAAAGAAAGAATTACAAGAGAATCCCCATTGCTCCAATATATCACAAATATTTCCCTTTCTTTCACTACTAACCCACAGTTACACATGTGTACTATCCACATGGTGCTTTGCTAGGTATTTTGAAACCCACTTCTGCTCTAACCAGCAATTAAGTTTCTCTATGCTGCTTTCTGGTGGGTGAGAACAGAGATAATAAGCTCTTGAAACTTTCTACGAAAATCCTTTTACGATTGGGCCTCGCCAAACCCCTCTTTCACTGGGTGACAGGACCCTTATACTCAAGGCCCCTTTAATCTGTTTTACTGCTAAATTTTTCTTTGACTCTCTCTTGGAAGAACCTCAGCATCTTTATGCAAGAATAACAGACTGGAACCACCTGAAATAACAAGAGCGGGGTTTTGTGAGAGCTCAGTGTGTCCTGGAATGCTGTGAAAGAAGGTGGCTAATTCAGGTCTTCAGCTTCAAAGCTATTCCACAGCACAGCGTGCAAATGGGTGGGGATTTAAGGACCCCAGGGCGCTGGCTGGGGAAAGAACAGTGCGGGTCCAGAGCAGCGAGATCCCTGGTTTTGGACGGAGCCTCCTCTGCTTCCTGACCTGGGATCCCAGCTGTCACAGCTAATGGCACGGAGTCTGTCACTCCCAGAGAAGCCCCTTTCTCCTCAAGTGTGACGTGGTCTTCTCTGACACAGCTAAGAATCTCTTATAGACAAAGAGCAAGATAAAGACAGGTAATAGTCAGTAGGGAGACTGAGCCGCGCAGAAGGAGCCAGGGATGGCGGAGGGACAAGGTAGGAAACGAAGACTCGCTATCCCCGCACCCACACCCCACTGCGGAGCATATGCATGGAATGCGTGGACTGCTGAAAACAGCATTTCAAACGACATGCTAAAATTCAGAGGGCAGAACAAGACATTCTATAAAAATAGTAAAGGGTGGGCTGGCTGGCAAAGTGATGCATTCCTGTAATCCCAGCAGTCGGGAGGCTGAGACAGGAGGATCGTTGCGAGTTTGAGACCAGCCTGGGCTACAAAGTGAGCTCAAGGCCCGCCTGAACTGCATAGTAAGATTCTCTCTCTCTCTCTCTCTCTCTCACACACACACACACACACACAAAGTCACGTGAAGATGTGCTCTGTACTTGTACTGACTCCCCATGGTGAACGAGGCACCAGGTACCCTGAACAAGCAGCCTTGTCTAGAAGGGGGTCACAGGGTCTGGGCGAGGTGAGTGAGGAGGAGGAGAAGGAGGATGGTAAACTCTATACATTTGCATGGCAGGAAAAAAAAAAAAAAAAAAACCACAGACAAAACTGACTTCTAGTGATCCGAGGGCAGGGGCTGCCGCTCAGCAGCATAGCTCCTGCCTGGCCAAATCGAGGCCCTGAGTTCCATTTCTGGTCCTAAAACAAAGGAAGTTCTAAAAGATCAAGTGAAAACTGGCAGAACCCTAAGATGGAGGTACACCACAGGCGCTGAGAACACCGAGTGTACTAACGCTCATCACGGTAACGGTCATCCCCGGCCCGACCATCCACTGCTCGCACAGGTGCCATCGAGCTTCCAGTTTCCAATCATCCAAAACCCTTCCCTACCCTGCAAGGCGCTGGGTCCTCACGTGTGACCTGGTGGCCGTGAGGGGCCTGAGGTGGAGGACGAGCGGCTAGATTGGCACCCTCCCCAAGCTGTCCCAGGCTGTCTGCTTCGGCCTGGAGCTGGGGCTCCCCTCTGCCTGTGAGCGGCTTCTTAGGAGCCTCTGCTCTCGGGGGGCCGTCGTCCCAGGGCCACACATAGAGGACTCCATTGCACCTGTGCCTCTGTCCGGCCGCCTGTCCCCAGCCAGGTCCCGAAGGCTGTGGGGCTGCTGGGTTCCTGGTGAACACAGTACTATTAGGGTCCTTCTGTAGTGCGGGGCCTTGAAAAGCCACTGGACCCCGTGAGCCCGCAGGTACCAGCGGTAAATGGTTTACTACCAGTACGCAGCATCTCAGAATGGATTTTGTGCTACTGTTTTGAGACAGGATCTCACTATGTGTGTAGCCTGGCCTGAAACTTACTAGGCAGCCCACTGGTGCTCCTGCCTCAGCCTCCTGAGGGCTACAGTGACAGGTGGACATCCTCAGGCCTGGCTGTTTAAACAACAGCTTCCGTTTTTGCAAGTGGGGAGCATTTCACTATCTGGTAGCTACACCCTGAGAAGTAACTGACCTGTTAGTCACAGACACTCTTGGCTTTCCATGATTTCATTATTTTTTTTTTTTTGTGCAAGTTTTAGGCCAGTTGGGATTTGTTAAATTAGAGTATTTTAATTCCATACCATTTAATAGAGCATCAGTAATTCACTTGTAAACTAATACTAAAGTCAACTTCCCAACATTAAATTGACATTACTATTCATTAAATAATTTCATCGTTTATTTTCTATTATAAAACTAAAATTATATCTATTATAAAATTGAAATTCTAGTTACCTAAATCATTCCAAATTAACACAAAATTTCTTAAACAGCCCCAGTAGTTCTCAGAATACCTAAATTTCCAAAAACTATTCTCTTTCTTTTTTCTGTTTTAAGACAGTGTCTTACTATGCAGCCTGGGCTGGCCTTGGACTCCTGGTGACCCTCCTGCCTTGGCCTCCACAGTGCTGGGAGCCAGGCTTCTTTCCTCTCAGAATGAAGTTAACCTCGTGGACACCTGGTGACGGCCCCTTACAGAAAGGCCAGCTGCTCAACGGGGCTGGAGGGGAGGGTGTGTGACTCCGAGAAGGGGCCTGACCATCCACATCCAGCTATGTGCACACATACACACACAGACACAGAGCGACAGACATGTCGGAGTCAGCTGCCTCCCCTGGCCCTGCCGCCATGCGCTGTCCTGGCTCTTGGTGACCTCAGCACCCCAAGATGCTGCTGCTGCTTCTCCTCTCCCCAACGCCTCCCCTCCCCGTCTCCTGGAACTCAGCAGAGGATTCACCCAGCAAAAGCATGGGGTTTATTTTCTACATGGCAATCACTTTATTTACTTTTTTAAGGCAGGGTCTTATTGTGTGTTACACACTGGCCTCAAACTCGCAGCAATCCTGTCTCAGCCTCCCAACTGCTGAGATTACAGGTATGCACCATCACACCCAGCAGAATCACTTTTCAATGAAGTTTTTCATCTGTTGATCCTTCTCTAAAAAAGACCTTTCCAAAGTTGATACAGACATAAAATGTAACAAAGAAGCAGAGTGCTCTATAGTACCCATTTCAGTTACTATTTCGTTATGTATTAGAAACTGGTGGTCAGACTTAACACCAGCTGCATTAAATCACCATGGTGCTGAACATGGATGTTCCACCTGAGGACAGTTGCTAGCCTAAGAGGAATGTGGAGAAGAGTGCGCCATTGTGGGTCTAAGTGTTGCTGCTCTGAACCATTGGTTCTCTTGGAGAGCTCGTCATTACTAGCTTCCCCAATGTGAGTTCAACCATTGTCGTTAGAGGAGCTCGGGTCCTTGCTGGTGAGAATGGCTGTGGTTCACTTTCGGGGAGCTCTGGTCCTCACATCGAGCATTGGTTCCTGTCTCTGGAGGGAAAAGATGTGTGCTGTTTAATCTCCAGGACAAACTCGTCATGCTGGCTTCCTGGCATGTACTCGACTATTCTTATCATCAGAGGAGCTCAGGGCCTCCATCGCTGAGGATGGCTGTGGTACTTCTCAGGGCAGCCCTGGTCTTTGTTGTGTGACTTCTTGGCTTCAGCATAGAACCCTCAACCTACCAGCACAGCTCCTTCTCCTAGCTGGCATAGACTTTCTAGCTTCCACTGCTGACCTTTGGGCCTTCCCAGCAGATTCATAAAGCAGACTGGCATGAATACTTCTCGTGGGCTCTAGACTTCCAGCTGGACTTGAGGGAGGCATTGTCATCAGCTCTGGGTCTTCATCTAAACTCACGTAGGACATTGCTGGGCTTGGCTAAATATTCTATGTCTTTGGTGTTACGGGCAGATTTCCTGCACTTTTTTGTGTTAACTCTGAGTGACATCATAAAATAGTATTATAAATTCTGTGTCCTAATTCTAATTGTTCTCCGCATGACCCCTGACTACAACACTGTACATGTCATACATATTTCTTAGTAAGATCTGACTCAACTTCCCCAAAATAAAATCTAGTTTTTAACATTTTTATTACAAAGAATATTGTAGCTAATTTCAAAGCTAGCAGACCAATAAGTCTCCAAGTGTTTTGACAAAGTACAGCAAACACATGGAGATTTCACACCCCCCCCCCCAATCTAGGACCTGGTGCCCAGACCCTGAGATTCTCCCATGAGAGCCACAGGCCTCCCCAGCTTCTGGGAAGACAGGCATTCAGCTCATGATTTTTAAACTACAAGAACCTGCATGGAAAGATATTCTGAAAACGTCAACAAAGCCTGGTTTGGATTACTTTGGGCTTCTAATCACGTAAATGATCACGTAATTCCGAAATGCTTGCTCCAACAAGTTAACCTTCATCTAATTATATGCATAAACATAAATAACACACCATGAGAGAACACGGAAAAGCTGATTTTACTGATAGGGCCGTGCAGACTGAATACAAGCTAAACACCGGCACGGCCGCCAGTTCTGTGGTCCCGTGTTTCGCAGAGCACTGTGCCAAGTCAACCCCAATGGGGATAAACAGCCACTGGCAGGAAACTCCTCCGTCCGAGGGCTCCATGGCCGGTCAGCGAGCACAGGGACGGGTCAACAGTCAGCGCCAACACACCAAGCCGCAGAGCACAACGGTCCTGGATTTCAGAATCCAGCAGTTTGGAGGAAACGGGCATCCTCACTGCTATCTCTGGGCTCTGCATGTGGACCCCAGGCACAGGCTGCTCCTGCTCCTGCGAGCCGTCAGTGATGAGGATGCCACCGGGAGCGGCCGGGTCCCCGCGGGCCTCTTGCTTCTCTGCTCCGAAAGAGGCTTGGCTTCCCGTGGCGGGGGTGCGTGGATCGGCTTCCAGGGGACAGGGTTGCAGAAGGCTGGCTCTGGGTAGGAATTTCCACTGTAGAATCCTATAGGCAGCAAACATGCAGAGCAAAACAGGAAAAAGGTATCTTCAGTCAAAGAAATCACTAGTGTGAGGGAAAAGGTTAAATGTCAAAAAGGCAAAGTATCACTGAGAATCAGCCAAACCTGAAATCCTGAGCATTTTCAGAAATGGTACTTTTCAAAAATACTAAATACTGCAATTGGTATTAAAAGAAACACTAAACACATAAGGTATGTACATAACTCACAGCGCTGGGTAAGGCCTGGAGTGCCTCCTTAGCAAAGCGATGTGTTTCTATCTCCCAGGAAAATCACCTGACAGAAAAGCAACGTTTCCCGCCCTGTCCACCAGGATGCGTCCAGCGGCCCGGGTCCCCCACGTACCTGTGAGCCGCCCGTTGGCATAGCCGTAGCTCTTCACGGGCGGGCGAGGCTTGTTCTTCGCGTTTTCCAACCACTCCTTAAACCTCCTCTCGGCGATTTCCTTCTTCTCCTGTAACTCGGCTTGCCGCTGTTTTTCCTTCTCCTTACAAGGATAAGGCCAAAGCATTTCCGGCTACAGCAGACCCCGGCCAGAGTTCCCCTGGCAGCTCCCTGCGTCTCCCACCCTGCGGCTTACTGGCCGGAGCCCGAGGCAGAGTTCTCTCATTTGTGAGCAAAAGCAGAGGTGGCCAGGTGTGTGGCTAGGACGGCCCCTCTGCGCACAGCCACACAGCAGAGCCTGACAGCAAAGGCCTTGCTGTTTAAAAGGGAGGGAAGTTTATGTAAAGTGTCTACCATATGGGCAGGTAAGAACACACCTGGAAATAAAAGCCATCACTGAGAAACACGCTGACCCCAACTTACTGGCCCTGCAAGGGAACCCAGTGGAGAGCTCACCCGTGTGTGTTTCATGCAGAGACACGCCCAGGGTCCCAGGGTCCCATTCCACCCCATGGCCAAGCACCGGCACCTTCACAAAGCTGCTATACCTTCTCCTTCCTCTTCTTCTCACACTCTTGGGCGTTTTTTTTCTTTAACCACTCTTGGTATTTTTCTTTTGCTTTTTCTTGCAACTGTTCTTTCTCCAGCTCCTTTGCTGCCTTCTCCTCCATTTCTTTACTTATTTTTTGCTCTCTTTCTTTCCTTTTCTTAAATGAAAACGGGGCGTGTTACTGGAAAGACTGCGATTATCCTCAGGTAAGCAAAGACAGACAGTTGTGTACAATAATGTCTGAGCCTCTATCGGCTCCTCAAGTGGGCAGCCCTACTGCAGCTGGAGCAACACTTCAGCAAATCAGACAGCGGCCTCCTGTGAAGGCAAAGATCTCGCTCCCTGCCTGCACGATGCTGCAGAAACAGCAGGAGCTCAACACAGCCTTGCTACGGCAATCAGTGCGCAGAAGTAGAGTCCACCATCCTGGTCTTAACGCCCCTCACTCTGAGACCTGCTAAGACTGAGTGTGTGCCTGAGCCGGCAGGCAGCCTGCACGGTGGACGCTGGACAGTGCCACTGCAGGTGGCTGAGTCTGGCGGGCCCCAGAGCACACAGGCGTGACTGCAATGCCCACATTGTCCACAAAGAAGGGTCATGGCGATGCGGTCACCCCGCTGGGCTACAGATTCCTTGCTTGGGGCCACCCGGCTGCCCCGGGGACTGCAGGCCAAGAACCCCCAAGCCCTCAGGCCTCACCCCCACTGAACCAAGGGCTGACCCCAAGGGATACTGTGCCGCTCGGCAGGGTCAGGACGAACTGTGTGTGTGTGGGGGGGATGGAGCACAGGGCCCAGGCAGGAGCCAGATAGCAGGAGGAAGAGCACACATGGGGCCCCGGTCCTGCCTGCTGTGTGCCAAGCACCCTGCTATTGCTCCACACACCCCACAAAGGTGGGTGGCGATGGGCTCGCAGGAAAGAGGAAAGCGCACTTACTCTTTAATTTTTGTTTTCTGAGACACAGCCTCACCAGGTATCCAGGCTGGTCTCGCACTCACAGCAATCTTCCTGTTTCAGCCTCCCTAGTGCTGGGATTGCAAGTGGGTGCCACCATGCCCAGCGAGGACAGCACTAAGATCACCCTGTTTTACACAGAAGCAGAGACAGGCAGAGATGGGGTGATCTCTCCAAGGTCACACTGCGCGTCCCCAAGAGCTATAGGTCATGCAGACATAAAATGAGAGGAGAAATTGCTTAAAAAAAAACAACTTAAGTGAAATGCCAAACTCCTTAAAATACTCCCTTCCCAAAATTAACTGAAGAAGACACAGTATTGGAGCAATTACCTACTCACAAAAACAACTCCAAAGTAAAAGCTTTCTCATGCAAGCCGCAGTCTCTGATAGCTTCTGGGAGATTTTATCACACAACTATTAAATTATGGTAGAAAACACAGAAAAAGGGACACATCCAAGCTCATTTTAAGACACTAGTTATTATACTGACATGAAAACCAGGCATGAAAAGATAACATCAGGAACAGAGAGAGATAATTGTCCTCGGCCCCTAGCCATGAAATCCTCAGGGATGGAGACTACGGTACCATCACGCCCTGGTGAAACTAAGACATACATAATAAGGAGGGCGACCATGTTTAGAGATGCTTAAATCTGATGCTACTAAAATAGCAGTTTCCCCCAAAATTACCCACGTGGGTATCTCACACTGCACAGGTGGGCCCCACCCTGCCATGAGAGACACGGGGCACAAAGGGTCTGAAGCAGGAGACAGGAGCCGGCTCGTCTACGCTGGCTGACGTTAAGAAGCAAACATTACAGAATTAAGAAAGTCTAGTACCAAGCCAGTGCTCTACAGGCCATGACCAGTGAGGATTACAGAACCCGCAGACAGCGCACCACACGGTGGCCCCTTGACTTTAATCAAAGGAGTCTCTTCCCAATCAGCTGTTGGAATCGCCGGCTGTCTGTGCCAAACATGTGAGCTCTGACCCCCAATTCACACCATTCATTAAGATAAACCCCAAACCCAGACGGAGCAAAGCTAGTGCTATCCAACTTCTCTTTTTTTTTTTTTTTTTTATCGGTACCAGGGATCGAACTCATGACTGCCTGCTTGCAAGGCAGGTGCTTATGCCGCTGAGCTAAATCCCCAGCCCCTACTCAGAAACAAGGAGAATATCCACATTCGGGGTGGACAAATCCTTTTTCAATAAAGACACAGAAGCCACGAGTTATAAAACCAAAGAATTGAAACACAGAACATCCTCACAATGCAAAACTTCTGCTCTTTAAAAACACTATTAAGAAATGCTGTGAAATTTCTGTGGTACATGTGTTTGATGAGGGAGGGCAGCCTGGCTGTGCTGCTGAGGGGTGAGCACTCGTCCAGTGGGTAGGGGCTGGGGCACACGCTCAGCACAGCCAATAGCAAAGAAAAGCGACAGACACACACGAGATTAACTCAGAGCTGACACAGCGGTGTGTGTCTCCCGGCCTGCTGCTCTGGGAAGAGACCATCCTTTGAGGCAGGAGTTCGAGGCCAGCCTGGACAGCAGAGTGAGACTCCATCCTCAAAAGAAAACAATTCAGGGGGCTGGGGATTTAGCTCAGCAGCATAAGCTCCTGCCTGGCAAGCAGGCAGTCGTGAGTTTGATCCCTGGTACCGATAAAAACGAAAAAGACAAAAAAAAAAAAAAAAGAAAGAAAGAAAAAAAAAAGAAAACAATTCTTATATCTTTGGAGTGGGCGCTGAGGCTTGAATCTAGAACTTCATGTGTACTCCACGGGACCTCATGAATGCTAAGAATTCCTCTGCCCCTGAGCTACAAAACCACTTTTAAAAAATGAGCAAAGAAACCATGGTCAGCATGGTGTCCCCAGTCTGTGATGCCAGCACACAGGAGGCTGAGGCAGGAGGATCACTACCAGTTCAAGGCCAGCCTAGGCTATATATAGTGTTCAAGACAAGCCTGACTACAAAGTTAACTCTGTCTCAAGAAACAAGACGAGAGACTTAAACCAATGCAAAACAAAACCTGGAAAGTCAATACCACAAGAGATGCAGAAACAGCCAGGAAGCTGTTGGCCAGAGTCCCCACCCTGCCCAGAAGTAGGGCTTTTCAAGGGAAATGCAGTTTCAGGGTAGCTGGAAGGATGAACCCCAAGTCCAAAAGGACCAGCACTCTTGCAAGGAGACACCAGCGACACAGGTGTCCAGACGAAGCCAGATGAGGGCCAGGCAGATGGGCCTATAGGAAGGTCAGTGCTGTGTCATGCCTTCCTGTGTTCAGGGTCAGGGAAAAGCCCTCGCTGCTGGCCACCCCTGGCTGGCACTCTGATCCGGCACCCTGACAGACCTGGGCGACACTTGCTGTAGAGATGCACCGTGGCCCTGCTAATAGGAGAGAACCATGTGTAGCCAGCAATGCTGTTGCCCCGGGGCCCTGGACAGAGTGGGACCCAGCACAGTGCAGAGGCAAACTCAGGCTGGCCACGGGCCCAGAGCCTGGCCCTCAAGTGGTCAGAGCAACTTCTACCCCAAATCCAGCTCCCCCAACTGTGCCTACCAGCAGTGGATAGAGGGATGGTGGGACTGAGAGGACACCAGAGGGGACCGACATGTCCAGAAGGGCTCAGAATACAGGGCAAACAGGGTGGACATGGGTCACAGGGCTGCCCTCGCAGGGCTTCTGGGCTCTGACAGTGGGGAGAGGATCCTTGCCTGGCAGGCTGCTCCCGCTCTTGCACAGACACCACCCCTGCCACACCAGGCCGGTCTGGGCATGGTCTTCATGCAGGGACTGCAGCTGTGTTTTGAGAATTAAAAATGACTTCATGGGTTGAGCTGGGCATGGCGGTGGTACACATCTTTTATCCCAGCTCTTGGGAGGCTGAGGCAGGAGGATTGCTGTGAGTTCAAGGCCAGCCTGGGCTACACAGAGAGCTGAAGGCCAGCGGAATGGCATAGTGAGACCTGATCTCAAAAAGACACACACAAGATGACTTCATTGTAAATCTCAGCATAACATTAATACAAAGGGCTTTTTGGCAAAATATGTATTAGTGCTGTTCAAAAATATCTAGAAAATAAATTGATCTGTGACACAGCGAGAGAGGGGCGACGAGAGACAGCATCTGTCATAAGAGCCCAGGAGCTGCAGCAGGTGGTGAGGAACCTTGGAGCTCACCAGGGTGGATTCTCCGTCAGGGCTTTTGTGGGGACCCAGGGTGAGTTTGGTGGATGTGGGGGTAAATGGGGCAGGTGTCTGTAGCCAGAGGGGAAGGGCTGGCCCTCGGGAGAAACCTGATCCTGGCCGAAGAGGAAAAAGCCACAGCCTTGGGCCAGCCCTGATCCTGCAAAAGGGTGAAGCCACGTGTGCTCCAAAAGACACCTTTTTTCCCCTCAAGACCTGGGTCAGATCTCCCTGCACTAAATAGACGGCACCTGTCCTGGGTCCCCTGCTGGACCTTTCCTACCAGGAGGAACAGCACCCACGCCAAGGGGGCGGAGGAGAGGACTTGGCAGATTTGTGTTCTGCTTTATGGCTCTCAGCCTCAATGTGCAGCGCCTGCCCATGACCTCAGCACTCTGGGAGGCTGAGGCAGGAGGACTGTGACTTAATGAGACCCCGGCTCCTAATAAAAACTAAAACCAACAACTGGGGACGCAGTGACAGCTCTGGGTTCAACCCCAGTACCCCAGTGTGTGTGTGAGAGAGAGAGAGACAGAGACACAGAAACAGTAGTACTCTCCCAGGGTCTCAGCAACACCGGGACCCTGGGTCCGGGCCATGCGAGGCAGAAGTGAAGCCTGCAGCAAATCTGTTCCCATCTGGGAAACCCCAGGAATTGCAGGCTGGGTTCAGCTCGCAGGTGCAGAACCAGCCCAGCACATGCAAGGCCCTGGGCTGGAATCTCAGCAACACCAAAAATAAAGAGCAAAGGTACACTCCCCTCCGTCACCAGCCCGTGCTTATTTTCCTGTCAAAATGGATGTGTTTTCCTCTTGTGATTCTCCACGGAGAGGGACATGGCATGGAGCCAGGGAGCCCTGGGGTCTGCTGCACATTCTGGAGGGACGCACTGCCAGGGACAGAGGGACCAGAGGCACTGGGGCTGTCAGGTGACTCCTCCCTCGGAAGGAGGAGCCTGGCCGGGAGACCCCAGGGGGTTGGGAGGGAGAGGGCTGAGGCACTTCTGGGGTCTCAGAGTGGCTGAGAAGCCACACAGGGCGCTGGAGAGTCTGGGGGACCTGCGTACCTGTGCCAAGTGTGGGACCAGAAGGAGTGTGGTGATGTGGTGGGCGAGGAAAGGGGGCCGTGGGCATAGGGGCACCACGGGGGCTGAAACTCCCAGGGCTCAAGGACTGTGCTGGCACTGGTGCTGTGGGCACCATGGGGAGAACAGGGAGCCGAGTGGAGGGGATGGCCACAGTGGGCAGGGAAAGAAGCTTCACACTGAGCACTGCAGGCCACGAGAGGAGCCGGGCGGCTGGGGCAGGGGCCCGTGGGCTGTGGGGCCTCACCTGTGCGTCCTTGCCCCGCAGCCACTCCCGGCGCTTCTCCGCTGCTGCCACCTTCCTCCGCTCCCACTCCTCGCTCGCCCTCCGCCTCTCCAGCTGTTCACTCAACTCCTGTGGGTTTGCGTGAAACAAAAGACATCACTTAACACATGCACCCAAGCGCTCTCTCCATGGGGCCAAGCTTCACGGAGTGGACTGGGGAGCCCTGTCCCAGAGCGATGCTGAAGGACGGCACTTGAACACAGCCCCCAGTAAAACCCTGAACCCATTTCCGCTGAGGGAGACCCAGAAAGAGTCACTCTGCAGTTTTCTCCCTGATTTTACAGCTGCTGGGGCAGAGGACACAGCGCCGTCCCACCGCAGCTTATTCCACCCTCTCCAGCTGGGGCAGCCAGGCTGGGGTGCTTCTTCCGGAGGCCCAGTGATGCCTGGGGCACCACTGTTACTCGGGCTGAGTCGCAGGGAGCTGGCAGGGGGAGCCGTGCCCCTCCCACTTCCCTGTGCTGCCCGGCCCAGGTGATCCAGGACCGGGCCCAGGACCACTTCTCGACTTGGTGCTGGGGCCCGGGGCTGCACTGCAGGCCCTCTGTCCTGAACTCACTGCCCAGCGCTGACACCTGTACCCCACAAGTCCAGGAGACGGTGCCTCCTCCAACAAGCACCTGTGGGGAGCCAGCGAGGGCCTGGGTGCAGCCCCGGGAGCCTGCAGAGCCTGGTGCTTCATCAGCTGCTTCCCTTTTGCACCTTGTGGAAGACAGGAGGGGAGGGAGGGAAGGGAGAAGAGGACAGGCCAGGAGCAGGAACACCCAGAGTTGGGAATGGACGTCAATCCCACCCTATCATGGTCCTGGGAAGAGAGGGTCTGGGAGGCCACGGCTGCGGGGCCGGGAATGGGGCACAGGAAATGAGGGTGCCATGCCAATTCCCTCTATAGGGAAGAAAGTTTTTTTAAGCCCAACACTGAACTCCATGAAGTGAGAAAACAGTGACAGGAAAGAGACAAAGACACAGGCCGATCATTCCAACACAAATGAGGCTGAGGCAGGAGGGTCACCGTGGGCTTGAGGTCAGTCTGGTTTACCTAGTGAGTTCATGGCCAGTGGGGCACAGTTACTAGAGGGGACTAGACCCTGTGCTCAGGGAGACCTGGGAGGGAACTAGATGGAGGTGGGCGGGTACATTCTGTCTCCACAGGTCTCTGTGGTGACAAGACCCGAGTCCTTGTGGGCACTCCTGTGCTGTCCACAGCCCCTCATAGTAACCTTTGTGCGTTGTGTGCTCTTACGATTTGCTATTTAGAACCTAGCAACAACTACATTTGTGCAATGTGGTACCTTGAAGCTCAGGATCTAAGCTCACAGTCTCAATTCCTTGTTGGTGTCTCTGAGGTTCAGGCTGGCCTTGAACTTCCTATACAGACCAGACTGACCTTGACTCACGGTGACCCTCCCGCCTCAGCCTCACTTGTGGTAGAATGACAGGCATGCATGTGGCCCCCGTGCCAGCTGCGTCCCCCTCTGAACACTGCCCAGCCCATGCGCAGGTCTGCCCCGGAGGTACGCAGGGAACCAAGCCGGATTCCCAGCAGCTGCACGCAGTGTTCAGAGGGCCATGAAGTCGATGTAGCCTGGAGCTACATCTCAGCAACACCACCTCACCTCCCCCAGGACCTCAGGACCTCGGCACCTGCAGTTGAGGGCTCTGGGGAGGCTCAGAGTAGGGGCGCAGCAGCGTGGGGTGATGGGTTTGCTGCTTAGTCCACAGGGCAGGAGCATGGAAGACAGTCCGCTAAGACCGTGGGGGGTGGAGTTCCCATAGAGCATGCCCGCGCACGCACCCAAATGTGGCTCAGCCCCCTCCCCCATGGCTCTCGGAGCAGCCTCTTCCTCACCTCCAGTGCACGGCGCTGCAGCCGCTCACGCTCTTCCTTCTCTTTGCCCACGAACCACAGCTCCCACGGGGTCAGGTGCCCGTTGGCCACACGCGCTGCCGCCCACTCTTCCTGCCCCTCTTCGGGGTCGGAGCTGCCCGAAAGAGAAGGCAGGCGTTTCAACCACTGCGAGCTTTACCAGGTTGTGGGCCTGACAGACCCTGAGGAGGAAGCCCATTGGGTGGCTCCATTATACAGCTGGCTGTGTATTTAGCTCCACATGGCATAGTACTAGGCTGGGCCCTGCAGTGCACGTCTGTAATCCCAGCACTCAGGGGGCTGATGCAGGAGGATTGCCACAGTGTGGAGGCCAGCCTGGACTCCAGAGAAAGTTACAGACCAGCCTAAAATACAAAGTGAGACCCTAGCTCAAAAGTAAGCAAATAAATTTAAGAGGCAAAAGCCTCCCAATCAGCATCAGAAAGCGAGGCTGTCAGCCCCACAGAACACTGCAAAGCGCTTATCACACAGGTTGGCCCTTGTGGCAAGCAACTGCCTCATGGCTGCTCTGCACAAGTTTTTCTACCTTAAAAATTCACTCTCTTCATTTTTTCCCACTGCTGCTATTCACTCATTCACTCATGTCCTTGTGGAATTTCTATTCTAGTGGGAAAGAGACACTGCCCATGTCTTATTTCTGCTTTCCTTCTTGTTCTTCCCTGTATTAGAGATAAACTCAGGGCTTTTGTACTGAGCTCTATCCCTAAGCCTTTTGTATTTTGAGAAAGGCTGGATTTGAACTTGAGATCTTCCTGCCTCTGCCTCCCAGAATGCCAGGATTCCAGGCATGCACTGTCATGCTGGGCTAGAATGCCTGTTAGGGTTTGTGTCTGGCTGTTCCCCCAAAAGCCTCCTAGTCACAGGGGCAGGCTTCTGGAGTTTGTGATTGATTCGAGGCCCAATGCTGGCCTTATGGGTGTGAGTGGTTATACCTGCCCTGGGGCAAGTAGCTTGCTACAATATGAGGGACTGAGGGAGTCTTCTCTCCATCCTCCTATTTTGCTCTTGTTGCATTTGCTGCTTCTGCTGCCACGAACTGCTGACCCTGTACCATGTGCCACCCTGTCATGGAGCTGGCCGATTAGGGACTGAAACCTCCACACACTGTGAGCTGAATAAACCTTTCCTTCCTTCATGTTGAGTGTCGGGTGTTTTGTCCCAGCAACTACAGAAAAGTAACTGAGTCAGTGCTCTCATCTATTCCCCCAGCCCTGATTTGTACTCCAGGTGAAGCAGGCTAGCTCAGTAACTTCCGACCAGACCTCCATCTTGAGCTCCAGACTCCGAATTCCAACCACTCCGCAGGCCAGGCGCTCAGCTAGCAAGCTCACCTGTGTGGCCATAGCCCAATCTGTGCCAAGAACACCAACCAAGTGCCTGAGGCTGGAGAGAAGACACCAGGCCCATACAACTCACGCCCTGCTCCCACCAAGGACTGCTGGCAGCCCCAAACAATGTGAGCCCCAATGTGAGCTGTGACCCTGCCCTGCCCTTCCCTCACCCCCAGCAGCTGGGCACCAAAGCTCAGGAGCAGGGAGGAGTCAGGGCATTTGCTGAGAGGAGGGGACTGTGAGCAAGGCTCTGAGGCATTGGCATTAGGCTCCCTTCTCAGGGAGGCAGTAAGGGATTCAGCAACACATATTTACCAAGCATCACGCATCCGCACCAGCCACCACAAGGTCTGCAAGTTCCTCTCATCTCTGCTAAGCCACCTCCTAGAGCCCTGATTCAGGGATGGGGTAAGGAAGGTGACTTCTGCCCAGGGCACTGACCAGGGCTTTGGGGAATCGAGACACAGGCACACTGCATGGTCACACAGTAACACATTTAGTTCTGTCCCACAAGGCTGCAGCTGTTGGCTCAGAAGCTCACGCAAGTTCCTCATAGCTGGCTCTGTACCCTTCAGGCTGTCCAACCATGTTCATATGTAAAGCTTCTCCAAGTCCCTGAAATGCACTTTAAAAGTAGCCGGGATTCTTTCAGAACTGAAGACTCTCTCTAGAAAGGCTCAGACGAAGGACTCCTGAAGCCCAGGACCTCTCCCTGTGGCTACCACTCCGTGGACCAGTGCCTTCCTGATCTCCAATCCCACTCATGTGCTTATTTCTGCCCGTCTTTGAAAAGCTTACGCTTGTAAGCATGGACTCCATCACTTCATAGGATTCAGCCTCCCCTTCCTTCCCTCTCCTATGAGTGCCCTACACTAACGGAGCTCCTGCCATGTACAGATATTGCTATAATCCCAGCACCCTGGAGGCTGAGGCTGGAGGATCACCGCGAGTTGGAAACCAGACGACTACAATGTTTTCAAAAAACCCTTTTTCAAAAAACCAAAAATCCCAAACAAAACAAAACTGACCAAGAATCCTGGTTGTGTGTGGATAGGACTGGTCCCGGGTGCAGGGAGGCCCGCAGAGAGATCACAGGTACAGAAGGGCCTTGGGACGCGGCCCCGGCCTCAGTTTACCTGCCGCGGCCCGGCGCCTCCACGTCGCCTGCCTCGTCCTCGCCGTCGCTGTCCTCGCCGTCGTAGTCCTCGCTGTGGTCCTCATCGTCGTAGTCCTCGCCGTCGTCGAACGGGAAGCCCGGGCGGCCGAGGGGCGACAGCAGCGACAGGGTGGAGTCGCTGTAGCTTGGGGGCGGGGAGGGCGAGCTCCCCACCGCCAGGTCCTGGGCGGGTGAGCTGAGGCCGAGGCTGGCGCCCGAGCCAGGCCCGGGGGTGGCAGAGGAGCGGATACGGCGAAGGGGCGACGCCACCCGACACCGTCCCGCCGCCTCCATCGCGCCCGCGTTCAAACCGGTAGCGCTGACGGCAGCGGCCATGCCCCTTCCCGGCGGGCCCCGCGCGCCGCGCCTGGCCAATCCGGGCCGCCGTAGGCCACATCGCCATGGCGACGCCTGGACGCCGCGAGGCTTCGCTTCGGGCGGCAGAGAGTAGCGTCCCCCCGCTACCCCGCCGTTTCTGGGCTGCGCCTCCGTCCCGAGGTCCTGTCCCCGCCGGCGACGTGGACGCGAGTGTGAGTGTTTTTTGTGTGCCCAGGAGCGCGTGCCTCGCTCTTCTGAGACAACGGCGTGGTCTGAGCGTGTTTGGGCCTCAACTCAGGGGTCCTCCTGTGACAAGCCCCCGGGGCAGGTGATGCCCTTGTGTCCCTCGCTCTTTTGGGGAGGAAAAAAAAAAATCACATTTGAAATATGCCGCCATATGCATTTTGTGAGTAAAGAAAAAAATTGGGGGTGGGGGGAATCATGGGGACGCTTTTCAGAGTTGGGAAGGGAATAAAGATAACAAGAGAAGGGCGACGGATGTTTAACCATGCTGACAAAATTGTGTCGTTTTACACCAACAAGGCTTTTGTCTAGTTCACGGTGTCAGCTCGTGGTAGAAATATTGAGAAGTTGAATTGGACAGTGGCAAAGCAGCACACAAAACTGGTTACTGATGGAAGAGTGACAGAGTCTTTGATTAAATTTAAGTCTTCCAAATTTAGCTTCGGACAATCAGGGTAGAAACAGTAGCAACCAAGGACAGAACAAGCTGAAGCTTTAATGAAATGAGACACCGTAGCTGTAGCTCAGCGTCAGAACACTTGCCTAGCATGTGCCACGGCCCCGGATCCAATCCTCAGCCAGAGGGAGAAAAAAAGACACTACTTGAACGGAGTATTTTATTAAAATTTCAGTAGAAACAATGGAAGAAAATTGGAACGATCCAAGAGTAATAAAATAAATCAAAACTGACAGGCTTTTTGTCTTTTTTTTTTTTTTTTTTTTTTTTTTTGGTACTGTGGGTCAAACTGGACAACCTTACACTTGCCAAGCAGTCGCTTATGCCACTGAGCTAAATCCCTGAGCCAAAACTGACAGTGTTTTACTCTCTCCCAGTTATTCAGCAGGGACCAGTCCAGTTAAAAACTTCCATTAGAACATCTCTAGGGTTAGTGATAATATCAAAGGGACCCGGCTCCTTTAAGGCTTCCCCTAGAGAAAAGCTTGTAGCAGACCTTGTGGGCACATGCTTGCGATCCCAGCACTCTGAGGCTGAGGCTGGAGGATTGTAAATTCAAACTCATTTTGGGCAACTTAAGACCCTGTCTCAAAATTTAAAATAAATCTCTGGGACTATAGTTCATTGTGAAAACCCAGGAGGTTTGATCCCTAGTACTGTTAAAAGAGGAGAGGGGTTCTGAGGCAAGTTTCTGATAGATATAACTGAACTGGGGTTCAGCAGGAAAAAAATACAGGTTTTAGTGTAAACAGATTTGGACTTGAATCAGTGGTTCGATTTGATAGATTCACCCAAATAAACTGTTTCAAGCCTTACTCCTCTATAAACCGGGAAAAGAATCTGCCTCAGCCATTTACCTCATTAATCCTCAAGGCTTCCAGCTCGGGACCTGAGGGCCTGATGGTGAACAGTGCCACTTAAATTCCCAAGCTTTCCCATTTGGGTCTAGTGTCACACTTGTTTTCCTCATTACAATATTTACTAGACAACAGATGCCCTTTCTTTGATGCTTCAAGGTCACCATGGCCAACAATGGTGTCACCTGCATTGATACTGAAGCCCGAAGGGCTAAAGCAGGTACCCGGTGCTGGCCCCAAACATGGGTGAGTCCTGTGGTCTCGTACTGCACCCTTCCTACAGTGGCTGAGCAGCCAGCATCAAGACAGGTAGAACTCTACTCAGGTGCATACATGAGTCTCTTAATTTTTGTCTTTTTGGGACAGGGTCTTGATATGCATGCAGTTCAGGAAGTTCAGGCTGAGCTCACTTTGTAGCCCAGGGTGGTCTCGAACTTGCAAAGATCCTTCTGCCTCAGCCTCCTTAGTAATGGAATTACAGGAGTGCACCGCCATGCCTGGCAGTCAAAGTTTTGGAGACAGGGTCTCCATGTGTAATTCAGACTGGCCTTGAACTTGCTGCATAGCTCTGGCTGGGCTCAAACTCATAGAAACCCTCCTGCCTCAGCCCTGAGTGCTGGGATCACAGGTGTACACCACCATGCCCAGTGAGTCTCCCCTTAAATTTTACAGAATAGACTTAGTAACACATTCTATTACTGCTCACTCACTTTAACTTCTGTGATACAGCTATTTTGATCTAGTTCTGTGGCTGCTGGGAAGTGACCTTTACCCTAAAATTCGTGTCTGAGAGGCTGTGGCACAAAGATCACAAGTTGGAAAAACTCTGGGCCACACAGACCCTGTAAAGTTTTAGAAAAAGTTTTTAAGATCTGAGGATACAGCTGAGTGCAAAGGCATTGGGTTTAACCCCAAGTTCCTCAAGAAGAAAAAGTGGTAGCATACTAGGGCTGGGGATTTAGCTCAGGGGCACAAGTGCCTGCCTGGCAAGTATGAGCTCATGAGTTTGATCCCAGTACCAAAAACAAAACAAAACAAAACAAAACAAAAAAAAAGAAACAAAAGAAGAGAAAGTGGAAGTGGAGGGAAGGAGACAAAGGACCACATTCTCCAGAAGTTTTCAAACAAGAATGTGTAGTCCTGTGGCCATGACCACACAGCACTGAAAAATGAGTCCCTTGGATGTGGGGGCACTCACATGGGCAATCCCTGTACAATCTGAGCAGGAAGCAGGTGTGTGTGTGTGTGTGTGTGTGTGTGTGTGTGTGTGTGTGTGTCGGGATTCGCTGCACGCTGTGAACACTGTCAGCGCAGGTGGGACATGACAGGGACTGTTCTGTGGCTGACATTTCAGATAGTAATGAAACCTGGGTGGAACTCCAAGGAATTGGGTGCTGGTCCAGGTCTTCTTTGAAGGAACAGTGTTTCTCTTCACTTCCTCAAACTCTTTGCTTTCTCCTTCATAAACCTAGGACTCCAGGACTGTGGACACCGAGGGGCAGGTGACGACCTTGCAGATCAAGCAAGGGAAAGGGGTTGATTGTCTTTGAGACAAGTCTCTCTGTGTAGTTGAGCCCACAAACCTGCCTCAGGCTCTGGAGTGCTGGGCACCACCATTCTGGGCTTACACAGGTTTTAAATATATGTTTTTTTGGGGGGGAGGGGTACTGGGAATCGAACTCAGGACCTTCTGTCTGCCAGGCAGGTGCTTGTGGTGCCAAGCTGCACCCCTGACCCCAACCATCGAGTTTTAAAGAAAAATGTCATTGATGGGATTCTCTTCAGTTTCAAGATGTTTCTCAAGGTTTAGACTTAGAGTAAGAACTTGTAAAACATCGGCAGTGTTCTTAAATATTTATAGATGAGCATCAAAATACTGTCTTTTATAGTCATTTCCAACATTTCTTCTAATACTTTTTACAATTTTAATTTGATCACATATTATTAAGTAAATTCGTCAACATACCTCATTACATATTTAGGCAAAATAGATTGCTTTCTAGAAACTTTAATAATTCAAAACACTGAGTACAATATTGCATATGATACCATATGTGTAGCAAAAGTTACCACATATCTAATGGATCTGCTATTCTATTTTTTAAATGAAAAGAAATCAAGTTTCTAGTAACCTGCAGGTTGGGGAAAACAACTTTTCATTACGACTTTCTTACCAAAGTATGATTTAATATTGATCATATGTGTCAATATACAAACAAGATAGCAACTTTTAAAACTTGGAACTAGCTATCCTTACAAAATTACATCACACTGTAAATAAACCCCTCCCCCACATTTTATACAAACTACATGATTTTGATATACAAAGATTCTGTTTTAATTACACTGACAATATACAATCAGGATTATTTACAATACCAAAAAGTCGATGAACCACAGCTGAACATCCTGCTACTGGCAGCCACTATACTTCAGGAGGTAGCTTTAGTGAAACGAAAGGAAGAGGCCACGGTTCCCAGCTTGTGTTCTAGAACTAATTTACAGAACGTAACAATTCATTCTATGCACATATGTACAGTTTCCTTACTGAACTGCAATCCAGATTCTGTGTCTGAAGACATGCAGGAGAACCAGTGTGGCAGAGGCTTAGCACTGTTCACAGATGCACTGAAAAATCAGAATGTCAGACTCCACATGGTAACATCCGAAGCCCGTAATTAAGGATCAAATAAAGTTTAATTTTTAAAGACATTGGGCTCTATGTTATTCCCTCTTCCCCCACCATGACGTATCTGCCTTGTTTAACTACAGCTTAGTATCTGAGCATTGGGGATTTTAGGGAGGGGTTTGTTTTGTAACCCAGACTGGCCTTCAACTCACAGGAATCTACCTGCCTCAGTCTCCTGAGGCCTGGGATTACATGCGTGAGCCACCATGTCTAGCATAAGCCAATATCAGGTAGTTTGCTCTGAAATCAAAGCATGGGGAAAATGTGTGGAAGTCTGCATATAAGGGAAATCTTAAGGTCAGTCTGGCTCACTAAGAAATAAATGCTTTGGGTTTTAATTACTCATTTCTTCCAATTATACAAGATTATTTACGCTGGCACTTTGAACTCTTAAGAGGTGTCGTACCGACATCTGGAGAAGATCGGAAAGCGTTTATGACTGGGCCTGGTACAGGCCGCCAGGCCTCGCAGGTGCCAGTACAGATCTTCACCTACAGTCTGCGAACCCAGACGGCCCCCATCTTCCCGCTTCCTCTTAGTGACTGCCAGACAGGAGGGGGAATTAGGAGGGGAATTAGGAAATACAGGGGCCCAAAACAAATGTTCTATGAAAATAAAAACCCTCAACAGCTGTTAATGTTTTAGAAATGCGCTGAGGTCTACACTGATCAACCCCGTGAGCGGGATCTGCAACTCTTCTGTGCAGGGCACAAACGCCTAGCTGGGGGCAGTGTCCTGTGCTCTCAGCAGGGCTCACAGCAGCCCTGCAGCCAGGTATCCTGAGAGTAACGGTGAAACTTTAGATGGAATCAGCAAGACTTTTCTCCAGTTGCATAAAATCCTATTTTAAAAGTTTTTAAGCTGGGTATGGCAACACATGCCTCTTATCCCAGCACTGGGGAGGCTGAGGCAGGGGGATCGGTATGAGATCAAGGCCAGTGTGGGCTCCAGTGTGAGTTCAAGCACAGCCTGGACTACACAGCAAGACCCTGTCTTACCCACCACCTCCCAACAATGGCAGCTTTTAAGAAATATTTAACAGCTGTTGTATCTTGTGCTTAACTCTGAAATACTGCAGACTTGCTCCTTAGGGACCAGGAAAGCCCACTGTTTCGCACTGTTCCTAACATGCGGAGTCCTTTGCAAGACGCATTTGTTTCCAGCATACCCACCGCTGATGGTTGCTGTGTCTGTCATCAGCTGACAACTCCGGCACCAGTTCTCCAGAGGTATCTGCACAGAGAACGAAACTGCCCCATTCCTCCCTGGGAGGCCGGCCCGGGAGCCATTGTGGGCTTTTTCGGGTTCAGGAGTAGGGCCCCCGGCGGCTCAGTCCCGGGCCCTGGGCAGATTGTAGGCATAGCGCACCAGCGGGAAGCCGCGGCTTTGGTAGAAGCAGGCGCGCCCGCAGGCCTGCACCTGCTCCGAGCTGTCTGAGACAAACGAGTCCTCCTCGTCCGCGCAGTCTGAGGGTGCCGACTGCGCGCCGCTGCACTCGAACCAGGAGCCCTCGGGCCTGTGGCAGGCACCGGCAGCCAGGGCCGGGCAGCTGTGCGCGCGGAGCAGGTGTCTGCAGGCCGGCAGGGGCGGGGGCCGGGCCAGCAGCAGTGCCTCGCAGCAGCCGCAGGCGCACACGGCTGGCAGCGCCCGCTGGGGGCAGCAGGTGGTGCAGGCCGGGAGCGGAGTGCGCTCCCCCAAGAGGCTCCCCGCGGCCGGGGGTCCCTGCAGGCCTGGCCCCATGCCCCCCACGGCTCTCCCACCTCCGGCGGCCCGGGCCAGGCGCCTCCGAAGCAGGGCCCAGTCCTCCCGGAACTGCGGGCTAAAGAAGACGTAGAGCACCGGGTTGAGGCAGGCAGGCAGTGGGAAGAAGATGAGTGTGACCGACTTGGCGATCTCGGGGCTGACAGGCACAGCGGAGACGAGTGGTGCGAAGGAGAAGAAGGCGAGCGGGCAGAAGAGCAGGCAGTCGGCGAAGATGAGCCAGGCCACGTGCTGTACTGCGCCGGTGCGCGCGCGCCCCAGCTCGGCCTTGCCCAGCGCGCAGTAGAGGCGCGTGTAGGCAGCGGCAGCCAGCAGGAAGGCCAGCGCGCCCAGCAGCACCAGCGCTGCAGCAAACCCCAGCGCCGGCGCCTCGGCCGCGGGGAACGGCAGACACAGTGGCGACGCCGGCAAGGGCCCGCTGCGCACCAGGGGCACGCAGCCCGCCGCCGCCGCACCCAGGAAGGCCAGGCCTGCGGCTGCCCGCACCCGTGCCCGCGCCCGCCGCCGGCTCTTGCGGCTCCGCACTGGGCCCCGTGCCGCCAGGCTGCGCTCCACGGCCGCCAGCGCCAGCAGCAGCACGGCGCTCTCGGAGGAGAAGATACCCAGGAAGCCGGCCGCGCGGCAGCCGCTGCCTGTCTCCCACCAGACGCCGAAGTCGGCGAAGCGGCCCCAGGACACGGCGTCCAGCAGGCTGAGCATGCCGGTGTAGACGCCAGTGAGCAGGTTGGCTACGGCCAGCAGGCCCACCAGCAGCTTGGAGGACGAGGGCGCCACGCCGCACGCGAAGGTGGTGACAATGACCAGCAGGTTGGCGAGCAGGGCCACCAGGAAGATGAACCAGACGGTGAGGCGGATCATCCAGCTGCCCAGCAGGTACTCGCAAGGCTTAAAGGCGCCTGCGAGGTGTATGGAAACAGAATGGCTTGGGAGAGCCCACACTGCTTCGGTCCAGAGTGGTCCCACCCGCCCCAGGTGGCACCGCGACCAGAAGGGCACCAAAGCCTCCTGCCCACCCCTTACCCATCTGCGGACTACCGAGGTGCTGAGTTCCCCATTCAGATAGTACACACGCAGCCCTGGGGAGTGCACACCGCAGCGGACTAGTGAACTGCCTGGCACGATTCTTAGTTTTGATTTTTGAGACAGATCTTGTTATGTAGTACACATTGGCTTTAAACTCACAGTGATCTTCCTGCCTCAGCTTCCTGAGTGCTGCAGACACAGGTGTACCCTGCCAGGCGGGCTGACATTGGGGACTCTGAGTTATAAAACTAAGGCTCAGCGCCTCCTGTGGCACCTACTAACAAGGGCAGCTGGTTTGCAGCTTAGCATAGTTTAGCCACAACAGTCCTTTACTTAGTGACCTGTCTTGCCTAGAATACCAGGCAGATGGTGGCGTGGGCATCACAGTCCAACCAGCTCAGTAACTTCCAAGACTAGGTCCAAGGTAGTAAGTCAGAAAGGAAAGGAAAGAAAGCATGAAAAACAACAACAAAATAACAAAAAGCATTCAAAGCCATTATAGGCTGGTAGCAAAAATTAGTCTTAAAGAGTTAAAAGACCAGTTGGGCATGGTGGTGCATGCCTGTAATCTCAGCAATGGGGAGGCTGAGGTAGGCAGATGACTCCCAGTTTGGGGCCTATCCGGGCTACATAGTGAGTTCAGTAAGCCAGAACTGCATAGAAAGACCCCTCTCAAAAAATCAAAAACGAAACTAATCAAAAATGGAAAAGCAGCATTCAGAAAGCCTCTCTCCCATCACAGGACCCCCCCCCCCCCACCTGCCCCGGCCCTGAAAGCCTGTGAATACAGATGTGGCCTCTAGGAGTCCGGCCCTGTGATTTTTGCGGGATGTGGCCCAGCTGTGGGGCCCAAGTACACTTTTGGAGGCAAAGCAGCTCCTTGGGCTCCACCCAGGGCTCCACTGGGCAGTGCGGGACAGGGCAGCGCGGCAGAGGGCGTGCACGCGCATCTGCACGGAGCAGCACAGTGCATACCTGTGGGCGGTGTGCAGTGGATGATGATCTGGCCATGCTCCTGGTGCTCTGCGCTGTCTGTGCTGTTCCCCACGCTCGCAGCAGCTGAACAGAGGGTACAGGTGCAGTCACACTTCCCTCCCGCCCCCTTAGCCCGGGAAGGAGTGCGCATGCCAGCTCGGGAAGGCCTGGGGACCCACAGGTCACCTGCCCGGAGCGGTGCGCCTACCCCGCCACCTGAAGGCCTACCTTTCTCCTCGCCTGCACCGTGGTCCTGCAGGCTGCTGTCCTCCGTGTGTAAGCTTGCGTAGGAGTCACAGCCCCAGAACGCGCAGCACTGGTAAGCATACGGGACGGAGAGAGACCTGGGGAGAAGTCAGAGAACCCGCTGTAAAACCTCCCGTGCTCCCCACGGCAGCCGTCTCCTCCCCAGCCAGGCCTCGGTTTCCCAGCCGGGAAAGCGCTCTGGAAAGCGCCAGGGACGATCTCAAAGGTCCACCGTGTGTCTCCCCTTCCTGTTCTCATTTGGACTCCAATGCAGCCCTGTTTAAAATTTCCTGGCAGCACTGCAGTTACAAGAAAATTGCCATGCTCAGTGTTAGAGGGAACTGGTGGCTTCATTTGAAGTCAGTATCCTAGGTCACTGTGACTGTGCCGTGAAGGAAGTGACTTTGTTCACAGTGGTGCATTTATCTCCTTTCCCTTCAACAGTATTTGCCAGGTTTTCTCTACTACATTTAGTGAGGTCTCCAACGTCCCTCTGAAGTAGTACGGCTGGATTACACGTGTGTGCCACCATGACCGGCTTCGCACTGTGTTAGTGTTCTGCAGGTTCACATTTATGTGGCTTCAGACATCTCTTAGGTAGTGACAAGTTCATGACAAGTTCACGATGTGATAAATTTCTGTGATCAGTTACATGATTTCTGTGACAGCAGGGAGGATTTCAGTGCATGTTCTCAACAGCTATGGAGGAATGCTCACGTTCTGCTTTTTACCAAATTTGCAAGGACAGAGACAGAAAGCATTCTTAAATTACAGCCTCCCAGAAAAGGGCACTACAGCAAAAAACCCCAGGACACGCTATAATTTGAGAGCCTACCCTAACTTTAACAGCAGCAACAAAAAGACAGGTAATCAGAGACACACCTGAGATTCACGAAGTCTTTGGGTGCCAAGGCCCCCTTCATTTCCACGTTGCCCACCAGTTTTAGCTGATTCAGCCCGCTCAGGCCCTCCGTGGGAAAGGAGGTCAGGGCGTTGAAACTGAGGTCTCTGAAATGCCAAGGGGACTTGGGGTGAACTTCTCACAATGCGACTGCCTGAAAAGCATCTGTAAACTAAGCGTTACTCCCTATGTGGGGTTCAGAAGGGCTGAGGCGACAGATGCAAGGTGCATCTTGCCATTCGAGAAGCCTGGCACCTTCCCATTGATGCCGGGGAACAGCAGAGTAGACACACACTTTGACCCCTCCGAGGTCACTGTTTACTGAGCTCCCCAGAGGTCTGTCCACTTACAGGTTAGTGATCGCCCCGAGCCTGGCAAAAGCACTGTTGTGAATTTCATGGATCTGGTTTCTGCTCAGATCCCTGCAATGTAAGAGCAGCACGTTAACCTTCCCACAGAAACGCTGAACACAGCTCATTACTTAGGCTACGCTGTAAAGCTGAGGCAGTGACACAGCGGCCTTGCTGCCAGAGCCCTGTGGGCCGCCCTTCTGCTGTGATTAGCGAGGGCCTTTCCCTGACCACTACTTGTCTCCTAGATTGCACTCTGAGCACCGATGCTGGGCTGGCGTCCATCAGAACAGGTGTGACTTTTTTCCATCTTATCATTCTAGTACCAGTTCAAAAACAAAAATGATATGCAGTAACCTTTGGTCCCGTGAGCTAGGCAAGAGGGACCCGGCTTTAGAAAAAGCTGCAAATAAAAATGGGTTTCCTATTATTTGCCTTCTCAAAGGTTAGCGATAGGGCCAGCCCTGAGGGAAGACAAACAGTCAATAAGCAAACAAGTGAATTCCAGGAGGCCTCAGATAGCACTTTCTGGCAGGCGGGAAGTGGAAAGCTGTCAGCCAGGCTCAGACCCAGAGCCTGCAGTGGGGTAGGGTGCTCACCCAGACCCCACAGATGGGCCTCTGTTGGGGTGCAAATCAAAGCCGAGGTCTTCATTGTCATCAGTGATCTGGGAGGATGCTGGTAGAAGCCAGGGCTTCCCACTGGTACCCTAACCCAGACCACTAGTCCTAAACCGAAACTCTAAAGCATAACCCTAACCTGTACTGTAACCAAACATTAACCATAATCGCTAACCTTAACCCCCACAACCATAACCCAAACCCCTAACTGTAACCCTAAGCCCCAAACTGTAACACAAAGCACTAACCATAACTTTGCCCCCAAACCATAACCCTAGCCCCTATGTAAGCCCCAAATGGTAGTCCAAGCCCCTAACCATAATCCTGACCCCTAAACTGTAACCCGAACCCCAATGCTACCTTCATCCTAACTATGACCCTAAACCCAAGAAAGACCCAGAAAGCTCACAGCCAGCATGGTCTAGCGCAGTGTCCTGCTGTCGACTGTTTCCTCCCTATCCCCTGCCCTGTTCCCCTCCAGGATGGGATCACCCAGAGCCCACACAGCAACACGCCAGCCTGCTTGTTTCCTCACGGGGAACCCCTTGGAAAAGCAGATCCCACCTCTGTCGCCGTGCGCACATGAGATTTCAGTGCTCCCTTCCACTGAGTTGTCGGAGCTTGGGCCTCCGTGTGCTGGGTCTCCTAGTCCCCCATCTCCCACTGCTGCCTGGGACAGACCCAAGCTCAGATAGAGGTCTGCACAGGCCCAGCCACGCTGCCCAGGAGGGATGGCCCTGCCTGCGCCCCAGACCTTGGGAACCTCAGAGTGCAGCCATGCCACGCAACAGCACTGGCAGTGTCACCCGAGCACGGTGAAGGCTCTGTGAAGCTTGGAGCGGGAAGGCCCCGCTGCGGTGTCCTGTGACGGAGACCTTGCTAAGGACAGCTACTAACAGGAAGGTTGTCACACGGCCCGATTCATACTCGGAAGAACACTCTGCTCTCATGGGTGACTTACAGGAGCCTCAGGGACACCAGGCCTCGGAAAGTATCTTCTCCTATTTGGTAGATCTGATTGCGTTGCAGTGAACTAAGAAAGAAGAGAGGGCGGGGAGGGGGAGAGGATGAGCCGCACTCTGTGTCCCCAAGCTTTCTGTCCATCTAAGACCCCACCGCGGGAAGCAGCAGTTAAGGAGAGGCCTGGAGGTCCTCAAAGGCTCTGTGTGCGGACTCCCTGGTGTGGGAGGGGGAGGGGACACAGAGAGACAGGGCCCGAGACATCAAGAGCAGGGCAAGGAGCACAGGCGCTGGTGGCACCCCTGTCACCCCAGCACTGGGAAGCTGAGGTGGGAGGACTGCCTTGAGCTTGAGGCCAGGCTGGGCTACACAGTGAGTTCAAGTCCAACCTGAACTGCACAATAAGACCCTATGTCAGAGAAATAAAAATAAAAGATGTGTGTGTGGGTTCACACGGCGCCGGTCACCTCCCATGTGACTCCTAGCAAGGCTGTCCTGTGGCGGGTGGGGCGGGGAGGGGAGGCAGTATTCTCCCTGGTCCCCTCTACAGCCAGGACCGATGTTCTTTGCACGGCTCCCCACCCTGGATGGCTGTCAGCAGAGGGCTCAGTGGGCAGAGCCAGAGGCCAGCTTTCTGCCCCTGGAAGCCCTGTGCTTAGCAAGGCCATATGTCCTGACCCAAGAAGCACCCATCCTAGACAGGAACTGCTCAGTGAAGCCCAACTTACATCTCCTCCAGGGCATGGCAGCCATCAAAGCTGGGAAGGTCCCTGATGCTGTTGTAAGACAAGTCCCTGGAAGCATTGAGGGTTCATGTGTTAATGTCACATTATCAGAAATTGCTTTTGGTTCTTCTTGAGATAGGGTCTCTCGCCAGTCAGCTCAGGCTGGCCTCACACTCCAGACCGTTCTGCCTGGGCCTCCTGAGTGCCGGAACGGGGTGTGTGCCACTTTGTGGGTTTGACTTGCGTCTTTGAAAACATTTATGTTAAATATGAGAACAGTAATTAAAACTGGGTTTCACTTCAGTTTATCCTCAAAAACATGGTCCCCCCCCCCCCAGGCTGGAGGCCACTGCACCGTTTAATTACTGCTCTGTTAATCAGTCACTCATCCTGTTACTTATCTCCTTCAAGGGATACTTATTAACCACTGACTCACTTAACTGTCTTAGTGACACTTTTCAACCATTATTTACACCAGACACCTAGGCTGGCTTAAAGGTTTTTTTTCGTTTTTATCGGTACCAGGGATCGAACTCCCGACTACCTGCTTGCAAGGCAGGCACTTAAGGTTTTAAAACACCAATGTCCCTTTCTTAGGCCATTCCTGGGTCAAGAACATTGCTACACTGGACATCCCAGCACTTGGGAGGCTGAGGCAGGAGTTGTTCCACGCCAGTGTGGGTTAAATAGTGAGATCCTGTCTCAAAACAAAAACGACAAGGAAAGCTAAGCAAAGAGAGCCTCCAAGGCAGCCGGAGGCTCTGCTCAGGTCACGGAAGAGGAAGAGGGAGGAGTCCGGGGACACAGCCCTGTCGGGGAACCGGTCAGAGGATGGGGCTGAGAAAGAGCAGAAGCAACCAGGCTTGGCTTTGTTCTTGCTTGAAAAGTAAGGCTGGGGACCCCGCAGACCCAGAAAACCCAGCCCCGGACAGCTGGCAACTCACAGGGTCCTCAGTGCGCGCTGCTCCAGGCACAGGTGCTGGGGGACACTGCTGATCCTCGTGCCTGTCAGGGTCCTGCAGGGATGGCACTGGCTGAGGATGCCCATGGGTGCTGCCCGCTCTCCCACCCTCGGGATGCCCAGCACTGCCTGAGCGCTTGGCCTGGCCCCTGGTACCTTCGCCGACCTCTGTGGCCGCCTTGCCTGACAACCCAACCCAGCCCTGTGGCTCCATGCAGGACGTCCTCAGAGAGGGGCGTCCCCCCAGTGTCATCAGGTCCCGGTCACACTCACAGGCTTTCCAGGCGGATGGTACCCGTCAGGTTGGGGAAATTCTGCACCATGCTCGCACCTCGGATGACTCTGAGGAATTGGACAGATGGAGTCCCTGGCTATAGATCCTATTTTCATCCTTTTTCCTTTTGCTGTTTGTTTCTCCTTTGTTTTTGAGACAGAGTCTCAGGCTGAGTCTCAGACAGAGTCTCAGACAGAGTCTCAGGCTGGCTTGGAACTGCAGTGATCCTCCTGCCTCAGCCTCCCCAAGAGCTGGGGTCACAGGCATGCTTCACTGCACTAGCTGTCATTTTATCTTCTAAACAAAGTTAGCACCAGTGGCACTAAAACTAAAGCTCTCCTGTTCCTGGCAGCACAAGAAGGTGGGATAACTGGGCCAAGTGCTCCTTGAGTACAAACCACCCATTTCCCGTCCTTTAAACCCTATCCTGGCTCGGGGGAGGGGGTATAAGAGATTTGTTTCCTGAACCTCAAATAGTAAATTCTAGTTTTCACTAAAAGAAATGTACACATATTTGAGCATCTTTTTGAACCTGCTTCACACTTACAGGGAATGGAGATCGGATAGATTGTGAAACGCTGAGTTCCCCACGAAAGATAAAGGGTTGTCATATAAATGTCTGTAAAAATATTTTCAAAAAAGTCAGCTTGTACAGGTCCCTGGCCCCGCCCCTCCGAGGCCCCGCCCCACCCCTCCAGAGCCCGGGGCTCACATGGTCCTCAGCAGGGGGTTGCCGCTGAAAGCTCCATCTGGGATGACAGAGATGGAGTTGCTGTGGAAGCCCCTGCGGAGACAGCAAAGGAGGAAAGGCTGCGACCTGGCTGATCACCTGGCAGCTGCAGGCCCCAGCTGCAGGTCCCTGGCAGCACTGAGCTGGATTCCGCGAGGGCCCGAGCCTCAGCCCTCAGCCCGTGCATGTCACACAGCTGGCAGTCAGCCGTGACAAGTCTCCCCTGCACCCTGTGCCTTTCCCCCAGCCCAGAGTGACCCGACTCCTGGCGACCCTCGCCTCATGGGGTTGGAATGAGAAGCGTGGTGCCAGTGCACCCCACAGTTTCCACCTAGAAACACTGACTGTGTCCGCAGCCTGAGAGGGAGGCTGTCCCAAACATAAGCCCGTGCTCAAGATCCCCGCCTCCTCTCCCGCACACAAATGCACAGAAGTGGTGAGGGGTAGGGGCTGGGAAGGCGGAAGGGGCAGAGTGCCACTCACAGCTCCTTCAGGCTGGGAAGCGCCTTGATGGCCTCGGGGAACTCTTCCAGGTTATTGTAATTCAAGTCCCTGGGAAACAAACCAGAAGACAGGAAAGGTGAGGACACACGTGGCACTTAGGTACAGACACGTGAGCGGAGGTCACGTCTTTTGTTGGACATCCATTGGCCACGGGGATATGGCTCAGGGGCATAGCCCCTGCCTGGCAAGCACAGGGTCCTGAGTTTCCCTCCTGGTACAAAAAACAACCTACCAAAATTACCCCTTTCTTTCAGTACTGAATTAAACAAAATTAAACAAAATTTAAAGTGCTTACTATACACATTTACGGGGGGCAAAGAATGCTCAAGATAACGTATCACCAGAAGATCACACAACCTACTAAATGGAGTTTCTCGGGAGGGTGGCTGAAAGCTCAAGGCCAACCTGGGTTATGTGGCGAGACCCTGTCTCAGGAAAAAAAAATTAAAAACAAAACACCAAGTAAACTCAAGGCCGGGCTAAACTGTATAGTGAGATCCTGTCTCAAAACGACTAACAACAAACTGAATTTTCTCCCCACAGAAATGGCGGGACAGGATGTGACTGCACGGTGGCCTAAAAGCATCGTGGACCGGGGAGGTTGGTGAGGAGGCGAGGCCTGCTGTGCAGCTCTGGGCCACGGCGGCCACTGTGGTGTGACGCCGCTGACCCTGAGGCCTGTATGGTACCCCTCGCAGGTGTCACAGGGGCTGTGGGTCCTGTCCTGTGCGGCTGGGAGTCACTGAGAGCTGCAGGCCCCAAAAGTCCCAGGAAACCAGAACCAAACCTCCCACTGCACCAAACCCACATTCCCAGCCACTCCCTGCACCCCCAGCACACACTGAGCATCACAAAGAAGGCTGCCTACCCCCAAGACACCCTGTGGCCAGGGGTCCCCAAGCCTCCTCAGAGACCACAGAGTGTGGCAGGGCCACCTGTCAGCAGCACACAGCCCCTGAGCACATTCCAACAACAAGACAACCACAGGCCCTGCAGGATGGCCCACGTGTACCATCAGCCCAGAGCTCAGGAGGCTGAGGCAGGAAGATCACTGCGAGATCCTGCAACCTGTGCTGCCTTGTGAGGTCAAGGCTGGCCTGAACTAGAGAGAGACCCTGTCTCAACAACGATGACACAACAGGACCCCCCAGAATTCCTCAGGGAGGCTACAGAACAGCCACCCATTTAACAAAGCCAGTGTCTGAACAACAGTAAGATCTCTGTGGTTGAGCAGCTTTGGGGGCGCACTAGGGGAGGAAGGACACACAGGAGCAGCTTCTGGTCACTTCAGGCCTGCACGTGTACCTGGTGACCTGACACCACAAGCTGGGGGCAGCAGCTCCCGCCCTGCAACACCAAGACTGCCCAGGAGATGATGAAGTACTCACAAGGTCTCTAAGTTATCCAGGCCATCGAAGCAGTGCTGACTCAGCTTCCGGATCTTATTGTTATGAAGATGCCTGTGGGAAGAGAAGCCCCACGGTACTGCCATCACTGCCTTCAGTGCCGAGGTCCTTCTGTGTGTTTTTTTTTTGAGACACGGTCTAGGCTGGCTAGAAACTTGCTACACTCCTCCTGCCTCAGCCTCCTGAGTGTTGGGATGACATGTGCACACCACCACACCTGGCTAAGATCACTTCCTGCACACTCAGCTCCAAACAACTTCTCCGATTGGCTTTGTATTTTTTTATTCATTCATTTATTGATTAGTACCTGGTATTGAACTCACCACTTTGCACTTGCCAGGCAGGCCCTGTGCTGCTAAGCTCAATCCTGGCCCTTAGCTCTGAGAGTTTATATGACACAAAACTCTGAAGAGAACCAGGCTCAGTGGAGCTCACCTGGGATCCCACACTCGGTAGGCTGAGGCAGGAGGACTGCAGTGAGTCTGAACCCAGCTACTAAGGAGACCCCATCTGCAGACCTGTGTACCAGGTACCCATAGGTGGGTGGGGGGTTGCTTACAGCACGACCAGGCTGGACAGGTTGGTGAAGGCGAAGTCGGGGATGCTAGAGATGTTGTTGAGGGCAAGTGTGAGCGCCTGCAGTGTGGGCAGGTTGCTGAGTGGCCGCACGGGCACCTCCGTCAGCCTGTTGTCATCCAGCCACAGGTGCCGCAGCTGCAGGAGGCCCTCAAAACTGTCCTCGGGCACAGAGGTGATATGGTTGGCATCCAGGCGCCTGCAGAGCGGAGTGGGGCCAAACTCAGTATGGGGCTCCGAATGCAAAGGAGCTGAGGACCGGCCACAGCTCAGGAGCCTCAGGAGGCTGAGGCAGGAGGGTCATCAGAGTGTGAGGCCAGCCTGGGCCACAGTAGCAGGGATAGGGATGTTACAGGGAAACTGAGGACCAAGGAACAGTGCCAAGGATCCTGAAGGACTTGTTTTAAAGGACCAGAGTCTCGCTGGGCACGCAGGGGCTGGCCTGTCATCCCCGCACTGCAGAGGCTGAGGCAAGAGGACGTTGCCCGCTTCAGGTGACATGGACTTCACAGGGAGTCCGGCTCAGAAAATAAAACCCAGTAAGATGAAATTAGGTGAAGAGGGTCAGCTGTGCCTGTGTCCTCTGCATGCTGTGGGCACACTCATGTGAATTCGATGCCATCCCCCCTGATAGAAGGGGCAGCCTCACTCAATCAGAACCCGGGGTCCCTGAGGCTATGAATCTGTGGCCAGGTAGGTGGGTGCGGCCCACAGGGAGCAGGATGGTGGCAGGCGGGAACTCCATGACCCCTGCCCTTCCTGGTGTGCTGGGCAGTCACACCCAGCAGGTGCAGTGACCCAGCCCTCAGCGAGGCCCCAAGACACCTGAGTCACACCCAGGCTGGGCCAGGCCAGCCCCATGCCTGCCCACCCTGTAGGAGATGGCTCAGGCCGCCTCCGGGCTTCTGCTGCCTGCTTGCGATAAGGTCTCCACATGCAGCCCAGACGGGCCACGAATGTGCAGTGAGCCTCCTGCCTCAGCCTCCTGAGTGCCGGGACCAGAGGCACGCACTCCATGCCCAGGAAAGGACTACTATGTTTCAATGCAGCCATACAATACCGAGCATGATACAGTGCTGACTGCATTCCTGTTTCAGTCTCGAGAAGCCGCTTCCATTTCCTGTCTTCAAAAGCCTAGCTTACATCTGAGACACATATTATTTTTAATTTCTTACCATAAATAACATTGTAACAACACAATTAACACTCTGCTGCTAATTACTGTTGCAAGTCTCTTCTGTCCTGCTGGGCATGGTAGCACAAGCCCGTCATCCCAGCACTCAGGAGGCTGAGGCAGGAAGATCACCACAGGTTCAAGGCCAGCCTGGGCTCCGGAGCAAGTTCTAGGTCTGCATTCCCTAACATCCTGGCTCAGGGGGCTGAGGTTTAGCTGAGTGGCATAAGTGCCACCTGGCCACACAGAGCTCCATACCCAGTACCAAAAAAAAAAAAAGACTGTCCCAAAACAATCAAAAGCGAACCAAAAACCCTCTATGCTATCAATACACAATAAGCACTGTGTAATCAACTTGCCCTCTGAGCTGCCCCTCGTCCTTTATAAAAATATTTCAGCTTTGAGGCCAGGGTTGTGTCGATAAATTACCCAGGCTGGGCTTGAACTAGTCACTGCCCCACCTCAGCCTCCTCAGGAAGGGATTACAGGCCCTCCCCCTCCCAGCTTCTACCCTAAACTTCCAGCTGGACCAGAAATTCCCCGCAGGCACCCTGGCTACTCCCTGTTTACAGCTGCAATTTAAAGTTTAACTTTTACAGTTCGTGCTTTACTCGAACACATTTTAATTTTCACACCGGCTTCCTATTTAACGGCTGGAATTTCTCAGATCTGCAGCTAATGGGAGCTGCGAAACAGGTCCGTCTGGTTTGCAGGCCACAGCTGCCCTTCCTGGGTGTAGGCTGCTGGGCGAGCTGTTTAAAATCCCGGTGGTCACGGCTCCCACTCTCCCCACCCTGAAACCTAAGTCTTGCGCACAGAGGGTTATGCAGAGAATCCGTGCTTTGTATCAGAAAAAGGCAGCAAAGAGCCATCCATGGTCAGGGTTTCTGACAACTGCACAGCACAGAGGCTGAGAGTTAAAACCTTGTGTGTGCTGCACATGATCAAACCTGCTTCAGAAAAGAACAGCACACGTCTGTCATGTAGCTGCACTTAGGAGGCTGAGGCAGGCAGATTGCTGTGAGGTCAGCTGGAGGCACAGAGGACTCCAAGGTTGGCCTGAGCCACACAGCAGAGCCCATCTCAGATAAGCAGCCATGGACAGACAGGCAAGGACCAAGGCCACGGCCAGGTGCTGAGTGACCCCAGCACACCCTCGTGTATGTGAAGCAGTGGGAAGCCATTTGTTCTCAGTGTGCCAGACCAGGAGAGCACGGGCCACCTTGCACGGGTCCTCAAGGCACAGCCAGGAGGTGGTTCTCTCCCCAGCCCAGGGACAATGATCCCAGCAGCTCCTGGCCCCTGGGGCAGGCAGGACTCAAACACAACCCTTTGGAGGATGGGACCCGAACCCTCCCACCCCCCTACTCACAGGGACTGCAGCGCGCTCAGGCCCCGCATGGCCTGGCTGGGGACGGTCCGCAGCTGGTTGTTCTGTAGGGTGCTGCAAGGGAACGTGTGCTCAGTGATTCCTGGACTGCAGCTGCTGGGTTTCCCTCTCTCCTTAGGCGAACACAAAGCCTTTCATTTTCCCTGAACATTTCCAAAGGCAAGCGGTGGGGCAGCAGTGGAAAACACCCAGGTGCTAAGCCGCACAGCCCCAAAGAAGACTTCAGCCGCTGCCCTGTGGGCTCCTAACCCGACCCCCAGCCAGGCTCTCTGGGGTTTTCCTTGCTTTTTTTTTCCTTTGCTGTTTTTTGACAGGGTCTCACTAGGTATTTTAGGCTGGTCCTGAACTCACTAGGTAGCCCTGCCTGGCTCTGAACTTATAGTGATCCTCCTGCCTTAGCCTCCCAAATGCTGGGATCACAGGTGTGCGCCACCATGCCCGGCTTCCTGCGCAATGCTGAGGTTCACATGGGGGATCAAGCAGGGGCTACTGGGGAAAAGGGGCAGGGGTCAGCAGGGTCCAGTGGGCCAGGATGGGGGTAGGGGGGAGAGGACAGAGCCCTTCATAGTCCCAGGAAGCACTTGGGCCGGGTCTGCTTTTGGGGCAAAGCCTTTGCTCTCTGTTGACAAAACACTGGGCCAGAAGCCTGGGGCAGGGCGGGGTCAGACCGCCCCTCTGGTGACCCTGTCCCGGCGGTGACCTTGTGCAGCCTGGCCAGGGTGCTTGCAAAGTTGGGCCAGGTCATGGGGAGGCTCCTCCCTGCCAGAGGTCCTGTGTCAGCTCCTTGACTGGCTCTGGGGCTGACAGGCCTGACCTGGGTCATTGGGACCGGGGCTCCCACTCTGGGGCTGCCCCCAGATCTTCCTGACCGCGAGGAAAGCAGTCCCACCGCACTCACAGGACTCTCAGCTCCTTCAGCCCAGACAGGGCCTTCGGGTGGATGAAGGAGAGGTCGTTGCCGGCCAGCTGTCTGGGGGAAAAGGAGTGACAAGATCAGCAACTCAGACTTCCGCCCGCCCACCTCCCCTCTCAGGTGGGCACTTGGTACCACCCCACCCACACCGGTATCCCAGTCTCCTTGAACTCCCAGTGCAGGGCAGGGTGCACAGGGCCAGGCCATGCTCGGGGCAGGTACGGCCTCCAGAAGCCGGGTTCTCCCAGCTCCTGACTGAGGCCTCCCACAGCTGCCCAGCTTGTTTCTGCAGATTAAGCACAGCCCTCGGAGTGGAACTTTAGAGGGCCCTGCCACATGTTTTGTTTTGAGATGGGCTCTTGATATTTAGAGGCTCAGCCGGTCTTGACCTCGAGTCGATCCTCCTGCCTCGGCCTCCCCAGGGCTGGGATGGCAGGCGTGTGCCTGGCTTGGTTTGGTTCCTAACTGGTAACAAATAGGAGCTGCTGTCCCCATGCGCTGGTGGAGGCCTGAGGCACAGCTTGGAACAAGAGGCTGGGCCAAGCATCCCAGGGGAAGCAAAGAGTGGACATGGGGCCCAACGCTGGCTACCAGGAGGTCATCTCTGGGGCGATGAAGAAGGCACTGAGCTCCTTCCTCCCCTACTTGGCATCCTTCGTAAGGCTGAGCCCACAGCCAGGCCACATCTGTGATCTCGGCCCTTGGGAGGCTGAGGCAGGGGGATCGTGGTGAATTTGAGGCCAGCCTGGGCTACACAGTGAGACTCTGTCTCTAAAAATCCCCCAAAGCAGGATGACTGAAAAGATGCAGGGCTGCATGTGGACCGCTGCGTAGCTCTGGTCCTGGGTGAGGACAGCGGGGAGCTCCGCCCAGCCAGGCGTGGACACAGCCTACATCCTTGGTTCCCTTGCATCTGGCCCTCACCTTGCTCCAGACTGCAGGAGGGCTGTACCTCTGGGAGCTGCGGCTCGCCTGGCTCCTCCATCCTTCACATGGTCTCCCCTCTTCCACCTCTGGCCCCCTTTGCAAAAGATCCACCTCCCTACTCCCATTGGCTACCTTTTATTTTGCTTTTACTGATCCTTTGGGTTTCTCACAGAAGAGAAACCTCCTATGCGGAAGCTTTCTGTGTGTCTGATTTACTTAATACTCTGGCACCGAGGTGCACCCACTTTCCTGCAGATGACAAGGCCCACCCTTCTTCAGGGCAGCGTAGCACTCCTAGGTAGAAATGCTCCCTTCTCTATCCATTCGTCCTCAGACCACAGAGGGGCTGGGTCGCATCTGGGTTCAGCTGTTAGGGGCTGCGCCATGAGCACTTCAGTCCGGAAGGGGAACTGCGGGCGGGGTGGGGTTTCCAGTCTCAGTTTCCAGGGGCTCTCCATGGGGCTGGGAGGTTCTCGGTCTCTGCTACAGCACAGCCCAGTGCCCCATGGCTCCCCTGCCCGTGCCTGGCCCTGGTCCGTGGCTGCTGGCTCCCTGCTCCCCAGGCTTGCTCGAGTCCCCAGCCCTGTCACTGTCCTCCTGCTGCGCCCCAGCCCTGTTCAGTGGGGTCCTCACTTTGGGTGAGGATGCTGGGTTCCTGAACTTCTTGGTCCAGAGCTGCTGTCCCGGCTCAGCTGGAACCAGGGGAGACCCCTCCCCAGACGTAGACCCCAGAACCCCCAGGCCCCTCAGCCCCTCTTGCCTGCCCAGTGACAACCAGAAACCACAGTAGGAAGCCCCCCAGACCAGCCGGCCAACCGAACCCTGCTGATCCTCCTGACTGAACGCCTGCTCTTCCTGTGTCTCTAATGTTCGCAAAGCCCACTGGACCCCAGGGCACCTCAAAATGCAGCACTGCACACGTGGCCCCTACTCTGAGCTGAGATGGCTTCTGCTTTACTCCAGACTGCTGCGAAGACAGGTGTATACCACCATGTCTACTTTAGTAGTCTACACGGCTACTTTCTATTTTTCTTTTACTGTACTGGGGTGGACCTAGGACAAGAGATCTACCACCTGGCCCCATCCCAGCTCGCCCCAATTTAAAATTTTAAAAAAGCATTATTCAACAATGCTCATTATAGAAAAAATACAGAGCAGAAACGCAATGCAAGGTGTGCTCAGCGCCCGCACCGGATGGAGCTCTGCACTCCTGCAGCAGTGAAATGGACACGAGCCGGATTTACATAAGGCTCCGGTCACACACCCTTCCATTCCCTACAAGGAGGGTGGTTATTATCCTCGCTTTCCAGCCAAAAAAAGAAACAAAGCATTGAGCAGAGAAAAGCAAAGTAATTTGACCCAATTCACAAGCTTGCCAGTGGCCAATAATCCTCCCTGAGCTTTGGCCATGGGCACTGGACTCCGCAGAGCAGCGTGGGAAGGGAATCCGTCCTTCGCCACACTGAGCCCCACTGCCGGTCCTGTCCCAGCAGGGCAGGGGCAGGGAACTCGGCTTGCGCCTTGCTGTGTTGTCTTGGGCCCCTTTCTGCCTGGGGGAGGAGCTGAGCTAAGATGGGACTACAAGGAACATCTGGAACAGGAATTGTTTTGTTTTGTTGTCTGAGATCAGCGTGATCCCCCAGCCTTGGACTCTCGAGAGCTGGGAGCCATCCTGTGCCCCCAGCCCTGGGTGCAGTGTGAACCGGGAACGCTGGTGCCATCCTGCTTGGATGTTTTCAGTATCCAACTGCCACTTTGCTCCTTCCTGCACTGGGGAGCCCAGGCCACCTGGGGACCCACAGGGTGTTATCCCTCCGACAGTTCCAGAGACAGGGTTCCCCCTCCCCAGCCTGTCATGAACCGGAAGTGACAATTCTTGGCCTTAAATCAGGCTGGAAGCTGGGTCCACAGTGTACCCTGTGCCACAGACACACAGCGCCCGACCCAATCGGGCCCTATGTCCCTTGCAGCCCAGCCACCAGGCACCATTAGGAACACAGTGCTGCTAGGCTCCTCCTGGGGTTCCAGCCTGGACGCCCACTCAGTGACCGCACCAGCCCCGCCCACGCCCCACACCAGGCTCCTGTGCACCAGGACCAGACACAAGACATCAGGACACAGGATGGCACTGTCCAAAGGGGCCCAAGGTGAACTTACAGCTCCTCCAGGAACGGGAAGTCCTTGAAGGCGTCCTCCGGCAACTGAGTGATGTTGTTCATGCTGATGTCCCTGCAAGACACCGGCGGGCACGGCTGTCAGGGGAAGACTGTCCTCACGCTTCGTTTTGCTTCCCTTTGCTTCTCTGGCTTGGTTTTTGTTTTTTCCTTTTGGGTTTTCTGGGACAGGGGCTCACCATGGAGCCCAGCCTGGCCTCTAACTCAGGACGAAGACCTTCCTGCTTCAGCCTCCTGAGCACTCGGGTTACAGGCGCACAGTTCTTTACTCCAGCAGAAAAGCCATGAGTCACACTGAGGGGCTGCGCCACAGGCAGAGGGAGGATGAGCAGTGAAGGTGTAGCCTGTGGTCACTCACAGTCCCTACACATACAGCGTGCTTAGGACGCAGCAGTGGCTGCCTCAGTCTCTGCTCCTCAATCGTGTGCTGCAACCGCCCTGACTCCTTCCTTGCTCCCCACTGGGAGTCCCCCCCGCCCCCCCACTGGAGAGGATGCAGCCCCGGGAAGTCCGAAACACTGGCTGTGGCCGCGCCTCGACCCCGGAAGCACCACTTTCCCAGTACAGGTCAGGCACTATGGCACTTGCCTGTCACCCCATCTCGGGAGGCTGAGGCAGGAGAATCACTGAGTTTGACGCCAGAGAGGGCTACATGGCAACCCTGTCTCACACACACAAGCACACGCATGCACAAAATGACAAGGTCAAGAGCACTGATGCTGAGGAATCGAGAGTTACGGACAGGGAACTTCTAGAAAAACATGATGATTCCGAAAACCTTAAGACTACTGCAGGCAGCTGAGCCACAATGTCAGGGCCAGGGCCAGGGCCAGGGCCAGGGCCGGGGCCGGGGCCGGGGCTGGGGCTGGGGCCAGAGCTGGTGCAGGAGCAGGATTGGGGAACTCTGCCAGACATACCGATCCCCCTGCAGCTAAGCCTCTCCAGGCACCTGGGGGTCAGAAGCATGTGGCCTGAGGGTGCACATTCCCCAGGCCCGAAGCAGCTAGCTAATACTAACATTCCCCTTGGGCATGGTGGGGCAGGCCTGTAATCCTAGCACTCTGTGAGGCTGAGGCAGGAGGGTCATAAATTCCGAGCCAGCCCAGGCAGATGATTGACTTAGTGATGCCCATCACAGGAAAAAAAAAAAAAACAGGGGCCGTAGCTCAGGGTAAGGCCTGGTTCCACTGCCAGGTAAGGACACAAAATAAACTGTGAGTCTCCTGTTGGCCACGCCCTCCGTTCTGAGGTCCCATAAACTCCATACTGTAGTCCTGCAGGTGAGGATCGTGTTGTGACAGGCGCCTCCAAACCTCCACAGGACTTTCCCCGAGGTCCCGCCTGTTTGTGGAAGGCAGACAGCGCCTCTGTGCCCGCCCTCCTGCCCACAGCCGCTGAATTCCCACTGCACCACCCGCAGCTGGGAGAAGCCCTGGCTGTTGGCTTTTTGTTTGTTTTTGTGAGATGTCGTCTAGCTGTATAGTTTAGGCTGGCCTCAGACTCACAGCAATCCTCCTGCCTCGGCCTCCCGAGGGCTGGGATCACGGGTGTGCGTTAGATAAACCTGTGCAGCCGCTGCGGTGTTGTGTGTAGGACTCACATACCACCTGTCAGTTTAGACAGGCATTCAGGTACACAGGCTCTGGGGACAGCAAAGTTCTCCAAAAGGACAGTGACCTTCAATTCCCAAGCCTCACTGGAGGTTGACCCGGAACACCCCGCCCCTGCTACCTCGTGACTGTGACCACAGGCTTGGGAAGCCAGCAGGAATGCAGCTAAGTTGCAGGCCAGGTCTTTACAGCACTGCAGAAACTGAAAGCAAACCCCCTCTGGGGAGCACCTCCAGGCTAAGTGGGGTGTGGTAGTACAGACCTGGTATCCCAGCACAGGGCAAGACTGAGGCAGGAGAATCTCTATGAGTTCCAAACCAGTTACATATACAGCCAGAGTCTGTCTCAAAAACCAAACCAAAACAAAACAATAAAGTGGTCCCAGCAGAACAAGTGGGAAGGGAAGGTAGTTCCATTTGCCTGTCATCCCAGCACTCAGGAGGCTGAGGCAGGAGATCACTGCGAACTCCAAGACCAGTGTGAGCTACAGAGCAAGACCCTATCTCCAAAAAGACCAAGCCGAAGCAAAGCTCAGGCTGTTCCTCAGACAGCCCAGCAGGGGCAGCCGCAGAGGCCCTCCCTGCAGCCCCTGCCAAAACTGGATGGAGCATCAACTCCATCCAGACTGGGGGGAGGGGGGGGAGGAGGCGTGCACGTGTGCGCCTGTGAGGTTTTCTTTAAACACAAGTTTTCAGATGTAAAAATAGCCTGGGAGGAGCAACCTAAAAGTGGATTTCAGTAAAACTAACTCTCCTTCCTCAAAATCTCAAAAATACAGGCTTTGTCCTATAAATAGCAAGTCTGGAGCCCAGGAGCTGGAAATCACAGAGGTCACCACTACAGAGGCCAGGCCAACGCAGTGGGTCCTCCTGGGGCAGGACAGCCTCGCACAGGACGGCTCCACCTCCACCTGACCCTGCCAGCCCAGAACACAGCCCCACGAGGTTGGCTGGCTCAAGATCAGGTGCTACCAGCCAAACCCACGTGTGGGGCCGGGGAGATGCACTGCTGGCTGCATCCTCCTGAGAGCTGAGATCCTCAGGGCCACGGTCAGAATCGGCTGAACCTGCCCTCCGAGTCCACGAGCCAGCAGCACAGGACAGCACTGCCAGGGGTAGGGGCACACTGGGGAGGCTGAGGCAGGAGGATGGCCCTGAGTTCCAGGCCAGCCTGGCTCCAGGATGAGCAGTCCTTTGGCCTCCTCCACTGGTAGTTGCCTGTGTCACTCCCAGCACAAAGGTCCCCCACGGATGCCCAGGCACCCCAGCCCCGGGAAGAAAGGCACACTCCCAGGCCTGGATACAGTCTTGGGTGACTTGGGACCGCCGTGTATCTGTGCTGTCCCCTGGGTGACAGTGGCTTCCCTTTCTCTCTCTTTTTTCTCCTGACTTTTGAGACAGGGTCTTGCCATGTAGCCCAAGCTGACCTTGGGCTCTCAGTGATCCTCCTGCCTCAGTGATCCTCCTGCCTCAGCCTCCAAAGTGCAGGCCATCACGCCTGGCTTGCTTAGCTTTTACCAGTCTGAACCTGGCCTTTCTGTGCTCTGTGCAGTGAGCCCCTGTGGTCCCTGCACTGCTCTGCACAGAAGGCTGAGGTCCTGACAGCCAGCACTGAAGCCCACACTCAGCAGGGACCGGGTCACCATCTCCAGGACACCCAAGGAGCAACTTGAGCTGCCTGTCGGGAGCTCTGGGACAGTCTTTCCTGGTGGACGGGACCAGGGCTCTGGACCCTGCATCAAGCCAGTGTCTACCCCACTCACCACTGACCACTTCTCAGGCAAGCACGTCTACGAAACAGCTCCTTGGCCAGCCCTGGTGGTGTGCACCTGTCAACCCAGCATCCAGGAGGCTGAGGCAGGAGGATCACCTACAATTCAAGGCCAGTCTGAATTGCCCACCATGATCCTCCCTGTCTCAAAAGGAAAAAAGAAAAAGTTCAAAATCACTCAACCAAAAAATTTGTCTCATCAGGGTGGGTATTTCGTTTGGTTGGATAGAGAGTGAACTGTGGATTTTGTGTTTTTCATTACAGTTTTTCACCATGTACAAGGCCTGATAAAACACCTGCTGCTTAAATTTTAGAAACTGTTACAGAGCAAGACCCAGGGCTATGAGTGCCCTGAGCGTGGTGCCGGGTTCACACGCTCAACCACCCACCACCTTCTGCAGCTCTGCGGTCCCCTCCTGTGTGCTTCCCAAGAGGCCATCTCAAACCCAATGACAGCGAGGTGAAAACAGGACGCCAGGCCTTGTCCTTGTCCCCTCCACCCCAGGCTGCCGCCCCCCCCCCCCCCCCGGGGCCCTGCATACGTGATCCTGACCTTCCTGCTCGCCTCCATCACCTCGCCCTCCAGCCCTGGCCATGCTCCATTTTTTTTCCATGACTAGCTATTTTGAAAAATCGTGATTCTCCAATGCATGAGGGACGGAGCAGTGACGCGCAGGGTCCCGGCAGGGACAGAGGTGCAAACAGACACTTGGAAGCAGTTGCTGGAGGAGCCGGCGCCCAGGAGCCTCTGCAAGGTGGTTCAAACCTGGGAGGCCAGCCTGGCTTCAGAGAGGACTACAGACAGACAGGCAGACAGGAAGACAGGCAGACAGAGGCACTCAGGCACCTCTACAGAAGACTCACAGGGCCCAGGCAATTTCACGCCTGGCCTGTCTCCAAACAACAGGAACAGAAAACACAACAGAAAGCCAAGACACAGCCCAGCCATCTGCTAGTCACTCTGCAAGCGGAGGGAGGCCGTGGGGCAGGCAGGCTGGGGCAAGGAGGGTGATGGTGGGCTCGAGGAGCCCTCTGGGCCTGGGCTGAGATGTGTCCCGTGCAGCTGAGCTGACGCCACCACCACAGCCCTGGCCCGGCCGTCCCACCCCGCGGCAGCTGCACAGCTTCGCCGCCCAATAATTGGCTTCTTTCACCTCTGTTAATCACGAACAAAAGCGGCATTCAGTCCCCAAATGGACAAAACGCTGCGCGGCGGCCGGGAGCGGCTGGGCCGGGATGACACCCCCTGCCGGCCCCTTGGAGCCCTAATTAAGCCCGGCACAAAGGCCCCCCGCTGGGGCCCTCAATCGGCATTACACGCCTGTTTTCTTGTATTTAAAGAAAAAAAATAGCGGGATTTTCTGCTAGGCATTAAACAGAATACACAATTTCCATTTATTTGCAACTGAAATACTGTTAAAATTTCCGAGCTCACATAGGACCTGGACAAAGCAGCCTGGCCTGGCCGCGGCTCAGCTCAGGCTGGGGGAGTCCGGTGGATGGATGAGGGTCGGGTGTGAGGAGGGGAGTGGCTGGGAGGAGGAGGAACAGGGCTGCGAAGCAGCCCAGGAAGGACCAGGCAGCAGGAGCCAGGCAAGGCCAGACCTGCTGCCTGCACCCCTGCTGTGGGAGGAGAGGGGACCCCAACCTCCCTGAGTGGGGGCAGCACGTGAGACCACCCTGCCAATGACAGCAACAGCCCGGGCAGACTTTGTGGGTACTCTGGGCTCCGAGGGGCAGGGGTAGGGGCAGTGGCTGGGCAGAACTGCGACCCAATGACTGGCTCTGCCACCCTTCACCCAGGGCCAGCTGCCAAGGCCACGCTCAGGCCAGCATGGGAGAGGGCCTGGGTTCAGACCCCTATGGGAAACAATCAACCTGGAGGCTGGTGCTAAGGGGCACATCGGTCACCCCAGCCCTTGGGAGGCTGAGGCGGGAGGATCGCCACAGGAGCCAGGCCAGCACCTGTGTGTGTGTGTGTGTGTGTGTGTGTGTGTGCGCGCGTGTGTGAGGCCAGCCTGTAGCGCACAGCCAAACCCTGTCTCAAAAAACAATGAAAAAGATAATCTGAGTCAGGAAAAAATGTGTAGCAAAACCCCTTCATTTCACAACGCTCCTTTCAGAGGCTCCCAGTTAAAGGCAGGAACCCTTGATTCAACGTAACAAATCCAGGCAGCCTTGACCCCGACAGGCCCAACCTCAGTGACACTCTGTACTAAATTAAACAAATCATCTGGGGTTTCTGCTGTGCGGCTGAAAAGAGCATGGAACATGGTGATGTGGCCCCACGTTTGTTCCTTGTCTGAGTTGTTGGGTCAAAAACCCTGATAGCATGACAGTCAGCACTAAAGGTACTGACGGACGTTTGCACTTGAAACTGTCAGGCTGAGCAAGACTCAGAAACGGTCCTTCAGCAGCGCATGCTCTGACACTAGTCCCCAGGAGGCTGAGGTAGGAGGATCACCCAGTTCAAGGCCACCCTGGGCTACATGCTTAGACCCTGTCTAAAAAATCAATGCAGTAATAAAAACAGTTGACATTATTATTATTAAGATGAGAGATGGGGACCTCACAACAAAAATGCTTAACTTGTAGTGCTGAAAAAATCACTAAGTCATGTTCCACAAACTGTGCTGGCGTGGGTCAAACACCCCGGGGTGGAACGACTACTCTCAGCTCCTCCAGGCAGAGAATGTACCCACCTGCTCCCACCTGGAAAAGCACACACCGGCACCTGGAAGGCCACTGTCCTACAGATTAAAACCCTCAGGAAACTTCCCCCAACTCTGTCCTTGCTCCTGGGCTGAGAACGGCTATACTTTGAAGCCAAGCAAAGTAAAACAAGCACAGCTCCCCTTCCAGGCGCCTCCCCACGGGCCTGGTCTTCCGGGTCACAGGAGCCAGCTCTTGGCAGGGCAGTAATGACCCAGGGCTTCGGCCACCCAGCAGCAGCACTTGCTAGGCCTGTTTGGTTTTTCTGAGACAGACTCTCACTGTACAGCCTGGCCTGGCCTTGAGCCCCAGGAGAACCTCCTGCCTCAGCCTCCGGAGTGCTGGGACTACAGGTGTGCACCACTGCGCCAGGCAAAAGCATGGTTTCTTGTTCTAAAGCTAAAGTGCTTTTCAAAGACTTCAGCTGAATAAGGCCCTGTGGGGTTTTAAGATTGCAAGCACCAGAGAGCCGTGGAGGGCCACTGTTGCTGTGTCTAGCGGCCACCGGGCCCCAGGCCCCACTCCGGCCACCAGGGCTCATCCTGGGAAGCTGACGCCAGCTGCTCTGCCATGGGGATGCTGAGCACTCACACACACGTGCGAGCACATGTGCAAGCCGGCCTTGGGGCAGGCAGAAAGCTGCACTTACCATCCCTCCAAGACCAAGAGAACAAACGAAAACAGGCAGGACAGGCCTGTCTTCCTGACCTGCTGGGAGGCCAAGGCAGAAAGATGGCTGCAGGTTCAGGCTGGGCTAGACTGCACTGTGGAGCGCGAGTCTGGGAGAAAAGCCTGCTGCCACCTGGAAGCAAAGCAATGCTGAGCCTCAGGACCCAACGTCTGCCTCCAAGCGCAACTGGACCCGAGAGGCCTCCTGTGCTGGGTGCTGTGGCTCTGCCTGCCTCTAAGACAAGGTTGAGGCCTGGAGCGCAGATGGGCTCCAAGCTTGACACCTTCCTGCCTCAGCCTCCCCAATGCTAAGCTGACAGGCGTGTGCTGCTCCGCCCTCACTGAGGCCAGACCTCACTGGGGCACCCAGGTCGGGCTCCTCACCACCGCAAGGAAGGCCCCTCCTACAACAAAGAGCCAGCGCAGGGCCTGATGCTGGATGCCTCAATCCCAGTGCTCGGAGGCTGAGGCAGAGCAATCCCAAGGAGTTCAAGGCCTGCCTGGGCTACAGAGCAAGACCCTGTCTGAAAAAACACTAAAAAAGTAAAACAACAGTCACCCGAGCAGGGCAGTGCCAGGGCCAAGCTCGTGGAACCCCAGAGCGAGCCCTGAGAGGCAGGTGACGCCCCAGTCACACCTGTGCCCTCAGCCTCCATGCTGCTCAGAGGACCTCTCAGGGCCCACAGTAACACAGGCCAGCTGACCTCCCAGGACTGGCAGGGCCTACACATCGCTCAGTTTTTGGTTTTCGGAGATAGTCTCTGAAACTCGCGGTGAGCCTCCTGTCTCAGCCTCCCAAGTTGCTGGTGTGCGCCACCACGCCTGGCTGGTCTCCTGACAAGCCAGCACCACAACCTCTGTGCGGCCACAGAACTCGGCAAGCGCTGCTCACGCACACGTGTGTACCTGTGTGTGCACACCCACATACTACTTGTGGGGCAGCCTAGGAAACCCCTTTCGTACTCAGACAGCGCTGAGCCTGGAGCAAAGCGGGGTTCGCAGTGCATGCGGGACAATGAGGATGCTCCACGCCCTTCCCGTGGGCCGTGCAGCCCACATGTGCGGAACCCAGGACACCAAGGCCCTAATGGGAAAGAAAGAGACCTGGGTGGAAGAGGCGGTGGTGGGGCCTCTGCGCCTCGCTGGGGCTTTGGTGAACCCCTTTGCAAGATTCCTTGCTGCAAAACGTGCTTGCCGGTCCTGAGCCGGCTCTGCAGTGCTTGGCACCAGCACCAGGCTCGGGTGCAGGGGTGCAGGTGAGAAGGAGAGGAGCCGCTGGGGAAGGGCAGATGTCAGCAGAGGGATTTTCAGAGGGGTGTGTGGGCTCTCTGGGAGGCTGAGGCGGGAGGATCAAAGTTCTAGACAAGCCCAGGTGACTGGGCAACACAGCAGGAACCTACTTCAGAAAGAAGCAGTAGAGCAGCGCCCCCCAGGGCAGGACTTGAGGCCTGTGGTTATTTTAAGAGAGTAGGCTTCTTTTCCCATGAAACAGGGGCACCATTCTTGAATGTGCTGCACTGAAGCCCTCTGAGCATCTGAACAAGGTGATGTAAAGAAATGAACCGGGCCAGGCGTGGTGGCTCGCGCCTGTAACCCCAGCACTCAGGAGGCTGAGGTAGGAGGATCGTTGCAAGTTTGAGACCAGCCTGGGCTACAAAGGGAGCTCAAGGCCAGCCTGAAATGCATAGTGAGACCCTGTTTCAAAAAAGACCAAATAAATAAATAAATAAATAAAAATAAAAAATGAACTGAACTAAACCATGCCTGGTAGCACACACTTGCATTCCCAGCCCTCGGGAGGCTGAGGCAGGAAATCACCATGAGCTAGAGGCCGCACTGTGCTACACAGTGAGTTCGCCATCCAGAACTACACAGAGAGACTCTGTCTCAAACAACCAAAACAAGAGAAATATATGTATGTTCATGTCATATATTACACCATACACATACATTCTGGCCTCAAACTCAGGGTGATCCTCTTGCCTCAGCCTCCTGAGTGCTAGGATGACGGGCATGAGCTCCTACACTTGGCTTAAATGTTCATTTCTTGACCGAGACTATTCACGGGCCATGTCCCTAACCTCGGCCCCCAGCACATACCCCTAAGCCGACCTGCTGACCCCAGGTATGAGGCAAGGCAGCAGCGCAGTTTTGGAGCAAAGCGCCACGGTACAAAAGCATGTTTACGGCAGGAGGGGCAATGTGCACCTGTAAGCCCAGTACTCCTGTAGGCCGAGGCAGGAGGACACCTAGTTCAAGCCCAGGCCGGGCAGCTCTGTGACCTGGCGGAAGCCTGTCTGAAATTAACCACAGTGAAAGGGGCTGGGGGTTCGGCTGAGGGCGAAGGCCCTGGTCTCGAGGCCCAGCACAGGGGAAAAATGTGCTGGATGCTAAAAACAATGGAGCCGAACCTCTGGAGTGTCAACAGCCTGGAGAGAGTGTCTGTGTGCCCATCCTGCTGGACACAGGACCAGGGTCTACGTCACACAGGATTCGGGGGCTGCCGGAGCACACAGCGGGCGCAGGAAACCTGGGGTCCATGTTGCAGACTGAACACACAAGCTCGCCAGGGGCCCTTAGGCTGGATCCCTCACAGTTCTCAGAGTCCAAGGCGCTGTGCGGCCTGGGCTGGCCTCTAATGTGCAGCCATCCTCCTGCCTCAGCCTCCTGGGTGCAGGCTGGGAAGCCTGGGAGTGCCATCACTTGGGGCCTGACAGGACATGGGGAAGGTTTGAGAGGGAGCCTGTGAACCCCTGATGATTCTGCTCACTGCCACTGTCCATGCTGTGCGGAAGAGGCAGGGGCACCCCTGGCCAGATGGAAGAGGACAGGAACAGGGCAGGCAGCAGGGAGAGCAGCCACCCAGGCCAGCTCGGGCAGGGGGAGAGAAGGTGCGGAACCTGCTGTCTACACCCCCGAGAGACCACGCTGTCAGCACTGCTGGCAAATGCTAGCAGGGGACCTGTGGCAGCTCCTCAGCCCTGCCGGGGGCCACAGAGACCCTGTGGGAACACAGCCAGCCCCAGTGGACAGGGCTCCTGCTCAAAAGTCATGCAGGGTGTGGCAGCACTTGCCTGTCATCCCAGCCAGTGCCCAGGAGGCTGAGGCGGGAGGATCACTATGAGATGGAACCAGCCTGCACTGCACTGTCTCAAACAAACCAAAGACAGAAAGAAAAGGAGGAAAGAAACTTAAAGATCCAACAGAAAGGAATGCTCATCCTGAAAATTGGTGATTCCTTGATACAGATGAGCAAACCAAGGCATGATAAAGGCTGATTCTTGGAAAATACTGACAGATAGGGACCGGGAAGGGAACAGGGACAGCTCTGAGAAGATACTTGCTCCACACTGCCTGGACTCAGCGTCTCAGGGCCACAGTGCTAGCAGCCCTACGGAGATGCGTGTGTCCTCCTGTGCACAAGGCTGTGTGCACACGTGCGTGAACAGCTCATCTCGGGGAGCACTGGTGTCCAGAGCTCAGAACTCGAGGGCTTCAGACTGTGGGAGTAGCCTATACCACAATCCCTGTGCCGGGGAGGCTGAGACGGGAGGATTGCTGCGACAGCTCAAGGCTATCCAGGGCTACAAGGCCAGTCAAGGCCAGACTTCACCACACAGATATCGAGACTCGGTCAGGAAAGGAAACGAAACAAAACAGGAGGAGACAAAGTCCCAGGCTGGCTAGAAACCCTGCAGGCCGGGTTGCTGCCCTTGTTACCAGGAGCTGTGCCTTGGGATACGGAACCACATGCACACGCACACACACTTACACTCACACACATGCATCAGGACTCCTCAAGGCCATGACCCTATCACCAGAGGTGGGGAGCTGTACGACCCAGACCTAGCCAGACCCACGCTTCTGGAAGCCACTGGTAAGGCTCTAAAGGTAAACTGGGGCCTGTGGTCACTGCAGCCCCAGGCAGTAACACATGCACACCCCCTACTGTGGGCTCAGACCAAGCCTCACCAGCACTGGACAAGGCAGCTCTGGCACTGTCACGGCAGAGTCTCGTGGACCTGCAGGCCCACTCCTGCTCCTGGATGGCAGTTCTGAGCCCGCATCACAGTCTACCATGTCTAGGGTGACCCTGTGGTCTCCGCACTCAGGAGGCTGAGGCAGAAGGATCACCTGTAGTTCAAGGCCAGACAGGGCCATAGGATGAGACCTGTCTCATGCAGCCAGTAACCCTGATTATGGGCAGCCACAGCCCCCTCTGACAAACATGCTGGGCCCAGAATGACCCCATGAGATGGCAGCAGAGTGGCCAGAATGACCGGGGCTCCTCCCACAGGGTACAGATGTCACCAATCCCCTCCACCTCTGCTGCCACTGCCCTTAGGACCGCGGTGCCACCAGCCAGAGCACAAGGCGGGCCAGTGACAGCTTGGGGCCAAAGCCGCACCCTCGGTGGGGCCCCAGGACAGTGCTGGGGCCCAGGTGACACCCAGGAGTCCTGACACTTGAATACAGCCCTGAGCCTCCAGCTGAGTAGCCAGCGACAGGCTGGGGAGAGGCAAAGCAGGAGGGGACCGGAGAGCCCAAGGACAGAGGTGCACTGCCCACCGGGGGGCCGCTGGTACCAACCCCGCACTCAGGGAGGCTGTGGCGGGAGGAACCCAAGTTCCAGCCCGGCTAGCCCCAAGTGAGAACTAAAGGGGCCAGAGCTGCAGCGCAGTGCGGAGGCCCTGGGGTGCCGCGTGTGTGCACACAATCACACACACGCACACATGCGCTAGCACACTTTCTGAGCTAAACCCTCCCCGGGCAAAGTTACAGCGGAGGACGACGGCCTCGGCCGCAGAACCGACACCGACCGGCCGGGCCGACCCCCCCCCCTCCCGGCTTCCGGCTCTGCTGCGGGGCGAGGCCTGGCGTCCCGAGGGCCGCTGCGGGCACCCGGCCAGGCCCATGCCGAGGGCAGCGGCGGCCGAACCCCGGCCCGGCCCCTGTCCCCGGTACTCGGAGTCCCAGCCCGGCCCGCAGCGCGCGGCTACAGTAGCGTCCCGCTCCACCCCGCCACCACCTCCTGCCTCGGCCTCCGGGGGTGCCGACCGCGCCCGCCCCGCATTCCCCTCCTGGCCGGGCCCCGCGGACGCAGGTGTCCGGGCCTCGCGTCCAGAGCCCCGCGGGCCCGTGCCCCGGCCCGCCGAGGAGGCCGAGGCAGGAGAGTCGCGTCCGGAGCCCCGTACTCACAGCGCTCGCGTGAACGCGCCCAGCCCCGCAGGCACGGCCGCCAGCGCGCGCCCCGCGCAGTCCACGCGCCGGTCGCCGTCGCCGTGGCAGCCGCAGGGCGCGGGGCACAGGGGCGCGCGGGCCCGGGCGGCGCCGAGCAGCGCCAGCGCCAGCGCGCACAGCAGGCGGCGCGGGCCGCGCATGGCGGTGCTCTCAGCGGTCCGCCGGCGCCCCGGCCATGCCGCCCTCGCGTCCGCACCGCCTCCGCCCTCCGCCCTCCACCCTCCACCCGCTGCCGCCGCCGCCGCCGCGGCCGAACGGCGGCCGCATGCAAATCGCCGGCCGCGTCGCCCGCGCCATTGGCCGGAGCGGGTCTCGAGCTCATTACTATGCGGCCGGCGCCGTCGCCATTGGCCGAGAGTGGGGTGGGGCGTGTCTATCCGTGTGAGTGACAAGGGGGCGGCGGCCTAGGTGGTCGGTGGTGGCGCTGCGGGCGGGCGGGCCTGTGGGCGGGGTGGGGCGGGGTCGCCGGTCCGAGCCGAGCCGGGCCGAGCCGGGCCGAGCCGAGCCGAGCCGGGCCGAGCCGAGCCGAGCCGAGCCGAGCCGGGCGGAGCCGAGCCGAGCAGGGGCTTCAGGACTGGAAAAGCTGGCGGCGGGCGCCCTCTACGGATTCCGCGGAGCCCAGCGTCGCAGCCCGCTCTGGGGCGGCAGCGCGCGTCCGTGGATTAAGGCGCGCGCAAATCAGGGTCCACGCGTCGCGGAGTACTACTCGGCCGCGAAGAAGATGTGGCGCAAATCTTCTGCAGGACAACAGCCGCAGCTCGAGCCCTCGTGGCTACCTGAAGCGGTCAGGCCCCGAGACCCAAGCGAAATGGTACGAGGCCCGCGGGGCCCTTGGCGACTCCCGGGGAGCTCTGCCGCCCAGACTCGGGGAGAAAAGGGAGGAGAAAAACTCCAGGGGGACGCAGGGACGCGGGTCCCGGGCGGCAGGGATCCGACAGTATAGCGGCCTGCCCGATCTACGGGGCCGGTCCCCAGCGGCCGCGCAGAGCTCTGCTGCCCTCCTGTGGTGAAGCGGGTCGTGCGCGTGTAACACCGGGCACGACTCACCTGAGCAGGCAGGAAAGTGTGCATGTGTGCGTGCAAAGGTGTGCGTGCAAAGGTGTGCGTTCTTCCCCGCTGAGCTTCCGAAGAAAAATATTCATACTAAAAATCATCTCACGTTTTTAAAAACTGTTTTGCTACTATTTGCACGAAAGGTGATTTTGGCAGTATTTTATGCTGGGCGTGATGGCACCCACGTGTAATCCCAGCAATTCAGGAGGCCGAGGCAGGAGGATCACCGCGAGTCTGAGGCCAGCCTGGAATGCAAAGTGAGACCCTGTTTTAAAATAAAGCAGTTAAAAATGTGAATTCTGCTTGCAGCTCAGCTGCTGAGGAAATTGTGTGCCCTCGCTCTGTCTGACCTGGCTGCTGAGCTGGGACTTGCTGGCTTTTCCTTGCTGCGCTGGCTGCGGCTCCTGGACACGCTCTTGGCGATGAGCGCTGGTGTTTGGGGAGGGCCTGGTTGGAGGTGGTCCTGGGGGTCAGGACCCAGAAGGGCATTCGCAGCGCTGTTCTCCTCTGTTCCCGGCCAGCATGCTGCCAGTGGTTCCACCTAGGAGCCCCCGATCCGGACGGAAGCCCTGGAGCCGTGAGCCGCTGTCCCTCCAGGCCGCAACGATGGCGCTGACCCCGGCACAGGCTGTCTGTGTGAGCTGGAGCTGGGGCCCGGCTAGTGCACCAGGAGGGGAGCGGGCAAGGCCCTGGGCCACGGAATACCGTGGCCGGAGAAGCCCGTGCCCAGCCACTTCCTGCCTGTCCCTGGTAGCCCAGTTTGACAGACGCCGTGATGGCTGCTGGGCGTGCAGTAGGTGCAGGGGCATCGGTGCGTGGCAGAGCCCGGGGGAGATGCCCACTTGGTGGCCAGCGTGAGAAGGGGCGGCAAGTGGCAGGGCAGCACCCTGGGCCCCCTGGGCCTTGAGTCTCAGTTCTGCCCTCCAGGGCTGCCAGCTGTCAATTCCGTGGTTAGTTCCTTTGCTACCCTTCAGTAATAACTTGTTTTTGTTTCATTCGTGGATACAGGGTCTTGATGTGTAGCCCAGCCGGCCCCAAAGTCACAGCAGTTCTCCTGCCTCAGCCTCCCGAGCGTCACACCCAGCCAACTCTTTTGCGCCAAACCCAGCCAACTCTTTTTAAAGTTCTGTGGGATTTTTTGCTATGGATATATTTTGCTTCTCCTGGTTTTACTTTCTGTAGCTTAATAGCTTGCAATGTTATTCGTATTTACACTTGTTATTCGTGGTTTGATGACAGAGGAAGCTGACAGGAGGAAACGGTACGTGTGTCTCTCAGTGGCTGGGCTCGGTCCATGGATAATGAGGCAGTGTCTTCAGTTCTGGGGCACTAGGAAGGCTCCAGGCCTCTGCACGCCCGGCCGCTTCTCTGTGTTTAAATTTGGAGACAGGGCCACACCTGTGATGCCTGACCAGGTGGCACAGACCTGTCATCTCAGTAACACAGAAGGCTGAGGCAGGAGGTTAACACATTAGAGGTTAGTCTGCACACCTTAGTGAGCCCCTATCCCAAAATAAAACAGGCCGGGACGCATCTCGGTAGAGAACTCGCCCAGCAAGCACGAAGCCCTGGGCTCAGTCCAGGGACAACCTTTAAAAAACTGCGATTCAGGAAAAACAGTTCCATCCCGACTGTGTGAAGTGTGGGTGCCACCACCAGGCTGAGCTCTCAGGGTCAGGCTGGGGCGCCAGGTGGCCAGCTAGGGGCCGCCGGCATGGGCACCAGTGTTCCTGACCCTATGGCAACAGCAACCAAAGCAAATGACAGAATCATGGATGCCCATAGACAAACACCCAGGGGAGCTGCTGGGTTGAGCGACCCTGTAGATGTCTGCAAGTGGGGGGCAGATCCTCTAGTTTTGGATGTAAGCTTGTTTTTTTGCCTTTTTTGCAGACTATGAATAACTGTCTGGATTTCTGCAGCTCTCGGCAGCAGCTGCCGGCTGTGGCCCTGTGCATGCCAGTTCTGCTTTAGCCTCTGAGCAGCTGGATCCCCAGGTGAGCAGGACCACTTGGTTGTTCTTCACTATGGTTTACAATCCCAGGGCTGCAGCCGGTAGGTAGCTTCCGCGTGGAAGGCGGGTGCTCAAACAAACTTGTGACCCTCCTGCCTCAGCCTCCCTGATGGTTCAGATTTTGGCCTGTACTGTGTCTGACTCCTCATGAAAAGCCCCAGCCATGCCTGGCATCCTGGTCACCATCTTCTTCGTTGTGTCAGGTTAGGCTTCACTGTGGAGTGCTGACCTAAAGTCTGATGCGCAGCAGCACCCTCTTCCTGTACCCTTGAATGGTGGCCAGCGAGCCAGGAGAGGATGCCCCGGCCTGGATGCCTGTCCCTGAGGCTGGGCCATCTACTCAGGAACTGCTTCTGCTGCATGGATGCTTTTGGAAGCGGCCTTAGCCTGCACCCCCTAAACCTCCACCCGCCAAGTCCCAGAGCTCCCCAGGCTCCAAGGTCAGTCCCTGCAGCCTCAGGGAAGGGATGGAAAGTGTCCCCTGCAGCGCGGGCCCACAGCGGTGACACCAGCGCTGTGGCTGCAGAGATGCGGGTCAGCTGGGTTCCAGGCCAGGGCAGGGCTCGGGGAACCTCAGTCCTGTCTGCACTCCACTCATGGGAGGGAAGCTGGGCCTCGGGGCCTCCCCCCAGGCCCTGCTGCCCTCCAGGTCCCTTGGCTCTCGGCTCCATGGGTGCAGCCAGGAGCTGTCTGCAGTGTGGAAGCGTGCTTTTCAAATCATAAACTGTTTTATTTGTTGTTGTAAATTTTAAAAGCAAAGGGGACAGAGATATGAAATGTCAATATTTCATATCTATTCATTTTTAAGCCACTGGCAGATTTTAGGTTTTTAAAAAGGTGCATGTATTATTTTTCAGATGAGGACCACCAGGTCATTTTTATTCCAGAGATTTCTGCCAAACCAGTCCTGAAGGGGCTGCAAACTGAATGCTTCTCTCCTGACCTTAGGAAAGCGGCGTCCAGAGTAAGTAATGAGACCATTAGAGAAAGGAGAACCAGCAGTTCTCAGTCTTGGAACCATGTTTAAGCAGAGTGAGTCCAACCCAGCTGTTACCGCGGGAGGAGACCAAGGAGCAGAATGCTTTCAGCTTGGGGCCAGGACGGAGCACAGCAGTGTAAGTGACTGCCTGGCAAACTCAAGTCCTGGGTTTGATTCCTGGTACCAAAAATAACTGCTTCCAGCTCTGCAGGGTGCTGTGGTTCAGAGCCAGGCTCAGAAGCCCCGAGTCAACTCATCCTATACTAGGAAGGAAATACACCCAAACGGGAAAGGGGGAGGGGAAGGGAGAGGAGAGGAAAGGAAAGGGTGGGGCGTTAGACTGGAGCACCTGGTTCCATGATGAGCCGTCTCTGTAGAAGCGGTGAATCCCTTGGCTGGCTCTCACCCCAGATGGGCGACCTGCTGCCCCAGCTCCCAGTCCTGAGGCTGTTGCCTCCGGGATACCTTGGCAGCTGCTGCCGCTTGAGCTCCCGGCACCGAGGTAAACAGCTGCACCTAGTTCCTGGTGGTGACGCCTGCTTTAGGGATTAGAAACAGGTGCCAACTGCACAGGGCACCGACGGTGGATCCCTGCAGGAAAAAAATCTCTCACTCCACACACTGAGGGTCACCACCACCACGTGGGGACTTGGCCGAGGGCTCCCCAGCCGCTCTGAACCCTACAGCTGTAGCTGCCCTACAGTGACACGTGTGGTAACTGTGGTAACCCAAGCTGTGTACGCAGAGAGCCTCCGGGTGCCCCCCTCTCCCGGGACCCAAGAACACAAGCACCACAGTGACAGCATGGGTTTCATGTGCACCGATACCTCTTTAATATAGAGAGCTCTACAACAGATACCTCTAGGAACTTTACAATTAAATTAGGTCCATAATTCCTCTATGCTACTTTGGTCTCTATATTTGAACAGCACAGCAATTAATTCTGAAGATACACAATCAAACAACAGGATCCCATTTACAACAAGCACATTGCATAGCAGACTAAAGACACATTCAACCATGCAGTCCAGTGTCAATACCTAAACGATAAATAATGCTTTTATTCCAAAACATCTCTGAAAACCGGAATAAGCTTTTAAGACTCAGTGCTCACAAACATGCAGAAAAAGGGGTACATTTCCATTCTTCCTGAAGGAATGTTACAGAATGCCCGCTTTTTTTTAAACACAGGATGGGTAATTACACCAAATTCTAGTATTTTTCACTGCTCTGCCTGCCTTCCAGTGTCTGTCATCAGCCTGCCCCACAGCACCAGTGTCCTGCCGGCTGGGAGGGGAAGGGACATGGGCTCTCTCCATGTGGCACTGGACACCACTGGGCCGAGCAACCGTCCCCAGTGGAAGAGCGACCCCCAGTGGACCAGGGTCACTAGGCCCAGCTCAGCCCAAGTCTGTCGAGGCCTGTGGCCGCATCCTCACACTTACCTAGGCACCGTCCCCTTCTTCCCGCTTACGACACTCTCTGTGGGCTCTGGAGGATGCAGAGACTGAGGCTGGAGGGGCCAGAGGTGGTGTGGCTGCTTCTCTGTCTTGGCCCTTCCTGGCCAGGGCTGGCATCCAGGCCAGGCAGACGCACATGCCTGCAGAAGGGCGACCCCAGAGCTCTGCCAGCACCAGCCTTTGGGGCTCTCAGTCGGGGCTGAAGGTGCACAGGGCTGCACCCATGAGCAGGGAGCGCCCAGCCACAGCTAAGGCCGTGCTGCTCACCACGGAGGGTGCACGTTCCAGCAAGGACCACTGCAGTGTCTGAAAATGCACGCTTAAAAATCAGTCTGAATGTGTGGCTACGCACGTTATGGTCAAGAGTAAAAACCTCGGCTGCACGAGCGCTGCCCTGTGTGATGTGAACACTCACAGCACGGAACGTAGCCCAGTGATGGTGCCAAGGCTGACTGTTACTGAGCCCCAGGGGCGAGGCTACTACGTGTAACTGCTTGGAAAACTGGAAAGAAATTTCACAGGTTAAAAAAAATAAATTAAAAAAAGAAAAAAAAAATTGGAAAAGTGTTACTTTAATAAGTAGCCAAATGAGAGCTGTTTTTTAAAAAAAGATTAAGAATGTAAAAGTACATCTTAATATTTAAAAAGCAGTTTTAAAAATCTATAACAACTTTATGACAAAAATCTGTGTCTGAAAAAGGCCTGTAAAAACAGCAGGACGGAACTGTCCTCGTCCCCACGGACTTTTCCTTGTCACAAAGCGTGTGCATCTTGGGACCCACACGTGAGGTGGAAATAGGTGTCTATAAAATGGGAGGAGGCTGTGGAGTCCGCTGGCTTCTCACTGTGGCCGGCCTGGCTGCAACGGGGCAACACCGTGGGCTGGGCCGGGCCGGGCCGGGCACTAGGTCTGCTGCCTGCGCTTGGCCGACCGCATCTTCTCGAAGCGCGACTCCATCTCCTCCAGCACCTTGGGCGTGTAGCGCACCACCAGCTTCACCTTGCCCTGGGCGGCCTTCAGCAGCTCCACAGCCTTCTCGTGGTGCTCGCCCTCAACGCTCTGGGGGAAGAGGGGGTACTGCTCAGGGCAGGGAACATGGGAGCTGACTGCTAACCCTGGTGGCAACACTGCCTGAGTAACAGCCCCATCCCCCGCGCCCTGGTTACCACACAGCAGGGACAGCATATCCTGCACTCCCCTGCAGGGCATAGCTCCAGTGCCAGAGCCCGCTGCAGGTCATGCAGGGCGCAGAGACCACTCAGCACCCAAGTCGCCTCTGCGGCACAAGTCCCAGCTGAAGCGTCTTAACAAGATTGCAGGGCCAGGACTTGACAGCACCCCCAGGCCTGGAGTCAGGGCTCCAGCCCTCCCTCCCCACAGCTCCTTCCTCTCGCTCACACGCGCCCCCACGTGGCCACCACGCGCCACTGCAGCGCGACACTCACCACTCCGTTCACAGAGAGCAGCTGGTCTCCCCGCTTGAGGCCCCCGTGGCGGTCAGCGATCCCACCTGGGATGATCCGGGAGATGTAGATGGGCGAGTTCTGCTCCTTGCCCCCCATGATGTTGAAGCCAAGCCCCTCCTCCGTCTTTGGCAGCTCCACCACGCGAGGGTGCGAATGACCCTCGCTGGCCGCAAAGGCAGCCACGGTCGCCTGAGAGGAAGCTTGGGGTTAACCACGTCCCTGTTCACTGTGGCTTTTTTGTCTTTGGAAAATACTCCACCTGCTCATAACCTATCCCAGTATGACTTGTGGGCCACTAAACTACAGGGCCCAGGCCCGGCCCAGTCAGAGCGTCTGCCTTTGGATGGATGTGCAATGTGCCCGCCTGAGCCAGGGCCGACGCGGTTTCAGTTGCCATCTCTCCACCCTGCAGGGCTGGCCGGGCTGAACCAGGAGCTCTCGGCCAGCGTTCATCCTCTCTGTGTCCCAGGCGAGCACGTGCGTCTAGGTGCCCCAGTCAGCTGCAGAGCTGTGGACACTGACATGGACGTCGGGCATGACGCAGACCTGACAGCGCACTGCCGGCGGAGGACGCCTCCCTGCCCTCGCTACACTGCATGAGGAACATTATGAAGCCTGTAAAAACACCCACTGTGCACACAAGTAACGGAGTTTGAAAGATCCCTGTGTTAGTTTTTGAAACCCACCCACTGTGTGTAGGACCAGCTTCTCCTCCACAGGGAACCCCAGCTGCTTACCTTGGCGGTGGCATTGGCTCGAACCTCGGGGCTGCTGCTGATGTCTACCGTCTCGTACACGTGCTCGTACACCTGCAGGGCAGAGGTCAGCATGTGTCAGGCCAAGCTCCCTGGGATGTCAGTGAGTGGCAAAGGTGTGCATCTTGGTGAAGCTGTTTTCATATTTGCTATTTATATTTCCTTTGTGAAAATTACTGATATTTAATAAAAGTTTAATTAAAAAGCCAAACGTTTTCCTATGAAAATTTCCCAAACAAGAGAGGAACATGGTCCAGTGCTCCTCCGAGGCCTGCTCTCTCAGGTGTCCCGAGCCCCAGAGCTGTGCCAGACCTGTCTTGCCCGCCCCAGAGGCCCCGCTCATGCCTCACCTCACGCACGGCGCTGCAGAACTCGCTCTGCAGGACCCTTTGCAGTGCCTGCAGCTTCTGTGGTGGCACCTCCCCGCTGCGCTGCAGCTTCTCCAGCAGCTCGATAGCTCTGCAGATATCTAGGGACCCAGGAACAGGACTGACTGAGCAGGGACCTCTCCGGGGTAACACAGCAGCCGCGAGAGTTCCTGGCCCCAGACATGCAGGAGGTGGAAAAATGGGGCAGGGTGGGGGGGACCGGTGTTCACAGGTGTGCACTTGCATGGACAATGGGAGTGCAAAGTCAAAGCATGCCAAGTTTTACAGATTAGAAAATGATACTGGCATTAGAGACGTGCAGGCCCTGAAAGACAATCTGAGAGCCACCTGGGAATTGACTGAGACACCAAATGGCACAGGAAAGGCCCGGGGCTCAAGCATGGCACAAAGCAACCTGGGCTGCAGTATCCAAGCAACTATCAGCCAACAAACATTTACTTAACGAACGTACATACGTCACAGGTGCCACAGCCCTTAACCCTGCCAGAGACTGTTCCTTTCCCAAAGGGACATTCAATTCACTTGCAGGTAGGAATTGGCCAGCCACTGGGGTGGCCAGTGGCCAGCACGCAATTAGCAGCGGTATACATGAGTGAGATTAGCTGGTCCGTTTCAGCCCAGGATAGCTGACAGTGTTTCTAATTCAGACAGCTCAATCAAACACTTGTTCACGAGTTAGAACACAGAAACAATCAGCTGGTCAGTGTGGCCCCAGCGCCAGCCGTGAGTGCTGAGCGAGCCATTCCCCACGTCTTAGCGCTGAGGAGCAACAGCGGCTGTCCTCTAAGGGATGCTCAGACTAAAGCAAGGGCTATGTGGACGGGGTCCTGGCACCACTGACTCTAGATGACAAGAGGCTGCACACACTTAAACCCATGTGTCGGGTATGGTACATGACTATTGCTGTGAGGATATGTTCTAGGAGTTAAGAACCACAGAAGACTCCCTCACGCTACCATCCTATTCATTTTTCCCCCTATTTTCATACCACAGGGTGCTTAGTACACCTACTAATCTATTCCTGGACCTCTGACTTCAGTGGAAGGCATTCCTACACATTATAATAATAAGCTGTACCCAGTGTATTCAATTTCAGGTAACAAAAACCAAAGCTGAACGCTAATCAAATGTGACAGAAATGGACCTTTCCCATTCCAATTTCCCACAAGCAGAATGGCTGGCAAATGAGGCTACGGGTCCATCAGTTACTTTTATATCACAATATGAAAGCTGTAGGAAACATTTGTTCAACAGAACCGGGGGTGGGGTGTAGCTCAGTGGTAGAGCACTTGTCCATCATGTACAAAGCCCTGGATTTCCTCCACAGCATCTCAAATAAGTATGTCAATAAAATGAAATTCAATTCACAAAAGATGAAAAAAGTAAAATGCTCTTTACCAAATCTAAACTGTACCCAATGTGTACTCAAACTGTTTCAATGAACTTTGATGATTTAAGATCTCATTTAAAATGCAGGATTGTCGGGAGTATTTGTTAAAAGAGTCTCTTAGAATCCTGAGCAAGAATCAGGATTCTTGCTGCAATCCGACCTTTTTATCCAGCTGAACGCCCTCACTGGTGCCTCATCTTTCCCAGGGTGCAGAAGAGTCTTTAGAGGACCTGAGAAAACTCTCTAATGGCAAAATACAAAGCTGTGACTTTCAAAGCTAATGCCACAGGGTGAAGTTTCACATTCTGTGCACCATTTAAAAACTATAAAAGCCTGCCAACACATCAGAATCCTACAGCTCCGGTTTCAATGAGAAAACACCTACTCCTGTTCACACTCGTCACTATTGTCTAAGTCTGAGAAAGCCCATGTCACAGTCTTAAGCCTAACTTAGCAAGCCTCCCAAGCAGCCTCTCTTCTGCTGTAAGATGATACTTTCATCAGTGACCTGGTGGGCTGGAGAGAAACAATCTCTGTTATAAAAAACGTTTCCAAATGGTGAACACCATAAGGAGTATGTTAACAATCCAAAGTGCACATTTGTCTGTGGGAAGGCATGAGGAGAGAGGTTGCTCTATGTAGAAAAATTCTAAAAATGTATTTCCTTTTTAAAAACATTAATATTCAGACTGTAACTGCATATGTTCATAACTACATATGTGCAAAGTAACTTCAATCTCTGTGCTAAACTTTGCTTACCGATAGTGCTGAGAGTGTTTCCTTGGGACCTGTTGACAATCATCAATGATTGCTAACGCTGATGTCAAAAACACGCTTTAACTGTTTAAGGACGTAGGGAGAACTAAGTGGAAGGCCAGACTCTAACAAGGACCCCTGCGAAGGGCGCGGCCAGGTATTTCCACAGGCTTCTCGCTATCTGTACAGGTTTGCTCTTCCTGACTATCTGGCTCCAGGAAGCCATCAACCAACCACAGTCTGCAACTCTGGATTTGTAAAAAAGTGTCAATGCGTTCGCAAGTGTTTTGCAATCAGCCAGTATCCTGGTGAATTACGTAATCTCGGCTTTACGATCAGGTCCGCGGGATCTTCTGAAAGCGGACTTTCCATTCCCGGGAGGGGCACCGGAACTAGGAAATACCTCTCGAGCCAAGTGCAGGTGGGTGCCGGGGACGGTCCTACAGGTGCGAGCTCAGAGAGACAGCAGCGGAGCTGCGTTGCCGCGGGCCACGCGTCCGGGAAGTGTGTGGCACCCCGGGTTGCCCGAGATTGGGTACAGCGTGACATCTGCTCGTCAGACTCGTGGGTCCCCCTGGGAAGTGGTCGCCCCTGGCATCACCCCCCAGGACTGTCACTCCGTGCGATCGCAGGTGAGCCTGGCTCTCCACAGAAGTCCAGCAGGCAGGCGCCCTGCCCAGGCCGACCAGACGAGCTGCGGAGGCGGCCGGCTCCCGGCAGCCCAGCAGCCCCCTCCCCTCTGCTTTCCTTCTCACCGGCGACCCGGCTATTTCCCGTTTGGGCGCCGACCCGGCCGCACTCACCCCTCTCCAGCCGCACAGGTTCTCCCAGCGCCGCCATCTTCCCTGTCCGCGACTAAGGCCCACCGGAAATGACGACTGGGCGAAGGCGGGGCGGCACCCGCAGAGACCGGAAGTTCTCTGGGTGAAGTATCGCGAGAACTCAGGCAGGGGCGCTAGGCTTCTTGTATGTCAACTTCCGGTTCCGCTTCCGGCTTCTGAGTTTTTTTTTTTTTTTTTTTTTTAAAGGCTATTTTCTCCCGTTCTTGTTCGGCCCCTGGATTTGTGCGCCGTTGCTTGTGGGCTGGGTCCTTTGCTCACTGCAGAAGAGTCGGGCAGCTTGATTCTTGGCAGCTTTCTGACCCTAGTTTTCTACTGAACCACCCTTGCTTCAGTTTCCCTATCTGTACCGCGGGAAGACGGGCTCTGAAGTCCTTTAAATTATTATGAGTTTGCGGGTCACGGGGCTTGGACTCGGACCCTTCACACACAGTTACATCTGCAGCCCTTGTTTATTTTTTAAATTTTGAGACGGGTTGCCTCTCCAAGTTGCCCTAGCTGGCTTCAGATTTCTGACCTTCATGCCTCAGCCTACGAGAGCACCTAGTCTTCTAAATTCCTAAACTCTAGGGTCAGGTGGGAGTTAAGCGTGGGGATGACATAGCGTATATACTAGTTTTGGGTCTCTGCTCAGTCTGGAGTAGGTGTTGGAGACAGAGACTGTGAAAGGGAAGTTCCCGGGGTGCGGCACAGGCGTTTGGGGCTCGATCTTAAGGTCCTCCTGCCTCAGCCTCGCCGAGTCCTGGTATTACAGTTATGTGACACAATCCATGCCAGAAGGAGGTAGAACTCAGGGGCAGCCTACCACCAGGCTACACCCACAGCCCTCTACATTGCACTGAGACACGGGCTTGTCCTGGAGGGACTTGAACTTGTGGTCCAGCCCCCTTGGCTTTGCTCGGAATTGGGACCCAATGCCCAGTGTAATCTTTCTCCAATTTTACAAGCCCTGCCGAACTCGCTTTTCTGGTTCCTGGTGAAAAGCTTTGCTTTCCCCCATTGTTGCTTTCTCCTCTGGCGGCCAGCTTCCCTGCTCTAGTACACAGGACATGGTTAGCCCTTGTCCCAATACATCTGTGCGCAGCCAGTGTTTGTTAAAGGACTGCAGGTTTGCTGGCAATACCACATGGAGCAAGATGAATGCAGAGATCGTCCTTTTGGTTCAAATCTTTCCCTTCCCAGTCTCACTGCAGTCCTTGGTTGGCCCCCGGAGCTGTGTACATGTGTGTCCGCCCACATGACTTTACCTCGCAGCTCACTTTTGCTCTGTATTTTTTTCAAGCTTTTCTTGTAGGTGTTGTGGATAATACTAGTGCCTGTGCCTTTACGTTCACTACTTTGCTTTTTCAATATCGAATAGTCTCTTACTCCCCTGCAGTTCTTCTCACACCTTGGAAATTTATCTCTAGTAGTTTGGTTTAGGAGTGTGTGTGTGTGTGTGTGTGTGTGTTACATTTTCCAACTCTTAACCTCCTCAGTCTTTCCTATAGCTACTTAAACATACAGAATAAAATGTAATTTTAATGTCTATAGGTGCTAGTTCTATCATTGGTACTACTTCTGGTATTTTTCTGACTGGTTTCCTTACGGGCTCACGGTTTCCTGCTTCTTGCATACCTGCTAATGTTTTTTAATAGAATGTCAGCCACTGTGAAATTTACTCTTTTGCAAATAATTTTGTCATTTTGAGGCTTGAGTTTAATCTTGGGTGGAACCAGTCTGACCTTTTGTGTAGGGCTCAGTGAATCCCAGTACTATGGCAGTAGAGTACTCTTAAATTCTACCCACTGTCCCTAGTAACTATATGGCTTTTCTACTCTAGTAGGAATAGGAACTATTCTTATAAATTTGGAGTTGTGGATTTTTAAATTTTTCTCCTTTTGAGTAGCTTCTTTTCCCGGTTACTTACCACATAATCATGAAATTTCAGAGTTCCAGGGATAAATAGAAGATCCTGAAGTTTTCCGCATAGAATGACAGGGTGTGTTCTGAGGACAGGGGATCAGAACTCTGTATGCTTTCTCACCAGCATTGAAAGCTAGGACACAGCTATCACATATGTGGGAAAAAAATTACAGGGTAGAATTTTATATCTAGCTGTATCATCCTTCTAGGACTACCATAAGAAAATATGGCTTTAAAACATACCAGGTATTTATTGTGTCACATTTTTGAAAGCTAGGAATCAGAAATCGGGATATCAAGGCCCTCTGAAACTGAGGCCCAGGCTGAGAGCAAAGCCCTGAGAAGCAGAAGCACTGAGGGCAGAAGACAAAGGCCTCAGCTTCACTAGCAAGAGCAGACTCTGCTTCCTCTGCTTTCTGTTCTAACCAGGCCCTCCGGGGCTGGGTTAGATGGTGTGTTCCCAGTCTTCTTGACTTGGTTCCCCCATGCAGGTGAATTCCTGCTGTAGAAACACTGTCGCTGACCTGCTCAGACACAGTGTTTTACCAGCTCAGCATCCCTTAGCCCGGTGAAGACGACCTCTCAAATTCACCACTGGCAAACCATGTGGGGCCCAGGAAGAGAGAAGCCAGTTCACCCTTCCCGTGAGCCAACCAGCAGCGCACAGGCAGAGAATCAAGAAGCACCCCCTCACACACACACTGTAAGCAACCAGCTGGTTCGGAAACAAGCTGAGCTGGTAGCAACCGAATGCTTGTATTGTTTGGTTGATTTTGCAGGCGTAAGGCCAGTAGTCTGAGCATCTATTAGGATAACAATATGCAATATAGAATTATGGGGAACTCATCTGTCTTGTTTTTGAAATCCAATTTTGTTCTCACCACTTTGTTGTGTTCTTTTTTTTTTTTTATTTTATTCAGTGTTCTGTTTAGATTGGTTTTATTCTGTTTTGTATTGATTTTACTGTATCTGAGGGAATGGACAACTATTATGAAGATAAGAGATATTATGGTAGCCATTGTAGATTTCCTATTATCCTGCTTCCAAGTTCTGTACTACGTTTAATGTTTTGTTTTGATTGGCTTTATTCTGTTTTATTTTGTTAGGTTTTATTCTCTCTCTCTCTCTTTTTTTTTTTTTTTTTGGTACCGGGATCAAAGTCACAACCTCACTCTTGCTAGGCAGGTGCTTATGCTACTGAGCTAAAAATAAAATTCACCACGGCAGTCCTGAGGAGTAGCCATGTCACAGACCTGCAGGGCAAGTCACCCTCACAATGTCACAGGCACGTGGACAGCTGAGCAAATGGAAGGAAACCAAGCTGTTCTTGGAAGAACCAAAAAGTCCTCCAAGAAAAAAAACAGTGGGGTGTAAAAGGGTGCACTGCATGTGGCCTAAGTGGGTTTCTTGGCTATAAACCACACAACATGTGTAACACTGACTTTTTAAAAAGATGTATCTCATTAAAATGAAAATTAGATAACCATAAATAGTAATCAGAATAGTAAGATAACTATATTGTGCATTATTTCAGAATCTTTATGTTAACCTCATGGTTTCATGGCTAACCTGACTGCAGATGCTGCCCGCTTGAAAAGCAGGGATGCCTTGGAAGCGGTCATTAGTTGGGTGACTTTCCCTAGCTGGGGCTGTGATCTGTGTCCCCCGAGCTGCTCTCCCGCTGTCCCCCATCAGATGCCCAGGCCTGGCTCAGTCAGCTCTGCCTCAGGAAGTAGGGGTGATGGTTTACCAAGGACTGGACAGGGCTGGGGCTGACACTGGCCTGGTCCATAGAGGGCTGGGGTGGTGACCAGGCTGCAGGTGCCCAGGAGCCCCGCACTGGCCCCTCTGCCTCTGCCAGGGCACTGAGCTGCTGCGCCTGCACGCAGAGGTCACGCATCTCTGCACAGGCGGCCACGTAAGCACTGGCTTCATTCAGCACCATTGAACCTGGGGGACTCACTAAGCCAGAGGCTTAGGGAGAAGTTTCTGGGGCTCCTCCTCCTCCTGCTCCTCTTCCTCCTCTTGCTCCTCCTCCTCCTGCTCCTCCTCCTCCTTCTCCTCTTGCTTCTCCTGCTCCTCCTCCTCCTTCTCCTCTTGCTCCTCCTCCTCCCCTTTCTCCTCTTCCTCCTCCTCTTCCAGTTTCTCTTCTTCCTGTTTGTCCTCTTCTTCCTTCTCCTGCTCCTCCTCCTCTTCCAGTTTCTCCTCTTCTTCCTGTTTCTCCTCTTCTTCCTCCTCCTCCTCCTGCTCCTCCTCTTCCTCCTGCTCCTCCTCCTTCTTCTCTTCTTGCTCCTCCTACTTTTCCTCCTGCTCCTCCTACTCCTCCTCCTCTTGCTCCTCCTCCTCCTCCTCTTCCTCCTCTTCCTCCTCCTGCTCCTCCTTCTCCTGCTCCTCCTCTTCCTCCTGCTACTCCTCCTCCCCCCACCCTGCTGGGAATTGAACCCAGCCCATGGTCATCGTGAGTTTAGCAGAATCTACCTTGTGAATTCTCCAGTGATTCTAATGCAGCCTGTTTGGAGGGTCTGGAAGAGTATTTTTAGGGCTTTTAACATCTAAAATTCTGTTTCTCTACAAAGAAACAGGTAAATTTTTGCATTATTTTCATTATAAAAGAATACAGTGCTTTTGAGCCACTTGTCATCCCAGCTCCAGGGCGGCTAAGGCAAGAGGATGGTGAATTTGAGGCCATCTGGGTTATAAAGTGGGACTTTGGCTGGGTCTGGTGGCACACGCCTGAGATCACAGCATTCGGGAGCCTGAGGCAGGAGGATCACTGGATATTCAAGGCCAGTCTGGCCTACACAGTGAGTTTAAGACTGGCCTATACTACATAGGGAGACCTTGTCACAAATAAACAAATAAGGGGATTTTAAACAAAACAAAACAAATTAACAAGGGCAATCGTTGTAGCTGATTTTAAAATTAATTTTAAATAATCTGAGGCATGCTTAAGGAACAGAAAAATGTTAGAAGGTGCTTCCAAGGGGGGCAAATGTGATTCCCAATAATCAAAACAGGCAAAGTGGGGAGTTCTTTCCTAAGGAGCCCCTGTGTGTCCCTCTGAAATCAGTAACGACCACCTGCGATGGGAGGGGCCTGGCGTCTAACCCTGTTCAGTGGAGAGGAGAAGCTGACCTGGCGCCCCCCCACCCTGCCCTCTCGTGAAAGAGGCCCCCCTTCCAGGGCTGCTGCCAGTGATGTCCGGCCCTGGGAATGCGGGGGATTTACAATTAGAACAGGAAGTCTGGGCCCGAACAAATCCCAGTGAGAGCTGCACTCTGCAAAATCAGGGTTTGCATGGCAGCCGGAGGCCCAAGTGGCCACTGGGGCGGAGAACTTGCCCGGCCCAAAAGGAAGTGGACACTGCGTGTGAGAGGCTCGGCAGGAGGAGCAGGCTGGCCGGGGCAGGGGCCACCTTGGATTGGAGAAAGTGGAGCGGAGGACCCGCTGGCAAGCTGCTCTGATAGGGCCGCAGAACCCAGAACAGCAGGGAACAGGCCCTGCACGCGAATCTGCAGGAGGCCGCGAGCGCTGTGCATGCGGGTGGCAGCCTGGGGAGCCCACTCTTGGGTGAAGGGGCTGCGTAGGGCTTCGCCAGTACAGTGACAGCCCAGATGGCTCCCTTTTCCCGCGCTGGTTCTGTAACCTATACATCGGGAGCACTGGCTTCCTCTGTTTGATGGAAATGACACCAGCCTGTGTAAAATAAACACACCTGCACCTAAATTAATATATAAAGGTACTTGGCGTGAGGCTGAGGACCAGCCTGATGCAGCACAAGCAGACAACGCTTAATACGGGTAAATAGGCATAAGAAAAGTTGGCCTGGGCCGACACGGCTTGTGGCAAAGCCTGTGGCAGGGTCAGGACAGGTTAATCTCGCTGTCTTTTTATTTTTTGGTACTGGGACTCGAACTCAGGACCTTGCGCCTGCCAGAGTGCAGCAGAGTTCCATCCGCACCCTGGGACAGGTTAATCTTTAAGCCAACAGCCAAAGCCAAGGCCAGCAAACCAACCATGAAGTTCCGGTACCTCAAGGAGAGATAGCTTGGCCACCAAGGACTGACACACACACATTCCGTCCAGCTCAGGAGTCCACTCAGCCCTCAGGTCAGCAGCTACCCCTGACCCCTGGCTGATTTCCCAAAAACACATTCTTGAACCTCAGCTGCGTCATTAGTTCACCCCACTGCTTCCTGAGCCCCCCAGCTACCCCACAATCATGCTGTACTCCGGTAAAGGCCAAGGACACGAGCCTCGGGGTCTCAGCCCGTTGTCAGGCTTTGAGCCTTCTGGCGCCCTCATAGCTAAAATCTGTGTTGTCTGTGTTTCATTCAGTCATCAGCCCGAGCAGGAGCTCAGTGGTCCTAGGTCTGGACCCCAATGGTCTGACCCGAATAGGATGACCATATGGGGCAGTCTCCCTCTGAATGCCTTGGAAGGAAAAGTGCACCCAATATCTTACATGAGACCCCCCAAGCCCCACTTCGGGCTCCCAGAGACCTACAGGGAGCCCGCTTCTCCTCCCTGGGGTGAGTTCCCTGTGGCGACGAGGTGGAGGAGCCGCTCTTTGAATGTCAGCTGTTTCGTCATCGCAACGGAGAGGCACAGGTTGCTGTGCTTTTTTGGCAGCCTCCTGACGCACCCTTGCCCTAAATAAATCTGTGTGCCAGGATCTCGTCGCTTAAATTAGCCACCTCAAGCTCCCGGTCCTGCCAGTGCGAGAGACCGTGCCAACGTTCCCAGCATCTCCTGGCAGGGGAGCTGTAGCCTTCTCTTTGGCTTTCCGAGAGTGCCCAGGGCCCATCCTTCCTTCACGGGACAGGGGCTGGGCCTGGGTTTCTCCAAGGAAGGCAAGGGGCTGCTCAGGCTGCTCCACATTTGACCTGTGCTGTGTGTTTCCAGTGGGCACAGTTTCTAGTGCCCGCACTCGCAGATTGGCAAAGCCACCTGCCAGCGATGAGAACCTTTGAAGTTGTTGTCAAACGTCATCAAATATGTTCCGTGATTAATTCTGTGGGCACAGGCTGGTTTTTGCATGGAGTCCAAGATTTGGGATCTGTCACAGTGACTAAATGGCAGCGCATGCTGAATGAATTTGGAATTTGTTTTGTCAAGTGTGGGAACAGGCACAGGGATGGGCCCGGGTCCAGGGGTGTTGCTTGGAATTCTCATTATAGCGATGATGTCGCTTGTCACATGGAGCTGGTGACACTCGTGCCAACTTATGGAAACTCAAGGTGGCCGGGGGAGTACACAGGCCAGGAAAGAAAGGGCGCAGGGACACAGAAAGTGGACGCTGCTAGCTGACTTTACTTAGAGGACATGCGGGTCCCTTAGGGCTGTGAACATCGTGTGTCATGGAAGCAGAGAGTGAGGGAAATGTGCAGCCCTTTCCACGAGGACCAGGAAACCCAGGAGGTCTCCGCGTCTCCAGGAAGGTACAGGAAAACAAGCACATCGTGATTTTTAGAGTTTAGACCCATGATTTTCAGATTACCCCTTAAAAGAAATCTCTGAGCAACAAGAGAATCTCTTTACAATATCCAAGCAAACCCATGCCAAGATGCCAGCTTTGTCTACACAGGAGCTCAGCAGCAGAGCTCGAGTATGGAAAAAACACACAAAATCCCTGGAACTGCAGAGCAACTGAGCACAAGGCTGCCTGGTGTGCACGGCAGGATTCCCCATGGCCTCTGCACCGCATCCCGATGCGGCCAAAGCAGCACATGGGGTAGATTCATAGCTTGCAGCACTGGGGTCCAGAGAGAGCTGCTCAAACCTGCAGTGGGGCTCTGTGTGTTCAGAGGCTGGAAAAAGAGTAGCAGTCAAGAAACTACAATGTCACAATGGAGGGAATGCACGAGCCAAAATCTGGTTTTTTGCAAAGATCAACCCAAATCTTTACCTTTACCTCAACAGACCAAGGAATGAGAGAGAGAGAGAGAGAGAGAGAGAGAGAGAGAGAGAGAGATTATTAAAGTCTGGAATGTCTTAAAGAAGCATTAATATCAGCCTTGAAGGAATAAAAAGGAATATAGAGAAATACTGCTGAAATCAGATAATCAGCCATACTTTCTCATGAGTGTGTGGTACTACTTACCATCTGAGTCATCCAACTTTGTTTTTCAGAGCAGAATATATTTATTGAGAGAATGAAAGCTTCTCTGGGAGAGAGACAGGAGGGGTCCCAAGTGGGTTGCTGAAGTCTCTGTCTTTTCTAGAGACTTTTAGAGCAAAACCACGAGGTGAGACGGGTCCAAGGTGGGGAAACATGGGAACTCGCAAGGTGGGCACGAGGTGGGACAGAACTCTGGGATTGTTCAGGCTAAGTCACCTAATCATTGACATATAGAATTGCATAAATAAATCTGACCGAGGGCTCACCATGTGAATTTTGACCCCAAAGCTCTCACATATAGTGTAAGCATTTGTATTTTCTAAAATCTGTGATTTTTTTTTTTTTTTTTGTGACAAGAGCTCCCAGCTGAGAACTACTAGCCTAGCACCCAGGAGGCGTGGAACAACACTCTTGAATAATGATCCGACACCTATCTGTCAGGTAGGAAGCACACCTACACACAAGCATGAAAGTCCAGAACAACAGTGCATGGGGAGTGAGAAAGAGAAACCCAGAGTCAGGGAATTTAGCACGAGTGTGACAGCCATTCAGGGCCATTTGGGGACTCCGGTTTCTGTGACAACATGTCACTGTGACAGGATATGGCTTCTATAGTCAAAGTCACTCATGTGCTGAGGTGGCTGCAGTGGCACTAGCCATCACATTTGAGTGCACACTGGCAAAAAATGAAAATAAACTGCAGAAGGGTAAACATGCCAGCATCTTTTTCACACTGTTCAGAAGTTCACCTAATATTTTGGCTTTTAGCAACCAAGATGTGAATTCAGTCTGCAGATGAACCTGGAATAAATAAACCTTAAATCTTCTTCCAGGTCCAGCAAACTCCTGTTCATCCTTCAAGACCCTCTTCAAATGTTCCACTCTGTGTTGCAGTTGATACAAGTCATGAATACTGTGTTGTGTTTACAAAAGTGTCTACTTTTCCCAGATACAGAAGAAACCCCTCAGGGATAAGGAGGCATTTGATTAGTCCCTCTGACCCTCTGCATGTAACAAGGTGTTCGATATTTCAGCCCTGCTTAGGGATACCTGCCAGACAGGGTGTGGGTTAGGACAAGGCCCTGGGCCCACACAGCCACAAGCTGAGTGTGGTAAATTAATTTCATATTTTAAGCTTCATCTCTGTGCCTGACTGTCTCCTTCTGAGAGATGACACACTATCAGAAAAGGACAAACCAGATTTGGTGCTGAGCCTCCAATGCAGGGCGGAAATTGTGTCTGAGATGCTTTTAGGGTGTTATTAATTTAACATTGACCTGCTTATTACGGCTCCATCCTTAGGAACCACGTCGCAGCACTGAGGGATTTCCGCAGACCTTAGCCCCGGTCTCCTCTTGCTTCTGCTCAGTTAACCTGACCTGAACCTCCCTCCTCATGAACAGCTGGTAAAATTTTATAGTTTTCTCATCAGTAGCAAAGCACCTCTATCCTCGGGTTGATTTTGTCACATTTGCTTTTGTTTTTTGAGACAGGGTCTCTCTGTGTAATTCAGCCCAGCCCAGCGCGGCAGCCGGGACCAGCAACAAACTGAGGCGGAGAGATAATTCTGCATTTTCTATCAGCCAATCAAATTCGAAAAGCAGGACGAGCTAGATTACTTTTAACAACTTACTTTATTGGAGCCAATTATCAGTCTCTCGAACATGACCACATGTAATCAAGATAAATGATCGGTAGCCACTCACTGGACAGCACAGCTCTGGCATGAGACCTCGAGTCCCTCGAAAGTCCGGGTGAGTTAGAGGCCACTAGGCAGCTGCGAGGAGGTGACACGAGCCCCTTTCCATAACTGCTCAGCCGCATTGTTGCAAACAGACTACGTGGGAAAGGAAAGGACAGAAGAGGCTAGTATGGGGGGGCAGAGAGAGAGTCATGGTTTAGATACAAACGTCCATGTCCACTGTTAAAGTAAATAAACGCTCACATGTATGTAGATATCTGTGTCTGTCTGTCAGTCCGTCCATGTGAGAGTTGCTTTGGGAGTGGTTACATCTGACCAGTAGGGCAAGTACAGCTTCGGGATGATTTTACAGGAAGGAGGCGTCCATGTGGCCGATTCCTGGGCTGGAGCGGCGTCACCCTCGGTGAGCAGGAGGCTGGAAGGCAGAGCCGTTTGCAGCCCAGCAGCAGACTGTGAGGCTGGTCAGATTAGGGTTTTTCTATGAATCCAACCTGCAGAAAGAAAGATGGTGTTGTTGGACAGTGACGAGCCGCCTGCCCCAGGACTCGGTCCCTAGGAACATCCATCACCATGGGCCTCTCTGAAGGACACGGATGGCGGATGAAGAAACCAAGTAGCCGAGGAGAGGGCATGTGGCAGCTCAGGGGGCCGGAAGCCAGCAGGAGCCTGAGGAACGCGTTCCTGGGAACACACCATCTCCTGACCCCTCCTGCTGCTCCATGGGGACAGAGAGCAGAGGAGAGGCGGGGACACTTTCTCCTTCCTGACCTTCTGTCTCCACAGCTCTTCCCATCTTGCCTCGGCCACTGTCTGGATTCCAAGGGACAGGAATCCTGAGTCCCTGAGCCCAGGGTCCTGCTACAGACCCTGTGCTGTCCCTGTGACCCGCCCAGGGCAGGGCTGTCCCTAAGTGGGCAGCAAGCTCTCCTGATCCAGGCTCCAGCCATGTGGCTTCCCATGGTTACCCGTGCTAGGCTGTGCCGAAGGCCACCTCCCCGCACCGTACCCCTGTCCCTCTGCATACACTGTAGATTATGAGTCCTACAGTGAAGGTGCCAGATGAGTTCTCTGGAGCAGGGCGATGCCTGGCTTCCCAGAGGCAGCAGAGAGGCTTTGGCCCATGGGCCTGCAAGCAGGACAGGCTGAGGCAGGACGGCAGGGACTGCCTTCCCTTCCAGGACAACCAGGGCCGGCCTGGCCTCTGCTGGAGCTTGGCCTCGGGCCGCCTGGTTCTGCACATCCCTCCCATGGGAAGGCCCATGTAGCTGGGTCATCCTGGCTCCTAATCCATCACCCAAAGCCTTCATTAAAGAGTGCTTTTCTCTTCACTGACGCCCACAGGAATTTGCCAGCCAGGACGCCTTCACCAGGGCTCCACTGACGTCGGGCTGCAAGTCCCAGCACAACTGAGGGTGGCGGGTGGCAGGCTGAGCCCAGGCTCTCTGCCACTCCTTGCCTGTGAGTGGAACAGATGTCCTTGGCCCTCAGAGCAAAGGGCTGGGCCTGGGCGGTGTGCTCTGCGTTGGACTGTAGTTTCATTCTGTCCGAAGATGTCTGCGGCCGGGTGATGACATTTGGCACCAGGAAAATAACCCGGCTGTCTGGCTTCAGGTCTCTGCAGTGGTCTAAAATCCATCACCGGCCCAGTGCCTCTGGAAGCGGGATCTGTGCCTGTCTTGGGTACCCTGCTGGATGGACCACCACACTGGGCATCCGACAAGGCTCCTCCCTCATCTCCCTGAGGCCTTGGTCCAGCTTGCAGGCACTAGGCTGCTGACATTGACTCTGGGCTGCTCCAGTGGTCTCCCCTCCCTTTCATGCTGCACTGTGGGACACAAGGTCAGGTCCCGTCCCGGGGCCTCGGGATGGGGCCGGGAAGCCAGCGCATCTCTGTCATCTTTCTGTAAGCTTTGGATAATCTGCTTTGATAGTCACCAAAATAAGCCCAGTTGGTGACAGAGTTTCCTCTGTTCTTACCCCTGATGCATGCGTGAGGTCTGAAGGGCGGTGCCAGGTCGAATCGCATTGCTTGTGCTCCTGTAATTCGGTGCAGAAAAAACCAGGGAGCCCAGAGAAGATGGCCTGCACCAGGGCGTCTTACTTCATCTGCTCCTCGACCACCCAAATACGGCATGGTCGCCCCACTCCTGTGAAACACAGCTGCCACTCTCGGGTCAGTCCCTCCTGTGGGGGATGCCGGCCTGACCGCTGCAGTGCGGGCTCCTGTCCTTGTCTCTGTCTGCAGCAGCTGCACCTCGGGTCCTGCCTGGTTGCATTTCCAGCACAGAGGCCTGGTGCTCCCTGTGCGCTGGGCACCCGCTCCGAGCCCCAGGAAAATGGCAGGAAATGAACCAAAACCTGGGCACTGTGCTGGGGAGCAGTTCACCCCACTCTCCACGTTGTTTACACCATGTCCTCCAGATGCGGGCTGACGGCCGAGCTAAAAGACAGCGACCCGTCTTGAGGTGATCAAGGGTTTCCATCCAAATTTGATGCAAAAATTTGATTTTCTCTTGAGTTTTCCACAAAAGGATGCCCCTGCTCGTGACCCATTCTAACTAGACAGCGAGAGGAACGCTGGACATTACACATAGCTGCTTTCACGGCAGAAGGAATTTTGGGAGCGAGGACTTGGGGCCTTGTTGTTCCTTGATTTCCTGATTTTATCCCTGCCAGGAAACGGGCCCCGCAGTGCCGAGCTCTCTGCGGCCACTGTGGTACCGCTCCCTGGCTGTGATCGATCCCTACCTCTTTCTTTCTCCTTTGCACATTTAAGGTATTTTCTGTAAACTATACAGCCAATTCCTCAGCCAGCCTGAACTTATGGTTTTCAGAGGGGATTTTAATTAATATTTGGTGAGTCCACCTTACATCTCAGAGGGCTGAGGGCAGCCAGCTTGAAGGTCCTCTCCAAATCCGCGGGATGAAGTTCACATCTTTTCACAGAATCTTTGCAGAGATCCTGAGAGTTATCTGACATCCTCCTTGCTTTAATGACAATTATACTGAGGCTGAGACGTTACAGCGTCAGGACTGGAGCAATCTGTGCCACCTCCCTATAAAACACTCTGTTTACTACCCGTTCTGGTAGACAGCATTTGCATTTCTCAGAATGTGCTCTTTCTAAAGTTACAGGTACTTCCCCCAACCTGCCAGAGCCCACCGTCTTTGACTTTGAAAAGGAGGTGCATCATCTACCTGCAAAGTCCTGAGCTGCCTTCCATGTGCAGTGCTTCCACACCCAACGGTCCCACTTCAGGACGGCAGGAACGCGGGCCATATTCTGTAGAGACCGGTCTTACTTGGAGTCTCCATCTTTTCCCAGGGCCAGTGCCACATGGCACAAGGCCCCAGCATTGGGCCAGGGAGCACAGCCAGCATGGACCAAGGGTCGGCAAGGCAGGCAGCGCCCCTGCAGGGACCAGGCTGCTGAGCCCCCGAGGTCAGCGGCTTGGATCTAGGAAACGCAGGTGGTCAGCGTTTTTCTTTTTGTTAGTCTGTGTCTGCAAATGAGTACAAATTCATCACAGGGAACTGGCACACACACACACACACACACACACACACACACATTCATTTCTCTCACACTTCCGATGGAAGATATTCTCAAGTTATCATGGGGTTATGGCACTGTAACCCCACCCCAGCCAAGGATCAGCTATATTGGAAAAGTGAAATATAAATCTGCTACTGTGCTAAAAATGTGACTAATTTACTCATATTTTGTTCAAATACAGAGATATCAGTCCAGTGAGTACCTCATTTTATGCAGATTCGATGACTTTCTTAGTTATGACTTAGACTTCAGTTGTGGATGCACTTTTCAAAAACGAACATTAACTCACATTAATGCACCCATGAGTGACTTTCACTGTGATGCTGCTGTACAAGCATGGGTTAGGCTTCAGTTACAACCACCCACCCGACGGCCCCTTCCACGGCCCTTTCCCTTCCCTGACAGTTCTTTCTCACTTTCAGGCTATTTTTCTTCCTCTTAGTTTCCATGGATGACAGCAAACCTGTGATACCTGCCCCTCTGTGTCCAGCTCATTCCACTTAGCGACATGTCCTCCAGTTTCCTACATTTTCCAGTGAACGACATGATGACACTTTTCTTAATGGCCAAGTAATACTCCACAGTGGGCATCGCTGGCCTCACATACACTGTGTATGCTTTGCCCACACATCTGTTGGTGAGTGTTTGCTACTGCGATCCTAATAAATATCTTTTTTGCATGTAGATTTCCTGTAATAATTTTTATTTAAGAATTTTCTTAGTGATGATTTACATTAAATACATCCAGTTGCATTGTGTGGTTAAAACAGAATGAGCATGTAAATAGAGTCTCTCCTTGTCACGTATATAATATATGTTGTAAAATATGTGTTATACATAATCTAACTCTGCTGGATTATGGACTCACTATTGAGCCCAGGCTGTCCTCGGACTTGTGGCGTTCCTCCTGCACTGTCCTTTCTGTTAAAGACTCTCCCTTCTGTGAAAGATCATGTGGGTGCAGATTCTCGCCAGCCACACCCTGAAGAAAAAGCCCAGCGTAAACACAGAAATGGTTCCCTGCTCTATGACTTTGGTCAGAGAACCTGCCTGAGCCCGGAGGAGCCTCTCTGCGGGTGGGAAGTTGTGTCATTTTCCCACAATGGACCCCAGACAGGACCAAAGCCGCCATGACATCGGTGCTAGTTTGGCAGCCAAATCTGCACCGCTTAAAAATCAAACAGTGCCCGGGATGCAGTGCTGTTACTTCCAGATGGAAGGAGCACTGGAGAGGCCGAGGAGCAGACGAAGCCTTGTGAACCGCGCTTCCTTCCACAGCCAGGGAAGCAGACGACTGTCCCTGGACACAGGCCTTACAAAGGTGACGTCTCACGAAGGAGCCTCCAGGCAGACATCATCTGCAGCCATGAGGATGCACTGGGACTCCCCTGGGCAGCCTGGCGGCCCTGGTTTGGGGATAGTGGAGTATGTTCTCCACGCAGAGCCACCTGGTCACTCTGAGGGCCTTTAAAAAGCTGGAAACCCAGAACCCTTGTGGATGGTGTCAAACTCCCAGGTTGGTATGGATGGGCCTTTCACTAATTTGTCTTGCTTTCCTCTGTCCGCTGCAAGGTAGAGCTCCTTCCAGAAGGCCAGGCCCCAGCTCCCAGTTGACTCTACTGGGAGTCAGGGCTGCCTTGGTCCCTGATGCTCCAGAGTAAATGGGGACAAATAAGGACCACATGGTGTGAGGTCCCCCAGGACAACTCCCCGCCGAGCAGTCTGTCCCAGGGCTGAGAGGGTCGTGCCTCTGGAGGCGCCAGGATCCTGAAATGTGACAGCAGGGACCATCGGGGGCACAGGTCTGAAGCTGGCCAGGAGCTGGCCAGGAGCACACCTTGGGCACTGGGTGAAAGGGCACCCCGATCCATAAGAATCCCAGTGCTGGGAAAGCCTCCAGGCTCCCGGCCACACCGTGCTGGGCTCCTGACTCTGGCAGCAGAGCTGTGGCCGAGTCGGCAGTCCTGGCTCTTCTGGTCCCCTGTGCGGTCTCTCCTCTCTGCACCCCTCTTCAAATGGAAACAGACCTTGGGGTCCCCCCTTGCTAGCCAGAAGGCTGCTGGAGCAGAGAAGAGGACACGGGGAGCCAGGAGCTGGGCCCCCCTGCAAACACACTTGGGGGGAGGCAGAGGATCTCGGAGATCTCGGGGATACAGTGCGAGGTGGGGCACTGTGAATAAGAACACAGCTCAGCCACATCGCCCCCCCCCCGCCTTTTTTTTTTTAAGGCAGACCTCAATCTTGCAAACTTCCTGACTCAGCCTCTTGAGTACTGGGATGACAGGTGTTGCCCCCAGGCTTGGCTTCCAGCTTTGTTTTAGGTGTGGACACTGTGAAGATAAACCAGTTCCCCACAAAAACGCAGGCAAGGACAGTGCTGGCCTAATGCCCGCAGCCTTAGGCTGACTCACTGGGGTCCTCAAATCCGGCTCCGGCCAGCAGGGCTGGGAAGGCCGCAAAGCAGTAGGGTCTCTCCTGCCCTCATCCCCTCCGTGGCTCGGATTCCACAGGCCTGGAGGGAAGCTCAGGAAATCTATAATTTTTTAAAAATTTGTTTATTTTGGACTAGGGCTTGAATGCAGGGCCCGGGCAGCCAGCTATATTTCCAGCACTTTTCGTTCTTTTAAAATTTAGAAACAGGGTATCACTAGGTGGCCCAGTTGGGACCTGAACCTACAACCCATCTGCCTCAGCTTCCCAATGTGTTGGGATTACAGATAGGAGCCAGCAGCCCCAGCTGGGAGATCTGTGGGAGCTGCAGTGGGTCTGAGGTGACATCCTGACCTGGGGAGGGTTCAAATAATTCTGCGTTCACAGGACTCTCTAGGGTGGGGACCCGGCATCGAGTTTATAAAATCCTCAGAGACTCCTATGCACAACGAGGCCGAGAGACATTTTCCAGCGTTTCAGCACAGCCAGCGGGGAAGATGGTGCAGGTGGCGAGCGAGAGAAGCAGGTTTGGGCCCTGGCTCTGCCTCTCAGCATGAATCGGGTCAGCTCTCTGAGCCTCGAGCTCTTCTATTTGATGAAAGTTCTGAGTGCTCAGACCTGGGGCCGCTCTAAGACAAGCTTGGATCCTGTGCAGAGACAACCCCACAGCCAACGCAGCCTGGGACCTGGAGCTCTGACTCCTGGCCACTTCTCCGGTGCTGCTGGCCCATTCGGCCCTTGAGCCCCGAGGCCCAGGCAGCCGCTGGTTGCTAAGTGCTGCTCCAAAATGTGATCAGCTGAGCTTCAGAGGGACCTGCTCTCCCCAAAGCATCTTTAGCTCCCCACCACCTCCAGCAAATGGAGCAAAATTTTGGGCCACAACTCTTCTTCCGGAGATGCTGAGCACTCAGTATCCCTGCCTGCCGGTGCCGTCCCTGCCTGACAATGCGTACTGCGAGTGTGGACAGAACCTTCCTCTAACGGGAGGAGGAGGGCGGCACTCGGGCGATCCGCAACCACAAACACTGCCAGAGCGACTGCGCAGTTCTGGATAACTCGCTGTCAGGGTCACACTGAAATCAACTCCCGCAACCCCAGGGCGACCAGACCGGGCGTCTTCTGCACCAGGCTTGGTCACACATCACTCTGTTCCCTGACTGATCGTTACCTCGGGCCTGGCTTCGCCACGCCGCTGAGTCTATTTTTAAACCTCTCTTAATTCTCGGCCTGGAGCAGCATTCTGATTCTGAGAGCGCTGTCCTCGGACTTGTTGCACGTTTACCTGAGACTTCTGCGGAGCCAGTGGTTGGTGAGGTGAAGGCACATGCTCTGTCTCGTGTCTCTGGAGTAAAGCACTACCTGGTGCAAGGCCTGCGCTGGTCCAGGGCTCTCCCCCGGGCTGCGAGGCTTATTTCCTTTCCCAGGCAGGAGGCTTGGCCAGGGAGGTGAATGTCTCCTTTCTAGAGCACTCTGTCTAAGTTTCTAGGAGCAAAGAGATTTTTACCTTGACACAACTATAGATAGGAGATAGTGGAGGACGCAGTGGGGAAATGAGAGACAGAGACGGCGACAGAGTCAGAGACAGACATATTACATGTGAGATAGTACTATGGTTCCTGGGATACAAAAATGAAGAAAACACCCTAGAATACCTGCTTTCATTAAGTTGCCGTTCAAAAGGGGTGTGTGTATATGTGTGTGTGCATGTGTGTAATAAAGAATAACAAAAGAGTAAGCACAGTATAGCAGCATTAAATGGTCGTATAGACTAGAGAAAAATCAGAAGCTGGGCCAGGCGAAGTCCTGGAAGAGAGGAGGCCGTGGAGCTGTAAACAGTTCTTGCAGAGAGGAAATCTGAGCAAAAACTAGAAGGAGACTTGAATGCTGGGCTTGTAGTAAGGTAGTGACCCCCAGTGTCCTGCACTGTGGCCCCCTTTTCTTCTATTTTAATCCTTACACAACTTTTCTCTCCCTGCCTTCATTTCCCCCTTCCTTCCTTCCTTCCTTCCTTCCTTCCTTCCTTCCTTCCTCTCTCTAACCCCCTTCTTCCTTCTTCTTTCGAAGTGTTGAGGACAGAACCCAGAACCTTGCACATACTGGGCAAACGTCACACATGGAGCTGTCTCTTATTTTTCCAATCTGAAACCTGACGTTTTGAGGATTGTATAAGAGAGGAGATGAGGTGTAAGGATGGTTTCACTCCAGACCTGCACTCCCTGTGATTTAAGCCTCTGAGGTGGAGGTGGGGATAGAAGTCTGACACATTCTCCATATGGACAGCGCTTACGCTGGAGGACTGACGGACAGCTCTGCCATGCGCACCCAGGGTTTCTTCCTACCCTGAGGAAGCCAGCCCAGCTGCCAGGGCATCTCAGCAGCGACCTGCTGAACCTGCCCTGGATGGAGGCGATGATGTGAGTAAGCGCAGCGCTGTCCAAGAACCTGAGTCTGCGGTGAAACACCCCCGAGAGGCTACCTATATCCAACTGAGCTCCAAGATTCCACCAAGCAGTTAAAGCGAAGTGTTCATGGGTTCTGCACCTCCTCTAGACATTAGAAGGTGAGCAAACACAGCCAACTGGACTCATGAGGCCAGCTATTCCCCAGATACCAAAAACAGCATGGTGGTACACACCCGAAATCCAGCACTGTGGAGGCTGAGGCAGGAGGAGCCTACCACACATTCAAGGACAGGCTGGGCTACAAGGTACAATCAAGCTCAGCCTGAACTACGCAGTGAGACTCTGTCAGAAAAAAAAAAAGGCCAAAATGTCTCTCATGAACCTAAGTGCAGCAACCTCAATAAAATATTAACAAATTAAATGCAATATACAGAGGCAATAAAATACCATGACTAAGTGGAGTTGACCTGCGAATGCTAAACTCATGCAATATCGGCAAATAGATCAGCGTCACCACCATACTGATGGCTAAAATAGACTTACCAATCAATCTTGTAAATTAATACGGTATTTCCAAAAGAGCCACATCTATCAAAATAAAGGCTCTGTGTAGCATTAATAATGCTCAAGATTTTAGTCTTTTGAGGCAGAGTAAAAAATCGTGAATGTTTTGAAAATTGCCTATTGAAGGTCCATTATTTTACTATCCAGTAAGGAATGAAACTGCACATTGGTGTCCTGAAAATAAAAAAAGGGTTTTCTTTAAACTGAGACTAGAAAAGCGACTTCTCAACTAGATACAGAGCATCTATAGAATGCCTAAGTTAGCAGTATGCCTAACGGCTAAAGACAGTGCTTTTACTCTACTTTAGGAACAGGCTAAGCATGGCCCTTCTCACCATCCATTTCTCCTGGGTAGCTTTTCAGTTAATACAGGAAATAAAAGGCATGCAGATTCCCAGTTGGCATGGTTATTTGTGCAGAAAAAGTTCCAAGGAATCCATGAAAGAACTCTGGGCGCTCCTAAGTGATTTTACTAAGGTTGCAAGTACAAGGTCACCATATAAAATCAAAGGTAATTTTTATGCTAGCAATAAATAATTGGACACTCTGTGTGCATGAGTGCATGTGTGTGTGTGCATGTGTGTGTGTGCATGTGTGTGTGTGTGTGTGCATGTGTGTGTGTGCATGTGTGTGTGTGCATGATTGAATCCAGGAACTTCCTCCAGCTAAGTATATTCTCTACCACTGAATTATATCCCTAGAATCTGGAAACTTAATGCAATTAAAATTTTACATTAGCTTCATAAAATGAAATATGTATAAATCCAACAAAATATGAACAGAGACTGTATTCTGACAACTACAAAATCCTGAGGAAGTAAACGAAAATGAGCCAAATACTTGGCAAGATTCATTATTTTATGGGTTGAAAGATGTAACTCTCCCCAAACTATAAATTTAGTACACTTCTAATTGAATCTCAACAGTATTTTATAGATATAGATAAGTTGAGTCTAAAATTTACACAGAAGTCAAAAGAACCAAAAATAATAGCCAAAGCAATTTGAAGAGGAGTAATAAAGTTAGAAAAGTCCACATTATGATATTTGAAGATTTATAGCGGACCTGCAGCAATTAATCCAGTGTGGTACCGAGAAAACCATAGATGTGTAGATCAGTAAAACAAAACAGAGAACTCAGAACAGATTCACACCAACATGTGCTAGTGGTTTTTCACAAAATTGCAAAACCAAAAAAGTTCAATAGTGGAATCGTGGCCCTGCCGCTGAGGGTGTTGGTTCTGTTTTTTGAGACAAGGTCTCACCGGGTTGCACAGCTGGCCCTGAACTTGTGGTCTTCCTGCTTCCGGCTGTCAAGCCGCTGGGGTTAAGGCCTGGACGCCTATGCCTAGTGACAACTGGTCAACTACCTTGCAAGACATGAACCTTGCCCTTAACCTTGAACCTTAAACGGATGCTCCTTGATTTACAATTTGGCTACATCCCAATAAACCCCTTCCGGATGGAAAATATCAAGGTGAACACATTTTTAACATATTGTCTTAGCTCCTTTACCTGCCCTGGACACAATTCCCAGCACCAACAGTTTAAAGGAGGAGAGGTTTAGTTTGGCTTATGGCTTTAGAGAACTCAGTCCATGTTCTGCTGGATCCAAGGCAGACAGTATGGGGCCGGGTCACATCACGGTGACAGGGAAGCAGAGAGGGAAGGTGGGGCACTCTTTTAGGCCACGTCCCTCGCTCTGCCTGCATCCAGGACTCCACCTCCAGATCGCACAGTGCCAGGCTCTCAGCAGTGGCTGAACCCAGTGATAAGTGTAGTGTCTCGGTGTTCTAATCGTCTTCCACATGTGACAGTTTGGGGTGCCATTTTAGATCTAAACTGTGCTGCACACGTATAACCTACCAAACATCATAACTTAACACCGCCTACCTTAAACATGCTTGAAACATGGACATTGGCCCAAAGCTGGACACAGTGGACAGAGGGCCCTCCGGGAGCACAGGAAGACCTCCTGCAGGGCGCATGGTGGAGGAGGCAGTGTGGGAACAGGGAACTAAACACGCCGCTGATTCCCCCTCTTGGTGCAAATGATTCCTCTAGAATGAAACTTTCAGAAGGGTTCTGGGGTCACGTGCAGGAGGCTGCCCCTTCCCTGTCATTCTGGATAGTGCAGCGGACAGGACAACTGGATGGGAGTTTCCTAAAGGCGATCCCAAAGGGAAGAGTGAGGCCTTCCGGAGGAGACTACCGGAAGCCGGGAGCCCCCTGTGGGTGCTCATGCTGCAGGGCGGAGGCCAGCTTGGATCCATTCGGTTACTGCATTCCTTCAGTTGAATAAGCGTGTTAGTCTCTTTGAGCCTCAGTTTCCCCACCGAGAAGTGGGTGATCCCTGAGCTCTGAAGCTGCTCTGTACGATGGCTCAGCTTCTCGAACCAAATATTTCATGAGCTTCAGGTTTGCCTATTTTATTATTAACTAGGATTGTAGCTCCATTCTGCAGAAAATGGCCCGAGACAGCGCAGGCCCACATTGGCTGGCACAGATAGTTCCTGTCTCCGGTAAATTGATCTCCTCGGTCCGCTTCAGCGAGCACATCCCAGTCCTTCCCTGGAGGGCCAGTGCAGAGAGAGCCAGAGCAAACCACAGAGGGCTGAGCCCAGGTGGGGTGTGGGGGAGACAGAGCCCTAGGAAGGGCCAGCACCTGGGCTGGGCAGCGCAGCCCAGCACGCTGCGGATCGGGTTTCCCGGGACAGAGAGGGGATTAGGCAGTGGGGAGAGGTGACCCCGAAGCTTAGCAAGAGGAAGCTAGGGATCTCCTCTTCCTGCGGCTGGGAGTCGGCGGTGGGGGGCACCTCTGCGGGGCTAGAGATGACGGAGCAGGTGAGGAATGTCGGGCTCCTCTGACTGCTGTCCCGTGGTCAGGGGGTGCAGGTGCTGGGAGAGCAGCTGCTCCTGCTGTCAGCCTGGCGGGCAGCGTAGACCCGCAGGGCACTGCCTTGCCTACCCAGGTGCGCATGCGCAAAACACAGCCCCTGGAACTCGGAGAAAGGAGCCCTTACACTGCTCCAAACTCACTCTGTTCTAGGTATTATCTTTTTTCTTTTCTTTTTTTAGTTTATGGGTTTGTTTCAGTTTGCCTCTTCCTGGAAGTAAAATTCCTGGTAGACCAGGAACCTCACTAACAAACCCTGTGGCCTTCACCCCTGTCCTGGAAAATCATTTCTAGAATTAAAAAATAAAATAAAATAAAAAGCCAGTGCCTGGCTTGGGGCCTATTTCAGAGCTTTTAAATTAGACGCTTTAAGAATAATTGTCTTCAGTTTACAAGACCTTCCGATTTTAAAAGACCAAGTTGGCATATTTCTGCTACTATAATTTTGTTTCTGATTTAATGAATCTCTGGGGGTAATGTTTGGAGTAGTGAAATTTTGTCAACTCGGTCCCAGCATGTTTATCCTGAGGATTAAAGGAAATGGCCATAGATAAATAGAAAGTTTATGAGTTCTGAGGTATCTAGTTTTTGGTATTTGCTTTAATACCCAAAACCAGAATCATTTTGTAAGTGAGTGATAAGAGTTTATTTTTTCCCCAACTATGGTCCATGCATTTAATGGGCTACTCTGTAACCATTAAAAATGTGTAAAGAAAATATTTAATGTATATAACATGCATGAATTCAACCCATGAAGAAGAAAATGGGTGATAAGCAGCTCTGATAAAATATACTTCTTTGAAAAAAGCCTAGTTGAGTAAAAAATCAGAAAAGCTAGGGGAATATATTCCAAATCAGAAATATTTACTACAAAGAAATAGCATAGGAAATATGACAGTTTTATAGTTTCTTAGGCATAGTGTTATTTCTAGATTTTTAATACTTTGAATAATTTTTGTAAAAAAATTAAAAGCAGTGATAGACTCTAAGAAGTAGATATTGAAATATTACTCTGCAGAGGTACCCATATGTGTTGAGTAACTGACACCTTTCTTTTATCCATGCTGCTTATGTGAATATACTTATCTAGAAACACCCTTGATTTTCATGCAGCTGTGATCATAGGGAAGTTCTTGATCCTGTATGACTTTGATTTAGGTAGCGAAGTCAGGAACAACTGGCTTAATTTGGCAGAGACAGAGGAAGATAGGATGCAACTCACTGTGATTGGCTTTCGCAATTGTTCTGAGCTAACGGGTTGCTTTCTTCCTTAATGTCTTATAATTAGGAGCAGCTGCTGGGAGCTGTGCAGGAGATGTCTTCCTGCTCTCGACCCCCATCTTCTGAAGCTAAATCCATCTCTGTAATTAAAGAATCAGTGGAACAGACAAGGAAGTGGCTGGCAAGTTCACGGATTTCCCCTGCTTTCACCCAGGTCACTGTGGATGAGCTGATCGGTTGGTCCACAGTGGAATCATACTCATCTCTAAAAATGTCTTTTAACATTTGCCTTTCAATCTGGGGAGCACAATAATATTAACTGATTGTGAGACTGGTGGAGACAATCACAAAAATGGTCAGACTTTCTCCAGAGTGGATTCTGACCAACCAAGAAGCTGAAGAGGAGTTCAAGGCGGCCCTGTGAAGACGTCGCTGTTCTGTGGGCTGCTGTTGATCCTGGTGATTTTATGGCGTGAAAGGAAAGGGAAAGGGATGGTTTCATTCCCTTGAATGTCTTTCTCAGTTGTGTGTGTGTGTGTGCACGTGTTTGCTCTCAAAATGAATCAAGAAGCACCCAAGTCAAAGGTGTACCTGGGAAGGCTGGATTTTGGAAAATGATTTGAGGAGTCCCTGAAGCCAAGCCTCCTTTTGCCATGGTCACCCTGGCAGTGGCCATTGAATAGACTTTGGGAAGGGTAGACTCCAGCCCTGAACATGACCCTTGGGCATTTCATTATTCAGGCTCGCTCATCAGGGCTCCAGGCCCTGAGCCATAGACCAGTGCCAGTTTGTGGCTGGTCAAGAACCAGGCTGTAAGTGGGAGATGAGCAGCAAGAGAGTGAGTGAAGCTTCACCCATGTTTACAGCTGTTCACTGATGCTCAGATCGCCACCTGGGCTCTTCCTGCTGTCTGGTCAGTGGTGCCATTCGATTCTCAGAGGAGCACAACCCTACTGTGAGCTGTCCATGTGAGGGATCTGGGTTCCAGGCTCCTTACGATTCACTGATGCCTAATAATCCAAAGTGGAGTTGAGGAAGTGACACTAGTGCTGGGGAGCAGCTGCAAATACAGGTGAACACTCACAGAGAGGTTAGGCTGCCCAGAGACCATAAGAAATTAACTGCTTGCAGACTGAAATCAAAACCCTATCAGTGAGTGGCAGGTGACAATGAAGCTGCACCTGGTGGCAGGCTTGCCCATTATTTTACTTATCTCTTCTATCTGCACCTCTTTTCCTCACTGTGCACTTGGTTTAGTCACAGCTTTGGTGAACACACAAGGTAAGTGTAGCAAAAATGTGTAAAATCAAATGAGGTCACTCTGAGGTGTGCGGTCATCCTTTGGCAAAAATTCACATAGGATACAAAAGTCTTTATTTTTGAGTTTTGACTTTGTATATACTGCTGAATTTGCTTATTAACTCTACTAGTCTTTTAGTGGGTTTTTGGAGGGTCTTCTATGTAGCATATTGTCATGGCTTATGTCTGTGTCCCCCAGGCCTCATGAGTTTGAGTTGTGCATTTGTTATTCATTCATTGTCTAGTGCTTGGATTGATGGTGTCAGTGCTCCACCCACAAGGGGGTGGAGCCAGGATGTGATGTAATGGCAGGAAGAAGGTGTCTTGTGCTTTGCAGGTTCCTATTTGCTGTTTGGCAGCCACCATGAACTGCGGCCCAGCCATTCCTGCCTGCCTTGGAGCCAACTGATTGTGGACTGAAACCTCCAAAAACTGTAAGAAATAAACCTTTCCTTTCCCAACTTTGGGCTTCAGGTATTTTGTCTCAGCAATGAGTAAAAAGTAACTAAGACACATATCATGTTAATCTGCATATAATGATAATTTAATTTCTCCCTTTCCTATGCTTATTCCTTTTATTTCTCTCTTATCTAATTGCTGTGGCTAACGTTTCCAGAACTATATTGAATAGGAGTGGTGATTGTGGAATCCTTGTCTTGTTCCTGATTTTAGAGTGAAAGCTTTCAATTTTTGTCCACTTAGTATAATATTGGCTGTTGGTTTGTCATAGATGGCTTTTATTGGATTGAGGTAGAGCTCATGTATTCTGATTTTCTGTAGGATTTTTATCATAAATGAGTGCTAGACTTTATCAAAAGCTTTTTATGCATCTATTGAGATGGTCATATGATTTTTGTCTTTGGCTCTGTTGATTATGTTTATTGATTTGCACAGGTTAAACTATCTCTGCATTTCTGAGATGAATCCCACTTGATCATGGTGTATAGCCTTCTTGATTTGCTGCATTCTGTTTGCTAGTATTTTACTGAGAATTTTTGCTCCTTTTTGGTTGGGTCTGTCTCTGATTTTGGTATTAGGGTAATACTTGCCTCCAGGAATGAGTTAGGGAGAACTGCTTCCATTTCAGTTCCACTAAAGAGTTTGAGGGGTATTGGTGTTAAATTGCCACTAAATTTCTTGTAGAATTTAGCCATGAATCCATCAGAACCTGGGCGTTTCTTTGTTGTTAAGTTTTTAATTACATTTTCAATTTCAGTAATTGATACTGGATTATTCAAAATTTTTATATCGTCTTGATGGTAACTCATACATTTCTAGGAATTTTTTCTTTTTGCTTTCCAGTCTATGTTGAGTAAAGGTTTTCAGAGTAGATGTTGATGATTTTCTGAGTTTCCACAGGATCTTTAGTAATTTCATCCTTTTTATTCCTCATTGCATAAATTTGAGTTTTTCTTTCCTTTTCTTGATATTGGCCAGTGAATTACCAAAGAACTGACTCTTTGATTCATTAATTCTTTGTATTGGTTCCTTAGTCTTGATTGCATTAATTTCTGCTCTGATCTTTATAATTTCCTCCCTATTGTGAGCTTTGGTTTTGAGTTGCTCTTTTTTTCTAAAAAAAATAGCCTGAGATGCAGCAATAGATTGTTTATTTTTGCTCGTTCTATTTTCCTTATGAGAATTCAATTCTTAGTATTTCCTTCTTAGGACTGCTTGCACTGCATCCCCAAAAGTCTTTAATTTTGTGCATTCAGGGAAGTCTCTCCAAAAACCTCCTCTCCAATTTCTTCATCTGTGACTTTCCAACCATGTTCCTTCCAAGTCTCTATGTAGTCAAGATGTCAGCTGCAATACTGGGTCAGTGTGCAATTGCACATCCTTTCATTTGTCCTGTGAAACTAAGTGCAAAGCCAGGACCACCGTCTAGAATCCTGTCCAGAGCTTTCCCTTCACTGCTGTCCTTCAGATCTGCCTCAGAGATGGGCTCCAGGGCTCCAGTTGTTCCTCTGAGCATGCTGCATGTATGCAAAGCCATCTGCACTCCAGATGCTCCAGTTATCTTTCATTCTGTCAACACGCCAGAGTGAAGTCTTTGTCAAGCCGTAGGTGCCTCTGGAAGAAAGGAGCTAGTGTGGTTCTGGAGTAGTGTGAGGCCTTCTGGAGTGAGATCCTTGTTGTCCTGAACAAAGAACTGGACAAGTGAGCTAGGTATACGAAAGGCATTAAAGATAGGAAAATACATGTGCTCTGCAGAGTGCAAAATAAGTGACAGGGAGTGTGTGAGTGGGAGAGAAAGAGAGAGACAGACACGGAGAGAGGCAGAGACTGATTAATATACACGAGGTTGATGCCCACCATCTTGTTTGCATCCCCACCCACACTGACTTCAGATCTAGGCTGTCCTATTAAAAACCCTGCTTGATCTCATACCAGAAAAACCGAAGACAGCGTCCTCTGATTGGTCCCTGGTGCAGGACTTGGGAGCGGCTCTTCTGTGCATGTGTCCTGGATCTCCGTGACTGACAGGTTACGTCCCATTGCCTGGCCAGCTAGCCATGCCCCAGTCTTCTGTCTCAGCAAGAATGGGGCCCAAGGGTATTTGTAAGGTCCAGCCTACAGAGAGGAATTATAGAGCTCTGCAGGCTTGCTGGGACTCGTCTCTAATTTATTTCCCAAAATACTGTTGAAGGACATTATCAGAACCTTGCCAGTGTAGGTGAATAGGCCTTAAATGACAAATTCACTCTGGCATTCCAACCTTTTAAGTCCTTGAGTTTATCTTCTATGTTAAGCCACTCTGGATGGAGCATTTCTACTCCGATTATGGTGAGCCATTTTTGATTGAAACTTTAGCCAACCAACCAAATCATCAAACTCTTCAGATTGCATCTAACTCCCAAGGTGCAATATTAAATACAGAATCTGCTTAGGGGACCCATATCAATAAGTTCAAACTGACCCAACTTTAACCACTTACCAGTTTATCCTGAGCTGCTCCCTGGGATAGCATTTGTTCACAAACTGACTATCCAACATCACTCAAGTGGGCATCATTTCAACCAGTTAATTCTTGTTTGCACGAGACACACCGATACATCTGTCTGTTTTGTACTTTTTTGTATTCAGACCATTGTATTCGTCTTTGATGTTTGTTTCTAGTGAGAGCTAATAATAAGCTCTAGTTATGTTCTTTTATTAATTTGTGGAGTTTTTGCGAAAAATAATCAATAATTTTATGCTACAGTCTGTAAGAACTCTTAGCATAAGTACACTAGACATAAGTTTTATACTTCCCCAGAGCTCAGTGCTATTCTTTTGCAATACAAAGCAGACACACTTATGACACTGAGACTAAATAAAAAGTGCCAAAATATCTACAAAAGAAAAAACTGAAAAAAGGTGAACATCAGAGAGGGAATGTCTGTGTTATGAAATGGAAAAATAAAAAAGGCATCTCCTTATTGTTAACTATTCATAGCACAGAAATAATAGAGTTTGAAAGAAAGAAATGAAACTTAAAAAATTCTAATAGTGATCAGTGATTATAGTAAGTCTATGGGTGACGGTGACAGAGATGATCAGCATCTAACAAGCTATCCTGTAATCAAAAGGTGGGGAGGAGAAATATTATTATAAAGTATTTACATACCTCCTGGAGCAAATAAGATAGGACTCATTTGTTGTTCATTGAAAACAAGGGGTTTCAAAAATCATTTACAACCTGTATTAGGTCTAAGAGACCAAATAAGTGAAGAATACAGGACAATGAAAGCTAACCAGACATGTATCATCCACACCTTCACTATTATGTTTAGTGGTTATTTTACTGAAATCATGCTACCCTCAGAAACACAGGAAGGCCATGCAATGGTGTAAAGCGTGTTGTTCAAAGAAAGACAGCAATGCAAAAAGAATGCAGAAAGAGACTAGATCGTACTGTTCAGATTGTAACATTGTATCGTGTATTGAATATTTTAAGAATATATTAAGACATTCAGTACCATACACAGAGAAATACATTTGAATACATTTGACGAAGTTGTCATTTTTATATTTCCTATTATTGTATAAAATTAATGAAAAATATGCAATTTGTGGCTGTCCTGTGTTTAAATAATTGGGCTGGTAAATGATTAAATTCTTTTAATCTTCATGATCTTACTCTTGGTATTTATTCCTACACACATTCCCTGGACTCATGCCTGGACAATTAGGAAACTCCAGTGGTTCTAGAATGTAATACAACTCTTCCTGGTCACACTTTGTACCTGACACCTAGGTGTCCGAGGGAAATCAAGTTCTAGCTACTGGTCTGGAAGCACAGAGGTGGTAGGGGATGGGTCTTGAAAAGAGCCAGTGTGGTCTTGCTGGCACCTGCCTCGGGAGAGACCACTGTCACTGTCTCAGGTAAGGGTCGTGCATCTGAAGAGTGTAGACCGCTAGGGGTGAGGGGTGGCTTCCATGGGGCTGGGACAGTCCTGCCACTGGAGATGTGGAGGTCAGTTCAGCTGGGGTTGGGAAGTTTCCCTTAATGAGGAAGAAGCATGGTGAGAGACCCCGTGTTGCTGGCTTGGTCAGTCTTCCCCCAAACCTCGTCCTCTTACACTTTCCTGCTCTCGCCAAGCCGTGGCTTCCCCTGTCTCACAGAGCCTAGGAGGCAAAGATTCAACTCACAGGGTCATTTAGCTATCACAGGAATTTGATTTCCAGCAATTTCAGCCCAGCACTTTAGAGCATGAGGGTTTTCCTCTGAGCACCCTTGAAACTCTCAGGTCATTATGCTGAACCAGAGCTGGGAATTTAAATCTGGGCCCACATCTCATCTTGCCCACCATTTTGCCGGTGCTATTAGGAATCACTGTCAATGTCACCCTTTTCCTTAGTTTTCAGACATGTTCAAAACTGTTCCATTCAGAGTCCCCACGTGTCCTGATGCCTAGAAGTAAAGATTAAGAGCAGATACTTTGTGTGTTTCTATGAACAATGCATGCATGGATGACTAGAGCTCATTTATCCCTAGAAATGGGAATTGTTATTATCTTTAAATTAAATCAAATTAGAAGACCAATCTCAAAACCCCAGAACCCACTAAAAAAACATGCCTTTAAAATTCTGTTCTTCTAGAACCATTCTTAATGTGAAGATCTATGCTATCCTGGGTTCTCCAGAGAAACAGAAGCAGTAAATCTGGTCAGCTAACAGGATCCGGGAGGCTGATGGGTCTGCAGCAGGGAAAGTCAGAGTAGAATCCAGTCTGAGTCCCTGCGGCCTGAGGCCTAGGGCAAGGGGTGGCCCTAGAGTCAGAAAGCCTGAGAACCAGGGAGCAGGGTGCAGGATTTCCCAGCTGAGGAGGAGAAGAGAAAAGCTGCTCTTCCTCCATCTTTCTGCTGTGTTTAGGACTCAGTACACTGGATGATCCCTTCCTGTAGGTGAGGCTGGACCTCTCCACCACTCCATCAGTTCAGATGCTAATCTATTTCAGAGGCGTCTTCCCAGACATACCCAGAACCAATACTTTGCCAGGTGTCAGGGCCTCTCTTACCACAGTTAAGTTGACACATAAAATTATCTGCCTCAGATCATGTGCTTACCTAGCCCAATTTCAGATATGATGCTTGCACCTATTTCTCCAAAAATACAGAACCGGAAAGGCGAAAATCAAACTTTGTAGGCTCTGTAATTTCTCTCTGTCCTCCCGTAGAACACTATGTTGAAACTGGAGAAAGAAATGGGAGAAGACAGTCTGAACCCCCCAACATCCACAGGTGAGCGAGAAGGGAGCCCATAAAGAGACCCCATCAGCCTGCACAGGCACCGGCCCCATGGCTCTGCTGAGGAACAGGTAAGTAAGCGAAGCTTCCCCTGTATCCCAGCCCCTCCCCATGGCTTCCATCACAACCCCTGCTCCTCCTCCTGGCAGGTTCTCCTGGGAACTTGAACCCCACTGAGACGGACACACTGAGGGATGTACGCTGCCAGCACCTTAGGAGGATCTCATCCCTAAACCACTCCCCCTCAGTCCCGCTTCCCCTCACCCATGGAAAACTTGTCTTCCTGGAAACCCATCCTGGGTGACAAAAAAGTTGGAGACCGCTGTCAAACAAGAGTGAGCAACATGGGAATGATGTTGTATCCCTGGAGGCTGAGGCAGGAGAACTGCAAGTTGGAGCCCATCCCGGGCCATTTGGCAACTTGGTCAGACACTGTCTCAAAAGAAATCATGGAAAATGAGTTGTGCAAAGGCCCGAGGTTCAGTTCTCAGTGGAAGACAAAGCAAACAAGGAGTGAGTGGCAGGGGACAGGCTGGAGGGAAAAGGCATCGCCCGCCTCTGCAGTGAGTGACCAGGTCTGCCTAGAGTGATGGGAACCCAGATGGAAAGGAAGAGTGGAACAGGAGAACAGCATAAAGGGATACATATCCGGAAGAGCTTCCTCTGCCAAGCAGCCCTGAGTCCCTGCAGCCTGCGTGCTGAGCACACAGCGCCCTCTGGCCACAGGCTGGCCAGGCTGGCCACCGAAGTGAAGAGAAAGCTCCTACATGCGATTGGACCATAGGAATCTGCTGCGACCTGGCGCTAGGTTGCTGCTGGGCTGACACAGAGCTGGGGTTGCGGTCACATTAAAATATGCATTAAATACCATGTGTGTCTAGTACACATGAAAGCGTGGCTTGATTTTTAAAAATTAATTTATCGGTACATTTTTAGCATGTGTAATATCACATTCATTACAGGGAATTTGTACCTGTACTTAATATAGCTCAGTTTACTCTTTTCCCGCTTCTCTCCCTGCCCTGCAATCCTCCTTCCTCTCTCCATGTACAAAGCTTTGTTTCCATTTTCATTAAAAATTGTTCTATCCCTATTCCCTCCCTTTCTTCCCCCTCCCCCAGGTTTGTTTCCCTTCCTGATTGATCACATTCTTCCTAATTCCCAATTTCCTCAGTTTCGGTCCTTGTTTACTCTTTTGGTGTCTCTTATAAGGGAAGCAATGAGATATTTAACAGTGTGTCTGGTGAATACTTTTCTTTAGAGACAGATCACTGCTTTGTCCCCTCTCTCTGTTATATACTTACGCATTTTCACCAAACCTCCCCATGCACATAAAAATATATTAGCATTGTCTAGAAATAGATACAATGTATGTCTTAGTTATTTTCTCATTGTGGAGACAAAGTGCCTCACACCCAAAGTTAGAGGGAGGGTTTATTTCAGCCATCACATGCAGAGGTTTCAGTCCACGATTAGCTGGCTGCAAGACAGGGTGGCACGTGGCGGAGGGGCATTGCAGGGCAGATAGGAGGCAGGGGAAGGCCAGCAGCGGTAGTCCTGTTTCTGTCCTCTGTATCCATTCAGGCTGCCTGCCCTGAGGGCAGGTAGCACTTGCACCAGGCCAGGGCTCCATGAGTCCCAGCACCACATCCCCTAGATCCAGCCACCACCCAAGGCCCACTTCTGACCACCTAGGAGACTTTGGGGGACACCAAGTTAGAAGCCATACAATGCATTAAGCTGTTTTTATTTATTTATTTATTTATTTATTTATTTATTTAGTCTTTTTGAGACAGGGTCTCGCTATGTACTTCAGGCTGGCCTTGAGCTCACTTTGTAGGCCAGGCTGGTCTCCAACTCACAACAATCCTCCTGCCTCAGCCTCCCAAGTGCTGGGATTACCTGCATGAGCCACCATGCCTGGCTCATTAAGCTGTTTTTAAATCTATAGGTCTATTTCCCTGTCCTCTTCCAGACATCTGTATGTATATGAGTACATTATTATCCCATCGACCCTTAACTTCTGGACATTCCCACAGGAAGGTTGTGTATTTTGTGATCAATGTCAGGACACACGACTTTGCATCTTTACACAGTATTCACTGTGCAGTCTGTGAACAGAATGCCGTGACTTAAAATATTGCCTTTGGTATTTGTATACTGCCTTTTATTATTGCTGAACAAAAAAATATCTCTTTGGAGATAAGTTCCATATATGTGCTGCGTGAGATATATTCTTCCTTAGCCCAAATGATAGCATAAAGAAATCTTTATGCAGAATACAGAAGAAAACAAAAAACAAACAAAAGAAACCAACCACCAACAACAGCAAAATCCCCAAACAATAGTAAAACAGGATTTCAAAGCAGGATGTCAGGAATTTAACAACGGCTGTTATATTGCGTATTGTTATCTTGAAAAGAGATGCTCAGATTGCCAGACAGGCATACAAAACTAATCAAACAATGTGAACACTAAGAGTCCTTTTCCGTGAAATAATAGAATTAGTACTACAGTTACCTTGGCCATCTTATATACATATAAACAAATTTGTATTGTTTCCTTTTCCCTTCCTTCTTTCTTCCTTTCCCCCATCCCAGGTGTTCTTTCCCTTTGAGCAGCTTCTTACCCTTTCACAATATCTATTGTACACGTTGATCTTATGTACTCTTTCAGTTTCTTACACTAGGGAGACAATACGGTATTTACACATGCGAGTCTGATTTACTTCGCTTACTATATGGCCTCAAGTTGCCTCCATTTACCTACAAAAGCCTTGAGTTGATCCTTCTTTATGGCTTAATGTTTTTTGTTGCTGCTGTCGTTTTGCCTGAAGATGAGACTATCCGAGGTGTATAAAGTTTTCAGAATGGCCGCAAGTTGCTGTATCTCATTTCCAGAGAAGCCAGAAGACAAAATGATTGTAGCAGGAAGCTGTGGTTTGAGCTTTAAAGATCATTACTGTGAGGTAGCATAGGGGACGGGTCATTGTGTTCTCTCTCTCTCTCTCTCTCTCTGTTCCTTTCTTTGTTTTGAAACAAGGTCTGTCTCCATAGTCCATGCTGACCTTAATTCACTGCAATCCAGGGTGTCCTGAAACTCAAGATTCCCCTCCCTCAGCCTCTTCAAGGTTGGGATTACAGACTTTGCCACCATTCCTAGCTTCTCAGTTGCTTTGGACTCTGCACCTTGTGCTGAAGCCTTCTGCCAGTGCCTGATTAGTCTTTGCAGTCTAATTTGCTCACTGATGGGCCCCTAAAATGCTAATTGGAAACTGTTAGCATGTGATGGGGCCCAACTTCCCGCTGGATCGATGGTGCATTTTACTGCAGTGTATCTGGCTGGGCAGGTTTACTGGAGGAATCCCCAGAACACAATGTTTGATGTTTTCTTTTGATCTAGATACATTAGTGAAGAAGAATCTCACAGTCCTGCCTGGAATGCATGATTCTGGCTCCTAACATTTTGGAAACTCCACTCATAATAAGAGTGAGGATCTCATTAGTTCTATGTGGGATTTCCCTTCATCTCTTGGTTTGCAATATTCCTTGTCCTGCACTTTGGTTGGTATTCTCTGACCCAGAGATACTCCAGTTCTTTGAATCTCCTTCTCTCTCTCTCTGTCTCCCTATCTCTCTGTCTCTGTCTCAGTCTCTGTGTCTCTTATAAAAATGGTAACTGTATTAGTCAGGGTTTTACTAGAGGGAACAGATATAACATGAGATACACGAATGTACAAGAAATGACAAGGTTGGCTTACGATGGTCTGCCAGAGTCGGATGAGGAAGCATGCAGAGGGTATCTGCAATGCTGGAGGCCAAAGAATTCGGGCCAAGGTCTGGAGTTCACCCTAGTGTCTCCTACAAGTCCACACCAGCAGGCTGATGTGTCTGTGACAGAAGGCCGAAGGCTCTATGATGGAAGGCTGAAGAGTACACTGGAAGCCAGGAGACAAAGTCCAAACTAAAGGCAAAGACCGAGCTTCTCCCAAGAATGGAATGCATTCCTCATTCCTCCTTCTCTTTTATACCTCCAGGTGATGAGCCACCCTAGGGTGGGTCTTCTACACCCTTGGGTGTAGAGTTGATAAACCCATTTAGTTAAGCTTCTAAATGTCCCAAGTTGACACAATCAATCAACTACTAGGGTAATAAAATCCTTTTGCTAAGATTATTCTTTACTCCTCTGTCTAGTTCCTACCTCCTCCGACTTTTGGGCACTCTTGTGACCCAGGTCTTTTCTCAGTTCTCCTCCAGTGGTTTACACTTTCTTGGTTCTGAGTCAGTACTGCAGTTGGAGTTACTTTGATACATTTGTTGTTCTATTTTCCTCCTATTCTTGTGGTTTAGACTTAAAACGTCCTCCAAAAGGCTCATGTGTTCACGGATGGGACTTTAGAAGATGACTGAATGATGGGATGCTGTCTCCATTGCTGGGTTAATCCATGGATGAGTGTGTAGCTGGATCTGACGTTCAGAGTTGGGGTCAGGTCATAAGAGGTGGGTTGAGGGAGCGTGGTCTGGAGGGGTTCTCGGTTTGTTTATGTCTCTCTCTGTGTCCCACCCCCACATTGGTTACCATGCACTGAGCATCATTTCTCTTCCCTGTCCTCCCACCTTGTTCTTTATGCCTTGGAACCAGCAAACTGTGGACTGAACTCTCTGAAACTGTGAGCCAAAATATACCTCCCAGCCTTTAAACTGCAGGTGTCTGATAATTTGTCCCAGTAACAGGAAAGTGACTCAAATACTGGCTTTTCTTATTGTAAATCTATGCCTTGAAGTAACTTCCATTGCTTTCTCTTTAATAGGGTTGTGGAAGGGACCAGTGATGAATACACATATTAATTCATCAAATCTGCCAGCTTGATTGGGAAGTTTGTTGAGTGTCTCTTTTTAAGACTGAAGACATTTCCCCACTATATACTGGCCAGGAAGAGGCTATTTGATAATTCCTAAACCAATCCCTGGCAAGGAGAATGAGGTCACTTTGATTAACTTAGACAAATTCCCATTCGGTCCTGCCAGCAAGAAGGAAAACTGTCCCTGAGCAGATACCAGGCAGAAGATGAACAACTAGAAAGAGATATTCAAAATACTCCACCAAGGAGACAACATGGAACCCACCAGCCAAAGTAGATATGCCACCCAGACAGAGCAAGGAGCCTCACGAACATCTGAGTGAAATCTGATTCTGCCCACAAGGAAGAAGGCAGGAAAAGATCTGTGTAGGTACCTGAACACAAAGTGGAAAACAAAAGGGTACAATTGCTTTGGAAAACGGAACAAATCACCTCATAAGCATCCCTTGAGCCAGTGAATTTTTACCCCAAACAGAACTGTTGCATTTAATTAATCTTTCCTTGGAGCAATCCAACAACCTCAAAAGATTGTCACTGTGGGAAGCCAAAGAGCACATAAATTATAGAGTTAAGAACATTTTCCAGTGCTGGCATGGCAAAATCTTATGCAAAAGGTTGCTCCGGTACTTGAAGAGCAAATTCTCAGAGCAAGGTTCTGCCTCCATGGTGTTCCCAGCTAATTGGGTTTATCTCACTTGCTGGCTGTTGATTGAGGATGGCTGGCTACAGGGCTGGAGGGAGCAGAATGCTGAGGTTGGGCGGGAGGAGCTGGCATGGGCCCTGTGCTCATTTAGCAACGTGTGGGGGGGACAGGCCTGGGGCCTGGCAGCACTTGGCCTGGTGTTTCCTGTCTTGTTCTGGTCATTCCCTGTGGGCTGAAGCTTCAGAGTTACCTTGCTGGAGACTTTCAAGTTGCAAGCTGATTGAAGTCAAGGAGACAAACGTTCTTTGTGGGTGAGATTCTCCGTCTCTGAAAAGCATCCTTGAGGGAGAGTTCTCAGGGAGTCTGCTAAAGTCAGAGTCAGGCAGAGAAACAAAATGTTTTAAGCTTCATATTTGGGAGAAATTCAGAAGATGGAGGCCCAAAGGGATTCCAGTTATTCTGAAATACGTGTGAGCAAATGGTGGTCTCTTTCCAGAACTCTGTGATAAGCAACACCGAGTTTGACAGTTTAGTTTCTTGGTGGTAAAAGGCAGTCACACCCCTTGGATGATTTGGGTCATCAAAGATGAGGATTGATAAGGAGAGTAACCAATCTTGAGCAATATAATTTCCAGGGATTGAAGGTGACAATTACTGAAAGGCAACAGTTACTGAGATTTCAAAATACAGTGCCATGCAGCCCTTGAAGCCTGTCCTATTAAGATGCATAATCCTCTGATGGCTCTTTGGATTGTGTACAGTTGATATTTTTAGTCTTGTTTTTCTTTCTAGTGAGAAATTAATTTTCAGAGAGGGTAAAGCAACCCAAAGCACACAGCTAGACAGAAGCTGAGCTAGGACTAAGGAAAAGAGCAGGGCTTTTTCCATTGTCCTATGATGCTACTGCAATGTGGAGCAGAACTTCCTGATCTGCAGGATGCCCGGGGCTCTGCACAGGGCAGTGGTGGGGTGTATGAATGGGGAAAGCGGGCTCTGCTGGCTCGCTGTTGTTATTATGGTGCTGGGGATTGAACCCAGGGCCTCATGCGTGCTCAGGAGGTGTCCTAGTGAGTGTCACCCTTTGCCAAGAATGACATTGATGACCCCGAGGAAGGACAGATACAGGCAGCTCTGAGAACCAATGCACTCTGCTCCTCTGACCTCTGCCAACACAAATGCGAGCAGGCTTTGAGCCACTGGGGTACTGGGAAGGTGAAGGGAATTAAGCCAACCTGTTTACCAGTTTTCTCAGACACCACCAATCTTAGTACTAACAAATGCCATGCTCTTCATTTTTGTGGCTACTATTTTCCAAGTGAATAGAGATGTTGAACAAAACCCAAGTTCATTTACAAATGCTCTTGAATTTCCAGGAGGATTTAGCCTGTGACGACAAACCCAGCTGCAACTTGTCCTCTCTACAGTGACCAGGGCTGGAAGATGGTCCCACCGGAAGCATCATTCTGCTGTGTCAAGCATTTCCCTAGTGCAGAGCAGACCTGCCGGCTTCTTCCTACCTGAGCTCCACCTCTTGCTTCTCTTCTCATTCTTGCTTCCCTTGCTTTTGGTGGGCAGTAAGGGTGAGGAGCATGTTACTAGTTCACGCTAGGATTGGTGGTGCACAGGTAGATAGACAAACTGACACTAATCCCACATCATCCTTCTACTCACCAGCTTAGGAGGGAACCTCCAATGTATGAGGGAAAATCCTGTCTCCACCCACTTCCCTTGCATGGTGTGCTGGTCTGTCACATGCAACTTTGCTCACCTCCACCTCCCCCAGGCCCACTCCACCTTCCCAGGGCTCAGGTTTCCCTGGCTACCTTTGTCCCCTTGCATGGGTCAGGTCAGCACTGCTACTGTTGGTCCCGACGGCTGGGATAGCTTTCCTTCCATTTGGAAGGGAACTCGGGGATTCCGCCTGTTGGATTCTGGAGATGGGAGCTCTAGCCATCCACTTCTGCAATGCGGTGAGCCAGAGTCAGGAATGACATGGACCCACGTCTGCAGGAAGCCAAGGGCCCCTGCGCTGCCTTCTTCTCCTCTCGCGGAAGGGCTGCTTTCTCCCCACGATGGAACTGCTCTGCAGGTCCCACACCTGCAGCTCCGGTCCAAAGAGCCCACTGGGAAGATGGGAAGGACTGTGTCCTTGTCTTCCAAGGATCACCAAACTGATTTGGGGAGCAACTATATGGATCGAGTGTCCCTGAACTGTCACTGTGGGAAGCCACACTCACTGACTCCCACATTGCTTGTGACTGTTTTCATATCACTCCAGCAGAGTTGCGAGATGGGGTGCAGCTGGAAAGCTGTGTGCTCAGGAAAGCCGAATGCTTCTACCGCCCAGACCTTCCCAGGTGCCAATGCCAGATCTTCTCACAGTTTCTCATCCAGTCTCTAAGACCATTTGGAGCATTCACGTGGCAAGTGTGTGACATGAGGACTTGATCCATTGGACGCTTTGAAGACGTTATCAGTGACCAGTGAGGGCAGGCTGAAGGAGCAAACCTGGAGACCGGGCAGGGGAGTGCAGGGATTCAGGCACAGTGAGCATTGGAAGCAGGATGACTGGATTCGAGAACAGAAAGAAGGCAGAACCTACATGCCATGGTAGCTGACTGGGTGTCCAGCGCTTCCCTTTGAGCTCTGTCACCTACGCTTCAGGCACTAATGTCCTGGCAGCGGCTAACCTTCCATGTTCCCAGCTATTGCTGCTCCTGGGGCTCTGTCCAAGTCTTCTCGTGACCTTTGCCTAAGCCTTGCAGCAGTGACCACTCCAGCTCTGCCCTCCTGGCCACTCTCCAGGAGGCCGCTGGAAGCCCTCAGCCCTGGGATTCTAGGTCTCTTGTTTCTGTCCATAAACAGAACCCTCTGTTAGCTCAGTCCTGTTGGTGCTTCTGATACCACCGGCAGGAAATGCTGTGGGATGCCCCGGTGTCTCTGTTGCCCTGGACTTTCTATTACCAGCTGTGAATTTCAGGGATTGGTGAGAATTCCAAACACAACTCTGTTGTTCACTCATTTTTTTGGGTCAGGATCCAATCCACACTGAGATGGTTTCAAGATATGGCAGAGGTGACCAAGAGCAGTCTCATGTCCCGTGACTCTGTTGTATTTTTAAAATGCCAAATCTGTTCCTTTACCACGTACAGCCGACTGAGAATTTTTTAATGGAAGGAGACAGGGTAGCTCCTTTCTGCTCTCTCCTCTAGGCTTCTTTCTCTGCTTACTCTGCATGCGGTTGTACAGCTGATTCCCAGTGCCGCAGTCTCTCCCTGAAATCCAGCATTTCTCCACCTGCCCGATGGATTTCTCTACCTGAAAACCTCCAAACACTTCAGCGTCAATCTATTTGAAATCTAAGACCTCTATCTCACCGCTCCTTTTCCTTGAATTCTTGGCATGTTCTCTGGGCTGAAGGGCCCCACTGGCCACTACTGTCACACAAGCTCAAGAGCCGGAAGCTGACTTGGAGGCCTAGCCCTTCCCATGCCCACATGTGCTCTCTGTCTGGCCCTGTATCTTCAAGACATTTTTAAAAAGGTGTCAGGACTCAAACCCAGTGAATGCTCACTGCGGTCTTAAACCCTCCTGGGCGGCAGGGGCAGGGAGAAAGGAGCCCTTCTCTGTGGGTGGGAAAGTAAACAAGCAGGATTGCTATGGAAATCAGTATGGAGATTCCCCAAGAAGCTAAAACTAGAAATTCCATCTGACGCAGCTGTTCCCCTTCTAGATATCTGGCTGAAATTCATACTGGAAAGATCCAAGCCTACCTATGTTTACAGCAGCACAATTCACAATGGATAAATCTTGCAAGCAGCCTATGTGTCCACCAATAGGTGACTGGATAGAGAAAATGTGATATTCACACAGTGGAGCTCTATCTCTGTGTTAAACTGGAGTCATCCGTAGTAGAGTGGAGACTCCTTGAGACCACAATTTTAAGTGACATAAATCAGACACACAAGCTGAAGCATCACATCATCTTGCTTATGTGAGAAACTCAAATTGTAAAGAGCAAAATAAGAGATAATAGGAATAGGGAGCTAGATCTTCCCCAGTTGAGAAAGGGATCAAGATAAGGAGGAAAGGGAGAGGGAAGAAATAAAAAGAATTGGGATGTGTGATCCCATGCACTGACTCCACACAAGGAAGGTAAACATTATACACTGCAGACAGGACTAATAAAAAAGTCCTTTGTTTCATTTTGTAGGCACAAAAGTGAATCCCACTTGCTAACGCGTATCTAGTCCACTTATGGATGGTCGTCTTCTTACGGATGGAGAGGCCAAGACGTGGAACAGTGGACCGAATGTGGAATAATTTACCGAGATTCCCATGAGAAATGAAGGAAGAACCAGGAAGCAGCTCAGCGGTAGAGCACTGGCCCAGCATGCATGCAGCCCTGGGTTCAGTCCCCAGCACCAAAACCCAGAAGAGAACAAAACCAGAATGAGCCAGCTGCCAGGCTCCCGTCTGTAACTCCAGCCTCCCAGGAAGCTGAGGCAGGGAACCCCAGTATGGACCAGCCTGGGGGACTCAGGGAAGACCTGTCTTGAAATAAGAAATAAAAAGGGTGGGGAGCACTGGCCTAGCATGCACAAGGCCTCGGATTTGATTTCCAGTATTACAACAAACAGACACACAAACAAACCTCCACCAAAACCCAGAAGGATGGACAGCTTATCAGGTCTGTGTTTCCTCTTCTGTATTAGACTGAGTCAGAAATCACAGGGCGTCTCCCTGTCAGGGTAGCTTACCCCCTTCCCCTGAGCCATCTTAGCTTTAAGTTTATTTAAGAAAATTCTAGTTTCTACTTATGGAGAAGATGGAGTAGAAACAGGTCATTTTATTTCCCCCACCAGTCACAGCCCAACACCCTGGACATCAGCCTGGCCCAGCGGGTCTCAGTCCCTGCATACCTCAGAATCATCGGAAACCTCTAACACACCAGCATCCTGTGCTTGGAGATGCTGATTTAATTTCTACTACATCTGAGGTTCTCTGGTCATAGAAGCAAACCTCAGGCTCCCCCTGAGTTCTCTCCTCTGCCTCCTTTCTTATGAATCCCTCCAGGAGCGCAACACCAGCTTCAGCTTAGTTCACCCTAAAATACGCTGGCTCTTACTGCCTCATGTAGGGGTTCCCCCTTCAACCTGCCAGACCCCTGTCACTCTGACCTGCTACCCAGAGCCCTGTCCTGCAACCCTGGGACCTCCCTGCAGCCCACTTCCTCTCCACATGGCTTTGAGCACCTAATTACCACTGCCCCAAGCATGCCCTTAAACACGCCTGTCTTTGGGAGCTCAGTGCTGTGGCCGGTGGTACTGGCCCCCGCTCTGGCCAGTGAGGTGAGACCCATGGGCAGAGCCCCATCCTCTGGCCGTGCATCCAGCCCTTTCCACACAGGGAGGCTATAGAGTCTGACTTCTGCTCGTGTGTGCAGTGGCTCCAGTTTCCCCGTGCCCTGAGTGTGCAAGCTGGAGTGTGCCATTACTGGAGTGGTGGAGAGGCTGGGTCCCTCAGGGGCAACCATGGCCCTGGTATGGCTCCTGCAGACGACAAGGCTGCTCTCCTGGGAGTGGACAGATTATCCAGTAGGGCTTTCTCTGTCTCTCCTGGGGCTCCCTGCCACTTGAGGGTGGGATAGGACACCCTCACAGGCTGCAGGGTCTTGATTTTGGACTTGCCCTTGGCAGAACTGCGAGCCAGATCAACTTGATTCATCTGTATTGTCACTGTCTTTACACAATTTCTGTTATCATCTGTAATTTTCCCTGTGTTCTTTTATTGCAGCAGAAAATGCAAAGCATTGTAATGGGGCGGGGGATAAGGGTGTTGGTTCAACAAGAGAAAGCAGTTCTCTATTTTTTTTTTTGGTACCAAGAATCAAACTGAGAACCTCAAGCTCATGCTGCTGAGCTATATCCCCAGCCCCAGGAATTCCTTCTTTCTCCCGGTTGCAGATGGAAGCCCTGCAAGGCTGGTTTCTGGCGAGGCCTCTCTTCTGGGAGTCAGAGACCACCTTCCTGCTGTGCCTGCCAAGCCTTTCTCTGTTCTCACAGAGAGACTCAGACTCCGGCTTGTCCCTGTGCACTCCTTGAAGCTTCTTTACCCCCAATGAGGTCTGTCTCTTCCACACACTACAGTCACCCCGGCTGAGGGCTCCAACACTGGTCCTGGAGGAGGCCACCTTCCACCCGCCAGAGCCCTGGAACCTGCATGCTGCGCTGGTGTCCTGCCCTCTCTAGCGAGCCTCATCCTGGACCCCGGCCTTTACCCCAGTGCTGCATTCATGCAGAAACTGGCCTGACACCTCGCCTGCATCATATGAATGCAGCTTGCACTGGCAAGTATCTGCTACACCAGCACTTTTCTAAAAATGATGCACTGACAGTGAACAATACATGAAAGAAGGCTCTTTCATCACTATCCATCAGGGAAGTTCAATTAAAGCTACATGCCCCCCCCCAGACTTCCTCCCTTCCTTTTTCAGTTGTAGTGATCAAACTCAGGGTTTAACGCATGCCAGGAAAGTGCTCTATCACTGAGCTATCCCCTAACCCCATAGCGGATTTATTTGTAGTAGTAAAAAGGCTATAACAGGTGAATGGATGTATGAATAGGAGCATCTACTCTGTGGAATACGACTCAGTGAGAAAATGGAATTAACAGTGAAACATGTAACAACTTGGGTGGGTGTCAAAGGAATTAGGCTGAACCAAGAAGCCACCGTCAGAGAGCCCATACTGGCTGACTCCATTTCCACAGTGTTCTAGAAGTGACAGAATCACTGGAGTCTGCCCTGTGCTGGTCGGAGGTCGAGTCTGGGCTAGGCTGTGACCATGAAGGTGCCACCCATAGTTTCACTGTGGGAACAAAAGGTCCATATTGTAATATGATGGTGGTGGTGTCTCCCCAAACCTTACAACTAGGCTTACACAGGGGGTGTGATCAGATGCATGATGAGTGTAAAGAAAAACATTTATTACACTAAAAGATGTATTTCTATTAATACCCTCAAGACACTCAGAGTATCCTTCCTTACATCGGACACACTTGTCCCATTAGCCTGGCAATGTCTTTTACTCTGATAACTGGAAAAGAGAATTAAAGCACACACTGCATTTTCTGATCACCCCTGAGGCACACACCCTCGAAGAATGCACGTAGATAGAAAATCCAGTTAGCGCTATGCAGGAGAATGCATTGTACCAACCTCGGTTTCTTGGTTTTACCGATATCCTGTGGCTATGAAAGACACTACTTTTTGGGGACACTGGGAGAGAGAGATGTGAGAATGATTTGTACTATTTCTGGACTTTCTTGTGCATTTAAAACTCATTCAAAATAACACGTTATAACTTCAAAAAGGTCAGTTGGAACAAACCTCTTGAAAGTTCAGTCTCAAGCCTGTCTGACCTCTCCGTGCGATTTCTCTGCTCCTTTATCCACTGTGCCGCCTGTCTGGACCCATTGGCAAAGTTCTGCCTTCAGAGGCACAAATGAGGGCCAGTCTCAGCTATTCCAAGTCCTTGTGTGCTCAGATCCCTCAAGGAAAACAAAGCAGCATGCAACAACAACAACAAAAACAAGCAGAGTTAACTGCAGCCATCCTGGCCTTTGGCGTGGGGTGGCTTTAATAGATCTGATCTAGCAACGTGTGTAGGGCCACCTCACTTTGTTGCAGAGCTATCTTAGAACATGTGAATTCTCCTTGCTAGAGTTTCACATCTGTACTTGATGTCCTCTTTTCTAGAAGCTTTTTCCTTGGGAATCCCTTCTGAGAACATTTTAAGTATCCAAAGCTCTTTCCCTTCATTTAGTTCATGGAGCGCGGAGCTTATGGGAAACTAATATGTTTAAAATAAGCTTTTAAAAGCCGGAGCCTCTGCTCTTTATTCTTTTCCTTGTCCTAATATTTCACTAGTGTTATGACATTTCCCAAATAGCCAGTGTGGTAACAAGTGTGAAAAGCGCCGGGATTGAGGGACCGTAGGAGCCTGCTCTTTGAAACTCCACAATTTGCGCTGAGAAATGCATACGATGACTCTATTAGTCAGGGTGAAGGGCGTGGGAAACACGTCTGTTTGCATCTGTGGGGTGTACTGTCGGGGAGGGCACGGAGAGCACAGCCTCCATGTGCAGTGACATCATCCACCAGACACAGATGTCACCCAGGACTTAAGCGTGAGCCTCACAGCCTCAGGGGCCATGGAGCTGTTGTGATTACACATCCCCACAAAGGCTGCCGCAGGAGGGCCCCTTTGGTCCTGTGGGGGGTTGATTTGGAGGAAATGCACCAGGACTGGAAGAAGCTGGAGCTGGTGGAGGCACCAACCCAGCAGCACTGTCAGGAGGGTGTGGAACTGGTCGCAGGCAAGGACTGAGCTGCAGGAGGCTCTGTCGCTCCCTACAGCACCCTGGGGCCCAGAGCGGAACCAGCAGAATGACAGGTGTGCAGGGGACACGTCCGGTGTCCAGTCCTCTGTGGGGGGTGACTGTGCAGCGCGGTCTGCACCTCGGGGACAGAACTCCAGCACTGCATCACTGGCACCCCTTCCCGGTGAGCCATGGTCATGAGCAAAGCCGGGCAAGACAATTACAGCAGGCAGCAGAGGCCCCTTCTGCTTCTCAGCCGCTGTTCAATATTTAACCCTGGCCTCCTGGGCGCGGGCCCTGTGAATTATGCATATCCGTAGCCTGTGCTATATTCTTCCGAATAATGGGCTTCTGCCTCACAAATGAAGAGGATCCCTCGTCAGCTCCCTCTCTGGCTCACCTGATTTGCGTGTTACCTGTGACTTTGTCTTTATGACAACCCATATGAAAAACATGAGGAAGCATCCTCTTCGTTACCACGACCTGTAAGTGTCTGCAGCGTTTGAGTGTCTTCACTGAACACACTCACTCGGGTACTGGTTCTCACTTCAGCAGGGTTTAGAGGGCACAGACGACACAGTCAAATCCAAAGGTGCTCTCTGCACCAGAAGAATCAAAACAGGCACTGGCCTGCTAGGAGCAAAAGGTGACAGAGTGGAAATTGGCTTGGCTGAGATGAATCAAAGAAAAAATGAGCCCTGGGCCTTTTTCATAACAGTCAGAGTCACTGGCGGGCCAGTCCTGTCCTGCGGGCAGCTTCCAGGCTATGGCAAGGTCATTTGTACGGAGGACACCACTCTCTGCCTGCGGGGATAAAGGCGATGGTCATCGCTCTTCAAGAGGCAGGATGTTCCTTTGTTGAAAGACTGCCTGGGCTTTGCTCATGTCCAAGACCTAGGAAACTAAGAGGGTTTCTAGATTATGGCTGGCATTAAGGGACGTCACAACAAACTGCTTTCTAAGCCTGATCCTTAGAATTCAGGGGTCTAATGGTTTGCTTTCATCTGCATGCAGCCTCATGCCTTTCTGAGGCCATGGCAGGGCAAAGCAGGAACACCTGTGCAGGGCAGGCTTCTTGCTCTCTGCCTCCTCCTTTACCTCCCTCCCTCCCTCCCTCTTACCCCGTTTCCCTGCCCCCTCCCTTCTTCCCTCTCTTCCTTCTTTCTTTCCTTCCTTCATTTCTTCCCTTAGCAGAACTGTGCTAGTCTCTGAGAAAAATCACAGCTCCCGAGACAAAGCCTTTATCTCAGGGATGATTTTCTCATCTGGTGTGAAGCAGGGAAACGTAGACAAACAATTGCAACCCAGTGCAATAAACGGACACAGTGTCCCATGATAATGAGCAATAATAAAGCGTTCTCTTCACTAGGTCATTCTTACACGATCCTTGGAGCCAGGGATCCCTTGAACTGCGCGACTCATTTTGACTGAAAAGGCTCATGGCTTGGTCCAGTTTGCAAGTTTATAACTTCCAGTTAGCACGTGGGAAGCTGGAATGTACATCCTGACTCTGGCATGTGGTTCCCATATGCACACTCCCAGAGCTCCAGCGCTCTCGGAAGGCTGACACTAACTGGTTGTTACAGGAAAACATGGAAATATGCCTGTAAGGTACTCTTGGAAGACCAGAGAGTGACCATGAATGGCTTCGTAGAGGAACTTCCAGCTCATGTGAGAGCTAGGAAAGATGAATGGTGGAGGGAACAAGGTGTAAATAAGATGTGTGTACGTCTGAAACCCAGTTATTTCTGCTTTCTAGCTTGGGTGAAGTGTTTAACTTGTCAGCCACTATTGCCTTGCTGATTTTAACAAATGAGAGAAATATATCCTATTTCAGAAGTACTAGAAGGAAAAGAGAGAGCACATTAAAAGTTCCAGCTCAGGGCTTTGGTTTAGGAAAACACTCTTTTCTATACTGTACCAGGCAGTAATATCCTGCAATTCACTGAGTGAACCATGAACCTCAAAGCCATGGGATATTCACATGGTTTAAAGCAAGAGTTTAGATTATTTAGTCCAATTTATATTAGTATAACTCTAATGGTTCCTTGGCTATTTTGGGGTATTTCATTTATCTCCTTACTTAACAACTCATTTGGCTATTACTGGATGCATTTTAAGATAAACATTCCTGGAGGAAAAAAGATATTTGGCCATTTCTCAGAAATAACAGAGTCTGAAAGGCACATTTATCAAAACAACTGAATTAAAAAAAAAAACAATGCTGTGACTGGCTGCTGGGTTAAAGGAAAAAGGATATGTATTTAAAATAAAATCAACTTGCTAATTGTTTCTCAGATTCAAGGTCATTTGTAACATTTTAGAATTGTGAACTTTATGACTGAATCACTTCCAGGTGTAAGAAGCCCCTCTTCTCCAGGACTTTTAATTAAACCTCATGTACTGGGAAGACAGATCGATGGAATTGGCTCAGGATAAATGGATGTACCCTGGATGTCTCCAGATGAATACTTGATACAGATTCATTATCTTTCTCATCAAACCTCTTTTCCTCTCGTGTGTCATGCCAGCTAGTGACAACAGCTTCTTCTCCATTAATCAGACTAATGACTTCGACTGGTCTTTGACTCCTTGTATCAAGTCAGCCACGAATTATGATAGGGAGGATCCCATAACTGGTGTACCACTTCCTGTGTCATCCCTTCCCTTCAGGTATGGGTCAGACCAAGGACCAGTGGAAAGCATTCTAGTGGTCAGGTTGTATTATATGACCAAGGTGAGAGGATTTTGCAGATGTAATTAAGACCCTTCATCAGTTGGTTTTGAACTAATTAATTAGAGTGCTTGGCTTTAGTGGGCCTGCCCTAGTCAGGTGAGCTCTTTCTTAAAAAAAAGATGTTTAATTTCAGAAGCAGAGCTTCTCTTGTTCATTCAAAGAATCAGCTGCAATGTCCTGAAAAGAGACTGCAATGTGAGAACGACAGTGACCCCAGGAGCTGAGAGGTGGTCTCAGCAGAGAAATACCAAGAAAATGAGGAGTCAGCTGTGTATCCATAAAGAAATGAACTCTGCTGACAACTTGAGGCATGTCAGTGGACACCTGGAGCAGCCTTGTGACACAGAGAGCAGAGAGACCTAGGCAAGTCCTGTCCAAACTCATGCCCTGCAAAGCTCCTAGGAATACAGTTTTAGGCATATCTCCTTCCTTAAAAATGTTTTTTGAGCCAGATTTCCTCCATGATCAAGGGAGTACCAGTGCTGAACATGGTGGTACATGCCTGCAGTCCCACCACTCAGGGGGTGAGGCAGGAGGGGCACCTGGGATCTGTATTTTAAAAAAAAGTATAAGGGCTATGGGTTTTGCATTAAAAGAGCTACATATCTGATTCTGAATTCAAACCCTTACCTAGTATCACGAGCTTGGGCAGCTTGATAAACACTCAAACTGAGGTTTGCACAGTAGAGATGGTAACTATGAAAATGCACTGACACATGTGGTAATTAGGTCACACGTTCAGAAAATCATAGCTACTAATTACAGCATTTATTGCAGAGCTGAACTCAAATTCTTTTTTTTTTTTTTTTGGTACTCAAACAAACTGATGATCCTCATCCAAGAACTTCAAAACTTGAAGTTTGTTTATACAATTTGTCTCAATTATTTTTTGTCTGGGTATCTACTTTCTTCCCTTGAATCAGAAGGCTTTTTAAATGTCTCATTGCATACCCATCAAAATTCCTTTAATCTTGGAGCCTCAGTCCTTCGCAGGCTCCCCTCTAGTTAGGGCCACTTCCTGCTGTCAAGGATGGAGGTAGCTATGTTGGGTACCTGAGCTTGGATGTGGTCTGCTTTGTCCAGGGCCCTTTCCGATTTATAATCCATATAAACTCGGTTTTTGTAGCAGCCTGACTTTTAGCCTTTCTCTTTCTTTAATATGTTGACTCAGGATTGAGTCATCTTTGTGTTCTTGCATCCTTTATTCACATCTGTGCTTGGTCTTTCAGACTGTTTTGAACACCAACGTGTTCACGTGGTGAGCAGGCTGACTGTGAGATTCAACTTGACTTGAGGAAGCACCACCTAGAGGATTAGAGAGGCACACTTTCCAGAGTGTCTGTGTATGATTGACAGGTCGGCCAGCAAACCAAGGAGGGGAGACTGCCCGGATGTGGATGACATCAACCAACAGGCTTATAGCCTGGACTGGACGTCTATGAAGATGTGGTCTTGGCCATTCCTTTTGGACATCTGTCTCATGTTCCTTCAGGCTTCCAGCCCAGGCTTTTCAGCCTTCCAACACAGACCCTCGGGGTTGACTCACAGACTTTTACCGGACTCTGCAGTGAGTTCCAGGCCTTGCCCTTCGGGTCCTCCAGATCTTCAGCACACAGTTGGCCGCACTGCCTTCTTACATCTCCATCTGGCTGCTGGGCTCTCCTGCTTCTCATCTTGTGAATCTGCCTGCTAAGTCCTTCATGCAATCATACATACATGTCATATTGAATCTGTTTCTCCAGTGAACCCTAATGCACAGTTAGGCACCTCCCCATATGAAAAGAAAGGACCTTTTTTGTATTTATAATTCATTTGGCTCATAAGAATCATTTGGTTTCTCACATGATTAAGAATTAGTGTCACTGAGCTACTTGTTAGTCTTCAGAAGGATGAAGCATTTTTTAAATAAAGAATGATATCTACTAATCATTGACTGGTGGTAGAAGCATCTCATTTGATTTGAGTAATTAGATATTTCACCTAGGAATGTATCAAAGCAAACCAGTCATGCTGTATAAATCACAGTATAATCTATAGAGATCAAGGTGGCCAATTTATTTAAATGAGTGTGTCACTATCTCCATATATGCTTTGGTTGAATAATTCCAGAGCTATATTCTTATAACAAGTTGTAAAAAACTATAAAATAGAAATTCCATTTGACTTAGAAATCCTCTACTGAATATCTATCTTCCTGAAAGAGTGAGAAGCGCCAATATTGTGGCTTATACATGGTGGTGAACCTACAGCACGCATGCCACTATAGGTTGTTTGTACCACTAAAAGCTCTAAAATGTTTCCCATTACTGGCTTATATCTAGATGGGCCCCCAAAGTCTCACGCACTCATAAGTGTGGTTTTTGGGAGGTGGTTGGATCACAGGTGTGTGATTTTGGGATGAAGGACACATGGTACTGGATTAGTCCACTAATTGATTTAGCATAGTTCTGGGTGTGGTTGAATGGATTTACTGAAGATGCAAACTCCCCTGTGGGTGTGGGAGGAACCAAGCAACAGACTATACTCTGGGTGGAATTAAAGGGAAAAGGAGTCTTGTTTTGCTGCTTTGTTGCTTCCTGCCTGCTCTGCTGTGGACTGTTTCTCTTCTGCTTGTGCCACCCTGCCTTGGAGTCAGCTGATTATGGCCTGAAACCTCTATAAACTGTGAGCTAAATGTAACTTTTCTCCCTTAACTTGTAGGTATTGTATTAGTATTAACATAACTAAGACAATCACATTGCAGTGATCCATGGGTACCCATGTTTATAGCACAGTGAGTTACTGAAATGGTCCAGATATCTATCAACAGGTGGGTTGGTAAAGAACAGTGGGTCTGGGGCTGGGGATTTAGCTCAGCAGCATAAGCGCCTGCCTTGCAAGCAGGCAGTCATGAGTTCAATCCCTGGTACCAATAAAAAAAAAAAAAACTTAAAAAAAAACAAAACAAGAACAGGGGGTCCATATACACACTGGAGAGTGCAACTTAGCAATAGAGAAGGATAAATTCAAGTCATTTCTGGGAAAGTGAATCTTGGGGCTGGAATGCTGAATGAAATAAATCAGATAAAGAAGGATAAGTATCTCACAGTTTCTTTATAGGAGAAACCCAGAGGATAAATAATTTAGAGAGCAGGTAAGGAGCGGTGGTAGGAAGCCGTGAAGCAGACTCTGGAGATAAAGAGGAGCCTGGGAACAGGGGAAAATAGAGCAGTGTGAGGCAGCCTTGCATAATAGTTCCCAAGTACGGGAACCTGTCCCTCTCCTCTCCTCAAAGTGTGTCCTTCGGTCTTCAGAGCTGGCTTCACCTCTTTCTGATCACTGGCCATTAGAGCTCCAGTGTCTGAACCTGGTCCTGGTCTTTGGTACTGTTCTCAGACCCACCCTCCTCTCTCCCATCTTCCATTCGCTTTCAATCTGAGCTCCTCAGATGCAGTTCCCTCACCAGCCCCTGGCTTCTCCTGAGAACCTTCCCAAGCTCCTCAGGTGCTCTCCACCACTCTGTGTGTGTGGATTACAAATGCTCGCTCTGTGCTGGGTTAGTGCTAGGTATTCCACATGCATTTTCTTAGTTAATTCTCCCAACAAACTTTGGTAGTAGGTACCCTGACCTTCCAAGGTGTAGTGAGGTTTCTGTGCAGCGTGGGCTCTCCTTCCAGTCCTTAACTTTACAAAAGAAATCCCGAGGTTGTCTTGCTCAGTGTCACAGTCAGTATACCCCACCCTGAGGTGTCAAACCTACATGCTTCTTGTGTCTATAGTGTGAGTCTTTCCCCGTGTGCGGTAACTCCTTCCTTGCCTTTGAAATTTTTTGGCAGGGTACTGGGAATCAAACTCAGGACCTTGTGCTTGCCAGGCAAGCGCCTTTGAAATTTTCAGCATTTGCTTTCTTAACCTCTTCAGCATGCATCAGATTCTGAACTGTGTCTCCTTGCTTTACCACCTACTCCAGGATGGCATGGTAACTGGTTACTTCTTCCTTGTCAGACAGGAGCTGGCTGAAAGGAGCTACCTCTTCGCTCTATCTTCTGTTATCCAAGAGTATGATGACATAGTCAGTAAGGCAAGTAGAACGCTGCTGAACCAGTTCCTTGTGGCTGAAGGACTTTGAAGGGTGTCAAGAGAGGTGACACTTCCCATAATCCCACAGTGTGTTCCAGGGCCTTCTGTTACCTCGGTGCACATGATTCCCTGAGGCTTTGCAGAAAACCTGATGACCAGGCACTGAAGGGTGGGCCAGCTGTGGTGGTGTTAGAATGGAGGGCTCTGCTTCCAGAGGAACAAAGAATCCTCAGTCCTGTCACCCTGTTAGCCAGCAGTACTGTTGATGATCGTTCTACCTTTTATATTTGTTGTCTAATGTTATTTTTCCCTTTAAAACTAAGCGCCAGTCTGGTGGCTCAATCCCACTGACTAAGTTAATGACAAATTTTGCTTTTCCTTCTTGGTTTTGTTTGCAGTCTTGGGGAAACAGAAAATTGTATCCTTGCAGCAAACAGAAATCCCCTGAAATTAGCTTAAGTGAGTGTGGAATTTGCTGGAAGGGAGTAGGTTTACTGCACCTTAGAGTGAGAGGGGAAACTGAGGGCTTGGAGGGTGTGGAAGAGGAGTGGTACACAGAAGAGCGAGAGCTGAGGTCCTGTGTCCCCTTTCCTCAGAGTCTCAGGCTGCTGACTTAGTGGGGAGTCTGTGTTCTCTGTGGGCTGCAAGCAGTGAGCCGTCCACAGAATCCACGCACTGCTCCTCCATTACCATCCTGTGACTATTGGTGGGTGTGGTGGTTCCTTTTACACATTTTCCCAAAGCCCTGTAGTTTACCAGTTTACCAGGCAGGTTGCCGCATACATAGGAGAGCTGGAGTCAGTATGTGTTGCATGAATAAATGTTACCACGCACTTTCAGCCTGCCGTCACACTTTCCTTCTTGGATCCGAAGGCAACAGGAAAGTGATGTCTTTCCCTCCTGGGACAGCGCACCCCGGTGTAGCCTTGGCTGGAGCAGGTTGGCCATGTTATCTGTGTGTTTCCTGGGTCTTGTTAATGCACAAAAGTCTGAGAAGATCCAATCACAATGGTACAGCAGTTTTCTTTGAAAACCAGGATTCTTGATTTGAAATTTTTTAAAATGTAAAATAAACAGTTTGAATTAAAGGGCTGAATTAAGGAAATCTGCCAGAGTAGATGTCAGTTAAATTGGCTTTTTTTTTTTTCCTTTCCAAATTACAATTCTATTTGAGTGCCAGAAACTTAATACCTCTGGCGGATATCTCTGGCAGTGGGTTAGGTCATTGGAAACCTGCAGGGAAAATTAAGCAGTTCCTTGACGAACTGTCCTGTACTGAGCGCTCCCTGCCCGCTGTCTGAGACCTCTCATCCCACAACTGTCTCTGACCAGATTTGGACTGGGGATCTTGGTCTTCTTGAGTCTTCTTTTCCCTAAGCATTTTAGCAAATCCTTTCTGATTCCCATCCAGACTCTTTTGCTCCCACTCCCTACCCTGAAGTTTGTTTCCTAAGACCGGTCCTAAGTCTCGTGGTGTCCCCGTGTGGGACCATTTGTGACCGACTCTGTGACATCTTTAGCTCAGCCTTACACACTGCAGGCTACAACCGGTTCCCCACCGCACACCGCTGTACAGACCAGTTCTTTCCAAACAGATGGATACATTTCCAGCCGTGGGCCTCCGTATCTGCCCTGACACAGTCACAAAGCATCATCACGACTGGTGCCAGCGCTGCAGTGGTGGCTGTGTGGTTCCCACCTGCCGTAGGACAAGGTCCATCAGTTTGGTCCTGAGCAAACTGGGAGCGTTGCTACTCTGAGCCTTAGGGATGACTCCTTTCTCTGCTGAGACTTTTCTTCTTGTGCTTAAATCACGCTTGACTTTGCTAAATTTTTGGAAATGAGCCATGTAAGAACTAGACCAGGGTTTGCCTTGCTGAGAATGCTTCTCTTTAAAAGCAAACGAATGCTCCCGGGAACCTCAGACTTCAATACACGTTGATATTTTGCAGCATGGCTGGGGGTGAGCCCCCTTCCCTTTAAAGAAGGAATTAAGCACCTTGCTGAGTGGACATGCTGGCCTTTTTTTCTTTATTCCTGAATAATTGCCAGTTTCTTTCCATGAAGGTGACTTTATGTCTTTAAGTTTTCTCTGGAAGCTTCTAAGGCTTGGACCAGGATGGACCAGAATGCAAAGTTCTGTTACAGCATCTCACATCCACCGTTGACTAATTTAGCCTTCCTATGCACCATTTTTAAATGCCTAAGCTTTGGCTAATTCTCCATATGTACCAATGTATTTATAGAATATATGAATTGATAAGTACCTTCAACACTACCTCATTCAGTGGTTCCCTTCTTCTCTCTCTGCATATCTGAGTATCTGTGGAGCTTAAGAAAATGTTGTCTTCCCCAGCTCCAGAAATGCTAATTGAAGTGGTCTGGGATGGGACCCGGGAATAGGCATTAAACAACCTGTCCAGGGGGATGCAAAGGGGGAGCCAGAGCCAGGGAAGTGCTGATTCAATGCAACCTCTTCATTTTAGATCTGAGGAAAAAGGGCCCCTTCTTCCAGCTGTCACCATGGGCTAATAACCCACTAGATGGTTTTAAAGGGCTCTGTGATAGTGACATCACCTTCTCTATTTAGAACCGATCACAATTTTTATGGCTTCCAACAGATGTCTTGGTTTCTTGAATTATCCTTGCACGTCATGGGGCCATGAAGAAGCTCACTGTCAAAGGAGCCGGAAGGTATGGCTTTTTCTAGTTTCCAGGTAGGAGAGCAGATTTTAGCTTTTTTATTTCTTGCCAGCATTTTCTCTTCAGTTTCTTCATGTAGCTTTTGTCCGCTGAAATTTGTGTTCTACTGTGGTAGATTTGGTGGATTATTTCCCTGAAGAGTTCACAACTTGCAAAACATTTATCTTTTGCTTTGTACTGGAGTGATTGCTTAGCCCAAAAAGCATCAAATTGTAGCCAATGGGTAGAATCCAGCAGACTGCTTTTGTAAATAAAGTTTTATTGGCACACAGCCATGCCCATTCACTTGCCTGTTGTCCATGCCTGCTTCCAGGCACAGAGGCGGAAGTGAGTGAGTGGACAGAGATGGAAGGACCCACAGAGTTTAAATCTTTACCTTTCTACCTCTTCTTTCCTAAAAACATTTTCTGACTTCCATTTAGGTAGTTAAAATCCTTGGACTGCAGAATATCTGTAAGCATTGCTCCTCATCTTCTAATTGAAATTATGCCACAGAGAGCTTTAAAGTGAACTCCAGCCTTCTGTACCACATCAAGGACTGGGCCTTTTTGCCCGAAACCCAAAAGGTTCTTTATTCACCTCTGAAGTCTAGCAGCTTCTGTTTTATCTGTACTTCCCCCATCCCCAATCCAGTGAACTCAGGGAAGATTAAGATACACTCCCAGAGCTATTTAATTTAATTTTATTTTGAGATTGTTTTGCTAAATTGTCCAGGCTGAACTCAAACTCACTATCCACCAGCCTCAGTCTCCCGAGTACTGGGATTATAGGTGTGCACCACCACACCCAGCTCATGGCTTTATTTTGGATGCAGTTGACCTCCACTGGCTTTTCTGGCATATTGGGCATTTGATGGTGTTCTTTAATTTTCAGTGTTCTCTTGAATAAATACAGAATTGGGTATCTGTAACCCAAGGGTGCTATTTCCCACATTTTACTTTACCTTGGATGAGTTTTTATAGATCTTTATTCGTATTTAAATTTGCTTGTGTGTTAGCCCCACTTTCTATGTATCTGACAGTAATTTTAGTACTGTCTACTCATCTTTGCCCTGACTCTCACGTCTCTGCCTAGAGAGTGTTAAAAGTGTTATTAAATTTGTGGGTTATGTGGCCATGTGCTGGTCACAATTTTATCTGTCTGGCCAGGACATTTTGTTTTGTAAATGTCCATTTGTTGTGTGGTATTTGCGTTGTCTGGCTCTGACCTGTTTGCCTGTGGCATCTTCACTTCGTCTGTATACTGCTCCCTTTTCCTCGCAGCTTCTCCTTGCCGCAGTAAGTTCTTTCTGAGGAGCCACAGGCAGGAGATGGACACAGTTCGGTTTCTGGCAGAGTTCTCTCTGGTTCTTTGTCATGGTGGAAGTGGGTAGAAAGTTGGAGATGATGGGCCACAGAGCTCGTCCCATTCTCCAGCATCTACTTCTTCCTTCCCTGAGAGCAGAGACCAGCTCCCTTCTTCTCTCAGCAAAAACCCCAACATCGCAGCTCTCCTGGTCACCCGGTACAGCCATGGGCGAAACTCCTGCCACCGGCATGTAAAGCCGAGGGCTGCTCTGTCCCTGGGACACTTTTGGAGAGACAGGGACATGGAATCTGCCTCAGCCTCCCAGTAGCCAGGGAAATGGACCTCGTGGCTGGGCTCTGAGAGCCACGTAGGACTGTGTGGTCACTTTGAAGGTGGAAGCCACATACAGAGGGTAGCAGAGCACAGTCCCCGAGTCCCAGAGCACAAGGTGAAGCCAGCTTGTAAGTCCCATTCTTGAAATTCTGCACGGCAGAAAGTGATCATCCACTACTCTAAGGGTGGATTTCCTGCTATAGAGTGGAGCTTAACCTTCAATAAAGTGACAGCACAGCCTCCTACAACTCAGGCTTGTATGAGTGTGCAAGAGAATAGCACTGCTCTATTTTTTCACTGCTGACACTGATTCCTGCTCTCTCCTGCCTTGCCTCACCAGCAGCTTGCTTGCTGCATGGACAGCATCAGGTGTGGATCTGAGCTGTGGGGCCAGGTGAGGACCAAAGCATCTCAGCCCACGGCAGCCTCCAGGTGCTGACACCACGGCTCTGACAGGCGCTGCCTCGGCTTCTCCCATTTATTAGGCCAGGCATCTGGCAGGCTTGTGCGAACTCTGCACACTTGGGGTGCCCTGGCCTCATCTCCCAGGGCCTCTGCTGCTTTCTGCCCGGAGCCCTTCCTCATGTGCTGGGCCTCCGGTTCACGGGGCTCTCCTAGGTCTGTCAGCGACATAGCCTCCCGACCTCTGTGTCTTCTGCTCCTTGTTGCAGGGCGGCTTTGGAGGAGAAAAGAGATGCTTAGATACATCCACCTACCATCATGAGGCTGAGTCTCCATGTCTTGTTCTTCAAATAACTTTTCTTTTTAATGGAAATGGGCAGATGTTTACCTGCCAGGGATAACTGATGTTGACAACCTGGAGACCGCTCTGCACCTACTCCCCTCTCTGTCTTGTGTCTCTGTCAGCAGGTTGACAGATTACATGTGAGCATGCATACACACACATAGGAAACACACAGGAAATACACAGAAAAAACACACAAAACACAGATGCAAGAAACACACAGGAAACACACGAAACAGACACAGGAAACATACACATGAAACACGCATACATGCATGAAATACACACAAAACACATATACACACAAGAAACACACATGAAACACACAAAATACACATGCATGAAACATACACAGGAAGCACACACACACATGAAACATACACACAGAAAATACACACAAGGAAACACACAAAACACACACAACTTGCTTATTTAACCTTTGGGAACACGGTATAGGATATCATTAAATAATCTGTATGATTTTTTTTATTGGCCTGTCGCACCCCAAAGTATGGCTATGCCATAAATTATTAACCAGTCTCCTAGTTTGGGGCACTAACTTCCTACACATTGGATATTAAAGGTAATTCTGCAGTGTGAATCTTTTTTCCTTAAACACACACACACACACACACACACACACACACACACACACATAAGTGAAGAGTTATTGCATCTGCTCTAGCAGAGTGGAGTAATATTCTCCAGCCCAGCAGCAGGCCAGGGTGAAGCACTGGTGTGGATCTAGGAAAAAAAAAACACAACAAGCCACAGAATTCAAGGATTCAGGATACTTGTCCTGCCAAGAGCACTTAACATCATAAGATTCAAAGGTTCCTCCCACCTCCTGTTAGCGTCTCTAAAAGAGACTTTAAACTAACTGTAGATTTCCAAAACAGAGGCAAAGATTCCTTCCATCACTTATCCTGAATCCCTGTAAGATGTTGTGTAACATCTTACATGACCATAATATAAAGATCTAGACCAGGATGCTAATGTTGGTACAGTGCAGGGAAACCAAATTTACACCTGCTGTGAAGTCACCAGTTTTCCATTAGTAGTCCTTCTCTACCAGCAGGCCATCTGCACTCCCACACTGCATTTAACGGTTATTTCCCCTTATCCCTTTCCAGTCTGAACAGTTCCTCAGTCTTTCCTTATCTTTTGTGATATTCATGCCAGTTACTTTCACTTGGATTTGTTTTGTTTTGTTTCATCTTTTTGAGACAGGGTTTCACTGTGCAGCTCAGGCTGGCCTTGAGCTCACTTTGTAGCCCAGGCTAGCCTTAAACTCACAGGTATTCCCCTGCCTCAGCCTCCCTGAGGCTGGGATTATAGGCCTGTGCCACCACACCCAGCTTTTTGTTTGGTTTTCTTGGGATTAGACAGAAGCACTGTGCTTTGGATGAGCATATTATAAAAGTCCTCTTGTAAACTTCTCAGTGTATCAGATGGGGCTCATGGTGTCAGCGAGTGGTGGTGACCACCTTGGTCAGTCGGTGTCTGACCAGTTCCTCACTACGAGGTTGTTTCTCTCCCCTGTGTCATTGATAAGTGTCTTGAGGGAGATGTCTCCAGACTATGGAAAACTGACACCTTTATAATGTTGACTTACCTGAAGCAAGGATGAGAGAGGGCTTTTCATGTAATCAGGCCTTTTTAAAAAAAAGTTTTTCAAGAGATTTACAATTTCTCATGGAATATTTTGAATGACTTAGGAAAAACTGCCCTAGACCATAAAGGAGAGATGATAAAGAAAAGACTAGAGAGTATAACAAGGACCCATAATATCTACCAACACTGTGTCACTGGTCCTCCTGTTGACACTGTGATGTGGGTTTGCTATCACAGGTTGTTATAGACAGCAGCAGGTAAGGAGGCCAGAAGGTGATGGTCAGCGGGGGAGGACGAACGCCTGTCTGGAACCTCTGTGTCCTTGTTTGCAAGCTTGCACTGGGCAGTGGAGCCGCTAGGTGATGGTGTGCAATACCCAGAAGGCAGCCAAGGGCCTGGCAGTCTCCCCCAGCACTGAGACCAGGGCTGGCGCCTGGTCACTAGCCCTGTGCACTTTGCTTTTAGAGGAATGTCCCTGGGCTGGGACGGCAAAACCCTTTCCGCCTCACGCTGACACCAGCCGGCCATCACAGCTGTCTGTGTTGAGGTGGCCTCGAAGGCTTTGTCCGGGGACAGAAACAAAGCGTATAAAGTCTACCAGCAGCGTCTGCCGTGAGCGTGGAGACGGAGGTGGTCATGCGGACTTCTGGGCCACGAGCTTGGGCTTTCCAGCGTGTCCAGGAGGCAGGCAGGTGTGTTCACCGGGTGCGGTGCTTGAAATACAGGGCTGGGAAGGGTCGTTAGCTGTTTCTAAACACTGGGGGCTGTGTGTGTGTGTGTGTGTGTTCAACAATGTTTTGTGTGAGATTCCAACAGGCAGAGTGACGATTTTACCTATAGAGTCAACTCAAGTTCTGTGAAGGGAGAACTTTTAAATAATCGTCACTGTCTCACTGTGGAAAGTGTGTCCAGCCGTAACCATGCGGCAGTGGACTGTCCAGTGTGCCTGGATGCAGAGAGCTGGCATTTGGGAGTTAGATGCAGGCTACTTGTGTTTAATACATCAGACAAGGCAGACCTTCCCATTATAAGCAGGGCACTGGGGATAGACTTCCTGCCCGGTGATTTTATGTTTATCTGTGTGATTCTTGGTGCGAAATATGTCTTCCAACCACATGTGCAGGGTTGAGTGGCAGTGGCTATTTTGCTTACAAAACCCGGGACAGGAGAAACCCACCCTAAATATTTGCTAAGTGAACGAATGGGTGAATGAATGAATGATTTCAGGCTTGTCACTGTCACTGTCCCCTCTGGGAGACACTACCAGTCTTGTGCCCAGGTCACCCGTCCTTCTTGCTGTGAGGCGCTGACTTGCATTAACCAGTAGAAAGGCCTGAGAGCCCCAGAAGTCACACACTGCAGCACTCAAAGATTGAGTCACTAGTGCCAGTTCCTTTCCTGGAGTCAGGGAGCAGCGCAGGAGGAGGCGTGGCCTCCATTCATGGAGATATTGCACTTCCTTAGTCACCTCCGCCCCTCATTATCTTGTTCCCTACCAGTTTTCTGGTTGTACAGTGTGCCCCAAGAGGATAGGAAATGCCTGTTCCTTATGTACCTGGAACAGTGCCTGCTATACGGTAGGTACTCAGTAAGTATTTGGTACTCAGTAAGTATTTGTCAAATGAAAAAGTGGTTGACACGCTGTTAATCATTACGTGTCAGTCTGAGTGGATAATGAACCGCTGAGCAGATTAGCAAAGATCCATTCCCAGTGTGTCTGTGTATGATGGACAGGTAGACCAGCCAATTGAGAGAGGAAGACCCGCCCCAGCTGTGGGTGGAACCAATCAATAGGCTTGTAGCATGGACAGGATAAAAAACAGAAGAAAAAGGAAGCTTGCTTTTTTTTTTTTTTGGACTGGGGATCACACTCGTGAGCTCATGCTTGCCAGGCAGACACTTATACCACTGAGCTAAATCCCTGGCCCCGTTTGGAGGAGCTTCAGTCTGCACTATCACCTATGGACATCCGTCTGCAGTTTCTTCGCTCTCGCCACCAATGATGGGCTGGCAGGTGACCCGTGCTTCCCTAACCAGCAAACACTGCCCTGACCCTTTTGGTGATGTATAAAATGCACAAGTCCCAGCTCTGCTTCTGTCATTTCCTAGTGGCAAGAGGACATAGAAGCGAGATGCAGAAACCCTGGATGCGGTCTCGGGTGCGAATGAGGCTGGGTGCTGGGCAGAAGTTCATGAGGGCCTTTCTAGAAGTCATCTTGCTCTTACACAATCTAAATTGCAAAGTGAACATGAAAGGGGGTGGCTGTACCGCCACCTTCAACCCAAACCTGCTTTGAAAACATCGAGTCATTATAAAGGCCAGGAAAATGGACCTTATTTCATCCCAAGCTGGATGACCCCTGACCTCGGAATATGTCAGATGAGTGTGACAATTTTTTTCATGCGATACAAAACATGACTCTGAGTAGCCAGCGCACAGTATCTTGGCTAAGGACACATTCCATGTCAGCTGAGCTTGAATGCTCAGGAATTCAGAATTGATTACAGTGGTGCACAAAGAGGACTTGTGGACCACCCCAGGCTGCCTGCACTCACAGACTGTTGTATTTGGAACCAGGAGAAGTACATGTGAGCAGCTGGGGCGCTGTCACACCCAGGAGTGAGTAATAGGTCAGTGCAGCCGAATGGAGCAGACAGTGCTGCACCTTTGATTAAGCTGGAAGGATGGACAGGGGACCCGGTACCAGCAGTGCAGTGAGGTTGTCAGAGTGTATCGTGCATTAGTAGACACTGGCCAGATCCATTGAGAGGCTGCCACCAAGACTTGTCGTATGTCCTTTTGTGACATTACTGTCCCCGCCCTGCCTGCCCTTTTCTCTTGGGCAGCCCAGTCCCCCATGGCTCAGCTATTGCAGTAGCCAAGCTACTGGAAACCCTGGCTTCCCCGGTCAGGGTGACAGCACCCAAAGGCATCTCTCTGGTGTCTTGATTCTCTGTTGCTCTTCTCTCTGTGCCCACAGCCGTGTCCTGGAGCCACACATTTGCACTGTGTGTGACACTGCAGAGAGAGCCTTGTGCCTGTTCCTCCTCAGCCACTGGCTTTTGGAATCCAGCATGATGCCGAGGCCTGGTCAGTGTCCAGTGAATATTTGTTGATTGAATGAACACAGTGAGGCAGCCATGGCTGCTGGGAAATGGAATTTGAGGATGAAAGACTGGGTTCTGGGCCCCCAAGTCTCTTATAAATCACTAGCTCCTTCCATATCTGCTTATTATGTTGACATTTCCTAGAAGGTTTGGTTTGCAGGAGTCCTATTACTTTTAAATGTTCAAAACCCAGTGAACTAGATGAAGGTGGTTAGTCTCTAACAGCAGATTGCTGGAGCGTGGCTCAAGGGTAAAGCACACATACACAAGCCCTGGGTTTAGTCTCCAGCACTGCAAAAAATAAGACAAATCTATAAATAAGGCTGCACATTAATCTTCAAAAGGCAGAGCTGCTTCCCTACATGCATGCAGAGGGTATCACTTTGTTTTGCTTATCAGTGCCACGGGCTGCCACTTTGGTCTCCTGGGATTCCTCTCCTGAGAGCCCACCGAGCCCAGAATGGCTCGGTCCAGGTGTTCGCACTTTACCCCAGCCCTGCTCTCTGGAGTCTCTCATTCTTGGGAGCCAAACACTTTTTATCTGGAACCAAGCAATAACCACGGGCCATTTCTGTGGCTGAAGGAACCCAGGCTCTTCACACACAGGTTCCACAGTCCTTAGAGAAAGGCAATCAGAGTGGCGGAGGTGGGCAGAGATGGGAGAGGGCAGTAGCCGAGTTTCTTCTTCCCCCTTGTTTCTTGGGCAATCAAAGGTCCAGGTCTGTGGAAGCAGACCCTAAGATGGAGTTTGGGGTGCAGAACACTGGTGGGGGGGTGGATTCCACTGTCTTTTAGAAATGTTTTCCATTCTGGTGGCTGTTGGCAGTGTGTAGTGATTTCACACATCGTGTGCAGTTGGTTCGTGTGCACGATGCCCCTCAGTCCTTTCTTGTTCCTTCTCCTGCTCTCCTTCCCGCTCCCCCACCTCAAGATCCCCTTCCCATTTGCCAGTGTTCCACCCCTCTGTTTCCCAGCATCTCTCTCTTCTTTCGCTCTTTAAAAGTTTCATACTTTGGGTTTCTCATATAAGAGAAGTTACGCGATAGCTAAGCTTGTGGGTCTCGTTTATGTTACTCACCATTCTGGGCTCAAGGGGCATGCACCCCTCTTTACGGCAGAGCAGTGCCCCGTCCATGCAGATACCTCATCCATTGTCTGTTGGCGGCGGTGACATACACAGAGGAGGAGAAAGTAGGGCTCTGTGAGAGGAACCCTGTGCGGACAGCACCTTGGTCAGCCCCACGAGAGCTCTGGGTGTACGTGACAGATGTGTAAAATTCCGTGTCATGATCTGTTACCTCCTGGTCACTGTGACAGAGGGCCTCTTTTCATCTGTTTCACTGGGCTTAGCTCAGAATGCGCGCTGACCGCCTTGGGGCTGGCACACATGTTCTGGCTTCCTCCGACACGCCCTGTCCCTGCGTAAACACCATGTGTGACTTCTCACGCGTGTGTCTGCAGTCGTCCTGTGCTTGTCTGAGCTCTGTGGCTTATATTTCAAATGAAAATTAGCGTTTTACTTATGCACATATCAAAATACTATTGTTTTAGCACTTAGCTTGTAAATTAGTGTATAAAGAGAACTAATGAGATGCTTTATACTTTATGAAACTTTTGAAGTCTGGTGTCTTTGTTACTGTGGTAAAGTACACATAACACAAACCTGACCATTTTAACCTCATGTGTGTGTGTGTGCGCGCGTGTGTACGTGCATTTGTGTGTGTGGTACTTGGAACTGTGGGCCTCATGCGTGCTGCAGTCCCAGCTCTTTAGAAAGCTCTTTTTGGGGACAGAGTCTCAAGGTATTGGCCAGGCTGGCCTTGGATTTGCCGCCCTCCTGCCTCAGCCTCCTGCAGAGCGGGGGTGCAGGGCTGTGCTGCAGAACCTGACCACCGCTGGAGAGTACACTAAGTGGCACTGACTGGGCTCCCCTTGCTGTGTCACGCTCCCCACTACCCATATGGAGGTTCTCAACTTGCCCAGCTCAAGCTTTGCACCCACTAAATAATAACTCTGCCCTCCTTGCCAGGCCACGGCGACCACTCTTCTACTTTCTATCTCTACAAATCTAACTGCGACTGGCACCCGACAGCTATGTAATCAGCACATTCGCCCTTTGTGACTGGCTGATTTCACCCTGCACAGTGTGCTCAGGTTTCCTCCAGGGAGCAGCATGTGGCAGAATTCTCTTCCTATTCAGGGCTGAGTACTATTCCTTTGTATGTGTGCCCCACCTTATCCTTCCTTTCGCTCTGCAAATGGCCCTTAATTATACCTGAGCACGGCACAGCAGAAAAGCTCGATTCACATTTTTCATCTTGGGTAAGACCAGGGCTCCTCGAGGGCAGTGTGCAGAACATGCCTGCCCAAAGGAAGGGCGCAGGTAACACTGGCATTGAGGAAGATCCAAGGAGTGGCCCGGGGTGATGGGTGACCTGGCAGTGCCAGCTGTGCGGTCCATGTGTCCTGGGGCCCTGCACCACGCTGCACCCCTTTCTGGTGGCCCTAGGAGCAGCCCTTTGTACCCTGAAGCATGTTCCATCTTAGTGCATGTAGGCTTGGGTTGAGACTGAGGCCTCACTATCTCTCCTGTTCCCATCGCTGCCCCTGCCATGCTTGGGGTGCACAAAGTTTCCCCGTGCTCAGACTCACTGGAAATGCCTTTGAGCCTTTAAGAACAGAGGTGCAATCCGGTGCTTTTAGGAAAATCCTTTAAGTGCTCTGAAAAGAGACGCCTTGAAAAGAAAGAAAAATCAGATGCATTTGCAGCAGGAAGCAAGGTTACAGGGCTCAATGGCTCCCTCTTGGGTCTAATCAGGGGTGCTGGGGACGTTCCCTGTCCAGCAAGCCCAGGGTTGCCCTGGTGCAGTCACAGGCTCTTGGGAAAGAGGATCAGGACAGATGGACAATGACAGAGACCGAGGACTCGGAAGTGGGGTCTGAGTGTGGGTCCCACACTGTGAGGGAGCCTGCCTTTCCCTTATCTCAGCAGCCCACTGGTCCTAGACAGCCTTGCTTTGAGGAGGGCAGGGTTTTATTGAGACCAAGACTTCATTATGTATAATGATCACCTTTGGCTTATGAGTTTTTTCTTTTGTTGCTACTAGCAATTGAACGGAGTTCAATTGAGTTACATCCCTGACCCTTTTAATTTTTTATATTGAGACAGAATTTCCTGACAGAGTCTAAGTTGCCCAGGCTGGGCTTGAACTGCCAGGGGTTACAGGTGTGCCTGTCTTGCCCACTCAAGCATTGGTTCATGACTTGCTGGACCCTCCTGTGCCTAACTCACATTTTCAGCCAGCACCTGTGAGCCAGGACTGGTACTGAGAGGCCTGAAAACAAGATCGAATGATTTTCATCTGTGTATGGAGGTGCATGAGAGAAGCAAGTAATACACGTGTGGCTTCACTAAGGAATTATCAGGCGGGTTTACAGAGGCAGAAGTGGGAGGTTCTACTGGCCTCTGCACAGTGTGCTCTGTGCTGGACCGCAGAGGAGCCAACCAAGGTTGAAGGCCTGGAACTCACTGTAGAGTCCCATGTGAGCTGTGTCAGAGAGCCGAAGAGTCTGGGCTGGAAGCCTGGAGGAAGTGGAGAGCACATCCAGAGGCCGTGGAGAAGGCCAGAGCTCCTCTGAAGAAGCCAAGGGCACGCTTCCTTCTTTCTCTTTTTATTCCATGCAGGCCATAATCCTATTGGTAGTTGCCACCCACATTGGGGTGGACTTTCTCTCATTTGGTGGCCTTCCTGTCAATCATCCACAGACACACCCAGAGTTTAGAAATGTGCTTGGGAAGTGCTTGCTCAGGTCAAGCTGATACCTCACAGTTAACTACTCTGGCAGGGTGGTTCCAGGAGACCAGTCCAGGTGAAGGTGCCAGTAGAGGTGGGGAGGGAGAGTGAAGGAAGGCAGAGGGACTCAGTTGACCAGAAGGCAGCTGACCAGTACCAAGAGGGCTGAGGAAAGGCAGGCCACTAAAGAGTTGTGGGGCCACTACTGTGTAGCTTCCAACCCTATCCCCTGTGGTGGGTCCTGTCCTAACTTGAGTATTGGAATTCACTAAGCTCTGTGCCTACAGTGAAGCAGTCTTAAATCTCATCCTGGTCTATGTCTGCCTGGTTCTGTCTTCTGTAGAATGTTATTCAAGCTCTTTTTACTCAGTTTCCTCATCTATAAAGTTGAGTTAAGGAGTCGTGTCCCATACCACAGGGCTGTGTTGAAGATCAAGAGAGCTAATGTATTAGGGACCCCTGCAATGGAACCCAGTCTCCTGCTTGGTGTTACAACCAGCAGCATATGGTGGAAAGAAAGAGCACAAGACAAAATGGCGGTGCAGCAGGGACCTGGGGTGACCAGTTGTCTATGGGGAACAAATGCTACAAGGGAGCTAGAACCTCCACATTTATTGATTGAGAAAAATGGTAAGGGGATTATCTGATGACTCAGAAGACGATGGGAGTCATACTCTAGTCAGATCTTTGGGTTGATGAGGACTTGGGGAGAGATGGTAGGTGACCAGGGTCCTTCCCCCAAGGTGAAACCTTTTTCTTATTAGATATATTTTTAAAGTTTATTTTCAAGAGAATACAACACAAAACAATAAAATAGAACAAAAAACAGTGAGAGCAGTACTGGATTTCAAAAACAAGACAGAAGGAAATTCCCCAGAGTTGCTATATTACATATTGTTATCCTCTAAATAGATGCTCAGACTACTGGCTTTAGGCCTGCAAAGTCAGTCAAACAATATAAGCATTGAATTTTTTTTTTACTTCAGTTGCTATCATCCCAGCCTGTGTTCCTCCAAATCAGCCAGTTGCTTAGCCGGGGGCAGGGCAGTGACCACACTTTTTTCCTCCCAGCCCAGCCCATGTACTGACTGGCTCACAGAAAGGGCATGGGTTGGCTTCTTGGTTTTCCTTCCAGCCTACATGGCTGCCTCTGGCTCACAAGAGGGTGTGGGTTGGCTTCTTGGGTCTCCTCCCAGCCCATGACTCCTTTTTTTTTATTACTACTGGATCCTCAAGGAATCAGGGTGTGTTCAGCTGATATAATCTTTCCCTGGGGTGTCACAGCATCAAAGGACCATTGAGGACTCAACGATGATTAGAGGCACGTGGAGTGGTTATGTTCCCACATATCACAGCTGGCTCCCATGGCAAGATACCAGGCCTCAGACGAGCCCTCATCACCAAAGTCATATCGAATGGTCCTCTGGTAAGACAGGAGAGGTGCTCTGGAAGTAAGCGCTCTCTCACTTCCATTTTCCTTTCCTGCTGATTTTCTTTGCATTCTGTGGAAACTTTTTTGTAAACTTCTGCATAATGTTAAATCATTTGCATTTTTTAAGGTGCCTCCTGTTGTTCGTGAAATATGGTGTGGCCTAAATGTTAATATTCACAAAACCAACATCTAATAGATTGTCGTGATTACTATAGTCTAGGGGGAATATATTAGGGGAATGATATACAGAATATATTCCAGGGAAAGTATACAAGAAAATATGTAGAAATAAATCTCTTATTTTATGTAGAAAATAAATCTCAGGCTGTGTATGAGCTAGTACTTTAACAGTGCTTTCTCCACTAAGCAGGAAGGTGTTCCATCTTGGGATACATCTTGAGGAAAGTGCTCATGACTGCTGGAAATGTCAGTATTTGTAGGACGCACAGTCATCCTCCTGGGGCACCCCCAGGGGTTTGATTGGTGCTGCAGTGAGGGATGTGGATGAGGGGGGATGTGTGGCTTCCCTTCATTCTCCTGCCTTCCAGTTGTCAGGTGAGAGCCCCCTGCAATTCATGGCTGTGTCCCCTCTTGTGACAAGGTCAGTGTAAGGCAGGGCTGCCTGCTCCTGCTCTGGGATAGTTCAGTGCCACATGGGGGACAGGGCAGGTGGTTGCTGAGACACTATACATTCAGCAAATGTGGCTCCACCAAGTGGCAGGGTCCACACTGTCTGGTTGGCCTTGAGTCACCAATCCAGTCTGTCTGCCACTCTGTTTCCCCATCTATGAAGTGTGGGCAGCACTGGCAGCTACAGAGCTGAGTGTGACGGTGAACTGCTTATAGCTTTCAGTGACACAGACGGCTGGCGGTGGCAGGGTGTTGCAGGTTTGCTGCCAGCGGCTGTGATAACAGTGCATGAATTAAGTCACTCAGCTCGAAGCGTCAAGCTCAACTCCCTCAATTGCTGTCCATAAACTCATCTCCACATCAGAGTAGAGCTGTGGCCCAAGCTTTGCTCAAGAGAAAGTATTTAGTTCCATGGGAAAAGAGGGAATCAAAAAATACCCTTCCCCTGGAACACCTGGAGTCTGTCTTCTTAATCTAGATAGCAAATAATTTCATGGACTTAGCAAGTAAGCAAACACACAACTAAGTCATACCAAGCTGGACACCTTCTGGCATCCAGCCTTACAAAGCTGTTGGGCCGGACTACTTAGTGCTCATTCTAATCAAACTTGGATCAGCTTGCAAGTGCCTGGGCCCAGCTGTGAGCAAGCTGGGGTTCAGTATTATTAATCTACCTCGTGTTAAGGAGATTCTCCCTGTTGCAGGGACCACAAAGGGATAGATGCACACTTGTGCCTGGTTTGGGTCCTTGTTGTGCCCTTCATGACATTTATGCTGTCCCCCAATCCTGCTGGGTGGAAGTAGCTGTCACAGTTTCCATCCAGATGACCTTAAGAGCCTCATGTACTTGCACACAGGTTTTCGAAGGCTGATTGGATTATGGGGGCATCAGGCTGATTTGCTGTTAGAGGGCGGTCTCTGGCTGGAAGAAGGAGTCACTGGGGGTTTGGCTCCCTTCCTGGATCCTCGCTTCACTCTCTCTCTGCTCTGGGGTGAGCACTCTTCCTCCATCAGCCCCCTCTGCTGGGCCATCCTGCCTTGGAGGAGTCAAAAAACCATGGACCGGACCCTATAAACCCTAAGCCGAAATAAACCTCTCCTCCTTTAAGTTGCAAGTGTTGGGTATCTTGTCCCAGCAGTGAGGGAGTTGACTTCTTCGATAGACAAAGATTCACTTTACAGGAGACACAGGAGAGAAGGCAGACTGTACCAGAAGGGGTGCTATCGAATATATCCCCCCAGAGGTGTCACACATGCCTATGGCACAGTTCTGGAAGCTACATCAGGGTTTCTGAGCTTTGGATCCAGCAGTACTGGGTCTCCAAAGACAGAGAAATGCAAACTTCATGCACTGTGCCTAATGTGTCCTTGTGCTTATTTGTACATGTCTGGCCTGCCCTGTACCAGGGTCCTCCACGACCCCTCCCACCTCTCCTGCCTGTCTGCCCTGGCCGTCACCTCCCTGTTCATGGAACAAGCCCAGCTGGTCTGTCTCGGGATCTTTGCCCTCTGAGTGTTCTTCCTTCCATTACACAGGCCTCAGCCAAAATGCTGCTAGAGAGGCATTTCCTGTCATCCCCTGGAATAGCATCCTGGTGTACTCAAGTGACAGTGACCAGATGGACAAGTTGATGCCACCAAAACAAGTATTTATAAACCCATGTTCCCAAGGGATGGAGACATACCACACCACACCACACCACACACCATACCACATCACACCACGCCACGCAGGGCCACACAGGAAGCTCTAGGTTTTTATAGGAGACAAGCAGGGATGCAAGGATGTCTAGACCAAAGTATTGTTGGTGATTTCTTGGGAGAGGTAGGGTGGGGCGGGATGCACACCTCAAGAGTGGGTAGTTCCAGGGGCTTCTGCAGGTTTTGTGCGCTTGATGATGGTCTCACGTTATCTGGTACTTGGGTGACTGAAAGCAGGAGAAACATAGATTTGGCCATGAGAATTAGATAAAAAGGATGCTTGGTTGGGTGGCATGTGACAGGTGCACTCCTGAGCTCTTCACTGTCATAAGACTTGGGTGGCCTTGGGGCGGTGGTTTCCTTCCAGCCAAAGAGACTATTAAGGTGTCAAAGCAACACCAGGTACCGAAAATCAAAAGCGTGATGAATATGCACTATCTGTAATACACTCATTTATGTATTTTTGTGTGTTTACTCCAGCAGAAAGTAAGGCCCATGCAGATAGAGACCTGGTATTTACCATTCCTCATTACCTGCTCAGCACTTAACATAAGCATAGCCTTAGTGGGTTTTCATTGATATCTGTTACATAAATGAAGAAACAGGAACTCCATGACCTTCACATTTGTGTATCTATATCTCACCCCATCCTTATACTTCAGCCAGTATGGTGCAGAGTACACAGTAGCTGTCATTTTTGAAAGGATTGTCAATTCCATTTGAACTTGAGTGATTGTATACTATCTGATTTTGTGGACTTTATAGTAGTTTTAGTAAATTTATGCACTGGTTACTGGTAAGGTGGGTGGTACAAATGTCATGAATTTTTGTGGGAAGAAATAAGATGAAATGATTTCAAAACTTACCCTCGCCTTCCTCAGAGATCAACAATGGCACCTCTAGTAGGAAGGATACTACATCATGGGTCCCAAGGACCTGAGTACTGCTCTTAGGAGAGGTTGAAAAGAACGCTTTCCAACAGGAATCTAATCCATCAACACGTTGCATGCATTCATCTCTAGATAGCAAGCCAGAAGCATCTTTGTATTTTCCACATTTTCTATATTTTCTACATTGTGCATGCATTAAAGAAAAGAATCATTCACAAAGAAATTAGCATTGAGGTTGTATTTTACTTGGGATCCTGCATTAGAATATGCCGTTAGATTAATAGAACTAACAAACCAGCTAAATTTTGCAGAATTATTTCTAGTGCCTTCTTTATTCATGGCTTAGAAGACATGCAGATTCCTAAATTATCCGTTCTAAAGTCCTTTGAGAATTTTGGTTAACTGTCACTGGCGATGTAGCTCAGTACCTGTCACGCAAGAAGAAGAAATAACCTGACCTATCCCCGGACCCCTCCAGCGGTGTCAGCCCTGCCAACGCTCTCTCCTGACGTCCCCAGTGCTGACGCAACCTTTTCACTGATGTCACCGAATCAGGAAGCCGAAAAGCTGTGGCAAAATGACTGTTGCTATCGCAAAGGTTTAAAACTTTAGAGATTGAAAGGTTAAAGTTAAAAATATGTATTTTAATTTGAACAACAGATGGCCTTGGAGTGACTACACGGCTGAATTAACTCTCAAGGCTCTCTGGCTGTTTGTGGAAGGAAAAAAAAAAATTGAAACGACAACCGAAACCCTTTAAAAAGCCCACACTGCAACACACAGCCCAAGCGCCAGTGACATCAGCAGAATCTCTCTGTGGAATTAGAATCCCAGATTTGGCTTCAGCGAATCTGTTGGCCTCAGAGGGAAGAATCTTCTACGAAATTATATTGCACAGCCTTATAATAAATATCCCAGTGATCAGGGCCTTGGCTTTAGACCTGTCCTTTCTACTGGAGCCTCCACAGCTCCTGGGGTCCCCTGAGATTCCCAGAGGGCTCCTGCTTCTTAAAGCCCATGGCGGATCTGGCCTTGGACAAGCGGTCCCGTCTGTGGCTGGGTTCGTGCCATGGAAAGGGCTGTAACAGAGAGGTGTTTGCAGGAGGTCTGTGAGGAGGTGCTCATGGGAAGTCCATGCTTAGTCAGTGACCCACAGTAGTTACACCGTGACCTACCGTAGAGCTCCAGCTCAGGCTCCAGCCCTTCTTGGGGACCACCGTCACTGAGAACATTCTTCTGAGCCCGCCCGCACCTCTGAATCCTAACCTTGGCTGCCTTTGCACACTGGCTGCTCCTTGGGAGGACGGGCTGCTGAGGGGCCAGCCAGGTCCCTGCCAGCTGGGGCCTGAGCTTGTGGATCCTGGTAAGAGGATAGACAAGGTATTCTGGTCCCTGGAATGAACTCCTTGCGGCCCTTTCTCAGCCTCTTTCTCAGCTGTGTCAGTCAGGCTTTACTAGAGAAACAGAAGTAGCACAAGGTATACAAATGGATAAGAGATTACGAGATTGCCTTACAGTGGTCAGCCCCAGTCAGATGAGGGAGGGTCCAGAGGGAGTCTGCACGCTGGAGGCTGAAGGGCCCAGCCCAAGGGCTGGAGCTGGCTGCAGTGTTCCCTGCTAATCCCTATCAGGAGGCTAATGGGTCTGTGACAAAGCCTTGAAGAACCTACTATGGAAGGCTGAAGCATCCCAGGCTGAAGCCGACACAGGAGCTGAGGTCCAAGCTGAAGGCTCAGACTGGAGATCCTCCAGGGAACCAGTGACGGGTCCCCCTCCTTTGCCTCTTATTGTATGCAGGCTGCTCCCCTAGGGTGGGTACGGCACTCACACCCTCTGCCTGCCCTCCTCTTGCACAGGCTGAGGAAGTTACAGACTAGGGACCCTGGCTCCCGCTGAGTCACCCAGTTACACTTCTGACCTTCTCAAATTGACACAGTGAACAATATCCCTAAGGACTTGTCCTCTAAACCCAGGGTGTAGGCTGCTGAGACACTCAGTTAGGCTTCAAGACTTCTCAAGTTGACACAAGGTATAAATCCTAACACCAACCTTGGCCAGACTTTTGCCCAGCATGGTGGCTTCTTCCAGGTAAACCTAAGCGGCCTGGATCCTCAGGAGCTCATCCAGTTACAGATGCTTTGAGCGCTACCACTGACTTGCTGAGGCTAAGTCCCCTGTTGCAGCAAATAAAGTGGTAGGGAAGGTAACCAGAAAGTCAGAGCGAGAGGGAGAACAAGAGAGGGAAAATGGGTTCAGAGAACCTGGAAATGGCAGGTAGCACAGGACAGGAAAGAGCAAGAAGGAGCAGAGGAGGCTTTGACTCCAACAACGCTCGCTGGGGCCCTGGCTCCGGTCACCCTGCTGTGCTCCTGTTGCTGAAGCGCAGCACCCTTGGCCTCTTCTTCCATTCAGACCCCCACAGACAGTGTGCAGTTAAATCTTATTAGCTCTGCCACACACAACCTATGACCCCTTCTTATCATGTCCTCTGTCCACGCGCTGGCCCAAGGCGCCGTGGTTCTTGTCTGGATTGCTAAAAGAGATGGCTTGTTGGTGTCTGCCCTTGCCCTGTGCCAGTTAGTCTGTTCTCTATAACCACCAGAGTGATTGCAGCATATATCAGGTGAACACAGAGAGAAGCTGAGTCCTCACTTTAATCTATAAAACCTGCCTACTGGTCCCTCCCTTTCTCCCCTGGCCTATATCCTGCCTTTTCTCTCTGCTCCAGAGAGAGGCTGCTGATCCTCTGAACAATACCCAGCACCACAACTATAAGGAGGACAGGTTATCTTGGTTCACAGTTCGTAGAGGTTTCAGTCCTTAGTTGGCTGGCTCCACGGCAGCACATCATGGCAGAGGAGAAACAGTCCCTAGCAAGGCAGCAGAAAGCAGATAGAGATCAAGAGACAAAACGGGGAGACAACACACGCCCCCAGTGACCCACTTCCTCCTACCAGGCTTCACCTCCCAAATCACATTTAGCTGTGAACTTGTGAGTGGACTCATCTACCAATGAGAATAGCACCCCACGACCCAATCACCTCCCCCAAGTCTCACATAGGAACACATGAGGCTTTGGAGACAGAACTGTAATAAGACTATAGCCCAAAAGCCACCTTCCTGCTGAGGTAGGCGCACTGTCTAAGGCGCACTGTTCATCCCTGGCCTCTGTGCTTCGTGGTCACTCTCCTTGTTTGAGCTTTCTCCCCAGCATTCTGTATTATGCTTACCCTAGGGTACACTTAATTTATCCAGTGCCCACCCCTCTATGCCCTCCATGAGAGTGAGTTTCATAAAAAACAGGACTTTTGGCCTTGGCACCCAGACCAGTGTCTGGCAGACAGTAGATGCCAAGACATTATTAGATGAATGAGTAGGGAGGCTTTGCCAGTGGGGGTCTGGATGGTTTACTTGCAGAGAGGAAGGCTTCCTTACTAAGCAGGAAATCTCTTCGTTCTAAAAATTGAGTGTGTTCCGAGGACAGATTTCTGAAATGGATTATACCATTATCTGAATTTTTAAATAAATACAATTAGTTCTGTGTACTAAAATAGGGAGGCTTTCAGAAGCTCTGAGGTGGCTCCCCAGGGCTACATAGCCTCTGCATTTCTGTCTTCTTCCTGTGTTTTATAGTTTCTTCTTGTCTGTTCACTTCCTAACGGTCTTCCAGCTCTCAGGGAGCCTGGCTTTCTCAATGAAGCCGGTTCAATATGAGCTGAAGACGTGGGCCTCACATATCACAGCGACAAAAGGCAAACAGTTCTCTGGTCAGCTAGCAAGAGGAGAGGACCAGAAGTCAGAAGGCATGAATTGTAGCACAGCCAATAATTAGCTGAGTATTTTGTTTTTGGGGGAAGGGGAAGCTGCATAAACCATGGAGCTGTTATTTGATTTGATTTGCAAAATTACCGGATGTGTCTGTATCAATTTCATTTCACAGATAAGCAAACCAGTCCATGTGAAATCAATCTGCCCGAGTTCAGGAGGTCTTGCCCATAATAGACCTAAGATCAATCTATACTATACTCTCTCCACCACACTGAGGGAGAATTCTAATCCTACTTTTTTCACAAGAAATGGCAAATCCACTCACAGCATGATTACGACCAGAATGAGAGACCTATATATATCACAGGTTGATTTGTCTTCAAGGGTCATAGTTCAGACTTGGTACGTGCCAAATAAACTCAGGCTGAGTTTTTGGATCGTATAAATCACCTAAACTTTCTGCACCTTAATTTCTGTAAATGGGGGCAGTAGTAACAGTGTCCAGTCAAAGGGCTGTTGTGAGCCCTTCTGAGAAACAAATATAAAAAATAAGCACTTAGTAAATGACAGCTTTATTATTATTATTGTGGTTTTTGTTGTTGTTTGCTGTGAACTAAATGTTTGTGTCCACCCTGAAATTCCTATGATGAAATCACACCCCTGTGAGGGGTGCTATTCAGAAATGGGGTCTTAAGAGGCTGATTCAGAAACTGGATTAGCTCTGCCATCAGGGATTAAAATAACTCAGGTCTCGTCTTTCTCTGGATGAAGACATGCAGGTAATTACCACCTATGAGCTGGAAAGCAGACCCCAAACCTCCCTGATCTTGGACTTTGTCACCACTGACTCCCAGGTAAATTTCTGTGTTTGTGAATTATTCAGTCTATGATGGTCTGTTATAGCTGCCTGAGTGGACTAAGCCATTAGGGCTATGTTATTCCCAGGGTTAAAGGGTCCTTTCCCTTGGCACCAGGAAGGAAGCTCTGGGGGCACACAGGTGGCTACCAAGGCTCCCAGGCTGTGAATCTGAGATCGTCCCACATTGAAATCAACGGAGGTGGGGGTTGAGGATGTGAACACACATGCACAGAGGATCCAAATGTGGGGAGAAGCAGCCATCCGCCCAGCAAGGACAGATCTCCCAAGTGACTGGGCATCCTGCTGCTTCCACCGGAAAGCCATCAGCCAGGGCTGCTGCCAGATGGGGACTCGGGGCCCTTTGAGGCAGAGCATTGTCTGGTTTGGATTACTTGGTTGTAAACTGATCAGCACATTTCATGTGCTGTCAAGCATCTGAGTTCAAACAATTGCACTCTTTTAATGAGATTAGCAACTGAGCCCCATCCTATAATTTTCTCTTTGCAGGATTCCACCCAGAATCCCTTGGAGAAAAGTGGCTTTAGGAAGTAGCAGTATTTCAAGATGTCTTGCATTGTCTTTCCTGAGGCAGACACAACCAAAAAAAATCTGCCTGTTTGACAGTCAGACACCCAACAATGTGCCCAAGCACATGATCTTGGCCAAAAGAGTAGTGGTGTGGACTGGAGGCTTGCCATGGGCTGTCCATCCTCGAATGGTGACCCTTATCCTCAGCCACTGCTGGTGGGTGTGTTCTGCCTATTGAGGTGCCAGTGTAACAAGTGGCCCTGTGTCCAGTTTCATGGGACAGAGTCTCAAAATTACAGTGGCAAAGGGACTGGAATCACAGTTGCAGAACTGCATCAGAGCTGCCTTCCAAATCCCAGATCTCCTATTGTAATCCCAATATTGAATATTGTAATTCCTTACAATATTATAACCCCATATGTCTCCTCCTCATGGTCCAGAAAGTTTATATTTGTAATCCCAGTGAATGTTATTGGAATCCTGGCAAGTTAATGCCAACATATCACCTTTACTACAACCCACGGAGAGAATAAAGATACTAAGATATATTTAGAGTTATGGGCAGCTAAGAGGTCCTGAGTCCAGTCCAGGTGAGGCTACATGAAACAAAGGCCTTGATCCAAGGCCTCTCCCAGAATTTATCATCTTATGAAGGAGTGGCTCTTGGATGAGTGACAGTCAGGATGGGGGAACTACATGAGCAAGGTGAGCTGAGCTGGCCAAGTAGAGAGCATGTATCTCCGCAACATGCAGGAGAAAGATATGCAGAAATACCAGTCTACATAACCTAATTAGGGCAGCATTTGAATAGCTTTAGGAGGCTGTTGCTTCAGATTCTGATATGTAAATTTTGTACCCTGGGAAATCATAGCCCTTAATGTTGTGGCTCAACCCAGTTGACATTCCTGGAGTTATGTGGCTCTGCCATCCCACCGTGCTCAACTGTTTATAGGGAACATGGCTTGAGGAAACAGGAAGCTGTCAGCTGGCCTCAAGGATTATATATCAGTATCTTAGCAAGCCTCATTTTCATTGCTTAAATCAACTGAAGGGAGAAGGAAATGGCACAGCCAGCTGTGTACAGATCAGTACATGGAGACAGGGTTTGGTTTAACTAATGCTGAAGTAATTGTTCTTATTCAAGGGGAACTGCCCAGGTCATCTCTTACTTAGTAACTTTGAGAACTTGATAAAGTGCCTTAATACTTCTAAACCTTATTAATTTTTCTCTCTTTTATCATATAGTTTTTCTTCATAATCAAAATCTTAACTCTATAATTCAGCTGAGCAAAATATGGGCCCCAAAGAAATACAGTGAGTGTATCAGGACTACCGGGTACTGTGGACAGATGGGGAGGAAGGTGCTCACTCGAGTTCCAGAAAGAGCCGTCTGGTGGTTCAGATGCTCTCAGGTCAAGTGCATTCAAATCCTCTGCAGTAGCATTTGTGATCTTCTGGCTACTCTTGTCATTCGAGGACTCTATGGCCTCCACGATGTTCATGGCCTCTTCCACCTTCCTTAGATGACATTTCTCTCACTAATCATTCAGTCTTGACAGTGCAGATGAAAAATTAGGAAGCCTTTGTGTTTGGTCCAGCATTTGCTATGGACAAGACTCCAGGACCTGCATGTTTCAGGATGAAGTTCTCGTCATCAGATTTCTCCCCATACAAAGCCGTTTAGCCTATTGAGTCTTTCTACAAAAATGTAAGGATCAAAATGTTAATTTTTATAAAAAATGATGCTGGCATTTTGATAAGGGATTATGTTTTCTGATCTTTATTATTATCTTTTATCTGTTTTTGGTTTCATTCTTTTATTTCTAATTTCTTAAGGAAAGATACGAGGGTATATCATAACTTTCTTTTTTTTCTAATAAATGCACTTGGTGTTAAAAAATTAAAAAAAAAAATTCTCTCCATGGATGGATTTGCCACCAGTGCGATTACGACGTGTGAAGTCACATGAATACTGAAGGCAGAGATGCTCTTAACCAAATTCTTTCCCTCCTGTGCTCAGACTATGAAAGTTTTGTGCTGCCTCTGGAACTCGGGCTGCAAACAGTCTGAAGGAGACACAGTTTAAGGGCACATTACTGGTGGTGATGACCAAGAAAATGGTGGGGTTGTCCATGGTGGCGCTGACGGTTGGGAGGGGCATGTCAGTTTCCTCCTTTTAAACTGGAATAGTAATGCCCACATGTGAGTTCGCCTCCCGTGAGTGTAAGCCAATTTGCTTATCCACAGATATTAGGTTCTCTAATATCTAGAGAAAGATTCTAGGATACTTACTCCCAAATCTCTCCATTGGCTGCTACTTTGCAATGAAAGCTACTCTAAGGTCAAACTCTAAATTCTGCCTCAGAGATGGGGACCCACAAAGCCACTGAGCCCACTGTGTCAGTGTGACAAAGTCCCAGCTCTGTCACTCATGAATGAATGAAGGCACATTTGAAGAATAAAGGAGGAAAAGTTCCCCAAACGTTCCTATCCTAGGAAATCAGACAATTCTTCATGGAAGCCTATCATTTATATTTACAGTGGCACCAAGGGCAGTCTTTTAGGTAAGATGGTGTGAATGTATTGGCTTAGGGCCACATGACTGTTCCCACTGAAGGAAGACAGGCGGAGACCCGCCGTGGCCCGAGGAGAGGGCTTCTGGTCACCATCAGAAGGCTCACTTTTAAGCTCATCATAATTTCTGCTTAGAAATTGTTGATTTCCTTTATATATATATATTTTTTGATGAATAGTTCTTAATTTTAATTATCAAATTTATCATTGTCTTCCTTTTCAATTTGAACATTTTATATTTGTTTAAGAAATTCTTCTCTAAATCAAAGTCAAATATATAGGAGATGTGGTCAAACAATATCATATCATGAATGTTGAAATTAAAAAAATTATTACGACAAAACAGACATTTGCTATAATTCTCCTCAAAATACTCCCCCCTTACCTTCAAACACACTTTGCGCCTTTCCTGCCCTTCTGAAGCAGGTCTGGACGCCCTCCTCCCCGAATGTCTTTTCAGGGCTGCCTCAGTGTCCTGAACCAACTAAGGAGCGTGCACCTTTCGGGGCCCTGGGGAGGAGCCAGAAGTCCCGAGCTGCCAGATCCAGTGAGTGAGGCGGGTGGAGACACCCTGGCATGTTTTCCTTGACAGAAATTGCCGTGAGTGCTTTGAAATGATTTGGCACATTGAGATGGCCATGAAGAGACACTCATGAGAGGGTGTTTCCAGAACTGCTTCAGAAAGTGGCTTTGAAGCGGGGTGGGGGATTCTTAAGGGAGACTGATGGCAACATGTCTTTTACTGTTCTAATGTTTATTTTTATTTAAGTCAGTTTTACTTCTTTGATCCAGATTTTTGGCCAGAGGTAGTTTGGGGTGGGCGTGCACAAGCAGTGTTCATTTTATCCCCCAAATGAGTGGGAGTGGGAGTCCATGGCTGAGCAATCGGAGGGGAGAAACCATTCGTTCCACTTTTCTGCCTCCTCAGTTCTATCCAGGAAAAAGCCTGAGACAGACACAAGGTTTCTTCTTATTTTAAGTTCCTTTGTCATTTGATGAGAATGCTAATCTTAAGGGTGCAGGGTCCCCATTTTATTCTAGAGTCTATCTTTTCATTCTGCTTTGATTCCTACAAAGCCGTCCTTGTGTGTAGCTTGATAAAGCTAAGTCTTGCGATATCTGGAATAAGGTGTTTCAGTTGTCAGCTGGTTTGTCCTTATTGTTGATTCTGGCTGAAAAGATTTTGCAAGTTCCCTTTCCTAGGAAGGTTAAATTCGATTCATGCATTAAAAGTACATTTTAAAGGTTTAACTCAAACGTTTCAGTGTTTTGTACCATGCAGAAATCTCCAAAAACCTTAGTCTCTCATATTATTGAAATATCTGCCTATAATTTTGTTGTTTATGTTTAAATCTTTAATCTATGTAGAATTAATTTTGATATATTAAAGGGTGTAGTGGAAATCCTGCTTCATTTTGTCTAATATTTTCTTGGTTACTTTTCTCTTGTTGCTGGGATAAAATATCTGATACCCAAAATGAAGGAAGGAAAGGTTTATTTAGCTCACAGTGTGTGGTGGTTTCGACCACAATCAGCTGGCTCCAAGGCACAGGGGTGTGGCACAGGGCAACCCTTCAAGGCAGCAGCTTGAGCAAAAGGTGAAGGAGAACAAGCCCCCCCCCCCCAACACACACTCCAGGGCGCTTGCAGCACTCACAAAATCTCCTTGCCCTCCTCTTGCACAAGATGAGGATGTTTATAAAATAAGAAGCATGGTTCCCTGGGGAGTCTCTCAGTTAAACTAATCTTCAAGTTGACACAAAGTATCAAACTTAACAAATTCAGTTAGCAAAGTGCTATTTGTGGACTAATTCATAGTGCGTTTTAGAATACAAATATGCAATGTATGTGACATTAATTCAAACATGTATTAGTTGTAATATCTGCCTTGAAAGAATTTACAGTCCCGTGGACAAAGGAGTATTATTACTGTTTTGCCCATGTGATCACCTTCTTGTACTGATAGGGGTATTCATACTGGAAGATATCTCTACCTCTTTCTAGTTCAAAGTATTTACAGAAATATATATAATATATATAATATATATGTATGCACACATACACACACACATATATATATAAGTACTATAGACAGTATATCACTTTAAAAATATTTATTGTTGTGAACATAGATGAATTTTAGAAAATTTGTATTAAATGTAAAAATGTAAATCAGGTGTTTAGTTCCCTTGGCAAGTTTCCTAATTAAAAGGATTTTACTTTGAATTGTTTTTAGCAGTGATTCTGATAAGTAAATAATGACTCCCTAGTTTTCCTGTGAATCCAACTAGGTTTCTTTCTTTTTTTTTTTTTTTTTTTTTTGGTACCGGGGATTGAACCCATGACCTTGTGCTCACCAGGCAGGCTCTTGTGCTGCTGAGCTAAACCCTGGCCCAAACTAGATTCCTTAACGCAGGATTCCTTAATTCAGGCTCCTTGGTAATAGAAGAAAAGCTATGGAGAGGCTTGCCTTTTCGACGCAAGTCAGTGTGTTCTTTCTAAAATGCAGTTGTGGGATACTGACGTAAAGACATTTCTTAAGGATCATTTACATGAATCTGATTTGCGTGGCTGTACAGGAGAGGCAACATTCTGAGTGTTTTTTTTTTTCCCCAGAAGCTAATTTTTAAGCTTTGTGGAGTAGGTGCCAAATGGTATTTTAAAAACACACATTTAAAAAAAGCAGAACGTGCAGCTCTGCCTGAGCACAGATGGAGCCGGTATCAATCGCAGGCACTTTGCCTGAGGACACAGAGAAAATCACTCTCCCGGCAAGGCAGAAATGGCACTCTCTCCTGCCCCTCTTAGTTTTCGGAAGGCGTTCAAGCACCGGCTGCTGAGCAATCTCCTTGCTCAAGGTTTATACCGATCATGCTACAAAATGATCACATTATTAGTATAATTTGTATTTGAAGGAATATGATCATTTCTGGTTACCTGTTATTATTTTTATTGATAGAGAGACCAATTGTGTTCTAGCATATCTACCTCTAAGACGTATTTCCTATGTTGCTCACTGTGGCTCCAGCAGCATCAGCATCTGAATCATATTAAAAGATGATGATACTAACTCTCCTTACCTGTGCTGGCTTTGTAGAGCGTCCATTGTGAAATGGAAAGGAGGGGACAGAGAACACCAGACTGGCCACAGGTCAAGCCAAGATCCGAGTGTGCGTTTTGGGTTTGACCCCATTACCTTTGCCACCTAGAGACGTGCTTTATAAACACATGTGTGTGCAACTGCTAGTAAGAAGATGTCCACTACCAACCCGGGAATAGGTCTAGTCGGTGTGGCGTGTGAAACGCAGGTTCTCACATGGTCTATGCACCAGGCTTCCACTGGGAGAGGTGATATATGGGCGTGCCGAGCTGCCTGGAAAGACTGACTCTCAGTCTGAACGGGAGGGCTGATGGCTTTTAAATAGATTCTTTTAATTTTCGAATTATATTTTGTGGGGAGCAAGTTTTAGTCTTGGTTCTTTACTGAGAGCAGCAACTCTGGTAACAAAAATAAACTTCGGCCATGGCTGGAAGCGGGGTGGTGAGGTTTTACACCCTGACCTGCTGCAGCCCTATAGATGCTAAAACTTCCTGTCCTCCTCATTTTCCCCCTGATGCTCCAGGTTATCAAGCCACTCTTGAGCTTGTCAAATAGTTGAGACAAAATGAGTCCTGCCTGGCAAGGATTTCGCATTGGTTTCTTGTTTTCTAGGATTAGCTTGTTCTGGTCTGTCCTTGCTGTGTCACTGAGGGGGATCATGGTGGCACTGAGCTGGAGACACCCCTCAGCTTAGCCTCCACAAACACGGGCAACTTTAGAGGTTACGTGACCAGAGAGCACAAAGCCACGTGGGACGGAGGTGACCTGCATCCTGGCCCTGCTGCGATGGTCCCTTCCACTCCTGGCTGCTCCTCCTCACCTGGAACCGTGGGGCTCCTTCAGCAGGCAGCTCACTTGGGGGAGAAGACACCCTGCCAGTTGCTCTAGGGAGGCGGGCTGCTTCCTGGAGCAGATACTGTTTCTGATTGGCCCAGCAGAACAACCCAAATATCCCCAAAACAAATTTTTTTAAAAAAATTTTTTTTCCGGTACCAGGGATTGAACTCACGACTGCCTGCTTGCAAGGCAGGTGCTTATGCTGCTGAGCTAAATCCCCAGCCCCGTCCCTAAACAATTATTAAATGCTTAATCAGTCACTAGACGGCAAGTTAATTAGTAAGGGCCATGCAGCTGAGGCCGTGCTGCTGGGGCACAGGATGGCAGGAGTCTGGGTCCCACTGAGAGTCTCTCTTTGGCCCCCCATGGCCACACCCCCAAAGTCACCCTTCCTCCCCAGCCTTCCTCCCTTCATGGTGGCCAGAGCTTTATTCCTCCTCCTTCCTGGGTCATTACTGTTTTTATGCCCGTCTTCAGGGTCCAGCTCAATGTGCTTTGTTCACAACGGCGAATCCAAGCTACTGGGTTGATTTCATTTTCTTTCCCCGAGCATCACCACCACCTGGGCAGTCATCCTTGTAGAGTCTGTGTTTCCTGGTGAAAGGTCAGTTTACCTGCTGTCCCAGGGGGACGTTCACTCACCTGATTCTGCAGAATTTCAACCATCTGGTCTCAGAAGCAGTTCAACTCCCACCCTGTCCTTCCTCTATTTCTAGAAAATGCTGTATTTTTCTCATCTCCACAACTCTGAGATGCTACCTCTTTCCATCTGGAGAGCTTTCTTTGCCTGGATCTGGATAACAAACGAACACTCTAGACCGTGACATCTGCTGCCATGTTCCTCTGGGAGTTATTACTATCCATTAAGACACAAGCTAGCGGTGTTTATACCCGGGCAGACCTCGTGCGTTTGCTTCTCCTCCAGCACCCTCTGCCCACACTGCATCTCCTGTCCTTCCCGGGAATCAACTGCACGTAATTCAGAGGCCTCTGTGCATCTGAAGAACATGCAGTCCTGAAGGTCATTGCTTCAGGAAACCTTCTCTGGCTCTTAAAAGATTGGGTTCTTTTCTTTTATGCTCTTACAGGACCCTTTGCTTTTTGTACTATAACACTTCATTTATTACTAATTATCCACTTGGTTATCTCTTAATGTCTTTTTCTCTCAACAAATTTTAACCTAACAACCTGGTACAGATGGGGGCACCTTTTGATTCTGAATAAACAATGGTGGACATTTTCCCTGAATTTGTGCTGTATTTTGATGAAGCCCTCCTGATTCACAGGCATATGTAGTGAAACACTGTTTTTCTCTGTGGATAAAGCAATGCACCTAAGTCATCTCACCAGGCTTCAAAATTTTCCTGGAAATAAATTGCCATCTCTGGAGCGGGGACAGTAACTTTACCTCTGCCCTTTCGTCATCTTCTCCAGTGCTTGACCTTCAGTCCCATCCAACAAGTAGCTTCCTCCTGGCAGGTGACATTTAAAAGGAATTGCACTTGGCCCTTTCTGTCTTGTGCTGTGGTCAGATGTCTTTTCCTCACGGATGACACACAGGATGAAAAGTCACGAGCGTGTCTTCACCCCATCTGGGGGTTCTCACTCAGCACGCAGAGAATCCACTTGTGTACCATGATGTCACCTCAGCCTGCAGTGGTTTCTTAAGATCGTACATATCCTGGGTGACATTCTAGCCACCTTCGTTTGTGTGCATGCTGTGGGGCTCGTAGCGTGATACAATCACCTACCGAAGTATTTCTCAGGATGCATGCAGTGTGCCAGAAAACCATGGTGAATATTTAAAAGCTTTTTATGGCAACCAAAGCCATGTTGCCATGAATTCCCTCCACAACTCTCCCTTCGAGTACACTTTCCCAGCATTCTTTCCTCTTTCAGAAGCTGTGGAGTCCACTTTCCAGAGCGTCTTTAGCTGTGCTGTCGTGGTGGCCAGATGTCCCAAACAGATTCGAGACACTCATCTTCCACAATCATTTGCAGTTTCAGGAAGAGACAGAAATCGAGTGGTGTAGGATCCAGCAAGTCAGGAGGCCAGGATGCCCCGTGACGTGCTTGTGAGTCCACCTTTCTGTCGGGTGGCACTTGTCACCGGCACTCCCCGCATCTCTGATCACATCTCCTAAAGACCCTCATAAAAAAGTTCTCCCAAAAGTGCTCCAGAAAGTGGGGAGAATAATGAATATGTGCTGGAGGGGAGGAGGCGGGGGTGAGGCAGTGTATGTTTCACTGTGATAAATTTCCAGAACCATAAACATTCATTAAATATTTGGATCACACCAGCATCATTAAGCCACCTAATATAAATTTCTAAACTGCCATTGGCCTAGTTTCAAATGAGATCCAATCCAGCACTAGTCTGTAACAAACATCAAAAATCCAATTTGCTATTAAGTGGGCTCCAAAATTCTTGGCCATTCTTGCTGAATATTTCAAGATCTCTTTACTCGGAATCTGACACCATTTAAACTGAGATGACAGTTTCAGAATGAGTTTTAGAGAAATTAAATTCAGGTATATTCTCATGGGTCCTATAAAACCTTTCTGTCAGGCTAAAAAGACAAGTATTGTTCTACTTTTACAAAAACGGGAAAGTGAATCACACCAGTGACACACTCTTAGGAGAGAAGAAAATATTCTCGACCTCAGTTGTGTGATACAGTGGTGCTAAGCACGGGACCACAGAGCACTTGGAATATGATTGGTGTTACCAAAAACTCAATTTTTAAATCTAATTTAAATTAAATTTACACAGTCTCATTGAGGCAATCAACAACTGTGTTTCACAGTTCAGCTTTAGGTGCTCAAAGCGCTAGTCCACTGAAAAGCAGATCCTCGACTCTCCCTGAAGGCCACCTGCGTGGGACATTCCACAGGCTTGGAACCACTGCTCCCTCATCCTAATCACTTAAAGACAAACTGGCACAAAGCTAAGTGGTCACTCATGTCATGGAGATGCTGTCCCTCCACCCAGCCCCTCACAGCGCTGTTGGCTGGTAGGAATGCGGTGACCGACTGTCATTTCATCCATGGGGATGTGGTTCCGTGTGTGGGTTCCGTGCTGGGTGTTCAGCCCTCAGCTTCTCGGTCTGAGATGCAGCTTTCTGGTTAGAAGCAGGCTGGGCTCTGCTCACGAGCTTTCCTCCTTATCTGCCTTTGGAGAGGTATCAGTAATTTCATGTTTGTTCTATAAATCGATTCCAGGAGAATATGTGTTGATATTATTTTTTTTTCTATTCCCTCGAAGTTCGAGAAGCAAAACTAGGCCGGCACTGTTTGAGGCCAGCTCTGTGGTGTCTGCAAGGTCCAGATCCTTTCGAGTTCCCAGAGTGGCAGAGGCGGGTGGTTGGCCCTGACCTCCTGAGAGCCTCCTCTCCTTCAGGTTCCCCAGCAGGCTGTGTGTACCCCAGGCCAAGCCAGCCAGCTGGGCTGCACGGAGAGCCCCACTGCGAAGGCCCTCCTCACTCACCTTTAAGACCTTCTCTATGTGAATATTGATCAGAATTCACACCAAAGACAGTCTTGAAGGCAGAGAGCGCTTGAATGCCGGGGAAGAAAGGTTTCCTGCCTGGGGCTTTGCTCTGGGATTGTGAGGAGCAGCAAGAACATGCAGGCTCCCCCAGTCCACACGCCAAAGCTGGAAATTCACCCCCCACTCCCCAAGCATCCCTGTGAATAAGGAGCTGGCCTGTGAAATGGTAGGATCTGTTTTCAGTCTGCTTGGTTTTGAAAGCAATTTTGAAAATGAGTTTTGCAGAAAAAAATGTTCAATCGCACAAGAAAGCGGAAAGTCCAATAACCCTCTCTTTGTCACCCGGCTGGAAGCCAGCAGATATCTGCCACACTCACTTTCCTTATCCATTTCCGTGGCGGTTATTGTCACTAAGAGTTTTTAAGCAAATCCCAGACTTCAAGTCAGCTCCTCACACCTCTGCACAGCCTGCTCCTTCTGCCACAGTGGTGGCATTGTCACACCCTAGAAAGTGGTGTCCTCCGATCCCCAGTCCATATTAAAATTTCTCTACTTATGAACACATATCCCTTTAAAATCACTTTGCTCACACGGGCGTGGTGGTGCACGCCTATAATCCCAGCACTCAGGAGGCTGAGGCAGGAAGATCCTTGCAAATTTGAGATCAACCTGAGCTACAAAGTGAGCCCACAGACAGCCTGAACTGCATAGTGAGAACCCTAAACATGTCTCAAAAAGACAAAATGTTTTGCTCAAACAAGGAACCAAACAAAGCCCAGAACTGCATCTGATCCAAAGTCATTTCCCATTATATTTAAATATTAAAATTTATACAAATGTAGGTGACCTATTGAGGAAATCAGGTCTTTTGTCTGTAGTCGCCTACATGGTAAGATTCTAAGTTTTCTTTTACGTCTTACTGTTCTCATTTATCTTGGTCTTATATACTCCATTTATCATACTCGAGGTATAGAGATTTAACCAGATTTACAGTCCACTACTTTTGGGGGACAAGGGTACATTATAAATGATGTCCTGTGCTGTATGCCACAGCCTGTCTGGAGGGACATGGTGTCGGCCTACCAATCTCTAAGCATCCTTCCTTCCTCCCTCCAAAAACTAAGGGTGACTTTGGGGGAAGCCACTGAACCCAGCGGAGCCTCAGCTGTCTCTCCTCCACCATGGGGACTGTCACACGCTCTTCCAAAGCTGCTTCTAAATATCACACGGTGTCTCCGGAAGGACTGCGGGCTGGCATCTGTGGTCCGGAAACACTGATCATACGTAAGGCCCACAGAAGGCTCCGGACGGTGTGTTGGCCTAGGAATCTCTTGGTCGAGTTGGCTGTTACTGTTTCCCTCACCCTCTGTTTTGCCTGAGTAGCACCTACATTTCACTAAGTGATGTACTCTGAAGGATGACATCCAGAGGCATGGACCCCAGCACAGTCAGGCTCTGAATCTCTCTAGCCCATCTCTTTTTAGGGCTAGGTTTTTTTTTAAAATATTTGTTTTTATTAGTCTACGTTCGCAGTCCTGGTCCATTTACACAGCATGTCTTCACCCCTGTCATCTCTCCCCTCTCCCCTCCTGCTGTCTTCCCATTTGCAGGAGATCTATCTCCCTGCTTCCTGTCTTCTGTCTTGTGTTTGCTCTTTAATGTATTTATTGGGTTTCTCACATCAGCAGCATCACGAGCTGTCTAAGTTCGTGTGCAGGACTAGATCACCAACTTGGCAAAGGGGGGAGTTTGTTAATTCTTCCATTTGTGTGCAGCCTAGGGTGTGGCCTCAGTAACAGAAAGCTGCATTGGCCAGCTTTTTACCTGCTGGGACCACATATGCAACTTAAAAGGAGGAGGATTTCTTTTTTTTTGTTCGTTCGTTTGGCTTTTTTTCTTAATTTTAATGAGAAGATAACAATAAGACAGTTTAAAAACAGATTGGTAGGACAGTTGTACTAATCAATACACTGTGTATTGTTGTCTTCATAGTAGTTATTCCGAGGACAGATATAGGCATGACATCTTATCCAACAGTATTAGCACAAACCTGTCTTTCCAATGAACCAAGAGGAAGGAACTCTGTAACTATCTTAATTTCAACTACTTTTTAAGTAGACCTTTTCTTTTTCTCTTTCTTCCTTTCCCCTTTCCCCCACTGCAGTTTATTTCTGCTGTGAGTCTCAGAGTTCCATTTGAGGTGGCACTGTCCTGGCAGGAGGGCGGGAGGGCATGGTGGGACAGAGCTGATCCTGTGGTGGTGCCACGGAAGCAGAGAGAGACCACACAAGAGGGGAAGGGACCTGGACCTAAGACCGCCCCAAAGCCACACCCCATGCCCCAGCAGACACACCCAAAAGTGTGATTTCCTCACCCTGGGTGGCTCCCAGTCCAATCCTGCTGGCAAATTTAACCCGTACGAGCCTGCTCAAAAATCGGTTTCAGCCTCTGACTGTAGTCCTCACGTCCACCTCTGTGACAGACATAAAATAATACCCCACTGCCAGGTCCAGACATTTCTGCCTCATCCCCCCTGCTCAGATGACTTAGGCGCTTTGCTTTTACCCCTGTGAGCTGGGTCAGTGCTTCCAGTCCCCCCTCCTTTTCAGGGACCATCCCACCCCACGCCACTGTTCACCTTGCCTGGGTCTTCTGCTCATTCACACAACGTGGTGCTCATACTTCACAAGGGTGTAGGCTGTCTTGATTTCTGATCACTTCTCACACTTTTATTTCTCCCAGTTAAGTTGTGAATTCTTTGATGGCTGACACGGTACCATCTTCCTTTCCGATGTTTCCTTTCTCCTCTTTCCCAATACCCACCCTCCACCCAGGCACCCAGGATGGAAGCAGACACACATTAGAACTTCTTAGAAATACCATCTACTGATCTAAATGTCTTCATTATGCTTTTTCAATGTCCTTGGAAACCCAAGGATGTAGCCCTCAGTGCACCTCCAGGGTGAGCTCAGTTGTGATCTACCCAAAAGGATATGGAAGACTTTGGGTGTTTACCCCTGTTAATCCTAGAGTGACTCTAGGGTTTGACCCATAACAGATACTAATCAATGACCAACTGAAGAAATGTCAGATCTACTAATTTGATGAAATATACTTTTGTTCAAAATAGATTTTGGCTAATTCAACATATTAAGATGTTTGAACCATTTACATTGGTATGATCCACCATATTCTGAGGAAACGTTCAGCAGATGCAATTCAGCCTAAAATGGAAAAAATTAAAGCGAGCCATTGACTACTACCGTCTTTTTTGTTGTACTCAGGAGCATTAGAGTGTTTTTAAGGTTTCAAACCTTAAAAAACCCCAACAGTAGAATTCGAGTCAGGAGAGAGAGCTATTTGGAGATTTCTTGGTATTGACTAATTCACACTCAGGAGCAGCCCTGTCTCCCTGCTGGAGGCACTGCTCTTCCTGCTACTTCCTCTCTGCCCAGCAACCAACACAAGGCAGCTGTATGCTCTACAAGGAAAGAAGAGTCCGTGAGATGTGAGGCCCTGCTAGAGATGGGTGTCTCCCCCTGAGGATGGGCGAGGGGGACCTCAGCCTGGTCTAGGCCATTGTCTGCAGCCCTCTGTAGAGTCTGGAGCTCAGGTATGATTGGATACCTCCAGATGGCTTCAAGAGAAGAGTCTCCATTTCAGGGTTCTCTCGTTGACACCTTCCAGTTCAATGGCCCTGCCAAAGTCAGGAAAGTGTTGTTTGATTATCTTTAACCTTTGAGCCAAAATGCTTGTGTTTCTTTGCATTTTATTCTACCTGACTGTGGCCCCACTTACTAAAAAAAAAAAAATCATTTCTTTAAAAATCACCTCTTTAAGTGCTGGGAAAGTTGGCATTGGTGAATTGACATGATTTAGTTAAGGTTCATTCTCCCTTCCCGTGAGGCTCACATGATTTATCCAAGAATTCTCACCACTCACTGCTCATGGAGGTCTGTGTTTCTGAATTTCTACCAATGGAGCGCGATGTGTTATGAGGAAAAATATTATGATTTTAATTGCAGTTTGGCACCTTGGACCGTTTCGCACATCTGCAGGCGACAGGTGTGTAAGTGCAGCTCCCTCCTTGACTGAAACTTGGCAGAGCCGTCCTTGCTGGAACAATTTAAAATGCTAAGTAGACTTCTAGGAATGGCTGCCGGCAGCTGAGTACCGCTGGTGTGTGCTTCATCTTTACTGTGAAAGTGTCACACGGCAGATCCCTCTGGGGGCGTCCGGGCTCAGGAAAGGGTGGGAGCTTCCCAGAGACTGCTCAGTCCCCCACACCAGAAGGCCTCGAGCCTGGCTGTGTGTGGTCACTCTCGCTTCTGGCGGGGACCCGCTGTGCACCAGAGCCAGGTGAAGCCGAGCTCCAGGCCGGCGGCTGTCTTTTCTGCTCCCCTTTCAGCACCCTGAGTTCCTTTGTCTCAGACCTCTGGGAGCCTCTGTGAAGACAGATTTGAAAATTAATACCTCAGGTTGACTTCAGATTCATTCATCAACCTCCGGTGAGCTGAGGCAAAGATCCACTGGCTTCACCCTGTGTCTGTCTGTCCCTCTTAGGGGCAAGTAGGGCAGTCCCAGCTCTGGCCCCCTTGGTTCTGATGATGTCCTGTGACAAGTGCCAGCTCAGGGCTTAGTACCACATGGCTTCCCATCACCACCTCAGACCAGTGGGAGCCCCATCTCCACCAGGGGGCTGGAGCAGGAGAAGTGGGAATCTCATGTTTCCAGCCCTGGAGAGCTGAATGCTGACCATCACGGGATCTGTAAAGTATTTGAGATTCTGCTTCTTAGATGAAGGCTTTTGGCAGGCAGCTCTCTGCCTAGGTTCATTATGTCCCCTGCCCTCCAGTAGCTCAAATCCCAGTGAGAAGAGAGGATGCAAGCACGGAGAATGGCGGAGTAATGTGACCAGTGGGATTGCGGATTTAATGCCTCTGCTTGGCTGAGGTGTGAAGCCCCACCTCCTCTGTAGACTTCAAATAAAGCTGATTACTCTCTATATCATGTGGGCTGTGTGCAGTCATAGCTAACAGCCTTAAAGAAACAAACAAACAAAAATGGAGGTTTCCAACATGAGGAGGAATTCAGACTCAAACCCGCATAATAGAAATCCTGCCTGATTTCCATCCTGGCCTGGTCTGAGGCTTTTAAATTCAAGACTGACCACAGCACGACCTCTTATCTGAGTCCAGACTTACTGACTCTGACAGTTACTTGGGAAATCTTTGAATTCTCTCTCCCTCCCATGCCTCTCTCTGTCACACACATGCCCACTATATGAGTTTGCTTTGCCTCTCGGACACAGTCCCAGCTTAAAACAGGAAAAGCGTATTTGGTTCACAGTTCCCAAGGGTTCAGTCCATGGTTGGCCTGCTCCAAGCAAGGCAGAAATGTCATGGTGGAAAGCCATGAGAGAGGACTGCTGCTGACCTTAGGGCAACCAGGGAGTGAACAGCAGGGGAAGAAGCCAAAAGGAAGGGACCAGGGCCCTGGTAGAGGTCCCACAACTGCACTACCAGGACTCACTTCCTTTCACTAGGCCCTCCTTCCTAAGTCTTCATTACCTCCCAGGAATCCATCAATGAATCATTCATTGATAACGACAGTCCTGCGCTGAACCAATTACCTCCCTAAGCCCCATCTCTGGACACAGGAGCCTTGGGAGGATTTCTTAAAGTCTTGGATTGCAGCCGTAATACTGTCTGTCTCTGTCTCTGTCTCCTGGAGAATCCTGACACATACGAGGAGGTGTGAGTAACATCTGCCTCACAGCAGGAGACTGTGAGCAGCAGAAATAAGTCAGGTTTCATGGAGAAGAAAGGTTACACTTTGTGGAGAGATAAGTAGGGTGAGAGGCTGAGGTGAGCTGTTCCACGACTCATTCAGAAGGAAAATCAAAGCTCTAGAGACCAGGTTTGGGTGTCTGAGAGTGCAGGGAGTCCGGGCCTGGAGGCTGGGAGGCTGTGTGTCAGGCACCGTGGTCACTAAGATTGGATAACCCGCAGGGCCCCAGGCTCTGTTTCTTTATCCTCCATGCAGGAAGCTTGGACACCCCAGCTGTGTCTTGCCCAGGGGAGCACTCCCTCCTGCAGCGCACTGAAACAGGGTTCACTTAGGTTGTTTGCTAACGGCTCTGGCTGTGACCACTCTGTCCTTCCTGCTGTTCCTGCAGGCACTGGTCCTCCCTAGCAAGGCTGCTGGGCCAGGAAACTCAGTCAGCATCTCAGAGAGACAGAGGGTGGCCACATGCTGTCAGTGCTGAGGGGAGGAGAGGTTCCTTCCTAGAGAGTGGAGAATTTCAGTGGCTGGGGGACGTGGAATCTGGGAGGTGGAGGACTTCCTGTTCTATGACACCACAGACCCCAGAGTGTAGGATCTCTCTGGGGATGCCTAGATGGGCGAGCCATACCCGGTCTAGGGCTCAGATTTGCTGGGGGAGGGAAGGGGGAGGATAAATGCAAGAACATTGAAGCCCATAGTTCGAAAAACAGCAGGAGGTGGGGGAAAGAAAAATCAGAGCGATCTATAACTCTAGCCCCTAAAGCCACACAGAGGAACAAGTGCCCTTCTCCCCCCTGGATCTCCAGACCCTTGACTCACAAGGACCATGCATCTCAGTCCATGAACACAGGTCAGCACAAAATAGCATTTTATTCTCTAAGTAAAGTCAGACCCAGGCCCAAGCCTTCAGTCTGTCTCTTCCTCCTGTGCGGGGGTGACTCGGATCTCAGTCTCCGCTGTTCTCGTCACCCTCAGGGATGAGCGAAGTCCTGCTTGCTGTAGGACAGTGTCCCTCACTGCCCAGCTGCCCGACGCCCACCTGCCTCGGGACTCTCCCCACTCTGGCTCCTTACTGCTTTCAAAGCCTAGAGAATCTCAGGCCAGGCTTAGACCCAGCGGGGTCTCCTCTTCCTGAGAGCACCCCTCCCTCACTGCTGCTTCACCCCACTTCACTTCTCTCTCCAGCCCCTGCAGCGCCCGCACCCTCACACAGTGGGATTGGGTTTTGCAACACTCAGAACCAGCTTGGGAGTATCCTGCGGCCCGTTTGCATTCTGGCCCTAGGATAAGCATCTCCCTGTGGCCGGTGGCCATGAAACAGCCTGGGCCTCTGCACCCCACAGGCGGGCAGGAGTGCAGGAGGACCAGTGAGAGTTAGTACCCCTCAAACTGCACTGCTACACAGTGCTGGCCATTTGGGGCGTGTCTTTCCAGAACTGTCTTGTGCTCCCCGAGCACAATGTCTGTCCACGTGCAGGCTTTTCTTTTAAACACAAAAGGGATCGAGAGATGCCTGTGTTTACAGTGCACCCTTCTAGTCCTGTAGCACGGATACCTTGTCAGATGATCCCCATTTTATTCCATGCCATCAGGTGTTGGTCTTCTGGCAGATGTGCCAGGGATTCATATCGCTTTGCTCTTACTGATAGTGCTGTCCTGTACAACAGGTACGTGTGTGCCTTTGTGTCCTGTAGCTGTCACTGCCTCCTGGGAGTAAGGTGACTAAGATAATCACATGGCCAAGAAATCTGGAGCATGAAAGGTTATTTGAAAGGCACAACGTAATTTTCCACGTCAAGAGCACTGTGGGTCTGGGCTGCCTCCCTAGGGTGGTTGCCATGAGGCAGATTTCCAGAAAGACGGATCCGGAGCCTGAGAACCTCAAGGTCCTAATCTTCATGAGCTCCATGGAGGTGGGGAGTTGTGCCCAGGGATTGCCCTCAACATCTCCTTATGTGCCTTGCTAGGCGGGACTCTCTGTACGGGGGTTTAGGAATGGAGAAACCGAGTTTCTGGGAAATGCAAACCAAAACAGCACTGGAATTCTATCTCATTCCAGCCAGGATAGGTGTCATCAAAACACAAAAAATGAAAGCTGGACATGGTGATCCACACACCTCTAATCCCAACACTTGGAGGCTGAGGCAGGAGGATTGCAGGTTCAAGGCCAGCCTGGACTACATAGTGAGGTGTTCTCTCAAAAAACCAAACATGTCAGCAACGACGAGAAAAAGAATATAGAAACACAAATGCTGGCCAGAACGCAGGGACGGGGGAGGCGGGTAATGAGCAATTCTACGCTGCTTGTCCGAATGTAAGTTAGTGCAGTCACTTGAAATCAATGTGACGGTTCCTCAAAAACCTGAAAAGAGAGAAGTACCGTAGGATTCAGCTGTGCCTCACCCTGGTATGTTTCCTAAATGGTTAAAGTCAGAATGCTACGGGGACCATGTACCAAGTATGTGTTTGCTCAGCACAACTCACAGTAGCTAAGTGATGCAAACTGTCTAGGGGCCCATTGTGTTGGTTACTTTTTTCCCACTGCTGGGACAAAACACCCAATACCCACAAGGAAGAAAAGAAAGATTTATTTAGCTGAGCGTTTGTGGAGGTTTCAGTCCATAATCAATGTATCTACCCAATACCCCTCACCACATGAAGGGATAAAGAAAATATGGAGAATACACAGAGTGGAATATTACTCAGCTGTGAGGAAAGAAGAATTATGTCATTTGCAAGAAAATGGATGGCACTGGAGACCATCACAGTAAGGAGAATAAGACAGACTCAGAAAGACAAGGAGTCCACACTTCTCTCTTAGGAGGCATCTAATGAGAGAGAGAAAGGAGACAGAGGATGTGGAAGTAGAGGGGCAGCTACTAGAAAAGAAGGGGGATGAAGGGGAGGAGAGGACTGAAAACGGCAGTGGCCTGGGAAATGATCCAAGTATGTTAGACGCATGCGCAAATGTCCTGAAAGGAGACCCGCTGTGCGGTGGAATCCGGAGACCCTGGCCAGGGCTCCTCCTGCACCGGTCTTAGGTGGGTCATCGGTGAGATGGGCCAGATGGAGGAACAGACGGTCTCCTGGGCTTTCCACAGGGACACACACACACACACACACAGAGGTGCCAGCCGTTTTCTGAGCCCACGCACCCCTCCTCTCTCTGGAGCTGCACCTCTGTGTGGGTCCATGGGAGGCCATGGTGATGGACCTCACCAGGCCTCTTCAGCGTCCTCTCAAACATCCTAGCCACGCCGCACCTGTCTGCGTTGTGTCCTCCAGAAAGACCGGGGGATGAGGCTTCACGTTTCAGGGGTTTGTGATTGGGCAGCGTGGGATAGAGCAGCAGGGAGTGGGGAGCGGTGTGTGAAGGGTGTGTCCTCAAGCAGCTGTCAGCCTAATCCCTAAGGGCAACGTGCCCCGACCTGAATAGCAAGAGAGCCGGGATGCATCACCCAGCTCCCATCAGCACACCTGGGGTTTTAGAGTGCAAACTGCCACACCCAGCCTGCCCCGCACAGGCAGAGCTGCCTTCCTTGGCCTGGAGAAGGGTGTGTGGGTCAAGAGTGCAGGGAGAGTCCCGGGGCCGGGCACGGTACCAGGGTAGTCTGTCACGAGACCGGCTTCACACCGGTGTTGCTGTACTCCTGTTCTCTTTGTCCTTTCTCTTGGCTGTCTGATAAATTTACAGTCTTTGGTGCTGTGGTCTAGATTTAGAATGTCCTCCAGTTGTGTCTTGCATTCACAGGTGGGGCTTTGTGGATGTCAGTGGGCTCAAGAGGGCCCTGGGTTAATCCACTGATGGGTTCGTGGCTAACTGTGCACAGAGGTGACAGGGCTTGGTTGGAAAAGGTGGTCACTGGGGGCTGCCTTGGGGTGGTGCATCTCCCTTCCTGAGTTCCGCTCTTCTTGCTCTAAACCACACCCTCTTATGCCACACCCTCCCACCACTCTACTTCTGCCCTGGAGCTAGCAGACCATGGACTGAATCCTCTGAACCACGAACCAAGTCAAACCTCCTTCTTGCTAAATTGTGGGTGTCAGGGTTTTGGGTCCCAGTGACAAGAGCCAGTACACATGGACATCCTAGAGTAGTGTCCTTTCTCTGCTACTTGCTGACTGACATTGCACATAAGTGCTCCATGCCTCAGTTTCATCATTTGTAACAAAGACAGTGATAATTTCTATCTCCTAAAACAGCTATCAGGATTAAATGGCAGTGATGGAAAATACTAACAGCAATGTCCACCACTTACCAAGTCTTCAACAAACGTCAATTATTCTATTGATTATCCTTTCATAGCCATGTCTAGTGGTGATGTTTTCAGGAACCCACCCCTGAGAGCTGGGACTCTTCTTAACTCTTCACAGAGATGCACCCAGTAGACAAGTGTGTCTTGTCTGTGGAACCTCAGATCCCCATGGAGACATCACTGAACATGGAGTGCTTACCACCATTCTGGTAGCAATAATAAACAGAGACTTTGATTCCACTCATTGGCAGATGAACGCTTTGCTTTAAAACTCATGCTGAGGCAGGAGATGTAGCTCAGCAGCATAAACACCTGCCTGACCAGTGCGAGGTTGTGAGTTCAATCCCGGTACCAAAAAATAAATCAGTAAAACTCGCACTGAGTAAAATGTGAATTTCACCAAACTAGAACAATACATAGCCTTTATCCCAACACACATGCAGCCTTTGTGAGCTGTGTAGACACATGCACACACACACACACACACACACACACACAGCCCACTTTATAAGGTTTCTGAAATCAGGCTGAGTAGGCTTAAACACTGAGGTTTTGTTTCATATCGTCTGCTTCATTTCCCCCGTAAGCAGTGGACTAACCTACCACAGTCTCCAGTGCTGGTTCAGAGTACAGGACACCCTGGAAAGGGTTCTCGACTGGTCTTGTAGGAGAAGGCAGATTGGCTCCACCACCCACCAGATGCACCTGGGAGCATACTCTATAATTCCCTGGTGGACCCCAAGTCGGTCAGGTTGACACAAATTGAGCTCACCTGCCGCAGTAAGTGCTGTGGATCTTATTTTACAGATAGAAATGGAGGCTCAGTGTGATCTGTTAACTTGTGCCATGTCCCACAGCTACAGAATAACACATAAAAGGTGGAGCCTGGTCCGGTGGGTGTCCAGGCATGGGCCTCTCTGCTTTCACACCAACTGCAGTGTTAGCCATGACCATTTTCAGATTGTCTGGTGATTGAAGCTGAAACTCTCGGGAGAGTGTTACTTGCCCACCGGCTGGGGTTCCTCCACCTATCATCACGTTCTGTGAATTCCGTAGCTTCTTCATCCACTGTGGCTGTGACATCATTGTCATTACTTCTCTGGCCACCAGTGTTTCTCAAGGGGCTTTTCCGTCTGTGTTTCTGTGACACTTCCTCCTATCCCCGATTCCCGAGAAAAGTCGTTTGTCATTGGATCTTGAGTTGTCTGAGAGATAATGTCCGACTCAATTGATCCCCCAACAAGCTTTGTAAATGCCATCCCTGGGCGGGGCATCAAGGGTGTCTCGACAGTCTTATTTGCTCAGAAATGCAGGGACCACTAGAAGACGGAAGACGTGATACGGAGATGTCATTCCCCAGGACTTCTGGGAACGGCAGGTGAGACATGTGAGCCCTGACACAGAGAGCCTCCGAGTCGTGTCTTCCTGTCTCCCTCTTCACAGTCATCTGTGCAGAGGTTTGAACAAGTTTTGAAGACAGTCTGGTGGTAGAGCCTCCGGATTACCTCCTTCCCAACTCTGGCTGCTTCCCATTCTGGTTTGCCTTACAATGTGTTCTTAAAACATTTGAATTAGGTGCAGTATTTAATATGAGATTTCCCACAAAACTCTGGATTTCTGATTTCTCCGGTTGAGTCACATCTGATAACCCTGGGCTGGCATTTCTAGAGGCGACAGCAGCCTGGAGCCAAGGACGCCCCATCAGCTGGGACAGGTGAGCTCCTGTGTGGCCCCGTCCAATCCCAGCTAGGACCCACACGCACTTTGTCTGCCTGTGCCCCCCGCCCAGGGGGCTGGGCTTTGAAATAAGGAAGAGAATAGCCATGGGTTTTAAGGGCTTTAAAATCTAATAGCAGGAGAAGCTGATGGTACCTCATGGAACAGTTTCCTTTTTATATCATTTTAGTTCTGGAGAAACCAGCCAATGGAAGTTGGTTAACCCCAAACACGGACACACGACTGGTGTATGGTCAGCTGTGCAGACTGCTTTTCTCTTTCTCTCTCTCTCCCTCTCTCTCTGGATGGAACCCAGGGTGCCAACATGGTAGGCAGGCACAGTCCCGCTGAGCTTTGTCCCAGGTTATTATTATTATGTTTACGAAACAGGGTCTTTCTAAGCTCCCCAGGCTGACCTTGCACTACGGATCCTCCTGCCTGGATTTCCCAGGGAGCGGATTACAGGTGGCCGCTCCCTAGCCCTGCCTGAGGTTGGGTGTCTGCCTAGGAGTTCTGGAGCAGAATCTCCCACTCCCGCCTCCTGCACGACGGCCCTGCCCGGCTCGGCTTCTTCCCAGCTGAGACCCAGCTCCTTTCCGCCTCCGTTCCCAGGACTCCGCAGGGTCTCTGAGTGCACACGGTGCTGGCTTCCATGCGCCAGAGGACGGAAGGTCAGGCATGGCACCGCTCGCTCCTCCCCTGCTCTCCAAGTCCATGCGAACTCCTACGCGATGAGGCTCATGTCAGAGAGAAGTGGCTTCCTGTGTCCCCAAGGTCACCAGCTGCATTAAAAGGATGGAGGCCTCTCAGCCTGGCGGCTCAGCAGCCACCTGCAGTCCACAGCCCTGGCCTGACTTTCCAGCTTCACTGAATTCTTTTGGGCTGCGTGGCGCCCATCTCCCTGCCTGCCTATTTTGTTTTGTTTTTTTCTGGAGTCGGGAATTGAACCAGGACCTCAGGCTTGTCAGGCCATCGCTGTCCACTAAGCTAAACCCCCCGCCCCTTCTTGCTTTTCTGTCCCAGGGTCCCTGCCAACCCCAACCAGAGCTGTGGTCTCTCTTCATGCCCCTCCTCGCCCTGCATCACAGAGTTTGCTGTGGGTCCCGCTCGGGTCCACCTCTGCTGCAGTGGCTCCATGGTGACCCTACTCTTGTGGGCCACTGTCTCCTGCCCACAACCCCCCACCCCCAATCCCTCAGGAGTGCAAGCACTCGGGCTTCCAGTAGGCCAGGCCAGGCTGGGGTGGGGTGGGGGTTCTTTGCATGCTCTGTGTTTCATGTGGCTCCTGAGTGCTGCAGCTCAAGTGCTGGGCGTGTTTGTTACCTCCCACTCCTCAGTCCACACCTCATGCTGCTGTACAGAGCCCCAGACATGCTGCAGACACCAGCAGGGAGCATCGGCCATGCAGGGCCTGCTCCTCTCCTTCCTTGGGGAGTCCTCTATTACAGCACCGAAGAGGCACCCTTGGCATCCCTTTCTGCAGACCGAGCTCCCCAGGGGCCCTTTCCCCCTCATCCCTGCGCTGAGCAAGCCCGTGGCCATGTGTCACATGGTGCTCAGTGTCAGGCCGCCCTCTTGGTTGCAGGGAGCAGCACCTTACATAACCAGGTGTCCTCAAGGCCCGGACCAATCGTCTGAATTAGGTTGTTCACACAGCCTTACACAGAGGCAAATGGCTTCAGTGCTCCTTTGGGTGCTTGCTAGGCAGCTTTGGTGTCCTCCTTGCCAGACCAGCAGGCTGTGACTCAGCACAGGCTGGGCAGGGACACCTGCTCGTCAGCATGCGGGGGCTGAGCCACCCAGAGCCACAGGCCACAGTCACGGCTGCCACTGGGTGTGACTCTTGAGTGCAGGGGCAGGGTCGCAGTGGGGGCTGCAGCAGGGCTGGGCCAGGCAGCATGGCCTAACTTCTGCTTTCTCTGCAGGCCGCTGGCACCCTCCTGCCCCCCCCCCCCGTAGGTGGCAGGTGTCACGTCTCTCCCAGCCTCCCCTCCCCAGCCCCAGCAGGGAGGTCCTGTGCAGGCTCCATGACAACCACAGAGAAGGCTGGTGCAGGCGGAAGGCAGGGATGAACCCCTCCTACCCTACAGGACCTTGTGACTTCACCTAATTGTCATGATTGCTTGCACTTTCCAGGGAGACCTGGAGGAGCGGAGGAGCTGTGCAGGCAGGTCTGTGAGCTCAGGAGCTCAGCTTTTCCTTTACCGGGTGCTGGTGCACGCCACATGGGGAGGGGCTCAATTCTTCCCACGGTGAGGGCCTAGCAGAGCCCCGTTTCCCAGGGAGACCCCAGGCCAGGCCAGGACCTGAGTGGAGAACAGGCTAGAACCCAAAAGCTTGCTTTGGGCACAGTGTGTACGGTCAGGCACACTCGACTCCGAGTCCTAAGCTTGCCCCAACTCTCAGCCTCCGATTCTCCATGTGTAGGAGATAAAAAGGTTCCCGATTAACCAGATTCGGGTTCAGCAGTGTAGGGTGACATTGCTTCCTCGAGGCACCCAGGCTTCCTGACCGGGTCCGAGAGCGCCTTTCCTTCCCCCTCTCCCTGCTTTAGCCAACATCGCCACAGCCCCGTCTCACCCCTTGGACTCCACAAAATGACAACTGCCGAAGAAAGAAGAAGCAGGTTTGTAGCCAGAGACCCAGGTTTGAGTCTCTCACTGCTTTGTACTGATTATCTGACCCGAGACAGGCATCTTCACAGTTCTGAACCATAAGTTCGCTGTCTGTCAAAGGTAGAGGTGGTGGTAGCAGCGGTGGTGTTGGTGGTGTGTGTATATTTGTGTGTGCATTCTAGGAAATGCCTGTGGAATGTTCTAGAAACTCAAAGTCACCACAGCTTGGAAGAAATTCTTATTTCTGAGGCAGAGAGGCCTAGAATGACCTTTCGGCTTGCAGCCTGGTTCCGGGTGTTTTAGAAGGCCACGGCTCGCACTCTCTTTTCATACTTTTGTTTGTAGGTGCAAATATTTACAGGCCTTTTCAGGCAGCAGAATTTCTGAGCTCAGGCAAGTTTCTTTACAGAAATAAAAAGTGATGGGTGCCTTCTAAATGCCAAATGTACAGATAAAATCCAGCCTTCTCTGCATCTGTCTTTCATGGTTTTGTAGCATTGCTTTGCAACACACCTGTTAACAATGCCTTTTAGACATCTTGGAAAAGCCCTGCTTAAATGCAAAAGTATTCAGGTTTTCAGAGGTCCTATGATGCTAGCACCTTGCAAATTTACCAGTGTAGTGGAAAGAGAATTCTATGAGCAAACATGCTTTTATTTTTGTATTGTTCTTTACATTTGGCGAATATGCCCCATACTGATCAAATTTCTACATCTCTGCATCTGGTGTGCCTTATGGTGTATATTTCAAGAGAAATACATATATTTATTTATATGTATTTATATATAATGCGTATCTTGGAATATCAAAATATCTTGAAATATCAAAATTTAAGGCATATCTTAAAATATTCAAAGATATATATTTATATATAAATATCAAAAGATATACAAATACATATTTATATGTAGAAATATATAATATGTACGTATATATCAATGCTGAATCCTGTAAAGATAGAGTTTAAAGACCATTACATTCAGCCTGCAGTTTGCAATGAGGAAATCTCTCAAAGCCAGAAAAGACTTGTTTAAGGAGACGCAGTGGAACAAAACCTTTTCTGTTGTGATTTTCCCTCTGAACTATTTTGATGTCTTCAGTCTTACAGACATTTCATTGTAAAATGAATAATTATTTGGTTGGATCACCGGGGACTGAACCCAGGGTCTTCGCAGTGAGCCTCAGCCCCAGCCCTTTTTGTACTTTTTATTTTGAGCCAAAGTCTGGCTGCATTGCCAAATTGCCTGAGCTGAACTCGAACCTTCCATCCTCCTGCTTCAGCCTCCTGGAGTACTGGAATTATGCCACCCCAACCTGGTGGCAAAAGAAAAGTTTTAAAAATAAATTCTTTAGTTCCAAGGGCCTGAGGCTGGGGAGGGTTCCATGAAGAGCCGTGAGGGAACAGAAAAGCCTTTACCCTGGAGGCCATTTGCTGGCTGCCTGCAAACCTACCCTTCTCAGAGCAGCCAAGCTGAGTCTCACTGGGGAAATGTCTTCAAATTTTAAGCATCAGCTCACTTTGTTCAATGAACCATTGATTTTAGTTTTTTCTTTGAGCTACTGAAGCTTGCTTTTTCTTTGAGCTACTGAAGGTTGACCCCAGGCCTTCCCACTGGACCACTCCCACACCTTTTTATTTCTTAATTTAGAGACAGGGTTTCTCCAAGTCCCTAAACTGCTTAGACTGGGCTCCCATTTGCAGTCCTCCTGCCTCAGCCTCCCCAAGTGCTGAAATGACAGGGGTGTAGCCCTACACCAGCACCTGCTGCCTGTGACAGCTGGTGCAAGGACTGCTGGAGTGCTCTGCAGGTGGACGAGCCATGAGCTGGGGCCGGGTTGGGTCTTCCTCACCATTTAGGACTCTGTTTCACCAAGAAGTGGACACCTGCCCCTGCCTTGGTGTGAAAGGATGCTGGACTTGGCTGCTTTCCGCTGCACCCTGACTACAGGCCACTGTGGCTTGGCCATGTGAAGAAAGTGGGGGACCAGTCTCCTCTTGGACGGGGAGTGTCCTTGAGACACCACGAGGCAGAATTCCTTTCACAGTAGATGGCTGTGAAGAGATGAGTTCTGGGAAGGGAGGCTCTGGAAAGAAGGGTCAGCCTGGGGCAGATTAGGGGGAGCGCAGGCCTGGACACCAGCAGATTGGAGTCCCTGACTTGGCCCTGCCCGCTCCACCGTTCAGGTGGGCCAAGTGCTCTGGCCTCCTCCAGCCTCGGTATCCTCAGCCTGCTTGTGCTGTGGGAATAAATGACCCGAGATGGGATGCACTTGGTTCAGGAAGGTCTTTCACCAGCCCAGGCCCAACCCCAGGCCAGTAAGGCCAAAGGCACCTGGGGCTCAGCCCGGTGCTCTCTGCTCTGATGTCCCATCCTCCAGAGTGTGGGACATTGTGCCCTCAGCCAGCAGAAGGGAGAGAAGGTGAGAAGGGCCAAGCTCTCCTTGTCTACCCCCTGTGATAGTGCCATCTGTGTATGAGCAGAGTGCTCCTGACCCAGCACCTCTGGAAGGTCCCTTCCCAGCCCAGCTGCTGGAGGGCTGTTTCCTAACATCTGGACCTACCCCGATACGGGAGGATGTGACCAGGCCACAGGACAGTGCCAACTCCCACAATCTGGGCGACTGCAGGTGACCCTGCCTCAAAATGAAAAATAAACAGGGCTGAGGCTGTAGCTCAGTGTGAAGACCCTGGGTTCAACTCCAGTAAACCCCTGCCCCCAGCAGGAAAAAATGACTAAAGGCGTAAGGGGCAGACCTCAGAAAGGGGTTCAAGGTGTGTGGAAGCACTGTGGAAACCACAAAGTTATCTGGGTATTAAAGAAGGAAAATAATCTAAAGCCACATTCTAGAAAGCTTTGCAATCAGGGATTGTAAGGAAAACAATTCAATAAGGACACATCATTTATAGGATTAGTTCATAATGCTCACCCGGAGAGTTGGACACAGAGAGTACAGGAAGGTCTGTCCACCACTAAAGACCCCAGTGAATCCACTGGAGGGCCTGGATCCCATGGCAATGTCCTTCGTGAGTCCAGTTGAAGGCCTAGAGCCCCCGACAGTGACCCATGCAAGTCTCTTTCACAGATCTGCACTGGGAAGGCCCAAGGCCAATGGTGGAAGCTAGAAAGTCTGTGAGGGACCTGCACTGGAGCCAGGAAGCAACACTTGAAGTAAGGGCTGGGCCTCCCCAAAAGGGTCCTCCCACAGCCCCCTCAACAACTGATTTTTCTTAGGAAAATGCTAAATGCCCCATGGAGTTGAACCTCCAAGACTCTGTGCCATGCAGGAACATTCTCGTATTCTTTAAAGATTCCTTCACAAAGAGAGACACACTTTGTCGCCAAGTGGCTTTACTGTCCGTAGAGTGTGTTTAGGACCCATGAACTGGCGTCTGCGGAGGTCAGAGCTGAAAACTGAACTATAGAAGGAAATGACCCCAAGAACACTTCATGACTTTGACCAAGCAGGCTCATGAGGTCAGCATGAACGTTTGAAAAGCCCCAAGTGTTGGGTGTTGTAGAATGTAAATCCCATTTCCCACATTAACTAAGAAATCTGTAAAATAGCTCTTATTCGGCACTTGGAGGAGGGGATTCTTTATGGAATGTGCAAAGATGAGGTGAAGCCACACTGGGATGACAGAGTAGAGGTTGCTTGAGGGACACACACAGCATGGGCAGGGCCACCAGACATTGGAACTTCGACTGGAGGGCACTCAGTGGAATGTGGATCTAAATAAATACAGGTAAGTTTTGTTCTGTTTTGTTTTTAGTATAACTATGTCCTGTCTTAGTCAGTTTTTCATGACTGTGACAAAAATACCTGGCAGAGGCCAACTTCACAAAGTAAAGAGGCTTTGTTAGCACAGTTATGGAGGCGGAAGGTGCTGTGAGGGTCCATGCGGTCAGCATGGGAGGAGGAAGCACTGCAACTTGAACCAGGGAGGCCAGGGAGGAATCAGGCAGGCCGGGCTCAGGTTGGGACTACAGTCCTCTCTGGGAATGAACCAGGATCCCAGGAGCAATACCTTAATGCCTTTCAGTGATTCCCTTCTCTGGAATGTTCTCCCACCTTTCACACCTCCCCAGAGGACAACACCTCCCAACACACGAACTGTGGAGGGCCCCCCCAAACGCTATGCAAATCGTCACATGCTCCATGTACTAGCAAACACAGACATTCCACGAAGACATGCTTAGCTTAAACAACTTCCTTAAGGAAGCACGCATATTCCCACTGTGTCTGACTCTCCGGGTGACCATTATAAACTAATCCTATAAATGATGTGAACAGCAACTGTTCCTGTTCACCCTTTATCTGAAATCCTGGTTTTAGTTATTTTTCCTGGCAGTCCTACTAAGGGCTATGGCTGTATAGGGCTTTTTGATCAGGGAGGGAGACCAGAAATGAGCAAAGACTCAGAGTGGGGAGAGTCCAGTATACTTAGGGAGTAGGGAGAAGTAGGGTAGGAATTCTGTGTAAGAGGCTTTGGGAGTTATCTGGGTATTAAGGAAGGAAAATAAAGCCACATTCTAGAAAACTTTGAATGCTAGTCTGACTGATTTATGCTGTCAGTAATAAAGAGTCCTCCCACATGTTAAAGACAGGGGAATGGTACAGTGCACCCATCTGCCTTTCTCCCCATCATTCACCTATCCACCCACCCACCCATCTATCATCTACCACCCATTCCTGCACAATCCAGCATCCATGTACCCATCCTCCATTTACCCACCATCCATTGTCCATCATCCATCCATCCACTCATCCATTATCCATCCATCTATGTATCTATCCATCCATCCATACCTCATCCTTCCATCATCTGTCATCATCCATCCATCCATCCATCCATCCATCCATCCATCTATCCATCCATCCATCCCTCACTCATCCATCCACAGTTATGTGTCTGAATCAACGTGGCACATTGGAAAGCACATGTCATCTGAATTTCTATTCTGGCTATGTTAGTGCTCCGGGAGTGATTTCTACAGTACATTGGCTCTCTTTCTTGATTCTCTGAGAAATGGGTCTAATCAGAGCTGCATCCTGTACTTCTGACACACAATCACCAGGAGAAAAGACCACGTGGAATGCTTTTAGGAGGACGCATTAGAAGGATGCATTACTGCATGCACCAGCTCACATCCTTATCTGCCGAGATGATCTCAGTCTGTCTCACCCATTGCATGCACTGGCTTCAGTCCCAGGGCAGCCAGCAGAGGGAAAGTCTTTCCTCCCTGTTTCTGCTACCGAATCAGAGTGACTGTGTAAGTGAGTGCTGTGACTTGGGTGCCGTGTGACAGAGGGTGTCCACACACCTGTCATTTCTGATCTTCAAAGAGCTCACTTAGCTGTCATAGCAAGCTGGGGTGGGCCAGGCCAAGAATGCTAGGAAAAGTGAAGAGGTCCTTGGAGGGCTGCTGTGTCATTCCAGGTTGGACGCCCGAGCCAGGAGGTAAAGATGAAAAGTAACAACACAGAAATAAAAACAAAGGGACACTGTGACACCTGCATTCGGGTCTCCTTGACATTGCATGCATTTCCTCCGGGGACTTGGCCCGGATAAGGGTGAAACCGGATGCTCCCGAGCAGGTTCAGCTGACACCACCCTGACTTTCCACTGGTTAAGGGGATGCCCAAAATAGCCTCCAGCCCCACCGGCCAGTGAGTGTTGGGACCCGGCTCCTGTTCTGAAAGCACAGGGAAAGAGCCAGGCCCTGTCCACTGACCCTCGCACCAGCTGACCGGGGCACTAGCACCGAGGCCCTGCTGACGCTGAGCATCTGCCAGATGCAATTAGCCCGGTCTGGCCAGGCGGGCATGTCCTGCGGGGCTGCTGAGAGGAGCCTCCAGGAAGGTTTGTTCCCCCGTTGAGCGTCAATCACCACTGACCCCAAGCAGGGGAGATTACGGTGGGGTACAGACACAAAAGCTGGAAGGAGCAGCCAGCCAACTATTCCATGGTTAACCCTAAAAACTGAAAATACTCCCAATAAAGGCTGCGAGGCTTTTCTTTCCTTTATTCGAATCTTTTTAAGTCCTTTGGGGTCCAATGGAAGAAGCCTCGCCAGAGTGAAAGGACACACGGGCACAGGCGCTGGCTCAGGACAGGCCATTCAGAAGTGGGACAGCAGGTGACCTGCAGGGAGAGGCTCGTGGGGCTCCACCCTCCGCACCTCCATCAGCTGACCCTCTGCAAGCCGAGCCTGCCTGTCGCCGGCAGTGCTGGAGTGTTTCTGGCAGGATGCAGAGGTTCTTGCTCTGGTCAGTGGTCAGCTGACCTTTCTGGCCGCCTGTTCTGTCCCTGAGGATTGATGTTAGCATCTAAATCTTTTTCTAAAGTTCCTGTGGCTGTGCATTTCATTTCTTCCAGGATGAGACTTGGTCTCATTCAAATCCTGTGCCTAAGTCCCAGCCACCAGGCTGGAGCCCTGCTTTCTGAGGCTGACCTTCTCAACGCCTCTAACTTCTGTGCACCCCAGGAGGAAGACACGAAGGGGAAAGCTCATCCCTGACTGACTTACAGAACCCCTGGGATGACCTCTTAGAAGCCAGACGGCTGGGTTCCATTCCCAGAGGCTCTGGTTTCACTCCTCTGGCATGGGGCCTGGGCGTAGGCATTTTCTGAATTCTCTGTGTGAGGCAAATGTCCAGGTCAGTGTTGAGAGTTTCTGACCTCAACTAGCTAAGATTAGGGCCTCTGGTTCAAATCTGACCACAACATGCATGAACTGTGTGGCCTGAGGTGGATGTCTGGGCTCCTGGGTTGGCAGTTTCCTCGTCTCTAAGTTGATACCCATCTCATGGCTGATGAGCTTCCTCCATAGCATGCAAAGCATTCAGCTGGGCCTCTGGGACACACTAGGGCTGGAACATCACTGCCAGCTGCCACGCCCTTGTCCCTGTGCACAGCCACTGCCTAGGGTGCTGACCCTGGCTGGGCTTCTTGTGGTCAGCAGCCAGTTACTTCCTGGGCACAAGCACGAGAAGGACTAGGGCCCGCAGCTCAGCTCAGTGAGGACTTCCTGTTGATTTCTGCTGTGCCATGCAGGGAAGGGTGCAAGAGACGGCCTGCACTGATGTGCGAGACCATTGCAGTTCTTGCAGAGCCTGGTCATGGTCCTTCTTTGGCACCAGCCCTGCATACACAATAACTTTGTCAAGCACTCCCCTGGGGGTTCAGGCATGCCTGAGTTTCCTGAGTAGCCCCAGGGCATTCCGCCTGTCTCTGGATGACAGCTCTTCTAGATCAGCTGTGCGGCTGAAGAGGTGACAGCTGCCCCAACTCAGGTGTTGGAAATGCCTGAGCCCCCCTTTGCCCGCCCCACCATGGTTGAAGGTCATTCAGCTTGGAGCAGTGCAGTGTCCCTCGGGGAGGGGCCTTGGTGCTATCAAGCACACAGGGTAACCTCACTGTCCTTGGGATGGAGGGGTCAGCTCCTCCTCCACAGTGGCCAGCTCTTCTGTTCCTCCTGCTCCCATGTCCCCCTGATGCCCCACACCTTTTGGGTTGGGAGTGGTTGGAGAACCTGTATCCCTTTCCCCCAGGGGACTTCATCATTCCCCCCGAGCCTCAGTCACTGGCATTGGGCCGGGCTGGACCCTCGGGGATGCTGGACCTTATTTGCATTTCTCTGCCTACAAAAGTACTTTGTGTCATGATGGAGCAAGTCTCCTGCATTTGCTGATGTGTGTGCCTAACTGCCACACAGGACCACTCACGGGGAAACAGGAAGCTTTCAGAAAAGACCACGTGGGCTTGGACACCAGCAGGCACCATGGGACCCCTCCTTGACCTGGGGAGTATCCGAGAAGGCTGTCTGAAGTCTGAGCTCATTCACCAGTTGGCAGCGTGTGACCAAGTCCATAAGTACTTCCCGAGGCTTCCACGGACTGCTCCCTTCTCCATGTGCTATGTATGCATCACCTCATTCGATGTTCACAAACCCCCAGGTTGTAAATTTACTTGCACTTTAAAAGTGGGAAAACTGAATCACAGAGAAGAAAGGTGACATTCTCACAGACCCACAGCCCTCGGAGCACAGCTGGACGGGTCCCAGAGTCAGGCTCCAAAATCTGTGCCCTGAACTGCTGCCCTGCATGCCCTCTGAGGGGAAGAAGCTGGATCCCAGAGTTAACAGCGCCCAGGACATCAGGAGGCAGATGGGGCTTGAACTGTGAGGGGACGTGTGTTGACCTAGAAGGAAAACGGATTTCTCTGTCCTAGCCCAGAGGACTCTAAGGCTGGGAGGGAGATGAGGTCGGGTGGCTGGAAGGTGGAATGCCAGAGCTTCCGCAGGACGGCCTTCCATGTGGTGTGTGGGGACATCGAGTTTCATGGCCATCCTCCCCAAAAGGAGCCAAGTGATCGGTGGGACCATGTGGCAAGTGGGGCCCTGCATATCCTTGGTGAAGGTGCAGAGCCCCAGGGACTGAGTCACAAACAGTGGCTTCAGGGGCTGCAAACCCAGCTGCTCCATCAAGGGTTTCCAGAATCTGTGACTCAGCCAAGCACACTGGTCTCTCTTCGCTGGGCAGCACGCCCTATGGCATGCAGGAGAGGAATGCAACACAGGTGAGAGGCACTGAGACATGTTCACACTTTGAAGAACTGTTGGGCACTTTCTCTAAGCCACTTCTGGCCAGACTGTCACCGGACTGGTGACATTTTTAGAATTGCATGTGACACACAGATCTCCTTTGCCAACCCTCATCCGGACTCAAGGGACCAGGATTTTGATCTAATGCTGATGCCAAGGCCTAAGGGCACAAGGGCACCTGACGCAGGCGGGAGAAGACAGACGGTGCCCCTGCCCTTGAGCGCTTCAGAAATCTCTGTTGTCTGTTTTGCCTACAGGAAGAATGGTTCGTAGCATCTCAAAGCTTGAATTTACTTCCAAAACTGTCTAGTTCTTCCCCTGGGATAGATAAGAGCAGAGCAGCTCTGAGACCTGAAATGGGCTGGCCAGGTTTCCATGTCACCCAACAGGTGGGACATGAGTCTGGACCCTCCCTCCACCGCAGGAACGGAAAATCTCCACACAGCCCGGGATCTAAGTGGTGCCAGAATGCGCGTACACGCAGACACACACGCCCATAGAGATGGGAGGCGACAGGGGTAGGACCCAACACCTAAACTCGGGCAGAGGTCTGCCTTTGCCTTCTCAGTCTGCTCCTTGGGAACAGTGGGGACAGGGCATCCCCAGCGGGATGCTGGCAGCTGGCTCATGCAGGGTGCTACTGGCTTTATGGCTGGTGCAACCTCATCTGCAGGGGCCAGCGGGCCAGGGCAGTGTGCAGAGCTCAGCTCCCGGGACAGAGTGACCTTCCCTTATTATCTGCCTCTGCCGCTTCTCACCTCTCTGGGTCATACAGACAACTACGTCCTGGAGGTCTGAAGCCTCCACTGCTGCTGCTTTGTGGGGAAAGGGGGAAGTGCTGGCTGTCAACAGCAGTGAGCTCACTTGACAACCATGCCCATGCTGGCTTTGAGGTGCTCGGAGCACTGTCCTGACACACAGCCTCGTTCTCCCACTGGGCACCCTGGGTCCCCATCTGGGCTCTTGTGTTTCAGGAAGTGGATATCAAGATGGTTTTTTGTCAGGGCCATTGTAAAGCAGAGGCAGGGCTGGGGACAGGGCTGGGGTCAGGGCTGGGATCAGGGCTGGGTCATTGCCACGGATCCCATGAACAGCGGATGGCTGATTGCCTGACCTCCTTTGTCGAGACTCTCAAGGTTGCAAGGGTGCAGGATAGGTGCGGGGCTGGCCTAGGCAGCTGCTGGGCCCTGGAAAGAAGGTGCACTGTGACAGGTTCCCAGCACTGCCCTTGGAGGAGGGAGCTGCAGACCCCAAGAGTCTCCTTGCCCCCGCCAGGAGACAAGCGAGGGTGCTTGGAGCCCCAGCCAAAGCCTGCTTGGTGTTTTTGGGGACAGGTCTCTGCTGAGTAAGGGTTTCTATTTTATGGCCCTTTCCTCCTTTCCAAATCCCAGTTTAGAAACTATTTATTTTTAATATTGGGGCTCAACAAAGGATCCAGGTTAAGTAAATAAATTTGAATGTGTACTGCAGTACTTGAAATGGATTTTTCCAAAATGTGAGCACTTAAAAGAGACAAAATACTTCCTCTGGGGTCAGCTGTTGCACACAGACCAGCTCCCGGTTTCCAAGGAATCCAGCCCCAAAGCGCCCGTGCTGCCCTGGCTTTTTATGTCCCAAATGTAGAACTCCTGCTTCAAACTCAGAACTTCAATCCACCAACACTCCTGGGTCATTTGTATGCTTAAGACAGGTCAGATTTTTGTGGGGGGCAGGGCTCATTTTCCCAACACACTTCGAATGTCTCAGGTTAAAGAGAAGCAGCCTACACGTAAGCAGACTCTGAGCACGAAGTCTTGCTGTAGCATGCGCACAGTGGGATTCAGTTACTGGGGGACTGGCTTGTAGAATTCCAAACTGCTGCCACTGCCCAGTGTGGGCAGCTCCTGATCAGGTGGCTTGTGCTTACCAAGTTAGTAAAGGGGTTCGGTGAGTGCCTAGGATGGGGAGTGTAAATGTTAAGGAAGAATGTAATGTGTAAAAGATGATGTTTTTCCCTTAATGTGTAAACATGTTCTTCAGGCCACTGTCTGCAGCCAGTCACATATCAACAAGCAAGGAGATTGTGTTCTTTTGTAGATAATAATGGCTGGAATTGGGAATAAAGACCAGAGACAAAGGTTGGGCAGGGTGTTCGCCAGCCGGAGTGTCCATGTGTGTCGGGAGGTTGAGCGCCGACACCTGGTCTCATGCCGACTCTGCGCGTTCACCAACCATCAGTCCTATGAAACAAGGGCCAGCGTCCAGTCATTCCCCTACCCATGGAGCCAACTCTGAAATCAATAGTTAGCCCACAGCTAAAAGAATGGCCCCGTTCCATCACACCCTGATTTTGCGGGTTAATAGTCTAAGGTTGGATCAAACACAGAAGATTCTTTCTAGGCTGGCAACTCCATCAACCTAGTTTTAGGTACACTTTATTTGTCATCTTAACCAACATTTGTACTTAGCCGAGGCTTACCAAAGGGCAGCCACTGCATGTCAGTGGACGTGTGAAACTCCTTTTTAGGACTTGGTGACTCCTCTGTCTTCTCTATTAGGCTCAAACGCCAGTGCTGCCGACCATACTGGCTGGATCCAAGGCAAGGCTTGAAGCCTCCTTGGGTTCAAAAGATGTTGCACATTTCATGAAGCATCCATTCACATTTAAATGAGCGTGGGATGATCTAATGGATTTGTTCTAAGGTTTAGCTCTAATTCTCATTCAGAATTGGTGTGCTTGTCACAAAATTAATATCACCACTTAGAAGAGTTTATAGGTAGTTCCTTGGCCCTTGGATTTGATTCTCGCTTTGGGGGCAAGAAGACTTTATACACATGACCAATGACCACAGAAGCTGACCGATAGGTGAAAAATGACAGATCAAAGCAGTGACCTGAGTTATTTCCAAGCTTCTGAATCAGTCACGGGGTTACCCACTTCACCCAGGATGATGTCCAACCTGGCTGCTCACGCTAGCTCCACGCTGGTTAACTCAGTCCTGGCTGCCTCTGGCTGCTGGTGTTTCTCTGATCTTGTCTTTGCGTGAAAACTTGGCCTTATTCACCAAACTCCTTCAACTTCAAGGAATTTGGAGGTCACACTTAGTCCTCATTTCTTACTACTCAGCCTTTGCCAGGGATTTTTCTTCCTCATTAACTATGACAACTAGCTGAGAGAGAAGTGACCAAAGTTTTAATCCTATGCCCACAGCTTAGGGACTATCCTGGAGTTAGAGTCCCCTGCAGGTTCTCTGGGCAGACTGGAAGAAAGGAGCTCGTCTCACTCGATCTGTTCCCCCGTTCATGTGACATAAGTTGATGTTTATTATGACTTTTCTGATCCTTGTCTATAAGACAATACAAGAGGAAACCGTGTGTGTGTGTGTGTGTGTGTGTGTGTTTGTGTGGGTGTGTGCATGCATGTGTGAGGTAGAAAGGATACACTGCACAGATATAGTTCACCACATTCTGGGGTACGTTGTCAGTGTTCAAATTGGGAACCTGATGAGTAGGAACAGATGCTTTTCCTCCTTAATGGCCCTTTCTCTTATTTAGAATCCACCCATTTATTTCCCTGAGATTTAGTGATAACTTTAAACACTTTAACTAAATTACCCAGAGGCTTGGCAGCCATCACGGAGGCAAATCTTTTTAGAAATTCTAGCAATTTGTTAGATCATGGGTACTATGATATAAAATCTGCATGCTCCACACACAAAAATTAAATCAGTGCAATGGATACAAACACATATTGCAAATGGCATCATTTCTAAACCAAGGGTATGTAACCTGTCTCCAAATATTGAATTTCTGTGGGTTTTTTTTTTTCAGTTGTTGACTTTCTAAATTTGGACCCATTTAATCTCGTTATTCCTAAGTAAACCTACTTTGATATTTTTAACAGTTATTTTATATCAAATAGGACCAGCCAGCCCCAATTCATAGATCCTGATGTTGCTAGGATACATAGTGTGGTATCTGATGAAAGCGTAACACTTCAACAGGGAAAACTTTCAAGTGTCCTAGAAAAAGACATTCATGTCTCTTACTGCAGGAAACAAACCCAATCCTTGGGCTTTCTCAGAAGCTCACGGACTGCAGGACTGGCCTCAGCAGGCTTTGAAATCAGCGTCTTCCCAGGGGCCTGTTGAGCTGCCACCAATAGTCAGCTTAGTCTAAAAGCAAGGAGCACACATATCTATAATAAAACACGTTTTCATGTTTGTTTTACCGTGAAGAGAAAAAAACCCAAGAACCCCCAGACTTTATGTACTTTGAAAATATATTTAAAAACATTAAAAATTCTATATTTAAAACATATATTATATGTTGATTGGTACACTTAAATAGAACTTGTATTTACAATAGGCTTCTGATGCGGTTAATTTTTAATGCCAATTTTTTCAATAACATAATTATATAAATATACTAAAATACAATAAATATTTTTTCTTGTTTTACATGGTGAATAATATCTTTACCATAGAGAGAACAAGGCCACAGACATTTACTTACATTTTCAATGGGAATCACCATAAAAAAAGCAACGGGCCTGTTGCCATGCATAAAAACACCACCACAAAGAGACCACAGTGAAAACAGAACAGAACAGAACGAGAACAAACAGTGACAGAGAGAGGTTTTCACAAAATAAATCGCAGGTCGACATAAATCACCAAGCATGTGACAGATGCGTCTTATTAGTAAGAAAGCCACGGACCACATCACTGCTGGACGTCTACCACAAAACACGTCACAGATCTGGTCCTTAGAATGCTTTTAAGACTGCGATGGTGACTTTGTTTGGTTTGTAAATGTTGCTCCTCAAAGGGAAGCTGCAGAGAGTGAACAGAGAGCAGATAGTCCAAGCATTTCTACAGTAGCTTAAAAATAATTACCAATATTGTCAAACGGCACAAAACAAACCTATTCTACATAAAGGCTTCCCAAGACAGGTATTCAGGTGGAACTGTAAAGGAGAGGCTAGTTCTACATGAAAGACGGAACACACAGAAGTCATTGCTAATGGACTCTTTCCCCCTGGGTCCCGTGGGGACACCGGCTTTCCCTTGTCCCTAACCCTCCTAAGTCTTTTGGATTTAGAAGTGGGACAGATGGATGAAGTGGCTCAGCGCTGGGTCTCACTGGGGTCCCTTCTTCCCAGGAGCACTGCCTCGCTCCCAGCTTGACTTCTCCTAATGCACATGGCCAAGGGGAAGTAGAGGCCAGGAAGGGACAGACAGGTAGGGGCTGCCATGGCCATCCCCGGGGACCCAGGTGCTGTCAGTTCCGCCCCAGCCTCTTCTGCTGAGCAAGGCATCTTCCCGAGTCTTGTCTCTGGATCAGATTCCTATCCTTTCAAGCCTTGGTCTTTTGAAAGCCTGGGATCTTTCCCTGTTCCTTTCCTTTAACTGGACGTTCTCAACGGGAAAACCCTGGTTTCCTCGCGGGCTAGAGGCAAAGCAAGGAAGTGTTCTTGCAGTGAACGTCTTTGATCTCAGTGGATGGAGCTCCCGATCACAAAGCGCCACCTGGGCTCTGAACCTGCTCCAGGCGAAACCTCCAACTTTACGCACAATTATCCAGGATGGGGTGGAGAACAGAAGTCAGCTTGGGCGTGATCCTCCGGCTGAGAACTACTTGAGCACAGTTAGATAATGTAGGCACTTAAAGCACGAGGTCCAAGCAATTGACAGGGGTCACTCCGGGGCCACCTCTGGAGGGTGCTCCTGTAGGAGCATCTCGAGTACCCTCGCCCCCTTCAGCCTGGACCTTGGAGTGGCCACTGGGAAACTCCTCCGCACTGCCAGGAACCAGCCTGTCAGCTCTGCCGGCCTCCACAGGCCGGTCTGTCTTATGCCACTGGCAGCACGGGGTCCTGTTGTGACCTAAGTGTCCCTGGGGTCATACGGAGCGCTCCTCTCCCAGGTAGGACACTGCTAAACTTAATTGTGATTTTTAAAGCATGACTGTGATTTACCCACATGACCCTTCATAAAAAAATACTTCTTTGGGGGTTTTCTTAATTGTTCTTTTTCTCTTCTAAAAAAAATAAGCAATCACCGTTTTCCACGCGTGCCGGGATGTGACATATCTCGTTCACAAAAGCGGTGGGAGACTTTGTAGCGCGCAACTGAACTTTCTTCCTTATGTTAACGTTACATCAAGACAGGGCGGGGGTGGAGGAGGAGGGAGGGAAAGATTTGCCTGAGCAAAGAGAGTCTTTGGGATCAAGCAGTGTCCCTGGGTCCGGGTGGGACCGGGAGGTGTCATTCGGGCAGTGCAGTGTGGGTGTTGGGTCTGTTGCCTTTGTGTTTTTTTTTGTATCCACTTTCCAGTCATCTGATTGGTATCGCCAACAGCTTTACAACATACAAAAGTATTTTGGGTCAACCAGAATGGGTGGAAGAAGTCTTTCCCCATCCCTACTCCCTGCGGGAACTCAAAAAAAAATCATAAAGTAAAATAAAACAAACAAACAAACAGAAAAAAACACAAAACAAACAAAAGATTCCCCTCCCGTCCCGTCCCCTAAGCCAGTAAATCCATGACAACAGCACCTTGACATAGTTTTAATTCCAACGCTATCAGAAGTGAAAAGCAGTTTAACAGACGAGAGTACTAATAAGAGAACGAAGATACTTACTGTCTAAAATGTAAACGGAATGTTTTGGTTCAAATTTTTGTGTTTGTCTTTTTTTTTTTTGTCTGTTTTCTGAAAGAGGACAGTTTATTATCAATTCACAATTAAAGCAGCATGCAATTTATTAGTAATTTTTTAAAACTTTTTATGTTTTCGATTCTTGGCAACGGCAACAAACCACAACATGATCGAGGAATGTAATGCAGACTTTTTGTTTAAGGTTGTGCGCAAATGACTGTTTTTCTTTCTGGTCATGGATATGTCCAATAAATAGGTTGTAGAACCACTGTACTGTATAAACTCCATTTATACATGCAGTTCATAAAATTATTTTTTTCTTAACTGAATAATTTACCCTGTTATGTATATATACAAATAGATAATTTTTGTCTCCATAGAATCTATACAACATAAAGCCACTATCTGCCCCTCTTAATGGTCAGTGTACATACACAGGAAGTGTCTATCCTTATGAACCGCCAGCCGATTCTCTTTTTGCTATCCATGGTCAGGGCCCGCACATACGACTGGGTAGTTCGGCACTGGGAGTTCCAGTGCCTCTTGTCTATGCCTCTGCAGCCCTCCTTGGTGTAGCCCATGGGATTGCACTTGGTCTCGTAGAAGTATTGCTTCAGCTGGCCTTTGGACACGGGGACCTTCTCCAGGACTGTGACTGTCCCGCCGGACATGTCCACGGCCGTCTTTTTATCCGCGGCGGTGACCCACTCGCTGACGCTGTCACACACGCTCAGCTCCCCGCGGCGTGCGGGGTCGGAGTGGCGCCGGACCCGCATGGACATGTTGGCGGCGTCCAGGTAATTTTTGTACTCCTCAAGCAGGAAGAGCAGGGGGGGCTCCAAAGGCACTTGGCTGCTCAGCATCACCCGGGACGTGTACAAGTCCGCGTCCTTTGCGCTCTCCTCGTGGGGCCTGGCTTTCTGGTCCTCCACCAGCAGCTCCTCAATCACGTGCTCGAAGGTGTCAGCCAGTGATGACGACGAAGAGGACGAGGATGAGGTCAGGCCCCGAGCGCCCACCTTGGGCCCAGTCGCGCTCTCCAGAGCCCCGTGGGTCCGCACTCCGGGGTAGGCCAAGCTGCCTGGGCCTCGGACGCTGGCTTCTTTCATGGGGGCAGCCTTCATGCAACCGAAGTACGAAATAACCATAGTAAGGAAAAGGATGGTCATCACTCTTCTCACCTGGTGGAACTGCAGGGCGACAGAAAGACAGAGGAGAGTGGTCAGGGCTTTCGTTCCAGGGACACCTCACCACCCTGAGTCCCCAGCTCCAGGCCCATCTGGGGGCCCAGGGTTTTTCCTCCGGCTCCACCCACACCACCTCCAAATCAGTGTCCTGGGGCACGCTATGTGGCATGATGGGAACCAGGTCATGCGGTGCTTTCCCTGAGATTTAGCATATAAATTTGAGATGAAAGGGCTTCTCTGCAAGTGAGAAAAAACTGGCATCCTCTCTTCTCTCCCTCCCACTCTAGCAGCTTTGTAAGTTTAATTTTTAATGATCTCTGCCCCAGCTGTCATAAGGAACACAGAATCAGAAATGTTACTAAGCAACAATTCCAAGTGTAATAGTAAATTTTTTTTTTCCTGATGAGCAACATGGTGCTTTGCAGAAATGTATGGCAGAAACAGCACAGGCCTTGGGGCTCTGGTGGGTCTGTGTGGCTGGTGAGGTGCAGGCACAAACAGCGCCCTCCGATGGCAGCCTGAGAGCAGCAAGGGGCCTTAGCACTGCCTCATTCTCCCAGGAGACAAGTGACTCCAGCAGGGCAGAGGGATCATTTCAGGAGGCCATCGTGTCTCACTGACAAGGAAACCAAAATCCTTGTGTCACGGAGGGCTTACGATACGAAAACTCTGGACTCTCAAAAGCGCTGTTCTTTCTCCTAGAACTGGGTGGTCAGAAATCGAAACACTTATTCCCAAACAGCAATCATTCCCTGTACGTTCCTTTTAATGATGTATCTATGCCTGGGGCATGAAAGCGATGTGCGTGCTTTGGAGAGCTGGAAAAGCCAGCACTGAAAAGGCAAGGAAGCCAGCTTCCACCAACTCTCAGAAGCTCCCCACCTCGGCTTTTCAGGTTACTACTCTGATCTGGTAGGAAAGCCCTACTTCCCTCTCGCTAGAACTGTGATTGTGTGTGTGTGTGTGTGTGTGTGTGTGTGTGTGTGTGTGAACTCTGTGTCCATCATATCTTTAAAAGGCTGAGTGGTATTTTATACACTTTGGAACAGGGAGGGAGGAAGTGCTTCTTCCTGTGCTTTTGAAGTTTCCTGGGAAGCCCCGTAACAGTCCACCACAAAATTAGTCTCTCCGTTTGCCTGAGGGTGGGTCATGCTAACCTTGGCCCTGCATCTACGTGCATGCTTGAAGAGCCAATCAGCATGATGAACAAGCAAAATAAAATGTACCTGCGGCCCAGCCCAAGGTTACTGCCAGGTGGTCAAGGCCTTGAGACGCACTTACCTGGGTGAAGCTTGTGCCTCTCGAGTTCAGTGGCACCCCCAGCCCTGATACCAATTTCCTACTTCTTAACACTGGAGCTTGGACTTGCAAACACACACACACACACACACACACACACACACACACACACACACACGTACACACACACACACAGAGGTATGCACATAGAATAGCCAATATGCTGTACAAGAAACCCACAAGAAAAGAGACTGTGTTCTGGCCCATGATGTGTTCCCAACCAGCAAGGCCACCTACCTTCAGTCTAGAGATCAGAGTGCAGAAATGGCTGAAAATTTGGGATTCAAAACCCAAAGTTTCTGATCTCCACTTTGGAAAGACGTAATGCTTTCTACCACCAAGAGACTTTATATCACTGAAAACAGGAACGCATTTCCTTCTAAGGTCATTCTCACCTTGCGGGAAGAGCCAGCCTTCTCAGAACTGCCTGGATTGTGTGGGGGTCTGCGATCAGGGAGGGCAAACTGGTTGGGATAAAATGCATGTATTCACTCTGCTAATATCTGAAGTTTTGTGAAGGTTTGGAATTTTGTATCATCAAAGAAAACGGATCCTCCAAGGAGGCTTCTATTCCGGGCAGGCGGTACTTACACCGTAGAATGAAAAGCTCTCTCCTAACATTCCCAGTCCCAATTAAAATAACCCAAGGGGCTATTGCAATTGAGGTCGAGGAAAGAATGCAAATTTGGACGACTTTACTCTTGCGATCTAGATCACATGGGCGGAGACCTGCTGCTATCAGCGTCTTTTAATGCCGTATTGCGTCAAATCCAAGATGCCATCATTTTAAAACACACCCACTCAGGAAGCACCAGAAAGGAGAAAAGGCAGCCAAACCCCTGCTTTGTTACAAACCCTCTCCTCCCACCACCCCCACCTTGGCCCAGCCCCCACCAGCTCCTCCTGCAATGGGCACTGTTCATCTTCCGTTCAACCCTGACAACCACTTCAGACTGACCACGTCCACCCCCTGCTTGTGCCACTCCCTAGCAATGGCTCTTTTGTTCTGGTGGAGGCACTCCAGCCTCCTCTCGTTGGTGACCCATGCCTCCAAAAGCTGCCTCACCCTACTTAGGTGATTTTCTTGTATAATCAGTGCTTGGTCACTTCTGTTCTGATTAGAACAGAGGCCAGATCAGTACTGCCGGAACTGACTTGGTCTGCAGTGTGGGTAAACTAGAACTTCAGTCAAGTAATCAATCAATCAAGACCTCTCCCCCCATATCTTTAAATCTCACTTACCCGTCATGGCTACATTCGAGAGCCAAATCACAATCACCACCTTCTCTAATCCTCCAGTGGGTTCCATCTGTGGTCTCCTCTCGCTTCCCCATTACCACCTTACTGAGCACTCGCCCCCTCCTCACATGTCAGCGGTAGATACCGTGAATCACAGCCACAACTCACTCAGGAGGTTAGCTCTCCCAGGGGATGGATCTTGTCTGATCTCCCACAATGCTACTACACATGGGGAACATTAACCATCAGTGGTGGTACACAGTCACAGCTTACCAACAGACACATCTTGATCACTTTCTCATCACGGGGACACAATACTTAACACCCTCCCCTTTCCAGAGGAGAGTTTATTTGGGCTCATGGCTTTGAAAATCCATGGTTAACCAGCTCCAAGGAAGGAAGAATGTGGTGGAGACCTGGGGGCAGGAGAGCTGCTCACAGCCTGGTGGCCAGGAAGCAGAGAGAAGGGAAGAGCGGGAAGGAGAGCAACCTTTCCAGGCCATGCCCCAGTGATACCCCTGTCTTCCAACCTGACTGGATCCCACCTCCTAAGAGCAAGCCAGCTCTGTCTACAATCCTCATGATCCCAGTGCTGTCCAGAGCCCTGCCTATGCGCGCACGAGGCCTCTGGGGGGATACTCTCCATCTAAACCATAAAAGGTGCATTAAACTGAGAGAGAGGACAGTTTGAACACAGTTCTCCTAAGGAGCTGTTTCATTTGGAAGGCATCAGAGATCACCCTGAGATTCTTAGCTAAATGGCAGGCCATGCTAAACATCAAATTATAACTGCCGAGGAATTTGACAGATGATAATGATTACCCACAAACAATTTATTGAGTTCTAATGGGGCAAAGCTTTGTTAGAGTGATTAAAAAACAAGTAACACACAACATACTAAGTGCTTGCCTACTACAGTGTGGCTCAGTTCCCAGCGGATCAATGGAAGACAAGAAAGTAGGATTGGTAGTGATAATGAGGAAGAAAAACTGTGCATTTACAGTCTTTTAATTCCATTTTTTCTTATTCTTCCAGCTGTTCAATACTGCATTAGAAAATGGTAAGAGCCTGAGCTTCCACGACAATGCTGACATTCTTCTCCTTCAGCTGCCTCTACAGAGCCTTAGTTTGCTTGCCTGTTTCTACTGAGCATATTGACTGATGCTATCTAGTTTGGTTCCATTACTCACAGTAATCCTTCTACCACATCCACAAAATGCCAAGAAGACTTTCCTACCCCATTCTCAGAAAATAAAAGCATACTTCATAGCAATGAGAAAATAAGCCAGGTAGAAAATAAGTGTTTAGTGTGACTTGTAACTCAGAGACTCAATGATTTACCCAGAAGAATGTTCTCAACAGCATTATACCCTTGCTACAGCCCAGTAGTAACTCACATCCCTGTAAACCAGGGGCCCCTCTCCCCAGGCTGTGGAGCAGCGTGTGACTGTATGGTCCATGGCCTGTAAAGAACTAGGCTGCATAGGAGCCCCAAGGGAATTGTGGGTGAATGGCCCAAGCCTTAGCTGGATTTGCAGCCACACCCACTGCTCACATCGCTGCCCCAGCTCCATTTCCTATATGGGCATGAGATTCTCATAGAAGCACAAACCCTACTGGGAATCTCAGGTACACCCTCCTTATGAGAATCCAATCGTACAACCATTCATAGATCCCCTGCTCCCCAGCAGGAAGAAAGTTTTCCACAAAACCAGTGCCTAGTGCCAAAAAGATGGAAAATCCCAAAATATCATCTGATTTGATTATTACTAGGAGATAGGAAAGGTACATTATTCCCATTACACAGATGTGGCAATTCCAATTCAGAGAAGTTACATGATCTGTCAAATGTCACAAAGCTAACAGATCACCCATCTCTGAGCCAAGCTCTTACACAGCAACATTCTGCCAGCTGCAGAATATTAATACTAGTGGAGAAAAAGGCTGAGACAGAGAAGGGGCTTGGGGAACACAGGCACAGCTCTCTGTAGCTGTATGTATCTTGGGGGGTCAGCTTTCTACAGGCAGCACCATGACTGCACTGGCTTTCAGGGATGGACGAATCATGGCTTTGGAGATCCAGCAGCTTTTTAAGCTTCGACCACCCCAGTGGGTAGAATTTTAGACAATGCAGTCTTCTTCCAAAGGAAAGCCTTGCAAACACTGAAGTGTGTTAGAACCAAGTTTTCAGGGCTGAAACTAAGATGAGAACCAAACATTACAGATTGTGCAGGAATATACACATTAAAAAAAAGCAAAGATTTGTTCCCAGTCGGTGAGCGCATAATCAAGGAAAGCACAGTTTATTGATATACAGTGGCTCGTTCTAGACAGCTGAAGAGAATGCTGAAGAGATGACTGATGAATATTTAACCCCTAACGTACAGGACGCCAATCTATTAAGATGCTGCCTCAATGGTAACATGCAAGTCAGTGCTGAAAGTATTTCATCTGTGTCCGCGCTCCCCCAGCCTTGTTTCCTTTCAGACCTGACATCTGCCCCCACTCTTACAGTCCAGGAAAAAATGAGGCCACTGCAAAGGTGAAATGTGAAAATGGGTGTCCTGGAGGCGGCATGAGTGAAACTCTAGGAGAGAGAAGTTGCTTCCAGGGAAGGAGTACACAGTGCTTTTGTGCAGCAGACTGCAGGTGACCTGGCACATCCAGGGGAGACCCCGGTGGATGGAGGCAGCCTGGTGGTGGGATGTGTGCCCCAGGCACCTGCAGAGAGCAGGCTGGGCCGGGAAGGGGCAAAATTAGATGGTGCCTTCTCAAGAAACGAAAAACAGAAATTCCATTTGTATTGGCTGTGTCCTAAGTATCTTCCCTAAAGAGTTAATGACATATTACAAATCGTAATTGCTAAATCTTGGAAGTGGCCCATATGCCCATGAGCAGAGGAACAGATAAAGAAACATGTGATGTTTACACATACCATGGAATACTACTCGGCCATAAAGAAGGATAAAGCATTTGTAGGAAAATAGGTGCACACTGAGGCCATAATATTAAACAAAATAAATCAGGCATATAAGCTTAAAAGTCACATGGTTTCCTTTACAGGAGACACCCGAAGTGTAAATAAAGAACATAAAAAACATAGATAACGGAAAACAGGGAGATAGCTTTTTGTTTGTTTTGTTTTGAGACAGGGTCTCACCATACAATTTAGGCTGGCCTTCAACTCACTCTGTGGCCCAGGCTGACCTCAAACTCACAGCAATCCCCCTGCCTCAGCCTCCTGAGTGCTGGGATTACAGGTGTGTACCAACAACACCTGGTTGGGAATAGCTCTTTTGCAAAGGGGAGTGGGACCAAGAGATGGAGAGAAGAGCGAAGGAGATAAAAACTAATTAAGCCCTGTTACGTAGGACCAACTTCCCATGAGGAAGGTAACCATTTACCACAAACATGGCCTCATAAAAATGGGCATTTTTCTAAAAGCATGAATGAACCGAGGTTGCACCATCTGAGAAGGGTGAGGCAGAGCCCAGGAGGGTGTCCAAGCATGGTGCTTTGGGAGAGCAGCTCCCTGGACAGCCGGAGCCCTGACGGGGTGGAGCCTGGATGAAGCCAGCTCGCCACACTGCAGTCCTGCCTCTACCCAGCTGCAGAAACAGACGCAGGCAGCTCCCGGAATGTGGGCCTGGGTCTGAGGTCTGCTTCCCCAGCAGCGGGGCAGTAGCCAGGCCATGAGAGGACAGGGCAGAGGCGGATGGGGGGAGGCCAGCATCAAATCTGCATTCCAGTTATGATCACACTGAACTTGGGTTCCACGGCTCAGCACTTTTAATTCAAAGATCTCCAAACACTTTGCAAATATTAAGTAATTAAGACTCACAGGCCCCTAGGGGTGCAGGTAACTATAATTATCCCCATTTCGTGCAGGAGAAAAGAGAAGCAGAACTTAATCAACTCATCTGCCCACTGTGGTTCCCCTGATGGAACAAGGTCAGAATCCAGATTCCAAGGGAAATGAGGCCTGACAGCTACAAGGAGTGGTTTCTTTCGTCGCTCTGTATTACTCTGCACTTTTTCACTTTTCCAGCTTCAACCAACGCTGAACAAACACCACAATGATAAAAGCTTCCATGCATTCCTCCAGGATAGCCATGGAAAGCTGAAATCCACAAATAAAAGGGAGGAATCTAAGGACCCTTAGCCACCTACTTACTGGGACGGCTCATTCGAGCCAAAATGGTAACTGATTTAAGAAACGATGTTATGAACGTAGAGGTTCCAGGGATCCTTGAAAAACGTGGCCATCTGTGATGGCCCCATGGACATCTGAGGTCTCCAAACACACTCCCGCGATCTTAGCGTCAGGACCCAACCCAACGGGATCCGATGGGATAAATCATTGCTTGAGGGTGTGGGGTAGGTATTTCTGGGGGACAGTGCTGTGTGATGGGGAGTGGGGAAACCCACCCCCAGTGTGGGCAGCACCACCCAATCGGCCAGGGGCCGCAGGAGCAAATCACAGCAGTGGTGACTTGATGTCTCCTCCCAGAGAAGGCACTCACTGTTCTCTGGCTCTTGTCTGCCAGAACTCTGGGCTTTCTGAACCTTCCCTGGTGCCCCTAGTCCTCAGGCCTTCCGAACTGGACTGGGCCACCACCAACACCGCAGGGACACCAGTCTGTAGGTATCCTGTCATGGGACTCTTGGTCCTCCACAATCCCGTGAGGCCACCTAATGACTCCCCTCCCATATCCGGATCCATACCCATATGCCACAATGCCATAAAAAATATGGCAAATGCCTAAGTTCAAAATAATTTAATTCAGTCAAAGACACACTGCCATTAATCCTGCTTAGCATACTCCTCTGGCTTCAAACCCACTTATCCTATCCTCCTCGCCACTTCCTGATGTGGTTCTGGAATCCCCTTCACAAGCATCTTAGCTGTGCTATCATAGCTGTTATAATGTCCTGGATCAATTCAAAGTGCTCCCCTTTCATGGTCATTTCCACTTCATGGAAGAACAAGAAGTCACACGGCATCAATCCAGAGAATAAGGGGGATGAACACACATGGTCCTGTTTTTACCACACTCTCTCCATCCAATGACAGGGGGCAGGGGCACTCACCATATTTTTGATCACACCTTGTAATGACACTCAAGAAAGAGGACTCCAGAACAGCTTCAGAAAGTGGCAAGAACGGTGGGATTAAATGTGTTCAAAGGGGGATTAAAGGCAATGCTGTCAGCATAATGTTTTTAAATTTTTTTTTAAACATTAACCAAATTGTTTGATCATTCCTATCTCCATATTTTATTGATTCTTTTTCTCTGGAAAACCTGGACTAGGCATAACTTCCTACAAAACCTGGTCTGTTGTATCAGAGCCTGTCTGCCCCATGGTTTGCTTGCAGTGAAGGAGAAGCACTTGCAAACCTTCCTTGGCCTTGCTAAGAATTCAGGGGGAGCCGCTCACTCTGTCTCAGTCCCCAGAGTAAGAAGGTAATGCACAGAGGAAAGACAATGGGGAGTCATTAATCTGATGGATAAATTTACATGTGTCTTTGATAGAAAGGTCCTCTGCTGCCTCCTCCTCCTCCCCAACCCACCCTGAAAAACAGGGACCCAGCCCTCTGCCCCAGTGGAGATGCCTTCCCTGAATGGGTAACTCACACCCCAGCCAGGTCCCTGCATGGAAGGACTCTGCTGTCTTTGTGCTGTGGTTATCTGATGGCACTTACACAGTTATAATAAGAGGAGTGAGCTTCCCTGTGAGCTGAGTAGACTTTGGAATAGGCAATGAAAAGCACCTGGCACAAGGAGCAGATGTGGGCAGAGGGCACCTGCCTGGCATCTACTGTCACTATAGCAAAGCTTGTGTCTGCCCAGGAGACCCATTGTGGCTGTCACCAGGCAGGTACGGAAAGGCAGGGCCACCAGAGCTGGCAGTGCCCCTTGCCCTGCCTCCCCGACCCCAAAGACCTGACAGCGCCCCCTCCCCCAGGCAGGCCACACAGGTACCTGGGAAGCAGCTGTCAGAAAATGCTTCACTAAAAATCTTTCAGGACTACATTTGCATTTATGGAACCCAAACAGCAGTTAACACTCAATTAAAAAGTGTACCGCCTGTAATTAGAATTCTGTTTCCTTTGCAATTCCAGGTGGGATTTGGTGCAATTCTCAAGAGTAAAGTTAGATTTAACAGTGTATTATTTACCACATTCCCATGCACGGGGACATGGACATTAATTAAAAAGATCATTTCAATTAGTTTTCCATGAAGCTTTAGTGACTCGTTGCGTAATGAACAACCTAGAAAATTATCAGGTGAACATCAAGTTTAGCTATAGAGTCTTTAACTGCTATGGAGTCATAGGGGGGATTTTTCTGTCAGCAGACAGTGGTTCTCGACACAGTGAATGGGGAGATAAAAATGTCACTGTCACACAGATGTGTGGCATGTGTGTGTACTTCTGAATTTACAGACATACATATTTCAAGTACTGAGTTACTTTTATGGAGCTCTTAAAGTCTCAAATTTCCAAACATTTTTATTTGAGTGTCATAGTTATAAATTTAGTACAATAGTATAGTACAAACTTGTTACTAAAATGCTCCAACAGCATGAGATTTATAGGGCCTGAAATTAGTTTTAAACATCATAGGTGTGGGGTAAAGTTCCTGGTGTCCTGCCCCGTCCATCCCATTCATTCACTTAGAACTTGGATTTCCAGCCAACTCACACACTTCAAGGTATTTCACATACCCATCAAATTTGAGGAGCTCTGGAAGAAATAATAAAGGCAGCCGCTTAAAGACACAAAAGGGTACAGTGAACACAAAGCATTATGATATTTTCTTTCTTCTTTGGTTCAACTTGTTTTATTGGGACACTCATTATGTGGGAAATTACCTCTGCTTTTGTAATGGGATTAAGTCAAATCTGGGTAACCTTGATGGCAACTGGCTTTTCCACTCTGTAAGGGGAAGGTTACCCATAAACGTGACTGGTTTGTGCGCTTGTAGGTGGAACCACTGATCTAAATCTGGGCTTTGGCTCCATCACTAACTTTTACCCAAGTGCCGCAAGGCGAGGGGAAGCCTGTCTGACTCCCCTAATCACATAATGCTGGAGACTACGAGCACAGAGTCACAGCCACGCTGGGAAGACGGAGAGAGCTCCCGCGGGCGGAGGGTGTCAGCTGCCTCACTGCAGCCAGATGCCTCCTGGTCCTCGAGAGCTCTCTCTGCTCTGTGACAGTGACAGTGACAGTGACACAGGCAGGGAGAACTCACTCACTACTAGTAGATTTCTTATTTCTAGACTAATCCTGAAGCCAGAAGATCCAGCTGGCTCTGCCAATACCATGAAATTTAAAAACAAAAACTTAAAAAAACAGTACCGAGAGCAAAACCCTAAAATATATCCGCACAATGGATCAAGTGTCAAAACCTCCTCCTGTTCAGATCTGTTCCAGTGGGTCACCTGATTTCTCAGCTGTTGGATAATATTTGGGATCATATGTTTGGAGACTGAGCACCCCAGGTGATAGGAAATTAGAAAACTGATGGAAAAGTCAAACACATTTGGAATTGAGCACTGTGAACAGAGATGGAGTCTGGCGTGTTTTGCCTCTTTTCACAAATCCTGTAAAGACTGTCAGATTGGAAGACTGAGGTCACCACTCTGCTCGCTGGGGAACCCCAGCAGTGGTGGACCACCTGCACATGGATGAGGCCGAGCTGACACAATGCTTTGCACTCCCAGTGGTATCTCAAGTCCTATCAGGCTGCACCTTCAAGCCCACCTTGAACAGTGCGGATGTCAACACAGCTCAGGGACCAGCTGCTCTCAGTTACACCTGGTGCACCTATTAACCACCAGGGATGGGGTAAAGGCAAAGCCTGGCACTGTCTTCCTGCCTCTGAGGAGAAAGCAGGCTCTGCACCACAAAACAAAACAAAACAAAACAAACGAAGATGCTTTCTGTCTCTAGCAGGGAACATCTGCTAATCTTGTGCTGGTTATTTTTCTCTCATTGTTGAGACAAAATATTTGACACCCAAAGTGAAGCAGGGAAAAACTGCTTTAGCTTACAGTTTTTGGAGGTTTCAGTCCACACTTGTCTGGCTCTAAGGCAGGGTGGCATAGTCGAGGGACAATCACTCATGGCAGCCTCAAGCGACAAGAGCAAAAAGGGTAAAGAGAGAAACCTCCCCTCCTTCCCTCCCTTATGTTGTATGCTGTACAAATGAAAACAAAATTAAACACTTCCAACATACAGTGGAATAAGATAAACATTATCATTCCAAAGGGGACAAACACAGGAATCCAGAGGAATAGGACCAAAGGAAGCCCAAAATCCAGCAGGGCAAACGTGAAGTCCTGAAGTTCCATGCTCAGCATCTGAAGCAATCTGGTTGTGAACTCCCAAAGGCTTGAGTGACTTCACTTTCACAGCACTGGGGTTTAGCTCCCATGGCTTCTCTCTTAGGTCCACTCTGCTCAATTCTCGCAGGTTCCCTTAAACAATTCACACTTTCCAAACTTCTGGGTTCTCCATTGCACCTTTGGCTTCACACTCACAGCTTCAAACACTGCCCTCTCAGAGGCACACTGCCTGGCCTTCCAGGCCTTCTAAACTGGGGTGGAAGCTGCCTTAACCTCAGAACTCATGCATTCTCCATGCACTAAAAACCAGTGTCATGTGGATGCTGCCAAGGTCCGCTGCCAGCTGTAGCAGTAGCCAGGCTTTCCTCTCTCTTGGCTGTAGGGGCTGAGTGACTGAGCACTCTGAACCTGATTGTGAGGAAGAGACTGCCTATGTCATCTCCATTCTGAAACCTGGTGGGGCTGCCACCACCATTCTGGAGCATGATGCTCTGTAGCTTTCTCCTCCAAGAAAAGTCTTTGAGGCTGCAAAGGGTGGAGACCCACCATCACTTCTTGTGATGTCTCTAGGCCATCATTTTTATTGTCCTGTTCCTTCTTAGTAATGGAGGTCTCAGCTCTGTCTTTACAGTCCACAGCTTTACTGAAGTTTCTTTTCTGGCCAAACTCAAAATGTTTTAAATCATCCTGCTGGACTCTTTGCTCTTGATTCTCAACATAAATCTAATTAAAAAGCCCCCAACAATAGCCATGACACTGCCTCAACATTGGACTGCCTTGAAATTTCTTATGCCATATTAATTACTCCACTGCCCTTAATTTCAGTCGCAGGCAAAATCTCTGGAAATGAGCAAAATGCAGACAAACTTTCTGCCAAGCAATGATGTGTTAACACATATGTGGACTCCAACAACTAATGCAGTCCTTCCCAGCAGAAACCTGTTGGACTTGGTCTTTACTGGCAGGATTTCTAACAGCCTTCTGATCTTCTGAGCTCTGACCAGATTCTCCCATACAGAACACCCTAAGCTGTTCCAGTACCACTGTTTCAAGTGATATTTCCAAATTTTTCCAAACTCTTCCCACAAGCCATTTCCAAACGCTCTTGAACCACATAGTCAGGTACAGTCATGGCAACAACCCATTCCACTGGTACAAATTCTGTCTTGGTTACTTTTCTATCATTGTTGAGACAAAATACCTAATGCCCAAAATGAAGCAAGGAAGGGATTGCTTAGTTTACTGTTTTTTGGAGGTTTGGTCCATAGTCAGCTGGCTCCAAGGTAGGGGTGCGTGGTTGAGGGGCAGCTGTTCACAGCAGCTGCAAGCAACAAGAGCAAAAGGGCAACAAGGGAGAAGCACACCTCCTTTCCTCCCTCACATTGTATGCCAGCTCCACCCCTGGGCATGTGCAGCACTCACACTGCCAATCCCAGCTAGACAATGAACCAATCACAAACACTAGATTCAGCCACTTCCATGACTGCATGAAGCTTGGGGGCCAAACCAAAATGCCCTCAGCTCTTAAGATAAAGGGGACTCCACTTGGGGAAGTTCACTGTCATGCACTGATGGGAAATTCCTGAGAGCAAACAAATTTAAAACAGACAGACAAAGCAAGCTAAGGCCAGTCTGTCTTCTCTCAATCTCCTTCAGCTCTTGGGACTAATCAGCAAGCTGCTTATGGTGCACTGCTGACCACCTGAACTCCCACCCCAGACACTATGGGAACTCTGACAATCAAGAACCAGCACCCCAACAGTCCCCATTGCCCACACCCACACTCCTGGTGCATCAGGGACCTGGGGCAAAGGTCAGTCCTTCCCAGGTTCTCCAGGTGGTGCTCCTGAAACCGTCAAAAGCCCATGTATCCCTGTGGTTAACTAGTGATCAGAAAAATTTCTATGAGAGAAAGAGAAAATGTGCATAATCTGATGCATCTATGTACCAAAGCAGCAGACATCAGAAAGGCTAAAGGGGGCTGGGTAGAGACTTGACTGCTCAAGTCAGACTCTATCTTCTTAAGGATTCAAAGCAGTACACTTTATAAAATCAAGAGGGGGAAGAGCAGGTGGAGGAAGAAACTGGAAAGATTTGTCTATGCAGAGAAAAGAATACCATTCCTTTCCCAACCGCTGTCACAGAATCCTAGAGGGAAGATAAAAATTAGCAAGGAGGCTCTCAACTCCCCACTGCTCACCTTTATGAGGCTATTTTTAGGACTGAGTTTGTGTCCTTCCCCCAGAGCCTGGAGGTACACACTACTGCCTGCCTGTCCTCTGGGAGGGGCAGGCAGGCCCTGCAGAAGCTCATGGGCAGACCCTGGGTGTGTGTGGACAAGGAAACTGTCGGCAGCAGCCACTGTGCTGAGCTTCTGCAAAGATGAACATGCACACATAGAGAAAACTGGAGGTTCGTGCATCCAGCTGTCCTGCAGGTTATTTCTAAATCCGACTCCACAGTTTCTGTCAATGATGCATTGTGGAGTAAGGGAAAGTGCTCGGTAGCTTAATGCAGGATGAAGAACAACTGGATTCGTTCCTCTGTCCACTACCCTAGCCCAGCATTCCATCGTCTAAGGAGTCGCTGTTCATGCAAAGGCAATTTCTGAGCTCTGTGGAACAGAAACCAGCTGTGCTCCATGATACTCTAAAATACCAGGCAAATATCATCAGCTAGATGGCAAAAGATCTATTTGGAGGATCTACTCACAGCTCTGAAACCACATGCATCTATATGGGGACATTCATTGCTGAAGCTACCGGAGAATCAGGATGGCAAGAACTCTGTCTCTACTGCTTCTCACCAAGCAGACACCATGCAAACCCAACCACCAATGTGGATGAGCTAAGCCTTGGGACCGGGAACGCATTTTCATTTTGTGACTGTAAATGGAAACAGTACTGCTCGTGTGTATATGGAAGGGGCTAGTAATTGGAAGGCATTGCGGGAAGCTGCATAAATGTAACACCAGTTCTCTTTGTATTAGAAATGACCCCCAAGAGCTGACATTCATTAACTATGAAGCAGGCAACCTAACTGTCCACCATTGACAGCTAAGGAAACAGAGGCTCAAAGAGGTTCAGCAAATTTCCCCAGACCACCCAGCCCATGAGGTAGAGGTAGGATATGCACCCAGGCTGCATTTCCATACAGGGTCAGATGCAGACATGGTCTCTTCTTTTAAGAGAGGTTTACAGAGCCAAAATACCCTGCAGTACCTAGGTACCAGCTCATCTATTTAAGCAAAGCCCCCTGTGATAAGCAGCTTATTTACCAACAAATTCCACAGAGGTCGGCTATTTCCCTGATGTTTTTTACTTCCTCTTTCTGACATGGATTTATTCCCTCAAGGTACGGACTGTACACGCATACTTAATAGGGCCAAGGAGTGTCAAGCCAGCGCGTGGAAGTAATTTGTCAGAGATGTCAGAACATTTCCCCTGAGATCCCTTTGGGTGCAGGAACAGAACCACATGCATTTCATACCAACAACCATAGCTACCGAATATCCAGCATCAACTCCCCTCGAGTAAGGGTGACTTCAATGGAGACCCAAATGCCAAGTGCCAAGACCCAAATCGCTGCACCTGGGACATAAAATCTTTCTTTTGAACACTGAATTGAATCCCCTCTCTGTCCAGAGGTCTGGTAGGCTATGCCACCTACATGAGACCTCTGTCACAGTCTCCACGAATGAGCAAACGGGCTGCCATGTGAGTAAAAAGAAAGCTCTAGCGAGGTAATCGCAAACATATCTTTGAGGAGTTGTTTAATCAGTAAAGACCAAAGCCAGCAGGAGAAACGTCGTGGGCAGGGGAGAGGAGCAGACGCTCAGGAACTGGGCCACAGCAGCTGTCACATGCAAACAGCCTGAAGAACTGGGGTCCTGGGATGCAGTACCTCCCATTGACAGGTTCCCAGGTTACGCACTTGGCATAAATGACAGAAATAAGAAACCCGCAGTCAGACTGAAGGGATGCAAACACACACGTGGGCTGACATGGCCAGTGTGCATCGGTGGGTTAGATCACAACCGTGATGGGCGGCACACAGGACCGAACGTCCTACTTCTGGCCGCCGTCAGTCCCTGTAGGAGAGTAGGCTGTGGAGAAGCAGCTTGGAAGGAGCCTGGGGACACAGCTGGAGACAACTGTTGGGGAAGCCTGCACCAGTGTCATCTGCAAAGCCGCCTCTGTCCACGGCACACAGCAAGCCTGTGGGAGGCCAGGACTGTCCTGCAGGGTGGTGGCAGGCCACCCTCTGCCTAGGCATGATCCGTGAGGTGACCCAACACAGTCACCACTGTGACTCTCCAAGTACTTCTAGAGAGAGGTAGGAAAGTGGCCTTATCAAAACTTCTATTTTTAAAGTCCGTGTGGACATTAAAGAACTGCCGTGCCAGGCTCCACTTGTCCTTCTCATGCAGTGGAACTGAAGGGAGGCATTTTCCCCGCTACATGGAGCACTGTGCCTTCAGGAAACACAGATCTTCCCAGCGAGAATGGTAAAGAACGACTCGAGGATGATCTGGAACACATGTTCTTCAAAACATGGAGACGCTGCCTAGGTCCTGACCCACAATGCTTCACATTTCCCGATCTGCAAAGTGCAGACAGCTGCCCAACAGCTTAGAGGAAAAGTTTAGCGATTCTGCACCACAGTCTCATGTTGATGCCGTCACCTGACAGTTCTAATTTATCTTATAAAATACCAATTATTTAATCGCAAATCTTGGGAGATATGCAGTATGATTTCTCCAAAGAGCATCTATTGGATATGAAAGCTCTGAGCTTGGCAAGATTCCTCCGCAACTGGATATGCACATCTTGAACTCAGTCCGTGGAAACAAAGCAAACAGCCGAGAAGAGGGCACCAAGGGCCTGGTGTGCCATGCACTGCAGAGGAGCAATTTCACCCTCTGTTCCAGTCACCACCACTGTGCTCTTTGGAGCCCATGTTGCTATTTATGTGAACAGTGACTGTATGCTCGACTTTCCGCTACAGGAAATTCTGCAGACCCTGTGCTCATGAGGGCTGGCATAAGCCCATGTCTGGGGTGAGGTGTTACCTGCACTGGAACACAAGCTAGGAACAAGGTGAACGCTGGGTCTGTACTTGAAGTTTAACCCTTGTAGACCAGAAATGCTGGTCTACAAATCCATGGAGGAACACGCAGTGTGGGTGGGTTACTAACACCCGAGGTCCTCTACAGGATGATGGGCAACTCTCCCTGCTGACCCAGCCACTCCATTTATGAGAATAAGCCCAAAGATCTACATGTACACGTGCAACATTACATATACATACACAAGATGATTAATTACAAAAAGGTGTACATTAGCAAGAATACTAGAAAGAGCCCAGATCCAGCTACAGAAAAGGAGAAAATCATAGTACACACTTTGAATAGAATTCACACAACTGTCAAGGAGAATGTTCCTTGAATGGAACATACTAGAACATACTAGAATGGAATACATCAGTAAGTGACATGGAAAAGGTGTTGAGTGGTGTGTACAAAGTATACTGCCTTTTGTTTAAACAGTGGAGGAAAACAATATTTATACCAGCATTTCTGATAAACATAATGTAAAAGTCTCATCAGGAACAAGTACAACATGACTCTCAGTTACAGCTGGTGAGCACTGGGTAGGGGGACCCAAGCAGAACAAGACTTCTAGATGAAGTTCTGTGTAATTATACTTTGATTTTTATTCATGTAAATAAACCACCACTGAAAAATTTAAAGTAACCGATTTCTAAAACATGTTTAACTCAGTGGCTTCATTTTTGATAGCAATGTCCCGCACTTCAGTGACCTTGGTCTCTGGAACACTCCTATGCAAGAATCCAGGACAAGACGGGACATCTGTGTGGTGGTAACAGTCCTAGGGGCTGCAGACAGACATCCACTGGGACTCAGGCAGACAGCTGCAGGGGAACCGGCTGCACCTCGCCCTGAGATTGTGTTGAGCGAGATGAATATGGTTGTTGGAGCCCTGTGCCTGCCACACACACAAGTAAAGAGCAGACGGAAACTTCAAACACTTCTGGGAATGTTCCCCAGAAGACCTTTCTCCCCAAATTTAGGGGCTGAATGAAAAAGCATTCTTTGAAATGGCAGCCCCCCCCCCCAAAAAGCCCTTCCTGTGCCCACATGTGCAGTCATCTGGAAAGCAGATCTCTGGCTGCATGGCCGGCAATGCTACACTAATCACAGAGAGCCCAGGGGGCTTTCCTCACCTCCCTGAAGCAAAGCATTTGTGAGGCATGGAATAAGCACAAGGGAAGTGCAATGTCACAGCGCCCAGAGAGGACCAGAGCCCACACCCAGGGAGCCAGCTCGGAACCCAGAGACCATGAGTGATGCCTCAAGTCTGTCTCCACCAAGAAGGCAGCAGCGGCTGAGTGGAACAGTGCTCTCCAGGACCTCGTGTCCATGAATTGAGCGGCCTGGACTTCAGGCTGGGGCGGTCTGTCTGTGGCCACGTTGGGCCACTCTGTCCCTATACTGCAGCTTTCTCAGAGCCTTTGCATCTTTACCCATGCTTCTCCTTAGGAAATGTTTCTTTGAAGTCAGACCATCCTGGGTAAAACATTCTAGAACACTTCTCTAGACTAGGACATTGTATCTGAAGCTCCTAGCACAAAAACTGTCAGAGACAAGCAACAATGGCTTAGCAATGAGACAGCTGCTCATACGATTTACTGTATGGTGTGAGACACAGAGTCACAGAAACCCCCGCGTCCAGCAGGTTCACCATGGGAAAGAGTCTTTCTAGAGGAAGAGGAATTCCAGCTGGGTATTCAAATATGAGTAGGATTTGGACAGTTAGAAGGAAGGAAATGTCATTAATAAACAAACTAGGCTTGGCAAGTTACGGCAAAACAGTCATGGACTTATCAACTTTGCTATAAAGTGAAGCAAATTTAGTGGTGGAACATACTATGGAAGCTCTTTATGGTCTTGATTATAAGTCATTAAAAGTGTTCTTTGGGGATCAGAAAGTGCTATTAATAAAGAGTGGCTCTGCCAAGTGCTGTTCTGGAACATTTGCACAATTAACACATGGGCCCCCTTGCCCTGCCCTATTGGGAGGCAGAGGCCCAGGGCGTCAAAGTAACTTGCCCAAGGTCACGGGCCTAGGAGATGCCAGTCTGGACTCAGCGTACCCTGGGCTCAGGAGTGTCAGCCCCCGGGCCTCTGCTCCCACATGGAAGCTTCTGAGTAGGCAGTTTCTGTACAGTTACAGGAATCTCCGACAGGCTTCCCTTCTCAGCACCCCTGACTGATTATTTACAAGCCTACAAATCCTTCGTAAGCATGCTCTAATCCAAGTATTTGAACAATGAAGTAAATGATGGGATTCTCTAGATCACACGATACTCAGTTTATTTGGCTTCTACTTCAGCAATTCTCAGACTTTCCCAAACATCTGAGCCACTTGTGGAAGTGCTGAAATCCTGCATATTCCCGTGCCCATCCAAAACTAAGATCCAATCTCAAGGACTAGGACTTTGTATCCTTTGCATATATATATATATATATATATATATATATATATATATATATATATATAATTTTCAGTGTAACTCTGATGACTATCACGCTCAGAACCAGGACACTGTGAGCTCTACTTTATTGGCACCTCCAACGGTTCCTTTACCTAACCTTCTACCCTCAGGATAACCATAGCTAAGAAGCTCAACAAATAAAAGAAAATCCTCTTTTCAAGGGGTGGTAAAAAAAGCAACCAAGCTAAACTTTAAAATTCATTAGCATAAACATCTTTTCTGTCCTATAGCTGTTCTTGTCAATACCCCAAAAGGGCCCATCTCTGTACTGTACTGTACAGTACAAAGTGACACCAGGCCAGGGAACCTTACCCGCCTGCAGCTATCACGTACCCTCCCATGAACACACTACGGGGAAGGTACGGTGTCACACCTGAGTATCACAGGGGCCGGTGTACACAGCCGAGTGGGGTTAGAGAAGTGTCGGAAGTATGGTCTTTGCTCTGGTTCTACCCTTCCACATTCTGGGTCACTATTTAGCTCCAAACCTCTGTTCCTTTCTCTGTTATAAATCCTGGCTGCCCAATCTTTTCAATTGGTTTGTAGCATCACAGGAAATGAGATAAGCGAACACATTTTTTAGGATGGGGAATACTACACTTTGGACAAGATTACTATTGAAGAGTGCGATCTCTCTACACACGACTCCAACAGTAAAGCCATGTAAGAAGCTTAGTACAACAAGCAAACTGAGTTTGGGCCTAGGACCAATCCCTGCTTTCGAAAGTCTCCTTGACCTCTCTAGGGCTCGAGGAGGTGCTGGATGGCATCACCTCAGTTTTATACAAGAGACTGCCTGACGGATGATCAAGAGACCCTGCAGCAGCTCATGCTACACTGTTTGCCAAAAGATACTTTCAGTGCTGTGGACACCAGAAAAATCTGTTATTCTAACACAGCATTTTAAAAATTCTGATAAGGCCAGCCTGTACTGTTTCTCAATCACCATACATGATTATTTCTAAAAAGTACATGGTGGGGAAAAAGATCTCAAGTATTTTTAAAGAAAACTCTGTCTTACGAGGCAACCATCCTGTGGACACTGTAAAACCAATGCTCCAGAGACTCTCATGGGAGAGGGAAAGAGGACAGACCGAAGGTTTTCTTGGCTTTGGGCTCCCTCCTGTGCCTCTTGATCTAGGACAATGAATTTCCCAATAAGGTTTTACAGAGCGGAGGATCCAGGGGTCTCTTCAAGGCCAAAATTGAGGTTCCCGGAACAAAGCCACAATGTTCTCACCTGGAGTTCAACCACACCAGTACAGCTTGGCTTTGCTTTAAGTGCTGGCATCCCGTATAAGATGCGGTTTGGGGAAAAAGTGCCCAGTAGTGCTTGCTTCTATTTTTACACTTACAACACTAATTTAGAGGCAAGTTGCTATGTTTCTGTCCCTCTGAGTTCATTTCAAAAAGCAAAAAGAAAGCTTCTGTCCCTTGATTCACTGCCTCTCCTGATGGCCTGGCCCAGCAGTGGGGGAGAACACATAGAATGCAGCTATAGGTTTGGAATTAGAAGCAAGGGGACCCATCAGCACTTCCTGCCCCTGTGGTCTGCTTTGGTTTTGTTGAGATTCACATTTGTGTGGTTTACCTCCTTGTTCAGAGAGAGGTTACATATTTCTGAGTCAATGCTGCCAAACTGTGGTGCAGCGTTCTTGTCATATTTACTGGATACACAAACAAGATTCTTGTATCACGTACTTCAGCAAAATCACCTCCCAGCTTCATAGTGAATCGGAGGAGAATCTCCAGCTTTTCCACCAGCCTCAACTCCAGGAGCTGGGTTAGGGGCCCTGGACACCCCGCTGCCTACAGGGGACCCGCGGTTATTGGAGACATCCAGGTTTTCTTTCTATCTGTCCATAGGCCCAGGTCAATTCCCATTCTTCTCTGCACAGCCATGTCCCACAAAGCCACATCCACGTTGCTAAGAGACAGCACCTCGGAGCCTGGTCCAGCCAGGGCAGGGAGGCCAAGTGTCTCTCTCCAGTCCAGTGACTGCAAATGCCTCAACCTTGAGATCTATGCCATGTAAAAGAAACTCATCCATGTTTGAAAACACATGTAGGTAGTAAGTGAGCTGTGAAAAGATGGGGAACATGGTTTTTTGGGGGGATGCATTTTAAGCTGGGCACAGTTTCAGTTTGTAAAGGCAGAAGGTGGCCAGGGAAAATACAATGGCTTTCGGTAGCAGCTCCCAAACTAAACCCCATGCAGCCCAAACCTGACTGAATGAGCCCTGTCCCTCCTCCCACCCCTGCACTTTTTTTGCAGAGAAGTTTCCTGTGCCTGACTGCTATGGATGACATCAAGCACAACAGGGAACAACTTCCTTGATTGTAAAGCTATTTTTCTCTGCTTGCCAGAAACTGACACGAACACGATACACTACATTTCAGTCCACGAAACACCGGAACTGGCATCTCCTCTGGCATCCAAAAAAACCTGAAGACATTTCAAAGAAAATCCACCCGCAAATGTGTCTAAATCAACTCTACCATTTCAGAAGTCCCAAACAGGATTTCAGGAGGGAATCAAATTATGCATAAAAGCTTTCAGAACCCAGGCTCACTACATGACTAGAGTAGTGATGCGGGCGGGAATTAAACCTAGTCCCTTCCATTTCTGCCTTAATACCAGCGAAACAATTAAATATGTTTCCACAAAGCTTCTTCACTGTGAATATCGCAAGCCAGAATCTTATGGGCACGAGGTGCCAATGTGTGTCCCTTGCCACCATCCTTCTCTGGATGCCACTGCGGGCACACATGAAAGCAAACTAAATACAAATTTTGCCATCCAAGCACTTGAAGCCAATTTGTAATTATCAGTTCCTGGTTCCATCACTGTTTTCTTGATGCTGGCTCCAATGCACGATTTCAGCCAGTCCCACTCCTTAGGGTTCCTTTCCCCGTCAGTGAAGTTCGCTTTTTTTTTACAATTTTGGGGGTGCTTAAAATCTTGCTCCATATTTGACCCTGCATTAGATTCTGAGGTCTTCTTAAATCATTAAAGTTAAAATTAGACCAGTGATCAAAGGCATTCTTAAAGGCCCTTCTACTCCATTTATTTGGTGTTATTGTATCTGAGAAAGTGCAATGAATTGCCCGTGGCAAATGAATAAAATCAGAACCTTTGTACTCCGTGCAGGGAGTACATACCCTTGAAAATAATGAATGTTAAAAAGGAGGCTGAGGTCTGGGCTCCTGGCAGCCATTCCCCATTTGGCTACTACGTTACCAAGGGTAACACCCAAAGGGCACAGCACAGATTCCAAGTGGTGCATCCACTTGTTTTAAAGTTTCATGCACAATTGTAGATGCCCCCTTCTCCCATCCCACCCCACCCACTAACACCAAGGCGGCACAAGTGGCAAGAAATCCCAGTAACCCCAATCCTGCAGAAAGGTTCCTGGGGAAACAGCCACCAGGCCTGTCAGGCAAGAGATCCTGTTCCCTAGGTGGCGCTATTACTTCAATTTCTAATGAGTTCTTTGACTTCGTTGAAAACTTTATTTTCTTCAAATTTCTATTATATAAATCATAATTCCATACATTACCAAGTGACAAGGTGTATTCCAGGTTTCAGTTTAATAAACCAGTGTGAAATTCGGGGCCTTTTTTTTTTTTTTGGTCATGCAACTGTATGTTTCCTCACTGTCTTAGAATTAAGAACCCTCTTGTCCTCCTCCTCCAACAGTCCAGAGGCAGGTCAGAAACACAGAAGGGACTCATACAGTGGCGGTCAGGCGAAAGTGACCCAGGAGAAAGCCCATGTCAAAGATACTAGGGGGACAAAAAAAGATATTAGGTTCCGTGAACTTTCAAAATCAGGGTGTTACTACCATGACAACCATTGCAAAGTTCTTCCCAGTGAACGTTTTGGGAAACTGTATAATGGTCATTACTCTTTGGGATAAATTTCTGCTTTATGACGGTTATCAGTGAAGCTGGTAAATCTATGCTGTTGCCCCCCAATCACTGGGTTACCCCCTACCTTCTTGAAGTTGAGGCGAGAACTCAGGACAATGAGGCCCTGGCCAGCCTGGTCCCTCAGCGAGAGCACCAGTGTCCCAGTATCTACCCTGGCGCGTGGGAACTTCCATGGCGACCACAGCTTTTCTATCTGCCACCTCTTGGACCACTTCCTCCTCCCCAGCAGTTTTCTAATGCCAAGTATCAGTTAACTTCATCCTTTCGCAGCTGTCGATCATGATCTATATATTCAATAACCTGGTCCATGACTTTTCCAAGTATTGTGGCAATCCAGTGATACACCTCTGCAAAGCATGATTCAGGATTAAGTAATTCTAAGTGGTCTTCTAAAAGGGTTCTTTCAGGACTTGTAAAAATACCAGCTCCTTCATAATGCTTCCTAGGGTTAAAACCCACATGCAAATGCCACACGGATCTCATTTTCCAACAGTGATTACTGTTCCTCGGTGTTCCTCCCTATGAAGCCCAGGAAACAGAGGCAGGGTGTAACCTGAAAGCTCGCTCACTCGCTCACTTTGGAAACCATCTGTGCACCTTATTCATCAGAATCAGGATAATTTACCACAGTGTAAATTAACGTGCGTCTTCTTCAAATGATTTCTTCCTCCACTGAACATCAGCCAGCATTTTAAACCTAGAATTCTGCAGAATTCCCTCCTGGAGTCCTCTGTAACACGCGATTCTCAGCTTGAGGGCGCGGAGCCCGTAGGGAGCTGAATGGCTGCAGAGGAGGCTGAGAGCCCTTCAATTAGGGAGCAGCTCTGCAATCAGTGCACTCGGAGTGCCTCAGAGCAACTGTTTGAAAACAAGCTGAGACAAGTGAACAATTACCCTATTAAAGAGCCACTTGCACTGGCTAGCGGGGCCCCTCGCACAAACAGAAACCCTCCACGGGGGAAGTGGGGTTTTGGCCAGTCAAATAAATCAGCAGGACGGGGCTCTCTGCCAGGGAGTGTCTTCCTGCAAGACACCCAGGGCCGAGTCTCCAGGCTTTCTGGTTTCATTCCGGAAGGCTGAAATGGTGCCTCCACTCCGGGTCTAACTTCCAAACTCTTAAAATGTTAATGAGTTCCCTGGACATGAGTTTTCCACAGTGTACATTTTCAATTTTCTGAATGTTTAGTTGCAGATTAAGTCTATACGGAAGCTCAAATCTGTGTTCCACTTCCCTAGTTCACTGCCTCAATGAGAAAGGGAGAGACAGAGAGACACAGAGATGGAGAGACACAGAGACAGACAGGAGGAGGGACTCTGGCTTACAGATTTTAAAAGACAAATATAAGAAATGTAAACAGCTCCAAGCTATACTCTCAGCGGGGTATGTTCCTATGCTCTCTGCACTAAGCTACAAGCAAGAGCTATTTATATTTGAAAGAAATGAGATTATCAATCATTCACATTTTGACTATTAAAAAGCTGGGACTCTTCAAAGATTCCAGGAAGAGGGAAATAGCTTACATTCTAACGGTGCCACCTTTTAAACAGGAAACCAAGGACTTAGAGTGAAGATTTCAGAAGTCTACATTTACATGTTCATGCTTTGCCTCCTGGAGAGTCAGAATGAAGCAGCAATATCCCACCACCTTCTGCTCCCCTGGGTCCACTTCAAGACTGAACCATTGAGTCCATGTTCCGGGGTGATGCCGGCGTGGGGGCCACTAATCACTGTCCTCCAACCCCTTCCTTGCAAGTAAAAGTTACTTGCACATCCTGAGGCAGAATTCCTAACAGCTTTATTATCTGCATATACAAACACGGACGCACTGCCCCCTTAAGTGCCCTGAAATATCACCTTAGAACAAACTAGATTTCTAGTTACTCATTCAGCTCTGAATGGACTATGAAACAACCCAAAGGTATGTGAAAAATTAATTCTTGTTGTTTTGCTTTTAAAAAAATGTGATGTCGAAGTGTGTCTGCAATGTTCTAATGCTTCAAAACATGTACCAAAGCCTTGTTTATCTGGAAACCATTTCTGCTTCTATCATTTATAAATAGAAAACATTCTGTAATAACTTAAAATAGTTCTATATACATAATGGTTTCCATGTCCTAACACTTACTACTGGTCTATATTTACCAACTTTTATCACATTTTACAAAACAAAGTAGAAAAAAAGACAAGAAAAAAAAAAAAAAAAGACAAGGACTTTATGGTCCTGGGATTCCAGTAATGATAACCAATGTGTCTCAAATTCCAGGAAGGACGCGGGTGCCATTTCAGCATCTATCTTCTTCCTGTCTCTTACCTCTGCGGCTAGTTCAAGGTAAACTTATAAAAAGAAAAATGAAGTCTGAGCAAAGACCACCTGCGAAATTAGGGGACAGAAAGTAGTGATGATGCTTAGCTAAACTTTGTGAGATTGATCTCAGAGTGCAAGGCGGTCTATTATTTGCCACAGGGGAAGTGTTCCTGTCATGTTCCCAGCAGCCTGCAACCAATAAAATCCATATTGCACGAGGCAAACATTGGAGGCTCCCCTGTTCATCTGAATTAAACCCATCCTTATACCTCAATAAAATAAAATGTTAAAAAATGCATACCAAGTTGTAAAGCCAAAATGGCTTCTGACCATATGAAAACTGGCATATAAAAATCGATTTTGTATAAAAATAAAGCGAGATGGAATATTTTCCAAGAAATTGAGCCAGGTTTTTTCGGGGGGGGGGCATCTCATTTAATAGCACAGCACTTTTAATATGCAGTTAAAAAAACAACATTCCCAATTATGTAGGTTTTGCTTGAACAGATAACTGTACTAGAAAGATTAATAAGCACACAGAAATATGTTTTTCTGTGCTTCTGGCCAAGAACATTCCTGCATTCTTGTCAGAATATGTTCACTGCTTGCAGTCGACCTTGAGGCATCCGCTTTTCAAGATAACCAGGGGACCCTAAAATAGGCTCAGGGAGCCCTAGCTGTCACCTAGGCAATGCCTCCCAAGCGCGTGGAAAACTTTCCGCATCCGAGCCCCAGAAGCACGACCAGTCAGAGTCCACGGCGTCTAGCCGCACGCGCCACCCTGCCGGTCAGCGGCACGCACCACGCACCACGCAACAAGTCCCTCCCTCCGTCTCCCCGGGACCGCAGGCCCGGCCCCGCCCCCAGCTCCCCAGCGGCTGCTCTGGTCGGCAGGGCCGGCAGAGGGCACCCTGTGCCTTCGCAGCAGCCGCGTCCCCAGCTCTCTTCAGCTCCGCTCCCGGCTGCACCCCAGCGCGCCTCCCACCGCGCCTCCAGGTCGCCCCACAGCCTGTGTCCCCCCAAGTATGCCCCGGTCTATAGTTACTCCTCTCCCCACACCCTGGGCACAAAACCCCGACCACGGGCGGTTCTTTCCAGGCGCAGCTCCGCGCCCCACTCTTCTTTCCGGCACTGTACCCCGAGAAACTAAGCCTACTCAGGCCACCCCACCCGTTCCCCAAAACTTTTTCCTCCTCCTCGGAGTTGGGAGGGGTGACGCCTGTCCCGGGGTTTATACAGCCTGTCGGGTCTAGGAAGCAGGGTTGCACCCCAAGTTCTCCAGGCTGGCTCTGATCTGAGTCCGCTTTCGTCCCCACTCCAGGGGACACAGGTGAGCTAGGGGCATGGCCCAGGCTGGAGAGGGGAAGTGGGCAGAGGCTCGGACAACACTCCCCAGCCCGCTCCGCACCCCGCGATCGGGCGCATAGTTGGGGGCTCCCTGGCCACCCCGGCAGCTAGTGCCGAGTCCCCCCCAGGGGCCTCCTCGGACAACGCGGGAGCGTTTCGGGGATCCCCAGAACGACTGGGGGTTTCTCGTCTCTTTTGGCTCCGGTGTCGGGGTCCCCCTTCTGGGCGAGCTGCACGGTGAAAGCAGGAACGACTCTGTACCCCTGTCCCCAGGCCAGGAGAAAGGCAGAGCTCTGCCCCCCCCCACACACAACTCAGCGCTTCCCAACTTGGCTGCGCAGCGCCCCTACCTCGGGGTCCACGCCGCGCTCTCGGGTCCCTGACCGTGGGGTCACATCGTCGTCCCGATCCCGGCCCCGCGGTGCGCGACTTCCCCGTCGGCCCCACAGCCCAGGCGGCCGCTGGGGCGCGAGGATCTCATCCGCGGGTCCCCGGGTGCAGGCGGTGGCGGCTCTGTTCCTCCGCGCCGCCCGCGAGTCCGAGGCGCCCCTGGGTGCGCGGGACGGCCGAGGCGGGCGGGTGCGCCCCGGCGCGGCGGCGGCAGCGTCAGTGGCAGAGGCTGAGGCAGCGACAGCGAGGACCCGGAGCTCCAGCTTGCGCGCGGCGCCCGGCGCGGACATCCTTTAGCTCTTCGCGTGCGCCCCCATTGGTCCGCGGCGCCGCCCCCCGCCCCTCCCCGCTCGCCCGCGCCCCCGAGACCCGTGCGGGGCGCAGCTTAAAGGGAACGCCGCGCTTTTCCACGCCTGAGCTCAGTCAGAGTGTGTGGAGGGAGAGCGGAGGGGGGTAGGGTGTCCCAGGGGAGTCCCTGCGAGCGCGCGCGCGCGTACTGTCCGTCCCCACTCGCGTCCTCGGAGCTCGTCCCGTGATCCCTGCGATCCCAGGGGCGGGACGCGCTGGGGGCTTGGAGAGGTGGTCGTGCGCGGATCCCGGTAATCCTGCTTCCCCCAGCGCCCCCCAGCAGTGCGCAGGAAGCTAGCGCGAATCCGCTGCGCCCTGCCTCGCTCCCCTCGCGCAGTACAACTCTTCGCGTCCCCACCCTGCACCCAAATTCCGGGAGGGCGCGATTCCCGGAGCGCGGACACACCTTCCCGCACCCAGCAGCGCCCGCGCGCAGACGCGCAGCCACGCACCACTGGCGCGGCCCCGGCCCGGCCCGCCCGAGCCCCGCGTGGATTATTGATGAGCGGCCCCGGCTCGCGTTACCCCGCGTCCTCTCCTGCAGGAACCGCGCGTGCCAGACCTCGCGGAGCCAGAGCCCAGGAGCGCGCAGGGAGGAACCCGGGAACCCACCTTTCAGCCTCGACTTGTCAAAGTAAACATCAAGGCAGCGGCGCCGGGAAGACTTGGACCCCAAACTCCCAGACTCTTGAGTATTTTTCACCTTCCTTTTAGTTAACAAAAAAAAAAAAAAAAAAAAAAAAAAAAAAAAAAAAAAAAGCAAGCAAGAATGAAAAGAAAAAAGAAAAAAAAGCAGAATGGGGGCGGGTCTCCGGAGCGGAGCCCGGTCTGTACTCCTTCTGGGCTGCAGCGGCGAAGTTAAATTATTGATAGTGGAAATTGCGTGGCAGAGGTGATACGCGCACCCCTCCAGTGCAGAGCTCCATGTGAGCTCTGCCGAGGCAGGGAGGTCTCAGGCAACCCGGGGCGGGGGGGGGGGGAGCGGCGCTCGCGGCGGTGAATGGGAAAGTGGGTGGGAGTCCGCGAGAGGGCCCCACGGTGCCCTGACGCTCGCTGTCATCTGATACCTCCGCTGCCTCGAAATAGACACTCGGTGCACGAATTACCAGAATCAGAATCCAGCGCATTGAAAATGATCCATCTTTTATTAGAAGAGTTCCGTTCCCGGGCAGTGCATGCTTTTGCAGATGTTTTTATTTCAAACCCTAGCAAACGTACACACAGAAGCCAAGCCTTTTAATAATGAGGCTGGACAAAAATAAATAAATAAATAAATGCATGTTTAAAAATCAGCTTTTAAGCAGAATGGGACGGGCCTGGGGAATGGGGAAGGAGCACATTAAGCCTTTCTGTCCCCACCCCCACCGAGCAGGAGGGGTCTTTAGACTCCAGGAGAGAACTTAGAGTGCTAGGGGCCAAAGGTCTATTTTCAATTAGCCTCTGGACAATTCTGTCAACTGTCAACCTGGGTATCTGCTTTAGAGCCCGATGCTCTCAGTTGGTTCCAGCAGTTTATGAGCTCTGGGAAAGACCTTGAATTTAACCATAAAGAACAAAAAAGCAGCGCTTCACAGAGAATCCCCGGACCTTCTGGAAGCATAAAATCATCACCATGAGTGTTAAAATGAATGTTCCTCCTGGTGAAATTGTGTAGCAGTGAGACTGGGGCAGCTCCAGAAATTAGCATTTTAATAAGGGCCCCCAGCCCCCACCTCAGTTTGGAAACAGGCAACCTGAATCCACACTTTGTGAAACAGGGTCTCAGAGGACACAGATGGGGACAGGGACCCCACCCCCCAAGCACCCTAAGCAGTATTATGCATACATACTAATGCTAAGACTGGTCATTGCCCTCAGACTTTCCCTAAACACTCCAGCATTGATTTTGCTAAAGGGAAGGATTTATAAACAGTTTGCTTTCCTGGACATTCTTGTGGTTACCGGGAATGTGCCATTGAACAGAATAGATGACACTGTTACATACTGGGTTCCACCTACCTAAGGGCAGAAGTGAAATGATTTCACTAACACTTTAGATGTTAAAGCATCTAAATACTAGAGACAGAACTGAGACTCCAGTCACGAGGTAACTTACCCAAGCTCACACAGTTAAGTGCCAAAGACTGGACTTCAGTAAACTTGGAAATCTCACCAGATACCCCTGCCTGGGCTCTCTCCCCTTCTATAAACAGAGCCATGTGTTATTTGGAAGTGTTAACAGGATGTGTGATCATTCTGAGCCTTTGCAAATTGCTGGGCTAAACAGTCAAGTTATTCAAATCTATGCGTATTCTTAGAGTGCCACACAGTTAGTTTTGCGCCTCTGTCAGCCTGAAGGGACACAGGATCAGTACAGGCTACCCACCATGCAAACGGCACGGCAGGCTGTGGGATATCTGGGGCGTGTGAAATAAGCAGAGAGCAGTGAAGGACAACAACCAGCCTGGCACCGAGTTGGACTCGGCCTCCCCCACCGCCCTGTGTCATGCTTCCCAGGCTGCAGGCTGAATGCACCCACACTTTCTCTTAATATTGCCATGCGATTTAAAAAGCAAGTATGGTAAATTTTGCAAATGGCTGGATTGCTTTATAAAGGACTAGAGAAATCCTCCCTCAAACTTCTAACAAAACATCTCAGTTCCTGGCAGCCATGCTCTCCAACTTTCAAGCTCCTTTGCAGTTTGCTTCTTTCCTGAGAAAACCCTTGGCAGGAAAAGATGCAGGATCTTTGTTAGCTTGCTCAGTGCAGCTCAGCCTAGAAGTTACTGGTAGTGTTTCACCTGCTCAATTCCCAGGCCAGACCAGCATTTCTGCAGAAGGGAGACCCATTCTTATTTGCAGACTCTGATTGGGCAGGCCTGTGGCCAATCTGATTGCCGATCTCCCCTGACATTATATAAACAAATTTGTGTCTTCCCTTTCCAGTGAGTGGTGCAGTTTTGCTGAGGAAGAGACAGACAGGAAAGGCAGGGATATGAACAAATAAGCAAAGATCAAAGGCCAACTGAGAAGGACCTGATGATCGGACCTCTTAAGGCTCCTCGGCACTCCACAGCTTTCCGATTTGTGATTATAGGTTCCCAAAGCAGGAGGAGATAAGACAGTGCCCTCTCTTGTGCCTTAGAAACACAACTTTCATTCAAAACTGTGAAGCCAGGGTGAACTAAATGCAGTTCCTTGCATAGTATTCTGAAGTTTTCATTCGTTTGGTTTAGGTGATCTGGAGGGTTTGGGTGGTCCAAGATCATACTTTTTGAAAAATTATCTTCTTCTTGTGATCAGAGGTGATGCTGAGAACATACAACATTCCTTTCTGATTCGTCTTCAAGACTGATCTGTGACATAACAGGTTAGCAGCAAAACTTAGGATATGGGTATTTTTCTATCACTAAAGGAAAAGCTTCATAGCTTGAAAAGAAAGTGCTGCTTATTTTACTTTGTGAGGCTTAACATCAACTCTGGATCAGTCTTTGTCTTTTAGTTCTGATCTAATACTATCCTGACCAGATATTCCTGGAGGACAGAACTGGGGAGAAATGTGACTTACCATCCACTCTCATCAGGAAATATAAACTAGTGCTCATTACCCAAGTGGTAACGAAGGCAGTGGGCTCAGATTTGACAGTGACATCTTTTTCTATTAATAATTTTAATTGGCGGAGGTCAGTTCTCCTCTGAGTATAAGCATTGTATGTTTAATTATGTTTGCCTAAGTTTCCTAGTTACTCCTGCCTTCACTTTCTTTTCCAAAAAAAACCTCCCAAACCTCATCTAGTTGCAAATAAACTGCCCTCAAACGCTGCAGAAGCCTGGAGTAAGCCATGATCCTAGAAAAGTAACAACTTTTCTAGGCAAACTCCTGGGCCAACTAGAATGACAAGATGTTTTCAGATTCCAGCAGGATAACTTCAAAGGCCCAATCCGGGCTCAAACCCTGCCATCCCGAATCCTTGTAACCACTGAATATGGCCTGCCTGACGAAGACTTTGAGAGGATACGTTCCCTATTCCTGGGGAAGTACTTCTCTGGGAGCTGCTTAGGACCTCAAGAGCAGCCCTGGGCCAGACTCACATGGGACCAGATTGGTCACCACTGTTAGGGAAGCAGGACCTGGAGAGGGCATTGGTGGCAGAGAGAGCGAGTGACCACAGTTTTCAAGAGCCCAGATGTGGAATATTGGAACAAGAGAACTCAAGACTGACCCCAACTCTGTTTGGGAATAATGCTCAGCTCATTCCAGGAAAACAGCAGAATTTGTTAGGAAGTTTTGAAGCCGAACCTAGGCCCCCAAACATCTGAGAGCCACAGTCAACTCGGTTGCACCCCAAGTTACCAGATTTTCCCGGGGAACATTTAACTATTAACCGCAAGGAGTCAGCTGACTACTCCTGAAAGGTTTCCATCAGCATGGGAAAGGGGTGCGGGATTGCAGGGGCCCAGGAGTGGTGAGAGCTGGCCTTGGTAGCTGCTTGTAGATTGGAAGATCAGTGAAAGGAATTAGCCAGTTTGCTGGAGGGTTCCGGGCTTTGTATAGGAACCTTGTTTTTGAGACTCAACCATGTTAGATTGTGAGATGATACCGGAGAGGGAGATGCTTGCTAAATTTTACACACAATGAAAAAGTAATTTAGGAAAAATAATCGCACTTCTGAAGTCATGTTAACAGCATGACTCTAAGAATGTGGGCTGTTTTGTGTGGTTCTGATACACGAGTCTGCACAGTGCCTTTCCTGAATCCTTTTTGATGAAGAACTGGGGTATAAAGTGCAACTGGACCCAGACACAAGCACCAGGGCCAGGTGCAGGTCACAGGCAAGGGCTGTCACTGTGCCTGGAGCATAGGACCATTTGGAAATGTGACAGTCCACACTGTCTAACTTCAGGTTCCTTTCTGTTTCCTGCATCTTTTTTTTTTTTTTTTTTTTTTTGTCTTTTTGTGACAGGGTCTCGCTGTGCAGTTCAGGCCGGTCTTGAGCTCACTTTGTAACCTAGGCTGCTCTCGAAATCTCAACCATCCTCCTGCCTCAGCCTCCCGAGGGCTGAGATTATAAATGTGAGCCACCATGTCCAGCTCCCTGTATCTTATAGTTACCCTCATTGGACTGCCTGAAGCCCACTGAGACCCATCACCTCACTGGCACTACCTAGTGGGCTGTGATACAGGTAGATAAATATAAGTCATTCTTGTTCTCTGGGAGTTCATGTTCTAAGCCATCAACTGAGTTCTAATCCACTGGGCCACAAGTGAAATAGTTAAGGCTGGGAGATGTTTGTTGTCGATTTTGCTTTGGTGTCCTGCATCGAAAGATGACCGTGAGGATGAGCCTGGTGACCAGAGTTTCAGCAGTAGCGGAAAACCTTGCTCCTGAAAGGTAGGGGCATCCTGGGGGCGGCGGGGGCGTACAGTGGCATTCTCTGTGCACAGTGTTTTCAAAAGGCGGATGAAGGATAAAGAAAGGATAGAGGGCATGGGGAAGAGCAAATGGAACGTGTATGCTTTTGTTTGAGGCAAATGATTGCTCTGACTATGGTTAGGTGGACTTCAAAACACTGGGCCTGGAAGGGACGTTAAGGCACGAGCTCCTAGTCCTCACCGCCAGTAGGCCTGCCTTTGCAGACATCCTGCTTCTGGTGGCTGTCTAGAATCCAGCCATGCTAGTTCCTGGAAGTTTCTGCCTTTGTGTTCTTGTTGCTGCTCAGGTCTTGTCTGAGCTGATCTTCCTGAAGATGGAGCACAAATGCTTCCACACTGCCTCGGCTCACTGAGAAACTGCTCAGCCTTTCCTCATCGCCAGAGATCTGACCTCTCAGCTTCTTCCTGAACCCCAACTCCCAGGCTATTAATCGTTCCCTGGGTCTGCCTGGCCTCCTCCAAGGCCCCATACCCTTCTGAAGATGCGAAGCCCAAAGCAGACATGTGTGTGAAATGCTCCAGCGCGCAGGAAACACGGGTGTCATGAATTATCTGAACGCAGCTGTCAGCACAAACGACAGGGGAGACTGAGTCAGATTGATACCCCTACCACCACCCCACACAGTGCAGACAGGCGTGGTGTGCAAGCGAAAGTGAGCCTTCATATCAAAGCTCTGTCTCCTGTCCTGGTTTCTGTCTTTCATGCTTAGCCCTTTGCTCCCCCAAAGATGCAGATCTTGAGAAGGATATTTAGTTTTCCTCCTCCCCAAATTGCCTCTGGACGTGGCATGTTTCTGTTCTTTGCTTACTGTGCCAAGTTGTGGCTGTTTTATTAGTATTGCCACACTCCTAAGAGTTTTGGTATAATTCTCTTAGGTCACATCTGTGAAATGCTGTATCACTTTATACCTGTCTTCCCTTCCTCCTAAACTGAACCTTTTTATTTTGTCTGCAAACAAAACTCAGAATAAAGTGGATAAAACTAAGTGGAGTCCCACAAATGAGAATCACATCAATCCTGCATGATACATAGAATTAAGTTGCACTGAGCATTTCACACATTAGGTTTTTCTCCATTATGATTGTTTGGAGCGTTCTAAGTCTCTATAGCCCAGCTACAAAGCAAGAGACCATCAGAAACTCTATTCCTACTATTGGTTGCCTCTTTAGGGCATGTTCAGTGGCGACTATAAAATCCGTCTGATTGACCCAAGAAGAAATTAAGCCAGATGAGGAATGCAGTCAGCATTCCAGAAAGGACCTGGGTCGGAGAGGACATTTCCTTCCTGTTCATAATGTCCCTTTGAGAAATAGTCAAGGGACGCCGTGGTCCAAGTGGAACTCTGAGAGGGTTTACACAATCAGCACCCCAGAAACCTTAGCTGGCTCCTGAGGGACCCCAGGAAGCGGTAAGTCTAGCTCCATCAAAGAAAGTAATCCAGATGTGAGTAAATGCAAAGGGCAAATAAAATGTGTCCTTAAAGTTGGAGAGAGAGACAAAAGGAAAGGAGAATGAATGAGGATCAACAAAACCATCCATTTAAGTTCTGAGGTCCTTACTTGATTTTTTTGGTAAATGTTACAAACTAATTTTTCTGCCAGTTGGGCCATAGTCTCAGTGACCTGAAAGAGAAGGCACTATGTGTGTGCGCGCACCTGTGTGTGTGTGTGTGTGTGTGTGTGTGTGTGTGTGTGTGTGTGTGTCCAAGGACAGGACTAGTATCTGACTACTCAGTTTTTGAATTCAGATGTTGATGTTGTGATACAAATTATTTTCGGGACACAAACTCAGACTGCAGTCCTCTTTTCTCAAGAGAGCCTCCAGGCTGAAAGGGAAAACGAAGGCCCAAAACTTCCTTTCCCCGCAAATTTCGTATCTCCCCAGCGCAGGAGAGCGTTTGGCATCCAGAGTCCTGTGTTGCTGTCCTGGACGAGGTTGTCTGAGGCTTCCAAGGAATGAACCAAGCACCTGATCACATCCACTGATCGTTTTAATAAAAGCTTCCTGGAATAAAGGACCTAAGCTGGTTTTGCTTTGCTTGTTGCCTTCCCTCAGACTGCATCCTGGCTTAAACTATTGATCTTACGTGATAAACGTGTTCTTATAGCATTACAACCAGAGCATGGCTGTAGATCATGTTAGAGCTAATTTGCAAGCCAAATTTCCATTGCCTTCTATCTTGACTACACACAAAAATTAACTAAAGTGAGTAAAAGTAGGTCAAGTTGCACAAAAGACAATCATGTTAACCAATTTATCTAAATCATGCCAATTTATCTAAAAAATACAAAGTTTGACATATACTTGATTATTGCCTATTTTTTCTAAATTTTTAATTGTGTTTTTGGAAATTCATAGTTACTTATATGATTTTGGTCTCTATTTCTAAGAAGGATTTATAAAATATCTAATTCTCCTTACAGTTAATTGATGTTTATTAGAGCACAACTCTAGGATGATATTTAATAATAAAAGTCACCAAAACAATTATAGCCAAGTGCCATGGTGTGTAGCTGTAGTCTCAGCCACTCAGGTGGCTGAGGCAGGAGGATGCCCAGCCCTAGCCTGGGAAATTTAGTGAGACCATACGTATTTCAAAACAAAGATTCAAAGATCTGGGAGTGTGGCTCGGTGGTAGCTGCCCCTGAGATTGGTCCCCAGTGCCAGAGAGGGGGAGAAACAGAATTAAAGAACAAAAAATAGCCATGAGGGTCATTTTTGGGAAAAGGATGTAGATTCAAATTTTAAATGGGAAAAAGACTAGCCTTTCAAGGACTGAGGATCTCAACATAGTTTTAGAGTTATCCTCTTATATCTTGACCATTTTAGCAGACAGAAATTTTTGCTGGTGTTTGGAAGGGATCTCCAAGAATTTAAACACAGAAAATGACGTGAAGCTGAGGTTACATCTCTAGGAAGAGAAGCGAGTGAAGGGCTCTGACACACAGTAGTGTGATGGAGCCGGAAGCCCCAGCTTCCACTTACCTTGACTAAGCCCGTGTCTCACTGATCGCCAAGTGACTTCGAGAGTTGAAATTTCAAGACTGCGTGGTTTTGTCCCACCATTTGAAACTAATCGAAGTTAATTTTATTAGCATCCTGCTACTATGTGGCCATCAGGTTGACATTCTAATAATTAAGGTATTCTACACAAAACACTTTATTTTGTAAATCAACATAATCTTTCACAGGCAACTATTCCTGGTTTCCTTTTGTGTTAGTTATTAGGAAACCAAGAAAAGACCATCATTCTGTGATAACGTGTTTAAGGCCCAGAGTGCAGAACAAAGCACCCAGTCCTGATTTCCAATCTGCCGCTTTGTAGCCCTGGGACCTGGAAAAGCTGCTCCATAGCCCCAGCCGGTTCTGTAATACTGTGAGCATCATGTAAGTGATCCTGGACAAACTGACAGATTTTTACCACAGACCACTTCAGTTGGCCAATCAGTAAACTGAGGTTCGTGGGCAGTAAGCCACAGCCACCAAAGCTGGCCTGCATGTGGACCATGCTGGGACAGGCTAGGTGATTTCAGTACCATCGGAGAAACCCATGAACCAGGACTTCTGCATTACATCCGGCCGTTTTCACAGGAACTGTTCATCACTGGGTAACTGCACTGGGAATTCGTGTGATTACTCCCCTATATCCGTGCTTCAAGCTGCAGTAAGCATTCATCCTCTTCTGGTTATTACATTACTTAGTTATCTCTGACCAGGTTGTAGATGGAATTCTCCACACATCAAAATGTCCCTTGAGCTCCTGCACTTCTGTGGGCTGGTTTCCAAACACAGCATGAGTGCATGGTGTTTTTGCTGGTTAGTCAGGCCAGCGGAGGAGGTCTGTCCTAAACTCTGTATCTTGGATTCCTCACATGACTGTAGCACTTCTGTAAAGACCACCAGCTTGTGATAGCTAAGATTTGCTGGCATGCATGCACCCCTTCCTTTAAACCACCTCTTCCCAGCAGTGGCTTCCTAGCAGAAGGATGGATGAAACATAGCGGAAGGATCCCCAAGTGGACGCACGACTCCTTTACCTACACTGTCACCGAGCTACGCGTCTAGATTAGTGCCCTGAATTCTGAGTTGTGTAGGGGACACAGGACACACGTACCAATTCCCGGCATCCTCCCAGGTGAGCTGTGTGCCAGGGAAGCCCCAAGTTTGGAGTGCAGCCTGGGAGGCAGAACTTGGGATTGCACAAGGAAAGCCAATAAACATTTCAGTCCCCCGCAGGGTCTGTGAGCCTTGCAGTTACGTTTAAGACCTTGCCCGCCCATTCTCTTCTCCTGTGTCTCTGTAAACAACACGTTAGCTCTGGGGGTTTGTGGTCCACTGTGGGTCTCTGAAAGGGCTTTTCTCATAGCAGCATCTGCAGTGCCGCAGCCAGCAGGACTCAGGAAAGGCAAACTTATGAAATGACTTCTAAACACACCAAGTCCTAATCTAAACAATTTGTAACGCCTCTTACTCAATAAGTCTCAGAAGTCAACTAACTTGAAACTGCCCTAAACAAGTTAAGGAAGGAGTCAGCCATTCTCCACTGGGCAATAAACTAAAGTAGGTAAAGGGCATGGAGTGCAGGTGAGGAGTTCTGGATTCAATTTCCTTCTGAGTAAGTAGATTCTTGTTTCTGGAAAACTCTCTGTCTCACCAGGCTGAGGCAGGAGAGTACAGTAACAGCTACTAAGATAAAATAGGTATTTGCAGATTAGTTTAAGAATTAAAAGAGCTTTGGCATGAGACAGATAGATGTAGGTTTTAGTTCACTTATTAGCCTTGCTAATTGTAAAGTACTCACCGTAGTATTATAATTATTTTACTTGACCCTAACAACCTAAGTATCACTTCCATTTTCTGACTGTAAAGACTGAGCTTCAGAAGAAATAGATGACCATAAGCAACTTGAAAGTATTTTATCAGCAAAAATTCAAAACGATTCTACAGAAATGTGTGGCTGCTGACATTCATTCTGCCCACCACCTCAAAGGGTACAGTGAAGATCTCCTAAGAGAATCCGTGACTGGAGGGAGTAGGGTGTGCCTGTCATCCCCGCACTCAGGAGGCAGAGGCAGAACAGTTGCTATGAGTTTGAGGCCATCCTGGGCTATGTAGTGAGTTCAAGGGAAAAAACAAAAACAAAAAACAACTAAAACAAAATAAAATATTTGTGTAAACTGTCTGAAAATGGGGAGGCAAGTCACACCTGGGTGGGAGCTGATACCTACGGGTGCTGGGTTTTACTATGGACTTTGATAGCTTTCGGTTTGAAGTTCAGTTTCTCCACTAACACTCACTGTGTTTGGGTAGGTTACTGAAATTCCCTGAGCTCTTGGCTTCCTTGTTTATACTACTGGACTATAACCTCTCTCCAAGAACTAATGTATACCCAATGCAAAGCAAATAACTCAGCCGTGGATAAACACAAGGTAGATGCTCTCTGTCCTCATCACAGTTCACACAGAGGTTCCCACAGTGCAGGTAGCATGTGACTGGAGAGTCTGGACCGTCTGAGGGTAGCACAGGTATCTGAGCAGTGTGTCCCGGTTCATGTCAGAGTGTGAACTTCCTTTTTCAAAGGCGTGCTGGGTATTGGGGCAGTAGGCTGACCTGCCAACACGGAAGGGAGTAGGAGGCTCAGTCCTGGGAGGGTGCCCACCACCCCCTCGCCACCCCATCATTTGATCCTTGCTCCACTTTGCAGCTTGTCTAAGGGCAAAGTAAATTTTAGAAGTTGTTTTTTTTCCCCCTTCAATGCTATTTTCCTTTGCCAGGAAGGAAAACCAAATGAGAAATGTTGAGGTTGGCTAAATTAACATTTCTGAATCTACACTACGTCAGTAAGGCCCCCCGACAGGTCTTCTGTGGTCACACGTGTGTGGGAAATGTTATCCAGCAGAATCTGCAGGCTCCCTTATCAACAGAAGCCAGACACTTTCATGTCACATGCTAGTTTTATGAGTATCTCAAGACACATCAGTGCACAGGCTTGGGTGTGGTGGCCCACGTCTCTACTCCCAGCACTCAGAAGGCTGAGGCAGGAGGATCACCATGTTCGAGATCAGCCTGAGCTACATAATGAGTTCAAGGAACCATGTGAGACCCTGTCTCAAAATGAAATACATTGGTACTTATCATCCTTCAAATGTTAAGTACTTCTTTTGCCGCTATATCTTATTATATGCATAAAATACATATACAAGTATACTGTACAAAACACTATTTTAAAGATATTTTATAACTGTATGCCAATGTAATTGACTTCCTATGTAACTTTATATAGTGCTTTTAATTTTATTCATTAAGAAATATTCTAAAACCAGCTGTGATGGTGCACACCTATAATCCCTGCTACTTGGGAGGAAGAGGCAGGCAGAAAACAAGTTCAAGGCCAGCATGAGTACATTAGTGAGGCTCTGTCTCAAAACAGAATTTTTTAAAGGCTGAAGCGGGAAAGCATTTGCCTAGGGTGCATGTGGTCCTGGACTCGGTTCCTAGGAGGTGGGGGAATAAGTGTGGGGGGAAGGGAGAGGGACTATGTTGAGAAGAATTTGCAAGGGTTTCCAGGCTGCCCGAGGGATGTGTGCCACAAATTCTGTTGTTGAGTGGGTGTTGAAGGACAGTGACAGGGGCTAGTTCTCAGATGCTGACTACTGAAGTGGTTCAAAAGAAAGAGGCTCAGAATGAAGCCCGAAGGCCAAGACTGGGGAAATCACCTTCCTGCCAAGGGCAGGGGATTGGGAGGTAGCACTCAGGCTCCAGGGATGATGGGTCTTAAGAGATCTGGAGAGGACACAGGCGCCCTGGTGTGATCTTAGCTTTGATTCCCTTTCCATGTCTCTGTCACTTGCTCCACACATCTCCCTGTCTTCTCCATTCCCTGGTCCCCTTGCCCTGTCCTGCAGGCCTGGGTGTGTGAGGGACCTCGTGCAGTGCCCATTTAGATAAGAAGCCATGCTTGGACCACTGGAGATAAACCAGTGTGGGCTCCTTCTGGCGTGGTGGGCGAGTAGGGGCAACACCCTCAGGCTTTCCTCGTGACATAATCCTGCAGCTAGTACTTTCTTCTGCTGTGAAGAGCGGCTGTGGGACCTCCCTTTGTGGTGTATGAAGGTCTTGCAGCACCCTTAACATTCACTCAGGGATTCAAACTTTGGCAAAGGATTTTCAGCTTCCTGTAGTGGTCTAGAAAAGTGCCACCACCTGGGGAAAACGTCTCCCCTGAGTGACAGGTTTCTTAGCAGCTCCTACCAGTTACGTGCAGAGGTCGCATGTGGCTGAAGACCTGGTTTTTAGAAACTAGACTTTAAAGGGCTCTTTTCCTTTTGAAATTAATACACTGGAGTAGAGTTTGCCATTTGTCCAAAATAGAAATCAAGAATGATGTCTGTCATCCCCAGTGCATCAGAAGTTATTCTAAATATGGCATCCTTATAAAAGTCAATAGCTGTCTCATCAAAGGGCAGTCATGCCCAGCGTGGGTGGCTGTCCCAATTGTTTTTGAACTACAGCAGCAATCCAATCCCAAGGAATGGCTTGCCTTCTTCTACACCCACATTTTTTTCTTAATTATCTCCACCAGGCTGAGTTAGCTAAGGACAGATCTATAGCATTCTTGGATGTCAGAGTACCCATACATCTTCTGGAGCCCTGGGGTTACCTGCCTCCTCCCGTGTAGCTCCTGCATGGGCCATCAACAATGTGCTATGACTGTGTGCATAGAAGGCTTTATTCATGAGAACCACACAATTGCAGAATGAACATATCTGGCTTTAAAGAGAAATTTGAACTTGTGCCTGTCCTAGGAAAAGGGCATGGAATTTGGTAGAAGTCTTGCACCACACCACGCCCTATGAAAATAAGTCTGCAGAAGTGTGAGGCTGGTGGTCCTGTGTAAACTTTTGTCCTCATCATTGTGAAGAAGGCTGGAGATTCAGCTGGGCATGGTGATCACATCTGCAGCCCAAGCTACCTGGGAGGTGAGACTGGAGGATGGCAAGTTCGAGGCCAGCATAGGCAACTTTAGTCTGAGATGGGAGTCTCAAAATGAAAACTAAAAAGAGTTAGGGGTGTCACTCATGGAACAGTGCTTGCCTACCATGCGGGAGGCCCCAACTCAATCCCTAGTACCACAGAGCGAACTAACCAGCCACACAAATACACAATAAAAATTTTAAAAAAAGCCTGACAGCTTCAACACTTAGCTTTCTTCTATCAGGGTTCCAATCCATTCGTTTGACTTTTTTTCCCATGTTAAAAATTGGTAGCATCTAAAATTGTACATCACTGAGGGTTACAGTCCCTTAAGCTCTGCTTCTCACCAAGAGACACCCCAAGCCTCTGGCTTTCACATCTGGGGTCTGTAGTGCAAAAGGCGGTGAGAGTTCACTTCTGAGGGTGCCTTCTGGGTCACCCCCTGGGCGTGACTGACTTTTCCAGCTGCTGACAACTAGTTTGGAATGAAGCTTGAAGTCAGGTTTTTAATTAGCTCCCCGCATGTGTTCTGTTGAGAAGGTGGGAGTCCAGAAGCCCCTGTCTGTCTAGGAATGAGGGTAAATAAGGGCCCCAGTCCTTGTGTTTCCTCCAGAAGCCTTAGCCCGACATGTGCTTCTGGCCAGATGTCCAGACCCAAACGCAGGTCATTGCACTTAAAAGTCGGAGCTTAGAGTCTAACACTAAGTTACAGAGTCTCAAAGCAAGGCACACTGTGGGACCAGGCGGGAGCCACGGAAGATAGCCACGGAACATCTCCCTCCCAGCATCAGGGAGGATGCAGGCGTCCACCATGCCACTAGGGATGAAATTCCAGAGGGTTAAAAGGAAACCAACCAGCATGAATTCATGCATCACACCCAGGCCAGGCCAAGTGACCTCTGAGAAACTTCCCTGCCTGGCCCTCAGGTTCTGGGACTCACCAGTAAAAGTAATGTCCTCCTTGGTTTTGGCTTATTTTCCATGTTAGTTTTGGGGGAATTAGTCACTGTGACTGGACTGTGCCAGTTAGAAAGCTCCTGGCTTCTCTGAGGCCCTCACTACGGGAGAGGGGAAGGAAGGCCAAGAAAGGGAAGGTCGCAGGTGGATGGCAATTTCAGGAATTCTGGTAGACAACATTCTTTTCACTGACTGAACGGAAAGAGGAGGAAATCATGCCTGCAACTTCCTCTGATGCCCCAGTTAGGTTTCAGTGGGATAAAAGTCTAGATAGCAACTGGCATGGACCTGGAAATGGGGAGAGGCAGGTGCCGAGGTGCTGTGCCTCTTACTTGCTGGCCTTGTGGTCCTGGGGGTCTTGCACTGTGATATCAGCTGTCACAGGTGACTGATGACCCCTGCCCTGCCCAGCTAAGGAGGAGACCAAGTGAAGAAACCTGTAAAGAGTTCCAGAACATTCTACAGCTAGGAAGTACAGAACCTGTACTACAGTAAAGAGAAACCCTTAGGGGACCCTTCAAGGACCTTAGAGTGAAAGAGAGGGGAATAAAGTCTACACAAACATCTAAAAACTGAGAACGAAAAGCCCCAATGTCATCAATTGGAATGGAAATAGGGATAAAGGGTTCAATAGTTTGATTTTCACCCACAGTGTTTCGGGGGGCCCTAGCCTTTATGGAACATGTGTCTCTTTCTCTGAACACCGCGAGTTCTACCTTCCAAAGTTTTGAAGTTATGGTCACTCTGAAGTCAAGAGGAACAGATTTTTCTATTTAATAAAAATGTAATCTTTCCCCTTAAGACATACCCTCACTTCTGAGGTGCTCAGTCATGGTAAGATTTCATTAAATGCTAATGCTTATGTTTATTAGAATATACCACACATGTTCTTCACGTGGATTATCCATGTACACTAAGGAATTCACTGCCTGATATGTTCCCACTAGAAAACAAACACATACACACACCATAGAAGCAGATCAGCTGAGAAAGACGCCAGCACAAGAAAGATAATTTGAGATACTTCTGAGGTAGCAGTTGTAAAATTAAAATAGACAACTCATTAAATTACCCATAGAGTGAAAAGAAAGCTACGAAAATAGATATTTTTCTGGCAAGCCAATGTTGTTCAAGAACAAATTTAGTTTGAAGCAGAATTTTAAAATCTGATGATATCAGTTCATATTCATTAGAACCCTTTAAATGATTGTCCTAATTGGAAGCAAAACTCAATCTTTACTGGCCTTTGCTGGAAGAATATTTATTTAAAACTATATTTAGACATCATTTTAGTTGGCAGATTGTAAGCAAAATGATCAAGTGAATGTTATTGGAGCAAACTGGAGTCTGGTCCCAGGATCACAGAATTAAAAAATAACCCTCTGTGGGTCATACTTTAACAGAGTCTCCTCGTATTTGTGCCTCTTTGGTGTCTCTCTTTGGTGTCTGATTCTCTTGTTTTATGGTGATTCAGTCTCTGTCTCTGTCTGTCTCTGAGCCTTTCTCTCTCTCTCTCTCTCTCTCTCTTTCTCTCTCTCTCCTCTTTCCTTTCCCTCTCTTCTCTCCCTCTGCTTGATTTTGCTCTGTTGTTTCTTACCAAACCTTCCCCTAGAGGACAGGCCAGGAAAAGGAAAGAATCTTAATTCACCATCTTCTTTCCTTATTAAGAATTTAGATTAGAGATTTGATAGGGAAAGAGCCTGGCAAATAAATGAAAGGAAGCTTATGTCTGCTGATTTTAGAGCTTTTCAAATCTTCTTTTCCATTTACACTGAAACACGACTGAGAAATAATATCCTGTAAGCCTGTGATTCTCTTGGCTTTAAAAATCCTCTGCCCTGCCTTGGCCTTGGGAATAGGGTGATGCTTCCAGTTAACCAGAGCTCCGGCTGAGCCAAATAAAAGGGCTGAGCTGACGAGGGTGCAGTGTGACACCTCCGGCCTGTGGAGCCCTGCTTCCGGGTTTACGCAACCCGCAGACACCCTCTTGCATCCTCCAAAAACTGCTGTGTTGTAAGTCTTACTATCGAGGGTGCCGGGAAAGCTACAGGCAGGGTGCACATTTTCATCTGAATCAGTCCTGCGCTATCCCACTGGGGGAGCTACACCGAGCCCAAGTCTTGCCTAGAGAAGTATTAATATGCAAGACCCAGGGCGCAGGAGTAGGCTGGCTTTACTGCTGCATTTTTAATATTCATATTCGCACATTCATTCTCTCCCTCTCTCTCACCCCACCCCCATCACCTTCTGATTCCAAACAGGGCAACTGAAATTTCCTGCTGGAGAGCTCCGTGTAAATATAGATAAACAGTGGCTTCCAGGTGCTGTGTTCTTAAAGTGACATTCATACCCACCACGCTCCAGGGGAAACCATTTCAGCCTCTGAGTTGAGGAAATAGAGAGAGTGTGTGTGCCTCTGTGTGGGAGAGCATGACGTGACACTTTTGAGGTTTATTTAAATTGTTAAAGATCTCGAGGTTACGAGAATTGGACTGCGAAGCAGCTTCCCTCCTCGCCTCCCCCAGGCACGGAATCTACAATTTTCTCAGTGCCACTGTCAGATCAATTGGCAAGTAGACTAAAAGGATAATATTCCCTTAACGGTGCGTTCGCAGGAAGCCCTAGCAACTGCATTAGCAGCAGCGCGAGCCAGGCGAAGCGCGGGGAGAGTGACAGATGATTTCCCCCCATCCATCAAGCCGCCTCGAAATGTCACAATATTTACACCTCTTCCTCGGGGAATTAGAACCCAGAGAACAGCAGACGGAAAGAAAGTCAAATCCCGACCCTTTGCGTCTCGCCCGGGGAAAGCGGGCCTTGCACCTTTAAATTCTGCCCCTCCGCCCTCCCCGCCCCCTTCCTAGGATTTTGCAATGAATCTCCCCGTTCCGCGTTCAGCCCTGCGGATCCGTATTTAAAACAGCGCCATCTGGGAAGGTGGGTGGCGGCGGTGCTGCGGGCGCCTTGGAGTTCCTTTGCAGCACGCTCGGAATTGCATCAGACTCATCAGAAATCCCCCCGCCCGGCGCCCCGCCTCGCCGTGGTCGCGCGTGGATCCCACGGAGGCTGGGCCGGACCTGGGCCATCTGCGCCCCGGCGCCGCGGCTGCTCCGTCACCGGCCCTGTGCGCTCTTTGTGTGCCGAGCAGCCTATCACAGCCCGCCGATCCCAGACCTGGGCTTTTATTATTATTATTGTTGTTGTTATTTTCCCTTTCTACATCTCCAAGCTCTCCGGGCGTATCCGCGCGTATCTCATTTCCACCTGCGCACACTCGGGGGATCTTTCTCAGCCTGCGCTCGCACCCTCCTCTCCAGTCTGGAGTTTCGGAAATGGGTTTTCCCTTCCTTGCTCGCTCCCCAATCCCCACCCACCCCGAGCCCCGGCCTTTCCCTGGAGCCAGGCTGAGCCAGGAAGAAGTCCAGATCCACCCATCCCCCGGGCTCCGCAGCCGGAACAAAGGGCCCCAACAGGGTGGGGTGCGTCTGTGGGAGCGCGCGGCGGTGAGTGGCCCCCGCCCAGGGGCGCGCAGATCCCAAGGCGCGCGAGGCTGAGGCAGGAGGACGCGCCCAGCGCTCTCCGGCCGCTCGGGGTCTTCCGGGCGGGAGCGCGGGCGCGGGCGCGGATGGGGGCGGTGGAGGGCCGGCTGTGAGTACCTCGGTCTCCCCGCCGCGCCCCGCGTCTGCACCGCGGCCCCCGCGCCCTGCGCCCTGCGCGCCTGGCCGCGCAAGGCTCGGGGCTGCTCCTCCGCCCCCGGCCGCCCGTCCCCGCCCGCCCGGGCCCGCTGCCTGGCTCTCGGTCCGGAAAGGACCTTCCGCTCCCGAGCCGAGGCCCCCATTTCCCTGGTTACCCCGACTGACTCGGACCTGGGCTCAGGGCGGTGTCGGCGGCTCCCCTGTCCCTGGAGAAAGCCGGAGCCCTCCAAGCCAGCGCCCAAAACGCGGGAGGAGGGAGGGCAGGGAGGAAGCAAGAAAAGAAGGAAAGAGAACCCAGAAAGACATCCAGCGAGGGACGAGAAGACGCGAGAAGAGGACGCGGGAGGGAAGGAGGCAGGAGGAGGGGGCGGGGTGCAGAGGGGGCGGGAGCAGAGAATGAATCCTGCTCACTAGAGGAGCCCAAATTACCTTGATTCATTTTTTGTTGGAGACACAGCTTCACCTCCTTCCCTCTCCCCAACCTCCACCCCCCCCCTCCTCACTGCACACCGCCTCCGCCGCCTGACCCTAAATGGTACCAAGTCAGGTTTGAGGAAATGGAACATTGTGCAAAAGCTTCATAATTAACCATGAAGCTACTGTACGCGCACCCCCCCCCCCGACACACACCAGCAAAAAGAACGGGGAAGAGCGAGGGGAAGGGGAGAGAAAGAGAAACCGTCCACCCGAACCAGACATTTGCAGGTCCAAGTTCACTCAACTCGTGACATCCGCAGGAAGGCGGAGGGTCCTCCCTGCTTTGCCCGGGGTTCTCACCTACTAGGGCCATGGAAACTGGCCAGATACCAAGAAAGAACCCCCTCGCACCCTCTCCCTCGACTTCCTCCCCTCCACCTTACGTCTCTTCCCGAAAACCCAGTAACCAGAAAGCCCAGGAATTGGGAATGCAGGGGTCTCCGCCCCGGTGCTTACCTTCTGTGCGGCTTACACCACCCCGGTGGCTAGATCCTGGAGATAAACACTTGCATTGCCCAAAGTTAACCCAGTATACCAACCCGGAGCTTGCAAGAGTCTATTCCAGCCTACACCGCTAGGAAGCCAACTTCAGCGAGCTCAATGAGGGGCACCAAACTGGGGCTCCGCTCCAAAACCTGACTCCCAGCCCCGCGCTCAGTGTGAGCCAAACCTCGGAAAAGACGCTTTTTAAAGGGCGACACGGGGTTGGCTTGACAGCCGGCAGCTGACTACCTGGGTCCACTACCTCGGACAGATCCGGTGGCGCTGTCCAAGGTTCTGAATGGACCCCGCTAGCCCGGATCGTACGCCAGGCGCAGCAGGAGAAAAAGGGTACCCAATCTCTCATTAAGTGATACTTGAGATCGCTCTACACGGTTTCTTCCACTTCCTTACGTGTTGTCACGTGTGGGTGGCTTTGCCAAAGCCACCCTGTTTCTAGTGGATCACATGTTGACGAGACCCTTTTCCGAGGATTACCCGTATCATTACCAGGGCTGTGCACTTGTGACTTATTTCTCTCTCCACCCCACCCCCATCCTCACCGAGCTCCCAGCCCCTGCGCCACCCTTACCCCAGCCTCCTCCGGCAGCATGATTGTTGTAACATGGAAATTAACCCCCTCGCGGATGTCAATTACATGCCCACATAGAAATCACAGAACAGGCTCCGGCACCACACACGTAAAGGCAGCGGGTGAGCCAGTACACTGGCCCCGGCCTCCGGGCAGCACTCGAACGTCTCCACACACCCCCTCCAGTCCCAAGTTTGTTCCACGCATTTCCACCTCGCTGTGGTGAATCTCAAAGGATTCTGATTAAAGTTGCACTGTGTCAAAAACCCGGCCGCCTTGGCCTGGGTGGCCGCCTCTGCTCCTTGGCGTGAGAAGCGCTGGGCTGAGCCGCGATCTGCCCCGTTGTTAAGCAACATGTCAAGATTTCTCAATTAGGATGCAGGCTTTCCTGCTACTCACCATGGTGTCTTGGCTGTCCTGGAGACGCAAGTGTCTTAAGATCTCGTCTCCCCGACAGATGCTGGAAGGTAATGTGTGTCGCTTGAAGTCATCATGTGAGAACTTCGGCTTTGCTCAGTGATCGCCCACCACTTCTATGACTTATGAATCTAATAAACCGTGGCAATATCCGCAAGCTTAAACTCTCAACCACCTTGGCGACTACAGAAGACAAAGCATCGAGGTGGAAAAACCTATAGGTTTACGCAAACGTCCTCGCGGCGCGAGAGAGGCACGGTTTCCCGTGAGTTCTTACGTGATTCTAATGAATGAGCCGGTTTCCCAGGGCCTGCCCAGTGCCCGGCTACGGAGCGGGCTTCCCGATGCTGCGTGCTCGCCGCCCAGAAAGTTCCCAGACGAAGCGAGGATTTGCAGGGGACCCCCCTCCCCTTAAAAATAACCCAGGCTGCGCACCGCTCCCGGCCCCCTCGATCGGTTCACACCTGGGGCTCTGGCCAAGGTGGGCTCTGCCGCAGAGCTGCCCCCGTCGCCAGGTAAGATCCCTTCTCCTTGCCAGGCTAGGGCGGGAGGACCGCGGGGGAACTTGTTGCTCTCCAGCGCCAGCAGGCTACGGCTTTAATAAGAATTCCAGAAAAGCGCAGCGGGGAGGGGGCGCCGCCGGGGGTGGCCGCGCGGCGACCGTGCGCGCTGTTTGCGTGACCGGCGCTGTGACTCCCTGGGTAAAAAGGAAACTTCTTAGAAAAGTTCGCGCCCCTCCCCCTCCCCACTGTGACTAAGGGTCTCCAGCAGCTGAGGTCGTGATGATCCGGTGGGGGCAGGTGACGGGACTGGGTGACTTGTCCTTGGGCCCTGCGGGCTGCGCGTTTGCGCGCAGCAGCCACCGGGCAACTTTTCCTTTTCCTCCCGGGCCCGGATGACTGGGCGACAGGCTGTGGGGCGACCCACTAGTTGCCCGCAGGAGCTGTGCACGCTCCTGTTGAATGAAGTTGTGACTGCTTTGGCTCTAATGCGCTGTGGCTTCTCCCGGGCGCCTTGCAGAGGCGCGCGGGGTTCCGGCGCGCGGGAGGGAATTGCGGCTCCTGCGGGCTGAGTACTGCTTTCCCGCAGCCGCTGTCGTATCCTAAGGAGCTCCCCTGTCCCTGCTGTAGGGTGCGGGGTGCGCGCCCCCGCTAGCGCCCGCTGGCCGAGGCAGGAGGGCCTCACCCGCCCGCTCGCGCTTCCCACCGGCGGCTGCGCAAGCTGGGGAGTGGAGAGGGAGGTCACGTGTTGATGGAAACTAAGTTGGGAAGGAAAGGCTGAACTTCAGAAGAAGTTTAAAAAAGAAAGCACCACGAAATACCCCCTCATTGCCACCGGGGTGCAAAATACAGGGGCGAGCTAGAGGGTGGGGGAGGGGCACACCCTCCCGAGACCCGGGGAAGGGGCCTGGCTGGCGCGGGCGACCCCGCCGGGCGTGGCGAGGAGCCAGCCGGAGGTAGCTTTCCTCAGACGGACGCGCCCCTGCCGGCCGAACCTGCGGTTCTGGACCTCCCGCGGCTCCGAGGAGCGCTGGGCGGGAGTCCTCACTCTTCGGGTTTCGCCGCCTTGGCACCGCCACCGCCACCGCCACCGCTCTTGCTCTCCACCTGGAGCTGCACTGGAGCGAAAGGCCCCGGCGGCGTCGCAGGCCCTGGCCGCAGCAGGCGCTATTGACCGCGAGGCTAAGGCAGAGCGGTGCTGCAGAAGATGGTGGAGGGCGCAGAGCTTCCGCCCAGCCAGGTCTTTCCAGCTCCCGGTTTCTCTCTGTTCCCCTCACAGGTGCCCTGTGCGATTGCCATTCGTACCAAAGCCGGAAGTCAAAGATAGGATGCTTTAGAAGCAACACAGCACTAGCATTCAGTGGCTGCTTCAAGGTCCGGCTCTAACCCCTCCCCCTCCATAGGGCCTCTTTGGGGACTAGTCAGCTTTATTCCCTAAGTCTGCATATGGGCCTCGGTTCCATGGTGTCTCCACTGGAACTAGATTATTAACGTTAGGCGCAAGTCCAAGGTTAAGTTTATGGATAGCTTCATAGATTTGCTCCCAAAGCCAGTCTAGCTTTTCCTTGGCTCCAGCCAAGGCACATAAATACAAAGGCTTCCTGGACCTCACAGTTCTAGACTCGACAGGCTCTGGGAGAGCTGAGGTGGGTCATTGCAAAAGAATGACAGATACACAGGGTCACCAAGGCAACAGTTTCCTCCGATGAAAAGGGCTGTTCATATTGTCCACAAACAGCCACTTCTGTCCGTCCATGAGTTAGCCAGCAGATGTTGCCCTAAGACTGGGACTGCTGGCACAAGCCATCCTCAGATGTCTTGGGGTGTAGGTTCTGTGGGGAGAGCTGATTTCCTGAGAATGCAATGCATAACGCCATTAGTCAATTCCCTTGCCTGCTGACAAATTCTGTGAGTCTAGGGCAGGCTGAAGTCTTGAATTGGCTCAGGCAGGTGATCACTAGAGCAGCGTGCTTATTCCCTATCGTCACCCGTGTGATGTGTTTCTCCGACTTTGTCATCGGAGTGTCGTCTATAGAGGGGCAATCAGTCACTCCTCAGATCTTTGTTCTGGAATTAATATCATGTTTTATTTTTAGGAGGGTACTTCAGTATTCAGAACAGGAACGGCTCATAGATGGGTGTTATTTAAATAGCACAGGACCAGACTGAAAATATTCCCCCAGGAACACTTCCGACCATTGCCCTTGTTTCTAAGCGGCACTGCCCAAACTCTCAACTTATGGGCCAGGAGGAGGGGTAGAGGGTGTTCTACTGATAACATTTACAACAGCGAGTTGAGAGAAGGGAAAAGAAATGTCAACCAATGCACATGTGTGTCTCCTCCTGAATTCTGAGTTACTGGAAGGAAGGGAAAGTCTCTTAATATCATCAGCTTTTATTTCCATCCACTCACTCAACATATCTCCTTTTTTTCTTCCTGTTCACAAAAATCGGGTGCCTAAAATAAGCAAATGACTGCCATAGTCACAATATGGAGAGCCCTTGTTCTTGAGATCATCTTATTTTTTTCTGCACAGACCTGATCAACTACTGTGTGAATATCACACACCTCTAGGTTCATCTGACCCTGTTCATTTTTAGCAAAACCAAGAACATTCCCAATTGGATGGTAAATAATTCTTGTGCTGTGTAAATCACTGTCTAACAACGTAGCCAAACTTAAGGCACAATGTACCAGCACAACTTAGAGAGGAGGATGTTTGCTTCATGTGAAAGTCACCTATGGCTTTGTACCAAAGCCACAGCCACAGAACTTATCAGTTTTCTGCAGCTTTAAGAGGCTGGGTACCAGTAGGGAAAAGGACTTATCAGGACAGGAGCCAGGAGAAAATCGTCAGGTGCAAAGCCTCTCAGGATTAGTGGGAGAGGGGTAACAACACAGGAGTCTCAGCAATGGGAGAGGATTTCTTTCCTTAGGGAACCGAGAACTGCTTAGCGTTTCCCTTGAAACTAAGTCTACCCTCCTGGTTTCCAATCAGGAATTTTGCATGTCACTTTTTAAAGGGTGGCTTGGGAGCACCTTCCTCCGTGTCAAGGTAGCCATGGACCAGTGAACACTCCTCCCCAACCTGTTCTTACGGTAGTTAATGTCCATGTCTCCCTCCCACCTTGTGTTGGAGTAGTTATTGTCTTCTTTCTCCCCTCCTCCTTTTCCTTCTTCCTCTTCAGTACCTATTCTAGGGCAAGCGAATTGTTAAGGGCTAGTGACCACACATGAATGGTTCTTTGGAGCATCCCGGAATTGCAGAGATAAATGCTAGGATAATTATTGCCAAGGCAAAAATAGTGCCCTTCCCCCACCCTGGACCTCCCTTCCCCGCGGTCATTACCTCAAGATCACCTGTTACAATCAGCACAGAAGTGGCTTGGGATGGGGCCAAATTACTGTCATCAGGGACATCTGAAAAACAGGTAAGAGAAAAATTTCTGTCTGTGATACAAGAAGCGATTCTGACCAGGTAGGAAGAAAGATTGGCTCTCTTAGTCACTTCCTGATCTCTGATCCTTCTCCACAGGCGATGGGAGGAGAGGCAAAGAATCACGATGCACAATTTGGAAAGCTTTCTGAACATAAGAATAGGCAATGATTGCCAAGAACCTGGTGTTGAGCTCATATTTAAAAAGAACTCAAGGAATCTTCCATCTACCAAACCTAGTTTAGTTAAAAAGGAACTGATACAAGCATCGAAAAGAAGCAGGTGGGAGAAAGGCTTGGGACACACAATTTAGTTTGCGAGAACTTCTGTGCATTCCTGGGCTGAGGAACCGAGAAAAACATCTGACTGTGGCTTAACTCAGTTTCAGAAAACCAGATAGCCCACAATGAGGCTGAAGAAGACCACATGCGATACTGAGGAAGAATTTCTCCTACGCCACCTTCCAGCCAGAATGTGAATGAGAGGAAGAAAGGCAGGCAAGAAAGGGAGAAGTGACACTGTTAATATAAAAGTAAGTAGGAGACTGAGACAGGTTAAGAATCCATCAGGCCAAGGCTTGAAAAATGTGTTTCATGGAGGATCGAGTTAGGAACCGGACAAAAGCGGAGATCAGATCTTCAGGGAGTCTCCAACCTCAGACTCACAGAAAGGCAAGTGAAAACCAGTGAGAGGGCCAGAAATTCACTGGTGCACTGGAGTCCAGCAGGTTATGCTTGGGACCTGGCCTGTCTAGGACATCTGGTGGGAGACTCACAGTGCTCAACTGTCCTTGTCATTTAATGTGCACATGGATCTCTAGGTCACTTGGTAAAAAGCAGATGCAGAGTGCGGGGTAGGAAGCTAGGAAGCAAGATCTGGTATTTTCAACAGCTTCCCAGGTGGAGGGGATGTACTATATCCGCACAGCCAAGAGAAGCCCGCTATGCTTTCATCTGTTTGGTGGTTTTATGGACAAGTCTCTAATTTCTTTAGTAAACAAATGAATACAACAACAAGGAAAAGACTTGTTCACTTAGTCCTAATGTTATACAAACTCCTAACTCTAACCAGCTCCTGAACCTATTAATTCTAGAGCACAGTGAACATCAGCCTCTAATTATCAATAACTTGGCTATCATTTGATTCTTTGTCCCTTGGAATGTTTTGGAATGGGAGAAAAAAAGAATCAGCTTGGGATATGCCGAACATAAAGCCAGAGGAAGTAGAGAAAATTATTCTAGTCATGTAAGGAGGCTTGGTTAGGTCATATTATGAGTCCTGAGCTCATTCTGGGTTTCTTGCTATAAATAGGATATTTTGGAACCAGAGAAGGCACAGCAGAAGGCAACCAGAATGACAGAGGGATTTGGGGAATTTGCTTCTGCTGAAAGGTTAGAGAAACTAGGTCTGCTTTCTTTTGTAAGGAGAGAAGAGATGGTACCTCGCTGAGGTGATATCATCCCAAAACTAGTGGAAGTAATCGGATGCGACAAGGGAGCCTTCTGGAGACAAGAGTCCAAGGGTGCTGGCAGGGAACGAAGACCAGAGCAGGGGTGGCAGCTTTGCTAAAGGCCTTCGGTGAGTGGTGCTCCTCCTGGCAAAGTGCCACTGCTTGAGGAAGGAGCAGAAAGCAGAGGATTGAGACCAGGAAATCAGTGAGAGGTGGCAAAGGAGGAGGTGGCTCTTCCTTCATTGAGAACGCTTTCAGGAGGCCGTTAGTAACCCTCCAGGAGCCCTGAGTTCGCAGCATCTGGTGAGCCCTGCATATGCGCCAGGCCCGAGGGCCCTGCTCCTGTAACACAACACATCACATTTCTGCCACCACTTCCTGTCAAAAGGCATGGTTTTTCCAATGAAAAAATCAACTTAGCAAAGAAATGTAAATAGTTACAATATGCAAGCTCTTTCTCTAAGTTACTCTCCCCTTTGCAGCAGTCCTGGGAAACATCCTCTGTTTCAGCTGGCCGTTATTTTGCCCGTGTGGCCTGAGCATTTGCATTGGATTTGTGAAGTTCAGAGCAACAGGACTGGCAGAGCATCTGCATCATTTCACAGCAAGAGGATATGCAGCCTGGAGAGCTGCTTATCATTCCGTTTTGTCTACCTGGTATTGAGGTACCTGAGATTTTCAGTAACTTTGGAAATTCTCCAGTGATCGCTCGGGAAAGTGTCAGTTAAACCGTGTGTGAGTTCAGGACTCAAATCCTCTGTCAAGACTTGGTGTCAGCTCTGCATCTTTCCGGTAAGAGAACTTTGAGGATAGTACTCCCACTTAGCTGCTTCTGGTGGCCTCAGGCTCCCATGAGTGGCCCATAACTCAGGGAGCAGCTCCCTCCAGCACCCCCAGAGGGGTGTGTGAGAATCTCACAGGTGTGCTATTGCTCTAGTGCTCCCCTTCTGCACGGCAGGGATTACACCATCCTACTTGTAACTCTGCCTCCTCTGCTTCTGCCCACATGTTGACTTGAGAAATCAGGAGGAAGGACTATTCCAGGAGGAAAAGCTCACCTCTGGCAGTGCCCAAGGTAATGTCTTAGCTAGTTACTGCTGCGTAACAAATCGCTCCAAAACTCAGTAGCTTCAATAAAAGTAAACATTAAAGAATAAGCATTCATTAGGCCCAGGTTTTTGAGGCCTGCAAACTCTGAGTGAGTGTAGCTTAGCAGTTCTGGCTCAGAAGAGAAGGATTGTCCTTTTATGATGTGGAGGTTAGGGTTAAGCCAGCTCGAAGTCCTCTGCTGACTCAACCAGCTTTTGGCAAGCCTGGAAAAGAAGCATGTGGGTTTGGGGTGCAGGTAGGAATTTACTACAAGTGTCAGTGAGAGATGGAAGAGCCTCACAGTTAGAAAAATGAGTGGACATGAGATATATTTTGAAGATATATCAAAAGGCCTTGGTGATTGATTGGTTTGTGAAGGATGAGGAAGAGGGAGTGACCAAGTGCATGTCTGAGGAAGTTTCATGCATGATAAGATGGAAGAGAAATCAGATTTATGGTGTAGGTGAGGGACTTGAGGGATGAAGTCTAGTGTTCTTAAATCCCTCCGCTGTACCGGGACGCAGGTTTAAAGAATAGCTACCATCTACTGGGCAGTGCAGATACTATACCTAGGCACATTACTTATTTCTTCTATTCGGTCCTCTTACCGATGGGACTGTTATAAGTTAGGCATGGAGGGGCTGACTAACTTTCCCAGGGTGGCACAGCTTGTAAGTGGTACAGTAATAACCAAAACTCAAGATTTTCATATTCCAGAGTCTGTGCTTTTGAATACTAGAGGATGTTTACCTTTCTTGCTTACCCGCTTCCTTAACACATACTCTGTTGGTTTTCATTGCGTTAGAGTATTCAGACAAGCCAGTTTCACTTAATGACATGGCCTCCTCCTCTCCCCGCACTGTGAAGCTGAGTATCGTTTTATTAGGTGAACTGGAATGAAACTGCTTTCTTTATCTCTGGAAAGACTTATTTGTTGAACTCAGACAATATGGAGACCTAAACTGGGCAGCAAGCAGAGCCTGGAGAACAGTGAACACCCCTGTCCTGCATTCCCAGGAGGCCTAAACTGTTTCGGGAACCAGTCCTTCCCCCCTCCATCCAAGAGGAGGCCCAGACACAAAGGAAGCCTGTTCCTTTCAGAGGTGTGGGTTATTCTTGAAACCCAAGAGCAACAAATCAAAGATGGGGTACACCCCGCAAATTAGGGGGCACTAATGTGATGACTCAGAGTCCCAGAATGGGACTGAGTTTGCAAATTACTGTGGAGATGTTCCCAAAATCTTGACAGATCTATGTTAAGGCAGAAACAAGGACATCATATTCTTCAATATTACTGTGATTCAGAGTCTAAATATTGACCTAAACATTAGAAATGTGAGCTAAGAAACGGGAAAAGGAATGAGCAGGCCAGGGAACTGGGGTTGTCAAGAGGCCCCTGAACCTGGTGGCTTTAGTGAAGACAGTGGTGAAAGACAGAGATTTCAGAAGGAAAAGGAAATCTCTAGCTCGCCTCCTTCAAGGACCTGCATCTCATTACCAAGGCCTCCTGCACTGGAAGGAACCTTGGCTGGCACCGGAGAGAGAGTTCTCATTTCAATTCCTCAAGGGTTGGCTTGTCTGACCTTGGTGACCATGTTCTCTCTCTGGGCCTCAGTGTCTCTGCTTCCATACAGATGCTCAGTTGGACATTTATCATGCTCCGATGTCAATTTTTGTGAGATTTCCCTCTGCAGGGTCAGTACTAGAATGGGCTTGTGTCCACTCTAATGCTATTATCAAGAAGTGGGGTCCACATGCGTCTGCTCCAAATCCAAGTGTCTCTGTAAGTATGATCACCAACAGAATACATGCAAGTGTTACCATGGCTGTCTTTGGGCCTTAGGGAACTTCTGGGCTGTCTTTTGGGCCTTTGGGCCTTAGGGAACTTTTAGGGTCCTCTCCTTTCCTCATGGAGCACTTGCTTGTTCTTGGAGCACTGGTGCAGTCTGTAAGAAGTCCAGTTATCTCTCAGCCATGGGAAGCTACATACAGGGGAGGAGGAGGAATCAGTGGAGCTGGCCCTGTGGTTTGCCCTGCTGAGATCGCCACCTGGGAGTAAAGCTATCATGGACCCTGCAGACCAGACTAGCCACCAGTTAATGCTACTTTGAGCAAAAGAATCATCTACACAAGACTGCCTGAATCCCGATCCCACGAAAGCATCAGGTAGAATATGGTTGTAGATATCAGCCACTAACTTCTGGAGTACTTGCTACAGTGATGCAATGAACATTTGTAAATGGTTTCCTGGATGCTGGGGCTATACCAATTTGATATAGGTACGTTTTTGCCAGGTCTTGTTTGGTGCCCCATGAGGCTGTAAAGTGCAGTTCTGAAGGGATTGGGTTTGGGACTGAGATTTGGATTCTGGTGAGTTCTGTGATTAACTACTCACCTGTTTTATTTCAGACAATTTAGTTGATATTTGAGCCTCCTTGTCCTCATCAGTGAAGCTACACCTGCTGTGTGAGTTTTGTGAGCACTCAGTGTGGTCATCAGGAATCACAGTATAAGGCAGGCAGTGGACAGAAGTTACCAGTTCTGCAGCAGTGTTGCTACAGCTGCTGGCTGTGGAAAGGAGTCAAGGACCCCTCCTACGGCTGCCAAGGGGTTGGAAGAATTGTTCTTTCAAATAGCAGCTCTTGGACTGTAGCAGGGCCAACATCTCCATTGGCTTCTTTACACCGTGGCATTTTGGTCTGAGGATTTAGAATACTCACATTTCCAGTTACACTTGGCAAGATCAGTCCATGCAAAGACACTGCAAACTGGAAGCAGCATATAGAAGTGGAAAGAATGTAATGAATTTTAGAATTAGGTCTGGGTGTAAATGGCCCAAGGTAAAAAATAAAACACGGTATGGACCAGGGGTTAAAGTGCATTTTTGGCACATTGACAGAGACCCAAGAAGAAAAGGGCTTCATTTCCAAGGCCCTGGCAGTTTGGTGTGATTTCTCTTCCCAAATAAATATTGGCTTTTGGACTCAACGTTATATGGATAACTGTGTTTTAAAGATAGTCCCCTCAATTGTAAGTACCCTCACCATGCCTACTCTGCCCTTGCTCCAAAGCCAAAACTCAAGAGAACCCCAAAAATGAATTTGAAGGAAGATCAAAATGAAGGTTTGGGTCTGAGAAACGGCAGCACAGGGAGACCTAGATTAGGATGGGAAGCCCAAGGGGAAGTGATGGTGAGGGTTCAGAAGCCCAGGAAGCAGACTTCACCCCAAGGTCTCTTCCAGATTCCTTTAAGGAAGGGATTCCTCCCTTTTGGCAGATCCCCTGGCCCTGCCATGGTCTCTGCTACAGTGTGAATCTGGATTCTCTTCAAATCCAGGTGTCAAAGTCTTGGACCTCACCTTGGTGCTTTTGGGAGGCAATGGAACCTTTATTAGTGAGGTCCAGTGAGAGGACTTGGGGTCACTGGAAATGTAGTTGTCAGAGAATTGTTGGACCTTGGTCTCTTCCTCTTTCTCTTCTACTTCCCAGCCATGAATCAAGTAGATTTGCATTGCCACATATGCCTGCCATGATGTGTGGCCACAGGTGACAGAAATCCATGGACTGAACCCTTGGAAACCATGTACCACAACATACTCTTCTGCTTGTAAGTGATCTCAGGTATTTGTCGTAGTGAGAGAAGACTGGCTGACACACTGACCACCTTCAGATAGGATTCCTGTATCTACAGCAGTCCCTCTAGCTAGAGTAACAGCTCTTCAGAAGCAGAAACCAAGCCTCTATCTTGGTTGACTTCTGACCCACAACAGGAGCTAGTACTTGGTGTATTAAGTTGAATCAAGGAACTTGTGGGCCAAGAATACAAAAGGGAAAACAAAGAACAGAGTTTCCAGCTCATTTGTTTGTTGTGTGATATTTTCTAGGTCTCAGTTTCCTTCCTTGAAATGAAAGTTAGTTCTCTTCGTCTCTGGGAAGCAAACTCTGAACCTAAAAGAGGAGAGCTAATTAAAAAGGGGTCATTAACAAGGCTTGTGGCATTGTCGAACACCAGCCTGACCACGTTCCAGCAGGGATAACTGCATTCTGACAACTTCGAGTTCCCCGCACACCTCAACTGGATATGGTAAGCTTTGCTTCCTGTCCCAAATGATTCTGAAAGACTGTCCATGGCTGTTAAACAGAGGTGTCACCCCCTTTGTAAGCCATTGTGATTTTTCTTTTAATGGGCTATGTACTTTTGCTGAGGTTTAATCATAATTTTGACTCCTGAAGACAGCAGAAGATTTCAGGTGCTTCCCCTGGAAAGAAGGCTGCTCGGGCACAGCCCGTGGGAGCTCTTCTAGAACCTTATGGTTTGCCTTCCAGTCTAAAAGCAGCCACTCTGCATGAAAGAAACACTCTGTGGAAGAGAGTGATTGCTGCGTTTGAGGGAGGAGCAGGAAATGAGATCAGAATCGGAACTCCCCTCCTACAGAGGCACAGCCTTGGTTGTGGAGACGGCTGGGGGCCACATGTCAGAGCACAGATTCCAGAAGCTCATTCCTTTGAGACTCAAACATTCCCAAAGAGACCCAATGTGCCCTTCCATCTAATAAAGCAAGGGGATACTCGGGAATTACTGATGTGATCATGAGTACATTTCTTTATTCCTGCCTTTCTCATGGAATGCTGTAACTGAAGAGCTACTGTACTGTATCTTGGCCTCTTATTCAATTCCTGCAAGAACCTTCTGTAAAATCATTTGTTTAATATTAAGGAGGTAATTTAACCCATTTTATGAGACTTTATTTTATTAGAAGCAGCTATAATAGCTCTGCATCTCATCATCTTTCTCTGGTTACAATAATAATATCCTTATCCTCATAGCGATGAAATTTCCTCCACGCCTTTGATGTCTGTGTTAATTGCTATCTATTGTAATATTTAGAGTCAGAACTAGAATGAGTTCCTTCTTTCATCTGTAGCTCTTAAAAAAGTCAAGTTGTAAACACAATGATACCGAATCAAGCCCAAGTTTGAGGCCCGTGATAATCATAGTTAGCAGCTCAGCGACTCCACCATTATAAAGAGATGGCTTGTCCCTTCCATCACCCAGCATTTACTGAGCACTTCCCAAGGTTCAGGATGGGTGATAAAAACTTTGCTGCGTGAATGTGGCCCCCTTACCTTCGCCTCCTTTACACCGCAGGTGTATATCTTGGGAAAATCTACTAACGCCTTCATAAATTTCATCTGCAGTTAAGAAGAGCAGAGTTGGAGCACAGAGGAGGACCAGAGGGGTGTTGGCCACAAATGGTAAAGCAAGGGCCTTCTAGGGCGACTTCTGCATTATTTTTAAAAAATCTCTTCTCCGAAAATTCCCCAAATTTCACTTAGAATTTTAGAGGGTTTAGATTCACAGGAGTCTTTCCTTCCGTGCCACCTAGTACTGTAGCATGGTATTTGGGCAAAATTGAGCAGCTATTTAATTTGCTATGTGGAGCATGCAGTGTGCTGTTTCGTAGGCTGCTTGTGTGCCTATTGACCCAGCTTCAGAAACTTATGCATCTCTCAGCTGCATGGCCCAAGACACGGACTTCCTGTTAGAAGGCCAGGTATCTCTATAACCTATAACCTGACGTTCACCGATGCTTTCCTACATGCACGACTTTAACCAGGAGGGTGGAATGGAAATGCCCACAGGTGGCCATTACCTGAGGGCAGGAACAGCAAGTGCAGTCTTAAACACACAGGGGCCCTCAGGCGGGCCAGGGCAAACCTCAACTCTGTTGCCATGAGTTGATAAGGGAGGGATGGGTGTGCAGGCATGTGGGGACACTTGAGTCCCTCCAAGAACAAGGAAGGAATCTGACAACCCATGGACGGAGAGACTTCTTCCAGCTAGATGCTCAACAAAGGTGTTGGTTGAGTGATAGAAGTATCAGATATGTATAAAGAAGCCACTAGGTTTATTGCAAATAGTTGTGGGAGTCACCATCAGTCACTTTAATTAAACTCAGCGACATGCATGTGTCCCCACCTTGAGCCACACTCTCCTGCTAACTTGATGACACCCACTCTGTTGCTCTGAGGATGCCACAGGCAGCACAGCCGGAAAGGATGGGAGCAGATCACTCCCTCCTGCCCCCACGTCAGACATTGCCAATCCATCGTGATGCTTTCTGTATGAACCTAGACACAGTGTCAGTGTCTTTTAAAACTCATTGCTCTGGACAGCACTTCTCAATCAGTCCAAGTTGGGGCAAGCAATAAAATCCATTTGGTACCCTAACTCTAGGGGAGGGAGAGATATAGACACAAATACCTGTGCTATCAGGAAGACCATTATCATCAATAAAAGTCAACATTCCTTAAGCACTCCATAAATGCCGAATAAAGTTCCCAATATATATTGTAGTAGTAGTGGTCTATAGGTGAAAAACTATTTGAAGAAATCCCACTGAGACTTCCTTTTGAAAGAGAATGGTTCTGAAAGCAAATCATCATCCTCTGATTGATCTGTTTGATGAGATCAACCATGTATTGAATTTTCTTTGTGTAATGTACACCTAAGAAGGAAAAGTAAAGGTCACTATTAATTGTTGTCACTGAAGGATGAGATGAGACAGAACAAGAAGAAAGGAGTGGTTTTTCAAGGGAAACCAATTCAAGATAGAGAAACAAAATCAAAGCATCCAATGGGAGTGAGTGGAAAAAATATTGAAACTAAAATTCTACTGAGATCTTTTCTTCCCTCTGTGTGATATGGAAAAAAATCCATTCCCTTTTATTTCTCTAATGGAATGAAATACCTGATGGTTGTTAGATCAGCTTTCTGGAAAAAAATCCCCACCAAATCCTTAATGTGTTAATAAAGCATGGAAGAATATTTCTAAAATGAGGCATAAGCATATATTCCTTTAAAAGGCCCCCAAATAACTTTGAGCTTGACTTCATTCATTCTTGTGAGGCAGTTCTGGCCTTGAAACAATTTTGAACTCATGGTTGCTCCTCTGCCATGTGCCATGTAATAGTAATTACCATGACTTAGCTGCTTTCGGAGAGCCAGGGATGGTGGAGAGAGTTCAATACATCCTAACAGTTGATCATCATGTGAGAAATCTACTGGGTAGATACTGTTATTATTCTCATCCTACAGAGGCTGACACCGAGGCACACAAGCCAAGGAACCTGCTCCAACTCTTGTCTAGAGTCTAGAGTTGGGATGAGAATTTTTGTAGTCTGGTCCCAGTACAGGCTTGAGCTGGTTCTGCTCCACTCCTCAATGGGAAACTGAGGCCCAGAGTAGAAACTCTGAATTTGGCTCTACTTGAAGCATTACTTTGGGGTCCATGTGACTTTCTAATTGCATGAGTTCTTTTAAAATTATTTGTTAGTGAGCAACACAAGGGTGACCAAGATTTTTTTCCTCCAGAACTCCTAATCCCATTCATTCGTTTTCAATCAAAAACAATCCCTGAGATTCTTACTATTGGTTTTCTCTTTCTGGCTACCCCTCCACCTCTGTTGGTGGATTAATTTTCACTCCCCAGATCCTTTCCCAGTCTCAGTTCTTGGCATTTTTCTCTACTCAAAGATCATTTTCCAATTCAGCTATTAAGTCTGACAACTTAAATACTGTTTATATAATACTGGCAGCGAGCTTTACACTTCTGTCTCAGCACTTTCCCCTTAGCAGTGGGTGTATCTGGCAGCCTACCTGCTAGGCTTCGGTGTCTGGTCCCTGCTGCTCTCCGGTGTACAGAAGGCCATTTTTCCGTTCTTCCATTTCTGCTTCCCCAGGAAACCATTGTGAGCCTACTTAGTAAATCCTTTATCAATAGATTGTATTAAGTATGTTTATCTAGTGAGCCCTAACTGATAACTTTTGTTTTGGTTTGGTTAGAAAACGTACCTTAGGACTCTCATGTGTTTAGAAGGTAATTGGATCGTGGGGTCACAAAAATTAATACAAAAAGAGTTAGAATCCTAGCAGGCAGTAAGAAAAGTGGCCCTATGATAGAGTAAAATTCCCAGAATGGAGTCTGCAGAGTGTACACCCACAATGATCTTATAAACATACCTGCCAGGTGTCCTTTGGCTACCAAAGACCTCTGCAAAGCCTGGTCAGGCAGGCCATGGGCTCCAGGGCTCATGGACCCTGCATGGACACTATGTAAACACTGTGTGGACTCAGCCTTAAAAATACGTAGTTTCCTGCAGGGTGGAGATCATTTTGCTTATACAGTGGCCTAAACGCCTATCTAAGCCCTTTAAAAAGAACCCTAGACAAAGAGCCTTCTCAGGATCCCACTCAGGACATCCTCCTGGCTGGCAGGGCTCTGTTTCCTGGCCTTCCCACCCCTTGCTTTCTGACCTTTTAAATAAATTAAATAATCTTTTAAATAAATTTACTCACACTCCGCATCTTCTGCATGTGGCCTTGTTTTTCATCGCCATGGGTCACAGTCCTGGCCTTCTGGAATCCGTGTGGGCCCTGTACTCCTCTGAGGAGTCACACATGGGGGAGTTCATGTGTCGTGGGAGGTGGGGCCTGGTTGGCACTGAGCCACCAGGTGCGTGACCGGAAGGCCGGGTTCTCTCTTCAGTCCCGTGGCTCTCTGCTTCTTACCCGCTGTGGTGGAGCACTCTTTCCTCTGCCATCCGGTTTCCACCACTGTGGGGTGAAACCAGAAGTCAAAACAAGCCTCTGCTCCAAGTTACAGATGCCAGGCACTGTGTCTGAGGAAAATGGCTAGGATGCCTTTCATGGGCATTTTGACTTTAGGACAGAGCAAGCAGTCACATGGTGAATGAGGGAGATGAGGACACACAGCCATATTTTCCTAAGCTTGGCCTTGGTTTCGATGGCATTGCACATCATCGATCACCACAGTTTTGATCACACCTCATGAGGACATTCACCACAGTGGGCTTTCAGACCTGCTGCAGAGCATGGTGGGAATGGCAGGGGCGGTGTGTTTGGGGGGAGAGAGCACGGAGGGGGATTCATGTCAGTGTGTCTTTTACCTTGTAATAAATTATTTTCATCTAAACATTCACTGTAGATTTTGATGACCGTGTCACTCAAGGAGCAGAAGACAATGCATCTGCTTACATGGGGGGCACACGGAGGCACAAGGCAGGTCTCTGCAGTGGTGTCTTTGGGTAAAGGACTCACGGTTTGTTCAGTTAACTTCAGTCATCTCTCGCTCTTCCTCCTAACTCTGTCCTCCTAATCAGCCACTCTTCTTGGCCCTGAACTTTTAATACGGCATAGAAAAAGAAAATACAACTTGGTCACTTGTTTTTACGGATTTTTTCTGTGTTCCACGTAGATCACAGTTGTGGAGATCTGGAAGCCAGGTCCTTTTCTTCCCTCCCCCCTTCCACACTAACGATCTTCTTCAAGGCAAAGGGTGACTCCTCCCAGGTGGTGCGGCTAGGCCAAGGCTCCTGGAGTCTGTGGGTGGGGAGGTATCCAGGTGAGAGAGAGCTGGCATGGAAGGGTGGAAGACCCTTCGACCAGTTCATCCGCTGGTTGAGATGCCCTTGTCCAAACTTGCTGCCAGGCACTTTTTTAGTTATCTTATTCATTTTCATGACAGCAGCGTGGAAAAGATTTTTTTTCTGATTTAATAAATGAGGTAAAGGAGACCCAAGGAAGTCAAGAAACTATGGGATCATGACAGCCGAGTGGCAGGATTGCCATTCAAACCAATGCCCCCTGATTTCCAAGTCCGTTTGCTTGGAACACCCATCCCATGACCTCCCTTCCTGGCTCTGAGAGGCGTTAGGTCCCTGCCCTGCCAGTATTTCTCCATTTCTAAACTGGGTCAAGGGGCAGGTGCTTGTAAGACGCTTTCATTAGGCATAGGTTCCTCTGGGCTTAGGCCTGAGTTGTATCCTAAGGGTGCAAAGTAGCGAAAATGTTAAGAGGCCTGGTTTCTTTTTGCTCTCTGCGCCAGCACACAGGTAATAATTTTCTCCTTTTCTGCTGGAGGCGTCTCCTCTAGGAGCCCTAGGAATCTACAGGCACCCGGCCTGAATCCAGCGCTGCTCTTCCTCTTCCTCAGAAAGTTGTGCAGGCACAGATAATTGTCTCCCTTCAGTCTGCTCAGAACTCTCTCCGTTTTCACTAAGGCCTCCTCTAGTGAACCTGATGCTCCATCTTCCTGGGGTGGCTCCTCTGGCCCAGTGCCAGCCCCACAGGGAAACAAGAAGCCTTCCTTCCCAGGATAAGAGGGTTTTCATTCTCTGCTGTGCTCGCTTCAGAGATAAAGATTTTTGGCAGGTTTTCAAGGATGTTGCAGATGCACGATCTACTATGGCACTTTCCCCCATTTGCTTTTATGACATTTCTTCCATTCCCCATTGTTCCTGCTAACTTTTGTTGATGACAAAAGATACCCTCCATTTACATTTGAAAAAGGGTTGGGTCTGGTGTTACAAAGGCAGAACAATACCCACAGAAGCTCAGCTGGGGTCCCACTTTCCCAATTGAATAGTCGTTTCATATTTTAATAAAATGAAGACCTCTTTTAGTACCCGCTGCTGGATCTGTGAAGTCTATGATGCGCCTTCTAAATTCATTTCCACATTTAAATTCTAATATTTTCCCTTTCACCCAGGAGCAGCTTAATACACTGCAGGGAACACTTTCCCTTGATGATGAAAACAATATTTTTAAGGTAAGTGGGGCTTTTCATTTAAATATAACCAGGGGACTCATTAAGGAATATGTTCAATGTCCCCATATCTGAGTTCTTACTTCTAAATACTACTATGTATGCCTAAGTTTAAAACATTGCTCTTTGATAATTTCTGGAGTGCAAGGAAGGGAAGCAAACCCTTTGTGTAAGTTTAATGAAAACTCAGTTAGTGACATCTACATCTGACTCCTACATGATCACACATGGTGACATTACCTTGGTGAGTTTAGGTGGTCCGTGACCTGCCTTCCAGGGTGATAGTCTCTGAAACCGGATTTGTCATGACTCACAGAGAAGTCCTGTTCTCTTGGAGACAGATTTATACTAAGTAGTCATGTTGAGTCATGTTATAGGCCAGTGTCAGTTTATCAACTCACAACAAGAAATGCAATTACTATTTGTCCTGGAACACATAGCATTCTCTATGCAAAAACTTCATGTAAAACTAAATCACAACCAGAAGACTCTAAGGTAATTCCAGAAGCTGGAGTAAGGGGATTAAGGAGGCGCCCTCCCACAACGACAGCTGTCCATGCTGGTGATGTGTCTGTGATCCTTAGGGATTCAGTTCATGCTTGGCTACCTCCAGGGCAGCAGCAGCATGGTGAAAAGGCAGAGGGAAGCTGCTCACCCTATGGCAGCCAGGAAAGCAAGAGAGAAGGAAGGAGCAGTGGACAAGAATACTCCTGACTGATCATGCTCCCAGTGATATGCCCCTTCTGATCAAGCCCCACCTCCAAATGTATAAGACATTTGGGGGCCAATTTAGATCTAAACCATAACATTCTGCCTGCAAAAAGCACCTGTTTGTCTCATTATGCAAAATGCATTTAGACCAGCTCTAAGAGTGCTAAAGTCTTACCAGTTCCAGCACTGCTGAAAAATCCAAGTCCAAGGTGTCCTCTGAAGCTCAAGGCAAACTATTAGCTGTGAGTCCCTGTAAAAATCAAAAAGAAAGTGAAGCACGGTTGATGTACAATGGCACAAGGTAAACACTTCCATTCCAAAAGGGAAGAATATGTAAATAGAAATAAGACCAAAACAAGATTGAGCCCCAGTAGGGCAAACATTAATTAGGCTAGCTGGATATCTAGCACCAAAGACAGGTTATAGTAACTTGTGAGTTCCGAAGTTGTAGGCAGAATCACAACTACAGTATAGCCAGTTGCAGCCCATATGAGACGTCTCTTGGGTTGGCTGCATTTACTGTTCATGGCTTTTATCAGCAGATAATCCATGTTCCTGGCACCTACAACTTCCTGGGGCCTCCACTCTGTCTTTGGCTTCACTCTCACAGTGTCACACACTGCTCTCTGAAGGGTACATTGTCTGAACTTCCAGGTCTTCTTCTGAAATCTGGGTGTAAACTTCCTTGATCCCACAACTCTTGCATTTCACATGTCTGTAAAACCAGCATGTGTGGATAACATCAAAGTTTGCTAACACCTTGAGCAGTAGGCAGGCTGTCTAGGATCATAACTGTAAGTAGCCTCTGAGTACTTGGAAAGGAGTCCTGGGGACCCATTTCCCTAGGAAGTCCTTTTTAAGCAAAGCAATTTTAGACTCTCTTTTCAAGTAAAAGATTTACAGTTTTGCACCCTTAAACCTGAAAAGGGTGGGGTCTTGCTGATTATATAGATGTTCCCAAGTCATCTTTTTTATTCCTGTAAAAGTGCTTGATTTCTTTTCAATGCAAATGCCTTCAGCAAACATACTATCCTTGGCCTAATTTCTCAGGTGCTCCTTCCCTGATGAAGCTATGAACTTTGAAAATCACTCAGCTCTGCCATTTGTTTCTGATTCTCACTGTAGGTCTATCTAAGAGTATCTAGCAGTACCCATGCCACACCCACTGTCTTGAAATTTATTTGATCACATTATTAGTCTACTGCCTTTGATCTTGGTCTCCCACAGTCTCAGAGCATGGAAAAAATATAGACAAGTTTTCTGCTAAAGTGTAACATATGTGGCTTCTAGTCCAACCAATGGAGTTCTTGTTCCAAAATGAAACAACCAGAGCCTGGCCTTAACTATTCATGTTCATACCAGCATTCTGAGCTGCAGAGTTCTGAAAAGTATCACACATCAAGCACTGCTCATGACATTTGAGGGCCTCTCTGGTTGGCATTTCCAAACCTTTCCAAACTCTGTCTAACAGCAAATTTCAAAGCCCTTGAAACCACAAAGTGGTAAGGTATGGTCACAACAATACCCAACTCCTGGTACCATTATCTGTATTAGCACCCTCACTAGTACAAGATAACCAGTACTTACAACTTAAGAGACAAGAGGCCTGCTTTGTTACAGGATTCAGTTCATGGATGGCAGAAATGTGATGGTGGAAAGGCATAGCAGAGGAAAACTGTTCAATTCACAGCAGCCAGGAAGTGGAGAGAAGGAAGAAGCCACAAATGAGAACCTACCTTTCCAATTCATACCCTCCATGACCTGCCCCCTTTCATGAGCTTCACCCCCTCCAAACATAAGACGTTTGGAGAGCATTTTAAGCCTAAACCATAACATATACCCTCTGTCCAACAAATAGCACAGTCTTATTTACTTTTGTGAATTTAGGACTAAAAGTAGAGGTTGTTGTGAGGATTAAGTTAGTCGGTACCTGCAGACTTCCTCAAGGAGTACTTAGCACATAGGAAGTGCACATGAGCATTAGTGATGCTATTACTTTTATGATTATTATTAGCACAGGGCCTTATACCAAGCCAACCAGTATGGGTCAAAGGCATGAAAGCAGGAAGGAGAAAGGAAAGCACACTTTTCTTCTTCCTGTGGTATTGAACATCCTAGAAACAAGCATCCCTGAACTTGAACTCTGTTTCTCATCTCCCTTTGTTATGGTGACCACTTATTTTCTTATGGGGAGTCATCTCTGTGCATGGGCTTCAGAGGGCACTCAACTTATTCTCTCAGCTTCACAGTGTGTACACACTCCTAATTCGATCGTTCATATTTCCTACTTCTGGTCCATTGTGACATGGTGCTTGGAGGACTGGCCCATGACCCGTGCTGGTCCAAGAACAGTCAGATTTAGGAGTTTTCTTAGCACTCTTGGAAAATCATGTAGTATTTGCGTTACTGATTTCTTCAGATAAAAGACTGCAGCTGCTGGTGCCCATCTTTGCTGCTAATGAGGAAGAATCTGCAAAGCGGAGCTGAAGCTAGAAGCAGATACTGAACACCTCCTGATCCCTCCTTCAGCTGGGCTTGAATCCAGATCTGCTCCTGGACCCCTAAAAAATGTGGTCTGGGAAACCCTGGGGATCCCTCTACCTCTGAGGCAACTGGAAATTAAACTATTTTTATCAAAATAAGATTGTATTGTCTTTTGCAGTTATTCTCTCAGGAGGATGCAATGAAATTTCAGGGGCTAAATTGTGTCTGACAGTGCATGGATGGACTGTAGAAGAGATACGGAAATCTAACTATCTTCTATTAACTAGACATTAAAGAGGTTTATTAAAGTATAAAATAATAGTATTTTGACTTTCTTTGGACTATATATTTTTAAAGTAAAAATATGCTATTATATAAACATAGAATTGGCTTACAGTTATTATTTAAAAGTGAATACATAAATATTTTAGAATGACTCTCAGTATTAATTTCTAGTCCAATAAATATCAAGTGGTAGAATCCATGTAAATAAAGGCTCTTTGGGGGTGTCATCAATTCTTTAACATCTAAGGGGATTCTGGAGGCAAAATATTTGTGAATCTCTGAGTAAACGCTATAAACACTTCTTTTTTTAGTTAATATGTTTGGTCATTTTTAAATGAAAGAGGTTTGATGTTCTGTGCCATTTCATATGAGAAAAGTATGGTGTTAAGATGTTGGAGGAATCTTTTTAATGTGGGACAGGGAACTGAAAAAGTTTCCCTCTTTGGTATACTTCGAGCACTGAACGTTTCCAAATGTCTGAGTGCTAAAGCCTTAGTCACCAGAGCAGTCGTACAGTAGTTGATGGAATTGCAGGAGGCAGGGACAGCCAGTGGAAGGGTCCTTAGGTCCCTGGAGGTGGGTCCTCCACCATTCTGTGGCTCTCTCAGTCCCCCTGCTTCTTGTCACATCCTGGCTTAGTGAAGCTGTGACAACTCACTGAGACATGTACTTCTTCCATGCTGTCTACCAGGTTCACCAGAAACCAAAGCCAAGATTGACATCTTGGACTAAAGCTGTCAAAGCTGTGCACTAAATAAGCCTGTTTTGCTTAATAAGTAGCCCGTCTCAGGTATTTCCCTGTAGCATCATGAAGCTAATACATGTCTTTCACAACTTAAAAATGAGGGAACAAGGAGAATGTTTGAGGGTGTGGCAGTGTGACCCGTATGCAGGAAAGGGCCCCTCAGTCTCCTTCGGGGGTACTGGTGGCATGTCCCTTGGGGAAACCCTTGGGGTTACTGGCTATGATTTTTGGGTCAGCAAGACAAGTAACTTGTAGGTTAAAAACAAAAGCTCTTTGGTTTTTCTAATCAACCAAGGCAAAAATTTTGTAGCCTGAGTTCTTACAATAACTTTTTTTGGTTTATCCTTTTCATCAAAATTGTTCTTGGTTTCAGCCTTTACATGTCACGAAGCTGCTTTGAAAATGAACTGAGGCTTCCGCTGAGTGCAGACCTCGTACTTGGGTGGGACTAACCTGCCTGACGTGAGCTGGCTTTGGAAAAAGGCCTGGAGCAAACGCTGGGCCTAACTTACTTTTTTTCTCTCTTGAGTTGCCAACAGGGCAAGCTTGCAGCCTTCAAGGGGGAGTCCCTCCAGAAATCTTCAAGCAGAATGTTGGAATGACGTATTTTAATGGCTGACAGAGGGGACAGTCTCTTTGAAGAAGTGACAGTTGAGCTGAATGTTGTCACGGAAGGTGAAGTCAAAGAAAGTTACTGGTAGGTTGAAAAGTAAATGCAAGAGGCCCTAACCTGAAAACAGTTGACCAACTTGGAGCCCAGAGAGAAAGCCAGGGAGGGCAGGTATGGAGGCAGGGAGGGAGGTAAGATGGGGAGAAAGGGGAGAAGAAAGAGGGTCAGTAAGCCCTCGTGTGCTGGAAAGTTACTAAAGTCCCTCAAAGGAAGGGCGAGGGGTGTCAGATGCCCGGACAGGTAGAATGAAAGCACACCTTCTTGAAAAAAGTAGCCCATGGGTGACTTCCAGCTGTGCTAGGGCAACACCCACTCCTGCTGCTTCTAACATCCACAGCTCCTCTGTGTCCACATGGCTCAGCTCTACCCACCTCCAAGAAACCCTCTGATACACAGCTTCTTGGTGCGACCTCAGATTCAGGCTGTCTCGTGTCATGAAAAGCACCTGGGAATTGGAACTTAGGAAATCTGGTTCTGCATCTCGTTTCGGTCACTTTCATACTCATGGTGGGTCTTGCATGAGATTCTTAACCTTTCTGAGACCCTCGGTTCTGTAGAGGCGATGATGATATCTACCTTGAAGAGTCGCTGTGAAAAAATCAAACAGCATGACAGCTGTGAAGGGCATAGACGACATAGGTGCTGGGTCACTTCTGTCATAAAAGCAATAAGTTGCAGGTCTCTTCCATCATAAAAGAATATGGCGTGCTTATGAGCCTTGGTGGAGAGTTGCAGAGGGTCCAATTTATTTCTACTCTGCTCTAACCTTCCTAGGCAACCAGAGGCATTATTTCATCTCTTCCTGAGCTTCTCATTTGCACCTGCAGATACTAATAGTCCTAAGACCATGGGACTGCTGGGAGAATTAAATGAGGTGATTTACCAAAGGCGTTTGGCTTGGTGCCTGATAAATACCAAGCACTTCATATGCAGGGGCTGTTACACCCTGGAGCAGCACCTGGAGTGTGCCGTGAAGCAGGGATAGTGAGACTTCTTGATGAGTGAGAAGCTGCTTGGCTGGGATGCTCAGGCCTGAAACATAAGCAACTGGATAAGTCCATGGAGGAGAGGGGTGCAGGACAGATGGAGACACCCAGGAGGACCCTGGGCATCCAAGAGTGAATTTCAAAATCATGTGGAGGAAGTGGGCGGAGGAAGCTGATGGTGATAAAATTTGATTTTACCCCCCAGTTTTGGTGCACGCACCACACCAAGTCCATCCCCTAAGCTATAAACAATGACAGTAAACTTCTTAAAAATACAACTGAATTTCAATGAGTCATATTTCTCCCTCGATGATATTTGGAGAGATCTGGGGTCCAGACGTGATCGCTCCCACAGAGTGCACACGGCTCTAGCTCTGCTGGTACAGAGCTTGCCAGCCCCACTCATGGAGGGGGTGGGCATCAGGCTGGTTGTCCTCGATGAGGTTATAAATCACACGCACTGCCGTGCCACCCCCGGGATAGCGGGGTGCAAGCGGCCCACCATCCTGGAGTGAGGAACAGAAATGCCAAGGCAGAGGACTGTGCCCTCAACAGTGATCACTGGTGTCACGATGAGTCTCTCCCTTCATATCACTCCTCTGTCACCCACAAGGCCCTGGGTTGTAAGACATTCCTAAATGGATGACATGGTCTCAGCTACGGGCCCAGGGTCTTTCACGCTGGACACTCAGCTTTGTGGACTGGAGTTACATCTCATTGTAGAAAGTGGGAGGAAAAAACCCCTATGCATAGTATGGACAGGTTTCTCAATGCTAGGGAGCCTCTTTCTCCACCTTTATCTACAGCCCAACGTTTAGGGATGTAACAGTACCCCCAAGGGTTGTGCGGCAGATGAACTAAGTGATCATTTTTGGCAGCATTAGAATTTCTACACTGAAAATATCCTATTCCAAAATACATAGGTGAGTGAGGGAGCTCTTACTGTGTGGCAGACAATTGACTATGGGTGATCTTGGTTCACTAAATCAGTCTCTCCAGATCCCATAACTCGTCTTGATTTCTTCTCTCCTCACCTGACCTCTAACTCAATAGCATACTGGCAGATTTGCTTTTAAAGTAGGGTTGAACATCCCTGATCGAAGAATCCAACATGTCCAGTGGTTCAAAATCCAGAGTTTTTTGGATATTGACACAATGCCAAAAGAAAGAAATCCCACATCCCACCCTCTGTAAAAGCTGCAGTCAAAATGCAGGCACCCTAAAAATACTGTGTGAGATTTCTTGCAGCCTCCTCGTAGAAGGTGTGCATGATACGTGAGTGAATCTCACGTTTGGGCTCAGGGTCCTGCTCCACGGTATCTCATGACGCACATGCAAATGTTCTAAAATCTGAAAAGCATTGGAAGCCCTTGTGACCTCAGGTGTTCAGCGTGAGGCTCCTCGATGGCTCTGCTCCCCTTTGACCAAGCCACTAACCTCCCTCCAGTGCAGGAGCTCAACAGCTTCCTGGCTGCCTGGTGCTGGAAAACTGTGTTTGCTGTGTCACTGGCCTACCTGGAACCCTCCCAGGGCTTCTCTCCCTTTCAATAAGAGGCCAGCTGCTGCAAATAGACCAAGAGGCCACCTCCCTGCTGTTCCCTCTCTCTGTGCCCTATGCTCTGGCCATGTGAAGACCTCCAAGGCAGTGTCTGCCTAGGATCTCTGCATTCACTGTCCTTTCCTGCTGGAATGACCACGCCCAGCAGGAGGTCTCCCCCATCCTAATGTTTGGTGACCAAACACCACTTCCTCAGCAGTGTTTTCCCTGTACCCAAGTCACCTTTCTTAGTGACATCCCCTCTCTCACTGTGTCACTAAGTAGTTTCCCTGAAGTGGTTGCCATCTTCTGAAATGGTTTCCTTACTGTCTTCTGCCCACAAGGATACAGACTCCAGGAAGGCAAGGGCTTTCCCTGGTTCACCGCTTTGCCTTCTTTACTTAGGACAATTCTCAGTGCACAGTAGGCGCTTAATAAATGCTTACCGAGTGAATGCTTCATAGGTTCAATCCTGTGAACAGGGGATTTGGAAGTGTGGACTAGATCTATCAGCATTAAAAATGTCTGGAAATTGCTAGAAAAGCAAAGCTGTTTTCTCCTTAGCTCTACATGATCAAAAAACACTAAGGGGACCCGAGCAGTCAGTGTGTGAGGAAGTTTTTCCAGGGATTGAATTCAGGCTCAACTTTGAGAAGCACTGCTTTAGAATCAAAATATAAAATATCACCGGGCTGCTTGAACAGATAAAAAAGGTCCATTCTAGAAAGGTATTGTAGTTCAGACAACTTGCAAAGAGCTAATATTTATTTTGTAAGTAGTGTTACTTGTAAGCAGTATTAATAATATTCATAATTATATTGATTCCATTATATACCAGGTTCTGCATTTAATCTTCACACTAATTCTGCTCAGTGAACAGTAAGGCATCTATTGTCTCCATTAACTGATGGAGGCTCAGACAATTAAGTAATTCACTCCAAGATCATCCAGCAGGCAAGAAACCAAAAGACCTACTTGTCTACTTCTTTCTTCCCTTGTTTCGGGGAGATCTAACTAAGGACAGATCATGGATGTGGCAGCAGATATGCGAGGAAAATACACTTGGCATTTGATGAAACAAATGCCAAGTTCCCTCATTTGGAAATGAGGCATAGTGGTCTCGACATGAGGGAACCCTCAGAGATGGAAATAGAGCTCTCTCAGCTTGGCGGCTTCCTCTCAAAGATACTGGCTGACCTTGATAGGTCTATCAAGCTTGCCCTGACAGATCCCATCTTCTTCCACCTGGGAACAAGGGTTGTGTGGATGTTGGGAATGGGCTGGCAAAACCCTGGCCTGAGCACCAGGAAGCATGAATAATTCTGGGCTCAGAAAGTCACATGGGCCCCTTTGCCTTCGTGGAAGAGAACTGACATTTGACGGCGACGGAGATGATGATGGAAATATATAAATATATACATTTCTGAAGTCGAGTCACAGTTGTTCTCGGAACTGCACACCCTAGTGCACATAGAAAAAAACCCCAAACAGCAAACTCCTGAAATTATGCTGCAGCAATCTGGTCAATTTAACCATGAATGTTGACAGGGAGATTATATCAGCTGGCCTTTTGATTCCTCCTTATTCTTTGCTTGGTTTTGATTATTATTACATTGATCCATTCCCTTTTAGTCCTTTTGTAATATAGAAGCAAGCATTCGAGGAACAGATCTGCTTTCAAGTCTTGAATGTAGTCAAAACCAGTGTTGTGTTGGTTTCACTGGAAGACCATGCCTTCACGAATGTGCATTTATGCTTGGAGATTTCACCCACAGACTCCAGGTACTGCTTGAGGGTTTCTCCACAGAGGCTGTTGGCTTGGAATCTGAGGGTTAAATGTCATGGAATTAACAGATTTGTGCTCTAGGTCTCCGAGAAAAAGGGTACTGTCTGCTTCTCCTGCGCCCCAGCCCTGAGTCCTCCACACAGCGTCAAGCCCAGGAACTCCAGAGATCTGGGGATCCCCGACATTACAGTGACCTTGGGAGGAGAAGATGGACAGCAAAGGGGTGTTCTGCTGGCCTTTGATGGCTCAGCCTGGGCAGCGCGGTGACCACATCAGATATCAGACCACATCAGATAATAAGACCACATCAAATAATCAGATCGGGATTGTTGATTCTTGCTTTATGTAAGCAAGGAGATGGGAGACTCAGGGTCCCCACTCCAGCTCCTTCTGCATGGGGTCCAGCTTCTCTTCCAAATGCATCCTTGTCACCCCAAATCTACAACCCAGCCCCAGCCCCATGGGAGAAACAGGAGGGGCCTGCAAACCAGTTGTCATCCTCTGGTTGCAACAGAAGCTTTGTCTTTTCAATGATGTACTGCATGCTGCGTAGCAGGAGAAATCTGGGGATGATAGCAAGGGTTTCTTTTATTTATCACTTTTATCTAGTGGTCACCTGAGCTTCCTGCGCTCATAGGCAGGGCTTTAGAAGGTGATTGGGTTGTGGGAGTTGTAGCTGACTTGCTGCCTGGAAGGGGTGAGGTCAGAAGAGGCTGGTGGCAGGTGCGTGGCCCGGAAGTGACTGTCTCTCCCCACTTCCTGTCTGTTGTGCTGTGAGCAGCACTCCTCCACCAGGTGCCTCTGCCAGCCCACCCTGGCCCCCCTACGAACTGTGACCAAAACAGACCTCTCCCTCTTTAAATTGGGGGTGTCATGCATTGGTCTACTGTCCGTTATGTTTCTCTCCCCACAGTTCTGCTCTTCTGCACTCTCTAGGGCCTCTGCTTTGGGTAGAGCTGAATGGTAAGGCCTGAAAGTTCCCATGATGCTACAAGATTGCTTGGCAAGCTTCGTTCCCTTTCCTGCCTCTTAAGCAGATGAAAAGGACTGAAGAAACCTTTAAGTCTTCCAAAAAAATTTAAAAAGGCCAGACCTCATAACCCAGTGGTGAGGAGGTTAGAGCACACCCTCCACGAGGGCCTTTGATTTCCTTGTGTGGGAACACCCGTCTCCTCAGGCTGGCAGGAGCTCAAATGTGACAGTGTGTGCAAAGCCCCAGGCCTCAAGGAAGAGAGACAGAGCTGCCAGGCTCCTCTTTGGGTGCCCCTGAAGGACCCCGCAGACAGTCTGGGTATGGTCAGTTCAATTCTTACTCCCAACTTTCCTCCCCTCTGGCCTAATAAAAATGACCTTGCGGGCTGAGCTCGCCAAGTCCAGTCCTGGGTCGGCCCAGCGACTGTGCTGGGTGTGAGTGCCTGCTGTTGGGTGCCACATTGGCTCCACGAGGTGGAAGGGAAGGCGGCAAGACTCCCATCCTCCAGACAAGGACCTGAGTTCTCAGGCGGTCACGTGACTTGCCCAAGGTCACCGCTAGTGTCCTGGCTGGAATGCAGATCCTGTGGCTGCCCTAGCTACAACCTTGGTCCAGCCCCTCCCAGCATGGAGCGCTGTATTTTTACACAGGGCAATTTTAGTCACTGATCCACGGGTGATAAAAATACTAGTGAGGGAGGTCACTCCACCTGGACGGCTGCTTCCCAGGCCTGGAAACGCGTGGGAGGCAAGGGGAGAGTTAGAGTGACAGCAGCCCCCCTGCGTGGGGAGAGGCGAGGCGCTGGAGACATTGGGACAAGTGGAGCGTAAGGAGGAGCGAGACTTTCCAAGCACAGCCCTGACACAGGAAGGTCCTTGCAAGGACACTCTCGATGGTTGGACTGAGTCATCAAGGAAGCACCATCATTTTCTCTCCCCCAGCTGGGAGGCAATCGAGGTGCAACTCGAAACAGTGCAGCAGGGTCTCCCCTTTCTGTCCCCTAACTTAGCCACACCTGCTTCATTTTGGCCTGGGAAGCCCCAAAGTACTATTTTAACCTTACAGCCAGCCTCCCCCAGGGACATTCAGAAAGCCACAAGCCAAAGGCACCTGGTAGAGGTTTAAATGTACATTTCATTTGAAAAATGTCTTGAGCAAGGAGAGTAGTAGGGGCGGTTGGTTAACTCAGAGGCTTCTTGAACAACTTCCCTCCTTCTCTCCACATTATCTTTAGAGCATGAGTTTCCTCTTTGGGATCAGATAATTTTGGTCCCACGCGGGCCACCATAGGCAGCCTCTGGCACCCCATTGTTAAGCACGTAAGTCTCAAAGGGACATCTTTCTCTTCATGAACTATTTCTTTTTAAATCAGGGAATAAAGTCTTTCTACAAATCTAGCAGATGTCCCAGGTGAGGACTTCTTCATCAAACTTGTTTTGTCCTTGGCTCATACAGTCCGTACCAACAGGAATGGCATTGCTGTCGCCAACTTAGTGTACCGGAAGCCTGGAAGGGGATTTTCCTCCAGGTCAGCTCTGTCCAGGGGAGACACCCCCAAACCGAATCAGCACAGTGGCAAGGAAGGGGAAGGGGGAAAGGGTGTTGGGTAGGTGAGCAGGAATCTTCTACGATATCACACATCATCCAAGACTGCTGGGAAGACAAGACGACTCGTGAGTCCAGGCACCAAGCTGCCCTCACTGCTGCCTCTCTGTGCCCATTGTGACCCCTTCCTCCTCTCCGCTCAGAATGTCTTCTCCCTGGTGTAGCTCAACCAGCACCCAAGGGGGCATCTCAGCGCCAGGGTCACAGTGGAGCCCTGCGAGTTCTCAGCCTCCCGTGGATCTGTCTCTTACTGATGGTTTTCTCTCATGGGGTCTTTTAGTGTGCTTTCCTGAGATTTCTCTGACTGTGAGCTCCTTGCGGGTGGTGATCATAATCAGCCGGGCCCAGGATGAGAGGTTTCTGTGGAAGGATGTGAGACTGGTAAGCATGAAGATTCAACTCGCACGGTCTGGGCGCTCAGGGTCTCAGGCATCTCTGGAGTCCGCCAGGTGTGGCACCTAGCTGCAGAAGCGCGTGTCCCCCTGCCCTGGAACTGATATGACACAGTGCGTCCGGGGACCCTATTTACTATGATGGTAAAAAGACAGAACACTGCAGTAACCCTTTTAACCACTGTTAGGAGTGGATCTCAGTGGCAGGAGTACATTCCCATTGTTTGCTCATTTTACTGCATCTATTGCCAGAGTTTTAAAATTTCCCAAGTTGAAACTCTGCACTTATTAAACAATAACTTCTCATCCTCTCTTCCTCCAAACCCCTGGCAACCACCAATCTACTTTCTGTGCCTCTGAATTTGACTGCTCTTTATACCTCATAAAGGTATTTATGCAATTTATGACCTTTCGGAAAGTGGCATGGTGTCTGTTTCTGTCACTTGGTCTGGTGTCCAAAAGTTCCTCCACAGTGAGGCATGGGTCAGAATTCCATTTCTTTGTAAAGCTTACACTCCGCGGTATGTGTGTGCCACATTTTCATATTCGTTCCTCCACTGATGGACATGGGTGGATGACAGAATAATTTTGAAAATGTGGGCAGTTGTTTTGAAGGGAACAAGAGATATCATGGTAGCCACTGTTGATTTTTCTATTGTCTGGTTTTGAGGCCTGTAATGTTTTCATTCTTTTGTTTTGATCGGTTTTGTACTATTTTGTTTTGTTTGAATTCATCATGTGTGAAGGTGTGGACAACTATTTTGAAGAAAAAAAGAAACATTGTGGTAGCCACTGTTGGTTTCCTGTTGTTTTGTTTTGAAATCCTGTGTGGCTTGTGTTGTTTTGTTCTGATCTGCTTTGTTCTGTTTTATTCTCTTTAAAATAAAATTTAAAAAGAATAATGTTGCTGTAACCTTCCAGGTATAAATATCTGTCACGTGTTTGCTTTCCATTTTTCTTATTTATACCCAGACATGGAATTGCTGGATCATAAAATTCGGTTCATGATTTCAAGGACCCACCCTAACCATAACACTAACCCTGTGCCTGTGGTACATTTTCTTGACTTTTACTAATAGTAGCAAATATCACACCTTGGAGAATGAATGCAGTTTTTTTTTTCTTTTTTCTTTTTTTATTTATTTAAAGAGAAAAAAGAAAGGAAATAAATAAAAAAAAGCAGTAACAGGGTACAAATAATACAGAAGTTCAAGAAAAAAATACAGTAAGAAATCACTAGCTAATAGGTTACACATTGTCATCTTAGAAACAGTTGTCCAAATTATAAAATTAAAGCATATAAAGTGGACATCATACAGTGAGACCTCAGACAGTTCCGTTCAATGATCCAACAAAAGCTCAGTAATATGGTTTTCCAACCTACATACTCAAACATACATGCAGTTATATCCCTTAGACCACCTTCCTTTCCTCTCTTTTTTACAATAACAATTACACTTTTTGAGTTTTTTTACTCCCACACTTCTTATTACTGTTTTTGAAAAGAATAAAACCTAACGTGACTAAACAGAACTGAGTCGGTTAGAACAGAAGGATGGGCATAGTACATGATGTAAAAATAGAATATCAGGTGATCAAAAATGGTTACCATTGTGCCTCTTGCTATTTTTAAAGAGTTGCTTATATCATCAGGTATAATAAAATTGATCAAAACAGTACAGTACAAGACCAATAAAACCTACACTGGAGACCTCACAGGACTTCAAAAGAAAATAATAGTCAAACCATAATGGGCATCATAGTAAATCTTATTGCCTTCAAAGTGGTTGCCTATACCCTCAAACTTGATACTATCAAACAAAATAGAATATAGTAGAATCTGACAGAACAAGATGGGGAGAGCAATACTGGGGTTTAAATCAGGTTAATAGGAAAACAAAAAAGTTACTATAATATATCCCACTATTTTTTAATTTAGTCTTTCCTTAATTGAAAAAAATAAGAAAAAATAGATTAATTTTTTTAAAAAAGGGTGGAGATTAAGATAAAAGAGGACATTATAACAGAACAACACAGGTCAGAACCTAACAATTTAAGCATCATTGTGTTTCACCCCCAGATAATCTGACATAATAGCAGTCACCATAGTGCCTTTTTCCTTGAATTATTTGAGTATAATTTCATATACTGTAGATGAATGCAGTTTTTAATATCCACCAGATGTCTTGGTGGCCTAGGTCGTGATCATAATCAATCAAGCCAAGATGAGAGGTTTCAGTAAAAGGGGTAAGTCTGATCAGCATAGAGACTGAGAGCTCCTGGCCTAAGCCGGGCACACCTGCCTTCTGAACACTGTCACCATTATTTGTGGAGGGGCCGTCAGCAGGTTAGGTGAGTTTTGTCCTCCATAAACAGTGGTAATTAATAGATGGTACCGGTAAAGCTCGCCCTGACAGTGTAAACATCCAATAAACGCATAAATTCTAGGATGATGTTAACAGGCAAAGGGCTGGGCCCAGACTCTGATCTCAGAAGCTATTTTCAGAGGGAAGCTTCAAATGGCACCGTTGCCAGTCCTGTTGAACCCTTGCTGAGCCTCTGAAGTATGTACCGCTCTGCACAGACCTCACTGCCTGTCTGGGTTTCTCCCACGTGGGCTTAGCTAGGGTTTTTCATTTCTACTGAGAGGAACTGCCTCAAACTGGAGTCAGAAAAATGGGGGATGTATCTGAGAGATGCCAGAGGACCCTGAAGAAGCTAAGCGCAGAGACATGGAGGCTGTAGCGCCTGCAGTGCCTCACGGCTACCTGGAGCTGTCTGCTCTGCTCCTCTGTTGGTGGAGACACTCATTGTACCCTCAGATCCTGGGTATTGTGCTTGTTTGAGGAATCTGAATCCTAGTCCCAGTGTCTCAGGAAGATCGGAGCAGCTCTCACGGATCAGGAGCTCCTCCTGTGTGAAATGGGAGGGGAAGGCTCAGTGGAAGTCCCGCAGAACAAACCTGGCAATGTATGTGTGTGTGTGTGTGTGTGTGTGTGTGTGTGTGTATGCCTGTGTTTTCTCTAGATCATACTAAAAGACTTTAATTCTTTGATTTTCTTTTCTTGGCACCAGGAATTGAACTCGTGATCTGGTACTTGCTAGACAGGTGCTGGGCCCCTGGGCTATATTCCTGGCAAGATTTTAATTCTTAATGTGACTGCTTTTAGTAGTGTTTAAACCCATGCTCACTCCTTGGTTAACCAAGACGTGCTTTCTCTTTGGTTGTCAGAAGTCCTGCCAATAAGCTGGGTTAAGGAAAACCGCAGACCAAGTTCCCCCTTTGTATTTCTTCTCAATCAAAATATTTCCCGTGTTCCCAATGCCATCCTCATATGGGAAGAGTCCGGAGTGCAGCCTGGATGGACACGGGTTCTTGGTAGTTTTGCAGACCGATAACAGAAGACCTGTTACTACAGCTCGGTGGATGTGTTCCGCAAACACAGAGGAAGGGAAATCCATGAGGGGAGGAGGAGGAGGAGGAGAAGGAACCATCTTAGCAGTTTGGTCACTGACATCTTGTCATCTGTCAGGACTTGGAACTCTACCACGTACCTACTTGACCACTGCTGGACCAGAAATGATGAGCACAAGTCATTGTGGTCACTTTGGTTTTCCAAATATAGAAGAGAATCACTATAGAAGAAGAAGCACAGAAGCATGTCTGTGTGTCCAGATATCTCTGCTTAGCCAAGGAGGCAAAGCCCCGGAGCACAGTTGTTAGGGTCACCACAGGGCTGCCCTGAATCTCAAGGCTATCAGGAAGAGGGAGATAAATGCTCACAGCTTTATCATTTTCTACAACTCTACATGAACTAGATTCTCACCCCTAAAACCTGTAGAAATAAATGGCTTGTCCGTACTATAACCATTAGCAACCGTTCAGTTCCAAATTGTTTCTTCATGTATAGACACAGGGAAGTAAAAGCGTACTTTTCTACATAAAATTATCTTTGCTGAAGCAAACTAATCCAGCAGTGCAAGTCTGTACTCCTTTCATGGCAATAGATCTTAGACATTTTCTCCTGTCAGTGCCTAGAATTCATTTATCTATTTACTTATTTGTTGTAAAGATTTTCGCAGGGAGCAAACATCAGTTCTTGTGAGGCTCAGAACTCTTATTCTTCAAAGACTCAGTAATTTTGTATGAGTATTTTGTTTGTGTGGACTTTTTTTATGCAGGAACATCTATTTAGGAAGTTAGGAATGCCCTTAATTGCATACTTTCCTCATTTTCTCCTCTCATGCCCTACACTTGTGGTGTTTTAGTAAGGAGATGTGATTTTGAAGGCTTCGGTGGTCGGCAGGTGAAAAGCTTGTGCCTAGGGTGTACAAGGCCCCGGGTCCAACCCGCAGCACCACAGAAAGAAATTTTTAAAAACTTTTAAAGATGATTTTGGGTCAAAATTCATTAGTGGCTTTTGTCCTTTCTGGCAGCTGCATGTCTGTTTGAAAACGAGCAGCTCTCCGGTTCAGTGTGGTGCTAAATGCTGCAGAGTGCCAGAGGACTAGGAAGGCTGAGAAAGGTCCAGAGCTGTAGGTCTGAGGAGACTCTGGGACAGGGCCAGAGAGCTCTTCTATGCTTTGTGCACTGTCTTTTGAGTTTCCCCCTTGTTTGGTTTTGATGGGAATTGGTAGGGATGGTGTGAGTGTGTGTGTGCGTGTGTGTGTGTGTGTGTGTGTGTGCACGCACGCATGGATGTCTCATGCATGAGTGTGCATCTGAGGAAAACTGGCCAGACAAGCATGAGCTCCCCAGAGCAAATGCTGATGCGTGCAGAGCCCACGGAGGGAGCCAGGTAGAATTTCAGGGTCACCAGGCAGTAGGAGGTGTGACCCCAGGAAATTAGGATAAAGCTCAGGACAGAGATTGGAGGCTATTTCTGTGCTTTCATGAATCTGGAAAATTGATTTTTTTGCCAGTGCAATGATGCTTCGGGCATCTCTGACTAATTAAGTGCCCCTGGGCCCCTCAGCAACCCATGCTGTGACTTCTGCATGAAACCCCACCAAGAAAAGCAGGAGATTCTGGCGAAATATGATGCTATCTATTATTCATATGTGTAGGTCACAGACATTGGGAAAGAGCTTTCATTTCAGATGGATTCTGGTTGCCAGGAAGTGTGTGTGAGGTGGGGGTTAGGAAGTGGAATTAAAGAGAAGCAGATAAAGATTCAGGGCGAATTCCAGGCCTTTTGCTGCTGCTTTCAGAGCCCCATTGCTGTCTGCAGTGATAGGAGCGTCAGTCTGTGTTGCCGAGCACGGCAGCCCATCCTTGAAAAGCTGCTGTTCGCCAGCGCTAATTTAAGCACAGTGTGCTTTCCCGAGGATAAATGTGGCTGCAGTGTGTACACTACCCCACGCCACGGAAGACCCAGCATCTTCAGTGCCACGGTGCTCCCTATGCCACATTGCTCGTGTGCTGCTCCCTCTGGGCACGGACTGTGTTAGGGGCTGCAGAGACCCCCAAGAGCTTTGCATCAGCACAGTCCTGTATGCTAAGCACCCTCCTAACATGCAAAGCCCTTGCCACCCATGGTTCTCTTCTCTAGAAACCCCTGGGAGGAGGCATGGATTGTGCTCTCCCTTCTTCTCCTGCTTGGGAAAATGAGCTCAGAAATGGTAAAAGAAAAAAAAAAATTTAAAAAAAAGCAGCCAGGTCTATGAGGATTAGTGACAGAGACTCTGGAACTGGGTTCAGATCCAAGCTTCACCCCTTGTTGCCTATGTGACCCTGGACAGGTTACTGGATATTTCTGCCCTTTGGTTCTCTGTCCTGTAGAGTGAGGATGGCACTTCTATCTCTAGGGATTATTCACAGATGAATTCTAGTACAACATGCGGAGCATCCAGAGAGGGGCTTGGCACATACAGAGGTGCCAACTGAATCATGCAGTGTGCCACATTCTAACCAGGACCAAAGTTCCAGTCACACTGGGGCTGCCACTCCACGCTGCATGGCCTGAGGCTCGCTGTGGAAGAACATTTTTCTCCCCTGGAACAAGCGGGAGGCAGTGCATGGCTGAGATAGACTCATCCTGCCAGGTTAGGGAAGGAAGGGTGCGAAGGGGCTTCCAGCTTCTGAGCCCTTGATCTGTGCCAGGCAGGTTTTCAGTCTTATTTTATTTTATCATCACTCTTGCCCATTGTAAAGTCAAGGGCAGGAAGTTCAGAGGGAAAGGGATTTGCCCAGGGTCAAGCAGGCAGGAGGAATAGAAGACAAGACCCAGAGCTGCCCGACAGCAAAGCCACTCTTTTCCTGCTCCGGGGATGGACCCCCCAGCCCACCCTGAAAAGACCCAAGAGATGAGCTGGGTCAGAGAAGGTGTGAGCTGTTCTTGGTTTGCCTGCTTTGCTCACAACTCCTTCTGTCTGACTCCTTAAACTATTTCGGGGCTGCCATGTCACTCCAGTCCCCCTCAAAGAGCCCCAAGGAATGTGCAAAAGCCAAGAGAAACCCAAGGAAATAAATCTATTACTGGCACCAGTCCTTGATTTGCTATTATGACGTCCATTCTGTGAAGAAGTGTTTATAGCCTTATAAGGTTCCCAGCACCCGGAGCCGAGCTGTCTTCCAGTACATGATATGAAGTGCCATCGCACGGCATACGGCAGGGAGAGGTGGGAGAAATTCTTGGCCAGGGAAAGAGAGAAAAATTAAAAAGGGCCTACTACGCTGAGTCACCAGGCGAGTGGCGTACGGTGGACCACACGGAGGCCTGAGCCAAGATGCCGTCGCCGAGTCCGTCACCGGGAAGGGTTGCCTGGATAGATGTTCCTCCCTGGGAACGCGTCAAGCTGCAGCCAGAAAAGGGTGGGGGGAACGCCAACATCCTGAACATTTTAAGTTCATCAGTTATATTTTTATACAGTTAAATTGAGTACAAAAGCAGAAAGAAGAAAGTCATGTGTGTGCCAGCTTCCTCGGGCCTCCTGCAGCGCGGGCTCCCTGGTGACGTGCTGGCTGCCCTGTCCTCTGCATCCTCTTGCAAATCCAGCTGGAGTCACCAAGCCTCAGCCCCAGGACTCCAGGCATCCAGTGCCTCAGTGTGTCGAGGCCCTACAAGGACCCACGGGCCACGTGCACTGAGCACCCCGGGTTTGGAATGAGGGGGTGGAGGGGCTCACTGGTGTCATTTCAGAGCCAGGTAGCTCTGAGCCGGAATCAGAATCAGCTGCCCTCTGAGCCCAGAAACACTGCCTTTGGGGATGTGTGCCACCACAGCCCCCCTCCCCCCCACTGCTATAGCTAAAGGGGACACAGGTCATGTGGCCCAGGGCCGTAAAAACTGGGTGACTTGGGCAATAATTTGATAAGCTTGAGACAAAACAATGAACCTGTGTAGATTCACAACCTACTCTGGAAGAAACTTAGAAGGTTCATGTAAAATTGTGGACTTTTAAATTTATTGACATTTACCCCCTACCCCAACACATGCGTGCGCGTGCGCACGCACACACACACACACACACACACACACATACACACAAACTCAGGTGACTCTAATTAAACATAAATTGGAAACCACAGAGCTCATCTCTCCTATTTAGTCCAAAGCAGTGTCTTGGACTAATGGTGACTTGCTCAAATCAGTGGTCCACCAGAGAGTCATTCCCAGTGCTCTGTCTGGGTTCCCTTGTCCATTAATTGATCAACCAACCAGCAATGTGATCCTATAAGTCAGAGACCTGCTTTGGTCTGATGGAGGGAGGCACTGGGGCATCTCAGATGTTCACAAGACTTAGGATCATCAGAGAGTGTGCTTGGAAAAGACGGTGCGACCCCAGTTAACAGTGCTCAACATGCGTGCCAGACTCTTTGCTCTCAACAAGTAGGATTTAGACAGTTAGGGAATCACGAATCCAACCCAGGATATTTTTGGGAAGAGACAGAATGGATAAAAGTGCGTCTGTGAGATTGGATTTGCTGTGTCAGGACCTGAAAATATTCCAGTGCGAGGAGTCCCCCAGTTAGAGATGAAGGAGTACCAGATGAGCTTCAAGGAAAATGAGTCAGATTAAGGAGAATATAGAACTTAAACAGACCACCTGCAATGCGCACTTGGCATTTTGTGGGCTACCAGATTTGCAGCTTCTTTCCATATTTGAGGAATTTTGCCTTTCTCTACCCGTGGAGGTGGGAGGAGGTGGCCATTCCCCTCCGCACCTCTGGATGCTGGTGGCCCATTCCATTGCCCACTCAGCCTGTGCCTTGAACCATCACTATCTGGAATTCTGATGCTCAGTGGTGCAGGGGTCCTTGAGCAGGGGCTGTACTCAGCATGCATCCAGCCTCTTCCTGGGATGTGCCCTTAGCTGTGGTCATGGTAACACAGGTTCCCTGAGCTCCTACTCCTTGTCCACACCAGAGACACCCTTCCCATGGAGCCTGCGAGCAACTCAGGGCCTGACCAACAATTTCCTTCAGTGCCAGGATCAGTTTCTATTTTTTTGCAACTAAGAATCTTGACCCCGAAAACTACTATTTCCTCCCTGCAGGAATTTCTCAGCAATTTTCTATTTGTTCTGTCTCAGACTTTGTCTTTAGTGAGAGGCCATTTCTAAGTGCTTCAGCTGGTCCAGTCCCCCCTGGTGAGGTAGCTGCTCCATCCCTTCCGGTTTCAGCCCAGGGGCTGACAGAATAAGCAGGAGCACCTGGGCCTGGCCGTGCACTGGTCCTCAGCCATGCGCCGGGGTGAATTGTGTCACCTCTTTGAGTCCTCACTTGCTTGACTTGGGAAGAAAGGTGATGAGCGCTGATCTCTAGGGCTGGGGGGAGGAGGAAGCATAAGGCCAAATAGTCCAGTGTCATAGAACACATCTTGTCATTGTGCCTTTCTCCCCCAAACTCACGCATTGTAATTCACTTTAAATTCCCAGTTTTGCCAACTCCCCAAAGTGCACATCCCTCTTCTGCACTGCAACGTCCACCAATAAAATATTACTGCTTTTTAAAGAAAGGACTACACCTCACAGCCCTCTCCAAACTGAAAGGACACCAAACCGACGTATAAAACTTGGATCCTTTTCAGCAAAATTGGTTTAGAATTGCATTTTGATTCCAGTTCTGTCCCTGATGGAGGATTTTGGCTGGGTTAGGACTGTTTTATAGGAACTCTGGGCTGGAGGCCTCTCTCTCAAGAAAGACGAGACGGTATCGACTTGGATGGCCTGGGCATTTCCCCTAAAACTTGTCTGGGGGTGGAAAGGAAAATGATCTCTTTTAATCGAAACCTCCTGGGACCTGACCTACCAGAAGCAACGAAGCTGTCCCTGGGAAACTTCATCCGTGGGGAGGGCGCCAAAAGCTCCTCCCTGTGAAATGCCAGGCCAGCCAGCGCTTCCTGGGCAGGGCAGGAGCACAGGCCCAGAGGGAGTGGTCCGGGTGCAGACACCTTTTCTGGAAGGGATGACCTGCCAGATGCCTGGGTGAGGGGGCCACAGTGCCCGATTTCACTCAGAAGCTGTGAGACTGATGGTCAGCTCCCATGAAGGATGGGGAAATGGCCTTTTCCCTTTCCCCTCCATGGCCCAGCAGGAAATAGCTAGAATTTCTAAAGCTGATTTTGATGGATGATTTGATGCTCTTTGCTGCCCCACCCCACCCTCGCCATGGTCTCTGTGCTGCGGGGCCCAAGGGCCTTCTCCAAGGCCCAAGTGCGATTCTCTCTGCGTGCACACCTCTCCTCCTCCCCGTGACCTCTCAGGTAACACCTGTCACTCTCTGTGTGGGGGTGACCGCTGTGCGTTTTAGTACACGTTCTATCTTGGTACCTTTCTCGGCCCTTGCTTGACTCTTTGGCGCCTTCCTTTATCTCCGTGCTGCCTCCCAGACTACCAGCGTCCTACAAGTTTCCGCTTTCTTAGTAAAATCCTGTTCCGACCCCCTGCTCTTTTCAACCACCACCACCTCTCTCTCCCAGTGCAGCCACCAGCTGAGATTCCTCCTGGCCGCTCCCTTGGCTGGGCCCCTCCTGACCTGCTCCTGCTCCCACCTCCCCACCCCTGAAACCTCACATCCTGATCAGCCCCGTTTCCAAGGCTCACGCCAGTCACTGTGGGTCAGCAGACTTTGCCTGTGATGACTTTCCCCCTTGAAACTCTCTTCTTGGTTGTTACTTGGCTCCCTCCCACCTTGTTCTGGCTTCTCTGGTGTTTCCCCTTCCTGCCTTGGGGCTGCTGCTGTCCTGCTAACTTTAACTCCTGGTGCCGCACACACGCGACAGGTGACAGCTGCTCAACCACTGACGCTCCCAGATTTCATCCAGCTCTGGGACAGAAGTCCGCTGGCTTTAAGGCCCCTGAACTGAGGTTCACATCACAGTCAGGCTGGGCAGGAGTGTTACCAGCCCACATCGTTTCGCTGTTGATCTGCTTACAGGCTGGTTATAAAATATCTGGGCAAATCTGCAGCAAGGGTTCTAAGAATTATTATTATTTTTACATGAAGGGATAGAATGTCTCTTTGTCTCTGTCTTTGTCTCTCTCTTACACACACACACACACACACACACACACACATAGCTCTTTGTCCCTCCTTAGTTTCCTGCTTGCAGTATGGTTGGTGGAAGGTGTGGTGTGCAGGCTGAGGCAGCCATGTTGAGACCTGGAGGCAATGAGCTCGGGGAGGAAAAGCCAGCATGCAGAAAGTGATAAACAGAAGAGGCCTGAATCCCTTGTGATGCCACCAAACACCTCCCTCCATAGCCGTCGTGCAAGATAATTAAATGGCTTATGGATAAGTTAAGCCATGGCTGGTTGGATGTTTGGGCATTTGCAAAAAGCAATGCACACTGCAAGTCAAGCTGTGGGGATTTTTCCTGTTTTGTTTCAAGCGATCTTACATTATCCACGGCTTCCTGTACTCCCGTACCCCAAGAACTTCCAAGTGAATAACTCTAACCAACTTCAGTATGAGAGGTAACCTCTTAGGTATTTATTTAATATTTATTAGGCACTGTTCTGGGTGTTTCATGTGTTTGCATGCATCTTTCCCAGAGTCTAGGAGAAAGATCTCACTCTTGACACCATTTTACAGGAGAAGAGACCTAGCAGAGTTAGCTTGCTCAGAATTCATAGAGCTGTATGGGTCAGAGCCGTTGCCCGAATCCCATTAAACTGATTCCAGAACTTTCCTTCTGTACTGCTCCAATCTGCTTCCCACTGCTAGAGTTCAAATGTTAAAAAGCTTCATCCTTCCTTTTTTATTCAGATGTAATAATAATGGTAATATATCTTATTACTGGTCACAGTCTGTTTATTCCAATTGTTTCTTCAGCCTTCTTTGGCAAGGAACCCCCAGAAACAGCCCCCAGAGTGGTTTCAGACCCCTTGACGATCCATTGTCTGTTCACACAGACATGCTCCAGTTTGATTATGTCCCTGTCAAGCTCTTCCTTGGACCCAGTGCCACACACACACACACACACACACACACACACACACACACACACACACGTTCTTCCCGGTCCAAGAACCCCAAGGCTGACCCCATTCCAGGGACTCGTAATGGTGGCACGGGCCAATCCTCCACCCCTGCTATGGGTCAGACTCTGCTGGGTATCTGACACCCTCCAGAACTTCTCAGGGTTTCTGCTAACTCACGCTGAAGACAGAGACAGTGCCTGTGTCTCCCTGAGGATGTGGGATACAGACCGTGCAGAAGCTGTCTGCTATCTTGGAAGTTCTTCACCATTTTGCGCTTTAAAAATGGCAGATTTTCCTTTCTGCTCAATAATAGCTCCCTGTTTGGCTTCATATAAAAATAGGTTGGAAGCGATTTGCCATGGAGGAAAATAGAAACCCTGGGAACATGCCCTGTGTTTATGCCATGGCCTCCCCTACTCCCCAGCTTTCTGCCAAACACTCCCAGGAATTTGCCAGCCTCTTCTGAGAAGTGTGGCCATACATTAGCTTTATTACTTACAGCAGAGGATAGCGCCGGGAGAAGACAGAAGCTGGGGCTCAGAGGCAACCCACCCGCTGCTCAGAGCCAGGGCAATGGGCTGGGCACTGGGTCCAGGCTGGCCCAGGTGCTGCCCATGGTGCCCCAGACTCCCTTTGAAGATGGAGTCTAGGAATGTGACTCTGGGAACCCCACAGGAGCCTGCTGTGTAACGGAGGACCTGGCCCTGCATGCCCCTGGGTCACCCTGAGCCCACAGGAGCTGTTAGGAGATCGGTCTAGCGGGGAGCCCACTGGCTGCAGCTCACTGCGGGCCTGGCCTGAGCCCCTGTGGGGCTATGCAGTGAGAGCGTGCACGCTGGGCATGGGGTCCCCCCCTGCAGCCTTTCTGTCCTGCATTGTGCCTGTGTCATGGCTGTGACAAACCTGGTTCCCTATTCTCTGTGTATCCCAGAGCTGCAAGGGGTTTCTGTTACAGTTGGTACACTGTGTCAACTTGAGAAGATTAGAAGTTTAACTAAGAGACTCAGAGGGAGCCAGGGTTCTTATTTGTAAACATCCCACCCTGTGCAGAAGGGGTGTGAGGAGATTTTGTGAGTGCTATACTGGCCCTGGAGGGGGTGGGGCTGTGTATAATACAAGGAGCCCCCATTTTTCTTGGGCTGCTGCCTTGAAGTGTTGCCCCAGTGCCAGGCCACCCTGCTTTGCAGAGAGCTGACTATGGACTGAAACCTCCACAAACTCTAAGCTAAATATGTCTGCCCTTCCCTAATTCTGGGTATTGGGTATTTTGTCCCAGCAATGAGAGAAAAGTAACCATGACAGTTTCCCAGAGACTGTCTTAGCCTGCAGTGTTATCACAGGATTCTCCTCTGGATTCTCCCCAACCAAAGATTCCTGTGTGAGAATGTGTGTGAGTGAAAGTGTGTGAGCAAATGTGAGTCTATGTGCAATGGTGAGAGTGAGTGTGCATGTCTTTCTGTGTGTGTTTCTGTGAGTGTGTGAGTGACAGTGTGTGTGTGTGTCTTTCTGTGTGTGTCTCCAGTTCTCAGTGTTCACCAGCAGCATGCTCTGCTGACTAGGCTTCAGTGTCTGCCGTCCACTTGCATGGCTAAGGAGTGAGCCACCTTAGTAGCCTCAAGGAAGATGAGGGTCACGCTTTCAGGCCCTCCCACCCGCTCGAGGCTCAGCAGAGAGCTCCCAGCTGTGTTCCCCGGTCCTGTGCTTCCAGCCCTGGGGCTCCCCCACCCCTTGGAGTTGCTGGGGCTTCTGTACCATCTTCTCTCCTTTTCCCCAGCATCTTGGAATGCGACTCCTGTCCTCTGCCAGAAGACGGAGCTTGAGGACCCTCCTGTCCCGCACAACAGCTGGGCAATGCTGTCCTGGGTGCCGCGGGGCCGGAACTCAAGTGGTTTAATAGGCGAGAAAGATGATGCCCCGAGAGAAGGGGGGACAGGATGGAGAGAGGGGCACAGCACAGGCTCCCCAACCAAGGGTAGAGCAGAGAAGCCAGCAGGACTTGCTGACTGCAAGGCCGAAGGAGGATGCTGTCTCCCTGCACAGGGTCATCCAGGAAACCCCTTTCCTTCCTAGTGAAAGCAGAGAAAACGCCAGCAGCCAGGGTGAGGTCCCTGGCAGGAGAGAGACTTCCCCGAGAGGATGCAGGAGCAGAGAGGGCGGCCTCAGCGCCGTGGTTCATGGGGCTTTTTCCTATGCCCTGGGCACAGCCGATTCCCAATGCTGAGAAAGCCCTGGCTCTGAACAGCCCCACTGCTGGTAACCAGCTGCCAGCTTCTCGAGATGGGGAGACACGAGAGGTACAGGGCAGGGCTCCAGCCACTGCCCAGTCCCCCAGCTGGCAGCACGGGCACAGGCAGACCCTTGGCATCCTTGGTCACTTGGCCTGACTCCAGCCTCACAAGTCTCCCACTATTCCATTGTCCCTCACTGGGTGTCTCGGGGTTCCCACAGGTGAACTACCAGGATCAGTCTCCAGTAAGCAGGTGGGATCCAGCAGGGCCTGGTGGTGCGTACCTGTAATCCTAGCCTTGGGGAGGCTGAGGTGGAAGGATCCTGCATGCTAGCCTTGCCTAGGCAATTTAGCAAGGCCTTGTCTCAACAGCAAAAATGGGCTCGGATGTAGGTCGAGGCCAAGGACCATGTTTCCCCCAGAGAAGAGACAGGAAGCAGAATCCACTAGTTGGTGACTGTTAGACCTCTCCCTCCGGTTAAAACTTTCTGGGTTCAAATCCCACGTGTTTGTAGAGCAGCAGAGCTACAGACCACTGGCGAATGTTCCACCCTTTCTACCTTGCGCTCTCTCATCTATGAAAGGAGAACGGCTGCCCGGGCCCCAGGAAGAATCATTGAAATTATGTGCACGAAGCCGCTGGGGCCCTCGTTTGCCTTCCCAGGTAGACTGTGCACTGTGGAGCCGGAAAACACAGGGATGCGCATGGCACCCCACACACAGCCCAGCAGGAGAGACACCGCCTGCTCTGTGGCCACACTGCTGTCTGCCTGGGAAAGACGTTCCCAGCTCAGGCCTCGGCTGTCCCATCTGTGAGAGAGGCACTTGCCAGGGTTCTCCTGCCACTCACATTTTACGACCCCGATTTTCAGCCACCCTGGAAGACACTGGGACCAAGGTCTGGGGAACCGGAACCGTTGTGCTCCTGCTCAGGGCTGAAAGCTTTGTATTTCCTCAGCTTCTAAAACAAGCTATGTGCATGTTGAGGACCAGGCATGAAAGGCACAAAAGACTCGGGAATGGACATTTTGGGGGGAAATGTGTTGGTGCGTTTTTTAAAATTAGAAGACCAAAGAGAGATGGAAAGTGGAAATGGCCTTATTCTTATGATCCAAAAGTGACATGTGACTGTTATGACCCATTCTCAGGTCACACAGGCCCCCGGAGGATGGTTCCGGGAGCCATGGGGGCAGATGTACTGCTCTCACCGTCTCCCTCTCTCCTGGGTGACTGGGCCCCGGGCGAGCTGCCTCATGCGCAGCTGTGGCTTTCCTGAGGTACTGAGTGTGTGGATGCCCCGTAAGAGTAGACTTATCCTGTGGATGGAGAGGTACCATGGCCCTCCACAGTGACATGAATGTCAGAATCCTCCACAGCCAAGTTTGCTCTGGTCAGCAGGCGGGGCAGTGTTAGTCCTGCTCTGGAATCTGGCCAGCTACCCCCTGGTCCCTGGAGCTACTGCAGCTACCCCCAAATAAGTGAGGAGACATCAGGTGCTCATCTGGCACAAGAGAGGGAACCCCAAGATCTATAGGGAGCCAGGGATGGCCACCCAGGAGGCCGCCAGGGTGTGGCTTTCACTCATCCATGCCACAGCTCCTGTGGAGGGGGCCCATTTAGGCTGAGAAGACAAAGAGTCAGAGAGATTAAGGAGCTCGCTAAAGTGTAAGCAGCCAAGAAGTGGAAACCCTGAGTTTAGACCAGGAGAGGTCTGATCCCGAAATCTTTGGCCTTCCTGGGAAACCACTGTCATTTCAGGCTGGAGTAGATCTGCCTCTGACTCAATTCCTTACAACTCTGCTCATTGCCTGTCTCCCAGTTCCATTGCACCATGCATTCTACATTGGAACGGTATTGTAAGAAGATGAAATTCATGAGAATATCTTCAGTGTGCATCGTGGGACATACACTATATTATGCCCAGCATATTAAACTTAACTGTATGACAGTTCAAAGGCAAAGGGAGAATATCAAGCAATATTATATGAAACACCAGAGAAACAGGATCCAAGGAAAGAATTGCGTTTTACAATGCAACTTCTTAGGGCAAGAAAACAAATAGGTGTAACCAAAACTTCTACTCCTAAGCCCAAGGCAGACATGACTAATGGATCTCAGAGCTTCTTCTCTAGTAGCTGGAATGCACCCCTGAGCGCCTCTCTCAAATATTCCTCAGGAAGCAGCCACCAATTAATCTGGAACCTTCTTGTCATCCTGAAAGGGCTGTGGAGTGAGCAGTGTTTTGGTGGTGAACAGTCAACTTATGGGATGAAAAAAGCTAAACAAGCTGGGAGAGGAGAAGAAATTTAGAAATGAGGACCATCCTGGTGCGAGTGTGTGTGTGAGTGTGTGTGTGTGTGTGTGTGTGTGTGTGTGTGTGTGCACCATGTGTTGGTAGGGGATGGGAAACAGTCCTTGTGGTGAAAGGTCTGGGATATCAGTTCGGGTTAGAAGCGAGAGGGCACCGAATAATTCTGTGAAGATGCTGTCAATTCTTCCCCATGAAGCACGTGGTCCGGGGTTGTAGGACAGCTGTCACAGCAGGGCTGTGGGGAAGGTGAGGAAAAAAGGGAACCGGAGTGGGAGAGCTCCGGGAGTGCAGTGCAGGACTTATTAGCATTCTAGACCACAGACAGAAGGTTCCGAATCCTGAGAGTGGTCAAAGGGGCAGGAGAAGTGGGCAGGGAGGAGAGAGGGTGGTAGAGCTGAGGGGCAGTGGTGGCAGGACTGGGCCTTGGAGAAGGACGAGAGTGCAGGAGGAAGAGCAGGAGGCCAGACAATGGCGAGGGAGGACAGGACCATGCGGCAGCCGGGCAGTGTTCACAGTGGCCGAGCCTTGGGCTGGGATCTGGGTGTCAGCAGGAAGCAGCCAAACAAAGGTCTGCAGAGCCAAAGGACCTGGGGCAGTTGCAGCCTGGGCAGGAAGGAAGGTGACAAGGGTAAGACTGAAGAAATAAGAAAACCTAGGTGCAGTCGGAGAGCAAGGCAGGGAAGCCTTCATCACGTGTGCCTTGGGCAGATAGCTCTGTCTGCGACTTGTGGGACAGATCGGCACTCAATGTTCTGCACACCAGGAGGTGGTGGCATGATCTGGTGATAGCCAAGGAAGGATGACATACACTCCAATTCAGGTTAGATGCCAGAAGTAGAGGAGTTGGCATTAGTTCAAGATTAAAAATGAGCATGTGACCATAATATGGTGTCTTTATTCATGTTTACAGCAGCACAGCTCATAAATCAACACCAATGGATAGAGCACATATGGCCTGATTACACCATGGAGTACTACTCAGCCACAAAGAAGGAATAAATGGGAGTCATTTATGGGAAAATGTGTGCACCTTGGTACCATAATGCTAAATGACTAAATCAAACACATATGTTAAAAATCACATGATTTCTCTTCTATGAGAAACTCAAGATACCAATAACTCAAAAAGCAAAATAAAAGACAGATGGTAGGAAATAGAAGGTAGACTGTGGGGATAAGAAGGGGGTCTGGGTATAGAGGTAAGGAAGAAAATGGAGAAGATGACAAAATAAAAACGATTAAAGTGCAAGACATATATATATACCAATTTCTCAAGATGAATGTAACTGTTGTGTGTCACAAATATGTACCAATAAAAGGAAAAGAAAGAGTCATTGTGGGGTGGTAAATAAAAGAGCAATCAAAGATGGGGCTGAGACACTGGATAGGTTAAGAAAAACTGAAAAAAGCAGATGTCTCTATACTACGCCTCATCTGCAAAGGTTTCCTGCCATTGCAGGGGAAGTACCAGGTCACCACCTTTGCTTTACAATCCGATTCTTCTTGGCTTATCAGAACTCAGTCCTTACCGCGTTAGAGGGCATGGGAGGAAACCCTCATAAAATAAGAAGGATGCTATTCTCTTCTTGTACATGACTGGGACAGAGAATGTGGTCACAGTGTTTCTAAAGTGTGATTTGGCAAACTATCAGGAGCCATAAAAATGTTCGCACTCCATTGACTAAGAAATTCTAATTCCAGGAGTGGACCCTAAGGCGAGGCTCGCAGAGGAGCTGAGTGATTCTGAACGTATGTTAATGTCAACATTACTTACACGAGGATACCAAGTGGAAACATCTTAAGTGTCTGGAAATTGAGACTTACTTACAAATGATGGGACGTTCCTACAATATCATGTTAGGTAACCGTTACAGAAATAAGGTTTTAGTGGAATAATTAATGACTTGAAAATGCAAAAGCATAATACAAAACCATAAAACAATGATGACCTCCAATCTTCTGTAAACAAGCAGAGAAGTGAAAACAGGGAGGAAATTGTCTGATGCTCACAGCTGGTATTAAACGCCTGCCAGCATTCGAAGCTGTGGTTGGATCTGTTGCTTGGTAGATTGTGAGACCCAAGGGCACAGCAAGCAACGAACGACAATTCCTGACATCCCGGTTCCTAAGTGGGTGTGCACTATTGATGGTAGGGTTTGCTGAGCAGATGCTGGAGGACACGCACAGCTGTATGGGCAGACAGGAGCGAGTGCACTGGGGAGGACCGGGGAGTGCGAGGGGGTCTCCCCGCATCCCACCCCAGAGGTGCCGGCAGCATGCAGCTCCGTGAGAAGGCGTTCGGCTGGAGTGTCTGGGCGACCCCATTGCTCTGTTCGCTGCAGGCTTCTTACCGTCCACCTTCTTGTCCAGGTCCCTGACGGTATCTTCAGTGACTGTCTATTTCTCACTCATTAGAGTGGACATCTGTTGTTTACACGGATCCTGAATCTGGTTGGTCTTCTGCCAATAGCGCCTTGGTTTCCTTGTGAAGAGGGACCATGGCTCTCTGCCAGCCCTGTCATGACTCAGGGGTGCAGGCGTGTGACACTGCAGCAAATGTGACACTGTCACACGCCTGCACCCCCCAAGCAGCAGTAGACTCAGGGAAGCGCCGTTCACCCCCTGCCTGCGTTTGGGAAAGCTAGGGCCAGAGGTCAGGGCGGCGAGGGAGCAGGTCTGACATGCTCTTCCCTGCTCTTGTGGTGCTGACCTGGCCTTGAGTTTGCCCTGAATGGGCTGAGCGGGAGGAAGACAGCACTGAGATGACAGCCTCGGGGATGTAGGCGCCCCTGCCCCGGGGGGCCTCCCGGAGGTTTCCGAGGTTTCAGAGTGGGATGTGTAGGTGGAGTGCAATCATGGGGCCCGAAGGGGTCTTATGTCACATCAGGAACCTGTTCAGATTTATAAGTGAGCACAGAATTAGCTCATGATACTCACTGTCCAGCCCAGGAACCAGAGCACCACCCACGTGGTCTCTTTCTACTTCCGGATTCCTGTCCGCTCCTTACAAACTGAGATTTGTTTCTTCCAGTTCTGTTTTCCATACTTGCATTGGCAACTCACGTCTGTGTCCAATCCGTGGGTATGTACGTGCTTGCTTACCTTACTTAGGGTCGTATTTGGGGAAATCATCTGTGTTGCCATGTGCAATTTCAGGGCACTCTTTCTCCAGGACACAGTACCTCAGTGGGTGCCCGCAGCTCTTTGGAGTCACTCTGTCTCCAGCCAATGCAGGCTGAGGTTATTTTCTGCTGCTTGAAAGAGTTCCGATTCATCCAGCAAAAGACTTAAGGTATCTATTTCAAGTTTAGAAAAAAGAGAATGAGAAGGAAGGGCTGATATCTGGGTTTCATTATGCTTACTGAGAAGAACAGAATGAAGGACCCCTAGTTTGGTGGTGCAATACACCAAAATCTTTGTTGGAGGCACCATGTATACTTTTAAAATTTTTCTTCTAAACTTTTCTCTGTTTTCTGCTTTAATATGTATTATTATAATAAAAATCTATTCTTTTATTTCTTTGGTATCAGGAATTGGACTCATGGCCGGGGGCAGGTGCTGTGCCACCTGAGCTGTATCTCTGGCCCTAAGAATCTATTCTAAATAAAGACTCGGGGGCCCCTGCTCGGGACAGAGTCTTCCCATTTCCTGGTTTCCCCAGAGCTCTCGTCCACCAAACCACTGGCCTCCTGGGCGGGAGGGTCCTTAAGTATTGTGGCTCCTGGCTGCCGAGTGGGCCTGCTTTGCTCCGTCTTTCCCCTGCTGCCCTGGTTCACTGGAACCGGGGACCGAGGCAATGATGTGTTGGAAGTGGCAGTGAGGCGTTTTGTTCCCCTTCTTCCTTCACAGTCTAAGAGCCCCCACCCCCTTACAAATGGGTAGCTTTGAGCCCCCAGCTGGAACCCAGCCCTGTGAGTCACACGCATAATAGCACTGAAGCAGCAGAAAATAGCACCGAAATACTATCGGTCTTTATATAGGGTGCCTTAGAACTTGCACTGCGGTGGAAGAGGTGATGAGACACTGGCTCCCAAATAAGGGATAAGGCAGCGCCGATTTAGAAGCCGCCAGCAGGAAAAGGCCTCCCAAGTGATCTAATCCAGCCCTCCCTCCACAGATGCTGGCGGTGACTCAGAGAGAACCCAGGGCATGTACCAAGGTGGCGCCCTCAGGTCACAGTAGGGCCTGGATGGGGCTGGCAGCGCCTCGGCCTTTCTGCCCCGTTGCCTCAGCTGTGGAACAGCCTGACGCTGCCGCGTATGTTGAAATCACCAGAATCCACATGAAATGACTCCAAGTTTCCCTCTCATCCATGTGTAGGATGAGCTGGTGGCAGCAAATGTATGGGAAACATCTCTGCGTTACAGGGACAGCAGGCATCCATCTGGACCTCCGCAGGGTAGGTTAGGACCGGAGGGTGGAAGAGTACCTCGACTGCTATTAGGAGCTCCAATATACGAACTCCTTAAAACAAGAATGGAATGGTGAATGCAGAAATTAGAATGAAGATTCTAAGACGCAGGTCAGACCGTCTCTCACCAGTGGCAAAAACCGATTGTGGAGCCCTAAAGCCATGCACCGATGTCTCAGAGATGAGGCGTTAAATCACTGCACCCTAGAAGGAGGCCCTGACAACCAAGAAGACCACCATGGGGCTTGGAGCGCACACTGTCGTCTGAACCCCAAGATGGATTAAAGCAGGTCTGTGTTCTTTGGGAAGAGCCAAGCAGGACCTAAACTTTTGTTTCAAAATTTAAACATTTGAAGCAAAAGTGCATTTGGATTTTTCCCAAAGATGACTGGAATGTCACTAGACATCCTGTTCCTTTTCCTGATCTCTTTTAGATAAATCGTGTCATCCTGTATACAAAATGATAGAAGTCAAAAATCACCCAAACAGCTGAAAATAAAGGGCAGGCTTTAGATGTTACTGCTGCAGGACTTAGAAAAATGGGTCTGTATAGAGGTTGTCTAATGAGCAAATGTGCTCTCCATCCTACACCATCCTCTCAGGCCCACAAATGTTCATTTATCCGTTTAGGCAAAATTTTAAATGACTCACCGAGACATAAACCAGGGAGATAGAATGGCTGGGATAGTGAAGCAGAGCAAATATTTACACTGCAGAAGGGAGCTGGTTTGCTTTGGAAGTGTCTTTGAAACAGGATAGGAGGACAATCAGCTCAAGCAGGTGGCCAGGGCACCATGGGCTGGGGGAGGGGTGAGCCGGTGTGGATGCCGCAATAAAAGACATAGAAACAGGAAAAATAATGAGTGATTTAGGAAAAGTACCTGGTTCTTAAAAGCATTTTTTGTGCAAGTGATTTTGAGGGACTATGTATACTCTAAAAAAAGACATTTGTTGCTTATCATAAATAGTTCTGAATCAGCCTCTGTTCCGCAAACATTTACTGAGCATCTACTCGGTTCTGGGGAGTCAGAGCTGGTGAAGACTGTTTCATCGATACATGATGCCAATGGTTTCCATGAACGGCTTTTGATTTTCCTGGACAACACCACTCAGGCCGCTGATCACCTTGCTGCAGTGCATGTGATGCTCAGCCTGGGTTGCTGATCAGCTGTGCCAGGTCTGTGGCCAGGTCCTTCCTCGTCAGCCCAGCCAGCTGTGCTCCCCCAAGGTTGCACTGAATCACATGATAACTAATCTTGCTACCTGAGCTCTAAACTGATAGTCATTTGTAGACATACCTTTGACACCTTTGATCCAAACCACCAGTGACTGTAACTTACTGGAATACAGGAAGCATTTTGCAACAACTATAGTACAGAAAAAAACAAACTGGAGTTTGTAGTCAGGGGTTCTCAGCATCTCATCTGTAGGAAATTATCCTGCACTGAGATTCCAGGAAGTCACTTAGTTTACCAGAGCCTTGTTTTTCTTATCAGCAGTGCAGCTGTGAAGGTAGAGGTGGTCACTTATGCACCCCACTCATTCCCCTTGCCATCCTCAATGTTTGCCATATCATCGGTGGGGACCCCGATCCGTCACTCAGGACCAAGCCCCAAGACATCATTAACAAACACTTTGCCCCATTTCCACTTCCACTTCCAATGAATTTTAACATCCTGCCTGCTCTGCCTCCTGAATGTTTTCACTGTAAGTGGCATCTTACAGTGAAAACATCTTACATTACCACTGTCACCAGGCTGCCATCACTCACGTGGCGTAGCCTGTGAACCTCCTCTCTAGTCACCACCTCTTGCCTCCTCTCACTGTAAGGTTCAGCGGGATCTTCCCAGAGAACAAGGCTGGTCCGAACATTGGTTTTATAGATCTTTTTGTGGCTTCCAGTTGCTCCAGACCTCAACATACCTTCAGTGTTTCTATTAACCTAATGCAATCTTTTTTCACCTCACACTATTCTTTCCCTCACTACCTTCTGATGTTCTAGTCACGTTGGTTTTCTACCTGCTTCCTGAGCACCCTGGAGCCTTCACAATCCTGTCCTGCTCATTGAATACCTCTCGTCTTTTAGGACTTTGGTGAAACCATCAGATGCTCAAGGAAACCATTGCCTTTACAAAAGAGATTCAGCTCCTCTGTATCTGTTCCTACTGTCTCTGCACTTTCCTTCCTGACACCAATGTGGACTGGCAGGATCTTCCCGGAGCTTGTATCTCTCTTCCTCATAGACTGTAACCCAGAGAAGATGCTTTGAATTGGTTGTCCTTGAATCCCCAGCTATTAGCAGAAAGTATCTCTTGTATATCACAGGTTTCTAGGAGGTAGCTGCTTTCAGCTACAGAAACTCAATACACACTGTGTTAGCTACTTTTCTCTCACAGTGAAAAAATACCTGACACCCAAAATGAAGGAGGGAAAAGTTTATTTAGCTCACAGTTTGTGGAGGTTTCAGGCCATAATCAGCTGACTCTGAGCAGAGAGGTGTGCCAGAGGGGCAACAGTTCATGGCAGTGGAAGACAGCAAATGCAACAGGAGAAAACAGGCAAGAGTGCAGAGAAAAGACTGTTTCTGTCCCTTATACTGCATGTAGGCCACACCCACCCTAAGCTAGCCTCCTCCTAGCACCATGCATCAGTCCCAGTCTTCACAAGCTGCACCCAGGATGCATGAGGCTTTGGTGCGGGGGAAAGAACATCCAGACACAAACCACAGCACACCCTGCTTATAATACATATTTTGCAACACAGCTTTTCTTATTCTGACGTGAAATTCATAGAGTACAGAGGGTACATGAACTCACAGTCCAAAATAAATCAATTACAGTGTTGTGAGACCAGGGGCGATCAAGAAGAAAGTAAATGATAGTGAAAGGACACAGGTCTAGTCTGTAATTCTTTGAGCCAAGCACATGGAAAGCCATGTGTAAGAGTCAGACACACCCACAGAAAGGGTCTCCAGCAGTGATGCCAGCATCAGCTTCACCTGTCAAGATTTCTCCCTCCACCATGTAAGTTTTTAATAATAGTAAATGACCTTCAGTACGCTATTTTTAAAATGATACAGTCCTTGTGGTTTCATACACATTGCATTCCTGAAAAATTCAGTGTATATGAAAACCTTGCAAATAAAAACAAGTTAAATTTATGCAAAATGAAATTTAATGTTAGACTCAACTCTAAGCAGGTGTTTCAGCAGATGATTGAAGACTACAATGAATATTTAAATAAAAATATTACAGTAATAGGCACATTGCTAAGAAATATGAGATATATGTGTTCAAAGTGAAATGAAGAATTCTGAGCATTTTGAGCGGAATTAATAGCCATGAGTTTTTCACTGCAATTTTTTTTTTTTTACTTTTGCACTTACATTTTTGATTGGTCAAACTTTTCTGGTCAAAATTTTTGACAAATAAAAACACGACTGTGTGTGCTCATTTCCTTATTAATAAGATTTGGTGCTGCATGGCTTCTGTTCTTCCCCAAAGTCACAATGACCATGTAGAGTGAACTCTGAATCCACTCAGAAGATCAAGGCAGCAGCAACATCAAAGCTTTATAAAGACCCTCAGGAAAGGGAACGTCCAGGGCTGCTTCAGACAGCTGCAAGAACGATGGGATAAGTGTATTGGAAGTGAGGGAGTATTCTGAGAGGGATTCATGAGAGTGCATCTTTTACTGTGATAAATATTTTCAAATTTAAATGCACTGAATTGTTTTTATCATACTCTGTATGATAATGGCTGGGACATTAGAAAGTCCATGGAACATGGACAGTTTTTCATCAGGCAGGGAGCAGCTCACACACACATCACAAAGTGTCTAGTATCCTGCATCCTTATCTAATAAACACTTTTATGATGCTCTTAAATCATTGTGACAACCAAAAATGTCCCCACAATTTTCCAGAATATTACCCCAAGGACAACACTTCTCTTACTAAAAATTAGTGACATGAAGCATAAATTTATATCAACTAATGATTAGATTTTATTTTGCATGTGGTAGAAGCTTTTAAAAAAATCTTGTGAATAAATAGGACAAAATTTTGACAGGACAGTTGATTTCCGTGAGGTCGGTACAATGGGCTGGTTTCGTTGCTGAGTCTCACTTGACCAGGTCAGGCTAAAGCTGCACATATGTATGACATTATCTTTTGCTGGGTGTGTACTAAGTAGACGTGTTTATTATTTCATGTCCCACAAATAGGAGTTGAACATATTCTAAGCGATGGACTATGTCAAGGGAAGCGTCACAGAGCCCCTGTCAGGCAGTTACGCTGGGAAGGGACACAGTGCTGAGGCGGAAACAGAATGTATTCAGCAGTCTGGCAGTGAGCACAGCTCATAAAAAATGACTTTCCCTTAAAAACGGTTTTACAGAGTTGTGCTTTTATTAAAAAATCTTAGTTTTCCTCCTCAGAGAATCATTCTGCCGCAGAAACAAGCAGAAGCAAAATGAATGGGGTGACATCCAAGAAAATGACTCTGGAGCCATAATGTATGTGTCCTATGCGATAAACACTGTCACTTCAAGTAAACTGGCGGGAGTAGGGTAGAAGCCTGCTACTCTGGAAGTCGTTTTAACACTTCTCAGCTCTGCAGATGTAGGTTCAGAAAAAAATCACAGCTGCGTCGACATGGAAACAGATTGCTGGAGTCAGCCCGAAGGGTGACAGGCGTGAGCGTTTCTGTTGAGAAAACATTCCCACCAAAGCCTCTCCACCTCTGGGTCTGATGCCTTCTCCAGCTGGGGATACGGGACAGAAGGCCAGGGCGCTGTGTCATAGCAACCTGTGGAAATCCAATTCTGACGCCAAGAACCATCACCCATTCATTAGGCCAAGAGTCTTCCCCAAACATGAAAAGCCAAGCCCTGGGCAGATGCTAACTTATGAGAATGTGTAAGGTAGGATCACGTTCTCAGCCACATCTGTGGCAGATGTAAGCACATAAATAGGTACAGATAGGCCAACATCTTTAATTCCAGGTGTTCAAAACAGGAGATGTTGCTGCTGATTGGAAGTGGAGACCGGAAGTTCTGCCCAGGAAGCTCAGTGAAGGTCACCATGGAATTGTCAGTGGTCAGACTGAGAGCCGAATGATAACAGCAATGTTCACAGCACCTCTTCTCAGACTGTCTGCGTTGGGTGGGGTGGGTGTCTTTATTGTGCATCTCTGTAGAATTAGAAAGTTAGCCGGAAGATATCCGTGTTTCTCCTGTCACTTAGTAAGGACACCCCAAGTATCCTAGCAGGCAATGTGGCGGTGCAAAAACACGGGACTGGGAAGCTGGTCCTGGTCCTATCTAAGATTCTTTCTACTCCAACACTTGACAGTCTCCATGATATGACAACAGCAACAAATCTGTTTCCGAGTCTACTATATCTGGCTCTACCACAGAGTGGCCGATCTCTTTTCCTTTCTGGGACCATTTCTCTTTGTTCCTAAAGGGAAGAAGTTTATCTCAGCAACTTATCCTGGCTCTAGAACCACAGATTTTTTAATTAAATTTCACAAATAAAATTGTATTTCAAATACACTAGGGGGACCCCGTGGTGAATTTTAAAAGTAACCATGTAGTGGAATTCTTTCCCAAGACACACGCATCATTTTGGATGTTACTCTTTCCGGCTGGGTCTCCCTGCCTGAGGATGGGTTTCCTTCAGGGGGGCAGGCCAAGGTTTTAGACATCACTATCGCTGGCTCTCAGTGAACCACCAGGGTCATTGCTCAGGTCGCATGCAATGCTGCAGACCACCAGGGAAAGGGTGCAGATGGACACTGGGGAACTTCTGGAGGGTCCGTTCTGCTTCGGAAAGAGACTCCTTCCTGTATCTCCATTTCACTTTGCTCTTCCGCTTCCCCACCTTCTCCTCCTCCTTTACATCTTTCTTGCTCTCCCTTGTTTTCCTCCCTTCTTTCTGTCCTTCCCTTCTTCTTTCCTTCAGTCACCTGCCCCTTTTTGTTCTATGGAAATCTTGACAACATTCCAAACAAACCATTCCCATTTGGGAAAGCCTTAGAAAGCACAGCTCTCCCAGGGGTAGCATCTATGGAACGGTGGAGGGTTTCATGTTCATCTCTTTCTTTCAAAAACAGAAAAGTAAAGGAAGTGAGTGATGCTCCTACTAATTCAGAAGCAGCTGACGTCACTGAGTGGGTATCGAGGGCCAGACGCAGCAACCCCCAGAGGCAGGTGCTGCTGCGGTTCCACTGATTCACCGATGCAGAAAGAGTGGCGTCTCATCGGAAGCCACAGGGAGCAGGTCACCCACAGGGGTATAAACTGGAAAGAGCCCACGGCGGAAGTCGGGGGGCTCGAGTGCTGGTCCCAAACTCCATGCTGACACATCTGCCGCTCAGGGAGGTGGTGCTCACTGTGAGGTGTAGCGGAGTTTAGAGTATGGACACACCCAAGGGCCCCGGTGTCTCCAGCGAAAGCAAGAGCTACCTGCATCCCTGGCCAAGCGTCTTGCTGACCACAAGCTGAACCACTGCCTGTTTCTTTACTGCTCCTCTATGGTGCTACTGTTCTCCCAAGACTTTTCAAGCTGGGGCCCACAGGATCCCTAAGAAACCCTGAATCTTTCAAAACAGTGGCACAGGCATTGTTTACGCATGCTTTTGTGTCTGGGTCTGTGTGGCTGAGATGGCATTGAAAGAAAGTTTGAATGACCTGCTAGTAACCCATATTCAGGGGATTCTCATGAAAATATAATTCTGATTTTTTGGGAAGGATCAGAAGCCTTGGTGCTGTGCGGCTTCTCCTTCCTCCTGCTCACTGGCTGAGTCTGACTGGCCCTCAACGACCTCTGGTCGACCAGTGGTCCTCACACCTGCTTCCAACACATAGACTGCTTTTCTGAGCTTGAATCTGCAGATGTGCAAACCTGTGACCCTCTGCTTGAAGTCAACCACGGTCCTTTCTCTGGGACCTTGTTGAAAATGCAAATTCTCCTGGGACAGGCATCACAAAAAGAAGTGAACAGGACAAATTCTCCCCTACGTAGTCAAGGAAAGGCAAAATGAGCACTCACCCAGGCCAAGGCTGGAGCGTCTGAAAGGGCGAGGAGTGGAGGTGGAAGAGATGACCTGGCTTATAACGGGCATGCAACACATTCTTACTGAACAAAGGAGAGAAGAGTGGTGGGGGATGGGTGGGTGTTTGCAGCTGGGCTGTGCAGGCTCCAGACATCGCCAGGTGACCTTCTCTGTGCACCTGATGGACACTGAAGAGGTCTCCTGCAGCCCAACCTGGACCCTTATCATTCCCCCATTTCCCCAGCTGAACGTGGGGCCATATGCCCTAAGCTAAAAGTGATGACAACATCCAACCAAAGCTTAATTCATAACCTGAGTTCCAATTGCCACTTTAACCCAGTGGAGGTGAATCAGTGGCACGAGTGCTACAGGGGGCTGTTTGTATCATCAAAAGCTTTAAAGTTTGCCATCGTTGGTGTAACCTATTTATTATTGCCTTCATGGCACGCCAGGATTTCTTCCTGTGAGAAGATGTAGCCCAACTCAGGCTGTGACTGCTTAAATACAGTTTGGCTCGGAAGTCAAGTGTGACCTGGTGCTTCTCACTCTGAGGTGTCACCATGAGGGTGGTAGCAGGAGACATTCTGCTACAAACAAAAGAGAAACCCTTGTTGTGGTTTAAACCATAGAAGACAAACTTTTTGCTTAACAGAAAGTCTGGAAGCCGTGATGGTTTCCAGTCCTTTTCAAAGGCAGGACATGGCTCCACCAGAGTAGCAAAAGACCACTTCCCTGGCATGCTCCTTACTTTGATCCTTACACGAAGGGAGGAAACCCTTCGTGTGAAGTCCCTGGCAGATTTTCCTGTATGTTTTACACACCAGAGCGAGGTTCTGCCCATTCCAGCTGAAAGGCGAGGAAAGCAAGAAGGAGCCTCTTTGGTCCTGTGAGTGGGAGGTGCTGCAGAGCAGCGGGTTTGAGACTGCTGCCAGAGGGACAGCTCGCAGTGCCAGCCCTCTGACCCAGATGTGGAGCACAAAAGGAGGTTTCCTAGGAAGTACTGTCTGAGGAAGTGCTGAAAGGGGAGCCAAGGGAGCAGCCTGTGGAGGCCAGTGAAGGAGTCCAGCCAGGGAAGGTGGAAGCAAATCCTGCAGAGAGTGGTAGGACCTTAGAGAAGTGGACAAAGCCTGGTGAAAGAGAGGGGTGTTATGGCTCCTATTTAGATGGCCCCCAAGGCTCTCATGGGCTCATAGGTAGGACTTCTGGAAGGTGATTGGATTATGGGGCTTACAACTGATTTGCTCTTGGACCGTGGTGTCTGATTGGAAGAGGCAGCCCCCTGTGGGTGTGGCCTGGCAGGGTTTATCCCCCTCCCTGACTCCTCCTTTCTCTCTCTTCTTCCTGTCTGCCTTGGTGTGAGCAGCTCTGGTCTGCCAGGCTCCTCTGTCCTGCTGTCCTGCCTTGCAACCAGCCCACCATGGACTGAACATGAGCCAAAGCAAACCTCTCTTTCTTTAAGTTATTGGTGTTGGCTGTTGTCTCAGTGACAACCAAGTGACTAAGACAGGAAGGATAAGGCCTGGCTTCCAGGTGAGGGACTCATCAGCTGCATGGGAGAGGCGGTTTGTAAACTGGAATGTGAGAAAGAAAAGAGCTAGGACAAGGCATGTCAGACACGGAAGGACCTCACAGGGTGCCCCTCCTGTGGACTCAGCTCTCCACTGACCCAGAGGCCAGGCAAGTGGCCTGGTGTGGTGAAAACAACCTGAGACTGGAAGCCCAGAGACTCAGCCTCATGTGGGCCTGGGACTGATGACTCCATGTCCTGTCAGTGCTGTGGAAAGAGCAGCGGGGTTACAGACCTGGACCTGACATTTCCCGTGGTAGCTGACAGAACCTCTACTGCTACCTTTGCAGTAGGCAGCATTGATTTGGTTTGTGCAAATGCTATTCGACTGACTCTAGGACGAACCCTCTTGAAAGATATTTCTCCTGTTTTCCTCATCGTGCCTCCTGAGTTAACAACAACATGAGTGTCATTATGTTGACCCTGGGTGTCTTAATAGAAACTATGCATAACATCCCCATTGGGAACTTTTCCTATTTAGTTCCTTAGTTTCAGCACAGGTTCATGAAGGCCCTGTGGCCTTGTAAAGTCACAGTGTAGTCACAGTGCAGTACGACAAGCCTGCCGGATCCTGAGGTGAGAATGTGTGTGCAAGTGACTGATGAATGAAGTGCTCCCAGGTGAAGCCAGAAGGGCTAGGGAGTAGCTGGACAGGAAGAGCAGGGGCTGAGCAAGGCTGCAATTTCTGTCAAAACTTCCAGAATTCTGCTTTTGCTTCTTCCCATAGGATGCAGCAGACCTGGGTTCCAGGAGTTCCAGAGAAGTCCCCTGAGCAGATGCATGGAGGAAGAACACCCCAAGTTTAGGAATAAGAGCACACATGAATGGCAAAAGCATCTGTGATGGGCTGTCCAGAGCATGGGCTATTGCCTCCGAGGTGATGCTCAAAATTGTTTTCTGCAGACTGCAAAAAGGACTCCACTGTGATGAGTGAAACTCCGAACTAAGAGTGAGCACCTAGACATTGTTACAGCAATTTGACAGTCAGCAGAACTTAACAATTTAAAAATTGGCTTTATTTTATTTTGTAATGTGGTAATTATTTAAGATTCTAGTTTACAAAAGAATCGGTCTGCAACGTGTTAGAAAAAAGAAAACTTAGTCGTGTATCGTAGCAGCACTGGGCAGGGGTACACATAGAAATGCAGCTCTTACTAATGGAAAATGCCCCTTTCTTTCACTCACTCCTTGCTGTGGCTCCAGTATGAGCAGTTCCTTTACCTCATTGTGAAATTTCATCTCTATTGTGGGTATTGACAGGGTGGAAAGTGAACCTGACCACAGCGTTTAGAAGTTGGGCACTCAGGACAGGACTGGGATTCGATGAGACCATCAGGAGAGCACCCCTCAGCTAAATATTGGTGACTCCAAGAGAAAAAGGAGAGAGACCAGAAGGCCACACAGGTGTGTGGCCCCATCCGCCATGTGACACTCTGAATCACCCTGAGTTTTGCCGGGAGGAAGAGACCTCTGCCTCAAGTGTCAGTCATGAGAAATGGACTGATACGTTCACTTAAAAATGTCTATTTCATTTCTGCCATGAAAGAGGCACCCTGCTACGGATCGCAAATTCAACTGGGAACCTTTTTTGACCGCTCATGTCCTTAGTGGAAGATAGAAATGATGAATATCCCAGTAAAAAACTAAATACCATACAGAACAGGAAAATTATGGAGAATAGTGAAGAGGAAAAGAGGACAGAAAGAAAGCTTTGTAGAGTGATAGTATTTGTTATCTACTGCTGTGTAACAAATTAGCTCCAATGTAAACTGGTGCAACCACTGTGGAAATCAGTGTGCAGATTCCTCAAAAATTACTACCTCGCCACTTCCTACTGTTCATCTTCCATTTTGCTCTTTATTTGAGTTTTTCATGTAAGAGAAACCATGCCATGTTGAAGCTTGGGTGTCTGATTTATTTCACTTAACATTATGGTCGCAAGGTGCATCCAATTTCCTACAAATGTTAAATTTACCCTCTCTTTGCAGCAGAATAGTGCTCTTTGGTGTATAAACAGTGTGTTTACTTCATCCGTTCTCCTGTCCATAGACACATGGGTCCAGGCACCAGCAATTGTGTGCTGTGCTACTATCACCAGGGGTGTGCACGGATCTCTGTGACTGTTTCAGGGAGGCCCTAGGAGGGTCTTTTCCCTGTGTAAGGAGCTGCTATGTAGACCCTCTCACCCTGTAGGAAGAGGGACAAGAATGGCCAGGCTACTCCCTCTGGGGGACCCATGGGAGAGGTAAAGAGACTCACGAGGTGACCAGGCCAAGCACCCACACGGAACACCTTCTCCCTACTCAACCAGGGCTCCCTGCCTGCCAACCCCCGACTCCCCACCAAGCTCTGGGAGCCCCTGCAGCTCCCTGCTAGTGTGTGCTGTGTGCTGTTGGTTATCAAGGGGAAAACAGTTACTGGATGCTACTATCTCTGGATGCTTAGTGGGATATTTTTCATTTTTCTGCCTTGTTTTCCTTGGTAATGGCTGTCTGCTCTTGCATAACAAACAAGCCAGGTAAGCATAGAGCCTGTGTCATGGTGCATGCTTTCTGTGGTGGTCAGGAGCCTGGATTCAGATCCCAGCTCTGCCATGCACGTAGTTTGAATTTATGCAAGCGCCTGGTTTTCCCTATCCCCGTTCCTCAGCTGTATTATATGGATAATGTATGTTTTTAGCACCCCAAATGTCTCATCTAGAATATTACATGAGTTTAGAACATCATGTGAACTTAGAATAGTTCCTAGCAAGGAGGAGATGCTCCAAACATATTAGTAGTTAGGTGTCCTTAGATTTTCTACATTCAGCTAGTCACTAGCAGATAACTCTCTCACTGGTTCCTTGAGAGCAAATAAGAGTTGTTTTCAAGATGTTTCAAAGAGCAAGGACACATTGGTCGTGGAAGAGTAACTTTCCTGACAGAAAAGGTGGGAATGTGCCTTCAGGAGGTGCTGCAGAAGAGCCCTGGGTCTCATGTATGGGAAGCATGTGCTTGTCCTTTGGCAGTGTCCCAGCGAGGAAGGTTGGGTTTGCAGTGGAGGAAATGCTGCCCGTGAACATTTAAGCAGCTTGTCTTCACACTTTCCATCCAGGACACATCTGTAGCCAGGGAGCAGGGAAGTAGGATACGGAGGTGGTTCAGAGAGTAGGAATGTGATCCCTCTTTTGAGGAGAGGAGAAGGTAGACTATTTTTAAAGGTGTAATTTACATACAGTCAAATGCCCAGATCCAATGTGTGCATACACAGGCTTATATTCAAAGTTACATATGCTCCTGCTGCTGTATTTGAAACAAGTCTGAGTCTAAATATAGTTATATGGAAATCTGAAGCAAATGTGTCTATGGTAGCCATAACATTTATTATCTTACTGTCAGAACAGTTTTAGGGCCTGAAAAACTGGAACATTTACTTTTAATGACCAGTTATTATCTCCTAAGCAATTTTATCCTCTCAAGATCTTAACCCTGTGAGTTGCATATTAACACCCCCATTGATACATATGAAAATTATAGATGTTTGATCCATATACTTGATCTCAAAATCACAGACGAATTTGAGGATTTGAATCTCACCTAGAACCCTCTTACATCAAATCAGCATTCTCTGTCTTCTTTGCTTCCACTGTAGTATGTTTAAATTCAGCTGAGTCCTTATCTTAGAGACACCCATCATAATGTTACATGTGTTCAGACTGAGAAATCCCACTTTGTCCCTCTGTCCTGTGTGCTGGGGAGGAAGACAACCTGGATAAGCTCTGGGTGCCATTTTTAAGCTTCCATGAACAATCAGGAGTGAGTCCAGATGAAATATTCGGATGGGCAAATCATCTTGATTTGCCTAGTATTGTGTAGCAAAAGAGGGAGACATATTTATTAATAGAATAAAGCGTCGTGAAAATGCAAAGTAGAACCTAGAGACTGTTGGATTGGATACAGGGGAAGAGAAGCTCGAGGATTAAATTCAGGGACAGAAGATCGCTGCCCAGCACTGGTCCTACTTCTTGCAGACTTGGTGTCTGCCCTGATGGCAGGAACAGATGTTTCTCCCACCATCACTCATCCCTGTGCAGCTGGGAGACAGCGCAGACTTCTCCAATCTGTTTTACTACATGTTGAGTACTCATAGGAAGGGTGGCATCCACGAGGCTATGAGTTAGCAAAGTCTGGCCGAGGTCACGCAGGACTGGGTCACAGAAGGAGGAGGGAGGCTGGAGAGAGGGAAGTGAGCTCTTGCAGCAGAGTAGGAAGGGAGAGAAAATGAGCACCTTTTCAGGACAGAGCTTGGGCTGCAGGCCACAGGACTGCTGGGTGTCTGTCAGTAGAGCTTCACTCCTCAAGGGCCCGGACTTCTGGTTTTGTTCTCTAAGAAATGTATCCCTCTTTGGTCCTCTCAGTTGCAATGGCACACATGCACACACACATGCACAAGCACACATATATGCACACACACACACCACAGCTTCTATAAGTAAATTCATTTCAGTTAGAAGTTCTGCAAAGCTGCTTTAGGTTTAGCTCATTAATATCTGGGTCTGGGAATCCAGGACTTCATAAATGATCAGGTGCTCCACTGTAGTTCTCAGGGGCAGCCAGTCCCCGTGGAGGACACTTGTACTTCCAGGACCTGAGGCCTCCAAGGACAGAACTCATGCAGTGTGCAGAGCAGAACCCAGGGGGTAGCTGGTCTCAGGTACAAGGCTCCAGTGCCAGAGGTCTCCTTGCTCTCCCTTGATAAATATTTATGGAGGGACTGTGTCATAACAGACCTGCGTTGGTGGCCAGGGCAGTTTGTGCCCTCTCAGATCTCAGCTTTGTGAAGAGGACAAGCATACACATTATAGTAATGGTACAGGCTAAGGGAATTCAGTCTGGGGCTGTGGTTTTATTTTTAAGTTATTTTTTATTTTAAAATGAAAAAAGAATGTAAACAATGATATGGAATTTCAAAACAAAATAATAGGAGATTATACTGCATACTGCAATTATTTTATTGCATATTGTTATCTTCAAAGTAGTTCAAATTACAAGATACAGGCTTGAAAAAATGATCAAACAGTAAAAGCACAAACTGTTCTTTTTGATGAATTAACAGATTAGTAGTACAGTTATGTATCTCTCTCTCTCTCTCTGACACACACACACACACACACACACACACACACACACACACATCTTTTCCCTTGTGTCTTTTCTCCTTTTCCCTGTCCAAGTTGTTCATTTCTTTTGAGCAGTTTCTTTCCCGTTCCCTTTCACAATATCTATTGTACATATTTTGGATTTTATTTACTCTTTCCATTTTTTTACACTAGGGAAATAATACAACATTTACACATGTAAGCCTGATTTATTTCACTTATGAGTATGGTCTTAAGCCACATCAATTCACCTATAAAAGCATCAAGTTAATCCTTCTTTATAGCTGAGTAGTACTCCATAGTATAAAAATATCACTTCTGGGGGCTGGGGATTTAGCTCAGCGGCATAAGCACCTGCCTTGCAAGCAGGCAGTCGTGAGTTCGATCCCCGGTACTGATAAAAAAAAAATACCACTTCTTTTTTTTATCCATCCCACGGTTGATGGGCATTTGGGTTGTTTCCAAGATTTAGCTATTACAAATTGTGCTGCTATAAACATGGGTGCACATATATTGTTGTATATGGTGTTTTTAATTCTTCAGGGAAAATACCCAGAAGGGGAATAGCTGAATCAAATGGGACTCCAATCTTAGCTTTTTGAGGAATCTCCAAACTGATTTCCACAGTGGTTGCACCAGTCTACACTCCTACCAACAGTGGAGAAGGGTTTCTTTTTTCCCTACAGGCCTGCCAGCATTTGTTATTGGTTGATTTCTTAATGATAGCCATTCTTTATGGAGTGAGGTAGAATCTCCGTGTTATTTAATTTGCATTTCACGAGTGACCAGCAATGTTGAACATTTTTTCATACATTTATTTGCCATTTGTATTTCTTCATCTGAGAAGTACATATTCGTCTCAGATGCTTGTTCTGGGACTGAGTCTGATTTTGGGCAGCCTGACGTTTTCAACTCTTTATATGCTCTAGATATAAGTCCTCTGTCTGAGAGACAATTGGCAAAAATTTTTTCCCATTCTGTGGGGTTTCTTTTCACTCTATTGGTGATTTCTTATGTTTGTCAAAAACTTTTTAGTAAAATGCGATCCCAATTGTTAACTCTTTGGAGTAATTCTCATGCAGTTTGCATTTTGTTCACGAACTCTTTGCCACCCCTGTCTTCAAGATTTCTTCCTACCTTGTCTTCCAGTGTATTTAGTGTTTCTGTTTTAATATTTATATCCTTGATCCATTTTGACTTCAGTGTAGTGCATGGTGATAGACGTGGGCCTAGTTTTAGTCTTTGACATGTAGAAAACCAATTTTTCTAACACCACTTATGAAAGAGACTATCTTCCAATGAACATGTTTGGCCCTTTTGTCAATGATGAGGTGGCTGAGCGTGTTTATAGCTGTAGTTGTATCTTCTAATATATTCTATTGATCCTCAGGTCTGTCTTTTTTTTTTTTTTGCCAATATCTTGCCTATTTTATCATAGTAGCTTTGTGGTATAGTTTTAAGTCTGGGATTATGATGCCTTCTGCCTTGCTTTTGTTGTCCGGGACTACCTTTACTATTCCAGATCTCTTCTGTTTCCAAATGAATTTTAGCAATGTTTTCTCCATATCTGCGAGGGATGCTAAAAGTATTTTGATTGGGAGTAAATCTGTATAACACCTTTGGGAGTATGGCTGTTGTCACAATTTTGGTTCTTCCTATCCATGAGCAAGGGACATCTTTCCATTTTCTGATATCCTCTTCAATCTCCGTTTTCAGAGTGCTGTAATTTTCAATATATGGATCTTTTATAAACATCACTAGCTTGATTCCTAAATATTTCAGGTTTTTTGGATGCTACTTGAAACATGTTATTTCCATAATTTGTGTCTCAGTGAGTTTGTTGTTTGTGTACAGAAACACTATTGATTTTTTAGTGTTGACTTTGTATCCAGGTACACTGCTAACTTTGCTTATTAACTCTAGTAGTATTTTGGTGGAGATTTTAGGGCCTTCTATGTAGAGTAGCATGTCATTTGAAAGTAATGATAATTTCTCTTCTTCATTTTCTATCTTTTCTCCTTTTATTTCTCTCTTGTCTAATTGCTCTAGCTAATATTTTCAGGACTATATTGAATAGAAGTAGTGATAGTTGACATCCTTGTCTTGTTCCTGGTTTTAGAATGAAAGCTTTCAGTTTTTGTCCATTTAGTATGATGTTGGCTGTTGTTTTGTCATAGACAGCTTTTATCAGTTTGAGGTAGAGACCATCTATCCCAATTTTTTGAGGTTTTAAAAAAATTTTTATTTTGAAGGTAGTAAAATAGAACAGAACAAGACAGAACAAAGCTAATCAAGACAATTAGGTGAAATCGGTGCAGAACTTAATAGCAGGATACGGGATAACAGTAATAGATACCATAATATATCTTGTCATCTTCACAATAGTTGTCCATTCAATTACGTATAGCAAAATCAAACCATTTTATAATGTTTATAGAACATTATAAAACCAATTCAAAAAATATTGAATAGAGCAAAACAATTAATTACAAAAAGCAAAACAGTGAAAATGACATTTGCCTTCAAACAGAACATAGAAGGAAATCCCCCATATTTGCTATATTGCATATGGTCATCCTCCCAAGAGATGCTCAGACTTCTGTCCCCAGTTGCTAACGGAGTGTGGGGAGGGTGGGATGTTTTATTCTCAGCCCAAGCATCCATAGGTTCATGGGAGATGCTGACTGGTTCTCCTCCTGGCTCACGCCAGGGGTGCTTACCAGGAAGGAAGGCAAATTCTTTTTGAGGGTTTTTATCATGAATGAGTGCTGGATTTTATCAAAAGCTTTTTCTGCATCTGTGGAGATGATCATGTTATTATTTTTTTTTTTTGGTTCTGTTGATGTGGTATATTATACTTATTATTATTATTATTATTATTTGGTCTTTTTCGCTTTTATTGGTACCAGGGATTGAACTCACGACTGCCTGCTTGGAAGGGAGGCACTTATGCCGCTGAGCTAAATCCCCAGCCCCCATATTATACTTATTGATTTGTGTATGTTGAACTATCCTTGCATTCCTGAGTTGGATTCCACTTGGTCATGATGTATAACCTTCTTGATGATTTGCTACATTCTATTTGTTAGTATTTTACTGAGAATTTTTGCATCTATGTTCATTAGGAAGATGGACCTGTAATTCTTTTTGGATGGGTCTGTTTCTGGTTTTTGGTATCAGAGTAATTCTTACCTCCAGGAATGAGTTAGGGACAATTGCTTCCCTTTCAGTTTCATTAAAGAGTTTGAGGAGTACTGACATTAAATCTTCTCTAAATTTCTCATAGAATTCAGCTGAATTTCTCATAGAAATCAGCACCTAGGCTTTTCTTTGTTGGTAAGTTTTTAATTATGTTTTCAATTTTAATAATTCATATTGTGTTATTCAAAATGTTTATATCTTCTTGATTCAGTTTTGGTAATTCATACATGTCTAGGGATCTGTCCATTTCTTCTCTGTTTTCCAGTCTATGTGAATAATGATTTTCAAATTAAGTATTGATGATCTTCTGAATTTCTATAGGATCTGTAGTGATCTCACCTTTTTCACTGATCACTGCATGAATTTGAGTTTTTCTTTCCCTTTCTTAATAAGGTTGACTAGAGGTTTATCGATTTGTTTATTCTTTCAAAGAATCAACTCTTCAGATCATTAATTCAGCTCTAAATTGTGTTAATTTCTGTTCTGATCTTTATAATTGCCTCCCTTCTGTGAGCTTTGGTCTTGACTTGCTCTTCTATTTTTAGAAGCTTGAGGTGCAGCATTAGATTGTATATTTGTGCTCACACTTTTTTCCTGATGTGAGAATTCACTGCTATATATTTTCCTCTTAGGAGTGTTTTCATTGCATCTCATAAGTTCTGATACATTGTGTTGGCATTTTCATTTAATTATATATATTACTTAATTACTTTAATTTCATCTGTGACCCATTGGTTTTTCAGGAGGGTATTATTTAATTTCTATATGTTTATGTCATTTTTGCAGGGGTTTTTTTGCCATTAATTTCCAACTTCTATGCACTGTGTTTGGATAATATGCGTGGGATGATTTCAATTCCTTTACATTTAATTAAGCATGTTCTATAGTCCAGTACATAGTTTGTTTTAGAAAATGTCCCATATGCAGCTGAGAAGAATGTGTGTTCTGATTTTGGGTGAAATACTCATAAATGTCTATTAATTCCATTTGTTTCCATATTTTAATCAGTTCTGTTATCTTTGTGCTGATTTTTTGTATAATTGATATATCTCTTTGGGACAGTGGGATATTAAGGTACCCCATTACAATTGTGCTATTGTGTATTTGGTTTTTGTTTCTTTTCTTTTCTTTCTTTTTTTTTTTTTTTTTTTTTTTGTGGAACCAGGGATTGAACTCATGACCTTGCGCTTGCCAAGTAAGTGCTTATGCCGCTGAGCTAAATCCCCAGCCCGGTATATTTGATTTTTCATGTGTATTAATAATTGTCTTAGGTAGTGCTCCAATATTTGGTGCACATATATTTATGATTGTTATCTGTTCCTCTTGAATTTTCCCCCTAACAAATATGTAGTGACCTTCTTTATCTCTTTTGACTATGTTTAGTTTAACGTTCACATTGTCTGCAAACAGAATAACTACCTCTGCTTTTTCCTGGGTTCCTGTTGCATGGAATATTGTTTGCCATCCTTTGACTTTCAGTCTGAGTTTCTTTTTGAGTTAAATGTAGTTATCGTATACAGCATATGGTTAGATATCGTTTCTTGATCTATTCTGCCATTCTGTTTCTTTCAGTTAGTGAATTGAGACTATTTACATTGATAGTTAGAACTGATACATATTGGCTTATCTTTGTCATTTTATTTTCCTATTGTTGGTTCCCTGCTTTTCCCTTTGTTTAACTGCTTACCCCACCTGGTACTTTCTTCCTGTTGTGCAGGGAATGGTGGTCCTTTTAATCTCCATCTAGAATATCTTTCAGTATTCTTTCTAAGGTTGGTTTGGTGCACATGAATTTCTTCAGTCATTCTTTGTCATGGAAGTATCTTATTTCTCCATTAATTCTGAAAGATAGTTTTTCAGGGTATATCAATCTGGTTTGAAAGTTGTTTGCTTTCAGGACTTGAAATACTTTGCTCCAAGCTCTTCTTGACTTGAGGGCTTATGTTGAGAAGTTGGCTGTGATTCTAATGGGCTTTCCTCGATAAGTGATCTGTTTCTTTTCTCCAACAGCTTGTCATTTTTACCCCAAGTACATATTTAAGTCTTTTCAATCTCTCTAGTCTTGTCTGTGTATCATGTGTGTCTTAGTCAGGGACCTACTGTGTGTCTGACATTCACCCAGTTTCCAAGTCCCACAGTTTAGGGGAGGGTCCAGTCACCTGATTTCTTCCTGCAGAGACAGTTGGATGAGTCCTGGATTCCTCCTGGGCTGAGTAGCTTATGAGTATTGATGTGAGCAAACCCTTAGCTCATATTGTTAGTGTGGCTTCAGACTTTTCCAAGTTTTCACACCCAGTTGTCCATAGTGTGAGCCCCAACTGGGGACCTACTGTGTCACTGGTCTAGCAGGCCCACTCAGGTACCTCTGGGTGGGGGGAGCCTCACCAGTGCTCTCATAGGCCCCCCTCCCCGAGTCCTCTGTATGGAGAGAGGATTCACCCATGCTCTCACCAGCTCACCAACATCTTCTGGGTGGGAAAGGACTTTCCTGCACTATCATCTACCCATCGAGATCCTCTGGGAAGGGAGAAGCGTTCCCCACACTCTTATGGGCCTTCTGAGGTCCTTTAGGGTGGGGGAAGGGATCACTGAGGCTCCTGTAGACCCTCTGAGGTACCATGGGTAACAGCCTTTATTTTTAAGTTAACTGAACTTTTCTTTTTTTGTCTTATTCCTTTTTTTTTTTTTAAACCAGTACCAGGGATCAAACTCACGACTGCCTGCTTGCAAGGCAGGTGCTTATGCCGCTGAGCTAAATGCCCAGCCCTGTTAACTGCACTTTTTAGCTGCTTATTTCCATGCCCCTCTAGGGCCAACTAAGAATGCTGTCAAGAGACCTGGACAGCACCTCATAGAGGCTTTTTTCTCTGTCTTCTCAAGGTGCCCACCAGAAATTAAGCAGGAACCATAATGGCACTGCCCTAGTGGCCAAAGGCTGTAGGGATGCAGCTGTCTTTGAAATGCTCATTTCTCAAGCATAGTTACTTGTGGCTTAGGAAAATAGTGAGTTGTCAAGAGGCCTCCAAGAATATATGTCCAAGTCCCACCACCTATCACCAGTGAAGCCCCCAATTCCTAGCATGAGGGACCTTCTTTGGAAAGGCTCCTCAGGTGTAAGTAAATTAAGACCTTGTGATGAGATCACCTTGGACTTCGGGTGGGGTGTGAGTCCACTGGCTGGTGTCCTGATGAGGAAACAGAGGGGCTTTTGAACACTGGTACACAGGGAGAAGGTGACACAAAGACACGGGCGGAGGCTGGCACAATGTAGCTGCAAGCTAAAGGATGCCAGGGTTGCCTGAGACTGCTGGAAGCTGGGAAGGAGGCATGAGTAGACCTCCCTTGGGAGACTTCCAAAGGATCCGGTCCAACTGATTGCTTGAGTCAGGCTTCCGGGCTCCAGCACTGTGAGGGAATTCATTGCCGTGGCTTTAAGCCACCATGGATTTGGACTGGGAAACTAATTAGAGGGTTAATGAGATTTTGCTACTACTGATTCCACGAATAGGCAGGAAATCAGGGATGGGGTCTTAATCCCTGCAGAGAGTGACAGCGCTGTGACATGGCATCTGTCCCAGAGCCTGAATGGGGTGAGTTATGTGTGGCTGCATTTCCTTTCTGGATTTGCTCTGGATCTTGTGTGCACTGCAGGTCTGAAGTGGCCCAGAGGAGCTAAAAGGGCAAATCCAGAGACAAACACACCTAAAACAGGTACAAATATACCTAAAACAGTCCAGAGAGAGAATTAAAACCATCACCATGACCAAAATCATAACACTTTGAATTTGTTCTCTTTGTCCTGACTAAACACCTGGATGTGAATTTATTTCCTATTCTTCCAGTGAGAAAACTGAAGGAAAGTTTTGTTTGCCAACACGAATAGATAAACTTACAAGTATATGGAGATAGTAATCAAGTGTATAAATATTGTATGTAAGCTCAAAATTAGTTATGTATGTACATCACAGTGATATCAGGTAGAGCAGTTTAAAATCAGGCCTTTTCTTTTTCATACAGCACAAATGAACATCATTCAAACTCTTTGCAAGTACTTTTGGTAGCTATCTTTGCCATCACTGGGGACATTTTTAAACTATTTAAACCATATTTTGAGGTTTGAAGAGCCAAAGAGTTTATTCCTAGAGACCATCATGTGCATTTCTGCAAGAACTGTTTGGGAGACAGAGCACTTCACTGAACCCTTTGGTGCGCAGGCACTGGGTATCTCATCGTTTAAGGATCGTTTCCATAACACGACCCTCAGTCGTTTGTATTTGTTTGCAGTTGACTCAGTGTAACACTTACTCTGCTTCATATTAAAGTGGCTTTAAAATTTACAACAAAGTTTACAATGATATCTAATATTTGTAATTACAGGTTCACATTCACAATAATTATTGACTTGCAACCATAACAAATAGTAAACATGTTGAATTTTATCAGTGCTGCCATATAACCTCTGCAGTTATCCCAAGCTGGCACTAACAGAGGCAATTTTAGCCTATTATCTTCCCCCAAATGGTATATTTTGCTGAAAATGAATGATTTCAGAGAATTCTCCAAAATATCACACATTTTGAAAGAACTTGAATATAAGGGAATGCCTTCTTTTCTAAATAATATTTGTGTGTGTGTTAAAAAAATATTGCCAAATATAATTTCTACAAAATAGTATTTCATTGAGTGGTCTTGTCTTTATCTGAAATATTCCTGGAAGCAGGCAATACAACATTTTCAGTGCTTGGATTCTCTGAGAGTCTGGTTTCAGTCTCTGTCTAATAGAAAGGCTGCACGGCTTCAGGCCCTTGGAACTGCTGCCGGTTCTTCTTGCAAGCCCACTACACACTGTGTGTCCACTCCATCGGACAGGACTCCATACGCAAAACCTTCCCTCACACCATGCCTCCTTTACAACTACTGGATCCGGTGTGGCTTGGCTTGATAATCTGACAGCACGATTGTATAATTCCAGGGAATACAGTTGCTTTTCCTTAACAAAGAACTTGCTTATTTTTTTTTTTTTCTGATAGAAAAACCAGGTCTAAAACATAAAGATAAACAACAATAGTATTTTGTTGTGTAGTTTTATGAATATGTTCCCTACATATTATATGTACTGTACATCTATATATGTACTGTACATCTATTATATGTACGTATTCATCTATTTCCGCCCCATTTATGTTGTATTGTGAACGTTTTCTTATGCTAATGCACCTCAGAGATACCACCAGTTCAGTGTGTGTGTGCCTTTGGCTTCTCCACCACATCGCTAACCCACTTTACTCAGGCCACAATGTTGCAAGGACCATTTCTGTATCTTGGAGCTGAGTCTTTGTGTTTCTAATTATTTCCTCACAATACGCATGAATACATGCATATTATATCCACACTTATGTAATATTACCTATGCATAGAGAGCTTGGGACAGAGATACTAAGCACTCATCAAGTTTTTGAAGCATGGAATCACCTCATGATAAGAATCACCCCTGGCCCCTTAGCAGTCACATCTGAATTTCCTTTGGGGAATAATTAGTGGCACATTCTCAGCATCTTTTCTTGTTACTCTCTCTACCCTGTGGTGCGTACCCTTAGGCCTATCCACGGAGGCATGTTTTTTCTCCCATCACAGTGACTCAATCAGGGATGACCTGAGTCGAGGTGTGACCTTCAGTCAGACCATCACGATGTCTCTGCTTGCCCACAGGAGCTGAGACACCATAGTGAGAGAGAGAGAGAGAGAGAGAGATGGAAGTCCACTGTGCTGGGGCACCCCAAGGGAATCTGCCTACGAACAACCAAGGAGAGAGGACAGACAGAGAAACGGGTCCTTGACACATCGTGAGGTCCCCTCAGCCGCCAAGCTCTGCCTGCAGCGCACATTACCCTGGGTTCTTCAGTGGGCTTTCCTTTCTGCCTCCAGCACCTAGATGAAATTAAAGGGAGCTGTTGGATAGACCATTTGTGGAGGCTTTGGGAAAAAACAACGCTGCAAGCCACTGGAACGATTCCAACAGACTAACTTTTGGAGACCCCGGACGGGAGATAGGTTTGGAGGTTCTCCTGAAGTGGTGAGGTATACAGTTGTTTTGACTTTTATTTGAAGGACAAGACCCATGCTGCTGAGAACCACAGGCCTGCTCCGTGCTCTAAGAACGGCCCCAACAGGAAGTTGGCAGCTGTCCCGGATTGAATGATAAAGAAAGGCTGTGCGGAGGTGGATGGACAGATGGCATCTACTTATACTTATTAAGGTTACGACTCATGGCCCAAAAGCTGCAGCTAGCTTAGGGATGATTAGAATCTCCCTGGTGAGTTTGTATTTGTCAACAAACCCTGAAAAAGTCACCACCCTGATGATGGAGAAAGTGCACACTGCAGAATATGGCCCCAGCAGGATGGATGAGGCTACCGGTACCTTATCCCTGCCAGAGATACTCTGGGTCCCTTGCTAACCCCTGTGCTAATTCATTGCTCCACATCCACTCTGTGTATTGACCAAAAGCTTGCCGTGCTAGGGGTGCAGCAACATGGTACAAATCCATCCCAATAATCACCAGGATCTCTAAATCTCTTCCGAATGTCGCAAGCCACTATTCCAATTCCATGTGCGTGGGTGGGAACTGACAGCTCTTAGTGACCTCAGTGGAGAGACCCGGGCCAATAGGGAGGCAGGCAGAGGGCGATGCTTCCTCATGAATGGGGGGTGTATCTTCCTGTGGAGATCTCAATTGCTGGGGTGTCCTATACTTTGCTTTGAAAACAGCAGTGAAGAAATGGACAGACTGGGTCCCTGCCCTCATTGAGAAAAGGAAAGCCCAGGATACCCTGTAGTAATTTGGAGAGCCCTGGAGTGGCCAAGGAAGACTTCGTGGAAGAAACACAGGAAGAGGAAAAGAAGAGCTAGGGAAGGAAGAGGGAGAACACTGAAACAGAAAAGCGACAGGGAGAGGAAAGGAGTGTTTCATAGGGTCCTGACCAGAGCCTGCAGAGTGAGAGTGCGAAGAGACATGGGTGGCTTTCGGAAGGACCTTGCATGTTGTTTGAGGATGTTGGGTTGGGTTGGTCAGTGTGTAAATGAGGAAATGACCTTATGCACTAGAGTTTTTATTTTCATTGAACGGAAACCAGATGCCTTAGGGTTTGCAGATTTCTCCTCGCATCAGAAGCTGGAGGAATGCAGTGGTGTTTCCGAGAGTCTGTTGCTGTCCCTTTCCTCTATGGTGCTAGGCAGTATGATTTAAAAAAAAAATACAGTGCATAAGTAAAAAATGTGTGAGAGTAGAAGACACATGGGCATCCTCCTCTCTCTGAACTCTCTGAACACCCCTACCATGATCCTCGCTACTTCCTGCAGCAGCTCTGGAGCTTTTTTCCCGAGTGACTTTAGTTGCTGCCTTGGTTACTTTTCTCTCACTATTGAGACAAAATACCAGAAACCCAAAGTGAAGCAAGGGAAGGTTTATTTCTTACATTTTTGAGGTTTCAGTCCATACTCAGCTGATTCCAAGGCAAGATGACATGGCAGTGCAGTCGTTCATGGCCACCACAAACAGTAAGGGCAAACAGAGCAAAGGAGGAAAGACAGACCAATCACAAACATCAGACTCAGCAGCATCCATGATTGCATGAGGCTTGAAGAGGCCATGCGAACACAAACCATAACAGCTGCACTGTCCTGCCTGCTTTGATGTCCAGAATCGATTACAAGCATTGACCTGTCATGGTTGTTTCAACCTTGGGGAAGACCCAGAAGCCACAGGGTGATAGATGTGGTGAAAAGGTGGGTGAGGACCCTGCGTTATGATGTTTAATGAGCCTTCCTTTCCTTTGGGTGGCACTCAGTGGCAGCCGTCACTATTCTGTAGACTTATGAATGAAGACATCCAGAACAGCTTCATAAAGTGGCAAGGACAATAGCTTGGTTGAAGCCAAGGGAAATACACTGAGGGGAACTAAGAACAAGTCTTTCATTGTAATCATTTTAAAAACTTGAAGCATTCCCATATTATTCAATCATCCCTCATATTTACAAAAGTGAGTGTAGCTCTTCCTTTTGGATCCCAAAGCCAGTGCTGAGAAGCTTCAACATGGAGATTTAAAAAACGCAATGCCAACTACAAGAAGAGGAATTGGGAAGTCAAGCTCAAGAGTTTTGTGCAAGACATTTGGAGGAGAACATTGTGCTTTTTTCCCTCAAGGAACCTCATCTCTCAAGAAGTCTAATCCTGGAAGAGGACGTGACCAAGGTTTTCACCCCATCTGCTGAGAACAATGCAGGCACTGAGAATGAGGCAGAATGGAGATGATGAGGACCTTGAACTTCAGGATTTCAAGCTGGGCTAGGGCAGCAGGACCCTGCAGGGACTGGCTTTAAGCTTGCAGTGAGCTTTTGCTGCGTTGATGCGCAGTGGTAGCACATGTTGAGATGAGGATGAAAACACCACTGAGCATGAGAATAGCAGGGAGTGGGGGCTCCTGTGCTGCATGGATCGACTCATAACCCAGGTCCCCATGCAGGCAGGCCGGGCTACAAATAAGTTCTTTGATCCATGTGTACCCATATTTTATAGCGGTAAAACTCACAGTAGCTAAATCTTAAACGTGACCTTCATGTCCATGACACAGGAATGGGTAAAGAAAGTGGTATTTATACACCATGGAGTACTACTCTGCCATGCTGAAGGACAAACTTCAGTCACTTGTAGGAAGACAGAGGCACCTGGAGGCCATAACGTCCAGTGAAATGAATCAGATGCACGCATTTAACTATTGAATGGTTTCTCTTCTGTGAGAAACCCAAATTACAAATAAAGAGCAAAATGAAAGCTCGATAATAAGAAACAGGAGGATAGATCTCTCGCCAAAGGGAAGAGGAAATAAAAACAAGATGTGTTATGTACATGTACTGACTCCTCCTGAGACTGTGATTATTATGCACGGCAAACATGGATGCATATAAATTAAAATTCAAAACAATAGAGCAAGGATTTCCCGGCTTATCCAGGGTCTCATACCTGGCTCAGGTGGAGCTCGACATAAGATTCTTGGGGAGTAAGGGAGTGTGCCCCGGGACCTTCAGGCTGGGAGCAATGAACTGCCCTGGAGCTGCTCGCAAGGGCCTCATGGGTCCTGTGAATCGCCTAATGAGGGCCCCTAGGCCGAGCCAGCTGCTGAGGACACAAGTCCTGCCCCGAGATGCTCCTGTCTGGTGTGGGCTTTGACTGGAAACAGCCACAGGGAAGCTCATTAAGGAGGAATGGTTTGTAAAAACAGAACCAGTGTCTCTGCCTGGGCAGTGGGCTGGGCCGCAGCCACTCTTCCCAGGAATGTGGGCTGAGAGGAGAGAGCTGGGGCAAGCTTAGGGGGCGCAGGAGGGGGCTGAGGGTTGTCACACCCACCCCTTCCCAGGACGCTGGAGGTCCTTATGAGCTCCGACAGAGTCTCCTACAGAGTCACAGGCTCCTCAGGCGACATCACTAACCACTGCGCCCAGCCTTTCAGAAGAGGCCTGGGCCATGGGGGAGCAGTAGCTGAGGATGCCACCTCGCCTGCCCACATACCCTGGCCTGCCAGCAGCTCCGGGCTTGTGCTTCCGGGACCCGGGACTTGTGATGGGAATGCTGCAAGTCGAGGGCATGGCCCGGCTTCCTCTCCAAGCAGATGTGCTTATTGGAAGGATGCTTGGCACACACTGTGCCCGGCCACCCAGCTTCCTGTAGCTCAATTAAGGCCGTGATCAGTCTTAATTGCTCTCCTCTGCGTCTCTGCCCCTCCTCCTCCTCTCTCTGTCCGTGGCAGTGAGATCCCTGGGGACCAGCCTGTCCCCTGGGGGAAAGGAAAACGGCTAGAGGGGCCCCACCTGATGCCCAGCCTGAGTTCCATGGCCTGAGCACCTCCAGGCCAGACTCAAGCCCCAGGGAGCCCGCTGTCCCTGGGGCTCCCCACACTCTGTCCCCGATGAGCCTCAGGGCCTGTTCCATTCCTGCCCTGGCCCTCACCCGTAGCCAGGCTGTTTCAGCACAGGTGGTGCTGTCTGCAGCCAGCCCCCTCGGGTCTTTGTAAGAGGAGACTGGGTATCGGTGCCCAGAGCAAAACTTCAGCTATTTGTGCGGAAATGAAAACAAACAAACAAACAAGGGAGTCAGGGAAACTCAGGCGTTTTTGACTGAGCCCCACATCCCGGCCTGGAGCAGCTGCACTGTGATTTCCTGCAGGGTGTGCTGCTCCTTTCTCGGTTTACTCCTTTCATGGTGTCTTCCTTTTCCTCCCCGCCTCCTTTTTCTTTTCTTTTCTCCCTTCCTCCCTTTCATCTTTCTCTGCCTATTATACATGTATCAAACTTTTAAGTTCAAGGTTGTACGTCAGATGGTAATGCAAAGGTGAATCAAATATGACTCTTTCTTGGAAATGTCCTCAGAGATGATTTCTGGAGGTCAGATTGTGTTCACACATGACCATCCTGTAGGGATGGCGCTGAGCATTACCTTTAAATAGACACAGCCAAAGTGGGAGGGGAAATCTCTATTCCTTCTCCTGCTCTTATTGCAGCTTTTCCCATGCTACCCATTGTGTCCGTGCTCAGGGACTATGTCCAGGTCTGCCCCCTTTGGATGTGTGGACGCTGGTAGACCCAGAAACTCTGTGTCATAAGGCAAATGTCTATTTGAAACCCTGGAGTCCATCAATCTGTTTAACTCACTTCATGAAGAGCCCTAATAAAGCAGTTGGTATAGACACGCTTCACTGTGATTAAATTGGAAGTGCTGGTCTGAGACACAGTGTGAGCATGGGGCTGCAATAAATCAAAGTCCAGACCATGCTGGTGGACTCTGAGCCAAACAACGCTCTCCCAACTGGACTCTGAAGCCTGTGTCTATCATGGATCGCTTGTTCATCATCTTAAACTGAATCGTTAGTTTTTTCTGAGTCCAACACAGCACGTAAAAGATGAGAAAGATCACACTGACTACCTTTTGGAAATTCAGCCAGGCCCCAAAGCCCTCAAAGCATTGCTCGTGCAGCCTGGGAAGTGGCCAGTGGCTCTGAGGAGCTGTTGGATGACAAGCTAAGTGGTGATCAGGATACAAAGGGGAACAATTCCGAGAATCGTTTGGCCGTTTGGATCATGGTTGCCAAAAGAAAAATATGACATGAACAACAAACACGAAGTACCATGGGATCTAAAATTTTCTAGCAATGGGCTAGAAAAAGCAAAAAGAAATAAGCACAGTGAAATTTAATGTTGCATTTTATCGAATTCATTCACTACCAACATGTAATCAATTTAAAAGAAAACTGAAATGGAATTTTTCACACCAGGCCTTCCAAATTTGGCATGCGTTCACATTTACCAATTAACCACGTCTCCAAAGCTGGTGTGTTCAGTGGCCTCCGTGTATAGCAGCACAGCCTTGGATAGTTGGGAAAATCTTGTAACCACCAGGACCTATTTACAAGAAATACCAGCGTTAATTTTCACCTTTATCCCACACCTGTGCATGTAATCTTCCTTTGCAAACACAGCTTATCCGTGTGGCCAACGAGGAGATACACATTTTGTCCCAGTTCTGTGGAAGAAAGAGCTGAAACTCAGTGAGATGAGGTCATTTGCCTTACACATCATCACGCTAGGTAGAAAGTCGAGGAGCAGGGACGTGATTCTTCAGTTCTCTTGGATTCTGAATCCCTGCTCTCACCAACTTAGCATCTCTCAAGAAACGTCTTGGAGAATGGCCCAATCCTGGGAATCCAAGACATAAATTTACACATTAAAAGTTCTGAAACCTCTGTCACTGAACATGTAACATAGGCCTGTTTATTCATGGGATATCTACTAGCATTCTGAGGGATGAGTATTTCACACAGCCAGCTTTGAGAAAGCCCCTGCACCAACAGAATTCTGCTTTTTGAAACAGACTCCAAGCCACAGCAGGAGTGATGGCAGGATTTTTGAATGTCACTGTTAGCCTTGCAAAGGAGGCATTGTCTGATTCCTTCGCCCAGCAGAAAGTGTCCCTCTAGGGCCTCCATAGCATCATGTTAAGTTCCTGGAGGGTGGTCTATGAGGTTCATCTCAGGCAGCCAGAACCCACTCAGTATGAGCACTCAGGCAACCAGTTCTGTCTCCACCTCACACCACAGTAGTTTATGTTCATATTGTTAACTGGGACCCTTCAGGACTTGGGACAACTTTGAGCCCAAACAGAAAGTTTCATGCAGTAGAATTTTTACCCAAGACAAACAGGATTGCAATTTAAGCATGGCTCAGGGACTTCCCATCTCTTCAGTGCAGTAGGACCTGTTATCACCACTGGCATTTTAAAACCAGGAAGCTGAGACACAGAGAAGCAATGCCCCTGAGGACACTTGGCGAGAGCAGCAGAACTGTACTGAAGTCAGGGGATTTGGCACCAAGCTCATGAGTTTAAGCATCAACATTTGGTCCTGGTTCTTTGCATCTTCCCAGAAGCTCACCAGGAGTCAGGCTGGCCAGAGAGGATCGCAAATACCCAGGGAGCAGGGAGACCAGGATCAGGTTGGTCAGAAGAGGCTGGGTGTGGTCAAAAGCATGGCAGCGAGTGTTTAAGCTTTAAAAATCGGTTACAGTAAGAGACCAGTCCCCTCCAAAAGGCTCTTCCTCACTTCGCATGCACTTACCTCGCAGGTTTTAACACTTTCTGCAGCAGCTCTGGAGTCCTTTTTCGGGAAGGTCTTCAGTTGTGCTGTCATGGCGGCCTCAGGGTCCTGAGCTGACTCCAAGCATCGACCTGCCATGGTCACTTTTGACTCTGAGGAAGAGCCAAAAGTTATAGGAGCCCGACCCAGTGATCAAGGTGATCGAGGATGCTCCATAATGCTTTTATTTGACCAAAATCACTATAAACACCATTCTTGGCCATATGTGCTTTACTGTAACATGTTTTAAAGAAATTTTTAAAGTGTTTGAGACATGCGCTAGCTGGTGAGGACAGAAGTGATGACAGATCTCGCACCCCCTAGGACCCCCTCAAGAGAGGTCCCGTTCACCATCTCAGTGAGTACTCATTGCCACTCGGCAAAGTGAGGTGCTGGAGCTGTTGGCCCTGTGGCCCCGTGGGAGTGACTGGGCAGTTGGCACCCCTTCCGGGCTCTAGGAAATGAGCCCCTAGTGCCTGCTGTCCTCCACAGGCCTTGACCTTCTTGCAGGCTTTCGAAACCCCTGTCTCTCCTACAAGCCACGTCTGTCTAGATGCCGACCCTGTGTGTATCTGTCTCCTGGGCCCTGGAGAGACTGCTTGGCCTCCTGTGGTCCGGAGCCAGCTGAGTTCCCAAGGCTGGCCAGCTGGACGGGGAGGCCTCCGGCTGTCTGGGCCTTTTCCCTGGGCACAGCTGCGGCAGTGCCTGGATAAGGTGGTGTTTTCTGGGGAAGCCACTCGGGTGGGCAGGGAGTATTTGGACCTGCAAAGCCTCAGCCCCCTCCTGTGTCGGAGTCGGGGTCTGGAGGAGATGTGGGGACTCTGAGCTCCTGAGGAAGGGCGTGCCAGGTCAGGAGGTTAGGGTCCCCAACCCACCCCAGTTCCTCTGCTAGAGTCATGGGAGAAACCTTTCCTATGAGGGGCCCTGGGACGACTTCCTGTAACCCGCTGCCTCTCTCTTCCCCTCTTACGCCTTCCAGATGCAGTGCACCGGGGCCTGGTTTCCATTTCTGCTGAACAAATTGGTTGTACCTTTTGGGTTTTCTCACACGGCTGCATCTCAAAACATGCCCAAGGGAAAGTGGCCCCAGACCCTCTGCAAAAACAGTCATCTGGATGCCGCAGGAGGCCCCAGAGAGGGACTTCCACCCCTGGTCTGGAGAAGGAAGCTTGACAGACTGCTCTGCCCACAGAAGTGTGGAGACAAGCCATGGTGGTCCCAGTGCTGTGACCCAAGCTGAGACCTTCCTGGGACGTGAGGAGAAGGAGGATGCTGACAATTGTCATTTAATATTTGGTGCCACTCCCCAAGTACTTACCATATTTATTAACGCAGTAAAGATCCCCTCACATTGTCCTGTTTAATTCTCGCAATAACTCTTTATGAGCCATGTGTTATTGTCTCCAGATGACAAAACTAACGAGAGTTGCTTAAGAAACTCTCCCACTTTCACTCAGCTGCAGTTGGTGGTGGAGGAAGGACTCTTTCCTGATTCCAAAGCTTGGGTTCTTGATCACTTACTCATATTGAGCATCTGCTATATGCCAGGTATTTTTTTATGTTCCGCGGATATAGGAGTAAAAACACAGAGCTTATCTCTAACAGCAAGGGCAGTCATGAACCGAAAATTGATTAAACTATGTGTGTTAGATGTTGATAAGTGTGAGATAAAAATGTAATCAAGATGAAAGTCTAGAGACTCTTGGAGCAGAGAAAGAGGAATCTGTCACTTGGCCAGAGTGGATAGGAAAGCCTTTCTTCCTAAGGAAATGTCAATACAGAGATCTGAATTAAGGGAATGAGCCATTGAAATTTGAAGAGTTCTGGTCAGCAGGGGTACATGCAAAGGGCCCAGGGTAGAAAATTGTTTTTGTGTTAGAGGAACAGGAAAGAAACCTGTTATCTAATGTGCCTAGAATGAAGCAGAGCCCAAGATCGAGTGGATTCTTGTAAGCCAATGTGTGGCATCAGGTGGCCCGCACAGGGCAGGTGCACAGGAGCTGAACCCAGAACCCCTCCAGGAACCCACGAGGGTGCTTTGTGACATCAGCTCTCCTGAGGAAAGTGCCTTGGAGGATTGCTAAAGACCAGAGACAAAAACCACAGAGCAGCTGTCCTGACTGGAAGGGACAGAGAAGTAACAGGGCACCGTGAGTCCCCTGTCGCAGCCAGGGGACACATGCACAGTGAATGGGATGGGAATCATCTGGGTTTGGGTCTTTGCATCTCTGAGTGGACACTGTGGGAAGCCGGGTCACTGTGAGTGCACGGTGCTAGCTTGGAAACTGTCTAGAAGTCATTGTTCCGAAGTAAAAAAAAAAAAAAAAAAAAAAAAAAATTCAAAAGGCAGAAATCCTTGTTTAAGAACCCTGAAACCAATGTTGTTTTAGGACTCGATGGAGGGCGAGGAGAGAATCCAGACCTCGGGTTGGGCGGCTGCCCCGGGAGACGGTGTCGAGTCTTGGGCCAGGGCTGAGAAGCAGAAGGTTCTGGAGACGTTCGAGTTCAGACCCGTTACCCTCTCAGAGTAAAAGACTTCAAGAGGTGAAAAAAGGAATTAGGGGTGGCTAAGGAGGGGAACCAAGCAACTACCCTTCCTTCATTTCCTCCCAACGCTGCCCCCGATACTCACGATTACTTTCTCCCGACGTGGCCAGTCTTGCTATCGCTCTGCTTTCTAATGCGCTGCCTCCTCGGTGGTTAAAAACCGTCCATCCCTGGCTTTCATCTGCATCCTTCACGTGACCAGTGCGACTGCATCGCTAGGAGCTGCCGGCTCCTCACAGTTCCTCCTCTGGACCTGATGGTCTAGATTCAATACCTGTTCCTCCCATCTTGCTGCCTCTTTTTCTGGGATGGCATGACGGATATTTCTGGCTTATTACATATGCTGCAAATACTCCTCCTAGCCTCTTAAATTGGTGCATTAAATTTTGAAAAAGCAAAGGATTCGATGTCCACCCCCTCCATATTGTATTAGGAGATGCTTAGAGAGTCAGCCCCATCTCAGCGGGAATAACAAAGACAGCTCATCTCCCAGGTGCTTTCAGGGGGACTTGAGGTCCTCTCCCCTGCAGTAGGCATGGTCTTTACTTAACATCTGAGAGGCCCAGATGGGGAAATTACTCAGCTCCTCCTCATGCCCCAGCTCAGAGGGCATGGAGTGATGCAGAAACATAGCAGACTCTGGGGCCACTGCTAATCGCTGCACACACCTGCCCAATTTGGAGAAATATCGTTTAGGAGGCTGAGTTACTAGCCATGCCAGAACTAGGGGGCAGCTCTGGAGACCACATTCTGCAGCCTTGTGCTGTGGTTGTGTTTGAGCGTGGACAGTGGTGGACACACAGCATCCCAGGCAGGGGCTGCAAGGTGTGGCTGGGGACAAGGAGCCCCAAGGGGAGCATGCAGACCATGGATACCTGCTCAGGGCCAGGAATTGGCAGCTCACTGGCCCCAGGTCCTCACCGGGTTGTGGCTGTCCCAGTCCCTAGGAGGACAAAGAGCCACGTGACAGAGGCAGGGCAGCACTGCAGTGCCATATATGGGGCCCACACGTGCCCTGGAGCCCCCATGCCCTGTGGTCTCTGGTCAGCCACCAGCTAGAGAGACAGGAAACTCAGCCTTGTGCCAAAGGTCCCTGGATCACCTCCCTGCTCTACTCAGGGTGCTCCTGCCAGCCTTGTCCCAGAGCACAGAGAGACCTCGCCAGCCTCTGACACACAGACACGGTTCTCTCCCGAGAAGGGAACTCAAGCAAAGAACTGATCTGGAGCGCTCTGGGTATGAGTGAACCCTGAGTCCCAGAGCAGCCTGAGGTTGTTTGGTTTTGCTTCCCTGTAGATTTGTCTTTTCTAGTTTTTAGGGTGATCATATATACCCAGCAGCTATTTAAATGACTGCTAGCAAAATGACTGATTATCAGACAGTGATTGAAAAGAAACATCTAGGCGTGAAGTAAGATTCTCTAGGTTTGAACACCACTCCTGATTGAGTTAACTGCTGTGATCAAAAGGGATTAATACAAGATCATATTTTATAGTTTTTACAATGCTAAAATGAGATAATACACATAAATATTTCAGCAGTAACTTATGATTGATTGATTGATTTTTTTGAGACACGGTCTCACTATGTAGTTTAGGCTTCTCTTAAATTTACTATGTACCCCAAGCTGATCTCAAACTTCTGGTGATCTTCCTGCCTCAGCCTTCCAGGTGCTGGGATTATAGGTGTCTACTGCCAAGCCTAGTTTGTGATGATGACTCTTAACTTTTCAGTTTAACTGCATTTGCTTTCCTGCCTGCTGCTCCCGTGTCCCTGGTCCCCATGTGGACACTGAAGCTCATCTTGGTGGCAACCAAAAGGACTACTGGGAAAAAGGAACTCCTTAAATGGATGCGTGGGGTGACCGTCCATGGAGGGAGAGAGGGAGGAAGGGAGAGAGGTTTCTCCGGAAATGTGAAAGGGCCAAGGAAGGCTGGTCTGTCTCATTACCCCCTTTCTCAGGGGAGCACACCCTCAGTGCCTCCAGTAAATTGGACTTTCAAAGACAAATGTAAATTCTAGTGTTAATTTATTTAAAGTAAATTATTCAGAGAGTCATATGTCAGCAAACCTCATTTTGTGGGACTATATTAATGTCTTCCTTAAATACAACTCGCTCTTTCTAAAAGCTGTTTTATGGGTCCAGGAAATCTGTCTATTACAAAGAAGTGCTTATTGTAAAGGATGTTTTAGTCCCTGGGTTCACTTAGGGAGGGAGCCAGGGTCAGTGTGAACAGCTCTAATGGCTGGAATGTGGGAGGCAAGTGGGCGTCCTCAGGAGCAGGGGTTCTGCCCTGCAGCAGGGACCCGAGGAAATCACATTGAGGGTCCCATTCAGATGTCCCCAGGCCTCAGGCGGCCCAGGGACAGCGCTGACCGCTCCATTGTATGGAAGAAAGCAAACAGTTCAGAGTGGAGGTCTCTGGGCGCCAGCATTTCCGTCTCCTGAGTTAGGGAGGTGAATATCACTCTCCCTCTCCAGCTGCCTGCGTCTGGTATCAAGTAAAGACTGCGCGAGGCTTTGCATTCCCAAGAACATGAAAACATAAAACATTCTAAAGCATCCTTATGTCCACGAGGACGCATCACTGGATCTCAGCTGCTCAGAGACTCCTACACTTCATGCTCACCACATCATCATCCTAAGCAGTGCAAAGCCCTTTCTCTTATCTCATTTACTTCTTCATTCTCTGGGCATCTCAAGCAGGATCTTTACCCCTATTCTCAGCCACCCCATGTCACCTCTGCCCCAATTGTCACTGTACTGTGGCTAGCAGCTTCTATAGAATGTGTATCCAGGTGGGAGTGAAGGTTGCCTGGGTGATTCTCGCACACTGGGAAGATGGACACTGGGCCACTAAGCGACTTAGGGAGACCCTGCCTCAAAATTTAAAAAAAGGTTTTAAGGGGCTGAGGGTATAGTTTAAAATGAAGACGACCCTGGATTCAAGCTCGGAACTATGAAAAACAAGACTACAGGGGCTGGGGATTTAGCTCAGCGGCATAAACACCTACCTTGCAAGCAAGCAGTCATGAGTTCGATCCCTGGTACCGATTTAAAAAAAAAAAAAAAAAGACGAAAACCAAGACTACGTGTCCACACTCATATACGTGTCCCAGCGCTTCATATATATGGTTTTACACATGGAATTGTTTTCCAGGTCCCACTTTTGTCTGCTAGCATCCCACTCTGGGTCTCTGGGAATCACTCGGCTTGCATGCTGCCTGTACATCTGTTTTCACTTGGACCTGCCAGTTTAGCTCAGCTCTTCTCGGGAAGGGTCTTGCCCACCTCAAACGCGGCTGTTGTCAAGAACAGCATGGCCACGCCCATGCCCCTCCCTCGGTGTCACACCTATGCTCAGAATATGCCCTGAAGCAGAACTGGGCCCAGGACACACAGGCAAATTCCAGAGAGAATCCAGAAGACCAACAAGCATTGGAAACTTTCTTTGAATGTAGGACTCGTCAAAAAAGTGAATTACACCTGCCTTGCAAGCAGGCAGTCGTGAGTTTGATCCCCGGTACCAATAAAAAGGAAAAAGACAAAAAAAAAAGTGAATTAAAGAATTAGCTCCCTCGAAGCTTGTGTAAGGACTGGCACTGATTAGCAAGCGCAGCAAAGCCCGGTGTAGGAGGGGAGGAGGGACAGAGGACGCGTCCATAGTAATCCAGATGTGTCACCTGGCTGCAGTGAGCTGCCTCCAGACAGGCGCAGTTCCCCACAGGTGCTGTTTCTTTGCTGCTTTCTGGGATCACAGTCATGAACACAGGTTCTTCATCATTGGGCTATTGCACTAACTTAGCCCGCCTGGGTGCTGGAGCCACCAGACTCCAGAGACCTTGCTGTCATGGAACTTAGTGGCAGTGGGAAGGGCTGGGTCCTCATCACACTGCTGGGACCTAGTGGGCGCATAGGGCACCACTGGAGCTCGGTCTCCCTTCTAGCAGCTGCCCTGCTGCTTGCTGTACAGTCCCCTGACCAGTGCCTCAGTCTGCACCTAGCGCAGCTCCTAGGCCAGGCTGGAACTTTCTGTCCTGCAGTTTGTTCTTGGGGTCCTGGCCATCTTCCTTTGTCTCTTAACACTTGTTCAGGGGTGAGGACCGACGCAGAATTACAGTCACTTTGGGAAATGCAGTGTGGGACCATGAAAGAGCTTGTCTAAGATCTCCCAGCTCAAGAGCTTCTGCGGAGCCCACTGTGGCTAATTTCTAAGCCATCATGTCTGCTGCACTTACTATGTATGGAAAGGTAGGTGGCATTCCCCTGAGGTGATGGAACCTAGCATCCTGACTGATGCATGTCACAGACTTGGCAAACACCACCCAAGGGTGGGCATCCTTTAATGGTCTAGCAATGTCCTTATTCCACCCCAAGGTCTGCAAGAAACAGAAAACTGCCCTGCCTCCACCCCACACAGCTTCCTGCAGCCAGAGGGCTCATTAGAATGGAACCCCAAACTTTGCCTCAGCTCCTCCCAGGAGCCTCAGCCAGTCTGCTTCCAAATGACTCTGCTTGGGTCTGGAAAGATTTATAGCATCCTTCATCTGCTGACAATGTTTCCCTATTGATCCTGCTTCCGGAGCTCTGCTCAGGGGACAGGGAGTGACCGAAATGCTAAATTTTTACCAAGCTCACTGCAAAATCAGCCAGACAGCCTGGGCCTCCTTTGGGACCAGAGCTGAAGGTGGACGGTCACTGAGTCACTCACTTCCTCCTCTGGTCCAAGCGGCAAGCACCCCCCTGCCCCCGCCTCGGTGCCAGTCTCCAGGCTGACTCTGAGAGCCTCACCTGGAGGTTTCCGTCTTTGCTCCTCCACAGTCCCTGGACCACCTCGGTGCCCTGAAGTAGCCCTTCCACAGCGCCGGCCCAATCGGTCTAAACCATGTTTAGCTTCTCTACTGCTCTTTCAGCTCTCCAAGGATAGGGACATCTCACTTCAGTGCCTAGAAAACAGTCAAGCGTTGACCATGTTGGATTAAAGAAAGTCACCCAGCAACTGGCCTTCCCAGCAGGCACCAAGGCTACGAGTGGAGACCACCTTCAGGGGTAAGTTACCAATGCCAGACACCAGATTTAAGATTCTGAAAGGCAGGAACATGGTCTGCTTCCTGTTTGGACAGAAGAGACCTCATTCGTGGACGAAACTATGTCGGGGATGGCAAAGGCCTATGCACAGCTCACCTGGCCCCTGGTTACCACATCCATGGTGACGAGAATGGTGCAGGGTGTCCTGCCTCGCTGGGTTCCCAGGCCAGATGACCAGCTGTGGGGAGGACATGTGTCCACTGTCCCTGAGCGAGAAGCAGTACACCGCATTTTTGTTGGACCTTAGGTGACACAAAGCCACAGTTTCTAACCATGTAATGGGAAAGAAATGCTTTCACATATAAGCAAATTACAGTCACGGTTCCTTATGCCGGCATCATGGCTTACCCATCACTGAGTGAGAACTGACTGAGCATCTGTTATATCCCGGGACCTCTGCGGAGTGCTGGGAACATGTGAGACTGGATGAAGTACAGTCTTTGCCTTCAAGGAGTTTCTAATCCAATGGAGGATGGGGAGCACGCCGATGACCTACAGCATGGTAAGCTGTCGGATGTGGGAAACAGGACAACCCACAGAGGGGATGGGAGGTGTCCGAGAAGGAGCAGGGCATCCTGGGCTGCTGTAATGATCACCACAGTGCTTTGCCTTACACAATAGACACACATTTTCTCACAGTTCTGGAGGCTGTGATTCCAAGATCTGTATCTCTGGGACACCCTCACCCTGGAGGTTTGCAGGGACGCTGCCTCTTCCCCTCTCTGCACCTGGTGGCTGCTGGCACCCTTGGCTCATGCCCTCTCCCCTTTTAAGCTGCAAGGCCAGGATCCTTGCGGCTCTCTCTGCTGCCTCCCTTCATCTCTCCTCTGACTCCCTCCTTCATTTCAGGTCGTCTGGATAATCCAGGACCATCTCCCATCACAAGATCTTTCCCTACCTGATTAACACCACTGTCTTCCTTTTCTATGGGAAGTAATGTTGACAGATTCCAGGGCTCAGGATGTGGATGTATCTGGGAGATCACTCCTCAGTCTCCCCTGAGGACCTAGCACTTGCACCAGCACCTGGCTCATTGTAAGCACTCGGTAAATGTCACCTGAGGGAGTGAAGTTGCATCTGTTCCAGGAGCACAGTGGCAAGTGAGTATGAAGGACCCAGGAGCGGAACCTCAAGGAGGAGTCACAGGCCAGGGAAGGACACAGGAATGCCGAGAGTTGGGGAAATAGGATTCAGCTGGACAGCAGAGTGAAGTAGGGAGAAGACAGGGTAAGGCCAGGAGACAGCAGACAGCAGATATGAGAAAGGAAAGTCGAAGGCAGGCTAAGATTAAGCTGTACTACATGTCAGATGTGGATTCCACAGGTTGCTTGGTCCAGCACCCCAATGCTTGTGTTGGTTGATTGAAGAGGAGTGGATCAAGGCGGTGAGTACAGTGCTGTGCTCCAGGACTTTGCTTCCATCCTCCACAACCTCCTCTGCCACCCTCTGCTACCTGTTCAGTCTCAGCTTTGCCGTTTCTTCCTTGTCCTGCCACCCACTCACCCCACTCTCCACTCTACAGCACAAAATAACAGGTTGGAGAAGAAGGTGGCAGATGTCTTAGCCAATTTCCCATTAGTGGGACACAATATTCAGTTCCCACAATGTAAAGGAGGAGAGGTCGATGTCGGCTTGTGGTTTAAGCAGGCTTAGTTCACGGTCTGCTGGCTCCAAGGCAGCAAGAGCATGGCAGAAGCGTCCAGTGCAGGAAAGCTGCTCAGGTCACATGGGCAGGAAGCTGGGAGAGGAGGGAGGAGCTGGGGTGAGAGGAACCCTCCCAGGCCACGCCCCCCATGACCTACTCTAACCGGATTCCACCTCGAACGGCACACTTGGTGGCTGAACTCATTGATGGACACATCAGCTGATGAGTGCAGCACCCACATCACCCATTCTCCTTGCAAAAGCCCTGCCTCTGAGTGCATGAGAGTTGGGGGACATCTAGATCTAAACTATAACACAGATAGCAGTGAAGATCACCAAGCAGGAAACAGCATGGATAGGATTTTTTTTGGTGTTTTGCATCGTTGCTATGGGTTTAGAGCAGAAAACAATGCCTGGCACATAGCTGGCACTGAAAAAATACATGTTTAAAGAATGAGAGAATGGAGCCAGGCTTTCATATTTGAATCCAGATACACCACTTCTAGCTCTAAGTCCTTAATATTCTGTGTCCTTAAATAATGTCCTTAAATATTCTGTGTCTTGATGTCCTTACCCATAAAATCAAGATGTTAGAAGCTGCCTCCTGGGATGGTTCTGGAGAACTGACATGAGCAAAATAGTTGACACTGTACCTGGTGCATGTGTATGGTTGATCTTCAACATAATCTGCAGAGGTACACAGAGGTTTTGCAAAATTTCATATATTTTGTTTTTAGAACATTTTTATTTGTGCATGACTGCAATGTCTTTCCCTCCCTTGTGTGGAGTTGATGCATGGACCATCTCGATTCCTCTTTAATTCTCTTGCCCTCCTCCTCCTCCACCCTCCCTCTATCACTCAATCCTCTTCCCATTTGAGAAAGATCTATCTCCCTATTTCTTACTATCTGTCTTTTATTTAGGTCTTTATTTATACTTTGAGTTTCTCATAGAGTGGAAATCGTACTATGTTTAAGTGTGTGTGTGTCTGATTTATTTCACTGAACATTGTGGTCTCAAGGTGCATCCATTTTCCGACAAATGACTCAAGCTTACTCTTCTGTGTGGCAGAGTGGTGTTCTGCTGTGTGTACATACCACAAGTTTTTTATCCATCCATCTGCTGATTGACATATAGGCCACTTCCAAGAGTGTATTTAGTGTAATTATCTATTATGAATTGTGCTGCTATAAACATGAGTATGCATATATCATTCTAACGTTGTATCTTTGACTCTTTGGGAAAGATACTTAGAAGGGGAACAGCTGGGTCAAACAGAATTTCTCATTTAAATTTTTTGAGAAATTGGAGAAACTCCACCTTCTTGTGAAGCAGGCTCCACTACACTGACGGGTAAGAGCCTCTGCCAGAAGAGAAGTCACACCTTCATGTGAGCCACCAGTGTGCAGGCTGAAAAACCAGACGAACATCCCGCCCCATCTTACTGATTCAGAGCACTCAGGGTGAGGTGACAGCAGCTGAGAGGAAGGGAACAGCTTGATGTTTGTGCTGTTTGGTTGACTCTGCAGGCCTGAGGCTGGTGGTCTGGGCATCTATTTGGAGGCTGGCAGTGTGCATTGTGGCAATGTGGGGATTTCCTTCTGTCTTGTTTTTGAAATCCAATGTTTTGTTCCATTTTACTGTTTTGTTTTATTCCTGTACCTGGTAACCTGAACAACTATTTTGAAGTTAACAATGTGCTGTACTGTTCTCACGGTTTTGTTTTGCTCCAATTTATTGTTTTGTTTTATTCAATGCTCTATTTGGATTGGTTTTGTTTCATTTGATTTTGCTATGTCTGATGGCATGGACAACTATTGTGAAGATAACAAGATACATCATGTTGGCCATTGTTGATTTCCTCCTACCCTGTTTTGAAATTCTGTACCACTTTCACTGCTTTGCTTTGATTGACTTTGTTCTCTTTTGTTTTGTTGGGTTTTATTCTCTTTAAAATAAAATTTAAAAAGTTGAGAAATCTCCACACTGATTTCCATAGTGTTTGTACTAGGGTGTTGGTTTATTCTCAATGACAGTGTAGTTTCCTTTTTCTAAAGAAGCCTTGCCAGAATTAGTTTTTATTTGATTTCTTGATGATGGCCATTCTTTGTGGAGTAAGATAGAATCTGAGTGTTGCTTTAATTCACTTTCTTCTCGTGGCCAACAATGCTGAACATTTCCTCATGCATGTTTTCTTCATTTGCACTTCCATGAAGTCTCTGTTCATTTCACGCGCCCATTTTTGATTGACTCTTATTTTGTGGGATCTAGTTGTTTTAATTTCTTATATATTATATGTACATATTTAATTTTAAAGTGTATTCTAAACTATTTTTAAAACTGCGATTTATAAATGATACCCAACGTATCTCAATCAACATTAACACCCGGCAGAACACCAGTGCTTCAATCCTCTCCCTTTCATTGGCTTTGACATCAGTAAACAATCTGTTCACTCTGCTGGGGTTCTAAAGAGGGATTTCACTTGAAAATAGGGTCACATTCTGGAGAAGGAGACAGGGGCCACTTTCATTGAACCTTATTAATAGGATGATGGGATTTGATGGGGTGCATTTTGAAATGCAGGCAAAGGAGGCAAAAATGTTTGCCTTATCTGAAAGAACACAGTTGCTCAAGATGACAAGAAGGAGCAGCAGTGACCCGTTATCACCTCCAGGAGTTTCGCCCTGGTAACTACACTACCATAGCTACAAAATTTGAGCCACCAAAGTACAATCAGCCTTCCTCTCCCTTACTCGATGGGAAGGAAGTTGAAGCTCAAAAGGCCAGTGTTGATATGACCTTTTACCACAATCTTCTCAGCTGGTCCCCTCTGGCTGTTTCTGTTCATCATGTCTAGAAGTGAGAATGTCCACCTTACACTGTCACCAGTACCAGGCAATAAGTGGTGACAGGAGCAAAATGGGCAAGTTTCCACTGTGACTAAGCACAGGGCACTTGGGAAAGGAAGATGTTACACAGAAAGAGGAGGTAAGAAGTCCCAGGACAAAGAACTACCCCACTGTAAGAGCCAGAGTCACTCACTTGGGTCTGGAAGAGAATTGCTTAGGCTTTGCAGAGGAAAAATATTTAAATTGAGGTCTGCACAGAAAGGAGGAGTTCGTTTAGTGAAAAGAAGATGCAGGGATTTCAGGGAGAGAGTAACATTCCACGGGACAGAGGGCATGGATAAATCGTAGAAACTAGAGAAGGCATGCCACACTCATAGAACTGAAAGAAATTTCACATGCTTGCACCTTGGGACTGGGTTGTTCACAGTTCTAAGCTTTTATCTGTCAAACATGCTTCCTGCTCTCTCACTCAATGTATTCCTTGATTTTAGTTTCTTTCTTTAGTTCTTTCTCTGAGGGTTTCTCTTTCTTCTTTCTTTCTTTTTTCTTTCTTTCTTTCTTTCTTTCTTTCTTTCTTTCTTTCTTTCTTTCTTTCTTTCTTTCTTCCTTTCCTTCCTTCATTTCAACCTTCCTTTTGATTATTGCCTGGCCAGTTACAATATCTGCTTTTCCAGATGGCCACTGTACTTTGCCATATGTCCAAAGCACCTTTCAATGTTTTGATCTTCTCCAGAATCCCTGACGCAGCTCTCTGGTCCTGGTATAAATGACGCTTTCCTGTCTGGTGGCTGCCCCAATGCTTTTCTCATCTGCCTTTCCTGGGACTCAGGTTTCACATCCACAGATAACAATCTTCAAAGAGAGACTGACTCTGTGTAATAAACTCTCCAGCCTGGGCCTCACAGATTGAAGTCGGGCTTTGATCCCTCTCTCATGGCCCCTTGGAATGAAATGAACTCTTTGAAGTGAAGATTGGCAGGCCCAGAAATGCCAAATAGGACCAGAAGACTCACAAGGTTAAGACAAAGATGGTGCTATGTGTAGGTTGTTTTGTTAAAGGATGGATTTGAGGAGATGATCCAGGAACCTTTGTTTTGGATGAGGCTGTCAAAATTAGCACCAGAAACTAGATGATAATTCAGATTGAGAGCTCTTCCCCGACTCTCCTGGCTGTAGGCACTGGAGTGGCAAACCCATCACACATTCTCTCCCTTAGAACTTTCCAGAATGCTTTCCAGATGCGATGGGAGTTGATATTCAGATTCTTCTTGCACAGCCCACACACACGCCATCTGCCTTCTAGAATTACACCTAGAGACACACTAGTGTTCCTGCAAGAGTTCTGCTTCCCACTGTAAACAGGTCCAGGACGCGACAGCTCACGGCTCACGCCACAAGGGCTGGGAGTCCCAAGATCAGGTCTACCACACCTCGGTGGTCAGGGTTTGCTCTGGGGCCTGGAGACCAGCTTCTGATAATTCAATGCCTGGTGTTCTCAGCCAGCTACATGTGCTGAAGACCAGTAGGAGCCTGTCCTGAGCAGCTACTCTGGAGATGAAGACTATAACCAACCCCCAACAGGAAGTGCGACTACCCTTTCCCAACCCGATCCCTTCAAATAGTCAGTAGGTGGCAGAAACTCAAAAAATGATTTTTAAATTGTGTTTTCTCATTAAGTAAGGCCTAAGTATATTGACCCGGTCTTTCGTAATCTTGCCACATCTGTATGAGATTAGAGGCAGTGAGAGAAATGTTCATGAAAGTGATGGGTAATCAACTTGGATTTACCATGTTTTAAAGTAATTTTTGCAATTTCCCTGGAGGGGTAAAGAAAACTGTGGTGTAAAGTATTTGATCCATTGTATTATTTTTACAACTCATCATTAGGAACTGCTCTGGAGGCTGTAGGCCAACTCTTTGGTTCTGGGTCTTTTTATTGTCTGTCTACACTTACCACTCTTGAGTTTTAAATTATTATGGTTCAAATTTTCCAGTGAGAATGGAGTTGGCAGCTTCTGATGAACATCCATTGGCTTCTTAGTCTTGGATGTCTGATAGGTGTTAAGGTTTTCTAACTGCTCGGAGAAGCTTTTGAAAAACACATTTTTGGTATGCATCCAGCAGGCAGAGGTACATGGAAATGAAAACTGGGGAAATGATGAAATAAACTGTTAAGTCATGGAGAGGGAAAAATCTAAAATAAATATTTCAAATTAAGATCTGCAAGATATAATTTATAGGCTCTCAAGCTAGGCCATTTGAAAACACCAGGAGCCCTACAGTATTGGAGCCACCACAGAACGTTCTCTTTGTTGTAGAACCTAGAAGACAAAGCAAGTATTTGTGTGGTTTGTTGTTTTTGAAAGGCCAATCAAGCAACACTCAGAAGTCTTTAGAGGTTTTGGAAGATTAACAGGTTATGTCAGTGACTCTCAAGTTCTTCAGGATATTCTGCCAGAGAAATTTAAAGAATTTTGGTTACTAAAAATTACTTCACAGAGTTACCAAAGAATCAATTTGTTGGGAGCCGCAGCCCCGAGCCCGGTCGCCTCACTTGGCGGACGTGAGGCCTGTAGTAAAGAGTAAAGCCTGAGGTAGATTACCCCTCCCATCGAGCACGTTAGTTTCCTGCTTACCGCGTAAGCAACCCGCTCAACAATATAGTCTGCCTGGCAACTGATGATGTTAGCCAATCAGCTTGCCTTGCTCACTTTAACATGATTGGACACTGTATCCGTATATATACTGGTGCCACCCCTGGGGGGGAAGAAGAAGCCCGGAAGTAGAAGCCCAGAAGGAGCCGCGGGGAGCGGACCAAAGGAGGCTTCGGCTGGGAGCGATCCCAGGGCAGGCTGTACGGAGAAGAAAAATAAAAGAAAAGGTTGTCCACTGCCAGGCTTTGTCGTGTGTCCTTCCTGCCGGCCGGGAGCGGACATCGACATTTGGAGGCCCGCACGGGGACTGATCACCCCCGAGACGTGACAGCGGACAACGCTCCAGTACAGAGCTGCGAGACAGGTGAGTTGGGGATAAGCCTGGGCTCTGGGTGGCGCGCACCTACAGGGCTTTTAGACTCCCCTCAGGCTCACGCGTAAGTGGCGGATTCCTTGGGCCTCACGCGGTGAGTAACATATTAAAAGATGGGAAACATGCTAGGTAGCAACACTAAGAGCGAGGGTGGTTGTGGAGAAAGCTCTCAAGAGCTTACAAAGGTACGCAGGGTATTTGAGCAGGCCCAGTCGGGGAGCTCCCGAGAGGGGCCCGTCAAGGGGAACAAAGATGCTAAGGAGAAGGACGGGGCTCTAGCTTCGGAGTCGTCTGACTCCGAGGACGAGGGAAAGTTGAATGGCAAGGAGGCCAAAGAGACCAGCTGTCAGGAGCCTAAGTCGCTCGATAAGGAGTCGCAGGGTTCTTTCCCAGTAACTCAGGGTACCACAGAGCCATTTGTTGACTTTGTGGCCCGAATGCAAGATGCTGCCGATAAGATATTTTCTGATCCGGGAGTGGCTCGACCGCTGGTAAGGCAGCTGATTTTTGAGCAATGTACAAAGGAGTGCAAGGCAGCGATAGCTCCTCATAAGAACAAGGACCTCAACGCCTGGATTAGGATATGCAGAGAGATAGGGGGGCCGCTCTCCAACTCGGGAGTGGCTGCTCTCCTGGCCGCGGCTGTACAGCAGAGGGGACCTCTCGGGTTAGAAGGGGAATGTAAGGCTAAAGGGTGTTTTGCCTGCGGGGAGCCAGGACACATTAAACGTCATTGCCCAAACAATGCAGATGCTAGGCCTCGCCCTAGGAATGAAGAACCATATGTTTGTGGGCGATGCAAAAGGGGATCACACAAAGCTGAGGAGTGTAGGTCGGTCTTTGATGCTCAGGGCAACCGTATTTGTGGACGAGATGCTAGAGAGCCAAAAAACGGCCAGAGGGGGCCCCCTTCACAGGCGGGCCCCCGCCCCAGAGACAGAACAGCTCAGGATGGCAGCCTTCAACAAGGGCCACCCCTGGGTCAGCAGGTGTGGACCTCAGTGTCGCCTCCAGACTTATACAGAAGGTCACCATTAGGACGGATGGCGTTAGGACCCTAAATGACATGCAAAAACTATTGGGAGACATTAATTGGATTAGGCCATATTTACATATACCAAATTCAGATCTCAAACCCCTGTTCGACCTTCTAAAGGGAGACCCAGATATAGCCTCCCACAGGAGGCTCACTCCTGAGGCAAGAGCTGCCTTACAGAGAGTGGAAAAAGCCTTAGGTGGGGCTACCTTACACAGAATTGAACCAGGGCGACCCTTTGATGTCTGTTTGCTACAGACTAGTCTACAGCCCACAGCGGTGATTTGGCAGAAAGGACCATTACTGTGGATACACCCTAAGGTCTCACCTGCAAAAGTCATAGAGCATTACCCGGAGGCAGTCGCTTCATTGGCCCTTGAAGCGCATGATAGAGCTGTCCAACATTTTGGCTCAGGACCACAAGCCATCCGAGTACCCTATACCGCCAGCCAGATCAAGACCCTGGCTGCCTGCATAGATACATGGGCCATTCTGAGATGTGTTTTCCATGGGGATATAAACAATCAATACCCTAAAGACCCTATCTTGTCATTTGTCACTCAGCACCCTATAATTTTTCCAAAGGTTACTGCCTCTGAGCCATTAGTCCCAGCAACTACAATATACACAGATGGCTCCAAGACGGGGATAGGCGCCTATGTGATCCTAGGCAAGCCCCCGGTTACCATACAATTTGAACCTGATCAGCCTCAGGTGGTGGAACTGCAGATCGTTAAAATGATTCTTGAACGGTTCTCAGAAGCCATTAATATTGTCTCCGATTCTAGGTATGTGGTCAATGCTATGCAAGTGCTTGAGACTGCCGGTTTAATTAGATCCACTTCCACAGTGGCTGGGCTGTTCCTGTCTATCCAGACATTGCTTCAGAACAGACACCATAAGGTCTTCACCACCCACATAAGAGCACATACATCCCTGCCGGGGCCCATGGCACAGGGGAATGCGGCTGCTGATACTGCCACTCGCCCGTTATGGATTTTTACCTTACTAACACCAATCGAGCGAGCCCGTGCCTTCCATGATAAGTTTCATGTCAATGCCAGGACACTAGCAAACCATTTCCATGTTTCCAGAGCAGATGCACGAGATATCGTGCGACTATGTGACTCCTGTGCCACATACAAACCTGCCATACCGATGGGAGTAAACCCTCGAGGTTTGATCCCTGGTGATGTTTGGCAGATGGACATCACACATATACAGGAGTTTGGGACTCTTAAATATGTTCATGTTTCCACAGACACCTGTTCTCACGTCATATTCGCAACAGCAGAAACAGGTGAAAAAGTGTCTAATGTGATCAATCATTGCCTGGCGGCTTGGGCCGCATGGGGCAAACCAAAAATATTAAAAACTGATAATGGACCAGCCTATATAGGCAAAGCCTTCAATGAGTTCTGCAAAATGATGGAGGTTCAATTAAAACATGGTATCCCATACAATCCCCAAGGTCAAGGAATCATTGAGAGGGCTCATAGAAGCCTCAAAGAAATTTTACAAAAACAAAAAGGGGGAGTAGGCCAAGGCCTGGCCCCAAAGGCACGATTATCCATGGCACTATTCACACACAATTTTTTAAATTTAAATAATGATAATTGCTCCCCAGCCGTGGAGCACTGCAACCCTTCCCCCAACCATAAAGGGTGGGTGAAGTGGAAAGATGTCCTGACAGGACAATGGATGGGCCCGGATCCAGTGGTCAGCTGGAACCGAGGCGCGGTTTGTGTTTTCCCACAGGAATCGGGACGAGAACCACTGTGGGTACCGGAGAGACTGACACGGGCGACAAAGCCCTCGACTGAAGATCAGACCTGCCCTACCGGAGATCCATCACAGACCAACCAACAAGATGAATAGAAATAGCGATAGCCCGAAATGGACAAGAAGATCCTCAGGCATATGCATGGCTCGCTCGCCTAGCCTACGACCGAGTCTAGGGGCGGTGAGCTTCCCACACTCCTCCTCTAAAAAATTATGACATAGCTGGGTAGGAGAGTCAATGACGGGTAAGAGCGTACTCCCCTGGTGCGACTCAACCTAAGCCAGGCCCTACCCCATCCTGCACGTAAGCCGCTGGACTGTTAGATGCTGCCCAGGTCTAAATTTCTCTCCGAGGGGATTTCTTTACGGAGAGGAAATGAGTGCAAGCTTGTGTGCATCCAGGTTCCGTCCAGTTTGTGCCTGGCCCTAAAAAAAGGACGAGGGCCTCAGGGCCTTGGCAGACCATGGGACGGCCGACCAGGGTCTAAGCCAAGGACCTACGGTGGGCCTACGCATAGGGCATAAGCCTCTGCACCCAGTCCAGGAAGGGCTACGATGCGCACATTCATAAAAAAATAAAAAAGGGGGAGATGTTGGGAGCCGCAGCCCCGAGCCCGGTCGCCTCACTTGGCGGACGTGAGGCCTGTAGTAAAGAGTAAAGCCTGAGGTAGATTACCCCTCCCATCGAGCACGTTAGTTTCCTGCTTACCGCGTAAGCAACCCGCTCAACAATATAGTCTGCCTGGCAACTGATGATGTTAGCCAATCAGCTTGCCTTGCTCACTTTAACATGATTGGACACTGTATCCGTATATATACTGGTGCCACCCCTGGGGGGGAAGAAGAAGCCCGGAAGTAGAAGCCCAGAAGGAGCCGCGGGGAGCGGACCAAAGGAGGCTTCGGCTGGGAGCGATCCCAGGGCAGGCTGTACGGAGAAGAAAAATAAAAGAAAAGGTTGTCCACTGCCAGGCTTTGTCGTGTGTCCTTCCTGCCGGCCGGGAGCGGACATCGACATCAATTCACAGTGTTTTAGTTTTTTAGACAGTCTCTGTCCTTGTCCCTCTCTCCTTCTCTTTAAATCATTAGCTTTTTCCCCACTTCTGATACAAAGCAAAACAAATCCTAATTTCATTTCAAGCAGCTATTGAATTTCCCTCCATCAGCTCCTGAGTTCTTCCCCTGCCAGGGCCTCACTAGATGGCTCTGGCCCCAGTGTCTGCTGCTCTTCCTGCCTGTGGGTCCCTGTACTGGACTTGAAGTCTGGGAGTGAAGCTCTCCATGCTGAGGACAGGTCACCAGCTGCACCACACTGCTGATGACTCTGGTCCTGAATGTTCTGTTCTCAGACTGGGGTCCCTACCCATGGCACTAGCAACTGAGAGCTCATTAGAAAGCAAATTCAATTCTTAAAAACTTTTACTTGTAATATATTGACAAATTATAACTATGTGACTTGCTGGAGTATAAAGTGCTATTTTACTTGTACACAATGTGGGATGCCTGAGTCAGTGGTAATTACCATATTTATCACCATAAATACTTCTATTGTATTCCTCCTAACTGCAAATTCATACCCTTTGCCTATTTTCACCCAATTTCCCCACCTTCCAGATTGTGAGAACCACACCTGACTCTGCTACTATGAATTCAATTGTTTTAACCTCACTTACAGGGGAGAACGTGCAGGGTATACCTTTCTGTGCCTGGCTCATTTTAATTAGGACAGTGCTGCAAATGATAAATTTACTTTAAAACAATTTTTTTTTTAGTTTTTATTGGTACATGTTCACAATACGTAATGATTGCATTCCTCATGGGGAAGAAGTACAAATGAACAATGAATATATGAGAAAAAGTACAACATCTCTGGCCACTAGTGAAACTCAAATTAAAGTAAGAGAGAATGGTCATTATTGAGAAATCAAATACTAACAAATGTGGGCCAGGCTGTGGGGAAAGAATTCTTCTTTGCTGCAAGTGTGTAAACTAGTATAACCATTACAGAGATCAGTATGCAGATTTCTCAAAAAACTAAAACTGAAATTTACACTTGACCCAGATAACATTCATTCTCCTGCTAGGTAACTTTCCAAAAGAGTGAAAGGCATCCATGCACCACTACAGAGGTCCATGCACATCAATGTCTTTGCAGTACAACTCATAATAGCTAAATCTTAGAAGTGGCAGATGTGCCCATCAACAACGAAAGGATAAAGAAAATGTAGTACTTATGCCCAGTGGAGTATTGCTCTCCCATAACGAAAGATAAACTGGGCACTTGCCTGATAAGCACAAGATCATGAATTTGATCCCTGGTACTAAAAGAAAAGAAAGATAAACTTTTAAAAGGCTAAATAGTATTTCATATATGGATATTCCACATTCTCTTTATCCATTCACTTCTTGTTGATTTCGTCACTTGGTTATTGTCAATAATGCTGCAACTAACAGCCAGTCTTGACCTGTTTTTTGACACAAAGTGCATGTTAGTCTTTGCTATATTTATGGTAACACTCACTTGTGCAAATTTGAGATCTGTTTACCTCAGTCGTCCTGAGTTGGTTGTTTGTTTAGCTGAGCTATAACAATATTTTGTCCTTAGCATTTACACGTGGCTGTGTATTTTGCCTGTTGTCTGACAGATTACTCACTTTTCCTGAGTGGAGAATTTATTTTTTCTCTACCTACACAGTAGTATCCAGTTAAGGCTGAACAAAGGGGAGGACTGTGACAATAACTTGGGAGGGGTGCACTTTCTTTGGGTAGCTGAGTCTATTTTACAGAAACATTTTAAGGGCACTGACATTTGTAGTGTTTGTAGACAACAAACCATCCTTTGGAGTTTCCATCCTTCTCAGCATTTATCCTCTTTTCCTCACTTATCTTGGACTATGAGACCCCTCTCCCAAACCCCTGAATCCTGAACTCCAGCAGCTGTCCTGATTTACAGCTTGGGTGGGGACAGCAGCCACTCCAGGCCACAGAAAGGTATTGAGCAGTGGAGTCCAGCAACTCTGATCCTTCTGTATTTGGTCTCTTCTGCTTGCTGTGTTTTTTCCTCCAGGAGTTCTTGCTTTAGGCAGTATTCATAATTGGGCCCCTAGGCTCCCAAAGTTGTTTCCAGTCATTGTCTACTCTGTAAAACCAGCAGAAAGAGACCTTCTTGATCTTCAGGTTTCCAGAAAGTCCCTGGCCATGATCCCATGGGCCTGGCAGGCAGGAAGCACCATCCCGGAATCAACCCCTCAGCTCAGAAGGGCAGTGATAGGACAGCCCAGGCCACTTCCCAGCCCAGGACAGCCCTCCCAGCCTCCCTAATAGAAATCAGGATGTTATTCTAGGAGGAAGAGGAGAGTTTACAGGAAGGGAAAAAACAGCAAGCATCTTTTACAGGCTTTATACTCAGTACTTGGTCAGTCCTTCGTTATTCTGTAAAAAGAGATCTAATTAACAAATAGTCCTTGAGCCCAAAACACAGTGACGAAAGTGGGTGAGGAAGAGTGAGGGTGTTTGGTTGTTTTCCCCCCTCGAGGGAGGCTCCTTTGCATAGTAGAAAGTAGCTCTGTGTCTGATAGGGAAGGGAGAGATGGGGCCATCTGGGTCTCATTGACCCAGCGAGGGGACCCAGCTCAAGCTCTGTAACCTTTCTAAATGCCAGTTTCCTCCCTTAAAATGGGGGCTAAAGCCACCATTAGTATCCACCTCAGAGGTTCTTATGGAGATGAACTGAGATGATTCCTGAAGCTTTAATTTTTAAAAGAGCTGATCAAAAATTATGGTATGTGTTTACATTTCTAAAATTTATTCCAGTAAATTACATTTGTCATGGATCCCCCTCCAAACAGTCCTCCCTCAGTTCAAACACATTTATCCCACTGTTCTTGCTCCTTTCTGCAGCAGTTCTGGAGTCCTCTTTTGTGAAGGTCTTTAGGGGTGTGATGAGAAGTACCATGAGTCTGCTACTCGGTGTTATCTAATGAAAATGCGGTTGATGAACACTTTGCGGAGTGCCCTTGTTCACCTTACTCGCCAGAGCTGGAGCCATGTGGCTTCAGGCTTTTCCCCAAAGTCAAAATGACCATGAAAGGGAAAGGTTTTTGAATCAATTCATAACATCTAGGCAGGCACAAGAGCACAACTGGAGACACTCAGGAAATGGGACTTCCAGAACTGCTTCAGAGAGTGGCAAGACTGATGCCACAAGTTTGCTCAAAGTGAGGGGAAGTATTTGAAGGGAGATTAATAATGATGTGTCTTTTACTGTAAGAATTAAAAAAAATACAAAGTCACCCTAGTTGTCAGTCAAATTCATAGCATCTGACACTTAGGATGCACTGAGTAAACAGCAGATAAGATCCTTGTGCTGGTAGTTAATGATTCACTTTTGTGAAGGGAGGGTGTTCCTTTCCAGAGTGACTACAGTGTCCCCTCCCTTACTGTTTACCAAGAGATGGCATTCTGCGATGCCTCCAGATCATGGTGTGACAGATATGAGTTCCTTCTGCCACTAGCTCCTCCTAGTCTATCCTAAGTCGAGTCCTGGGTGGACCATTGACAGATCAGAAGGAAGAAGCATTGGGCTGGTCTAGAAGGAGGATGACCCTCATGGCTGTGAGCCTCAGCACTGGGAACTCACCTGTCCCCAGCTATTCAGCCAAGGGTCCCTCCAGCCTGGGATGCGGAGACTGAGTGAAGTGTGTGCTGAGGACAATCCTGTCCTAGCTCTTTCCTCTTGTAATGCCCAGGCTCACTTATGTGTTTTCTACAAGGGAAATACTAGGGTCTGCATTCTGCCTTACCAGTCACCTTATGCCCACTTCCCAGAAGCAAGTGTTGGACTCTCTTTCTGTCTATCTGTCTTTCTCTTTCTTTCTTTTGCTTTCTCTCTCTCTCTCTCTCTGCCTCTCTCTCTCTCTCTCTCTCTCTCTCTCTATATATATATATATATATATATATATATATATATATATATATATATCCCAGGGCTCTGAGGATGAACAAGGTCTCACACATACCAGGCAAGCTCTTTATCACTCGGCAGAGTCCTTAGCTCCTTTTCTTTTATTTTTCTTTAGACAGAGACTTCTATGTTGCTCAGGTTGATCTCAGACTTACAATCCTCTTGCATCAGCCTCCCAAGCAATGGGAATTATTCAAGCTCTAGGATTCCTTTTGTATTTGCAATCCTATTTCTTAATCACATCCCCTAGTTGTGCTTTTCGGGCTTGGGCAGCACTCACTGCCTTGCTCCCAGGAAGCTGCAGCTGTTGACATGGTCCTGCCCTTGCTGCCCCTTGCTGTGGGCATCCTTCTTTCATCCCTCATCTGTGTCCTCATCCTGCGCCTGGAATCACACTGCAAGTCTTAGCTCTGGAAACACAATTGAACATTAATGGAACTGATCCATGTGGCGTGCTGTGACGTCACGTCTTGTATTATGTAACAGGTATCAGAAAAAAAAAAATGAAACTCTTTCAAGGAGCAAAACAAGACCTGTGGTCTAATTCGCTCGCCCAGCTCTTTGATTATCTTGGTTCCTGACCTATTCAACAATCCTATATTAGAAGACTAATAATGCCAGTTATCATTATCACAAAAAGGCAAATTGATTGTGTATGGTGGCACTGTGGTAGACAGGATCCTCAAAATGACCTTCCGGTGACCCTCAGCCTAGGATAATCTAGTACCCTAAAGTGTGTGCAGGACTTGTGAGGACAAAGAGATGTCATCCTGATGATGATGTTTCATTACAGGGCCAGAAGGAGAAGAACTGGGGTCTCACCTAATTCTATCACCCCGAAACACATGCACTGCTAGAGTTTACCCCAGCTGGAAACAGAAGAAGAAATCAGAGATCCCAAGCACCCAGAGGGTTTGACCTGAAGTTGCTGGCTGTGAAGATGAAAGGGCCTATACAAGGACCAGACAGTGGTCTAGAAGGTGACAGCAGTCATACTTGACAGGCAGTGAGAGACATACTGTCCTGAGTCCCATGGCTTCATGGAACCGAAGGCAGCCAGCACCTTGAACCAACCTAGAACCAGCTCTTCCCACAGAGCCCTGGGAGAGCCCAGCTGAGCTGACACCTTGACTTAACCTTAGTAGGGAACTGGGCTGGGCCATCTCTAGTTCGGAACCCAGATCTATGAGTTGATTCCTGCGTGTCCCATTTTAAACTGTGAAGACTGTGAGAATTGGTCTCCTGGCCAGAGAACCCTGGTTAAGAATGCAATTGATTACTGTGAGCAAACCATTTGTGTTGGGGACCACAGATTCACAATGGCTAATTCTGCATTCTTCCCTGAGGGATAAAATGGAGGCTGAGATTTCCCATTCACTCCAGGGAAGGGCCACCCTCTCCCTGTCACTAAGACTAAAACTAAGACCACTAAGTCTAAAAAACACCCCAGGGCAAGATTCTTCTTAGCATAAGATCATCTCCACCGGTTTGAGTCATCTATATACTTCCCTGCTGAGTCACAGGCCTCTGAATCTTCCAGCAATTTTTAATCTTTCACTAGCTCCTCCTATCACGGTATACACCCAATAAATACCGGCTCTTTTGGAGTGTCCCCCTGATGGCCCATCTGGAGACATCGACTTCCCAGTCACTCATTGTATATTACTAAATTTGTCTCTGTTTCTTATTTTAAATTGGGGCTCTTGGCTGGGTCCCTGATACATTTTCTTTTTATTTAAAGTGATTTCAGAATTCTTTATTCTCTGAATGTGTGCCTTGATTTTGAATCCACTTTTGGTACTAATTGTACCATTGTTGGGTCCCCTCCCAAAGTGATGAGTTAAATGAAACCCTTGACAGCTGTTCATTTTATATTTGTATTAGAGTCGTGCTTTTATCCAGTTTTAACATTTGAACAAAAGATTGTTTTGTCATTGTTTTTGTATATCTGTTCTTATTTGTTCTTAAATCTCCTTTCTTTCTGAAGCTTCATTCAGTGTGGTGAGTCCCCCAAGTGGTTTCCAGTGACATCATTTCTCCACAGGACCCCAAGCCCACCTTTCCAGTTGAAAATGAACACTCTCCAAGGCACACTGAGCTATTGTGGAGCTTCTTGTCACCACGTTAAATTTCTTTTTCTCCTTTTTTCTTATCCCACTCTTGGATTCTTCTTCTGATGACATCTTCATTTTGTGGGATAGCATCCTTCAGTAACTTCCTCAAAAAAGACACATGGGAAGTCAACCTTCTGAATTCTCCCATGTCTAAGTAAATTTTTCTGCTGCCACTTTTACTCGACTATCAATATAACCTTGTGATGAAAATAACTTCCTTTGCAGTTTGAAAGCAGTGGACATTTAGCTTTCACTGCTGCCCCAAGGAAGCCTTGTGCTGTTATAAATCAATTCTCTTCTCTTCAAGTCTGAAGATGTTAAAACCACTATCCCAGTCCAGAATGTGATGCAGTTTCATAATGATGCGGTTTGGTGTGGGCCACTTTAAATTCAAAGTATTGGCCAGTGGATGGGTCCTAATATATAAACAGGCACCATCACACCTGAGCCTCAGTGACAGGTGATATAGCTGGCTCTTTTCCTTTTCCTCAAATGCTGCCATATTTGACTTGGTTGATGTAACATTTTCCATTCTCCCCTAGCTCCCAGATAGCTCCAACCTCCTCTGATATCACTATTCTATAAGGGGGTCTGGGTTCTCTGTCTCTCCTTGTCTTCAGTATTTGTTTGGGCAATACCATCCATCAACAACCCAACTCTACCCAAACATGCAGCTCCGGCAAATCTCTAGGCTCCAATTCCAGATGAAGTAACCTTCCGACACCTTATCTTCCAAACTCAACACACCTCAAATTCAACCTTGACCTTCTCTTTGCAGGCATCCACTTCTCCAGCGACCAGCTGTGGGATGCAGCAGCTCGGAGAGTGCTTCACCTCTTTGTCCTTGTCATTCAGTGTGATCTCCTCCAGCTCCGCCCGTCACTTCTGCCTGTTGAATGTCTCCTGTGTCAGTTCTCTCTCAGTCTGCATGGCCTCGCTCGCTCGCACCATGCTGTTTTCCCAGTGTCCACAGCAGCCTTCCAACCTCTCCCTTCACATGTGCTGATTGTGTAACTCATCTTCCAAACAGTTGTTTGAGTGATCAAACCTTAAGACATAAATCTTGTCATGTTCACTTTCTGGTGGCAAATTTTCAAAGGATTTAGAAATTCAGTTTTCTTGAGGGACCTTACTTTAGTCACTTTCCTTGTTCCTGCAACAAATTACACAACAGCTGCTACTTAAAGGAGGAGAGGTGCCTTAAATGTTTATTTTGGCTCACATTTTTAGTCCATGACCAGCTGGCTCCAAGGTGGGAATAGCACGAGGTGGGAGGAGATCTGCCCCTGTCATGGCGGACAGGAAGCAGAGAGTGCGGGGAGGAAGCAGGAAGGGAGATAGATTCTCCCAGGTCACTCCTGCAGTGACTGCCTCTTCCACCCAATCCCCAGCTACTAACAGCAGTCAGCTCCAGCACTCCTACAATTCCACACCCTCAGAAGACCCCAATGAGGAGTGCATGAGGCCTCTCAGTCTAAAGCACAACAGACCTACAAGGCCCAATGACCTGGCCTCTACTCCCTTCCTAGAATCTTCTGTGCCACTCTCCCGTCTCGGTTTGCTCTGGTCACACTGGTTTTGGACAGTTGTCAAAGAGCCAGGGTTGTTCTATTTCAGGGATTTTCCTTGGCTCTCATTAGGGACTTCTTAGAGTTCAGGCTAAACTCACCTATCAGGAAGGCTTTTTCTGATTGTCACAATATAAGCATGCCTTTATTCTCTGTCCTTTACACCGACAAAAGTGTTAGGGGATTGCAGAATCCTGTCACTGAATTGTTTTATGCTCCCCCACCACTGAGTTGCAGATTCTGTAGATGTGAGAACTGTGAATGTTTGGTTCACTACTGTGCCCAGCACTTAGCTCTACCAATGTGACTTGTATTGAACAAATGATTATTCCTTTGGAATTTTAATAACCTGAATGCAGTCCTGGCCCCTCTGCTTTATTAACGGTACAAATTTGGTGAAGCTGCTTAACATTTTGTAGCTTTAGCTTTCCTAACTGTGAAATGAAAATAGCAGTACTTACTTTAGTGGGCTCTTGAGAAAAATTAGAGGAGAGAGTCCATGGGGTGCAGTTTGCAGTCGCCTGGCACACGTTCAGTGTAACTGATTGTACCAGTGAAGAAAGTACCCAATTTGAGATCCAGGGTGCAAGAAATGGGATAAAAGGTCAAATAAAAGATCTGGACCCTAACTGCATTATCAGTGAGTGCTTCTTGGAGAAACAGATTTCATGCAAGAAACACAAATATGTAGGAATTTACAAGATTGGCTTACAGTGGCTGCCCACAGAGTCAAGTGTGGAAGGTGCAAGGTTCTGTATGTGCTCTCAAGACCCGATGGATCCAGTGGGAAGCCTAGTGCCCACTGTACTGCCCATGTGAGTCCAAGCGGGAGGCAGAAGGATCTACACTGGAAGCCAGGAGATGATTCCAAGAGGAATTCGAAGCCTGGAGCTCCTTGGAGAGGCAGAAGTCAGCCTTCTTTCTGCGGTTCCCTTTTATTCCATTCAGGCAACGTAGCCTGCTATGTATCGTTTGCGATGACAATCTTCTGCCCTTGATCATCACACCAACCACGTCCTGCCAACGGATGACTACAGGAGATGCCGTTGCCGCCTACCTGAAGTCCACTTCCTCATCTCCCTGACAGGCCATCTCTCCCTCCCCACACCAACCAACACGGCTGTCTTCTCCTCTCCACAGACGCCCGTATGACTTAGTTCTTGTCAAGGACAGGAGTGAGGAGTGCTGTCCGGGCTCCATGGACAGGTTTACTCTTTGAATAGAGTACAGGAGAGACCACCCCCTGCAGCGGCAGGGTCATTTGGTGACTTGGGGCTGGGGAGTCAGCTTCAGGAAGCTGCGGCTGTGAAACAGAGAAGGAAAGGAAGGTGGGTCTCCAGAGATGCCTTTCAGCTTCTGCCACACCGTTTCTAAGACCAGAGCCATGGTTTTTCCCAACTAACTGCCATTTCCCTTTGAGTTCTGGCTGTAGGAGGCAATTTTCCCTAACACTTTAGTCTAAGTCAGGGCATAAAGGAACCCAAGGGCCCTAACAGACCCGTGGTGAGCTCCTCATCAGGGTCCTATGGTATGGGGACCACAGGACCACTGACTGCCCTTGCAATCTTGAGAAAACTCAACATTCAGTCATTTATTAGGCAAAACAGCTTCACGGGCTGAAGAGGCGGGGATTTGAAAACATTTTTGCCCATAAACAGAACTTCACATTGAAATTTTTGTAAGTGGGTGGGGTGATGTAAACTCACCACGCCGACTCCCTGCGACACAATGGCTCAGTCAGTCGGCTCTTGTTTCCACGGCCTTATTCTTCCACTGCCCTGCCCGATGGAAAACATCATGTGTTTTTCCGCTGCAGAGAGGGGATCGATTCATCTTCTCAGTGTATCAAAAGAACATTCATTGCTCTGGCTGGCTTTGGTCTTGTTTTGGGTAAGTTCTGTGACTCACCCCAGAAGTCGGAGGGCTCAGGAAACTCAGCCACAAGAAAGTTTGTCAGTCTCTCTGGGGGCTCAGGCACCACGAGAGGTTCTATCCCAGCAGGCAGAGGGTGCCGCTGTGAGTGTGGCCGAAGATTGTAGGGTCAGCAGGTGGTCACCACAACAGCAACTGTGTCCAGCCTGGGGAAACTTGGAGAAAACCTAGTGGTGATGGGTTTCATGGCTAGCTTGGTTCCAATGTTAATGTCTAAAGCAAGACTGCATATGGTCAGAAGGAGCCTGACAGCTGCTGTCTTCCCGGAAGAGTTCAAGGCAGTGCCTTACAGTGGTTCCTGTAGACCCATGTTTATAGCAACACAGCTCATAGTAGCGCAGCCTTGCAAGTGGCCCGTAGTCCCTCAAGAGATGAATGAACAAAGAAACACACAGTGGATTCTGCCACAAAGAAGGAGAAACTTGAGTCACTGGTGGGAAAATGGGGGCACTCTGTAACCATAATGTTGAGTGACTAAAGCAGACATGCACGCTTAGATGTGGCATGGTGTCTCTTATGAGAGAAGCCCAAAGTATAAACAAGCTACAGAGCCAAACAAAAGTTAGACGATGGGAAGCAGGGACAGAGATCTTTTGGAAATGGGAAGGAGACCAATGGGTGGAGGGAGGGGGCAGGAAAGAGGAAAATTAGATATAAAAAGAATAAAAACGTTACATGCATACACCAGCTCCCCAGGAAGGATATAATCTCGAGGCCTTGCAAACATGTAGTAATGACACTAAAACTGGAAAGCACTCTTCTCGGAGCCCTTGAGGGCCTGGGGTACAGAGATGCACCTGGCGTGCTGTGTACAGCCCTGCACATGAGTGGGGTGCCTGGGTAGATGTGTCTTGTATTTGGCGATGCACAGTAGCACCTAATAAAAAAGTCAGCAGATAGGAAAAACGTGTGCATGGGTTAGGATGCTACTCCTCAGCAGAGCAGCGGGGTCTCCACTCCCGTCTTGGGCTTGTGCTGCTCTTCCTGTCCTGAGTGAAGCCCTGGAGTCAACCGCACAGGCTGCTTCTGCACTAGAGGTTGGGGCTCAGTCTATTTATGGTTCCTTAGGTACAGGCAGGCAGGAGAGCAGCCTGAGAGCTTGTTCAGGGCCACCATCGTGCTTAGCGGTGGCAGCTGAGCCCTTCAGCCCCAAACCACAGTTGGGGGGATATGCACACTCAGTGCTGGGCTGAGTGTGCCACACAAGGGGTCCCTGGGGCTGCGCTGTCCTGCTAGGAAAGTGACGCACTTGCTAGACATTGGGACAACTCGATGGCAAGGGCCAAAGGCGTGAGAAAAACTCATTCTTAATTTCTCCTTCTTTTTCGCTTTTGTCATCATTCTGCACCTGCTTCGTGGGTTGTTACAAAAGTGCGATCTTAACAAATGTTCTCTGTGACTTTCAGATAGTAATTTAATAGTATTTTAAGACACATGCAGAGCCAGGTTTATGGCAGCACAGATCATTATGGCTAAATGTTGGAAGCACCCTGTATGTTTACCAACAGATGAGTGGGTACATGAAATGTGGTACACAGTGGAGCACTACCTCCTGTAAAGGACAAAGTTCAGGCATTTGTAGGAAAATGGACGCACCAGCAGACCAGCATGTTAAGTGAAACAAATCAGACACTCAAGCTTAGGCAGTACATAGTTTCTCCTACACGAGAAATCCAAAACATGGTAAGCTACAGAGAAAAGTAAGAAACAGGGAGAGAGATCTCTTGAAAATAGGAAAAGGGACCAAGAGAAGGAGAGAGGTGGAGAGAGAGGGAAGGGTGATGTAAAAAGTCGGAATGTGCTCTGTGTGTGTACCACCTCCCCAGGAGGAACGTCATCACTGTGGGCTGCAGACAAGCGCTACAAAATTAAAAATTAAAAATTAAAAATGAGAGGCACGGAGAGCCCAGTTGGTGAGCGCTACCTCCCAGGATCACCAAAGTAGGTAGCAAGGTGTGAGGATGGGATTTGCACACAGCCCCTGAGCCCGCAGATGCTGGATCAGGGAGAAGGTGGTTGGACTTCTGTTGTAGTTAGAGTCCCCAAATGTGGTGCTGGGACCTTGCAGAGGCCTTATGAGTGGGGCTGGGCTGGACTTGAGGGAGTTCAGCCCTGGCTTCCCAGAACCTCTGGTGGGGCCCAAGCAGAGTGAGGAAGGGGACCACGTGCCCCGGGCCTCTCACTTCCAGGCTCTAACTACTGATGAATGAAGCATGTGAAGAACTTCTTAGAACCTCACTCTGCTAACCCCACGAGTTAAGAGGACTGAGAGAGGGCAGAAACAAAGAATCTGCTCTCTCTTACACAACTTAGACATTTGAAACTGTGTGGCTGAGCGTATTCAGCTCAGTACTGGTGAACCATTTTTGCATTTATGTTTCTTTTCTGTCTCCAGTTTGTTCCAGAGGAATTGGAGAGCAGGCTATCAGTGGATTTCTTTGAGGCTTCGTCCAGACTCCTGTCTCATCTGGTATGGAGTGGGTAGCTACTGTCCCCGCACATCTGGTCTGGCTTCCTGTAGCCCACTCACCAGCGGCCAGAGCACTTTGCAAGCCAGCTGTTACAGTGCTGTCCAAGTACTGAACCCTGATCCAAGCCACATGTGCAAGTTTAAATGTTCTAGCTGTCACATTAATAAAAAGTAAAATGAAACACATGCAATTAATGTGTTCATGTAGCCTGCTATGCAGCCCCAAATATTGTCATTGTAATGTGTATTCAGTGTAGAAAACATTCTTGCCATAGTTTACATTCTGTTTTTCATACAAAGTCATCCAAACTCAATACGTATTTCTAACATCTCAATTACGACCAGCCATGCTCCAACTGCAGCTTACCATGCATGCCCAGTGGCTACCACGATGGACAGGGCAAACATGCCAGACCATATGCTCCCTGCTCTGGACTTCTGGCTTCCCACCTGCAGGCTCGTTTCCATCGGCATGAGTTTTTCACTCATGTATGTTCCATGCGGGCTGGTACTTGGGTTATGTCTCCAGCACCTAGAACACTGCCTAGCATGTTGTAGGGACACAAGCAGGACTTCCTGAAATCCCTGGCTATGGAATGGGGTGTATTTTATATATGGATGAAAGAACACAGAAATAGTCTGGAAGGATGCACAACAAAATGACAACAGTGGTCACACGGGGAGGTGATATGTGGAGAGAGCCACTGTGAGGAACGTCATCTGCATGTGCTATGGCTGAGATAGAATTTGAGGGTGTCCCGCAAGGCTGCATATGTCGAAATTTAATTGCGATTCTGACTCAGGAAGAAGGTAACTTAATCTGACTGTGGTGTTTGAGACAGGGCGCTTGGAAGGTGATTTGAGTTAATTGAGGTCCTTAGGGTGGAAACGCCGTAACTGAAGCCTGGTGGCTTTGGAAGAAGAGGCAGTATAATCAGAAGTGACACAGATGTACACACACTCCCTGTCCTGCTCCCTGCCTGATTCCAGCCCAGGACAGTGCTGCCAGTAAGAGCATCACCAGTGCTTGACCTGGGCTTCTCAGAACCCACAGCAGAATAAACTCTTTTGCTTTATAAAGTCATCAGCAAAGGAAAACAGTCTCTTCCTCCCTCCCTCCCTCCCTCCCTGTCCCCTCCTTCCTTCCCTCCCTCCTTGTCCCCTCCTTCCCTCCCTCCCTTTGTTCCTTCTTCCCTTCCCTCTTTTTCTTGTGTGGCCTGGTCACATTCCCTGAGTACTCACTGTGGAAAAGCTCAGATAGTACTTCAGGTTATCGGGACACATTTCCTGGTCTTTAATGTGTGACCTGCCAGCCTCAAGGATGCAGGCGTTCTGGTTCAGAAGCGATTCCCACACAAGCAGCTCCTTCAGGACCATCCACGGTGTCCCAGGTCTCTAAGCATAAGAGGCGAGGTTCCCCCACAAAGCGCCACACATTCCCTGTGCACACCCCTGCCACAGTGCACCATCCTGCGTCAGCCTCGCCTGGCCTTGCAGAGGTCCCTCCACCTCGACCCGTTCCTCCCTCTACAAATTCTCTTTCCCCTGGACATCCATGCCATTTCCTTTTTCACCCCCTACCTTTCCTCACCATCCTGTCTCCTTCATGCCCCAAACTTCCTTCACTGTCTCTGTTTTTTCTTTTCCCTTTTGATGCACAATGTGCATGTTTTTCTTTATGTTGTTTATTACCTACCTTTCCACATTAGGCTGTAGAATTCACAAGGAAAGGGGTTTTCTGTTGTTCTCTCTTTCATTGCTGTAGCCTCCCTCTTACAAAATTATCAGGCATTTAGTAGACATTCAATAAATATTTGTCAAGTGAATGATATTTTGAAAAGAACACTGGTCTGGGCTAGTGCCCAGTTTGCTTCTAATTTGATTACGTCAAGACTACTTGTGTGGTTTCAGGCCTGTATAAAACACTAAGCAGAAATCAAAACACATAGGTGCTACCCTTGGTTGAGGGATAATCCCAAGCCAGGTACTGTATGGAGTAGTTTACAGGGATCCTGTTTAACCTCACAGCAGGTGCTGTTGGTCTTTGCTCTGGTTGAGGTTTACCCCGCTGAATTTTATCATCTGTAAGACAGAAAGGCTAAGTCCAAATGATCCCGAAGGTATCTTCCTCCCTCCAAAATTCTAAGATAACTCTGTCTTTTTCTGTGAAAAGTTCCATTTATTTAACCATGACTCAAAGCAAGAAAGAAAAGTCTCAAAGCTGTATTATAAATGTGGACTTCTATTGTACTTCCAGAAAAACCGTGCTTTGTTCCTTTTTATCCCAAAATGCTCCGCTGGGTTTGCTGGGATCTTGGATAAGTTCTCTGGTGATGATTGGTCCCTATAGTACATTCCCTGTGCCCGTAAATAACTTCGAACATGAGTACCCAAAGTGTGAGGCTAAACCCCTGCATTTTGCAAGAAAACCCATGCCCAGTTATTTCGGGGCCCCTGAAAACAGCCCCTTGTTCATTATTGGTTTTCTATTAGTAATGGAATCCAGCGCTCTCATCACTGAATGTTCTTTGCCTCCAGCCAGAGAGCCTTTCTTTAGCAGCTTGTCCCAGGGAAATTGGATTAAGGAGAAGCTTTGCGAGCTGCTGTCCCTAAACCTCCAGTCACACACTCCAGGCTGGAAAGGGAACAACAGCGCTAACCGGAAGCAACGTTCTGATTGCAGCCTCCGAGGGGCTGGGCTGTACCACACCACTGAGCACAGCTGCCGGAAATTGGACCCCAATTTATTTCACACCAAGCCTGGGGGCTTTTTCTATGATCTGAAAGTCAGGGCCACCTTCTAGATTCTACTAAGACAGGAGTTTCCTTCTCCCCACAAATACAGCAGAAGATACTCATTTATTTTCATGGTACAGTTAACACCTTTTCATGATATATTCAAAGTTTGATTTTAATAAATCAAATAATATTCTGCACAAAAATAAAGAGTATCCCAGGGCACTTGTGTTGCTGGAATTTGTAACTGGCACAATTATGCAAAGAATATAAGCGCTAGGTTGAGAGTGTTAGAAATACTTCCCTGAGCTGGAGACATTGTGATGAACACGGGACTGAGGGTAACAGATGTGTTTATGTTTTTGATGCACCAGGTTCCGTGCCAACTGCTTCAAGCTAAATCCCAGATGCAGCCAAGCACTGGGGTTGTCTGGATTTCAACCCTGCCTTGGCCCTGCTTAATCAGGACAGCCGACTTACGGCAGTGCAGTCCACCTAGGCTCGTCTGTAGGATCCGAGGCCACAGCATTTCCCTTTGCAGGTCGTGAAAGGACGAAATGTGCAGATATTCACCGAGGCTTCCTACTTGCCGGGCTCGCATTACAAGCCCTCCACAACGGGACTCTCATCCGCCATTGAAGCTTAACAGAAACCCACTGGATGACACACTGGCTTTGTTCCCTGTGACTGGAGTGACCACACAAAACAACACAGGAGAGAGTGGTACCGCCACGCAGCCACTCAGGATGGTTCATTCAGTGAACTTGCCTCACGCATCTTTGTCTTGCAGACAAGGAAACTGAGATTTTGTGTCTTCCCTAGTACCACACGGCTAGGACATGTGATTCAAAGGAAACAGGGAGATGGGTCTTTTGCAAAAGAGGACCAAGAGATGTAAGGAGGGAGGAGGATAGAGAGGAGAAGGGAGGCTACAAGAGTTTAAAATGAGGGGCTGGGGATTTAGCTCAGTGGCATAAGCACCTGCCTTGTAAGCAGGCGGTCGTGAGTTCGATCCCTGGTACCGGTAAAAATGAAAAAGACAAAAAAAAAAAAAAAAAAAAAAAAAGAGTATAAAATGTGTGGTGTACCTGCACCAACTTTGCACCATGAATGTAATTATTATGTACCACAAACAAGGACTCGTAAAACTTAAGCAAATAAAAATAGATGAAAACAAAATGACTCAGTGACATATTAGCATGTTCGTCTCCTTTATTGTGTTGATAGCTGCGTGGGTGTATGTATCAATCCAAAAGCATTAAACCCTATGCAGTAAACAGGGGAAGCCTTTTTGCTGAAACACATGAAAGAAGTCATATAGAAGTACAGTCACGCCAGCACGGGACCATGGGGATGACCCTAACTTTAATCATCTGATTCCATCTGAATGCGGTTTCACTTAGTATTTTAGGGTGCCCATGATGTCTGACTGTGGCACACCATTGCAGTGGGAAACGGGGCCATGCAGAGGGACAAAGGCCCTCTGCACCAGGGGACGTGGGCACCTGTGCTTAAAGAAGGAGAGTGTGGATTTCAACCCTGCCTTGGCCCTGCTTAATCAGGACAGCCGACTTATGGCAGTACTGTGCGTAGGAGATCGGCATGTTGGGCAGGAAGGGCTGCCATCAATAGAATGGGCTGGAGGAGCACAGTGACCACCCGTGAGGCTCTGGAGAGCATTAGGTAATTGCCCAGTACCAGGCTCCCTCCCTGGGACACAATGAGCAGGAGGAAACCTAACCCAGCCCGCAAATTCCGAGTGGCCTCCAAGTAGCCCTGGCCCAGGTAGGAAAGACTAGATGGGGAATCTGCCTGACCCCAGTGATATCAATAGGGTCCTTTGCAGGGGAAGAGAAAAACTTGATCTGGGAATTGCCTGGACTGTCAGGAGGGACGGCGTGCCTTCATAAATAATCCAGCGAGAGTTCAGGACCGCCCAGTGGATGCCTAGCTTGGTGGACAGGGCAGCCAGATGGGCTGGTGACCTGTGGGGTTGCTTTACCTCCAGACGCATTGCTTGCTCCTCTTCCACAGTAGAGCTGAGAGGACCCAGGTCTCTGAAGATGGGGTCAGTGTGGAGGATGGCATCTCCACCCCTGCTGCCCGAGTGCCTGCAGGGCCACTCCACACTGATAGGTGCATCTGGGGCTGAGCAGGGAGGCAAAAGGTCCTTGGACCTGAGCACTGCTGGGAGCATCTGAGTCTAAGAGGCTGTTTCTGTGCAGCTGGGTGGGGCTCCGTCTCAGCCTTTCCCCATTATGCACCCTTGAACATGGTGCACTCTTTACCTGGACTTCAGCTGTGCCATCTGCCAAATAAGGACAGAAATGATGCTAATAAAATATAACAGCCAGCTCTTCGGAGAGGCAAGCTATGCCAGAATCATAGCATGTTACATAACATCGTGACTAAATATACATACAGGTGCAATCTGTGCGAGTTTGAACCCTACCCCTGCAACTAGTTGAGTATATGTGGGTAAACTAATTTGTCTGAGTTCTCCTTTCCCAGTGGCCCAGCTGGAGAGAGCAACCATGCCTGCTCCAAGTAATAAAAAGCCCAATAAATAGTTGTTAAGTGACTGAGAGTGGTTGACAGGATTCCATATGGTAATGTATGCAAAAAGTTAAGCTTAATTCTTGGCACATAATAATCATTGAAAAGATATTAGCTATGCTTATCAGTTACAGGCGTGAGTAAATGGAACCATGCAAATGTGCAGCCTCGTGGCTGCCGTGTGCTTGAGGCTTTCTCTCTTCTTTTCCAGCTCTGTGAATTGCTCTCCCAAAGCTTCTCTCACCTGGCATTCACCTCCTGCCAGAAATCTCTACAGCTTCAAATTGGCCATGATCTGAAAGTCAATGTGAAATCAATCTGCTCCATGACCTGGGCACTGCCACGGTGCCCTGGGCACTGGCTGATCCTTTCCAAATCCACTTGGCTTCCCTCCTGTAGAGCTCCGCTGCCCGGAGCACCTGACATCCTGATGCAGCAGCTAAGTTGCGAATCTAGCTTCTTGCAGGGCCACCTCCCAGGCATCCCTGTTCTCCCTGCCCATATGCAGAAAGGGGTACAGTCAAACCCAGAAGCCCTGAGTGGTCCAGGGCATGGCTGCCCATGTGAAGCTGGTCAGCGTAGTAGACACAGCACTTTCTCATGCTCAGAGCTCCCTGGTAGGAACTGCTGTGGGTTCTTGTGATTCACCGTCTCTGCCTCCCAGCAGAGCACCTGGCCCACAGAACGCACTCTACACACGCTCATTCATGAACTGTGTCACATAATGTTCACGGTGACTCTGAAGCTTTGTTGAGGCAAGCACTGGGATCATCCGTATCCCTAACAAAATGAGCAGCTGGGCTGCATAAATGCCCTCAGTCAGGGAGCTGATGGGCTGCACAGCTGAGAAGACTGCCTCAATCTCAGCCTCCAGGTTCTTTCCAGAAAACCATCCAACCATCCTTACCTGCATTTCCCCAACCGTGCATATGAGAAGCCCCACAGAGACAGATGCTATGTTTCTCACTGTGATCTGTCACAGGAGCCTCTTGGCCTGATTTGTGAGCCTTGCTCATGTTTATGTGCCAGCCCTCCTTGGCTTCAGCCCTCCTTGGCTTCAGCCATCAGCTTTACCCGTCTGGCAACCTTGGGACTCTGCACATACCCTTACCCACGCCTAGCTAGGCCAAGACTTCCTTCCCCATGGCCGACTCGGAATGCAGTACAGCCATGACATTTCCTCCTGCAGCTAGCTTTGGCTGGTCCATGGGACCACATGCACTGAGGTGCATTTCAAGTGCATGGGCTTCATGCAGTGGTTACCCAAAGCCGGAGGAGCAAAAGATTTTACTTTGTTGGTTTTCTTTTTCACATTTGTAAACTGAAAATAAAGATGGTGACTTTTATAATGAGCAAAAACGAACATATTTTTGTTCAAATTTTAAAAATAAGGTTTTTGGCATCTGCCTGTTGAGGTTCACCAGATCTGCTCCCATAGTCACCCAGGAGCCAGGTGTTTTGCCCTGCAATGTCCACCTCACTCATGTGGACCCTCGGCCCCTCTAACTGCCCCTTTCTCACTGGACTCTTTCAGTGGTCTCTTCAAGTCTCCGGGCTCCACTTGCTCTCCCAGCCAATTTACCATGCTCCTCCTTTCTTTGCTGGTACCATCCTGGGACCCCAGCTCCCTTCCTGGCCAACGGGCAATGATCTAGATTGTGAATTTTAAGTGAGAAAGACTCCAGCACTTTGCCACTACAGGGAAGAGTTTGCAACACAAGGTTCCTTCCTCTGACTCCACAGGAATTCATGTTCTTGCCCTGCGATGCATACGAGGTTACATGCCCATCTATTTTCTCACTGAATCTTGGCCTTTGCCTCATTTTTCCAACTGCATTTTGATTCTGTAGAGGCAGCTGTGTTAAATAATAGCTCTCTCCGCCTCACTGAAAAGGAGCTAACTATGTGTTCTTTCCTCACTGAAGAGTGTTTCCCAACTGAAGCTTGCCGATTTCCCAGGCCTCTTCAGCTGAGACCGCACACCCAGGCTGTGTCGGATGCGTGATGAAGCTCAAGCTCCTTGCTAGCCCTTGCAGAGCCCCCCACAGTCCAGCACCAGACCGTGTCACCAGCTCCTCTTGGGTCTTGCTCACCTCTCCCACGCATGTGGCCCAGTTTCCAGGAATCATTAATTTCACCACCAGGCACAAATACAGCATTACCGTCGCTATTAATCATCATTATTAATTATGTTTTCTTAACGTGGATGCCTTTGCCTGTTTTCTAGAACACACGAGCTGCCCAATCTGATAAGCTCTTCTGCACATTCCAAGATACAGGTCAGAGGATTTTGCTTCCAGAAAACCTTCCACAGTTCCGGAGGCAGTGCCAGTCTCTTTCCCCATGCTGTTCCCAGCAAACTCTTGTCACCTTATCTGTGTAATGCTTTCTCTCCTATACCTTCCCCAAGACTGGGTCTTTTTCAAGTTTTGGGCTTCTATAGCAGCACCTCTTGTGACCTCTGGGTTGGCACTGGAGAAGCATGCACTGAGGGGCCACATGGGCAAAAGACAGAAGTGTTGAGGCGGTTGTCGTCAAGGGCCGGATGCGGGGTGATGGTGAACAGGGAAGGGGGGTCATTTTACTGGAAGTCGAGAGGCTTCGCTCTTGCTTCATGGAGTGCAGCTCACTGCTCCCAGAAGGGAGACAAAATGTAAGATGCAAGGAACATTAAATATTGAAAGCAAAAGTTAAATATTAAATTTTAATATGAAACATTAATGCTAATAAACAAAACCAGCCAGAGGGGGACAAAATTAGGACCAGGCCAAGACCAAAGAGGAAAGAAGCACGGCTCAGGCTGAAAGCTGACTGTGGCCTGGACATTCCCAGCAGGGCCCCTTGGTGGTGGTCACACCCATCAAACTTCCCGGGAGCAGCAGTGCGGGCACAGAGCCTTTTGTAACCCGCAGCCATAAACCCAAGTCTTTCCTACAAAACACAGCACAGTGAAGCATTTCAGGACTGCCAAGATTTCAGAACTCATGGGACAGTGGAACAAAAATAGAGGCAGCAGAGAGGAAAATATGAGGTGGTGGAGCCCCAGGGGCTGGAATCCCATCTCTGCTGGCACTGTGTGGGACAGAGCTCGGGTGCCGCCAACTTGGGCAGAAAAATAACAACCAGAGGCATCAAAGAAGGAAACATGACAGGCTTGCTCCGTCACTGCCGGTGGGTGGATCAACACCAGGAGCAGCAAACAAACCAGAGCTCAGCATGTGAGCTTGTAGCGCCCAAAGCTGGATCCACCAGAGAACACAGGGGGACACAGGAGCACTGAGTTACCACGACTGTCCTGGGCTGAGGGCTGCCAGCTTCGAAGGACTCCTGACGACCCCACAGTTCATACATTGTGAGTTTCCCATCTAGCTGGCACACTGTCATGATGCAAGGTAGTACGTTAGACATTAGGAGGACCTACAAATTCCTCTTACACCTGCACTCAAATCTTGCTTGAAATGCTAAACTCATGAAAAGACTTTACTCCACAAATGAAAACTGGGAATGCGAGACCAGATCAAATTCTTTTGCAGCAACTACCATGAAGTATTAGGAACCTAAATCCATGACTTTCAAAAGGAAATAACTCCACAGCATTGGCCCTGAAGGGTCAGGAAGACACAGAAGGTTATTTGTCCTGTGTTGAGCCTTGCAAGTGAGCAGAGAAGTGGGGGGTTCCAAGAGCAAGACCCCTCAAAGAACAACAGGTCTCACATAACCGGTCCCCAGGTTACAGGAAATTGAAGAGGTCATGGAATGTAAGGCCCCTGTCCCTGACCATGTTGTCATTTAATCTTGAAAGGACACAAAAACGTGTGTGGGACGTCAAGACAGAGGAAGTGGCCCAGCAAGGCCTCATTGCCTGAGACCCCTTCTCTTTCCAGAGGAGACACGGGCGCCACGATAAGGGGATGAGGGTAATTTAGCTCCATCTTTAATCTTCACAAGAAATTAGCGAGCATAAGGGGGGAAATGAACCTGGATTGGTGGTTTAATTCTAACCAGATGGAGGGATTAACCGAGCGGCGCTATCCAGTAACCGTATCAGGTGAAAGTCAGTCAGGAGACAGCTTGGGAGAAAATAAGGTTTTCTTAAAGGGAGCAAGTTATGAAAATAGAGACTGCAGCCACGCAACCTGGGATCCACATTATGGGATCTTTTCTTTTTTTTCTTTTTTAATTTTATTTAAAAGGAAAAAGAGAAAAACACAAAACAAAACAAAGCGGTGTAAGGGTACAAGTAATACAGAACTACAAAAAAAAAAAAAAAAAAAAAAAAACAGTAAGAAATCACCAGTTAATAGATTACATATTATCATCTTAGAGATAGTTGCTCAAATCACAGTATCAAAGCATACAAAGTGGACATTCAAACAGTGAGACTGCAAACAGTTGTGTTCAATGATCCAACCAAAAACATTAATATGGTCAGCTATTTAACACCCCTAAACACACTTGCTGTTGTATCCTTTAGAGCTCTTTTTTTCCCTCTCTTTTTTACAACAAAATTTACACATTTTGGGTTTTATTACTTCTTAGTTCTTATTACTTTTTGGGGGGGAGAGAATAAAGTCAAATATGGCAAAACAAAGCTGTCAGTCAAAACCAAGGATAGACACAGCACATGAGGTAAAACAGAGTACAAGGTTATCAACAATGGTTATCAACAATGTCTCTTGTTTCCTTAAAAAGAATTGTCTATCTCATTAGATATTATAAAGTTGAACAAAACAGTAGAGAACAAGACCAATAAAACTTAAGCATTGTAAACATTACAGGACTTCCAAAGGAGACAATAGTCAAACCAGAATGGGCATCTTAGTGAATCTTATTGCCTTCAAAGTAGTTGCCTATACCCTCAAACTTGATACTATCATACAGAATGGAACAGAGTCTAATCAGTCAAAACAAGCTCATGGGAGTATTACAGGACTTCAAAACGAGTTAATAGGAAATCAAAAAAAGTTACTATTATATATCCTGCTAATTTTTTTTAAATTTTTCCCCTTAATTAAAACAAACATAAGAAATAACTAAATAATTTTTTTTAAAGAATAAGGGAGAGATTGAGATAAAACAGGGCATAACAATATAACAATACAGGTCAAAGCATGACTGTTTCAGGAACCTAGTGCTACACCACCAAATAACGCGACTTAATAGTAGTTACCATAGTGTGTGTCTTTTTCCTTGAAATATTTGAATAAAACTTCATATACTATAGCTTCAAATATGGGATGTGTTCTTTCCTCACCTCTGCACTTCTTGCATGTTGCTTCCTCTTCTTTTTCTACTCCCTGGGCATCTTTGACGGGCCTGTCACCTCTTGCGCCAACCATCATCCATTTCGACACTGTCACTGATGCTCACAAAGGTCAGTCTCATACACCAGGTAGTCTGATGAGCTTCAGAGGAGAGGGGGAATTTTAATGTGGGGAACATTTTGCTATTCTTGGTGTAAGCCGCCTCACCTGGCCCTACACCTGGGGTGAATATAATTGGATTCTCCAGTGGAATGTTGCCTCTCTTGCAAGTCGTATTGAGGGCAACTTATGGGAAAAAATAGAAGTTATGGCTTACACGCCATCAGTGACACCCAATTTTTCTTAGTGCAGAGCAAAGATTAATGAGCCAGACAGTCAAGAATAGAGTCCAGCTCGCACCCTGACTCACTGGATGACTCTGGGATGCGTTACTCAGCGTTGGTTTCCAGGCCTGGACTATAATAGGATGAGGCCGGAGGGGTGATTCTCAGACTCTCCCCCCAAGGACCCCAGTGGTTATGGAAAGGCATTTTCGGGTTCCTATAAAGGGAAGGGCAGATTTGGACACCAGCTATTCTAATGAGTAGCCTCATTTCAATCAGCTGCTTTGTAGACCGGATTTCTGCGTAGTACTTTGTATTTGGAAAGAGATTTGTGCTTTAGAAAGTTGAAAACTTATTGGATAATGACAGGTGGGTCCAGGGCTGAAACAGAACTTCCCCTTTTGCTCCTTTGATACACATATAAAATCTTGGCTATGGGATATCAAGAAATTAAAGCGGCCACTTAGGTGACATCTTTCCTTGACAGATGGGCATGTTGGTGACCAGATCAGTGTAATCTTGATGACTCCAGGTGGATTGTCCCTCTGCTAAACTAGTGATGGGGAAACCAGGGCATCCACTTGCTGGGGTTGCAGTAGCTGATACATGGGCCTGGCAGCTTACAACAGAAATCCATCCCAGCGCAGTTCTGAGGCTGAAGTCCAAGACCAGCGATTCAGCAAAGTTGAATTTACTCTGACGTCTCGCTCCCAGGCATCCTTTCCCACTATCACCTTTCTAACCTTGTGAGTGTCTAATCTTTTTTTCTTACAAGTCCATCATTTGTAAAGGATTAGAACCCCTCCATGTGATCTCGCAAACCTTCCTTACCCCTTTAACAGTCCTATCCCCAAATGCACCCACATCCTGAGCTACCGGAGGGTTAGATTTGCAGCACAGGAATTTGCAGCACAGGGTGGGAACATCTGGTGACCCTAAAGATCTGCCCATAAAGTCGTTTCTTAAATTGTGTTCCTACTTTTGAAATGGTAATGTAGGTTCCCCCAAAGACACACAACAGCTCAGAATGGTATACAGAGAGGGATCATCCCCATCTCTGAGGTTCTCTTTCCAAAAACAATTGTATTATTTTCCCTTGGGCATCTTTTCAGAAGTAGTTTGTATGTATTCATAGACCATAGAGCTTTTAAAAAAGGCTGTCCCAAGGCTCAGCCCCAGGTTGATTCGGGGTCTTGGAATCCAGAGCCTCCCCGGTGTCTCCAGTGACAGGGTGGATGTGGGAGCCCAAGAGAGTATGATCGAGAGCCGGTGTCCCCTGGAAGATTGGGGGAAGTGGAGAAACTGAGGCCCATTCCTCACCTACTGTTTTAATAAGAGCCCCTCTCGGGGTGTAGGCAGAGTCGGAGAAGATAGGTGACTTACCTTTTCACTAGACTTCTGCTTGGCCTACACACAAGAGCAAGGTTACACTGAGCTGGTGACGCTCTGGGCAGAAGAGCAGAGGATGGTCTCACACAGTGGCCTGTCTCTGGGGCCAGCAAGTCCCTGACTTCACGTTCCCCTAGAAGGATGGAGGGGACCACATCCAGCACCCTCTTGCCATTGCCTTTTGCTGCCTGTGCTCAGTGCCCACGTCAGGACTGGCAGTGACCGAAATCCTCCTTCGGATTGCTATTGTGCCATGAGACAATCTGGGCCGGGAATAAACGTGTCCATTGCAAGCTGCCGAGTGGCTTCCGTAAAGCCCAGCGAGCACGCTGTGGAGTTGGCAGCCTGACGTCCTCCAGCCTGCTGCAGTGAGTCGTGGAAGCCTGTGATCCGTGGCAAAGAACCCAGCAAGGCTGCCCAGCGGGCCCATGAGGGAGGGAAGGGGGTGGGAGGTGTCATCCAGTCAATTAGCCACGGAAACAGCGCTCCTTCCTCCAGGGTGGATTTTCCTCTTTTCAGCACCACTAACTCAAATGTCAAACAAGCTGTAACTGCCATGGGGAACAGGCCTAACTATAGTGTTTGCTTTCTATAGGAGATGGAAAGCCACTCGCCAGGCCAGGCTCTGCTGCTGGAGCTCTGGGATTTGGGATGGAGCCAGGTGGCGACTGGTTAGCAGCCTTCAGCTGCCTCCCACCTCCTGCAGCAGGGCTGCTGAGGGGAACCACTGCTGGGTCCCCGAGGGCTGGAGGAGAGAGGCAGCTGGCACCGGGGTGGCTGCGGTGAGATGTCAACCCCAGGTATATGAGAGAATGTTTCCAGCAGCTCAGATCCCACCCCGAAAAGTTAATGAGGCCTTGGATTCCAGCCAGCCCTGTGATGAACTGAGATGCCCTTCCCAGTCCTGTGCCACCAGGTGTTTGCCCCAAAGAGGGTTTGTAGGAGACACCAGTGTTTGGCAATTCCTTTTGGCGGCAGCAACCAAGCCATGGAAGTGGCCACCTGGGGAACGGGAAGTGCCAAGAGCACCCATGGGTTGCCCAAGACCACTGGGACCCCAGCTTTTCTGAATCTGAGACCTGGGAGGCAGCCTCTGTGGTTTGGGATTCCTCGTGCGGGGTCTTCAGGCTCTTTGCAGTGGGAAACATGGAAAGTCTCCCCCCAGGTGTTACTGATGTCTAGGGGTAGATTCCTGCATCCATCCAATCCTGCCCCCTCCAGGGCACATCTGGCGTTTCTAGGTCTTAGGGGAGGTAAACATCTCAGTCCTGTATGGGCTGCTTTCCAAAGTCATTTTTGATTGCTTCCGGAACTTGGAATGGGGCAATGGGTGAAGGAATGGACGTTTGATCTCCACCAAGCGGGGAAGGTGGAGAGCTGGCCAGACTGTGATACCGAGGGCCTTAGAGGGCCCACTAACAAGGCAGACAGGGATAGAGGACATGTTAGCTGAGCAGACAGTGATTCCTTCAGATGGGTCTGCATGCCAGAGGCTGAATCCTAAGAGGGACGTGTGAGCTAGAAAGAAAACATAAGGCTGAGTGGTCAAAGATTGAGTGGAGTAGGACAAGAATATGGAGACAGACCAAGAGCAGAGACAGAGCTAGGGCTCCCTGCTGGTCTCATCCAGCTTCCAACTGGTCAGGGCGTGGCTCACATTAGTTGGTTTGAAGGGGCAAAGTAGGAGTGAATGAAGACTTGAACACAAAATGCAAATTTCTCACCCCTTCCATCTGCCATCAGGAACCCTGTGTGCACAAAGCTTGTGGCCCTGTCCACAGCCCTGGCCATCTGGTGTAATAATATACTGGTTGCACACTTGGGCATGTGGACAGTGCCTTGCCCAACACTGACCCAAGACACTCTTTTTGTTTTCCAGAAGCCATCAGGATACCCTAACCCTACCTCTCCTGAGAGCTTGACTCCTGGCCTCCTGGATTCTGCCATGTGTTACACTAAGAGCCAACACTAGCATACCGCTTCCTTAATTCTAGGCACTGTACTAAGTGTTCTAGAGATACACTCACCTAATCATCACCACAACACAACAAGGTGAAGCCTGTTTTACAAATGAGATGACCGAGGGACAGGAGAGAGCAGGAGTCTTTCCTTGAAGCCCCACTTTGAGTGGCAGAGAATGGAGAGAAATCCCAACGGTTTACCTCCTGGCCTTGGTTGGTTCAAGGTCTCCCAGCCTCTGAGTGCCGCTAACCAGGCTCCTGCCCGGCTCTGCCCTGCGGCCCCAACCTCTCTCTCTTCTCTCCCCCTCTGGCAGGGCCAGCAGCTTTGCCCCTGTTGGCTCCCTGGTATTTCCCATCAGGAGCACACTCCGTCTCCCCACTGGGCCCTCTGTGAATTCTGTGGCTGGTTTGTCCAAAATCGGGAAACAAACAAAGCTCCCTTGGACAGATCTAGAACCAGAGACGCAGCTGCCTGGGCCTCTGCAGGGAGGAACCCTGGTTAGGTCCAGCTCTGGAGTGAAGGACACCTGGTGGGAGGTCACCTGGGTCATAGGTGACCTATGAGAGGTCCTGAGAGGACCCAGGGCCTCATCCTGTCTGTCCAATGTCCCCACGGGGTGCACAGTTAGATACCAGAAATGATGCACCACCCTGCTCTCTCCCGAGAGCCTGCCATGCTGGGTATGCCGGACATCTGGCCAGCGGGGATCCACCTCTGTGGGAAACTGAGGCATGCTTTGTTGCAGCCTCCAGGTCATTCTGGCAGCTTCAGTCTCCTCTCTGACACAGGAGTGCAGGACACTGAGTTTGTCTCCTTTAGCACAGTTGGGCAGCAGGGCTGGAGGTGCAGCTCACTGCCCTCTCCATAGGCAAAGCTCCCTCGACAGCACCCTGGGCCAGGTACTGTGCAGGTCGAGTGCCCAGGCATGTCCACAGCCTGGCCTCACCGGGCCCTTCAGGCACCCTGTGACATAGATGCTGCTGAACGATTGCCCTCGGGATGCCAGCTGAAGGGTAAATGTGGGAGTGCTTGGTCGCTGCTCAGAGAAGTCTTTCAAATATTTTCAGCGGTCCTCCCTTGCAGTGCGTCATGACCACATGTGTCCTCGGGAGTTGGTGGATACGGCACATCGGAATTCTTTTTGTTCCCCTTCTTCTCCTTTGCCTCCACCTCGTGCTTTCCTTGCCATCTGCAAGAAACGCCGCCGCCTTCTCTTCTACTGCCTCTTTTATTGTTTCCTAAATTACTTACACTCAGTGCCCTTCAGCGGCCCACTGCCAGCCTGCACTCTCGTCCTGGCCACAGCCTCTCGCAGAACCTTGTTTTCCAGCTCTGCCTGGACTCCTGGTGTCCCTGCCTCCCTGACCCTGGAGTCTTCCAGGTTTGCCGCTGCCCATCTACATCCTCCACCCCGGCTTTGGCTGCACCCTTTCCCAGCCTCCAGACCACCATACAGACCCCCGCCTTCTCCCGATGGCAGAGGCCACAGCTCACTCCTGGCTCTCGGATGGGCACCCATCCTGTTCTATCCAGCACACATAGCCTGCTGCATTTCTAGCAGCTCTATGGCAACCAGGTCAGCCCAGCTCTGGACCAGACCCACAGCCTCCTCTGCAGCTCATGTTACATCAAGTGCAAACTTGACTTTCCAGACCTACCACACCCAGCCCGGAGCGGGTGCCCACCCTGGCACTCCCTAACCTGGTCACCGCACCCGACAGAGGCCCGACGGGACTTGCCTCGCATGCGATGCACAGTGCTGGTAATCCTGCTATTGTCCCTGCTCCGTTGAAGTGCAAACAGTTAGACGTCCCGAGATCTGGCAGCTGGTAAACAGAGGGACTGCAGCCCACATCATGGACTCACATCTCGCCTGCTGCGCTGCTTTTTCCTGACTGTGGTTACCTGCTTTTTGTTTTCTTAAATTGTGGCAGCATATGCTCATACATTGGCCTTACTAGTTAATGTTTTTCTTCTGAACAACCATGTATTTTACTGCATCCTGCATCAACCTAAACCATCAACTGGAAAGAGGAAAACTGCAGCTTGCCGATCCTGTTACTCTGTTTAGTAAATGTTCAGCCCATGCTCTCTAGCTCTATCCAGGTGCTGCGACAGCCCCTCATGTTCCTCTCCACCTGCCCCCTGCAGGTGACCAGATGACCAGGTGACGGGGGGGGGGGGGTGCAGCCTGGGGTATTGGAAAGGCCTGGATCAGGCAGGTAGATGCTGGCTTCTGAGCTTCACCCTGTGCCTACAAAGCCTGAATTTGGAAGAGCAGCTCCTAGCCACCACCAAAAGAGAGATCCCTGGGCAAGAGAAGTCACTCCCAGCTCTGCCACCCCCGAGATCCTTGCTTTTCTTTGGGATGCTGGGGCAATGCCCTCACTCTCAGGGTGGCTTTGGAGACTGTGCCCGGCACGATGCCTGGCACAATGCAGGTGCTGGGTATGTTCGCACTGTCCCTTTCTGCCAGGGCCACAGCATCTCGGGCCTTCCCTCCCCACAGCGGGAGCCCAGGCTGGAGAGGTTCAGGGTGGTAGAGATGAAATGGTAATTCCTTCCCCTTCTTTTTTCCTTCAATTTTATTTTTCTTAGTGCAGATTTGCATCCATAATGAACATTTCCTCCAGGGCAGTTGGTAGAGGCACATAAGACATCTTAATTCTTTTTATAACCCCTTTCCTCCCCTCCCACCCCTCTCTGCAGCAACTCTTGATCTTCCCTTTTGCAAAAGTCCCATCTCCCTTTTCCCCACTGTCCACCTTTTAGTCTGCTTCTTATTTATACTCCATGTTTCTCATATGAGCCATGTGCTGTGGAAGCCGGTGTGTCTGATTCATTTCACTTAGCGTTATGGTCTTTTGCCCCATCCCACCTGCCAGGAGCTGGGAGGAAGAGAAACCAGAGAGGAGAGGCCCACACAACTGTAAACTAATCGGAGGACAGCAGGCAGGTATCGCTTTGCAGCGACAGCCCCAGGAGGGTGTGTGCAAGTGAGAGCTGGAGTCGCAATGGTGAAACATAAGCATGCTGACACGCGTGGCCCCGGCACAGCAGGGCTCTCTGGTTACAGGCAGGCTTGACCTCTGCCTTGGCCCCTCAAAACTGGGCAGTAGAGGAGGGACCCCCCACCCACCCCGCCAGCCAGGTCCAGGGCCAGCCAAGGTGGAGAGGTCCCACTGCCCAGACCAACTCCCCACTGGGGCTCACCCCTGACCTGTGACCCTCAGAGAACCTCGCTGGGGACCTCCCTGCTCCTGCAGACTCGGAGTGGGTGGTCTGTTGATGCTGGGGCACCTGGAAGATTGTCTCAGACCTGGTTCGCCCCAGCTGGGTGTGCATTAGAGAAGTGTGTGACTTTATGAAGTCACTGACTTGGTCTCAGTTTCTGGATCCAGGCATGCAGATAAGTATGGCCAAGTGCTGCGGTTAGCACCAGAGTACAGCAAATGATGATTCAAGAGCAAAGTCTCCGGGTAAGATCAGGGAGAAGCAAACGTCTGTTCAGACAGGAGGAAGAGAACTAGTGCCCCAGTCTTATTTTTTTCTGCCAAAGAAAGCAGAGTGGAGCACACACCAGGCTCAGTGCTCATGCTCTGGGAGGATAAGGGTCGAGTTTTCAGCTCACTCCGGCTGGGGCTGTGTTTGCAGACAGGAGGCTCTGCCTTTTGAAGAAGAATGCAGAGTCAAAGCTAAGGCAGGCTGGAGGTTCACTCATGGCCCTTTCACCAGACTTGCAAGAGCAATGGGGTCTTCTGAGCTCCTCCTCCTGGAGCTGCCAATATGTGGGTATCCACGTGTCTCCTAGCTGAGGCCTGACCTCACCAAACTTCCTCCCCATAAGGATGCCCCCTCCTGGGACCCCGGTACTTCTTATTGGTCACAGTCCTGTGTGGTCTGTCCCCAGACAGAACCACAGATGATCTGTGTGACCCACAGGGCAGATGGAGTGGCAGTGTGAGGTCAGGAAATGCATCATGGCTTTCTCCTCTTGGATCTTTTGTTCTGGGGAAGTCAGCCACCATACTGTAAGGCCACTCAAGCACCCCCTCTGTGTGGGGAGGAGTTAAGGCTTCCTGACAGCAGGCTGTGTCATCTTCCCTGCTGCTTGGGTGTGCCATCTTGAATACTGGCCTTCACATTCTCATTGTAACTTCACAGGGTCATCCTTGAGTGGAACTACTCACTGAAGCAACCTCCATCCCAATGCACAGGATATATGAGAGATTAAAAAGCCACTCATTGTCACTTCAAATGACTGAGCTTTGAGATCATTTGTCCTGCAGCAATAGATGAACCCCATGCACGTGTATTTGTGTTTGTGGAAAGAACTTGACGTTGAAGGTTACTCTTGTGTTCCAAACCCTGGCTCACAAATGTCTATCAGCATCTCTTGGGGAAACTGAAAAATATCTATTCCTGGATCCTATCCCAGGAAAAGTGGGTTCACGAGGCCCAGAGCCCATGAATCTATGTTTCTAAAGTTGCTTAGTAGTTTTTGATAAATAGAAAATTTGGAATTGAGACCAAGATCCTAGTTGCCTGTGTCATTTCTTCCATGAGAAATGACCCACGAAGGCCAGACAGGGAAAGAACAGAACTAACTCAGGGGTCCCGACACCGAGTGTGAGGCTTTTGCCCCAGGGTTGTGGATTTATTGGCAGAGTCGAGCTGTGTCAACAGGAGAGCAGCTGGGGCAGGATTTATTTCCGGTGTGGAGACGCAGCGCAGCTGGTTTCCTCTCAGGATGTGCTGGGTGGGCCACAGCAGACAGACAGACAGGCTCCACTGGCTCTCTGGAAGGGCTAATCACACCATCTCCGCACAGATGCAGGTAATAGCCTTGTAATGAGCCTGCTGGGCTTTTAGGGCTGCGCTGAGCGAAGACGGCTCCTGGATTTAAGATGGACTTCCATCTGCCGGCCGGCCAGATGCCACAGAGCAATCAGGATCCTTCTGACAGCACCACATACTATGTGCTCAGGAAGTGAGGGATTGGCAAGGCACAGAAGGCCTGGGCGGCACCTGTACCCCTGAAATCCCTGAACACACACCTCTGTTGATACCCGGGTGCTTTGCTAGTGTTACATCCTGTGCTCCTAAAAACACACGCACGGTTTGCAGACAAAGGAAGTGACTTTGATGTTTTTTATGCCCGCCTTTTGCCCATTCTGGGTGCTACCCATGGTGATTTACAAAGCCCCCGTCCCATAGCTGATCTGAGTGAGACCTAACACAGAGTCTTCAGTCTCCTGACTTGGTAAATACTTTCCGAGCGCAGAGAGCTCTATGAAGATCAAAGCCCTCCTCTCCGTTGTGGCATTTGTAAGGGGACAGGACACAGCCAGTAGGTGGGAGCGCATCTGTCCTGTCAATCTTAGAGGAAGGTAGGGGCAGAGGACCACCTGCTGAATCCTGCTGCCACCTCCCTGAGCCCTCCCCGCCTGGCTTGGTGGCTCTCCTCCGGGCCGTCCCGAGAGCTCCGCGCATGGTTTGGCAAAGCGGCTGCTCCTTGTCCCTGACTTTGATGTCCTGGTTCTAGCAACTAACTGCTGGTGATTTCAGCAACGGCTCCTCACCCATCCTTTCTGAAGCTTTTGATGTACGCGGGTCCACGAGAGTTATTCACTGTGCAATAGCACGGGGATTTGTTCAAGGGCTGGACTTGCTTGGCTCTCTATCCTGCAGCTCTCTGAGGGCAGTGACTCTGTCTTGGCCACTGCTCTGGCCTCAGCCCCTAGCCTGAGACCTGGAAGATGAGTGATGGCCAGTCAGCAGGGCAGAAAAGCCCCCGGAACTGGGGACTTCATTCTGAAACCAAACACCCCCTGACCCCAAGGCCTCCTCAGCCCTTTGGCTTCGTCCCACTTCCTCCCCGGGTGCCTGCTCAGTGACCTGTCAAGGACCCCGATTTTTTTCTTCTGGGCATCACACTCTACCTCACCCTGTCACCTTATTCCTGCCACTTGCAGCAGATGCGGCCCCTGCCTCCAGCCCATGCCTAAAGTGGACTTGAGACCCTGAGTCCTGCAATCTGAATGATGTGGTCACCAGGTGATCACCTCTGCAGGACTCATGAGAGCCTCAAAGTTCATGTCAGGGCTTCCCATTCCCTTTTAGAGTTCCAGCAGCTAGGTAGGGCCAGCCCCGGTGCTGCTGAAGGAATCCTGATCGGTGCACAATTTCCACAGCCACTTGGTAAACATCCGTCCTTTAACTCTCTCACTGGAGGTTCTCTCTGCTCCCACCCTACAGGTGAGGGAAGTCAGTCTCAGGAGGTCACGTGACTCTGGATGCCACGACCAAGGGAGGCCGCACCGTGGAGCTAAGGGGCACAGATGGGGCACAGGAGCACCAGGTGGGAGCTCGGTTACTAAAGGACCAGTGAGCCTGGACACAGGTGTAACTGTGGAGGAAGGAAAACGGCAGTCGCCGCTCCGGGTTGTGAGAACAACTTGGTGAGCTGTGTCCCCAAGGAAGCCAGCCCTGGGTGAGCGGGCAGTACCCAGTAGGTGTGCATCGCCATCTCTTCTCTTTCGCCTTGTCCAGCACCACCTAGATGTTGGGATGCTGGACAGAGAGGAAGCCCAGTGACCCGACTCCCGATCAGGACTCTCAGAGTCTTCCTGTCCTCTCGCCCTCTCTCGTCACCGCTTCCAGCAGGACACGATGAGAAAGCTGGCGTTCATCGCTCCTCACGACAGGACTGCAGCCCCGTTTCACACGGATCTTGCGATGCTGACGAGAAGCAATTATCCCAGCCATGCATCCCGCAGATTCTGAGGGAGAGGAGACAATGTGAACAGAGGCGTGCCTTATTAGGAAATTAAAGTGGAAATCAAATAAGGATTAGGATCCCTGAGTCTCAAATATTTAATTGTCATAATTGCCTAATTAAAAATGGTTTTAAAAGCACTCTCCTCCTCCCCCTGGCGCGCTAGGCAGGCTCTGTTTCCAGGAAGACAGCTGAAGCACTTAGCCTGATCATCGTAGGAACGGTGACCCCGGGCAAACCTCGCAGGAAGAAAGATTACGCTGCCTCTGTATTCATGCTTTCATTTGGCAAACACAGAGCATCGTCTACTATCCACTGGTCCCTCGGAAGCCAGGGGACCCGGGCCTGGGGGGAGGTGAGGGTGAGGAACTGGCTTATGTCACAAACTTATGGGTGACCACAGGTGACCACGCCAAGAGGAAGCTGGACTGCAGGTAACGGAAAGGTACCGAGTGTGGGCTTGGGAGGGTAATGGGGAGGACAAGGGTATTGGGGGGCCCTGATGTTCATGGAGGCAGCTTCCCACATTCACAGGCCTGTCCTTGGGAGAGGGAGTTGTGTCTCTGTGACTTGCTGGGTGCCTAGTGCCTGGCATGTAATAAGGGCTTTAACACACGTGCCATTTAGCCAGATGCCACGGAAGTGACATTCTTTAGAGGCGGGGAAGCAGATGGGCCTTGCAGAGGCTGATACGTGATGGACGCCTATTGTGCCCGGCACATAGTGGTCACTTGTTTAAAATGCATGGAGCAAGTGAACGCTTGAGTGCATGGATGGAGGGGACACTGCTCTGCCCATGGATGGGACAATGGTTAACACCTGGCTGTTGCCTTCCAATGGCTCCTAGATCAATAAAGGGCATAGACTTGGGTCCCATCCAGGAGAGCCGTGCCTGACTCAGGTGACGCCCCCAGCTGTGTATCAGGCAGCAAAGATGCTGTCTCATCTCCATCCTCACAGGTGCTGCTGTGAGGCCATCGCTGTGATCTGGGACTTGATCCCAGTACCAGGGTAGACATCTCCGGGGCAGGGCCCTACATGGTGGACACTGTTACAGCTCTTGACTGGACACAGGAGGAAGGAAGGAAGGGTGACCTGGGCTCCTTCCAGAACGGGGGCACCTGAGGTCACATTCAGACTTCTGAAGACACCACCCCTTAAATGCTCTGGGCCTGGCACCCACAGCACCTGGCCTAGTGAGGACAACGTCTCCTCTGACGTCTCAGTCACCTCTGAAACTTCTTTCAAAATGCGCTTGGTAAATACTGAAAAGGCTTCATTGAAGATGCTCAGGCAGAAGCAAAGAAGCGTGAAACTCAATTCCTGCCCTCAAAACCTGAGACTCTAGCTTAACAAGATCCACCAAAAAAGGTACAAAAAATGAAGTATTTAATAAAAAGGTAGTCTGTCTTCTCCCTTGAGATTTTGCTTGCTTTGCCAAGGTTTTGTTTTTTCTTTTTTGGTGGGGGATGGAGATGTAACTAGGGACTGAACCCAGAGCCTTTGCATTAAGCCACTTTCTTAAAAATATCTTCACTTTGAGACAAATTCTTGCTAAGTTACTAAGTTGCCTAAGTGGGGCTTGCAATTGCAATTGTCCTGCCTCAGCCCCCCAGAGTGCTGGGACTATAGGAGTGTGTTGTTTAGGTTCAAAACTGATTTCTTGGGCTGGATCTGTGTTTCCATCTCTCTGGGTTAAAAATAAAAAGTACTCGAGCCTGGGACTATGTCGTGGAAGCCCAGCGCAGTCTGGGTGACAGGCAGAGAGGCTGTGTCACTGACACTGCAGTTGTCATGCAGGGACCATGGCCGGGAAGATGGAACCTAGGGGGCCGGGGGGAAGTACACTGCTCTGTGTGAAGCGAGGGACAGAACCCAGATTCCACCCAGCTGCCTTTTTGCTGTCCTGGCCACAAGCCGACGAGATGGGCCCTTTTCTCTTGAGGACAAACGAGGACCACGAGCCAGCGTAGGACCTCGGCTCCCAAATGTCCCCTACTGGCCGGCTCCACATAGGCCATGGGTGGTGGGACCCGAGTCACAGGTCTGCAGCGCTGATCGGCAGCCCAAGCGCTCCCATCTGACCGAGATGGGGCTGTTTTCGCCTCCGCTCTGGTAGTGAAACAGGCAGGCTGAGGGGGCCGCGGGGGCTGCAGGTGTCCCCAGGCTCTACTGGCTTCTGAAGGAAGACGAGTGTCTTGTGGGGGACGATAGGAGAAAGTTCCAGGTGAAGTGGGAGGAAAGAGAACGGGGCCGGAGGGCAGTAACTGTGTGAGACACTGCTCGGCCTTCAGAGTCCCCATCTGTCACCCCAAAGGATTTCTGTGCTCTGTGACCCCGTTATTTCCTTAGCCCATCTCTGGTGACCCACAGAGAGCTCAGGGTGGAGACTGAAATGAGGTCTCAAGAAGGAGCCCTGGTTTCCACAGTAGATCTAGGGGTGCTTAATAATTTACTGCCCAGCACAGTCCACGCAACACTGGAGAGCTTTAGTATGTAAGTGTAACAGGCCTCCGTTAGAAATGCGTTGGGGAACAGGCACCCTGCGTGTGCAACTCCCACCCTTTCTGGTGAGCTCCTCTCTCCTCGCTGCATTTCCTCATTTGCACGAACTTCCATGGCTGTCTCTCCTTCTCTCCTTTACTCTTCTCGTCTCTCTGTCTTTTCTTTGTTCTTCCTCCCTACTTTCCTCCTTTTTCTTCTTTCCATCTCCTTCCTTCCTCCCTTTATTCCTTCTTTCTTCCTGTTGGTATTTTCTTTCTTTCTTCCTCCTAATTCATTCATTCACTGAAGTTCCATAAATTTCAACAGATTTGACCCCAAGGGCTCTCAGCCACATGCATGGAAACCAATCAGAAAACATTGCAAACCAATCAGAAAACAGTGCTCTGGAGTTGCTGGTATTTATGAATGATGATGTCCATACGAGATACACATATTAAGGTTGTGTTAAATTAAAGGCACAAAACTATTATGTGCATGAAAACTAGCATGATCTTTCTGGTAAGTAACGGGGAAATAGATAACCAAAGTTTTAAAGATGTGTGGAGGACCACCTGGAGGATTCTCACTGAAAGAAGAGCAGTTATCTCCCCTCTGGCTAACCTGGACCTGTCCCCATGTACAGACACGTACAGAGCTGGCCAGGGCTTTTCCTGGTCCCCTCTGGGTTGGCTTTCAGCAATGTAAATCGCTCTGGCCCAGGTGCTGATGTGTAGTCTTTGAAGCAAGGCAACAGGACCGTGTTTCCCAGCCCCTGTAGCTCCCAAGAAAAGGTGAGCTGGGCAGGAGAAAGGGAAAGCCAGCCTGAGATCAGCCCCGAGATGAGAGACTGTGACTTCACAGGGCAGGAAAGATTGCGCAGAAGAACTGAACCACCACCCCAAAACGTTAGATTCTGCCTCACTGGTGTGAGTGCAGATGACTCCTTCTGTGTATGCTTCTCTCTCTGCTCACTCAGAGGGGACTTCAGGCCTCCTACCCAGCCCAGTTCACAGCACTTCCTGCCCCCACACAGTCACTAATCCCCCAGCCTTTCTCCTTTTTATGAATTCATGAAACCCAGGTTTGGTTCAGGGTTGAGGCCTTTGTTCTAGCTGACCACCATCCCAGCCCGACCCAGGACCCCCTTGGCTCCCCACAACTATAGATATGCCTCAGTGTCTTTATTCTCACCATGGACTGCACTGAAGTGGTGCATCGGAATTACCTCATTAGAAGTGAAATAACCTTTCTATTGGATTTCAAATATGAACTTCCTGGACCATGGGGAGGTCTGGGAAGGGCTCATGTTAAAGACAGATATGCCCGTCCCCCCAGAAGTTCCACCTTGGGGGTGCTCCCAAACTAATGGGAGGAAAATACAGCAGTGTCTCAGTTCACAAGCTTAATTTGCTCTGTAACTCAGAAAAAGACAGCCACGTTTTTGTTCAGATGCAAAAGATGGCGTGTTCTGTACCCAATGCAGAGTCCGAAAGCTAAAACAAAATTTTGCCAAATGCTTTTGTTTGTGAACCAAATTGTTTGCAAACAAACATGTTAGTGAACAGAAGTACCACTGTAAATGCGGAGAGAGGTGATTATCATGACCTTATGTGTAACAGCACAAAAATCTCCCTCAGTTTAGAAACAACCTGAATTGTTTAATAAAATATACGTCATGCAATATATTAACTAGTGTTAATTTCCTACTTTTTGGGAAAATTCTGTATCATTTGTATCTTTTTGTTTGTTCATTTATTTTTAAAATAAAAAAAGAAAATATATCCCTGTTGCTTCTATGCAGTGAAATCAATTGTATCTGAGAGCTAGGAGCTGCAGAAAAGCTTCCAGGGACCGCTGACAGGTAAGCAATGTCCTGGGTCCAGTAACACGGTCATTTCAGAGACAGTCAGCAAGTAAGTTAGAGGGACTGCTGAGTGACTCCCTGTTACTCGGTGTACTGAACACCTACTGTGTGGCCTTGCGCTGGGTGTTTAATGTGTGCTCTGGCACACGTCTCTTTCTAGCTTCCCGAGGATTCTAAAAGCTTCATAATACATCCCTACTCTACCTCAAAGTCAAGGAAACGAAGTTCAGGGCACTAACTTGCCCAAGGTCAAACAAGTTGGCCACAGTGCTGGGATTTAAGCACAGACTTTGGCACCTGTCCCTAAGATGCGATGCCTCCGCTGCATACTGTATGAAAGGCTGCTGGGAGCCAAACTTACCCCACCCTAACCACACCGGAAGCGTGGCGGTCTCCGCCAGGGGCAGGCTCAGCTGCCTGGTGGGAGGTTATTTTTAAAATGCCATCTTGACCTCTGGATGCCTTTTGCTTTGGTAGCCACACTTACAGGTAAAGAAATGGGCATGTTGGGCGTGTGTAAGTGGGTACACTCACCTTGGAAAACAACCTGAGCACACAAATGCAGCAACTTAAAAGTACACCTAGTCTTATACCCGACTTCTTCCTTTCCTGAAAAGCTGTCCTAAGGAAAGAATCCAAAAATATGCAGACCTGTGCCCCCCAAAGACATTTATATCAATATTATTTATAGGAACATTAGCCACGAATTACTCACATATCAGGGGTAGGGCAAAAGTGAAGGAAATTAAGACACACTTATTCCATCAATGATTGCAAATAAAATGGTATCATAGCAACAGGTTCTTAATAAAATGGAGACGTGATAACATATAACATCCAATAAAATAAATTGTGTCTATAACAGAGTGTGGCACAACTACATAAAATTACTGAAAAGAAAATTTTGAAATGTTAAAAATGGTTGCCTTGGGGTATGGGATATTGATTTATTAATAATCATAAGAATTTTAAGGGCAGCATCTGGAATAATTACACTAGCAGGTGGACTCTAAGCATTTTGCAGGTAGGTGTTTATCTAATCCTCGCGGCACTGTTGTAAGACAAGGACGGTTATTACAGGGTAGCTAACAGTATCAAAGGCTGCTCAGGAGCAAAAGGTACCCACAACCCTAACCAAACCGGAAGTATCCTTACAGTGAGGTTAAGTCACTTCCCACTGTGGCCCAGTCATCAACATGGAGCTGGGCTGCAGACCCTGGCTTCTTAGCGTTGCAGGCTGCACTTACCTTGGGGTCTGCCAGTGCTGAGTGCTCAGCAGGTTGCTGGACACAAGTCTGTGCCTGGCCCCTCTGCCTGTTCCCTTGTGGAACCCTAACCCCTACTGCGTGTACTGTGAGAGTTTAGTCTAGGTCCCAAGGGTCCACTGCGACTTGGGTCTTGGTCCCCTGGGCAGTAGCAGTGGAAGTGCTGTGGACTCTCCAGGGAGGGACCTGGAGGCCAGGGCTTAGGTGTGGGGTGGGGTGGGGTGGACCAGCCTTTCTCTGCTTCCTGTGTCTGCTGGCTTTGACACATGCTCTTGCCACAAGTAGCCTGTGTCATGTGTGTCACCAAAGGGACAGAGAGCTGCCCAATGCAGGCCCTGGGTAGAAGAGACCCTGGGAATCTTGCTTCCTCCTGCTCTCTTCCATGTGAGGAGACAATGGGGAGATGCAAACTAGGAATATCCTCACCAGACCCCAGGCTGGCCAGACACTACTCTTGGACTTCCGGCATCCTGAACCGCAAGAAATCAATGCCATTGTAGAAGTCACCATTCTGTGGCATCTTGTTGGAGCAGCCTGACCTAAGACACAAGGTTTCCAGTTGTTGCCTGGGTTACCTCATTTAGTTTTCCCACTAACTGTGCAAGAAATATGCAGTACTAACTCCTTCTTACAGATCACAAAGTCAGCATGCACTCGCTCAAGTCTCCACCACCCTGACCTAGGCAAGTTGGCTCCAGAACCCTTGTTTCCAGTGGCTGTGATAAACCACCTGCCTCCTCTTTCTACTCATTTCTGGGTTATCATCGTCTTTCTGCGATGAAGATGCGATTTGCTGTGACTTCCATTGTCCCCTCACTGTGGCCTGTCCCCTGGGGCCAGCCTGCTGTCTATTTTTGTAATGAAATTATATTAAAACACACTTGTGCCTCTTGGTTTAGACACAAGGGTAGCGCTGAACAGTTGAGACACAGGCTCTGTGGTCTGATCCCTGATTTCAGTGATCATTGAGCTCGTAAGGGCAACAGGGGCACTAGAGGCCATGTCTTCTGAAATATTGCTTGGAATGCAGTAGTAGAGAGAGACCCCAGGAGGTGCACCTCTGAGTACCTTTCTATCTGTGATGCATTCATGCTCCAGAACCACAGCAGAGAGGCTTAACCCAAAGTCAGTGGTATGCCCAGAATGCTGTTTTTGCCTCTCCACCATGGACGCCTAGACAGTCATAATGAATAACTCTGGGATCTTTTGTAAACTGCCAACCTTCAAACCACTTTGAAAGACTCCGGTGTGGATCCAGGATAAGAAAGTTTGATCAGACAAGTAAGAATTGAGAGTGTTTTTAAAGTGCATTCCAGTCATTTCAGAAGTTTTCCTTCTAAACAGATATGAGGTAAATACACAAACACACCCTTTGGAACTGGAAGGAACTTTCCACCAAAGTTGGGCTTGGGAGTCTTCCAGCTTTGGTGAGGGGAAGGATAACACTGAAAACACTTTGAAGCTGAAGCAGCTTGTGCAGGAGTCTAAAGAGCAGACCACACAGCCAGGATGGTGGAGGTAAGATGCGAGCACGTGAAACCCAGGAAACGGTCAGGGTTTGTGTTACAACTGTGCCTGCCTCATCAGGGGTGTTCTTGCAACTACAGAAGGAAGTTTGAAAAGATCTACTGGGGTGGAGAGAGGGAGGGGTAAATAGAGGATGAGGGCACACTCATCTTTTGAGTATCAGTGTATATTTTGCATACTATTATACTGTTTTTAGGCATAGTCTCACAACATGTATCTGTGCTTCCTCTAATTTATATATAATATTATATATATAATTTTTATTTTTGTTAGCAGGACACAGTGATTGTATTCACCCTGAGGGTTTGGTTCAAGTACATAGCACATCTCAATTCTTTTTACATCTTCTTCTTTTCTCCTCCTTCTTCCATCCTCCATCACTTGGTCCCCTTTCCCTTTCTCAAAAGACATGTGGAAACTGAGATGGAGAGATGAAAGTTTTTCAAATGTACAGCACTAAACACATAGCCATAAGAAAGACCTGGGTGTGGCATGGTAGCGCGGTTTAGATGACGGGCTCTGAGGGCATGTGTCTCCACTCTGCACCTGCGTAAACCACTCCGCATCTCTACCCATTTTCTTCACCTGCCAGGTGGCAAAACAATCACACCCAGCACCCAGAGCGCCTTTGAGAAGTAAGCAAGTCATTCACGGTGCTCAAGACCAGGATCTGACACAGGTGAGAACAACCCAGTGTCTAAAAGCTGCATCAGGCCCTAACCCTATGTGACACATTTTTCACATTGGACAGGTGCTCTGACAGCTTTACAAGTGATAAACTTGAGACCCCAACCAAACAGTGCTGCAAGAGGTAGAACTGAGAGGAAAAAGCAAACAACCTAACTCCAGATCTGAGTCTCGTGGCAAAGTCATGGTGAGGACATACTACGGACTGGATGGTTGCAACAACAAAAATGTGTTTCTTCCCACTTGTGAAGGCTGAAGTCCAAGATCCAGGCACTGGTAGTTTCTTTATCATTTCTCCTGGGCTGAGAGAAGGCAGACTTCTACCCCCCATTGTCACCTGGTGTGCACATTCTGCATCTGACTCCTTCTTGTTCTGAGGGCACCAACCTTATTGGATGGGGGCCCATCCACACGACCTCACTTAACCTTTATTTCCCTTTTCAAGTGTGAATCTCTAAGGGCAGTCACATGCTGAGTACTAAGGATTAAGACACCAACATTGAGTTTGGGGAGGAGGAGCACAATCCAGCTTCTCACAGCCTAGCTTCACTTCTTTATAGCAGGATGACTTTGGACAAGACATACAATGGTTTCCCTGTTTATTTTGCCTTACTCTGTGTTATGGGACAAGAATAAGATCTATCTGGGTTGTTATGCAAAGCCATAAAGATTTGGAAGCACTACACCACGTCTGGATCTGCAATTTTATCTTTCCTCCTAAGACTACAGGGTCAGTGGTACTCCTTGGAATCCTTCTCTGATCATGAACTCTATACTTTAAAAGGAACATTGGCAAATTGGAGGGAACTGCATAATGAAGAGTTTAGAGCAAAGGGCTCCAAAGGAACACAGATTCAGCTCAGAGAAGGAAAGATGAGAGATGAGATTCAAAAGACTTGATATTTGCTTAGTATGGTGGTGAAAGAGAACAGGAACAGTCCACTGGTTACAGAGAGAGACACAGTGACACATGTTTTATAGGGAGAAATACTCAGGCTCTAATAGAGCATCTGAGATCATAGCACTGAAGTTTCTGTCTCAGAAGGTGAGAAAGGTACCCCCTTCGGGGCATCTGTTTTGCTAAACAGAAAGTTAAGACATTTCACACAGTGTGAGGTAGAGGGACTGCGCCTGCTCTGGGTGGGAGGTTGGAATAGCTGGTTTCAGAAGCCTCTCCAATTCCGAGTGCTCTCAGCATAAACACATTGCCTAGAGAAAGGGAAGTAAACAACACAAGCAAGCTTAAGCAGTGGAGGCGTCTTATTAGAAAGCCAGGATTCTCAGGAAACTTATTGCCAAATCCCATCTCACAAAGCGTGAGCACTAGGGACAATCTTCAGGGGCAGAACCCATCCTTCTTCATCACTGTACATGGCTACCAAATGGCCCCTTAGCCCTCAGAGTTCATCTCACCTTCCAGGTCTAGCTTATCATCATCAATTGGGATGTCCAACCTCCATATTCAAAGGGACTCATTGAGGGTTTGATACCCACTGAACTCAAGAACATAGTAGGTGTTGCCATAGAGATAGGGTGTCAAAGCTCTCAGATTATAGAATGACTGCTGCGTCATAAATCACATAAATCACAACTGGCACCATGGTTTACCAGATGCAAAGGTTTTGGCCCCGTAGAGATTCACTGCTGAGCTGGGGTGGGGAATGACCCTACCTACTCTACTACATCACAACTCCTGACCTCCTGTTGCTAATTTTCCCATTCATCCATAAAAATGTACTCTACACTTCATAGGAATGGATCGGTACCTTTCAAATGATATCCCGCCCCCAGTCAGTCTTATCCTCTCACTTCTTCTTGGAGACCAGGGCACGAGTGATTTCTCCTTTGCCCTTCTGGTCCCACAGCATGGACTGCGCCGCCTGTCACCGCAGAATCAGTGTGGTTCTGAGAACCTACAGAGCACTACAGAAACAGGATTTTTGACCTCCCCAGTCCAGTCGGGGAAACCCACTCAAAAAACATCTTATTGCTCTGCAATTTGACACAGCCATAGCCAGGCTAGGATGAGGGTGATTAATTACTTGGGGCCTACCACACTGCCCCAGAGGCTGCTAGCCTACGTTATGCTCAATTAGCTACCAGACACAATCATCTAGGTTGTTATTTATTACTGAGATTTTGGAACTATGAATCCTGTGTGGCAGAAAAACGAATGAGGGATACATCACTGGGGCCTCAGGCAAAAAAACCAGAGTCATGGGTTCACTGAGGGTCATTGTCCCCACACCAGGAAGCTGGAGAAGGTCCAGGTCCACTCTCTGCAGCTTTCAGCTCACGAGATGCGGAGGAACCAGACAGATGCAGTTCATCTAGGGTCTACGTGGTGCCAGGCATAGATGTGAGAAATCTCCATGGCCTTGATCAGGAAAGAAGCCTGCATGATGGGAAAGGAAGACTGTAGGAAAAGCTGTGAAAGGTGTCCTGCTGGCCATGGCAGATGGGAAATGAGGCCCTGACTGAGGTAGCACCACACACGGCTGTGTGGAAGGAGGCAGTGTTCCAGGTAGACCTTAAGAACAAAGGCAAGGAAATTCCAGGACAGAGGGCGGAAAGGGCATAAAGGCCATCCAGGCCTCTCCCACAGACACTGCTGGAGACACAGGAGCTATGGATTGCAAACCATGCAGAGGCTGGGCCAGAGTCAGCCTGGCTGTGCGAATCAGGGATGCTGCTGCTCAGGATGATTCTTAGTCCACCCTGGACCATTTCTTCATCTAGAAAAGGGTGGGCGGAGATGCGTATCTCAAAGGGTGGTTTTGCTTTGTTGGTGTTGTTTGTTTCGTTTTTGGTACTGGTAACACATGACCTCAGGTTTGCCAGGCAGACACTGTATTGCTGAGCTGCACCCAGGCCCCCCGCATGTGGGTTTGAAGATGATGGAGATCACGGGTGTGGAACCTGGGCAGGTGCTCCGCAGGGCCAGCTCAGGTCTCCAAAGTGGGTCATCCTGGCTGCAGATGAGAAAACTGAGGCTTAAAATTAGAATTTATCTAGGATCATAAGCCATCAAGTGAGAGTCAAAAGTGGACCTGGAATCTTTTTAACTCCTAAATTCATGCTGGTCTCTTTCCATATTGAAGAGGGCGGTACGGCAGAGAGTCCACTTTTGGAAGTGAAGTCCAGGGCAGGGGATGTGCTTGTTCTCGCTAATGACTTGGCCCAGGATGACACTCACCATTGGCTCCTAGCTTTGAGCTGTCTACCACCCCTTCCCACCTGTGTGTGCCGCCCCCCAGCTGCTGGATCTCTGCCCTGTCATTTCGTATCTGCACCAGGCTCTGTCCCCAGCTTCCGCTGCTTCTCACTGCACCCCTCTTCAGTCGCACTCCAGAGGGTGAGGACCACGTGATGACACCTTTTTTCCATCTTAACTAGCAGCAGACTTGACCAGGTCACAAGGATTAGGGGGCACAACCTCGGGCCACCACGCTGATCCCCTTTCCTCCCTCAAGGAGCTCCCAGACCAGCAGAGAGACAGAACACATGCCTGTACCTGTGGCACTGACTCCCAGATCCCCAGCTTCCTATGACCTTTGAGTCTTGAGCTGGGATCTGGCGGAGGTACCCGCCTCGCCGTTTGACATTTCATCCACAAAATTCCTCCACATGACACTGGGGCCCACTATGTTCGAAGCCTAGAAACCAGGAGCCAGTTCTTTTCTGTAAGATTCCAAATTCTGAGTAAATGGCCACAAACAGACCCAGGGTAAGGTAGTTACTGGCTCTGTGCTTTGGTCACCCCCAGTACTGGTTCTCGTATGACCCCCTCCCTTTGCGGTTAGAATTTGACTGGTACTACTTTTTTAGATCTCAAGGCTGATTCTTCTGGGACAGGAAGTCCAGATAACAACAGTCCCAGAGTCCTCACAGAACTAACTAAACTTCAGTGTGAAATCTCTTCTGCTGACCTCTGCCCTCTCTGAGGGCCTGCAAAGACGTGGGGCTGGCTCCTTCTGCAGTGGACCTTTCCACAGATGCGGAAGTTGTGTCCCCTTGGAGATCAGTCAAAGAGAGGCCTTGCTTGTACCTGGAGTGGAAAGGGCTAACTCCTGAGGTCACCAGTGAGAGGCCTGTCAGAGTGTATACCCCCTAAGGGAGGCTTGTCCTGCTGCAAAGCCACTGGGGAGACACTCAGAAGCCTGCTGTGCTTTTGTCCTCAACCCCCTTGGGAGTTACCATGGTTTTTTTTTTTTTTTTTAAAGAGACTTTATCTTGGGTAGTCACCTCGTTTAACAATGTGCCATGTGGCCATAAGCTAGATCCATATTCTAATCAAATGCACACTTGATTTCTTTCTTTCTTTCTTTTCTTTTCTTTTTTTTTTTTTTTGTAATGCAACTGAGAATTTGAACTTGTGTAGGAAAAGAGGGAGGAGTTAACTCAGAGGCTGAGCTGAGACTGCAGCTGGTCCTTCTGCATAGGGTTCCCCACTCTGGGGTTAGCTCCCTAGAGTGGGGCCTTTGGACAAAGCTCCACCCAGTACCTGGGCCTGGGGGCAACCCTGGGCATCTCGAGCTTCCCCCTGCAGTGAGCACCACAGAGAGGGGAGCAAATCGCAAGCAGGAAGAATTTCGAGTGCAAATATGCTTGGAAGCACTGAGCTAAAAGAACTCTTCCCTGTGGGACTCCTCAGTCTTTCCCTGGAAGGTCTTCCTTCACTGCATCTTTTCAAAAGAGGAATTCCACAAAAATATTTTATAGATGGGGCTGGGGATTTAGCTCAGTGGCAAAGTACCTACCTGGCAAGCATGAGATCGTGAGTTCGATTCCCAGTACCAGAAAAGTAAAAAAAAAAAAAAAGAAATATTTTATAGATTTATGTTTTTGGAATTGGCTGTGATCATCTGTTTCAAACTCCAAATTATATGAAAGATTACACAGTCATCTCTTCTTCATCTAATTCATCTCATCAAAAGCAACATTATTTTCTGTGTATCCTTTCAGAAATATTTTATGCATGTAAAGCAAAATCATAGTTTTATGGATCTGTTTCTAAACAAATAGTAGCGTATTACAAACACTAGTATACATCTCGTTTTTCTTTAATCAAACATTTCCTCAAAACAAAATTCTCTCCGTGTTACTACATAAAAGCCTTTATTTTAAAGTCATGCCCCTGTGTGCCCTTTCCCCCAAGTACAAGTTCTCTCTTTCACCAACACTTATTTGGTTTCTAATTTCAAGCTGTCAGGAAGATAGCTGTAGTGAATATTCTTACACATCCATGTTTGCACAAGATCAGCTCGGAGAAGTGAAACGCACACGTCCCGGTGCCTACACGGGTGGGAGCGCAGCCCCAACAGCAGAACCTTTGCTTCAGTGAAGCCCCTTCTGCATCGTTCTTATTCCATTCTTTCTCTCGTGTAAGAGTCATTTGTATATCTTCTTCCATGAACTCTTTATGAACTTTGCTTTTCTCATCTGGGGTTAGTGATTTTCTTTTTAATGACTTATAAGAGTTCTTTATGCCATAGAGAAATTAGCCTTTGTTATAATCGGAAAACATTTTTCCAAATCTGTACCCCACTAGCACCCCTTTGTGGACTAGAGATCAAACCCCTGGCGTGTTTCAGGCTAGGCAAGCACTCTACCAGTGAGCTATGCTTCCAGCCTGCCTTTTACTTGTATTTTTTATTATTTTTCCATCCCCAAATTTAAAAATGTAATCAAATTTATTTTCAAGCTTTTTGGTTTTTTTAAATGATAGAAATCATCTTAAATGATAGAAATCATCAAGGATACATACATCTTGATTTAATTATCAAGACTTTGTAGCATGTTTCTATATCTGGTAATGAAGAGGGAAACTTAAAAATTTTAAATAAAAGCCTATCCAGAATATCTATCAAGACGGAGTGCACAAGCCTGGCAGGCCTGATAACAGAACACTTGGCCTTTGTGTCTTGGCTGCCTTAACGTAACTGATGGCTTTATGATGTGCTTAAAATGTAACAGGACATTCCTTCCTTTATATAACCATGCTTTGTAGAGCTGATAGCCTTGTGACGTAACCTGAAATATTTAGACTCCCCTAATAACCCATGACGTCACTTAACCCTCCAATCATACGCACCGAATCTGCCTTCACCCCTCCCCGCTCCCTTTCCCTTTAAAACCCCTGAGGCCCCACCAGGCTCTTTCGGAGAGGTCCCAGTCAAGCCTACCCTTCCTGTGTAATAAACTGCCTCCTAAACCTCCTCAGTGCTGTTTCCTCCCGTGTTTGGTCTGTTTTCCATAACAGTAGCTCTGGTTTCCTTGTAACTCTTCTGCTTCAGAATTTTCCTGTATGTATATTTCTGTTTACCTTTTTCCAAGTAAATTTTAGATCTAGGTTATCTCTTTACAAAAGAAATAAGTAAGAAAGAATAAGGGAAGGAGGAAAGGAAGGAAAAGAGGAAGAGAGAAAAAAGAAAGAAAGAAAGAAAGAAAGAAAGAAAGAAAGAAAGAAAGAAAGAAAGAAAGAAAGAAAGGAAAGAAGGAAGGAAGGAAGGAAGGAAGGAAGGAAGGAAGGAAGGAAGGAAGGAAGGAAGAAATTGGTACAGTATATCTGTGGGACTGTTCTCAGCCTTATAAATTACCTACTGAGAAGTGACATCTTTTTGAGGTTGTGATTTTCTTTCTAACAATAAGGGATGCTTTTTCATCTGTCTGAGTCTTTTTTTGAGTCCCTCAGAAGAGTTTTTAACTTCTCATCATGTAGATGTCATATATTTCCTGCTACATTTACTGCTAAATATTTCATCTTCAGATGCTATTGTAAATGGGTATTTTCTGCTGTGTTCGGAACCTGCTCTGAAGGGAATCTCCTGGGACAAATGGCCTCCAGGACACCACCAGAAATCCTCCTCGGCCTCATGCATCCAGGGGTCCAGGAAGAAGACCCAGCATTTCCAAAGAGCTTCCCAAGGCGGCACCGAAGAGGAGGAGAAAACCATCATTCTGCTTTTGGGGAAGTCAGGTGTCCTGGTCCCATTCTGCACAGAACACTGGTGCCGAGTAGTCACTGAAAGTTCAGATGCTCCAAATCCTCAATGTGGGAGGCGAGAAAACAGAGGAGCAGCGAAGGAGAAGAACCAACTGAGGCCGAGTAGAGTCTGGGCTCAGATCCGAATCTGGGTGTCCAGGCTTCCTGTATCTGAGCGTCTCAGGTCTAGGCCACTCACTGTCCAACTCCATCCTGAGTTGCCTCGTGACCTCCTGGGGACTGCAGGGATGGTGCTCCTTGCAATGTCCGCTGTGTCCTTTTCATGCACAGACACCATGCCACCTATGGGTCTTACTGACGCTTACGTTCTCCTCTCCCGGACCTGGGCCATCTTGACTGACAACCTTCCTATCATAGCAGAGTTCCCATTTCTCTTTTAGGTCCCGACGACATTAGAGCCATTACACCTGAAGCCACAGCTCGGCAGTCTGGGGGTCTGAACATGGTGCAGGTATAACAGGGACCTGGCATGGGCACACCTGCCCACAGGAGCTAGGGGAATTAGGAGGGGCTACCCCAGGGGACAAAGAGGGGGATCTGGACCCCACCTGCTCTGTCTCCTCCAGGCATCCCACACTGCTCCCTCAGCTCACACAAGTTTAACTGTGGAATTTCCTCAGCCTAATTAACGCTATGGATGGTTCCTCCTTCCTCCCTTCCACTCCTCAAAACCTAGCTAATAAGGCAGGGACCTCAGTCTGTCACAGAGGTCGTTCAGTGCTCACAGTCAGGCCAACAAGCTTTTTCCAGGGAACTCGGTAGGAATGTTCAAGACCTGGCCTCAGGTTTCTCAGATGTTGGTGAGATGACCTAAGCGTGGTCACTCAAACTCTTAGGGCTGGTGGTTCCTCTACAAAATGGTGATATGATATGATTTTAGAAAACATGGTATTGGGCTGAGGATTTAGCTCAGCGGCATAAGTGCCTGCCTTGCAAGTGTGTGGTCGTGAGTTTGATCCCTGGTACTGATAAAAAAGAAAAAAAGAAATCATGGAAACATTTGTAAGCCACAGACAATCCAACATCAATAATTCTCATGATGCAACCTAATTGTATCTACCCCAGATAGAATTGTAAAGCAAAGACTAGGTGTGAAAGATTGCTTTGAGATGTTTCCTGCATTCCACAAGCATAGGGATCATTTTACCCCCTTCCCAGAGTAGTTGGAGTTTAAAGTAAGCTCTTAATGCATCGAGAAAATAAATCTTACTGGCAGGATTTTCAGTAGATACAAACAATTACACTGCTTGTTTAGTAGGCTGAATAATAGCTCCCTAAATATTTCCATGTCCAAATCCACAGAATGCTTGAGTGCTATCTTATGAAGCAGAGGAGATTCATCCATTGTGGGGTTAGGCTGGATTATCTGGGTGCAGCAGAAAGCTTGAGGAGTCACTAGAAGAGGAGTGTGCAGGAGTTGGAGACAGGGACATGGGAGATGCTGGTTGGGGCAGGGACCAGAGGGAGATCAAGGAAGGCAGCACACCCTGAAGAACACACAGAGCAGAGAGACCTTGAGAAGGGCAGAGAAACAGCTATTCTAGAACCTCTAGAAGAAAGGAGCTGGGCAGTGTGGTGATGCTGGCCCCTTAACACGCAGCGTGGGCCTCTATCTTCCAGAATGGTCAAGGCACAGTATATACGGTGAGTTGCCATGGTAACCATAGAATGCCGAGGTGTGCTGTGCCCAGGTGACATAGTCCTTGATCAGTAACCATGACAAACATCACAGATGTTCACCAGGAGACACACAGAGCAAAGTTCACAACAGCCCTGGCCACATGGCAGACATGGAAGAGCTCACAAGTCCACTGAGCAGAGACCGACCAGATGAACACGGATGAAATGCCATCAGGATACAGGGGCTACCACTAACGAGCAAAAATCAGATGAAACTCAGCGACATCTTTGCGTTTGATTTTAATTTCCTTTTTATGCAAAACATCTCAAGTTCACAGGAAAGTTGCAAAGGTGATCCAAATGCCTTCATTTTCCGACTGACCTGAGACTAGGTTGTTGATCAGCTGTTTCGTCACCCATGAATATATTAGGGTCCATTTCCCACAGGCAAGAGTATTTTTCACATACTTATAATGCAACCATCAACATCAGAAAATCACAGTAATATGTAACTACCACGCACCCCTCAAGCCTCATTTAAGTTTTATCCATTGTTCCAAAATATCACTTAGAGCAGAAGTGTCTACTTCAGAATCACCCGTGGCACTTGCCTGCCATGTCTTTTTAATCTCCCTCATTTGGGACAATTCTTCCATTTTCCTTTGACTTTTGGTGACTTTTACGCTGTCAAAGACCCTGCCGGAGCTATTTCACAGACCGTCCCTTGGTAGCGGTGTGTCTGATGCTGTCTCATGATTAGCTGCTGTTGTTTAGCCCTGGCAAGCACATCCCTGAAGCAGGGCTCTCTTTTTTCCTCTGCAGCCTATTGAGCACATGATTTTGATTTGTCCCGGAGCTGATGAGGTTCACTTTGATCTGCTGATTAAAATAGTGGCTGCCGGTCTCCTCCACTGTGAAGTTATCCTTTCTCCCCTTAGCAATATAACTTAAAGTAAAAATAGCAAGTTCAGAGATTATAATGTATATTTTTTTCAAAGTTAAAAATAACTAAAACTTTTAAATGTGTTTTAGAGATGCATATAGCTCCGGGAGAAGTCGGGAGAGGAAAGGGAAGGGAAGGTGACCTCAGAGCTCAGGCTGGGCCGGAGTTGCAGGGAGAGGGCAGGGACATCTGGGACCTGCCAGCTTCTGCCTAGGCCCTGTGCTTATGCTAGGAATGAGCTCAGGGAGGCTCACCCTATACTGTGGAAAAACAGGATAAATGATAAAGAAGGCCCTGCCTGGACCCGTGGTGAGACTGGGTCAAGAGCCATAGGAGGTGATTAATTCGAGCCTATGCACTTTAGGGCCCAGTGTTTCAAATGTTCTGCTGGCAAGGTGGTGGAAGGTGCCGTACTGGGGAATGGAAGATAAGAATTCTCAGGGCCTCTCCGATGACTACGGGCCCCATCCCCAACTGCAGCAATGCAGCGTGCCCTCAGGCAAAGGGAGCCAAAATTCCGTGTCCTGCCACTGCCTTGGCCAGGGCTGAAGGATCAGAGCCCGGAGCACGGATGCTCAGATCCAGCAAAGCTGGAAGTGCTGACAGCACTTTGATAGTAAAATACAGGAAAATTTGTATCCTTCCTGGAACAGTTTTGCATCCTCAGAACATTTGTATTTTTTCCAATTTAATTTCCCTTTTGCACACAGCAGTATGTGGAGAGCTGAGCAGCCCTGTGAGACTGTGCTCAACGGACACTTGCTCGCAGCCCAGGGTCCAATCCCCAGCACTGCAAAACCAAAACAAAGCAAAACTAAAAACAATACAGCCAGGCACCCTGGCATAAACCTGTAATCCCAGTGGTCTGGGAGGCTGAGGCAGGAAGAGCTCAATTTTGAGCCCAGTGTGGGCAATTTAGTGACTTAGATTCTGTCTCAATTAATCAATCAGTCAATCAATCGATCGATCAGTCGATCAATCAATGGAAGGGCTGGGGGTACACAGATCAGTGTGAAGGCTCTGGATTGAATCCCCAGGGCTGGGGAAAAACAGAACCACAGCAAAACCCAAACATAGGGACATTCCAGGCCGCTAACCCTTATGGTCCTGATCCCCATATGCATGGGTTTGGCACAGTTGACACCAGCCTCTACCGGGAAAGATTCTGGGATTTAATCCCAGCGTCATCCACAAAGCTAAGGACATGAGGAAAGGGCTCTCTTCCATGGGCTGGGGTTACTCATCCTCTTCTCTGTTGCAGGGACCCTTATTTAGATCATGGTGCAGCCTTGCCAGGCCAAGCAGGTGAGGATCACGGTACTTAGTGACCTCCACATCGTGTTTTTACCCCACTATTCTCTGACCACAAGGCCTTCACTCAGAGCTACATCCTCGGGCCATTTTCATTTTTCATTTTGAAATAGTGGCTTGCTAAGTCACTAAATTGGCTAAAATGGGCTCAAATTGGGAGCCCTTCCAGCTCTGCCTCCAAGAGAGTTGAGATTACAGCACACACCAGCTTCTCTTCTTCTAATACATTTGTTTCCTGAGTTTCCCACTCTGTACAGAAGCCCCTTGTATTGAGAGTTTCTCCTGGGAAATGATTACACCCCACAGAAATGTCATTCTCTGCCATCACCAGTTTAACTGGGGGTTGTCACTTGAGTCAAATATAGATCAATTAGAGTCACTGTCCTGGGAATTTGGAAGTGGAGCAAAGGGATTCTTGTTCTATCAACCAGTTCATGAATCTCAAGAAAGATTTCTTCCTTACAGGATGAAGAGCCGAAACAAGGTTCAGAATAGAGTTAATGCTCTAGAAGGAGGGGGAGGGATGATGGAGGTGCTGAGTTCTAGGTTGTTTACTGGGTTCTGTTTGCTATGGACACCTGGTGTCTTTGCTGTAGGGAGATAAGATGATGAGATGATAAAGTCTTCTTTATTTTATCTCAGCTGAGTCCTTGCAGGTAGTTTGCATAGTGCTTGCTCTTTCCTGTCCACTCCATAGTCAGCTGCATGCTGAACTAGGAGGATTTGTTTGGACTCATTGGACTATGGGATTAGTAGCTACAGGTAGAAAATTAACAGCTGAAATCAGGGTGGGGATATCAGGGAGATGTGAAAATCAGTTAAACTTCAGAGGCACATAGATCCTTACTCAGCTTACACATTAGAAAAGTATATTTGAATATCTGCGGTGGAATTTCCATGGCAACACTGGCGAGACGGATTAACCTGCGTATCTTTCACATAAGTAGAGCAAAATAAAATAGAGGAGTTTTACACCTTTTGATATGTGTACTAATTTGGATTTACCAGAGGTGCAGGATCAATAGAAAATGTATTTACAGCTATACAAATGTATTGTAGGTTTACAGGATCAGAAGCAGAAGTGACCATGGTTAGCCACACAATGGAGAGCGAGAAGTTCCCGGAAGCTCTCTGCAGAGTCACTGTTGGAAGGCTGAAGAAACTGGAGACCAGTGTCCAAAGGCGATGAGAAGTCTGGAGTTCTTCCAAAAAAGCCAACACTTCCTGTTTCTTTCCCTTGTTACTCCATCTAGACTACAAGCCTATTGGCTGGTGCCACCCACATCGGGGGGGGGGGGGGAGACTTCCTTCCTCAGTTGCTAGCCCACCTGTCAATCATTCACAGACACACCCAGAGCTTTACTAACCCTCCAGGTGGTCCTGCTCTAGTCAAGTTGACACTTGAACCAGCATGTTACGATTCTTCCTTTTAGTAAACAAAACAGAAATAGGGAGTCTCCCTCGATGAAAAGGACAATGATATTATATCAGTAGCAACAATGCTACATTTGTCCAACCGAAGTGGCAAGCAAGGAGAATTGTAATGCCTCTTGCCGTCTAGAGAGAATAGAGAAATAGCTCCACATGCACTCTGGTGTGAATATGTAACATTGCAATCTTTTTAGAGGGAAATTCAGTGATAAATGCCAAGGCTGTGATTTATGTCTTCTGACTTTTGACCTCTAATTACACTTCTTAGAGATATCCTAAGGAAATAACAAAGGCTGGAATTTAAAGTAGTCATTCTATCATGAGAATAAGAAAATAACCTAAATGCTTCAAATTATGTTATTGTGTAATAAATCATGATATTTTCATAATTCAGAACCCAGGGCAGTTGTTATCCATTAAAATATAACATTGTATTTATTAGCCTCAGAAGATCACATAAATTGAAAAAGAAATAGTAAGTACCAAGCACATGTATTTGCTTTATAAATTTCTATGTATCTCTATCCCCATAGAAAAATGTCGCAAAGGGTCATGCCATAGTAATGAGTGACATGTCTTTCCTTAAGCAATAAGCTTGTCTTCCTTTCTTGTGATAACCACACCTCTGAGAGTTGTGACTTAAACTTGGTCCAGAATTTTCATGGCCCCAATTCCATTTGTACCATGTCACAGGCCAGGGAGCTGAGCACGGAGAATAGTATCAGCATCCTCACGAGAAAATGGACAGCAATCACAGTGGGTACACCTGGAACTACTTCCTCCTCTAGGGCCACTTCTGCTCCTTCTGTGCCCAGAGAGGGTGCCGCAGTGGAGACTCCAGCCTTCAACAGCTGGCTAAGCAAGAAGATGCAGTGGATGGTTCCTAGGTGGGTCTCTGGACACGATAGGGAAAAGTTAAATAACAACAGAAAAAAATCCTACAGGTGCATGTATGAAACTGTAGCTATGCAAAAAAATGTGAGTATGCTCTGCATATGTTTCCACAAATACTAGAGAGTTTCCGATTTTCTCTGTAAGATTTTGCAAGGGTGTTACTTAGAATGAAGTTTGTCAACAGGACAGGAAGTCAAATCAAGTCAAGTTAGAGGGAAGGCAAGGGACTGGGATGGAGGATGTGGCTAGTATGACAATTGCTGTGGTTCCTCATGGAAGTAGCGTTTCCTGGGATTCTCACCGGAGAGTGTCGGGTAAAATGAACATACCAACCTTTGCACAAAGGAGAAAGGGGAAGGACTGAGGCAGTCTTGTGTCAGCAGAAACAGTGAACAAAGCCGAGAGCTGCACAGAGCCTGTGCCCGACTAGTGTTAAAATTTCAATTGAGATACACTGTTTGTACCAACTTGAGGGGCGCCGCGTGATATTTGGAATTTGTGTGCAATGTGTGATGGCCCCACTATGGGAGGAGGCAAAGGTTCGCACTGTGGACAGGCTGCTGGAGGGAGAGAGCCCTTCACAGCTGGGCCTGCAGAGCAGAGCTGAGGCCACTGCTGCCTGGCTGACGAACCTGGACAAAGTCCAGCACCTCTTCACTCCAGGTGTGTGCAGGTTCATTGGCGTCCATCATGACCCCATCTTGTGATGTCCTGCTGAGAATTGGAGGAGACTGAAGCTACAGTGTCAAGCCCAGTCAGCTCATGTGTTACCTGTTACTAGCAACACAAGGGCTGGGCCCTGGGACCACAGTTGTCCCATGGTCACCTCTCTGGTCACTGCTCAGGCGCCCACATAAGTCCAGGTCGAAGTGATCTGATTTCCAGTTCTCATCCAACTCTTTCTGGTCCTACCCACAGCTGCTCCCACCTTTCCACCCCACCCTTTCCTCTCCTTGGGGATCCCTCCCTGCGACCTGTCCCTAAAGTCCCCTTACTTCATGCGAAGACAGTATCCTACCCTCTTCCTCCAGAGAATCTACTCCAGAAAATGTCTTCATCTTATTTGCAAGGACCTTCCAGGGCCAGACCATGTCAGTGGAGAGCCTCAGCCTCTCCCCTGTGGCTGGGTCCCACGGGGAGGCTGGCTGACTAGGCTAACCCTTCCCGACTCCCCGTTTTCAGCAGGCTGTGAAGAAAAAGCTCAATTTCAATGTGGGCAAGCCGGAATCCAGTGAGGCAGCAGAGGGGACAGGACCTCCAAACAGGACAGGAACCTGGTGGCAGAGCTGATAGTTGAGAGTGTCAACCCAAAACAGCTTTTTAATTTTGGAAATGGCTTGAGCTCAGTTGTCTCTGCTATGACCAGTGGAAAACAAAAATATAAAACTAAATAGCTTTGTGGGTGATGATGATGATGCTTATTATTGTTGTTATTTAATTTGTAAAAGGTGAATTACTTTTGGGGCCACGTGAGGGCATTTCCCGAGAACTTCTGTGAACATTAGTCTGACAAAGACTAAGAATCGGGAAATGGTAAAGCCTGTGGCTGTAAGCAGGAACCGGCCGGCCAAGATCTTCCTGCCTTAGGTGGTGTTGAAGCAGATTCCCCGGAGCAGTTTGCAGGAGGAACTTTGCCGACCAGCTCAGCCCTGTCGGACCACAGTATCTGAATTTCCAAAGGACTGGAATCATTTAATCATTGCTCAGACAGTTACTAAGCTGTGGAGTTGGCGCTGGGGACCCAGAGCTCCATGGGGTGCTGTCCTGTACCTGGGCTGAGGTGGGAGGCAGATAAGCCTGCAGGTCATCATTACCAGGACTATGCACCAAAGCCTAGGAACGCATGAGCAAAGGTGGCTGAGATGGGCCTGGGATTTTAAGGAACGCTTTTCCAACAGGAGGGCATGGAAGTAAACTTCAGTGAAGGTTGGGAACGAGGAAAGATTGGCACTGTTGGAGGAAACACCTTTAACCGAGACGCAGAGCTGCGAGTGCCCACGGCCCATGCCTGAGAGACACGAGGAGGAGGGAAAGGAGGCACTGAGCTGGGACACGCAGGGTCACATGGGGCAAGCAAGGCACTTGGTGCTGTGCTCCTCAAATCATAGAGCACCATAGAGAGGCTTTGAACAGAAAGGACTCACCCTGGGGAGCTTGCTCTGTTAACAGCAGAGGGTGGATTGTATGGGGTAGTAAGAATTAATATCAGTTAGGAGGTGTTTGGGGTAGTTAGGAATGCAATGGTCTAAGTTAAGGAAATATGGTGGATGTTAAGAGTAGCATAATCTGAAAATCTATGATAAGAACATCGGCGTCATGACAGCAAATATCACTGAAGCACTTACAGTAAGCTGAGCTCTGTTCTGCTGCACATGGCCAATCTGTGTGGTAGGCTGTCCAGGCCGTTATCCTTGCTTCACAGGTGGCGAAGTTGAATCCAGTGGGTTAAGGAACTCATCTGGGACCATTTGTTATGGCAGTTGATGGCCCAGGCTGGGATGAGCTTTACCTTCACCAGGGTAAGGGCCAAGAGGGATCTGAAATGGGCTCGCCTCCTGGGTGGACCTCAGGATCAGGCTTCTGCCAGGATTCTGAGAGCACATCATTGCTCAGATACAGAGGACTCAAGGAAGCAGTGTCGGTTAGGAGGGAAGGCTTGGGAATCAGCAGTGAGCAGGCGACACGGGGGCCTTGTGACTGAAAGACTGAGAAAAAGGAGTGAAAGGGAGAAAGGCCACCTGAGACAAGACCAGCGCAGACCTAGCTTGAGAACCCCACGGTGCCCCCATTCAGGGATCTGGCAGAGGAAGATGAGTTCAGGGCTGGGGAAGGAGCACTCAAAGGCAGGAAGGCTGTTTTTAGAAAGTGAATTCATGGGAGTCGAAAACAAGAGCCTTCGAGGGGAAAGGAGAGAGCATCAGGGTGAAAATCTGCAGAGGTACTTGTGCTAAGAGTCAAACCGGGAAGTGTCCTTCAGTTTTCACAAATAGAAAACTGATGATGACCTTGTTAAGGGCAGTTCAGACCTCAACCCAGGGCAGGACATGAGACCTGCACAGTTCGAGGAGGCTGAGAGGCAAAGGCTTCAAGAGAAAGGTGAGTGAGGTGCGTCAGATAAGGTTCAGTCAAGAAAACACAGCAGCAGTTGATTCGGTGACCGGGACTCACCGTGGAATCCAGCCTCTGTACAGGTGTGGGAGAACTGGGAAAGCTAAGGAGCAGGTAGGAGGAAGAGCGTGGAGGGTCAGAGACAGGACTCACTAAGCAGATGAAAGGATAAAGTGCCCTGTCTACACCCCGGGGGCACCCCTCCACTGGCAGGAAGGGTACACCGGGGTCAGTTATGGGAAAACAGATGCACCTTGAGACCATAGCACTAGGTAAAATAAAACAGATATACTGGCTTCAATATTGCATGGTTTTTCAACTGTGAGAAACCCAATTATAAATAAAGAGCAAAATAAAAGGTCAATTACAGGAAGTTGGGAGACAGATTTTCTGCAAAAGTGAAGGTAACCTGGAGAGGGCAGAGGAGGAGGAATGTGAAAGGAATTCAGAAGTGCTGAGGGCCCCACCCTTCCCCATGAAGACTGTAGGTTTTGTGCACTGCAAACATAGGTCCCCCAAAATTAAGATTAACAATCAGACAGCAGCTGGACAGCACCTGGGTGGGTGCTGCCTGCCTCCATGGGTTTGATGATGGACCTGAGATGGTCATCGGCAGGGCAACTGGCCTTGATGGTGGGCCAGACACAAAGCAGAGAGAGGCAGGACCATGTGGGGCTCACCGAACCAGGCTGCACCCATTATTTTGTCGCCTGCCAGGCATCAAAGGTGGTGACTTCTCCCTTTCTCTGTGCTTCAGATTTCACACCAGCTCCTCCCCTGGTAAACTGTAACCCAGAATTGTCCTGGGGAGCATGGTGGCTCACAATCTTAGCCTCGTGGACAGAACCTTAGCAGTCCACATGGAAGAATAGAGGAGGGATGGGGCAGACACTGCTGCAACAGAGGGCCCTAGAGAAGCTTTGAGGGCAACCAGGTCAAGAGTCTTGAGAGTTTTTTTGTGAGGCCAGAAGAGACCAGCAAGGCTGTAAGAGGGGCTGCATAGGTCCCAAGCATGTGACTGCAGCCTGGGTAATTGAATAAAGACGGAGAGATTGGTTGCTAAGAGCAACGTGCCTAAGGAAAAGCACAATTTCCACTGATCTGGAAGAAGAGCTTTTGCCGGGCAAGGTGTGATTCGATGCTGGCAAAGCTGTATCTTTCTCACTTCTGTGTCCAGCTGGGCACTGCGTGCACATTTGATGAATTGTAGTGGGAACTCGGTGATGACGAACCCTGAGGAAGGGACCCTGAGGTCTGGCCTGCAAAGGGGTGGCTCTTTGAATCCACAGTGATAATGTGAGCAGTACTTAGTGCAGAGTGGCTCTGCCTTGATGTGGCTGGTGCTTTGGACTGAGTGATCCTTTATCGTGGGAGGATGTTGAGTGGCCTCCTTGTCTCTTGCCCACTAAAGGACAGTATCCCTGCCCCATGACAACTAAGTGTCCTCAGATATTGCAAAGTGTTCCCTGCAGAGAAGAATCATCCCTGCTCTGATGTGGAGGAAGCAACCAGAAGTTTCCATTTTGCTAACCTGAACTTCCACTGGTAGAAAGGGTTTTCCTGGAGCTGGGCCTGGAGCTATAGCTCCCTGGCTGAGCACTTGTCTAGTATCCTGCAGTCCTGGATTTTTTTGGCCCCCAGAACCACAAAAAAGCAAAGAAGACTTTCCAGAAAATATGAAAAAAAAAAAAAAACCCTAGTGGTACATGAAGCATTGTTATCTACAGGATGAAATAGTATCTGACTACTAGAAGTAATAGTAAGGGTGGGTATTATAGCTCAATGGTACTGAGCTGGGCTGGCGTGTGCAAGGGCCTGGGTTCCGACCATATCACCTGCAAAAAATACAAGTAATCGTGTGAAAGAATCAGTATACGCCCCAGAATAACTAGGGGAAGAAGAATCTCTGTGTAGATATTTGGCCTTGATACAAAACCATGAGAGGAGACAAAGCAAAAGGTTAGCAGTGAAAATCTCACAGGGGGAGAGTCAGAGTTTTCCTTCATTCTTCCTTTGTGTCTGTATTTTCTATGAGCAGGAAACAGTTTTTTGTGAACTGGATGGGGAGGTGCCCCTGACAGGCGAAAGCTGGTGTGGCTTTGCTTCCCTTCGCTGCCTTTTGGTCTCGGAGTTGTCTGCCAAGGAAGTGCCACATTGCGACCTTTGCAGGAGCTCCACAGGGGCCAGGGTGTGCTTAATTCATCAGCAGGCTGGATGTTGGGTAAACTGGGCTGCTGCCCAAACCCCATCCCTTCCAGGAAGGAGGCGTTTGGATCAGGGGATCACCCAGAGGCACGGGAAGAGCTGCGCTTGGGGCTGTGGACTGGAGCCCCAACCCCACTGGCCAGGGCCCAGGTGGGAAGCAGCCCCGGCTCCTCTTCCTGCAGCATCCATCTTTGGCCTACACCACTCCGGAGCTCTTCCGGCTGTCACCATCCGTCCTGCTGCTTGGCCTCCTCCATTACCCACCACGCCTGCGCTCAGTCCTTTCATGTCCCCAGGCCGTAACCCTGAAGAGGCAAAGCCTTCAGGCCTCTGTGAGTCAGCGGGACAGGCAGGACAGGGTCCAGAAGACAGAGTGGGAGAGGGCGGCCCTCTGGGACCCTGCACACCCACAGCCATCAGGACACCGTGGGCAGCAGACGCACCCCACATCTCCCACTCAGGGCCTTTTTTAGAGGGGACAGGAGTGGGGGCACCCAGGAGGGAAGGGAGAGGAAATGAGGAGCCCTCTCAAAAGCCACAGAAGTGATTTCTTCTTGCGTATTTATGAAGACAAGTTTTGAAGAGTGAGATGGGTTTGACGGTGAGTCACCGCCACATTTGATGGATATGATTCACACGACCTTCCCTGGCTGCCGATTCTGAAAATAAGGCTCGAGTTTCTGATTGTTCAGAAGCCTTCAAAGAGTTCTGAAAGGCAGCATCATCGGCTGGAGTTTTAATCATCCAGGTTTGACGCGGTGGTGTTGCTGGCTTCAAAGCAAATGAAGACAACTCTTGGCTCTGAGGGGAGGGGCGATGGCTTCCTACCAGCGCAGTGATCACATGGTGGTCAGGTGTGCGGGAAACTAAGAAGGGATCAACCGGAGGGCCTGAGCCCCCGACTCCTCCTGTGTTACCCAGAGCCTGGTCAAACGGGTTTTCCTTCCCTGGACCGCAAGGCAGATATGTGTCAGACGGGGTCACGGTCTTGTTCGTCCTCCCTGAGCCCAACGTGCATCTGGGCTCAGCAATCATCCTCTGTGAACCGTTAGTACTCCATGCTGCTCCCTTCAGTGAGATGCATCACGGAACATTATCTTCCACTTTCTGGGCTATAATCCCCGAGTTGTAGTCTAACCCAACCTCATCCCCATCTGCAGGCCTGCAGCCTAGAACACTGAATGGTCTAGTGAACAGAAGCATGACTGACCTAGAGTTTCCTGAGTTCCCCTTCCTGTCTCTTTCACCTTCGGTTGTTTTCCCTGCCCTCTTATTGGCTCTAGAAGAAAAATTTCTGCCATGCTTTCTGTAATCTTTAAATCACTGGAGAACCAGTTGCCTAGGCAACTTCTGGATTCTACTCTGGATGGCCATTGTTGGGGGCACAGAACTGAGCTCTCCAGATGTCAGACTGCAGAAGATTGGTCCACAGCGGCCCTGTGTGCATGAGCTGTGAAGTCCATTGCTGTCGTGTTGGCTCTGGCCACCCTGCCAAGGGCTACTTCCAGCTGATGATGCTCAGTGACCACTTCCTAGTAGCCAGGTGCTCTGCTGAGAAACCGTGGCTCAAGTGCTCTCCAGCGGCCTTGCCGAGCTCCTCTTGTACTTGAACTCAGAACATGTCTAAGGTGCTTCCAGCAAACCTCCCTGCTGAAGCATCTCTCCAAGGAACTTGTGCCTGGGAGTCATAAATGGTATCCGTGAGCAGCTTTCTTCTGCCTATGGCATATTTGGAGGTACAGGGGAAGCCAGTGTGGAAAGGGAAGATGACACAAACCCAAAGGTAGCCTGTGCACCTGGTCACATTATTGTCCCTGGTTCTAGGCTCCACCCACAAGCCTAGCTACCCTTGGCTTTTACAAGGATGAGAACCCAGTAGATTCCACTTTAGGTTTATGATAATTCAAATTAAATTCTGTTGCTTGCCTATCATAAAGCAATACTCTGAGTCAGCATTTAGACCTAGTGAAGTTTTGATAACAAACTCAGCCTATCATGGAAATGCAATGACAGAAGAATTCAGGAAACCCCTTGTCAGGGAGAAGTGCCATGGTGAGCTCGAGCGTATCATTTATCTTTCAAACCTGGGCCCTTGGGACACCTCTGACAAGGCACACATTGTCAACAACAGCACTGAAACTTCGGACTTCACCCAGGACTGTCCTGGTAACCAGTGTCCCTGCCATTCGCCAGAGGAGCCAAGAAAGCAGGACACATTGGGGGTGAAACCCCCTAGAGTGGGCAGCTGACATCCCAGCCTGACCTTTCCCTTCATATCTTGAATTTTCAGAGAAGGAAACTGAGGCCCAGGAAAGAGCAGCAAGCTCAAAGCCACTCAGTTAGGAAAGAAGGGCTGGGCTCGAAGCCAGGTCCACAGTTGTGGCCCTGTGCTGTGGCCTCAGAAACTCTGATTCCTTTCCAGGGTGAGCGCAGAGCTCCTGGGCTCCCCACCCAGAGCAGCGGGGCTGCCTGGAGCACATGTTCCTAACCGATCTTCGGAAGGTTCTCGGTGGCCAGGAAACTGGAGGAGGGCTGCAGGTGATAGCACTCAAGCGCTCTTTAGGAAGGGACTCTGGCTCCTCCCCACTGAGGGGTGACAGTGAACCCCCCCCCCAGTGCTGTGTCCAAAAATGACAATGTGACAGAAACAGTGCTGGTGGAGGGTGAGTGCCAGCTGGGATGCTGACTCTTAGGAAGCCCCCCAAGGGGACCCCATGTTCCGCTGTGAGGTGCCCAACGAAGTTCCAAGTGACAGCAAGGAAGCTGCCTGGATCACAGCACCTGAGTGAGCATGCCTGGACCAGGTGGCACCTTCAGACCAGGTAGGTCGGGCTGGAGTCTAACCTCAGTCTCTGACCAGCGAGAACTGTTTCAGCCAAACCAAGTGGACCCGCATGGCCGGGAAGCAGAGTGATGCTGTTTCGATCCGGGCTACCACAACGGAAACCAGAAGCCCAGAAATCATCTCTCTGCCTTCAAATCAGGCCCAAACTGGGGATTGACACATACACATGCACATGCACACACACACGTGCATGCACACTCACACACACACACACACACACACACACACACACACACAACTTGAGGCAAAACACTCACCCCCTGATCACAGCCACAGTGAAAAAACCTAGCATCAGTCAACAGAGCTCCTCATGGGCAGCCTGGTGGACCATTCTGTGCTCGGATCCCCCGAGAGACAGAGTTCACTGGAATCTTTCTGTGGAGCTACATGAACTCCCAGTCCAAGAACACCGGGCCGTCCAGTCACAAGCCAGGCTCCTGCTCGACAGCATCCTCTTTAGACTCTGCCGCAATCTGGCCAAACCTGGGGCTTTAGCTGCCCAGTGACAACTGGCTGTTTTTGTATTGTTTTGTATACGGAAAAGAATAAGACCAAATTTCAAAACAATAGGAGAATAACTGGCTGTGTGATTGCACTGTGACCTGCACCGCCTGTTACAATCCCACCACTCCAGTCCTGCTGGTCCTTGGGAAGGGTCTCTTCCCAGCCACCCCATCAGCCAATGATGCCCTTTGTGGGTGCTTTCTACCGGTGCGTCCAGTCTCCTAAGGAGGATGGGAACCCCCCTGGGTGATGGCTAGTCTAACCCACCTACTATCTGACTGGCTATCATTTATTCACATATTTATTTTATTCTTGTTGAATCCACAGCACTCCACCATCCATTGATCAAAAAATTTTTTTTGAATTGGTGCTGGGTCTCCAACTCACAACCTTGCACTTGCCAGGCAGGCACTGTGCCATTGAGCTATATCCCCAGGCCATGAGGATCCCCAAACCAAAGGTTCTCAAACAATCCCTTCTGTTTCAAGCAGGCCCTCTTGCCAGTAACTACTCCATCTATCAATAACAATCAATAAATTTTTATAAAGCATCCCTGTGTACCAGGACCTCCTCTAACTGTTGTATGTGCATGACACACACAACTTTCACAGCGCAGTGAGGTGGATATTGTCATCCCCATTTTACAGATGAGGAAAATCAAGGCAATATTGCTCACCTGCTAGTTTCCAATGGCAGAGTGAGGGCTGGAACCTGTGCTCTCTGGTCTGCTGGCCTGGGCTCCTTCTTAACTTTTATTGCTGCCTCCTGGAAGTTGAGACCCCTGGAAGCCCTGAGTTAACCTACTAGGTTCTGCTCCTCATGCTGTGTCCGAGGCAGGCTGCTGGTAACTGCTGGGATCCCATGGGAAGACGAGGTTAATGAAAGAGGAAGAAAGGCAGATAAATAATTTACCCTCTGAACACTGAGAAGAGAGTTCTTGGATTAAGAATCAGGAAACTCAAAAGGCTATTAAGACAACCAGGGAATAAATGCCACCATTATTGTCCAGTTGGCTATCAGTGCGCTCCTGCTCTGTGGTTCATGCAGCTTCCGAGATGTGGCTCTGCTCTCTGTCCCCATAGCACAATTCCCTGCACGCAGAGAGGTTTCCTTCTGCCGCCTCTGTTGAAGTAAATTCGCTTCCGAAGCCAGAACCCTACTTTTTAAAAACAAAGCGAGGACTCCGTCTCCCCAGTCACTATGAACTGGTTATGAGCTGGTGATGTTGGGAAGGAGGATGGGAGAGCAAGAAAGGCAGAGATTCAGGGTGGGCACCTGCCCTCCTGGGGCCCCTTGGGAAACACAGCTGAACAGCTAAGGGATTTGCAGAGGAAATCAGACAACTATCACCGACACCGAAACCCTGCTTCTTTACTCTTTGGAGCTGGAAATGCTGTTATTTTCATTTTGCCTGGGTTTCCAGGGATGCAATGGGAGGGCAGAATTGGGGTGCGGGCTCTGGGCCCAGACTGTCTGGCTTGTGATCTGAGCCCTCTGAGCAGCTGCAGAAGCTGGGGACAGGCTTCTTAACCTCCCTCTTTCTGCTCACTCATCTTAAGGTGAGAATGACGGTGGCACATTCTTCTAAGTTGGTGTGATTGTCATGTGTGTAAAATGCTAAGAATGGTGCCTGCCAGGTCCGAAGTATTAATAAATATTAAAGTCAAATCAGTGTGAGCTAAATATCTAGGACCTAGAGCACATCCTGTCTTTGAGAAGGGCTGTTGCATCCAGCAGCCTTCCCGCACTATAACAAAATACCCAAGATAATTAGCTCATCAGGAGGAAAGGTTTACTTTGACTCACAGTTTGATGCCCTTCAAGATTACACCCCCAATGACCTCAGAGCACCCCAAAGGCTCCACCCCTCTAAAGCCCCACCAATTTCTGGGTTAGTCTTACAAGAAATGTCTTCACAGAGTCTTTCCAGGACACCTGGGCTCTGCGTTGTTCTATTTTGTGGTCTAACATGCTTTAGAATACCACTGTGGTACAAGGCAAGTCTCTCGGGACACAGAGCTGGCACCGTGGGCTGGGTCTCCCTGAGCAGAAGCCCCTGCTTTTCCGCCACATAGACCCTGTACATGAGTGCTGATGACTCACCCACTGGTGCACTAGGCGCATCTTGCTGGTGCCTACAGTGGGCTGGGACCCGGGGCAGATATAGGCAGGAAGTGGAGTGGAGAACAGGCTTATTATCGGGGTCTTCCAGGCTCTGAGGAGGCTGCTGCACAGGAAATGAATCCACTAATGTGCGGGGTGACAGCAAGTTAACCCCTCAGGGCTCAACCACCCTCCCCAGACCCCTGAAAACCATGATTTAGGTTGGGTCCTGAGATTAAAAGCAAACCAAAGCAAACCAGGAGGCAGTGGGAGAGGTTCTGGCTCCACCCTGCCAGCAGGAAAAGCAGGAACAAGGTCAGCAGCGGAGCTGGGGCTGCCTGGAGGAGTGGAGGCTCAGAAGGGGTGGTGTCCCCACCTTGCCCCCACCCGTGTGTGTGGCCTTGGACATGGACTTAACCTCCCACTGCCCCAGTTCTCAGCTAGCGCATTAAATGAGTCAACAGGTGTAAACTTCTTAAAGAGAAGATAACGAAGAGCAGGTAAGAACAAAGTCAGTCGGTGCTGCCACATGTACTGATCTCCTAAATACATGTTCAGAAGAGGGAAACGTTTTTCTCATTATGAGACAGTCCTCAGACCTGCAGGATGCACCCCGGGGTTTCCTATGTGCTCTATGTTGGTGCCTTATATAGTTTACGTGTCCGTTTCTCTGGGTTTCTAGTTCCCACATTCTGGAGCCTAATGTCACTGCTAGCTCATGCTTCCCTTGTTTGGGGTATTATGATACATTAAAAATGATTTTGAATTATTTTCTACCCATCCTATTGGAAGGTGGAGTCTGACTCCCCCTTTTCTGAAACCACACTAAAGTTAGTGTCTTGCTGGGCCCACAGAAGCAGCAGCTATGAGGCTCTGAAATTCTAAGGCAAGGTCCTAGGAGACCCGGTGCTTGTGCTGGGGTGGCCTGGGGTGCTCGCTCTGAGAAAGCCAATACCCCAAGGCCACCATGCTAGGAAGAGGACAGGCAGAGCCCCCTGGCGAGGTCCTGAGAGTGCAATGGGGGGCAAAACAGCAGCATGAGGGGCTCCAGAAGCCGCTGCCCCTCTCAGTTGCTGCCCCAGGCGTCACCCGGAGGAGATGAGTGTCCCTCCCCATCCTCCTCCACGGCTCATTCCTGAGCAAAGGGAAGGAGTGAGGTTTAGGGTGCTTTATAGGAGTGTGGGTGCCTGGAGCAGGAGTTTTAAGCCCAGCTCAGGAGCAGCTTCCTTGGGAGGGCAGAGCCACACAGGAAGCATGACGGGGCTGCCACCGTGAAAAACGAACATCCACGCCCGGTAAGCTGGCTGAAGCTGGCCTTTCAGCCCTCTCGCTGCTGCTCCAGCTTCCTCCCTCAGCTGTTCGGCCGCCTTCTCTGCAGTTGAAAGACATTCTTGGAGAGGGACACTGAGGAAATGAGTGTCAGAGCTGATTCAGGCTCCACAGGCAAACAACTGAGCCAAGGGTGCGACTCCATTCAACCAGAGTGCTCTGAGCCTCTGTGCTGCACGCCTGGGAATGAGGGGTGCCTGAGGTGGGCTCATGAACAGCATTATAGGAATCCAAGCAGCCAAACTGATAAATTTGGAATTTAACTAACTGAGCTCAGGACCACTTGTATACAGATCCCCGTGGTTCAGGGTCCAAACAAGTGCCCTCCAAACTGGAAAGTTACAGTTTTTTAAAAATTTTTACTTAAAGAGAAAAAAAAATAAAACATAAAAAGGGCACAAGTAATACAGAATTTCAAAAAAAAATAAACAGTAAGAAATCACTAGTTAATAAATTACATATTGTCATCTTAGAAACAGTTGTTCAAGTTTCAAAATTAAAGCATACAAAGTGGACATTCAAACAGTGAGACTGCAAACAGTTGTGTTCAATGATCCAACAAAAATTTAGTAATATGGTCATCTGTCTTACACACCTAAACACACTTGCAGTTGTATCCTGTAGAGCACTTTCTTTTCTTCTCTTTTTTACAATAACAATTACACATTTTGGGTTTTATTACTCCCACAGTTCTTACTACTTTTTTTTTGGAAGAGAATAAAACCAAATGTGACAAAACAAAACAGAGTCAGTCAAAACAAGGGATGGACATAGTACATTGATGTGAAAACAGAATACAAGGTGATCAATAATGGTTACCATTATGTCTCTTGCTACCTTAAAAAGAATTGCCTATATCATCAGGTATAATAAAATTATAGTTTTTCAAATAGAGACTCACAAAAGACATCCTTTTGGAAACAATTTAGCTCCAATCTTTCATTAATTTTCAATTGACACCTGTATCCTGCTTCTTTTGTTAAGCAGGTTAATTTCTCTCCTATAGGTACAGCTCATTCTGCCTTTCTCATGGGACTTGCACCCTGAGTAATTTTCCATTTTCCTAAATACAGGGTACTAGTTAAATGCAGGGCTAAAGATAGCATCAGTTATGCCAAGCTACAACAGTGCCCAGGTGAAAGATGTGGGAGGGGTGGGAGGAAAGCCAGCCTCAGCCTGGTAATGGGATGTGGGAGAAGAAGCTGGGGAGATCCACAGTGCATAGATTTCATCTTCTAGTCCAGTTATGTTTCTCTGTGTTACGTTCCTTGGAGAAAACACTACCATCATGGTTGGATGGGATACTATACTCAGAATGGTTTTGATATTATAAATATTTGATATTACTGTATTGATGACTATGCCACCAAACACTTAGGCAAATTCTTTTCCATAGGTGAGTGTCTTTGCCACTTTTACATCACTGGACATAACACCTAAGACCCACAATTTAGAGGAGGAAAGGTTTGTTTTGGTTCACGGTTTTAGAGGGTTCAGTCCACGGTTAGCTGACTTCAGGGCAGGAAGGCCTGGTGGAAAGGTCTGGTGAGGGCAGCCGCTGACAGTGTAGTAGCTAAGAAGCAAATATTGATGGAGAGAAGGAGACAAAGAGGGAGATGCAGCTTCCAGGTCACACCCCCAGCCACCAGGCTCTTCCTGCCATGTCCTCCCACCAACAGCACATTTAGCTCTGGACTCCTCAATGGGTTCATCCAGTGATAGCACAGCACCCCCATAGTCCAGTAGATTTTCAAAAGCCCCACTGAACATGTAAACGTTTTGGCGGACAGTCTAGATCTAAACCTCAAAGGCAGGGTACTCTTGCCTTCCACTCTGGCGATCAGTCACTGCAAAGAAAGGAGACATTAAGCACTCTGAGGGCCCAGATCAAACTTTGCCAGCAGTGAAACTCTTAAAAACTGGAAATGTGAGTAGCTGAGTGTTAAAACAGTGAAGATGTTGTGGGAAAGATGAGGTCACCACAGGATCCCAGCTGTGTGAGACTCGGGATTAGCCCTGTCTTTTAGAAATGTCACTTGGGTAGCAGTTTGGAGGAGGCATTGGGGTGGTGGAAGAAGGTGGTCCGTGCGGAAGGAGACAGATAGATGGTGGAACACTGCAATGGCCAGTGCTTTATTAGAGACCCCATAAGGAGATGGGAGAGAAGGGGTCAGCTGCTGTGGCAGAATAGATGGGTGAGGAATAGAATAAAAGCTTCCAGATGAGCGATTCCACCTGCCTTGGCCTCTGGCAGGGCTCTTTGACCCCTGGAGCATCTTCGGCAGATTGAACTCAGATTACTCTTCAAACTCAGATTTCTCTAGTGAAAAACCAACAAAAAAGTGGGGCTGGTGCTGGGCAGTAAAAGGAAAATTACAATTATAGCTGCTCAGCACTAGAATTTTCTCATTGCATAGGTTTAGCAGCCCCGAGTAATTCTGACCCACTAACTTAGGGGTTTTTCAGCTGAAAACCAAAGTAATTTCCTAAGACCCGTAACCAGGCGAACTTCCCCCAAGCTGGCTTTGTAACCAGGAGCAGCCTGGGTTTCTGAGGGTCCACACACACCTTGGCTCCTGGGGATTAGATGCCTCACCCTATCCCGACTCAGAGACCTCTGATAGTAAAAGCCAAGACATAAATCGGCTTTGTTGCAAAGCTGTGCAGGAGGAAAACCAGCTGTGGTTGAAGGGCTCATTCACAAAATCTCTCCAGGGTCCAGGAGCTTCCCTTGGCGTCCTGATCCTGGGGTTCCCACTGTCCCTGCCATGCTGCAGTCCACTTGCAATCTCAGGGAGAAAATGATGCTTCTTCCATCTGCCCAGGGCTGGTTAACACAGGGTGCTGTCGGGAAATACTTGTTCTGGTCCAACATTTTTTTTTAAAAAAAAATCTTTTGTTTTCACAGTGAGTAGGATGGCAGTGTATTTGAGCACAGGTCAAAGAGAAGAAGGAGGCGGGAGGGGACATGCAGAAGGGGAGAAGCCGCAGCGATACTGAACGTCTCTTCATGAAAAGAAAAGGTGGTGACGGGTTCCTGGCAGGTCTGCGAATCTGAAGCAGGCGTGAGATGGGAACTAGAAGATGTGGTTCTAGGAGGCAAATATGTTGCCTCTTCAATTGCATGACACTGAATAGCTCTCGAAGGAAGGATATTTGGTGACAAACCACAGTCAGTGCTGCTGGGTTGTCCCAACCACTGGTGATTCAGAAAGGAAGAGAGAGATGGAGACTCTGCCTGCTGGTCCCTTGGAGGGTGATCAGGAGACTCGCTGGAATGAGAGGGTCTGAAGGAGGGGACAGGCAACTTGGTGATACTTTCTGATCTTTTAAAGAACATCAAAACAGTAGCTTTGGTTGTGTCCAGTGGAGCAGCTGTCAAAACATCAAACTCCCTTGCAAAGCTGCAGAGATTCTGTGCACTTCCTCCCGCCTGGGTAATTAGGGAACTAGAAATCGTGATCTTCCTTCTCATTTCATAACGATCAGGAAACTGAGGCTCAGGGAGGCCAAGTGCACCACATCTAGAGAAGAACACAGCCAAGTCCTTGGCAGAAGCAACAGTAGGACCAAGGATGAATCCAAAGGATGAATGCAATGGCAGGAATGAGGATGAGCAAGGATGAGGGAAAGGAAAGTCAGGAAGGTGAGGAGGCCTTTAAGTAGCCACCCAAGGTCACCAGGGAGTCAGCAGGAGACACGGAGTGTTTGAGCAAAAACCCCAAATGCCTGGGGCACATCCCTTTGCTCCTCTTTGGTTGACTCACAAAACGCAAAATCAAAGATGAAATTATTAGGAACCTCCAAATGGTACCCAGAGCATTCAACCCCAAGAGCAGAGCCTTGGATGCACATTTAGGAAGCCTGCTCTGGGGCCAGGCAGTGTACAAACACAGCGCTCATCAGCTGCAAACTCCACCTGGCAAGCCGAAGAGAGGGCGGCAGCCTTGTCTCCACACCTGCTGCTTGCAGTCAAGGGCTCCCAGGAGCTCTCTGGAAGCATGGGAATGCCCTGCCGGTGTCACCAGCACTGTCTGCCACACAGGGCTGTAGTGCTGCTGCTGCTGCTTTCCTCTGTCCCCTTCCCCAAGGCAGGGGAGGGAGCGCAGTGTAAGTAATGTGCTGTGTACTAGGAAGGTAGAACTTTGCTCTTTCCCCCCCTTTTTTTTGTGGCACCAGGGAACTCATGACCTCATGATTACCAGGGAGGTGCTTATGCTGCTGATTGAATCCCCGGCCAGCTCTTTCCATTTCACCTATTTCCTACACTGAATAATTTGGGAAACATCAACTAGAGCTAACATAACTGTGTGATTAGCCCTCTCCCATCTCTCATACAGAGGGAATTAATTAATCACGACACCAAGACAATAGGAATGCAAGGGACTTTCTGGGCATATGCTCACCCCATCTAAGGTGGAGTATGTAATGGGCTTTACAGTGTCTGCTTTGAGTTAAATATGATGTGACCCCCAAGACTTGTGTCTAAAGGGTCTGATCCCCAGTGCCCAGAGGTGATGGTCATGGGGTCACTGATATCCATTGATCCATTTGTTTGCTGATGGACTGCTAGAAGGGGCATGAGCTGGAGGAAGCAGGCCACTGGGGCTTAGCTTTTGAAAGGCATATCTCCTCCCCAGCCACTTCCCCTCTGGTATCTTCCCTTTTATTCTACTTCCTGGCCGTCACACCCTTCCACCATGACGCTTCTGCCTTTGAGACAGCTGGCCACAGACTGAACCCCCTGGAATGGTAAGCCAGTATGGAACTTTCCTCCTGTAAGTTGTGTCAGGTATTTTGTCACAGCAATGAAAGGCTAAATGTAGTGCCATACACTAAAAATTTCCAGTACTACTCTCTCAGACCAATTTTCTGACACGAGTCTCAAACATTTCAGTTCCCTCCTAATTCAAGGAGAATTTTCAACCCTTGCAGGAGGCATAGTCTTTTTCTGTTCCACCTCTGTTCTGATTTCTATTCCTGATCTATGTATCCCAAATTTTTCCTCTGCTAGAAAGCCTAGCAAGTCATTCCTCAAAGTTGAGGTGCATGAGCGCTGAATTGCCTGCCATGCCTATAAAAGGTTGGGTTTCCTCTACCTTCTGACAGCCATGAGACCCACCCAATACCCTTGCTATAACCTTGTGTTGGCAGGGCGCCCTTCAAAGGTGCCAGTGAGCTGATGTCACTGGCATGAGAAATCTTAATTGGCCTTAACTAACAGATTTTAGAGTTCAGAAGAGACGTTGCTAATGACTTCATTCTGAAGGTAGCATTCACTGTTGCTTAACCTTTTCTGTAAGGTAATTGCTCAGCCCCAACTAATCTCCTCAGAAAATGAAGTCATCTGTACCCGCTATGAAGAGACCATCGGTAAAGGAGACTGCCTTCACACCACCCTGCCCCATTTCACCTCAGAGGCTGCCCTTGTGCACACCATGGGAATGTTGTCACAGGAAATCAGCTCTTGGACTGCCTGATTGACATCCAATGTGATTTTTATCTTTGTATTATTTTTCTTGAACAAGAAACACCTTTTTGAAGTGTTCTATTTGTGCCATGAAATATAAGTGTTAATCTTTTTGGTCCCTTTGGGGGAAAAAAAGGAAATATTTCAAGAAACCGTAACCTCAGTAGTGTTAGCCCTGTGTGCCTGAGAAGTCTGCAGTCAAAAGGGAGAAAGGGTTCCAAACCCCCGCTTTCTGTGGGGTCACACAAGAAAGACCACCCTGAGACAGACAAGGTCTAAATTATGCAGTCTTATGCCTGCATTCTAGACACAAACGAACAAGGAAAGATGTGTTTCTTCACATTATAAGTTTGAAAGTTTATCATTCACAGAGCTATGTTCTCAGCCCTCATCTCTCCCCCTGATCACGGCCTCCCTGCTTTTTTTTTTTTAAATTAGACTGCAGTGTGAAATGTAGACAAAAGCCCACTGAAGACAAAGGTTTCTGATCCTTCTCTGAGAGCTCTGAGGCTTCCAGTCCAGGCTCACCAATACCACAGCCACCAATAACTCATTAAAAAGAATCATAGGCAGGTCGTGTGATGAACTTATGTCCCCTCGGTATTGGTACACTGGAATTCTAACCCCAGGACCTCAGGTGGGGACTGTATTTGACCTTGGGAAAGGTAACAAAGGTCAGTTTTGGGGAGATTAATCTAGTGTGGCTGGGATCCTTATAAAAGGAGAAGGGAACACACACACATACACACACACACACACATGGAAAGACGAATATCTGCAGACAGGGGAAGACAGTCGTCAAAAGCCAAAGAGAGACTTCAGAAGAGCTCAAATGACAGGGTGCTCTCCAAAGTTTATCCCCAGCATACAGGAGGGGATAAATTTCTGTGGCTTAAGTCCTAGTCAGTGTACTCTGGTGCATGACCCCAACAAACTAACCCATTAATTTTATCTCAAAGTCACTCAAATTAATTTTAAATTTGTTTTATGTTTTTAGAATCGACTCTCTTGAAGAGTCGTTTACATACAGGAAAGCACATCTTCCTAAGTGTGAGACTCAGCGAGTTTTGAGACATGTGAACATCAGTGTGAATGTACCACAAAACGGATGAACTTCGTGAACCCAGAGGTCTTTTGTGCCCTGGTCCTCAGCCCTCACTCTTCATCCACAGACAAAACCGTCTGCTTTCTGTCGCAGGAGACTGATTTTGGCTCTTCTAGAACTGCATCTGAAGGAAACAGCATGAGTTACTCTGTGTCTAGTTTTTGCTGTTATTTTGTTGGACAGGTTTTGGGATTCGCCCATGTTACACACATGTCAGTGGCTTGTTTAGTCCTTCTTATTGCTGAATTGTATGGATAGCCACAATCTGTGTGTTTAATCACCTATCGGTGGACATCAGTTTACTTCCAGGTTTGAGCTGTGAATAAAGTGGCCAAGAACACCCATGGAAAAGTCCTTGTGTGGATGGAGATCTGTTATATCTCTTGGCTAACTACCCAGGGTGGGGGGATTGCTGTGTTGTGTTGTGTATTCTTAACTGTGTTTTAAAACAGGGAAAAGAGAGGGGTAAATTTGTTAAAATTTTTTCCAGGGGAATTACCTTTCCATCAGCTTTATTTTCAATTTAAGAAAATTTACCATTTTTCTTTCCACTAGTGATGAGAGTTCTGGGTGTTTTATATTCCTTCTAACCCTTGTGAGTTTTTAAATAGTTTAGTCAGTCTTAGAACTGTCTTTTGTTGTGGATTTAATTTGTTTTCCCCAATAACTAATGATGTGGAATATCTTTTTCATGAGCTTACTAAATAGTTGTACATATTCTTTTTTGAAATATCCTGTCTAATATTTGGTCATTTTAATTGAGTTATTGTTTGTGGAATTGTAAGCATTCTTTATGTATTCTAAGTGCAAACCTCCTATCTGATGCATTTATTGAGATTTCTTGTCTATGGTTCACCTTTTTATAACCTTGATTGTGTCTTTGATGTCCAGAAGGTTTTAGTTTTAATGATATTCATATTTACCTATATTTTTTAACATCTTATGATTTTTATAATTCAGGAAATTTTAGAGTTGCAAGCATTTCTTCCTATATTTTCTTTTAAAAGTTTTTTAGGGTTAACATTTTGTGAAGAAAGTTACTTGATGGGGTCAAAGAAGGCATATGTGGTTTTTTAAAGGTATACAGAAAACATTTGTGGTTTTAGTTTTTCATGTAGATCTCTAATTAATTTGAGCCAGCTTTTCTGTATGGTCTGGGTAAGAAACAGGGTCCCTTGCCTCTGAGTCTGTGTGAGCAGCATTAATTGTAAAGCCTTCTCTTTTCTACTGAATTACCTCAGCCCGTTACTCTGCAGTTTATTGGCCGTATTTTTGTGAGGTTATTTATGGACCTTATTGCCTGATGCCTCTGTATGTGTAACCTGATGCCAATACCACATGTACAGATTGGATTAGTTTCACTTTATAGTGAGATTTAGGTTCAACTTTCTTCGGTTTCAAAATCATTTTCATTCTCCTTAGTTCTGAATATTTCCAAATATATTCTAGAATAAGCTTAGCAATTTTCAAAAATCCTGCTGGGATTTCCATGGAAATTGTAATAAATCCTGAGTAAATTTAAGGAGAATGGACATTTTAACAATAACAGAATGTTCAAAGTCAGGCACTGGTATTTTCCTGTCAGTTGTTTCTGTCTTTAAGCTCAGCAGTGTATTCCCGTTTTCACTGTACAAGTCTTACACATATTTTGGTAAACTTATTCTTAAACATTTAACCTTTGTTGATGCTATTGAAAATGGTATTTTTGAAATGCTTCTCCTGGTTCTTTGATGCAGGTATGCAGAATTCTGGCTGAAGTCTGTATTTTGCCATTATTACCTGTGACAACCCTGGTCAACCCTCATTACCCTGTTACGGTGTTTGAAGGTTTCTGTGCCCTCTGTGAACAAAGACCATTTGCTCCTCCCTTTCCAACCCATTTGCTCTTGACTCCTCATGGTCTCCTGCACATTCAGGATGATGTTGAACAGAGAAGGTGAGAAATCACTTGCTTTGTCCTTGTGATGCAGGGGAAACTCCCAACCTACTAGAGGTCAGGTATGAGTCCGTGTTCTCTGAAATCAGAGAATGAATTTTAGGAACAATGGAGCTTAAGAGCAGAATATATTTATTGAGAGGAAAAAGCTTCTGTCTGAGAGAGACAGAAGGGATACCGAGTGGGTTGTCAAAGACTCTGTCTTTCTGTGAGGCGAGTCCAACGTGGGGAAAACATAGAAACTCACAAGGCGGGGATGAGGTGGGACAGAACTATGGTCAACCCATAAACCTAATTACTCAGGTAAAATTGATTCAATCAGGGACCAATGGGGAAGTGAGTCACATAGGGAGCAGGCATATTTAAAGAGCAGTGACTCTTCCTGTAGGGGGCTGGGATGGTGACTCCTGGCTTCCCCAAGGTGATCCATACTGATTAGACTTTCTGTCCCTGGTGTTTATCCTCAAGGGGTGGCTGCATTTGTTTTGTTTTTTGCCTTGAGATCCGGCCCACAGCAGAAGATATGTGTCTCCTCCAAGGCCACAAGATACCTGGTCCTGTGGCTGGCTCCCTCCAGGGCCAGCCCTGTCTGCCTGCCTGCAGTATTTCTATCTAGCGCTTGCTCTGAAAGTGAGTGTGCACTGTTTTGGTATTAACTGTGGTTTTAGCCTAAGGTTTTTCCCAGAGGTGGCCTAGAGATGTGAAGCAGTTCACTTCTGTTTCTAGTTGGTGGATGATGCTCATATGAACAGGTGTTGAATTTTGTCAAATAAGTTTTTTTCCCTTTACATCCATTGATTAATCTGCTATACACAACGCAATTGGTTTTGCCAATGTTAAACCACACTAACATTTCCAGCCTCCATCCAGCTCTGTCAGTGCCTCAGGCTAACTAGGCTACTCACGGAGGTTGAGCTCAAGGCCCCACCACCTCAGAAGTCCGAGCCTGGCCCCTCGGGGTGCTGTGTGGAGGACCAGCTACTCATGTCAATGAGTCCCTGCCAATGTTACCTCCTCCCTGCCTCCTCCCTGCCTAAGGCTTCTGGTCCTTTTGTAAAGTCATGGCTTCTCAGGTTAGGAGTACTTTACTGATCATTTAGTATACTCTTGCAGCCAATGCATGACTCCTTCCCACAATATCTCTGCTAAGTAATCATTTATCCTAAGATTAAAATCACCTGGGACGGGGAAACCCGGTACACCCTGCTTCTCCCAGTGTGGAGAGGTCCAGGGGGTGAGGTGGGTTGAGACTGCCTTAACTACACCGAGGTCTTTGTTGTCTGAGATGCATTACCTCCTGCTTAGTTTTTCTTTTTACACTGCATTCTGCAAACTCCCAGGGATGTATTCTCAGGATTCCATGAGATCTTTCTGGAAATTAGAAGAAAAATATTTATTTTTATAGTACTCTAAAAAAGAAAAAGTAATATGTGCGTACTCTGGACAATGTCTGTGATGGCAGAGTGCTTGTGACAGAAAACCACTGCATTCTTTTCAAAGCCTGTGTTCACTGTTCATCTCTGCAGTCAATTAGAGACACGATTCCTAGTTAAGAGCAAGGATGCTGGGTGCAGGGAGCCCAGGTAGAAACACCAAGTTACCAGTTAACTAATACGTGACTGAGGCAGTTACTGGGTTTTGCTGAACCTCGGTTTCCTCATCTGTGAAATCCTCATTCATAGGATGATCACGGGGAGTCAACAACTTGTTTGTCAATGCTGCCTGGAGGTTAATAAGCGCTCAGTAAAGGCTCAGTGGTATCACTGAATATTGCAGACTTAACTGTTGCTGCCTATTAACTGAGGCGGGCAGGCAAACCTAATCCACACCTTAATCACTACTCACCATGTGAAGACTAAACACTACCACAGCACATTTGTACAAAGGATTAATGGTACTGGTAAGCGATAAACTGGGGAAAGAATGAGGTCATTATGTGGCAGTAGTACTGTGAGTTTGCCCTACGAAATAGAATGGCCGTTTAATCTCAGCAAGAGAATCATTTGTCACATAAATGTAATGTTAATTTAGGCTTTACTACTTTTATAGTTTGCTTATATTTAATTTAAATTGGCTTTCTATTTATACATCATAAGGACTAGGAGCATATGGAGTTTATGTTTAGTTTCATGTTGCACATATTTAAATAACACACGACTAAAAACCATTTCTCTACGCTGCAAGTCCATGAGATAGTTTTCCCCTGCAAAACAGGTCCACACATTATGTTATCTGAGACAGGCAATGTGGTGGGGTTGGCTGTCACCTGACAAAGCAGGGTCCCTGGAGGAGGTCCTAGGCAGACAAGAAGTTTGCAATGTGCCTAAGTCAGCAGAGCCGGGCTCCAGTGGGCTCCCTGGTCCCCATGCAGGTTGCTGGCACCGTGCCTTTGCTGCCCAGAGTACAGGCCCGCAGATCTGAGCCCAGGTCCTGCTTGCTGTCCGGTGAGCACAGAGAGGCTGGCTGTGCCTCCATGAGCCCTAGTCCGTCAGACAGGACTCCCAGCCGTGCCTGCCACTGCTTCCCATCTGAGTAACTGGGCAGAGGGACGTGCACAGCGCTATCCAAGGGGACAGCAGCCTCCAGTTCTGTTGGAGCCTGAACAGCACAGAAGAGAAAGGCAGAAGGAAGGGCGCTGCCCCTCCAGGGGGACACACAGATCCCTGGCCCTGCACACCCGCCCTCAGGCCTTCACACTCAGCCCAGCTCTGCCCTAAGAGCCCTGAGGCGGCCCCAGGCTGCACCGTGGCACGGCTGGGTCTTCAGCTTGCAGGTGGCAGATGGTGGACTCCTCCATCCAGGTAAGCACAGGGCCTTCTGGTAAACCTTCGTGTGTGTGAGTGTGTGTGTGTGAGTGTGTGTGTGTGTGCATGTGTGCGCATGTGTGCACGGGAGAGGGAGGCAGAGAATGAAAATCGAGGATGTGTTCTGCCCCTGCCAGCTCCACACGAGGAATGTCGTCATTATGCATTGCAAACACTGCCTAATAAACATTTTAAAACATTTTGAAGGGGAAGGCAAGCATCATGTGTTCAACACGTTTCTTTCTAATACACAGAATCTAAGAAAAAGATTGTATTTAAGTAGAAAGGAGACTTTTGGTAGCAAGAAAAAGGGAAAAAGGGAGGAGATGAGGGTGTGAAAGAGAAGGTAGCCAGTGGACACGACCTAACTGTCACATGCTTGCATGAAAATTACCACATTGAAACTCAGTATTTTGTAAAATTAATCAGTACTATTAAATTTACTAAATATTTACAAAAATAAAAATCTATTAAATTTTTCTTGTTTGTTTTGTGAGACCTGGTCTTTGCTATGTAGTTCAGGCTGGCCTTGAAATCACTATGTAGCTCAGACTGGCCTTGTGACTCTCCTGCCTCAGCCTCTCAAGTGCTGGGATTTCAAGGGTGCACCACCACACCCAGTTTTAAAAATATTTTATGGAAAACAACTTTACTTTTATAAGAGCTTGAAATTCATAGAGTTCTTTCTGTTGGTGGCATAGTTTCCAGAAAGTATCCTAACAATTATCTATCTGTCCCTTCAGACTGATTTGAGCTATGGATAAAGTCCCATGTAATAAAAGGAGCCTGAGAAATTCTTAAAGTCATCTATTCACCGTTGTGTTTCTGCACATGAGTTTTTCTCTGAAGAACCCTGAGACAGCTGTCTCCTGGCAGCTCCAAGGGGGGGGGGGGAGCTGCATTTCCTCCTCAAATGTTCCTCTTTCCTTAGCCCATTTGAGTGCCTTCATTTTCACAAATGGGTCCATGAACTGAAATTATTTCAGATCCAAACATGCCTGAGAACAGACCTTCCCTTCCTGCGTCACCTGCCACGTTCTGCTCCGGAAGCAGATGGGCCCCTGCTTCATGGCCGGGAACCCTTCTCCTCAGGTACAGTAGAAGATGGGGTAAAGAAGAGTTTCTCTGTCATTCTCCAGGAGAGAGCTACACACTGAAGTATCCATCCTCAGATTCTCACCTGGTTAGTTGGACTCAGAATCCCCTCAGTTTTCAGAAAGCTTCATCTTCAAATCTGATGCTGGCTTTTGTGGTCATGACACCACCTCTCATACCAGCACAACCTTGGGATGCTGAGCTATGCAGCTCTGGGGCCCCTCTGGGCTCCTTCTCCTGTGCAGGAACAGGGGCACTCCCATCTCTACCACTGGCTCCACTGGATCATGAGAGTGGGGTGTGGTTTTATACAGTGCAGTTAGGTGTAAATAGATCTTCTGCAAAAAGGAAGGAGAAGAGGTGGAGGGAGGGGGAAGCGAGGGAAGAGGAAAGAGGCAGAAACCAGAACTGCACTGTGTTATGTACATGGGCCAACTCTCCACAGTGGGCATGATTATTGTGTACTGTGAGTAGATCCCGAGAAATTTACTTTTAAATTTTTAAGTCATTGATATTTGGAGACAGGTTCTTGTACCTTCACAATTTGTTTTAGGTTTTGCTGCTTAAAGTTTTGCAGCTGTCAAGTTCAGGAATCACGTGGTCAGCTCATCAGAGGGGAAGGGTTTCCCATACACAGCCTCTGGCTCCACACCTGTCGGCTCCTGCATCCGCTCCATGCCCCTCATGTGGCAGGTGCTGAGCGTCTCAGGACAGTGTGATCTCTGGCCTTGTGCCCCACAGTTGTGCTGCCAGGTCAGTCAGTCTGCACAGAAGGTGAGAGGGCTGTTCAAGAAGCCGTCTCCGCCTCCAGAGGGCTGACCGTGACCTCACCTGGAAGCACAGTTCTATCAACCAGTGACATTTGGCTTACTGGGGCTGTCCATCCTGCAACATGCTGGAGAGGCAAGGACAGGGATGCTGAGGGTAGGGACAGCACGGTCCTCACTGTATAGAGCTGAGTGTAAAATAATGCACATTTTGCAAGACACATGGCTGCACATGTATTTTCCTGCAGCTCTCCCCAGAGACTTGGACCAGATGATGCAAACACACCCTAAAGCTGAAGCCCCATTCGTCACCCCAGTCTGTGTCCTGCACCAGGAATGTGGGTTTCTTCCTCTTCTTGGTTTACTATTTTTTTAGCATTCACAGTATCTTTAAAGTTATCAATCATTTAAATTTTTATATTGCTTCTTTATTAGATGGCTTTCCATGGTTTTGGGGATAGGTCTTAGCATTTAATTTTTATTGAAAGAATGAATCCTTACTGCTGTTTACCGCTGCATATTATTGTCCATGAGAAATGGATCCATGTGAGGGTCTCGTGCTTGGAACTTGCACTAAGGTGCATTACTTCTGATGACGGCATCTTCGTTTTTAGGGGACATCTTTTTGGGTTGGTCAGTAATTCAGTTCCAGAGTGCTCTTGTTTCATCTACTTGGGGGGACAGCTATCTCTCTCCTTGAGGTACCTGGTATAGCTCTCTGAAGGCACAAGACACTGCCTGTGGTGGAGGTCTAGTGGTCCCCAAGCAAGTCTCTCAGTCTGTAGTAGTGGTCAGCTCTGCAGGATGTGATGACAACAAATATGCTTCTGTTTCCATGGTTTCATGCCCTAGGTCATTCCCTCAAGGATTTGAATACTTATATTTTCATGATTTTCCTCTTGCAGATGAAAAACTATTGAACAAAATAATGAAAATGAAACCCAGAGTAAAGTGAAGGTTGATGCAGGATGATCGGAGGGGAATGTGCAGATAGCAGATGCAGACGTGCCCACCTGGTGACTGTCTGTGCAAGGAGCTCATGCCCGCGCTGTTCTGTGAAGGAGGAAGGAGGGAAACCAGCTTGGTACAAGGTGAGCAGCTCAGAAGATCAAACCGCTGCTGCTTTTCAGAAGCTCGGCTTTTCCTGGCTCTGAGGTATAAAAGAAATCTCCTCTCCCTGAGGCCCCAGGCAGGGGACCTGTGTGACACTGTGCCACAGCCCTCCAGCCAGCTCTGCTCCAGGGTCATTTGAGCAAGTTCCATTGCAGTGTTTGTTTTCAGGGCTTTTTTCCCTTCATTTGTCCACATCTACAGTCCTTAGTGACTACATTCTCCTGGGGAGTCGTGCATGTACAGAACACGCCTTGATTCTTTTATGTCTGCTTCCCTCCTCTCTCCCTTGCCCTCTGTCTCTAAATTCCCTTCCCATTTACAAAAGATCTGTCTCCCTACTTCCTACCATCTATCTTTTATTTTAAATCATTTATACACTGAGTTTCTCACATAAAGGAAGTCATGCAATAATTCAGCTTGTGTGTCTGACTTATTCCATTTAACATCATGGTCTCAAAGTACATCCATTTCCTACAAATGACCCAAGTTTGTCCTTGGTCACTACGGGGCGGAGCTCTCTCATGCGGAGATGCCGCATTTTCTTACCCACTCATCTGTGGATGGACATGTGGGTCACTTCTACAATTTAGCTACACGGGCCACTGTGTTGTGATGACTTTAATTCTTTCTGGAAGATATCTACAAGGGGAATAGCCAGGTTGAATGGGATTTCTCATTTTAATTTTTTGAGGAATTTCGTGGTATAAACTCTATGGAAATTAGTAGTTTGTTGGTTTTTAACACTGACTCCTAAGACTTACTTCTGGACAATCTGTCTCAGTAGTCATGAGTCATGTCCCAGGATATATCTATCTAGGTTACTTTTTTTCTTATTGTTAAGACAAAATACCTGATTGCTCAATGTGAAGGAGAGAAAGGTTTATTTAGCTTACAGTTTTTGGAGGTTTCAGTCCATACTCAGCTGGCTATAAAGCAGCGTGGCATGGCTGAGGGCCAACCCTTCATCACAGCTACCAGCAGCAAGAGCCAAAAGGCTAAAAACAGGAAAGCAGGCCTCCTTCCCATATACTGTATGCTGGATCTGCCCCTGGGCGGGTGCAGCATTCACACCACCAATCCCCGCACTAGACAATGAACCAGTCACAAATGCTAGACTTAGCCACTTCCACTGGTAGAAGACTTGCTAAATATTTGTTACAAAATCCATAAGAGTGAATGGATGGGATGACTTTTTGCTTTCTCTAATAAACTGAAAAGTATTTGATGATCTGTTCTGTTTTTTGCACATTGTTATGTTTCAAAGCCCATTATGTACCAGATATTGCACCCAGTCCCAAAATATGGTAGTAAGTAAAACATGCCAAGGGGGAAATGAATGAGAAATAAGATAACTATATTTATTTATGACTTAGGCTTTTATATATTTACTAATTTTAATAGACTGTTATAGTGAACACCCCTTAAATATAGTAAGCACAGGCTTGAATTTGGAATTGCACGTGAATTCCAAAGAGTGCCCCATTCCCCAGGAAACTAGAAGGCCTCACAACTGTGGGGTGACAAGCCATTGCGATTCCTTCCCTGGAGCCTTGGGATGAGCCCAGGATTGCATGCCCTGTGACAGTGGCTGGCAGGCACTAGACGGAAACCTTGGAGCACAGAAGTGCTGTTGAGAAACACTCCCCTCCTCTTGCTCATCAGTAACAGGCAGCGGAGAAATCCTTCGAAACAAGCTCCCCCAGGCCCATCTATAGCTCAAAGCCAACTTACTTCCTGCTCAGTGAAAGCTAAGGGTGGAGACACCCAGTGAATCAAATGTTCCCCATCAAAGCGCAGCCACTGACCATCAAGGAGAGCTGCCCTGTCTCCCGGCCTGGCAGACACAGACAGTCCACATTCCTGCTGCCTCTAGTGCCAAGCAGCCAAGGGCTCCGTGTCCACAGGGCCTGGGGGGGGACTAGCTGCAGGTGGCCCATTACCCCCAGTTCCAGTTCAGTGTTTGTCAGTGGTCATTGCCACCTGCAGAGAAAGGAGCAGCAGCTTTAGGGCCTTTACAGCACAGGCTCAGCACCTGGGCATCTTCCGGGGCTCTGGGGCTGAAAGTGAAAGGAATTTCCTTTTCCTCCCCTCATAAATCATCTCACCCAACACACACATGTGTGAAATTCCATTTGAGAGACTTTCTGGGGCCACCCAGGAGGGCATGTTCCTCCCAGCTTCCGCGTAGTCTGATGTGTGATGGGTTCTGCCTAGGACCAGGTTGCAGGAGACCCACCCGGCCTGAGAACACGCATGGGGAGCTGGTGTGCACATCCTAGCTGCATGCGCAGGGGCACTGTCTGGTGGCCTTCACTTCCCCCTCTGTCTACTGTACCCCTAGGCACCGATGCACAGAGCCTGGGAATATGGCCCGGTAGCCTTTCTGTTGGTCCTGGTAATCCGGATTTGAAGGCTGTCGCCAGTTTGCATGTGGCTGCCCTTCCTGGTCCTCCCTCCTCTTTATAAAAGGATGCGCTCTGCGACAGCAAGGGCTGCACACAGCTAGAGAATGAAGGAAGCAAATAGCAAGTGACAGTGTCATTGAGACAAATCTATAGAGGACCCTTTCCTGTCCTTGCCGCTGTCCAGGGAGGTTTATATTTGTAATCCCAAGGAGAAGTCATTGGAATTCTAGTGAGCTAATTCCAGTCTACCACTTCCAGTGTGGCCCACAGTGATAATAAAGTCACTGAGACATATACACAGTTATGGGGAGCCAGGAAGTGCTAAGTCCAGCTGAGATGGTGTTCATCAGAACAAAGGCCATGACCCAGAGCCCATCCTGGGTTTTATGAATTCTCCACGAGAGGAGTGGCTCAGGGTGAGAGACAGTGAGGGTGACAGGGTGGCAGTGAGGGTGACTGCCATGACTACCATGAGCTGGGCTAGGTAGGAGGCCTGAGATCACCTCAGCAATATGCTGACGGCAAGAAATGCAGAGAGAGCAATCTGTGTAACACAGCTGAGGTAGTAACTAACTAATATTTTGGGGTCTGTGCTTCAGCTCTGATGCACAATCCTGTTTGCCCTGGGAAATCACAGCCTCTTTCTCGAGGCTTGGTCCCAGCCAACAGCGTGGAGCACGGCTCTCCATCCAGCCCGCTCAGCCATGTATCTGGGGGTCACTGGGCAGGGTGACACTGAACTTCACTTTGCTTCAGAGGTGACACATCAGCTCCTCAGCCAGCCCAGTTTACATTGTGTAAAGCCAATGAAGGGACAGAGAAATAGCCTGACCAGCTCTGCACAGATCAGTACATGGAGATAAGGCCAAGTCTACCCAAAATGGAGAGAGCTGCCCTTCTTTTCAAGAGGAGTTAAGTAGAGTCATCTGGGTGGTTCCCCACAAAACCCACAGAGGAGGAGAGGATGGCATGCCCAACTCAGGTGGCCAATAATGCCACAGGAACCTCAGCTGCACAGCCCAGAACCTTCCAGCCAGAAGGGATCTCATAGAGGGCTGAGCCCCATCTCCATGAACCAAAAACTGGGAAAGAGAGAAGAAAAGCAGAGATTGGAGGTTATGGTAGTGATCATTGCTGTTCATTGGGCTCCTTCCCTGTGTACAAGGTACTAATTTGTAATATTTATATCTGTTGTGCTCTATGGAAACCCCAGAAGATAGGTTTTCTTTTCTTAATTTTATGAACAGTCTTAGTTTTGCAGAAAAACTAAGAAGATAGTCCAGAGGGTTTTCCTATACTTAGTACCCAGTCTCCCTTGTTATTAACATACGAAAATGGCATGTGTGTTTGTTCTAATATATAATGACACTGTCATTAACTAAAGCATACATAGTACCTCACTCTCCTTAACCTCTCCCCCGCGATGTCCTATCTCAGTTCTCCAAATGATTTTATCACAAAGCTTTCTTTTCAGTGAACTAAGAGAAACTAATAGTAGAAATGTCTTGTATTTTTTTCTTTTCCCTTCCTTTCTTTTCCTCTTCCCCCACAGCAGTGCCTCTTTCCTTTTGAGCAATTTCCTCCCATTTCACAATACCTACTGTATATTTTGGTGCACCTTTTTTCTTAATATTATGTCACATACTTTATGAAACTATTTTAGTTTGATCTCAAACCTCCTACTTTACAAGCGGGCACCAAGTTTCTCAGTTTATGATTGGGGACCATCATGGTCTAAATAGGCAGTATCCCCAAAGTACTCATGTCTTGAGGGATTGATTTTCAATGCCCTGACATCAGAGGTGGAGCCTGAGAGATGACTGGATCTGAAGCTGCTAATCTCTTTGGTGGATTTCTCCATGCCTGAGTGAGCTATGAGGAGGTTGGAAGGTCTAAATCATAATAGTCCATCCCAAATTCCAACTGATTGGATTGTAATTAGTCCTACAGAACTCAAAAGATTAGAGCCAGACCCGAACAAGAGACTCAGCCACAAAAAATGGGCAACTGAAATGAGGATACTTCCTAGAAGAAGCAGCACACACAGCCAATAAAAGCTTCTGTCTAAATTTAAAAAACACTGACAGCCTTACTCCAGAAAGAATGATCATCATCAAAAATCAAATGACAACAAATGCTGGTGGGGCTGTGGGGAAGAAGGAAGCCTTTTTACATTGCTGGTTGGAGTATAAAATAGTACAACCACTGCGCAAATCAATATGGAGATTTCTCAAGAGTAAACCTAGAAATGCCATTTAACTCAGCTCTTCTCCTTCTAGTATCTTCCTGAAAGAGTTAGACACATCATACTAAAGAGACACGTGGATATCCATGTTTATAGCAGCACAACATATAAAAACTAAATCTTGGAAGCAGCCTATATGTCCATCAACAGATGAATGGAAAAGAAAGTATGTTATTTATGCACAATGGAGCATTATTCTGCCAAAAGATGGATACACTTGTCATTTGTAGAAAAATGAATGCATCTTGAAATCATAATGTTAAGTGAAATAAACCAGATAGACAAGCTTAAATATCCTATGGTTCCTCTTATAGAGGAACCCGAAATATAAATAAAGAGCAAGATAAAACACAGATGATAGGAAGCAGGGAGCTAGGGTGTTTGCAAAAGAGAAGAGGATCAAGAGATGGAGGGGTGCGGGAAGGAAGAGCACATGTGTGATATGCGTGCTCCAACTCCATGCAGGAAGGTTAGCAGGACAGTGTGCAGACGTGGGGTCATCAAAATAAAAGGTTAGTAAAACTGCTAGCACTCAAAGCCTTGTGGGCTCACTTATGCAGCACCGAGTATTTCAAACGACCCTCAGCTGTTCTCAGCCACTTCTGCCCCTGGTAACTTGACCTCAGTCTGAGACAAGGCTCTACAGCACAGAGGTGCTCAGAGTGCCAGTGGCCACACTCAGAGGCACACTGCCCAACACTGCACACTTATTTGCACAGCACTCTGCCCTTCTCTCTCCCTCTCCACCACACAATCACTAATTACAGCCATCAAATGACAAAAATGGCTGGAGATCATCCTGATTTTACCTCTGGGGAAACTAAGGCACCAGAGGTTGTATGGTTTCCTCTGACCTCCAGGTCACACTGTGCTGGGACCAGGGAAGCTGATGTCACCAGGTGTTTCCAGCGCCAGGGTAACAGACACACAGGAAGCATCACATTCACACTAGCTCACCCACATCCTGTGTCTGCATTGTGGCCTCAGGGGTGGGCAGAGAGACTGAGTTAAACTGGGACTCAGGGAAGCCATGCTGAGCCCTGGTCCCACATGTGGGCAGAGCAGTCAGGCTGTGGCAGACAGGAGGGGAAGAGGGGGTCACCATGCAGTCCCCGTGTGCAAGGGGGTCTCTGCTTCTTCCTTGTGTGAACTCCATCACAATGGATGCCCCTGGAGTGGCCTAAGGAATGGACCCAGATGTGACAACAATACATGCATTTTACTCATCTACTGCTGGAGGGGAACAGGTCACCCCAAAACCTAGTGGCTTAAAATGGGAGTTGTGCTGTGATCCACTGTTTCTGGGTGTTTGCTGGGTTCAGCAGGGTGGTTCATCTGCTCCCTTACTTGGGCTCCCTCAGGCAGCTGACATGGAATGGTGGTGACTGAGGCTGAAGTCGCCTGGAGCATCCTGGGAAACTCACTCCCCTCATCTGACACTGGGCACAGACTGATGCCAGACCTAGCTTTGCCTCTCAATCTCCTAGCTATCTTTTTGCATCCTCTCCCCCCACAGAGCTGCAGGGCTTCCTCTGTTCCATGTAGAGTGATCTCTTCACAGGGTGGCTGGGCTTTTGTGTGACTGCCTCAGGGTCCCCAGAGTAGAAGCTCTCATCCTCAAACTGTCGGCCCAGAACAGGACATTGTCCTTCCAGCTGGATCCTACTGAATGCAAATTGTGAACCCTGTATGGACATCTGCTTTGTTACACTTCCTTGGTCTTTGCTGTATGCAAGAAGATGAGTATGTTTGCTCCTCTTCCTTTGTATCTGGTTTCCTTGTATCAGCCCCCAAGACCCGGGTCCTTTCTTCCCTGGCCTGAGCTACCACTCTTACTGGTTTACCTAACCCCGTGATGAACTGGAACTGCGTCCATCTGGCCAGTTATCTATTCCCGGTCTGTGGTTGTGTTGTTTATTAGCTCATTCGTGTCATGCATGTTCCCCCTCCGGTTCTATTTTACCCCAAGAACACCGAGTTGTCTTCACAGTATTCCTCCATTCACTTACGCACAGATACTGTACAGAGAGCTGGTTACAAAAATAACTTTGTTGAAATTCCTCCACTTCTTACTCTGCACTTTATTAAGATTCTGTGCTCAACAAGAAACTCGAGGCACAGTTTCAATGTCCACTGCAAAAAAGTGGGAGAACCGTGTTCCGAGTGGAAGGCCATCGTGGAGGCATCTGCAAACCAAGCACTACTCAGGCAAAGTGAGGATGGGAACGTGTCCTCTGAATGAAGGATGGACAAAGCTACGTCTTCCTCCCTCTCAGTGAGAGTGAGGCCAACCAGGCCATTCCCATAGGCTTGTTTCAGGAGGACTGAAAGTGTGCTTGTTTCAGAAGGACCGGAAAGTGTCTTTTCCTGCAGTATTCCAATGCATCCCTTCTTTTTATTCATCAAATATTTACTAGGCACAAGCCATGCTCCAAAGCCAGACTCTCAAGACCCATAGTGGAGAAACTGCTGCCTCCTTGGAGCTGATAAGTCTAGAGAGGGAGACACACAAAGTGTGTTATATGGGGTGTGCTGGTGCACCTCTGTAATCTGAGCATTCAGGATGCTGAGGCAGGAAGATCACTGTGAGTTCAAGGTCAGCCTGGGCTACATAGTGAGTTCAAGGCCACATGAACTACACAGCAAGATCCTCTGTCAACAGCAAAACAGCTATATTGCAACAAATGGTGTTGAATGCTGTGAATAAAAATAAAGTAGGTAAGATGGATAAGGACTCCGAGAGTGGCTAGATAAGACCTCCGCCACAATCAGTCATAAAGAAGTGGAGAAGAATGTATGAATAAGGAAAATCAAAGAAAAAGCAAGAGCAAGAAACCTGGAGGCAGAAGCAGGCTTAGAGTGCTCACAGAGCCCTAGAGAAGCCCATATGGCAGAGAAGAAAGAAACCATGTCTAAGAGATGGGAGAAAGAGACAAGAAACAACTCTGGCTTGCCCTGAGCACTTTCCTGTAAGTCAGAGTAAAGCAGAAAGCCTGGCAGAGGGTCTCGAGCAAAGATGGGTGTGATCTGATTTAGGCATTAGAAGGATCCACGCAGCTGCTGGATTGAGAGCAGAGTTGGGTGGAAGCAGAGATTCCTTTCTGAGAAGTGGTCGCATCCAGCCCAATGCAGGAACAGTGGTGAGAGGTCAGTGGTGAGACCCTGGGTCTGTGCTGAGGAAGCCGAGGTTTGCTGTTGAACTGGATATGCAGTGGGAAGGAGGAAGGATAATAAAATCTATCCCCAGAACTTCCGCCATGAGAAGATGGTGGTGGTTCACTGAAACAGGAAATGCTAAAATTTCAATGTTTTCATGCAAACAGGAGTTATTTTGCATCATCTTACTAGCTCTATGTAGGAGTTGAATTTTTGATGCTAAGTTTAAACACCAGTTAGATATTCAAGTCAGAATACTGGGTAGGAAATTGGACATAGGAGTGTAGATTTCAGAGACAACAAGGTAAACATTCATACATAGATATGGGATTATCTAAGTCATCAGATGGGCTTGTCTCACGCTTTTGTGTTTATAACGATCTTCACCAAATCCTATAAGAAGAGTTTATGGGAGAGAAATACAATGCAGTAAACCCTTGTTAAAAATGCTTCCAGTGGTACCAACCTGGGAAACAACTAGAAAACACATGTGTTACGGAATGCCAGCCCTCAGGAGAAATGAGATAGTGTCTATTTAAGCATTTTAAGGGTATCAGATGCTGAGGTGTAGTAACTTGCAATCAATACCTGTAATTTGATAAATAGGTAACCGAACACCTCCACCTCAATGCAATCATTATTTTTTTTTTCATTGCAGAGGAGACTTCAAGCAAAAGCAAGTTTTTAGCCTATTGATTCAGGCAAAACACAGATTTCAATCTTTGATAAGCTTTAAACTATTACAAGAATGGAAGATTGTTTGCGTGTCCAGAAAGAAAGTGTGGGCTGACCACAGAGGCAGGACCTCTGTGGGGCTACAGCCAACAAAGACTGACCTCCTCACATCTGGGACAATGGTCAGGTCCCCTCCCTTGGGGACCACAGACTCCTAGATCGGAGGTTGGAGTCTCTGCCTTCCAGATGGTATAGCCACAAGCAGATCTTGGATGTGGGTCAGTTTGGGAGGCAATTCCAGAGAGATCCCCAATGTCATTGAATCCTGCCATCTATCTCTTTAAACTCCAAAAAGAGTAATAAGCAATGAACACACATTATTGAAAACATGGTGTGATCCTAAGAGCTGTCTTCATGTCTCAATACACTCTTTTCAAAACAAGTTCTTCATTCATCCACCACAAAGGATTCAACATCAAGTGTCCCACTGAGGTACGTGCTGCTAAGAGGGACAGAGTCCCTTTCCCTGTACAGCTCACATTCTGCTGCACAAATACGTATTAGCTCTGGTTTTCCTTCAGCTTTTGACTTCACAAAAATTAAAATGTGGATATCCAAAATAATGATCCTACTGACCCTGAAGGCTGATGATGGAACAGTGCGTAGTGAATCTACATGAATCTCCAGACTCAAGAATGATCTCTTTTGCCCTGTTGCCAATGCCCTGGGAATACCAGTCAGCTATGCCAACCTGGCCTGTCCACGACAGAGGCCATTCAGAAGCTAGAATCTCAGGATGCTTCTAAAGAATGGATCTCATTGAGAATGAAGGAAGTTTGGGACTGAGTATTTTCACCATGTGACATTTGTGACAGTCATCGTGGTAAATTTGCCCCAATGTACTATTTGTCCCGTCAGGTAGGTATTTTTACGCCATTGTACGGAAGATGGACAGAAGGATCGCTGCCTTCTTCAAGGTGGGAAAACCGAAGTTGGTGAATTAAAAGCTCTGACATGAGGAGATGAGTTCCACTTAGAAATTCCTTCCTGCAGCTTATAAATAAGGACTGGCCAGACTGAGGATGGATCAATTCCCCAGCCCTCACTGCATCAGCTCACGGGTTAGTCGTGGCTGGGTTTCTCTACCAAAGCTGAGGATGGTGTGTATCAGATAGGGCTCTCTGGGGGTGACAGCTTTCCCCAGGATTTCCAACCCTCTGGACCAGGAGTGGTACTGGCTGCTCATGGGAGAACCATGCATCACCATTTCTTTCTTGTTGTTCTTTCTTCCTCTTGTCCCCGTAGTTGTAACATCCCGCCCTCCCACCTTCCTGAAGTATCCCCTCTGTTTTGCACTGTGACTTTGATTGCTACAGATTGGCAAAAGCAGCCTAGGACTAAGCAGGCAAACCTATTTTCCCCTAAAGAGAAATTAACTTGTGTGGCACAGACCAGTTCTAATCGGAGCAGTTTCAGAGCAGCGGATCCACTGCACTCCTGTCTTTTTATCTTCCCTGGAAGAGGGGTCTGCCTTCCAGTTCCTCCCGGCATTCTCAGGAGGACAAAGTTCCCTTATTCGTTCAGGGTACTTCCACTTAAAGGTTGCTGTTTTTCATCTAAAAGTTAGAAAATTTCAATAAAACTTAGGTGGGAACAGATGTTAACGTGTTAACATTAAACTTTAGTACAATACCTTTTGGTAATACTATGTCTGATTGCTCTACATCCTAGAGTAAAGTAAAAGCATTTGACTTGATTCTAGACTAATGGAACGTACTTCAATTGCCTGCTATTATTTCCAAGGAAGCCAGCAGAAGGTGAGACCAAGACAGCAGTTAGGAAGCTGGGATTTATCATTATGGGTCTCCCTTGTCAACCATCTTAGAAATTGGTCACTCAGGAAGCCAATTAAAGCCTTCTACATTCTCTTTCATGAACCAGAATGAAAATGGTTTTATGAGGGAGTCCAGATGGAGAAAAGGAAGTGTTGTCTTCAGAAACTGTACATCAAAGTTTCTCTGTATCACAGAGGTACAACCCAAAGCTACTGGGACATTTCAACTGGACTTTGGCTTGATGGGCTTGCCAGCTGCCTGGGGTGAGCAAAGCACACTGTGGGCATGTCTGGGAGGGTCGTGGAAGAGTGACCATGGTGCTGTGGACCGTCCTCGTCCCCTTCCTCTCTGGTTCTATTCCCTTGTTCCACTTCCTGGAACCATGAGTGAAGCAGTTAAGCCCTGCCATGCCCTTCCACCATGACTCTCCTGCCTTGGGAGTCTGTCAGCATGGACTCCATCCTCTGAGAGCATGAGCCAAAGTACGTTTCTCTAGCCATGGTAGTGGTGTATCCCTGAATCCCAGAACCTAGGAGGCAGAGGCAGGAGGATGAAAAATTTGAGCCCAGCTGGGCTTAATGATGTAGGGAGACACTGTCTCAAACTTAAAAATTAAAAAGGCCTGGGATGTTGCTCAGTGAGATGGTTCCAGTTTCCATCCCCACCCACACCACAAAATAAATAAAGGAACAAAACCCCCCTCTCCTCCTTCAAGGGCGGCCAGGAGTTCTTTCCAGCAGTGGGGAGGCTGGCTAACACCCCCAGCCTCACCCCTGGGGTGCTGACTGTCTTCCTTGATTGGTTTCTTCCCTGTGTCTGTCCTTTGGATGGCACATCGTGGTCCACATAAGAAGAGACTCTTGAGGAGGCCACGAGCCTTGCTAATCTCTGTGGCTGTCTTCAGTGCCTTCTGGAACTCTGGGGTCTAGCTAAGATTTTGACTCCTCAGTCCTAGCTGTGCTGCATGGAGCAGAGCTGCTTTCTTTACAGCTCTTTCCTCGTCAGCGGGTCAGGACAATAGTGTGGGCGTTGTAGGGGTTCAGCACAGCTGTAAACAAGGCAATACTGCACCATAGCAGATGCTCAAAGGGTGCCATTTTCTTCCTAAATATATAATGGGAATTCACTGATTAGAAGAGTATGCCATTATTAAAAAAGAAATAGAAATTAGTGTTTTCGGGCTAGAGATATAGCTCAGTGGCATAAGCCACTGATTTCCTGATTTCCAGTGAACCTCAAGGATCCTCACTGTGTCAACTGAAAAGTCAGAGAGGGGCATGATTCTCCCAAAGACACTGAACCAAGAACCGGAGTCACCAAGACAGGAGCTGTCTCCTAATTCGGCTCTCTTTCTGTAACTCCCTCTGTCCCCCAAACAAAAAAGATTTCTTCTTGCCAGGAAAAAGCAGTTGAATCTTCTAAAGTCTAAATAATTCCACTCAGTAGTGGCTCCAAATGAATTGTCATGCATCCTGTGGCCAGGTCCCATCTCACCAAGGAGCCCGTCCCAGTCTCTGATCCATGGGGTCCACTCAGCTAGGTCGTTAAGGGCAGGCTACAGGGCAGCAGGTCCACAGTCCACTCTGCTGTCAGATGTAGGCTTTTGTTTTTGCTCCTCATCCTATACTGCACTTTAATATATATGTGTGTATAATTAGGTTCCAATTTTTAAAAAGCAGATGTCTAGCTTCTCTTGAAAAGATAATGCTCCCACCAAGGATCTGAGGTTCACGTTCTCCTCTTTGATGTCTTCTTTTGAGTTCCAGCCTGGTTCTCACACTGGAAGCCCCCCACTGGCTGCAGCCCAATGGAGACAGGTGGTTTGGTAGGAACAATGACCATGAACTTGCCTCCTCCTGTAATTTGCTTTTCAAAATGTAGCTCAAGGCACTGATTTCTTGGGATGAGTCCTTTTTCTCAAGCATCAAAGAACATCCTCTACAAAGACTTTCCTCCTCGGTGCTGCAATAAAGATATGAGGACACCATCATTCCTGCTGATACCCCTTCAGGGCCTCCCAGTGACCCGGGAAGCAGGGAAACCTTCCAGGGGAAAGAACTGTGCATCGCGGTGGCTGAAAAGTTCTGTCTACTGGACCTCTGTTCTCTGTCTCGTCTTCCTTGATTTCTGATGGCACTGAAGAGACACTCGCAGAATGGAAGCGACAAAAATAGCCCTTATTAATCCCTTTGGGCATTGTCTTTTTGTGTCTTCACCTTTACTAGGAAGGTAGAGGACCCTTTGGTCTGCAAAGGACGAACCGTCTAACATCTTCTAATAGCACAGGGGAACCATCTTAATATAAATCAAAGTTTCAGGATAGCAGTGTTATTAAAAACCTGTCCCAATTTTCAGGGAAAAGAGCAAGCCGGTGGGTTTGTGCAGTGCTCTGGCTGTCCAACTTTCTAGATAAATGCTGGTTCTCCTGGGTGCAAAGGTTCCCTGTGGACCCTCCTCCTTCCTCTTGGTCTCTTCATCCACATCGAGTGCTGTGAACTAGGCCCAATAAACCTGTGACTGTGGCTGCCAGAAGTCCCCCTCTCCCAAGCATAGGTGTCAGTGGCAATGGGAAAATCACTGGTCAGAAAGACAGAGATCTCTGAGCTCACCATCAAAGCTGTGCTCTCCCCTGACTTTGGAAAGCCACACGGTGCAACCGCAGGGGCCTCTATCCTCACCAACACCTGCCACTTTCCTGATGTGTTGGTTTGTGCATCTGGTCTACCCCAGCCAGTGTCCCTCAGCATCACAGTCCAGGACTCCGAGGGCTGGTGAATGCTTACCCAGCCCTCAGCCAGGGTCTCCGGCCCCTCGAGCCCCATCCTGCAGCCCCAGGATTTGTCTAAGAGTCAGCAGTGTAGACTCAGTCAGAAACAAATGCTCTCAAGCTCAGAATCCAAACAGAAATACAGATACACACCACCTTTCCTGCTCTGTGTGGCCATGGGAGAATATTTCTCTGTCTCTCTCTCTCTCCCTCTCGCTGTCTCTCAGTCTCTCGGTCTCTCTCTGTCTCTGTCTTTCTCTCTCCCTCTCTGTCTCTCGGTCTCTCTCTGTCTCTGTCTCTCTGTCTCTCTGTCTCTCTCTCTCTCTGGTTTTTTTGTTCTCATCTGGCAAAGGAGGAACTGGTGCAGATTCCCTTCCAGTCTTCCCCTGTGACTTTGAGTCACCTGCTCCCACAGAGGGGACATGGAAGTTTCTGGTCCGCACAGGGGACGCTGCGGTGAGGATCTTCAGTTATTAGGTATCAATTCTCAACCTGACCAGGACGAGAGCAGTGACCTGGTGGCCGCCCCTCCATGGGGAAAAGGACCGCTGGGCACCCAAAGCCAGGGCCTGAACCTGACACTGGCAGCCATGAGGACAGGAGCCCCACGGGCCTCACAGGGTGACCTTGGTCATTGTCCCAAGAGCTTCCCCTGGTGTTGTCACAGGTGTTGGAAGGAGTGTGCAGGGTAGTCAAGTGACCTCCACCCCCACCCCGGGTGACACCGCCAGTGACCAGTGTGCACTCCCAGGGCCTCAGAGGAGCTGCTTTGGCTTAGGGTGGTGTAGGTGGCACAAACTAGTGTGGGGTGGGGTCGAGTGGGGTGGGGTGGGGGTGCTCTGGGGTGGGGTTGGGGGCAGCAGTTCTCATCGAGTCCGGGGCAGGTGGAACAATCCGGCAAGGTAGCACAGGCCAAGGGATTGGCAGGTTCATCCACCCTGCTCTTCAGCACCGCACCCCTGGCTGGGCAAATTTAAAAGCTCAGCCCATGGGTGTGATGCTGACCGGCATGAACCCTGGGACCCGCCCAGTGGTCAGGTCAGTGCCAGGGGTGCTCCAGGCTCGACTCGGCCGGCCAAACCTGGGCTCCAGCCTCCCGCAGGGCACTTTTCAGGGTGGGGTGGAGCAGAAACCCTTGCAGGTCCTGGTCCTGGGTCTCCACAGCATCCCTGGCTTTCAGTGCCAAAGCCGCAGGCGCCTCCCAGGCCCGCACTGTCCTCCCAAGCCCTGGACCAAGAAGGGCCTGCCCCTCTGTTGTGCACTGCCTCGAGCCAGCTTCCTAATTACACAGCACCCGCAGAGGCACAATTACCTGCAATTAGGCTAATTATGTGAATACGCTGTGCATCCGGGAAAGATAGTGAGGTCACACACAGAGGACAGGCTGGACCTGCAGAACACGGGGGACTTCTGGGCTGCGGGCCCTGCAGGTTGGAAGAGGAAGAGGAGGCCACCACTTTCTCCTTGCCTCCCCAGTCGGGATAAGTGGGTTGCACTCCTTCACTGTGCTGCTGCCCTCAGGGGACCCTGCGCGTGCCATCTTGCACCTCTGCGTGTGAACACAACCAACGTGAAAGGACAGCAAGGCCGGAAACCATGTGACTGAAGATCAGGCCGCTGACCTTTGCAGGAGAGCAAAGTGCCCCCCCAGCTCTGTGCTGCTGGGCCATAGCCACTCAGCAAAGACTGTCACTGGGCCAGGTGTGGGGGTGCACGCCTGTCATCCCAGCATTTGGGAGGCTGAGGCAGGAGGATCATTGCAAGTGCGAGACCTGTCTGGGCTCCATAGTGAGACCTCAGCTCAAAAAGACAAAAAAAAAAAAATCTTTATGTAGGGTTCACATTTGAGCTGCCCAACAGACCGAGGAGGGCTGGTCACAGCTCTGGCCTGAGCTGAGCAGACCTGCCAGCTTTACATTCTGGTGGACATTGAGTTCTGGAAGAAAAGAGTCAACTTTGCAAAGACACATTTGTGACTGGGGTGAGGAGTCCTCCTGTTCTACACATTCCCCTAAAAGGAGATTCACAATATTCATTCAGCAAATAGTTGTTCATTAATCTGCATGTTTGTTTGTTTGTTTCAGACTGTAAATTAGGTGCTGGAAGTAGAGCAAGGAGCAAAATGATGTTGATCTTTGCCTGCCAGAAGTCGGTAGTCTAGCTGGAGTAGCTTTCAGGTGGGCGTGCCCACGCTGTGCCCATACAGTACATCAGGGTGCCTGCTTCTGCACACCTCAGTGGGTCAGTTGGGCGGGCTTGGGCCCATGACTTGCTCTGGGTGCTGGGAGCTGGGCCAAAGTGACCCTGAGCCAGGTACAGCCTTCACCCCCAGAGGAATCCTCTTTCCTCTCATTTCTCCCCCAGCCTTGCCCTGGAAACCACATCCCCTGCACCCTGTGGGGCCCAGAGGAAGGCGGAGCCCTGACAACAGGCCTGAAGGGACTCCCGAGAGACTGACCTGTGTGCAGCCCTGCCCGGCCGATTGCCTGGCAACTGCAGGCTGCCTACAGAGACTCCAAAATTCCACGTAAGACCCTTAGCTCAGGAGCTGTTTTACCCAAAAGAATGGTAAGGCAAAAACCTTCTGGGAAGACACAGAGCCAACCAAACTCAACAGATTTTCTCTTTTAGAAAGAGGTTCAGAGAAAGGTCCAGAAGACGTGGAGGGTACAGGGGGGTTGTTGTTTGCATTTTATTTTCCACACTTTGCCCTCCTTTAGATGTCAGCATCAGGCAGTGTTATCCTGGCATTTTTTGAAAAGAAATGCATTTTTGAAAATATACAGTTAACACACACACACACACACACACACACACACACTCCACCAGTGGAAATTGGGTCACAGAAAAACCTTCCTTAAGACTTTATCTTTAAGACCTTAAGGTCTTCCTTAAGACCTCGATACACATTTCCTTGTTTGATTCTTGTAGCCACCTGAGAGGTCAGTCCTGCAATCCCTGGCCTCGGGTAGCTTGCCCAGCACCCAGGCAGTGACTGTTTGAATTCAAGTCTGCTTGACTGTTTGAATTCGAGTCTGCTGACCTCAGAGCTGCTGTTCTTTCTATATTGCATGGTCACACGCTGCCACCAAAGAATCAACATGCACAGCCTCAGTTTTCTCATCTTCCCCCAGAAAAGGGGCAGGGACAGACCATCTCTAATGTTCCTAGTAGTGTAGAGTTCCCTGAGTGAAAAGTCACACCGTGCAATAAAGATTCTTTACTTTCAAGGGAACACAATCAAATTTCCTTTAAGTACAAAGCTCCCCCAGCTCACATAAGTGCTTATTATTTCCAGATCATTAACTGCGTGACACAGAGGCTTGGCTGAGAAACTTGAAGCTTGAGTGTGAGAGGGCTCTGCCAATTGAAAAGCAGCCGATTGTGGATAACAGTTTCTGTTACCATAATGCAAACCTGCAGGAAAAGGTGATTCAATTTATAAGAATTCTATCGAAGGCTGCTTTTCAGGAATTCATCTGTTGGGTACCACAAGGTACATCTGTGCTGTGTTATACAAATCAGTCCCACCTGGCAGGCAGATGACTGTGTGGCTTTAAAAAGAAGGGAGAAAAGGAAAAGGAAAAAGACAAGACCTTGCAAAGCCCTCCCGCCTCTGCTCGGTCTATTTTACCACGTACTGGTCTATTACCGAGTCATGCAATCTGGCCAAGCCGTAATAGAGGATGTGCTTTGGTTGACTGGGTTAGAGTGGCCATGAGAAAAGCTTTTCAAATCGCATTCTACAGGGTGGAAAATGCTATGGGAGAAAATGCCTATGCTTTGTGGAATTGCCTTTGCTCATAAAGCAATTCATAAAATGGTCATGGAAGCTGTGTCATTTGATATGGTATCAAATGCTCTAGGTTGTGCAAAAAAATGGAAGGTCCTCAGAATAGCCCGAAAAGTAGGCCATTAGGAAGATATGCATTACCCCTGGCACGGAGAAGATCAAGGCAGATTGTCTGATTGTCTGGGAAAGCCCGAGTGAAGGGTGCCTCCTGGGTCTCAGCCCCTGCACACACCACATCCTTGTTAGAGCCAGCGACCTGCCCTAGGTGACAGCACTTTAACTTTCAGGGGGAGACAGCTTTCCCTTCTCCCCACACACTGCTCATTTCCCCTCTTAATCTCTGTGGCTTCACCCTGGACAATGTGATCTATTCTTTCTTGGGACTTTGTAAATCAAAATGCCTCCAGACTAAGAAGTGAGCTTCAAGAGCCAGCGTGTACTTCTTTATGGCTATTTGTCTAGACATGAAGAGGGTCACTCAGCACTGCGTCCTGTGATCCTGGGGGCCCATGACGATGGCCAGCCGATATGAGACACTTGTCTCCACTCATGTGCCCCACCCGCTCAGCCCGCACTCTGACCCACCTTGACTGATTTCACCTGCAAAGAGGCACAGTGGCAAACAGGGAAGCTTCCGGCTGGGGGAAGGAGGCCAGTTTGAAAGTCTGGTTCCATTGCTTGAATCTGTGATTGTTCTTCTGCTAGTAGGGGTACTCTGCTGCTTTTCAAGGGACCCCAAAGTGTTCAACTAAGTAGCTCTTGGGTTCATTATCAAAGGCAAAGGAACCAAAGGAAGATATTCATTGTGGATTTCTGAGTCCATGACTGGAAATCTGATGCCGGTCAGCAACAGGTGCCCTGCAAAAGGGGAGCTTTGTATGAACCAGGCTCAGTCATTTCTCCTTTCTGTGAAACAGTGACCAGCTGAGGGCTGACCCCGTGTGGGATGCATCAAAGGACCCCTGTTTCCTCCATCAGGGTCTTTTCCTAGAGAAGTCTCTGTCTAGATTGCAGTTGGAACTATTCAGAACAACTTCTCAATCTTTCCATTTCTTGGATACTTCCTCCTTTAAAAAAATTATTCTTCCCATTTCATCTCTGTGGAAACTGAGGCACAGTCAAAGCACATCTTACATATTATACTAATAAAAATACTTGAAAAAAATGAGGCATTTCCAGATTCACACTGTGCCTGCCCCTTAAGATTAAGTCACTAGGGAGCCAGAAGCTTATTCTGCAGAGGTTTCTCATTCTTACACTTCTATCTTCTAGCAAGAAGCTTCACAACCACAAGAATCACACAGAAGAAATAATTTAAATACCCCAGAATTTGTTCTTTTTTAAACCGAAAAATGACATTTCCCTCACTTGTACTCTTTGCATGATGTTTAATACCTTAAAGATTTTTAATATTTACAAATGTCAAATCTACCACCAAAGGATTACACACAGCCATTAAGAGCATTTCAAAGAATATAACAGATTTTTAAGATAACTCCAAGGTTCTGAGCAAGGTGTTTTGGGTTGATACAGACTTTCTGTGGAGGTGGCCACTTTGAGGAAGATTCTGCTCCTTGTCTGGGTGCATTCGGGGGCCACCTTGTGTGATTGAGAAGTCCCAGGCTCTGTGTATCCACGCCGCTAGCACCCCTAGGATTTGGGGATGCTGGGCTCCAGCACAACCTATTCTGTTTGGAAAAAGTTGGCATTCCCTTACAGTCACCATCCTAGTCTTCAGCAAGTATTCTTTTCACACTCTAAGTCCAAATATGAGACCCTGCAGGATTACGTTTTCTTCCCAGTAGAATACTTTTCCTGTGAAATGGCCTATTTTATTGCTAATTATTCCTTGTCGTATATAGGAGTCTTTCAAAGAAACAGAAACAACCTTCTGACGTAGGCTTTGTGCATTTTTCGGTCACCTGTACTTTTTATATGACAGAAGTGACTAGGTTGGGAATGCCAATCCAGAAGTTTCGGGTTAGCATCATTCAGAGACGGAAACCTCAGATGTGGCTGAGGATTTTACTGTTGGTCTGATTTTCCTTTAATCTTTCCATGAGCTAAAGAAAATTCCCAGTCAAGAGAGATTGGAAAAAATGATAGGAGCTTCTTTAAAAAATCCAGGGGTAGGAATTGGTCATTGGCTGTAGCTACTTAACTGGTTAGATTTACAAGTCACGTTTATCAATATTCTGTTTCAGAGCAGATGTGGAGGAAGTGAAAAGCCTGGGTTCCAAAAGAACCCAAGAATACTGGAGAGTATCATGTTTCACACACGTGGGGGAAAAATGGGGACGGGAGAAAGATTTATGTCTATCTGAAAGCAATTAAGATGAAAAACACACAACACAAGCCATCAAAATCATGGCTGAGGAACCAGATTTGAATGCTGCTTAAAGTTTTCTCAATTAAATTTCAACATCACAATGTCATGAATTGCAAGTTCATATCTGAGTGGATCACAGCGTGGTCTGGTGTCCCATCTGCTGGGGGAGCACGTTAGCATGGCCCCTACATGTGCAATCCAGGCACCCATTTGGGCCCAAAGAGGTCCACCCCTTCCTCCCTCTCCCTCAATCTCTCTCTCTCTCTCTCTCACACACACACACACACACACACACACACTCTCTCTCTCTCTCTCTCTTTCTTTTGCCTCTGTCTCTCTCTGTCTGTGTTTCTGTCTGTCTCTGTTTGTGTCTCTCTTTGTCTCTCTGTCTCTGCCTCTCTGTTTCTGTCTGTCTTTCTGTTTCTGTCTCTCCGTGTCTCTCTCTGTCTCTGTCTCTCTGGTCTCTGTCTTAATCTCAAAATTTAACCTCTTGTGCCTTTCACACAAGACTGTCTTCCCCTTTTGTTCCCGTCCCAGTTGCTGACTCTTCTTTGGGGACCAGCCCCTCCATTGGGTATGGTGAGAAAATCAAGATGAATTTGACAATGGGAGAGAAAAATGATGAGAAATCCATAGAAGGTAAGAATGGTTTTGAGGAAAAAATTTCGGGTGGGGAAACACTTGTGCCCTGTGAGCACCTTCAGCCCGATGTGCTTATTCGAGGGTGCTGTGCAGAAAGCCAGGCCCAGAGGGGCTCAGACAACAGCAGGACAGAGCCACTGTCCTAACCCCAGTGCAACTTTTTTTTTTTGACAACCTGCTTTCTGAGACCTCCTAAATTGTTTCTTTGCTTGCATTCACAGAGCCACCAGCTGGAGGTTAAGTGCCATGGCTGTCCCCTTGCAACTAGGTTGACTGTGAAGCACAATCCCTGATGTCTGTACTAATTGGAACCGGTTATTTGCCACTGTGGTTATTTTAAGGCCAGCTCGTGACTGGTGCTGGCAGGTTGGTGAGCGGAGGAAAACAGGAAATGAACGAAATCATTTATTACCATTGAAAAGAACAAATTCCAAGGTGTTGGGGCCTGGGGTAAATAGCACTTGGCTACTGCAAAATGAGGGAATAGGGATTTTCCAAAGAAAGGTCTACCTGAAAGAATTTTCCAAAATTTTGGTTTTGATGTCATGGAAAAATACTAAATTTCAAACCAATTTTCTTGGTTGCTGAATATGTCCTTAAGGAGACATGAACTTGCAAAGAATTCACACAGTCACTGTCACTGAAGATCCACAATTTCCAAGCCTTGGGTATACCCTGAAAATAAAAGAGGTCTAAAATATGAAAGACAGTGTTTTTATTGGGTGCCCAATATACGCCAGGCCCCACAGTGGATGTTTCCACAAACCGCATGCTGCCTAAAGTCACGGAGCTTAAGAGTTAGAATCACAGCTTTATGGATGGGGCCAAGATAGGGAGTGGCAGGAGCAGGGTCACCCAAGTGCAGGCAGCTCCTGGATAGTGGATCTAGGCCGGGCACCAGATCTGGTGTCCTGCCGTGCCATTCCTCCAAGTCCTTGCTCTATAGAGCGCTGTGCATGAGCATGCTCAAACTTTGGGGAATTTCACAAAGTTTCCTAATTAAATAGCAAGTCCCATTGCATTTAGTCCGGTAAATTCTGTATCAATGGATCAGGTCTTCCCTGACATAAATGTTCTATGATTGAAAAATACAGTGAAAGCTCAATCTAAAAAATTTTATTACAGTAGGAGACACATTGCCAATGGTCACCTTCACAGGACTCCCCCTGCTCCCCACACACTTTAGCCCATCACCCCTGCCACATTCTGAAGCAGTTCTGCACATTCTCTTTCGTGAGTGTCTTTAGTCATCGCTATGTGGTGGCTGCCCCCATGTCCTGAATGGATTCAAAGTGTTTGCCTTTCATGGTCACTTTGACTTGGGGAACAGCCAGCTGTTGCATGCTGCGAATCTGATGAGTCAGGCAGAGGAGGAGGACACAGCTTCATGTGTTTACGAGTTGCCTTTCCATTGGGTGGCACGCGGCAGCAGCATTTACTGTGTTTTGATCACACCTGATAAAGACACTCACAAAAGAGGGCTCCAGAACTGTACCAGAGAGGGGCAGGACTGATGGGATAAGCGTGTTCAAAGCAGTGAGAGCATTGTGCGGGGTTCATGCAGCATCTCCCGTGCTACATTTTTTAGTGGAAACAGTCACTGTGCACTTTGATGGCCCCTTGGACACAGGTCTAGAGCACTGCTGAAGATAGATGCATTCCGTGGGCATGATCCGTCCCCTCTCTTTCCTCTGTCCTGGGTCCTGGGATCTTGCCCCAGGGTGGGAATAAGAAGCGACCTGTGAAATCAGTGGGCAGAAAGGAGAGTGAGTCTTGAAAGGTCTCATTAAAAAGCCAGAAGGATTTTACTGTTGCCAAGTAATCAAATAAATGGAAACGAACTCATGAGTGAGGATGTTCAATATAGCATGATTTATAGTGCTAAAAACTTGGCAACAGCTCCACACCCAGCACAGAGAATTGGATAGGTAAATGAAACTCATTTGCTCTGTGAGAAGCTCTTCCATGGCCTCGAAGAGTGCTGTGCTCCCCAGCGATGGACCTCAGGCTCATCGCACTGCCCCATTCCCTGTGGATTTGAAATTTCCCATGGTAAAGATTTTTTTTTAACTGATGACCTTAGAAATAGTAAATGGAGTAAAAATGTATATTATTCATTCATGTCATTTTTCTTCCCCTTCTGGTGCTTGAGTGGATTGCATTTCCCTGCCCCTCGCTGGTGGCCAGGGCTCAGGCCTCCCCTGGGCTGTGAGCACAGGCCATAGTGGTGCACACCATCTTCAGCTGGGAGGGTGCAGTCACTGGTGCAGGGGCTCTGCTACCCCCCCCCCCCGCCGTGATATACAAGGTGACGTAGCCTTTGGCCCTGAGTGAGGACAACATCAAGCAAAGACTGTGGCGGGGAAACAGCATGGGAGTAAATAGACCTTTGATGCTGACAGCTTCTGAGGTGTTTGCTGCCATGGCATAGCTGACCACAGGGTGCCTGGCAAACAACCTGAGGTTACCTGCTCAGGACCCTCTAGCGGCTTCATCCTCAGGCTTTGCACAGATCTCATGTTCTGAATAAGGGCTTCCTCAGCAGTTCCTGATTTTAACATTGCAACATCCCAAAACTCTTCCCTTCTTTATTCTCTAAAGCACCTACGTCTGTTTCTCATACTATGGGTAATATAAAACTTCTACAGAATGAAAGTATGTAAACATATTGTGTAGCTAGACTGCGTTTACGATCACCATCACTAGTGTAAAAGCCTCATGACAGCAGGGATCTCTGCCATCTTTCCCAGCTGTGACTAACCCTGCAACTTGATGCTCATTAGACGAGTGATAACAGGGAACAACAATGCACATCCATGTGATGCTTTTCCACAGTATTCCAACCTGTCAAAAGGCCAAACCATGATTATGTTCAACATGAGGTCCAGGAGGGTTGAATATCCCCTCCTAGATCCACTGGACACTATAGCTTGGGATTGATGGTCTTTTTCTGTGCCTACCGCTTTCCTTGTTTTGTTGACTGAAACCTCAGAGCAGCCTTGCCAATCCGTCACCTCATCAGCCCGCTTGAATGGTGAGGAATGTCCAGGTAACTTAACTGACACGTCATCTCCTGTGCTGTCCTCTGTGGACACCGAATCCTCTTCCCATGGAGCTCACACACCTGCACGGGCAGGGAGCCACACTGCGGCCCAGTGGGCACCCAGAATCCCTCAGCCCTGCAAGCCTGCCTCTGGGTCTGGCCATTCCTGGGGGGCTGTGGCAAGTCACCCCAAATGTGCACTCATGCTCTGTCTATCCCTGAACCATCTTGGCCCACAACCTGCTCAAAAGTGCCAGGGGCCCATGATGCAGATTCCAGCTGAGAGAGAACGGAAGTGGATACCGAAGACTCCCTGGTGGCGGGAAGGCTCAGGGAACTGTTTTGTGATGTGCTGTCAGGCGTGCCACGCTGGGCAGGCCTGCAGGAGGCTGTCTCCGTTCTCAGTGGTCTGAGGCCTGCCCTCAAAGGGGAGGTCAGGTGAGGAGCTGGAACTGGGGTAGAAGAAGAGTTTCAGGGGGCAGAGCTCTGGGTCAGAAAGCTCTCAGGAGGAACGAGGGGGCGGATAGAAGTTGGGGCCAGACTGGATCTCGTCTCGCTGTCTTTTTAAGAAAATGCACAGCTCCTTTCGCTGCAATGCGCAGCCTTGGTAGGCCCCCCAGCAGGTTCCTAACCTCGCCCTGGCAGGAGGAGGATGCAGGGCCAGCTGTTGTGCTAGATCTAACCTCCCAAGTGCAGCCATCTGTTTCTGTGTCACCACCCTGGGGCTGACAGAGAAGATCCCTGGTGCCGCGACGCTAGAGTCCTGCTTTTCATTCCTTCAATAAATATGCACGAATGCTCATTATATTACAAGAGGCAGTGATTTGAAACACATCCATACAAATTCTCAGGCATGACAAAAACACAAGTCAAGAGTATGTTGGCAAATGGTAAGCGACAGTGAGAAGAAGCAAGTGGGTCATCAACGATGCAGGTGGCGTAGGGTTTCCATGTAAGTCCAGCTAGCATTTTTGAGCAAGGATTTCAGCAAACGACTTGAAGGATGGTGGTTGACCATATGGCTATTTGGAGAAACGTTATTCACAGAGAAGGAAAAACCAAGGAAAGGGTCCAGGACCAATGTGTGCTAATGTTATGAGAGAAAAAAGGATAAATGAAGCAGCCAGAGCAGATGAATGAGAGGAAAGCACTAGAGAGATTTTAGGTCCTGGGTAGGAGGTGAGAATCCATGGGAAGGTTAGAGATGGGCTAGGAGGGGTGAAGGGATCTGCCTTTGGAATGAAAAGGGTCACTCTGATTTATTTGTTAGAAATACAACCCAAAGCAATGGGTAAAGGCAATGCGTTCCTGAAAAATTATTGCAATAATCTCAGTAAAAGTACGGTGGCTGGGACGAGGAGAGGTGATGGAAGGTGGGTGTGGATTTGAATCCATTTGGGCCAAGATGGTGGACTGGATCCCTTCCTGCCTTCGAAGTATGAGTTCAAAGGCCACTGTAAAGACCTGAGTCTAAGTAGGGGACAAGAGGCGGCTGGCACCACACAGAGCCAAAGGCAGCTGAGGTGAAAAGGGGCTTCCATGGAACCCAGGAAGCTATCCTCCTCCTGTGGTAGGCTTTGCACACCTCCCAGTTCTACATTGCTGCAGGTGGAAAGGGGGAAAAGAGGAAGACAACCACTTAAAGTCTGTTAGGCACAGAATGAGCAGCTCTGTCTTTGCTTTTCTGGCAATTACTTTTGTTTTAAAGGCGCCCGCCCACGGCGGCTGCTATGTCTTGCATACATGCCCTGCTAGAGCTCAGGTATCCAGTTTCAAGCACTGTTGAGCCGTGTGCTCTTCAGGTGGGGGCACAGAAGCTCATCTGAAGCTCGAGAGGAAGGGTGCATGGACACAGGGGAGACATCTGCAGTCTTTGCTCAACCACGGGGTACCCTGCCCTCCCAGTCAGCACTGCACCCATCTTCCAAATTTTGCTGTGCCCAGGGGGCTTTCTCCCACAGAAATCTTCCCGGTGGTCCTCAGCTGCTTAAGTGGTGAAGCAAGTTTCATGGATTCTACCCCACTGATGCTAGATGACACCCTAGCTCACCTAGGAGACACCTCTATCCAGGAAGCATCCCACCACACCCACTGTGATAAGACGATGAGCTTCAAGAATGTGGAAATCAAGCAAGACGTGATCCACACCATCAAAGACCTCATCAAACAAAGCTGCCAACGAGGGAGGCGCAGACATTTATTCCATGAGCTTTAAGCAGAGGCAGAATTCAGTTGGAGCAGCAGTAAGGGCAAGGGAGTGCATCCTGAGACATGAGGACTGCAGACACCAGGGGATCTGTCAGAGCAAACCACTGAAGGATGGGAAAGGCTTCAGAATCCCAACAGAAAACAGGAAGGCCACCAAGGACCACACCACAGACTCGAGTCTGCGAGTTGAGTCCAGGAGTGTGGAGCTGCCTGGTGGGCTGAGATGGAAGCTGGCGTTCCAGAGCCAGCAGTATAACATGGCATGGGCTTGGGCTGATGGGCTGGTGCCAGAGCGTGGCAGCCTGAGACCCCCATGAGGGTGTTTATACTTTGCAGGTGTTGGGCATCCTTTAGGGTTTGGGAAGCGAGAAATGACTAGCTCAGGCTTTGGGTCTGGGCAGTTCCTGTGACAGTCGAGTGGGTTAGACGGAGACAGACCCCTCAGAGGAAGAGATTCCCTTGTTCCCCTTGGTAGTGTCTGCTCCTGAGCTGTCCACTGCTCACCTTCAAACTGTCCACACCTTTCCTGCTCCTCCTCCTCCTCCTCTACCTCTTATTCCTCCTCCTCTTCCTCCGCCTCCTCCCAGAGTGTCCTGTACTTCTGGGAATTTGGTGACCTCCACCATTGCAAATATACATTCTGCACATTTACAGCGAACCTGGAAAAACTAGAGGGAGGAAAATCTTCCCAGGTAGTGCCTGGAGAATGACGGGACCTGAAGCTTTTTGCCTAGTGCTCAGGCTCTGGCCCTGGGCGGCTTCTCTACTGCAACCCTATACAAAGTCAGAGCTGGTGAAATTTGACAGGCTATGTTGTCCAGCCTTGACTCATGAGTCCAAGTGGGGAAAGAGATTGCCCAGGACACAATGATGCAGGGTCAGGCCTAATACCCTGAGTCTCATCCTCTGGGGCTGTACCTTTCACTTGAAACCACAGAAAATCCTTCCTGCCTGGTCAAATTTATTTCACTTTGGGCCCAGATCTTGGTCTAAAATAGCCCCCCCACATCAATGAATATTGTTTCTTATAGCAACCTTAAAATTCAATCAAAGCTTGCATTTTTCAGGTCTAATAATTTTTGATACTCGTTAGTGCATTTCCAGGAAAGTTACAGAAGTATGGAGCTTTGCGAAGATCTGTACAGGGTGTGCTGCTTGGTGTACGCTATCTGTCTGGTATGCATAAGGACCTGGGTTTGCTATGTGGCACTACAAATATAAAGAGGAGGAAAGAAAAAAGGAAAAAAGCAGGGTGGGGGGAGAAGGAAGGAAAAAAGGAAGGAAGACTTAAAATAGCATCTGGCTCAATTATATAATCTTTGCAATTCTTTGCCTTGACTTTGTGGAAGACCTAAGGGCTCGAGGTGATTGCACCTTGGACCAGTACGTAACAAGATTTACGCCTTTCACCAGCCACTCACTCATTCAGCAAAAGAGAACAGGTCAAAATAAACTCAATTTCAAAATGTGTCCAGTCCAGTTGAATACCTGAGTATTTTCTTAATTCTTTCCTCTGTTACCTTCAAAGCCCTTGCTATGATTTGGCCTTCTGGGAAAATTTAGCACTCTGTTCCTGGATTCATTCAACAGTCTGACTTGGATTTAAGAGGCCCTGTAACTCACATGGAAACCCTGCCCTGCCACCCATCCTCCACCTCATGGCCTGCAGCCTCTGCTGGACCCTGAGGGGTCCCTGAGGGTCATGTGTGCTGGAGAGGCCACCTGGCCAGGGCCAGGGATCACTGATGGGCCCTGGAAATAATTGGCCGTGGTTAAAAGTGCACCAAGCCCTGGCCATCAATTAACCCTGGTCTACAGCGGCTACTGGACCACCTATTTCCCATCAAGGTCTGTCTGCTGCATGTTAGCGTCGCCTGCACTGATAGGGCTGAAGCTCTGGAGCCCTCTGTTCCCACCACAGGAAGGTGCTCTGCTGCTCTGGTCCCTTTCCATTCCTTCCATGTACATGGGCTGAGGCTGCCATGTTCTAGAACATTCCTCTGTGCATTTCTATTTACAAAACCCTTTCCCACTCACGCATGTCCTCAGTGTACAGAGCAGGTGGATAAGTCGGGTGAGCATGGGGTGAGATGGAGGTGGCGTCCCAGCCTCCCTTCCACCTAGCAATGCCAAACTCTAGTTTCACGAAGGTTTATAAATCACTGGTTGCTGGTTGCACAAAATAGTCCTGGGCAAAGCCAGCTTCCCTGGAGTGGTGATGGGAACCTTTAGAGCTTTCAGTGACTCAAGCAGCCTGCTGCAGCACCACGCCAAAGGTTCACCACCACAGCCCAAGAGAGACCAAGGCGTCCTGGGTCCAGCTCCGGAGCCACAGCACTGTGCCCAGGCTGCACTGGGAGGTGTTTGGAAGTGAACAAGAAAGCCGAGTTTAATGGTGTCTCCTCCATACTGTTTGCATTCATTGCACATTTTAGATGTATCAGACTGAATAAACATGCTCTTCGAACTAATTTTGCCTGTTTCTTTGGCCTTTTATAATGTGGCCTCTAAACAGCTTAAAGTCAACGTGGCTCACTCTGTGTCTCTGGGGGACACTGCTGCTTTCACAGTCAGGGATGAACTAGTCCTGACCTCCTTAACCCCACCCCTGTGGTCACAGGACCTGACGGTCCCCAGTGTGACAGTGCTGAGACCCAGGATACTCTGGAATCCTCCCATTCCCCAGCTCCGAGGAAATGAAGTTGCTGGAGGGGAAGGCAACCATGTGGATGTCTCTGCCTGTGCTAAACCATAATCATCACCCTCTTTCCTCCTCCTTCTCCTCCTCATCAATCTAGTCCTCCTCCTCCTCTTCATCCTTCTCCTTGTCATCATTGTCATCCACAAGATAAATGAACACAGTGGCATAAATCATATTACTCATCTCTGTTAGTTCAGCAAAAAGAAAGGCTTGTAATTTCATTGTTTGATCATGTTTTTGTGCCTATATCTTGAAGTCTAAACAGCTACTTTAAAGATAACCATGCACAATATATTACCCGTTGTTCTCCTATTATTTTGTTTTGAAATTATCATTTTTATTTTTTCATTTTAAAGTAAAATAAAATGGTGAATTAAATCTAGGCAAATAACAAAAGCATTACGGACTCCATGCGAGTTTGTATTTCCCCACTTTCCCCATGTGTGTTCCTTTTCTGTGTTGGGGTCCCCTCTCATGTTAATCACGATGCCTCCTCAGTCTCTCCAGTCTGGAACAGGGTCTTTGTCTTGGTGTCATGCTTCTGAGGAGAAACTGCTGTGGTTCTTTCTAGATGTCCCCGAGAGCCTCCTGTGCTCCTAGGTGGAGCTCTGGGGAGGTGGCTGGATCACGGGGCGCCACACTCCTTGGTGAACTGAAAAGTTTCCAGCTGGCTGTGATGCTGGGTGGGTGGGAGGAGGTGGGTCCCTGGGGAGCCTGTCTCCTTCCTCCTTCCTTGATCTCTCTCTGCTCTGTTTGCCATGTCATGAGCTGCTTCTCCTCTGCTCTGCCTCTCTTCCATACTTTGGTGCTCTCTAACTACATCCTGGAAACTACAATCGTGAGCCAAAATAAACCTTTCTTTCTTTAAGTTGTAGGTGTCAGGTACTGTGTTCCAATGACAAGAAAGTAGCTAAGGCAATTACTTGGTAGAACGTTCCTTGGTTTGTATTTAGCTGATGGGCTCTTACACCTAGAACGCAGTTTTGTATTTGGGGGAAGAAGGTTACAGAGGGAACATGCCTTTGCTCATAAGCATCCTTTCAGGGCATTGATGGCCTGGGCACAACCTGGACCGCTTGGGTGAGATGCTAATGAGTTCTCTTCGGAATGAGATGGAAGTCCAAACAGGAAATCCAGTTAGTTTCATACCTATTTTCTGGCTAATTTCGCCATGATTTTTAGTGTGCCTGTACCATGACTGTTACATGAGATCAGGGTGGAATTGTGTATGTGTGGCTTCATGCCAGCTTTCTAATGTCAGGGAATAATTGTATGATTAGTAAAGATGCAGTTACAGAATAGAAAACTTATAGGCACGTTATAGCAAGTTAGAGATCAAATCACAGCCTCTGCCTGGCTCCTGCTGCCTGTCACGTAAACACCCTGCTGAGTTCGGTCAGCGTTGGCTGTCCGGGTCCAGCTGCTTTTCTTGTGATAATGCTCTGGGCCAATGTGGCTATTCCAAGCTTACGTTTCCCTTAATGAAGAAAATATATTGCTTCCATCTGGCTGCAAGGAGTTTGGTTGGGGTGAAGTAACCCAGTCCAAGATACTGCTTGAATCCTTCCCCTCTTCCCCCCTTCCCCTTTTCAGGATATTCCTATGTTATGATAAACAACTCCTTTTAAGAAAATGTAGAGTCAGTTTGCCTGACAGTATATGACTTAATCCACTCAATGTAATCATCATGTCATATCTTGTACTTCCTGCTTGCAAACTGCATTTAAACTGAACCCCAAACTGCTTCAGGGCTGATGATTTGGAACTGAGATTCCCATCAGCCCACTAGTGTAATAAATAGTCACCTTCTGGATTCCTCAGTGCAAGAGTTTTCCATTCAGCTTGATATTGTTTTTTTTTACAACACTAAGAGCTTCGGAGTTTGAAGTATGCTGGATTTGCAGGTTAGGAACGTCTGACGTGGTACCATTTGGACATCTTAAAATAGTGGAGCCACACATCTCTGTAGCAGAAGTGGAGAATAAAGGCTCTCTCTGTTCCTCTCCCCAGGACAACTGAAATTCCCAGGGGGATGTGGCTTGTCCAAGTGATGCCCTCTCCCCATGAGAGCTGAACTTGCACCTCTCTTGGAGTTCTTGTTCACCCATGACATCTGGGGACTCTTAGTTTTTTCTTCCATCAATCCTCAGAGGCGCTATCTTCATTACAGTATCCAGATAAATAAAACTGAAAGCAATAATACCTTGGAAACAGAGTGATGTCACATGTCTTCTGCTAAACCAGCTTTGCTCAATGACCTAAATGTGCCATCACCTTGGCCAGGGTAGCGGCCGGCCCTGGGGAGGGTGCCATTGAAGAGGAGTAGGTCACGAAGGAGAATTTGCTCTCGACACACGACCAGTGGAGACACCAGGGAACGTGAGGCCTGTTAGGCAAAGAAAGGGAAATTCAGTCTCCAGTCAACGGAGGCCTCCTGACCAAAGTAGGCTCAAGTTAAAGACCCACTACAGGCATGTCCTTTTAAACACAGCCCAGCCACATCACCTAATGGTCCCGGCCCGGGCTTCCAACCTTGCCCTGATTTTGATTAAATGAAACAGATTTGTTTTATGTAGCTGCTGGGACCATTTCCCACAAGCTAGGTGGTCTAAGACACCAGGAAATTATTCCCTCACAGTTCTAAAGGTTCAAAGTCCAAGATGAAGACTTTGTTACTCCTGGAGACACTGAGGAAGAACCCAGCCCCAGCCGCCTTCCAGTGGCTTCCACTGTTCTGTAGGCTGGTCACCCTGACCTTGTCATCACCTGCTGATTTTCCGTGCTTCCCTCTCTTCATTGTACAAGAACAGCAGTCACACGGGACTCTGTCCCAGGGCAGCCTCAGAGTAGTAATTTTACCACAGTAACAATTTCCAAGCACGGTCACATCAGAGTTTAGCTCCTCTGTACAATTTCTTGGGGAGATAAAACTCAGCAGGGCAGCGATGGGCTAACATGCTGCCAGGCTGAAACCCCTGAAGGAGCATTCACTCCAAATGACTGGTCTCGTGGCAGTGGGGGCGCTGAGTGTGAGCCTGCGTGGGGCAGGGGAGGGAATGTTCAGAATGATTGTTAGAAGGCCCTAGTGGCCAAGTTTGGGGTGAAGCATGTAGAGGGCCCAGGAACCTGCTTCTGGCAGCAGCTCCGAAAGAGGTCTTCAGGAGAGCCGGTTAGTGGAGGTCCAAGTAGGCCCAGGAAATGAAGGGGCTTAGGTTGCCAAGTGCAACCTTTAGTACACTGGAGATCAGCTGCCCCCACAGCTCAGTACTCTAGCCTGTGGTACTAGCCTGGCAGTACCTGCCATGTGGTACTATCCTTTTTTTTGTCAAGTATTCTTGAAAATGGACATGAAGGCACTGTGTTACACTCCCCCCAGGAGTACGCATGAGCAGACCTACGTCAGCTGGGAGAGCAGAGAACCCGTGCAGTAGATGAGGAACAGAACCCTGAAAGTCCGGGAATTTTACGGGCAGCGGGGCCCAATGCCGGAGAGTGTTAAGAGAGGGATGGGGATTCTATCGAACTGGAGAGTGTGACCCTCGTTTGCAGGGACAGCCCCTCCTCAAGAACTGTGCATGAGGCACTGGCTCCTGCGGCAGGTGGTAGGTGACAGCCAGGCTGCTCCCCCCCCCCCGCCGCCATGCTGTGGGCCGCTGGGCAGGGTGCAGGCTTTGTACACAGATGCCCCCCTCCCTGGCACCAGGCTGGAGCATGAGCTCAGAGTTGTCGGATATCTGGATTTTTAAAGAAAAACTAAATATCTGCATGTCTATGTGTGATCTCTTAATCTTTCAACATTGTCTCAAATGTGGAAAGGCCCTGCCTCAGCCAGTGCCTTGCACTGCCCAGCTCTGTCCTCCCCATGCGTGAGGCCCTGTGGAGGAACAGGGCTGCAGGCTTCCAGCTGGGCACAGAGGCGGATGCACCCAGCCCCTACCTGCAGGAGCAAGCAGGATGATTCTACCTGCCCATGCCTTGGTGAGAGCTGCTGCTCCAACCTCCACCCACGCCACCCCTCCCTAAGCCAAAATGGCTCCCTGAGGCCCTGGGAGTGTACACTGGTCACTGGTGTCCCCCGGGTGGGTCACTTGACTCCCCTGCACACTCCTTCTAATACCCGTAACAGCGTCTGGGGAAGCTCCTGGGGGGATGACTGAGGTCACCCTGTGAGGCCTGCCAGGGCTCCTGTCCTCATGGCCGCCAGTCTAAGTTTCGGACCCTGGCTTTGGGCGCCCAGTGGTCCTTCTTCACGTGGAGGGATGGCCACTGGGTCGCTGCTCTTGTCCTCGTCAGGTTGAGAAGCGACACCTAATAACTGCAGAGCCTCATCATAGCATCCCCTGTGCGGACCAGAGACTTCCATGTCCCCTCTGTGGGAGCAGGTGACTCAAAAAGCTGCATCACAGTCACAGGGGAAGACTCAGAGGGAATCTGCACCAGTTCCTCCTTTGCCAGATGTGAACAAAAAACCAGAGAGAGAGAGAGCGAGACAGACAGAGAGAGAGAGAGAGAGAGACAGACAGACAGACAGAGACAGAAGGACAGAGAGATAAAGACAGAGAGAAATTTTCCTCTATGGCCACACAGCTAAATATTCACAGAGCAGGAAAGGCCATGTGCATTTGCGTTTTTGTTTAGATTCTGAGCTTCAGAGAATTTTATGCTTTTAATTGAATCTTTGAACATTGTAGAAATTAATTTAAACAATGCTAAGTAATACATGTGTTCTTAATTGATTTGGCAATGACATACAAATTTTCCAGTCTGAAATAAAACAGAAAAATAAAAATATGATGACCAAACTCCACCCACAATTCTTTGCTCCATCTTTGAAGGAAATAGATTGTATTAGAAACATCTTGCTCTGGGAGGCAATAAAAGTTGCTTTTTTTTTTTTTTAAAGCGTAAGGTCTGCTTTGACCAGTTTTGGAGGGAACCTGAGGCACACTGCGCTGGTGCCTCTCGCATGAAGAAGGCGTGGGCTTGAACCGGTCCGCGCCTCTGACCTCATTAACCCTCGGTAAGGGACAGCTGGGACTCTCCTGCCTCTCTTAAGTTCCAGGAAAGGTGATCTCTTTTCTCCTGTGCTTGTGAACTGAAATTTTCAGTGACTACATATAATGAGGAGGCTTTAAACCTTACTATTTTTTGGATTTTCATGGGAATATATGCTCCTTATAAAAATTTACCACTTTGTCTTTACCTATTTTCTGAAAAAAATATTATCTCACATTCATTTACAATAGTATCACTTCAAAGGTATTTCTGCATTTAGTATCTCATCTCATCCTGCTGAAGATTTTATAAAAAAGAATCTAATCTCATAATGATGGATGGAGAAACTGAGGCTTACAAAGCTCCTGGAAATTTCCTGGGACCACCAGCTATGAAGGACCATCTGGCTTGTTTTCTTTCCTTCAGCTGAGTTGCCTCTCCTCTTCCAGCATCTTGTAAAACAACCTCTTTTCTGTTTCACAGAGTGGTGTAGCTCTGTCTTGAATACAAGTAAGATAACAGCTAAGGAAAGGCCTGGAAACTAGTGAAGAAAACCCCAAATGTTACCATCTTTTGTTTCTGGTTATACCAAAATTTGAAGCTAAGATTTTTTCCTCCTCTCAGTTGATTCCTACCAGTCTTGAAGATTTAGTCCCAGAATGTCCCCCTTTATTCATTTGTGTGTGTGTGCTCAACTTTCCCCCAGTATCGCCTCTTGATGAGACCAATTATTAAGGAAGATTAGGTAACGAGCAGATTGAGCAGCAGTCCAGAGGCCACACCTGGGTCAGTGAGGAGAGCCCAGGGGACACCATTTCCCCCCACACAGGATTTTCCAGCCCCTGCGCAGCCTGTCCACGTGGAAACCTCTCATATTTACCATGGGAAGTTAGGTGGGACTTCACTCATTTATTTATTCATCATGAATTTTTCACTCATTGAACATTTACTGTGTATTACAGATGAGCCATTTTTGTGCAGAGGATTTAAAAATGGGCAGCACATTAATCAAGTCTTTGTAGAGTTCACTTTTACTGGCAAAAAAAAAAAAAAAACCAAACAAACAATCAATCAAAAGTGAAATAGGCTGAACATCTGTAGCTCAGGTCTTCATTTGAATCTCCGTCCACTGTTTCCATCGTGATCAACAGCGTTGTGGGTCTCAAGTGGAGGGAGGGAGTGGGATCTTCACCACACGGGATGATACTCAGCAAGAAGTTTCATTCGAGCAGGCCTTGCAGGACAGCCATTTGTGGTGGCAAAAGTCAAGTTGGGGATCAAGTGTTGGTTTCCCCATAGAGGTGGCTTGCACGGTGAGTGAAGGGCTGACCCTCTGCTTTTGGAAGCAAGGAATGTGAAATATGGAAGCAATTCCTGAAACACCTGCAATGAGATTTCTACTGGTCAAGCTTTGTATGATGAGGTGATAGGATTCAACCTCACACCTGGTGGCTTCAGCAGCACAGGCTGAGGAGAGCTACTCAGAAGTCCACTGCGAACGATCAGTTCCTTTCAAGACCATTCTTACTTGCATGGTGTTAAGAGAGGATCAGATTATTCAAGTCAAGGAGTGAGTCAGCTGTAAATCAAGCAAAATAAGCAGAATGGACTGCTACAATCATCACATTCATATTACTGGAAAGTCCGAGGCCACTGACAGCCAGCACTAACAGCTTCTGATTTACAGGAGTCAAAACCTCTTGACTTTTCAGCGTTAGGATAGTAACAACGCACATCTAGATACCATTCTGGGTTTGCCTTTACCTTCAGAGCAGTAGTCTATGTATCTCATGATCTATTCAAAGTTTTACTATGAAATAGGACCTGTGTTAGATGGCTGTGCCCAATTGTGGGTTAGGGTGAGTGTCCTGGGCAGACAGAAGACCAGGAGAGCTGTAGTGTTAGGCAGATGTGGTCGGAGCATTGTCAGCCTGGGATTTCTTCAGCTTCCGGAAGCTGATCAGGATGTTGCCCCTCTGTAACCCAAGAAGTGCTCATACTTAGCATGAGTCAGCAGAATGTGGAAACTCTGGCCTGTTCCTTGTGGTCGCCTGCGGGCTTATCGCTGAGGCTTTATTGCTTCCCCACACTTGAGGAGCAGAGATGTGGCCAGTTTTCTGTCACTCATGATCCAGCCCTGGCCCATCCACACTGTGGCAGTGGTGTGGCCACTCCTGACATCACTGATCACTCATTGTGAGTTTTAGCATGATCTTCTCATGCTCACAATCATACTGAAAATCTCTTCAAACAGACATGCAGAAGTTCAAGTTCCAGGCCACAGGAAAATGTAAAGTTGTCTGCAGTGTAGTTCACGTCAAAACCTGGGCAGAGAGAGATGGTGCTCATGTCAGAGGTCTAAGGGGACTGTCCCCCAGCAACCCTCAGTGCACCTGAGTGACAAAGACAGCATTAATGGGCATGCCAACCCTGATCACTGCTCCCCACTTTAACCCCTCTGTTGTAGGAAGGGGCACAGGTGTGCAAGGCTAAAAGGCAGAAAGCAGCTTTCCTCTTGTTTCTGAAGCAGTTGGCAGGGTATTAGGACACATGGACTGTCGTGATGGCTTCCAGGCCCTGGGTAGGAATTGTCCACCTTGGGCTGAGAAACAAAGTCAGAAATCCCCTTGGACTCCTGCAGCACCCTGGCCCCTGAAAGGTGGAAGCAACATAGAAGCCTGAAGTGTTTCAGGTTCCTTCTGTGCTCAGGTGCTCGTGGGCCATGAGCTCACTCTGTTCCCACTTCTGCTCCACAACCCTTTTCTGTCCACTCTATAGACGCGAAAGTTCCCAGGATCACGCTACCCCACACTACCTACCCTTCCTTCTTCATACTCATTGTGCATATTCCATCGTTATCATGTGTATATTTATTTGTTGCTTTGGGGATGTCAACTCCAGGAAAGCAGAGATTTTTGTTCTGTTTTGCTCTCTACACCATCCTCTGCCCTTGGAACAGTGCTGGGAACACTGAATGGGGGTGCACAGCAAGGGTGTGTTGAATGAATGCCAGCTGAGTACATGAATGCATAACAAAACGGTTAGGGTAACAGCAGAAATAGGCCTTTATGAGCACGTCTGTGCACCAGCACTGCGCCCAGTGTTGAAAGACCCTGTCCTCTCCAGCTCTCCAGCATAGACAACTCCCAGAGTAGGAGAGGAGGCCATTGGGATTGCCTCTCACCTCACTGTTCTCCTGGAAGCTGTGAGGAGCAGGAGGTCACAGCACCAAACCTTCCGGATCTCCCCTGAGAAGCGGAAGCAGGAAGCACCAGTACAGGGTACAGCTCCCCTCTGCAGCAGGAGCAGATGCCTCAGGGATGGAAACTGCAGGGGAGAAGGCAAAGGAGAGCGGAGGAATGAGCTGGGCCCATGCTGAGCTCCCTGAGCTGCAGGGCCAGACTCACCCCAACTCACCCTTCTTTCATGTGTACAAGCCAATTGTCCCTTCGTTCCTCAGTCCAGCTGGCAGTGTCTTGTGGTTGCGTGCAGCTGGAAGCATCTTCATGGATCTGGCAGATACTGTTTGGTACCTGTGGGATCTCGGGGGTCATGGATCTTCCGTCCTCTCACTGGTCTGACAGAGTGAGGATTACCCAAGCTAAGGCCACTCAGGTGAAGGCACCAAGCCTAGTACCTGAAGTGGTTAGATGTCCCACTATCACCCCAGAAGGCATGACAACACAACAGAGAATGGAGGGCTAGGATTTCTGTCACAGGGAGAGGTACCCATCCATTTCTCCTCTCATGGGAACATTTAGATGCCTCTTTTCCCCTGATGTGTGTGTTGGTACATTGTTGACGTGTTTGCTTGCTGAGTTCTCCACTGGGCTTCCAGAATCCAGTAGACAGAAAGCTTAGTATTCTCTGTGTCTGGTGCCCACTATTATACCAAACTCAGAGCAAGTGTTTCATGGAAACTTGTTGAAACAAAATATTAACTTGTGAAAATGGCACTTAGAGAAGGAGAGAGATGCATGGTTAAATGTTAGGAAACACAGAATTGATTAACTAGGTGTCCGGAGTAAGCAAAGGACCAGGGGGACCAGAACCCAGATGAAAGTAATGACTTCAGCCAGGGAAGATTATAGTAAGCCGGATCCAGTTTCTGTCCCCGAATGACTGCTATCTGGTTTCTTTTAGACCACGCACACAGCCTGGCACTAAATATTTATCAATGATTACGACCTCAACAAACCCTAGAAGTCATGTTTGCATCTGAAAAAAAAAAAAAAACCAAACCCACAATGAACTTGCATCAGAAGGGTCTGGACTAGTGTATCTGTGCTTCAGATTTAACTGAATGTAACTTTCTAAAGAGACGTCTCTAACATGTTCCCATAGTATAGCTCTTCACTGGGAAACTCACACTGTGTGTGGAAGAGGAGCAGCCCCAACAGCGAAGAGAAACACAGTGCTGAAAGTCCCGAGTCGCATCCCTAAAAAGAGCAGTATGTGTCTTGACACTATGTCACTTTATTTTTAGAACTATGTCACTGTTTTGTCTTCACAGAAAGCTGTGTTAGGGGAACAAAGCGTGGATTGTTCTTCCATTGGAGCTTGGATTAGTCATGGGCTCGGTGATTTGGAGAAGGGCACATTTAACAGTGCCATTGTTTACAATCTGGGCAGTGCAGTGGTGTTCCAAGTGCGGGGAAACCCTGAGGCCTTGGAGATAAATGAGGCCCGAGAGCTACCCTTGCGGAAATTCTGTTTTTGTTACATCGCGGCAACTAATTGGAACTTGTCTATGATCAAGTTTAAGGAGAGGGAAGGCACATACATACCAGAGGACAAGTTCGTCTTGGGATTCTGTGCTTTTCAAAGTTTATTTTTACTTGTACATAGTGATTGCATCCATCGTGGGGAGCTGGCACCTTAATTCTTTTCACTTCCCCCTATTTCCTTCTGCACTTTAACTGCAGGGCAGCCCCTCCTGGGGTTAATCCACTTTGTGCCCAATTGCCCACATGGCCACCAACATTTTCCACTGCTGTGATTGTCCAGTGTTCCCAGGGACCCCACCCCATCCTAGGCCATATCTGGGAAATATGCTCCCCTTCTTGGAGCACTGAAATAAAAAGAACAGCAACACCCATGAACCTCCCTGAGCAAGCCCAAGATGAGCAGGTGTGTGAACTGGGCCAGGGATTCTCTCTGCACCTTTCTTTCTGTGCACTGGAAGATCTGTTTCTAATTTCACTATGCACAGGAAGTGGCTTGTGTGGCCAAAGGGAATTTAGATGTTCTTTGTCAAATCCTCCCACAACTCTCCTGCCCTCTTCTCTACTCTCTTCCAGTTGCCAAAGTGCCTGCAACAAGAAGGCATCCACTAGGGAGACAGAAAATACCGCAGCGTGATGCATGGTGAGCATTTTGCAGAGCAGAATAAAAGAAAGCAGCATGTCAGTGGAGAAAATACTGAGAAACCGTGAAGGCATTAACAAAGCTGTAGATTTGGTGGAAAGATCCTAGAGGGGTAGTGGACATCATTCTGGGGGCGCTGCTCATGTGACTGTCCTGGGAGGCTACTGAAGGAAGATACAGCCCGTCCCAGGTAAGGAGCTGGCTTCTACCAGTGTCCAGTGATGACAGAACACCTGCACTTCCCTGCTGTGTGCCAGGAGTGTCAGTGCTCTGCTAACTCCATCCATACAGCTTCTAACGATCTGAGACAACTCTTTCCGATCCCTACAACTATTATCTTAATTGCATAGATAGAGAAAGCAAGACTCAGAGAGATAAAGCTACTACTCGAGATTACATGGCTAGGACTCAAACATATGTCTGTCTAACTGACTTTGCTTGTAACCACGGTGTTCTTCCACTTTCTTAGTAGATAGAAACTAGAAACTGATAGCGGAACCCATCAATGATGCTGTGTGATCTGTTGTGTGTATATTGCTTGTGACGGCAAGTTATGCAATATGGCTTTTATTCAGAGTGCTCCGACTCAATTATTTTTAAAAATCCTTTGTCCTTCCATAAAATATACCTGTAAAGCAATACCTACAATAATTCTGGAGATGAAAGACAAACATAAATTTTCAGCAAGTAACTGGATACCATAAAGATTCGAACATTGCTGATTTTCAAAAGAAACAACTAGAAACTCAAGAACTGAAAAATGCAATAATGAAAATTAAAGAGCCAAAGGATGGATTTAGCAGCAGTAAAAAGTTCAAAACTATGGGAGAAAGGTACTTAAATATACAGGAGGTTTAGCATTCACTTAATTGGAGCTGTGAGGGGAAAAGAGAAAGGGCAGAGGTCATAAGCTATTTCACTGCCTAAGTGTACGCTGGGTCTTTATATGTTTCCTTTTCTGAAATCAGGATGCTTAGACTTGAAGGCGTTTTAGCTTTACTAAAGCAGGGCAGCAGTTACTGATTATCACAGCCTGTGTATTTATCAGTCTCTAACACGGAGCCATGACGGTCATTATTTTGCAAGAAAATCCCAGGGACGATAAGGAGGCACCCTTTTTTCTCTCTGTATGAAATAGTTATGGCAAGGGGAAGTTACTACTGCAAATCCTCTACAAAGTCAGAGCCCATGGCTTTTAAATCCCTTGTGGAATCTTTGAGGAACTGTTCCACACAGACAGCAGCCAAGCAGTGATTCTGAGGGTTGGACTTTCCTTGTCACTGAGATGGAATATCTGTCCTCCAGTTTAAAGGAAGAGAGGTTGATTTTGGCTCACAGTTTGGAAGTTTCAGTCTGCCCCTGGTGTGCAGAAAGACGGTAGGACACAGCCTAGGAAAGTTGTTCACATCACAGTGACCGGGATAGTCAAAGGAGTACCTCAGGAGGGAGATAAACCCTTCCAGGTCAGCCCCCAGTGACACCCTGTCCCAACCAGACCCCAGCTCCTAGCCACGGGTCCACCGTAATCCAATCACCTTCCAAATGCTTAACACTTTGGGGGCCATTTTAGATCTAAACTGTAAGATTCTTTGTGGGAATAAGTTTTAAGAATACTGTGTAGGCAACCTATTTGGGTGTATTTTCATCGTTGGGTGCTATGATGATTAATTTTATGTATCTACTTGTCTGGACTATGTGGCCAAGATACGTAATAGAACATTAATTCTGGATGTTTCTGGAGGATTGTTTTCAAACTTTGAGGAAAGCAAATTACTTTTCACAGTTGACATGGGCCTTTCCAATCCATCAAAGACCTAAACAAAAGAAAAATCTGGCCACCTCTGAGCAAATGAGAATATACCAGTGTCTTTCTCTGGACTAGGACTGTATCTCTCCCTAGAGTCTCCAGGCAGTCAGCCACCCCATTAGACTTTGAACTCACCAAGACTTCACATGTACATGAGCTGATTTCATAAAATATATTATTTCCCCCTTCATTCATATGTGTGTGTGTGGGGGGGCTGATTATCACAGCCTGTGTATTTATCGGTCCTATTCCTATTTATCCGGAGAAACCTGAGTAATACAAGTAGGAACTGTGTTATATATGTATACAGTATAATTTTTTTCTGCTAAAAAATAATAGCAAGTGTAAGATGATTCTAAAATGACAAGAATATATTTGAGTTAATTTACTTGGCTATATAAATTATTGTTGCCAGTACATTTGATGATTCTGTGAACATAATTAAAATATTTTATTTAAGAGATAATGGTTGAAATATTCCTTAACTAATAATTTCAATCTATAGGTTTCTTGTGTTCTGTATATTCTAGGGAGGAGAAAAAAGAGGAAGAAAGAAGGAAAGAAAGAAAGAAAGCCACAAAGGGTCTAACCCCAGAGGAACGAGGTTATCTTAAATAGTTACAGTAGTGCTGATACTTTTATAGAGAAAATGATGCCATGATGTACTTGAAATGCTTGCCAAGCCATAATTCTACAACCTGTAAAGCAGTCATTGAGAATAAAAGCTGGGAGCCACTGTGGTTACCACATGGTAGCCCGCCCCGTGTCCTCCAAGCTGTACTTTTATCTGGCTTTTTCCTCTTTTAGTTGGCCCAAACTCACTCTGCAGAGCCAGTTCTTCTTCATTTTTACTTTTTTCAAATAAACATGGACACTGCTAAAAAAAAAAACAAAAACCAAACAAAACAGAACAAAAGTGGTTTTAGACAGTCTCAGGTAACAAAACCTCACAGAATTCACAATAAAATCTGTTTAAAGTTGTTTTTTTTATAAATTCAAGTCAAATGAGGAGTCTCTGGAACCATCTGGGAACTACAGGAAGAAAGCAATCAAAATGCAAGATGATGGAACTCAGTCCACAGAAATGTGCTGTGCAATGGTAGCAGTTCTGTTTGAGGGTTACCATAGAGCAAACTCAACAGGCAGCAGAGAGGAGAAGAGGAGAAGGGTGAAAAGTGGGTGGGGTCTTGGTGTCCTCTGGCCGTATTTCCTAGTGTAATCTCCAGTGGGAAAGAAGGACACACATGGGAACTGATGGAGAAATGCAACAACATACAAAATCCCAAGGTAAGTGACAAAGAGGGAGAATAGAGAGGCAAGACAAATAGGAAATGTTAGATTAAACCAATATGCGATGGTACCTATATATGTAGCAATTTAAAGCTCAAATGCGCAACAAATAACAGTAATACTGGTTTCAGAGGCTCTCAAGGGCCAGCATAGCGAAGGCCTCAAAGTTATGGGCTGGACGGATACTGGGTATAGGTTTCCATCCTCAGTCAAACTAGTAAGGCCAATTCAGATGCTTTAGGATAAATAAGAACTAAGTATGTTTACCATTCACATCACTGATTCAAAAATTACTCAGAGAGAAACAGTAGCAAAAAAAAAAAAGTCCAAGCAAATAGAATAACATGAAATACAATAAACAAACAGTGGCAGCTGGGTATAAACAAGATGTGAACAAAGACATAGAATGAAAATAAGAAGCGCTGCTTGGAAGATCCCTCGTCCAATGGCAACATTTTAATGAAGAGCGTTGTTTATTTTGCCCAGAGGAAATCTGGCAAAGGCTGTGCAGACTTTTAGTTTTTACAAGTAGAAGGGAACACAACTGGTGCCTGGTGGGTAGTGGCCTACACAGCTCAGGAAAGCTCTGGAACAAAGCAGGATCGGGGCCCAAAGCCCAATAAGCCCGGCTTGAGCAATTCTGCCCTCCAGCATACATTTCCTTAGATCAAACCAGGTTACTCAGTTCTGTATCAATGACATTCATACTCATAGCAAAAACACAATAGTAATTATGATGATTACAATACCAAGAGCTGTCAGGATTTTGCAATAGAATAAAACACATCCTATAATAATATAACTAAGAAAGATCGATGCTGATGGCAAGATGGATGGATATGCGTGGTGCCCATCTCTTGGGGAACTTTTGCTAAACTACAGATTAATAAACTCCTAGTAGGTTTCTCCCATTGCCTAGAAACTTAACATTTTTCCTTTTGTTGGTGGTGATTCGATACTTCAGCAGGCAAAATTACACAGGAAAAGCCTATTGATCATTTATTTTACGTGTGTCATGATTAACTGCAGACAAAAACCACCAGCTGTATATCACCGAAGCCTCCTTTTTTAGTTTCTAATAACTAGCCAGCAAGAAATAATGCTGAAATACGTCTCCCCTTAATTGCTTCCTTATGGTTGTTTTTCTTGCCCTTTTGAAGAATGAGAGGCTTTTGATTGCTTTGCATTTTGATTTTATATTTGTCTCTTCTCTGGTTGGAATTCCTCTAAGGCCAGAGTTCTGCTCACAAGGCCATGCTGATGTGAGAACACTCACGTATGCATTAATTTTCTAAAATTCAATGATCACGTACTATAGCTGTCTCCTTGTAAGGGCTAGGGTCAGGTGGTATTTAAGCCATACAGTCTGACTGGAGCACTTCTGAGAATGCTTTTGCTTTTTTGAGAAAAAGAGGTACAGCTGGGAAGAACATTGCACTTTTACCCCCCCCCAACACACACACACTTTTTATCTTTCCTTGAACATAGAAGTGGTCAGAAAAGAAAGAAAGAAAAACCAAAAAACAGAAACTGGAGAACTGCAAAGAAAACACCCCCTGAGTAGTGCTGAGTGGAAGAGCAAACATCAGTAATGTCTCAGTCCCCAGCTACGCGAGGAAGCCAGGCCTTCCTTCAGCTGTTGGAGCCGGGTATGCTCTGCTCTCCAGCTGCAGGCATTTCTGACTAACATAGCGTGTACAGACAATCAGGAACTGGCTACTTCCCAATGGCATTATCACGTCCTTGTAATAAAGGTTAATGATCCTGGATGGCAGATTTTATATTAAGCGTAAGTGGTAAATTGGCGACAAGACGTCACATTTTTGCTTTCAAGAACCAAACTAGAACTGATGGAGCAAAGTTTCAGTGGCTCAGATTTGGATCCAACATAAATTAGAACTTTCAAAAAATTGTACTATTCCATTAGTGGCATGTGTCAACTGGCAAGGAGTTTGGTTTCTTGTTCATTAAAATTTTTCAGGAAGAATTAGGAATGCCATGTAATAGATTCCTGCACTATATGTAGAAGAGATGGAGAGAATCTCATAACATTTCTTCTTGCCCTAAGGGTCTAACATTAATTTCCAACAATGAGAGCCTGTGATACTGTAAGAAATAAATATTTGGTGTTTGTTTCTGGCACAGAGCTTCTAAAGCTCTTGGAATTTCCTAAGTGCTAAGAGCAATGCATATGAATGGAAGATATTTTATTGTTCATAACAAACCCCTTTCAACCACACCTGAGTTTAGTTTAATGAGGTGAGTTTTGGAAAGTCCCAGATAACCACAGGATGGAGGGAGGGCTGGTTGCCAGGGAACCAAACATGTGATTAGAGGGGTGGGTTGAGGACCTGGAGACAGGCAATCATCAATAGCCAAAGATTTAATCAGTTGTGCCTATACAGAGTCCTCTATAAACACTCAGGAGGGTGTGGACAGCTTCCAGGTTGGTGAGCATGCAGGGGCCGTGTGTCCGTAAAGGTATGTGTGGTCTCTGCTCTCCCTCTCTCTCATCTGGCTCTTTGCATCTCTTCCACTTGAGTCTTTCCGAGTTGTAGCTTTACAATAAGTGGGTAAATATGAGTGTTTCCTTGAGTTCCTTGAGCCACTAGCACATGATCAAACATGAGCAGGGAGATCACAGGAACCCCCAACTTGTAGCCAAGATGCACAGATGGGTGGGTAATGTGGGGATCCGCTCCTTGTGACTAGTGTCTGAGGTAGGAGATGTCTTGAGGGATTGAGCCCTTAAACTGTGGGCTCTGCACGAATTCCAGGTGGTTAATGTCAAAACTGAATTATAAGATATCTAGTTGGTGCCCTGAGAGCTGGGGAGATGATTAATGTAGGGAAACCTTCCACCATGTCCAACTTCTACTGTGTCAGAATTGAAGTGTAGAGGGTGTAGTCAAGGGAGTATTTAGACTACAGAGAAATAGGAATTTGCCTTCTGAGAAAACAGAGGAGTTTCCATAGAAGGTTAGAATAAAAAATGCTTCAAATCCAAAACTTTAAAATTAGTAATACCCCAAAATTAAATGACCAGAGCACTTCAATTCCGCTATTCTAATTGAGATTACAGGATGGAAATTATAGCAATTTCACCAGACTTCCACTCCTTAAAATGAAATACATTATTTACATACAATGTGTGGTTATTTTTTTCTTTTCTCTATCAGTCAATAAGCACAAGAAAATGGAACTTAGTAAATGATCTAGATCCTTAAATATATTGACAGGATAAATTTACATAGGGCCAATCAAAGCTGCCTGCCAGATATGTTAGATGAATTTTAATTCGGCACCTAAAAGGAATTCTGCACTCTTTAGCTAAAAATACCCTGTAAACAATTATAGTTATAATCCTAGGTGATTATTTTATAATCTTGACATTATAAGAAAGTCTAATGTTAAGATGTGAATTTTTAAAATTTCAACAAAGGTTAAAACACATTTTTTAAAATGAGAGTCTTGTCAAGAATAGCCACAGAGCCTTCTACCCACACAGGGGGAAATGGCATACACCTCTCCAGTTCTTGACTCACTCTGTACCTGAGAGAGACACAACGTGTGACCCAGGCCGCTCCAGAAAGATGATCGCAAGAAGTGACTTTTTCATTGCTAGTTAAAAACTTCCCTGTGCTATTTGTACCAGGTTTGAACTGTGTTACCCAAGATTAAGCAGTTTGATTCCCTCCAGAAATGCCAGCGTGAACTGTATTTGGGCCTCTGATTAGATTTTCGAAGCACAGGCAAACACAGGATCAGCTGCTGTGTTGGGTGTTGAGGTCCAAGAGTGAAGAAGTGATCTAGGACTTGACAGGCCCCATCTAGTTGCCACGAATATCCCACAGCTAAAATGTAATGGAACCTGAAAATACCAGTGCCTGTTTTCCCTTTTACATGAAAGTGTTTCGGTCACTTTCTGAGACACTAGCAACTTAAAGGTCAGAGGGTGCTTTGGCACGCAGTTTTAGTGCTCAGTTGGCCATCTGGGGTGCAGGCGAAAGGGTATGGCAGAGGAGATCTGCTCACAGCATGGCGGTCAGGAAGGAGCTGGGAGCAGTAAAGCCTGCTAAACCACATCCCGTGTCGCATCCCTTTGAACCAAACCCACCTCCCAGCAGCTCACTTGTTCCATCATCTCCCAAATGTAGGAGGATTTGGGGGTCATTTCAGACCTAAACCATAACACAGTGGTTTCTGCCAAATATTTGCAGTAGCACAAAATTAGTAATGGTTTGATTTGATCTGATTTTAAAGAAAGAGCATACATGACATTTTAAAACTCTGTATAGAAGTTAAATTTACAATAAATTCAAAATGGAACTTTTCAAAGTCTGTGATTGCCTAATAAATATTTATAACAAGTATTTTTCTGCTTGGCCTTTTGTTTTCATCTAAGATATAGATAGTTTCGCTATTTGCTTCAATGCTGCCGTTTCATCTACTTTGACATTGTTACCAGTCAGAAATGCTTCAGCAGTATGCAGCCATGGATAGCCTGCTCTGCTCTTTCACAAGCAGACAATGTTTGAATACAAAGTATCTCATTTGCTACAGGTGGAAAAATAATCCTATAACCACCTTCATGGATACAATAGTCTAAAGAGTTGATTATTCAGAAACAAAGTTCCCCTCCTTCAACTCTTGCAATTTTCTTTTCTTTTCTTTTTGTCTTTTTCTTTTTTTTTATCGGTACCAGGGATTGAACTCACGACTGCCTGCTTGCAAGGCAGGCGCTTATGCCGCTGAGCTAAATCTCCAGCCCCCAACTCTTGCAATTTTCTAATGGTACTTCCAACTGAAAAATATTCTAAATCCACTTTCATTGCTGAATCATGTTAAGTTATGCAATATTTTATTCCATTCCATCTGGCATTAGACAATATGCTAGAAGGTAGAATCTCTAATTATTATTTGAATGTATGTTTTAGGTGTAAGTAAACATATTTTAAGGTACTGTCTATAACTGAGTATCTATCTTGCAAATGTGTCCTTTTGCTGACCACTAAAAGGTCAATGTTTGTGACACTCATTGTACTAAGCGAGCTTTTCCCAACAGGAATGTTAAAAATTATTGGCATTCATTTGAAGAACTTGTTAAGCTTTTAAAATTTTGTATCAGCGAGTAACTGGAGTATGCCTTGAAGCAACTTCTGTTTACAGACAGTCTGTAAGATACTCAGATATCACTGGGATGTGTTTACAGTTTATAGAAGAATTAAATATTAAGTTCTTTTGGGTGTGCATTTCTAAATGAGCATTAAACAAACTGGGGAAATTTTCATATCTAGCACATGCCAGCTGCGTGATGACTTTCACCTTCCATTCACAGCTGACTTGCAGTGGCATAGGATTTTCTAGGAGTGATGAAGGCCTGGCTGGGAATGTTTATTGTGCAAATGAATTTCACCTGCACCATCAACAGTACTGTATTGGGCGGATGAGCAATGATGTTGAACGGCTGGCTGACAGATGGAGTGTTGAAATGACAGCCATCGCCTCCCACTACCCTGGGTTAAAAATGAACATCTGATCGGGGAAAGTCAATGAACTTACCCAGTACCTACAGGAGAGGTTTGACGCCATGAGTTGGTGTCCAAAATTGCTCTTTCTGGGAGGGGGAGGGGATCAATGGGCAGAGTTTTGTTGAATTCTGAATAAACCCACAAGTTCCTCCTTGTGCCGTATCTCCTGCTGAATTACACAGGCTTGTGGAAGCTGCTTCCCCCAAACAGGGGCCGCTGCAGGGAAGCTAACACTTACACGCACAGGGGTTTGCTTCAGCTAGTTCCCAAGGCCTGTCTTTTCAAATCTTCCTGTGACACAGAGAGCAGAAAGGGTGTGTTTTTGGACAGTCTGAAAGATCCTCAAGGGCTTGGGGTGTGACTCCATGGTATAGTGTTGGTTTAGGATGCAGGAGGCTCTGCATTCTGTTCCAGCCACCACCCTCCCCTTGGGGAAAAAAAAATCTTCAAAGTATTTAAGAGAGTGCTTTTCAATGGCTGGGTACCACAAGCAGCTAATTAGCTAATTAGGCTTTTTGCCACCGACTCAAAGCAGAAAAGGTAACTCTGTCTAAAAGGCACGGTGCTCTCATTATGGGCTTTGGAAGCAGGAGCTGAAACCATTGACTGTCAGTACTCGGCAGCAGAGGCAAGTACCGATTGCCTGCATGATTTATACTCTAGTGGGAAAGTCTCGGGGTGGCTTCATCAAGTCCAGCCAAACAGACGCCTCTGGCCAGAAGCATTAGCATTAGTTAGAAACTGACTTTGGAAAAGGCCATATGAAAAATGGCCAAGATCACAGATCCCCACTGCTGTGATCAGTGCAGGACCCTCTGCCTTTTCCCACCACATGAGCCCTTCCGCGGCTTCCCTTGAGCGTGAGCCTCACAGTGGCAGTGGAATTCTGCAACTATTGTGGAATTCTGTGACCAGAATCATGGAAAGAATTAAGTTATTGGTGAACTAAAGTCCATCAAATACTAGAAAACATGGAAGGACAGTGGTAGTGGGTAAAAATCAGTGCAATTTTATACGATACAAAGGTGAAGATAGAAATGTAAAAAGCATACATTACAGTAAAGTAAAATATGGAAGAGGGGCAGCATGGATTGTAAAATTTGTGTTTGAGCTGGGATGGAAGTTGGAGAGCACTCAGCAGTCATATGCATGGAGTGGACGCTACAGTCTCCGGTCACTTGTGCATAGAGAGGGATTTAACTCAGAAAGTTGGAGGTGGTTTTTTTGTACATTGATATCAAGATCTATCTATTTCAAAGAGGAGGAGCAAGAGCGTAGAGGGCTCAAGGGGTCACCATCACACCATGAAAAGGAAATTTCAGTTAATTATGGAGACTTTCAATGTGGCCCATCTTTCAGAGGGGGATTATGCGAGGGGTGGTGAAAATACACAGTGAACATTTATGTGCCAAAAACCATATTTATAGGAAAAGACATGCTGTGCAGCCCCTCACAATCCTGCCGGCTTGGAGCAATCTGTCCACTGCTCTTGCCACTTTCTGCAGCATCTCTGAAGTCCTCTTTCAGGAGTGTCTGCAGTGGTGCTGCCCTGGCCGCCCTGACGTGCCGAATGACTAATAACGTAGTCCTTCCCTGGTCATTTACCACTGGAGAGGCACAGGCTGTGCACAACCCAGGCCCGGAGGACAGGATAGGGGAGGATGCACCGAGGTACTGGCAAGAGCTTGCCTTGGCGCTGGGGGCGCTCGGCAGCAGTGTCCACCGCGGTTTGGGTCATGCCTTGGAAAGAGGCTCAGAGAAAGCGCTCTAGAGCTGTTCAGACAGCAGTGGGAATGATGGGATGAGGGAGCTTGAGCCACAGGATGGCTCCCCAGGGGGGTTCGCGGCAACGTGTGATCGAAAACACAGTGAACACTACCGCTTCTTTCCAGTGGAAAGGTAAGCTCTTATGGAGCAGCTGTTACACATTTGCAATTTAACTTCGAGATCAACAGATAATTTAAAATAAACTATATTCACGAATGCTAATCATTTAAGATTAAAGTTTTGTTTTATTATTTATTTTTGGGATACCAGGAACGAACTCAAGACCTCGCACTTGCCAGGTAGGCGCTGTGCTGCTGAGCTAGATCCCCTGCAAGATTAAGGTTAAGGTTAAATCTAGTCAGTAACCATTTCAAAATGCAAATTTGCTCCTCTGAAAATTTCGCGTTTTGGGTGTGGTCTTGTCCAGCTGTAACCCTGCTTATGCACCGAATACCTCCTTCGGCCTGTGTTTCTTGGCCTGATTGCATCAGCAGTGGGCGTTTTGGGAACACGCGTGGTGTGCGCTCCTGCGGTCTCACTTGGTGTCGGGCGCACTGAGCTCTGTGCGCCCCAGAGGAGCTCACTGGGGAAAGATGCGTCCTCCGTGCAAGCACCAGGCCGGTGTCCAGGACTGCGTGCTGAGGAGCGGGCTCACACCGCCGTGGCTGCGTGCGTGGGTTCCTTCCAGGGCAGGGACAGGCACCCTTCTCTCCCTGCCACCACGCGCCTGGGGTGCGGGCTGAGGAAATGGATTCTGAGCTTCCCGCTCCCCTGCCCTTGGGCCCGCATGCGAAAGTACTGTATCAGCATATCCTTCAACTCATGTTAAAAAGCAGAGAAGCACGCTGTTTAAAAAGTGTCACTCTACAAAAACCACACTCTGAATCAGAGAAGAATCCAGATACAGCCGACCTGTCTATAGAAACAGGCACCTGTCTACCTGTACACAAGCTCTTCCCTTTTCCTTTTCCCTTTCTCCGCCTGTTGTACTTTGCTTTTGAGCAGTTTGTTTTCACTGTTTGATCTTCATGCCTAGATCTTGTAATCTGAACGACTTTAAAGAATATGTAAAATATTGAGTGCTAATTTTCTATTAGTTTTGAAATTGGTTTTAAAATTTTTTAAATTTTTAAAATTAAAAACAAAGTACAGCCTAGAGACAAATTTCCCATGATGAATGTGATCATTATATATATCTAAACACAGTGAACTTAAAAACAAAGAAACAAAACCTAGTTTTTTTTTCTTTTAGGTCTTAACAAAAATGAGTAAGGATGGGTAGTTAGCTTTCATGCACTGAGATTGCTTTAACCTGGTAAGTAAAAGGACTTTCGACTACGTTCTCTCGGATCCCTACTGCCACCACTCCAGCCTCTAATCTTAATTTGATAGCATGTTATCATTCAAACTATGGTCTCAAGGGCATTACACCTCTTTAAGATTTTGCATTAAGTTAAAAAATGGGCGTTTATTTGAGGCTGCTAAGCATGTTAACAAGGCTGTGAAATACTCCACTGAAAGAGAAATGGAAGGACTTTTCAAACTACAGAAAGATTGGGTTAGTTATTGTCATAATAGTATTTATGTTCACTTAAACATGTACAAAGACAAGCACGATTTTAAATGTGGATGAAACAGCAAACTAATGCTTTGGAACACGAAGCCTGCTGGAGGGTCGGAGCCTGAAGGGACTACTGTATGAAGATTATCCTCGCTCACTACTTTCTCAGTCAGACAGGAAACAAACGATAAAACTCAAACCACTGAAAGGTTTAAAATGCTGCCATTTGTCTTTCAGTAGGGTTGTTTGCTTTTGTGTGAAGGTTCTGATGCTACACAAAATTAAAAGTGCATTCAAACAAATATTGGTTGCATTTAGCAGAAAAGGAGGCTGACGCGGGCAGGTGAACGAGGTTATAGTAGAATTAAGCTGTAGGTCCATGTAATTCCATTAGCAGCAGGAATGAGTTAAAATATTCTCTCATTATTATAAAGAAACCTATGAATTATTTGCAGACTTGGTTCTGGTATCCTTTGTCTTGATCTAATCTGAAATATAAATATATAGAACCCACACTGAATAATAGCATGTGCAAGGGCTAGTAATGAGACAGAAAAGTCAAACACTTTAAAATCTACATCTTTAATGTATCAAGTAGCAAGGGACAATATTAGTATTTTATTCATTACCGACATTTAAATAATATTTACAACAACTTTATGGACAGCACTTATGTACATTTGTAACACCAGGTACTTTTAGGACAGACAGTCCCAGTGAGTAGACTGAAGTGTGGGAATGTAACAAAGACTGGTACGTCTTGGACCATAATTTTACCCCTTCTAAATTCTCTTTAAAAACAAACAAGGATAATTTATATCACTATTGTTTTCTTAATCATCCTCAACTTGTTATAGCATCTTCTTGTTATAAAAGTGAGCAGACACGAGGCTGAATTAGGAATCCTAAAGGGTAACAAATACTGCAGAAACTTAAGACATAACAGCTTCTGTTGAAATTTTCTGTTTACTCAAAGTATAGTTTTCATTTTCTGCTTGCTGAAGACTTTTGGGTAAACAGCTTTAGAGGGTCTTCTTCAAGAGTTTTAAACATACTTCTGGGAGCAGCTGACAAACCCCTTTCAAAAGCAGGCTCGTTTCATCGTCCTTAACTTTGAAGTCACTTATGTTAGATTTCCTTTTGAAATATTTCTTCCGAATTTCCTAACCATGTTCAAGTTTAGTTTATGGATGTTTTTTTTGTGTCCTAGAGAAAAAAAGATAAAGAAATGTAGTACAAGACTAGGAACCAGTTTTCAACATTCATTCAACTTACAGAAATTTATTGAAAATTACAACCAAAGGAAAGAACATTTACTCTTGAAATATAATTTACATACAGCAAAGATACTTTACACCTTGGGCTTTTAATTTGATCACCAAATTCCGTGCCTTTGCACGTGCAGTTTTCAGACAGTCCTGAGAAAGTGCTACACTCATTCTGCCTTCCCCTCCCTGTTTCTTGTATCACGGGTCTTTTTCATTCTTTGGGTTTTTTCCATGCGAGTTTCACACTGTGACGATGGTCCTGGAGTCCAGCAAGTGCCACCACAAGCTTTTCTAACTGCTGGTTTTCTGGTCACATTAGACTTTAGTTTTGGAGAGGCACAGTTTCTTGATACCGTTTTTATTGCTCTAACTGCTCAGTTAACAGTAGTGGTCTTTTTTCCCCACTGATGACGCTTTTGTTTGCCTTTTTTTAGCTGAAGCGTTAGGCGACCTGGGCAGGGGTGCCGTGACCCCAGCATTCTGGGAGGCTGGGGCAGGAAGACCGCAAGTTCAAGTCCAGACTGAGCAACTTACAACTGCCTAAGCGCCTGTCTCAGAAAAGGGCAGGGATACAGGTCAGTCAGTGTGAAGGCCCTGAGTTTAAATGTTGGTACCACCAACAAGAACCAGGGAGAACACCTTCTGAAGGGAGTAGTCTCCATTTTACCTTTCTAGCAATTTCTGATACATGTATATTCGGGTATTTTTCTTTTCTTTTTTTTGGTCTTTTTTGTTTTTATCGGTACCAGGGATCGAACTCACGACTGCCTGCTTACAAGGCAGGCGCTTATGCCACTGAGCTATATCCCTAGCCCCTCGGGTATTTTTCAATGAGATGATCTAATACATATTATCTTCTAGTCACTCCTTCTCAGTGTTCCTTTATTCTCGAAAAGCAAAACCCTGGATAAACCTCCTGTTAGCTTTGTCTGTCTTTGGCAAGCTTAGTATTCTCTACCACATTTTTCTCCACAGTATTTTTTAACTTTGCTTTAATAAAAAATTGACTAAGCCATTCCTAGACAATATAAAACCAAATCCTATGATTTGAGAATCTTCCTAAGTTTATTATTTAACTGCAGAGTTAGGACATTCTGAAAGATTTTAGAGGAGCCGAAAGGGGCAGCATCACCCACACCGACTACAGATACAGTGCCCCATCATGGAACCCGGAATGTCAAACCGGATCACCATTCATTTTAGTATCCGGCTATTTGACTCTTATATTTGAATAAGAGGTATTTACACTGAACTTAAGGTAAACAACTGCCCCTGGCTACTACGGGAAGTAAACGGCAGAGTTTTGAGGAATTTTATGCAATTCAAACGGCATTATTAGAAAAAAAAGGAAAAAGCGTTTCCACGTTACTCATGGAAACAAAATCTCACGAGACCTGCATGCCAGGCGCTGTGAGTTCCTTGCGAAGGAATCACATTGACTCATACAGTGTTTGCCTTTGTGTTCGCCACAAATCCAGCACCAGAGAATGCTCGGTAAGCAGACTCTTTCTGAACCAAGTCTTTGGAGCAGATCGCAGACAGAGTTTTGCACATTACAATCTGGAAACTGGTGGGCAAAAGGGGCCTCTCCATCAGCTGCAGGGCCTCTTCGGTCACTCCCACATGGCGGTGAGAAAACACCGTCAGCTTCATGGTTCTCTTCTTCAGCGTGTCCATGAGTTACCATCACTGGGTACAAACAGCACCAGTACAGTAATTCCACAGATAAGTCACAGGCCAAATCAGGAGAGCAGGTGAGGAGGAAAACTACCAGTCTACCAGTCGGTGTAGTTTCTACAGTACACTTAGCTATCTGACTAAGTAACACATTTGACTCCTGGCCAAAGTATTCTCCAATTCTATAGTATGGAGCAGCACAGGTAACAAAAGGAACAGAATGCATAGCTGGGGAACGTGGTTCTGAGTCCTAGCGCCACGGTGACCCTAGAGCAGTGTTTCACATGCTGGCCTCCAGTTCTCGTATCTGTAACATATGGGCAATCACACTTGCTCTACCGTACAATAAAGGCAGGAAGTGGAACCTCAGTGGGGACTTTAAGAAAACACTGTAAAACACAAGTATGACTTGTATGTTAGATAATCCTGTCATCAACACATCAGCAGCTGCGACTTACGTATGGTTGGTCTGTTTTCTTGTAAGACCCTCTCACTTGAATTGTCTCGTCGAATACGTTTGGCAAATCCATGATTTTCTTCAGCAGGAAAGAGATTACTTGATGTGGAACTGGAGGGAGAAAGTTACGATTTTATTTTTAATTAAGCACTTTTTATATCTTTAACTGCTATTCATGCTCTACATGCAACTCTCATAAAAACCACAAATCCGAGGTTTGGAAACAGGAGGCACTGTGTCTTTTCAGGTGGATACAGGGACCAGAGGTATATGCCAGGGGGCTGCAGCTGGGTCCCTGCTGCAGTGTGAGGGTCACTGCGACCTGGAGAGTGGATGGCAGCCCATGCCCACAGAGGCTGAAAACCTAGGCTCTTGTTTATCGGTTTGAAGTGAAAACTCTAATGTGGGGGATGTGGACACTGGGGATGATCTGGAAGTCCATTTTTGAATTAAAATGCAGTATTTTATAATAAAATGAAAGACTGTTATAATTACAGTTCTTATAATTATAGAAACTGGAAAGCATAACCTGTTTTTATTAGGTTCACCTTCAGAACAGTAGCCGGGCACACACTGTGGTCAAGAGGTCAAATTCTAACACCACTTGGAGGCCACGTCGGGGAGAATACCACTCTTGTACGCTAATCACCAACATCAGGGATTCTCTTTCTTTGGTTGCTGAAGATACCGTGTGACATCTTACAAACTGACGCTGACCTGACTGCCAGTGACTGTCACCACCGAGGGCTCCCTGAACTGGGACACCTTCCTCCCTGGCACTTTGATCATGCTGTGCGCCAGCACGAGTGTGTGCTTGCGGGACGGGGAGACGGGTGAGCCACGCGCTCAGCCAGTCAGAAATGCCAGCTTCTGAGCATGCCGAACATGGAGGAAGAGAACAGGAGACACACGTGCGGGCTCCAAAGCCCTCCGGAGGAGTGCTCAGTGTGCACCACGGATTCCCGACGCGGCTCCGCTCAGAGGCGCGCAGGACGCCCCACCAAGTGGCCACAGGGTACAGAGGGGTGTGAGGAAATATCCAACTGCTGACGTTCTCTACCCCTGGATGCTCCTCAAGGGCTAAGTTCTACTGTGATTTTTACACACTGTTGTTGAAGTTATTTATTTACTTATTTTTTGGAACTGGGGATTGAACTCATGACCATGGGCTTGCAAGGCAGGCGCTTATGCCACTGAGGTAAATCCCTGGCTCTTGAAGTTATTTCTTCAAGGACACAGATCACTGTCACTAGCTACTTTTGATAAGAGATAATAAATTTATAATAAATTTGTCTTTATTATTTTACATATGATTTTTTACTTTGGTTAATTCAAAGACTTCACTTTTTACTTAAAGCATACTTTTATTTGAAAATTAAGTTTCTGAATAAATCCATTTGATTAAAACTCATACTCAAGACAAAATAAGTTGCTTATTTACATAAGTCTAGTACAAGGATATATTTTTGGGATTTAGATAAAATAACGTACTGATGAAATGTTTGTAACACATATCAATTTAAAATTATAAAATTTAAATTGTTAAAGATGATATTGATAAGAAATCTAAGGATTCTTCCAACTATGTATAAAATACTTTTCTGTAACTATTAAAGAAGTAAACTTTTGCTTCCTCATTTTTATAGAATGGTTCTAATTAATAAACAACACATCTCATATTCTTTCAGCTGAACGCAAATTTCCAGCTGGAATAACTAGACAATGAACAACAACAAAATCAAAGAACCAAATAAACACAAATAAGCAGAAACCCAAAACTTTGATTGATGTAAAAAAAAATACCCACTAATATACATATATTTAGTTGGTCAATGAACTTATTCAGAATGATCTATTTCAGTGATATTCAACACATTGTTAAGATTAAAACTCGAATACTCGCAAGATTAAATAGCAAGAAAAATTGCTAAGATTTTGCACTACTTAGTACTTTTAGAGTACTTTTTTCCAGAGGGGGGGAAAATGATGTAAGATTATACATACATGAAAACTTCTCTTTATTTTTAAAAACAGAATATATACTCCAAATAAATGTATGTATTGACATAATGCTGCTTTGTGGAAAATACCAGTTTCTTTCAATCCCATATAGATTTAATTGGGGAAAAGGAAGATTAAAAAAAGTAATTATGTACATTTGTAATCTCTTTTAACCTTCCTTAATGGCAGGATCTAATTATTGGTACCAGAGGGAATGTAAGAGTAATTAATAGGCTATGAAAAAATCAAGTGGCTTGCTTTATGTGTCCTTTAATATCACAGTGTAAGGCCTTTAATTCACCTAAGCCACTCCAAATATACTACCACACCAGATACTTCTTGACAAAGAATTATGTGATTTGCTAGTGACAAGTTTACATTTGAAAATTATTTTTAGCTGCTGTGCCTGCCACATCCAGTAAATACAACAGAGGAAAGACATTCATCAGTGGGCTGAGAGACAAAACTGACACAGCACACTTTAGAGGCTGGAACCGAGGACGGTGTCAGCGAGGCTCGTTCCTGAGCCTCACCCAGGAGCCAGGCTCCCCACAGTTTACACCCGCAATTTACAAAAATACTCGTCTCTCTCCAGCCACGGGAGACTACTGCAAGACCACTAGTGGGGAATCCAGAATGCTGAACCTAGCTAGCATAACTCAAGTGCTGTCCTGCTGGTCCGTGTTTATGATAAACTTTTACCCTTTCTTTAAAGGAAGTGGCGTCCAGCTTCTCCTTGGCATTTTTAGTTGCCAGCCTCACTAATTTTTGGCTCCAGGCAAGCAGCTCAGTGAAGTAAGGGTTACCTGAGCGAGCACTGCACTACCTGGCAGCTGATCTGATACCAGAGACCCAGCTAAGGAGTGGGAAGAGGGGCCACTCTGGCAGCCACATGGGGAGGGACAGCGGAAGATTTCTGTGTACCTCTCAGAGTGACCACTATCGGTCAGACTTCTGAACCCAATATTTCTGGAATTTTCCACTGAATATTTTCCAGCCTTGGTTGCATGTAGGCAACTGAAACTCCTGAAAGTGAAACCATGAACGAGGAGGGAGGCTACCAAGCAAACCCTTGGATGTTATGCAAACTCAGAGATATTCAGGAAAAGCCTGCCTGGGGATTTTAAATTAACAGCATTTCAAGGCTCTGCTGTACCTGAGTTTTGAGGGGCAAAAGCAGATCCGAAATTCATAAGTGAGAAGATGTGTAAATATGTCACTTATAGATTCATTTCCTGTAGTCTACAGGACAAAAGAGCCAGAGCAGAAAATAGGAAGTTTATAAAAACCTAAAGAGCCGGGAGTAGTGGCTCACGCCTATAATCCCAGCACTCAGGAGGCTGAGGCAGGAGGATCCCCCACTGGAGGCCAGCTTGGGCAGCCTGAACTGCATAGCCAGACCCTGTCTGAAAAAAGTAAAAACAAGGGACCAAAGGCTAGTTACTTGTTTCCTCATAGGGGTGTGGTAAAGAAGTACTGACAGGGGACTGGGGATTTAGCTCAGCGGCATAAGCGCCTGCCTTGCAAAGCAGGCAGTCATGAGTTCGATCCTCGGTACTGATAAAAAGGAAAAAGACCAAAAAAAAAAAAGAACTAACAGAAGTCAGATCCACTTTATAGCCACCCAGTGCATTCTGTCCCTAGGCTCACTCTGGAGGATATAAAGACCGAAGGCTGTGGCTCAGCACCATCTCTGGGCCCAGCTGCCTTATCACTGTGCGCTGAGGTAGTTACTCCTACCTCTCTCTGTTAGCCCTGCCTGCAATGAGCAGCACTTCTCAAACGTATGATTTGTCTTTCATCAGTTTTCAGAAACCAGTAGCCAGCACCCCCACAAACAGTGTTTCCACATTCTTTTCCTTGCTTTGGTAGACTCAAATACACCTATTCCGGACCTATGTGACCGTGTCTCCAACATCTCCTCTGCTCTCTGCACCCTCCAGCTATTCTGAGACTAAATTACTGAGCTTTTAATTTCAGTAAATTCTACTCTTTGGGTTCTAGAATATCCCTTTGACTCATTTTGAGAGAATCCAGTTCTTGGTCAAATTTTCTACATTATCTACTTTGCTGAAATTAATCACAGTTGAACTTTTACAGCTGACATTCACTACAGGAAGTCCCCGGACCTATGAACGAGTTCCATTCTGGGAGAAGGTTCCTAAGGTAGGATTCGTCATAAGTCCGACAGGATGAGTCTCGCACACCTGTCACAAAGAAACACAACACGAAGCACAAGGAAACTAGACCCCCGTGAACAGACAGAGTAAGTCCCCATGTGTATGGCACCACTGTGCAGCATCTCGGGATGCAGTGGCCACACAGGAACAGCTGTGACAGGGTCCTGCACACCCACGAACTTGTTCTGTGATTCGCTGGCATCTAGCAACGTCCTAAGGCGGGGTCTGTTTGCATCTGTGAAACTGCCCAACTTAAGTGTCCGCAAATCGGGGACTTATAAGACCCCAAGCTCAGCAGCATTTAGGCACCCCTGCGTCTCTATGTTTTCATTCTGTTGACTTTTAATCATTTGACTGTGTCGCCTGGCGCACTGAGCACACCCTTTCAAGGGTTTCAGCTAGACCGATGGGCATCTGAGAGCTCCCTGCACTGCCTCCTGAACTCCAGGTTCCATGTCCAGCTCCAGCTCCAGCTCCAGCCAACGTCAAACCTGGTTCACTCCGGAGTCTCTCGGCAGCTGCTTTCAGCAGTTTCTCAGCCACTTAGCCCAGAGTTTAGAGACTGGCAAACCATGAGGTCAGAAGCTGCACAAACGGTTGTCTCCCTAGCTCAGTGAGCGCCTAGAACTATAAACTTCTGGCTGCTGTTGGTCTGTGGGCCACGCCTGGAAAGGAGAGGACAAGCTCACCCCCAGCACTCCGCCCTCCCTGGGGTCTTCAGCCTCAGCCCTCCCCTACCACGGGCCTCCAATCAGCTGTCACCGGACTGGGTTGGTGAGTGGCTTGGTCTGACAGCTACACTGTCCTGGCCAGAACCAGCACGCTCCTCACTTCACTGCACGCCCTTTATCGAAATGCTAAAATTTAATTCCAAAATGAAAGAAATTCACGAGTATTTAAAAGGACAAATAACTAAATCAGTAAAAAAAAAAACACTGCCATCAGGAGAAAAGTAAAATTCAGTGACATTTTGAAAGCTAGAAGACTTTTCAACTTATTTTTAATTATCTAAAAGATATTATATAAACATCAAGTGCAGTGCACGGGCTCCCAGCTCTCCCTGTGGTAACGAATGGAGGGCAGTGCCCTTCACAGCGGTGCAGCCGGAGCTGAGACACAGGCAGGTGCCTGTGGGGCTCACGCACCTTGCTAACTTCCGCTTCTTCCTGGCGGCAGCAGTCATCGCCATGTAGGACGGCACCACGCTGGACACAGGCACAGGGTGTGTGGCCGACAGTGAAGAAGGGTAAGGTCTGCACGAAAGAAACATAAAAGACAAGTGTGCCACAGAGACAAAAGGCCCAGCCCTGAGGTTAGGGCACAGTGCCCTATGCTCTGCAACTTCCCGCGCTGGCACTGGCGCTGGGGAGAAACTGTGCTTTCTTCCAGCACAGTGAAGCGTGACCATGCAGACGGATGTCTGCTTAGGTAACACACAGCCAACCACACTTGAGATTTACGACTATTTCAGGCAGCTGAGTATGAGGGGCGCCAGCAGAAAGTGGGGTTTCCCTCAGAGATGTGGGTGAAGGATAGCAGGGCGGCATCCTGCACGGTGGCCTATGCCATGTGACTGCAGCGCACAAGGAACACAGGGTGCCCTAACGTCTGCCACAGCTTAACCAAGGTCAAATGTAACACTGTTAGGGGATCCATGCTTAGGTAATTAAGACTCAGTGTAAATAAAAAACTGCTTGTAATCAGGGTAGCACATTTTACCTAAGAAATAAAACATATCGATCAAGGAAAAAAAGGAAGACGAGGGCTGTGTTTAAAGAAGAAAAAGGAACTGGCAAACATTCTCTTTTCATACCTTTTGGAAACGTTTTCGTTGTTTGGGAACGCTTCTTGCTCATCTATTTTAGCCTTTGGGCTCCTGGAGTCTTCACATATGATAAAGGTCGAGTCCAAATTGGCCCGTGCACATTCTGTTCTCCAGTGAAGAGGGGTGGCTACCTTGGCTGGCGAAGCCACAGAATTACCACTGCTTCCATGGGAGCTGACAGCTGGGAAGCTCGCAGTGTGTGAGCATGGTTTTACCAGGGCCACTGGAGATGGACATGGGACAGTTTTTCTGTAGTTCTCTGGAGTATACAAAATAGGATGAAGTTCTTTGATGAGAGAGTCATTGAGCTGGACACTTTCAGACAGCGCTGGCTCTTCTGTATGCTTTGCGGTCAAGGGGGAAGATATTAATTTTCTTCTAGTTCTTTTGTGTGGAGGAATCTGAAGCAGATTTGATTCACTTGAAGATGTGCCTGTTCAATAAAATGAAAAAGTTCTTCAATATTGTTGCCTAGTTTGCCAATAATACCATTAAAAATTGATAAAAATGGTATTTTTCTGCCAACAGAATCTGAAACATGCTTTAATGCTAAAACACTTCAATAAGCTTACATGTTATAACAAAAATAAACTGCTAATATCCATACCAACTTATAAGTATGACTAGTGCCTGAGAAGTCAGGAAAACAACTTTCCAACCAAGTTACCATTCACAAGCAACTTTCAGCTTTCATGCTTGACTTGAGTTTAAGACAACAGAAATACACTTAGCATTTGTAGAAAGAGATTGATACTTGTCCTATCGTGGCATATCACCCAATTAGTATTACTAGTTGAGTGGAAGTCTGGGCTATGCACAGGAATGGCAGTAACCAGTGAAACCCAGGTTAAGGAAGAACTGCAATCCATGATGACTGGTGCATGGCTGATTCAGCATTCTGGTGCTTGGCTGTCTCCCATATCAAGCATAACTCAGAAATTTGCAAAAATCATGTTGATATGAAAGGTAAATGAACATAACTGGAAGGATTTGCATACTTTAACACTTGCCACTCTGTAAAAACCTGTTTCCCAAATGTCATGATGACCTCGGACTTACCCGGCTTCTGAAGCTTTCCAAAATCACTCCTACTACTTCTCCAGCATCTGTGTTACTCCCCGCTTCCTCCACCCAGGAAATGTGTGCGCTTCTCCAAGGAGCTAGAATTCACCCTCTCATCCACATGTTCTCTCATTTCTTTTTGCCACCACTTTTTACACATTTGGGTTTCAAATAACTCGACTTTTAAAAACCCCTTTCCCTTCTCTTGGATTTGCGGACCTCTGAGTCTCACTTCTCCTAGGTTTGTAGTTTAAACACAACACTGTGTCATCCTTCCCACTCAAGGCCTTTAGTAATCCTTAACAGAAACAAATACCCTGAGATTTTAGCAAAGGAATTTGTGGTCCTTGCTCCAAATTAAGAGACAATGGTTTTGTTAGACAGAACTCAAGGTTTGCATCCCGACAGGACTAGACACACTTAAATATTCCAGTACACAGACATATTTCTAATGCCTTTAATGAGCATGGCCAGCACTGAGCTCCTGTGTGACAGCGTGCTTCAGCAACCTCGCTGTGCTGTGCCACGCTTGGTGATGGACAATTCCATCTGCTCACCTCATGGGGGTGGACAGGAAGTAGAACACCTGCCCACCAAAGAAACTGGAATTTATTATTTCTGCCATGTTTTCAAAACATGAAGTAAAATTCTCAATTGATGGTACATTCATTTTACTATGGTAACAGTAACCTAAACAGAGTAAGTTTTACATATTTCAATGAAGTAATTCAAGTTTTCAACCAAACCAAAAAAATGCATGGTTATCAGTCACCAACAGTACATGCATCCTTCTTGTTACGTTAGTTGACAATAGGTTCTGCTTTGGCTAGGTTGACAATTACCCTCTAGGAATTACAATTTAAAAACAGGAAGAAAAATATGATCCCTGTTCTACTAAGGAATTGTACTTTTCTGAGAACTAGATAAATGAGATCTAGATCTTAAAATAATTTTCCACTCCCTTTAACATGACATTTGTCAAATTTTCCATTACCAGATATTTTTATACTAATGCTGCAGTGTAAAGACAGTTACTTTTCTCCACTGTGCTGCTACCACCAATTTGGTGGCTATTAATAGCTGGAAGATTAACTTCTTTTCCCATGAGAGGCAGCAGGGGTATGGAGGATAGAAAACTATACTGAGGATAGAGAACTGAATCGGGAGTCAGGAGATGTGAATTCTATTTCTGGCTTCACCAACGACTCACTTAGTGACCTTGGCAGACTCACGTAGAACAGTGTGGGCATGGATCCCCCCAGTGAAAAAGGGATGCCATGTTTATACGGACAGGGAATTTTCTTGGATTAGATGACAGAAACACTCAGGGCTCACAAAAAGGCTATAAATAGAAATATGCTCTTAGCATTACAACTTGCATAGGGAAAGTAATTTGCTTTCCAATCGTCCATCAATAACTAACTTATAATGATCCCTAAAGCTGCATGCTTCCAACACTGTCTTTCAGCTAAACAGACAAGCAGCTTATCAAAGTCGATCGTAAACTGTCATATAAACCAAGTTAAAATAACATACAAGTGTTACCTGAAAATGCAGGTTTTATAACAACATTCAAAAACTTAGAACAGAATAGAGCACAAAAGCTCAGGAACAAGGATCACTGGAGTCAGCATTTTTCTTGTGCATAGCTGGATAGGCAGCCCAGAGGTGAGGACCTGCTGGGCAGGTCCCTTCATGCGGACCAACTGTTTCCTGACTGTGTGTACAGAACATGAAAATGGAAATCTTCCCATGAGCCACGGAAGAAGTAACTCTATGGCCTCTGGGATAACCTAACTGCCAACTCCACACCACATTTGGGTGACTACCCTAACAATCTTCGATCAGAGGAGCAGTCAGGGCACGGTGCACATCCTCGGCTACTGCTTTCCGGGCATGCAGCACACACAGGAGCAACGTGGGGATGCAATGGTTTGCAGCATTACTTCATGGGGCTTGAAAGGAGATACGCCTCAGACAGCATGCACAGGGCACAGCTCAAATCGTTCTCTGCTTTTTAAATCCTTTTAATTAAAAAATATGAAGAGAGCAAAAGACTACCTAAGGCTGACTAGTAGCTAAGAAAGGTGCTAGAGCAAAAAAGATTTAAAAATTGAGGTAAAAAGTAAATAGTCAATGCACTGTAACTAACGTAACAATTCACCTGTTAGTTTCTTCTTTTATATTACTATCTGCTTACATTTGTTGTGTGGAATTGGTACATGTATACAGCACATCTTAATTCTTTTCTTTTCATGCAAAACTTGTAGTAATCACCAGACATTCACTTTGAATGTGACTCCTAGGAGACACAAACAGAATTAATTATGTTTCGGGGAAGTTCTATACCGTAAGAGCTCTAGTGCCTGGAATCAGGGACACCGGCGGTCCTCAGCTGTAAGAACTACCCAGCAGGCTAGGTCTGTGTCTGTTAAGAGAGGCACTGTACTTTTCCATCAGAGGAAAAGGTGCACAGTACATTTCCAGAACAGCAGCTTTGAGGTAGTTGTCAAGATCCCCCTAATTCGGTTTCGGAAAACAATCTATTAAGACTCTATAATTTCTGAGCTGATAGACTAGAAGCATAAAGAAGGAAGCTGGAGGTAGATTACAGTTTCTTTGGAAAAATACCAAGGAAGAGAACATAGTTGCAGGCTCAGAACCAGGAACCCTTACAGAAGAGGATACCCACTGAAATACCCTAGCAATGTGGATGCTACACAGCGGGGATAGGGAACTAAAAATGCATCCTCTGAAACTGGGACAGAGAAGACGGCAGTCACCTGGGAGGACCACAGGGCTGTCCTCCAGTTGAAGGAACCAGCTCCGGGCACCACGCACTGGAGAACAGGAGGTAGCGGGAAGCACTGTGTCTTCTGGAGTTCCTGCTTTTGCTGTTTCTAGAACACCTTTCTGGGATTCTCCCTCTCCCTCATATTATAGGTGTGCTGTACTGATGCTGCCTTGAGAGTTATGACCCATGGGATGTAAGTGATGATGATATGCGTTAAGACTTTACAAGAAGCCACTGTTATTGTTTTTAATCCAGGATGATCTTGTCTTATTTACGAAAGGAAACAAACAACAACAAACCTGTGTCAAGAGCAACAATCTAAGAGGACTGCATCTCCTTCACAGAGAATCACCAAGTGTGGTGGTACACACCTGCGGCGCCAGCTACTCAAGAAGCCAAGAAAGGAGGGCGCGGGATCCATGGCCATTCTAAGCAAGGCAGCAGACACCGCTTCAAAATAAAAAATGCAAATGGCTGGTATGTAGCCCAGTGGCAAGCGTAAGGCCCATGGCTAGGAGAATTCACTGTTTATTAAGTCATGTTCCCACCACACAGGTATTGGAGATAGAACAGTAAATAAAAATTATGAAACTGTATTTTTGAAGGGAAAAGGTGGATGACACCAAATTAATTTGATGATGACTGAAGACTGGAAAGTAGAGAACTGGAATAAAATGGTGAGAGATTGGAAGGGTGAATTTAACCATGGGGGCAAGGGAAGGCTATTACAAAACGGGATCTATGATGTCAGGCCCAAGAGGCTATCAATGAACCAATGCTTTAAAAATCTGGGAAAAGAGGCAGAATGAGTAACAAGTACACAGACCCAAAGGTGATCATGAATGTGTTGAGTTCCAGGAAAACAGGAGGCTAGAGTGAAGTTTAGTAAGACAGAGACAGCACAAAGGAAAGGAAGCTATGGAGCTCCCTTAGGCTCAATGGAACAAAGATGAGGTACTTGCACAGGAGTGGTCTGTGGTCACCCTTGGGACCCGTGGGGATTAGGTCCACATTGCCCAGGAATCCCAAAGCTCACACACAGTCTCTTAAATACAAAATTGGGCAGTATTTCACAAGACCTACAGGCATTCTTCCACCTACTTTAACTCATCTCTTTAGATTAAGCAGAGCTCCTGAAACAATACCCTGTAGTCCAGGGACTAATGACCCCACTAACAAAAATCATCTGTCCATGTGTGTACAGACATGCTTTCTCTCTCCAAGTGCTTCTGATCCAAAGTTGATGAATCTGAGGACTCGAGAAGGCTGACTAGATTAATTCTACACAGTGCCTTAAAGGAGATCGACAACTTCCTAAGGCCGCTGAGTCAGCACACTTGTTAGTCTTTTAGCTTTGCCATCCCTTGCTGTAAGATCCCTTCTTGCCACCTCTGCACACTAGGCTGGGGTTCCCATTCTCTCCACGGAAGTGCTGACCCAACCCACTGCAGACACCTTAGAACCTGCTACGTTCCCTCAAGTTCGATGCTCATGGACCGGAAACATCAGAAACCCTTTTGGGTTTGAGGATGGGATTTCCGGCTCGGAGGTGATGTATGTTGTAATTATCATGCTGAAGCAGAGAGAGGGAAAGAAGGGGAGTGAGGGGAAGTGGGAGATGACACCAGGACAGGAGCAGCGGCTGCAGGATACACTGAAAACGAACTTTCCTCCTCAGAAGTTGTACTGAGGACTTAAGTCAGCAGAATGATGTGGAAGAGACACTTAACTTGTCTTTTGGGTCTCTACAAATTTATCTTTAAAACAGATTTATCATCATTTTTTGACAGACATACTTTGATTTCAGATAAAAGGACTAAATGCTACACTCTTAATACCTTGGTAATTATTATATTCAGTTCTTTAAAATAATTAGACAATGCATTTCAGCATGTTTGATGAAGCCTGAAATGCAAAATGCAATCTTTTAATGACTGCATTTGGACCCAAGAAGATTCTTGACTTTTTGGCATATGAGGAAGTTAGGAAGGCGAAGAATATTTGAAGAGGGCTTTCCTTTGCATGGTTGCATTAAGAAATATCCATAGCATGCCATGACAGGCGATGGTTAACTTTACAAAAGCAACCAGGAGCATGGGTAGGAGCATCCACCTTCCCACCCCTTTTAAAACAGCCAGGAAACGGAAGCAGGGGAAAGCTTGCTTAAATGCTGCTAGGAGAAGAATATCACCTGTACACCAGTGCAGTTCTGGACTTTCAAAGGGTACCAATAACATCCCTGCCCTTCACCCGTTAATGCTATCTCAGGAAATTAAGCCAGTGGCAGGCATCACTAAAGCCCCTTAGGCTAAGGCCAGGGATGAGAGGGTGGGCAGCATGGAGAAAAGGTGTGCGCTCTCTATGGGAGCAGAAGAGTGGTAACATCTGAAGACTGGCAGTGGTATGAAGATGCCCCATGACCTGTTCCGGAGCAGAAAGGAACACAAGACAGAATGTGCTTACGCTGGGGAGCCTGGGACACAGGACACATGGATGAGATGCTCCTGGGCAAACTCACAAAGGTTCTACCTGAGAGCACCTATTACCTGCTTCCTTTTGCACGATCCACTGTTGGATCTGCAAACAATAACACATTTTCAGTTCTCTTTGTTTCTTTTTTTTCTCTCTCTTTCATTTCTTTTTGAGACAGGTCTCACTGAGTAGCCTAGGCTGGTTTGACCTTGTAGGCTCATGTGACCCTTCTGCATCACACTCCTGAGTAGCTGGAGCTTCATCGATGTGAGGTATACCAGCCTTCCTCCTCCTTACTTTTGTGAGCATGAGTGTACTTACAATAATGAGCAAAGAGAAAGCACTCTGCACCTGTGAGAGGACGATATGGGGATGGCAGAGGTGGCAGACAGGCGTCCCAGTCTTCACATCACGCGCTCAGCCCCTGTCTTAGGACTATTAGATCAATGAGGCAACAGTGAATTACAACACAGAACTTTCAGAACTGCAGTGTGATTTAAAATTACTGCTCACAGATTGGATGATATGGGAAAAGCTTGTTAAAATAAGCAGTATATAAATTTTATTGTACAGCATAATCTCAATTTTGACAAAACAGAGAAAAAAACTAAAAGTGTACACAAACAAACTACAAGTAAAAAAGGCAGAAAAAGTCAGAGAAAAAAAGGCCCAAACAAAATATGGCAAAACTCATCAACTTCTTAGCTAAATTACAGCTGAGAAAATGTTTGTTTTTTATATAGTAAATCTATGCTGCATCCAGAAAATTATAAATCAAAACAAATAAATGAAACAGCCAGGAGCAATGTTGGAAGAGGGAAGCCAGTAAGAAGCAGGTTTTTCAGGCCTTTTTGGGCCTTTCTAGCTGGAGGACAAGGGACTCTAGGAAGGTCTAGAGAACAGGCACCAGGTGGAAGCAGGGGAACCAGACCGCCTCCCCACTGGCTCTGACCACTGCCTGCCACCCGCCGGCCATGCGCCTTATGGTCTGGCCTCCTTACTCTGCTCAAAGACCAACTTTTGCTTTCTGGATAAGCTGTAGACTTAGGGGGATTAAATAATGACTTACACAGTGAACATATGTGGATTTCTGTCCCAGTTCTCTAAAGTCATGGGAGCTGGCTTCTAATGGGGAATCAAGTTCTTTTGAAGTGAAATATAAAGTGAAAAAGATCCAGATACTGACACTGGAAGGTTTCTCTAAATTTGAGAGCTTCCTGGAGAACACTGTAGGCAAAGCTGATGAATCCTGTCCTCGTCTTTATGATGCTTATCCATTACTAGCTTAGGAAATATTTTAAAATATCCATAGGATACTTTATGGGGCCATCCACAAAATTAAAAATGTACATTTTGGGACAGACTGGTTAGTGTTCTATTAATCTTTCCTGTATTATGGCTAGAGATTCTCACTTAAAAAAGCTTGCTTACTATAGACAGACATAGGCGCGAACATTGCGCTGTCAAGTTTTAGATGCTTCTAAAAAGACTTCTTAGCATTAAAACCATGTTTAAAAATGAACTGTAAGTACAGCACTGTAATGACTAGAGGGACAAAGAGTGCAGACACCTTCATCATTGACAGTCCAGATTCTAACTGATGATACCCGAACTGCACTGTGAGTGTACTGACATTTGTGTTTCAGGAGCACTGTGAAGCACAAAACTTGGGTTTAAGGGCTGGGATGGTGTTCAGCAGGACAGTGCTTGGCTGGCATGCAAGAGGCCCTGGGTTAGTACCAAGTACTGGGGAAGTGTGCTGCACACGATCGTGGACACACGCGCATGCCACAGCTCAAATACAAAGCAAAATCAATGAAAGTCATAATAAAAACAGAATTAAGTTTTTCTGACTCACTAAATTATATTTGTTTCGTGGTTATATTACATTATGAGTAAATATTCGGTGCCTGGTTAAATGCCTAGTAGAGAAAGTTCAGATACTCATCTGTCATTTCCTATTTCTTTGAATTTCTAAGATTTTAATGCTAGCGTTAACAAAAGCAGCATACATATTTTTACTCTGATAATGAAATATAAGTGTCAGATAAAGTATATGAAAAACACTTTTGATAAACTGACTGTACATATTTGTACCGTAAGGGAAACATATATAAAAATGTATTTTTAGTTGTATTCTTCCCCAAGCCAAATAAATCTACTTGTAAATGCAATCTACTCCAGTATTTGTATCTTTTGAATATTTTGTTTTATTCTAACAAGCATATCCAACAGATTTGGCTGAAGGCTCCAAACTGTTTCTAGAAAACTAAGTTTTTCATGTTTAGCTTCCTAAAGTATTATTAAGTAATAAAGATATTTTCTTAATTTTAAAAGATTTAAAAATAACTTTTAATATAAAAATTTTCTCAAATAGAAATGAAAACTGTTACACATAACTATACACACGATATTATACATAATATATACGAAATACATTAGGTACATATTACTTTTTACCTGATTTCACTAAAATAAGTAACTAGGCCAGGAGAGAATAAGGCAGTGAGCTAAATCTCTCTCGTGTGTAGAAACTGTAGTGTTTATATGTAAGTGAGTCAAGAAATAGCAGTACAACCCAGTACTGGGTAAATAGTCGGAGACTGTTCTAAGTCATCAGCTTGCGTTTTCTATAGAAAAGATGTATTGATTTATGTCTGTAGCATGTCTGTCTGTTTTCTATACAAATAGTTTTATGTAGTCTTACACTATTGGTATATTTTTATATTTAAATGGTCACTTAAATGATATGTCCTTAAATTAGTGCACTGAAAGTTACAAATCATGTCCAAATAATTCTAAACTAAATGCCTGATTTTTACTCCATCCCTCTATAGGAGAAACCAACCAATCAACCAACCAAACCAAACAAAAAAACCCTTCCATTTAAAAATGCTTTGTAGAAGCAAAGAGACCGAGAGAACCAAGTGATACAACCCCTTGCACCTTTCTGACAGCCCCCACCACAGGAGTGCTGCAGCCACCAGCCAGTCACTGCTTTCATAGGGGCTCTCACCACTGATTGACTAGGTACCACCACCTCCGCAAAACGCAAATTTAGAATGAATGATCAAAGGGTGAATTTACACTTCTTCCTTTACAGTTTGTCGTTCACAGACAAAACTCGACACACTCAAAGGTGCAGGATCAAGTGTGGCTGGTCGAGGTCAAGCCACATCTCTCATCTTGCAATCCACTGCTTATTTACCAAGCGGTCAGTCAGGTAAACCAAGGCACACAAAACAACAATGACCCATCTGGGTCCAATTCACAGACCCCGATATGAGGTGATGGTAACACAGTACTTCATGCCCAAATGAGATGCTACCATCGGACTACTGTGACTAGAAAAGAAATTTAGTGGGTTACAGATGGATACCCTGTGACTTACAACCGGGGTGGTAACAACTAAAACCTGAGTGTGTGCTAGGCCCAGGGTCCATCTCAGCATGGAGCGTCACTGGGCAAAGGCTTAGCACTCATGTATGTGTATGTACCTATCTCTGTGTACATGCATGTGTCAGTCTGTCTATCTGAGGGACGTAGTGCTATAAAACTAGTGAGAAAAGTGGTAACTGAAAAACCAGGCAAAGGAAATGAACAGGTAACTCAGAAGTAATTATAATTACACTAAAAGCACACAACAAAATGTTCACTATCACCATCCACTTATGATGGTGGACTATGAATAGTTGTAACAGACACCAGGGTGTCATGTGACATGGTGTAATGCTTTACAAATGCACACACTTCTTCTAGACACTCTAAACTAGGGACCCAGCCTAAGGAAATAATTAGGCAAGCTGCAAAACAAATACCCACAGATGTGTAATGGGGTGCATCTTACAACAGCAATAAATTGACAACAAAATAAATGTTTGTTAGTAAGTGATTAGATAAATATGCAGCTATTAAAAATGACTTATCTTCACATTTATTGACAAGAAAATGTATCCCCTACCAAGTAGCTTAGTAGAAATAAAAAGGCTGGTTTTGAGCTATATGTATAATAGATCTTACTGTTTTTGTTTTTTAAAAGAAAGCAAACTGCATATGTATGCTTAGGGAAAAAAGGCCAGGAAGCTATTAAAACACAGTATTAACATGAGTCAATAAAAAGTATCTTATTTTTATTGGCTTGACTTGTTCTCAAAGTAAGGTTCAACATTTATTGCCAAGATACTAACAAGTTTAAAGCATTATTGAAAGGGGCCAAACCCAGAAATGAATTTTTGTTTCCAGTATCAATAAAGTGTGAGCTTTATATGGTTTCATGATGTAACGGGTTCCACATTTATTTTTATTTTTTGACTTTTTCACAGATGGCTCCTTTAAAGCAACTAGGTAATTTATCACTTATGAGTTTACAACCCCTCTAATAAAAAGTGGACAGGCCTTTTGAGGTCATCGTTTGATGTGCCATATCATATGTTCTGAACGATTTTACCCAGAGGAACTAATTTATCAAAAGCTTAAGACTGCAAATGTTAAAAGATTTAGAGCTGTACATTAGCGTAAAAAGTGAAATGCAGTATTTAGCAAACATGAGTCACAGGCTGCGAAGGAGGGTTCGTGACAGGCAGGCAATGATGAATGGGATTAGATCTAATCAAAGCTGGTACAGAATCATGGCAAGAGCTCTTCTTTGGCTAGCACCCCCGTTAATATGTACGCAAGGAGGTATTTCTGGAGACTGATAGACCAAAATTAGATGGCAAAGTTCTACGGTGAAATCAAGTATTAATATATGCATTTCAATAAACACTTCTAGGCAACAAATGACTGACACAATTACTGATCTAATCATAAATCTAAATTCTTTTTAACAGCCTTGTGACACACGGAATTCATAGCTGGAAAAGATATAGGCGAGTAATTTTCACTATTTAAAAAATATGCAACCACAAGGCCCCACCAAGTTGACCAAACAGACCCTCCAAAGTGCATCTGCGCCAGTGTTGAAGGACAGTATCAGCTATACGCAAAATGGGGATAAAAGAGAATACAGACTACAGAACTATAGTGCTTTAAAAAATTCCACACTTTATGAGTAATAAACCAACTATAACCTTTTGATATTTGCCTCTGCGGGAAATAGCAGAGATCATGTTTCCTGCTCAGTTTCATTTCCCAGTATGTATTCACTCTTACTGCAAAAGCAAAAAGGGACAATGTGAAGAGCCTTTAATTTACAGCAATATTTGCAGTTGCAGATGAGTAACCAGACACTAGCTTATGTATGCAGGGAATAAGGGTCGAACCAACGGCATCCAGGGCCGTTAGCATGACTTACGCTATTGGTAACAATTCCATTTTGTTGCCAAGTGGGGAAAAATGTGGAAGATTTAGCTTAAAATTTTTTATTACTTTGTATTTGTTATATGAAACAGTAGAACAGAGATTACCCATTTTTTAACATAAAATTCCCTTGTATTTGAGTACTTTGAAGGAAAATTAAAATTTCATATTCAAGAACTGTATATTCAACCAGAATATCTGTACTATACAGGCTGGTTTCTACTAGGGTATTTTATTGTGCTTTTAAGATATAAACTACTGACATTGGCTGCAAAACTTAAAAAAACAGGAAAGGTTAGAGACAGAAATATTACTAAATGTGAGTTTCCAGATGGATAATGAGGAAATCTTGACTTTTCATTTAATGTCAGAAATTTTATCAGTTCCATAAATAAACTTGCTGATGGCACTCGCATCCCACCCAGCACTGGTGAGTGAGCTCGCTGTGTTCCAAACCTGCAACGGTGCCTATTTTACCGTAGGTCAGCAGACACACAACCAAACACAGATCCTAAATCCACAGCATTCATACTGGCAAAGTACAAAATTGACAAAAATTAAAAATTGGGGTTTTTCCAAATAAGAATAGAAGTTTATTAAGATAGATATTTCTAGAGTTTATTTTGTAGATACACCAAAGAGTATTTTAAAAACCAAGAATAATTGGAGTACTAGGTCCACTACAGATAAAAAAAAATACTATAATGTATGCAGTACTAAAATATTAACTCCTAGCCCTACAGAAACAAATAGGCGAAAGAAAGTACAGAATTAAAATTCAAAAACACAATTACATGACTACAGTAGTGCTGGCTCAGGAACTTAATTCTTTTCAAATTTCCCTGTAAGGTCAACAGTGAACCTAACCACTGAATCGACTGAATTCTCATTTAATTCAGTTTGTGTCAAGAATGGTGGAAAGAATCAAGTTTGCGAACCGAGGCATCACTGTGTTCAGTGTATAGAACGTAAGGGTGCTGCATGGGTGAGACGTGTGCAAGTGTGGAAACACATGCCAAGAGGCAGGCTACTCAGAAAGAAAGTCAGGTTCTTGCTAGTCATCTCATATCAAAATAAATTTAGAGAACAGAGAGAAAATTTCAAAGTTTACGGATAAGGACCTTTTGAGAAATGATTCGTAAGGCACTGTGAAAAAGTAAGTTTTATTGCACAGAAGTTTGAAAACTTCGCACTAAAATGGACATTTCCAGAGAAAGTGAAGAGGAAATGATGAACTTTCCAGGAAGGTTATAATGGCACTATGTATGTTACAAGAAAGAGTTAATGATCCAGTGATTTCATCTAGTCTACAGACTTTAAATATCACCTAAATGTTAACATCGTCAAATCCAGTGCCACTTAGCTGCCCACATGAGGTCTCCACTTGGATGTGTCTCAGACAAATTTCACATGCCTGAAACGGAATTCCCCATGTTTCTGCTACCTCTACTCTGCAAACCACCTCATCCAGTGCATCTCATTTAAGGTCAGGCCTTTCTTTTAGATGTCCATCTCAAAAACCTTAGCGGTCCTAGAACTCTCTCTTCTATTCCAAAGCCAAGGTCAGCAAATCCTGCTGGTTCTACTTCCAAACTATATTGGAGCTGTGTGTGGTGGTGCAGGCCTGTGATCCCCACACTCAGGAGCCCAAGGCAAGAGGATCATCATGCATCTGAGTCCAGCCTGGGCTACGCAATGAGTTTAAGGTCAGCCTGCTCTACACAGTGAAACCAACCAACTCAATTCAACTAACAAAAAAACTCTGGACTCTGCCCTCTCAATAGCTTCCCTGCACAGACCTGCAAGGCTATCTGTAACTTGCCTTTCTCCCCTGTTTCCATGGTCCCATCTTTTCTCTTTCTTTTGATTTGTAATAGCCACACGCCTTCTTGGCCACTCTTTGGAATGCCAGCAGATCCGCATGTTATAGTTTTTGTGCACTGCGTACTTCCTCTACTGGAAAGATTCTTCTCCCGGACATCCTCCACGCTTTACCAGGGAGACGGACGCACCTCACCATCTCTGAAGCAGTGAATTCTCCTCCCTGCCACCATTCTGCAGCTTTCTTTACTTCTTTCGCACAGCATACACTACTTTCTAAGATTCTGTTTATTGTACTTAGTGTCCTTCTCCACTAGAAAGCAGAAGGGAGGAGAGGAGAGTCTGTCCGTACTGTGGCATAGTAAAGAAGTTAGTGCCCAGCACACAGGAGAAGCTCAGTACTGCTGAGGATATAAACAGATACCCTCACAATTCAACTCTTGCATATAAGCCATAATTTTTGCAGAAGACAGCTATACCAGGGGGATTTTCAAATGAAGGGTGGGCAAATCATGGAAAAGAATATAGACCCTCAAACAAATAAAACATTCCTATATCCTAGTAAATAAAATATTTTAGCAATACTGCTATCTGGTTATTGTTTCACATCGTTAGAAATGCAAACTTGAACTGTGCTGTGTATGCTTTTTCCTATTAAGGTACTTCCGCATTCTAAGACTAAGAACAATAAGTGTTTATGGGTTGACTCATATGAATCTTTCTTGTTATTCTTTGACTCTATTCATAATGCATATGGCATACATAATTCATGGGATGCACAAGACATATAAGTAATAGTCTATGAAGTCATTTTAACAAAATTGTAAAATAAAAAGCCCAAAATTAAATATAATACAGCCAAAAGTCACCCTCTGAACATTCCCAATAGAGAGTACTTATTTATAAAATACAATGTGTCTTTCCTTTTAGAGGCAAACAAAAGTTTTATTGCTGACATGTATAGTCTGTATAATTATAATGTACATGAGATATGGATTTTTAAATAAGGAGTAATGACCATCAAATAGCAGGTGGCCAGTGTTTCTCAGTGTTGGTGCTAAAACCCTATTTCCTCTCCAACATCTTGAATCCATTATAAAGAAGAATTAGGCCCCAAAGGAAGAATAGAATCTGAAAAAAAAATTTCACTTGCTAAGTGTTTCAAGTAGATCAAGTCAAATGACAGTGTTTTACTAAAGGAAAAAGAAGATGTATTTATATCAGTGAAATGTATCCAACTTTCCTGTCACCTTAATATATAATATAGAGCTCTTCTGCTGTTAGTAACGATGCAGTTGACTCAGGCCAACATCTCCTCTGAAGACAACCAAAGTCTGTAGGCACCAGAGAAAGCCCCAGCTGGAGGGAAGGCCCTGGCTTGCTAACAAGCCCGCAGAGAACAGAGCTATCAGGAGGGAGGTGGAGGCTCAGGACGGTGATTTCTGCAATGGCTCCTGTGGCTCCTGAGTGCTTGCGGTTGTTAGAGGATGGGAGAAAGGCTCAGCCACACTGGAGCCAGAGGGAAAAACAGCCTTGGGAGGCCACACCCCAGGAAACTCCATAGCGGGACACAGAGGCAGACTCGAGATTATAACAGTTAAAAGTGCAGTATGGTTACAGTACTGACACACCATAACAAATACAGATAAAGCATCATCAAATCAACCAACTAATGATATGCTAAGTATCAAGCCCAAAACACACAACAATAAAAATACAAAACAAATAAAATAACTTCACTAACTCAAGGTGACAAAGGATGTGTAACAGATGAAGCACCCCTGGCTAGCAATCTAAGAGTTACCAAATTTGAGATTCTACATTACCATTAGTGATATTATTAAGAGTTCAGATTTAGATGAATAGGTATTCTCACATACACTGGCACAGATTGTAGGATCCCTTTTCCAAAGTATGTAGAACTAGAATTGTTTCAGATTTTTATTTTTTTTTTAATTTTGGAATATTTGCATAGATTTTACTGGTTAAGCTTTCCTAATCCAGATAGTAGACACTCAAAAAACCCAAAAGAGTCTTGCTTATGCCAGTGCTCAGTTTCACATTTTGGAGCATTTCAGATTTCTGATATTTGGTGTAGGTATACCCCTCAATCTGTATAGCACCTTTGTTTTTGGAGACCAATTTGATAGAGGATGAATTAAAAAAAAAATCTGCCTTCCAATTTGGTAAGTCAGTTTCTAGGAATCTGCTACATACATGCAAATGGGAATGCACGGGCATGTTCTCTGAAGAACTATTCACTAATAGAAAACTGGTTAAGAAAGTACGGTTCATCTATTTTTTGGATTCTCAAAACAAAAAAAGAAAGGTAAATTCTTCATTTAAGTAGGCTAAACCCATTCATAATGAACTAAATAAATGAAAAGACAGACCACTATGTATAACATGCTATCATTTAAGTACAAACCAATCAACAAACAGATATTTGGGTTTTTCTCTCTTAAATGCATACACACCCCCATACTACAAAGCAAAGCTAACTAAATATTAATTATCTTAAAGATAGAACCTAAGATTGGGGCTGTGAGGTCAGCCAAATGTTACATTTTATTTCTTATTTTCTACACTGAATTATTTTTAAACATGATCATAGATGTTAGCTTTGCAATGAACATAACCCATGCACACATCTTAAAGAGCTAGAAAATGATATGCCAAAAGAAAAATAGTAAAATCTAAATTGTTATCTCAAGAACACATTATTATACATTATTAAATACAATATAACTTTAATCTTTAATAGAGGGTAAATTTTAAAGAAGAATGGGAACAAAAGTTGTTTCAGCAAAAATGGGTAAGTGGGTTTTACTGCAAGAACTATTCTGAATAGCAGGATATACTTATCTTAGATCCTGGGAAGATATGTGTTAGCAGGAAATGACTTTGAAGCTAACTGCCATATTAATTTTCATAAAATAGCCAAGAATATTGAAGACTAACTGTTCTGTAGACTGATGCATCAATGAATCCCTTCAGAAATAATGTCATTGTTTACCTAATCAAATAAAAGCCGTACTTACAGAGAATAGACTGCACAGGTCCAAGTTGGGGAAAGCTCATGAGAACAGAAATCTCTGGTAGGGCCTTGTGGTTTGGAGTTTCAGCAGTCTGGTCTGCCCAAACCACCACTTTTTTTCTCTCTACTAAATGTTCAATTTCTTTGAAGTCAGCCTCAAAAGCATCATCTGACAAGCCAGCTTCCTTCAATGCACAATACTGTCTTTTTAGGCTTGGGAGTAAAGCATTCAGTACTCTGTTAGAAGAAAGGAGAGACAAACACTAATTTTTAAATATAATACTTACAGTTCTCTTATGCTACATCTATAATATTAGCATATCATTAGTATGTTTTATTTTAGACAGTATTATTTCAGTCAGACACCTCTGTAAGCTTAATGCATAAAGTACACACCAGAAACAATCTCAGATGGGAACTGTAAGAACCAGGCCCTATTCTCAAGTAGTCTTCATCATCTTCTTTTGTTCTTGCCGCTTTCTGGAGCAGTTCTGGAAGTCCTCTTTCCTGAGTGTCTTTAGTTGCGTTGTCCTGGCTGCCTCAATATCTGGAATCAATTCAAAATGTTTACCTTGTGTGGTCATTTTGTGTTTGTCTGGTGCCAGATCTGGTGAGGAGGGTGGATGAGGACACAGGGATGTTGTCATGCGCTGCTGTTCTGATTATGCCTTGTAAAGACACCCATGAGAGAGGACTTCAAGAACTGCTTTAGGAAGTGGCAAGAAGGAAGTAAGGGCAGTGTTCTGGGAGAGATTAGTGACAAGGTGTCTTTTATTATAGTAAGTTTGTTTTGGAAAGTATAGACATTCACTATGTATTTCATTCACCCCTTGAACACTACGTAGTGTCAAATGATATCTTGTTTTCAGTATAAAACTTCAAGAACACACACATTACAACAGAACAAATTCCAATTTTTCATTAAGTGATGGAAAAGGAGTGGTTTTCAGAGTGGGCTTCAATGACAAAGGATGGAGACAAGAATATTGTACATAGAGTATTTAAGGCTTTGAATAATTGGTTCTGATTCAAAATCTCTTGTATCACTGACAGTCAATAGCAATGATGGCACTTTATTATGCATTAGACTTCTGTTCTAATGTATAAGCATTTCTGGAAGAAATGTTTGTGCTAAAACATTTTGACTTATATATTCAACTGATAACTCCTAAATTCTGCAAAGCAGAAGCAAACAACATGAGGATCTTCAAATGGCTCAGTTTTGGTTCACTGAGACACTGCTTAACAGATGATGTCATGGGGGGCTGGGGATTTAGCTCAGTGGCGTAAGTGCCTGCCTTGCAAGCAGGCAGTCGTGAGTTCGATCCCTGGTACTGATAAAAACTGAAAAAGACAAAAAATAAAAGAATAAAAAAAAAACAGATGATGTCCCAACTGACTTGTCCAGAAGGACAGAACCACTTGAAGTGTAAACATAGCAGAGGGAAAATGATCAGTTTTAACATACAAGGAAATAACTGCCCATTACTCCAGAATATAAAATGTTTAGAGAGCAGTACAAATGGCCTGTGGTTTTTCCTTTTGGCAGGTCGGTAGGTAGAATTTCACGTAAGTCAAACAGGTAACAAGCAAGAGCTGGGCCTCTGTATCTTTGGGCTCCTTATCTACAGATTCAACCAACAGTACATCAGAAATATTAAACACAAAAGCAAAAAACCTCCAGGAATCCAGAATTCCAAATGGCAAAACTTTACCTAGTGGCCCAATAAGCACCATGCTATACCCACAGGAAAGAAGCGGTGTGGCTACAGCCTCTCAGTTCTCAGATTCTCCGACCCTCTGGCCCTGACATGAGCGCTGGCTGCCTCCCATTCATATGCATACTCTGAGGTTTATCCTAAACAGGGGCAGAATTGTTCCCTTGCTGGGATTTTCTGCACAGCACAGTATAAGTATCTGCACAGCATTTCCATTATATTAAGTCCTCTAAAGACCTAGAGGTAAGTTAATGCACACAGAAGGATGTATGTGTACAAACATCATATCATCTTGAAGGGACTTGAGTGGATCTGAGTATCACAGAGGGTTCTGGACCCAGCTTTCCACATGTATAATGGGACAGATGTAAAGAGAAAAAATATTTAAAAGTAAAAACAAAAAAACTAATTATTGAGTACTTGAATAATGAGGTACAGTTGTCCCCTCTTTGCTGCCAGTGTCTCACAAGGGTTGGTCCCAGGATACCACAGTGTTGAAACTGAAAGTCTCAGCCTGCAGCTGTTGAGAAGAGCACCACGGGCCTAACCACACAGGACCTGAGGAAGGCACCAGACACTGGAGTAAGAGCCCAGAGAGCTGGGGCTCTGTATCCTGCTGAGGTTATGACAGGGTACGCCTGTGCTTCTAGCCTGGCAAGGGGGGACCCTGCAGAAGTTTAACACAGTGGGCCTAAGGCTGGCCTCTTCCAACATGGCTGTTAAGTGTCTCCCGCAGGTCCAGAGGTGACATGCTAGAGTGGTTCTCTCTTACTTTTCTCTCCTTGCTGAGACAAAATTCCCAACATTTAAAGGCAGAGGAAGAAACTATTAAGCCCACCATTTGTAAGTTTTAGATCACCGAATTAGGGAGGTGTCAAACCAATCAGCAGACTGATCGATTAGTAACCACACACTCTATAGACTCAGCCACCTCTGAAAAAGCCCTATGCCTGCATAAGGCTTTGGGGGGATAACTAGACACAAACCAAACAGGTTAGGTGCTACTTTCTTTAGAAAAAGTCTAGAATTTGGTAATGCCAGGCACAGGGTGCTTATTAAGATCAGTTCTCAACAAAAGCTAGAGGCACTGAGTCTCAAAAGAGCTCCCAAGGTAAACGGCATCACCCATATGTTCCCATAATCTCTAAAGGTGCAGTTAAGCACAAGCCTTGACGCCACTGAAGCAAGACACTCGTTGCCAAGTCCAGCCTGTCTCCCCTTTCCTGTGCTGTGCTGACTTTGTGTCCCCTTGCCGTACTAGCTCACAATTACATGAGAAGTCCTGAGTTAGTCACTCATGGAACCTGAAATGGCATTAGGCACCCATGGCACAGGCACTACAATCTATTTTACATGTAAGGACAGAAGGCTTGGCAAGGTTATACAGCCTCTGCATTGCTCACAGAAGCAAGAGTTCAAGACTGATTCCAAAACCCATGCTCTCCCCATTATGCCACACTGTCGCATACTATAACATAGTATGGCTAAAATAAATTAAGTCTGCTGTCTGACGAACTCTGCAGGCAGTCTCAGTGCCAACAGGTGGACGTGCAGTGCAGGGAGCACAAGGCGGCAGACTGGTGTGCGCTGCCGTCCACAGAAGGAAATCCCTTGAAGCTCTTACTGGATTTTTCTTTTTATAAATTGCTATACTTACATGGTTTCCTATAAATGAAGAGTACAGAAAAATAATCAGCAGTTACCTGAGGAGGCTAGAACACCGTAAACTTACAGAGTGGAAGACAGTTCCTAGAGAAGAAAACTTCTCATTTCACACAGCACAAAAGCGACGCCTAAGCTGACTGATTCACATGAGGTGATGAAAAACTATTAAGCCACTTTAAAAACAATTGTTTTTTGGAATGAGATGACTAAAATGCTACTATCACGCCAGTGGAGCGTAAAAGAACATCACATGAAATCAAGACCTTTGATATTTAGCAACTTGGTTTAATAAAGCAAAATAATTTTATAATTATGAATAATCAACAATCATCTAAGTAAATTCAACTAAAGGTAGTCAGATCTACTTCAGTGGATAAGAATTCTCAAAAATTTTATTATGTTGTATATATTTAGTAAAAATGAAACATTTTAAAGAAAAAATGCTTTAAAAAATTAGCACCAGGAAAAAAACCACAAGTTGTATATTCCAAGTTGTATATTGAGTTTTCTTTTTTTTTTTTTTTTTTTATCAGTATCAGGGATCGAACTCACAACTGCCTGCTTGCAAGGCAGGCACTTGTGCTGCTGAGCTAAATCCCCAGCCCCATATATTGAATTTTCTTACTGAGGATTTTCTGTTGCTGGCAGATACTAGGAAGTAATGCTCCCCACATACATAAAACTCAAGTTTTCCATCAGTGTGAAAGTAAACATTCACGTTTTGGGTTCTTTAGGTCTGGTCTTCAGCTCCTCAGAAAGGTAACTCAGTGTACTTACAGCTCAGTCTGCCTGTATTGCTGTTCTTGCAGGCAAGCAAGATCTACCATATGTCTAATCTGTGCTTTCAAATCTGCATTCTGGAGGTGTAATTGGTGAAAATGAAGATCTTTACTGAGTTCCTAGGGAAAACAATGCAAAATATATTTTAGATTCTTTTAAGCATACTAAAATTATATTCGCTTAATAAAAGTTATTTCCTTCTGGTGCCAGTAGTTTTAAATTTTTAAATAGAGCACGTTTACAAACAATTTTGCAAGTAAGAGTTCTAGTGTAAGTAACCCATAACTTAGCAGCAGCAAGACACGGTTTGCAGTTTCCTTAGAAACTGAACATTAGGAACTCATAAGAATTGCTACTTCTTGGTATACCCATCCTGTTCACCATGCTGTGAAAATCCATTCTCGGGGTCAATTGTTCTTAACATGGCACCTGCACCACGTGAGCCCAGCTGTATGGGGTACGTTATTTCTTCGTCCAGGCCCCCTGCCCTGTGACTCTGTCACAGGGTTGGTCAATAGCACTTCTACTGATCCGATTTATTAACAGCTTGTCAGTCTGGACCAGAAGGTTAGGTTCACCCCCAAGACAGGGACTGCGTCAGGTATGCTTAGCATCTAGAGTTATTTGCCCACATCCACTCTTATTATTAGCATCACCTAGGCAAATGCATATTGTTAAATATTGCCAAAAAAGTCAGTTACGACCTAAATTTACATTCCTTTCTTCAAACCCAATACGCCTTAAATACAAAAAATAGCTAAGTCATCACACTGAAGTATAACTGATAATAATCCAGTAATCTTCTGTACCTTTAAAGGAGAAATTTTAGTCCATGTAATGAAAAAGTGTGATTTTAGGGGGACATTTTGACTAACTGAGCCAGCACTGAGAGAGCTGTACCTGGAAACTTCCTCCTAGAAAAATTCCCATAATCTATCTCAGCTTTTTAGTCCAAGTCTCCTTTCCAATGCAGTTGAACACTAATTCTCTAAAAGTTTATTCGCTCTTTCTTTTCCATTTTTATTTGTTTGTTTGTTTTGGTCTTTCTGAGTCTGAGTTTCACTATGCAGTTCAGGCTGGCCTTGAACTCATGCTACCCTGGAACTCACAGTAATCCTCCTGCCTCAGCCTCCCGAGTGCTGGGATCATAGGTGTGTGCTATCATGCCTGACTGTTCTTTCTTTTCAAAACACTTCATTAATAACAGGACTACGACTAAAAACAATGTTACTCTATTAGTCTGAGATATATTAAAGACAGGATCTATTTACACAACTCACTTTAATGATTCAAGGAATACAGTATGTTAGAAAACTTCTGTGAAACCAGAATGAAAGCACCAGCCTCAGTTATGTGATTTTTAGGGAGACATTTGGCACTAAAACAAATGCCAGCTTGCGTCAAATATGTGGCCTTTATGCAGATCAGTTCACCTGAATAAACTTTAGGAGCTGGATTAGATGATCCTTTTTAGCTCCACAAAACCAAACAATTATACAGTGGTACCCCGGTTAATGAACTTAATTCTTTCCATTGTTCTGGTTACAAAATTAGTGCCATGATTCTGGATGAAAACTCTGGTTATACCCAGAATAGTGGAATGAATCCAGAGACCTGAATCTTGGGAAGAATTAAGTTCATGACAAAGTATCACTGTAATAATGTAAATATGCTTGTCAAATATTCTTCTTATCTCTGCCCCTAAAACTCTCTTTTTATAAATCTCCTTTGATAATTTTCCTTTATTTTCATGAATTACTCTCAGGTCTTGGCCATCTTTGGAGAACCAACTGTAGAAATTTGTTCCTAAGAGGAAAACTGCAAATGGAATCTGACAGGAAGAGCAGAACCTGTCCCAAAGACTTCAAGCGGGCTGGTCACAGCCAAGCGCACAAACTCAAGAGGCACCCAGTGCCAGGTCACGCCCAGCCTGATCAAGAGGTACGCAGTGTCCTCATGAAGCGAGAACGCCCTGGAAACTGGTACTAAAGGACTGGGGTGACCTGGAGAGAATGTATGCCATGGGATAGCACAGACACACACACAGATTGGGGTAGGAGTGAGCCACAGTTAGGAGGAGGCAGCTAATGAGGTGCTAACAAGCAGACACATGGAAGGGGAGGGAGAAACCAGGACCCAAGTGAAGGTCACAAGTGCTGAGTGTTGGTCGGCACCACAGGACCTTAGAAAATCCCTTTATGAAGTTCTACTTCAGTTTGCTTACATCGGACATAATGGCTTATGACTAGATTATTATTTCAGGGGTGCAAATCCCTACAGGACAAAAGAAAGAATTGAGGGTAAGATTTGGGTGGTGGGAATGGGAATAGTTTCATATTGTTTTCAATGTATTTGCAATAAAATGCATAAACAACAAGAGCTTAAAATCATTTCTAGGGCCAGGGATTTAGCTCAGTGGCTCAAGTACTTGCCTGTTAAGCGTAAGGTCATGAGTTAAATCCCTGGTAGCAAAAAAAGAAAAAAAAAATTCAATTCTAGGTTCACATTCAGGTTTACGAAAGGTCTACCTAAGAGAGTTGAAGATGAATGACAGGCTGCTACAAAAAATAGATTATATTGCAAAATTAAAGTTTATCAAAAATAATCTAAACAATATTAAGTTCTTAAATGCCAATAGGTAGAAAAAAATGGAAATAAATTAACATTAATGCAAATATCACACTATTTTTAAAATTGGGAGCTTATGATACATACAGATGGCAAAGGCAAATTAGTAAGTTTTTTACAGTAAACTTTTCTGTGTCTTTAACAGCAGATACGTTCCCAAGTACTTCACTAGTTGGAGCTGGGCATAAATTATTTCACGCACCAACATATTGGCAGGGCTGATCTAATATTCTCATCTATTAGATTATAGCCATAAGTAATGGTAATGAATTTAGAAAACAAGAACCTTCAGTAGTTACTTTGGAATAAAGTAAAAGTTTAACCACAATACTTAATCACTAAGTAATCACATAATAAAGATGACAAACTAAAAAGTAGTATCAACATTGATATCTGGTTACCTACTTATGAGAATCCGCTCTCGGGGACTGAATAAGAACCATTCATTTGGCCAGGATTACTAGCTAGTTTTTTGGAAAACTTTGCATTCAAGACACTGTTTTGATATTCTTAGCCATGATGTGATGGAGGCTCTTACATTCTCAGATGAGTGTTGACAGTTGTAGAGGACTCATATTTTACACAGAACTTCAGAAGTCAGATTTTCTAAGCCTAGGAATGTCTGCTATAGTTCACTGATGGGTCATGGTCATTTTTACTTCTTACATTCAAGTCATGATATTATCTTCAGCATTTTAAAAAATGTGGTTTATTTTCTTTCTGTGATGGATAATGTTTAACAGAAGAGCTTTAGGAAACTTTAGTGAATAAAAACATGCAAAGCTGTATGAACCTGACCCTCCCACCTCCCATGTAAGAGAGGATCTGTGTATCTTAGATTAGATTCTCAAAGGCTTCTATGATTTCTGAAAAGGTCAGAATCGCTGTTCTGGAAGAGACACTGAATATGTACTATATTGTATCACTAACTGTTGTTATTCCTGTGTGTTCCATGCTTTGGCTACTGACATCTGTATTATTGTTGTTTATGATTATTTAGTAAGTACTATTATTTGTTGCTGTTAATCTTCTAATACAGAACTTTATTTAAGCTCATAATTTCTTAAATATACTTACAGTTAAGACATCAGTATTTAACAATTTGCCCAAAATCAGTGTTGAACCGTATTCAAAATGACTATCAAATGCCAGGATTACTAAACACTCCAACTATAAGTTGGTATCTTTTATTTGCATTTTCTTTATGGGTAGTATTTTAAAGTATTATATAAGGTGCTCCCATATTTTAAAATAATACTATGGTGTGCATTATATTTAGTGTCCTACCTACCTTTAAATATTAAAAGATCCCTAGCATTTGTTTACTTTCTATTTTCAGTCCGGTGTTCTAGAAATTTCAAGATTTCTGAAGGACACATATCAAATAGCTGATATAGAGTAAAGAACTCTAGAATGTATTATCAAACAGAATTCTTCTTTCAGAAAAGAAGACACTGAAATACCGTGGCTGTCCAGGCACCCTACTACCTGGGGACAGCCACCGGCAGAAGCCGTGTGAACTGATTCCAGTGTGGAGTTGGCAGCATGTGCTGAGGGACGCTGTTCTCCGGGGAAGGTGTGCTGCCCCAGTGTTTCCTTTGCTCTGGTCTAGGTCTGAACTGGACAGGAAATAGTCACGGCATCATAAAATGACATGGGTAATACTGGCACTGGTAACATACTGGAACTGTGTATTTCAAGACTTATCTTTAGATAAGTGAGCCAACCCCAGTCCACGCTGGGTGTGGTGGCCCATGTTTATAACCCAAGTACCCTGGGAGGCTGAGATAGGAGGATCACAAGTCTGAGCCAAGCCTGGGCAAGCTGGCATGTTACGATACCACCAGAAGGTGTTTCAGAAAAAGAGGCTGGAGATGTAGCTTGGTGCAAAGGTCTTGGGGTCAGTCGCAGTGCTGACAAGCAAAGTGGTTACAAGAGGAAGCCATGGGCCATCACTCCCAATGCTAGTGAACATTCTAACTGGAACATCTTCAGTCACTCACACACACACACATACACATACACATATACTCTTTTAAGTCACTTTCTTCAGCCATAATAAAGTTAGTGCTACCCACATTTAAAACTATGTTTGCACAAAAATATCAAAATTAACACAAATTATCTACATGATGAATCCTTATGTAGTTTGAAGCAGACTGCTCAGCTCCTCAAGAGCTACACCTCTTAAAAGCACCCCTTACGAGTATGTTTAAAAATAACTTTACTCTTCCGAAAATAAAGGGGAGGCAAAGTAGGAAATTGTAAAACAAAAGGGATGTTTGGTTAAAAACAGTAAAATAAGTCAAGTCAATTAAATCTCAGAAAAACGGGGCAATAAGTGTCTTACAAAAGAGAAGAATTTTACAAAGTTCAGCTTCTCTAAACTAACTAAACAAATACATCCATACCTCAGGAATGTTACCATTTTGGCCCAAGAGTCCCATCTCACTTTCCACACGATGAAGCCAATTAGTATTTTCATTAAATTGCTTCAACTCCTCCTCTTTCTTTTTCTCCAGGTAGCAGCGACGTGTCTTCAGCATCGCAAGTCTGTGATCTCGTTTGCAGGTGGCCTGAAACACAATGCAGTGATAATTTTGGATCTATCTCATGGATTTATTATGAATACCAAATGAATTAACCTATGCAAAGCACTTTGAAGCATGTCTGGCAGAGTCATAGTGAAATGTTCAATAAGAGCTGTTGTTAAAAAGTATTTAGTGGATGTCTACACAAAATTGAAAAGAATTATTCAACAAAAATTATTTTTTATAAAAGTTACTGTACTAATAATTGAAATAACATAAATCTTAAAATGTTCAACATAGATTTCAGAATTCCACTTAGCAAGCACATGACAGGGTTCACAATAATGACACATTAGTCCTATAATACACTCTCCTATTTGGAAGCCACTGTATTTGTCAAAAATATTGGGAAGCACTAAAACAGGGTCAGCATGCGCATGTAGTAGCAGGTCTGGAGAACACCCATTCAGGAGCCGTGGAGCAGTTCAGGGTCCAAATACCTGCTTAGTCTGTGAGATGCCCAGGGTTCAAGCCCTAGACACATGCACACTCCAAAACATTAAATTTACTTTCTCTTCTGTCTTAAAAAAGTAATTTTCAGTAAGACCAGCATGTATATTGCACTTAATAAATTAATTACTTTGATAATGGTTTAAGAGCTGCTGATCAAGTGCTATCAATGATCGGTTAAGGAAAGTTTCGTGATTGATTTTTAATCTGTCACTTCTTCCCCATTTTATAAGGTAAGAAAAAGTGAGACCCCAGTTTTCAGAAGCAGTCATGGGCTGAGCATATAGCACAGGGTAGCACTCGCCCAATACACGAGGCTACTGCCTTGAGTTCTGTCCTACAGTTACTGAAAGAAAAGGTAGAGCCGTCCCACAATGTGATGACTTTTGGACACCAAAAAAACTAAAATCTGTACAGTGTTTCTGTGTCCATACATATATAATGATTACTTCTGTGGAGGGGGGAAAAGAAGAAAATATTTGGAGTTGCAATCAAAGAGTATCAGGTAGTAGTGACACACAAGGCTTTAAAAGAAATAAAACTTGGGGGTGAGAGGGTGCATCTCAGTGGTAGAGGACTTTCCTAACACGCACGATGAGTTTAATCTCCACACACAACAAAAAAGTCACATAACAAAGTATCCCATGTATTACATACATACTTTTAAAAAATGCAATTAAATCAATGAAAACTAAAACTGTGGAAATAATTCTTCAGTATTTTCCAAATGTTTATTTTTCTGGTATCTGGTAATCTAGTTTCACTGGTCTAGCTGTAACTGTATTTCTTGATCCTTAGGACTCATGCTTTTTGACTTCGTATCTTTTCAGTACTGAGTCCCCCACTGTCCTTTGTTATGGGTTCCGTGAGTGATACCTTTGATGTGAACCCAGGATTTTCTCATCAGACAAAGTTGCTTCTTCCCAGAGTAGAGGCTACCTCTGCACACTGCACTTGGGGAGACTTTCTTGGCTATGTCCTCATTCCTTAATTCTGTCTTCTACACCCAACATGAAAAACAGCACAGATAGTAAGAGCACAGGCACCAGAGTCAGCTGACCAGAGTGCAACTTGCAGCTCACGAGGAGGAGGAGTGTGACTTGGACGACCGGATTGATCTGTGCCTTCATTTACTCATCTTGATTATGGGGCTATTAAATATCCCACAAAATTTTCTGACAGCTTAATGAGTTAAAGTATACAAAGTGCTAAAACACTGGCTAATACTGTATTTATAAAGTGAATGTTTAGTGAAAATCATTTCTTGAAATTCCTTTTTCTCATTTGGATACCTTTTTGGTACTCTTTGATTCTTGTATCTTCCATTTCTTCCTTTATAATGTCACTCACTTTTAGTGTCCATCAGATAGCTCTAATACCTAAGTTTTATGTATTCTGCTATAAGTGCCCAAACCTGCTGATTCCTCCCTGTGGGAAACCATTTCACAGGTTTTATGACTTTGGACCGTGGGGTCAGGAGCTGCTGGGGTTGAGAGCTTCTTCCCTAGGCTGAGTTATCCCTGCTACGCAGGCTCCCCAGAGGTATCACTATGCTGGTATTATATTGAATATTCATTTTTCAACTTCCTGGGTCTTCTAAACAAAACATGTGGGCTCTAAACCTGGAACCTTAATTATTGTGAAAAGCACACTGCAGTGACAGTCTACAGATGAGATCTTTCTGCTTACCCCTGCTGTGCCATGCTGGCTGGTACCACTGTTTAGAAGGTACAGATCTCTGGGGTACGAAGCTGTTTGTGGCGGTACTCACTTCTCACTCTTCTCTCAGGTCTGAGCCAGACGGTGCACTTCAGGGCATGTGGTGGGGTGTCTAACAGTGTCGGCCTAAGATTTTCTGCCCTGAAAACTAGCCTCCTGCTGTGACAGCTGCCCCTGTGTGAATATGCTCTCTCCACTGTCCCGCCCGGGGCAGGAAAGCCTCCTTTACCATGTGAACTCCCTATGAGGACTTCCAGAAATGCTCTGGAAAATAATGGTTGCAACCAAAGACCATACTTCTTTGGTTCTTATTTCTGAAACTCAGGAATTTAAATTTCTTTCTTGTTTACTTTAGGTATTTAAAGTCATATCTGCTATATTTCCTCCAGCTGTTCCACCGTTTTGTAGAGAATGAGTAATGAAGTAACCTTGACTATCAAATTTTTTAGAATTAAAGCTTATATGTTATTTTGTTAAATACCTTTTCTACTTTGTCTTCAGAACACATCATTTCTATTTGCTTATGACATTGCTGTTGATAGAATGACTTAAGTTCATTTTCCTTAAGTAACATTTCCAGCTTGAGATATTCTTGCCTAATTTCTTCTCGATTCTGGAACAAGCAGTTAAGAATCTCTTGAAATCTACCAAAAACAAAATGCATTACAGAAACTCATCAATTTTATGGTCAACGAAACAAAATTTACTTTAAGAAATGAATGAATGAGGTTGGGAATGGTGACACATGTCTGTAATTGAGGGGCTGAGGCAAGAGAATTGCAAATTCAACACTAGGTGAGGCAATTAAGTAAGATCTCAAAAAAGAAATGGTTAGGGTTCTCAGTGGTAGCGACGGCCCAGCTTACATGATGCCCTGGTTTCAATCGCCAATGCCATTAGAAAAAAACAAAGAGGAAAAAACCCATCACATACACTCACTTACAGAAGTGCACCTGTGATCAATAGCAAGGCAGCTAGAGTAACTCCTTCCTACTACAAAAGTACTTAGGAGCATTTGGTGTATCTCTATAAAGTTTTCATTTCTTTCTCCCAAAGAAAATCGTGTTATAGGAAATACAGGTCCTATATTCTTGTCTTCTGAAATTAACATTGTACTTTGTCTGGGTGTCTAACTGCATGTGATCCAACTGATTTGGAAAAATAAGCCATTTCCTGTCTACAGGCAAAGGGCAACATCCCAGAGGAGCGCCCTTCCCTTCCCAGGGCCCTGAGCAGCAGCCCTGGTGTTGGTTTACTGTGAAAAAGCAGCTGCAGGAGAAAGCCAGAGAGCCTAGCTGTGGCTGAAGCTTCCAAAGGAGACAGCAGGAGACAGTGGGACGTAAGGTAAGGTGCAGAAGCCCTAGAGCCTGGAGAGCCAGCTGACAGAGCCAGGACCCACAGCCTCCACGTTCAGTGTGGTGATGGAGGACAGCTACTTCCTCCAAAGGGCAATGCCATCTAGAGGACCCAAGGGGTTGAGTCTGACCCAGATCCCCAAATGCCAGGGTGCAGCTGAATGACTCCTAGAAAAGTCTCCAGTCATCCCGTGGTCCTTCACCTGTCAGGGTCAGCAGAAGGTTGGTTGCAGTTGATACTTCAGAATAAAACAGCTACCTGTACTGTCAGGTCACGGATCAGCTCCGAGACACAGATATAGCGTAAGCAGCACATACAGGCACATGTCTCAGAGAAGAAGCAACTGTGGAGCCTTTCAAATAAAATCAAGTGTGTGCATTTAAAAATAAATGTTCTCTGGCCAGAATTTTAGATATATTTGTAAGGACCTGTGGTAAAAATACTGCCAATTTACATCAGTAGTTCTTAATGAAACACTGCTGGAAATGAATATAAGCCACAATACATTGACTTTACTGCAGTTTTGTCAAACTGATAAATATTTCATAGGAAATATGTACAGACACTGTGATTGCACCATATTGTATTATAGCAAGGCTCATGCCAATAAATTAATTGATACGTTACCTTTAGGTTATACCCAACGATAAACTGTTTTTTCTATAACTTTTTACTCACAGGCCAAGTTAAGTATTTGTCAATTTTGTAATTTTGTGGTCTAGACATTTTGCTTGATGGTGTTTACTAATTATGATGGGAGGAAAGGATTTAGTGTTGAAGGTTTGTAGAGTGCTCCTTTAAAAAAAAAAATCATTAAAACGCAAAATGCCATAAGGGACTGACTAAAAAGTATTTAAATGTGAAAAATGTTCAAATAAATGCTTACTTCATAGTTCAGGACATATTCCCACTGAATAATGTGGCTTCACATGCTCTTGCTGACTGTCCCACTGATAGTACAAACAGATCTAAATACTCCTTTTTATTAATAAGATTAAACCAAGGCCGTCCAGAACTGAGGCACACAAATTATAGCCCCATCATGAAAGTGTTTAAAGCTGTCGAACCCAAAAACATTTACTGATTTGTAAGATTTTAACTAATAAAGCAGACTTGATTAAGTAGTATAGGGATGGGGAAATTCTATGAAGCAATTACTCCAATTGTAAGAAACTGGTAATCCCTTTTTCAAAAAACTTTCATTAACAAAGAAAAATACTGTTTGATGTCAACAGCTATTTTTGACCAAGGAAACAGTAACTTAACAGTATCATAGTTGAATACTTTCATTAGTGAGACTAAATGAGTATCAAATTATTTATGTTATTTTAAAGATCAAAACTGGGAGGAAATAAAATCACCTTAAAACTAATAAAATATGACAATTTATCTTGAATTCAGTTACTCCAGGGAGTAATAGAAATAATTTAAACACACTACAAAATCTGCAGGATAAACAGAGCTCTTCACTTTAACAATGTATAGATCAATCTATATGAAAAACTGTTGTCGCTGATACACACAACTGTCATAAGGCCTTCTCACAATGTTTGCAAAGTAATGCAGGGTGGGGACACAGGATGGAGACATGACAGGTGCAGTATTTCTTGCTTCTGTTGGCAGTGAGGACCCCAAATCCCTCTTCGTACTACTTGTAAGAAGTGCTATAGTGAGCAGCCTAAAAGTCATCAACATCTACACTGCCGTGATAGAAATAACCCAGCAGTTTAGGAAGAAAAAGTAGTTAATAATAATCAAAAGAATATTTCCTCCAAGCCATTTGGATGATTTTGGGTACTGTAGTGACACTGGGCCAAGAAATCTTAATGTTCAGTGGTTCCAAGGAGACAATAGGTCAGTCTGGAAAGTAACTGCCCATCAGAGATCTCCATTCTCACAGTTAACCATTTAGATTTTGTAAGTGGATTAGTAGTGCTATATAGAATCAACATAAGTGAGCAGATCTGTAGTCCAACTATGCAAATGAGCATGCTAGAGAAGAAAAACAGGAGCACAGCCAAAGATAAGCCAGCTTCACAGCTGATGGAAGCGCCTCTGTCTCATACCTAAGCCCTGGTTTTCCTCACTCTGTAAAAATCAATAAAAAATTATTTAGTTTCCAAAATGTGCAACAGAGAACAATCAGTGACTTCCTAAATTCAACTGAATTTGCTTATAATACACACAGCATGTGACAAATAATGACGATTAACATGGAATACCTGCTAAATTTTAAAACAATAAATTACCTTCCTATTTCTTTTTCCTGAGAGCTTGAAATCATTAACTTTGCTTCGCCATTTTTATCTGTGTAGGCTTTCTGTTCTTCATAAGCTTTTAGTTTTTCCTTTAACATTAAAATCTAGGATAGAGAAAAAACAGTCAAAACACAAAACAACTTACTCCCTTCTATACAGCTAAGGTAAACTTTCAGCTATGCAAAGTTACCGAATAGGACAGACTGCCACTATTACAAGGAGAGCGGTCACTTGCTGGACAATTAGAAGTAAAGAACCCTGTAAGGAGGAACTGGGTGTGATCAGAGTAACAATGTAAAAGATAGACGTACCTCTGCCTTCTGCTCATTACAGATCTTTACATACTGAGATATGTGGTTGTTGAGATTAAGAACATTGCTCTTCAGCTGCCAAAAGATAGAAAGTATGACTGTGTATAAAGAGATAATAATTGCATAGCTATACACATGTACCAACTGGCATTATATCTCATTAACTGATTTCCATTAATTCTGATTTTGTTAGTTTTGATCATGTGATAATCATGATTGATTATGCTCATGATTAAAACCTATGATGAGAGGACATGTCAAGCATAATAATAACAAATATGAAGTTATAGATACTTTACTGAAAAAAGATACTTTTAAGCATTCATTCATAAAATAAGAATTGTCTATTTTCTTTTGACTTTCAGAAATTCAAAAGATAATTTCATATTCTATTCATTAATGAGCTCAACTAATTTATACTAAGTTCATGTAATATTTCACCCTTTTAAAAGTACAGACCCTTGGGATATATGGAATAGTGGAGAGAATGTTAAACACCTGAGGCCAAAACTGAAGCCCAGCTCCCGAGGATCTCTCTCATACCTTGACTTAGACGAATTCAATACTTCAGACTCTGAGCTCTGTACAACCCCTGATACAGTGAGTTAGAGCAAATAACACACAAGTGTGTGAAATACCTGTACACATTCATAGGGTATGACCTCACATAGATAACACGTGAACCATTCTCTTAGGATGGCAGTTTGCATCTCTGCAGACACTAAAGGAAGCAGTGGAGGAGAGTGGGAGAGGTCACCACAGCACTCTTCCAACCTGAGTGCTATCATTTTAAAGACGTATCATGTTTTGAGATTTTTAAAAAAACAATCCCAAACTCTGGGAAAAATACTAACATGGTATTTTATTTCATCAGCTACATAGATACAACAGTATCACGAATTCGTGGAGACAAATTATTTAGGAAAGACTATCTGTTTTAAAAACAGGTGGCACAGACAGCTATTTTCCGCATGAAATGACAGAGGCCTGGAGAGATTAACATGTTCAAGGACATCAGGTAGAAAATGCTGGTGCTCAGCTCACGCACAGCATCATCCTTAGTGACAAGGAATGTGCTAAACTCCAGGATGTGACCCAAAAACCAGGTGCCGTGAGGTGAAAAGATTGGGGAGAAATACCTTAAAACACCCTAGCACCCTGAAGATGGAATACTATTATCCAATATTTGCATAAACAAGAGGCTTAAAGGTATAACTAAGTTAGCATGGTGAATTGCTAAGTAGGCATTTCTAACCCTCAGCTGCCTGAATCCTCAATAGAAACACAAACCCATTTCACATTTTTATTAGAATTACATACTGTAAAATGCACTCAGAACTCTTGCAACAAAGATAACGTAAACACACTTACAGAAGATTTAATGTCCTTTGCACGGTTAGCGTACTTAAGAGTGTTGTATGTGTCATCGTAGAATAGAGAGGAAGGACTAACAGCAGCTATCATTATAGTTTGACAGTTTCCTCCAAGAGAATCCTTTAACAAGCGAGTAAGCTTACTATTCCTGTAAGGAACATGCTGATTCTTTTTCTGAAAGAACAAAAAAAGAATTCTTATGCCATTTTCCACATTTTAATGCAAACCTGCTACTACTTCCCTGTAACAATTTAAGTACTGCCCAACTTTGCCCAGACTGATGATATAATTGGTGACTGAAATGGTAATATACGCTACAGGACTGCTCAGTAAATACAAGAAAACCCCACTAACAGATGATGTCAGCTTGTAAGCATGAACTTTAGCATTGAGAAAACTATGTATCAGTAGTGGCTCATTGCTAGCTGTGAATAATGTACCATATTGTTGTACCAGCCTGAAAAATTAACAGCACATAAAATATAATCTAGAAAAGGATTTTGTTTGCTAAAATGTTTTCTTTTCATGGCCACAGAGTTAGCATTCTTGCTGTATAATAGTTATTAAAACTGTCACTTTAAAAATCAAACAAGTTCAAAATAAGTGGTAAGAACGTAGCATACAATATTTTTGGTACCATATAATATACATTACAAATCTGATAATCATTAATGTTCATTTAGTTAATTTTAAGTATGAAACTGGAAATAAAAAAATACAGTATCTTGCTAATACAAATGCAAAAAGAAACAAAAATAACCCCATAAAGCTTCCTGATAATTCAGATTCTCTGAATTGTGCTCTGTATATAAAAACTATCCATACACTCTTAAAATACAATTTGCAATAGGCCTTCCAAACAAAATCAGATGAAATATCTTTCTTGAAATGTTTTAATATTTCGAAATCTTTAGCAAATGATGAAAAAACATGTACCTTTCTGTCTGCCAAGGCATTGATGACATTTCCGAGTGCTAGAAGGGACCTGTTGATGTTCGTGCCCTCCACAAACCGGGTCCCCATGGCACTGGTGGAGCTGGCCCGCTCGGACCCTGCCAGATCGATAAGCGACATCTTGGCAATATGGACATTCTGGTTGATGCTTGCTGTTTTGTCTTGCTGACGCAAATAAATCTTGTATTTTAGAAGAACAAGGAAAAGAAAAAATGGAACAAAATTAAAAGGGAAACATGTTTTCCTTTCAAAGCACCATGAAACCAAGTAATATTTCTGTCATTCCCAAACATACTCAGAACAAGATACATCTGACTGAATTTAAAACTGGTGGAAATAATGACTAACACTGAGAAAAATACAAACATGCAAAGACTTTTCATATGTGCAAGGCATTAAGAATGTCTGGAACTATCTTTATTTTTAAAGTTGATACCGAGGATTGAATGAACCAAGTGCTCTCCCTCTGACTCGCAATCATGTGTTAAAGGCTTGTTCCGCAGTTCAGTTCTACCAAGAAGGGGCACAGGCTTGCAGTTCTGGCTACTCAGGCCACTGATGGTGGAAGACTGTTTGAGCCTGGCAAGTCTGAGATCAGCGTGGGCAACAGAGCAGAGAGCCCATCTCTAAAGAAAGAGGGTGCCTGGGAGGTCTTCAGGTCACGGGAATGGTAAGGTCGCAGCACTCCTCTCCTTTTTATTTTTCTGTTGTGGCAACAGGTCAACAGTTTTGTTCTTCCAGGTGCTACTGGCCAGGATGTGTTGCCTCATCACAGGTGTTATGGATTAGAAACTGGTGGTCAACTTAACACCAGCAAAATTAAATCACCATGGTGCTGAGCATAGATGTCCCACCTGAGGAAAGTTGCCAGCATAAATAGAGACATGGAGAAGGAGAAGAGAGGCACTGAAGCATTGTGGGTTCTCCTATGTGTTACTATTTGAGCCGCTGGTTCTCCTGGAGAAGCTCTGCTCCTTATATTGAGCATCCCTTCCTGGCTCCGTAGGGGAAGACGTGTGCCGCTTGGTCTCCTGGATGAACTCGTTACGCAGGCTTCCTGGAATGTACCCAACTGTGCTGTATTCAGAGGAGCTCTGGGCCTCTGTGTCGCTGAGGATGGCTGTGGTGCTTTCAGGGCAGCCCTGATCTTTGTTGTGAGAGGACTTCTCGGCTCCAGCATAGAACCCTCATCCCACCAGTACAGCTCCTTCACCCTGCTGGCATAGACTTTCTAGCTTCCACTGCTGACCTATGGGCCTTCCCAGCTTGGATCCGTAAAACAGACTGGTGTGAGTCCTTCTTGTGGGCTCTGGACCTCCAGTTGGATTCATGGGAGGCACTGTCATGAGTTCTGGTTCTTCATCTGGACTCATGTAGTACATTGCTGTGGGATTAAGGTTCTTGGCTAAATATTCTATGTCTTTAGTGTTATAGATAGTTTTCCTGTGTTAATCTGGGTGACCATCATAAAAATAGTATTATAAACTCCATATCCTAATTCTAATTGTTCTCCACATAACCCCTGACTACAACAGGCCTAAAAGCACCTACATCAAGGTGCTATGGACCGAAACCTCCAAATCCACGAGTCAAAAATCAACCTTTTCTTTATGAATTAATCATCTCAAGTCATTTGTTATAGCAACAAAAGGCTAACACAGCACAACAGGGAAAATAACCCTTGACAGTTAAAAGAAAAACCATGAAATCGTCACTATTGGTGACGAGGGCCATGAAGTACTACAAAAAATAAAAAACAGGTACTACCTAAGAGGAAACAAAGGGAGTGGTCAGAACACTTTGCATGGCTCTAGAACTGCCCAAAAGGAAAGGTGACTTTGAATGTTGATCCTACCCAAAGAGTAAACTTATCCTAACTTCCAAAACTGTTGTATAGCTCCATAATTAGAAGAATGTTATACATTAAAAAAAAATAGTAGTATATGTGTCATTTGAAAAAGATAATTTTTTCAGCTATTTTAAATTGTTTTGGAATAATTTATCTAAATAAAATAGGTGGTAAGAGATGAAGGTAAACTACTATTCTTTTATAAAATTCTCTTGTCAACTTTTCTTCTTAAGTTAGGTCTAACATTGTAAGGAAATTTTAGTGTCACAGACAGCAGTTTTCTCTTAAAAACACGGAGTGAGAAGTCAGTGGGGGAGAGGACAATGAAAACCTTGCTGACTGGGTACAATCGAATGGCTTAACTGCCTTAGAAATGAATCTTTCCAAAGGGAAACATTCCTTTCTTCTATGATCAATCCCATACAAGACAGCCCAGGACAAACATTCAAATAATCATTTGCATATAAGCAAGACATAAACAAGAAATCATAAACAAGAGCCACCAACTAATGCTTTAGCGCTTTCAGGACTTGTATTCCTAAAACACACGTCAGTTGAATTATTAAAGAATGCAGCCACTTAATGGTCTTCATGGCAAAACTGTCTAAAAAGAAAATTAGTATCTTTCCAATTAACTGGTTCTATCAATCTAGATCTGTAGTAAGAAGTCTTACTCTGAATGAAAGTACCTACTGGCAAAATTACTTCCATCAGCTTGAATAAATTCCATCACTGCATTCTACTATCCCATAAATTCTATATTTTTTGAAATTCTTTATGTCATAAAGCTGAAATTTCATATTTTTGACTTATATCATCTTAATTCTAATTTATGATAAAATATTCTCAAATGCTTCAAAAGAGAAGAAAACCTGAGAGGTGGAGATGCCTACAAGTGAAAACATTCCCTTCTCATGGGTGACAGTTGCCATGCTTGCACTTTGCTTTGCTGGCTTTAATCCATTTGCAGAGTGCAGGCCTGCAGCCTGTTGTTACCTGGAAAACAGCGTGAGACCGAGAGGAGGCAGCGTTGGCATCCGTGGGGTGCTGCGTCCGGTTTTTGTTCCCGTTATCCAGTAACTGCAAAATTTCTTCTGAGGATCTGGGCTACAGACATTTAGGTAGGAAAAGAAATCATTGAATAAACTCTCCCTTTCCTCTCCTCTCCATTTTTTTTTTTTTTTTTGTTATATTGGAGATTAGAGCCAAGCTGCATATGTGGTAGGCAAGTGCCCACCCTTGAGCTAAAAATGTACATGCCTTTAACACGTTAAATATTCAAGCAGATTTTCACAAAGAAAAAGTTCACTTAATTAGAAGCCAACAAAGCAAGTTTATGACATACTTCAATCATTCAGGTCTATAATTTATTATTGGTTTTTCTCTCAATCAGGATAGAAAATAAATAATGGCTAGACAGCCATACTTGCTTTTCTGACAGGAGAAAAAGATGTTCATAAACGTACCTGGTGCAAAGAGAGACCCTGAACCACCACTCCCTTCTGGGCATCCTCACGGACCACAAGTGGCCCCGAGTCTGCCAAGAGGTCACGAATCTGTTCATTGTATACCTTAAAAAAGTAAATAAAACAAGTAAGTACAAAATTACAGTGCCTAGGAGAACACACTTCTGCTGCTGATTTAAGGTTACTGGAATTTTACTTTAAGGGTAAGCAGTGCTCACGTTCATTCTTCTTACCCTTTGGATATAATATTACTTATAAATTTCTATCACTCCACAGATGTTTGATCACTTAGGTTTAAAATACAACCTTAAAGTTTGAGTCATTATACTCTCACTCCATCATTTCTGACAGTAACTACAGTAACACAAAGATGAGTAAAATGGCTAAGCTGCTTTTCCTTACTTCTTGGAAATAGATAAATTTTAGAGAAGAGGTATTGATGGAAACCTCACAGTGGTAGACAGTGTTTACCTCACTACTCCTCAACTGCACCAAGACCAATACAAAGTTGTTTGGTTTCCCCAGGGAGTGATGAAGTCCCTAGCCTAAGTGATCTGCCCTTGGCCTGAAAAGTAACAGATAATCCAGTTCTACAGCCTGACACTGAAAATACTTCCGCATTCCCTATCTTCACCAACATTTAAAAGGTAACTTCCACAAAAAATGGCATTATCCACTTGATTTCATAATTAAAGGTATACAGTTTAATATTCACCAGCCCAATGACCATGACTACTACTGATTTAAGAAAAAACCTACAAAAGGAATTTTTTTATAGTACTTTCTTCTGTGTTCTAATACAAAGCTCCCAGTGTGATTCTCCGCTGGTATGTTCGTTCTCTGTATCATTCTTCATAATGAATGATAAATTTACTAAAACGTGGTAAGCTCCAGAGGAAAGATGGTAACATGATCCACTGAGGGCCTGGCTGATGAGGGCCTTTGCAGATGAGCAGCAGTCTCTTCGCTACTGCTTCTCCTCTACTTCAGTCCCACTAAGGAGAAAGATCACCATCAAGCTGACCTATGCAGCAGGCTTACCTGGGAGCTTTTCAGGAACACAGATGCTCTGCCTACACCCTAGAGCTACTAAATTCCTGTATCAGGTGAGACACAGCCAATAGGGACTCCTAAGTGTTCCACAGTAGTTCTGATACACTGTCTGTGTGGGAAGCCTATTAGCCACTGCCTTGTCAATTATAAGTTGATAGCAGATTAAAAAGATACATTCAAAATTTATGAAAATAACCAAATTTCAAAAACTCTCCCAGTTTTCAAAAGAAAAATTTTAAGAAACGCCCCCCTCAATGTTTCCTTTTTTCCTAGTTCAGGACAATTCTTTTTAATAGTTAAAAAATGAGTTTTATTCTTATTTCCAAGCTCTGTACACTGAGAGGGAAACTTAGCAACATATATGATTTAATTAAGCACTGGAAGAAAATTCCCTCAGTAGGGATCAAGCTGTAAGACATTTTCTGACAGCAGAAATACCTATTAACATGGCCAGGAATGCGCATAGGTTTCTAAAAAGCTATCTGAACACAAAGTTAGAATGTCTGCTTTTAGGTATCACTGGTAGAATTCTAACTATTAATAAGTGGTGGTAGGCCTGAAGAAATAGTGGGGTATATAAAACAGGCACAACAGCCACTCTGAAAGAGCCTCTATTAGCTAACTCTTGTACAATTTGAGCACATACATACACAATGATCACAGACAAGGATTCGAATCTACTGAAAAAAAATAAGAACCCTCAAGTCCATGCTGATGTTACAAAGCAAAAGGAAACCTCTTCCTTATAGTAAAAGGTCAATGAACAAACAGAAAAAGGATGGTAGAATTTAAAAATCACCATCATAAAGATAATTGATACAGGCATCAATAATTAGATGATGCTAATGGTAATAAATGTAGATAAAGTAGTATTCTTGAGTTGAAAAAATTTACAAATATCCCCAAAATAAAATTAATAAAGTAAAATTGCCAGTAACGGGACTAATCAACAATGTAAATGTCTTGATATAAAGCAGTACGTTTATTATCATTTCTGTGATGTTTCTGCCATTGCAAAATCTGAATCTAACTGTGACAAACCCAAACTGAAGCTTCTATGGCAGTGTCATAAAATACAAAGGGTCACACAGAAAAAACAGAGCACATTAAAGGGGGGGCTAAAGAGATCCCACAGGCGAATTCAATTTTTGATCATAGCTTTGTATCATACATAACATTAACATGATAGTTATCCAAATCCCATTAAGGTCAGCAGATTAGATAATATCATTAATTTTCTGGTTTTGATAATTATTCAATGGTTATTTAAGAGTATTTCTGGTTTTTATCAGTTCACAACTGATAATTTTAAAACAATAAATGCATGCACACAGAGACAAAGCAAATGCAGTGAAAGGTCACCATATGGAGATGTTGGGCAAGGGTACCTGAAAGTTCTTTATACTATTTTGCAACTTCCCTTAAGTCTGAGATTATGCCCTCCCACCAGAAAAAAGAGCAAGAATTTACTTACTCTTTTAAATATTTCTTTGGAGTATTTAAAAATATTCCAAAGAAGAATGTTAAGAATTGTATATATTTCTGAGAAAGCTCTTACATAATAAAATGTATGAAAACCTTGGTTTACGAGTAACTTGTTCCATTCATAATCCGAAGCACCTGTATATAAAAGCAGTGAGAGAGAAGCAGAAAGGACTCGTGATCGTGTCACACTCAGCACGATGTAATGCTTGTACTGCAAGACATCACTCATCATCCAATTAAAATTGCTCAGAAACATTTATTCATCATTCAGAACACTCATGGAGCAAGTTACTCTCAATCCAAGGTTTGACTGTCATGGGAACAGGCCCTGTGAACTTGCAAATTTCTCAGAAACACAGATTATTCTAAAGGATAATGCCAACTTACCTCCAGGTAAGAAACTGCAATGCTACAGATTTTCTCTTCTTTAATCTCATCTATGCACTTGTAGAGGTCTAACATTGTTAGGTACATCACTCCAGGCTCGCCCGCCGATCCCAGCATCGTGTGGGTTTTCCCAGCTCCCGTAGCGCCATAGGCAAGCACTGAATTTTTATGAAAAGGCATCAGAGCTCTTTACGAGGATGAATCAGTTCACCATATCCACCGTCAGTGGACACTTCTAGCTGGGTCTCCTGAATGTAACTGTAAACCCAATCAGCACACCACCCATTCACACTCAGTACCAAGTTCTTTTCTGAGCCTTCCTGATCACCACAAGTGGTTGGGTCTAGTTCATTTAACCCACAGTGTAGGACAGTGTCGGCATATCTCTCCTTGCCTGTATCACAGAGCATTTCAATTCTGAGCTCCACCAAGATAGAAGCCCTCCGTGCCCTGTGTAACCTGACACAAACCTGGTATACAAGTTCGTTCAATCAACGCATTCCACATAGATGCCATTTATAAAATTTTTTCCAATTCTCGTTTTAGACAAATTATTTTGTTTCCAATATTCTCTCCTATTCAACATAAAAGCTGTACTTTTTCAAATGCATAAAATAATTCAGTCTTTGATTTATAAGCAGCAAACACTCAGTACAATAACCAGTTAGGGCATTAAATTCTCATACATTATTATTATGTTTTACTTTGTTCAATTTTACATAAACTGACAGGTGGATATTTTGGAGTCCAAAAAAAACCAAAAATTTTAAAAATTTCTAAAGACAATATGGAATTTTATGAAAGAAAAAGAACATACACTTCAAATGAGAATCATACCAGTTCCAATCAATAAATCATATTCTACTTGTAAATAATCAAGAGAGTAAGTCTGTGATAAAAATAAAATGTCAGCTGGGCATGGTAGTGCACACCAGTAATCCCAGCACTCAGAAGACAGAGGCAGGAGAACTGCTATGAGCTTGAGGCCACTTTAGGCTACATTGTGAGTTCAAGGTCAGTCTAAACTATACAGAGAAACCCTGTCTCAGACAAACAAACAACAAAAATAAAATGAAAAGTCAGAGATGGAATATGATATAGTTGTGGAATGTCCTGTGGAAAACATCATAAAAAGTAATAATTACAAAAGATACTAATGATGGGGTTCAATCACTGAATTGTCATCATTGAATTAACTGGTTATTTGGCATGCATCTTTTTCTGAGAAATCAATACGGCATTTTGGAAGGCAGATTATAGCCTCGCCAAAGCATTAGAGATGTTTCTTGGGTTGAAGATATGCTAAAATAATACCAGATATTCAATTACAATGGAGTGTTAACAGATTTTATCCAAGTATCTTAGAGAAAAATGGTGCTATAAAAGCAAACCAAAAAAACCCCCCCAAAACAAAAAAAACAAAACAAACAAAACCCTGCCAAGTGTTCAGAAATGTCTGACTGTTCACCAGGGATGGATGATTAAAATAGTTGTGCAATGAGAATATTTATGAATAGTAGTTGTAAGAAATCTGACACCATCAATTGCAGAAAGCATGAGGTTTAAGGACATAGGAAGGTGACAGGACTGTCTTCAGAGGCCACAGCAAGGCCCTGGGAAGAGAAAAGTTCCATAAATGAAACAGTCTATTGTAAAAGTAGTCTATTTCCACTTCTTAAAGACTTTCAGGATATAAGTACCTTAAATTTGACTACATTTAGAAAAAGGGACCAAATACATGTCCCTCCCATGTAAAAATGAAATCAAATAGAGAAATTAAATAAACTGAAAAAATTACCTGTGCAATTATATCCATTCAAAAAACTACGAAGAATTGGCTTGGTAGTGTGTTTAAAAACTTCCAACTGAGTTGAAGTTTCATCAAAAACAGTATCGAATACAAATTTAAGATCTTTATTTTGTCTTTTTGAAATGTCAAAATTTGCAGTTTTCTTTTTAGGGAAAAAACTGATTTCTTGTTGTTTGGGATCAAAAACTAATATATGTTTATCCACCACTTGAACCACTTTATGGAATCCTGCTGCTTTTTCCTTTGTGTTTTCAGGGCGTACACGAACAACTACTTTCATGTGGCGACACAGATCTTCCTCAGGGACAGACATTATTGATTATCCTGATTCCTGTTTATAAGAATGTCTGTTCTTTCTGAAATAAAAAAAAATTATTTTAATATTAGTCTTATCTCTAACTGGCATATAGTATTCATTAAAAAAAAAGGGTACTAATTCTGCTCCACTCACTTCGGAAATATTATTAGGGGAAAATATGCAATTACTTAAATAACCTAAGGGGAGAAAATTAAATGGCACACACACACACACACACACACACACACACACACACGCACACATGCACGCACATGATGGCAATGGTTTTACTTGTAAGTCAGACTCTGGGTTCCAGCTTAAATTCAAACACTGTACCTGAATTACAACCTTGCTACCGCAAAAGTCAGCTTTGATGTTTGCCATGGCTGCCACACTGTCTTCACCTGGGTTGTGGGAACTGACAGGAAAGGAGCTTTCTGAATCCTATCAGGTAAGGGTGGCAGAGCTTTAGCCTGGGAACTATTTTTAGTAAAAGCCTCTTGGCAGCGGAAAGTGAAACATCCAGGTTGGTCTCTGACTGAGCCTCAGAGACACACAGGGTTAAAAATAGTTCCAAGGATGCATCAAATAGCTAGCTCAGGTTGGAGGTGACAGAAGCGGCAGGAAACCCTTGGCGTATCCAGAAATCCTAGTCTCAGAATAGAGGTCGGAGGCTACTTCCTAATGATGTGCCATTTTAAGGGACATTAGTGATGACAGGTTTAAAAAGTATGATTTTTAAAATGCTTGCCTCACATGAAAAGAAGAAAAGTATATTTACAAAGATCGGTGAGTGATTTAGGAATTGCAGCTATCCAGAACACAATCGAGAATCTACGAACTTGAAGGAGGTAAGGGAGTTAGTATGATCCGGAAATCCCACTTCTGAGCCTACAGCCAACGGAACTGAAATCAGGATGCTGCAGGCACTGTCCTGTCCACTGCAGCATGATCACAATAGGCAGGACATGAAGCTAACTCAAGTACTTACCACAAATGGACAAATGAAAAAATGCACACATGAATCATGGGAAACTGCAGTATTTAGTCTTAAAGAGAATGAAATCTAGTCACTTGTTGATCATATGGATGAATCTAGGAGACACTACACTAAGTCGAATAATCTAGGCACAGGAAAATATCACATGATCTCATTTTTGCATAGAATTTGGAATGAATAAAACAGAGTAGAAGACAGCCCTCATAGGTGAGGAGGTTGGGATAGGCAGGGAAGGTATGATTTTTAAACTGCTGATCAAACGATGCAAAATTTCTGTGACACTGGTAAAGCCATTCTGGTTGCCAGTTACTGTGTAGCATGCATTTTGTATTTCATAACTGCTAAAGAAACGTATTCTAAATGTTTACAGAGATGTCCATGAGGCGATGCATGTTTATTAGCTCAATTTGCTCATTCAGCAACACATGCAAGTGAAGCACCACATCGTACTTGTAAATAAATCCCATTATTATTCATCAATTAAAAACCATACCAGTGGGGGCTAGGGATTTTGCTCAGTGGCACAAACGCCTGCCTCACAAGCAGGCAGTCATGAGTTCGATCCCTGGTACCGATAAAAAGGAAAAAGACAAGACAAAAAAAAAAAAAACCAAAAGCCAAAAAACAAACCATACCAGAAAACAATCCAATGTGAGTAAACTTGAAGTAGTGCAGGGAAGCAGTAGAGCAGACACCGAGTTATACTTTCTAACCAAAAGGAGGGCCAATGGGAAGAAGGAGTGAGCAAAGAAGAGTGGAACAAGACATGAGATGAAAATACAGGCCACTGAGGACCTTCAGCTTGTATTCTGAACAAGACAAAGAACCAGCAGGCGACTCAGCACAGGAGTGACACTGTCACTGGTCATTCACTGCTGCCCACATAGCATAGTAGAGGAAACAAAAGACTAGTGCTCTGAAAGACAGTGGCTGCCAAAAAAAAAAAAAAAAAAAAAAAAAAAAAAAATATATATATATATATATATATATGCACACTACACTTCAGGAAAAGAGAAATAAGATGCTGTCTTGCCAACAGACAGTATTACCCTCATATGAGGATCCTAGGGGATGTCGTATATTGCAGAAAACCCACCGCACTGCCAGCTGTTGGAGAAGAAACTGAAAATGCACTTGCAGGAATCTCAGTGACCCAGTCATCTGAGCAGCTGTTCACCTTATTAATACATGGCTGGAAGCTGAAGGCCACTACTTCAAGCACCCTTGTCCCCGCAGAGGCCAGAGGTAACTTGTGTTCCTTTCATGATGTCTCAACTAATTTAATAAAATACTCATACAAGTTTTTCTCTTCCTGAAATGTGCATAAGTTTTTAGTGGACTGTGTAGTACAGAGGCAGATGTGGGGGGCTGGCAGGGCTGGTAAGTTTGACGCTGGACCTCTTCTGAAGGAGAAGCCAACACGCCTTTCTAATAGGTACATGCAGGTTAGGAAAGACACACAGGATTCAATACTGCCAGAATGTTTTCCTGCGTACTGGGAGAGAGGGGTAGCCATCAGTGAGATAAACATAACTGGGGGCACAGCAGGGTACATGTCCTGTGTGGTGGGGACACCAGGAGTGCGGTCTGAGAGTTCAGCAATACTCAGGTGGAAAGGTTAAGGCAGTAAGAAGCCACATTAAAACAATAAAGACTCTCCTTAGGATCTGAAGGGACTTTTGAGTCTTTCAATTTTTAAAAGCTTATAACTGCCTTAAGAATTTTGGGAATCATTAAATCAAGGAGACAGTGGTTAACTGTGTTAAATACATCTATCAAATCAAGTAGCTCCTGAGCATTAACCACAGGACTTAGGAACAGAGGCCAAGGTGGAAACCTTGGGGAAGTGGCACAGACAACACTGAATGTGTAAAGGCCTACAGTCAGGAATCTGGGAAGACATGGTGCAGATTCAAAAGGAGCAGAGACAGGGTCTGGAGGAGCGGGCAGAGGAGGAGCGGCCAACAGGGATTCACTTTGGCTGTGTTTAAATGGGAGGACAGCACCAACGTTAAAGCTAAACCATGTCACAAAACCGTATCTGTTTGGACTTTAAATAATCCCAAAGTAATCTAAAAGCATCAGATGCAGAACACAGTCCTGACTTCTTAGGACTCCAACTTTAAGCAAAATTAGAACGCTGAAGAAGGAGAGCCCATGATTTGGGTTCTCGGTCAGGTCCCAGGTAAATTGCTACTTTGTTCTGCCTCATCCCCAACTTTTTGTCTAGGCAACTCCCATTTCCGCCTGCTTCTGGGACCTTGCGTGAGTTATTTAACCTCCTTGGGCCCAGACTCAGGCTGAAGCAGGAGGATCTTGAATTTTAGAACATCTCAGGCTACATAGGCGGTTCAAAGCCAAGAGGACTACACAGGGAAAGAAAATGAGAACACGGCGTAGTATCATTATGAAGCATGAAATAGATAACAAACATGAAGTCATCAAGCACTGGAGAAACATCTGTTCTCTATCTACCTCTACTTCCTTGGTTCAAACAGTCCCATGTATAGAGGATGTGTGGCATTTCTATCATAGGCAAGTGGTCTCCCACTTTCCTTGTGACACCCAAATCGAGTCAAGTATTTCTAAAACCCAGAAATATTCAACAATGCTTTGACTTTAACAGATAATTTAACTGGGGCCAGAGGCTTGGGTTAAAATACCAGCTCTGAGCAGAGGGTGGAGGCACATGCCTGTCTGTAACCTCAGCACTTGGGAAGTTGAGGCAGGAGGACCATTACAAGTTTCACGTCACCTGGATACATAGTAAATTCAAGGCCACCCTGAACTACATAGCAAGACCCTGCCTCAGCTGTCCAGATACACATCTTAGGTCTCACAGGCGGACATGGTAACACACATCTGCAATCCCAGCACTACAGGAGGTTTAGGCAAAACAATCTCAAACTCAAGCCAAGCCTGGGAAAGGACAATTTAGAGACCTAGCAAGACCCTGTCTCAAACAATCTCACCCCTGCCTCGACTGCTGACTACCTGACAGTGGTGGCAGGTTACTTAACGTCTTCGTGGCTTGTTTTTCTCATCTGTAAAGCTGGAGTGATGACAATGCTATGCAGGGTACAATGCTGGATAGGACAGTCAAGTTTCCCAGAGGAACTGTGATCAGCTGAGAGCTGAAGGATGAAATTATTAGGTAAAGCAATTCAGGAAGAAAAACTGGCCATGTATTTAGTAACTACTTACTGAATGCCATCAACCTTTATGGGCCTGAGATGCGAAGGGTCAGGAGTATGTGCAGACTCCTCCTGTAGACAGGACATGGATCTAAACTCTTCTAAGTGTCTCTGGTGGGATAGTGATTTCTCAGAGCTTGAGTCATGAGCGTTTCAGGAGGTGAGGCCAAGAACCATGACAAGAACACAAGCTACCTGGCTAAGCGGGAAGTTTAATGCGATCCTTCAGTTTTTAACTGGTCAATTTTATATGAATGGATGTCGTTTAATCTACAATAACTAAAGAAAGGCTCAAGGGAATTGGTTTATTCTTCGGCAACTGGAAAGAATGGAGAGGAAAGGAGAAGGCTACATTAAAAAGGTAAAACTGGACATGGTGAGCTTTGAAGATCTTGAATCCAAACTATAAGAATTTAGACATGAATTTGAAGTTAATTAGGAATCAGCAAAAGCCTTTTAGATGTCAATGGGTATTAGTGAAGTAGCATTTCAGGGAGAAACTTTTACAGTGACCTAAAGGACCTATGTATGTCTAAAGTAACTTTGTTTCACAACTTGTTAGAAGTCTTGATTTTTATAGTTTCACATCCCCTACTTTTTAAGAACAAATGAGGGAAAAAAATTTCTCTCTCTCTCTCTTTCATTAAGTTAGGGACTGAGTCCTGGACTTTGCATGTACTGATAATCAAGTATTCTACCACTGAGTGACATTCCTACCCCCAATTTTCTTAATAAAAATGCCTACAGTCAACAGAATCATAACAATTAAAAATTAAGACAGGACACATGATATGCCTGTAATTCCAACTACTTTAGGAGACTGAGGCAGGAGGATCACTTTAGCCCAGAAGTTGTAGACCAGACTGGACATCACAGCTAAACATCATCTCAAAATAAAATAACTTTTGAAAGTGCGTAAGTTATTTTTCTCTTGATGCTGAGACAAATTAACTGACCCCAGGGGTAAAAGGGTTAAAGGGGTAAAGGTTTATTTAGCTCACAGTTTGTAGAGGTTTCAGTCCATAATTGGCTGGCTCCAAGGCAGGGTGGCACTTGGCAGAGCAATAATCATCCATGGCAATGGATGACATTAGTAAATAAGAGGGAGGAGAGAAACAAGTCTCTTTCTGCCTGACTTATCCAGATTGCTGGGATTAGGGCAGTACCAATCCAATCAGTGGACTGATCCAGCAATCACTGCAGTATGAATCAGTCTGGTGCTATACATCTATAATTCCAGCACTTGGGAGGCTGAGGCAGGAGAACTGTTTTGAGTTCAAGGACAGCCTGGATGGACTACAAAGTGAATTCAAGGCCAGCCTAAACTGCATAGTGAAACAACAACAACAAAAAGCAAAAATAGTATACACTCTAGATTCAGCTACTTCTAAAAAGTCTACTCCTGTGAACCCATGAGGCTTTAGGGGGACACCCAGACACAAACCATAATGAAAAGTAAAACTTCGTTTAAATATACTGACATCTTTAGAGATCAGTGAGATTGTTGCCATATTATAACATAATGCCTTCATTCTTTTGTAACATAGCTCACTAAAAGACATGGACATACTGCACAGGTGATTCTGAATCAAGTGCCAGAGAACAAATGTCTTGCTCATGATCAAGAAAGCAGCAAAAGCACATAAAGTAGCAAAAGAGAAGACTAATACTGTTGTCCATAAAACACTGTGATTTACAAATTTTTTAGTTCCAAAATTCCATCACCTTTGTGTATGATTAGAAAAATGGTACAAAGCCTGGGTATGGTGGCACATGTCTGTAATCTCAACATTTGAGAAGCTGAGGCAGGAGGATTGCTGAGAGATGGAGGCCAGCCTGAGTTACACAAAGAATTCAATGCCAGCCTAAACTATACAGTAGGACTCTGTCTCAAAAACGAGGAAAAGAGAATGGTAAGACAAATCCACACAGCATCTTATGCATTTTAGAGTACAGGCATTTGGAAAATTGCTCAGAGAAATTTTTTTTTTTGCTTATTAAAAAAAAAAAAACAAAATATTTGACAATGACAATTGCATATATTCAAGGGGTAGTATGATGATTGATGTATGTATACATTGTATAGTGGTTATCACAATTAAATTAATAAAACTCTATGGACTTGTTTATTTTTTAAGTTAAACTCTGCAATCTGAACTAATATTCCCACATTTCCTCTATAATTTAGCAGCAGTCAACTTTGAAATATACTTGTCACCTATCATGTAGTACCCATTCTTGGAAAACATGTTATTAAGAACACCACATTTAGGTCAAAATGGTGATAATTACTGGTAGTGAGCAAAACACATCATTTGAGCATATTCTATGTTGGGCATTATGGTATACATTTGCCATTCATCATCTCATTTAATTCTTACAAGTGTCATATATGGTAGGTTCTACATTGTCTTTGTTTGAGAAACACATGGGCTTAACATGAGGATAAGTTTTCCAAATGACACAGTGGATGTCAGAGTCCATGCTCTTCCCAACTGTACTCTACTAGTTAGAATAGAATACTTCCAAACAATGGTACAGACACTGGAGGATACAACTATGAAACATCTTAAATCCATACTCCAATTTGAGTTAGATTCCAGTGTAATACACACTTTAGTGGCCTGCGAGCCCTCCTCATTTCTGGCCCCTGTAAGCCCCGTTGCTGAACACCTTCAATGACTCAAGGTATCTGTGAGTGGGGCAAGGTGTGAATAGCTGTCCGAGAACATAAGAAGAGGTTAATAACTGTTAAAAGCAGACATTGTTGTTTCCTGAAACAGGCCTTACAGAGAATATAAACTTATTAACAAGTCCAGTCTTCAGAGTTTGCCATCTCCAGCACCAGTTACGATAATCACTTGCCAAAACCCTAGCGGGGCTGTCGGTGGGGCACGCACTCCCACTGTAAAACCCGAGGGTTGCAGGAACCCTTTCTACCCAACTGAGCCACAACCACAGCTTGGAATCTAAGTTACATCTCACACAACAGAACTAGTGCATCCTGATTAAGTGAGTGCTCCTCCTTTGGCGAAGCACAGTGGTCACCTCTGGCTTCTTCTTAGCCGGACAAAGCGCGCCTACAGGGAAGTTTGGCAGAGCTGAGAGCAAACGGGGGCGGTCTGATGCTCGACCCCGCAGGCACTGTCAAGTGCAAGGCTCCGCCCCGCAGGGTCCTAGAGGCACACAGGGCAGGCCTGCAGCCCGGACGTCCCGACGTGCGCGACAACTGCAGCGTGCGCTCACCACCAGCAGAGCCCCGCCGGACAGCAGCGCGGCGGAGCCCGGGGCCTGCAACCTGCGCCGGGCCAAGGAGGGAGCCACGCCCCGCAGTCGGGCACGGACCTCCCGCGGCAACATGATGGACACAGCTAAGGTCCGGCCCGGGGCCAAGATGCCCTTTAAACTTCCGCCTTCTACTGGGCGCTGAAGGACGGGCTCGCCGGCGCCGGGGCGGGCAGCACAAGGCCGCGATCCGTGTCCCCGGTCCGCACCTCCTCTTCAGCGACCCCCAGCCTGGCCCCACCCCCAGCACGGCCCCAACGCTCCTGCAGACCAGAGGAGCCAGATCTGCGCTCCCAGCAAAGCTGTTGGCCAAAGGAAGCGTCCTGCCCTCAAACTTCCCTTCTGCAGAGTCTCTAACTCACCCGGGGCCGACAAGACCGCTTCCGCGACCACCTTTCTCCTACGTCCGGCTCCCGACGCGCGCCACACACCACCTCACATTCAAACCTAAACCAGCTTGCTCGCCGCCGCGCCTCATTGGCTGTCGCCCCGTGACGTCACCACGTCGGACGTTGCCCCCTTCGCGTGCGTCCGATAGGCGCCTGCGGGCTCCGCGGGGCTGAGGGTAGAAGCCGCTTGGTGGCCCGTCGCCGTGACAACGCGAGGGCTGTTTCCGGAGGCGGGGCCCGCGATGGGCGTGGCTAGCCGCAGGTGCCAGCGGGAAGCGGCCACCTGCAAGGCAGTGGCCGCCAGAGTAGGCTAGCTAGACGGAGCGCCTCTGCTCGCTGGAGAGGCGAGCCGGTGGGGCGCGGTAGTGCACTCTGGGGTTCACCCTCCGACTGGGGAGCATTCCCTGGTCTAGCCCCTGCTATGGGAGCGGCAGGGCCTCTGCCTTACTTGCAGGACCTGATCTTTGGTTCCAGGTCCCTGGGCTTCCGTGTCCACTCCCACTCGGGCTGAGTGTGGAACTGTTCCATGTGCCTGTGTTTCTGTTACAGTGTCCAGCGACGGCACTCTAGGAAACGCATTCACTCAAAGAGGCAGACTGGCCGCCTTTGTTACTGGATGAAGTAATTTTTAAGTCACAGATTGTAGAGACTGTTTCAGAATGTGCATTTTGACAAGAGAAGATGAATGCTTGGAGAAGAAAGGGAAATGTCTTTGTTAGGAAAACTCATTTTCGTTTGTAAGCGTATTTTATTTTTTTATTTTACTGTATTTTTTTTTCTTTTTGCTGTGAGGAGAGACAAAGGCTGGTGTGTGCTAGGCAAACCTGCTCTGAGCTACATCTCCTGTGTCTCAGGATATTTTAAATATTTGAATTGGGTTCTTTGTATTACTGTACATATTTATGCAAGAAATACTGGTTGTAAGTTATAGGTAGACCATAATAAGCAGTAAAGTTAAAAATCCCTCTACTCTTGGATCTTAAGAGTTTAGTAATTCAGTATCACTGTATAAAATACAGGAGTACAGAGAATTATGACTGAAAAGCTCATGGAAAACCCACAGATTTTGCATTTATTGAAAATCAGGAGCATTGCGTATTATATAGCATATGCCTCTCTCTCTCACACACACATGCACATACACTGGATAGATGCCAATAAAGTCACTTATTTCTGGCTGTATTGTATGTATCTTTGACAACCGAATAAGTGATGTGGTGGAATTGTTACTAAAGTTGAGAAGCCTTTTTTTAATTTTATTATACATGTTCCACTAAATACTTTACACTCACAGGCTTTTATTATTTTACTTTATTGTTAATAAAGTAATAGTTAATAATTACTATTTTACTTTAATATCTTGATTCTCAAAACTTCATGAAATGTGTATATTGTTACTTACTTTTGGTGATAAAAACTGGTGTTTCAGAAAATCCCAGAAGGAAAGTAGTTGTCTTGAACTATACAAACAAGCCCATTAGAATTAATTGAGCTGTCTCAGAAATACATTGTACGTGACAGTGAAATGATACCTTAATGTAATCTGAAATAGTCCTACATGTATTTCCACACCGCCCAAGTACTGACTGTACCCAAAATTTCAATTTAGAGTTACTTTTGTAAAGCAGTGTCTTGCTTATAAGTCTGTATTCTTTAGGAATTGTGCATTTTATTAAAGCAAAAAGATTTTGACACTATAATCAAAGTCATTAAGTGCCAGCTGACTTCTCTTGTTTGGCAAGACCTTAAGGAGGTACAGAAAATAAAAAGTTCATTTAAAACTGTCCCAGGTATATATAAAAATAAAAATAAGACAAAAAAGCGATGGTAACCATGAGAATGTCGAGACTCCCCGCTGCTCCTCACCGAGTTCTCTGCAAATCTCCGTGTGTTTATCGCAGGGCCCTTTTGCAGCCTGGGAACCAAAGGCGCGCTGGCCTCAGTTGCAGGCGGACGTGGGCCCGGTCTGTCCGTCCGTGTCTGGTTCCCCCAAGTCTAAGAAGACAAAAAGTTCAGGCTCGCCGGCATCACCGTGGCCGTCTCCGGCCCCAGTCCAAGGCCGCGGACTCTGCAGGTGAGGAAAAGGCCGCAGAGGCCGCGGGTCCGCCCAGCGGAGAAACGGCCCTCCTTCCGCGGTGCTCGCCGCTCGGTGCTCTGAAGTTCGCTCCGCGGGCATGTGGAGCCACCGACGGGCGGAGTCCGCCCTTGCCCTTTCTGCCGTCGGGGCTGGCCCCCAAGTGCTGGCGGGACTTTTGCAAGCAGGGTTGCCTTGCGGGAAAGCGCTGCCCACCGCCGTCAGCGTCCTCAAAGACCCAGGCTTCGCGGGCAGCGCGCTCCGCCTTTGGGGCCCCAAAGCGGCGAGCAGCGGCCGGTGGAGAAAGTTGGGGGACTTCCAGGTCCCAGCCAATCTGCCGCGGAGGCCTGCTGCCCGAACCCTCCATCCTGTCCCGGAGCAAACACAGACAACCCCGACTTGGCGGGCGGCTCCGAGGAGCCTGAGCAGGACTGGGGAGGAGGCTGGCCCTGCCGCCTCCGCCCACTCGCCTGTGCGGCGTCCAGAGAAACCGCCGACCTGGAAGACCCGGCATTGGTGGCCCTTCTTGTTGACTCAACTTGATGGCTAGTCCCTTAACTGAATGAATGCATAGAGATTGAAACCGTAGAAAACAATGAAAGACTCATAATAGCATTTTTGGGGTTCCTGCAGTACTCCTTGGTTTTCCTTTTGTAGTCTCATTCAAGTATTGGAATGGACACCTTTTCAAAATTACCCAAATCTAGAGCCAGTGTGTAGATTGGCTCAGTAGTCCAGATTCTATAACATAGGACTGCAGAATGCCTTCTTTTGCTCACACCATAGCGTATTATCATTTACGAGTGGAGCAAGGCCGAGCCATAGGCTGCTGTTTCCTTTTTAAAAAGTTGACTCAAATCATGAGATGATACACGTACATAGTCAACATAAAGTCATTAAATTACATCTATTCGTGAAATAGTGCTAGGGGTTATGTTTATAGCATGGAGGAGATTACAGATTCCGGGAAGAGACTGCTCTAGGACTCTTTGTGCGACTGTGGCAAATTATTTAATATCTCCATTTTCTTCTTTTGTAAAGTGGAATGATACCTACTTACAAAAGATGTAAGGTTTGAATGAGTTAGAACAAGTTGTGTGCTAAGAGTAGTAAATACTAAGTGCTAAATAAATATTAGGCAGTTTTGAAAACTGTTTCTGTTGTAGGGTAGTAAGCTTTCCAGAGAGCCCAAAGCATAATTAACAATTTGTCATCACTTAATATCCAGAAATGTACTTAAAAGCTCATTTCTGATCTACTTTTTTTTGCCAATTTTATTTGTCATGATGCCACAACAATTCAGTATATCTTTAGTAAAGTTTGCATATTATCCTCAGTAATATGTTATTTGTTATATTTACATAATATATATTCATCTTCTATTGTTTTAGTATGTGTGCTTTGCTTTTTATTTTCTGTTGAAAAGTGAAGGAAGGTATTTAACTGAAATGTATTTCTTGAAGAACTGGGAGAGACCATGGCTTTTGGTAGGAACAGTTAGGTGAAATTTCCTAAAGTGAAGATTAAAAACAGGATGTACACTGTGGACAGTTGAATTTATCCACACATCCCTCCCCCCAGAAAAACCTTAGTGAGTACCTAGTGTATGTCTGATTTGTAGATAACAAAGGTGTGGATCTTAATTCATAATCCATGAAGAAAGAAGAGTAGTGTTAACTGGATATTTCAGTCACATTAGTAACACTGCTTCGAAGCAGGTGGATAAAATGCACCATGTTTTCAAAATATCTTTTGTTAATATTTGATAAATAACTTCTCACCTCTGTGCTTAAAAGAATTACAACTTGCAGAAGAAAAGGGAGCCAGTATGAGACGTTCAAGCAGTGTATCAACTGTTTCCTTGATTTTTGGGTACAGGGAACAGAGGTGAGGGGGTTGAGGTGTAATTCAGAGGTAGAGTATGTGGTAAGGACCAGCAGGCTCTAGCTTTGGTTCCTATCAGCCCCACACCATCTGAACAAACAAACAGAAAAAGCAGGCATGGAATGGGCGAGGTGTGCTCCAGTGAGTATATAAAGTTACAACCGATGTAGGCTCTGAAAATGTTTCCTCAGAGACTGTGATAAGCACATGAGGTTTTTATACTTTGACCATCTTCCTTTCCTTTTAAATTTACTTGTTTTCCCAGGAACGATCTTTTTGTACAGATACAAGAATTTTGCAGTATGAGGAAAACAAGCAGAAAAGCTGGAAATAAAAGGCCACTTGATTGTAATCTAGGATATTCGTCATCCCTTTAGTCATACAGATTTTTTTAGATAAATAATTTGAACTCATTGAATCCATTCTTTTGAATTAAATTTGAAAATCTGTATTTCAGAAAAAAAGGCCTGAATAACCAGTTTTTTTTTTATCCCTGTTGGTTAAAACATTAATGGTTTTAGACCACATTAGAAATTATAGAAATTATATTGTAGACCACATTAAAAATTATATTTAAGTTATGTTTCTGCATTAAGTCAGGTGCTTTATAAGATTAGTCACCTTCACTTGCTTAGATCCTGAGTCATACTTTTTTATATGTTATTTCATATTAATTTGTTTTCTCCAAAGTAGTCTTAACACTGTTTTTAAAAAATCCAACAATTATCATGCAACATTATCAATTTCTTTTCTAGATTTGTTGACCTACAGAATGCTTCGATGCCTGTATTCTTGTAGACCATATAAAAAATGTTTTTCACACTGGTTGGAATCTGGCATACTTAATTTAGATGACTGGCAAAAAAAAGTACATACCACAGCAGGAAGATGTAACGAATATAAAACCCAAGAGCAAGCAGTTCAAACTGAAGCTCAGGAATTACACACATCCCCAAACAGAGATTCTGACCCAGTGGCTCAATTGCATATTCCAGTAATGGTGGATGAAGTTATTCGTTGTTTGGCGCCACAAAAAGGACAGGTGAGTGTATTTGATTTTTATTTTTTAATGTGTTTTAATTGAGGTGATATAATTTGCTTATTGTAATAGTCACCATTTTAAAGACTACAATCTAGAGTTGGTAGTATATTCATGAGGTTTTACAGTTACAAGTATTGTATCTAATTCAGGAACATTTTCCTCTCCCTGCTAGGAAACCTTATACCCGTTTGCATTTAGTCCACATTGAGTTGATTTCCTCACTGCTGACAACCACTAAGCTACTTCCTGTCTTTATGGATTTGCCTAGTGTGGCCATTTTATATAGATTCATATAATACCATGGCATTTTATGTTTGCTTCTGTTATTTAGCATATTTTCAAAGTTTGCCCATGGTATAGGATATACATACGTATATATATTTTTTTCTTTTAGGTAGAGGATATATTACTAGTCCTTTTCACTTTAACGGGCTGGCGCTCAAACCCAATAAGCCACAGCCCTAGCCTGTCTCCTTTTTTATGGCCGAGTCATTCTGTCATATGGGCATGCTACAGTTTATCTGTTTCCTGGTTGGTGAGCATTCATGTTGTTCCCACTTTGTAGCTATCATCAGTGTGGCCACTGTGAGCATTTATACATGAGCTTTTGTGTATGCATTCATTCTTTGATGGGTAATGCCTGACGGTTGCCTCATGTGCTTTGGGGCCACGACGAAGGCTGGCTGTGTTATCTGAACAAAAGCAACCCCTGAGTCTCTAACACGTGTGTGGCTCATACAGTGTGAATACTCTGGACAAAACGGCGACTCAGGGACAGTGACAGTGTGTTTTCATCACATCATCCAGATCTTACTTTTTTTCAAAAACTTTTGAATAGTTTATTTCCGAAGTAAGCCAAAGGTGATTGAAATCATGGGAAGTGAAAGTGCTGACAGAGGAAGGCTAAGTCGTGTGTCACATCTGTGTGTACATGTGTATATGGGGAGAGACAATAGGCTCATGAAATGTGGAACCCTTCACCTTCGGGGTAGGCATGCAGCTTGGAGGCCTAGGGAAGGACAGAGAGCTGCAGCTGAGCCCTGAGCAGAGCAGGCGGTCTACTCCTGTTCCAGTGGGCATCGTGTCTGTTACATTAAGGCTTTTAACAGATTGGAGGAAGCTCCCGTGCTGTAGAAGGTACTCTGCGCCCGGCAGCGCCTACCAGTGTAAATGTTGCTCTCGCTCCAAAATAACCTTCACAGAAACATCTGAAATAGTATTTGACCAGTTATTTGGGCACTGTGACCTAACCAAGCTGATCCGTGAAATTGGCTATCATACCTATCTCACTTTTAGTGTTGCTGGCAGGATTAGATAAGGTCTTTTTCATGAAATGATTTAAAATCAATTAGGAGGTCACAAAAATGTTAGATGATGTAATATCTAAAAGGCTGGAAATTTTTGATAAGTATATTCATATATGAAAAACATTTAAAATAAATTTTTTCAAATGTCTGCTTTTCACTTAATACTGGATATTCTTAGTGTATTGACTTTAGATGTAAAATTCCTTATTGTAAAAGCTCTTGCTTTTATCTTAGTCATGTATTTTTATTTTAAATCATGTCTTGCTGCATTGTTTTCAGCATGTAGGAGTATATACAGATGAGTAGCAAAGGTTTATGAGCAAAGATTGTGGAACTGGACTGTTTCAGTCCAAGTCTGTCTAGGATATGAGCCCACGCATATACACAGATGCACACACACACACACACACACACACACACACACACACACCGACACTCCTTAAAAATTTATTTTTCCCGAGGCTTCAAGTTGAATCAGGCAATTTTCATGAACTAAATTCTAAACTATATGAATAAGAGAAGAGACACTAAATGACCTTGCTGTTATTCATAGAAAAGCCATCAATGATGTAGGGTAGGTTTTCTTCCTAAAATTATTTACGTCTCTGTAGACAGTGTTTATGTAACGAAATAATTCCAACATTCTCAAGTTGGTTTATGTGTTTAAAGCCTATAGCTCAGTGTTGTCACAGACTAGGGACTCTAAAATAAATATACATCAAATGTAAACTTAAGTAATGAAATGGGGTAAGACTTTCTGTTGAATACAGCTTATTTAAAGGAAATTTCTTCATTTTCTTTAAAGATTCATGATGCAAAGATAGCAATGAACGCCTATACATAAGTGGATTTTTAAAGGTATATTTAAATCTATATGATGTAGTTTGTGTAGATACATACGCATATATAGCCTGCTGGGGCAGGTGATATCAGTGGCTTGAATTTGACTTCTCAAACTTCAAAAACCGAAGAATCAGTATCAATTTACAGAACTGTAGTAGAAAAACCAAATATTTATTTTGTCCTAATCTATGGAGTATAAAAACAAACAGAAACCCCACTAATTTTCCTACTAAATTTGTAGCATATCTGTCTTTTTTTCTAAAATCAAATGTAAAAACAGTTAGATGATTCTACATTTTGACCTACTTGCCTGGCATTTCATTCCATCCAAATTTCTGACACAGTAATGTTGGTTTATTTTGACATTTCCATTGGTCTGATCTAGTTGGGTTTTCCAGTAACCTTTTACAGAAAGTTTAATTTTACGAATGTTATTCCTGAAAACTTTGATATGAGGTATGCTTACAGATGATGTTATTCTCCCCCTTTGGCTGTCTGGCAGACAGCTTTATTCACTGTTTCTTTAATCTTCAAGTAATAAAGAACTGGTAATAGTCTTTGGACAGGAAAGGTCTTTTTTTCCACCCTGAATCCATTATTTGCTTCTCTTCTTCCTGAGCCTTTTTCCCAAAATCATTTCCCTTTGCAAACTATGAGTCATACATTCACTGTATCAGTCACCCACTTAATTACAGTTTTCCTCATCACCTACAGTGGTGAGTTTACAGATAAAACTTCTGATCATAAGAGAGCTTTGCTCTTGATAGAGCTTTAAGTGAAGTTTAGAGTATTTTATTGTTATTTTTTTCTTCAATGTTTAATAGTGATTTAAAGTAACTGCTGCTTTTTGGAATTTCTTGAAAATCACAGCTGATTTATGACTGGGTACTGACACTAAATTAACCTTATAGATATATTTACAAATATTTACTGATTTGAATTATATGGAAAATATACCTTCTTCTACTCCCCTGCGAACAACAGAAGCAACTATCATTTTCTACATGATTAGTTTTCATGTTACATTCTGGGTAACAATTTTGTTAGTTTTTATTTTTTGTGGTGCTGGGATTGAAGCTAGGACCTCATGCTCATCAGGTGGGTGTTCTACCACTGAATTGTACCGTGCTGAATGATTTTCTTCATTAAAAGCTGCACCATGCTCTGTAGAATGGAAATCTCTTAGTGTCAATAACAATAATTTACCTAAAAACCTGTAATGTGTAATTTAGAGTAAATATCAAAATGAAAATGCTATAGCTATGTTTTCTCCCTTTAATGTTCAAGACTGATAACCAAGGAGGAGTCTATTTTTCTTGACACCAATTTTTCAAAGAGTTAGGAACTCTTACAAGGGGCAAGAGTAGCAGCATGGCATGCAGATAAATTTCCTTAGAAAGAGCTTTTATGATTTCAGATGTGATGGTCTTTATCAGGATGCAGTATTGTTGTCTTATTTCTTAGGATAGAGGTTTCTTTGAGGCAAAATTTATTTTAGGTTACCTTCTATCTTTGAAGGATGTTTCTGTCTTAAAACATCATATAGCACATTAAATGGCCTTTGTATTAACATGCCTTCCAGAGTGTGAAATTTCCAGTGCTAGTAAATGTTTAACACTTGGCTCTGGGAGTGGGATGTAGAGGTGAATTTAAAAAAAAAAAAAAAAAACAAAAAGCAAAAACTTAGTTTGCACATTTCCATGTTGTACAGTTTTCGTGTTACTCACGTTAAAATGTCAACCTGAGATCACTGGATATGGCTTTGGCTTCTGCCTGTTTCTTCACTTGAGTTTTGTATTAACTATATATAGTTGTTATTTTTTTTATTTTTTATTTTTTTGTCTTTTTCATTTTTATCAGGTACCAGGGATCAAACTTACAAACCGCCTGCTTGCAAGGCGGGTGCTTATGCTGCTGAGCTAAATCCCTAGGCCCTATAGTTGTTATCTTTGATGCTTTGTGTCAACTTGAGATTAGAAGTTTAACTGAGAGACTCAGCAGGGAGCCAGGGTTCTTACTTTGTAAAAGTCCCCAACCTGAAAAAGGGGAGGGCAAGGAGACTTTGTGAGTGCTACCCTGGCCCTGGTGGGAGTGGGGTGGGGTGTGGAGTGGTGGTGGCCTGTGTATAATGTAATGTTGTGGGTGCCTTTACTGGCTGCCACCTTGAAGTGTTTCCCCACTGCCATGCCACCCTGCCTTGCAGCCAGCTGATTATGGCCTGAAACCTCCACAAGCAGTAAGCTAAACAAACCTTTCCTTCCTTCATTTTGGGTGTGAGGTATTTTATCTTCTCCAAGAGAGAGGAGTAACCAAGACAGCAGTCTTGTGCGCACTGTAGCATTTCATAAGTCTGTGCCTTGATTTTGCTTTTCCTTGTGTCTTGATCTGAGAGCAGCTTGTTTCACATTTTAAAATCTGTGAGTTTGTAAATTGTCTATGAAAAATTAGCCACTTTTGTATCACTTCAGACTAGGCCTTTTTAAAATTATGGAGTACTTCACACTGTATTACATCTTTTTCATTGTTGCCGTTAGACTGGAAGCTTGTTCAGAACAGGAATAACGTTTTCATTCCTGTTTTGTATGTTACTAAGGATTGGATTTGGGGCCTTGTTAGTGAGCCCTTAGCTCTCTCATTTATTTTATTTTGAAGCAGGGCCTGGCTAAAGTTGGCTGGCTTCCAATTTAGAATCCTCCTGTCTGGGCCTCCAGAGCAGCTGGGATTATAGGCAAGTGCCTCTGTACTGGTTCTTTTTGTATTCCTAGCACCAGTACGGTTCCTGATTGGTAGTGGGATTCACTTTAACTGTTCTGGCACTTAGTGTTGAGAATTGATTTAACGTAGTTGACTTTCTTGTTACCACATTGGGACCTGACTGAGGGTGGTGTTATCCTGCGGCTCTATATTATATGGTGACCTCTTGCTTCACTTGTTTCATAAACTGAGAAAGAAGTTATTTGATTCTTTTACTAAATCTTAGAAATATTCCTGAACACTGCTGACTTGGGCTGGGGTGAGGCCTGCAGTGGAGCAGCCCATCTACCATGCGCAGTTCCAGGTTCTGTGTCCAGGGTCAGGCATGGAAGCCATTAATCCCAGGTTGCCTGGGCAGTGGTAGGCGGCAGAGATAGCATCTTAGTTAGTTCAGTGAGATATTGTGGAAAGAAACAATGCTCTTACCATATTACTTCGTAGTTTCCAGAAATCGATGGTGGTTTTATAATAATATGAGAGCATTCAAGCAAAATGAGGAGTTTTGTTGATTTTAATTTGCAGATTTATATTTGTAGCATATTTAGTCTATGAACACTTTTGAAGAATAACTTTAATATGTTTAAAATCTCATTTGTATTGAATTTCATGATTAGCTTTGTGTTTATTATATGTAAAATTTTATTAATGATATAATTGTTATCTGTTATTTGGACTACTGCTGTCATTTATTGGAAACCTACACTGCCCAGTGATGAGGTGAACATTTTGCATATTGTTATTAAAAGCATTTAGGGAATAAACAATAGTAAACACAAAACGATTGTGTAACAGTTAAATATTGAACTCTTATATTTGATTATTTAAAAAATAATTTTTATAAGATTATTTGTAGAACTTATAGTTTATCAAACTAAATTACTATGTACTGCTTAATTCCATCTTACTCAGAGTATCAAGTTTTAGAATTCTGTTTTATGGAGATATGTACAAGCATATGAATCTGCTGATAAATATATGTTTTTCTAATGTGAATATATATTAATGTTAATTTAAAATACTTATGTCATGTTATAAGGCATTTAAAACTGATGCAAAAATATTTTTTCTCATTATCTTTTTAGATTTTATTTAATGTCTATAGAGAAATAAGGGCTTTTAGGTAAACAAACTACTCAGTCATGCCATAGTTTCTTTAACTGTGCTTTAATAAAAACACAATTTACACAAAATTCACACTGTCATATGTAATTTTTAAAGAGTTTTGGATATTGCTATTTAATGTAAATGAAAGTGTTGATAAAACCCCTAGATACAGGAGAAAATCTAAATGAGCCTGTTGAGGCAGTGACTTCTTTATATGATACCAGGGGTGTGGCTGATGAAAGAGGGTTCTGATAAGCTGAGCTTCCTGAAAACTGAAGATCTCTGCTTCATCAATGGAAGGGAGTCAAATGACAAGCCTCAGAAGGGGACAAAATGTTTGCAGAAGACGCAGGACTGTTAACCAAAATGCACACACACACAAAAAAAATCCCTGAAAACTCAACAGTACAGAAGCAGCACAATTAAAAAAAAAGGTCCAAAGACATTAGCAGAAACCTCATTAGAGACGTTGCACAGAGGGCAGAGAAGCCTGTGAAAAGATGTCCCCCTTCGTGTGTCATCCAAATACGCAGATTAAAGCAGCACTGAGATCCTACTGCAGGGTTACATCTGACAGCAACAAATGCTGGCTGGGGTGTGGAGCAACAGGAACTCTCCCTGCTGGTTGGAGTGCAAAATCACAGAGCCACTTCAGACGACAGGAGGTTGGTTTCTCAAAGAACTGGATGTACTCTTGTTATGCAACCCAACATTCACTCTTGGTATTTTCCCAGAGAAACTGAAAACATGGCCACACAAAGTCTACACCAATTGCTGTGTTTATGACAACTTTGTTCATAATCACCAGTACTTGTAAGAAATCCACATGTTCTTCAGTAAATGAATAGTGTGCTACTTCTAGATAGTGGAATATTATTCAGTGCTAAAAAGAAGTGAGCTCTGAAACAATGAAAAAAAGTGCAAGAAACTAAGTGGAGATTACTATGCTGCAAAAGCCAATTAGAAACAGGCAAATTTGGTGGGTTCCTACTCCATGACATATTGGAAAAATAAAAAAAAAATATGGAAACTGAAAAGATGTCAGGGAGGTGAATCAGCAGTACACAGAGGAAACTTAGGTTAGTGAAACTACTCTGTGTACCATTATATGTCCAAATCTGTTAAGTACACATCACTGCAAAGATGTCCATCCAGATCACTTCCTCAGTTTAAGAAATACTCCACCCTGGTTCACCTAGGGGCTGTTAATGTTGGGGATGCTTCGTTTTTAAAAATTATTTTAACATGGATATAATACTTCATGGGTACAGTTATCGTGGGGGAGTCCGTACATGGATATAACGGAGCAACTTTTTGTGAGGAGGCAGTTTTATAGTGGCACAGAGTTTGTGATTAGTTGCTAAACTTTAAATTTTCCTGTAAACACAAAATTGCCCTGAAAAACAAAGTGTATTGAAAAGAAATCATTGGTCCAAATCGTATCAAAGATAAATGTGTCTCCGTGGTGGAGGAAAAATGATACCCTTGCATATTTGGGAGTCATCCTTCTGCTTCAGGAAACAGCGAAGACCTAAGACAGCAAGGGCTCCTTCTATATGGGAAGTCAGGCAGGGGAAGGAGAAAAAAGTGAGGTTTTTCCGCTGGAGCAAGGTCCTGTGAGTCATCCAAGTCATCCTGCCTACCAGCTGCTCTCTATTTAGGTCAGCATTAGCCCCTGATCAATAGTCTAATCACAGCCGCTGCAAGAGGCTGATTCTGCCTTTGCTATTGTTCTTCTAAGTCCTGTATTGTTTTTGTGAAGAGTGGTAGGAAGTGTACCTGACCTTTTGAGTTCTTATAACATTTTGTTTCATTCGTCTTGTGCTGCCTTCTCACATAACAAACTACTCAGCTGTAATAACATACTTAAAATGTTACTTTGTAATAAACTAAGTTACAAAGCCTAATGGTGACTTGTCTTAAGCTATTCTGTACTGTGTGTGTGTATAATGCTGCTGGTTATTTCCCTTTGGTGAAACCAGCACCTTTTACCAAGGACACTATGCATTTCAAGATTTTTATGAATGTTATTTTAGAAAGTATGTGTATTTTTATCGTTTTATAGATTCTGTACTTGTTTTTTAATCTTCAATGTTTGAAATGTTGTTCATTCACATTATATACTCATTTAGATGCTTATTTTATCCTTTCCTTGCTTACTTGCTGTGTCACATACAGTGTTTTTCTATATTTATAATTAAATTCCAAGTTAAAGTCTAATCTGTTTGGTATTCATTTTTGATTATGGAAAGCAAAAAAAATTATAGATATTAAATATATTCATAAAGATGGAGAATTTTCCACTTGAGGCCAGTGGCTGGGAGAGTATTTTTAATGGTAACAATACAGACCTCTATAAGATTTTATTTTGGGTATGATTTGATTGTGTAAAGCACTTTTGGCTACTATTTCCTGCGCTTTTCTTTAGTATGGGTTTCAGTAGTATTTTGCTCAAGGTGTTGTGTTAGACATAGAAGTACGGATGGAAAGTGTCTCTAGTGCTTCTGTTCTGCTGGTGCTTGACTTGCTTGAACTTTGTGGGACTTCGGTGCCTCTGGCTCCACCCACAAAAACAGTGGGTGGTTTTTGTCCTCTGGGCACTTCTAGCTCTGAGGCTCAGCCTGTGAGAGCTTCAAGGTCTATACAGACACCCTACAGCATTCAGCGTGACCTGGTGTCTCCTGTGCCCTGAGGCTATGCCCGTCCAGTCCTTGGAGAGCACTGTGCCCTTGCTGCCTGCCCAGCCTGCTGCAGAAGGGCCCATGCCATGTCCCTGGTCGGCTTGCTGGCCGTGGCAGAGCTCATACCCACTTACTTGATCTCTCATTCTCACCAGGAAACCGTTCATTTTTAATGACAGAGTGGGACGTGAAATTGCTCAAAGGTATAGGCTGACAAATGCCATTAAGTGACAGAGAGAGGGGTGGTTAGAAAAGGATACAGGAAGGGTAGCATAGGGGAGAAAACTGAAGAGGGTACTTTGAAGGAAAAAGGCGTGAGCACTCAGGAAGCAGACTTCTCTGTCTTCTCCATACTGTCTGATTTCCTCAGCGCTTAGCTATAGCGTTGATTTTAGCCTCGCTTTGTAACAGAAATAATAAAACTGCAGCTCACACCCCCATTTTAACTGACCTTCAAGTGGTGTCTGAGTCTATCCTTGAGTAGGGATCATGATTTTGAGGGGAAAGTCTGGGTTTTCCTCCAGTCTAAGTTGACCAGGATGTGGCTCAGTGGTAGAACACAGACTTAGCATCCGAGATTTGTGTACAATCCCGGGCATCAAAATTCCATATAAACAAGATAGCCACAATGGTAAGCACTTCACTAATGAGCGCAGCCAGCTTCTTGTACAAGGGATTCAAATGCAGATTGATGATTTTCAACAGGGAGAGTGGAGATGAGAGATGTTTTATGTTTTTGTATTGGTGTATTTATTTCAGCAGCATCATGTCAGTAGTAGAAATCATATAGCTTTTTCTAAAACTTTCCCCAGGGAACTACCAACTTAAAGACACAATTGATAGCGTATGTTGTGGTTTGAACATAATGCCCTACAGTTCCTGAATTGAACACTTAATTCTCAAACTTGTATCTTAATAGTAGTTATAGGTAAGGTCTTTGGGAGGTCATTAGGATTAGATGAAATCATAATAATGGTCTTAGTGGCTTTATGAAGAGGTAGAAGGCTAGGTTGTGATGGTATATTTCTGTAATCCCAGCTACTGGGGAAGCTGAGGCAGGAGGATTGAATGTGTAAGGCCAGCCTGGGCAGCTTAGTGAGCTCCTGTCTCAAATCAAGTTAGATAGTTAGCTAGTTACATACATACATACGTACATACATACATAGACAGATATGTATAGCTCTCCAGGCAAGGAAAAGGATTGGAGGGAAGGAAGAAGGAAAGAGAGGGAGGGAGGGGGAGGAAAGAAAGAGGCAGTCAAGCCGGGTGTAGCTCAGCATTCCTAGGGTCAGTCTGGTGGGGGGCCAGGGAGAGGGGCCCACCCAGGCATGCCTGCTCTTTCCCACCACGCAGTGCCCTCTGCTGTCATGATGCTGGAGAATGTCCTCACCAAAGGCAAGATGACACCACTACCATGCTCTTGGGACATCCCAGCCTCCGGAACAGTGAGCCAAATAAACTTTATAAATGACCTGGTATTTGGTATTTTCCTCTAGCAACAGAAAAGAGGCTAGGGCCGCATACCAAAGAAACATTTTGTTTCAAGATGTATTCTATGCAGGCATTACAAAGTCTTTGAGACATTTACATCAGAGACTAGTAAGTTCTGCTTGCGGTGACCATACTCTTGCAAATCAGGAGTGACAGATGATTGGCGTGTCTGATTCTCCACCTCCTGTGTGATCTGTGTGTAGACTGGTACCATTCTCGTCCTTTTGTAACTAGGTAAAGAAAAACAGTTATCCATCCTAAATTTTGACTCATTTTTGGTGTATTCTGTGCTAAATTTTCGAGCTCAAGTTAACTGATTTGACACATTTGCTTTTATAATTACCTATGGAAAAAATTTTAATCCCAGTATTTCAAGTCTGTGACATGACTTGCAGTGTCTCTGTGACAAAGCTTAATTGGAAGAATTAAGTAGTTAAATGAGAAAACAGTAAACCCATTTTTAGTGTATATGTTTGATTTTAAATTAAAATTGTTGCATGTCATAGATACTGTTTTAATGGGTATAATTTTTTCCTACTTTTCCTCTGTTGTAACTTCTTATTTTGTTTTTTGGAAAAATTTCTCGTACTCTAATCTTTTTGAAGGGTAAGCTTTAGTTCACTTTTCTCCCTTTTTTTGGGGCGCTAGGCATTGAACCTCGGGCCTAAACACTCAGCTGCATTGCCAACCCTTTTAAATTTTTATTCTGAGACAGGCTCTCCCTGAATCCCTAAGCTGCTCAGTCTGTGCATGTCCTTGTGATCCTCCTACCTCGGCCTCCCAGGGTGCTGGTGAATTAGACTTCTTGGTTTATTTGAGGTGGTAATTTTGAATTACTGGTTACTCTGTTTTACATAACAGTGATACTCTGAGTTAATTTTAATTTTTCCCCACCTAACTCTGTTTCTGAGTGCTTGTTTTGGGATGGGGACAGGTGCTTCTTTCATGGTAGGTCCTCATCTAGCAAAGTCATCTGGTTAAATTTTCCATAGCTCTACACACGTGAGGGGCGGGGTTTGCTGAAAGACATTAGGCAGTAAATCCCAAACCCAGAATATGCATGGCTTGGATGGCCTCCTGCCTGGCGCCCACTTGGCCTTATTTGCATAGGGACTTCAGGAGCTCTTTCCTGGCTAACTGAGGAGAGATGGCAGCAAGCCCGAGGCAGGCCATGCGCACTGTGTACGGACGTGTGTACACAGGAAGCAGACATTCACTTTCCTGAGCATTCAGGCGCCAAGGGAATGTGCAGGGAAGAATGTCTGATGGAGGCCGAAGAAGCATCTTGACTCATGGACACAGGCTTGACATCGTGGCCCTGAGTAGAAGAGTCACTTCTTCCTCTGGGATGTGCAGTGACAACAGGTCTGAGGAGGACAGTTTTGTAGAGGATGGGTTAGAAGGACTGAGGATCCAGTTGCAGAGCTGTCTTTTCATGGTGAGGTAGAAGACTGTTCAGGGTGCATGGCAGCATGGAGGCTGAGGAAGATCCTGATGGGAGAAGGGTTGCAGGAGGTAGAGCTGCCATTTTCTGTGTAATTTACTTTAAGAAACAGCGTGGACATTGATCTGACATCAGCGCTTTGCTGGTGGACAGGAAGCAGTTTGGTGATCCTGCTGGGCTCCAGGCTGGCTCGGGTTGAGGAGTCCCTGAGGGCACTGACCAACAGCAGGAGCGAGGCATGAGGAGGTTTGCTTGCTGAGGCAGAGCCTGTGGTGGGGAGGTGGACAAAGACAGGCGGACTGAGGCTGCTGTGCAGGCAGCCGAGTTCCTGTGCCTACCGCAGAGACCCTGGCTGATACTGGCTGAGGCGGCCGATGTACCAGCTGCCTTTGCTGAATTGTGTTTCATTTCATCTCAGATGTCACCATTTTCTCTTTGGAACGCCCATGTCTCCATGGTTATGAAAGGGTAGGAGAGATGTTTTCTAGTTACATGATAAAGACCAGGTTGAACATTTCCTGAAAACGACTGTTTCCCACATAAAGCCAGGAGTGTAGCACTAAGCGTTGCATTTAAGAACAATTAGGTTTGTAGGTCCCTGGGGTCATGTTCTGTGGAGTCCCTATGGGCTGGTAGCTGTGAGATTTCAGAAGCGAGCAGAAGGCAGGACTGGTATCCAGCAGATGTGCGGTACAAGGGACCCTAGTACTGTGCTAGCCACTGAGGGGTATTGGACCACATGAAGTCCTTAGATTTCATCTTCATAAACTGCTGTCTGGAAACATTTTAATTACTTATTTTAATTAATTCATAATCTTTTTCTTGGCCTAAAACCTTGTTAAATGGCTATTGATTCAGACACTGAAGACCAGTTGACTAAACAGAGGTGCTAGGTATTTTTGCTGTATCACATGAGGCCCCTCCCTTCACCTTCATTTTACCCAGAGATCATTTCTTACCTTTTTTTTCAAGGAAATAAAATTGGTTGCACCTTAAGCCATAAGTATTTTTTCTCATGGGCTTTAAATAATTTCCTATGCAACATGTCTTGCAGCTGAAAGTAAATTCTACAAAAGTTGCAGTAAAGTTTATTTGGCTATTAAAAGAGAAGAAAAAAATAAGCAGGCCATCTGGAACATTGTCACTGACTGAGCAAAGCGAAGTCCGTTGTCTCCGTGCTTGATGTTTTCCTGCAAAGTGGTGATGACGATGGTCCCCATGTCGTGTGAGGCTTAATCAGTGTCTGAGGGCAGTGCGGTTAGAACAGATAGGGCTGATACTGCATGCATGCTCCGTAAAATGTGTGTCTACTGCTTTTATGACTGACTCATAAAGAACGAGGCAGCCTACAAGGAGCACGGTGGGAGGTGGTGAGAAGAGGCAGAAGCCCAAGCGAGGATGCACATGTGGTTGAAGGAAGTCTGAGAATTTAGGCTGTCAGTGCACAGTGACTTGGCTGCTGAGGGCTGAGGGTGATGAGACGCAAACCGGGCATCTTGCTGGAGATTTGTGTTTATAAACAGCGCAACTGTGATATAACATCTGCCTGTGTAGGCTGACAGAGTCACGTTGTGCTCACCACCTAAATACGACAGTGACTTTGCTAAATGTGACTTGATTTTCTGAAATGGACAGATATTCTTGGTAAAGTGCTTCTCTGTTTATTCAAGTCACTTTCCTAGAAAATTTAATCTGTATTCAATCTTCCTAAAAAGGACTTGTGTATAAACACAAACACTTTGCATTCTCATCCCTCAGCGGAAGCTGCAGAGAGCTGACCTTGTAGGGTAGGATGGTGATTAGCAGAGTTTCAGAGGGGAAAGGAGATGGGATGAGAGAAAGGTCAGGTGAGGGACGCCGAACTGCAGTCAGGTATAAGGAAAGACTTGCAGTGTCGCACAGAACAGCTGGTGGCTGAGGTGTTTCACAGAAAGCTGGAAGAAGCAGAGTGGAGGCTCCCCATATGAAGAAATGATGACTATTTCAGGGGGAATACTCGTTATCCTCGTTTGACTGTGACCTGCTGCACACATGTATCAAATTATCACACTGTCCTGTAAGTCCATGAAACTATTTGGGTCAACTTTTTGGGAAAAAAGCATTAGATAATATGAAAAACTGTTTCGTTTTGTTGCTTTTGCGGCCCTGCACCCTCATAAATGTACATCACGAGTCCTACAGGGCGAGGGTGGTTGAGCTTTGCACTGTGGCTCCTACACCCCGTTCACACCTGTTTCCTCTGATGCCATCCGCTCTCTCAAGTCACCGCAATGTGTGCAGGTGCTCACATTAAGTGTCCCTGGCTGGGGCAAGAAGCGTCCCTCACAGCCTTCTGTGAATGAGCACACAAAGAAAAGTCCCACCATGTGTGTCTAGGGACTTGAGTATGACAGGCCACGCAGCAGAGGCAGAGTCACCATCCCCCAGCAGCAGCTTGTGGGTAGAGCCTTGGTATAAAGTTGTTGTGGTGCCAGGTGGCAATTTCCTTTCCACCTCCACCTGCCAGTCACAGTGCCCCCTCCCCAGGCCACCCAACTCTGGGCTCCTTGGGTGCCTGTCATGTTGCCATCTGGTAGCCCAAGTACGAATTCTGAATTGGATTTGTGGGAGCGTAATTTTAGCATCATTTTTAAAACTAAATTACCATTGCCTTTCTTTTTGCTGCACTTTTAAATATTCCTTTTCATCCAAAGACAGGTACAAATGCTACGTGAACATTTATTTCTCTTTTTTTCTTGCTGTAAATAAATGCTTGCTTGTGAACATTTCCAGGTGTATAAAAAGTGTGCAATCCATGAAGGTGTTATCACATTGTCATCTCTTATCCAAGCTGATGAACTTGGAGTGTGATCACTTTTGGCTAATTGTGATAATCCTGGTTGCTTTGGAAGAATCATCTCCTCTGCAGCAGTTCACCCCTGTGAGCCTCGCCGGTCAGCAGTATGGCTTCAGCAGGCCGATGTGACCAAGTCTGGCCAATGGAGGCTGTTCCAAAAAGGTGCTACACGTTTTACTGTGGAAGAAAGGTGGCTTAACGAGAAAATGTGCCGTGAGCATGCCCGTAACGTCACTGCAGAGCTTATCACTTGCGTGGGAGAAAATTAGAGATCTCGTCAAAAGTAATTCGGGCCATGGATGTGGCTCAGCGGCGAAAGTGCCTGCCTGACAAACACCAGGTCGTGAGTTTGATCCCTGACACCAAAAAAACAAACCAAACAACAGCAGCAAAAACTTAACACATCATTCATTTAGTTTATATTCTAGGCTGGTAAAAAATAATTTGTTCTCTCTTTTTCTCATAATCTCAAAAATAAATCACTTAATTTCAGCTGCTTCTCCCCCACTTTGTGTTGGCAAACACAGGGCCTTTACGCCAAGCCAAGGCTGTGCCTCTGAGCACAGCCTTGCTGGCTCTGCTGCTTTCAGAGTTACCCCAGGGGAGCCCCCCATGAGAGCTTCATAAACTGTAATTCAGTTTGGGGGCACCCTTTAAATAAGTTTTCCAATGATCTTTACATTGAAAATTCACCTTTGTGTGGTCGGTAGTACCTGATGGAGTTATTCCTTCATCTTTGATAGGTAATACAGTGTATCCAACAATCTTTGGGTGTTTTTACCACCGTGGACAGGCTTCTGCAGAGGTATGCAAAAGTCATGTTTCCAGAGTTTCTGTTTCTGCACTGTATTACCTGTAATGCGGGGATGTTTACTTTGAAGTGAGAGTAGTGAATTAGCACTTATTCTTCAGAGGTTAGTATGAGTGAAGAGAAGATGCATAGTTTGATTTTCAGTGTTTATTTTATAGCTGTAAGTCCACAGACTTATTAGAATAATCATGCATGAGAAGTTTAATAGTTTCTGTATCTTATAAATAATAATTTAAAATTGGTGATATTTTTAAAAAATACAAGGAACAAAATCCTAATAGGCTATTGCTTGACAGTAATCTAAGAGGAACTGGGCATGGTGGGCGAGGTGGCACACGTTTTATGTGTCTGTAATCCTGGCTGCTTGGGAGGCAGAGACAGGAAGGTAACAAGTTCAAAGCCAGCTTGAGGCAATTTAGAGAGTCCTTGTGTCATTTAGATAGATAGACAGACGGAATGGTAATTAAGGAAAAATCCAGTATCCTTTACTCACAGAAGAGGAGAAAAAATCCTGATAGGGTACACAGTGCATGACACCACCCTGTGATGGGAAAAAGTAGGGCAGAGTTTTTTGTTTTGTTTTGTTTTTGGTAGAGTGCTTTGAGATCTTGAAGACCAGTATGGCAAAATGTGTACCACATGGAGGAAATGAAAACATACCAGCAAATGCTAGGCCTGAGGCCATTTTGTGAATTTTAGTCTGTATTTTAAAAGAGAGTTCACGGAGGAGTCTTGAGCAAGAGAGTAGTATAACTAGATTAGGTAGTGTTTTGTAAAGAACGTTCAGATTGCCTTGTGGAGAATAGTTCAGAGTTGGTAGCCTAGGGGAGGGTTGTGCAAAAGTAGATAAACCAAAGAGATGAGTTAAAAAGCAGTGTGCTTATTGAAAAATGGGTTTGGAATACAGTAGTAGTGTTTTAAATGCAGTGGTGGGGAGCTGTGCAAGGCGGTGGGTGTGACATAAACAGCTCCTGACCTAATAATGTCTGGGTCTCGTCCTTTGAAGGATGAGGACTTTTTTTTTCTCTGAAGACCTCATATTTTGTTTTGGACCATTTTAAAAAAATGCCTTTCAGATATCCAAACTGGAGTTTCAGAAGCAGTTAGATGTACAGTTCAGCACCTCAAAGAGGTCTGAGCTTAGGACCGAAATTTGCTAGGCTTAATGGTTAAGGCATATCCTGTGCAATACAGTCTTTGGGGGGTAGTTAGCCAAAAGAACAGAATCCAATAAAATAACAGTTACGTATTTCAAAAATAGTGCAAATCCTTTATACGTGCCTCCAAAACACATGAAGGTGACTTCATCCCCCATGCCACTCTCATGCTGTTCTTGTTCCCTGTCTCACACTCTGTCTTCATGTTTTTCCATTCTTTCTTTTTGTTTTGTGGTTTCTTTCAAAATTCTGGAAGAAGTTACCCCACTCTTTGTATCCATGCTACCTTTTTGGTGATCCATGGCTCGTCTGTTGTTCCTGACTCTTTATTCCTGTTTTTATAACATGGGACTTTCCTTGCGTAGGGGCAGGGAAAGAAACTGGAACACAAAGCCAGATGTCCTTTTGATGGCTTAGGAACAGGACCACTGGGGACAGCAGCACATCAGTGATTTTTGTCACCTGAGTGAGTAATCAGTGTGTAATTAAAGACACTCGCCAGGTTCCAGGAAGTTGTGCTTTGGCACTGAGACAAAATGAGTTTCTGATTGTTGGGCACCTCCGTCATTCAGTAACTGGGTTGGGGCACAGTGCCCAGAGGAGATGAAGATGCAGCCGTGCCCTGGAGCTCCTGAGCTGCCTCCTGCCCCTGGCCTCAGCGGGTCTCTCGGGAGAGCTTTTCTGGTATTCAGGTTAGGTTCTTCTCCAGCCGGTGCAGACCCCTATTATCGTTCTTACTCTTGCTGACATTATTCAGATGCCTGTGATCCCTAACAGATTCTTACCTCCGAGAAGAAGGGAGTTAGGTTCAGCATTGTCCTGTCCTAAACCCTGTCTGTTTTGTATATGGCAGGATCAGTAGGCACCTGCTTCATTAGTCCAGACAGCTGCCCTGGTTAGGTTTCCCATGTGTGTATCAGCAAATGCTCCCTACTCAGGTCTCTGTCCGGAAATAAAGGCTTGCTCTTTAGTGAAGTAGCTCTGCCCCATGTTCTGGGATTATGACTTTGAGCAGTCTGCCATCTAGTACCTGTAAAAAGTCTAGGGACAATAAAGACTGTGACGAACTGTGGTGCAGCTGGGCTGCATCAGGTGTGCCCTCCAGGACTGCTTTCTCTGAGTGCTGCTTTGCTGTTACTCCGTGGCTTATAGTGAGGGATAGGAAAACTAACCTGCTTTTAACTCCTGGGTTCACTGCAGGGGTAGAGGACGAAGTGATAGTTTACTGTGTTTTCCTGATAAGGACTGATAGAAATGTTTTCTTTTTGTCAAGGTGCATTTGTAAGAAAGTTTATTTGCCCTGCTAGGATTTGTGGGTGTCTACCAGGAAGGTGAAAGGAAGCACACTCAGTGTGCCATTGAAGTGTCTGTTCAAGCCCAATTTGTACATAGGAAACGTACAAATTCTAGCTTTCCACAGTGGCATCAGAAGTTTGGTTTTGTGGTTTAGGAAAGAGACACTGTGAGGCCCTTGGTTTGAACTCCAGCACGTGCACACACACACACGCACACCACTCACACTCAAGAAGAAGCGGACAGCACGCTGGCCGTTACAGTTGCACTGGCTGTCAAGGACAGCACGTGGCAGTGACTGGCGAGGTCACTGGCTATGCGTTCGAGGTAAGAACCGCAATGACTCCAGAGCAGAAACAAGGCGTTCTCCAGGTTAGCTATAAAGTTGCGGAGTCAGTCCAGCCGTAGGAAAAGCAGTGGAAGTGAGTCCAGGGTGAAATGGAAGCCGAGAGCCAGGAAGGTGTGAGCGCAGCCCTGCAGCCCGAGTCTGCGTGGTCACCGTGTGCCCAGCTCGCCGGGCCACTTCCTCTGCCTCCATTCTGTGTGTCCTGAGTGATTCCCTGTGTACATGGTGAGTGCTGCCCCCACTCATGCTTCTGTCTGAGGTCAACCTGTGTAAGACTCATTTATGTCTTACATTTCCAGGAGTCTGTAGTTACACCACCCTTGCACTCATATATTTTGAGCTTCTTCCACCTTTATCTCCTTTCTGGCTCCATTTTTCCTTTATTTGCTGGGCTTATTTATCCTCGTAAGTCATCGCAAAGGTTTTGAGTCTTAGGAGTTTGTAGACATCTGTAACATGGGACTCATCGATTGTCTGTGGGAACGGATTTGATGCAAACCTTATCTCGCTGGATCTTCTGGACTCTTCAGCAGAGCCCTGCTGGACCTGTGGACATCCCTTTATTTTGGTTTTCCCTTCAGGAAGTAGCCTTTCGGTTCTGCCTTTCTGTAACCCTCTGCCCATTTTCTGAACTTGAAAGAATTTCCAAACTTGTGAAAATAATTGCCTGTATTATAACTTAGTTGTTTAACAAACTGAGTTTAGGCAGAGACAAAGTTGGCAATAAAGGGAAGAAAAAGCTAATTATTGCCCTCTTACTCATACTACATTTTGAATTTTTTTCAAGAACATTTCAACATTTAGATTCACCCTAAAAGTTAACACTCATTGATCATACTAAGGATAAATTAAATTAAAATAAATCGAAGAAAATTCAAATGACATAAATGTATACGATGATTTTAAGTGTCTACATTTTGTTTCCACTTCTACTTTAAGGAGTCAGGTAATATGGGGTAATTTATTGTGATCAGGTCAAGTTAATAGAATCTTTTAATATTGGTTTTTATTGTATATACCCTTTAGTTTAAAAACAAGTGTATTTTTAAAAATATATTTGCAAAAATCGATTTTCTAAACCAATGCATTTTCATTATTTGTTAACAAATCGAACTTTTCAAGCTATTTCTTTAAAGCTCTTTGGAAAGTTATTCCTTATCCTTCCGGTCATCTAAATTTATCACAGGGCTTTAACTATGCAGGCTGGTGAACCTTCTTTCCTTTTGATCCTGCATCCTGGCGGTGCCTGGGTAGTGCTTGTGTAAGGACAGTTTTGGTGGATGAGTCAGGCGCTGAGTCACAGGCAGCATGAAGCCTCTGGTGTTCCATACTAACGAATTGGAAACAGCTTCAAAATTAATTAAGGCACAGTTGTCAGCTCACTGCTTCTGATTGACATCCTACCAAAGCACTTTGTCCTTTGGCAACTTGCTTAATTGTTCTTTGATATTTAGGTTTTGTTTTGCTTTATGAATTTTTTTAAATCTACTGAATAGACTTGTAGTTGTCATGTTGATTTTTTAAGAGGTCTTTTATGAACCCATATCATCTGGGTTTAATTTCTTCCTTGTTTGGTGTCTTTTCCCCCCCTTAAAAATATTCAACACAATTGCTTTTCTTTTTATCTTGTTAATTTATCAGCAGCAAGAGAAGCCTTTTATGCTCCGAAGAACTGGTTCACACACTAGCGGTGTACTGATTTGTCATATAAGAGTATACTTTCCTTTTGGTCATTATGTATTTTATGTACTAGTACAAAATTATATGACTTGCTATGATTCTTTTACCTTGTAATAATTTGAACTTAAAAAGTCATTAAAGATAATTTTTTTTTCAACTTGAGCTCATATTTGTTTGAAAGAAAGTATTTCACTTAGATACTGGTTTTTCATAGGGGGATTGATTAGGCATTCCTCATGTTTACAGAAGACTAACCTAGAGGAAATCAAGAGCAGGGAAGTATTTTGGGTGAAGAGAGCTAGTGTGTTCTAGCAAGATAATAAAATGTTAGGGTGAATCACTGGGAAAATAAGACAGAGAAGAGAACTCACAAATAAGTGTGTAGCAGCTCTTACGTGCTGTTATATATTATTTCCTCTCAAACTCCAGAATCTCTGTAAGACAGGCATGATTCATCTACAGTGAAATGTGTAACTTGAAGCTCCATGAGATAACAGCTTCTTTAAAGTCCTCGGCAGTATCTGTATAGTAGCACTGGGAGCGACCTGTGATAGTATGTTACCGCGCTGTCTGATGTGAGCCTCAGACATTATCCTACAGAAGCTGAAGAAGAACATTTGATCTAGTTATATAATAGAAAAATATAGGGCAATAGACATTACACAGACTTGAGCCCTTTCTCTAAATGTGATTTTTGTAGTTGTAGATTAAAATTGAGACACATTCTACAACTGATGACAGCTCATGATTTAATTGGCAGCATGTTTCCTTAATGGTATGTTAAATATAATGCTGGATTTTATAATCAGCATCATCTTAGACTTAGTAAAATAAAGTCTGTGATGGAATATATTTGATGGAATACAGTGTATGGTCTTTCTTATAAATTTTGTTTGTAAGCTAAGAAATTTTAAGGACAGCCATTTGACCTCTTATTTTTTTCATTCATTATCTCCTAAATTTGTTCTCATGAGATGACCTTAAAAAATTCTATGATCAAATATGTTTTAGAAACTTAACATAGGGTTAGGAAATGATCTTAGTGGTCGAGTGATGACATAGGACCTGCATGGCCTTGGTTTGATCCTCATCATCACAAAAACAGAAAGAAGGAAAAGTATGTCATACCCTTGTAACTTCTTAGAGTGCACGAGTCTATAGAAATGCTAGCAGAAAAGGCAAGTAAAGTCAATGTTAACTCGTTGAAAGGAGTTGTCGTGCCACAGAACCCTCTCGCCTTTCTTACCTCTTGTGAATGTACCTCGGGAGCTTAACACTTTGCCGGTGCAACCTGGAAAGATGCTGGGTTCCCTACTTGCTTGCCTAACAGTGAGCATCGCCAGTTAAGAGACTATCCTTTGGGAGAGTCAACAGGGTTTCTTTTTAGCTTTCTTCCCTGCTTTTCTTTTGTTTGACTCTTTTGCTCACTGATCAGCCTTAGCCACATTGTTTTAAATTTCTTGGGTCATTTCTTTTGTGTAGTTTTTCTTCATTTGCTGACAAAATTGCAATATTTGCAATTTATTAAAAGATATTTGTAGTTTTATTAAGATTCTGAACAGCTAGAGAATTGCTGGTAAGGTATAAATTGCACAAGAAAAAGAAAATGTGTGTTCTGGCATTTAATGACATACAAAGGTCAGTAGGACCTGGGGGCCTTTTCCCTGTCTTACGCTGAGCACTGCAGAGCAGAACATTTCATCTTCAAGGGTGCAGGACGGAGTAAATCTCCATTCTCTGCTACTTTGCATGCTTCCTACTCCACTCTCCCTGACATCTAGACCCACTTTACCAGTTCTGTGTGTGTAGGATTACTCATTCAGCCCCGTAATACTAGATCATGCTTATTCCAATTCTTCATCACTCTTATTGCATTGCTTCTGGTGGCCTTCCTTTGGCACTTTGTAAAATAAGAGCGCTTGCTGATGTCTAGCTTTCCAGGCCTGTCCTAAGCCAGTTCCTTTTTATCATTGTCGTTACGATCTATCATCCTGTTGCTTAAATTGTCGGATGTTTCAGTTCTTATTACAACTTTTCCAGTTTCTTCCTTTCCTGTGTCTGGTATTTATAGTGTATAGTAATAGTTTGTGCTGGCGGTGGTAAGTGTGGTCTGCAGGTATTCCTGAGTTTGTATTTTGTTCCTACCACCACGGTAGCCATTATGGAACTTATTCATTCTTTGTTTTTAAGGACACTGTGATCTCAGCAAGGCAAAGCCACTAATTCATAATTTAGTACATTCATACCATATGAAGGGGCCCAGGGAAGTCTGGTACTTTGGTAAAGGGTGTGAAAAGCGAGGGTAGACATGTGGATGGGCACCAGCTGTAGCAGTTTGACTGTCAGTATGAGACTCTGCTAGGCTGGAGCAGCATTAGATAAAGGCAATAATATGTTTCCAATTTAGTCTGAAAACTTGAATTTAAGACTCACTGCTTTGTTAGCAGCACATAGCCTGGATTTTCTTATTCCTTTTCTGATTTTATTTTAGCCATTTCTACTTTGAAGAATCTTATGTCATAGGGTTTCTCTATTGATTAGATTAGACATGGTTCATAAAATATTTAACATGCAGTACTTGGTGCAGCCTGAAATGACAAGAAAAGATGGTGAGAAGTACAGAAACAAGGGTGTTGCGGAGTGTGGACGTGTATGGCAGGGAGAGTGGGTGTTGCACCAGCAGTCTGCCCCATGGCGCAGTCGGCTAAGGTCAGCAGACAGACCGTGCCAGTGAAATCAGAAAGGCAGACTTCTGAGCCTGCTCTGTGATTCACACATGGCTTTTCCTTTCAGGCCACAGTGCCTTTATGGATAAAATAATACATTTAGACTAGCTAATTAGGACCAGGTGTTTATCTCAGCTGTGTAAGTGCCTGCCTGGCAAGCCTGAGGTTGCGAGTTCAATCCCTCATACCAAAAGAAAAAAAAAAAAAAAGCACTAATTATTAAAAGGAATGATTGTGAATTATGTTATATGATACTTTAGGAGGGTACTGGGGATTGAACCAGAACATTGTCACTGACTACCTGCTCACCCCTTTTCAAAATTTGTATTTTGAGATATATACAATCTTGTTAGGTTGTCCAGACTGGCAACCCTCCTGCCTCGGCTTCCCAGGTAGTTGGGATTATGAGGGTGTGCTGCGGTGTCTTTAAAGAGGATGTTTCTTAGGCAGCAATGGTGACATCAGACAGGACAGCCTGTGCAGTTGGCTCAAGGAGGTAGACAGATGTTTCTTTTACAAAAGGGCAGCCTATCAGAGTCAGTCTTGCAGTTTCTCTACCTAGCTGTTTGAAATAAGCCAACCAAACCTGTGTCACTGTGGCATATTTTAGGGTCCCACAGTGGTTTAAGGAGAACATGAAAGTGGACCCATCTCTTTTATCTCACTGTACTGTTTCTCATGGATTTTCCATCCCTAACTGCAGGTGACTTTCCAGAATTCATCTGCTTACAATAGAAACATAATTTTCTCTAGGAGAAAGATCTCTGTGGAAATCACTATGACAAACATTACTTAAAACTCACTTACATTTGCATGTCTCAGACTGAAAGGTGATGACAGTTCTGAGGCATGCATGTATCTCTGAGATGCTTTGCAGCTGGAAGCCACCCATTTCTTCATGGAGATGACTGCAGAGCTTAGGAAAGGAAAGTGGGTAGTGTTTCGTGACACTGCTATTGGACGTGGCCAGGCGGGGTAGCCTTTTTAGGCTTCCAGCACCATGCTGATGGTAGGCCTGGCATCACTTCTGTAAGGCCCACTGGGGACTGTCGGTCCTCACCCGGCAAGATTAGACTTGGAAGATTTGCCAGTCCTGCCCTGCTTTGTTCCCCAGAGGCTCCCACACTTCTGCCTCCTATTCTACTGCCAGGAAAGCAGTGGAGCTGGATTGCCGATCCCTTGCAGCTTATGGTATTAGTGTAGCACTGACGTTTTGGGTTTAGCACATAACAAGAAAACCCTTGTTATTTGCTTTCTTGTCTTTCCTTTCTGTAGTTGCTTGTTGCCATCTCCTGTTCTTCTGCATCTCTCTTCTTGGGCTGTGACATTGAGATGGCTTTGTTTAAGAGTTACTAAGAGCACGTAGGAATTGGGTTCCTATCTTCTCACTCAAGCAGTCACACAAAACTAATTTATGTATCCTTTTGTATATGGAAAGAGGAGATAGGACAAAAAAATAAAAGAGGAGAAAGTGCGGATGTTAAGTAGGGACAGGTGCTTTAAGAATACTCATACTAATTTTGATATAAGGATGATTGTAAACAATGAAAGATCCAGGGCTGGGGATTTAACTCAGCAGCATAAGCACCTGCCTGGCAAGTGTGAGGTCGTGCATTTGATTCCTGCCTGGTACCACAAAAAAAAAAAAAAAAAAAAAAAAAAAAAAAAAGAAAAATTCTTTAGCTGCATACAATTATCCTGAGAGAAAAAACTAGACAGAATTCCCCTAATATTTATATAATTTCACTCTAAGGATGAGCTGCGTTGCTATGACTTTTAGTTATCAGCAGCATGGAATTCCTTCCCACTGCGGGTGGAGTGTTAAAGCCAGCAGCAGATTGTTGCTCTTTTCAGGACAGGTGAAAATGTCACCTTACTCTCGTATAGGCTGTATTTGTCAAAGGTGTTTGCAGGAGGTGATGATGAATCTGAAACTGTCCCAGCCTGTGCTGAAATATTCCACCTTTCACTGTTGGAATGCACTGAGGCAGTTTTTGCAAACCAGTACCAGAAAGCTCTTCCCATTTGAGGAGACTGCCCTCAGTTAGGTTAGGAGGAGGAATTTTCCATCTGTTCAGACACAAGAAGAGTGATCAAAAATAGGTAACAAGAAAAGTTCCCAGTTTCAGGCTTTGAGGTGAAGAGGTTCATTGGAATGAGTTGTGTGTTTTCACACAACAGCCATTTGGACCTGGTGTTGAAGACAAGCATTTGGACCCGAATAAAATGCAGACTCCTAGCTCTAAGCTTGCAGTGTCCACTTCACTTGTTTTGGTTGGAACTTGGCTGCAAAGCTGTGCTGGCGTTCTTAACTGTTTAGCACAGTCCCCACCTCATTTTAAGTGTCATCCCACTGCCGGGATGAGTCCTGAGGAGAATTTACTTGGTCATTTATTTTCAGCGCATGTTTTACTTTTCTGTTACCTGTGTGGAGCTGTAGATCTGGTCATAGCTCTTTGTTGTTTTAAGGCTGATACATTTCTGACAGAACATGTTAGTTTTTGTAGCCGCAGGCCCTCTCCAGGTCTTCAGGTCTTCAGCTTGCCCTTTGTACCACCGGCATCTGCAGCACTTGCGGTGTCTGTGCAGTTCTGGGTGGCCGTGCTCACACCTCTGCCCCTTCTGGCTGCTGTGTTGTTTATTGCTGTGTATTGGTTTGTATTCGGTGGTGTGTGATCATCTACTAACTTGGCTGTTTCCTCTATACAGCTCCAGAAGGGTCATAGCTACTTGGTATTTTCATAGCATGTAAAAGTTCAGAACCTTTTTATTGACTCCACTCCCGTGTTTGCATCTACAGATTTCCGTGCACCTCTGCCTCCACCTGTTAGAGTCTCAAGTAAGCTTATTAAAGGGCTCCTTGAGACCTGCAGTTTTGGAGAGTTTCCCTCAAAGGAGTCTAATTTCTAATTTTTACCCTCTTCCGTGAGATTTTCGTAATCAAGTATTCATTTGCCTCTTAAACTGAGATAGTAAAGCAGACCCTAGCATGAGTGCGTTAGTCACACGCTGTCACGGTGTGACACCAGCGGTGGGTGCAGTTGTGCAATTGCCGTGACCAGCTGCAAAGCCTGCGTGTTTCCTGCTGCATCCCGAGGCCTACGTCGGAAGCCCTGTGCCTAAAGCCTTCCTGCGGCTGGCTTCTAACTTCCTTTTGGGTGAGTGGCCTCCTCCCACTCTTCCTCTTTTTCTCGTTCTTTTCCTGATAATACCGGGGTGTGACCCCAAGGCTTTTGCATTGAGCCTTTTTTAATTCCCCCGATTTCATAAATTTATTTTGAGATAGCTTTTTTTTTTTTTAATTCCTCAGCCCTTTAAAAAAATTTTTTTTGTTTTTTATTTCGACACAGAATCTTGCTAAATCCCACAGTCGCAGACGGGGCTTGAGCTTGGGGTCTTCTCCCTCAGCCTCCCAGAGTGACGGCACTGTGGGTCTGCACCAGAACACCCAGCTGACTCATTTTTTGCCTCAAATGGATTAGGTACAAGAAGTGGGGTCCAAGATCCAATATTTTCTTTGCAGTTAATTTTTGGTTTTGTACCCGCTTGCCGGGCAGGTGTCGTGCCGCTGAATTATGCCCCGGCCCTCTGCAGTTAATGTTTATGAGTGGTTGTTTATATATTTAGGGACAGTCATATGGAGGTCACTGAATATTCTTTTTATAGTCTGACAGGGAGAGTAAAAGGAAGAAATGTGAGATATTTCTTGTTTTAAATTCACAGTCTTTGGGGGGCTTCTAGTTTTTTCTTCTTATTTTGGAAAATAATTTTGAGAAGGATACCATCTAATGTGTGATTTACATAGTTCACTGACATTGGTTAAATGAGAGACAGGCCACATACTGACATACCCAGATTGACGAAGCCATGAAAATATTACTCTTATTTGTTCATAAGAGAGATGAAGAATAAGGAAACTTCATTTTACTGTAATCCTGAAGTTTTGTCTTAGTGACCCAGGCTACTGAGTGGGCAAATGATTGTACTCAGAACATGATGGAATTGACATTTAGAAAATCCAACAGATAAAATATTACACTCGCTGACTCATGAAACAGAAACAATTAAGGTCCCAATTTAGAAGGATTCTGCACAGAGTTCTGATTGTTAGACTGGTTTTACAAATATCCCTGTGGTAGAGTTAGAAGCGTGAGCTAAGTGCAGAAATTAATAGTGCTGAAGAAAGTTCTGGTTTAAAACTTGAGTCCCCATTCATTGCCATAAATCAGCTAATTTGAATTTTAGTGCAAATATCGAACTAGCAATGGAAGTAATGAGACTGAATTTTCAAACCGGTTCTTATCTGATGTTTCTGTTATGGATTCTTTCATGTTTGACTTACTAGTGCTAAGTTTACCTTAATTTTAGGAAAGGGAATTAGGAATCCAATTTGTAAATGAAAGTCAGACTCCAGCACAGTAGTCAAGAACACAGGCCTTGGACGCCTGTTCTTTCTCTTAGCTGTTGCATTATGATACTGAAAAAGGCTCTTGGGTCTTTTTGCTTCAGTTTCCTCATTAGGATTAATGCAAGGCTTACCTTTTACGGTGGTAAGTTCATGGTAACCTTGCATAATCTTAGCAAGTCACTTTATATCTCTAAACTTTGTTTTATAAAAGGGCCTCAATAAACTCAAGATTCCCTTTTTGTTCTAAAATTAATTTTAACAGAAAGAAATAGCAGTTGGTAGAATATTTATATGAAAGAATAGATTTTGATAATAAATATTTGAGATCAGGTTTTGATCTCAGGAGCCTGTGACTTAGTACTGTGTTACTTTATATATGAGTTAGCTGTTTACTTTAAGATGTAGTGGTCTTATAATATTGAATAAGAGCTATATCATAGAGATATTGTGCTCATTCTATGAAATAACCAATAGAAATACCAGTTAAATATCCAATAATATTGTATGCATTTACAAATGCTACTGCCCCTAAATCCTTCCTGTATATAACAGGGTCAAACAGAAAAATTACAGTTTACTTTAAAAATCCTACTTGGTTATGCTCGCTATTCCAGAATCAGGTATTGCTTTGTTCCACAAAATATAGCACACATTCATCAGGAAAGGTTGTTTTAAGTCAGAGATGGTCTGCAGAAAGCAGAAAGCAGGAAGGAGGGACCAAGAATGGGTCGGTAATTTCACTTTCTTTAGATGGTGGGACGGGGAGTCAAAACAATAGAAACTCAGTAGATTGACTTTAGGTGGCTTTTTGTAATGATGAATGGATGTAAGGAATTGAAGCAGACAGAATTCATGGCTATACATGTTGGTCTGTCTGGGCAGCTGGGCTGTCTCTTACTCACCTGAGTTCTTGGAAGGTCTGCTCATAACTTAGTTGGTTTGGTGACCTGGAACACTAACATAGTTTTGATTAATTTTTGATTAATTTGGTCTGTAGAGCACCAGTTACTTAGGGCAGGGCAATGGCCTATCTATATTTTTGTTTGGCAGCTGTCCATTGTTCTCAATTCTCTTTCTCTCAGAGGATCTTGTTGTAATTTATACACTTGAATTTATTCTGTCTCAATATGGATGACTTTAGCACACGACTTAGGTCAGGTTGTGGCTGCGAGTGAGTTTGAGACGAGACCCAGGTGTATCTTTTGTTCGGGGTCAACACCCTTATTGTGGCTGCTGAGGGTGGGGAGCTGTGGCAAGTGGACAGAACGTGCCTCCTAGAACATTTCTTCCCACCCAGGGGAGCGGACCTGAGGCCCAGGGAGAAGAACCAAGGTGGGGTGAGTGTGAGTGGGATGCAGTGGTGATGTGGTACTTGGTGGGACAGAGCGTTTCCAGCTTCTTCCTGTGCGTGTCCTGTGTTTTCGTCATGTTCTTGTCTGGCACAGGACTGTATTGTATTCAGTAATTTGCTAAGGATTGCAGAATGAATGTCTTCTCTGCACTAAAAACGTGGCATTGCCTGTTTAGTTTCACTATTGCTCGTTAGATGTTCAAAAGAAAAGCCACCCCAGGTTTCTAAGTTCCAGCCCCTTTTGGAGAAGAAGAGAGAGCAGGAGATTGGACCAGGTGATTTAAACATCCTCCAATCTGAAAATGTCGTGCTTCATGTCCCTGGTATTTAAATGTGTTGCTCTTCCCAGCACAGTGATCAGCCGCAGGAAACGCAGTCTTTACTCATGAAGTTGTCTTTGCAGTTGACCCTTAAACTGCTCACGAAAGGTACCTTCTGACTTCACAGCTGTGTAAGCACCCTCCTTCTGTTTACTTCCAGCTGTCTGAGGCTGAACCATCTTTTCCTTTCTTCCCTCTTCCGACAGGTGTCCTGAGACCTGTGCTTGCACTGTCAGCCCAGGGAGGACAAGGAGGTAGGGAGGTCATGTTACGTCTGAGGGAAAGCAAGGAAAAAAAGGGCAAAACAAGACAAAGTATAAGGAAATGGGAGTTAGGCTACAGCTGCCTGGCATCTTTCTGTGCCTCAGTGTCAAGTGTACTGAGGGCTAACACTCTCACAGGACGGTCCTGCGAGTACACCTTTGATGAGGACTGACAGCAGTGCTTAGTTCTTAGGATCACAAAAATGGCAGCTTTAACAGCTGATGTTTGAAGACTTTTTACTAAGAATTCTATGCATTATATTCATTTGAGAGTAAGCGTAGTCCTTAGTATCATGCTTCTCACTTTGTGTGACAGATGTGATTGTTTAGAAATTAGTATACCTAAAGTTGAAGATTATATACATGTGTTTTCTTTCTAAGCATGGTATTCTGTTTGGAGAAAAAAATGCTATGTTTTTGCATTGTCTAGTGTGTTAATTACATGTGAGGAGTTTAAGTCTATACCCTGGGGTGGAGAACTAGATTGAGAGGGACCTCACAGAAGAGGTCTCTCATATCTAGCCCTTGTCTTCCACAGACAGTTTGATCATAGACAGGTCCTCAAGTGAGGAAAGAGGCAGTGATGAGGACCGGAAATTGCTCTGAAGGGATATTTTCTATCTTTAAAAGAGTTAGAATGCTTAGGAGTTCATCTTTCTATTTATGCTGTAACTATTACAAGGGTTTTTTTTTTTTGAGATTTGAATATAAACAGATCTAAATGTATTTAGAAATTTCATCTTTTATTTAAAATGCTGTAATTCTTCTTCACTGTGGATATTTATTGTACTAGAATCTTTGAAGCCTTTAAAAATGACCTTTTTAAATACATAAATATCTTTGTCCATAAACATTTATGTCATCATTTTGTAGATGTTTTAAGGCACTCTTATTTTTATTCTGAAGTATTAAAAATTACCAGTACTGTATTCTCAGGGAGAAAGAGGAAGGAATAAAACAACAAAAAATGTGTCATATATTTTACCAAGGTCACTTTCAAAATGGTACAGAATTTTTAAAAAATTGTGCTTTCACATTTATAGACAAATTGATTTATCCTTTTGAATTGTAAACTTATGTATAACTATAAAATGTCCTATAAAAATAGTCCAGATATAGACAATTATTTTGTAGTCTGGTTGCTTCAGCTCTCCCCAGAAGACAATGGTGTTAAAATGGAAATAAGGGCCCAAAAAATGTTGACATCCAAAGTTGGCAGAGACAGAACTTTGAATGGTTTCTGAAAAGTGTGTTAATCTCATGTTGAATATTCACAGTAAAAATCAACACAGCGTACTGGCTATAATTTCAATGAGAGGAGGGGAATGTATTAAGTATTAACACAACAGTTTGCACATGTAGAGACAGACGTCTACCCAGGTGTCTGCACCTGTGCTGTGGAGCCTGCCATGCAGAGCAGCCACTGTATGCACCAGGGTTTTGCAAAAAGGAAAACACCGGCGGGGTGGCCAGTCAGCTGTGCAGTGTCAGCTCAAGTCTCCTCTCAGGGCAGGTGGTGTTAGGGCGCTGAGGGAAGGGATGGGAAGAAGTCTCCTGCTGTGTGGATGCCTGACTACAAGGAGCAGCCCTTTCTCCTGGGGTGGTGCTGTTCTGCCCCTGGCTGGGATGGAGCAGGGCTCTGAGTGTGCCGACTGGACTGGCTGGCTGCTTCTCATGTCCGTCCTTAGAGAGCTGGTCTGGGGAAGGTCTAGAGGCTTTTCCTGAAAGAGGACTGAATAACTTGGATATTTAAGGAATTTGTGTCCCCTGTGCTCAGTCGTTAGCTGATGTCACACACTTACAGTGAATCTTTGAGGTGAAGAGAAGTAGGGAGATTACAAAACATTTCACCATTGCTAGTCATTAGAGAAATGCAAATTAAAACACTGAGATTTTATCCTACTCCAGAAAGAATGGCAGTCATCAAGAAATCAAATAGTAACAATGCAGATGAGAGTGTGATGAAAAAGGAACGATTCTACATTATTGGTGGGAATGTAAACTAGTACAGCCACTGTGGAAATCAGCATGGGGAGTTCTTAGAAAACACTGTGCTATGGTTTGGAAACTGGTGGTCAACTTAACACCAGCAGAATTAAATCACCACGGTGCTGGGTGTAGATGTTCCACCTGAGGAAAGTTGCCAGCATAAATAGAGACGTGGAGAAGGAGAAAGAAGGCATTGAGTCCTTGTGGGTGCCTGGTTCCCTTACGTGTTGCTGTTTGAGCCGTTGGTTCTCCTGGAGAAGTTCTGGTCCTTACATTGAGCATTGCTTCCTGGCTCCGGAGGGGAAGACATGTGCTGCTTAATCTCCTGAATGAACTCGTCACGCTGGCTTCCTGGCATGTACTCCACTATGCTTGTTGTCAGAGGAGCTCGGGGCCTTTGTGTCACTGAGGATGGCTGTGGTACTTTCAGGGCAACCCTGGTCTTTATTTTGAGCGTGACTTCTTGGCTCCAGCATAGAACCCTCAACCTACCAGCACAGCTCCTTCACCCTGCTGGCATAGACTTTCTAGCTTCCACTGCTGAACTTCTGGCCTTCCCAGCGCAGATCTGTAAAAGACTGGCGTGAGTCCTTCTCGTGCGCTCTAGGTCTCCAGTTGGACTCGTGGGAGGCACTGCCATGGACTCTAGGTCTTCATCTGGACTCATGCAGGACATTGCTATAGGATTCAGGCCCTTGGCTTAATATTCTATGTCTTTGGTGTTGTGGATAGATTTCCTGCATTTCTTTGTGTTAACTCTGGGTACCTATCATAAAAATAATATTGTAAACTCCATGTTCTGATTCTAAGTGTTCTCCATACAACCCCTGACTACAGCACCTTGAGACTAGAAGGTTAACATAAATCAGATACACAAGCTTAAACACCATATAATTTCTCTAATATGAGAAACTCAAAGTATAAATAAAGAGCAAAATGAAAGATAGATTTAAAAAACAAAGATAGATTAAAAAAACCAAGCAGATATTTTTTGTTACTCTGAAAGTTTCCAGTATTCTATTTATTTGTCCATTAGTTATTCTGAACTTTAAAATACTCTATCAAATGTCTGAGATGGTTTCTTTTGTAGTTTTTCTTTATTACTGTAGAATATTTCACTGTGTGAATGAACGCACAGTGGTTTAGCCATTTTACCATAGAAAGGTAATTTTTATGCAGTTCTTTTTAAAAATGTATTAGTACATGTTTGCGATACATAACGCTTCCTTTCACTGTGAGCATTTGGCACAGGTACTTGAGAGATCTTAGCTTCTTTTTTAATCACCTTTCCCTCTCCTGTTCCCCACTCCCTCCATCTGCTGACACACTTCCCTAATACCGTAGGCCTGTGAAGATGAGAGCAGAAGGTGGCAGCCAGTGGCACAGACGCTGGAGCAATGCAGAAGAGACCGCTGCCTGCAGGTCTCTAAGAGATGATCATCCACTCAGTAATGCTGCGAGGCCAAGGCAGTCACCTAAACATGCAGGGATTTATTTTTACTAAGAAATTTTCAATATTCTATTTATTTGTCCATTAGTTATTCTGAACTTTAATACACTCTATCAAAGTGTGTTTTTTAACCTTAGCAAATTTCGTATAGCCATTCTTTTAATCAATCCTGATGTTCTCAAAGGAAATCTATTAGAAATAAATCTAATTTTGGGGCTGGGGATTTAGCTCAGCAGCATAAGCGCCTGCCTTGCAAGCAGGCAGTCTTGAGTTCGATCCCTGGTACCGCTAAAAGCAAAAAAGACAAAAAAAAAAAAAAGAAAGAAATCTAATTTTGGACTTTTTAAGGCAACAGAATCGTTGAAAATGCCAAAAGCAATGCTTAAAGTAGTTTTTGGTGAAGAGTTGAATGTGAAAAACATTCAAGTATGATTTATACTATGTAGTCAAGAAGAAGCGACTCCTCATTTTTGGGTGTGATAATGAGGAGAGAAATATGCATGTGGGTGTTTTGATGATTAATTAGTTGATGTGTGTAAAATGCTTGAAGGGGAAAAAAGGATGGCACAAATTCTAAATATTATTATTTTATCCGCAGAATTCTGTCAGGCTTCGTGGCTGCCTTCCCAGGTGCCCATCTTTCTGCACCTGTTGCCAGGACTTCTCTCCACAGCAGCTCTGCTTTGCTGTCACTGGAAATCTGGGCCACATTTCTCTTGGAGCTCTCTCTGCATGCTGCTGTGCTTGGCTCGCTCATTCCTTTAGAGCTCTTTAAAAGGATGCTTTTTCTTAAAGAATTCTGCAGCACACATAACCAAACACATTTCACACATTCAGTTACTTAGGTAAAATAATTTTGCCCATATAATTTGGCCCCAGAATTAATTGCCCCAAATAACGGATGACCCAGAACTGAATATGCCTTATTTTTATCTTTCAACTTTAGAAAGCTGCTCTCATCATTAGTAATTTAGCAATGTGTTTCTTGCTATTGTTTGGGAGTCGTTTGCTAGCCCATTAAAATGGATGCTTCATTAAAACTTGCCACAACTGAACGTATAACTGTTCTTTTTTTTCCCATTCTTTAATTTAAATGTCTTATAATTTTAATGTATTTTACAAATTATAATTTATGTCTTTAGGAGAGTTTCTTTTTGTTTGTTCAGAACCAAGCCATTCTTTTTCCTACTTAAAATTAGTGGTATTAAATCTGTTTTAAAAAATAAAATATGAATTTTAGAGGTAATTATGAATGAGAAGAAAATACAGACATCAAAATATCCATGTATAGGTCCTTGGGAAATTGCATTTTATTTATTTCTTGATAAAACTTGCTTAAATGGAGTTTTAGGAGTGAACATTAATTTTCAAATGGAACAACTGCAATGTTGGGCGCCAGGCTGACTTCAGTGGACCCTTGCCTGGGTGACTGGTCTTCTGGTGTTGGGTGAAGAGTGCTTGGCATGGTACAGTCTGCCTCTTCTCGGGTACAGGGGTGAGGCAGGGTGACCCGCAAGCCAGATGCATATGAAAAGGCTTTCTAAATGCACTTAAATAGACTTTAAAAATGTGTAACTGGAATGTGAGATCAGACACGTTGTTCTGACTGTGAAATTCTGATTGTAACTTCGGTTTTTGTTAATGAGAATGAACAGTATTGAAGTACTTTAGGTGCTATTTCACATGAACACACTTTAATCACTCACACATTCATACCATTTGCACGATGCTAAATATAGTGAGGTCATAGAGTTTCTAACTGAGACCTTCCTGCTCTATGAAGTTTATGTCTTAGTTGTTTCCATATACACTTAAGAAACTTTTTTGTCTTTGTTTTAAATTTCTTCTACCAAAATCAGAGAAGCTATTAACTGTGATTCAGGAAGATGTGTTCACCATGTGCCAAAATATGGCTTCAGGAGTGAGGAATCTCAACTATGCCAGGAGGCCACATCTGAGACACCTGCTCTCCTTTCCTTGCACCTTCTTTTCCTTGGCATCCCTGCCTTCTAGGTAAATGAAGTTGTATTGTCTTTTTTTTTTTTTTTTTTTTTTTTTTTTGAGACAAGCTCTTGCTGTGCAGTTTAGGCTGGCCTTGAGCTCACTTTGTAGCCCAGGCTGATCTCAGACTTACAATGATCCTCCTGCCTCAGCCTCCTGAGTGCTGGGATTGTAGGCGTGCACCACCATGCCTGACCTTGAAGCAGTATTTTCTATAAAGAACTAAACACTATTACTGGGATGTCAGAAAGCATGACTGCCTTTGCAAGATGATATGGATTACACAGACTTGCTGTCTTCTTTATGCTCATGAGATTCTATATAGCTTATAGGAAATCTGACTTCTTTAGATCACAAGTGGAGATGAAACAATGAAGCTTTCCTATGTATGTCTTCTGTTTTGCAGTCAGTTTTGAGAACCTGCTTTTAATGAATATTATGTGACAATTAATTTTTTTTTTAATTTTAAAGAGAATAAAACTAAGCAGAATAGAACAGAATAAAGTCAATCAAAACAAAACACTGTAACTGATACAGGATTTCAAAACAAGACAACAGGAAATCAGCAGTGGCTACCATAATGGCTGCCCTTATCATCAAACAAAGTAAAATCAAACAAAGCAGATCTAAATAGAACCAATAAAAACAAAGCAGTGAACTCAGTAGTGGACTTCAGAACAAGATAATAGTAAATCCAAAATGGCTACCATATTGTGATGCAATTTTAGCATTAAACGTTCATTTAAATGAACTTTTGCTGGTTCACTTTAAGACAATGTCAATATATCATTTGCATTTCCAATTTTGGTAGCTTGTATCATTCAGGGGGTAGTTTGCTAAATAAAGTTTCCTTATTATGGTGCATGTATTTTTATTTAAAATAAGACAACTTAGCTTTAAAAGCAGCCTATGTTTTAGGCTACTGTGTTGGTTAAAAGGCCTTCCACCTTACTGGCTTCTTTCAAGGTGGCTACTTCTCTTTACTGTAGTCTCCTTTTTTCTTGTTCCCAAGCACGCTGCTTTTGACACCTGTGTTAGTCCTCTGGTGACTGCTGCAGGTTTGACAGTGTATTTCCCTGTATGTAGCCCAGGGAGCACCAAATCAGACCTCAAGATGCGAGGGTGAATGCAGGGAGTGATTTGTCCACCAGGACTTGGAGCACTCATTGTCTCTGACAGTGTTAGGACTGCTAGTGGGGAGTGGCTCAGAAAAGCCTTGTATGCTTCCACAGAATGATTCAACAGAAAACAGTGTGAGGTTCTCAACTGTTCCCCACAAGAAGAAAAGAACAAAGCATGAGACTTAGAGAAAATATCTCTTGTGGCTGCTCCTTTTGTTTTTTGTTTTTTTTTTTTGACATTTCACTCAAATAGCTGAACAGTGATCATTGAAAGTTTAAATATTTGAAAATATTTTCAAAATTCAGAAGGCATAAATTTGATAAACTTCTTACCTTTCTCTTACAACTATAATAATTTTTAGCTGCACTTAGGAGTATTCTGTATCAATAAAAGCCACAGTCCCACTGTAGTTGTTTCTTAAACTTCTGCATGATTGTTTATTTTTTAGTATGTGTGCATGTAATGGTGGGATTTGAACTCAGCATGCTAGGCAAGCTGTCTACCATTGAGTTATATCCCAAGGCCTACATGTGAAATTTCTTTGGCAGGTCTTTTAAGAAATGTAACACTTGGGGCTGGGGATTTAACTCAGCGGCATAAGCGCCTGCCTTGCAAGTATGCAGCCGTGGGGGCTGGGGATTTAGCTCAGCAGCATAAGCGCCTGCCTTGCAAGCAGGCAGTTGTGAGTTCGATCCCTGGTACCGATAAAAAAGGAAAAAGGCAAAAAAAAAAAAAAAAAAGTATACAGCCGTGAGTTCGATTCTTGGTACCGATAAAAGTGAAAAAGAAAAAGAAAAAAAAGAAATGCAACACTTCACCAAATCTGAAAGTTTGAAAATATTTTTATAAACTTTGCATTGAAATAATGAAATGTATTTTAATAAAGAAAAAGTGAGTATCTCACATTTTGTTTTGCTTTGTGACATGGGGGATTAAGTCCAGGCCTCTTGTGTGCGAGGTAAGGACTGTAGCACTGAGTTCCAGCCCCAGGCCTGTAGTCAACACTTTATTGAGAATCTGACTGTGCTGGTTAATAGGGCTGGTGAATAGAGTTAAATTTTTAAAATGCTCTACAGAAGATTTAAAAAAAGATAGTGTTTTCTTCAAAGAATTTTGAAACAAATGTCTTCAAATTTGAAACATTTGCTGGTGAAGCAGATGTTTTATTTGAGACAAGTGTTTCAGATTGTGTGAAGAGCCTCAAACATTACATCTGTATTTAGTATGAAATATGGTAATATAGGTTCAACATTTGAGTTGTATGAGTTAGGCAAGAAAAGTGATGTGTATAATGAAGTTCAGAACACAGAATCCTGAAGTCTAGAAAATTACATTATTGATTTGCATGAGTGGATTAGGAAAGCATTCAAAATTGGATGCTTTTAATTCAGTTTCGGAATTGTCTTGTGAACGTTGGTTTCCTCATGGGATGTGCTGAAAGTGACAGAGTGTGGTGGAAGTTAGATCTAGGCTCCTTTCGGGTTTTAAGAAGGATCACTTAATGTGAAATCTTGAATAAATCTTTAAATTTACATACAGCATTAGTAGTTCGCAGTGTTCTATCGTATTTGTATAGCAACTTAGGTTCATTCTCCCGTTGACAGGCTTTTTGTTGTTCTCGAGTTTTTCCTGTTCTGAAGAAAGCCGAGATGAGCACTCTGGCATTGCAGTGTTACTGTGGTGAAATATACTTGTTTTTCTGGGGGCGTTGCTCAGTAGTAGAATTGCAGAGTAATAGGGTGGATATACTTGGCTTGTAGGGCCAGCTAACCTTTAGGAAGGTTGGCTGGGTTACGTCTTTAGCAGCCACATGTGAGATTTCCAGCTGCTTCGTGGACTCAGTACTTCTGAAAAGTGTCACTGGTTTAAGTTTGGTCTTTCTGGTGTGTAATGGTTTAATTTTCATTTTATTTATGTTGAATAAACATAATTATGTGGAATAAACCTGACAAACTCACATAACCCCGAGGTAGGGATTGTATCTCCTCACCTGTCTCTTCTCTTCCATGTTTTGATTGATTGGAGCTGAATCCCCCTCAGTGTTAGGTTGGGCATTTGGGATGTTTTGTGGCTGTACTGTGATGGACTATCATGTCTACAGGGTACCAGTTACCCTTTTTGCTGAACGAGTGGATGGACAAATAATCCTATTATTCCTTTGCCTCTTTATAGTTCTAATTAAAGTGTTTAGCAATCTTATGTCCTTAAGTGCTTTTCAAAATACTGCTTTCATCTCTGATATCACTGCCCTTACCTTGATCTTCCTTTGATTGTGGATTCAGCCAAAGTGGATGCTCCCTGCATTCACCCTCACGTCTTGATGTCTGATTTGGTGCTCGCTGGGCTACAGGGAAATACTCTGTCAAATCTACAGTAGTCACCAGAGGACTAACACAGGTGTCAAAACCAGCATGCTTGGGAACAGGAAAAAAGGAGACTACAGAAATGAAGTAAAGAGAATTAGCCACCTCGAAAGAACCAGTAAGTTGGAAGCCTTCTAACCAACTCAGTAGCCTGAAAGATAGGCTGCTTTTAAAGCTAAGTTGTCTTACTTTAAATAAAAGAGTAATCTGGCCAGTTTTGTTAGGAATCTGAACATAGCGGCTTTTCCCTTCTCCTGTATAATTCTGTCAGTGAAGAGTTTCACTGAACAAGGCCTGAGCCAAGTGAGGCTAGGCGGCTCCTGTCTGAGTGTTCATGAGAGTGTAGCATCAATTATGGCCATGGTCTCTTTGCAGTTCTCCCGGTTAGAGAAGCAACCTACAGCTGAACAGTCTTGTTTTCGGAGCTGAAAGAGCATGTGGTGGGGATGAGATGATTTTTTTAAACGAACAATATGAACAAACAAACAAAAAGCTTGGAACACCACCCGCCACGTCTCTGGTTCTTAGATGCTCTGGTCCTTTTCCCATACTGGTGGTCTCCAGGACTTGGAGGAAAATGAACTCTGCCAGGTGCCACTCAGCTCTTCTGAGGTTAGCGCCGGGAAGACAGTGAGAGCATGAGTGCAGGTCATTGCCACACATGTGAAATCTCTTGTCCTCTTACTGCTTAACTCTGACAGCCACTACTGGGAAGTAATAAAATCGTCCGAGGGACTTATTTTCTCTTGTTTTCTGTTTGTCTTGAGGTAGAAAATGAGGAGAAGTTAAGATAAATTATAAAAATATGCAGGAGTAGAGATATAAATAAGTAATCCCATGTAAAGATAAGGCCTCAAAGTGTAGAGTTACATAGATGAGTCGTAATCAATTATAAATAATATGTTACTAATGATATTTAAATACACAGGGAAGGTCGTAATTAACTTATAATTCTCCTTACTACCAAGATTTTATTTTAAAGTTTAAAAAGTTTAAATTAATGGTATGGTAATACAGTATCAATTCACATTAATGGTGTGGTAGTACAGTATCATCTCATGACTTATCCATACGCTCAGGTACATTCACATGGGAAGAGCAGGGTGAGTAGTGCCTGCTGGTCAGCATTCAGGCCCAGTCATCTGGCCTTCCTTACAGAGTGGGCTTGTGAAGGGCACCTCCCATCACCTGTGTCCCGGACAGGAAAATTGGGGACAGTGTTCTGATAGCCTCTGGGAAGCAGATGTATTGTAAGTTTATTTCTAGTGATGCCTACTACTTAATCCACATTTTAATAAGGATATTTAACATGAAAAATGTTAGTATAGGAAAAGATAATTTTTCATTTTTAAAACATAAAATAACTGCTTTCTAGAAGATTCTTATACTATTTCCTGCTTTGAAATTAATCTCTATTGGTCTTTTAAATTATATCTAATAAGCCCTATGGGACCATGAATCATATTTTAATTCCTATATAGTGTGTTAGACATTATAGCTGTTACTGATTTTTTTATTAAATGAATGCTCATTTAAAATACGCAAACACAAGAATTAGAAAGAAAGGTAAGGGGCTCATCGGTACTTACTTACTTACAATGGGCCCTTGATTCAATCTTCAGCACTATCAAAAAGGAACAAAAGAAAAAAATTTTTTTGAGAGAATCAAAATTTTTTTTTAATTTGAGAATCATATTTTGAATTAGATTCATTTGGGCTCAAATCCTGCCTCTTGAAATCTCAGGCAAATTGTTTAATCTTAATTGTTGGGTTCCATGTCTGTACTTACGAGTTCTTGGCATTTGGGCAGAAGATAGGACCTATCTTAGGAGTTTTTTAAAGATGAAGCATACACAAATTATCTCCTAAAGTGCATAGGAGGACCATAGCTGGAGGGCAGAGGGCCTCGCAAGCATGAGGCCCTGAGGTTCATTCCCAGTGTTGCCAAAAACCCCACTCTGCCATTGAAAATTCGTTGTTCTCACCATTATTTTCTTATTGATAGTTAGATTCAACTTGATTATTCTGTGGTACAGAATAAAATAGTCCGTCAGTCATTACCCTAGTGTTTTCAGGTTTAACGCTGCAGGTGTTACTATAATTTCTTATAAGTCGGTGTAAAAGGTACCACCCCAGCTTTTTGGTTATCTTCTCTTTTCGTATTGCAAATGTCATCAGCTCATTTGTGCATGAAGTCTAAATGTGTTTTTCTAAACAAAAGTGATTTTTTAAAGTTAAGTGGTAATATTAAGAACACAAACTTGTTTCTTAGCAGTCTACTCAGCTTGCTTTTAATGTTTACATTAGTGAAATACACACTCAATGTGTTAGGTAGATAGCTTGTTTTATTGTAGTTTTATCTTTTAAGATCATATTTGAATTTGCAATAAAACCCAAAACATACAATATTATAAACTGGCTGAAATATGGTGCCAATAAGTATATTGTTAAACTTTTATTTCCCTCAGAAGCAAACAAGAAATGTTCAAAGCTGATTCATAATTCCAAGTTTCATTTCTTTCTGTAACCTGCTGTTTTGAAATTTGGAGGGCTAGAATGCTGCTACAAAGTTACTCATCACCTCAGCTATGAAATGAGAATTTTGTCCTGTTTAATTTATTGGCCTTCTGTTCCAAGTGCATCAGTTCTTATTTTGCAGAGAAAGAGACAAAGCCCATAAAATGCTGTAATAAATACAGGATTTTATCTAAACCCAAATATCAAATGTTTCCACCAGTCCTCTCATTTGTACATTAAGTACACTTCTTTTGATAATGATGGAATTAGGCAGTACTTGTAAATAACAGGTACACATTGAGCTAAGGACAGGAAACAGTAGAGAAGCTGTGGGTTGCCCATGAGGCACGTGAGGCTTCTCTCCTGGGATGAGCTCGTGAGGTTGGTATTTTAAAGTTACTCCTGAAGTTATAAATTATTTTTTAGAATGCCACCACATGAATGTATTTGTACTTGTCTGTAGATTTTAATAATAGTGATAATACTTAAAACTTTAATTTTAATTTTAAATTTAATGCAAACATATACCATATATAAATTGGAGTTTGTAAAAGTTTTCTCTACTCACAGTGTCTTTGGGTTAGAATCAGGGCAATGAAAGTGCTTTTTCTTTTTCCTTTTAACTTTTTATTCTTTGTAGGAAATTCTTTTTTTCTAAGGGTATAGAATGATGGGACTGGGTTTGAAGTGTGTCAGGAAAAATCTCTCATATTAAGCTACACCCTCAAGGAGTATTCTTGAGACTTCGGTAGTTAACTAATGTTGGAAGAGTTACCAAAGTCCTGAGATAGAGTGTTTAAAAGACTGAAAGGGAAGATCTGAATGTTATTTACACTTCATGTAAGCTAAAGAAGTTTATTTTTCAAAGACCATATCATCTTAAATTTATGATTAATGGACTGTTTTCAACCTAAAATACATTTTTTAAGTTTTTGTTTTTTATTTTAAAGAGAGAAAAAAAAAGGAAAAGAAAAACTAAAAAGAAAAGAAGCAAACAACTGCAACAACAGAAAATGCAAAACTATAACAATACAGGCTTTCAAAACAAGATGATAGGAATTTAACAAAGGTTGTTATATTGCATATTGTTATCTTCAGAAGAATTGCTTAGATTACCAGCTATAGACATGTAACATTGATGAACTGTGTGAGTAGTAACTGTTCTTTCTCATGAACTAATAGAGTTAGTACAGTCATCTTAGCTATCTTGTGTGTGTGTGTATATATACACAAATTTATATCTTTTGCCTTTTCCCTTCTTTTAAAACGTTTTTTTAAATAAATATATTACATGACTGTAAACTTGTGGTATATATCAGATTTCATCGATAGTATTCTGATGTTTATTATGAACTCCAGGTGTAATGAGCAGATAGGGATATATTGTGGAGTAGTTCTTTTTTCCTGCATGTATTTTAAGAAATAATCAAAATTACATATCAGAGACTAGATAAATTCCTGACAGGCAAATTGATTTATTTTCAAGCCTATTGTAAAAACTATTAGAAAGGCGCTTAGAGTTGTGTTCTGAAATAAAGTATCTGAACTAGTTAAAGAAAGTACCAGTTAGTTCTTATTATTACTCCCCTTTGCCAACAGTAAGATTTGTTTTGATTAAAGCATATGTTTTAATATCTGTAATTTTTTTCTTGAGTTTATTTCTGACCTCTACTTGGTAGACTCATTGTTTATATGTTTAAAGCCTTTTTCATAATGACTAAGCAGATCATCTCAGATTATTTAGGTTATAATATTTGATTTCAGACATAAGCAAATAAAGTTTTTTTTTTTTTCCTGTGCTATGTGCCTGTATTTTCAAGACTGAGTATTTTCCATCTTGTGATCTTGTGGTCCTTTCTCTTAACATTATATTATATAATACTTGGCATTCTGCTTCCTGAAAGCATAAATGCTATTGTTTGGCAATAATAATGCACTCTGGAATAGCATTTAAATTAGCAATAATTTAAAGTAGCGTTTTAGTAAAAAATTGGGGAAATGTATGTGGTGAATTGTGTTTTTACATCAGCATTCCAAAATTAGAAGTTGATGATTTGTGAATGTAGAACCAGCTTTACATTCCTGAGATCAGCCTCACTTGGTAGTATTCTGTTATTCTTTTTACATATTAATGGATTTTATTTGCTTATATTTTATTGAAGATTCTTATGTACATGTTTATAAGGCTTATTGATCTGTACTTACAATGTTACCGTTTTTGTATGAGCATAATGCTGATCTTATAAAATGAGCTGGGAGCTATGCATTCCTTTAGTATTTCCCAGAAGATATTTTATAGACTTGGCTCTATTTCTTCTTTAAATGTTAGGTATAATTTACCAGTGCAATTACCCAGACCTGGACTTTTTTTTTTCAGATGAATCTGAACTGCAAATTCAGTTTTAGTAGAACTTTTCAGGTTATCTCAGGAGTTCTTTCTGAGGGCACTTTTGCACTCTCACAGGACATTTTGTAGTGTCTGAAAATACTGTTGCTTATTACTAGAATAAGGGAGTCCCAGTGGCAGTGGGGGGTAAGGCCCAGAGTGCTGCTGAGTACCCATAATTCAAGGACAGCTCTTATAAAAAAAGAATCTGGCCCAAAATATCAGTAGTGCCAACACTAAAAGACCCCCTTCCTGCCTTCTTCTTCTTTGAGTGAATTCTGATAACTTGTATTTTTTTGAGATCCATTTTATTTCACAGAGAGAAAAAAAAACTGAAATTTTGTTTTAATTTTCTTATTTTTAATTTATTTTTAAATGGAATTTGTCCATTTCAACTGTTACTGACTTTATAAAAATGCAATTCTTTATATTTCCTCATTATCCTTTTAATATTTGTAAGGTCTTATTACGTTAATGTTTTTTTCATACTTGCTTCTATTTAATGTAGTAGGCTTTCAGTCTGTAAGAAGTCCTGTCTTTAGACTAATATTAGTCATGCCTCTGTTAGTGACTGGGATATTTTATTAGTCAGTGTTCCCTTCGCGGAGGCACAGTATCTGACACCCCGCAACTTAAAGGGGGAGGGGTTTAATTTGCCTCATGGTTCCAGAGACTTGATTTCAGGGTCAGCTAACTCCTAAGCAGAACCCTCATGGCCAAGGGATACGGCTTAGTTTATGATGGTCAGGAAGCAGAGCAGCGTAACAGTACCAGAAAGGAAGTGGACAGGAACCGTGTATAGCACACAAAGTTAAACATCTGTGGTCCACCCACAGGTATGGTTTACTAATCCCCTAGTGTCTCCCAAGTCAATCGAACTGACACTGTTAGACTTAACCACTACATTTTACCTCTGTCAATTTGACATCTAAGCACATCTTCTTAAACCATATTTAAACTCCAAGTATAAAGTCCTAATTGTACATAACATTATATAGCTATTCCATATACAGCTGAAACACAATAATCTCTTCCCTAGAGTTTCAACAGTTGCAGCATTTTTCAGAATTCCAACTCTAAGTCTCCTTAAGACTCAAGGCAAACTCTTAGGTATGAACCTTTGTAAAAGTGAAAACAAAGAAAATAGAAAAATTATGTTATTCCAAGGCACGGTTAACACTCATTTTAAAAAGGAAAAATAGGGGAAAGAAAATGATTAGGCCAAAACAATACCAAACTGCAGCAGGGAAAATATACAGTCGTGTAGTTCCATGTCCGGTATCCTTGGGACACAGTGCTGAGATGTGGGTTCCAGAGGGCTGACTGGGTGGTGTCATTGCTACAGTTTTGCTGATTGCACTCCACGTGGCCTCTCTCTCAGGCCAGCTGCCTGTGCAGCCTACAGCTTTCCTTGGCAGGCTGTCCACATTCCTGGCATCTCCAACTGAGGTCTTCATTTCACCTCTGGCTTTGTTCTGGAGCATCGTGCACTGCCCTCTCAGGAGCTGCCTGCATGATCCTCCAGCTCTTCCTCTGAAATCTAGGTGAAAGTCTCCCTGACCCCATAGCTCACTGGTTCTGCATGCCAGTAGTACCATTGTCACCTGGACAATACCAGGGTCTGCTGTCCCCAGGACCAGGCTGTCAGCAGTTCATCAATAGATGAACGTAGTGAAGAGAATATGAAGAGAATTCCAGGGAGACAAATCCTTACACACCCTTCTCAACTCTTTTTGAGAAGCAGTGTTTCAAATAAAAAGTTGACACTTTTGCAGCCTAAATGAGGGGGTCTTGCTGGTTTCTTAGACTCTTTAAAGGCATCTTGTTGCTGTACAGAGCACTTAGTTTCTTTTTAATGGCATGATCTCTTCAGCAAGGATACCGTCTTTGACTTTAATTTTCTCATGGTTATTTTTGGACCAGAATTTAAATTTTTCAAAATTTTCTGCTCTCCATTTTCATCCTGATTCTTATTAAATATAGACAGCAGTATTCATACCATATCCTGAGTCTTGGACTGCCGTGAAATTTCTCCCACCAAATCAATTATTCTGCTGCCCTTAAACTCAGCCTCACATAGGAAAAATTAGATCAGTTTTTGTCAGTGTGTAACATACATGTCCTCTACTCCATTTCCCAGTAGACTCTTCCTTCTCAAAAGAGACCTCCTGAGTCTGGTGTGTACTGTTTACATTCTAGTCCGCATTCTGGGCTCTGTGTCAAGACCACAAACACCCACCTGGCCCTCCTTACAGTCGTCTAGGCTTTCTCCAGCCTGGTTCTCCAGATTTTCCAAACTCTGCACAAACTAGTTCTGGTACCGTTGGAACTACATGGTCAGGCAGAGTCGCAGCAAGAGCCGCACTTCTGTGGTGCAGGTTTTTCTGTTAGTCACTTTTCGCATTGCTGGAATGAAAATACCGGGCACCTGCAGCTCAGGGGTCACCAGATTCTGTTTTCACACAGAAACCCAGGCTAGAGCCCACAGCTCTCTCATTTCACGTTGGTTTTACCCCAGAAAGAACAAGTCCACTCAGTGGCCTCAGTGGGTGGTTTGTGTTTTCCTTACCATTTTCCAGAGGGAGATAAGTTAGTGGGTCTACATTTAAGGAATTCAGATCTGGTGTATTTAGCCAATTTGTTAGGAGCTAGGTCAGAGAATGAAATTCTTTCGAATTTCTTATACTGTCAGTGTTGTATTGTTGAATGTTTCCTTTGAAAAATCATCTGCTGACCAAAGTTTTAATTTGAGTGTTAGAAGCCATGAAATGTCATTTAATTTAATGCTAAATTACTTTTAGATTCACTTACATGTTTATGAAATTTAGGCCTTTTATGAATAATTATTCTCATGGATTAAATGCATTTTACTAATAGTATTTTTATATAGGAGAATTTATACTTTTTCATATCTCCTTCAGTGTATTTTCTCATTGATATTCCCCAATAACAGGATGACATGGACTATTTATCCCTATTTGCACATGAGTTAATTGAAGTCCAGAGAAGTCAGGAAACATGTCTAACTTTTAGTAAGCAATAGATTGTAGGTGGCAAATTAGATATTTTGATCTTCAGTTTCATTTTCTTATATCATACTATTTTATATATATCTTTTATATCATATTTGTAAGCCACAAAAGCAATCTGCTCTAAAAGCATTTTACTAAACCCACTTACTGTTTTGAATTACTTTTAAAAACATTTTCTTGTTTTCTCTCTAATTTTTTCCCTTCTTATACTTCACTTTCTAACATCTATGCCACACAAGGATTTTCTGATGTTTTGTTATTCAGTATTCTGAATCTCAAAGTTATGCCACCTGTCTCAGGTGCATACCAGGTAGAAGACCTGGGGAGCACCTCCTCGTCTGTCCTGACCCCTGTACCTCTGACCTGTGCATACCAGCACCCCTGGATTGGGCATGAGCAGTAAAGCATATTGGTCAGCATTAATGCTGGTTATTTGGAGGCCAAGAAACTGAAAATACCACTATCATTTCTTTTAATTGTACTTATAGAATTTAATATTAGAAGCATGTTGAAATTGGCATTGGTAAAATGACTCATGCCAGAATATTTTGAAAAGAGCATTTGCAGACCACATTAAAGAGCTTAGTATTAAACTATTTTCATATTTTAAAAAATGCTGTGTCTGTATATTTAATAATTCTTAAGAAAATATACCTAACAATATTAGTGCTTATATGAAAGTTTATCCAGAATTCTTATTTGACTTTTCTCAATGATATGGATTAAAAGAATATTTTTCTTTAAAAATATTTCTAACAGATTGATGTTGTTCTGACCAGAGACCTCTGTGAGATGAAGCTTATGGAGACCAGTGTTTTCAGCTGCGTGCAATCCTTCCACTGTGCTCTGTGCCAGCAGCTTGAGTGGCAGTTCCACTGTAGATAGCTTAGGGCTTATGATTGAAATTCATCCCATGTTACTGAAAAATGTGAAAGCTGCTCTCACAAAGAAGAATGAATACTCTAATAATTTAATTTAATAGAATTGAAGAGCATACTTTAGGAGAAACATACAAATTTTGTTATGACAAGTGAAGATTTCTTTTGGGAATAGTACACAGTGGAAGCTAAAGATGAAATGTTTGCAGAGTTTAGGCAGAGTGAGTCATTATAGTGACACTAGCACACCTGGTAAAGTGAGAGAGACCCACTTACTGCACTGATTGTTTGTTTGTGTTGTAACTTTCATGTTCTTTTGAGTGCTCCCTTTACATAATGTCGTGTGATCATTACAAGTAGAACGAAGTAGGTGCTTAGCAGACAGACACTGAGGAGGGCTTGCAGGGCGAGACTGAGTCAGGCGCTTGGTGGAGGGGTGTGCCGGGTGCCTGCGGGCACCGACTTGGCTTCTGTGTTCACGTCCCAGGCTCCACAGACCCACCCGTGTGACAGGTGTCCCCTTGTCCACACATTAGGAGGAAGTACAGGCAGAGCCTGAGAAGTCTTGGGTGACCAGTTTGCCACCCGATGGTAGGACAGTCTCTGGGTGTGACAGGGACAAACACTGCGGTGACATTGTCATACCCATGACTAGTGAATTCAACTGGGAATTAAACACAGTGCTGTGCACATGCTACATCTGCAGCCCGTTTTGTTTTCTATTTTCACATAGACTTCTGAGTTATTCAGTTTCCCACATTAGGCTCGAACCAGAGAGCCTCCTGCCTCAGCCTCCCAGAGTCATGAGATTATAGACAAGCAGTGCCATGCCCAGAATGCTGGAGATGGCAGCATTAGTCAGAGTATTCAGAAAACCTTGTTGGATCCGTTCATTTCTTACTGATGATGCCACAAGGCTCTCAAAGACTGCATCATACTATCTGTGTGTATAAAGCAAACAATGTGATATATGTACATATGTATATTTGTTATAGCAAACTTGTGAAATTATGATTGGAAGTTAGTGTTTCCTGGGTCTTGTTGTCAGTGAGACATCTTGATCCCATTATAGGTGCTTGCCCAATTACATTTGTAGATTTTAGTTTTTTAAATTACTGTCCCCAAAATCTCTATCTACAAATGCCCCTCACTTCACTTATTTTGAGATTAATACAAAAAAATAATTGAGGGCTGGGGATGTAGCTCAGCAGCTGCTCAGTGCCTGCCTAGCAAGCATAAAGTCCTGCGTTCGATTCCTGATTCCAAAAAAACTGTTCTGACATGAAATTATTGAACACTATTTTTCTCTCTCAAGATGCCTACACAACTGGGCATGATGGCAGATACCTGGAAGCTCAGCTCTCTGGGTGGCTGAGGCAGGAAGGTTCTCTTGGAATCAGCTGTGACCAGAGGACTGGGGATGCGACTCAGTGGAACAGTGCTTGCCTCACTTGCAGAGAAGGGTCTGCGTTCCATCCTCAGGACCACACATTCTTTTTAAAAACCCATTCTTAGGGTTTTCATTTCTCTCTTAGGAGGTCAGAAATTGTTCTGTTGCTTTCGTATTTTAGTGATGGGGTCAGTTTCGGTTTTTAAAAGTGAGTGTGCGCATTGCAGGAAGCAGAATCCCCAGGAGCAAAGCCGAGGTTGCTGGCTGGGCCTGGAGAAGTTTGCGATTTGGTCAGGAGGGAGTGTCCTTGCACTGCTGCCCTGTCCTCTGCACACCGTGCTGTCCAGCCACTGGAAGCCCAGGAATCTGCGGTGATATCAACCCAGTCTGTTAGGAAAGCTTGCTGGCTGCTTTCTTGGGGCCTTGGTCTTTCTTACCCCTCCCTGAGAGGAGGCAGGGGAGATGGAAGGTCCAGAAGCAAGGAGGGAGTGCGCCCAGAATTCCTTCTCCTCTGTCGGCAGCTGCATGCCCGCCCAGGCTTTCCGAGGTGAGCCACTGCTGGGTAATCATCTGCAGGGTGGGGTTTGGTGAGACATGGCTTCCTTCTGGTCTGCTGTAAGAAGGAGTGAGCTCGACTTGGGACCTGTGGACTGCAGGAGCTGAGAAACAGAGTGGCGGCGTGATAAAGGGGGCCTCTGGTCTCCTGTGGTCCTACCTGGCACACTTTCTGATGTACGCCTCTCTGGTTTCTCAGCCCACAGCATCTCATCAGCCTGTTCTGCCTTCCTAAAGGAGGAGAGTAGGTAGTGGGGCAGGTTCCGGAGGCCACGTTGTTACTGAGATGTGTGTGGCCGTTCGCTCGCTGTGCTCAGACCTTTACCATCCTGCCCTGTCCACGCTGCCTTGGCTGTAGAACAGTGCTGACAGCAGGACCTCCCCTCCGAGTGCAGTGGGGAACCACTCCGTGGTGTGGCTTTCTGCCCCTGTACAGTACAGTAAGAGATCGTGCAGAGAACATGTCCAGTGGGTCTTACATAAAATAACTGGTCAAGGAATGCTATTCCCTTCATTTTGGGGGCAGCCTTAGTTCCTGCTGCCAGTTAAGTCTGGAAGTCTTCTAGCTAAAAAGAACAGTCCACTGAAGTGGAGAAGGAGAAGCCCCCCGGACCGACCAGTGGAGCACACTCACTTTGATCCTGTTGTATTTCCAAGTGATGTAGGCATATTAGGACTCTCATAACTGCTTGAAAATAAAAATGTAAAAACAGTAAAAAGTTTGAAACTATCCATCAGATGGCTTGGTATATTTTGACAACTTCATGGCTCAAAAGTGGGTGGTGAAATTGTCTCTGGGAGAAGGACAAGGTGATGTTAGAAGACCTGCAGAAGCCAGAAAATGAAGACTCACCCATCACAGCTAGAGATTTGGACTCTTGGTAGCATTGGAGAGCCACTGAGGGGTTCAAGTGGGCATAGCTGGCAGATGCAAAGATTTTACTTCTCGAATATCTTCTTAGCAGTGTAGCAAGGACAATTGGATATGAGGTTATGCGTATGACGGTAGTTAAACTTATTGCCATAGCAAAGCATGTGACTGTGCTCTCAAAATTAAGAGTGGACACAGAAAATGTCAGGACACTGTGTGGTAAAATCAGGACTTTTCAGTGAGTTGGATTTGGAGAATATGGGAGCTTGGGAAGGAAAAGTGAACTCTGAATTCTACAAAACCTTTGGAGCCCAGTTCAGTGTAAAGTCCTTCCTTCAGTACGTTTTCCTACTTACTTGAATAAATGTCAGTACTTTGCCTTCTTGTGGAATGTTATGTGTGCCCTTTTTACATGGTTCATTTCACTAGTGTTACAGTTACTTCTCCTCTGTAGATTTCATTTCACTAGTGTTACAGTTATTCTTACGCATATCAGAATATCAGTGTGGAAGACCCATATGTAATATCTGTGTATTACTTTTTATCACCTTATCTAAACTAATATTCCATAATATATGTTAATTAATGTCATGCACATTTAATTGCTTGCTGAAAAAAATTCATAGTCAACCATGTACTTGGTATAGTTCACTTCTTCAAAATGCAATTACTTGCAAATAGGTATTCAACTAAAAAAATCTTTTAAAAACACTTTAATTCTAAAAATTCAAAATTAGCAATTGCCAGAAAAGAAAATATTCATAGGAAAGAATTTAAAAGTGAAATCAGGCCATATTGTTTCCAAATTCAGATGGGAACTTACTATTAAAAATTTTGCACAGATTGGAAATGACTAACCAACATTAGAAAAGTAAAATGGAAGATGTGCCCTCATACTGTTTATGGCTAAAAATGTTTTCATGTCCAATTTTAACAGTGTTTTTCCAGCGTGAAAATTTCAGAGATTAGAACTGCTGGGTTGAAAAAGTGAGTTCTTCAGTTTCCTCCTCTGTGCACAGGGCCATGGGAGCTTGCCGTCCATCATCCGAAAGCATCTGGAGGTCGGGCCAGAGTGATGCAGTGCCAGCTCAGGTGTGCTCTGGAGAGGTGGGGTGGCACCAGAACGGAGAGGTGGCCTGGAACTATTCCTGCGAGCTCTCTGTGCTCACCCAGGATTCCAGTTTTTAAGTTTTCAGTCTATTTTGTTGCATTCTCACTTCCGGAATGGGTTTGAAAATTGTAGCATGCCATAAGTCTGTCTTCATGAGGAATTGAGACACGGAGTAGGCATTCATACCATTCCATTCAAATCAGTGGACTTCCCTGCATCAAGGCTGTTCAGAAGGTAAAACCATGGAACAGCAGGTGCTTAGCATGGATGAAGGCTTAAGGAGCAAAGTTGTCATGAGTCTGTCTCTGTACTAAGAGAGGTGTCAATGGGGGGAGTGCCATGTGGGTGAGCCCACAGTGACTGCTGCTGCACAAGGCCAGGCCTCAGTCTCCGCCGGGCGTGTGGGAAGCCGGAAGAGTGTGTGTGCCCTGAGAGTTCTGAGTTCCATGTCAGAGTCACAGCTGTATTTCAGCTTTTGGCTTGCTGTGAGGAAACTCCATGGAGACTACTCACTCCTGTGATATTTGGTAGAAGACTGTGGGATAAAATGTCATTTGGTTGTATTTGTTTAAAAGCAACCAGTCTGCAATGAGAGATGCTCATTTTTCTCATTTTAAATATACAGAAGGCAATAGGAAATAAAAACAAGGTCTTACAGAGTTAAACCACATGATCAATTTTAAATCATCAGTAACATGCTAGAAGGGTTCTGTTCATATTCATGAAGCCATCGGTTGGTAGTGTTGGGGTACACTGATGTGGTTATAACTGATGAGAGTGGGTTATTTCGAGGCTGTCAGGTGCAGAGTAAAGAGCTCTGTGTTCTGACCAGTATCTTTAAGTACACACAGAGAACATTGCCGACTTTCACGTGGTTTCCCTGAGAAGCGGAAGTACCCTTTTCCACACTCCTTAATCTATTCTGAGTGTTTGGGCTCTGCACTGATGCTGCCATGTGACGTGGAGGTAAAGTTGATTTTGGCTTTAAGTCATTCTCATTCTGATGCTGGATACAACCTCTGTGCCAAGACTCTATCAGCACAGTCCTTCTCCAGACTCCAAACCCCCAGTACCAGAGCTGTGCAGTCTTTAAGCCTGGTATCCCCCTGCTGTACCTGCTGGTCCCTGAGCTGCCCATGTCTAACCTGTGCGTCCCAGAGAGGCGAGATTGCTGGCTGGCGTGGAAATTGTGGTGAGGGTCTTCCTGCTCCAGGTCCCCATCTGCAAAGATGCTGTGGGATTTTAACGTCGGGTGCTGCCATGGTCCTGCACCTCCCATGTTTGCTCTGTCTTTTCCATCCTTTTTGACTGATGTCACAGAAATCTCTCCCCTTCTTTAAAGATGATATCTGCCCTAAATGACTAACAGTCTCACTTTCTAAGCTTCGCTGTTTTGCCAAAACTTAGGAAATTAGTGATCTTCAAAAGGTAGGAAAAACAAAAAGTTTTTTCCTTTCCCCATGCAGAAATCCCTGGGGAATATCTAAAGCTTTGGGTATCTAGATGCCTGGCTGAAAGAAGACAGGATAGGAGGACAGAGCAACAAACGTATCTCGACATCTGTCCTGGCACATTTGTGGCAAAGGAAGGAGAGCAAGGGAGGAAAATAGAAAGGGAAGGAGATGTGGGTTAGGAGCGACATGGGTTTCAAAACTTGAATGAATCCCAGTGGAGGACGGATGACCCATAAACATGTGCATAGAGCCATCTCTGCCACGATTCTTTCTTATTCCACCCAACTTTTCTCCTAGAAAGAACACAGAAATGAGAGTTACTGAGACCTGAAGTTTGTTTCTCCTCATTTGTAGCTTGACCTTGCTCAAGTCCCATTTCTCTCTGCACTTGAGCTTTCTGTTCTGTGGATGGAAAGTAATGCCCGTCTGGATGTCTGCACAGATGGAAAAGCATTCCTGCGTGGTCAGCCACGGAGCAGCCTGTAGATCCCTTGCAGAAGGCTGGCAGAGGCACGAGCAGGAGCTTCATGAGCTCTGAAGCCAGCATTTGCCTCCCGCCAGCTTCCTGCGGCCTCAGTCTCCTTATCTGTAGAATTGAACTATGTCACGGCTGTATTGAGACATAAGGCCATCTGTAACTCTGTGAGACAGACGGGTGCATTTTATTCTCTTTTCCTGTGAAGGGCATTAAAATCATTTGATCAGGGGTATACAGTAGTAAGGGAAATAGCCAGAGTAAGAATATCAAATGTGAGTTTGGTATTTTAAGATAAATTATATAAGGTAACTTCAAAGCAGGAATTCTACTTATATTCAGAGCCCGAGATAAATATTTGAAATAAGTGAAATCCATGGAAAGATTTCTTTGAAACATTCAGATATATTTGTTCTTAGGTACTTAAGCAAATATATATATATATATATATGTGTGTGTGTGTGTGTGTGTGTGTGTGTGTGTGAGTGTCCTATTTTATTATTAACTAATGTAGATAAATAATACCGTCTTCCATCATGTCAGTGATCAGGAGGAGGGAAAAGCTAATTGAGCTGTTTTTAGTTGTAGCACAGGGCAACTCAGGAGATCTAGATGTCACTATGCGCAATGCGGGTTAGGGTTTTAAAAATGAGCGTTGCTGGCTCCAGGCACCGTTAACACAGGACAGCAGCAGGGTTCACTTCTCGGCTGGCCGGACCCACTTCCTCCCTCATTTTGCTTCCGTGTTGCGCCTGATACTTCCTTGATTGTCAGTGTATCTACAAGGGCATAATCATAGCATTTTAAAAACAATCATGTAAATTATAGTTGTCATCTCACAATTTCCAGAATATTTTTAATAGAGATTTTCTTTTAAAATATTGATTGGGAGTTTTGTGGCTGGGATTAGGATAATCATAGGTAAATTGTTTTATTTGCTAGATTCTTAATTTAAATCAAGGGTTATAGCAATACCTGGTGTTGCTGCCATTACAAGGAAGTGGTTTATAGTTTTATATAAGGAGAATTATTTGTTCAAATTATAGTGAACTCACAGTTTGAAAACAAGTAGGAAAGGGTAGAGGAATTTTTCCTACTCATAAATGAATTTAATGTGTATGTAAGCTGAGAAAATAATTTTATCTTGAAGTTTAAGTATGATTCAAACCATAGTTCCTGTTTGAAATGATGAAAGTATCTATGCAGACACCCCTTTTCCCTTTCCCTTTGTGCTGGTAGTAGTACAAGGGCAAGGTGAAGTTATATTAAACTTCGTTAGAAAGAAAGGCCTGTCCGTTTTTACCACCCTTGCCCTCTTTTCTACCTTGCATCGGGGCTTTGCTCAGTTTTAAGGACCACATTCCCTCAGACTTCTTTCAGTAGCAGGCTAGCTCGCTCAGAGGATGCGACTTAGCTCGGTGAACAGGAGCCACAAAGTGTGTAATTGTTCTGTGTTTGTAACTACACTCCCTGAAAGAACCTGCCACGTTTGAGAAGTACTTGAATCCATTGCAGGACTGCCCTTCTTCTCCAACATATAACTGAACTTAAAACGGCTATGCTGAGGTGGTTTTGAATCCAGCGGATAGACATAGGCTGCCAACATTGTGAGAGTAGTAGATTTAATTTCCCTGGTACTAGCAAAGTTCATGGAAACTGTAGGGGAATGTGCGAAGTACCTCGACTTCAGGTCAGTCGCAGTCAGCTAACTTGTATGCACACGTTTCTCCATGTGCTGATCTGGTGTACTGCTCAACTGTGACCTGACCACTCTCACAGTGTAACCAGAAAGATGGCCAAGCAGGAGATTCAGACCCAGGGAACTGTGTCGTGTGTGTGGAGTGACCCAAACACTCAGAGGTTTGGCAAATTATTACTAGCAAATCTTTCGTGCTGACAAGTGTCTTGTTTTGCATAGGAAATTATGTGATGTTGCCAGCAAAGTTTTCTTGTTAAATACTGGAGAATCTAAACACAATGGGATTTTGGGACAGCAAGTGATTTTTCCAAAGCTGTGTAGTTACTTAGTTTCAAACCTAGAGTTAGCTGTGGGTATTTTGACTTAGAAAACCACAGGCTTTGTCCAAGTGTCTTTGTTAAGTTGGTTAATTTTCCAGGTTTGATTTGATTTGTCCAATGACTATTTATTTTTAGCTATATTCTTCCTTATTTGTTTTCTTTTTGTCTTTTTCTTGTTTTCCCTTACACCCTCCTTCTCTCTCCCTCTGTCTCTTTAGGTCTCTCTCCCACCGACAGATACATTTAATTTATATATAAAGCATTTAGGAACACTGAGATAAACCACAGGAATTTTAAGCCATCTCCAAATGGCAAGAACTTACTGGAAAAATGATTATCAGCTGGGTACTCAAAAACGTTAAAAAGCTGTCCCCAAGCAGTGTGACTCGGTCGACCTTCTGGATAAATACACATTTGTCTTCATTAGCCAGACCGTGCCACTGATTATTTTACTGGTACTCTGATCAGTTTTTGTTTTTTGGTACTAGGAATCAAACTGACAACCTTGCCGTGCTGCTGAGCTATATTACTGGCCCTCTGATCAGTATTTTTTCCCAGATTGGTAACTAATATTGAGTGGGATTTCATATATGCAAATTTCAACTGTGGTGAAGTACTATTTTTCTTTTTTTTCTCAGCTCTGAAAATCACAAAGCACTTCTGGAAATGAAGATACATATAGGAATAAGTTATATTTATGCTAAGAACAGCTCTTCTCTGTTGGCCAGGTTCTTCTAGATATGACATTCGGTTCGGGAGGGCACACGAGGGCCCTTCTCCAGAAAGAAGCAGACATCACTGTGTACGCCTTAGACAGAGACCCGGCCGCTCACGAGACAGCCCAGCAGCTTTCACTGCAGTATCCGTGAGTAATGTGCTTGTTTCACTTTGTTACTTGGTTTATAGAGCTGAGTTTACCACCCTAGGGTTTGTTCTACCTCATATGGTTTTTTGTGCTTTTCCCACTGAATACTTCCTCCCTTTACTCTGGAAGAGAATCAGTATAATTAATGTTTCAGTGACTGGTGCTCTCTTGGCATCCGTCTTTTCTGTTTCGGTAAGGCCAGATACAAAAATGACTTCTGGCCCCAAGATGGAATATGTATTATAATCCATCCACAAATAATATTTTGGCATATAATTCATTGTAAAAAATACTAATTTTTCTTAGGGAGGTGTAGTGGTACATGTTTATATCCTTTCCCACTCAGGAGGCTGAGACAGGATATCAAAGACATCCTTCAGGAAGGAAAAAATTAAGATGTTTGTCAGTGACTTTTCAAGAGTAAATAAGTATGTAAGCAGAGTAAATAAGAAATTGTTCCTGAGAATTCACCAAGTCACGTACTTCAGCAGAATGCCCTTGTTTCCTCTAAGTTGTTTCTGAAATACAGAGACAAATGTAGAGTAAACTGGTATCAGCATTAGTGAGCTGTTACTGTGGAACTGTTTTAAAAATATACAGTATTACCGTAATGGGTACCTGGCCTTTAAATAATAAGTAGGACTTTGGGAGTAAAATCTGTGTGATGCATTGTTGGACAGCCATTTTTCTACTAGAGAAAACTGCCATGGAACCCCAGGACTGTCTTGCTGTAGGGCTGTTTAGAAATGGGTAATCACATTGTTCTCTGCAATGGAGGAGACTGCTGGGCGCGGGAGCCAGTTGTACGGGGCGTGGCTGGCCCACGTGAATGGTCTCTATGGGGAAGCAGCGCAGGCCTGAGCGTGGACAGGTGACGGGGACTAAGGGTGGACAGCAGGTTTCTCCTACCTGATCTTTGCAGGCGCCCAGTCCCCAAGTCTGTGAATCTGGGGTTCTCTGACTCAGGAGCTATAAGTATGCTGGGCTTTGTCGTAAGATCACAAGGTGTTTGGAGCTCCTGAAACGTACCATTTATTTATTTCAATTTTAATGTGAGAATACAGTTTAATAATATAATCATAGTTTATTTTGTTGTCTTTTTACTTTTCAAATTTTTTAGTTTCATGAGCCCAGCATATTTTAAAACCAAATTGTTATAGAGATAATATGAAATTAAAAAATCCAACCTCATTGAAGTAACAAATATAACCATTGAAAAGAAAACACTAATGTATCTCACACATCATTTAACTAAAATAATAACACTATTGTTTCTTAGCCTTTTGGCTAAAATCCAGTGGAGTACAATGCATACCACTTAGCAGTGTGTATTTTAGGAAGAGAAGGGGTTCCATATAAGGATCCAATCAATGATAGGTTGGTAATCATGACAGTCATTAGCTTACTATTCTTGTTTGAAATCTCTGAACTAACAGGAGTATAAGGAAAATATGTAAGTGTAAAATATCATCTTAAGCAAGCACAAACAGCAATAATTTACATAAAACCTGTAAAATATCATTAAATATAGTTTAAGTCAAATTTTAATGTAAATAGAATTTATAAGTCTTATTACTCAATATTTTTGATGGTCTGAAAAGTTAATTCAAAAAAAGATTAAAATATTTTCTTATAAAAATTTGACTGAATAATTAAAATCCCAAAAAACATGTAAAATTATTAAGATTACATGATACCTTTTTATATGAAAACTTTAAATCCATTCAAATGAAAATACCTAGAAAGGGTGATAGGGAAGAACACTCCATTCTCAAAAGTATCTGAAGTTATATGAATATTCCTAAGCATATATGGATTTTGAGAGATGACAAAATCTTTTTCAGTTACAAAAATAAGTAAGAGCAAACTTGGGTTTTCAGATGTCAGATCACATTATAAAATCACTATAGTAAGATCAGTATGGCATGGGCATTAAGACCAGGCAGGAGGACAGTATCCAGAAATAGACAAAAATATTTGGACTCATTAAAATCCTGTGCAATTGAATAAATAATACTGATAATGATACCTGTCAAGCTTCAAGACAATAAAATGGACATTTATTTTAAACTTTACTTCATGATGGAGTAAAACTGTGTGAAAAATTAAAAATGGAATTTCTATGAGAAACTGAAGAGACTACATATATAATCTAGTGGTAAGGAACTTCCATAATCAAAATTGGAAATAAACGCTAAATATAAATGCTACACATATCTAATTATATAAATTTTAAAAATGACAAAATATTATGATTATTTCAAGTCAGTTTGGGAAAGAAACATAAAAGGAGTAATATACAAGGGTTATTAATATAGAAGTATTTATGTCTATCAGATAGGATGAGTCTTACAAATTTGATTAGCTCAAAATATCCAGTTTTACAAAGAAACAGATAAAAAGCTGTTTCATAGAAAAGATGCTCCAACTCAGAAGCAGTAAGGAAGGAATAAGATAATAATGGTATAACACCCGGGGGATCACAGTTGTGCAATGAAGATATGGAGGAAAGGATGTTCTCCATTTTTAGTGGGCATTATTAATTCAGTGTTTAAAAATACATAATTTGCTTGGAATTTGTCTTATGTAAATATAAGAATTGAGATCTAAACAAGCGTATCCTTAAGCTTATCAGTGTGCATCAGTTACAAGAACCTGAGGAACAGAAGGCTCATCTGGAGGGAGGTGAAGGGAGGGACCACAGTCAGAAAGGACAGCAGAGGCTGTGTGATCCTGGCTCTGCAGAATTACGCAAGTCAAAAGACACAAAGCAATGCTGCATATTATTTAGGAAGGCATATTTTGGTTGTAATAGTATAAAATATACACAAGGAAGAGAAATACAGACAGGATAATTTCTGGGGTTAATAGATAAATGGATAGTTGACTGGGAGGACAAATTAAATTATTGTCTTAAAATAAATACATAATTAGAATTTGTAGTAAAGCATACATTTTGTCATTCTTCACATGAATAGCCTTTGAGGAAATGCAGTAATTTCTTCCTTTTGGTTATTGATTTTGTTCTTATTGAAAACACTAGTTAAGTCTTGAAAAAGTTCCTGGTCTTTCCTCTGTCAAAACTGAGTCAGAAATAGATACTAACATTTTCACAGAAATCTAAGCAGTTCACAGGGAGGCTGAATTTTGGGTTAACCCATTTTTAGCTTTTTCAGAAAGCTGACATTTTAGATCACCTGTTGTTTGAAACTGTGGCTTTACACCATGGCCTCTGACGGCTGTGAGAGAAGTTTAAATTGGAGGAATGGAGTCTTGGGTGTTGACTGACTTTTACCATGGGGTGAGATGGCTCTCAGAGAATAATCTTAAAAAACCTTTTTTCTTGTGCTTTGAGGAACAATAGATGTTTTGTGTACTGTTTATAGAAGAAGAAAATAAAAGTCCTAACTGATTCCATCATTTTACTATAATTTAAAAATGTGTTATTTTCAACAATTTATAAAGTAAATTTGCTCACCGGCAAATTTATAATAAAAATTAAACACATCCACATTTCCACATGTAAGAAAATCAACATTGATGATGATTTATATAATTCACTTTATAATTATCAATATTTATTATATTGCATGTATATTTTTTAAGCTTTCTTGGAAATCATTTTGATCAGTTGTATTAAATATCTAATTAACTTGGAAATAATTGACATTTTCAGTTTGTATTCTATTTCAGCAGACTTTACTTTACATCTATTCCAGTATTTTGTTCCTGTCATTTTTTTCTTAATTAAAATCATAAAATTCAAAAGTATAACTGAGAAAAAATTTAAAATAATTCCTAGTATAACCACCAATGTTAGTTGTTTGGTATATTTCCTTCTGCTTTACATATTTTTTATAAAATTGATTCTTAAACATTGTCAACACATTTCTATTTTATTATCTTAAAACACAGTTTCACTGGCTGTAATTTTCTTTTTTGGGGGGGATTTATTTTTATTTAAGGAGAAAAAGAAAAAAAAACATAAAAAGGGTACAAGTTATACAGAATTTCAGAAAGAATAAACAGTAGGAAATCACTAGTTAATAGATTACATATTGTTATCTTAGAAATAGTTGTTCAAGTTACAAAATTAAAGCATATAAAGTGGACTTTCAAACAGTGAGACTGGAAACAGTTTTGCTCAATGATCCAACAAACCTCAGTAATATGGTTATCTATCTTATACACTTAAATATATATGCAGCTATATTCTTTGGAGCACTTTCTTTTCCTTTCTTTTGTACAAAGACAATTACACATTTTGGGTTTTATTACTCCTACAGTTCTTACTACTTTTTTTTGAAGAGAGTAAAAGCACATGTGACATAACAGAACAGAGTCAGTCAAATCAAAAGGATGGACATAATAGATAATGTAAAAACAAAATACTAGGTGATCAACAATGGTTGCCATACTGCCTCTTGCTATCTTAAAAAGAATTCCCAAATCATCAGTTATAATAAAATTGAACAAAACAGTAAAGAATAAAACCAAAACATTGGAGACATTACAGGACTTTAAAAGAAGATAATAGTCAACCAGAATGGGCGTCATAATGAATCTTATTGTCTTTACAGTTTTGCCTATACTTTCCAACTTGGTACTATCAAGCAAAGCAGAATACAGGAAAATCAGTCAAAGCAAGATGGTGAGAGCTATACAGGGTTTCAAATCAAGTTAATAGGAAACCAAAGTGGGTTACTATAATGTATCCTGCTATTTTTTTTTATTTTTCCCTTAGTTAAAATGATAAAAATAAAAAAGTAAATAATTTTAAAAAAGAGGACTGAGATAAAAGAGGGCATAACAACAAAACAGTGCAGGTCAAAGCATAACCATTTAAGGAAAATAGTGTTTCACCACAAGATATCCTGACATAAAAGTAATTACCATAGTGTCTCTTTCCTTGAAATCTTTGAGTATAACTTCATATAGTGTAGCACCAAACATATCAAGACAATGTAAAACAATTCAAGAGAATGATAGTATTACAGGATATTTAGAACCAACTATCAGAAAATGAACAATGGTTTCTGTATAATCTCCTTGTCTATAAAAGTTTTTGCTTATATTATCACATATAATAAAACCCAATAAGATACAACCTGTTAAGACCAATGGAGACAGAAGAATAAAAGCTTGATGGAACTTCAAAGCAAGATGATACTAAATCAGCACTAGCTATTATGATGTCTTGTTTTCTCCAAAATAGCTGTTCCTACCATCCAATCTTCTCTGCCTCATTTCTGTTGAGCTCTTTTTCTGTCATTTGTTGTCAGTTTGTCTTCTTCATTTTGCTTTCTGCTCCATTCATTGTGGCCTCCCTGCCACTGTTTTTGCCATTTTCCTTTTTTAGAATATCCTGCAGTATTCTCTGTAGAGTTGAATTGGTAGTCGCAAATTCCCCTAGTTCCTCTTTATCCTGGAAGTACCTTGTTTTTCCATCAATTTCTAGGGACAGTTGTGCAGGATATATCTCTCTTGGCTGGAGGTTATTATCTTTCAAAGCCTGAATTATTTCCCCCCACGCTCTTCGTGATTTGATGGTTTATGCCGAGAAGTTTGCTGTAATTCTGATGGGTGTTCCCTTGTAAGTGATCTGTTTTTTTTTTTTTTGTCTCTGATGGCTTTTAATATTCTGTTCTTATATTGGATTTCTGGAATTTTGATTATTATATGCCTGGGTGTAGCTCTGTTTGGGTTGTAGGTGGCTGGGGTCCTGTATGCCTTATACATCTGAGTATTTTTACCTTTTGCTAAATTAGGGAATTCTTTTGGATTATTTCTGTGAATAGCTTTTGTAGTCCATTTGTTTGTGTCCCTACTTCTTCTTTTATGTTCTTAATTCTTAAGTTATAGATCCTCTTATCATCTTCTAGCCTTTGTATTATTGCTGTTTGTTTTCTTGTTATTTTTAAGAAGTTTTTCATTTCATGCTCCCATATTACAAATCTGCCCTCCAATTCCGATAATCTATCCTTGGTTTCTTTCAAGCTGCTATGCCAGCTTTCGATAGAGTTTTTAGTTTCCTGGTAATCTCTTTGAACCTGCTTCATGTATTCTATGTTTTCTCTATTTTCTCCATCAAACAATTCTCCCCTTTTTTTCTGTTCTTCCATTCCACCATCTGTTTTTTCTTGGGTGGTGCTTAGCATTTCTCTAACTATTCTACTTATATCTTGCTTTATTTCATTAAATACTTCACTTTTGAACTCATCTATGAGGCTCTGGAGATATCGCTTTATGTCTATTGGTGCCATGTCTGATATTGCATGTTTTCTGTCTTCCTTTGCGTTTCTCTTTCCTGGATCAGTGTTCTCGGGATTAGGGCCTGGCCACCCTTTCTTGTTGCTTCCTCTTCCCATACTTTTTGTTCCTTCCCTACAAGCCAATTTAGGAGGCCCAATTTTTTTCTCTTTTTCAGTTACAGTTTGTTTGAATTGCACCATGTGTTCCAGCCCACTGCAGTGTACTAGGGAGACACAGACCTGGGCAGCCTCTGCCGGGCTCGCCCCTCCAGGTCAACCTACCGAAGGCTTCACCGCTAGGGTGCACCGCCAGGCGCTGGGACCTGGTTTGGGCTAGTCTACTGGGTCTTAGTCAGCGGTGTCATGCAGGCCAGGCACTCCCCACCAATCCTGCTTGAGAGGGGAATATGTGACTAATGTCACTGCAGCACTCTGTTCCGGCAAGTCTGCCCGGTCCCAGTATGTCCTTTGCTGGAGCCTCCTACTCTATGAAAGGGTCCCCGTTCGGCTCACTCACTGCAAGTCGATGTAGGATTCCCTGCTAGTCCCACTCTCGACACTGTTTGCAGATTCCCACTCTCGGAGCTTTTGCACGTCTTTCTCCCTGCCCTGCAGATTTGGACGCAGCACCAGCAGCAGAAAATTCAAATCATGGCTTCCAGTGGCGTGGGTTCTAGCTTCAGTGCTGAGATTTTATCTGTTCCTGTTATAGCACCAGGATTGGATTTCTATTTGGTTTCTCTTAGCTTAGTTCATTCCTGGGTCGGCAAGGTGTATCTCCCCTTGCTTAAGACTCCTTGTACCACACCATTCCTGGATTTTAAGCAGGGTATCTCAGAGCGCCTCCGTAGCTACTGCTATCTATCCACCATGTTCTTCTGGAAGTCAACTGGTTGTAATTTTCATCACATAGTTATTTACAACTTACTGCAATACTAATTTTAATATAGTCATCCATATTCACATTATTGATATTTGAATTCTTTTTATGCTGTATTGTTTTATGTGTGCTTCCTATAAGCAATAAATACCAGATGTAATTTGTGGAAAATAAATCTGAGTATATTTTTAATTTTAAAAATTCAGTTATATCAAGATATACTTGTTCTTCTTATGCTACCTTGCTTTACATTTTCTTATTTCTGTTTTACTGCAATTTTTGTGACACCTAAAATTTTGCTTTTACCATTTCCTCTCATATCCCTTTTATTTTTTTAAGTTACTGTTGGCTGCTGTTAGTATTTTTCAAAATAAAAAATTTTAAATATGTTTATTAAGTATGTAAAATAACATAATATCCATCAAATCAACATCATATTAAGTAAGAAATTAATACTTTTATTTCCAGTTCTCCCACCTTACATTTTATCTTAAGCATTAAATATTAAATGTCTACTCTTGTTGTAATTACTAGTTACCATTTCAATTACCTTTTATTTAATCCCATGTAATTATTTCAATACACACTTTTCTTAATATTTGTAAGTCCCATTTTGAGTTTGTCAAGTGGAAACATGTCCAAAGATTACATGTTTAATTTTTATGGAATATGCAGAAGAAAAGCATTTGAGTTCTGTCTGCCTGAGACTGTGTTTCTCATGCCTTCTTGCAGGACAAGTTGACAGAATTTTGCAGATCTTACTCTTTTTCTTCTGGAGTATAACACTGTGGATAAGATTAGGGACTTTTTATTCATTACTTCTTTAAGTACAATTTCTATTCTTTTTCCCTTCTTATATAATGTTTAAGTTCTATAATCATAAATTAAGTGTTATTATTGTGTCCCAGAATTCCTGTAGACTTTCTTTTTTCTTTTTGACCCTCTGAAAATTGTTCTTTATTTGACTTTGCTTTTTTGAGTCAACTCTTGTAGTCAACTCTTATTATATTTTGAGTCAACTCTTATTATATTTTTCAGCTTTATAGCTGGATTCTTCATTTCTAGGGTTTTTTAATTAGGCTTTTATTTCTATTTTTTGTGAGACTTACTGTCATGGTTTATGTCTGTGTCCCCCAGCCCTCATGAGTTTGAATGGTGCATTTGTTACTTGTTCATTGTCTAATGCTTAGATTGATGGTGTCAGTGTTCCACCCACATAGGGGTGGAGCCAGGATGTGATGTAATGGCAGGAAGTAGGAGTGTGTCTCTCTTTGCTGGTTCCGGCTTGCTGTTTGCAGCCTCCATGAACTGTGGCCCAGCCATGCCAGCCTGCCTTGGAGCCAACTGAGTATGTACTGAAACCTCCAAAAACTGTAAGAAATAAACCTTTCCTTTCCCAACTTTGGGCTTCAGGTATTTTTGTCTCAGTGAACAGTAAAAAGTAACCAATACACTTACTGTGTTGTTCATGTATTGTGTATTAGACAGGTTTATATTCATTGAGATCCAAGACCCAACACCCATATCTTAAAAGAGGAGAAGTTTAGCGTTCTCACTGTTTCTGCCCATAATGGGCTGGCTCCAAGGCCGAGACATCCTGGGGGCAGCAGAGCAAAGCCACTTAGTTCAGGGGAGTTGGGAAGCACAGCATGGGAAGAATGTCAGAGAGGAAGGGATCCATGCCTCTGTGGAGCGCCTATACACGCCTAGAAGTATGACAGCTCCGACCTCCTGGATTCGCCATTGTCCCACTGGACACTTTCTCACAGCTTCTTATGCTGTCCCTAGAGGGCTGCCTTTCCTGGCCTTCCACACCTTCCTTTGAAATCTGTGTAGAGTCCTCCCTGATGCCACAGCTCCTGACCTTGTACATGCCAGTAAAATCCTCATTACTTGGATGGTGCTGAAGTTTGCTGTTAGCAAAAGTAGCAGTCAGATCCATGGACCATGGCAGCAGCAACTTCTGAGAGCCTACATGGCTGAGTGTGGTAAAATGAATCTGGGGAACTAATTCCCTCAGAGGCCTTTCTCCAGTAGGGCTCCCCGGGACTCTCTTCCTAAAAGTCTGGGTGCAGTTTTGCTGATTCCTAAAATGCCCTCCATCTCTGTAGCAAGCACTAGGTTTCCTTTTAAGGGCACTCGTTCTGTAGCAGCCCCATCTCCTTTGGTACCCACTTTTTATCTGGTTCCTATTGAGCCAAATTTCTTTTTTAAGATTTCTCTACTCTTGCTTTTTTTTTTTTTTTGAGTCTGCCTATACGTGGGGCTAAAAACAGCCAGTAGTTCTCACTTCCATGCCACTGCTTGAATGTTAGACTGTCTTAAAATTTCCTTTGCCAGATTAATTAGTTCACTGCCATTAAGCTCAGTCTTCTGCAGAGTCTCAGGACAAGGGCAGAATTTAGACAAATTTTCTGCCAGACTGTAACACACGTGACCTCTTGTCTATGCCGGTAGGTTCTTGTCCCTCTCTGAAACCCTTGAGGATCCAATAATAATAATAATAATAATAATAATAATAATAATATGCCTATACCTTTTCTGTATGCTATAATCTATCCTAAATTACTCAGTCTGATTTCTAGTCCCTTCTCCAGCACTCGCAGTTTAACATTCCACTTTCTTTTCCTAGTAAGCAGCTTTTGTTTTTACTTTTCATTTTTTTGTAAAGTCTGCATTGGAAACCAGTGCAAAGACAAGTCTAGGACTCCTGGCTTTGGATTTTCTGCCTGTGCCATCTTAGTCACACTACAGTGTTACGTTACAAATCATTTAGTCAGCTTCTTTAGCAGGGCCAGAACTGAAACCAAGGCATTTTAATTCAGGACCAGTGTCAGAACCATGTAAGAGCGTATGTTTAAAGCAACTCCATCTACATTGTAGACAGCTGTTATTAATCTTCCTAACCCTATTATGATATCAATTCAGCTATGCACTGGCAGAGTGAAAGAATTTTCAGAAATGGAAACAAACATGAAAAATACATTGAAAGAATTGACTAAACTTTTTTGAACCTGATGATGGCCTATCACCAGTTTATTGTTTTTGATAACACAAAAATTACTAAAACAGGACATTGTATTTTTCCCCATTAAACATTATTAAACTTGTAATCTTTGCTCAGCAGATATCAGTGGTACATGATGAAGATACTTATGGAGATAAAATCACTTGACTCTTGTTTACCTCACATAATGTCAGGGCAGGAGAAAGATGCTTACTGTGTGTCATGAACACCTGCTGTCCTGTATGTTTCCAGGCCGTCCATGTACCATTGTCCTGTCCTGGAACAATTAAACATAAGAGTCCAATCCCTGCCATCAGGTTACAGTGTCAGCTGAAAATTGGGGGGGGGGTTAATTATTTAATTACAGCATGGTCATGACTGTTAACTAATGCAGGACATTCTAAGAGGAATATGATGTCAGGCTCTAGTAAAGTTTAAACCATTCAGAAGATTCCCAATGATGTGATCCAGATCATTGTGAAAGATGTGCCCCCGTAAGCTGTGTGAGGAGAGAGAAGAGGTGGATCACACGAGGGTGGTGATGGTGGTGAGAACAAAGTACTCTAGACAGGGTCTCTAGCAGGGAAGAGAAGGGCTCCCTGCAGGAAATGTGAAGCACATCTTGATAGAGAAGAGATGGTCACAGAGCTCAACTGGGGCGGCTTGTATGTGACCTTCTGAAGCATTTTGTGCTTTTCTGGAAAGTCCCAGGAAGGCACCAAAGTATTTAAAGCAGAGAACTGAGATGGCCCTATGTACATTGTAAAGAAAATACTCCGCCTGTTGTGTAAAGTAGAAAAGGTCAAAGTCTAAAAGGATTCATTGAGATCAGCTGGAAAGCAAGAGTTGCCACTGTGTGAAAGCTTGTGGTGTTTGGGTCTCGAGGATTTTCTTTTCTTTACTGTCCTATTAAAATTCAGCTTTGACGTAATGCCCTCTGATATCTCATGTTAGTGGGATTCTAAGAGACTTAAAAATGCATTCTAAGAAAGAGTCATGTTCTGTGATCACAGGTTAAATGGAAGTTACTGTAATTTTATGATGGTAAATTGAAGGCCCTTCAAGGGTTTTTACTCTCCTGATTTGCCCATTATCAAGAAGGAACCAAGGAAGAAGTTGTACCCTGTGGGACCCTGAATCCTGTAGTTTGTATTCTCACAGGAGACTTGCAGCACTTTTCCACCGAGTCTCTTTCACTTCCGGTTCTTTCTCCCTGGGCCAAATGAAGGGCACCATATTGGAAGCATAGGTTCACTCACTGGATTACCTAATGAGCCCAGGGCTAGTCTCATTTACCTCTCCCCATCCTGCCTTGTGTGTAATCAGAAGTTTGAGGCTTTCCCATCCATCTCAAGCTTGGTCACATTTAATGGCTGACCTCCAAAACTGTGGAGCTAGACTGCTTCTGTTTTTGAGTCCCAGCTCTGCCACTTCCTTCTTCTCTAAAAGCTTGTGCGAGTTACTTAACTTCTCTGCCCTCCAGTTTTCTCATCTGTAAAATGGGAATAACTATAGTACCCATCTCCTGGACATGTTGATTGGGCTGAGAACTCTATGTAGCGTATCCTTTTACTGAACTGCAAAATTGTTGTATTGACTCTTAGTGTGTTAAGAATTGGAATAGAATAGAAATGTCAAAGTACACCACATGAAATTAAATCAAGCATTGCGTTTAATGAAACAATTTATGCACTCACATATACACATGTATGGATTATATTTTGTGTGTTGATGGGGTTGCATTTAAACCACAGATGATGCTGGATATGTAGCCCAGTGCCAAGAGTGTTTACCCAGCATGGGCAAGGACATGGGTTCAATCCCAGTAGGGGAAAACACCAAGATATTTTTTTAGATAAATGACTTAACTTTTTTCAGATTTGTAATCTCATCTCAAAATGATGTATTAATACTTACCTAATGTAATTAAATTGTTTGACATCCATTTGCTTACTAAGTGTAGCTGTTATTGCCTTGTTATTATTTTCATTATGCTAAGAGTTTGGGAAGTTTCATCAGCGTGCACAAAGAGAATGACTGGCTGTTCCTTCCTTCCTTTTTCTGCTTGGTTCATTAACATACACAGGCAGAGTCATTCTAAGTTTTGGGATCTGGGACACTGCGTTCAGCTACTTTCACCTTACAGAATGCTCTGGTGTCTCTGGCCCTTTTCCATCCTCAGTGCACACCCTGAAGTCTTTGCCTGTTGAGGTCTAAATGTCAGTAACCCTGGCCTGTACTGAGAGTGGACCCAGGAAGTGCCTGCTCTCCAGCAAGGGCTGTGCTGCACCAGACTGTGTCTGCCCGCTACAGAGCACCAGAGGTGGGTGTGTGTGGTGGCCAGTTCCCCAGTCTGAAGGACTTTGTCAGAACCCCTGAGTGAACCTCGTCAGCTTGCCACAACCCCCAACATTGCTTCCTTCACAGTATCACTGTCTTCTTCTCTTCCCAGGCATACTGTTGATTGACTGTCCTTTCTCCATTCCCTAACTTCACACCAAAATAACTGCCAGTGACTTGGTGATGTCTCCAGCCTCTCAGAGGGTCCTGCCTGTATCTCTGCACTCTGGGACAGTACTCGTGTGAGTGTGCAAGAGCTGTTTGCTTTCTGGAGTCTTTCTTCCTCCTTCGAGTAGTTTGAAAGTTTTCTGCAATTTAAGTTTTAGTCCCTTGTTGTTCTGAAGCCTGAGATTTCTGAAAGACTGATCCCTGAGTCATCTTTATTATCTGTAGATTAAAATTTTATTGCTGTTATTTAGCTTATTACTGACACGAGGAGACACAGTCTGTGTTTATTTCAGATAAACTCTGCTTTTTATTTTCTGACAAATGCAAATTTAACTATAGACCTACGTATTAACACCTCTACAACTGTTCCCAAGTAGTTCTGTTACAGATTTATTCTTAGAATATTTGGCTTAAAAGTTTACAGAACTGATTCATGAGCGTTAACAGGCATATTTGAAATGTAAATGATATTTATATTATAACTATGAAAAGATGAATTACCTCTTCACAGACTTGAGATAATCCATTTTTATTGTCTACGTCATTTGAGCATATCCATATGGTACCAGATAAGAATAGCAGCATGTTCAGTACAAGAATAACTATACCTAGAAAGACTTCGTGTGTTTTGTCTTGAATGAACAGTTCAAATTTAGAGGCACATTTTATTACACATGAGAGAATTTTAGCAGAACTCTTTATGTTTGGACTTCTATGTTATTAAAAGAATGAAAACAATAGTTATATTTTCTGTAACATCACAAGCTAATTAAATCAAAATGAGGTTTCTCTAATTACATGTATAGTCCTCCCATTCTCTCCACTCCCATTTTTATCTGATATTTAAAATAAAACTGAAACCAACAGCTGCCAGATTGGATTATCTGCTTTAGTATTTTAGTCTTTTCTCCCAAGAGCATACAGTCTAAGTTTAATGTGCAACCCGACATTCATTTTAGTGCCTGCTGTGTGAGTGTGTGTGAAGCAGTAGACCCGGCTTGGGGAATACTGAGAAGCCCACGCTAAGGTCCCAAGCACAAAGCACGCTCATTATCTGGCAGTCAGACAGGCAAAGCTCTGTGGGACCAGCACGATGCTCTGGCTGGGAAATACTAAATGTATCCCAATGCAAAAATCATTATTTTTAGAATCTGTATTTTTGGTTTGCTTGCTAGCATTGTTACTCATTGAATTTAATTCAAGGAAGTCTTATTATGGAGCACTCCAATCCACAGTCTGGGCTTACAGTTGGATGAAAAGATCAGCATAATCTCTGGCTCTATCAAGAGACAGATATTAACCAGAGTGATAAAATGAGTATCAGGACCCAGAAGTATTGAAGTGTTAATGAAATATGCTCTTATAACATGGAAATGTTGGTCCATGTTGTTTAAATTAAATACCATTACAACAGATGTTCAGGAGATGGAAGAGCCTTCACTCTGTACATTTTATTGTACAAATACAGTATTTGATAAGCTGTCCTTGCTCATCACGAGTCCACTGGTCAGTTAAATGAGCTCTTCCAATAATACTGGTAATGTGTTTATAGTTTTCTGGTTGATGCAGTGTAATTTTCAGAGTCTAGTTTATCACAGAAGGTCATGGAGGATTTGGGCTGCCTTTTCTCAGTTCATCTCTTAGGAATTCCATCAGTCTTTCCCCAACCTTTATGAAATCCCTAACTTCTCTTGTATTAGTTCATGAGGTTGTATCTGTCACTCGCCCTGTCACCTACTCAGAATGACTTCCTCACTTATCTTCTGAGATGAAAGCCCTCTAGACTGACCCAGGCCTCCCAGCTCAATGTCAGAATCCCTCTGCCGCCCTCCAGCACAACTCAGCACTCTTTTCCAAGTCCGGGCACTTTCCATTGGTTCATATCCATATTTTACCAATTAGATAGAGTGTGGCCGTGCCTCAGTGCACAGTGTGCCTTCAGAACTTTGGCATATTGTGGATGTCTGACTGATGTCATGAGGACAGTCCCTGGATGGATAAAGGAATGCTGATGATTTTCCATTTTCTCTATCAAAAATATAAAAGAAGTGGAAATGAGATCTAAAGTACTAAGTTTATTTTTTACTATATCACAGTGTAAATAATATTTTTAAGAGTAGAATATATTTTTGAGAGAAAGAAAGCTTCTGTCCAAGCGAGAGACAGAAGGGGTCCCAAGCAGGTTGCCAAGGACTCTGTCTTTTCCAGGGACTTTTATAGAGCAAAATTATGGGGCGAGACGGGTTCAAAGTGGGGAAAACTGGGAATTCACAAGGCAGATGGGCATAAAGTGGGACACAACTATAGTTAGCCAATAAGATTAATAGTTATGGTACAACTGATTAAATTGGGGACAAATGGGGAAGCAAGACACATAAGAAAGCAGACATTCTTAAGGAGTAGTGACTGCTCCTTAGGGGGATGAGATGGTGATTCCTGACTTCCTCAGGGTGATAGGGATAAAGTATCAGTCCTTAGGATGTGGATGCATTGGTTTGGTCTTTTGTCTTAAGGCCTGGCCCCATAGCAGGAGGTGTCTGTCTCTCCACAGTTGCAAGGTATCTGGGCTTCTACACTGGCTCCTTGAGAACCTAGACCTGTCTCACTGCCTATAATATTTCTAGCTCAGCCACCTGCAACAATCCCCCTCTGAAGAAGTAACCCAACTTCTATGAGGGGGTAATAGGTGATAACTGATCTAGCTTTTCAAGCTGAAGGAGGGTCCTAGTAGTTGAACGGCAGTCAAAAGTACTTCTGCAGAGATCCTGTGTAGAGGCCTTTAATAGACACCACGCATTTTCATCTTGGGTAGGCACACAGCTTTAAGTATGGAGGAGACAGAGCCAAACAAGCAGTTAAGTATGTATGGGCCAAAGAATAAAATCAATAAGACAATTATGAGTATAGTTAACAAAGACTTGTACCAAGAAGAACCAGAGTTGATTCTTACAAGGAATTTTAGAATCTGACATTCATTTGTTATCTAATATCTTGAATAACTACTGAGATTTTGGCAGAAGAATCAGGAATGTATATACAACATTTAGTTTTTACAACTGCACAAGTGCCCTTGTGCTGCTGTCAGAACCTCTAGTGGCATCCGATTTTGAAGGACAGCCTGTAATAAAAGATCATCTATCTCCTTATAATGTTTTATAGGAGATCTATTGGCTGTTAGGTAATTGCTTTTTTCCATATGGCTGCGTGAATAGGAAAGCATACTTAGAATCAGTATAAATATTGACCTTTTGCCCCTTGATGAGTTGTGAGGCTCTAGTCAGAGCTATGGGCATCTGCTAGCTAGATGCAAGTGAGGAGCTTTTAAGAGTATGACATAAAGTTATCATTGTATATCTTGCCTTTTTTTTCTTCCATGAAGGAGATGCCATCACAGAAGAGGGTTAATTCTGTGTCAGTAAGCGGGGTGTCTAATTTTTCTGGCTGCATATGTATGAAGAATTACCTGTTCACAGTTACGTTTATCAACCTCAATTTTTTCTTGTTCTGGCAAGAAGGTGGCGGGAAGAACATGCCTTTAGTTGAATGGCTGGTCCTTCTAGAAGTAGAGCTGGTATTTTAAGATGCCAGTTGTCAGACAGCCATAGACTCCCCTTGGAAGAAAGGAGTCCTGCCATGTGGTGAGATGTGTATACGATGAGATCTTTGCCTAAAGTCAGCTTGGTTACCTCTGGCAATGAGAGCTACAGTCACCACAACTCTCAAGCAACTGTCCCTTAGCTGCAGTGTCTGATTCCTGGCTCAGACACCCTATAGGCTGTTGAGCAGGTCCTGGATCTTAAGTAAGCACTCCCAAAGCCATGCCTGGCCTCTTAGCTACATATAAATTGAAATGGTGTCCAGTGGGTAGGCTCCGGGTGGGGGCACTCAGAAGTGCTCTTTAAGCTTCTGGAATGTGGCTTGGGATTCAGGTTCCCAGCATAAAATATGGGTATCTGCCTTTTGGACCTTTTTTATATATTGATAGAGGGATCTTGTAATTTCCCATATCTTGGTATCCAAAGGCGGCAAAAGCCAGTAGTTCCTAGGAATCCCCTCAGCTGTTTTAGAGTTTTGAGCTGTAGGAAGGAGAGAATGGGTTTAATTTATTTTTTCCCTAGCCATCACATCCTTTTGGATCTGATGAGGCCTAAATATTTTACCTCAAGACTGCAAAGTTGTGCCTTCGATTTAGAAACCTTAGAACTTCCGTCTGCTAGAAAGTTTAGCAGAGCACAAGTGCCTTGGCTACAGAGCTCTTCTGAGGGACCACATCACAGATGTATGTCATCTACATATTGCAAGATTGTGACTTGGGAAAACTCAAAACATGCCAAGTCATGGGAAAGCACATGTCCAAAAAGATGTGGACTATTTATCGCTGAACCCGCGGGGGAGCACAGTCCATGTCAGTAGAGATGCTTGGTCCCATGGATTTTCAAAAGCAAAAAGAAACTGAGAATCTGTATGTAAAGGAATACAAAAGAAGGCATCTTTTAAATCTAATACTGAAAACAACTGGCATCCTCTGAGATCTGAGAAAGCAGAGTGTATGGATAGGGTACCACTGGGTCAATGAGTATTTCTGCCTTATTTATCAATCTAAGGTCCTGTACAACTGGGTCCATTCCCACTGAGTTTCTGAATTCCCAAGATTGGAGTATTGCATGGACTATTACAGGCTCAAGTAAACCTTGTTCTCTTAGATTATCGATCATAGGTATTAATCCTTTCTTAAATTCAGGTCTTACAGGATACTGTCTCTGATGAGGAGAAATAGTAGAGTCTCTGACATGTGTCTGTATTGGGGCAGCTCTTATTGCCCTACCTATTCTACCTTTAGTTGCCTATACTTCAGGATTTATTTCTGTCTCCACAAGGAGAAGGCAGCACACCTGACCTGGGAGCATATATGTCACATTATTTAAACATGATAAAATATCCCTTTCTAAGAGGGGAACTGGACTTTCAGGCATAATCAAAATTGAATGTGTAAAAAGAAAACCATCCTAGCTGTAGCCTAAGGGTAGTGAAACATAATGAATTACCACCTCGCCAGTGACTCCTTTCACTGAGGTGTGGTAACTAGAAGGAAGGCCAGGATTGGAAAGAAGGACCGAGAGGCTTGCACCAGTATCCAGCAGTAGGCTGGTTTCTTTCCCCTCTATAGTCACGATTACCTGGGCTCCTCTGTGGAGATGACAGTCCAACCAGAGGGAGAAGGCAGCGAGTGTCCTGGGGCCCTTCAGTCCTGCTGGACCAACTGATAAGATGGGTCTGAACCCTGGGGCCTTGGCCTCAGAGGGCAGTCCGACCTCCAGTGGTCACCTTTGCAGTCAGGGCATGGCCCAGGTGGCTTCTGAGTGTAGTCCCTCTTAAGGTGACCTGGCTTATGGCAGTGATAGCAGCACTGTGTTGTCTTCAAATTCTTTGAGCCCCAAGAATCAGACTTAGGGTCTGTTTCTCTTAATGCTGCAACTAAAGCAGCTATTTTTTCTTGGTCTCTTTGTTTTTTCTCTTTGACCTCCGTCTCATCACAGTTATAAAATACTGAAGAGACAGCTTTTACTAAAGTTATCAAGTGAACTATCTGGAGCAAAGGCTATCTTTTATAGCTTTTTTTCTAATGTCTGGAGTTGACTGAGTAATAAACATGGCTTTAAGCAAAATCTGTCCCTCTTTGAATCAGGATCTATGGACATACATTTCATTATTGCCTCTGATAAGGTTCTCAGAAAAAAGGTTTTCATGATGAAAACCTTTTTTCTGAGAAATAGCTGACAATTTAAAATAGTTAGAAGGCTTGGTTTTTGTCCTTCTTAGACCTTCAAGAATACACACTTGAAAATGTCTCCTCTTCCAATCTGTTATACTGTTGGAAGTCCACTTGGGGTCTTGGGTAAGAACTGCGTGTGCCCCAGTGGGAAATGGTGGTTTCCCTGGCTGTCTGTCTTCTGGCCATCTAAAAGTAACAATATGATAATTATCTCCAAAGGCAATAGCAGCTTGTAATGTTGCCTCTCTCTTACTAGAAGTCAATGTTTGATTTAAGAGGAACATTATATCTTTCCAGCCTAGCTCCTAGGTCTGAGTAAATCCTCTAAAAACATCAATGTACCTGTCAGGGTCATCTGAAATTTCTCCCACTTCTAGCGTAATTTCTTTTAAGTCACTGAGAGAAAGAGACCTAAGAGTGGGAGTGGTCTCATAAGGATTATAATTATACCTGGAGCATAGATAAGAATTATCTTTTAATGCACAGAGAAATTTGACATACTGTAGTTCTAACTACTTTTTTCTTACAATACGATTTTAATTGTAAAAGAACATCATAATTAATACTTCCCTCCATATTCCATTTGGCTGTAGGGGTAGGTAGGCCACATGCTTGTGCAGAGAAATACCAGCTGCCTCTTTTTCCACATGGAAGGGTCAGACATCTCTAGTGCTGAATAATGCATTCCAGAGGAGCAAGGGGCTTTGGCATTGTGCTGCCCATGTCTGCAATGTAAAAGCAAGGCATAAGTCTGAAACCTCTTTTGTACCCGGGCATTGAACTCAGGACCTTTCACTGAGCTATGAATGATATTGAACTATCTCATTATGCAAAAAAGGAAATAAAATAAGGCATCCTTTCTTATTTCTATTTGCTAAGTTTCCCTAGGCCTCCCTGGGTTGACTCTGCTCCAGGGCAGGTGGATGCCACCTGGAGAGAATGGAAGCTAGATTGGCCAGCCTATCCACCCTCGGCTGGCATACAATCCTATCTTAGCCCGATAGCTCATGGACTTTGTTTCTATAAGGAATGATTAAAGAAGGAAGCATAACTTTGCAATAAACTACTACTTTGTTTACTGAAAAAAAAGCATACATTAAAAGGTGAGTTGGAAGTAGAATGCTTCTCGGATTGTAAAGCAACTCTCCTCTAGAGATAGGTAAAACAATTGACTGGAGGAGCTTTGCCCATGTACTGGGCAGACAGTCTCCAGACATTTGTCTCCCACTTAATTACCTAGGTAACTTCCCTAGTAACAGGATAAGGCTATACTGTATTAAAATTAACATCTTTAAAGCTCACAGGTTAAATTTATAAATTGTCATCTAGCAATCACATTTTATCAGCTAGTAAAGGCACAGAAAAGGAAAAGGCTATTTACTCTTAATTAACATATGTAAGGCACAAGCTGCTCTATATGTATAAATGCTTTACTGTTGTAAACTACCTCAGTCTAATCTCTGAAAGGGAGTAGTCTAAGTGATCTGAAAAATGCACTGAAAAGTTTAGAAATAAGGATGATAGAAAAGTGGAGATTTTCAGTGGTCATGAGTGAATGTCCACTGAGGAACTTTTGGGTGTCCACCAGAGAGTTGCCCTGGCCAGGAACCCTCAGTTCTCAGTTTCTATTGGCTCAGATAATCAGAGATTAATCTCCAGAAAGCAATCCAGCTGTCTATCTGGTCAACATTCCATTGACTCCGTTGGCCAGTGGCTTCAATGGGGATTCACCAAACAGATGCTAGGGTACCTGTCCTCCGCTTTTGAGGGTAGCAGCTGCTATAAGAGCGATTAATTAGTTGGCAGAGTAACCACTGTTTGTCAAAATTCTGTAAAGAATAGTTAAAAGCCTGAACAAGATCATTACCTACTGCTCAATAAAGGTTTTAAAGTCTATAACCTCAGAGGTTAGAGAGCCTCCTTATTCTAATGTGTTTAGGTCCCATGTGTGCTGGTTTTGAGGATAGCTTCTTCCGCTGTCACATGGAAGCTGGTTCTCCCCACTGGTGCCTCAGGTTTAATCTCCAAAGGAGATTTGCCCAGAAAACTAAGCCGGGACATGGCTCTTATGTGTGTTCTCCTGCAAGGGCACAGTTCCGATTAATGTCTCATCCAACCCAGAGACTGGGTATGTGTCCTTTATCTAAGATGACTTTCCTGTCTTTGGCGTTAGCAAACACTTATTGTCTATGGGCTCTTAACTGAGGAGGAAAAGGTTTGAATAATTATTTTTCTAATTTCACATGCCTCTATAAGGAAAGTGCAAAGTGGGAAATGAGTAGAGGTAAAGTCAAAGAAAGGAAACTGAAGCAGAGCAGGCTTGACATTTCCTCTAGAGTATAAAGGAGGGTCAGAGCCAGTCTGTTTCAGTGAAACCTGTCCTTCAAGTCTTTAAGACCAACCACCAGCCTAGTGCTGTTTTAATGGTGGAAGGAGTCCCAGTTTTTATTGTAGGCATGTATATTTTCTAAGTCTGAGCTAGATTTCCACTTAAGAGAACCATTTTACAGAAGTTTACATTAAAGCCTATCAGAGGTGTTCTAATATTTTCTCTAGTGCTATTGTCTAAATACAGTGAAGCAAGGCATACCAGTAACTTTAGCAACTAGTTTAAATTTAACTTGTACAAGAACAAAATAATAATAAAATATACCCTTAAAGAAATATCATAACTTTATAAATTTCCCATGTTTTAACTTACATTATTTTAATAAAACTATATGAGACTAAGTAATTAAAAATAATGGGCAAATAGCAGGCAATTATTACAAGTAGTTATAAACAACTCGCAAAGACAAAGCAAAACTTGAAGCATAAAAATTGGTTACCTAAATGAGTTCCAGTCCAGAGTCTATGAAGCAAAAGCAAACTCTCACCTCCGTCCAGTGATCTTGGTGGAAGACCTACCTCCAAATGATACAGGGGACTGAAACTCCCAACCTTCTCAGTCTGTGAGTTCATGTTCTCTAAAATCAAAGAATGAATTTTAGAAACAATGGAGTTAAGAGTAGAATATATTTATTGAGAGAAAGAAAGCTTCTGTCTAAGAGAGGGACAGAAGTGGTCCCAAGCAGGTTGCCTGTAAAAAATGTTTTAAGTCCAGAATAAAGTTCTGGAAAGAATCAGAGAATAACTGTAGATTCAATTCCATACAAAATATTTATGTAGAAATATCTGACAAGGTGTTTAGATATAATATTCCTTCCTGTGAGCCCAAGTTCAGCCCATATTCCAGCTTTTACTCTTGAGAATCTGTTATCCCTGCTGTTTCCAGTTAAGACCTTGTACTAAGGGAATGGAGTATATATGAATGTATATATGTACTCTCACTCACATTCATTACAAAAACTTGTTTATATACTCTATATTATAAAGAAACTTTATTTCAGACTCTGACAATGCCAGCATGTTTTCACAATCTCAGAAATGCATATCAAACTGCTATAGATAAATAGATCATTTCTTTATAAGAAAAAGGAAGTCAGTATTATATGATATTCAATTATTATGCAAAATTAAGGATATCAAGACTCACAGAATAATCAAGTGCATTTTATAATAACATTTTGTGTCTTGGAGCATTATTTTTCATATCAGCAAGAATACTGAAAGGAACATATTGTGTACAACGTGTAGGTTCAGCGTAGGATCTTCTGCACTAAAACTTTGTGATGATATTGGTTAATTGCTATATTTCAGACACCTTTCTAACCTTCTTTTTAGTGGGTGTAAAAGAGTTTATTTGTAAGAAATATTTCTACTGACAGAATTTTATCTTTTTCTCCTGGAATCTCAACAGCAATTCCCATGTTAGAGGCATCCCCAGAACACTTCTCAAAGGATTTCCACCCACACTCTGAATATCTAACAGGGCCTGACCCATTTTTTTCTCTTATTAATGTAGCAGTATACTCATCGTGGGAGAGAAATAGAATAAGAACTAGTCTAAGCTTAGAATTTTAAAAATGTTTCTACTTGTGTGCAAGGAATTGAAGTGGAAACCAAAATTAGCCTTTATTCCTTTTGCCCTTAATAATAATCTAAATTTCTCATATTAAAAAATCACACCTGATTTAATGAATATGGCTTTTAAAACTTAAATGTATATTTTTGTTCTCAAATGAAATGAATATAAATGCCAAATGTGGCATTTATAAACCCAGAGTCCTCCTATATACCTGATTTTTAAGACTCAGAGTGTTTGCTCATAAATGACATATATACTAATAATTAAATGATGATGAATGCTAAGTAAGTCCATGCATTTGCCTGGAATTTGGCCATAAACATTTGTTCCATGAGATGTCATCATATAGCATCTGAGTAGGTCTCCAAAGAGAGAAGGGAACCTTAACTTGCTCCAGATAGGGTCTCTGTCCATTAGGACAGAAAACCATTTCAAGACTTGTCCATCCACAGGCACAGGTAGATTATTGGGCAGAGTGAAAAAGTCAAAGAATAAAGGAATGAGACCTCAGTGAAAAGCTCTGAGGGGACACAGTTCTGAGGAAGAGGATCAGAACGGTCCCCTAACAAAAGAACAAGACCGTCTGTAAAGGATCCAGGTTGGGTTGAGTTTGCTGGGTCATTAGCTCAGTCCTGGTTTTGAAAGAAGGCTTCAGCAGAAGTCCTGTTTCTTATCACTTAATGGAGCCTGTGTGAGATGATTGTTTTCCTTAGGGAAGTCTCTGTTGTGCAGTCTTTTCTAGAATCATAAGTGACAGTGATCAGAGACCTCTGGGACCCTCTGATAGTTGAATGATTCTGTAAAGATCTTACTTTGGCAGCCTCTGTTTTGAAGGGAGGTGAGATGAGTGGTATAAATTTAGGGTCATTCAGCCTTGTGTTACAGCTGTTAGTCAGACACACCTGATGATCAGCATGCCCAATGCCAAGATGAGTAGAGATTTCGCCCCAGTTTTGTGGTAACAGAGGAGATGGACACAAAATGAACTTCGGGCTTTGTTCTGCTTTTAGTGCCCATGGGACATCTGTATGTCCGAGTCACTGTTTTACCAAAAACAGATTTTAAGTCTCTGCCTCAGAAGAAAACACACACCATGCTTTTAATACGTAATAGTTTAAAAACCCAGGATTGTACTGTGCCCCCCACCTCGCCTCGGTGGGGAGAATCTTCTGTTTGTGGCAAGAAGAATATTCTTTAACTGCCATGAAATTACATATTATATTTTATAAGAATTTCAGAGTAGCAATTCTGTGTAGATGTCTTTGATATCAATTAGAAAATAAAACTAGCTGTAAGAATACCTCAAATTTTTATTAAAACTCACCAATTTCATTTATTGATCATTACATTGAGTACATGGAATGTAAGATTAGCATTCTTTTCCCAGTTTTTGAGGGATAGACACAGATTCATGGTCCTAAAGCAAACTTTGTCTTCCTGGACTTAACACTTTGCACTTGTGTGTGAGTACTTAGTGTTCTGTAGCTTTCTCCTAGAAAAACCCTGCCTTTTAGGCAGTTCATCCATGCTGAATATTGACATCTGTTTTTTGGTTTGTTTGGTTTTTTTGGTGCTGGGGATCGAACTCATGACCTCACACTTGCCAGGCAGAAGCTTACTCTTCTGAGCTAAATTCCTGGCCCCTTGACATCTGTTTTTAACTTCTAGGACTTTCAACTCGGTCTTCCTTATCCATTTTCTTTAAAATTAGTATCTAAGGGATTTTAAGAATATGGGAAACCTAGGTAACAGAGGAAAGGAAAAAGGAGATAATCACATCCCAGGGACAGTCAGAGAAGTATAAGATGACAAGAATTTGGATGAGAGTTTAGATGCTAGAAAACCTTATTAATTGGCTGATGTGCCAAATTTAGAACAAGAAAACCAAATGGCATGATTTAGCAAGATTTGATTGTCAGATAAAGAACGATGTCTTTTATAAAGACTCATCATATTTCTCAAAATAAATGAAATACTCTGGAAATATTTTTTGAAATACTGTGCTACATGTAGAAGAAAAGCTAACTTGTTCCTTTATGTAAGACATATTTATCAAATGCCTCCTGTGTTCAGGCACTTTTCTTGGTGTACTGGAATCGTCCCTGGAGAAGTCAGAGCTCTGCCCATGGGAGGAAGACTGCCGTGAGTTCAAGGCCAGCCTGGGCTACATAGTGAGACTCTGTCTCAACAACAGCCTCCCGCAGCTTTTAGAGTAGGCAGCACCGCGTTGCTGTGGCCGCAGTCGCCCTGCAGGGCTGCAGCTCTTCAAGGTGTGTGGAGGAAGCTGCCGGCCCTGGCGTGGTGCAGTGGCTCAGATCTCTCTGGGGCCCCAGCCCTGTCCGCAGTGGACACGCAGTGTGACTCTCCTGCTGCAGCAGCAGTTGAGAAGCACCCCATATACCGGAGAGTGAGCAGAGGTGTCTCTCTCCTGACTTCTGTCACCGAGTGCCCTTTCGTTTTTCTCGGTGATTCAACAAAATGCGATTTTTAAATAAAATGGTATTTAGGGATTTCAGCTATTTACTTTGAAAGCAATGCATTCCATTTTTCTCCCTTTCTGTCAGTTTCAGCATTCAAATTCCTATGCAAAGACATCAGTAGTAGGCTTTACCTCAAATTAAAACCAGCACTGCAGGCTCTCCAAACCCCAGCTCTGCTGGCCATCAGGAAGAAGCTGATGCTAACTGTGCATGTTCTAGCCCAGTTCACTCCATCCACTCCTGACAAGTTGCTTGCATAATAGTACTCCCCAGGGAAGTATCACATCCCAGGAATGAATGTGGCTTATTTACCTGTAGCTTTAAGGCCAGCAGCTGTGCCGCCCGGGCTTCCTCCTTGCGCATCCATCCTTCCTGTGCGGGCTGAGCCCACTGGGCCAGAGCTTCTCGCCTCTTCCTCAGCATGCTTCCTACTGGCCTTCATCCGCCGGCCTTCTGCAGGTTGCCTCCCTGCGCTTGGGTCTTTGCACAAGCCCTATATCCATTACCTGTGGATTCTGGGGAGTTGTTCTAGCCCTCTGGAGCTCCTCTGAACATTTTAACTTTTGAGGGGCACATAGTGTTATTTGACACCTGTTTTGCACAACCAAATGACTGTTTACATTAGATCCTGTGCTATTTCTCTCAAGGACAGCCTGTCTCTAGAGTTGGGCTGTCAGTGGTTTCTTTTTAAAAGCTCATGTACATAATCACTGTGGGACAGTGAGTGAGAGTGCTGGTGTTCCATCTGACGCCAGGGTTTGGAGAGTTTGGGCATCCAGCTCACACAGAAGTGGTTGACAATAAAATAATCATTCTTCTTTCAATTACTACATTTTTAAGTGGTTATTCTAAGATATAAGTAGTTACCAAGGTATTTTGCCTTACCTGCCCAATTGACAGATATTTATTTTGGCTTGAAGCTTGTGAGAAAATTTCTGAGACACTAAGGATACTGTTAAACAAGCAAGTTCCATGTCTTACACCATTGTTAGGGCTGAGTGATTAGCTCTAAATTTATACAACCCATCTCACCTCCCTTCGAAACAGAGGATGCCAAAATGAACTGAGACGGGCAGAGGTACACATCGTATATACTTTATTGGCACACAAAATGCTTTCCTAGTGGTATCTTGCACACATGCCCTCTTCCTTTTCTTGTAAACCAGGACTTTTCATTAATGACACCAAAAACATGTTAAGTAGTTTTACATGTCTTTTCCTTAACATTATATTATCAGCATTTCAAGTCTTCCATGAACTTGATTTTTAATGGCCATTATGTGAATCTATGGTAAAAGTGCACCATAGTTTACCTATATATGTCAACTGCAATTATTAAATCTAGATAGTTTCCATCTTGCATTTATAAAAGTAATTTTGGTGAACATCTTTATGTGTAAACATTGATTAGTGTTGCTGATTACGCTCCCTTGTATTTTTAAAGATTAAATATTAAAGGTAATGATCTTTCTATAATTTTATAATTGTATAAAATATACATGTATATACACATACACATATTTAAGAGTCTACCAATTAACTTATCTGCTTACAGAAAATAAAAATGACTCAAGCTATTTACTAAATCTGTACATCTTCCTTTAAGTACTTCTTTAACTCTATCCTCCAAACTTTGTTAAATTTTGTTTTTACTTTTATACAGAGTAAAACATTTTTTGCTTTCTTTTTTGATTCATCATTGACTCAGGAGTTACTTAGAAATTAGTTTAGTTTTCCATATTTGATTATTTTGTAGAAAGGTTTATGCTATTCATTTCTATGTTAATCTATTATGGCCAAAAACGTTATATGATTTGGATTCTTTTAAGAATATTAAGATTTCTATTATAGCTCAACAATTGAATTATTTTGCTGTTATTGAATGAATTATTTTATAAATACTAGTTATATCAATTGGCTGAGTGTGTTATTCAAGTCATATATGTTATTTTATATCTTGCTGATCAATTAGTGAAATAGAGATATCTAAATATTTAGGATTTATTTGGTTTTTTTTTTAATTCTGTGCCTTTTGTGTTATATATTTTGAAGCTTCATTATGTGAAAAAATTGAAAACTGTTATGTTAAAGATAAGATAAGCTTATCTTTATTCACTATAATCCTGGTTTAATATTATAAAATTTTCTTTTTTCAGTACTAATATAGCCAGCCCTTCTGTCTTTTTGTTATAAATGTTAATAAGATATATTTTCCGCCTTGTTTCACTTTTGACCTATTTTTGTATTTATGTCTAGTGTTGGTTACCTGCTATATAACAAATAGTCAGATGCTTATTTTTTCTTTTATTTCTTTCTGTCTGTTTTTGGTACTAGGGATCAAACTTACAACCCTGCCCTTGCCATACAGGCACTGTGCAGCTGAGCTACATCCCCAGCCCTGCAATTTCACTAGATTATCTAGGCCATGTACGTTTAATGTGCTTTGAATACATTCAAATTAAATCTTCCATTTTTGTTGTTTTTCTTTTTATTGATCCCATCTTTGCATCTTACCTTATTTTTCTTTTTCTTTGGAACTAAGATTATTTTTGTGTATGATTACATTTTCTCCTTTGTGGCTTACTGGTTATTACTCTTTATTTCTTACATGTAGGGGTTACTTTAAAGTTTATAGTGTACATTTTAATTTATGATAGTCTACATTGAAGTAACATTACTTTATAGTCTAAAACTTTTACCACTATATTTCCTATTATATATTGTTATGTATTTTACATAAACCCAAAATACATTATGTTTTTCTATAGTAGGCTTTCAAAAGAGTTTTAAAGTGAGAAAACAAACCTTGTAGATTTACCCTCATACTCAGCATATCTGGTGTTATTTATCCCTGCACAGGTGTGGGTTTCTGTCTGGTGGAACATGTCTCTCCACCGACATTATTTCTGGTAAGAAGGATTTTGTTATTTTATATCTGTTTTTCTTTTTCTATATACTTTTAAGGTTTTCTCCTTATCACTTATTTTAAGCCATATGATTATAAATAATTGAGTCTTGGTGGGGTTTCTGTCTCCCATATGAGCTTTGTGAGCTTATAGACTTCAGTTGTAATTTCTTCAAATATATTTTCTGCCCTCCTTTCCTTCAAGTTCTCTAATAGTGATTATTTGACATTGTCCTACTGTTCACCAATGTCTTATTTATTTTTGGCCTTTATTTCCCATATATATATTCTATTTCAAATATTTTTATTGTTACGTTAAATTCACTATTTTTTCTTATTTTCTGGTTTTAGTTCATCTTATCTAGGATATTTTTCATCTCCAGCATTGCAATTGTCACCTTTAGAAATCTGATCTAACAGCTCACATTTTTGGTTGAAATAGTCACTGTTTTCTTTACTTTCTTGTACATATGCTGTAATACTTTGGAGGCTTCGTTGTAAAGCACTTTTAGGGAGGAGCAGTGCCGCCTCTAGTCTGAGCTCACTTTGTTCCAGCTCTGATTTTCCATCTGAAGAAGGTACAGGATTTTCTCCTGTGGCCACGGGGAAATGACCAGCTCCCAGTAAATGCATGACGGCTGGGTCTTGTCTGTCTGCTCCTTCTGAGAAGCCATCTCTCAGCCTTCACTTGGCTCTTGAAGTCATGAAGTTAGCAGTTCTCAACCCAGTCACCGCAGTACACACTTAAACTTCACTTAAGACGATGGTGGTTATTCTACCTCATCCCTTTTGGCATTTTTCTAAAGCTGAATTACCTTTCTTTTTACTCAAGCCAGTGCTATTGCATATAGGGAAATACATCGTCTCCTAAACAATGCTTTATCTTCTGTGATGGGAAACTATATGCCTCTTAAACCTGAGTATCTCTTTGTTGCTTAGCACATTAGGAGTGTTTATTGGTGGTTAAATCATTTCTTCATTAAATAGGCAACACTCTCCACTGCACACATTAGGTGGTATAATTTCATTTTCTTCCACTCTTACAACAATAATGTAGTGTTATGTTACGCTAATTTGATATATCAAGAGATGCCTTAGAAATTACCTTCCTGTGTTAAAAATAATACCTCTCCTACATTGTTTCATTCGTTTGTGTCTCAGAAAAGTAAGGGAAGAGGAGCCTAACTATGTAACTTTCTGGCCGATTCAGCAAAATTATTTATTAAAATGTTAAAGCAAACCTGTGCTAGTTGGCTCTCTTTGTCCAGGAAAATGGCCTTCACTTTTGTTTCTCACCTGCTAGAGAAAGCTTCTCCCCTCCTGTTGTCACTGACCTCTGACTTGTCAGTAACACCCAGAACCTTGTTATTTCTGCATTACTGATGAAATGTATGGGGTCAGGCACCTTGTCAGTTTCTGCTCTTCACATCCCTCTCCCACATGCATTGTTTGTGACTAGAGATATATGAGACGGGTTTCACAGATTTCCACAGGTATTTTGGGGAAATAGGGATTCCCAAATCAGCACTATCAGATCTGTGTTTTCCTTTCTTTCAAGCAACTAATAAAATACATCTTCTTTTCAGAGCTTCTGTGGCTTTCCAACTTCCCGTTTGCCTCTCAGTGGTGCAGGTCCTGGTGGTCTGGGTAACTGAAGTAGTTGAGTAGCAGTGTAAGAGTGGCAGGATTACTTCCTGCCCTTGCCACTCGTGTTTTCAGCTCCCTGCCATAAATGCTGTTCTCAAGGAGAGTACTGACTGGGAATTATCTGCCTTGACTCTCATCTCCTCTTACTAAATTGTAAGCTTCCTAGTTGACCAGAATTTTGCTTCACTCTTCATAAATAAACCCACTCAGTGGTTAATTTTATAATTAATAAAGCCCCTAGGTTTGGGTTGGCTAAGACTTTTAAGGAGCTCGAAACTCCTAAGTATATCAAAGATTAGTTTTATCCTTGGCTAGAACCTCAGGTTTTTCATATAAATGAATCTTTACTACAGGGTTCTGAGATTCCCATGCTATGCAGAAGTAACCTTTTTTCTTGTCTTTTCTTCTCTTTTATCTTTCTGCTTCCTTTTCCTTCCCCTCCCCCTCTGCTTTCCTCCCTCTTTCCCTTCCTTTCTATCCCTAGGTAATAATTTACAAAGTTCTCAATGTTTCCCATATAATAGGTATCCGGTGCTCCAGAAATCATCATTAGAACTATCACTATCCAGTGTTCACAGTGAATTTTACTCTACACCGTCTTCCTTATGTTCCTTGGCTTCTGTAACTCCAGTAACATTTCCTTCTTTCCCACCTTAGTCATGCATGCACATTGACCATTCTCTTCCCTCGCTCCCTGTATCTTTCTTTCTCCTCCCCCTAGATATGGGATCTGAACTCAGGCCTCATGCACGAAGTGGCTCATTTATAAAGTGCGCCTCTCCTCGTTAAGTGCTGTATGTCTGCCTCTTCTTCCTTCTACAACAGTTTGCTCTAGAAATTTCCCTTCCTTGCATTATCAAGTCTTCCCATTCTGTGGGATCCCCTTGGTCAGTAAATAATCTTCCTTAATGTCAGAATGTCACCGTCCTCTTTGACCTTACATCCCTTTACTGCCTCACTGCAGTTTGACACAATCATCCATATTCATTCCCTTCATGCCTTCACTTCCCACCCACTCCTCGAAGTGTTGCAGACAGGAAAACACTTTCTAAGCCACACAAACTCGATTTTTGTTAAAATACAGACTTTGGGGGCCCTACATTATGAGAACATACATTATGCATTATTTGGAGCCCAAAGCCAAAATATTTTCTTCATACAAATGTGAAGTCTAAAGGGTCAATGAAACCTTAAGTTCCTGATATTTTTATTTTCATGCTAGAAAACTGAGCTGTAGTCAGTTTTAATTAACTTAGGCCTGCAGTTTTTCTAACCCAATAAATAAACACTTACCAAAACAGAACTGATCAGGTAATGGGTAAATTTTACATATTGCCACCCCTAACTACAATAACTTATCCACTTTCGAGAGGAGTACACCCTTGACAGCTCAAATCTTAATATTTCTGACATGTCTTCTAGAAGCAGGAGTGAAACTGTTTGACTGTTACAATTAGGTATATTTCCTCCTTAACCTGAGCCGATAAAGCGGTTTAAGAAGCCTGCTCTCCTGCACCAGCAATCTTCTGATTGTGAAGCTTGAAGGCGTGTGTCCTACTGTGACTGGAAGCCCGCATTTTGTTTCTGAGTTTCCTCACCCATTGCTTCCTACAGTCCCAGTGAGTGCAGTAGAGTGCGGCTCCCACCCGCAGGGACACGGCCCAGGGACCAAGCATACCCTGGAGAGCACCTCACCGTGCATGCACACATTACTACAATAGAGGTTAGCTTATAAATTGGGCACAGTAATAGATGAGAAGCAGTGACTAATAATGACACAGAACAATTAAAACAGTATGCTGTGAAGTGACTCCATAAATGTGAATCTGTCTGTCTCTTAAAATACCTCACTGAATTCCACTCTCCTCCTTTGTGGTAAGGTGAGATGGTGTGTGTGTGTGTGATAAGAACTGAGATGAATGACACAGGCATTGTTGAAAGCTGTTGCTTCGTAACTAAAGGAAGCACTTTACAGTTTCCCTTTGCCATATCCAGATGCCCAGATCACTACTCTTTTGCTTTCTGTTGCTTAAGCATTGCAACACTCTTGACAGTTGATCTGGTAACTAGGTGGCCGCCAAGCTGCTGCAGGCGGGTAGGGTATGAAGTGTGGAAGTACTGGATAGAAGTGATCTACCTTCTAGGATGGAGAGGGACAGACTGTGCAAGATTTCCTCAAAACTTATACATTGTTAATTTCTGGAATTTTCCATTTACATTTTAGGCAGCAGTTGATCATGGATAACAGAAATGCGGGAAAGTAAAACCACAGAACGAGTGCTGCTGGAAGAGCCCATGAAATAAATACCAGACTAGCAGTCTACATTCCTCAGACTGTCCAGGGATGTGCAGTGCATGAGCCTACCAAAAACAGGGCATCTGGTCCTTCTTATTAGCGCCGTCTGAGGGAGGACAGAGTTCCTCCAGGGACATGGCATCTCCTTAGATACACCTTCCTGTCTCAGAGTGTGGGCTCATGAGGAGGAGTGAGTGGACAGACACTTAGATAGGTTGGAGATAGGCATAGACAGATGGACGGAGAGCTCCTACGTGAGAGTGCACACACATACTGGGAGATACCAGTAATGGCTCTTCCACCCTCCGTGTCACTGAGAAAGGCTGCACTCTTTTGTTTGTCCTGTGCATTGCAGTCACTGATGTCGATTTGTAGACAGATACCTACTTGTCTTTTACAATGTGCTCTGAACTGCAGTGTGTGTGCCTGAGCTTCATAGAATGCGGTACCATGTGGTCTTCCTGTCCTCTGAAAATGATTAGTAACTATCCGAACCTGATCATTAAGATGGGAAGAGGTGCAGATTCACTTTCTGTGAGACAGGACTTAAAGGATTCTGTCGACTTCTGCCAGGTTACACAGTCATGAGAACTGTGTTCTCTGGGGCTGGGTTTGTTGCTGTGCCTTTGCCTCTCAGACTGAAATAATGTTGATGAGACCCAAACCCAAAATACAGTTGTAGGGAAAATGTGGTTGGATAGACTAACTTCATGGACGAAGTCAGATGTTACAGCTTCCTAAAAACTTCACCGCGGTGAGTCACACGGACTTGCTTTTCTCTTTGTTTCCTGACCCACAAGAGCGGCTTGCATTGTGTCCCGCACGCGCATGGTTCTTCGCAGATTTGGAACTTCCCTGCTCACCAAAGGCAGTGTGCGCCACATAGGTAGGAGCCCCTGTGGCTGGGGAAGCTTCCTGATGCCCAGCACAGCGGTTAACTTCGGGTGCGTGAGCCTCGAGCTGGGGCAGCTGTGTATGAGTGCATGGCCGCTGTATTAGGGTCAGGCCTGGAAGGATTTGTAAAGTGAGCCGTTTGCGAGCCATCCCCTCCCTGAAATCTCGCTGCTCTAATAACCCGAAAGCATTTTGCTAAGATTATTTCCAAAAGACGAAAAATATTTCCAAAAGATGAGAAATATAAAATAAAAAGCGGCCTTTATTCTGAGAACATGGAGAGAGATGACCGGCACCCCCACCGCTGGTGTCTGGCGATCCCTCCGGCGGACACGTGGCATGGGGGTATGTAAATAGCCTTGGTTTGGGGTGGAACCTAAGGCTGGGCATTAGGGGTACACAGGTAGCCCATTGGTCCTAGGTTTGGCGCCATATGTAAATTTCCAGGGGCGGGAAGATGGCGTCACAGGTAACTTCCTAGGGGCAGGGGAGATGGGGCTTCCTGCTTCCGGTTGTGGCTTTCCTGGCTATAGTGTCCTATCTGGGCCAAAACCCTGTCACATTTCACATAGGTCTCCTTCTCAGCACAGGTGGAATGTTTCTAGTCCAGAGATCCAAACTGGTCACCCTGTGCCTCCCTTGCTCCCTCTCTATGTAATCTGATCCATCAAAGTCCCTGGCCTCTGTCTCTGCCCTGTAAGCACGTGGGCTGTACCCCCCAGGCAGGGGCACCCCAGCCTGAGTGTCATCCCCGCCTGGACCGGTGCAGTGGCCCCATACCCAGGCCTCCTGATGCTTCATCCATTCTCAGTGGTATACCACCTGGGGTCCTCCTAGCATGTGTCAGCTCATCCGCTCCTCGGTTCAGACCTCCGGCTGTTATATCCCACAGGTAATGAAGAGTTTACACAGGCTTCCGAGCCCTGCCCTGTCCACCTCCTCACTGCTTCCCTGCCCTGGGTCCCCTTGCTGCTGTCACCCGGTGACCTTGCTCTTACCTTTCATCATCAGGCAGCCTGGACCAAGGCCTTTGTGCCTCCAAGTTTTGTGGGAGCCTTCTCCCTCTCCCTGGCCTTTACCTACACTTTGATCTCCCTAGGCCCCCAGCCTCCCCTTTGGAGTGGTCGTGTTGGCGCTTCTCCTTTGACTCTGGCCTACTTTGCATTACTTCGTATTTTTAAATATTGGGTTTTTTTTTTTTTTATTAAACTGTACTATTTACTTCTTTCTAATACTTATTAGCATCCCCCAGCCCATTAGACTCTCAGCTCTGTCCAGACAGCCTTCTACCTTGTTGCTGAGAAGTCAGTAGCTAGAGCAGTCCTGGCCCTTGCCTGGTGGTAGAGACCCCTTATGTTCCTGCCAGCGCCCTCTCCAGTCTTGCCGGCCAGGAAGTGAGACTCCAGGGACCCAATGGCCGCTGTGGGAATCTCCTAAGCCGGGTGCTTGGGTTTGTGGGCCTGAGTCTCCACCCTCTTCTGCTTGCCTATACAGTCTGTCAAAATCAAGGGGTAGAGTAATAGATACTTATGGATGGACATTTAGGTTATTTTATAGTTAAAATACTTTTATGTAAATGTCTACACGGGAGAATAAAATATTTTCTACTTTTATTTGCAGTAATAATGTAACAATACTATAGTTTAAATGCTTTCTCACACAAAAGTTGCTGTTTCATGGTAAATGAAATAGGTATCTATTGCCTGATTTTAATACTAAATAAATATTCTTGCTGGAATACCTAGTTTTGTTTTTCACCTTCCCCTACACAAATATATCCTCTGTGCAATCAAGCAAGACACTGGCATAGAGAAACTGCTTGAGCATTCTGTTTGACTGAGTGTGTGAGCCTTACATGATCTCTTTTGTACCCTTTTAAGAATGAAACTGACGCCTGCCAATTCATTATTAAATGTAACATGCAGTTAGAGCATGCCCTTTAGGCATTTTCAACTTACAAATTTAAGTCTATTTCTAGGGTAAGATGACACAATTTATGTTTTGATTGTAAATGTCTATATTTTTATGTCAATATCTGTTCTAAAAATGGCTGATATTCCTATATGATCTAACATAATAGCATTCTGTAGACATATCATTCCTTACCGTCCTATATCCCCAGTTTGGTCATCATTATTACTATTATTATACTGGTGGAGAGAGATTTAGCAGTGTAAGAACCCTTTTTCTTTGGGCTATTTGAATATTTTGATTTGGCACAATGCTAGCAGTCAGTGGTATACCACTTTAGGACAAGACAGAGGAAAATGCAGTGATTTCATGTGATACTTAAGAAGCTGGGTATCCTTCCCACCAGATACTATTTTGGTATAATCTATCACCTTTGTTAATGTTTTATTTGATATAAATCATATCGTATCAGGTTGCATAGTGACAATATGGTTCACCAGGCATTCTATTTTTATAACTTTATTTAAAACTGATGTGTAACATGCTGTACCTGAAACCCCAAGCGAGCCTGTTACTGGAGTGAAACAAAGTTTTGACGTCAGAGTAGCTATTTATTCTACTGAAAACCATTAGCAATGCATTACCCTTTGGCACTGCTGTTTTTTGCAGAAACATGGTTAAAGTTTTATGACTGATTTTGACCAATTTTTCTCCCCCTTAGAACCAAAGAATTATACATAATACACAAATATATATGCTGTGTACACGTGTAACATGAATATACTTTATACCTTGATTATAATGGATTTCAGTGTCTGTATTTATATTTTTTTGTCATTGTACATTGAGCCTTTCCTTTCAGGCAGCTGAGTATTACAGTTTTTTCTTATTAACGTCAAGCCTGATTCGCATTTTGTACAAGGGAACAAGCCGTGTGTTACTGCTGTTGTCTGTGATGTGAATGTGGAGGTGGACCAGCTGCCCAGCACCACCATGTCCTTTGGTTCTTGCTGGTGCCATGTTTTAAAAGGACCCCGCAGCACTGTGTTTCTTTGTCGTTAGCGGTGGAGCCTCTTGCAGTGCTGGGGGCAGTGCTGCTTTGTGCAGATGCGGAATAATCAGTCACGGACAGGTTTCCCTCCTACCTCTCTGTGCTGTCCCTCCCCAGTGCACCCCAGAGGCCCTGAAATGGTGCCATGCATCCAGGTGAGGAGCGCCAGCCCCCAGGCTCCTGCTCACATGCTGATCTCAGCCAGAGCATCTCAAATTGGAGCTGATGGGACTGCTTTTGGAATCAAGTGGAGGAAAATATTTCAGATTTTTATCTAGTCACTTAATGCTTTTAAAATCTTGCATAAAACATTGCCAGGCCTATGTTTGCAAATAACTTGATTATGTCAGCTAAAGAAGTAACCTGAATTTAAGGGGATGAAATTCTTCTGAATTCTAATGTAACCCTTTAAATAGTAATATTATTATTTTAATGCATTGTCTACTGAGGAATTTTCACATATTGAATTGATTGTTTTCTCTTAAGAAATCCAAATTCATGTATCATTTTTAAGTAAGACAACATCTGACATCTGTATTTTTTCTATTTCAACATTTTATCAATCTACATTTAGTTGACAAAACTGTATGAATTTCTCCTGTACATGTTATTTTGAATATGTGTACAATGTAGAGTGACCAGCTGAAGCTAACGAACATTACATGTAAGTAGGGGAACACAGTATAGGTAATCTTTCAGCATGTTACAATTTTTCTGCTGTATCTCTTCCTCTTGAAAAGATATCCTGCGTCGTCTTTTGAGACAGTGTGGAAAGTGAGATTCACCTCCAGAAGTAGTATTTCTTACAGAGCATCATAGTATATAGTCGTTAGTTAACAGGAAAGGTACTGAAGACACGGCAGCTGTAGTTAGAAAGTCATTCTGTTACTACCCATGATAGTAGACCCATGATTCCAGTATTCCATGGCCTGCCGTGTAAAGAAGTTGTAGTCAAAACTGCCTCCAGATTGTTTTTGTAAGGGTCAAATGAAGCGAAACAAACAGAGAGCGCTTAACTCAATGCTGCCACACAGTGATAACTTGGTGGCTATTGTTTGTGCTTTAGGCTTGGTCACTCTTTATCAACAGGTGGCACCATGTGGCATGTGTGTAATAATAGCACAGGCTTTAGGGCAGATTGCTGGGGTTAGTACCCCAGCTCAAGTACTTACTGGCAGTATAATCTTCAAGAGATCTCTTTACCCTTCTTCAGTAGTTTCCCTGCTTGTGGAATGAATTGAGTCTCTTCCCTAAGTAATTTTAAAGATCACATGCTTTAATACAACAAAAATGCTTAAAACAGGACCTAGCACATGATACATATTTAGCAAATATTAGCTTCTTACTAGTATCCCAAAATCATGAAATGTGGACTTCTTCCTATTTTAGACACTAGTTTTAGTCCAGTTCTGATTCTGTACTTAGAAATGACTGTTTGTGTCTAGATGTTCCCCCAAAGCCTCATTTGGTCATAGGGCTTTTCAGAGGTGGCTGAAATCTAGAGTGTATGATAGTGGGATTAAGGATGTGCATGCTACCCCTGCCCTAGGGCAGAGAGCCTGCATACAGTACAAGGGACAGAAAGAGCTTTGTCTTTCCTCCTCCCCTTGCTTCTTTTGTTGTTTCCTACTGCCATGAGCTGTTTTTCCCCAAGCCTTGGAGCCAGCTGATGATGGACTGGAACCTCCATAACCTGTAAGCTAAATAACCATTTCACCCTTTAGCTTTGAGTGTTATTTTATTTCAGCGATGAGAAACATAACTAAGACACTAGAGAAATGATTTGGGCAAAGTCGCATGGATTTTTGGACTTTGTTACAGTCAGCTCAGAGAGCCTATAAATGACCTTTCAATAAGTGTTGATTGTAAAGCCTAGCTGTCCCCAGCTTTGTGTGCTCATAGGCAGAGCATGTGGAAGGTGGTTCTTCGTGAAGCGCTATTGCTGACTTGCCCTTAGGAAGTGTGGCTTGGTAGAAAGAGGCTGATCACTGGGGCTGTGCCTGCGAGGGGGATATCTCCTTTCACCATGCCCCGCTGTCATGTTATCTTGCATTGAGGCCAGCTAGCAATAGACTAAAACTGAGCCAGAATAAACCTTTCATTCTTTAAGAATTCATTTTAGTACTTAAATTTACTTTAATGCTTGTTGCAAAATCACATTATTTCATATTGTATTGCTATCTTTTAAAGTTGGGACATGTGGTCCCTTTAGGAAAACCTGTTGTGCCAGGAGGCAGCTAACCTGGTTTGTTCTAATTTAACACGGGGGTGTAGACTGTTTCTGTTCTCCAGTTTGCCGTCAGGAGTAGGATTTCTGTGTCATAAAACTTGCAGGGACCTTGCCATCATCATCCGTAACGTGGGTGCTAGGTCCCCTCTGTCCCCCAAGACGATGCTAAAGCTAGAGCACCGAAGAGCCTTCGTCTCCTAGTGTGTCTTCTACCTTTCTCAAAACTGACTATGAAGCTCCAGAGGGCCTGTATTGATAAGCTGTTGGATCAGTCTTACCACAGGGTGTAAGCGCTGGCCCTGAGTAAACCCCGCAGTGCTAGTCCTTGTAGTACTTTGACATTCTGGTATGGAATTCACTTGGCCTTACCACTAACTGCTCTGTGACCTCAAGTGGTTGTTTTACACCTTCATTACCAAATATTTATTAAGCACTTTTCTCTGTTCCTTGGTAGCATACTAGGTAATCTGATGAGAAGTTAGGGAAAATATCTTCTCTCAGCCCAATTTTCTGTAATCGTAATCCGAGTCTAAAATGTGTACACTGCAGAATAGTGATGCAAGTAGCAATGCGATTGTCCCAGGGAAACACAATGTGAACCCCATGAGCGCATCTTGACATGACTGTGGGACCTTTGCGCATAGGTGAAATGTCTTACTGTCCCGTTAGGGACTGATACCTGTGCCTGAGACATCCAGTGTTTAGAGAACATCTGCAGCAGACTAATTCACTGACTGGGTTAAAATCTTAAAGATAGCTTTCTGTAAACAGAGTATTGCTTCAAAATTTAAACTTAAAAATGCAGCTGATCTGTTATTTTCGTTTTTCTGACTGTATTATGTATAAATATGTGAAATTATGTGGAAAGTTCCCATGGAATTTCCTGAAAGAAAATGTAGCCTTAGATTAAAACCAGTTATTTACCCTAGTGTCAGCAGGTCTTAATTCATGCAGTGTAAAGGGAGATTTGAACCGAGAAACATTATAAGACATTGACTAAATCTACCACGGCCAATCATCAATGTTATTTTTATATACCTAGAGCTACAATTAGCTCTAGAGTTTTGGATACTTGGTTTTATATATCCTATATATAGACATGCCGAATGACTTTTGGCTTTTTCGTTTTTTTATCGGTAGCAGAGATCGAACTCACGACTGCCTGCTTTCAAGGCAGGCACTTACGCCGCTGAGCTAAATCCCCAGCCCCCTGAAAATATATTTTATATCTGAATTTAGTAACCTTTAATAGTGTAATTTATTTGATTGTCACCATCATCAACTCTTTAAAATCTTTCCTGTTATTTGGACACTATGTTCATCAGTATTACCAAATGAATTAAACATGCAAATTTCAGCACACAGGGCCATCTCTAAAAATGTTTCATGACGTGTATTTTGATGGTGAAGGAATTGCAGTTGCATGGCCCATAAAGTAATGGTTCAAAATTCACTTGACAAAAAGAGTAAGACCCTAAAGGTAATCCATTTCATTGTATTTCCAGGTTTGAACCAATCACCAGGCAACCTTTTGCAAAATAATGATAATTAAATCTTTCATAAGCCAAACTGATGCTTGGCATGGGAAATGATTTCATGCTCACATCCAGTTGTATCTGATTTTGAAATGAGAAAAGAAACACAGTAGTCACAGGAGTGAAGCTCAGTGATTCAGAGTCCAGTGGGTTCCCCCAGAGAGGCCCCAGGAAGAAAGCGTGGCGAAGAGAGATTTTCTTCTGAAAAATTCCCAGCTAATTAATTTTCATTTATGCAGGGAAGAATTTTTCTTACTCCTACTGAATTTTTTAAAAAAAGAAAATCTACTAAAATTCACACTATCAATTTTAAGTTTTAATGAACTTTTTTTTAGAGGTTAGAAAGGCTTCATTTTTATTTCCTCAGAATAAAACTGTCCACTACTTGCCATAATTTTCTCTTATATTGTGTGGTATCCATTGTGCACCTGGAGCTGATGAGAACCACCAACCTGAGGGAAAGCCCATGCGCTTTCTTTTCCTTTCTGCACATCAGTTCAGGTTCTTGGTACTGTTCCAAAGCATTGCCCATGAGCTTCAAGACTAGGGAAGGAAGAAATGTGTCTTTCTAGGGCGTCGGTTTGATTTGTCAACAATAAAAATTATTTTATATGAAAAGGAATATGGACATAGAGGAGATAAATGTGCATTAACTGTAAGATCTAAACTCCAGCCTCCATGGGCTGTCACTCTAAGCTAATGGCTGGTGTCTTGTCGGCTTTCTGGTCACTGGGACACAGTGACATTCACAGCCTGCAGGAGGAGAGGTTTAATGTGTATCGCAGTCCGCAGGGTTCAGTCTAGGGTTGGCTGGCTCCATTTTGGAATGTCAGGTGTGTTGGGGCAAATCCTCAAGCCTGGGGGCAGCACTCAGAGAAAAGGGCCAGGGCCCCAGACACAGAGCTCAAGGCCACACCTCCATGGGTGCCCAGACCCTCCTGCAAATGTGCTTCTCCAGCCCCTGGGTGGCTCAAAGCCCATCAAATTGACACCTGCAACTTGAACCGTTGTAGTTGGTCTGTTCATTTGAAAAGCACTTGGACTTTCATTATATTTCATGTTTTGATACTTGCTTGTATGCTGTGATTTTTCCTTTATTTAAACTGAATTTATAATGCTATTTTAAAGTGTGGGTACACTGTCCTAGGGTCTGCTGATGGATGCTGACAGGACTTTGTCTTCGAAACCTGCACGTAGAGAGAGGACCCAGTTGATGCATGAAGACAGGGGAGGTCTCCCCCTACTTTATCTGTGTCAGTGATTGGTCTCTTCACGCTGAGCGACACACGCACCTGTTGCCCAAGCCACAGCGTGCTATCAGCTGCTATTCTGCACACTGCATGACAACCATCTTCCTTTGCCATAATAGTGGTTAATATTTCCTACTCATTTTCTTCATGTCTGTTGTGTATACTTAATTTATAAGAGCTTTCTTTAGTCTCAAGACTTTACCACATCTCCATGCCCCGATAGCCATGTCTAGTTTCTTTTTCATACCCTGGCCATGGTTCCTTAAAGCAATTGTGAATGAGAAATCCTTTGTCCTGATGTTGACTGATTCACTGGGTGGAGAAGACACATAGTTTGTAACATTCACTTTATGATTCTGGTACTCATCCTTACAGAGAGCACTGGATTAGATCGTCCGACCCCTTCAGACCTGAATTGAGACATTCATCCAAATAACCTGCTTCAACAATGCCAAACATTTAAGTCTAATAATGTTTAAGTTGTGATGCTTAAAAATTTCCCAAAAAACTAATGAGTCATTGGAGTATTTTGGAAGTATGTGTACATGGTGATTAGACTTATGCAAGATTAGATTCATGCATGTTAATTTAGTTTATAGGGAGTGATTCCCCTGGGAGAGGCCCCACCTTCTGCTAATAATTACACTAAGGTTTCTAGAAAGTTGGGTAAGAGGATAGGGTTATGGGACCCATGTTATCACATATGAAGGGGTAAGACATATTAAAAATCATTGAAGGAACACTTGAAAGGGCATTTTGCAAACACTGTCTGTTACTTACGTAAGGAAAACCAGACTGTACAGAAAACAGATCTTCCTATCTATGAAGCAAAATGTGCATTTTACCAGAAAAAGTGTTCTAGAAGGGAAAATAAAGAATACTGTGAAAGAAATTTTCTTTAACACTGATTGTAATGCTGTTCTTCAAAGTAAAACATTTCTATGTAAATTAACCATAACTAAATTCCCTGACTTTGATAGATGTGAATTATGTATGTTATTTGCTTTGTTAATAGAACATGGTATCATTTTTTGGATATATTTGATTTTCTGAAATGTTGTTGATGAAAGGTATCATAAAATAATGTGAAGCACATAAACTCTTTTATGAAATCCCTTATGATTCTTAGATATGGGAGTGATCGCAGTCAAAAACTGTCCTTGAAGCAACTCTGTGCAGTTAAACTCATGGAATGTGTATTATATGTTCACCAGGCCCACAGCAGAACATTTTGTATCATAGGTCATCCCTTTGGAACTTGATACCTTTCAAAACCACCACGTTTATAATAAAAAAATTTATAAAATGCTTATAATGTTTAGAATGCTGAAGTTAATAACAAAAAGGTGAATGGTATTGTTCATGCAACCCTTAAAAAATTTATATGTTAGCTTCAAATGTATCTGAAACATAAGTAGAATTACAGACGAGCATGTGCTAAGAGCCAGCTGAGGCAGCAGTGAGCCCTGTGGTGGCTATCTGAGGGAATCTTTATTGCCCATTGGAACAGTACTGACCTTAGAGATGATGAAGGGTTGGAACAGTGAGGTATAATCACAGAGAACAGAAGTATTTGTATGTCAGAAGTACGTGTAGCCAGGCACTCAGTGATTGAATATCATTATAAAATAGGTAGTGTGGGATGTTAAAATTAAGAAGGAAAGCAATATGAAGAAAATTTCCTTATCAAATTCTTTCATTTTCTCATCTCTTTCATAGTAAAGTAGATACACTTCCCTATGAGAGGCCCAGATGTAATGAAATATTTACTTGACCACTGAGAAAATTACACTTTTATTCCATATTTCTTTTGGTATCAGGTGTCTGTCTTCTGAAGATATTGGCCTAAAACTTGAGACCAGGAGACTTCTTGTATTTTAAAGTTGTGACAAAATACATATTTAATAAGTGATGCTATGTCCTCCTCTTCTAAGACAATGATGAGGGCTGTTCCGACGTCCTTGGGCTCCCTCCTTCCTGCTGCAGCTGAAGTGCCCCAGGATTCTGTGCTTCTTGGGGCTTGCCCACTACATACCAAACCTGCTGGGATCACCTTGTGTAGGTGTAGCTGGACTTGGTCTGCTTGTGTGTTGTTAATTTTTTACCTTTTTTTTTTTTTTTTTTTTAATCTTTTTGAGACAGGATCTCTATGCAGTTAGGATAGGACTTGAGCTCACTTTGTAGCCCAGGCTGGTCTTGAACTCGAAATGATCCTCCTGCCTCAGCCTCCCGAGTGCTGGGATTACAGGCATAAGCCACCATGCCAGGCTAGTACTATTTTATTATTAGAGATGTGGCCTTTAAGTTTCCTTTCTTGTGGTGACTTTCTTGAGTTTTTTCCTAGTTTTTATTCTCTGGAAGAATTGTCATAAAATTGGTGTTCATTTGCATAATATGAGACTTACTTGAATATTGAGAAGAATGTGTGGTAATATGTGGGAATTTTTTTCTCTCGAAGTTTTCATAATTACAGTTTTAATTTATTAATCATTGTAGGACTATTTGTAGTTTTTATTTCTTATGTCAGTTTTAGTAATTCTAGTGTCCTGAGGATGTTTTCACTTGATTTAGGTTTCGAAGTTATTCACAGAAGATTATTGTTTTAATGCTATTCTATTATATTTTTAACTTCTTGTTAAAAAGGTCCAAAGTGACCTATTTTTTTCCATCCCTCATTTTGCAAGTTGTGCATTCTCCTTTTCTTCTTAACAATCCATATTTTTCTCAGTATTTTCAAACAAGAAAGTTTTATGGATTGTCTTGCTTCTATTTGTTCTGTAGTCCTTTTCTATTTGAATGATTTGATATGTGAGTATAACTTCTCTCTTTTTAGGTGTTTAATTTGATGCTATCTAAATGTATTAAAATATACAGGTCATTGTCAACTTTCTTTTAAGTACAGTGCTATCTTGGTTTACAAATGTGATTTGTTATACAGTTTTGGAAAAGAGACCCAATGTGTTGGTGTGGGAAAGATGACTGTGCTGTGTCTATCACCTGAGGCAGACTTTGCAAACAAAAACAAACTTTTGCCCAATGCTTCTGTTTGTGAACACAATTGTTTGCAAACAAAAGTGTTTGTGAACCAAAGTATCACTGTATATACATTTAAATATGTGATATTATCGCTAATAATGTTAGTAGCATTATCACAGGTTCTAATATGTTGCATTTCAGATTAAATATTTTCTAATTTCCATTTTTTAGATTGTTAACCCATAAATTTAGAAGCATGTTATTTTGTTTTCAAATATTTTTAGATTTTTACCTGATATTCACTTCCAGTTAAATTTTACTGAATTACAAAATCCACTCTTTTGCTATCAGAACTTTGAAATTTAATGACTAAAGTATATATGTTCATTATATTAAACTTCTAATTATGTGTTTAAAATATGTATATCTGTTTATTGTATATGTGAGAAAAGCTTTTAAGTCTATAGTCTTGTACTTGACTCTGGATCAGTTTTGGTACTGTTCACATACTTTGAAACTCTGCTGTTAGATAGAGCCAAGAAGTTCTGGTGTGGTACTGCACCGTGAGGTGACTGTAGATAGTAATAATAATATACTGAGTACTTCAGAAACCCAGGGGAAAGGGCTTTGAATATTTTGCCACAAAGAAATAATAAATGAGGAAATCATCTGGTTTAAACATTGATACTACTTTTTTAAAAATCTTAAAAAGACCAAAATGATCCACAAGAAATTTAATTGCTCTCTAGAATAAAGTCTAATACTGTGTAAAGAAATGCAAAACCTAAACCAGGCATAGAGGCGCATGCCTGTAATCTCAGCACTCAGAAGACTGAGACAGGAGGACCCCGTGAGTTTGAGGCTATCTTGGGGTACATAGGGAGTCCAAACATAGCCTAAACTACATAGAAAGACCCTGCCCCCCGCCAAAAAAAAGAAAACAAACAAACAAAAAAATCTAGCATGAGGGAACACAGAATCCAAAATAACATATCTGTGAGCCAATCAATTTCTAGTCATACAAAAAGTAGGAAAAATATCAGTCAGGAGTACAGAACCAGAAACTACAGAGAGTAGGGAATTAATATATTAGTACAATAAGCATTTTATAAATATACTTGAAAGGATTTCCAAAATCATGGTGTTAAAGGAAAACATGAACAAAAAGAGAAGTGAAAGGAAGAATTTTTTCTGTTAACGAAGTCACTCATGTATAACTTAAACGAATGAGAAAATTCTTTAAAAAGAACACAGTGGTGCTCCTAAATATGGCAAATGGAATATTGGAAAAAACACTTCCTGAATGAGATTTATGGCCCTTGAGATACTACGAAATATCACCGAGTTTGAAAGGATAGCAGGCCGCCCTACCCAAGATGAAACACTAGGAGACATGACCCAGGGTCGGTGAAGAAAGCGTCAGCGCTGCTGGGCAGTCTTGGGTCAGCTGACATTCGTAAAATGAACTCTGAAGAAAAAACACTTGAGGAAATCGTGGCCAAAAGTGTCTTCAAACTAGGTGAGAACTATGAACCCTAAGACTCGAGAAGCTTAGCATGAGCTCCACACAAATAAAAATAAAAGCAGACTAACCCTCTACAAAACCAGTGATAAAGAGAAAATCAAAAAAGCAGCCAGAGGAAAAGATGCACTGGGTCTCTCTAGAATTAAAAACAAACAAAAACCCCTCGATGTTATCTGTGCCAAAGGTTAGAGTATTTGAAGGAATAGTGCTCACTTTCTCCTCAGTGTGACATCTACAGTATGTATTTACCTTGTTTACCGTGCTTTCTCTTATTCTAAAGATAAATTTTGAGAATGTTTTGCAAGGTAATTGTGTCTTCATATTGTTATTCTGGTTTTGAGAATGCATACCTAAATCACATTGCCAGTGCACGTTTGCTTGTGGGAATAAACATTTCCTTCCTCCCAAAGAAGGGAGCCAAAGAAAAGGAGAAAGTGTGAGTAGAAGTCTGTAGACCCTGAGCAGGGGAGGCCCTGTCCAGGACCAGAACCCCCTCCCACACACATACCCCTGCCTCCTGGCTCACCATCCCACTGGTCTTCTGTGCGCACGAATGACACCTCTGTTCTTTCTTCATTTCTGGAGCCCCACCTTGGGACACTTTAGATTTCAGCCAGGACAGTATGATACAGGGAGAGGAGAAATGCAAAGTAATGGGGCAACTAAGAGAGCCTGGAGAAAACTCCTTGAGAATGGGGTGCCCTGGGGTGAACCCTGCATTGCTTCCCTCATTTATAGGTGGCACAGTGACAACATTGTGCCCAAGGAAACAAAAGCAGATTGAAGCAGGGAGAGGAACACCAAGGGCCTTCCAATGCCATGGCATTCTTATTTGTGTTAGTTTATACACTTATAAAAGCTCAGTGACATCGGAATTGTCCTATTTTCTTCATCCTTAAGCTGGCTCAGAGAAGGAAAGAAGTAATCAGCATGAGACAGAATTCAGAGATAGGGACACAGGCAAACTTGAACTTGACATAAAAGAGCAACCAGTTTGGTAAAACATTCCCTTTAATATGGAGATTGACTGGAGAAACAAGAAATAGGTTTTAAAGAAAGAAGTCTTGAGCTGAATGATTATGAAAGAGATGTTTTCAGTTGAAAATAAAAGGAAAAAAACCTCAAAATGGTTTCAATACCAAGAGTAATTTATGGGCAAGAGCAATTTATGGGTTTTCAGTGAAGCTGGACTGAATGTCCTGATGGCTTGTGTTTTAGGTGATATCTGCTGGCCTAATAGCAATAATCAGGGCTGGGTCTTTCTTTCGTGTCAGAGAAGGTAGAAGAAACCTCTCCCCCAGTTGCTCAGTGGAGGAAAGAGGAATCTTTCTGGAATCCCCAGGAAACAACCTTAGCACCTGGTTGGCCAGGCTTGTGACCCATGCCAGTCTCTGAACACATTACGAGGACCTTGTGAATGCTGTGTGAAAGGAGCTTAGCTAATAGAAATGTGCCTCTTGAGCTGCGGCCCTTGGGGTCCTCCAGAGGAGCGGAACTTGTGGGGCATAGACAGACAGGTGAGTGTGTGCATGCTGTGTATAGATTAGACATATGTGTGGTATATGTAATGTATATCTGTACCTTAATTTGTAAAGAAACTTGTCTCTGGGGATTTTCTCATGTGACCGTGGGGTCAGGCAAGTGTGGCATTTGTAGGGCGAGCACACCAGCAAGCTGGAAACTCTGCTAGAAGCTGATATTACAATCATAAAGGAGAATTTCCCCTTCTTCTGGCAAAAATCATATTTTGTTTGCTCTTGCTACCTCGCAACTGATGTGGTGAGACATACCTATGTTGTTCTGACACTCATTGTCGGTGTAAGCCAGTGACAGATTTCCTTCACAGGTAAATTAGGGCTTGATTAAATGACTAGGGGCCTCAGCCTAGTGCACTGACATGTAAACCATCACAGACGTGATCAGTCTCTTCTACAGCATGTAGCTGGCGCTTCCAGTTCCCCTGGAAGGAGAGAGATGGGCAGCCCAGAGGAACCAGAGGGTTCCCTTATGAGACCTAAGGGGAGATGTGGACAGGCTGCCTTGGGGCATGGGTTTTCACTCATCTTTCATGGCATAGTACTAGGGACACACATGTTATCTGAGGTATGTCTGTCTAGTAAAGAAGAGCTGTCCAGCAAAACTAGTCATTTTGCTCTGTTTTTGCTTAGTTTTGACTTGGCTTTTATGCAGCAGTGAGGATTTACTTCATATTAAGCATGTGCTTTACTGTTGAGATTCCCCATGCTGGATAACTGCAATATAAGACTTCAAATTAAGGCTCAATATTATTTGTTTTCACCATCTGTAGAAGACACTGTTATGCTCAGGTGGGGTTCAGGGACTACAGGCATAATTGTCCTTCAGTCTTACATTGAGTACTCCCTGAGATATATCACCAGGATTCTCCAGAACAGAACAACACACTGAGCAGTGCTTTTCCCAGATGAGCTGACAGCAAGTCCCTCTCTCCTCTGTGTTCTTGTAGAGAAGACGCTTCTTTTCAAAGGACCAGGTGTTCTTTCTGTGGATCACTGATTAGCGTTTTCGGTTCCCTGTCGCCCTATGGCATTGCTCAAGCAAGCCAGTGACATCCTCATGTGAAGCCCGGAAGGCTCTCGCCAGGCTTGATTCTACTACAGATCCTGCTCCTCAGTCCCCCTGAGCACAGCTGTATTTTTCCCTCTGGCGATGAGGACAGGTGCTTGTCAGATTCCCAGCAGTCTCAGCCATCCAGTGTGGGCCAGTCCTCTAGCCTGAGGGTGGCAACCATTCCAACAAGGAGGTGGAAAGGTGATTCAGACAGTCTTTCCCTCCAGGCCACATGGAGCAGTGATGGGGTGGGAAAAGGTTCAAATAGCAGTTGGTTCTTTTCGTGGGCTTCCAAACTCAAGGTTTTACTCTTTTCTAATTACTATTTCTAGTAATATTAGTGTTCATACTTTCCAGAAACAAGTAGTAAATTGTTCATTCCTCCATCCATCTTAGCTCCCATCCTTTTGTTTTGCATTTATGTATGGTTTTCTTCTCACTCACTCTCAGAAAACTATGCTTTATTTATTAGTCTCCGTGTTCCCTTTACGCGACCTCCAGAGAGCACAATGGCTGACACACAGCCTATATTCAGCAAGAATTTGGTGAATGGATCTGAAAATCACTTTCTCCAGTAGACTTTGAGAAGAAAATTACCAGTGAGCTCAGAGTTCCCTGTACACAGTTCATTGGTAGTTACATAGGTGAATGCCATGCAGGTGAATCTCCAGCACTGCTGGGATTCAAGCCCACCCACCTGGAGAGGGAGGCCATCCCTGAGAGCATCGTCTGATTTTATTTCCTCATTCTCCTTCAAAATGAGTGCCAGCTTCCCTGAGGCTTCTGAAGAACCTGGAGGCAGCCACTCACTTAGTGTAGGAGGCGGAATTAGTACCCGAGGAGGTGAAACGCGAGTCTGCCTGTCTGTCTGTCTGTGGATTCCCAGTGCCCCATTCACTTCTTAGTTCTGCTGAGACTGAAGCATCCCTTCTGCTGGGAGCCATTCAGTCCCTTTCCTCCCTCAGCTACACAGCTGTACAATGCACAGCGCCTTGTCCTGAATTACAGGGAAACATGCAGGCCGCTGAAATGTTGCACTGGACATATTCAATCTGCTGTTTTCCTGTGACCTGTTTTTAATTAAATTTATTTACCTGGTTACATAAAAACACAAGAATTATACATGTAAATGGGGTAATGCGCCTTCATACACACACACACACACACACACACACACACATACATTCAACAGTGTGATGATATGTCATTCAGGCCAGATGCCTGTCTCCTCAGACATCCATCATTTGTTTATGGCGACACGGGCTTTTTGAGGTGGACAGTACATTGTCGTTACCTACGTCATCCTAGCGTGCACACCAGAACTTCCTGCTCCTGGCGTACCACCGTGCGTAACGGTTTCCAATTCCATCCAAACTGGCTTAGATGACAGGGCTGCATTCATTTATGGCTGAATAGTATTCCAGCGTGTTTATGTACCACATTGGCTTGATAAGATTTGTCTTTTGTTTATTACATTTAATTTGACCTAGTCATTAAAGTAATTTTTTTAGCAAAATGGCATGTGCTTTTTCCTGTTTACTGGTAGACTTAGGAATTTTGTAAAAAGAAAGTACTAAAAAACCTGGTGTGATGAAGGAATTTTTCTGATTTACGAGTGTGTTGTATAACTTCCCAGGGGTACCCAGGAAATGTTTCTCAGTGAGGCTAAAGTGACACTGCATCCCCCTGGGGTTTGTGCCCACAAATGTGTAGTTCCGTGGGCACATGGGCTGGCACCCAGGCAATGCAAGGTAGCCCAGTCATCTAGTAACAGGATGTGCTCCCCTCTAGTGACCAGAGTCATCGAGGAGGACTGGTAGAGCAGGCATGTTCTCTCATCCCCCTTGGTTTATTTCAGTACACAGATAAGAGCTCTGCTGGGCCCGTTCAGCCAGGCCGAAGCCTTACTCTTGAAGGCTGGAGTGCAGCCAGGGACGTTGGATGGGGTTCTGCTGGATCTCGGGTGTTCTTCCATGCAACTCGACACTCCTGAAAGAGGGTTTTCCTTTCGAAAGGACGGTCCCTTGGACATGAGGATGGATGGTGGCCGGTGAGTACTGATAAAGTGTTTCTCCTCACAAAAATCAATTTCGCAAAAGTACTCTGGAGTTAATTTCCTTTTAAGACTGCAGAATTCCCATCACACACCCATACCTAACACTCCCCATATGTAATACATCGGTTTTGTTTGCACTCATTATAGAATTTAGTATCTCCCTGGCTTTGGAATACTAAAAGAAAAGTAATTACTGTCTTTACACAGAACAGTGCAGAGATGACTTCCCTAAGGATGGCCTTTTCCAATCATGCAAGGTGGACTTTTGAAGTACTGACGTATGGATAAACGCCATGACACTGGGGCACTGATTTCACTTTTATGCACGCCCAACTATACCTCTCGGGAGAAGCCAAAGGACCTGAATTTACTGTGTATTCTTTTGTAATACTGCAACAAAGACAAGATGCTAGAGGTCATCAGTTGTGCGTTTGGTCCTGTATCTTGTAGTCAGTTTGCTTGAGCCTTTAGAGAGGAACTGCAATTTCTGATGCCACATCAAATACAGTAGCACATACCTTACAGGACAGTGAGCCTTTCAGAGCTTTAGGGGTGTAAACAGCCTGCTGCACACGTAAGCAGTAGGTTTGCCACACCTTCTATCCCTCCTCATCGTCCCCCAGCCTCGGAAAAGCTGTTGTTTATTTTACATCATTCGAGTTCCTACATGTTGTATCATGAAGGAGACCACTGTGGAAGTGGCTGGGCATCCATCCTTTTCATCCAAATTAACTTGAAAAGCACAGCTGGTTAGTGCCCGTGTCTGGCCCAGCACTGGTCCAGGGCATGTGGCCACCTGTGTCTGTGTCTGCACAGCTCACCCGTGCTTGTCCCGCTCCTCCCCCGCGCCCCTCTGCCCCGCGTTGCTCCGTCCTGTGTGATTGCCCACACAGCCTCCCCCAGGTTGTGGCAGGAGGGCTTGTAAGCTGGGCCTGACCTGTATTCGTTAGATCCCTGCTGTTTCTGAGTCTTCCGCCTCCCTCTGCACACACAGTTGGCCTTCATGGAATGAAGAATGTCATCATAAAAGAAAATAATATAAAGCCTTTAAAAACTGGTGACTAATAGTAAAGGTCAAAAATATCCTCATGTTTGGAGATTGAGGTGGCTGTACAGAAATAATAAAATGCCAAGAAAATTTCTACTGTTCTCTGTCTTGCTAAAAAGGCTATGTGCTGAAACACAGTGAACAATTATTTCTAGTTAATAGTGGTGAACACCCATGTTGTTATTGTAGACTGCTCAGCAGATCCTGCTCTGTGACTCAGGACCCCGAGGTTCCCCTCCATGAAACTGAGCTTAAGATTGCCCTGAGGAGTAAACTCCCTGTCAGCCGGGACCTAAGGATGGAATCAGAGTGGAGCCAATTGATCTTAACAAGACGAATGGCTTCCAGGTAGACAGCCTAAAGTGCAGCCTAATTAGAGCAAGTAACAGATATGAAGAAATGTGTGATATTCAGAAAGAAGAGCTGAGCCACTGAATTCTTAGAAAAAGGAGAGAAGAGTAAATATGCACAATGCTAATCCAAATGATGTTAGGAAAGAAGAGTCCATGGCAAGATATATAGCTGGTGAGTTCCTGGAGGGAACATATACCTGGTGTGAAGTTGGATACCAGGGGCTTTCATAACACAATGCTACTGGGCACCAGGGTCTTAAAAGGAATTTATTCCATGAAGATCCTAGTTTGAACAATAACTTTAGGTTGCAGTAAGCTTTGTCAAGCAGAAAGTGTTTCATGGTCCCAGGACTTGACACTGTGGTCCTGGTGGAACTTACATTCTTCCCCAGAGCATAGTAATTGGTGCTTTGTCAATGCGTACATTTTCTGATGAGTTTAGTTCCTGTAAGTCATTGAAACCTGGCTCACGTCTCTTACCTTGTATGGGGTGGGGCTACATGTCTGGATCTTAGCCTCTTCCCCATATGAATTCCTGTTTTAAAGTGACCTGCCTGCTGCCATCCTTCCAGACCGATGTCCTTTTGCCCTGCAGCCCTGTGAAAACGTCCACACTACTCCTCAGTAATAATAACATTATTAGTATTAATAGTAATGAGTATGGCACAATGATACCTGCTTTTTACTTAATCAGAATGTTGTTTTAATTTTCTTGTTTAACAGTAAAAAGTTATAATGAAAAACTGCTGAGTATATCCATACTGTTACAGTTGCTTTGGCAGTGCCAGAGTCTAGATTCATCATCACTGGTAAGGTTCATTCCAATGTTCAGTGGTTTGGGCAGTTGAATTCTGAGATAGATGAGGTCTACCAGAAGTTTTGTTTAAGCCAAGAGTGATCACTGGGAAATATATGAGGACATCAGAATTTATTGGACATCTTGTATGTATTAGGCACCACACTGGATTTATAGTGGTCCTCACTGCTGCTTCTCTCAACAGTTCTGTAGGGTGAGCATTGCTGCTTACAGTAGTTTAAAAATCGAGGGTCCAGTTATTTAAAAGCTTTGCCAGTATCACCAAAGCTAGCATCCAAACCTAGATCAGTCTGACTCTAGAAAAAGCACAGCCTCATCTTGAAAGCTGAAGAAGCAAAGCACATTCAGATGGAAATTGGGGCTACTTTATAGAGGCATTGATTGGTGATCTCAAATGTTAGGTTTTGGTGAGAGAGAGAGAGAGAGAGCACAGGAGACAGACACTTCCCTGAAGGCACTAGCATGTTGTATCACAAGGTGCAAGGTATAATTTCCGGTTTTCAAGAAAAGCTTGTGCTGTCTTGGGGCAGCCTCACTCCGATCTGATCCTCAGATGTTAAAGGTGCCACACCTTTGTTACTTACAAGCCATTGCATTGATTGGTGCCAGCAACCAACCCAACCCATTACATCAATGTAAGAGTGGTAATTCTACTGCGGTCACGACTGTATAATGAGGAGGATCATGCATGGTTAGTTCATCAGTGTGAGTTCTTGGGCTCATTTCTCGAAAGTACCGTGGGATTGTGTGATACAGTGATTGCTATTCTCTGCTACTGTAATTTATTCTATATGGCCAGAGTTTGGGATTCTTTTTATCCTCTATCTGAGATTGTGTTTAGGCTATTCAGTATTACATGTTTATTTTCAGTTTAATCCATGGTGACCGTTGCTATATATGATTGAGCTAATACTGCTAAATTTGATATGATACATTATTGCCATTACGATTATTCTAATTTTTGTGAGTGCAAACTGACCAATATTTTCTTTTGTAGACTTTTTTCTCTTCAGCGTATCCCCCACAAGTAGTTACTTTCCTGCCATAGATTCTGCTTAAGTTCCTGAGACCTAGATTTACTCAAATATCATTAGCAAGTCTTGTGCCTTCCATATTTTAAAGAAAAAAATCAAGCAGTAATTTAATTTTCAAATTCAAACAGTGTCCATTATTTTAGTGTGAAGGAAATCTACAGAAGCAATAATTACCTCTCAGTGAGTGAGAGGCTGTTAAAACATCCTAACTTCCCACAGCCTTGATCTTGGTCACTAGTCCAAGCAGTTGCTGTCCCATACTACTGAGTCTTTGAAGAGGAAATCTTTGGTATTTATGTAGGACCTCAGCATTTTGCCTGAAACACCTCAGCAGCCTTCTCAGGCTGCAGTGCATGTCTGATTCTATCTCAGGACTCTGAAGTTTCAGCTCTTGTCATGGAAACCGATGTCAGTGAGCTAATTGGCTGTCCTCGTGCATAGGTACCCTGACATGCCCACTGCGGCTGATGTCGTGAATGCCTTAGACCAACAGGCGCTCACTTCCATCCTGAGAAGATACGGGGAAGAGAAGCATGCGAAGAAAATCGCGTTGGCGATTGGGCAAGCACGAGCCACGTACCCCATCACCAGGACCCAGCAGCTTGCCAGCATTGTAGCAGGTACCCTTATTAGTTCTGAGCAGTGTCAGAAGGAAAAATATAGAAATGCATAAACACAAAATGTGGGGGTATATATATATATAACCCTTGACTCCCAGAGGGATTCATTTGTATCTGAAAAATCATGCAGGATACAACCCTGCCTAGCCTCCTCTAACGTCAGATTTCTTCTGGTGTTGGAGGTTTCTCCCCTCCACAGTTTTAAAAAAATCTATCTTGCAGTTTGCCGATTATTCTAATGATAGAATTTTTCACCTGGAGTAATTTACTCTTTGTGCCTACCAAGGTGGAAGATAGAACAAGAGCAGAAGACGCTCTTGGCCGTGCACTGTGGCAGAGAAGCAGGCTGGGTAAGGGTTGGCATCACCTCTCTTTGTGTTCACATGTCTGCATTTTAATATTTTGGGCAAAAGTAGAACTGTGTTGCCCAACCGCTAAAATAAAATCCAGGGACTCATGCATCTGCTCTCAACAAGCAGCTCCCACAACACAGGTGTGTGGTGTGCAGGTTACACACCACAAGTCCCAAGTCTACTTGGACTGCTACTGAAGGCAGCCCGAGGGGTTACCACGGGGTTTCCTCTGCCGCTGCTCAGCATTGCACACCTCTTGAACTTCAGTCTAGCAAGGAGGCACTTTATTACAGCCTTTCTGTATGAAGCCAACGTTGTTTCACAGCTGTGTCCCATGATGAAAGTTGAAAAGTATAACTCCTGCAATTATTTAACAGAATTTCAATGCTAAACTAGTCATCTTCTTGGGCCATCTGAAACCCTGTATCATTTGTGTTAACCAAAAAGTGCTATGATTTCTTTTCACTAGTTTCCATTTAGTTACCTAAATAAAAAGTAAAAATAAGGAATATTTTCAAAAGAACTTGATATTAGTTACCCACGGTTGAAGGAATAAATATTGTAAATTTATTTAGGTCATGAAAGAGTCCATACAGTGGTTGTTTATGCTATCATTAGATGACGCTCTATTCTTCTTCAGGTCATCAAATATGAAGAGTTGACTAAGTCTTCCACTTGTTTAGCTGTGTACTCCACAGCCCTTCTAACTTAGCACTAGTATCCTTGTAATTCGTAGGGATTGTATGGACATAAAAATTGTTTCTCAAAAAGGGTTTGTTTTATGCTGATCCTAAACCTGCCTTTTATCTCGGGTATGTTTTTTCCTTCTCATTCTGTATTCACTCACATGACTACACCTTATCATTTCTGTAATTTTTTTTATAGGTAACTGGTTACGTTGTTAGGTTTCCAACAGTAGGAAGAAAAGCAGTGAGAAGTCACATCTTTTGTTCATAAAACCCTACTTTTTCTGGTGCTGAAATGAGGGCAGGGCAGCCTCAAGCATCCAGAGGTTGCCCAGCCTGCTCTGGTTCAGCCCCATGGAGCCCAGGCTGAGGAGTGCACGGCTGCTTCCCCCTGCAGCCCTGCTCATGGCACAGTGGGGCTACCTGAGAATTTGGAACCCCAGGTATCTGAGGCATAGTTGAGCATCTGCCTCTAAGAAATTAAGTTAACTTTCTGCTTCAGGACCCTAATTGGTAAACTTGGGGAATAGTACTGTGTTGTTGCACAGAAATGGTATGAAGATGTGCCCAAGGAACAGTTTAACTGTTGTCAGAAAAGCCTATTAGAGCCATGACAAATGATGCAGCCAACCTGACAAATTCACATATGGGTAAGTAAACCCTGGTTGTAAATGGCACTCAAAACGTTGGCTTCTCTGTGCATGTATTTTCATGTCTTGAGTATAAACCCATAAAAATGCAACTTTTTGATATGATTTTCTTTAAAAAGGGAAAGCAGAAAATAATGTACCCTCTTTGTGATCGTCTATGAAAAGTATTTTAGGGGAGGATGCTGTGTACTAAGCACTAAGCACTAAGCACTAGGGGCAGATTGAAACCAAATCAGATACGGGCTTAGTGTTTATGCAGCTTACGAGTTAATAGATTAAGCAGTAAAGTCACTGAATAGAACCAAGTTACAGAGCTACTTACAGAAAATCTTTTTTTCGTTTGATCTGGAGTTATGGTTCTATCGGTAATGGAAGCTGTGAATTATGGAACCTACACAAATGCCTATTTACATCGTGTGTGCTTGGGTCCTAATGGCAGTTCCATGAAGTCCTTTTGTCCATAAACTGTATTTACAACATTGTCCTGTGATCTCTGCTTCTGACTTTATTAAAACAAAGTAAGACTTTAAAGGTACTTGCAAAGCAATCTAAATGAGGATTTTCTTGAATTCTCTTCAGTCTTTTGTAACTGTCTTGCCTACATTTAATTTGCATTTTTTTCAAAGTACTTGCCTCTATTAGTAGTTTCCAAAGTTTCCAACTCACTTTTCCTGGCAATGACAGCTTTCTTTCCCATGTTCAGATTTCATCGGTTTATGTAACATGCAGTATAATTGCATTGTGACAGTGAAGAGCTGGGGTCTGTAAACACTAAGCACTTTCCATGTGGACAGGGCTGCACCGTTATGGTTTGTATCTAGGTGGCCCCCCAAGCCTCATGCAGTCATGGAGGCAGCTGAATCTGTTGATTGTGATTGGTTCCTTGTCTAGCACTAGAATTGGCAGTGTGAGTGCTGCACCTGCCCAGGGGCAGAGACAGAATACAATATAAGGGAGGAAAAAATGGTGTGTGTTTCCTCTTTTTCCCTTTTTGCTCTTACTGTTTGTGGCCACCATGAACAATTGCCTCTCAGCCATGCCACCCTGCCTTGGAGCCAGCTGAATATGGACTGAAACCTCCAAATAATTAAGCTAAATAAACCTTCTTTTCCCTAATTTTGGATTTCAGGTATTTTGTCTCAATAACAAGAAAAAAGTAACTAAGATGTGCATGTTTGCAGGACCCAGCGCCCCTCCTTCCCGGCAGTTCCTTTGGCGGGGGGCAGACTTGCGAGCTGTGTCAAGTGCAGTCTACTAGAGAGTGACTCTGTGAAGGAAAGACGGACACAGGGGGATGATCCATGCCTTAGTTTCCTGGGGCTGCTGTTGAAAGTGCCTCCAGTTCGGTGGTTAGAGCAGTGGAAACATGTTCTTTCAGCTTCAGAGGCTTGAAGTCTGAAATCAGGATGTCAGCAGGACCCCAGACTCTGCTTCCATAGCCACACAATATTCTTGCTGTGCCTTCTCTTGGGTCCTAATTTCCTTCTTCTAAGACTACTACTGACAAGGAATTCATCTGGTTTGCCCTTATCCTAACTTCATGACATGCAAAGATCCCTGTGTACAAGTCAGATCACGTTTACAGACTGGGGGTAGACATGAGTTACTGGACAGAATCTCCGTGAGGTTTGGGCTCTGTCCGATAGCATTGCTGATTGATCCAGTAAAATCCCTACACAACATCATTATGCAAGTATTGGGCAAGCCATAATATGTAGGGACAGTATTTAAAAATCTTTTCTGGCTCTAATAAATTCATATTAATGTGTTCAAGATTATCAAGCACTCTACCACAGTTCCTGGCATATATTAAAATCCAGATAGACAGGAAGATAGATCAATGTATCACCTCCTTGCTTTCCAAAAGCTAAGATCTAGTAGCACAAGAAGACCAGCCACCACACTTGGAACTATAATGTTCTCAGTAAAGCTTGAAGCTGCATGATTATGCTGTAATGTGGAAACCCTAAAGCCTAGTGCTTATTGCTACTATAAATTATTGCAGTTCTAGTGCTATTCCAAATTATGGGAATTCCAAAAGACAGATCTGAGGCTCCAAATTGGAATACAGTGCTTGTAGTCACTGTGAATTACTTCATAATGATCAAAGCAGGGATTTTGCAAGCCATGTAATTCCAAAACAGCCAGTAGAACTTCTTGCTTCATCTTCCCACACGTTATACATGCACTACTGAGAAAAAGCAGCAGAAGTTTAATATAAACATTTAACATTTATACAGTATTGTGTGTAGTGTCCCCCCACCCCCAAAAGTCATTTATAGATAGCAAATCACGTCACTCATTGTAGTTTTTATTCTACTGTGGTCAGAGCTGAAGAGTCCATATCATGAAATCAGTTGAAAATGACCTGAAACCAGAATGGTTGTAGACCCTTTCTTTCTTATTTTGAAATGGAGGTGAATAATAGTTATAATAACGATTATATTGTTTTTGTTTAGCAAGCACATTTTAGTTATGTTTTGCTTAAATTGATATTGAAATTCATTTGCAGCCTCAAAATTTATGAGAAAATCAAAGAAGCATGTCAGTCACTTTTCAGATCAATGAGACATATTAATTTCACAGATTAGATAATTGATCCATCAATAGTCGAAATTGACAAAAGGCTCGTAGTATTATTTGAGAAGAAGAAGAAGAAGAGACAGAAGCCTGCTTCTCAGATATTTGTGCTTCCCCTGATAAAATGGATAGAGTCATTCCCTGACTGAAACTTACATGTAACCTTTGTCCTGACTCATGAACTGGGCATGGCCAGACCTTAACGAAGGCTTGTTGAACAATTAAATCGGTACAATACTGTATACATTTCCAGCCAAAGTAAGGTGAAAATTCAGTGGTAAAAAAAATAAAAATGGCTAGGAATTCCTGGGAATGAACTGTGCTCCGCCCTTCACATTTAAGAACAGGGGACAGCTAGACATCAGAGTCCTCAGGATAAATTAAAGCAGCTGAGGGAGACGTGATTCTCCATGGGACAGGGAATGAAAATCAGTCTCAGATCCTGTTTCTGGGGCTGCTGTTTATTTGGCAGTGAACCTGAGTGCACCACATATCTCCTGTGGTCTTTATTTCCTGATCTGCAAGATGAGATCACAGATGCTCACTGTGAGCAGGGAATGAGGCAGGCTGGGAGCGCTGTCTGGGAGTGGTGAGCCTTTCCTGCCCAGAGTCCATGGGACGGCAAACCTGTGCTCTCACAGGCACTCTTTCCAGTACTCTTCCATGCCTCATTCCAAATTGTTGCCAGGTGATGTGACTTTTAGTGGTGGATAACTGCCTTTTTCTGTACCAGGACGTGTAAGGTAGATCTTTACATAGAATAAATTTATTTATAAAATATCATTTGTTGATTTAAGTGGCATTAAATTACTGTATTAATATCCTATTGAACTAAAAAAATTAAAATGGCTCCAACCTCAACTGGTATGTGAAATCATGATCTCTGTTTAGAAAAGTATTGTTAATGCAGTGAAAGAACTTCAGCATAAGGAACTAAATAAAACTAAACATTTACTAAGAAGTAGTCATTGCCACCAAGTTTAGAAAGAGCATAAACTGTCTCCTGAAGTTATTCAAGCTAATTTGCTGTGACTCGTTGTTTGATAAGCTCGTGTTCTCATGTTGTTGTACCCCTCATCCTTCCTCCAAAATGCTCCTTATATCATTTCAAAAATAAAAGCAACGGTGTCCCTCTGCAGTTACGATTCACGTAGAGAATGGGGTGGTCTGCCTACAGCTGAGCCTGCATGGCAAGGAGCTTATCTGCCGTTGCTACTACCTGTGATACTACACTTCTGTCACTTTAAGTTTCTTGAATTTAAATCATTATACTCTGTGCATAAGAAGTCCAGCTTAGAAGAAAATAAAGTGGGGTGGAGGGAAAGACTTGCAAATATTTTTTCTTCTTAACAATCTTGCTAGTTTCGCGGGCCAGGGGTTTGGCAAACGTGAGGTTGTGAGTTCAATCCCTGGCACCAAAAAAACCCTACTAGTTTCAGTTTGTACTACCAGGTGAGGATCAGATCATGTTCCTGTACCAACTGACCAACTCCTAACCCGTTATTGATGGTGAGGAAGAGGAGGAGGAGGATAATGAGTAATGCTAACACTTAATAAGTAGTTGCTACTGTCCAAAATTATTTTCAAAAATTAACTCCCTTAACCCTCACAACCCACCGTGAAGCAGGTACTGATTTAGCTCCAACTGTGTATGAGGAAACTGAAGCATAAGGAAGTTAGGAACTTTTGTCTTTGGTACTGTAACTGGAGCCCTGAATCCTGAGCTCTCCATTGTGATGCTGTCCAGCTCCCTCGTGGTTGAAGGACAGTGTGTACTCTTGCTAGAGAGCAGACAGCTCAGATGTCAAGAATCTCACATAAGCATAAGGGAGACAGTTGTATCAGCCATTTTGTCCTGGCAAATGCTGTATATGGTAGAGTCGTGAACACAAAGATATAAGAACCCAACATAAAGGAGCAGTTGACTTCAGTGTAGCAAGAGAGAAAGCTTTAGGAAGAAGAGTTTGCTGCAAGTTATAAACAAGGAAACTTTTAGGATTTTAGGAACAAAAATGATGCCTATTTTGTGAGAGTTTCTGGCACCCAGTAGAAACTTACTAATTGCAGAAACAAAAGGCTGAGGCAAGAGAGAGATGAAATATGTAGGATTTCAGTGGCTAAGGTGAGAAGATAAGCAACCTAGGATCCAATCTAGACTTAGTATGGTTCCAAGTCCCTGGAATTCTCCCTATCTTAGAATACCTTACCCTAAATATGACCTGGAGCTGGGTCTGATTCTTAGAATAGTAATTCAGTCTAACCAAATTCTCTAGGGTTTCCTGATTCTGGCTGAATTTCAGATTGCTTCTAGGGAACAAGAGAAAGGAAAATGCATCCTTTACCTCATTATTTCATTTCTTGTTATTTTATACTTTTCATACTTCTGCAAGTGAGGATTAAAGTTGTCTCTTAAGCATTGTATATTCAGTACATTAACAGTTTACATGGTGGCTTTTTTTTTTTTTTTTGTAAAGATGTGTATCACTAACCAGGTCATTTTGTTCTTTATAAGTTAATGAAGACGAACTAGTTCTGACAACTAATTATTCAGAAGCTTTAAGATGGTAAAGGGAGATATTTAATATGATCTCTCCATTTAAAAATCTTCTGGAACAAACTGTGTCTTGGTTATTTTTTCTCCTTGATGAGATACAATAATGGACACCCAAAATTAAAGAGCTCTCAGTTTGTAGAGGTTTCAGTCTATAGTCAGCTAGCTCCAAAGCAGGGTGGCACATGACACAGGGGTAACACTTCAAGGCAGCAGAAGACAGCGAAAGCATCAAGTGTAAAAAGTGAGGTAAAAATCTCTTTTCCTCCCTTATACTTTAAGCAGGCTGCTCCCCACCAGAGTGGGTGTGGGGTTTACACCATCTCTGTTCCCTACTCTTGCACAGGCTGAGGACATTTATAAAGTACAGACTTTGGCCCCTGCTGAGTCACTTATTTAAACTTCTGAACTTCTCAAATTGACACAATGAGTAGCATCTTAGAGCACCCCAGGATGCTGGGGTACTTAATTAAGCTGATAGGCTTCTCAAGTTGACACATTATATCAACCACAACAGTTTTATATGCCACTCATGCTACCATCTTGTTTTCAGTTTTGCATGATTTAATTCTTGTCCAGATGATAACAGTATGTACTGTTTACCTCAGCCTTCCAAAATATTTAGAATTTTGACAATGTTCATCACCATCCTAAAGGCAGTATTGTCACACAGCAGCTAATATATATTATATATTATGTTATATATATATAATACATATTATATATTATATAATGCTGAGACTGTTCTTTAAAAACAATCACAAGCTTTCATTCTCAAAATTTAAAATATTCTAATCATCCCAAAGTAATGCCCAAGAAAGATAATTCTGAACTGTCATAGCTTGGCAAAGATCAAAGATTGTATTCCTAGGGCTAGAAAGGGGAATAATGGATGAAAGAGTAGTTATGATGTATAAATATTAATTGTAACTAAAAAATAATAATATTCCTAAGTTGTACTGTGTTATGTTTTTCTTTTGTAAATGAATTTGAGAAATTATGGGTTATCTGGAAAAGTTATTCCTTAGAATACAAAAATAAGAATTGATATTAAGTTTTAAACATCTGTATCTTTCTCTTGTTTAGATCTTTACTTTTGTAAAGAATACCACAATTTCAGAATTTCCCAAAAAGGATTTACATCTTTAATTTATTTTTTAGTCTTTATGTTACATTTTATCTCACGTGTATTTTAGTGTCTTGGAATGTCTTCCACCATATTATAACATAGAGTATGATCCCCTTTTATATTTGTGGGAGTGTGTGTGTGCAATAGGAAATACTTGACAACTTCTGCATTTTTCTAATGTATAATTATATATTTGATGGCTTTTTTATCATCTGAGCTGTATATGGCATGCGGGAAAAATACGTCTTTATTGATAACATCTTAAGAACTGATAGAATATTTGTACCAGGGACAAAAAAATGTGGCACTTGAATAGCTTTCTGTCCTCCTAAAGGGTAATTCGGGTTCAACACACCATCCACTACTGGGTTATCCTTCTATATTTTCAGTTTCCTCATTATCAGAGCAGGGAATTTGACCTCATAATGAGCTGTGACAACTATTTTATACATGTTTTATATATCTGTTTAATCATCAAACATTTATTGAAAGTTCTTCTTGTACTAGGCACTAGTGAAGGCACATGATAATTAAGACACTTTCTAAAAATTAACAAAAAAGTGATCTTTCCTAGTTAAGGAGCAGGTTTTACAGTTGGTGCTTAGTTGGATATTATCAGTATATTTACTGGGTTTGTTTAGGTTAGATTTCATTTATAAATCTCACTCCTTTCTGAGATTAGTTTCCTTTTTTTACCTAAGCATCTATTTTACAATATTCTCAGGGATGATCTATAAGTGATACACAATATCACACTTTGTAAAATGTATCCTTATTTAGCCTCCTTTCTTTGAATGACAGTTCATTTGGGTATAAAATTGCCAGATCTATGATTATTTCACTCAGTACTTTGAAGGTATTATTCCATTCTTCCTTGATATCTAATATGGCTAGTAAAAACCTCCGGTGGTCAGTATTTTACAATTAATCTGTTTTTCTGATTACCTTTATGTCATCGATGTTTAATTATGATATGCTTAGTTGTGAGTCATTATTGGTCCTTAATGAAACAGAATAAGCTTTCTCATCTTTATTTATTCCTGGAAATGTCAGACATTATTTTCTTCCATGTTTACTTTCTCCCATTGTCTCTATGGTTATATAAGCCAGTGATCTCAGCTGCACAGCCAGGTCTCTGAGAGGCAAGAAGGCAGCTCAGGGGCTGTTCTGGTGTTGTGCAGTTTAGCAACCAGAATGTTGCTTTGCAGGCTCAACCATGGAAGTCTTTGGTTCTCTCATCTAGTAAGTCCTTACTATTGTGGTGTGATTTGGATACTCTGTCTCTAAACTTTAACCCTTTTGTAAGGTTACTGGTTTTTGCCTACTTAGATCTTAATTACTTAGATGTTTTTATGGCCTCTTAGCTTCCTGTGTGTTTCAGTTTCTGCTTCTTTTATCAACTGCATCTGTCTTTCCTCTTTTCTTTCTTAAGTTCACTCCCTCACCCTGCTAAAGGAGGTTTCAAACTGAAGGATCTACCTTGTGCAGTTGACCTGGACTTTTCCTTGTTTGGTAGAATTACACCTGCTCTGTCTGAATGGCTGCTGTTAGATCAGAAATGGCAAATTTGCATGAGAGTAGCATCTTGACCAAAGCTGAAGGGCTACCGAATGCAGCTCCACTAGTATGACAGATTCTTTCCCAGGGTTGTAGTAATTATTTACAGAACAAGAAGTAGTTCTTAAAATTGGCCAAATCTAGAACAGAAGGGATTTTTCCCTTTAAAATTGCTCACCTATCTTATTTGAAAAAAATTGTTACCTTATAAAAATTAGATTGACTCTATAATTCAGGTTTGTAAGTAATCTTTTGAGAGTTGTCTTTTGACAGTTAACCTAGTATGTCACCAAAGCATGATAAATGTAGTTTTCAAAGAGTGTCAAGAAACCCAGCTTTCCTCCACCTGCCCACCAAACATGAGGCTGCACTGAAACTTCTTCCCGTCTCGCTAGTGTTTCCCTTCACAGGCTTGTCAGGGAGATAGATAAATAGATAGATAGATAGATAGATAGATAGACAGACAGACAGACAGACCTATAAATTATAGATTCATCAGACAGATGGTTCACTATATAGATAAATAAATGATAGATTCATCAGATAGATGATTCATTAGAGATAAATAAATGATAAATTCATCAGATAGATGATTGATAGAAAGCAGATACATAGAATCATCAGATAGATAGATCGATAGACAGACATAGATTCATCAGATAAATGATTTGTCAGATAGATTCATCAGACAAGTAGATAGATAGATAGATAGATAGATAGATAGATAGATAGACATATAAATGATAGATTCATCAGGCAAATGATTCATTAGATAGATAAATTTTTGATTAGACAGCAGATACATAGATAGATTCATCAGATAAATGATTCATCAGATAGATAGACAGACATAGATTCATCAAATAAATGATTCATCAGATAGATTCATCAGATAGGTAGATAGGTAGGTAGGTAGGTAGGTAGATAGATAGATAGATAGATAATGTCTTAGTTACTTTCTCTTCTTGCTGAGACAAAATACCTGACACTCAAAATCAGGAAAGAAAAGGTTTATTTAGCTTACAGTTCTTAGAGGTGTCAGTGCATACTCAGCTGGCTCCAAGGCAGGGTGGCATAGCTGAGGGGCAACTGTTCATAGTAGCTGCAAACAGCAAGAGCAAAAAGGCAAAGAAAGAGAAAAGCATGCCTTCTTCTCTCCCTTATATTGTATGTTGGCTGTGCCTCCAGGCAGGTGCAGCACTACACTGCCAGTCCCAGCATTAGACAAGGAACCAATCACAAGTGCTAGACTCAGCTGCCTCTGTGACAGCATGAGGCATGGGGAGCCATCCAAACACAAAGCATTCTAGATAAGGACTTAGTCAGCAGTTGACCTTGGCCCAGACCTTGTCTCAGTTCATGTGCAAGTGCTCAGCATTATGAAAACCAATGATGTAACTCTTAGTCTGGCTAAAGGCCTGAGAACCTGGGAGTCCACTGGTGTTTAAATCCTGGGGGTTCGGAGTCTGGGGAGCCTGGGATTCCAGTGTTTAAGGGCAGAGTGCTGTCCCAGCTCCAAAAGAGTAAGCAAACTTTCTGTCCTCACTTTTTAAAACTCTGCCTGAGTCCACCACTGAGCAGGTGGTATCTGCTCACATTGTGGGTGGATCTTTCCCACTCTGCTTACCCGTCTTTGGAAGCACTCTCACACTCACATCAGAGGCCATGCTTCAGTTCTCTAGATATCCCATAATCTAGTCAAGGTGCCACCTAAAACTAGATGTCACGAGACCTCCTTCTGCCTTGTCTTGATGACCGGAATCTGTCCTTGCTCCATCCGTGTGACTCCCTTCAGTGAACGCTCCCTGGGCTCTCCATCAGAGTTCTCTTCTGAACATGCTTTTTATTATTTACCCTATCCAGCCAGAGTGGTTCCAAACTTTTTTATTCTGCTTTCCTTTTGATTAAAAATTCTATCTTTAAATCATATCTCTCTTCTCATTTTATTGTGTCCAAAAATAGAAAGAGACATGTATCACTTTAAATCCTTTGCTGCTTTTATATTTCTTCTGTCAGACATTTTAGTCCATTACTTAAGCTCTGCCTTCCTCCACATCCTGGCACATGCGCATGATTCTGCCTGCTTCTTTGCAGCTGTCTTGATAGGTAACGGGTAGGTTTACCCCAGTGTCCAGTGCCTAGTCCTGCAGGGACAGCACTGTGTCACCCAGGAGGGTGCAGTGCTCACGGTCGTCACCTCTTCAACCCTGCAGCCACTGACTTCTGAGCCATGCTGTGCGGGATGAAGTTTCTAATGCAGGAAGTGCAGGGTACAATCAAACAATACTGTCTCTGTCTGTCTGTCTCTCTCTCGGATGCCTCAACACCTTTCCAGTACAGCCAGGGTTCCTGTCTGTGCTTTTTGTTGTATTCTGAGTCATGAAGGAAGACGTTAATTCTGGATTATGTACAAACCTGTGTTCTGACTGCAGCCCTATCACTGATGAGCTGTGAAAGCTTTGACATACCTCTTGAAGCATGAGCTTTCTCCAGTAGACATAATGGTTCCTGACAATGGTAACGACCCATAGGATCACTGTGATGCTGATTAGAAATTACTTTTCAAACTGTGAAGCCTATGTGGGCACATGAGAGGTCCTTGACAAGGATGTCACTATGAAGAGCTTACCTTTTCCAGTAGTTCACAAAATCTTCACAAATATATGTAAAAGATAGTTTAAAGTTATGGTCATAGGTCATAATTTCATAAGTTCATAATCAAAAAGGTCGTGAGCTCATGATTAATGATGCATGATTCAATTGCTAAAATTCATGGTCACAGAGAAATACAGTCTTTTCCTACATAAAATACATGTCACAATTCACACAAAATTACTAAGAAATTTATGAGAAAACTTTAAAAACCTGTAACACTAATCAACCACCATAATACAAATATAATTTTGCATATTTGTCTCTTTATTGTCACAGTTTTGAGTAGGAATGAGTAAATGTATAATATTGAATTTTCCACTTAATATTTCATCATATGTTATGCCAAAATACTAGATATTAGTAAGAGGTACCATAATTTACTTATTTTCTTATTATTGGATATTTGGCTTATTCAAATCCTTATAATCAATAAGTTAGTCATATTTAAGGGGTTTTGGGGGGCTCCATCCTCTAAGTGAGATTAATAGTATGAGTATGGCTTTTAGCTCTTGAAACAATGCTTTTCCATTCTTCTGGAAACCAAAGCCTTCCCTGGACATTATCCAAAGTGCTATTCCTAGAGCAATCTAGAGGGATAGAGCAGGCATAAAAGTAAAAGATGGGAGGGTAGTCCAGTAGACTTGGATGTGGGGGAAGAAGATATTTATAATTTATGTTAATTAAAATCTATATGCCTTTGGCCCTTAGGGTTATCATCAGGTAATCTTTAATTCAGTTTGATAATCTTTCAGTATGCTTGCTGTGATAAAAATCATAACCCCAAACCTCTTCCCTTTAAGCAGTTTGTATTTCAGCAGGAGAGAGACATTTTTAAAGAGCACTGTGGTTTAACTTAGTAAGTGTACCGAATGGAGACAAGCACCTGTACCTCAGAGGTCAAGGGTGAATTACGATTACATGCTGACCTCACACGGAAAAGAGGAACATCGTTCCTGCTTTTTCCCAGCTCCAAGAAGTGATAATGGCCCAGCTCTGAGAGCAGGATTGCACCAAGTAGAATGTTTGTTAAAGTTTCAGATAAAATATCTTCTGAGTCTTGAATATGCCACAACTTCTGCTTAGATTTCTGCTTTCTGTTCACAGCATCTGGCAAGTAGGCCTCCATTCATGCTGAAAAATCTGATCATTAAAGTGTTTCCCAAACAGGTAACAAGAATCGTAATACAGTTTGAACTCACGTCTATGCTGCAAAAGTAAGACATAGGTGGAGAATAATTAGTTTTATTAAAAATAACCTGTGAAGAATTTCAGTTTTAATTCTGAGATGTTTCTTACCCCATTGCAGAAAGTAATGTTCCTTATTCCTTTTTCCCTGAATCTAGAACCTGATGTTTCTCTTATTGTCTAAGGATTTGTACACCTCCGCTACCCTTAGTGAGATCATGTTGTCATCAGTCTTAGCCCGGCAGTACTTGGGGATTAGATGAGACTCTAAAGAAGCTGCAAAAGAACCTCACTTCATCAAGCCAATTTTATCCAAAACCATTCGCGTTTCCAGATTTTAATTAACAGTTCGAAATTTGTAATATTACTCGAATTTCAGATGGGTGAGAATCTAACACAGTATTAAAGGAGCCCAGTCAAAAGGACATGAATTGCGTCACAGAGACTTATTAAATGTGATGGAAATTCAGCAGATGAATGCCAGCAAACAGGTGCAAGAGCTGAATTAATCTTTAAACCCTGCCACTTGGGGGATTGCAATGCGTCACATCGCCAGCCACAGCATGCTGCTAATTTCACTCACAGGCTTAAAAATCTCAGTACGTTCCAGCATGTGAATGTATTAAATTTTAAAACGTGTAAGTAGCATAAGGGTATCCCAGAACTAAAAGTGATAATTTCTCTCTGGGACTGGAAGCCATTTATCTAGCCAGAAGCAGGTTTTTATGAATGAAATCCATCTTCCTGCTCTCCCATACAAATTGTGTTCTATTATATGTAGTACAGACTGTTACCAAGCAAGAGTGTCTCTTCCTTGCCATGTGAAGTCCTTTGTGAGTCAAAAGAAAACTGAGTGTTCACGGCCTGGGTTTCTAGCTCTGGCCATGCCATTCCTTCCCCCTGGAGCTTCTGTGGGTACAGAATGGTGCGAGAGTCTAGAATTGAAGACAAACACAACACAACTGAATGAATGCTGAAGATTCAGGGGCAGCGTAACTAAAAATGGTTAAACTGCTGGTTAAAAGCTGAAATGTCAACTAACTCATGGTTTGTCCTTGCCAGGAATCTGCCTGTTTGGGGCCCCTAGTCTGTTTGAGGCATTGCGCTAAGAAGCAACCGCTCCGCATAACTGCACATAGACTCAGGGTCTTAGCACAAGGCAGGGAGGTCATGAATTGGTTCATTCTAAAATACTACTTATGGATCATCTAGATCTTCGTCTGGGATTGAATCTGTTTAGTGACTTTTCCCCACAGCCACTTCCCATACAGTCCCTGTATCTGGACTCAGGGACATAAGATACAGAAATGTCTGTGGGCCTTTTGCAGCCCAGCATGAGTTGATGTTAGTAGTACATCATGGTAAGTAGTAGCTGCGGAATGTCACACAGAACCTTGCCTGAGAAAGGTGACACCTTATGGGTAAGTAGAGTCCACAGACAGAGAGCCAGCCTTTTGGGCTGATGCAGAGACACCCGCATTGCTAGGAACATCTGTTTACAGGAAACCTGTGACAACAGAGGGTGCAAGGATGGTTTGGTCTTCTCTCAGCAGTGCTCAGAAACGCTAAAGAAACTACAGTGAACTGTGCTTAATTTCCAAGATTTGAGTGATCTCAACTCTATTCCGCTTTGGATGTAAGCTGCTTCTCCTCTTGTTTTGCTTAGCTGGAGAACATTCAGCGCTCATTTTCAGAACATCAAGAAGCTGTCAAGGCATCTCTTCCTAACTTACAAGTCAGGAAAAGCCCACATGTACTACACTGAATGACCAGATTCTTAGTCGAGTACATGTAATTGGTAGCTGCCCAGAAGGCTTCAATAATGGTGCTGGCAACTGTTTCTTTCTAAAGCCACTATCGTGCAGGCAGATGAAAAGGAGACAAGCGCTCAGTCTAATAACCTGAGCTCACAATGAGTTATTTTCAATAGAGCAAAAGGGACAAAAGCCAAACGTATTCATTACGGTTCCCAGGGCAAGGGACCAGGGCACCTGCCGCCTTCACAGATGTGGGTTCTCTGGGCAACAATGCACCTCTCCCCCAGGGAAACGGCCAGGGAAAGCCAGACTCTTGCAACTTGATGCAAAGTGACTTGGCTTCCATTAAAACATCTCTCAGTGAAAGGCTATTGAGGCTTAGAGTAAGGATTCCACACTTCTTTTCTCCTGGAAAATGCAATTGTTACAAGAACACCAGACATGAATCAGAGCTCCTGGAGACCACTCTGCAGCCTGTGATGTTATCTCAGCTTCCTTCTAATCAGGTAAAAGGAGATGAGATAATGTGGCGACCGTGCCATTTTAACATTACTGCCTTATTCGAAGCACATTTAAAGATGGGAAAACTTAAAAACGTAGGACATTGAGTTGTACACAAACCTATGTAATAGTAGGAGGAGAAAAAACTTAACACCGATGTGGGCTTCCCAGAATGTATCTCACTCGGATCCACTAGCCAAAAGTGGCACACTTCTCTTCTGAGCTGGTTAGATTTGTGGTGGAGTACACTCGTGTTTGAAAGTTTCCCTAGGACACTTTACAATCCTTGTGGATTTGGGAACACGCATTTAACCTCTCCATCTTCTAGCTTTCCTTGGAAATAAAAGGGTGTAGTCTACAACCTTATTTATGTAAGGATTTTATGACATAACTTAACACATGTACATGATTAATACAGAACCTACATTTCATAGTTGCCCAAAAATGTTACCTAGAAAACAAATTCGAGTGTTATTCTAGTAAAATACTTCTGGTGTCAAACAGCTGAGAAATGGTAAGTAAGCACAGTTAGTGACTTTCGCAGTGCAGCATGGTGGGTGGTTCTAGGAACCACCCAGCAGCAGCCCTCCTAGGGTGTGCGGGACACAGGGTGTCATGTTTAGGCTCTCGCTGTTCTGGAAGAGTGATTGGAAAGATGCTATGGTACGGGGGCCAGGTTTTCTTTTTTCCTTTCGTTCCAGTGCTAGCACCTACAATCTTTTTTTATATATAGAACTTGTTCCAATATTTACATATCATTCTTTTCATCGGTTTGAATTTCTTGAGGACAGAGTATATATTCAGATATGCTTTAATCGTTGGTGTTTAGTACATTATGAAAATAAATATTAGCTAGGCGAAAGAATGATGTATTTTTAAGTGTGTATTTAGTGAATTTACCAAATACTCCTGATGCCAAGAAGACTATAATTGTTTTAGTCTAGACAACTTCTAGTAGTAACCTGACATTTAATTCCACAATAGGCATACTAAATAAACGGTCTTTAGCGGACCATGAAAATAGAGAGAATGGGTTAAAGTGACTCACAAATGTGTTTGACTGTTGTGGATCTATGCGAAGAAGTAAAATACTTGTATAGAAAAATGTTGCATGCAGAGTAGAGCAAATAAATAAGAAACAAGGAAAAAAAATTTAATGTGTTCTTAACAGCTCTAGCCAAATTGTATACGGTCAAAAAAATCTAGAAGTTTAACTATGAAAAATAATCTGCTGGCCAGGTTATCAAAAATAAGATAGATAGGTGAGGGTAATGAAATTAAGGTTCTTAAAATTCTTATCATCAGTTATGAAACAGTGGCAATCAACCTAAAAATATAAAAAAATTCTCATTCTTATTCTACTCTTAAGTCTACACACTTTATAAGGAGCAAACTTAGTAAACTTAGAGATGTACCATTAATTTGTAAAGTAGGATGCAAAGTGACTTGGCTTCCATTAAAACATCTCTCAGTGAAAGGCTATTGAGGCTTAGAGTAAGGATTCCACACTTCTTTTCTCCTGGAAAATGCGATTGTTACAAGAACACCAGACATGAATCAGAGCTCCTGGAGACCACTCTGCAGCCATCATTTTAGATGCTGAAATCTTTTTATTTGGAAGCCTAACTCAAAAACACTCCTGGGCTGTGTTTAGGTTTTCAATAGCCTTCTATCCAGCCTTCTCTCCTTTTAGTGCAAGGTGAAAGAATTAGTTTGGCAGAACCTTCAAATTAAATGTATCAAATCCTTTCCTTCCTACTCCTTCTGACAACTGAGAATAGTAAATTAGTAAATACACGAATGGCACTCGTAAAAGAACTTTTATGCTTACTGAGTACTGTATGTTCTAGATGCTAGGAAGCGTTTTTTTAGATTTGCTCTTCACAGTAGTCTGGGAGAAGTGTTGTTATAACATTCACAGTGGGGAAACAGACTCAGAAGGTGTGTGTGTTGGCCTCCATCGGGCAGCCGTAAAGAAGTGAAGGTTGTGAACATTAGACCTCGTCTGCTTTCCTGTGTTCAGGAATGCAACGTCGTCTTACTCTAAATACTGTCACAAGGATACTGTATACAAATGGCTTAACCATGACTTCAGTTAAGACAGCTATGAAAATATAATAACATACTATTAATATATTAATGGAATATTAATGGAAATGCTAAATTTCCTTGATTGCTTTCCTGTGCTTCAATATATTGTAATTAAATTTTACTCAAATTAGTCTAGACATTTACCGCAATTCCAATCAAAATACTTTTTTCATATACTTTATTGATTTTCCGAAATTTAATTTAAGGCACTAAATGCATGAGAATGTCTACAGAAAATTTTTTTGAAGAGGTACTGGTGGGCTGGAGTGGAGGGCAGGTCAGAGCTGCCCCACCTCATAGCAAAACAGACAATGTGAAAGATGCAGTGATCAGTAACTAAAATAGGCTAGTACTGGCAGAAAAATAGAGAAAGGCACCAATGAAACACAACTGAGAATCTAAAAGCAAATGTATTTGTATATTGAAATGTAGTACATGATCAAAGTGGTACTTTGAGTAGAAAAAGAATGGATTAAGAAATGAGATAATTGGCTATGTAATTTTAAACCATGAGGTTAAATCCTGACCTCATATCATGCTAAAAATTAATTTTCATGTGGATAAAATATTCAAATGTAAGAAATAAAACCAGAGATATACAGAGAGAGAAAGAGAGGCCTGATTATAACATTGAAGTGGCAAGAGCCTGCCTGAAGTTTGATAAGACTTAAAACTACATTATCAAAAATGTAATCAAAATGTACTCAAAAATGTTAGGGTTTCAGTCCAATCCCAGGACCACAGAAAATATTTCACAAAATCTCTAAGATTGCGAATCATAGTCTGGGAATATACTTTCAACGGTATATGAAAGACAAAAGGTTAATATTTCTATTTTATCAATAACTTATCCAAATCAATAAAGAAAAGCTCACATCACATCAAGAACCTAGACAAAGGATTATTTCAAGCAGTTTGTAACTAGAATCAAATGGGTATTAGATTTGAAAAGATGTCCAGCTCAACTAATTGCCAAAGAAATGCAAATTAAAACAACGGTAAACTATCATCTGCCTGCTGTTAGACAGTCAAGATTAAAGAGTGGGGCTGGGAATTTAGCTCAGCGGCATAAGCGCCAGCCTTGCAAGAAGGCATTCATGAGTTTGATCCCTGGTACTGATAAAAAGGAAAAAGACAAAAAAAAAAAAAAAAAAAAAAAGATTAAAGAGTGTTAATTCCTAGTACCGGCCAGGGTGCAAGAAGATGGACTCTCTTATAGTATTGATGGAAGTAAATTGGTTCTGTCTATTTAGAGCTTAAATTTAGAGGTATCGATCCCAGTTTAAATGGGCATAAATACCCTCTGACCTAACAGTGTTAAGTATACAGACACACAAGGTCCATGTAATGTGGCAAATGTTTTTCTTGGGTGTGACTGTCATTTTACTTTGTGGAAACTTCAAGGTAGTAGCTCATCTGTTTCTTGCAGCATTTTTGTGAGAACATATTAGAAAACATCTAAATGTTCTTGCTACACTTGCAGTAGAGCTCCCGCGGAGTAGAGGCCACTCTAATGTTTATCATCACGTACTCCACTGGCTGATGCTGTGCTTGACCCTATAAATGTTTGTTAAGTGAACAGAGTGAATTCTAAAGTATCTACAAAGGAGATCATTTTTAAAGTAAGTTAAATAGGTAAAGCAAATAGAACATCAGTTTCCAGATTATTCCCTTCATATATATCAGTTTTAGAGCATTAGAATTACTGATTATGGCATATTTTATACAGTAGATATGTAAACATATATATATATAAATTTTCATTATACTTATGAAGGGAAAAGGATAAAGTACTTCTTGTTTTCCGCCTAAAGAATTTGAAAAGTAGTGACACTAATAGTTTACTTTCTATGTCACTAATACTTCCTTTCACTATATTTGCATAGCATGCTTTTCCTGAAGTTAAAATTACTTGTGGATTCAAGTTGCTTGTACAAATGACTGATTAAAGATGTGCCTGTCATTATCAAATATAATTAGATACATGCAATCAGTTGTACTGAGACAGTGAAATTGCTAGCAAATTTGAAAGTTCAGTCCCCTGGTTACATCATAACTTAGTACCTGCAATCACGTTTCACATAGAAGACTGGGTCTAGACCATGATTTTTGATAATTCTGCTCATGTTAACTGTGACTGAAAACATACATTTCCTTTAGTCACCCCTGATACAGCATTCCACTCTTTATAGATTCACCAAATAATGTGAATTACTTATACTAACAGTCCAGGATTTTTATTCATTCATTCATCTGCTTTTCTCCATTCATTATCTATCCATTATCTTTTCAACAAACATTCATTGAATGTTTACCATAGTAGCTTTTAATCTTGGCTGCATCTCAAAATCTTCTTCGAAGCTTTTTAACAAGCAGTGATCCCTAGGCCGTGAACGCTTGACTCAATAGGCTGGCATAGGGCCAGGCATCTTTATTTTTGTCAAAGAGAACTGCAGGTAGCTGAGATCTCGACTAAGCTTTAAAACTCACAGGCTGCCCTGTCAAAGCGCACATGAAACAGCTCCTGTTTACAGGATGAGAGTCAAAGGAGTGGGACGCGTAAGGAAACGGTGATCACAGTCGAGTAGATCAATGCTGTACTAGGGTAAGCACACCTCTTCTCACTCAGACCAAAACACATTGATCCTGTCTTAACACTGTCCATTGATGGACCATGAAACACAAAAAAGGAGACTTTTCTCCACCACACTAAATGACCAAGTTGTGATTGAGACTCTATTTCTTCTCTTACCTACTGTATTCCTTAATCAAATGAATTAGCTGTACTAGGCTCTATGACTGAACTCAGGAAGTGGTGCAGCAGAGAGACCACCTTTCATTTCTGATACAAACCTACGGGAAATTAGAAAGAGGAGAGGAAAATTTGTGAAACAATGACTCCTTGGGGTAGGGACTACGTCGTTTCATTGCTGTTTTCCACCTACAGCCTAATTCAGAGACCAGCCTCTGGCCAGGCGTTGGATCTGATGTCATTCTTGAGTCTTCCTTCCTGGCAATTTGTTCCTGACTTGCCTGTGTGTGTCTGAGACCGTGACTCCAGCAAGGAAACTGACTTTTGCTTGTTCACAGACACAGGACATCTGCTTGTCTTTCAGCTTCATAATTCAAAGAGCCTTGCTTAATTCTTGATGCTTGGGTGTTTTTTCTTTTCTTCTTCTGTGTTGCCAGTTGATGTCTTGTTTTTGCTGCTTTGCTGTCCATTGTCACACACTCGACCGCCTTTCTTCCTGTAAGTTTCACACACCAAGTACTGTGATGAAGGAAGACTGATCGGCGGGTTAACTGTTACAAAGTGAAGGAGCAGGTCCCCAGAGTACCACCAAAATTCTCCACAGAACACACCCACTGCCCACTGGAGACCCTTCGCTGATCCCTGGTCCCTGAAGATGAGACTGAAGATTAACAGGACGGCATGTAGAAGTCCTTTCCAGAAAGCCCATGGGACACAAAGTCCAGGCCAAAATTCCATAAACAGCAGCAAGAAAGCCCCAAAAGGAAATGCTTCAAGAGTGTGAGTTATCGCGATATATTTAAGACCTAAATATTAGTGGAAGTCTCGGGTTCATTCTCTGACTTTTTGATACTGGTAGGGCCAATTTGGACCTAGTAAAAGAATGCTGTCAATTCCATTGTTGTTAATTTGTCAGCTGCAGGTATGTACTGTAGCAATGCCCCATGTGAGGGTAATTTATTGTCTTGGTTACTCTTCTCATTGCTGAGACAAAATGCTCAACACCAGCATTAAAAGAGGAAAGATGTACAGAGCTCACAGCGGTGCATGACTGAGTCCATCATCAGAGGGCTCCAGGGCAGGGTGGTTTGGCAGACGGGCATCACAGAGAAGAAAACAGTTCATGGCAGGCAGAAGATAGTAAAAGCGATAAGCCACAAGTGACAAACAGTGATCCTCTTTCTGTCCCTTACATCCTGTCCAGCCTACTGCCCTTAGGAAGGGTAACATTCACATGCACGGTGGGGCTGCCTTAATTCTACCATCTTACGGTAAGTCAATCCCAGCATCGCATCCTTGATCCCAGCAGCACACACCCTGGATCCAGCCACCTCTGAAGAGCCCTGCCTATGACCACGTGAGGCTCTGGGGGACAACAAGGTACATAGCATGGCATTTATATAAAGTGGAAATTTTATAATATATATTGTGACTCCTTTAAAAATAATTTCCTCAAATTCAAGGCATTAGCCTCAGTTCCACAGCTAAGTAACTTTGTGAACTATCTCTAAGTGTGTCCAGGCGTAGGAAGGCCGTTGCTGCTTATAGGAGGCATCTCACATACCAAATGAACCAGTGCTGCTGTTTATGTTGGAAAGACCAGGGCGATTTCAGGCATTTTTTTGGTCATTATATATATATATATATTTTTTTTTTTTAATTAAGAAGTGTCTTCTGTTTTCATTTGTGTGTGTGTGTGTGTGTGTGTGTGTGTATGTGTCTGTGTATGTGTAAGACAGGATGCTGTTAGCCAATTCAGGCTGGCCTTAAACTCATTATGCAGCCCAAGTAGACCCCGGACTTGTGGCAATCCTCTTGCCCCAGCCTCCTGAGGTAGGCATGTGCCACCACACCTAGCTATGTTTTTATTAATTTTTTTTAAAAATGTATTTATTGACAGCAGCATGCAAATATTTAAGTTCCCTGCTTGTTGTAGTCAGGGGTTGTGCAAAGAACAATTAAAAACAGGACGTGGAATTTATAGTATTATTTTTATGATGGTCACCCAGAGTTAACACAAGAAAATGCAAAGAAATCTATTCACAACACTAAAGACATAGAATATTTAGCCAAGGGCCTGAATCCCACAGCAGTGTCCCACATGAGTCCAGATAAAGACCCAGAGCTCATGACAATGCGTCCCACAAGTCCAACTGGAAGTCCAGAGCCTACAAGAAGGACTCTCGATTGTCTCTTTTATGGATCTGTACTGGGAAGGCCCATAGGTCAGCAGTAGAAGCTAGAAAGTCTATGCCAGCTGGGTGAAGGAGCTGTGCTGGTAGGTTGAGGGTTCTAAGCTGGAGCCGAGATGTCACACTCACAACAAAGACCAAGGCTGTCCTGAAAGCACCACAGCCATCCTCAGCAACATGGAGGCCCTGAGCTTCTCTGACGATAAGCACAGGTGGGTACATGCCAGGAAGCCAGCGTGACGAGTTTATCCTGGAGATTAAGCGGCATACGTCTGCACCTCCGGAACCAGGAAGCAATGCTCGATGTGAGGACCAGAGCTTCTCCAGGAGAACCAACGACTCAAACAGCAACTCGTAGGAGAACCCACAACGCCTCTAATGCCTCCCTTCTTGCTCTCCACACCTCTATTTATGCTGGCAACTTTCCTCAGGTGGGACATCTACGCTCAGCACCATGCTGATGTAATCCAGCTAGTGTTAAGTTGACCACCAGTTTTTAATCCATAACACTGCTTTGCACACATTTTATGAATTGAATTAGCACAGAACCAGGTGTGCCTTATGCAGTGCAATGTGATGCCTGCATCAGGCAGCGAGTCTTCGAGATGGAGGTTCTGTAATAAAACATCCAGTGAATGAACCAGTTGCCATGTTGAGTCATGCTTTTAATTCTTGCAAAATATTAAAGATAATGCTACGAAGTTTTACATTATTAAGTCAGAAGCATCCAAAACTACTTCTTGATCAATGTGCTATGTGAATGTTTCCTATTTTATATGAGTACATGTAGTGCATTCAAATGTGTTTTACATTATGTTTCTCCATTCAAAAAACTAATCTTAAATTTTTGAAGGTTTGAATCAAGCGAGGACTTCAAGAATTCCATCTTCATGAGACTTCCTCTGAATCCAGGCCCCAAAATGTGAAAATTGGGGCATTTGCTTGGGTTCTTACCTCTGTCTCAGTGGCCGGGACTCTGGGAAATAGAGGAATTAAGTAGCAGATGGAAAACTGCCGTCCCTCTTTAGCTCTGACTTTGACATCTTGCTTCTGAGAGAGCTGGTTGTTGGAGGATAAATTCCCCAGTGTCTAACTTTTTTTAGCCTCTTGACAAAGTTATTTTTGTACCAGAAAGTGTGAGACCATCACCTAACTGTACAAAGGCAGGTCCTCTACTCTGCTGCATGTAAGACATTGTTTTTCTCTCCGTTCATCTGGCTCCACAGACAGCTCATTACATTTGCCTGTAGTTGGTGCACAGACTCCTGAAATGTGAAGTAATGTGCCCTCCTGCTAAGGATATGCAGATGCCAGAATGACTGTCATCCTCTCCATCTTCATTCAGTGCAAATCTGCCATGCAAGCATTGTTTTTCTATGGAATAGTCTTCTTCAAGAACTTCCTTCTAAATCAAGGAAAACTTCCTATATAAATTCATTTTGCATTAGATATTAATATCACATATTTTAATGGTTATCAATTTAAGAAAACATTTATTTATGTAAAATCAGCATTTTGTTCATCTAAATTACTAAGATGAATAGGGAGGTCTGTGTAGTAAGTAATGTAAGATACAGTATAGATAAGGTCATACATGTATCATTCTACAGTTTGCTTCTTTTCCATGTGCTGGAATCACATCCCCTGTTTGGACCGTGACTTGCACTTTTCCCACATTTTGCAGATTATCTTATTATTTCTTGAAAGTGTCCTTCAAAGATTTTTAATTTTCTTGAAGTTCAGCCCACCTTTTGTTGTTTTGAATTTTGGTATCATGTCTAAGCATCTTCTACAGGTGATCAGAAAATTTAGCCTTATTTCTGCCAAAAGTTTTACACTTTTTGCCTTTATACTTATGTCTTTAACCATTTCCACTTAACCTTTTGCATGTGATGTGACATGGGTCCACTCCACCTACTCCCGTACGGCTGCCAGCTGTCCCAGCACCAGCCCTTCCAGCACTGTTTCCTGGTGTTGGCACTCCTTTAATAAATCAGCTGCCCCTGGACATGTAGGCTTATGTCTTGGCTCCCACTTGTGTCCCCCGACCTCTGTGTCTGGAGGTACCAGTGCCACACTCACTTGCTCACCAATGCTTCACAGTCAGCTTGGTAATCGTGAGTGTGAGTACTCCTGACTGATCCTTTCGGCAACATCCTTCGGGCTCTGTTGGTCTCTTAGAATCTGCCTGTCAATTTGTAGCAAAAAGTCAGCTGGTATTCCTAGCAAGTACAGTCATAGTGATTGCATTGAATAGGTTAGGATTGCCACAAATTGGGCTAACATTGCCACATTAACAGCATTAAGTCTTCTAATCCTGGGCATGAAATATTTTTTCTACTGACTTAGGTCTTCTTTATTTCTTACAAAACTGTTTTATATCTTTAAGGGAACATAAATTCTTCACTTTATTAACTTATTTCCAAGCTTTTCATTACTTTTGATGCTTATTGTAAATGGAATTATTTTTGTAATTTCACTTTCATGATCATTTATTGGTAGTATTCTAAAACACAACTGATTTTTGCATGTTAATTTTGTCACATGCTATTTTGTTGAACTAATTCATTTTCAGCTTGTGTTTATATATATGTGGAATCATTAGTAATGTCTACTTAAAAGATCTTACTATCTTGAATAGGGATTATTTTACCTCCTTTCCAAATCTGAATGTGCCCCCCCATATTCTTGTCTAATTGTTCTAACTAGAACTACCAGTACTATGTAAAATAGAAGTGATTGAACAAGGCAGCTGTCTTATTTTTTATTTTAGAATAAAATCTGTATTACTGTTAAGATGTTAGTTCTGAGTGTTTCATATATGCCCTCTGTTGTGTTCAGGTAGTTTCATTCTATTTCCTTTGAGTGTTTTTATTATGAGAGTGTTGAATTATATCAGACATATTTTCTGTTTCAGTTGAGTCAGTGATGTGGGTTTTTTTATTCTGTTAATTTGATGTGTTATGCTGATTGATGTTTATTTTGATGCATATTGAATTGCAGAAACAGATCTCACTTGCTAATAGTGTACAAGTCTGATCCGGCCCATGGATCAATCTGTAGGGTGTACCTGGAGAGGGAACGGGGATTAGTAGAGCAGGGGGGAGACAAAGAGAGATTGAAGCAAGTCGAGAGAATCCGATCAAGCCTCGTTTATTCAGGAAGTGATCACATCTTTTATAGGCCAAGGGTGGGCTGGTGGGACCAAGAGGCTATGGGGATGAATACAACAGGGTCATCGTCATGTCCGGGTATGTGACGTAAGCAGGAGAGGATTATGGTTAATGTAGGCAGGTGCATCATATGCCCATAGGAGAGAGGCCGGGAGGCATCAATTGGGCGATCGCGCTGCTCCCTACACAAGTCTTTGAATCACATGCTGCTGAATTCATTTTGCTAGTATTTTGTTGAGGCTTTTATATTCATATTCATACAAGATATTGGTGTATAGTTTTTTTCTGATATCTTTGGTTTTAGTTTCAGAGCAATACTGGCCTCAGAATGATTTGGAATTATTCTTCAATATTTTTGGAAGAGTTTGTAAGCATTAATATTAATTATTTTTTGTGTGTGAATATTTGGCACAATTCCTTAATGAAGCCATGTGGATCTAGACTTTTCTTTGTGGGAAGAATTTTAATAATTGATCCATTTCTTCTCTTGTTATAGGTCTGTTCAGATTGTTTGTTTCACCTAAATCAAGTTCAGAACTTAATGTCTTTCTAGAATCTAGCAATTATAGTGAATATGTGATAGTTTCTCATAATTTTAATTTATTTTTCCATAATGAATATTAATTTTGAACATTCTTTTATATGTTTATAAACAGATATATCTTTTGTGAAATATTTGGTCAAACATCTGTCCCTTTTTCAAATCAGTTGTTCAGCTTCTTTTGGTAATAGTAAAATTTCTGTATTCCAGATAGGGGAGCTTTCTCAGAGTTTTGATATTAGTGTCTTAGGTTTGTGGGCCATTGTTGATTAATTTTTATGTATAATATGAGGTAGGGCTGAGGCTCTTCTTTCTTATTTTTCCAGAGATTAATTTTTATTGAAAAGACTATGCCTTCTTCATGGAACTCACTTTACCACTCAGTCACAAGCCAATTGTTGAGCTGGGGATTTAGCTCAGTGGCGCAGTGCCTGCCTGGCAAGCCCAAGGTCCTGAGCTCAATTTCTGATACAAAAAAAAGAAGAAGAAAGAAAGAAAAGAAACCAAATACTTATGTAAATATGACTCCATTTCTGAGATGTCTCTGTCTTGGAATGCTGTCATTAGGTGCATGTACACTTTATAATCACGTCTCTCTAGCATATTGACCTTGTTCTCGATAGCAATATTTATTGTTTTTTTTTTTTATTTTTAAAGTACATTTACTAGAGACAAAATATGGTCTTGTACTACTGTTTTCACGACCAATCTCTGCATTTTTATTGGGTTGTGTAGTACATTTTTATTCTGTGTCAGCTTGTTAACTTTGTTTCCATGCATTGTATTTTGTTGGTTGATCTAGGAAGCATAATTTGTACCCCTTATTTTCAGTAAGATGTTGAAGCTTTGCACGAGTTTAGTTCTAACTGCATATGCTCAACCTTTGTGCCACCTTTATTATATATGGTACGTATCTCTATCATAAAAATAAGGTTATAGCATTGTAATTCACATTAAAGATTCCTGTCTCCTGGTAAATCGAGAGAAGAAGCCATGTTCGTTTCCCGCTATTACTCATTTCTTCATTCCTCTTTATAACCCAGCTTACTGCCTGGTGTCTGTCAACCTAAGGTATTTCCATTAGCATTTTAAAAATGTAGGCCTGTTAGCAATGAATTCTCTCATGTTTTATTTATGAAAAGTGTTTTGAATTTTATTTTTGAAGAACAAGTTAAATAGACAGAGCCTTCTTACAAAATGTATCTTTCTTCACAGCACTTTGAATATTACTCCAGGGTCTTACTGTCTCCAATATTTTAAAGACAAATTAGCTGTTACTCATATTTCTGTTCTATTTTGGTTGACCTTTAATGTGAAGTTTGGCAGTTTGGTGGTAGTAGTGGTTTTGTTGTTGTTGTTGTTGTTGTTGTTTTGGTTTATTTTTATTTTTTTTTATTTTTTTATTTTTTTGGTTTCTAGTAGTTTAATTATGAGGTCCCTAGGGACAACTTTATTTTCTTGGCATCCCTCAGGTGTTACAGCCCTTAGATGACATTTTTCAGTGAATTTGGGAGGATTTGAATTATTATTTTTTCAGGTGTTTTTCTACTCTTTTTCCACTCTATGTTTGACTTTTGTTCTTATGAAGTATAAAAAAATATTTGTGACATGTAGTTTTAAACTTTGGAAGAATGTTAAAAATCAAAGAAAGAAGTTGTGCAAGGTAGCCCTTGCCTCTAACCTCTGCCCGGAAGTCTGGGCCAGGAGGGTGGTCAGTCCAAACCCAGCATAGGGAATTTAGCAGCACAGTGAGGCTCTGCCTCAAGATAAAACATAAAATGGGGTAGAGATGGAGCTCAGTGCAAAATCCCCAGGCTAAATCCCTATCATGTGAAAATTAATTAATTAAAAAGGGAAATGTCGATGAAACACTAAAATGTCCAAGAAAATTTACCTCCTTATGTATGCACAATGCAGTTGTGGAAAATATTAATATATCTGTCCTCTTTACTATTTTTTTGCAAAATTTATTCCTAGGTGCGTTTCCTCCCTCTGCTATTTATGCCCGGAAAGACTTGCTGCAGCGCTCAACCCACATTGCTACCAAGACCTTCCAAGCTCTTCGCATATTTGTGAACAATGAGCTCAATGAACTCTATACAGGGCTTCAGACGGCTCAGAAGTTCCTGAGACCTGGTGGTCGCCTCGTGGCCATCTCTTTTCACTCGTTAGAGGATCGAATCGTCAAGCGGTTCTTGCTTGGGATAAGCATGACGGAGAGATTTAACCTAAGTGTCAGACAGAAGATAGTAGAAACCTGGGGTTCAGATCCTGAGAGCAAGGAGGAAAAATCGCCTTTAATGTGGGAGATGATACACAAGAAGGTGCTGACTCCGAACCATCAAGAGGTGCAGGAGAACCCCAGAGGGCGCTCGGCCAAGCTCAGAGCAGCCCTCAAGTTGTGAGGAGCTCGGGCTGCTACGCTCCTAGCTCCTCTCATTCCCTTCAGAGAAGGCCTGGACACCGCAGTGCAGCCTGCAGTGTGACGCAATGTGGAGACTGAAGGTCTCTAGCAGGAGGTTTTTTCCTCGGAAAAAATTGCAGAACTTACATGACATGGAGATTTTCCGTAGGAAGCAGCAGCATCTGCAGACTGGAAACCTGCATTTGTCTTTGCATAGTATATGACTTTTGAGATACAGTCCTTTACTTGATGAGGAGATAATAAAATCTGTGTTTGTCTAAATATAAACTCAAGCTGTCAAAGGAAAGAAATTATAATCATATCTGCATGCCCTACATTCTGAATTTAGATGTTCATATTTGCCAAAGACTTTGTGGTTCAAAAAATTAATGATGATCAGAAAATTTCCCTAATTATTAATACTAATTGGTGTAGCTTTCTCAAATATGTGCTCTGTACAAATTTTACTTTTCTGAATTTCACTGTTGAGATTATAGTTCCTTATTTTACTGAGATTTTTCATTATTAGGAGAGCTGTTTTCTCATGGATCACAAAACAAAACCAAAACAAAACCAAATGAAACAAAAATGCAGAATTACCCTAATTGCTATCATAGATAATTGTCTTACAGAACTTATATTTGTGTCTATTTTAATAACTAAAAAAACCTTCAGTAAATAATCTTTTGTTTGAAGCCTTCATTTATAAATGAACTATTCAAAAGAATTCGAAGTCTACAGAAAGTAGAAAACTATCTGATTTATTCAGGATGTTAAAATTAATGTCCCCTTAATATTTTTACTTAAGTAGAGTAGCTGTAATCAAGAGAAAAAGCTTATTCAGAGTAAGTCTATTTGGAAGAGAGTTGTTTACCACATTGATAAGACTGAGCATTAGCGTTTTATGTCTGAAGTATGCTGTTCCAGTTTATTGTCATTCAGCAGGTGCTGGCTTTGTCCCTGAAGAAGCAGAGGTAAGTCCAGCACACGCATACCCTGCCCCAGGGCACCGACAGTGCCTCCTCCTCCTAGGCACTGCAAGGGAGTGGCCAAAGGGTGCGTTCAGGGCATCGGAGGGATCTGATTCATGTAGTGTGACTGCTGACCAGTGTCCGAGCAGGAGTTAGGGACGTGGGAGGGTGCCCAGCTTAGAAGGAGGCGGGCAGAAATCTACAAGCAAAGTGGCGGTAAAGGCTTCAGGCAGCCACTGGACGCAAGCCGAGGACCCTGGAACAGAAGGTCGCTCCCTCCGTGTCTCCAGGAGGAGCATGCCGCGGTGCCACCCGGATTGTGGATTCTCTACTCGAGAGCACTGAAAGAATACGTTTCTACTATTTTGAGCAACCTGGGTTCCCGGTAATTTGTGACTTTAACCTTAGGAAATGAGTACTATGATAGATAAAAGTCTTGAGCAATATGCATGAGAATACTACTTCAGTAAACACAAAGTTGGTTTCAAACTGTTTAACTGCAAAAATATCTTAACCCTTTTTGGTTACCAACCTATGTTGTAGGGTACATAATACACAAGTGAGTTTTACACCATTAACTCTGGAGACCAGTTTCAGGAAATTCAAACCATTCACATAGAAAATAAAAACATTGTTCAATGCATGGGTGGCACTTTTCTGATAAAATATTTCTAAATTTCTGTATTGAATGCATTGGTTTGGTCTGGTCTGGTTTGGATGGGCACTGAGTGTTTAAGACAGGGTCTCTGTGTAGCTGATACTAGCCTGGACCGCACTGTGTAGCATGCTGGCCCAGGCATGCAGGGACCCTGCCCTGCGAGCAGTGCCTTCCGAGTGCTGGGGTTACAGACTTCACCCTGCACAGTGTTGTTGTTCGAAGAGTTAGATGTGAGTTGCTGTACTCTCACTGAAGTTGCTAGGACTTTAAAGAAATAATCCTATCTGAATCTTTGCAGTTTCTTGTAACATATAATTTATGCTTAAATCAACTTGTTTTGAATATTTGTTATGCTGTAATACATATTTCTAAGAGAATGTAAGTATGCCAAGAAGGTTTTTTTGAATTAACTAATATCTCAAATTTCACTTGAAAATATTTTAAAATTTTATTATTTTAGCTTTTGTAGTATGACATATTTCCAGAGAATTTTAAAGAAAATTATTATTTCTAATTTTTATTTTGAAAGTATGATTCTTTATTGTGAGCTTGAAGAAAGTAACTGTAGTATCATTTGAAATTTCGTGTCCAAAAATTAGACTGTTCTTAGTAGGACTTAGTGGTTAAACGTATAAGTGTGTGTGTTTATATTCACTTAATAAGCACGTATTAAAAGCATACTGGGTAGGAAGCCATTAAAAATAACTCTCATTTCTCTTTTAGTGTGCCTTCTGTTTGTCTGTCTCCATTCACACTGGTAAATGAATGTTTATGTGAATAGAGATGATTGTAATGTATGCTTCAACTTAACTCTGCAAAGAGAATTATTAGGTAACATGGGCACAGACTCTGGTGAACCAAACCAAACATTGTAAAAACTGATAAGTGGGGGCTGGGGATTTAACTCAGCGGCATAAGCACCTGCCTTGCAAGGGCACAGTCATGAGTTCGATCTAGGGTACCAATAAAAAAAATAAAAAATAAAACTGATACACATTCACTAAGAACTGCTTCTGGTCAAATTTCCATTTTTCAATATAGCTGTGTTTGTTCTGTTTTTATAATTGTTGCAGTTTTCTAATAGTTGTGTGTGTGTGTGTGTGTGTGTGTGTGTGTGTGTGTGTGTACAACATTCTATGTGATAGGAATTAAAATACAAAAAGAATTTGATGAAGTGCTTGATAAATACAAATTCTATGACAGAAATCTTGATCACAAATTATTTTTCTCAGAACTGCAGTGCTCTGTGCTCAATGTCTAATAGAGTACAGTGTGTAAAAGTCAGTATCTATTTTAAACGTGCTGGATTTTATAATAAACACAGCTATTTTTTATACTATTTTATCCAATTTCTTCTGTTTATGCTACTATTTTCAACTGTTTGGCAACATAAAGGGTGATCTACAGAAATGCTAAGAGCATGTTTAAGTATAACATTCTTCTAAAAGTTTAAAGTATAGATTTTCAAAAGCATGAAAAATTAATTAGGATAATAAGCAACAGTGATTATAGTTACAATGCCTTTATATAAAGTTCTTCACCTTTAGTTTCTTCTCTCACAATCTATCCGAATTATCAGACAGAAAATGAAACAAAATTTAATACTGTGATAGCACTGCCTGCTGGATTCTGCTGTATTCCTGTACATGTCCTACCACTGGCTTTGTCCTCTTAAACACTTGTCTACAATGCTGACCTCAAACAACGGGACACGAGCTGTTCTGATACCTGAGAAACTGTTTTGTTTTCTTTCTTTTTTTTTTTTTTTGTCATCTCTCTCTTTTTTTTTTTTTTAATTTTATCTAAGGAGAAAAAAAAAGCAGAGAAAGGGTACGAGCCACACAGATTTACAGAAAAATAAATAAATAAACAGTAGGAAATCACCAGTCAATGGATTACATATTGTCATCTCAGAAATAACTGTTCAAGTCACAAAACCAAAGCTTGTAAAGTAGGCATTCCAACAATGACACTGCAAACAGTTCTGTCCAATGATCCAACAAAACTCTGATATCATTTTCCATCTTATACACTTAAATATATATGCAGTTATACAGTCCAGAGCACTTTCTTTTCCTCTCTTTTGTACAATGACTACTACACATTTTGGGTTTCATTGCTCCCACGGTTCTTACCACTTTTTTGGAAGAGAATAAAACCAAATGTGACATAACAGAACAGAGTCGGTCAAATCAAAAGGGTGGACATAACAGACAATGCAAAAACATAATACAAGGTGATCAACAATGGTTACCATAATGCCTCCCGCTATCTCTAATAGAATTGCCTACATCATCAGCCATAATAAAATTGAACAAAACAGTAAAGAACAAAACCGACAAAACCAAAACATTGGAGACATTGTAGGTCTTCAAAAGTAGATAAAAGTCAACAAGAATGGGCGTCATAACTGTTTTGTTTTCTTAAACACCATCTCATGCTTTGGCCCGTAATACTTCTCTCCTTTGTGCAGCTCAGGGTTTGTAAATAATTAAGTAATAGGAATCCTAATTTGTTTTTATTATTTTAAAGAAAGAAAAATAACAATAAAACCATTTCTAAACAGATTAGTGGGAGAGTTACAATAATTAATCAATTGTGTATTGTTTTGTAGTAGTTATTCAGAGTAGGAGAAATAGGCATGATATCTAAATAATGTTAGCACAAACTATTCTTTTGAGTGAACTAAAAGAAACTAGCTGTAAAGCTATCTTTCACAAACAAAAAAATTATCCAACTTTTACTCTGAACTGAGAAACATTGTAAATAACAAAATTGGCTGTTGAGTCCAAAAACCATGAGTTTAAATTCCAGAATTCCAGATCTCTTTTGAATATATTTGCTGAATATATGAAACTGGGAATACTGTGTACCGCTGAATTCCTGTTTATTTCAGTTAAAAATGAGATGCTGGTAGTATTTTTGAATGGAGTTTCTATGAAGCAAATAGAAGATAACCAACGTTTATGTGTGAAAGCAGGATGAAATGAGGTGATGATGTGAACCATTCAGCATTACGTTGGGCACAGCAAACACTCACTGGTGCTGGTATTTTGCTGGGAAAGACCTACCAAAATGTAGCTTACATTTCTGAACACTGATTACGGGTGTGTGTGCTTTATTCTGGCAGGTTAAGTGTAATCTCAGCATCACTAGTGGCAATTGATTTAATTATGTTCAGTTTTATTAAGGATTTTTAACCCCATTTTTTCAACACCCTCACTGTTTGCTATACCTTGACAGCTACATGAAATGTACAGTCTTTGTTCTTATGGCATTTTTATTTATAGGAAAACAAGATGGGAGTGAAAAAAAAAAAAAACAGTTGTTCTAGTTATTTGACATTCATTTAGATTAGAAAAGGTATCTTCCTGCATCTCCATATCAGTTAAGTGGGATGACCTATGTGTTTGCTACCATAGGATAATCCAAAATATGATTTTAAAGGGGAAAAGAAATGAGCAATTTGTGGAATATTAAGTGGAAAGTTGTTAGAAAAATATGAAAAAGTTTGCAGGTTTTATACTTTAAAACTAATGAAAACAGCTAAAGGACCAATAAACAGTCTATGTTACTGGCACCTCCAACTTGCTGAGATCTTTACTGAACCTTCAACATCATTCCCACAACTTCATGCTCTGCCCTGTCAGGGCCTCATTTTCTGGCCTCCTTTGAAATCTGGGAGGAAGCCTCTGCTACCTCATAACTTTTGTGTTATGCATGCCTGTAAAAGCAACATCACACAGACAATGTCAGGGTCCTCTGTGAGTGCCTGGATGACCTGACTAGCGTGAAATGAATTCCAGAAAACCAATACACTAGGATGCTCTTCTTGAGCAGGAGTCCAGTGACTCCTCAAGTGAAAGGTGGGTACTTTGCACCCTTGAGCCAACAGTGTGTGGAGTCTTGCTGACTTCTGTTATGGAACATTCACAAGACATCTTTCTTCCTTGTCTTGGTGCAAGGTGCGTGCTTGTGTGTGTGTGATTGTGTGTGTTTTAATGGTGCTAATCCCTTCAGAAACTATACCTCCTTTGACTCGAACTTTATATATGATTTCTTTTGGGCCCAAAATTATTTTTTACATTTTTTTGCTCTGCTGTTTGCTATAAATCTGGATAAGATCAATAAGCATTACTCATGCCACTGGCTGAGTGTTGGGCTGGCTTTAATTTCCCCCACACATTAGTCTACTGCCTTTCATATGACATCATAGGACATGAATGAGACAAGTTCTTTGCCAGAATACCACATGCACAGCCTCTAGTCCATTTTCCAGCACACCTCTTATTCCCATCTGAAAACTCTTGAGGCTTCCCTGTACTATCTCAGTTCCTATCAGCAGTTTGGTCTTCCGCGTTCCTACCAGAATTACCTGCCAATCTGTTTACAGCATTCTAGGGTTTCTCCAGCCAGCTTCTCCAGACTTTTTCAAATTCTTGCCACAAACCATGTTGGGAAGCTTCTGAACCACATGATCAGGTGCAGTCACAGAGACAACCCCACTTTTCCGGCACTCATTTTCTCTATTAGCTCTCATTGCTGAGACACAATACCTAATGCTCACAATTTAGAGAAGAGGGTTGATCTGGTTCTGTGTTCAGGAGGTTCAGTGTACAGTCAGATGGCTTCAAGGCAGAAACATCCAGGGAAGGGTGTGGTGGAGCAAAGATGCTTAATTTATGGCAGCCAGGAAGAACAGCAATATAATACAATCAAAAGGAAGGGGCAAGGAACTGGGTATACTCAGGGTCAGGCTACTGTGACCCATGTAGGTACACTAAAAAATATGCTTTGCTAATCTGTTTGGTGCTTTAGTACACTCAAATTAACATCACAAAACATCACAATGTAGAAATTGAAGCCAAATGGACCCTGAAGAAATGGATACTCTTTCACATCATCTTCATCCTGAAACTTGAATTAAGTTGATCCTGGATGCTAGACTGTCTGTCAAGCCTACTTAAAATCTTTTTTGATAAATAAATCATAGTTCTTAAATTATTCTTCTATGGGGGGCTGGGGATTTAGCTCAGCGGCATAAGCGCCTGCCTTGCAAGTGTGTGGTCGTGAGTGTGGTACCGATAAAAGACAAAAAAAATTATTCCTCTGATTTTTCATATTTAGCGCCATAACTTAGAAAATTATCAATCATAATGCATTCAAATATGATTTTTTGAAACAGAGAAGAATACAAAATAAGAACAGAGCTCTTCCTATGTTCAAGGGAATAAAATAAGGGCTAAAAGCTGCAAACCAGAGACCAGAAATCAACAATTTCCTAGAGACATAAAATTTGTCAAAGTGGAATGAAGATGCTACATAACCCAATATCGATAATGAAACTGAAAAAAATAATTAAAAATGTACCAATAAAGAAAAGCCCAAGTCGTGACAAATTCACTGCTGAATTCTGTAAGAGATTAAGAAGAGATCTAATGTCATTATTCCTTAAACTCTTCAATGAAATTGAAAGGGAATCAGTATGCTCTAGCTCAGTCCTGGAGCAAAATATTATTCTAATACCAAAACCAGAGAAGGACCCAACCAAAAAAGAAGCACAGAACAATCTCCCTAATGAACATAGATGCAAAAACCCTCATTAACATACTGGCAAACTATGCAGTGAATCATCAAGAGAATTATACACTATAAGTGGAATTCATTCCAGGAATGCAGGGATGGTTAACATACACAAATCAATAAATGTAATACATTATATCAACAGAGTCAAAGACAAAAATCATATGATTATCTCAAATGATGCGGAAAAAGCACTTGACAAAGTCCAACACCTATTTGTAATTAAAAACTACAGAAAATTGGAATAGATGATCTTTGTTTCAATCTGATAAAAACCATTTATGAAAAACCAACTGCCAACATCATACTTAATAGACAAAAACGGAAAGCTTTCACTGTAAAATCAGGAACAAGCGATGGTGAGGTCAACTATCACTACTACTATTTAATTTAGTTTTGGAAACATTGTCCAGAGTAATTAGACAAGAAAAAGAAAAAATAAGGAATAAAGATAAGAAAGGAAGAAGTTAAATTATCATTATTTGTAGATGACATGATACTCCATATAGAAGACCCCAAAAACTCCACCAAAAGACTTACAGATTTAACAACCAAATTCAGTAGTGTAGCTGGATACAAAGTCAACACTGAAAACTCAGTAACATTCCTGTACACAAATAACAAGCTGCTGAGAGAGAAAATAAAGAAACAACGTCTTTCAGAATAGTTTTGAAAAAATTAAATACTTAGGAATCAATTAACTAAATGTTTTCTACATTGAAAAGTACAATACTCTGAAAAAGGAGATTGAAGAGGATATCAGAAAATGGAACGATACACTTCCCTCTTGGGTAAGAAGAATCAACATATGTAAAAATGGCCATTCCTCCCAAATTATGAGACAGATTTAATGTAATCCTATCAAAATACCATTGGCATACCTCACAGATTTAGGGAAAACAATCCTAAAATTCATTTGGAAACATACCTAGAATAGCAAAAGCAATTTAGTGCAACAAATGCAAAGCATGAGGTGTCACAGTCCCTGACCTGAACTAGTATTACAGAGCTACTGTGATAAAAACAACATGGTACTGGCAAAGCAACAGACCAGAGGGTCAATGGAACAGATTAGAAAATGCAAAACAACTCCAAATACACTCGCCACCTTATCTTTGACAAAGGTGCCAAACACATTCACTAGAAGAAAGGTAGCCTCTTTAATACATAGTGCTAGAAAAACTGGCTTTCCACGTGCCAGAGACTAAACTAGACCCATGTGCATCAGTGTACACTAAAAATCAAAATGGATCAAGAATTTAAATATTAAAACAGAAACACTAAATCTGCTAGAAGAGAAAGTAGATAGAACTCTTAATGACATAGGTGTAGGTAAAGACAAACTCAGATTGCACAAGAAATACTATAAAGAATCAATAATACTATAAAGAATCAAGAAGAAACAATAACCTGATCTCATCTTATTAAAAAGCTTTTCACAACAAGAGAAATCACCAGCAAAGTGAAAAGATAACCCACAGTGTGGGAAACAATTTTAGCAAGTTGCTCCTCAGACACAGGACTAATGTCTACAACATATAAAGAACTGAAGAAAATCAGGTTCCCTAAATTCCAAGACACAATCCAAAAATGGGGATCGGAAATGAATATACACTTCTCAGATGAAAAAGTATAAATGGTAAATAAATGATTAAAAATGATTAACATCACTGGTCATTCAAGAGATGCAAATTAAAACAACAGAGATTCCAACCTCACTGCAGAATCAATGGCTGTTTTCAAAAAATCAAACGGTAACAAATGTTTGCAGGGGTGTGGGGAAATGGGAACCCTTCTGCACTGTTGATGAGAGTATAGACTGGTGCAATCCCTGTGGAAATGAGTGTGAGTATTCCTCAAAAATTTAGGACTAGAAGTCTCATTTGACCTCGCTACTCTCTTTCTTAGTATCGTCACAAAAGAATTAAAAGCATCATATCCTAGAGATATATATGTTCCCATGTTTATAATGGCACAGTTCGTTATAGCTAAATCTTGGAAAGAATCAACTAATGAATTGATAAAAAGATGTGTTTTTTTTAATATAATGGAGTACTACTCAGACACAAAGAAGATAAACTCAAGATGTTTATTGCTTAATGGATGGACCATGAGACCATACTCTTAAGTGAAATAAATTTGATATACTTGTAAATATTGCATTGTCTTTCTGGTGTGTAAAACAAAGTGTAAATAAGAATCAAATTGTGCAATAGATATTGTGAAATACAGAGAAATTGTTAAAAAATGAGAGGGGAACTGGGGGGAAGGGAAACAAAACTTTGTACATACAAAAAGGGAAGTGTAGTTGAAATAATAGAAAGGAAACTGGAGGGAAAAAGATAAATCAGCGTATATCACGTACCAGTACAAATTGCCTATGATGAATGTGATTATTGTATATACCTAAATTGTACCAATAAACAAATTACCAAAAAACCTCACTAGGTGAGTTAGAGAGTAATTTAGACATAAATAATGAGCTAGGAAATATTTCAAAGGGAAATGTCTTGAATGAAAGATAAAGTGACAAAAGGATAGGAAATACAAATAAAAAGCTTACAAGAGACATAAAAGTTACAATAAGTCTAACTCATGAGGAAATCTGTAAAGAAGACCCAATGATTTAAAAAATTATATCAGTCATATTTGCAGAGAAAATGTTTGAGAAATTCCTAAAAGTAATGAAAGATATAATGCTACAGATCCAAGAAGCCTTGGACATTTTCAGAAGCAGTTAAAAAAAACCTGGAAATCAAAATTAGATATATATGAACAAACAAACAAAGCAAAGAGAAGAGAAGAAAAAAAAGAAAATTAGTACAGATGTAGAACTAAGAGTAAACGACTTGGAATTTTGATTATAAACAGACTACAAAGGTATGGCAATGTAATATTATCAGAACTCACCACAATTATGAAGCTAAAGAGCAGAAAAAAGCATATATTTACTAATTCCCTACTTTCAGAAAACAAGGAATCAATACTGCCAAAATGTGAAAGATAATTTCTTTTAAAATTTGTTCCAATCTTTTTATATTGTAATAAATCATTTCTTAATTTTTATAATGTAAGAGTCTTCTGTATTAAAAAATCAGAAGTTCTTCCATCTTCAATATTTTTCATGTAAATTCAAGTAAAAGTAAATTTTATATTTAAGTTCAAATCATGCTATGAAATGTAATACCATTTTCATCATTTTCTCGTGCTCTATTTATTCTTCTGCCTCTACTGCTACATAGTAGTAGGTAGTCTTTGTTAATGATGCTTAACTCTAGCTTCAGCTATTTGTTGTATTTAGTCATTCTTCCTTGGAAATATCTGTGTTTAACAGTGTTTATAAAATGTATAGATCTATCCCACAAAAACAATGTGGTTTTCTTAGTATCATTATTTACAGCTTTTGGAACAAGGTCTGATGTGTATTTAAATCCTGATGGACACCGAATAGCAGTGTAGCTTTAAAAGTGTAGGCTTCAAAAGTTTAAACTCAGTTTCATTTATCTGAAAAATTGAGATGGTAATATTTCTGTAAATTAAACATAAAACATGTACTATATATAAAACATCATGCATCACATGCAGAAAGCAGTCAATATTTTTGTTGTTACTTTTATTTTAGCCCAGCTATCTTAATTCATCACATAAGCTAACACAGAACATCTCTCTGCTTGCTGCCCTCTGAAATGATGGAGTTTGTGCTGGAAACACCGTGGTACCCTCCACACCTCCTGGAGCTGATGTCCATCTGTGTGGCACTTTTTTTGCAATCTGTCTGTTATTTCATTGCTACCTTTGCCCAAAACTCCCTTGCCTCATTCTTGTCATTTCAGGAGTGGGCTTTGAAGCAGTTGAGGCTGGCCTTGCCTGCAGGTGGCTGCCCCCATCGAGGCCTTTCCTTACTTTAAAAGAACAGAATTGACTTGGGCAGCAGATCTCTTGGACCCACCACAGTGTCTGAAAGATGTAAAACATAAAGCCCTCAGGGCCACATCCTCACTGTGTAAGAATCGGTGAGTCAGCTTTGGAGAGAAAGGCGGGAACTGCAGAACCCTCTGGGAGCAGTCTCCTCTCTTATCTGCATTGATCCTGAACCCCAGCTGTGTCCAGGGCCTTCCCATCTCTTGGCGCAGAGTGAGTTTCTATTATGTGTGTTCAAATCACTAATACATTTAGATTAGGTGATTTTAAGGCTTTTTTTTAATCTCAAAAGTAAATAATTCTCAGTGGTACATTCATCAGCTTTACTTGTTAACTGATTCACTGAAGTAGGCTTTTTCATAATGTTAATAAACTTTTGCAAAATTATTTCACATGTAAAGCTATGCAGTTCACATCCCAGTCCTATGCAGTAAAATCTGATCTTCAAATTTATCTAGGTAGAGGTGACATAAATTTGTCTTAGTCTTGCTAACCATGTTTGATAATATGCTTCTGAATGAGACAGTCTAACTCACAAAACTTTCACCTAAAGGATATCAGATATCTTACATTCTACACAGTACTGATTTTGTAAGAAAAAGAAAATATGTCCTATGTCTGATTCCTATTTACATATATTTTTTAATATTCCGCTTTTCCCTTTTAAACAGCACCATATCTGCTTCTAACTCTTTAAAAATTTATTGCTACATACAGAACCCTTCTAAAGAAGCAAACATGTTCAAGAACCAGCCAGATGGATGTATGGATATATATATATCCATAAAAGGAGTTTTATCTCTCTATACAGATGACATAGATATAGCTATAGATATCTCCTTTTCATGGTAGAGTCTGGTGAGGAGACAGCCATGTGGACCTAGGGCAAATGTGGAACCTATCTAGTTATTCTAGAACCTACCATTACTTCTTTGAAGAAATTCAACACTCACCTTACAACTAGGAAATAATCACCAGCTACTAGGGAAGTTACTGAATTTCAAAATTTCTTTGAAATGTCACATTAACCTGTCTAACTCTCAGTCAGTGCTTTAATGTACCTAACATTTCCTGATGACACCCAGATCTGCAATGCCTTGTATTTCTCTAACGGAAAAATTTGTTTTCTTCAGTGCACAACAAACTGATGGGTGAATCCATGCCGCTGGGGCGCAAGAGAAACGGATCACAGCTGCCAGCTTCTGTGCGATCTATCTTCAGGTCAGCTCAGTTTACGAGCCTCAGATCTGGAAATCCACAGCGCTAGCTTGATATTCAGTCCCTCACTGGGTTGTAACCTTTAAAGCTGTGTTCATCCATTGGTAACCTTTTCTTTTCCGATGTACGCAAGTCTGGCAAAGTCATCGACTTAGCATCTTGCCCCACATCTGCCGAGTGTCTGTGTGCTGGGCACTGAAAGTGAAAGAGTGGAAAGAAAGCATTCACTGCTCTTGAAGAGCACTGTAGAATAAGATGGATACACTTTAAGAAGTTAGAACATAACACAGTCAATTTAGTGATAGAGATTAAAGTGATACGGGAAATTATAAAGCTGCCTTCCAAGCATAACTCGAGTTTATGATGTCACTTGAGTATAACAGCTACACAGTTTTGTGTAGCTTGGTTTCTTAGATGTAATGAGCAGTATGCATCAGGCAGCGTGTCCTGGTGCAAGGACCTGTGGTCTTCCCCGCTCACTCTCACTCTTTGTCCTTGTTGTGCACTGGTAAGTCGTGTGCTTTGACTTCCATGATTCACTGTGCTCAGAATGCTCTCAGCCCTGATTCAATTTCTACAACCTGGGGATGCAGGTCTTCACATTACAAGGATACTAATATTCATGGGTTGGATGACCATCTCACTGGAATTACAAAATAACCTGTCTGAATGCTATTTCTTCCTATCATTTTTGAAGCCATGGTCCCTTTTTAAAAGGACCATTAGAAGTACAGCCTTTTAAAGGAGAAAGCATATATTTTGTATGTAATGTCAAGGAGGCCATGAAAACTCATTGGTCTCTCCTGGGCTCTGCCCTATAATTTCTGTAGAGAAACATCTCTCTGTTCATACTACAATTCCTATGATGCCACAAAGGATAAAGGCCTTTTAACTCATCTGACCCCTTCCTACAGGGGCAGCTCAAGCTCCCTTCACTGTTTAGAGGACTGTATTTTTATATCATTTACTCTGGTCAGTGTTCTAGCGAGGCTATCAATGCCCAAAACAGTTTTGTGGTAGGCACCAAAAAAAAAAGGAAAAGAAAATTTTTTTTCTGAGAACTTAAGAGACTGAATATTCTTGATCACATATTAGTAGAAATATAATGCAAGCCACAGATCTGAGGCATATTGTCACTTAAAAATTTTGAGAAGTCACATTGAAAAAAGTAAAATTAAAAAATACTCTATAAGGGGCTGGGGATTTAGCTCAGCGGCATAAGCACCTGCCTTGCAAGCAGGCGGTCGTGAGTTCGATCCCCGGTACCGATAAAAAGGGAAAAGACAAAAAAAAAAAAAAAAAAAAAGAAAAAAATACTCTATAAACCAATGTATACAAAGCTATTATTTCAATGATCAACATCAAACTAGGATATTTTGTGAGGTTTTGGTTCAGAGGCTTCAAACTCTGGTGTGTACTTCACACTGTAAGCACATCTCATTTTGTCCTGTTTCATTTAAGAACTCAAGTGCTACAGGGTCATGTGGCTTTGTCATAGTTGGGTCACTTTTTCACATTTAAAAAAATTCCTTTCACCGCAGTAACCATCTAACAATACACGAATGAGTATCTAATGCTTTCTAACACAAGAAAGCCGTATGGGAAACATAATCCAGCTTGAAGAAGATGGACAGTATTTAGCTGCGTCGCATGTGGGAGATGGAATTGGTTTCCTGGGGTACAATGCAGTCACCCTGAGACAGATCAAGCTGCATCTTCACATTCTTTTGGAGACCAATAGACATAGCACAGTTCAGCATCTCTACAAACATAAAATAACCCAACAGACCTAGTACCCACATTCAGTATTGTGGAAACCCATACTAACACCCTTTCTAAAATCTCCTCAGGCTCCCCACACCAAGGTTGCTCTTCAGATCAGAATTAAAAGATGAGTGTATCTTCTGGCTGCATCAGTACATCCCTGACCAGGAGGAAGTAGCCACAGCATACAAGAAGCCAGGGACGACATTTATGGTGAAAGATGCTGAAAGAAATTGACTATTTAAAAGGAACAGGAAATTCTTCCCTCCCTACTGCCTTAATCACACACACATGCACACACACACAAATTCCTGTCCTATTTGAGTACTGTAAAACATTTAATGAAATAGTCTTGAACACCAAGTGCCAAAACCACAGCTCATCTGCGGCAGCTATTTTAAAAATACATCTTTTGCGTGATCCCTCAGTAAAGCCATATACACATTTCATTTTTGGAATAACAGTTTTCTTGCAACTGAATGAAAAAAAATCTGCCAAATTCTTTCAGGCACCATTTTTTTCCCCAACTGTGTTTTCAGATGGCATCATTTGGTAGACAAGCATCATCCTTTGAGGAAAGGGCACATTGTTAAGTTTTTTATAGAGCTATACTGAGCACTTTGAATATTTTGCTCAGAGTTAACATCTCTATGCTAGCAGTTAATAAATGTTAATAAGATTTTTAAAATAGTGGGCACAATATTACAGTGTTAATTGCATAGCTCACTGAAAAAATGCAGTGAGTCATATTTTATGGTTGTTTCTCATGCAATTTGGAGAACTTAAAAGAATAAGCACTTGATGAGGAAAAGGGGACTGTAAACCTGAAAAAATGGGTTTAGGAAGATCATTTCCCTTCTATAATAGGGTTTAAAAATCATAGTTAAGAATTCACTAAAGCAACTTGAATTTATGAGATGGATTTATAATCCTTTTTTTTTTTTGTACTGAGGATCGAACTCATGACCTTTCATTTACCAAGCAAGTGCTTAAGCCACTGAGCTAAACCCCCAGCCCTTGGATTCGTAATCTTTTGAACTCAACAAGATCTTGACAGAATCAGTTGCTATTAACTGCTTCCAACCTTTCCAAAACAGAAAATGCTTTGGCAGTTCTTCACCACCAGTTTCTGTCATCAACATTAATCTAGTGAGGAAGTGGGGGAAAGTGTACTCTACCAAATAAAAATAAAATTTATTTCCCCTTTTTTATTAAGGTACGTTCAGTTACAAACCATCTTACATGTGTTCAATGCACAACAACTTGTGAAGCGAAACTCCATGGAGAAGATGGTTATTAGATTTGCATTCACAATTGGACAAGAGACTAAAAGCAGGAGATTAAACCACATTAGTCAACTCGGTAGACTCTCCAGGCTTCAGTTTCTCTGGGCTCAGAACACGGTGCTGAAGAAGGCAGCAGAAAGTGGTCCTTCGTGACCGAGCCCCAACCACGTTTCTGCCTTCTCTGTGCATCACCACCTGCTCCATGCTCCAGTGACTTTGAAGTTTCTTCAGTACCCAGGACTCTTCACCTTCGAAAGTGCCACCTTCATACCTGCAGTGCTTCCTCTCTAGTTTACATGACAACTGTTATGTTTTACAAGGAGTCATCTCCTTTCGTGAGCCTTTTCCTGTACCACTAAGCAGAATATGCACAGCATGCTCCTCTTGCATGTGTGTTTTATACAACCTTGCTCATTTAGTGGTTTGAAGATGGGCTGGATGCTTTTTGGCATGTCCTACCTCGAGGGGCTGTCTAGTTGTTCCTTGCAATTATTATCTGAGCTATGCAACTTTGATCGTACCATGGTACTTACTGTATTCTTTTCATTCTGTACTATCAAGTTTCACATGATGTCTGTGTGTCTATTTTCTCATGTATTTTACCTGGATCCCTTAAGATGGTATCTACCAGGATATGCCACTACTTTTTGTTTTCTTTGTAATTAACAAATATCTTATAGGAGCTGCCGTAAAACTAAAAAATCTCCCTTCTTACTCTGCTTTCATCTGCTTGTTTCTTGCCTGATTAATTCTTACTGTATCTGTTGACCATCAGTGATTTCCTAAAATGGCATCGCCTCCCCAGCATTGGACGCTCTGTAGTTGGGCAGGAGTCTCTTCTCCCCATTTATTTAGCCATTCATTGCCATCTGTGGGGGCGAGTTTATTCAGCAGGTATGGTTGGTGGCACTGTTTGGTAGTGGGAGCCCCTTGAAGTTTATTTCCGTGTGTTCTTGTTCATGTTTCACCCTCCCTTGGGTGTGTTCTTCCTTTGTGTTGTAAAGATTTTCCAGGTTCATCATATTCTTTCCCAAGCCCAAGCCATGAACTGAGTCTTTCTTCAGGGAGCCTGGTTCCTTTCAGTATTTGAAACCAAGATATGAATATTAGGTGCTCATTACCACACAGTTACCAATACTCAGGGCCCTGTCAGCAGGCAGTAGGAACCACACACACACACACACATTTCTATACTGGTGTGTAATGAAAACTATAACATCTACTTCCAATACTGACTGGGCTTATTCCATCTTTATTGGTTCCCTACTATTAGGTCTCTTGCCAAAAGGACCAGTGTGGCTGTCATTTTTCTCAATATATTGTCCGACTTGCTCAGTATCCCAGGGGGTAGTCAACGTTCTGGTGCTGTGAGATCAGTATCCTCTGTGCAAGTGGTTTGTCCTATGCTGAGTGTTCCATGGCATAGGCTCAGCCCCCTACCTGGGCCACCTACCTCATCAGGACAGACTCAGAGCCACCTACCTCATCAGGACAGACCCATGAATAATGTGGAAAAGCAGGTTAAAATGTTAAAGGGACTGAGTTAAGTCACATCTGAAGGTCTCAATATTTTGGGCAGGAATACTCATGGTAGAAGAAAAGATATAACATATTTTTTAAGGAAACACAAGGGGAAGAGACAGAGATACGAATGTCTTTATTCTTTTTAATACACATCAACCTGCTTTAAAAAAAAAAGAAAGCCAATGTCAGGTTTAGAGTATGCAATAGTATCTGTGTTTAAAGTTACCTGATCTTTTTTTCCCTAAGATAAAAATATATACTTTAAACTGCTCAGATTTTAGGTATACAATTCAAGGAATTTTAACAAATAAGTGATACCTCGGTTCATGACCTTGATTCTTTCCATGATTCAAATCACAAACCAAGTTGTATGAGAATCAAATCAAATTCAGTGGTTAGGTTCAATGTTGACCTTATGGGAATGATGTACGCACACTTCAGCAGTTCACTGTACTAATAAATGTCTGCAAGCTGAGGGCCACCACTCTGAGCACCTCTTATAATTGCAGAGGCTAAAGGTAATGTGTTCATCTCATGATACCTTCATAAATTTAGTTTTAAAATAGCTATGCAAGTTTTCCTCTTCATGACTTAGACTTTTTTTGGCAAACTCTTTCTTTCTCTCTGTCTCTCTCTGACTCTGTCTCTCTGTCTCTCTCTCTGTCTCTCTCTAGTTGTAGGATCAGTTGTATAATGTGGAAAAGCAGGTTAAAATGTTAAAGGGACTGAGTTAAGTCACAGCTAAAGGTCTCAATATTTTGGCAGGAATAAGTAGGAAACAGGCTTTTGAACAATGAAACAAGACTGCTATGAAAACAAGATTTAAGCCAAAGTCATCATAGAACTATATCCAGCTCACATTCTGAGGCCTCAGTTTCTGTAGTTCTTCAGATTCAAGATGATGCAAGACCTTCAAGGGAGGCGACCAGAAGCATAAGTGTGGAGACCTATGGAGCTCAGTGAGAACACCAACAAGTGGACTCTACATTTCCATTGTGGCTGCCTTACCCCTTGCCAGGGAGCCATTCTGAGCAGAAGAGCATGGTTTAACCTTGAGGATATGGATTTTGAGGTCATGAGAAACATCTAGGAATATACAAAAAGACAGCAGTATATCACTACTTGGAAAGGCATTCTGTCCACTTTTGATCAATGTGCATCATTGATTTTACTCTAAAACAGTTTAATAATGGTTATAACTGCTGGGTGAAATGTCAAAAGAAGAGAATCCCTGTCTTAGGCCATTTTCTGTTGCTAATGACAGTTCTACAGACTGGGGAACTTAGGAAGAAGAGCTGTTTATTTGGCTCACAGTTCCAGTCCAGGGTTGAGGGGCTGCATGTGATGATGGTCTTGCTGCTGGCTGAAACCCAAAGAGGCACAGGCTGTCACATGATGAACTGGGAGTGTGTGTGTGCTGTCTTCTCCTACTTTTTCTTTTTTATTTTATATAAAATAAAACCAAACAAAATAAAACAGAATAAAGTGAGTCAGAATAGAACAATGAAAGTGATACAAGACTTCAAAACAAGATAATAGGAAATTAACAATGGCTACCATAATGTCTCGTTTTCTTCAAAATAGTGGTCCATACCATCATATGTAATCAAACAATAAAACCAGTAAAAACAAAGCAATGGATGCATTATGGGACTTCAAAACCAGATAACAAGAAATCAATAATGGCTACCACAGTATATCTTATCTTCAAAATAGCTGCCCATATCATCAGTCATAGTAAAATCAAACAAAACAAGGCAGAATAAAACCAAACCTAACAAGACTATGAACACAGGAATTCAATACAAGATAATAAATTAACAATGATTATCACCTTCTCTTTTTAGACACTTCCACCCCTTCACTTTCACAGTATCTACTGTACATTTTGGGTCCCACTAATTCTTTCAGTTTTTTATGCTAGGGAGATAACACAGTGTTCACCCACATGAGTCTGAACCATTTGTCCCATGAGTATAATCTCTGGTTGTATTCATTTACCTACAAGAGCCTCGAGACTATTTTCTTTATAGCTGGGTAACTTTCCATTGTATAAAAACACCGTGTCTTTCTTAGCCATTCTGTGGTTAATGATCAAGCTACCCCTGCTTTGTTCTGGTTTCCTCTCACATGAAACAATTTTTTTCTCTCCTTTTTTTCAGTCTAGGACTTTCCTTTTGAGTTTGATGTGTTTTATGTATACAACATATTATTAATGGATCTTGTTTCTTGATCTACTCTTCCTGTGTTTCTTTTTATTGGAGAATTGAGGCCTTGTGCATTAATGGTTACAACCAGCATGCACTGGCTTATCTCTGCTGTGCCATCCTCCTGCTCCTGGCCTTCCACTTTTCCTTTCATTCAGTTGCCTGTCCTATTTGTCACTCTATTGCTATGTATGGAACCATGATCATCTTTATTTCTCTCTAGGGTATCCTTCAGCACCCTTTGTAAGGGTGGTTTGGTGTTCATGAATTCCTTCAGTTGTTCTTTATCATGGAAGTTTTTTATGTTTCCATCAGTTCTGAAAGATAGTTTTTCAGGGTACATCAATCTAGGTTGGAAGTTGTTTTCTTTCAGGATTTGAAATACTTTACTCCAAGTTCTTCTTGGCTTGATGATTTGTGTTGAGAAATCTGCCTTGATTATGATGGGTTTTCCTTTCTAGGTGATCTGTTTCTTTTCTCTAACAGCCTTTAGAATTCTGTTCTTGTGCTGAACTTCTGGGATCTCTATTATTATAAGTGTGGGTGTAGATTTACTTTGGTTAGGGCTAGTTGGAATTCTGTATGTTGCTTATCTGTATGCCAGGTGCTTTTCCCATGTTTGAGAAGTTTTCCGCTATCACTTCTGTAAGTGGTCTTTTTTTATGTCATTTGTGTTGATTCCCTGCTTTTTCACTGATATCTATTATTCTTAAATTATTTTTCTTTGTGTCATCTTACAGTAGTTGAATTGTTATTTCCTGACTCCATGTTATTTTTAAGAGATCTTTCCTTTCACAGTTGCTAGCTGCAAACCTGTCTTCAAGGTCTGAAAGTCTATCTTCAGTTTCTTTCATGTAGTTTTGCCAGCTGTTGATGAATGTTTTTATTTCCTGAATATCTCTTTGAATCTATTTCATGCATTGTAATTCCTTTCTATATTGTTCATTCAGGGTTTCCACATTTTCCTATGCTCCTCTTTTTTTTTTAAATCTATGTCTTCTTTAGATATGCTCAGTAATTCTTTCATTACATTTGTGATTTCTTCTTTTACCTGAGACATTACTTCTAATCTCATTACTTTTCCAGTCTCATGAAGTTGCTCCTTTACTTCAGTTTCTATCCTTCCGGGGATTTAAGGTGCATGACTTCCATTTTCTTCCATGACTATATCTCCCAGACTCGTTTTGTGTAGGGTGGAGGTCTTACATTGCCTTTTACCCTTTCATCTTTGACATTCTCCTGAGTTCCTCACAAGCCAGTTGTGGGGCCCCAGGCACTTCTCACATTGGCTGCCCCTCCATAGTGTAGGGCAATGGGCCAGGCACCTGGGTTTCTATAAACGCAGGTTCCAAGGAAGGCAATGTGGGATGGGGTGGGCTCCTCCAGGCCTGTGCATTTACACTGAGGCTTCACAGATAGCCATGGGTGCATGATGGTGGGGCTGCTACTTCTCTCGGCCTGTGTGGCTATGCTGGGACTCCTGTGATGGCAGCAGGCATACAGGGGCATGTTTGTCTGATTCTCCCAGCCTATGCAGGCTACCTGCAGGAAGCAAGCATCTCCAATGGTGGCCTGAGGGTACATGGGGTATATCTGGCTGTTTTTCCCTGCCAGTGCTGGTTACCTGAGGGAATCAAGTGTCCTGATGGTGGCAGATGCCCAGAAGCAGGTCTTACTGTTTCTCCCTGCCTGTACTGGCTGCTCACAGGAGGCGAGCCTTCTGATGCTGGTGTGTTGAGGGGTAGGTCTATTTCTCCTTGCCCATGCTGGCTCTCTCCCTCTTCTTATATAGCCATCCACATCAGCCATAGAGGTTCTGCTCTACAGATCTTTCTTATGTCAAAGGGCCTGGCTCTAAAAGACACAGTCAGATTGTGTCTCCAACCTCTCAATACCTCACAATGAGAGCAAACCCCAACACAAGTTTCAGAAGGAACAGACTGTGTTCAGACCTTTGTACCATCCTCTGTCATGGAAAGGCACAAAAGGTAGAATCACTGTGTCAATAGGATGGGCTGTTTACTGAGGTACAAGAGCACACAGCCTTGCATGTGAGTGCAATAAAATGCCAAGTGAGACTTCCTTATCTCGGAACTGTTGTTGAAGACAGTGGGTAAAAGACAGGAGGTGTGGACAAAGCTTCGTGGACTGTGCTATTGGAGCAGGATCTGAGAGGGGAGCCTGCAGGTGAAGAGTGCGCATCAGGACCAGGTTGGCTCCCAGCAGGAGGACTCTACAGAGCTCACGAACGAACCCCTCTGGAGGACAGAATGTGCGCAGAGCCCAGGAAAGGCACCAGGAGCACTCTGTGGATAAGCTATCCCTCCTCCCACACCTTTGTCCTTTCCCTGATGCAACCTAGAGCTACCCAGAGGAACACAGTGGAAGGAGAGAAGATGGGGAGCCACATGCTGAAGTCACTCCCATGATTCAGTCCTCTTTCAGAAGCCTGTTCTGAACAAATGAAGGCAATGGCGAGCATTCTCTATCCAAATCACAATATCATGCAAGGCCAGGTCCTCTTGATCTTTGACTCCACTGTTAGGTTGATTAAATGCCAGAGCCTTGATTTTTCATTGCCAGGAGATAGTAATACTTGACAGGTCTGTGCAAGGATCAAATGAAGGAATGCATGTCCTGGCCCATAAGTGCCCCATGACTTGAATTCTCCATGTGTTTTTTACTATTTTATGCCATCTTTTCCCTTCCCTCTTTTCCTTCCTGACACTAATACTCCAAGCTGTCTCCCACTTCAGGACCTTGCACATGCTCTTCTCTCTCCCTGTAACTCTACGCCTCCAGAACTTTGCTCCTTACCTTTCAGTCAAATGTTACCCTCTCTGGTATTTCCTTTCTTTCTTCCTGCAGGTGCCTCTTCTGAATATTTGATGTTGCATAACCTTGCCTCAGTCTCCCATAGCATTTTTACAACATAATAATTTTACATATTTATTCATTATTTTCCACCCCCCCCCCCCCGACTAGGTCTCAAGATCTTTGAGATCCAATTTTGTCAATCGTGTTGAGCAAAGTAATCAAGGTAGCTAATACAGTGCCTGGCATGCAGTAGAACCTGAATGTTATTTGTTTAATTACTGCCTTGAGCTTTTTATGTATGTAATTCTATGAGGTTAAAAGGAACACTTTAAAATAACAAAAAGTAAAGACCATAGGAGAAGAAATTGCTTGAGCATATTTACATGGAAGCCAAAGAGAAGACAGGAGAAAGACTTCTGCAAAAAAAGATTCCCAAGGCCGGGGTATGTTTAGAAAGAAGCTAAGCCAGCAGCTCTATGGGAGAGGACAGCAGACTGGTTTTCTCTGACCTGAAAGGTGGCTCCTGGTCAGTGCAGTGGCACGAATTCTCTGCTGGTGGAACATATTCAGAGGAACCACACCCCAGCCAAAAACCTGATGTATCACCACTGTTCATCCACAGATGAACTCAGCTTCTTACCCAGCCATAATTTGTTGTCTGCAAATTAATCAGGAATCTGGTGGTCACCCCAGCAGACCTCAAATGTGCCCCTAGAAAGAGGAAGCATCATCTGGCATGGGCATGGGTGGGAAACACAGGTCTAGGGGTGCTGACCCCAGGGCTTCCTGCTTGAGAGGACTGGGCACCTGCAGAGCCATGCTAGGGCTGGACTTCGTGGACGTGTCAGATCCTTGTGGTCCCTAACTCCACCCCGGCTCAGTGTGCACAGAATGGTTCTTACTTCATTTTCTGCTCCTGTTACCAGCAGAAAGACCATTTGTGGTGACTAGAAACTGGCCCTCCAGCCATGTCACCTAAGTTTACAACTGAGGTTTCCCTGTCCTAATTTACAGACTTGATCAAGGCATTAAAACTTATTGCTGTATTAAACATAGTCCTCGTTTAGGAGTCTGGGCCTCAAAACATTAGACTTCTCTCACAAATTCACAATGGAGAAACTGTGAATTTCCATCACTGTGTTGAAAAAATATATTCGAGGAATTTTAAAAGCATAAATTTAATTTAAGCCAGCTTTTTAAAAACACTTGAAGGAAGAATACCATTGACAGAGCCCCATAGTGTTGATGTCTATAATTATTTCTGTGCATTTCTCACAAGTCAGATGCCATCCAAAATCTTACATTCAGTTCTAGAATCCTTCAGTAAAAAAAAAAATTGTAAGAAGGATAGGAATAAGTGTGACTCATCAGAGGGCAAAAGATGGTGAGAAGACCATGAATCTCTATAGTATAAGCAGATTGGGATGTTAATCCAGACAGAGGCCAGAATAGAATGATTCTAATTCCTTCTACAGCTGAAACTAGGACAATGAGTTGAAACTATACAGGGGGAAATTAAGACTCATATTAAGAGGAAAAACTAGATTCACTTTCTGAATGAAGAATTGTCCATCAATGGGGTGAGCACATTCATGAAACAGGGACCTCACCCCCGCTTCCCCAGACAGAACCCCATTTATGGGGCCAGATGTGCATAGTGTTCTGATGTGGAGCATTTGGAGATTAGAAAATGTCCTGCTTGAAAATATCTGTAGGAGCCTGAAGAGTATTCTCTATCATTCAAGGTTCACTGAAAAACAATGTTGAGGAGATGGTGAAGCTAAATCAAAGGTGCATGCTCTTAAAATCTATATTCAAGTAAGATCTAAACAACATTATGCCAGAACATGTCAGTAATGGAGGAAGCCCCCAGCTTATTCCTCCTCTGAGACTGTGACAGTGATATATAATGCAGACAGCCTTGATGAGAGCTCCAGATACCAGCTAAGAAGTCACAGTCCCACACAGCAAGCACAGAACCAAGGAGAGCTATGCTGAAATGGATAACGAAAACCATGTCACCATAAAGCCCTACCCCTCCCCAAGCTGGCATAACTCTGTGTGATCAAAAGAAATTGTCCAAGGCATGACTTCTCTCTCAGGAGAGAAAGGACACATGGAAAAGTGTCTCAGTTGCTGGCTCTGCAGGGGACTGGAAAGGGCTGCTTTCTGGCTTGTCTGACCCATAGTGTTGACAGGGAACTGTCATAATTTAGACATCTGAGGGCAATGACAGAAAAAAAGAAAGCCTGAAAGCCTCTTGCATCATCTGAATCCCTGAAGTGCACAGACAGATACAGAGGGAGGAGGAATTTATGAATTCTAGTAAAAAAAAAAAAAGCCTGCAAACATCTCAAATTGAGAAAAAACATACAAGAACCAGAGAAGGCACATGCCCCAAGGATGTTGGAGATGTTCGCAGAATCTTTTCAGGCTGATTGGATAAGGTTTTACTCTGTACCAACCCTCTGTGAGGAATCAGAGGGGAAAACATGGACCACTCAGGAAAAAAAACCGTGCAGTGGTACCTTGGTTCAGGCACTTAATTCATCCCGTGATTCTGGTTGTAAACTGACTTGGACAAGAACCAAATCAAATTCAGTGATTAGGTTCAGTTTCAAGCTCATGGGAAATTTGATTCAGTTCTCATCCAGTTTGCATTGTGACCATAATCATAGAGAGAACTGTGAACCGAGGTACTGCTGCGTCCCAAAACAGACTACAGAGAAATGAGAAATCTATGTATTATCTGAAAAAGAGTCAAAATAAACATCTTAATGAAACATTGATAGAACATTGATAGAAAAGAACATTGATAGAAAACTAAATGAAATTAGTAAAATGATGTATGATTGAAATAAGACCATTGGCCAGAAAAATACAGTACAGAACCAAACAGAAAGTCTATAGACACAATAACTAAATTGAAAAATTCACTGGAGAGATTCAATGAAAGACTTTGTCAAGAAGTCAGTACATTCAAAAATGGTTCTTTTAAAGTTATAAAACTAGAGTAACAGCAATAAAAATTACAAAAAATAAAATTGAAAGAAAATCCTAAGGTACTTCAGGAATCTCACTGAGCATACCAGTACATGGATTATGACATTTCTTAATAGAGAAGGATGAGAAGTACTAGTGAGCTTATTTGAAGAAATAATGATTGGCAAGTTTCCAGGTCTGAGCAAGGAAATAGACTCAGGGTGCATCTAAAAAAGGCCACACCAAGACATTATGATCAAACTATCAAAAGCCAAAGACAAGGAGAATATTGAAGCAAAAGGGGAAAAGTGACTTATCACATATAAGGGAGTTTCCTTACATTTTCAGCACATTTCTCAACAGAAACATTATGGAGTGGTATGATACATTCAAAGTGCTAAAAAGAATAACTTGCCAACCAAGAATACTATATCTAGCAAAGCAGCATTTTAAAAAGGAAAGCTACATGAATACATTTTTAGCTAAGCAAGCTGATGGAATTCATAAACACCTGCTTTACAAGAAATGCTAAAGGGAGCCCTTGAAGTTAAAATTAAAAGGACGCCAAACAGCAATATTGAAATGTCTGAAAACAGAATGTTGTCTGGTAAAGAGAAAGATATACAGAAATAGAGAATCCAGCAACTCTTTACTGGTGGTCCTTAAATCACTTTTGATTTTGATATGGAATTTAAAATGTAAAATCATAACAAAGCCAAACTTTGTTCATGTATTTAAAATTGTAAATAATAACACAGTGGGGAGGTACAAAGGAATAGAATTTTTATGTGATTAAGTTTTCAGTCCTAAATAGATCATTACAATTATAAAATATTTTATGTGAACACCCATAATAGCCACAAAAAAGTCCATACAAGAGTCTCAAAAGAAAGTGAGAAAGGAATCACAGCATGTCACTACAAAAATATTAACAATATGCAAAGCCAGCAAAAGACGTAAAGGAGGAAAAATGTAATCAAGACGTAGGGAAAACAATTTTTAAAATGCCAAAAGAACTAGATTCCCAAATCAGGAAAACAGAGATAAGTGAATGGATTAAATAAAAGATCTAGCTCTAAATTGTCTACAAGAGGCTCATTTTAGATATAAGGACACACATAACAGAAGATAAAAGGATGGAAAAAGATTTTCCATGCAAATGGTAACCAAAGAGCACAGCAACCACAGTTATATCAGGAAAAATAGACATTAAAACTTCAAAATGCCACACTGAGGAACACTATATATGATGTAACGATCGTTTTCTTGTGGAGCAGCAATGAAAAATCCAGCTGTACCTGCTAGCAGAGTACCCACATGTACAAAAAGTCATCGGTGGAACCGAAGAGAAAAATAAACAGTCACACGATGGTAGTGCAAGTTTTCACTGTCCCACCTTCAATAATGCATTGAACAGACAGATAACCAATAAAGAGAGAGGCTTAAGGCGACATTGTAGACCGGTTAGACTTAGTCACACACACAGAACCTCACATCCGTCAGTGGCAGAATGCACATCTGTCTTCAGGGCAGAGGAAGCATTGTCCGGGATAGATCACATGTTAGGTCGCAAATCTTAACAAACGTAGGAAGGCTGAAACCAGGCAGAGGGCACGTTTTATGACCTAGTGAAATGAAACTAAAAATAGCAATAGGAGACTGGAAAATTCATAAGTGCATGGAAATTAAACATTCTTGTTAACAATCGGTGAGTCAGAAAAGAGAGAATACAGGAAACTGTAAAACATCTTGAGACAAATGCAAATGAAAACACAGCATACCAAAATAATTTGTAAGTGATGAAGCAAGCAGGACTGAAAGGAAAGTTTGTAGTAATAAATGCATTGAAAAGGGGAAAAAATCCTGCTTAAATCAACAACTTAACTTTATATTAGAAAGGGATAGAAAAAATAGAAGAAACTAAATACAAAGTTAGCTACAGAAGGAATGTAATAGACATCAGAATAGAAATAAATGAAATAGAATAAAAATAGATTAAAAAGCAACAAAATTAAGAATTGGTTTTCTGAAAAGAAAAACTTGACAAGTGCTTAGCTAGATTAGAGAAGATTAAAGTAACTAAAATCAGAAATGTAAGAGATATTACAACTAATGCCACCAATATAAAAAGAGTCACGAGAGGCTACCATAAAAATTATGCACCAAAAAATTGAGTAACTTTGAAAAGATGGATAAATTCTTACAAACAGAAACTATAAAGACCTAATCATGAAGGAATTAAAAAAAATTTTGAACAGGTTTATAACCAGTAAAGAGATTGGATCAGTAATAAAAATAAGAACAACAAAAACCCCTTGAGCAGAAGGGCAGATGACTTGGCTAGAGAACACTTCAAAACATTTAAAGAAAAGTAAACACCATTTCTGCCCAAACTCTTCCAAAAATTAATGAAAAGGAAAAACTTCTAAACTCACTTTATGAGGCCAGCATTATTCTCATTGAAATAGTGTGCTTCTGACACAAAGGAAGACATAAACGAGTGGAACAGAGTGGAAAGTCTGAAAGTAGAGCCCCATCTATATGGCCTACATTGCCAAGGTAATAAAGTGACATTACAGAAATAGAACAGTCTGTTTAAAATGCTAGTGCTGAGAAGCTGGATATATATGTACAAGAATGAAGCTGGTCTTTACCTTACATGATGCACATGCTAACTACTATAATTTGATCAATATACATTATTTGGGTGTTAAATTATTATACTGCATCCTATACATATTCACAAATGCTGTGTACACATAAAAAACTGGATTTAAAATCTGAAATTAAAACCCAACATTATATTAGAAAAAAAAAACAGAGAAAAAAGCTTTAAGACATGAGATTTGGGCCAGGAATTTAGCTCAGTGACACAAACATCTGCCTGGCAAGTGCGAGATCATGAGTTCGATCCCTGGTACCAAAAAAAAAAAAAAAAAAAAAAAAAAAAAAAAAAAAAAAAGACATGAAATTTGACAGTTACTTCTTAGATGTAACACTAAAAGCACAAACACTAAAAACAAAACTAGACAAAGGACATTATTTCAAATCCAAAATGTTATGCACAATAAAGGAAATACTCAACAAAGTAAAAAGGCAACCTATGTAATCCAATAAATTATTTCCAAGTCTTATGTATGAAAAGGAATTAATATGAAGAATATATAAAAATCTATAATTCAGCCACAAAATGTAAATAATTAAAAGTGGGACAAAAAACTTGATTAGACATTTCCATAGGAAGATATATAAGTGGCTAACAAGCTTAGGAAAATATGCTTACTATCACTATGATCGGGAGAGTGTAAGTCAAAACCATAATAAGATACCACCTCATGACCATTGGAATGGTCACTATGGGAAATTAGCAGCCTAAATAAATAAAACAATCCCAGAACTAACCTGTGTTGGGAAGCATGGGAAAAAATTGGAAACTGTGCACTTGTGCTGGGAATGTAAAATGGTAGAACCACCATAGGAAACAATACGGAAATTCTTCAAAACACTAAAATAAAATTGCCATGTGATCCAGCAATCTTTATTCTGAGCATGTATTCAAGAGAATTGAAAGCAGGCTCTTGAAGAAATATTTGTATAGCCATATTCCCAGGGTTCCAAAGAGTGGAGCAAACTGTGTCTGTTGATGGAAAATTAGATAAACGTTATACATATGTATGTGTGATATATGTAAAACATACACACATGTGATATATATGATATATATGTCACACACACCCAGAAATAGTGTTCTGTCTTAAAAGTGCAGGAATTCCTACATAAAAATATTGACTCCAACCTTAGTAGTATCACTTGTTGTTCATGCTGTCTGTAGTTCAGGAATTTGCAAGTGGACCAGCTTGCTAGCAGCTCTTCCAGTTAAGTCTCTCCTCCAATATATTAGTTATTTTCTTGTTGCTGGGACAAAATACCTAGCATCTGCAGCCTAATGGAGGAAGTGCTGATTCGGGCTTATGGTTTCTATTTGTTCAGTCAATGGCAGGTTGGCTTTAAGGCAGATGTAATAGCTTGGTAAGGGAAAGCTGCTCAAGCTGCGGCAGCCAGGAGGCAGAGAGAGAGAGAGAGGACGAGCTAGGTGTAGCTTCCAAGTTGTGCCCCCAGAGACCCCTAAATCAGGCTCCAGCTCCAAACTAAGACTTTTGGGGATAGTTTAAATCTAACTCACTGCATCAGCAGGCTCCCTGAGAGTTTCACACATCTGGGCTGGCTTCTTTCAAAGCTAGAAATCCAAGAGACTAAGACAGAAGCTATGATACCTTTGATAACCTAGTCTTGGAACTTATCACCTTAACCTCTGCGGTCCTCTCTTGGTTACCCAGATCTGCCCTGATTCCCTGTGGGCAGGCACCATGCAAGAAGGTGAGCCATAGATGGGAGGATCACTGGGAGGCACTTTGGAGTTTTCCACCTCATTCCTTATCACCTCGACGTTATCGTTCTGGGAGTCCTTCCTTCCATTTCTTTCCCATATTACGTAATTGTTGATTTTCTCTGCTTCTACTATATGTAAAAAAAAAAAAAACAAACATATATTTCCAATTTTGAAAATATCCATACAGTGTGATTTATTACCTGTTTATGTGTCTGACTTTCCTATTAGGCTGAAAACCTTCTTAGTGTTCATACTTTATTATTTTTACGCTTGTATTAGGGTTCTCTAAAAGTACACAACCCATAGAAATACATGTGTAATTATGCAAGGGACACAGAAGATAGGCTCACAGGATCAGAGTCAGCAGCATCCACAACTCTGCAGGATCAAGTGTCCTCCCTGGCCATCTTTTCACTGGAGACCCAGGGCCTGCTCCACCGAGCAAGAAGAAAGCCACACAGCAAGAGGCCTTAAGCACTCAGCACCAGTCCCAGGTCAAACACTGCAAGCACCCTGGAGAGTCACAGGCATAAGTCTACACTGGGAGGGCGAAGAAACTGGAGACGGATGTCCAAAGGTGAGTACAGATGGGAGCTCTTCCAAAATGGTGATACTTCCTTCTTCTTCCCTCTTTAGGCTAGAATCCTCTGGTTGGTGCTGCCTACACTTAGCATGAGTCTTCCCTTCTCAGCTTGCTGTATCCTTCCCTATCCCTCACCCAGGACCTGCTCCTTCTGACCAAACACACCTCTGAGCATGTGACTTTTGGGGGCCCATTTAGGATCTAAACCATGAAAAGCCCTTTAATGAGCAGAGGGAGGAGGGAAAGAAGCAATAAGGGAAGAAAGGAGCAATCTTGAGCGATTAGATTTGGTTGTCACAGGCCATGTGACACATAACAATTTCATTCCTGATAACAGGCGTGTATTTAACCAAGAAAAACATCTTTGTAGGGGCACTGGAATGGAGCAGGAGTTGTTAGGAAATCTTTTCTTTGCCTCAGTGCAAATGCTAAGAAACATGGTGAACGCGGGCATCGTTCACTCTGCGTGTTCTCACAGTCATGTGTGGTCATACTTGGACTTGGTTTTCTCCTCTGTCCTCTTTTTCCTATTTCACTCACATTTCTTGGCTCACCAGCTGGCAGGCGGCGTGGAGTTATAAAAGGAGTGAGGTCTTGGGATGGCAGAGGATAAAAGTTGTCTGCACTAAAACCTTCCGAAAACATGTCACAGATACTTTCAGTTCTAGTCTTCCCCAACCAAGAGGTCCACCGGCACTGGCAATAGTTACATTTCTGTCTCATGATGAGATTCTGCACTGAAGGGGAGCATGCACCTACATGTGTCAGTGAGGCTTCATCTTTCTCGTGAGCCCCCTGGGGCGCCTAGCGCTTGTCCAGTAAGTTCTTACTTTGTTTTCTTACAACTGTTAGCTTGTGCTGACCTAGACCCTGGACTGTGAAAGAGTTATATGATACCTGTTTTTAACTACACATTATGTGTACATACATAATCTAGCCCCTGGAGACTGGCCAGAGGTGGTGGACACAATGCATTACCCAGACTCTTCGCCCCGCCTAGGTAAGGATGCAGCCCTGCTTCCCTTCTGTACTGAATGTTGGTGATGGGTAGCTCAGAGCTGAGTCCCTGTGGAAGGACTCACCAGTGGATATGTTCCCTTTCCTAGGATGGCCACGGTGTAGTGACGCGTCAGATGGAAAGACGCATGTCTGGCCCCTGGCCCTGAGGGCCCCACAGGCCCTGGCTGCTCTGGAGCTCCCAGCAGGGTTGCGGGCTCTTGCTGTGCCTACAACTTCCCCTTTTCCCCCTACACACCCCGCAGGTACTTCCTCCCTCCCTTTTAGGCATTGACCTTGAGATCACTCCAAGGAAACCTCACTGCAAGCTTTTTGATGAATGGCTTGTGACAAGTCACTGTCACTGAGTGTCTGTTACCAGGCAGTCTCAGGAAAATATGCATCACCTTTGTGCTTCATTCTGAAGTTTTTAATGTCTGTGTTGCACAGGAAAACCTAAGATCAGCCAAGAATTTTGGTAGTAAACATGATTAAATAAACAGTAGAAATAGTATATACTTGTTTTAGTATTTATCACCCTTGCCTAGAACTCCATACTGCTGGAATATCAGGTATTAGAACTCAGTATTGATGATAGGCATATGAATTATTTTCAGTATTTTTGGACTTAGGGAATTTTATTCCCTTTTCCTCCTAGCAGCTACTGTAAGAAAGGCAATATAAAATTCTACTTTCATCTTTCTGAAGAAAACTTCAGCCTAATATACTTGTGTTAGGTTTGCATGAGGGGTTTTAATCATTTATCTCTATCTCCCTTATATTGGAATGTGTTAGCTAAAATTTTATAATATCTAATTTTAGACTATAGTAGAAATAGGTATTTAGTAAGTAGTTAATATGGGTTTTATTTGTTATATACCTTTCTCCCTTAACATAAAATTCTATATATTAAAGTATAAAATCTTTCTAATCAGATATCAAAATGCATTTGCTTATTGAAAATGAAATGCCTAAACTAAAAAATGTAAAAGTCTTTATATGTAATTTGCACCAACATTGGATGTGTAAATCCAAGCTAGACATCTGTAATCGCCAAAGCCTTCTGTTAAACCTTTCTTGGTCCAGCATGATCTGAGAGAGAATGACAAATGGGCATGTTTCTTACACTGTTTTGCAAGAAGGTACCTGAACTCAGGAGCTAAATGTTTATGTTCCGCAACGTGGAATGTGAAATTTGCATGAAATTTTAAGATAGAATGTAAGACCAAAAACCTGCTGCAATTAACTGGCTTTGCGTCACCTGGAACTATCCTTCCTTCTTCCTCTTATTAAGCTTTGTTTTGCTCACAGAGTGAGGCTGGAAACACTGCCAACAGGATCATGACTGTGGCACTCTGCTGCGAGAAGGCCGCACCTTAGTGTGACTTCCTCAGCTGTCAGTTTTTGATGACCTACTGTGCATAGCATCTCGTAGAGCAAATTTACCCGCCCCCTTTTTATTCTCTACAGCAGTCATATTCCAAATAAGGCACCTCTGCTTACAGTGCCCAGGGCCACTTTAAGCCTGTTCGTTTTTTGAGGTTGTGATGAAGTTTGACTGCATTTGAAATCATCCGCAGGGAGCAGCCCTCTGACACTTAGGGACACCTCCACTCAGATTGAGCTCCAAAAAGTAGCCTGTTGGCCTCCCTTCTTGATGGCCTCCCAGCTGCTTTCTGAGCAGACAGAGGAGATCTGCCATGGGTTAGGGGGCACAGTTTAAGTGCCAGCTTTGTCAGTGGAGTCTACATTCCTTCCCCATTACTCCTCTTTAAACCTAGAGTTACATGTTTTCTGGACACTTCTGCTTTCAGCCTTCTCGCTCAGCAGACTTCGTGTTTCTTACCCAGATGAGTGTGCATGCAATCAGGGTTTACCTACTGTTGTGCATGGGCGTGGGCATGCTCACAGGAATGAATGTTTGCTGAGCAGCGTGTGCCCCTGTCGTGCTCGCTGACCTCAACCATGCGTGTTGGAAGCGAACATTTTCCCCCAGCCAGCTTCACTCACTGTCAAATTGAACAGAACTGAAAACACTGGAGAGCTGTGACTTGAAGTTTTGCCAACTGCGAGATTTCCATCGGACCAGGGTCAGTGAGTCTATGCAGTAAACATAAAATCTGTGTGTGTGAGTACCTGTCACAGGGAAGTCATTACCAACCGGTGTTTTAAAAATAGCCGTTTTATTAACGCAAAAGATAGACTTTTTATTTGGCATACCCCTCCCTGCCATAAATGACATGCCCAGTGGTAGATGCTGTCAATTTAATTTTGACAAAAATCTCCTGATTTCAGTACGTGTGAAGTGGCCATGTCTAAGGCTTTACCTTAATGAAATGCCCAGGTTAGGGAATCAGCTCCCCTCACTGGAGCTGCTGTTGCTTGCCTAGACCGTGAGTCACTGCTTATGGCTTCCTGTCTGTGAAAGCCTGCTTTGGATATCATTTTGGGGGACATTACCCATAGATGTTCCTCAGGAAGTAATCCATTAACCTATTTTTGCTTAGTCAGTAGATAAGATTTGTCCCATCATTTCCATTTCCCCAAACTTAGAGAAGAAATCTTTCTGGTTTGCTCTCATGTTTATCTTTTATCTTTTTTCCCCCTTTGTTGAACATACTGTCTTGATCTCTGCATTTGTCCTGGGTAATTCTTTTGATGATTTCTGTCTCATGAATTTAGCTTTTTCTACTCTTGTCCATGAAGCTTTTAGCCAGCAGTACCAGGGAAGCCCATAGGAAGCCGCCAGTCCTGCATGGGAGGGTGGGGTACACCCCAGCGCCTTCATTGCCCTCAGACCTGTGCCTGCCCCTTAGGATCCCCAAAGGGAATTCCCATTTAGCTTTGATAAAGGTCTCAGTCCTCATCTAGGCTAAGAGTCTCTGAAAATACCCTGCCCTTGCTAATTCATAAGCTCCAGAGTCCAAATTACTCCTGTCCACAGACACTCCAAAAACAATGCTAAGAAGTCAACACTGTAACAACTTGATTTTATGTTTGGTATGATTTGAGAAAAAATTATAATTCCAAACCATGACACTCTGTAATTGTACTCATGACTGACTTTTTCCTATTGTAAATGGCAGTAAGACAAAAATACCATCCATTTTACCCATCTACTTTCAAAACCCACCCAAGAATACTTCAGTAGTTTCCAGAACTTCTCTGAAATACTCTAGATAAACTAAAAACATTGTGAGCAAACCAGTTTCTCCTCCATGGGCTTCTGCTTTCAGGAACGCTGCATGTGTACAACAACTAACTAAGCCAGGTGGAGGTATAGTCCCCAAGACGACCCTCACCTCAGACCTCAGTTGTGAACATGGATTTGTGACCTCTGCCATAAACTGTGGATTCGGTGGCCTTCTCCTTAGGTTCAGTTAATTTGCCAAAGTAGCTCACAGAATCCAGTGAACCCTGTGTTTGCTGAGTTAGTAATGAGTAATATAACGAAGGGCAAGGATAAGCAGTCCGGGAGAGTCCTAAGTGCAGTTGCCTCCCTGCCCTGGAGCTGGGATGTGCCACTCTCCTGGCAGGTGGGGATGTTAAGCTCTCCAAACCCAGGCTTTGAGTTTGATTGAGGCCACATTCCACAGGCATGACTGGTTCAGTCATTAGCCATCAGTGTCCAATTTCGCCTCCGCCTCTTTCCATTCCTGGCGGTTGTGGCTGAAGGTCCCCAAACCCTATGCCTTGGTTTTTCTGGTGATCAGTTCCATACTGAAGCTCTCAGGGAGCCCAGTCTCTCTACCCTGGAAGTCATTTGTCACTCTAGAGATCTCAAGGGTTGTAGGAGCTGTGTATCAGGAAATGGGGACAGAGACCAAATATGTAATGCACAGTACCACAGTATGTTCTACAGGAAGCCTCCAGGTGGAGTGAGGAGTTCTCTTCTGCCCCGCTGCCCTGAGCTTCCGTCACAACCCTTGTCACTGTGCCTCTCTGAACACCTCTATTTGGACAGAGAGCGATGTGTACTTTCTGGAGGGCTATTATGCAACTTGTTCTTTGAAGATTTCCAGGAAAGTAAGAATGAGGTTCTGTGGAGAGCTTCAACAGGAGGAACAAGTGGTCGTCAGGGCAGAGCAGGTCAGCTCGAAACCACAGGGGCTGCTCGTGAAATCCACTCATTTTCCTCTTGGTAACTACAGCCAGGAGTCACAACCACATTGTGTACAAAGGGTCCCAGACTCAGGTCTCCTACCTGCAGCATGAGTCTCCTAAGCATTCCACGGATGGCTTCTGTGTGGACAGCAAGCACCTGCTGCACGCACCTATGGACCGGTTCAGTGTTGCTGAGAATGAAGGCTCCAAAGGCGGTATAAAAAAGCTAATATAATAAACAAGTTTTACATCAAATTCATGTGTAAAAAATACCTGGTACATGAGCTGCACATATTAAAAATAATTTTCCTATTTGCTTTTCCTTTTTTTCCCTGCAGAACTAAGAATTGAACCCACAGCCTTGTGTATGCTAAGCAAGCCCTCTACCCTTGAGCAGTACATCACATCTTCACTTTTGTTTTTTAAGTATGGCTTGTGTTAATTTTGAAATTATGTGAAGTTCATACTGTATTTCTACAAGGCAGTATTGCTCTGAATAAGTTCTAGATGATGTAAAGACATGGTAGATACAAGAATGAAGCACCTAGTGAGAAAATTTATTTTTTCCTTTCATTCTTCTAAGCCTTCTGATTAGAACAAAAGTAATCCTGGTTTAGTATTAATTTTTCCTCTAATGCTACTTAATTTCTCTTTTCAGCAAAGAGAAAAACTCTGCAAGAATCAGAGCTTTAGAAGACAATAAACTTTAGCTAGAATTTAATTACATTTAATTAGGTTCTCATAATATAGATTCTACTCTTGGCCAACACAGTGGATTCAATCTTTAATCTCTACATATGGCCTGTGAGATGAAATTATTTAGAATTTAATTCCATCTTTGATAATGTTACTGCAACATGAATGTTTTGGTTCCATTTCTTTCACAAAAGATAGAATTCAGGCAAAATTGACCAGCAAGAAGTATGGCAGTCTGGTCCCTCTTGGGTCATCCTAGTTCATTTGGAGGACTGTATCTCAGGGGCTAGGTCAAAGGGCTGGACGTGACTTTCGGAAGAACATGGCAGATAATAGCAGCTATGGAAGCTCTCTGAGATAGCCAGCTTAGAATCCAGGAATGGTGCAGTTTGAGGAGTCCTAAGCAAGGGGAGATATACCCTGCCAACCCAGGAACGAATTAAGCTGAGAGAAACCAACTGGAAATGCAATCCCAGTGCTATAACCAGAACAGATAAAATCTCAGTGCCAAAGCTGGAACCTGCACAATTTGAATTTCCTGCCGCTGCTGCTGTGTCAGAATCAGTACGGCAGGAACAGAGAATTGAAAGCTCTGAGAGCAGGAATCAGCAAATGGAGTTGAGAATGGGACTGGTGAGGAGCCCTGCATCAGCCTGCAGTGAATGAGAGGAACATGGACCCCTGCATAGATAAGGAGGCTCCAACAGAGGACATTCTGGGATGGGGCAGACTAGCTGGAACAGGATGCTGCAGTGACTTTAGTCACATATTCCCCTCTCAAGCAGGATTGGATTGGTGGGGAGCACTTGGCCTGGGTGACGCTGTTGACTAAGACCCCATAGGCTAGCCCAAACCAGGTCCCAGTGCCTGGTGGTGCACCCTAGCAGTGAAGCTTTCAGTAGGTTGAACTGGAGGGGCAGGCCCAGCATAGGCTACCCAGGTCTCCCTAGTACACTGCAGTGGGCAGGAACACCTAACTGGCAGATTCAAACAAACTGTAACCCACAAAGAAAGAAACTGGGCCTCCTGTATACAGTTGTATGGAAAGAACAACAATTATGGAAGAGGGAGCAACAAGAAAGGGTCCTCAGTCCCCAATCCTGAGAACACTGATCCAAGAAAGGTAAATGCAAAGGAGAATGAGGACAGAAAACATGCAATATCAGACACGGCACCAATAGACATAAAGCGATATCTCCGGAGCCTCATAGACGAGTTCAAAAGTGAAGTATTTAATGAAGTAAAACAAGATATAAGTAGATAGTTAGAGAATGCTAAGCACCGCCCAAGAAAAAACAGATGGTGGAATGGAAGAACAGAAAAAAAAGGGGAGAATTGTTTGATGGAGAAAATAGAGAAAACATAGAATACATGAAGTAGGTTAAAAGAGATTACCAGGAAACTAAAAACTCTATTGAAAGCTGGCATAACAGCTTGAAAGAAACTAAGGATACATTATCTGAACTGGAGGACAGATTTGTAATATGGGAGCATGAAATGAAAATCTTCTTAAAAATAACAAGGAAACAAACAGCAATAATACAAAGGCTAGAAAATGATAAGAGGATCTGTAACTTAAGAATTAAGAATGTAAAAGAAGAAGTAGGGACACAAACAAATGAACTACAAAGGCTATTCACAGAAATAATCCAGGAGAATTTCCCTAATTTAGCAAAAGGTAAAGATACTCAGATGTATGAGGCATACAGGACCCCAGCCACCTACAACCCAAACAGAGCTACACCCAGGCATATAATAATCAAAATTCCAGAAATCCAATATAAGAACAGAATATTAAAAGCCATCAGAGACAAGAAACAGATCACTTACAAGGGAACACCCATCAGAATTACAGCAGACTTCTCAGCACAAACCATCAAATCACAAAGTGTGTGTGTGTGTGTGGGGAATAATTCAAGCTTTGAAAGATAATAACCTCCAGCCAAGATTGATATATCCTGCACAACTGTCCCTAGAAATTGATGGAAAAAAAAAAGGTGCTTCCAGGATAAAGAGGAACTAGGGGAATTTGCGACCACCAATTCAACTCTACAGAGAATACTGTAGGACATACTAAAAAAGAAAAATACCAAAACTCCAGAAACAGTGGCAGAGAGGCCACAATGAATGGAGCAGAAAGCGAAATGAAGAAGACAAACTGACAACTAATGACAGAAAAAGAGCTCAACAGAAATGAGGCAGAGAAGGTTGGATGGTAGGAACAGCTATTTTGGAGAAAGCAAGACATCATGATACCTAGTGCTGACTTAATATCATCTTGTTTTGAAGTCCCATCAAGCTTTTGTTCTTCTGTCTCCATCGGTCTTAACATGTTGTATCTTATTGGATTTTATTATATGTGATAATATAAACAAAAACTTTTATAGACAAAGAGATTATACAGAAACCATTGTTCATTTTCTGTTAGTTGATTCTAAATACCCTATAATACTGGCATTCTCTTGAATGGTTTTACATTGTCTTAATATGTTTGATGCTACAGTATACCAAGTTATACTCAAAGATTTCAAGGAAAAAGACACTATGGTAACTACTTTTATGTCAGGATTATCTTGTGGTGAAACACTATTTTGTTTAATGGTTATGTTTTGACCTGCGCTGTTTTGTTGTTATGCCCTCTTTTATCTCAATGTCCTTTTATTATTTACTTTTTTATTTTTATCTTTTTGATTAAGGGAAAATAAATAAAAATAGCAGGATATATTATAGTAACCCACTCTGATTTCCTATTAACTTGATTTGAAATCCTGTATTGCTCGCACCATCTTGTTTTGACTGATTTTCCTCTATTCTGTTTCACTTGATAGTACCAAGTTCGAGAGTATAGGCAACAACTGTGAAGACAATAAGATTCATTATGATGCCCATTCTGGTTGACTATTATCTTCTTTTGAAGTCCTGTAACGTCTCCAATATTTTGGTTTTATTGGTTTTGTTCTTTACTGTTTGGTTCAATTTTATTACAACTGATGATATAGGCAATTCTTTTTAAGATAGCAAGAGGCGTTATGGTAACCATTGTTAATCACCTTGTATTTTGTTTTTACATTATGTATTATGTCCATCCTTTTGATTTGACTGACTCTGTTTTGTTTTGTCATATTTGGTTTTACTCTCTTCAAAACAAGTAATAAGAAACGTGGGAGTAATAAAAACCAAAATGTGTAATTGTCATTGTACAAAAGGAAAGTGCTCTAAGGGATGTAACTGCATGTATCTTTAAGCGTATAAGATAGATAACCATATTACTGAGTTTTTGTTGGATCACTGAACAGAACTGTTTGCAATCTCACTGTTTGAATGTCCACTCTACATATGCTTTAATTTTATAACTTGAACAACTATTTCTAAGATGACAATATGTAATCTATTAACTAGTGATTTCCTACTTTTTATTTTTTCTGAAATTCTGTATAACTTGTACCCTTTTTCTGTTTTTTTCTTTTTCTCCTTAAATAAAATTTAAAAAAAATTTTTAAAAAGTGCTGGACATTACTGGAGTTGAATCTAGAAGGGACTTAGGGAGCATTCTGAGTAGGAGAGCTGAGCAGGAACCAACATGGAAAAAAATGGGATAAGGAACAATGAGGAACTTAAAGCACCTTCCTGAATTATGTCTTCAAAGTCAACCCATATACTAAGCTTTGGTACATGACTGTACATGAATCTGGGTTGGCTATTTGCCAGACCTATGATCCAAGACAAATCACTTACCTTTCTCCAGCTTAGTTTCCTTGTCTGGAAACTTGTGAGCCACAGTGACCTCCCCCCAATGGTTTTGCATGAGGCATAGACTAAAACCTGGGTCAGCATTAAATATCATCATCATTTCATAACCCTGGTGTCACACAGTGGTATTCAGTGAAATATGCATGTAAATGTCAGATTTCAATGAGAATGGGCCAGTAACTTGGGGCTTTGAATGCAGAAACATGGAAAAGACATTATACAACTAAGATTATTCAGGATTGAACTATAGATTTCCCAGTTCTCCCATGCACAGGTTTCCCAAGGATTCCTTTCCATGTACAACCAATCGCAATGCTCCATGTCACGCAACTCTGATGGCACAGAACAATTCCATGGAGATGTTTCTTTTTAATATGACTAATATGTAAGTAATAAGACTAATAATTAAGTCTATCTCAATTTTTGCCAATGATGGAACTTCTGTCTGGTTAATGGCTGTTTTCATAGAACACCAATGGGACACTTTCCTGCAGACTTTTTTATGCCATGACAGAAAGTGCCTTTAAATAAAAGTCTGTCCTCCTCTTTCTCTTTCCCATCTCCTCATCCTCATCCTCTTCACAGTTACTGTAGTCAAAATTTAGACCACTGCTGTTAATTCAAGGATTAGTCTGTAGCTTGTTTTGTCTTGTGTGTCCCTTTTCAAGACCCTGACAAACTTATAAGCAGTATTTTAAAACATTTTTTGAGAGATATAAAAATAGCATTTGAAAATCTATTGAAATCCTGAGGTCTGTCCACTGGTTGAGGCCTCTGTTCTGGTTCCTAGACAACAACTTCTTGCAGGATCCTCATATGGTGAAAGGATCAAGCAGCTCTCTTATGAAGGGCCTGTGCTTCATGACCTCACCCCTTCAAGGTGATTCCTTGTACTGTCACATCATGGATTATGTTCAGCGTGAATTTGGGAGGATACACCCACATTCAAACCACAGCAGACCCCTTGAAGCTTAGGTTCCCCTGGCTAATATCTCTGTTGTGTATAAGAAATAAGTCATAGACCAACCTGAAGCTTCAGGGAGGTTGTAGAAAATGTAGGTGAGCAAGGTCCCTCATCCTTGAGGCACATGTTTCTGTCCGAGGGAAAGACAGGACAAAAGTACACTTAATTTTGAATTGTTGCTGGGAAGTTGAATAACAATTTGTCATCTCTTAAGGGAATAAAAGAACAGAGTATGTAAGGAAGGGTGGAAAGGGCTACATGTGTATACGGATGAAAATACTACATTGAGACTTAATATTTTATAAAATTAATAAGCACTAATAAATATTGGAAAGGAAAAAAGTAAATAATAACTTCCAAATTACTTAACATTTCTAGAATGTTAGCTCTTCCAACCATAAGTGTTTAAGGAAATAATGAAGGAATGCTCTCCTTGTCAAAAAAATTATCTTCCCTTTGATTTAGGTCTTCACAGAAGAGCGCTGCTATTTAAAATGTGATCTTAAACAGAGATTATTGTCACATCAGCATTTAGGATGTGAAAGGTCAATTGTAGACCTGAGGAAGTCTTCTGATATCCATGAATAATACCATGTGCAAATGATTGAAAATGTATGCATATCTAGTTTCAGTCATTCATTGAACAAACATTCACTGTACAATGTGTCAGAGATGCTCAAATCCTGCCACTGTGTTCTAGGTCCTAGGCTGGGACCTCCTCATTGTGTGATAGGACCTCTACAAAAGCATGTCACAGTGAGAGACAATTCACAGTCCAACAGATAGGACTTTAAAAAAAAATCCCTGGGGATTCAACACCAGTCTCATGCATGCTAAGCAAGATCTGTACTACCAAGTTACATCGCAGCCCTCTTAATTTTCTTTTGAGGCAGCGTCTGCCTAAATTGCCCACTCTGGGCCCGAACCTCCATCCTCTATCTCACACTCACAGGTGTTTGGGATTGCAGCTTTGTGCCTCAATGCCTGGCAGTAAACACTGCTTTTATCTAGAGCTACACTACATCTGCAGCTATCTATATCTATCTACATCTATGTACAGCTATCTACATCCGCAAGAGAGAAGTATGGTACTTACAGCATTATCGAGAAGATGTGTAAGAAATTTCAGTTAATAGCAAGAACTTCAAGATATGCAATACTTGCCTTACGATCATTAAACATGATTTATCTTGTTCTGACGTAGTTTTCCATTAGGCCTTAAATGCAATTTATTTTTTCTTAGTTCCTTCAGAGTGCTTCTGTCCAATCTGTTCTACTTTTCTCTCAAGATACTCAGCAGCTCACAAAAGACTTTGTGGTCAAAGAAGTCTGGGAAACGTTCCCTGTAATAGTCTCCTTTGGCTGTGTTAAAAATATGTAAGGCCATTAAAGGCTCTTGGAAAATCTACAGTGAAACATAACAGCGACAAATCTTATTTGACTTTGTGTTTCCCCAAGTCACTCTACCTTGGAATATTTTTCAAATGTTAGAACCCATTACAGTCCCACAAGGTGGATGTTCCGCAGCTCTCACGATGGGTAACTGCTGCAGCTTTATGAGCCTATGCTCATCATTGCAAGGCCTGCTGGAATGACAGAGCAAGTGTTTGTGAAGGGTTGTGGCTTTGGCCTGTCCTCCTCTCGGATGCAGTTACGGAAACTGTATTTGCTAGAGCCAGTTCTTCTGTGTCCATTAGACGAGCTCAGCATCTTGCCAGGTTATTTCTCTCCACAGCCTTCATTCACCATTTCAGCCTCATAAAAGCACCACACCAAAATGATCATATATGGGGGTAATTTTTAAATTTCTGTATAATAGCAAAAATCTGAAAACCATATAATCGCTAATAATAGGGAAATGGATAAGTAAAATACCAACTAAAAATGTTAATTAGCAAAGAAAACCAAATGTTTCCAAGACCATTTAATGATATGAAAAAGCTTATGTAGCATTTTCAGTGGCATATGTAAGATGTAGCGGCACACTGAGAGTATCATAGCATACATGCTATTCTCATACATATACACACACATACATGTATTCCTCCATATTATTATTTTTGTTTTTCCCTTCCTTGTTTTCTTCATGCCCAAAATCCAAGTTTCTCTTTCCTTTAGAAGCTTCTTCTCATTTTACAATACCTATTGTACTCTTTGAATCTTATTTACTACTTCAGTTTCTCACACTAGGCAGACAATACAATGTTTACATATGTTTAATTTCACTTATGCATATGGTCTCTAGTTGCATCCATTTATCTATGAAAGTCTCCAGTTTATCTTTACTGCTGAGTAGGATTCCATTGTATAAAAAGACCACATCTTTTTTATTCATTCCTTGATTAATGTGCATTTGGGTCATTTCCAAGATTTAGCCATTACAAATTGTGCTGCTATAAACATGGGTGCACAAATATCACTGTGGCATCATGCTTTTAATTCTTTGGGGAAGAGATCCAAAGGGGAATAGCTGGGCCAAATAGGACCTCGAATCCTAGTATTTTGAGGAATCTCCACACTGATTTCTAGAGCGGTTACACTAGTCTACACTCCCACCAATAGTAGAACAGAGTTCCTTTTTCTCCCGCAGCAGCCCCTTCAGCATTTGTTATTGGTTGATTTCTTGATAATAGCCATTCTTTCTAGAGTGAGACGGAATCTCAGTGTTGTTTGAATTTGCATCTCTTTAATGACCAGTGATGTTGAACATTTTTTTATGTATTTATTTGCTGTTTATATTTCTTTTTCTGAGATGTGTATATTCATCACAGATGCCCATTTTTGGATTAAGTCTTTAAATTTGAGAGGTTTGATTTTTTTGTGTGTTCTTTATATGTTCTTGATAGTAATCCTTTGTCTGAGGAACAGCTGGCATACATTTTTCCTCATCTTGTGGGTTATCTCTTCACTCTGCTGGTGGTTTGCTGTTAAAGAAAAGCTTTTAATAAGATGAGATCTGCTGAGGATATAGCTCAGTGGTACAGTGCCTGCCAGGCAAGCACAAGCACCTGGGTTTGATTCCTGGCACATACACAGAAAAATGAGATCCCAGTTGTTGATTCTTTGTGATAGTTCCTGTACAACATGGGTTTTACTCATAAAGTCTTTACTACATCAGTGTCTTCAAGAGTTTTGACTATTCTATCTTCTAGTAGATTTAATGTTTCTGTTTTAATATTTAGATCTTCAATCCATTTCAAATCTGTTTAGTGCATGTTGAAAGATACAGGTCCAATTTTAATCTTCAGCATGTCCAAAGCCAGTTTTTCCAGCCCTGCTTATTAAAGAGGCTATCTTTCCTCCAGTGAATGTGTTTGGCACCTTTGTCAAACATAAGGTGGTTTAGTATGTCTGGGATTGTTACAGCATCTCCTAATCTTTTCTGTTGATATTTGGATTTGTTTATTTATTTATTTCTTTGTTTGTTGTGTTATGTTTTTTTCCAGTACTACACTGGCTTTTTAAAAATCACAATAGCTAGAATAATAGAATAATAGAATTAAAGTATAATTTCAAGCCAGGGATTGTGATGCCCCGTGCTTTGCCTTTGATGCCCAGATTTACCTTTGTTACTCTAGGTCTCTTCTGGTTTAGGACTGCTTTCTCTAAGTCTGTGAGATATGCTATTGGAATTTTGATTGGAATTGCATTAAATCTGTGTAACAGTTTCAGAAGTATGGTCATTTTCACTATATGGTTCTTCCTATTTAAGAGCACGGCATCTCTTTCCATTTTGTGATATCCTTTTCAGCCTCCTTTTTCAGAGTATGTAATTTTCAATATAGAGGTCTCATGTCTTTTGTGAAATTGATTCCTAGGTATTTCATTTTTGTTTTGGATATTACAGTGAAAGGTGTTGTTTCAGTAATTTCTCTCTCGGTGAGTTTGTTGTTCTGCTCAGATCTTTATAACTTTTTATTTCTATGAGCCTTTGGCTTAGCCCATTCTTCTTTTTCTAGAAGTTGTTTACTTGCAACTTCTCTGTTATCCTGATAAGGATAGTGACTGCTATATATTTGCCTCTTAGGACTGCTTTCATTGTGTCCCATAAGTTCCAGCATATTGTATTGCTATTATTCAACTGTAAAAACTGTTTAATTTCTTATTTTTACCTGTGACCCACTAGTTATTCAGGAGGGTGCTATACAATTTCCATGTATTTATGAAGCTCTTGTTGTTTCTTTTGCCATTGATTTCCAATTTATTTCACAGTAGTCTGATAATATGCATGGTATAATTTTATCCTTTGCATTTACATAAGCATGTTCTATGAGCTAGTATGTGGTCTGTTTTGGAGAATGTCCCATAAGTACCTGAGAAGAATGTGTCTGATGTAGGGTAGAACACTCTGTAGATGTCTACTAAGTCTATTTGTTCAAAAGTTTGGTTCAGTTCTAATATTTCATTGTTGATTTTTTTCTCTAGTTTATCTGTCTTTTTGTCATAGTGGGTTATTGAAGTCCCCCAACACAGTTGTATTAGTGCTTATTTGCTATTTCATGTCCATTAATAGTTGTTTTATATAGTTGGGTGCCCTGATATTTGTTGCATATATATTTATGACTGTTATCTTTTCCTCTCAGATTGTTCCCTTTACAAAGTTAATGACCTTCTTTATCTCTCTTAATCAGTCTTGGCTTGAAATTCACTTTGTCTGTAAATAGAATAGCTACCCTTGCTTTTTTCCAGGTTTCTGTCACATGGGGTATTGTTTTTCATCCTTTGCCTTTCAGTCTATGAATTTCTTTTTTAATTAAATGTGTTTATTATATCCAGTATATTGTTGGATCTTGTTTCTTGATCTAGTCTGTGTCGTTTGATTGGTGAATTGAGATCATTAACATTGCCAGTCATAACATATGTATTGAATCATTGTTGCTTGTCATGTTATTTTCCTGTTGTTGGCTCCCTTTCAGTCCTGGCCTCATTTGTGTGCCTTGCCTGGTAGATTCCTTCTGTTAGGGTTCATGGAGTTGTGATCCTTGTTATCTCTCTTTAGAAATTTACTTATTTATTTATTTGTTTGTTTATTTAGTACCACAGATCAAACTCATGACCTTGTGCTTTCCAGGCAAGTGCTTGAGCCACTGAGCTAAATCCTGGCTGTTACCTCTTTCTAGAATATTCTTCAAAATATTTTGGAGTGCTGGTTTAGTGGTCATAAATTTCCTCAGATGTTCTTTGTCATGGAAGTTTCTTATTTCTCCAGCAGTTTTAAAAGATTGTTTTGTGGGTTACATCAATTTGTGTTGAAGAATGTTTTCCTTTAGAACTTGAAATACTTCACTCCAACCTCTCCTTGACTTGAGGGTTTGTGTTTAGAAGTCAGCTGTGATTTGGATGGACTTTCCTTTATAGGTGATTTGTTTCTTTTCCCTTACAGCTTTAGGATTCTATTCTTGTATTGAATGCCTGGAATCTTGACTGTGATATGTTTGGCTACATATTTTTTAATCATGTCTAATTGGAGTTCTGTATGCTTCACTTATCTGTATGTAAATATTTTTTTCTATCAGGGAAGTTTTCTGGCATGATATCTGTCAGCAGATTTATATAATTTATGCTATCTCTTTCCTTTTCATTTAAACTCATCAAATTTAAGTTATTCTTAGTGTCATCTAGAAGCTGCTTGATTGATTTCTCATGGTCCCTTGCTGTTTTTAAGAAATAGTTATTCTTTTTTTAATTTAAATTACTTTATTTGTTAATATTAAGAAGAAAAGGTAGAACAAATTTTCACAACAAAATAATGAAAAAGTAACAATTATTGATAAATTACACATCATTATCTTTAGTCACTCAAGTACAAAATATGGGCATAAAAATTTCTTTTTTCTTATAATTTTTTCTTATACTCGCTAGTCCCTTGCTGTTTTTAAGAAATATTTATTCTTATAATTGCTAACTGCAAGTCTGTCTTCTGTATCTGAGATTCTGTCCTCACATTGGCTTAATCTGCTGGGAATACTTTTATCCTCCTGGACATCTTGAATCTGCATTATGGATTCCATTTCTTTCCTATGCTGAGCTTCCATAACTTTCTTAAGATGATCTATTTTTTGCCTGTGTCTGCTCTGGAGTCACTAAGCATGGTCTTCATTGTGGACACCATCCCTAAGTTATTTGAGAAATTATTTCTGATTTGATTTATTCCAGAGCCTCATTCAATTGCTTTGTTGCCACCACTTCAGAGAGGCCCAGTGCAAGGCTTTTGAATTGTCCCACCTTGTTTTCCCCTGGGTTTGTCTTTGGTGAACTGGATGTTGTGGTTTGCATCTTGCTCAAGTGTCTTCTCATTTTCTTCTCTCTCTTTTTTTAATTCCTGGGGTGATGATTGCAAATTTCGAATAGTGGGTTGCTTTATTTAGAACCATGAGGCAATGACTACATGTCCTAGTATCTTGCAGGTGTAGCTGCCTTTTGGGTTTTGAGTTTGTTGGAAAATCCTACCTTCTCAATTTGTCAGAGATGAGAAGTTGCTGTGGGCTATCTCCTTCTTTTTTACCGAACTTTCCCTTTTGACTCTCTCCATGGGCTTCAGTTTGTGCTTCAGATTCTTCCTGGTTCCCACAGACCCACCTTGTCTTCTGCACATTGCTCTGTTTCAGCGTCTGGAAGGTGACTCACTGAGAGGCTCTTTCTTGCTGCTTACTGCTCCACCATCTTGGTGCTATCTCCCCCACAGAATTTTAAATAGGTCAGTGATTTTTGGTGAATTCACTGATCACTTAAATTGTTTTCACCTGGAGGAAAAAACAGCCACCTCTCCATATTTATGTTCTATTTCTTGGTCCTTTTAATCTAGCCTTCTTGCAAGGATAGGTTTTCCATAATTTAGTTCCATTTCATATGATGCCCATGTAACTAGGTGCACTATTGGTTTCAATACTATCAATCAGAATCTATCCATGAAACCACAAACCACAGGAGGGCTTTTCAACAGTAGTGGATTTAATTTAGGGAAATTACTACATTGTTGAGGGGGCAAGTGAGTACAAAGAGTGAGTGGTCAGAAAATCTAAAGTTAAACACCAAGAAAACTTTCAGGAGGCTAAAAAGACAAAAGATGTAAGCAGCTTTGCTGACCAGAGGCAGGGGTCATTTGAGAAGAGCTGGAACTAATAAAGACCTGTTAGGCAATGAAAGAAGCCAGTAAGCTGGAACCATAGAGAGAATTAGCTTTCAGGGAGCCATAGAGTACCTTGGCTTTTTTCCTACCCCATTCAATCTCTTGCTGGTGTCTTGTTTGGCCAAAGTTCAGCCAGGGCACAGCTGATCCAGAAGCCTGGAAAACCACAGTTTGCAGGGCTCCCTACAGGAGAGACTGGATGAAGGGCAAGCATCAGAGTAAAAATGCCCAAGCTTCCAGCCCAGGGCCTCTAGCTATATAGGTGATCTCTAAAGTTAAAGGAATTTTCTCAGAGGTAATATGTCCTTCCAATTATTTAATAACACATTTCAATTGTTCTATAATCCTGATCATTTACTTATTTTTGAGAACTTCACAGAACCATCTGGTAGAGACCATTGAAAACTAGAAGACTATTTTAAAAATAGAAACCATCCAATGTAGCCCTTGCTTGCATCATTATGGATTTTTAGGCCTTTAATGGAAAGATGCCATCAAAATGACTTTTTAAATGTTCGATTTTCCAAGTTTATAAGCCACAGAAAGCTCATCTCCCTGCTAGCATAGACTACTATTGTGATAGGTTCTTAATCTGAAAAACATAATGAAAACAAAATACTTCATGTTGTGAAAGCTATTTGAAGCTTTCATTGCTATAGGACTAGCTCTGAAAGATTCCTTAAGATTCAGAAAATCAAGAATGGTCAAGGAGAACTTAAGTCCTTGAATCCCTTTCTGTACTCTTGGGAATCATGCTACTGGATACTCAAGAAAATGAATATATCCTGAAGTGGATAAAGTGTGCAATTAAATCCCCAAGTTCAGCAGTGTGGCAAAATAATGCTTGGTAAGTTCTTCAAGAGCTTCAATAGCAAGCAAGGGAGAAAATGGTTTCCCATAGCATAAGGGCTGAGAATTTGAAGTACCAAAATGGAAACATTTGAATGACTTTCTAGAAATATTTCCTAATGGAGTCTTAAGTCAGGAGAGCAGAATTGCTTTTCTGGGGGAAGTTGTTACAGCAGAGGTCTTTGAAGCAAATAAAAAGATATCTGAGACTATGTGACCGGGAATATACCCAAGGAGCCAGCCATCGTTAGCTTTTTTCTTTAGTTCTAGGATGAGAAATGGCAATATTGCATTTGCATCATGCTTTTCAGTGTATGCACGCATACTGTGAGCAGGTGAGCTCAGCAAGGTTGAAAGTGTCGTGTTCACGGTGACAGAATGACATGAGTGGGGAGCTGGTCTCCAGCTCCAGCTGTGCCTGCCCGGATGTTCGGTCTTCGTGCATTTTAATTCAGTCATCTGGGAGGGGCCCCCAATCTGAGGTTTGATAACAAGCCCTCCACATGATTCTTAGGGATGTGCAAGTTTCCACTACAGACCAGGCTGCAGGTCTATGGCAGAAAGCTTGTCGTCTGCACCCCACCATCTGCAGTGCTTCGTCCCAGCACTCAGTATGTGAGCCCTTCTCACAAGATTACAGTTCCTACCCTTGTACACGTCAGGTTTCACTGTGATTCACTTTGACAATAAAGTGTGATCCAAAATGATACTCATCACTTTCCAGTGGAAGTTTTTAAAAATACTTATTTATTTTTATTAGTGCTTATTATTATACAGACTAGTGAGTTTCACTTTGACATGTTCATATGTACATGTAGCATGCTTTGATTTCTTCTTTTTCCTTTTTGCCAGTCCTCTTCTTTCTACTTTAACATCATCTCCTTTTTAAATTTTTTTCTAAAGATCCCTGATATGAGAGAAAGCATGCACTACATGACTTTTGGCATCTGGGTTATTCCACTTAAAATGTTGGCCTTTAGTTCCATCCGTTTCTCTGTGAATGACATGATTTTCTTCTCCTTTCCAGCTGAATAACATCCTACTGTGAATATCTGCCACATTTTCATTGTCTGTTTATCAGTTGCTGGGTACTGGTGCCAAACAGAGTTTGGCTATTGTGAGTTGCCCTGCTGCAAACATGGTGGCCGTACAGTACACCAACTTTAATCTTTTGGAAATGTTCTGAGAAGTACTATATCTGGGTAAAATGGTACCTTTATTATTCATTGTTTTAGGAACCTCTGTGCTGATTTCCATAATGGCCATACTAATTTGCATCCTTGTTAACAGTGTAGAAGAATTCTTCCTCCTTCACCAGCACCTATTAATTTTTTTATATTCCTGATGTTAGTCATTCTAACTAGGGCAAGATGGAATTTCAGTGTAGTTTTAATCTGTATTTCTTTGACAGCTAAAGATGTTGACCTTTTTTTTTTTTTTTTGGTATACCTATTGGGAATACAAACTTCTTTGGAGAGGAGTCTCTTCATTTCCATAGTTATTGACTGAATGTTTGTGTGTGTATGTGTTTTTTTTTTTTTTTTGGTGATCTTTCTATATTTTGGTCTTTAAAATGCCCATGTGCACCTATTCTGCAAAATGCACTTAGTTCATCTCTATCTTATACCAGGATCCAAACAGTTCCAGTATGACTGAAATGTGCAAGTCCAAAGTCTCTGCTGAGACTCAAGGCAAACTTACCTGCAAGCCCTTGTAAAAATCAAAAGGAAAGTTAAATACTTTCAACATATAATGGCACAGGGTAAACACTTCCATTTCAAAAGGGAGAAATGCAAGAGTAGAATTGAATAGGATCAAATGAAGATTGAAACCAGCAGAGCTCCATGTCTAGCACCCAGGACAGGTTCTGGCCAGATGTGACCTCCACAGTGCTTGCTTGTGTATAGTTCTGTCCCTATGGTCGCAGCCCAGACAGCTTTCTCGCTTTCCCTGGCAGATATCTACCATCTGCAACTTCCTGGAATGTCCAGTGCACTTTCGCTCCATTGTCGTAACTCTGTGCATTTCCCTCTTAGGAGGACACTGTCTGGCCTCCTGGGTCTGCCACTGAAACGTGGATGGAAGCCTCCATGGCACCCACCCAGCTCTTGCATTCTGCATGCCTGAAAACTAGCACCATGTGGATGGTGCTATGGTCTGCCACCAGCTTGAATATTAGCCTGGACCCTTGGACCATGGCTGCAGAGGGCTCTGCATTCAGGAAAACATTTCTTTAGGTGTCTCAAATTTAGGTCTTTAGGTGATCTCGAATGAGTACAGTACCCTAGAGCTTTCTTTTAAACCAAAGTCTTTCAGAGGAGGTTATCCTTTTACACTCTTGATTCCATAATGGGTGGGGTCTGGCTAACTTCCTGAGATGCCATCCAGGCATCTTTCCTTTTGTCTTGATGCAGAGTACTTGTCTTCTTTCCAGTGGTATTAAAGGAGAGGTTTAATTGGCCCATAGTTTGGTGGGGTTAAATCTGTGGATAGTTGGCTCCAAGACAGAAACAGCACAGTTGAAAGGCGTGTCTGAGGGAAGCTGCTCACCTCACAGCGGGTCAGGAAACAGAGGTGAAAGGGAGGTGCTGGGGATAGGAGTATACCCTTCCTGGTCACATCCCCAGTGACGCACCTCCAGCCAGGCCCCACTTCCTGACAGCACGTTCAGCATTCATCATCAGTGGATGAGTCTGTCCCTGATCACTACACTACACCCAGGAGCCATTCACCCTCCAAAAGCACCACCTCAGAATACATGAGACTTTGGGGAACATTTTAAATCGAAACTGTGAAAATCATTTATGGAAATTTTTCATGTGCCATCTTCTAGGCCCTACCTATTGTCTTCATCTTCTATTCAGGAGTCCAATACAATTGGATGGCAATAATTGTTTTCTTGAGACTCTGACTCAAAAGATTCAAAAGTAATATAATCACACAAAAACGCAGGCTAGTGGATTAGGAGAGTATCTTCTGAAGTTGTCTTTACATACAGTACCTATGATTGCCAGTAAGCAGCAGTGCAGATAACTGAAGCCATAGATTTGTGGGTGGATAATGGTGTGTGTTTGTGTGTGTGTGTGTGTGTGTGTGTGTGTGTGTGTGTTGGGGAAGGGGAAGAACAGTTTACTTACCTAATTTTGTTAAGTTTAAACTAGTATTAGCATAATGATTTTGTGCTTCCTGAGTGTGACTTCCTGGCTAGTAGGGGAAGGTGGCTTGGGTTTAAAATTGGAACATAACCAATGTACAGTAAAATGTCAACTATCTATCTGGAGCATTAAGGAAATGACTTGTTCTGGTTACAAAGTTCACATGTATAAAAATAGGTTCATTTAGACTATTTCTGGTGAACATATTTGAAAATGTATATATATTTCCCTGCTTTATTAAATAGAACATTCTAATTTGATCTTGTCCTGATGACTCAATCATAAATTATTCTAAGGGGCTTTAATGGAGCCGGTGACTGCAGGGCTCTTTGTTTGAAGCTGTGGGAGATCCAGTCTGGAGTCCTGGCATCAAGTTTTCAGAGTTTTTCTGTTCTCTTCATCTGCTCTCAGGCTGCCGGCCGTCACTTTTTGATATTGCTAGTCTGTCTCTCTGATGACCTGCTGCCTCTAGGATTCCTTGAACTCAGAAACCAGACAATCATGCTTGTTAAAGTTGTGCCTAAAATACAAGTAAATTGACTCCAAATGTGAGCCCCAGGAGTCCTCCTGTGAGAAATGGGTGAGAGCTTCACTGTGGCTCCTCTGCTGCTCAGCACCCCATTTTGCTTGCTTGCTTTCTTTCTGTCTCCAAAAGGTGAGATTGTTAGATTACTGGGTTTCCTGCAGGCCAGGAGCTTCTTTTCTTTGGGTCTATTTTGAACAAGATGATAGAATATTTACTGGCTACAGGTGGGATGTCATACTAGATGGAGCTCATGCAGATCCTGGCCAGCGTGCTACCCATTTTTAAAACCTTTTATACTGTTCAGAATGTTCTCCATGGTGGCATTTGCATCTGTCATTCAGATACAACATTAACACTGCATCATTTTTGTAGATGTAATGATTATAAAAAGTCTTAAACTGGCCCTGATGCTAAGGCTAGTTTAATAAAAAGTATCTAAAATTGCTATTATGAAGAAGTCAAAATGTCTAGCCTTTGTCTTCCTAAACATTTGTTCTTTCTTTTTCTAGATTGCATGGTCTCGGGGTGGGGGGGAGATCTGAAATCATCACCACGATTTATTCTATGGTAGGTATGGTAGGTATGGTAGCGACCCACAGTAGGTCACTCTTTATCCCCCTCCCCATTGGTTCTGGGCATCAGGATGGCATGGGGTGAAAGGGTAGATAAGCCATGTGCCTGTGACGAATGCAGGGGGGAGGGAGGCACAGAAGGGCATGAGTTCAACGCAGCAAGGAGTCTTCCAGAGGTAACCTTTTTCTGGAAAGCCCTCACCAAGGCTCTTCAAAGCTGTCTCTTTCTTGTCGGTTACAGACTTTTGCATTCTGTGAGCACCTGGATTGTTAAAATATGCATGATGGTGAAGGAAATGACCCCCACCACCCTGTGCTTCAGGGTGGGCTGTGTTAGTGCCAGGGCAGAGCAGATACCACACTGAGCTGTGAGGTGCTCCTCTCTTCTTGCCCTGACTGATGTGGTACATATGCTTTTGCTTTATCACTGAAGGCTGAGACCTGCAATGTGACTGTGAGTCCAGTGAACATTCCAGGTCTCTTCTGTGCCCTGCTCCTCTGCACAGAGCTGCAGCCTGAGACACTGTGGAGGGCAGGAGAGCAGAGCACATGTGTTTACAGTTACCGTTGTAGCAGTGCGGGGTCGTAAGTGACTTGTTAGAGCTGTAAAAGCCAGGCATGTCGTCTCGGAAGCCAGTGGAGGCTGACTGGCTGGGATGCAAACATAAGAGGCCATACCAAGCATGAAAAGAAACCACCATGAAATGAAAAGCAGCCCTTGTCTCTGTACAATCGGATTCCTGCTGGTAGAGCTGGCCCCTGTAGGCAGACTCACCCTGTCTCAGACGTACCCCTGGGCCTGGGCTCCCTGAAGACTGAGGGGTAGGCGGGCTGCAGGAGGGGCTGGGGCAGGAGGAGAGGAGTTGGTTTCCTCTCCATAACCGTCACATCTGTCCCCTGTCCAGCTATCCCGCCTTTCCACACAAAAGCCAGAGTACTTTCCCAAAATGCACAAGGGTTATGCTACTCACGTCTTTGAATCTTTCCCTAGCCTTGCCCCGAGTCCAGACTCTGAGCACGGCCTCTGGGACCCTGCGCAGACATAACTGGGCCTCTGTTCATTTCTCTTCTTTCTCTCGCCTCTGTTCTCCTGCACACAGCACAGAGCTTCATCAGTAACCACAGGGAGTCATGGCTTTTCTTGCCTCTGAGGCTTTGGACAAGTTCTTTGCCTTTCCCTTCATCCTTTCCTTTAATGACTTCTACTTATTTGTCACAGTCCCCCCAAGAGAGCTCGCCAAGGGAGAACTGGGTTCCAGTGCAGTGAGCCTGTCACCAATGATCCTTTCCTACATCCAAATGCCCTCCTGTGTCCTGACCCTAAAGCCAGACCTGGAGAGGCCACACATCCTTGGGGGTTGGCCACCTGCTCGTGGTTGCTGTGTCTGCATACCTGTCGCCATCTCCATGACCTGCCTGCCCCAAAGTTAGTGATGCTGTGGCCATCTGCCTGGAGAGTCATCTCAGTCCTGCATCCTGCCTTGCTCTGCTGGCCTGTTTTCAGCATGGGGAATCTGCCTCTGGTAGCTGGCCCTATCCTGTTATAGCTAACAAAGCCCTTTGTCCGACACGCTCTTCTGGGTTTTATCTCATAGTCAGAGCATCACTAACAAGCTGTAAGGTCTTAGGGGAAGATAACGCATAGCTTTAAAGACAGCTGAAGAAAATCAAAAGTCAGAAGTGACTTGAATGGTGGGAGTATCCTGCTTATAAGACTTTGAAAAGCAAACACATTAAACAGGGAGAACAAACACTTCTATCCAGCAAGATCTGTCCTGACATCCCAAGAAGAGCCAGCCTGACAGCTTACTGGGCAAAGAGCAGACTGCGTCTCCACAGGGTGCTCATCACAGTATTCCGATTCTCCCCTTCTTAGTAACAGAGGAACCCTTCCATAAACGCCAGGGCCTATAACTGTGGGTGTAGGAAGGGCTCAAACTTTCCACTCAAATCCTCTCTGAGACTTGGTGTCCATCTCCTGAACAGTACCGGTTCACACCACCCAGAGGATTATAGCAGGGACGAGGAAATCCTCAGTTAATCCCTGTGGTCTGACCCGGGCAAAATATGTGGTCAGGGTGGTGACTGGGGATAGCACGCAAAGCACAGACACTGAGTGGAGAAGAGGAGCTGCTGCTGTCCCGCCTCTCACCTCGCCTTCATGACGTGTGGTGGAGAAATCAAGGTCGGCTGTCTGTCTCTCTGAGTACCATACTTGAGTGAGAGGACCAGTGAATTACTGGCTTGATCCTTCACCTGAGCCTGGTAGGCAAACACAACCAGAATGAACGTTCATGTGTGTCCCTTTTCTCTCTCCTTGGACACATGGTGGAGGTGAGAGAAGTTTCTTTGTTCATATTGTCAGTCAAAGGCAAGAGGGAAAATTCTTTCCATCAGTTGCCTGGTAGCTCTGTTCACCTGATGTGGGAAATAGAGACAGTTTTAATGTCCGATTTAGGTCTGAACCTTTCTTCCATTTTCTAGCAGGATGATTTTCACCTAGCGGAGCTCAGCAGGAAGATGGTGTCCACTCCCCCGGCTTTGCTATGAAGGCTGTACCACAGAACACACTCAGCACAAAGGCCCGGTCCAGCGGGTGGGGACGGAATCAACAGATTTCAGGTGTCCTTGCTAATAAGGACCAACGAATATGAAATCCCCCCACTGGGAAGAAGGGGTCCCAGGTTCCCCCATCTGACCACAACCTGGCGGAACATTATTTCTCAGTGCAAATTTCTGCTTTCCCTCTGCCTCTGGATATGCAACACTAATTACTAACTGCACAAATAACTGACTCTTCTGTGTACTGAGGCTGCCAACAGTGATTTGCATGTAATTTGTTTCTAGATTCCACCTTGCTAACTTCTTCCTGCATACAAAGAGGAATCCTCACTTTTCCCATTAGCACAGTGCCTGAAGTCTTCATGCGGCTTCTTCTCATTCTTATCTTCATTTTCTTGGCTCTGCCATAGGAACTACTAACTCTCCTATTCATTTGTTTATTCACTTATTCTTTTATTCATGTACCTCTATCATTCATGGGTTCACTCAGCAAATGCGTATTATATCAGTCATGACAAAACTTTGCTGTTAAGAAGGTGCTGACACGTTCCCAGAAACAGAGGCCAAAGGGACAGCATTTAAGACAGCTTTGAAAGGCCTCAGTTTAACCGGGCTCCACTGTGCCAGAGCTGACCAACGTGAGAGAGTGCAGGCAGAAGTGTTTGTGTTTCTTATGTAAGTTGAGGATAAGACTGTGTATTCCAGAACTGGCATAAAGAGTAAACCAGAATATTAATGAAAGCAAATTAATACACTCCCTGAGATAAAAAATATTCAGTACACATTAACTTTTGTGGTGGTGGCGGTGAAGATGGTGATGATTTTTAATCCACTGGTCCTTCATGGGCCTTAACAGGAACATCACCTAAGCTGGCCTGGAGCCCTTGGAGTTTTAAAGCAAATTAATGAATGGGTTGAGTCACATACGGGGCTCAATTGTCACTTTCCTCATCCACAGCCTCAGCCTAAATCCAGGCAGTCTGGCCTTCTCATGCCTCACAGATTCCTTCTGACACTTCTCCAACACCACCCGGAGTCCCACACTCATCTAGAGTGTGACTTTCATTGAACTGTTATCTAATTATGAAGTGGAAAAGTAGGGAACTGCCTGACTAACAGACACTATCCTTGGGCATGATTCTGCAGTGAAGAGGGTTGTGACAGATGAATCACATGTCTGACCAAGGCTGTTTTCACTGATTCAGATGTTGACTTGTTAATTTCTCATACTAGTGATAGCCTCTCTGCTATTCATCTGTTTATAAATTTATAAATGTTCATCTGGATGAGATTGTATGAATATCATGAAAAAGATGCATCACTCAAGTAGGCTATGACCTTCAAAAGGGAATGTCCTTCAAATTTGACTCAAACTTTGAAAGGGACTTCTCCTGAGACTGGATGCATTCCATCTCTCATGCATTTGTATCAGTTTGCTCTTGCTGTGTAACAAATGAGCCCAAACTTATTGGTCTCTGTCTCCCACAGGTCTGTGGAGCAGCTGAGTGGTCTTTCTGCTCTTAAGCCAGACTTAGCTCGTTTTTCCTGGGCTCTCAGGTGCCATGATCAGCTGGAGAGTAGATGGGCGTGGGCTACTCCAATGGAGATAGGTGAGGGCAGCCAGAGACCTTCTGCTTGTCTCTCATTCTCCCCATGGGCTCTCATGAGAACCCCAGGAATCAAGAGAAGAATGCGGGAATATCTGAGCACATTTTCTAACCTCTGCAGATGTCAAATTTTTCCTCTTGGCCCAAATGAATCACATGATTACACCCAGAAGTAGAAAGGGTCAGGTTAACAAAAGGCATGGTTGTAGGGAGCTTGAGAACCCAGGGCTGCTCCTCCAAATACTTCACCCCAGTCTGCTTCCTGGGCACAAATACTGTCACAGTATCACATGCGAGATGATTCCTCCCCCTTCCCAGCACCTTCAAACTCTCCTCACCCATGGCATCGAGGGTGAGGTGGACAGCATAGTGTCTACATCAGATTCACATCAGGCTCCTCTTGATGCGAAGAGTTGTAAACTGGGGAGAAGCCTGTACCCCCAAACACATGCACAACCCAGTGGTGAAACGGAGGGCCTGTACAGATGTCGCCATTTGGAACCGAGAAGAACAGAAAGCACAGAGCAGGCATGGGCTCACAGGATCTCTGAGTTCCCAGGTGGGCTCTGCCCGCAGGCCCCACTCCAGACTGGGCCTGTCCTCTGGTTGACTTAGTGCCACTCTCCGAGAACATCGCCTGGCCGTGTTCTCCATCATTCTCAACCTGTACGTTGGCACAGTTTCTCTTCCACTGTCCTTGACCTCATCAGAATGGGGCCCTGAAAAACACTCCTGTTTCTTGCCAGCAGAAAATTGAGGGCATGAAGGTCTTTTACAAGTTTGAGACATTCTCTCCAGTCTCTCTCTTTTTCATTTATTTATCTATTGATCTTTTGGCATAGGCTAGCAGAGACATTGCCAGTCCCCTGAAGTTTACAGCCTTGTGGATTTCCTTGAAGGGAACTTGATTTTACCCGCTATGTGGAAAGCCCCACAATCCCTCCCCTGGTGAGCTCTTGTGTGAAGGAGGGAAGTTCTGCTGGGTGCCTTCACAGATCTTGGTAAAAGTCCTCACAGCCACTTTGGAATGGTGTCTATATTCCCGAGCTGTGTTTTCTTACAGACTTTTGCTCCCCAATGGAACTAGAGGTAAAAATAGTTTTATGTTTTCCCTCAGAAAATCATCAACCTTCTATCTTTTCTCTAGTTCTGCTTGGGAACTGCATGGTTTATCCTTTAAACATCTTCTAGAAGGTATCAAACATGGCTGAGAAGAACCACGCAGCACCTTCAGCATTCTGTCGGGAAATCTTACTGCCCAAATCTAAGGTTCCTTAGTAGATTTTGTGTCGTCTTGGCTCTAACAGATGAGTGGTTTTGCCACTGCAGGAGACAGACAGACACCTCTCCAACAGTTTTCTCGCCACCACTCAGGCATCTGCTGGATGCTCTGACCCAAATCCCTGTCACATCTTCTAAGCTGCATTCTACTAGAACTCAAATCTATTGCTAAATTCTGTGTTACTCTGCTTTAATGTGATGCAAATAACTCCAAAACTTAGTGACTTAAAAGAAAAATATATCGTTTCTCTTATATCCATGAACTGGTAACAGATTTTGAAGAACTAAGCCCAGGACGTCACTATTCATGCATGCCCGGTCACCTACCTGATCAGAAGGCAGGCGACAGCTCCAGGATGGCCTTGGTTGGTAAATCTGAGATTCATTCATCTCTTAAAATAGAATCTCTTAAAGTTTCCAAAAAACTGTGTTTTAAAGCTTTCAGGGGTGGTACATGGGCTCAGCAAAAAAGGGTCACGTGTTATTCAGTGACTTCCGCGGTGGTGGAGGGGTGCATCCGCATATGTGCACCATGGCTCTCTTGCTCTCCAAGGTCTTTGAGGGTAATATCAGATCCCTTTATGTATGCTCTCCTAAGACGACAGCTTGCAACTCTCAGGTGCCCAGTAATACTTCACATGGATGAGTGCGTGAGTGGATGAGAGGAGAAAATGCCCTGGCAGGGAGGCTGCCTGGAACCAGGTCTTCAGCCAGGACCCTTTCAGTTCACTCTGTTCGGAGGCTTTTCCTACTTTTTCAACTAATATGGGCCTCTTTGCTTTTACCCCAGGTATCTCTGCAAATGAATAGCACTCTTTACCTGGCTGAATGTTAAAGTTTGCCTCAACTTCTAGCTTGCTCAGATCCTTAGCGTCAGTTAGAAGCAAGCCCACTGTTCCATGTAGCAGTCTCTGTCTTGCCTAATACGGGAGTGAACCGTTTCGGTGTCAGGGACCGCAGCTGTGCTGAAAGCTGCTAGAGTGCATGGTCTGTGTGACATTTGTCTTAACATTCCTCTCGGCAGCCAGTCTGCTGTCTTCCAAGTAGTATATCAGTAAACTCCTGGGATAACTGAGTGAATGAGTGAGGGGGTGAATAAATGAATCAAATTTATGCCATGCAAGGATGTAATGGGTTCCTCTACTTTGTCTACTCTTAGCTGTTACATCAGTGTGTCATGAATGATAGGTGCTCAGTAAATATTTATTAAATAGAAAATGGACATATGAGGAAGTCAATGAATGAGCATAAACCAAATCCAGTTTCACTATTCCTAATTTTAAGAAGCTCCACACTAGATTATGTTAGGAAATTATTTTATGATTAATCTTGATAGTAAGTGACTTATGGTCCAGAAATTCATTTCTATTCCTATCCTAGTTTTGTACTTGCTCGAAGACTCCTCCTCAGATGAGGAGAAAGAGGCGTGGTGCCCATGCTCACAGGAGCCCTGTTTGTGAAGTGACACACTTCCCAGACACATGGGACATGGGATGCCTGCATTTTTCTTGGCCGAGGGGGTTGGTGGGCTGCTCCCAGGAGATGGGAAGGACTGGTGCCTGCATGCTGGCGCAGTGGTGAGGCAGATCCCCAAAGTACCGAGCTTCAGCCCCAAATACCTCCTTTGCACTCAGGCACGCTCCCTGCACTGGAGAACCTGGGAGTTCCAGGCAGCAGTTACCAGACTCTTGTCTGAGCTCCACTTCCTCTCTCTAGAGACATTCTAGCAGGACTGGTAAGGGATGGAGCTGAAGAAACCAACTTATGTCAGCAACTTCCTGTGATTCTGATACTGGAAGTCTGCAGGCTACACTCCTGTGGCTCACACACTAATTGCATGTGTACACATTTATATGAGTGTGTACAGAATGCACACAAACAAAAGCAAACAAGTGTGTCGTGAGGTGTGATGGCTATTGTGATGGGCGCCCGAGTAGGATTCAGAAGCCAGGGAAGGAAAGTCACCTCTAGACCTTTGTTCAGGTTACCATCCTGGGAGGCATCTTCTCCTTCTCAGAAACTTGTGATGTATTCAGGATCCCCGAGGGAACAACTGAAGTCCTGCAAAGGCCTGGGACCTGCATGACGCTCGGTGATTTGGTTAAGGCTACTTCTCTTCTAGACAATTGCAGAGGTGACCGTTGTGTACTGTGTATCCCTGAGAATCTTGCCACTTACCTTGTTGCCAATCATCAGTAAGGAAAGCTCTCAATGCTGGGCATGTGTCTGGGGCACGGGTGGCAGGAATGAGGGGGTTCACTGAAGCAGCTGTGCCTTCCCAGTTCCCAGCCGAGGCGTCTAGGCAGTGTAGAATAACTGACTTTTGTCTGCTGGTTTATGCGCCTAAACTTGAACTTGACAGCACACCGAGTCTCCTACAGCTCTGTGTCTGTGTTCCCTCATTATCCCAGTGGGTGGGCACAGTAGGGGCTGAGGAGAAGAGGTGCTCCCTGGGTACTCAGCCATGCGCCTAACATCACGTAGCCCTGGGCCACTGGAGAGGGGTTTTATAAGCACTATTAACTTTGAGCTCTTTCACTCCTACTGCAATTATCTGTTGGAATTTTATAGGACTGCAGCCATGCCGAGAGGAGGGATTTAATCTTTAAATACTTTCAGCCTAATTGGTTCTCAATTGGAGGCAATGCCCTGGGATTGGAAACCTGCCACACACGAGTGAAGCATGTCGGACAGCCGCCCACCTGTGGAGCTGACAGATCTAAGAGAGTGCTCTGCCCTGGCATCCCTTCTGGCATGTAGTTGGCATATCTGGCTTCAGGTCTGCTTCTGGGGTCTCTATTTGTCAGCTGTGTCCATGTGGGGCAGACGTGGGCAAATCTCTTAGTGACCTTGGCTGGGAGCTTACTAAAGCGGTTGGTGTAAGGACACAGAGAGCCACGACCATGTCTGTTCTCCATGGAGAGCCATGCTGGAACACAATGGGAACCGCTCGTGTTGTCACTGTGCCCTTTCTGCACTCTCAGCCAAATCTATAACCGATCGCTGAATTCGTGTTGCTAAATGCAAAAGCCACAAATGTGTGGAGGAGGAAAATAAAATCCTGAGAAGGAAACTGCTTAAATAAATGATACATCCCTGGGCTTTCTAGCACACAATCACTGCAGTCAAGATTTTGAACATGATTTAGTAATGTGCGAATTTGCTTACAATGAGTAACTAGATAATAACTATAGCATTTAATTTTCTGCCACAAAAGAAAAGCAATAGAATAAATCCCACAACTCGTAATATTAGTTAAGTGTAAGGATCCTGGAATGAGATTATCCTTGTTGAAAGAGGTTAGGTAACTTTCTCAAAGTTACTTGACTGGTGCACAACTTTGAAAAACGGTTGCTCAATCTGATTAAGACCAGTTTTTAATTTATAAAGGGATCATATTCATAAGAGTGCTTCCAGAGTTTCAGCTATCTAGCATAGTATTATATAAAGTGTTAAATTACTGCCTAGCATGTGATAAAAACTCCCTGTCACTGTTACACACCCAGACGTGAGCACAAACTCACTTGCACCCATGCATCACCTTTGTATGCCTTTTCTGTCTCCTGCAGCCTCCGGCAGTGATGCTCAGTGTGTGTGGGGGGAAGGAACGTCCACAGCTGGACTGTCGGGTGACACAGCCACTCCCAGAGGTGGCCACGGACCCCTGGGAATGTGGCTTGGTCAAGATGCATTGTGGGTATAAAAGCACCACGCCCCCAAGCAGGCGAGGTGGCACAGGCCTGCTGTGTCAGCACTCTGGGAGGGCGAGGCAGGACCGTGGTGAATTTAAACCCCTTCTGGGCAACTTGGTGACTAGGCATGATCCTGTCACAAAAGAACACAGCTCAGTGTAAAGAATCTGCTTTAATGTCCAGTATCGTCCCCTCCCCAGTGACGTGGGATCCTAAGACCGTGGAAACATGATTTTGAGGTGTATAGAAAAAAGGTAAAGGATCTCAATGATCCTTAGTGCTGGGTGCTTCTGAGCTATGTCCAGTGCATCATCAGATTTCACCTTTTGGCAAAGGCCAGCAAGCCTTCTGCAGGAGACCGAGTGGGTTACACCAGAAGCTGCCCTGCGGCCTCTCCCCACCTGCCCTTGCAGTTTTACCGCCCGAGAGCTCTGTGTGTATCCCGCTGTCACCTTAAATGCACCCTGCCCTGAACCATACTTCATTTCCTCCCCAGCTCTTGCCTGTTTCTGATTTTCCTGTTTCTGTTCTATTCTTGCTGCCCAGGACCTCGCTACCATCCGCTTGCACGGCATCCATGGACTTTCCTCCTGGGCTTCTCCCGCTACTCCACTCCATCTCCTCTGCACCCTGAACCCAAGTGCCTCTTGCTAAACTATCATTTATTTTTAACAATTACATCGTTTACAAAAAACATTCAGCAGCATCTATTTTCCTGTAAGATAAAACCTACATTGGCTCGCTTGGTACTTGGGGTTTCCCGCCAACCCGCCATCCCTCTAACTTGTTAGCTCAGTTTCCTAGCCTCAAAAATACTAATTGCTTTCTGTCCCCCGCGTAACTCTCAGAAGGTGATAGAAACATATTAAAGGAAAATGAGGGTTCGCTTTTTTTAAAGGTTGGAATAAGGGAAGAGGTCTTACTTTTGTACAGTTAGAAGCTGTTACGCCTTTCAGATAATTCAACTTTTCTTTAGCTTCCTCGGGGAAGACCAGAGGCTGTTCTCTAAGCGGGGTGGGGAGGGAGAGGGTAGAGAAGGTGTTAGAGCTGAGTTGCAGGAGCCACTTAACAATTTCTCAAGCCTATTGGATTTTTTTACAGATCACTCACTGCACAAAGGTAATGCTTCAGGCTCAGTTTTTTGGGAATTTGCTCTGGGCTATTTTTCCAGGAAAGAAGAGGTTTTGAGATCTCCCTTCAAAGGATCAACTCATGGGAAAGTACAGAAGACACACAAGACTTCCCAAGGCACCCCAGCAGCTCATTTGGAGGCCTGGCACCTGTGGGGTCTTGTGATTTCTAATTAGCCTCCTTAGACATCAGCCCATGAAATGATCTCAGGACCAAAGGGCAGGCAACACTGTGCCCACTTTGGAGAGAACCTGAACACAGACTTAGCTGATGTTTTAAAAGAATGCAAAGCTGCATTTTGATGTTAGTTTCTAATATCACTTTGCATTTGCAAAGTACAAACATCAGTCACGGCCTTAGCTGAAGTCTTGACCTGTGGAATATATCTTTTCAGGTCTAACTTTAAAAATCAATTTTTTACTTGCAGAGTTAAGTTTTCCTGGGAAATCCATGGCAAAGTTTCCACTATGTACCCTCTTCGAATATTATTTACATTGGCTTTTGTTTGAAAGAAAAATAATATCCTGCTAATTCTTACCTTTACAATTCAAAGAAGTTTGACATATGCGGTAATCCACCCTTCATTTCTAAATGTTTATTTTTTATTATAAAAGTAATGAATGTTCATTACAGTAATATTGGGAAATGTGGAAATGTGAAAAATTGGAATTTATCATTATTTTTGTGGAAGTGTTATTTGCGTACTTCATCAAATGCAGAGTTCTGAAGGGTACAGTGTGTTGGGTTTAGCAAAGCCCTTAGGCCTGCCTGACCCACACCCTAGTCACTTGGGAGGGACAGGACATCTCTGCCCTGGCCCTGAGGCTCCTTTCCTGTGTCTCCATCCTCCCTTCCCTGGGGAGCTTATTGGAAGGGTCTGGTAACAAGTTCTCTCAGGGCAATGGCTGCTGCTGCTCTGGCCTCTTCATCTGTCTCCTCGCAGGCCCCTCCTTGAGCTGTGCTCTCTCTCATCCTTCCTTTCACCTCTCTGACTACGACTTCACTGCGGTTCTGCCTTCCCAGCCTCTGATTGAATGAGGTTCCCACTTGGTCCTTTTCTGCCTCTCTCCACCTGCTCTCGGTAGGAAATTCGTCAAGCTGTGTGGCTTCCACGTCATCACTGGGCAGAAAGCCTGAGAATGTCTTCATGACACTGACCTGACCTGGGACCCTGGCCTGACCTGGTGACCCTGTCCTGTCCTGTGATCCTGGCCTACCCTATGTCCCTGGCCTGTCATATGACCCTGGCTTGTCCTGTATCCTGGCCTGACCTATGACCCTGGCCTGACCTGTGATCCTGGCCTGTCCTATGTCCCTGGCCTGTCCTATGACCCTGGCCTGTCCTATGACCCTGGCCTGACCTATGAACCTGGTCTGTCCTGTGACCCTGTCCTGTCCTGTGACCCTGGCTTGTCCTGTATCCTGGCCTGACCTATGACCCTGGCCTGTCCTATGACCCTGGCCTGTCCTATGTCCCTGGCCTGGCCTATGACCCTGGCCTGTCCTATGACCCTGGTCTGTCCTGTGACCCTGTCCTGTCCTATGACCCTGGCCTGACCTATGACCTTGGCCTGACCTGTGACCCTGGCCTGTCCTATGTCCCTGGCCTGTCCTGTGATGCTGGCCTGTCCTGGTACCTATATCTAGTCCCCAGCAGTCTCTCACATGCACGTTTACCTGCTGACTGTCCAAATCCAAACTGTGATCTTCCTGCCCCCAAACCTGCTCCTCTTCCAGGTCTCAAAAACCGGCATTTCCAGCACTGAGATGGAAACTGGAGGGCATTCCTGACTACACTTTCTTTCACACCATCAGGAATCCCTGCCTGCACCTCAGAGCACCTGAGAAGCTGACGGACTCTTAAGTCTGTTCTGGAATCTGTTCTCCATCTTGTTGGTAACTTTTTGTAAGCATAATTTTCATTGGCTGCATTGTTATGTTGGAAGAGACAGTGATTTATTTATCCTACATTTTATTGGAAATTTAGGGTATGATTTTAACTCTTATTAATGACACTGTAAGGGACATCTTGGAAAGCAGCGGTGCCCACGCCCTGCCATATGCAGGGCCATAGGGATGATGGCCAGGAGATGCTGGCTGCATCAGGATACAATGCATATTGTCCTATTGCTTTGCGAAGGAATGGAATAGGCTCTACTCTCCCCAGTGATGCTAGCAGTAAAGTAACTTAGAATATTTTCCGATATAAGCTGAATTTTATTAGCAGGTTTACAGAAGAAACAAGTAAAACATCAACCCAAAGTGGTTTATATTTATTGGAGCTTACGTTATAAAAATAAGCAAGTCACCTCAAAGTTCTCATCCATGAAACAGGGATAATAAAATCTGCCACTCGGAAGGGTCATGAAGATGGAGTGAGATCACATGCGCAAGTCACTTAGCAGGAGGATAGCGCTCAGAAATGTTGCTCCTCTTTGTCTTTCAAAGACACTGCCTTTTCTTGGCTAACAGCTCCACCCTGCAAACACAGGGAGCAAGCATCTCCCTGGCGCTGAGCTCTGGTGAGTACGAGGAAGCATTTGTGTGCTTCCTTGTGTGTTTTTGTTTTGCTCAGGGTAAAGTAGCAGCTCTGATGACATCAGAGTGTGCCTGGCCCTAGCCAGGTGTGCCCCCGGGGCTGGGCCTCAGCAGCTGGCTCAGGTCCTGACCCCGACAACTTGGGCTCAGAGATGGGGAGAGGCTAGCAGCGGCCAGCCTGGGAGGTCCCAGATCAGGAGAGGGGGATGTGAGTATTCCGGGACAGAGAGACGCCCTTCCCAGAGGTCAGGAAGAGGCCCAGCAGGAATTCGGGGAGTGAGTGGTAATCTCATTCTGGTTCTGAGTGAAAACTCACTTTGGAAATTTGAAATAATTTCTAATTTATAAATAATAATAATTTCTATAAATAATTTATGGGAAAGTGTTAAGTATTCTAATTTACACAACAGTATTAAGAATTTTTTAAAGAGCTCCTGTAATCACAGAAGATGCACCAGTTTGAGAACTTGGTCACAGTCAAGTCTTCTTCATCTCTGAATTCAGCTTTAAGCCTTCGTACTTTAAAGTCTGTTTCCTAGTACAAACACCTTCTTGTACGTGACCATAACATAGAGGTGGGACTCAGAACATTGGCCACTGGCGCCGGGCTACCAGTTCTCATTCCAGGTTGGCTCACTGTCCGGTGAGGCCTCTCAGTTAGCAGCCATCTCCCCGAACCCCTACCCCGTACCATCCGGCTGCAACCCTGCGCTGCGCCTGCCTTCTGATTCCCTGCAGCCATCTGTGAGCTGGACGCATCCTGCTCTTGCCTCCTTCTGTGTGACGTTGACGGCTGGGAAGCTTACAAGTCCTTTATTTTCGGCAGCTACTCGGTGTGGGCTTACAGGCTCGCTGTGGACTCTGCTTTGGGGAGGTGTTCTTCTTGCAAAGCACAGCTCTTTGGCCCCATGTGCAGATGTGAGCTGGGCTCAAAGCTTCCAGACGTCAGCCACTGAAAAGCAGTGGGCAGAGACCCCAGGGGACTTTGGCTAGCACCAGGCATGTGTCTGTGACAGGGTTAGAAGCTCAAGTTAACGAGTTGAAGGGACCCTGAGGGGCCACCAAGTTCATCTGCTGACCCTCAGCAGACACGGCTTTCCGCTGTCCCAGACACTGATTTTTAAAGTCTCCGGGGAAAGGAATTTATGTGGCTTCCACACTGGCTCTCATGCCAGCTGGGGTGCTTCCTCCTTCCTCAGTGTGTGTTGACGGAGGGTTCATGTGACAGTGCCCAGCCCTTGGTTGTGTGTAGATAGTTGGCTCCTGCCACTCTCGCCCAGCTTTCTTTCCGTTAGCCTAACCTTAAAGTCTGGGCCTGAGATACACAAATGCAGGTGCTGCTGTAGTACTCCGACGGTGACACCTGTATTCACACGCTGTCACAGCTGTCACTAGATTTGTATTTATTTTCACGGATAGCAACAATTTAGAAAATCTTTTCTAGTCATTTAGTTTTATCTTTTACTATAAAACAATGGATGCTAATGGTAAAATACAAATTCAAACATTTCAGAAGAGTGAAGGAAAAGAAGGAAAACACCTCTCCTTCCTTCTCCTCTGTCCCCATTGCCTTTCCCAAACTTAGCCACTGCTTCCAGTTTTGGTGTCTGCAACTTCAGACTCTTCCTGTGTAAATACAAGGTGCAGACCTGCTCATACACGGGCATACAGACCCACCCTTCTATCAAATTAAACTGCGATCATATATTCTACTTTGTTAATTTTTTATTTTAAAACCAAAAAAGGAATAAAAATGATAGAGTTTCTAAACAAACTAACAGGAGATTTATGCTGGTTACTATATTGCATTTTTTTATTTTCAAAGTAGTTGTTCAGATTACAAGATATAGGCATAAAAAATGATCAGTTGAACAATGAAAGCATGAACTTCTTTTTGAAGAACCAACAGATTAGTAATGCAGTTATCTTGTCATATAGTTTAATGACACTTTCTGAAAATAAAAATAACATATGTTCTACTTGGGAACTGCAAAAAATTAAATCTCCCATCCTCTGCACCTTTTGAATGCCTGGCAATTTTCTCAGGTGTTTTTCCGTGGCTGTGTGTTACTTTGTCTCCTCCTTTGCAAGGTTTTCTGCCTAGATCTGCTAGGTGTATTCATCCTGTGTACCGTTTGCCCTAACTTGGGGCCGACTTACATAGAGCTTGATCTTGAGGTCCCGTGGCGAAGGCCAGCAATCAGGAGATCAGGCAGCCAGGAAGAAGTATTTCCAGGCCCAGCAGGTCTAAAGGGGTGCACACGACACCTGTCACCCACAAAGGTGAGAGGAAAAGGTCCCAGCAGCATGGGGACGATGTCTCCTGTGCTCACTGTGAAAGTCTCACATTGCTGCACTCCTGTAAGGTGTGGAACAGCAAAGTCCTCATCCTGACCCCTCTCCTCCCTTTTCTTCTCCTTCCCTCTTGTCCTTCTTACAGCTTAGTGTTTTTTGTTGTTTCCTGCCACACAAACCAATAACTGAACCTCATTACCTTGTGGTCTACTGGAGCCCTGAGACTTTTATTTTCTCACGCTTTAATATCATGAATCTTCTGATGCAGAACTCACCCTGGGAGTTTTCCAAGTCAGTTCTTTGCAATGCCTTGGAAATTTTAGAAAGTGACTGTCACACACTTTCTTTCTGATGAAACATTGTTCTAATCAGAAGAGATCAGAATATTCTCGCAGGCAGGGGACTGGGGAGCGCCTGGCTTTGGGGATCAACAGCATTGCCTTTTCTTACCTCTGCCAGCCCATCCCTTTGGTGTCACGTAGGCACAGCACCAGATCTTTAAACTCACCCAGAGAGGCAGCAGGAATAGAGTGGAGCGGGAACTGTCTTCACACAGGTGTGGTGAATCTCGAGATTCCATGCCGTTACACCAGGGGTCTCGGGTCTCCTCTTCCCACCCTCCTGCCATGGGCTTGGAGAGCCTCACATCTCTTCCCTTCCTCCATTCTCTCCCTGGATCACAGAGGGGACATTTCTGCTTGGCTCCCCTCTCTCTGCTCTGGCTGATCTCTGCTCAGCACTACAGAGTCCCACCTTCGTCTCTGCCTGCTGGGCCAGGGCTCCTTGAAGGTTTGTTGGCACCTTTGCCCTGCTCTCTGATGCCTGGGCAGGGTTCCTGCTGGGTAGATCCATCTGCACTGCCGCACCCATCCTTGGTTAACCTCCTGGATTCCTTCTAGCCAACCCTCAGAGCTCCACCTTGTAAAAATTAGTTAACATTATTGAGAGATTTTATGTGCCTGTGTTCTTGGCTGTGTTGGTTGGATTAGTGAACAAAATGGTCAAGATCTTGCTCCCACAGATCTTGCCATCTTGAGGTGCATCAGGAAAGGAGACCGCTGTGCCGGGGCCCCACAGACACTGCCTTCTCTGGGGTGACCGCCGTAGCCTCCACCAGTGTCCTCCTGCTCGTTCTTGTCTCTGTCCCCTACAGTAGGGTTTTTCATGTTTCCTTTTAAGTTATGGCACATTTTGCAGCATAAAACATTTCCTTCCTCAGTGTACATGGCCCTATGGTGAAGTTCCTAGGGAGCAAATTACACCAAATACCTATGTTGACCTAACAACCCAGCAGGTTTTGCTTCGTGATCAGTTCATAGATAATAAAATCTTCAGGTCACTGGAAACACTGTGTGTTGTTAATGTTTGTACAGGTAGAAATTAATACCATTACATGATGAGAAATAGAATCCTTGCGACTGTGGAAATAACTTGAATTTGTGAGGGTAAGGTGGACAAAATATCCTTAGAAGTAAAATTTCCTTAACTTTGGAGGCTCCAGAAATGAATATTGAGTATAAACGGAAGGTCTTTGGGGATTGCCTGAGATGCCCTAGGCTTGTTTGTGTATCTGTGTATCCATTCTTTCATGTGGTTTCTGGGATCATTTTGCTATTTTGGTTCCTACTTAGCCATACTCCCTGTTGAAATGGTAAAATATCCTGAAAGTGTTAGTATGTGAATTTGTGCAAGGCCAGGTTTTGAATAGTGTAGCCCCCATTTGTAATGAAACTTTCCTAGAGAGTAAACTTTTAGCCATACTGATATTTTGAGTGGTTTGATCCCACCAGATGTGGAGAAGTTTGAATTACCTTAAATAACTGGGACACAGACACTCCTGTGTTCCTCCTGAGACATGTGTGCTAAAGCACGGAAATTAATTCAGATATGCATCCAGGCTTCACTGAATTTTAATCTAAGAGTTTATGGAATTATTCACTGATCTTTGGGAAGCAAAAGCTGTCCTACAAGGGAGGTCTGGTGGAAGGTGGCAAGGGGGGCAAGTCCATCACTTGATGTTTATGAACTTCTTCCTTGGCTAGTGAAATGGTAGCAGATCAACAGTGGCTGCCCATGCCTTGGCTGGCTCCCTGTTGAGCTGCAGGGTCTTTCCCCACTTCTCACACAACAGGACAGAAGGGTATGCTGTAAATGGTGCTGTGTCAGCTCCAGACATGAGACCCGAAGATTTTGCTTCCTCACACTGGCATAAGCAGCACAGAGCTGCTGTGCGAGGTGGTTGAGTGCCTTGCTAGAGGTCAGTCTGGAGAGGAGAGGAGCCCAGCCTGGACCAGCTGGGCAGCTGTCCCTGCCAAGGCACAGGCAAGTGGCACAAGGCAAGTGGCAAAGGCACAGGTCAGCTGGAAATGTGTCATCTGAGCTCGCAGGTGGTTGTCAAGTGACTTAGAGATAAACCACCCAGCTGAGCCCTTCCCTGATTCCTACCCATAAAATCAACAGCAAAATAAAATGGCTCTTTTAAGTCACTAAGAATCAAGTAATTGTAGATGAAGGAAACAGACACTTTTTGTTTTAACTTTGGATTCCATTTTTTACAAATGAGGCTTCATTCACCTCCCTACATATCCATTCACCAAACATTTACCTGGTGTTTGTTGTAATTTTGAAGACAAGGGGTTACACCCAGAAGGAAGATCTAGTTGAGTTTTAGCTTTGTCCTGGTTTAGCCTCAGATTAGCGTTATTATGCAAGAAATGAGGCTTCCACCTACATTTTCTCTTCATTTATTTCAAACATACTAAGCGCTTGTTATGTTCCAGGCCATGTATAAAATGTTGAAAATTAGTGGTAACTAAGCCAATGTGTTCTATTTCCTCAAGGGACTTGCAGTGGGGAACTACAAAGGCAAAGGTTTTTCTTTTCATCTGTAAAACAGGATAATAACACCACTCTCACGGGATTTTTCTGAAGCTCAAATGATACAGTGGGTGTGAGAACATGTTGTTAGTAAAAGCTTATTGAGTCTTGATGATAGTAGCAGGAGCAGAAGAACTTAGAGACTAAGCAAGTATTGAACACTGGAAGTGAAAACAATATTGTGCTTTTTGTTATTAGAACAACCTATAGCAGGAGTAATTAATCTGATTTTGTTGTGTTTCTTATGAGGTGTGAGTGAAACCAGAGAACTTCTGAGTGTACATACATGAGGTTGCATGAATGTGTATAAGGGCAATTTTTTCAATCACAGATATAATGCTTTCAGCAGATTTTCAAATGGGCTGCTGATCCTGAGTGGTAAAGAAGCACTAATCTGTAGGAGCAAAGTAGGAATTGGAGAAGCGCCTTACTAGTACAGTATTCTGTCTTCTGATTAATGGGTTTGCAATTGTTTTAGTTATACCACTTAAATACACCTTGTTCATTTCTATTTCAGAGTCAAGGCTCCTATCAGTTTAGTGAACATCAGACACTCCTGAAGGTACAAACCCTTCCACTGAGCACCCCCTCTCTTTTACTAGGACTGTCATCACGCCTCTGGTTTTTAATGGCCACCTGACATCCCTGACCTTGGAATTAAGGAGTTTGTTCCTACCAAAGTATCTCCCAGTGACAACTTTGGCTCAGAGAAAACATCTGGAAAGTAATTTTCAACAGTACTAGTTGCTTTTCACTAGTGTGTTTGCTACTGTCTTGTTAACAGGAGTTCTTCTGCAGCCTCTTGCAAGACATACTTGGAATTTTATGTATGAGTCACATAGAAAAAAATCCATTCCAGTACCAACCCCTCACATATTTGGATTATCTCCTCTAAATCATACCAGGAGTTGAAGGATTCTCAAATTCACTTAGTATGGACTCTGGGGATCCAGGTTTCAGTGCCTTCACCAAACCAGTAATTAGAATCTTTCTTGGTTGCTGGTGTTGACATATTTAACCTAGAATCTTTGGAAAATGCATCTATATCAACATAGTCAGACTGAATGAGAATTATGGTCTATCCCCTTCTGACATGTGTTCCGGGATTTTTTACCAACACAGATTTACCAACTATGGCAATCATCTTGGAATGTATACATCCTTCTCTTAGTTTGATTTTGTAATCTCCTTCACTGGGACATATTGGATATGATTCTAAAGAAAAGTTTCGACAGCGTAAGGATGTGAGTAGGGGTGGAGAGAAAGCAGTGCCTGTCACTGGCAAGGTGACTGCCTGAGACAGTGTCCTTACACTGTGTAAAACAAGGCAGAGGCAGGCTCAGCAAAGCGAGGTGTTTGACCAGGAGGTAGTGGACCAGTGGGGCTGGAAACTCACAGTACTCGAGAATCCTCTGAACCCCCCATCACATTCATTTATTTTTTTCAGCATGGGTCCTTCTTGATTTGTGCACTGACTCATTCAAGAGTCCTGGTAAGGAAATGTATTCAACTGAACTCAGTAGTCCATAGGCTCAACTCGTTTATCCGCAAACCAGTAAGACAGAGTTCATTGTAACTCCTGGTTTCAATCCCTGAGAAGAACCAGTAATTCCATTATGCCACCTCACATTTTCATCCCCCTCATGTTATTCTGTGTCTGTGGCAATTGGCTTCCCCAAATCTTCCTTTCAGTGGACAATTAGTTCCTCGTAACCACCAGCAACAAATTAATCATTTTGTCATTGCATGCCATGTCTGTATAGGCCTGGCCTGGCTTTTAGCTGCACTTATTACTTCTTTCAGCCCTAATCAGCCCTCAGAGCCAATGCTAGACTTTACCTGTTCCCCCACGTGGTACACCATGCCTTTGGTTGTGACAGTATGTCAAAAACGATGTGTGATCTTGCTGTTTCCCATCCCAAGGCAGAGTCTGGTCCCCTCCCTATGGTTCTGTAATGGTCTTGGTGAGACTGGGTGGTTTCTAGTACAGGTTAACTTTGGTCTTGGATATATAGACACCTCCTTTAGGATGTTCGCTCTTGTGTCTCAGCCTGCAAGTTTAAAAAGCTCCCATCATCTGGAGACACCACATGTATGTAACAATCCTAAGTAACCCAACCTGTCACTGTTCAAATCTGACTGTCAGATGTTTGGGTGCAGAGGCCCAGGATGATTCTGCCCTCCAGGGCCTTGAGTGAGTCCCAGTGAGTCCCAGCGCAACCCTCGCCGCTGCCTTGGCACTGAGGAGCAGACGAGTCCCGCCTGCTGTGCCCTGAGTTCTTGATACACAGAAACTGTGAGTATAATCGGGACACTGTTTTGTTTACAGCAGTAAGTCTGGGTTGATTTTCTAGCACTGCAATAGTTCCCAGATCAGCAAATGACATTTGATGTTTGTACAGTTACACTCAGCATGGGTTTTGTTATCCACCAAAGTTCTTGGCTTCCAGATTATAAGAAAATAGCAAAGGGCTCGGGGGAGGAGGGTTAAGTATAAAAGGAATTCATGGAAAGAACATTGCACATGCAGAGAATAGGAAGACTGGTGAACCAAGCTTGGATGCTTGAGGCCAGAACCAGATGCAGAATTACTCACCTGTGCTCAGCAGTAAGAAACAATGGCACTGTGCCCTACTACCTGATACCTCAGTTTACCCATTATCTGAGGAACTGACCTTGGGACACGGGAGAGGATACCACTATCTCAGGAACTCATTTCTATCACTGCTGCCACCAGCAGAAGCAAACTCAGTGTGCATGTCTCTGATCAGCTAATCCTAACTCAGTAGCAATCAATGACTTCCCTTGTGGCGGTGAGTGGGGCGGCCAGTGCTAAACCCTGGGCTCCCTGACCTGGACTTGCCCCAGTCAAGCCATGCTGAGGAGACGTGTCATAAAGTGACCAGGGTTTCACTGACATCATGACCAAAGTGGGAAGGACACAAATCTCTGGCCCAATTCCACAGAGGATATCAACACTTGTTAGGCACACGCTCCTGAATGTAGAGGCACAAGGCAATGGGCACGGGCAGCTCTATGAGCCCAGTGACACTCTGGGTCACTGTCCTAGGTGACGCTGTGACCACACTTTCAGCAGCTGGGGCAGTTCTCCCAAGGCAGGTCTGTGCCCCGCTCACCTCAGGTGATCAGAGGCTTAGTGAAACCAGTGACTGGGTACTTTCCATTTGGGGTGAGACCTTAGGATCTGTTGCTGTGACTCTAGCAATCCTGGACTTTTAGCTAATTTGTACCCTTGAACTACTTGCAGTTTACTGACTAATGAATAACGCCCTAATCCTAGCACAGGACACCATGCTCTGACCTCCTATGCACTAATGAGTGGAATGCTGTTATATGACTGGAATAAGTGGTGCTTATTCACTTAAATTTAAACAAAGCCTTCATTATGGTAAGACATATTGCTTCAATATTGCTCAGAGATTCCCCATTTGCTTTGAGCACACTCATCCCATCATTCTTGCCACTTTCTGAAGCAGTTCTAGAAGTCTTCTTTCATGTCTTTACAAGGTGTGATCAAAAATGTGAATGCCGCTGCTGCGTACTGTTCAATGGGAAGGTGGGGTAGTGGTCGATTGATTGTGTCAACTTGGGACATTTAGAAGCTTAACTAAATGGGCTTAGCAACTCTGCATCCAAGGGTGTAGAAGAAGGAACCCCCCCCCCCCAGGGTGGCTCATCACCTGGAGGTATAAAAGGGAAGGAAGAAGGACAATGAATGCATTTCATTCTTGGGAGAAGCTCCAGTCTTCAACTTTGGTTTGGACGCTGCTGTCTCCTGGCTTCCAGCATAGACTCTTCAGCCTTCCATCACAGAACGTTCAGCCTTCTGTCACAGACCCATCAGCCTTCTGGTGAGGACTTGCAGGAGACACTGGGGTGAACTCCAGACCTTGGATTGAATCCTTTGGCCTCCAGCATGCAGATATCCTCTGCACACTTCCTCATCCGACTCTGGCTGACCATCGTAAGCCAATCTTGTTGTTTCTTATACCTTTGTATATCTCGTGTTATATCTTTTTTCTCTAGCAAAATCCTGACTAATGCAGGTGAGTTCCTGAAAACATGATAGTGTGTCCTCAGCCAGATCTGGCACTGTGAAACTTCTAGGTCTTCTCCAAAGTCAAAATGACCACGAAAGGCCAATGTTTTAAATTGACTCAGGACGTGGAGGCAGCCACAACAGCGCTATTAAAGAGTCTTGCATGGGTAACAGAAACCCCAAGTCCATGCTCACACAGCTGCACTGGCCACCAGTGGACTGTGTATTTGATGAGATGCTTGTTGGGCAAGTGAGATACACATATGCTACATAACACATGCTGAAGAGTTTCAAAATAAGTTACAGATATTCTGACAGGAGCACTTGTAGGAGAAATGAATGCAGGAGCTGGGAAGCTGGAAATGTACTCAGTATTCTTTAATCGTAGCACCTCCTAGGCTACATAAACACTAGCACCAGGGCAGACCAATGCAGTGAGAACTGGCCCCTGAGAGACACAGGCGCATCATGACCTTGCTGCTGAGCCCCCTTGGGGAAGAACAAGGAATTCTGTGTGACTTGCTGGGGCCAGAACATGACTCCCTCAGTGGTAAATGCCTGCAATGCAAGCCTGTCTTGCCTATGGCTTTGATACGATCTTTAGAGCAAACCTTGGTTAACCCCTCACTGTTGTCTAGTCCTTTTCTTTGAAGGCTGACCATGTGCATGTGTGTGTGTGTGTGTGTGTGTGTGTGTGTGTGTGTGCACGTGCACATGCACAGTCACACTCTAGGTCATAGTTCTAAGCTCAGGCACAGATGATGGCAGCACTCACTACTGAGGTTGAGGTGCTGAGGTCACCAAGGGCCTGCCACACCCTGCCCTTCGCAGGTGCTGCCAGGAGGTGTCAGTCCATGGCCCGAACCTATAGGCTGAGCACCAAGCATGGTTGATGAGTGATTGGCAAGTGTCATGTCCAATCAAAACCTCCCGTGCAGTGAAGTGGGCTGCTGGCAGGAGAGGGGTTTGTTTCCACCCGGGTGTCAGTTTCAGGTGACAGATTGTGTGAATATGCATGCCAATTATGCTGCAGTTCCAGGGAGATGCAGGGCAACTGTCACTCAGGGCTTCCTGAAAATGGTAGGATCTCATGAGCAGAAGCCCATCACACCACTGGAGTGCGGACCCCGGGAAAAAATGGGGTGACTTTCAAGAATATGCCCAGTGAGATTGGTCATCTTTGCAGAAAAACAGTCCTCTGGCCTTACTACCATACACTGAAGTTGCCGTGGCTTTATGTATCAGATTATTTATTTTTTGTGACACCTTACATTCAGGCTTCTGTAGGATTCCTTTAGCAAAATGCAGAAATGGACAAATGATCCTGTTTGTCTCCTTTTTTTCCCCACATAAAACCTTGACGACTATTTATTGAGTATTTTGTATGTACTAGGTAGAGGGTGTGACATAAAATGTACATAATTATATCACTTAACTTCAACTATAACTCTGTTTCTTGGAGTATAATTTGGTTGCACAAAAATCTCCTCCAATGTGGTGCTGCTTTCAAGAAACTTAGGAAGGGCTGAACCAGATTTACTTCCTCTCTGAATCCTGGAGATTTTCATATCACTTCTCAGATAGAAAGTTCTGTGTCTTTCAAGCATGTAGCAGGAGCGTTCATGGTGCAGTGTACGCTCTGCATGGAGCTGCCCCGGGGCCTTGCAGCAGGAAAAACCCAGACTCCTGTCTTATTTGGGTGTCCCAGTGGGTTGGTTATGCTGCCTCTCTGTGCTGTTCAGCACACTACACACCTTCCGGGTATGATGAGGGTGTCCCTGTTTGCCTGTGTGACTTCTGTGGCTAGCAAACACACACCTTGTCTGATTTCCTCTCATCACTGGTGGGTGCGGGCTGTGCGGAGTATCAGTGATGACGGAGGAAGAATGTGCACTCCTTGGGTGACAGGTGACAGGCAGTGCTCAGAACTTGCTCTCGTGTGGCCCTTGGTGCTCTCCCTAGTGCTGCAGGCTTCCAGCTGCTGTCCCCAGGCGCCCACACATTGTCACGCCCAGGGCTCTTGGTTCCCACCTGCTCCCTTCGGTCTTGTTCTCTGCCGTGGCCCTTCTCCCTCAGCTTTCTTCCCAAGTCCTCTCATCCTCATCAGGCATAGTAGAAACACCATCCATGTTCTTTGGCATTTCCTGATCAAAATGGCATTTAGACAAACAAAGTAATTTTAATTGAGTAGCTAGTATACTTTTATAAAGTGAATATATAATATTTGTTATGCAATTGTGAGCTGAGTATTGGGCTCATCTTTATAATATCATCTTTGGTCTTTATAAACCTATGCAGTGTGTAATTTTTCAGCCTTTGTTTCACAGAAGAAGATGAACTACTATGCAATAGAGTTAAATGTCTCACCCAAGCTCCCCAGGGAAAACACAATAAAAGAGAGACAGAGCCAAGGCCAGAAGCTGTGGCTCTATAAAGCCATAGGTCTTCTATTCTTTGTTCCTTTATTTTTTGCTCTCCCTCCTCCTCTTCTTCCTTACTTCTCTTTCTTTTTTCTTCGCTTTCTTCCTTAGTACTGGGGTTTAATCCTAGGGTCTCGCACAGGCTAGGCTGGGGCTCAGCTTTGGAGCATATCTCTAACCCTTCTCTTAAATTTATTTTGAGACAGGGTCTCACCCAGTTGTCCAAGTTGGCCTTGAGCTTGTGACCCTGCTGCATCAGCCTCCTGAGCAGCTGAGATTCCAGGTTGCTCCACAATGCCTGACGAAGCCGGTCAGCGCCACGGGGCCATGCTGTCTTGTCACAGCTGGGAGGGCAAAGAGCCCGTAGCAATGTCTTGTTTATTACCCTATCGTCACTGTTGAGATGCTGTCTCTTTTGGAATCAAGTTACTGCTCTGATCCATTTTAGGAATTGGGAAATTGTGTAGGTTGAAAGATTCTTTAAATGAATGTTATCTTCTAAAGAGAAAAGCTCTTTAAAGCTGTTGGACTCTGAGCTGAAAAAAACAATTTCTATCTATGCTCATGTTAGAAAGGCTTAACCTAGAATAGCTTTTTCAGTGAAACCATTGACCTCGTTTTTCTCCTTGCCCTAAACAGAACCAGTTAGAGATAAGTATGTTTATCCCTTGTCATTTATTGTCGGCGTCCAGAATGGTTTTATGGATTAGCTGTTTCTGTGCCCTATGTGTGCGCAGGGAAGTTTCCCGTGGCTCTCTTGGCATGTCTTCCTGATGCCACAACTGCCAACCGCCACGGTGAAGTCCAGTAAAGTTCTCTCTGACACTGCGAGCTCCACTTATTTATGGGATATTTTTCATTGGCCCCAGAGATGGAAAATAGATTTCCTCACAATAAGAAAGTTCTGAATGCAGCCTAAGCCCGTTGCTTTCCTGCGACACAGACTAGTGGGAGGCTTCTTCCTCACGGGACTGTGCAAAGGTTACATCTCTCCTTCTTCTTCTTCTTCTTTTTTTTTTATTTAAAAGGAAAAAGAGAAAAAAAAAGCAGAACAAAACAAAACAGTGTAAGGGTACAAGTAATACAGAACTACAATAAAAACAAAACAAAAAAACAAACAGAAAGCTATCACCAGTTAATAGATTACACGCTATCATCTTAGAAACGGTGTTTCAGGTCACAGGATCAAAGCATACAAAGTGAACATTCAAACAGTGAGACTGCAAATAGTTGTGTTCAGTAATCCAATCCAAAATATTAATATGGTCTTCTATTTAACACACCTAAACACCCTTGCTGTTGTATCCTTTAGGGCACTGTTTTTTCCCTCTCTTTATTACAACAAAATTTACACATCTCTCCTTCTCTGAGGCTGGGCAGGGGGCTGCGAACCCCACTCTGAGACTTAGCCCTGTGGGGAGGAAGGAAGGTTTGCCGATGGCAATCAGCTGGCGCTTCCTTCCTCCTGCACAACAGCCCTCTGAGGCGGTAGCTTGGAGGGAAGTTGGTTAGGTGACCTGGTGAGTGTTGCTGTGTCTGCCACGGAGCTAGAGACCAGTGACACGCGTGGTGTAGCAGGGTTTCCAGCACTGTGTGGGCAAAGTGAACCCGTGAGCAGGGAGGAGAACATTTCCCTGCAGGTAAAGGGGTGCACACTTCTTAGTCAAGAAGTGAGGAAGACTTGAAAACATAAAGATAAAAAAGAATCCAGGTAACCTGGCAAAACTCAGCGCATTGGGCTTACGGAGTGAAATGGGATGGATGACGGAGAGGAGTGAGGCTGGTGCCAGGTAGGGCCGCTGACAGCGCCGTGGACTGAGATCCGGAATTTGGGATTCGCTTTGTAGACAAAGGAAGGGAATGTCAGGGTGAAGAGGTTTGGTGTCATGTGAGAGGGTGGGTATAGAAACCTTTGTCCACCTTCCAGCAGTCAGAAAGGGCAGCAGGTGAGGGGGTGGGCATCATTGGATTATGTAAAGGAAATTTGACTCTATTTATTTCCCCTTCATTTTCATTAGTATTTTGCTTCTCTTGTTAAAGTTATCCATGTAAACCTTTGTAAAATGGGGCTTTGGGTCAATCTTTCAGAAAGGCAGACAAAAAGTTTGGAATTTTTTTTTTCTCTTCCAAGGTTTGTTTTTATCGAGTAATTCACTAATAATTTACAGAAGAAACCAAGTTGTTTCTGTCTGTGGAATCTCCTCCGGGATTGCATCCTTGTCCTTCATTTATATTCGCAGCCTTGATAGGGACCTCATTTTCCCTTCTTCCACAGAATCCCAGGATGGGGAGTTGCCTGTCTATTACACAATGGAGCTGGTTGCGTAATGGGTCATTGCCTATCACTGCAAAGACAGAGGCCAAAGGAGCTTGGGAGCAAACAAAAAAAACAGCATGGAAATGTGATGCGTCAGTGGAAAAGGCAGAGAGAGAGAAATGGGGCAACTATTTTTGCTTTCTACTCCTCACTCATTATCAGTGCTTAACTCTATAAAGTGTTAATGGCATACAGTTTTCAAAAGAAGTAGAAGACTGGCTATTTAAAAAGATACAAGCCAAAAAAAGTTCAGCCTTTCTTTTCAAAACAAAACTCTCTTTTTTCTCCAGATACGATCCAGTTCATTCAATTCAACAAACACTCAGATGGATGAGTTTACTGTGTCCTTGGGGATTTCATCATTTCCTGGAAGAGTTGCACAGTATGTGACCAACCAGGCATGACACAATCTTGTCATTAAGAGGTAAAAAGTGCTATGAATGTGTAAGGCAAGGACGTTTAACTTTGCATGTGAAGGTTGAGGAAGAGTTCGCAGTATGTGAGCTCACAGTTGTGGATGAACTTGAATTTTCCACAAATGAGGAAATGGTGTTAGGACTAGGGAAGTGGATGAACAAATGACTGGGGACTGGAAGTGTGCTGCAGACATCACTCAGCTCCCTATACTCCTGCATCTAAAAGGTACGAGAAGGAAATGACCAGAGGAGGCTGGAAGGTAGAGCATCAGTGAGACTTCTCTGGTCACCCACAGTGGTGTCTGATGGAGTGGTTCAGTCCAGACACGTAGTTCACAAGCACACACAAGCCTTCCTGGATGCAATTCTGCTGCTTGAAGAATCAGGTGATACTGAAGACACAGGATTCAAGAAAGAGGACTGGAAACATCAGTGGCGTATGGTGGTCCCATTAGGTAGCCTCCTGAGGTGACTCATGTCCAAGGATATCCAAGTCCCATGGCTCAGGATCTAACCTGGACAGCTCTTTGTTCTTGGGATGGCCATGTTCCAGCCTTGCATGTGTGATTAATTTCCAGCTTCAGGTGTTCCCCACAGGAAATATCAGATTGTTGGTGAAAATCTGATTTCAGAATTACCACAAATAAGTCTGGAAATATATACATACATACATATATAAACACACACACACATACACACACACACACACACACACATATATATATATCTATATATATATATATATATATATATATATTCCTACACCCATGATCCATTTGCATCCTATATGTCTGATCTGTCAGGCTTCTCAAAATAGATTTGTCAGCTTCCTCTATTTCAGTTATAGCCTTCTTTATCCAAGTACTCATCTGCATAAAACTCTGCTGTCACCTTTGACTCCTTCTTTATTGTTCCCTCAGCAGAAAATGAGCCATGAACCCTTGCTGATTCTTTCAGTAGACTACCTTCCACAATCTCACCTTACATAGAAGGTCCTTCCAAGTTCACTACCATCTTACTTGTAACCCACATTTGTCACCTTTCTTACCAGTATCTGCTCCTATAGTTAGATACATTTAGCAATGAGAACTAAGATGCTCTCTCTGTGAGCTAAAAGCCGTCCAGGTTAGATCCTGACCCAGGGCATGGGTTACCTCATGAGGTCTCTGTCTCAGTTATACAGCTGTGCCTAAAAGGGGGCCCCTGCTCACAGCCAGCGTGCAAAACACAGACATGGTTGTGTTCCAGTAGGGCAGGGCTGAAGAAACAGGGGCATGCCACACTGTACCCATTCCCTGTCCAGGACACTCGGGGAAAATCTTCAGGCTGACCAGGGCATGCTTTCAAATGTGCCAAGCAAATGATTTCTTAATGGTTCCTAAATCTGCCTCTCTAACCCATTCAACTTCAACTACTTCTGGTTCCTCAAAAGGCGTTGCACACCCATGAATTTATCCACACTCTTCCCATGCAGGAACGACCCTGGGCCTCCCAGCCCCACTCCTCAGGCCCTGATCGAGTCCTCTTTCCTCTCAGGCTGCCAGCAGCAGCGATGACTGCTCCACTGCACCCACTCAGCCTCTCTCCACCTGCCACTTCTTCTCCGTGGCCAGAGCCATGCTCCTGCAGGCGGAAAGGGGGTGTTTCAGACCTAATTTCACCACCACGCACGGTGGATGCTCCTCCCCTTCCTCCTGCCCACTCTCAAGCCGCAAGGAGGCCTGGCCACACTGAGCTTTCTGTTCCCTGGCTTCCACAGCCACACCAACCCCACCTTGGCCAGTGAGGCCCAGGACTTCCCCTCTCTTCTCTGTTAACAGAAACTGGTCCTTTGCTGTTTTAAAACGCTTTGTTTCTCCGAATGTTTTGCGAGCACTGACACTGATGCCACTGACATCCTCTTCCTTCTGAGGCCTCACTGGCCAAGGTGGACGTCTTGCCCTGCTTGTCTCCCAAACTCCCTACTGAAACTCTCTTCTCTTCTGCCCCTTTGGAGTGAGTGCTCCGACTGGCATCCTGGGCTTTGTTCTTTGTTTATCCTGCACGTTCCTCCTGATCAAGATTTTTACCCCTGTGTCTTCCGTCAGCTTCTATATCCTGGTGACCCCCAAATACATTATTCTTGCTCAGGCTTTACTTCTGAATCTGCACTGACAAATTAAATGTGCACAAGATGCTTCCCTCTGATTCACTTGGAAGCTTCACCTGTTCCCCATCTGTAAGGCTGAAGCTTTCCTCGTCTTTCCCCCAATCAGCTCATGATCCAGATCTGTATTCTGTGTTAAGGGAATGGGAAGCCAAGGCCATGGTGCCAGTTCTGAAGCTGGGTCCCCTTTGTCCCCCTGATCCTCGCCCCCCCATGGCAGTGGCTCTACAGGGCTGTCTCCAGTCAGCCTCCTCTGCTCCTCCCACCTTGCCACAAGATTCTGCAGGCTAGGGTCTTCTCCTCCCGTCTAGTCATTTTAACTACTTCTGCGTATCCATCTCTTGCAGTCTGTAATCAAATTTTCAACGCTTTCAGACAGTCTTTACTTCAAGATGACTCTCAACCAGTTTACTCCAGTTTATGATCTGGCTCAACAGCCACGTGGCCTCCTCTGCCCCGGACTCTGCCTGACTGCTTTCCTCAAACCCTGCCTGGATGGCCGATCCCTTCCCACTCCAGGTCGGTCCCCGACTTACTACAAGCCTGCAGCTAGATGTGCCCTGTGGACTGCGGGGCGTGTGACCCAAAGCCCAGTCACCGAAATCTACCTCCTGTGGCCCTGTTTCCTCCCACATGTTGGCACCCAGGGCGGAAACCTCTGCTTCCCACAGCACACTGCAGACACAGCTTTTGCACTTGGAGATGTGAAAACGAAACTATGGATTTCTTGTTTCTTTTCCAAGGTTTCATGAGCAGATTTGTTCTTACTGTAGATCTCAACAGCCTCTGAGTATGACTCTCTCTTTCTGCGAGAAGAACTTTGGCCTTTTAAAGGAAACACTTCAGGGCTTATCTTTCATATCACCCTACTGGCCGCATTATACCCTTGCTCTGTAGAACCGTTATTAGATGAAGCAAGGATTACTTGGGCACAGTCACTTGATATCTGGACAATCACTCTGATAGCAGAGAGGGCTTCTGAGTGAGTCTCAGGCAGCTAGTGCATATAGATGGATGCTCCAAGCAAAGACATGGCTGATGTCTTGGAGGGATGGAGCAAGATGTGCAGGGTGTCAGTCTACCTAGACTTGTGTGCAATTTAATTGTGTGCTTTGAGGATTTTGCATGTAATGTTTTTCCCACTACTGACGGGGTAGCTAGGACACTGTAAGGGGTTCCATGGCTGAGATGAGAGGGCTACACTTCCTAAAGGAAGTCCTATAGGCTCTGTAGTGCTAGGCTCGATGGCTGTGACTGTTATTTGGGTCCCTCACAAACGCTCTCCTTGTCCTCCTCTTCTGCACGGGTTAAAGGGCACCTTCCCACCTCCTGTAAGTGTGTTGCCTGGGACTTGGTCTCGCAATAGAAGGTGACCAGAAGCTGCACAGCTCCCGTCCAAAGGGAGCTGAGATCTGTGTGCTCCATGAGGGCCAGCACTGCAGTCCTGTGATGGACAGCTCTTCAGTGCAGGTGCTGAGTGGGGAGGACAGACCACCTCCAGCCCTCTGGGAGGAAGGTGCGGTGGCTGCTTGGTGTGAAACTGCTAGGGTACTGGAGACATTTGATGACTGTTAATGCAAATGGGCCTTTACTGAAGATGCGGTGACAGGGAACTTTCCCTGCTGATGGATAAGCAGCACTCATGCTGTGAAAGACTTCCTAAAAATGTGAGAGTTTGTCTCTCCTTGGGCTAGCCATAGCTGACCAGTCCCTCTGCAGCAGTTGGCTGTGGCAGCCTCCTGGCAGCTGTGGAATCTCCCAGGTGGTCACCTGGTTTCAATGGTATGGTGCATTGTCTGTGTGCTTCAGAGAGAGTTATCTAGTAAACTACAGGAGATGTCCCACTCTGTGTTGGCACACAGGCTCTAGGGTAAGGGGAGTTCATCATAGGCTGCCACCATGTCCCGAGCATTCTGCAGGCAGGGTAGGCTGAACTGTGACTTTGGGGACACGAGTGTAGCAAATGCACTTGAGTCCTCTTTCCTCTCAGGCTACCGGCAGCAGAGATGACCACTCCACGGCACCCACTCAGCCTCTCTCTTTTATCAGTACTTTTATCAGTACCTGTTCACAGTCCAGAATGACTACATTCACGGGGAGCTGGTGCACTTACAGAACGCATCCTAGTTCTTGGTACTTTCCCTCCCCCATCAGACACCCCCTCCGAACCCTCTTACCCTCAATTTCTTCATTCTCTTTTCTTTTGCTGATGTCCTTTTCCTATTATGTTCTATTTTGTACTTTAATTAATTAATTAATATAGGTTTCTCATAGGAGAAATCAGGCGATATTTAAGCTCATGTGTCTGATTTATTTCACTTAATGTCACGATCTCGAGGTGCAACCATTTTCTTACAAATGACTCAAGCTTATCCCTCTCCATGGCCAAGTAGTGCTCACTCATGTGTAAGTGCCATGTTTTCTTTTCTTTATTTTTGTTTTTTTGGTACCAGAGATCGAACTCACAACCATATGCTTGCCAGTCAGGCACTTACGCCGCTGAGCCAAATCCCCGGCCCATTGCCATGTTTTCTTATCCCCTCAGCTGGGCACCCGGGCCATCTGCAAGGCTTAGCTGCTCGGGTTAGGCTGCTCTAAAGCTATTGGGGTCACAGTAGCATGATGGCTCTCCCACCCCAGGGAAGATGCCTGGAAGCGCATTTCCAACCTAACGCTATTTCTTACTGGTGAGGCATGTCTGGGGGGGCGGTCTGTACAGTGCACACTCCTGCTGCACCCTGCTGTACTGCATGTGACCCAGGAGACTCTGTGCTTGATAAGGACAGAAATGATGCCAGTATCCTTCCCCTCCCTGTCCTTAGCCTGTGGTGAGTGTCGCACACTAAGTAACAAGAACCACAGTGGTAATCAGGTCTGTCGTGCACTGCACATACCCCATTCTCTTTGTTACCGCCGTCCCAGGAGGAAGCTCTGCATTTTTCAGATGAGGAGAAGGAGCACCAGGGACTGAAGGCAATCATTCGGCCCCAAGGTCTACAGATAGCGGAGCTGAATGCGGAAGCCAGGCAGGGCTACATCCCAGGTGATACTTTCGTTCTTGGCAACTGTTCATTGAACAAATGAATGTTAAACATGTGTCAGTTAATGTGGCAGCAACTGCCTGTGTTTTCACAAATGCAGACCCTTCTGTTCTGTGTCCAATTCAAGGCCCTCAAAGTTTGTAGCCCGGATCAACTTTCATGGCCTGCAGGGAGCTGCATGATCTGAGACTGAGTCAGGTAGCATTCCACTGAGCTGTAGGAACCTGTCGCACACTCTGAGGTCACATGCTGGTGTCTAGGGCTATAATCATCACTTTGTCTGTCTTTCCTTTTACACTGCGAATAACTCAGTATCAGTGCATGTGTTCCTTCTCTCTAGACACTGATCCAGAAAATACTGGTTGTAGAACTTTTTAAAATGAACAAATGAATAGATTTTTAAAGAATGAGATTTTTCAACAGTGCTTCTGTTGACGCAATGGCTTGGGTAATCATTCGAATTTGTGGGAACTGCTTTGTGCACTGCAGATGCTCAGCAGCAGCTACAAGCCAGGGCGCCCACCTTCCGTACCCATATCTGTTTGTCAAATGTCTCCTAAGGATGCAAAATAGTCCTGGTTGACAACCACTGCTTGTGGACCTCTTGACTTATTCATGATGGCTCCTGAGAAGGCACATGCTTGTTCTTTTCTCTCCCGTGCTAATTAGAACCCTACATGGCACAGGACACAAAACCAGTTTGAGGTGGTCAGAACCAAATGGCGGAGTCTTACAGAGCCAGGAAAGTGAGTTTGGCCGGCCTCTGGACTAGCTGGGCCAACACCATTGGCTCAGGGCCAGGCAACTGCCCACACTTGTGGTCTGTGGCCAGGGTCAGAGTGGAGTGAGGCATGGCAGTCCCTGTAGAAATTGGATGGATTGATTGAGGGTCCCCGGCAGACTGAAGGGTTATTTCCAAAAGAAAGTGCCTGGCAGATGCACAACAGACTTCCACCCAAACCTCTTTCTAAGACAAAACCACAGAAAAAATAAATTCCACTAATAAAAATCTGGAAGCAAGACAGGTTCCTCAAAAGGAGAAAATTGTCATCTTCACTTGACTATTGGCCGTGTCTGCTGGGTATCAGTAAAAGAAGAACAGGGTCTGGAGGCCATACCACGGCTCAGCCTATTCTGCAGGGAGCAGGGCCGAGCTTGTGCAGTTCCCAGAACGGACAGGGAGAAATGTGACCCTGTGTCCCAGGGCCAGGCTGGGCCCCAACCTCACCCTACTGTGTGGCCACAGAGCTGCCGCTCTCCCATGATCACACAGCGCCTGGGTGTTTACATAGCTCCCACCACTCCAGCATCTCCTTCACCCTCAGCTGTGCTCAAACCCTTAGCCCTCCCCTGTGCTTCGGCTTTAGTTTATACTTTGAGGAGAACATGCAGCGGGAGGTGGGCAAAGCAGAAGTGTTCGGGCTCCGTGGTATGGGTGCTGATGAAACTGGTGGCCTCACAGAGCTAGAGTCTGCAGGGCCAGGGTGTGTGTGAGAAACTCCCACAGCAGGGCGTTCTGCCCCAGCTCAGGTTGTGAAGCCTGAAATCTTTTTTAGGAAAAGTGCACTTGAATCTCTTCCTAGGTGGCCTGGCCTGCCGTTTCCCTTTTGCATATTCTGGAGTGGTACCTTAAGGATCTCTGTAGCTCTTCTCCCCTAAAAAAAAAAAAAATATATATATATATATATATATATATATATATATATATATATATATTATTGGTCCATGGTTGAAGTACATGATGATCCCATCCATTGTGGGGAGCGATGTATTTACAGCTAATTCTTTTGCTCACTTTCCTTTTTCCACCTCTCCTTCCTCCCTGCTCTGTCCCCCTGCTTCCTGTGGTCAGTCTTTAACTTTGCTCCTTAGTGCTCACCAGCATCTGTAGGTTATTCCAGTTACTGCCTCTGATGGAGCAGGCATGTGGCGAAGTCCAGTGGGGTTCATTCACGTGGACCAGCCAGGCCTCCTGCTCTGGTCATGTGGCTTCTTGGAGTGGTGGTAGGAAGCAGGCGCTGCGGGTGAGGGGACACAGCCAGGGGCAATGTGAAGCTCTGAGAAAAGGGTTTTGATGTTTCAGGCCCTTTGCATTCTCAGCCTGAGCAGATCCAGCTGCGTAGGTGACACCCACTCAGCTGACTCAGGGGGAGCTGGGCTCACAGCCACCAAGAGACCCAGTGCTGCCACCTCCTCCTCCTCCCTGCAGGCCCCGCTGGACCCCTCTCTCTCGCAGCTCCTGGTATCTTGCCCTTTCTCATTTCTGCCTTTCCCTTAGGCGGTCGCCTTGCCGGAAGTCCCGCTCCCTGGTCTTCCCGCATCACTCTCCTACACAGACCACGGCCTGTTCTGGTGCATCATGCCCCCTGCTCTCCTGTTTGCCATCTGGGTTTGGTTTCACCCACTCAGACTGCCTTCTTGTGCTAGATATTACTGTAGGCACCAAGCACCCCACAGTGAAAAATATCAAGTAGAAGAATTGTTTGTTCCAATGGGAGGTGGCAAAGGACAATAAGCAAGTAAGCAAATTAATTTTCTCGGTGCAGTGTGTACTATGGAAGAAATAAGGAAGATAATTAGAGATTGAGTCATGGGAGGGTATTTTAGGAGCATGATCAAAGAAGTGTTCTCTACAAGGATGACATTTTCACCATGACTTGGAAAAGGAGCCTGAAAAATGAGCTTCCCCTTCGAAAATGTTAGATAGATATTTGCTGCATTTCACTCTAAATAAATCAAGAGCCAAGAAATGGCTGTTTCTCTGTCGGGCTGCCTAGTCTGCACATGCTCGTGCATTTTCCCTCAAATTCTTGTGTTTTGGTTAAACTGCAGTGTCAGCCTGATTGGTTTGGGATTCACCTGGGTATCGGTGGAGCCACTTCTGTGTGTGTGGCTCTGCCGCGCAGCCTGGGGGATCCCTGCTCCTTTCTCGCTTGCACTGTTCTCTTGCTCCTTTTTGCAGCCACTGTAAGCTATGTGCCTGTTCTGCTACCTGGTGTCTGTCTACCATGGAGCCAACCAACCATCAACTCAGGGCCCTGAAGCCAGGAGCCAAGTTAAACCTCTCCTTTACATTGAGAGTGGTGTGTCTCAGTGGTGGGAAAGCTCAGTAAGACAGCTTGAGTATAAAAATGTCAGCATGAATCTTAAATGATTATCTTGGCCCTTTCATCTCAACGTTGCTGCCATCCCTGTGAGCCTTACTGCTGATGTGCCCCAAGTGACTGACTTCTTACTCCTGTCCCTCACTCTAAAGTCACTGGAAAGTTTTGGAACAAAGTCTTAGCCCTCCTTCATCTTAATTTCTCAATCTGTATATTGGCATTAGATTACATGTTCTTTGAGGAATTTGTTTTACCAATGTATAAACAGTTCCTGATGGTTATCCTAGGAACAAAATCCCAATGAGAGGAGAAACCGGGAGACAATTTCAAGATTCTTCAGTGCACACAGGAAAAAACAATGTGATTCTTCAGAGAACCCATAGGGTGTGCCAAATTTGGGACAATAAAGCTTGTATCTAAATTATGCAGTTTATTAAACAAATTTTAGTATAACATTGTCTTAGTATAGTACATGTCTTCTTAAGAGGGAAGGGTATCATTCGTAAATTTATAAAGAAATTCTATTTTTATGCAAAATAGTATTTTTTTAATAATATATGCAGGCACAAGTTGCCAAAATGCTCAGGTTTCAATGTCCTTGTGGTAGGTTGGAAAGGTTATTGTGGATGGTATGGAAAGGTTATTGATTATACACCTATGTCCCCAAATTGGCATGTTAGGTGCATAGAGTAGGCCTCAGTCTCACACAAAACCCACAGGTCTTTCCAGAGCTCTAACACATGGATTCATCTTTGCATCTTGTCTTTTGATCAGTAAGTATTTTCTGGTTGAATGAAAAATGGTATCCATTAGAGGCAGAGGCGAGGCCAAGTTTGGGCCAGAGAGTAGATTAAAAAAAATTAGGCTAAGAATTGATTTTAATTTCTTTCACTTTTCTGGTGGATTAACTCTTGGTCAACTTGTAACACCCAGCTGAACTGAGTCAGCATGGTGCTGGGTGTGGAAGGCCCTCCTGAGGATTGCTGCCTGTGTCATAAAAAAGAACTGGATGGGACGATGGTGCACTGCTGATTCTACTGGAGAAACCTGTCACACTGGTTTTCCTGCTCTGAACTCAGCTGTTCTCAGTGTGGAGGAGCTTGGGTCCTCACTATCTCCTGAGGATGGAAGCAATACACTTTGGGGAGCCCCAGTCCTTGCCTTGAGCATTGCTTCTTGGCTCCAGTGCATATCCCTCTGCCTGCTGGGACAGATCCTCCATCCCGCTGGCGCAGACCTTCTGGTTCCTACCACTGACCTTTGGGGCTTTCCAGCTCACATCTGTGATACAGACTTGCATGAGACTTTGTCGTGGGCTCTAGCCCTCCACTGGGACTTCTGGAGGACATTACCATGGAATCTAGGTTTTCAGCTGGACCTGTGCAGAACACTGCTGTGGAATCCAAGCCTTTAACTGGATTCTAGTGCATGGACAGATCTCTTGCATTCCCCTGCATTTGTCTTTTTAGGTGAACACTGTAAACTAATCCTATAAATTATGTCCTGTATTAAGTCTATTCCCTTGCAAAACCCTGACTACAACAACTTTGTAAATGTAACCTTTTCAAAAGCACGTGGGACTTTTTAAAAAGTTTAAAAGATTGATGTAGTAAACATTTCCTAAATATATTTATGGACTGCTAATTTATTTCTTTGTGTGTGTGAAAGAGCTTGCATTTTAAGTGCTAAATTATTCACCTTTTAAGCAATAATATTTTAAATATTATTTAGTTGGGTCAGTTTCTAAAACCTACCTTCCAGCTTTTCATTTAATACTGGCAGCTGAAGTGTCTTATTAGTGATCGACTTTCTTCCTTCCTAGCATGAGGTATGGCTGATAAATAAAAATTATATGTATTTACAGCGGGCAACAGAATACTTTCACATGTGTACATAGGATGACATGGGTACTGCATTCAAGCTAACTATGATCTTCATTCCCACACTAAATCACTATTTTATGTATTTATTTATTGGCCGCGAGAACACTGGAGACCTCTCTTAGCTTTCCAGTATTCAATGCGCGATTCACTGGAACCATCATGTTGCACATGAGGTCTTTGGAGCCAGTAACTGAAGGTTTGCTCACTTTGACGGCTGTCTCCTCCTTTCCTCCGCAGCCCACCCCTTTGTGATCTCTGCTCCATGATCTGCGTGAGATCCCATAGTGTTTGTCTCTCTCAGACAGGCTTGTTTCACTAACGTCCTCTGTTTCTGCTCATGTTGCCACCAAGGCAGCGGGTCTGAGGACTATTTCATTGTGCGCATGTGTGTGTGTGTGTATGTGTGTGTGTGTGTGTGTGTGTGTGTGTGTGTGTGTGTGTGTGCGCGCATGCGTGGTAACTCCCGTCCCTCATCCATAGGTGGGCTCGGGTGCTATTCATATGTCTTGGCTCCTGTGAAAAATCCCTGGATGAGCGTGGAAGCACAGCTCGCTCTTTGACATCTGATGTGCCTCCTGCGGATCCTCACCCTAAATGCAGTCACCAGCTTGCTGCCCAACTCTTCTCCTTGGGCAACAGAAAAGGGCCCACTGATGTTCTGATCTTCTCTAAAATGTTTTCTCGCTTTAGAACTGTTACAAACCTGTGAAAAGATGTGTTACACTTTGTCCTGGGATTTCTCAAACTCGTTTGACTAAGAAGCATCTCCACCTTTGTCTTCGTGTAGCGCTTTTTAACTGATCTTGGAAAACAACTCTTCTCTCTATTGTCTAACCTTGAGAAATATTGTTTTGTGTCAAATCACATTCATTCTATGTTAATTCTTTTATTTTTTGTATTTTTCTTTTTTCGCTATTCTTAGTTTTCCCCACTAAATTTGGGGTAATGTTTATTAGATTGTTAAGAGAGTATCTAGCCAGGAATAGTGGAACATGCCTGTAATCCCAGCACTCAGAAGGCAGCCGAAGGAGGATCACCAGGGGGTCAAGGCCACATAGTGAGTTCAAGGACCGCCTGAACTGTACAGTGAGGCCCCCATCTCAAAAAACATTAAATCAACCCAACAGAAAATGAAATAATAGCAATATGCTTAATAAATATTTGTTACATTATTCTGACAATTCCTGATATACAGGTAACTAAGTTTTCATTTACTTCTTGGAATGCAAAGTAGTGTTCTAATATATAGGAAAATGCAAAGAAAGGACTCTTAAGTGTAACAGTGCTGTATGGATTTCAGGATATTGCAGCAAGTTTGAGGCCAGCTAGAGTTCCCCTGGACTACACAGTGAGATCTTGTCTCAAGCAAGCAAGCAAACAAAGAAACAAACAAAAACGTGCTTAGTCCTTTGGTTTAGTTGAGAGCAATCCTCTGTGTTGCAGTTGGTTCCAAATGCTAAGAAAGAGAGTTAAATGTCTGTTGTCTAGATGTGGTATTTCCAGTCTGTGTAGCACATTTTTTTTTTTTTTTTTGGTTTGGACAGTAGAGAGAAATCTCCTTTTATTGATTTTGAAGCAAGATTTTCAGTAGCATATGTGTCTTTAAAAATATTCATTTAACTTTTTATTATTTTGTCAGAGGACAACTTTTTGAAAATATTTAGTGACTATGAAATATATGATTATACATATTTAATGGTATATGCCAGTAATTACTAAAGTATTTTATTTCTATCTATTGCAAAGTATAACATCAAAAATTTTGCTCGGAGAAGTCATGTTGCAGAGTGCTATAATGATAGCATTTATGGAAACTGAAGAAGACTAAAGCGGTATCATTCATTGTTCTGAGGCATATTGAAAAGGCATATTTTAATAGTGTGAATGCTATTTGAAGTCATACTTATAGATCTGAATACTGGCTCTGTGTCGACTGATTGTGTGACCATGGAAAGGTTACTTAACTTCCCTATCCTTCACACAGTCCGTGTATCAAGTGAAGAAAAGACTAGTTTTCCCTCTCTCTTTTTTTTTTGTCTTTTTCCTTTTTATCGGTACCGGGGATTGAACTCACGACTGCCTGCTTGCAAGGCAGGCACTTATGCCGCTGAGCTAAATCTCCAGCCCCCTTCTCTCTCATTTATTTTGAAGATGAAATGAGTTAATATTTGCAAAGTCCCTATGCAAGGGACTGCACATGGTAAGCAGTATGCTTGAAACCATCATTATTATTTTACAGAGGTATAATGTACCCTGAAGTACACAGAAATCATGAAATGGGATTCATATAGAGCAGAAAGGGAAGATGCACAGGGGATTTCAATTTAATATGAATATTTTGTTTTATTTTGTCTTTATATTTTTAAGTTGCAGTCTTGCTATGTTGCCCAGCCTGATCTTAAACTTCTGTGCCCAAGCAATCTCTCACTCAGTCTCCCTAAGCAATATTTTACTGAAGGCGAGAGAGAGAGAGAGAGTGAGAGAGAGAGAGAGAGAGAGAGAGAGAGAGAGAGAGAGAGAGATGGTCTCTACTCTCTAAAGCCTCTGTTAAGACATAATAACATTTACTGCTTTTGAGTGTCACGAGTACGAGCATATTGTAAGTTATCTGTTATAGTCTCTGTTTTTTCATAAAAATTCAGGCATAAATTTCAAAAAGGAACAACAACAAACCAGAATCACCAAGCAGGCTCTCTTATTATAGAAAGGAAGGAGTATCTGTGTTAGCATTGCTACTGGCAGCAATTTTCAAGGGTAAAACTACTTGTATTGTGAAAAAAAAAATACTCAGAATCATTGAAATTCTATCCAAGAGTGTGTAGAGAATGTTGTTTTGTTTGTTGGTTGGTTTTCTCCTTTCCACTGGCAATTGGGGACTGATAATTATCTTCCAGAAATCTTACATTGTAGTAGAAACTATCAATAAGGACTACACTTTTATGACTCTCTTGCAGCTAGGTATGGCCAGGTGATTGGTTGTAGTGAAATAGATGGGAGAAGCTGTATGAGTGACTTTTGCACAGTCCTCTAAAGCCACGGCACACATCCTTCCCCTTTCATTGTTCCCATTCTCCTACCTGTGGGGATGTGACAGTGACATAAAAAGCTTCAACAGCAATTCCAAGCCAAGAGATGAGTCCTATGTGTTAATAACAGCAAAGTAACAAGGCAGATGAATGCAGAATCCTGGTGTCTTCAAAGGAGAGAGAGATGCAGCCTTGCTTGAACTTACATGTGAGGGAGAAATTAACATTTTTAAAACCACTCCAAATTCTATTTCTGTTACTGAAATGAAAGTGATGTAAGGAGACCATTTCCTTTAGGGAATCTTCTCTTCTTTACTCGTAGTGCATGAATTTATGGAAAAGTGTTGATTTCATTTCTGATAGAAAAAGTGGACTTGTGGCCTATTGTAGGCAGGAGTTGTGAAAAGAACAATTAGAATCAGGACACAGAATTTACAATATTATTTTGTATGGTCACCTAGAGTTTAACACAAGAAAGTGCAGGAAATCTATCGACAACACAAAAGACCCAGAATATTCTGCCAAGGACCTGGATCCCACAACAATGTCCTGCATGAGTCCAGATGAAGACCTAGAGCCCATGACAATGCCTCTCATGAGTCCAACTGGAGGTCTAGAGCCCACAAGAAGGACTCACGCCAGTCTGCTTTATGGATCTGTGCTGGGAAGGCCCAAAGGTCAGTGGTGGAAGCTAGAAAGTCTATGCCAGTGGGGTGAAGGAGCTGTGCTGGTAGGTTGAGGGTTCTACACTGGAGCCAAGAAATCAGGCTCACAACAAAACCAGGGCTGTCCTGAAAAGCACCATAGCATCCTCAGCGACACGGAGGACCCGAGCTCCTCTGATGATAAGCACAGTGGGGTACATGCCAGGAAGCCAGCATGACGAGTTCATCCTGGAGATTAAGCAGCACATATCTTCCCCTCTGGAGGCAGGAAGTGATGCTTGACGTGAGGACCAGAGTGAACCCCAAAGTGAACCACAATCACTCTCACCAACAAGGTCTCGAGCTCCTTGGATGACAATGGTTGAACTCACACTGGGGAAGCCAGTCATGGCAAGCTCCTCCAGGAGAACAAATGGCTCAAACAGCAACATATAGAGAAACCCACAACACCTCGATTCTCCTTCTCTGTGTCTCTATATATGCTGGCAACTTTCCTCAGGTAGAGCATCTACGTTCAGCACCATGGTGATTTAATTCAGCTGGCATTAAGTTGACCACCAGTTTTTAATCTATAACATGGCCCAAGCTTGGTCAATCTGCATATACATATAGGTAATATGGATAGATGTAGGTGTAGGTGTAGGTGTAGATGTATGTGTAGGTATAGGCATAGGTATAGATGCACATTGGAATTGTTGAGAGGAGGCTATCTTTCCACTGAGGGTCTCTAAAACAAGCTTCAAGGGCAGAGCTGCTGGTGGCAGTGGTCTGCCTCAGAGGTGAGCAACTGGGGAGCAGGAGTGGAGGAATGGAACCCATTGCCTATGCCAGTGGCTGAAAACCTACCTGGACGATTCCACTGTTGAGGGTTGGATCTACTTACTGGTGGAATTTCTACAACTAGAATTTTCCATTACCCAAGTCAGTATATCCTCTCTTTATTGCTGAAGCCATGTGTATTGACTTTTGATATTTTCCACAAGAAATTTCTGTTTACAGAACTCAAAGCCAATGCTGTGTAACTTTTGGAGCCAGCTCATCTCACTTTTCTGTCCCCTTCTTTAGTGTCACTGCATCTCCTCCACCCCATCCTTACCTCTCTGGCTTGAAATAACAACCTGCGATCCTCTCCCTCGCGCCTGCAGCTTGGGTGGCTCTCCTGGGTGTCCCCGGCTTCGCCTTGCGCACCCAGCAGGCTGGGCATGCAGTGAGGCATCTCTCCTCCGGGGTGGACCTGTCACATGGAGCTGGTCCCCTCCCATGGAGCTGACCAGAGACCAAGCTGGGAACCACAAGGGCTGTTCCATCCTGGCCTCCTAGGACACCTAGCATCTTCTACATTAGTTCATGCTGGCTTTTTAGGCAAATCAAAATGCCAACCCAGCTTCAAGCGGAGAAGACCTCACTGGCAAATGAATAGAGAAGGCAGGGCTCCTCATAGACCAGCTCAGAGACCAGCTCCTACCAAAAACACTTTCTTCCTGTGTTTTGACCTGCAAAATGTCTAGTTCCCCTTACATTCTGAACCACTGGACAGTTGCTCCTTACTCTGAGGTGTGAAGCAAAGTTTGGGTACAAATGTTCCCATAGCTTCTGGGATTTGTGTGCTTCCCACTGCAGCCCTGCTTCTCCCAGAAGGCTGCAGCCTCCCAGCTCCTGGGCTTGGTGCTGCTTTGTTGTTTAAGCTTTTGTCATGTCTAGAACAGAGCAGAACACACACAGAATCAAGGTCTGTGTAGAACAGAGAAAGTGCTAGGTGCTTCTTTACAGCCCTACCCCTGCTGACTTGAGCATTGTTGTTTTTAGAGAATATGTTTCCAGCTGGTAGATTCTAAACCTCCTGATGGAGGAGGAAAAAAGTCGTCCTTGATCCCAGTAAAAGAATAGGCCAGATCCTGGGCGAGTCACAGCAGACCTCATCCTCGGAGGGGGAAGATAAGGTCTCAGTGAAGCACTTTGAGGTGAAGCTATTTGAATGATTTTTCTCAATGACGCAGGTCGAGCTCGGAAGAGGCAGATCAAATCTGGCTAACGAGAGTGAGAGGTTGAAAGACTGAATGTCCAGCTGGTATTCCTGCCAGTCACAGGCTTGCAATAGAAACTTTGCGAAAATAGCATCTTTTTGAAGTGCAAGTTCTCCAGGGAAAGTAAAGCAATTTAAATTTCGACAATGAATGAAAGAAGCGGTATCCATAACCAACGTCTGGAGGTGCTGGCTACAACTTGACTACAAAATAAATCTTTTCTGTCTTCTTACATTGAGTACATAAACCTGGAGGCCTGGCAGGTCTTACCATCAACAGACAGCTGTGGGGGACTTAATTGCTTACAAAATACTTAGTAAATTAGCTATCGGCCTCTGATGAAACTCTAGTCCAGAGATTCAGGCTACTCTGGTGCTGGGTTTCAAGCTGTAGAGGTGTTCTAGCTGAGGTTTGATGGAGCCATGGGAGGAAGTTGGGGTACACCTACAGGATCAGGAGACAGAGACACAGAGACCCCAGACGTGGGGTTGGACTTGACACCTATCTGTATCAGGCCTGTGATATCAATGCATAATCCCCAGGGAAAGGTCTCAGGAGGAACTGCTTGGGAGAGAATCTCAAGGAGAGAGGCGTTCTCACTTCCCAGGCTAAAAAGGAAGGATGCTAACTGCTGAAATAAGAGAAGAGAAAACAAAAATCACGGCAACCGCCAGGAAAATGAAATTCGTTCTCCTGTGGCTGAAAGAAAAATAGCAAGAAATCCTTGTGAAGCCGTTGCAAATACAGGCCTTAGAAAGGACTGGGGACTGAGCTTTCATGAGAAAATACAATGCCTTGTTAAATTCTATTTTCCCCTTTACAATTTGATCTCTGAGAAGGCAAACTTTAGACAGATTTACCAGGACAATCAGAGTGTGATACTGCACACGCCCAGTGGGCAGGTGCAGGAGGAGGAGGAGGAAGAGGAGGAGAAGGAGGAGGAGGAGTGGGAGGAGGGGGCCAAGCTGACGAGGATGCTGAGGCCTAAATTAGCAGGGTGCTGGAAGCACAGCCCCTCTGGCTCATGTGTACATCTCTGGACCTTGAACATGTTAGCAGAGTTTTCCCGGTGGGAATCGGCCCTCATTTCAGTATTCCTGGGAGAGCCTGGAAAGTGGTGATGGGGCCACCACAAAGAGCCGTAAACTCATCCCTGGCAGGGCATGAGGCTAGAATGTCTGTGTGGTGACCCTGACCCTGTATGTTACGACTTCACGTCCGTCACTGGGGTCAGAAAGATCGAGGAGGGTGTTTTCTTGTTGCTTAGCACGGGACCATCCTGCCACCCTCGCCTGTCCCAAGCGGAGCGACAGCAGATGGCAGATGCCTAGCCGTGCTCCCTGTCTACGTTGATGGTGGATGAGGCGAGTTCACCAAGAGCCGCATCATGGCGCTCTTCTCGGAGCCTGGATAGCGTTCAAGGCCTCTCTCGTTGTGCGGTTCCCGGTGGGACACAGGATGTCACACAGGAATGGAGTATAGAGTTCTCCATGGAAGATGAGAATGGCATACAGGCTTCCCCACAATTTTGCTTTGCTTCTCAACTTTATCGTTCTCTTAGGAACTTTCTGTCGCACTCACCTAAAGTGGACAGACCACCCACTGACCCCAACTCGAGCGGACGTCCGCCTTCCTTCTCTGCCTGTTAGGGAGAAGCAGTGCTCCCTTCAGGGCGCCACGGGATACCACCTCCTCCTCAGCCTTTCTTTTGCCCCTTCCGCAAACCTGGATTGGACCCGCACCCCTGTTCTCCTCTGTTCTCTCCTGGGAGGCATGTAGAGGTCACTTATTCCTCATCTCTTTTGGCCAGTAGCCAGTGAAAACCAGGATAAATCCTGCCACCTGCCCAGAAAGATGTACACGCGTGTAGTACCTGGAGATACACACGTGTACGTATATGTGTATTTTGGTTGAATTTCAATGAGTAATCAGCATGTTTCTATCAGATAAATTTACAGGTATTTTCCATGTTTTTCATCTTGTCCTTTCTCCCTTTGTGGGAAACATTAACTTAAGGTTTCAGTGGTAATTCTTTTTAAAAAAAATTCAAGAAATAACAAATGACCTCTGTGAAACTAGTCACCAAGAGGACAACTGAAAAAATAGGACCGGGTGCTTTCAAAATATTATAGGAATAAAGAGATATTCATGCCTCTAGATCCATGCATGTGTGTGGCAGAGTGTTCTAAAGATAGCTGGAGGTGACCCAGGCGACACCGTCCTGCTTCTCTGGGAAAATAGCACCAGGGGCAGAGAGTCTTCAAGTGGCGGCAGGTTACTAAGAGACGAAGCGATGACAAGACTCCGGCCTCCTCAGTTGGTATTCAGGACTGCTGCAGCCCGGGAGGCCACGAACACCTACTAACATGTGCACATAACCATATGCATGTACTTACTTGCCACGGAATGAAGGAGTCAAAACCCGGCACCATTCTTGTAGCTTTTTCTGCATCAGGGAAAGACTCGCAGGTGTTTATCTACATTTCCCCCTCCTGTTTTCCCTTTTGTGATTAACATGCATTGGTTTAAGGTTTTAAGCCACAGTTCTCCTCTTTCAATGAGAGGCCTCTGTGAAGACAAAGCCCTCAGGTCACAGCTGTGAAGAGAAGAGCAGAAGGGGTGGAAGTCCATGCTGTGGTTTGGGGAGAAAGTCTGTGTTTGGCTTGAGAATTCTGTTGATGCAAAACCTTGCTGCACCTAGGATTTGGCCAGGGGATGAAGGAACATGGCACACAGATGGTGCTTCCGGGTAGCCACATCATTTTAAACTCCTGGGCACTGTGGTAGTATCTGGTCATTGACCCACGTGGGTTTTTGGATAAGCACCTCCTAATTAAGGCAGGAACCGCACAGGCAGAGGTCTCTCTGCCTATTTAACCACACTGTTCTTATAGGCAGAGGAGAGATTGGAACTGGAACTGGGTTAGTCTAAGATCTACAGGTCAGTGGACAGTGTATTACCTGGATCAGAGTTCATTTGAACAAGGGCTCTGCATGGTGCAGAAGGAGACCAAGCCTGCCCGGCAGACCACGGGGAGGACAGAGGCCCTTGCAGGACTGCAGCAGGGTCCTGAGGCTCTTTCAAAGGTAGAAACCATGAAGGTACTGCAGCTGAAACTCAGACACACTGGAAGGCAGGCTCCTCCTTAGCAATTTGGGGGTGCAGATATTATTTCCTCTTTCACTCTTTAGGTGCACTGCTGCATGAATTTGGCTTTCCTCTGTAAATTAACTGATTCTTACTTACTTCCCCCCAAAGGTCCAGTCCTACTCTAAGCTGCAGGAAAACGATCATGGTTCTTCTGCTGCTCCAGACACAAGTTGCCCTAGGAGAGGGTGCAGCCTCACATCCCCCTGCAGCCATGCTGGCTGTCTTAGTAACTCTGCATCCATCCAAAAGGAGAGGTTTGTTTTGCTTCATGTTTGCCTTCTGGTCCATGGTGGGCTGGCTCCAAGGCAGAGACACACGGCGGGGCCCTTGCAGAGGACAAGCAGTTCACTCATGGCAGCCAGGAAGCACGAGAATCAGGGGAGGAAGTGCGGAGAGAGACTGAAACTCTTGGGCCACGCTGGCAGTGACCAACCATTTCCAAAGGCTCTGCTTTCTAATGGCAAGGCAGCTAGGCCCTTGTAATTCAGGCACCTCTGAGGTCCCACCTGTGATTGCGTGGGGCTTCACGAGTTATCAAGATGCAATCCCTAACGCTGGTACCGACTGGTCCAGGTCCTCCTGTGGGTAGTGGATGCCCTTCCAGAGTGAACCTCATCATTTTCTCTAGTCTTTTCCAGAATCAGCCTTCATGGGGCAGTCTTGATTGTTTTCTTCATGGTGGTTGAGATACAGTGCCCAACACCTGCACATCTGCAAATTAGAGAAGAGAAGGTTTATTCTGGCTCACAGCTCACAGAAGTTTCAGCCCATAGCCAGCTGGGCTCTACGGCAGCCCAGAGGAGTGTGACAGACGAGAAGGAGCTCATGGCACTGCTGCAGGAAGCAGAGAGTGATCAAGAGAATGGGGAAAGATAGACACTCAGAACCACACCCCCAGGGACTAGGGCTACAGCTTCGTGGCACAGCACCTGCCTGGCAAGTGCAAGGTCGTGAGTTTCATTCCCAGTACCAAAAAAAAAAAAAAAAAAAAAAAAAAAAAAATTGCAATAAAATAAAAAAAGAATAAAAATAAATAAAACAAAAACCCCCATACCTCCAGGGACCCATCTCCACTGATCGGGCATCACCTCTCAAATCACATTTTTAGTTGTAGCTCCAACAGTGGAGCAATCCATTCATGATTCCATCACCCCTGGGAAGCCACACCTATGAGTGTACAAAGCTTTGTGTGCACATTGATAGAAGCTGTAACATTCTGTCCCTGACCCCCAAAAGACTCACGCCCATCTCTTTATATAAAATGCTTTTAGTCCGTCTCCAAGTCCTAATCATTTCAGCATTGCTGGGAAGTCCAAGTCCAAAGTCTTCTCTGAGATTTAATGCAAACTCTCAGGTGAAAGCCCCTGTAAATATCAGGTAGAAAAGTGAACACTGCAGACACACCATGGCACAGGATAAACATTAACCTTCCAAAAAGAAGAAATGGTGGTGGTGGTGGGGGCTAGAATGGAACGGGACTGAAGTAAGATCAGGATCTACAAGGGCAAATGTTAGATCCCCTAGTTCCATCTCCAGCATGCTGGGCAAATCGTGGGGAGCTGTGAACTCCAGAGCTCTTGGGGGCCATGCCCCTACAGCACTGCCTGTGCTTGTGTTCCTCATGGCCTCTCTTTTGGACTGGCTTTGCTCACTCCTTATAGGTTTCTTCAGACAATCCATATTTCCATCCTGTTCAGCTTTCTGTGGGGTCCACTGCACTTGGGGCTTCCTACGCTGCCCTCTCTGGGGCACGCTGTCTGGCTTCCTAGTTCTTCTTCTGAAAATTGTTTCCTGTACTTTGACTACTTGATTCCACACTTCATACCAGAATCTGTGTTACTTCAGGTTCACGGGAGGAACATATTTAATATCAAACATATGCATTTACGATATATAAAGGACTTCCAAGATAGGCTTACTATAACCACCTTCGGTCCAGGTCCATGCTTGCTGGGAACCTGTCTGACCTTGCTTGGTGCCAGGAGCCCTATCCAAGGGCACCCTTGCTTGGGTTGTCTCTGTGGAATCAGGAGCGCTGATGTTAGGAGACAAAGAACCAAAAATGCATAATTTATGTCCCTCACTCTCACTGAGGCTCCCAGCTGGGTGGCTTTCTAGGGAAAGTGTTCCTGGCTTGCAGGCTTGGTGTGCAAGCATGTGCCAAGCCCAGCCTACCATCCCTCTTCACACCGATGGAGACACTAGCCAGACAGAAATACCGGCTGCTGGGCCTGATTAGGGGCTTTCCATTCCGAGTCCAGGGAAAGGGGAATGTTTTCTATCATTCATGGGAAAAACTTCCCTCTTGGAGCGTTCACGATAGCAATAGCAGGGCCCCTCCTGTGACCCCAGACCTCTGGCTTGATAGCATCAGTGTGTTTCTCTTTTGATCTTGGCTGTAGGGTATTTTATTCATCTTCCTTGCACAGCGACTTCCATTTGTCTGAACTACAGACTGAGCTTGTCTGAACTACAGACTGAGCTTCAAGGCAGACATTAGATTTATTTATCCAGTGTGAGTCTGCCCTCCTGCTGCAAAGCAGATTCATCAAGATGCCCCTCCCTCTTTCCTGGAGTGAAACTGTGTGGCCTGCAGAGCTCGGGGCGGGGGTGTTGGCTCTGGGATGCTGGGCTCCTTCCCATTGGGCCCTGGTGTAGGGAGTAGGCCATGGGGAGACAAAACCTGAACTAATACATGCTGTCATGGATCTTCATGCTAAAAGCTCAAGCAGTGAATGATGTCCGTGGAATGACCAGTCCCTTCTCCTGACCACGTCTCTGTGTTACAGAGTGTGTCACATGGGGCAGAGGGAGTGAGAGATGGACCGTGAGGAAGATGAGAAGCTGAGAGTATGCTGAGTACATGCCTGAAATCCCAGCACTGAGGAGACTGAGGCAGGAGAATCACTGAGTTTGAGGCCAGCCTGGGCTACATAGTGAGTTTAACTACACTGTCTCAAACTGCCTGTCTCAAAAAATCAAAACAAAACAAATGTATGCAGAAGAAGAGACACTGGATAAACTGAAAGTGGGGTTGAGAAGGAGAGAAGTGGGTGGTGATAAGGGGAGCAGGAGAGAGACAAGTGGGGAAGTAGCTTAGCGCCTGGCCACATAAATGCCCGTCTACTTGAGGCTAACTTCCCAGGGTCTCAGCAAATTCACGCTACTCAATCTCCCAATTTCTTTAGGTGAGGCCAGATTGCAATTTCTATCTGTGATTAGCAAATAGTTCTTTACCTTGGTACCACTGTTACTCTTCTAACAGACAAGGATTAAGCTGCGTGGGATGCTCACAGCCAGCGTGGCATAGGGTCCTTAACTTACCACCCAAGCCCATGTGAAAAGCTCTGTGATAGCATCCTTGACAAACAAGTGTCCACTCTTCCTTAGGATCCCTCGTACCGATGTTCCCACCCCGAGAACGCCCGGCGGGTTTGTAGCGGCTTCCAGAGATTCCCCACCAGCCCAACCGCTCCAGAGTTTGAATGCTGGTACTGACCCACCCGCTGTCCTCGGACTCCCCTCCACTGTCCACTTATTTTTACCTCTTGGCTTTCACTTGGGTGAGGTGTTGAGGGCCAGCTTCGAGCTGTTCCTGGCCGTCACTGCAGTTTCTTATTCTCTGCTGACCCCACGGAGCGCCACCTCTTCACATGTACCCGGCCACACATCACCCACCTGCTCCTAACGGCGTTGCACTGCTGAGTTTACAGCCCAGGTTTGCAGCTCCCAGTGGTCAGGCTCCCTGTGGGCAGTTGGTGCGCGTCTATTATACGTCCTAATTCTTTTCACATTCCTTCCCCCTCCCCATCTCCCCATCTCTTGGTCCACTTCCTTTATGCAAAACATCTGCCTCTCTGTTTCCTATTATTTATGTGACACTTTGCTCTGTAATTTATTTATACTTTGTCTTTCTCACATAAGAGAAACCATGTGACATTTAAGCTTGCATCTAAATTCTCTTGTCAGGTTGTTTTATCTCTCCTTAGTTAATAGCATATCCAAACTACCCATGCCCCAGCTATAAACTTACATTTCCTTTAAAACCGGAGACCAAAGTCTGTGGTCTCAAAGTCTCAGTTAGATGAACAGTAGGATTGTGGGGGAACCTGGAACCTCTGGTCATCATGGATACTGGAAAGCCCAAGGGCATCTCTCTCATGTGAAGACGTAATCCTTGTCCTGTCTTGATAAAAATGTGGGCCGTGGCATTTATGAATTTGAGCTGTTTCTGTGGTAGAATTGGGAGTGCAGAGAGCAGAGGCAGAGGTGGTGGGCACTATGAGTCTCCTTGGCTGGAGACTTTAACAGACAGTTCTCCCCCATCCCTCCCTTAGTGGCCAGTAGAAGGTGAGTGCTAGCTTTGTCTGTGACCTCCCTTACCCTGCCTCTTCCTCCTGCGTCTGTCCCTGTGGCTGGTACCCACCAACTTCCACTTCTCCCTCTCCCCAGAGCCTCTGGTCTTTGTCTCCAGCTTCTTTTGTGACCCAGCTTGCCGGCAGCTTTGGTTTCCTTGTTCTGGGTGCTGGTATGCATGTCAGGACCTCTTGCTTTCTCCAATTTGGTTTTCCCCCTGGATGTCACTCAGGATCCATTCAGACCCCTTTTCTGCCAAGAACACAAAAATCATGCCCAGGTAAATGAAGTCAGCATCTGACATCAGATCAGTCTGCTGTCGTTGCTAGTCTACAATTGAGCTACAAATTTTGTGCCACTAAGGGACCATAGGTGGCTTCAAACAAAACAGAGCATTGGTTGTTATCTATTTTTGACCTGTGCAAAGCACAAATTGCATCATCAAAAGGCAGGACCATGCTTCCATTACCTCATCCCCTAAATCCTTCCTGAACATCCAGTACAGGAAGTGACTATGCGAGGTTCTGAGGTCAGCACTGTGAGTGAGACAGATGCCATGCTGCTTCCATGAGATGTGAGGAGTGGAAATGTGCTGTAGGGCAAGGAGAGACAGGTGCCCCACGGGACAAAGACACATAGGTGACAGGGTGCAGAGGAGGGAGTGGCACATTGGCTCCCTTTTCCATGAGTTGTCTTTCTGGAGAGTCAGCTTTCCTGCACCGTGAGGAGATCTTATTTAGAGATTCTTGTAGCATTGATCTTTGCCCACTTCAACACAAGCTTTTGTGCAAATCCTGACCGTGGGTTCTGTCCAGTTAACCTCCGGTCTCTTCCCAGTTTGGGGTGCATCTGCCATGCCCCAGTCTGGAAAGAAGATTCGGCCTTAGAGTATTCTCTCTCTTGTCTACAGTCTGGGCTGGCAATGTCTTTTTCTGAAGAACGTGACCAGTAATGTGGCAACAGGTGCCTCACCACCGCTCTGCAGTGTGTGAGCCAGTGGGGATAGTGCAGGCCTGCAGTGCTAGCACTTTGAGAGGCTGACAGCAGCACAACTGTGCATTCTTCTCGGGGGCTGAGAGCACGAGCACCCCACTCTTCAGCAGCCAGCTTGCGTGGCCCGAACAGCTGCCCTTGAGTCCACAGGGACCTTGTTATTAAACACAGCCAGGGTGACCATTTTATTAGATAAATGTATAACTAACTAAGTAGCATTAGAGGCAGACAATAAATACAACCCATCGTCCCTATGATTCCACCACTGTAGGCCGTCACCCACGTGGCCATGTCTGAGGTGGAAACCGCTTCCCTTCGCTGCTCCACCATTGGAGGCACCCTGTTGGGAGCCGAAGTTCAGCAGCAGTGGGAATCCATACCTCATGGAATTAGGCAGATTCCAGAGTCAGGTACAGGTGGGCAGAGGGCATGGGGCGGAAAGCACTACCGTCTAGTGTTACAAGGCATCAGCAATCCGGTCTCCTTAAGACAGAGCGGCCCAGGAGCTTCTCACTGTGGGTCTAATGGTGACTCTGACGTCAGCTACGGTTTCCTAGCCCTTTGAACTTCAGGAAATGCATTCGGGCTGTCTCACATCCCTGCATGGGCAGCTGCTCCAGAATGAGTGCACTGTCATTGACACTCTGACTTTTCTCAGGCTCTGACCTCCAGAACTGCAAGACAAAGAAAGTGTTTTGTTTTCAGCTACGAAACTGACAGCTTAAATTTGTCATAGCCCAACAGACAGACAGGACTACAGCATGCGTGCCTCTTGTGTCCTCTGCAGGATGTTGTGTGCTGTGTAAGTTTTCCCATGCATGCACATGCACGGCAGGAGCCCTTGCAGAGGAGGCTACCTCCAACTGTCCTTGTTGCTGGAAGCACTCTGAGGTCCCCAGAAAGACCCCGGGCTCTGTGTTAGTGTTTGCTGACTCCAGCCCCAGCCTCCCACACACCCAGCAAGATGGGAAACTCCCAGGGCACCTCCCTCGGAGCTCTGAGGTGGCCAAAAGCCACCTCATTGGTACAGGGCAGCAGGAGCCCTGGAGTGGAGCAGGCTCTCAGAGCCACCGCCAGGGCTGCAGCGGTGGCTGTGTGACAGCTCCATTAGAGGGGTGTGTCACGCAGCCATTATCCAGTCACAGTTTAAGTGCAGCCCGCTGGGCTCAAATACCACTTTGGGGAGCAACAAATAATTTTGTTAGTGGCAAGGGTCGCTGCATGCTGCCTCCTGCTCTTGTCTCTCTAGCCTATGGCTGTTACAGAGTGAAAACCCAGCATTAAACATTTAATGCTGAAATATACTTCCTCAAGAGGTGTTTGCTTGAGCTTCTTAGATTTTGAGTGGGTCCCTCCTCCCATTGGCTGCAAGCTCTGTCTGCCCCAGACTTCCCTGCTGCAGGCCGTAGAAGGATGAGGAATGAAATGATTGTTTTCTACAGTGAGTAATCACTGATCTCCAGCACGTGTCAAACAGGACCATCAGCAGAGGGCAGGGGTGAAGTGTCTGCCCTGCTTTCAGGCTGTAATCAGGTGCCCTGCGTTCGGGGCAGGAGCCAGACTTACAGGACTGCAGGTAGCGTTAGGGGCTTATCCCTATCGGGCATTGGAAAGCACACTTTGCAGCCATCCCCATCTGGTTTGGGGTCATAGGACTTTTGCTGCCCGGCTCTGGCTCCTGTACAAGGTGCTCCTCAGACATTTCTCCCTCGCAGGGCTCCCTTGGGAGTCACAGCTAATGTGCCCGCATGCAGTACTTGCTCAGGAAATGCGAATTCTCATTAGTATTTAAATGGCTTCCCCGTTACAATTTCTGCTTTGCTTGACTGTTGGATACAGAAGGGGAAGCCTAGCAGGTTAGTGTGACTGCTCTGTGCAAAGGGCCAGAGGCCAGCGTCTCCAGGAGCCACTGTGGATGGGAGCCACTGTGGGTGGGATTTCTGGGATGGAACCCAGAAATCTGCGTTCAGGGCTTTCTTAGGCACATCAGTGCATGAGAGGCACCTCGGGGACTTGGAATCCAATGTCCGTGCTGACTTCTTAGCCTCAGTTGCAAACTGAGCTCTCCTCATGGGCCAATCTGATGGGACCAACCACTTTGGGCTGCAAACCAGGTGCAATCCTCTTTCCACCTCCCTCCCTCCTTCCCGCCCGAATGCGAGGGAAAATGCTCCCAAACAGCCCCAAGCAGGGACCCACAGAGCACCAGGAAGGATTTCTTACCCGACCTAACCCTGGGGAAGAGAGACCTGTGCTGCCCAGGCAATGCAATGGGCACCAAGGGAAGGCCATGCTTGGAGCTCATGCCCCGTCTCTGGCACACAGCAAGATGGTGGAGGACAGCCAGCCTCGCTGGTGGTGGCCATGTCGGGAAATGCTGTGACTCACGGCCCGATGTCGGATATTCAGACAACTAATGGATGCTCACAGCTCCATCCGCTTATTTCACCAAGCCCCAGAGAATTTCTTCCAGTCTCTACATTAAGACCGGTAACGTAGGAGACTTCTGCTGCCTGAAAGGCCAAGACGGAAGGCAGGCCGGCTCAAGTCAGAATTTCTGCTCTGTAGCCAGCTACACATCGTTGATTCTCCATCTGGAGCTCTGACTTCAATGTCTTTATCTTTCCAGAGGAGAGTGGGGTAGGGAAGTTTGTACTCTGAGCACCAGACAGCAAATACTTTTGGCTTTGTGGACCAGGCAGTCTGTGTCTCCACTAAGCAATTCTGCCATTGTGGCAACACCACAGCCATGGCCAGCAGGTAAATGACCGGTGTGGCTGTGTATCTACCAAATGATGCCCGGCTGGACTGGGATTTGTAGTTCTATGTCCTCTGTTCTGAAAGAGATTATAAAACTGTGTGGGTTTGGGGCTTATGAAAATTAACTATGGTAACATATTTACATGATAACATCTATGGTAATATATCAAACATGATAACATATATATATGTATATATACCTAGTATCTGCTCTATAGTAGGTCGTCAATAATTGGTGTTGGTCACTTTGGAAACTATATCAAAATGGTACACTGATACACATTTTTACAAGAGTGAACAGCAGAACAGATATTATGAATAACAAGTATTCCCATTTGGTTTTTAATTAGGTGTGCTTCCTTGCTAGGTTCTAGGAACGTGCGTGACTAGGGAGCGGAGCAGTAACCGTGTAATTATGGCTGATAGTAAGGGGCAGGGGCTTACTGTACTGAGGCTGGAGTTATTCTAAGCACTCTGCTTGCATTCCCTCATTTACTGCACCCAAGCAACCCTGTTATTCCTGTGCCATCTTTCACAGCCATAGAGACATGCAAAGGAAGACCAATCCCAAGACCTTAGCTCGGATTCCCCAAGACAGGGCGCGGGGAGTTTCTGAGCAGTCCTACACCAGGGCAGAGGGGCCACCTGCTGCTATTGCCCTGGGTTGCTTTGTTGCTGGTTCATGAGTCTTGGGTACATCTGTTGCCTTCTCCATCTCTTCTGAGCAAGTGGAGATTGAGCTCAGCTGGGCCCTGGCGAGGGCTCGGCCTTGGATTATTTTCAGCGTCTCCCTCACTGTGGAGCTGGGTTCCTAGTAACTAGTGCTTCCCAGGTCTGAGACGCCCTCAAACCCAAATGGAACCAGCTCCCCAATTTCCTGCACACAAACCCCAAAGGGCCGTAGCTGTGAGGGTGTGCTGGTCTCAGCTGTCCTTTCACAGGAAGGGATGACTATGCTTCCCCTTGCTCAGTGCTAGCAGAGAGAGCAGCTTAATTATAACGTTAGGGTACTGGGTAATGACGGTGATGGTAGCCACATCCGCAAGCTTCTCTGTGCGCCAGGCACTGCTCTGAGGCACTGGAAGGCTTTTCTAAGCAATGACAAATTTATTAGTCAAAAGCGTAAAGACTCAATGGCCAAGGGGAAGGAGCTCTAGTGTGTCAGGAAGAATATGTACTCGTTAAGGTCAGAGCTGGAGAGACCACAAAGGGAACATAAATTATGTCAGTGGAAAGTTGGATAAATGCGGATCTAACGTGGGGCGGGCAGGTTACAGAGGAGAGAGGCAAAGGCTGGCGCAGTAAAGGCAACTTCATGGAGCACCAAACCCGCGCTCTGTGTTTCTCACTCACACTGCAGTTCCTTCTCCCCTGCAGTGCCGCCTCAATCACGGCATACATGAAGTTCAGAAAATTCTAGACTTACATCATTCAATGCTACATGGTTGTGGTTTTGCTTCATCTTCTTACATTTTTATCCATTTTCATACCATATAAAAGTGTCGATGTCCGCTCCCGGCCGGCAGGAAGGACACACGACAAAGTCTGGCAGTGGACAACCTTTTCTTTTATTTTTCTTCTCCGTACAGCCTGCCCTGGGATCGCTCCCAGCCGAAGCCTCCTTTGGTCCGCTCCCCGCGGCTCCTTCTGGGCTTCTACTTCCGGGCTTCTTCTTCCCCCCCAGGGGTGGCACCAGTATATATACGGATACAGTGTCCAATCATGTTAAAGTGAGCAAGGCAAGCTGATTGGCTAACATCATCAGTTGCCAGGCAGACTATATTGTTGAGCGGGTTGCTTACGCGGTAAGCAGGAAACTAACGTGCTCGATGGGAGGGGTAATCTACCTCAGGCTTTACTCTTTACTACAGGCCGCACGTCCGCGAAGTGAGGCGACCGGGCTCGGGGCTGCGGCTCCCAACATAAAAGCACCATGCTTTTCTTAGATAAAAGAAGTTTACATGAAACTTAGAGCAAAGAACAACTGTTCAGAAAGCAAACCAGGCTGGATCAACATAGACTTTCACTCTGCCTGGGCCCCAGCACCATTGCTGCGGCCACCTCTCTCTCTGTCTCTCTGTCTCTGTCTCTGTCACTTCCTCTACCCCTCTCTTGTCCCCTGGGTTTTCTCCTTGGTCACTGTGGTACTGCATGTTTGAGTAGTTCTGTATAAGACATTCTCAGCTCCTTGATAAAGTGTCTATAGTTTCAGAAGTGTAAAGGAGTATACATTTACAAGAAAGTGACACCACGGAACAGGAAAACTTTCCTTTATTTGGGTCAAAAACATCCAGAATTTTTAACTCCTTTCGGGACAAGATCGTAGCCAACATCTGCCCTCTGAGTGTCCGCAGTGAGACGACAGCAACGGCTTGCCCTCCTTTACTTGATTTCTGTAAGATTTGCAGCTCGGTAGTGAGCATACGCTTCTTTCACTAACATCTTAGAAACCAAAGTGTATTTCCTCTTCAGGAACAAGTTTCAAGGCACTTTGAGGCCACGATTCCAATGAAAGCAAAATTACTTGATTAAAAACATTTTAGCTTTGAGAATAGAAGTTTGAAATTAATTACTCCATGAGTTAACTTGTACATATTCAAAGCATTCAGTATTGGGCTCTGAGCTTAGGTGATAGCAAACTATTTGAATTCTGCTGCTGACATTTCCTATTCTTTCCTGCATTTATTTAACCCCTTCCTATGTTCCTAAAGACAGCGACACTCAGCTGTGCAGTACGAATGCCGTGATGCTTCCTGTGGCTTCTCTCTGCTCATCTAGAGTAAGTATAAAGGAACACCAGGCAGCCCTGCTCTCCCCGGCGTGCAAACTCCTCACATCACTAAAGCTAACGGGACTCCATCACCTCACCTTCCATGCCGTGTTGTCTCAGTTTCCAGGCATTCTCCAGGCTGTGGAGTCTGGGCTGTGCTCTTCTGGGCTGGGCTGGATTTTGTATTTGAATGGAATTGATGCCGGTCCATTCTGTTTCCAGTCTTTTAAATCAATCAAGTACCTCAATGGCTCTAAATTCTTTGACTCCACCAGACCACCAGACCTATGATTCCTCCCACCTCTGTTTCCCATCTCTTGCTTCATGTGTCAGCCCTGATCCTCTAGAGTTTAGAATTTAGCATTACATCTGGTAATGAGCCAAATGCCGAAGGTCTTCTCCCAAACGCCATTTCCAGAAGGGGTTTCGAGTCTGGTGCACTGGAGGTGCTGGCTTTGCCAGGTGAGGGGGCTGTAGACTTGGACATTTCCCAGACTCCAAGAGTCCCTCAGTGATGGCTCACGGGCACCCCACGATTACAGTGGCTAGACGCTCCCCAAGGCCTTAGATTGTAAAGGGCTCCTCTGTGTCCATTCCTCTGAAACAAGCCACTTCTTCCAGAAGTTCCCAGGCCCGGTGGTCTCCTGCTGGCCCCACATACCCACAGAGATAGCATGAAGACCATGTGCCATGGAAACCAGCATTTTGCTCCGCTCTGGAGATCTCCAGGATGACTATTAATTACAGTTACCTGTAAACCAGGATTAAATCCCTCAGGGTTTTGCACTTAATTTACCTAGCCTGAGACCTTAGCCTGGGCCATTTAAAAAGTCCCCCTGGTGATTCTTATCATGCTTGGGGGTCCTCACTTTAATTGAACCTGTTTCAAGAGGGGACTTCAGCCACGATTTGCTTATTAAATCCAACATATGTATAAAAAAAGGAACAAGAAAGTTAAAGGAGGCAAATATGCTCTACTTGTTGGAGAAACAAGCTCGTCTTTTAAAATAACTAAGCTAGAAAAGCAGCACTGATGATCAAAACTTCATACATAGACAATCTTTGTCAAAAGGCCAGGTTCATTATTTGGGGCACTGTACAAAGATAGAAAGGCTCCAAGGATTTAAAACTAGTTCCAGAGTTAGAAATCTGAAGGCTTTGTGTTGAATTATGAAATAAAAACACTGTCTAAGTTTAGCAAAAGTAATTTCCCAATGAATTATTGCTCAATATTATCTTTACACATTAAATCTTGTCCTGCTGAAAGAAAAATGGAAGAGCTTTATGGATTTTTCGTGTGTTGGGCGGGCTCTGGACCTACACAGGGGCAAAACAGCTCAGTCTCCCCGTAGAAGGAGAGGCAGGTCATCTGCTTCCTTCAGCTCTCCAATGTGCAGGTGAGTAAACCAAGGGCCAGAGGAGAAACCATTGCCTAAGGACGCAAGGCTGGGACACTACTCTTGCCCTCTACTGCCTTTCTCTGTGTTGCTGAATTAAGTACTTAATGATTCTTGAGTGTCTATTTTGTGCTGGATTCAAGAAGAAGCCTGTCTTGGTTATATTTCTCTTACTGCTGAGATGCCATACCCAACACTCAGAATTAAGGAAGGAAAGGTTTGTTTAGCTCAATTTCCAGTGGTGTTAGTCTGTAATCAGCTGGCTCCAAGGGGCACTGGAAAGGTTTGTTTAGCTCAATTTCCGGTGCTGTCAGTCTGTAATCAGCTGGCTCCAAGGGCCCTGGCGTGGCACAGGGAAAACACTTCAAGGCAGCAGAAGACAGCAAAAGCAGCAGAAACAAAAGGTAGGGAGAACAAGCTGCTTCTCCTCCCTTATATTATAAGCAGGCGGCCTGGGCTATCATGGGCGTGGCACTCACACCACTTCTGTGCCCTTCTCTCGCATAGGCTGAGGATGCTTACAAAGTAAGGACCCTGCTGAGTGGCTTAGTTAATATTCCTAAATGTCTCAAATTGACTCAATGTATCAAGCATCACAAACCCCTTAATAGGAGCTTGTACAGAAGAAGGAGAGAAAAAAATATCCAGGTAGTGACCATCAACATAACCACCAGTCTTATGTTGTTGGTGATAGGTGTGCTACCCAGGCAGGGCCAATGGCTGGGCTAGCGAGCTGAGTCCCCTGGCTTTTGACCAATGAAGTGGTGTCAGAGTGAACACTAGCTGTGGCCAGGACAGCAGAGCAGATTCCTGTGTATAGGCAGGAGGCACTTCTAACTCATGCCTGAAGAAATTGTCTGTTCCCCAAGGTGAGGCACAATCAAACAACTGCCTTGGGAAGAAGACAAAGGGAAGAGAGCACACCAGGTCAGTGTGAGTTTCAGATAGACAGCAGGTGCTTTTCCAGGTGTAAACAGGTAAGCACTGGGCTCTCAGTGCTTATACTAAAGTCAGTATCTGCTGTGTGTCCGAAGTCTATCTGCAATGATATAATTTTAGGTACACAGCAAAGAGAAGTTGTCGTCTATTTTTTCTACACTTGGCAATTTGGCCCTATTGGGGACCCCCTTCTCCCATCACCTGCCTTTGTTTCCTTTCTTTGTGTTCAGGTGGAGTCAGCACCTGGCTCCTCTGTTACCCATTCTTATTGCTCCTCTTCATTTGATTACAGAGGGCACAGGGCCCAGGCGCCCACACACAGTGGCCCGCAGGGGAAGCTGATGGAGTAGATGGGGATGCAGGGAAAGTGAGGGACCCAAGGGAGCTGCATCAGAGCCCTCTTCCCGCTCCAAGGGCCATGACTGTGTGTGTATGGCCAGTACTGGCACGAGAGGAGTGGATCGCTGGGGCTGACCGGAGCCTGGCCGTCAAGGGTCACCCTGTCTCTGGCCTCCTAAAACCACAGGAGAGCAGTGTGTGCTGCTGCCCGCCCCATGGCTGGCCCGAGGCCAGCAGAGCAGAGTCACATCTGGCAGCAGGTCTCTCTCCCAGCTTTCCTGGAGATGTCCAAAGACTCTGTGCCTGCTGCACCTCAGAGGCACACGCACCTAGTCAGATACCGAAGGGGGTATGAGCGCATCCGTCTCCTTTGACTTTGTGTTCTTGCTGTGTGAAAATGTCAGAAACTGACACATTTTAGAGCAGGGAACCAGAGGCAAAAAATAAAACACCTCTAACCCTGAGCGCTGACTTACTCCTGATGTCATGAGCAATTCGTGATTCAGCTGCGTGTGGGTCCTCCTGCGCCCCCACCCTCCATCCCGGAAAACCGATGTGGTATCTCCATTTCTGATTTCCATGGAACAGCTCTGGCTTTTCCCTTTGTGAGCGCAAGTCCAAACCTATGTGTTGACGAGCATTAACTGGGGGAAGGATTAAACCGTGTGCTGCTTGGCCCTCAGAAGGGGTAGTGAAGACCAGGGACCAGTTCCCAGATCCCTCAGAGGCAGGACAGTGGGGTGGGCGCTGTTTAAGGCCAGCAGCTCCTGCTCGTGGAGTTGGTGTCAAGCAAAACAGAGGCAGGAACTCAGTTGTGGAGATTTTTAGTGCAGTGACTGAGCCATCTCCACAGTGAGGGCCCCTGCACCGCCCAGCTGGGCGCACTTGTTGTAAAAGAGGGGAAAGCCTTTGGAAACTCTCCTGACCCACTCCCTGGCACAGACCTTCATGTGGCACTGTGCAAAGGTCACAGACACCTGCCCATCCTTCTCTACTTACCAGGTCTGGTGGCCGCATCCACCCCTTTCTTTCCTTTTACCTTGCAGTATGGAGCAATGCCAGGAAGTCAGCAGCCCAGGACAGGGGATCACTGTGAGGTGGGGAAGTCTGTGGGCAGACCCCAGGGGGAGCCTCCTCGAATTCCGCACCATCACATGGCCTCAGAGGCACTGTCACATTGCACTTTAGCCTCGGGGTCTGCAGACTAAGAACCGAGCACCAATAATTAAAGTTACAATCACGGCGGAGGAAGCTCCCGTTAGCTATTTTCCTCCAACCCTGACATTTTATGAGTCAACAGAGTCAAAGCCATCAATATGAAGCAGATTATTTTTAGAAGTTTCTTAACCAGTGTGCCCTAACTTTAAATTAAACATTGATGCTGGTTCTTATTAAAACTTCTGAAGATTCTGGGCAGAGAGGAGTCCATGTTTAGTACAGTAAACACCGGGCTTTCATTACTTTGTTGTGAAAAACATCAACTCTCTTGTTCCTCCCACCAAATACAGCAGAGAGAAGCTGATGCCTGGTGGATTTTCTGAGGATTAGTGGTCCAAGGTCGGAGCCTGCACCTGTGGGTATGGTTTGCTTGGCTGAATATTACTGTGACTTCCACCTTTTCAGATTTTAAGTATCTCAGCACTGACATTATCCTATTGTCCTTTGGTTCTGTGAAGTTTGTTGCATTCTCTGATCATCAACAGCAGAAATATAGCACTGCCATTTCTCATGTAAATGATCTCTTTTGCTTTGAGAATCCTGCTTTGTCTCTGGCAGTTTAACTAGGACAGCTTCTGCGGCATGAACTAGGGTTGGGAATCAATTCCACGGATGGGATGCAGTTGAAGAACTTTGGTTTTAGAATCAAGAGACCTGGTTTCTCTCACTTACTGTCCTTGGGTAAATTATTTATCATATTTACAGACACACTACTTCTAGCAAATAACATAAGCAATTAGACTTCCTTTGTTTGGAGGCATCTGAGCTGGAGCAGTAACCTTGAGACCCAGTCTTCAGGCTTGGAGAGATGCGTCCCGAGCCCCTGTGAACCAACGCTGGGCTCTCAGCACCAACCTGCGGCTGTTTGTTCTTGCTCTCAAGCATCTACTAAGATTTTCCAGGGAAACAAAGACATCTCATCGTTAAGAGAGTTGGAAACCTGCTAGGAAATATTCTTCCCAGCCTTTTGGGTTCTAAAATTCTATCCCAGATATTCAGTTACTGTTGGCGGTGAGAGTTTCTTCTAGATATTCACAGTTAGGTGTTTAACTGGCATTTTGAACTTGCTCAGGGAGAACTCCAGTCTGCCAGGGTGCTGGAGCCTTCTTCTTCACATGAGGAGGGAGGTAAGCAGGAGTTCAGACTCGGACTGCATGGCCCCTGCACAGCTTCAGCCCTTCCTGTGAGGTTGAGCAATTCACCTCCCCACCTTGTGATCACAGCTCTGAGCTTGCTGGGTTGGATAGGGATTACACGAACTCACATGTAGAAAACCCCAATCTCAGTGCCCTGCATGCACGTGCTGAGCAAGCACCAGTTACCCTGAGTCCATTTGTTCATCAATGATCAGTCATAGTGATGGTGGGAGCACAGTTTGGCCTGTGTCCCTGGGGCTCATGTGTCAGAAGCTCAGTCCCTAACATGAGATGTTAAGAGGTGGGGTGTGGTGGGGGTCCTCGGTCTCTGGGGGTGTGGCTGGGGAAGGAACTGGCACCAGCTCTTGGGACTGCAGGCATCGTGTGTCCTGTCATGTGACTGCAGTCTCTTACCTACATTTGTGGCACTGTGATGTCATCAGCTACCAGCTACTTGCTGTAGCCAAGGTTGTGTCTCTGCCATGCCCAGGAACCTTGAGAGCTTTGGGCTGAATAACCCTCTTTCCTTTCAAAGTTACCCAGCCTCAGCAACCTCATCCTAGTAACCAAGGTGAGCTGGTGCTAGCATCAAGTTAACATCTAGAGATTCACCTGATGGCTTAGTTACATTTCTCGTTGCTAGGACAAAACACCTCACACTCAGAGTTAAAGGTGGGAAGGTTTACTTGGCCCACAGTTTGCACAAGTTTTATTTCACAGTTGGCTGGCTCCACGGAAGGGTGGGATGGCAGAGGGGCGTCACAGGAGGCAGCAAGTGACAAGCAACAAGCAGCAGCCCTTTCTGTCCCTTATGTCCTATCCAGGCTGGTGGCAGGTAGCAATCACACCCAGGTGGGGAATCTTTCCTCCTAGCACCACCCCATGAATCTATCCCAGCGTCTCATCCTGGACCCCGGCGTCCTATGCTAAGGCTCGGAGGGAGGGGCACATGCAGGCAGAAGGAAGAATCCACGCTGAGGGGAAACTCTCCAAAGGGCTCTGGAGAATCTTCAGAGCGGCTGAGAAAAGAGTTGGAGGATGTTAGCAGGGGTAAGGAAGGAAGGACCCTCTGGTAGCTGATTGGTGAGATCTCCCTGGAAACAAATCCTGAGCATGCTGGCAAAGGTGTGGCCACCACGTTCCCCAGCCCTTCGGGTCCCACCTGGCCCTTTCCCATGCCCCGGGGAGGTTGTAATGCACACATATCTGTACCATAGATCCTCCTGCGAAGCCAGGCCTGAGAGTTTACATTTGCTCATATGTTTCAGTGCTGACTGAAACTCAGGGATTTCAGATGCTTTGTAAAAAGAAAATCCCTTAGGAGAGAAAAAAAAAAAAAATGGACGGGATAAAAGCTAAAAGATCCACCATCATCTCCAAAAACATTTAAACTCACACAAATCTTGGTTTTGCAAGTCAAGTGAGGTCCTCAAAACAGAACTTCTGTGGTCTGTAGGGGAAGAGGCAGGTGCCATCCAGACCTCTAGAACAGACTATGCTGGAAAGTGCAGAGAAAAGGAAAAATATATTTATGGATTAAAACTATGCTCACAAATCAGCCTGTAGAACAGGGCTTTCTCTCCTTTGGACTGTCCCTTTCTTTACTAATGTGGCCTCTGAGGTTGCTCAGATAATCTAGATGCTGGGGCAAGGGTCAAGAGTTTTCAGTGTTCTGGTCCCTGGGCATCATCATCGGTTCCGGTGCAGACGGACTTGATAATAGGCTGAAACATAGGCGGTGAGCAGTGAGACCGGAGGAGACACAGGTGAGCAGCCCTCCTGCAGCGCCCACAGCCAACTCTGAACCGCCAGCTTCCCTCAGCACAGGGATCACGGCACTGCTGCTTCTTGCGGCCACCAGAGACTCTGCGGGCACAGGGTCAGTGCCGTGTTGGGCAGCTGGAGGCCGGGTGAATGTTTAGCAAACGTGATCCCTTATTATCTCTTTCCGGTCCAAAATAATTCTCAGTGACCACTGCATATGAGACCAGACATCAGCTTGAGAAAGTCACTGCTGGGACTTTTGGGGTTAAGAACTACAAATATAGGGGACTTTCAACAGCTTCAGTCTGTCTGGGCACTGGGGCGAGACCCCCAGCAGCCTCATGGGGAGGTCAGTGTGTGTCTGATTCTGAAACCTACCTTTTCTGATGTGTAGTATTCTGGGTAAAGCAGTTGTCCTTTCAGTTGAAGTAAGAAATTTTTAGGTTTGTTTGTTTAAAGGGCAGGTGGTTGGGACCACTGTTTTTTGCCTGTGGCAAACTCATAATGTAAACCAGTGTGGTCTGGGGAGGGGGAAAGAAATAATCAAATCCTAAGAGGCCAGAGGCCCAAGAGGGAGTAGCCTCTGGAATGGCTGTGAGCAGACATCCACAGGACCCAGTGGCAGGGCCAGGGCTCCAGGCCAGGATGCACACTGTCCTTGTACGCCTAGGGTGCCCTGCGCCACTCTGAGTGGATTCCAGAGCCCGGAGGGACCTCACTAGCATCCATTTAAAAGACAGGGGGACTTGGGCTAAGAGATGTCCATTTACTCAAGAGACAGCCTCACATCTTCCAATGTGTGGTCCACATCTGCTGGGACAGATCCAGTACTTTGGCCACCAGGAGGTTTAAAAGCAGTGGATAAGACCTCCATAGTTGGTTTTTTCTCGCTTTTTGTGCCTATCTGGTCCTTCCCAATAGATGTGATCTTGAGAATGATCTGTGAGGAGTACTTGTTTGAATACTTTCAATGTGTTCTTTGCTCTCACTTCTCAGTGTGTATGACTTTCTCCCACCAAGCCCAAGGGCTACATCTATCACGTTTCAATAGAAAAAAAAGGGAAAAGAATAAGAAAAAGAAGAAAAAATATTAACCTTTGTAATATTCCAATGAGTACAATAAAACAGCAGTCTTCAAGTCAACATTTGAGAGAAACTAACATCCTACATTTTAAAATCATCCTATTGCCCCATCCTGCCTTTTAATGTAGGAAGAGCCCAAACCAGTAGCGTTGGCTGTGGTGGAGTTTCAGTGCCAGACATTCTGTGTATGCAGGAAGAGCGAAGTGGGAATTCAGCTGCTGGGAGGCTGGAGTGCCGGGGCGGAAGGACAGCTGTGTGCATGTCCCTTCATTCCTTGGAATAACATCTTAGAGAAAGGAAGAACTTTCAGGGATTCAAAGGAATGCCGGGGCAGAGGGTGCTTTTGCCCTTTTCTTCTGTATCACTGCAAAATAGTATCTTACCACCTTCAGGAAGATACTTAGAAGAGGAAGAGCTGGGTCTCATGGAATTTCTAGTTTAGGTTTTTGAGGAATCTGCACACTGATTTCCAGAGTAGTCGTACCAGTCTACACTCCCACCAACAGTGCAGAAGCCCACCCACAGGCCTCGCCAGCCTTTGTTGTGTTTTGAGTTGCAGTGAAGGCCACCCTTGTGGAGTAGGGCAATGTGGAAAGGATGAAGACGTGATACGCGTATGGACCAGTTCCACGTGATGAATGTATTCATTATGTGTTGCAAACACAATGAAAAAATAAGGACACACAGCCTGGCCATGAGACGGTGTGGAGGTGAAGTAGGGTTTTGTCTGGGGAGTTTGCCAAAGGGGCTTACTGACTTGAACAAACGTGATCCTACAGTTGAGGACTTCACGGGAGTTAGAGCTGGGCATGGGCACAGTCTGCGGCATCCTCTGGAGACACACAGTATCAGGGGAAAGGCCAGTGAGCAGATGAGAGCAGGCCAGACCACAAGTGTCACCAGTTGCGAGCTCAGTGCTGAGGGCCACTGACACGCTTAGGAGAAGAGCATGGGTCAGTGCCTGTCCGAGCTGCCGCTGAACTGTGGACAGGGGCAGGACCCTGGGCACCGTGCACACCCAGGGTCCATCTCCCTCTATCCCTCTTTCCTTTCACTGTGTGGCCGCAGGAACCTTATTGCCTTTAAAATCCAGACACGATCTTGGAGAGGAGTTGAGAGATATCAAATATTAAGAAATTCTCCAAAGAGACTGACCATCTACTTAAAGTAAAGGTCTCTTTGTTTTGTTTTGCTTTCCATCAATGACCAGCTAACTTTTCTACAAAGAGCGAGTAGCACGTTTTAGGTTTTCTGAGCTCTACGAACTGTTATAAGGATCCAGTGGTATCCTTCTGCATTGCTGATGAGAATGTAAACCAGCACAACCACTGTGAGAGTCAGATGGAGATTCCTCAAAAGCTAAACCTAGAAATTCCACTTGAGCCAGCTTCTCCCCTTCCAGATGCTTTCCCCACAGAACCGCAGGTACGGTGATACTTCCGTGTCCACATTCAGAGGAGTGGCATTTATAACAGCTAAAGCCTGGACGCAGCCTCTGTCCATCAGCAGAGAAGTGAGTAGAGACAGTGTATTTAGACAACGAAGCACTGCTCTGCTGTACAGAAGGAAAAAGCGGGGCCGTTCGTGGGAAAATGATACCACCGTGTGAAGTGAGACAGGTGGTTTCTTGTATAAGAGAAGCCAACAGTACAAAGAGCAACATAAAAGAAAATAGAGTTGAGAGATGGATCTTTATCAAGTCAGAAGGGGACTGAGAGATGGAGGAAGCAGGAGGGAAGGAGATGAAAAAGGAATTCAGATGTGTGATATGTGACCAGCACCCCAAGAAATGTAATCATTATGTAACGCAAATATGTATGAATAAAAAGCTGAAAGAATGAATTATGGTATGCACGGCCATTAAGCCCCTTGCAACCCTCCTCCTCACTTTGAGCACACTTGTTCCATTGCTCTTGCCACTGTTTTTGATACAAAGTTTTACTGTGTAGTTCAGGCTGGCCTTGCATTCACTACGTAGCCCAGGCTGGCCTGGAACGCACAGTGATCCTCCTGCCTCAGCCTCCTGAGTGCTGGGATGCAGGTGTGCATCACCATGGTGAGTCTCGTCCCACTTGCTGAAGCTGACAGAAATCTTCTTTCATGAGTGTCTATAGGGTATGATCAAAAACGGTGAATACTGCTGCCACGCTTCGTCTCCCAGAAGAGGAGCTGCATAGAAACACGCACAGTATCCACCAGATCAGGCACTATTGGGTTCCCAGTGTGTCCCTAAAGCCAAAAGGTCTATGAAAGTAAACACCCAGGACACTGAGGCAGCCACCACCGCATCACTAGGGATCCCGAGGGCGGGCCTTCGGGAACTGCCTCAGAGAGCGGCAAGAGCAGTGCCTGAAGGGTGGGGAGGGCTCTGAAGGCCATTAGGGGCAGTGTGTCCTTCGCTATGACCAACATTTAAAGGTGTCAGCATTCACTGCACTTTTGACCACTCCTCAGTCTGTGGCTGAGTAGGTGACCACGCTCTGACAAAACTCTGACAAAACAGGCGGTGAACTTTCAAGTTCTGGTTTGCTGACTTGAGTTTTATGTCACTGGATCAGACTTTCAGGATTTGGCTAAAAATCGTCTCTTTCCTGCTATCCAAAAGGCTTTGGAGACAGATGAAAGCGGTAGGTATAACTGGGACGTTGTTCGCACATCTTAGAAATCTGAATAAAGTTGTGGCTCCTTTCACAGTGCAGGAGGGGATCGATCTTCATGGAGAGAGGTGTGATTTGGTGTTTTCTGCAGCACTGACGTGCGGGGCCTGAGACCAGAGGCCACTCAGGCTGGCTGATGGAACAGGGAAAGGAAGGAGGGCCTGACGATGGGAGACCAGAGTTTTGGGATCTCTTGCTCTGTTCCTAGCTCTTTCATGTCTTTTATAGAGCTCTGCAAATGAAGGGAAGACCAGCAAAAGCAATTGTTTCGAATTATAGTCCTACCTATGAGAACGATAACCATGGAGAAAGTGTCACTGCAGTGTCCTTAGCGTTCTTCAGGCTGCGCGGTAGAACGGAGAACTCAGAAATGTCAAAGCTAAAAAGCGTGAGTGGATTGTTTCTCCTTCTCCATGTCCACATGGTCCAGTGATGGTCCCTCCTGGAGCCCAGGGTCAGAGATGCAGGGAGAGCGGTGAAATCCACAGCAGCTCTGCTGACACCTGCAGGAGGGATACAGCCCATGCCAGCCTACACTCCATGGGACAAAGACTTCAGTAGGTCGTAAAAGCACGACCCTTCCGCAAGGAGAAAGAGGAGGTTTTAATGAAATACACCTCAACTGCTATTTCAAGCTGAGGATGTAATGGGTGTTGGGCTAGGCATGACCTAGTTTTGTACTTACGCAGACGCCAAAGGAGACAGGCAGTACCAGCGTTCCAGCAGTCGGAAAGCTGAGGACGGTGGGATGGGGCAGTGAGTTTCACCAGCCAGTAGGTGTAGATATTCAGACCCTGTCCCCGGCTCCACAGCTCATGTTCCTGTAGTACATTCCTCATACACTGCCGTGTATTTCTGGACTTGTGGCTTGCACTCCTTTAGTGAGGCTCCAGGCGGGCTTACCTAGCTGGCTGAGGACCAATACTCTGCAGAGAACCTACTGGGATTCTTAGTCACTGAGTGGCCATGCCCAGGGCGTGACCGGGCTAATCAGGAAAGCCGGCATAGCCAGCTTGAATGACTAAGCCAAAAGAAACATCGCCATGGAGCACATACTCACCGAGGCGGGGCTGTGCGTTCACATTCCCATTTTGAACTCATTCAAATGTTTTATCAGACACAGAGCAATTGACGTTGGCAAGCTGTTTCCATGGGGCATGCACCGAGGTGCACTTTCTCTGCCTGTGTGGGACTGGCGTTCCCAACTGGTGGCCTCGGGAAGGAGCCCTGGCCTGCTCGTGCCCCGCCAGCAGGCTACACAGCCCTGTGGTGTGACATGCGCTCATTACACAGACGACAAAGGGCAGGGCTGCTTCCAGGGTCAGCCAGAGCTGGACACCTGGACTTCCGCGTGCTCCAGCTCCGGACACAGAGCCATGTGGCTATGGCTTTCCTGGAAACCAAGAGCTTGAGTTCTGGGGAAACGAGTCGGGCTTCTTACTTGGTACATTTTTCATGAGCAAACAGCTGTTGCATTTAGGGAATTTTCTTTTTTTTTTTTTTTTTATTTAAGAGGAAAAAGAGAAAAACACAAAACAAACCAAAGCGGCGTAAGGGTACACGCAATACAGAACTACAAAACAAAACAAAACAAAACAAAACAAAAAACCATAACAGTAAGAAATTACCTGCTAGTAGATTACACACTATTTTCTTGAAAATAGTTCCTCAAATCACAGTATCAAAGAACACAAGGTGGACATTCAAACAGGGAGACTGCAAACAGCTGTGTTCAATGTTCCAAAAACATTGATAAAGTCAGCTATTTAACACCCCCAAACACACTTGCTGTTATATCCGTTAGAGCTCCTTTTCTTTTCTTTTTTTTCCCTCTCTTTTTTACAACAAAATTTACACATCTTGGATTTTATTACTCCTTAGTGCTTATTACTTTCTTTGGGGGGGGGGAAGAATACAGTCAAATATGGCAAAACAAAGCTGTCAGTCAATACCAAGGATAGACGTAGCACATGGTGTAGAACAGAGTACAAGTTTATCAACAATGGTTATCAACGTTGTCCCTTGTTTCCTTAAAAAGAATTGTCTATCTTATTAGATATTATAAAGTTGGACAAAACAGTAGAGAACAAGACCAATAAAACTTAGGCGTTGTAAACATTACAGGACTTCCAAAGAAGACAATAGTCAAACCAGAATGGGTATCTTAGTGAATCTTATTGTCTTCAAAGTAGTTGCCTATGTCTTCAAACTTGATACTATCATATAGAATGGAACAGAGTCTAATCAGTCAAAACAAGATCGTGGGAGTACTACAGGACTTCAAAACAAGTTAATAGGAAATCGAAAAGAGTTACTATTTATATATCCTAATTTTTTTGAATTTTTTCTTTAATTAAGACAAACATAAGAAATGACTAAATAATTTTTTTTTGAAACAATAAGGGGGAGATTGAGATAAAACAGGACATAACAATATAACAATAGAGGTCACAGCATGACTGTTTCAATAACCTAGTACTTCACCACCTTATAACCTGACTTAATAGTAGTTACCATAGTGTCTTTTTCCTTGAAATATTTGGGTAAAACTTCATATACTCTAGCTTCAAATATTTTCATATCAAGAAGCCCAGAATAAAGCCTTTCTAATTAATGAGTGAAAACTTTATAAGGCTTCAAGGCCACCTAATGGGGAATCATGATTACCACATATTTTTATATATTTGAATCATTACTTACATTAGGGAAACTATTCGGTATTCACACATGCGAGATTGATTTATTTCACTTATGAGTATGGTCTCAAGCTGTGCCCATTTATTGATAAATATCTCAATGTGATCCTTCTTTATAGCTGAATAATACTCCATTGTATAGAAATACCACAACTTTTTTATCCATTCCTCAGTTGATGGGCACTTGGGTTGTTTCCAAGATCTGGCGATTACAAATTGTGCTGCTATAAACATAGGTGCACATATATCACTGTGGTATGATGCTTTCAGTTCTTCTGGGAATATGCCTAGAAGTGGAATAGCTGGAATAAATGGGATTTCCAGTCCCAACTTTTTGAGAAATCTCCAGACAGATCTCCACAAAGGTTGTACCAGTCTACACTCCCACCAGCAGTGCAGGAGAGTTCCTTTTCCCCCACAGCCTCTCCAGCATTTGTTGTCGGTTTTCTTGATCCTGGCCATTCTTTCAGGAGTGAGATGGTATCTCAGTGTGGTTTTAATTTGCATTTCTCTAATGACCAATGATGATGAGCATTTTTTCATGTATTTATTTGCCATTTGCATTTCTTCATCTGAGAATTGCATATTCATCTCAGATGCCCATTTTTGGATTGGATCTTTGAATTTCGGAGGTCTGAGTTTCTTTAATTCTTTATATGTTTTAGACAAGAGGCCCTTGTCTGAGAGAGAGTTCACTAAAATCTTTTCCCAGTTTGTGGGTTTTCTTTTCACTATGCTGGAGATTTCTTTTGACATGCAGAAACTTTTTAATAAGAAGTGGTCCCAGTTATTGATTCTGGGAAGTATTTCCCGTGCGGTTTGAGTCCTGTTCATGAATTCTTTACCTACTCCTATGTATCCAAGGTTTCTACCTATTTTGTCTTCCAATAGATTTAGTGTTTCTGTTTTAATATTCAGATCTTTGACCCATTTAGATTTTAATTTAGTACATGGTGATAGACATGGGTCTAGCTTTAGTTTTCGGCAAATGGAGAGCCAGTTTTTCCAGCACCATTTATTAAAGAGACTGTCGTTCTTCCAGTGAACCTGCTTGGCTCCTTTATCAAAAATAAGGTGGTTGAGTGTGTTCGTAGTTGTGGTTGTATCTTCTAATCTATTCCACTGATCTTCAGCTCTGTTTTGATTCCAATACCATGTTGATTTTACTACTGTTGCTTTGTAGTATAACTTCAAGTCAGGGATTGTGATGCCTCCTGCTTTGTCTTTGCTGCTTAGAATTGCCTTTGCGATTCTAGGTCTCTTCTGGTTCCAGATGAAATTTAGGAGTGATTTCTCTAGATCTATAAGGTATGTTGATGGTATTTCTATTGGGATTGCATTGAATCTGTATAACAGTTTTGGGAGAATGGCCATTTTCACAATGTTTGTTCTTCCTATCCATGAGCAAGGGATGTCTTTCCATTTTCTGAGATCATCTTCAATTTCCTTTTTCAGTGTATTATAATTTTCACTTTATAAGTCTTTCACTTCTTTCGTAAGAGTAATTCCTAAATATTTCATTTTTTTGCTTGCTAATGTGAATAGTCCAGTTTCTCTTATTTCCCTCTCTGTAATTTTGTTGTTCGTGTATAGGAATGCTATTGATTTCTGAGTATTGATTTTGTATCCAGCCACATTACTGAATTTATTTACTGTATCTAAGAGTATTTCAATGGAGTTTAGGGGGTCTTCTATGTAGAGTATCATGTCATCTGCAAACAATGATAATTTAACTTCTTCTTTTCCTATCTTTACCCCTTTTATTTCTCTTTCTTGCCTAATTGCTCTGGCTAGTACTTCCAGTACTATATTAAATAGGAGAGGTGATAAAGGACATCCTTGTCTTGTACCCGATTTTAAAGTAAAGGCTTTCAATTTTTGGCCATTTAGTATGATGCTGGCTGTTGGTTTGTCATAAATGACCTTTATTATATTGAGGTAAAGACCATTTATTCCAATTTTCTGTAAAGTTCTTATCATGAATAAGTGTTGGACCTTATCGAAGGCTTTTTCTGCATCTATAGAGATGATCATGTGATTCTTATTTTTGGCTTTATTGATATGGTGGATTACATTTATTGATTTGCGTATGTTGAACCATCCTTGCATTCCTGGGATGAATCCCACCTGGTCATGGTGTATAATCTTCTTGATGATTTGCTGGATCCTATTTGCCAATATTTTATTGAGGATTTTTGCATCTGTGTTCATTAGGGAGATCGGTCTATAGTTCTCTTTTATAGTTGGGTCTTTCTCAGGTTTTGGTACTAGAGTAATATTTGCTTCCAGGAATGACTTAGGAAGGATTGCTTCCCTTTCAATTTCATTGAATAGTTTGAGGAGTGTCGGCATTAGGTCTTCTTTATATTTCTTGTAGAATTCTGCAGTGAATCCATCTGGGCCTGGGCTCTTCTTGGTGGGCAAGGACCCAATTACATTCTCAATTTCATTAGCAGAGATTGGGTTATTCAACAGTTTTATATCCTCTTGATCTAGCTTTGGTACTTCATATGCTTCTAAGAATCTGTCTATTTCTTCTGTGTTATCAAACTTTTGAGAGTAGAGGTTTTCGAAATAGGTGTTGATGATCCTCTGTATTTCTATTGGGTCTGTAGTGATTTCTCCTTTTTCATTTCTTATTGCATGAATTTGAGCTTTTTCTTTCCTTTTTTTAATAAGGTTGGCTAGGGGCTTATCGATTTTATTTATTCTTTCAAAGAACCAACTCTTTGATTCGTTGATTCTTTGGATTGTTTTCTTAGTCTCTATTGCATTGATTTCTGCTCTGATTCTTATAATTTCCTCTTTTCTTTTGGCTTTGGGCTTGACTTGCTCTTCTTTTTCTAGCTGTTTGAGGTGTAGCATCAAGTTATTTACTTGTATTCGTTCTGTTTTCCTGATGTGGGAACTCAGTGCAATAAATTTTCCTCTCAGAACGGCTTTCATTGCATCCCACAGATTCCGGTAAGTTGTATCTGCATTTTCATTTTCTTTTAGGTATTGTTTAATTTCTTCTTTAATTTCTTCTGTGACCCACTGATTACTCAAGAGTGTGTTATTTAGTTTCCATGTGTTTGCGGAATTTTTGCAGTATCCTTTGTCATTAATTTCTAATTTCAGAGCGCTATGATCCGATAATATGCAAGGGATGATTTCAACTCTTTTGCATTTGCTTAAATATGTTCTGTGAGCTAATATATGGTCTATTTTAGAAAATGACCCATGTACTGCTGAGAAGAATGTGTATTCTGATGTTGTTGGGTGGAACATTCTGTATATGTCTATCAAACCCATTTGTTCACAGGTGTGATTCAGTTCTGTTATTTCTTTGCTCATTTTCTGTCTGGTTGATCTGTCCCTTGGTGTCAGTGGTGTATTAAGGTCTCCTGTTACAATTGTGTTACTGATTATTTGAGTTTTCATTTCTGTTAATAATTGTTTTATATAACTGGGTGCTCTGGAGTTTGGTGCGTATATATTTAAGATAGTTATCTCTTCCTCTTGGAGTTTTCCCCTTACGAGTATGTAGTGACCTTCTTTGTCCTTTATGGTCATTGTTGGTTTAAAGTTCACGTTGTCTGCAAACAGAATGGCTACTCCTGCCTTTTTTTGGATTCCTGCTGCATGAAGAATTGTTTTCCATCCTTTGACTTTCAGTCTGTGAGTATCTTTCTGGGTTAGATGGGTTTCCTGTAAACAGCATATGGTTGGATTTTGTTTCTTGATCCATTCTGCTAGTCTGTTTCTTTTGATTGGTGCATTGAGACCATTTACATTAATGGTTATTACTGTTAAATGCTGGTTAATTGTAGGAATGTTATCTCTCTGCTGTTGCATCTTTATCTTTCGGTTCTGTTTAATTATTTGCTTTGCTTAGTGGTTTTTTCCTTTGTGTATCTAAACTGTCTTTCAATATTTTTTGCAGGGTTGGTTTGGTGTTCATGAAGTTCTTCAGCTGTTCTTTGTCATGGAAGTATCGTATTGCACCATCTATTTTGAATGATAGTTTTGCAGGATATATCAGTCTTGGTTGGAAATCATTTTGCTTTAGGATCTGGAATACTTCACTCCATGCTCTTCTTGACTTTATCGTTTGTGCTGAGAAGTCTGCTGTGATTCTGATAGGTTTTCCTTTATAAGTGATTTGTCTTTTCTCTCTGACAGCTTTTAATAATCTATTCTTGTGTTGGATTTCTGGGATGGTGACTATTATATGTCTGGGTGTAGTTTTATTTTGGTTATGACTGTTTGGAGTTCTATATGCTTCACTGATCCTGATGTCAGTTTCTGATCTCATGCTTGGGAAATTTTCAGCTATTACTTCTCTAAATATCCTCCTGACATCCTTCATGTTGTCTCCCTCTCTTTCATTAATCCCTATCATTCTTATGTTATTCTTCTTTGCATCGTCTTGCAGTTGTTGAATTGTTGTTTCCTGGTTCCTTGTTATTTTCAAAAGATCTTTCCTTTCCTGTTCACTAGCTGCAATCCTGTCTTCAAGGTCTGAAATTCTATCTTCACTTTCATTAAGGCGGTTTTTACAACTTTCAGTGGAGTTTTTTATTTCCTGTATATCTCTGTGCATCTGCATTATGTATTCTGTTTGTTTCTTATATTGCTCGTCTAGGGATTCTATCTTTTTGTTTAGTTCCTCCAATTTTTTATCTGTGTTTTCTTTAGATATATTTAGAATCTCTTTCATTTCTTTTATCATTTCTTCTTTTATCTGGGAGATTATTTTGAGTTTGAATTTCTTTAAAGCTTCCTGGAGTTGCTTGTCAATTTCAGTGGCTATTGTGTCCGATATATGAGGTGGATGGGATATATTTTCTTCTATATACATCGCTCCTAGGGTTTCTTGAGATGGGCTGGAGGTTTGAGGTTGTAATTTGGTCTTTCGTTTTGTCATTTTCCTATATTTCTGTGTTTCAAGTGTTACTTGAAAGCTTCCTCAGGATCTGTTGAAAATCCCCTTCTATGTTTGGAGCTACTGGGACTCTGGCGCCGCGCTACTCCAAGCCATTAGGCCTACAGAACCAGTGGCCCTCCTCTGCCTGCTCAGAACTCCGCAGTTCCAGACAAGCTGGGCCTCAGGGACACTGTGCGCCCACCTGCCCCTTGGAAGCTCCACAGTTCTTCAATCGCAGCCGGGTTAGGGTACTCACCACAGGCTGCAGTGCTTCAGGAACCTGTGGACCCTCCCTGGTTGCAGAGATATCCACAGTCCTCCAGACACACAGAGAGGCCAGTGAGGGCACCCCAGATCTGCCCAGCTCCTCCTCTGCAGACCTGTGGCCAGGCGCGGCAGCTAAACAGGCTGGGCTAGGCTGGTAGTGTAGGCCAGCCCACCTATCGGGAGCTCAGCAGGTCTCCAAATGAAGCCGGGAATGGGGAGGCTGATGTGGAAGCCTTAAACCCACCTCTCTCCTTCACTGCACCTACTGCAGGCATGTTCCTAAAGGTTTCACCCATCACATCTCTGTAGAGGTTCTTTTGGGATGGACTCAGCAAAGTCCACTCTTCATTGCTGAAGTTCACAGCCACATCCTCAAAGGTCACCGCCTCCTGATTGGACAGTTCATAAAGCCTGCTGACCGGAGCCGCAGGAGACAGGAGACCAAACTCGAGCAGGATCAGCTCTCAAACTTTATTACGTACAGCGAACCGGACCTGACAAGGTCCGCCACCCTCAGTGTTGCTTCCTCTTCCCTAGGGAATTTTCACATATTTCAAGTATTTTGCTGCTTCCAAAATATTTACAGATAACCTTTCAATCTGGAAAATCATCAGAGCACGGAAATAGCTCCTCTACCCTGGAACTCTTTTCTTAAGAAGCATCAAAGCAAAGATTTACCAACCCATAAACTTGAGCCGTCATTTCCTACTGCCTTTGTTTACCTCATTGCTTTTTCCAGTTGCTGCCTGGCCATTTCCACTGAAGCAAACGGGCTGGCAGTGAATGCTGTAATCCCAGCCACATGGGAAGCTGAGGCAAGAGGATCTTAAGTTCAAGAGCAACTTGGTTCACATAGCAAGAACCAGTCTGAGAAAAAAAATGTTGGAGTGTAACTCAGGGGCCTGAAGCCCTGGGTTCAGCTCCTATGAAAACCAAATCAACAAGTCTGTAAAGCATCTCCCAGGTCAGCCAAGATGTTTTAATCTCTCTGAAAGCACTTTCTCTGTAGATTTCTGATAATGATATATTCTGTCTTTTAATTGTGTGTGTGCACATGTGTACATGTGCATAGTAATATTTCTTTATGGAACAGGGAACTCTACGAGGGAATCAGGGATAGCTTTCCCATTGGGCAGTCACTAGTAGTTGCAGGCCCATGTTCTGTAACCTGCTTGGCACCTGCCAGCCTGAATTTGCTGTCCAGCTGGTTCTCTACGTCCACTGCTGGGTCTGGGCTCTATGCAAAACTGTCCCCACCATGTGACCAGGGCAGGTTGGCTGTCCTGTGCTCCTAGGCTTCCTCAGAAGGACCTCAGGAAGGGAAGAGGGCGCGGTCTGGTCTGCTTTCCAGTCCTTCGCAGGCTCCCAGCAGCGGCAAGGCCTGCCACTGAGGAAGTGAAGTGCTCCAGCCACCTTTGAGTCTGTCACCTGGATGGAGGACCTCCCTCCCTTCCTCCCCGCTGGTCCCTTACTGGATGTGCAGGCATCACCTGGGATTCTTCACCACCCTGGCTTCACCTTGTTCTGACCTGGTCCTTTCTGTTTCCTGTCAGTTGATGAAATGACCACTTGCTTACAAGTTAGACAAACAGGACTTGGAGTTCTGAGTTGCCATTTATTAGCCTTGTAGGTGGATGTTCTTGTGTAATTACACACAGCACGAGATAAATAATACCTATTTTCTCAAGAAGATCATAAACACAACCTGGAACCACACTGTACACAGCACAAGACGAGACTCAGAGAATAGCAGCTACTCTTGGTGTTCTGTCTGGAATGGATTGCGTTCTCTTTACTTTTAATTTTAAAGCGAAAAAAAAAAAAACCAATAAAAACAATGATACAGAATTTCTAAACAAGATAGTAGGATATTAGCACTGGTTAATATAGTGTGTTATCATCTTCAGAGGAAGTTGCTCAGATTCCAAGGCCCAGGCAGGCAAGATTGATCAAACAGTCTCAGCACAAATTGTTCTTTTCACTGAACTAAGAGAAATTAGTGGTCTAATTGTCTTAGCTATCCTGTGTATGTAGATACACTTTCCCTTTTCAATACTGATGGGAACCAAGGTCGTAGTTTATATCTTGCTGGTAATGACTGGGGTGAGGTTCTGTTTGATTGGCTCTGGGGGATTCCCCCAGGGAATGGGCAGACGCTCTCCTGGGTATGCCTAGGTAGAACACAAAGTGGCCTAGAGTCACTGTCTGGTCCCCACCCTGCCTCTCTGGCATTGCCCTCCCCCAGCCATGTGCTTCTCATGAACCAAGCACCTTAGGCTGTGGTGTCTCTGCCTTGGAGTCAGTGGACCATGGATTACAAGCACAGTTTTTGTTTTCTGTCTCCTGGCAAGAGAATCTGAGGTCCACAAAGGCCGGGGTCTCAGCATTTTTTGGGGTTCTGACTTTGGGTATGTAGTAGCTACCTAATAAGTGAATCTATAAGTGAATGGCTGCATGAATGTGTTCCTCCATCATCTCTGTTTTGAAGTTTATCTACATGGTAACTTTTAACCATTATTCTGTTCTTGTTGAAATGTAGTATTTAATGCCCAGGTTACAGCAGGACTAGAGTGACAGAGACCATCACATAGTAAGCACCAGGGGACGTCATTTAGCATGCACCAACGTTCCAATGCCTCTCCAAAGTCTCTGCTTACCTTACTTCCCTTGTGACCCCAGAAAATAGGCTTTCACTCAACTCTTGCATGGCCTCATGGGCTTTAGTCTGGAAAATCATCAGGTGACCTCTGGGGCATGGAGAGAGACCTGAAAGTGAGGTACGCTGGCACCTTTATTCCGCAATCAACAGAAGCCCGGGGATTCTTCCTAGCCCCTGAAAAGTTTGTCCAGACAAGGTAAGGAGCACCAGTTGGATGTGCCCCAGGGCCAGTCCTGGGCTGGCCAATCAGGTGGGCTGGCGTCTGGCTGGGGTTTCAGTGTCCCGCTGAGTACACACTTGGTGTGTGCTGAGCACAGGGGAGCAGCTTCCTGGCTATGGGACCATTCTGGGTGCTCGCCTGGTTTCTTGTCCATTCTCTTTTTGTGATACCTGACATCTCCTCTTTGATTGACAGCTGCCGACACCTGTTTTGCAATTCTGACCCAATTCTGGTTTTGAGAGCCTCACTGTGATAAAATGAGGCTACGGCTCTGACTGGTTCATACTGTTACTCTGCCGCGTTTCAAGGTTTGTGAATGGAGAATAAAGCCTTTGGAACCAGAAGGTTCTAGACTCTTGGCTTATGTGTAAAGACAAAGTGTTCTACTTTTGGAAGATGCATTTGGATCAGAGCATGTGCAGACTCCTGGTGCCAGTGTGGCACCACCACAGGGTCACCATGGTGCTGGCCTTTGAGGAGTGAGGTCTTTCTAAGTTCTCCAGGAGCTGCCCTACCCCAAACCAGTTGAAGATTAAACTCTCTCCCGCTTTCTGCATTGAGTCAGCCTCTTACAGCTCTTGTAAAATGAATTAAGCTCGTGGCGAAGACTGGATGGTGCTTTCTGTCTCCTGTCCCAGAAGCGGAGGGCTACGAGGGAGAGGCTCCGGGAAGGAAAGCAGGGCTTTGTTTCTGCTTCTGTGTGGGCCTCCTTGGAGGGAGTGCATGAACTCCTGTAAGTTTTTGGCCTCCCTAGGCTCCTGTGTATTTGTAAAATGAAGCACTCAGATTAGCTCTCCAAGGCGCTGCTGCTGGGCCGGGAGAATGGACAGAGTCTCAGTGCCTTCCAGCTGTTTCCTCCCCTTCTTCATCTCTGCTTCATTCCTCCAATTCAGGTGGTAGATCTTGCTGCCATTTTTTATCCCCTCTTCTTGACCTAAGTAGTAAGAGTTTCTATGACAACGTTGTGATTTTCCCGGGTGTCCACATTCGATTTGCTTAAGTGGCTATTGGGCTTAAGCCTGGAAACCTGGACCTGCTGACTGCATGGAGATGGTATTTTCCTTCCAGGGCCTGTGTCTTCGTCTCTTGGACTTGGAAAGCACCAAAAGTAATCACCAAGGGAAACTCTACAGAGATATACTACTTTAGCTAACAGAAAGAGAAACGGAATACAAAATCTGAGCTCGGTGCTGGATACCGTAAATCAGAAAGTAAATAGCCAAGATATTATAAAATAGGTTTTTGCATCTGTTTGTTTATTTTCATTTTATTTGAAAGAGGGAAATAGACCTTTATCTAAATTAAAGCTTAAATTCCCAAAGGCGGTGTATTAAGCAGATGGAAATCATGTGTGGCTAATATTCAGCGAACAAGTTGAACAAATTTGATCATGGGAGTGAAATGTTGAGTCTGATTAATATTTGTAAGAGTCATAAAAATAAAAATTAATATTTATGATAAAGCACAGCAGTGAACACGCTTGGAATGTGTTCTATGCATCAGGCTTCCAACAAGACATGGGGTATGTGTGTTTACCACTCTACAGATAAGAGAAATGGAGGTGTAGAGAGGTCATTTATTCAGGGAAGGCAAGAAGCAAATTTGAAATTATCTCACTTAACACTGTGTGCTGTAGGGAGAAACCAGAAGTTTCTGAGTGCATAATCTTTACCTCCCTAAGTCTGTGCTAAGCGTGGGTCTGTCAGGACACTCATTTGAAAGTGGCACATCAGACAGCTGGACAAGGATTCTGGGTAGTTGTGTGAGAGACTGACCGATTCCAAAGGTGGCTGTCTGTGAGCCACAGGCTTGTAGTGTTTTCCCCACACTTGTGGGGAACCCAGGAGGGCAATTTCTTGTGAAGATTTTAGAAGAGCAGAATGAATGGTGGATAATAGGAAATGGAGAGAGATCTTTGGCAAATGGGAAGAGGACCCAGAGATGGAGGGCGAGCGGGGCAAAGAAGGGGAAGGCGAGGAGACAAGAGTGAAGACTTGTTCTGTACATGGACCGACTCCCCATGAGGGGTATAACCGTGTACCGTAAATGTGTGCTAAAGAAGCAAGCAAAGCACAGGAAATAGAGGCACACATACACTCTCGCCCCTCTGTTCAGGGCCAGGGCTGTGCTCAGGCACTGAGCTGGCTGTGAAGGTGCACTCTGCAGCTTTTCCAACTCCTCCTGTCGACTCTGTATTCGCACTGAACATTGCCTGTGAGAGGAAGTCAGAGGCACCTCAGGAAGGCGACAGCATCTCCCCTCGGTGCAGGCCAGGCTGAGGCAATAATGCCCTCACCATTGGCTCTTTCTGGGCTGGGAGATGCCATGGGGGGGGGGTAAGAACCTGGGATGTTGTTGGGGAGCTCTGCATGTACTCCTGTACCACTTCCTGGCTGCAAACAGCTCCAAGAGCTGTTTAACTTCCTATTGCTCTGTTTTTTTCTGTGTCGACAGGAAATAGATTTCTAGCAAAGCAGCAAAGCAGACCCTGGTGGGCTGGAGGGGCAGAGCAGCCTGAAGGCTGGCTGCATATAGGCTCGTGGGCCTGTGCTTGGAGAGGCTGTAGAACACACCAGAACGCAGACTTCCATGGAGTGAGGTGGACACTATGAAGGTCTCCCTGATAGCCACACCTCTCCTGTCCTATGGTCGGTATGTGGACTGGGTGAGTCCTAATGAGCAGAAGCCAGTCAGCATCTTCCATGGCCCTGAGTGCAGAGTCGGGTCAAGGACAGGCGAGAACTGTGGGTCATAACCAATGCACACGACCTGGCCACGACAGACAAGAGCGTAGGGTGGTTTTAGCTACAAAGAGAGGAAAGGACTCCTCTTTACCTTTGAGTGATGTGTAGCTGTCAGCTCTGGGTGTCCTGCAAGCGCAAGGGAAGATGGTTGAAGACATCACCATCATATGGAGGAGGAAAAGGACACGATAATTGATAATTGCAAGGAAATGGAGCCTGAGCCCCCACCAACCACTTCCAAATCCCACCCCACCATTTTACTGCTAAATGGAATTTTCCTTTAGTTATTTGAATCAGTTGGTGAAATTTCAAGTTTATTATGACTAGCATGCTAACCGATATCACCCACTTACAATTCTTCAGCTGTCAGAGGGTAAAGATGGTGATGTTTAAGGGGGTTCAGAGGGCACCTGTCCACGGAACCAGTTGCCTGCTGAGTCTGGGCCTCACTGCATCCTCCGCCCAAGGCCTCCACTCCCAGCGAGCTTTCTGGCAATGTGTGACAGGAGGCTGAGATGATGTACAATTAGAAGTTAAGTAAAACTCTGCTCTCCGGCACCCTGGGCTGGAGCTGCCTTGCTTTAATTCCCTCCACAATACATTAACATGAAGCGAGGGGCAGAGGCTTTTGCTTTTCTCAAGGATCCCCAAGCAGAGAGGAGAGCAGCCCCAGGCCTATTCCACCTCACACTCTGCTCTTGCACCATGTTAGCTTCTGCATTTTTCTGTAAATACCATTTTATTGGAGCATGGTGCTGTGTTTGTTTTTGTGCTGCCCACGGCTGCCTTGCCCCGTAATTGCAGGGGTGAGCAGCTCCTGTAGGGATCGTGGGGCAACACCGAGTCAAAGGCACTCTGCGGCAGTCTCTGCCCCAGGGTACTTGGCCATCTTCACTGAGCTGCAGGAACCAAAGAGCACAGCCGGGGCAATGGTGTTGCTTCTTCTCTAAGCCCTGGGACAGAGAAGATGCGGATGCTTTTTTATCTCATCAACACAACGAGTCACAGCACCACAACTGATGCAAGCACAGCAACATAGGTCCCCAACCTAAGGAGGTGGCTCACAGAGGTGTTTCCACATCATGAGCCTCGGGACATGTGTTTTGGTAATCATGGCCTGTTTTTGCCACAAAGCCTGTGATCAGGAGCTTAAAAGAAATCATAGAAGAGATCATTAATGCACTGATTCTTATTCAAATGAGTCTTATGGTTTTAGACAACACATTGAGGTCTTACAAAAGAGAGATGATGGAGAGTCAATCAAATCAGTGATGTCCTCGGGAAAGACTCGTTCCACGCTTGTCTGAATTTCAGCTTTAAGGGAGGCAGCAGTCTGGAGAGGCAGAGGGGTCTGGTTCCCGATGTCAGCTGTTGGCTGTCACCAGGTGGCCTGGTTTGGAGGTCAGGGAGTGAGTTTGTGCAGTGTAAGTGACCTGGAGCAAAGGCCATGGGGCTGTCACAATGGGGCTGGTGCTGCCACACCCCTGTTGTAACCCATCTACTGCGCGCCAATCTTCTTGGACAGAATCCAGTAAGTGCTCACTTCTGCTCTGCAGTTGGACACTAAGGTAAGACTTGTATTTGCCCTGAGAAACACATGGTTTAGTAGAGGCTGTGCACACAAAAACTATTTCCACAAAGCCTGCTTTTCTCCAGGAGAGACAGCAGGTGTTTGATCCAGGCCCAGAGTGAGTTTAAGGTGCCTGCCATGAGGGCGCTCATGGTGAGGGGCGGTTTAGGGCTCCCACTGTGGCTTCCTGGACATGCTAGTACCTGAGTTCCCTCTTGACAGATACATGGGATTAAAGGGGGGGGGGGATGAGGGAGGGCGGGGCGTGTCCTCCGGAGACAGAATTTTACAGGAAAGCCCACTGCGGCCCAGGCAGAGCAGGGAGGGAGGAAGGACCGTTTCTCAAATTGTTGGAAACCGCATTACAAGCAGGAAGTTGCTTGAAGCTTAAGCCATCGTGAGGATCCCAGGGCGGAGGTCCGCACTGAGGAGCTCGGGTTCTTCCTTTAGAGGCTTCCATCCTTTTTACTTCCTCACCGACTTGGGCATAAAGACCCAGAATAAAGGCTGTCCGTTTGCTGCAGGAACAGCAGTGTGAGGAGGATTGTGCAAGGTCCCCTGTAGCCCACTGACCCGGCAAACCGTGCCCCAAAACTCAGGACCCCCCTAACCTCCAATCCACACCAGCGTCCCCAGTCGGGCGTCATCAGCAAGGAAGGGAACTGCCAAGGTCTTTACTTTTCCTGAGATTATGAAAGGTAGGTTTTTGGTTTAAGCCTTCTGGCTTCTGCTTCTCTATGAAGTATTTTGATTATTAGTTCCCAATCCATTTCCCCTCAGGGTTCTGAGCCTGGGTTTACCTAGGTGGAATTCAGAGGCAGCATTTTCTCTGTGACCCCTGGGGTGATCTCTGGACAGCTCCCTGCTTTTCTCTTCCCTGTTTACCTTTGAAAGTTATTTCGTCTTTGGTCCAGGCTAGCGGGGCGGTGAAAGGCGCTTGGACCTCTTAGACGAGAAGGGACTCCACCTCTGTCTCGCCACCTCCCTTGTTTACAGCTAGCTTTACCTGCATCTCTCTGCTGCTCCCCCCTTTCCATTCCCAACTGTCACTGTCACTTACTTCAGCAATACATAATGAATGAAAAGCGAAACAGGCTGGCTTGCCGCGGTTGCTGACAATCATAAGTCTGTGGGGAGATTTTTCAGAAGCCTCAGAGATGAGGCTCGGGTGGTTTCTCAGCCCACACGTGTCAGCAGGGCTGGGGTGGGGGCTCCTCTGACAGCTTCCAGAGGACAAGATGAGGCATGGGCCTTGTTTTCTTTCCCTTCCAAGCTTCAAACTTGAGCAAACAATCTGTATTCAACCCACGTGGAAACTTGCACACACATATTCCTCCTCTCCCATTAGTGCCGGATGAAAAGCAAACTCCAAATTAGTTAATGTTCTCATAGTTAAGTGGTTTCCTACTGACTGGGCGGGAACAGCTGGGGAGCCGAGAGGGTCTTTTATGGCAGAAGGGAAGCCAAGATCCCGCCGATCGCAGGCGGAAGTAAAAGAAAAGAGGAGAGAACCCACCAAGGAGGCATGGACCTGGCCTCTGACCTGTCTGTGCGGCACATCTGTGTGGAGCTGAGAGCTGAAGGCAGCTTGGAAGGGACCTCCCTGTCCTTGTCTCGGTCCCTAAGGAGTTATGCTGTGGCACTTTATGGGGTGCCTGGCGCCACCACAGAGTTTTATTGTTTGGCAAACTGGAAAACAGTTTTGAGCTTCCTCCTGGGTCCCCCGAAAGGAATGTCTGGTTTTCCAGCCGTGAGGTTGCCACGTCATTGCTGTCGGGGGGACACGGCCTTCTGTCCCATGGGCAAGAGAGCTTGTGGGAGTAAAATGAGAAAAGAGCCATGTGGGGGGCTGGGCAGGCCTACCAGTTAGGGTCCTGCCGTTTCATCACCATCCCTGAAGTCATGTTTGAAGAACCTAACACTGTCACTAAGTTAAGAAAAACAAAAGGAGTATCAGCACTGCGAACAGTTTGAATAGCGGGTTAGGGACCCTATGTTAGAGGCAATCTTTGGTTTAACACAGTATCAGCCTAAAGGACATTGGGATCTACTCCCGCAAAAACTTCCTCTAACACATCACCACACTCGCTCTGAATATCACCAAGTCACCAGTTTGGTGATGAAGATTTTAATTATAGATTTTGGGGTCCCCTGGATATGGGCATCACCTGGATATATAATCAGTTAAACAAAGTTACTGAGATACTAAGGAAAACTAATTTACACCTTAAAATTGATTTTATTGGTGCATTTTTCAATATACATAGTGATAACACTCATCACAGGGAATTTGTACCTGTACATAATATATCTTGATTCTTCTTTTTATTCCGTTCCTCTCCCCACCTTTCAATCCCTGTTCCCCTCATTTACAAAAACATTGTTTATATTTTCTCTTCCTATTCCCTTTTTTCCTTTTCATTTATGTTTTTGTGAGTATATGTATATGTGTGCATGCATGTGTGTGCGTGTGTGTGTGTGTGTGTGTGTGTGTGTGTGTGTGTGTGTGTGTGATTGCCTTTCTCTTAGGGAGAAAGTCCATTGCTTTCCCTGGTTCTCAAAGGACCTTAGGAAGTTGCAAATATTAAGAACCACTAATAGAATGTTGAAGTTGAGAGTGATTTCAGAAATTCCTGGCCTGAGCTTTTCAAAGTGTTTCGCAATGGTCAAATGTTGGTGCATATGTGATTCATCTGTGATGCTTGTTCAAATGCAGATTCCCGAACCCCTCTTCAGGGGCACATTTTGTAGATTTTAGAATAGGGCCCAGGGTCTTTGCTTTTGAGAAACTTTGAAGATCATGAACCACATGCAAGTGCCAAAGATCACACTGAATGTTCAGTGAAGTTAAGAGAAATGAGGAGTTGTGTTGATCAAGGCTGAGTATGAGTGGAAATCACACTCCTTGCAAACCAGAGCAGTTTGATTCTCTTCTGCTTCGAACATTAGGCTTCTGTGGTCACATATAGGAACAAAAGTGGGGAAGATAGCTTGGAAATCATTGGCACAATTCAATACCTCCCTATTACAGAAGAAGAAGCCGAGCCGCAGAGCCATGTCAAGTGTGACAGCCTGGAATGGAACACCAGACTCCCTGATTATTCATCCAGGCCTGACATTTCCATCGTGGCTGATTCTCCTTGAAGCGGGACTTTGGCATTAAAGCTCCAGACCTTTCTTCACATAGTATCTGGGAAGACAAAAGCATAAGGAACACTTCAGCTACCAGGAAATGGGTGATCGGGAGGTGTGGCTGACGGGTGGAGGCAGCCGAGGTGACTGGAGGTCATGAGACTGAACACACCTTTCCTGTTCCCTCTGGTGCCAGCCTCACCACCCACAAGAAGTTGCCTTCCAATGTGGCCCCAAGAAAATAACTTAGGCCACCCTGTGAGCTCTTTGTTTATTTATAAATAGGACTCGATTCTTTGGTTTGAATTGTATTTGGTAATTAATGGCTTCAAGGTGATTCTTTTAGACTTAACTTTCAAATATCCAGCATGGTATAGAATTTCAGTTCAGTGGAACAGCAGGGGGGAGAAGACTTAGCATGCTTCATGGAAGTGTAGAATTGTATTCATTTGCGAAGCTGACTGTCAAAACTTTTCAAAACCCAGTCAAAGTAAACTTGGGAGGTGATTTCAGTTATCCAGGATAGCTGGAGCTGCAAACCAAGTCTGAAATGTTTTCCATCCGCCCTCAAAGTATCCGTTGCTGCTGAATTTTGACTTTTGAAAACAATTTCTTTTCTTCTGTTTCTATCTTGGGTCTTGGCTAGTTTTGGGGATTAGGAATTTCAAGGTTGGCTCACAAAACTATCAGCCATTTTCTTTTTTACGTCTTCGGAAATTGTGAATGAGAAACATGCAAGGATTTGCTATTTATCCAGGTTACAAATAATCAGTCTCTTAATAAAACAGTATTGTAGTTTGTGTGTTTTTTCACAGTGACTATTTACCTTCAGAACCCTGGTCCTAGGGCTTACCAAATCCTCTTCTGTCTAACTCATCAAAGGAAGATTCCCTTGTAACCAGTCACTCTTGGGTGCCAAGTGCTGTCACAGAGGTTCCCTCATGGAGGTCTAGTGTGGATGTGTCCAGCCAACTCTGATGTCTCTAGGTTCACCTAGGCCTGGAGGATGGGGCTCCTCAGGTGCTGTTTCTAGCTGGGGAAAGAAAAGCCCACACAGCAGTGTGATGCTGCAGAGGGATTCTCCTCGAAGGGATTAGGGTGGGTGTGTGGATGTGAGGAGGAACAGTCTGTCAGGGAACAGAGGGTGCACTCTCTTCATCCAGCACCCGTCCTAAGAAGCCTTTGCTTCTGGAGCAGGGCTGGCACTGCTGCATCTGTGATGCATAGGCAAGGCCTCCCAGATGGACTCTTTACTTTTTCACTCTGTTCTGAACCTCAGAGGTGACCTTGGGCTCCATTTTTCTTGACCTCTGGGTACTCTTAGTTGATGAATTCACATGAGTCTGGTAGGAGGGGAGAACAGGGTTGAAGCACCTGCTTGGCTTCCCTCTGGGTCTAGGGCTCCGTGTCTTTTCTGAAGTAAAGGTCACTGTTGGTCGCCTTCCTTCCCATCCAACCACTGTGTCTTCATATGCCTGCCGTCTTATCTCTTCAGGTCCAGGTGGTCCCCGATCATTTGCCTTGGGATACGTACAGCTTCTTGGTGTTTTCTATATGTCCACAACTCTGCAAATGATTCTTTTATTAAACCTGCCTTAATTTTCCACATGTTTCCTGCAAGGACTCTGGAGATATAGATGTGAAAAATGAGTTGGTGAAATGAACATGGTCATTGGCTGGGGATTTTTGGCACTTGTCTGAACCAGCACAGAGAAAATGAGAGAGATAAGAAGGAAGAGGAGGCCTTTAATGTGAGCATGGGAGAGCTTCCCGGGGCAGGGGGCAGAGAGAGTCTCAATGAAAACAAAGAAGTGGGACTATTCTATCAGTTCTGGGAGGAGTTTGGGCAGTGGGCAAAACAGTGTATTAACCGCTGATTGGAAGGAGCATCTGCCAGTGTGAACCAGGAGACAGGAAGATTTACTGGGGCTGGAGGTGGAAGCTTGGGTGGTTGCACAGCCTTGGGATTGGAGAGGGCTTGGTGTACACATGAAAAGGGAGTGGAAGTTTATCGCTGAAATGAGAAGGAGAACACAGAATTCACTCTTGGAGAGATAAGTTGTTTCTCTGGGTCCAGTACCAAGCTTAGAGGATGTAGTTTTACTCCAGGCTAGCAGAATCTATCAGTCATCAGCTGTTTGATCAGAAACAGGCCACGTAAGCAGGAGAGAGCGTTTTGGGGGTTCCATAGGTTCTAGAATTGGGATTAGCACATGATTTCTTGGGCCTAGCCATCCTGCCTACTTGTTAGAAGTTGACAGAGCACATTCCAGTGCCCAGCCCTTGTCTCTTTAGATGATAAACTGGTTTGCTCCAATACCAGCCCTCCAAATATAAATCTCTGCCTCTCAGATAATATCGCTATGCTTTCAGAAGTACTTGCCTGTTGTACTTGGCTCCTATTTTTTTTGATTCTCTGGTTTCCTTCACTTTTTTTTCTGCCCAACCATCACTCTGGAGTTTTCATTTTTCAGGGCAGTTGCAACACATGTCCTTATTCTGACCTAGGTACCTCTCCAGGAGGCAAGCGTAAGTATTAACAGGTAATGTTTGTGACATTACACGGTGGGTGGCCAGGCATTCTGGTAGATTCATAATATCATCTAATTATGTACATAATATCATATAATCAACACAACCAGTTGGATGCGGTACTATCGTTATCTGCATTTGATAGATGGAGGGGTTGAGGCCCGGAAGTTGCATGACCAGCAAGCAGCAGGCTGGGGAGTTTGCTTTACCCCAAGCCCCTGCACTGGGTGGCTGCAGGAGAAAAAGCCCGGGCCCCTGGTGTCTGACTGACTGAGCTCGTACCTAAGCAGACAGATCCACAGTACGCTGAGTGTATTCAGGAATGTGGGAAAGTGGATATTTCCCTAAATCCTTTAATTCTTACAGATTTAAAGCCCTCTGTTTATTCTAAATGTGAATACAGTTTTATACAAACATGAAAAGCCTAGGAACAGTGCTGTTATTTATAGCAAAGCCTGAGATCAATACTGTATATACATATGAGCAGGGTATGTGTGTGTGTGTGTGTGTGTGTGTGTGTGTGTGTGTGTGTGTATGTATGTGTATGTGTGTGTGTGCACAGAGGTCTGTTTTAAGGAACTGCCTTGCATGGTTATAGAGCTTAGTGAGTACAACATGTGCAGAGAAGGCGATAGACCAGAGACCCAAGGAAGAGCCGATCCCGTAGTTCAAGTTCAAAAGCCATCTCTGCAGCGTCTCCTTTTGCTCAGTTTTCTGTTCTACACAAGCTGTTGGCTGATCGGATGAGGCCACCCATGTCATGGAGGGAAATTTCTTTACTTGAATCTCACCAACTTAAATGTTAGTCTCATCCCAAAATATACTCTCAGGAATATCCCAGAATAATGTATCTGGGAACCACGTGTCTGGGCATCATGAACCAATCAAATTGACATGTAAATTGTTCATTACACAAAGGTGGAGGGAGTCTGAGAAATGATCAACTAGGAGAAGCTGGGCCATGGTGGCCACAAGAATCCCCATCTTCACCATGAGGGAGGAGGGCAGAGCCAGCTGCAGGGCTGCTAACCAAGCAGGTGACCAGGGGAGTTGATGCTGGTGATTAAATCTCTGGGTTACAGCTGGATGTCTGTGTTTTGTATGCTTACAACCACAACCCCTTTTGTGCTGTAGGAGAGTCCAGGGTCCTGTGGTCCAGTGACCACAGTCATGATATCTTATTGACCAGTGCCCAAGTCTGTGCCTGGTGAGGAATAATCTGTGGTCACACAGACTCACTGGATACATCTACATCAAAAATCAGATCTTTTCAATCATTTGCTTATTGATTCGTTCCCTCTTCAACTAATTCATAAATTCTCTCATGTTTATTGAGAGAAGGTTAAATGCCAGTAACTTCTCTAGGTTCTGGACATGTACCCTTGGATACAGTGCATTTGCTTTGGGTCTTTTTTGGAGTATGTTACTCTAGAGCCCAGATAAACCACTCGTTCTTCAAATAATGATCATATTATAATGGCAATAAATAAATTGAAAAAATATGTTAAGAGCAGTGAGGGAATATAACTAGCAAGCCGGACATTGAGTCTGGCTTTCACCAGTCGCATGTGTTAATAGAATGGAGGTGCAGTCGGCACAATGAATGGGAATAACCTAGGTCATTTCTCAATTAACTCCCCAAACTCTGTTCTGTTATGGCTTAACCATGGCGCACCCTGAAGCTGTAGGTTGAAAATGGCCAAGTCTCACATGGAAGCAGCCTCGGTCTCTGAACTTGCACACAAAAGACCACCTACCAAAGACCAGCACTTCACTGCTGCACGTGTACAGTGAGTCATTTATGTTGGGTTTAGTACCTATCATGCTGTACGAGTTTATTCTGAAGCTGGAGTTACTATAACTAACATGGAAAATAGTTTGAAAATTGTGATCCCTGGAATCTTGAAGTGCTGTGCCATCTGTAACAGATACTTAGAACAGGAGACACCAACTTACCCATAATGTGTTAGGTGGCCAGGAAACAAAAGGCAGGTCCGTGCTGTGATTTGGATCAAATATTTGCCTATGCTATCTGGGAGGCAACTAGGTACCTGCCAATGCATAGTTTTGGTCCTTGAAAGGGATGATCTTGTACCCCAGGGAATAATACATGGGGCAATATTTGGAGACATTTTTTGCTACACGTGGTAGGCAGGGTATCACAGTCACAGACTGGTTGGAGGGAAAGCATAGTGATAAGCATCTTACAATGCACAGGATCGATCTCAGCTGTATACGTTTCTCTGATCTAGAAATGTCATTGGTGCTGGGTCTGATAAACTCTGTTTGAAGGGATGTAGTTAGAAAAACTTCGATTAATTATATAAACTGGCATTCATTTCCACTTTTATCAAGATATTGGTAGAACACAAAGATAATGCAGAAATGAACGGCTAGTCCCTAGGCAGTAAGGTAATACTAAGAATTTTGGATCCTCTTAGAAGCCCTGTTTCAAGACCCCTAACCATAATATATAAAGTCTAAAGAGGCTTTGCAGGGCAGTGGCTCAATTGGAGCCTTGGGTAAAACTTGAGTGAAAGATATAAATAGGTATCTTCTATTTATTCAAAAGAGATTGTCTGGGAGCTGGGAGGCAATGACCTACATCAGGCTTGAGAATTTTATTTAGGAAGAAATTTGAGATATGGTCACTGGTTCATGGAAGTGACTAAAATTTAGATCAGAAGCCAATGAAGTAGTCAACCAAGAATTTGCAGGAAAGATATTGTCAAAGAAATGTTGTGCATTAGAGAATTAGTGTTATCTTACATAATAGTTTTTTATTATTAGAGAATCAAGAATGTGTTCTTGCAGAAGTAACATTTAAATGGAATCCTCAGAAATAAAAAGAAATAAATGAAAGTTAATGGAGGAGAGCACTGCAGAGATCCAGTGCAACTGAGATACAGTAAATTAAGGGAACATGATGAGAGATGAGGCCGGTAGAAAGGGTGAAAACACACAGGGTTTAAAGGCTATGGTGAGAGTTTTATACCTGGCCTCTGTGTAAGGATTTCTTCCCATCATCTAGGTTGTCTAAATTGCTGGCATACAGTTGCTTATAGTATTTTGTAACCATTCTTTTTCTCTCTGTAGTTTTAATATATCAACCCACTGCCTTTTGACCTTCATAGCTCCTGATGTAAAATCATTTGTTAAACATATCGAGATTCCCTTGTACAGAATGAATCACTTTTTCCCCAGTTTTCTAGTTACTCTCTTTAACTTAGACCCAGACACACCCTTAAAGGATTATCTAAAGATGTAGGGAGACAGCAGCCTTCTGTAGTCAGGGAGAGAGTTTCAAAAGACAAAAGCCACTCTAATGCCTGGAAAAGTAAGAACATAGATTTGTGTTATGAGGCTCATAGCAAGGGCTGCTGTATCCGTAAAGAGTCCAGGAAGGCTAGTGAAGCCATGGCAGGGTTCGGCCAATTTAATTCTCTTTTCTGGGTCATGCTTTTTCCTGGGTAAGATGTTCTATGAGTCATGAAACTAACTGTGAGTGTTATTGTTTAAAGATTTGCAAAGAAAACCAGAACCCTTTTTCTTATTAAACTTACCTGCTTATTTGAAAGATCTGTCTACCTTTAATGGCCACTATTAGTACATAAAGACTTTTTTCAAAAAATAAAATATCCCTTTCTCTTATCCTTTAAAAATATATATTTGAAAGGAGATATTTTCATTTGGTTGAATAGCTTCGTTTAATTTAGCTTTGAAAATAATTTAATGGGGTTTGATTAATTTAACTTTGCAAATAATCACCCACCCAGAGTACAACTGATGGCTCATGCAAGTAGCAAAGAACTGTTGATTTGTTTTTATGTCCTAGCCCCCCAAATTAGTTTGTTTACAATTTTGGTCTTATTAATTTGAAGCATTATGCATTGGTTCACAGTTTTTATGATAAAACACACAGAGAAAAGAAAGTAGGACATAGAGTTGAGTCATACCCAGCTGTTGTTAAATGGCTGTGCTGTCTTGGGTTGGCTTTTCTTGGTCAGCTAACTTCTTTGTAATAGTGTATTAGTCTTATCACTGACTCACTTGGTCATTCATTCATAATTCATAAATAAATAGACTTTGCATACTTGGTACATGTTAGATACAGTAATATATTAGATATGAGTGACCAGATGGACAACAAAACCAGCTGGACTCTGTGTTATTGTACAGTTTAATATTCATAAAGGTAGATATTTATCAAAGAATTACAGAAATAAGTGCAAAGTCACAACTTTGTTACCTCCTGCAAGGAGACAGCCATGGAGCTTTGAAAGCATACACAGGGGGATTTGACCTAACCAAAGAGGTGTCTGAATGGCTGTCTCCCTCAGGAAGTGTCAACTGATTTGAGATCTGCTACAGAAATAGGTGCTAATGAGGTCATGAGAGGACAGAAAATAAAAGAACAAGAGATGAGAGATGCAGAACTATTTCCTCACTTCCATTGTTTATTGAGTAAAGACCTAGTTTATTCTTCCTCTAGTCAGTGAGGATGTTACAAGTCTCATGGTAATTTGAGTGTTGTATTATCTCATAATTCTTTATTAGCAATAAGCCGTTCTGAAGTTTAAGTTGACATAGCCACAAAATTCAAGTGCCAGCTGTCTTGTCTCTGAGGATAAATAGTAAAAACTGCCTCTGATGACTATTTTAAAGTCTATAGCTCTTTCCTATTTTTTACCTACATTAAAGAATAACTTTTGTAGGTGTGTGTTTATCATGCTAAGTCTCAATTATGGAATTCTTTCTACATATTCTTTCATGTATTCGAGAAAGAATTAATTCTCCCTAGCTTAATCCTATTCACCTTAAAGTCCGTGTAATAATGGACTTTTTTTTTCAGGATTCTGATCGGTAAATGCATACTTCTAAAAATGCCTGTCTAAGTCCAATAGGCACCATTCAGCAACGAACTAGCCAATTCCTTAATGTGAAAGAAATTATATAAAGACTGTGCAAATACGACAAAATACCATTTCTCCCTCAGTTCTCTTCACCTCGTCCTCGTCCTCCTGGTTGAGAGTCAGTGTGATGAGGAATTTCTTTTCACTGATAACAAACTGCACCCAGATTTGAAGTGGGGTAGGTGAGCTAATTTTGCATTGGTCTTGGCAGTACCAACGCATCAATTGTCTATAAAACTTCCCAGTACCAGGAGACTCTGAGCTATGGTCAAAGTTATGAAGTTCATAGAAGTCTGACAGTTCCTTTGCCACCTTCTCTGAATGGACGTAAAGCTTAAATGATTTCATTTGCTACTCCTTTTATAAAGAACTTGTGGTGTGTACATTTGTAAGTCAGGCATACCAAAGAGCTAGATTTCAGATCATTCCAAGGTAGCCTAACAGAACATCCTCCACAACAGAGAATGCACTGAGCCTTTCCCTTGGTAAGCGCTTCTAGAGCACATAATTTAATGGGACTTTTGATCTATCTCATTTCAAGGCAAATATTTGACAAGGTTCCATGACTGAAGTGAGGCAGAGTCCTTCCTTCAGACATAGTGGCTTAATTTTAGCATTGACTAATGTCTAATATGTAGGCTCATAATGTTGGAATGTTTGGAAAAGATGAAAACTTAGGTGAAAGTCTACTTTGAAAGTGTGGAGGAGAGAGGGACTTTAAGATCAATAAACAGCACTTAGTTGAAACCACTAATGAGCTACACAGTGTGTCTTAGAAATCACAAGTTTATTTTGCTTTACTGAGACGTTGGAATAGCTTGTGGCTGAAGCTGTCAGCACGCTAGACCGCAGTCTCGCAGTGGCCTCTGGTTTCCTGGCTCTTAAGTGTAAAGTTTCCAGAGCAGGGTGGAAGCCCTGGCATCTGAAATGTGCAGCTCCCCAGCCCCAGGACAGGACACAACTTGGGATGCATCCTCTGAAAGCATCAAAGAGGAGCTCTATAAACGCTAATTTCTAGTCATTCTTTTCCATTCGCCACAACACATTTTAAAGAAAAATAAACCTCGTGCAAAACTGCCACTCTGGAAATGTGGAACCCAGAATTTCACGCTGATCTCTCACTCACTTGCCTCATTCTTCGTAAATTCATGAATATACTTAAGAAGATTGTTTTATGTATATGGCAGAGAGGTGTTAAGGGTGGGAGGAGGAGAAATAAAATAGAATAAAGAAAACATTTTAATTCTTCTGTCTGGCATTCAGGAAAGAGTGGTATAGTTGCGGGGTTCTTTCCATTCTCTGCTCTAAGCTCCATAATCCTTAGCTCCACACGTGGAACACTATGAGTGCCCTCTGGTGGACAAAATACCACTTTTTTGTGTGTTTCATGTATGGACTGCACATGGGTGAATATGGAGAAAATAAGTCTTATGTTTCAAATGTCCTCTGAGAACTTCTGAAATCATGGGAAAATTAATTCCTGATGTTCTAGGATGGTGACAGAAGAAAACAGTTTCATAAAGTGAAGGAATAAAAACCAAGCTGGAGTGACAACCTGGTCCTATTTTGCATCAACATAGAGTCATGAAAATGAGCAGAACTGAGAACCTGAACAGGGAACTCGGCTATCTAAGGGGAAGGCCAACCACCCTACTTCTTGAGCATCAATGTGCAAACCAGAAATTCTCTTGTTAAGAATGAGACATTCATGACACTACTTGGAAACTGGCCAAGCTTGTAAACATCTGTGGCTGTTGGTATTCAGTGGCTAAAACTCTTTAGAAAGAAAGGAAGAAAGAAAAAAAAATGAAAGAAATAAAAAATAAAGAAAAGAAAAGCCAGCCAGCCACAAATGTTTTATTTCATCTCCAAATAATGTAAATGACCAGAGCCAGTGCAGTCCTTTACCACGAGGGCTCATAAAGCAGGTTTCCCACTGTTTATGCAGACATGGCTTAATTTCTTTGTTGCAAGATCATGCAGTAAAGGCTGAAAGCAGACTATTGAGTTCTTATTTTGAATCTCCTTCAATTTTTATTTACCAGACAGAGAGTAATCTGGTTTAGTTTTCACATGGACACAGCTCTGTCTGTGGACAGTGGTAGGCTGAGAAATCTTTAATGGTGGCCAGTGGTAATGTTTTTTTAACCTTTGCCAGTGTCCAGAATGAAACATTACTGGACATATAATTAAGATGAGGTGCTAGCATTTGAGTCTTGCAAACTGACCCAAGGCAATTCTAGCCTGCCACTGTATAAACTTTAAATATTTTTTTGGTAACATTTCAAGTTTGGACCATTAAGATGCATTATTTGTGTAATAAAAAAAGCTCAGCAAAAAGTTATGTGAAAAGTTGACCCCAACTGAAGAAATTACAATTTTGTTTCATATTATATGTAATTTATATATTCTTTATGTTTAATGCTGTCTTTAGTGTTGCCAAACTCGCTATGTCATGGAATTCTGTAAACTCTGCAAAATGACATGGAGGGAATAAGACAACCAAGGAGATACAAGAAATTTATAGAAATGACTGCTGAGGGCCTGGGGTTACAGCACGGGTACAATGCTGCCTAGAAAGCTTGCATCTTGAGATGATTCCCAGTAACCTGCCCCCCAAGCACACCCCAAAAACAACTGACTCTAGAATTTTAGTTTTTTAAAAAAATTTTTACAACCGAAAAAACCCAATAAAAACAATGTTACAAAATTTTAAAACAAGATAACAGGAGAGTAACAATGGTTAGTACATTACATTTTGCCAACTTCAAAGTAGTTGCTCATGGTACAAGATATAAGCATGAAAAGTTGATTAAAGCCATCTATGACAAACCAGAAGCCAACATCATACTAAATGGACAAAACCTGAAAGCTTTCACTCTAAAGTCAGGACCAAGACAAGGATGTTCACTATCACCACCCCTATTCAATACAACTCTAGCTTTGTTTCTGAATCATTTATTTCCTTGCTTTCTCTAGAAATTACTGATTTTTAGAAATATTTATAGATTTTGTTCATTTTGCAGAGTGATATTCCTGGTGCTTTGCATAGAATTACCTGGTGCTGTCTTCTAGCATCACAAAGTGGTCTCCAGAATTATTACAGAACCATCACACGTCCCAACCTCCAAAGACTTAGAAAGAAAGAAAGAGTAGCATTTGATTACAATTTTTACTTAATATTTTATTTATTTCATTCTTTCGTTGGCTCAACCAAATGTTAAAGTCTTTGAAAACTTTCATTTCTGCCACTGGTCTCTACATCCTTTATCATAAGAAACTCGTGCCTAGCTCGAGTTCCTTGAGACCGTCCTAACTCACTGAGTCCTGTGAAAACCAGCATTCAGGACAGTAAAAAGAGAACACACCTGAATCAGGAGCATCTTCATTCAAATACTTACCAGGTGAAGTATTTATCATGTCAATCTCTCTCGTCCTCTGCTTCCTCTTCTGAAATACAAACTTCTACCTTGCAGGACATTTTGAAAGCACTTAAGTGAGTTGGTGTTGCTTAAAAGTTTATCAAAATATCTGTCATATTTTAAACTCTTGATAATGGTGGTAGTAGTAGCAATAATAGCATTCAGTCATTAAATTGATTCAAATAAAATTTTAACAATAGTAATCATACCAAGTCTTAGCTTAATATCTGGTTTTGCATATGGGTGCTAGGTGAAGAATAGTTTTTTCATTTATCTAGTAGTGGATAATCTAGTAGCAAATGGTAACAGACACTGAGAATGGTGAGCATTTCCTTCAACCTTAAAAACAAACCGACCTCAACAGCAATCTAACTGCTTTTATATTTCAGTGACGTACCACAGCATTCAATTATCAATATTCATGGCTGCTTCATAGCTCTCCTTTAAAATGAAGACAACCCCAGCTTACGTGAATGCAGCACTCCCTTGCTGAAGAGTTTTCAAATGCAGAAGAAAAAAAAGAGAAACAAAAGCCCTTTGCACCTGTGTGGTCCATAATAGTATATCTCTTCTCTCCCTCTCTCTCTCTCTCTCTTTTTTCCTCTATTTCCGTTTTCATCATCATCTATTGATTCGATATATCGACCTCTTTTTGCGTAAAAGCATCTCCATCATTACTTGAATTGCTGAACAGGTGGTTAACTGAAGCTAATTAAAACCTTTAATTCTGTTGGATTCTTCTTCTTCCCTACGTTGATGAGATCAGAAACCAAATTTAGTCAAAGAGAATTCTCAAAACATAAAGCAAAACAAGGAGAACTTTTATTCTGTATCTATTTTACAGGTTGCAGTTTTTCTTGAATTTGAGCATTTTGGAAGAATTCAATCACTTTTGTGTCTTTATAATGATAATGTGAATTTTTTCTACCTAAGGAAAGAATTTAAGTTTAGTCTAGTTGGAAGACTTCAGAAAAACTCAAATAGTACAAATCACTCATAATCCTGTCTCCTAGAGAAAACAGTCATTCTCATATTTTTAAGCAAGTGTTTGGTATATGAGTATGCACGGGTATCTGTAGATATACATTTTATTTTTATTATTATTTTAGATTTTAGGAACAACTTTATTAACATCTTATTTTGAAGAAATCAGTTCACTTCACTGGACTTCAGTGTTTGGCTTATAAAATGATTATCACTTTGTAAAGTTTAAGAATACTTTGATGTTGAACCATCTTTTTTATACACATGTTTAATAATAAAATTTGTATTTTCTGTGTCCTAAAAGCTCCTTTGGAACCTAATAATCATGAATGTCACTTCTTCGAGCCATGCTAGCACCCCTCCTTAGTGAGGGTGTGCCAGGGTATTGTGTGGAGAGAACATAAATAATCTAATCGGCAGCAGTTGGAGTGTTTTTGCCACTGTAAAGTGCTAAGCTTTAAGGGCTAGTTCCTGATTACAAGACGGTGCTTGGTTCTGAATGGGTGACACACAGGTGGAGTTATCCAGGGCTTATGCGACCTCATAGCATCTCTCAGGAACAACCGTTAGAGCCTCCAAATATGCCATGGTAGAGCTTATTTTTACTCTGAAGAAATTGCTTGGCATTTCCTTTCTGAAGTGTCAACAGCTAAAAAGCTAGAGGAAAAAGCCTTGCTTTGTGAGCTGGCTTCTTTATTTTATCCAGGAAATATCTTTCAGGGAGAAAAAAGGCACATCCGAGAAGAGAGTTGATGCCACTTTTCTGGCTGGTGCCTTGGAGAAATCTATGCCTCTTACTGACTGGCTGGGGGGTTTTGTGTGGCACAGAACCGTGGCCCCAGAGGAGAAGTTAGGGCAGCACTAGCCAGTGGCAGAGACACGGCACAGGAAGGAAGAGCTATGTGAAGCAGGTGTAGGAAACTCCAAGGGACTCAGATGCCAAGGAACAAGGGCCAGCCATGCAGTGCGGCAGTCCCGCGGCGGGACTGAGAGGCCCAGGCCGTCACTCCTGGAGTATCACCACGGCCACACTGGTTGCCAACACTAAACACGTGTCAACAGGACGCTTACATTCTTAGCATAACTTCTCAGATTGGATCCTTCAGCCATTTAATGCAGACACTGTTCCATGGGCCACAGGAAGTGTTTAGAGAATAGAATATTTGGAATAACTCATTCCACTAAAAATTATAAATGATATTAACACGTTCCAAAGGACTATCTAAGACACATTAAATCACATTATACATGCATTTATCTGTGAATGTAGGCAACTGGGCACACACTTGATACACACGCACAAGTTAATTGGCTTTCCAGTGGTCAAATAAACAAGGGGAACAATGTAGTATTTTAATAAGGGCTCAGTGAAGAGAGAAATAGCACAGTGATCCTAATAGCTACAGTTTACTGTAAAGAATTCCTAACTATACCTAGAAGTTGAATTAATAAAGCAATACAAAGTAGGACAACTCTAAAGAATACTGGAATGGTATTATGGTCGGCAGATGTTGCTGGTAGTGGTAAGATAAAGACCTAAAGAAAAGAGCTCCTTCTTTGCCCAGTGTTGAGATCTGGTAGCTGTGGAGAGAGTACAGCTCTGCCTCTCTGCAGGACAGAGAAGTTGGTGAGGTGCCGGCCATCTGTTCTTTGAAAGTTGTCCAAAATGTTTCATCAGGTTGTCCTGGAAAGCGGTGTATGTCAGTAGGTCTCATCAGTGGAAGATCAGAGAGATGAAGTGGGAGCTGTGGGATTGTGTGTTCTTCCTGCCACCATACATTGGGGAAGTTGTATGTGCTTGAGGTCTGGACCTGAAGAAGTCACCTGCCCTGGTGGAGGTAGTCACTGATGAAGCCATATACCCTGCTGGAGGTTGTGGTGAGAACATGTGAGAACCAGAGAGTGAATTTCTGCCTGCAATGTCCCCTGCCAAAAAGGCTTAACAGGTGCTGGCTAGCAAAGGAAAAATATTCAGAGGGCCCAGATGTACTTTTTCAGAACAGGCAATGAAGGGTGAATTTAGATTCCAGAAGGAGTAAGTAGATACACATGACAATCAGTGACCATATATATTGTGTCTGCACTATAAAGCATCCAGGGCACCATTTAGAGGCATATTTTCTTAAATATCCTTATTAAACTACTGTTAAAGAGACACTCCATGGTATAAGGTGACTTAAATATTGTTCTCAGCAAAACCCACTGAATCCACAGTGGAATTACTCAACTTGGGTCTTACTCTTTCAGTGAAAGATTCTTCAATAGTTATTGGCTGATCTAGAAATACCTGAAAGTGTTTGAATTTTGCCAGTCATATCCTCCCAGGCCTGGTGCTCTGGGAACTGGGACTGCATATGTACTTGCAGATCCAGCAGCATAGAGTGCAGCAGCCATTCCAGGGACCACAGTCCAAGAGGAGAAAGAAGATCAGAACCACTGAAAGAAGTGTAGCTGCTACGGTCCACGTCTTTCAGGTAGAGACTGTGTCGCTCTGTTCTGAGCGGCCAGGGCCCCCGGTATCAAAGGGACGTCACACAATGCACAGCAGAAGTTTTCCTCTTCCCAGCACCACAGAGCCAGCCTATGTATGGTAAACGCACAGCGGGTAAATGCTCCAGCTCCTAGGAAGTAACGGACAGCACAGGATGGGCGGGCATTGCTGTGTCCCGGGACGCTGTCTTAGTTTGCTACAGGTTGTTGAGACCTGCTTTGTGGTGAAAGATGGGAATCAACTGTGTTCTTGTGCCAAGAGCTTCATGTCTTCCTGGACTGCGCAGAAGGATGGTCGTTCTTTTACTGATCTTGAACAAAAGTCACTGCTTTTTTAATAAAGGGTCAGATGCTGAATATCACTAGTGAGGCACAGATATTTTGTCATTTTTCCTTCTTCTCTTCTCTCACCACCTTATTGTTAATAATTCTTTAAAATAGAGGAAAAACTTTCTCAGGTTTCAAATTTTATTTATTTATTTATTTAGTTTGAGATAGGGTTTTGATATGCAGTTCATAAGGCCTTTAACTTATTATGTATACACCCTGGCCTCAAATTTGCAGTGATCCTTCTGTCTCAGCCTCCTGAGTGAGGCTGAGGAGTGAGCCACCATGCCCAGCATTTTTATTTTAGATTTGAAATACGGTCTTGCTATGTTTATTCAGGCTGGTTTGAATTTACAGCGATCTTCCTCACTTAGCCTCCTGAGAGCAGGCGTGACAGAGGTGAGCCACCACTCCTGGCTTGCAAGCTTTATAAAATAGGTCATGGTCTATAGCTTTGCAATGTATAGCCAGGAGAATGGAGTGAAAGATCTTTTGATTTAAGTACTAGAGATTTTAGTGACACACTTAAAGGGATTGAATTGCATCAATAGTTTTCGGTTGATCTTCAGCGTGACATGGCTGTCTGAGCAGAACTGGCGTGGTACTTTGTCTTCGTTCTCACATGGATTTGCCCCGCAAGGTGTGCTCAGGTTCCAGGAAGTACCACGTGTTTCTTGGGTCCTTCTTGGTATCACATAAAACCTTTGTGTTTTATTTCTTGAAAAACTGTCTGTCGTTTCTGCCTGCTTTGTCCATTCTGCTTAGATTGTTTTATCCTGTATATTACCTTTAAAGTAGTGATTCTCAACTAAAGGAAAACTTTTTAAATTGTTGAAAACATGTTGACAGCATGATTTTGAAAGGTTTGCACTGAGCACTTTGCTTCTTGATTAGGCTGTGGTGGTGTTTGTACTATGAGTTTCTTATGTGGTGTGATCAAAATATATGGTGAATGACTAAATTCAAAAACATTTCTAACAATAAAAGAGATGTTGTCATGAACTCCCCTCAAAATCTTCCTCTCATTTTTAATACGCCTGTACCCTGCTTCTTGCTGCTTTCTGAGGTGGTCTTGGAAGTCCTCTTACAGGAGTATTATTACAAGGTCTGATCAACATACCAGAGAATGCTGCCACTGACTTCAATCCAAAGAAAGGTGGGCTGGTAAAAAGTGTCCTTGTCTGCCTGGTTCACTGAACCTGGCACTGGGACTTCTCGTTCTTCCTGAGACTCAAACAGAACAAAACAAAAACAAAACTGTGAGAATTAACTGAGGACACCAAGGCAGTAGGACAGAGCTATTAAAGACACTCATGCAAGAGGACTTCCAGAGCTGCTCCAGGAAGTGTCGAGGAGAAGTGGCAAGTGGGTTTGAAGTGAGGGCAGTGTTCAAGGGGCTGGTGGCAGGGTGTCTTTCTGGTGACAAATTTCACTGCGTAATGTTAGCTCACACTTTCTGTATTGCATTTGCCGTGCTTGTGGGAAACGGTATCAGTGAAAACTGTGTTTCCACGCAGTGTTTAATGGTGCACAGGAGAAGAAAAGCTCTAGGAGCTACTCTAGGCTCACGCAGCTCAGTCTCACAGGCCGAAGTGCCTCTGTCCCCTAGGTAAGGACAGGAAGAATTGGGAGAACTTCTGGCTGTGTGCTTGTGTCTCTCCTCTAGAAATGCTAACCTGGCCCTGCTGTGTTTCTGTGAGTCCCGCGCGTCAGATACACAGATAATCACTCGTTTTGGATCTGTGTCTCCTTGACTCATCATCCACAGATCAAACATTTGCCCTTGAAAGGAGACTAGATGTGGTTTTTAAAGATCATGGATAGATAGAATGGAGGCATTGTATCGGTGCCTGGAACACTGGCGCCGACCCTCATCTTGTTACCCAATCCGAACTGGTCCATATCCACTTGATTCCACTGCCCTCGTATACACCCCGCCCCAAAAATGCTCTTATTCTGCTTCCTCACAGATGACCTTCAATATGTTTATCTGAGTATATTTTTGTTTTTGAAAAAATAAGAGCACAGAATTTATCACACTAACATGTAATTTCTGATTACCGGTCTCTTACAATTGAACTTAGATCTGTCTTTGCTGGCGTGCTGAAGTGTATGATTGGTTCTGAGAGCTGCCTCTTGCTTGCTGACCTTGGCAGGCAGGGTGACTCCTTGCGATGCCCTCACAGGCACCACAGAGGGGACTACAGTCATTCGCCAGTGTCACCTGGTGCTTCCTTCAGAGAACTACAATGCTCCAGGAGAACGTGTGTCAGAATTAGTTGTATATGTCATTTTGGCTGCCCATCCTTTTTCTGACTCTGTGGACCATGATGATGCAGCAAATCCCTGTCCTGGCCACAAGGGTTCTGAGGTCTGAGGACGTGGAATAAGTCAGAGCCTGCCTGCCCTGACACCACACCAAGAGTTCCACTGAGCAGTGAAGCTTGACTGCGATGGGCCCGCAGCGTTGAGGTGATGGCTAACACTGTCGCAAAGTCTCCTGAATTCTGATTCACGTAGAAACTGATGTCATGTTTCGATGACACTTTTAAGTTGGCTCTCTTCACACTGACTGGAGACTATTTTTTTTTCTGTAGGGTGCAGCTTCTCTATGTGCCCCCTGTTCTGGCTACAAGTGAGAGGCATGGGATTCCAAGTCAGAGGAGGATTCCAAGGACGTGGCACAGGCAACAGATGGATGGAGCAGCCTGAAATCCTGAATGGCTGGGAAAAATAGTCTCCCCACCCCACGCCATCCCCACTGAGTCACACTGAATTATGATGCGAACCGTGAATAAGTCTTCATCTCAGGGAGCCGGAGACCATGGCTGCTTAGCCCCACAGGTATCATCTGGCCTATGTAACACGGTGCTTAGCCTGGTAGAGAAAATTATGATACAAATGAGAAGGCAAGAGGTGCCATGCGAAGCAGGGGAGGGGCCTGGGTTCCCCTGGAAAACTCGAAGAAGGCGTTATGGCAGGAGATGATAGCTGCACCAGATAAATGTTAAAAATAGAGGAGATGTAAGTCACTGGGAATGGGAGAGAGACAGAGAGTGGGCAGCTGCTTCAGAGCAGAGATGAAGGGATAGTGGTGGGCAGTGGGAGGTGCCATCAGGGACACATCGTGTGTGCACTTGGAGGCCTGGAGAGCTACTCGATGGGCCGGAGGAAAGAGCAGGCGTTCGAGGAGGAGGTCTGAATCCCGACCCCCAAAGGAGATGGGATTTCCCTTCTCTAGGATTCTTTCTTCTAAGTAGACAAGTCAGCAACATGACTTTGGAAGGATTTTTAAGTGATTTCAGACGTGAGGTCAGGGGCACTTCATTCTTTATAAGCTCCTCATCATGTCAGGGATTAAGGTGGTGGGTGGGGCGAGCAGAGAGGTGCTCAGGGTAAAGATGTGGGGACAGAAGGCAGATCCTGGCTTGAGATCCAGGGCTGTTTCCTTCTCAGAGCCATGCCTGTCTTTGAAAGGTCGCTGAAGGCTTCATGATCCAACTGCGGCCACTAAACCAGCCCTGCCGGGCAGTGGGAGCGTGAGCAGAGCCTGTGGGTCAGGCAGGAAGCACTGACTATAACGGGCAGGGCCTCCAAGGAGAGGGTGACCCAGGGCCAAGATGTCCACCGGGGGATGGCAGAAGCAAGTCAAGAAGAGAAACATCGTTTTACAGTTCCTCAAGGTAGACACACACAAAAAAAGAGCAAATGAACAGATACTGAAATGAGTGACAGGACTGGCAGAAAAATATCATGAGGTAAGCCGTGCCTCTCGCGCAGCCTGGAAAGGGCAGGCAGGCTGACTTGTAGAGTGTCCCCCACTTACTCACCCACCCCCCTGGCCCTGCTATGCTGTTTTTCACCATGCTCCTCTCCAGCCGGCACGACATCATCTCCTTCCCGCCTGTCACTGGCTGTCTCTCCACACTCCACCTGAGCATGGGCTCCAGTGGGGCGGGACCTCTTTCCACCATGCTGCCCTCCGTGCTTAGGGGAGCGCCCAGGAAATAGGAGCTAGTATTTGTGCAAGGAGTAAAGGAATACATGCAGACCGGTCCAGAGTGTTTCCAGGCAAACATGTGGCTCTGTTGGGAACCTGGAAGTCAGGAAAGCTGAGGAGTCACATGTGAGGTGCTCTAAATTACAGAGCTCAGCTTGTGACAGTGCAGGGTGGCAGCTATGGAGTCACCCAGAAATGCCTTCCGATTTGCCTTTGATTTCTAGTCCCTGATCCTAAGTACTGTCAATCACCTCTGACCCCTGTTCCTCCTCTGTAAAATGGCACAGCTACTCTTACTGTGATTTAATGCTTATAAAGCTTTGCATCTGACTAACATTTAAAAAGCACTTTACCTGACAAATCATCCCATTTTTTTCCTTGAATTATTTTTGCTTTAGTGCACAGAATAGTTCATGTTTTATAGAACTCTTATTTTTTTTGGAGTTCTTTTCTAGAATTCACATCTCCTGTCCTCCAAATTTGGCTGTGTGTAACGTGTGCATCTGCCTTTGCTGCTTCCATCTCTGCCCTAGTAAAGTAAATAATTTCAGCCTATTTCCCTTCGCTTTTCTTGACTCCGGTTTCCTGCCTTCCACACCACACGGAGACAGGGAGACAGGGACACTTGTTTAACCACACGGTGTTGCCTAGCAATGCCACGCTCTCTCTGAGTCTCATTCTGGGATGCAGCGACTAGACTCCTGCTACTAATTCTTGCACCCTCATCCTCCATAGATCCAGTCTTTTAATAACCATCAGAAGGGACATTCTGCTTTCATTAGCTGACGGTCTTATAGAAGACTGGCCATTGTTATTTATTCTAATAGAATTACGCTGAATTGTTCTCTCTTTTCTCTAAATCACCCAGGTTCTGTGTTTAAAAAGGTCAATTACATTTATTTCAAATTGGCAAGACAAACATTTCCTGTGCGTGCTGCAAATCAAATGGCCCAATGAATAGACTCTGGAGAACATTTTTCAAAAACTGTTTACAGGTCTATCAGGTCCTGAAACGTTCCTCCTCAACCTTAGGTCTGTCTTGAAAGTGATACCGAGCAGATGGTGGTTTTGAAATGGAATCCAGACCCAAGGAAGCTGACACCAGGGATGGTGTGGGTGAGGTGACCCGGGCTTGTCATTGTATCCTTCACTGCTAAATGATCATCTCGGCCACACTAGGAGTTTGCAACTATCAAACAGGAAAGGCGGCAGCCCATGCCTGGTGTGGCGTCACAGAACACTGGAGGTAATCCAGATGTCATAAATATAACTGGAAAGAGAAGCCATTTCCAAACGCTCATCTGTAGGCGACATAGTAGTCTCAAAGAACTAGCTGATGTTCTGCTTGTTTTCAGAAATCCTCCATGCAATAATAAAATTTGGAGAGGTTCCTGCTGTGTAGACGTGAGGTTCAGTCCCTTCCCAGCAATTCTTAGTTGAGCCTTGTAAATCCAGGCTGTCTGTTACATACAGAGTCAAGAAACAGACCCAGGTCTGCTGGATTTCATACATCTGTTTACTACGCGATACCTCATTGGCCAAATGGGAGAGAGTGGGCCTTTTGAGAGGATCAGCTACTATTTATTTGCTTTATTCGGGAATTGCCTATTGGAATCCAGGCCCAGGAAAGCAGATGTGCTGACTGCTTTTCTTTTCCCTTGAATGTGCTGTTTAAGGAATATAAGCGCACTGTACCTATTCATGAAGTGCCCCGTGTGAGTCTATATGTGAAGGCAGGAGGAGAGGCAGTTTGTCTGGACTGTCTTCTTTAGAGCCTTGTCCTGGGTTTTTAAGACCTTGTTACTTAAGTCAAATAAGGGAGCCTAGTGTACCTCTGGGACAGATGTGACCCAGGTCCCAGCATTCTGTGACTTCAGTGTCCATGTTTGCTACTTGTAGACAGAGGCTGGAGATGACAGATTATTTCCAGGGCTTCCCAGAGAGACACAGCTGGCTCTGAGTGGGCACAGCAGGTCTCAGACCTCCTGCAAAGTCAGTTTGCAGATAGAGAAAGTACACAGGCCCTGTTATCAGGAGGACAGGGAAGAGTGCTTCCCAGAGATGAGAATTAGGAAAAGGGGAGGGGAAGATGTGTGGAAAGTGTGTCAGCCCGTGGGTGCCTCTGTTTCTGGCTCTGCCAGGAAATGCGCCTGGACTCTTGGGACACAAAAGTGGCTTCTTCTCTGGTCTTGATCAGCTCCAGAAAGCTAGAACTCTTAAAAAACAAACAAAAAACAGTGGCTTTGGGCTCTTGTGCTTCATTTTTTGGCATACTCATTACCACTAAGAAGAGAAAATAAAACCTAACATCAGCCATGCTCCCTCTCCTTTCTCTGCCTGTGGAGGAATCTGGCTTTTGATTAATTGCTATATTCTTCATTTTCCCTGAGAAAAGGAAAAATATACACAGGAGTCTGTATTAGTGAGAAAAGACATGTCCCGGCCATGACTGCATTCTTGTCATACTTTATCCTGACAACTGGCCTCATCGCTGGACTGTCCAGCCAGTGCAGTGAATTCAGCAACACCCTGTCCATGCCACAGCTCTCTGGGCATCCCGCTCCCCCATCCTGGGGGCACCCATGCAGGCCTGGAATCCATCCTCAGCCCTGCTTTGGCCTTCAAAGGCTGGTTGATGTGTGCCTTCAAAATAGAGAGGTGTAATGCTGTACAAGATAATCCAATTTCAAAGCTTTGAAGATAAGATTAGTTGGCTTGAGAACCATAAAAGGCGAAGCTATGTCTTGTAGGGCAGGGATTCATTCGGGAGGAGCAGACAGGTGCTGCTGACAATTCAGGTCAGGAGGAACGTACAGGAGAAGAGCTGGAAGCCTGGGGGCTGGCTCATGAACAGAGAGCTAAATTCTGCACCTTAGGCCAACATTTCTGACGACTCACCTTTCAAGGTAGTGTCCTAAGGGCAGAAAGGTGTTTTTTTTTTTTTTTTTTTTTTGCAAGATTGGAAGCAGAGACACAATACTGGGTACTGGAGAATATTTACGGAGTGTAGACTTCAGTGGTCTTTAAGGAGTCCAGCACTTAAAAGTGTCCAGCACTACAAACTGGTGGTGTGGAAGGGAGACTAATGCTTCCCCCATCTCCAAAGCAGTGACTATGTTGCCTCATACAGCAAAAGAGACTTTGCAGATGTGATGGAGTTGAAAGTTTTGAGATAGGGAGTTGTAGTCAGGGGTTTGCAAGAAGAACAAGACAATACAGGACACATAATTTATTTATAATGGGCAACTAAGGTGTCAGACACAAAGAAAGTGCAGGAAATCCATCCACACACTGAAGATCTAGCAAATCCAACCTAGGGCCTGGATTCTATGGCAATATCCTGCATGAGTTCAGCTGAAAATCTAGAGCCCATGACAATGATCCCACAAGTTCAAGTGGAGGCCCAGAGCCCAATACAATGACTCATGCAAGTCTGTTTCATGGATCTGCACTGGGAAGGCCCAATAGTCAGTGGTGGAAGCTAGAAAGTCTGTGTCAGAGGGGTGAAGGATCTGTGCCAGCAGGCTGAGGGTTCTGCATTGGAGCCAGGAGGCGATGTTCAAAGTAAGGACCAGGGCTCCTCTGAAAAGTACCACAGCCATCCTCAGGAACAGTGAGGTCCCGAGCTCCTCTGGTGATGGGAACAGCCAAGTTCATATTAGGAAGCCAGTATCGCAGGCTTCTCCTGGAGACTTGAGCAGCATACATCATCCCCTCCAGAGCCAGGACATGATGCTCAAAGTAAGGACCAGAGCTCCCCCAAAGTGACCGGCAGCCACTCTCAGTAACAAGGTCCCAAGCTCCTCTGATGATGAGATCAGCCAAGTTCATATTAGGAAAGAAGCTCTACAAGCTCCTCCAGGAGAACCCATGTAATAAGAGAATAGACCACATAAAACTCTTCCTCTCCAGGTCTCCTTTTTATGCTGGCAACAGTCCTCAGCTTGGCCATCCACATTCAACACCATGATGATTCAGTTCAGTGGTGTTTAAATTGACCAGCAGTTTCCAATCCACCATGGGGAGATTATATTATATCATTCAGCTGGGATGGAAATACAAGGGTCTTTGTAAAGGAGAAACAAGAATGTTAGAGTCTGAGAGGGATGGGAAGACACTGATGCTGGCTTTGAGAAGGGGTATCCTTAGGCAAAGGAATGGGGACAGCATCCAGAAATGAAAGAGGCAGGAAAACCAGTTGTCTTCTAGAACAGGGACCCTAGGAGGAGTGCAGCCCAGCCCACCCCTTGTTTCAGCCTAGAGAGGTGCTTGGACTTCTGGCCTGTAGAACTCAAAGAAAATATACTTGTGCTGTTTGAAACTGCCAAGAGTTTGGTGATCCACTACAGGACACTACACAGTGGGCAAAGCCGCCAAGCAGTTCCTTTCACATGGAAGCCTACATCCTGGCAACTGCAGGCTCAGAAGCTCTCCTGGGCCCAGCGTGGGGCTGGTCCTGATAGGAGTCCCCTGGAGCAGCTGTGAGGTGGCTTCTCTGAGCGAACCTCAGCTGCACTGCTCCCCTCTACTGTCTGGCCTGTCACTGCTTTCTGTCCCTTGCCTCTTCCCGGGTGTTTGAGCTCCTTGCTGGAGCAGCCATTGTGGATCTTCCTGTTCGAGAAGTGGAGTGGCTCCAGAGTTTGGAGTGAGACTTCTTTGCGCTGATGTTAGGGACAGTTCAGATGTCCACTGTGGGAGACAGGGACAGGGATGCTGCACTGACTGTTGAGGGCAGTATGCAGCATGCTCAGCAATGGAGCTGTCACCTGGCTCCACAACCGGTGGTGAGGTGCCCGAGCATCCCACCTTTGCTTCAGTTGGAACTTGTCAGTGACTCATTAAGCTGTAGAGGCAGCTCAGCTTGGTTAAGGCGCCTCCTGTGCAGCCGGGTGCTCTTGGGATTTTGTCCCTAGCTCCTTGGAGAAGGTGGCAGGGCCAGTCATGGCTGTGCACCATCCCACTGCAGGTGTTTGGAGGCCATTGGCTGTGGGCACAGAGGAACTGAGTGTGCAGCCCTGGAGTTGGTCATATGACCAGAGGGCCTCACAGGCAATAGATGCGGGGCTCGGTGCAGAGCCTACAGCCCAAATGGCTCTGTGCTCCCGCCATCCACTGCAGAGACATGTTGGGAGCAGTTGCTCTGCTGTGGCATGGTGAGTTCCCAGGATTTTATTGGCACTGATGTGAAGCGGCTGTTCTATTTTATTTTCTCCAACACTATAATTTTCCATGTTCTGATCCTGCAATCATAGCACCATTTGGGTTAACTTGATTGCTTTGTCGCTGTGGTAAAGACAGCCCACACATAATGGCAATTTAAAAAAAATCATGCAATTTTAATAATTGAGTGACTAAGACCCAAAGTGTCTGATACAGGAAGCTCATAATATTTTGTAATATGATTTTGAAAAGATAATAGAGGATAGAGAAATGAGTACGACAAGGAAATGACAACACTTCTTAAAGTGCTGCTATTAAAGCAGGCCAGAAAGCCCAGCTTGTTACCTAGTGCTTAGCAAAGAACAGTCCTCTTGCAAGCTGTTGCTGCCAGGGGCAGCTTGTGCCCTGTGAGGGTGACGTGGTGGTGAGTGTGCTGGTTTCCTTCTCGCCTGCTGCCTCTGTTCCTAAGGCTCCTGTCGCCACTCTCCCGAAGGCCTGGTGATGCTAAAGGGCAGTGTACCTTGTTGCCACATTGAGTTTCGTCTTTAATCTCTCCTGCCTGGAGCAATGGTTTCAAGCTATTTTTTGTTTGTTTGTTTCCTCCAAAGTCATAGAATTCTTTCTTCTAGAGAGATATTTTATGCATATGTAATATGAAACACACACACAAAAACGAGCACACTCTGATGGAGGATCAGAGACACGCAGGACTCTTTTTAATTCTGGTTTCTCCTCTCCTCAACTGGAGACCTAGGGGAAATCTTTGAAGCCCATTGCTTTAGTGTTTACTGAGGAATCTTGAAAACGCTTTGGAATGATGTTTCCAACAGTTGCTTCAAGTCAGCGTTACAGAATTTCTAATTCAATTGCACTTCTAAAAATTCTGCCCAAGAATTTCCACACAGTTTAGAGGGCCATATTTAGATTAAAAGGGTATTTGTGTTACAACGTTTTGGGCAAGTGCTTTGCTTGTAGGCGAACTAGAGGGAAGTCTCAGAATCAGAAAAGTCTCCCCAGTGAGATGCTATAATCACAATTTATTTAAAACAAGACCTCTCAGCTTAAAGAAGTACAATTACAGTATCCTAGCCACTCACTATTTCCTATTGCTTTCTTCTTCCTAGAGGTTTATAGGAAACAGTTATCACTTTTTCTCAGCTCTGCAGATGCTGAAATGTCAATTTGGCATCTTCCTAAAGCAGCATGTACCTGGAATCTTGCTCAAGTACCCAGAAAGGGGCATCCAGGTTCATAACCTTGAGCCTCAGCTCTGATCCTATCAGAGAAGACCATGGGCTACTCCAAGAGGTAACTGATTTTCTAATGACATACATTATTATTATTATTCTTTTGGGTGGGGTTCTAATATACCAAATTTGCAATACATCTAAACTACTCAAGGAGATTTGAAACCCTCTTGATGGTGAAGTCCTCAATTTTGGTAAAGCAGAGGTGATGAGCTGAGGTTTATCTGAGACTGGGTGTCAAAACCAGCCTTCAGCCTGCTGGGAAACAGTGTGGCATTCATTGGATCCTTCAACATTGCATAGTTAGTTTAGTGGGAGTCTCTTTGGATATAACAGCTCACTTACAAGAAAACAGCTGTGTTTTAGTCTTTATCCCAGAATCAAACTCAGAAAGTAAACTTAAGGCATCTCAGACCTTCAGGGCTCAGTTGTTCTCCAAAGGAAAGTCGCTGTCACTATGAAGGTTGCTTTAGAGAGAGCAGGGTGCTAACAGAACTGCCTTTCTTACTTCAGTGCTGTAGGCAGTGAGTGGCCAACTGTGCTGCTGTAGGAACCCTCTGAGAGCCACTTCTGAGTAGCAGCTTTGACAGCCATCACATCATTCCCTCATTAGCCTTTTTCCTCTACTATCAAAGGTGTGTCTCAGGCAGGACATATTCTGTTGTGCGGCTGAATCACAAAAGATGTGGAACACAATAAGGCAGAGAAATTGTTGTGGGGATTGTTTGTTATGACGGCTCGGCGTAGCCTAAGCTGACTAATACAGTTGTCCATGTTTTGAAGCCAATTCAATGTCACGTCTTCCACGAAATCTCTTCTCTCTGTAATATGATGACCTCTTTTTTCTGATTGGACATCCTAAATTGATAACTCTGTAAGTAATATGATATTGGAAAAATTACTAAGCCTTTTGAAACTTTATTTACTTTATCTGCAAAATGAGAAAAATATCAGTACCTCCAGGCATATCACAGACTTAAAAGAATCCAGGTAAGGCTCTTACCACCTAATAATCAATGTTTATTATTATTATCTAAACTTTTCATTTCTCATTCTTCGTAACTGGCACACTAAGAAATTGTCAGTAATTATCAACTTGATAAATGAATGTAACGTACCTAGTATTTGGTATCAAACCTCTTTTGCTTACTTCTTAAGATCTGAGTGAAGGCCATCACCAATTACCAGAAGGTCTACCCTAAAATTTGCCTTAGAGCAGACAGCTTTAGAAAAGACGAGCAGTCTTAATTTTCAAGCCATCTTGATTTCCCAAGATCCAGAAAAAAATTCAACAAAAGGTTTCTCAGGCTCCCATCTAGCAGAGGGTATTAAGATTATCTTCCAAATGGAAGGAAACATACACTTACCTGTTTTTACTCAGGTATCAAGCATCGTGCTTTGCCAGGTAACTTTATATAAAGGAGCTAAATAATGGTTATATATAATATTCCTGTTAAAAAGAAACAAAATATAATTGTGGGCTAATAAAATGTACAGAAGTTTTATTACTCCCTACATCCTTTATACAATGTTCTCATCTCACACAAGGAATAGTCATGCTGTTTTTTATACTTACCCTTTAGAGTAATTTCCTTTTTCTATTCAGGATTAATCCTGGCTTTTATGGCTCCCTCAAGCCTTCTTTTTCTATTAGTTACTCACCCATCTATGCATTTGTATGCCATCCTGTAGTTCTGGTTTCTAAGCACATAAAAATTTTGTCTTCAATAATACTGACGGTCGGACAGATGATATAAATCACCCTGTTAGTAATTATCTTCCCAGCACTATCACGGAGGATGACCCAGTTCAAGGAATGAAAAGAAATATGAAAGAGATTTATAATTGAGAATCCAGCGCCCAGGAATGTGTCCTCCACTGCGCTCTGTGGAGACTGTTTTTGTGTGCTTAGAGAACGGAGGCAGAGAGATGGAAACCACCCCATCCATTAGTCAACTTACTGAGTATGATTTCCACCAAGTGCAAAATGTAGTCCTGTAATAATACTATCGAGTAATATATGCGAATCCAAGTTCTAGATCCTGTGGCGGGGAACGTGAGTGGAGTGGACAGGAGTTACATGGCCTGAATAGCCGTTACTGGCTACAGTGCTGTGTACCTAGGGTCATCTATGTGTGTAAGGACTTTGGAAGTGGTAAAAATTAAGACATATGATAGAGCAGCAAGGATAGAAGTAGTACAGAAGAGCTCAGAAAACCCATAAGAAAAGGGCCCTCCCCTTGGAGGGTGTTGGAGATCAAACAGGGATATGCGGTTGGAAAATCAGATCAGCTAGAGAGATTTGGACTGCAAGAGAACTGGAAAAGGTCCGTGTGTGTGGACTGAAAGTTCTTCTGTAATTTTCAAGGTGGTAATGTTGAATGATTGGAAAACCTGAGTGGAAGAAGACAGGTAGATGTTCCAAAAAGAAGGTTAGGAGTAGTGAAAGGGCTGATTAGTCTGATTTGGGGACTTAGCTAGTTCCCTAGAAGTGGATCACAAGCTCATCTGTCCTAGACTAGCCTAAATTATTAATGCACGAAGGGAAAGCTTTTTTGAAGGCATTTGCAATAAATTCCACAGAAATGATTAATTCCTGTGTACTACCGCATGCATAGGGCACATGTTCAATGAATGCTCAGCAAATGAACAAATTTGATAATATTGTTAAAAACGTTTTCTGCCGTAGTAATTCAGTGTTGCCTATTAAGCATGTTTCTCTGATTTTCCTCGCCCCACGCTTTGATTTACACTGAGAACAGCTAACGTTCGCATATTCCCAGGCCTGACTCTGTTCTAAGGGATGAGCTCTGTGTCACTTCTGACAAGTCTGGGAGGAAGCAGGTGCTGTGTGTGAATGTCCTCCTCACAGCCTTCTGGGGAAGGAAGCAGCTATCAGGAAGCTCCTGAGAGGCATGGCGCTCACCTTTCTCAATTGGGAAAGTGAAATTGAATCCAGATGACCTTAGTCTTGAGTCTCAGCACTTAACTAACCATGCCTTACTGGTTCCTAAGGACACCAGACAAGCTGGCTGATGGGACCAGTGTTTGCTGATAACACAGGCATTGGTGCTTTGTAATAACGCTCCCACGGCACTGGCCTTTTGTAATGCATTGCGCTGCATCAGAAAAGACGCGGGTGCTCCTGGTCAGCTACTTGACCAATAGTGCGGGGTTCTCCACTTGTCAGTGGGAGTGGACATGCACACTCCCCAGGGTGGCCTGAAGAGCACACCTAACTCAGGTGAGGCCTTTGGTGTCTAGTGAGTTCTCAGGAAGCGTTAGCCAGGGGAATTAGCTGTTCCAGCAAGTGTGCGGCCACCTGCTTCTCTTGTATGCGAGGAGTGGATACTTTGAGAACAGATTAAGTACTAAATAAAGGCTGGCTGACTGCTGGCTGATATTTTTTGCCTTGCTTGGGGGAAGATATCCCAGAACAATATGTTACTATTAGTCACTTTTCTCTGATTTGTACACAGTCTCAAAAATAACGATTTGCACTCGTGCAGCATTTTCTATTCACAGAGTCAGTTTTACCAGTATTAACAGGATGTACAGGTACCTGTGTTACGTCAGGACTGTTTCCCATTAACACATTTCCAGGTAAAATTAGGCGAGTAACTTCACAGAAAACTAGAGACTAGAATATTGCCATACCACGAACAGTGTCTGCTGAGCTCTCATGACATTCATGGTGTGGGAGCCTCAGGCTTTGCCTTCTCGGACAGTTCCCCACAGGTGCTCACCACGGACCAGGGGCCACCAGTGCTGTGCAGAGTACTTATCTGCCCACCACTGGTCACCTTCTTCTCCGAGTAGCATTGTGCTTTGTGCTGTTTGTCATTCATCTGCTTAAACTCTCCCTCTGGTAGGAGGCAGGATCTTCAGTACAAACACTGCAGTTTTATTTTTTCTCTTTATTTTATGAAAAAAACCCAACAAATTTTCATAATCAAATAATAAACGATTAGCAAAAGCTCATACACTATATATCCTTATCCTCAAAGAAGTTACTCGATACAAGACATAAACCAAAGAGATTCTTACACAAGCCAAGCAAGCAGGTCATAACACAAGCTTTCTCTTCAAGGAACTAAGATATTATTAGTGTAAATGGAACAAGTTAGCATATACATTGAAATATCTTTAAACCACTGCACTTTGTAGTTTGGGGAAGTATTCGAACTTCTCCCTACTCTTTTTCTCTTTGTTGTATAAGAGAAACTATGCGGTATTTGAGCTTGTGTTAGACTTCTTCCACTTAACATCATGTTCTCAAGTCTTACAGATGCCTCAGTTTATCTTTCTTTGTGGCAACATAGTAATCCATTGTCTATAACACTATGCTCTTCTTACCATTTATCTGGGATGGACGTATACTATTTCCGAGATCCAGCTATTGTAAGTTGGGCTGCTATAAACATGAGTGTGTATATATCCCTGCAATAAGATAATTTTAATCTTTTCAGCATGATATTAGCAGGAGAATAGTTGGGTCAAATGGAATTTCTACTTTTAGCTTTTTGAGGAATCTACCCCCGATTTCAGTAACAGTTACACTGACTTATATTCCCACTAACAATGTAGTGGAGTTCCTTTTTCCCACCCCATCACTGCAATTTTAAACAAACCGTTACCCAAAGCAAGTCCCACTATTGATATGAGCCACAGACCCACAGCATTAGGACACGAAAGAAGCCACTGATGTTTGTGAACATAATAGCCAGCTCTCTGGTTTGCCGGGATTTCAGTTTACAACCTAAACATGCATAATTTTTGTTCCAAAGAGTAAAGGAATCTATTTATATAATATGAGCATTTTTAAACCCAAGCAACAGATAATGAGGCAGCCACTAATCCCATGTGGCAAATCCTACTCACAGTGTACTTTTCTCCTCTTGCAGCCAATCTGTTATTTGTTATTGTATTTGTTATTTAGTATTCTTTTTAAAAATTGGGTAGAGACCTCCTACCCTTTTGGTCTTCAAGGCAGGAAAATGCCGTACTACTTGTTACTCCTTGAAATCACCATATGTAGAACAGATTATTCAAAGCTGTTTCTCTAACCCTTATTATTTTCTCTCTCCTGCTAGTCTACCACATAGGTGGTCTCCCAAGGCTTTCTGAACAGCTAGATGTGCATGCATTTGCTATTGCTTTACTGGTTTGAGCTTCATTTCTAAAGATCTGTAATGTGAGATAGAGGTTAAAGATGCTGTGTTAAAGGGTTTTCTTCCCAGCTCTAAACTGTATACCTTTGATCACAATGCATGATGTTAGCAGTTCAGCTTTGCTTGATAGATGTAGTCAGAGTTGGAGTCCATCAAGAAAGAAATTGAATTTCTGTGGGGAAAGAAGTGATGTGGGTTATCACATCCGTGTCCTGTCGCTGCTGTAAAAACCCACACACTCTCAGAGTCCTGAACCAGGCAAGCCCATGATCATCCAGTTCTGGAGCTCAGAAACTGTCTGTAGCTTCATTAGAATCAAAGCAAGCTGTCTGAGAGTCATGCTCCTGCTTGGCTCCGAGGGAAAAACCCTTCTCAGCCCTGCCTAGCTCTGAATCTGCCCCAGCCCTCGGCTTGCTTCTTCCTTTGTCTCTGAATCTGTCTGAGACTCTTCTCCTCGGCCACACTTTCCCTGCCTCCCCTCTCTACTGAAGACCCTTGTGACTGCGCCAGGCACCCCAGGCAATCTGGAATGAGCTTGTTTTAAGGCTGGCTGATGAGCACATGCAGTGCCATCTGCAACTTTTAGTCCATGTTGCCATGAGATCTAAAGTGTCACAGATTCCAAGGATTAGGACGTGCGCATCTTGAAAGGCAATGTTGTTCTGCCTGTGACAGTTACCAACACACTTATCTGTCAGGCTTTTCCAAACAGTCGTGTTTTCTGCACCCTGCTAGCTACCGAGGTACCCTAGAGACCAAGGGTGGGCTTGTCCTCTGCCCTCAGGGAATTCAGAGCAAGGCCCACTGACCTGCTTGGGAATGCACACAGGTGAGGGTTCAACTACAGCTGTAGTGGAGGGGAGTGAGAGCAGGAGACCCTCTCCCAAGGTTTTGGGACCTCGTACAAGAGACTGGGAAGGGCTCATGGGAAGAAGGAGCCATTGAGCTGAGCTCCAAAGGAGGCGCTGGAGTCTGCTGAGCACAGGAGAGGAGATGCAGCCCCAGGCAAAGGGACAGGAGGATGCAAGCCTGCAGCGAGAGTGAGCGTGGCTGTCCAGAGGTGGCGATGAGCCTGGGTGTTGCCCTTGCCCGGAGCATGGTCCGGGCTCACAGCATCTGAACTCATGACAGAGTTAAGGACTGATGTGAATTGATTGGATCAGATGTTGGGAGTCAATTTTAAGGATAGAAGAGCCAGCCTCTGCCTCAGAGAAATGCTCGGTCTACTCAGCAGCAGTTATAAATACACACAAGAAAACTTAAATAACAGGAGAGTGAGATAGCCAAACACGACAAACAATAGGTGCGTGCCAGATGGTGCTGAGAACTGCAGATGCAGAGGCTACTGAGGACACCGCATCACTGCGCACTTGCTGGGTGACACCATCTACTTAGCGGCTTGGGCAGCTCAGAACCAGGACCCCACAGTGTGAGGTGTCAGAGGTCAGGTGTCCTACCTCCGGGACCCCGCTTGGAGCCTCACCAGCTAAAATCCAGGTGCCAACAGAGCCGCTTCTGTTCCTGGGGGAGGAAGCACTGCCCATTCACCAGGCTGGGGCAGGATCCAGGCTCTTGTAGCTGTGGGTGTCAGAGCCTCATTTTCCGTACCTGTGGCTTTCTGGGCCTTCAAGCCAGTAACACACACTCTCCTTTGCAGACCTCTGGCTTCTGCCATCCTCTTCTGCTCTTAGGTGCTCATGGGATGCACTGGGCCCACCTAGACCAGGATAATCATCCTATTTTTCAGTCAACAAATTAACCTTGATTGTATCTGTAAAGTAGATTTTGCCAGAAAGGGCAATATTCCACTCAAAGTGCCAGGGGTAGCGTGTGGATTATAGGTCTATTTCTCCCCATTATAGACATAGAAGGGGAAGACTGGAAAGGTGAAAGTCTTTGCCTTTGAGTGTCTCACCCTGTGATTGTCTGGAGTATGAGATCACCGGTACCTGTACTGTTGATGCTGGTTTTGTTTTTGTTTGTTGTGTGCATGTTTGGCCTCAGGATCACAAATACTGCCAGACTGGGAAGTTCTGCCTGTTGGAAACAAACCACGAGGGGTTTTGGTTAACTACATGGCACATGGTCAATAAGAGTCTCCAGATTCATTTGCTTTTAACAAATTCTGTGCACACAAAATAAATTTATGGGTAAAATCTGGCCCACTGGCTGCCAGATGTGGGCCTTAGAATAGATTCTGTATATGCTGTAGAGAATGATGTAGAAAAAGGACCTTGGAATTTAAGGCACTCGGATCTAGAATTGTTCCTTTCTCCAGTCATGAGTGGCGTCTACTAAAATCAATCATTGCCCACTCTTGGAAACATATTCCTCAGGACGCTGCCCCCTAGGGTCTCTCCCTGCTTCAGGTCCCTGCCTGACCTCTCCTGAGCTGACCAGATGTTGGGCGCTGGCCTCCTTCCCTACTCCGTTAGTTTTAGGTGATGCTGTATACCCCAGGGCTCTCGGTGGGTGCCACCTTTAGATCAGTGGCCCCCACACTTGTACTTTCAGTTCTGAAAGTCCCTGAGCTCCTGACACTTCTGTCCCAGCTGCCTATTGGCCACCTTCATGTCCATTTCTGACAGTGAACTCCTTCTCCATTTGCCAGGTGAAATTCTTCTTTTCCTCTCTCCGCCCATGTCTCTCTGTGTTGTCCATCTCAGTAAAACATCACCACATTCTTCGGCCCCAAGCCTTGCTGTCATCCATGAGGTTTTTGCCCTTTTTCAAGCCCCACACCATGTCCTATTCACAAACCCCTGGGCTAGATCTCTGAAACAGCTCAGATTCGGTCATCTCACTACCCCAGTGCCACCCCCAGGACCATGCCCCACTGTGTGTCCTGTGGGCCGATGTACTGGTTCTCACTGCCACTCCTGCCCTGATACTGAGGGTGTTTTAAATGTAAAACTCACATTGCCCCGCACCCCTCCACTCTGAAAATACTGTGCTGCTTCCCACCTTCTCCCAAATATGTTCTGGTGTCTTCCCCGGCCTCCCACGCATCCCTAACCACCTGCATCCCTAACTTCATCTCCAGGGTCTCTCTCCTTAGGCACATGCCTGGAGTGGATACAGCACACACCTTCATCTCCCCTCACCCACTCTCATCCTGCCTGTTGCTATTTGGTTGTCTACTCACATGTTAAGAAAGCAAGAGCCTTTCCTTAGGCACCCTGGATAAAATAATTTTCATGATAATTTTCCATACCTGGCTGATTTTTAAGTAGCATTTACCCTGCATGGTAAATGATGCATTACCTTTCGGTATGTTTGTTAGCCTACTAACTGCATTTTCTCACTATGACACAGAACTGTGAAAGTAAGAACTTCGCTTTGTGCTGAAGAAGCCAGTCCCTACAACAGGGATAAGAATGTTGGTGAAAGGAATTGATAAGTGCGTGTATTTTCTGTTCCTGGTAGCCTGCACCGTACACCAGTGAGTTCTGCACTGAGTGTTGAGTGCAGAGATGATTTTGGACTTATAGAGAGGAAAAGGAAAGTGTTTCTAGGAGAGGAGATAATTCCAAGAAAGTCACATGCTAGAAATGAACAAGGACTGGGACCAGTAAGTAACTAATAATAGTAATAATAATAATAATAGAAGCAGCACCAGGGATACTCACCACGTTCACTGAGGTATGCTTTGTGTCAGATACCCTGTACTGTCTTACGTCACTTAATTCTTGCAGTGACGCTGATAGTTAGGAGTCAGGATGATAGCTGAATGACTCAGTGTTGGTTTGTACAATTATTTAATCTAAAATCTGTCTTTCCCTCAGGAAACGGCAATGACACAGAAGACTGACCTCTCAGGCCCTCAGCTGGGTACTCAGTCAGAAACCAACGATGCCATAGCACCTGTGTGGAGCCCTATGGGTGAGTGGGAGAAGGAAGCTGCAGGCACCTGCCTCCACCCGGGAAACCCAGGCGCCGGAAGGGTGTCACCCATACTGGTCAACACACATCCGCACTCTGTTCTTCTAAACGAAGCTTCACTCTGCTCAAGAATTTAAGCAAGTCTGAGGACTGATCCAGAAATAGGATGTTTAGACTTTAGAATTTCCTACAGTAAAAGACACACAGCCATTAACCCTCCTCAGGAGATCCGCTCTGACCCAGAGTACACATATCCCATCATTCATGGAGCTTTTTCTTTCCCTTCTGTTTTTTTTTTTTTTTTTTTTTTTTTTTTTTTTTATTGGTCTATGTTTGGATACTAAGAAACACATCCATGCAGGGACTTGGCACCTACACACACTGCATCTTAATCTTTTTCTCTTCCCCTCTGCTCACTAGAGTTTCCTCATCCTCAGACCCACCTTCCATTCTAGAAGCCTCTTTCCTGTCTCTATGAGGTGTGATAACACTCAGTGAGTGCTGCAGCTGGGCACCATCCAAGGAGGAGCAGCTCACATAGGCATTGCAGGGTCCTGGTCCACCTTACTCCCTGGACCTGCGGCTGTGCGGTGTTTGCCTTTTCTCCAAGTCAAAGCATTGAATTGATTCAGGGCCTGGAGGCAGCCAAAAGAGCCCGACCGAGACGCTCATGAATGAAGCCTTTCAGGACCGCTGCAGAAAGTATGGGGAGTGGTGTGATCCCAGAGGCGCTGGTGGTGGAGGGGTTTAGTGTAGCTGCCCTCCAGGAATGATGGGATGGGTGTGTCACGGGAAGGGGTGTCTAGTGAGAGGGATTAACGGCAACATATCTTTTACTCTAAGAAATCTTAAATTTTAGCACTCACCGTATTTTTAATCACATTTCATAATTGGTTGTATTCTCAGACTGTTGAGCTTGAACTATCACTATTTGAATTTTTGAATACAGAAAATAAGACCACAAGAGCGCAGGCTTTCCAGCCAGACTCCAATGCTGCTTCCAGCATGTGTGCAAAGAGAAAGTAGGTCCTTTCCCTCCTTACAACTCTCAGTTTCTTTTTCTATGAAATGGACTTGACCATCACACTGGGCAGAGGACCTGGTGAGAAGATGGTCACTCACTTCTTGTGGCCTTAGACCCCTTTCTCTGTCTCTTAGGTTCTTATGGGATGGCTCACACCACCCCCATCCTGTTCGTATGCAAGAATCTGCACCCCATTGCTGCTGGCTGAAGCCCAGATCCTGTCACTGTTATGTATGTGGGATCCGCCCAGAGCTCTCTGTCTCTTGGCTTTGTCCATTGCACCCTGGTTAAGTACCCACCCTCGCCCTTGTCTCAGTAATGTAGTAGCCTGCAGAGGTGAAGCTATGCCCGACCATTGTGTCTGTATCCACACCAAAGTGAAAACTCTGTCCCCACAGCAGAATCTGATCAGGTCCTCGTGTTCTAAACTCCCGGCTTGAAACTTCCCACTGTTTCTTCTTTGATTGTAGACAGCATCCACAAATCTGTACCTCGGCCCACCTCGCCTGAGTCTCATCAAGCATTCTCTCCCCCTCTTTCTGTTCTCCAACTTGCCAACTTTCTTTGAATTCTTCAAACATGCTGCGTTCCCCACTGCCTCTGAGTTTTTGTGTTGCCTTTGATCAGCATGGTTTTGCCTCCACCCGCCCCACTTGGAATTCGTGACTTCATGATTCAGCCTCTCTTTAGCTTACAGCCTGTCTCAGACTCTTCTGTTTCTTAAAAACGTGTTCTCTGAGTGCCTCATTGTCATCCCTGCAGTGATACAGTACTGCTAGGATCATTTGAGTACTCCTCTTGTTGGCCTCTGGGTGCCTTCAAAGGATAAATCTACCTGGTTTATGGATGAATCTCTTCGCTATGCGTCTTCTACAGAGCAGGTATTCCATTAATATTTGTGGCGTGAGTATAAATAAGCCCTTACGCAAAGTTTGCCTTAAAGTAGGTCCTTAGTCAGAGTAGTTGTCACGTTATTATCTTTGAGCTGCTTCAATCATAAAATCATCTGAATAAATTCTCTGAAGAATATGTATGCATGCAGTTTTGTCCTAATGGGCTTGTTGTTTTGCAAGAGAAGATGGTAAATAACCCCCCAGAGAGCTGAGATACTGTTCTGAATATGGGATCTTTAAATTATGTTTACATCTTCATTGGACTATATAATAATTGCCAAATAAAATGATTTGTGTTTCTTTACACTATATCAAAAACAAGGCCTCTGCTAATTATCCAAGGAACCCCTTCCTTTCTTAAGACCGCATCTAGCTTATAAAAATAAAAATGTCATCAGCAGGAAAGGCCACCTCTGGTTTCCTATGGTGAGAGGACAAGCAGCCGAGTCATGCTCAGGAGGATAAATACAGTGGGGAGGAGGTTGTGATCCAGTTCTCTCTTTCATTATGTGTAATTGGACTTCCATTTGTTAAAGATCAGGTCTGTCTACTCTAATTCTTAGGCTTCTGCCTTTCTAGATTTATTTCCTGCTACTTCCTTTTGTTGTACCATGCTCCATGCAAACAGAACAGCTCTCTGTTTCCCAGCCCTTCCCCGGCCCCTGCTCTTCCCTCTGCACTGATGTCTCCTCTGCAGCCCACAATTCCCTGTTCCTCTCGGCCACGCTGGCCACGCTGATGCTCCGTGGTGTGTGCATGGAGAGCTCTTCATTGCTTTTCCACTGGGAAAGGAGTCGCTGCCTCTTGGGTGTTGCTCAGTTTTTAAAAGCTTGGCCATGGCATCCACCATCGTATCTTTTGAAACCTTCCCATATGCACATTTCTATTCCTCCTGCTACGTCTTAAAGTTGCCTAGAAGAGTTCATATTTGGTTCAATCATCTATCATTTTTCTTGTACACAGTTGGCTTTAGAGGAACACTAACTAGAAACGTGAATTAAAAGGTAAGTATTTTAAGGGAGGGAAGGATATTCAGTATTTCATAAAGTACCACCAAGTTAGAGCTTATAGTATATGAATATAATATATATATATCTCAGATATCTATGGAGTAAAAAATTAAGTCAATCACTCATAATTATTTTCATGAGCTACGAAACTAAAGACTGAAACAATTTTATTTCTATTTGACTGTTCATTTTGTTGCTCTTCACATGATGTGTTAGAGAGAAAACAGCCTTGCACACTGTGGAGAAAGAGGCAGGGTGGTGCTGATAATACTGAAGAGCTCAATGGAATTGAACACAATGATTGCATTCATAGACTTCTGCCATGGATGTGAGAGAAAAATCTCTCTGCTACACCTTAAATCTAAGTAGCCCTAGTTGATTTTCCTAAGGCCTCTTTTTACTTTTTAAAATTTTGCTTATTGTTTGTTTGTTTCAGTTTCAGATGATTGATAATGTATTTCCAATGGTGTGAAAATTCTGGAGCCCAGGAGGATGTGGAAAGGTCAACATGGCTTTGTAAGGTGAGGGAAATGATTTCTCCAGTGACCACAGGATACTTGGACTTCTTTGACATTTTTTGTAAGAACCATGCTCTGAGTAAAGGAGGCTGCTTGAACTGTGTTCATTATTGAATGAGTGATATATAGAATCCTCCTAGGCAACTGAGTGTAATACAGTTTTTGTCCATGAAAATCATAAGTTGCTTGGGAAAGGCTTGAGTTTTATAAATGTGTGTGTGTGTGACCACACCCTGAGGTGTTATAAACTTTTTCAAGGATGCAAAAATAGTCTAGAATTCACTTCTGTATTTGGCGATTTGGTCTGAGAACTGAAGGAAAGAATCCACTGGCCACATTTGCTTATAGTTATGGAGTCTCCACTGGTGGTTCTGGTGGATCAGCCCCACATGCCTCCAAACAGATGTTTCTCAACATCTGGAGACATTTTGGTTGTCAAAACTGAGACAGTAGGTGGAGGCCAGAGTTGCTTGTAAGCATGCTAAGACAAAGAATCATGTGACTTGAGATGTCAGCAATGCCAGTTCTGAGAAGCCCTGACTTAGAGGGAATATTTTTAGAGTGCCATCTCTGGCATCAGGGATTTGCTTTTCTCAAATACCTTCATACATCCTGGGACATGAGAGTGCTTACTATGTCTTATATGACTGGTGGGAGATGAAGAATAGTTTGCTACATATTTACAAGTAAGTAACACATTCAGTCGTTCCTTCCATTGTCTGTCTAACCAAGGAGCAAGAGCACGTGTAACGGTAGTAAAGAGGTCCCAGAATGCCTAAGAAAGAAACACTTCTGCCTTGGTCAAAATGGCAGTCTATGGTGTGGAATTAAACATTGGGAAATGGCTGAGTGAAGGATCCACGACACTATGGCTGTCATTAGAAATGCAATCTTCCTCTTAGGCTATGTAGGATTTTCATCAATAGCAAAGAACAGATCTTCCCAGATCAACTGCAAAAGGGGGTTGCATTTTTGACAAAATCATTTACAATCATATTTTATTCAAAATAAAAAAATGCACAAGTGAAGCTGGATTAAAAATCTACAGGACAGAGAGCTCCAGCCACTCTCAGAAGATCTCAAGGAATTGCAACACATACCATGCGTTCCGTATCCCCAAAGCTTTGTACTCTGTGAGGTGAACTTTGGCTGGGAGAGCAGGTGAGGTAGGGGTGGATGTGGCTTTGCCACAATGTCTCTGAAAACCATTTCTTGGGATTTTTCTTGGAACTTCTGCAAGCCACTGAATTCAGGAAAACAAAATAAAATAAAAAGCAATACCAGCGCCATGCACATATGTCAAGAAAAGTATGATGCTGGGTTTTCAAAACATGTCTTTTCCCTCTGCTAATCTTTTTAGTCATTCCATGAACCACTACTGTTCTCCTCATTTTATCATTGAGGAGACTGATGCTAAGAGATGTTAACAACTCCCATCCGCAACACTAGAATATCAGTAGAGTTTACATGGAACCCACGTCTCAACTACTGTAAAGCCTTTGTTCTTTTTGTCTTTCTCAATGCAATATTTTCTTTTTATATGGATTTGATAGCTACACGTGACTTCCCTTAGTCCAGTGCTTCATCTTCCTTCTTTAAAAGAATAAGATATGTAGAAAGTCTGGTAAATGATAAATAGATTGGAGATAAGTGTAGGTCACTTTTTTAAAACAATGAAGTGGCACGAGCATTCCTCTCCTGAGATAATGCATTTCAAACCTGTTTTTAAAATACTCTAGGCAGCCACTGTAAGAAATTTGATTTGTTTTCAAGATAAATATTTGCAAAGAACTGGGTTGCAAGCCAAAGGTTTCCCTGAATGTTCTATACACAGATCCACATTACATTTACACACACACACACACACGCGTGCGTGCACGCACACACGCACACACACACACACACACACATATTTCAAAGTAGGTTTAAATTTCTCATATCCATGACTTGTAAATTACCGAAAATTTTGGAACACACAGGTTATGGGAATTCAGGTTCTTGCCTCACAAGCTCTGGGAGGGTGGTAGAGGAAAGTTTCCAATAGCAAGTGGATGTCATCAGTGCCCAACAGAGAGCTCCTTAGAGCTTCACTGAGGACAAACACCCCAGGGTTCCCCTGACAGTGCTTGGTGCTGCCTGTTGACATAATTTTACTGAAATTTCGTTTCCCCACTGCCCTTATTGATTTTCATGCTTCAAATTATTCAGTATGTGCCAACGAGTTGTACAAAATTGCTTCCTTATCTCCACTTTGACCACGGGGAGACCATCCTCAGTTTGACCCTAGAAGAGCAGAAATCGGATTACTAAGCAGGACCCACAAATAGCTGGTGAAACAGAGTGAAACCTTAGTATTGTGTCTCCCTGGAGCAGGTATGACAGCTCTAGAACAATGGATATATATATCTATATATATAGATATATATCTATATATATCTCCAATATGTATATACATATACATATGTATATGTACACACATTATATATTATATATAGTTTTATATATATGCACACACATTATATATATATATATATATATATATATATATATATATGTAGTGATTTTGTTGAACTTAATAACCAAAATGTGATTCTCATATAATCAACAAGAAATACTCCATGGCTCTTGAAGATACTGGTTCTTTAAAATTCCTTAAATAGACTGATCACATTCCCATGATCACAAGCAGAGCTGAGTGGAGTATGCCTTTGTAAAAGTTTCTTTAGAAATCAAAGTTTATTTGTTCAAAAAGATAGATCTTGCTTTCTCAAATGGCATCTCTCAAAGGTGATATTCTGTGATCTATATCTAAGGAAAATGTGTCCACACTAAACTTGAATTTCGTTTTAATAAAAATGGGAAACATTACTGTTCCTTCATTCTTTGAACAGTATAGTTGACACAGAGAACGGTATTCTTTATGTGGGTATCAGAGTTCCAGAAAGCTGAAAAAATTGTTCTTTGTTCTTATCATTTAGAAGGCCTATCTTAACGATTCCATATGCTGTTCCCTTTACTAGATAAATACTTAATTTCATATGTTTTGTATTAGTATGGGAAACAAAACGGAGCTAAAAAGTATTTCCAACTATTTGCCTTACATAGTAAATACTTTTATTTTCTGTTAACCAGGAAAATTATTTTCTAAGATGAAACCTGAAATTAACCTTGAGGAACTCAAACTTGTATAAATCATTGTAGTGATTGTTTTTAAGGCAGGATAAAGTTGGCTATCAAACAGATCAGGGCTTATTCAGAAGAAAATAGTTCTGTAGTTATTACCTATTCCCCCAATTAGTTCACCAGATTTTTCAGATTTAGTTTTTATTCTCAAGACATTTCCAGATTGCAGCTAAATATAGTACTTTTAATATATACCAAAGTGTAATTCCTTCAAAGTTGATTTGGGAATATTTCGGTGTCACGGGTGACAACAGAGTGGCCTAAGCAAACCTATGACTTTATTTCAGAGACAATTGCCTGGTGGGAAAACAAAGCAGTGTATGCTTTCAAAAAGATTTTGTCAGGGCAGTGAAAAATGTGATGTCTAAAAATATTACATTTCTATTTCTTAGTCTCTTAGGTGCACCCGTTAGTGCAAGAACAAACAAGCAAGTAAAATGACAATAAACTCAGACAAGCATCACACAAAAAATATAAAAAGAGTTGCGCATGTGCATGCACGTGTGTGTGCGCGTGTGTGCATGCGTGTGCATGCGCACATGCGTGTGTGTGTGTGTGTGTGTGTGTGTGTGTGTGTGTGCGTGTGCGTGTGTATGTACTCTAGTAATGGAAAGCTCTGGGACCAGTTAGTAATGAAATGTCTGTGGAATTAAAAGAACATCACAAAGGCTTTTCAGAATAATAAATTGTCAAATGTCTACCGCTTGGCTCCAGATTCTGTTGCTCAGAGCTTCTGACATATTCTGGGACAAGAGGAACGCTTCCATGTGCAAAGGTGCAGAGAAAGGGAGCACAGCGCAGAGCTCTGCCTTGCCTTCCTGGTCGTGCTGTGAAGGGGCCTCCTGGCCGTGACCTTGGTCCTTTGCAGAGGGCTGGTCATGCAGGCTGACTGGAGCTTGCCTTTAGTCAGTGCTCTGTGAATAGCGCGGGTCCCCGAATGACGTGAGTGCAGGCACCAGAGGGAGCGGGTGACTCAGAGGCAGGAGGCTGGGAGATTGCCCGAGCAGCCGTTAGCACGTCATTGGTAATCCCAGCGACACCTTTCACATCCGCGTATTTGTCTCCATGCTCTCTGCAGAAGGCTGTGCGGATGTTTTATTTAAGGGCTCTGGGCTGCCTCTGCCTGATGGATTGCTTGTCTGCAGATCTTCCAGGGCATGAGGTGTGTGTGTGTGCGCGCGCGCTCGTGTGTGTGTGTGTGTGTGTGTGTGTGTGTGTGTGTTATGTGTGTGATCCTGGTTTGGATTCAGGCCGTTTCCCTGAGCAGACGGGACACAGCTACTCCCATTCCTGGAGAACTCTGCCTGAGGGATGAAATCTGGAACCCTGGCCTTCTCACTTCAGGGCGAAATGAAGCAAGGATTCAGTCATAGGTGTGCAAAGCGAAATCTGCCGAGTTCCATAAACACTCATGGCACATCTGGTCGGAAGGAGCATCTAGTCATGGTTGAGACCACCTCTATGGTGAACCAAGGGCTCAGCCCCAATAGCAGTTCTGTTGATTTCTGTCCCTGTGACTTCAGGTTAGTCATTGTTTTTGAGCCTCCACATCTTTATCTGAAAAATGGGCATAAGAATGATCTTCAAGGAGAACTGCAAAGATTAAATGATGGCCAAGTCTGTAACAGCACCTGGAAAATCATAAGCACTTAATCAGTGATGGCTATTTGATTTCTGTTTACTGGGGACCCAGTTAGATGCTAGAGCAGCAAGGTACATGTATCACTATTCCCCGGGGAGGAGACAGAATGCAGGCGAGAGCCAGGCAGGGAAAGGATTGGGATGCAGTGTGGCAGGTCTGTGTCACACAATTTTAACATGCATGAGGATGAGTTCCTGTAAAGATGACTGATTCAGTGGATCTGGGCTGAGGGTATGCGAGCCTGCAGTTCTAACAATCACCAAGTGTTGATCCTGTTCTCAGGACCATGCTTCGGGAAGCAAGAGCCTACGGCAATGGATGGGTCCCTTGGGTCCCAGCGGTGTCTGATTGTTCATCTCCATGTGTCCGTCTCTCAGAAGAAGGTCCTGCATCCTTTCTTCCACTTCTTCCGCCTCCTTTTCAACTGCCTGACACCAAACACCAGTGCAGAGCACTAACTGGAGGGAAGAGGAGGTCAACGAGAGGCTTGCTCCATCTGGAGGAACTTCTGGTACACATGGAGCTTGAGCTAGCCTTTAGGGACATGAGCGGGGGGTCAACAGGAAAGACCAGGGAAGGGAGAAGGGAAGGGAACATTTCCTGCGAGGTGCATGCGGTTGCTGGTTCAATGTATTTCAGGACCCGGGGAGTAAGCAACAAGAGTTAAATATAGTTATTGAACATTTGCCATGTTTGTGAACTTCAGAAATGTTAAGAGAACATTTTTATTTTTTCCTTCTCACACGGGAGGCTGTGGAAATGTGTACAATTAGCATGGATTATCAAACCCAGTGGGCGGGGAGTTGCATGTGTACCTCCCACGGCTTCTTACGAGTGTAACTCCTGCAAGCAGCACCAAGCAAACACAGAGCTGGCTGCCTTCCCCGTGACAACTTGAGTCTCCTTCCAAAGCCAGCTGAGATATCAGCCGTAGGCATTTCAGAGCTGGGGTGACAAGGTTTGCACCCAGCCAATCTCCAAAGCCACATGCGGGGCTCTGATGCTTTCCACCATGGTTTTCTGGGTCATCTGTGTCTCCCCTGTCTGCCCACCCCTCCAGGACTCTGCTCCCTTGGATTCTCCTGCCCACAGTATACTTGAAACTCCTGTGATCCAACTGAATTTTTAAATTTTAAAACCTAGTTTATGATTCATTGTTCTTGTCTAGGCAATCTTCAGCCCACACTATGTTCTTCTTTTCTTCTCAACCAGACTGTCCATGTCCAGCTGTGAGACTGTAAGGTCTCAGTGGGCAGCGTATCCTTCATATGCTACGTGGTTCCAAGCCACCTGCATGGGTGGGGCCCTAGACTTGTAACCTGACCATGGTTAGCAGATTGTACTGCAGTTAGAGAATCCTGGGTTTGAATTCCAGCCCCCTTAGTCAGTAGCCATGTAATTCTGGGCAGATGACCACAGCAGTCTCCCAATGAGGTGGGTAGAGCTTCTTGTGCTTGCACTGTGTGCAGGCCGGTGGAAGCAGTTCACGTAAGCTCTCCACTGAGCCTGTTATTACAGCTGGAGGAGCTTGCTGCTGCCTGGCTTGGTTGGTGAACGTTAACTTCTTAATTTAGGAAGGGAAGAGAATAAATATTTCAGTAAGAGCTACTGTCCCTTTACAAATGATACTTTAAAAAGATGTTTGAGCATGTTACACTAGTGGGCATGCATGTGTGCACCTGAACACACACACACACACACACACACACACACACGATGAACCTTCTACCTAACCCAAGCACCTGAACTCTCTTGTCTTTCGATGACTGGTATCTACTTTCTCTAGTTCAATCATTTACATCACCACTCACCCACGTGTCCAAGTCAGGGACGTGAGGTACATCCTAGGTGTATCTCTCTCATTCCTATAGTACCAGCTCTGCATCACATGCCGTTCTAGGCACTCTCACAACGATCCACTGGGGTCTGTGTCCATATAACTCATGGTTTACAATGCAATGAAATCTTAGCCACACACAAACCTGTATTCCCTTTTATTTTCAGATAAGTAAACTGAGGCACAGAGCAACTAAGAAACTGCCCAATGGTCTCAGCTTGGGTACAGTGTGATGATCATGCCCATTTCTAACTGGTCACTGTGTCCTTTACCCCGCTTTCAAGCCTTGTCTCCTACTATCCAGGGCCTGCGCTTTCTGGAATACAGCTTGAGTCATCAATCCTTGGTTCATCATTTTCCAATGATCCTAACAGTTCACAAAATAAAGTCTGAGGTTCGAGGTCTTCTCCTGCACAGCCTCTCGTCTTCTGGCTTCTATGTTCTCCATTTGTACCTTGGGTGTGAGCTCAGCCATTTAACCTTCCCAAAATGTCCCAATATAAAAACAGCACCAATCACCCACCCAGTCCTGGAGCAGCTGAACCTGGCATGGAGCTCCACCCTCGCATGTTGCTCTAGAGGCCCAGAGTGGCTCCCACCCTGGGCGCAGAGGCTGAGCCCCTGCCTGATTCCACACAGCTCCTGACTCCGGAATGCATGCGTGGTCTTTGCAGCATGCTGCAGAGGCGAGGAGGACAGGCTGAGGCATGAAGGTGTGGTTAGAAGGGAATTGTTTCCCTACCCAGGCAGGAGCCTGAAAGCGCATGGTCTATCTGCACTGCTGCAGGCCAGAAATGCGACTTCTCAGCCGCTCCTACCCACATGGCCATGACCTCCTGTGGAAGCCAGAGTGCCAGCGCACGTGGTAGAGTGAGCTCCTGGGCTCCTCTGCTCTGGAGAGGTGGCACAGAGGCAGGTGCCTGGGCCACAACATCAGCAGGGAACAGCTAGCGGCTTATCACCACTTTGCTCCTCAGCTCTGACCACCAGCTGCACCCAACTGCACATCAGGGCACAGCCCCAAGGTGGACAGGCACCTGGGTCAGCCCGGCAGCCTCCCTGCCCACTCCTGTCCTCTCCTGTCCAGGACTCAGGGCTTCAGCGCCCATGGCAAGGTCGTGGCTCGGGTCGGGTGCTGACCACTCAGTGTGTATTAAAACTCGTGTCTTTCTCAGTACAGGTGAGGGCGCCCCTTTTCCCTCCATACACTTTGCATGTTTCCACTCCGGTTCACAGCCTGTGGATTTCGTTGTTTGGTGTCTGCAGAGCTGGCTCACTACTGTAGCTGAGGCTTTGTTCTTATCTTAGCGCACACTCCAATCTCAGTGTTAGTGGACTGAATGATTGAATGTATGGACAAGGAGTAGATGGGGAGGGATGTTTGAATTTGCTCTCTCCATGGACTCAGAGTCAAAGATCTCCAAGACAAGCACTGGATTATTTCCTTCTTTATCCTTATAATGTCTGTTAGGGCGCTAAGCTCACCTTAAACCGAACCCCAAACTCTTCTTGAATTAGTGCACAGGTAAAATGTCCGATCACAGAAGCTGCTGCCTATTGAAAGCTCTGTGCATCTTTTAGGTGATTTGTAACATTTAGGGTCTGATGATCAGAACAGAATCCCAGTTCCTATTCTTTGTTTCTCCCAACCATATTTTTTATTTAAAACAAAACAAAAGGAGAAATGATACAGAATTTCAAAAAAAAGTAGGAAATTGACATTAGTTAATATATTGCATGTTATCTTAGAAGTGGTTGTTCAGGTTATAAGATTTAGGTGTGAGGGCCGGAGATTTAGCTCAGCAGCACAAGCACCTGGCTGGCAAGCACAAGGTCATGAGTTCGATCTCTGGTACAAAAAAAATAAAAAAGATTTAGGCTTGAAAAAATGATCAAACAATCAAACAACGATCTTCATCTCCTATGAACTGCTAAAGGCTGGCTGGAAAGGCACTAGAAGGTGACACTTTTGGGCAGGACAATGCCTCTGCTGTTTTCAGGGTAAACAAGGTGTCTTCTTAAGCATCTACAAATCGGTTCTCAAATGTAAGTGGCTGAATTCCCTGCCATTCCTTTCAGATGCTTTTGATTTTCTAATAGCTTTTAAATTTGTTTCCTAAAAAGGAAACACAGGTTCTTTACTTCACAGGATACTTTTATGTTTAGTATCTTCTCTACTCTGTGAAAATAACACAGGATAGGTAGGTAGTATTAGTTTTATTTTTTTAGGATTAAGAGGTTGAAGTTTTGCAAGGCCATGATGGTCCAAGAGCACAGTATTTTGGTTACAGCTGAGCTAGAATTTAAACTAAAACCACTGTTTTCCAAATCTCCAAATTTCTCTCTGGAGGCAAAATCATTGTGTGTGTATGTATTTGAATGTCCTCTCTTTGCTAATCCCCCAGACTGACTGATGTTTCGTTTTATCTTAACAATGTGGTCCCGCCCTCTGTCACCCACGGCTTTCTAAAGAAAGTGCCTGACTGAGCAGGAGCTCTGACTGCTGCCAAGGAGACTGAGCAGATGTGCCTCCTAGCTGGAGAGCAAGGCTACCTTCTGAAGGAAACTGTTAGAGGGAGCTGGTGAGTGAAATCAAGACAGTCCAGTCTAAGACGTTGGGCCACAGGGCTCTGATTTGATTATAGAACTCTTAGCCCACGTCGTGGGCATGTTTGCTTGGGATAAAAACAAAAAGCAATACAATGGTATAACTTTAGAACAAGAGACTATGCTGTGTGGTGACAAAAAGGTTGCCCATAGACACAGCCCTGGAATTGCAGCCGAGTGTCAAAGGAATCTGGAAAGTGATCAGCTGGCTCTTCTCTGTCCTTGCTTGGTTCCTGGCGGTGCATGGGCTCACGTCTTTCCTTCTCTTGGGAGACTTTTTAATCCCTTTCTCTCAGATTCATCTTTTCTGTTTGCTTATTTATAGCGTATCTCGCCTAGTTGGCAGTCTCTGTTGTGTGTGACCTTTCTGCTCAGTTTGCTACAAACTGCCATAACCTTTTAGTGTCCAGATTTCAAATGCAGGGGAGAACAATTTGGGCAGACTTTTGCCACTAGTTCAGTCATCCATAATCAAGTCATGAGATCAGGTCCAAGTGCCTACAGTCCTAGGCTGTAGACTGTGGGTGTAGACACCAAGAATACTAATACAATGTCCAGTTCGTCTAAGACTCTAAAACCAGTGCTGAGAGGAGCAAACCTAGGACATGGCAGAAGGGTGGTGGATGCAGGATTGACTGCAGCTGTCAGCAGGATGACTTAAAGCTGAACCTCTAGGTTACTAATCCATACACCCCTGACTGCCCACATGGCTTAGGGTGTGATGGAACTAAAAGTGGGTTTAGCTGAGATCAACATGGTGCTGCAGGTGCAGAGGGTAAGCAGTTCATTAGGTGCTTTGAATCCAGTGCACCAGATTCCTCACCGGGATTAGAGCCCCTCTAAGGTGAGAACTTTGGTTCTCCGGGTAGGCCCAACAGGTAGGACTGGTTGTCTTAATAAAAATAGAGGCCTAAAATCCCCAGGCATTGTCTGGAGCTATAATTGTCTTTGAAGAAAGCCAGAAGCCAACATCTGACGAGCAGCTCCTCTGTGCCAGGTTATTTTCCTGTGTTATTTCATTTGTCCACACTGATCCTTTGAAGTTGTCATTGATAGCATCCCTAATTTGCAGAAGAGGAAGTGGGTTAAGTAGCAGTTCTCTGCTCCTCAAGCTATAGGCTAGGCTATAGTGATGGCAGACCCATGGCATGCATGTACAGCACACTGCTTGTATTCTTCAAAGTTCTGAAAAGTTTGCCATCACTGGGCTTGAAACCTACCTTCCCTCCAGTTGTTCTCTTTCCTCCCTTCCTCTCCTCTCCCTTCCCTTTCACCTCCCCTCCACTCTCCCCTTCCCCCTCCTCTCCTCATCCTCCTGTCTTCTTTCTTTCTTTCTCTTTTCTTCTTTTCCTTTACATTCCTTTACATTTGCTTTTGAAGACTTTGGACTTCACATTTGCAACACTCATGTGATGAGTCTGATTCATTTTAATCCTGGCCTTGACCTGCCCCATAGATCCTGGGGATGCTGCACTTTCTGGTCCCACCCACAGGTACAGGGTTGGTTTCCCCTAGTTGCTGCCTGCCTCACAGGGCTTCCTTCCCCAGGGCACTAGGGACCCCATCGTGGTCCAAGCAGTGTTGTTCTGGAAGTTGTCCATTCTCATAGCATCATTTACCACTGGCAGGTAGCAGAGTCCCTTTTATTTCTTACTAGTCAAGAATTAGCAATATCTTTCAAGCTAGAAGTGCCCAAAGCATTCCTTATAACTGGCACAAGGGTCTCAACACTCCTACTTCCACTTCAGTCAGATGTGGGTTCCAATGTGATTACAAGAAGAACAATCATGATGATAAATGTGGCCAGCTCCTCCATAACTCAATCTGTTATACACTCACAAGAGGAACTATAAGGGCCCAAGGGCAGAACCAGGGCAGCAATTAAGGGCCTGGCCTATAAAGGAGATATTGGAAATAGTTAAGTCTTTACTTTTGGGCCTCATGTCCCCCCCAGAAAAGATTATGGCCATGAGTAATATGCTGGAAAGCAATTTCCTGTGTGCTGTTGAAGCCTTTCTAGTGTTGGAGTAGGAGGCCATATAGGTGGTAGGGCCTTTGTGGTATTGCATGGCAGGTCATACTGGTGGGTGATGGGGCCTTTGTGGTGTTGTGTGGGAGGCCATGTTAGTGACGGAGCCTTGAAGTGTTGCATAGGAGGCCATATTAGTGATGGAGCCTTTGTGGTGTTGTGTGGGAGGCCATGTTGGTGACAGAGCCTTGAGGTGTTGCATAGGAGGCCATATTGGTGATGGAGCCTTTGTAGTGTTGTGTGGGAGCCATATTGGTGACAGAGCCTTTGTGATGTTGTATAGGAAGCCGTATTGGTGATGGAGCCTTTGTGGTGCTGTGTAGGAGGCCATATTGGTGATGGAGACTTTGGGTGTTGCATAGGAGGCCATATTGGTGATGGAGCCTTTGGGTGTTGCGTGGGAGGCCATATTGGTGAAGGAGCCTTTGGGTGTTGCATAGGAGGCCATATTGGTGATGGAGCCTTTGTGGTGTTGTGTGGGAGGCCATATTGGTGATGAAGCCTTTGTGTTGTTGCGTGGGAGGCCATATTGGTGATCAAGCCTTGTTACATAGGAGGCCATATTAGAGCACTATGTGAGATGCTTTCTGTGAGCCCTTTCCTGTTGTCCCTCTTACTTCCTCAAAAAGCATGATAGTGTCACTACTGTTTTTAGGTAAAAGAGACACTGACAAGATTTTTCTCTTTATCCTATTCTGATATTGCCCCAGCTCTTCTACTCTACCAATATCTCTGAAATAGAATGAAATGTAAATGTCCCAGTTCTTATTTAAGAGGAACTTCCAACAATATTTGACACTTATGTCCACTGCCCTTTTACTTTGCTCCTCTAATTTTTCTCCTTCTATTTTGCCTATTCCTCTTTGGAATCCTTCAGGAGAATCTCATACCTGACCTCCACATAACCAACACTTAATTATACCTTAACATGTGCCAGCACTCTTTTGAGCACTTTATAAATATTTGCTTAGTAAATCCCCATAAACATTCAATGAAAAATTGTGCCAGCTTTATTAATAAGCAAATCAAGACACTGGCAAAGTATATAATTCTCAGAGGTAGGAATTTGAATCCTGGAAATATAACTTCACTCTGTTCTTGATATCTACATTAAATTGCTTTTATCTTTATTGAAATTCCTAACTATTCTATTCTTCAGCCTTATCTTCTAATTCTATTCCTCCTCTCAAGGCAGTCAAGGAAATTGCCATTATTTAAATTAGCAATGAAAATCTAATAACCTCTATAATTTTGTTGATTGTCCTGACCTCTCTTGCTATCTCTAGACACTTATATTGGACAGATACCAGACTCAATATTTCCACTGAACATTTAATGAACACCTCAGACAGAACATATCCATATTCTTAAGGTTCCTTGTACATCTTTTCCACACCACTTGTCACACTTGCAATTAAATAATTAGCTACATAATCATTTGCTTATATTTGTTTGAATTAAACCTTAACAACAACAGAAAACCTACTGTGCTTATCAGGGTGGGCATAACTCACATTTCTCCACACTCCCTAGATGCTCTGATATACTTCTGAAAAAATAAATAGGGTATATCACTTACCTTCCTTGTTCTGTCACAAAACACCCCATATAGTTTAAAGAAGAAGAGGTTTAATTTGACTTATGGTTTCAAAGAGTTCAGTCCATAGTGGGCTGGCTCCATTGCAAGACATCATGGTAGAAAGTATAAGAGAGCAAAGGTACTCACTTCCTGGTGGTTGCAAAGCAGTGCCCAGGGAAACAGTGGCAACAAGAGGCACACCTTCCAAATGCACAGCCTTAGTGACACCCTTGCATCTGGGCCTTGTCTCTTAACATTATGTTCAGCTGTGAACATCTGGGGAGTAATCCACAGCTGAGAACAGGGCCCCTATGACCCAGTCACTGTTTCAGGAGCCTCTTAATCCTGTTAAGTGGGCAATTATCTATTTTAGCTTCATTTCTACTCCTTGTCATTTTGACACCCAAACACATCTTCCAAATCCACACTTAATCTCCAAAAATAGACAATAATTAGGCCACTATTCCACCTAACATAATGTAACCCTTATGTGTTACCACCAAAAATGTCCTAATCATTTATCAGCCTGGCTCAAAACTGCAGTCAGAGTTTCCCCTGAGACCAAGAAAACTCTTAACTGAATTCTTATAAAGTTAAAAAATAATCTATGTATTCTGAACACAGTGGTATAGGGTAAATATTTCCATTCCAAAAGGGAGGAAGGGAAGCAAACTATCAGGCCAAAGCAACACCAGAACACACCAGGGGAAACATTACTGTACTACAATTTTATTTACTAGCATTAAGGGCACATGGTGATGAGTGAGTTCCAAAGGGTTTGAGCAACTGTCCCTGTGGACCTGTCAGGTGTAGTCCACATGGCATCTCTCCCGGGTTAGCTCCATCCACTGCCTCTGGTTTTCCTCAACAGCTATGGTATTTTCCTGGCACTTCCAACTTCCCAGAGGCTGTGCTATGCCTTCAGCTTCATTCCTATGCCTTCAATGTCTGTCCTTTCTACTCTATCTTGCTTGGACTCCCCAATCTCCCTTTGAAATCTGAGTGGAAGCTCCTGTGATCCTGCAGTTCTTGAATTTCTGCAGACCTAAACCCTTGCACCTTTGCATTCCTAATATCTTATGGGTATCACCAAAGTTGCTGCTAGATTGAGCAGTAGCCAGGCCATCTTGGACCATAGCTTCAGAAGATTCTGAGTGCCCAGATGGCTGATTTTGGTGAAAAGAATTCTTAGAAACCAATTACCTAGGAAACTTTGCTGGCATGGGACAGACTGGGTGGATTCTTTTCTCAAAAGAAAGAGTTACACTCTTACACTCTTTGAACCTGGAAGGGATAGAATCTTGGTGATTTCTGAGGTGGACTCAAGGTATTTTTTTTTTCTCTCTCCATTCACAGTACTTGGATTCATTTTAATGGTATGAATATTTTTGTGTACACCCACTTCCTTTGGCAAAACTTTACACATGGTTCTTTTTGGGTCAAAATTTAAGATTTTAAAATATATTTTGCTTTTTTGCTCTTTAGTTTTATTATACTTCTTTTCTAAATTTTTTTTATTTAAAGAGAAAAAATCAAAACAAAACAGTAAAAGGGTACAAGAAATACAGAATTTGAAAAAAAATAAACAGTAAGAAATCACTAGTTAATAGATTACATATTGTCATCTTAGAAATAGTTGTTCAAGTTATAAAATTAAAGCATACAAAGTGGACATTCAAACAGTGAGATTGCAAACAGTTCTGTTCAATGATCTAACTATTACTTAGTAATATGGTTTTCTATCTTACACACTTAAATATTACATGCAGTTATATCCTTTAGAGCACTTTCTTTTCCTCTCTTTTTTACAATAACAATTACACATTTTGGGTTTTATTACTCCCACAAAGTTCTTATTACTTTTTTTTGAAGAGAATAATACTAAATGTGACAAAACAAAATGGAATCAGTCAAAACAAAAGGATGGACATAGTACATGATGTAAAAACAGAATACAAGGTGATCAACAATGGTTATCATAATGCCTCTTGCTATCTTAAAAAGAATTGCCTATATCATCAGGTATAATAAAATTGAACAAAACAGTACAGAACAAAACCAATAAAATCTAAACTTTGGAGACCTTACAGGACTTCAAAAGAAGATAATAGTCAAACCAGAATGGGCATCATAGTGAATCTTTTTGCCTTCAAAGTAGTTGCTTATACCTCAAACTTGATACTATCAAACAAAACAGAACAGAGTAAAATCAGTCAAAACAAGATGGTGAGAGCAATACAGGGGTTCAAAGCAAGTTAATAGGAAATCAAAAATGTTACTATAATATATCCTGCTAATTTTTAGATTTTTCCTTAATTAAAAATAATTTAAAAAATTAATTAAAAAATAACAAAAGGGAAGACTGAGATAAAAGAGGACATAACAACATAACAACACAGGTCAGAACAGAACAATTTAAGCGACATAGTGTTTCACCACAAGATAACCTGACACAATAGTAGTTACCATAGTGTCTCTTTCCTTGAAATATTTGAGTATAACTTCGTATACTATAGCATTAAACATATCAAGACAGTGTGAAACCATTCAAGAGAATGAAAGTATTACAGGGTATTTAGCTAACAGAAAATGAACAATGGTTTCTATATTATCTCTTTGCCTATAAAAATTTTGTTTATACTACCACATATAATAAAATCCAATAAGATACAACATGATAAAACCAGTGGGGACAGAAGAACAACAGCTTGATGGGACTTCAAAACAAGATGATATTATATCAGCACTAACTGTTATGGTGTCTTTTCTTCAAAGTAGCTGTTTATACCATCACAGACAATAAAATCAAACAACCCAGAGTAAAACCATTCCAACTAATGAGTGAAAGCTTTATAAGTCTTCAAAGCAATATAATGGGGAATCATGATTACCACATACTTTTATGTATTCATATCCTGTCTTACACTAGGGAAACTATTTGGTATTCATACATGTGAGTTTGATTTATTTCACTTATGAGTATGGTCTCAAGCTGTGCCCATTTATTTATAAATAGCTCAATGTGATCCTTCGTTATAGCTGAGTAGTACTCAATTGTATAAAAATACCACAACTTTTTTATCCTCAGTTGATGGATACTTAAGGTTTTTTCCAAGATCTGGCTGTTACAAATTCTGCTGCTATAAACATGGGTGTGCATATATCATTGTGGTATGATGCTTTCAGTTCTTCTGGGAATATGCCTACAAGTGGAATTGCTGGATCAAATGGGACTTCCAATCCCAGATTTTTGAGAAATCTTCAGACTGACCTCCACAATGGTCGCACCAGTCTACATTCCCACCAACAGTGTAGGAGAGTTTCTTTTTCCCTACAGCCTCTTGAGCATTTGTTGTTGGTGGTTTTCTTGATCCTGGCCATTCTTTCAGGAGTGAGATGAAATCTCAGTGTGGTTTTAATTTGCATTTCTCTAATGACTTATGATGATGAACATTTTTTCATGTAATTATTTGCCATTTGTATTTCTTCATCTGAGAATTGTATATTCATCTCAGATGCCCATTTTTGGATTGGACTTTTGAATTTTGTGGGTCTGATTTTTTAAAATTCTTTATATGTTTTAGACAGAAGTCCTTTGAGGGCAGCTCACTAAGATTTTTTCCCAGTTTGTGGGTTTTCTTTTCACTATGCTGGAGATTTCTTTTGGCATGAAGAAAATTTTTAATAAGATGTGATCCCAGTTATTGATTCTGGGAAGTATTTCTCATGCAGTTTGATTTCTGTTCAGGAATTCTCTACCTACTCCTATGTCTTCAAGGTTTTTACCCAATTTGTCTTCCAATAGATTTAGTGTTTCTGTTTTAATATTCAGGTCTTTGATCCATTTAGATTTTATTTTAGTACATGGTGATAGGCATGGGTCTAGTTTTAGTTTTCAGCATATGGAGAGCCAGTTTTTCCAACACCATTTATTAAAGAGATTGTCATTCTTCCAGTGAACCTGTTTGGCCCCTTTATCAAAGATAAGGTGGTTGAGTGTGTTTGTATTGTGGTGGTATTTTCTAATCTATTCCATTGATCTTTGGCTCTGTTTTGATTCCAGTACCATGTTGATTTTACTACGGTTGCTTTGTAGTATAACTTTAAGTCAGGGATTGTGATGCTTCCTGCTTGCCTTTGTTGCTTAGAACTGTCTTTGCTATTCTAGGTCTCTTCTTGCTCCAGATGAATTTTAGGAGTGATTTCTTTAGATCTATGAGGTATGTTGATGGTATTTTTATTGGGATTGCATTGAATCTATATAAGAATTTTGAGAGAATGGCCATTTTCACAATATTTATTCTTCCTATCCATGAGCAAGGGATGTCTTTCTATTTTCTGAGATTGTCTTCAATGTCTTTTTCCATGGTATTGTAATTTTCCTGTATAGGTCTTTCACTTCTTTCATGAGAGTAATTCCTAAATATTTCATTTTTTTGGTTGCTAGTGTGAAGGTTTTGGCTTCTCTTATTTCTCTCTCTGTGATTTTCTTGTTAGTGTATAGGAATGCTATTGAGTTTTGAGTATTGATTGTGTATCCAGCTACATTGTTGAATTTATTTATTACATCTAAGAGTCTTTCAATGGAGTTTTGGGCGTCTTCTATGTAGACCATCATGTCATCTGCAAATAATGATAATTTAACTTCTTCTTTTCCTATCTTTACCCCTTTTATTTTTCTCTCTTGTCTAATTGCTCTGGCTAGTATTTCCAGTACTATATTAAATAGGAGCGGTGATAACGGACATCCTTGTCTTGTGCCTGATTTTAGGGAAAAGGCCTTCAATTTTTGGCCATTTAGTATGATACTGGCTGTTGGTTTGTCATAGATGGCCTTTATTATATTGAGGTAAAGACTATCTATTGCAATTTTCTGTAAGATTCTTATCAAAAATGAATGTTGAACCTTATCAAAAGCTTTTTCTGCATCTATAGAGATGATCATGTGATTCTTACTTTTGTCTTCATTGACATGGTGGATTACATTTATTGATTTACATATGTTGAACCATCCCTGCATACCTGGGATGAATCCCACTTGGTCATGGTGTATAATCTTCTTGATGATTTGATGCATCCTATTTGCCAATATTTTATTGAGGATTTTTGCATCTGTGATCATTAGGGATATTGATCTATAGTTCTCTTTTTTAGTTGGGTGTTTCTCAGGTTTTGGTACCTAAGTCATTTGCTTCCAGGAATGACTTAGGAAGGATTGCTTCCCTTTCAATTTCATTGAAGAGTTTGAGGAGTGTCGGCATTTAGTCTTCTTTGTATGTCTTGTAGAATTCTGCAATGAATCCGTCTGGGCCTGGACTCTTCTCTGTAGGTATGGACTTAATTACATTTTCAATTTCATTAATAGAAATTGGGTCATTGAGCAGTTTTACATCTTCTTGACCTAGCTTTGGTACTTTGTATGCTTCTAGGAATCTGTCTATTTCTTCTGTGTTATCACAGAAGAGAGTAGAGGTTTGAGAGTAGAGGTTTTCAAAATAGGTGTTGATGATCTTCTGTATTTCTATAGAGTTTGTAGGGATTTTGCCTTTTTCATTCCTTATTGCATGAATTTGAGCATTTTCTTCCCTCTTTTCAATAAGGTTGGCTAAGGGCTTATCAGTTTTATTTATTCTTTCAAAGAATCAACTCTTTGATTCACTGATTCTTTGGATTGTTTTCTTAGTCTCTATTGCATTGATTTCTGCTCTGATTTTTATAATTTCCTCTCTTCATTTGGCTTTGGGCTTGACTCACTCTTTTTTTTTTCTAAATGTTTGAGGGGTAACATTAAGTTATTTATTTGTATTCATCCTGTTTTCCTGATATGGGAACTCAGTGCAATAAATTTTTCTCTGAGGACAGTTTCCATTGCATCCCACAAATTCCAGTAAGTTGTATTTGTGTTTTCGTTTGCTTGTAGGTATTGTTTAATTTCTTCTTTGATTTTCCCCTGTGACCCACTGATTACTCAAGAGTGTGTTATTCAGTTTCAGGGTTTGTGGGATTTTTGCAGTATCTTTTATCATTTATTTCTAATTTCATAGTGCCATGATCCGATAACATGCAAAGGATAATTTAAACTCTTTTGCACTTATTTAAACATGTTCTTTGAGTTAATATATGGTCTATTTTAGAGAATGACCCATGTACTGCTGAGAAGAATGGGTATACTGATTCTGTTGGATGGAACACTCTTTATATGTCTATCAAGTCCATTTGTTCACAGATGTGATTCAGTTCTGTTATTTCTTTGCTGATTTTCTGTCTGGTTGATCTGTCCCTTGGTGTCGATGGTGTGTTAAGATCTCCTGTTGTAATTGTGTTACTGCTAATTTGGTTCTTCATTTCTGTTAATACTTGTTTTATATAACTGGGTGCTCTTAAATTTGGTGCATATGTATTTAAGATAGTTATCTCTTCCTCTTGAAGTTTTCCCCTAACCAGTATGTAGTGACCCTCTTTATTTCTCCTAATCATTCTTGGTTTGAAGTTCACATTGTCTGCAAACAGAATAGCTATCCCTGCTTTTTTTTGGGGGGGGGGTCATGTTGCATGAAGTATTGTTTTCCATCCTCTGACTTTTAGTCTGTGAGTATACTTTTGAGTTAGATGGGTTTCTTATAGACAGCATATGGTTGGATTTTGTTTCTTGATCCATTCTGCCAGCCTGTTTCTTTTAGTTGATGCATTGAGACCATTTACATTAATGGTTATAACTGTTATATTGGTTTATTGTAGACATGTTATCTTTCTGCTGTTGCATCTTTATGTTTCTGTTCTGTTTAATTGTCTGCTTTGTTTAGTGGTTTTTTCCTAAGTGTATTTAAACTATCTTTCAGTATTCTTTGCAGGGTTGGCTTGGTTATCATGAAGTTCTTCAGCTGTTCTTTGTCATGGAAGTATCTTATTTCTCCATCCATTTTGAAGGACAGTTTTGCAGGGTACATCAGTCTAGGTTGGAAATCATTTTCCTTTAGGATCTAAAATACTTCACTCCATGCTCTTCTTCACTTTATTGTTTGTGCTGAGAAGTCTGCTGTGATTCTGATAGGTTTTCCTTTATAGGTGATCTGTCTTTTCTCTCTGACAGCTTTTAATATTCTATTCTTTTGTTGGATTTCTGGGATGGTGATTATTATATGTCTGGGTGTAGTTTTTATTATGGTTATGGCTATTTGGAGTTCTATATGCTCTATATGCTGATCCTGATATCAGTTTCCAGTCTCATGTTTGGGAAATTTTCAGCTATTACTTCTCTAAATATCCTCTTGCCATCTTTTATGTTGTCCCTTTCTTTTTCATTTATCCCTATCAATCTTATGTTGTTTTTCTTTGTGTCACCTTACAGTTGTTGAATTGTTATTTCCTGATTTCTTGTTATTTTTAAAAGATCTTTCCTGTACACTGGCTGCAATCTTGTCTTTGAGGTCTGAAATTCTATCTTCACTTTCACTAAGGCGGTTTTTACAACTTTCAATGGAATTTTTGATTTCCTGTATATCTCTTTGCATCTGCTTTATGTATTCTGTTTGTTTCTTATATTGTTCATCCAGGGATTCTTTCTTATTGTTTAGTTCTTGCAATTTTTTTCCATCCTTTGACTTCAGTCTGTGTCTTCTTTAGATATGTTCAGGATCTCCTTTATTTCTTTTATCATTTCTTGTTTTACCTACGAGATTATTTCTAGTTTGAATTACTTTAACGCTTCCTGGAGTTGCTTCTTCATTCCAGTTACTATTATTTCAGGTATTTCAGGCATATGGCATGTATTTTCTTCTATGTACATGGCTCCTAGGCTTTCTTGGGATGGGCTGGATGTTTGAGATTGCATTTTGGTCTTTCATTTTGTCATTTTCCTATATTTCCGTGTTTCCAGTATTGTTCCAAAGCTTCCCATGGGCATATTGGAAATTGTCTCCTATGTCCTGGGCTCCTGGGACTCCTCTGGTAGCGTAGCTCCCTCCTTGGGCAGCAAGGCCCCGGGATTAAATGAAGGTTGCTAGGCCTCTCAGGTAGGCTCTAAAGCCTCCTCAAGCTGCACAGCTCCCTGCTCTGGCAGCAAAGCTCCCTGGACTGAAAGAATGCCACCCGGCGTGGTCCACGGAGGCCCAAATCCCGGTAAGCCCAGTCTAGTATGGCAGCAAGCCCAGAGGGCCCCCAACCCCCTAAAGCAAGGATCTCATACTCTCCTGTGAATCGGTTTGAATGTTGTGTAACTATGCACCTCCTTGGGTGGCAAAGCTCCCCAGGCTGATAGAAGGTCACTCCTATGGCCTAGGTAGGCCTCAAACCTCCTCAGCAGGGCTGCTCCCTCCTCCATGCGGTGGCAGTAGTGCTGGTGCTCTCGAGGCTGAATCACAGGCAAGGCCAGAGCAGGTTCCTGTGGCCGAGCTCAGCTCTCTCCTCTAGGGAGGGCAGTTGCAGCATGCCCTCTGGGTGGAGAGAATGCAGTCATCAAGGCCCTAGCAGGTTCCCGAGGCTTGGCCCAGCTCCCTCCTCCTAGTTTTATTATACATCTGACTGAAGCAGTCAGAGGCCAGTACCCATCCCTGGCCTCTGCTGAGCTGCCACGAGATTTCCTATCAGTTAATCCCCTTCATTTACAGTCAGTCTTATGCAAAGTGTCAGGACACAGAAAAATGCAATCAAATCCCTGGCTAGGATGTAACCTTCATGGTGTTCAACTTAATTCTCAAAAGTCCTCATTCCCAACTTACATTTCACATACCTGACATTTTAAAAAAATTTTATTTAAAGAAAAACAAAACATAACAGAAAATGGGCAGAAATAGTACGTACTTTCAAAGAAAGAAAAAAAATAAATAGTAATTGTGCTAATTGAATTCACCAAGCATTTTTTTGAGTTCCTCTGGACTGTATTCTATATGCTAAGGTGCAAATGAGCTGAAGGAATCTGCTGTCTTCCTTCTGGCATACAAAACACAGAGTGGGCATCTGAATGCGTAGCAGGCTTATCCTCCCTCCACCCTGCGGTCTCTGATTGCCCCTCCTCGCCTATGAGCCTGGGCATGGCTTTGATGCCTGTCCACAGGTAGCCAGGCCACAGTGAATCGGTAACTGATTTAATTCCAATTTCTACACCAGCTCAAGAGGACACCGAACTGGCTTGGGAGACAGAAGTTAACTCCCGAGTGTTTGAAGCCCAATCTTTCCTTAGCAAGCTTTCTCCAAACCTCCATATCTTCCTCCTAGGAACACGCCATGACTTGTTGGAAGATGATATGTGGTCAATGCGTGAAAGACACAGCTTTGGCAGCTTAGTCAGTGCTCAGGAGATGGGTTCAGGGGGTGAAACAGGGTCACCTGTGACATCCTCACATCTCTCTGAACAACCTTGCTTGCTTACATCTCCCCTTTAAAAGCAAAAACACAACTGTTCTTACTATTCCAGGGTTTCTGTCCCTTTTCCTCACTTCAAGGGGAAAACTCTTCCAGCCTTTATCACCAAACTCTGTTCATTGACTGTGAAGTAACACTAATTCTCTTTCCTCTCATTTGAGCTTGCATGGTCCCAGCACAGGGGTGAGCCCAGACCCCTGTCTTAGCTTACAGTCTTTCTTTAGCCACCAAGTTTTATGGCCTCTGCACCAGTAGTATTGGGGCTGGGCCATTCTTTGTTATAAGGGACTGTTCTATGCCTGTGGAATGTTAGCCAGTGTCCCTGACGCCTAGGACCTTCCACTTCTCACAGACCAAAGGGCCGCAGATGTCACCAAATCTGCCTGATGGACGGAGAAGGTAGTTTGTGAGACAGAGCTGTATTCATAGCTTCAAACCATTTCACCAAGGTGAGAGATTAGCTGCTGAGGCTTCTCCCTGCAGTGGGGACAAACAACAAACAGCTGTCTTGAAAGTCCATACTGTTACCTTTGGAGAATGGGTTCAGCGGCGCAGGTTTCAGGTGTGAAATCTCTGCTTTCAGGGGTTGAAAGGATGAGAAAGGCTCTGGTGACGGCAAAAGGCCTCTTGCTGTGAGCTGGAGCATGTGTGGGTGGTCCATGTGGTAGAGAAGAAAGTGAGGTGCTTTTCATGGCAGGCAAATGTGAGCAAAAAGCAGAGCCAAATAGAAATGCATGCCGTTCCATTTTGTAAAATGTGTCTCCTTACCTCCTGTTATCCATGCTTTAGTTTGCTCTTATTTTATTTTGGATTTCTCATGTAAGAGAAACCGTGGGACACTGATGCTTGTGTGTCTCATTTATTTCACAGAACATTATGCATCCATTTGCCTACAAGTGACTCATTTGTGCTTCTTTATGGCAGAGTATTACTCCAGTTGTGCTGATGTGTAGATACCACATCTTTCTCCACTTCTCTGGGAGGAGGAAGGAGTCAGTGCAGGGATGTAGAGAATGGAGATAAGATATCCATGGACCAACTGCTGGACTAGCAATGAATCATTAGACACTGTAAACGTGGACCAACAGTAACCGAGGAAAAAGAAGCAAGAGGGAAAGAAAGAAGGAGAAAAAGAAGAGTTATTACAGTAACAGAGAGTTGGATAAGGCAGACAGTAACCACATTTGTGACATTTACATGGGTAATTATTCAACTAGACAGACATGGTCTCATTTTTCTATATGTAGATCATGTTTTATAATTTTGAAATTCTTAAAAGATCTTAAAATATTTAAAAATTAACTACATCAAAAATAAGAGCCACCCAGCAGAGTAAAAATCACTTGCATATTGTCCCTTGTCATAATTAATGTCAAATATCATTTTCTGATAAATACTTGGAGCCACATAAAAGTAAGAACTAAAGGAAAATATGTGTGGGAAGCCAAAATACAAATGCAGGGGGAGCTGAAGGGCCGGGCTGGGCCTGGGGCCTCAGGCAGCTGCTTTCTTTCCTGTGAGCAGGCCCTGGGCACCGTGCCCTGGGGGATTGTCCTGTTAGCCGAGGAGCCCTGGGAGGTTTCTGAGGAGGAACCTACGCCATCAGAGGGTTGGTTCTTTTCTCAGAAGAGTGCACTGATGGCAGTGTAGACAGTGTAGAAAAGGCGGAGCATCGTCCCAGAGCCAGGCCAGGCACCAGGGCTAGGGACTAGGAGGACAGAGAGCTCTGCGTGGGTGGCTCAGCTGGGGCTATGGGTGGTCACGCTGGTGGCTAGGATCGGTCTGGCCCGCTGGAGCTGCACATAGCCGACTCTCCACCGCTGAGCCTCCATGAAGCCTGAGCGTGGAGGCCCAGGAAGATGGTACCTCCGCCGCCTGGAGCCGGTTAGCTGGCAGAGCTTGTGATGGACCAAAATGCACACTCATGATGCACTCTGTTGCTTGGGCAACTGCGGGGTGCACTTATCTCCACGCACGTGCTGACCTGGGCCTGCCCTGGGCCACAGAGTTCCAGTGCCTGTGTCCTGAGAGTGGGCGCTGGGCAGTCAGGTGACAGAGTATGCCTCTTTTGGGGTGCATACCTGTGTTATTGGGGTGCAGGCTTTCCGCCCAGGAGATGCACAGCCAGAGCTTTTGCTAGGCTTACTGAAGACCTGACCACGGCTTCTCACAGACCCCGACTCCGTGGGGCCCGGAGGAGAGGTCTCAGCCATCCCTATATGGGTTAGTGGGGGCCCAAGGGAGCCTTGGCTTCTGACCCAGCCTGGGTCTCACTTCCCGGTGACCACTCCCCTGTCCGACCTGTCCCTGCAGGCACAGAGGCACCCCAGAGAGCCCCGCGGTGCTCCCCAGCCCTGAGCTCAGTCACTGGTCATGACCTCGGGGGTGTGGGAGGGTCCGCGTGTGGGTCATCGCTGGGGCAGGATGCTGGGCTGGGGGTTGGGCACAGGGGCTCTGTCTGCCTTTGCTGACCCACAGCTGCAGCTGCAGCTTCCGCTCTGTTCTGCCTCCCCCGTGCCTGCTCAGATGCCTCGCTGCCTTGTTCACTGGTGTCAAAATGACACAGCAATACCTCAGGGGGTTACTGGATGATAATCATAATAGTGATAAAAAAGCAAAATCCAGTTGCCATAGACTAGTAGATACTTTTTGAATGCTGAGTACAATATTGATGAAAATATCCTCCAAGTAGAAAATGTTCCAGATTGGTTGAAAAATTTTATTACAAACGTTATAAACACTAGGTTTATAATAACCTACTATGATATGAAAAACAGGGAAATAGGAGGCTGAAGGCAATAGATTTAGAGAAGAAAGGTCTGCTTGCTTAAGAGTCAGGGTGAACAAAAGCAAAACCTTCTCCCATTAGTTTAGGCAAGGAGCTGGACCTTCAGAAAGTACAGAAATGGCTTCTATCACACCAGCTTTCCAAAGTGCAGCTGCTTCCACGTAATCAGCTTTCCCTGCTTGCGTGCACATGAGTGTATGTCTGGATATATATTTATACACGAGACTATATATAGACGTGAGTGTGTCTAAAGCAGACACAGGGGTGTTGCTTGGCTGAGTAGGAGGTGACACAGGACCGTGCTATTAGTGAGCCGAGGTGGGGGTGGCTGTGGCTGATGGGCAGGGTGCGAGGAGCTGCAGGGTGGCAACGTCTGGGTATTTTTAGATGACACCACCGGAATGAGATGATGGGTGGTGGTGATGGTCTTTCTTCTGGAGCTCAGGGATGATATGGATAACCAGGACATAAGGACCGCCAGTGTGGAGAAGACCTTTGCCCATCCAGCCCAGAGCTGTCATGGCAGAGGCATTGACAGTTGTGTTGTGGGAGAGTGGGTTTCTTGTCTTCCTTGGCACCCCCATAAGTGTGAGGGGCTGTGCTCCCCAAACCCTGGGTTTCCTTTAGTAAGTCACTGTGGATGTAGTATCTTTCTGTCTACTTCAGTCTTTTAAATAAACGCTGGCCAGGGCTACTTCTGGAGAGAAAGTGTTTCTTGGTTTCATAGTTTGTCATCTATTGCAACAAGCAGGATGGCTTTAATGGATCCACGACTGAGTTGTTCTCCCAAAGTTTTAAAAGAGTACACAAATTACAGAGGGCCAGGATTCAGCACATTTTGTAGACCTTTGGCTAATCACTATGTTTTCCCTGTGAGAAATAGACCAGTTATAATTCTATGAGATTACACAGATAAAAATGTTCTAGAAATTATAAAATTTATTGCCATGTTATAATTTTTACTGTTATTTTACTTACGATCAAAACCTATGACTTCTATACCTCATATCCAAACATTCTCCAGAATACTGGTCACGCTTTCAACTAGCTGCCTAGTTCTAGGACATTATTTAAAAATCTAAGTCTACATTCCAGGAGGGAAGGTTTTGGGGAACTATGGCCTTGAAAAGAATAAGATAATTAAAGACATTTTTTATTGGGATGGGCTAATCTTAACATTAATCTTAACATAACATCAGATCATTTCTTCCATTCCTCTTAGAGATGGGTAACCCTAGGTCTCTTTCATCTGAAGTTGGCATCTGAAGGTACAGAGTTAAAAATTCAGCTTTAAAAATGTTCTCTTAATATGAACAGATTCCAAACACATAATCTGTGTTAGAATGGCATTTTACAAAGCAAACTATTTGTAAATGTTACTTGCAAAGCACCCTTAATGTAACGTAGGGATTTATTGGTATACTTACTACTGCTATTTCACATTCAAGTATTGTTTATTTTCGCATATGCTAGTCCCGTAAGTTTGTTTGCTAAGTTTACACACACACACACACACACACACACACACACACACATCTGGTATCTACAATGGGTTGGTTATACCATGGTGACCAAGATTCTCAGCTCTCGTGTCTTGTACAAAAGAGTGCCATATTTGCATATAACTTACACATGTCCTCCTATGCACTTTCAATTGAGTCCAGATCATTTATAACACCCAGAACAATTAATGCTGTCTAAGCAGTTGTTCTGCTGGATGTTGATGATAATGGTGAGGAGAGAGGATATGAACATGTTAAGTACAGATGCATGTCTCCAGATATTTTCAATCTGCAGTTGATTGAATGCAGAACCTGCAGAATCAGAGGGTTGACCACATCTATATGTAAGGTTACCAGCCTCGCTGAGGCCCTCTCTGCCTCTTCCTTTCATGCCTTGGAAAAGGCAGCTGCCTCCAGAGCCATCCTTACATTCCCCATAGCTTCCCAGCTCCCCTAGAGTTCGTCCCCCTTTCTGCCATCTGCACTGCATGCTCCAGCCCAGACTCCAGCACTGTAATCTCCTGTATGGGCTCCAGCAGCCCCTGCCAGCAGATCTCTTTGCATTCATGCTTGCCTCTCTCAGCTTGGTCTCCAGATGGACTAATTAAAAAAATACAAATCTGACGATGTGAGTTCTTTCTTCAAAGGTCTCCTCCAAGTTTTGGTTGATGTCCATTAGTCTTAAAATAGTTGGCAAGGCTGGTGGAATCTGGTCCATCTCCCGTTCTCCACCTCCTCTCTCCACACTGTGTCGTGACTTGAGTCTTGCAGACCTGTCTGTTTCCCAATGTGTCCTCAAATGCTGCTGTCCTCTCCTGGCGGAGTGCTTCTTTCTTCCTCCTGGAGACTGGGACGTAGACACCTCCTGTAGTCTTCACATTCCTAACTCCAGCTCATTTTAGGCATCTCCTGAAAGGGATTGAGCGTTTCCCAAGCTCCCAGGGCAAGTTAGGTCTTCTGAGTCTCATCTGCTAATGTGCCCTTTCTAGTTCTCATTAAAAAATTCAGCACAATTCTGGACATACAGTTTCTCTCTGATTCTTTTATGACTGTCTTCCACACTAACCCTTAAGCCAAAGACAGCAAAGAAATCAGGGGTCCTCATTGCTGTATCCCCAGGATGTGTGATTGGTCCTTACACATTGGAGCCATCTGTCCAATAATTATTTATTGGATTGGAAGATGATTACTCTATAAATTTTATAGTAACCTCTTCTAATATACTCTATTTCTACCTTATTATTTGGGGATTTAATAGTATCAATTAATCAAATACTTTCTCTTTCTGGGAAACACTGAGGTCATATGCCTTAGATATATGACACAGCAGCACACTGTGAGTAAAGAACCTTAATGCCACTGATTTACACTGGCTAAAGCTCAGTCACCCTACCTGACTTCAGTGATCCCTCAGAAACAGAAAAGAACTATTGTGTTCTATCAGGGAGAGTTCTCATACATTTCCCTGTATGATTTTGCCTTCTCATTTGATTGATTGCATTGTCAGGAAAAAAGAAGAAGAAAGGAAGGAACAAAATAAAAGAGGAAGAAAAGAAGCCAGTTGGTCTCTGTCATGTTTTAACGTCAGAAATGACAACACTATTACCATGCATGTCTCAATCTCCGAGTCGCTGTCATATGTAGCGCTGGAGTTGATGTGTGTGGCATGGACATTCTCTCTCTGGCAGTGCTGGTCCATTGAAATTGGAGAAGGGTTTTGTTATTTATAGCAAGAACTGGCCTGAAAGAGCAGTGCATGAGTAGCTGTTTTCCCTGCAAAAGTCACGTATTTGGTGCTGTCTTTTGGAGCTGGCTCATCTTGGGCGGTCTGGCGATGAGTAATTGAAGAGAGGGGGATATGCAAAGGTCGACCTGGAAGACGAAACATGTATCACTTCCTGTGGCCAAGTCATGGCCTTGAGAATTGGGCCTCCACCTCTGGAAGTCTGTTGCAGAAATAATTACTGCTAGCCTCCTGGCTGGACTGGGCAGAGGCAGGAGCTGAGGTCTTGCCTGCCCCCAGACCCTCCTCACCCTCAACCAACTGAAAGATGCTAGCAGAGTCCATCTACGCAGGAAAGCTTTCCACCAGCTGTGATGAGAAGGGGTATTTTGACAAAATCAGAAAGTGTTACAGAGTCATGGAAAATGATGAAATGCTTGAAGGCGAAAAGGCTATTTTAAAGTTTCTATTAGGCCACTGGAAAAATATTTCGGTCTGTGTTCTATGATGTCAAACTCCAGATTCTCAATTACTAGCATAAATGATTGCAAAGACACCAATTTTCTTTCTTATAATATGTAGTCAGCAACTCTGGCAGGATCTGGTCCACATGTGAGAAAATAATATTTTAGGGTCATTCTTTCTCCTCTTCTCGTCTTCCTTCATCTTCTTGATTAAAGCTTGCTGGAGTAACACGTTCATCTGGTCGCAAGGCAAATATTTTCCTCTTTCATTAGAGAATTTTACTTTAGGTTAGCATTGAATTTAAGTTAAAAAGAAAATATGTGGTGGGAACAACATTTAAATCAGGAAAGTTGGGGTTGAGTTGTGGTGGGTTCTTACTAGACCATCTAGCTTCTTGGGTAATAATTTGAGCCTTTTTCCTTTGTCCCTAAAAAGGCTGATCCTAAAATCTGTCCCACGGAATTACAATGAAAGTAGGTCTACATACGATCCAGGTATCCCATTTGTGGGCATATACCCAAAGGAGATGGGATCAGTATACTCACAAGGTATCTGCATTTTCCCATGTTTATTGTAATCCTTTTCATAATCACTAAGAAGTGCCTGCCAACAGACCAGTAGATAAAGAAAATGTGGTAGAAATGTACAATAGGATATTATTCAGCTACAAAGATGACTGAAATCCTGTCCTTTACAGTAAAATGGATTTCACTGAAGGACATTATGTTAGGTGATACAAGAGACACAGAAAAAAGTACCACACGATGTGTTGCATAAGTGGAAAGTAAAAACAGTCAACCGAAATGTAGACTAGTGTTTATTAGAGTAGGGAAGTTTGGCGGTGGGGGTCAATAAAAGGAATTTGGGTTTGATTCATGTGCACTGTATGTCTGATGAAAACACTCAGAACCCCATTCACATGGACATAAAATACACGTTAATAAAGGATAAAATACTCAAAACTATCAATATGATACTGGATAGAGGAAACATTTGATGAATTTGACAAAGTTCTATACTTGTTACTTATCACTCATTAATTAGTAATATAGATGGGGGCCTCTGATCCCGAGTTTGCCATCAGCCAGTGCCCTCGAAGAAGATTGGCATTTTCTAAATGTCTCAGTTACTTGTGGGTCTAGAGACTTCACATTTTCCACTGTAGTAAGTCAAACAAAATATTGAAATGATATTTACATTATTCTGCAAAAGCACCCTATGTGAATTTTGGTGTATGATACTTTCTGCTTATGTAGAGATTGGGAACTATTCTTCTTAAGGCCTTTCTCTGTCTTTTGTAGGACTGGGTTTGAACAATACCAATACCACTATTAAGTGGCATCCTTTGGTAAAATCAATTTTACATATATTTCTCTTCGATGCTGGTTCTAAAGAAACTTTCGTTTCAGCCTAGATTTAATTCCTTCCCCATTACAGGAAATAAGATGGCTATAACTCTATGCCTTTGCAATTTTGTCAGTTTTGCCAGACTTTCTAGACTGTATTTTGCAAGCCTTATCAGAATTCTTTCACAGCCTGCTCATCTACGTGCACAGGATGAGTTTTCCTTTAAGTTGCTCCTGCCTAAGGGACCTGTGGTTTGCTGTAAGTTACTCTGTGTATTATCCAGTGTGTTGTTTTCTGGATTCCATGGGTATAACTCTTAAATATAAAAATAACTGTGCTCTAGGCCACAGAGTTATACGGTTCAGGCTCCCTGTGTCGTAGTGAGTGAGTGACTGCACAGTGTGTGTCCTATTCTGTATCCCTTCAGGACTAAGCGGGCCTGGAGAAAATGGAGCACAGTGTTCAGTGAGGAGCTTAACAGGAAAGTTTTGCTAGCTGAAAGAATTCCTGCATTTCAGAGAAACTTAGTGGTTGAGTCTTTCCATCTCTTTCAATTCCCCCTTTGCACCCTTGCCAGTTAAAAAAATCATAAACATTTGGTTTTGCTTCTCTACTTTCTCAGCAAATTCACACCCAATGCCCTGGGGCTTTGAGCCCTGGCCAGGGTCTCTTGGCTAAACCTGGACTCTTCTTGTGCTTTCTCTGAAAGCTGGCACCCTGTGGAGGGAGCCCCTTGGCAGGAGCAGGGCAGGACAGGCTTCCCATGATGCCTCCTCAAGTCTCAGCGTCTGCTGTTGGACTTTCAGCTCTTCCAAACAATCTCCGAAGGCTCCATTTTTAAAAGCAGTTGCGTTAAGTGAGATAAAAGAGAATTTGATCCGTGTGAATATGCCTTGGGGTTTGTATCTCACGGAGGCCAAGCTCATCAACTTTTGAGATAGACTTTTCTCATGTCAAAGGATGCAGGGTCCAATTAAGACCCATTTCAAAAAGAAGCTATGTCCCCCTCTGACATTTAGAAATGAAAAAAAAATTATAATCAGGTACTTTACAACTTTGGAATTTTTTTTATCTATTTCATGTCTTTCACAAAACATTTCAAGCAATGAATCGGACACTTGGGATCCAAAAGTTTGTCCATTATAACCCTCATCCTTAAAGAGCTCAGGGCTTGCGGTTGTCATAGCAACCAGAGCCTCGCTCAATACCTGCTATGCAATAAACCCTCAAGCAGTGCTCATCCTCTTTTATCAGGAATTAGATGTTTAGGTTTGTGTGAATTTGGAGAGCATGGCTGTAGCATTTTACAGAAAAGGAATAGAAACTTACACTGCTCTGTTCATTCAGTCTCAAGACATCTGTGTAGGGGGTTTTAATACTTCACCAGAATCTGCATTCAGTTATAGATTATTATCCTCCCTAGTTATCACACCATTATATCTCTGCAAAAGTCAAGCCAAAACCCCTTTTGGTTTTTCCTAGACAGAATGGATGAGATGGGAACATTTTGGCAGTTAATATCTTTTCCTCCAGAGTGCCAATCTCTTCCTGTAGACATTTCCTCAGTAGTCTCACCTCTATCAGGCACCAGAAGTAGGAGAGAAATTTTTTGGTATCATGACTTTGCCCACTTAGTCATCAGGGGACAATTAAATGAATTTATACAGCTAAGTACCTTCTTTCAGTCACATGCTGTTAGAGTGCACTGCTTTAGACAGGGCTAAACTGCATTAAGACAGCATCCCTTAAAGAGGCAGCTTCTTTCTTGTTCCATGTCGGTCCCATAATCTTTACTATGATGATTTAACAATAGTTATTTCATTTATTTCGGATCTAGAACTAGAAATATTGGGGTGGTTTTGAACTCAGAGACTCATGAGAATAATGAAACAAACGATATAAATGACTGACTACATGTTATAAAGAAATCTGTATCCATCTCTAGTGAGACAGTGACCTGAACTAGAATTTATATCCAGTGACTATGGAAACTATAGGGTGTGGTTTATCTTCTCTGTGTTCTACACTGCTTGTGCCTTTTCATAGTGGAGCCTTAATTTTTACTTATAGAATTGAATTGCTATATTTATTTGTAATTATTGGAAGTTTACTTCGGCTTTGTAAGTTTCTACTTAGTGTGGTTAAGAGAATAGGTTTAGCTTCAATGTGTGTCTTAGCCATTTATTAGCCATGAGATGGTTGGTTTGTTATTTAACACCCAAAGCTTCTTCCTGTATGCAAACTGGGAATCCTTACAGCACTTAGCTTGTTGCATGGTCTTGAAGATTAATTAGTTGGTACTAGTGGGCTTAGTACATATTGAGCATTTAATAAGTAATTATTATATGTAGGAAAAATGTGTTTAAGCTCTAAGAATACTCTTTCAAATGCCTGTTATTTGCTTGTTGTTATATATGACCATAAAAATGATCTGAGTAGTGCATGGGAATCATCTTCCCTGGTCTCATACCGTGACCATGGTTCTGCGAGTTATGATATGGACTTCTGTTCCTCTTTAAGACCTTTAGCCTGCTTCTCTCTTGCCCCTGCACAATTTATTTACAAAACTATGGATTTGAGTCAGGAAAAGTGCTGCACACAAATTTATAATTGCAGCAGTATGATGGTTGGAGCTGAGGCAGGAGGATTGCAAATTCAAGCCCAGTCTTGACTACATAGCAAGACCCTGTGATACACACAGAATACCAAACCAAAACAAAACTGTGAATTCTTTTGAGTTCATAAAGTTCTACAATCCGTAGATAAGTTAACCTTTTATTCAGAAAAGTCAGATTTGGGGCAAAGCTATTCCTCCTTTAGGAAAATCCTCACTTAACTCTGCAGGCAGTTAGGCCTTTAAGTTGCTCTTTGGTTCAACTTACAAGTTGTGCTACTCAGCCAATGTTACCTACTGGCTGGAGGAGATGTTCTGACCCCTTGGGCAGGAGCCTTGGGCACAGCACCCCAGGGTGACTCTCCTTGAGAGCATTTTTCTCTGTTCTGGCTGCACCTGGCCCTATTTCCCTGTACTGACATGTGCAGAGCTGGCTAAGTGTTTTCTTTACCCCCTCAACTGGCTTTAGGCAGTGCAAATAGTCTGAGATGCTGCTATGTAGTCTTTACAACAGTGCAACAGATCAGTGACACTGTTCCTGTAGCTTCCCAATAGTATGTGTAAGCCAAGCCAAGAGACACCACGCTTTCTGCTGAGAAGGAGCTTCAGGAAAAGAGGCTTTGGCTTCTCAGGACATGAAAATTATGCATCAGAACTGATGCACTGACCCCAAAACACTGGTTACTGCCCTCATCTGTGCCATGCAGATGACTCTTTCTGAATACCCTTTTGTATAACCTGCAATATGCAGAGGAGATTGCAGGCCTCCTGCCCAGCCCAGCTCATGGTACTCACGTACCTCCTGCCACCCTCACAGCCACCGTCCCCAAGCCACTCCCTTCTTTGCCAATTAATAAAACCCAAGTTTGGCCCTGGGTTGAGGTCTTTGTTCCAGCTAGTCATCATTCTGGCTGGACTTAGGGGTCCATTGATTCCCCACCATCACACACACACATACACACACACACACACACACACACACACACACACACACACACATATACACACACACGGTCTTTATTTGTGCCATGGGTTGCACTGAAAGTGGTAGTTCAGAATTAACCTACTAGAATTCCAGTAACTTCCTCTCGGGATTACAAATATAAACCTCCCTGGAATGAGATGAGGTCTAGGAAGGGATTCAGTGCTTTCCGTCAGGTGTTTGGGTCAGGGCATCTGTATTTTCTGAACATTTATGGTGACAGCAGGTTTCTCCGTATTCTTGCTCCATATTCTCCAAGCTTTTCTCTCTCGTGTCTGATTGTCAGACTGCCTTCGACTGCCTGAGTCCTCCTGAATTAAAGCTGACTGACCCTTTCAGAAGGGACCCGGGGGAGGGTGTGAGGGTGAAAGTTGCTTATTTTTAAGTTTTCAGGAACCCTGACCTTTCTGTCTCCTCCTGTCCCTCTTTATCCTGCTCTGTCATTTCTCAGAATGCCATGGATGTCAGAATACTTGTGGGCAGAAGTGAAATACTGTGGTGCGGGTTGACTTTCTCCATACTAGCCAGGTCTCTCCCCATTCCTGTGGAAATACAGCGGATGACGGGGGAGGGACTGGTGGTTGAGCTGAAAACCCTTCCCCTCATAAGTGAATCGAGACTATCCCAATTGCTTTAGCTTATTTCTGGAAGCAGAGTTGAGAAGCAAATATGCACTTATGGGATGGGGACCTGTCCTGGGTCAGATGCCTTCTGGAGTTCCCAGAGTGCCCAATATTGAGGTGTCTTTGAGGGGGAAAGCTCTCTGAGGACTGCAGTCTCCAGTCAGAGGTGACATAAGCACTGTTCCAGGACCATGAGGAAAGGGCACTTTTGGGCTATGCTTTCTGTTATTAAATAGACAAACACCGTACCCATGGAGTTCTTGGAGCTACAGTTTCTTTCCCTGCAGCACCATGAGATTTCGGGGGGCTGAGGTCCTAGTATTCCATGGGAGCTCTGACAGCTAATTCAGGGTCTCTTTGGGACACTGACTTGGATCCTGCTGAGGCTGCACCTTTGGTTTCATCTTTAAATTTTGTTTTTCTGAAAGTGTCCAGGTTTTGATCTTTGCCCAGAAGCTATTGCTTAGTATCATGACTTGTCTGGAGAAGGCTCAGAGTTTTCAAACTCAATGATTGCTGACTCCTTTTAAAGTTAATCTTTCCCTTTAACTTCGCTGTCTCTGCTTGCATTTTCCTATAAACAACAGAAGAAATGAGAGCAGCAGTGGCAACACTGTTGGAAACCTCCTCGGCAGTCTGCATTCCAGCTCCTGTTACCGGGTGGAGACCATGTGCTCCGTGTCCTGCTGTTCTAGAACCGAGAGTCCCTTCCACCAGGCTCCAGAAGTGTATTTTCCCTTCTTTCCTTTTGGTTTCCACCTGCAAGCCCATGCAAAGCCTTCTCACAGACTTTTCAAGACTTCAGGACTTCACTGACGTTTTACTCAATTCCTTCCCCTGCCCATTTTTGTCACATCAGTGGCTCATGCCGGTGCCACAATCTGTGTTACGTATCTGTGTTGCGTGAAAAGCACCGCCCTAAAACATCATGACTTTAATAGCCACAGGGCGCTGTGTCCTGTGGTTCCTGTGGGTCAGGTGTCCTGGAGTGGCTTTGTGGTTAGGTCCTGCCTCAGAATCCGTCACTAGGTTGCAGACCAGAAGCTGAGCTGGCTGTGGTTATGTGCAACCTGGATGTAGCCAAAGGATCTACTTTCCAAGCTGGCCCAACCCCGAGACTGGAATTGGACGGAAGCATCTGGTCCCTACTCCATCCCTAGAGTTTCCTACTCCGTGGGCCTCTTCATGGCAAGGAGTCCACAGACTGCCCGAGTCTGCTTGGGCACAGCAGCTGGCTTTGTCCAGAGGGTGATACAAGGGAGGAGGGCAGAAGCCATCCTGCCTTTATGACCTGGCTTTGGCACTCAAATATCAATTTCTGCAATAATTAGTAGTTGCAAAGGTCACCTTTATTCACCGTGTGTGGGAGGGGAGGGAGGTACAGAAGGATGTAAATACTCGGAGAGTATTTCCAGACATCCTGCAGAGGAGATTCAACAGGAGGTAGCTCAGAGATTAGCAATAACAGGAAGCCAGGCAATGCTGTGCTGATAAACCAGCTCTCCCAAAAAACTAAAAACTACTCTGGTCAATTTTAAGCTGCCAGTGGTTTAACAGCGAAAATTCCCAACTACTTTATAACTCCCGTGAGTCAGAAAAACCAACTCTAGCGTAGATCAGAGGTGAAGGGAAGAGAGTAGGAATTAAGGCCTCTTGAGAAGAACTGAAATCCTAGTTAAGATAATCAAATATGACCTGGACACTCATGGAGAGCCCTTCCTAGCTGCTGGAGAAACTGCAATCTGGGGCCTCCAGAATGTAACCTGCCCTGGACAGGAGAGATTCTTTTTGGTAGTATGAAAATGCTCTAAAACCAGACTTTGATGATGGTTACACAAGTTTGCAAATTTACCAAAAATCATTTATTTGTCAGTGGAGGAGCCAGGATTCTACTTTGAGCTCTCCAATTCTACAAAACTGTATAACTATCAGGTATCAGAAAAAAGCAAGTCTGCCCTTTATGTTGTTTGCTTGGTACTTTAGCGATCCATCCCCACCTTCTGGAGGAGGCTCCCTAGCATAACCCCCTCCTGTGGAGGGAGTGCAAGCAGGATCTGGGAACCACTTCTCCTAAGCCATAAAATACCACAATGGGGATGCACTGTGACCCGGTGGTTATCGTGTCTTGTAGGACTGCACCTTCCTAGCAGATTTGTTCACTTCCTCCTTGTAGGCTTTGAAGAAGAAAGCTGCCCTAAATCCTGTGGTCACAAGAAATAAATTCTGTCGAGGATCTGGAGTGCATCCTCATGCTGATACAGTGCCTGTGGAGCCCAGGCATGGAACTCAGGGAACCTCCCCTTGGATTTCTCACCCCCAGAAATGTGGGGAACACATAGGATCATTTTAAGATGCTGAGCTGTGATCATCCCTTACACTACAGTAGAAAAACAGTAAGCTTTCTTTAAACATAGCTAGCAAAATTTATATTCAATGTCAGTACTATTGTGATTTTCATAAATATACACGTTTGGCAGGAGAGTGACATGGTGTTTTCTAATTACATTTCCTTTCTTTCAAAAGCTTTCATTTTCCAGGACAGTCAGCCATACTGTAATGGTTTCCTTTGATTTATTTCCCATGTGCTGTTTTCTAATTCATCTCCTGGCTCTGTGTGTGTATGTCTACTATCAGGGGGGCAAACCCATTGGACAGCCTAATAGCGTTGCTATCAAAGAGGTTGATTTTATTCTGATGATCTCTTCTCTTCCACCCCAGAGAGTTTTTCAGCTATCTTCATCTGCTGAATTCTCAGGCTTTATGAGGATCTGTTACAGTTACAGTTCTGTTTTATTCACCGATCTGGGGCCCCGGTAGGAACTCTCAGTGAGGGAACATATGGCATTGCGGGGACATTTGTTCTGATCTTTATCTCTTGTAACATTCCCTTCTCCATTTCTCTTCACCTAGAAAGATCTCCAAGCCCACTTTTCTTTGGACTTCTCCTTCTTGCCTTCTCACAGCCTTCATTCCTACAAACATATTCTGGGGTTTAAGAGTACAAGTTGAGTTTCTTATCCATTTTCCCTTTTAAGTTCCTATATTTTGGGATCTGTTGAATCAGTTACCACTCATCCATCTGCCTTCCAGATTCCACATTGCTGTATTATCCACTCCTCTTCTTCCTCCTCATCCTTTTGCTCCTTCTCCTTCATTCCTGAGATTTTCCCTGTTTAAAATATCAGTTCACTGCCGGTAGAATTTGGGGGAGAAAGGAGCAACAAGCTTTTTGCTTATTCTATCTTTGACCTGAATCTGCTTTTTGCTTTCCTGTTATCTTCTGATAATCATCCTGTAAGTTAAGCAAAAAAGGTGTCATTGTCCCCAACTTGTTGACAAAATACTCAAGATCTAGAGAGTTCCAGCAACTTCTTTAAGCTCACTGATACTGACTGAGGAGCAGCCAAGGATCAGTGGTAACTGTTTGTTGCTGTTTTCGTTTATAGCATGTTGTCTCCTAAAACCTAATTTACGTTAGTAAATTTGGAAGTGGTGTTCTATTCTAGTGTTTCCCAAAATGTTCACCACTGAACTCTGGCCCCTGGAGAGGCTCTGTGAAGAAAGATCCCATAATCAACCATATCTGAAAAACACTCTACACTAATGGAATTCCTTAATTCTATGACACCATTAATTATAGGAAATGGTTATTAAAATTTAATAAGAGTGAAGAGTTGTTTGTAGGGCAGAGAAGAGGCTTATTAAGCACTTTATTATAAGAAACACATAGAATTTCGGAAGTATGAGGTTCTTTTTTTAAGCATAACTTAGAAGTGAGCAAGTGCAGTGTACTGTGTCTGCGTCCTGTAGCTTCCTGTGCTGCCTTGTGTAGTAAGGACTCAATGGGAGTAGAGAAAATCACAAAGAACAGCTAATGCACTGTTTTTCATTTCGCACCCGCCGAGGTTCTAAGTGATTTGTTTGTCTATGTAATATTCATTCACTGAGTTTGTGGGCATTGAGCTGGGTACCAGGTATTGACAGGATGAGGAGAAGTCCCAGCCCTCCCTGGAGTTTTAAGTGTGGTCAATGTGTCCTGACAGGAACCCTAAAGCTGGGAAGCAGTATTTCTAATGGAAGAAGGGAAATGTGATTAATTTTTTGTTTTGGCTGTAATAAAATATTAGGAGAAGGAATGCCAAGAAAGGGTCATTTTGCATTTGCAATATTTACATTAAATACATTCTTTGATACATGCTGATTGGAAACCCATCTAAAGATAACATCAAAGCTCTTGAACCAAGGTTCTTATGGACCTGAGACCTGGATATAAAGACTTTGGGGTCCCACTTCACCCTGTGAGCTTTGCTGGAAGCTCACCGCTCTTACCTTGGAGGGTGAACTCACAGTGCAGTACCCACACACTGGGCTACCTTTGGAAACAGACAGAAGGGACCTTTCTCCCTTACCCACATGCACTATGTGTCCCCCAGGCTGGTAGTTTCTGATGGCTTCTGAATTTCTCAGATGCCTGATTTTGAAGAAACTTCGTGCTCCTGAATCACCTGAAAGCATCCTAGAAAACCAGGGGCTGCACTCAGCAGGTGTGGGGAGCACCCACATCTATCTACATAGATACTGCGGCTTCCTGCTGATTTATTCACTTACTGCGTGGGGGTGCATGAGTGCAGAGCCCTGGGGCCCCTCTCATACTGACAGTGCGTTTTGCCCACTGTAGCTCTGTCCCACTAATACCTTTTCCTGGATAGAGAGAGTGAGCTCTTCTGGAAAGGAAGACGAGTTTTTTTTTTTTTAATTTTATTTAAAGAAAGACTAAACAAAACAGAAAATAGGTAGAAATAATACATACATTCAGAGGAAAAAACAGTGAGAAATCACTAGTTGAAGTTTACATATTGTAGTTTTACAAACAGTTATTCAAGGTACAAAAATGGGACATGCAAAGTGGGAATTCAAACAGGGAGACTGAAAACAGTTCTGTTCAACTGTCCAACAAAAACTTAGTAACATGGTTGTCAATGCTATACACACTTAAACATACATGCAGTTATCCATATCTTCATTTATGTGTAGATTAAACAAACTAAAGCAGGTTAAAATCATTCTGAATGAAGAATAATAGTATTGCTGGATTTCACATCATGACACTCCGTGATCAGCACTGGGTACTGTAGTGTCTTTTTAAAAAATTTAATTTAAAGAAAGACTAAACAAAACAGAAAATGAGTAGAAATAATACATAATTTCAAAGAAAAAAATAAACAGTAAGAAATCACTAGTTGATGATTAGAGATTATCTTCTTACAAATAGTTATTCAAGATACTAAAGTGGAGCATTTAGAGTGGGGATTCAGTGAGATTGCAACCAGCTCTGTTCAAATATCCAACAAAAACTTAGAAATATGGTTATCAATTCTATACAATTAAACATACATGCAGTTATCTATATCTTCAATTATGTTGAGATTGAATAAACCCAAGCAGGCTAATATCATTCTGAACAAAGAATAGTACTATTGCTGGGTTTCACATTGTGACACTCCAGGATCAGCACTGGGTATTTTAGTGTCTCTTTTTCTTCAAAATATCTGTTAATTTCATCATGTGTCATAAGATCAGTTATCATAAACTGTTTATAGATTCTACACATGCATTTCTATCCTTTCTATATTAGAGGGAGAAACAAAACAAAAGCAAGGCAAAACAAAACATATTCCTATAAACACATGAAATGAAATAAACATATAAGACCATTGTCAAAGAGTTCTGCCATGCTTCCTGTGTTGTCTCTTGTTATCTCTAATAGAATTGGCTATATCATCAGTCATAGTATAATTGAATATATCAGTACATAACAGTATTAGTAAAAACACAACTTTGTATATGGCTTAGAACTTCAAAAACCGGCAGTTATCAAACCAGAATGTGTATCGCAGAGTTTTGTCATCTTCAGTGTACTTGCCTATACTCTCAGACTTGATACTATCAATCATATCAGTTTTGAATAAAATCTTCTCTGCCTTACATCTGTTATACTCTTTTTTAACCATCAGTTGTCTGCTTATCTTCTTCATTCTGTTTTCTGCTCCATTCATTGAGGCTTCTCTGTCACTGTTCCTGGATTCCTAGTACTTTTCTCACTCTCTAGAATGCCCTGCAGTATTTCCGTAGAGTTGGATTGGTGATTGTGAATTTCCGAAGTTCCTCTTTGATCACCAGGAAGCATCTTGTTTCTCTATTAATGTCTAGAGACAGTTCATCAGGGTATATCAATCTGGGATGGAGGTTATTTTCTTTCAAGGCTTGGAATATTTTGCTCCAGGCTCTTCTTGACTTGATGGTTTATGTCGAGAAGTTTGCCGTTATTCTCACAGGCTTTCCTTTATAGGTTATCTGTTTCTTGTCTCTAACAGCTTTTAATATTCTGTTCTTATATTGAATTTCTGGGATCTTGATTATTATATACCTGGGTGTAGCTCTGTTTTGGTTGTATGTGGCTGGAGTTCTGTATGCCTCATATATCAGAATATCATTTCCTTTTCCTATGTTTGGGAAGTTTCTCTTAATTATTTCTGTGAATAACCTTTGTAGTTCCTTTGTACCTCAGATTCTTCATTCACATTCTTTATTCTCAAATTATAGATACTTTTGTTGTCTTCTAGCCTTTGTATTGTTACTGCTTGTTTCCTTGTTATTTTTAAAAAGTTTTCCCTTTCATACTCCCACATTGCAAACTTGTCCTCCAGTTTGGATAATCTATCCTTAGTTTCTTTCAAGCTGATTTGCCATCTTTCCATAGAGTTTTTAATTTCCTGGTGATCTCTTTGAATCTGCTTCATGTATTCTATATTTTTTTATATTCTTCATCAAATGGCCATCCAGAGGTAATGTGAGCAGGCTTCCCATGTGCTCACTGGGATACTCTGGCTTCTCATGTGTCCGCTGTGGGCTCTGAGAGAAGCATTTCACAGGGAGGTCCAGTCTTGTAACTGGAAAGCCTAGGGAGACCCAAGCTTTACCTGCCGTGGGTGCTGAGCTGCACATGACCCAGGCCTACCTCACTCCAACAATCCCATTCGGGAAGGGAACAATTGAATGAGGTCACTGCTGCCCCTTGTACTTGCCAGTCTTGCCCGGTCCCAGAATATCATCCACCGGAACCCCCCTATTTATGGAAAGGCTCCAACTCCCATCACTCACCATAGGTCGATATAGGCACCCTACCAACTCAGCTTTCCTTTTGGCTTGCCAACCCCCGAATTCAATGTAACTGCACCTCCAGTGAGTCGAAGCAGTGGGAACTTGGCAAGTCACAGTAGGACCTCAGATGGTCAGCAAGTCACCGTAATTTCTTCTTGGGATGAGAGAATTCATCTCCCTCTGTTTGGGGCTCCCCACTCTGTATTATGTTGAATTCTAAGTTGACTATCTCAGGGAGCCTCTGTAGCCAGTTGTTATCTATTCACCATCTTTGCTCCTCCAGAAGACAGGTTTTGATGTCACCCTGCAATCTTTATTTGGATGGAACTGGTGTCCCCTCATCTGTGTTTCTGGCTTGATGTGCCTATGCACCATGCACATGCCGGCCACTGAAGGTAAGCAAGCTGAAGATGCTGGGCTGGATTCTGGCTCACTCTTCCTGCCTGGTTTCCACTTGATCCGGTGACTGTGTAAGGATTAAATTCTTTCTCTGTCTCCCTCTCCCCTTTCCTCGCCTCCCCTGTCCCTTCTCCTTTCTCCCTTCCCCTCCCCAACTGTATGTTGAAGTTTTGCTTTGCTGGTATTCAGCACTCTTTTAAGTGTTTTGATTGAGCCTTATTTCTTTGGCTTGATCTCTTCCCAGGGACTTTATATAAAATACTTTCCTCCTCATTCTGGCCTCTTGGATGTTTTTCTGCCATGTCCTGTTTGTGTATTGCATTGGGAGAGCCAACTTTGATCACTGCTAGAGATGAAAATGGACCATAAGCACACTTGAGGAAACAAATTTCTCCTTAATTGTGAGATCCTTTGTCATGACTGAATTCCTGGGATACTTTGCATTAGAGACCTGCAGCTGCTGCCTGGCATAAATAAAGCTCCCCCATAGGTGTGAACTTCACGCAGGTGTGCGAAGGACAAGCTGGTCAGGCTACGCATTTCTAAACTTCTTAGGAAGCATCAATCTCCAAAATGCATGAAGCAATATTTGGTAATAGACTTATAGAAGATTCTGGATAACTGTATATTTTTCTCTCATTTTACAATGTGTTCCTTCTAGAGTGGACAGAGGATCTTTCCTGGTGTCTTTTTGGGCTGGGTTATAAGAGTGGCCATGGGCCATCCAGAGGTAATGCGAGCAGGCTTCCCATGTGCTCACTGGGATACTCTGGCTTCTCACGTGTCCACTGTGGGTTCTGAGAGAAGCATTTCACAGGGAGGTCCAGTCCTGTAACAGGAAAGCCTAGGGATACCCAAGCTTTACCTGCCGTGGGTGCTGAGCTGCCTTGGCCATTGCTTTGAGAACATAGCCACTGCTGCAATCTGTTGAGTTTTTAAAAGTCTTACCGCTTTTATAAAAGCAAGATTTTGAGTAATAAGATAATTTTATACCATGTTAAGAATGAACCCCTTCAAAATATTATCCTTATTACCTACTTGGGGATGTTTTCTGGTGTGGTTTAAATAGTGAACCTCAGTGAGTCAGATGACAGCCAAGCCCTCAGGGACCTTGGTGTGACCTGACTTGGAAACACAGGAGTCACCCGGTAAGATGAAGCCTTGCTGATCAGAGTGGGCCTGAGTGAAGCCAGTGGAGAAGAGAAGACATGGACAGGATGGGGCACAGGAGCAAGCTATGGGTGGCCATGGTGGACAGCAAGGAGTTGAGAACAGACCTGCCCAGGGTCCCTGAGGGAGTCCAGCTCTGCCCACACCTGGGTGCCAGCCTTTTGACTCCCAGAATTCTGAGCAGCTCGGGGTCTGCTGTGGTATGGCACTGTTTATAACGGCGGACTTAGGGGCTTTTGCAGAGCCTCACCTGTGGTCCCTGTGTGCCCTGCAGCTCCTTGGCAGTGCCCATATGATTGTATCAGTCAGAGTGCAGATTTACAGTGCCTCTTGTCCCATCCCTGGACTTTTCTCCTTATTGTGTCTTCTTTCATAGCTTATTCAGTTTCTGAGAGGTTAGGATCCTTTTCTGCACTACGCATAATATCTACCTCATGGGATTTCTGTGGCAGATAAATGAGTTAATAGTTCTGGAAAAGTTTCACGAGTGGGCAAATTGCAGTCAAGTGTTAGGCTGTCTTATGATTGTCAGTGTAGGCTTCACTGCCCTCTGTCATTTACGCAGTGCTTAGTAAGGAGCGCCTGGTGGTAAGTGTGAAGGATCACGCAGCAGGTGCAGCCTGCGGCGGGCACCAAGGTTGTCAATGAAGTGTCTCCTACTCTAGGATGAACGAGGTACTGGGGTGCAGTATATTTAGAGATGGGATCAACTTTATGACTGTCTTCTCTGATGGCGTGATCTTCAAAGCGAGAACTCAGGGATGAAATCACATCACATATGGCAAGAGCCAAGGGACAGGTATTCCAGGTAGAGGCAAAGGGAATCAGGAGACCTTGTTTATCGACAGAGGTCAGGCCAGGACTACAGGCTGGCAGAAGCAGAGCAGGTGGATCAGGAAGGAGGCGCTCATATCGTCAACCTCTGAGAGGCAGGCCTGGGACTAAACCCCAGGATCTTGTAGTTCATGGTCAAAATAATTTCATTCTAAATGTCACAGGGATGTGATTGGAGGGTTTCTTTTTAGAGAGAGTAACCTGAAACCAGAAACAGCTCTCTGTGGCTTCTTTATGGATGCAGTGGTGATAGGAATGAGAGATCAGGAGGAGACCAGTTAGGAAGGAGACTGGTACTTACCTGGGTGAGCTGGAGAGGACAACATAGACCTGGCTGCCACAGTGCTAGTTTCAGAAGTTTGTACCAGGTAGGTATTTTAAAACAGAATGGACAAGTCTCTTCAGTTCCCTAAATGCAGAATTGAGAGTTAACAAAGACTTCCAAGCGATTTTGTAACAGTGTATGGTATTCCCTTTATTAAGATGCAAAAGCCAGTATCTGAGGGCTCCATGAGTTCAGAAAAAATTTCCCTCCATATTTTCCCCTCAAATTTTAACCTTGAGCCTTAGCACAAGGGACAGAAATGTGATATAATGCACATGAAATTCAGGTGTCAGCGGGTCCTTGTGGTTAAAAGCAGGTATTGGCAAATTGTCTACCACTAATTCCATTCTGGAGACCAGAGGTTCATCAACCATAGAAATTTATTTCTTGTAGTTCTGAAGACTGAGGAGTCTAGGGTAAAAGTGGGGCCACTGTCCAATGAGGATTTACTTCCTGTTTCATAGGTGGCATCTGCTCTTTGTACCCTCACCTGTTCAGGAAAGCATTTCTGTTGTGTTCCCTCTCAAAAGGGCACAGACTCCATGGGGAGGTTCCACCCTTCTAATCCAATCACTTCGGAAAGGTTTCACCTCCAGTTCTAGAATCTTATGGGGTAGGATTTAAGCATATGAATTCTGATGAAATACTGTCTTGCAGTTCTGCTAAAGGCCAGATACCCAGTATTTTAGGTTTGGCAGGACAAGAAGCAAAACAGTAGGTATGATGTAGATACTTTTATTCCTGTTTAAAATGTACTCACTTAGAAATGTCAAATATATTTTTAGCTCATGAGACCACATAGGAGAAGCAGGCTGGCAGGATTTGGTCTGTGGAAGGTGGTTTGCTGACCCTTGGACCACAGTTGATTTTTAAAAATGAAGCCTTGTTTTTAAACAAACAATCAAACCCTTCACTTACACGTGAGCTGTGGCTGCAGTCTATTGCAATGCAGAGCTCAGTAACTGCACCAGAGATGGCTTCTCACAGCCTTGAAGATTTATTGTCAGCTTTAGAGAAATAGTTTGTCGATCCTGGTCTCAATGATAGTGGCAAGGAGGTCTTTTCCTGTTTTATGGGAAGGCTATTACTGCCCTTAAATGTTTCACAGGCTTGCAGGGGAACTTTATTGTCTGAATCCCTATATTAGTCATATCTTCATCACTGTGACAAGATACTTAGGATATCGACTTAAATGAGGAAAGATTTATTTTGCTCCTGGCGTCAGGGCTCTTGGCTTCATGTTTGGCTAGCTCCACTGTTTGGCCCTGTAGTGGAAGAGTGTGGCAGGAAAGAGCTGCATACCTCGTGGCAGCTGGGGGAAACCCTAGAAGGAAAGGGCTAGGGGCAAGATGTAGTCCACAAGGTCATGTCCCCATCACCTGTCCTAAAGGTCTGGTATCCTGCAGTAGGACCACTGCAGGGCTGTCTGTGCAATGGATGAATCTGCCAATGAAGCTGGAGCCCACAAACTCCCAAAGCCCACCATGTGAACACTGGAGCTTTTGAGGGGACAGTTTGGATCTATACTGCCACACTCCTTGTCCTCATACATGGATTATGTCACCACATCCAAATGTCCTGCCTGGAGTGTGACTTTAGAGGGGAAATCCTATCTCTACTCTTCAAAGTCCATGACCACTTCCCCACAAAGCACAAATCTTGAAGAGTTCATGTGGAAGCCTGTGGAGTAATTAGGCTGCAGGAGCACAGTTCACAGAGCAAAATGAACCCAGTTGGTTATTGGACCTTGTCTCATTTTTCTTCTTCAGAAGTCCCTTGACCACATTGGCTAGCTCAGTCTGCAGCATGCCGTGATCTCTCCACTCTATCTCCTCATTTCCCCAGCTCTCTTTTTCCCTATCTTTGAATTTCAGTTTCTTCCTGTCTCTGAGTGGTTGAGTTATTTTTGATATTGCTTTCTGCCATTCTATGATAGATTTCATCTTTATTCCCCAACAGACCTACTGAGATGTTTTACTTACACTAAAAAGATTCCCTTCTTAAGAATTCAAATTTTACCTTAGCAAACTCTTTTTACTATAATACTAAAATGGGTGTGAATGGCAAACCTAAGGGACTTATGCTACAGTACTTTTCTTTTAAGACAACAGATTTTAATGGATGGGTTACTTTTTCTGAATCTCAGGATTCAGGTTTCCGTGAAGGTTAAGTGGCACTTTGTGTTAAATATGTGGGTTTAGGGTTGCAGTTGGGGCCTTTGGTCTCTGGAAGTTTTGCCATCTCTGCTCTGTGTTGGGACCTCCAACCCTACTGTATGACTGTTCTAACATTTCTCCTATTGGAGACATCACTGCCCTAATATCAGTCACAGAGTGTTAGATGCATAACCTCTAGGGCAAGGCCTCATTCAGCTCTTACACCACTGCTTTTAAACCTTTGTGCCCCCATTTTGCAGGTGAAAAAATGGAAATTCAGATGACGTCACAGCTCCATTAAATGCGATTTAAATCTTTCTGCTGCTAATTTTTCAAGCTGTTTTTCTTGCACCACAGATTTTTTTTTGAACCTGGCCAATCTTTTATAGAACACCAGAGAGAAACAGAAATTATATCGTTTTCCAGGGAGCGAGAAAATAACAGTATTAGTTGATATTTATAGGCACTTTCTAGTGTTGGGCCAGATTGTGGAGAATGAAGAAATGGCAGAACTCAGGTTTCTGTCCCAAAGGGGCCGAGAGGCATGTGAGTAGAGCTCCTCACGTCTGTGGAAGGAGAAGGGGTGTGGGAAACATGGGGAGCAATCTGGTGGGCTTCAGTGTGGAAACACTGCAAAAAAAAAAATACCACCTGAGTAAGAGACAGCCGCGTGATGCAACAGGGAGGCGGAGGTACTGCCTAGGAGAAGGGTGAGCTAAGATGGCATTGCAGGGCCGGACTAAGACCAGGTTGGGGGATAGCAGAGTTTCCCAGAGCTGCAGCAGCAGCATGCATGGCAGCCCCACTCCCATGCCTGAGTGGGACACAGCAGAGGGCAATTTTTAACGCGCTTGTTTTTACGTTAGCGGAGTCAGGTGATGCCACTGGAAATATTAAGAAGAATGAAAATGCATCAGTGATGGAAAAGCACTCATGGAAACAGAAGCACAGGCAGGACGTGGTAACGGGAGACAGCTCTGGACTGCGGAGGGACTGCTGGGGACGCCTGGAAAACAGTGCTTGTAGCAATGGGCCACTTCGGGGAAGGAATGGCCTTCGCATCCCAAGGCCTTCTGAACTGGGCTTCTACCTTTAGGGAACAGAACATCTCAGGGAAGTAGATGCCTGCAGATTGGGGGATTGTGGACCATTGTGATTCCTGACTGTCATTTAGTTGTTTACATTATTTCACAAAAGGCCACGTAGTCTCTCCTGTCTCTTTAGTGGACATTCTGAAAATCTTGTCTGCTGCAGACCCTTTTACAGGTTCTACAGATTTTCACGGAGCCACTGAAGTGTTGCCTACTTCACAGGGGTGGGGTTGACACAAAGCTGAGGAGGACAGACCGCTGTCCTCCTGGCACTCCGGGAATAACTGAGAAAGGTGAGCATGGTGGCTGAAGGAGACTGAAATGAAAGCAGATTCTGGGCGCTAATCTAAGAACCCCAAGGGAGCAACCCCTTTCTTTTCGGTACCAGAGACTGAGTCCAGAGAATACTGAGCACATCCATAACAATATTTAAATTTTAATCTTCCCATCTCAGTCTTCTTAGCAGCTGGGATGGCCAGCATGTGCCATCATGCCTGGTGATCAAGACAATGTCTTTTATGATCATCAGACTCTCTTTCCTAAATATGCAAGGCAAATATGTCAGACCTAAGGACTCCAGAGCTACATAGATTTCAGTTGGCTGAATTAGTGCATATTACAGTATAATAAATATATCAAGTTTAGGTGCCATCTTATAATTTTTTTTGTTATTTGCTTGGTTCCAATGCTAAGAATCCATTGTTGGACCATTTGCATGGACTCGGGTATGTCCACCATTTTTTGAAAACATGAAAACAAGCCAGGTTTTAGTAAAGAATGTGGCCCAGGAAGCTTTTTGAGAGTCAGGCATATTTGGTGGTTAGGTATTTAAAATTAATATCTAGTTGAGAAATGTCAGAGAAGTTTTATTTTTTCTCATGAATCATCAACTAAACCATAGTTAATAATGTCGAATTGTATTTGCACTGAAACACATTATTTCCTTAAATTAGAAACATTATTATTGGTTCTTCTGACCTATGGTCCATGAACAAGAACATATCAGAGGAGGAATAGTTAGCAAACCATAGTTCCAAAGGATGCTGTCTTCCTCCTCCACTTTAAATTCTCTACTTAAGCAAGATCAGAAAGTTAGAGAGAGTGGTCTTCGGTGCTTGCTTCTTTCTCTAAGACTCTGAGCTCTGTTTCCCAAGAGTTGTGAGCTTCTCTCCAGGCAAACAGTGCTTGGGGCCTGTCTCTGCCTTCAGTTATCGGGCTCACTGGTATAGGCACTTTTAAGCCCCTAGGTTATAATACAGTGTTATGTGAGCGTTCCCTGTCTGTGAAACGTGGACACACACACTGACACCTGTACAGGACTCTTACTGCGTGTAAACAGGGCCCCTGTGATATTCCCACCAGTGGCTCCATTACCACAGAGGGTCATTTGGGAAAACAGCTCCAAGGCCAGTTATGGAGAACCTCACTGTGGGGCTGCAGAACAGTTTGGGTTCCTGAACAGCTTCCTGGGTTGTATCTGGGGCTCCTGCTGGGTCAGCCCGGGGGCTGGTTCCAGGGTTATGGCCCTTGGTGCTCCTCTAGTGTTTGCCTTTGTGTTCATCCTGGAGCCCTTCTGCTGTGAGTCTCAGAGGGACCGGAGGGTAGGCCCTGCTGGGCACCAGTGGCCGAGGAGGACGAAGCCTTGTTGCTGCTGCTGCTGCCACCACCGTGGGTGCAAGTTCTCCTCGTTAGCTCGGCCTCCACCTGAGCGCTCGGGGGCATCTGAGGGAAGTGGCCCGGTGCCCAGCTGGCCTGCAGGGCGGACGGCCGCAGAGAAGGGAAATGTGTTGCTGGTGACTCAGAGCCAGCGAGAGGTGGCTTTGGCAGCAGGAAGCAGGATTCCGGAGGAAAGGCCGGGTACTTTTCCATCGTCCCTCTCTGTCTGTAGGGATTCTGTGGTCCAGGAAGCTCAAGCACATAGGCCAGAGTCAGCCAGGTTCCTGGAACGCACTAAGGGTTTGGGATGAACTGCGCTGCACCAAATAGCACCCCAGAGAAGCTGTCAGAAGCCTGTGAACCTGCACCTCCCACCCCTGCAAGTGGCTCTGGGACTGAAAGAAGGGACCATCAGGGATACTGTGTCCCAGTCAGGATGGTGGAGACAAACCTTGCCACAGATGCTCTTTGGTAGTACCTTGTGCCGTGGAAATCTCAATGCTCGTCTTGGGCTCAGTCACCCTACCTTATAGAGGTGCACCCAGAAGCTGGGGACATTGATTACCCTTCCGTATCATCTATACATTGCAGATTTTATTTTTATTATTTAGCTTTTATTTTATTAATTAATTTTTTTAATAGTACTGGGGGTTGAACCAGGGCCTTTGGATTGAGCTGGGTACATCCCCAGACCTGTAGTTTGTTTTATTTATTTACTTTTTAAATTTGAGTCAGGGTCTCACTAAGTCACTAAGTTTGGCCAGGCCAGGTTCAAATTTAGAATCCTCTTGCCTCAGCCTCCTAGAGTGCTGAGATTACAGGTGTGTAATCTGAGCCCTGGTTTGCAGAGCCATAATGTGCATCCCACTCCATCTGGCACCAAAATCCACAAGCGCTCAGCCACCCGCAGGCCCATCCAGGTCAAACTCTGGTGCAGTGTCCTCTGCAGCCTTCTGCACCCGTCTCGGCTCAGGCTGGTTTTCCTCTGTGTAGCAGCTTCTCTCATCTGCATCCTCCCTGGCTTCCCTGATCTTCAGAATCAGCTCCAGGAAGTAAGGAGATGTAAGCCTGCAGTGAACTCCCGTTTCCACGGCGACCCTGTCTTGGTGAATAGGAGGAGGTGCTGATCAATTCCTCTGTCTTGTACCTGTGGAGACAACAATAAAAATCACCAATAAGCTCGTCACTGATAGCCTATGAAACAGTGGATAGAACACATTTTCTGAAGATAGCATACAGGCATTATGATTCAAGTTTAACTGGTTTTTTAAAATTTATTTTGCAGATTCCTTTTTGGTTAATTTCTGGCTTTTTGAAAGATCTTGTGCCCTCTTAGTAGGTGCACATTTATTTTCTACTTGTTTCATCAGTGCTGTGTCCCAGATGAGAATTCACACTACTTCAGGGCATTCCTTACTGCTTATTTATTTATTTATTTATTTATTCTATAGCCCATGATGGGTCTCTGCTCAGTGATCGCAGATTGCTTGTCAGAACCGTCAGACTGTTTTCTACAGGCAGACAGAGTGTACCACTCTTGGATCATTGCTGCTTCCTCAGCATCTTAGTGCTAGGAGCTAGGTGTCTTCCCCAGGATCCTCCTCTCTGTTCTGTTCCCTCGTCTCCTCTCTTTCCCTTAGCACCTGCTGATAACTGCTAAGTGATTATTCCCAGAGCGAGCAATCACTGTGCTGCTTGACATCCGTCAAAGCGCCTGGGGTGGGGCAAGATTAAAAAATGAGGCCCCAAGGGCCTGAACACTTGACCCAGCAGTTCCATTTCACAGCCCCCAGGTTAGACAAGTGACAGAGACCAAAGCTTATATTTCCTTACATTTCTCTGCAAGACCAGTGGCTGAGCTGTCACACCTTTGGTTACAGGGAATCCTGTGAAAGAGACTGATTCCTGCAGCATGTTGCTTGGCCACCTATGTAACAGTCATGCAAAAGCCACATGTTCCCAAGAGTCTGCAGAAGACATTCCGGAAAGATGCTATTGAAAGGCCAATGCTCATGGTTAGAAATTGTGCCTAGGATAAAAGTATCTTTTGAACATCATGTATCTACCATAGCTCTATTTTCATACTTTAATGAGGTGACACCCATGCATATTTTAAGACCCATGTAGTCCACTTCTGTAGCCAGAAGTCACTGCCCTCTCCTGCTCATCCATCTCTACTCTCCACCTTCACTGTTCCGAGGAATTTGTTTCGACTGCCAGGATCTGTTTAGTTTGGTGTTTATCTCCACATTTCTACATAACAGGCTACTTTTGGCTTTCTAATTTTAGACACTAGTTACTAACTTCTTGTGTCAGGTGGATAAAATTTGATTCGTTTTCTTTTATGATTTTTAGCTCTGGGAATTTTTCACATATCCTTTCTCAGATGGATTCATTCTTTTTGTGCTGTAGTCTCTCTTTGAACGTAATGGTGTACTGTTCAGCCGTAAAGAAGGATACAGTTGAGCCATCTGTAGGGAAATGATGCGTCTTGACATCTTAAATGAAATAGATCAGACACAAGAGCTTAAACATCACATGGTTCCTCCTATATGAGAAACCTAAAATATACACAAAGAACAAAATAAAAGATAATAGGAAACAGGGAGAGAGAACTTTCTCAAACAGGAAGGAACCAAGAGGTTCAGGTGAGGCGTGGAGGGAGAGAGATGGGGAGAAGGAATGGAGATGTGTTTTCTCCATACACCTCTCCACAGGAATGCAAACGCTACATACTGCCAACACAGACTAATGACAAAGTCTCTAAAAGAAAAAAAGAGAATATTGAACCTCTCGTTCGGGCCCCTTGTTTTCCTGTTCATTCTCCTTTTCCTGTTTTCTCTTTGTTCTTTTGTGAACTTTCTTAAAACTTTCCTTGTTTTTCTCTCCTAAAGTTGCTATTGAAGGTTTTATTTTGTCTACTTTTAAGTACCAAGAGTGTTTCTCCTCTGTTTATTTTTTCCTGTGGAATCCTCCCTTATCTTATAAAGACAATATCTTTCCTTAATCATGAGGATTTTGAGTACAGTTCCGTTCCTTTGCTTGAGTATTTTTCTTCTGTGGTGGAAGCTTTCCTAAAACACTTGTTAATCTTAGAGTCAACGCATATTTAAGTTGAGGCACTGAGAGATCTACTGACATTCTGCTTCTAAGAGCGGAATGGTGAACTGCTACTGGGCAATTGAGTCAACAGTTAAGATTTTCTGGCAGAAAAGTCCACAGAATGCTAGGGATATTCTGAGAATCACTCAACTATCCCAGGGAGAAGAATCACACAGTATTTTGCTTGGAAAGTCTTATAGAGACTGAGACACCATGGCAAGGAGCTTGGGTTTAATTTTTAGGTAAATAGTGGCAATTCTGTGAGGATCTCATGTAGGAAAGTGATAGAATGAGACTTAATTTATATTCTTAAGAGATTATTTTAGCTGTAGCCTCAGAGACAAGTGGGAAATCAGTTAGTTGTACCAAGAATAGTCCAAAGAGCATAGAGTGCCCTATCCCTTAAGACCGTGGCCCAGATCTTCCTGGGGTATCTGTTTTGTTCTTTGAAAAGAGGTGTAAAGATCCCCAAAAGAACAAAAGATAAAAAAGGCAAAACAACAACAACTCTATTCCAACTATCAAAAGACAGTTCAGTAGGTGAGGAGCTTTGGAATCTTTGGGCTACTTGGAGCCCAGGAGGGGATAGTAAGGTTCACTGAATTTATTTTTGATATTTGATTTTTGGAATAGCCTAACACAGAACTACCTATTTCCAGCCTGCAGAAACTAACTTAAATGTCAAGTGTATTTAATTTTGGCTGAAATTATATGAGCTAAGTTTTTCTATTTATTCAAAGAATAGCTTCTATAGAGGTTAGTTATCTAGTTATCGCTGTAGTGCAACTTGATGGTTGGAAGTTCTCTGTGTCTTGGGTTAATTAGAAATAGAAAATAAACTCATGTTTGATAAAGTTAGATAACTGAAGGCTCAATATTTTCTATAGAAGAATGTTTCAAAACAAGATTTTCCTGAAGCAAAAACATGATTAAGAGTAGTTCTTGCAAAGTGGTAGGGGATAACAGTTAGGAAGAGAGTTCAAAGCCCGGCCCTGCCACTTCTGAGGAGAGAGCTCTCAGGAAATGACTTCATCTCTCCAGGTCTCTGTCTCGCTTCTACACGGCAGGAAGGGAAATAATGGAGCCCACTTCATGGGACTGTGGCGAGTCCTTGGGTGAGGTGATTATTATTACTTTGAGAACAAAATACTTGGAACTCACTGCTTTTGATGATATGGTTTGAGAAGCTGTCAGGACAGAGAGAGCAGCACTTGTGAAATAACTGGAAAGCAAAATAAATCGACATTCAACTCATCCAGGGTTCCCAGGCTGGGAAGGTGGGGAAGCGAGATGGGCTCCTTCTGCTACGAGATTTGGAGAGAAAAATCCTACAGGAAGGAGCCTTAGCTTTTGGGGGTGTAGAACTTTAAAGTGAGTACAGGGATCATCCCAGCATACCTCCTTTGTGCATGGGAAAGAAGGGAGGAGGGAAGTCGGGCAGTGTGAGGCTGATTCGTGTGGTCACTGTGGTGGGCATCTGGGGAGCCATGCTTTGGGGGACCTCTGCCATACGAGGGGGTGATGCCTCAGGTTTGTTGTACTTAGTGGGCCAGGAACCTGAGACATTCTCCTGCCCATCTTTGGGTGCTTCTGTTGTTGAGATTCATTTTCCAGGTTTTCTAATTCCACCTTCTGGGCATCACGGCACTCAAAGTCCTCGGGCCGATGACTGGAACTTGCAGTAAGAAGCTGTGTTCACCCAGCAATCTATGCAGTGGCACAAGAACAGGGCCCAGGGGCATTATCACCAGACACTTTGTTTCAAGATCCACCAGGGACCCATACTAAATTTCATTCTGTCCCTTTACTGATTCTCCAGCATGGTGGGTGACCACAATTTCTGTTAAAAATAAAGAGAATTAGTGGCATGAACTACAGAAGGACCACTGTAGAAGATCCTAAAATTGCTACTGTTATTTGCCATTCATCCTGCTATCCATCCTGCTATCTTTCATTATGGGCATGCACTGATGTTTTTCTAGGTTGCCTGGTCTATACAGTAACCCAGACCTTCATTCCTGAGTGTTTCAGTTTCCTGATTACTCTCCCTGGCCGGTCTGAGGAATCAAGGGTTCATGTTTATCAATAATCTGGAAATACTGAGGTGTCACCTTGATCCTTTGAGTTCTGTACATCTAGTTTACTGCCATGAGTTTGTAGATATGAGTATGAGAATCTTCTCTTCTTGTGATAACCAGGATTAATTGCTCTGGGTAGTTTAGAAGTTTTTAATTGTCCTATAGATGGTCCCAAGCAATCAGGCAGTAGTAGCAGGTTCTACTTAGGGTTAGAAGGATTATTCTGTCTGCCTGTAGAAGCAACCCCCTACCTGGGAAACAAGTCACACCTAAAATCATGGAAATGAGAAGCACAAATCACCCCAGTAATCCCTAGAAGAAATTGTTCCGATCCTTTGTCCCCATCCATGAATTCTCAGACTCCTGTCTGGTAGAAGCTGCCTGCTGGGAACAAGCATCTGCTGTAGTGTGCAGGGTGATTCCATACGGCAAGTTCCACACTGGGGTGTTAGCTGCTTCTCCCAAGGTTATTACAGGCCAGTGGTGCTTCCCAGATGAAGTATTAGGGTAGGACAAGTTGACTTGCCCTGTCTGTATCCTGCATCTTCTTTGTCTCAAAGTGAGTCCTTTGCCTGATGTGATCTTACATACTGCTCTGGCCAAGACACTGTAGGCAAGAATAGAAGACTCATATCCAGAATGTTATCAGTTTCGGTTAAGATGAAATCAGTGTCCATTCTAGAGGGAAGTCTGATATAATTGACTTACCAGCAAATGGATGGTTGATTTCCATGAGAGACGGCCCAAAGTCGAGGATTCAGTGTTGGTTTCTAATGGTGACAAACTGAATCCTCAGCAGTGGGGATAAGTCCATCAGCAGCCTTGTAAGAAGGGCCCCACACCCCTGGGTCATGGATCATGCCCCTTGGGTCTATCCCTGCCCCTTGACTACTCAGATCCTCATGGAAACAGTGTGGGAGCCTTAGAGAGGCATGCACAGTACTGGCAGTAACCCAGGTGAAGATCACTGACCTGGGACATTGATGCTAGAGTAGCAATTGTCTGGGAGCAAACATAGCTGCATTTCTTCAACCTAAAACAATCACTGTAATTATATTAAAAGCGATCTATATCATAAATATTCAAAATTCATTTATTTTTATTGCCAAGTAATTCCAGGCTTAAGGAAATGTCATAATTTTTTTGTCCATTCAGCTGTTGATGGACCTATAAGCTGTTTAGAGTTCTTGACTCTCACAAATAATGCTGCTTTAAAAATACATGGAGAAATCTTTGAATGGTCATATGATCTCTTTTCCCTTACTCAAACACTGATGGCTATGATGGCTGTTACACTGGCATTTATTATGGTTGCATGACAATGTTCAATTACATTTTCTAGAAGGTGCTAGAATTTTCTAAAGTAATTATTCCATGAGAATTTTGGTTCAATCACACCCTCTCTGATATTTGGTATGGTCAGATTTTTAAATTTTAGCTCTTTCTGAAACAGTGCGGTGATGTCTTACTGTGACTTGATTTGCATTTTTTAATGACTAGTGGTATTGATCATCTTCCTATGTGCCTTCAGTTTTCTTCTTTGGCAAAGCATATTCAAATATTTTGCTGATTTCATATTGGCTTGCTCTTAGAGATAGTTTTGAATATCGAAAGTTATGTTTTTGTGTTTATATTTTGGTATGTAAATCAGGCTTTATACATGTTAGCTGCCCTCGTATGCTGCTTCTGAAGCATCCTTGAACCTAGGACCCCTCGGTTCAAGGCCCTGGGTGGCTGTCACAGTTAGTGAACATGCTGAAATTTGGTCTTATACATCTGACATACGTAGAGTCAATGCTGTCAGAAAGAATTTTCTGTAATAATGTCAATTTTGATATGTTTTATGTTAACACACTAGCTATTTGAAAAATAAGCCCATCATAACTGGCATATTGGTACACACTGACACTTCCAGTGCTTGGGAGACTCAAGTAGGAGAATCACTGAGGTGTTTGAGATCTGTTTGGACAACATAGTGAGACCATGGACTCAAAAAAAAAAAGAAAGAAAAAAAGAAAAGAAAAAGAAAAGAAAGTAAAAAAGAAAAGAAAGGAAAGGAAAAGAAGGAGAAAAGAAAAAGAAGAAATTCACCAAAGCTGGGTTTATCTATTTGTTCTCCTTTCCATCTTCATTAAATAAATAAAAATGTATTGGCATACATTTTTGTATTTAAACCTACTTTAAAAATCAAATATTTTATATAAAATACTTGAAAATATAAGGGTTCTTTTAACTGTGCACAAATACACTAGACATTAATCTTACAATAACCCTTCTAATTAGTCAAATACACTTCCTCCCTTCTCGGAGTGCTGAGCATGGGGAAGGGAAGGTCTGAGGGTGGGGTGGTCACCTGGCAACGAGTCCGTCTCAAATGTGGGCATTGCCTGGGCTCCAAGCTGCAGAGGACTGCTATCTATCCATGGGAAAGAGACAGCTCCCTGTCCTGGTCCAGAACACTGGGGCGTCAGAATGCTTCCGAGTTATCCTTCCAGATCCCTCATTCCCATTCTCAAGGTCTAATTCTTTCCCAGGGGAGCCCCAATTCGCATGTAAGGGATCTGCTAACACTGTGAGCTACAACCTCTTTAGTACCCTGTGATTCTTGCAGTACCAGTTCCTGGGCCTGGCCTTCAGTATCATCTGCTTTTAAGTTGCAAACATTTAGGTCTTTTTACCTGTTGCCATGGAGACCACCTACTGTCTACCTTTCTCATCATGTCCTGAGCTGAGAGTTGGTCAATCTGGCATTTGTGCTCTTAAATTATCCATCACCACTAAAATCAGACAGCCAACTTTCCCACCTTCATGTTGTGTGTTGCTGCCATATCTTCACTGTACTGGGGTTGTGTCTAAACTATCTACCTTTGTTCCAGCATGGGCCACTTGGAGGTGAACTCTCAGTAACTGTGATGTGACACTTGGTCACATCCACATACATTCCCTACACTGGATTCTGAGAGAAACCCAGAGTAGTATGAAAATTTTTGTGCCAAGAATGTGTTTGGGAAGTGCCCAGAAGGGATGTTAGGTAGGCTGGGGAGGAGGGAGGAAAGGGAAGAAGGATAATGTGCGTGTCTAGGAGCTATGCACAAACTGTTCTGCAGCTAAGCTCACCTGCATTGATCAGCCAGCTACAACCCAACATTGGTGTGTGGTCGCTCTTGGTAGCTTTGACCTCTCAGCACTTTAATTTACCCATAATTGGGCAGAACATGCACCTGAGACCAGAGAAATGGCTCACGGAAGAAGTTTCAGGAGTTGGCGCCAGCAAGAGTCATCAGCATCTCCTGGGTGCCAGGAGATGTGATGTTCTCTGCCTTTCGTCCATCCGTGCTTCATGCAACTCACCACAACCTTGGTTCTCATTCAGATTTGCAGCTTTGTTCCACAATACATTTGTTTTCTCCCATCAACTCTATTGCTCATACTGTGTTCTTTGCTTGTAAAATCTTGAGTCCCCGAGGACATCTTGCTGTGCTCTCTGGTGAACTCTGAGCTTCTCAATCTCAGTGCTGCTGCCTCTTCCTCTTGGATGTGTTCCCAGCTGCCTCAGGGCAGAGCTGTGTTGTCCTCTAAGCCCACTTAATACCTTGTAGATATTCCTGCTGTAGTACGTATTGTGCTGCTGTTTGTCGTACCACTTGCTTTTCTTGTCTCTCCTGCCTGAGGAACTTGGGGAGAAGGATTTCTCCTATGCACCTTTACTTTTGTAAGAACATAGTGAGGAGCTTGGCATTGAGTAAAGAATCAAAGGTTTTGAATGATTAAACAAATGAAACTCATGTACCAAAGCTTGGCTCTCTTAGCTAGTTAGAAGCAAAGCCAAGAATAGGACTCATGTGAAACACCAATTCCTGGAGGAAATAGCTTTCTCCTTTAGAAACCAGAGAACAAAAAGGCACAGACATGGACATCAAGTTGGCAAAATGGGAATAGTTTTGTTTTGTTTGTGTCAAAGACCATGCAATTGAGCTGCAAATCTAGAAGATTTTCGTTTTAGGATCATTTTGGAGTAGATGCTGGAGAACCCAAGAAGCCATGTAGTGGTGGCCTTTGTTAGATGTCTAGACAGAAGAAACCTGGTGTCATGTCACTGCCTGGGGAGAATAGTTGTTTAACTTCTAGACCATGCATTTGCATTTCATTGTCTTGGGTGATGTGGAATGCAGCTGGGGTGCCAGCCACGCCCATGGTGGCATTGAAGGGACCTCTGGACAGTGATCCTCATAGATTGTCCTTCTGTGATCCTCTACAAATACCCAGTTATTGCACATTGCTCTTCCTTCAGTGTGCCTGCCTGTTTCCTGAGGTCAGACACCTGCTGGGCTGAGTATTAGACTGCTCAGAGTTTCAGATGAGCCCCAGAAGTCCTGGTTCAGGATTAAGGATCAGAATGGAAGTCAGGACTGGAGGCTAAGGAGTTCTTGGGCTGGCTTGCTGGTGGGTACCAATGGGCTATATGATCGACGTTTGACCTGGCCTGCTGGCCGAGGTCCTAGGCTGGCTCTGAGCCCCACTGCTGGAGAACTTAGCTTGTCAGCTCCCAGAGGCAGTGTCCTATTCATGGGAAGGCTTCAAAGAACCTGAGTTCAAAGGGACTGATGGGTAACACTGAATGTGCATTTACTCCTTACCATTGGCTCATATGTCCCTTGTGTACTAGCGAAAGTGCATGTTAAAGTTTCTATGTGTCAAATTCTAGAAAGGCAAACCCTGGTCAGAGGAATCTGGCTAGTGCAGAGTCAGAGAATGGGAAGTTTGTTTCATGAGTTAAATGCTTTATGGCATTTTGCTGATAGCTCTAATCCAATTTCCAATAAGTAGCCAGGATGACATTTTAAAAATGCAAATCTGGACATGTCATCTTGGCTTAAAACCTTCAGTGGTTATGAGTTGCTCTTGAAATAAAAACGAAAAAAATAATGTGTTCCATAAAGCCTGACATGATTTAACTTGTCTCCACCCTGCTCCATGCTGGCTTTCCCTGCCTGAGGGCTCCTTCCCTGCTCTGGTTTTCCTGGAGTGCATATTCTCCTTTGCTTCTACTACTCTAAAAACAAACTGACAAACAAACAACTACATAACTGTTAATCAACGTGCGTCCGTGTGTACTAAGGGGACCAGAGTTAAAGTAGCACAGTGGACAAAACAAAAGCCGTAGCCTCAGGGAGCTTCCATTTTAGCCTTGTGCGAAGATAGATGTACAACCAAGAACATGAAGCCAAGGAGAATAAAGTGTGATGTGTATATACACATGTACCACATCACAACAGCCAGTAATAACTACGATGGAGACACCATGAGTGGCCTAAGAGCCACGAGAGATGAGGAGCCCTTATAGCACACACAGTCAGGAAAGGTCTCACTGGCGGGTTTGAGGAGGGACCAGAAGGAAGGAAGATGCCTTGAGACTCGGGAAATTTTCTAGACAGGAGGAACAGCAAGTGCAAAGTACCTGTGGTAGGATGGTGCTTTGCCTCTTGCTTCCTGCGTTCACTGCACACGTTCCTTGAAATAGTCCTATATTACATGCATCATTATTATATTAGTGTTTGCCTCCTTCATCAGATGCCCAAGCTTCCTAGGACTGTATTCCTAGACGCATGTAGGTCCTCACGTAGAATACTCAGTTGATACACATTTGTGGGAAGAGAAAGAAGGGAAGAAGGAGGGGAACAGGAGAAAAGGAGAGAGGAAGTGAGAGAAGAGGGCAGGAAGGAAAAAGAAGGACCTCCTCAGAGAGGCCAACCAAGCCCCTCATCCCTGGGCTCTCTGTCTCCTCCAGCTTGGGCAGAGAGGATACCACCAGCATCAACCAACCATGTCTCGGTTCCTGTGCTGTGCTGCAGCCTTTTGGTGGCTACACGCATGTTCCCCACTCAACATGCCACTAATTTCATCTGGGTCAATGCTCAATCTTAACAGGCCTGCAAGAGCTCTTCTGAGTCTTTAACATGACTTCTCTTATTTTCACTCTGATACATTTTCTGTTGATTTTGTACTTTAACTCTCAGAAGGCCTGTGCTTTACCTTGTGCCAAACTCCTAGGGGCACTGTTTTGGATTAAAAACTGGTGGTCAACTTAATGCCAGCTGAATTAAGTCAGCATGGTGCTGAGCATAGATGTCCCACCTGAGGAAAGTTGCCAGCATAAATAGAGACATGGAGAAGAAGAATGAGGCGTTGTGGGTTTCGCTAAGTGTTGCTGTTTGAGCCATTGGTTCTCCTGGAGGAGCTCCTCATGACTGACTAGCTTCCCCAGTGTGAATTCGACCACTGTCATTGGAGGTGCTCGGAACCCTGCTGGTGAGAGTGGCTGTGGTTCACTTTAGAGGAGTCTGGTCCTTACATCAAGCATTGCTTCCTGGTTCCAGAGGGCAAGATGTGTGCTGTTTAGTCTCCAGGACAAACTCATCACGTTGGCTTTCTGGTATGTACTCGACTGTTATCATTGGAGGAGCATCGCTGAGGATGGCTGTGGTGCTTCTCAGGGAAGCCCTGGTTCTTATTTTGAGAATGACTTCTTGGCTCCAGCATAGAACCCTCAGCCTACCAGTACAGTTCCTTCACCCCATTGGCATAGACTTTCTAGCTTCCACTGCTGACCTTTGGGCCTTCCCAGTGCAGATCTGTAAAAGAGACAAGTGTGAGTCCTTCTCGTGGGCTCTAGAGCTCCAGCTGGACTCATGGGAGGCACTGTCATGGGCTCTAGGTCTTCATCTAGACTCATACAGGACATTGCTGTGGGATTCAGGCCCTTAGCCGAATACTCTGGGTCTTTAGTGTTGTGGACAGATTTCCTGTACCTTCTTGTGTTAACTCTGGGTCACCATAATAAAAATAACATTATAAATTCTGTGTCCTGATTTTACTTGTTCTCTGCACAACCCCTGACTACAACAGGCACCTTACTTTTGTACTTGTCCCTCTTCTCCATGCAGCCCTTCTCATCTTCATATCCACAAGTTTAAGCCAATGCCACAGGCTGGACATCTGTCCAGTTAGTGCCTCTCTTCTGGCAAGGTTCAGATTCTCCAGGAAGTTCTTGAGGATTGACATCCTGTGTTTTTGATGAATTCCTAATTCTGTGTCAAGGCTGAAGTAGACACCAACTGATCTGAACCATAGCTGCTCAGGAAAATAGGCTTTTTATCCAGGGAAGTGAGCCAGGCCACAAAGTTTAGCCTGTGTCCTGGAAAGGTGGGCAGCACCCCACATCTGCAGTTTGGTGTTGCCTTTGCTTGGGTTTCTCTGCCTGAACCAGCATGCTGGTCTCACACCACTTGTCCCCAGCATCAAGGATACAGATCCTTGGAAATATTCTGCATTTGCTCAAACGTTCCTGGGAGTCTTTTGGGTTCAGATTTCCTTTGACAGCTGGATGACATGTGCCAGATTTCCTGGGTAAGTCTTCTTTCTCTTCTAACAAGAGAATTTGGGAGGACTTTGTGTTCTTTGTAAGCAGTGTTCTGGATATTTGGATTTCAGAGCTAAAACTCAAAGGGCAGGTTACATGAGAGAAGCAGACCTTCAGAAATCCTATTCTCAAGTCTTCTAGGCCAAAGGCTCAGGAAACATTTCAAGAAAGGGTCAGATGATAAATATTTTAGGCTCTGGGGGACAGATGGTCTGTTCAGCGACTAATTATCTCTGACACTGTAGTGCAAAAGCAGCCATAGACAGTGCACATGTGTGTCTGTGTGAGAATCTGTGCTCCAATAAAAACTTTAGTTATAAAAACAGGTGATGGACTGCATTTGCCATTGGACAGCCATATACTGACCTCTGTTATAGTCCACAAAAAGCCTTGCTTATTTTCATGATTAAACTATACATTTAGGGGGTTAACTATTGACCACCCAGCCTTGAGACAGCATTGAGAAATTGGTCATATAGTTATCATAGAACACATTTTGCAAGATACAAGTCTCTGTTGCAAGGATTCTGTCATGTATGTTTAGTCAAAAATCCAGTGATAGGAATCACATCAGCCAGGTGGGAGTTGTTTAGCACTTTGCAGTGTTTGAAGTACAGGCCATGGACCTGCAGCACTTGTGTCATGTCAGAGCTAGCTAGAGATGTAGGTTTTCAGGAACAGCTCCCTGGTCTACTGAATCAGAAGCTGCAGGTTACTATAACCTCTGGATTATTCACGTTAAGTTTAATTCATATTAAGATTGGAGAAATGCTGTTTCAGCACTAAGCAGTGAATACAGTGTCTCACAAGCTGCTTCAAACTGCAAAATCCAGAGCATGGAATGCAGATTTCCATCCACACCTTGGACAGCTGTGGATTCCCAGCAACTCCCCTGAGCAAGTGCTAGGGTTCCATTTTTGTTGAAAAGACTCCTGAGGTGAGTTGTGTTATGTGGCTGAGCACCCGTGTGGATTTGTTTCATGAAGGAGTGTCACGCTATTGCTGAAAAGGCTGGTGCATTCCTGCCTGTCTACCGTAGCTTTCCTAAACTCAGCTTCTTTAGCCTGGAACCACTGCAGGCTAACTAGCCGCTCTTGCTGACATAGCCCTTGGATTGCTGCGATCCAGTTCTGGTCTGTTTTCCTTTGATGTATTTGCTCTGCTTTCTAAACTCATATATCTGGCCAACTCATCCTTTCCTGAGCATAGGTTCTTTTTCTTTTAAACATAAAACAAAACAAAAGATAGAAATGATACAGAATTTCAAAAAAAGTAGGAAATTAACACTGATTGAATACTGTTATCTTAGAAGCCGTTGTATAGGTTACAAGATTTAGGCCCAGGCTCTTGACTGCATTGTTCCTGAGAGTGGAGACCCAGATCTTGGTTGCATTTGGAGCACCAAGGCCACATCTTTCCTTGACTGTGGTAGGAACTGTACATTGGTTCCCGTATCTCAGGAGAGTGGATCCATTCCTATTTGCCCAAGGAACAGAGGCCACTTTCTTTGTCTGGAAAACAGGCACTTCACCACAATTTAGAGAGCCACGTTCCGACCCAACTGAAGCCAGATAGGAACCAATTCCAGTCTGTTTGCCCTTAACCTCAGGGGCTCTGGGGATAGCTTGCTGGTTATGAGTTAGCTGCAGATATAACAGGACATGGATAGGGGCGGATGATACGGGATCTGAGGAGTAGCTCATGTTTTCCAGCATCTGAGCTCGTCTATCAAATGTCATTTGCGTGAGGGTAAAGAGAAGATCTGCCACTGATACTCTGGTGTTTTCAGGTCAGGAGAAGCTGATTCATGTTGGAAGGCTTACCCGTGCCCACTCTGTAGACTCCTACATAGGAAGCCTTTCCACGGATCAATAACCAGACTTGATTTATTCATTCGGGTGTTGAGTAATTCTTGTTATCTTAATCACAAGCGGAACTGAGCCTCATGCTAGGAGTACAGCAAGGTCATAGAAGGGCACAAATGGCCCTTGACCTTGTAGTCCAGTTGATGGGGAGGGGGAGTCAAGATTTGATCCTGTAACGAAACACATGGGGACTCAGTCAGGGCAGCTTGGGCAACATGATCAGTGCTTCACAACAGTGGACGTGCAGTTAGTCAGTGCTGTGGCAGTGGACAGGCCAGTGGGAGAGGTGAGTGTAGGCTGGCAACTGGGGAGGATTCACAGCAGGGTGAGTGCAGGAGCTGTGCTCAGCATAGGGTACCCCACAGACAAACCGACATGGCGAGGGTTGTGCCATAGAGGTCCAGGTGATTTCAGCTCCTGAAAGAGCACATCCCTCCTCCCTCTCTGCTCTGCTCCCCTCGTAGCTGGCAAGAGGAAGTCTGCTCCCTCCTTTTCCTGGATGCTGCATTGCACCCCTGGTGTGGATAGTCTATTATTCTTCCCGCCTCCTCCCTGTCACCCGGCAAGTGCAGCCGCTTGGCAGTGTGGCCAGAGTGACCGTGGCGTGGAAAATTCCCCCTTCTTCATCCAGCACAGTTCATTCACTGCCTGCCAAGCTGTCTTTCCGCTGGGCTCCCCAGGAGGTCTGGAGTGGCTTGCACAGCAGCTGGCCTACCTGAAAGAGAAAGTGGGCACCCGCTGCAGGCAGAGAGCAGGGAGCTGCCTGTGCCCTGTCATCTGTTTCTGCTTATTCCTCCTGCTGCTGCAGGGAGACCTGTTCTTTGCTCTGGAGGAGGCAGCAGCTCAGGTTGATGCCCATCTTTAGAAGAAAATATTTTTTCGCTTTCAGATAGTGTATTTTTCCAAGTTACTGTGCATCTTTCACACAACCCACAGACGTTTATGAAGCGCTGATCCTGTGCCAAGCCCGGTCAGAGGCTGGGACTAGCAGGGACAATGCACAATTCCTGCCTTGGGATTTCCTGTAGATGCAGGAAAGAAAGAAATTACGGTTCAGTGAAGAGTGCTTTGAGAGAGGGACTCACAAGGTTATTACGCCCTATCCGGCTCTGCTGAGGTGCAATAGGAAAGGGTAAAACAGTTACCCTGACATCCATGTCAGGTGTTAGGAAAGTAGGAGCTGGGTAGGGAGAGGGGACACAGTGTGGAAATTATTCCAAGGCAAGGGAAGTGCTTAGACCAAAGTCAGGGGATGAGAGAGATCAGAGTAGATCTGGGTGATTGGTTTTAGTTATGTGGCTAGAGAGAAGAGTACAGGTGAGGAGCATAGTTAACAATAAAGCTGGAGAAGTAGGAACCTCAGTGTCAGGTCAGTGTCAGACCTTGTGAATGAGATGATATGGTAGGTGGTCCTATGGTTATAGTGTACATTTTGGAAAAGTCATCGGGACATGGTATAGACGGAGACCAGGTCAAAGGATGGACTGGTGTAGTTAGGTAAACAGGAAGATAACATTTGACTGAAGTCTCTGCTCGACATTCTGAGATGAGCTCACTTTAGGCTCCAGTGCTGTCCTCAGGCACTACCTTCTCACTGCTTCCCCTTGGCTGGCTCTGTCCGTGTTGGGAGCCGCAGCCCCGAGCCCGGTCGCCTCACTTGGCGGACGTGAGGCCTGTAGTAAAGAGTAAAGCCTGAGGTAGATTACCCCTCCCATCGAGCACGTTAGTTTCCTGCTTACCGCGTAAGCAACCCGCTCAACAATATAGTCTGCCTGGCAACTGATGATGTTAGCCAATCAGCTTGCCTTGCTTACTTTAACATGATTGGACACTGTATCCGTATATATACTGGTGCCACCCCTGGGGGGGAAGAAGAAGCCCGGAAGTAGAAGCCCAGAAGGAGCCGCGGGGAGCGGACCAAAGGAGGCTTCGGCTGGGAGCGATCCCAGGGCAGGCTGTACGGAGAAGGAAAATAAAAGAAAAGGTTGTCCACTGCCAGACTTTGTCGTGTGTCCTTCCTGCCGGCCGGGAGCGGACATCGACATGTCCGTAGGCTCTACATGATCCCCCTGGGATCCTGAAAGGGCACCCAACTCTCAGAGGGAGGGTACCATTATAATCAGAGAACAGAGCCTCATTGACCTTGCCTGTCATCTGTCTTCTGTCTGATTTATGTCCTTCTAAGATCCAGGACTGACCAGCCTGCGTTGGCCTAGCTAGGCTGGGTCACCTGTGCCTCCCCTTGAAACCAAGTTGCTTCAAAGCACCTGAGCATGGAGTGAGCTGGGGTGTCTCCTCCAAACAGAGTGAGCAGCGTGGCTTTCAGGATGAGAATCAAAAGCTCCTGGGAGATAAACAAGAGCTGTCTATTTCGTATAGCATCTGAATTTCTGGGGGTGGACAATTGTGGGATTAGAGTGCCACACAGCGGGTTGAAACCCCTCAAACAGGTGTATATCTGTAGAAGGTGTCTCAGTCTGTTCTGTACTGCTGTAGCAGAATAGCCAAGGTTAGGTAATGTATAACAGGGAAAATGTTGAGCCGTGGTTGGCTGGGAAGGTGAAGGCCAAGAAGCTTCATGCTGCATCATTCCACAGCTGATGGGAGAGGAATGGAGGTGGGTGGGGGAGAAACATGCAGCCTAGAGCCCTTTCATAGCCAAATCTAGTCCACCACCTATGAGGGAGGGATGCTCCTGGTAGCTCCATTTCCCCTACCATTGTCCTGGGGATTAAGTTTCCAGCATGTGCTTCTTGAGGACACACTGAAGCTACAGCAGAGGGGTTGATAATTAGATTTACGACATTGGCTTAGTACATCTAAACGCCTGAGTCTAAGAATCTCATTTTCAGTGCAGATGGAGAAGGGCTTAACTGTGTTCCTAGATTTGTCATTTAAACAAACATTGTCTGTTGACTGCTTGTGCTCTTGACTGATTTCTCTGTGTTGTGCGCACCCTGAAGCCATTATCCTGGGCAAGGTGATTGGTATTGAAAATGCAAAGTGGAGTAAGTCATGAGTCACCAAGATGACCTTGAGGGTACCTTGGGTGTGGTATGGAAGGACAGACCTGTCACCCAGAAGCCACATATGCTGAGTCAGAGAACAGCATGACAGGAACTGAGTTAACTAGAAATGGAAAATGAATAATAGACTTTGCTATAGATTTGGAGATTTCTCAAAAGAGTTTCACTCCAAGTAGGAAAGAAGGAATCCTGAAATGCACCTGTGTGTTCACGGACTGGAAGGAGCCCTGTGTAATTGGCACATGGAGAGTGTTGGTGGCAGCGAGGTAATTTGTCCATCAATAGTGCTTATGCTAAGTAGCAGTGTGGCTGTCTCTCCCTGTGGGGTGACTTGAGAAAAACTAAATTATCCCTCTGTATAATACTTACAATGTTTCATGGGAAGTCTAAGGAAAGGACTAGAATTTTAAACAAAATTTAAAGTACTAATCTTGAAGCTACCAGATATCAAGATAATTAAGTATTAGGTTTTTTTTACAAACTTGTTCAGTTAGCTCTTATGTAGGATCTAAATACACAAAGCTTGGGGAAGTGGGATCGTGTGTTTTAATGATTTCTTCCCATTGCTTTCCATCCTTGCTCCACATGCATGAGGATCCCAGCCAATCTTGGTGCATCCAAAGTGCAAGGATGGTGGTTCTCAGATATGGCGAACTGTCTGATATAAACTCCTCTCTCTCCTGTCGTAACTTCTCTGAGAAGTGTAATCCCTCTTCATTCTTGGAGTGCTGAATTGTACTACAACATGCCATGATATGAGCTTGCTTCTGCCCCAGGAAGATTTGTGCAGGCATTGACACCTTATACCTCAATTTGTCTTTTCACAGACCTGTCTTACTTATCAGGATACAAACTCTTCGTTGGACACAGGAGAGGAGTCTTATATATATTTATAACTTGCACAGCTAATGTAACATGTATGCATCAGTGTGTATCTCTGCATGTGCCACAAGTAAAATTACTGTTTTTCAGCACAGGGTCTTAGAACTGAGCTATATCCACAGTTTTTATTTTATTTTATTTTTGAGAGAGATCTTGCTCAATTGCTAAGTTGCCCAGGGTGGGCTTAAATCTGTGGCCCTTCTAACTCAGCATCTCAGAGTGCTGGGTGAGCCACCATGCCCAGCAAAAAGAGAAATTTTAAAGACACAGATCTATACAATTTAACCACCTTTTGTCTCTGAAAGCTTCTCCGTAGCATTCTGAAAGGGCTACTGAAAGTTCAACACAGGATTTGTGAAAGGATAAAATTATTTGTGCTCTCACAAAATATACTAGACCCGGTGGCATGGAAACCACAGGACTTTAGGTCTTGTAGTTCTGGAAGCTGAGAACCTATGACCAACGTGTCCCAGATCCACCTCTGGCCAAAGGCCAGGCCTCGGGGTGAGAGACGGCTCCTTCTTGCTCCATCTATTACACAGGTGCAGGAGGAGGTGCTGCGTTCTGGGCTGTTTTATAAGGACAGGGATCCCATCTCTGTCTTAGGAGACTGCCCTCCGCAGACTTAAGTCTCCCCTGAGCGGCCCCACCTTCTAATACCAGCTCCATGAGGTTAACTGTCAACATAGGAGATCTTTGGGGGGCGTGGGGGACACTAACATTCAGGCTAGAGGTGATGACTGGGTGTAGCTTGGCTCCTCCTCTATTTTTGGTCATTTCTGACCAGGGTACACAATGCTCTCTGTTTTAACTTCGGAGATTTTTGCACTGTGGTTTCTAGCAGTTATATATATATATATATATATATATATATATATATATATATTTATATATATATATATATATATATTTACATATAGTTACATATAGTCCCCTATATATTTGACCACTAACTGTATTTTGTTAATGCTTCACACATGAATGAAGGATTGGTGTCCAGGACTGTAAGTCTGACTCCTGAAGTCATGAAAGAATGGAAGAAGCGAGGGCTCACTTTGTGGGGGTGACGGGGACTCTCCAGGGAGCTCACTCATTGCTTCAGCAAGTATCTACTGAGCAATTATGATGGGCTGGAGCTCTGCTGGGCACTGGGCTTGAGTGGCCCCTCAAGATAGAATTCCCCAGCTTCCTTGATTTATGAGAGACAGCTCCAGGGTGGTCTTTGGTCTCTCTTTGGCATGTGTTTTAACAGTTAGGAAGCTCTCTGTGGAAGGGACTCAGGGGAGGGCTGCAGCAAAAAGAAAGTTAGGACTCTATATCACTGGGGAACCAAGTATGATATAAAGTCATTTCAACTAGGTCTCTCCAGGAAGAGCCCGTCTGTTGGCGAAGGCCCTTAATCCTCCTGGTAATTTCCTGTAATGTGCCACTCCAAACTCAGCCCTCATTTTTCTTTTTTCCCAACTCCTTAAGCCTCATCAGAGGCTGCTGAGCAATCTTTTTGAACACAAGAAAGCAGATCATTACCGTCATTATGCTGTTACCCTTGAAGGAAGCATGTAAAGAGGCTGACAGGAGATGCATAATTTAAGAAAACACAGAAACTTGAGGCTGCATAATAGCCTCTTGATCCTCCAAACAGCCACTAAATCTAATTGAGAATGAGTCTATGTAGTATACACACCGCTGTGCCTGTTATGGGACTGTCTCTGCATCTTCCATCTGACCGTAAACTCTGGAATATTAGGGACCATTTCTCTTTGCTCAGCAGTGTTAATCCCAGGGCCTGAATATTACCGGGCATAGAGTAAGCACCTAGAAGTGAATGAACAGGTCAGTCGTGTTGCCCGGGCATTTCATGTCTGCATGTTGCAGTCCCTGTTCTCCTGATCTCATTTCCGGTGAGATCACCACCTACAACCATCCTCCTTACCAGCCTGTCTTGCCAGTTTGGCCTCTCATGACTTCAGCTTTAGCTGGCTCCCAGGTTCAGGCAGGGTCATTCTTCAGTCTCCCCCACCTCCTCGGCTGCCCCCCAGATTCTGCTGTCCTTATCACTGAGTTGCCCCTGCAGAGCCCTCTTACGGTGTAATTCAGCACCACTGTGGCCACAAACTTCTCCTTTTTGCTCCTGAGAAGGATTTATCCGCACTCCTGGGGTGTTTCATTTCATTTCCAATTCCAAGTCTAGGAATTTGGACTGAACCAAGCATTGTGACATGGCCCAAGAAAGACAGGCAGTTGGCCCTGTGTTAATTTTGGGTTTGCCACTGCCTGGCTACTGCTCTGTGGAGAGTCCTTGGTTTCTTCTCCTGTAAAATGGGGTGAAGACGATCAACCTACACAAATACTGCCTGGTGCTGAGCTGAGCTGCTGCGAGCTGCCGGTATTCATGTTCCTGCCATGCTACACAGTTCCTGGCTTCCTGTACACCGCTAATTTATGGTTTCTCTGCTTCAGCATTATCGACATTTTGGGCCACAAACTTCTAAGCTTGGGAGTCTGACTTGTGCACATGAGGTGGTTTAGAAACAACACTGGCCCCAACTTAGTGGTTGTCACTGGCCTTCAGTAGCAGCTGTCACCAGATAATATTAAGCATACTGAAGGACAAACTCAAAATAGGTGGAAACCAGGGTTTCATCCATAAAAATTCAATGTCTTAAACTCACTCTTTAAATTTAGATTACTTCAAGTGCCTGAACCTGTCATGGCCATTGGGAAGGTTTAAGATTTCTTTTAACAATTTATTATATAGGACATGACCTTATATTCTACACAATGACTTTCAGTAACCATCTTCATCTTCTAGTCTACTTATGGTGGTTTGATCAAGCTTCTGTACTTTTCAGTCACGAGTCCCACACAGGGAAATTCCTCAGAGTATATCAGTCACTCATCTTTTTCCTGATTAACAGAGATCTCATGAATTTAGCAGTTGAAAATTAAAATTTCTGCAGAAGGGAAGTCCCAGCACCACGTGGTTTTCTGCTCACTCTCTAGCTGCTGTTCTGGCATGGTGGTGTTGGCCTTGGGCCTCCAATCTCATATGTGGCTCTGGTTCTATCTGTCTGGAGCTCCCTTTCTGCTGGGAGAATTCATCTGCTTATAGCTGCAGGACCAAAGCCCTCATTGTCCTGTTAGTTACTGGCCAGGGACTGCTCTCAAGTCCTGGAGGTCTCTGCAGCTCCCTGTCCCATGGTCCCAAGGGCAGTTCACAAAGTAGGGGTTCATTTTCTTCAAGGCCAGGCAGAGTGTATCCTCTGATTGTCTTTCCTTTGGTGAGCCCCAAACTGGTTTTAATTAAATCAGGTCCATCCTGGGTGTGATGGAGTTGCCTGTAATCCCAGCTTTGGGGAGGCAAAGGTGAGTAGATCACAAGCTCACCTCTCATGGGGCAACTTAATGGAGACTCTGTCTCATGATCTAGCAGCATACTATTTAGAACGGGCTGGGGATGTAACTCGGTGCAAAACCCTGGAAACAATCGCTAATATTAAAATAAAAAATAGGGCAAGTCCACTCATTTTATGACCTTATGGCATAAAATGTAACAGCCTCGTAGAGTGGCACCCCACCGCATTGACAAATGTCACTCTAAAAAGGAAAGAATTGTGCAAGGACGAGGGTCCCTGGGGTCACCTTAGAACTTTGCCTGGCTCAGGATCACCTGAGAATGTCAGATCTGAGAGCAGACCTGCAACTCCTCAGAACCTTAGCTGATGTGAGTTTACTGCTCTAGGTCGCAATGTTTCTCATATGAATTGAACTTCTAGGAATCCTTCAGAAGCAGCCTTTTGTCCTCTGCCTCTTGGAAACTCTCGAGGGTTTCTCTGAAGCTGATAGCATTTTGTACTTCTACCACCTTACCCGGAATATGTGATAAAACATTTCATGTTTGGAGGGGAATAAAGATGGGTGAAGGTGGAGAAGGTGGACCTCGCTTGTCTTTTCTCTACCATGGGCCAGTCCTTTGGTTCCAGTTTCCCTGGACCACTCGGGGATGCAGTGCGAAGCACAGCCTCTCAGTCTGAGAGCAGCTCCTCCCAGGGATGGATCAGCTGGGTTCTAGACCCTGGACTCCCAGAACTCTAAGCAATAAATTCCTGTTACAGACTTTTTAGTTTGTGGTATTTTGTTATAGCAGGCTGATGAACTATGACTGCATGCATGACCCTGATCTCCCCCTAGCTTTCTGCCTCTCTCCAGCTTTTCCACGGAAAGCACTAGAAGAACTAAATCACAGCTAATATCCTCAGCTTTGCAAACAGTACTGCTGTTGCCACCGGCAAGAATGGTACTGCACTGAGCCCCAGGGGCACTGATACTAAATGCTTTATTTCGGCCTCGGTGTGAATCACTTTGTCTTCCCACAGCCTCTGCATCTTACAGATTTTTCCATACCATTAATTACAATATAAATGCTTTCATTACTATACACTAATGGCAGAAATTTTTATTTGATCTCTCGTTTTCACATAGTCGATCATTTAGTCAGGTCTAAATGAAAGGAACCAAGGGCCTCTCTTTTCCTTTGCCGTGTTTCATGCTGGCCACTGGCCGTGGCAACTCCACAGGGCAGATGGGTCATCTGGTGTGTTCTGCTTGAGAATTTTACAAACAAGCTGCAAGCGTAAGTCCTCACGTGGTGTGTGTTCCAACGCAGTGTGTCACAAGTGGGCACCTATGCAATTCTACTTCCTCCTTTAGATATTGTCCCTGTTCTTTGGATCTTTTGTACAGTGCACAAATACATGCAGAGAGCATGGAAAGGCCAAACGGGTGGAGATGCAGGAGAAGTATTTGCTGTCCTAACTGTGCCTCTTCCTTCCAGTTCCTTTCTGGAGGAGCTGCTTGTATTCCCTTCCTGGAGGAAGTTCTTTGCTTTGTTACCTTTTGGTGGATCTGGGGATTGAACCCAGACTTTGTGTGTGTAGACAAGTGGTCTGCCGCTGAGCCCTACCCCAGTCTGCCTCCTTTCGTGGATAATGCTTCTCTCATTCTTGCTGAGTGGGCCAGGAATTGTGTGACTGGCCAGTGGCCTGCAGGGCCTCTAAGTGGGGATGAGTTTGGAGTGTTGGAAGGACTCAGAGGCCAGTGCGAGGCCTCCGGTGACTGGTGAGGAATGAGGAATATTAATCATGCTGCTTATGTATGCAGAAACTTTCAGCAGCGTCACTGTCATCACAGGAAGAGGCAATGCAGTGTGAGGCAAAGAGTGTGGGGTTTCCTGGCCAGTTCTGGGCTTGAAAAGAGGTCCCACTGTTTCAGAGTCACCCCATGCTGCTTACTTGCACCTCATTTCCCTTGCTTATAAACTGCAGATAGAACTGAGTGCCCGAGGGGCTGAGGCAGAGCTGATACCCTGACACAGTGTCTGCCGTTTCCACATCCCACCCCTTCCATGTTCCTTGGCCTTCCTCTTGGGCTGAATTGTGTCCACACTCTTGGTCCCTGGGGCTCTGTCAGGTGCCCTTTGTCTGCATGGGCATGGTGAACGCTCACCTGGGAGTCCTTATTCATTTACTCTTCCCGCCAACAAGGACCAGTATAAATGTTGCCACCACTGGAAGTTACAATTTCATGCCAAAGATGATCTTTCAGTGTAGTGCTTCCTCCAGGGCTGGGCTTTCCACCAGAGCAAAGCTCCGAGCATGTCACTCACCTTGGGTGTCCAGGCTCCCACACAGGGCCTGGTCCATGAGGAAAATTTCATAAATAATAACTGGAGGAGAAGGAGAAAGTGTATCCATTGACTGTTAAATCAGATTTTTTTCTTCTAGAGGCTTTCCCCTCCTGGGGAATTCCAGTACCCTCTATATTAGTTAAATTGAAGTGAACTTTATGTAAAACTCTATGCTTATTTCCATACGGTAGGTAAAGAAGAACGCTCTATGAAGTCAGGGCTCACTTTATCTTTTTATCTTTATATCACCAGTGCTTAGGATAATGCTTGACACTTAGTGATTAATATTTGTGAATGGAAGTAAGTTATGATTTAAAATCCAGTGCATATCTGAGTGTCTGTGTGTTGGGGGAGGCTTATGAAAAAGAATAATCTTAGACATTTTGGTAACCTCACAGTGAGACTTTTAGGAAACACTTCATTTTTCTGAGCAAAACACTCAGAAGAAGGCTGTGAAAGGCTCTTTTGGAAGCTGTTTGGATGAGATGTCACTTGGAAGGGGCAGCCCTGTGAAAACACCACACTCCTCTTCCATTTGGGGAAGGTAGATGGGGTAATGTGTAAGAGACAGAGACAAAGGACCACGGTTGCTCTGGAAGACCTTGGAGGCTTCTGCCTCCCTCCTGGCCCTGGTTGCTTGGAGAGAACACATTCTAAGGCCAGGCAGCACCTGACACCCTGTGGAGACCAGAGCCACATGGGCATGGGGCACATGGTTCTGGTTTTTCAGGGAGATTGTTTTTCAAGCATAAAATACCTCCTTTTTTACTTGGGCCTATTTCAGAGTGGCTCTGGTTCTCCCCAAGCAGGACTTCCACGCCCACCTGCACTGCAAGGTATGGACAAAGTGGTCTCTGGGTCTGGTGGAAGCATCTTCCCAGTGGGACCAGGGCCTGGTCCTCAGGGTCACACTTCTGGGGCTGTGGTGGTCCCATGGACACACAGTTGTCATGAAGAGCTGTCTTGTCAGGGTCTCTGACCAGAGCACCCACTTTCCCCATCTGGGCAAATGTTCATAGTGGCTGTGGCTGTGGAAGCCCCACACCCTGAGGAGTTAGCAGGGCAGCTGTAGTTAGCAAGGGCTTGACCACAGTGGAGGCCCAGTCGCAGGCGTTCGTCTCCACAGCGAGGTTTAACCTGCGCTGCTTGTTTAAGCCACCAGTATTCTGTTATACAACCCAAATGGACTAAGATGCTTTTAAAGAACAGGGGCCGTGCCTCTTCCAGTGGCAGCCTTCTGGGTCTCCTGCCCTGCACTGTCTTAGGTCTTTTCTTGAGAAAAGCTATCAGGGCAGTGTCTGCCTCCTGGTACTCAGGCTGGAGAGGAGAGGCTGGGAAGCTTCCCACCATCCTGGCCTCCTCTGAGAGGAGACTGCGGGGACTTTGTTTTTACCAGGGTCCTGTGGGCATTGTAAACCCAGCATTATTTGAGAACCTGTGGAAAAGGAAGGCGTCTGGTCCATCACACTGCTGTCCTTATACTGTAGTCAGTGGTGGCCAACGGTCAGTCCTGCCTCTTCTTGTTGCTTCCTAGATAAACCTGCAAATGGACCAGAATTTTAATCTGCAGCTTTCTGCTTCCTCTCTCCCTCTTTTGCTTCCTTCCTCAATTTTTTTCCTCTTTCCCTCTGCCTTTCTTTTAGTCCCCACCTAGAACTGCCCTTGTGGAAGCAGCAGTCATTTGACTGTGCTTAGCAGCTGTAATGTGAAATGAGGCTATTTCATTCTTTGCCCGAAAGTGCTTGATAGATAAGTAGGATTTGAGGAAAGGCAGACCGGTGGTCTTCAAGTCTAGTTCCAATCTAAATAAGGAGGAAGGTTTAAAGATCCCAGCAAGCTTAGGCCCCCTCTGCTGTGCTGATTCATAACCTTTGGGCAGCCTCGGCATCCAAAGTGTGACAGGTGAGTTCAGGGTGAAGCCAGGGTGGAGAGTCGAGGCTGGGCAAGGAATCCTCAGGAAAGTCGGAGGAATCTGCACGCAGGAAGGCATAGAGCAGGACAGCAGAGGCACACTTGGGGCTTGTCGACGGCTCCTGCGTGACTGCATGGAGACTGGGCTGGGGGCCATAGGCTGGGACTCTGGAGCCTGCATGGAATGGACCACAGCAGGTGCTGGTGCTGGGATTGGACTTCCCAGGCTCAGTGCTTCCAAGTCTTCTGCTTGACTGGAAAGCAGGGACCAGAAGCTGCCCCTGGAGAGGACCTCGGGGAATTGGGGGAGAGAATGGAGCATGCACCTTGATGTCACGTGACAGATTTCTCTCCACCCATTCACAAGGGACGACACTGAAAAGAAAAGATCTTCCTTTGAGCCCCTTCTGGGGTCCTCTGCCATCAGCTGGGTGGGTGAGGCTCACGCTGATGATCCTGTTTGCCACCGCCGGTCACCTGGGTCACCACCAAACAAGGCAGCAAACCTGCCTGGTGTGCTGCTGCCTTTTAAAAAGCATGCTTGAAATACACTCACATCTTTCCAGAGATCTGAGGTGGGGATCGCTCATGCTCTGGTAATGATAAGCAGTTAGGACTTAATTCCACAGGAAGTAGGAGACTTGGAAATTATTTGATCTAGGGCACAACACCATCGTTTCTTTACCTTAGGATTCACAGTGCTCATGCCTCAGTGCAAATGCTCTGTGTCTTCCAAAGGTTTTTCAAATGCATACACTCTCATTTGTTATGTGTGTGGCAAGGGAATAAATTAAATCCTAACCTAGATAGTGCAGTATTTCGCGGGTTCCACAGCACACTGGAAGCCTGAAGGTGGCTGATAGTTTTGCAGGTGAGGGAGGAACTTCCTATGTTGAACTCCTCTTTCTTTTTTGGTGAGGCGAACGTGTTTCTTGATTAGCTAAGCTTGAAAAAATGAACCTGTCTTGTTGGCTCTGGGTGTCTGGGAAACCGCACAGCTGTGAGCCCTTGCAAGTGGGGTTATCTCTGCTTAGAACTGAGTCTGTTTACATTCTGCCCTCCTGGCCTGCTGTGCAGTGATGGATGTGGTCCCTACCCTGGCCATCGCGGCATTCCAAGGGGCCCTGCCTTCTCCTGAGTGGGAAGGTAATTAATGAACATGGCAAGGGATGCTGAAGAGACCCACACAGGGAGAACTCTGGTTGAATTTGCCCATGTGTGAGTGATGGTGTGTACCCTTGGGGGTGTAGCCTCTTGTTCTATGCGGCCTGGATGACTGTGTCCTCTTGGTTGAGCTGCAGGTCAGATGCACTTGAGCTGCTCCTAAGGATGGCTCACGGCTGTGCCCACAGGGGAGGTAGAGATAATATGGGACTGGCTTTAAAAAAGACACTAAAAAGAAAAGAATTTTAGCTTCTGTGGCACAGATGTGCTGACTATATGCCATAAAACTTACACCTCTCAGCATCTGATACAGATTTTTGCTGGTCAGGAAGTCACTGCCGAAAAGCCCCAACCCCTCCATAAGTATTGGCCTCATGAGCTCTATGTCATGGAACTCAGCAATCACCCCAAGGCTGGAGCACTCCCAGGCTAGAGATTCTTTGATTCTGGGTCCCCAGAAATCCTTCCAAAGGAATCCTAGTTTGTTTGGATCAAAAACTATACTCCTTCTAAGACAGGAGCCAGGCAGGAGCTTCTCTCCGGATATATTACATTTTCAAATCACTGAGCCTTATACTGTTCTAGTATTTGACAAGAATATTCTTTTTTAGCATTCTTCTTATACTTCAAAAAATAAGTGGCTGACTGGTTTAGTATTGTTTCTTTTCTGCAAAAATGTTTTCTTTTAACTTTCCTTTTTTTCTAAAAACCTTTTGTGCTTTATCAAGAGTCAGAATTGTGCTAGTTTTGTTAATGAAAGGAAAACCGAAGTATGAGATGTTGGATTTTCTACCCATGAGCATGACAAAACGTTTCCATTTGCTCGTCTCTTTCTGAGCTTGTGGCTAGCATTTAAAGTTCTTTTCAAGTTGATCTTACATGTGTTTCTTTGGTGTTCCTTCAGAATTTATCCATGGGAACATTGTCAGTAATGTTATTTATTGGCAAATATTAAGACCATTGGTTTTTCTATCAATGCTGTACATAGATACCATATTATTTTTAGTAATACTTTCTTCTGAATTTTCTTCAAAATCTTTTTTATGTGTATAGATAATGGTTTGACCTCACCTTTAAATTCTCTTCTGTACTTTTCTTAATTACATTACTTAATTCTTTCACAAAATGTTAAACACCAGGGAAAATATAAGTGTTCTTACCAAGGATTTTACTTTTTGCAATTGACCCTGTTATTTCCTTATTAATTAAGATTCTGATATAAAAGAAACCACATGACTGTATTCAAGCTTGTGTGTCTGGTTTAGCTCCTTTAATGCTAGAAACCCAAAATATAAGAGCAAAGTGAAAGATAGGTAAAGGACATGGGGAGATAAATCTTTCTCAGATAGAAAGAAGATGAAGGGATCGAAGGGGAGGGAGAAGATGAAAAAGGAACAGAAATGTGTTAAGTACAGCAACAAGTACCCACGAGGACTGTGACCAATATGTACTGAAAACACATGGAACAAAAATAAAAACTGGAAAAGCAAAAGATTCTAGTTCTGAACCCTCTTTTTCCTGTTGTATTAAGATCTGATGTTAAATTCTAATGAGCTGCTTTAGCAGCATCTATGGAAATACTTGTGTGCTTACCTTATTGTGACTGGAGGATATTATTTTGACCTTTTTATACACTTTTGAATACACAGAAACTTCTTACTGACCCAGTATATACGGTGTGTTTAGTCTTACGTGGCATTAGTTTTAATTTCATCTGAATTTATTAGTGTTGGGTTAGCATTAAAATCACCTACATTTAATATAATTTAATCTAGGTTCTTATATTCATGCATTTGATAGTTTATAATTTATTGCAAAAGAATCCATAACCATTAGATATTCACTCTTGAATGAAAATTTATGAGTTTTGAATGTCATTAAGGATTTGTTTCTGTGAGTTTAATACTGCCTAATGTCACAGTTACCTTGCTATTTAGGCTTCCTTGATGTGCTTTTTTCATCATTTACTTTTAAATCTTCTTAAGCATTTTAATCATATTCTTATATATTATAGTTAGGATTCACTCTACAGTTTAACCTTCAAGTTATTGTTTCATAATAGATGGTTATATATATATATATGAATGTGTATGAATATACATTACACATTGGTCCCAACATTTATTTCTGTCTAGCTGCATAAGATGAAGAAATAAGCACTTGTGTATTATCTTCCAATTTGTCTCCCTTTATTTGTGGAGCTGTGGATTGGATACAGGGTTTTCATACTGGCTTACATCCTAACTCTTTTTCCTTTTGGCTTTGTTTTTTATTTTGAGACAGAATCTCTCTGTGTTGCTAAGTTGTCTAGGCTGGGTTCAAAGTTTTGATCCTCTTGCCTCAGCCTCCCAGACTGCTGCATGTGTAAGATCAGATCATTCTTCTAGTATTGTTAGCTGATTTGAAAAATATTTTCATTTTGCTCACTGTCATAAGCTCTATGTTTGTATTATGCGTAGTTTCAACAACCAGTACATTTCTTTTCACAGTAGTGTATACATTTTTCTTTGGCTAGGCTTAAATTTATCTTTTAGTATTTTGGAAGCATTCATAAAACATAATTCTTACATTGTTAAAAATATTTTGTGTTCTGTTGTGATTTTTCCTGAATCAGAATTTGACTGGCTGTAACAATTCTTCCCTGAAGATTGCTAAAGACATGACATCTCTATATGCTATTTTTCAATGTGTCTGTGAAGAAATGGCAGAGTAGTCCATGATATTTCTCCTTGTAAATAAGTGTACTTTGTTTTTATTTGTCCAAAGGAATAGTACATTATTTTTGTAGTTCAAAAATTTTACAAGAATACATTCAATATTAATCATTTTGTGTAAAATTTACTGAAGGAGTATCAGTCTTTTAATCATTCATCTGGAATATTTTCTTCAATTACAATTTAAACAGTTTTTCTTGTCTATTATTTAAGTACTTTTTGAGGGCTCCCATTCATTCATTTGTTGATCCCCATACCTTTAGTTTGTGTGTGTGTGTGTGTGTGTGTGTGTGTGTGTGTGTGTGTCTGTGTGTGTACATGCTCGTGTCTAGCTGTCTCTGCAAAGCCTCACGTGGTCATAGGAGGGGCTTTTTAAGAGGTGGCTGAATCAACTCATGGTGCAGTGGTAGGCTCAAGGGCACTAAGATTAAGGGTGTGAGTGCTGCCTGCCTTCAGGAGCCTGAATAAGAAGAAAGGGATAGGAAGTGCCGAGGTCTCCTGTTTTGTTCTCTCCACTAAGATCTGTTTCTGCCCTGTGATTCCCCTGAACCCTGCCTTGGAGCCAGCCAATTATGGACTGAAATTTTTAAAAAGTATGAGATTAATAAAGCTTTCTCCTTTTAACTCTGGGTGTTGTGTCTCAGCAATGAGAAAAATGATTAAAACGGTATATATGTATGCATAGTGCATATTTTCTCTGCGATATTTTTAACTTTTTATTCATTTCTGTCTTAGTGCTTCACTTTTCTGATTTATATATTTCTGTGTTCTCAGTAGTGTTACAATTTTTGTTTTACTTTTTATTTGGCTTTAATTGTTTTCTATTTGTTTCTGAACTTACTATACTAATGTTTAACCTTCCCTTGCCTATTGTGGCATTCATGAGCTCTTGAATATCTCCTGTCTGCTCTTGTTTTATAGACGTTGTTAATACTTTGTGTTTTAAAAACTCATAATGATATATTTTACTACAATATTCTTTTCCCCAAACCTCCTATTAGCTTACCAAATATTTAATTTTATATGAAAACTTAAGATTATCTATTCCCAAATGTGTCTACAAAATTTTTTTTTTCAAATTTGGACTAAATGTGAGAATTGGAGAATTCTATTCTTCTATTTGAAGAATTTGTTCTTCAAAAGTAAGAATTTGTTCAAAGCCAGAGTAGGTTGGTTACTTGTACAATGACTATTTTTGTTTTATAACAGTGGTTTTTCCTTAGTCATTTTCTAACCTTGTATCACTGTTTTTGTACTTATTTGGCACATTGCTCAGACAAACAGTCATAAGATAACATTTTTTGTCACATTAAACTGTTCAGAGACCACAAACAAAACATATCTTGTATTATTTCTGTACTAAATACCTCACCGATTTTCACAGAAGTGGTCTCATTTGACATAAGAGTGCCAAAAGGGAAAAAAAATTAAAATTTAAGATTTGCTATTATTCTTGTAGCTCTGTTTCTTCAGTGATCCTGAAAATTTCTTTAGTATTTTTGAGTCTTTAAGCATGTCACATCTAAACTAATCCAAATGTATCACCCAGGTACAAGGTGACAGTCATCTATTGAGATCCCAGAAATTCAAGTGTCATGCATAATTTATTACAAATGTGTGCTGAGGATTCTTGGCAGTTACTCCCTGTGAGCCTTATGCCAGGCACTGGGAATGTGCTTGCAGAAGAAGCATCCTGCTTTCTAGGAGTTTAGAGTCAATGCACAGATGGACAATGGCGTTAAATTGGATACACGTGCCCCTGTCAGCCACTCTTCTCTCTGCTTACTCTGCTGCGGCCTTGTCATGGTTTATGTCTGTGGCCTCAGGCCTCATAAGTTTGCATTGTGCATTTGTGATGCTTCATTGTCTAGTGCTTGGATTGATGGTGTCAGTGCTCCACCCACATAGGGGTGGAGCCAGGATGTGATGTCATGGCAGGAAGAAGGTGTGTCTTGCTCTTTGCTGGTTCCTGCTTGCTGTTTGCAGTCACCATAAACTGTGGCCCAGCCATGCCCGCCTGCCTTGGAGCCAACCGAGTGTGGGCTGAAACCTCCAAAAACTGTAAGAAATAAACCTTTCCTTTCCCAACTTGGGCTTCAGGTATTTTGCCCCAGCAACGAGTAAAAAGTAACTAAGACAGGCCTCCAGGCCCCTTTCCTGGTCCTCAGACTTGCAGCAGTTACTTTCTGTACCTGAAATATTTCTCCCCAAATATTATGTGGCTTGTCATCTCACTTTATTTAGATCTCTCCTTAAACTTCTTTTTTAGTGATGGCTTCTGTGGTCACTGTATGGAAAATGACTTATTATATTTTATCCTGCCTTATTTTTTCAATATGTATTATACATACTATATATAGTATATATATACTGTATATGATATACATATACTATGCTATATATATTATATATACTATACTATATTATATATACTATGTACATATATATTATACATTACTATAATATATACTATATAACATACTATACTATGTATATATCATATATTATATTGTAGTATATAAACTATATAACATATATTTATATATTATATATCATACTATATATTATACATATATAATATATAGTACATATGTACTATATATAGTATTTTACACATATATGTACCATATATAGTACTATATATGTACTGTATATAACTATATTATATATATATATATATAACTCTTTGTCTTTCTCCTTGATTTCTATTCACAAAGGGAGACAAAAAACAGAAGATACTTTATATCTGATGCTCAATCGGGCCTTCATATTCATATATAATTTCAATAACTCCTAACCACCTATGAAAATGGTATTATTAATCTCCCTATAGCAATAAGGAATATGAAGCATAAGAAGATTAATTCAGGCGAATGAAGGTTACAGAGAGATGCAGCATAAAAAGTCTTCGGAATTTGCTCCTAGGAATCTTTTGAGTACACAAGACTGTCCCATAAGCAGGAAAAAAAATGAGAGATTAACTGTGTAAGTCCTAAACTTATCCTCCATTGGCTTTGCTAGGACCCTTCAAGGCCTAGAAAATTCTCATTAACATATATATTTTTAAAAAGCATAAATCACTGTGAAACTCTTACTTTTACACTGCTTTTTCCTAAACCAGCAACTCATCCTTTCCATTTATCGCTGAATGGATGGCAGAATCTCAAAAGGCACAGTAAGAGGTCTTTGACCAAGTCTTGTTTAGCTACGAGCAAGAGATTCCTTCAAACTACAGAAGAATTTATAGGTTCATATAACCACAGAGACAAAAATCTAGGTATTTATATATAGACGAATTCAGACTTATGCAGTCCATATCAAAGCTCACTGTCTCAACTCTGTTAGGATTTATTGTTTTTATTCATATATGTTCATATGACAGCCCTTCTGTCTGTAGCAAAATATTCCATGACAGTTCCAAATTATTGATCTTTAAAGCACACAGAGTCAGAAAGAGAAAGCACAGCTTTCCTTGTTGTGCTGGTGGAATATTTGGGTGAAGCCCTAATGGGGCTGGTTGAGATCTCAGGCCTTTACCTGACCTAGACACCTGGTAGGGAACACCTCTAGCAGGTGAGGCCTGGTTTTGGCAGTTAAACTTAGGGTGAGCTTGATTGGTTTCAAGCCACGGATGACACTGATAGTGTACACTTCTGGATTGTCTGAGTGGGTCATAGAAGCATGGCCCCGGGGTGTATGCCTGGGCCCTCACTCCTTCTCTGGTGCTGTTCCCGTGCTTTCCTTTCCAGTCACCGTGAGCCGAGCAGCTTATCCCGCCACATCCTTCTGCTGTGATGATTCTGCCTTTGAGACAGCTAACTATGGACTGAGTCAGCTGAAACCATGAGCCAAATTAAACCTCTCTTCCTTTAAATTATGGGTTTGGAACAACATGTCCCAGTGACTGGAAAGTTGGCTAATGCATGGATCAAGATATCTATCCTTGGTGCCAGTGTGAATCTTTCAAAATGAGGAAAGTCATTGTAGAATTGGAGAAGGATACTTCACTCTAGGAGGAGTCGTATAGAAGCCCAAACTATTCAAATATCTTGCTGACCATTATTTCTATAAAATGTGAACTTTTAATAAACATGCTTATGAAAGTATTCTCTGATAAGCTATTAGTTGAATATTCTTCTTTTAATCCATAATACTTCCCTTTGAAAATGCAGATATGAAAAGAAATACGTGAAGTAAAGAGAGGTAGATGCAGTCGGAAGCTAAATTACAAGTTGCTGTGGGAACTTGAAATAAATGAATCGTATGGGCAGATTACCCAAATACCGCCCTCTATCTTACCCCCTACCACTAGCAATATTTTTTGAAACACAGCTTCTGTGAAAACCCTGGCATCAACTTGAAGCTATTTCTTCCCACGTCTTTTCTATTATCAAAGGTACTGACTGTAACTCACCTAAAAAAGATCTAGAAGTTCTTTCCAAAGTCATGGCTTTGTAATATTTTAAGATGTTATTGTCCTTTCTTCATTTCATGAAACTGGCTCAGTGACATTCTGTTTTGAGGACCCAAGGAGTGGTGGAGAGAGGTGGGGAGGAAGAGGGAGGGGGTAGCATCTGAAGGTAAAAGGGGGTTATCTTCACATTAGATATATTTATTAGCACGATGACTCATAGGATAATAATACTATTTTGCCAGTGGCCAGGATGGAAAGCAAGACTATAAAGAAATAGCTGGCTGATCCTTAGAAGCATCCAAATTGTTATATCTTTAGGAAGTTAAAAAAGGACCTTAGTGTCTGCTTACTCATCCCTGGGCCGGATGTTCTAAGCTGGAAGAAGAAAAAACAGGGAAAAATTTTCCTTCTCTCTGATTTTGATTGTCAAGGACAAAAGGCCCAAGAGCTTCCACTAATTAAATCTGTGACTTTGAGGACTCACACAACCTTGCTTAATGTCTGCTTTCTTATTAGGGAAATGGAGATTAAATTATAGATATTAGATGGGTTGACATTATGAAATCTCTGTAGATATCTCAGGATGTCATTCATGTATAATACGTGTTCACATGTGTGTGCACATGTGTGTGTGTGTGTTCAGGCTGTGTGTGGCACTGAGAGCAGTCTAGTCCTGAGTCACTTGATTTCTTCTTATTCCCTCTTCCCCCAGTTGGTCTCAGTTTCCCCATGTATAGCAGTCTCATCACTAGATACCGTTTCCCCTCGGCGCCCGTTTGCTGTGTCTTTCTCCGGGAAGCCCTGGCTGTCCTCCGGGTAGCTGTCCCCCACAGTAGCTCCTCCTGGGGTCAGACGCGCTCTCATGCATGTGGTTGTGTCCACTGGAGGAGGGGCAGCCACGCAGACCAGCAAGCTGCTCTCCCAGGTAAGCTGTGCAGGGGTCAGGGCTTCCAGGGCTCAGGGCACCCTCCCCGGGGTGGGGCTCTCGGGGAGGCTCCTTGGAGATGGGCTCCGGGTGGGTGTCTGGGTCCGCAGTCACGCAGAATGTCTTCTTTTCACCTCATCTTGCCCACTCGGAGAGGAAGTGATTCAGAGGACGCCGAGACAGAACAGCCAGACTTCTGTGGGCTCGATTTCCATAGCATTTTCCAGGGCTCTGCAAAAAGCCGTCACAACCCACCAGCAGGCCTGAGGCTCACAGAGGGACGAGTGGAAGCAGCCCCGTAGCGTCCGTCCCAGTGGCACTCACTTGTGCTTTAGGGACGCAGAGATTCTGATGCTGCAGGTGAGGTGGGTCCCGCAGGTTGGTGTGAATTCCTCACGGAGGGAGAGAAACCAAGAGTGGTCTCCTCTTCCTGAAGAACGTTGCTGGAACTCTTTAAATATGCAGAATGTTTCTTCCATGCATCTTAACTTTCACAAAGTGCTAATGAATTACTTATTTCTATGCCTGCATACGGAGAGATAAACTCGAGGTTAGAGCATGTTAAGTAACTAACTACCTGAGATCCTCTATCCAAAGGGGATCTGAATTCTTGTTTTTACTTATTTGGATATGCTTGTTTCTTTCATGGTCTATCCGCCCAGGGCGCGATGTGTCTCCCTTTAAGTTCTGATTTAGGGACAAGGCAAGGGAAGTCATCTGTGAATCAGGCCTTGATGAATTAAAGAGAAAAGAAATCTATTAAGAAACCTGACCTTGTATTTACAATATAGTTGTTTTTAATTTTTGCAGAACCATGACTTTTAGAAATAACTGCATTCTTGTAAAAAATACATTTATGTCAATAAATATTTACATAAATATTGACTTTAGTAGAAGAAAATTTGATATGCCTTTCCTTAAGAAAACTAGTGGCATGTTACAAAAAATTTATAATTGAGGTGGTATTGGGAATATTGATAAGAAAAGAAAGAAGTATAAAAATCCACAAGTCTCCAATCTGGAGAAAAAATTTGGTATACATGCTTCCAGATTTTAAAAATTATCTTCCACATATGTATAATCCTTAAAAAGTTTAATTATAACATATAGATGCATATGTGTACTCTTTTTAGACCACTTTAAAAATAAACAATAAATTATGAGCAAGTCTCTATGAATATATGCATATATTCATTTTTAATCATTGTTTAATATAGGTTTTATGAATGTAAAAGTATTTCACTGCTTTTTGCCACATATTTCATTTTGAGCTTGACATTATAAATCATGCTGTGGATGAACATCCTTGTTTATAGATATTTGTACATTGCTTTGATTATTCCCTCGGAATGTATTTCTAGAACCAGATTGCCAAGTCACAGAGCATGGGTGTCTTTATGGTTTCTGTGCATTGTTCCGAGAGCCTAGTAGGCCGAGGGTGGTGTCCTTCTGAGACACCACTCCGTCTTGACGATTTCTCAATACTGTTTCCTGAGTTTACATGTATCTGTTCACCCACATGAACGATATTTACCAACGATGACTAGAAAAATGAACCCAAACCAAAAACAAACTCAACATTTAATTCAGCTATTCTGGCTTCTAGAATATTGTGAGAAGAGTCATCATAACTTCTAGATTTTGGTACACTGTGTATCTGTCTTGCTCAAGGATTAAAGCTGAGGTTTCTAGCATGATACAGATGGGGACCGTGGGCGGTACAGGGTAGTGACTGAGGGGCTTAGATTCTAGAGGTGGAGGTTCTGTCTTGTTCTCTGCTACCTGTGCCTAGCTTTGTGGCTTCTGGAAATTACTAACTTTCTCCATGGTCATTAAAAAAAATCTTCACTTGAGAATTACAGTAGCCCCTAACTTACAGTGTGGTATGAATATTTAATGAGTTTTTCACATGAGGCCCTTGAACGTGCCTGACACACAAAACTACTATATATAAACATGAGTCACTGTTGCTATTGTGTTGTTGGGAACCTGCTGTACAGTAGACACACAAGAGTGTTTATTAAAGTAATTAAGGATTGGTGAGTGTGCTGAGGCAGAGATAGTTTCTGGTAGACATAAAGCTTCGGGTGTCCTCCATGGTCGCTGAAGTAGGTTAGAAATAGAAGAAATGAAGCAAAGAAATGAAGACCGAGGAGCTCACCTCAGGAACTGCTACTCAACACTCAACAGCCAGTCAGAGAAGAGGAAAAGGATTGTTCAGTGAGAACTGGCAGAGGAGAGTGTCTTAGAAATACTTGGCAGGAAGTGTGATCTTTGCTGGTGGTACTCACCTATTGGATCTTTCAGAGAAGGAGCTGAGAAAGCATCCTTGACCTTATTAATCTCCCCTCTCCTGTCCTGTCTCCTCTCCTCCTATCCTCCCCACCCACCGTTGAAGCTCAGGTTCTTGTTGTCTAAACCAAGAGTGCAGCCCAATGATGAGAGAGCTTGTTACTGTAATCATCAAGGTCACGTGTAGAAGTGGGTGATGGATCAAGAGGGTCGAGTGGGGATGTTCAGTGCAAGTTACCTGGTGACTTAAAATAACAGTATCCTCCAGCACCAAGGTCATTGATCTCAGTGATGCACGCAAATAGAAGCCTTCTTGTTCTTGCTGGTTAACCTGACCTTTCTCTTCTGTCTTTTCATTGGCTCTGGGAAGCATTTTATTGACATTTTCCCCACACTTCAAATGCACTTGTAGACTTCATTTTGTGCTTGGAGAGCCTGACCTGTTTTGTGCATTACAGAATTACCCATAGACGAGGCATTAAAATGACAACCAAGCTTTGGAATATCCTCAGACACAGAGTCTAGGGGGTGAGAGGGAAAAGAGGAAACTGCTTGACAACACCACAAAATTTGAGATGTGGAGCCTGATTGTTCTCAAGGATGAAGAAAACGTGGGGTGAAGTAGGACAATGTTTCCCTTTGTTGTCTTGATGCAGTCGCAGGGTGGCTGTGGTCTTTGAAAGTTTGATTGAGAGAGAGATGTTATGTGCATTTGGTTGCTGAACCTGGTATGTTCACAGAAAGGTATCAAAATACTGATATTTTGATAAGTGATTCAATTCAACTCAAGGAAAAGTGATTGGTATCCCCTTTTGGAAACAGATTCAAAAAAAGTTATCAACTTCTTTTAGATTACCCAACTAGTATGTGATTGGGATTCTTGAAGTCTTCCAATGAAAAACTGATGGCTTTCCATTAAACATGTTCTGTTATATGCAAAAGTGTAATATTATTTCTTGGTTTTGATGCAAAAAGGATATCACTATATAAAAGTATATTACTTATTTGTTTCGATTAAATTTTACCTTAGGGATAAGACACAAATACATGAAACAAAGAGATAATAATCTATGTTTTAAAAAAGTGAATACTCATAGTATTTTCTAGTATCAATTTCATTCCTGCTAAACGTGTTTTCTTTTTGTGTTTCTGTCTTCTTTGGCCCATTGCCTTTAGGTTACACAATCTAGTGGGCATCCTAGAGTTTTCATCTCTTTTGGTTCCTACTTCTCTGGTCCATTCTCCAATTCCCACAGCTGCTAAAACTCTATATACCCTTGTATGCAATGCCATTTCTCAGCCCCCGCTTCAGACCCTTTTTGCTCAACAGAGGTGTTTAAGCATCATCTACTGATCTTCCTAGCTTTAGGCTTACCCCAGCCTAATATGTTTTCCAAATCGCATTCATGGAGACTTCCCTTAGAACTACACCTGAGCACGTCATGCCCTTTAGCATAGCAATAACTCCAGCCACTCTAATCTTGATTACATTTTTTTAGCCATGGATACAAATTATCCGTACCAAGGCATGATATGGCCCTAGTAGTTGTTAAATAATCTAAAATAGCCCTAAAATGTGGGAATTGGATCTAGGAATGGAGGTAGGAAGACAAAAGGAGGGAAAGAGAACTGAAACAAATCAAGATGTGGTGTGTATATCTATCATCTCCCCACGATGAATGCAATCATGACCTGGGAACATGCACCAGTAAAAATAAAAATTAAAAACTGAAACATGAAATAACTCCTTGTAATTTCCTTCATTTCAAATAACAATAACAGAAATCACAGATCAGAGTAAATTGGTCACATATACATTGAAGTAAATACACCACCACTGGGTTTATAATTATCTTAGTGTAAGCATTTGACCATTCACTGTGGGATAAAGCTTACCTCCCTAATGCAACAATGAGACCCACAAGAGTCCGATCTCTTCATTCCTATTAGTTTTTTTTTGGCTCTTATAGTTTTCAGTTTATAATTCTACATAGTTATTCTGGCCACTCATTAGGTCCTGGTGTAGGGTAGATAGTTTATAAATATTCACTGAGTAAATGAGTGAAAGTAACCTCTCTGTTCAGCTAGATGTTAAGCTCCCTTAAATCCAAGATTAAATATATCCGTCATTTTTCTCATTTTTTTTCTCTAGAACACTGTATGCATAACAAATGTTTGTTGAACTGAAGTGCTAGCAAAGAGGTAGAGAATAGTGAGCCATTGGAAATAAGAAATTTGGAGAATCATTCATGGGCCAGTGTGGTGAAGGCAGGTTGTGTTGGCGTGTTATTGCTGGACACTGCAGTGGGGCCTATGGTAATGAAAAACCGAGGACAGAGGAAAGAGGATGCAGACAATTTATTGAAAACGCATAAAGGCAAGGAAGTAAAAGACATAAAAGCAAGGAAGTTAAGCTCCCACTGGCCAGGAGGAGCTACTGAGTAGGACACTCACAAGGGCTCTTTGTCCAGGGATCTTTAAGAGGTTTAGACAGGAGCTCAGGTCATTGTGTAAGCAATGCGATTTCCTCCCTATAGGGAGCCACCTGCATTTCATGGCCCAATCCGTGCAGTGTTCACACAGCGCCCAAGCAGGGGCAGGCTCCCTTGAGCCAGGGTTGTGCCTGCCCGTGCTCTGGGGAGCCCCAGACAGCCAGAGCTCAGCTGGCGGAGGTTTTGGTGAGATCCCTGAGGCAGTGACTCAGCAGATTCCATTTGGGGCTTCCTGACTGCATTTGGGGGCTGCTGTCCTTACTGCCTGATAGAACCCTAAGTATCTCACTGGTCCCTGTCACGGTGTGACCTGAGATAGACCTGAATTCAGCATAAGCGGAAAGGACACGGAAACCTAGGTGGGGATGCACAGAGATCAAGGCAGGCCTGATCTTGGTTGACTCAGCTTGTTTGTATTCTGTGCCTTTGGGGGAGCATTATGTATGACAAATTACCTAGGCTGGCTCAAGAGAGGGTCTGAGCTTTGCCTGGCTTCTGGAAGGGAATCTCTAGGTACAGGAAATGCCATGCGAAGTAGGAATGTCTTTGCCTGGGGTTCATGGGTTGTACTGTGTGATCTTTGAACTATACAGTTTAGCATGTGGGATTGTCACATCAGATAGTAGTGATGGATTTAGGCTGTAGGTGTTGGATCCCACAGTATCAGTCCTCCTCTAGGAGAGCTGGAGAGTGAGATTGGCTATATGAGTGACCAATCCTAGCCAAGAGAGGGAGCGCCCCCATGAATATCAGGGCTTGAGAAAGCTGGCTGGCATGCTTTCACACAGTGATGCTGGAGTTAGCCCTTTTGGGCCCGGCAGGGACAGGTCAGCTTTAGGCCTCACAGAAGGCCTGACCCTTTCCAGACTCTGCCCTGTGCATCTATGGCTTTGGGTGATTTTCATCTGTTCCCTGTAGCTGCAGCACGCTCTAATCAGGAACACCTCTTCTCCCACAGCTGTCTACCAGTCTCTCTGCTGAATTCTTATCCCCAAAGAAGGTTTTGTGGTCTCTCTGAATTCACATTGAGAATCAGAAGTGAAGTCTTTCTGTGAATGCTTCCTTCTAAGTTTTGGTTAGCTAACTTTCCAACTCAATTTAGATCTAGCATTATGTTTGAAAAGGAAAGACTCTGCAGACTGTCAATACTCAGAGCAGATGGAAAAGGACACATTGTAGTCACCACAGGCCCAGCATCTTGCTGTCTGTTTCTTGTCTCACCTGCCACCAATCCTGTGGCTCCACAGCACAGCCTCAGAAAATCCCCGTAACTGGCTGGGTACCCTGTTAGGGGAAGAAAAGGGAAAGAGCAGCTTTTGAATCTTGCTGAATGTGGCCTTGTGAGCTATTTCATGGCATATTATTTAATCCTCTAATCATCCTGTGAGGAAGGTATTTGCCCCGGCTGCACACATAGAAAATAAGCTTAGAACAATGAGGAGCCAGCCCATGGCCACACAGTGAACTCAAGGCCAAGCTGGGATTAGGAAGTCAGCCCAAGTTCAGCTCGATCCTGCAGTAATAGGGAGATAGCTAGGGGCTTGCATGGGAGACGGATTTCATAGAAGCAGTTCAGGTCGTGTCAGTGAGGAACAGACTGAAGAATGGAGGGGCCGGGAGATGTTAGGGGTGAGGAGAGCTGCGGACGACCGTGTGTCCACTTGGCTGCGGGATGTGCGGTACGGACACAATTTAACTGCGGAGTCCTGGCCTCTAGGTCAGGGCTGAAGAAAAGAACCTCCTGAACACTGCTCTCTGCCCCACCTCTTCAAGCAGTGAAGAAAAGGAAACATCCTTCTGTGTTTAAATAAAATACAAAAGCGTGTTCACCTCAAGTCACTCATGATTTCACTTGTCAAAGGATGACAGGCTTTCTCAGAGCTGGGGAAGAAAGTGAATGAGACTTGGAGAAGATCACTGCCAAACTCTAAGACATGAAAGTGTCGCAGGAGGGCCCATAAACGTTTTTATTTTTAACCCCAGTGACCTCCACCAAACTGGAGTCAGAACCCAACTCACTTCGTGAGATGAAATTTCTCAACTCGAAGTATCTCACACACAAGGTGGTATTGGCAGGCAGTGTCCCCTTCTCCTTTCCTGACTAGTGAGTGTGAGGCTGGTGGATGTGTAGCTCCCTGGATAACATGCCAACCTGCCCCCGCTTATGCCACACGCACGCTACTCCTGTGTGTGAGGCAGAGGTGCCTAGCTACAGCAGCACGACTGGACTTACCATTGGGACTTTGATATTTCATAGATATCTTCTTTGCTAACTACAAGTTCTGCAGGGTCACAGATCTGATCTGTTTTATGCACTGCGGACTCACTGATACCTGCAATGCCTTGTACTTAATTAGTGCTTATTAAATATTCTGATAACAGACACATCTGAGAGTAAACTTCAAATATGTTTATGTTTGTAGCTTTTACCTACTATGATTTAGGTATAATAGCCCCCAAAGCCTCCTTTGTTGGGGAAGGTGCTGGATTGTAGGGGTTACAGCTGCCTTGCTGTTAGGAGGTAGGACCTGATTAGAAAAGATCAGTCACTAGGGCACGACCTGGGAGGGTTTAACCCCCTTCCCAGCTCTACCCTTTGCTATTGGCTTCCTGTCCACCATGAGGTGAGCAGCTTTTTCTATAGAAGTCCTTCCACTGCTGCTGATCATGTGAGGACCAAAAACTGCTAAAATGTGAGCCCAAATAAACCTCTCTGCTTTAAATTGTGGGTCTTGGGTATTTCGTCCTAGTAATTAGGAAAATGACTGAGATGCAGCCTGAAATTTACACCCAACTTTTCTGAATCTCATGTATGGAATCAGGCATGGAATTCAACTGGGATGTGGGATGAGCACTGAGATCACTGTAAACTGGCCTTTTGGTTTATTTCCCTGTTGGCCAACTGACTGGCTGTGACTTAGTGGCCTGACCAATGTAAAGCACAATGTTTCATCCACGATATGACATGATGGGTATTAATGACTTGATTTTTCCATCAGTCTTGGTGAGACGGTGAGGCTGTGGGTATTACTATCTGGGGTTTGAGTTGAATTCATCTTTAAGGGAAGCAAAGTCTGTTACATATGGTGCTTGTTATGTGGAAGACATGCTTCTTCTAATATGAGATTTTTCCTCTTTCTTTACCAGAGGATGCCAATCAATCCAATGAAATTAGAGAATTATTCTCATTGGTGAAATTAACCAGAAATATCAAGAACTGATTGAATGTTGTGATTTCCTGATTACCTGATAATACTGACCTCCAATTGTTTTCAAGTTCTCCATCTGCCAATAATAATAATGATACTAAAAATGATGCTGATGAAGCAATGGAACACCAACTGAGTACTATCTGGTCACTTTATACTTTTAAACCATCTAACCTATTTTGTTGTGAACCAGATCTTTTATGTACCACAAACAACTATGGAAACAGATTTAGAAATTGCCAAGGCTCCCATCTTAGAACTGGTGGAGAAAAGAGTTGAGCAGATCTCTTTGATTTACAGATTCAGAGACTTTAGCCTTTAATTTATAATCTTTAGGATGAGGGATTGGAATGGGACTTTGTGTTTTCTGAAGTAGATGAGTCTCTGTAAAAATCCAGTGAAAGTCATTGCGTGAACACTCCAGAAAGATGTGTGTGATTATATCATTCCAACTTTGGAGATTGTCAGAGATTTCATGAACCTACTAAAATGTAGTTCACTGGAAGGTCAGGGGAAAAAAAGAAAGGAAAATGAGGAATATAGATTCCCAAGAACCACTTCTGCCTGGGTAACCAAGGAGAATCACTTAGAGTGCGTGGGTCCCAGTTACCTCTGTGCTGAATTTGAAGATGGGTATTGTGGGAGGCTGGGTGAGGTAACTATTAGGAAATTTATTGGAAGGATTCTGGTTGTTCAGAGACTAAAAGAAGACTTAGAGAAACAGGCTAGGAAAAGGCAGAGTCCTGAAACGTTCCAGAAAGGTAGGTAGAAACCACAGTACATGCAGAGGGAATTTTCAGAGGCCCATGAAGAAGATGTTTAAGTCACTGAAATGTGATTTACCCTGCTCTCCTGGAAGTCTACAGACAATGGATTTCATTAGGATGAGGGCTCCAGCAAGCTCTTCACCTACTGGTTGGAGAATTTAGCCTGGTTGCTGATCACTACCATGGTCACGAGTTTCCACCTTTGCTCCAAGTTCTCAGATTTCTATTTCTCAAGTTTAATTTGTCTAGGACATTGCAGAAAAGAAATGGTAGGGGCCTGATTAAAAGCATGTGGGCTCTGTGGTGTTGGAGGGGGGTAGGAGCACAGCAGGAGGGGGAGGAGGACTAAACTGAGTGTTTCTGATAAAGGAGAGCAGGAGAGTATTTTTTGCTCCTGCTGGGGCTGAGCTGCACCGTGGAATACTCTGCTCTCTCACCTTCCAGGTGTAGAATGTAAGGCCAGGGTAGGAGGTTCAGGACCTGAGTGTCTGGATGTCATTGGGTGATACGCAAAAGTCTCCAGGAAGAAAGAATGTATGTAATGAACTAGCCACTGGGGGGATAGTGGTGGCCTCCAATCCTGACCCAGCTGAATATCTCTTTGAAAGTGCTTAAAGCCCACCTTCTCAGGCCTACTTAGGATTTTAATAACTCTCCAGTGGGACCACCATTTGCCTTTCAGTATCCAACCTCTGTGTGTCTCGATAATATTTTTCTGGTGTGATAATATCGGCATGGAATCCCAGAGTGAAACTCCTGTAAAGGAACCCGTGCCCAGTGAAGCAAACCCTCATGCAGTTTTAGCTGCTTGGAACCAACCCACTGTCTTCTCCCGATAACCACAGCCATGCTTCCTTTTGGGGAACCAGCCAGGGCAGACTCAGTGATATTTTAGCATAGGGCATGAGCTTGCAACAGGTTCCAAGCCAGGTAAATAGGCTTGATCTCTCTCTCTAGACTTTGTATAAAAGCAGAAGAAAAGGTAAAAGAAGAATCAATGGCTGTTTGCTTTCGTGTGGGCTTTCTTGTTAGGCTGTGTTGTGGTTTCTGTCTTAGCTTCCAGGAATGCTTCAGAAGCCTATCTTTCCCTGTCCTGGTTCTCTAAGTCTTCTTTCAATTTCTGAACAACCAGAATCTTTCCAATAAATTTCCTTTGCAGTTATCTTACCCAGCCTCCACAATACCCATTTTTGAACACAGCACAGTGGTATCTGGGACCCACGCACTTAAGTGATTCTCCTGGGTCATTCAGGAAGAAAGCAGTGGCATTGGGTCTGAAATCTACATTCCTCATCTCTAGGAATATGCAGAAAATACTGGTTTGCCTTTATTAAACCGCCACTTGGTTTTCTGTTTAATCTCACTGTGGCTTTCTGAACTCTTTGGAAAGTTTGGCCCAGAGGAATAAGAAATACCTCTCATGCTCTATACTGATGTCACATTTGTGAGCCCTGTTTTGATCTATTCTCAAAATATTTCACAGGCCAGGGGCCTGGAGCCTGATGGCCTACTGCTGGCTAGTGCTTATTCTAGATGTTTCTAAAGATGAACCTTCTCCTCTGCAGCAGCCCATCCGGTGGCCAGACCTTGGGGAGAAGACAGTCTCTGCCCCCATGGCCTGAGTGTGGGCCACAAAGCCCAGACATTGATCCTGATGGTTTTATGGAAAGGAGGGTCAGCTGTATGATTTTCTTCTTGACTTTTCTCCTGGTGGATGCTACCCTACATGTCATGGGGAAATATTTGTGCTAGTTAACTCTTTTCCCTGAGATGGAGTTGGAGTTGGTTGAAGCCTGTTCATTGAGAGGAGTTAAAAGATACAGATAGTGAATATTTGGAGAAGTCCCTGAGAAAAAAAGAGTGTGGTTTCTTCCAGGAGAAGATCATTTCCTCCTCCATTTCCATGCCACTCGACATGCTGTCTGTGTGATGGCTGCGTTTGTTCCAATGCATTCTTAGTGTTTCACACAGGTATTTGCATTTGCACAGCACCTTCTGTTTCACTTACACGCACACTATTCAGGCACCCCAAACCCTGGAAAGAGAGCAGGGAAACATATGGCCAGGTCAACAGCATAACTACCACCATTTGTGCCCCAGATGGCTGCATCCTCGCTCTGCTTCTGCTGTTCCGTTTACTGTGCTATTGCTGCTGGATGGTATGGTCCTTTAGGGACAAAGAAAGGTGTGACATGGAAGATTGGAGTGAGTGTCCTGTTGGATGTGAGCATTTTCTGACTATAAACAGTACCACTCGCCACAGTGCCTCTGCCGTTCACTAGTGACTGAATAAAGTTTAATCAAATCACTCACCAGACCTCTATTAATTTCCTCCTGTATCCCTCCAGTTCCAAGAGGAATAAAAGGCAGCCATCATCATCACAGAGTCGCTGTCCCATGGATGGGTTCTGAAGCCCACAGTTAGGAAAAGGGAACTAACATGAAGAGGCAGCCGCATATTTTAGTTCTGTATGTAATCTCAGGTAACTTCTGGCAGTTCTTCACGAGAGTTATTGTTTCCTTGTACATCCATAATACTCCTATAAAATATTTCACGCAATGCTTGATGGTCATTTCTCAATAATGACATTATTAAATATTTAGTTTAAACACATGTGTGACAATCTTTACATTCAACTTTAGGGAAAAATATCACACTTCATTGCATCCTGGCTTGCTAGGTGATACCTCTAACTATGACTTATAAAAAGGACCTACATAACCTGCCTTAAACAATCCCTCCCACTCCTGCTATTTTGTATTCTATTTTGTTTAACTCCGTGTAAACTCTGTATGTGATGGAATCTTTTCACTGCTATGTAGCAGTCAGAATCCAATTAAAAACATACGCCACTGGGGAGAGGATTTCTAACTTCCCTGATACTGAGCTTTGCCTTCTGTTGTGTTTTATAGAGAGTTCTACTTCAGAACTTTGGCAAGTACCTTAATTATGTATTTTATAATTCTCCTTATCAGACAGTGAGTGCTTCAAATGACATTCTTTCTGTCACCGCTGGTGTTTAACCAGGCACTAGGGTGAATTCATTCTACAGAAAACAAATAGCTGTCTTCTCTGTGAATAGGAAAACATTTGAAGTCTTTGTTTAAAGAATTATATGTATGGACAGAACATTTTACACTAAATTGGAGCATTTTAGGAAAAGTAAAACCATGGAGCCATGTATTATTTTTCCTCCTTTTATAACAAAGGAAATTTGAAATCTTCTGAAATTATTTGGTCTCTTTCTCGTACAAAGGTAGGGAGAATATGTTAACTCCCAAACAGAGATGGCTAAGTTCATGGCCAAAGATTTAGGATGGGTTTCTTTCAGATGATATTCTCAGGTCTGTGTTGAATATTTCAGCGATTCAGCATTTTGAATGGATATGAATTGGACACATGCTATTGGCTGGCACTATTTAGATATTTTAGGATAAAATCGAGGTAAGTGAAGTCGTGTTTTAAGTATTCATGATTCAGTTGGGAAACATTTATCATTTTAGGGACTAGAATGATTTTATTGTAAGATATTGTAAATATCCTACGTATTAGTACAATTTGTTGTTAAGCAGTGGAAACCACTTTAATTTGTTTTAAGCCAAAGAGAAGATATTTATTTAAAGAAGTAATGATTGTCATGCTGAGGTCAAAGGCAAGTATATAAATGCAACAAGAGACAAGACGGAAACAAGATCCAGAAAGCCTTCCAGAGTCTCTCTGCCTCTGGTTCTGCTCCTTTCTACCTCTTACAGTTTCCAGTCACCTGGACATTACGCCCCTGTGATGCCTGCGACCTTGTCCTGCCCCATCTGACGCTACATCACAGTGAAATCTTCTCGCGGGTATCTGAATGCATCCTTCTGTCCTCTAGCCTTCTACTTTCACATCTTTTGAATGCTTTCCCTTTTTTCCATTCTCTCTCCATCTCAGTTTCAAATTCTTCAGAATGACACTGGTTGGTCCAGCTTGTGAGACAGCTGTAGACAGGAGCAGGTGAAGTTGTCATAGGTGGATCTGTAAGCCTCGTGCTGTGATCTGTTGACTCAAGATCCATGGTTGTCCTGTGGAGGCGCTGCGTAGACCAGGGAACGCCTTCCACCTTCCACACCACATGGCATAGTGTACCGTGTAATAGGAGGGTAGAACAGGGGAACATAGTTTACCTCATCTGTATGCTGCCCTCGAGGTGTGGAGCCAGGCGGCATTGATTGTAAATCAGAGACTTCATGGAGGAGCTCCGTGCTTGGTTTGGAAATTAGCGAGCAACCTCTGATCTAAAATACTTTGACAAATAAAATAAGTAAAAATTAATGCCAGGCCGCCAAACCAGCTGTGTCTGCAATTCCGAATAGATTTCTGTGCAGGAAATGCTCCCTGTAAATCCAAAAGGTATAAGTGAAAAATAGCGTTGGTTTACCATAAACTAAGTGGGAGAGAAGCCTGTGTGCCCAGGAGAGACCGTCCTTCTCCCTTCACCTAGGCCTGTTATTGAAAGTGTTAAAACATATTACCAGGCAGCCTCTGGATTTAGAAATGATTCATGAGGCATGAAATATTAGTGGGAGTGAGTGGACTGGGATATTAAAATACATTGACATCCATAACTACCAATGTATAAAAATAACAAATGCTAATGAAATGACCTGAGTGCTGAGAGCCTGCCGTTTGGCCCTTGTCAGTGTTCTGCTTCGTGAAATATAGGCCACTCTGCCTCCCCTGCTGACGTCAGGCCGGCCAGGAGAATGCGCGCTGCCTTACCCCCTGCTCTCCGTCAGCCTCCTGTGCCCCAAAGCAGCACCATGTCTTCCTCTGCTTTCTGCAGGCTTGAGCGATTTTTGGATGATGGGGTAAAGATTTTAAACAGGGGGAATGGTTCCCGGAGGCTGAGGTCTGATGATGTGATATGGATTTATCAATGAGTGTTCTCTTTCTCTGACCGAAGTTTAGTGTCATATTTGGAAATAAGATACAGATTTGGCATTTCCACTAATAAAAGCATGTGACTACAGCAGAGCATCACATGCTGAATATATATAAATATATACATATATACCTGAGCATGCATGAATTCTAAATTCTGGAAAGCTATTGACTAGAGTGGTAAAGAAGAATAAGGCTCTTCAGTTTATTAACTATTGAATACCTACTGTGTACACAGAGCATTGCTTCACATACTAAAGATTGTTAAGAATGGCCATGCAGGGATTATGAATCAATATTCTTTATGTGGAAGGGGTGGCATATGGATTTGTTAATGTAGGGAAACGTACTAGAGCCTGCTAAATGTCATCTGATTACAAACTGAACACAAGAGCGTTGGGGGAGGGCTGGGGATTTAGCTTAGCAGCATAAGCGACTTCCTGGCAAGAGTGAGATTATGAATTTGATCCCCAGTACCAAAGGAAAAAAAGAGTGATGGGAGAAAGTGGTATTAAGTGATCCAAATCACAAGAGCCACATAGGCAAAAATCATGGGTGGATCATGGGCAAAAACAGGTGTACTGCTCCTGGACAGAGATAGGTTCATTTCTACTCACCATCAAGGGAAGGCAAATGAGACCTCAAACACTGCTACATGAATGTCCTCTGCTCAGCGGGCAGCTGCTTCATTTCTTCCTAAAATAGATGCTGTCTAATATAAGCAGGGCTGCAAGACTCTTCCGAGAGTGACTTTGGCACCTTGCAACAAACATCTTCAAATAGTCACACCCTTTGACTCCTCTAATTCCAGTTCAGGGAAACTTTCTCCTAAGAAACGGCTAATTCTAAATAACAGAAAGGCTTTTTAGACCAAGACACACAGCAGTGTCTCTTCTAAGAGAGAAAAACTGAAAGCAATGTCAGTTCCTGAAACTGGAGAATGACGGAGTAAATTACGGCAAATCTACTTAAGTGCTAACAGCCAACGCCATTCTGGAAGCTTCTGGGATCAAATCACATTGAGTTTTCAGGAGTATTTCACTGATGCTCTGATTTGGCAGGTGGGGAACCTGAGGTATAGATAGATGATAGCAATGTGCCCAAGGTCCCCCGGCTTCCACAGTTTAAGAGAGGGATTCAAATTTAGATGCATCTGGGCTGGCCAGGTATTTTACAGATTTTTAATGACAAGTCTTTGAAATACCTAAGTTATATGAAAAATGCTTATGGAAATATAAAAATAAATCAGCCTAATAGACGATAGTAGGATTAACAGCACATTCAAAACCGAGCACACACATCGTGAAGGGTAATCCAGAGTTTACATTTTGCTGACCTCGAGGCGAGGCTTTCTTTCTGATTCCGATCATTCTCTCCCATTTCCCACTCCTGCTTTCCCTGACTATTTCTCCTCAGTCTTGCTGTCTCCCTCTTCCTCCTTCTCCTCCTTCTTCCTCCTCCCTCTCCTCCTCTCTCACTCTCCTCCTGTCTCCCTCTCCTCTTCCTCCTCTCTCCTCCTCCTCCTCTTTTTCATTCTCTGCCCTTTTCTTCCCTAGATCAAAACATAGACTTCACAGCAAAAGTCTTGAAATAACCTCCTTTCCCCAAAAGAAGAGAGAGAGGAGCAGTTTATTGAAAATCTTTGTTTTTCCCGATTCCTTCTGCCCTCTTGATTTTCTGTGTACCTGGGCACGGGCCATCCTGCATGTCTAGGGGAGACAAACTCTGCCAGGGTTTGCGTTCAGAAGTTCAAAGTTTTATTAGAGCTGTAACATTTTGGTCACAGCACATCAAGCCTTCTGACGTGCAGCCCTACGGCCAACTGAAAGCCTTTGAACCCATCATCTGACCCTCATTTTCATTTTTAAGTATTCATTAATCTTCATTAAACGTCCCACTTTCCTCCCAGGTCAGCAGTGACATTTCCGGATGTTGCGGTCTATGCTGGGAAGCAGTTCCTGTTCTCTGATTTCTTGAATGACTGGAGACCCTAACACGAGCAGGGCTCTGAAAGGATGTTCACTATGAACACACGGTGGAAAATTAGAAAAGCCTGAGGTGGTCACTGAGATACACTGGCCTGCAGCCCCTCGCTGACACTGCTGCTGGGTGGACCCCCCGGCCAGGCTGCCCGCCCTGGAAGCTTGGTTGCCCCAGCTCGGGACGTGGGCTCTGGAAGCTGACTGATGGACCATGACTTTTTATGCTTCTCCGAAGCCTGTGCCTAGAGCCTCCCCATGATTTGAGCAGCAGCTTGCACTGCGACACACTGTAATCTGGCTGGAATTAAATGAGCTTGAGTAACAAATGCTCAGATCGTGGTTACTAATTCAGAGCGGTGCCAGAATGCCTGTAAGTTTTACATATGTTCCTCGTTTGGCTGAAATTTTGACAAGGAGTAATGCAACACAGACTTGATCACCTGACTTCCAGGCAGACATACTGGGTGACCGGAAGCTAAGAGTCTCGTTAGGAAGCCAGAGACTGTGATCAAGCTGTGCCCTAAAATCCATTGGCTTGATCAGGGCGACGCTCAGGCATGAGTGAGTGAGTGTGTATGGGTGTGTGTGTGTGTGGGGGGGATACTTTATCCCACACTGTGCTCAGAACACCAGAATAGCCATATATAATTATCAAAATCCTCATCCCACCATCATCAAATGGAAACTAGGTGCGGTATACACACCTGTAATCCCATCACTCAGGAGGCTGAGGCAGAAGGATCCCTATGAGTTGAGGTTAACCTGGGTTATGTAGTGAGCTTAAGGTTAGTCTGGACTACATAAGGCGATCCCACCACCTCTGAAACAAAGAAGCTAAGAGTTAAATGTACCTACATGCGTGTTACAAGTTTTTGTACTCAGGAAACAAGGGAAGATTGAGTCCAAAAGAAAACCTCTGACCCAGTGTGGCCATCCCTGTCCAGTCACTTGCCAGATGCTCCTCGAAGCAAGACCTGAAGGTATAGGGCAACCCCAGGGTGGCAGGTGCAAAGCTGGCTCCTGCCCTTGGCCAGTGCCACCTTGCCTGAGGCAGATGAGAACCCTTCCCTTACGCGGGCAGCCTCTCCCATGCCATGCGCTCCTCTCACACTACACAGAGCCCACACTGGTTTTGGTCTAAAGGCCGGGTTGGTATCAGGGAGCTAGGAGGTTTTTCTGGTCTTAGACCTCACTGTGGGACCTACAGCTCCCCAGCACCAGGATGGGAGCATGACCTCCTCCAGCTCTGCCGGCACAGCACCAGCCCCATCTCCCCGTACAGAAGCTCAGCTCGGCTGCAGGTAACTCTGATTCAGTACACTTTTGAATACTCTAAAATTACTTTAGGACTAGATGGCTAATGGACCATACTCATCCTATCCAAAATTCGGACTTGTGATTGGAAAATTAAAATATATCACTATCAGATACTCTGGCTCTCAAGTTGGTCCAACTGGCAGAGCATCCATCCCATGTCACTCAGCTAAGGAAGAGTATAACAAATTTAACAAAAAGCAAACGCTGCTATTGGGTCAGAGATCTGGAAATCCTGAGACAAAAGAGCAAGAAGCATGAGTGCCTAAGAGCGCAGGACAGGTGTGACAGTCCCACAGTGTAATTCCCCTGGGTTAGAGCTGCTGGACCATAGAAGGCAGCTGTAACTAAAGGGAAAGTCTGCCGCGGTGTCCCCCAGAGAATGGAGCCAGTCTTAATTTTAGTCCAGATCTGAGCTCTGTAAACCAGCCCTGCTGTCCAGTGGGCCCCTGCTTTGTCCCGATGCTTCTATTTCTTTGTAACCCTAGCGGTTTGGCGTCAGATGCTCGTGTTTCGGTGTATCAAATATTTACCAACCACCTATCGGCCGTATGTCACTGGGGTATGTGTGGTGACAGCCCTGCCACTCAGTGCCTGTAGGGTCTGCAGGGCCAGCAGGCTCAGGGATCCTTTTACAGAACTCTGTCTTTTGTTCTTCCTGGCTCTCTTGCTCACTAACCTGGTGTCAGTGTCAAGGGCAGGGTTCTGACAGAGGCAACGGCGTGGTCACTGTTTTCTGTGTTGTTTCTCCCTGGGGGGCTCTGAATGGTATCAACACCCCCCCCCAAAGGCTTATGTATCTGACGGCACTGCTCCACCCAGCGTACAAGTGCAGGGGCCTTTTCCCTCAGCAAAGAAATTATTCTGAGACTCGAATTCTGCTTACATTGCTTATTTGCTAGCGAGCTCTGGTTCATGTTAGGCTGTTTTAAGGAAAACACACTAGGAATCATGAACTTTGGATTTAGATTTGTTGGGTTTTCAAATCAAAACCCATTCCCTGCAGAAAATGCAGCTGTGGATGACACTAAGAGAAATGTTTTGAAATAAATTACATATGTGATTGGAATTAATTAAACCTGTGAGGAATCCTCTATTATATCAGCTCTTCCTCAGTGCTGGCACTCTGACTAGATAACAACATACACTGCAAAGTTAATAAAACCTTATGCATGAGGTCTTCATTTTAAACCTCCTTCATTTCCACTGCAGAGCCCTTTCCCACTTACTGTGCAATGCATTTTAATCTACTGTCCGATTCATATGCATCATGTTTAAATACTTAGGAAGGAAAGGTTCTGGTTACTGCTGGAATGACATCTAAGGACAGAAATGCTAACACTCTCACCCAAGTGCTAATATTGCTCACACTAACATTGCCGCTTAACTTTAAAAACTCATATATCCAGCGTGCCTATTTTGCTATGATTAATACTAAGAAACCACCCAGATACTGGCGATTTCAAAACAACTGGTTAATAACAACTAAAAATAGTCCTAGCTGAAATATATGTGGGGTCAAACACTTTTAAAATTCTTTGTTTATTCATGGCCACTCTGGGAGGTACCATGATTTCTCCATTTTAAAGTTGAGGAAACTGAGTCACAAACATAACTAGTACAGCTTCAGGCTCACGTGGGGAGAATTCAATGATTGTAGTTCCTGTCTTTGTCTATTTAACCACTGTAGAGGTTCGGCATTGGTTTGCTAACATGTGAATTCAAAACTATTTACCCAGAACTTGATCTGAGTGAGGCATAGAACCACACTGGATAACAGAAGGCAAATGATCAGTGACTAGAAGAGATTAGAGTCCAGGGAAAGAGGTAAATACGAAAGCTGATCATCAGAGTTCACCACTTTGCACGGCTGGCTAGGATAGAATGCTAAGCAGTAGATCAAAGAGGAAGTGCCTGGTGTAAGCTATGCAAAGAGTGTGGCGGTGGTGGTAGTGGTGGTGTGTGTGTGCACATGTCCATGCATGCACACACATCGAGAATAAAGGTATGATAAACCATTGGAAAGAGCACAGGTAAGAATACAAATATGCCCACCTGGAGACAATACTGCAGTGCTGTCTCTGAGGCAGTGAAAACCGTCAACCTTGGTTAGAGCAGATTAGGCAATGGAGGGGAAGGGCAGCTGCTAAGAGATAAGAGGAGATTGCGGAAATCTACAGAGGCTGGACCCTGACTCTCTTCATTTTAAGCCATGTCAAGGAACTTGATTTTAACTGAAGACCCCTCACTCACACACATTCGTGTCACTTGCTATAACCAGCTACAGCTCTGCATTTCACAATCCTCCTCACATGGCTTTCTGTGTGGCCAGCAAGCATGGCTAGCAGTTGGCGATGAGTTTGACTTTAGAAATGTATTGTTCTTAATGCTGCTCCAGAATGTTCTTTACCTTTGTGTCTTTTTTATGGGTTAGGATGTCAGATCCGCTGGGGAAGAAAGAACACACTTCTTCCATCCAGACCTGAGCTGAGAAAAATGTGCTCTGTTTATTCTCCAGAGACCACAGCTCCTGAGTCCTTGACTCTGTCAGTGTGAGACAGGAACAGGCTCCAGCCACAGGAAAATGGGAAAACCAGGCCAGGGGCCATTCTAGCATCTGTTTATGGCAGATGCAGGAGTACAACTTCCTTGATTTCAACTTCTTTGATTTCAGTCATGGTGGGGCTGTTTTCCTTCATTCCGCTCCCTCCAGTCTTGCGTAAGAGTTTCCCCTCTCTCCCACTGGGCTTGGGGCCCTCAGGACCTGAGCTGGTTTGTCCCTAACTCTAGCTGGTGACTTGAGTAACTGTAATGACTGGTTATGTCCCCGGACTTGGATGATCCAGCATAGGTGAGTTTTCAGAAGCCCAGAGCTGCAAAAACACAGGGAGTTCATCTGTGGCACCAGAAAAAAGATAACATCCATCCTTCAAAATCGTGGTTGTTCTGTGAATAACAAGAGAGCCACGGAGAATCTGTGTTGCTGAAGTTTACGAAAATAAGACCAAGTTAAAGCTACAGAGATGAAATCAAGGTTTAGATGGGGACTGACCTCTCCACATGTCGATGTCGCTCCCGGCCGGCAGGAAGGACACACGACAAAGTCTGGCAGTGGACAACCTTTTCTTTTATTTTCCTTCTCCGTACAGCCTGCCCTGGGATCGCTCCCAGCCGAAGCCTCCTTTGGTCCGCTCCCCGCAGCTCCTTCTGGGCTTCTACTTCCGGGCTTCTTCTTCCCCCCCAGGGGTGGCACCAGTATATATACGGATACAGCGTCCAATCATGTTAAAGTAAGCAAGGCAAGCTGATTGGCTAACATCATCAGTTGCCAGGCAGACTATATTGTTGAGCGGGTTGCTTACGCGGTAAGCAGGAAACTAACGTGCTCGATGGGAGGGGTAATCTACCTCAGGCTTTACTCTTTACTACAGGCCTCACGTCCGCCAAGTGAGGCGACTGGGCTCCGGGCTGCGGCTCCCAACATTTCCCCCTTTTTTATTTTTTTTATAAATGTGCGCATCGTAGCCCTTCCTGGACTGGGTGCAGAGGCTTATGCCCTATGTGTAGGCCCACCGTAGGTCCTTGGCTTAGACCCTGGTCGGCCGTCCCATGGTCTGCCAAGGCCCTGAGGCCCTCGTCCTTTTTCTAGGGCCAGGCACAAACTGGACGGAACCTGGATGCACACAAGCTTGCACTCATTTCCTCTCCGTAAAGAAATCCCCTCGGAGAGAAATTTAGACCTGGGCAGCATCTAACAGTCCAGCGGCTTACGTGCAGGATGGGGTAGGGCCTGGCTTAGGTTGAGTCACACCAGGGGAGTACGCTCTTACCCGTCATTGACTCTCCTACCCAGCTATGTCATAATTTTTTAGAGGAGGAGTGTGGGAAGCTCACCGTCCCTAGACTCGGTCGTAGGCTAGGCGAGCGAGTCATGCATATGCCTGAGGATCTTCTTGTCCATTTCGGGCTACCGCTATTTCTATTCATCTTGTTGGTTGGTCTGTGATGGATCTCCGGTAGGGCAGGTCTGATCTTCAGTCGAGGGCTTTGTCGCCCGTGTCAGTCTCTCCGGTACCCACAGTGGTTCTCGTCCCGATTCCTGTGGGAAAACACAAACCGCGCCTCGGTTCCAGCTGACCACTGGATCCGGGCCCATCCATTGTCCTGTCAGGACATCTTTCCACTTCACCCACCCTTTATGGTTGGGGGAAGGGTTGCAGTGCTCCACGGCTGGGGAGCAATTATCATTATTTAAATTTAAAAGATTGTGTGTGAATAGTGCCATGGATAATCGTGCCTTTGGGGCCAGGCCTTGGCCTACTCCCCCTTTTTGTTTTTGTAAAATTTCTTTGAGGCTTTTATGAGCCCTCTCAATGATTCCTTGACCTTGGGGATTGTATGGGATACCATGTTTTAATTGAACCTCCATCATTTTGCAGAACTCATTGAAGGCTTTGCCTATATAGGCTGGTCCATTATCAGTTTTTAATATTTTTGGTTTGCCCCATGCGGCCCAAGCCGCCAGGCAATGATTGATCACATTAGACACTTTTTTACCTGTTTTTGCTGTTGCGAATATGACGTGAGAACAGGTGTCTGTGGAAACATGAACATATTTAAGAGTCCCAAACTCCTGTATGTGTGTGATGTCCATCTGCCAAACATCACCAGGGATCAAACCTCGAGGGTTTACTACCATCGGTATGGCAGGTTTGTATGTGGCACAGGAGTCACATAGTCGCACGATATCTCGTGCATCTGCTCTGGAAACGTGGAAATGGTTTGCTAGTGTCCTGGCATTGACATGAAACTTATCATGGAAGGCACGGGCTCGCTCGATTGGTGTTAGTAAGGTAAAAATCCATAACGGGCGAGTGGCAGTATCAGCAGCCGCATTCCCCTGTGCCATGGGCCCCGGCAGGGATGTATGTGCTCTTATGTGGGTGGTGAAGACCTTATGGTGTCTGTTCTGAAGCAATGTCTGGATAGACAGGAACAGCCCAGCCACTGTGGAAATGGATCTAATTAAACCGGCAGTCTCAAGCACTTGCATAGCATTGACCACATACCTAGAATCGGAGACAATATTAATGGCTTCTGAGAACCGTTCAAGAATCATTTTAACGATCTGCAGTTCTACCACCTGAGGCTGATCAGGTTCAAATTGTATGGTAACCGGGGGCTTGCCTAGGATCACATAGGCGCCTATCCCCGTCTTGGAGCCATCTGTGTATATTGTAGTTGCTGGGACTAATGGCTCAGAGGCAGTAACCTTTGGAAAAATTATAGGGTGCTGAGTGACAAATGACAAGATAGGGTCTTTAGGGTATTGATTGTTTATATCCCCATGGAAAACACATCTCAGAATGGCCCATGTATCTATGCAGGCAGCCAGGGTCTTGATCTGGCTGGCGGTATAGGGTACTCGGATGGCTTGTGGTCCTGAGCCAAAATGTTGGACAGCTCTATCATGCGCTTCAAGGGCCAATGAAGCGACTGCCTCCGGGTAATGCTCTATGACTTTTGCAGGTGAGACCTTAGGGTGTATCCACAGTAGTGGTCCTTTCTGCCAAATCACCGCTGTGGGCTGTAGACTAGTCTGTAGCAAACAGACATCAAAGGGTCGCCCTGGTTCAATTCTGTGTAAGGTAGCCCCACCTAAGGCTTTTTCCACTCTCTGTAAGGCAGCTCTTGCCTCAGGAGTGAGCCTCCTGTGGGAGGCTATATCTGGGTCTCCCTTCAGAAGGTCGAACAGGGGTTTGAGATCTGAATTTGGTATATGTAAATATGGCCTAATCCAATTAATGTCTCCCAATAGCCTTTGCATGTCATTTAGGGTCCTAACGCCATCCATCCTAATGGTGACCTTCTGTATAAGTCTGGAGGCGACACTGAAGTCCACACCTGCTGACCCAGGGGTGGCCCTTGTTGAAGGCTGCCATCCTGAGCTGTCCTGTCTCTGGGGCGGGGGCCCGCCTGTGAAGGGGGCCCCCTCTGGCCGTTTTTTGGCCCTCTAACATCTCGTCCACAAATACGGTTGCCCTGAGCATCAAAGACCGACCTACACTCCTCAGCTTTGTGTGATCCCCTCTTGCATCGCCCACAAACATATGGTTCTTTATTCCTAGGGCGAGGCCTAGCATCTGCATTGTTTGGGCAATGACGTTTAATGTGTCCTGGCTCCCCGCAGGCAAAACACCCTTTAGCCTTACATTCCCCTCCTGACCCGCGAGGTCCCCTCTGCTGTACAGCCTCGGCCAGGAGAGCAGCCACTCCCGAGTTGGAGAGCGGCCCCCCTATCTCTCTGCATATCCTAATCCAGGCATTGAGGTCCTTGTTCTTATGAGGAGCTATCGCTGCCTTGCACTCCTTTGTACATTGCTCGAAAATCAGCTGCCTTACCAGCGGTCGAGCCACTCCCGGATCAGAAAATATCTTATCGGCAGCATCTTGCATTCGGGCCACAAAGTCAACAAATGGCTCTGTGGTACCCTGAATTATTTTTGAAAGACACAAGGAGGCTGTTCCGGCACCACTTACCTGCTTCCAGGCGCGGAGCCCTATGGCATTGATTTGTTCATAGACAGCGCCGGGGAACTGAGTCTGATCATCAGCGTGCCGACCTTCTCCCATAAGCATTTCTTTGTTCCACCCCCGGTTTCCCCGATTGGCGTTTCTCTCAGCCTGCTCTGCAGAGAACTCTGCGTACCAGGCTCGCCAATCCAGGTAACTGCCCGAGGGCAGACACGCCTTTGCCAGCTGAATCCAGTCCGCGGGGGTGAGGGGCCCAGAAGACAGGTTCTCCAGCATGGCAATGGTGTAAGGCGCAGTCGGCCCAAAGGTTGTAACTGCATTTTTAAGTTCTCTAATCTGCTTTATCTCAAAAGGCTCCCATGCATTGCGTCCCTGGCCCATAGCTACTTGTACAGGAAATATCCCGTAGGGGCCACTATCTATCCCAGGTGGATGTACCTCATGAGACAAACGTCCCCCCTGCCAAAGCCGCCTGTAAAAATACCGACCCGCCGGCGGCGGAGCATAAGACAGCGGCCGTGATTGGGCGGAAAATGGGGGCCCGTGCATCACTTCCTGTTCTGGCGAAAGGGGAGGGAGCTCCCAGGCGGCCGCCTCGTGGCGAGGGATCGCCTCCCTCTCGCGCCGGGGAGCGCTCAGGAGCTCTCTACTCCTCCGCAGACCAGGTTGAGCAGAGCGCAATTCGCGGCGCAACGCTGGAAAAGAACCCTGTGACTCCTTATCTAGCGACTTGGGCTCCTGACAGCTGGTCTCTTTGGCCTCCTTGCCATTCAACTTTCCCTCGTCCTCGGAGTCAGACGACTCCGAGGCTAGAGCCCCGTCCTTCTCCTTAGCATCTTTATTCCCCTTAACGGGCCCCTCTCGGGAGCTCCCTGACTGGGCCTGCTCAAATACCCTGCGTACTTTTGTAAGCTCTTGAGAGCTTTCTCCACAACCACCCTCGCTCTTAGTGTTGCTACCTAGCATGTTTCCCATCTTTTAATATGTTACTCACCGCGTGAGGCCCAAGGAATCCGCCACTTACGCGTGAGCCTGAGGGGAGTCTAAAAGCCCTGTAGGTGCGCGCCACCCAGAGCCCAGGCTTATCCCCAACTCACCTGTCTCGCAGCTCTGTACTGGAGCGTTGTCCGCTGTCACGTCTCGGGGGTGATCAGTCCCCGTGCGGGCCTCCAAATGTCGATGTCGCTCCCGGCCGGCAGGAAGGACACACGACAAAGTCTGGCAGTGGACAACCTTTTCTTTTATTTTTCTTCTCCGTACAGCCTGCCCTGGGATCGCTCCCAGCCGAAGCCTCCTTTGGTCCGCTCCCCGCGGCTCCTTCTGGGCTTCTACTTCCGGGCTTCTTCTTCCCCCCCAGGGGTGGCACCAGTATATATACGAATACAGCGTCCAATCATGTTAAAGTAAGCAAGGCAAGCTGATTGGCTAACATCATCAGTTGCCAGGCAGACTACATTGTTGAGCGGGTTGCTTACGCGGTAAGCAGGAAACTAACGTGCTCAATGGGAGGGGTAATCTACCTCAGGCTTTACTCTTTACTACAGGCCTCACGTCCGCCAAGTGAGGCGACTGGGCTCGGGGCTGCGGCTCCCAACATCCACAGTCACAGAGCAAATGCGTGGTCAGGGATTTTGTATTTGGCTTCATGATTCCAAGTCTCTGTGTTCAAGCTTAGTGCCAGGAGGCTGAGGGGATTACACTTCCTGTTTCTCAGGAATCAGATGATCCTTTTAGTCACAGTCCTCATGGTCTCACGGGAGGCAGTGTGGCCAGAGCTGTGCTGTGTAGCCAGGCTGTTTGACTTCAAATCCTGGCCTGCTATTTATAAGCAGAGTGATGACAGGCAAGTTGTGTAACCTCTCAGATGCAGTATTCTTACCTGTGTGATAATAATCATGATTCTCTTGTAGGGAGGGCTGCATTAAATTTGTGGGGTTTGAATTGGAGGGCTCATAGAGTTACTTGGATAAGTTCTTTTTTAAAAAATTTTATTTAAGGAGAAAAAGATTAAAAAAAGCAGAGAAAGGGTACAAGTTATACAGGTTTACAGAAAAAAATAAACAGGAAATCACTAGTTAATGGATTACATATTGTCATCTTAGAAATAATTGTTCAAGTTACAAAATTAAAGCTTATAAAGTGGACATTTCAACAGTGAGACTGCAAACAGTTCTGTTCAGTGATCCAACAAAACTCAGTAATATCATTATCTATCTTATACACTAAAATATACATGAAGTTATATCATTTAGAGCACTTTCTTTTCCTCTCTTTTGTACAATGACAATTACACATTTTGGGTTTTGTTGCTCCCACAGTGCTTATTACTTTTTTGGAAGAGAGTAGAACCAAATGTGACATAACAGAACAGAGTCAGTCAAATCTAAAGGGTGGACATAATAGATAATGTAAAAGCATAATACAAGGTGATCAACAACGGTTACCATGATGCTTCCTGCTATCTCTAATAGAATTGCCTATATCATCAGTTATAATAAAATTGAACAAAACAGTAAAGAACAAAACCAACAAAACCAAAACATTGGAGACGTTATAGGTCTTCAAAAGTAGATAATAGTCAACCAGAATGGGCGTCATAATGAATCCCACTATCTTCACAGCTGTTGCCTAAACTTTCGAACCTGGTACTATCAAGCAAAACAGAATAGAGGAACATCAGTCAAAACAAGATGGTGAGAGCAATACAGGGCTTTAAATCAAGATAATGGAAGGTCAAAGTGGGTTACTATAATATATCCTGCTATTTTTTTATTTTTCCCTTAATTAAAAGGATAAAAATAAAAAAGTAAATAATAAAATGGAGATTGAGATTAAAGAGGGCATAACAGCAAAACAGCGCAGATCAAAACATAACCATTTAAGTAAAATAGTGTTTAACCACAAGATAATCCCGACATAAAAGTAGTTACCATATTGTCTCTTTCCTTGAAATCTTTGAGTATAACTTCGTATACTGTAGCATCAAATATATCAAAACAATGTAAGACCATTTAAGAGAATGACAGTATTACAGGGTATTTAGAATCAACTAACAGAAAATGAACAATGGTTTCTGTATAATCTCCTTGTCTATAAAAGATTTTGCTTATACTATCATATATAATAAAATCCAATAAGATACAACCTGTTTAGACCAATGGAGACAGAAGAACAAAAGCTTGATGAGACTTCAAAACAAGATGATACTAAATCAGTATTATCTCTTAAGACGTCATTTTCTCCAAAATAGCTGTTCCTATCATCCAATCTTCTCTGCCTCATTTCTGTTGAGCTCTTTTTCTGTCATTAGTTGTCAATTTGTCTTCTTCATTTTGTTTTCTGCTCCATTCATTGTGGCCTCTCTGTCGCTATTTCTGGATTCTTCTTATTTTTCTTTTTTAGAATATCCTGCAGTATTCTCTGTAGAGTTGAATTGGTGGTTGCATATTCCCTAGTTCCTCTTTATCCTGTAAGCACCTTGTTTTTCCATCAATTTCCAGGGATAGTTGTGCAGGATATCTCAATCTTGGCTGGAGATTATTATCTTTCAAAGCTTGAATTATTTCCCTCCATGCTCTTCGTGATTTGATGGTTTGTGCCGAGAAATCTGCTGTAATTCTGATGGGTGTTCCCTTGTAAGTGGTCTGTTTCTTGTCTCTGATGGCTTTTAATATTCTGTTCTTGTATTGGATTTCTGGAATTTTAATTATTATATGCCTGGATGTAGCTCTGTTTGGGTTGTAGATGGCTGGGGTCCTGTATGCTTCATACAACTGAGTATCTTTACCTTTTGCTAAATTAGGAAAATTCTCCTGGATTATTTCTGTGAGTAGCTTTTGTAGCTCATTTGTGTCCCTACTTCTTCTTTTATGTTCTTAGTTCTTAAGTTATAGACCCTCTTATCATCTTCTAGTCTTTGTATTATTGCTGTTTGTTTCTTTGTTACTTTTAAGAAGTTTTTCATTTCATTCTCCCATATTACAAATCTGCCCTCCAGTTCAGATAATCTGTCCTTAGTTTCTTTCAAGCTGTTATGCCAGTTTTTGATAGAGTTTTTAGTTTCCTGGTAATCTCTTTGAACCTAATACTCTCTAACACTTTGGGAATACTTATATTATGTAGCATAATTGGCATTATTTCCTAATGAATACAATATGATAACTATTTACAGAGTGCCCACATTGTATTGGGTGTTAGAAGTCATCTAGAGATGAGCTGAAGTGTACCAGAGGGAGCAGGGGTGTAGCTCAGGGGTAGAATGCTTGGCTTTGCCCATGAGACCCTGGGTTCCATCTCTAATACTCATGTATTCTATGCTTTCTCTATTTTCTCCATTAAACAATTCTCCCCTCTTTTTCTGTTCTTCCATTCCACCATCTGTTTTTTCTTGGGTGGTGCTTAGCATTTCTCTAACTATTCTGCTTATGTCTAGCTTCAGGTCATTAATAACTTCATTCCTGAACTTGTCTATGAGGCTCTGGAGATAGTGCTTTATATCTATTGGTGCTGTGTCTGCTATTGCCTCTTTCTCAGGATTGGGGGCCGAGGAGCCTTTCTTGTTGCTGCCTCTTCCCATAGTCTTTGCTCCTTATATATGCAAGCATATATAGGAGGCCCAGCTTCCTTCCCTGTCAGCCACAGTCTGATTGAATTGCGCCGGCTAGGTGTTCCTGCCTACCGCAGCACACCAGGAAGTTGCAGACCAGGCAGCCTATGCGGGGCCCGCCCCTCCAGGTCAATCTACCTTCAGGCGCTGGGACCTGGGTTGTGCTAGCCTACTGGGTCTCAGCCAGCAGCGTCATGTAGGCTAGGCACTGCTCACCAATCCTGCTTGAGAGGGGGTTACGTGACTGAAGTCACTGCGGCGCCCTGTTCCCGCAAGTCTGCCCGGTCCCAGAATGTCCTCTGTTGGAATCTCCTATACCGTGGAAGAGTCCCAGTTTCTCTCACTCACTGCAGGTCAATGCACAGCTCCCCGCCTGTCCTGCTTTCAACTCCGTTCACTGATTCCCGTTCTCAGCTTTCGTGAGTCTCTCTCCCTGCTGAGCCGATGTAGACGAAGCAGCGGTAGCGACAGGAAACCCAAATCGTGGCTTCCAATGGTGCAGGCTCCAACTTCCACACTGAGGCTTTTCTGTTCCTGTTATAGCACCAGGATTGCATTCCCAGTTGGTTTCTCTCAGCCCAGTTCATTCTTGGATCAGCGGGGCATATCTCCTCTTGCTTATGATTCCTTACTCTGCACCATTCCTGAATTCTAAGCTGGGTCTTTCAGAGAGCCTCCGTAGCTGCTGCTATCTGTCCACCATGTTCTCCTGGAAGTCTCCTGGAAAAGTTCTTAAAATACAGAGTCTTAGCCTGTTCTAGAGTCCTTTGTTCTGTAGATCAGTGATGGGACCTGAGAATTTCCATTTCTTGCAGTTAAAGAAGAAGATGCCAATTCTGGTGGTCTAAGGACTGAACTTTAGGAATACTTATATTATGTAGCATAGTTGGCATTATTTTCTAATGAATACAATATGATAACTATTTACAGAGCTCCCACATTGTATTGGGTGTTAGAAGTCATCTAGAGATGAGCTGAAGTGTACCAGAGGGAGCAGGGGTGTAGCTCAGGGGTAGAATGCTTGGCTTTGCCCATGAGACCCTGGGTTCCATCTCTAATACCCAGCACTGTAAAAAAAAAGTTTATAAATATTGAAAAATGAAGTGGATATGACTAAGTTATATGGAAATACCACACCATTTTTGATATGGAAATACCATACCACTTTGTATCTGAGGGTACCCCAGAACAAATGCACCCCAGACACAGAGGGAAGGCTGTGTGTGGGAAAAGTGGATTGAGAATCTTTCTCGGTGTCAACTGTTGCTCTTTCCTTCCTAAGAGAAGAGAAAGACTGCAAGAGCATGGGAGAGAAAAAAGGGAAAGACACTGTCATCTCCTAAGGTGAAAGCCGAAGGGAAACAAACCAGAGGAAGTAGTTCCTGCTAGGAGAGAGCTGGAAGGCTGAGATAGCAGGGAAAAAGGAGGAGCATTAAAGATGACCTCTAGCAGGTATGCTTGGCCGTAAAGGCTGACCTGGCTGTGGCTTCAGACCCGTTTCTAACCCGAAGTCCAGGAATCTGCCTTCTTGGCCTGGGCTGGATGCGTCCTGATGTTCTCTCCAGCCTGCCGGGTACAGCCTCACTGTGCGCACACGTCCTCTCGGTGAACCTTCGGGGCAGACACTGGGATTTCATTGAGCTTCCACACTGAAGCTCAAGGACTTAAGGAATTTGCTCAAGGTCAAACACGGCTGGTGAAGATTCAGAACTTAAATCCCCAGTTCCTAATTCGAAATTTCCCCTCTCAGGTAGAGAATTTGTGTGTTACTTTGCCCCAAATGTTAATGCACTGACTCTGAGCAAAGCCACTGACCCCAAGAACAACGGCCCATGTGCTCTGAATCCAGCACATCTCTTGCACCCGGGGCGGGGAATGAGCCTGAGTTCTTGCTTTAGCTCCTGGGGCGCCTGGCCTGGCGGCTCTTCCCCCCCAGGAGCTGGGCGGACTCAGGGCAGCACTGGGATTTTCCGGGATCCGCTGGGCCTGCTTTCTCCCCTTTCCCTTGCACTCACTCTTTGAGGATGTATGCGCAGCTTTCTCTTTGCATTATTTAAGAGATGGTTTCCAGTAAGGGAAACAGTTGAATTCTAAGTCTCCCTGAGATGCTGGCTGTAGGACTCTCTAATTTAAAAAGAAAATCACTCTTTTGTCCCACACTCATTTGTTCGTTGAAATGCCAATAAAGTGAATCAGTGCTTTTCCCAAACTGAAGCCACTGCTTGAAAACAGAAGGTCCTGTCTTCCAGGGCGGTCAGTTTCTGCAGGTAGCATCTCCTGGGAGAAAGGGCGAGCTTTAGGCTGGTCTGAAGTCAGGCCCTCAATGTCACAAGCAAGGGTGGCCGAGTGGGTGGGTGGATTGGTTTGGGATCCCTTCAGCACAGACCACATGGGTAAGAGAAAAACCACGTCTAGCCTTGGGTGGGGGCATGATAGAGATTTTTCGAGTGTTTCATAGAAAAATTTTACAGAGGACCCTTTATTGCTGCTACACTCCTTTCTCTCTGCTATAAGAGAGAGTTTTTCCAGGATAATTCTTGTCTGTGAAAGAACCTGCCTTACTTTCTGCAGGTTCCTTGCTCTGTTTTCTTTTCACCTGAGAATTCTAAGAGTTCAGTGGCTGCTTCTTTCTTTGCAGAAATTAGCCGGCCTCTCTCTGACTTCCTGTGGGTCATAGGAGGCTGAGAGTTTGTTGTAGCCTGAAGAAGCCCTTTATCTTTGCTGCTTTGGAACACAGCTGGAAGCTACCACACATTGCCTTTCCCTAGCCTTGCCCTCATTCAGAAAGACCTTTGTGAGTGCAGTCCTTCTGCTTCTGCCTGACTCCTTCCTTGGAGACAAGAGGCTTAATCTATTGGGTGAGTTTGAGTAACTCAGCCCCTTCTTTTTCTTCTGGGAAATCCACCCCCTTCCAGCAGCATGGATTCCGTAGGCAAGGCCCTGTACATGCAAGTGCAGGCCACAGCTTTCCAGGACTCTCCACGGTTACACAGAGATCTGCCCTTTCTGGAATGTAGTCTAAAGAAGCTCATTACCGGCAGGCATAAACTACGTTCTCTAAAATGAGCTCTCTCAATTACAAGGGTTTATTTTGATGTCTTAATATTTTATTTCTCATTGTATTCAGAATTTGATCATGAAAGAGTGGCATTATTCTTAGATTCTTTTAACCTTTAAATAGAAACACCCTCAGCCTTTAGATTTTAAGTGTTTATTTGATTGAGTAGGAGAAAGTCATCTGCTATTTAATTTTTTTCATTAGGTACATTTGTTGAGTCCCAATTTGTGCCCATCATCATGCCAGTCCTAGGAATACAAATACAAAAGTCCTTCATGTAAAGAGCAACTGTCCAGCAGGAGTGATATGCATGGTTTACCTTCAGATTCAGCTCATCTATTTTCTTATCTTTTACACATACTCTTCTGGCTTCCATGTCAGCGGAGGCTGCCATGCTCTGTGATGTTTGCTGTAACAGCAGAAGTTTGCACAAAGTGCAAAGCAAAGTTAAACAACCAAAACAAAACAGACACATCAGGATGGAATAGCAAGGCTGGGAATTTATACACACTCCAAACACTTCTAGGAATCCTACAGTAGAGGTTTACACTGTGTAATTTTCTTCTTCCTGACTTGTAACTTCCTTTTGCTCTCTGCTTTTACAGAAAGGCGAGGAAGATGTGGGGGTGCATGCTCAGATTTGTAGTTCAGGACTGGCTCCGTGGCTTTGTTTGTGTCATTCAGATGTTTGTCTTCTGGTAATGGGAATTACTAGTTATCTTCCCAGTTCTGGGACAAAATACCCACACCACGCGCAGCTGAAAGCAGGTTATTTGGTTCACGATTTCAAAAGATTCAGTCCATGGGTTACTAGTTACCTTCTTTTAGCTTAACTTTACCCCAGACAGACAGGCTCTAGGATGAGGAAAGCAGCAGGGATCTGACAGGGCACCCATTTGCTGCTCTGTCTGGGTATATTACCAGTTCTAGCGACTTTACCTTCTCCCCAGCACAAAGGAGAAACATGGCCATCAGGTAGAATGCCCTTACTTCAAAAATCAGCAATCCAAAGTGTTTCAAAGTCAGAAACTTTCTGAGCACCAACATGCTGCCCCAAATACAAAATTCCAGATGAAATTCTTTAAAATATTGTATATATTTACCTTCAGGCTATGTGCAAACAATGTATTTGATACAAATGAATTTTATGTTTAAACTTGGGTTGTATCTTCAAAATATCTCATTATGTACATGCAGTAGATCAAAATTAAAAAACCTGAAATTGGAAACATTTCTGGTTGGAAGCATTTTGGATGAGAAACATTCGACTTGTACACTAATTTTGACTTTTTTAAAAAATCAGTCAGAACTTGCAGATTTCCCAAGTCTTCAGTGAAATAGAATGTCTTTCTCTTTGGCTTATGGAATATTTAATGGACCAGTTTACCACGCAACATCTATGTATTGAGCACTGTGTGACGCACACTGTCCTTCAAAGTCCATCTTGCTAAATGTGAGGTAAATTAAATTTTTGTAGTGTATTGTGCTACTGTTAGTAATGGTAACTCATGGGTATACCAGAGAAAGAGGGGAGCAAATCAGGGAAATATAAAGACCTTTGAGCCATAATACTAAGCTGCGGGGACTTGTTCATTTTATGTGTCACTTTGAAGTGATGCCCACATAGTTGGTGACACATTATTTCTGTGTGTACCTGTTAGGATGTTTGCATCTCAGTCACTGGACTGAACCAGTCATGGGGGCCCACAGAACAAAAAGGCAGAGGAAGGATGAGCCTCCTCTTTCCTCCTTGGGCTGGAACATTCACATTTCCTTACCCTTGGACGCAGAGTGTCTGGTTCCCAGGTCTAGAGACTTACACATGTCTCCTGTTGGTCCTCAGGCCTTGGTCTTTGGACTAACACTGCCAGCTTTCTCTCTTCAGCTTGCAGACACTTGCGAGTCTTCTCAGCTTCCTATCGTAAGTCTCTTTATGTATATCTGTCTTATTAGTTCTGTTTCTCTGAAGAATCCTCTCTAATATATAACTCGCTCAATTTTCAACTCACCCTGATCAGTGAAATAAGATAACACAATCTCCCAATTTTCATACTTCCAACACAGGCCAGATGAAGATCATTACCCAGGTACTGCTGAACTGCATTAACTACTCTGTCATTATACGATGTCCCAGTGTCTGCCCCTAAATCACAATCCTAGATCGTAACCCCAGCCTATGGGCTCCTATGGCAAAGGGAAAACCCCTGAATTTTCTTATTTGAGTTATAAGTGGCTGGATAGTCTAGGATATGTTTACATTATGCAAGTTAGTTAAGTTTCAGAAGCCATTTGCATTCCATTTGATGGCCATCAAATTGGAATATATTCCATCTGCAGAAAAGTCTGTGTTTGGTAAAAATGGGGAGGAGCCCAGGAGGTTTTGCATAGGTGATCTTCATGCTAGTATATTTTATACGGATTTTTGCTACACTAGGGTAATTGTTTCAAGTACAAAGTCACCTATATTCTGCTTTCAAGTGCTGTCAATGTGATTGCTGAAAAATTAATCAAACGCTTTTTCCCTAAACCTAAATAATGTCAAGCGATGAGTATGTATTGATTTCTTTTTCTTCTTTCAAACTTACCCAGTTGACTGACCTGGATCTACTAATGAGCTGTTTTGATGTGGGTAGTATCTGGGTTTGGATTCCACAAAAAGAGACACCTGAGATAGGGAGTTGGCCCCTGGAAGGTGTGAAGATTCTAGGAGCGGAAAACAGGGAAGGAGGAGAGTCCTGTGTAGGAGCAGGCACATGTGGTGGTGACAGAGGCCTATAGGGAGAAGTGAGGTTGTCCCCAAAGTCATGCATCTGCAGGAGGGAGGTTGGCACACATGCTGGCCTGCTCCTACCACCCTGGCTGATGGTCACTTTCTTGGGCTTTCCTTCTGCTTTGCTAGGTTGAGCTCCAGCAAAACCAACTCCTGTTACAGCAGAGTAGACATTGGGTAGAGCCCAGCCCAGGACAGAGATGCTCACAGAGAGGGGGTCCCTCGAAATCAGCCCCCAGATGCGCAACTGAAATCACAGGTGGCCCATGGAATGGGAAGAGGGGACACCAGAGAGATCTTCTGGAGGGCCATGTGGCTGTTCCACATCAGACGTCTTTTCCATTGTTTTCCTCTTGGACAGAGTACCAGATCGACCCAGACCTTTCCAACAAAATCACCTCCACTGGCCTCACACACACACACACACACACACTCCTATATTCTCAGAAGTGGATGTGAAGTTTCAAAGAAAAGAGTTGATGCTAAAATGAATTTCTAGAAGCATGAATAATTCAAGATGTCTTCATCAAGGGACATTTATACCACCTCATCTTCTCTAAAAAAAGACCAAGAGAAAGAATAAGTGAGAGTTGGTCCCTGTTGAAGAGGTAGGAACTGTATTTTTATTCCTTCCCTGATGGTCACAGAAAAGAGACGTGGAGGCTGTCCTCATGGCTAGCATATACAGCCAGGTTGGTTCCCCTTATTTAGAGGACATTTAAGGTAACAGGCTGCTGCTGGCCATGGGTCACTTGGACTTCCTGGTCCTTACTCAGCATATCTGAGTGCCTGGCACCAGGCTGGGCCTGAAGAAATGACAAATTCATTGTCAGCAAGACCCCCTGCAGGAGGGGCTTATTGCAGCCCTTGTTTCAAGCTAGCTGCCCTTTGCCGTGGGAGGGGATGAACCACTTAGCTGACCTGAAGGCAAAGGGCCAAAAGCTTTATTATGCTTTCATTGGAGCAAAAGCTCTAGTTGTCTGAGGTTCTTTTTGCAAATGATTTCAAAGATTGCAGCACCAAGAAAGCAAAATCCACAGCAAAAGATGAGAATTTTGACATACTAATGTCTTGGGTGGCTCCCTTGATGGGCTTCTCCTTAGGGTGAGAGTTGCAGTGGCTCAGAACCAGGGAGAGGGAAGTGGAGGATTTCCAGGCATGTGTCCTCTGCAGGGCTGCTCTGTTTCTCCATCAGATATGGTCTGTATGGAGCAGATGAGGAGCTGGGCAGAGAAACCCATGAAGTGATAGATGGGAACTGAGAGATTTTAACCCCATGTTCTCGTGGAGCCAGCGTTAGCAACAGTTTCCCACAGCCCCACGCTGAAAGATGAAAATGCTTCATCTCATCCTTCCCAGGACATTTATTTGTTTCTTCCCAGTGAAGAAGACTGTAATCCTCATGTCCAGGGCCCTAGATTTGTGCAAGGGGCAGCAGCTGCTGGCCCGGGCTAGGTGCTCTGTGCAAAGTTCTGGAAAGGCTGGATGCCCGCTTAGGTTGTTCTCTTGAGGACCAGTGGTTTGGAGGTGGGGAGGCTGTGGGACATGCAGGTATATTCCTGGAAATGACACTTTTATCTGGCAAAGAGATTTTCCCCTGCCCTCCCCAAACATTCCTGCCTCTGCCTCAAGCACAATGTCAGGAGGCAGAGCATCTTGCTTAATAAGGACACAAGCCCTACACTGGGTGGTGGTGCAAGACACTAAGTGAGCCCGGATGTTGACAAGGTCCTGGAAGAGCAGTAGGGGTACACGCCTGTCTACTTCCTGTTCCTGTGGGAGGGAACACATTAGCACAGCAGCCAGCCAACCAACAGCTGCTATCATCAACGCTGCTGCCCTCAACTGAATGTCATTTTAAACGACTGGATCAGCATGGCTGCTACTGCCTTTCTTATAAAACATGCTTTCAGGAAAACAATGTGTAACAGATTGTTTCCCTACTCGAGAGACCTTCAGTCAGGCAGCTTTCATTGTCTCATTTTTTAATGAGTTTCTTCAGCTGTCAAAAACCTGAATTATAATGGTTTGAATGAGGGTTTTTCAACTTGATGGCACGTAGGCCAGTATGCATCCAGGAGAAATCATACCTCAAGCGTTGAACTTCGTTCTTTCTGGGGTTGTGGTCAGAACTCCCCTGAGCTGCTGGGAACCAGCAAGGAGCCACAACTCCAGTGAGTTGTAAGTTAAAGGGGTACTGTGATAAAGTTTCACCACGGGAGGTGAGATCGGACTTCTGTTTATTCTTTCCCAAGGACAGTTTTGAAAAGTGTTAAGAAAGCAGCCTGTCATTTGCTGAAGGGTTAGCCGCAGCCTGCCTAGAGCAAATGTTGCTGGAAGCTGTACATGGTGCCTCCTCCTGTGTGTGGTCTATTAGTCCTCCAGCTGCTGGCAACAGGAGCGATCAACAGCAGTGTGAGAGGATTCTCAGCTTCTTATCAGTGAGATGGCTTAGAGAACATCCCTTGTGCCTTGTGCTTGGAATCACCTGTGACAGAAAATAGAGGGCCCTGGAACTCTTTGACATGTCTCAGTTTCATGGTAATGTGAAAGTTCAGGTTCATTCGAGGCAATGAAAGAAAATCTAAATAAAAGAGCAGAGGATTCAGCAGATGGCTAAATCACAGTAGGACTATGCTTGGAGAGACCTTCTCCAGTATAAATCACTGTCCTTTATTCTGCAGGCTGGATCAGCTATGGGAGGATTTCATAGCAGAACTGTATCAATGTCATTAGAATAAGACTCGCCAATACTTGAGTGCTTGCTGTAGTTCAGGTGCTGGGCTATTGGCAATGTATGGGTGATCTCAGATCAGTCCCAGTAAACCTCATAATGCGGCCCTGCTGCTGGCTCTCCTTTAACATGTGAGATCACTGGGGGTTAGAGCTGCTCGTGCCATGGGGCCTCTGTGGTTCCACTTGGCCAGGCGAGGTTTGCTTTGGATAATCCTCTGTCTTTGTGATGAGCTCCACTGCATACGGAGGACTCCCCAATAGGTAGATCAGCTATTCCTGGTGTATTTTAAAGCTTTCCTAGGCATGTTCCAAAAGGTTTATCAAAGCGCAAAATGCTCTTTTGTACTAAGATTATGATAGGAATCTTTGCCAGGATTTGTAACTGGGATGGAGATACTGAATCATCCCAGATTCTTGTCTAGGTCTTCTGTCCCTTCATTAATCATCTCTGGGGCCCCTAATATGAGATATTTTAAGAGGAGGAGAGGAAACAGGGCAAAATGGCCAGTGCACTGAAGTGTAAGTATTGAAGGAACAAAGATAAAGGATGGGAGGAGATGATAACAGGAATGAGCAATTAAATGGGAACAAGGAGACCCTAGGGTGGTCCTGGATGATGCAGACCCACGGCCATCTCTGCAAATGACAGTGACTCTTCTCACGGATCATTTCGCTTCCATCTGGGCTGGATACGGTCACTACAGTCTTCTGAATAATAGATATAATCACCTACTTTTCAAGAACATAGCAGTGTCTTTCGAGAAGCCATCCAGTCCCTCAGGAAGCACAGTGACGTCTGCTCAAAATACTGAGTATTAAATCTCACTGTATTAAAAATATATACTCTGACCAGAATGTTTGGGAATTACTGGTTGATGAGGTATGCGTCAGGAATAATCTGTACTAACTAACTAATAGGGCATCACTTAATCATTAATTTTCTGTCTTAGTCACTTTTCTCATCACTGACAAAAAATCTGACACCCACAACCACAAGGAGGAAGCCTGGCCCAGGTGCACAGAGGAGGAGAGCTGCTCATGCTATGGGGCCAGGAAGTAGAGACAGCCTCAAAGGAGGAGCCAGGATGGGGTGGAACCTTCCAGACTGAAGCCCTGGTGATCACCCTCTTCCCACCAGACCCTAGCAGCTATCAGTTGCTGTAATCAATTCTATACTTCAGTTGCCTTCCCAAATCTCTGCCTGTGAGTACATGAGGTCCTTGGGGGACATCTAGATAAGAAACCCTAACACTTTCAAATTTTTTATGCAATCTCTATGAGCCACGCTGGCCACTACAACATGGTGGCATCACCACATCTGAGACAGAGGCCTGTTGTGAAGGTGACCAATTATCTGGGGAAACCACACAGTTGGGCAATTACAGTACTTATTTCATTTGTCTAGTAAAGATGTATATGGAGTTCTGTGCCTTGGAATCAAGAAATTCGTTTGGAAAAGGTGACACTTGCAATAGGAATGAGCTCCCCAGGGCGGCAGATAGAGCACCTATGGGTGTGCTAGGTGAAGATCCACCAAATGCCAACGCTGCAGCAAAACCTGAGAAAGAAAGGCATGTGGAGGGCAGCCTGGAAGTATGGGTACCGCCCTGAGTGCCTGGGCCAGGCAGGGGCCAGGGCTGGAAGGGCGAGTTCAGAATTCATCTTGAACAACTTGAAACTCCTTTTCACCCCTGCTCCGTTCCCACCACTGCCTAAATCTTTAATGACTGAGACATTTCTGCTTTTATAATTTCAGGAAACTAAATGAAGGCCATTTATCATGGCAAATCCACCACTGACAGCCCTTCCTGAAATTATTTGTTTTTAATATCTCTGTCCTTTTCTTTTTCGTAGCACTCCACGGCATAGCTGACATCCTAACCAAAGAACATCTCAGCAGACCCAACTTCAGAAAAGGGTCTTGCCCTGAGAAACAACTGTTCTGCTGCAAGAAGGCCTCGCATCCTGAGTGCTGGTAATTTTAAAGTCATGCAACAATTGTTTCCCGAATATTTGTCATGCTTTTCCTTCTTCTAGGAGATCGCAGATCCTGCCAGCTTTGAACGTTTTAGCCTTGACTCTTTGTTGAGTTAGGTGAGTACAGAGAAAAATCACTGCAGGCTTTTTTTAGAATGGAAAATTTTATTTTATTCATCCTGATGTAGCTGAAAACAGAGATCTGAATGGATTCACATAATTTTTTTAAAAGAAATTCACCTTAAGAGTTCAAAGGAGTTGCAAATATTGGTGGGTTAAGAAGGACTTATTTTTAAAAGAGGCAATAGGAAAACTTGAAAAATAGGCTTGGGACAGAGAATCTTTTATTTTGACTATGCTATTTTCCAAAGGGGATCTCTCTCTCTCTCTCTCTCTCTCTCTCTCTCTCTCTCTCTCTCTGTCTCTCTCTCTGCCCTCCATCTCTGTCGTCCTTTCTTTTTTCTCTCACTTTCTCTCCTTTTCCTGGTAACATCCATGTACACTTCTGCTTATACCCATGTGCATGGAGTCTAAGCTCAGTAAAACTTCCTTAAACAGTTCCTTGTTTAGTGTCTGCCGCAGGAGGAAGCGTTCTGGGTAACAGAAGTCCCGTTCTTCACACTTGTTTACCTGCCTTTGGGGTTTACCTGCTGGCAGTGAGAGTGCTTATACACTGTTTGGCGCCCTTCTGCCTTCTTGGGCAAAGTGTAGAAGACATTTTAACTTTCCTCTTTCTACCACTAAAAGGTTAGTAGTTTTGAGGGAGCTCACCCTTAAATTCTCTGAGTGTCCCTTATCTTGTGGTTCCCACTTCCCTCTCTGCAATAGTGTTTGGAGTTCTCCAAATCTCTACCCAACCATCCAAGAGTGCGTCCTAAAAATCTCAGCCTCAACTGCTATTTGCTGCCCCCTGCTGGCACCTGGTGACAGATCCGTTCTCCTTTGGCTTGGGGGTGGGCTGGGGGTCTTGGTGCCCTCTCAAATCCTTTGCTAGTTCCCTAAATTCCTCATATCCAGTTTTTGTACCATTTCTCTCTCCAAAAGAACAACTAGAGTTTAGGAATTATGCATTAACTGGTGTCACATTAATTTCCAACAAAATTCCAAAGCAGTTTGCTAAAGGCATGGTTTGTAGTTGCTCTTTTTTTTTTTGGTGGTACTAGGGATTGAACTCATGACCTTACACTTGCCAAGCAGGCACTTATGCTACTGAGCTAAATCACCAGCCCATGTATTTGCTCTTAAACACAACTCGTGGTTGTGTGGGGTAAAAGACGCCTAAGAAAGTGTGAAACATTCTGACCCCAGAGCCCGGCTCCTTCTAGGGAGGAATTCCTGGCCTGGATTAGCAAAATGCTGCAGATGTGACTGCCCTGGGCTGGCATGGGCTGCAGCCTGTCCGATGTCTGGGTGACCCTTCTTCATCCTTCACCTCCCTCTGCCAGGAAGTGCAGAATGGTAGCCAGGGCACTGTGCGTCATAACCATGCTCAGATGAACACACCTCGGGGCCTGGAAGGCAAAGACATTTCATCTCCTCGAACTTCTGGAAACACAGAAGTTTAAACCCATTTGTGGGGTAGCTTATTAAAACTCAATTGACTAGTAGTAACCACAGGGTCCATGCTAGATAAGTGAATCATTGCCTCTCTGGTCTTCATCTCTTTCCCTTGTCTAATAAGTTGTTTGAAGGAGACCTCACAAGTCCTAAGACACTTCAGTATTTGCTGTATAAAGGTACAACTTTCTCAGTTCTTGTCAGGTACACAGAGCTGGTTCTGCCTACACTAAGTGACCTCAGGATCAAGTGATTTAAAAAAAATCCTTATATCTTTATTTGGTGTTGTATCACTTCTACCTACTCTCATTACCTGTGTACTCCCTAGCTGTTGACTCTCTCTTCTCCACTTTTATTTGCTATGCTAATCTCCCCATCTGAGGAACCTACAGCATGCTTATTTTATGTAGTACCGTACTAAAAGAAAACATTTAAAATCTTGATACCCTGTGGCACTTTATGACAATCTGAAGTTCATGTCACCTCATCAAGTGGCCGAAAGCAGCCTGTACCTCTACCAAGCTTTGCTGTGTTTCAGATAGAGGGCTGTACTCAACGGAGTCTCAAACAGGGGCCAGGATTATTAAATAACATGTGGAGCCCTCCACCTCTGTGTGTCTATGTGGCAGGTAACTTGGCTTCCTCTGTTGACGTATTTGTGAATAGGTAAGTGTGAGTATCAGTCAATAAATGTTTAGTGAGAATTTCCCCTCACCATGAGAAAGCTACTCATGGGGCTTGAGAGGAATTAAGGACAGAGGTCCCCAGTCTCAGGAAGATGTGACACTGATATCACAGGATATTTGTCTTCAGCAGCCAAGAACAAACTCCAGAGATTTAACACACTGATTTCAGAAGCTTCCATGTCTTTTTCAGTAAGAGCATTCAGGGACAGCTGTGCCCAAAGATTCTGACTGAGAGCTCTACCAGAGTTAAGAGAGATGTGTCTACGCTTTTATTCTATTTTCCATAGAAGTTTTGGGCTGTTTTTACTCTTCTCCAAAGCTCTTCATTGTAGATGGTGGGTCTGCTTACAGGGTAAGGGTGCATTTGCTTCAGTCAGCTGAAATAGAGGCCTTTGTGCACATTACCTCTCCAAGAAATAGGACTTGGAGTTTCCAAAATAAGGATAAAGGGTGAAGTTAGAGCTTGGACTCCAGTCCAGATGAATCTGGTTTTGAGCTGTGATAATCTTGCCAGGCCTCTGAAACTCGCTAGGCCATGATTCTTCATCTACAGATAGAATGTAAAAAGAGAAATAAATTTAATAGAAGCAAACATGGTAGTCTAGAAAAAAGAGGAGGAGATGAGAGAGCAGATAAAAAGCCAGTGTCTAAGAAAGGTAACACAAGTCTAAGCTAATCTGTTCTCATGATGGTCTGATCAAGTGGTAGGTTTTCAGAGTAGAAGCTGGCCTCAAACAATCTCAAGGTAAATGGTTCAGCTGGTGAGAGCACTCATAGTCTTGGTGTTCTTGTTTAAAATCATGGGAAAGACTTCGGAGACATTGCGAGGATTTGTCTGTCTGTTATTCGAGCACATTCCCCAGTTCCTATGGGTAGGATATATCATGTGTCCTAGCCTCGCCCTCCTAGAAACACTCAGGAAATCTGGGGGCTGTGGCATTATCTGATCTCTAGTGATGGTTATGCCAGAGGTGAAATTCAGGCATGAGTGTAGCCTGGTTGACTTGACTTTATGACATGTTCAGGAGATTAGACTTTTGAGTCAGACGGTTTTGACTTAGAATTCTAGATTTCTTATATATCTGCTGTGTTTCTGTTTTACTCATCTCCTTGAGCGCTGTTTCATTTTCTCTAAAGTGAAGATAATAACTTCAACTGAAAACTGCCAAGAGTCACTGATAATGAATATAAAATGATTAGCACCCCATCTAATGTGTGATAGCATCTAAATAGTAATATTTTACTGCTGATTATTTTTACCATTATTATTACTGTTAGTACAGTCACAGCGGGTTCTCCCTCATCATTTGGTGACTGCGGGCTTTGTTTATGAGTTGAGTGATATAAAATAATCCAGCTTAGTACAAAGCTCATGGAGCAGGTCAGCCCAGGTACTGGATATGAAGAACTGGGCTTGTTTATATGACTGAATATGGATAGGGACTTGGCTTTACCTTTTAAGGGTGCCCTTTTGCTTTCTTATCTAGACAACTAAAGAGATTGGATGGAAGTCCTTCCTTTCCTGGTGGTGCCCAGGCTGAGTTTCTGCTGAATGACAGCTGTCAGTCTCCTCTACCTTTCCTCCACCTGAGAGCTCTGGGAAGACCCCTGGCTGGCACTTGCAGTGCCATGCACATTCCTGCCTCCTGCATCAGTGTCCTGATTGCCCCATCCCATGGAAATTCTGTGGCTAAGAGATCGTACTTGTTGAACTATTGTTCTAATCAGCTATGAGTAAGTGAACATCTGAAGGCTCACCGGGAAGCTACCATCCACAGCCTCCAACTCTAGCTGGCTCAGATTTCCCATCATGCTCTGCAGCTCCCTACCATGTACATCATGGCTTCCATACTAACAGTTGGTTAATGTCCAACAACTGGCACAGACATGGCTCCGGACCATAGCTTGTGGAACGTCTTCCCATCACTGTGGATGCCGCGGAAAGCCATGCACATGGCTCATACTTTCTTCCAGCTCCATGTTGATTCTTTCCACTCAAGAGATTTTGGGTGTTAGACAAACGTCATCCTCCTCTTAGGACCACTTTCCATCTGTAAGTCATGGGGTTCAGACTAGATGCTGTTGGAAGCCCCTTCCAGTTCCAGAGGCCTCTGAGTCCACAGATGCGTGTGTCAGATGGCTCTAGGGAAACCACTGTCTTGGTCTGTCACAGCCCTCATTTCTTCCTTTCCCCTCACGTCCCTGTGGTATTGTGGCACAGGGTGAGTCACTAGCTGGCTGTGGCAAACATCCGGAAATGGACTGCCATCTGAGGGAGGAATGTGACTTTTTATATCCCCTCTATTGATTAATAGCCTCTACTACCTAAGAATGATGATCGCACTGGCCTTGACAGGCCGCATCTCTGAATACAAATCCTATGCATTACTGTGACCTCTTCTGAGTTTGACCTCAGAAAGGCTTCAGGAACACTTTAGAAAACATCCCTCTCTACCACGGAAAGGTTCACAACTATTGTTTTTCCCTTCTGACTCATCTTTGAATCAGTAAATTAAATATGTATAACTTGTGAAGATTTCATTTTTATTAAAGCACAGTGCTTTGCTGAGCAAAGTCAAGATGTAGAAGTATTCAGCTCTCCTCTTTCTCCCCTCTCAAAGGTTTTGTTTCCTTTGGTTGACAGGAGGGTTTTCAGAGAGCTGCTCCCTCTGCCTCTATGTACTTCTGGCTGTTCTCTGGAACATATAGAAGCCCAGACTGTTGAGCAGCATCTCCTCTCCTAGGGGGCTGTCAAGACTTGGGGACCCTGAGGCTGTCTCTCAAGTAAGTGTTGCTTGGCTCTTTGATTTCTGGGAAATTATGTCTTCCTGTCTTTGTTTTTCTCAGTTGTATTGTGACATGCTCTAGAAACCCTTTCCTGATGATCCTCCTCTCTGGAATGTTCTTCTCTTTCTCCTCCTCTCTAGTCTCCTGCTTCATCCCCACCCAACTCCTCCCCCCTCCCCCAGGGATGATGTAATTCATTACTCAAATAAAGCCTTTCTGTATGTATTCTTTTTTCCTCATGTGAGTGTGCTTACAGCTTGACTTCTTATCTTTTCATGGTCCCATTGCATAGTAGAATATGTCAGATTTGTTTGCCGATTTTTCCCATGTGTTACTCTTGCCACTAGATTAGAGGTTTCCTGAGGGCAAGGGATGATAGGCTTCAAAGCTAAGGAACACATATTTATTGATAATTATGGAGCACGTAATTTATTTTTGTCTTTTTGTATTTTACTCAGTATAAAATTTAGGGGGTCAATAAACTACTAAATTGTTTAAACAGATATAGTATTTGAGATGTAAAGATTTGATAATTTAGGTTGAATTCTAGTTCTTAACTTTCTGAATGTGTTTTTGTCCAAATCTGTTCTCCAGATATACATCAAGTGCCAACTAAATTCCAGGTGCTGTAGTAGGTACAGGTAGACCAAGAAAATCATCAGCATCCTTGTTTCCAATGGATAGTTACTCTCCTTTTAAGCAAGTCGTTTAACTTTGATAGCTCTTTCTTTACTAAGATGTCTGTCTTGGAAGACAAAAACTTTTGAAACTGAAAAATGCTGAATTACTCTTTGTTTTCCTTAACATATGGAGAGGATTTCACATCTGAAAAGCAATCTTTTCACCATGATAGGAGGCATTCTTCTCTTTGTTTACATCCCTGCTCTTTGAGGAAAGGGGTACCAATTGCATGACAATTGTGGGTACCTTCAGTAGGTGGGGGTGACCAGGGATGATCTCAGACCTTCTTCTTCATTCTTATTTCCAGGAGGCAAGTCAATGACTGATTTTTGGTTTCTCTGTTATTTTGAATTTCTCTTCTTCTTCAAACTGTTGATGCCACCACAAACTAAATCTTTATCAGCTTAATATTTTTATTCACTCAACAAATATTTATTGAGTTCTTAATATATTCACTGCCATAGACACTAGAATTTTGCAGCTAGCTAATTAAAATGAAAGGAAACAGAAACATGATACAATTTTCCCCTCATGAAATTCTCTAGTGTTAAGTTGGAAAATATACTAAATTTTGTGCAGATGAAGAGTCCTGGAAAAGGATAAAGCTGGGAAGGTGGATGGAGGGGCCCAGTGGTGAAGGCTGCCATTTTTGGTGGATAAGAAAGGAAATTAATCTTTGCGTAAGCACTTGAGATCCTAAGAAAACAGGTGCTGTGGACGTCTGGCAGAAGAACATTTCAAGGGGAGGCAGTGACTGCAGCAACATGTCTTGGGTGAAAATGAACAAGAGAGACAGGAATCAAGAGGTACAGGGCAGGGCCAGGCAAGGAGAAGCCTGAAGTCATGACTTTGGCTTCTGTTCCAAATGAGATGAACCTGGCTGGCGTGTTTTGAGGGGAAGAAAGACACTACTTAGCATACTTTAACAGAAGTTTTCTGGTTGCCTGTCCAACTCTAAAAGAGCAAGTAACAGAGGAAATCCACTGTTACAAGGTCACTGCAGTGGCCAGGAAAGAGATGACAGTAACCTATCCCACTTGGGAAAAGTGTCAGATGCTGCTTACATTTTGAAGATAGAGCCAAGAGGATGAAGTGTGAGAAAAGAAGCACATTCAAGAGTATTGAAAGATTTTTGGTATAAGACTGGAAAACGGGTTTGCTTCTTTGTGTGACACATGTGTTTGAGGCACTTGGGTTTAAGAGGTGTGTTGGAAATCTTATGAAGGCAGCTGTTTATAGGTGTGAAGTCCAAGGGTGGGTTGTAGCTGGGAGACAGACGTTCGGAACTCCTCAGCATACTGATGGTATTCAGCCCATCGAAACTGGATAAAACAAGAGTGTGAAAGTAGATGGAAGGATGAAAAAGTGTAGTAGCTGAGACTGCAGAGGAAAGAGAGGAACCGGCCTCTCAGGGTGGGAGAGAACCAGGCCCAAGCACCCCATAAAATACTTGATGGAGGCATATCAAGAGACAGATTGACTTTGTCACCTACTGTGGAGACATGTGAGAATTGTCATACATTCCTCCAGTAGAATCCTGGTATTTCCATATGTTTCCTAATATCCTTAGGTTAAACTTCTTAAAATAAGTTTTTTGGTGTCGAAATGATTTTCACTGGCTTGCACTGTCACAAGCTGAAACTCAAAGTGCCTACGTTTGCCACTGAAGATTGTACCTGCTGAAGGTGGTACCCGCCATCTGCAGTCAGTGCCCCAGTAGTTGGCTGGTGGCCTGGAGATGCCTGACCACCCATGTCCATTGGCAGTGGACATCTTCTGCATTGCCCGTGGCCTTCCTATGCTATCTTAGAGCCCCAACCCCTTCCTTCTCCACCCAGCGGAGCACCACTAACATGGCAGCCCTTGAGGTAGTGTACAGTCTCATGGTTTTCACCAGGCACATAATCAGATTCCCTTCTTCTTCAGGAGATTTTGAGTTATAAGAGTAGCAATCATGTTTTAAATCCCGTAGCATCTGTAGCTTCCTGAAAACCCAAGCCGTCAGGGTAGAGCATTCACTAAACCTTCCAGGAATGCTCAGAATCATTAGAAACTAGAATGGAACTGGGACCCTGACATCAGCTGTATGGCTGGTCCTTTGTTTGTGTGTGCTTTCTCTGTTCCCTTTTCTTCACATTTGTGGAATTCTTTCCCTACTGATGGAAATCACTGGAGATAAATAGTTAAACGTAGAACCGCTGGGACATGGGGTGGAGAGCTAGGAGTCCTGTGCTTTGCCATCTTTCCACCTTATTTTTCAAACATCTCCCTGCCCCAGGGCAGCCTCAGAGGCACTTCTGCAGAACCAGCTGTATAGATGAAGAGTTTGCTATGGGAGGGGAATTTACACGTGTAATAAAGAGAAAAACAAGGGATTAATTTCCAAATATTTCACTTTTTGGCACTGAAAATATAAACAAATAAATTGATTAGGCAATGACTAAGGAATAAAAGAGGAAGCAGAAGGTAAGTGACAAGAGGTGGTGCCATGCCTTCCATTCGTCATCTCCCTAAGGAGGGGCAATCACACCGCGCACTACATGGATGATGCTGGGGTTGATGAGTTCCATGTGGGACCTCAAGGTTAGGAGCAGAAGGTGAGATTCCTCCAAGGTCATGAGTGACCAGTGTGGCTTTTTTCTCCTGCAGGAGGATCCCTCTGGAATAGAAACAGAGTGAAGGGAAATAAGGAAATATGTTCAGAGGCTTATTTGGCATTTATACAACAAGAACTCTGACAGCTCTTTCTGTGCTTCTTTCTCCCTCTCACCCTACTCCCATTCCACCTTGGTCTCCCTTCCTTCTTTTCCTCTCTCCTCTCCTCTCCTCTCCTCTCCTCTCCTCTCCTCTCCTCTCCTCTCCTCTCCTCTCCTCTCCTCTCCTCTCCTCTCCTCTCCTCTCCTTTCCTCTCCTCTCTTCTTCTCTCTCCTCTCCTCTCCTTTCCTCTGTTCTCCTCTGTCTCCCTTTTCCTCTTTTCTTCCTCCCTTCCCTTCCATTCGCTTCTCTTCCCTTCCTCTTCTTCCTCCTCTTTCTCCCTCTCCTTGTCTCTCTCTTGCATTCATCCTCTCCCTCTCTCCACTCTTTCCTCTGTCTCTCACTACAAAGTCAGTGCAAGACAACTTTAGCTATGCTTTCAGCTGTAAACGAACCCTTCAGGAGGGACTCTTTCATAGTAAGATTGATTTCCATTGAAAACACATTTAAAAGCATATTTTATGAACTTCAAGCAAAATGGGTGGGGGCACCACACATCAACTATTTTCATAGTTAATTTTTCTCAGGCAGCAGAATTGGTGCATTCCTTATGTGGTGTGGGGGAAATTTCCAGCTAGTGTCACTTAGTAGTGTTAAATGGAACCAGGCTAGAAATGTTGTTTTGGGAAGATCTTTGCAGAACATTTTATGACATACTACATTTCTTTCTAGCCCGATTTGGAAATGCTGCAGACTATTAAAAATTAAGTGAAATGCCTTCTTGAATGGAATTCAAAATATATCCTTTCTGGGAGCAGCTTAAGTGCTAATTATAAGAAGTTCTAGAGTCTAAATTCTCTATATTACAGAAACTAAATATTCAGGTTCATGGCAAAAATAATTATATCTTTTATGTGTGGGATGCTTTTCAGCTCCCTAACTTGCTTTTACGTGTTGTGCCACATTTAATTATCATAACAATCTTGAACTGCAGTGATAGTGTCCAAACTTTAAATATGAAAAACTTAATCATAGAACTTATTCAATGTGATACACAAATATACATGTGTTGGGGAACATTTCTTATTATACTCTTATATTATTATGTATTATAACCCAGGATAATTTTTTTTAGGTAGAAATTTTTGAGGTCTTAAAAACTTAGTGTTTTTAACGTCTATGACTGAACCAGTAGACTCTATAGATGACTTTCTGGATTACACAGTAATACATAGCTAACAGAGCACATTTACCAGCAGTAACCTGTTTCATTCTTACAACAGTGCCAGGAAGCCATGGTCAGATATCCTTGCATGGATTTCATAGATGAGCTGGAAGAAGTTGCATGGTCATTGACTAAAGGAGAAGAGGCATAAACTTAGTTTTAGACATCAATCCCAGAGACCCTCTTTGTACATTATTTGGCATATGGTAAATGTTTAATACCAGTTGTGTTTTGTTACTACTTTTATTCTTATTTGCTACATCATACAGATGTGTGCATATTCTTCTTGTCCAACTGGGCTGATGTCTGCAAATCCATGTCATGAGCCCATTCTTTAGCCCTCCTGAGAAGTCCCACAGAGGCAAACGATTACACATGAGCCTGACTGAGGGTCTGGATCTGAGAGAGCCAGCTATTGAACAGTTAGCTAGGAAACTCTGCAAGCAGAAATGGACTTAATTGTCCAGATATCACCTTATGCCTCTTAACCAAGACAGTCTTTAGTATTTGCTAAGTTTCTCAAGGATGAGGGGCTGTGGATCACGTGCTACAATGAGCATTAGTAACCACTGAGGCTTTTGGGTGCTATGAAATGGAAGTCACCATGATGGACTGAGAATCTCAGACAACCACTGAACTGAGGATTTTGGAAATCACTCCTGATTGTACTTTTAGGATACACTAGCATGTCCTTTCTGATTCAGAACTTTTTGAACCTAAATAGAAGCTCATTAATTATGATGTATTGTGTGTTTGCAGTGCCCTGTGGTAGGTGCATTATATTGGGGAAGACTGAAGAGCATTTCAGAGAGGGTTTCAGTCACTCTGACTATCCTGGTGTAAATCTTATGTCTCCTTTCACTCTTAAATGTGTCTCAGAAAAAAAAAATCATTGGATAGATGAATATACACACGCTTAGCAAACAATAATAGATCATAAGGGATCAGTATATATGTTGATAGATAAAAGTTCTTTCAACACTTGTATGTTTGAAAGTTTTCATAATAAAATATTGGGGAAAATGTATTTTGGTTTTAGTGAGGAATTACGTGATAATCTCTTATGTATGATTCAGCTTAGTACTTAAGGCACCCTGGCATGTTGGACATAATTTGTTCTCACATTTCACAGGTGGCAAAGCTGAAATGGCCTTTAAAAGCACCCTTGTCAACACAAACCACACCCAGCAGGGCACCCCCAGAACTTCTGCAGCTAGAAAGCACACAGTCCTTTTCCCCTACATTTGGGTTACCACAGTGGCCACAGTAAACATCTTTTCTGGTAACAGCCATTTAAGTTCCATGGAATTAGCGTTTCCCAGAATATATTTTAAGAAACATTGTTGTAGAACAGAGCTGGAGAGAAAGGAATTCACATTTATTTATTTGCTTTTCTTTTTCTTACTGCTGATGGCCACCTTCTATCAATTAACTTTCTGTTAAACAATTCAGGTATCTGCGTTTACTCTGCACCATGGCGTTGTGCATAGATATGAAGTGTGATAGAAGCATATAGTGAATGTTAGTGTGAAAATCAAGTAGAACAGCGATTGCCTTGGATTAAGACTTATCCAGATATTAATTTATTCCCTTCAGTTCTGGGAATGTTGTGCTGTGAACCGAGTGGATAAATAGCTCTTGAAGGATATGCTTTGCTCACAGGATCAGACAGCACATTAATAAATGTGTATTTTAGTATATATCAGGTAGTAGAATTATAAAAATTGCCAAGGTTGGGCTAGGTTGTGGCGAGGTAAAAAAACAAAAATCTCAGTATCTGTGGTTTAACTTAAAAAATTGTATTTATCATGTATGCTATATTTTCAAAGCAGATTAACAGAGAGCACTTGAAATTCGGTAAGGAGGGAATTCAAGACAGGGGTTTCTTCTTGACCCAGGTCCCATGGTCATCAAGAGAATCATGGCCCCACTTAGCTTTTAAAGATGGGAGACAGGTAGTACATCTCACTGGCAAAATGCAAGTCATGCTTTTATGCTGACATGAAGGAGGGATGCACAGTACCGCTGTGGGGAAGGCCTGTAGGATAATCCCAGGGCTGCACCCAGCGGCAGGGGCCTGGAGGAGACAGAATGCAGGGTGCCAGGGAGTGCCCAGAGAGAGTGCTTCTCAGTGAGGTGCCCAGAGTGAACAGCACAGACACAGTGAGACTCAAGTAGACTTAATAGAAATAGGAGAGCCGGTCTTATAGCTGTTTTCTAGTGCAAGAAGATAGCTCAAGACTCCAAAGCAGCTATAGGGCTGACACGTCTGAGCAATAGTGAGAAGGTCTGGGTGAGGAAAATGAAGGAGAAAGGGAGGGAGAAGGTCAGAGAGCTGGCCCCATCAGTTAAAACCCATCATCATGGAGACCTAGGGGTGGAGCTGAGACTGGCAGGCTTTGGGTGTCTTGAGAGGAGAGAGAGCTTCTGATGGATTTATTAGTTAAAAGGGCCTCTGGCTGCTATGAGGGAGAGCGGGCTTCAGCTGGCACCGTGCAGACCTGGTGCTGGTGCCACAGAGTGGGAGGTGGAAAGCCCCAAAGGGCAAGGATGGAGAAGTTTTGGAAAGTGGAGCAAAGAAGATTGATGCGCAGACCCCAGATATCCGGAGAGATGGAGGGAGCCCAGGGAATCTGAGATTTATAGCTGGGTCACTGTGAGGAGAGCGTGGAGCTGAGGAGACAGGAATTTTGAGCTGAGCCCTTATGAAATGTATCATAGGTACTATGGTTATTTAATTTGTAAGCAGCTCTGTAAGAACATCTTGCCAGTCTCATCTGAAAAACAGTCAGTTGTCAGGTTAAGTGGCTTATACCTGGACCTGGTTTTGGAGCGTTTGGTTCCCGTCTCTAGAAGAGAGAAGATACTGTGAAAATTGAAAGCATCCTTATTTCTATTCTGGTTTGGGGACTGACTTAGATTTTGATATTGTACAGGTTAAATTGCTTTAGTGATGAGTAAAATTCTCAACGCACAGCTTTTAAAGAGGTTGTGTAAAACCAGTGCGGAATCTGAAGCTCTTATTAGATTATCAGTGTAGAATTATTGCAGGCACTGCTGCTGTGCATCAAGGGTAAAAGTTATAGCTAAACTTGGCCAGGCACACCTGCATGGCAGGTCAGATAGAATGTTCCAGAATGAGCTGGAGACTCAGTTTAACACTGTATGCAATATTCAGGGAACACAGTAGAGACATCAGTAGATACTGAGGTGCTATATAGAAAGTTATATGTGTTATATTATGTATCACTATGTATACCAGAAAGAAACACACAAATGTATGAAACAATGCAACAAAGCAATTAATATAGTATATATTTATATTATAAATGTAGATTCTATAATGCACTAATGTAGAAATAAGAACATATACATGATCCTATGTTTTATATTTATACATAATTGTTTTAATTATAGTACATACTATAATTGCACACATTATTAGTACATATTACATTGCTTATATAATAAATATAATCCATTATAATGTGTAACTTAGTGGTTAGGTTCAATGTGGACCTCATGTGGAAACATTATTCAGTTCCCAATCAATTTGGTTTGTAACCAGACTTGGGGAAAAAACTAAGTTTATGAACTGAGGTACCACTGTATGTTATAGAATGTTATGATACAGTATCTAACAACCTCATACAGCATATAATACATCAAATATAATATATTCTATATTATTTAGAAAGTGTATATTCATTTATATATTGTGATGGGTAGGTATTTATACTCATACGCCAGCATGTGACATTTGTTGTATGTAGATAACTATATAACACTGTTACACATGAAACATGCTATATATTTGTTGTTGATAATGTTACATAATGCGGCCCCAGCATTTTAAGCCTGTCACATAGTGTGTTTGTGGCCGTAGGATGCAGTGTCTAGTGTATCTCTCTCTCTGTGCGAAGAGGTCCTGCTCTCCCAGAGCTGCTCACCCTCCCGCTCCTCCAACCCTCTCCTCCTGCTTCTCCTCTCTGTGTCTCCTAACTTTTCACTTTTGTTCACCACTTAGTATACTCACCTACTCTCCTGTTTTTCTCTAAAACACATTTCCTCCTATTGATTTCAGTATAGTCCTGCCCACTCTTCCGAGGGGGTCTCCCTTCTCAAAGATTCTCCCCAAAGTGTCTTCCTCAAGGAGGGGCTGTGTGTCTGTACCCACAGTACCTTTGATGTCCTCAGCAGTTAGCTTCGCACATTGGGATTAGCAGATTATTTTCTATTTCCTGACCCTGCTTTCTCTTTTCTGTCTTCCCCTTTAGTGTGTGAGCTTTGGAGGCCAACTTATTCTTATGGGTTCTTATCTCAGGTACCTGGGCACACAGAGGGAGCCCTATGTGATCACCAAATCAAAGCAATCTAAGTAAAACCCTCGCTGAGGATGCCTGCAGAGATGAAAGCCTTGCACAGGAAGAGCACATGAGTTTCATCCTCTATGTGAAAACAAGTCTCTTGCTAGGTGGTCCTGAAATGCTACCTAGGTGGCAGAGCCAGGGGTGTTAATAGGTGTGCTCCAGGAAGCAAAAGTGCTGATAGGAAGTGGTTGAGGTCCCTGGCTTGAATATTGGGCTAAAATCATGCAACTCCAAGGACATCTGTAGAAGGTTACTTGCTGATTTAAGCTCACTGTCGACTTACTATATACGCAGTTGCTGCGGTAATTCAGTGGACGACCTATTGCTAATTTCATTGCCGAGCAGATTTTCTGCTTGACCTGTAATCTCTTGAGAGGGAGTATTGCTGAAGTAAACATGGGCTGAACTGATGCTTTACGTCCAAGGTCTTGAACAGTGGCAGGTGCTTGTGGAAACATAATTTAGTATTGTTTCCCGTCTTCCCTTTGATTTTGGATACCATTTCCAAGAGTTCATGGGAAACACTGAGATTTATCTGCAATGATTTTAATGTTTTTTCTGACCTACAAGAATGTAAAATGAGGCAAAGAGCCAGAAAGACAGGCGATTTTCAAAATTACAGCAACCTTTCTTTGTGTTACTGTAGTTATTATTTCCTTTACAAAAAAGTTACCTTCACAAAATCCAATTATATTAACTACTGTTTTATCAGACACCTCAGTGTCAGGCACTGTGCCTTGTGTGTGTACTCAAAGGTATGCAACTCTGCATAAAAATTCCATCAGTATATTCAATCAGTGTAAGGTTGTTAGCTACTCTACATTAGCAAAATCTCCTTTATTCTGAGACTGTGTCCTCTTCATTAGTCTATGTTGGTGTTAAAATTCTTTTTATTTTAAAAATTGGTGGGGATAAAAGGTAAATGTGTTTGTTTTTGTAGAACTAGGTTTCCAACCAAGGGTCTTTCCACTGAGATCCATCTCCAGCCCTTTTATATTTTTAAGTTTTGAGACAAGGTTGAGTGAAGGTTGCTAAGTTGCCCAGGCTGAGCTCAAACTTGGGATCCTCTTGCCTCAGCCTCCCTCGCCCCCATATTGCTGGGATTACAGGTGTGCACCACTATGCTTGGCTAAGAGAACGGGAATGGGTGCACCTCTGTCTCCTGTCCCCACCCTCACCCCCCCACCCCCGCCTGCAGGGTCCTTCCTCTCAGCACCCATGTCCCCAGCATTGTGTTTAGTCTGATGTAATCACGAAAATAGAACAATGTGGCTAAAGAACAATTCCAGTGTGCTGTGAAGCTGGGGAGCCTTATACATTCCCCTCGCTTTTTTCTTTATTAACCAGAAGGAGCTAACATATTGGATTCACATTCTGGGGAATTATTTCTGGCATTTTTCCTTTCTTTTTAATTCTTTTTTTTTTTTTTTTTTTTTTTTTTTTTGAGTACATGTTTGCAGTATGCAATGACTGCGTTTGTTGCAGGGAACTGGAGCAGGAAGGCGACATCTTAATTCTTTTTATTCCTGTTCCCATCCCTCCTCTATCCCCTCTCTCTCTCGCAAGATCCTCTTTCTGTTTGCCAAAGATATTTCTCCATGTTTTCTGTTATTTATCTTTCCTTTCGCTTTTTAAACTAGACTTCCGGTTTCTCCTGTGAGAGGAGCCGTGCGGTGCTCGAGTTCCTGTGTCCGGGAAACTTGGTGCAGGCCTGGTCCCCAGGTGTCTCCTTTTCTCTAAACGTGACTCAGGGACAGTGAGCACCGCATCCCAGGCCATCCCGGAGGAGACATCTGCTTGCTCCTCTCCAGACCTTGGTCCTTGCCTGTCTTTCCATGTCTTTGGGGCCAGAGCGCCAGAATGCATATAAACATTTTCTGAGCATCAATTATGAAATGACATGGATGGCTTCTCATATCTTATACCTTCCCCTGGCAGCTAAATAGAAAATTGGTTCTTTATTATGATAGCCTCTTCATGGGGAAGATAATTAAAAATGTCACTAAAGACACAGTGTATGAAGGCCCATCATGCTCAGAAGGTCGTGGCTGGAAGTCCAGGGTGGCCCCTAGGCCTCCATCCCAGACCTCTGTAGGGACACTGGTGTGGCTGTGGGGTCACCCGTAGAGAAAGGGCTGATACCAACAGCTCCATGAAGGAAACCCTGCTCTGTGTGAACTGTTAAAGAAAATGCTTTGAAAAACAATCACTGTGTGTATTTAGGCGGAAACTTTAGCATGGTCTCTTCCCAGACTCTTTATGTACAAAAATTATTCGTCAACCCTGGTTTCGTTGTTTTCCAACCCATTACAAAAACTTCACTGCACTTTTGAATTTGGGATGTGTTCCCAAGCTCCTTATTCTTGTAGGGGAAGTCATGTAAGGGATTATTTTAGTTTGAGGAGGAAGGATCTAATTCAGCATGGTGATATTTCGATTGCTTATGTATGTTAGAGCAGTGTGGTTCAAACCTTTTTGGTTCTAGGGGCCTTTCATATTTTTAAGAATTACAAAGGAGCCCAAAGAGCTTTTGTTATGTGGATCTTAAGTATTGGCAATTGAAACTTAGAAATTGAAACTTAGAAATTTTAAAAAATGCATGTGTCAGTTTAAAATTATTAAACTCATCATATGTTGGTACCTTTTAAACACGAAATACAGGGATATTTTCCAAAATAAAAATTTTAGGGAGGAGAGCAGCACTGCTTTAGAGTCTTCTAATTTTTCCTACTTTTTGGCAGAGTAGACGACAGTTGGGGTGTCCTAGCAGCCCCCTACTTCAGTTCATTGTGCTCTCTGGACTTGATGCCATTCCAGGGAGACGGGGCATCCCAGAGAGGTGGAGAGGGTCCCCGATGGCCTGCTCAAGTTTCTGAAGCTACCCTTGCCCAGGAGCTGGTGTTATCTTTAAACTCTGCTCCTCCTGGCTTACATTCTTGGCCCACGGTGTGTGAGCTGGGTTTCAGTATTTGACCTACCGAATTGGGTGGGGGCATTCAACAAAGCTGGCAAAGTGGTTCAGTGTATACGAAAGCCCACTGGACTGCTGTGGGTGATGCCTCTTATCACAGGTAATTTTGCAACTCTGTCCAGTGGTCATCTGGAAAATATTAGCTCGCTGTGCTATGCGGGGCGGGCTGAGTCATCTCATGACACAGCATAAACAACTGCTGCTATGAACATTTCCGCTTCCTTCAAAAGAAATGTCTTTTTTAAAGTTCTTGGGAGGCTGTCAAGCTCTCAGTGGCGGATACAACTTCTCTAAAATTCTAATATTTGCTTGCAAGCTGAAATGTTTTAAATTGCCAGTAAGTGCTCCTGGGTTGTTTTCCTTGAACTTTCAGGCTGGTTTTATTCATTTTTGAGAAAATTTCCACCAGATGTTCAACCCTGGATAAAGACAGTTTGTCAGTCATTCTTTCAGATAAAAATGATGCTCCATGATTTTAGAAAAAGCAGCAGTGTAAGTCACAAGAATGCTTTTCTTGAGACAACTTTGATCCTTAGCAGGAGGGCTTTATGCATGTTTACTGGCTACCACTGAGAATATTAAAAAGTGTAAGTAAGCAATGAATATCGGTACGTTTCACTGCTTCAACAAGGTCATTATTAAATGAAACTGGCTTTTGTTGTGAAACCCAGTTCCATCTCATGTTTTTAAATGAAACATACATATATTTTCCAAGATAAAAATATCCAGAGGAGAGCAGTTCCATTTCACATCCTTCTAAAACTCTCCTTAGTGGCTGGCGTCCTAGGAGACAGCCGGGCTCTCAGTGCCTCTGCGCTCGGTGGCCCACCCTGGTTTCCGCTGCATGGTAGAGAGCAGATGTGACATCACACAGGCAGGAAAGGGCTCCTGTTTTCCGCTGCATGGCAAATACAGTTTTTGGTGAAAGTATGGCAGTGTTACTCACCATTGCTTTTGCACCATCAGTGTAGATGCTGACACAATGAGAGTGTAACACTGTCATGTGATCACAAAAACCTTTTTGCCATTTTGCATGGAAAGTTCTGGTGATTCTCAGGCTGTACTTGGAGAAGTTCCCTGCCTGAGGCTGAAGTCTTTGGTATCCACCTGCCTTGTGGTACATGTCTGTCTTCAACAGCACTCTTCACAGGTCTATCCTGGGGCGATTTTTGCCTTCAAAATCATCAGCCATGAGCATCCCTCTATTCCTGGCTTTTCACATATTTCCCGTGATCCCATCCCCAGGGAGTCAACTCTCCAAGAAGTCTCTGGAAGCCAGACATGAGATTGCATGTCATGTCTTTCTTTTGGGGTGCTGTGTTCATCTCTGAAAAATACTCGGTATGTTGGGTTATGAAGCTAAATGTTTGTTAATATTTTTAACACTAGGAATGAGTCTCTAGTGAAAAAAAGTCCAATGTCAGGGACAAAGTATAATTTTCAACAAGCTAAAAGTGCGATTCTTCAACAAATCTATAGTGAACATGCACAAAAGATTTATTTACCTCATTAATAAAGGAAGTAGCACAATGGTAGCCCTAGTTCAAAGGAGAAAAATTACATCTATATATCGTTACTAGAAAAAGAAGGCTAAAATAAAGTTACAAAATTAGATTAAAAACTGATTCATTCCCTACAGCATAATAAAATCTTAATCTTTGGAGTTACATTTCTTACTGTACAGAAATAATTTGCAGTTCATCCATGTTCTACAAGTTAAGATCTAGTAGGACTCTGTCCAACTGTATATTTATATGGATTTTAATCAGGACAATTAAAAAGACAAACAGTCAACTTAACTTAAAGCAAAAATTGACCTTCTTGTGGGCTTTGAAAGGGAATTGCCGTTACTTTCCGATTCTAGCATTGGGTTCATTTTTCCTAATTTGGTAATAAAGCAGCAGAGACATTTGAAGGGAGATCTTCCTAGGCTCTTAAGAGAATATTTATTAAATATTTATTGAACCCCTATTTTGTACTTTATGGAAAGAGATTTATATGGTGCTTTATTTTCCTTGAGCAACAACCTCATGAAGCAAATAGTTTTATTTTCTGTTTTGCAGAGGAGGGAACAAGAAAAGGGATGTAATAATTCACATAATGTAATAATTTGCATACACAACTAGTGAGGCATAGAACAAAGATTCAGCTATTCCAGAGCACTCTTGACCAGCACAGTTTACTGCTACCTGATTACTTACACTTGCTGGTTCTCACCAGAGGAGAGATTTCTGCAAAAGTCATTCTTTTGTTTCTGGAAAAAAACAAAAACTGGGATCATTTATTTTATAATTATAATATTGTTTTTGGATTTAAAAATATTATAAAATCACTACAATTCTTCAAAATGTCACCACCCAGACACTAACACAGTCCCTGTCTTGATACATTTTCTTGCGATTTTTTAAATACCTGAGTTTATGTGTTACAAATTGTACTATGATCTAAAGAAAATACCATTTTCTTTATAGCATGAATAAACCATAGTGCATTTGTTAGATTTTCGCCAATGGGTTATTTGCTATTCAATAGTATAAATAATGTGATGAGCATCTCTTAAGAAAAGCACTGTTTGGTTATCCTTTCAATTTGGAATGGATGCTGTCATTATCTGCAGTTTTTCGTTGAGAAAGGCATCATCTGACCTAGGAGGGCAGTTCAGGGATGAGTCCTTAGAAAATGAAACCTTGAGTTTTCAGCCCCTGAAGGAGCAGGAACCCGGGTTTAGAGTCTTCTCTTCCCTTTATCTTTCTAGGTGTCAGAAAGAGAGGCCACGGAACAGTCTGATGCTCCCTTTATATCTACACACGCATTTAAAGTCACATATGATTATGTCGTGGTGGACCTTGATTTCGTAGGCAAAGCACCGTTCTCTGCCTCCTCACCCTGGGTATCTCTGCTTCAGTTTTGCTTTTCTGAGGCAGTAAAACTTAACTTGCAAGATGGTGCTTCATAAATATTTGCACCATATGCTGCCCCTTGCAATCTGCAGGTGTGTTTTATTAGATTATTAGTTCTTGTGAACAGACACACAACCTCTGTCTGTCCAGTGCTGCAAAACTCTTTTTTTGAGAAGCACGGTTTGTTTGTTTATTAGATCAAAAAGGAAAAATTGTCTCCAGTTTTGACATATACAGCATATGGACTCACACGGCACCACCAGGCAAACAGCTCGACCACAGCTGTTGACGCGCTAAATTCCACTGAGTGCTCCAGACTGGAGGGGCGCTCCAATCCTCTTTAGTGCCCATGAGATGTTAAAGGGGTTAACCTTGAGAGCATGCTTGCAAAATTTGTGTATTTTATTCTCAGGCAATGGAAGGCAGAGATGGTCTGAATGTTGACTCTAACACGCTCATTAACAGTCTGTGTTCTTGTGCCAAGAACTGCTGATAACCTTGGAAAATGTGGTTTCAAACATTAGGGTCATCTTCTGAAATTATATTCCATATCCTTTGCTATTTTGACTTCTCTTTCATAGTTTATTTTTTCAACATTATTTCCCTAGCATTATTAGAGGATCATTGAGAAAAGTAAACAGGAATATTTTTGGAAAGAACTCATATATGTGCTTTGAAAGAACTATTGAGGTCAGAAAGGGTCTTTTAACAGTATGGATATACACAGTCTTGCACTTATTAAAAGCACAAAACAAGACCCATTATCTTCAACAACAATTTATTTTTCCAACTACTCCTCAACACAAATGTTCATTATTTAAGAAAAATGCCTTTTGTGCAGAAGCAATAGAAAGTTTGACACAATTAGTGGCAAACTCTACCATCCATCCTCAAGGGACTTATGTAATCCACAGAAGTATTTCCAGCTGTTTATGGCATTTTATATCAGGCCAAGTGTGAAAGAAATTTTATATTTTGTTCCTGGGAGCTATAGGAGACAGAAAAAAGTCACATAAATACTTCTCAGCATACTTCTGAAGCTGCTGTCAGAATCAATGGAGAAAGGAACAATGTTCTGACTCTGGGAAATAGCAAATTGCTAGTGATACTGATGCATGTCCACACTAACTAGAACCTCTCATGGTAAAGGCAAGAGAGCTGCTGCCCAAGAGGCAGCGGAAGCTTCACCGAGTCCTGAAGGGCTTACTGGGCTGTGGGAAGAAGTACTGGGAAGTTAGAAAGCCAGACCAGAAACAGTAAAGGACAGGTGCTCCAGTGGTTTGGAGCCCTGGGTCTTAGCCCTGCATATAAAAAATCAAGTCACAAAACCAAAACAAAGTGAGGGATTCTCCTGGGTATTAACCCTAGCATTTGACCTGGGCTGCATGGACTCTGGTTCTCTCAAAGCCAGAATATAAAAGTTGCCTAAAGAACTCAGAGTATCATAAGGGACGACATAACCCCAACAGAAGTGTTTGCTTCCCAAAAGAGAAACCATACTCCAAAGAGCAGAAGTTTGTGGTTGAATCTTCCATGTTTTCATCTTAGCAGACAAACTCAGGCTCTGGTGAATGAAGATTCCCTTAAAAAATGTCTCTAATTTGTGACTGACCTGACGTGGCAATATTTGGTTTGTGGGGTCAGGCCTTGGGTGCCGTAGACGGCACAAAAAGAGTGAGTGATGGAATTTGCCCTTTGCCAGCACTTGGGTTCTCCCTCTGCGGTGATTCCTGTCCTTCTATGGACTGGGCCTCCATTGGGTCACAGTCCTGAAGGAGCTCTTTGCTCTGCACAGAGAAAGGAGGAGACCAAGGGTCAGTGCCAGCTCTGTCACTTTCTAACTGGCTGTCTTCTTGCAGCATGAGGAGTTCAGAGGAGATGTCTTCCTTGGTCCTTCTGGATCTGACTTCTCCTGAGAGCCGCAGGATCCATTCTGAGTTTCATTCCCCCTTCCCACTTGCCATTCTGTTACCGAGACCCCGGGATCACACCCTGGCTCTGTAGGTAGCAGGGTTCACCCACAAAAGTCACTCCCCCTAGGCTTCAGAGACTTCTCAGGACATGGCACTCATCCTCCTACCTAACAGGAGTGCTACCTAACAGGATGATGAAAAGATATAATGTAAATGTAACCAGTAAGTGTCACGGTTCACTATAGGACCAATTTTAACATAGCATAATATATAATATAATATATGTTCTAGGTAACATCACAGTGGCCACCCATGGAATTAGGGTTCAAGGATGCACAATGACCCTCTGCGGGCTGGTGAGCCTGAGGACCCAGTCGAATGTCCAAGGCCTGGAGTTCCACTGTAGTCCAGTGAGTTTGTGCCAGAACGGTGAAGAGTGGGCACTGGGTACTGGAAAGAAAGAGAGAGGAAGATGCAAAGATCCCTGCACAGAGGGATCTCCAAGAAGCAAAAACACAGACTTCCTGCTTCTTTCCTTTTTCATTCCTCCAGCCTGTAAGACTATTGGTTGGTGCTGCCCATATCTGGAATGGGTCTTCCCCCTCGATTGGCTGGCTGACCTATGAATCACCCACCAACACAGCCAGAACTGTGGCCCACCAATCCGCTAGGCAGTTGACACTGGAATTAAGTAACGTGTTGCCTGTAATTGTTAAGAGAGAAAGAGTGTCAGGCATTCAGCACAGTGTCTGGAATTTGAAAAATGTTTAGTAACACTGTTTTGTTAATCCTGTCATCTGAAGGAAGGCAAAGATTTATTTCCACACTTTGAGGCAGGTATTGTAGTTTGAAGAAGAAATAGTTTTCTTTTCTCTTCTGGAGGCCTCTAAAGGTGGAGTTTCTACTCCCTCACCTTTTCCCTTCCTAGGGCAAAAAGTCATCCTCCGGACAGTCCTTTGCTGTCCAGGCTTTCACCTGGGCACAGGGCACCGTGCCCTTCAATAGCTCCTTTTCCTGTTTGCCCTCTGTGTGCCCTCAGGCAGTGAGCAGACAGACGCCTGGAGGTCTGTGCTGTGCAGCGGAGCTCCTGCAGCCGCTCCTGGCTGCCTCAGCTCTGGCTCAGGCTAAGCAGGCCCTGTGGCTCCCAGGAATGCAGAACCCTGTGTGGGAGGTCTTCTGGCCTCTCCTGGCTGCAGTAGCAGAGCCCACAGCCTAGGCACTTACTCCATACCAGGTGATCTTTTTACCCTTCTGGAGGTGATGTTCAAGGTCCAGGTGCAGACCAGGTTGGTTTTGGGATAGCCTCGCATGCTGGCTTCTCCTTGTGTCCATGTGGTAAAAGGAGACACCTGGTGCCTGTACCTCTTCTCATGAGAACATCCATCTCATGAGACTGAAGTCTCCCCCTCTGGCCTCAGTGGCCCTCAATTTCCTTCCTGAGGTTGTGCCCAAACAGAGTCACCTCATGGATTCAGGATTTCAAAAAATGCCTCAAAAGGAACATGATTTAGTTCCTGACTCACTGAAAGAAACAACTCTTTCAGGAAGATACCCAGAGCGGGAATGGCTGGGTCAAATTGAATTTCTATTTTCCATTTTTTTGGGAATTTCCACTCCAATTTCCATAGTAGCTGCACTAGTTCACTTTCCCGGCAACATGATAGAAAGTTTCCTTTCACCCATATCTTCCCCAACATTTGTTATCATTCAACTTTTTGATGATAGCCCTTCTTCCTGGGATAAGAAGGAATCTCGGTATCTATACACAGCAGAGTACTGCTCTGCTCTGACGGAAGATCGGTTTGAACCAGTTATAGGAAAACAGAAGCACCTTGGTATTTCATGTGAAGCGGAATAAATAAGACACACAAGTTTAAATATCACATGATTTCTCTTATGTGAAAAATCCAAAGTACGAGTAAATAGTAGCAAAATAGAAGAGACAGTAGGAAACCGGGAGAGAGATCTTTACAAAGGGAAGGAGACAAAGAGCTAGGAGAGGGAGGGAGAAGGGGAACAGAATGTAAAAAGAATTCAGACGGGTGGTGCACGTGTACCAGCAGCCCGTGGTAGACAGGATCAACGTGACTGTGAGCATGCACGAGTGAAAAAAGAAACAGCCGTTTGATGCAGATCTAGTAGGCATATTCCGCACCACTGTGATCTCAAAATTCAGTGGAAACCTGCAGATCCATCTCACCCTCCTCAGAAGCATTTGCTGTTACGCCTCTGACGTCCTCATCTGCCCTTCCCACGTGCACTTATTACCCTGCCTTCCCGTCACTCTCCATTCACATTATTAATTTTCCTTGCATCTATGCCTGGTCTGCTGGACTGTCTAACCTAATCCCTAGGCCCTGTGAGCACTGTACTTTTACCCTTTGACTTTGGTTACCCACTGCCCAGCATGATGATTGCCACACAGAATGTGTCCCCAGACACATGGCCTTTTCCTTGAACTCAAGCATAGTTCTGCCTCAGGGCTTTGGCACCTGATTGTCTTTGCTCAAAACACTCTTTCTGTAGATGTCTGGAAGATCAACATATTTTTCATAAATCTCCACTGCTTCTTCTCCAAGGCCTTTCTCATTACAATATTTCAAACTCTCCTTTGTCTTCCCTAATAGTATTTTCCACATAAAACTTTCTGATAGTTAACACTGTTAAAGTTTATGATTGCTTTTCTGCTGCTTTAGAAATTCAGGCTGAAGAAGGCAGGATATCTGTCTATTTTATTCGTTGCTATACATTTTCTAAATACAGAACCTGGGATATAGAACTTACTGGAAATTATATACGGAATGAATGGGCAGTCACTTGACTAAATAAAGCAGTGGAAACTGTTTTAAGGCTTGACTCTCGGAGAAAGGGATACCTTGGATAAAGTAAAAACAGGAGATACATGCATTGTGTTTCCAGGAATGTGCCTACTTTCTTGGATCCTCTCAGGGGCTCCACAGGTCCTGAGGGGACTTTTCCTCAAGCTGGAGACAGCTCTCTGTCTTGTACTTTCCTGTTACAGTGATCTTACCCCATACAAGCGTCCGTACCCTCAGATTTCCTGTGATCTCCCCGTGGGCAGGGACCAGGGTGGCTGGGACAGAGACGTAGCTCATTCCAGACTTGCACAGTGAACACCAAGCTTAGTACAAGGAAGAAAGATCTTCCAAGGCATCCTTACCTCAAATAATGTATTTTCCTAGCTTAAATTCAAGATTATATGAGTCCATTCTCTGCCACATTTAGGAGGATTTATGAGGTGATTCTTTCACCTGAAATTCATGTGTTGTAAGGTTACATGTACAAGCAAAATGCCAGAAACAAACAAACAAAACAACAACAACAAAACCCCAGAATACTTACTAGTATAAACTGTAGAGTTTTCCAGTGAATTAGTTTGAGTGTAAAACACTAAGAACAACAACAACCACCACAACAAAAAAATCCATTATAATAAAAAAAATATTTCTAATTTTAACCTTGTTCCAGGCACCAATTTGTGTAATAAACACAAAGAGAGGTAGTATTAGCTCCACACCTGAGAAGGCTGATGTTCTGGGAGATCTCGTGGCTCATGTGAGATTGTAGGCCTACTGAATGACACAGACTTGGTTCTAGTCTAGGTCTCTTTGGGCCCAAAGCCCAACTTTATCAGTGTTACTGGAAGCATTGTCTTGCTTGTATGTTATGTGTAATCTGTTGCATAAGAGAAGTTATTTGATTCAATGAAACTATGAAATGTGTCTTGAAATCTTGGAGGGATAATATATTAAGTCCTTACCAAACAAAACACAAGGGGCCAGAAGTTGTTTCAGAATTCCAGTCACCACTGTATTGTGTGTGTGACCTCCTCAATAGAGACAAAATCTAAGAGCAGTAGACTGGAAAATATCTTTATAAGGTTCTTTCCTTTTTCTTTTTTAAAAGTCCTTTTCAATGTCTGCATTTTAGACAAAATGACAGAACTGAGGGTTGAGGGGTGAAGTGATTTTCACATGGTCATCAGATAAGGATGGTTTACGTAATATGTAATACATAGCAAAGCTGGTCCTGGGTGTTCAGTTGAAAGACAGAAAGGAGAATCAGTGGTTGCTTGAAATAAACAGAGTTGAAATGATTATCAATCTTGCTTTAAAAAATTTTCATGATTAGGTCTACCGCTTGAGTTTAGCTGATTTTGCTATAATTTAGTAGGGGTGGAAATGTACATTTTTAGCCTCAGTCTACACATTTGATATTTTTTTAAATGATAAAAAATAAAGATTTATTTGATCATAGCTCATGTTAGGGTGGTGTATGAGCTGGTCCTCAAAGTGGGAAGGCTTTTTAAAGAAAGATGTACTTCACCACCATATAACCTGACTTAATAGTAGTTACCATAGTGTCTGTCTTTTTCCTTGAAATATTTGGATAAAACTTCATATACTCTAGCTTCAAATATTTTCATATCAAGAAGCCCAGAATAAAGCCTTTCTAATTAATGAGTGAAAACTTTATAAGGTTTCTAGGTTGCTGAAACAGTCATGCTCTGACCTCTATTGTTATATTGTTATGTCCTGTTTTATCTCAATCTCCCCCTTATTGTTTTAAAAAAAAATATTTAGTCATTTCTTATGTTTGTCTTAATTAAAGAAAAAATTTAAAAAATTAGGATATACAAATAGTAACTCTTTATGATTTCCTATTAACTTGTTTTGAAGTCCTATAGTACTCCCACAATCTTGTTTTGATTGATTAGACTCTGTTCCATTCTATATGATAGTATAAAGTTTGAAGACATAGGCAACTACTTTGAAGGCAATAAGATTCACTAAGATACCCATTCTCGTTTGACTATTGTCTTCTTTGGAAGTCCTGTAATGTTTACAATGCCTAAGTTTTATTGGTCTTGTTCTCTACTGTTTTGTCCAACTTTATAATATCTAATGAGATAGACAATTCTTTTTAAGGAAACAAGGGACAACGTTGATAACCATTGTTGATAACCTTGTACTCTGTTCTACACCATGTGCTATGTCTATCCTTGGTATTGACTGACAGCTTTGTTTTGCCATATTTGACTGTATTCTCTCCCCCCCCCCAAAAGTAATAAGCACTAAGGAGTAATAAAATCCAAAATGTGTAAATTTTGTTGTAAAAAAGAGAGGGGGGAAAAAAAAAGAAAAAGAGCTCTAACGGATATAACAGCAAGTGTGTTTAGGGGTGTTAAATAGCTGACTATATCAATGTTTTTGGATCACTGAACACAGCTGTTTGCAGTCTCCCTGTTTGAATGTCCACCTTGTATTCTTTGATACTGTGATTTGAGCAACTATTTTCAAGATGATAATATGTAATCTACTAACAGGTGATTTCTTACTGTTATGTTTTGTTTTGTTTTTTTTGTAGTTCTGTATTACGTGTACCCTTACACCGCTTTGTTTTGTTTTGTGTTTTTCTCTTTTTCCTCTTAAATAAAAAAAATACAAAAAATAATATCATTAAAGAGACAATAGTTCGGAACAGGACCATAGAAAAATGGCCTGAGGGATCACAAGGTCCAGCAGGAGTCCACTCTTTGCAGCCTCAAAATTGCAAACGTGAAAGACTTTGCTTTGAGGAGAGAACCCCAGCACACCATGTTCCAAAATGGTGGTGGCTTAGGGCATTTGTTCCTCAGGATTGCATTTATAGTACTCAATAATCTATGCACTCAGCCAAGAGAGAAGAAACCCTGGGTACTGTTCCAGTTGGCAGCAGATCTTGGTGTGATACACATTGTGCTGGTTTTAAGTACATGTGGAACGCATGAGTTATAGGGTCAAGAAGGTTTCCACCCAGATTTCAGCAGGCCTGGGAGGCCAGTCAATGTGACCCCGAGAGGGTAGCGTATGAAGCTGTGTAAAGCAGTAGGTGCAGGGCAGATCCCAGAAGATTAGAGAAAGTCATGACAAAGGAACATCTGAGGAAAGCCACAAGAAGTGAGCAAAGTGGGCTGAGAAGACCATGAGGGCAGCAATCACTTTGTGAGAAACAGGGCTGGAGCCACCCAAGCTCTCTGGAGTTCACGTCTCACCACAGATTGTCCCCTGTGCTGAACACAGAGCTAGAGCTTAATGTTTGGCCTGATGGATTTCAGTCTTGCGTTGGTTCTTTTCTTTCTAACTGCCTATTTTTGACTTCTGAAGTAAAAATATTTGTCTTATGTCAAAAAAAAAATAAAGAAAGATGTATGAAAGTGGTAGGGAAATTTTATTGAATCAATAGTATTCAGATTTTGTCATTCTAGCCTATGATATGTGACATCTTTATTGGGGAAATTTACAACCTGTCTAAAGAGTAAGGTCACAGCTAGTGCTAGATTTAAAATGGTGGGAAAAATCATTGTCCTACATGTGTACCTCATTAGATTTAACAAGACTATTTTCTAGCCAGCAGGAGCTAGCTCATAGTAGGTGCCCAAATAATGGTATTTGTGTAACCTATTTTAGATTATATTGAAAATAACTCAGGTACAGATTCTAATATCCAGATTAATTTATGGGAAATTAAACCCAAGAGAAAATCTGAAAAAAGCACCCCATAAGAAATTGTGACAAAAATTTGAAATAGCCAGCAGTATAAACTCAGACAATAATGACATTTCTGGGGGGAACCCTGCCAGTGGATTGTAAGTTTTGTTTGAAAGCACTCATATTGTTCTTTTTTTAAAAAAATATTTAAAGAAAGACTAAACAAAACAGAAAATGGGCAGAAATAATACATAGGTTCAGAGAAAAAATAAACAGTAAGAAATTACTAGTTGATGATTACAGATTGTCCTCTTACAAACAGTTATTCAAGATACTAAAGTGGAGCATGTAAAGTGGGGATTCACACAGTGAAACTGCAACCAGTTCTGTTCAACTATCCAACAAAACTTAGAAATATGGTTAGCAATCCTATACAATTAAACATGCATGCAGTTATCCATATCTTCAATTATGTTGTCATTGAACAAACCCAAGCAGGCTAATATCACTCTGAACAAAGAATAATAATACTGCTGGGTTTCCCATTATGACACTCCAGAATCAGCACTGGGTACTTTAGTGTCTCTTTTTCTTCAAAGTATCTGTTCATTTCATCATGTGTCATAAGATCAGTTACCATAAGTTGTTTATAGATTCTACACATGCATGAGTCTTAACATGTATTTCTATCCTTTCTATATTAGAGGGAGAAGCAAAACCAATCAAGACAAAGCAAAACATATTCCTATAAATACATGAAACGAATAAGACATATAAGGCCATTGTACAAAGAATTCTACCATAGTTCCCGTGTTGTCTTTTGTTATCTTCAATAGAATTGACTATATGATCAGATGTAGTATAATTGAATATATCAGTACATAAGAGTATTAATAAAAACACAACTTTGTATATAGTATAGAACTTCAAAAACAGGCAGGTATCAAACCAGAATGTATATTGTAGTGAGTCTTGTCATCTTCAGTGTAGCTGCCTATACTTTCAGACTTGATATTATCAATCGTATCAATTTTGAATAAAATCTGTTGATACCAAACAGCAATCAAACAAACGAGATTTAACTAAGATCAGTCATGATAAAACAGTATAAGCCATACAGGGCTCCAGATTAAGATAACAGAAAATTAAAGATGATTACTGTGCTATATCCTGATGTTTTTGGGATGGCTGTTTATGCCCTCAAATCTAATGCAAATAGACAAACTGGGACAGAATAAAATCTGTCTAAGCAGAGTAGTGTGAGTAATGTGGGTTTTAAATCCTGATACACTATTAACAATATCTTTTGCCACCTTTTTTAGATTCTCCCTCCCCTTTCACTCCCCCAGGGTACACTGTGCATTTTTGGCTCTGACCAAGATCCTTGGTTTTAAATTGGGGAGGGGGCTGCTATTTACCTAAGTGGTTCCGAATCTTCTCTCTCCTGGACTTGATCTCTAATTGTATTCCTTTACTTATTAAAGCCTGATTACTCAATCTATCCACAAATACTGGTCTAGTTGCCCCTATTACTCTCTGGTTGTCTGTCACATAAAGCATTGTTTTCTCATATTTGATTTTCAGTCCATGTATTCTTTTTAATGTTTATTAGATTTCTTATAAATGGGATCTCAGTGGACCCTGCCTCCTGATCTACACCACATGTGGTTCTTTTTTTAAATTTAGTGTATCAAGGCCATCTATATTAGAGATTATAACCAACCTTCTCTGCCTCATTTCTGTTATGCTCTTTTTTGCCATCAGTTGTCTGCTTATCTTTTTCATTATGTTTTCTGCTCCATTCATTGAGGCCTCTCTGCCACTGTTCCTGGATTCCTAGTACTTTTCTCTCTCTCTAGAATGCCCTGCAGTATTCTCTGTAGAGTGGGATTGGTAGTCGTGAATTTGCCAAGTTCCTCTTTGTCTTGGAAGCATCTTGTTTCTCCATTAATTTCTAGAGACAGTTTATCAGGGAATATCAATCTGGGATGTAGGTTATTTTATTTCAGGGCTTGGAATACTTCCCTCCAGGCTCTTCTTGACTTGATGGTTTGTGTCCAGAAGTCTGCCATTATTCTGATGGGCCTTCCTTTATAGGTAATCTGTTTCTTATCTCTAACAGTTTTTAATATTCTGTTCTTATATTGAATTTCTGGAATCTTGATTATTATATGCTGGATGTAGCTCTGTTTTGGTTGTAGGTGGTTGGAGTTCTGTATGCCTCATATATCAGAATATCATTTCCTTTTCCTATGTTTGGGAAGTTTTCCTTAATTGTTTCTGTGAATAACCTTTGTAATTCCTTTGTACCTCAGATTCTTCATTCACATTTTTTATTCTCAAATTATAGATCCTTTTGTTGTCTTCTAGCCTTTGTATTGTTACTGCTTGTTTCCTTGTTATTTTTAAAAATTTTCCCTTTCATACTCCCACCTTTCAAACTTGTCCTCCAGTTTGGATAATCTATCCTTAGTTTCTTTCAAGCTGATTTGCCATTTTTCTATAGAGTTTTAAATTTCCTGATAATCTCTTTGAATCTTCTTCATGCACTCTATATTTTCTTTATGTTCTTCATCAAATGGTTCTCTCCTTTATTTGAGTTCCTCCCTTCTTCTGTCTGTGTCTTCTTGAGGGGTGCTTAACATCTCTTTTATTAATCTTCTTATATCTTGCTTTACTTGGCTAAATATTTCACTTTTGAACTTGTCTATGAGATCCTGAAGATATCTCTTTATGCCCACTGGTGCTGTGTCTGATATTGCATGTTTGCTGTTCTCATTCTCCTTTGTATTTACTTGTCCTGGGTCAGTGTCCTCAGGGTTGGGAGCTGGGAACTTTTTGTTGTTGCTTCCTCTTCACATCTTTTTTGTTTCTTCCAGGAGGCCCCAGTTTCTTTCTTTGTTGGTTACAATTTTTCTGAAGCATGCTGGCTAGGTGACCCTTCCCACTGCAGTGTGCTAGTGTGTTGCAAACAGGGGCAGCATATGCTGGCCCCTCCCCTCCAGGTTAGTCAAACTTCTGAAGCCTTCACTGTATTAGTGTGCGCCACCACCATAGGGAGTTGGTTTTGGATAACCTATTGAGTATCAGCCAGGTCACTTGACCCAGGCCTAGCTCACACTACCAATCCTGTTCAGGAAGGGAACAACTGACTAAAGTCACTGCTGCCCCTTGTACTTGCCAGTCCTGCCCGGCCCCAGAATGTCATCTGCCAGAGCCCCCCTTTCTGTGGAATGGCTCTACTCCCATCACTCACCACAGGTTGATGCAGGCTCCCCACCAGCTGAGCTCTCCGTTCAGCTGGCCGAACCTCGACCTCAGTGTGACTGCACCTCCAGTGAGTCAAAGCGGCAGGACCTCAGATGGCTTGGCAAGTTGCCCACTGCGGTGGGAGCACTGAACCTTTAGCTGTTCCAATAATAGCACCGGGACTGTATGTTTGATTGGTTTTTCTCACCTTAGTTTCTTCTTGAGATGAGAGAATTCATCTCCTTCTGTTTGAGGCTCCCCATGCTGTATTATGTTGAATTCTAAGTTGACTATGTCAAGGAGCTTCTGTAGCCAGCTGTTATCTATCTGCCATCTTTGCTCAAATCCACTCGTATTTTTCTTACTGCCTCTGTTTTCACAGAAGACTGACAGTTTAGAGAACTGTCTTCCTCCAACACATGGCTTGCTTGAATTCGTAATGAAATGAGTTGTGGGCTTCTTACCTACTAAGTTAAATGTCTTGCTGTGGCCAATGTCCGTCAGCCCCTTTATTCACTGTGTTGGAGTTGACTGGTCCTGTCTCCAGTGATAACTGAAGTCCGCGGGCTTCTACACGTCTGATCATCAGGACTGCGTCACTGCACTGGGAAAGAAGTGGCTTAGCCAGGGGTCCGAGGATGCTTACCACATCTCCTCCATCCATTCTGTAGCCTTAACTTCTTGGCCCTTTGTTTCCTCCTGCATAAAGTATAGGCAACGAGCTTCATGCATATTAAGCAAAATGTAAAGATAATGGTTACAGCTTACTGAATTTCCATCCCAGAATAGTGCCCGGTTAGGGACTTTCAGTGTGTAATTACATTCAGCAGTCAACTCTGGGAATTACAATTAACATCGCAGAGATGAAAACAATAAAGAGAGGAAATAAGTTTCTAAGGTCGTTTAGTAGAATCAAGGTTTGAATCCAGAGTTTTTTTGAGACAGTCTTGCTATATAGCTCAGGCTGCCCCTGAACTCAGAATGCATCACAGGCCTCAAACTCACTGTAATCATCTTGCCTCAGCCTCCACAGTTCTGGGATTGCAAGTATGCACCACCGCTTCTGGCTTTGAATCCAGATTTCTTGTTCCAAAGTAAATAAGATCTTATCCTGCCTTGATAATATACATTTGAAAATTTTATAGATAGCAACTAACAGGGAAAGGAATTAGTAAATTCCTTCAATATTCTCAGCTTCATATGTAAGTTCTTTTCAGTTATTCTATTTAGTGTTCACTACTCTGAGCATAGGTATCTCCACCCTTATTATTTATTACTTTTTATCAGATTTCATTACATTTCTTTACTTTTCCAAGGTGGGAAATAGAAAACTGATGAAATCATACAATACGTATAAAGTCAATTGCATTGTCAGAAAACTGAAATTGCCTCCATAGATGTGAAAGAATGGGTGATGAAGTTGGTGGAAGTAGAGGCTTTTTGTGATAACTAGGTCAAAAGTTTAGCTGAGGATTGTCCTTGACGAGAACAGGCTAGAAGAAAATCACCAAGAGTCAGCATGTCTTTTCTGTCCCCAGAAGTTATGGTTGATGAGTTTTGCCTAAAATATTTTGCTCTTTTAGTAAACAGGAAATGAAAGTTAAGAGGAAATTTAATGTCCTGCTGTTTTATTTAGATATATGAATTTGCAAATAAAAACTCAAAAACATGGGCATTTGGAGGGATATCTTACATAGTAAACTTTACAATAATTTATGTTGATAAAGACAAATAGAATGAGTAGAAGAATTAAAATTGTTTTTAAAGAAGTAGTAAAAATAGTCATATCGTAGGGTAGAAACTGAAGATGGTTTCCAGAAAATGTAAGTGCTGAATCAGGAGACAGATTTTATTATTTTTTTGCAGAAAATACTCATAAAAACATATAAACATTAATTAGACTTCTAGCTCATGAAGTATGTATGTCTGCTTATGTATATGTGTGCAGAGAAGGAATTTAATATATTAATTCTTTTTTAAACTTGGATTCTTCTGTGTTTCCCTCATCAAATTAGTTTTGCCTTGAGAGAAATTAATTCTAATTGATTTTGGCCAGATTGGCAGAGCTCTTTGAAAAGTTTTCAACCAGTGCCAACTTCTAAGGCATTTTCTTCAACAGTGTCCAAGCAATATTTCTAAACAGAGGTCTTTTTCAAATGCTTCTCCATGAGCACTGCTCTGTTGGCCTTCTGATGCTCATCCTCTCCCAGGCACTTGCCTCCTTAATTTCTGGTCACTGCAGAGCTGACCACCTGTCCTCTCCCACCATGTTTTGTGGCCTGAGAATGAGCAATTTTTAGTGCTAATATAACATCTGAGAAATACCTAGCTGGAAATCAGCTTGACCAAGAGTAGAAAAGAGAAAAGTTGGCAGGAGTGCAGAGCTATCTCTAGTGAATGTTTGGTTTTCACCTGAACCTTTCTATCACCTAAAAACAATGGTTCAGAGTATTGTCAGTACTTGTTCATACACGGTATCATGAATGAGAAGGTATTTTTTTTCTGATGTGTGTGACAATTGTTGTACACTGCATCAGCCGAAACTATGACTTGGTGTTCTGAAAATGAGAAATGTTCTCCAGAGCACATGGTTCCTGGACTTACTGTGCACCATGCTTTGATTTTTAAATGCCAGTTTTTTTCTTAAATGCTGCAGAATGCACACATTTAGTAACAGTTATTTAGAGACATATCCAGATGAAGAAACAATTCCTGGTGGAAACTAAGATACAGAGCCAAACTTGATACATTAAGCAGTCTGTAATTACATGCTGATACAGATATATAATTTCAAAACCTTGTATTTCCTTGACATTTAGTAAAACTTGGGCAAAGCATGAAGCATATCGTAGCATGCCCAGTCTTCACAGATTCTTGGTGCTCTGTTACACAAGATCCAAGCTCAGGACCTCCCATGGACTTGCTGCCTGGTCTCAGCTGCAAAGGCCTAGAGAGGCAAACTCTTCTGCTAATGTGATACTGAGTCTTAAACAGTAAGTGAAAAGGATTTTGTAAGTGAAGGCTTCACAGCTGAGTGGGAAACCCGTGAAATTAAGGAAAAGCTTACTGTGGAGAAAGGATCACACCAGTGTAGTCCTAAGATAAATGTCAGAAGCAGCCAGTGATGGGATCGTGCAGTGCTGGGAGACGGGGATGAGAGTGGGAAGCCGACAGCTGTGTGCACAGAAGGGCCCAGTGAGCTGAGCCCAGAGGCTGACTGTCTCTGCTTCTGGCTGTGCTGCCCAGGGAGATGGCATGCGGCAGTGGGAGACCGTGTGAGCAGCAGTGAATGCTAACAGTGAGCTCTGAGTCTTAATTACTAGTTTAGTATGTTCACATAATTCCTTGCCAGGGGAATAGCTGCCAATTACAATCTGGTGTCAGATATCAGAGAGCAAAAGGAGAGTGAATTTTTATAAAAAAAAAAAAGAGCTCTTTAAACAATTGGGGCTCTGGAATCAGATTTTGACTCAAATCTTCACTACGACTGGACACACTCGTCTAACACTCACCTGGTGGGATTTGAGAGCAGGTTATGTAAATTACTGATGTTTAGGACCACCACAGTTGTCTTCTCTTTTTTATCATCTTCATTTTAAAATGATACTGTTGGCTTTGTTCTAGCAGCTCTGTGAATCTTCTTGTGAGCCCATGTCCAGGGCAAAAGGTGAAAAATGACCAGAGGAGAGCGGCTCCAGTTCCTCGAAGTTATAAGTGGATGGGATTAGGAGGCTCCTGGATAGGTAGAGGGGCAGCTCATGGAAGTGCCGTGTTCAGCAGTGATGTCATTCCTGAAGATCCTTCTAGGAGGTGGCCCAGCTGAATGGGGTGGGTCCTGGGGACCTGCCTTTTGAAGTTCTATCTCTTGAGGATGCTCTTGTTCTAAATCTTGTTCCCAAGGGTCAAGAAGTGAGCAGCTCTGGACCATCCACATGCTTCCCTATCATGTTTCTGCCTTATAGTCAGCTAGCCATCAATGGGATCCTTGAAAACCATGAACCAAACAAAGCCTTGCCCTTAAATTACAGGCATCATGTATCTTGTAACAGCGATGGGAAAACTGACTAATCTGAGTGGTCCTCTTTTCCACATATTACAGTCTTCTAAAGAGAGTGCACACAAAAAGAGGTCCTTGGCTTTAATTTTTGTTTTGTAGATTATCCATCACCTGCTTCCTAGGTGTCTGCTTTGCTTCAGGGTTCAAGTCAGCCACCAGGTCAGTTGGAATAAAAGGAATTGAATCTGTGGATGCAGCAATATCTGAAAGTTGAGATCACCAATATCTGAAAGACTGAATAGAGTCCTATCTAGTTCAGTTGGTGCTGTTTCTCTAGATTTATGATCTTAATTCTCATTTTTTAAATTGGAGTTTGACCCATCAATCTGCATCCCTCTTTATAGTTATGCCTCTGACAAGTACTTTGATTGGGATGTTGACTCTTTGACTCTTCTGTGAGATAAATATTCAGCAGATAAGCTAAATTGGTCTAGGGGGGAAGTCTTACCTTGAACAAATATGTGTAGTATGAAATTGATTGTTTCCTACCAGCTGATGAGGGTATATTTCATTACTCTTTTCCTTATCATTTGTGACTCTCCAGGTATATTTAAAGTGAGGTTCTTATCATTACTTCTTGATAGAAATGTTTTGCCCCATCTATAACTTCAGTGCAATGTGGAGGAGTAACTTAATTACCTTTGCTCATGCCTGAATTATCTGTGTAATTGGGATGGTAAAGAGCAGAAAAAGGATGCCACCTATTTCTATTTTAAATGCTGCCATGCTGTGTTCTTCTTATGTTTCACGAGTGCTATCACAAGATTTATATGTTTTACATATCATAATTAGTGACTTGGTTGCACCCAGAGGCTTTCTTAGCAAAAGGCACAATCTTGCAAATTGAATAACAAATAATTACATCAGTGATCTCATTTATGAATGGGAAGCATACAGATGCACTGGTGTGTCTTCAGCTCTGTGTATTTAAACACCGTGTTCTCAGGTTATGAATGATAGCTGGGAGGAAACCATTACTGTTGAACCATCTCAGGTCTGTGTAGGAAGGAAATGAGCATTAATAGGGTGGTGATTGATCTTTACGGGTATAAGGAGGGAATGGTCTGCTTGACTTACAGAATGCTTAATGGAAAGGGGAAACATATTTCATCCTGATTTTCCCACAGAAGTCTGGGTCCTTTTCTGCTCTATTTTCCTGCTCCATTTTAAGTGAAAAATGGAACACTACACCTTAATAACAAACGGAAAGAAAACCCAATTCAAGCATGACCAGATAAATTGTAATACTGGGCTTTCAAGTGATGTACTGTGTAATTGTAAGTATCAGGTGTTTTCCAAGTTGAGTGAACACTGATTTACTAAGTAATGGATTATATTCATTGAAAGTTAGATGCCACTTTTAGCAGGGAAAACCTGTCTTCATACCCAACCCAAAAAGGCACTTCCATCACCAAAGAACACCTGGTTATAAATAGAGCCCTGATGTTCTTGGAGCTGAAGAGATTTCATCCCATTAGAAACTTCACTCAGAAATGTAGAAGAGCGCTTAATAATGAATGAATGTGATTTAAGGCCGCTTTAGACTGACGACACTTTTCCTATAAATATTACAGAGATGTTTAAATTTTTATCTCCCGTAATTCTAATGAATGAATTTTCCTGACCCTTACTGAAAATGATACCTGTAACATCTGCAATTTACTGATGATGGCTTGGACAAGTAAAGAGACTTGGGTTTCAAAATATTTTAATTTCATTCATAGATTCCTGTAATGCTTTGAAACCAGAGTTTAAAGAAGCTGGATATACTTCCAGCATTAACCATGGGGAGAATGTTTCTTCAACAGCTAACTTCCTTAACACATTATAAGCCCAGCCCAAGTAGAAGGTGGGTGGATAGATGAGGTCACTTCCCTGTGCATGGTGCACTAGGAAAAAATACACTAAAAAGGAGAACACTCATGCATGTTCCTGCTCTATTTTGAATGCACGTGTTAAACCCAATTACATTTGCAGTAGACCAAAGTCCTACTCTGCACCCGCATGAAAGGTAAACCCTAAAGAGGAAGAACCAGAAGTCTTGCTGTGGGAAGCACAACGTGACGTCCATTAAACACATGAGAGAATTACCCTACATTCAGCTAGAATTATCAAAATTTCCAGTGAAGTACACCTTAACTCTTCTCAGGACAGACGTACTACTAATTTATTTAATTAGTTGTTTGGTTCTTACAACTGAAAGCTCTCTACATTGCTAAACTTAGACGACATGGGTGAGAAGTGTAGGAAGCACATTAATTCATACAATCGTAATTTTTTAGGGCCCTGTGATTCATTCACTGTCTTGGAGATAAAGAAATGCTTTTTTGGTAAAGGTCTACACAAAGTTCACAAGAATACAGGGGTCAGGTGGGAATCACGTGGGCAGAGGTGAACTGAAAAGTTTTCCAGACATGATGTTGGAATGAACTTTGAAGGATGAGTTTTTTATTCACTTACAAATGGAAATAATTTCAGGCCAACTACAAAGATTTGAAGCTTCTATAGGTAGGGAATGGAATTTAACTTCCCCTTTGACGTGTGCTCCAGGGTTGCCCCCGTACGTACACCCTATTTAATTGGCTGACATAAGCTGAGTCTCTGTCCCCAGTCCCTGATGTTCTGCCTCCCTCTTACCCGGGGCCTCATTCTCCCCGCCGTCGGGGTGGTTTGTCTACCTCTGGCCTTGCCCTCCTCCATCCCACTAGCTACGCTCTCCAAATGAGACACACATGCACCCCCTCACAATCCTCCCTTCTGATGCCACTCGTGCCTGACAAAAGCCGGTCTCCATACACTGCTAGGATCTCTTGCCTGTCACATCCATGTCCACTCATGCTCATCCTCCCTGTGACAAGTGGATGCACTCATAGTTCTCAGACATTCATGCTTTCCCATCGTGGCTTTACATGTGGCCTTTTCCACACCTGGATCACCGTGCAGCAGTGCCTCAGCCCATAACCAGATTCTTTCGGGACCCACATCGCACATCCCTGTCTCTGGCAGCGCTTCCTGCTCCTGCCTCAGATAGTAGCTTTTCTGCGGTCTCATACTATGCATTCCTTTCCTTATTCTCACTTGTGTCTCGCAGTAACAGTCAAGTCTTCGTGTGTGCCCCTTGCTCAGGAAAAATATCCTAGGGGCGGCATTGTATTGCACCACCGCCTATAAGGTTCCTAGCGTAATACTTGCACAACACACTGTCATTGAGTGAATTACTTAATCGCTATTCTTCCTGGAAGTACAGTGTGTTCGTTACTCCCATAATATATACTGGCATCAATGTCTTGTGGAGAAGCCGTTCATCTTAAAGTTGCCTTTTTAATTTTGGCACATGCATTGCCTAAGAAATTCTCTAGCTCATGTAGAGTCTGATTCATAAGCAGTTGCTGCTTGACTGAGTGAAAGATCCTAGCATTATGGGTCAAATTAGGTCTCCCAAGATATCTAGAAATTGTAACCCAGTAACTGTGAATGTGGTTTTGTTTGGAAGTAGGATGTTAAAATAAATTATCAAGAAGAGTTCATCAGGGTGGCCCTTAATCTGATATGACTCTGGCATCGTACACAAGTGGACATTTGGACACAGAGAAAGTGATACAGGGAAAAGGAGATGTGTGGGATGATGCTATAGGAAGCCCAGAGCTACGATGCCACAAACAAAACAATGCCAAATATTTCCAGGTGATGAAAGGAATCTAGGAGAAAAACAAGGAATAGGTTCCCCTCACAGCCTCAGAAAGATCCATTCTTATCACCACCTGCATCTTTAGCTCCTCAGCTGCAGAGGCGCGAGACAAAGAGTCTCCATTGTTCAAATCTGCGGTACATTGTTATAATATCTCCACGACAATAATCCACTCAGGGACAAAGATTTTCATATTTTTGCCATATGCAGGGACTGGGATGAATGAGTGGTGATACCTAAGTGGCTACTCACGGAGCTCATGCATGCGGTCAAAGCAGAGGCTGCTGTCCGTCAGTCAGAGCTAGAGAGAATGAGCGTGGTGCTAAATACGAGGGAGGTGCAGATTCACGTGGTTGCATGTTGGGGGCGATCCGCACTTAATGGTTCAGGGTGTGATGCTCCCTCCAGTTTGTGCACCAGACAGGTGTGTGTTCACCCAGCCTCCTAGGGGAGCTTGGCTTGCACTCCACGAGGTGTCCAGGCAGTGCTGCCCCGTGCTTTTGCTACCACTGGCTCCTGCAGGCTGTGCCTCCTCTCACTGTGACATTTCTCTTCTCTGTGTGTTGTCCATTCATGGTCCCCAGACAGCGGTAGCCACAAAGGAGCACTTGGTTCATTTTCTCAAGAGGTTCTCCTCAACAACCTTAAACCTCCATTTAATGTAGGATCGTGGCTTGTTCTCGTTTCTAGTTTACCTTCCTGTTTGACATCCAGAATTCACATGTGGTGTGGAGTCATGTTGGACTATCTCGGCTGAGGAAAGAAGCCTCTTTCCTTTTCGTTTTCTCCCTGGGGTTCTACAGTCCCTTGTTCTGTACCTGGCTTTCATTCAAGGATTGCTGCCTATTTTCAAACAGCCTGGCTCACACATGACTTTACTTAGTTAAATGTGTCCTTCCAGGTTATCTTCTGATTTGCCAGCTGATTGAATATTTTGCTCTATTGGGTTTCAGTCAAATCAAAGTCCCAAGAGAATTAGAGAGCCTGGGTGTAGTATTAAATGATTGTCGGGGGGGGGGCAAGGAGGAAAGATTGTTTAGAAACCAGGCTAGCATACACATAGATGATGAAATATTGCAGATACGTTGTTTTTGATTTAAAAATAATTGAAGCAAAATGTAATGAAAATAATTGAATGTAGTGTGCAGGGGGTAAGTGAACTTGTAGAACTCCCCTACATTTAGTGATCAGATAGAATACAAAAGTGGGAATGCATGTGTTTGAAGAAAACAACTATATGCTCCTTGCAAATGGTATGTTTGAGAGACTACTGAGTGCTGGCACTAATACATCCCGAAGTACTTTCTGATCAAACATTTTATTGCCTTACTTTCCACCCTGCTGTAAATTGGAAAGTTTCCTCGTATGTTAGTGGGTCTAAGTCCGCTCTATATTTCCAATCCATCACCTCCCATGCTTCGCCAGTGTTGTTAGTGTTCTCTGAGCTCTGTGGCTAGCCATTGTTTTCCCTGCACATACCAGTGTGGCAGTGAGGAGACGGATCTGCTGTCTGTGCTACACGGATCAGGAAGTGGGCTTCACACAATTAAACCAGTGGCTCTTGGTGTAGCTGCTGGAGGCGGGTTACTCACGATGATGACAAATGGAAATATTTTCTTTGAAAGCCCAAATCATTTTGGTGAAGCCAAGTTCAAGGCCCATCCAACATATGTCCATAGTGACTTGTGGCTGAAACGTTACACCTGTGTATATTATACATGAATCGCGCATGGTATCATGTGAATTGTCTATGGAGAAACTGGAAACCACATGAAAATTATCTGGTTTCAGGTTTGGTTTCCAAAGCGAGACACAGACAATAGTTATAAAATGTGCGGAAGAACCTGGGTGAGTTTGTATAATTCTCCTGGCTTAGGCCCGGGCCATGATAATGATCCTAACTGTGAATTAAAACTGGGAAGCAGACAGGGCGAATTATCATAACTATCCAGACAGAAGGTTACCAGGGGTCAGGGCTGCATGAAAATGAAGGCAGCTGGGCCACACAAGTATTTCCTAGAGAACAAGGGTGCAGGTACTGTTTTTCTTCTACACCGAAACTTTCCAACGTTCTACTATTACCTCTAGACTCGATTCAAAGATCATTTTCTCTTGACCTCACTAACTGGTATTGGATGATTCTGTTCTTTGTATCCCCAAATACTTTATTTGTCTCTAACAGTGAGCATATTTTCTAGCCTTTTTTTTTTCTTGGTCTGCCTGCCTTTGCCTCTTCTTCTTCATAATACACCTTTGCAGCGCACAGTAGTGACATTGATCATGCGGAGGTGGTGCAGGTGCACAGCACATCTTCACTTTTTATCCCCCCTGCCTCCTTCTCCCCTCCTTCTTCATCTGCAAAAGTTCTATCTCCCTGTTTCCTAACATCTGTCTTTTGTTTTGCACTGTAATTTACGTATCCTTTGGATTTCTTGTCTAAGAGAAAGCATATCCTTTTATTTTTTGTTGTGTTCCTAGTACTGAGCATAGAGCTTAGAATTTACTATAGATGACTGATATTTGTAGCATGAGTAGATGACAGAATAGATTGATTATGTGTCATGATTTTGATGTAGCTGTGTAAGCAGTGAGTGTACGCAGAGGTAAAAACTTTGAAAGACACATGGATTTCTAGGTACCTGGCCTGGGGTTATGAAGAGGCTCTTGCATCTCCTAGTAGGGCCCAGAGCTTGGTAAATGTGAAGACCCGAGGAGACCAATGCATAAGCTAAAACAAATAGTGCTTAGGACGAAGGCTTTAGAAACAGAGGCTGAGTTCATAAAGGGCGAGCTCCACTGGGATAACACAATGAGAAATGACAGAGGCTTTAGCTAGCTGCAAAGGAGGCAGTTACAGCCTCTTACTGCTTACTAAGAGCATCCTAACCTTGTGCTTCAGTCTCCACCTGACGGATCTGCAGTGCTTGGGAAGGAACCACTCCAGTTCCAGGACTGAATACTCCTCTTTCCACATCTTGAAAGCCTGCTCTGGATGTGACTTCCTGAATCATTTTCTAAACTTTCTCAGAGTCGTAGTTCCCCATGATGTGGAGAGAAGATATTCCTGTCTACCTTCTGAGTGAGAAATTTGGGAGAGGAAGATGCAGATTTGGCTCTTAATGAATCCTTTGGTTTTTTTTTTTTTTTTTAATCATCATGTAAGGTTGACTTTATCTTCAGGTTTTTCCTTTGAAAAATACTGCAGCTCCACTCTCTGGCCCTGGCTTCCAATGCAGTACCCTTTGCCTGCATCCCAGAACCAGCAGCATAGCCAGCTCCAGTCCTCGGCTCTCACATCTGCCCAAACGCTACTCCCACCTTAAAATCAGTCCTCTCTAACCCTTCCGCTGGAAGGCTTGCTCTGCTCACTAGGCTTTATCTTGTCACTTTTTTAAAAAAAATTTTATCTTTTCTCTGTAGTAGGATCTTCTTAAAATTAGAAAGTATGTCTAATTAATTAACATCATGTGTCAAAGACCTAGCGTAGTGCATGGTACATAATAAATATTCACAAAATGCATCTGCCCATTCGTTCATTTAACATATATTGTTTGACATGCTGTTGTGTGCCAGAGAGCTCTTACCCATGCATCTTCCACCTTTTGTTAAAAGCTGTCTGAAATGTAGCCCCTTCCAGATGATTGCCCAAGTGACCTCAGCTTTCCAGTGATCTCTTCTTTGTAAACTTTCAGGATTACTATTCTCTCTATCACACACACGTGCTTCTCACAAGTAGCTTATGAGGAGGTACAAGATTTTAAGTTTTTAGTTACATTGAGCATTCTAGAACAACGCAGGAGGTTTGGATTTGGCTATATCTATAATGAGGCAATTTTAAAAACATCTGTAATAAATATGTCACAATGGTAACATTTTTGAAATATCAGTGATGGGTGTGTTAGATCCAGAAATTTCAATTTTTAGCCTTAGTTCTGAAATTTCACAAATTCCTTGAAATTGTATGAATACATACATACATATATATATATATATATATATATATATATATATATGTTTATAAAAAGGTGCATTTTTTTTCTGGAGCGAGAACTCAAAATATGAGTTACATTTTTAAAGAGCTCTACACTTCAAATAATTTAAGCACAACACTTTCAGACTTATGGTGACTCAAATATTTATGTGAGCATTATTTCACCATTTATGAGGAACCTACGTCTGTGTTCTGCGCACACGGCGACACCTGGGCAGCAGACGCTCCTCCTCCACTCATCAGCTGAGGGAACCAACCCTTGCAGAGGGCTCGGTCCCTGTGACTTCGGAGCTGGAGCTCTTTCTAACGCTCACCTCAGGTGGCTCCTTTTTCCATAAGTGCTGGTTTCCTTCAGCTCCCTTGGACATATGGGGTAGGTTAAGCAGCTGTCAACCTCAGACAGGCAGGTAAAACTTCAATTACCCTTTCCTCTTAATGAACGAGGTGAGTTCCTTTCCTCCCACAGTAATTTATCTTCAGTGTCCTGTTTATATATTAAAAGAATTTCCTCCTTACTCCTTTATCCTAAATACAGATTAATTAGGAAAAGCCCCTGGGCTCCCAGCATCTCCTCATTCTTCACGGAGAAATGCTTGTTGAATGCATTTCATGTGCAAGGTGCCGCACTTGGTACTAAATCTTTGACTAACAGAGCTGATACAAGGCTGGCAGCTGGGAAATTAATTTCAAAGTCAACTAGCTGGCCAGTGCAATAGCAGCAACCTGCAGCCATCAGAAAGCCGGCAGCGATATCAGGGAATGTGCTTTGAGGTTCTAAGGTACCCTTTACATCTGGTATTTTTAATCTGGAAATTGGTCAGAAATTATCTTAAATCCTGGACAATTTTACACACAGAGTAGTATTAGTTAAAATATTTTAAAAATGGAGGCAATTCAAATAGGCAGCACTAGACTAATCTGTGTATAAATTCTGATTCCTTTCAGTGGATAAACAATAGATCCTGAATCCTTCTTGCAACTCAATACACAGGAGGGCAGACCCCATTTGTATCTGTAGGATTCACTGACTAATGCAGAGATTCACAGCTGAAGAAGCAAGAAGAGAAGAATAAAAATCGATCAGGAAGGCTGGAGGGGTACTTTAAAATGTACTTCATGAAGTTCTATTACTTTCTTTCCTAAGGCAAGGAGACCCTTGCACGCTGGAAAGTTAGTGGTTTATGAGAGTAGGTGATGCCATACTCATGTTTTAGTTTTAACTGCAACATCACTCCTGGTTCCCTTTTTAGAAATCATGTTTCCCCCTTTTTGGAAATTGTTCTCCTCAACTTCCTACAGCCCTCAGGGGTGTCTGTCACAGTCCTCTCAAACACACTCTGACTGGTTCCAAGGTCAACCAGGGTCCTTCCCTGGAAGCCTCAGTGTCCCTTGTTCCACAGAAGTCCCAGCCGGGGGAGAGATCGAACTCTCTCCCCTTCCTTATGTACTGGGTGGTGTCCTCATCTGGAATAATTAAGGAAAACACCTGCGCTCCTTGGTCTTCCAAGTCATATGAGTGAATACAATTATCTTTTCTCTCTTCCTGAAGCTAATTTGATTTGGGGTTTTGTCACTTGCAAGCCAATTACTCTTGACATTACAAGTTAGCGTGGCTCATACTAATGTACACACACTGACACAAAACAAATGAGAATCCCAACCAAAATTTGAAGACTTTATTCCAGAGGAAAACTCCGTGGAACTGTTTTAAATCAGCAAGCATTCAATTATTGCAGATCAATTTTTCTCTTGCTCTTTACTGCTTTTCTGTATTTTCTTCCCAGATTTTCTGTAATAGGTTTATGCCGCATGCTAAATTGTAAACAGCGGCGTGCACTCAAGACAGCAATCATTGGGCACCATGGCAACACGGCAGCCAGGAGGAGGAGAGGAAGGGAGGGAGGCAGCAGTTAGATACAGATTGATTACTGAAAAGTATATTGTTTCCCTTTTCACTTCCACCAATTGCTTCTTGGGGAAATATGCTAAGCTCTACTGAAACGTTTAAGTTACATGCTGTCAAACATGTATAGCTGTCATGGAGTTCAGCTGTGGAAAATGTTAAATCCACACGTTCCTGAGGAATGTGTAGCTGCTTTATTGGGAGAGAATGTCTGGTAAACAGAAAAATAAAAGGTTAAAAAAGAAGGCTTATTTTACTAGATAGCAAAGCATAGTAAATACCTTGGTAAATCTTAATAGACTCATGCAATCTTCTGCCATCAAAACTGAGCTGCCAAAAGAGATACTGACCACTGGGGTGAGGATGGACCTGTCCAGCAGTTTAATCCTGGGAGCCCATGGCTAGATAATGCTTGACTGTTACTTCAGGGAGCTGACATGGCTGTGAGGATCTCCACAGCCTCTTAGGTTTATCAGCACCTGGCAGAGCCTTGAATAGGGCACACTTCAGGTTCTGCTTCTTGGTCTGAGTAGAGCCCCACGTTCCGGATTCCTATGGTGTGTAATACTCAGTCTCTCTAAACGAAGCAAAGATAGAAGAGTCTCCCAATAGCCTGTCCTATGGTGAAAACAGGTACCAGTGTCCCATGCTGGGCCACGGGTGATCCTGCAATGGGATTCAGTCTCTTTTCAAGAGATGGCTGGATTTTGCTGTATCTGTAATAAGCTATTTCTCAACCAAAAGGTGGGAGTAAATAAGTCAACAGACTAAAATGTTGTTCAAGCTAATGTAGGAAAGAGGATTCTTTTTAAAAATCAGGTTCTGTATCATCTTTGGCAATGTAGATATAAATTCGGAGGGTCATCACGAAATCCCAGATTTGAATTCTGCAATGCAAAACCCCAAAGTAAAACGATGAAGACATGAGACTGGGGAATTAGAGGAAACGTCTTTCCTGGCCCTTCCCAAACATGTGTCCGAGACATGTTCTTGTGAAAGGACCTGAAGTTCCTTTAGTGTTGTACGTGGCTCTCCAGCCACTTCCTCCCCATGATAAGAAGGTGAGTTTCAGATCACTACCTCATGGCTACTTCATGCCACCTGCTACCCCCATCCATATATCTTGCCGTCACCAGTCACCTTCCAAAATTAAATCTAAGGAGCTCTAGCTCAAAGCCAAACAGAAAGCTGAGAAACCCAACTCCTGTTAGCCTTCTGTTACCAGTAAAAAACTACATCTGCTGCGGGGTCTTCACTGTGCGTCTCACCTCAGCCTGCTTTTCTAGGGTATTTTCTGCTATTTCAGCGGGACCCGTGTTCTTCCCAGTACTCCTTAACCTTCTGGATCTTCTGTGTCTCTGAAACTTTATGTCTGTGTATTTTACTAATGAGCATGGTTCTGTCTCCTCAGTCAGGGGAGGTCACTGTATGTGGAGTTGGAGAGATACACAGGGGTAGTGGAGAGCTGCCAGCCCCATGGTAGGCAAGAGCAGAGGCCAAAGGCAGATTACCATGAGTCAAAACCTTGAAAACTGAATGGTTCTGTGTGCCTATTCCCCTCCTCCTCTGGGAGGGTGAGGAAAGAGAATCGTAAGTTCAAGTCTAGCCTGGGAAAATTCATGAGCTGCTGTCTTAAAATTTAAAAAAAATGAAAAAAAGAGATGGGACATAGCCATATCACAACAAACCAACACAAACATATTATTTGGAATGAGATTGGGGCTATCTGGGATTTCTTTTTGGTGCTAAGCATTTGGGGTTTCTGAAGGAAGGGAAATCATGACGTACTGGAGGACCTCATCCTCTTACTTCTGCATTGTAAAATCTCTCCTTTATAGTTTAGGAGGCCTAAGTATCACACGGGTGTGAGTAAATGCCCTAGAGGTCTCTGACTCAGAAATCTGTTATACGGCACTCTACCTGTCCTACCTCACACCTAGACTGTTCCTTGGCACCTGGTTATACATCTGTGTTAGCAGCTGCTAAACTGCATTATAACCTATAAGTTTATATTTTTTCCTCCCATGTTAAATTGAATTTTATAAGATTATGTCACCTATGTTTCTTGCCTCAATTCCTGGCTCACAATAGGTGAGGAAAAATTGTTGATGGCATGACTCATCAGATAATTTGGTTTGAAAACAGCCTTTTTAGGTATTGTGAACACAGCATATATTAAGTGTTTACCCTCTAAATTGGCATTTACAATGAGTGGGTCTATTTGTTATTTTTATTCATGATTTAGTGACAGAATTGTAACTATTCTTTATTATCATAGCCTTATTACTTTACCTGGACACAGGAGGAAAAGATTAATATTTTAAATGATCTGGGAATTTGGGAACTGTGAATATATAACATAATGCTATTTGCAACTGCCATGTACAGAAAAGAAAAATTAACTCTGGATATATATTGGATGGGATAGGCTTTCAAAAGCACAGAAATGAGTTGGGGGTCATTCCAGATCATGAACAAACTATGACTGTACCATGCTAATATTTTATTTTTATTGAAGTGTGTGGATATATGAGCTAGTATGAAGTACAAGGTGAGGTTATCTTTCCAAGACTTGGGCCATTCACAGTTCTTAGGTCACTGAACTTATATTTCTATCCCATGACTTAAAAAACAGACAGAAACATGGAAAACATTCAGTGATCAAGCAATAAGAAGTAGTTAGGCAGTGGTAGAAGTTATCCTCTAACAAGTAACAAAACTTATTTTCATGGCCAATCATCTTAGAGCCTCACAACAACCCTTTGAGATAGTTGAGCAAATGAATGTGCAGTTCATAAATAAACTGCCCAAGCTGTGAGAGTCAAGATGCTCAGAACCGTGTGCGGCTACTGTGACATTTACAGAGCAGTTAGCTCCTGAGAGGAAGCACACTTTCAGCCTAGGGAAAGTAATCTTGCATGCAAGCATCTCTGAGTCAGATCAAGGTCATACTGATATGCAACACGAAAGTTTCTGATTTGTTGAAGACTGGACAAGGGATATTAGATCACGATGAGTCTCTGCACAATCTTTGGAGATGGAGAAAGCCTTGAGGCCTCCGGCTTTCTCTCTGGAGGTCTCATGTACACAGTGATGGGAGGTCTGATGTACAAGCGAGGAAGGTCTGAAGTCAGCCCTGACTTTTGCCTGTGGTGGATCCGAGTTCTGTGCACATATTACACATCGTGAGTGGGAAGGCAGCAGTTAGTACCACTCTCCCATGGAGGACAGTGGGCGCAGCTGTTTGTGGATCCAGCTGACACCCTCTTTCATCTACCCATCCATTGTGCTTAAACAATAGCGGGATACGAATGTGAGTTTTACTCACTCTAATGAAAAGGGTAGAGTTTCTCTCCCTATAAATGTTTTTCAAAAGCCTTGATGATTCATGAGATTTGCACAAGTGTGTTCAGAGCTGAAAGTGTCTAGGGTGTTTGGACAATACTCCGCCCCAAGCATTAGGGGTGGGGAGGGCACTTCCGTTAAAAATAACTGCTGGTGCTTCTGAGGCCAATTCCTCTCTTCACTACCCCTGTTCTCCCAGGAAAAATAAACACCATCCAAGACAAAACCTGACAGGAGAGAAGACTGCTTCTTGGGTGGGCAAGAGTGCGATTTTGCCTGAAGCCTGGAGCATACATACCGTGATCTTTAACGTTCCCTCTCTACCCCATTATTCACTGCGTTTATGTAAACAATCTTTATGAAAGAGAATAAACTGCAGATGGGTTTTCAGATGAAAACAGCAGCAAAGACTGACTGACTGCCTTGTTGTCAAAAGGAAATTGGGTTCATACCCCTTCTCCTGTGGGTCCCGTTCATTTCACTCAGGTGTAGGGTGAGGATCAGATTTACCCATGGAGCTCAGCTGGTTCAATAAAAACTTGGTGGCTTCTGTTTGTTTACCTACCAAAATCTATATTTCTCTTTCAAGTTAGTGGTAATTCTTGATGCTTTTCTTTTAGAGAACATTCCAAACTTTAAAAAAATATATTTCTCTCTTTGGGCATTTTTTCTTTATACCTGCTTTTGAAAAGAAGACTCAAAGTGCAGATGAACTTAAACACCCGTGATTTCCCTAAATGCTCTCCTGGGTTGGACCAGCTCAGGGACCTTGTCTTCCTGCTGTTCTCTAACTTCAACAGATACCCAGGACCCATCATCCCGAGTGGCTGCTTCCTAAAGTTTAGGGGCTGCTTTTGAATGGCATCTCTTCACTGACCTTCTCGGACCAGCCCAACCCAACCTGGTTGCCAGTCATCACATCTTGTTCTGAAACTGCTGCCTGCCATTTGTCACCATCTGATTGAGTCCATGCTCTCTTTTCTCTATCAGAATGTGCTCCATGGAAGCAGAACGACATCAGAGGTCATAGACACTGTGCCAAGGGTCATTTGGTAGATGAATGAACGGACAGTTCTCACCACAGGGAATGCACCACATACATCTGTGAAGAATTCTGTGCTATGCGGATAACGCATGCTCAGAGAGATGTAAGCAGATATGCATTACTTGGCACCGAATTGATATTATGATGTCTGCCTCAACTCATAATGGAATGGAGTTGAAGATTTTTGCAGCACGAACAGGACTCAGGGAGGGGAGAGAAGCTCGGAGACATCGTCCTAGCTTCCCCTCTTTGCCATCAGTGGGCATGAAACGTTTTCTACTTAGTTTTAACAAGAAATTTGGTTTTATGCGACTACAGAAATGCAATGGTGACTGACTGGACTCACTTTGATTATTTATAGGTGAGACGGACGAGAAGTGAACCAGCTCTCCTTCTCCCTTTCTGGTCTGTTGTCACTTTCACCTAAGTGGGTGCCTCAGACACCTAGACCACTGGTCACCTCACGAGAAAGTCTGACTCCCCTGCCACTGCCCAGACTCCTCCCTCAACGTGAAGATCTCTTTCACCCCCTTCCTCATGTTGAAATGATCATTATTATTCAGAGTCCAACTCAAATATCACCTTCTCTATCAAAATTGCTCATGCCAATTCAGATCAAAGGAATCCCTTTTCTAGACAGTTCATCGAATTCAACCCTCAACTTTGGAACTCCCCTAACACTGGTGGTTAGACCTGTGGCTCCATTAGATTCAGGTTAGACTTTTTTTTCTTTTTTTTGACAAAGTTACCTTAGTAGGAAGAATGTATTGCTTGTTTTTTTTTTTTTTTTCATTTAGTGAATTCAACAGCCATTGATTCTAAATGCCTAAATCTGTTAATATAGTGTCAGGTGGTGGTGTTCTAAGTCTATTTTTTCTCTGTATTTCCAATTGGAATATTTCTATTGAGGAAAGAGACTCTTCATTTATTCTTTATTATCAAGTATGGTGTGGTAGGAAGATAGAACAGATCCCTGATATCCATTTCCCTACTTACTTGCTGAGTATAAAGTAATGACTTGGCTCAGTAGCATGCTCAGAAAAAGCAATCACCAAAAACAAAAAAACAATAATAAAATGAATTATAGGTCATAATTTAAAACAAACATATTTAAAAAAGATGTATGTTATCAGGAAATACAAATTCGCTGTTTTTAAATTATTATATTCTAGCACATTATATTTTAAATTATTATATTCTAGTGTATATTTATTGCTTATTATATTTATATTCCTATGACTAAAAGAAGGCTGAGGAATATAAAAATTGAATGGTTCTCTTGTTTTTCAGCTCCTGACAGTAAGCCATTTGATTTTCTATAAACAGTCTATCTTTGTTTATAGTTTTGTTCAGCAAATAATATTTCTATTTTTTTCACATTGCTCTGCTTCTTATGCTTTGAGAGTCTCATTGAGAATCATTATTTTAAATATAATCTATGCTGATGACTCCACAGTTCAGATTTCCTGTGTGGACCTTTCCCTTAAATTCCTGTTTCTTGTACCCAACTTTTTGCTTGGATCTTAATATCAGTGTTGCTAGTGAATTTTCACTAATTGAATACATCCCAAACTCTCCTCCCCGTCTTCCTTCACCCCCAAACTCACTGTACGCACCGTACTCTTCATTTTTCACAGTGGCAATTTCAAACTCTTTGGGCAAAAAGCTGTGGAATTTTCCACTGGTGCTGTCTGTCTCCTAAAGCCTTTGCCAGCATTTGATTGAAAATGTATCCAGAACAGAAGCATTTCTCGCCTTCTTCCCATTCAGTCCTAATATCTCTTGTTTAGATGACTTTAAGAACCCGTATTTAACCTGCTTCTGCTCTTAGTTCATTTTACTCTTCCGGTAAAATATACATCAGATTATGGCACTCTTGCACTAAAACCTCTCTAATCACTGCAGAGTAAAATCCCAAGCATTCACAGTAATCAATAGTTTTGTCTCCGACTATTCCAATCATATAAAATTCCTTATTTTTCTTATGGCAGATAAGTTATCACAGCCTTTGCCTGAAAGGCTTTCTTCTGTTCAGGTCCTATTCTAATACTTCACTGGATCAACTTTTGTAGTCTCCCCTTCTAATATTGCGTTCAAATATGTATTTAGGATTTATTTACATATTTTTAAATTTATGCTTCTCTCATTATATTCTAAGATCCATAGGAGCAGAAGATTTCATTTTGTTCACTGTTGCCCTCCGCTAGAACAGGGCCTGGAATTTTCTGCTTGATAATTTCTATGCATTTACCAAGTAGAATCTGAAATTTGGTACTCAAGAGCTGTAATTTCCTTCTTTCAGTTTTTCAGTTTTAGAATGCTCCTTTGAGTTCTTCTTATGAATTTTAATTGTCTGTGAAGTTTTTTCTCTTTTCTTATATTTGCATAACTTTTCTTCTGCTTTCTTGAATGTATTGACCACAGGTATTTGAAAATCAGTATTGGAAAACCTCAGCATCACAATCATCTCCAGACCTATTTTTATTATCTACTTTTTACTTTTTCTTTCAGTACTTTGTCCATTCTTTCTGGATGTCTGATAGTCCTTTTTTCCTGAAAGATACAGCATGGTAGGGGCTCTTGATGGTAACATTCTACTTTACCAGGCTAATGTTGCTCCTCTCATATACAGATATGACTGGAAGGTTGCCATCAGCCTGCTGAGATTTGTCTGTAGACTTTGCTAGTTAGGCTTTAGTTAAGTTTTATACTTGAATCCTGGCATAGACTTCACATTATAGGATGCCATTAACAATCACATTAGTTTTGGAATATAGCTTTCTGGTGTCTCAGTGGAGATGTACAAAATGCTTGCAAATGCCACTCTGTTTTGGTAAAGATTGAATGTTGTATTTTGTTTGCTGGATACCACACATCTGCTGAAACTTAATCTTAGGCCTCTCAGTTGCTCTTATTATATACCGAGCAACCCATATGAAAACAGCATACATATGCCATTTTCAGAGTCAGTCAGAAGCTGAGGAGGAGAAAATTGAATGTGGAATACATGGAATACATGTGGAATACACATATATTCTCGAAGCTTTTGTACTTTGTGATGGTAGATCCTGTAGCAACCCTGAACTTCAGCTCCTTCCTCCTAAGCAAGAGTCTTTGTTCTTTATTAAATTTCATTCCATCTACTTAGGAATATGAGTCAAGAGGGTCCTAAGGTTGAAGCCACCCTAGACAATTTAGTGAGTCCTTGTTTCAAAATAGAAGAATTAAAAAGGGCTGTGGATGTAGCTCAGTGGAAAGGCACTGGATCCAATCCTCAGAGCTACCAAAGGAAGTAAGAAAGGAAAAGGCTGGGCACGTAGCTCTGTAGCTGTGCAGCCGGCCTTCCTGGGTCACTCACCGTTACTGAAAAACAAACATTAAAGCATTTTTACTGTCTTAATAAAAATAACAAAACAACTGCAAAAGTGAGTATCTGGATGTATAGCTGTCTTGCAAAGGGATCACGTGTCCTAGGATATGAGTGCTATAATGATTGCATGCATTTATGTGTAGTATTTCCCACAACAGAAACTCTGCATCAAGTGCATGTGTTTTAAAGGTTGCTAGCTACAGCTCATTAATTTAAATGAGACTTTTTTTCTCTCCCTTGCAATGTATAATTATTAATTTGTCTACATCTTTTCTAGAACAAAGTGTGATCACCATCTGAAGTTTTCAATAGAATGAGAGGAGTTAACAGTGGATTTGCAAAGTCGATGGGTTGTATGCTCAGTTTTTTAGCAACTCTGCATCTTCTTGAAGTTTCTTGGCTTCTTCTCTTCCTTTTATGAGACTGTTTTGCTAATATTCCTTTCAGGTGAACTGGTCTTGTTTATTTTATTAATAAGGATTTGTAGTGGCTCTTTGTGGGCTAAATAACGTTAAGCCCTTTTCACCTGTAGTCTATTGAAGAATTATTAGCCATGCATGGCTAACTTTTTCTTCAGAGTATTTCATAATTGTGCATGTTGGTTGGGCTTGAAAAGTAGGGTTTCTGTGTATTCTTGCTATTAGCTGAAGAAAAATAAACCTGAATGGTATCGAGAGACAATTAAGCACAGGAAAGACTGTGGGAGATGTGATTTGTGTACAGTGGGATATGGTGAGGTCACCACCACTTAATCTTGCCCTTCATCTCTACATCAGAATGTCTTTGACCTCTATTCATCCCGATCTTTTTGTTTTAAAAGTTTGGTGGTCATAGACAATGAGAAACTTTCTATAAAAACCATGTGTCAGTTCCAAAATACACCGAACAAAACAATTAGTTGATGAGTACCAGGGTTAGAGAAAGAGACTGTATTGTTAGAATTGTATGCTTTCGATCTTGCTCCAGATGATGGAAAAGGTTTAGTTTTTGAAAGCAGAGATGTAGGGACATTGTTATAACTTGCCAGATAAATCATTCAATGTCTCAGGTTCAGCTACTGGAATTAAAATTAGAGGTAATAGTTCAAGATAAGAATGAGAAAACAAGAGATAACGCGTGGACATTTCTTTGGATGGTGGGCATGGTCAGTAGGTGTTCACTAAAGGGTAATCAAGTACTAAGATGGCACTTCTGCTGCTGCTGGCATATATAAATTCTGTATGGTCACACCTTTAAAATGTTCAGACTTTTAACTTTTTGTGAATTTATACCTTTTTTGCAGTTAGCATTTGTTTATGTTCATTAGTATTCACCCCGGAGAACATCTTGGCATAGTGCATTATTGATGACAACGCTTCCTGTCCTACTTTTTGTTTGGAAGCAAGATTAATTTATATGCTGATTAATTTGGGGGGCTGGTCACCTTAGTCCTCTGCCTTTGTCATAGATCTCATTTATTTGTAATCAATTTTCCTTAACCTTTAGAGATCCAAGGAGATAGTGCATGAATACATTACTTACTTGCTTCATACTTTAATTCATAAATCAAACAGCTAATGGATGAACAATAAGAAATAGGTAACTTAGTGTAACTGTTAGAGGTAAGATGGTTTCAAATTTATAAGAATCATGTATACACAACTGTTCTTGTTGGAAAAAAAAGAATCATGTAAAATTCTTACTAATGTGTATATAAATGCAAATAAAGATATGCATATTCATGCATCAATAAGTATGTATACAAGTATGTTCTATGAAGTACTTTTCCTCCTGCTTCAAGTAGATATATGAACTGAAGGCACAGAAAGGTGCCTCAAGTAGAATGTATTCTTTTTCTGGCTTAGAACTACTAAGTCAGCCTACTCTAGACAGAATTCAAGCTGTGTTTTAAGAATGCATTTCTTTTAGGATACCTTTAAGTCTTGATACTTTATAATACTGTTGGCATTTACTCTTAGATAATAATTTTACACTGTTGGTGGGAATGTAAACTAGTACAACCACTATGGAAATCAATATGAATTCCTCAAAATAATTAAAACTAGAGATCCTATTTGGCTCAGATATTCCCTTCCTAGATATATTCCCCAAAGATTTAATTATTATATTGAAGTGCATTCTCATGTTTTTACAGGACAATTTACAACAGCTAAATTTTGGAAGCAACCTGTGTGTCCATCAAATTCCAAAAAGATTACAAAATGTGGTATTTATATATAATGGACTACTACTCAGCTATAAAGAATGATAATCTTGAGTTATCTGTAAGAACATGGATGCACTTCATGACCCTAATGTTAAATGAAATAAATAAGACATAAAAGATCATTTTATCACATAGTTTCCCTTATATGAGAAACTCAAAGTATAAATAAATTAAAAACAAATTAAATATAATAAGAAGCAGGGAGATAGATCTTTTGAAGAAGGAATAGGGACCCACAGATGGAGGGAGCAGGGGAAGATGAGAGAGTAAGGGAATAAAGAAAGAATTGAGCTGTGTTTTAGACACACATTAGCTCCTCACAAGGAGTATGTTAACTATATACAAACATGGACTTACATAAATTAAAATGATACTTATATTATTTCTACAGTTCTCAACATTGGTGGATTTCTCATCTTTTGTTATGAAATTTTAATATTAGATGCAATGACAAATGACTAGGAAAGTGCAAGAAGCAGTATTTGGTTAAAAGGAAAGAAGAATATATGAGAGAGAGAGAGAGAGAGAGAGAGAGAGAGAGAGAGAGAGAGAGAGACAGAGACAGAGAAAGACAGAGAGAGACAGAGAAAGACAGAGACAGAGACAGAGACAGAGACAGAGACAGAGACAGAGAAAGATCGAGAGATGGAGAGAAAGAAAGAGAGGAAGGAATTCAAATCAAATTAAGAAAACATGAAGAAAGGAAAGAAACTCCCCGTGATTACTTACTGTGTTCCTAGTAGAGAAGGGCTGACCCATGACACGGGACCCGCAGGCTTTCTGAACGGGAACTTTCCCCCTGTGGAGATGCCTGTCTGCTTATGTTCCAGGAGGAACAGTGCACCTCAACAGGGCCTGGATTTGCCAAGCAGAAAGTTACCCCAAAGTCGGCAGACCCATTTTCTCCACTGCTTTGTATGTGGTGCTGTGTGTCCTGTCTCTGCTTCATGGCCAGCACAAGCAGACCTGTTACTAATTTTAGTCCCCAGATTTAATAGCGATTTTTGCACAGATGGCTCAGCAAGGAGGTAATATGATTTCTCTGGTGGCAGCTTGTCAGGGTCGTGCTGATAGAGCCTCAGGATTTGGAGGGCTCTCACGTGCCAGAGGCCTGGATCATTTATCTTCTCAGGCACGTGTGCCCTTAACTGAAGACATAAAGAAGAAAACAGGCAGAGGAGGGTCGTGCGTGGCACCCTGGCGCAGGAACCCAAGTGGCCTCAGTTTAAATTCCATTTCCACCTCCTTTGAATGGGATACTTGTGGAAAGATTGCTTTTTCTAGCTTGGCTTTGTCTTGGGCCAGTTGAGAATGATTGTAATGTGGATCCAGAGGTGTGCTAGCATGGAGTCAATAGGGGAGCGTCCTTGCCCGTGACAAACACATTGAGGACTGTGACTGTTACTTGTATCACTGTCAGTTTCCTCCAGCTCTGCAGTTCTGTAATTACAGATGACCCCTCCCCACACACTCCTACTCTCCTGAACCTTCTCTGCATTGCAACCCCTGGAACCTGGGTTCTTGTGGGGATTACTGTCATTGCCCGTTGCTATTTCTTATGTTGAGAATTAATTCTGAAACAACAGAACAACACGCTCAGCACAAATTTTTGCCATGCAGTTAACCATTCATCTCCCTCCTGCTGCTGCCCCAAGGAAGCTGGATTATCCACTTTTGCACATCTCTCCCATGCACACAAGTGCATCAACTCTGAAGTCCTGTGAGTTCCTGCCCAACAGAGTAGGAATTGGAGAAAACACAACCTCCCTCCCTTCTTTTCTTTCCTGCCTTTCTTTTTTCTTCTTTCTTCTTCCTTTCCTCTTTCTTTCTTTACTTCTGAGCACATATCACAGTGCCTGATAAACAGAGCTGTCAGTAAATGTCAAAAGAATCAATGAACTGCCTGCAGGGAGGACAGCAAACCTAGGGAGATGGGCGTGATAAAAAGACCTGGGGACTCAGAGATTGGAAGGTAGGTAAGCAACCTTGGTTTCAAACCATAACATTATTTATTTGCCTTTTGACTATTTGCTTTTTAGCTATCTAATAAAACTCATGTTTTACATACCATATCAGAAATTAATAGGCTGGCCCTTTGCCTTTGATGTCTTATTTAACATTTGCAAAATACCTCTTGCAATATATATTATTGGCAGTCCCATTTTATTGATGAAAAAAGAGGCTCAAAGCATGAGTAGCACAGCTAGGACTTGCTGAAGCTGGGCTTGGACCCCTGACCTCTCTCCTGCCAAGCTTTATAGTCTGTGTTCCACACGGAACTCATAAGCACAGGGTCTTCATGGGGGCACAGATTTCCTGCTTTACATTGTCCAAATTAAGAGTGGGAATGCCTCCCAAAAGCCAGCCTCTTGTGCAGCCAGCCTTCGGTACCCATCCTATTGTTTTTGAAGTAAAGCAGGAGTGTGCATCGTTTTTTAAGAGCATGTTATTTTCAATCTCCTCTTTTATTAAATGAACATTTTGTCAGATATTTATAAAACCAGGGAGAAAAACACATTTTAATTTTTAAAAGTTGGTGGCAATTCCATTGGGTTTAAAAACATCTTGGAAGCCCCATGACAGTGAAGACAAAATTCCACAACAACTACCACAGAATCCTTGGAAAGCCATTTTGGCACCAGAAGATTGTCACTATTTTAGTGATGAGAAGTTAGATTGGGATCTCTGCCTTGATTGGCTCCTTGCTTTTCAGGGAGAGGGAATCAGACCATAGATTCTGAGAAACCAGAACTGGCTCCTTGAAGAGACTCAGCTCCGCATGGCATTCTGAGCAAACAAGTGGAAGGTGGCAGAGAGTACGAACAGGATCTCTTGGTTTGAAAATTTTCCAAAGGTGTAATTTTTGAGACAAGAATATTACCTGTGCATTTCTAAGCTGGATAATTTAAGATAGATTATGCAAATGCTATGATCAGAGTTGCTAACAAGAAAGCCTTTCACCAAGAAGGAGTATATCATGGTAGTCTGAGTGCGGAGTTTGTGGTAGCCAGGTGTAACAGGAAATGGACCCAGCCCTATCACTTTTAGTTACTGCTGTTGTCCAAAGTAAGGTATTTTACATATGCTGTCAACTTTTTACTCATTCCATTTCAGGAATTCTACGAAAGGAAAAGACTTGTTTTCTATTTCTAAGAAAGGAAGAATGGGAACCTGAGGTCAAGCTCTGGTCATCGCGATGGGTTAGGAATCTGGTCTTCTGGTTTCCCAGTGTGCATCTGTTTGTCCCTGTTAGTCTACCAGTCTCTGGTGTGAAATGCTCAGCACTTCGGCATAGCAGAATCTGTGTGATTCTCCATAGTTTATGGAATTAAAGCCTGTTCTCCTAGGAAGTACATGGGTTTTGGAGTTTGGCCTTGCTCCACGGCCTGGCATTTGTGGGAGGCTCTACAAGCTCAAGTGTGACTCGCGGAGCACCCAGAGAGCTGCTCGGTATCGTATGACCTTTCTGGAGGAGGGGAATACAGCCCACTGATTCAATCACTGAATTCCGTACAGGGAGATGTCAGATCATCAGCTTCCCCTCCCTGCTGAGAACCAGCTCGATGTCTTTTTCTTCAGAGAAGTGAGCGTGCTTGTCATAGCTTACTTGTGCCTGTTAAGTCTTCCTATGAAATATTTTAGAGGGAAATATGTAAATATTTTGACTGCTAATGCCATTCTTCTCCGACTGCTTTGCAGATTACACGTAGATCTCTCTGTGAATCAGGAAGAAAGCAAGGAGATATTTCTTAATGTAGCATTTTTTATTAATGCAGACAGAAGAACTAAAATAAAATTCTTAAGGTAGAATCTTAGTGTAAATAGCTCAAAAGGGTCATACCCGTAGGCTCCCCAGGTTGGCTCAGAGTGATACTGGTATGATGCAAGGGTGCTATTTTTCTCCAGTACAATGTGTCCTCCTGCCTCCCTTCTTGAGCAGATAAATAAGCCCGATGTTTGGAAACAGAAAGGTTATGAAATATAGTCAGAACAAACTTTGTATGGAGTAAGAATTTTACTGGTTTGCTACATTTTTGATGAACAAAGTTCCATAAAGCAGTACTAAATCTTTGGGTTTTTTTTGCATTGAACCTTATAAATTTATATTCTTGAAAACCTACAGTCAGTAGACATGATCCATTCTGGATGAAGCCAGAAATATTGAGAAAATTTCCCTAACCAATTCCTACTAAATGTGTGAGGTCGAGTCTTTGTTTGATATTAGTTATTTAATTTTTGGCTTTAAAGTTATCATTGAGAAAATAAAATATTTTTGATTAAATTTGAAGTCTTAGGAGGAGATTCAGTCTCGTGCACAAATTGTCCTGGCCTCTCCCTAAGAAGATATGGCTGTGTATGTTCTCGTCAAATGCCCATGGCTTCTGTACTGTTCAGTAGAACACATTTTATTCAGCTTCTGTGGGCTGGCCGTTAAGGATGATTTGGCCAAGGAAAGAATTACATCACTAGCACTTGCTCATCACCAAGGAATGAAGCCCACTTCAGCCAGGGGTTTTGGAATGAAGAAACAGAATCCGTCTCTGGCCTTAACACAAAGGAATGGAATGGGAAAATGTCAGAATTGCATCAATTTGACATCTGGCTGGCATCCTCACACTTAAGAAATGGAGAAGTGTTGGCCAGGTGGCAGGAAATACAGTCAAATTCACACTGAAGCAACTGTCTTATCCATGAGCTCTGGCTACGTTTGGGAACATCTATCCATCCCCCAGTCCAAGGTCCCCATTTTCCATGTGACCTATTCCAGATTCAGAGTTCCAGAACAAATACCTTAGGAGGACAACTTAGTTTGTTGACCTTTTTCAAGGTACAGCTCGGACAGTTCTAGCCTCTGTAGTTTGAGATAGGAGCAACATTGTGAAACTAACACTGGGAATTATCTTGCTACCATATTGCCACACAGCAAGAAACTGAAAAAAATAGTAGAAAGTGGGTGATTGTCAGCTAAGAAATCACAAATAGCTACTTGAAAAAATATTGATTTGGAAATCATGAATTTCTAACTGAACTTGATGGATAAAAAATTGTGATATCCTGGATAAACTGTTTTTATTTATTTATTTTTTGTCTCAGCCTTTACCAAGATAAGTCAGGCTAAGAGAAGGAATGACAGCTAGGGGACACTTACATTGTCACCTCACTTGTTTCCATAGCAGACATCACCAATCAACCCCTGAATTCATTTCTGCTGAGATCATAGAGAACTTTAGAATCCTTCTCAGTACAGTGCTCTGTACAGTGCAGCAACCATGTTATTAGAGTTGACAAGTGAGATAAAGTCTTGCACATATCGCTGAACTGGAGGTTAATTAGATTTCCTTAGAGTGTCAATGCTCTTTGAAGTTTCAGGAATATGAAGTACTGTTAGTTGAATTATTTTAGAAAATTAGAAATAACTTAAGACCAGATGGGGATAGTCATAAAGTGGCAAATACAACAGTATCTAATTAAAGTGAAAGAAGATTTTGAAATTTTACTGGTTTTCATTAAATGTTGAGATATTGAAGGAACACTACTATGTTATGGAATATGCTGTTTACTCCTTGCATCTCTCCAACAAAGGTCTTGAAATCATAAAGAACACTTTTGGAACAAAAGAAAAATATGATATTGGACTGATTTAAAACCATGAATCACATTGCCAATAGTAAACAAATATAACTTTATCTTCTTAATGGTAAAAGAATTGCCATTAAATACCAATTACATTAATAGTAAAATGATTACTATTTAAATAGTCTTTTTAAAATTCATAGACTACAACATCTGCTATCACCCCAAAATCTATGCTAGAATTAACTAGGATATAATTTATTAAGCCTAATAACCATGTTAACTACTGTGAGGAAATGCATTTGTTTATTAACTCTTTTGCCTTCTAATCTGAGTAGTGGGCTGTTACAAGTTTGTTTAGTGCAGGTGCTGTGTTGGCATCAAGCCTGGCATGACATCATCATCATCTTAACAGCTGACATGTGCTGTTTGCCATTAGTGACATCCCTGCTCCACCCAGTTGATTTCCATTTTCTTCTGAGTAGTTTTGGATTGTTCAACATTTCCTTTCAAAATAGTAAAAATGCATTATGTGGCCTTGGAACATGCTGGGAAAATATATTTCTTATTCAAAGGAAATTTCTGCTACTAACAAACAAACAAACAAAAACCAAAAAGGAAAAAAATAAAACACTTTATTCAGACAATTTTGCAGGGAAAAGGAGCAAGAGATGAAGGTATGGGGCAGGAAGGGGAGAAGGGAATGAAAACAATTAAGATGAAATATGTACATGTGACCCCCGTGATGAAGTCATCTTCATGCACTATAAACATAGCCTAATAAAAGCAAAAATTTAAGAAGCAAAACATGCTAGCATAGTAAAAGCCTGACAATTCATGTGGTAAGAAATCTGATGAATTTTGAAAAAAAAAACCTAATGAAACTTAATTATGTAAAGACATTAAATCTTCGAGTGAATTGTTAAGTAGTAAAATAAATCTCTAATGGTTGCTTTTAGTTTCCCTATCATTCTTCCAGGGTGGACTTTCCTACTTTCCTAGCTTATGCAGTAGGGATCATCTTTAAAACTATTGGTACAGCTCACAGTGCCTGCCTGGTAAGCACGAAGTCCTCAGTTCAGTTCCTAGTGCCAAAAAGGAAAAAAAAAAAAAAAAAAAAAAAAAAAAAAAGGAAAAAGGTCCTCAGGTCTTCCCACTGGTTGACAATAAATAGGTTCCATCCTTGGACACACTGTTAAAGATTAATGATACCCTTTCCTTAGCTTTTTTCTAAAAGAAAACTCACTCTACATTTTTTTCCATTTTCCTTAGTTGAAGGAATTATTTTTAAATAAATGTGTCACGTGTTGCAGTTCTTTTTGAGGTCTCTATATAATTAAGGAGTCATTTACTTTAATACATACAATGAAAACTTCATAACATTAGAAAATTCCAGATTACTGCCAAAAATGTACCTTCTCATCTTATTCAGCATTGATCTGTACGATGGGTTTGGTGTGGCACTGAAGAATTAAGAAGTCAAGAGACCAAAGAGAGAGGTAAAGAGACCCAAAAAGTTTAAGTTACACAATACATTTCTGATAGGGTTTATTTGTAAAGCTTACAAAGTTTTTAGTTTGAGACACTTACTCTACACCCTAACACTCCAAATTCTGTTTTGCTCTGCAGCCCATAATCAAATGGTTTGAGTCTCTTCTCCTCCACCCTCAGGCTACGTGTAGCAAGATTTTGAACTGTTTTCACTAGAATTGTCCTGAAATGCTAGTTCTTCCCAGAATGTTCCATTGTGTGGACTTTGTAAACTTAAGACTTGGTCTCTAAGTGGACTTGGTCTCTAAACTAAAGAGTAGATATTTAGTTTATGTATGTGTGTCATGTTTCTCTTTTTTTTTGGAAATGGTATCCTAAGGGAAAACTGGCTGAGACATGTTTGGGAAGAATGACAAAGCAGAGTAATCTATGGTTGGAGAGATAGTGTCAAGTTATATATCAAATCTACATTTACAAAAAAGCTTGTTTTACTATCGTATTTCAGTAATGTGATAGTGTCTGAGGGTCTGCAAATATGTTGTTTGCACAGTTCTGTGATTCTTCATACTGCTCAGCTGATGTCAGTGATATTGCATCTTAGGAACTGTGAAGTTAACAGAAAGTACTGTTCTCCTGTCTAGGCATAGAGGAATGCTGGTACTGCATTCTTCAGGATTTAAAATATCCTGGCTCAGTGGAGAACCACAGTGTTCTCTATAAAAGTGGGAACAGAGTCATAGTGATTTATTTGGCAGCTGGTTTTGAAGAATTACTGGCAATAGTTCTGTTCAGATTGAAAACTCAAATAATCCCGAATAAGATAGACGCAAAAACTTATCACTTTTGGTCCCGTATCATTTGGACATGACAAAACATGGAGCATTTTCTTTAAAATTGGTGGCTTCCATGAACCCTTCTCTTCTAGACAGTTCTGTTCAAAGTCCCTTCAGATTTTCGGCTCCAAAACAAGTCTACCGAGTGGATGTTGAAGCATCTACTGTCAATTTTGAGAAAGTTCTTTGGAATTGACTGACCCCTGAAACAGAGGCTGGAGGAAACGGAGATGCCACACAGAAACAGGTAATCTTAACTGCTTCCCAGTTGGGCTTCGCTTCGTCAACAGTGGAAGGCAGTCCATACTAACGATGACTAGCACAAATTGCAACGTGAAACCAGTAGCTTGGAACTCCTACTTTTTTTAGAGAAAAAGAATGAGTCATCCAGGATCTTGGAATCAGATGGACAGTCTTTGCATAAAGAAGTTGATAGAATCTATTAAAAACATCTCTGTCTGCTTCTAAAAAGACAGAAATCTGGGTTCTAATGTGGGCTGCTTTCTTTCATCAGAATCCAGTACAAGCTGAGTGGATACAGGCTTGACACCTCTGTGATATCCCAGAATCAAATTCTTCTCTTTTCTAATCCTTCTTCTAACAGTAAATGGGGTCACCCTTGGCTTTTAACACAATTCATAATCACTAATAGGATAACTACTTAGAGTTATCCCTCACTGTATATAACCAAAGTTGTGTTAGCCTCTCCAGTGTTTGTGAGTTATAAGGACATAAGTGGCTTTTAAGAGATCTTTTAGGCAGGGTCAATCATCTCCTATTTAACTTTAATCATTGGAATTAAAATGGTGACAATCACAGATAGGTGAATCTATTTTTCTCCCACAAATATTTCCTGGGTGTGCAAAATGCTATGTATGAATAGTTGTGGGTTCAAAAGAGGACTAAAACCGAATCGCTGACCTCACAGTGGAATAAAGTTCCGGTGATGGAGTGGAACCACCTTTCAGCTCTCCAAGGGGCTCAGTGTTTTGAGGCCGTGGGACTATGAGCCTGGCCTGCCTGGAGATCTGAGCTACCTCATTCTTTCAAATGTCTGAATCCTGCGGGTGGTCCAGTATATTATTCATGAAGGAGATGCTTATTAGATGTCTATTACTTTCTCCATCTCCGGAAATTGAGCAATGAGCAAAATGATGAATTTCACCCTGTGGCATTTTCATGAGAGTGGGGCAAAAGCAGATAATAAAACTAAGTTAATATACAAAAAGGTAAATGGGTTACAAGTTATAGGGAAGTTAAGGCAGAAATGTTGAGTAGCAAGTTGAGTGTACCTGTGTTTATGTTTGTGTATATATTAGAGGCTGTCAATTTTGAGTTGGACAGTGGCACTGTATTATTTTGGATAAATGCAAAAAAGGACACATTTGTGGAACTTCACTCAAGACTGCAATTTTGGATTTAATTCACTTGAATCCAAATGTATTACTTTTGATTGGCTTGCTTTTACATTTGGAAGGCGGTTTCATTTATACTTGGTTTCTTTTGTATATTAAATATTTTTTATCTTCCAAAGCCTACCACATGCATGAGCTATTCTCAGGGATGTGCCCTAGTGTGAGCATGATCTCTTATACTTGGAAGTGTCCACTGGCTACAAAATTAATATGTCAATTAGGAAACTGTCATCTTAAATTAAAATGTTCATCAATTCACATTATCTGACAGTTTAACAACACCACTAACTATAGTTTTGTAATTTGTACAGATATTAATTAACTGTTCTTCTAAAATTCTTATCAGAGTGGTGCAAGAACACGAAAGTAACAGCAGGGCACTGTAGGGGCCGCTTCCTACTATGCCCTTTCCAGACGATTCTCTTTCCCTTCGCCCAAAGGCAACTTTATGAACTAGCAAGAATGTAATGCAGGAGTGTACACATGATAAAGCCAAAATCCTCGCATTCTCTATGCATCACTGCTAACTGATTGTGTCATGTAAAACACATCTGTGGGCTCATTCTACAGGGTTATTTAAAGAAGCCTGTCTCAGTTTTTTATTTAAAATCTTATTTTTTGACAAAAATTATATATACTTTAAGATGCTTTGGTGTGCATATACTTTGTGAAATGCTTACCATTGCAATCATGAAAGTGAAGAAAATTATCCCCTTAATCACACAATTACTACTTTTGTTTGAGGCATTTAAAATCTACTCTTTGAACAGATTTTAGGTGTACAGTACAGAACCAGTAACTACAGACATTATGATATACCTTGAATCTCCAAAATATGTTTTTATTACAACTGAAACTTTTAAACATTTAACTGACATTTTACTATATCACCAATGAAATCTCTGACACCCAGTTTGCACCTGACTTACATCACTTGTTATAATGTACTCCAAATTCATCAAAGTTGCCAAAAATGACAAATTGCCTCTACTTTTAAGGCTCACTAAATGATACTCCTCTGTGTGTGTGTGTGTGTGTGTGTGTGTGTGTGTGTGTGTGTGCATGTGTGTGTATGACATTATACATTCCTCTGTCATTGAACATTTAGACTGATTCCTTTTCATGGTTATTGTGAATCACTGTACAACAGACACTAGAAGGCAAATATCTCATAAATACTCTGACCACATTGGCTTTGAATACACCTAGCAGGGGGCCTGAGGGTCACACAATAATTCTACTTCAATGGGTTGAGAAAACTTTCCGGCATTTTCTGTAATGAGTTCACCAATGTGCATTCCTATCATCTGTGTGCTCGGGTTCTCTCTCTTCCAAATGCTTGCAAACATTCCTCTTTTGCATGTTATGACAGCTGTTCTAACACATATGAAATGATATCTTTGTGGTTTTTGTTCTTTCATTTCCCTGATTATTGATGTACATTTTCTTATAACATCTGGCTATTTGTATTATGTATTTTGTGGAGAAACATCTGTTCAGTTCTTTTGTCTGTTTTCAACCCAGATATTTATTTGCTTTACTGTGAGTTGTCTGAGTTCCTTATACGTTTTGGTTATTAACTTTTAGTAATAAATAGTTTGGAAAAGTTTTCTTCCATTCCACAGACTATGCTCTCCCTCTGATGAATGTTCCCCTAGCTGTGAAGTAGTACCTTAGCTCCACAACATCCCTTTTGTCCATTTTGGCTTTTGTTTGCTATGCTTTTGGGATCATATTCAACCAATTGTTGCCCAAATGTTAAGAAAAAGTTTCCTATTTTTTTCTCTAGTGATTATGTAATTTCATTTCTTATACTTCAGTCCACAATCCACTTTTCTTGAGTTTTATTTATGTTGTGAAATAAGGGTTTCATTTTATTATTCTGCATGTGGGTACCCATTTATGCAACACCATTTATTGAAGCCACCATCTTTTCTCTGTAGTGTTTTTCTGTCCCTTTGAGCATCTTTATTTGTTCTGTTGGACCGTGTGTCTGATTTATGCTAGCACCAAGCTGTCCTCTCCCTGCTCACCACTGCATTCTGGAAATACACAATTTTGTGGGCTCACAGTTGGAAGGGAATTTGCCTCAGGTTAAACGTTGGCTTGAATTTTACTAGTTATCTCATTCAGATGAGTTTCGGGGTTTTGTAATTTTGAATCGATGATGAATGAAGTTGAAACTCTTGGAGCTATTTAGATGGCATAAATGCATGTATGTGAGGAAAGCTTGAATTTTGGAGATCTGGGGGTGTCACATTAGGATTTTAATGTTCAGCTCCTCCCCAACTCCTGTTGAAATGAAATTTTCCTTGCAACAGCATCAAGAGGGAGTATCATTAATGAGGTGATTGGCCCATGAAGGTTCCAGCTCATGGGTAGAACTGGGCCATAAAGTGTTGAGTTAGATGCCTCTCTCGTCTCTTTGCCCTTCTGATATGTCAAGTCTCTCACCATGTGCCCATGTATCTAGAAACTGCTTACCAGAGGCCAAATCCTTCAAATAGGATTTCCTGCCTCCACAGTGGAGAATTAGCACATTTCTCTTATTTCAAATTTTCTAGCCTCGAGTATTTTGTGGACTACAACACCACTACCTATCTTTTTTGGTTACCATTTACATAGAATAGATTTTTTCATCTTTTCCTTTTTAGCCTACGTGGTTTTAGAGCAACAATGAATTCCTTAGAGGTAACGTACAATTGTATTCTTAAAGTTTATTGACTGTTTTTGATAGATAATTTAATATATTTACATTTAAAGTAATTATCCAATAGATAAGGATTTACTATTGTCATTTTAAAGTCATTTTATTTTTTAGTTTCTTCCTTTCTCTCATATTTTCTTCATTCAAGCTATTTTTTGGCAGTGTAATATTTTAATTCCTTTATCTTTATGTAACTAAAAGAATTTTTTCTTTGTTGTCACCATGAGTCTAATGTATGAAATTTTGTAGTAATAACAATGTATTTTAATCTGACTGCTTGGGTTGTTATATACAAAAACTTAAGTCTAATTCCACCCATATGTTATGAATGCTACAGTGAACATATTTGTATGTTGTATATTTTAAAATAGATGCTCATAGTTAAAGGCTTTTAAAAAATACTCCTGTCTTTATAATAGAGTAAAAGTGACTGGTGGACCCCTGTTACAGTTTTAGTGAGTTTGAAATTTAACCATATTTCTATCTTTGCAGTGAGTCTTACATTTTATGTTTTATTATTGATTATGACCTAGTTTTAATTTTGACTATTTGCATAATAAATAAAATAAGACAAGTTTTGATGAATTCTGTCAGTGTTCATTTTCTGGAAAAGTCTATCTTTTATTTTCAAAAATAAAAGAATGGATTTGAGTGGCTAAGTATTCTACTTTTTCTTTCAGTACTTTGAATATATAACCTCTCCTTTTATGACCTGCAGAATATCTGATGAGAAATCTGTTTATAACCATGCAAAAGTTTCCTTTCATACAGTGACTTACTTTTCACTTTCTGCCTTAAAATTTTTCTATCTTTTGAGCATTGAATAGTGATATATATCTTTTAAATTTAATCCATTTGAAGTTGTTTGAGATTCATGTTTTTTTATGTTTCTTTTCTGATACAGATTTTAAAATTTTCTGTCATTATATCTTTTAATAACTCCCCCCCGACTCTATCTGAGTTTCTTCTGGGACTCTCATAATGTGTATGTTGTTTGCTTGATGGTGTTCTAGTTTTTATTCCCTTCTATGTGTTACTCTACTGGATCATTCAGAGTCTGTTTTTGCACTTAATAATAACTTTTGAATAAGTGAATCTGTTGAAAGTCTATAGAACTTTTCACTTCATTCCTTGTGTTTTTCATCTTTGGAATTATTGTTTGGTTCTCTGTATATTTTCTTTTTGTTGAACTTCACATTTTTTTCATGTGTTTTTTCCTTAGTTTTTCACTATAATAGGATCTCCTTTGCATTTTGCTCAGATTTCTTTAAAGCTATTTTGAGTTATTTTTTAAGCAGTGCATAGATAATTTCTTTAGTTTTTTTTACTGATGCTTTACTTTGTTATTCTATTTGTGTCACATTTTCTTGAATATTTATAATTCTTGAGTTTTATTTTAGTGTCTGTGTATTTGAGTAAGTAGGAAAACTTCTAATTTTTTTAGTCTGTCTGCAGTAGGGAAGGCCCTTCACCTTCTAAATATTATGAATGTGCTGGTTGGTGGGGTATGTGGCTGGCCCTATGCCATTGCTAGTGTTAGGTGGACCTGTGTCTTGGGTCTTTCAGGGACTGGCCTGGTACCTAGGTTTATAGCTACAAAAACAGTGCAAAACAGAGTGCAAAAACAGACTCTGAATGATCCAGTAGAGTAACACATAGAAAAAGGGTACAAAAAAGGGAATAAAACTAGAACACCATCAAGCAAACAACATACACATTATGAGAGTCCCAGAAGAAATTCAGATAGAGTCGGGGGGGGGCAAGTTATTAAAAGATATAATGACAGAAAATTTTAAAATCTGTACCTAGGCCTGGAATCAGAATAGGACTGGAGTTAGTCTGTGTGGGCTGGTCTTATGCAAGGTCTAAAATCTGTCCTCTGGGGGCCTTCTGGATTCTACACCTGTGAGGGACGATTTAGGGCTAGGACTGACTTGAAGCCGAGTTTGCAGGAGTCATCCTGATTTACTGAGAAAGGGTTTATTGTGCTTTGTGTCCAGAAGTCCCCCTAAAACCTCAGGAAGCCATGAGGGGCAGGCTTTTCAGAGGAGGCTGAATCTAGAGTTTGTGACTAAAACAGAGATTCATTGTCTAAAACAAGGATTAAGGGTAAGAGTGCTACACCACCTAGGACCTGTAGCCTACATAATACATATAAGAGCCACAAAGGTGCTTTCTCTCCTCTCCTCTCTTGTTGCTTTTTGGTATCTATTTCATTATGAACAATTGCCCCTGTACCATGGCACCTGGCCTTAGAGACAGCCTAGTATTGCCTTACACCTCTACAAACCATAAGCTAAATAAATATTTCTCCCTTTAATTTTGGGCATTGAGTATTTGTCTCAGCAACAAGAGAAAAGGAGCTCTGACAGGGTTGGTGTTGGGTCTATAATCAAACCTGTGAAAACTTTATTTTTATTCTCTCTCATAAAACATGCCATTTTTTTCTGTGATGCAAGGATTTGGGAGAGACTGACATGGATAATGTGAGGATGTTTTTCCTGCTCTTTTCCATGAATTTTATTTCTATAACTGTAGCCATGAACAAAGGAGAACCTATTACAGTGAAAAACTAAGGAAAATAACACATGAAAAAATGTGAAGTTCAACAAAAAGAAACTATCAATAGAACCAAACAACAATTCCAAAGATGAAAAACACAAGGAATGAAGTGAAAAGTTCTATAGACTCTCAATAGATTCACTTAGTCAAAAGTTATCAGTAAGTGCAAAAACAGACTCTGAATGATCCAGTAGAAAAAGGGTACAAAAAACTAGAACATCATCAAGCAAACCAACATTCACATTATGAGAGTCCCAAAAGAAACTCATTCCCACCTTCTTGCTCACATTACTTTTAATAAGTACATAATACTCCATTCCATACATGTGCCTTCATTAATCCAATCAACCACTAGTTAAGGGAATTTAATCTTCCAAATGTTTTAATAGTAACAATATTTCAATAAATATCATCTGGATAATTTCCACTAAGTGTGTTGGAATATTCCTAAACATAAAAATGGTGACATATAAAATTCAAATATTTTAATAAATGTTTGTAAGACTCTAAATAAAATGTCAGATTTCTATCAAGACTGGTTAAGAGTACCAGATTTCCCACACCTACCTCAAGAGAATGTCTTCTCAAACTTTTTGGGTTTTGTCAAAACCAAAATGGTCATTTGGTGTTTTACTTTGTATTTCTATTTTTAGGTAGAAAGAATGTTATGTTTTTATCAATTTAATATTTATTTTTATTTTTTACTTTTTATTTTTGAGACAAGGATTGAACTCATGACCTTTCACTTGCCAGGGAGGTATCTGTGCCTCTGAGCTAAATCCATAACCCCTAATATTTATTTTTATATTATTTACACTGTTCATATAATTCATTAGCCATCAATTGACTATTATTTTTACCACTGAGTGTTTTTCATACTAATTGATAGACATTATTTACATAGTAAATAATTGATCATAGTGATATAAATTTTCTGCAATTCATTATTTTTTAACCAATTCATATTTATTTTAACAATGTAAAATTTTAAAATGCAGTAAACCTTAAAATCTTTTAAAAAATTATGTCCAGTTTTATGTATTTTGAGTATTTTTACTGACAACAAAACGTTTTATATGTTTTATCTTGTAAAGCATAAAGGTTAATAATTGATTTTGAAACAGTAAGAAGGTTCAGTTAACTATAATATATGAAGGTAAATTTCAGTATAATTGATGTTTAAGTTCATTTTTTAATATGGTTTCTTTGCAGATGCCAAGCTATATTTCAAAAACTAATATTTATTAACTTACTTTAAGTGCCATCTCTGTCATAAAGTAAATTTCTAAGTAATTTTGAGCCTAAATTTGGACCTTTTATTAATTGATCTAGGCATCTGATCATGTGTCTTTATTATTTCAATGATGCATCTTTAAATATATTCATTGTCATTATTTTCAGGATTCTTTTTTCAAAATTAGTTGATTTATTTTTTCTATTAATTTTAAACTCCATGGTTCAAAAATAATCATTTTTGATGACTATTCTCTTCATTTAAACAGAATTTTTAGGATTTTACATGCCTATAATCCCAGAACTTTGCTAGGCTGAGGCAGCAAGACGGTCTGCAAGACGATCATGTCTAAGGGAATCTAGCAACAGCTGACGGAGGCTGGCAGGTGGTTTAGGGTCTAAGGCAATTCTGGGGAGTTAAGCTCCTTTCTCCACATTTTTATTCATAGCATTTTTTCCAAGCAATCTGGCCAGTTTGAGCCACTCATATATGTTCTTTCCACCTCTTTTTGTCTCTATATTTCTATTAACCTTTCATAAAAGTTTTAGTTAGCTTGCTTTGTCCCTATGACTTAAATAGAACTTTTATGGACAACCATTTTAGAAGTCCTCGGCCAAGCCACGCACGGCTCCTTATAGGGCCAAACATAATCGCTGCCAATGTCACTACTCATAGAGATGGAACTCCTTTGAAAGCTACAGTATTTGTAAGACATTGTGAATGTTAGCCAGTCCCAATATCATATGAGTGAACTATTTACTGCTGTGTTTAAAATAAGACTAAATGTGCTCGCAGAAAATGGACTCTTGTATCAACAAAGAATGGACTTTTTTTTTATAAGTATATATTTTGATTCTTAAGTGCCTCCTTTTTCCCCCTGATAATTGAGTGCTCATTTTGTGTATTTACAGCATATTTCATAATCCATCTGTGATCACTTTTTGTAACCATATCACCTTAACCCCTGATTGGATCAACCCTTTCCTAACCATTCCTATATTTCCCCTATAAAACATCTTGGCTCAAACCAAAAATGAACAGTTCATCAATGATCTGAAGTAAATTTGAGAAAGGTGGTATTAACCCTGGTCTTCAGTGGGGAATTATAAGCAGTCTCTGTGAGGAATTGAGAGGAAAGAGGTAACTGGATCTAGAAAAACCTGGCAAGTGCAATGGAAAATGTCAGGATTAGATGGTTATATGGTCACAGTGCATAAGACTTCTGTCTAAATGTCATCATTCTTGACACCACAGTGAGCAAAAACCAAGCTGAGCCTGAGCATTTGAATGAGTATATAATCTTCCTTATTTTAATTCATGCTATCTATATATCATACATAATATATTATTTATATATATTGTATTTTACATATTATATATATTTATTTGGACTTTGAATATATCAAGAAATTTGTGTGCATACAAAATTTTATGTTATGTTCAAAGTCTTTTCTTCTCTGAATTTTTAGTAAACTTATCCACAGGACCTAATAACACAGTGTAACACATCTATATACAAATCATATAGAAGACATGAAGAAAACAAAGAAAGAGTATAAAACTTAGATTCTTTATATTCAGAGTTACGTGAAAACTCTTCCCCTAGAAGTTACAGGGGAACTTACATAGATAAATAGATAGAAAGTGCTTTTTTTCTCCTTCCACCAAAATCTGTTCCATACCCAACTCTTTATTTTTTATTAGTGTATGGACTTAATGTTCTCATGAAACAAGCAGAGGTGGTAAACTTCAATTTAACTGAATAGAATAAATGTTATGTAAGGCGATGTGAAAGTTTCTAAGCAGTGCTTGATGGGTCCATGGTCAGCCACTAACCCTGCAAGTTACACAACCCCATTAACTTCACTCAGTAATGATTTTCACCATGCCTCGACATTTTGCTTGAGCTAGTGTGGGTTTTTCAGTGTTGTGGAACCGGGTAAGCCTCCTTGTCTGTGTGGCCCTCACATTTAGAGTGCTATTTGGCAAATGGCATACATTCAGTCAATTTTGGTTGAAGAATTAGTATCTCAGGATCCTACACATAACATTTAGCATTGATAGTAGTCCATAACATGAGTATTTTTAATATCATCTACTTATTGTGGTTCAAAATGTGATTCTTCAGGACAGTAACATTTCATAGCTAAAACTTCTGTTTCACATGGAAACCAAACCCAGGACTTGGTTCTTGCCCACAGTGTGTGTGATTCCTCTGACTGGATGTCCAGTGTGGACAAGGAAGGTCATGGAGTTTTGCTGCTTTGCATGAAAAATTCTTCCCACCTGTTTTCAATGTCCTGACATTGATCCAGTTTGTTTTCCAAGACTTTGCTTTAGCCATATGATTACAGGGCTTGAATCACATGAATCCTGCTTAAAGGATCTTTGCTGAAGAGTACCTCACCCTCTGGGCTGTTTTAAGGGGCTCCCTTGGAACAACTTCATACAGGACGTGTTATAAGATTCGTTTTCAGATCGCCTTTTCTGCTAGCAATAACATTCACTATGTCATCAGTACTGTCTTTTGTTGTGTAATTAATTAGTACAATTGTACAACACTGTAGCCCAGAGGCTGAAGGAATTATGCTGACATTTTAGGAAATGCTGCTTTAGTTCCTGTCTGCAGATCTCTCAATATTTGTACGGATCAGGGATCACCAAAATCCCAGGTGCTTGACTAGAAAGGGAGGATGTGTGTTAATAAGAGACAGAGCTAACCACAGCTTTTAAATTGTGGAAGAGTCAGAAAGCGAAAGGTCAAAGCTATCAGAGAATGATCAGGCCATGGTAGAATGGAACGCACTGGGATACAGACAGCTCAGGACACACACACCTACAGAGGCGGGGACAGCAGCAGGAAGTGGAATTCGAGGTAGACAGTGTCACACAGACTTGTGCCAGTGGCCCATTTTTCTGCTCTGTCTGCCCTGTGCTGAGGAGAAGACCTATCTGCTTAGGGGCCCAAGCAGCTGGACTTTTGAAATTCAAAGAGCAATAAAAAGTCAGTCATATCCAGAAGCTCAGAAATATGAACTTTAGATACTGAGGTACCCAAGGTGAAACAAACAGACATTAGTGAAGGCAAATACCATAGAATCGACAGCTCGAAAGTGGTAGTTGATGGAGTAGCCACACACACACACACACACACACACACACACACACACACACACAGATCAAGAACTACTGAAACATGATTATCATTATAAACTATCACAATTATATTTTTATTTGAATAATTCTGATGTAAAAAGTTTGTATTAGAAACTGTAAGGCTAAGGAACTCAGTCTAGTTCTTTGTTTTCTTTTCCTTCCTTCCTTCCTTCCTTCCTTCCTTCCTTCCTTCCTTCCTTCCTTCCTTCCTTCCTCTCTCTCTCTCTCTCTCTCTCTCTCTCTTTCTTTCTTTCTTTCTTTCTTTCTTTCTTTCTTTCTTTCTTTCCTTCTCTTTCCTTGACACAGGGTCTTGTTATGTAGACCACTGAGCTCTCAAACTCATAGATCTCAGCCTTCTGAGTTGCTAGGAGTACAGGTATACAGCACTATGCTTGGCTCAGTGTGGATTTTATATGTAGATTTATAGAAAGAGAGAGACAGACAGACAGAGGTAGAGACAGAAAGACAGACAGAGACAAACAGACAGAGACAGAGAGACAGACAGAGACGAAAAGAGAGAGGAATACAATTGTGAGGCATTCAGGGCACTGGCTCTGGAGCCACCATGATAACGAAAATGCACAGCGGAGTTATGTGATCTCTCTATGCAGGCAGGCCCATAAACCTCAGGGACTGACACCATCAAGGGGAAGAGAGGGGAATCTGAAACTTGGATGATAGAGAAAATGATAGTAACATTAGAAATACGGACATCTGAGACGGAGGTTGACTTTGGTGTTGAAGACAACTAGGCTTATTTGGGAAATAAGCTTGAGGTGAAATTCTGGCTATTAAACTGGCATTTATTGTGTGTGAGAAAATCCGACCCTAGCAGGAGTCTGGTAATGAAAATTTCATGCCACGTCACTGCTCAGTGATAAGTGTAGAGTGTCTAAGTCCTCTGTCTTTTCCTTTTGAGCATTTCCTAGAATAAAACCTTTGATCCCGTGGTCCTAGATCTTCATGGGTCACATCCACATTTGGGAGAGAAAAAGCATGTCATCAAAGATTGTCCCTTTAGGACACACTTCCTGGAAGTCTCGCCTGGTGACTTCTGGTTCTGCAACCGGAACTGGGTGCGTGTAGTAAATATTTCAGTTTCTTCTTTCCCAGTAAGGAAAGGAAAATGGAAAGTAGCTATTTGATAGTCTCTACATTAATGTAATATGGAAGCACGGTAGGAAAAATATTAGGACATAGCCAAAAGAAAGATTACAGAGGAAGAAGATGCTGAGGACAAGACCCTGGTGACTTCAGGAGAACTGACATCTCCTGGAATCTGAGAGGGAGCAAGAGGAAGAGCCAACAGGAAACAATTCCAAGAGAGACACTTAACAATGTGAGAGCTGGGAAGTAATTATTAAGGAGTGAAGATGAACATATGGTAACCACGGAGTCATTAATAGGCCTGGACAGAAAAAAAAATAGTAGAGAATTGGAAGGATGGAACAGTTTGCAGAGCTGAAACATAAACACATTTTGAAGAAAGGAAAACAAAGAGTAGGGACTGTTCTTTTCAAGAATTTGATAGTGAAAGGAAGAGGGAAAGAAGGAAGCAACCCAAAACACGGTTGGAGTGGACTGAAAATTTAGGTAGGCAAGAAAAATAGAAAGAAACATCTCATAGGCAGGCCCCCGAGGGAGGACTCTTCTCCAAGCACTTCTTGTGTGTGAGCTCAGCATTCACAGAAATGGTCGACATGGTCTCATTCCTATTTCATGGGAAAGGAAAATGGCACATGCAATCTCAAGGTCACAGTGCATCAGTGGCTGAGCTTCTCTCTGCTCCGCTCAGTGGATGGAGCCGCTCCCAGGGTGCTGCTGCCTCTGGGCTCCTCATAATGGCGATGAACAGGACGAAGCTTCCAAGCCCCCACTCAGAGGGTGAGGGAGGCATGGGGCCTGAGCCCAGGGTTTCTGTTTTGGCTAAACAATCCCAAAACCTCAGGGAATAAGAGGTCCAAAGCTCTCAGTCAAAGCACTATACACAGAAATCCCTTCAAGAAAGACTGTCTCCTTTGCATTACAATTCTCTTTTCAGGCTTCTGAGTGAGACACGGTGTTTAATAGATCAGAGACCAGCAGGAACTTAAAGACTGAGGGTGCCCAGACAGTGCTTCTATCTTGAGAGAACTGGGTAAGAACTTGAGAGAAGCTGGGGTGCTTGCAGGTGTGTGCCGAAGTTGTGTGTGAGTTTCACTAAGAGGCAAGGCATGTACACCTTCCCACCTGGGTGCCAGGGCCCGCACAGGTGTCCCGGGATGCGGTGACCCATGCTCTGCAAAGGCCACCCCTTCTAGATGGGGTGTGAGTACACACTGACCCTCTCACTCTCCATGGGAGAATTAACTCCCACACAGGGCTAAAGAAAGTGCCACTCTGCAAATGCAAGAGCTTCCGTGGAATGGGAGGCACTGCGTGGTTTTCTTTGGAAATATTTGTTCTGGGTTTTTTTTTGAAGTTAAAAACAAAATGCTGAACAGTAAGCATTTATGCCTTAATGCTAATTTTAAAACATTTTAGAGCTGCCCCTTGGGATATAATAAACATACACCTAGAAAGGACAGATTAATCTGTAATCAAGTATTTTTCTAGTAATTAACATTTTTATTCCTTAAAAAAGACAATTTTCTTTAAAACTGCTTTTTCTAGGTATTTAATTGTACATTCTGTGATCTTAAAGTAATAGAAGTAGTTCAGCCAAAACACATGGAAATATAGCAGTTTATTTTTTTTTTTTTTTGAGGGAAAATTTGATTCCCAACAATTTTAAGAGACCAAGAGTACTCATTTAATACCCTTCTAGCCATAATACCCTTGGCCTTAGGGACCAATCCTTTGGGGACTATTGTTAGATCTCTGTAGTTTTGGAAAGATTTTCCTTGAGACTTTTAGAAGTTCTGATGATGCTGCCAGTTATGTTTTTCCATGGGTGCTGGCTTACATTTCATGGGCCGCCACATTCTTTGGGCCATGATAAAAGACTTTAGTTGAGAATTCTTGATCTATCACTCACTCCTTTTGTTTCTCCCTCAAAGGTGCTAAGCACTTCAGTTTCCCTTCCTGTAAAATTGAAATTAGCATAGTGCCTATTTGATAGAGTTTGTGTGACTACTAAAGGTTCATAGATTAAAAATTCTTGGAATAGTCTATGGTTCGGAAAAATAGTGTGTACAATCATATATATATATATATATGACATAATTTTACAGATGGAAATGTGAGGCTTACAGAGGCAAACACTTAACATAAAATTATTCATCCAGTAAGCAGAAAATGAGAAAAGGAACTCAGTGGTTTTTGGGCCAAACAATGTGTTCTACACTGGGTCTTTGTGGGAGATTCTCTTTATGTAGTATACTATCGTGCAGCATCTATGTTACTTGTCTAATGCCATTCCATTTAACTTTCAAATTTAGATTATTTTTCCCCTTTTGAGTGCTAGGGATTGAACCGAGGGCCTCATACACCCTAAAGCAGCGCTCTACCACAGAGCTGCACCTCAACCTTCAAATTTTAATTAAAAAAAGATTATAGCTTCATTCTGAGAAGTTTACTTGTAATTTTAATATGCAGAAACTTAAGCTATTCGAGTTTTATTTCAGCAGGCTTTGTAAGGGAAAACGAGGGATATTAAATTTTTATTGCTGCTGTAAAAATTACCACCTACAAAGCCATTTACAGAAACTCACATTCATTCTTCAACCGCATGAAGGGAAGAATCCTGAAGGCACTTTCTTGGGCAAAAGTCTCAGCCAGACTGTTTCATTTGGGAATCTTTGGAGGACTCTGTTTCTTTGGCATCTTTATTGTCTGAAGGCTGACACCCCTTTCTCTCTATCTACTTTCCTATGATTCTCTCTTTCTCATCTTCTCTTCATTCTCCTGGGCCCTGTGGTCCTGCTTGTCTGACCTGTGCTTCTCACTCACACTGAGTCCATCTGGGTACTCTAGGATAATCTCATCCTGAGTTAGTAACTGCATCTCATCGAGAATTGTGCCCTGCCGGTGATCATGGCCGTGGGTTCCGAGCAGCCACACCTGAATGTGCTTGCGCTGGGGAGTGAGGTCACTGTCACACTGCCATCCACATGGGCCACACTGATCTCCCTGCATAAACCATACAATGCCCTCCATCTCTCAGGCCATTCTAACCCTCTAACTACCACCTTCTCCAGAGGGCCGTGACTCTCCATCTGGATGGTGAGACTGATGTGATCCGTCCTGGGCCAGACATTCCTCTCAATGGAGCCTGTGATAATGGGAATCCAGCGGACTACTCCTAAACTACAACAGTCAGAGAGGCCTTGGAAAACAGGGCTAAACATTTCAGGTCAACAGAGGGCAAAGTGAGAGAGAAGCAGCAGCGACAAGCATGCGCCAAGTTTTAGTTTTGGCCAGACCAACTATGAGGTTTTATTTATTCATTCATTGTTTGACTTTTATTAGTACAGATTTGCATATGCAATACTTATATTCATGATAAGGAAATGGATACTCTTCCCACATTGTAATTCCTTTCTTTCTCCCCCTACCTCCACCCCCTTCCATTTTTCCAGCATCAGATTCATTTCTCTATCTTCTAAGACCTAAGAAGGTAATTATCACATATACAGATAGAAAACCAGACTGATAGGTCAAAGAACACATAAAACAAGTAAGACAATTACACTAAATCAAGGTGACCCTTTAGATGTACTGTCCACATTGGATTACAATACCTTTTCCTTCTTTCTGTTTTTCTATAATCTGTCAGATAAATGTGAAACCATGTGGTAGTTAAGCCTCTGTACCTGAGTTACTTCGCTTAAATTATGGTCTCAAGATACCTCCATTTACCTGCAAATGATTCAAGTTTGCCCTTTTTTATTGCAGATTAGTACTCTGTTGTGCATATATACCACATTTGAAAAATCTTTTCATCTGTCGGTAGGCTGTTTCCAAGATTTAGCTGTTCTGAATTGCGTGGATATAAACATGGATATGCATGCATACATCACCGTAGTATGATGTCTTTAATTATTTCAGGTAGATTGGTGCTTATCTCATTTTTTTTTGTGTGTCTATCAGTGTTTGTTTTACAATGTGTGTGCACGTGTATTTGGAGTGTATATGCTTATAACTGTTAATTCTCCCTGTTGAATTGTTCTTTTCACTAATACATAGGTTCCTGGAGTCATCTCTCCTCTGTGGGAGCTTTGAGCTCCAAACTCTCCCTTCTGGACATGAGGCTTCTCTTTTCAGTCACTGTTGAGTTTCTGTAGAGGGCACCGTGTTTTCAGTGGATTGGTTTATTAGTCTGTTTCATCCCTGTAGAGTTTTGAAAGCCTGGTAGCCTTCTTTTATTGCGTCCTCTCCTGTTCCTTTCAGCTCAGTCTGACAGCGTCTCTGCTGATGATAGTCTCAGCAACTCCCAGAAACTTCTTGCTTATTCGCAGGCACTGCACGCAAGCCTTCCTGAAAGCCAGAGGTGACATGCTGGTCTCTGAGATGAGTGCCACACCTCTCCTAATACACTCTGGGCAGGTTGAAGAAGTCTGACACAGGCCTAATTGCTCAAGGAGCCCTTTTGTGTTTTACAACTGTCTATCCCCTCAGGGACCTTGGAAGAGGTTTTCCAATCAGAACTCAGGCTCACTTTGTGATAAGGAATCTCCAAACTTGAGCATCTTTCGCCATCTGAAGTTGCTAACAATTTCCTACATGGTTAAGTCCTCGTTCAGTTTGGCTTAAAAGTTCTTCACTTAACTTAGCCTTTCCTGTCACATTTTAGAGTGTGAAATAATAAGAATCAAGACCACACCTCCATTACTTTTCCATATTTTGGGGGGAAAATCTCTTCAGCTAATCATTCAAATCATTCCTTACAAGCCCTGCTTTCTGTGGAAGCTTAGGATGTAATTCAGCTAAGTTTCCTGATGCTGTACTCAGAGCCCCTTTCCCCCTGTCTCCAACTGAACGACCTTGCTCCTCAGGAGCATTGTTTGCAGCACCTTCAACTGCTGCCCGCCTACCATTAGCCTCTTACCCTAATTTAGAGAAGGCGACATAGCTACACTTAAACCACGCTTTCCTCAATTCCTCCCGCGTCTTTACCTGCAAAGCCTTTAACATCCACATTTATTTAAACAATCTTTTCAAGCAATACAGAGTCATTCTTTAGGATGTCAGCTTCTGCTCATGTACCAGTTACAAAGACGCTGCATGTTTTTAGGTTTTGTTACAGTGGTATCCCATTTTCAGGTACCAAAATCTGTAGTTTTCTTGTTTTGTTTTGTTTTTTATGTCTGTAAAAATGACCTCAATCTTAATGCTTGCAGGGAGTAAAAATTTACTTATTTCAAAATTCTGAAAGCCAGCAATGTGAAATCAGCATCACCCTAGGAAAGCAGCCAAGAGATTGCTTCAAATACCACCTTCTAGAAGACTCCTACTGTCTTTGGCTTGTAGCTTCTCCCTCCCACTGCTGCCTTTAGTATTACTCTATTTTCTCTCTCTCTCTGACATGTCTAGCTACTTCTCACAAAGACACAGTTATACTGGATTGCCTTCAACAATCCTTCTATGCTAATGAGGATCCTTAGCCCCTACCATATTTACAAACTTTCTTTTGCTGTGTAAGGTGCCATCTTTATAGTTTTGGAGGATTAGTACATCTTCTAAATGTGTTATTCAGCCTCAGGAGATTTGGATGAAAATATAATTGCTTTGAAAATCTGAATAGCCAAACTTTAAAAAAGTGGTAGAAAATTTGGAGAAAATCATTTTAATACATGTATAGAGTTCAATGATATCAAAACACTACCTACTCTTTTAAAATTTAAAAGAAATAACTTTAGAAAAATAACTCTCAGTAAACTGTTATTTTCAGAGAATGGGGAGATGAGATTCATTAAATAAAGTGATATATTTATATATACTTTCAAATATCACTGACCTAAACATTTACTCTCAAAATACCTATAGATTAATCATTTAAAACATTTATCTGTATTGAGTTCTCATTATGTGGTAAACACTGTAACTATTTTGAGTGCAAAGATGAGATACTACTCTTGTCTTCTAGGATGCTTGAAGTACAGTTGGGAAATTGCTTAAGTAGACAAGCAGATATCATAACAGACAGTGATATTTACTGTGGTGGAGGAATTAGTGGTGTAAGAACACTTTCAGAATAAACAATGAATGCAGGGAAGGAGTCAGGGCTTCCTGTAGGTAATGTTTGAGCTGAGACCTGAGGCTTCAAGGAACACTAGCTGCTGCCTTTACAGAATAGCGAGGGTCCTATCATGCTCAAAAGCATGGACTGCATAGTGTTTTTCAGGGAAACATTTTCTACCATGAGGTAGAAGAGGTACAATAGATTCTGAAGCTGAGCAGCAGTAAGCTGTGAATAGAATTTTATCCCAAATTAGAGAATTTTCCTTTCATCCTAAATGCATTGCAGTAGAGGACAAGGAATAACCATATATGTGATTTGTACAGTTCTTTCTGATGGCATGTTGAGTCTGGATTGGAAAGTAGAAAGAACTAAAAATAGCCAAAATCCCATGTCAGAAATCTGGTTGATCAGTAGTAAGGTTGTTGATAAAGAAAACAGAAATGGATATGGATAGGAATGGCAAAATAAAGATATGGCTGTGTTGCAGGCAACTGACCTAATTAAAAATATTATAGGCAGTGAGATAGGGCTGGGTCCTCAGTGGAGGCAGTGCAAACACCTGGCAGCTGCGGGGGAAGCTGATGCCTGCTGCTATGGGCTAGGCCTCAAGAAAAAAGACCATACAGATGCACCCACATCCTGGGATTGACACCCTAAATAGTTCTCATCCCCCTAGGAAAGAGTCACTGCTCCATAAGAATGCCCACTTTCTACATGACTTGCTTCCCCATTTGTTCTAATGTAATCAATTTTACCCAAAGTATTGATCTTATTGGCTAACTATGGTTATGTCTCATCTCATGCCCATCTGCCTTGTGAGTTCTCAGTCTTCCGCTACCTCGAACCCATGGTTTTACTCTATAAAAGCCCCTGGAAAAGATGGCAGTCTCTGGCAATCTGTTTGGGACCCCTTCTGTCTCTCTTCAGACAGAAGCTTTTTTTCTCTCAATAAATATATTCAACTCTTACCTCTGTTGTTCCTAAATTTATTCTTCCGTTTTAGAAAACATCTCGTGGACATAGTAGGTTGGGAGTTTCATTCCCCTATATCAGATGTGAAATCAACAAATACCTGGCATAGGGTAGGGTAAAAGACTCAGAGATTATGTCAGGGAGATGATAGTGTAGTCATTACAACGGGGAATATCAGGAAAAACACAAATTTTGTAAAAAGGACAATGAATAAACTTTGGAGTTTATTTTGTTGGTAGTACTTATGTTTACAGAAAAGACCAAAAAGGGAAATACCTGTGTTAAATGGAAACTCCAATCCTAGATTTTTGAGGAATCTCTATATCAAAGTGTCTATTAATTTCACATGCCCAGTTTTTGGATTGGGTCTTTAAATTTGGAGCATCTGATTTTTTTCAATTCTTTATGTGGTATAGATACTAATCCTTTGTCTGCAGAACAACTGGGTCAAATTTTCTCACTCTGTGGCTTGTTTTTCCAATATGTTGATTTCTTTTGCTGTGCAAAAGTTTTTTTAATAAGATGAGATCCTGGTGGTTAATTCTTTATAGGATTTCCCATACAATCTGGATTTTTTTCATGAAGACTTTGCCTACAGCAATGTCTTAAAGAATTCTACCTATTCTCTCTACTGGCAGATTAGTATTTATGCCTTAATATTCAGATCTGTGATCTACTCTGATTTCAACTTAGTATGTGGTGAGAGCCATGAGTCTAGTTGTGGTCTTTGGCCTGTGAAAAGCCAATTTTTCCAGCACTATTTATTAAAGAGGCTATCTTCCAGTGAGTATGTTTGGCCCTGGTGTCAAGGAGAAGGTGGCTGAGTGTGTTTGGAGTTCTTTTTGCATTGTCTAATTGATTCCATTGATCCTCATGGGATTTTTGTTTGCTTGTGTGTTTGGTTTTTTGCTAGTACACATGGTGTTTTAATTACAGTACCTCTCTATATAATTTCAAGTCAGGGGTTGTGATGCCCTCTACATGGCCCTTGTATCCCAGAACTGTTTTTGCTATTTTAGGTCTCTTCTAGCTCCAAATGAATTTTGGGAATATTTTTCCTACTTCTCTGATGTATGCTAATAGTATTTTGATTGGGATTGCATTAAATGTGTATAACAGTTTTGGGAGTATAGCCATTTCACTATGTTGGATCTTCCTATCCAAGAGCAGGGATACTGTAGTTCCATTTTCTGATATCCTCTTTGATCTCCTTTTTTAGAGTACTGTAGTTTTCAATGTAAAGATCTTTCACTTCCTTTGTTAGATCAATTCTTAAGTATTTCATTCTTTTGATGCTATTATGAGAGATGTATCTTTAATTTCGTTCTCAGTCAATTTGTTATTTGTGTGCAGCAATGTTGTTGATTTGAGGGTATTGACTATATTCAGCTACATGATTAAATTTAGATAGCAAATATAGAGATCTTTTGGTAGAATTTTTGGGATCTTCTAATGTAGAGTATCGTGTCATCTGAAAATAATGATAAGTAACTTTTCCTTTTCTATCTTTATTGCTTTCATCTTTTTCTCTTGTCTAATTGCTCTGGCTAATTTTTCCAGAATTATATTGAATGATAGTGGTGATAGTAGACATGTCTTGGTTTATTCCTGATCTTAAAGTAAAAGCTTTCAGTTTTTGTCCATGTAGTATGATGTTGGTTGTTGGTTTGCCACAGATGGCTTTTATCAGATTGAGATAAAGACCTTCTATCCCAATTTTCTGTAGCTTTTTTTTTTATCATGAATGGGTGTTAGACTTTGTCAAATGCTTTTTCTGCATTTATTGAAATGATTATGTGATGTTTATTGACCCGCATGTATTGATCCGTCCCTACTGATTCCATGAAAATGACTTGTGTAGTTGAACTTGTTGGTCTGAAGTTCAGAATAAAGGTCAGGGGAAAACATGTATATTTAAAGAGACCTCCAGGAAGAGTCAAAACCATAGTATAATTAGACATGCCTCAGGAAAATAAGATGAAGATGGAGCACAATACACTTTCAGAGGAAGGAAGAGTAGAAATAAAAGGAAGAGATGCTGCTAAGTTGCTCATGAGATGTTACCAGGTTATTGTAAGACTTGCAATGCCAGGAACAATAAGAGGGTATCTTTAGGATGGAAGTAAAAATTATGGCCACTGCAACCTTCCTTTTCCAGCTGCAGAGTGACACATTCAGATGCTGTGGGAGCCAGGTGGGTACCTGAATGAAGTGGAGCTGTGATACAATGTGACAGTGGGGTCTCCTTGGCCAGAGGGCATCTTGCAGCACAGAAGCAGCTGTTCTCCAGGTCTCCCCTATTACTGCCCTGTGGGAATTTAGGGCACTGTTGCCAGAATTTGGCTTTTTCAAGAAAAGCTGAAACTCTATATTTTTAGCCAATTTAAAAATGTTGAAAAGCCTCTGAAGAAGGACCTATGGGATTTGTCTCAGCCTGTAGGCTGCCAGTTCAGAGCATCTGCCTTTCCCTACGTGACGAGAACGATTCCAGCCCGGAAGAGGATGAGAAGGACCGCTGTTCTGATCTTCTGTCTCCATATTCATGAGCTGTTGTCCACATAGGTACCTTGATGAGTAGTTTTGACATTTTGTGCTACTGTACTTCGAGAGGCAGAGACTGAAAATACCATCTTATGAAGCAGGTGTTCCAATCAATGCTTACAGCTGTTTTACAACTTTTGCTAGCTTCTGACATATAAGACCCTTATGACCACTGAAAATGGGTGATTACATCCTTTAGCACTCAGATGTGGGTACACTTGGCATGGAAGAGGGGGCTCTTAGCAAGGCAGGTCAGATGACATGTTGGATCACCCTAGCTGAACATGCATATTTTTAGTTATGAATTATGTGCTTCTTACTTTGATTTCCCAGTTCCAATTTCTTAAGTTACACCAGACTCATTATTCTCAAAATCAGTTCATCTTCCATATTTATCTTGTGCATTTGACCATGACAATTTCAGTATTCAAGTTTCACTCCCTAGGCATGCAACCTATTTGGAGCCAGAGCCTTTGTGCTGTGTATCAATTACTCGTTTATGTTCTTTAGGAATACACACTCTAAATAACCTTAGACTAGGAAAACACACAATGTCACTTCTCTGCAGGTGGCACACACAGTTCTTTCACCTATAAATTGAGCATCCAGCATTGCTGTTCTACTGTAAGCCAAAGACCATTCAATTAGTGAGACTAATTTTCTTTGGCTTTATGTCAAGATCCACTGTTTGGTTTTGGGTTTTGAAACAGATGACACATACATAAAAAAGAGATTGTTTTCTTTGTCTCAGGAAATGCAATAGACTGATTTCTGATCATTAATAATAAACTCTTTGGGCACCTTTACTTCTCTGGTGGCTGTGATGTGCACCCATGTTTTTATGCTCCACTTTTATGCCCCAGGAATCAGTCACTTGCATAGGCATTTCCAATTGCTTTCTGCTGACTGATGCTGCAATGGCTCTTGAGAAGGGAAAAGTCTAATCCTGCTATGAAGATATGCTCCAAGAAATTGGATTCTGAAACTTTTTGAGTTTCAAGAAAATTCCACGAGGGACACTTTATTTGAAAAACAAGAGCTAATCACAGGTAAAGAAAATGTACTGAAGAAAAAATAAAACTAAATAAAAATTTTCCTATTACCATGCTGTATCTGCAAGTATGGCCTGCATTTCATCAAACTGGGAAGTTTGAAATGTATGTGGTCTCATAAATATTTACACATTTCAAATGATTATGCTTGCAAATTTCCAAGACAAACCTTGGTATAGCATGGCCTAATGCGTGGCTTTTAGAACAGAAAGTGCCTTTAGATTTTTCAAGCTCAATCCTCTGTATCCACTTTGTAGATGAGGGATTGATAACATTGGATCGATTCATGGAAGAGTAGGAAGTTGACACCAGAGTTCTTTATTTTAAACCCTGTCTATTGTCAATCATGTCTTTAGGTTGCAACCATTCTTTACAATACAAACATCATTCCAACAGCCAAGGGGAAAGAAGCAATCTTTCTATATTTACATTGCTTTGGCACAAATCATGAAGGATTTAGTTGATTTTAAAAATATACCTATATGAAATTGAAACTTTTAAATACTAATAAATTTAAGCACACACATTTTATCTGGTTTGCTAGCCTTCTGTGTAGACTCTGGATAACAGTAGCTACTTAGAGACAACTTGGTACTTATTGCTATGTATGGTAATACTTGGAGAAGTATTCAATAATCTTTTATTTATCAAATAAGCCTTTGATGAAATGTTCCCAAGAAAAAATACTTCTTTAGAGGCCCTGAGTATAAATTTTTGTTTCCTAAGCCACCTTTAAACCTATCTGCTTGGACTGACAGAGCAGAACCAAGTAATTATCTCTCAGGGATCCAAGACTGGTTTGTGGTTTCATTAACACCTGGCTTTTATTTAAGGGGAAAAAAGTTTACAGTTCCATCCCTAAAACTAGAATGTTCTTCTTTAAGAAAAAATAGCATTTATAAAAGTAAGTTTAAATATGAAAAACTATACATACATATTAAATAATCATAGAAAATTTTATGAATCAACTGATTATGTAACAATATGCCCATCAAACTAAGAGATAAAAAGCCTGTACTCTTTAGGTCTAAATGAAACATGGTTACGTAGAGGAGTAGGATTGTTGCATGATGTCCCTGACGCCCTCGTCTGCCTTGGTCTGTTCATCTCTGTTGTGGCCTACATTGTGTTGGACCCTCTGAACTCCAGAATCGTTGCCTCTTGTCACTTGGAGGCTGTGGCAGAGTCTCTGAAGGGTGACTCCCAGATTCTGGTTCCCCTTGAATAGCCTTAACCTTCCTCTGGGGTGAGTGTGGGACAGGACTTCTTCCTAACACCATGGGGCACAGGCAAAGGGATTATGCATTCATGGATCATGCATTCATTCTTCAGATTCCAGAAATGCCTTGGTGAGACAGTATTGTATCTCCCTCCTAGACTGGGAGAGGCAAGTTACCATACTTTGAGCTTCTATAGGAAGAGGTTCTTGTAGAAAGAGACCCAGGGTGGCTGGAGCCAGCGAGGAATGTGAGGGCTTCCATCAAACTGCCTACAAAGAACTGAATTCTGCTACCACGAGAACCTGGAAGCAGAGCCTCCTCTGAGCCTCAAGTGGAACCACAGCCCCAGATGGCGCTTTGACTCTAGCCTTATGAAACCCTGAAGCAAAAACCCCAAATAGCTTTGCCCAGGCCCCACAAGTGCCAATCTCTGCACTGCATTCTGTGTGTGTGCTGAGGAGTGCCAGGTCCTTCTGCAGCACAAACTCCCAGAGGTGAGGGGAGCAGAAGAGAGCGCACAGAGGAGCAGAAGACTACAATGTCACGAAATGTGGAAATCCTTTCATGCTGTGGGAATGCTGTGGCAAAGCAATGGTTCATCCTGCTTGGTTTTTCGGAGTGGGGTGTGGGCTGCACAGCAGGAGTGTAGGGGGAGAGTGCTGAGCAACACCTGAAGAGGTAGTGAAGGCAGAGAGAGGGAGACAAAGCAGAGGACTCTCCTAACATGCACCAAAGGATTCTTCTCAGTAGGACCCCTTGTTTATTGAAGTTCCTCCTTCTTTGAAGGAGGAAGTAGTTCACAGGAGCACTGAAGGTGTAAAGTGTCTGGAGGGTGCTAGGTCTTTCTATTCAATGTTTGAAGAGGGAGGGTCAGGATATGCTCCTGAAGAAGTTCCACTTCTCTTATACTGGGGCTCCCCACAGATGTGGCAGAGTATCTTGAGTACAGATATATTCATTGGAGTCAAAAGCTGAAAAAAATCCTCAAAAAACATAGAAAACCATACCCTATCTTTTGATCCTCTTTTCAGGGGATCTAATTGTACATGTATTTATTCATTCAATAAATATTCAACAATATATTAGCACATTATTGGTCATAACAAGATGAACATGATACTTGCACTCAGGGGTGCGAATAGTCTAGTAGGAAAGGGAATTATTAAGCCAATAATCCACCAACACAATTATATTTGTGCCAAGCACTAGCATGAAATAATGCAGGTTGCTATGACAACATTTAAAATGGGAATGCAACCTACACAGGGAGGTCAAGGAAGAGATAATTAAGACAATTAGGTCAAATAATGTGAAATGCACTTTGCTGTGTGTGTGTGAAAAAGTCAGGTTTTATAAAGAAAAGGCAAGCAACATTTACATGTATCCATTTGCATGTGTATACAACACACACTGAAGAACTGTAGGAATCAAGCACTGTGGGAGAAATGGAAAAATGATGTAAAATTGACCCTATAAACCCTCTGGGCACTTATTTGTAAAGCATTTTTTATATGGCGCTGATTTGACTACTTCATAAAGTGACCCTCTGCATACAGATGTTCCTATGTATCTATATTGGTAATCCCAAGTCCCTTTTCAGGATAGAGCAGTGCCTTGGTTCATGATTGCTTCTAGTTTTGAATGGAATTGTTCAAAAATGGAAGCATTTGGCAAAATTTTGCTTCAGTCTGCGAACTCCACATCAAAGGATGAACTGGACCTCAGCATCTTCTCCAGAATGGTGGAAAGAATTAAGTTTGTGAACTAAGGTACCACTATTTGGTGAGGGAGATCAAAGGGTAGACAATAAAGAGAAAAACTTCTCTGAGTTATGGCCACTGAAGGAATCATATTAGCTGTCAGTTGAACTCAGAACTACTTAAATTTTCCCCTTGCTCAAGTCAAACATCTTGATTATGAGCAAAGCATATCTTCCTAAAATAATTCCAAGAAGAACTGCAACAACTTCCTTCAATATGACTAATTCCAAGTCTTCTCAGCTTGCTTCTGCCCTTGCAATGACCAGAGGGGTCAAGGATGACCATCACAGGACTGGCTGCTGCTGATTCAGTGATAGTTTACTCTAGAGGTCTCTTCTCTTTTGGGACTCTTGGCATCTGATGCCCACCAGTATAAGTCCCAAAGCATAAGGACTCAGATTTTAATGGCTATTCCCATAAAAGATAGGATTGTATCTTTCCTCCATATGGAATTACAACAGAAGAGATAAAACCAATGTCACATAGATTTTCTACACCCAAGAGGGGAAACAAGGTTAGAGCCGTACATTAATGAAAAGTGAATCCAAGTTAACCAAGAGTGGGAGTGCCTCTTCTGATTTTCACTAAAATGACCTAGAATACAGTAGAAAAAATTGAGGCTCCAAAATCACCATCATTTGCTCAAAGCTATGTACCCTGTAAATTCTTCAGCCCAGTTTTGAAATTGACTGTCCTATGACTCACATTTCTTTGTCTATGACATTTTTCACATTGGTCCCTATATCAGAGAAATGATGACGTTTAGTGGGGAAGATGCATATTGCATGTAAATAACTTGACTGTAGAGTGTGCAGGGCGGCTGGTGTAGATACTGACACTGGACTCCAGTCTGTGGAAACCTTTGGAGGCTTTTACGAAGGCTATAAAATCCATGACCTTAGCTTTTCTACACCTGACAAGGGAGGAATTTCTTTTGGCATGAAGCATCATTCAATATTTGAACTTTAGAAAAGAATGACACCAAGCCAAATATATGACACAGACAGTTTTGCTGTTTTTAGTTTTTACTTGTTATAAGGGTTTATTGACAGCTTAGGCTCAATTCTGAAATTTCTACTTGATATGAGAACTACTATCTTGGCTGCATGGGGACTATTTACTATGTGATAAACATTGTCATTCGTAAATGCTTTACCTGTCAGTAGAGACAAAGGATTTCATTACCGCCAGAATGTCTCGCCTGTCTCTGCAGAAAGGTCAGGGGCCTGTTGGAGAAAACCCTCACACACCGAGCTGTCACAAAACTCCCAAGCTCTAGCGTGGGTACCCTGGGAGGGCTGGCCGGCTCTTGCCCATGGAGTGATCATGGGCCCTTGGTCACGGAAGGCACAGATACTTTTAATTTAGTGTTGTTTTCATTGGAGGAAAGAAACAGGGAGAGGTTTTTGATTTGTACTTTCCAGACATTTACAGGGAAAACGAGTGGGTATGTGTGGGAAGCCAGATACAGGGCAGGGGCAAAATGTCTCTGCTCAGGTCACTTCCTGCCCACCTTTAATTCAGCACCACTCAGGAGTCGGTGCGTGGTAAGACCTAAGTAAGCACTAAGTCGTCCTAACAGGACCACAGACTGACTGGAATCATGACAGAATGTCACAGCTTACTGTCTAGGGTAACGGTAAGTGTCCTCAGCGGGTGCTATGACAACAAGAAATATCCTCCAGGGATCTGAATGACACCAGGGAGGCACTGCACAGAAGGAAGGGAGATGTATTGGCATGCATTGCTCATGGTGGTCTCTCTCAAAGGGATGTCTGGATTTCGGGTAGTCAGAACAAGCAGAAGCAGTCCAGGTGCCCAGGAATGGTTTGCAGAAAGACTGTAGCATCTTATTCTTGTATGTTTCTATTTTAAAACACTTGGACTTGGCTATGCACTGGGCCAAGGTGTGCTTTCATTAACTTTTTCTAATTCTTTTTGTTCCAAGTTCCTTTGGACATGTTCCTCAGCCTGCAAGGACAGTAGGCTGATACATTTTGCTTTAGGCGTGTGGTAATAAAGCATGGCTTCACTCTGAAATTTATCTCAATATTCCCTCTCCCCAGTGGAGCCCAGTTATTCTAGGAATTGTTGTGTCCAATGAAACAAGAGAAAGAGTCTAGGCTGGAACATGGCTTTGTTGTTCTAAAAATGTGGAGTTGATTTGAAGTGAATGAAATTATTATCCAAAATGGCAAATGTTAGTGACTACATAGATTAGAAAGTCAGAGACATTATTATCATCTGAAGGAAAACAGACAGCCAGGTGGGTTTATTTTATTGATTTAGTACTGGAGGAAAGGACAAGAGGAGAATATTGGACAGGCGACGACTAACCTTTGCAAAGAAAATTCCAAAACTCAAATGACCAAAGAGCCAGCCATGAGAGTGAATGTGTTTATTAAGGTTTAAGGTTCTGTTTTTCATGATCACCTTAGTAAATCGATTAGTCCTAGGGGAAATGGGACAGTTTTCCTGTTTTTAGATTCCCATCAGACAGTGCCATTCAGTTAAAGTAATGTGAACTTTAACCTATTAGTCCCTTATTGCTGCCGTGATAAATTACTGCGTATTTAATGGCTTAAGCAGCACAAGCGTATCATCCTTCTGTTCTGTTGGAAAGGTCAGATCTGACATGGGTGTTTGTCACCGCAGTGAGAGCTCTAGTGAGCCTGCTCCTGGGTGCTGTGGAGAAGATCCATTTCCTTGCCTTCTCAAGTTTCCAGAGATTGACCACAACCCCTCCCATCACCCTCAAAACCAGGACCAGGGCATTTCGAATCTATGACTCCCCCTTTCTTTTCTGTCACCCCTCACTTTGGAAGATGCTTGGGATTACAGCGAGTGTACCTGGATCATTTGGGATAATCACTTTAACTCCACAGTGAACTGGGTTAATTTCCTCTGCAGATTTAATCCCCACTTGCTGAGTAGCATGAAGCACTCACAGGTCTCAGGAATTAGGCGTGAATATTTTTAGAGACAAAGAGTATTCTTCCTAATACAGTATCTAATTGAATAGCAAATCAACATACTCACGTGAAAAGGCTTGTCAGTGTGAATTTACCTGGACAGAAGAGATCGCATCCCCGAAGCTGCAGAATCTGTGTAGTCATTGCCTTACTCCATAAATCTGAAACACTAACTTACCAATCAACCCATTCACCTCCTCTACCCCTTTCCAAAAAAAAACGCTGGTGTTTCCTGGAGTTCATTCTGAATTCATTAGTGTCAATTCTTTTATGAAGGAGATTTTACTTCTCACAGGTAAATTTTATTGCCTCAATAACTTCGAATTCAGGGCTCCCAGCACCCTGCCTTTATCCATTCATTTTTCCTGAAAACTCCACCCATATGAAACAGCCTATGGACCACAAGATATTAAAAGTGGGAAGGAAACACTGTCATAGTCCTTCAGCCAGAATCGGAAGGGGTGGTAGAAAAAGTGGCATGAAACATTAAAGGTAAATGACACGGTGTGAACTGAATTCCCACGAACTATTAGAGATCATGTCTGAGGAGGTCATCAATCCTCCCTATAGATGTGAGTACAGATATCATGCAGGGGAGATGGACTTCCAGTCAGAGCAGTAATCGGGGAACTAGAAAACCGATGTGATCCTTGCTCTTATTGTTCTATTTGGGATCTCCCCACTGCCATATTCAGTTTTATTCTACTCTTGTCAGCCTGTCACATCTCCCCCCTTTTTTTATTGCTGTAATAATCAGAATAAAGTGAAGGCAAAATAAAATCTTAACACTTGAGTACCGCACCCAATGAGTAAGTTATGGGTTTTTTTTGCTTCTACAAAAAAACTCTTAACGACTCATAGATACAAACCTAAGTTCTAGGGTTTTCCACATTTAATCTCATCTCCTTCTGCATGGGTTATGTTGTACAATGAGGAAAGATGAGACCACAGAATCAGATCTTAGTGCGAATCTCAGCAATCAAAATAAAATCTAGGGCCTTTAATGAATTATTCTCTCATCTCTATTAACTTGTGACCTTGTGAAGATAACAAATGACTAAATTTGCTATTGGGAGGCTAATCGTATGTTTCAACCAGGAAACTTCTTGCTCTAATTCCTTGACACATACCCTGTGAAACTCCCTATTCTTTGACCATATCTGGAAATGATGCTATCATTTTAGATGACTTCAGTAAGAACAACTCCACTTTTGTCATGGAGATGCAATCTCACCTGCTTTAAAGACTGAGTTTAGATTTCATTCATAAAGTCTGCATTGTGGTCTCTGTCTGTGAACATCACACCTGTATTGGTCTGTCCTTCTGACACCCTGTATTTCCTCTTCCTCCACCATTCCCTGTTTCCTCCACACCCAGTTCCCTACAGAGTTATGTAGGAGAAGAGGAAAAGACTCAGGTGTAATTTTCATTTATCTTATTTTGTTTGGAAAGCTGTCTTGGCATGTATTGTTGGTCATTCAGCTTTGGCAAATGTTCAAAAGTTTACATTTGTGAAACTTTCTGAATTTATTTGTTTCACCCTTTTTTGGTCTGTTACATGGATTAATGAGTTTCATTTGGCATTTGTACAATGACACAACACAGATTGATTCTTTGATCATTTTCATTTTTTTTTGTCATACTGGGGAACGATCCAAGGACCTTCACACTGAGCCACATATCCAGCCCCTTGTTTTACTTTTTAAAACTTATTTCTTTGAGGTAGCGTCTCAACCAGTCACTAAATTGTGCAAGCTGGACTCAAATTTGCAAGCTTCCTGCCTCAGCTTCCCAGAGTGCTGGGATTCCAAACACCCGTCACCACCCCATTCTATATTCACATTTTTGAGAGGCACAAATGTATGGGTTAGTTGAATGTCTGTCATGCTCAGTACTGACACAGTTCATAACACAAGGAACGCGTTATATACCTGACATCTTAGATCTATAGTCCAGCAGAGCTCTTGTTCTGTTTTAGTTCTGATAATTGGTTCCAAGGCTTGTATTGAGCTAGTTTAGAAGCATTGAACTTGGGTAATCTCAGAAATATACTTCACGCTGGTTATCTCCGGGGAATTGCTTGGTCTAAGGAGACAGTGTCACAATTTCCATGCCCAATGCAGAGTGTACCATCTCCCTGTTTTACTGTCTCCTCTTCTTTCGCATCTCATATCACCTCTGCTGCTATCTACTTTCAGAATTTGCACACAGAAAACAAGTGATAACTTTAGAAGACTCACACCAATACCCTAAGTCACTTCTCTCCACAGTGCCCTTTAATTAAAATGGAGTTGAGACTATAGGGTTTCCCTACATTGTGATGCACCTAGCCTTGGAGAAAAACGATAACCTTTTCATCTTTTAGATATTTTGTGTCTGAGATTTCACATCAGTGGGCTGTATCTTTTGGGTGGTTACTAGTGCAGAGTCATCTATCTCCTCTCTCCCACTAGGTAGGAGAAGTGGGTTCAGTCCCCACAGGGCTGGCCTGCTTCTGACCCTGTGCAAGTGAGGCAGGGGATAGGAGCTGAGATAAAGACAGAAGGATTAATGTAGTCACTCCTGATGACTGGAAACCTGTCTAGGTACCTTCTTGATGGGGTGCTGATTCAGAATCCAACAGGGTTTATCTGTCATTGTTTGTAGACCTGTAACTTCAGCCCAAATACTGCAGCCATAGGAAATGTCCTGTGTTACAACCAAACCCACATAGATTTCATGAGACAAGACATGTTCATTTTAATTAATCTGATTTGACTTGCAAAAAGTCACCTGGGCATCCTTGTAATGCACTTACTTACATAACTTGTCAGTGGAGTATTTAAACTGAACACTCATATTCTGGCACTTTTTAAAAGAGCAAGAAAGCTAAACAAAGGGAATAAAGTAAAACTAAATCTTAAAACCTGCTTGGGGGCTGAGAAAAGTAACACCTTTCTGCATTGAAATAGTTTTTTTTTTTTTTTTTTTCTTCAGTTCAGAGGAGTGTGGGCCTCAACCACATCTGCCTTTTCTAGAAAAAGCTAACTTGTGGCTTATCTACTGGCTTTCGGGACAGGTTGATTCATTTTACCTTAGCATCCAGGTAGTGCATTTGAAATTATTGATGAAAGGCACTGCCACATCCCTGCTCTAGTGTGATGATGATTTGTGGTTGGAAGGCAACCTGCCCATTAGTGTGGAAGAGGAGAACTAGGGCACCACTTTGCAAAAGGATCTCTGGAAGCAAACACAGAGTCCTTGAGTCTGCTGGGCAGGATTTTATATTCCTATAGAATTTGACTCAGCACAAAAGTGTGGGAGGTATGGGGGTGTTGCCATTTGGTGCCAAATTGTTTGCCTACCCCAGAGGCTGTCCTAAGAAATTTGTTGAATCTGCCTTGTCTTACAGATTGGAACTCAGGAAAGCTTTATTTTCAGGCCAGATTCCAGTACAAAAGTTCTCTACATTTTATCTATGGCTGTCCAGCTATATTGGCCCACCCATAGTGAATCAACACAGAGCCAGTTGCCTGCCAATTGGACAGAATTTAATCCATCACCAACCTGGTGCCGTTCTGCACCTGAACCATTGTTTAGCAAACCAGAGGCTGTTCCTGCCCTGTGTGGGAACACAGACCTCTTCTACCCATGCTACAAATTCATTGCTCTGCCCCAATATCCAGCCTCAGAAACAGAGCTGCACTGGGAAAAATGCAGAAGCTTTCATCTGCGCACATTTAAAATTTTCATTTGTGTGAATTTAAATAAGCATCTTCCTTTTATTCCTGAGCCTTTTTCAAACGGGCACATAAAGAAAAAAATACCTACATCTCAGTGTGCTGTAGATAATATAAGCATATGATCTAGAATGTTCTTTGGCATTTAGTAGATAGCCAGGAACTATTTATTCTCTGCTCCCTTCAGTGCTAAGATTTAATTACTTCTCTTGTTGTTAGAACCATCCATGGATCATAAAACGCATCTGGTTTAAAAATTCCAGCAAAGGTTTCAGCAGCCTCAGCTTTTCGGACCCAGCACTGCTTTCAGTTGACCAAACCCCAGGAGAGAGCAGGAGGCGGGTCCACTACTGTTCTGAGCTGTAATGGTGTCCTATTTGGGCTGGGTGTAGAAGCAAGTCCCTTTTTCTCTTTTGGTCCTTTGCAAGTTCATGAGGAAACATTGCACATGGCTGACACCTTTGCCACCTCATGGCCCATTGCAAAATGGGAAGCTCCTGTTGAGACTGCTGTACCTCTAAGGATTTCTAATCTGTTTTTCTTCTTTTAAAGTTTACTTCATTTGTACATGTGTGTGGTACATGCGGTTTACATTCATCTTCTGCATGGCAAAGGAAATGCTCAATGGAATGAAGAGATAACTTACAGAGCTGGGAAAATATTTGCCAGCTATTCCTCGGATAGAGGACTAGTATGTAGAATACAGAAAGAACATCAAAAATTAGATGTTCCCATAATGAAGGACCCAGTCCAAAAATAGCAAGGGAAATGAATAGCTACTTCTTAGAAGAAGAAATGCAAATGGTCTATAAATACATGAAAAAGTGTTCCACATCTCTGACCATCAGAGAAATGGAAATGAAAATAACACTGAGATTCTGTATTAGTCCAGAAATAATGATTGTCATCAAGATAGCAAATAATAGCCAATGCTGATGTGGTCATGGTGAACGCATAACCCTTCTACACTGTCGGCGGGACTGTAAACTAATACAACCACTATAGGAATTCCTCAGTAAACTTACACTAGAAATTCCATTTGGCTTGGCTCTTCTTGCAGATATCTTGTCTCTGAGAATGTTTGGAGGAAGCTGTTTGAGGACATACAGAGGATCACAGTTGTGGCAGTTTAGTGTCTTTTCGTAGCTCCTGGTTCACCAAGGAGCAATACATGGAAAGAGGTAGACAGCTTCCTTCACCAATCAAAATCTGGATTAACATATTTATGTGTTTATTTATTTGGGTTTTTGTGCTCCCCCATATACTATGACAAACAATTCCTTAAGGACAGAAATTAGCTCTCCTGTTTCATTACTTCCCACCCAGTGTGTCTCACAGTGACATTCTAAGATGGAATGCAAAAACCATTGATGAAACTTTATGTATGAGATCAGGTGATATTAAAACAACAAATAGCTCTCCTGGCCATTTTCTTCATCAGAAAAGATTATAATAGCAATACTTGATGTGAGATTTCTATGAGACAGAAGTAGAAAGATCTGGTAGAGTACTTGATCCAATTTTGACATTATTATTATAAGGGCATGTGCTATTCCTCAACTGTGTATGTAAGTCCTCTGACCTCACATCGTTTTTAAAATGAGAGCATAAGACTAGTTCAAACGTGTCTTTTACTGACATAATTCCTTGCGAACACAGAAAAAAGTATATACCTGGATTGTAAAGCACAGAAAACAACTCAATTACCCAATTAAAAATACCATATGATAACATACCAAATATTGAGTTATTATGCAGCAAAAATACAAAACTATTCCATTCCCACTGGGAAATTCATTGCCACCCAGGAGCAAAGGGAAATATTTTCCTAGTTGTAATTCCGAAAGGCTTACTAGCAATAAAAGAGGAGCTGGAGATAACAGAATTTCTCTGCTGTGAATAAATGTATAAAATTCACTGCAAAATTAACAGCTTTTACCATTTATAAAAACTGAGATTGCTTCTTCCCTACTTCTAAATTCGTCACTGTAAAGAGGGGGCTGGAAAGATCCGATATTCTAACTTGATGTGCTTGCATTTGATTAAAAATATGTGCCTGCCTCTGAGGGATTAGGAGGTGACTCTGCAGGTGGTGACATGGCTCAGCCAGAGCAAGGCTGGGGCACATTTTACTGCCTTGTCACAAGTGACTTGCTGTTGTCATAGAAGGGCAACCTTCCGGGTTCACAGGGCTTGCTTCAAACCGAATCCAAGCACAGCCTCTCCCCACCTCACCTCCCACTGTAAGAGAAGGCACTGCAAGAAGAGACACTCCCTGAGTCTCTGCTCTTCTATTTCATGTCAGCTTTCCTCCATCTTCAACAGTTTTCAGCTAAGAATGCCGATGAAGACAATCGACTTTTGCTGAGGATGCATCTTGGGGTATTCTAAGCACTAATGCATTGCTCCTCATGTTGTAGGAACTGCTTCATTCTCCTTTACAGATGAGGAAACCAGGGGAAAGAGAGGTTAAGGAACTTACTTTACATAGAAGAGCCAGCATTTGGGTCTTCTGGTGTCTGATTTTCCCATCAGCAAACATCATCCTCAGTGTGAACACCTGTGCTAGCGGCTTCTGAAGCTTTGCTGCCCCTGGAATGGGACTCTCTGTACCCTGGCTCCCGAGCTGCAGTGGGATATAATGACTGCATCTCATACACAGTGTGAAGCTTGATGATGAGAAGTCATTTCTGAGATCCAGCTAAGAAGCGTGGTGGTGTCTCCTCTCTCCCTCTTTCCCTCTCTCCCTTCCTCCCAACAAAGCCAGTTGCCATGTTGTGTTCTGCAATGCAATTCTCCTGGCAGGGCAGGATCGAGGGTGACACATAGGCAACAGCCAGACAGGAGCCAAGTTTTCAATCCAGCATCATGTGAGAAGGCCAGCACCAATGGAGTGTGCTCCTGAGAGCAAGACTCTTCCCTCAGCCTTGCCAGGGCTCTAGACTCAGGCAGCGCTTTGAGGATCGGCTTCCAAGGAAGCCAATGACACTGTTCCCGGGCTTCTGAGACATCACAACTGTGAAATAGTGAATGGCTGAAGCCCCTGTACTGAGGAGTGATGTTTGATGCAATCATGATCACTGATATGCTTCCAGCAATCTTCTCTCTCACCGTTTCCTCCATTCTTCTCTCCCTTCGTGCACTCACAATATTGTCTGACAATATTTTCACCTAACTGGTTTTATTTAGCCCTTCCCACAGTTCAACAAGGTGTGTGTTATAGTTTCCATTTTATAGGTCAGTTAGCAGAGTTGGATAGAGCTTATACAGCTAGAAAATGGAAAGAGCAATGTTTATGCATAGTGTTCTGTGACCTCATCTTTTATAAAGTTATATTGCTTCTCCCATAAATTATTTCTGGTTTGATTTGATTCTAAATACTAATGCCACAAGGAACCCCAATCACTTTCTTGTCTGTAATACCCCCTTTCAGTATTACATAAAATAGTTAATAGCAATAGATAACATTTTTTGAATTGCTTCCATGTACCTGGGAGTGTGCTAAGAGTTTTATATGTGTTCTCTTATTTAATTCCTGTATGAATAATATGAAATGAGTTCTTTTATATTGTTCTGCAGATATGAAGGATCACAGGTGCCAAACAAAACAATTACATTTAGTTTTAGGAGAAAATGAGAGATACAAAAATCAGATATTATTGATTTCCATAACACCCTTAATTTGCTTAGCCTAAAGCAATTCCAATATTCTTTTCCTTCACAACATGAATCACTATTCACATCCTTTAACCAAAAGAGGAATACAGCAGTGCAAATTCGAGTATTCTACAAAGGTCATAATATTTGAATAACTAAGTGAAAACCTTCAGTGTATTTTTGTGTGTGAAATCTAAAGACAGATAGGACAGTGTACAGGATGAATTTCTCCATTAGAACTCAAACTGAAGGAGAATTGGAAATTAAAATCATAAGGCAAACAGAAAACACTTTGGTTAAACTCCCACGTTTCAGTACTATGAATAATTAATAGAACGTATCTTGTAGGCTCTGGCTGAATTGTTTGCATTGTTTCATAAGAACTCAGTTTTTAAAGTACCACCTTGATTAATACATCCATTTAGCTAAGAAACATTTAATGAGTGTTTACTATATGCAAGACACTCTTTTCATAAATATTCATAATACAAAAAAATGAATGGATGTGGCACATGTGCCAAGGGGCACTGAGAAGAGTGGTGAATGTAAGTGTGGATATAAAGGGTGGTGGGGTCAGCCGAGTGCAATGCTATGTGTATATTTTAGGCACACAAATGTGGAACTTCTAGTGTCCATTATAGGGTTGTGCAAATGTTATCTGGTGTATAAAACTTTAAGGTGTTCTTATGATTTCCACATATGCTTCCAAATTCCCTGGAATTTTCTCTACATGAGGCAATATAAACGTAGAAACTACCCAACAGAGACAGACACATTGGAAAGTTTTGGCTGATTTCTAACAAATTCCTTCCTGCTAATGAATCACTCAGAGATGTGGCCCATTTACTGTTTTATCCATGTGTACTGATTTAGCTCAGACTCACACTAAGATGGTGAGTGTGACAACCACACGTAGCCTTAAGTCCTCAAATGTGTCTCAATTTCAGAGATAAAAAAACGAGCATATCTGCTGCCGTGACTTAAGGTTTCATAACTGTGTGTCCCTTTCCACTGCTAGGTTTTCTTTATTAAGATTCAGAGAGAAAACTAGCCCTGCATTATAGTATGTAAGATCTACGAAGTCCACATGGGATTAGTTTGGTCCTTCAAGGAGTTTCCAATTAATAGAATTATGAAGCACAACAACTTTTCGATTGACTATTGTTTGGAGTCACACTGAAGACTACGTTTTTTGGTGGGGTTACAGGATCCTGCTCTGTAGTTCAGTTTGACCTTGAACTCAATATGTAGTCCAGGCTGGCCTTGAACTCAGGGCAATCCTGCTTCAGCCTCCTGAGTGCTGGGATTACAAGCATGGGCCATCCCACATAGGAAGATTACATTTTAAAACACATAATGGACAGGAATTCTGCTACCGGAATTCTACTAAATTCCTGATGCAGAGAAAATGTACCAGTCTTTGAAACAGAATTAACTGTTACAGTAAGCAACAGCTCATGTTTGCCTTAAGATCACAGTTCCTTCTTCAATTTTCTACTAAGCTTGTATTTCACTAGCAAAATCTCCATCCCTCATTCTACCCATCTACCATCTGGCCCTCTGCCCTCTTTTACTGAAGAAGTGTGCTTGCTAAGTAGTGATTATATTCCAGTTATATAACATGTACGTCCATGGAGTACAGAGCTAACATGCTGACGTTACTGAGAATGCTGCTGTGCGTGGAGCATCCCACATCCAGATGGAAATCATGTTCCTGGTCTCTTCTTCTTCTTCATGTGAGTTCTCTCCCCTGTCGAACCTCCATGCTTCAGGATGGGTTCCCTGTGGTCATCTTCAATTTCACTGTCTTCTATTGCCTCTCTTCTCCTACTTTAAATGCTGGAGGCACTTCCTCAGAGATGGCTTTCTGTGTTTTCTTCCCCCTCAGCCTCACCCTGCCTGTACCCTGAAATGGTCCCACATCCCTGTGTCTTTTCATCTTGCATCATTAGTAAAACACGCGATAGACCTCAGCTGTGTCAGTCCCATTCACTTCTGCTTCTCCTCGAGGTTTGCTACAATTTATTATTATAAAGTTTTACCTGCATATTGTGGAAAGATTAGAAAATACTGCCATTTTACAAAAAGTAAAAATTCCATGCATGAGTTTTGCAATATTTAAGTTCCCCACCAAGAGTATAAAACAATTTGCATTTTATGTTTACATTTAAAATTATCTTATATGTCAAGAAAGTTTGATAGCTTTCCTTATAAAGATTTCTGTATTTCTTTTTTGTGGAGTTTCATGATTATTTTTTATCACTACTGCAGCTCAAAATTGTTAAAAATATTTCTTAAGTGGTGTTTGTTGTTTTATGTAAATATGTAAATATCTGTTCATTTTAAAATATTCTTATTCAATTTTCACTGATTCTAGCAATTTTTGTTTTATGTTTTTGGAATTTCTGAACATGTAATCTTATCATATAATCATTTTACACTCCATTTTTAAAAGTTTCATTAAATTTGGATAGAACTTCCAGGAAAATGATACATTGTCACAAAATGTCCCATATCATTATCTTGCTATTGATGTCAGTACAGTGACATCAGTGTTTCACTGTTTAATGTCAGTGTTTCACTGTTTAATGTCACCTTCTGTATGATTTTATACCATCATGCTCATAAGTATATTTTAATTTCAAGAGTTTTAATTAAGAGCAGATTTTTCACATTTATCAAATGGCTTTTCCCCATCAACTGAATGAAAAAATGTGTTTTTGTTCTTTTCTTTTGTAAAATAATGACTAACCTCATCTATCTCACTTTTGGGATGTGACTTAAAGGATGCTACTATAAATAATCTGAATTTCGATGGTCAGTGAACTTGAACTCTGCACCACTAATCTCTTGCTACTCCATCCCAAATCTCAGTGAATATTTAATTTCCTGCAGAAGGTGTTCATCTTGTGACCTTTCACTCCAGCCTTATCACTGAAGTAGGGAAACTTGTGGCTGCTCTTTCCCTGTAGCTGGTGGAACCCTTTGTGAGAAAAGTACCTCTTCAGAGACTTTCTTTATTATGAATTCATACCACAAGTTCCCACAGGTTAAAGCCCTCAGGATGTTAAATGTTCAACCCTTTGTCTACTAGTGATTCTTAGCTATGGTTGGGAAATAGGGATTCATCCTCTGTTTTTCTTGGGATGCTGGGGAAAGACTTCTCATACACTCAATCCTAATGATGTCTTCCCAGTCAAACGGAATGCTGGGGATCACCAGTTCATGGGTCGGACGCATTCAGTTAGATTCTAATACTAATGGATTCAGCTAGGCCTCTTACATTATGCAAATTTTATTGAATAATTAATATTAATCCATTTAGTCAAATTTATGCAGCTGTTTAAAAATGTGTTCTATTGCATAAGAGGGTCTCTTTGGCCTGGCCACCTTCATGTCTTTTAATGTTCAATTCTCCCCAGCCTGTCTCTTCCCTGATCTTATAGCTTTCTTTCTAATAGCACTGTATTCGATTTTTCTGGAGTATATCCTCAAATACAGGTATAGAATTTATGGAATTTCCAATTTCCAATTCTTCTGAGCCAGAAAAATATCTTAATTTGTTCTACCTCTTGAACAGTTATTGTGTACAGAATTCTAGAATTCAAACTAATTTCATTCATTCTTAATGACACTATTCCATTATCTTTAGAACTCAGTTAATTTTTAGAATTTTGTAAGAAACCTGTATTTTCCACTTCACTGCAAACTTTTGAAGACTTATTTTTATACATTTTTGAGTATCTGAGAAGCTTGTTTCTCTGGGGAGGTATATTTACTCTCCAGTTATATTAAAATGGAGTTTTTCTTTAACATTAATAATTTGGTGTTATGAGTGTTACTGGGATTATTTTCTTCCTCTTCCATTCATCTGGTCCTTCTTGTTGAATCAACTCAGAATATTCACCTTCCTGAAAGATTGTTTATGTCTGCCATTTTTCTGTTACAGATTCTGTCTTATCTGTTATTTTTTTCCCTATGAGTACAGAATTTTTAAAAGTGATAGGTTTTATCTTCCAGATCTTTGGATATTTTTGCAATGAATCCATCAATTTTCAAACAGTCATCTTATTTTCTGATTGTTTCTACCATTTTATTTATATTTTTATTATTACCCTAATTTTCAAATCCCCTTAAAGAAATATAATTAAAAATAATTTATACATTGATTTTTGTTTCCCTGGGATTTATTGTTCCGTTTATTTTTAACTTGCATATTTTTTATGCTAGTAGCTTTTTTCTTATATTCTGTGGCCTGTGCCTGGTCATATTTGGGAATGAAGAGTTTATTTAAATATTTTCAACAGCTAACCTGAGTTTCTGCTGTTGTGTGCATCAATTAGTTTAACAACAGGCTTTGTTCCAAAATGTGAACATGAACTGAATAAAGGGCTGTGTGTCAGGTTTGTGAGTTCACAGTTGGATGAAATGCTGAAATGGAAAGGCTTTCCTCTGGTGCCCCAGCCTCCGGTCCTAGCTATCTCAGACTAGTGCCTCTGCTTTTCTGTCAGTCTGTCCTCCATCTCCCCCTTTTTTCCTTCCCTTTTTGATTTTCTTTGGAGAAGTAAAAACTGGGTTGATAATCTCTTGTTTTATAGTGTTGGCTTTAGGAAATTGGTGGAGACATAACTAATTTAGCAAATATCTTACCACAATTATTCTCAATATTAAAGTTGTTCACTCTCCAATCAAAAGACACAAACTGACAGACTGAATCAAAAAGTCAAAATCCAACAGTATGTTGCCTGCAAGAATCACATCTAAACAGACTAAAAGTGGAAGGATAGAAAATGATACTCCATGCCACTGGAGCCTGAAAGCAATCAAGAATAGCTGTTTTATTTTTGGACACATCTGAGTTCAAGGCAAAAGTGATCATGAAAGAGAAAGACAGTCACTACATAATGGTAAAGGAAACATTTTGACAGGAAGATAACTAATGTAAATGCACTGAATGTTGGCGATCCCAGTTTCATAAAACAAATATTACTGAATTTTAAGACCCATGAACACCAATACAATCCTAGCAGGAGACTTCATCCAATCTCACAAATAGACTGGACAACCAGATAAAAAATTTTTAAAAAAACCCAAATTCAAACATTGGAAAAATGGACCTAACAGGTATGTAAAGTGTCTCTTCCAATAACAGCAGGATACATCTTTTTCGCGGGAGCATAAGCAACATTTTACAAAGTGGAGCACATCTGAGGCCATAACTCAAGCTTAAGTAAATATAAAAGAATTGAGATAATCCTCTGCAGACTATTTCTCATAGAGGAATGAAATTAAAACTCAACAGCAGAAGAAACTATACAAAAACATGTAGATTGAATACCAACTCATTGAATAATCAGTTTATCACAAATAGAATGAGAGCAGAAATTTTAAAAACTCAGAATGAAGTAACAGTAGAAGCATAACAAGTTTATCTCAGAACTGTAATGAAGTCTGTCGTTTAAAACCTTCTCAATATGTGAACAACAGTGTGTGTGCATCTGTGTGTGTGTTATGTTAAAAATACTTAAAAGGAAACCTAGCTATAAAATATAGGTATACAGAGCAGCTTTATTAACTGTAGGCATCCTGTTATATAGCTGACCTCTAGAGCTTGTCCTTTAGTGGCAGAAATTCTGTATTTATTTGAATAACTCTGTATTTCTCTCTGTCTCCAGCTTTAGGTAAACACCATTTATCCTGCTTTCTGCGCCTGTGACCACATTAGATACTTCATGTAAGTGAAATCATGCATGTTTATCTTTCTGAGACCAGATTATTTCATTTTTATTAGTAGTTTAAGAATCACCTATGTGCAGCATATGACAAAATTTCCTTTTTAGACTTTCTGGCCAACAGTGTATAAGGACTGTCATTAATGTGTATCTTCATCAACACTTACTACTTTCTGGGTTCATTTGTTTTGACTGTCCTAAGAGTTCAATCTAAGGTCTCTTTGTACTTTGAATTGCATTTCCATGACAATTGAACTTTATTCTTAATATGTTTATTGAGATTTAGATTGTCTTTAGAAAAATATCTATTCAAGTTCTTTGTCCATGTTTTAATCAGACTGTTTATTCACTTATTTGTTGTTGTTGTTTGCTCATTTATTTGTAGGAATTCTTCATATATTTTGTAAATTAACTCCTTCTCATGCATGTGGCTTGTGAATATCCCCACCTAGCTCATACATAGGTCTTTCATTCTGTTGGTTAATTTGATATTGATCACTTGCCTATTGTTGCCCCTTTTTTTGAATGTTTGGTGTCAAAACAAAATTAATTCATTGTTTAAGATTTTATCCCGTTTCCTTAGAAAAGTTTTACAGTTTCGGTTCTTACATTTAGATCTTTAATCCATTTTGAGTTAATAGTTGTTTATGATATAAAACCAAACAAATAGAGTCTTGTATGATGCTTTTACAGGTGGATATATAGTTTTTTCGAAGTATTTGTTGAAAAAGTTGTCCTTTCTTGATTGTATTTTCTTGACACCTTTGTGCAAGATCAATCGACCACACATTTATGGGTTTATTCCCATTCTGTAACATTCATCTACATATGTCTGGATACTGGTATGATACTGTTTTATTACTGTATCTGTAAGTAATGTATTTTGAAGGCAAGCATTACCAGGAAAGTCTTCAGCTTTATTATTCTTTTCCAAACTTGTTTTAGCTTTATGGAGTCTTTTTGTGGTTTCATATTAACTTTATGATTTTTGTTTCTACTTCTGCAAAAAATATCATGGAGACTTTGAGAGAGATTGCACTGAAATTTTAAATGACTTTGGGTTGTATAAACATTGTAATAGTATTAACTTTTTTCATTTCATGTTTCATTTCCTATGTGACTTCTTTAATTTCTTTAAAAATGTTTTTAAATTTTAAATTGACTGTCTCACATATTTGGCTACGTTTACTGTAAAGTAGTTTTCAATATTCTATTTCAAAGGAGAATGTTTTCTTAATTTCTTTTTGAATTATTTATTTTTAGTATACAGAAAAGCATGTGTCTGCATGCTTATTTTGTACAAAACTCTGTACAAAGCTTTTACTTTGTGATCTGATTCGGAGTTTCTGCATAGAAATACACATTTTTTTCCTCTGAAACAAAGATTATACTTTTTCCTTTCCAATTTGGATGTCTTTTATTGCCTTTTCTTACTTAGCGGTTATGGTGAGCCCATCCAGGACATAGCATATAGAAATGGTGCTTACAGTGGCTCTCTGTTATTAGAATAATGCTGATCTCCTAAAATGAGTTTAGATATATTCATTCTCTTCAAATTTTTGGAAGAGTTTGGATTAGATACTTCTAATTCTGTGTTTGGTAGGTTTCACTACAGAATCCATTTGGTTTGAGGCATTTCTGTGATAAGGGATTTTTGATTACTGATTTAATCTCTAGTAGTTACAAATATGTTTATCTTTTCTACTTTTTCATGATTCAGCTTTGTAAATTGTCATAATTGTATATATATATATATATATATATATATATATATATATAGTACCAGGGATTAAACTTACAACTGTGCGCTTGCAAGGCAGGTACTTATGCCACTGAGCTAAATCCTCAGCTTCTGTAAATTGTCTATTTCCAAGAATTTACCTATTTTTATAGGCCATCCAATCTGCTAGCATATCACTGATCCTACCAGCCTTTTATAGTCTTTCTTATTTCTGTGACACCAATTGCAATGCCTTTTCTTTTGTTTTTGCTGAGATTTAACATATTTGAGCCTTCTCTCTCGTGTTAGTCTAGATAAAGGTTTGTTGATTTGTTCATCTTTTTAAAAGCAAAAACAACTCAACATTTCTTGATTTTTTTTTACTACTGTTTCTCTTCTTAATTCCATTTATGGCTGCTTTAATTTTTATTAATTTCTCAATTTTGCTAACTTTGAGCTTATTTGTTCTTTTCTAGTTCTTTGAGATACAGTTTTGTTGTTTATTTGAGGTCCTTTTCCACTTATAATGCAGGCTTTTAGTTTTTTTTTTCCTGGTACCAAGGATCGAACTCACAACCTCGTACTTGCTAGGCAGGCACTTGTACCACTGAGCTAAATCCCCTCCCCAGCAGGCACCTAATATTGTAAATTTCCTTCTCAGTAGTTCTTTTTCCATGTCTCACACATTTTGGTAAGTTGTTTTCTCCTTTGCCTAAATTTATTTTCTAATTTTTCCTTTAGGTTTCTTTTTTAATTCATTCCTTATTCAACACTATACTTGTTTACTTCCCACATTTTTGTTAATTTTCCAGTTTTCCTTCTGTTATTGATTTCTAATTTTATTTTATTGTGGTTGGAAAAGATACTTGATATGATTTCATTCTACTCTAATTTATTAGGACTTATGACTTACCGTACACTATATTCCAAAGAATATTTTGTTTGTGCTTGAAAAGAATATATTCTATGTGAATATATAGTAGTTTCCTTTGGTTTATTGTGTTCTTGAAACCCTGTGTTTATTTATTGATATTATGTCTAAATGTTCTGTCATGAAACATGGAGTATTGAAATTTCCTGAGTATTATGACTGTGTTTATTTGTCTGTTCAGTTCTACTGACATTTGTTTTGTTTACTGGTGTTTTCCGTTGTGGTGTATCTTCCTGGTGTACAAATTCTTTTGTCATTATGTAATGTCTTTTGTTTTGTGACTGTCAGACAATATAGATTTTAAGTCTGATAGAAGTGTGACTACTCTTTGTTTTTGTCAATTGCTTCTGTACAGGATAGCTTTTTCTATTTTTTCAACCTCAGACTATATGAATCCTTGAATTTCTGATATAGAATTTACTTGGATTTCAGTTTTTTAAAAAAAATCTATTGAAAAATCTGCTGTTCACTTGGGGAGTTTAATCTACTTATATATGAATTGATTATTGCAAAGAAAAATTGCTACTGCTGTTTTTTTGTTTTCTATCTGACTTGTAACTTTTTTGTTCCTTTTTCTTCTCATACTGTCTTGTGTTGCACTGTATTGATGGTTTTGTACAAAAATACTTAGTTTCTTATTCTTTTTCACTTACGCATCTTATGTAGGTATTCCTGATTACCACAGAGCATATATAAAGTATTCATTCTAACAATCTAGGTAAGCTGATGATAATTTGCATATGAAACACTCCTCCCCCATCTTCATTGATGTCCTAAATTATATTTACTTAAATTTGCATCTTATTTGAGACTGCTTTAATGGAATATGATGGACTAGATAGTGTAATGGAACTAATCATTTATTTTTCACAAATTTGGTGTTGAAAGTCAGATTTTAGTGGTGCCATGTAGGTTTCTGGTGAGGCTCTTCTTTCTGATATGCAGATTTTTTTCCTTGATGTATTTTTGTGTGGCAGAAAGATAGCTGGATAGCCCTGGGTTGGTCTTATTAGATCACAGCTCTACCCTCATTTATGAAGGCTCCACTTGTATAACCTAATTGCCTGCTGAAGTTTGCACAGCAAATGCCATCAATTGGGCATTAGACTTCAAAATATGTATTCTGAGTGGTGGGTTATAAACAAGGCAGTCTATAATAATTACCTACCAATCCAATTATTTTCATAATGTTTTAAATATTGTATTTTAACTTCTCTAGTAGAAATAAAATTGAGTTACACACCATAGTTGTAATACCGTATTCCATATTGTCTATATTTTTCTTTAGAAGAAAGCCTTTTATTTTCCTTTGTTTGCATGTGTTATAAGTGTCTTTTTTTGTTTTACCTTGAAAGACTGCACTTAGGATTTCTTGTAAGGCAGATTAAACATCAAAGAGCTCCCTCAGGTTTGTCTTTTGGAAATATCTTTATGCACAAGTCATGAATCATAGTTTTGCCAAATACACTAATGTTGTTTGGTGGGTTTTCTTTTTCTTTTCTTCCAACACTTTCAATATATCATCTCATTCTCCTCCAGCTTGAAATTTTTCTGCTAAGAAATTCACTAATAGTCCGTAGGAGCTCCCTTATGTGTAACGAGTTGCTTTCCTCTTGCTGTTTTCAAATTTCTCTTTTCTCTTTGACTTTCAAAAATTTGATTATAATGATATTGTCAAGAATTATTTCTAGTTCAGTGTATTTAGGATCCATTCACCTTCTTCAAGCTGAATGCTCAGTTCTCTATTCATATATGAGGAAATTTTGGCCATTATTTCTCTAAATAATACTTTTTTCCTCTTTCCTGTGCTTTTATCTCTTGTAATGTATATATTCTGGCACCTGGTGTGTCCTGTACGTGTCTCATTATTTTCTTCATTCTTCTGATTGGGTAGTTTCTGAGAAGTTGTCATCAAATGGATTGCCTTTTTTCTTGATCAAGTCTACTATGACCATTATAGTACATTTTGTAATGTACTTATCATATTCCTCAGCTCCAAAATTCCCAGTTAATTTCATATCAGCATTCTCATTTTATCTATGTGTGAATGCCTTGGAATCGCTCAACATTTTAATGATGGTTGTTTTGAATCCCCTGCCAGACAGTATACTTTTGTGTCTGTAAGGTTGATTTCTTGAGATTCATTTTATTTTTATTTGATCACGTTGCCTTGTTTCTTTGTTTATCTTATAACTTTGTCTGCAGTTCATGCTTTTGACAAACAACCAGTCCTCCCAGTCTTTACTCAGCCCAGGCTGACATTCTACAGACATCTCACATACTTCCTGTGGATGGGTCCTGTTTGGACTTGTGTGGCACAGAAAGACTTCCAATTGGAGAGATCAGCTGGCTTCATCCTTTAAGAGCTCACAGTATCCCTCTTTCTACGGTGACTCTTGCTTTGGGGAATGTTCTCTGGAACTGCTGGAAGCACTTGTCCTTTATTCTCAACACCAAGAATTCTAAATCGTCCCAGGTCCCGTTACTGCTCCAAATTGCGTAGGACAGAAACCAGTCCCTCGATTAATGTCTCAAAAAGTCATAAGGTTGGGTAGGTATAGGTACCAATCTCATCCTCTAGTAGGAGAGAAGCCTCCAGACTGTGCTGGCCTCTGTCTGCTATACTATGCACACCCTTTGGAACAGCTTCAAGATCCTCCAGTCTCCTTCACTCTCATCATCCCTAAACATCCAGGGTATGTCAAGTCCAATCAGCATTTGGAGGCAGGCAAGAGAGAAAGCACTCCCTCAGAAAACTTGCAAAACTATAATGTTGGATGCATATTCTTTTTATCTCTCCCTTGGGAGAAAAGAAAAGTTGTTTTTTTCCATTCTTCAGGGCCAAGTTGTCAGGAAGGGTCTATGCCACGTGAACATGTGATAGTCCACACTTCGCTTTTGTTCTCAGTGGTCCCAGGCCTTGCTGTCTAACTATTCATCAATAGTTAGATTTAGGCAAGGCAGTAGCAGTCCCATAGGAAGTCCATTTCCCCAAAAGTCTATTTGTTGGGGATGTGTTTCAGTCTTTTATTTCTGTTCTTAGGTAGGTGCTGAGAACTGGGAATTTTCTCAGTTATTTCCTACTGTTCCAGGAGATATTGTCTCTGAGTTATGCTTTGCTGAGAATGTGAGAGCAATGACTTTTCTTGCCTGTTGCATGTGGCTGGTTTCTTTTGCCTGAAGTATAGCAGCCTTTTTACTGGAGTATGGAACTCATCCGTGAATGGTTGCAGAGCAGGTGTCTGAATGGGAGAGGAAGCTATAGGTCTACATATTCTTCTGTTTTGTTGATTACTTGTACTTTGTTTAAAGGATACATTTCAATAGATAAGCTTCACCACTTAAAATCTCTGTGCCTTTATTTTTCAAATGCTATTATTGATAAACTGTGAGCAGATAATATTAAATTTTCTCTTAGCGATTGAGTTGCTAATTTCTTCTTGGCCTTCAACATAATGTCAATGTATACTTGTGGATAGTATGATGGCTTAGAATGTCTGCAGGGATTCAAATCACTACAGTAATGGGTAGGAAATTACAGATCACATATGACACTAAAGAATCAAGGACTGAGAAATGTCTTTTCCTGATATTAATCTGGCAGAGGTTTTAATAATGTATAAGGGGGGTGAAGGACTCCAAAGTATTTATGAACTCATTATTCTACAGAGAAAATACCTCGATCAGTTGGTTGAAACAACAGAGGTGCATGTATTAGTGGGTCAAAATCAGTTAAAGAAAGAAATAAAAATGTAATATAAGATCTGTCAATTTATGAGATTTATGAAGGGCAGACATGATTGCGTTCCTTGAGCGAGCATATTTTAGATGCAAAGACAATCAAACTGCAAGCAGCAATATATTTTCTTCAAAATTAGCTTTGCTTGCTTACTAAAAACTGCATGCTGCTAATTAAAGAAATAAAGTGCTGATGAGTCATGGTAGAAACCCAAGTGTTGTTCATCAGGTATTAGATTTTCATCTACATCATACGCTCATAACAGAGTTCCCCCCTTCCTATCCTGGCAACCTTATTCTTGACTGTCAAAGTGATACACTGTAATGTGATTAATCACTGTAATTTGTCTTCAGCAAGTCTTAATTTCATAGTTACAGAGTGTGTAGGTCATCATCTTCTAACAGACATGCGTCTAGTTAACAAGCACATGTAATACATTGCAATTTCTATCGTGCAGTAATGCATTCAGTGAATGGCAAATTAAATCACAGATGCTCCAACTGCAGCAGTAGAAATATGGAGAAGCATAGTTTCCTTTTGTGCATCCAAACTGATACCATTAGAATGCAAATTAAGATAAAATTTTTACTACCACATTTGCATATTAATTACATGCCTTTTTAATTTTGTATTTATTTTCATTTTTAAGAAACAAAGAATCAGATGAAAGTTTTTAAAGGCAGATACATTGCGTATATCCCTGTCTCTATCCTTAACAGTGGAGGATTTAGTGGCTCCAAACGCTTTGGGAAACCGTGTGAGAGATGAGCACAGCCTTCTTGAGACCTGCCTCTTTAAAAATTTTTTAACCCCAGGAGAGAGGATGAGCATTTTATTTTATTTTTTTGCAATTTGTCAGTTCTGAGATGAAGCACAGAGCTATTAGAGGACTTGCCCATGTTCATGTTTGTATCTTTTACAGATCCGATGTTGACATTTATATTTTTTGGTGACCTGTTCCACTGGTCAGCTGGGGTTCAATTTCAACACAAGTTGTAACTTTTAATGTTCCTGGTCACTGAACACACAGGCAAGACCATCTTCCACCCCATCCTCCTGTTCCCATCGGCCTATCATTGCCCGTGAAATGCTTCATTTCCGTGTCTACCATACTTTACCACAGATCATTAGGTCCGGGACACCAGCTTGTTTTTTTGTGCCCATCTTCTTGCCTACTTGGGGAAATAATTATCTTCTTAAAGTTCTTATTTTACTCTTGACAACAGCCATGATACTCTAATGGCTGCAAACAATGCAAACCAAATCAATTGCTTAGAGTCTTTTGTGGGGGTCGTCTTTACTCTCATTTTTCTGAAAACTCTCTGTGCTTTTGGGACCTTTGGTTCTGCGTATGTGTTGGTGAGTTGCTGTCTGCTTGTCTGTTAGTTTATTTGTGCTTGAAATCAAACTACCTTTTTTACCTTTCTGAATCTCCTCCAAGGCATGTGTTTGTCCTAGCAATATGTCTCTGCTGTACCTTTTACTTTTTATTTTTATTATAACTGTTTGCAGGGTGTACTGATTGCCCTCACCATGCGGAGCTGGTGCACATACATAACACAGCTCAGTTCTCTTTGCATCCCCTCTCTTCCCCTCTCTCCATCTCTGGTCCTTTTCCCAATTTCCAAAAGTCTATCTTCTTGTGCCCCATTAGCTATCTTTTATTTTGCTCTTTAATTTATTTCTACTTTGCATTTCTCAAATAAGAAGAACCATAAGATAGTTAAGTATGCATGACTGATTTATTTCACTTAGTGTTATGGTCTCAAGATGTGTCTATTTTCCAAAAAGAAATGACTCCAATTTATTCTCCTTTATAGCAGCACAGTATTCAATTATGTATAAATACTACAATATCTTTTAACCCTTCCTCTGTGGATGAACATGTGGGTTATTTCTAAGGTTTAGCTATTATAAATTGTGGCTGCTATAAACATGAGTGTGCATGGACTATGGCAATATGATGCCTTCAGCTGCTTTGGGAAAGTACCCGGAAGGGCCATGTGTGGGTCGGGTGGCAGGGGAGAGGACAGGGACGCTGGAGGGAAGGTGGATAATGAGAAGCAAAATACACGGGCTCTAGTTTTCTGTAGTATAGAATCGTGATCCAGTTCAGAGCAATTTGTTATGTAGTGTTTTACAAATAATCAGGAGAGTCATTCTTAGGTTTCCAAAAATGAAGAAATAATAAATGTTTAAGGAGTTGGAAATTGTGATTATCTTAATTTGGTCATTGTGTGTTGAGTATATATACGTTAAAATGAAAATAACCTAAAGATTGTACTGTCAATGATACCGTCTAATGATGAGAGTTAATTTGTTTGCCTTGTGAAATTCACTATTCAGCCATTGATAACTTACAGGATTGTGAAAGTGTTGATGGTGCTGACTTCATACGCAGCTCTACAAATTGATATGTTTTTAAAATAATTTAGACACTGATAAACACATCTGTATAACAGTGGACAAATTTTGAGCCAACAGTTACATTTTACAGGATTTCTTCCAGCAGAAATATTGAGTGGGACAAATAATATATTACTTCCTCTCATTTTAATTTATAAAACCATCTAAAAGTCAGTAGAGAATTAATTAAAAATGAGTCTATAATCATTGTATATATTCCACAATAAAAAGAATCAGAAAATGTATTCTTTTGGTATAATCACTATAAAATTCAAACCTTTAGAACCATACATATGTTTATAGCAAATAATCTCTCTCCTAACAATATTCATGAGGTATTTTCAAGGAGAATTTTAAAAAGTGTAAATTTTATATTCACAAATCCTCTTAATGGAATAGTAGAGAACCTTGATACACAATTTAGAAAACATTAATTATGATTTATCAACTTGTGTAGTAATTTATAGCTTATACAGCAATAAATCATTAAAGTAAAAAGTGGAAAAATTTTTGACTAATTTCGAATCATGTTGACTTCAAATAGTATAGAAAATAACATTATATGAATATATTTATTATTTGGATAATCACTTGAAAGGAAATGTAAAGAAAATAAAAGCATGTTAACTTATTATATTTTCTAAAATTATTTAATATTAATAGATTTTTAAATGAAAACAGAAGTGGCAAAGTAATCAGTTAATAACAGAAGCTTTGCATGCCACGTTTGTTGCTACAGCACAGTTAGAGTACTTTTATCTCATCTCCATCCTGTCATCTGTCTCAGTCCCTTTGGGCTGCTAAAACAAAATATATTGAGTGTCTTATAAGCAAAGGAAATTTATTTCTCCTAGTTCTGGCCATTGGGAAGACCAAGACCAAGACACCTTGCAAGGGCCCACATTTGTTGACAGCGCCTCTGCCTCTGTTGCTGTGTGGTGGATAGACGGAGATGGCCCGAATGGGTCTCTTCTTACACGTGAGTTCCGGTCCTGAAACAGAGCCAGGCGCTTCTCAAAGTCCCTGCCACTTCCCAGCTCATCACTGTGGCTGCCAGGACTTCATCACATGGGGTTTGGGAAGATGCATTCAGACAATGAGTTTCATTTGTCTTGTGCACTTCCATATTGATTACTGACCCATTATTCCCTTTTTTCATTAATATCTAATATTTTTAAAAATAAATACATTTATTGGTTTTGAAGTGTTTTGATTTTTCAGTAAGAGGTAGTGAAATACACATATCTGATTTTACCTTTTGAGATAATATTTAATGCTTAATTTCTTTTGAGACAAGATCTTGCTGTGTGCTGAAGGCTGACCTTGAACTTGCATATGTAGTCCACTCTGGTCTTAAATTCATGGTGATCCTCCTGCCTCAGCCTCCCAACAGATGAGATTACAGGTATGTGCCACCATGCCCAGAAATATCTAAATTTTGTACTTTAATATATTAACAGCTAATTTATTAAACTTCACTGACTAGCTATTAATTTATTTATTAATTTAAAAACTGGCCAATATATCTTCCTTATATTTAAATCAAATGACTGTTGATGACAAATATAAAGTTAGTACAGCTTGGATTGCAGTGAGGGAGTATTAAAGGGATAAGCTTTTGAAAGTAGATGTATAAATGTCCCAGTACAACTTTAGTCGTTCATTAATCCCTTGTTCTATAGACACATTTAAAACTATTTGCATGCTTTAACATTTAATTCATCTTGAGATTTAACTGAAAACCAGTTGATGTTCTGAGTTATGTACATGAAATTATTTAATCCTCACCTTGATCCTGTGAAACCATTATGGTTTAGATGGAAAATGTCTCTCAAAAGCTTCAATGGTTCAGAGATGGGTCCCGATTGGAGATGGTCACTGGAGAGTGACCTGGAAGTGTTTACTTCCCCAGCCCCTCCCTTCTTTCCCTACTTCCTGGCCACCATGAAGGGAGCAGTTTTCCTTTGCCTGGCCCTTCCAGCACGGTTCCCTCCCTAGGAGCCAAACAACCATGACCTGAAATCACGAGCCACAACCTATCTCTCCACCCTTAACTGTGGCTGTTGGGTTTTGTGTCCCAGTGATGAGAAGGCGACTAATAAATGCTGTCACTTTCTCTGTTCAATAGATAAGGTATTTAAAACCCAAAGAGGCTCAGTGAGTTATCAGAGGTCACACAAATAAGTAGCAAAACCAGAATTTAAACTCAGGCACTCTTAATTCAGAGTCTGCGCTTTCCATTGTCACATTCTATGATAGTTATCTGATCTTTTGTCACAAAATTCAGCTAATAATAACTTCCTGTTGGATTGTGAATAATGTAAAACAGAAAGTAAGAGTTCAGCGTGGGCTGTCAGGAAAGACCATATTCACATAACTTATAAGAGTTTACTGTTACAGCTGTTTTACTTTCCAGTTAGTTGTTGTTCTCTTGGTGTGCTTAATTTATAAATTTAACTTTACACAGGTATGCATTTATGGGACCAGATAGCCACTTGGGATGTTGGACAACGTAACGGTGGTACTACTATATTTTCTTTTTTGTCAATACACTACTTCATAAATTACAAGTTTAACCAAGGGTTTTCTCACGCCCTTCTCTCATTAGACAATTTCCTCCCCTTTCCCTGTATATTCACTTTTCATACATTGGTTTCTATCCACAGAAGAGCTCAGAAAGCTTAGCTAATAACAAAACATGAAGTGTAATGCTTATTTTCTGTGGTCTTCAAGCAAGTTAAAGCTGCTATCATGTTTTGGGGTGGAAAGACACATTGTAGTGAAACAGGCAGAGGTGGAAAAAGTTGAGGTTTCACAGCGGAAGTATAGTTTTGATTGATCTTGAAAGCTATTAGAAATCTTTAGTCAAGGGTTAAGAAGACAGTGGACACCCTTGAATGTATTTTAGTTAGTACCTACCTTGAAGAACTGTGACTCATTGTGTGAGGAGCAAGAGTGGGAGACCATTGCAAATTTTTCTGCAACACGTTTAAATACGGACAGAGACTGACTCAAGCTGTATTGTTTGATACCTTCCACTGTTACCGGATTTGCAAGCAGCTCTATATTCCTGTTAATTCAATCAACATCTGTTCAGTGCAATTAAGAAAGTTAATTATTTGGATCATGAAAAGTGTTTCTGTGAGTGAAAGGTAGTTTAAATATTTTTCTCCTGGTTTTTTCACTGGGGAGTTGGAAGCTGGAGGAGACAGCTGCTCTGTTGGTCCAGGTGGTCACCACGAGCCTGCCTGAGTCTCACTCTGAATATGGTAATCGGAAAGGGAGACTGAGAGTGGATTGAAGCACAGAACAGGAACAAAAGCCTTGGATAGGCTGTTACCTCTGCATGATCACCCTGGGAGAATCACCAAGGGTGGGCTCTTGATTAGGGACTGGAAAGAAAGTGAAAGAGTCCTTTGTAAATTTGAAAAATAGAATCGATTTCAGATTGAAAGCATATTGCTCAAAGATTTTGTATACCTTTGTATAAAAAAAAAAAAACCCATAAATATGGTATGACAGTAGTTCTGTTTCTTCTAAGTAGAAGCAAAAGGAAAGACCCCCCCCCCAGGGCTCTTCTACAGTGTGGAACATTGGATCTTTTGCTCCTAAATCAACCCCTGGGAAAGATGAGATCTCAGGCCCAAACTTCCACATCATGGTAATTATGAACAATGTTTTGTTTCCATCAAAATGCCCCAGAATATGATGACAAGGTTGATAGGAAACACAAAAGTCAAAACAAGGGAGGATTCTTCAGCCCTGTGAACTTGGGTCACACAGCAGACCTTTGAAGCGATTTATGTTTTTTAATAAGAATTAACTTGAAGATGATTAAAATTTTTAAAAATGCAAGAAAAAATATTTGATAAAAGCAGCAAATAGAACTTTAAAAAATGAAAAAAAAATTATTGAGATTAGAAGATAAACACATTAAGAAAATTTGACATCTCAGAAGAAAAGCAGTGAGTTGGAATAATATCTGAAAGACAAAAAAAAAAAAAAAGAATTAAGAAAGAACAGAAAGGTACCCAGGCAGGGGCACAGAATGAGATGTCTAACCAGAACCCACTGACCCCAGCACTCGACCGAACCTGAACCCCTCAACCAAAGGCCATTACTAACCTGCTCTCTACCACTAAGTCCTCTCTCTCTGCCTAGCCTGGAATGTCCCACCAGTGGTGTGTTGGAACACTTTCATTGTCCTGTCTCTTTCTGTGAGTGCACTGTGGTGCCATCATAAGAGCCCACCATATTTTGTTTACCTATTAAATAACTGGTAGGCATTTGGATTATTTCCATCTTTTAGCTATTCTGATTAAGATTTCTATGCAAGGTTTATATGGATATATATATATATATTTGTTTTTCTTGAGACAAAAGGTCGAAATATAATTTTCTAGCTAAACATTTGAAGAAGTACCAGATCATTGTTCAAAGTGGAAGAAATGTTTTGTAAAACTACTCACAGCATTTCACCACCTTTGTGTACTTGCCAAAAGTTGTTATTTCCTACTTTTTGATACCCGAGAAGGGGTGAAGGGGTGTCTCATTATAGCTGGGATTCACAGCTTCTTGATGATTAATGATATAGAATATCTTTAGATGCTCTTATTATCAGTCTATATATTTAGAATTTTTAAAAATTTTTAATTATTCACTTCTCTATTATGGGTTGCAGACTTTTATATACTGTGATTACCTGCCTTTTACAGACACATGATTTACAAACACATTTTCTCACATTGTGGCATGCTGTACTTTCTTATTGGTGTCTGTTCAAGTATAATTTAAACATTTTTGATGAAGTTCAATTTATCTCTTTGCTTTGTTGCCTATGCTATTGGTATCCTAGTTAAGTATTCATTGTCAGATCCAAGATCAAAAGTAATTGCTCCTTTGATTTGGTATGAGGTATGTTTCCAATTTCATTTTTTGGGGATGGCTGTTCAATTTTTCCAGTGCAAGCTGCTGAAAAGATGTTTTTCCACTCAATGGTCTTGGCTCATTTATTGAAATTCAGCTGACTCTAGAGGGTTGGTCCAGTTTCTGTATTTATCATTCTAGTCCATCATTATATAAGTCTATGTAGAAAGACGTAAAAATTAAATTTCTACACTGTGAGGAAATATTCACATAATTGATAAATGATTTATATGACTGGTAAATGATTTTATAGATCACGAGCATCCCAGAAACAAATTTGAGAAAAGATGAAGCAGAGGTCTCTGCTAACCATCATTCTGTTATCAGATCTTATCAGATCAGTTCATCTTCTCCGTGTGAGTGGGATCTGTGTATCCAGTGGTCTTTCCCAGCTTATGTCATGATCTGCGGCTGCTCATGGTTTCACTCTTGGTCTTTCTTCTCAGTATTCCATTCCACATCTATGCACCATATTATCTTTACGCCCTCAGGAGCTGACGGACACTTAGAAGATTATTTCTATTTCTTGGCTATTGTGAGCCAGCTACAGTGAGCCACGCTGTCATAAGCATGATGCCAGGTGTCTTTTTGACTCAGCAATTTGGTTTCCCTCAGATGTGTACCATGCAGTGGGACTGCTGGATCACATGGTCTTTCTAGTTTTAATGTCTTTGTGTTACCTCCATTCTGTATTCCTCAACAGCTGTACTAATTTCCATCCCCCAAATTGTGTGCAAGCATTCTCTTTTCTCCACATCCTCACTGACACCTTTTACCTTTTGCCTGTTCTTGGTAGAATGAGTGACGTTGCAGCTTCAATTTGCATTCCCAGGTGACTTTTGATGTGGAGCATACTTCCATTCTCTATTTACATGCTCTCTTTTGAGAACTATATATTTATCTCTACCGTCCATGTAGATATTTTTGCTTCTTTTATTTAACATAAAACATTTCTCAGTCAGAAAAATGGCAAAGAGAGAACGCAAAAACACAAACTATTGACTGAAGTTTTGGGCAAAAGAGAACTCCTATGCACTGACCACAGGAGTACCCTTTGGTATATTCTGTCTGGAAGTGAAGTTTTTAATTGGCTAAAGACAGTTTACAATATACATACACAACCACAAGTAACCCAACTTTTGCTGTTATGCGTTGCTGACATACTATCTATGCACGAGGTGATGAGATATTTTATGCCACAGTGGCTTCAACAGTAAAAACAAAGTAGAGACAGCCTGTGTGTCTTCTTATAAAAGAATGACAGAAAACATGTGTCTTAACCATTTAAATACTACAAATTCTATTGTGTAATTCTACGGTGCAGTTATGTTAATAAACATTCACATGATTCATGTAAATAAATTCTTCCAAATATAACGCAACATGAAAAAGTCCAATGTGATTATAATTGTACAAATATTTCCCACCTTAGAACTGAGGTTATTTTTAAAAATATGCATCTGTGGTCACATTTTTGAAAAAAACCTCACATGAATGACACCTGTCAATTCCCAATGACTCTGGTCAAAGCTGTGGGTGTCATTCTGTGTCCTGTAATTCTAATATCCTTCCTATTGAGAGGCCTCTTGGCTGTGATTTAAAATACATGCATCCCCCTGGGGTTTTTATCGCCAGCGTTGATAAGAAAATGATTTCAGTCTCCTTCCAGTGATTTCCCGCTTCCTCCACTGCTGGACTTAGGTGCCCTTACCCTCGGAGCGCTCCTTTGGCAGCCCGTGCCAGGTGACATCCAGCTGTGCTCAAGCCCTCCACAACTACAGTCTCTCCAAGAGTCAGCTTTTCATTGACCCAACAGGCCTCAGACTGTTCATCTTCGGTCCTCTCTGCCTTCATCCTATTCCACCCGCTTTGGTCCTCATTCCTTCCAAAACATGGAAAGATAAATTGCTCATGGCATCTTTTTATTCCCTGTTCCTCTGCCTCGATATACTTCCTCAGAATACCTGTTTAGCTTACCTCCTAACTTTCATACTTATTTCACTTGTTGGTCTGCCATTTTCTCATTTATGATCACAACTCTTTCAAGCTTCCAGTCTTTCTTATTCTGATCTGTTGCTTTATTTTCCCGCAGCATTGGTACCCTCTCACACCATCACATAAAATGTGCTTATCAGTATCGTTTATTGATTGTAATCCAAACCTCCCATCTAAGTGGAACTCATGGAAAAGGCAGTAACTTTTGTCTCTTGACCTCAAGGGTGAATTTCCAAATATTTGGACTAATGTCCAACAAAAATATGAATTCACGAAATACTTATCAAATAAGGGAAAGATGAATCAGCTATGGAATATTATTCTTGAAGAGGAAAGGGCACAAGGGAAATATGGAAAGGTGGGCCTTTAGCTGTGGCTAGACTTTTTCAGAGACAGGGAGAGGGCAAATACGATGCAGTGGTAAAGTTCCCATACCCTCAGTGCTGTATGCTTGTCATGGTCTATTAAAATATCACTTGTCCACTTGATAGGTACAATTTTTATAATAAACACTAAATATGAGCGTAACATTAAATTTTACAATAAAACCACAGACCTTGATTCCATCAGTGATGGTAAGAAATTGATTGTGAATTAAATCCTTGAGGACTTGATACTTCACATGTGTCTGCTCTGCAGTTTTGGAAATGTTTACCAATATGTCTTAAAGTGCTCAAAACATTCTTGCTTTTCTCATTTCCATTATGTTTTTCCTTCCTTTTTGCATCCTCCATTGCCTTTCCCAACAATGTCCACTCCTTCAAGGGTATCGTTTGAGCCGTATATGGTTAAGGACATGCACTGCCCCTTTTATATTGTATGTACCACTAATAGAAAAAGAGAAGCAAACACATGCTGTGTGAAGACACGAGTAAGTAAAGAGATCAGAGCTCTGCCACCATCCTGAGGCAAAGAATCAGTGCCATCAAATGTAAACTAGGAAGACACATGACTTATCTCCACTGAAAAGTACATATCCCAATTTTGAATGGTGCAAATTCAGATCCTGTGACAGAGGTTATCAGTATTAACTGCATGGAGGACCCTTTCAAGGAATCTCATACCAAATCAAACAGGAACTACTAATTTCCTCTATTGAGCTAGCTGATCATTCATTTGAAGGTAGGGACCAACTAGTAAATGACAAATCCCCATGGCTTGTTCATAGGCTGCTTAAGATATTTACACACTGAAGCATGGCTTTGTGCTAGAACATTTCCTCCATCTAGAGAGGATCTTCCACCCTTGAAAAAAACCAACCAAACTGAATCCGGAATTGGTACACTGCAGTATTATTTTCAGGAGAATTTAGTGTGCCTAGCAAACTTATTCCTGTTAGTAGCATCTGATGAAAGCATCCGTCTATCTGAGAAGTGCTATGGTCCTCAGAGAATAGGAGAGTGCCAAACCCAGCTGCAAAAATGTGTGTTTTCCTTTTTCATCATTGATCTTTCGAGTGTATGTGGTTGAGGGCTCTAAACTGCTTTGGTATTTTATAGACATGACAGAAATCATCTTCCGACCATAGACAAAACGCCTCTGTTAAGACTGAACATGGTTCTTTCCCTCTCCCTTCGCATCTGTGTGTCTGTTCCTCCTGAAACTGTCTTACTTTGAAAACCAAAATACCATTTTCTGAAATGCTGGGATCATCCTCACGAAGTTATGCTATCTGGTTTCTCAGAAAATTATTGGGGGCTTTATGAATTTTGTTTTTCAACTCAGATTTACAAAATGTATTATCTCTAATGTTTGACCTAAAATTTGAGATTTGAGGCCAACACTCTTTGAGCAAATATAGTTTAATCAGGGTTAATAAAAACCTCAGGAAGGAGACAAAGAGAGTTTGGAATTTGAAACTTTTAGTAGTTTTGTATGCTCTGGGCTTATTTTGGAATAACATTTTTCATTTTAGGAAGAGACTATGCCCTTGGTGGGTTTACTGATGCTACTGGGATAGTTTAGAGATGAAGTATACAGGAGTAGAAAGGTTAGGATACCACTGACTTTCCAACAAGGTGACACCTACAAAAATTTTCTCCCGAACTCTTACTTTTCAGCTAGTGATCACTTAGTACACTCTAGCACTTCTCTGTGTGTTTTATAGATGTGGTGTCAAATAACTCCCCAACACAGAACATATTTTAAATTTTCATTTATGTTATCTTTACATCATGGATGAAATTCAGGAACATTAAGTGACTTGTCTGTTTGTTTCTTTTATAGCCAGGAAGCAAGAAAACACTAATCCTTGACACCAACTTAATGCTTTTAGTATTGTATGATGCTACTTTTTCTTTCCATTCACTTTTCTTTCTCTCTATAGAAAGTCCACAGTGTGCTATATTTTTTGGATGGAAATTTGACCTCAGTTTGTTATAAGGTCACTAGAAAAACAAAGTGGTCAAAAAATGATTGGGCTATTAATTTATATTTCTTTCCACAGCAGATTGATTTCCTTATAACTTAGATAACAACAACAACAAAAAAAAAAACTTGAAAAAAAGAAATGTTTGAGACAGAACTTCTAAAATCATGATTATTTTGTTTTGCATTTGGATAATGGCTTTTAGCCGGCCAGTACTCTGGATAGTGAAACAGTATCAGTTTTAGATTTTTCTTTCCACAGATGAGAATTATGTTTCAGATCAGAGAAAATGTATATGATTGGCATTTGCAATTTTGTTTTTCTCAACAGAAATAAAAGTCTGTACAATGTTAAATATTTGCTGTGGGATCACATTGGATAGCAGTATTACTGAGGGGAAAAATCCCCTTAAACCAAAAATAGGTTAAACAAAGTATCCTAAAAGTCTGATGCTCTTGTCTTTTAATGAATGTATCCCAGAAGGAAAATAAAAGATTATTTTATCACATGGATGAAGTTGATCTTAACCACAGGGATCCCAAACAGGCTGAATTTTATGACAATATAAAAATTATGCACTAGGCAGTCTTGTGTGAGGAGAAGCTGTGGTCTTAAAAGCACCCATGTGCTCCAATACCCACTAAAATGCAAAAGGTATTTTTCATGCTGTTAATTTGCATTGGATTGTTGTGGCGAATTACTTTAAAACTATATTAAATCAAATCAGGATGAGGTCGTCAGTTTATTTTTGTTATTACTAATGAAGGGTTTGATTGATTCAATATTTCATTTAGCTTTTTTTAAAGATCCAAGAGTACTTTTTAAAATTTGAGGCAGCTCATCATGAAAGACACACCGAGCAGAAATCTTCCTCCTGGAGTCACAAATGTCACCAGTGGGGGCCTCTGTGAGATGGATGCCCGGGAACAGATGGCCAGGTAGAATCCAGAATGGTGACACAAGGCACTTGACCTAGAATTCATTCGCTTCCTCAGGAAAGAAGTCACTGTTGTGTATACCCAGGAAGCCACGGTGTGCACCCTCATCTACCTTTATCTCTACCACATCAGGAGAACGAAAGGCTGAGAAAAGCAGGAGCTGGCAGTGGCTAAAATAGAAGGGCTTCCCAGTTAGGTAACCAACAGTAGATAATTTAAAAATGAGATTGAAAGAACCCACAGCTTTTATCTGTATCAGTGGTAAGGAATGTACTTAAATGGGTTGTCAAATTATATGAAAAAATGTTAAATTTAAAGTCTATTACAGTAAAAGATATGCTGCTATCAACCCCCCTCAAACACTTCCCTCTGCTGGGAACACACTTATCCCATTTTTCCTGCCACGTTCTGAAGCAGTTCTAGGAGTTTTCTTTTGTGAATGTCTTTTGGATGTGTGATCAAAAACATAGTGAACGCTATGGCTGAGTGTCAGTCATCAAAAGTCAAGCTTCTAAAGACATCAGAGTGTCTCCTCATCCACCTTAGACAGTGAATCTCACACCAGGCAATTCCGGCTCTTCCCAAAGTCAGAGTTACCGTGAAAGGTAAATGTTTGGAACTGATACAAGACAGCCAGGCAGCCTTGAGAGTGTAATGAAAGACTTTCATGAGAGAGGACTTCCAGAACTACTTCAGAAAGTGACAAAAAGGAATGGATAAGAATGTACAAAGCATGAGGATAGACACTTCAGGGTAGTAATGACAATGGGTCTTTTACAAAAATTAAACATTCATCATGTTTTTGATCATGCCTTGTAAGTTGTAATCTTTGCAAGAACCATTAGACAACTCAAAATCAGATACATACCCAGATGAATGTGACAAGATATTAAGTTATGCTGGGTTCTATGATAGAAGAGAGCCTGACGGATGGAAAGGTACCTTGATGGAGTCTTTCTGCAGGAAGCAGGATCTGAAATAGTTTTGGGGACTGACTAGCATTTGCCTACACACACACAAAATGGATAAACATGATTTCTTTCAAAGTCTAGAAAGCATGAAAGAGCATGACACTTTCGGAAAGGTGAATATTGTTCAAGATGACAGAACTATTCCTTGACAGGAGGATATCATATCCCAAAGACCTGATATAGGGAAGCACACTAAGGCCAGATTTGGAATGGCATCGAGGACTACATCACTGTGTTTGAGCTCTCTTGATGAGAGCAAGGTGGGCTATTACCATGTTTTAAGCGCAGAAATGGTAAAATAAATACTTGGTCTTACAGAATTTATTTTACAGAATCATTGAGAATATATTGGACAGGGACATCCTCCTAAGGCAAGGGGAAGAATATTTTGAGGATCTCATGAAGAGTTAGAAGATATGAAAAGCCAACCATGGGAAGTGCCAGAAGCAAATGGAGACAGACTAGAAGGAACATGCATGAAGCGGAAGTGTGAGATGTTCAAATGAATTGGTTAGATGTCAAGAACAGAGAAAACAGATTCTCAGAGCATGGATATGCAGTAAGGCAGGTCTCTGAAACAGGGAAAAGAGGATGGCTGTGCTACAAGCAACCATGGATTTAGTGTAGGAGTTGACTTGAGTCCTTGTGGCACATACGGATGGAGACACCCAGCAGCTTGGAGCTGTGAGTACCACATTCACAAATGGGAGCCCCACTGAAACTACAGGCTTGAGAACAGTCCCTGGGTATGAACTAGGGGGGGGGGGGCTAAAAGATGAGAAGACAGCACAAAATCCTTGGCAAACACTGAGGGAAAGGAAGTGAGTAGGAGGGGAAAGGTTGTGGGGGGCTCCACTAATAAGAAGACCAGCGAGAAATCAAATCACACCTGAGAGAGACTGTGCCTGCCTTCAGGCCCACAGACGCTGTGATGTGTCTTATAATTTGTCATTCTCAGGCTGAAGAAACAAACGCTGAAAGCAAATTGATTAGTCATGAGTCACCATGTATCTGAATGCTGGTTTTATCTTAACTGTCTGGCTGTATTTGGCAGTGAGATTCTAGCATCAGCAGATGTTGCTGGAACTAAGGACATGATGGGGGAGAGGAACACAAGATGAAGAGTCCATAAAATTCCTTTTAAAGATGGAAAACAGAGGTTCATAATAATTTAAGGGATCAAAAACAATAAGTGGAAAATATGGACCTCAAGGCAGCAACAAAACTTAACTTTGTTTTGTAGTAGCTTTGCAGGCATAGAGGATCTCTGGATTCCTTGCAGGTAATGGTCTCTCAGGAGCAAACTACAGCCAAAAGATATCTGAAATTGTTTGGCAAAAAGTAGAGAAAGAAACTTTTTCGTGTTGATGCAGGATGTGCATAAGGGTCATATGCTGAAGTCTTGGGAATGCAGTGAAATTCATACACTAAAGTGGTTTCCAAGTAACAGAAAGATGGAAAACCTTAGGGCCATGTCTAAGTAAAGCATGAGTCTAAGTATCAAAGCTCCGTAAGTTCTGAAATTATCTGTCTAAATATGGAACAATAATTAGAAATAATAAATGAAGAGATGGGATCACATGCTAAATGTGGAAGGCCAGGGCACTGTCATCCCCTTGTTCCCCTAAGTGATGTGTGGGATTTGATCGGTGCCACTGCCCACATGCTCATCTCTGGCTGTGAGTCAGCAGTGACTTTCTCCCTCTCACAGGGCCACGATCCTGGTCTGGATTAATGGGGAAACTGACATACTTCTCTTCTTGAAATTTTAAATAGATGCACCTCAACCTACCAGCCCAGGAAGTTCAAATAATTACAAACATTGCAAGAATGTTATGAGAATTGCAAGGTGTCTCGAATATGCTTGGGAAATCATTCTGACAATTGTTTGATCAGCCTTGCAATGTGACCTGTGTTCTACTGTTTTCCACATGGATCCCACCACTGTCTCTGAAGTCTCCAGAAATTCCCAGGAACTCCAGGGCTTTTGTGGAGCCGTGCAGTCAGATGCCACCAGGCATTGTCATCTCTTGCCAGTTTCATATTCTGCTAGTACACAGTGGTGACCTCAGGACTACACAGTTTCTCTTCAGAAAATGGGGGTGGGTGGCAGTCATTCTTGCATACTTGGTCCTGTTGGAGGGTATCGACATGGCACCCCTTGGCTGCCAAAGTCTGGTCCTGGAACCCATTTCAGGCATGGTGCTGGGTGCTGGGTCTACAAGAGTGAGGAAGGATAGCCGGATTAGTAGAGAATCCAGAATTTTCTCAAATACATTGAAAAGTCACCTATAAAAGTATGCAGTGATAGTCACTCAAGAAGAGGGAGAGGCTACTGTGAAATTGGGGTGAAGAATGAATGAGAACTGACAAGGGGAAATGCGGTCAGTCAGGGGCGGCCTGGTTGTCTCATCACAGCAGAAGGGATGGTCCAAGAGCTCGGTGGCTACTGCGTGAAGCTTTGCTGGACCCAAACATGCAGAGAGGCTGAATTACAGGTGGGAAGGAGGAGCGAAGTATAACCAGAGGTGGGAGAGAACAGTGAGAACCAGAAAGTGTCTTGTTGAGGTCTGATGTCTTCGCCATGGGACAAAGGACTGTGAGCCAGGCAGTGTGAGGAAGGAGGATCTTCATCTGAGTAGGGAATAGTCTACTAAACTGGATGCATTTTAAATGAAACAAGATGTGGGCGTTGGTTACAGAGGCCTTCCCTCCTCATGCTCACCCCAGTTCTCAGGGTACTGAGCCTTGCGTCTATGAGATTTCTGTGCATGCAGATAGAGCTAAGAACGAGCATGTTGCAGTCACATTTGTTCTCCTCTGTAGACTGTAGCTTTCTGAGGCAATTTTTGTGCACGGTCATATCAGAAGTAACCTTGCAAATCACCTTCAGGAGGCCTTTCCCAGGAATCACCAAAGAAGCTGAACCGTTTCTGAGCCAACCCATTAAATTCCAACCCAAATCTAACAGGACAGACAAAATGTGTGCTTCTTAATGTCTACAATCTCAGTGTTCTTATAATCTACCAGAGACGATATTTCTTGACTTTATTGTTTTAACAATTTATCCCCACACAGGAATCCATGGTTCAAATAATAGAATAGTAATCTTTTTGTTGAATCTGCAACAGATATTCCAGTATATGCTTTGCGGTTTGAAATATCGTAGCTGAGTAACTAAACCAACTAAAGAATTTAAAGACAGAATAGGCTGTCATTTACATTGATGTGAGACAGTGCAGGTACATATATTAGTTTGCTTAAATATTCTGAATTCTTGGGCAGATTCATTCATAGTTGTATGACACATAAGTTATGTGATAGTTGTACATTTGCAATCAAACAGGATATGTCAAATGATTGCAAAAATACCTGGCATTTTGGTCTCAGAAATTATGATTATTGCAGTATCATTGTTTTATTAAGTTTCATGATAAGTGTCTTTATGCACAGTATCATTAAAACAGCTGACTTTCCACTGTCTTTCTTTTTTATGATTTAGCAAAGACTTCATGTTTGTTGATATTAGCAATATCTTCTCCTAATAAGCTGCCCAAGAGATTATATTTTTACAAGCCTCCACACAAACAAAAAAACTTCAGTTTTCCATTCCAGTCCAAATGCATATGGGAAAAACAGTTTCAGAAGCTTTAAATATTAACAAGAGGAACACAGCATAATGATACAGGGAAAAGTGAGAGCGTAAATGCTCAGAATTGCTTTTAGTGGGAAAAAGCAGCCAGCATTTGTTGAGAGCTAAAGATTTTTTTTAAATAGATCTGAGTTTAATTGGCAGGACTTGGCATCATTTACAGGAAAATATGTTTTATTTATTTGAGTTTAAATATATTTCAAACACTATTTTAAAATACAATTCTTCCAAGTGTTGGGCAGCTGTTAAGTGGTTCAGAATTTAATGCCCCCGTTAGCCTTTCACCTGCAGGACCCTGATCTGTCCCTGTGTAATTGGGCTCACACATTAAATGAGTTTCATGGCATGAGAAGGTCCCCATGGAACACGGATGCAGCATGCTAGAAAGCTATTTGGGAAATGTTGGGTTCAGCTTGAAAACAAGTTGGACCATGAATAAGAGTGTGTGGCAAGTTTACATTGGTGCCGACAAAAATAATAAGTGATGAAATCAAACTTTTCCTCCAGTTTTTAATCAGGACTAAATTGAGAGAAAATTATAAAATAGATGAAGACTATCGTCACTGAGATTCCACATGTGTTTTCATTCTTCCCCTTTTGTCTTTTACCCTTGGGGAAAAGGATACACACACACCATGAGACACCATCCATGAGGGCTTGGAGAACGCCGCATCACCTGGTCAGCTTAGCTACATGCTGGACATAGTTACCTGCTGGTGTGTGGATCACGCAGTTATATATTCATGCATTTCTTACTGCTGTTATTTCTGCTTCCAGTGGTGGTACCTACCCCACAATGCCCAGGGTGCTGTAGTGAAAGTAACTTTCAAAACTTCAGCACAAGCTTCCGCCTAATAAATACTCTTCAGACATCCAAGTAGAAGGAGACACTCTTGGCAGAACCCCCTCATCCCTAGCTCCTCCAGGAGGTTTCTGTGGTAGCTTCATTGTCCGAGTTATGATTAAGGAGCTCCACTTCTCTGTGACTTACTATAACTTACCTTCCTGCATGTCCAGTGTACCTGGAGAAGCACTTTCCTCTACAAGGTCAGCCACTCAGTAACCTAAGATGACGGAGGTTCTACCAGCCCATGCTGGTGCTGTGTTTACAACCAACTTCCAGGATTACCGGGGAGTGGATTCTAGGGAAGGAAAACTTTCACTCCCTTCTAAATCACCCAAATCAAAGTGACAAAGATGCTCCTCCTCTTGATCAAGTAGTCAGAATCTGTGTCGAGTCACCCAGGTAAGTCAGAAGGTGGGTGGGAGATGTAGGTGTGCAGGCAGACTCCTGGCTCCACATTGCTGTCTTACCTAGATTCTGTGCTCTGTTCTTGCTCTCCTGTTCATGACTACTTCCTCTGTAACTCAGATGTCAGCTCTACAAATCTGTCCTCATTGAATGCTCAGCTGATGGTGAATTCATGTCAGGAAGTTAACCTATATTAACCAAATGGAAGGTGATAGAAAGGGAAAGAAACACTCCATGCACAAAAGCTTACTAAATGCCCACTGAAACGTAAGATGGCATGGCTCACTGTTTCACAGATAGGACACCAGGATCTCCTCATTTTCAAGTGAATTATCCCAAAGCTGGCCTGCTAATCTAGGCTGATTCTTAAGAACTACATTTAAATGTTTGAAAGATTTTACCTCCCAAGAAAATCTTGGAAAGGGTTACAGCATCCTGTGATGCAGTTACGGTTTCATTTACTCCTTCAGTCCAGGCAATCTTTCTGTGTGTTTAGGGAAGCCTATAAATCATAAAATCAATGTCGCTTTGCCCAGAGTTCAAATGCCCTGGTGGATAACATGTTCATCCTTTTGAAAATCTGACCTGCAGTTTCATCTGATAGTGAACACAAACTGCTGGGGTTTTGTACAGGAGAAAAGAAGCATAAGATTGGTAGAGTGACTTGGGTTGTATTGGGTACAAAGCATTCTTGCCAAATTGCTGGTTCTGTGTTGTGCTGATCACCACTCCTGCCCACGCTGGCTCCACAAACCAGGGCATGCTCTTAGAGTAACCAGCAGGACCACTGAAGATTGTTATGCTCTTTCCATGGGAGACTTGTGAAATTGTTGACCTGGAAGGGGCTTTCATTTGTGAACTGAGAGCCTTCAGTTTTCAGCTAAGGCAACTGAGTCCAGGGGAAATAGTGTCTTATCTTCTTCACATGGCCATGGTCCTCTCACAGCACACCTCCAACCTGAGCAAACAGCAGGACCCAGAAATAAACACTTACCAGTCATAGGTCACTTAAGAATGTGGCATTCCTTCCATCTGCTTGTCAGCGTGTGCATGTGTGTGTGTGTGTGTGTGTGTGTGTGTGTGTGTGTGTGTGCGTGCGTGCGTGTGTGTGTATGTGTGTGTGTGTGTGTGTGTTGGGGTGGCTGCCATCTACAAGAGTGGGGTAGGAACCTCGCGGAAGAAGTTCCAGCTGATTTGGTTTCTATCTTTAGAAAAACACTTATCCCGCCAATGTTTTCAACAGAGTAATTGCATTGTATTCATAATCACCTCAAACTCTTTTCAGCAACTATTTCTTTCCCATGTGAGCCGCATGGTGAGCAATTTTCATTCCATCTTGAAATAATATTTTCATTTTCAAGTCTAAACATAGTAACTAGGGTAAAGACTTAGTCTAAACTTAGCCGCTAATAACCCATTCTGTTAAATTTGTCATTACGATAATTCTTTTTTTCCTGTGTGCAAAAGTATCACAGAGTAAGATGAAACAGTCCTTTGTTAGCAACAAAAGCCACTGCTTTTAGACATGTAATTTCCAGAAAATTAAGAAGACAGTGCAGCATCTTTTACTACTTAGGAACAGATGATAGTGTCACAGTGTAGGACAATTTTGGTTAATGGGGTACCGGGGAGAGCATAGGCAGACATTGTAGTAGGTGACAGGATCTATGACAGGGAGCCTTGATGTGATTTCCAAGGAGTCTGGTGTCTTTCAGAGGAGGATGAGGATATAATACGGCACATACTCCATTGTCCACCATGGAGGGGAACTTCAGGAAGGTCAAAGCTTTCTTGGTGTTATTTTCTGACTCACTTCACTTCTGAATCTAAGTCCAAACTCATAACTAAATCATTTTCAAACATAACACTTTGGTCCTAGTGACTTAATCTTACATACAGTTAAAAAAACAAAGCACGATCACACAAGTAACCAGGAGGAAGATAGTTTAGGACGTCTTTTACTTGGCCTCTTAATCTGCTGAAGATTCGTATTGAGCTCACCCCAGGACAGAAGCTTTAATTACACTAAGTAGCCCTCACCTCTTGTGAAAAAGGAGAGCTTCATCCTTCCCATAGGAACTCATGAATTCTTAGATGACCCTATGGGGTTTGATAAACGAGGGTGATGGGGGTTGCGGGAAAGATTATAATATACAAAATTGGATCTGAGGGTTTTACATACACTGAAATTATTTTCAGATGAGTCCAGGGAAGAGACAAAATCTGCATCATTTGGGGTCTTCCAGTGTGTGTGGCACTTTTATTTGACCCCTTCCACACTGGGACCCCCAAAATGCCATACACTGTGAAGAAGAATTCATATTTTCAAGTTTGTCTTTCCTGGCCCTAACTTTCTTACATATCATAATATGATTTATGCAAACTCTCTGTGATGTACACTAAATTAGTCAGTTTTCCAACTGCTAGACACAATCTCAGACACAATGTAAAGGAAATGAGATGTATTTTGATTCATGATTTCAGGAATTGAGTCTATGGTCAGCCCACGCTGAGGCAGAAGCATCATGGTTTGCCACATCATGGAAGCATGTGGCAGAGAAAAGCTCCCAGTTCATGGGGAAAGTGCTTCTGCTAGGAAGCTGAGTGAGAGAACTGTGCTGGGGAGTAGGGGACCAGAGATCAGTTATAAAACTCATGGTCACACCTCCACCACCACCAGACTTAGCGAGGAGTGTGCAGGGCCAACCTGCTAGCTATTTCTTAATTGAGTGAAATATAGATAGCAGGTTTAACAGTCACAGAAAGGGAAACATAATATTCAGATCTGCTTCCCTGCATAGCCTCTTCCAGCATCGGTGATCATCAGCTCTCAAATCCTCCAGAGTGGGCTCCACAACCCAACAGAAGACTCAACCCTCCCTGAGCAGGCTGTATGGGTCAACTAAGCAAGGCAGGATTTTCAAAGATGCCCAGGTCTTCTTACTGACATGGTCATGTGGCAAACACCGATATGGTCGTATTTGCTCCGGATCTCCCTATTAGGTTGTTCAAAGGTTTTCTATATGTGCATTTTCAGTTGATTCCTTCTTCTGCTGAACCCTGCATCCTCCCTTCTGCTTCCTGAAGCCTGATCTGTGGTAAACATCTGGTCCCCAAACTTCACTTCAGCACCTGAGTTTGCAAACTCATGACACCACCTGCATCTTGTGTGACAAAGCTTCACCAGATCGTTCCAGCAGCGGCTTACTTGTTGCCTGTTTTGAAGCAGGTGAATGGGTTTGGAGAAGAAACAACTATTAACCTTACTGTTTCAACCTAAAATGAGGACCCTCCTTCTCTGCAGGGCACTCAGTTCTCCAAATGCCACCTGTTCTGCTTCTCTGATGTGTGCCCTTTGTGAATGCATTTCCTCTATTTCTCTCCCCCTAAGTTCTAGAGCATTAATATCCCCCTTTTCTCCCTTCATAGTTTGGTGAGCAAGACCTAGAAGAGCTCACTTTCTGATTTGGTGAAGAGGAAAAAACACATCCCAGAATGCCTTCATCTTCCTTCTGTCAAATCTATAAAACTGTCTACATTTGTATCCCTGCTCGCTCTGTTCAGTGACACAAGTCTCATTTTCTGCGCTATTTTGCTCTGATCGCCGTCAATCTTGCCTTTTCAGGGACTTCTTTGCTTCAATCCTGCAATCGTTTCTGGCAATAGTAATTCTTCTCTGCCGCCTGGCTCATTAGGCGGCGTCAGGTAGCAAAGGCAGACCAGTGCGGCGAGGGACAATTCGTGTCAGACTCGTGGTTTAAATGGGAAAGAATGTGGCTTTATGTCTCAACCCCTTGGTTTCGCTGTCTGTAAAATGGAATTTGTAACAGTGCTTAGCTCATGGGGATTTTGTGAGTGTTTGTAAATAAACTCAGAGCCAGTAATTACACTAGAATATTACGCCTAATAATCAGAAAACAAACAGGAGGTATTAGTAGTGTTTATATGGCTCATCTCAACTAACTTGCAAATAAATAAAACATTCTTTTAATAAGTCTCCTTCAAGACCCCACTCCATTTCTCTATTTTCCTGCACATCTGATTAGATGGGTTCTTCACTTCCTCAGGGCTCCTGAGATGGTCTTCATTCCTGGCTCTCTGTGGGAATTTGCAAAGTGGCTGATGGAAATAGCAAACCGATATCCATGCGTTTGCCCACTCTCCTGTCTCTCAGTATGCTGAGACGGACAGATCCGTTAACACAGTGCTCCTTCCCTGGTTTTTCTTTCTTTCTCAGTGGTACGCCTTTGATTCCTTTGTGCCCACCACCAGTTCATCCTCTGGCTTTGTGCTGGCCTTTCCCTTCTTTATGCCACACTCTTCCCAGGACTGCATGGGTCTTTGGAGCTTTAGCTAGCATTCCATGGGCTGTCACAGGGTTGTGCTCTGAACTTCTTCTCCCCGCCTATTGGCTTCCTTTCAAACATGCAGATCCTATCAGTGACTGTCTCTACCAAGAGCATTAAAACCAGTTCGTGTTCCTCTCTGCTTAAAAACTTTGTTCTTCCCCACCCTTCTCCATTTTAACTTAGGCTAGTGCCTTGGGATTCAGACCTCAAACAGAACAAGCACTTTATGCTTTCCTGTACCTTTCACTGGTTTCCGGTCTGATACAGTTCCCTTCACTGCATTTCCACCTACTGTGTTCAAAATACTTGTCAACAACCCCGAAATAGCTTCCCTCTTGTTTGCACTATCATCCCGTTAAATCCACTGCCACTTACACGACCATCAAGATTTTAGATGCAAATTATATTTTCCTGCTTAAAATTCTCCTGTGCTTTCCCATAACACTAAGAACAGCCCAGAATGCCTTCCGTCCTCATGAGGTCTGCTCTCTAGCTTCCTCAGACGGTGTATCATGGTTTTGGTTGAGTGTGAAATTCCCTCCTTATGTCCCTGTGCTTTTCTCTGGCAGAAGAACTCGCTCTCCAGATCTCACCAAACTGAAAATCGCTGGACACTTAGCTCCCAGCCTTAACATCAGCCCCGCAGTGAGGCTCTCACTCCCTGGGTGGCTGTTTTAGGGTTGCCCTGAGCCCTGGCCAGTGTGGATGGCATGGTTTTTGTTTTATTTCCAATGTTTATTGTTGTCTGAGTTAATTTTATTTTTCATTTCTTCACTCACTGTCTACTTTCTCTCATTAGAAAGCAGTTCAACACCAAGAGGACTCTTATCTGACTTGTACACCATTTTCTCCCTGGCACTTCATTAGGGATCATAATGAATTTTCACATGAACGCGTTCCAGTTCTTCCATGCCTGTGTCTGACTCCCTGGCAGCTTACGTCTATTTTTTTTTTTTTTTAATCTCATTGCTTCTTTCTGTTCATGTTTTCAAATACAGAACTTTTCTTTTGATACCTCATCCACCCTGGGTACAATCATTGTATTTTACTGGGCAAAGAAATTCTTTTAAACACAATCTGTGGGGTCTCCATCAGTGGCACTCCTGTTTCACCCCAGATCTGGGATTTTTCCTTTTCCTACAAAGACTTCCCTTACACATTGCTGCAAATTTGTCCTTTCCCAGGTACCCTGGGAAGGGCACCTGGCCTGGTGGCTTGAGGTGATGGTCTTTTCTTTTTTATAGACCTTTACGATGTTGAGGACACACCTTAGAGGCTGTTCCCAGACTTTGAAAGAGGTCACTAATAAGATGAAGATACTTTCTTCATCTTAATTTTCAAACAAAACTGTTATCTTTTTAGACTCTGTGTATTTGTGTGGTTTCAAAATGAGCACATTTATTTGCTGGTTTATTTAGTTAGCCACTGTATAATAGATGTAGTCTGGGAAATAGCTGTAATAATGTACCCAAGGACATCGTGGGAAGAACACACATCAGCTTCTCGGGGAAAGCCATCTGACATCACATTGTTAGCTGCCATAGGACTGGGTAACAATGGCACAGGAGGACTCTTTTTTACACGTTTGCTGCATGTTTTGTTACTATAATGCATCTTATTAACAACTGTCTGCAAAATACAGACTGTAGCCCTAAATCCAACAGTTACTTAGGAGGTATGGTTGGAAGACTTTGTGTGAGAAACAAGACATACACAGAGATGACATAGCACTTTGGATCTGAGCTTATCCGGGTCAAACTTGTGCTTCCGGTCTTTAATGCCTAACCAGAAGCAGAGCACCAGCTGCCTTAGTGTCTCAGCTTCTTCATCTATAAAACTGGATGGTATCTCCCCCGTGGAGCTGTGTGAGGGTTGCATGAGATAGCCTAGCCTGAACTCTAGAACACAGCAAGAATGAAATTTTTCTTCTCATTCTTTCCTTTTATGGAAAAAATAATATGGAGGAGAAATAGAACAGTTCATAAAATTGTTATAATTATTTATAAGAAAGATAAAGCTATTGACTTAAATCATTTTCAATGCAAATGGGAGTACACAAATAAATAGTACAAAAAAAAATAAAAACAGAATGCTACCCTTACACTATGGAATACTATTCAGCAAGAAAAGGAATAACCTAGTGTTTTTTTTTTTTTAATTTTATTTAAGAGGGAAAAGAGAAAAACACAAAACAAAACAAAGTGGTATAAGGGTACACGTAATACAGAACTACAAAAAAAAACATAACAGTAAGAAATCACCTGTTAATAGATTACATATTATCATCTTGGAAATAGTTGCTCAAATCACAGTATCAAAGAATACAAAGTGGACATTCAAACAGAGAGACTCCAAACAGCTGTGTTCAATGATCCAAAAACATTAATATAGTCAGCTATTTAACACCCCTAAACACACTTGCTGTTATATCCGTTAGAGCTCTTTCTTTTCCCCTCTCTTTTTTACAACAAAATTTACACATTTTGGATTTTATTACTCCTTAGTTCTTATTACTTTTTTTGAGGGGGGAGAGAATAAAGTCAAATATGGCAAAACAAAGCTGTCAGTCAAAACCAAGGATAGACATAGCACATGATGTAGAACAGAGTACAAGGTTATCAACAATGGTTATCAACGTTGTCTCTTGTTTCCTTAAAAAGAATTGTCTATCTCATTAGATATTATAAAGTTGGACAAAACAGTAGAGAACAAGACAAATAAAACTTAGGCATTGTAAACATTACAGGACTTCCAAAGGAGACAATAGTCAAACCAGAATGGGCATCTTAGTGAATCTTATTGCCTTCAAAGTAGTTGCCTATACCCTCAAACTTGATACTATCATACTTAATAACATTGAAGAATCTCAGAAACACTGTGGAGGGAAAGAAACTAAATACAACAGAGTAGGTATTCCCATCTTTATAAAATTCTAAAGTGAGCAATACTATTCATAAAAGTAAATATACTGGTAAAGGTCCTGGGGCCTTTCTGGAGGTGGATGTGTTCTTTGTCTTAGTTGAAATAGTGGTTAGAACTAAATCAGAACTAGCTAAACTGATCACCTAAAATCTAAACATTTCATCTCAGTTCAGAAAAGTATATCTGTGCAGGTTTAAGAGGGAAGGAAGTAAACCCAGGTGGAGGCATAGGGAAAGCTCTTAGCAGTACCAGGTAGCAAGCAGAGTGACTGAGAGGTAAATAGATATGGCGGAGAGGGTACAAGGTTAGGGAGAGGGGGGTGAGGATTTGCAGGAGGAGGAAGGTGGGGAGTGAGAGTGGGGGTGGTGTTGAGGAGATGGTGGGGACCAGATTATCAAAGGCCTCACGTAGCAGCCCAAGAGGGTTATATACTTATATACCGTGTATACTGGGTGAAAAGGCTGCTGAGAAGTTTTGGTGAGGAAGACCTGTGTGCTTGAAGCAGAGCTTCAGAAAGGATGTTTTGCTAGTTAACTGTCCCTGCTTGAGAAGAAGACAGAAACAGAAACCGGGCCACTTGGGAGGAATGGGTGGAGGAAAGATTGCAGAGAAAGCGTGGCGTGAAGAACCAAGGACTTCACACTGCCTAACACGACTGTGCTGGAAAGCAGTGCTCTCCAGGGTTTCTGTACAGCTTTGCTTCCTTCCTATCAAGAGAGGAAACCTGCCAGTTGCTCTAGCTGCATCCACGCGATTCTCTGACAGCTGTCTACTTCTGAACTCTGCAAAGAGGAAATTCTCCCCAGTGTGCGAGGCAGATGTGCTGAGCACAGTCTAACTGGGTCCACTAAGGGTTGTCATGAAATATTTTTCCCTGATGATATTGTATTACCAGGGTTTGAACAATATATGTTTGACGACTTCCTAACTTTTAAGTTCAGGAAATATCAGGCAGGAGTGTCCTGTCTCATGTTAACAAATCTCACGGGACACTGACACATAGATAAGAAAGCTACTTTAATGAGTAAGAATGAGACTACATCAAGTTCCCGATAGGTGAATGTTGATTGGGTGTAAAAAAGAGATGAGGAAATTTGGAAATTTTCCCAAATAATAAAATGCCAGGGTAGTAGCTGGAGTTCTGTTCTCCTTGCAGCAAATGCTCAAGTACTCTCTCGTGTATTTTCCATCTATACAAGCCCACTTCTAACTCTGAATAAGAAGCTAGGGGTACCGAAGCTGGAGAAAGTAAAATCCATTCAGTAGGAGCACCATAGCTGACAGCTGCATACAGAGTCCAAAGGCATCAGTGTGAATGCTGCTGTCTAAGTCTCTGGGCCAGCGATATGGGCAGTAAGGGCCGAGGCTGTTGACTGAGGAGGTAATGGCATCAGGGCTGTCTGCATCTGGCCAGTTGTACAGTGATATTTTGCTAGGCACCCTCGTCTTCAGAGTGACTCTCATTCCTGAGACCATGCTATGTGTGTTCACACATACTGTACTTATGTGAAAGACAGTGAACAGTTGGTAAGTTAGCAGAGAAAAGTTTCTCAGAAGCAGCTAAGCCTTATCTCTCCAGGCAAATCAAGAATCCATGCAACTTCAAAGCTCATATGAATTTTAGAAGCAACTGGTAGTGTGTGTGCTAGAATCTGAACGTTACCAACACAAGGGAGCTTCGCTCACCATCTTCATTTTCCTGTAGCTGGTGCGGTACCAGATCCAGCCACACACTCAGTGAATGCATTGTTAATGAAGGAAGGAACCATCTTGTTCATGCACAGCAAGTACCTGGCAAAGTTTTTTTGTCACGTATCTCTCTAGCGTGTGTGACAGATGCTTTCAGTCTCATAAATTACACACTGCCTTTCCAAAAGATGCTGTGCATGACATCAGTGCACGTCTTAAGCCCAAATTGCCTGGAATTGGCCTGAAGTTGCAACAAGTTGGCATTCTTAAAGTTTAATATTGGCTCAGAATGAGAAACTGGGACCAGATTTGTTAAACATTTCAAGAATGGTCTCTTGGGTGGATCGTTTCAGACCAGGAATAAACTCCAGTCTTTCTAGATAGGTACCTAGGCTGGAATACTCCACTTTTCTGACTTCCTTCCTATTTTCCATAAGGTAGCCAAGAGTATTTTATCTTTGGAGTCGAGGAAGCCAAAGAACTACCTTTTAAACAAAGGAAGTAAGTGAAAGACAGGGCAAGGGTGCCATATATCTTTAAATAATGCAGTGAAGGTGTTCAAATGCTCTTCTCATGGAGCTTACCAAGAATCAGCAATAAAAAGGAGATCTCATTGAATCAAAACTCTGAATTGTTTAGATTGAGACCAATAATGAGAAAACTTGTCGTAACAAGCATAGTCAATCTATTAGTGTCAGACATCCAAGCCAACATACCCTCTATCTGGATATCAGAGAAAACGGAATTTTAAAGTGCTTTTGAAGTCCATTTGCAACATTGTCCTCTCTCATTGGGTCATCTACCATTTACGCATTCCCCTTTCAGGGAACTGAGGTCCCCTGTCTGATAGCTGTGCTTGGGCACCGGACCCCTGTCCCTTGGCTACTGCTGCTGATGGACGGACAGGCACAGGATGGAAACCTGAGAATCATAGTTTCAGGTCTTGTAAGTTTGAGCTCTGTGAGCCTGAATTTAGGATGTAGATCTTTAAATCCTACTATTGTGTTCCTCTTTTTATTTTACTCTTCTAACCTCAATAGTTGCTGGGCTCTTTCAATGGGCTTTGCCATTCAAACTAAGTTTACTATGGTGTACAAGACCAATGTGATTTCTGACCATCTATTATTATTCATGACAATAACTGGCATCCACAGAGTGCTTATCATATGCCAGGTGTGACTCTCAATATTTGAATCTAAAATATTCATTTCATCCTCATAGGAACTCACTGAGGCAGGTGTCTGTTGTTATCCCTATTTCAATTAGCAATAATCATCCTTTGGATAAGTCTCATTGGCTACAATACTGCTACGAGCAAAGCTATTCTTATTTTCAAGATGAGGAAACTGAGGTCCAGAAAAAGCCATGCCAGGTCGCTAATTTGGGAAGTAGCGAACTCAGAATTTGATCGAGTTAAATTGGCTCAGAGGATGAGATTGGTCACCATGAGATGGAAGGTGTCACTCTTTCCTTGCCCTGAGTCCTCATTAAAAACTGAAATCTTAGACACATTTCTTAAACTTCACCTACTAGAGAGTACAGTCATTCTATTATAGCTATTGTCCCTAGGGACGAAGCAGGCGCCCTCTAGCTGTCTGGCAGTGTGCAGGTGGCACAAATACCTCCAAATCTCCAACTAGGTCAACAAAACTGTGTGTCGCTTTAATCCACCTTACAGAGTGGAAGTCTGAGTATGGAGAGGTTGAGTGACAAGCATGTGACAACAATAATTATTTAGTAATTACAAAGTCCTGATGTTTTTAAGTAATCACATTTACAAATACACAAGCATATATCCTTTTGCTGCATTAAACATACATGCCTAGAATATATTCTGGGCAGTAGCTTGGTAGACCGATTGGTAAATGAGCTGGTATTTTTTACCTAGCTTCACAAAATCCATGATGTGACTGCACACCTCCAGGAAAAAAACCACGGATTAAGGACCAGAATCTCCAGGTTGCCTGAGAACACCAAATCTATGAACTACCATGCGTGCTGACACCACTGCTTTGCTGTGCTGAGCTGTGTGGGTCAGGGCAGTGGCCATCCCTCCTTCCATCTGCTGTGACCCAGGACAAAAGTGACAACCGGCTCTCTCCTCCTTGGCTTTCCCACCCTACCAGTCCACTTGAAACAATCCATTTTAAAAGATGACAAACAAGAGACCTTGGAATAAATTAGCATAGGCAACAGAACCGGAGACATGGTAAGTGTTAATGGAGAGGCCTCAGTTGGATTTAATGTTGGGTGAAGCAAAACCAAAATAGGAAGCGACTGGGCCAGGGCATCTCCCATTTCTCAGAAATGCAAGCAGCGCCTGTCGGCTGTTTACTGGCACTGAGTTTCTTCTTGCAGGAAGAAAGGATCAAGGGAAGCCAGCCCATTCACACTTGCACTATTTCCTTATATAAAAAATCCATAGCCCTCTTAAGAAATAAAATTAATATTAAGTATTCCATTGGCTGAATCCCATGGAGACACTAATGGGAATCTGAAAAGAGCCCTGCTTTTGGTAAGCAGGCTTGAGAGAGCTTCTTTCCTTCTCTTAATATTAAAACTGCGAATCTGATTCGCATCTATTGCTCTTCTATTAATACGTCTTATCTTCCTTGAGCATCAGTGGGTAGTTTATATATTTCAGGAAAAGGAGCTCAGTCTTCCTCAAATCCTCTCCTCCAGCTAACTAGGCAAAATAAATTAAAGCAAGAATCAACGTCCGATAAGAACCCTGTTTGATGGTAACCTGCCAACTTCATTTCCACATCCCGCGGGCCCTGGGTCAGCCTCCTTATGGGCTCTCTTGTATTTATTTCCTTAGAGTTATTAGTCATTATCATTAACTGTCCATTAGGACCAATTAATAATTAAGAAGAAAAAGCAACCAAACAGCACTGGCCTCTATCAGCTTGATACCCTCGCTGATATCTTTATTTTTAATCTTATATTTGTGTCCAGCAAGACTTGGACTCTTATGTCTTTCCTGGCCTCAAATGCCTAAGAGAAACAGCTCCCTATGATTCCTAGTGAATGTGATCCTTTCTCTGGTGGAATATTTCTCCAGTTAATCAAGAATTAATTTGAATTTTCTCTCTGTTTCACTGAGTTAGGGGCAACTGTACTCAATTTATTGTCATCTATCAATTGTGTGAACAGAATTTTAATAATTTTATGGAAATCACAGGTAAGTATAACACAATTCTGAATTCCAGGAATATCTTTTTAAAGCATAGTCAGAGAATAATTGTTGACACACAATTAGCCAATTACACCAAATCTAAATGAACCAATTTTGATCAAGTTCTCTTGAACTGATCATCTTCCTAACATGCCAACACTCAAAATAGTAGCATGTTTCAATATATTTTTAAAAAACCTTTTAAAAATGAAATTAATGAGTTGTGTGATTAGAGAAAATTTAGTATCACTTCAAAGCTTAAATCACATTTATGGTACAGGAGACATAGCCAAGGAAACTCTACAAAGTCAGGTCTAAGTCTGGTCATTTTGGGACTGACCATGATGGCTAACCTCAAACACATACAATACCATCTTCCAAATGAAGGAATTATCTTATGCTGAACAACCAACAGGTAGTGACAGACCAACTCAGAATCGTTTCATTGTCCTCTGGCATATTTTGGAAAAGATTTTAAAATATTGATGAAGAATATAGATTTCCAAGAATATATTTTACAGTAAACAGGCATGATGGCTAGATTCTTATCAAGCTAGGCAGTTGGAAAATAACATGAAGAGTTCTTTGGAGGTTCCTGTAGAGAGGAACTAGATTTTAAAATGTTGGGCCTGAGGCTGGGCATTTGGCTGAGCGATGTAAGCACCTGCTTGAAGAGCATGAGGTTATGACTTCGATGCCCAGTACCAAAAACAACAGCAACAAGAAAAATAAAATGCTGGGCTTTCCTAACTGCCCAGTGCTTAAGTATTCCATGGACCTTAGCAGTCCACAGCTCTACTCTGTAATACCACTGATTTTTTTTTATGTCCAATTTCCTCCTCTTCTTTCTTTGCCACCTTGGGGTCCAGTTTTGTCCACTATTTGTACACTTAGCTCTCTAATCCAACTGTGTCACATGCCACCCCTGATTCTCCACTGCCCCTGCAGGTGGAGGCTGTCACAGCTCACTTCCTCATTCCTTTCTCTGAAGAGATGGTGTCTGCTGGCCCTTTGGGTTTGGGCTTAGCCACGTGGCTTGTCTTTCCTGGTGGGAGATTTGCGTCTTTGACATGGCAAAAACCATGAAAATGGCTGTCATTGGGCTTCTCTTCTTGTGACCCTGATTTGACCAAAGGGATGACATTTTTGGCCTAGAATGATGGCCCCAGGAGGAGGAAAACCACAAAACAACCATGCAACGCAGGTAGGGACCATCCTCATTGAAAGTGCCTTACCCTGGATGTTGTATTTGATACATTTATTTTAACAAAGAAATGAACTTTTGAAAATATTTAGCATGTTTTTTTGAGACATAGAGATAGGATCTCTCTATGCAGTTCAGGTTGACCTTAAGCTCACTATGTAGCCCAGGCTGGCCTCAAACTCAGGGCGATCTTCCTGTCTGGGCTCTCAAGTGCTGGGATTACAGAAGGGTGCCACCGAACCCAGCTGATACTTAGCATTCTATAGGCACAGTTAGTCTGTAAGTTAAGGATTCTGTTGTTGATTGGAGTGATTAGAAATTACAAAAATTACAAAAAAGTCTCCTCTCCCGCCTCTGCAGATAGCAAAGGAAGCTCCAAATTAGACAAATGCTGGGGACTGAAGATTAATCCTACAATACAGCTTCTAGGTTCTTGGGCACAGAATAAAGACTCACAGATGATCTGGCTACAGATCCCGTAGACAAAGACCTTTCAAAAGTCAGTGGTGGAGACCAGTATGTTTATTTGGACAAAGAAGAATCTAGGAATGTTAAGGCTCGTGTGGTCTGACCACCATGACTGACTTTTAGTTATTGCTAACCTAGATGCTTAACCCACTAACCATACAAGGGGATCAACACTTAACATTTGGCTCATCAGCTATATTAACTACCTAAAGTGCTCAGTTCCCACATGGGGGCTTGACTTCTTCATGGGCCAGCACAGACATACTCTCTCTTCAGCGTGGAAGCTTGTGTCTGACATCTGTGATACAGCTGTTTGGGAAAAGCCACTCCACAAGTTAGGCAATGCGGTTATGCATTTGCTACCATTCTGGAATCAGAGGTTCTGACTCTGTCCGTTTGATAAGACGCCATTGAACCTCCAACTTTCTTGGAGCAGAAGTGCTCACACATAAGAGACAACATATCCCCCTGCATCCTCCTCATGAAAAGTAAAGGAGCAGGAAGAGAAATCTCAGTGCCATGAGAATTTTTACCAATAAATAAATAACACCCAGCACCGAGAATCAGGACACCCGCAAAGGTTTTTCTGTGTAAGGTTTAGAAGCTGGTCCCTAAAGTAGACAGCTTGTAGTTTGCTCCTGTTTTAACACTGTATGTTAGCTCATGTGGAGTTGATAACTAATCTTTTTAGATAATGTCTTCAGATCAAGAATTTCAACTTAATACATCAGATTGCAAATTCCCAGTAGAATTTAATGCATAATTGATGAAAATTATGTAGTTCCTGAGATGTGGTGTAGCATAATTTGCATGGAAAGGGGATGTACATAAGAGTGATTGCTGTATTACACCTGACACTATCATCTTCTCTGTCTGCTATAATTTTGTAGTTTCTGTTATAAATGAGGGAGATATAGTCCCTTCATTTTGACATTTTTTTTCTTTCAATACTAGGCATCAAAATAGGTGCTCTACCACTGATCTACATCCCCATTCCTGGCCCTTTTTCTTTTTCGTTTCCTTTTTATTTTGAGACAAGTTCTCATTGAACTGCTCAGATGGGACTTGGACTTGTGATTCTCCTGTCTCGGCGTCCCTTGGCACTGTGGTTACAGGTGTGCACTATCTGTTCTGGTTCCTTTTGACTTTTTATTCAGTCATGTTGCCTGCTTTGGCTAAGGGAGTATGGCTTCGTGTGTCCATCCAATTTCCTTGAACAGGCAGAGTTATCCTCTTGACCTGTTAGCCTGCCAGGAAAGGAATGGTTCTATCAGGAGGTGAAGAATGACACAAAAGATCTGAATGGGCTCAGCTGAGTTTAGACGAGATCACTGATTTTTCAGCCACCTGCAAGACAGCAGTTGTTATTTTAAGTAACTAATTTAGAAGGTTGTGTCTTGTGTATTAGTAGCTAATAGAGCATATGATGAGCTATTACATTCAGTAAAACTGTAAAAATTCTTACGTCGAGGCAATATTTGATCTTCTCATTCATTTTCTCTTGTTTAAAATTTATTTTTAATTTCTCCTGCTACTTCCACGGTTGTTGCTTCTCAGTTTCCTTTTCTTCGCTCGGTCTCCAATTCCAGGTTCTACCTATTCTTTACTGTGTGTCCTTTTCTCACTGCAAGTGCAAGACTTGCTGTTTTCTCTGTTTACTTTCATATCTATCGTTTATGCAGCCATATCTCTGCGTCTCACCAGGACTTCCCACACTGCAGCATCCGTAATAATTAACGGGCTGTTTCAACATTGCTTTTCCTTCCTCTGTTTCCCAGCTAGCAAGAGCCACGACACACATCCTGTTGCCCCACCAGGACCTGGCTGATTTGCGTCTTCTTTCACCATCAATTCTTCCCTCTAATGAGTTACAGAGTCTGCTTTACTCATCAGTGTGTTATTTGGATTCCTTTTTTTCATTCAAACCTTTCAGTCTCTAGGATATTTTAGTTTGCTGTTATGTCCTTCCTATGTCAGTGTGGGATTTCTTTCTTTTTTTTTGTACTAATTCAGACTTTGTCATGTTTTATTAATACATGTGTGTAGTACATAATGTTTACACTCCTTGAGGGGGTTGCTACTTGCACATGCCATGTCCCAATTCCTTGTTTTACCCCTTTCCTTCCCCCTTCCCATCCCCATTTCTGATGCCCCCTTCCCATTTGAGACCATTTGAGAGCAATCTGTCTCACAGCTTCTATTACCTATCTTGTGTTTTGTGCTTTATTTTCACACTAGGCTTCTCATGTGAGAGAAATGATGTGTTATTTAAGCTTGTGTGTCTGATTTACTTGACTTCATATTATGGTCTCAAGGTGCATCTGCGTCTCCACAAATGACTCAAGTTTATTGTTTGTTTTTTTTTAAACTGATGTTCATGTCTCCAATTTGGTGTGTCTCTAAGTCTTTCTTCTTACTAATTCCAAGCAAACTAATTGCTTATATTAATTCAATTTCTTTGGTGACAAGCAGGAGGAACTGCCTCTGGCTAATTTAACAAAAGAATGATATATTGAAAGAAATTGGCCACATAGCTGGGAAGTTTAAAGATAAAAGGGAATTGTAAATAATCAGGGTCAGATCAGATATAAAACAATTCCTACTGGTAAAGTAGTAGATTAATAGATTCTCCTGGGTGTCTCTACAGAATATAAAACAAAATATGTGCTTTTATACCTTTTTTTAATTTTTAGAAAGCAAAACAGAAAAAAGGTAGAAATAATACAGAATTTAAAAAAAACAGTAAGAAATCAACACTAGTTAATATATTATGTATTGTTATCTTAGAAGTAGTTGTTCAGGTTTTAAAATCTATGCGTAAAAAATGAACCGACAATCAAACAATGACAGTACAAACTATTCTTTTTGAGAGAATTAGTATGGTTATCTATCTTGCACACTTAACCATACATACAGTTATGTATGTATACCTACAAATTGTTCTTGCCTTTTGAGCACCATCTTTCCCTTTCATCGTTACAATATCTATTGTGCATTTTGGATCTTATTACTCCTTCAGTTTATTGTTATTATTATTATTTATTTTTTTATACTGGGGAGACAATACGATATTTACATATGTGAGTCTGGTTTATTTCACTTAAGAAGATAGTCTCAAGTTATCTCCAATTATCTATAAAAGCCTCAAGATTATCCTTTTTTATAGCTGAGTAATATGCTATGGTATAAAAGTACCACATCCTTTTCATCCATTCTGCAGTTGATGGACATTTTGGTTGTTCCCAAGATTTAGCTATTATAAATTCTGCTGCTATAAACATGGGTGCACATGCTCTTCTCCCTTTTCATTGATGAATTTTAACAGTTTCTTTTGTTCCCAGCAGTTGTCATAAAATAGTGAAAGAAACAATGTAGTGCTTGGATCCCTCAAAAACTCCCTCATATTCTGAAGGCAGTAAAGCTAGAAACACAGTGTCATTAAGAGGGTGCCTCACAAGGTAGCAATCATTCCCCAAAAGAAGTGGGAAGGCTATTAGGAAGCAAAGAGTTTGTGTGTGGACCCAGATACACAAATGACTATTATCTTTATATTTTTCTTATATGTTTCCAATATTTTAATATTGTTCTATGTGCCTCAGGGTAAAATATCCCTCAACCTGTCATTAAATTTTAGAATTCCGTATCACAGAACGAGTCAAACACTATTTCCTGGTATCCTTTCTAGCAAGCCCTGGTCTTCTCTTTGCAGGAAACTTGGTCCCTCTGCCAGCCCAGTCTCCCCCCAGCCGTGCCCAACTGATCTGTCTTGTTCTCGTAAACAGCATTAGAATCCATGTCTTTGAAAGGCAAAACTATAGTGTCTCTCTCGTGTGCCCATACAGACGCTTGAGGTTGCTCCTTCCTAGATCTGACCGTCTGAACCTCGGTGGTCTTGTAAAGTCAGAAGGATTTTTGCTGGCCTTGGGACTCCTGGGGGTTCACAGAGTGAGCAACACTGAGCGCACTCCGTAACCCATGGGAAATGAAAAGTGTGCCTCTGGTTTCACTAGTTGTTTATGTGCAAGGACCCTGGAAAAAACAGGAACACTACAAAGCTGTACGACAGCAAGCCTCTGAATTAATGAAACCCACCCCTGCTGGCCTCATAAATCACAGCACAGCGTCGCGTCCGGGTTCCACAGGTGCGGCACTCACATTTAATTGCCCTGATCAGACTGCACTTCTGCCGGCTCCTGCCTGCATCATCCTCTGGGCAGGCTCCACCGTGCAGCCCTGCATCCACTGGCTTACAGGTCCCAGGAGCACTCGGTGTTCTTGTGTGACTTTGTGTTATTTCCTGGTGACTCACGGACTGTAAGAGCAGTGCAAGGAGATGCTGCGTAATTAGATTCTCCTGGGGAGAAAATTCCTCTTTAAGTCAATTTAATTTTCCAAGGTTTTTGAAATGTGAGCTAAGCGTGTTTTGTCTTTGTTTTAAAGAGCTGAGCTTCTCTGCAGATATTTGGTGCCTTAAAGTTAAAGCATCCTGAAAGCTCAAGATGACTGGCTTCCACCTTCAGGTTTCATTCCTAAGTGTTTCGGCTTGGTGGGTCTATCTGAGGATAGACCTTGTTTTATTTAGCTGGAAAATGGTAAAAAAGAAGATAAAGTTGGAGTTCTGTAAAGCAGGTTTTTGCTACAGAACCGCAAAGTCTTTCTCATATATTAGTTTGCTTATTTTAATATAAATGTAGAAATAAAATACCCAGAGACATAAACCCATAGGAAAAGCATCTGTCCATTGAGGCTTTAGGCTCAACCTTCTCTTTCTCCTTTCTGCAACATATGTTTGTCCCACGCACATTTAAGTTGCTGGCTCCAAATCATTTGACTATCACAATGTGGGTATTGGCAAATTCCTGTCACTTTTCCTCTGGCTAGTAAGCTTACAGTAGGAACGACTCCCAGTTGACCAATGCTGTGTTTTGAATCCATGCTATAATGAATCAATTTACACATGCAATCATTGGCTCCCCTTACTGATTTGATTTTCTAAATCCTATGGAAGAAAGGCCTGAATTCATTAGCTTGGCTCTCCAAGTCCTTCGCCATCAGATTTGCTAAGCACTCTCTATTTCTATGCTGTTACAAAGAATGCTACAATGTATGTTCATTGACTATTCATCTTTTAAGTATTCTAGGAGGGAGGATAATTCCACAGTAAAGTGAGTTTATTAATGGCTGTGTACTGACTTTCTTAAAGGTTCATAATGCAAATTACCATAACAAAAGCTCTGAGAAACGCTATAATAGTAAAGCTGGAACCATTGTGTTTCACCTGGCGTTTTCCAAATTTAGCTGGCCACAGATCTCTTTTTCACAAGCATCCTTGGTTTTCTTAGGGAAGCGCTGCATTCAAGAACCGTGTTTGTGCAAAGCCTTGCTGTAGACAGAAATGAAGTGCCATGCAGCAGTTTCTTCCTTGTACTTCCCTACTCTGGTACACTCCATCTCCTATCTTCAAACGTCCTTCAAAGCCCAGTCCACACATCCTTCAGTCTCTGTCCGGGGCTTCCTGGGCCTGAGTCCTCTTGGTGCTCTAAACATTGATGCTGCTTAGGTCTTGTGGGTGACTTTGGGATGACAGTGCTCCTTAGCTGTATCAAAGGATGGTGGAAGCCAGTTTAGTTCCTTTCTGAACTGTGAGACTTTTGAAATCAGAACTCCTTTGTGCTCTTTGCCCTTTAATGTATAGAAAAATACTCTATTGTCTTCATAACACTGATCCCAGAACAAAAATGTTTGTTGAGCAAATAGAAGGACAGTGGAACGAATGAGCACATGAATGCTGAACTCTGTGTGCATTACTTTTAATGCTGTGTTTAGATTCAAATCTGTAAAAATAATTTGGATGAAGATACGCCAAATGACAACAAATGCAACATTCATCTCTTACAGAAGGATTGGCTATCAGTTAGCAACCTTGATGCTTCATTTTTAGACCTGTATTGTTGCGTTTCTCCTTCATATGCTCTAAGAACAAAGCCCCTCAGAGTGGGTTTCACTGGTCTCCTATAGTAGCTTCTCTTACTTACATCCTTAGCTGTTTGCAGAAATAAATGTGAGTTCCGGAAGAAGCATCTCCCATCCAGCAAGCTCGCCAACCATTCCTGGCTCTGCACTGTCTTGCACCTCACTCTTGTACCTTGGGTGCTTTTCCTGCTCCCAAACGTCTATCAAGCACTATTCCCTCATAGGTTTATAAGGAACCCTTGGCTGTTTCTGTCCTCTAAGTCCCTGGATACAGGAGCAAAGCCGACCTTGAGTTAGCCATGATCTTTCCTGCTACTCTTCTCTACCAAGCAGCAAACACCTCAGGGACAGAAACAGTTTCTCTGTGGCACTGCCTTCAGATGAACCATGAGATTAATAGCAGCATTTTCTGAACACTCCCCGTGTCTCAGTCACTGTTGCACTGATTCACTTTGGTTCAGTAAATTCTCATGAAGTTGGGAGAAATGAAAATTGTGCACCTTGCCCAGAGTCACCCTGCTGGTGTGTGATTTGAGTTTGCAGCATCTTCTCGACCACTAACTGGTCAGCTAAACTAGTTGATTTGCATCCTCTTAAGCATTATAAATTGTTCACATGCTTACTGATGAATTATGTGGCTAAAATATGCATATTCTCATATATATTTTTAAAATATTTTTATTTTTTTAATTGGAGAAAGTTAAATAAACGTACCAAAGAGAGACTGAAACCCCCTTTTAGTCTTATGAACTACATTCAGACACAAGTCTGGATATATGAGGAACCTATTCCAAAGACATGACCACACAAATAAAATATTTTAAATAAATAGCATTCTGAAAACATCTTCAGAAAAACACACTAAACATTTGTAACTTAGAGAAAATAGCAGACTCCCAAATCTGGGGGAAAGCGGTATCATGTGGATTATAAACAAGGGGAAATGGCATATTTCCGATGAGCCTGAAAATCAGTAATTGTGACAAAGCTTATTTTAATCATCAGCAGATTTTGCCCTGGAGACTTAAGCAGAACTACTGCATTGCAGAATGTACCGGTACGTGAATCCGGGGCTGCTGAGGGTTTATTTGCAGGGATTATGCAACAGGGCTTCTGGTCCAATCACCAAGGGGGATGTGGATCCCTCAGCTGAGTCAGTAGCTTCCTGATGTGTTCAACCAACAATTGCACTCCTAGTGGCCAAGTTGTAAAAATATAGAAATATTTGCAATAAAGATTATATCATGCACTGATAACTACTATTTCTCCAGTTGATAAGATAAATACTTTCAAGAGTCACTGACTTCTCTCGGGATGCCACAGTTCTGAAGAGTAACTGTCCACGTCTGAGTAGTCACAGCTTCTCTTCCAGCTCTTCCTCACTAAGAGGCCAAGGCAGAGGGCTGAATACATTGTTATGGTGCGCGTCAGGCTTTTTACACTGCTGCCTCTAAAGACTGGTTACCTGCTGAAGAGTCCCACTAGAAGAAAGTTAATGCTGTCTAAAGCCTTAGTGTGTCCCCTTTCTCTATAATATTTACAGGTGTAGTCTGGACTTTCTAGGAATGCGTCTCCTGGACCCAAGAGTCCCAATCACTTAAGATAGAAATTCTGTCATCAGAGTAGGAAAATCAGATGGGACTTTGGCTAATCCAAAGACATGACCACAAAAACACAATCTTTTAAATAAATAAAATTCTGCATATGTGTCTAGAGAAAGTAAAAAAGCTTCAAAATCCTAGAAAAAGTGATATGACTTAGATTTTTAAACAAGTATTAGTATTTTCAGTTAAATTTGTAAGAAACTGTGTGTGTGTGTGTGTGTGTGTGTGTGCGTGTACGCGCGCCTGTGTGTGAACAGTCTCAGGATTCTCTTGGGCTCTTCTTCTGTTCATGTCCTCTGTGCCTTCTGGTTAGACTAAAATGCCAGTCATTAACTGCTGGATGCAAATTTACTAAATGAGAAACTCTATCCACAGTAAAAGATGTGTTGGTCATACTAATGTGCTATAGTGAATTCAAATTCCGGCTTTTCAAATTATATTTACCAAGTTGAACATGCAAAGTTCCAAATGCAATTCTACTCAGAACTTGTAATTGTACCCCTTACTTGAAAATAGTCTTTTTAGATATACGGAGGATACAATGAGGTCACAATGGACTGGGGTGGCCTCCTGAGCAATGACAGGTATCTTTCTATTAAGAAGGAATTTGAGTAGAGACCCACACACAGTGAAGGCGCCAGATGAAGTCAGAAGTAGATTTGGTGCTGAAAGTCTGGACAGAAATTCCTGAGCTCACAGGTTAAAGCAAGGCACTAGAGCTGCAAGAAGGATCTGCTAGACCTGGAGTGCAGACTTCTGGGCCCCAGAGCTAAGAGAAGCAAGGTCAGTCTTACAAGTTACACAGTCTGTGATAGTTCGTGACATCAGTCCTAGGAAACTCACTGGTCACCCAGACAATGTGGTGAAGAGTTTCCACTGCAGGAAGGAGAAAACTGCCTTGACCGGGATTTTCATGTCTTAGGAGGGGAAGGGATTATCATCTGGGTGTTTGTGGAGGCTTAGGGGGTGGGCTGTCAGTATGTGAGCATGAGAGGCGTAGGTAAGGGGGTGGAATGATCTTCTAGGATTGGGACAAGGTGAGGAAACAGGGAGATGAGAGGTCTATGTGTCTTTGGATCAAGCTGCCCCTTCTGCGTGAAGAGCTGGTGGGTCACTCAGGAAGCACCTGAGGTAAACAGTAGTCAAGTGTGCGTTGACATGACTTTCCCAGAGACAGTTTCTGGAATACTTAGCTATGGTGTTGGAAACCACAGGGCAGTAGAATGAGGCCAACAGAGACACAGAGACAGGAGTCAGTGTGGTAGATGGAGAGGATCTCCTTCCTGAGCTCCATGAACCCCAGCCCGTTGTCTGAGACCCCCTTTAAGTCATAGAGACAGTTGCTGGGCAGAGCCTGCTGGCTTCACCAACTCTGCTGTCCGTGTTGCACTAGGACTTGTCTCTATTTTGTCTGAATTTTAGATATTTGGGAGGGAATCCTTGATGCTGAAGTGTTCAAATCAAGAAAGAGCACAGCTAGGACCATACCATAATTGGGGTGAAATTTTTAATCGATGGATAGGGTGACCTCTGAAAACTGGTGACTTTTGAGCACTTTTTTTTTTAAAGAGAGAAGAAAAGAAAGGACATAAAAAACAATGCAGTAAAAGGGTACAATAATACAGTATTTCTAGAAAAAAATATGTACAGTATGAAATCACCAGTTAACAGGCTACACATTATCTTCCCATAAACAGTTGTCAATATCACTAAATTAAAGCATATAAGGTGAACATTTATACAATGAAATTGGAGACAGTTCCATTCAATGATCCAACAAAAGCTCAGTTATATTGTTTTCCATCCTACTCTCTGGAACATTCCTGCGGTTATATTCCTTAGTCCACCTTACTTTCCTCTCTTTTTTACAGTAACAATTGTTCATTCTGCAGGGATGGTGGCTGCAAAGATCCATTTTGACTCGGTTACTTCTGGAACGTGGCCAGGCAGAAATTTGTGTCCTTTCCTTTGGGTGTCCTTGACACATGGGGGCAGCTTTTCCAGGGACAGTGGGGGCGGATGAGAGTGGGGGAAGGGCTGTCACAAATAACTCCTACACATGTCAACAGCTTCAGGCAGCAGAAGCTTCTTTCTTTTTCTTTTAAAGAGAATAAAACTGAACACAATAAAGCCAATCAGAACAAAATAATGAAAACAATTCAGGACTCGAAAACAAGATCTTACGAAATCCACCATGGCTACAATCATGTTGTTTGTCTGACTTTGAAGTCCTGTGATGCTTTCATTATTTTGTTTTGGTTGATTTTATTCTGTTTTGCTTTGTTTGATGTTTTTATGTTTGATGGTATGGACAGTTGTTTTGCAGATGCTCCTTTCATACCCAGGGAAGCATTCCACGTGAGTACCAGGAAGACAGCTTGGTACATAGATTTTGGGATATCTATGCTTTCCACCTGGAGGTTACACCATCTTTAAACCCTTCAGCGTTCTCTCCATTTGTCAGCAAGGTGAGAAAGTGAGAGGAACAATGACCTGTGATGTCTTCTGTGGGCCAGTCTTGAAGAACAAATGTCATTCTTTTCCTATCCCATAGCCCGGACCTCCATCATCTAAATACCTTTCACTGCAAAGTGGGCTGGGAAAGGTACCCGGCAGTGTACCCCAAGGAAAGCGAAAGGAGCTTTCTGCACCTATAGCAGAACATTTTACATAGTGTCATAATTAGATGGTTTAACTGCTGGTCTGTTGCACAATTCTGTGAGTTCTTTAAGGGTAAAAATTCTTCATTTTATTGTTTGATATACTTAGGGTCTAGCATCAAAGAACCTCATGCAAAGTGGTAGATACTTTCTGCGTATTTATTGAATGGCTGATTTCTGTAGTATTTAAACTAATGCTATTATTCGGCAATTTTATGCTTGAAAGGACTCACTTAACGTAGCATTTTTGAAATTCTTGCTGAATAATAAAATTCATTAAGAGATAACTCACTTCATGAGTATGCAATTTACTCATGAAATATCATTTAAAGCACAAATGAAAGCCTCTTCTCTCCTGGCTATCACGCTGCTATTATGCAGGCTGAACCTGCATACATGCTGTTATTATGGGATTAATTTCCCCACTTAAGTCTTACTGGAAACTGTTTTACTGACTACTATTAAGAGCAACAGCAAAACACTTTCCACTTGTTCCATTAAGAAAAGCAAAAGCAGCCACTGCTTTTAGTACTTTCCTTAGGGTTCCTGATGCGTTAGAGTTTTTCAAAGCTTTATTCCAGTAAGACTAGGTTTGCTCAAATATTCCCTTGAAATGAACAGTTTTAACCAATAAGTGCTATCTAGGAATACTGATGTGGGAAAATACCCCAGGGATTTATGTTTATTCTTTGAGTAAACATCTTGTCTCTAGTGACTTTTCTGATATTAAAAACATCAATTTAGTGTCTATTTGGTCCTGATTACTTGGTACTGTAATTAACACAGCTTCCATGATAATTATCAATAAGCACTAATACCTGTATCTGATATACTGAAAGAAATGATATAAAGATAGCTAAGGGATAGAAAGTAGGGAAAGAGGGAGAGGAGATACGATAAGAAGAATTAAGAGAGTGAGCCTAAAGTTTAACACTGCTGGATTTAACTCCTGCTTTTACCTTTGAGTTGGGGCATCTTAAACACTTGACATCCCCAGCCTCCAAGTCCTTTTCTGTACAATGAAGGTAAATGCATGTGAGACTTAAAAGCTTAATGACACAGAGTGTGTGAATATGTTTCACATCCAGTTGTGTTCACTATACTAGTGCTTACACTTTTTTACACATATATTTGAGATCATGTTATAACCTATATATGATGTTATCATATAAGCAATTGTTCATTTCTTTTATCTATCTAATAATTTTGAGATCACAAGAATAGAGTAGAAACTGAGGCCTTGTTAGGTGGCGGATTCAGTGTCTAGGACTTGTTACACTAGAACTGCCACTGTACTTATGAGATTTTGAGAGAGTTGGAGAAAAAGCAATCAGAGGTTAAGAAACTCAGTGGTATCCTGGTAAGCAATTGAATTCTTTCTATGTGATTGAAATGTAAAAACAGCCTGTGTGCTAGGAGATAGATTCTAACAGCATGGTATTCCTATGTGCAGATGAAGAAACCAGGGCAAAATGTTTTAAGTAACTTCCTAGATTTACACAACTAATTGGTACATTTAAAATTCCCAAAGCTATTGCTAGCAGTGCAGGTCAATGGCAGATAACACGCTTAGCTTGCAGAGAGCCCTGAGTCCTATTCCTAACACTTAAAAAAATTCATAAAACTTAGACTTGAACCTGTGGCTCACCAACAGGACATGCACGTTAGAAAAGGTAGATCAGTCAGAATACATGAGAATTTCTCAGGTGACAAACAGTGACAGGACCACGGCTACCTGAAAACAGGAGAAAAAGGTAGGTAAACAGGAGTAAAATGAGCAATGTAGAGGGGTGGACAGCAGGATCAGGGTGGGGTTTGCAGTGTAAACCATTCCATTACAGAAGATGCACTGTATTTGCTGCTGACCGTATCCGGATACTGAAGCAATGACTTAGATGGGGAGGACTGTTCAGGAGAGCCTCAAGCGTCTTCAGGCTGGAGGTGCAGCTGTGTGGGTGGGTCCTGAAAGGAAGCCCAGGTGACAGGCAGGTAGGTAGTGCTGGCTCAGATCTGCCACTTCCCTTGTAACGCTCTCAAGGTTCATCATTAAGCGAAAGCTCATTGCACTCCCATGAGAATCCATGGGATAAAATCAACTCACATCAAAAGTATGTTGGAAGAGGCCAAGGTGGCCATGGTGGATGATGCCCATGGGGGTGCTCTGTAGTGTACATTTGTGCCGTCCCGGGAAACTGGGTTATTCCGCTTATGTTAGGAGCAGTTGAAGGGATTGTTGGTTTTCTTGTTTCATTTTAATTCTGCCTGTCCGTAAGACTCTAATGAAGCTTTCTGTTTCCACTGAGGTCCTTTAGTAGAATCACAGCCATTTGCCTTGGCTGTGATTCCCAGAATGTTTTCCTGGCAGAAGTACCAGAGGCTGCATCTTAGCTTCACGCCGTATCTGCTTTCGGGTCTGTGCTCACAACCTTTCTCGCTCCAGAGTTCTCCTGACTGCTCATGACCATCTTTTGGAGAATGAAAGGATGACTTGATTTTCCTTGTATCCTTAGTCATACTTTATCAATGGAATCAATTTAATTTGAGAAACTGAAGACTAAGCAAGGTTGTCATCTCAGTTTCTTACTTTGTGCAGTACACAGGAGAGAGTAGCACAGCATGGTGAAACCATCCCATCACCATCAGTGCCAAGACACTGTAAATTAAGGCATTGTCACATATCACATGGCTATATAAGTCAGCCTTGGCTGCTAAAACAAAAACACAGATGGGTTAGCACCTCCAGATCAAGGTGCTGACAGACTTGAGATCCAAGGAGGACTCTCTTCCTGTGTGCACGTGGCTGCCTTCTTGCTGGGTCCTCAAAAGGGGCTTTGCTATCTCCTCCTTTTATATTAAGGGCAGTAGTATTGTCTCAAGTCTCAACCCTCGTGACTTTCATCTAAATCTAATTCATTCTAGAAGGTCCTCCTTTCGAATTCCATCATCCTGGAGGTTAGGATTTCAAGAAATGGGTAAACTTCATCAAGAGAAATCTCCAGTTATGTCTATTTGTACTTGTGGAAATGAAGCTTTGGTAACACACACTAAGATCTATGTCCAGTTCATGAAAGAAAATAGCTGGCTTTTCCCCAATGATTTGGCTTTTCTGAATCTTGTTTTGTTCATCTAGTCTTAGCCTTTTGCACCAGGTTTAATCTAGAAATCTGGTCATGTCCCAGGGAAACACTCCCATAAATTATACATACTTAGGACTGAACACGCCCTTGTGATGGTCCCAGACAACCTGGATCAGGGCAGCTGAAGCACAAGGATTGCCGTGTGTTGGCTTCTCTCCACCAGATGCCAGGAGTACCCCAGGGTAGCAGTGAGAAGCTCCAAAACTTGCCATTCATGCCATGGAGGGAATCATCACCCATGCTGGGAACCCCTGAATTAACTTTTAGGGAAATGATGAAATAGAAGAGTTATTCTTTTCACGAGGAGATTATCAAATACTTAATTGCATAATAAAGTAAATTTTAGGCACTTCCATAGAGAAAGTGAGAGTTAATTTTCGAGGAGCGGAGAGTGCAAATTCTTCTCATTGTTTCTAGAATGTTCATGCTTTTTTCCTTGAGCTGCCACAAGATGATCCTTGATGTGGGCTTTGGCATAGTGCAAAGGACGTGAGAATCAAACACAATGGCTTTCCAGTATATCTCCCACACCACTCAAAAGCTAATGGAAATCGATACATTTCATTTAACTAACTCAATTTTGAGAAGTATTAAGAAGTATTTTAGCTAACTAAAGGGTCTGAAAAATACCAACATAAAATTTAGAAAATACTATACAGAAAATAATAGTTGTTGGTGCCTGAAGTAATCATTGTTTACATTTTGGTACATTACTTTCTCAGTAGGGCTTTACTTTATTTTCTTTCTGATGAAAATCCAAGGGTTTTCTCCCAGAGTTGTTCCAATTATCCTTAGTGTACTTTTAGCCTCCTCCCTGGTATGTGACGTGGACTACATTTAATGTGCTTGCTGTGTTCATCATTATTATATTTCTACTTTTACATTTGGTGAATACCTCATATTAAGTGAATACGTCATAATTCAGCTTTCCTCTTTTTTTGTAACATTTAGATTATCTAAGAAATTAAAGAATCTTTTTTAACTCCAAACTTGCTAGCACACGAAATTTACAGATCAATGATTGCTTTATGGGTTCCTCCCACACAAAAAGACCAGGTAATTAATCAGTGAAACAGTACCTTCTTGCACCACCATCTGTCCCCTCTTTTCCCTCTGTGACTTTATGGCAAAAGGATGGAAAGAGAGGGATAGTTGTCGATTAATTTAGGGAGGATGTGTTGTACATTCAAACCTTCTGTTGGAATAATCAGGTTACCTTTTAAGTACTGTATTAGGCAGGATGTATTTTTATTCAAGTTTCAAATGTAGCAATGCTAGGGAAATATAAAAGAATTGTTGTCGACTAAATGCTACACAAAGTGTAAAAGGAAAGTGGTTTCAGGAAGTTACTCACTTTGGGAATCAACGTGCTGGAGACTCAGCTCATAAACTGTGAACTCTTTCCCCAAGCCAGCAGGTCTTGGTTCCCAGCTTCCCAGATTTTACTCCCAGATGCTCACTGGTTCTAAGAAGGTGTCTGTGTGTTTCAGTCAATAGCAAATGCTTGCTTTACGTGAGGATGGAGGATTTGAAATTCAGGCAATAATAATCTATCCAATGTGTTGGAGAGACCCACACCTCTGCTTCTGCTTGGAGCTGCAAGGGTGAAGACCAGATCAAAGAGCTGTTTTGTGGGGGTAAGCAGGAGGAAATGTGGGTTTTTCATAACTGCTCTGACAGCCTGATGGTAGAACTTCAGCCAGGGCACTGCCTTGGCTTCTGCTGCCTCCTGATTAGTAACAGCATGGACTTAGATCACTTTTAAGTCCTTTCACCATTTTTTAATTTTGGTTTTATATTTTAGTTAACTAGTATTTTTAATTCCTTCTATATAGATTGATAGAACTAGGTTATTAGAGATAATCTATTAAATACGCTTTAAAAACTTTTTTTAAAAAAAGATCAGAGAAAATCTCCAGCAAAGATCACTTTCTTTTTAAAGTTAAGATTTGAGTGAATCAAAGTTTCAATCTAGGGAACTGAAAGACAGCCACAGTGGTCTTTGAGGCCCCAGCACCGTGCTAATGTTACTGAAGATAAAGGCTGCAAAGAACGTCCACTGGACTGCGGGCAGCTGGGCAGCTGGAGCCCCAGAAACATCCTTCTGATGCTTTCAGCATGCCGACAAAGAGGCTGCACTGGGTCGGCCTCTCGGTCCAGGCCGCTCAGCCTCAGGACCGGTCCTGTGCCCACCTGCACACCTTGCAACTGTAACTTCGGCTAGGATACCAGGAAAACTCCCACCTCACTGCTTTTACAAACCATACCTGTAACAGAGAAAATCACTTTCTGGTCCTTTAAGCATTAAGATAACCCGTGGCTGCCTATCCACTGTCAAACCTCTGTGCAATCCTGAGATGTCATAATGAAATCCTACTTATTTGCTGCGAGGAGAATCTGGTTTCATGGATCTCACACTCTAGGGAGGGAAGCAAATAATCAGTTATTTAAACAATGGTTGCTGAAGTATAAGCCTGAAAAAGAGTTTGAAGTAACATGCGAAAATACAAAAAAGAACAGAAACCTTCAATTCGTCAACTGGGTCAAGACCAAAGAATTTTTCAAAAAGACTTTTCCAGATGTAACCGCTTCAAACGCTGTGGGAGTCCTCTGCCTCCCGCCCTCACCCCTCAGAGACTGATTTTACACGGTAAGGTGTGTACCCACCCAGGAAATGTACTGATGCTTTCAGCATGCTTAAATAGAGCACTTGATTTTGGGGAACTCCCAGAAAAATCAATGGAAAACAAAATGAGAGGCGCAATATTGATTTTCACGCTGGAAAAATTTCATTCTACCATATTTTCGATAGTCATTAATCTGACCATAATTGAATGGCAGGAGCATGTGTAGCAGGGTAATACTGAATCCCATATTTCCATTGAAGACTTACTAATCCTTCCAAGACCTGGGGAAATGCTTCCCTCCCTTGGCCACGGGAATGGTCACTTGTTTTACCAATGTTTATTAAATGCTTGCATTTCCTAGCTGTCAAGTACTGCAGTAGAGTAGGTGACATATTACACTTCACCTCAAAGTATTTATTGTCAAATCTGTTCAGGAAGTAGTAAATCTTTTAATGATTAAGATAAGCAAACATTATCTGGCACCACAGTGTTCTTTTTTCCCACTGACTTACCCATAAAATTACAGCATGATAGACAAATTTTTCATCACCATTACTCCAAAGCTGAAGGTACTCACAAAACTATGAGCAACTGAACTTTCAATTTGATTAGTAATAGTACAAGAAATTTCCCCTGTTCCTTGAATAATGTAATTTCTTTTCACTCCACTGCTGTTTGTATTTCTAGAAACCACATTAAATTCTTATTTAATGGTGACCCCACATATGACTGTATAAAGACTTCTTTAAACACAGTTAATAATAGAATTTTGCACTCTAGTTTAGGTTATAGACCAGAAGCAATAAATCATTAACACTGACAACAGCAAATATAATAACAATATTAAGAACAATATGCTTTATTCCTTAATCTTCACAAGAAATAACTCAAAAAGTTGTCACTACTTAACCAAATATGGAACTTATAAATTTTGCAACTGAATTGAGATAAAAATCTGCCAGATTTTGAAATCCACTGCAGTGGTGTCAAACATGCCAAGTACGTCAGATAGCCTGGCCATTGAGAAGGGTCTGGTATTGCATTACTGTCTGGCCCTTGTGTCTTCTGGGCCAGGGAAAGGTGAGGTCAAGCAACTCTGCCCTGACTGCATGTATTTTCTTGCCTTTCATGGGGGAAGAAGAAAATTTTCACCAGCTATGGGTATCCTACCAGCCTGCAACTAAACATCAGCTATTAGCGGCAATGTGTCTAGATGCAAGATACTTAGAAGGCTAGAGTACAAGTGGCACTGTACAAAAAGCCAGTTTTTGATAGAGTGTGGATATGGCCATCTTCACTGTTTTCAAACCACATGTCCGGTGTGCTCTTTAAGTAGGGTAAGACCTAAGAATTTTTTCAAAAATGTAGCTTTCTTTCTACATTTTATTATGTATTTTAAAGTTATGCCATACCCACACATATTCCAAGAGTGCAACATTGTGTGGTGTGGACATTCGCTTTCCTACATTAAGCAGTCCTTTATTCTGTTCTCCTTCCTACAAGCAAAACAGGGTGCTAGTTTGTGTGTAACCACTTACACACCAGGACTGCTTAGGACTAAGCAAGTCTATCATATGTCTGTAGAAGGCTGTGTGACTGTTTTCAACAAGGATGCAGGGATGGTTCCACATATGCAAATCAATAAACCTTTACTGACATCTACCAATCAAGGGGCAAGAGCCACACCACATGATAAGATTCAGTGTTCCTTCACAGACTAAGCAAATGAGATGTAGAGAAAGTATCACACATATTTAACATATGAATTCCAAATATAATAAACTGAAAGCTAATATTGTACTGAAGGAGAAAAGCTGAAAGTTTGCTGCCTAAAATCTGGAATAAGACAAGGATTCCCATGTTTACCAGTTTTATTCAATACAATGCTTAAAGTCCTAGAAGAGCAGCCAGAGAAGACGAAGTGTCAGAAGACATCAGAACTGGAAGAGAAGAAGTCAGATTGTCGCTGCAGATTATAAAATCTTGCATATAGCAAGATCAAAGATATCACCAAAAATACTGTTAGAACTAATAAACTAACTTAGCAAAGTTGCGGAATATAAAATAAAAACACAAAACTCAGTAAGTAGTGCTGGTATACAACAGTAACGAATCTCATGAAATAGAAATCAAGAAAGCAATATCAGCTATACTACTATGAAAACACCTAGGAATACATTTATACAAATGGACAAAAGGTTTCTACAAGAAAAGCTATAACGCATTGGTGGAAGAAATTGAGAATAAATGGAAAGGTATTCCATGTTCATATATTGGAAAAGTCAATATATTGAAATGTCCATGCCCTGTCAATAATCTATAGATCGATGCAATCCATATCAACATATCAAAAATGCACTTTATAGAACACAGAAGAATCTCTAAAATTAGGCGGGAACCACAAAAAAAAAGCTAAATAGAAAAACCATCTTGAGAATAAAGAATAAAGCAAGAATTACTCTGTTTAAATTCAAAATGTGCCATAAATCTGTCATAATCACAACATGATGTTGGCAAAAAATCAATATATAAGTTGATTGAACAGAATAGAGTCTAGCAGTAAAGCCATGCTCATAGAGCCAACTGAATTTTAACAGAGATGCTAACAACATTTATTAGAGAAAGGAGAGCCTTTTAAAATAAATGTTATTAAGAGAACCCAATATATACACAAAGGGGAATGAGAGGAGACCCTCGTCTATCAACTGTCCTGAAAATCAACTCAATAGGAATTAAAGACCTGTGCTGTACAACTGCTAGACTAGGAAAACATAATGGAAATACTTCAGGACATGGCAAGGGATGAGGATTTTTGCTTTGACAAAACTCCTAAAGCACAGTACAAAATCAAAAATAGGCAAATATAATTATATCCTCAAGCTAGAAAGTTTCAGTCCAGCCACACAGACAACGGGCAGGCTGGTGGGATAGCCCGTGGGATGGAGAATGCACTCCAAACTCTGCACCTGACGCGAGGTGAGTGTCTAGAACGTGCAAGAAATTTCAAAGTCTCAGTAGCAAACATAAGTAAATTGCAAAATGAAGAATACATATTTCTCAAAAGAAAACACATACAGTGAACAAAACGCTCAACCTGCCTCATCAGCAGGAAATACAAATCCAAACCAAAAAGTGCACTTGGGGTCTCAGGGCTCTTGCATGCTTTTTCTTTTAACTTTTTTGTATGGCATGAAATCTCTCTTCTTGGTTAGTTTGACAGAAAATATTATTGCTGAAAACCCTGTAAGAAACAAATAAAGGATCTTTCAATTATATTTATATTACATTTAAACAACAGACCAGGGAGCATCTTAAAATTTCAGGAAGTGAAACAAACACAAATAATACACGAAGGAAAGAATGAAAAAATGGTGACATTTACACACGATGGAGTATTAGTCTGCTACAAAGAAAGATAAATTTGATTCACCTGTGGAAAAATGAATGCACCTAGAGACCACGAGATTAGGGGAAATTAGTCAGACACACAAATTTAAGTGTCTGTGTATGTAAATATGTATATATGGATAATAAATTTCAGGATAAAGTACATCATGATATTCTACTTTTACATAACTCAGTATGTTTTTTAAGAAAATGCATCTTCTCGTCACAGAACTGATGTTGGTAAAATGCCGACTTATTTAACCAAAATCATGTTCAAATAACATTGAAAATTATTTTAATTTTTTTATTAAGCGAGGAAACCAGAGTATTTGCTTATATGCTGAAATTCCTATGATTTTTTTTTGTTAGTTTCATGTTCTTGTTTTTAACTTCCATTTATCTAATGATTTGCAAGTGCTCTTTATATCTTGTGAAAATTACTATTTTTTCTACAATGGCAAGCACTTTCTCCAATTTGTTTTTGTGTATTTGTATTTTTTTGTTGGAGGGGGTTTCTTTTCAGTTTTCTGCAATGCTGAATAGCAAACCTAGGAACTCATGGATGTTAGGCAAATTCTTTACCATTGAAATATATTTCAATATATTATCTGTGTTTCAACTTCTTTCATAGTATTTTTATTTTGCAAAAATGTACTTTTGTAACTCAAATTTATCAATCATTTCAATATGTTGTCTGTGTTATGCTTTAAATCAAGGGTTTCCTACAATTACATTATAATTTAAGAACTTCCACATTTTTCTTTAGCCTTTATGGCTTCATTTTATATATTTAAATATCTGAGACATCTGGAGATCATTCAGGAGGTAAGGACTACAAAAAAATCCAAGTTCATTATTTCCAGATGGATGCACGATTGTGTCAACACTGTTTTATTTTAAAATGCTTTCTCAATCCATAGATTTGAAATGCTATGTGTACCGCATATAGTACATCCCACATGTACTTGGGCCTATTTCACACTTCTTCACTTCGTGGAAACCTTTGGTCCTGGACTAGTTTCAAACATTTTTATGACTATATCTTTATGCCAACTTTAACTTTGCATAAAGAAATTGCTCTACAATTACTTTGTCTCAATTCTAGCTATTTTTGGTGGCTTTTTAAATGTAAATGTACTTTAAAATGACATTTATTTCCAGTGTAAACTCTATTAATTTTTTTAAAAATCCTGTTTGGTTTACAAATAATTTGAGAAAGAGTTAACACTTTTATAATTAATTTCTCATTATTTCTTCCCATGAGTTCATTTTACATGTTCCTTAAAGTTACTTTATTCTATATTATTTTGTAAATTTGTTATTTCTTTCTTTCTTTACTGAGGTGTGCATTTTATCTCTGACATATCTTTGTATTCATAATATCATCACACTTGATCTTGTTCCTTAGAATAAGTACGAGTTCATTTTAATAATGAACTTCAGTATATTTTCACTGTCACACACACACATACTAGATCCCAGCTTACATTTTTTATCTTTTCATTATTACTTAGTGATCATTTAAGTCTTAATGTTTACAAAAATAAACCATATTCGTCTTTCTTTGCTTGTCTTACATCAGCTTTTAAACCTTTGAGAAATTTCTTATCGTCACCTCTGGGTCATCTACTCTATTTTCTATGGCCCTGTAATATAGACCATATGGAGAGGAACACTGCATGTTAGCTATTCCTCTGACTTTTATTTGCAGTTCTTGGCCACTGTGAACAAGACCTAACACCCATACTTCCTCATCTGCCTTTGCTGTCTGATTTGCTACTTTCAGTGAATTCTTAGAGAAGAGATTTGGAGTAGATGTTATTCTATTGTTTTTCCAAGAGCCACAGTACTGGACAAATCATGACATAGGTTCCTATTGGAGAAAGCACTCAACACTGGGGTTAAATGACATAATTGTCACTTAAATTTGTGTTACTTTGCACATTACTGGTCAGGAGCACATTCCTACGTATTTGTTCATTTATATTTGTTCATCTGTGAGTTCTCTCTTATCATTTTTACACTTATGTTGTACTTAGCTAGTAGAAGCAATTGCATATTTTACAAATTAACCCATTAACTATTGTCACCTTGTGTTTTAGAACAATTCACACTTATGTTGTACTTAGCTAGTAGAAGCAATTGCATATTTTACAAATTAACCCATTACATATTGTCACCTTATATGTTTTAGAACAATTACTGATATCTTTCCTGTGGAAAAAAATCTTTATTTATCTTTTCTTTTGTATCATCTAAGTTTGAAGTAGGAAAGTTTCTCTGATTCCTAGGTAGTAGAATTTCTTAGAGTTCCTTACAAGTCTTTTTCAAAAAAAATTGTTTATTTTAAAGAGACTAAGACAAGAGAGGACAGAACAAAGCAGATCAGAGCAGAACAATGTAAGCAACACAGCACTTCACCACAAGACAACCCGATATTAACAGTAGCTACCATTATGTCTCTTTCTTTGAAATAGTTGAGCATACCTTAACATACAATAGTATCAAACATAACAAAAAGTATAAAACCATTCAAGAAAATGAAAATATGACAGGGCATTCAGAACCAAATAACCGAAAATGAACAATGGCTACTATATTATCTCCTTGTCCATAAAAATTTGTTTATAATATCACATATAATAAAATCCAGTTAGAACCAATGGGAACAGAAGAACAAAAGCATGGTAGGACTTCAAAGCAAGATGATATTAAATAAGCAATGGCTATCATAGTGTCTTATTTTCTTCAAAACAGCTGTTCATACCATCATACATAATAAAATTAATCAAAACAGAATAAAACCATTCCAACTAATGAATTAAAACATTATAAGGCTTCAAAGCAATACAATGGAGAATCATGATTACCATAAAATCTTTTTACTCTAAGCATTTCTTACACTAGGGGGACTATACGATATTTATACATGTGAGTTTGATTTATTTCACTTATGAGGATGGTCTCAAGTTGCACCCATTTATTAGTAAATATCTCAATGTGATCATTCTTTACATTGAGTAGTTATCCATTGTATAAAAATACCACAACTTTTTGATCTATTCCACAGTTGGTGGATACTTAGGTTGTTTCTAAGATCTGGCTATTACAAATTGTGTTGCTATTCACATGGGTGCACATATATCACTGTGGTATGATGTTTTCAGTTCTTCTGGGAATATGCCTAGAAGTGGAATAGCTAGGTCAAATGGGACTTCCACTTCCAGGTATTTGAGGAATCTCCAGACTGACCTCCACAGTGGTTGCACCAGTCTACACTACACCAACAGTGCAGGAGAGTTCCTTTTTCCTCACAACATCTCCAGCACTTGTTGTTGGTAGTTTTCTTGATCCTGGCCATTCTTTCTGGAGTGAGGTGGAATCTCAGTGTGGTTTTAATATGCATTTCTCTAATGACTAATGATGATGAACATTTTTTCAAGTAATTATTTGCCATTTGTATTTCTTCATCTGAGAATTGTGTATTTATCTCAGATGCCCATTTTTGGATTGGGTCTTTGAATTTTGGGGGTCTGATTTTTAAAAATTCTTTATATGATTTAGACAGAAGTCCTTTGAGGACAGTTCACTAAGATTTTTTCACAATTTGTGAGTTTTCTTTTCACTATGCTAGAGATTTCTTTTGACATGCAGAAACATTTAATAAGACATGATCCCAGTTGTTGATTCTGGGAAGTATTTCCCATGTGGTTTGACTCCTGTTCATGAATTTTCTACCTATCCCTTATGTCTTCAAGATTTTTACCCAATTTACCTTCCAACATATTTAGTGTTTCTCTTTTGATGTTCACATCTTTGATCCATTTAGATTTTAGTTTGGTACACGGTGACAGACATGGGTCTGGTTTTAGTTTTCAGCATGTGGAGAGCTAGTTTTTCCAGCACCATTTATTAAAGAGACTGCCATTCTTCAGTGACCATGTTTGGCCATTTTATCAAAGATAAGGTTGTTGAGTGTGTTTGTAGTTATGGTTGTACCTTTCAGTCTATCCTATTGATCTTCAGATCTATTTTTATTCAAGTACCATGTTGATTTTTATTATAGTAGCTTTGTAGTATAACTTTAAGTCAGGGACTGTGATGCCTCCTGCCTTGCCTTTGTTGCTTAGAATTGCCTTTGGTATTCTAGGTCTCTTCTGGTTCCACATGAATTTTAGGAGTGATTTCTCTAGATCTATGAGGGATGTTAATAATATTTTCATTGAGATTGTATTGAATCTGTGTAACAGTTTTGGGAGAATAGCCATTTTCACAATATTTATTCTTCCTATCCATGAACAAAGGATGTCTTTCCATTTTCTGAGATTCTCTTCAATTTCTTTTTCAAGATATTGCAATTTTCCCTGTATAGATCTTTTACTTCTTATGTGAGATTAATTCCTAGGTATTTCATTGTTTTGGATGCTAGTGTGAAGTGTGTGGCTTTTCTTGTTTCTGTCTCAGTGATTTTATTGTTAGTGTATAGGAATGCTATTGATTTTTGTGTACTGACTTTGTATCCATTGCTGAATTTATTATATTTAGGAGTCTTTCAATGGTGTTTTGGGGTTCTTCTATGTAGAGTATCATTTTGTCTGCAAATAATGATAATTTAACTTCCTTTTTTTCCTATCTTTGCCCCTTTTGTTTCTCTCTTTTGTCTGATTGCTCTGGCTAGTGTGTCCAGTACAATGTTGAATAGGGGCACTGATAAGGGACGTCCTTGTCTTGTGCCTGATTTTAAGGTAAAGGCCTTCAGGTTTTGACCATTTAATACGATACTGGATATTGGTTTGTTGTAGATGGCCTTTATCATATTGAAGTAAAGACTATCTATTCCAATTTTTCTGTGAGCTTCTTATCATGAATGAGTGTTTGACCTGATCAAAAGCTTTTTCTGTATCTATAGAAATGATCATGTGATTCTTCCTTTTGGCTCTAATGATATGGTGGATTACTTTTATTGATTTATGTATGTTGAACCATCCCTGCATGCCTGGGATGAATCCCACTTGGTCATGGTGTATAATCTTGATGATTTGCTAGATTCTGTTTGCCAATATTTTATTGAGAATTTTTGCATCTATGTTCTTTACGGAGATTGGCCTGTAGTTCTCTTTTTTGTTGGGTCTTCCTCAGGTTTTGATACCAGGTATTTGTTTCGAGGAATGACTTAGGAAGAATTGCTTCCCTTTTGATTTCATTGAAGAGTTTTGAGGAGTGTTGGCATTAAGTCTTCTTTGTATTTCTTGTAGAATTCTGCAGTGAATCTGTCTGGGCCTGGGCTCTTCTTTGTAGATAAAGACTTAATTAAATTTTCAATTTCATAAATAGAAATTGGGTTATTCAGTAGTTTTACATCTTCTTGATCTAGCTTTGGTAGTTCATATGTTTCTAGGAATCTGCCCATTTCTTCTGTGTTATCGAAGCTATGAGAGTAGAGGTTTTTGAAATAGGTGTTGATGATCTGTATTTCCATACAGTCTGTAGTGATTTCACCGTTTTCATTCCTTATTGAATGAATTTGAGCTTTTTCTTTCATTTTTTTAAATGAGGTTGGCTAGGGGATGATCAGTCTTTCAAACAACCAACTCTTTAATTCACTGATTCTTCGGATTGCTTTCTTAGCCTCTATTGTGTTAATTTCTGCTCTGATTTTTATAATGTCCTCCCTTCGTATGGCTTTGGGCTTGACTTGCTCTTCTTTTTCTAGATGTTTGAGATATAGTATCAGGTTGTTTATTTGTGTTTGTTCTGTTTTCCTGATGTGAGAACTCAGGGCACTAAATTTTCCACTGAGGACTGCTTCATTGCATCCCACAGATTCTGGTTAGTTGTATTTGTATTTTCCTTTTCTTGTAGGTGGGTATTGTTGAATTTCTTCTTTAATTTCCCCTGTGACCTACTGTTTTCTCAAGAATATATTATTCAATTTCTATGTGTTTGTGGGTTTTTTACAGTTTCTTTTATCATTAATTTCTAGTTTCATGGTGCTATGATCTGATAACATGCATAGGATAATTTCAACTATTTTTCGTTTACTTAAATATGTTCTCTGGGCTAGTATACGGTCTATTTTAAAGAATGTCCTATGTACTGCTGAGAAGAATGCATATTCTGATGTTGTTGGATGGAACACTCTGTATATTTCTATCAAATCTATTTGCTCCAAGTGTGATTCAGTTCTGTTATTCTGTGCTGATTTTCTGTCTGGTTGATCTGTCCCTTGGTATCAATGGTGTATTAAGGTCTCCTGTTATAATTGTGTTATGGCTTATTCGATTTTTCATTTCTGTTAATACTCACTTTGTATAGCTGGGTGCTCTGGAATTTGGTGCATATATATCTAAAAATGTTATCTCTTCCTTTAAAGTTTTCCCCTAACTATTATGTAGTGACTTTCTTGAAGTTCACATTGTCTGCAAACAGAATAGCTACCCCCACTTTTTTGGGGAGTTCCTGTTGCATGAAGTATTGTTTTCCATCCTTGGACTTTCAGTCTATGAGTTTCCTTTTGGGTTAGATGGGTTTCTTGTAGACAGCATATGGTTGGATGTTGTTTCTTGATCCATTCTGTCAGTCTGTTTCTTTTAATTGGTGAATTGAGACCATTTATGTTAATGGTTATAACTGTTATATATTGGTGTATTGTTGGCATGTTATCTTTCTGCTGTTGCATCTTTATCTTTCCATTCTATTTAATTGTCTGCCTTACTTAGTGGTTTTTTTCCTATTGTATCTAGACTGTCCTTCAATATTCTTTGCCGGGTTGATTTGGTGATCATGAAGTTATTCAGCTGTTCTTTGTCATAGAAGTATTTTATTTTTCCATCCATTTTGAAGGACAGTTTTTCAGGGTACATCAGTCTAGGTTGGAAGTCATTTTCCTTTAGGATCTGAAATACTTTATTCCATGCTCTCTTGACTTCATTGTTTGTGCTGAGAAGTCTGCTGATTCTGATAGGTTTTTCTTTATCAGTGATGTGTCTTTTCTTTCTATCAGTGTTTAATATTCTATCCTTATGTTGGATTTCTGGGATTATGATTATTATATGTCTGGGTGTAGTTTTATTTTGGTTATGGCTATTTGGAGTTGTATATGCTTCACTAATCTGAATGTCAGTTTCCATTCTAATGTTTGGGAAATTTTCAGCTATTACTTCTGTAAATAGCCTCTTGATATCCTTTGTGTTTTCCCCTTCTTTTTCATTTAACCCTACCAATCTCATGTTGTTTTTCTTTGAATCATCTTGCAGCTGTTGAATTGTTATTTCCTGATTCCTTGTTATTTTTTAAAAGATCTTCCCTTTCATGTTCAATAGCTGCAGTCATGTCTTTGAGGACTAAAATTCTATCTTCACTTTTGTTGAGGTGGTTTTGACAACTTTCAATTGAATTTTTGATTTCCTGTATATCTCTTTGAATCTGCTTAATGTATTCTGTTTGTTTCTTATAATGTTTATCCAGAGATTCTATCTTTTTGCTTTGTTCCTTTAAGTTTTTAACTGTGTCTTCGTTAGATGTGTTCAGCATCTCTTTCATTACTTTCATCGTTTCTTCTTTTACCTGGGAGTTTACTTCTAATTTGAATTCCTTTAAAGCTCCCTGGAGTTGCTTCTTTATTTCATTTGCTATTATTTCAGGTATTTCAGGTATATGGCACATATTTTCATCTATGTACATGGCTCCTATGCTTTCTTGGGTTGGGCTGTATGTTTGAGATTGCATTTTAGTCTTTAGTCTTGTCATTTTCCTGTATTTCCATGTTTCAAGTGTTGTTCCAAAGCTTCCCCTGGGCATGTTGGACATTGACTCCTCTGCCCTCATTTCCTAGGAATGAATGGAGGTTGCTGAGTGTGGTCCAGTCAGGCCTATAGGGCCTCCCTTGCCACCTCCAGTGTTCCAGGAGGCTGGGCAGGCTGCTTGCCACTGTGGGTGATGGTCCAAAGCTCTCTCTGGGCAAGCGCCAATGTGCTGGAACTCACTTCACATGCCCTCAGCTCTCCTGATTGAAGAAGGTTGCTGGGTGCGATCTAGTCAGGCTGCAAAACCTCCCATGCCTAGTCTTGCATGGCTGGAAGTTGGGCAAGCACTTAACAGCTGGAAGCGATGATCTTAAATTCTCATTGGGCCCATGGTGGTATGCTGGAACTCATCTTGGGCAGCCCTAATACCCCAGATTGAAAGATGGTTGCTGCACATGGCCCAGCCAGGCTGCAAAACCTGCAGAGCCCACTCTAGTGTAGCTGGAAGCTCCCTTACAAGTCTTTCGATTTTCATTGTTTCATTAATTATTGCACACATCTGAATTTATTTTAGGATTTTATTTAGGATCCTAGGAGTTATTGTGCTGTTAGCTAGGTTTGCAGAACTATTCATTAAATGGGCTATTTTTTACCCACTGATTCTAACTTCACATTTGTCATATTAATGTCCCATTAGTGGAGACATCTAATTCTTTTTTTTAGTTTAAACACAAACAAAAATAGATAAATGTAATATAGAATTTCAAAACAAAATATTAGGAAATTAACAGTAGTTAATATATTGCAGATTGTTATCTTTAAACTAGTTGTTCAGATTATAAGATTTAGGCATGAAAACATGGTCAAAGAATGAAAACACTGAAATTTTTTTTGTCTTTTTTTTTTTTTATCAGTACCAGGGATCGAACTCATGACTGCCTGCTTGCAAGGCAGGCGTTTATGCCGCTGAGCTAAATCCCCAGCCCCAAACACTGAAAATTTAAATAGCAATTATTTTCAAAACCATCAGCTCTCATAGAAAACACTAACTGTTCTCTTTTATGAACTAGCAGAGATTAGTAATATAGTTATCTATCTTGTGTATATATATATATATATATATATATATGCACACACATATGTATACATGTATACACATAATATTTCCCTTTTTTCTCCTTTTCCCTATCCCAGTTGATCTTTCCTTTTGAGCACTTTCTTACATTTTGGATATTATTTACTCTTTCAGTTTTTTTACACTATGGAGACAATACAATATTTACACATATAAGTCTGATTTATGGGTATGGCCTCAAGTTGCATCCATTTATTTATAAAGGCCTCAATTTTATCCTTCTTTATAGCTGAGTAATGTTCTGTAGTATAAAAATACTACACCTTTTTATTCATTCTGCAGTTGATGGGCATTTAAGTTGTTTCTAAAATTTAGCTATTACAAATTGTGCTGCTATAAACATAGGTGCATACATATCACGGTGGCATGGTATTTTCAGTGCTTCTGGGAAAATATCCAGAAGGGAAAGAGCTGGACTGGAAGAGACCTCTAATCCTAGTTTTCTGAGGAATCTCCTCATTTATTTGCACAGTGATTGTACCAGTCTACACTACTATCAACAGTGGAGAAGTGTTCCTCTTTCCCCTCAGCCCTGCTAAGATTTGTTATTGGTTGATCTTTTTCTGGAGTCAGATAGAATCTCAGTGTTTTAATTTACATTTCTCAAATGACCAGTGATGCTGAACTTTCTTTGTGTATTTATTTGCCATTTGTATTTCTTCATGTGAGGAGTGCATATTCATTTCAGATGCCCATTTTTGGACTGGGTCTTTGAATTTGAGGGGCCTGATGTTTCTCAGTTCTGTATATATTCTTGATTGAAGTCCTTTGACTGAGAGACAGTTGGCAAAATTTTTTCCCATTCTGTGGGCTTTCTTAATAGACACGTAATTCTTAATTACATATTTTACCCAACAATTATTTACATTTTACCCAAGGCAATGTTATGCTAATTTTATTTTAGTAGTTTAATAACAGTTTCTCAACTGTTATTAGAATTTGTAACCACTGAGGTTCACAGACAGTGGTTACAAATTCTATGAGAGCTGATGGTTTTGAAAAGAATTATTTAAATTTTCAGTGTGTTGATGATAGGAGTAAATTTTAATAACCTTAATATTTGGATATGACTCTTCATATTTTTGTAAGGTCTTTCAGTCTCATATGAGGATATATTATAAGTTTCTGTGCCAAGATAAGGGAGGCTGCTGACTGCTGATGCATTTTGGAAGAAGTTTAGGGCAGTGTGATGCAGAAGTGTGGCCAACAAGATGTACAAATTACAGCCATTCACTGGGTAAAACTAGTGATCATTTTCAGAGTCTGCTATGTTCTCAGTGCAGAATAATGTTTTGCTTTTAAAAAGTCCAAGGTCTCAGAAATCAGTTTAATACTAACTAAATGTATGGCCCAGGCAAAAGAGAAACCAATAATGTCAACATGAAAGTGAAGGTGGGTAAAGTGTGTGGACAGTGTGGCGCGAGACATGGAAGGTTCCAGTCCTGATGGGCAAAGTAAGTTATCCTTTGCAAAGCCATGTCTAAGTAAAGCATCTGTGTAAAACACCAAAAGTACCCTTTGTTCCAAATCGATGGGCCAACAAATTTACCCAATACGTGGCAAGAAGTGGCGCTGTAAGATCCATGAATGATGGGGGAATTCAAGGAAAAAGTACTTCTTTCCCGCTGCAAAGATTGCACTTGGACAGGATAAGCAAGTGCTGGGTAAACTCCATGGTTTTATCTTAATTTCTGAAAGAAAAATTGCTGTATCAAGTTGGTACCTGTAAAGGTGTGGCCCTATAAATGATTAACTACATGAGAGATATTGTGTGTCTTATAAAGATAACAGATAGCAAAAACAAATTGTGGCCTGGTATGTTAATGCAAATCTGTAACCCCAACTCTCTGGGAGGCTGAGACAGGAGCAGTGCAAACTCAGGCAAGCCCATCCCATGCAATTCTTGGAGATGCTGTCAAAGAAAAATTATATGTCTGAGGATGTAGCTTCACACAAAAGTCACGTTTCAATTTCTAGTACCACATGTCAGACAAATCCTAGTGTTGTTATTACCCACTAATTTCTTCAGAGAAATACAGGTGTCAATAACTCTTATAGATTGAGGACAGTTAGAAAAAAATCTCTAGAAAATTAATCTCCACAGAATGCTCCAGAGCAGTTTCACTGTTGGCTGGACAGCTTTACCTAAAGCATACTCATCAGAGTTATTAAAAGGCATGAAGATTAGATCATTTCCAATTTTTAATCAAATCAGAGAAGAAGGGTTGTATCAATGGTACATACTCTATATTTAGTAGACATTCAAATTATAAGAGGAAAGAACAATTCTGGATTGATGCCAATATTTAATCATTTTGTTAGAAACTCGATTTGTGTCATTTTGATATAACCCTTAAACTCTGGTCTAAGCCTCTTAGCAGGCCCTTTGAGGGTGTAGGTACCTTTTCTTTCTTTACCCAGGAAGGTGTGTCACAAGGCTTGGTCACACACACCTGTGGCCCAGTGGGCTAGCTACAATTGAAGGATATACCCGGCTGACCCCTGAACCCCACCCCCAAACACCTATCTGTCAGCTCAAGTTTGAGTCACTGAGTTTTTCTTTCCTTCCAAGTTTGCATCTACAATAAAGTGAATTGTTCCTTGATATATGCATTTGGAAAATACTGAAAGGCAAATAGAAACAGGAAAACAATATTTTCCCATCATTTGGCCCTAAATTTGCCAGATAAAGCCTTTGTTGTTCTCTTGCTTATATTATCTTTTTAAAAAAAGAGGTTGTAAGAAAATCCTATTTATTTACATGTAATTCACCCAAAATAAGCCTCCATGTAGTATGTATGGGTTATAGGTTTCACAACATATACTGCTATGTAATCACTCACTTCTGAAACTAAGAGGGAGCTTATAACCATCACCCTGAAAATGTGCCTTATTTCCTTTTGGAAACAATCCTTTACCTTGCCCTACTCACTGTCAGCCAATGGTTTGATTTCTATACCTACAGTTTTTCTTTCTCTATGCAAATTTCTAAAGTGGTGTTCTGCGTAATAATAGCATTTAAAAGGAAAAACTAAGTTATCCTATCAGTATTTTCTGTATGAAAGTGAAGCATCTTCAAGGAGCTTAAGAAGAAATAGAATTGAGTCAGAGATAAGTAGCCTACGACTTCACTTCCTCAGAGAGGTTGTAGGTGTCTGAGATTCCTCTGCATTGCTGAAAATACCTGTGGTTCACTCTTTGTCACTGGTAGGAAGTATTGTTTGCTAATGATGTACCATAGTTTTTTAATGCACACAGGGATAGTGGATATTTGGTTGTTCCTATGTATGAGAGAGTACACATTTATACATCTACTATAAATACTCTGGTACAGACTTTGGATAAACATAAGTTTTTATTTATCTTATGTCAATACCAGTAGGCGGACTGCTGGGTCATATGGAAAATGTGTGTTTAAATTTGTAAGAAATTGGCAGAGTGTTCCACAGTGGCAGTATCAGTTTGCATTCGTACCAGTACTACACAGAAAGTGCTGGCTGCTCCATGCCTACACCAGTACCTGGTATTGCTTTTTATAGCTGTGGCCATTTAGTTAGATAGGTGCTGTTACCACAGTGTGGGGTTAATTTTCAATTTTTAATGAATTATAATGTTAAGTGCCTCTGCTTGTGCTCATTTGCCACTTGTATATGTTCTTTTGTGATATATCCATTCAGATTTTTTCTGGCCCATTCTTTATTTAGATAATTGGATTCCTCATAACCAATTCAGGGATTCTTTACATATGTTCCTACAAGCTTCACCAGATATAGATTTTGCAAATATTTTCTTACAGTCTGTGGCTTGTCTTCATTTTCATGTCTTTCAAAGAGCAGAAGTTTTAAATTTTAGTGAAGTATCACTTAAAGTTTTCTTTTAGAGTTTATATTTTTCTATCATATGTAACAAATCTGCTTTGAAGAAGGTCGTAATAATATTCTTTTGTTTTCTCATGGAATGATTATTATAGTTTTACTTTGCGATAAACAAAATGACTTATTCACTTTTATTAGTATTTATTTATATTTTATTATTCAAGCATACTTGTTTGAGGGCCAACCCTCCGTCCATTGAATTATTTAGACATCTGTATCTAGCTTCAGTTCACAGCTGAGTGTGTCTGGTTGATTTCACTGCATGGGTGCACACTTTTATCTCTTGGCTGCTACTGTGTTCTCCTGAGTACTATGTCATCATAGACAGACTCTATGTTTGTATTTGTGAGAATGACCATAATAGAGTCTTTTCTCAAAAAAAATTGTTGGTAGCTATTCTAAGTCTTTTGCCTTTCCATATAATTCTTACATCTTAGATTGATGCAAAATAGTTTCTGGAATTTTGAAGAGGGCTGTATTGAATTCATAGGTAATTTTTAGTTAATCTATATCTTAATAATGTTACATATGCACACCCCAAGGGTACAATGTATGTTTAGTATTTACAGGACACTAAACTCCAACATCAAGTAATAATAGCAATAACAACAACAACAATGACACAACAGCTTGGTGTGGTGGCACATGCCTACAATCCCAGTCTTTCTGACTTTCCAACATAAACATGTCATGATGTCCAGTTACTTCTGGTCCATGTTCCGCCTATATTCAACTATATTTAAATGTGATTTCATGGAAATATTTCCTATTGTAGGCAGTGACTTCCTATCTAGCCTATGGTGAGTTGTTGTTGCTAGTTTGTGTTTCTCTTTCTGATTTCTAGTTTGATTCACCTTGGTCATGATAAATGCCTCATACTGGCTGACTGTGTTTTACCTCACAGGACACGGTCTATCCCACCCGAGGTCTCTGTTCCCCAGAGGATGGGGTCTTCCACGGTGGAGCGGTATGGCGTTCTGTCATCTAGCTGATGTCGTTTGCCAGTGCCCAGCTCTTCCATGGTCCCATGTTCTGTCTACCCATTTTATCAACTACTTTGACATTTCCAATTGTAACTGTGGTTTTGTCTATTTCTCCTGACAACTTGATGGTTTTTGCTGCATGTTATCTGTGATTGCATCCTTTTAGGTGTACGAGGATTTAGTGTTAGGTTCACCTGATTAATTGATGAATTTTCTGTCCTCCTATGTACCAGACAGTGCTCCTCGTTTTGGTGCTGCTTTTGTCTTATATTAATCTACATACACTTCCAAATTCTAATTATTAATGACAGGACATCACATCCTTCCCAATCCTTTTGCTTTTAACAAATGTCTTTATATTTAAAGAAAGTCTTACAGAAGAACATTTAGTTATATTTGCTTTATTCAGAGGTTTTCTGAAATTTAATCAAGATGTTTAAACTTTTTCTTTCATTGATAAGGTTTAGGTTAAAATAGAATATTGGTTAAACAGGAGTTAATATATTGATAAAATTTCTTTGCTTAATTTATTCTTTATTTCTCTCTTTTGTTTCTTTGTACTTTATTTTTATTATTTAATTATATCTCTGGTATTAGCTTTTTCATTATATCTACTTTTATAGTGGTCAAAGTATTTATAATACATATGTTTACATGCTTAATTTTCCACATCAATTTTCAAGTAGTTTTGTAAATTTGACATGACATACGAACTGTTTAATAATACATTTTAATTTTCTGTATCATTTGAGTTGTTTTCATATAGTCTACTTTTAAATTTGTTGTAAATGCTTTAATAGATGTATAAAGGAAAAATAACTGCATGTTTTCACTGAAAACAGTGAAATTCTTCTGTATTTTCTTTCACTTTTCTGTTTTTCCTTTGTAACTTACTCATTTTTGATCTAGACCGAGCTTCTGCCCCATTTCCTACCCTGCTTAAGAACTTTCCTGATATCTCTTAGACATATTTCTGCTAGATATTGGTTTTCTCAGATTTTATTTGCTTGGAAAAGGCTTTTGTTTGCCTTCATCGTGAAAAGAAATTGCTGAGTATAGAATTCTAGTAGATGGGATTATGTTTCCCCCTTTTGATATTTTAAAAAGGATATTTGATTTTCTTTAGGTTTGCATGATTTTGAACAAAAGTTTGTTGTAATTCTTATTTTTGTGTGTGTTATATTCTTTATAATCCTGTCTTTCCTAAAGGATGCTTTCAAAAAATTTTGTTGTTCATATACTTACTAGAATCTCTCCTCTCTCTCTCTGTCTCTGTCTCTCTGTCTCTCTCTCTCTTTCTCTCTTTCCTGCCTCCCCCCTCCTTCCTTCCTCATACATATCTTTTTTAAAATTCCTCTTCCTGGATCTTTAGCTTGCTCTCTTTTTGGAAGCTAATGCGTATTTGTCCTCTTTGTTTCTCTGTAATTCAGCACTTTGTCCTTTTGACACTATATTGTCCCACATTTTGAGCTTTATTCCATTTGTATCACTTTCATTCTCTCTGTTTCAGAGTTGGGTGATATATGTAAGCCTGACTTCTCTGTGTTGTTTCTTTTCTCTATTTTGTTGACTTTGCCACTAAGCTTGTTAAAGGAATTTCACCCTTTTGGTACCTTACTTCCTACTTCCGGCCTTGTCATTTAATTAGTGATGTTCCCCATGCATCCCCTTCATGTTCCTGCATGATGTTTACCTTTCCCATTATAGTTGTGAATGCATTCATTTCAAAGCTATTTTAAAGTCACTGAAACATTTTAGCATCTGGGCGAACACCGAGTCGGGTGCTGAAGTGTGTTCCCTTTCTTGTTGGTGAATTCTTTCCTTTCTTTTCCTGTTTTGAATTCTTGACTGAACGAAGAGGGCAGCAGTGCCAAGGCCCTCAGCCACAGTGCTCAGCAGTCCTGTCTGCCTCTTCCCTAAGGGGTGTCTTTGAGCTCCCCTGGAGGAGCAGACAGCCAATTCGTGATACCCAGTGCTCTGCAGAAGAGTAGACTAGTTCACGTCAGAACAGCTGTCTCCGAGACCCTGTGCTGCCCCACTAAGGGGGCCTCTCCCAACCTTCTGCCTGGCCTCACCTTTCCTTCTAAGACCCTAATGGAAGTCCAAGGCGGTCTCATAATTGAAGGCAGGCTTTGCATTTTCTCTGTTTTTCCCACTGTACTCCAGCATGCTAGCTAGCTCACACATGGCCTTTCAGAATGCATTACATCTTAAATTGCTATTTTCTTACCTGCTTCATTGGCAGCCACCTCTGTCTACTATGCTGTATTAATCATGGTTTTCTAGAAGAACAGATTCAGTATAAAGTGTAGCTATGAGTGTACATATATTATGATCATGAGGTAAGCTTACAAGATGAGAACAGGAATGGTCCGAGTGGCTGTCTGCCAGGTGAGAGATGGAAGAAACCAGAATTACCTTGTGTGTGCTGCAGAGCTGGGAGTATAGCAGCAATTGAAAGTCAAAACCCTGGAAGATCACTGCAGTCATCAATGTGAGTCAGTCTGTCCGCAAGCTGAAGAGTCTGCTCTGGGCCTTGAGGGAACTGGAGATTCATACAAAAAGGCCATGGCTCTCCAAGCTATAGAAGATGGGTTGCTGCCATCCATGTCTTTGGTGGTAGTTCCTTCCCCTTACAGGCGTACGTGTTAATCATCCACAGATGTGGCCAGAATGCACTCCTCTGCTAGGTAGCTCTTACTCAAGTTAAACCAACACCTCCCAAGTAATACACAGTCATGCTTAATGTGTCTTGTCTGTCCTTGGAAGGACCTGTTCTACTTTGGAATTCAGTTATACAGTTACTTTGCAAGCTCAGCTCTACTAGGAACTCAGGAATATTCTGACTTTGCATGGTGTTCAGCTGTTTCTTTTTGTTAGAACTTTTTATATCCAAGCGGAAGTGTTTGCTATAGCAATTTTGACTATAATTAACGAAGCTGATTATATTACAAGTAAATTATAAACTCACTGATGACTATACCTGGACAAGAACTTGAAACTAAGATGCTCATTAGAAGTCAAGACTCACTCTTCCCCAGACTGGGGAAAAAGAAAGCCTCATAATTTTATAAGCATAGAAGCTTCTTAAATGGAATTCAAAAATATGAAATGTGTGTGATGGAGCTCATAAGAAAGGGTTATCTCCGGACAAGGACGTGAATGTAATGCAGAGATCTCAGTTACCATATAAAGAGGGAAGATACGTGCAGGAGGACTTTTGGCTCTGAGTGTGGGTGATTTTGGAATCTTTGTTGATGTTGCTATGTTGGCATCATCTGTGTGCCATGTATGCAGATATGCACAGGTAACAGCTTAACGATTCATACACCATACCCTAGCACATCACATTGGGATGACTGGCTGAACCACCAAAGGATCACAATTCTGAGACCCAACAATTTTGCTGTGGGGCATTGTTTACTGAGTTTTATCTGAAGGGTGGAAATTATGTGTTCACACCAAGATGACTTCAATAGGTTATCCCACGTATAGACAGAACCTTGAGGAATGAGGGGACCAGGGACAAACTCCAGATGTACCAGAGACAGCCAGACAGGAATTTCACGGTAGAGCACTGCTGGCAGCTATGGGACCCCGCTCTGTTACCAGAGCTGGAGACCTCCAGGAAAGACAAAGGGAGCTTTTCAAGATGTCCATTTTCATTCTCAAGATGTCATTTCTTTCATTCTGCTGCTTAGCAGAAGACCCAAGAACCTATTTGTCCATCGAGGGGTTAAAAGTGAGTAGTACCGGTGACTCACACATGGCCAAGTTTCCGGGGCTGAGGGACTGAGGGCAGGAAGGTGCTGGAAAAAGCTGGAGTCCCTGTGAGTACAGTAGATTTTTTTTTTAATTGGTACTGGGTATCACACTCACGACCGCCTGCTTGCAAGGCAGGTGCTTATGCCGCTGAGCTAAATCCTCAGCCCCTGAGTACACTAGATTTGTCACAGGCGCTTTTTAATTTGGTTATCAAATTCACTCGTGCATTCAAGCTGGCAAAAGGCAAAGGATACTTTCACTTGAAAATTAAAGCATCCACATGAGGAATTCATTAAGCTTCCCGGAATATATTTTCATTTAGAATGAAAGCTGCTTATTTATATTTGCAATCTAGTATCTGATGCACTACCGGACATTAATATTTTTTATTAAATGTTTATTGAATGAATAACAAATAACAAAAGACTTTAGAATGTAATTTGGTGCCTTGATTGTGTTTATTTATTACTCGGGATTTTTAATGACTTGTCCCCAGTGAAACAGTCTATAAATGAGAATATCGCATCATTTCTGAAACTTGTCTGATGGTTTATATAGGTAAAATTTTTGGAAGAATATAGATTTTGTAACAGTTTTACTACTGGAAAAATAACCATGTTGTGTTTTAGACGTTAAAGCCATTTTTCTCTTTTTGTGGTCAGTAGACTGTGATAGCTTTGTATTAGATTCAGAAATCAGGACCCCCCAAAACTACTCTGATGTTAACTGTCTCATCATTTTATTGCTGCAGATAGAGGTGCCCTTTAGAAATGAAAACCCCAACTATGATGCTAGGATGCTAGGAAATGTAGATGACAGCTATGAGGGAGATGCATTACTAATGCTAACTCAGTCGGGCATAGTCTAGGACAGACAAATTGCAACGTGCAAGCCAGCTCTGTCTCCCAGCCTGTTTGTCAATAAAGCATTATTGGCTCACAGGCATTCACGTGTGTACACTTGGTTACTTGCTTAAGTCTTTATTGGTTCACCCATTCTATGTTTTGTGCAATCTGGAAACTCCTGAGAGTTCTCCGCTGTCATCGGAACGCTTAACAGGACTTCAAAGGGACTCCATCAGAGGGCCCTGCTGCCACTGTTTAGTTTTCCTCCAGATTTATCTACATTTTATCAATTCCTGACTTTTTCTTCGATCTTTTTCTCCACTCCTAGTCCTTCTCCCTGCTGTGTCCCCTTAACTTGCTGTTATATCTTCCTCTTCAGCGGTCCACCCAGTACTGGACCACATACAGACTCCCTGTTCCCACCTCCACGTGTACGGGGACACACAAGTGCACACTCGGGCACACACTCAAACTCACGGACATTGGCTGGTAAGTTCCCCTTGTCTGTGTGCCCGTAACACCTGCATTCATATTATTATCTGCTCACCATCATAATTAGTGATGTGTTGTCATTATTGCATTGAATTTCAAAGAGAAATTCTCCACCAGGTTCTGTGTTTTATTAGGGTAGAAACTCTCACGCTGATTTTTTGATCTCCTAATCCATAATTCACATGGTCTGTAGTCAGTCAAGGCTGTCACCCTAATGGATGAATGTTTTAGTGACCAAATATCAAGAGTCATCGAAGACTAGAAATAGTCAGAAATCTAAAGGGATGGACAGTAACCACCCACACTCGCCTAGCTGAGTCAACCCTGGTTTGTACCAATATATTGGTTCCAATACAATTATTATCTCCCCTACTAAAAATGGCTCAGAGTAGATGTCAGGTATTTGATCACCTCCCTTTGCAGTTTGGTTTTATTTGTGATAAGGATGACCGACTTTTTTCACCAATAGATGTCACAAATAAAAATGACCAAACGATTTAACATCTATGCTGAGGCAAGAAGACTTTTTAGGTAGAAATTCTGTGCAATGAGGCCTGAAAAATGGATCACTTTCTCAGATGAGCTGGTTATATTAACTTTGCATGACTCAAGGGCACGACTTGTGTGTATAGATGCAGGAGCTGCAGGCCAAGGAACAGTGAGAGGTTTGGGGGAAGTGGTGTAGATTTGGAGTCTCAGAAACAGATTATGACACAGAGAGGAAAGGAATGCTATCCCCATTTGGAGTAAGAGGTTGTTTTATTTCAACTTTTAATGAAGATGGGAGTAAATAACACCACTGAACAAGTATTCTTTCACCCTTTTTTGGTGGGGGGAGAGTACTGGAAATCGAACTTAGGACCTTGCACTTGCCAGGCAGGTGCTATGCCCCTGAGCAACATTTCCAGCCCATGAACAGGGATTCTGTACCTTCAACAGTGTTTAGGGGAGACGCCTAAGCCACTCTCAGCAATTTTATGGGGGCACTCCATAAAATTTGACTGTTAGCAGTCAAAGACCAAAGCAGTCCCTGAAGGCCCAGAACTCTGCCCAGTTGTAAAGCAGCAGGAGCCTGATTTTCCCACAGGTTCAGTGAAATGTGTGTGCCATTGAAATAGCTGAGTCAGACTCGGCAGGGAGGCTTGGGTGGGTGTGGCACAGATAAAGCTTCGAATTTTGCATACTTCAATCTGAGCTAATCTTAATAAAATTTTAATACGGTTTACCTACAGCTGTAGAAATTAATCTGAGAATTTGGGTCTGATGTTAACATGACCCATAAGTTCACAGAAAAAAATGCCTAGGGACATTATAGTGACATAAAGAAAGAGACAAGCCAGTTATTTTTAGCATCTCACAACAGATTTAGACTCACAATGTGCTCTTCCAGAGAACTTTCACATGATTTTTTTATTATTACCATGAATAAATGTTCAAGATATTATTATGCATCTGATCAAATATTAATAAATGTGCCTGGAGACAGTGAATGTCTACCAGCAAAATAGAGTGGGGAATGCCATTTGGTGCTAGCAGAGAATCTAGTGGGAAGCCAGCAATGGAGATTGCTCAAGGAGGTAGATGAGAGAGATTATTTTTCACAGCCGTGCCTGAGTGAAATGAAAATACCCAGCTCTGTCCCTCTGTGACAAAGCCAAGGGACCTATCAATCTTGTCAGCACCTGAATACTATTTTGGTGGCGGTCTTTGATTACATAGACTAGACAGGTTGCAATGGGGAAAAAAAAAAAGTTGAGAGAGTCTCTATTCTGGGGTAAATTTCCTAAGCAGTGTGTGAGAGGTGTACGCAGAAATCCTGTTGGCAAAATATTTTGTGCAAGCGCCTCCTACACACAGCTTTAAAATGTTACCCCTGTGTGTTTCCCATTCCTGCTGCTATTCAAGTAACAAATGTCTGCAGCGTCGTAGTCTGTTTCTTTCTCTCCCCTGCCCCATGACTCCTCCAAGGAACAGCAGCAACACTTGCATTCCTCTCCTTATGTCATTTCGTGCAATTTTTAAGTGTTTTAAAAATTAAATTGAGTGATGTTTTTCTGTGAAGTTGTCTGGAAGGTAAGTGAGATGGAATGCATGGTGAGCAGCTCGCAGGGGCACAGGAGGATTTTTAACATGTCGCATCTCACATTTTCACAGAAGAAGTTATAAATTTTCTTTTCATGTATTTTGGGTATTTTAAATGCTTTCATGGAGACTCAGGAACACACACAACTTGAAAATAAGAAGCGACAGAAATGTTTCTCCGCTGAGGATCTCAGTATTTCGATGCTATCATCTTTCCTCGAGGATTCTAGCATTTTTCTTTATCTCCTCTGTTAAGTATTCTCATGTGAGTCTGAGTATCTTCTCTGGACACGATCTGGAAACCATCCACGGAGAGAATGCACGTTCTTTAGCAGTAGCCCCTGAAAACACAGTAATAGGAATGCAGGCATTCTTTTGTCCATCCTTATAGGCAGTAAACTTTCATTGCATGTGTGCGGTGTACATATTAGAAGTGCGTGGCAGTGGAGAGCAGGCTCACAGTGCAAAGGGCCCAGACGGTGGATCCAGACAGCCTAAGAGCAATCCCAGCCCTGCTTGCCTGCTGTGTGGCGTGGGCTCATTGAACCTGGCCCAATGGTGGTTTCCTCCATCTCATCTCCATATTTACTGGTGGTTAAGAAGATCAGAGATGTTGTGTCTATAGAGCTCCAGACCTGGTAGGAGCCCAGCTTGAACAAATCACTTCATCCTACCTTCTTCTTTATAGACAGAGTTTTGTATTTTTGGAGAGGAAGAACATGGCATAGGGTAGACTTCAACCTTGTAACAAGACGCATCTGGACTGGAATTCATATCCTAGCACTTTGGGGTCGAGTAGGGCTTCAAAATGACTCGTCCTCATGTGACAAGGGAGAGACAATGTAGATTCTTCCAGTCTACAAATAATCAAGTCCCGAGAGGCGCAAAGGCCAGGCTCCAGTGGCCCACACAAGTTAAATCAAATGCTCTGGAAGGTGGAGTATTGTAAATAGTCCCACTGGGTTAGTGGTTCTCAAATTGAGGAAGCCCAGGAAAGGCCAGAGCATCATGCCTTGTAACTCAGCACAGTGACACCAGTGCTGCCCCATGGGAGACCTCATTCGGGGAGAATCTGCTTTAGAAGACATTAGTTTACAAGGAAAGTTTTGCCCAGTGTCCTTCCTTCCTTCTCTTTCCAATCTGTCCCTACTCAACTAATTTCAGCAACATTTAGCCTACATTTGACAGAAATATAAGCATATTTGAGATAATTTTTAACATATCTTAATATTTATGTCATTCTATGCACAACATAGAATATGTATATTATGACGTATAGCTTAAGATTTGTGATAATCAGTGTAGATGCAGATGAAAACTTAAAGATGAGATTCAAATAACTTTGGTTTATTTACATAGACCATTAAGGTATCTATTCTTCTTCTTCTTCTTTTCTTTTTTAGGGATTTTTTTTTTCTTGTATTTTTACTGGTACCAGGGATCGAACTCATGACCACAGGCTTGCAAGGCAGGCACTTATGCCACTGAGCTATATCCCCAGCCCCTCTTTTCTTTTCTTTTTTTTTTTTTTTTTGAGGGGGTTACCAGGATTCAAACTCATGACCTTGTGCTCACCAGGCAGGCACTTATGCTGCTGAACTAAAACCCCAGCCTCTCTATAATTCTTATTAATTTAAATTTGTACAATTAGTATAACATATATTTTTGAGTAATATTGCAAACCCATTCCACTTTAAATGCTCATCTCTCTCCTGTGCATTCTAGTTATTAATTTTTTGCCCTTTTATCAGTGTTCTTGTCCATTTTAACATTCTATAAATCTTTGAACATAGTCTTATACTAGCGCAGTAAAATATTCCAGTGCAACTTGATTTTTCCCACCTGAAACATAGACACCAATAGTTTAGGGGGTCAAAATTTTGTGCTTTAGAGACTATGTTAGCTTCGGTAATATAATTAAGAACTTCTATTAAAAATCATTAGTTAACATTATACATTTAATCTATGAAATTATCCTAGCTGTTTGAGGTAATACTTTATCGTCTTTTAATTTAAAAGTTTCATCACTTTTTAAAAAAATATCAGCTTCTGGGGCTGGGGATTTAGCTCAGCGGCATAGGCGTCTTCCTGGCAAGTGCATGGTCATAAGTTCTTTTTTTTTTTTATTTTATTTAAAAGGAAAAAGAGAAAAAACAAAACAAAACAAAGCGGTGTAAGGGTACAAGTAATACAGAACTACAAAAAAAAAAAAAAAAAAAAAAAAAAAAACCCAGTAAGAAATCACCAGTTAATAGATTACATATTATCATCTTAGAGATAGTTGCTCAAATCACAGTATCAAAGCATACAAAGTGGACATTCAAACAGTGAGACTGCAAACAGTTGTGTTCAATGATCCAACCAAAAACATTAATATGGTCAGCTATTTAACACCCTTAATTAAAAAACCTAAGAAATAACTAAATAATTTTTTAATGAATAAGGGAGAGATTGAGATAAAACAGGACATAACAATATAACAATACAGGTCAAAGCATGACTGTTTCAGCAACCTTGTGCTTCACCACCAAATAACCCGACTTAATAGTAGTTACCATAGTGTCTGTCTTTTTCCTTGAAATATTTGAATAAAACTTCATATACTATAGCTTCAAATATTTCCATATCAAGAAGCCCAGAATGAAGACTTTCCAATTAATAAGTGAAAACTTTATAAGGCTTCAAGGCCACATAATGGGGAATCATGATTACCACATATTTTTATATATTTGAATCATTACTTACATTAGGGAAACTATTCGGTATTCATACATGCGAGATTGATTTATTTCACTTATGAGTATGGTTTCAAGTTGCGCCCATTTATTGATAAATATCTCAATGTGATTCTTCTTTATAGCTGAATAATACTCCATTGTATAGAAATACCACAACTTTTTTATCCATTCCTCAGTTGATGGACACTTGGGTTGTTTCCAAGATCTGGTGATTACAAATTGTGCTACTATAAACATAGGTGCACATATATCACTGTGGTATGATGCTTTCAGTTCTTCTGGGAATATGCCTAGAAGTGTAATAGCTGGAATAAATGGGACTTCCAATCCCAGCTTTTTGAGAAATCTCCAGACTGACCTCCACAAAGGCTGTACCAGTCTACACTCCTACCAACAGTGTAGGAGAGTTCCTTTTTCCCCACAGCCTCTCCAGCATTTGTTGTTGTTGGTTTTCTTGATCCTGGCCATTCTTTCAGGAGTGAGATGGTATCTCAGTGTGATCTTATGAGCATTAGCTGTTCTTTTCCCAAAACTAATAGAATTAGTAGTATGATCATCCTAGCTATTTTGTGTATATATAAACAAATTTATATCTTTTTCCTTTTCCCTTCCTTTTCTCCTTCCCCTATCCTAGTTATTTTTCCCTTTGAGTAATTTCTTACCCTTACAATACCTAGATTTTAGATCTTATTTACTCTTTAAGTTTCTTATACTCGGAAGATAATAGAGTATTTACACATGTGAGTCTGATTTATTTCACTTATGAAATGGTCTCAAGTCTCAGCCACTAACCTATGTAAGTCTTGATGCAATTCTACTTAATACCTGAGTAATACTCCATTGTATAAAAATGCCATGTTTTTTTATGCATTCCTTTGTTGATGGGAATTTGGGTTGTTACAAATTGTGCTGCTGTAAATATGGGTGCATATGTATTACTGTAGTATGATGCTTTCAATTCTTCTGGGAAAATACCCAGAAGCAGGATAATTGGATCAAATGGAACCTCTATTTCTAGCTTTTTGAGAAATCTCCACATTGATTTCTATAGTGGTTGCACCAGCCTATACTCCCACCAACAGTGGAGAAGAGTTTCTTTTTCCACAGCCCCTCCAGGGTTTGTTATTGGTTGATTTCTTGATCTTGACCATTCTTTCTGGAGTGAGATGGAAGCTGAGCTTTGTTTTAATTTGCATTTCTCTAAATGACCAATGATGCTGACATTTTTTTTTTTCATATATGTATTTGGCATTTGTATTTCTTCACCTGAGGAGTATGTATTCATCTCAGATATGTATTCACATGTAATTAAAATGTGTTTATATCAAAAATACATAACAACTTCTCTAAATCAATAAGGGAAAAAGAAAATAGCTGAATTATGAATGCTTTTAAATAGGCCAAATATTTTAACCATCACTTTATAAGGGAGCATATTCCAATTGCCAATATACATCGAGAATGCTTTGACTTGTATTCATAATCACAAAGATGCAAAGTAAAACCACCACAGAGTTTCACTTCCTATTCAGAAGAATGGTCAAACCAAACTGGCAGCAGTACCAAATATTAGAAGAGATGCAGCAGACCTGCTGAAACCCTTGTGTACTGCTGGTGGATGCCAGGTTTGAAAAGCTTTATGAAAAAATAGTTGGGAACACCATTATTCACATGCACACCCTGTGATCAGGCATCCTACTCCTTCATATAAACCTAGTGGCAACTTGTGCATCTGTGTATCAAAGTCATGCACGTGCATGTTTCTGTCAGGAGTACTCTTAACTGCACAATCTGGAAACCATCCAGTATCATTCAACAGTCTATTGAGTAAATAAATTATGGTATATTTATACAATGGAATACCAAAGTTCTGCTTCCTGAAGGCACTTGGATGCATTTAACAAACATAGTATTTTTTAAAAGGCACCAGACACAAAATATTACATGTTCTATGGTAATATTTATATTATTTTAAAAAAAAAACATGAAGAATGACCTACAGTGGCACAGGGAGCACTCTGGCTTTCCTTGAATATTCATTCTGGCTCACACCAGAGTTAGGAGTCTGTGCTCACTTTGTAAGAGCTCATCAAGCTACTTCCTTTGTGTGCTTTTTTTTTACAATTGTTTAACAACATTTATTGTGCAACTATATGCGCAAAATTATGTGGAAAGATCAGAGAACATTGTGGGGGAGAGCAAAGCTTTTTGCTGGGGAGAATTTGAAATCTGACTTCATCTCTCCAATGCAAGTGCAGAAATCCCCCTTTTCAATGGATTAGAGAAACTACGTTAGAGCTTTATACTTGTCATAAGAATGACAACTCAGGATTCTCACATTGTCAAACTCTTTGACTGCCCCAACTCATGCTCTTTTTACTGTGTGGGTTTTGGGTTTTGTTTGAAAGATGGAGGTTTAGTCAAAGTTACTGGAAGGGAGAAGGAGAAAGAGATAAAGATTTTCCAGCAGTCTTATCCCGCATCTTATTCACCATAACTGTTTCTCCAAACCTGGGTTGATGGAATAGAGAAAGGTGATAATCAGCCAACCAATGTGATTTGCCATAGACTGGACAGATGTATATTACCTGGGAAAATATTGCAATGACAGGAAGTTTTGTACAGTGATAGCTGGGTTTTCTTTGCTTCCTTCCCTTTCTTTACTCCTATAAGAACACGTGTTCCCAGAGCTTTGCACCCCACGCTGATGCTGTCTGCACTTGGCATTAGGGTGGCTCTGCAGAACCTGGGGGGCCACTGAAGAACTCTCTCTGTAAGAACTTCGTTGGGAAGCAGACGGAGAAGGATCAGGGCTCTTGCAGCTGCTGCAAACTCTAACCAAACATCAGTTCTCTGAAGCATTCAGTAGACAGGCATCATGATGTCTTTTTTATTCTAAAGCAATCAAAAGAGAAAAATGTATTTTCAGTACTTCAGAATGTTTAGTCAGTTCACCTTAGTGTCGATTTTGCCAATTCTTGACTCACCAGGAATTGGTTACTCATTTATGCAGGGAATAATTGCAAACCCCTTATGTACTGGGTACTGTGCTAGCTACCATAGTGGCAGTTGTCACATTTAAACTCTGCAAAGCTTTTCTTATCTTGACTATGATAGAACTGAGTTTCACATGGACTCAAGAGTTAGCAAACTGTTGGGTAGTTAGTAAGTTTTGCAATCAGAGCAGAGCGTTTCTTTGAATGGAGGTCCAGTGGTCTTTCCATTCCATGGGAGTTTGCTGTAATGGATCTCCTTCCTTCATCTCCGATTGTGACTTGCAGCGATCTCCGCTTATCTCCCCAATTATCACAGAGATGCCGAGTGATGTGCCATGTTTCACAACTGCTTCAGCCTTGTCTCTAGCTTCTAAAACATTTATTCTTTACTAATTTTAAGAGGGAGAAAGTCTTCTCCGCAGGGTGTTTACATTGTTTATGATTGTAGCTTGAGTTTTGCCCAAATAAGAATGGGAATCTCTATGTGCACAAATTGATATTTTTGGTTCTAGCAGTTTTTATATTTTTATTTCAATGTCATGCAAGTAGATATGAATAAAGTATAAAAAAGTACTCTTCTTACTGCTACGAGACAAATAGAATGAAATTTCATAACAAAATAATTGTAGAACAATAATTAATACAATGTATCATATCTTATCATAATGGTCAAAACGTTACTCAGAATATTGTCTGAAATTTTTTTGAACAAAAACAATGATTGTTTAGAAATTCTGTGCTCAGAGTATTTTGAAATGTCAGTTAAAAAATTAAGAAAACTTTCAAGCATTCAATTCTTATGCTTACAGAAGTAAAATTAATGGAAAGAAGAAAAATTCCATGAATAACATTAATAGCTCTTGCTTTTCCAGGCTCATTTAATCTTGTATTGTAATTAAATTAATCTAAGAAGTGCTGCTGATCAGAGAGTTGGACTTTCTATTCCACTTTGTACCTGAAATTCGACTCCTTGGCATTGTTGTATTGTTTGAAGATTTTAACTATTCTTTTTTTTTTTTTTTAAAGAAAGACAAAATGGAAAATGGGTAGAAATAGTACATACTTTCAAAGAAAAAAATAAACAGTAATAAATCACTTGATGTTTACATATTGTTCTCTTACAAATAATTGTTCAAGATACAAAAGTGGAACATATAGATGGGAATTCAAACAGGGAGATTGCAAATAGTTCTGTTCAACTATCTAATAAAAACTTAGTAATATGGCTATCAATCCTCCCAATGCTGATTCTGGATTTTAACTATTCTTAAATTAACCATAGAGGCAAAAGTATTTTAACGGCTGTTAAAGATGGAAGCTTATACAAAATAAAATGTTTTTCAGGATACCTAAAATAGAATTGTTTTTCTCTAAAGGACAGAGAATCTCAGGACTGCACTTAGGCAGGTAGCACAGCTATGGCTCAGTTTCCATGGAGGACTCTGAGTCGGTGTATGTGACACTAGACACATAGGATCACCGAGACTGGGTGATAGCTTTGCTTGGACATTCTGACAGTGTCTACATTCAGTGCATAACAGATTGGCCTTTGCTCTTTGAAAGCTTGAGGTAAAATACATGGCTTGCCTTTAAATAAGAGCATTGTGTCCCTACGCGTGAAAAGGAAGCAGAGATAGAGAATTCTAACCTGTTTCTATCAGTGTAGTTACCTCATCTGGTAAAGTGGTTTACATCTATGAGTATATGTTTCAGAACTGAAATTTAGATAAAGATGGAGATTTTTGTCAGTGAGCCTTGCCGGAGATGGAAAATCCCTCCGAAAGGTTCCCAAGACTCGGCACAGGTAGGTGGCATCTGGTGACTCACACAGAAGGAGCTGTGGTACAGATTAATTATTTTCTTGGCTATGAAGTGATGGTGGCTTATTTTGCACTAATAATGGAAAAGTTGATAAATGTCATTCAAGTGATTAAAACTTAAGTTTCTGATGCTGTTGGAAAGTCATCCAAAGATAATTTAAAAGAACAGAAATTTATGGCAATCTACTGGAGCTGTTGATAGTTTCACCATTTGTATAATCTTTTATTAATTATTAATATTCTTCTTCAGTGAAAAATATTCTTTTGTCAAGTATCAGATAACTTGCTTTATCATTTCACCGAAGCAGGGGCTACTAACACAATACCAGAGTCTCCTTCCTACACACAATTACCACGCTATAAAATAGTTTCAAAATACGCTATTTACCAGGCCTGGTGTGGGCGAGGGTGATAGAGAGTGGACATCTTCATAGCGTGCTCGTGGGAGTAAACCAGGGCAACATTTCCAGAGAGCAGCATCCATCAAAAGAGGACGTGCTCTTTGAACCAGAGACTAATTCTGGAAGGCTGCCCCAAGGAATTAATCAGGGAAGTGCAAAGGATGATCACTGCAAGGTTGTTTACAGTGCAAAACATGAAATTATTAAAATTTTTTTGGAGATGAATTAAAGACTCTGTTACTTCTCTGGATACTAAATCATGTCACAGTGAAAAAAGTTTAGATTTTGATATGTAATATGCTTCTAGGAGATTGTCAAAGGGTAAAGGGAGGTTAAGAGAAAGCAGTGCATGATATATATGCACATTTTTATAAAAAGAAATATATGTGCATACATATATATATCCTTATAAGTGTACTTTCAGGTATATTATGTACTTACATAGTCATAATAGAGATAGTTTAAGTAGTTATATCTATATTAAATATAGCAGGGGCAAATTAGTAGAGTAGAAGAACAATACTGTAATTTTAACATGATCATCCCTATTATTATATATGACTTGAAAATATTGTCTTTTGCTCTTTTCTATGACTACTTTTATTCTAAGATAAATATGAATATTTGCGTGGCAAAGATTGGAATTAATAAAACCTAGACTCCTCTCTGTGTTTTCCCTCTGTGGTGGCTCATTCTCTGGAGAGTTTGTAAGGTCAGAGGAAAACTCACTGAAAGCTTTGTAGATCACACCTTCCCGTCACCTCTCAGGCACCACTACTCCTGCAGAGATTTCTGAGCCTGTCTCTTTCCCTCCTCACATAGTAAAAGCCACTTTCAAGGATGGGAAGGTAGCACATTTCCTCTTCTTAGCTTTTAATGGACAGGCCACAGTAGCCTATTGTCTTCTCATCTTGGTCCACAGGTTTCCTTCCCACAGTGGGGCTCACCGTTTTCCCACCTATATGCTTCTTTTCACATTTTTGTAACTGTCACCTTCCTTTTCCTGTTCCCCTATGCTGTGCTGCTTTAGTTTTCATGATTGCTCAGCCTCGTTCAGAATGCACAGTCTTCTGTTACTGATATTTATTCTCCATTTTGTCATTGCCTAAATATTTTAGAAAAATCTCCAGTGACGACGCTGTACATTATGTTTAGGGGACAGGAAAATTTGCATAACATAGTTGAACACAGTGCTCTGTGTATCAGTAAGAATCCAGACTATTTAGAGTCTTTTACTTTGGATAGTAAAAAAAATAATAATAATAAAGTTTCAAGTACTTTGTATGTAGAATAGATCTTATTGCAAATATTTATACCTCTTTTTTATTTCATGTTAACTGAAAACACTTGAAGATAAACACAGCTTTAACACAATTTGTTTTTTCCCCAGAGAATGTGGCTATAATGAATCTAATTTATCCAACGCTTATCAATTTCATTGACTGTGCCGATCTATTTTTCCCCTGCAAAATGAAACCATTTAATTGATACTCATTGTATTAGTTTCCTGCTCTCACCACAAGCTTGGTGGTTTGCACAGAAATTTATTTCTAAAGCAGTGGAGGCTGGAATTCTGAAGTCAAGGTTCTGCAGGCTGTGTTCCCCTCTGAGGCTTTTAGACACGGCCCTTCCCTTGCTTCTGCTCAGCTTTTCACTGCTGGCAGCAATGGCACGGAGAAAAGGCGGTACAGTCTGCCTCTGCCTTCCCAAGGCTTTCTTCCCTCTGTGTTTGCCTCTACCTCTGACCTACGGTCCTTCCAGGGAACCATCAGACATAGGGTCCAGCCTCAACCCGCACGGTCTCTTTGTACTGCATTGACACCAGCAAGTCCCATTTTCCAAACAGAGTCACAAGTACAGGTCCTGAGGTCACACATCACCATGGGAGACATGATTCAACTTGAAACACTCCATGCCCATAGCACTGCATCTTGGATTAATTAGACTTTAACTAGTAATTGCTAGTTTGGATGATATCTCTGTCTCTTTCCTTCCCTCATAATACTGCCCAGTTCTCAAGGTCAAGGTCCATTTTATGCTTTTTATCTGGCTTAGAAATGAGCATCTGGCCCAAATTCATCCCTCCAATGAATATAAATGCAATGGATGATTAAAAGAAAGTAGGCAAAGAATAATATGAAGTGTATGAGAGAAGAAGTTGGTCTACACAGTGGTTTTAAGAAAGTTCTGGGTGTCAGCAATGCTTTCGAACTTTGTGTGGAAAGTGTGCTCCTCCTGAAAAGCTTTGATTCTTTGAGTAATTGCGGAAGCCAGGAATCTGTATGACAGACAGTTGGCTCAGAGAATTCTATCCTTTTCAAAGCACACTAGCAACTCTCCATGCCTGCTAGCTGTTGCAGAATAAAGGAAACTCATCTGATTTTCATGCTTGTGCAAGCTGTGGGAACCTAAGAAGTTATTTAACTTTCCTTAGCTTGTTTCTTCATTGCTAAAATAAATAACAATCACTTCTAACATTCTAATAGTTCTATTTAAGGTCATGATTTGCCTCTGAAAGTGGTGATGTGGTTGTAGAATTTCTTCTTGTGGCTTTTGAAGGCGAATTAGTTTCTCACACATATTTTACTATCATAATCATGAAATTGTAAGAAAATGATCAGTGGTGGTCATCTTTAATTTTGGAAACAGTAGACAGATTCTTACTGCTCTTGGGCCATACATTTTACTTTTGTGTAATGGAGAGCTATTAACGCAGATTTTTTTTTTATCATGGAGTGTTAGTAATACTTACTCTACATTTTTTTTTTTGGACAAGCAAAGATTAACAATCAAGAACAGAAATGCATTAAGTCAGAAAGTAATAAAGAGCTAAGGAGAAAACTGCCAAAAGGCAAGTAGACACAAATAAAAATCTATATATACAATTTAAAATAGGAGAACAGAATTGACCCAAAAGTAAAGGATATAATAGTTTTGGCTTCTCTTCTGGTTTTATATCTTACCTAACCTCTTTGATTTAAATTCTTTTGCTATAAAGTGGCATTTTCTCTTAAGATTTCTATCCTAGAGTTTGTTTGTCCTTAGAGTGTGTTGAATTTATCTGTCCCACAGTTCAGGGATAAGATAATGAAACTGTCATACTGGGAATGACATAGTCAACAGTACAGTCAGATACTGGGTATTTTCAGACAAAGGTGCAAATGTAAGAAAACTAGAATAAATGGAATTTCCTATATCTTGTTCTTCTCAAAGGAACAAGATGAAATAGCAAATGTACCACAAGTGCACACTGATATATGCATTTGTATGTATTATACCTGTCCATTGACAGTTGGAGAACTCGCAATAACAATTTAATGTTGCTTATTTGAGCTTATCTCAAAATTTCTCCTTAAGAAGGATCAGAATCCAGCAAAAAGATCACTAAAAAAAGGCTTGACAAGAAAGTCAATTTGACATTTGACAGTTTTATCATTTTCTTCGATTTTGTAAGGTGCTTCATTTTTCTTTAGAAGAAGAATAAAACTAAACAATTTCAAAATAAAAGGCTAACTCCTCTTTGTGAGCTCATTTTTGGACAGATTTTTAGCATGCAGGCTGCAAAACATTCTTGACTTAATTCTGACTTTTAGAAGAAAAGTAGATCATTTAGATGGTTGAATACACACACACACTCACACACACACACACACACACACACACACACGATCATGCCTTAAGGTATAAGGTATTTGGGCACTTTTCTGTTGAATAGAGAAGACCTCAACTTTAATTGTAAGTTGTCTCAGGTACATATTGGGGAAGTCACTGAACTCAACTTCCTTTATAGATCATGTTATATTAGAATTTCTTATCATGGGTTGGGACGTGTCATGAGAAAAGCTAATTACCTTGAAAATACAGCGTGAGCTCCAATTGCCTTTGGATATAAGTCCATTTGCAGAGCTTAGCACACAAGGTGTTTTTAGAAGAGTTTCTGGGCTATGTTGCTGTGTTGCCTAGCAACCTGAAATCCTCAGAATTCAAGGGTAGTCTTCCCCTCCTGAAATGTCAGCCCCTCAGGAAGCACTGCCATTCAGATTACAGGAAACTTTTGTACAAGATATAGCATAGCTTCTACAGACATACACTTAAGTGGTAATTCAGAGACATGAGTTAGAGGGAGATGCCACACACCAGAAGTAAGGCTTCTGTAGATTACTAAGGCAACATGATCACTAAACAGGAGAGGTTTGCTTATAACTAGAATTCCTAGAGGTTTAGAAATATCAATATGGAGGGATTTTAAAATGAGTCTTGCAGGGTCCTTGTCTCATTTGCACACAGCTAGAGAAATTTCCATATCATATAAACAGATATTGTTTTCTTTTTGTACCTTATCATTAGTAGTATTATCTCTCATAAAAGCAAAATAGGCTGTTACGGTCTGTGTAATCCAGTCTGCTTATTCCCTCTGTGTCTCTCCCCAACTTCACCATCCACACTCCAGGGGTGCAGTGAGCTCTCCTCTGGGCTTCCAGGGTGGCATTCTGTTGGGCAGCCCTGTACCCAATCTTTATTGCACTGACCTATCCTATGTTTACACTCCCAACACAATTGTACCATTCTTCATCACCACTTCCTTAAAACTCTTCACATAGTTTTCATTACTTTTTGAATGCTGGTTGATCGCTTCCCTCTCTCTCCACCTCCTTCTTGGACCCCTCATTCCACACAGTTCCTTCGTCCTGATCTCTGCTGCGTCAGAAGAGTTCAGTGCTTTTTCTTGCCCAGAGCACTCATAGAATAGCACAACATTTTTTCACTGCATGTTCTACATCTATAATTTTGCAGTAATTTATATGATTACTCCTCAGTCCAACTTTGCTCTACTGGAGCTCTGAAAACATAAAGCAACTCTTTTTTATATCACTGACAAACTAATTCCTAGGAAAAAGCTCAGTACTTCGCAGGTACTCCACGAATGTTTTGTGGAATATTGGAAAGGAGGAATGTAGTATTTTTTTAATCTCTGAAAGTGCTATACGAAGTGAATATTATAATCTCCCCAATCCTAACATGCCCTTTGGGTAATTATTCTTTAACATTCTAAGCTGCATGAATTTCTTTTTAATAAAAGGTATTAAAATAAATTAGAAGGTGGCGGTGTAGCTCTGTGGTGGAGTGCATGCTTAGCACACTTGAGATCTTGGATTTCATCTTCCACATCTGGATGAATGAATAAATAGATAAGATAGAATAGATAGATAGATGATAGATAGATAGGAGTTACTACTTACTCAAAGTGTCTCTAGCTATGCAATATAGGAAAGTATTTATATTTTCTCTATGTCCCAAATAACATTTTTTTCATATTTTGTTCCCATTTTCCACTGCACATGTTACCTTATAAATTCTCAATTAAATACTATGCAATCTTGAAAAGAAATCCACCATTTCTATGTGGCCATATAGTTTTGGTACATCTTTAACTCCATTTTTAAAACAGGTAACAGAGAGAAATTTAAGAAATGTGTAAACCACATAAGAATGTGTTAAATAAATACTCATTTTAGCTCATGGAAATTTTAGGGATTTTTTTCGTGAAAATCAATGATCCAAAGCCAAATTTAATCAGTGGTGTGGGAGGGATCACTAATTAAATTTCTAAAATTACTTTCTCTATTTATGTTTTGAAATTCTCCTCTGAATTAAGTTAGGTGGCATTACGTAAAACAAGGCAAATGAAGTGCTAAACCGAAGACTCAAATTAGCAGCTGACTTTACTGGGATTCGGGACCTGTAAATTAAAAAAAAATCACAAACACAAATTGCGTCTTTGTAGTATATAAATTAATAATGTAATGATGACTTCATCCTGAGGCTTAATCATCCCATAATAAAATCAATTTATGATTAATTTGGTTATCTCAAGTTAAGAGCTATTGGATTTTCTCATAAATCAAAATTACTTCCATAAAGTGTCAGTTCAAGATATAATTATTTTTGGAGCTACATTTTAATATTTATTCTACAAGTATAAGAAAAATGAAAGAACTATAGAGAAAATTGCCAAATGTAGCTCATATTTATAATCGGTCAACTGGTTAATTAATTATCTAGAAACATTTCACAGAATTTGCAGGCTTATAATTTTCTTAATGCTTATGTATTTCTTTTTGGTGAGTTGCATCAAGTTTTGTGATTTGGGGAGGAGCTGTGTTACACAGTGCATTAGCCATCCCAGCTGCCGGAACAAAATACAAGAAACCAGGTGGCTCAAACAATGCAAGTCCGCGTTCTCAAGCTTCTGGAGGGTGGAAGCCTAAAACTGTGGTTGCAGTATGGTCCAGGTCTGGTAAATGCCCTCTCCCCAGCTTGCAGCCTGCTGCCTTCTAATTTGGGGGTGCTCTTTCCTTGGTTTTGTCTGGAGAGACAGAGAAAGAGACAGACAGACAGAGAGAGAGAGAGAAAGAGAGAGAGAGAGAGAGAGAGAGAGAGAGAGAGAGAGAGAGAGAGAGAGAGAGAGTGCTTTCTCTTTTGCTCCCTTTGTATGGCCCCTGGACCTGTAGAGTTAGAACCCTACCCTTCTGGCCACATTTAGCCTTCCTTTCCTTTTAAAAGCTTTGTTTCTCCATGTAGTCCTGTTGGAGATGAACACTTGCCACTTATGAATTCGACAGGCAATTGCATTTACAACTTGTCAACCAATTGGCTCCGTCTCAGATTTTTGTGTGATAAAATGATTTCCTGTCATAGGTAAGGGGCTCCTTGCTTGGAACAGAAATCTATACCAAACATCAACATTGAAAGGTAAAACTCATTTCTTGGAAATTGGTTGTGGAAAGGATTGGCTCTGGAGTTTCAGTGCGAGGCCCTCAATCACTTTGCACTCTGCTTACAGGCGGACGCCGGGGCTGAAGATGAGATTCACAAAAGGATGGGTTGTCTTGCTGTGTTCCTATAAAATTCTGACTCAAGTGTGAGGATCCAATTTAAAACAACCTCTTGCTTGGATCAAAGATGAGGAAGAGAGGGAGGTAGCCGCAGGATTTTCTTCAGTACAAATGAGTGTTGTGGAACAAGTAATACCTTTTTGGAGAAAAGCTGGATATAAATGTGATGTGGATAGGAACTTACAAATACAGGTGCAGATTTTCCCATTCTCCCTGCTGTGGGAAGAAGCCCATAGAATCGCATCTGTGCAGCTACCGTCTACTGGTTTCCTCAGAAGGTGGGTATCCAGTAGTCCTTGTTAGTTTAATCTTCCTAACTTAAAAGCCCAAAGGACTTGATTTTGGTTTTCCCGAAATATATGCTAATACATGACTGGAAAATATAAATTTAAAACCCTCAAAAATGTATATGATTAGCTATCTTAATAATGGAGATAGACTCAGTTAGTAAGCATTTACACAAAGGTACGTACGCAAACTCTTGTCGCCTACACTGGTCCTTCTAGCCCAGGCCTCAAACAAAATTTATCATGAAAGCATCTGAATCAACTCTGTGCATACTATCTGCTTAAGAAAAGTTTTCCTTTAAATCCTGGAGTTCATTGGTGTGTACAGATGAGGTCTGTATCCTGTATTCTTTGGGACATTTTAGACCAGTGGTGGCACCTGTGCTGTAGGACTGGCACCAGGGAGCTAGAGCATGCTGCAAGGAATCACGTGTGTTTTCTTTACCCAAACACTGCCTCAGAGAAATAGTCTACAACCCTGGAAGCAAATTAGCAGATCTATCCTCACTGTAGGGAATAAGAGAGAATGTGAATTAACTACCACTACTAGATTTGGTTCTGTATTTATGAGTGGCCATATTCAAAGATATCAGGAAAGCTTGGTTAGAGAGAGAGAGAGAGAGAGAGAGAGAGAGAGAGAGAGAGAGAGAGAGAGAGAGAGAGACAGAGAGAGAGACAGAGAGAGAGAGACAGAGAGAGAGAGAGACAGAGACAGAGAAACAGACAGACAGATTGGGAGGATGGGAGGATAACACTAAAAATCAAAACTGAAAGATAATGGAGAAGAAGGAAGTAAGTTTCCAATAGTTTCTGGCTCACCCCTGTGACGTCTGGCTTTTTCATTTCCTGGCCATGAATAAATGTGGAACTGAGCATTATATACGAATGAAAGCATCTATTTTTAGCTTTAAATTATTTTTATGCTTTTTCATTCTTTGCCACAAACATGTCTAGGAAAACTCCATCTTCTTCCCTGACAATTCTTCATTTCTTATCTCACAGAGTAGAGCTTTGTTGAGAGAATGAAGCCAAAGAGATAGAGCCACTGTGCCTCAAATATGGGAGGCCCTGCTAGGGGGGGACCTGCCTGTCCTGACATTGGCTTTGCGGATTCTGGGTTCCATCTTAATCCAGGAGGATCTTGGCCAAAGGCAAAGATGTGGTTTTTGACAGTCAGTCAACTTCTCTTCTTAGCCATGGAGTCAGTTTCCTTGTAACAACTAAGGAAGAGTTTTAACAAGGAAAACTGTAATCTATCAGCAGACCTGAAAGTATTTTTGTTACTTCCAGAATTCTCTGTTAAATAACTGATGAGATTCATGCCAGAAAGGAATTATTGAGTTTCCTACCATAATGGTAGCTTCCATATTTGTTATCTGTCTCAGTTAGCAGAGAGGGTATTAACCCTACTATATCCCTCATCTCTTTTTCATATCATCAGTCTTTAAGGCACTCGATTTTAATGTACTTCATTAGAGACTGGAACTGCTGTACTCTGTTTTATTTATGTGTGCAGTTTAACTTTATATCACCTCATGCTCTCTTTAATCTTCAAACACGCTGCTGATTCTTTATATATCATCCTTGTTTATGCATTCTGTGTTTGCAGTCAGGCTGTGGAAGCCTAATGAAAGACAGCAGACCCCGTGACAGTTCCAGATGTGCACCGTGGAGACGTCTCACAGTGGTCATAGCTGTGATCATATCAACCCTTCCATTTACTGCTCAAATGTAACCAATTCCTTCTGGTTATTCTCATGTTCTCCTTAAAATGTCTAATGACAATCTACTTTCCTTCCTCACTCTGAATGAAAATAGTGCTACTAATATTGCAAACTGAATTTTTCTGGGAACGCTCACATTACCTCCTCTTTTGCTCAACATCCTTTTGTCTGGGATCTTTGAAAAAGAGTCCACGTGAGCTCCTTTGACAGCAGTCCACAGGATTTACTTACCCTGGTACCTCTTTGTCCCAACTGATTTCTTCAACCTGAAAGTTACTTCCAAACTTGCATAACTGTATGTATTCTTAAAATATCCATGATAACTTTCCTTGGTCCTGCTACTCATTCTAGCTACTTTTAAATATTTCCATTTGCATGCAAATCTTGTAGAAAGAGACTTCTCTTTTGCTTTTTCTTTATTTCTATTTAACACTATTTTACCTGTGTGACCAGAATTTTCCTTTCTCTCAACCTGCTGGACTCCTGAAGATACCATCAAAAGATTGGCAGAGACTTTTCATCCCCAGAGCCTGTAGCATGCCCCTTCTGTTCTTGGATGCATTGTGATACTTGATACTTGATGCTTGAAGACACCTTCTTCTGGAAGTTCTCTTGTGCTTTTGCTGATGACTTGCATTGGCCAGCCACCCCTGCATGTGTGTCCTGTGTATCTCTAACAGCAGCATCTCCTCCTCTAGCGCAGAGGACTGTCGGCCTTCCACTCCGAGCTGTGGCTGTTCCTAGAGCGTCTCTGTGGCTTCATGACCTGTGTGCAGCTCACTCCCAGCCCTCTTCTTCATCCTTCATCCTTCATCCTTGTATGAGTTCTTCCTGTGCTGATTCTCAAATCACCTGGCACTGACTGAACTGAATTTCTGGTGATCACATTGAGCTCAGTGCATCCCAAATGAATCCAGAAGTTTGCTCCCCAATATGCCTTTCCTTCTCACACACAAACTGCAGAGGTCTCCCATTCATAGGTGTAAGTCCCTCACTCAAGTTAAGAACTTGATTTTCATACTCCTCTCTTTCATCTGTACCATCCAATCGATATACCACCATTCTGAAAAATATCATCAACTCTACCCACTTGCCATAATGATTTACTGAAGTGAACAGTCCATTCTGTAAGACTATCCAGTCCTAAACGTCATCACACTGATTTTCCTGTCAAGTCTTCAGCCAGATGGTATTAAATGAAGCATCCTGCCTGTCACTTCTATGACTGACCCACCTACCTTAGCGGTAGACTTCCTGACTGAAGTTATTACTGTCTTGAACTCACCTTCCCATACTTAACCAATATTTTGTGTCTTTCAATCCCAACTTCTAACCTCTACTCCAGCTGCAGCTGCGTTCTCATATCTTCTTCGACCTGAACTTTTTCATATGTGCAACAAATTCTTTCTCTGATTTCCAGACTTGGCCCTTCATTAAATTTCAATTGCCAAAATAAATTTTGTAATATCTAGTTCAAAGAGTTTATTTTTGAAGGATTTATACGAAATAGATACATTATATGTATACTCACAAATTATTCGACTGAAGTAATGCAACATATGTTAATCACCCATTCAATTCTCTGTTCTATTTAGTAGAGAAATGACCAAGTTATTTCATAATTGTATCTGTTTACATTTTGTATAATTTCACAGTAGTTGACCTTACTTCTTACCTTTCCAAATTTACACTACTAATGTATGATTTTATGCATCAATACCAAAGATTTTTTTTGCTATTTTTACTTTTTAAAAAATATTGCTTATTTTAAAATGAAAAAAGAATAAAAACAATGATACAGAATTTTAAAACAAGATATGATAAAAACCCTAAGTATTTCATTTTTTTGAATGCTGGTGTGAAGGGTATGACTTCTCTTATTTCTCTCTCCATAATTTTGTTGTTAGTGTATAGAAATGATTTTTTTGAGTATTGATTTTGTATCCAGATACATTGCTGAATTTATTATATCTAGGAGTCTTTCAATGGAGTTTTGTAGGTCTTCTATGTAGAGTATCATGTCATCTGTAAATAATGATAATTTAACTTCCTCTTTTCCTATTTTTACCCCTTTTATTTCTCCCTCTTGTCTAATTGCTCTGGCTAGTATTTCCTTTACTATATTGAATAGGAGCAGTGATAAGGGACATACTTGTCTTGTGCCTGATTTTAAGGTCAAGGCCTTCAGTTTTTGGACATTTAATATGATGCAGGCTGTTGGTTTGTCATAGATGGCCTTAATTGTATTGAGGTAAAGACCATCTATTCCAATTTTCTGTAAGGTTCTTATCATGAATGAGTGTTTGACCTGATCAAAAGCTTTTTCTGCATCTATAGAAATGATCATGTGATTCTTACTTTTGGCTTTATTGATATGGTGGATTACATTTATTAATTTACGTATGTTGAACCATCCCTGCATGCCTGGGATGAATCCCACTTGATCATGGTGTATACTCTTCTTGATGATTTGCTCCATCCTGTTTGCCAGTATTTGATTGAAGATTTTTGCATCTGTGTTCATTATGGAGATTGGCCTGTAGTTCTCTTTTTGTTGGGTCTTCCTCAGGTTTTGAAACTAGGTATTTGCTTCTAGGAATGACTTAGGAAGAATTACTTCCCTTTTAATTTCATTGAAGAGTTTGAGGAGTGTCAGCATTAAGTCTTCTTTGTATTTCTTGTAAAATTCCACAGTGAATCCATCTGGGCCTGGGCTCTTCTGTGTAGGTAAGCCCTTAATTACATTTTGGGTTATTCAGCAGTTTTACATCTTCTTGACCTAGCTTTGGTACTTCATATGTTTCTAGGAATCTGTCCATTTCTTCTGTATTATCAAACCTACGAGAGTAGAGGTTTTTGAAATAGGTGTTGAAGATCTTCTGTATTTCCACAGAGTCTGTAGTGATTTCGCCTTTTTCATTCCTTATTTCATGAATTTGAGCTTTTTCTCTCCTTTTAAAAATTAGGTTGGCTAGGAGCTTATCAATTTTATTTATTGTTTCAAAGAACCAACTCTTTTATTCATTGATTCTTGGGATTGTTTTCTTAGTCTCTATTGTGCTAATTTCTGCTATGATTTTTATAGTTTCTTCCCTTCTTTTGGCTTTGGGCTTGACTTTCTCTTTTTTTTCTAGATGTTTGGGGTGTAGCATCAGGTTGTTTATTTGTGTTTGTTCTGTTTTCCTGATGTGTGAACTCAGTGCACTAAATTTTCCTCTGAGGACTGCTTTCATTGCATCCTACAGATTCTAGTAAGTTGTATTTTTATTTTCATTTGCTTGTAGGTATTGTTTAATTTATTCTTTAATTTCCCCTGTGACCCACTGATTGGTCAAGAGTGAATTATTGAATTTCCGTGTGTTCATGGGGTTTTTACAGTTTCTTTTATCATTAATTTCTAGTTTCATGGTGCTAGGATCTGATAACATGCATGGCATACTTTCAACTCTTTTTCATCTATTTAAATATGTTTTGTGGGTTAGCATGTGGTCTATTTCAGATAATGTCCCATGTAACACAGAGAAAAATGTATATTCTGATGTTGTTGGGTGGAATACTCTGTATATTTCTATCAAATCTATTTGCTCCAAGTGTGATTCTGTTCTGTTATTCTGTGCTGATTTTCTTTCTGTTTGACATGTCCCTTGGTGTCAATGGTGTATTAAGGTCTCCTGTTATAATTGTGTTATTGCTAATTTGATTTTTTCATTTCTATTAATATTTGCTTTGTATAACTGTGTGCTCTGGATTTTGGTGCATATATACTTAAGATTGTTATCTCTTCCTCTTGAAGTTTTCCCCTAACCAGTATCTAATGACCTTATTTATCTTTTTGGATCATTCTTGGTTTGAAGTTCACATTGTCTGCAAACAGAATAGGTATCCCTGCTTCTTTTGGGTTCCTGTTGCATGCAGTATTGTTTTCCATCCTTTGACTTTCAGTCTGTGAGTTTCCTTTTAGGTTAGATGGGTTTCCTGTAAACAGCATATGATTGGATGTTGTTTCTTGATCCATTCTGCCAGACTGTTTCTTTTAATTGGTGAATTGAGACCATTTACATTAATGGCTACAACTGTTATAATATTGGTTTGTTGTTCACATGTTATCATTTTGCTATTGCATCTTTATCTTTCCATGCTGTTCTTGACTTCACTGTTTGTATTGAGAAGTCTGTTGTGATTCTGATAGACTTTCCTTTATAGGTGATCTGTCTTTTCTCTCTAACAGCTTTTAATATTCTCTTTTTGTTTTGGATTCCTGGGATGGTGATTATTATATGTCTGGGGGTAGTTTTGTTTTGGCTATGGCTATTTGGAGTTCTATATGCTTCACTAAACCTAATATCAGTTTCCATTCTCATGTTTGGGAAATTTTCAGATATTACTTCTGTAAATAGACTCTTGATATCTTTTGTGTATCCTTTTTCATTTATCACTATCAATCTTATGTTGTTTTTCTTCAAGTCATCTTGTAGCTGTTGGATTGTTATTTCCTGATTCCTTGTTATTTTTAAGAGATCTTTCCTTTCCTGTTCACTAGCTGCAATCTTGTCTTTGAGATCTGAAATTCTGTCTTCACTTTCATTGAGGCAGTTTTGACAACTTTCAATGGAATTTTTGATTTCCTGTATATTTCTTTGAATCTGCTTTATGTATTCTGTTTATTTCTTATATTGTTCATCCCATGATTCTTTTTGTTTTGTTCCTCTAATTTTTTAACTGTCTTCTTTAGATGTGTTCAGCATCTCTTCCATTATTTTTCTCATTTCTTCTTTTACCTGGGAGATTATTTCTAGTTTGAATTCCTTTAAAGCTTCCCAGAGTTGTTTCTTGATTTCAGTTACTATTATTTAGGTATTTCAGGTGTATGGCACATATTTTCTTGTACGTACATGACTCCTAGGCTTTCTTGGGATGGGATGGGTTGGATGTTTGAGATTGCATTTTGGTCTTTCGTTTTTTTCATCTTCCTATATTTCCGTGTTTCAAGTGTTGTTCCAAAGCTTCCCCTGGGTATGTTGGAAATTGTCTCCTATCTCCTAGGCTCCTGGTTCTCCTCTGGTAGCATAGCTCCCTCCTTGCGCAGCAAGGCCCCCAGATTAAAAGAAGGTTCCCAGGCATGGCTCTGGCAGGCCTAAAGCCTCCTCAAGCTTTCAGCTCCCCACTCTGACAGCAGAGCTCCCAAGATGGAAAGACAGCCACAAGGCACACTCCAGGCAGGCCTGAATCCTGTGAAGCCCAATCTATTGTAGCCACAAGCCAGGTGTGTCCTGAACAACCCAGGGCAAGGATTTCAAACTCTCCTGGGGATTGGATGTTGTGCAGGCATCTACCTCCTGGGTGGCAAAGCTCCCCAGGCTGAAAGAAGGTCGCCTACATGGCCCAGGCAGGCCTCAAACCTCCTCCACAGCACAGCTCCCTTCTCCAGGCAGCGGTTGTGGCAGTGCTCTCCGGACCATATAGATAGATCTTACCCTCTCTTCTTTTTCCCCTTTCCCTCATCCCAACTGTTCTTTCCTTTTGAGCCGTTTCTTTCCCTTTCACTTCACAGTATCCATTGTACATATCTTTAGCTTAAATGAGATTTATTACTTCTGCTACTCTTATTAAATACTCAACCACTGAAGCCTTTCAAGAAGAGTACCAGGATTAGATGTAACATTAAATAAATTAGTTGCCTTTTTAAAATGTGTGTTGTTGATTTATAAGAGCAGTAAATGGGAAGATAATCTAATACCTTAATATTGATATCAGCCAAAAAATACTTGTTTGGTTATTGATGAGTATAGGTTTGAAAAAGAAAACGAAATTATGAAACATTTTATTCAATATATTGTAACTTTAAAATATACTTTTATAAATCCTATTTACTAAGTACAATCAACAAACAACTTAAAAATTTATACAACATGATTATGCTGTTTATGATGTGGAATCTTGGGCATTCAGCCAAATTATAAACATGGAGTTCCTGACAAAGCAAATGTCAGTCATTTTGTCTATGATTGGCCAATAGAAAAGGATTAGAATACTCAGAATTTTTAACTAAAAACCTGAGACTCCCTAAGAAGTTATTTAAACTTTGATTTTGTTGATTTTAGGAGCTCTTGGCAGTTCTCTTCCTTCCACACTACTTTCATATACAGAAGTACAAGGAATGTGACTTGGGTGTCACCCTTAGTTAGAATATCAGGAGAGGTAATAGTTTACAGCACGCTGAACTGAAGACTCGTGCTGAGGCTCTTTCCTGCCCAAGGCTCCTCTCTGCCATTTGCCACCCACTTCTGACCTATGCGTCACTGACTCTTCCAGCTTCATTTAAAATCTTGATTAAATTAGCTTGAATCCTAAGCCTCTGTATTAAGAGAAACTATATTAGATGTCAGATGTTTAAAATGAACAGTTGTAGTTCATTAGGTATTTGTGTTTTTGGAAATCTTGGTGTATAAATACATACAGATATATATATATATATTACAAACACCTGCATACAGTTTATGTGCAACTGTATTTATAGAAGACACATGTGAATATATCTACATATTAATGCACCTGAATTGACAACACCCTTATTGTTTTATTCTATGATACATACCCTTAAATTCTTTGGGAGTTATTAATAACTTCAGTAATAAACAACATATTATGAATCACTAAATGCAATATTAAGTGCTTTCTCATACATTTTAACTAATAAAATCGCCTGTGTTTGTAGGGTTATGGCATACTAGCTGTGCGTGTCTTGTTACTAGGTAAGACCAGTTGTATGATCATGAGCTTTCACTGAATAAGAGTTAAGTGAGGGAATGAATCTCAGTACAGTCTTCTAAGGTATATATAATAATTATTTATTTATTTATTTATTTTTTATTTTAAAGAGATTAAGATAGACGAGGACATAACAAAGCAGATCAGAACAGAACAAAATTAAACAACACAGTATTTCACTACAAGACAACATGATACAACAGTAGCTACCATGATGTCTCTTTCCTTGAAATAGTTGAGCATACCTTCATACACAATAGTAACAAACAAAACAAAATAATATAAAACCATTCAAGAGAATGAAAGTATTACAGGGCATTCAGAACCAAATAACAGAAAACAAATGATGGTTACTATATTTTCTCATTGTCCATATAAAATTTGTTCATACTATCACATATAATAAAATCCATTAAAATACTACATGATAGAACCAATGGAAACAGAAGTACAAAAGTGTGGTAGGACTTCAAAACAAGATGATGTTAAATCAGCACTGGCTATTATAATGTCTTGTTTTCTTCAAAATAACTGTTCATATCATTACAGATAATAAAATTAAACAACCCAGGATAAAACCATTCCAACTAATGAATGGAAACATTATAAGGCTTCAAAGCAATGTAATGGGGAATCATGATGACCATAAACTTTTATGTACTCTTACCATTTCTTACACTAGGGAGACTATACGGTATTTATGCATGTAAGTTTGATTTATTTTGCATGGTCTCAAGTTGCGTCCATTTATTTATAAATATCTCGAAGTGATCATTCTTTACACCTGAGTAGGACCCTGTTGTATAAAAATATCACAACTTCTTTATCCATTCCTCAGTTGTTTGACAGTTGGGTTGTTTCCAATATCTGGCTATTACAAACTGTGCTGCTATAAACATGGGTGCACATATATCACTGTGGTAGGATGTTTTCAGTTCTTCTGGAAATATGCCTAGAAGTGGAATAGCTGGATCAAATGAGACTTCCAATCCCATCTTTTTGAGAAATTTCCAGACTGATCTCCACAATGGTTGTACTACTCCCACCAACAGTGCAGGAGAGTTCCTTTCCCCCCACAGCCTCTCCAGAATTTGTTGTTGGTACTTTTCTTGATCCTGGTCATTCTTTCAGGAGTGAGATGGAATCTCAGTGTGGTTTTAATTTGAATTTATCTAATGTCTAATGATGAATATTTTTTCATGTATTTATTTGCCATTTGTATTTCTTCATCTGAGAACTGTGTATTCAACTCAGATGCCCATTTTTAGATTGGGTCTTTAAATTTGGGGGGTTTTATTTTTTTAAAAATTCTTCATATGGTTTTAAAGAGAAGTCCTTTGTCTGAGGGGCAATTCTCTAAGATTTTTCCCAGTTTGTGGGTTTTCTTTTCACTGTATTGGAAATTTCTTTTGACACGCAGAAACTTTTTAATAAGGCATGATTCCAGTTATTGATTCTGGGAAGTATTCCCCGTGTGGTTTGATTCGTGTTCATGAATTCTCTACCTACCCCTATGTCTTAAAGGTTTCTATCCAATTTGCCTTCCAATGGATTTAGTGTTTCTGTTTTAATATTCAGATCTTTGATCCATTTAGATTTTAATTTAGTACATGGTGATAGGCATGGGTCTAGTTTTAGTTTTCAGCATATGGAGAGCCAGTTTTTACAACACCACTTTATTAAAGAGACTGTCCTTCTTCCAGTGTACATGCTTGGCCCCTTTATCAAAGATAAGGTGGTTGAGTATGTTGGTAGTTGTAGTATCTTCTAATCTATTCCATTGATCTTCAGATCTGTTTTTATTCCAGTACCATGTTGATTTTTTTACAGTTGCTTTGTAGTATAAGTTCAAGTCAGGGATTGTGATACCTCCAGCCTTGCCTTTGCTACTTAGAATTTTCTTTGTTATTCTAGGTCTCTTCTGGTTCCAGATGAATTTTAGGAGTGATTTTTCTAGATCTACGATGTATGTTGATAGTATTTTCATTGGGATTGCATTGAATCTGTATAAGAGTTTTGGGAGAATGACCATTTTCATAATATTTATTCTTCCTATCCATGAACAAGGGATGTCTTTCCATTTTCTGAGATCCTCTTTGATTTCTTTTTTCAGGGTATTATAACTTTTCCTGTATAGATCTTTTACTTCTTTTGTGAGATTAATTACTAAGTATTTCATTTTCTCGGATGCTAGTGTGAAGAGTGAGGCTTCTCTTATTTCTCTTTCAGTGATTTTGTTGTTAGGTTATAGGAATGCTATTGATTTTTGTGTATTGACTTTGTATTCAGCTACATTGCTAAATTTATTTATTATATCTAGGAGACTTTCAATGGAGTTTTGGGCGTCTTCTACATAGCGTATCATGTCGTCTGCAAATAATGATAATTTAACTTCTAATTGTTATTATGTAAGTAAGAAAATGATGTACATCATAATCAGATGGAAATATTCACTAAAGATAAATATACTTGGGCAGGATTTTCAATTAATCATATTAACTCCTTTGTGAACAAAGGGAGCTTACTACCAACATGTATCTTTGCATTCTTTTATGCAATACAAACCTACTAAAATGTTCTCAGGCCATAGCTTCTAGAATGCTTCGCAATTGTTCTGAATTAACTCTGTGTTACTAAATGGTTTAAAAGGCTGTGGTTGCTACTTTTTTCCTTTCACATATTTATGTTATTTTCATGGTTAGGCTATGGAGCTCCTTAGGACTAGTTACATTCACAGAGGAATCAGCCAGGAGGAAAAATGAAACCACCCATCAGCCTCCCCAGGCTGACCACTATGACCTTATAGCCCCTCACTTTTCACCCTTCTGTGCCCTCCTGGGGGATAAATAGCTAGGGACAGTCGAATCTTTAAATAATTAACAGCGACATTTCTTTATAATTAGGTGCTACAACCCTCGCAGATACTGAAATATACCTCGTTTCTTGATTTATAAGTACTAGCAGCTTAATGCTAGTAGCAAAACTTACTTTCTCTGGAGTGCAACCTTTAAAATAACCTATGCTCACTGCCTTTTTTACTTCTGACAGATGTTACCTGGTATGATGTAAGCAGGAATAGCACAACAAGGCCCAGTCAGGAAATCTGATGATTCGATGATGTTTGGAAGTATTCAGGCATGCATTAAAAGCAAACTGGAGTGAGAAGTTTTGACTTTGATCTGTTGCCTGAATTTGAAACTTTTCACAGTGTAAACACAAAACAAAACTGCCATGATCCAACCTGAAACTTACACAGAGTATGCACAAACCTTCACATTTTGGTTTTCTTGACTTTATCTGAATATCTAAGATTATTTTTTTCCAATTTTATTCTTTTTGTTGCATGTCATGAAATCTTCTCTGCCATTTCAGTAAAATTTCTGCTCCTTGCTATTCATGCCTTGGGTCCACACAATTTTGTGTTGTACATCTCTGCTGTCCTGGCTTCATTTGTTTTCTGTGGTTGATTTCCTCAAAGTGAGGAATTTGTTAAATGCTTTTCTTGATCGTTCCTAATAGAAGATCTTCAGAAGTGTGTGTCAAATCAATTCTTCATCTTTAGATGCATCTGATTCCACTTTTCCCACGTTTCTCCAGGCTTTTTGCTATTGTCTCTTTTCATCTTCTTCTTTGTTTTGCAGGAATTCTAGAGACATTATCAATCTCCTAGGCTCAGCCCTTACCTTTAGATTTTCTGAAGACCCACTTCCACGTTTTCTATCTTTGTGCAAAGCTTACTTATGGAATTTCCTCTTCTCCATCCAGGGCCCCTAGGTTTTAAGTGGCTCCATTCTCTTATTTTGTCAACTGGCTTTCTCAAGCACAAGCCAGATGAGATGCATGGACCCAAACTGAAGCAAAACAACTTGATGACCCTCCCAGAAGAGAAAACTCTGCCTTCCCATCACTGTGCAGGAGCAGAGCTTACAGTACAAAGGTATCCCCTCTTTCAGGAGCTAGCATCTGGTCTTGGGCCCAAGAAACAATCACGGGTGCAAATGCACCTCAGCTGTGGCTTTTTCCCTTCAATGTCTGTAGTCTTTCTATTTTGTTTCTGTGATCACTTGGTGGGATCACACCAATTTGGTGTTTAGCAATTTGGTTCTTTCTTGTCTGGTTCTAGAAACTGCGCCATACAAATCTGATTCATTGCTTCCTGCAGGTCTCTGGAGAAGAGACTTAAGGGCTAAGGGTGGTCATTTCAGTCAACAGAAACGACCAGCTCCATGGGCCTGGTCTTTGTAGAAGCAACAAACAATCTTATTTTTACAGCACTTTTGAGTTCTTGTGGGTAGCAAGTACTAATTCATATTTTATTATGATCAGATTTCTCATAGCCCTCAAATGAACTTCACAGAATGAAATCCAACCTTGCATTATTTTTCCCTTCAGGAAAGCACATTATCTAATGCATTGTCTGATCTTCGGTCCTTATCTGAGTCCTTTTTACCCCAATACTCAAACACTAACAAAGAAAACAGAATCATATTTCAGACCATAGATTCATATTTATTTTTGTAAGGAATTATATACATATTACTTGAACATATATGGAAAAGGAGAGATTTATTCTTATTGCTGCAAAGTGTTTACCTTTGTTTACCTTTAGTAAGAACAAAATGTGTGCATTTTTTGGTATCGTCTTAAACATTTTCTTGCATACTTTTCAAAATAACTCAATTGAAAAGGTAAATATACAATCCTCATGTTATAGCTGAGACAAAGATACCTTGTAAATTAAATCCACTTGCTGAGGGTCACATAGTTATTAGGTATCAGGACTCACAATAATGGTCTCGTCATTAGTACTAAAGTCTGTAGATATTAATCACAAGCTTTTTTTTTTTTTTTTTTTTTTCTTGTCTGTCAAGAAAAAGAAAATTAGCTGTTACCTAAACTGGAAAGAGTTCCAAACAGATGGCTAGGAATTATGTTTCATTTTAATTCATACCTGTCTAATTTTACACAGAACAAGTCATTTAACCACCTTAGAAACCTACTGTAACATCATTGACGGAGTGTCATTTTGCTCAATATTTATAACTTGTAGCTAAGTCATTAAGACATTCCTTGAGACACTAAACTGCCACGTGTGTGTGTGTCGGGGGGAGGGGTTGAACTCAGGACCTTGAACATGATGGCAAGCACTCTGGCACTGCTCCACTTGGTTTAATATCTGAAGAAGTGTTAAAACACTGGGAGTTATGAGGACTTCTCTTAACTGGATTCACTGTATGCGAATGTAGGAAGCAGCCATAGTGAGAGGGTTCCATGGTTCGTGGAATCCCCTGCACTGTGGCTGCACCTCTGTACTCATTCTTATCTTGATCTTTTGGTGTCTTTGTCCCCCTCCCTGCATAAATGCCCCATGGGGGACGGTCAGCTAGTCATGTGACAACAATGGTAGTTTCACATATATAATTCATACATGCAAATCACTTAAAGTAGTGAATCTGCTGTTGGTGAATAAGAGTTATCATGGTTATTGATACTATTACCTGCCTCTTGACAAAGTGTACTGCAACTGTCAAAAGCCAGTGTGAGTCTCCTCATCTGCAATTCCATATGTCAGTACAGAATTTCATTGCAGGAGATGGAAAGACAAACTTAAACTGACAATGTAAAAATGAAAGAGAAGAAAGTTATTGACTTGCACAGCTGAAATATTCAACAGCAAACCGAATGTATCTGTATGCAGGGGCTTAAATAATCATCTCATCTTGTCTTCCTCCTTGTTTGACTCTAGAGCTCCCTGCTGCTGTTGCCAGCACAAAAAGGCTGAGAAGCCTCCAGTAGCTCCTCACACATGTTCCTGGATTTCAACAGATAAAACCACTTGTCATGACATCCATGCTGGTGATACAATCAAGACCTGTAGGAAGACATGGTGTATGTTGGCCAGGATTTCATCAAGATTCAACCCTTGAAAGAATCATTTTTACAAAACAGCATTAGGAACCAGAAAGGTCCCCTCAAAGAACGACAGAAATTCCTAGTGTACAGTCTGGATAAGAGTGATTCAGGCTTGAGCAGAGCTTGGAAATCATTTCTGGAATAGTGTAACTGATTCCAGGATAAATGCAAGATCGATGAACGTGTGAGCCTAGGTGAATTTATGGCAAGAACTACGTGAAAGCTAGATACACATGAAGCTGCATCGTGAGTCACTGTGAAAAGTTCACAGAAAGAAGTTGTACCTTGAAGACCGAATATAAATAACCCTTCCCAAAATGTGTGCAATCATTGGTGTGGTAACGGCCAGGTGGTGAATGCTAACGTGCTGTGATTATGTATTTGCGGTGTTCCATGTTGAGTAGTGTGGAGATAGTGCTGGAAATAAACCAGGAAAGGTCCTAGTTTCCATTTAGGAACATCTGTATTTGCCATGCTAAGAAATCTGAATTTTATCTTATCATCAGTGGAGAATCTTTTAAATGCTTCTATCCTTCAGGCAGCCCAGAACTTTAAGGTTGGAGAACAATACACATGGCCTTAGAATACTATCTTAGTATTAGTTGTAAGGACCAATGGAGTACTTTACTTAAAATTTTCAGATTACGATATTGCAGTACTCCTTGAAATTTCTAATAATGTAGATCACGAAGTTACTGACCTTCAAAAGACCACAGTTAACGTCATCTACTGGTCCTGAAAAACAACCCTGCTTCACAGATTTATTACATAATACATTTTCTTTTGTTTGCAATTAGGAAGATCACTGCTGTTTTGTAGGCAGCTGGCCTTTCCTTTTACAAGGGAAGTAGCATTTTATCACTGACCGAAGATCATTGTTGAGAAAATAAGAATTATCACTCTATCAGTGGCCTATTTTAACCAGTTTCCTTGGGTAGTGATCAGACACAGGCTAAATGCAAAGGACTGAAAATATTTCAGAGAAATCTGCTTAAAGGTTCAGAGAAAGCAAGAAAAGTCAGAGTCCTGACTCTACTGTTTTAGCATTAAATTATAAAATGATCTACTTTTTAAAAAACTTCTGTAATGCTGAAGAGCATATTATAATATTACAAGCTAATTCGTCCAGCAACACAAAAACTATACTTTACTGATTTTGAGGGTTTGTTTCTTTTTTTTTTTTTCAGTACTGAGGATCGAACTTACAACCTCATGCTTGCCAAGCAGACACTTGTACTGCTGAGCTAAACCCCAAGCCTGATTTTGAGTTTTTTAACCTGAAAATTGAATTAAGTATTTTTACACATGTCATTCTTACATACAGTTGTGATAAAAATAGCTTACTCAAGAATAAAAGTTTGCCTTTAGAATTTTCTTACCACCCAAAGACCTCGGTCCCCAGGTTTGCTGTCTTCTGGCATCTTCATTTGGGTCTCACACTTGAGCAGTCCCTCCCCATCCTCATTTATACCACTCAGAAAAATTTAAAATCTAGTAACGTTTCCCCAAATTCCTAATTCCTAGATAAGTATAATGCTACAATGAATAAATAAATGCAATTAATTTAAGCAGAAGATTATGATGATCATGTTTTGGTTTCAGAAAGACAGTTCTGATTAAAGTTATTTAGCATAAGAAAATATGGTGAACACGACTGTAGGTGCATAAGGGGCAGGAAGCCAAACCAAGCAAAGACTTCACTGCTGAGAAGGGAGGAAGTGAAAGGAGCTGGTGGTTGATGCGAGAGCTGACCAGCTTGAGTCTGGACGTGGAGTGATGGGCACATCCAGGAAGTATATTTCACCACCGTCTGCAGGCAGGAAGGAGAGAGAATACTGGCTTCCTGCAAACCTACAGATGTTTCTGTTAGAACTCCTTCCAGAACACAGGCAGTGGGGGGTGGAACATGAATTTACAGAGTTTGAGAATAAAGCTTGGTGAAAAGAGTTTTTATGAACACATTATAGGCACTTGTTCATTTACTAAAATTATTGTTGGGTGACTATTGGTCAGTTCTTATCTAAGGTTCCAAACTTCTATGGTAAATGCTACAGGTGTGGTCTCTCACTCCTGGAGCTTCATCCAGAGTCTGGGAGGTCGGCAGTTGCTGAAACTGCATTAATGGAAGATCATTTATAGTTTTGATCATGACTATGAAGGAAAACTGTGCGGTGAGAACAGAGATAGATATTCAGCCGAATTCATATTTTGTTTTGTTTTGCCAATATAATCACCACAGAAGTGGTTTTAATGATAAAATGCCAAATAATGAAACTGCACCAGTATTGATCAGATTTTATTTTTTTATGTGTGGTCTTATGTTATTGTGATTGTCCGGCAAGTTTTACCTCTAAAACAATTACAATTGAATGTATCAGATATCGAATGATTGCCAAATCAGCAAGCTGTGAGAAAAACAAAAGGAAAAAAAAAAATGGAAATATTTCCAAATGCCAGAAATGTTAGAGAAAGTACTGAGAAAAATTAATAAAGATAGTCCAAATATATATACTGAAAATATTTTTCAAAGAGAAAAGGGGAGAGAAATACTATACAATAAAACTACCTAAGAAAAAATTCTCACAACTGGGAAAAAGAAAATTAAAATAATAAAAGACATAGATGGCTAAGTAGAATGAAAGATTAAACCAATATTGTAAAATTTAAGGACCCTGACAACCAAAGACTCTACTAAAGACCTAGATGAAGGGAAGTAAACAGGTGAGGATTACATGGGATGCAACAAGAGTCAGATTAACTCTGAAATTCTCACTAGCAAAACTGAATTCAAAGGCGGAAATACCACTCTGAGGGAAAATACCTTTGATTTGGAAACTAACAGTATACAGACTTTCAATCCGAAATAAAATCATCTACGTTCTACGCATTCCCTTCCAGCTGAAGATAAGTGTAAGCATGGTAAAATGAATTCCTATCAAATAAAGGGTAAATATTGAAATACCAGTTATCCAGATGAATAAAAGAAGTCCACCTCCTGCCAGCTCAGCTGGCTCCCACCCCTTTTATGCTCTCTCTCTCTCTCTCCATGGCTGGTTTCGTTCTTCAGTGCTATGGTTCGGTGTGTGATCTGGCTGTGGTCCTGCAAGTGCTCTTTTGTTGAAAGTTGTTCCCATTGTGATATTAAAGAGGGTGCAAACTTCATTAACTATGGCGTTCGGGAGTGAAGCCTCTGGGTGGGATTCAGGGATAAAGTCATCAGCGGGGAGCCCACCACTGCACAAATGGGACCATGAGAACAGAGACCAAGCCACTGATCACCACCTTCAGGCCTGGGTCCGGAGGAAAGCCACCTCTGGGAACTGTTCACCTGGGCACCTGTGTGGATATTCCTTAGGGGGTGAGAAGGGTATTGATTCCATTACTGGTTTATTTATTCTCTCTGGAAACTTAAACTGTTGCTTTCCCCAGTTTTGCCTTGGAGGAGCAACGCATCTGTGAGGTCACTTGCGTGTGTTTCTGCATTCATGTCTGTACCACATGCAAACGACTGTGAGGTGGAATTTCTGCATGGAGAGCACACGCGAATGCTTAATGTTGCAAAATCCGGTTTTGCCAGTTTATGAGTGAGCTCGAGTGTGTGCACTTACAAGCACTAACTTGGGACCTCAAACACGTGGACGAGCTCGGTGCTGGTAGGCGTCTGTGCTCAGTCCCGAATTCCACCCACTGTGCCTGACCACAGCTCCCCAGCTCACCCACTCCTCCGCACCAGCCTGCTGTCAGCACCCTGAGGCATTCGTTACCAATCACCAAGGCATCTGACCACATTTTGGTAAAATTATCGGTTGTTTTGTCAGTATCCATAAAATATATTGACATTTTTATCAGAATTCCTTTTAATCTACAAATCACTTTAGGGAGAATCAATATATACAGTTAATTGTTAGAAAGAAGTAATCTCTCTCTTTTTTGGTTATCTTTATTGTTACTGCTCTGAAGTTTTGTTTTTCTCCACATAGTCCTTGTATACTATTTGTTACATTCATCCATATGCTTCTCTTGTTCTGTTATACTCATTCAAGTTAATTTTTTTGTGTTTTTTTGTAAAATTGTATTCCAACTCTTTTGTTCCTGTATAGAAATGTAATTTACTTTAAGTAATGACCTTAAGCCCATCAGCTTTGCTAAACTTCCTCACTGATTCTGGACTCTGCACTTTGCTAAGTGTTCAGCCAGGTGTTAGCAGCTCCCAATATGAGTCTTTAGAAATTTTAACATTTTAAACTTAAGTTTTTACATTTTTATGTCATCTAATTCCTATAAGGTATAATGTTAAATAAAAGTGGTGAAATTTGGGATTTTCTAATTGATCTGGATTTTTAAATAGCTTTTAATTGCTTTTTGTCAGTAAACTATTTTACTGTAGAATTCTTTAAATGTTATTGGGAAGGTCTTGTTTTATTGTGTGTTGCTTTATAAATATGGTTATAGTGCTTTTATAATTCAACATTAAAGAAGGAAAGGTTTATTTCTTACAATTTTGGAGGTTTTAGTCCATAATTAGCTGACTCTAAGTGACAGAAGGCAAGGCGGGCCCATTCATAGCTGGCTGCAAATAGCAAAGCAGGAACCAGCACGAGACAGACACCTTCTTCTCATGGTGAGGTCTTATCCTGGCTCCACCCCTGGGTGGGTGCAGCACTCACACCACCAATTCGAGAACTAGACAGTGAGCCAATCACAAATGCTAGACTTGGTAGCATCCATAATTGCATAAGGCTTGGGTGACACTGAGGTAAACCATGACAGCACTGATTTGCTAAAAGCTTTTTATTAAAATGGATTTGTTATTTTATTTAAATCTCTGTTTCTCTTTTGAAAACTATATATTTTTTCTCCTTAACCTGTTAGTATATTAAATTCCATTTATAGATTTTTTAAATGTATTTTGCAATAAGTAAACTTACTTTGTCCAGAAATATTATCTTTTTTATATTATGAAACTTGGATTCCTAACACTTTATTTACTTTTTCAACTAATCTATGAGAATGTTTGTGCTGTAATTGTATTATACATTTCTTCTCTAGTTTGTATTAAACATAGAGCAGCCTCACATTGTAAGATGAGAAAATTTCTTTTTTCCTCCAATCTCATGTAGAAATTTATAAAATGTTGAAATTAACCAGTAGCCATTTGTTAGAAATCCCCAAAGATCTAAGACTCTATGAATATGTGTCTTTGTATTTTCTATTATAGATTCTACTACATGGATAATTGTAGGACTATAGATTTTCTATTCTTTTATTTTTCTATTTCTTCTTGAGTCAGTTCTTTAAATTGTATTTTCTAGGAATGGATCAATTTCATCTACCTGTTTATACATAAAACTTATTTATGATACCCTCTCTTTATATTTTTAAGGCCTGTACGCCTATCTTTGTTTTCATACTTAGTATTATTTACATGTAACTTCTCTTTTTCTTGAAAAACATTGTCAAAGATTTTAGTGTTTTTATAACATTAACTTTTTGCTTTTCAAATTTTCCCATACCATGTTTATTTCTCTTTTGGTACTGTGCACTCTCGTACTTGCTCTTTCCATGCATTTCATTTAATATCACTCTGTTCTGTTTATATGGATAATTATTTCTCCAGGAAATTGATCTGGTAGTTTATTTCCAGGAGAATTGTTGGTATGAATCTATATGGGTTTGTTTTGAGTTCACATTTATGATGACTCTGAGAATCCCTTTCTTTGAGGTTTGAGTATAGAAAGCATTCCTTTGATACAGATGTTTTAATGTGTTCCTGTCTGACATCTGAGCTGCTCCATTAAACTGAAATCCAGATTTTTCACTCTGAAAACCACAAAGAAGTGTAAAATTAGTCTCCTAAGCCAAATTTAGAACAGTTAGTAAATACAAGTTCAAAGGAAGGCTTTGCGTTTTTGTATCAAGAATCGACGCGAAAACCAATCCTTTTGCTTGTTGGCTACATCTAGGCATTTTTGCTTTAGTTTTTTCTTTCTGGGAGGAAAGCATCCCCTTCCTTGCTGCTCAGCTCTCTCCCAGGCTCCTGGCTTAGTCTCTGTGACTTCCTGTGGGGCAGGTGGCTGCCTGTGCTGCCCTAACTGCAGCTGTCACTCTCACTTTCCTGTGAGCTGCCCTCTAGAATGTCTTAAATCTGTCTTACTTCATCAGATGAGACATCGGGGATTCTTTTAGGATTTCCAATGTGACACATTGCCAGAGAAAGACACTGCAGCCGTGTGTTATAATGTCTAAGACTAGTCCCTCCCCCTTTCTTTCTCTCTCTTTTTTTCTGAGGCATTTTTGTTTTTCTGGGAAGCTTGTTCTTGATTCCTTGTCACACTGTATTTTTGCATACTCTGTATTTTGTATGTTGAGTGTGAAAATATTCATTATAATTTTGTGTTTATTTCTAACATTGACGTCCAAAGGATCTTTCATGTTGCCTCCCAGGATAGTTATCTTGCTGTTCGTTGTAGTCTTTCCTCTTTCACGCAACTAGATTCCTTAGCTATCTTGAGGTCTTTAGTTTGTTTTGCATATTTATGAATGCAAGACTAGATTAATCAACATAGTTGGCTTGAACTATCCTGCTTCTTTTGAAATATAAATCTTTCTTCAACATTGTCCTGTGCAAGAGGAAAGGAGATTTACTTTGCTCAAGGGAAACTACCTTAAAGGAGTCTGCACTTTGTGCTAAACATTTCCTAACAGGAAGTGCACTAATTTTCATTCATGGAGGCAGAGCTGTGCCCAGATGCCACCCTTTACCTCAGAAACCCTTCACCTTGGGTTTTGACTGCTTTGAGAATTGGTGGTGGGTGCTGTTGCATACACTGCACGGTTATGAAATATACAATTTTAAAGTCAATTCCTCTGCTGCTTATCAGTCTCCTGTCTCTGGTCCCACACCTCCCAATGTGAAGGCTGGAACCATTCTGTGATCTGCTTGGAAGAGCCCTCCCCTCTGTGCAAGAGTCTGCTTTTGAGTCTCTTCCAGTCTTCTCTATGGTTTCCATGCCTTTTTCCATTCTCAATGGTCATGATTTTCCTCTCCAGATTATTCATGCTCAGGATCCTGCCTCTGAAATTTGGGGGGGAATGGATAGGGTCAATATAAATGCTCAGCACACCAGAATGAGTGGAGTTCTTGATGACCTTGCAGAAAAGATCTGACATTTCCAGCAGCAAATATCTTCAGAACCTATTTTTTAAAAGAATAATTTTAAAGAGTTTTTAAAATAAACTTAAAACTAAAGTCTAAGGATACTATTGAAGATTAATTACCTAGAATAGTGATAATACATATAACTTTTGGAAAATAAAGTCCAGCATGAAATGTCATATACAGTACATAATTAACCAGAGGGAAAATCCATTCCTTAATTAGTGTTTTATCTATTTATTACCTTTTTGTTTTTATTGTATTTGTTGCCGGATTGTATGTGAAAAGCTGCTAAAAGGTTAGCCTCTATTGAGGTATACAATCAGAGGGTTAAGGTGACTTTTTACATTTTTTGTCATAATGAGTTTGGGCCTGCATTTCAGCTGAAGCTTCCATTTATAAAAAGGCGTATCAACCTTCCCTAACAGTTGCTCTTTACCTGGGAGATAGCACAGAATAATTAGGTAGCCTACTTTTGAATTCCAGCTCCACTGCTAGAAGAATGTACAGGCTCTCAGCTTCCTCATTTATAAAATAATGCAGCAGAATTCTTGGTTTCTTGGGAATTAGTTTCTTTACAATACAAATGGTAGAAATCATACGTAGCCAAAATTATCCTTAACCATTTCTTACATCTTTGTTCCGTACAGACGCCAGTTCTTTAGTAAATCCATTGGCTGGGGTGGTTCACTGTTTCTTCATTTGAACCACAGATTAATAAATTGATTAATGCTTAACGATACAATGGCATAAAAAACGGATCCTGCTTCAGTCGCGTTTTCCCACTGGGACACCATGCCCCACACTCACACAGCTTGAAGGGCGAGAGATGTAGAGGGCTCAGGTTTCCAGTGTGTTCAGCCCTGAGTTGCCTGGCTCCACTGAAAGAGTTGCAGGGTGTAAGAGCCAGGCTGGGGAAAGCCGCTCACACTACAGCAGCAGGCAGCGGAGCCAGCAGGGAGGACATGGGACAAGAATCCACCCTCCGAGGTCCCCTGTCATGAGGCCTCCAGCCAGGCGCTGGCCCCTGAGAGCACACACATCTCCTTGACTCGTGGGTGCAAGAACCGCAGATGTGTGTGACACTACCTCTGCATGCTGAAGGCTTCCAGGGGCTTCTTCCATCTACAGCATGACATGCGCCTCTGAAGCGCACACCTGCTGGAAAGGTAGCTCAGTGGCACAGTTCCTTCCCTATTTCAGAGAAGGCAAAAGAGAAGAATGAAAACAAAGAAAGAGCACCCTTATTACTCAGACATCGTTGTTAGGAGACGAGAAACGAAAATGAAATTAACCCAGGGCAAGTTGTGGCGTTTAAGTTTGCCACACTCTGTTATGCTCATTGCGTGGAGCAGGGCAGAAAGTTTTGCATTTTTATGTTGTTTCCTCCCTTCTCTCACTTTAACTTTATATTTGCTGAGTGAATATATTTGATTTTGAGTAAAAATGTGTATGATATGACTCCTGTCTTGTTGTGTTATGAAGATTAAAAAGATATGTGATGTGTTCAGCTTATAAATCAGCTTAGTAAATGCTGATATTTATTATTGGTACCAATATTTTCAACTGGTTACTGAAGTAGAATATTGAATGTACAGTTACTAATTCATGATTGTGCTCCTTTACCATAAAATGTTTCAGCATTTCATGAGTTTCCTAACACATAAATGCTCCAATTTCCATTTTATAGGTAATGTTGTATTGACAGCTAATAAAGGATATATATATATATATATATATATATATATATATATATTTCTAAAGAATCCATTTGAATCAGCATTCTTGAATCCTACTATGATAAATGGTTGGAGATGGTTGCTATTTTTGATTTGTTACTCAAAGCTGAGGTCCACCACTGAGACTAGAGCTAGCCCATCACCTGCATTTCCATCCTGGCCCTAACACTCACCGAGTTCATAGTGTTATCCAACTTCCTGTATTTCCATTAAGCATCTTTAAGCTTTCAATAATGAGATAATGCTAAGCTTTGTGAGATAACTGTGAGAAAGGTTGTACGGGTGTAAGGCAGAGCCTTGTGGCTGTTTTTATTATGTCATGATACTGATCACTCCCATTACCTCATTTAATTCCTGCTTAATCCTATGAGTCAGGCACTAATATGCTTCTTTGTTAGATAGGGAAGATGAGTTTCTGAGAGGTTGCAGACACTGCACAAAGGTTGAGAAATTAGAAAATTGTAGAGATGGGACTTTAGCCGAGTAATTGGGTCACAGCCACATGCGGGCTTCTCATGTGACATCTCACGAACATGTCAGTGTGCTTCTTCTGACCTGCAACGTGAAGCATGGCAGATTGCTTTGTGGGTGGGGAAAGCCAGCAGTACCCTGTCCATTTACATCAGGGAAGAGAAAAAAATACATGGTACTATGAGAGTATTACCTCAAATGTAAAGGGGCTTTATTCATGTAAGAAATTATTTTTAGTGGGACAGGCTGCTGAGGACAAAGCACTGCCTAGAAGTATTGGTGGGGAATTAGTTTCGATTCGGTTTAGCTTAATAGCAAAATTAGGGCTGGGTATGGTGGCACATCCTATAATCCCAGCACTTGGGAGGCTGAAGCAGTAGGATTGCTGTGAGTTTCAGACCAGCCTGGACTACACTCCAATACCCTGTATTAAAACAAACAAATAAACAACAACAACAACAACAAAAAAAAAAAACAGCAAAACTACTGCATAGTTAAAAGCATTTGTTTTCTTTTTAGGAAAGTTGAGTTTAGATGATCGTGCCTCTAAAGCTCTCAGAAAGATCTTGGTGGCTTCCACTTCCCTGGAACCTTCAAGAACCTCAGCAACTTACCTGGCCTCCAATAAGCACCTGAGGGATATTACTCTGCATAATCAGGAGAGGGGAAAGGGGACTGGACCCAGGGTCTTCACACTGAGCTACACCCCCAGCCCGCCTCCTTTTTTTTTTTTTTTAATTTTGAGAAAGCATAATTATAGTCACTAAATGACCCAGTCTGGACTTACATTGGGAGTCCTCCTGCCTCAGCCTCCCAGAGTTTGGAAATTACATACATGCACCACCACAGGCAGTTTTTTATTTCTTGTTTCCCTGATACTTTCCTTTAAGGACAACATTTCACGCCTGTGGTACTTGACTTCTGCCTAACTGCTCCGAGCATGAAGAACTTCTTTACCCTTCTTAGTGACTCACTGCCTTTTAGAACAAGTGGGAAGTCCTCCTTCACCGAATAATCTAGAACTACTCAGCACGAGCACTTGTTCTTCCCAGTTCTTTTCTTGTAGCCACACACATTTTGCATTCAGAACATCTTCCAGGACTGAATGCTGCCTAACAAATAGCCTAAAACCTCAGTGGTGCAAAGCATTTGTATTTTGCATGTTACTTTGTGGGTGAGGGATCCGAGGACAGTGGAAGGGGGCCACCACTTGCTCTCCTGGCATCTTCAGAGGATGGAGCTGTCCTGGAGGTGGATTATTCTGGAGGTTGCATGGTGCCATCTTTCTCATGCTAGGTGTGTTATCCGGACTGAATTGATTGACAGCCTACAGGTACATACAGTCTCTCACATCTGGGCTTGAGGGTCCAGGTGATTTCTCCTGTGAAGAGCAGATCTAGGGCCAAGCTTCCCAACAACAAAAGCTGCTTGGCCTCCTCTGACCAGCATGTGGCTGCTGTGCAGAGGACTCTGGCTCACAGCCTTCTCCAAGGAGGAGAGAAGGGACACAGATCGTGCTTTGAATGAGAAGAGGAAGATCAAAAACTGTGTGTCGGGGACACTGTTCAATACTGCTACGCGTAACTCATCAGTAGGCCTGTGCTCAGGGCCTCACTGGACAGAGCTGAAGAGACCACCCCTGGCAGGGAGGTTTACAAGGCTCTGCAACTGGATTGATGTCTGAGCCATGATCTGGGGGCCCAGAGGTGCCACATACCAGCTGACAACTCCAGATAAGTCAGCCCTTCTTGGGGATACTCCAGATGGGTGTAGCCATAAATCTCACCAGCTGAGAAATGCAATCTTCACAGTTCGTATGCATTGTTCTCCAGATAGATAGTGCTCAAAAACTGACTCAAGATTCCATAGTCTGAAGATTACTCTCAACAAGAAAGTAAAGAGAAATAGAGACACAGATTCACTTTCTTTCCTGCTTCTGCGTGACCTCTCTACTTGCTGAGCGCAGGCAGGCACAGTGTGTTCAGTGGCTCTGGACACAGAATACAGGCTGGAGTGGGAAGTTAGCTCAGATTTCATTGTCCAGACATTAGCAATCCTGGAGCTTAGAGCTAGGAACATTTCTGTCTCCAAATATGAAACTCGTCTTTATCATTGCTGCATGATGAAAGTGACCAACAGTTGTGATCCAGGCTCTCACTTCTCCTTGGGTTCCTCGCAGTGCAGTCAACTGCACTATGACACACGTCTGTCTTGTGTTGTTAGTTTAAAGCTGGAACCTGGAAAGAATTAGGTTGGGTTAAATGACAAGAAGTTATTTTAATATCAGCTATATACGATGGATGCCTTATAAATATCATAGATTTATATCCTGCCCATTAGAAAGTTGGCAGGAGAATGTATGTAAAAGATATTTTATAGTAAAAGTGAGCATAAAATATACCAGATATAAAGCACTGATAGTAATAGGAAATAAGATTAGAAAAAGATGATGAAAGAATTTAACAACAGAATGGCTCCTGATTGCCTATAAAACTATCGGTAAACGCTTGTACCTTGCACTTAAATTACTTTGAAAATGTGATCTCTCTTCATGGAGTTATGTCTTGACTTTTCTATGGAAATTCATATTACCCGTGTTAATGCATTTAGTTGTACAGACTTACAGGTTTCCCTGTGGCACGTCCACGCATGCCTGTACCTGCTTCAAGGATGACCCTCTCGCTCCTTCCCTTTCCAGCTCTCTCTCTCTCTCCTCCCCCAGCCCCCTTCCCATGCCCTGTTAATCCACTTCCCTCTCTCTTTTCACCCACAGATGTCAGAAAACACACAACATTCTTCTTTCTGTGTCTGGATTATTTCACTTCACATATCTTCTAGTTACACCCATTTTATGAGAATATTTTGTTCCAGTCAAAATGATCAAAAATATAGTCTATCTACACTCTATTCTCTACATACCCAAACCCCAATCACGAAGTTCTGCCAATACCATTTTTTTCTTCTTTCTTTTTTGCAGTACTTGGGACAGAACCCACAACTTCATGCTTGTGGTTGGATAAATAGCATCACCACTGTGCTACGCTCCCAACTCCTTTTAGGCTTTATTTTGAGATAGCCTCTAGCTAAGTCGCCCAGCCTGGACTACAACTTGCAATCCTCTTGCCTCAGCCTCCAAAAGGGTGATCCTCCTGCTTCAAATGAAACATTTCTCCTCTTTCTGAAAGCCATGACACCTGTTTGGTAAGATGCACCTTATTTGTTAGCTACTTTTGTAGGATTTTTTGGTAAGGACCATTGCTGCTCAGCTTGATCTGGTTATTGACATCTGATTTGTTTGTTTAGAGATGATGTTGTAAGACTTCTGTGTGACTGTCTTCATCATTAACCAATAATTTAATTGTGCTGAGACCTTTGCCTTTCTCAACTTTGCCATATGAAAGATACTTTAGGGGCTGGGGATTTAGCTCAGCAGCATAAGCACCTGCCTTGCAAGCAGGCAGTCGTGAGTTCGATCCCTGGTACTGATAAAATAAATAAATAAATAAATAAATAAATAAAGATACTTTAAGACTCTGAAAGTATGTTTGAGTAGCTTAGCAATGCCTATAGAAAAAAACCTGGCAGCAGTTAGGGTACTTAGACGCTCTGCAGAAGGGTTATGTGATCACAGATAGAAGGTGATAGGACACTTGGCACTCACAGCAGACTTGCCGCTGGAAGGTGCAGTCCCAGAACGTTCTAGCTCCCTTCCTGGATCCTCCCTTGGCTTGCCCCGCTCCTGCCCACCAGGCCGAGTAGCTGTCCTTCTCCATGTGCCTCTCCCATGCAGTCCTGTTCCAGAGCCAACCTACCACAGACTGAAACCTCTGCAAACTATGATCTGAAATAAACCTTGCTTCCCTGAAAGAGTGAGCATCTGGTTCTGTGTCCAAGGACTGGAGAGGGAACTGAGAGAGTAGTGACAGTGTAATGGCCCTAGAATAAGGTGAAAGATAAAAATATCTTTTTCTAAGAGACCTTCATCAAATAACCACATAGCTGGGTCTGTAGCTATAAAAAAAGAGTAAGAAGGCAGTGTTTCAGGAAGCTTCACTTTGTGATGGTGTAGGGACGGAACATGTACAGTGAAAAGAAATGAAAGAAATTGTAGGAAACATAATATAAGCATATAGAGTACTAACAAAATCACTATATCCATCAGAGGAATTGTTTTTAAAGATTTCTCTATGCTAGGACAGCACTGGGCAGTGGTAATACCAGGCTCCAGGATGATTCTCCCGTTACCCTTGGCTGCTGGCATTTATGGCCTTTTGTAGTTCCCTCCTCGGGGCCCATCTATTCTGTGTGATCTGAGGTTCAAGGGAAGTGATGACGTGAGGACTTAGATTCCAAGTCATGAACAGAATCACGACTTCCTGCCAGAACCAGAGTAGTTTTTGCAGCCTCCAGGTCCCTCTCCTCAGGAAGCCACTCCACAAGTCATGAGGACTCTCAAGGGGCCCACGGCAGAGACCCATGTGTCGAGGGCCCGTGACTTTCCATGTGAGCAGGCACTAGCTTGACAGCCTGAGCCGTGTCGGAGGCCTCCAGGCCCAAGGGAGGTCTCCAATTCCCCAATCCCAGCTGATGTCTTCTCTGTGTTGGATGCTCAGGGCCAGGGATGCCTAGCTAAGCTGCTAATGATTTCTGAACTCTTTTCATCAAAAGCCACAAAACCTCAGGCAGCGAATCAAAGAGGGAAAATAGGGAGGCTGCTGATATTCTTTCTTATAGCACAGTCTTTCCCAGAAATTCTGAGATCCTGTAAGGCAAAGTTTTGTGGCCATCCTCTCTTCACAGAGAGGAATGTGGGACAATAGGCAGGTTATTTCCAGGGAGTAGCAGCCCTGATACTGAGCATGAAAATGGTTAAACAGGACAAAAGAAAGACCTCAAACAGATCCACTGGGCAGAGTACTGATGTGCATATAAAAGAATTCCCATCTGGACACCAGAGCGCTTAAGTTCTGAGGAAAACTCCAGGGCCCTGGCCAGACAGTGTCTGTCATGCAAAAGGCCTCCGTGATGGAAGGAAGAGAAAGGCCATCAAAAACTAATGAGACTGTCAAGTTTCAGCTAGAATTAGATGAAAGTCAGCTTGACTTGCAGGGGACAGTTAGAAGATGGAGACCTAGTTAGAAGATGGAGACCTGGAGCAGAGCTGGAAGAATTGGATATTTAAGATAGATTTCAAAATCTCCTCTTATTCGCCTCACCTTCTCTAGTATATTTAAGGACAATAACTTCAAAGTACCCGGCCACCTGGAATAGCCGGCATCATCCTTTGGAGAAGGACTATGTCAAAAAGCGCCTTGGGCCTCCCATTCCAAAAGGCTAAATTTACTTGAACCTCACATCACTGAAAAACTGGTGCCTCCACAGGGCTTAATTGTGGGAGATTATTTCAGACAGGAACAACCCGGGGAGAGAGAGAGAGAGAGAGAGAGAGAGAGAGAGAGAGAGAGAGAGAAAATCTGAGCTGAGTATTACTTTTGCTTTCTAAGCGTGTCTGAAAATGTTTCTGGTCAAAAAATCTGGTGTAAGTTATATTGTCATTTATAAAACTTTAATTTAGAAAACACGTGCATATTCAATTTACTATTTCCAAAATACCCAGTGAGCACCCAATTTCTCACGTAGGACTAATTGTGTGTGTGTGTGCGTGTGCATGTGCATGTGTGTGTGTGTGACAACATAAATAATCCAAATAGAGACCTTACTAAAAGCATGCTAATTGGACAAGTTTATTCATTTGTGATTTATTCAGAGAAAATGCAGTTGAGGCCTCGCTCTGGTTGCTCCTTGAACCTTAAATACTGCTAAACAATGTTGGAAGTTCATTTGTTAACGTCCTTTTTGGACCACTGCAGGACGTCTTTTTTCTAGCTTTTATTGTCTTCTACCTGGATATGGTAACAGCTTCTAAATTTAACCTCCTGATCTGGTCTCTGCTTTTCTTAGATCTGTCTCCCGAAGCTCCAGTAGGGTAATCATTGTAAAATTTGGATCTGATTATAATATTCATTTTTCTATGAATATCTTCCTTGATTCCATATCACTGACACTATCAATACAAACGTAGCAGCCTTTACAGTCTTTTCCCAGGCAAGGTCACCAGATGCATCTTCCTGTACCCACAAGCAAATCAATTCTCTCTTTTACCTTTTCTTCCAGATAGTTAAAAAGACTCTTCCCATCCTTAGAGTATCCTTTATTCTACAATATTAAATTCTTAATTTCAGATCTTGAAGAGAAAGGAAAAAACAAACAAACAAAACAAAACAAAACAAAACAACAACAAAAAAACTGAATGCATCTTATACTTTTTATGCCCTGATTCAGAATAACAGAGTCTTCCGGTCTGAGAAGTGGCAGCAACCCTTTTGCCAATTAAGAGGGAGTAGCTTGGGAAAGGCATCTCTCATACTAGGAGTTCATCCATTCTCTTCCTATCTTCTGCATTTGTCAAAATTCTAAGTCCAAACCTAGAAACTTCCAAGGTCCAAACAGGAGGAAAGCCCCTAATGCGTGAACTTGCAGGCATGGCCGGGGGTGGGGTGGGGAGCCTTGCTAATGCTGGGTCTAGAGATGTTTGAATTTTCCATAGTTCAAGACATCAAGGCCCCCGAGAGTAAATACAGAGAATTCTAAATGGACCTGCATAGGGTTAGATCCGTCTTCAGAAACAGACCATCCAGTTCCAATCAGGAAATTTGAGCAACATGAAAAACACAGGAAAGAGAAATGAGCAAGTTCCCCAAAGGAAATGCAAGTTTTGTCTGGGAAGAACTGACTTTTTTCAAGTATAGAAAATAAACGAAAATAAAGCAATTAAATATCTGAGACTGAGGGAGAAAATGTTAGTCTAAGATAATAGTAAATACACTACTGTGTTACCCTTAAAGCTAAGAAGAGGTGGATGCCTTTGCAAAGAGTCTATTGTAGAATATTAGAGAGTATTTCCATAGCCTTAGGAAAATTCAATATAACAAGCGAGAAAAAAGAGCAAAATAAACTGTTAAAATAGAGAACAAATAAGGAAGAAATTAACAATGAAAGAACTTAATCCAACCCCACACTGAAATGAATAATTGCATGTAATATTAGAAAGAATAGAATTAGTTATCTGCAGAAAAAAATTATGTTACTCTAGAGATTATATTAAACACCAGAAACTATGACTAGAAGGTACCATATTTAAGAAGAATGAGGGATTATTATGTGTCAGTCTTTGTATAACATTTATATATTGGTCTAATTTGCATGTATTGTCTCCCCTTAATTCCAATAGTGATAACTCTGTGAGACAGGCACTATTATTTTCCTGAATTTGCAGATGAGAAAATTACTATTCAAAGGTAAACTTGCCCAAGCTTACACAGATGGCAAGTAGCACTGTTGACATTAGCTTACGGAAGCTGTCATTAACTATTCTTCTAAAAAAGAAATCTGTCATAAAACTATATTTGAATGACAAATGACAAACTGAGAAAAAGATATATCTAAGAAATATGCCAACCAAAGTCGGATAATTAGCTGTCAAAACTATAAAAGGAGAACACGAACAACCTGAACACCTTAATGAAGAATGTGGTCTGAGGATATTTATTGGCAAATTATCAAACTTTTAGCAAAGAGAAATATTCAAAACAAAACAGTGAAAGGCAACAAAAATTATTTTAGCATTTTTAAATCAACAAAATGGCCAAGAATGGTGATATGGAGCATCCCTGAGATGGGGAGTCAGGACATTTGCATTTACTGATAGCAGAAATAAAAAATGGCCCTAAACTGGGTGGAGATTAATTAGCAGTGTGAATGAAAAGCCTAAAAAGCCATCTGACTTTTAACTCAGAACATGTGGGATCCACAGTTTCCAGCCAGCGATTTAACAGGTGCAGACTTGAGCTATGAATTGCAACTTATGTTTAGCATAGCATTGTCTATGATAGAGGACAATGGGGCCTCTGAAATAATTCAAGAACGCATGTTAGGTAAATCATTGAACATGTGTAGTTCTTCAAAAGAGTCATTCCTGGATGTGAAAAATGATAGGTAGCACCTGTATCTTTAGGTACAAATAATGCTTTAATCTTATTAGAGATTTATAGAAGAGCACATATTCTATGACATATATTCCATTTTGCTCATTTGTGTTTTGTATTCTTTCCATAAAGTATTTTTATTATTTATGGTAGAGTAAATGGAAGCCTCTCAATGAAGAGAGTTACTTTGTTTCCCTCACTTGAAAGAAATAAAGCTTCTTTTCCCAAAAAGAACAATGCTTTTCTGGCTGGAGAAGAGTACTGAGCATTAATTATGCCTGTCTTCTTGCTGTGGACATTGAGGAAAGGTGGACCAGCTAGCAGGAACAGAAAACTCTCACAGATACTGTTCCTGCTGGAGTCACCTCCTGAGGCTGATGAGGAGGAGTCCTGGAGCCCCTTTCTGTGCCCTCTTCTGCTGCCTGCATCTTGCATGAGTCTTGGTCAACAGCCAGGTGATGGGGGAACCTGGAGACCTGTGGTGGCGGCAATGAGAACAAGATCTGATGAGAAAGAGGCCCTGGTACAACATGGGGAAGTCACAAACCAAAGACCCTCGTCATCGTGAAGGCACTTGGCTGAGAAGTTCAAGGTTAACAGTGACCCACAGTTGCAGAGCTAGTGGACATGGACAGCTCCATTCTGGTTTCGTGACACAACCTTACTTACCTTGTTGTACAGTTTTTAATCATGCTCTGTCTCCTTCACACATGTCCTGCTTTAAATAACCAGTCATCTCACCACTCTAGCTAGAAGATGTTCACTCTTTCTCAGATTCTGTTTTGTTGTTCTCTAGTTGCTTTTCCCCCAATTGATAAGAGTAATGCCAGGGATGGTTCTACTCACCCTGTCTGTGCATACGGAGGCTAATCATGAAATTTAGCCCCTTGGAGCAGCCAATTCCACAAGTGCAGGAGCAAATCTACAGAAAAAGAGGCTTCTGTGATTTATGATAATCCTCATAATTTGCTACTAGAACTCTAAAGTGTTTATGAATATTTATTTAAATATTTGAAGCATAAGACTTAAATTTTAAAATATAAGTAAACCATAAAACAGCTAATAGCAATGCTTGTTTTCTCTTGGGGGAGTTGCAGAAGGACAACTTATTCACAGTTACAACAAAAGTACCCAATGTAAAGGAAACAATTTAATAAGGCGTGGAGAAGAGCCCTTCAGATCTTTCTGTGATTCAGAAAACAAACAAACAAAAAAGATTTCATCCATAAATACTTTCTTCCTATAGTCAATGCAGTCCTGAGCATGGATAACAATGCTGGGAGCATCATGACACCAGACTTCAAATTATATTACAAATCTACAGTAAAAAAAAGTTGTATTTCCACTAAAACACACCTATCGACTGGTAGAATATAATAGAAAATATAGAATCAAACGAATATGTCTGCAACTATCAGATTTTTGACATAGGGACGAAAAATGTACATTGGAACAGAGTCAGTCTTTTTAAAAATAGTGCAAGGAAAACTGGATATGTGCATACAGAAGATCTAATTTCACTAGGTGCTAAATCAGATCCAAACAGAGCAAGACCTAGATACAAAACAGATGCTTAGATGGTAACATCCAGGCAACACTTGAAGAGACAGACACAGGCAAAGACTTCTTAAACTAGACTCCAACAGCTCACAGAATACTAACAAGAGGCAACAAGTGGGCTTGGGGCAGAAGAAGAAAGAAGAGGAGGAAGAGGAGGACGAGGAGGATGAGGAGGAGGAAAAGGAGAAGTAGGAAAAAGAGAAAGAGAAGAGACGGAGGAGAAGAAGAAAACACAAACCCTTTTATACAGCAAAGGAAACAACAAAGTGAAGAGATGATCTACAGAGAAAGTAGAAATCTTTGCTAGGTGTTTTTCTGTCTGATGATTAATATCTACAATATATAAAGAGCTTACAAAAGCAAATGACTCAACCATAAAATGGTTAGATGACGCTAATGGATGCTTCTCGAAAGAAGGAATACAGATGGCCAGTAACTGTGTGCTAGAATGTTCAACATCACTAGCCATTAGTGAAGTAGGATCACAAATACACTGACAGCCCACCTCACTGTCATCCAGAGCACAGGAAATGGACATGCTGGTGAGGACATGAGGGGAAAGGGCCCTTCTATGTGCTGGCGGGAGTGTATCAGCGTGGAGGTCCCTCAACAAAACAAACATAGGAATGTCATTTGATTCATTTATACTACTTCCTGGTACAGCCGGGAAAAAGGAAACACAGCACATTACAGAGATGTATGGACATATTCTCACCCAGGGTGGGACAGTTCACAATAACTGTGCTGTAGAAACAGCATGCAGTAAATAACACCACAGCACGTAAAAGACTGGTAGATATCATTCAGTGATAAAGAAGAAGGAACTCTAGGAAAACAGACAGAATTGGGACTCATCACGTCAAATGAAATAAGCCAGACTCAGAAAGTTAAATATCCCATGTTTTCTCTTATATGAGAATCCTAAAATATAAATACATAAATACACACAGGAAAAGAGAGACACAGGAGACTAGAGGACTGACTCTCGGAAGTTAGGAAAGAAATCAAGGGGAGGGAGATGAAAGTGGGTTAAAAGGACTGAAATAACTAAATATGTTATGTACATACACCAATTCCCGAATCAGACGTCTGTATCCTCTATGACAGACAGGGTCTAATGAAAAAGAAATACTCTGTACCTGAAAAAAAATCAATATTTAAAATCCATTTACTGCAGCATTATTTGTAACTTGAAACTGACCTCAAGTTTTAGTGACCGACAGGATTCTAAAATTTTGTTCAGAGAAAGATTCTAAAAATGCTTGAAAAAAGAGAAATAATTGAGAGGAATGATGGAGGTGGTTTATACCACCAGAGTTTAAAATATTCCAGTTCGTTCTAAACATGAAGCGAGGTGCGTTAGGTAGAGAAGTCAGGTGGGAGGCGCAATGTGCGATCGGTCACGTGTGGGAGTGTGGTCAGCGGGTGCCGTGGGAGGTGCAGGGCTTACCGGGTGTAAATTACACATGTGTATGAGTTTGCCCACGCTGCTATAACAAAACAGATGGGGAATGTATTCTTCATATTTCTGGAGCTCAGCAGGCAAAATCCAGGGCTGACCATTGTGGTTTCTGGTGTCCTCAGCCTTCTAGCCTCCCTGGTGACCATTTCTCCCTGTGTCCTCTTATGGTGACAGGATCCCAGTAATTGAGCTCAGGAGCTTGTGCTTGCCAGGCAGGCGCTGTGCCACTGAGCTAGATCCCTGGGCCCCTCTTTTGTCTTCATCCTGGAGCGTATTCCTGACCAAGGGCCCCTCCTTCACCAGATTCTTACCATCTTCCACCAGCCCTGTCCCTGGCAGACACAGCAGCGATCTCATTCAGATTCGTGAATTTGGGAAGATCGGAAAGTTTTCACACAACAGAGAGGTAAAGAAAGCCATCCTGGAGTCGTGGAGGAATGCGGGGCTGTTTCTCTCAACACATAGTCCAGATGCTCTGCTTCACTGGGAGGAAGACGCAGGAAGAAAAGCTTCACAGTAGTCAATTAATGAAGAAGAAGACGGGTGGCTGTTGAATGCTCATTACTAGTCATAGACTTTCAGTTTTCTTGCAGTTTCCACTCCTTTCTTTATTAGATTTGAGCTTTCCAATTGAACAGAACATTTAGGGATTAGATTTTCTATGAATTACACAATGAATTCATCTAACCACTTTAGAGAATGCCCAACACATAGCATGAACTCAGGAGGTGAGAGGTATGTATGTTTCTTTTGTATTAAAAAAAACTTGATTTTTTTTAAAGATTTAAATTTTTATCCAAATATATAAGGACCATTTTGGCTAAAGTTGTACTAATATTTTGGTTCATATGTTTAAAATTAATTGAAATTAAAAATATCTTGGTGAAGCTGATTAATGCTTTGCTTTTAAATCCTCAGTCGTATAATTTAAGTTTGAATCATTTGTACTTAAATTCTACATGGCAATGTATAGGACATAAGACTAATACTTTAATATTTTAAGTTCGAGTTTGCAAAGTTAAAAATTCATGAAGTCTTCAAAGAACTGAAATATTACAGACATTTCTAGGAAAAATATTATACAATGGTCTTCTAGGAACAGCATGAAGAGAGAAGAAAAGAATATTGATTATTCTTAAAGGAGAGCAATGCTCTTCTTTTGAGATTATTAAATTCACTTGAATTTTTAAATAGAGTTCACATTAGGATAGTTTCATTTTGTTAACAGATGAATGCCAAAGAGAAAGGAATAAGCTAGCAAAAGAAGTGTCTGCGTTAATTGGATGTTAAAAGCTGGCCAGAAAAATAAAATTAGTCTGCAGTCTTGTGAGACGACAGCAAGCAAAAGCAAAATAGTGATTATTGTAGTAATGTTCATTTAATTGCAGAGAAGGTCCGGTTTTTTCCTTCAGACTTGATACAGTGGTGTGGGCCTTGGCTCTGCCCATCCGTGCTGCACTGTTTAAATTGTGTCCTTTGCAACTGATTTCCATTTTCCATTTTGCTTCTATGTGAAGAAGTCTTTCCTGCCCCATGTCCAGTGGGAGAGGAGATCATATGTGTCAGGAAAGATTGGCTTAGGTTTGAAGGTCTGATGGACAGCAAGGCCATTGAAACTGTCCTGACACATAAATACTGGCTTTGGAGATGACACTGGAGCCATGTAAAAGAGTGAATCACCAGTGTATAGTGATCTCTTTCCTCTTCACCATTCTCTCGCTTCCCTTTACAATTTGGTTTTGAACTTGGTTGTACCCATGGCACGGCTAGTGAAAAATAAGCACCCATGACATTTGCCACACCGAAGCGAGAGCCTTCGATGGGGCTTCACAGTTTGGCTCTGTGCTCTTTGCTTCCTGCCCTCTGTTATGGTGGACAGTGTTCCCCCATAGTGGATGTTCCCTCTCCCAAGACACATGGAAACCGACTGATGCCAGCTGTGCCTAAGATATGACTGAGAGCTACAATGAACTCATTGCATGAGTAAGAAATCAAGACTCATGAAAGAGAAATTGACATTTTGTTATAATGAATAATAGACTGGAGTGATTAATTACTATAAAATAGTGGTGGGCAGGCAGTGGTATGTGCTTCAAATTATTGAAAGCTCTAAAAGGCTCACCGTCCCTGCTGTGGAATGACTGTGCAATAAAGTCAGTGATGTCAGAGATGTCACGATGCCGAAAAAGAATTTTAAAACACAGGATTTCAATAGGAGGTCAAGTGCAAGTCGGCTAATACAGGAGGCAGGAAAATAAGGATGTGTTTATTGATACAATTTTGGTAGAATGACTGCCAGCAAATATGAAAATGCATCTGGGGGCTGGGGATTTAGCTCAGCGGCATAAGTGCCTGCCTTGCAAGCAGGCAGTCATGAGTTCGATCCCTGGTACCGATAAAAATGAAAAAGGCCAAAAAAAAAAAAAAAAAATGCATCTGATAAACTTGTAACTCTGGACTAAGAGATATTCACAGAGATTTATAGAATGAGTTGGTTGTTATCAGGTAAGTTTGATTAGATATTACAACAAAGAATGAGCTGGGAAAAGACTTAGCCCATTTCCAAGGATTGAGAAACAGAAAAGAGATGATTCCAGTATTTTGGGAGGACCAGATTAAAAGACCCATCAAGGGTGTGGCCATCTTGATCTTTGTAATGACCTCTGGTTAGACTAAGATGGATCCAGAAAAAAGGCCTCAGAAAAGATGTGTCCTGCAAACCACCACATAGGTAAGCTGGAACTTCCCGGTAATCTGAAATTACTCCAATAAGTTTACCCATTTTAATGCATCCTATTTAATTCTATGTATATGTAATAGTATAATTTCCACATTAGTGCAAAACAGCAATAAGAGTTTTCACAGCGAGCTTTCAGTATCAGTTGTGTGCCTCACACTTACATCCCTTCTTAGTTTAAACTCATCATATTGCGGATGCCCAGTGGCCCTAAGCGATGAGTGGTCACTATATCAGCACAAATCTAGACATGCCAGAACAAGAATTATTGGTGTGGTTCCCAAAAAAAGAGATGAATACAACCAAGTGGGCATGACCCTAAGGAAGAGTTTGAGAATGACCTGAAGGAGGTGGTGACTTCTGAGCCCTCAGAATTTCTACAGTGAGGAAACAGTCCGCAAACTACAATAAATGAATTCTCCTTAGATATTGGAGTTGCTCGTTGCCATAGCAAAAGCTAACGCAAAGAATATTAAAAATATTTTAAAAAATTTTTTTAATAAGATAGTTTTATAACTACTAACCCACATATAGCTGTCATGTCTCGCTTGGTTTCTGTGGTATGCATTGAAAAGTGGAATCCTTACCATGGTGGAGTGGAAAGAGTCCGAGCTGTCACCAGGAAGAGCTGAACTTGAATCCTGATTTTGCCACTCTTTGAATATGTGAATCTTACACCAATACACTAGCATGTTACTCCAATGACTTCTTTGTATCAACAAGGATGTGGCCTCCTGCACTGTCTCTAGACTTATACTTGTGATTCTTCCTGGCCAGTGGACAATGGAATACCATATACAACAGAAATAGCGCATTAACCCTGCAAAACTTGCTCTCTGGAAATGTGTCCATTCTGTCTCCCCTGGACATATGAGACTCAATCAATGGTCATGCCCAAAACCAACATGGCACTGAAGATGTCTGAGGCCATTCAGGCAAAACAAGTGCCCTGAATAACTGCAACCAGCATGGTGACCTCAGCAAAGACCAACACAAGTCCACCCCAACTGTATATACTCCAAACTGCCAACCCAGGAATCTGCGAGCAAGTGAAGTGACTGTGATCTTAAGCCACTGACGTTTGGGGTAAATGTTTGTTACACAGTGATTAACTGACAGCTACACCTGATCTTAGGAAAGTCCCTAATCCTTGCTTAGCCTCAATATCCATGAGACAAGGCTGATAATGTTTACTCTAGTGTTGTAAGGCCAGGCAGTATTAACAAAGAACAGTAAGTTCTTTCTCTCTTTAAGTCTTCATTCTAACTCCCTTCTTCCTTCCTACTTTCCCTTCTTCTGCTTTTCCTTCTCATTCTTCTCCTTATAGAATTCTAAGATCAGCATCATAGGACTCAAAGGGAGTTGGCCAAGAAGGATGCTTTGGAAGGCTCATCATTTGGATTAGTGAATCTAAGAATTTAGAAAAAATTAGCCACATTATATTATGGACACATTTGATAGATATCTCTTACATCATAGTGTAGGGTGTGGTATATATCTATCTCTAATTTTTGTCCCTATTCTACCAAAATAATCTCCTTTAGTTGGTATTTTTCAGCAGTCGAACGATATCTATGTGCTTTTGTGTCCAGTCTTGTTTCTATGCCAGAAAAAATTAATCTTTGGCAGAGTTGGTAGACAAACTAGACATTCTTTACTCATCCAATTTAGTCAAAACTTGTAATCAGTGAATAAGAATCATTTGCCTGAAAAGAAAAAAATATTGGGGCCTGGGAATGAATGACTCACACAGCAGTTTTATGATTTTACTCTGTGCTTTATGAAGCAATTTCATAATCATATGTAATTATTTTAAATATTTTAATAAGGATTCATAATTATCCAAAACAGTTTCTAGAAAGATTTGCTGAATATGTAGTGTATGTGTGATGAGTCATTTGTCATCTGAAAGCGTGTGAAGAAACCCTTATTCCTAAAAATAGGGCCCCTGTAGAGTTGATAGCGGCTGTAATTTTTCACTTGAGATGTTTCCTTTTTATATCTCTGACTCCACTTTCGGTAAATCATGACACATAACTATATAAAACATCACATCACCCTATAGTAGGCAGCAGTGATGCCAATTGTATCACATCACACACAGTATGTTATGCACCAGAAATGAAGCTAGCTGGAGAGTTTAGGGGTGAGGAAAATTAAACATTTAGGTTTCCTTCCTGATGGGGTTTTTGGCACGATAAAAGAGAGACTATAAAATAAAGTAGCCTTTATTCCAAGGACGCGAAGAGAACTCCATGACCGCCAGGGCCTGGTTTTCTCTGCCGGAAATGTGGGGCATGGGATATACATAAAATTTCCGACTGGGGTGATGCTTAGGGCAGGCATTGCTGATGCCTGAGCAGCTGATTGGAATTTTCTTCGTGTGCAAACAAGATCTGGGAGAGCAGGAAGTAGTAGGCATTCCCATTTTGGTCTTCTGTCTCATTAGACCACTGCCATAATTTCTGTTGAGGCAAGAACCTTTCATTTCTGTTTTTCTATTGTTAGGAAAAGGGCTATGTCTCTTTCTTACTATTTCTTGGTGAAAGGGGATGCTGTATTGGGCTTTAGGAAAGTTGACAGGATGATGGCTGATGCCCATGCAGAAGCTGGTACCAGACGTTTCAGCCAGGACAACTTTATCATTGGTGAATACCTGCATGTTAGACTGGAAAACAAAGAGACAAGGTGCTATGAGAAGGCAGGCCACTATCACATTTAAGGACCCAGGGGAGGTAGAAGGAAAGGTGCCTTTGATTTAAATATGCCATTTCATCAGGACCATGGTGAGGTAGAATTCTGAAAACTAAGTGTGGTGTTAGGAAGGGTGAAGTTATGAGAGGTGATTATTTTTTCATCTGAAAACATAACAGTTAAAAGTGTAGATAGGTAGGGCTTGTCTCTGGTCCAGGAGTTGAGTTGGACAGCATTAGAAGGGTAGAGAGGGCTATGGCTGTGTCACTATAGGGGAGATAAGAGCCTAGGTCCACAGGGATCTCGAGTTTGACTAAACAGTTGAGGGTAGAGAGAACTAAGACAGTTGTTACATAGAATAACATGAAGACAACCTTACACATGATGTGGGAGTCTTTAGGAAAGATTGTTGAGTCCTGCTGTAAAACATAATTAATTAATAAAATATAAGGAATTAGGAATCAAACTGGATAACAAAACTTGGCTTGGCCTGAGAGTTTGGCCATGAGGCCTTGTTGAGATGGAGTTGAGTGGGCAATAGGAAAGTTAGATTTAGGGCTGGGAGGGCACTGCTTGAGTGATGTTGAACCAGCATGGCAGTCTAGCAACTTTGACCATTGTTGGGATTTCCAAGAAGACCAGGCAGGGGACACTCCACCTTGGTTGTAGTCCTTTTGAGTGATCTGAGAAATAAAGGTTGGACCATTGTCTGACTGAATACTCTGAGGTAGACCAAACCTTGGGATGATTTCCTGTAACAGGACTTTAGTACCTACATCAGTGGTCTCCCTGGTTGTGGGAAAGGCTTTTATCTATCCTGAAAAAGTACAAACACAGGTAAGAAGATATTTGAGAGTTTTGTGGTGGGACATGTGTGTAAAATCTATCTGCCAGTCCTGACCAGGGTTGTGTCTGTGAAATTGATAAATAGGAAAGGAAGGGGGTGTTATGTGTCCCTGAGGACAGGTGTAAGTTGTTGAGACCTCAGAGTGTCTGGGTTAGTCTGCATAAACACAAAGGCATAAAAAAGGCATTTTTAAGATCTATGACTGTAAAGTGAGTGGTGGAGGGAGGGATATGAGAGAGCATGGTATAAGAGTTTGGTACCACTGTGTGGATTGGAGTAATGGCATTATTGAGTACCCCAAGGTCCTGCACTAGACAATAAGACCCATCAGGATTGAGTACCAGGAGAATGGGAGTATTATAGGGTAAATGGGTAGGTTTAAGAAAACCATTGTCTAAAAGGCACTTAATTATAGGTTTAAGCCCCTGTAAATGTTGGGAGCTATGGGATCTTGGGGAATGCAAAGAAAAATTGAAGGATCCCTGAGACAAATTAAAATAGGCATGACATGGGTAGTGCAAGTGGAATTGGAAGTATCTCAAATTATGGGGTTAACAAGAGAAGAAGCAAAACTGGAACTTGCATGGAACAGGCTCTGTCTGCAAAGGCTGCATAGGTTGGCCCTCAATGCCCACTAAAGAGAATGGGGACTTACTATAGCAGCCTGAAATCTCAGGAAGAACACTGTATGTGTCCTCTATGTCTACAATTATAGAGAATATCTTACCTGAGGCCACCAGTGAGATTTGGGCCTCTGAGGAGGATACCTTAATGGAGGGCTGTGGACCCCAAGCCCTATCAGTCTTCAGCAGCAAGTCCCAGTAGATCAGTCAGTGATAAATTCAGTGGTGATGAGATCTCCTATGATGGTAAGGAGTTAGAGGATGGCTTACCCACTCTCTGGAGGCTAGGATAGTCTCTCTTCCAATGGCCCTTGAGATTGCAGTAGCGGCAAAGCCTCAGAAGAACACCAGGGTTGGGGCACTCTCTTGCCCAGTGTCCTTCTTTGCTGCATTTGAAGCATGGTCCTGTAGGGGCTCAGGCAGCTCCACCTTGTGTCAGTTTATGTGTCTCAGATCCAAGTGTCGCTGCTAAAAGATCAGATTGTTTTGCCTTTTGATTTTTATCTCTGTTTTTGAAAACATGAAAAGCTATATTAAGAAAGTCTCCTTGTGGGGTCTGAGAGACAAGTTTAGCCTTTTATCTTGAGATATGGCCCACAGTGGAAGTTATCTGTTTCCTCCATAGTCACAAGACATCTGGTTTTTATCTTGGGTAGGTGTACAACTTTAAGTCTAAAGGAGACAAACCCAAAGAATTAAGTATGCAGGACTCAAATGATACAATCAACAGGGTATTTATATTTATGACAACATATATATGATATTTATAATTTTAGCAATGGTTTCTCATAAAGAGGATAAGGATAAGGTTATGCTGTTAGATTGTCTAATGCCATCTAATTTTTAGAGGATAGCCTGTTTTATTAATTTTATCTTTTTATTTAGGAGAGAGATCAGCTACAGTGTCATTTAATGCCAGCTAGGTATTTAGGAGAGAGATCAGCTACAGTGTCATTTAATGCCAATTAGGTATAATTAATTATGGCCCTAGTATGCCTGGCACCCTCCAGTCAGTAGAGGTCTGAGTTGGGGCTGGCAGACAGGCTGGAAAAGGCCCCTACCCCAGCCTCAGCCCCAGCACCGGTCTTGTTGCTCTGTCAACTGCTGTATCATGTAACCTTTTTTCTGGAAAAGATCTGATGGTCCCAGCAAAAGGAATACAAAAGAAATTTAAAATTATCTCTTAATTTTAGTTGTTGAACATGCAGAAGATTGATAACAGTACAGTGCAGTAGAGGCAGTAAGCTTTACATAAAACATTAAATGGAACTATTATTTTCTATAACCATGGGTGGTTTAACATTTGAGCACTGAAGAAATTTGTGACATTGTTTGGAATGCTCTCTATTTAAGCATCTCTAAGTATAACATATATATTACATAAATTTTTGTTTAAAAATTATCATTTGACTGGTGACCCTGTGTTTTTCTGACCTGAATCTCCTGGCTGGAGCACAAAAAAAAGGCAGACATCTGGATCTGAAAGAAAACACTTGTCATCATAAACAATCTCAGTTCTACATTTGAAGGCATGAATATACCATCAGATCAGCGACAATGAATTGTCTCAGTCTATGAACTTTAGTTGAGGCATCTCCCATATGGCTTTGGAGATTATTGGGGCCTCCAATTAATGAACAAGAGCTGGTTAAAGTTATCAGGTGGCCATTCTCTTGTTTATCAGTTGGAGTTCTGTCCAGTGTTTCCTCATCCCAAGGCATTTTGTTTAATCAATTTTAGCATCATTTTGACCAGCTGACAATCTGGGTGGAAGCATGTTTTTTAAATCTATAACCCAAATAAACCTTGATTAAATGATCTGAAAATATAAAAGAGGAAGAAAAATTGTTGAGCTCAAATAAAAAAAAAACAGATGTTTACAGTGCAGGCAAATGGATAGACAATAGATATATAGACTGACAATCATAAAATTAGAGTGCACTCAAATATATTTGGCTGATTTGAACTTTGAACCTTTTTGTAGATTAATTGAGATCTCTTGAAATAAGAATACCAGAAAAGGAACCTAATTTATGGGTAATCTGAAATAGCTCAGAAAGGAAAAATAAAAGGAACATAAATATTAGCTAATCTCTCTGGAATGGGGCCAGCCTGTTCCGAAAGCAGGAGCAGAGACTAAGGCTGAGAAGGCTGTAGCTACTAATGGCCAACCATCCAGCAGGCCTGTGTGGGCAATTATATGATGATTGACTATAAAACAGCCACTCATCACCATGCTACAAGGAAATGCAGGCTGTTGGCAGGTCACCATGTGATCAGCAGCAGCCAAGGGGCCACAAGGGGGTGGCCATTGATCCTGAGACCTATTTCAAGATGGCAGCTCCCTGCCATATGGCAGAGGGACACAATGGCGGCTGTCCTCTACATGAGCTGCAGCAACATGGCTGCTGGCAACCATGTGGCCTGCCAGAAGGCTGGAGTACCTGAGACCATGTATGGTGAGCTGGTGGAGAAAATGTCAATGGAGGGGAAGGGGACAAAGAACCCTCTGATGGACCAGACAGCTCGGGTGTTGAAGGGAGAGGATGGCACAGAGGGCACAGAAACCTCTAGCTGAGAAGGCTGCGTGGTTTGGTATGAGAGATGCAGGTGAGGAGCCATAAAGACAGGAGCCATATCATCTAAGGAGTCTGGTGGGGAGGGGGAGAGATCCTGGAGGAGCAGAGTGAGCCAGAAGTATTTGGGCCATCATAGAGACATAGTGAGAGAAGAATACATCCGTAAAGCGAAAAAGGCCTAAAGATGAAGGGTTTCTGCCAACTTGCCACCATTGTGACACAAGTATAAGTAAAAGATCAGCTTTTTGGTTTTTGTAGCCTTCTAGTGGCCAAGAGCACCAAGGTTATGAAGCAGGTGCCTCAGAGGCGTGTTTTTCAGGGAATAAGAAGTGGTCCCCATGACCGAATTATAAGTGAGCTGAGAGAACAACTTCACCTCGGGATGTAAGAGCTTTAGCTCCCCCCAGGGAACGTGGAAGCTGTCCTGGGTCACACTTAACAAATGAGATAATCACCTGCTTTGAAAGTGTGACACGGAAAGTCCCAACACCTATTCTCCTCTGCACAGTCACCGAAGAGTATGGGGCGGGGTCCCAGAGGACAAAAGTATCCCTGTTTGGGGACAGCAGGATGGGTTCTCTGCTCCAAGCTTGCTAAGGAACAGAAACAGAAAACCCTGCACAGACAGTAGCTCTCCCCTGTTCAGTGAGGAAGGCCACTGCTGCATGCAGATTAGCGGCGGCAAGTAAACAATCACGAAGGAAGAAAAGGTGGTTCTTCAGCAGGGGGACTCAAACTGGGAGGGATTCCCAGGAGCCATCACTCTGCCTTCCCGGTCAGGAAACCAAATGATAGGGTTTTTGGCATGATAAAAGAGAGTCTATAAAGTAAAAATAGCCTTTATTCTAAGGACATAAAGAGAACTCCATGACCCTTGGGGCCTGGCTTTCTTTGCCAGAAACGTGGGGCATGGGATACACATACAGTTTCCGACTGGGGTGGCACTTAGGGCAGGCATTGCTGACTCATGAGCAGCCCATTGGAATTTTCTTGGCGTGCAAACAGAGCTGGGGAAGAAGCAGGAAGTGGCAGGTGTTCCTGCTTTGGCCTTCCGCCTCATTAGACCACCGCCATAATTTCTACTGAGGCAAGAACCTTTCACTTCCCTATTCTCCACTGTCTCTCCTCTTCTCCTGGTCTCTGCCTTCCTGGTAGTGGGAAGTCTGGTGTGGATTAGCAGTTGGAAAAAATGAATTCTGAATATGGTGAGAACGCAGTTTCTTAATCTCTTATGACAAAGTTTTCCCATTATAGTGGAGCTAAAGGGTGCAACCCAGCGATACACCTTAACTCTTCCTTTTCATCACCCTTACCGGTGGAAAAGAAAAGTCTCTTGGTGACTGTCTTCAGACCACTTTGCTTCCCAAATACTACACAAAATAAGTTGACATTAGAATATAACATAAAATCCACGAACAAAACTCTCATGTAAATAAAATGTAAACCTTTATATTATTTCATATAGTTTACACAAATCTAAAACACTAACATAGTAAAATCATGAAAATATCTGGCTGCTTTTTATTTTTGGTACCATCTTGTAAACATCTGAAAACATTCATAGATTTTATTCATTTAGATATGGATAAGTTTCTCTGTTGCATTTTAACCCAAAATGCGGCCCCATCTGATCAAATCAACATTTTAAACTATCTTTTTCTTTTATATTTAGTTTTACTTTCTTGGCATGATTCTTTTAAACAGCTTTTAAGAAAGTTGTTTTTGGAAAATCATGCCGAATAACAACTCTGACAGAGGTGACCAAGTTTTAGAATTTCTGCAATTAATTTTTACATTTCTATTTCCTTTTGCAGGTTGATATCTTGCATAAGTATACTATTCTTCCGAAGAATTTCAAATTAAGTCTTTAAATATCATGCTTAAAACTGCAAAGAGGTTGACTCTTACAATGAAGTTCTAAACTCCACTCCTGGTGGTGGTGTTGCTGGTGGTTTTAAAGCTGGTTTTCTAGTGAATATCACGTTTTTTTTTCTTTAAAATTGCATTGTTTAATTATACAAAAGGAAACACATTCCTAAGCCTGTAATCAAAATTTTTTAGGGATGAGTTTTTCTTGGTGATGCAGTAGTTTCCGCTAAAACATTTGTTTTGTGACACTGTCCTGGCAGGTAATTGTGAACAGAGATGCTGACTTTCTATGGGACGGAGAGCCTGTGTGTCAGCACCTGATCTAAGTGGTGTTTTGTGACATTGGAATAAATTAGTGATACTTTGCCTTTTGAAGAAAAGAAGGAAGTTCTATCCTTACTAAACCACAATTTAGAAAATCTCATTATGGGGGCTAGGGATTTAGCTCAGCAGCATAAGCACCTGCCGTGCAAGCAGGCAGTCGTGAGTTCAATCCCTGGTACCGTTAAAAAGTTTAAAAGAAAAGAAAAGAAAATCTCATTATGAAGAGCTCAAAATGGTCATATCCTGCTTTTACCTTTTCATTTTCAGATACACTGACTTACAGAGTAGCATCACACTGTGATCATTGTGCACTGAATAATACTCTTAATAATATCCTGATCATTCTCAAACAATTACCATTGTCATGGTAACTACCTACCTTGGGAAAACAAACTTTGCAAATGAGCTTCTTCCATAGCTTTAATTATGCAAATAGAAAATTGAAGGAGTACATTGTAAGGAGTCAGTTTCCTATTTAAGTACTGACTAAAGTAAATGATTCAGGCAGCTCTCTTGTGACTACTGACATGTGAGAGACATTGATTGCTTCTATCTGTCTGGACTTGAGTTGATGTTTAACACAGTAAATAGTTTAAATTTCTTCTTAATATTTTACTTTTAATGCACAATGTTAGAGTTTACTTTAGTTGCTCAAATCACTTCTGGTAATTCGTATTTTCTGGCTTCTGTGTATAGGAATTAGATAATGACCACCCTAAAATAAAACCCTGATTTATTTTTTTCTTTTACTTCTCACACAATTCATTTCATTGTTGGATGAAAAAGTTAGGACTACTATTCCAGATGTATTTACTCATTTAATTTATGCTCATGAGGTACTTGGTATTTGCTCATGAGGTATTTGGTGATCGCTGTAAAGGTTTTTCAGCCGTCTTTCATTTTAAGATTTAGTGAGGACACAGGAGAAGGAAGGAATGAAATAGAAGGTGGCAGGGAAACAGTGTGCAGTGACAACAGGAGCAGTTGTGGTGGAGCGCATATCCGTGCATGAACTATCAGTAGGGGATCTGATCAACTGAATAAAACGTTAACAATGGAGAGAAGCTTTAAGCCAGGAAACTCAGAAAGGGGTATATCAGTCTCTCTCCTTAGAGTGCATTATAAAACCTCACATGACCTTGGTGATTGTGGATATTTATGACCCATGCCTAGGAAGTTCTGTTTCCCTTTTTTCTTGGAATGGAGGTATTTCCTATAGTGGTTCTGAAAGTCAGGTGACCATGGATTTAAAGGTATTCCTAAAGAAGCAAAGTGAAGCATCAGTCATGCCAGCAATAGTGTCATGGTCCTAGTGGAAATGTGTGCCCTAAAGTTACATCTGCGCTTACAGCACACGTCACACGCATGCATGCACACACACACATACACGTGCATTGCACCACATATCAGGATGAAAGGAGCAAGGTTCACATTGTTAAAGAAGCAATTTGTAGTAGTCTGTGGGGGTGGCTATGTGACATGTTTCAGACTTTTCTAACAAGAATCCTACAGGCAGCATCACAGAAACGGGGAAAGCAGCTGGAGGATTTGCATGAGTTCTACAAAAGTAGAATTTTGATCTGTGCTTTGCACTTGAGATTAGGTGAACTAGGCCGGTATTTGAACTCTGGAGTTAAAGAATCTGGTTCCAAATTCTGGTTTACTAGTTTTATGACAATATTTACTTCTGTATGAAACTCGCAGCACCCTCCTTGGTAAATTGCCAGTAAGATCTTTCTGCCTGTGTTATTTGGAAGTTAATGGATGTCATGCTTGCCAGACACAGATTGTGATAGTTGAACAGAAAAATAAACTTTGCTCCCCTGACTTCTCTGCCTGGACTCTTCTATTCTAGTCTAGATAGTGTTTTCTCCTGGATGCTTTGGTAAAACCCTCTGCATAACTGCATTATTGGGTCATGTATTTATGCTTTTCTTTGTGTATCTGTGCCCCACTTAACCAAACAGTGCATGATTTAGCTTCTTGTCAGCATTCATGGCCTAAAACAAGGCATTCCATGGGTACTCAGAAGGAATAAATTGCATGCATGCCTGAATGAATGAATGAATGAATGAATGAATGAATTAATACTGGAAATTCTGCTCAGCCAAAGAGAAAGTAGATTCCTCTCCACAGCACTATATAACAGAGTTTTGACAAGACAACTGCATTGCTGTTAAAAGAAAGATTATATTATGTAGCAACAGGTCTGAGGAAGATGTGTTCATCCCCTTTCTGTAAAAGAAAAATCTTCAGATTTATAAAAGGCTAATCTAAGTTAATCATAGTTTTGTAAGTAGAAAGTGGAAACTTTGGGATTTGGAAATGAATTTGTAATGCTTATGTTCAGTAACTGCGAAAGCGGATTCTCTTTGACAGTGCTGTGTCTTCTCAATAGCGTTCACAGGAGTATTTTGACAGGAATTAAGATTCCCCGTAATATACTTGGCTGCTTTACAAAGCCTCTAGAAAAATTGGAAGGCCAGTAGGAATTAAGTATCTCCATTTAAAAACTATCCAGCAAGGTTGTGAGAAACACTATAATTTAGCAGATTTCTTTTATCCTGAACTAAGTAGGTGGAAAAGAAGTTTTGTATATTTGAGCTTTTAAATGGATATATCTTTGAAATTAGGTGCTTCGAAATGTGACTCACCAACAGGTACATTTCAAGTATCAAAAGTATTTTCTTCTCCTAAAATTTCAGCCATTACCTGGAATGTCTTAAACTATAATATCTATAAGGGAAAATTAAAGTGACATAAACAAGAAAAAACAGTCACAAAAACAAACAAGAACTACATGACCAAGCTCTAGTTTGGTGCCAGGATGTTGGTGCTAACACAAAACATGCATTGTATCATTTCTTCAAGTTAGTCCCATTTCCAGGGTGACCTCAGCGAAAATTCGATTTACCTAGGAATAAACCCTGAGATAAGATATTGCCCATTCTGAAGTCATTTGTGGAACAGTGAAGAGCTTTCATTGAGTCTTGTATTTGGAGATTGTGCTAATTAATCTCGAATGTTCAAACAGCTGAATTCAGAGACTCCAGGAGAGCACTTTGGCTTGTGGGCACATCCTTGTCAATGGCAGATCCTCCCATGAGTTCAGAGCTAAAAGCCCTGTTAGGAAGCACAGTCTAAGTGGAGGAAGTGCTTCCTGGTTCATGGCTGTGACTTAGGGAACTCACTGCTCTCTGGCCCCTGCTATACAGGCTGGGGCCCTGCTCTCTTAATTCCATGATGGCATGAAATGGGCAGCTTTCCTCTGCCAACCCTTCTTCCTTGATGTTTCTGCTTTGAAGCCAGAGGATCATGAATTGAAACCTCTGAAACCAGGACCCAAAATAAGCCTCTTTTCCATTAAGTTACAAGTGTCAGGCCTTTTGTCTCAGCAATGGAAAAGCTGACTAATACAAGGATGACATATATGTTAGCACATTTTTCAAATAGTATAAATTTGCCTCTAACAATAAGTGATGTGGTGTTACATTACACATCTTGTCAGAGGCCCACGTGCTGGTTAAAAGCAGAAGTCTTGGTGACTCCCTATTCGAGGTAGGATTTGTGGAGTTTCCCAATGCTGGAACTGGAGTTGTTTGAAGTGCAGACTTGCAGACTAAGACTCCAGATCCATGGATTCCCTGTGTGCATTTTACCTACAGTATGTGATTTGTAAACAGTAGGGATGGGCGACATGCCCTGAAGCACCCTGCTGAGTTAGAACTCCCACATTCCCTCATTTACAACCGGAAGGGTGTGTGTGTGTGTGTGTGTGTGTGTGTGTGTGTGTGTTTGGTTCCATGAGCAGGATAACTCCTTCAACTTTACGTGTGCTATTCAGCAAGACTGTGCATCTTTTGAGTTATAATTAAATGTGGTGGGCTCTGGGGAGGCTGTGTGAGGGAGACAAGGTCTCTAAGGTCCTCAGTATCCATATTCACATGCCTCTTTTAAAATCAGACTTGGAACTATGTGATCATGAAACTAGTCCACATTTGACAAGAGAGAAAAAAATGCAGCGTAAGTCTTCTTTGGTGTGATGCGTGAGTCGAGCAGTGTTACAGTCTTCCTGTCATCCCTGACTTACCGGGGTTGCTAGAATAGGACTCAGTGCCATGAGGAATTGGGTCACTACTCTGTCAGGAGATGGGATCTGCGATGTGACTCCGAACTCAACAGAACACGGTCCTCTGCACTGTCATCTCTGTGCAGCCTTGAGCCAGCTACGCCATCTGCATCAATCAAGTGACGCTGTGGACAAACCCACCACACATCCTTATCAGTCTTTGGCTCAGGGCATCAGCACTGAAGACGGGCCTGGGCAGAGGTTGTTTGTCTTGCCTGTGCTCACTGGAGTGAGTACTTCGGAACACTATGGATTCACTGGTACTCATCATACTTACTGGTACTTGGCTTCTGGCTTGAGTACATTAATTGCATTTCCCCAGCAGATTAACTGACTTTTCCACCTCACATAGTTAAGTCTCAGTGCACAAAAATAGTCAGTGGTTTCATACATTTGCACCTCTTTCCCTGAAAGCATCTTTCCATCAGAAGTGAATCCTCTGCGGATGCAACTACTGCTGTGATACAAAGTAGCCGTAGGAGATCTGCTTGGAGACCAAGAAATTCAGAGGGTCAAGGCTCTGACCCCGAGCCAGCTCAGGAGAGGGTGGTCTGCTCTTCTCAGTGCAGCTTCCTGCACTGCCTTTTACTCTCGGAACTCTGAAATTGTAACAGAGCTCAGAGCTCCACTCTGCCTTATTTATTTCACTTCTGTTGCATCAATAAAACCTACACCTGTTTGTTCTGGCATTGGGAGCAGCTGTCTGGTCTGTAGCAGTGTTTCCCACCTGGGTGGCTGAGTGTCTCTCCGTGGCAGACAGCTTTGTCAGGGTGGAGGGAAATGAGAAAATGAGCTGCTTGCTTAATTTGGGTGGTTCCTTTGGGTTTAGGAAACAGGGGTAGAAGAGGAAGTGTCTGACTCCAAAATTCCTGCTGGGAGAAGTTTCCTAACACTCTCACTGTGACCCAGAGGCTAGGTGGGAGTGGCGTGTGTGGAATGCGTTAATAATTAACGTGAATTTCATAGACCAAGGGACTCCCGATAGGTAAGCAATCTTGTGAGCCAAGCTGCAGGTTGACACTATGGCTAATATCCGATATGTGTAAATGAATGAAGGTATCATTTTCTTTATTGGGTCTGTGTATCCATTATATCCATCTACTGCATGCATATTTATGTATACACTTACATGCACCCATGCACAGATCTGCTGGAGTTGTATTTATCAATACCCAGGGACTTGGTCACAGGAATTCTTTCAGTTTTATGATAGTGCTGGTAAATACATAAATCATTTCTTAAAAAATAGGAGCAAATATAGATTTTTGAGACAATATTCTGTTTATGGTAGAAGCTCCTGTGGGTGAGTGAATGACTTTTAAAGGCTTGTGAGATAGAAAGGGTGGGGAATATTAAAGTATATTCCAGAATATTTCAGTGGAGGAACCCAAGACTCAGCTTCTTTATGCACGAGGTCTCTGGCAATTCAAACCCTACTTGGGAAACTCTTGAAACTTTCTATTTAGTCACTCAGTTCACCACCTAGTTAACAGTTATAAACCACAGAGTTAGTTGATAGTTAACAAAAGATCATTTTTAGTGATTAATCAACCTGAGACCTTTGAAGTACTCTTCCTTAAACGACCAAGTATCAGCTTTTGATTTTTCTTTTGGCAAAAACAGCTTCCAAATAGTTTTTGTTTTTTTTTTTTTTTTTTTTTTTTAAAGTTGGAAAGTCCTTGTAAGAGAACTTAGCTTTTCGTACTCAATTAAATAAAAATTGAAAATTCAATATTTGATACTGTTTAAAAGATTTAAGCATTGAATGCAAAATCAGATTAAATATTCCTTAAATGTTATTTAAGTATCTCCAGTATCTGTCCCAAAGTTAGTCCTCATGGAGCTTGAGGTCAGATCTGTCTTTCTGGTTGTTTACATTAAAACACCTGGAAGTCATTTGAACCCCTCTGACCTTCCCCACAATTTACCTGTAATCCAACAACCAATCCTTCTAACAGAACTTTGGAAACCAGTCCAGAATCCAGTTCCGCCCATAAACTCCCACTGCTACCACCACCATCAAAGCCCCTCTTCATCCCTCCCTTCCTACTGAAACATTTGTCCCTTTGATCTGTGTGGTCTTTAAAACTTGAAAAACCCATTGACTGATTGACTGTGGGGCTGGAGCTCAGAGCCTCCTGCATGCTAGGCCAGGGCTCTACCATTAGGCTACTATCCTATCCCCAGTGTGTGCAATTTAATCTCAAATCCACAGCCGGGCTAATTATTGTGACATTTAAGTCGGGGGGGGGGTCACTGATTGGTAAATCTTGTCAAAGCTCCACCGTTAACTCCAGGAGAAGCCAGAGTCTTTAATGCTGCATCGCCCATCCCTTACACTGGCCCTCCTGATTCCCATGTGGCTACTCTGCTACATAAGCCTGGCAGCTTCCAGTGGGTTTGCTGAGTGCAACAGGCAAGCTCAAATGCACACTTGGCTCTGAGATCACTTGGTTGAAGGGGTCCCACTCCTAATTTCTTCCAGTCTTGGGTAACAACTTTCTCCTCCTTCTCCTTCTCCTTCTCCTTCTCCTTCTCCTTCTCCTTCTTCCTCTTCTTTTATTATTTTAGGTTTTTTGAGACAGGTTCTCAAGTGACAGGCTGAGCCTGAACTCACTATGTAGCCCAGGCTGGCCCTGATCTCACAGCAATTCTCCTGCCTCAGCCTCCCAGATTCTAGGGCAGCTTTTTAACCTCTTCCACATCTCTGCTTATTCTAACCTTTGTATTTGGACCTAAGTGAGAATACAAGGCCATCTCCAGCTGCATCTTCCCACCAGCACTGTTAATCACTTCTTTTTAGTTTTTTGCTTTGTTTTCTTTCCAAACTATATCTGTCAGTGACATTATTTTCAGCATTTATAACTGGAAATGTTTTAATTAACTTCATTGAAATATAATTCCTATCAAATGAAATGAGCATATCTTAAGTAGATTGCTTAAAAAGTTTTGAAAATTCATTTCCTTATGTGTCAATCATTGTATTCATTATGTGTCAGTGATCAAAGAAAGTTCCCAAGTCCCTTTGGCAGTCAAACCAACCCCAATCCTGACAATTATTTATCGCCTTTGTGATTTCTGTCGTTTTCCTCTGTTTCAGATTTTTCATGTAAGTTAAATCATATAGTGGGGCTCTTCTTATATCCGTATTGTTTGAGTCAGGATAAGATCTGTGTTATTAGATTTATTAATAATTTGTCTCATCGCTGAGAATATTTTATTGTATAAATTTCACGCAATGTGTTCTATTTGCTATAGAAGTGGTTTTGGGATCTTTTCTAGTTGTTGACTAATATGAATAACATTGATATGGATAACTGTATGCTTTTTTTTTTTGTGGAAGTAAGTTTTCATTCTTTTTGAATAAGTAAGACTATGCTTGTTTCCCTGTATGGAAACCTAGAACTAAGTTAACATAAACTAAGAAACAGGGAAGCAAACATACTTACCACGCTATTACTGAAAGTAATTGTGCAATTTCTCATGTTCAGCAGTCACATATGCGGTTCCTGCTTGCTCTACGTAATTAGAGGCGCTTGATACCACTGGTCTTTTTAATCCACTGTGTGTAAAGCAATGTGTTCTAGCTGTTCTAATTTGCATTTCCTTGGTCATTAACTATGTTGACATTTGTTTCAGGTAATTAATGGCCCTTTTGTAACTACTGTGTCTCTCATTTTCTTTTCCTTTTTTCCCCTCCATAAGGTCTCCATTTACAGATCCGGTTCTCTTTCTGGCATCACTTTTCAGAGTTTGAATGAGAAATCAATAGTTGTGAGATTTACAGATTGTTTTGCTAATAATTTAATCACCTCCTTGGCAATAAAGTATTTCTGTCCTCACCAAATGGGCTTAATAAACACTCTCTCTGCTTCTGTGTTCTGAAAAGTTTGGAAAATTGGTGCAGTTTTCCTTAAAAAGGTTTGGTATGGAATCAACCAGTGCATTCATGTAAACCTGAATTTATTTTTCACAGCTTATGAATTATTGATTGACTTTTACTAGCTCAACTCTTTCTTTTATGAGTTTGTCAGGTTATGTTTTTCTAGAAATTATTATATTTCATCTTCATTTCCTCAAGTTTATGGGCACAGAGTTGTTCATGGCATTATATTATCATCCTTATAGTATCTTTGTTGTCTGTGTAGATATTAGCTGATTCATTTCTTAGAGTCATATGTCTTTGCTTCCTTTTCTTATTATTATCTAGCAGCCTAGCAATTTTAATTATCCATTCAAAAACCATCTTTGTCTATATTGACCTTCGGTTTTCAATTTCTTTGCTTTCTATATTTATTATTTCTTTTCTTCTGCTTGGTTTGAATTTCAATTGTTCTTTTTTTTCCTAAGGTAAAAATCTTAGGTAACTCATTTTAAGTCCTTTTTTTTTTTTTTTTTTGGCATGTAATACTGCAGATGTTTCTCTGGACCCTGCCTTTTCTGCAGCCCACATGTTTGGATAAGCTGTAATATCATGGTATAATTGCAAAGGTCCTTGCTCAAGGTTCCTCCCATAGAACACGAACCACTATCAATGTCCTGAGCAATTTAAGGTCTATGACACTATTACAGTACTCAGCTTTTTACCTCAGTTCCTAAGCCAGAGCTCTGATCGTCCTGGCTGAACTGAGCCTCTTTTGCTCTTAGCAAGCAGCTCTTGTGGGCTCCTGATGAAAGAAGTCACCAAGAAGATGCCATGGCTGGAAGCCACTGGCTCCATCCTCCTGCAGCGGGAGGGGAGTGGAAGCCTGAGTCAATGATTATCCTTGGTAAGAAGGGAAGCTTTCAAAACATTCTTTGACTGCAGAATGTGGAGACCTGCTGGTTGCATAAGGTACAGTAGTGCCTGGGGAGTGGGGGTATACCCAGAAAGGGTATGTGGGCCATGTGGGGGCTCTACTTTCTTTCCCATAACCTCTCCCTATGTGCGTCTTCCATGTGGTTGTGTGTCTATACCCTCTCTTATATTCTCTCTAACGAGCCAGTAAAGGCAAGCAAAGTGTTTTCTGGAGTTTGCAAACCACTCTAGTAACCTGTGGAAACTGAAGAAGGTAGAGTGGAAATAGATCAAAACTTCCAGGACTTATTTGTTTGTTGTATCTTCTCTTTAAGCCATTTGTTTTTTCTTGGGATTGGCCATGAACTTGTATTGAAGGAACAATTGCTAACCGGCCTCCAGTGAGAGGAACGGGGACACTTACAAGGGCCATGATTAAGTTTCTGCCTTTTGGTCAGCCACTGGGTCTCTACTGTGAGCTTCACAGCGTCTCCTCTTTTTAAACATCCTCCCACACTGAGGAACAGCTTTCGAGTAGTGGCCTGGAGTAAAGGCCTGCTTTGACGGTGCATCAGCAGATCCAAGTCAGCTGGTGCAGGGATTTTGCTGTTCTCCATCAGCTAGGACGCTGATAAAGGCCAGCAGGGCAGGCTGCACTGACTGCTCTCTCCCAAGGGCGGTCTGCTCAGAGCCCAGTGCTCTGGAGCACGCAGGGCATTTCCTTTCTCCACACACACCCGCTGGAAGCCAGAGGGAAGATCCCTGCAGGGAAATCACTTGGGTTTCTGGGGTGAAACTATCCTAGGCCAGGACATCTAATGGCTGGTCCTCTGTGCTTGGTGTTTCCCACCAGTCTGTCCACACCATCCATGTCTTCCCGCCCAAAATGCACTGGTTCCTGGTGACCGTTCTGCACATGAGCTTGTGCTCTGCTGATTTAGGATATCCGTGCTGATGAGTCTAACTTTAAGGGCAGCAGTTTTCCTGGTTACCTATGAAGATTTGTTGATTTTTAATGATTTTCAGTTTGTTATTCAAAGAGGGTGGCCACACCCAGCCTTCCCACTCTCCGGAGCAGAAAGCACACTGGCCACAGGAAACTTCTGGGAGCAGTGGTGCTTTTTCCACCTGCGTTTGTGATTCTCTCTGACTGACTTTCCTCACTCTGAGTAAGATTCCCCTGCACATAGCATTCTCTGTATCTACTTGGGGTGCAAGGGCTACCTGGAAGTCTGTGTGGGCTTTGTGGTGGGTGTGGTGACCTACACTCCGGCTGCATCCTCCCAGCTCCTCCTCCCCAGGGTCTCTGCTGCAAATGTCAGCTGCCTCGGCATCCTCTCTCTCCTGTCTGCCTCCTCCCTGGTCCAGTTCTCCTGTGTGAGCTGCATCAGAAGTTTCCTTGAGGCAAAGATTAGGCATAACTGTGGGCTCTATGGTTCATTTCCCTTCTCTCCCAGTGCATGATTTTGTTTCTTCTCGCACATCTTTCGCTTTACAACAATGTGCTGTGTCCAGCACGGGTCTTGAAACTCTGGAGGGAGGATGGCAGAGGGTGAAGCATGGAGGTGTCAGAAAGCTGAGGTTGGGAAGAAGCCTCTCCTGCTGGGAGAATGGACTGCCAGACAGCTGCACTGTGTGTCCTTATGCAATCAGCCCGAGCTGTTTACAGAGAATCTTTTCTTTTTCTTTTTTCTTAACTTTATTCTCCCTATTATTTTTCTTTTTTATTTTAAAGAGAATAAAACCTAACAAAACAAAAGAGAAAAGCCAATCAAAACAAAGCAGTGAAAGTGGTATTAGAACTTTGAAGGATAATAGGAAATCAACCATGGCTGCCATAATAGCTCTTGTTATCTTCATAATGGTTATTCATTCCATCAGACATAGTAAAATCAAACAAAACAAAACAAAACAGAATAAAACCAATTAAAACAGAACATTGAATAAAATAAAGCAAAAGAAAACAGTGAGAACAATATTGTTTTCAGAGAATCTTAAGGAGAGGGACAAAAAGAGAATCTAATCTTCAACAAACATTACACTTTGATGGTCCAGTGGGGAAGATACGGGAGTTGTCTGTATTATCCCAGGAAGGGTTGGGGCTCTCTGTGCATCAGCTCCCTGAGCTGTGTGTGTTTCTCATGGGGCCCTACCAGTCTCAAAAGGAGCAGAGGCCTTGCACTAGATCCCCGAGGCACAGACAGCTCTGCTCCTAGCAACAGTGGAGGAGAGCTTGGTGCCAGCTCCACCTCAGGGTCTGTCTGCCTCCAGGGTTTTCCAGCCTGTGGCACTGCTTGGACCTGGTGGAAGTCCTTGGTGGAGCCCTTGGCACTGTTTGGATCTGCTTCGTCCTTCGTGGAGCTTTCAGAAGCTCAGGCCTGGTGGCAAGAAGTTGGTCAGCAGAGAAACCCTCGAACGGGATGTTGGGTCCACAACCTCTCCTCTTCCTCCCTCTGCTTCCTGGTTGCCATGAACAAAGCAGCCACTTCTACCATATGTCTCCACCACAAGCTCCAAACCTGTGGGGTCAGTGCACCATGGAATGTGCCAGAACCATGAGCCAAGATGAGCTTCCACTTCCCATGTCTATTAGCTCAAATGGGCATGCAGGACACACACCTGACTACAGCTCTGCCTAGATTTTGCCTCTTGTTGCTGTACCTGAACAGCATAGATGAGTTATAAGGAAACTAAGCCATAGCAGCCAGGGTTGTGTAGGACTCTGGGAGGATGAGGCAGGAAGATTGCAAGTTATCAACATGGTCAACTGAGCAAGAGCATGTCTCAGAAAAAGAAAAAAGAAAAATCCAGGATGTAACTCAATGCAAGGCCCTAAATTCAATACCCACGTGCCGAAATCAATCGATTAATCAAATTTTTTTTTAAAATGAAATTTTTATACAGTTCTGCAGGATGAAAAGTTCAAGCACATAGATAGTACCAGCATCTGTATCAAATAGCGAAGAGCATGTTTTTCTCTTCTTCACAGCAATCAAGAAGCTGGGCTTTCCTGGGTTCATCCAGTGCCAATCCCCTCTCACCTCCATGTGCTGGTGTCACCTGGCATTGAAAATCAAGGGTCAGTGTAAGCCTTGGGGAAGACACATACCTAAGTCCGAGCAAGAAACAGAGCTCCACTGGGCTAGAAGTCTTGTAATTTATGTAACAAATGGCCTCCTTTCCTTTGTCATTGACTTAATTATTGTGTTTATTGTACCCTGCGTCCAGCTTTTCTGGTGAGGGGGGTAGGAAGAGATTCCTTGTTGCACCCCTGATACATCCTGTGTGCCCCCCCTAGACACCCTCTTTGGTTGGATCAACACTCTGGTGAAGGGGTGGGGTGTGGTTTCCAGTGTGACTGAGAATTTAACTTACTGAAAGACGACAAGTCTTAAAAAAGTTTTAATTGTTCAATTCGAGTCTGTCAGGCAAAAATGCTCTGGTTATTTTAAGTTCTAAGCACTGGAGCACACACCATAATTATTGCTATAATTTTTTCGTCTTAAAATAGAATATGCCACTTTATTTTTTTTCTACCATGTTTTCCTTGGAGATAACATGACAAGAACTGAAATTAAGATAAATTTGGGTTAATTTAATGATTATGGGTGCTGTCACTACTAAGTTATATGTTACTATCAGAATGGGAGCATGGATATATATATATATATATATATATATATATATATATATATATATATTTTATTTATATTATTATTTGAATATATATTTTAATTTTTAATATATATTTATTTATATATTATAATTTTTAATATATATTTTAATGTAATTTCAATATCTTTTGCCAATAAAGACACCAGGCCTTTACTCTTATAGAAGACTAGTATATTCACTTTTATTTGTATCTACAGTCTATGAGGTTTTTAATAAATCCTCAATTTATGAACAAGGATTTTCCATAAATTTACATATATTTGAGGGGTAGTCAAGAAAGAATTTGATTTTAATTGCATTACAGTCTAACTCTTCACTTAGAAAACAAGCCTCCCGTTAGTTAGCAACAGAAAACAACCATTTAAAGCAAAAGTCACTTAAAAACTGTAAAAGAAGTCAGGTATGGTGGTTCAGAGCTGTGATCCCAGCACTCAGAAAGGCTGGATCGAGAAGGCTCAATTAGATTGGGTTACTTAGAAAGACCTTGTCTCAGAATATAAAGAGCATAAAAATACATTTATGGAGGGCTGGGAATGCAGCTCAGTGGGAACCCCTGTTTTCAATCCTTAGCACCGCAAAAGAGAAGAAAAATGAGATCTCATATGTTTATAAACCTTCTCTTCAATTATTTCCTGTAATCAAAAATATAAACCAAGTGTCTTGTGATGGAGCCAGAATGACTAGTTTGTCTTAGACACGGCATAGTCAGCTTCCTGAGACAAATGTGAACCTTAGTACTTCAGACATTTCCAGTGTCTCAAAGGATATGTAGAATTATCATGAAAATGTATGCACAGACTATACTAACTCTAACAATATTTGCAGTAAAATTATGAATAGCAAGATAATTTCAAAGATTAAAACAATTACAGAATTAATTTGATCAGAAATGATTTAATGTGACTCATTGTCTCTTTTCCCCTGAGATCATGTCTGAATGTCATCCTTTATCAAGCTTCCCTGGGTGAGGAAGCAGGCATTTACTTAAGAACCATTTTATAGAAATGGAGATTTATCTACCTGCGTGGACGGGACTGCACTAACCTGTCCATTTCACCACAATTTCGATCCCCAGTACCACAAAGAAACAAAAAAAAAAAAACAACAAACAAACAAATCAAACATACCTTATTTTAGCTTTTGAAGTAGCAATTAACTTCCTTCAAGTCAGTGATTAGACACAGTAACTGTTTCCCATATTATCTGAAATGAAAATGAAATACTTCCTCCTCTCCATAACTGCCTTTGAGATTACTTTGTAGGTTTTAGAAATCTACACTTAATTGGCTGTAGAATTAAATGCATAATCTTGCCTGTCCTTTAAGTTCCACTTGTTGCGTTTCTTTTTTACCATTTAATCTCGAAGCCCTTTCTAAACAGAGAGAACAAGAAAAAATTGTTATTCTCCAAATTTATCAATGTTATTTTCTCATCACTCATTTTCTCTGTTAACCTTCTGGCATGACTTTTTGAAGTTTGGTTTCTTGAAAACTGTATTTTTGTTGGTAGGGCCTGATACCTAACATACACAGCTTAAAGGAGCAGAGGTGTAAATCTGCCCATGCGCCTGGTCCCCTGACGGAGAGTTCCTGACAGGGCTTGGGGAGGAAGCCATTGATCTCCTGGTGGCCAAAAACAGGAAGCAGAAAGATTCAGAGTGAGAGGCAGAGGCGCCTAAGGCACTGCGAGTGCCCACCTCCTCCTGCTGGGCTCTGCTTGGGGACCACTCATCCACTGTGATCTCCTCAGCGGACTGGTTCCCTGTGGGGACAGCTCTCCTCCCAAGAGCAGACTAGACTCCCAGGAGGTCTAGCACCCACCTGTTCATCTGTAAGCCTGGTCCACGATGGCAAGTATGAGAGGAGATGCTTTCTGATATACTGGGGGTGCATGTACTACTGCAGCCCAGATAGATCAGAGTTACCCCAGTATTATTGTTTTAAACTCATGCTTAGGTTGGTATGGTTATTATCTTGCTCTCATGCTGGGGTCCAATTCATGTTTATGCACCTGGAAATCTCACAGGGCCCCATGCTTGGTATAATGCTCTGCTGTTGCTATTGTGAACTTTTAATAATTTTTGAACAGTCTACGTTTTCATTTCACCATGAGTCTCAACAATTAGTCAGTTCTGTCTTGTCCTATATATACTCCGAATGTCATAAGCGATCTACAAATAGATTTTTAATACGTAAGATGTGTTGCTCTACAATGTATGCTCTGGACTGATAGATAAATATTTCAGAGAAATGACCTGTCAAGCCCTAAAGAAAGGAAGAGTTAAAGGAAAGCTACTCAACTTTATTTTGTTCAACTTACTCATAGGTAATTGAATGAGTTCAAGTTTAGCCAACAGTGTAAATGAACCTGCTGAGTATTTGCATATTTACTACCCACATCAAAGAATAGACTCGAGATGCTTATGCTAAATAAAACCCTTTGCCCTGCTATGTGTTTGTGATCATTCAGTGACTTCAAAATCCCCACATATTTATAGTGAGAGACCTTGTCCCCACAAACAGCCAGATAGGGACAAAGCTTGTTTACTTCGAATTTCTGCCCTGCATTTAATTGTACATAGCTTGTTGTATAAATGTATAAATGGGATGTTGCATGAGCAGATTTCCATGTTTCTTTCATGTCTCTATCACCATTTTGCCACACACCCATTCTGCATGCAAAATATGTGGCCCCCATGTCTCTCCTCCTAAGTTCCCTCAGAACTTCTACTGAAGCTAAGTGGGTCCCTACATTCACGGCTTCTGGAAGTCAGTCTGAAGGCACGTGTGTAGTTCTACTTCTGCCACGGAAATGCCCCAGAGAGTGACTATCTGGGGTCACATACATAAAATGGTAATCACCCACCATGCCGCTTCCATACCAGGAGGCTGCACCGAGTACTTCTCCTTACAGTGCCTTCAACACCCGATGGGCTGGGGGACGGCGGAGAGAAGCCAAGGCCAGCCTTGCTCAGGGACGGAGAGTGCCTGAACGACGTGCCTGTAGCCAAAGTACATAGTCATGAAACTGTCTTAGCTGACCTGAGAAGTTTCAGATTTCCTTGGTGTTTACAAGGGTAGGATTTTTCTGTGCTGTATGCCATCTTTACTCTCATTTCATTGTTATAACAAAATAACAATAGCAGCCTCTTTGGGAACTTTCAATGTGATGCTGTGTGTGTGTGTGTGTGTACCTGTGCATGTGTGTAAAATGACTGCTAAAATCCCACCGGCCTCTCCTCTGGAAGATGATTATTTGTTCTTCCAAGAAATATAGAGTAATAAGACTGGATTTATGCATTTTACTTTGTGTATATAGTTCCTAAGCTCAGTCAACTATAAAAGTTAGCTGGGCGTGGTGGCTCATGCCTGTAATTCCAGCACTTGGGAGGCTGAGGCAGGAGGATCCTTGGGAGTTCGAGACCAGCCTGGACTACAAAGTGAGCTCAAGGCCAGCCTGAACTGCATAGTGAGACCCTGTCTCAAAAAGACAAAAAAAAAAAAAAAATGTGAATCTGTTGAGTTTTTGCTCATCATTTTACTGCATAGACATATAATTACTTAATGAATTCTTCTCTATTCATCACAGTGGATGGCCTAAGTCTAAGTCTCTAACATATGCCCTGTGTCCATCTCCCAAGAAACTTGTTCATTCTGGGAGGTGATCTGAGCAGGTCCAGTTTATTTCTGCTGAGACAGAGCCAGTTCTGCGTGAGCCTTGACCAGGAGAGAGGTTAGATCAGGTGCACAGAAAACATTTGATGAGCCATAAGGACTCAGTTCAATGCCAAGAATAAAAATTTAAATAACAGAATCATTGTGTTACTCACAGATTCCTGAGAGGAGAGGGACACTGATGCAGGTGGGGACATCTTTCCAGCCCGCAGGTAGGGGCAGAGAGATAGATCCATGGTCAGAGGCCTCTGTTGGGGTGCTGGGTATCAGCCGAGCAGATGCCTCCCAGGAATGGCAATGGGTGAGTTAGAGCAAAGAAAAGCTGGTTCCAGGAAGGTGCGGGGTGACTGATACTGTCCCCTCAGCCCCAAGGGCTGTGGCTGTCCCGGGGCAAACCAGGTAGGTCATCTATCTTCATGTGTCTCATACAGAGGCAATCAGTGGGAGCCAGCAGGGATTGGTCACGGTGAGGAGCCAGGGGAGGCAGGGACTATCCACTGTGTCAAAGGAGGCAGAACGAGGCCTGCTTCCTATAGGAGGAAGAACTGCACCCTAATGGCTGCTTCAGGATTTATCAGAAGAATCTTCAAGATTCCCGAGCTGAGTTGATGGATCCATATCAGCACAGGCCACAGGTTTACCATTCTCGGGGGAGGGCGCTGGGGAGGAGGGCAGTGCACAGACAAAACTGCAAAGGTCCATGAGGTATCTCTAGAGCATTTAGCAAAGTAGTTACTATGCGTGATGAGACACCCAATCCCAAGCAAAGCCCTCCAATAGATTAAAGTATATTCACATGATGTTGGTGACTGTGCTTGTTACCATCAGATAGACTGGAAAATCTCATGGCTGCAGAGAACGAGGGAATCCAGCTAGTGGAGTCTTGCCCTAGCAAGGGGAACACACAGGTCTAGACTCAATGCTGCTCAGATTCTGCCTATCAAGTCTTAAAAGCCGTCAATGATAAACCAACAACCAACATCATACTAATAAACAAAAATTGAAAGTTTTCAACCTAAATCAAGATAAGAACATCCGTGATCACTACTCCTATTCAATATAGTTCTGGAAATGTTAGCCAGAGCAATTAGACCCGAAAGAGAAATAAAAGGAATATGGATAAAAAGGGAAAAAGTTAAATTATCATTATTTGCAGATGACATGATACTCTACATAGAAGACCCCCAAAAACTCCACCAGGAGGCTTCTAAACCTAATAAGAAAATTCAGCAGCATAGCTGGATACAAAGTCAACACTCAAAAGTCAATAGCATTCCTGTACACAACAGCAAGCTCTCTGAGAAAGAAATTAGGGAAGCCACACACTTCACAGTAGCATATAAACAAATGAATTGAATTGTTCTAACAAAAGAAGTTAAAGATCTATATATTGCAAATTACAGTATTCTAAAAAAAGAAATCGAAGTGAGTCTCAGAAAATGGAAAGATATTCTTTGCTCATCAACAAATCTTTAAAAAGCAAGATTCAAAAGAAATGATTTGTGAGAACATTAATTGTACTCCAAATAAGGACCATAATTATTTGTAGGAACTTAATAATAACATTTTTCTTCACATAAGGTAAAACTGACAATGTTCAGCATCCAATTAAAAATCATCTGGTTTGCAAGAAAATATGAATCATAATTTAGAGAACAATCGACTTGAAACTGTTTGACTCTTAGGTACAATAAATAGCACCCAAGGGCAATTAATAGTTATTATAATTGCATTCTATATGTTTTAAAAGGTAGAAAAAAGAGTGATATACAAGAAAAACTCATTGTGGAGTTAATGCTGTGCTGGATGGGTTTAACAAGAGATATCATGATGCAGAATAAAATATTAGCAAATTCAAAGATGTTTTAATAAAAGTTATTCCAAGTAAAACAGACTTTTTCAAAGTCAAAATCATCAAAAATCTGAGAAAGACCCATAAGTGATCTAACACATATTTAACAGAGTGTCTGAGGGAGAAGGAGCACAGAAAGTGAGGAATCGTCTTCCTGTCGTCTTTATCAACCCTTTATTTAAGCCATTCTTCATCTGTCCTCTGTCCAGTGTATCCTTGCTGGACCAGAATACGGTCATAAAGTGGATGCTTCTGCCTCTGAGTAACCGGGCTTCAAGTTTCTGCAAATCTTGCTACAACTGCAGATAAAGACTTCAATTGAAAGATTTCTTCCTTGGCCCACTTATTCTTGTACCACTTACGTTTGCATTTTTCATCTATAAAATCAAAGGGATAGGTCACTTATTCTGCGCCCTTCAAGCTTCCACCATCCCCTATGGCAGCCTCTCTTCTATGAGGTGGGCATGGTAGCCACGAGTACTTTATTATGCCCAGCCTGCTTGCGGTCACCTGAACATGCCTATTTTCCTCACTGTATTACATACAAATGGAGGAAAGACCTGTGGACAGGTGCTCCGCCCATCTAGTGGGTCACATCATGAACAGGATTCGCACTACTTTCTGAACCATAGAGCAGCGACAGGTCACCTCTGTGTTTGCCAGCACTATTAGGCCTATGCTGGGCCCTTGATTTACTTGCTATAGAATGCAGGCATGATAGAGTCACTGAAAAAGCTCTTGTAGAAGTAAACCCTGACAGCTAAACACTGTTGCTATGGAAATAAATACGCAACAAAGTTCTTTTCCAATTTTTGCAATAATTATATAATAAATGTGGACATATTACTGGCAAACAGAATTGGGATAAATATTTAAATATTCATATATTCTACAATCCTTAATTAAAATATATGACTTGAGCAATTCTTCTGCTATAAGGAAATAATATTATTCTGAATGGTACAGAGAAATCTAAAAGTATAATTTCTAAAGTGCTATTCCATGAGGTCTGAACTTGAGAAATTTTTCGTTTTTCAACTAAGACTCTTTTAGTCAGTGGATGTGGTTTGTGACAAAAAGATCATGTTGAATATTGAGGGAGTGAATCATTTCATAGTTGCATAATTATTTATTGTAAGCAGAAGCTGTTGTCATTGATGTACGATTAATATTAACCATACTGTGAATGAGAGATGGAAGCACATTCGCTGGTACTTCTCCATAGCTAAGCAGGGTTATTGAATGAGGCTGAACTGCGTCTACTTTGATGAATAAACTGAAGCCCTGGGGGCACTGCACATTTCCAGGCTTAGAGGATCGTCAGTGTCCACCTTCAGCCTCTGAGCCGCCATATTGGAAGCCTAATTCCCATGTTTTTTGCCTGCCTGGAAGGAACACAAGAGCACCCAGGTAAATCCAAACAGGCTCATGAATAAGTCTCTTGGGCCCTCGGAATTAGCACAGCCACCAGCCAAGTCCATCGAATAACCCAGTTGATGCTACACAGAACAGACAAATACCACCAAATCTTTTCCAGATCCTTGGTCCACACAGCAGAACTACATCATGATCTTAAACTGCTGTGTAAGTAAACTCCCAACCAAACTAAGCTAGAAACAAAACAAAAAGGAAGAAGGGAAGAATAAAAAAAGACAAAATAATGAGACTATTTTGGAAAGAATTTATTTACCCTATCTCTTCAAAGTAAAAAATGTTATTGCATAAGGTTTCTGAAGAAGACCATGGCCTATCAGTGCACAGTGTAACAAGACTTCCTTAGAGATGCGTGATGCTCCCCTGAGATGTAGTTTTGGCTTAGTTAGTTTTTGCTAACAGCCAGGGCCAGGCTCTGTAATGTTATATGTTAATGTGTAGGAGATTGAGGGACTGAAATTAAACTTGTCTGACAGAAAGCATGTGAGTTCTGTCCAGTAGAAAAGTTAATCCCAAAGATGGTGGTTTCACTGTTCCATGGAACAGTGACTGTCCTGGTGGTTATTTTAGAATTTTATTTCAGCACTCTTTCATTGACTAAGTGGGTTTATTTCTTTCGTCCCTTTTGGAAACAGTTTTGCAATTTTCAATGAGTTAGGAAGATATTTAGAAAGTGAAACCTGTATGATTTGAAAAATAAAACCTCCTCTCAATATCTTGAAACTGACCCTCCCATCTCTACCACTGTAACCACCCCACGCACTGAGAACGTTATCACTGCATTACTTTATTATCCTTAAATGCAGCAGACTTGCAGCATGTGTATATATTCAAATTATAGGATGTTTCCAGATGTCTCAAATTATTCTACCTAAAGAAAATACACAACAGTTTAAAGATCTTCTATCTGTACACAACTATTTTAAATATTGCTTAAAATTTGTTTTATTCACTCAAATGTTTTGTTGATGCTTTTCATTGCTAGTGAACATGGTTAGACCTCATTTATTCTTCTAAATTTTTCATAGGATGATATTTTTGACAACATCTGGTATGGTAATGCCTTCTTTGGAAGATGAAAATTTAATTTGCAACCAAGTTTCTCTCTATGCACATCAAACACCCTTCTGAGGCACTCTTATTTGCTATGGTAATTATCTTCAAGGGATAATTTCTTAGAACCGCTAGATCATAAATTTTATACATATTGTTATGGTGGATATATTGTGTCAACTTGAGCAGTTTAGAAGTTTAACTAAGGGATTCAGTAGAGGGCAGGGTCCTTACTTTATAAACATCTTTGTCTTGCCCAAGGAGAGGAAGTGAGGGTTGTGAGTGCTACACACGCCCTTGCAAGCAGTAGCCTGTTTACAGTGCAAAGGAGGAAAAGAGATTTGCTCCCCACCTTTTGCTCTGGCTGCTTTTGCTGTCTTTTGCTGCCAGGAACTATTCCTCTGGTGTGGTGCCATGCCACTCTGCCTTGGAGCCTCTACAAACCTCTACAAGTCTCTACAAACAATAAGATAAATAAACCTTTCTTTCCTTAATTTTGGGTGTTGAATATTTTGTCTCAGCAATAAGAGAAAATTAACGAAGAAACAGAATAATAAACAGTTTTGCAGGCGTAATTTATTAACTGATGTATCAGGAAGATATAAAATGTGTATTTCCCTATGGACTTCCCAACACAGTACTGTGTTGTTTTCAAAGTCATTACCAATCTGATAGGTTTAAATAGTTGCATTTGAATGTCACTGAGTAACAGGGATTTTGACTCTTCGTAAAGCATTTTATTGGTCAGTCAGCTTTATTCTTTTTAAAATAGTCTATAGTTTAGAGCACATTCCTTTCTGAATCTGTGACTATTGGGGGTTCATCTCCATTATGGATACTAACTATCTGACATCTGTCTATGTCTATATCTATCTTTATCTATCTCATATGTATATATTTCATAAAATGTGACTTCTACCCTTATTCTCATGCTGTTGGCTAAACAATGCCTTTATAGTCTTTGTGTTTTTAATATTCATGTGGTCTAACCTATATTCTTATACTTTATGATTTGTAACATATCTTGCTTGAAAAGATCTGAGTTTGAAATACTTAAAAATACAGTTTAATCTGTTTAATTATATATTCAATTTTTTTTTTTTTTTTTTTTTTAGTTCTAAAGAGATGGAGAGAGTCAGGGAAAATGAGAAAAAGATGTCAGAATGAATGAACTCCAACTTGGTTTTTGCCAGATATACACTGCAGTGTTTGGTCATCATTTCATCTCTTCATCTTATACTTGGTGATTTCTAAAGCCACCTTTGTCATGTTCCAAATTCTCATTTGCACTTGGTATATCCATAGTTTTCCTTTATATTTACGTGACTATTGTTAACAGATTATAGATGGAGTTGGACTAAATAATATATTTATATTTATGTTTGCATTATGTTTCAGCATGCTGTTTTATTTATCTATGGAATCATTTCTTCTAATAAGACATCAAGCAAATTTTTTTCTAAATAATTCACTGCATCCTTCTAATATTTATATCTTACATTGCTTAATTATCTCTATTTAAATTTAAAGAAAATCCAGTAAATGTGGTATCCTTGTGGCTTGGTTACACTTTTCTTGTTGCTGAGACAAAACACCCTACTTCCAAAATTGGAGACTAAAACATTTATTTAGCTCACAGCTCATAGAATTTCCAGTCCATGCTCAGCTGGTTCCAAGGCAGGGTGGCTTGGTTAAGGGGCAGCTGTTCTTGGTGGCCATAAGCAACCAGAGCAAAAAGGGCAAAAGGAAACAGCATGCCTCCTTCCCTCCCTTATGCTGTAAACCAGCTTCAACCTGGGGAGGGTGCAGCATAGACGCTCCAATCCCAGCACTAGACAACTAGCCAATCACAAGTGCTAGACTCAGCTATCTTTGAAAGGTGCCCCCCACCCCATGACCACATGAGGCTCTGTGGGGATACTTAACCACAAACTGTAACATGCTGAGAAAAATTTCTTGTTCTTACATAGATGATTTTCAAAGTTTTCACTAAGTTCAATTGTATTTTTCATGTTTCTTCTTATTTATAGTTATTAATATTGTAAAACTACTTAGATAATGAGGTTGATACTATTACTGCATGAATAGTAATACATGAGTACATAAATGTAACCCCCCATTTTATATCCTTATGATTGAATGCATTGTTGAAAACAGTCTTTTACTGTTAGCTATAATCTGAATCTCACATATGTAATCAGGTAAATTGCCAATGTGAACTCTCATGGAACTTTTGTTTTATTATATTGAGAGATTTTCCTGAAATTTAAACATTTCTTGAAACATTAATGCTAATGTATGTCATACAGTTGATTCCAGATTTGCTGGGAGTGAAAATTTATATTAATTACTACATCCATTCAGAGTACCATGGTATTATGTTCCAACATGTATGTTTTACTGTAGCCAAGAATATATCTATTCTGGGCAGAGTTCAGTACCTCCAGGACAGCATATTGTGGTTTCCTGCTCAAATGCAGTTGTCTTCTTCCAACTGGATCAGTTTCAGAGCACAGATCAAGTGAACTCCTAGATGCATAATAAAATGGTTCAGTTGAACATCTTTTTATTGTTTAAAAAACCAATGTTCAAATAAAATGAAAATGGTTCCTTGTATAACTCTGGAATTTGCAAAGAATCCAATGTAGGTTATGGTAGTGCTTAGCTTAAACATTTTGGTAATTTTGTAAATATAATTGCACTGTAATTATACTTACAGGGTCAATCAGACCAAGTTAGGACGAAATTTTCGAACAGCAAAAGACATGATAATGATCACTGAGGATGTGGTGAAGGAGGCAGCTACATATGAACAAAACCCTGTGGACAGCCGGTTCTAAAGAAGATATTCTGAAAGATGGGCCTGCACCAGACATGTGTGCTCATACAGATATATTTCATCCAGAATGTCTACTTTTAATAACAGAACTGAGAGGCAGATCAGATAGATTTGCAAGTGTTCTGCCTTTCCTTTGTGGAGCAAGAAGCCTAAGAGCTTGTCTTACAATCTTACTGGTTTAAATCACAGGACAGGCTTGCTCCCATCATAATCACCGGTTTCAGTGTTACCCCAATTCACTTCGCGGCACATCTGTCCAGGCTTTGGAACCTTCCCACACAAGCGACTCCTTCCTTCCCATCGCTTCTGTGGAGATGTGACAGGTTCCTCTCTCACTACATCCCTATTAATTTTCATTTCTCATTATTATAGCCTTAATTCTATCTTCCCCATTTATTTCTAGTTCTTTACAATTCTCTCCCCAGTTACAAACCATTATCTCCCTTTTATTATGATTTTCCCCTAATCATCTTCCATTATCTCTTATTTTAGTACTTGGCTTTCCCTCTTTGATGTCTTTTGGTTTGAACTCCAGGTAATGTGACCCTTTTTGTTAATGCTTTCACTTAGCATAGACCCATTATCTCTTCTCCTTTTCCCCTCTCCATCTTTCATCTTTTTCTATATATTGAAATTCATACAATGGTACGGTTTAGCTGCAGTCGGCTGGGTGATGAGCTGGAGAGAGCTGTCAGAGGTGAACAAACAGGCTTTGATGATAAAAGGCTGGAACAGAGCACACACGAGGTTAAAAAGTAAAAAAGCTGCTATTATAGGATTTAGGGAGCTGAATGTGTACGCCACGATTCCAAAAAGGAGAAAAACACATTGAGTAGGTAATGACATCATGACGAGAGGAAAGCACGATTTATCTCATCAAAGCTCGGTGAACTTAAATGCTAAATCACATAAAGCATGCGTTTTAAAAAGCTTTGTGGAAGATTAGATCAGAAAACCAAAGCCCTAAAGTCTGCATGCATGCAGCACAAGCGTGAAGCCTTGGGAATAGCATCTGACTGGCAAGATAGGACCATTCCCCATGTGTTTAATCTTTTTCTTTTGACTCTCATGTTTCCCTCTATAAAACTGAGCTTGTAGAATGGGTTGCAGTAGTGCCTTAAAGTCACAAACTTCCTTCATGTGTCTGGGTAAGAGTTTGCCGTCCATGAGTTTTGGAGCTGGGCAGATTCAACTCTAGATTTGATGCTCTTTACCTCTGGTTTCTTTGCTCTGGCTTTCCTACATTTAAATTAAGGTTACTGTACCCACTTATCCTCTTAATTGGCATCTGTAAGCCACACAATAACAAATTAGGGGAAAATGTCAAGTCTTATCAAAAATCTTAACAAGCACTGAATTTGGCTCATAATTCTACCTCTAACTTCTATCTAAAGGGAAAAGACCAAAACACAGAAGAAGGCTTTCAATATGAAGGTGTTCAATAAAGTCATTTCTTCAAATAAGAAAAAATATGAAACAATTTAAAGATTTAATAGCAGAAAATGGTTAAATAAGTTGGCATGAAAGCATATTGTTGCTATGAAATATGTTTGAGAGTAATTCTAACATAAAAATGTTTATGTAAAACATATGTTCCAACATGATATAGATGATTTGCCATAGAATATTTTTAAAAAATTAGCAAGGTATATATCAAAATATAATGAGAATCTTTCAGTCACAGTCCAATCATTCAATTTTTAGGCCTGATCAAGAAGTTATAGAGATCTAATATACAGCACAGAGACTACAATAAAGGATAACATATAGTATGGTTGAAATTTGCTAAGAGAGGAGATCTTTAGTTATCACTGTCAGATAAAGAGAAAAGAAAAGAAAAATGTGAATCATGTGAACTGCCCAATAGTTTGGTGGTTGTGGTAATTTCATGGTCTGTATATGTACCACATCATCATGCTCTTTATTAGATATATACAGAAAAAATGACAAATGTCTCAGCACTTCAGATGTTTCAATTCTGTGTTCTCAAATTTTCTTTAATAAGGTTTTTGATTTTTTTTTAATGGCAAAGAGCAGCATATGCTGTCTTACTAAATTTTGGTTAGCTTATTAGGAAATTCCCTGAATTCCAGGAACATGGCAGGATTATATTTCTAAAGAACAAATGACATAAGGGATTGCTTACAGCTGTCAATGTGAAACTCAAACTAAACCCAACCAAATCCAAAACTAGGTGCATCTTACCTATGAAATTATGTTTATTGCCCTAAATTTACTTGTTAACACATTGTTGCTTGTTGCAATATATAAGAGCAACAAAGCAAAGGTTTTCCTAACTTGGCGTTGGATTTGTGTACTCATCCCTCCCGTTCCGCCCCCAGCCCCTCCAGCATCTCTTGTTCTTCAGTCAAGATGTTCCCCATGCTGGTTGGTCCCCTTCCCACCCTCTTCATGCACAGCCTCTCCCATGGCTCAGTCCAAGCAAAGCCTCTTTATGTGTGGAGTTCAGAGCTTTCCACCAGGAAAGCCTTGCCTCTCCAAGTTAAAGGCTCTGTATATGCCCTGTTTTATGTCTTTTCCTGGAGAAATAAATGAATCCTTAGATGCACTGATGTGGGGAAAACCAGGTGGAAAATGGGGAGGGAGGAGAAAGCTTACGTTGCTTTACTCCGAGTGACATGCTAACATAGAAAACGAAAACCAGGGATTTTTTTTTTTTTTTTTTACTTTTATGGAGTCTGATATTAATCAAAAGTTATGGTTACCTTGACAACCCTCTAAGCTACTGAACATCTAGGTAGAACAAAGCTGTTACTTTATTCTCTTTCACTCTGCAGTGAAGTCAGGGAAAATTAAGTCATGTTAGGGAGAGATCACATTCTCTATACCTTTTGTAGATGCCTTTAGAACAATGTAATTTCTTCTGTCACTTCCTTTTTCTCAGGTCACTTTATGTTTTTCACAAATGACACAATAACTAAAAAAGCATTAGAAACAGGAGAGGATTTTGTAAGAGCCCAATAAAAGCACAAGTCAATGGAGAGGCTACGAGAAGCATTTCGAACTCTTCTCCAATGTGCACTTCATCTAAAAAAAATCTCTGGGAGGCGTTTCTTCATTGCAATTCTTTTTCAGCTCATGGACTTCCAGGAATGGAGAAATACATGAGGCTGTAGGAATGGTTGGGGTTTCAGAGTCACCCTGCTATGAAGTGGGATCTTCCACACAATGGAGTGATGCCCGCCCAGAGGTTGGCTTTCTGGACCACATCTCCTCTCCATGTCTCGTGTACAATGGCGATGTTCTCAGGTGGTAGGAACCTTGGTTCTCAAATGTGGTCCTCAGGTGTGGGTCAATACTACCAGCCCTGGGTGGAGACTCAGTGAAGAAAACCACCAGGTCATAGGGCCTCTCTCGCCCAGACCTACTAAGCCATCTTCTGCAGTGTAATTGTCCCCAGGTGGCCGTCTGCACAACATAGTTCAAGTCATGTGAGGGGAGACTTTAAATTACATCTTGACTCCCAGCAAGGATTCAAAATTGTCCATCCCTGTTCTCATTTACTTAACAGACGGAAGTCTGTACTTGTTTCAAAATGCATGGACCCTGTTTGAAGGCTGCCTTATGAAGTGACTGTCGTTCATTTCCCTCTGATATGAGATTTTTCAGAGTTTCAGATCTCTTAACTTCTGTATTTGAATACTTAAAGCTAGAATCAAACCCAAAACATGCTCAATAAGAAAATGCATCATTTCTAATCTAAATGCATCTTTATCTAATCTAAATATTCAAATTTTAGAGGTTTTTATAACAAAATTATGCTTAAATCTAAACACTGGAGCTTAAGAGAACACAGTTATGCTAAAGTTACAATTAAATATGATAATTAAATTGAAATATGAAGAGTTTTTTTTTTGGGTAAATTCCAAAATTTTTAGAGGTAAGGCATTGTGGTTTGGAAGCTTTGGGGCCACATTTCCATCCTGACTTTGGCTCTCTCTGGAGAGTTACATGATATCATTTATTAAACTGTCACAGTGATACTGTGACTAACGAATCTGGAGCCATTGAGACTAGAGTTACCTCTTTCCCTTTACCGAGAATAGAACTAATTGAGTTGTTGACGGACATACATCTGGACTCAGATATAACTTTATGAAAAACCTTTTAATCTCTCAATATTTTTCTGTAACTTGTCATTCATCATGTCTCATTATAAGGATTAGGAAAAATCCTGAATTAATGAGTAAAAATGAAGTCAATTTATTGATATTCAAGAATATGTATTGATTCAACTTAACCATTAGAGAATTTCCAGGTAGAGATCCTAAGAGATCTGCTCTGTTCCACGTGGAAGGTTGGCACTCCCCGTGGAGAAACGTTAACAGGTAACAGGGAGGTCCTGACTCTGGACATTTCTCAAACATTAACTTTTTTTTTCCTTTTCAATGTCTACTCATTGAGAGGAGTTGCAGGTCTAACTTTAACACCTGCAGAACCCTTTCACATTCCACGCTGAGGAACCTATCCGCCAAAAAGCCTGGCAGTCATTTTCTCTGCAAGGAGACAGAGAGATGTAAGTGTGGCAGGTGGACTGCACACACTTCTGTTGGCCAGAACTGTGCTAAGTGCTCTGATTCAGCCTCAGATCCTAGAGCAGGGCCGGGGCCTCCACACTACTGCGTCCTTCAGTCTGTTCTTCTAGAAAAGTGGGGACTGCCTGCCTGGCTGCTGCACCTCAGTGGATAGAAGGGTAACTGTTGAAGTAATCCTCCACTAACCAAGGCTGTCACACTGCTCTGTCCCCTGCTTTTATGGCGCTCCCCCCTGGGCTGTGGGGCTGCAGGACAGGATCCCCCTCAGCTGCAGCTCTGAGAATACCCAGCTGATGAGATCCTATTCCATTAGCCAGAGAGCTGCACTGATGAACTGTTCTCATATTTTCTTTATTTAAAAAGTTGTAAAACCTTTCTTTAGAGCAAGAGTGTTAAACACAAACTGTCTCCAGGGGCCCAAAGGAAATCTGAGTGAAGGGAGCCTGATCCAAGGGTCTGCTAGCAGATGTCTTGAGCGCTGGCTTAGAAACCAAGTACACTAAATAGTAAAACCATTATACTATTATACTAAAAGTATACTAAATGGCTTTTTTACAGAAACCTCAACCATGAAAGTATTCACAGGCAAGTGCAATATAGAAAACGCACCCTATGGAATTACTCATGTGTTGAATTCTGGATTAGAGTTGCACAAATTTTGGCTCTTAAGAGTTGTAAAATTAGGATGCTATACATCTGCTGTTGGCTTCATCCTTCAATCCTTAACTCTTTCTGGACTTCATCATTTTATTTTTGTTACCAAGTAGAATTAATTTCTCGTAGTCTTTTCAAGGAAATGGATGTTAATTCACATGGAGTTTTAGGCTATAATATTTAGTGTGCAGCTTTCATTTCTTACCACCACAATCTTCTCTTCCCACTTTTATTTAATTGCCCATCAAACTCCCAGATACTTTCCTGAAATCTACAGAAAACGAGATCAGTATCACACCATGTGTTCTGAGAAGCTTAAGTTCTAGTCGACAGAGATCATATGATAAATATTTAATTAATAAAGTTTTATTGAGTACTCACATGGTTCTAAGTCTTACTGTATACACATTTACATTTATTATATCAGTTAGTCTCATGAAATGACAGGTGAAATATACATGAATGTTTAAATTTAAAATAAGGCATTGCAGTGAAAGGCACATCCTCCCTCTCCCTGTGCGTGTACCGGTCCCAGCGTTTTGCAACTCTGAAGCAGCTCTAGAAGTCTTTTTCAGATCTTTATGGAATGTCACTAACAATACAGTGAGCGCTGGTGCTGAGTGCTGTATAGCATTTGTACATATTATAGGGCACAGCTAAGAAATGAATGCACTGGTGATGATTAAGTCAGAGTTATTAGCATTGTCATCTATTCCCATATTATCATTTCTATGTTTTGGAACCCACAATGTTCCCTTTAGAAGTGAAGGACTGATGAAAACTAAGTCACCTCACTTTGCCCTGCAATGCTGAATCTACACCTTTACTTCCTTCTAATTCTTTTAGTACCCACTTTTCAACTTTACCCATCCACCTTCCCCTTTCTCTTCTCTACTGGCCTGTATTCAAATTTGTGCCTCTCTGTGATCAACCTCTTGGCCTTACACAGATTTGTGAGAACCTGTATTATTTTTTCTATGCCTGACAGTTAACTTAACATAATGACCTGCAGTTGTCTTTGTGTTGCTCTAGATGACAGGACTTTATTTTCATGGCTGAATAATATTCCAGTGCATGTGTGCTAATGTTTTAAACTTTTCATCTGTCCATGAATGTGTCAGTGAATTCCAAATCCTGGCTCCTGTGAACAATGCCATAATAAACATGTCTGTCGGGGATCTCTTGTTGTAAAGACCCCAGGGCCTTTGAATACAGAGCCAGCAGTGGGATCGCAGGATCACATGGCTCTTCTGTTTTCATGTTCTCAGGAACCCCCATATCATTTCCCTTCATAGCTGTGCCAGTTCACATCCCCACCAGCAGTACACAAGGGCTCTCATTTTTCAGGGTGCTGGTGTCCTCACCAGAATTTTTATGATAATAACAGTCCTTCCTGTGGTGAGACCTCATCTTACTGTGGTTTGGACCCGCATTTGCAAATGATTAGTGGTACTGAGCTTTTAGCAATACACTTGTTGGTTATGTTTATGTTTTCTTCTGAGCAACGCCTACTCAGATAATGTACTAATCTGTACCTAAAGGATTTGTAGGTTGAGTTGTTTGGGTTCCTTATATAAAGACCTCAGGCTCCTGTCAAATGAGTAGTCTCCAAGTTTCCCTTGTAGTCAGTCAGTTTTCCCCAGTCTGTCTTCTTCTTTGCTGTGAAATTTCTTAGTTCAACAGAATCCCATTTGTCCAGTTTTGTTTTTATGCTCTGTCCTTTGAGGTCTTACTGCAATTTTTTTTGTTTTTGTTTTTGCTCACCCTTTGAAGTATATACCTATATTTTCTTTTAGCTGTTTTTTAGTTTTAGGTCTACATTTAGATCCCGGGTTCATTTTGAAGTGATTTCTGTGTATGATGAGAAACAAATTCTAGTTTTATTCATGTATCTCTCTCTCTGCTTCTCCAGTCTTCCTGGTGTAATTATTCACTGAGAAAACAGCTTTCTCCAATGTATGTCCCTAGCACTTTTGTAAAAAGTCAACTCTCTCCAATAAATGAATTAAATTCTGGAATCTATCCTATTTCATTGTTTTCCATGCCTGTTGCATGCTAGCATCATGCTGTTTTGATGATTGTATCTTTGTAATGCATTACAAATTCCAGGGTGGTAATGCTTTCAGCTTTGAGGGTTTTCTGGTGAGAATTTTTTTTTGGCTGCTTTGTCTTAACTGTGATTCTATATGAATTTTATGATCATTTTCTCTAGTTCTGTGAAAAATTCAGATCTCATATGTGCCACGTATTGAAGGGTTGGACTGCTTGTTATCCAGTAAGGTGGTAGAAGCTTTAAGAGGCTGAATGTAGTTGGAGAAGGTTAGGTCATCAGAGACCCTGGGCTTCCAACCTCTTCTTGTCTTTCTTTTACTCGTGGCTGTTCAGAAGTGAGAAGGTTTTTCACCATATGCTCCCCAGGATGGGGTGCCGCTCTGTCATGGGCCCAAGCACACTTTTAGGTTGTATATTTGGACTTTTTTTTTTTCTTTGATGTAGGCACTTATTGTTGTAAACTTCACTCTTGGTATTCCTTTAGCACTACTTTACATTTTTTTAATATCTCATTTTCATTCTAGTTTGATTCCACCGTGAGGAGCAGATACATTATAAAAGTCTGATTTTTTAATTGGACTCTTTTTACCCTAACAGATGCAATATCCTGGAGAATACCCTATGCTTATGAAAAAAATGTGTATTATACACCTCTTGGATAAGGTGTACTGTAAATGTATGTCACATCCATTTTGGGTAACATACAGCTTTATCCTAACGTATTTTGTTGATATTTTGGGATGAATAATCTGCCAACTAATGCAAGTAAGATACTGACTTTCACAGCTAGTTTTGTATCACGGCCTCTCTCCCCTTAGATCAAAAAAATATTTATATTTGAGAACTCCAGTATTGGGTGTATGTAAGTTTATAGTTGTTATATGCACATTCTGGCTTAATAATTTCAATTTCTAGAGTCTTTCTTTGATATTTTTGTTTTTTACAATTTTTGAAATAAAATTTCTTTTCATTGTCATAAGCATAGTTTCTTTCTCTTTCAATTTTGGTATCTATTTGTGTGAAATATCTCTTTGTAACCTGTGTCTTTACAGGTAATGTGAGTTTCTTAATCAGTCTATAGTAGACTTTTATTTTATTCACTCAACCAACCGCTCTTTACAGTAAATATAAATCTGTGATATATTCAAGGTTATTATTGATAAGGAAGAATGTATTTCTGCTACTTTTGTGTTTTCTGCTGGTTGTGTGTTTGTGTGTGTGTGTGTGTGTGTGTGTGTGTGTGTATTTTATATCAGTGGTTTTCTATACTGATAGAGCACTACTATTTTTATGAAACTTTTTTATTTAAGATTTTTTACAATGAAGCATTTGTAAAATGTCATTCAATTCTATTTGCTATATAATAACCATCTATTTCCAAATAAGAGATACCTTCCATAGTACAGTAACCATTTTAATATGTAAGATAGTTCTGAGTTTTGCTGTAAGATTTAGATGAAAAATAAGACATCCAGATTATGATTCTCTGAAAAGCTCTTCAGGACTCTCTGAGAGGTTTGTTTATAAATTGTCTTCTCACACCATCCCTTTTGAAGAGCATATTCTGCTGTATGAGTCATGGTCTTGGTCGGTGGTAGTTGGACGTGGAGAAAGTCCACGTTGTCTGTTGACGTGATGTTCCTTCTTACTGTCTGTCTGGTTCATGGTCATCCTAACTTCAGGAGACATTTCTGAAATCCTATAAGCTGTTTAAGCTACACTGTCAGTTTTATTATTGTTGCTTTAATTATATTTTTAGTGCATGTTAGTATTGCATGCTTCTGGAGCATATTTTGGGACTTTGGTGCATGCATTTGACACATCCTAATCAATCTCAAACTCGTTACTCACCTTTCCCCTCTACCCCTTCCTGCTTGTCCCCTTTGTCAACTTTAGAAGTCTACCTCCTGCCTCTGCCTTCCCTCCTTTGCAGCAGTTTTTTCATTAACTTGCATAATTTTTCATGAGAGAAAACTTGCAATACTTAGCCTTCTGGGTCTGGCTAATTTCACTCGAAATGATGACTTCAGGTTCCTTTGGAATGCTGAATGTGTCATTTCATTTCCTGTTAGCCTGTACATTCTCTGCTGAGCAATGTGCTGTTAGTGTCATGGCGTGTCAGTTAGTTGGCTCTGCTGGCTTTGATTCCAGGAGGCTGCCACAGTGCAGTGTCACTATTACTTCTCCAGCTGCAGTGGGTGGCAAAACTTAGTAGTGTGGAGCTGGAGTGCAGAGCTTGTACCCTTGTCTGGTCGTAGGATGCAGGATCAAGGACAGCGAGTGGCTGCCTCTAGTTCCATGACAGCCCTGGAGCCCAGCGGCAGGGAGTAGGAAGTGTGACTGAGGCTTGAGATTCTTGGGCTTTGGTGGCGGCTCACATCCAAGGGGCTGTGCTGAGCCACCTGTCCCTTCCTTGGGGTGAAGTCACTGCACAGGAAGTACACTGGGGTCACCATTGCATTTCTGAGTACAGTTGGATTTGTAGAGCTATAGCTGATATCTGCTAGTGCAGGACTATGTCTGTGTGACTCCAGGAATGAGGACACATAGAGGCTTTTGTCCTTAGACTGGTGAGCAAATCTGTCAGTTTCCTCTGGCCTCATAGCACTGTGCTGTGGAAGCCCACGTGCCGTGGTTGATGTAAGGCGTGTGAGGAGCCAATAGGGACTTCTTCCGGTGCAGAGCCACCATGTGCAGCTGAGACAGTGCTCTTAGCTGTATCTAAGCCCACAGTGACCACGGAACTCTCCTGTAGATGCAATTATGTGTGTCTAGTAGCACACTGATGTGCTCCACAGGCACTGCGCTATTTACTGTTTCTCACGGATGAGGAGTCCCCCTCATCACTACTCTCCTCCATCTTCCACTCCTGCCTTGGACCTGGGATGCCAGGGTCATGGCTGCTGGTACGTCTCGTCGCTTCTTTATGCCGATGTCTTGGATCTCTGTGCCTTTCAATGTCCTTTCATCTCCATGACTGACTTTCCCAGTGCTCCCCACCATCTAGTGGCTGCCCAGTGAAGCTTCTCATAGAGTGTTTAGTCTCTCCTTTAAGGAGGAGTTGAGTGGGTACCTCTCTCTGTTCAGCCATTTGGAGTCCAAGTCAGTTTTCTTAAATATATCCTAGCTTCTGCTAGTTTCTTTTTCACAAAGCACTGCATACACAAAATTTTATTTAACTCCAGTTAAGGTTCGTCTCCTGTTCAGAAATCCAAAGTTTGTATATAGTTAACTATAGTCATTAATAAAAAAAAAATTATCACTATCTCTGACCTGGGGCACAAAGCCCATTTCTTCAAAATAGTTCAAATCCTCTGAACTGGGTTAACAATTTCAAATGCAGGTCTTAGGTAGGATTAAAGGAAGCCTTGTGTAACTCAGCTGGCACTACTATGTGATAATTCAACTAACTACCACTGAAGTCTCTTGCCTATGAGGTTCATCATCCATTTGCTTAACCTGAAGGTCAATTTCTAGTACAGAAAAAAACCATACACCTATAAATAAGTGTAATATGTGCATAATTTTGAAATTTTGAAATGGAAAGTTAAATATGTCATGTGTGTCTGAGTCCCAAACTTACTTCATTGCCTGTTCTCTGAAAGGTGGTCTACATGCACTGGGGTTATGGGTGTTATTTGCTGTGAGTCTTCTCTTATCTTCTCATCTATGTATCAGTGAGCATCACCTAGGGCGTCTTTTTGTCACAGCAACCCGTTTCCTAGGCTTCTCTATACTCTTCCCCTTTTCTCCTCTACATTCAGTTTAAGAGTTGGATGGTGCCAGACGGCCTGTCAGAGGCTCCTCCATGCGGATAGCACTCTTCTTGCCTCTTGTGAAAAACACACTCACTTTGCCTGTCCAGGCCTTATTTTATAGGAACATACAATAGAACAAGGTAAGACACAATCCATCATTATCTTAAATAATCATTATAAAGGTAGAGTGTTTCTATTGCTGAGGGGTTCTGATAAGCAGTTATTTTCAAACTTCCTTGAACTTTTTTTTAGCTCAGTCGCAGCATCTTGGTTGAACTCGACTTGTTTAGTGTGAAGGTTTGGATCAGAGGTGTTTCCCAGGGCCACGTGAAGAATGCTGGGCAGCCTGTCCGTGGTGTGTTTGGGAGGTGACTCAGCCTCTAGAAGGAGCAGCCAGTGGCAGGGCATTACCCCAAGGAGATCCTGGAACTCTGGCTTCTCCTCCTTTTCCCTTGCATTCAACCACTAGGAGACGAGTGGCTTCTCTTTACCCTCGCACATCCACCATCACGTTCTGCCACACCACGGCCCTGAAACCATTGGACCAAATGACTATGGCCTCAATCAAGATTCGAATTATAACTCTTCTACTTGTGGTTGACTTAGCTCAGGTATTTTATCACAGAGAAGGAAGGCTCAGTGACACAAATCTTCCCTGCACTTGCTCTGGTGGAGGAGACGTTGTCAGTGTCTCTGTGCCTAGGATCCAGGCTCAGACATCTCGGGAACAGCAGGGTTTAATTGCACAGGGAATGAGCTCACCAAATTAAATACACATTTGAAATCCAACAGAGACAAAATAAAATTATAGCTCCAAAAAGTCATTTTTAAATTATAAGGAAGGGTAATCATGACTTTCTCCCACATATTAGACTGTGTGGTTTTTTCCTCTTAACCTTTCAAGTGACCTGTGGTTCAAGATAATTGGAATTGCCCCTCATTATTATCTTCTATTTTATAACCTTCCCTTCACTGTTTGCTCTCTGCCTGCAGTTTAGAAAAGGGATAAAGGAAAAGTACCACTCACTGCCATTGCTTAGAGGTCTGCAATATGACCGTTCTATTTAATTCTTTAGTTTTAATACAGTTAAACTAAAAGATATCTCATACAAATTTATGCCTAAGTTGGCTAGAAAGGAAAGAAAGAAGAAATGTTATCTAGGTACAACCAGGTGATCAAAATATATGGTGAATATGTAATTTGAAAAAATACAGTAAAACCTGTATTGTCATTAATCTTACTAAAATACTCCCCCTGGTTTCAAACACACACATTCTAACCTCCTGGCCATTCTCTAAGGCTGTTCTGGAAGCTCTCTTTCCATTTTCAGGCTGCAGTGAAAGAACGCTGCTTCTGAGTGCCAGCCAATGGGAAGGCGGAGCTGCAGTCACATGATGGCGCCCTCATCCTCCTCATTCTCGGGCTCTGACGCCATGCACCTGTGGCTCTCACCCAGAGTGAAAATGATCATGCAAGGTCAGAGTTTTGAATCAGTTCTGGACATCCAAGCAGCCACAACAACACAATTAAAGACAACGAAAGAGGGATTCCAAAACTGCTCCATAAAGAGGCAAGAACCACAGGACAAGTGTGTTTGAAGTCTGGAGAGTATTTTGATGGAGGTTAATGGAATGTACATTTCACTGTAATACATTTTTTCTCAATTAAATATTCACAGTGTGTTTCAATAGCATCTCATACTTTTCTCCTCTTAAAAATCTGGATCTAGTGTTTTGAGTGCAATTTGGTGAAACTCAGTCCTAAGAAAGAAGGCAATTGATTTTACTTATTTTTCTCTCCAAAAGATCCTCCTTTGAATTTGTTCCATCACTTGGATCAAATTCATTTCTTTTACCTTAGTGAGTAAATAGGCTTTAGGTTTTCCCACAGTTGCTGTCAACCTTGTTGTTGTTATAGAACCCTGATTTCCTACCGGGGAAGTGCCAATTTCCATTTCTTCCAGTCTGTGGGAGCTCAGTGGACTTGGATAGAGAAATGGCATCACTCTGGATACAAGAACAGGGCTTGTCCATGCTGGTCCACTGACAGTGCGTCCTGCTGGTGTCTGACACAAACAACCAAAATGCATTGCTGGAAACCAGATTGTGGAAAGCTGCAACTGCTGCCATTCACTTTGGCAAAAAGTGAAAGTATTCAATCCACAAGCAAATCTCATAAGACAAAATCATAACGAAATAGGTTAGGCAGAGTGCTGTCACTGTAACAAGCACCCGAGTTAATCAACTGGCAAAGAGAAGGGGCTCATTTGTCTCGTCCTTTTGGAAATAGCAGCCCATGTTTAGTTGTTGCACTGCTTTGGGGTTCGTGGTAAGGGAGCTCATGATGGTGAGTCTTGTGTGGTGAGGTTCTCTTAGGATAGGAAAGTGCAAACGTGGAGGAGAGACTGGAATATCCCACTCCAGGACGTGCCTTTCAGTCTGGAACCTCCTACGAGACCATGGCCCCGAAGGGTCCTACCACCTCCTATTAGAGCCCCGCTGGATGTGAACCTTCTGACATACAGGACACTAGCATCAAGAGGTGACAAGAGGAAAGCTCAGTGCTACGACAGCTTCTGAGCACTTGCACTGACCTGTTCTTGGAATCAATGGTGCTGGGAAACTTTACAGATAGAGCACATCAAAGCTTACTTTGCTTCGGTCCCTGATGGGCAGGGAGCATTTTCCATGTCTTCTTACATATGGGAGTCTTCCCTAAGCTCCTCAGTTCCTTAAAAACCTCAGTTAACTGCTACTGTCTGTTCTCTTGGGGAGAAAGTGTACTTCACACTGGGCCGTTTCCATTGTTCCTCTCATAAACTGACACCCATAGTGTACTACCTCGTGTCATTTTGAATTTTCCTGCTATATTCCCTTGAATATTCCCTTTTTCCTCTGCTTTGATTTGCACAATGGCAACACTATTCAATATTTTTATATGTCTCATGAAGGAGCTTTCCACTCATGTACTACTGTAGCTGATCATGCATTTAGTAAGATGAATGTAGTATTTCACAGACAGATGTGAAACCCAGGTACCTGACTCCTACCTGGAAGCTAACTGACACCATAAAGGTCTTGTAAAACAAATAGCTCTAGTGCTAGTCCAGGCCAGGTAACTAAGTGACCTAGGGAGTTTGTGTCTCAAAATAAAGTTTTAAAAAATGGGCCAAGAGCCAGGGATATTGCTTAGTGGCACAGTACCTACCTGGAAGTGTGAGGTCCTGAGTTCAATTCCCGGTACCAAAAGAATTAAAAAAAAGAATGGGTTGAGGTTGTAGCTTGGTGGAAAATTCCTAAGGCATCCAGTACCATAAGGAAAAAAAAATAGAATTTTCTCTTATGAATGAGAGGCAGTTTACAGTGTCTATGTCCTACATATTAAGAGATGATTTCTTCACCTACTAAGACCTTAGCAGCAGTCTTTAACTTGTATTTCATTGAAAATTAGATTTCATCATGCTAAAAGAATTACAAGTTGATACTGTATCATTTAAAGTTAATTTTATTCATCCAGTTGGTAATTAGTTACTATTTATAGCATAAATGGCTCTTTTGTTATTAAAATACTTACTAAGTTTTCTCTTTCTGGTGGAACAAAACTACAGGATATCTCTATTCACCCTTCTCTTTAGACTTCCTTCTTTCTTCTTCTACTTATTTTCTTTTTCTCCTTCTTCCTTCTCTTCCTGTACCTATAGCCTGACTAAAAAGATGTTTTCTTTCAAAGACGTATTCTGCAATTTCACGTGTTTGTAAAATGAATAATATGTTGCTTTAGTAATGAAGACAAAAAAGCAGTAATTTTCTCTGTTCATGTCTTTCAGTTTTCCATAATTTTGGTCCCATTGAGCTGTTATCATTTATAAACAGCCTGAGCCCTTGAGATATCTGAGAAGAAAGAGAGTATGTCACATTGTTTTATGAACACAGGGTTCAGTGTATGACACTGATCCTCCACAATATGATGACGATAATTATAATTGAGGACACAAAGCTCAAGCCGCTTTGGGGAGCAAATTGTTTGGAGGATCCTGTTATTTATAGGAGCCGGCTAGGGAAGAGGGGCCTGGTCAATATCTAACATTTGCTGTTAGAATATCAAATAGTCAGGGCAACATACTTAACAACTCAATCAAACTACATTTGAACATTTCCTTTAAAGGAAGAATGTATACTTGTTAATATCCTGAGGAAGTTTTTACAGTTGATTAAGGAGTGATAAATTATTAAGAAAACCATAGTTTTTAAAGGAACAATGTTTTAATTTTATGTAAATTGAGATTGTGGACCAATCCAGAAAAAAAGTACATAGATTGAATAGAAAAGAACAAAACCAGAGAAGAAAAACATAGTTGATATCAATCAGTAAAAAGTGGAGAAAAACACAATGAGCTTGGGACAAATCTTTTTTTTTTTTTTTTCACATTTCACAGTGTAATCCCATGTAAGAAGACAGAGTTGGGGCAGGAACTCAAAAGGAAAGGAATCACAGGGACACTGAAAAGCCCACCGATTCCTCCCCACGGTGAGACTCCTACCCAACCCCAGCTGCGGGAAGCCCTGGCTCCTGAGGGCTCCTCACCGTGAATCCACTTCAGAAATTGTCCTAGACAGGAATGAGCTCCCTCCAGGAAGTAGCAATAGACTGGTCTGGTGGATGTATTGGTGATATTGGAGTGGAAAGAGCTAAATACTTTAAATACCTTGGGCATCAAATCCAGGGAGCCCACTAATCATTTTACAATGAGAAACAGATGCAGGCACAGGCAATGCTTCCCCCAGCACGGCTGCTCAGCCCTGGGGTGGTGGGGACTTAGCCTGTCTCTTGGCATTTGACTTCCTTATGAATACTTTGCTCTGCAGACCTGATTTGATGTCTAAAATCCCATGCATAGTTTCTTGAGTCTTACTATAAAATGTAACTTCTCTTGAGACCATCTGATTCTTATCCACCACTTCTGAGCGGTTCCTGCCACTCCTGCCTGCTCTGTGTGAGCACCTGCTAGGTTCCCTTTCATTTCCTGGAATTCCCCAAAGGCTATGGTTTTGAAGACCATTCTCTTGACCAGTCTCTCCACATGTCATTCCAACTCCAACTTGTCAAAAGTTCTCTGAAATGTTTTCAAAAACTTTCCCTAAATCATAAACCAAGTATAAACTAATATAAAACTTTCTTAGCACCTGGGACCCCAATGAGGTTAACGTATTGGTTGTGATCAAACTGTGAGAGAAGGAAGAAGGGAAAACACGCAAGTCAATTATGCTAGAGTCTCTTACTTCATTGAAAAGGAAGGTGTGTGCTATCATCATCTGAAGAAATTATTATGCCCACATTCTTATATGCCCATATCTTATCTTCTGAGCAATTACTTTAGAGATAAAAAGATGCAATATATTATATATACATAGACTATTGCTATTCTCCTATTATATTGTTATGATATTTTTAAACTTTTTTCCTCTACTATACAACAACAACAAAAAAACCCAAATAAATCTAAACAGTGGCATGCACAGCTTTCTGTGGAGAGCGTGGTGAATCACAGGTGATCAAGGACCTCATCTGTCTTATTTATCACTGTTATTTCACGGGACAGCTCTGGGATTGGCCTCTATTTGACATGTGCAGAAATCACAGATTTTCCCTGCCATTAGCTCTTGGTCAAGTCTTAGACAAAATGTTTTCTTTCACTTCTCCATACTAAGGCACACACACACACACACACACACACACACACACACACACACACACAATACAATCTTTGATTGCAGGTTCATATTAACAATTTTGTCTTTAGATAACCTCTTTCAATGGTCTTTTATATATTTATGTTTCAGTTTGAAAATGGACACTGTGTTTCCAAGATGTGGAGATTTATGTCACAGTTTTCTGAAGTTGCATGAGTCCTAAGCCATTTGAGACTACTTGGAAAATTAAATTTGGTTATTGTTTTTCTTCTAATGCTACAAGAACAGACATTTCTGAAATATTTCTTGTATTTTCTGGTTGGCTTTATTTCCTAGCGTAGACAAAAGAAATGCTTATGGAAACAAGCAATCCTTTTCTGGCCTGAAACTTAAACTTATAACAATAATAATACAGTTATTCAGTAATGGGTATTTACCTTTGAAAATGTCCTATTTTTAATTTTTTACAGCTATCACCTCATGAGGAGACTCATGCGTCAGTAAAACTTTACCAAGCCCAGGAAGTAAGGTGGGTGGGCTGGAATTGTTTTTCTTCAGTCTTTCAGGAAATGACAGAATGTCCAGCCTTTTGAGAGAGCTTAACTTTGTATTCCTGTATTCAATGCTGACACTTCTAAGAGTGAATCATTAAATGTGAGAAGAAGGTTAAAAAGAAAAATGTTTAACCAACTGGCCTTTCTCAGTGCTACATTTAGAAAAACTATTTTTGAATATATAGGATGTATTTCAATTGCTAGGATACAGGACAAATAATATTTTTGTCAATTATTGAAACTCATTTATAAAATATACCTTTTGTAACTGCAGAATCTAATTTTGATTAAATTTAACTTTGATGAGAATGCAGTGTGGAGAGGATGGAGAGAAGAAAGTTAAAAGTGAGATATTTCTTGTGAAGTGAATTAATGAAGTTCATTATAAAGCCCAATAGGGAAGGAGAAACAATTTCACCTCACTTAGAAATTCATAACCTTTGGATGCGTGAAAAAATAGACCGAGGTACACAGAATTCAACTAAAAGTACATTAATTCAATCAGTTTTTGTTTCTAGAATTCCACTTTGGAAAAAATAAATGACTCAAAGTCTGTTCAATTTGTGATGTTGAAAGATGTATTAATTCTAAAGCATGGAGCCCTGTGTGTGCATTTTATCCTGGACCATGCAGAGAGACACTTGGAATGATGGCTTTCTTCAAAAAGCATTTTTGAGTGCTTGAGATGAGCGAGGTGCTGGAGTAAACACCTGTGGTGAAATGATACTGAATGAGAAAATATCTGCTCATATGGAACGAGAGTTGATTCTAGGATGCAGCCATGGAAAAATCGATTTAACTCTTTAAAATTAAGTAAATTACAATTCAGAGATGCGCTGAGTTATGGAAAGTTACAAGATTTCTTGAGAGTGTATAATCAGGATGTCTAACTTAATTAGGATGGTGAGTGACAGCTCTCTCAGTGAAGGGACAGCTGAACAATGAGATGAAGAGTGATGTGGTAATTAGTTTAAGGGTAATGGAAAGACTTTCCAAAGAAGTGAGTTGTAAACTGTATTCCTGGCTAATGTGTGCGGTATGAAAACACAGATGACTTGAAGCACAATAATTTAAAGTGAAGAATCATTATCCCTTCAACAAATAATTAGTGTCTAGGTTTAGGAAGAAATCACCTAGATTTGGGGAATGTACTGATAAGGAAGAATGTCGAAATCTCTTACCTAACAGAGCTTAACTGTGAGTAGCATCCAGGAAATTAACCAATAAGCAGGTGACTTCACATAGTAAGAAGTGATGCCCAAGAAAATATCCTGGGTTGAGTTCTAGAGAGTTGGTGAGTCAGGGGGAGATTTTTGGGTGCACGTGCCCAGGTATCTCTTTGTGTTGGACAGCAAATGTAGACAGACTATTTAGTGTACTTGGGCACAAGCAACCCTGAAGAAGTGATTGGAAAATGTAAAATGATTCACAAGAAAGTCTTAGTGGAGAAAGACTTGTGTGGCGAATAACCAAAGGCAGGACGGTCACGGTGAGAGCCCTAGATGAAGTACTCTGTTCTCAAAGATGGCTGTGCCTGGAACATGGTGACTCTACAAGGCCTTGTTGGCTGGGGTAAAGAAACTGGGTTTTATTTCTGTGCAAATGTGAAGTGTTTGGAGGGCTTTAAGCAAAGCAAGGAGAAAAAGAAAAACAATAAGAGGTTCTAGCAGCAGTCTGGCCGTGAACTGGTGGTGACATCAATAAGAGTGCCAGTGGGGAAGACAGGAAGAAACAGTCACATTCAGAGCGTATTAAAAATAGAAACGTGATGATGATAAGTCAGACTTAGAGGTGAGGGAAGTGGGAACTGAGTGGAACTCTTGTGCGCAGAGCTGGGCTGACTGGGTTAATCACACCGCCGTTGCCATCATGGCATCATTTTGAGTAACGTCACCTCATTTTGACACTTCTTTCCTTTCATCTATTCTTGCTTTTATTCCACTTTTAACGTGCAGGTTTCTCCATGCAAGGAGCATTATCCTATGCAGATAGAAAAATGAAAAGACAGTATCATTTAGTACTTTGCCCCACTGAAACTTGCATTATAAATAGGAGCAAATAGACTGGAAAACTAACAGATTCATAAAACTCCCCCCCCACCCCGACAGTGACCAGTGAGACGAGGGATACCACAGCGCCTTGAGTAGAGAGTAGATATGATGCTGTAAGGCAGCCAGCTGGAAGGGGGCCTCTGCGGTCTCAGCCGGTACCCAGGACACGGCAGAGGAGACGTGTGAAAACCCCGGGAAGTCTCTTCCCTCCTACAGATCAGCATTTGCATTTTCCTTACCTGTGGAAAGAGATCCCATGACTCTGCTAACACTTGTCGCACTGGACATTCATCAGGATAAAATCCCCACAGCCATTTACTCATTTCTTTATCTTTCTTTCAAAATGATTTTCACTTTTTTACTAAGTATAAAGGTACCATAAAGCTACAAGAAATGACAGCAAAATACATTATTAAAACACAGAATATAAGCTTTGAAGTACTTCGATATTTTTCTTTTCTATCATATCAGTAGCTTTTGACTATTACTCTACCTTTTGATATACAATGCTTACAGTATTGTGTTTGGTTAGTCTAATAAAATAGGACCATACTAATGAGCTCTTCTAGTGTATAAGAGTTTTCTGTTTTGATTTGATTTATTTCTTCACTTGCTAACTTGGCTAGACATTCCTGCCAACACTTAGGACCCATGTTACCGCTTTAAAAGCTTCATAATATTCGGTTCATGTATCCACTTTGCATACATTCATAGTAAGGAGTTTTAGTTTTTTTCCATTTGTCACTGTTATTGTGTTATTAATGATTGTTATTGTTATTAATGATAATTGAAACAATGGGAGTGAGAGGTGTTTTCAGAGATGTAGCAAAGGTTTTAGATCAGAGGGTACGTGCTTTATAAATGCAATAGATATTTCATTATTGACTCCCACATGTTTCTACCACTCTCCATGCCCTTGTGAAAAAGGGATACCAATACTCTTTTATAGTTTTCTTTGCTGAGATCATGTACCAACAGATCAGTTTAGGTTATTTTCTCTTTGGACCATTTTATTTAGGTATGCTTGATGGACAAAAAAAAATCCACATTTAACCTGTTACCAGTTCAATTATTTAAATACAAGATGACCAAAACTGCATTTTCATTAATTTGTATTTGATAATAAGGAATATAAAAATGACAAGTTTATGAAATTTATTCCATCGAGAACTGACTGGTTGAAATGACACCTGTCCCGCAGTGCTGCAGACGGTATGTAAACAAGCATGCTGCCCGGGTGAGGCTCGGGAAAACCGCTCAGTGTGTGCACAGCAGAGTCAGGTACACAGCAAACACATGACTGTGAAACCACCAGCACCAACCCCATAATGAATACGCCTCTCACTGTCCAGAGCTCCTCCCTGCCCACTGTCTTACACGGTGCACTTTGAGTCTACACTGGTTGTGTCAAATAATAGGATTAAGCTTTTCTTAAAGGCAAGATAAGACTCCGTTTGTCACATTTTTTTCTATGTATTCATCCCAGAGAGGGGCTTTATTTTTACATGTTTTGGCTATTGTGGAAAAATGCTTGCAAGAAACCTGAGAGTACAGATGTCACTTCGAGAGCCTTATATCCCTCCCTTGGCATGTATGCCAAGGTGCAGAATGGCTTGATCTCCTGGCAATGCCGGTTTTGGGCTTTTGAGGAGCCAGTACACAGTTTTCTGTTCTCCTGATGTGCATGCCCTTTGTCCTTCCCACAGCCTGCCCAACACTGCCCTCTTCTTCCTTTCTGAATGTTTATTTTTCTATAATGACCAGTCTAGTCATGTATGAAGAGATCTCTCATTGTGATTTCATTTTTTGTTTCCCTGGTAATTAGAAATTTTACCATTGTATCATATACCTGTGGTTTATATGGGTTTATATGTGATTTATAAGTCTTCTTTTGGGAAATATCTATTCAGAGACTTCACCCGTTTTTAAATAAGGTTTCTATCATTCCATTGATTTAAGTCCCATGTATATTTCGGATGTATGTTCTCATTAGATGCATGGCTGACACATGTAGTTTTCCGTTTCTAAAGCTGTCTTTTCATTCTTTTGGTTGCATCCCTTCCTTTCAATGAGCATTATATTCTGAGTTTTGCTTTTGTGGCCTGTGCTTTTGACACCACATCCAACAGTTATTACCTGGACCACATCAAGTAGCTTCTCTCCCTCCATTTTCTTCTAGTAGGTTTACAATATTTAGAGGTATGTAGAAGTCTTTAATCTATTTTGACTAGATTTTTGCCTAAATTGTGAGATACAGGCTCTAATTTCATTTTTCTACTCATGGACTATCTTTTGAAGAGACAGTCTTTTCCCAATGATATGCCCTTGTCATCTTGTGGAAAACCTGTTGATCCTAAATATGTGCATTTATTCCTAGACTCTCTATTCTGTCTCACTGATCTATGGGTCTGTCTTAATGACAGTGGCATACCATTTCAATGAACAGAGCTTTGTGATATAATTTTGAAATTATGAAGTAAGAATGCCTCTGGCTTTTCCTGGCTTTTCAGTCTTTTTCAAGACTGCTTTAATGACGTTTTTTGTAGCACCATTTAAATTTTATCCTACTTTCATGGAAAATTCCATAATAATTTTAGTGAGGATTGCATTTAATCTGGTAATATGGGTATTTTAACACTATTAATTATTTTAACCCATGATTATAGGATATCTATCCATATTTTTGTTTATACTTAACTTTTTATCAATATTTTATTGTTTTCAGCACATATCTGTTACACATTACTTAATTTTATGCCTCAGTACTAAAGTTTTTTATGATATTATAAATTTTCTTTATATATTTTTAGATACTGTTAGTATGTAAAAAAGGTAAGTTTAATGGGTACATTCTGTACAGGTTTTAGAGGTTTCTATATGTATGATCATGTCACTAGTAGATGAAAACTATACTTAATTCTTTGATTACCAACGAGGTCCCTGTGGATCGGTGTCTTTCAGCACACTAATCCCTGACTCTACAATGCATTTATGATCAATAAGTGATTGATAGCTCTTCGACTCACTTACATGTCACTCTAAATGTCATGTGTTATTTTCCAAATATGTTTCACAAGTGTGAACTCAAAAGCATTTCAACCTTTAAGCTAAATAGTACATTCTCAAAAGTGGGCATAATTAAATATCTGAAAAAACCTTCACCTGTTACTTATGCAAGCGAGAGGAGAGCAGCACAGATGGAGTTTGTAGTGCTCTGCTGGTAACAGAGAACTCCAGCGCTTCCCATTTGAAGCCTAATCTGGTCACTAGAATGAATAAGCCCTGTAAAGCTTGGAAGGAAGCCTATTTTGTGCTTATTGGGTGGTGAGGGACTTATTTCTGTGTGGGATTGCAGTGTGTCTTTAATTTGTGATCAGCTTTTCCAAGTATTTAATAAATGCTGGAGAAAAATACACCAGTCTATTTTAGGGTTCCTCTTTAAATTCTTCTTTACTAATTGTATTTGTTCTTACCCTTTACAGCTTTTATCTTAACCTAGAGCAATGTGTTCCATTTCAAAAAAAAAAAAAAAAAAAAAAAAAAAAAGCAAATTCAAGAGTGACATGGGAAGCATTTCTCTGTAGTGCTGATACAGGATAAAATACTAGCAAGTTCTGATGAAATTTGTATTTGAAAAAAATCATTGTTCTTTATACTTAATATTCTCAAGTGATTTTCTGGTGTATTTTAGTTTTGTACATGTTTAATATTTCTGTGTCAAATATTTTATACTTTAACTTTTCAAATGTAATTTTTGGTGCATCATCATTATTTGACACTTAGATATTTATTACCACTGAGTCTTTGAATATTGCTTCCATAGTTAAAAATGATCCTTATTTCTATTTGCCTTATATTCTAACTCATATGTTGAAATTCGTAACTAATTGGCTAGTGCATGCTTACAAGTCCTTTTAGTTTTGACTTATTTTCTATTAGAAATCACATGTTATAGGAAATCAATAGATCATATGTTCCAAGAGTTTATCACTCATTCTGGTAGAAATCCCTGCTTTTATTTTTAAAATCTTATTTAATATTTTTCTTCTATCTTGCAGTATGCTTTTTGTTTTGCATTACTTCTATTCCCTTCCTATAATTTTTTTAAAAAATTATATCCTCAAGAAACTGTGTTTTAAAACCTATTTTTAATTGTGCTCTTGGCAACATTTATTTTTTACCTAACATATTGTTAAGATTATACTCTTCTTATTTCAAGATAAAAACAAACAGTGACATTTGACTTTTCCACATAAGAGATGGGAGACTGTGTCTTTTAAATTATTAGTTTGTAACCAATTCTATTCTATCTTATAAATTTTTAACAGACTGTTTTCCTTTCAAATGCAAATTTCTATTGAAAATTATTCATTTTTTAACAATATATATCTTTTGCATTTATAATATCCTGTTTAGTGTTTATAACATTCTTGACCAACAGCTTAACAAATTCATGTTTAAGTATTATTTCAACTGTTTTCAGAAAAGCCTAGTAAACATTTGTAAAAGAGGCAAAAGGGTGTATTGTGTGTTTATGAGCAATTTTATATCAACTACAGTCATATTAATGTTTAAAGAATGACATAAAAATTTCAGTGTCTTAGCACTTCTTTTCTGTACTATTTTCTTTTTATTTTGGCTATTGTTTTGGAGCATGTCTGAACATTCTCTCAGTGCTCCAGTGGACAAAACTGAAATAATCAAGGAAGACTGGTAACAGTAATATGGATTATTAGCCAAAGACTAATAATGTATTCATGTTTATATGATTATATAAACAAATAATGGGCTAAATGTGTTGGGAAGAAGGGAAAGGTCTCTTGTATTCATGAAGTTCAATCAAAATGTAGAACAGATGAATGAACAGACACCATCCTCAATATTTTTCAGTAGTACTGTCAGGAGGGAGTTGTTACTGATCGGTGCTAAACTCAGTGAGCTTGAGAATAAGATAAGATTTACGTAGATTCTGAGGATACTTATTAATTACAATGGAAAAGTAACAACAGTGGCAAAATCTGGCAGACAAGTTTATTATCACTAATAAGATGGCATATTGGCGTAAAATAGTTCCTGATATGACACACTGAAGAGACCACATAATATTGTACCAACTTCACAAACTTTTACAACAAGTCCTTATATGGAGATGTGTTCCCGGTATAGCCAAGTAATACTCTCAAAGTTATCATGATCATAAAAGACAAGGAAAGACAGGAATGGTCACAGAGTAGAAAAAGCAGGAAAAAAATAAATTTAATGTGATACCCAGGGCCAGACTAGAAAATGAAAAACCCTACATGAAAATACTGATGAAATCTGAACAAAATATATACTTGAGTATTTTAAAAATTGAAAATAAAAGCTATCTTATCTAACAGAGGAAAGCAAGTAAAATTGTATGATATTTAGAAATGTGAAATAACACAGAACAATTATCTGATGGGAACAAAATAATTAGAGAAACATTCCTATGAGAAATAAAGACTTAATTGAGAACAAGTTATCTAAGCAAGAAACTAGGGGTAAGCAATAAAATAAATAATTTACAATTAATTACATTGGTGAATTTTGTAAAGGTTAAATAAACAATCCAACTATAATGTAGTAACAATTTATTTGATCAATGATGTTAACGGTTGTAATGTTGATAAATTAGATCAAATAATAGCAAGTTAGCTATAAAAAAATAGAAGAATTTATTGATGAAAAATTTAAGAAAAACTGCCCATAAAATAAAGCAATGTTAATATTTAAATCAGTACTATTTACAATCCTGATAAAATGTATGATTTTCTGGGGATTGTGAATTCAAGAATAGATGGAATGAATTTTACATTTCTCAAAAGAATTTTATTTCTTTTGATCCTCAAAAGTTAAATAGGCCAACCATCTGTGAAGGTCTCTTTAACATACTAAAAGGTCTACTAAAAACACATTCATTTATAAAAATTGTCCTAGTTTGCTCTTTGCTGAGACAAGATATCTGACACTCAAAATTAAAGGAAGAATGATTTCTTTAGCCCACAGCTTGTAGAAGTGAAGTTTCAGTCCACAGCTGACCGACTCCAAGGCAGGATGAAATGGCAGAGGAGGAACGGTTCATAGTGGGCAGAGGTAGCAGAGCGAGCCAGGGGCCATAGCATTTTCTTTCTTCCCCTTTTGTACTCTATCTTGGCTACCAGGATTAGGGTGGTAACAAACCAGGGGACTGACTTAATAGTCACACACCCATAATCCTAGTGTCACAACCCTGGATCCAGCCACCTCTGCAAAAGCCCCACAAATCACCACAGGAGGCTACGGGACATCTAGACATAAACTATCACAAATACATTAAAGCTTATTTCAAGGATAAGAAGAATCATATTTTGAGTGAAGAGGACATTATAGAAGCATATGTATTACACTGTAGCAGAGGAAATATTGAGGCATGCTTTTAAAACACACAGGGATGATTCTGTGTGTTTCCATAGGGAAATACCCTGTGTCATAAATCAGCAGAGTTCAGTCTCATGAACAGGTGAGGCATAGGAATGACAACAGATTGCTCTGAAACACTTTAAAAAAATAGATTTTTAAAGAGATTTTCAAAGTGTTTGGAGAAATTTATTATGGATCAAGGTCTTATATACATTGTGACTTATCTCTATCTGAAAACTTGATCATCTGAAGAAATAAGTAAGCTAATACAGAAAACATGTGATCCAGGAAGCAGGATGTCTAACTTCAGGGTCCTAAAGAAGGAAACAACAGAGACATAAAGAAATCTGTACACCAGCCTGAAATACAGAAACTGAGGACAGACACTCCAGTGACGTTGTAAATGAGAAGCTCTTTGCATATCCGTGTATTGGGATATTTCACTTAGGGCAGGGAACAGAGAATGATTCGGTAATCCTACTACTTTCTACCATGTGCTCCTGGGCGCCTTCTCCATCATGGATTCTGTTTCCAAAAATGAGCCTGTAAGAAAAACATCAATTAGATACCTTCAACTCTCTCCCCAAGTTAGGTATGGCCTGTGGGAAGCCTAACAGGAACCACAGAAGGAGGAACAAAGAACAGGAGGCATCTAGGGGCTGGCTTGAATCCTCAACCAAAAGCCATGACCTGTGAGAGAGTTATTGCTTGTAAACTACTTTCCTCTATCTCAAAGCACAATCCCTGCCCCACCTCCATCACCCCATTTACACTTGGGACTGCATTTTGGAAACAGTGCAATGTTACTATCCCAGGGTGCTAAAGTATACAGGGAAAACATTTTCTTTGTTAACACTTTCTTCTTTAATTATCCTAGTAAAATACCTTTTTCCTGCAGTAATGTTGACTACAAGAGTATCAGGTAATTAGAAATGAGAGATAACATAATGTAAAAAGAAAATCAGCCCAAGATATGAAATACCCAGTTTAGAATAGTTCTGTAATGAGAGTAGTGAAAATAAAAGCTATTAATTCAGGATAACTTCCCATATATTATCATGAACTTGAATACTAACAGACTGTCAGATTATAATAACTTTCTATTTGCTTATGCATGGATGAAAAATGAAAAAAATTTTGCTTATATATATAAACAGGTGGATAGGTAGATACATAGATAACATAAATGCTGATATTGCTATATACATAGTGTATATTCATAATATAGAAAACTATAAAATTTACAGAAATTTTACAAAATATTACTAGCTCACTGTATGAGATTGTCTAATATGGCAGGCATTCAGAAACAGTATTTTTCAAATATAACTTATTTTATGCTATAAGTGGCAATAGAAAATGAAATGATAACATTTCATTTGAGGGAGAGAAACAAATGGAAATAAAATTATTCCTAACTAGAAAAAAATTGACAAAAAGTAATCTGAAGGTAAGGATCAAGAAATAGTACAGATAAGTAGTAAGATGGTAGATTTTATTTGGCATAATATTTACCAAAATATATCATAATCTGGACCACTAAATATCTCTCAATATTGTTCTGAGTTCTGACTCTTAGTAAAATCCAAGAATTAACACATTATAACTATGTTATAGGTAGGAAACAATAATCAGAAAATCTGTATTTGTTTGAAGATTAAGCAGTTCATTTTAAGGTAACCCAATTGTGAATAAACAAACCAAAATACAGTATGATATTTTGATCTTACATTAAATTTGAGAAGAAATAACAACATAAAGCCAATGAATGAAGATAGAAACATTTTTAGGAACATAATGGAATGGAAATCATATGATCAGTAGGAAAGATTACAAATACAAAAGTTTGTTTTGTAAATTGATAAAATAAAATTGATTACCTCATAGTAAATCTGACTAAGGCAAGAATAAGAACAAATAAATCAGAAATAATAAAGAAAATAATATCATAGATGTTACAGAAAATAAGAAGGAATAAATATTATAATTATTATACTGAGCATAATTTTATGAACTTAAAAGAAGTAAACACACAAGAAAACAGAATTCACTAAAAGGATAACGTCTGAAAATTGGATCCAGGGATAAGCTTAGCAGCAAAGCACCTGCCTGGCAAGTGTGAGGTAAGGAATTCAGTCTCTGGTACAAAACAAACAAAGAGCAAAAAACTAAGCAAAAAACTAAATTTTACTTTTGTCCACTAGGGAAGCTGAATATGTAGTTAAAACTCTCCCATAAATAAAATGCCATCTTCATTGGTATACAAGTTGACCGTCACATACAAACCAACTCTAAAAACAGAAAAGTCTTACAAATAATTTTTAGGTTATTTTATGAAGCTGGCATAAATTTGTTAGGAAATGTGACAAAACATTGTAAGAAAAAAATATGATGTCATTCCCGTTCAGATACATAAAGATGAGAAATTCTAACCAAAACCTTGCAGATCACAGCCCACTCTATTTTCAGGTGATTGGAGGTTCACTGAATCATGATAGTATGGTTTTTTTCATGAAGCAAAGAAGGTGTAATGCTTGAAAAATCAATACTACTAGTCATATACTAAGAGCACAAAGCAAAATTATATAATTTCAAGAGATGTGGAAGCACTAGAAAATAAAAAACACTTGTTCATTGGTGCTTTTTTAAAAGATACAAGATGTCAAAAAGAGTATCAAGATTCCTTGATACATTCCAAGAGACATTATGATAGCCACTTATGAATGCCTTGCAGCAAAATGTTTCTTCATGTGGCGATACAGAAAACTGTGTCACCTGAGATCAGAAAGGAGAAAAGAGCTGCTCGTTATTAATGTATATGTCCAGCACTGTTGTACACATCCCAGGAAGTAGAAGAAGGCAGGGAAATAAATACACAGACATGCAAAACTGACCCAATCCTATGAATGTTAACTGTTTTGTTCCAAGAACTAATAGAATTAGTAGTACAATCATTTTAGCTGTCGTGAGTGTATGTATACAAATGTGTTATCTTTTTTCTTTTCCCTCTCTTTTTTTCTCCTTTTCCCTGAGTACTTATTCCTCTTTGAGCAGTTTCATACCTTTCACAGTATGTATTGAAGATTTTGTAACTTATTTACTCACTATATCTGGTAATCTGACAAACTTTTTTGAAGATAATTATGTAAAATAACAACTTTTGTTATGGTTCTAACACCTTGTTTTGAAAGTCTATATTGTTATTGTTTTGGGGGTTTTGTTATTGTTATTTATTTGTCTTTTATTTATTGTTTTTCTTGTATTTTTTGTTTTGTTTTGTTTTTCCCTCTAATACAGAAACGATAGATGTACGTGTATGGCTTATACATGTCTAGAATTTCTTCTAAAGAGTTTACAAGAATCAGTTTTATTATGTGTGATAATATGAACAGCTGTTTTAAAGAAAATGAGACATTATGGTAGCCATTGCTGATTTCCTGTCATCTTGTGTTGAAATTCTATAATGCTTTTATTCTTTTTTTGATTGATTTTAGTCGGTTTTCTATTATTTGATTGTAATATGTATGAAGGTGTGGACAGCTATTTTGAAAGAACAAAAGACATGGTAGTCATTGTTGATTCCTATTATCTGGTTTAGAAGGCCTGTAGTGATTTCATTGTTTTGTTTTGGTTTGGTTTATACTATTTTGTTTTGTTTGAACTTATTGTGTGGGAAGATATGGACAACTATTTCAAAGAAAATAAGAGACATTATGATAGCCACTGTTGATTTCCTGTTTTCTTGTTTTGAAGTCATGTGTTGCTTGTACTGTTTTATTCTAATCTGCTTTGTTCTGTTCTTTTCTTTTAAATAAAAAAGCAAGAAATACAGATGAAAGAGAATAAATAATAACAATGTTACTCATAGACAAAATAATCCCAAAAATATCTATGAAGCAAGTACTAGTATTAATGAATGATTTTATCAAGAACATTGATTACAAGACCAATGTGAAAAATTGTATTTGTAAAAATTTCAGGAATAATTTTTTTTTTTTTTTGTCTTTTTCTTTTTATCGGTACCGGGGATCGAACTCACGACTGCCTGCTTGCAAGGCAGGCGCTTATGCCGCTGAGCTAAGTCCCCAGCCCCTGAGCTAAGTCCCCAGCCCCAAATTTCAGGAATAATTTTAAAATAAAGAATATAAAATCCTCCCAGACATGATGGAACATGCTAGAACCCCTGCAGCTTTGGGAGCTGAGGATCAGAAGATCCACGTGACTGCAGCTCAGGGAGGTCCTGGCTAAAGAAGACTGGGACTATGGCTGGAGAGTCCCAGGGAAACAGCAAACCACATGATGTACTGTAGCATAGACATCACATAGTTAATCTAAAAAGTATCCAAAATCATTACACAGTAGTCTATAAGACATTCTTGTCAAAGATTGAAGAAGTTCTGAATAAGTAGAGAGTTTGTTCATGTTCATGAGCTGAAAGACTCAATATGATAAATGCATCAGCTTTCTTCAAACTGATTTAATGCAATTTCAGTTATTGTCCACTATGTGTTTTTCTGCAAGTTGAAGTGGACACAGGAAAAATCATGAGGAAATACAAAATGAAAAGAATAAACAAAGTCAGTCTTTAAGCAGAAGAAAGTGAGCATAAAGATACTCCCAGGTAAAACAGATACGATGATAAGGTTTCAGGCACCAGAAATGTAGCATTTATCAAAAAACAATCATTTGATTTAGGATAAAATTAACAAGAGACAGTACAATGATGTGCTTTTACATTTTTTCCAGTAAATGAACACTTACACCATTTAAAAAAATGAGTAGATTATTTTGTTTTCAAGAAAATAGAACAAAACAGAACAAAGCTAAGAACAAAACAATGTAAGCTACACAAGATTTTAAAATAGCACAACAGGAAATCAACAGTGGCTTCCATAATGTCTCTTGTTTTCTTAGAAATAGTTGTCCATATCTTCACACATAATGAATTCAAACAAGATAAAATAGTATAAAACCAATCAAAACAAGCAGATAATTTTGAAAGGTAAGGGTGTGAAATTTTAACACAGTGTTTGCAGAATGTATACCTAAGCAGGTTGGGATTCTATTTAAAAGCATTTACTAAAAATTAAATACACACCTATTTCATCATCAATAAATTATGCTTTCAAATACATACTTGGTAGGGCATTGTGTCTCCGTGAACTCATCTTCCTGGACAACGCTCTGAGCTTTCTAATTCACAAACCAAGCAGACAACAACAGAAGTGTTGAGAGTAATCCTCGTGTGTTCACATGATGCAATATAAATATTGGTGACATTGAAAGAAATTAATACCATACTGAACAGAATGAATCAATTTCATAAACATAGTACTGTGAAAAAAAATCCCACAGAAATATAGTGTACACTGTATGGTCCTATTTACGTAACAACAAAATGAAATGAAAAGGCAAAACACAGTTAAGGCATTAGCTACCCTTGAGGAAGAGGATGTCCTTCCAACAGAGAGAGCTCAGCGGGTCTCACCATGGCTGAAAAGTCCCTCCTCTGATGTGGCACATGGACATGTCCGCGGTGTGATTGACTATTCAGCTGTATAATCAATGATTCAGTAACTTTTTATGCATGTTACACGCCAGCTAGAAAATACATAATAAGTGACTTTATGCCTCTGACATAAAGTTGCATTAAAAAATGTATAATTTTGACTTCACAAATTTTAAATCTTCTTCTTTTTTTTTTTTTTTTTTTTGGTCTTTTTCATTTTTATTGGTACCAGGGATCGAACTCACGACTGCCTGCTTGGAAAGCAGACGCTTATGCCACTGAGCTAAATCCACAGCCCCAAATCTTTTATACTATAAAAATCATGAAAACCAAGTGGTACATTGGAAGAATATTTTCCAAAATAAAATGAAACACTGTAGTCATCATTCAGGTTAAATTAATAACTCTTTTGAATCATAGTTTAAAAGAAAGAGCAATCTGATGTAGTGGCACATTTCTGTAACCCTGGGACTTGGGAGTTCAGGTCAGCCAGAATTGCGTTATGAGACCCTGTCTTTCCCTCAAAAAAAAAAAAAATGTAGGTAAGAAAATGTGAAGTTATTATTAAAGCCTATCAGCAGGCAGTTCATTGGAGGAATAAAAATGACCAATAAGCACATAGAAATCATATCAACTTCAATACTGTAAAAACACACAGTGAAACAAATACTAGATTTTTTAAGGTCTTTAATAGTACATATTGGCTAATGCATCTGTGTATGTTTACAGATTTTGACAGGTAAATAATATAATGCTTAGACATGCCTCAGCTAAGAGACTATATGCATACACTCACAATTAGACATAGGCATGAAATTTAACTAGTAAACAGAAGGAATTGGGAAACAGTTTAAATCCAGCAACTCACTAATAGTGATAGATACAAGCTATGATGTGTCTGTATTGTACAGTCTTAAGAATATGGTTATTTTATATGTACTTACATCAAAAAACTTTATACCGAGAAGTGAAAATAGCAAGTTATCTAACTGGGATCTCTTTCTCTAGGAAGTAAACAATAAGTGCATATGAGCCTGTGTGTTAATTTACTTTCTTTGGTTTGTAAATGTAAAGAAAAAAATAGCAAAAGAGATCCATTCAATTACATTGGCAATTCTGGGAAAGAATTAGAGGAGGAATGAATTCATGAAGGCTTTCACCTTTGATTTTTCCTATTGCTTATATCCATTTCTTTGTTATATAAAGAATCTATTCTTACATAACTTGAATAAGTAAAACAATGAGCAAATAGCAAAAAGCTTAGTATAGATAACAACTCTTGAGTTTTGTTTAAACATCCAAGTTCTGTGACCTCTCACTTTGGAGGCTGCTGCAGGGTTAGCATTTGCATGAACACTTAGGCATTCGAAGATAATGGGACTCACAGAGATGATAAACGATGTCCAGGTGCTGTGAGTGGAACTCAGGCTGAGTGAAGGGGCACAGGAACTGCCTGGAAAGGTGGCCAGATGCAGACAACGCCTGAGGAGACAGCAGAGACACAACCAACATTCCTCTGGCCTTTAGCGTACGTGGTTTTCAATTCCTCCTCTGAATTATTTTTCTCTCTCAGCAACACATTAAAACTGAAGTAGTTTCTTCCCACAAAGGGATGACTTGGAAGAGCTACACTGGGATGCTAAATATGGGTTGGATGAGTATCTCAAGACTCCTCACAGCCAGGCACATGCATCTGAGCAGTCAGTCTATGTATTTTAATTGCATTAAGTGTGATTTCTGAACATCTGACATCTGTTTACTAGTAAACATTTAATTAAGTATTCGAGCGTCACAGTGTTAAGTGGAATGTTCTAGGGAAGAAGCTGTTAGAAGACTGCAGCCCTGTGCGCACACCCAGGGAGCTGTAGGAGAGATGGAGCCTCTGTGACTGCTGTGACAGTCAAAGGAGTCCCTTCCTTCCCCTTCGCCCATTTCCTTCACTGCTGCCTGCTGCTTCTCAACACTGACCTCTGTAATCCATCAGTCCTTTTGTAAGAGAAGGGTGGCATTTGGTCATCCAAGCTGTAGGTCATAATTTTTATTCTGAGACCATGGTTTGTATATATATTTAAAGATCATTTGCTTCCCCAGTAAAAGAAAAGGTGAATCTATCATTGGTGCTGTTTTTGCTATTTTAAAAAGCACAGAGCCAGCAGGCAGAGGCCTCCCTTTGATACCCTGTCTGCTCTCTACCTGTGACACTTACTGTAAGCTTTATGGATGGTATTTTATCTCTTTCTAAATGTCAGCTCCATGTCTAGTAGTACTCTGACCTTGTAACCACAATAGCATAATATAATGCTCTCAGTGTGCTTAGCTGGGTTCTAGAAGCACCTAAATGTTATTTTCCTCAATGATAAAGATGATGATAGCTAATATTCATTGATGTATCTCTGAAACAGAGAGATTTCTATGGACTGTCTTATTTCTTACATGTAATTCTGTGGGGAGTTATTATTTTATTTATGGATTATTGCTCTTTTTTAGATGTACACAATCCCAAAGAGGTATATGAGGGTGGCATTGGAAGAACAAAGAATCTTGGTGCCAAATACTTGCAGATACAGAACTGCTCTGCCCAGTTCCCTATTTTTTCCTGGGTCACAAACACGACACACCACCTGATTTTGGTCAACCACTGTATCTATCAAAGTCTAACCAGGAAAAGAAAAACCACTTGAAGTATTTACAGCAGAAGAATTAGTTGACAAGGATGATGGGGGAGATGAGAACCAAATATGAGGCAGAGATTAAACAGAGATCAGTATCAGCAAGAAACTATGGCCAGCATAGCCAAGAGCAACCCAGGGAGGCTGGTGCACCAGAAGCCCAGGGCCTGGCAGGATCTAGGAGCACAGCAAGCACCCCACTCTGTGGGAAGTCAAGCAAAGGAGGAAGTGAGACTACTGCATCTGGGACAATCTGCCAGGATAGGAAAACGCAAGTATTTTCCATTCCCCTGCTCTCTAATTTCTCGTCAGTGCCTTCCATTGCTGACGTGCTGGTTAACACTGATCACTAACCTGCCTGGAGTAGGAGACTGGGAGAGGTGGTCAGATTCTGTGGGTTCTGAGCTCATCGATGAGGTGGGAGCTGAGCAGACTCTTTGTAAGTGGAGCCCAATTGGAGGTAGGGGGCTTCAGAGGCATAACCTTGGGGACTAACACTGGCCTCTAGGCCCTTTATCTCAAGCTCTGCTCCTTCCCTCTGCGTCTTGGATGCCGAAGTGTAGAAGGATTCTCTTCACCTTTCCTTTCCTCCAGGACACTTCCTCTTTGGAGGAAAGTGACCACGACCTGACACCTCTGAGTCTAGGATCCAGGATAAACCTCTTTCCTTGAAGTTGCAGGGGGAAGATGTTTTGTCCTAACACCTGGAAAGCTGGCTGGATTGAGCCGGACACAGGTTGACAGAGGGCATGCAGCCGTGGTCAGATCACCTGTCATTGGCCTGGCGTGGGAAGAACAGCTCAGACTGACCACACATTGAACTTTTGTGCTACTTTATGTTATACTGAGTTCTTTTGCTTCAATTCCAAGTGGAATAAAAACCTCTGGAGAGTCATGCAGCATGTGATGCAATGGCCTGACATGACGTAAAAGCATTACTCTGGCAGCAATATGGAGAACGTTTTATAAACTGGGTAGAAACAGAATCTGGGAAAGTAGGCTTCTGCAGAATCTGTGTGACAGGTGAGGGTTTGTTTGATGCAGTTGGACTTGGTGGAAGGGATGAGAAACATCTGGACATGGAGAAGCTTAGCTCAACAAATTTTCATAGAGGAGATGTGCAGAATTAGGGAAAGAAAGGAATGAAGGAAGACCTCGGGTTACTAGATCTGAAACACAGAGATTGAGTGAAGTAGGAAGCATTTAGTTTGAGGGTCTGGAAGAAGACATTGGGAGTTCCTGTGGGTTGAATGCCTCTGGAGTGCCAGCTGGGTTGCACGATTCATGCTACTGCACTGCCAACGGTGGCAGGTGGCAACTTGGAGTGACCGTCTTACTGTGCTGACAGCATCTACGTGGGTCATTGCATCTTCCTAGGAGATGAAAAGACACTTTCATACAGCCGTGAGTGACCTGCATTCATGGAGTCATCCTGTCACTGATTCACAGTGCCACCATGCCACAGTGGTGGCACCAATGGCCCACAGCTGCGGGCTGTGGAGAGACCAGTGTTCCTACTTCCCATCCTTGAAAAACTCTTAGCCAAGGGTGAGCCTCGAAATGGTAGGAGAGGCCCTGAAAGAGGAAAGGAAGAGAGCACTTGCTTTTATACTGAACTGTAATTGGGTCCAAAACTTAAACATTGAAGGTAATAACTTCAATCTATTGCCAAAGCACTGAAATGAATCCTATCTGCTCTATAGCTATCAATCTCACTAAGATACTAAAATACAGGTTCATCACAATAAGACACCTCTGAAATGTTAAAATAAATGAGAAAACGATGGCGACCATGGTCATGAAGTGAATTGTACCATTTTCCCATCTCATAGTTTTTTTCTGTCTCATAATTGTTTTCATCATTCTCCACAATTGGGTTTTCTTAAAATAACTCCTTGTGTTACCATGGCTGAAATTAGTAATAAAAAGTGATTTTGGTCTCTTACTTTCCTAGTTACCAGGTTCAAGAAATTGAAATTAGTCAATGTTTCAAGTAACAAAGTCATTACTAGAACTAAAGACATCGTGCCCATTTGGGGCTAAAGTAAGGTATGGAACTGCTGCACCCTGAGACATTCATCTGCATGCCCTAAGACATAAGGTCTGCCACATAAAGGCAATGAGATGCAGAGAGTGTAATGAGCTTCAAAATCTCCTCTCCTGCAGTTCACTGGGGATGTCACTTTGAGTAAGTTATTTATTTGTTTGCCTACTTTACTTTCCTGAAAAACAAAAGTTAAAAAAAAAAATAGGCCTAGAAGGCATTATTTTAGCAATTGAGTTGCAAAACTTCTCTTACACAACTTTCTCTGTGTACTTTCCCAAAGCAAGACAGCAGAATAGGCTCAGAATGAGAGCCTATTAAAACTGAGTTTCCAAATGGATGCAGTGATCCATGATGGAAGCAATCTTCTTCCACTCTTGGGATGGAGATTAGGTAGACAGTTAGTCATCACTTTTGCTACAGTCGTGGGTTGAGGTCCTATAACTACATTTTCATATATTACTTTTCACTTTCTCTAGTGTGAATTATTGATAACTTCTTTGGTGTTTTCCTCTGTAAGATGATTAAAGTTTATAGACCAAGCACATATTCACCAAGTCTGGCAGTTACTGAGGGGGTGGGACGTGTGCGGATGGATTCGCTAGAGGAGGGGGCAGCTGTTTCTTCGGCAAAGCCGTAGATGATATTGGCCTTATTAATTTTACTGCTTTTGTAGGTTTAATTAACAAACATCTGCACCTGCCATCTATTCCCCAAGGTCCTCACATTTTCCTCATATCGGAAAACTTTCATTTTATTGATTGAACATTTTCCAGGCAGCTATTCTGACAAAGTTAACAATTGGTTATGTGTTAGTATATAACACAAACTCAAAACCATCCTTCCTGGGGTTTTAATGGTCAGAATAGCAACTCTTGTTTTCTTTTAACTTCTAATCAGAGGATTTAAAACAAAAACTGCATACATGTCTCTCTCTTCCTCTCCTCTTCCATTCTCCCTTCCTTTTCTCTTTTTTTTCCTTCCACAGAGAGCAGAAAAACAATCCAAGATCTCTTCTGTGTCCATAGTACATGCATAACTAAGTTTCACGCCATTCAATTTCAGCTTTAAAAATAACTCATGACTCACTATGCAGATCTGAGATGTATTTTTACATTCCCCGGCACATTTCTTGATCCCTTTGGTGGCCTTTCATAAATGACCCAGGGTTTGATCTTTTCCCCTAATGGCAGATTTATTGCTGTGATAACAAAAGTGGGGAAATCAGTCTGTTTCTCGTTCCTGTGAGGTCGAGGACCTAGATATGGAGGCTGATGGTGCTGAACAAAATGATTTTACCACTTAAAACCTCTAGTGGGTGACTCTGTGAGCAAAAAGACCTAACTGTGTCTAAAAGCCCTCTGAACTTGGCTGGTTTCTCTTTAAGTTGTTTCAAAGGACAACCCTGGCACCCCACAGCGTGCTCAGCCTGCCTTGGCAATGGCCTGTGTAGGTCCCTGGCTTGGCAGAATGATACCTTACATTTCTGAGAGCCATGGCACCATGTGCATGGAATACTATTTGGAAGTGGAAAATTACAGACATATAAGTAAAAAAAAAAGAATTATTCACTTTTAGAAGGAAATATGTTCCTTTAATATGCTGTGATTATTTTTAGACATTGAGATGAGTCACCACCTTCCCTCCCTTCCGCCCCTTATGCTGGTCCCCACTCATCTCCCTTGACACATCCTGCAGATGAAGGGGTGACAGGAGTGGCAGCCCGCGCCAGGCAGCGTGGTCATCGCTGCATACATGTCGTAGACTCAGACTCAGCATCAGAACCCTTAAGGCAGTGCGCCTCACAAACCTGAAGTGTGCGTCCACGCCAGGGCCTTCAGCAGTAGCGCTTCTCTTCCAAAGTGTGCACAGAAGGTTTCAGGATGCTGAGAAGCTAAGTTTGTACGTGGCCCTGGCCTGTGAAAAAGTACCTGGCCTAGGAGAGAGCTTCGTGATGTCTTTGACCATTTTCTCCACCATGAAATGGCTATCCAGCTGATGGAGTGATTTAAAACAGTGCAGGAGGCCATGATGGTAAAGGCTTTACCACAGCACTCTGGGCACCGTTCACAGGCCACCATCACCACGGTCATGACAGTCATCGTGATCGCTGAGTCTATGAAGATGATCAAAAATAAAGCAGCGTGGCAGCGGGGAAAACTGCAGAAGCGAGCAGGTCACCCAGGTGACCTTACTCCCTGAGGCGCAGTCAGAAGTCTTTCTTCCAGCTACCCTCTGGGGAAAGAGAATGGCATACAGACAGGCACCCAGGAGAGAGTAGGACAGGCAGACACGGCTGGAGTCCCTCCCAGGTGGTTACCAACCTCAGCTCTCCACAACTAAACACTTCTTTCATCAGAACTAACACAAAAATGGCCACCCTGGTGGGGCATGGTGTCACTGTTTTTCCCATTGGGATGAACCCAGGGCCTGATGCAGGTGTAGCCTGCTCACTAACTAGGACCTTATTTCTGAAGGCTCCATGTCATGCAAATGGTTTACAAAGAAAACCTTTTACGTTCTTTCTGTGGTAACCTGGTTGTCACAGAGGGGCCAGCCATTAAGCTTGCACCAAATGAGAACCCTACACACATTCTCCACCCTGTAATCCAAGTAGTCCAGCTCTTGCCTTTTCATTTGACTCAGCTGTACAATTAAAACATGTCTTTAGGGTCCATCACAGTATCCCAAAGCTCAATTTATAGAAGCTCGGCTTCCTTCCATATTTATAGAAATGTGGTTTCCTGAAGGGCACAGGGAAAATCTAAGTCATTATTGTAGTTACTGGTATTTAAATTTGGGAGAGCAATTTGTTTTGTGATATTGAGAAAGCAATGTTTAGGTGGTGCTTGATTTTTCTCATGCGTAAGAGAAAATTATTTATTTGTAGTCAATTTTATCAAGCCTGAGTCACGATGCCTGTTCTGTCCCATGTGCAGTCAAGAGCCGCCCACCTTTCCCCCCACACTCCACGGCTCTGTCTCGTGGCTGGCCCAGGGCTCATATTCACAGAAGTGCTCCCCGCCAACTTCCCTGTTATACCTCTGCCCACCTTGCTCCTCACAAAAGTAGCCTGTCCTTAGCCTAATTTCCCAGAATGATCAAAAAATAGGATCGCTGCAGGATACTCCTGTGGAATCCTTAGATCTGATCCTCATGTGACTGATTGACAGATGGGGAGATAAATGCCAGAATTTCTCTGTCAAATCAGACAAGGGATAAATAGTCATTATAGCAGATTAGACCAGAATATTATTTTTAGGAGGATTTCAGCCTTGGTACAGACAGTTCTCCTTTGTTGGTCAGATAGCATGCTTCTTGACAAAAATGTTAAGGTCAGAAAATTATGGGAGATGTTTCAGGAAAAAGAAAGCATGCCTATGGCAATTTGTCTGCTGGCCCTTTCTATTCTCATCTCCTTTTCTCTCTTGGCAAAGAGAAAGGGAGAGAAAGAAGATTCTCAGAGCCAGCAACATCTTGAAAATAAAATTGGCAAACTGCCCTTCTTCGTAGAAGAAGGTGAAAATATCAGTTGACTGTTGGTGATTCAGAAATGAAATTTCACTATATTCCAGCTCATTTTAGAAAAAGGATTGGAGAATGTAAAGCTTTAAAAAAGCGATATAAAGACAGAGGTTTCTCTGGATCCAAACTTGGTGTGTTTAGCTGTGTGGTGGAAGGAGGGGCAGGGATTCAAAGTGTTCTCTGACCGCTGTCCTGCTGTCCAGGAGCTGAAATACTTGTAAATACTGGCTCCAGACCTGAGTCCATTCTATGCCTTTGATGAAGACTGCAGTAACACAGAGAAAACAGACAGAAAATTCCCTGAGAATAGAGTGATGTGGATACTTACTCTCCACCAGATCTGTCCTGAATAATCCAGATTAATGCAAAACTGGACCTCAGAGCACAAATATTAGCTCTGTTCTGGAAAGTGTTTTTCTCATTTTGTTGGGAATCTATCCTAATGGCACCCTAAATTGGGACTTAATGTGCAAAATGTTTTACATCAGCTCAAAGTTTAACAGATATGGGTGTCAACTTCTGCAGTGATGGTGAGCTTACTATTTGAGGGTAGCCTGGTTTTTTAATTGAGAAGACTTGGGCGATTGTTCTCTAAGGTCACTTTTTTATCAGTGACAAGAGATTAGTAGGAGGTGCAGGCTAGAATTGTTCATGAGATAATACCTGATACATTTCGGAGGTTATTATCAAAATTATTTGACCCCTAACCTCTTAATTAGGAGACTATGAACAATGTGGCCAAATACCAAAGTCACCCATATTTTTCCTGTTAACAGAAGGAAGTGGAGTTTTGCAAAAACTAGGTTAATGTAAGAGTGGTATGTAGAGGTAAAGAGAAATTACACACTTAAATAAAACATGCTTGCTGCATATTAAACACAAGATAAATTTTGACTCTCTTTTATCAACATTCCTTATTAGTATGTTCCTGTCACTGTGTTTGTGTTTTGTTTTTTTTCTTTGGAGTTTAGAACAAATAACTTGAGAATTACTGAAAGAGGAAATGAGAACAAAGCACAGAAATCACACACTTTCTCTTCTTTTTGTTTCAGATCACCCTGGTGGTTCAAGGGTATTTTACCAAAAGTCTTCAGAAGACACTGTCTGTGTATAGCTTGAGACCTTTCTCACTTTCACTGGGATTTCAAATAATTTTCAGTGAGGGGAATCATTTCATAATAGCATAGGAAAGTGAACCTGAGATTAGTAAAATATGAGGATGTGAGAAGGAAAATTTTCTTCAGAGGGTAAATTATAGAAAATCTGAAAATTTAGTCAGATTAAGGGTTTATTGGTACAAATGGACTTCCCTAATCACTTTAACTAATTATAATAACTGATGATGCCATGGGCTTATTTATAGTAATTGAGTGAAATCAAACTTTTTCAATTGGAAATACACATATAAAATACAAATGCAGGTAAGTATTTAATATCTGTAAAGAACCCTCACAATGAAGACCAGCCAAGGTCTTATTTAAGACCATATGCTGGGAATGACTTTATTCAACACATTCTTACAAACTAAATTTCAAACCCTTTCATTCCTAAGGTATTTTGTATAATCAAACTTCATATCAAACTTACTTCTTGCCAGGTCCCATTGTAAACACAGTGTGTATAAGGATATATTTTTTGACATTTTAGCATTTAATTTTATTTTATTTCTCTCTCTCTTTTATTGAAAGATAAAAGCAAAACAGAAAAAAAGGGTAGAAATAATACAGAAGGGGAGATATTACTGTTTAACACATATTAACTTCTTTAATACTTAATGAAATTTGAGTCCTAGATATTTTTGATACACAAAATGTTGAAGCAAAGGATAACGCATTATTTCTTCAAACGTCCAGAGCCTAGACATAGACATAATGACTGTTTTTAATTGTTTTGCTACACTGGGTGGTGTTTCTTCCTTAAAGCATGGGTAAGAATATGAGAACCCATTAAGCAACCCTCTTTGGATTTCTGGGCCAAAATGAAAGTTGGTTTGTCAGTAGAGGAAAGGCATTTGGCTCTTCCAATTAAAACCATAATTGTCCAGGCAAAAAACAACATTGACATTGGTGGTGAGCAAATGAAGGACAGTGAGCTCTGAGAGGTAGGAAGTAAATGAGGCGAGCCGAAGTAATTCCCTAGATTCTGGCTGGACGGAAGTCCAGTGTACAGCCAGGAAGGAGGAGTCTGTGACTCCTCAGTTCAGGAGGTGGAGAGGACAAGGGACACAGTGGCGTGGGAAAGGTGTGGGAGGTCTGAAGAGGTCTCAGCTGAGTGTAGTTCAGCAGTATCTGTTAGTAAGAAAACTATTTAGGCCTGGAGAAACAGCTGACCAAAGGAATGCAGTGACCACAAGTGGCATTTATCCAGGACTAGGTGAAAGTGGCTGTGTATAGCGGTGGGACTGCTCCCGAGGGGGTTAGATAGGGCACTCTTCTAAGAAGATCTCGCCTTAGGAACAGGAAGTAATTATGTCTAAACTGAACCTTCATCCAGAAGTAACCAAAATTAATTAAAGCAAGGCAAAGAAGAACAAAACTGTAAGAAATTTAAATGCACCCCAGGACAAAGCTTAACAATATTTGTATAAATTCTGTGACACCCAATATAGAATGAGATAAAATTTCTAACACCTGGAACATCATCAAGAATTATCAGACATACATAAAAATGCTAAACATGAATAAGAAGGAGAAAAATGTATCAACTCAACCCATGCTAGATCCAAGCGGGATGATAGATTTGGCCAACCAGGGCTTTAAAACAGTTATTAGCATCATAGTCCAAACATTTGGGTATGGCAGAGCAATGGAATGTAGACAAAAATGTCACACTTGGCAAGATAACTACAACCTGTGTAATAATCTGCATACACTATGTGAGTGTCATTTAAGTTTTGGAAAATCATATATTGTATGAAAATGATGCACTAACTTGAATACTTAACAGTAAAACCTATCCAAGCTGAAACATGGCAAAAGGAATTAGGATGTAATGATGCATGTATCAACTTCCTGCTAGAATGCATACACGCATGTACTAAGAGCCAAAACTAAAAAATAGAAGAGAGAACAGTAAGAAATGAAAAATTTTAAATAACATTTATAATATTCCCCAATAAAAACCTTTTAAACATATTTTTTTTTAAGAAATGAAAGGCACATGGATATTGGATGACCTCATGTTTTTGTAGTTTCTAGAGATATAGGGGTGGGTGAATGGGAGTGGTTTGGAAAATTTAGTCTAAGAATATTTAATAAAATTAAAACATCATAGGGATTCAGGAATCATGGAGAAAACAATAATAAGTTATGTCACACTATGTTGATGAAAATCAGTGATAAAAGGAATAACTTTAAGAATACAGAAAGAATACATTTTATGTGTTGAAATAAAGAATAACTAATTTCATATTCCTTGTCTAAAACAATGCAGTGGTGAAGATGGGGAGGAGAATCTTTAAAATATTAACAGATAAAATCTATCAAGCAGAATTAGCATGCAATATAAATATTTTTCAAATATGAAGTTAAGTAAGCTTAATAAGTTAAATATGAAGTTTAATAAGTTAAATAAATGGAAGGAATCCACCTTCAGAGCCATGATATGATGATTTTGGATGAAGATCTTCTGTGAGATGAAGATCAGACAGAAATGGGGCTCTGCACAAAAACAGAAATGCTCTGCAGTAAGAACCTCATGACTTCTGTTTCCGCAGCACTCATTTCTTTTCTCACATTAAAATGTCATCACCATATACAACCTGCAGCAATAACAAGAGGAACCACAATAATGACTAACTCAGTAAGCTTAAATATGAAACCTGAGCCAATGCTGGCAAAGGATACTGTACTAGCGGCTATTAGCTGAGAAATATTTGCTAATTGCAGTTATTCTATCTTGTTTGCTTGATGTTCTTCTAAGAAAGAGAGTACAATGCACTTGAATTTCACAAGTGTATGTAAATTTCATCAATGTGACATTTTCTTAACAGGGACTTGATTCATTATACTTTTTATTAACCATTCTCAGCAAAGCACAGAGTCTATGGCAATAGGTTTCTATCCTTTGTATTAGAATTATGAACTGAGGAATAATTTGTGAATTCACTAATAAATTTTGTTTCCTATAGGTAGACTTTGGCCTAAATTACATGTGTTTTAAATTCTGTTGGTAGTCTTTCATAAGGTCAGTTGGACAAACTAGTATTTTCATGACTGAAATGTTATGTTTGCAAAAGAAAGAAAAATGAGCTTGGATGCTTCTGTAAGGTAGATATAAACCACCTGTGAAAATGTGACATGGAGTCCGTCCAGATTAATAGCAAGGATCACTTCAGAAGGCAAGAGCCAAAGAAAAAAGATCACTTGTCTCAATAGTACCATTCTCTATATTGGGAGTTATTCAAATTAGCAAATATACTTTCATAATTTAAAAAATACATTTTTGAACTTACAAATGTTTAGTGATGCAATCTGAGCAAGCAAAACGTACCTTACAGATCCTGTCCAGACTCAGTAACTAAAGATGACTCAGTATATAAAGACTCAGTATATAAAGATGTTTCTGGAGCATTTTTATCCTAGTTGGAAAATTAGGCATGCACTATAGATCTGTATTAGATATACACACATATACATATATGCTATGCATCACATACACATGTGTATACATGTATGGGTACACAAATGCAAATATTTATGTATACATACATACAGTGATCCCATAGGCACAAATGTTTTTAAGACAATACTCTAGACAATGTTAATTGTGTTGGCAGCTGTGAGGGGGATTAAGTATGTAGGTGGGAGATTTTCGGTTCTTCCTCTCCCTTTGGGCCATTTGAGTTCTGTTTGTCTTGCACATTTTCAGCATCTACTGGAAATGCCATTCATTGTTCTGTTCTGTTCTGTTGTCTAACACCATATCTAATGGTTGCTTGTGACTTTTGAGCATTCGAAATGCAGCTGCTACAAATGGAGATTCACAGTGAATGAGGTATAGTGTTTTAAGAGTAAAACATACACTGGATCCTGAATGGCTACTACCCAACAGCAAAAGAAGCTAAAGTAGCTCAATAATGTTACAATGACTGTCAAAAGTACAGTATGTCAATATATTGACTAAGTGGTTGACACTAAATAAGCTATGCTTGTCATTTATATTGGCCGTACATTCAGTGAAAGCTGACCATATAGGATTCTGTTTTAAATATCCTTACCCAGCAGTAGCTCCTCAAACATGCTTTTGAAGTGTCTAGATGTGTGTTACTTTTCTCACCTCACACAGGACGCATGTAAAAAAGGGTTTTAGAAGAATTTTGAAATTTTTATAGTGAGTGAATTTAGCCTTATGAATTAATTTTGCTATTGGCATAATATCAGAGCAGTTACAGTCTAGAAATATAGCTAGGAAGAAATATTAACATTTAATCCAGTTCATTAATCCACATGTTAGAGGAAGCTATTTAATGTCATTTCTACTTAGAGGAATTGTCTGTCTCAAGGTAGTTGAGCAAACATTGTTCTGTGCTCAGAGTACCTGAAAACTTTTTCATTATTGCCATAATTTTAAAGAAACCCTTTCCTTCCACAAAATTCTGCACCAAGATAGAAGTATTTTGTCTTTTCTATCAGAGGCTTGGAAGCTAGTTGCTATTTAAAATCATCTAATGAAAGATCAATGGACATATAAACAAATCCTGGAAATGAAATGATTACTTAAAATAAGTTTTGATTGGTCTGTTTGTATTGCTTTACTATATTTATTCATTTATTTAATTTACAAATTATTTATTGTTGCATATTCTTAGACTTGTGGAGGAAATTTTGCACAAAAACTCATAGACCTTTGTACCTGATACAATTTAAATCTGCTTCATATTTATTTCCCATTGTTTATGGCAGTAGAAAATAATTCATCTTTCCCATCTCACACCCAGGGTTACAGCTAACTTCTTTTATTATTAAACACTTAACATTTACATTTCATAAGCTTTCAATTCTCTTTTTTGTCATAGTGTTATTCTGGCTTTGCCAAGAATATTGGAAGCTGCTGAATATTTCACCATCTTTTGTGGGTGGTATGACATTAAAGATAGCATAGCACTTATCATCCAAATGAAGAAATAAATATTTTGTAGCTCTGAAGAGTGAAGATTGATGGGTGAATAATTTTGAAGGCCGCTCTTCAATTTGTGTAAAACTTGGGGTCATTAAACTTATAAGGCTGCATGAAATACATCAATGTCTTAAAGATAACTAGTAATGATTTGTTGTGAAAGTGACAATAGAATGTTATTTTATCATTTTACAAGAGCTGGCTCAGCTTTGCTATTCACTGTCTGTACGAGCATCTTTGCTCTTCCTCCCTTTGCAAATAATTAGATCTGGTTTGACATGAGGCAAACTACCAATTTTTTTTCCCTCCAGCATGTTGAAGATATAAATATGCAAATTTTTACTAATCAGTTTTAATCTCAAGTAAATAATATGAGTTAATATAGAAAGATGCTGTAGACTTTTTAAAATGAAACATAAATCATTTCTCTGGCAATCTGCAGGTTGTAAGACACAAAGCATTTATATCTACACAATTCATTGAACAGATCTTGGGGGACTGCTTTCCAACAAATAAGAGATCAGCTACATATTTTTTTCTTCTCCGTATGTCTTACAATAAAGGTGCAGATCAACCTCTGATTTTTGCCTCTTGGCACACTAACACATAGAAACAAACACATAGGCACGGTGTAAGATCTGACAAAAAATTTTTTATATATTTTTTTAAAATTAAAAAGTGACAATCTTTGTTCTCTGTTTTAAACAGGATTTGTGTAACTCAGGACAAATCAAATAACTAGCAGTTTGATAATACACGTTCACACATGACAGCAAACACAGTAATTTCTCAAGTTTTTCCTGAACTGAGTTGATGATAGTTCTATATTCTATGTACTGAAAGTATTCAGCAGGCTCCTGCAGTTGCCTCTGGAGCCAATCTATTCCTTCTGAATTCATGGATTTTTTTCAGGTAGTAGAATGGAAAGAACAAGAGACTGGACAGGTATTTTTAAAATGTTGATATAGTGATTATCGTTTTCACTACTTAGTTCTGTGAACCATCAAAAGTCAAATTTTGCTTTGAATTTTAGTTTTTAAAGAAATTGAATTTAGAGATAGGTCAAACTCAATATCTTTTCATAATTAAAATAAAACAAAACAAAAAACAACTCGAAGAGAAAACCTACACCCGAGCCTAATAAAGGCTATTCATGGCAAGACCACAGGTGACATCAGAAGAAAACATGGAAAGATTTTACTCTGAGATCTGGGACAAGATGCAGATGTCCATTCTCACCACTTCTCACTGCAGAGGGTCCATCTAGAAAAGGAAGAGGAGGAAAAGGCACCCAAATAGAGAAAGAAAAAGTTAAATTATCCCTAATGCAAATGAATGACTCTCTCTCTCTCCCTTTCCTTTTTTCCTCCCTCTCTATCTCTCATATATGTATATATGACTTTTATGGGATATATACCTATGGAAGATATAATATATATATATATATATATATATATATATATATAGAGAGAGAGAGAGAGAGAGAGAGAGAGAGAGAAAGAGAGAGATATGTATGGTATATGCATTTATATATAGGAGATATAAAGACAACTAATAAACTAAAAAATGCAAGATAAAAAGTTTAGCTAAACAAGTAAAAGATCTCTATACTGAACATTGTAGAACACTGATGAAAGAAATTGTGGAAGACACAAATAAATGGAAAAATATCCTGCATTCATGGGTTGGAACAATTAATATTTTTAAACATCCATATCATTCAGACTGATCTGTGCAAGTGCTATCAAAATTCTGACGATGCCTTTCACAGAAATTAACAAAAAACCTTGAAGTTTATGTGGAATCGCAAAACTACCTGAATAGTCAAAATGACCTTATGCATAGAGAACAAAGCTAGAAGCATCACACTACCTGAGCTGAAAATACACTACAAAGATAGTAACCCAGACAGTATGTATGAAGGCCAGTGGAATAGAATGAGAGCTGAGAAATAAATCCTCACATTTATAACCAGCTGCTTTTAACAAAGCAGTATAGTAATACACAATGACGTTGAGAAAACTAGACATTTTTATTTAGAAAAGTAAAATAAGCTTTGCGTCTCCCACCACAAATAAAATTCAATTCAGAACTGAATGAAGAGAAAGGTGCAGGGTAGATGATGAGATTATTCAAAGAAAACAGGAGAATGTTTCAAGGTGGTGACTTCTTTGATAATGCCCCAAAGCACTGGCAACAGGAAGAAAAAATAGAGAAATGGGATGGTTTCAAACAGAAAAGCTTTTAACAGTGCAAAGGAATCAACAGAATGAAGAGACAATCCACGAAATGGGATAAAATATCTGCAAACCATGACTCTGACAAGGGATGCACATTCAGAATATATAAAGAACATAAATGAATGATATAAAACACAGAGTTCCATTAGAAAACGGGCAGTAAATCTGTCTTTCTTTCTTTCTTTCTTTCTTTCTTTCTTTCTTTCTTTCTTTCTTTCTTTCTTTCTTTCTTTCTCTCTCTCTCTCTCTTTCTTTCTTCCTTCCTTTCTTTCTTTCTTTTCCTTCCTTCCTTCCTTCCTTCCTTCCTTCCTTCCTTCCTTCCTTCTTTCTTTCTTTCTTTCTTTCCTTCTTTCTTTCTTTTTTTCTTTCCTTCTTCAGTCTAGGGATTGAACTCAGGACCTCTCACTTGCCAGGCAGGATTTAAGCTGCCAAATTAAATTTCTGGCCCATCCTAGCTATTTATCAAAATAAAACATACAAATGACCAACTGTTGTATGAAAAAATGCTTGTCACTAACCATCAGTGAAACACAAATTAAATACACAGTGAAATGTTTACCTGTTACTTGGTTACCATCTTAAAGTAAAAGATAATCAATGTATATTATGGTAATAGAAATTGGCACAGATATTATGAAGCATGATATGAAGTTTGGCACAAATACTATAAGGCATGATATGACACAGATATTATAAAGCATGATATGAAGTTTCTTTGAAAAAAATTAAAAATAGAACTACTCTTAGATGTAATGATGTAATAACACCACTAGTGAGTCTTTACCAAAGGAAATGAAATCAAGATGTTGATGATAATTGGATAGAACAATAGATAGATGGATGATAGGTGATAGAAATAGTTAAATAGATGATAGATAGATATATATATAGATAGATAGATAGATAGATAGATATGTCAGGGCTGAGAGTATGCAGCCTCAGTGCAAAGATCTTGGGTTCCATTTTCAGTGCAAAACAAAAATGAAATTGATCACATTCTGTGAAAAATCATACACATATCTTGACTGCAAGTATGTTTATTGTTTTTTGGTTTTGGGCAATGGGCATCAAAGTCACAACCTCACTCTCTCCAGGCAAGTGCCTGAACCGCTGAGTTAACTCTCCAGCCTCTGATTGTTTAGAGTGAAGATAACTGACAGCTTTGTTCCTTCCCACCCACAGCCAATTTTTGTTGTCTATTCTCTTTTCTTTTTTTAATGGCAATCCTTTAAGGCTTAAATATGTAAGCCTAAGAGAAATTAAGAAGTGTGGAAGACAGAGTAACAAAGGGCAAGTGATAACCACGCTAAATAACCTATAAATGCAAAATAATCAGTTAGCAGGGGGTACCACTAAGGAGAAGCCTGAGTTCATTTTATCAGAAAGCAGAGGGGCCATAGGAACCCGAAGAACCTTGTAAATTTAAAACCACAGGACAGAGGAAAGCCTACAAGAAGCAAGGCTGGCTGGAAGCTGTTTGAAAAGCTGAAGGATTTCTCAGTTGCAACTTGTTCTTTACTTTGGCGGTTTTTTCATCTCTTTAGTTGTAATAAATGTCTCAGATATACCAACTTGAAAATTTCATGTGTACATCTATCATATTTTTTTATTTCTTCTGTTTTACTCTGTTAAGTTTACTTCCTATTTAAAATTATTTTTCAGTTTTATGGATTGTATTTTTTACATGTTTTTCAATAATGACCTTTTTCATGTATAGTTGTCCTGTCTGGATATATATTTTTTAAAATCACAACTTGTTTGAATTTTTGGCTTTCATTGTCATTGCCATGTTTAGTCCTTTCTTAGGTCTTTAATCATAACCAAGATAAATTATTATCTGTTCAAGTCTAGTGGTCTAATCTGCTTATTTATTTCCTTTTTGGGAAGGATCATTTCTTAAATGGGTTTTTACATTTGTTCTTAGCTCAGCTGCAGTAGAGATGGGTTTTCCCTGTTTGTGTGTTGGGGTTTGTTTATTTTTCTATGGTTGCATATGCTCTTTTTAAAACAAATCTTCTTTAATAAAGTTATCAATTAGCTTCACTTGGAACATTTTCAATAATGCACATTTAAAAGAAGTATTCATTTTACAAATTGTTCTGAAATCCAAATATACAATAGCCTAGCAAATATTTAGAAAACAAAAGCCATTGTAAGAAGATTAAGACCATAGAAATAATTCAGGTTTTATGTGATTTAGATTTTATTGGTTTGGTTTTGCTCTGGTTTTGGTACCAAAGTTTGAACTCATGACCTTCACACTAAGCAGTGAGTTACATCCCAGTCATTTTTTGGCTTTTTTTTTTTTTTTTTTGAGTCAGGCTCTCCCTAAATTGCTAAGTTGCTCACGCTAAGCTTAATTTCTTTGTTTTCTGAGTCAGGGTCTCCTTTTGTAGTCCATGTGGTCTTGAGCTCACTGGCTGTGCAGCTCACTGGCTGTGAAGCCCTTCACTCCTGTGAACTGCAGGCTGGCTTCACAGGAACAGCTGGGCTCCTGCCTCTCCCTCCCAAGTGCTGGGATTACAGTGTGTGCCATGCCTGGTCCTAAGCTCTTGATGGGAAAACTGGTCTCCCTCCACTGCATCCTACTAAATGCTTCATTATTTTTCTAGCTTTAGACCAGACTGTGGATGTCTTCACCTTGAATTACGTGACTTGGGCATCTTTGGATCCATATCCTTGTATAGTGTGTGTGAGAAACTAAAATTTCTCATGTCACATAGTTTTCCAGTTAAAGAAGTGGTAAAAAAAATTCTCCCTGAGCCAGTAAATAAAATCTTTATAATCCCTCTTCTACTGATGGGGAAATTTCCAGAATCCTGGCATTACGGAGTGGTGCCAATTGTACTTTTCTTAGTCATCTAGATAAAAATTTGAGCTCACATTTAGGTTGTTTTTTCATTACAGTTAAGGGCCATGAATAAATCTTCCTCATATCCAAATACTGCAGCATTACACTGAACTTTAAGTTTCATTTTCACTTTTATCTCCTGAGAACTATGAGGACATTCTCTTTCTTAATTCCTTGCCTCGCTAGGTGTCTAGATTTTCATCTGAATTAATTTTCAAATTAACCTGGTTCTGAGGATATGCCTCATTCTCATAAATGTTTTCAAGAGATTGAGACAGCTATTAGTTTTCCCATTACCTGATGCTGAATATTTTAAGCCAAGAACTTTTAAATATCAAAGGCTAGGAAAATGTAAGTGCCACCTGGGTTCCACTGTGGTGAGTAAGACACAGTCTGTCCTCAAGAAAGCAAAGAATGGGGTTCATAGGAAGCATATGTGCATGAAAGCCTGTGGAAGTGGGGTGAGCCTCAGAAGAGCAGATCATTCCGTGACTCTCTGTTAAGTGAATCCTACTCCCTGGTCTCCACATGTGGCTTACACTACTACTTACTTATGCATTGCTTACTAGGCTGTCACTAGTTGCACTTTCTTCTGAATCTCAGACTCCAAGAGGACTTGAATCTGGAGTCCATTATAGTTTGGCACTGCCTCTGTATGAAGTGCTTCTCCCTACAGCCTTGCACAGTGGCTCCTCTTCTATGAGTTCGTTTTTATATACTCAGTGTCTATGTAAGCTCACTAGCGCATGAGCCCTGTGAAAGGAAAAATGCTTCGACCTTACTGGTGTTTCTCTAGTACCTCAGAAAGTACCTGGTAAAATATATGCTGCAGAAATGTTAGAGGAACATTAATTTGGCCTCTTGTATACTTCTAACCCACTGTTGAGTGCCAAATTCTTCACATCAACATTGGAAGCTATAGATGCTCCACCTACGGGCAATAATGTAGTAGCCCTAGACCAGTCAGGTGACCCTGTGAGAGATAAGGGCTCAAAGTGGAACCCAAAACACACTTACGTATCATAAGGTGCCAACACTGCGGTTAAACCCGAATGCTGAGATCTTAGTTTACAAAAACAAATCCACACATCAACATCTTTTGTCTTAAAAGAAAAACAACTCACGTGCTGTAGGCTCATGGTTACTGAGCTGGGTACTAGATGCCTGATGACAGCCAAGCCAGCCTCCAGTGGATTCCACCATAACACAAGGTGCCATGCAAGCCTTCAGCAAGCCAGAAACTAGCAAAGGGCGTTTGGAATGTTTCAGTGGATTAAAGATAAAATTTCTCAGTCTTGATATTTCATTTGTTAGTTTTCTCATGTGGCAATTTCTCTGAAAAGCAAATGGCCCTAAAAAGAGTTGTTAATTTTTAATATGCCTGATGTTCAGAAGATGTACCTGCGAGCTGTAAATACAGAGCATGGCATGCTAAAATACACCTGCCATGAGCTGGTTTCTGTTGGAAATGTGTCTTGTATCAGGTGTACAACAGCATCCTTCATCATCACAAGTCATCACACGTGAGGATCTTTATTATAGTTATGAGTGAAGCCAAATTATCCGTCCTGTAAAGGATTCAATTATTCAGTTAGGTCCCTCTGTATCTTCTAGTTCCACATATCATAAACTAAGCAGCATGAAGATTAAATTTATTAAATGTCAGAGGCCTCATTTCTCACCTCCATCTCTAGCAGAGGTACACTATTTTGAGAGACCAGTTTGAGCAGTTCTAAGGACACTGCTGTACCCCCATGGGTTTCCAATAATAGGAAGTCATGCCAAGAAGATGTGGTCACCTGCATCATCCTCTGCATTGACTCCCTGAAGCATTTAAGGTCATGTGTGAGGAAATTGTTCAGCTAGAAGGAGTAGAGATTGAAGAGGTCAAACAAAGTCTAGTACATGTACTACATGAAGAGATCCTATATATACATGAGAGAGAGAAATAGGTATAAATCACACATATAAAGAATCCAGTTTATTTAATGCACGTACAAATATAAAGTGAAGCACCTTCCGTGTGTGCACTCAGCTGATGAGAGAGCAAAGCAGTCTGTCCTGATGCAGTGAGAGCTGTCTTCCCACCAGGGGGAAGCACGGGGACAGCGGCATTTGCAGGACATGCTACGGCTGCCCTCTAAGCATCGCCATGCTGTCACCCGGCACCTGCGCCTTTGATCCCAAGCCCCAAGCATATGCACAGCCATATGCCTCCTCCTCTTGAGGCCTCTCCACCTCATCGCTGGGTTCTACATCAGCATTCCCCACGCTTTTCTTGTGACTTCACACACTGGGCTCATACATCGCACCTCCAGCCCCACCTCGAGGAAACTGTCACTCTCCAGGGGAAATGTTGGGGCTGGGGACGTGTGAAAGTCGATGTATGTTGACCTCCTGGGCTTTGATGATGCTTCTGACAGCCTCTTCCTATGACTTGACATTCCAGAAAAAATTCAGTGTTTTTCGCTGCTTGGTAAATTAGAGTGTAGGCTAAAGTTTTTTTGCCACCTCTTTCCTTTTCCAGGGAATTGAGGTTCTCAGGATAACGGGGAGGAACTGAAAGTTTTGCATGTGTTTCTCGCAGTTTTGTCTGCAGTGGAGGTGATCTAAACTGCTAGGACACCCAGGAAAGCCTAGGAGGAAGATACCCTCTGACTCTTCACCGCCTGCAAGATCCGAGTGTAAGCCTGGAGCTGGAGTCCAGGGAAGGGAGCGACAAACACAGACACATCATGAGAGCTGCGCTGGGGTGTCACCCCTCCCACCTCCGTGTCCACAGGAAATGACATGAACATTTACATAATAAACAACTATCCCCTTTCCATCTCCTCTCCCAAGAAAAAAGCCAAGTGCTGTGTGGGTCAGGGGGAAAGGGGGACAGAGAAGGGAAGAGGCAGCAAATGGCTCGCGTGTCCTGCATTCAGTCCCTCAGTTAATGGAGCCTATTCTGGAGTCCAGCTCTGTAAACGATGGGCCCAGAATGAAGTGAAAATGTGTTTTTTTCTTGTCTAAAAATCAAGAAAAAAAATTATGTTAAATATATACACTATAAGGTTTCTCCTTTTATCTCCAGTCTGAGTTGCTGGGTATGGTTGGATTTAGTATTGACTTTTTACTGTCACGCTAAGAATCAAAAATTATAAATTTAAGCAATTAACCCAAATTTTGTTATCCTAGTTTTGCGCAGTGTCAATTTTAATTTGGTCATATGATCATAACTCTTATTTGAAATTCTTGAAATTATACATGCATATGTATTTTGATCTTACCAGAACAGTAAAAAAACATTGCACAGAATTAGCTCACTTTTTAAAATGTAACGTTGCTTCCTTTTTTGTGTAATACTGGGGACTGAGCCCTGCTGTCATGCCTCCTAGGAAAGTGCTCTACCCCTGAGCTACAGTCCTGCCCTAATTTTATTTCTTGATATATGCACATATATTAGTAGGCAAGTAAAGAAAGGCCAAAAGGAAGAGCATGCATGGGGTACCCTGAGTTCCCTTTCTTTCCACGTTGTCATTTCCAGCCTTGGTGGCTGACTAAACCCGGGAGGCAATGGAATACTCTTCAGCTCTGAAAAAGAAAGACACCCTAGACAAATAATGTGAATGAAATTTGAGGAAAACATATGAAGAGAAATAAACCAAAGAAAGATAAATTGTCCAAGAGTGTACTGAAATGAGGTATCTGAAATAGGATCAAAAAAAAGGAAGGGTTGTAACCAGAAGTAGAGGAGAGGCAAAGAGAGGAGAAATCTGATCAGAGAGATGGGAGAACTTGAAGAAAATGTGAAGCCATGTAAAGTGAGCAAGACCTTATGATAATGAAGGATGCCATGTTAGATGTGGGAAAAGCCAGGCAGGAAATTGGTTAAAAACTGACTTATACAGAACTCAGGAGAGGCAGTGGGTGGGCTTTATCTCACTTGCAGTTACAAGTAAGAAAACACACTCGTAACCTCTAATAACTTGGTACAGATTTAGTGCAACAGAGAGACATTTACAAAACTGATGTTTGTCTAACATGTACATTCTTGAAATCAGTTACATGGACTTTCCCAGCAAATCAATTAAGGAAAACATGAATTTGGGTTTTCCCAACAGTTAGAGGCCATTGAATGGGTGAGAGGCTCCAAGTAGATGTATAACATCAACTCTAAGTTAATTAGCTTTAAGGATTAAAGTGTGAACAACTATGAAATGCAACAAGAATTAATTGAGTAAATTAATGGGCTATTTAAAAGCAAAAACTGAGACATAATCATTTTTTTCCATGCCATTCTGTTTGGAGCACAAAAAAGCTATTCAAAGTTGGCCACGATGAGTTAATTTGTGTATTATCGACCTCCAAATAAAGAGATTATAAATAGATACGCTGGCAAGAGTGTCTGACCATGACAATGAAAATCAGAAAATTACTACATTTGTGACTAGCAGTTGTAGTGGCCAGAAAACCAGGACATCTGGAATGTCACAACTCTGAAAGAGAACTTAGCTTTTATCGTTTAGTTAAAATAGTGATTTCACTCTGCATATCTGTGTGATTGCAGTGGTTAATATTAAAGGGATTGGCGTATCCCCAGGGACCAAAATTGTCCCAGGCCTTAAAATTAGACCACATCTGCTAAACAGGGGAGTTTGAGATGGCACGTGATCCAGAGGGCTTTCTTTCTATGGTTGGGCTCACTGGTAGTGTTGTGGTAGACGGAGCAGCGGACTGAATCAGAAGAAATGCATGCCTGGATTCTTACTAATTGCCCAAAGCTTTCCATCACTAGGGCCAGGAGACCAGGTTATCTTAGCATTTCTTTTTTTTTTTTTTTTTAATTTTATTTAAAGAAAAACAAAACAGTAAAAGGGTACAAGTAATATAGAATTTCAAAAGAAAATAAACAGTAAGAAATCACCAGTTAATTGATTACATATTGTCATCTTAGAAATAGTTGTTCAAGTTACAAAATTAAAGCATACAAAGTGGACATTCAAACAATGAGACATTCAAACATTGCTGTGTTCAATGATCCAACAAAAACTTAGTAATATGGTCATCTATCTTAACACACTTAAACACTCTTGCAGTTGTGTCCTTTAGAGCACTTTCTTTTCCTCTCTTTTTTACAATAATGTTTACACATTTTGGGTTTATTTATTTATTTATTTATTTTGTATTTTTACCGGTACCAGGGATCGAACTTACAACCACCCGCTTGCAAGGCAGGCGCTTATGCCGCTGAGCTAAATCCCCAGCCCCATTATTCCCACAGTTCTTATTACTTTTTTTTTTTTTTTTTTTTTTGGAAGAGAATAAAACCAAATGTAACAAAACAAAGCAGTCAGTCAAAACAAAGGATGGGCATAGTACATGATGTAAAAACAGAATACAAGGTAATCAACAATGGTTACCATAATGCCTCTTGCTACCTTAAAAAGAATTGTCTATATCATTTCTTAAAATCTGGTTATTAAGGAGAAAGTGGTCAGAGAGTATTCAAGAAGTTTTCTCATCTTTATTAGAAAAGACAACGTACTCAAATTGCGTACTCTGAGCATCTAACAAGGGACCTATTAAAAGGGTGGGCACAGAGTGAAAGAAATGTGTCAGGAACAGAGCACCAGCCTGAGTAAGTGCGACCTTACAGCTGGTTGCAGTTTATATCTAAAATGTCCTTCAGATGTCTGCTGTGTTTGGAAAGTGGCTAGATTATGAGAGGGACAGCTCCTCGGTGGACTCAGACATTGATGACTTCAGTAGATGGCTGGGCTGTGGGCCAGCATGTCTGGGTGGAGGTGGGCCACAGAGGGCACGGCCTGGAAGGACGTATTCCTATCCTTTGCTCTTCCCTTATCCCTCTGCCTCCTGGACACCAAGACATGAGGAACCCTCCTGTGCCAGCGCCTTCTACCATGATGGTTTTCCCTTGGACTCTGCAGACGGTAGACTGAATCTCTTGAACTGTGAGCCACACTAAGCCTCTCATCTTTTGAGTTGAAAGTGTAATTTAGTTTCCCTAGCAATGGGAAAGATAACTAATAAATAGATAGCTGCTATGGCATTTTCACTACTTATAGTTCGGGGAATTGAATATAGGGCCTTTACGTGTGCTGTATTTCTAGCCCTTTTAATTTTTATTTTCATCTTATTTTTATTTTGAGACAGAGCTTTGCTAAGTTATTAAATTTCCCAAGCAAGGCTCAAACATGTAGCCTTCCAACCCCAGCCTCCCAGAGTGGTGGGATTACATGTACATTGTCCCCACAGTCTTAGAACTGACCCAGCTAGGGTAAGAAACATGTATGGAGCCTCACTGCCTGATGACCCAGCAAGGGGAATGCAGGACAACAAACACTCCCAACTCACTCTCCACTTACATCAATCTGAGCCAACCCAGCCACAGGCCAGACAGCCAAGATGCTTGTTGGTGCAGTGGAGAACACATCTGGGCACATCTACAGGGTCAGATTGACTAAGTGCCCATGCCAGTTGGAGATCAGCCCTGGTAGCTGCCTGAATTTGTGTTCAATTAACTCATACAAACATTTATTCAGGGAAGAGAAGGGACAAGGTATGTTGTAACACAGTTTAAGGGGTAAAAAGGTAAATAATTCTCAGACTCTATTCTGGGCCAGAAAAATAGTCGAGTACAAAAAGTAAGACAGAAAGATAAATTTAGGGAAGGAGACTATTCCACTTAACATACCAAGAGATAAGCCTCTGCTGCTAGATGGAGGATATTGAAAAAATTAGTTTTTGGCTGTTTGTATAAAATCTCAGCCAAAGTCCATTCAGATCAAGAGAAACTGGTTTAAGATGGGTCAAATATGTCAATATTATTAGTGAAAAATCTGCCACTCTGTGTAAATAAGAAATGATTTAAAAACTGAGGCATACATGGATGTTTCTGTCTGCTCATTTGTCTTTTTGTGTATGTAGCAGACACTAGGCTGGTGAGAGACAGTGCTGAACTCCAGGGAAATATTCTGCATTTTTACAAAAGGAACAGTGTAGTGGGTAAGACACATATGTGGCCAAGCAATTAGAGTATAGTTTGGTGAGGAATTTATGAAGAAGTTAAAGGTACTATATAAGGATGGATGGGGTGGGGGATAAAAACCAGGGATGTGGATTTCAGGATTTAGGTCAAGAGACACTTTGTAAGCAGAAGCTCCATTTGAGTGCTACCTAAAATGAGGTTAAATGTAATGCAAGCAAAGAAACCAGGTGGGGAAGAGTTTCCCAGGCATAAGTAAAGTTACAGAAACCAGGAGCAATGCTAGTATGGTGATTTCATAGGAGGCACAAGGTTCAGCATTGCCACAGGTCAGGGGAAGGGCAAAAAGGCTGAGGCCTGGATGAGCAGCCAAGTCGAGGCTCTGCTAACAGCTGAACAGGGAAGGTTTCACCTGGGTGGCACAGGGGGGTCATCAAGAGCATTTAAGCAAGGCTGTGGCTGCATATTTGTGCTTTAGATGCCAACTCCAATGTGGGGAATAGGATAGCAAGGATCCACTTCACAGATTCATGTACAGCCATGCAGAGCAGTCCATCGTGACCTTGACTAAGTCGTGGAACCAAACTGAAAGACCTGGATTCAGTTCAAACATGTACCTGAGTTGAGGTCAGATTGAGGGGCCATGGAAGACAGAGGGACCCAAGGGCATCTCAGTTACAACCTGGCAGGAGGGGCTCTGTCAACAGAGACTGAGAATCGCCAGGCTGTGGATGGGGAGAGATGAGCTGTATTGTTGAGGCCGGAGACTGAGGTGTTCATGATATATTCAAATATAAAAGGCTGGAAAGCATTGGAAAGGTGGGTGTGAGTTCACTGCATCACATCTGCTGGATGAGTCTCTAAATTTAGAAGCTGTCAGCACTGGAGACAATCAAACTACCAGGCAGAGAAGGTTTCTATAAGAATGTAAAAATTGATAGGAAAAAAAAAAAAGAGTTGAAGCATTTTTTGATGTAGGGGGCACTGAACTCAGGGCACTCCATAGCTGAGATTCCTCTTCATTCCATTTCATTTTACTTTACTTTGAGACAATGTCAGGAAGTTGCCCGCCCTGGCCCCAAACTTTTACCATCTTCCTGCCTCAGCCTCTTGAGTAGCTGATGAAGCAGATGTGCCACCACCGCTGGGTGTGAAACATGAATGAAGAATCATCCAAAACCATTTAAGGTGACTTAAGTTTTAAGTGTTAAATGGTTAAAATCTTTTAAACCATTTAAACCAGAGGAAGACGTGATGCCAAAGGCAGACCAAGTCTTCTAAAGGATAAAAGAATACATAGAAGAAGGTGGTTTCAAAAATAAAACCAAAAAAACAACCCAAATTTACAAAATAAGGTTTCCAGAAGTGGTTCTCATGGTAGCATGAACAGAATCACTTTCCTGTAGGTTGGAAGACAGACCAGAATTCCTGCTGATCCCAGCTCCTCACTTGGGGACCATTTTCCAGTTTGTACTGTTTCTTCTCACAGGAAGATTTTCCTCACCTCTGCACCAGTCCAGCAAATCAGTGGGCTGATACACCTGCAACAACCTTTCTAAGTGTCAACAGAAGGGTAAAACACAGTCAAGGAAGTTTCTCGTTCTGGGTTATTTCAGTACCTATGGGTGACCTCTTACCATTTTATTTGGAGTCATATGGACTACTCAGATGAAAACTTCTCAGCATCCGTGTGGCTGAATCCTTCACTACAAGGCAGGCAAATGCCAGTGTGAAAAGCAGAGGCCACCAAGACAGACCAGACACCACATCATAATCAATGTATTTATTATTTAGGTCAAATGCTTATTCCATGTGACAGTCATGTATGAAAGATGCATCTCATATACAGCATCATCTGTCCTGGAGCAGGAAATTAAGTAATTGTGTGTGTGTGTGTGTGTGTGTGTGTGTGTGTGTGAGTGTGTGTGTGTGTGTGTGTGTGTGTGTGTGTGTGTGTGTAGAAAGTTCCTGTTATACTGGGAACACTGGAGTTACCAGCTTCCTTATCATCTGTAGGAGCAGAGAACAGACTCTCCCAGTTCTTTTTCACTTATACACAGTCGTAAGATGGAGAGAACAGCAGGAAAGGGTGAGAAACTTGCCTTGTTTGGCCTCAAACATATTGATTAATTCTGATCCATCTCAAATGGACCTCTTGACACCAAGAATCAAAGGCTTTGTTCACCAGGTAATGGCTATGGCTTATTCCTGGGCATTATGCTCTCAGAACTAGAAAGTTAAACTTGATTATGGGAATTTTTGCAAAGGGATTTATTTTGAAAGCATTTACCAAATCTCATAAGAGGCAGAAGTAAAGAAGTTTAAAGTATTCATTCTAAAATTTTTCCAAGAGGTCCAATTATACAACTATAAAAATACAGTTGGAGCTTGGTTATTTTGGAAAACAAACTCCCGAGGGCAATGAGCTTGCCCCTTTTCTTCACTGTCATATTCTTATCTCTTGGTGCCTCAGACTGCCAGGCTCATGCCAGGCAATCTAAAATATTTCTTGGATAAACTCTGCTTGGATCCCAGTTTGTCTCCAAAGATTCTCATAAATGCATCTGTCTAAAGACCGCTGGAGCCTGCTGCAAGTGTGCTTTCCGTGAGCAGATAGCTTTCCTCTACCCAGGAATGATGGTGGAGGTCAAACCTGCATTATGTTGAACTGGAGAGGCCTTGAGTAGCGTGGAGCATCCTAGCATTCTATGTGGTTCACCACATGCTGTAGGAAACCAACATGTCAACTCTTCTAACTCATGGACCACTTTGCATATTTTGAAGTGGTTTTGTATATTTTGTTTTCATTTGAGCTTCACGTGAATTTCTTTGAAATAGAGTATTTTTTCCACTTCACACCCCTTCAAATGATTTATTAGCCTATCAGTAGGCACTGATTATGCCCATCCATATTTGTAGTACTCCTTGCATGGTATATAGGTTGGAGGGCCTGAGCTCCACCCCAAAGAAACTGTCAGTCTTTGCTCAGTGTGGTGGCCCATGCCTATAATCCCAGCACAGGGGAAACTGAGGCAGGAGGATCACTGTGAGTTTGTGGCCAGCCTGGACTGCATAAGAGAGTTCAAGTCCAGTCTGCACTACATAACAAGACCCTGCATCAAGACAACAAACAAAGAAAAGCTCCTCAAATAATCAAACACCCCCAAAAATAACAGAAAAGAAGCTGGCAGGCTTTAAAGGTTATAAAATAATGACATCAATAGTTATAATAGTAAAAACATAAGTATCAAATAAAATACATGGCCTCACTATATAAGCAGGGCAGGGAAATATATATATATACATATTGCCTGGGAGCCTGAAGGAGTGATTAAGAAAGAAAGGCATCTCAGGAGGACTTTTGCTATTCCTTATCAAATTTGAAGATTAATATTAACTTATTTAATAAATAACTAGCTGTCTACTGTTTTCCAGGCAGTGTCTTACTATATTAAAAGTCTATTTTATGGGAGAACTGTGGAGTTCTAAGCAAACAGGCGAGTGCCCACTTTCCCCAGAGCCCAGCTTGTTTTGGACCCTCACATCTGGGTGCACTGGAACAGCTAGGTGGGTCTGGGGCGCCTGCATCCGTCTCCCCACGTGCTTGGAGGACTGTGGAATTCTAAGCAAGCAGGCGAGTGCCACTGGTTCCAGAGGCCCAGTGTCCTGGGGTAAGTGCCCCACGCACTTTACCCCAAGCTCAGCTTTTTGGGGACTCTGAAGCCTTCTGGGTGCACTGGAAGAGCTAGGCGGGTCTGAGGCACCTGCATCCACTTCCCCATTCTGGCTGTGCTTGAAGAACTGTGGAATTCTAAGCAAGCAGGCAGATAGCCACTTTCCCCAGAGCCCCACTTGTTTGGGACTGTGGAATTCTAAGCAAGCAGGTGAGCGCCACTGGTTCCAGAGGCCCAGCTGCCTGGGGGAACTGGGTGCCAGAGTCCCAGGATGAGGGCATAGAAGTGGTTTTACAACAGACCCTGAGGAAGCTTTCGACTAACACTTGAAACACAGAAATATAGGGAAATGACAAAACAAAAGACCAAATTATAACCTCAAACCTTCAGCCTATCCCAAGAAACCTTAGGAGTGATGTATATAGAAGAAAATATATGCCAAACACCTCAAATAACGGACATAATAGCAACTGAAATAAACAAGCAACACCGGGAAGCTTTAAAGGAATTCAAACTAGAAATAATCTCCCAGGAAAAAGAAGAAATGATAAAAAAAATGAAAGAGATACTGAACATATCTAAAGAACACACAGCTTAAAAATTGGAGGAACTAAACAAAAAGATAGAATCCCTAGATGAACAATATAAAAAAAAAACAAGCAGAATACATAAAGCAGATGCACAGAGATATACAGGAAATCAAAAACTCCACTAAAAGCTGTAAAAGCTGCCTCAGTGAAAGTGAAGATAGAATTTCAGACCTTGAAGACAAGATTGCAGCTAGTGAACAGGAAAGGAAAGATCTTTTAAAAATAACAAAGAATCAGGAAATAACAATTCAACAACTGCAAGATAACACAAAGAAAAACAGCATAAGATTGATAAGGATTAATGAAAAAGAAGGGGATGACATAAAGGACATCAAGAGGATATTTAGAGAAGTAATAGCTGAAAATTTCCCAAGCTATCCCAAGATATCGGAAATCAACATCAGGTTCAGTGAAGCATACAGAACTACAGGTAGTCATAACCAAAATAAAACTACACCCAGACATGTAATAATCATCATCCCAGAAATCCAACACAAGAATAGATTATTAAAAGTTGTCAGAGAGAAAAAACAGATCACTTATAAAGGAAAACCTATCAGAATCACAGCAAACTTCTCAGCACAAGCAATAAAGTCAAGAAGAGCATGGAGTGAAGTATTCTAGATCCTAAAGGAAAATGATTTCCAACCTAGATGCATGTACCTTGCAAAACTATCCTTCAAAACCGATGGTGAAATAAGATACTTCCATGACAAAGAACAGCTGAAGAACTTCATGATCACCAAGCCAACCCTGAAAAAAATATTGAAAGACAGTTTAGATACACTTAGGAAAAAACCATTAAGCAAAGGAGACAAACAGAACAGAAAGATAAAGGTGCAACAGCAGAAAGATAACATGTCAACAATAAACCAACATATAACAGTTATAACCATTAATGAAATTGGTCTCAATGCACCAAGTAAAAGAAACAGACTGGCATAATGGATCAAGAAACAAAATCCAACCATATGCTGTCTACAAGAAGCCCATCTAACCCAGAAGGATACTCACAGACTGAAAGTCAAAGGATGGAAAACAATACTATGTGCAACAGGAACCCAAAAGAATAAAGCAGGAGTAGCCATTCTGTTTGCAGACACTGTGAACTTTAAACCAATAATGATCAGAAGAGACAAAGAAGGTCACTACATACTCGTTAGGGGAAAACTTCATGAGGAAGAGATAACTATCTTAAATATATATGCACCAAATTCCAGAGCACCCAGTAATATAAAACAAGTATTAACAGAAATGAAAAGCAAATTATCAGTAACACAATTGTAACAGGAGACCTTATCACACCTTTGACACCAAGGGACAGATCAACCAGACAGAAAATCAGCAAAGAAATAACAGAACTGAATCACACATGTGAACAAATGGACTTGATAGACATATACAGAGTGTTCCATTCAATAACATCAGAATACACATTCTTCTCAGCATTACATGGGGAATTATCTAAAATAGACCATATATTAGCTCACAGAACATATTTAAATAAATGCAAAAGAGTTGAAGTTATCCCTTGGATGTTATAAGATCATAGTGCTTTGAAATTAGAAATTAGTGATAAAAGATACTGAAAAAATCCCACAAACACATGGAAACTGAATAACACACTCTTGAGTAATCAGTGGGTCACAGGGGATATTAAAGAAGAAATTAAACAATACCTACAAGAAAATGAAAATACAAATACAACTTACCAGAATCTGTGGGATGCAATGGAAGCTATCCTCAGAGGAAAATTTATTACACTGAGTTCCCACACATCAGGAAAACAGAATGAATACAAATAAATAAACTGATGTTACACCTCAAACATCTAGAAAAAGAAGAGCAAGTCAAGCCCAAACCCAAAAGAAGAGAAGAAATTATAAAAATCAGAGCAGAAATCAATGCAATAGAGACCAAGAAAACAATCCAATGAATCAATGAATCAAAGAGTTGGTTCTTTGAAAAAATAAATAAAATTGATAAGCCCCTAGCCAATCTTACTTAAAAAAGGGAAGAAACAGCTCAAATTCATGCAATAAGAAATGAAAAAGGTGAAATCACCATAGACTCTATAGAAATACGGAAGATTATGAACACCTATTTCGAAAACCTCTACTCTCATAGGATTGATAACACAGAAGAAATAGACAGATTCTTAGAAACATATGAAGTACCAAAGCTAAGACAAGAGGATATAAAACTGCTGGATAACCCAATTTCTATTAATGAAATTGAAAATGTAACTAAGTCCTTACCTATGAAGAAGAGCCCAGGCCCAGATGGATTCACTGCAGAATTCTACAAGAAATACAAAGAAGACCTAATGCCGACACTCCTCGTACTCTTCAATGAAATTGAAAAGGAAGCAATCCTTCCTAAGTCATTCTTGGAAGCAAATATTACTCTAGTACCAAACCGAGAAAGAGCCAACTAAAAAAGAGAACTATAGACCAATCTCTCTAGTGAACACAGATGCAAAAATCCTCAATAAAATATTGGCAAATAGGATGCAGCAAATCATCCAAAATATTATACACCATGACCAAGTGGGATTCATCCCAGGAATGCAAGGATGATTCAACATACGTAAATCAATAAATGTAATCCACCATATCAATAAAGCCAAAAGTAAGAATTATATGATCCTTTCTATAGATGCAGAAAAGCTTTTGATAAGGTCCAAAATTCATTCATGATAAGAACTTTATAGAAAATTAGAATAGATGGTCTGTACCTCAATATAATAAAGGCCATCTATGACAAACAAATAGCCAGTATCATACTAAATGGCCAAAATTTGAAGGCCTTTATTTTAAAATAAGGCACAAGACAAGGATGTCCTTTATCACCACTCCTATTTAATATAGTACTGGAAATACTAGCCAGAACAATTAGACAAGAGAGAGAAATAGGTGTAAAGATAGGAAAAGAAGAAGTTAAATTATCATTATTTACAGATAACATGATACTCTACAGAGAAGACCCCCTAAACTACATTGAAAGACTCTTAGATATAATAAATAAATTTAGTAATGTAGCTGGACACAAAATCAATAGTCAAAAATCAATAACATTCCTATACACTAACAAGAAAATCACAGAAAAATAAGACAAGCCACACCCTTCACACTAGCAACCAAAAAATGAAATATTTAGGAATTACTCTTACGAAAGAAGTGAAAGACCTACACAGGGAAAATTATAATACATTAAAAAAAGAAATTGAAGATGATTTCAGAAAATGGAAAGACATCTCTTGTTCATGGATAGGAAGAATAAATATTGTGAAAATGGCCATTCTCCCAAACTCTTATACAGATTCAATGCAATCCCAAAAAAAATACCATCAACATACCTCATAGATTTAGAGAAATTACTCCTAAAATTCATCTGAAGAGAGAAGAGACATAGAATAGCAAAGACAGTTCTAAGCAACTAAGGCAAGGCAGGCGACATCACAATCCCTGACTTGAAGTTATACTACAAAGCAACTATAGTAAAATCAATATGGTACTGGAATCAAAACAGAGCCAAAGATCAATGGAATAGATTAGAAGATTCAACCACAACTACAAACACACTCAACCACCTTATCTTTGATAAAGGAGCCAAACAGGTTCACTGGGAGAACGACAGTCTCTTTAATAAATGGTGTTGAAAAAAATGGCTTGCCATTTGCCAAAAACTAAAACTAGACCCATGCCTAATGTACTAAATTAAAATTTAAATGGATCAAAGATCTGAATATTAAAACAGAAACACTAAATCTATTGGAAGACAAATTGAGAAGAAATCTAGAAGAAATAGGGGTAGGTAGAAAATTCATGAACAGGACTCAAACCACAAGGGAAATACTTTCCAGAATCAATAACTGGGACCACCTCTTATTCAAAAGTTTCTGCATTGTCAAAAGAAATCTCCAGCATAGTGAAAGGAAAACCCACAAACTGGGAAAAAAAATCTTCATGAACTCTCCCTCAGACAAAGGACTTCTGTCTAAAACATATAAAGTATTTTAAAAAATCAGATCCCCAAATTTCAAAGATCCAATCCAAAATTTGGCATCTGAGATGAATACACACTTCTCAGATGAAGAAATATAAATGGCAAATAAATACATGAAAAAATGTTCATCATCATTAGTCATTAGAGAAATGCAGATTAAAACCACACTGAGATTCCATCTCACTCCTGAAAGAATGGCTAGGATCAAGAAAACCATCAACAACAAATGCTGGAGAGGCTGTGGGGAAAAAGGAACTCTCCTGAACTGTTGGTGGGAGTGTAGACTGGTGCAACCATTGTGGAGGTCAGTTTGGAGATTTCTCAAAAAGCTGGGATTGGAAGTCTCATTTTTTCCAGCTATTGAAATTCTAGGCATATTCCCAGAAGAACTGAAAGCATCATACCACAGTGATATATGTGCGCCTATGTTTATAGCAGCACAATTTGTAATCGCCAGATCTTGGAAGCAACCCAAGTGTCCATCACCTGAGGAATGGACAAAAAAGTTGTGGTACTTTTATACAATGGAGTACTACTCAGCTATAAAGAAGGATCACATTGAGATATTTATAAATAAATGGACACAGCTTGAGACCATACTTACAAGTGAAATAAATCAAACTCACATGTATGAATACCGAATAGTTTCCCTATTTTAAGAAATGATTCAAATATATAAAAGTATGTGGTAATCATGATTCCCCATTATGTGGCTTTGAAGCCTTATAAAGTTTTCACTCGTTAATTGGAATGGCTTTATTCTGGGCTGTTTGATATTATTGCCTGTGATTAAATGAACAGCTATTTTGAAGAAAATAAGATATATAGCTAGTACTGATTTAATACATCTTGTTTTGAAGTCCCACCACACTGTTGCTCTTCTGTCTTCATTGGTTTTATCATGTTGTATCTTACTGGATTTTATTATATGTGATAGTATAAACAAATTTTTATAGGCAAAGAGATAATATAGAAATCATTGTTCATTTTCCATTAGCTGGTTCTAAATACCCTGTAATACTTTCATCCACTTGAATGGTTCCACATTGTCTTGATATGTTTGATGCTATAGTATATGAAGTTATATTCAAATAGTTCAAGGAAAGAGACACTATGGTAACTACTATTAAGTAGGGTTATCTTGTGGTGAAGCACTAGGTTGCTGAAACAGTCATGCTTTGACCTTTATTGTTATGTTGCTATGTCCTCTTTTATCTCAATCTCCCCCTTATTCATAAAAATTTTTATTTATTATTACTTTTTTAATTAAGGGAAAAAATTTTAAAAAGCAGGATATATTGTAGTAACTTTTTTGATTTCCTTTTAACTTGATTTGAAGCCCTGTATTACTCCCACTATCTTGTTTTGAATGATTTTATTCTGTTCTTTTCTGTTTAATAGTATCAAGTGTGAGGGTATAGGCAACTACTTTGAAGGCACTAAGATTCACTATGATGCCCATTCTGGTTTGACTATTATCTTCTTTTGAAGTCCTGTAATGTTTCCAATGTTTAGGTTTCATAGGTCTTGTTCTGTACTGTTTTGTTCAGTTTTATTATACCTAATGATATAGGCAATTCTTTTCAAGGAAGCAAGAGGCATTAAGGTAACTATTGTTGATAAGCTTGTATTCTGTTTTTACATCATGTGCTATGTCTATCCTTTGTTTTGACTGACTGCTTTGTTTTGTCATATTTGGTTTTATTCTCTTCCAAAAAAAGTAATAAGAACTATGAGAGTAATAAAACCCCAAATGTGTACATTTTGTTGGAAACAAGAGAGGGGGAAGAAAAAAGTGCTCTAAAGGATACAACTTCAAGTGTGTTTAGGTGTGTTAAGATAGATGACCATATTACTGAGTTTTTGTTGGATCACTGAACACAACTGTTTGCAGTCTGTTGGAATGTCTACTTTGTATGCTTTAATCCTGTAACTTGAATAACTATTTTTAAGATGACAATATATTATCTATTAACTAGTTATCTCTTACTGTCTTTTTCTTTTTGTAATTCTGTGTTACTTGTACCTTATACTCTTTTTTTTCTTTAAATAAAAAAGTGTATTTTCCAAATTTTGATGTACAGTGTTCAATGTTAAGTGAGCACAGATCTTAAAGTCAATTCTGAACATAATAAGGGAAATTCTAACAAAACCAGAGTCACCATTCCGCCTCCAAAAATGGAGCCCCAGTCTCAAACGCTGGTTTGTATGGAACAGGACCCCACAAGGGTCCAGGAGACACCATGGGGAGAAAGCACCCTGTCTGCTGTGGGAAGGCAGGACAGGAAAACCACTGCACAGGAAGGTATTAGTGAATCTCAGGAGGCTGAGATGAGCAGGAAGACTTCCAGAGGAGATGTTCTAAATGGTGTGAGTTTGATATTAACATGTGGCATTACTATTTCTAGTTACCTTAACTATGATTTCAGAAAAATGATGAGTAAATGAGTGCTTTATGCCTTTGAAATAACGTTTTATGCACAATATTTTTTTTTAAAGTATATACATTTTTGTACTATTTGCAGCATGGCTAAAATAGTACCGGGCTGGAAATAAGTCCTGGATGAATTAGACTCCTAGAAATTACGCATTGCAGATCCCGAGAATGATTTTATGTTTCACAGGAAACGGTTTCATCCTTTTCACAGAAAGGGTGAATCAAAAATAAACTCAGGGAAATGAAGATCAGGACGTGAATGAAACAAAGGAAGTAACGTGGAATGAGATAATGGCTCTGGCTCTTCCAGCAGTTGTTGAAATATCCAGCTCTTGCACACGTCTGCCTCCTGACTTCCATGGGCGCGCGTGGCCAGGTGGGCAGATCAGATGAACCACAGGCAGCCGGCGTGAACAGGCTGCACTTCTGTCCTGCGTGAGGGGCTGCGCTGAAGGATCCCTGGTCTCTGCCACCAAGGTACAGTCGGTGGGAAGGATGAAAGCCACTGGCCACCCCACTGACCTTCAGTGTCCCTTGAGCCGGTACTCCATGAATGTGGTCAGTGTAACTCAGAATAAACAGGAAGTATAATTTTGCTAGTTTCTTATTATAAAATGAGTGCTTTAGTCTTCAAATACACATAAATATTTTCCTGAAGATTTGGTGATGAAGCACATACACCAGCTTTATGACTACCATTGATTGAAGTGCTCTCCACCTCTGATTAGATCTTTAACCGTTATACAGATTTATCTGTAGTATTTTCAGTTACTAAAGAATAATTTTTTTATTCTAGCCAGAACAAGAGATAATTCTTTTCTTCAATTCCATAATCACATTCAATAAACTAGGCACGCAGATTTTTTACTAGAAACCAGTGTAGGCCTCAGAGTTAACTGAGAGACTGTTAATCAGAAAGCAGAGAAGTCCTAAGGGAAAACATGGTTCACGGCAAAATCATAGCAAGAACTGGATCTCTTTTCCTGCCAGTGTGTGCAATTGAAATACGAACTACAGAAGAGAACAAAGAACAGATTATGCACTCAAATCACAGAAACAAACCAAAACACCAAAATGAGTACTCAAGAAATGGAACAGCATACTTTCATGAATTATAACTAGTAAAAGCAAACAAATTTTAAAATACTTTTGCTTTGGTATTAGAATATCATTAAAGAAGCAGTGCTTTATGAAATTCAAATTTGGATAAATAAATGGAATAAGATCCAAAGGAAGAGTTTGTTGATGGAAAGGTAGAATTAAAAAAGCAGCCATTTCATTTTTCTGTAAGCAAATATTTACTTTGTTTTTGTATTATTTAATCCTACTTATAGAGTTTTTCTTTTCCATTTTTGATTTTATGAAATAAACAAATTTCACAACAAAATAGAGTAATAGTAATTACTACATTGTACTTGTTATCTTCAAAGTAGTTACACAGATTATAAAATATACACAAATTTTCTCTTATAAAGAAGAAACAGATTTAGCACAAAAGTTTCTTTTCAGTGAGCTGCGAGAACCTAGTAGCATAAATGAAGCAAATCAGCATTTATATTAAGATGTCATTGGAACTGTCTGACCTTTTCTCAACTTCCTCTTTACCCATCTCCTATTTATTCCTCATTTGCATACAAATACTTTGAGTGTCTCACAAACGAGAATTCATATGATAATTAAGCTTGTGTTCCTGACTCCATTTAACATTACATTCTCAAGTTTCACGCATTTACCTACAAATTCCTGTTTTATCTTTCTTTGGTAAAATAGTACTCCATTGTACATAAATAACACATTTTCTTAACCCATTTATCAACAAGTGAATAGATTTGCTTCCAAGATGAAGCTATTGCAAGTTGTGCTGCTAGAAATATCTTTTGCATGCATGCTTGGACAATTTTAACTCTTTTGGAAAGGTAGCTAGAGAGGTGGTAGTTGGGTCAAATGCAATTTCTATTTTTAATTTTTTTAAGGAAACATCACACTAATTTCCATAGCGGTTGGAATAGTTTATATTCCAGCCAACAATGCAGAAGAGGAAATTTTTTCCCATAGCCTCTAACTCATTTGTTATTATTTGTTTCTTTGACATTGTATTTGGGATAAAATGGCACGTCCAAGTAGTTTTAATTTGCATGTCTTTACCGGCAAGCAATGTTGAGCGTGTTTCATGCATTTATTTGTCTTTCTTCTTCTGAGCAGTGTCTGTTCATCTGGGCTGCCCACTTTTTGACTGAGTCTTTCATTTTTCCAAGGCTAATTATGTTCTGAGTTATTTATTTAGTCCTCTGTCTGAGGCATTACTGAGGACAACTTTCTCATTTGGCAGGTAGTCTCTTCACTCTGTTGTTTGTTTTCCTTGCTGAGCAGAAACCTTTTAATTTGCTAAGACCCCATTTGTTGAGTCCCTGCAATATTTCTTGTGCCACTGGGTTTCAAAGGTCCTTGAATGGTGGCCGTTTAAGAAGTGGGTTTCCTGAAAGGAATTTGATGATTTGTGGACGTGTAGACATACACACACTTGGGACTTTAAAAGCCTTAAATCAATTTAATAGAAAACAAGTGATATGATTTCTAAAAACTTTTAGAATACAGAAATGGAGAGTAACACGCCTGGGAAGATGGGGAGAGAGATGAGCCACATGGGAGCCCCGGGAGAATGCAGGTATGGGAAGTGCACATGCGGCTTGAGCAGCATTCATGGTTCATGTGCAGTTGGTGTTAGGTTAACAAGTATTTGCATTACTTCAGTAAACATCGAGTACTCCCAGTGCTGAGGGAGATTGGAGACAGCTGTGATGCATCAGCAGGAACAGAGATCTTCTCCCACACAGTGCTCCTGTAATTGTACAATAAGAAATTGGAAGGCAGATATTTCAGAAGAAATGAGGTGAAGGTTTAGAGGAAATACTCAATACAGACTCCTAGCAGAGAACCGAGAGAAAAGCAGCCCACGAGGAAACATCAGTTATCACCACGGGGCTGGGAGTGTAGACCGGAAAGGGAGTGTTGTTTAACTAGAACGCGGGAGGCCTTGGGGTTTAGTCAAGGAGTCTGCCCCTGAATACTAGGTTGCCTGGACGCTGTTCCTAGAATTTGGGTTTTAACTTTGATTGAAATGCGGAGTCACTAGGGGTCCAGAGAGAAACTTAATAACCTTTCCAGAGAGAAATTTAATACGATGAAACGAGATTTAAAAGCATTTGTATTCCTTGCTCTAGTAATTATATTTCAGAGAATTTACCCTGAAGACATAATCAGATATGCAACAATGATTTATGTCCACAGATACCATAAACTGCAGTGGATTTATTGTAACAAACATTTGGAAATATCTCACTGTTCCAAAGATTCAGTACTGTTAAAATAAACTGCGGAATACTCTATAGGCTTAAAAAATCCTTCATTTAAAAAATATTTAATAATAATAATATAATAATTGTGGAATACAGGTTGATATAATGGAGATAACTATGTAAATATACCTATTTTAAATAAAAGATAAATTAACATAAACAAATTAATGAATGAAATGAATTAGAGCGAATGTTTAGCATATTTTATTAGGAATATTTCTAGATACTAGTATTAAAGAGTTTCAAATTTTTCATCACACATATTTACTAATTCACCTTTGGTCAATTTGCATGCATACTAGAAAGCAATAATAAAATTGTTTAAAATTTTGTTGTGGTTTATAATTGGTACTTTCATGAAGACGTGCTAAGATAGACTTAGTTTGTAAAATGAATCTTCAATTACTATTTCAGCCTTGAAAAGTAGTATTTCCAGGTCCAATTAGCAGGCACAGTAAGTTTGGCAGAAATAAAACATTATTAAAAATAAGAAATTGACTGTGAAGTATTCTACTTTCTAACAAATGTCTGTTTTTGAAATATATCTGTTTGAGAAATACAATGTGAAATTGTTTCAATGATGATAAAGAGCATACAGTTTTTACTGTTTAGAGGCAGGCACTGTGCTAGACCCCTAGCAGTAGTTAGCTTTTTCTCTGATGTGCTGGCCTCACTTAGCTCTGTGGGGTAGATGAGGTTACAGTTTGCCTTTCAGGTTATCTGCTGCTTCAAAAGAGGCAAAACAACTTCTGGGCAAATCCCGTGACAATATTCTAGTGTTCAAATTTTTCATATTATTCATGAGATTTAGCTGCAGTCTCCCTGATTATAGACAAAATTAAGTACTTCCTCATTCATCCAGTACTTCCATGTGCCTGCGGTAAACAGTGTTCAGTCTTTCCAAAAACTGTGTGAAGCAGCACTTAATCATAGCTGATAACTCTTAATACTGACTCCCAGTGACTACACCGTACCTAACACCTCAGTTAACAAGTGAGGTAAGCTGGGGAATGAAAAACCCCAAACCTATCCAGCATTCATTTTATTAGCCATTTCTGGAACTTCCAAAGGTACTATTTTTAACCCTTGAATTGCCAGATTTTCATCAGCAGACTGAGTCATTGGTTCATTGCTTTTATCAAGCTTCATTAAATTCTCACATAATTGGTTGAAGAATTTTTAGTGATCACATTAAACATAAAATCAAAGAAAGCTATACTCCAAAGAGACTTTAAATATCTGGTCTAACCTTGTGATTCAATGACAAAAATCATATTTCTAATAGCATTTGCTGTTTCAGACTCTACACTATGATACTTTTGGGGGAACAAGTCTTGTTGATGGTGTCCTGGTGATGCTTCCTGTTTAGATGGAACTGTTCCCCAAGCACTCATTAAGATTTTTCTCTAGTTTTTAGCATCCTTCAAAATTTCAGTGAAGTTAATGTGGACTTAGTCTCAGGTAACTTTGCTGTTAGAATGAGCGGTGATCCCTTTAGTTTATTGGCTGAGAAGAATATATTTAAATGTCTATGTGGATATATATTCAATATCTGAGCACACATGCACACCCTTGGTCCCTTCTCCTGCTTATTGATTTAGTAGTAGGCACGGGTCACAAGAATACCTACTACATTTCAGAATGCGTGGGCATCTGTCTCAGGCAACAGTCTAGATGCTAATGATAGTTAATAAGATGCTAATCTAAATGCTAAGGATAGATGCCCTCTCTCACCTGCGGCCTTCATGGAGGGAACATGCCAGAAATCACCAAGGGAATTTTTGGATAGGGAGCAAAGAACTGAGATGCACACTGCTAATGAGACTAGATCCAAAGTAATTGTTTTGAAATTTTAATTTAACTTCACTCATATATATTTCCTTTTGTCTTTGAGTGTTGAGGCATAAGACATGTATGCTAGGTTATTTTGTAGAATTTTGAAGTTGAAAACCGAACACAACACATCTGCTTTTCGTGTATAGGATTCCTTTCTTTTATCTTTTGTTTATTTTAGTTTCCCCCATTAACTTGGCTCCTGGCTATCACAACACATGAGCAACGTATTATTACACAAGGAAACATGTTGGTCGTTACAATCCCTGCGATATTCATTAGCATTCCTATTTTAAAAGATGAAGCTTGGAAAGTGAATTTTCTGCCCAAGACAGACAATTATAAAGTGAAGATCTGATGGTAGAGCACAGGTCTGTTGATGTTGAATCCTGTTTTGTTCCCTTCTAGATTTGCCACCTAATCAAGTCCTTCTAACTCAGAAAGCTTGGTGTTCATGCAGACGATGCTAAAGGTCTTGAGAATCATCTCTGTCTCTACAGTCTCAGACTTCACGATATTCTCAGCACGTCATGGGCAGCAGATATGCAGAAAGTTTTCTCCCATTTGATTGACCTGTATATATTAAAACAATAAAAAACAAACAAACAAACTAGGGGAGCAGAGCTAAGGACACAATTCATGCCAAGTAGGGCAAGTGAGGACTGGTGTCCTAAAGGTGGTGGGGGTGGGTACTGAGGACTGAAAGGCTTTTGACAGACAGCAGTGACACAGCTCTATCGCCCCTGGCCTGACCATGGTACTCTCAAACTCTGGAGAGCTTTCTGCCACATGCTACTCCCTATCCAAGTGCACTACTTGATGTACTTCACGTCCAGTTCTGAATCAGCATCAGTGGGACTTGGGGTACTCATATTTCCATTTCTCCATCCTGCAGGAAAACTTTGAGATGCATGTTCCACATTGACTTCTAGTTTTCAAAAATATTAATCTCAAAAAAGGTGATTAATCTCCAGTAACCTACAGGGATAATTTAATTCAGTGCAGTCTCCATTACCCCTTTTGCTCTACCCCCTTCTCCACTCTTGCATTGATGTCTCCTATGATGACTGCCCCACTAAAATATTTTCATTTGGATCCTTTGATCTGGGATCTGATTCTGGAATTCCTTAGACTACAAACCCACCAATCTCAGCTTGTGTGCTAGAGCAGATGGTCCTCAAGAGCTTGGAGATGGTACTATAGATCTTGAGGAACTCTGATAAAATTCACAAAGGCTGAGACTACCACCACCCAAGGAATGGCCATTGATTACCAAAAGCAACCAGTAATCTTGCCTCTAGTCCAAGTGGGTGTTTAGAGGGTGTTTTAGTGCAATCTCAAAAGATTGCTGGATTTTCCTTGTTTTCTACCTTTCAAGTCTGTTCATACGAGGGTCTCTCGCTGACACCAAATGCAAAGTTTCTAAAAGCAGTAATGATGTTGGATTAAAAACAGGAAGCTTGCATAATTTTAACCAAAACATTATTTTATCATTTCTCTGTACAAATCCTCTACATGCCATTGTTTCCATATCAACACCAAACGCGGTGGAATTTCTCAGCTCTTAGTTCTCTTGCTGCCAGTAAAATTCTGCATCGCCAAAATACAGCTTGGTGCCCTCTTTTGCAGTGATGCCAGGCAGATGGATGTGACTTGAATAGAGATTGGCTGTTCTCGTTGAGAGTTGAGAGAGCAAAGTGCCAAGCTTACAGAAAAATTAATAACGATGTTCTAAAATGCTGTGGAGAATAAGGAAATTTATTTGAATCCATCCAGCTAGCTAGATTTTCCAGATTATTTTGGAAACGAGATAGTGTATAATAATGAAGATTATGACAAGATTTATGGCACTTTGCGTTTCTGGTCTTTCTGCCTTGTTGAGGGTGTTACAATTTCCAAAGTATCTGTGATTTTTATCAGTAAAATGGCAGGAAGCACTGCTGCTAGAAAAGTTTGCCAAATGTAGTTTAGAAGCTTCATGTTGGCTTGACAATTGTGGATTTGTAAATAAAACTGAAAGCAATTGTCGTCAGTACACTTTCTATTTTTTGTGTATAAATGTTACTAATTTTCCCCAAATTTTTATTTTTCTGGAATGAGCAAATTCAATCCTTAAGAATGTATTTGTGCCTGTATATAGTTCCATCTACTGCACCATATGTCAAAGAAAGAAAAGACTTGAAATTATTTTATGAATTGAGTTCTGATAGCTTATGACTTGTGATAAGAATTGCATTTAAAACAGATGACACTATATCAGGAATTGTATTAAATGTTACTTGCATTTTCTCATTCAATCTGTATAGCATACCTATGGCACTGAAACTATGTTCAGTTATATAAGAATTGAAGTGAGTTTAACACCTTGTTTGAGAGCATAAACCACTTAGGCTTTGAGTCCCAAACTATCCAGTTCCTGCTTTCAGCTGTAAAGTGTTGGTACTGGAAGTTATTTTAGCTGGTGCAATTCTTATAACACCATTTAGGTGTCACACCATGACACAGGCATCAGTTCTGTGGTCCCAAAAGCTGCAAGGTGGACCACGCTGATTGCAACTTTTCCTCACTTTGAGATGTGACTAATCAGAGGCAGTGAGCACCAGGATTTGCTCAACTTTAAACTAGCAGAATTTTCTCTAGGTAGGTCAGATGTCTGCTTATTTAATGCACAAACATTGAAATTGATGGCTATAACTAAGATCAACATTTCCTATATTGATCTTAAACGCTGCAATTTTACCAATTCTGTATCTTCTCTTTGAAATGGTTGGACATGGATTGAAAACAGATGGAGCACAGCCAAGCCCACAAATTTTAACTTTTTTTTCATCAAATAACATCCAGGTAAGCAGAAGTGAGCAAAATGTCTTCCTTTGAGAGCATAAGACTTTTTTGCTTTTTTCTTCATTTAGTAGATATATACTTATGAGTGACCTATTTTTGATAAATATGTTTGCAACATATGATCTTTAAAAATTTTTTTTAAATTAAGAGTAAAAGAAAAAACACTAGAAGCAAAAGCTAAGTAATACTCGACTTCTCAGTTACCATGTGGTAAGGACTGTGAATTAACCAGGGCTTTTGTCCCAACTTTTATCTCATCTCTATAATATGATTTGTCATAGAATCATCACCCAGAAAGAAGTTTTCTGTTTATTCTGTTTAGGATGCATGCTACTGATGTACATTTCTCTCTCTTATGAGGTGGGATAGTACAGATTAAAAACAATGTGGAAAAGCATGGCACGTGTAAATGTGCCATGGAACAATTAAGTGTAGATTACGATGCATAGAATTAGTATACACATGAAGGAAATGTGATATTCTGATTGTCACAGAAGAGAAACGCCAAATGTGAGGTCAGACAAGAGTTGTATCAGCAATGGCTATTCTAAGTAAGAGAAAACTAAGTTACCTAAATAAAGCAATAACAGAGACCACGTTTAATTTAACACTGAATGAAGGTGTAAGAAGCATGGACTACTCTAATAACATTTTTGGTGTTCATTTCTGGAGAATTTTTGAGCAAAGAGAGCTCCTGTTGAGTAAAGGAGTCTTGGGATACAGTTACGGATAATCAATCACCTTAGGCGGCTTAGGGATAGGTAGCAGAGTAAATGTTTGGTGAACGTTTAAGAAAACAGCAGTAACAATAACACTGAGCTATTATTCATTGATCCTTGGGTTTGGTTTTGTAACTGAAAACAGTTGAACCAAATACACTTTCCAGTGGTGCCTGGATTCTGTTTCTCTTCAATTTCCTACTCTTCAAACAAGTTCTTTGAATCACTGTCATACCTGTAAATTTTACTTATATAACCAGGAACTTAATAGCAGGGAAGAGATATATTTTATCATAAAGTCTTATCTTTTAAAGAAATGCTATATTGCTCTTCTGCTAAAATATCTTTCTCCGAGTTTGTAAAACATCTCCCTTCAACTTTGGAAATTCCCAAACATCTTGTGGTATTTCTCACATTCTCACATGTCTGGACCACCTGGATGTTTTCATCAGGAGGTAAGGAACCTCGAGGACACACGATGAAGCCAGATTCCCTTGTTCCAATCACAGTTTCACCATTTCTTCAGTGTACATTTAAAGAATTGCTTGACGCAATTGTGGTGTCCTCAGCTGTCAACTTAGAGGGTGAGTTACAGCTAGCCATAGGGTTTCTGAAGGATTAAATAAGAGAACCTGTGCGGAGCACTTTACTAAATGCTCAGAACATAGTGTACATGGTACAGTAGTAATTACTCATAATTATCTATATATAAATTCTCTCCGGGAGTAAATATACTCTCAAACCTTGGTCATATGTTCCTAAGATACCTAAACAACCATAACTTCAAAGATTAAAAATCACACCAGAGTATCAAACAGTTCCTTAAACATGTGCAATAACTGGATTTGAAAAGTTCCCAGAAACTTGTAGAGAGCAGAAATGCTTCCTCTTGGTGATGGTAGTGGAGGTACGGATTTTTTTTTTTTTTTTTTTTTTTTTTTTTTGTCTTTTTCGTTTTTACCGGTACCGGGGATGGAACTCATGACTGCCTGCTTGCAAGGCAGGTGCTTATGCCGCTGAGCTAAATCCCCAGCCCCTGAGGTAGGTATGTATTTTTATCCCCACTCATAGACAGAACTAAATGCAATGATATTACTTGATTCATATTTCATGAAAAATGTGATTTTAGTTTCAGAGCCAAGGAGGCAAAAGGACACACTTTATTTGTACTTTGTCTTGCTAAGAGTGATTTCCACACTTGGCTATTACCATTAAACATATTCTCCACCTCTGTTTAATAGCTCTTGGCTTACATCCTGTGAACTTAGAAACAAAAAAACTAGCCCGGTTTGTATGTTTTTAGCAGTTTGCTGATATCACATTATTTTCTCTCAAAATTAGCTCAAAGGAGCACACTTGACCTGGCATACAAAATAGTAAATGAAACTCTACAATTAACTTTCTGCAATTAACTTCAGTTAGCTTTCATAGTAATGCATATACAAAGATGAGACTCAGGACACAATCAAGAAACACTAGCAAAACCTGAGGTAACCATCAGTCTTGTGTGCACATCTCTGGTGAGCGTCATGCCGGTGCTGACCGCTCAGTATGAGCTTAAGGTGTCTTTGGCTTTCTGCACCACACGTGTGTATTCCCAGGAATTTCTTGCTATCTGGGCACTAAAGCATGAGGAGTTTTAAAAATAAATGGAAAGCAGGAGGAAACGGCCCCAGCCATTGAGAATAGAATGAGGACCCCTGGCAGAGGAGCGAGACTTCTGAGCTCATGCTCCATTCTCCTCCACCTCCTCCCAGTGGTGACACCTGTAACCAAACCTCATTGATGTGTCACCTGTATTGGTAATGGTGTCTGATTCTGTGAAAAAAAATTTTATTGTAACTTTGGATTTTCTGTGACTGAGCCATAAGTTATCCTACACATGAATGTATGCAGGACCTAAACAAATAATGTGGCCTAACTTGTGTGTGTCAGCTCAGTAATGGACCTTCTCTCTCACTTGTTTCTCTCTCAGTGCTAACTTGAGTAAATAAACACAGTACAATGTAGCATATTTTAGTTATCAACTTTAGGAAGGTAGAAGTGAAATCACTGTGAGATGCTAGAGAGTCCAGGTTATCCATTGGCTCTATAAAACAGAAAAAAAAATGCAAACAGAAAAAAGCTGTAATTAAATCTCCTTTTGAATAAGCAGTGGTAGCTGGTGTTGGAATGGCAGGTTCCCTCCACCTCTGTTCACTCTAATGGTCAAAGTGACGTGTTGAAAATGTGCATAACAGGCAAAAAGCACTTCATCTCATTCCTGGGGCTTTCTTAGATAACATTCAGTCCTATCAGGGTGCTCATGGTGGTCCTGAGTCAATCCGTGTGTTTCTCTAAGAAACGATGCCACGATTCAAAGGCTGGCAGCTTGTCTACACTGCATGCCCCATCAGCCTTCAGCATCTCTGCACACACAACACAAGTCGGTACAGGTAGAAATCCAGGGGTAGCCTCTATTGTGTCCTCTCCATGCTGGGGGTTGTGCAGTCCTCCTACTTCAGGGCTGAGGACCCTTCTTGACAAGTCTCCAAATTTGCTTACTATGGGGATTTTCATTTATTATTCCACAAGTAAAAAGTTTGGTCCTATCTTCTTGAAGGTCCATTTCTTATCATTCTCTTTGAATAATTCTGAAAAAGAGGACAAAAAAAACTTGAGTTCTTTTGAAATTAAGCAGCTTTCCAGCCTTGTATCTGCCCAAAAAATATTGGGAACCCCAGGGTTATTTCTACATAGCATGTCTCTTCAGTCTAATTCAGCTAACTCTTTAGAGAGAAATGTGATCTCAAAGCCTTTTTAGATCCATTGGACTCCACTCAGGGACACACCTATAACATCAGCATCTTTGTTCATTGCTCATATTGACCTCTCGACTTTTGAGTGTGTCAAACTTCTCTGAGGAAGCTGCATACTCAATGGAAGGAGTTACTGTGGACATTTGAGCTTTATTATTCTAGCCCTGTAATTCTCATTCTCAATTTATCTCATTGAGGTAAATGAATTGCTAGGAATTAATTCACTTACTTATGTGTAATATCAATCTCAAAGCAGGATTAGTGTATAAAACAATAATTCATTTTGTTTGGTGCTGAATATATATCATATGTCAGTGGCAGGTCCATTTCAAGCTGAGTTCAGAGCACAAGGAGTCTATGAGTTTTTCTATCTGGATAATGCATGGCAGAGAAAGAACAATACACATAAACCTTATTCTGCATGCTTCTGTTCAGAAATGACCCACACTTCTCATATTGCATAGTCTGACATCCATAACACTGTAATATAAGAACAATCTTTCTTCAAGGAGTGACAGAGAAAATTGTGAAAAAAATATTGTGATCTATTATATTCACTAACCTTACATCATTTTCATAGCCAGGAATTCTGGAGAAAGAGTATGATTCCTCTCAGCTCTTGGTGAGGCGCCCACCTCTGAACCAGAGTGTGGAGAATGTGTTGTTCAGGCATGGACCGCAGATCTAAGTCTGGAGTGGACATCAGGAAGGTTTTGGAAAGAACTATTGTAAAATATGAGATGAATAAATTCACAAAGAAAGGATGAAAAAATATGATTTTGAAAAATAATGTTTAGTTCTGGATTATTGATTTAAAAAATAAGTTCCAAATAATGACTCTAACTCTAATTAAATCAGGTTTCAGTTTAGACAGTCCAAGAAGAAAGTTTTCTATAAAAATGGTGTTTTTTTTTGGAGGTGGGGAGTGATTCACCCTGGATAATATTACTAAACATGTTAAAACATATGATGGATGAAAACACAGAAAGTATGCTGTTGAAAGGAATATACATAGACATAATATATGTTCAGGATCTGAACTAACTTTACAAATCTTTGTAGATAATCTTCCCATCAATAAAAGGGCAGCTACAGTAATTTTTAGCCATTCATAAAGTGTAACAATATGAAAAATCAAGTTGAGATGATGATCATGACCTGACAAAGAACATCATTCTCAGTATAGTTTACATGTGAAGAAACGTCCACCAAAATGCACAAGAATGTTTACTTGTGAAAAGGAGAACTATGTAACGGTGAAAAAAAGATCCTTTAATGACTGTTTTCCTAATTTTTGTTGTTTCTTCTACATTGACTGCAATTCATATGATAATATTATTTACTAAAATGATGAAATATTTCACGGCATACATATAGTACTATGTACAAAGTGATAATCATATGATTAATTTCAACTTTTAAACTCCTAACAGATAATTGTTTGAAATAGTCATTGAGGCAATATGTGGAAATAGATTCAGTTGACCTGAAATTCTGATGAGCTGTTTCCAGTTTGGTGACTTCCTACCGGTGGGAATCCACACAACTCACCTAATTTGCTGAATATGTTTCTGCATTCCATTTGAAAAGCCGAGGTACACAGACCTGAATTTCACTGATGATCTGGTGGTAATACCAGGACTCTCTCAACCCTCCATGGTGAGCAGCAGCCTGACAATCATATTTATCAAGAGCATAAAGTTTCATTTGAGAATGTCTATATCTGTTAAGTGAGAAGCTATGTATCTAGTCCAAGCTGGACTCTGCGAAGGCTGCCCTAATTTTCAGTGTATAATCTTCTCCCTCACAACAAAGCCCACAAACCCTCCTCTCCGCCCTGTGTACATCTCTATCCATGCATGCTTTTCCACAGTTTTTTGGTAACAGATTTCCTTGTTTCAAGCCCGTAACTTCCACTGCATTGTTCCCTGTGGACGTAGAATGTGCTCCTCCCTTTCCTCACCCGCCCTGTTCATCCCCCCAGACTCTTCCAACTCCATCACCCGCTGTGAATCTGAATTGCTGTCCCTGTCATCCAAAAACCACACTCTGCGCACCTCTCACCTGTGACAGTGGCTTCATTGCATCTTGCTTTTTGCCTGTCTCCACCACAGTGACAAGGGCTCCTTGAAAACAGAGGTCCTGCTTCTCTCTGGATCTTCTCTCTGGATTTTCTCTCTACATAACACATTTGTTGCACTTTTTTCTCAAAAAACATGAAATTTTCTCTGGGCATTATGGTTTATTAAGAATGTCCCCCCAAGACCTCATGCACTCATAGGTGGAGCTTTTGGAAGATGATTAAATCAAGGGGACACTAGAGCTGACTTCTTAAGCAGCATGGCTTGGTCTGAAGAGGCAGTCACTTGGGCATAACCCAGAAGTGTTGCTCTCCGTCGCAGCTCCTCCCTTCTCTTTCTCTGTTTCCTATCTGCCATGTTGAGACATCTCTTCTTACAGCAGTGTCTTCCATTATGTTCTTCCTGCCTTCAAACCAGGTGACTAAAAACTGAAACCTTTAAAAACCTTTAAAAACCATGAGCCCAAATAAACTCCCCTCCTTTAAAATGCGGGTATCAGACAAATGCTTCCCCCATTATGGGAAAGTGCCCAGGATGCTTTTTAATGTTCAAAAGGAAAAATCAGTGTCAGTTAAATAAGAGCATAAAAAGAATCTGGAAAGAAGAAGAAAGTGTTCTAGGACCACAGAAATTCCAGTGACTTAGCTAAAACTTCTGACTTACCCCAATCCTATTCCAATAATTAGACAGCCATAGGTATTTTTACCTATACTGATAATGTCTTGCTCACACTAAACATAAATTTTGATGAGTTCTCAGACTTGTTGCTTATATTTTGGTGACAGATTTTTTCTGTGAAAACAACATTAGTATGTGGTATCTCTTACCCCTATGAAAATTTTCACATAATTAGATTGCTCAAGAGGTAAAGTAATGGGTAATTCTTATTAGTTGAACAGTAGCTTAGTGAAATAGCTTTTATTTTTCTTACTATTCTATATAAGTCAGGTTCTCCTAATGTTGACGAGCATGTTATGAAATACAAATTTATTTTCCAAAAATACTAAAATTACCATTTGTGTGAAAGTTCACATTAAGTTTCTTTTCCTGCCATGTAGATAAATTCCTGTAAAATGGAAAAATTATAATATTGAATTTTTTCCATTCTTATATCAAGGTAGTTCTTTGCATTATTGAGAACAAGTCTTACCATTAGAAAAGTCTTCTTATTTTTCAAAAATTCCCAAATTCCAGAGCACCTGTATAACTTTTTAAATAGTCTTGAAGTCATTTCTTGAGTCTCTCTGTCATCTGCAACGAGTGTAGAATAACAGAAATGCATATTTGAGAAGCACATGTTGACACCAAGTTGAGTCTTGTGTGGTCTTTAGTTCTTTGAAACACACGAGTCATTGAACAAAACTGCATGATGCTAAGAATGGTGAACCTTCAGGTCAGTTTTGAGCTCTCCTAAACCACAAAGAATAGATTTTCAAACAGCCAACAAGGAGCATGCCGTAGAACCTCGGTTTAAGGACTTAATTTATTTTATGGTTTCTGGGAAGTTGGCCGTGTTGGTGCTAGTGTGGAGAAGACTGCACGATGGTGATCGTCACCAATGTGGGATTTGTGAATAGAAGCAGTTTGCTGGATGCTTTTCTGTGCAAACCAGATTGTTTCCAAACAGAAGCGTTCATAAACTGAGACATTACTGTCTATATGTGAACACGTATGTGTGAATAGATATGGGAATTATATGCACAAAGGGAGGGATTTCATTTGCTAGTCAAAGATTTCCATTCATTCTTGATTCTGAGACAGATTTTTGTGCTTTTTTTTTTTTTTTTTTTTTTTTTTTTTTGTACCGGGAATTGAACTCACGACTTTGCACTTGCTGGGCAGGCACTTATGCCAATGAGCTAAATCCCCAGCCCCAGATTTCTTATTATGTAAAAATGCAACCTGACTAAATGTAGGATGGTAGGAAGGGGTTTAAGGGAAAGACCATTTTCAATAAAAAACACTATTCTTTCTTTCATTCTTCTCCTGTCCCAGTAAGAAAGTACAACCAAGAACATTTTATCAATAACCTATTTCATTTCTACTAATAAGTCTTCTCGGCTTCCCTAGGGCAGTCTTGCAAAGAGGACTGAATGTGCACCTGTGCCTTCAGACTCACGTCGATCCACCTTCAGACTTGCTGCTGGACAGAGACCTCTTCTGCCCTCTGTCCATGCCGTGACCTGAGTATGACAAGTGCTAGGTAACTTGCCCTGAGGGTCAAGGGGCACCTAGATAAACATTTCTTATCAAGTGGGTAGAGTTTCTGTGAGTGATGGGTCAATAATCTAGGTAGTACTGTGAGCCCAGGATACATGCTATCGAATATCAGACATCACAGATCATCTTATTGCTTCTGTCCCCTATGTGACACACACTTAGGTCTCATATTCATGAGATACGAGACAGCCTGTCATCCTCCCAGAGTGGTGCTCACCTCTAAACACCAGCATGTCGGGGTTGGAGATGGCAGTGCATGGATTTCAGGACACAGCTATTCAGTTTGTAACACACACAGAACATTTGTTACAGGAGGCTACACTTGTCACATTATTTATTGGAGAAAAATGAGAGCTGTTACTTAGCCATGTCTGTCACAGGTGAGCCATTTCCCCATCAAAATTAATGGGAATTAATTTAGCCAATATTACTTCTCCACTTCTAATTAGCTCAGCCAGTTAAGAAATAAACTGAAGAGCCCTTAAATTCATTAAAATTAAGATACAATTTTAAGAACACTTTATACTCATGAAATATATTTACAAATAGAATTAACTTTAAAATAAACTACAGAAATTAAGTGTTTCCAAACTAGTGATATCCAAAATAAATATACGGTTAACTAATTATTTTATGAATTTCTCTATTAATCAAAGTTAAATTCCTGTACTAAATAGAAGTTAATTGGTTTCTTGATTACAAAGTTTCTCGAAGTCATTAGCATTATAATATTATGTGATTCTTAAGGTGCTGATGATGTAAAGTGTTTTAGTGAGTTCTGCTGCATGCATAATTCTGTTTCACAAGACCTTGTCAAAGAATGTGGGGTTGCTGGCCTGGGGATTCTCTCCGCTACAGTTGGCATGTGTCTCCCAAAGTGCACGCATTGGACTCTCAGTCCCCACAGTCCCATGCTGGGGTGTGAGTTGGGCTGCTGGCAGGTTATGGAGGGCAAGAGGGGGCCAGGAGGGTGCAGCAGTCCAGGATGGAATCACAGAGCTTGCAGGGTGGCTGTGAAATAACAAGCCAGTGCTCTCTTGCAAGTCTTTTTGCTCAGGCTCCTGTGGTGTGCCTACTCCATGCCTTTCACTGCTCTGTGACACAGCAAGAAGGTTCCCATCATGGTGGCACCCTTGACACTGGACCCTTTAGAGCGGCACAAGATAGGTAGTTCTTTAGGAACCTCTACGGTTCATCAGTTTGCTTCAGTAGTGTACAGAGAACTAAGACACAGTCATGTGCGTCATCCCATACTTTATCTTAAATTCATGCTGTTATGCATATACCTGGAGAAAATAAAGAAAAAGAAACAAGTGCTTTTCAAGTAGGGTGAGAGTTTCCTGCTGTGTCACAGGGAGAAAGGATTTGAAATCTCTAACTACATAGAGAAGGACATCCCCCATGGCCCCTTACTTTATTTACCACCAGGCAACTTTGATTTGGATACTTTGCCCTTTGATGTAAACTTCATGCATACAGACACTTTTACACACACACACACACACACACACACACACAGACCCTGTGTTTGAATATGAGTGGCACAGCAGCTAATGGTATTTTCATGATATTGACAGCAACTCAGATATTTATTTCATCATATAATTCCACATTAAATTTCTTCAAATAGTTTTTAGTTATAAGGAAATTAAGGGAAATCTTTATTTCAATATACAGTTACCCAAGCACTGAGTTCCATTATTTATTTAAAATACTTTGTCATAAATGTGGCCGCTTTGCATTCTTATGGCCAAATGAATTCCAAAGAACACGTTTATTAAATTCCTCCATTATGTTCCTGTCATGACTATTGGTATGAGCATCTTGCCTTTTGAAAACTATGAACATTTCAGAAATTCAACATAAAAATGATCAAACTTCGATTAAAGTTGATTAAAAATGAGATATGTTAATACTATTGTCTTTAGAAATGTACTATAGGTTGTTACCAAATTCATCTAGACTTTGTCTCAATAAAAGTGAAAACAATGAATACAGTAGCTATACGACAGACATATGAACAATTTTTCTGAGAATTCAAATGTGTTGACTCGGGAATTGTTTTCTAATTCAAGTAGTGTGGTGTCACAGCAAGAGAAGTTCTGAATTGTGAATCACAGGATCTGTTTGCATTAGTGGGTCAAGATTTTTGTTCAGTCCATTCTGCTTCCTGTAATTTATAATCACCAAGCACCTACACACAGAAGGTAGATACCATCGGCTTTCTAAAATTTCAAAGATAAGCTGTGAGTGGTGGTTTTCTTCAGATTCACAGTAGTTTTAAATACGTAAATACAAAAATAACTAACACATAGTTAAAACGCTTAAAAATAGCATAAACAGCAGTAACACGTTATAAATACGTTGCATGTGGGTTTCAAGGAAGAACTGAAGGGTGGATGCTGTTTCAGTTGGGTCTAAGCACAAGGAGGGCTTCCCAGCATAAAAAGAAAAAAAAAAAAAAGTGGGGAGAGAGTGGAGAGAAATACGGGAACCAGAGGAATGCTGGGTTAACAGCAAAACTAGAAGGTGCTTGGGGAATCTTGTACAAATTTTTTGACATTTCAAATCAAATGGGAAGAGAACATACTTATGATTGAATGGGGGTATCCTGCTCAGTAGAATCTTGGTATTATTAATCATGTAGAATGTCTTTCCCTCTATATGGAATGAAATAAAAAACAGAACAGAACATGTGAGTAAATTAAAACAGAAAAATCATTGAAACAGCCATAATGGAGAATGCCAGAAATTAATAATAAGAAGCTTAAAAAGAATATCCTTTTCTATTAAATTTTGCCTTTTTTTTTTTTTTTTGGTGCTGGGGATGGAACTCACGACCTTGCACTTGCCAGGTAGGCACATATGCCACTGAGCTAAACCCCCAGCCCTTCTACTAAATTTTTAATCAATTAGAAATTAATTTACTTACTGTAGTATTTCCAGTATTCATATACTTAATATAGTATAAGAACACATAGTCACAAGTACAGGTATACATTTTTATCATAAGTATTTATATGAATTTCACGATATATTGCTTATGCTTTATTTTATTATTAAATGTACATATGCTAAAGAAGAAACTTTTAAATATATGTTACCTAAATACAAAAGAAAAAGTCATGATGATATTAACACTCAGAACATTATGCTGACCTGCATATTAAATATAAACATATATAAATATAGACTATTGTTGGATCCATATATAAATATACATAAAAGAATAAATTATTTTGTCAGTAATGAAAATTGGTCTTTCTATGTTTCACAAGAATGGCATTTAATTTCTTTAAAATAATATGAAGATATCATTTTCATGTAATGCTTATATTATCAATCATTATTTAAGTAATTTCCTATTGTTTAAGACTCAGGTTAGTTTCCAGTGTGTGCAGTTGTAAATCATATGCAAGCAAAAACTTCTGAGTGGGACATCCTTACTCACATTTCCGATATATTTTTCAATTAAATTCAAATGTATCATTAGTTGGTTAAAGGGCATATATCATTTATATCACTGGACATTTTGCAGTTAGTTTCTATAAATGAAGTGTAAATTTAACATCTGAGACAATACAAGAATATTGATCCAACTGTAAATTCACAAATATTCACTATTTTCAAAGATCTTGACTATTCTTGAATTTTATAATTATTCATTTGGATGTAAGGCCAGGCATATGTGTTTCTAATTCCAGGAATTATCTGGTCATGTCTCTTTTTCATGTCTTATTAGCTGTTAGAATTCATTTTCATTGCAACGTCTTATTCCATTTAAGTAACTTACTCTTTCCCAAGTATTTGCAAACTTTCCACTTGCTTTTTGTGGTAATGTTTGATAGCCAGCAAAGCTGAAGTTCTACAGAGTCCAGTATTTGAATATTTTGTCTTTTCTCCTTGCTTATCTGCAGACTATAGCCAAAGATAGATTCGGAGGAAAATGAATGCCCCTTGATATCATAATGTTTAGTGAGATTGTTTAGATCCACAAGCCTAAATATCGTACAGTTTCTCTTACATGGGAAGAATGATAAAGAATGATAAAGCCCTAAATAAAAGATGGACAATCAGAAAGCTGGATCCTTCTCAGATGGGAAGAGGACAAGAGACGGAGGAGGCTGGAGGAGGCTGCATGAAGGGGAGGGAGGGAAGAGGGAAAAGGAATTGAGATATCTTATGCTCGCGCCACAAATCCACTCAAGGGATGAAATATGTATTCCAAGCATGCACTGATAAAATTTTTTTAAAAAGAGTGACAAAAGAGTTGATAATTATTTTAAATTCCCAGTATTTTATGACTCTTTTTTAAAAGCTAAATTATGTTTGAAATTTATCTGGATATATAATCTAGCATAGGCAATTTCACCAACAGAATTAGTTGATATGCAAATTATCTATTCTCATATTAGTTTGCAATAGTTAACATATCAATTTTGTATGTAGCCTTAGCTGTGACACAGGTTTATGAAGTGTTGTGAGGCTGTGCATTGTGTTTCTTTTGTTTTACTTTTAGCTCCTAAGCCGTTTCCACGCTTTGTACCACCTCACTGTGGTGGTGCCCACCAATGTCAGCCTCATTTCTGGTGCCATTACACTGAATTCCAAAACTATTTCACTTCTAATTTTCTTTCTAGACAACCTTTAAAATTGTTTTGTCTTTCCTCAGTGAAAGGATTAGGTTGTGATCGCATCAGGACTCTAAGTTAACTGAGTGAGATTCCTCTGTTGCAGTTTTTCATGTGTGTTGGCTATTTGTGCTTCTTTTGAGAAGTGTTTGATCATCTCACTTGTCTATTTCTTGGTTGGCATTTTACTTTAGGAGATGTAACTTTTTTGTGCGTTTGAAAAGTATTTTAGATACTATTCCTGTGGCTGAGGAAGGGCTGTCAAACTTTTTCCTCCATTCTGTAGATTGCCCCTTTACTGTGTTTATTGATTCCTTTTTTGTGAAGAGTTTGAATTTGCTGTATTTCTTTTTTTGTTTGTTTATTGCAGTTATTTATTGTGCAGTTGGAGTTTCATTCAGAAAGTTCTTGCCTATTCATATGATTTCAGGTGTTGTACATATTTTATGCTCCAATAGGTTTGATGCTTCTGTTTTAATATTTAAAACTTTGATCCATTTGATTTTAGTTCAGTACACATTGAGAGACAGGAGTACAACTTCGTTCTTTTGCAAATAGCCAGTTTTCTCAGCACTGTTCGTTGAACCAGTTACCTATCCCCAGTGTAAGTTTTTGGCCCCTTTGTTGAAGATTAAGTAGCTGGATGTGTCTGCAGATGTCTCTGCATCTTCTGTCCTGTCCTATTCAACTCTCACGTCTTGTTTTTCTGACAGTGCTTTGCTGTTTTCATTCCTGTCCCTAACTTGAAGTTAGAAATTGTGATGTCTTGGTTTTGCTTTTGTTGCCCAAGATTGCTTCTGCTCTTTTGAGTTTCTTGCAGTTCCATATGAATTTTGTGTACACCAATAATGAACTTAATGAGAAAGACATTAAATAAGCAATACCATTCACATTATCATCAAGAAAATTTAAATACCTAGAATTTAACCTCATGAAGAAAGTGAAAAGTCTCAAACAATGAAACTTCCATGAAAACTACCATACTCTGAAAACAAAGATTGAAGAGAATATCAGAAAATGGAAAGCTATTTCCCTGCTCCTAGGTAAGCAGAACCAGTATTTTCAAAATGATCATTGTTCCAAAACTGTTATATAGATTGAACACAACCCTAATCAAAATTCCAACATCATTCTTCACACAAGCTAGATGATAGATATTTTAAATATGTGACTAAGAAAATTTTCTGATCAGACAAAACTTCTGATGGAATTTCGTCTGGCCACAGTACAATCATAGTCTTTACCATGACCTAAAATAACTTCTAGAATTCTATGCCACTTGCTTACTATCCTCATGGCTCATTTTCTCTTTTCTTCTTGAGCGCATGCTCCCCAGTGGCAGGGGTATATGCCTATTTTGTTCACTGAGATATTCAATTGTTGGCACAAAATAGTTTCCCAAAAAATATTTTTTAACAATTCATGAGACCTTAACAAAATCCCACCATGGATACACCATTGTTAATTCTTCCTTTCAGATGAGAAGTAATCCAAGCAAGGTAACAACATCAAAAAAAACTATCCCAAGAGTACTAAGCAGCAACTTTTGCCTGTAGAATTTGAACCTAGGTACTGTTTCTTAGTCGTCAGATGGGGTACTGTGAGCAGAGGTGGATTGTGGTTCCCCTGGGGCTACATCAACTCTTTGAAATTAGGCATGGTGTGTGCTACACCCTGGCTGATGATTGAGTAAATAGCTCCTGGTCATCCTTTTCACCTGCATGCAGCGGGAGCACACCAGTGTAGGAGACAGAACCCCTTTTCAGTTGATCAAAATCTCTGTGACAGTGATAAAACAGAGGCCACGTTCATGTGGTGGGGAGGAGGTGATGGTCACAACATAACCTCTCATGAGTATAACATGGAAGACAGAAATCATTTATAATTATCTCACGTAGAGCTCCACAGTAATATTCCAAGACAGCATGTACTGTATTGCATACATCACCTTAGATTTGTTTTAGGCCTTCACAGGTTGGCTTTCAGATAATTGATTAAAATATTTTTAGTGTATTTTGGATTCTGCATTTGAAAAACAGTAAAAAGCATCTGATTTCATAACATAGAAAGCTACCGCTGTCCTGAAGATAAATTCAATCTAGGGACATCTTTCAATTATCTTATGCACCACTCTACCACCTGCAAATAAAGCTAATTTTGTCTCATATCCAATAGTGATAGCTCTTATTTCTGACACATCCTTTATTGCTTTGGACAGAACTTGTAGACAATTACAATGTTGGCAGTTGGTTAAAAAGATTATCTGTCATATCAAGGAAGTAACCTTTTATTCTGGAAACTCCACATGTTTCTTTTTTCTTTTCTCAGAAGTGAATATGCCACAGAATTATTTATTTATTTTTGTATTTAAAAATCACATGATAATCAGAAATATTGGAGTTAGGGTATTATCTGATTTCCAAGTGGAATGAGGTGATGATTAGCATACTATCTGCTAAATAAGCCTTTCTCAATATTTTTTTTCTCCTACCATTAAAAGGAGACTAAAGTTTGTAGTTCTAGAGAAGGAGACTTTGAATCTTGCCTCTTGAAAGACAAAAAGTTCCTTTTGCTTCTCCACCGGAGGAGAAACAGAAGTGCATTACTCTGTAAAGTTGGGTTACTGGAAAGAGAAATGAAGATAAATTGTACTGGGCATCAAGGTTTGTGTGCTTCTGTATAATTCCCACTTTTCTACCTGCAGCAAGCATCTAAATATGGGGAGTAAAAGCGTTTTCTATGTCCGCAAGCTGAATGTGTTTCCTAGGATAAAGTCAGATATTTCTCCCCTGTGTAAAGTTTCCCGGTAACAACTGCTCCTTGTGGCATAGGAGCTGTGAGTTTTTAGAGGCCTGTGATACTGGACACCGGATGATCTATCTGTTTAGCATAGTACTCATAAGTTTTTAGTTGCAAGAAGCAGAAATTCAAGGGAAGTAATTTAATGAAAAACTGAAATGTATCGGTTGGACTTTTACCCTATATGTGCCGTGATTGGAGAGTCAGTAAAACTCCCCAACAGAATTGCTCCGTATCGCTTACTTGCTGTTTATTATTTCTCATCTTTAATTTTCCTCACATGCTACCTACATCTCTTAGGTATCCTGCCTGTCACCATAAGAGGTAAATCATGGCCATAATCATTCTAAGGAGGACAGAGGGCAGGGAGGACTAGTACCCCTGGCTGGTTTTCCTGGAGACAAGACTGCTTTTGGTACAATATGGATAGCATGTCTTCCCGGTGGACTTCATAATGAGAGCTAGACTGCATGATTAATAGGCCCTGTATGATCTGAATGAATTGAATAAAGAAAAAAATGTTTCCTGTAAGTATTGGGTGCTACAGAAGAATGGAGGAAAATGCCTTTACCAGCAGATACCTATTGCTTCTAGAAGTAATAAACAGTGACTAAAAGAGATTTCAATACAACTAAAAGTTGGAACTATAACGCTCATTAAAAAATAAACTGAAATAAGAGTTTAAGAGAGACGAAGCAATCAGCCGAGAACTGAAAATTGATGATTGAAAAGGAGAAAGTGAAAGATAGTCAAGCGTCCATAGATCAAGAGAGCTGGGATGTACTAGATAAAAGAAATGTGTGAAGATTATATAGTGTTCAAAGAACTACAGTGGAAAAGTAGTCTTATTTAGTTTCATCTTTATTATGAGAAATTACATTAAAATCCTTTGGGTCATGTAACCAAGAGCAATTTATTTAAATTCTCGTAGTCTTAGTGTCCTCATGTACATAAAATAGGAATACTGATAATTTCTTTATTATTTTATTGTTAAAAGAACAAAATGAAGCAATACATATAATTCTGTAGTGTAGTCCATAAGTACAAAGGACAAATTTCAAAGTAAATTTGGAAGAGTAAACACCATACATTCTAATCTGATAAATTAATATGCACTCTGAATGAGAAATAAAATCAAGAACTGCCAGGTAATAGTGCATCACCCCACCCATTCAGAAACTTCTTAGGGTGCCCCATTGGATGTACTCAACTGTGCCATATTCTCAATATGGGTTTATTTACGTAAACACTTCCAAGAGCCAGAAACTCCTTGACCTATTTAACCAGTGAATATTTGCTGAGTGTGTGAGCAAACATTTTAGTAATTGTTTAATGAGGAGCAGAACAATTATCATGATGGAAGAGCTGACAGCTATGGTGATGGTGTGGGAAATGTTCCAACTGCTAAGGATCCCAGGTGGCAGTGGTGTGTTGTGATGAAGACAAGGATGATGTAGAGTCCCAGACCTGAGAAGAGGTTACACTATGGCGTACGTCTGTCACTGGTGTAGACAACAAGACATTTTAGGTTCCACTGGGAGAAGCAAGGACTGTTTTTTCCTATTCCAATATATCAGGCACTAATGAATAAGTAAAGTCCAAGCTTACAAATCTGTCACATTACACGTATTAGGAAGGTAAGAAGTTGAACCCTGATGACACTGAAATCACAACTTGGAATTATAAAATAGTCTAAGAAATATAATGAGGAATGTCATAAAATAGCAGGTAACCACAAATGAAGCATAAGTTGAACTTTTCAGGGTAGGACGATCATATAACACAGGTAATCTTAGTCAGGACTGAGCAGCTCAAGCTAGGCGTGAGGAAGCACACCTGTAATTCTGGCACTTAGGGAGCCAAGGACTTAGCTCAGCAGCTTGAGTGCTTGCCTAGTAAATGTGAGGTTGTGAGTTTGATCCTCATCAATAAAAATAAATAAATACATAAATAAATAATTTTTTTAAAATTCCAGCACTCAGGAGATAAGGCAGGAGGATCATGGTGAGTTAAGGACAACCTGGGCTGCATCCTGAGACTTTGTCTCCAGAACAAACAAAAACACAAAATGAAACAAAATCAAATAAACAAAAAAGCTACTAAGTAGCAGAAGACATTTAGGTACTAACCCTAAACTGAAATTTCTAAGGCAACCTGGCATGTTTCTTTGTCTCAGGACAGCCTTGAATTCAGTTTCCATTCATAACTCTCCTTTTAAATCTTCTCAGTAAAACACAATGTGAATGAAAGGATTCTAAGAAAATAGGGTTGCTACTCAATTTTTAAGGCCCGGATATATTCTATTAGAATGTGAAGTGTAAATCTGAGTCAAGGTTTCTGAATCACTGATGCATAAACTTGGAGAAATTCTAAATGATTAAAGAAATGTCACCTGCGTATAGACAGATGCATGTCTAAATCAACCAGACAGAAGAGGGGGAGATTGTAAAAGCTGTAATGAAAAATCCGAATGTCCGATTCCAATCAAGTTCTAGAGTGAGTTAACAGAACAGATTGTACTGACATGGGTTCGCTAGGAAAAATTTGGTCAAAGAAATAAAACTTTTTGAGATCCTGTGTTCATTATATACAATGAATCCAGACTGTTTTAAAGTTCACCAGAATGCCTGATAAAACAACAAGACTTATGTATTGGCAATTATATGGTGAACCGACTTTTTAGTAACTAAGTGTGTACCAAGTGAAATACCTGATGAAAAGGGCTCTGAATGAGGAGACAGAAATGGTGAAGTCCCTGGGTGAGAAAATGCTGATTACATTAAGGAATAAAGATTGCCTTGGATATAGTGGAATGAGAAAGGGAGAGAATAGTGTAAGATTAGGTCAGAAATAAGAAGAACAGGCAGATCATGAAGGGACATGCCCATGGTGAAGAAAATGGCTTTTATTTCATTATAACAGGGAGACATTGAAATGATACAAAAAAGAATTTTGTGATGTGATCTGCTTTTCTCCAGCCACCCTAGCTGCTATGTGGAAAATAAATTATAGGGATCAAGAATAGAATCAGTAGTCAAGTGAGGAAGGTATTGCAATTGTTCCAGTCATGACATGTTGGTGGCTCGGGCGTGGTAAGGAATGGTCAGTTTCTAACTCACTTTGATGACCACTCAAAGGGCATGTTGATAATTCCATCTCACACCAATGTGCATAATGTGTTCCTTAAGGATAATTTTAAAATCAGGGACATAATGTCCAAAGAAATGAAAAACAACAAAAGAGAGAAGTGCCGTGCATAGGTTTAAACCAGAAGCGAGTTAGACAAAATCAAGAAGTAAACACAGCTGGTTTGGAATCCAGACATGTGCATCAGATGTGGTAACTTGACAATTCTGTTTCACACATATTCAGTTTGGATGTAAGGGGATAGTTTAATAAAGAAACCCAAATATTTGTTTAGTATTTACATAGTATGTACTAATATGAGATACTGGAAAGTAAGCCACTCTCCTATTCTCTTTTTATATGCAGGCAGATAAAAATATGTTTGATGGTCTAGAAGAGAAAAACAACCTCTTGGATTTAATTTAGAAAACATGGCTATTGTCAGGGATCTAATATATCAATTACATTAACCCTTGAGGAACATATATATTTAATAAAGGGAATGATTATTTCTCAGTATTTGTAGTTTATTTAAATATATTTGATCTTAAATGGATGTTTTCTAAATTTCCTGCTGCTTATGTAATTACCACAATTTAATGTGTTACAGGAAGTATTTATTATCTCACTGTTCTGTAGCTTAAGTTCCCTGGGTCTCCCTGGGCTAAAGCCAGAATGTCCTGAGAACTATTTTCCTCTGAGGAGGTTCTAGTGGAAAATCTGGTTTTTTTCCTTTTTTCTTCTCAAGGTTTCTGGTTCCCTAGCTCATGTCATCTTTCCACCTTCACAGCCAGAAATTGTGGTTGCCTCTTTCTGACAATGAGCACTGTGACATGGACCTATCTGTGTCTGTGCCCTGATTTCCTTGAGACAATTGATCCTGAGGAGTGCAATGGCATGGGATTCCCTTGTGGGTTCTGTGGAGCACACTTGTGGTTGTGTCTGTGTAGGTCATGGAGGTTGGCCTTGGAATCTACACTTGCTTCTACTGTTGTCAGGAGAAACTGTACCCAGACCTGAATCTTCACATAGTCCGTGTGATGTTGGGATTTTGAGCATGCAGAATGCAAAAGTTGTGTGGTCCATGAGGCTTCCACCCAGATCTCACAGGAAAGCCTGGGGCCCCAGAAAATAAGTCCTTGCTAGTCTAGTATGTAAAGCTAAAGGAATGAACTCAAAGGTGCAGTGGAGACCCCAGAGTGTCAGAGATGCCAGGAATGTGGACTGTATGCCAAGAACAGCTGCAGGCTACAAGTGGAGCCTGTCAAAGAAAGGTCATGTGGGCTACAACCAGCAAGGGCATTCTGGTGGGGCTGCCCAAGCCCTGTGGAATTCACACTGGAGCCATTATGTGCTCTGGGTGTAAGATGTAGAACAATAGGACTTAATGTTATCCCTGTGGGTGTTCATCTTGCTTTGGTCTAATTCTTTCCTATCCTTCTACCCTCTTTTAGAATATGAAAACTTACCCTATGCCCTCCTACCTTTGGATTATGTGACTCGTATTTGACTTTTTCAGAAGTTCACAGCTAAGAGTTTGCCTTGAGTCTTAGAAGAGACTTTGACTTTGACTTTTGAAAAAGGCTAGGATTGTTGAGACTTTGAAGAAGGTATTGTTAGGCTTTGGTTATATACAAGATATTTGCTATTCTGTGAGGCAGAATTATGACCTTGTTTTCATTGTTAAATATCGTTCAAGGGGATGTATTTGGATGACAAAGGAAAGGATGTGATTGGCTCGGGATCCATGCAGGGAATTGGTGGGACACACTTCTGGGTGAGTCTGTGTAGTCAGGGTGGCATGGCCTTGCATATTTCTGGTTCCTCACACTTTCCTCCCTGGCACTGTTCCTATGCTATTTCTCAGCCTCCATCTACTAGGAGCATTGACTTGTGCACCCTTTCACAATAATACTGCCCTTGGACCTGGGCAACCACGGACTAAATCCCCTGGAACAATGAATTAAATTAAAACTCTCCTCTTTTTAAATTGTGGGTCCCAGCTATTGTGTCAGTGACAAGAAGTCTGAGTAACATATCCCTGGTGCATACTGCAGCATGATCTCTTGGATTTAGAGTCAGCTGGTTAGTAACTTCAATTCCATCTGCTCTCTCAGTCTCCCCCATGCAATGTAACGACATGTTGACAGGTTTAAGAGATCAGAATATGCACATCTGTGAGACACCATCATTCTTTCTATCATGATAGCTACATTTTTCAGGTTAAAATTATAATGGGGAAGTAGGCAGATGTTAAGCAAAGCTATTGATCTTTTAATCATTTTCATTTAGCATATTGTGGAAAACTGTGTTGAGAAAATTGTAGCTGCATTTGTAGTCTTTCTTAGTTTCTATTAGAAAACTAAGACTCTTTCTTAGTTTTTATTAGAACACAATCAGGTATTCATTCCTGGAAGAAATATGTAGTTTCGAAAGATTGAAAGAATGGATGTGTGTTCAGCCCTCATCACTGGCATGGCCAGGGTTAAGGTTGGTAGAAATAATCCCTTGCCAAGATGACTTCCAATAGAATTTTTAAAACACACACAAGCCTTGATGCCCTCATCCCTGAATCCCTTCCTCTAGTTTGCACACAATCCACTGATATCATTTTTATAAGCAGAGTCCATACTCCTTTCTTTTATGCCCACTGTGAAAACAGAAAATCCAACCTTCCCTTTAGATGTCTGCCAGACAGAACTGCCAATCGTAGTTTGGGTTTACTGATATGAAATGCAAAAGACGGTCAGTCTGAGTATAGAGGGACTTTTTAGGGATTGGTTCCCTGTGGCCTCTGTCTCCCTGCATTAGACTAGTTCCCCGTGAGGGCTCCTCATCATCCTTCCTCACTGACTGTAGCTTTCAGAAGTTACTTTTCTGAGTAGTTGTTTGCTGGCTACCTGACAGAATCTCCAGGACACCTGCCTACTAGCTGCTTAATAGTTTGGTGAACAATTATCAACTGATTTTAACATCTGGGCTTCTTAAATTTAGCAAGCCTGTCAGCACTTTATTCTACTTTTAATGTCACTTTGAGATTTTGATAACAATTGCTTTAAAAAAAAAACCCTCACAGTCATGTCTATCATAGGCCTAGAACAGCTAATCACTTGTGTTCCTAAAAGTCATTAGAAATTATTGGGAAAACTCGTCCTGGCCCTGCTGCTGTATGCACTTGGCTACTTCGAGGTAGGCAAGATTACTTATTCTATTGTTTCTAGTACATTTCATTTAAATGCATATTATTCTATTTTTCTACTATAACGCCTCTACCGTAATGACTTACGATGAGATAGGGAAGTAATCAATTTTTATTTACCGTTTACTATGGACCAGTGTTATGGTTTATAAATTGTGTCAACTTGAGAAGTCTTAAAGTCTAACTGAGTGTCTCAGCAGCCTACACCCTGGGGTTTAGAGGACAAGTCCTTAGGAACATTGTTCACTGTGTCAATTTGAGGTCAGAAGTGTAACTGGGTGACTCAGCGGGAGCCAGGGTCCCTTGTCTGTAACTTCTTCAGCCTGTGCAAGAAGAGGGCAGGCAGAGGGCATGAGTGCTGCACCCACCCCAGGGGAGCAGCCTGCATACAATAAGAGGCAAAGGAGGGGGAACCATCACTGGTTCCCTAGAGGAACTCCAGTCTGAGCCTTCAGCTTGGACCTCAGCTCCTGTGTCAGCTTCGGCCTGGGATGCTTCAGCCTTCCATAGTAGGTTCTTCAAGGCTCTGTCACAGACCCATTGGCCTCCTATGGACTTGCAGGGAACACTGCAGATCCAGCCCTTGGGCTGGGCCCTTCAGCCTCCAGAGTGCAGACTCCCTCTGGACCCTCCCTCATCTGACTGGGGCTGACCACTGTAGGGCAATCTCGTAATCTCTTATCCATTTGTATACCTTGTGTGTTACTTCTGTTTCTCTAGTACACCCTGACTGACACAGCCAGGCACTTTTCTGAGTGCTTAACCATTTAATCCTGGCAACATTCTTGTAACCCAGGTGTTATCATCTTCATTTTACATACTAGACAACAAGATACAGAGAATGTAAGCACTTTCCCAACGTTGTACACCTGTGCGAAGTTGCTAGTAACCCCATCTACTCTGATTTTGCTCCAGTGCCTATGTTTTTAGCTAGTATAATTTATTAACTATATAATAACTACAAAATAATAGAAAGTGTTTATATCAGGCATTTCTCTTCATTATGTTTTCCATTTTATCAGTACATGTTTGCAGTGAGCACTGATGTGCTCTGTGTGGCTCGTGTTCATGTACACAGCAGGTGTTAATTATTAATAAGCTCCCCTCTCCGTCTTCCCCTCTCCCTTCATCTCTCAAAATGTATAAAAGATGGATGAATAACAGACAGTTTTGTAATGCCCAACCATGGGAAATATCACCTGCTGGACCATCTGAAGAACAAGTGGTGTAGACGTACTCAACTACAGCAACCATCCTGGTGGGATATCAGCACCTGCATCTCATGGAGGTTGGTCAGAAAAGCAGATTTTCCACTGCATCACAGATCTATTGAGTGAGAAACTCTTGAGCATGGGGCCAGACCTTCTGGGTTGTAATAAGCCCTCTGGACCGCTCTGTGGCATGTGAATGGCTGTTCTATTGCTTGATGAGCAGACTACAGCCTGCAGGGGAAACTTCACATGCCTGCCCTATAAACTGAGAATTGGCTCACATTTATAAAATATTAAAATAAATATTTTGTCAAATGTATTAGATAATGCTCAACTTTCAGCACTCATAAAGTTTTATTGGAATGCAACAAAGCCATACAATTATAAGTTTTGTGTGTTGGCTTTTCCACTAAAATGGCAGAGTGGGATAGATGTAATAGACTGTATAGCATGTATAGGGAACAACAGTATTTGCTGCCTGGCCCTCTACGGAATAATTTGCTAATTTATGATCTAATGGTGCAGTGATTTTCTTTTGGGGAATGGCACTGTGGTGGACAGCATCTCCTGTGAGTCTTTGTAGAATCAGAGGCAAAGAAACCACTGCAGAGTTATAGGGGGAGAAACAGGGAAGCTAAGACTCAGGAGGTATGTGTCATAGAACAAATGCTACCTTACACCAGGAAGTAAATTTGAGATGCAAATCCCACTTCTAGGTACTGATTTATCTTAGGTATTCTGAAAGAAAAATAATGATTGTTATTTACTGATGGAGGAAACAGGTTCAAAGGTGCTAAGAAACTTGTTAGTCACCTACTTGGTAGAGTTTGAGTCCTAGAATTGAAATAGGAGCTAAGAACCAATGTTGTCTATCTCTCTGTTATGCTGCCAGTCTAAGCGTACCTGTTTTGGCTAGATCTCTTGCAGGGCACACCTTTTAACATATACTCTTTCACATTCTCCTGGTTTCACTGTGTTTCTGCTGTCTGAATCTCAGTTTTTAAAAACTTTCTAGGTCGTATGCAGATTTCCTCCTTGCTCTCCACTGTGTTTAGCTGGCCAGATCCTGATCTTATTTTTCTTACTTTCAACTCGTCTTTGCATCAGCCTGCTGTTTCCTACAGATCTGCCTGGACCATGTACCTATCCTGAGGTAAACCCAGCAGCTCTTAATTTTAGCTTTGAAGTCAGGGGATCTGTCTTTTACAGGGTACTGAGCCACTCCTTTAACCAACTTTAAATAGAGAGACTATAGGAGAGAATTTATTTCCTTTCGGAGGAAAGGCTGTTTTCATCTTGGATTCCATTAAGAATTAGGAACCAGGTTGCCACAGAAGTGTGGTGTACTGCTCACAGGGTCTTAGGAGTGTAACGGCCTTGTAGAGACTGCCTTGGTTAAAGAAGAGTGGCATTCAGGCCCTCAGTGTAAGGTGTCGTGTCCAAGAATTCCCCTGATCTCAATATTTGTAGAAGAGATGTTTAGTGCCCTCTACCATATGAACTTGACTTTTCTTGGGCATGTAGCTTTTTCAGGTTGCTTCTTCTCTGAGTGAGGTTTGCCTGACAAGCAAGTTCTGGGCAATCAAATGGAAACAAGAGTTGGAATTCCAGCCTTGATGCTTAGCAATGCCTATATGTTTTCCTTGTGCGGCAAAAACTTCCAGGAAATACAACTGTCTCGATCTGCTCTGGGTCTAAAGTCCAATTGAGGGTATAATTCAAAATATATGAATATAGCATCTTGGAAAGGACAGCTCATTTGTTTTCAAAGGTAAAATCCAGAAAAACAAGAATGTAAGAAGCCACAGGAAGTAGAGAAATAGCATTGTGTAGAGCTTGATCTTTGAATGCCTGCTTACGATAAACCCAACCCACACACACACTGCCAACCCGCCTTCAGATACCACAGAAACAGGAAATGCGACTGCTAATCCACTAGACTGAGAACTTATAATAATGCCTAGGGTTTGTTTTAAGTAATACTATGTGCAAAATCAACTCAAGAAATAACAAATGAAAAAAATACGAATGCAGACATTAACACCTGAGTGAAGAAAACGACCAAGTATAGAAAACTTGTCAGAGAAGAAGTAGACCATTAGAAGGATTATCATCTACTAACCTGCTCAGTAGTTAAAACACTCCTTTTATGCAAGAAATGCTTAAGGTCTAGGAGATTAGGAAACTTATTTCATGCACTACTGTTACATGAAGCAGACCTGAGATTCCAATCCTGGTCACTTGGTTTTACAGTCTTTATTCCTGACCAGAGTACCATAGAGATACGTTATTTACATTTTTAAAATCTTTAAGTCATTCCAAGTTAAAGATGCCACAAGCATTGTTACAAGCTTGTTGGCTAGGCTGGATACTATATTAGCTTTCCAGTCATGGGATACCAAACTCAACACACACAAATTAAATGAGAAGTAATACAACACGGTGGGCCCAGGATTTAGCTCAGTGGCACAAGTGCTTGTTTAGCAAGTGTGAGGTCAGGAGTTCAAACACCAGTACCAAAAAACAAAAAACAAAAAAACAAACAAACAAAAGAAAATCCACCATGGTTTGGGGAATGCAGTCCATGGTTAGCTGGGTCCAGGGTAAGAACATCATCATGGTGGAAGGGCTTGGTTGAACAAATCTGCTTAGCTCATGGTGGAGGGGGAACAGAGAAGGGAGATGGCACCAGAGAAAACCAGCCAGGAACCATAAAATTTATCACAGGGTGTGCAACCATGACACACAAGCATACCTAGTAATCTGCTAGGCATTTCTGTTTTTCTTTTTTTTTTTTTTTTTCCCTAGGCATTTCTTCACCCTGTCAGTTGGCATATCAGGACTGAGGGTGGCAGATATGTATCCAGCAGTGCAGGACTGATTTCACTGCATATCTTATAACAATGCCTGTTTTCTCACGGATGGCACACTGATGTTTGAAACACTACTGCTCTGAGCCTGTTATCCTTACTTAGGTCTTCACTCTCATAAGCGTGTTCTGCTATCTCAGCCCTGTGGAACACTGTTTTCCTCCTGCCTCGGCAGCTACCATATTGCTTTGTGAGCCGAATGACTTAATATGTGAAGGACTCTGTAATCCGGAGAACACTAAACAAACATGAGGCACGATTATTGCCATTACTACACAAGAGAGTGAACAATCTGTGATGAGTCTATTCTATGTATTTCCTTATCATTCAGAAGAAAGCTCAGAGGGAAAGTTTTGCCTGGGGACTCCGTACAATCTGACTGTACACTCTGCAGTTCATTTATAAAACTCTAATTCAACAGTTCCCTTCCTAAGTTCTACTTCCCCAGTCACTGGGTGATAACCACTTAGGAGCCGTGTGGTAGAATCACCTCCGTCACATTTGCCATGCCTCATGTCTTTACTTAATGCCTTCTTGGTTCCATTATTTATTTTCTTTAGTATTCCAGCAGTACATCAGGGTGAGTCACATTCTCTGCCATTCCCAGTAGCACCCTCTGAGGTCCACAGAACAATAAGGTGATTTATGAGGCTCCTTCCACCTGAAAGAAACGCAGTCAGAGGACTCGCTCCTGCACTGCCTTGGTCTCCGGATCAAGGGCAGATTTTAGTTACCCGGCCAACGTTCAGAGCTTTGATGGAGCCCCTGGAGGGGAGCTATGCTAATGGTGAGCTAGATGGATGCAAAGGCTGGAGATAAGGGAGATGGTGAACAGATGCGGTGTACAGAGCTGGACTCATAGACATAGACTCAGCTGGGCACCAGCACTGAGAGTGAGGAGCTGAATCAGCCCCACAACCAGATGTCCAGCCCAGGAGAACTCAGTCCTCTGTGGGGCCCCTAGCAAGTTCTGTATAATTTTTGGTTGTTAGAACTGTTGCCTGGATGCTACTTGAACCTAATACATAGACAACGGGGTGCCTTTAGAAATGAAAACCTTGTTTACTTTTAATTGGAAAAAATGTATTTAATTAAGGCACAATATGATGTTGTGATACATATATACACTACGAAATGATTAATAAAATTATCATGCCATTATCTTTTAAAAAAATCATTTAACACCTATTCCTTTTAGCAGTATAGGAGTACACAGCATATATTTTATAACTATAGTCATTATGTTTACATGACTCTGTTGATCTCCTGCTGCCCTCTGGGATTCTGTGCCACCTGAGCAACCATTCCCCCTAAGGTCTCCCAACCCTGGCCCTAGTGCCTGGTAATTACGCTTCTTTTCTCTGAATTCACCATTTTTAGATTCCATAGATAAATGAGATCAAGCCATATTTCTCTCTCTATGCCTGTCTTATTTCAATCAGCATAATGCTGGTTCCTCTATGTTATCACATTATATGATTTCCTCCCTTTTAAAGGCTTAGTAGAATTCTGTTCTATGTATATCACATATACATACAAATTGATAGGTACTGAGGTCACTTTCATATTTTGGCATTTTTTTTTTGTCTTTTTCGTTTTTATTTGTACCAGGGATCGAACTCACCACTGCCTGCTTGCAAGGCAGGTGCTTTTGCCACTGAGCTAAATCCCCAGCCCCCTATTTTGGCATTTTTCAATCATAATACAACGAATGTGGGAGTGAGTAGGTTCTCTGAAACAAACAGGCTTGATTTTAAGTCACCTAAAAATTAGATTGCTCTGCATCAGTCATGAAGGATTGAAAACCCTGATTTAAAATGAAGACAAAGAGTTTAATAACATTCAGAGTTAGAACTGGAATTATGGGGTCACAATGAGGGAGGTGACAAGAGTTTCTAAATTAGTGGGGTGCCAGTATTCTCTATGATACTTCTTTTTTATGTAAGTGACATCACTTAGTTACCTCTTAAGAGTTTTTCAAATAAGGTTGAGTCTCTGACTTCACCTTAATTCAAATTTCAGGTCAATTATATACCAACCCTGAGTCTTAGAAAATATTCTCAACCTCTCTGTGCCTAATTGCCAACTCTGCACAATGGAAATGAGTACTAACGTACAGCAGCATCATTTTTAATAAACTGCTGCGATTTCAGGGGTTCTCAGTTAAAGTTTAAGCTTCTTGCAATCCAATATCCTGGACATCAGAGAAGGAAGCAAGTACTGAGATTTTGCTTGTTTGTTTGGCTTTGCTTGTTTGTCTGGTCGTGTGTGTGTGTGTGTGTGTGTGTGTGTGTGTGTGTGTGTGTGTATGCACATGTGTTTGCCTGTCACGTGTTAGGTGACTTAATGCCCATCATTTCACCCCCTCAACAGGGCTTGAGGTGAAGATTTGTATTGGTAATTGAAAGGAATTAGTAGAGATCACATTACCTCCAGAAGACTGAGGTTTTCCCAGCAGGAATTCTAGCTGTGCCTTTCTGATGAGCATTATTTAGGGCAAAACAGGGAACTATCTGGCTCCTTAACAAGATATCTCACTAATTCCTTTATGTCTGTGACACCAACCTGCACTTTACTTTCTGCCCAAATCTGATGGTTCTGCGGCCAATCTTGTTGAAGAATATATTTTAAATGTTATTCCTGGGACTCCGTCCGGAAGCTTCTTTATTTATGGGTATCACTCCCTCCTTGCTAAGTAAGGTTTTCTCTGAGCTAATTCATTTATATCCAAGATCTCAAATGCCACTTACAGGACCAACATTTCCAGCATATTTCTAGCTTAAATAAGTACTTTAAGTCTTACTGAGCCTCAACTTTCCAAAAGGGGGAGTGACACACAGAAGCTAGAAGGTGTAGCTGCAAGATGCCCAGCACCGTAGTAACATTTTAACTCTGAAACTTGCTAAATGAGATGAATTAAACTGTATGAACTTTCATCTTCAGTATACGACAGAATAATACCAATGCTGCAGCACATCTACGGTAACAGATGCATGAGTGACCGGACAGAGCCCCTGACATTGCTTAGCCCACGATACTTTGACTCCACAGTTACCTTCAGAGTAACTATATCCAAATGTAGACTTGTTTTTTTCTGAATTCTTATTTCTCAAAGGGGAAATACCTCCTCTTTCTTAACTTCTTTATCAAAGGCCTGAAAGTGTGGAATTTGATGCTATTTCAGTTTAGCTTTTCCTCTGTTCTCACGGCTGAGTCCTAGTCCAGGCTCTGTCACTTCTTACCTAGATTTCTACAAAAGCCTACAACACGTCTTTCTCTCTCTGCTCTCTCCACGTCGTATAACCCACACTAACAATGTGACCATCTTTCAAGCACGCAAATTAAATGGGATTGATCAGCCCTCTTCATTTTGAAGTTCTTACTGGGCTTCTCTGACTTTGAGAATAAAAGCCAGCTGTGGTGCACAGGACACACGAGCTGGCTGCTGCTCACCTTGTCAAGCCCATCTCCTACTGCCCCACCAGAAGAACTCCACTCCTAGTGTTTTATTCCCTTTAGGAAGCCTTTTCCATACCTCTGGAAAATGAAAGAACTTTTCCTTGTTTCCTCTGCACCTACTCTTACCTCTGTCTCAGCAATGCTCACCACAGTGTGATTACGTGCGATGGATCGGGCTGAGCGCCTTGAATTTATAGCATAAATGTAATCAGCATTTGCTCATCAAGTAAATCACTGAAGAAGAAATGTTATTGAGGATTTAAGTCGCTGCCTACCAGTATCCTATCCTTGGTGGAGAACCGTTGCATTTTTTAAAAATCTATTTTTCATTTATACTGGAAAAGACACAAAATTTTGACTTAATCATGTATGAATTTTAGGAGGAAAAATCAGATAAATAAATTATCCATACATACGTACATGTATATCTGTAGATTCCTGCTCCATATGGAGCCAGAACAGGTATTTGATGGATGTTTACTAGATTAATTGAAATTATCTTTTTTTGTGTGTATAGTCTAAAACTCTGTGCTCAGTATGCTCCAAATAGTTTTGCATGATTCGGCCTTTGAAGGTACTTTCAGTATGGAGATTTCTCAAAAAATGCAATGTATAAATTCCATTGGACCCAGCTATCCCCCTTCTATATATCTGCTCTAAAGTATTAAAGAAAATATGTTACAATACTGCATGCATATTCATGCTTATAGCAGTGTAACTCTTAGTAGCTAAATGTTGGAAGTGGCTAATACATCTATCATGCATGAATAAAAGAAAACACGGTATTTATACACAGTGGAATACTCCCCAGTCATAAAGAAGCTTATATTGGAATCATTTATAGGAAAATGACTCAATGGGACCATAATGTTCAGTGAAATAAATAAGACACGTAAGGTTAAAAATCACGGTGTCTCTTAGATGAAAAATCGAAAGTATAAATATTTTGAAGGGCAAAATAAAAGAAAAACATCAAGAAACAGGGAAATAGATGGTTTTGTAAATGGGACATGGACTAGGAGATGGAGAGAAGAAAGGGCAAGGAATGTGGATGTAAGAAGCATTAAGATGCTTTTACCTGCACAAACAATCTCCACAATGCATGGAATCTTTATGCACTGAAAACGAGCTAATAAAAATTTAAAAATTAACAATGAAGGTGCGTTCATATTTTTATAAAGTTCTTAAAAGAGGAATGCCATCTATGGACACGTCCAGGGCACCAGCTCAGCCTGCCAGCTTCCACTGCCACCACAGCTGGGACAGGAACAGGGCCCAGCTCTGCTGGTGGAGACTTCCGGGCCCCAGTTTTGCCATTTATGAAGTTGGTGAACACGTAGGGTTTAATCATTTCCTGTGACCTCAGCCATAAACTGGTAATATAAGCATTCATCGCATCCTGCACTGTGTGATTCAGTTTGAGGCTTTCTTGACATCAGTAATGCTGAGAACTTGGCCATGTGATTTTTTGGGGTGGGTTGCTGCTGTGAGTACTGCGGGATGCGGGATGCTTAGCAGACACAGGGTTCGCAGCACTCACCACCAGGCCTGACAGCTGGCGATCTCTCCAGACATTGCCAAGAGTCCAGGGAGGGCTGGGGAGTGACACACCTTATATAATCCCCTTGGGTTGTCCCTTCCCCGAGGACAATAAAACTCCGTACTTAATCTGCTCAGAAAAATACTTATGCTTGACAGTGATCACTTTGAGAGGCTGAACAGGATCCTTGATGGTATATTTCTCAGCCTAACTTTGGTGGCATATTTTCAGCCTATCCTTGGTGTATATTTTTCATCTTATCCTCGGTGGTATATTTTTTATCCTATTCTCGGTGGTATATTTTTCAGCCCATCATTGGTGGTGTATTTCTCAGCCTTCCCTGGCTCTCCACAAAAGCTTTACTCAGGAAAAACAAAAACAAAAACAAAAAACACCTAATTATCACTGCAAAAGGATTCTCTGAATTTCCAACAGGGCTCTAATCAGTGCTGCTGGTGAAGAAAGAAAATATGTAGTTCTCCAGCTGGAGAAAAGGAAGTAGAAGAAGCTGCAGTCCTGAGCTAAATGAGAGGCTGCAGGAGTCAGGCAGGGGAGCCAGTGAGCCAGCAGATACATCCCAGGGCCGCGCCCCAGCCGCTGACGTCAGAGTGCTAAGTGGCTCTGGCTGCAGCTCAGCACGCAGGAGGTGCAAGCAGGACCAAGCTTCTGGTTGACCTGAGAGAATGGAAAAGTCTGGGGCAGAGGATCAGGAGAGGCACATGCGTGCTAGAGGAAGCACTCTCCTTCCCCTATGGCACAGCGATGCGCTTCCGGGTGAAACCAGAAAAGCCTAGGCCCCCTCACAGTGCAGCCTATAAGCAAGCGCCCTGGTCACACTGTGTTAGAAGATGACATAATTCCTGAAGTCCAAGAAAGCAGAGGGTCTGAATGCATTAGCAGATGTTTACTCTAACTTAATTAATCATGTAGATGAACCAGTCTACTACAAGGGCTTACAGTGCTTTCTGCCATAATACAGTGCGTGTGTGTGTGTGTGTGTGTGTGTGTGTGTGTGTGTGTGTGTGTTTGTGTGTGTGTGTGTTCCAGATGATGGGGCTCGAACCCTAGGTCATCCTGCTCAGCAGGCACTTTACCGCTGAGCTACAACTCAGGCCATGCTAACTAGTGTTGCTACCTTACTATCTTGACAGCTACTGCTGCTATGTCTGCTTTTTCTTGTTTACGAAATATTATTCCTTACGAATCATCTGAGGAAAGAGTTCTCTAAGGCTCCAGGAAGGATTAAGGTCTCCTCTTCTGTAATTCCACAGCTATGCTATCCTGTTTATTACCTAGGTTATTCTATTAAAATCGTTTGACTAGCTGTTTTTCCCTTTTATTAGAAGGACCTCTTTGGTGGCAGGGTTTTACACTGCTCACCTTTTGAATCGGTGGCCTGAGCAAATTATCTGGCTCACCCGTGTGAACTCGTAATTTTCCAGAGCTGGACGGATGCAGGACCGGACCTGGAGCTGCACAGTGGTTGGTGAAGAGGAGTTACCATGTTGTGATGGGGCGCCAGCCCTGCATAATCTTAAAAGAAATCAAGTTTGTAAGCCATGAATCAGGGGTCTTCCACCCTCAAAGGCAGGGGTACTCAGACTGAGAGCTCTGTTTGTTATAACTCAGCACAGATTTCTACTTTAAGCCCTCGTGCTTTGGGCCTGGGAGAAATTTCAAACCATTCTTTCCTGGGATGTATTTTGAGTTCCATGGACGTACATGTGGTTGCAGAGATTTGTAGATGAAAGATAATATGCAGTCGTAGAAATTACTGGAACCACAAATCCTCCATGGAATGTCAATAGCCATCGTCACACTGGTAGCTTATGTTGCTTCCTCCCCTATGTCTTAGGCGCAAAGAGGAACTTCTCTTTTTATTTCTAACTGACATGGGTGTGTGCACACGGAGTCCTGCGTTATGTACACAAGCACTTATGAATGCACGCATGTATCAATGGGTATATGCAACGTGCATATGACAGAAATAAAGTTGTTAAGGAATTCCTTGTCTCTCCACCATGGTCCATACTCTTTAAAATTCATTTCTTTGTTTTGTTCTGTTATTGATGACAGCCTGTCACCAGGTTGATTTTATGAGCCATGATGTATCATGACCCAGTGTTTGAAAAACAGTCAGCTGTGTGACAATTCTTTTTTCACTGCAGAAATGGACTTTTGAAGGAGTGGACGAATTCTGCTTAACTTTCAGTCCAGAGACTCAGTGATCCATCAAACCATGCAATTGGAAGGACTTTGTGGCTGAGGATTATATTTTTAAAAATCCCAAATTCCATTAAGCACTATGATTCTAAGAGTACATATCAGGAAAACTAAAATTAAGAGCTAGTAATTGTTTTCGGCTAAGTGATCACAGCTCTGCTACTACCACCACTTTAGCACAGGTATTAATATCTCTCTGTTACAGACCAAAAAAAAAAAAAAAAAAAAAAAGCAAGCAGGACATTTTAAGAGATGTGACACCCTCAGTGTCAAACAGCTTGAACTGTGAATGCAGAACTGGGTTTAACTCGGTACCATCAAATTACCAAACTTGTTCCCTTTATACTCCACCACTTAATGTTTTCAAGAGCACTTAAGCTTTATAAAATGCTTATTGCAAACAAGTGCCATCTCAAACCAGTGAAGGTGGAGACATTTAATTCTCACTGCAGCCCTATACCAGAAAATACTATTATTGTCCTCATTTTAGAAACCAGAAAACTAAGACAAAATAGGTTAAGCCACTTGGTTAGCAGCATGTAGGCTGCAAAAGATGAAACCAGGACTTAAACTGAGATGAATCAAGATGACCCACAAGACAGAAGTCTATAGGAAACTCCTATTTATTCACTGATCCAAAGCAATGCAAAAAAACTACCCACTTCTACATATTTGAATGGCTGTGAATGTACATTTCTCTAAATTTTGCTTAAGTACTTACATACATATACATAAATCAATATGAATATCTATATACTATTTAATAAAACCTGACTGACAGAAAATGAAGGTAGGACAGAAAGGCAAGTGTAATGATAGGAGAAATAGTGTGTACCCACTCCATAAAATTCTTGGTGAAAGCAACTTTGGCCCTATTGACTTGAATCAGAAGAAACAATTTAGTGCTGATGTTCCCAGAAGGCACTATTTTTGATTATTCATAGAATTTATTAAGTGAAATAAACTTTTATAATAATTCAACATGGAAAAGGGGTTCAGTTTGTAATGATGTTTGATTAATACAAGATTTATAAAAACTGGCCCAAAGATTTTTGTAGTTTTGTAGGCATGTTAGGGTCAAATTAAAGTGCTTAAAGTTTAAAAAAATAATAAAGAGTTGATAAAGTCTATCAGGAAATAAGTAGAAATGGGAACTACTTGAATCTGATTGCTAACAAAGATGAGGCTGATTTAGAACCACAAGTGTGGAATGGATCACATCGTATTCTCTGGTCATCTCTAGAGGGACAGCCAATTGTTAATTCTTTAGGTGTGATACAGCAACAGGTCCTCTCGTGTCTCTTTTTCTTTTGGGTCATCAATGCATACATATCAACGATACAGTATCATTTAAAGAGTTTGATGAAACATCACTTTTTGCCAGAGAAAAAGCATAGCAATGATTCATAATCCAAACTGAAAGAAGTTCAAAAGTAAATGTATAGTTGTTAACGGTTACATGTCCCATGTGATGTGAAATGGGACTGTCCTACATGAGCTGAGATGGAAAGTCGTGGGGATAACACACATCAGGCCTGGTAATTAGAGTCACAAAACCTCTTTTCCTATACCAGTTAGAGAGTACCCTCTGCCCCAAGTTCTCCACACTTCTGAATTATTTAGTCCTAACCCTGTGCCCTCCAGAGCAAGTCCTTACCCACCGAGGAAGGAAGGGAGATGTAGCTATTTTATGTGACCATCGCATGTAGGTCCTGGTATCCATAAGTAGAGCAGGCATATTTCCAGTTTAGTCCCTGTGTAACTTTAAATAGTCCCTCAAATCAGTCATAGAAAGTCCAAATTCAGGTATTTTACTTGTTTATTGACCTCTCTTCCACAGAACTTTTTGAACAAAGGCTGAAATCTCAGTCGTAGCCAAAGAGAATATAAATCCTTTCCAGGTTCCCCAAGCTTCTAACTAAATAATGTAGTAGGTCCTCAGATTGTGAAATATGGTGTACAATAATAGCTTCCCAGTGTGACTGGAACCCTATGGCTTGGTCTCACAGCTCTACTCTAGAACACAAAGTGATTTGCCTTGAAGCTGTGGAGTCCTTTGAATGAAAATGAGTCATGCAGTCCTCCGGGACTGAAGAGGATGTATATTACTGCATTTCCTGTGAACATCCTCTTCCCCAGGAGCAGCCTTTGGTCTCTGACAATTATTTAAAAATACTTTCTAAGTTGAAACTCTTACTGGCATCTTGGCATGAAAAAATTGTATTTATCTTAAAGCCTAGATGTATCCCAAACCACCAATAATTGCACAGCTTATTAATGCTAGATGAAGCGTTCTTGGTGCTCCTCTGGAGTCAGGAAATGATCAGAAAAGACTAAATTTGCTCATTATAAACTTATTTAATAATTGAATATTTGTGAGCACATCATATGTTCCAGATACTGTCTCCAGCATTTAGAATCTATTGGGGAATAGAACAGACAATTTTGGATTTTGAAATAAGCTAATGAAAGTAGTCATCCAACATTTAAAGAAAATGAGTAATTTACCTCTGCAGATATTTTCAGGAAGAGGATTCTTCTAGTGGGAATAAGCAGCATAAAGTTTCTGAGATGAGGTTTTGGTTGATTATTCAAAGGCATGACTGAGAAGGGAGGAGGAGAGGTAGCCAGAAAGGACCAGAGGAGTCCAGAAACAGGAGGCAGCTGGTGGGTTGTGAGAGTCATCACCCTTGGCTCAGCTTTAATCTGTGAGACATGAAAATGCACTGGATGATTTCGTACATATGTGGCATCCACTCATTTAGATTTTATAAGGTATATTTTGGTACTGTTGGCTGAGTCAGCTGTACAAATGGAGGTTTGGATCCCACAGTACTCATCTAAGAGAGAGGGGCGGGGACTCCACCCAAGACAGGCAAGGTGGAAGTGGTGAGAGTTGATAGCAGCTTCCCTATATTTTACAAATTGAGAAACTACGCTTCTTAAAGGATATGAAGTGTGAGAGGAAGAAAGCTGGGGAAATTCAATGTCATTCCAATGCTTTTGTTAGTTTGTTCTGCTGAATAGGTGAGGCTCAGAGGATCGGGCACTGAAGGAACTTTGTGAATTTCAAGTTGACTTTTGAACATCAAACTAATTCATCATATTGGAAAACAAGTGTGTAAGTCAAAATTTCACACATTATTTAGTTTTATTGCTTGTAAATCTGTCTTGAACAACAGGGTGGGTAACATTACAAAAGGTCCCTTCCGCCCTCTTTCGGATTCTGTGATCCTTTGGTTTAGGATTTATTTCTCACCTTCCTGGCTCCATTTCTCCAAAGTATGCTTGAGTCCTACTTTCGTTTCTTCCCCATGGTTCCTATGCTTCCTGTACCACAATGGGTTTCTCTCTTCCTTGAAATGAACCTGCCCCAGTTAATATGACATCCTTGGTGCCATTCTGAAATCCCTTTGTTCTTATGTGACTTGACCTCCGTGACATGTGACATTGTTGCACAGTTTGTCCTTGAAATGGCCTTTCAGTTGTTCATGAAACACCTCTACCTCAATGACTTTCTGTTACATTTCCTTTTCTCTTGATGGGTCATATTCTACTCATGCTTGACATGTCATTTCAAGTTCCAAAGTTAACCCTGACATCAAATTTAACCAACTCTCTCCAATAAATCTCTTTTAATTTCCTAGCTTCAACTCTCACTAGATATATTGATTATACCTTTCTGATAGAATTTTTCTGTAGCTCTATTCTTATTCAGGCAACTCTGTTGGGAGTGTCCAATAGTTCCTTCTATAGATCCCTTAAAGACAATACGATCCCTGTCCCTCTGTATACTCCCTGTGTACATACCATGTCCCCTTCTGAATGAGTCTTTCCTATGTTGTCCCTCAAGCAAGATGTCATAGTTATTCTGACCTCTCTTCACCTCACTTAATTACTTCTGCCAATGATTTTTAATATATTTCAAATCTCTCCCCTTCCTTTCCTTCTGACCTCAGCTTCCCTAATTATTATTATTATTTTAATTCAGCTTTCCATACAAACTTGGACTTCTTTCCTACAAGCTTGGTAGTATATGCTAATTAGTTGAGATGCCAATACAGATAGTAAGGCCTATTTATTTGAATTTTTCCAATTAGTTTGCAGTGTCCATGACCCCACCAGTAGTATGGACATCTGTTGTCCCAAAAATGACAGATCAAAGAACCACCAAAGATCCATCTGTTCCTTTTCAGTCTTCAAAAGCAGAAGTTCACTGGCCATGCCTGGTGACACAATCCTGTAATCACAGCACCCTGGGAAGCTGAGGCAGAAAGATTATAGCTCAATTTGGGCAAAATGAGGACTTAGTAAGAGCACCTGTCTTGAGATGAAAACATAAAAAGGTTGGGATCATGGCTTAGTGCAAAGACCTTGGGTTAAATTCCTAGTATTGCAATCAATCAATCGATCAATCAATCAATCCACAAGAGGGATTCTGTCAGAAAGAGGTTCAAGTTTTGAAGAATTCTTATGGTCTTTTTTGTTTATTTTAGGTTTAATGATTTGTAAGCTGGAAGTGAGATTCAGAGAGGAAAGGAAGAGCATGATTGCTATGTTGTGTATCATTTATATATGAAAAACTTAGTAGTTTTCAAACATTGTTAAATGTCATCCAATTGTCTGAAGCACGTCATCTGTGGAAACTCAGTGCACATACATGTGGACACATAAACACACTTCAGTCCTCACACATTCACATGGAGCCAGTACAAACATTTAAGATCTACTCTTCCTTTCTAAGCCTTAGCATGGCAATGTTTTTATATTGTATTTCCCCTTGTAAAAATGCTGCTTTTGACACATGAAGGATTTTCACTGTTTATTAGTGGGTCACTGAGACCTGCAATTTGGAAAGCATGGATAGGGAGAGTGAAACAGATACCTGTGTGCATAAGTTAACTTTAATCTGCAATTCAAGGAAGCATGTTTACATTTGAATTGACTCAATCTTTTGTCTACACTCCAGGGATTGTTGGTCAGAACAAAAAGAACCTTAATCGGGAATTCTATGACTTCATGAAAAGTATTTAAATATTTTTCCTAAAAATTCACTAGCATATTGGCTAATGAGACTAAGCAGGTGTTAAAAGAGAATTTAATGCATTGAAATCAGTGGTGTTCAGCTGTTGAGATCGCTACAAATACTGAGCATGAGGATTTGTTCGCACATTAAAGAATTTGAAGACCCAGGAAACCGTGATGATCCCAGCAACTGGAACTAGGATTGTCCTTCAGGTCCAGAAGTCCATCTTTCTCCAGGACTCTTCTCTTTCTTCCCTTCCTTGTATGATCTAATCAAAAGTGTACCCAAGCATATTGTAGAACCATTTCTGTATCCCTCTGGTGCTGAAACTTCCATTCCAGATGACCATGGGAGGGTTTTGCAAGGGAGTAATGAGAAACTCCTGGCTTGAAGAACAGGTTCTATAACTGACCTGGGACCTGTTCACTACGAAATGTTCATAGCCAGGACAGATTTACTCTAGATGACCTCAGATTGGGACAAAACATCTGGCAGTGGGGAAGATCAGGAAGCTGGACTTTCGCTGTCTTTAATTATCTGTGTATCCTTAGAGCAGCAAGAGGAACAATCCAAAATTTGTAAACGTTCACATCAACTTATGTCAACTGGAAGAACAGATGTTACGGAGTGCTCATGAGATACTGTAAGCTCTTAAACAATCTACTAAAGGTCACAAAGTACAAAAGGGTTTGTGTCCATATTGTAATTATTATTATTATTATTATTATTATTATTATTATTATTATTTTCGGTACTGGGGGTCAAACTAACAACCTAGCACTTCACAGTCAGGCACTTATGCAGCTGAGCTGAATCCCCAGGTCCTGTGCTCAAATTCAAGTCTGACTTAAAAGTCATCCTCCTGTACCCGCCCGACACTGCCACCTTAAACAAAGCTGGATGCTGTACAGTAAAAGACCAGGAAGAACTCCTGACAGAGGATAAGTCATCCACATCACTTTATGTAAAGTGGACACCTCAAAGTAATTATTTATAACACCATTTTCTCAAAGGAAGTTGAACAAAGACTTTTCAGAGATACATTCAGGTACATTCTCTCATTTCAGAGAATAAAAAAAACCCTCTGAAATAAAATTTTATAAATATTCTTGTAGGAAGTATCATCTCAAATTCTGATCTTTTAAAATCAACTTCCTGTGATCACAGCACATCAGATTATATCCTTCCTTTAATGCTGAAGCAGTGAAAACAGTCCGGCTTATGTGCATTTTGATATATTTTAGGAGGCAAAATAAATTCTATATTACTAGACAAAGAAATGGACTCTTCTTGATTGTGATAATTATTATTCAGATTGGAAAGTAATCTTTCTGCAAAGTTTAGTAGCCTCTTAGGGAATGTGAGTTCAATTGCCAAGCTAAGTTTCTCTTTCAGATTATATGTAATTATTTGATAGAATTTAGTGAATGACTTAATCAATTCTTACATTATTTCTGTCTAACCCAATGTCCCTGCTCTGTCATTGTTTCTCACCATCTGTCAAATACAGAATCATCCCCTCAGTAAGGCAAGTGCAGGAGCGTCACGTGAGACCACTGTCCTGTCCTGAGACCCCCACCGGTCTTCCCAAGGTTGTCGCTTAAGTAGTACTTTTTGCTTTTGTTATCATTATCCTACTAGTATAAAACAGGAGAAGCAAACAATTTAACACATGTTTCAAGCTATCCTTGCTTGAAGCAAAGCCTACACTGAGGCCAATGAAAGTAACAAAATCAACTTGGAAGTTTCTCATGCCACGTGAGCCCACACGTCTGACTCATCCTGATGGGAGTGGCCATCCACCCCTGACTGCTTAAAGAGCAACGCTTGCTCTTTCCTCAGTGCTTTTGCAAAAGTAATGATCAGAACTCTCTTTGGGGGTGAACGTGGAGGGAGAACAATGCTCTCTCAGTGTTTCCCTCTCTCTAAGCCTTACAGTCCTTGCTGTGCGTTATTCCAGGAGAGTTCCAGCAACTCCACCTCATTCCATACAGTCCAGTCTCCAATGAAAGCTTTGATCAGAAAGCCAGTTTCCATGCTGAAGCCACTTTCAGCTGAGTGAGCCAATACAGTGACTACAAACTCTACGTAGACACATATTAATACATTCCGCCCAATGCAGAGACTGTGTTTCTTCTCTGTTAGTACATTACTCATATAATTTATTGACACATTTTCCCAGACTTAGTACTGATCCCACTTGAACACACTGCAATTTGACCTGGGTTATGCAATTGGCTTTGGGAGATTATTAAGGTAGTTTAACTCAGCCATTCATACCACCTGCAAGACACTGAATGGTGACGAACCTACTACAGGTCTCACAGGACATAAAGTGGAGTCCCGGAGACAGAAGAAGGTACACCCGTTCCGCCAGCAATGAAATAGCAACTCAGAGATGCAAGGTCCAAGAAGATACTCAGATTCTAAGCCTCAGATTCTGCCTCCTTCCCAAACAGAGCTCTATTTTGTACATAAGAGCAACGCTTATATACGTGAAGTAAGCTTTCTTTTTTATTTTGCAATCTTTACACTTAAGTGGTGTTTCTACAACACAATGTGGAGTGTTGAGGACCATCAATGAAACACTGGCCATCTTTGATCTCGAGATGAGCTCAAGAGATAACATATAACCTGGTTCTCTTACATGAGAACCCCAAAATATAAACAAAAAGCAAAATAAAAAATAGATGAGGAGACAGATCTTTGAAAAAGGGAAGGGAACCAAAAGAAAAGAGAGGGAAAAGGGAGGGGAGATGAAAGGTAAAAACAAAAAATGAAGATGTGTTATGTGCATGTACCAACTTCCCGTGGGGAATGTAATCACTATATATGGAAAATAAATACTTATTTAATATTTATTTAATATTTAAACTCTTTTTTCAATAAAAATTGAAAAAAGAGTTTAAATATTGAAGCATGTCGATTTTATTTGTCAATTCCCTGTTGTTTTCTAGTAGATTTCCTCTATACCCTCCCAGGCTTTGAGGTAATTATTCCTGCCCTATTGCTGAATCACAGAAGCTACTAGATGGGCCCAAACATTTACTTTACCTGACATTTCAAAACCTGAAAACATAGATAAGTTTATCAATTAGAATGTTATATCATGCTGTAGGTTACAGGTATAGTGGTTTTGCAAAGAGGACATATATTCTTTGATTCTTCATAAAAAGAGGTGAGGACCAAGTCCCAATTTCTTAAATCTAGATTGTATCAAGTTACTAACTTGTATGAATTAAAATACAGCGGCAATCCTTCACATCTAGAAGGTTAGAGCACACAAAACCACCGTTCCTACCTGTCTCACATTTTTGTTTACTTAATTAGAGACTGGAGTAAACAGTGTTTGGAGAAGCAAGTGAGTATTTTCCTTCCTCTACTAGGTTTGGGGTGAGGTGTCGACTTGGGATATTCAGGAGCTGCATCAGTTAGGGTGTTGGTAACAGTCTATCCTTGCACCTTAGGTGTCTAAAGCTTCTAGAGCTGGTCTCCTAAGACTATGTGTTTAGAGGGACTCATGCACCTGGTGGGTCGTGTTACCCTTGCCAATCTGAGCAGGCGATGAGATCTGTCTCCATGTTCTTATTCCTCCCCAGTAGCTAACTGCCACAGTGTAGTCTCAGACAGAGCTTGGGACTTCTGTCCACTCGGCCCAGCCATCAGGGCAGTGCTGTGTCTGGGCTCGAGTGGTCCAGTGTTTTAGTCTTCCCGCCTCTCTTCACCAAGTTATCCAAATGCCTGGAGTCTGTACTCGCTCAAGTGGGTACTTCTTGGCTCAATGACAGAACAAGCAGATATTTGACTAAGGATATTGCATGAGGATTTCCTGCCACACACTCCTCACCCAAGTAGAAATTTTTTTTCTCTCCTTGTCTCAGTTTACCTGCAATGGGTGACCCATCCTGCACAAGACACGGTTACATTCACTGCCTCCTCTGCAGCTGCTTAGAGCTTTTGTTTTGAGATAAAGTCCAGGGATCAAGTGGGATAGATGCCTTTCCCTCAAGACTCCCTGTTCTTCTTGGGACTTTTTAGGCCTGCAAACCCGAGGGGGTCTTAGCACCTATCGGAGGAGCTGGAAAAGCAGCTGGCCAGAGGGCCAGCACTGGGTACTAACTCTATGTACAACAATAAGCCTTCAGCAGCTCATTAAAATTGTATGTAATGTATACTTTCCTGCTTTCATGGTGAGCATAAATGAAGGGTAATTGTGAGTATAATCTCTCCTTTATGGGGCTGGTTTCTCTGTGAAAAATGTTTTTACTATTTTCCCATTTTTAAATTTCAGATTAGTATGTGCACATATTTCCCTGTACTTTTCTGCATTTGAATGTGTATGGATGTGTCATCCTGTAAAAAACTTAATTTCATGTAATTTGATGAATTATTCATTTCACAGAGGCCTTCTGCTGAGTGATCACTTGCCCTATGCTTAATTTTTCAAAAATAAACTTTATTACAGTTTTTGATTCATAAAAAACTGTAAATATCTTTCAGATCTTCTATAAACTCCAGTATACAATTTTCTAACATCTCCCAAACCCATTTCCCTATTTTAAACATATACCATGTATTTGATGCATTTGATACAATAAATAATAAATATTGATATACTACTAATAGCATTAGGGATTTTTCTAGTTGTTACCTAGTGTCTTTTTTTAGTTGTAAAATTCTATTCTGTGTTCTACATAACTTTTAGTTATAATATATCCTTTAAGTACTCTTGTCGGTGAAAATTTTCCAGACTTACCTTGCTTTTGATGAACTTAATATTTTTGAGATATCTAGTCATGTTTTTTAGAATGTCTCTTACTTAATATGGATCATAACCATATCTGAATTGTGTATTTTTGGAAAGAAGACCATAGACATAAAGTCCTATTTTTCTCACATCATTTTCCAGTTATATATTGTCAACATGAGTTACTCATACTGATGCTAATTTTTACCACCTGAGGTGGTGTTTGCCAGGTTTTTCTGCTTTCAATAGTTTTATCTTTTTGTTCTTATAACTTTTGAGATGGAAGTAACTGTACACAGTCCACACTTCAGATACAGAGTTACATGTCACCCTTCAGGGGCTGATCATACACATAAGAATCCCAAATTCTTCTGCAAGGGGGATTTGTCTATTGTTCCCAAATTATTTATTCTATTATTTATTGGCATCAACATTAGAGAATGATAACAGATATAGACATTCACTTCACACTGTGGTTTAAACGTCCAGTAGCACTTTATCTTGTTGGTTAACATGCTTGAGGAGCTCTTGCACTTGGTTCCTATCACGTCATTTTGTGTTCCTCTGTGGTGTGTATGTGTACTCACATGTGCACATGTATGTGTGTGCATTAGTCAGCTTTTCCATTGATGACCCACAGTACCTGACACCCACAACTTGAAGGAGGAGAGGGTTTTTGGCTCAAGGATTGAGGAGATTCAGTCCATTGTTGGCCTCTCTAAGACAGAAACATTCTGGTCGAAGGACACCGTAGAACTAAGATGCTTAGTTCATTGTAGCCCAGATACAGAGCAGGGGAGCAGTACTACAAAAAAAAAAAAAAAAAAAAGAGGTCGGGGTCATATATAATACTCAGAGTCACACTTCTGTAACCCAGTCAAATATTCCCAAAACTCTCCTTTACATATCTGCTGGGGATTTATTAATGTAATCAAGTTGATATCACAATTAAAAGTCACAAGACATGTTTATTACTTTCTACTTTTTCTTAGTATGAGATGTTTAATGATTGTGCTGTATAGTGGTGTCTACCCCCATCTTATTTACAAAATAAGGTCTGAGCTTAAGGTGTGCATGTTACTATTGAGTTGTTCTTTCTTCTAGGTCCTCTTACTAGATAGAACGAATACTTTATGTATGCTTACTAATAATTGTATTTATAATTTGTGTGTATATTAAGATCTATATGCATCACCGTTTGTATCTGTATTAAGAAGGAATATGGTTTAAACTAATAGCTCCAATTTTAGTCCATTGATTTGTGGATCATTCTAGAATCTTCCTTTTATGTATCTCTAACCAACGGAATTGTGGTAAAGCTCATTCTCACACTTGCTACACATGTACATAATTGGTCCACTGGAGTACAGTACATATTAACAAAAATGCTTGAATTGTTATCCAGAATAACTGTGGGAGAAGAATGTATCAGTTCATATCCTGTTTTGATCTACAATTACTTTTGCCTGTAGTTTTAGAGATTGCACCTAGTATTACTAAGGTCAGCACATTTCCCTCGACTCCCTCAGAGGAATGCTTTCATTTATTTTTAATAGTTATATTGCTTTTGTCACACATTGCATTGTTTGGTGAACATCTAGGTTTTTAAAATTTCGTATATTAAGACTTTATTAATGCTGTAAGAAAGTATGGTTTTGAAAAATGCATAATGTTACGAATTGGCTGTTAGACTATCATTCAAAACATTTCAACGTGGTAAAATATCTTCAGTGGTTTCTCTTTTCATACCTCTTTGCAAACATTTGCTCTCTCAGTGTTAAATATGGTATCAGCTGGAGGGTATTTTTATAGCTATTCTTTATCAAAGTGAGATTTTTCTATTTCTAGTTTTCTGAGAATGTTTGTCATGAATGAGTGTTGAAATCATCATCAGTAGATACAATCACATGAATTTTCATTAGTTTCTTGATATTATGAATTACATAATTTTTGAATGCCATCCAGTCTTGCATACTTAAGATAAATACTTCTTGTTCATGGAATGAATATCTACTTTGTACATAGCTGGATTTCTTAACTTTCTGTAGAGAAAATTTTGCACATGAATTGTGACTACCACTGATGATTCAGAGTTCTTTTAAACCAGAAGCATGAATTTTGATGGCATACCAAAAAAGTTCTGATGAGTCAATGCTCCTGTAATAGTTTGGATCTGAAATGTCCTGCAAAGATGTGTGTTGAAGGCTTGGTGCCCAATACAGAAGGTTACAGAGGTAGGGTCTCTTTGGAAGTGAGTGAACATCAAGGTTCTGACCTTAAAAGAGGATTAATGCATTGATGGGTTTGTAATTTGCTGGGCTACTGGAATGCAATAGAAACTTGGGAGGTAAAACCTAGCTGCAGGGACTGAATCCTCTGAAGTGTGCTCTTTGGATTTAAACCTCTGTCTGTCTGTCTGTCTGTCTGTCTGTCTGTCTGTCTTCTCTCTCTCTGTGTCTATCTCTCTGTGTCTCCGCCTCTCTCTGTATCTCTGTCTCTCTCCCTTCTTTTCCGTTGTGATGCAATGAGCAGTTTTCTTCACCCAGCTTTCTGCCATGATGCATTTTTTCCTCAAGTCCCAAAACAATGGAGCTTAAGCAACCATGAACTGAAGCTTATGAAACCTTAAGCTGAAATTACTCTTTTCTCCTTCAATTGATTTTCTATGGTATTAGAAAAGGGCTAAAAGAGATCCCAAAAGAAGGATAGAACTGTGCTTTACATAAAGCTTTGGGTTATTAATTCTTTCATAAATAACCTGAGTGCATCTCTGCACATTTAAAAATGATAACCTTACTGTTTGCCAGATATGTCCCCTCACCAGGCTTACTGCACAAAAGTTGCATACTTTGTCTCTTTTGCTTGTCTTATTTTTACACCAAAGCCTCACAATCATCTGGTTAAGTTCAGATTTCTTGTTGAAGAAATGTTTTCTTTTCTGGATACTTAATGATAAACTGCTGTATAGGTCTTTGATTAAGCAATAAACTTCCAAGAAACACTAAGGAAAGAAAGTCTATGTGATCCAAGAAGAACAATATCCAGTGCCGTGCATTATAATAATTAATGCTGTTGAAAGGTCCATAATATCAATGTGATTTCTAGACTCAATGTAATGTCTATCAAATTTCCAATAATATCTCTCAAAGACTGTAAAAAGAATACTAACGTTCATATGGAAGCACCAAAACACCGAATAGCAAAATAACGTTTTTAAAAAATGACAAAACTTGTGATGCCATGCTATCTCAGTTTGAAATACATAATAAAGCATAAAAATTGCATAGTATTGGCATAAAAATAGATACACAGGTCAATAAAGCAAAACAAAGTCAGAAATCAATCAAAGCAATTATGGCCAACTTTTTCCAACAAGGTGCTTAGAACACATATTGGTGAAGGGTAATCTTTTTAATAGGTCATGCTTAGTAAAATGGATATTCACATACCGAAGAATAAAATTTGATCTTGGTCTCACATTATGCATGCATATCAACTCAAAATAGATTAAGCATTTAAGTATGCTTACACTTGAGACTGTAAAACCGCTAGAAGAAAACATCTGAGAATTATTGTTGACATTGGTCTGCATAAATTTTTTTACAATCTCTGAAACACTGTCAATGCAAAAATACAAATGGTATTACAATGAACCACAGAGTTTCTGCATAACAAGGAAGTCAATAGAATAAAGAAACAAAAACACAGAATACGAGAAAATATTCGCAAACCATAGTATTTGCAAGCCTTTGATAAAGGCTTAATATAAAAATATAAAAGGAACTCAAATAACTCAATAGAAGGAAAACCAATGACTTGATTTGCAAGACTAGCAAAGGACCAGAATAGACATTTCCCCAAAGAAGATATGAAAATGGCCAAAGTCAGATGAAAAAATGATCACCATCATTAATCATTAGGGAAACATGTACTAAATTCAGAAAATGAGGTATTTCTTTATAGCTTTTAGGTGGTCTACTATCAAAAGGACACAGATGGCAAGTATTGGGAAAGAGGAGGAGAGAAGGGAATACTTCACACCATCGTTAGGAGTGTGAATCAGTATAGACATTACAACAAACAAGACAGAAATCCCTCAGGAAATTAAATGTAGAAAACTATATAATCCAGCAATCCCATTTCTCATCACTCATGTCAAAGAAATGAAATCTCTGTGTGGAAGGATGTCTGTAGTCTCATGTTCACTGCAGCCTTCTCTGTAGCAGCTGAGATGGAACATCACAGAGTGCTGCTGAGCAGACAGATAGGTAAAGAAAACGTGGTGGAAATACACAGTAAGTTTTACTCAGTCTTTCAGTAGAAGAAATCCAACCATTCTTAGCCATGAGAATGAAAGTTAAGGACATTGCCTTATGCAAATGAGCCAGGAACAAAAAGCAAATGCATAATCTAATACCTAGGTGGGTTCTAAAACATGCCGACACATTAAAGCAGAGATGTTCAGAATAATTGCTTTAAGTTTTTTTTAAGTATGAGTCCATGATACGTAATAATCAGATTCGTCTTGGGGATGTTTCCTTATAGAGATAGCAGCCTCCTTGTTTTCACTTCCCTTTGCCCTCCCTGCTCTCTGGTGTTCCCCCCGCCCAGGCACACTTTACATCTGCCATGTCTGTCTCCCTGTTTCATATCATTTTTCTTTTATTTTGCTCCTTATTTATATTGAGTTTTCCTTGTATGTTAGCAACTCTGTGCTATTTAAATTTCTGTGCCTGATTTATTTCACTTAACATTATGGTGTCAGAAACTATCCATTTTCCTTAATGACTTGAATTTATCTTGATTTGTGGCTGAGTCATACATTTTGTATATAAATATCATAATTCCTTTATTCATCTGTTGATGGGCACATACACTGCCTCCACTATTTAGCTATTATGTGTTGTGCTGCTATAAACGTGAGTTTGCAGCCAGGTGTGATGGCTCATGCTTGTAATCCCAACACTCGGGAGGCTGAGGCAGGAGTATCATTGTGAGTTACAGACCAGTCTGGGCTAAAAGTGAGCTCAAGGCCAGCCTGAACTGCTTAGCGAGAACCTGTCTCAAAAGGACAATAAATAAATAAATAAACATGAGTTTGCATGTATCACTGTAATATAACATTACATTTTTGAAGAAAATATCCAGAGGAAGTGTAGCTACATGAAATGGAATTTATATTTTTAGGGTTTTTTTTTTTTAAAGAATCTCTGGACTTCTTTCAATAGTGCTTTTACTAGTTTACTTTCCTACTGACAATACAGGAGTCTTTTTTCCAACATTTTTACCAGTATTTGTTGTTTTACAGCCACTAATGATAGCCATACTCTTTTTCTGGAGAAATAGAACTTCAATTATTTTAACTTTCATTTCTCTAGTGGCCAAAGATGCTGAGTATCTTTGTATGCACACATTGCCCATTTGAGAAATGTCAATTCATTTCAATCACCCACTTTTGCCTGGGATTTTTACTTTTGGGAATATAATTTTTCAAGTTCTTTATATATACTAGATACTAGTCCTCTGTCTCAGGCATGAATTCCGTTTTGTTATATACATACACTTTAAGGACCTATAATGTGTTCAATACTGTGATAAAAGCTAGGTAAAAAATGATACATGTGACAGATATACTCTCTGGCCTTTTGGAGTTTAGAGATCATTAAAGAGGAAAACATTAAATAATTTCAATTCTGTTGTATTTTAAGCTTACCGTATTTAACGAAGAAAAAAATAAAGGGATGCTGAAATTGAAAGTTGAAAGAAAAACAAAAATGATGATGATGGTGGTGATAAGTGATCAGTCTGAAGAAGACAGATTCAGCACAACTGTTATGTTGAAACAATTCTATGTCAGGAAGCAAAAGGGTTATTTTTCCTGAAAAGGAGAATTAGGGTCCTGCTCAGGGACCTCCCTGTGGCCCCTGTGGCCCTCGTTCCGAAGATAGTAGTGGAACACAACTCTTAAGACTGCCAGGCCCCCACATCTACATAGAATTCTCCACCAGAACAGACAAACCAGCTCATAGAAATGAGAAACTGGAATGTAAGCACAAGAAATCTAGTCCCTAAGAAACTTTACAGTCAGTGAATAATTTGGGGGTCACTCCCAGGTTTATTATAAGACAGTGCTTTCCTATTATGGTTTGTAAGTGATTATCACTATGTCTTGCACATAGTAGAAATTGTAGACTGTTAATTTGAGCATCTGTGACTTTCTATTTTTTCTTCATATATTAAGCAGTAAAAGTATATTAATATTCACATCTGAAGTGTTATGAACCAGTAACTATATTGTAAGCCTAATATTTTTAGACTATGAGAATTGCTTAATCTTACTAAACAGCTTTAATAAAGATTATCGCTGATATTTACAGTTTAATAGATGCAGATATTTAACTGTGTGTATTGCTTAAGTCTTCGCAGGAATTTTAAATCATAAACACTTTTTTCCCTCCATTTTACAGATTAAAGAACTGAGGCTCACAGTATTTATTTGACCCGAGTAGAGTGGCTAATATGTGATGTATATGAGATTGAATATGGAGTTAGAACTCCATATCCAGCCCAACCCAGCCCTCACACTTCTCATTTACTGAGAATTCAGCCCCAAGTAATAGTGAGAATCATTTTCAGACACTTTGATATGCAGGATCTTTTTTAATCCTCATGAGAACTGTATAAGGACGTCAGTTTAAACAGATCACGTAACTTATCCATGGTCACAGAATAAGTAAGCAGTAGAGACAAGACTCGGGCCTACATCTGTCTCATTCCTAAATCATGCTCTCAATGGCTACTAAATGCTGACTCTTGCTTCACCCAGGGGAGGAAGTGGGGATCCTGAAAATTTAATGGCTGCTTGAAGACTGTTAGTTAGTGACAGTACAGGACTAATAAACATGCCATCTCACCACTTCCTCTCCAACACACTTCCACTGTCCTTCTGTCAGCATTCTTTTCTCATTGTTATCAATCGATGCTCATTAGTTATCAAATTCAGAGAGATTTCCTCCAAATCACACATTGCTGATAAAGCTTTAGGAGGGTGGTCTCCTCATGCAAGCCATGGTTTCTGCTACAGTATTCTATCTAGGAAGTCAAGATCACAGCACCTCCTCTGACCACGGCAACTCAAGATGAATTTCTAAACTAGAGGGGTACAGAATGAACCCATAGCAAAATCGCCACTTTAAGTAAATTGCCCAACTTGTTACCCACGAGAAAATATGGATTAAGTGGCAGTCATCAGAAGTTTAAATTTCATTAGTACTCACGGTTCTAATCAGAAAATTTGCTGAAATGATATCTCCTAAAAATATTCTGTAGAGTGTTATTCTGTTAAAAAGGGAGCACAGAACCAAATGCACTTGGAAAATGTAGCTTGGTAACCATTTGTCCAGGACTGATAATACATGATAGGAGACCAGTGCACCTAAGATGAGTGAAGGAAAACAATAGTGAAACTTACTGAAATCTTTATAACCTGATGTCTTCTAAACATTCAGCCATAGAATCTTCATTGCTGTTGCAATTGCTGTATAAAACCTTGTGATTCTATGCAACTTGTTTTCTGATTGAGCATTTCAAAACTCGAAGTTAGTAGGAATTAGCAGAGACCTGGTTTATATGCAACTGTCAACTAAATAAGTACAGGATGCACTGAAAATTGTGCACAGCAAATAAGGTAGCTGATGACAGTGCTGCTGTGGGCCTTTTGAGTAGAAAGGTTCAGTAGAAATATTTTGGGCTGATGCTGTGATTAATAATTTCCATCATATCATTCAGAATAAAACCCTAAAGTGCCAGCATCACAGCTAAAAGTTATGAGAGATTTGACTTTCACCAAATGCTGTGATAATAAAAGTACAGGAAACAGCTATCCAAATAATCGTGACATTTAACAATGTGCAATTTAATTTCCAAGCTCCATTTTAACAATAGGACCTAAGTAGCAATTTTACTTAAGTGCATTTTAATGATTTTCTTCCTATCTAGGAAATTCAAGGGAAATACACAATGTGGAATAAGAAACATTTCCCCCCATCATCTTGGTAACACTTCTAATATTTGCTTATAGGAAGAGGTAAAAGAAAATGTTTTCAAAATATATTTTATTTCATTCTCAAGGACAGTCACATTAAGTAAACCCTGATGCAATTTTAACTTCTGTTCAGCTACATCATCCATTCAAACTGTCTTGCATACAGTGTGAGGTATAATTCTAACTTCACTTTTTAGTAAACCGTGGATGTCTACAAAATGATATTTTAAGAGATGTTAAGGGTTCAGTTGAAGACAGAGTTTTCAAACATGATTCTGGCTAACACAACTGAACATTCACAGACAGAAATCAACTGTATCCTAAACCTTACACCTGACATAAAAATTAACCCCAGAAGACTATAGATTTAGATGTAAAATGTGAAGTGAAATAAAACCTCAGAGAAGAAAACTATGACTAAACATTTGATATTCTGAGCTAAGTAAGAAGCTCCTAGACTTGACTGTGAAACATTTCTGATGAAAAACTGTTCATTCATACTTTGTTGAAATTACAAAATTTGCCCTACAAAAGAAATTGCTAAGAATCCTGTAGATGGGTAAAATGTTAGCAAAGCCATGTATAGTATGTGGAAAATTAATTATGTCTAAGAAAAGATAAAGAACATGCAACACCAAACAACAAATCTATAAATAATTGTATAACAGAGTGGGGGGATGCTGGACATATATCACTGAGGTGCTTATACAGATGGCCAAGAAATACATGAAATAATATTCAACTTCATTACCATTAGGAAAATATAAATTAAAGTCCCAACAATATAACATAATACACTTACCAAATGAGTAGAAATAAAATACAGCAATAACAACAAATGCTGGTGATGATACAGTAAAACTGGCTTGTGCATTGCTGGTGAGAGTGTCACAGGGAACATCTAATTGGAAAATTATTCAGTTGTTTATTATAAAACTAAATATGCAGCTACCATGAAACTCAGCAATGGTACATTGGCATATTTATCCTAGGGACATGAAAATCTATAGTCATCAAGATCCATGAGCTTGAATTCTATGCAGGAATGTTTATTCTGCCAAACACTGAAAATAATCCTGCTGCCTTTAAGTGTGTAAGTGGTTTAATCATCGTGCAGCTATACCATGGAATTTTATTTGGCAACAAAGAAGATCTGAATGTTGAGAACACAGTAATTTTACAGGCTTTGAGGGATTGAGTGAGGGAAAAAGAGGTAACTGCAAGTGATTCCAGTTAGAACATTAATAAAAGGACAAATTTTAAAGTAGAATATATTGGTGTTCCCTGGTAATTGTGGATGGAAGGAAAAAAAGATAGGTGGGCACAGTAATCAAAGTATATTACAATGGATTCTTGTAATGAAACCGTTCTTTATCTTGCTGTGGTGATCACTTCGCATGCATGCATGCAAGAAGTTGTATAGAATAAATTCACAAGCACAAACTCAAGTGAATGCATGCAAATCAAGTAAAATTTGAACAAGCACAGAGGATATATTAATGCCAGTTTCCTAGTGTGGTATTCTATTACAATTATTCAAGGTATTACCATCAGAAGAAATTAGTTGAAATGCATGAGACCACTGTATATTACTTCTTATAGCTGCAACTGAAATTACATTTGCCTCAAAACCTGAATGTGTAAAAGTCTGAGAGAGATGATCTTAAGGGAAGCAAGGCTGTCCAGTCTAGAAGCTTGAATAAGAAGATGACAGAGAAAGAATACACCTGTTACTGGTCAGCCCAGGGTGTTCTGGGCCAAGCCAAGATGGAAATTGTGAAGCAGGAAGCAATTCCATCTGCAAGGGGTTTTATTAGGGTTTATGGTCAGAACATGGGAGACAGCACCTGGGTGGGTGACCCAGAGGAGCTTTGGGCAAAGCTTTTACATCACTGCTGCTCTAGCGTGCAGGGCACTTGGCGTCTGTGTGTGTGGCTCAGGTGTTCTGTACCCACCCATCTTTCTTTTGCTCCCAGCACTGAGGTGTGCCTGTGGCCAGGCCATCTCTCATCAGCACTGTGTCCACTCTGCTCAGCGCAGGGAAGCAGGGAAGCTGCTCACTAGCACCCCCGCAGGATGGGCTGACTCAATCAAGCTCTCTGCTGATAGGGTGGGTGTGCACTGTGATGCATGGATGTGAGGGACCTGGAGCAGTGTGCACTGAGGAAGAAAACACTGGCAGGGCAACCAGGAGCCCATGCTTGGCATCACTACAGTTCCTCCTGAAGACAGAATAGTATTCATTTTGTTAAGATGTACAAAATACCATGGAAACGGTCCCATACATCCAATCACCTCAAATCAGCCAGCGGAATCTTTCTAAACTATAACTGAGAACAAGGATTTCCAAAGCCGAGATGCCCCCACTAATTTCCTAGTTGTCTAAAGCCCTACACCAAGGGGCCATCCATGTGAATGCTGATCCCATCATCTTTTAATCCTCTATTAGTTTTCTTTAATGTTCAACAAAGTTCCCCAAAATGTAGCAGCTTAGGACACATTATAGTCTATGATTTCTGCAGAAACCTCTCCAAAGTGGCAACCAAGGTGTCTGTGGAGGGCTCAGAGTAGAGAAATTAGCTTCCAATCTCCCTTCATTGGTTATCTGTCAGGAAGATTCCATTCCATAAGAACACTGGACAGATAGCCTCAGTTCCTTGCCGATTGCTGGAAAAAAGCTATGTTCAGTTTCTTACCACGGAGGCCTCTCCAGCTCAGTGACAAGACTACCAAGATGGCGATAGGTTAGCAGGATTACAGTCACAATCTTTGTAACTTAACTGGACTTAAATGGCATCCTCTCGATGGCACTGTATTTTGTTAGGTACAAGCAAGTTATTCCAATGGGAGCATTAAACAGGATCTCAGTTACCAAAGGATGTGATCCATGAGGCTCACGGTGGAGCCAGCCCATCACTGTGGACCTTGCTGGCCATTTTGTGTCTGGTACGAGATCATTTTAAACCCCACTCCTGGTCATCTGGTAGATGGCAACACAAGCAGAGAACTGCAGAGCAGTTTGGAAGTCTGTGGAGGCCTGCACTGGGGGAGCAAGTGTTCGGGGAGCTGTAGTCCAGCCGACTGTGTGGGTGCAGCCCTGTGCAGAGAAGTCAGGATGGACAGAGGCGAAGAGGGGGGAAATCAATACAGTGAAACGCTAAACAAAACATAACAAAAACAGGGAGGCAAAATGCTTAGTGGATGCTTTGACGACTCAGCTACCACGTTTGCTGTCTTCATACGGAGGCTGCTCAAAATATGATTTGCATGATATCGTGACCCTGCTGCTTTCTGTAACCGGCTCCAAGGCCCAGAGAGATGGAACCCAACGCAGAAAAATGATTCAAAATCAATTTTTTTCTGATTTGTATGCGTATTTTCTTCCCACTGCCCCAAAGTGTTTTGAGTAGCAGGACAGGTGAGGAGCTGTGGTCCCTTGGCGGGGCAGGGGGCCAGGCCCCTGCATCAGAGTGGCTTCCCCCAGTGAGCTTCGCCAAGGACCAGAGATGCTCCTTTGCCCTCTGCTGCGCCCTAGTGGTTATCACTGTAATTACAGCTATTCTTATGCCTTGGAAGAGGACTCCAAGGAGGGAAGGAGGCAGAAGTCTGAAGGAATAGAGCTTGTGAAGAACAAGGGGGGGGGGGGGGAGGCAGACAGACAGACGGAGACAGAGGAGGCGGACAGACAGAGGAGGAGACAGACAGACAGACAGACAGACAAAAAAGGGGTGGGGAGAGGGCAGAAAGGAGGAAGGAAAAGCAGAGCAGAGCAGGAAATATTAAAAGAGAAAAATCACCGGAAGGCTGTGTTCAGGTCAGACACTGATACACATCTATTATATTTCACCGAGGCTCACCTAGGAGAAAATTGGTCCAGAAATTCAAAGAATGCTTTCCACCCAAAGCTGGGAATTTCTTCTGGAATCACACAGATAGGAAGGAGATGGGCTTCTGTCTCCTGGCTTTAAAAACTGTGTGAGTTGATAGAAAAACCAGGTGTTGACTACATAGAGAGGACCTGGCATGGGTCTCACAATAAAGACATACGCAGTATGACTTAATTCTGAGACAATAGCTCTACATGCAAGTATAACACGAAACCAGCAGCATTTTATTTCAGGTTGATTATTTCATCTGTGAGGGAGAGTCTCATTATTCCCATCTGAAGATAAGGACCAGGTTGAGGGGAAGTCAGCTGCTTTGAACTCAGCTTAGCTAAATCATGAATGCCAGCCGGGGAGCACCTTGCATTTCCTGCTACCATACTCTACATGGGCTGTTGTACCTCTCATCATTTCTAAACCATCTCCAGACCTAGGGGTTCTCTCGTGGGTGGTCTTCTAGGTGTTGCAGATTCTTTTTACCTTTAGTATCTATTTGCATCTGCTAAATAAATAAGCTGCAGGCCAATGTCTGATGGACATTTCCATCCTAAATCCAGCACCATGCTCTCCCCATGCACTTATGATGTATTCTTGGAATGTTTGAGGTCAGCTGGACCTGGGGAACAGGGATTTTGATGAATTTTTAAAATCTGTGTTCTTGATACTCTGGCCAGGGGTGTGGGGGGTGCAGGACAGTTAACTATGAGTTAATTGATTTTGTGTTTTATTCTTCCCTGTGAATGTTTCTCACAGCTTCACTTTTACTGCACAAGTCTGGAAGTGCAGGGTCTCCAGGCCCACGAGTGGCCCATCACTGATGTGGCCTGTAGGTAGTACCTGGGGCTTGGAGATGAAGGAGCTGGTACAGAGACAGAGCAGGGAAGGGAGCGTACACAGGAGGACCAGGGCTGCTTTCTCATTGTTTTTCCTGGCTGTCTGCAGTTCATTGTGTTCTTGAAAATGTTGCTTTTCCAGTACCTATGAATGATACATCAAGGCCTGCCATGAAACTGTAGCGAGAAACTTTATGGCATGACTCATGAGCCGTGCTGAATTACAGATCTTTTCTCATTAGTCTGATTAAAAACCTAAGCTCATTATGGCTCAGGAAATGATTTAGTTTCAATGCCTTTTGGTTACGTTCCTTTTTTATTTTCCAGGAGCACATATTTTGGCTAAGAATTCATTTTCTATTTTAAATGCTTCTACATTTCAATTCTTAAATGTGTGTTCATTACCATATCACTCAGACCTATAAACGTTGTTTTATGATTTCAAGAACTATTTTTTATAACCAAAATGATTTTGATTTTGATCTCAGATGGTAGTTTTCTTCATGAATTAGACTGATCAAGAAACATTTTTGGCATTTTGGGGGGACTTTTTGAAAAAAAATAGATACCACCAGATTGTGGGAAGAGAATGTTGACTTTGGAATTAGACCTAAATTAGATTCATCCTGCAGCCACTTTGCACAGTCTCAGCTTGGACATTTCATTTAGAAGTAAAAAATCTAAATTCCTCTATTTTTTAATGAAATCAAAATAATAGTGATTAGTCATCATTGACATGAAGACTAAAACTATATTAAAAGAACATAATGTAATAAGGACCCACAAAACGTTGGCCCCCCTTACTTCCTCAGCTAACATGATGATACAACTTTTTACCTTAATACTGGAAAAACATTTTGTATTAGAGAAAGAAATAGGTGATAATCAAAGTAGTCTATCACTGAGAAGAAGATTTAAGGTTGTGTTTGCATGTGTCTGGGGATAAATTCGCAATCCCAAGGGTGCAGTAGCACCTGATTTCTTGAGACCCTGAGGATAATTTTTTATTACCTTTTCCTGGCAGAAGCTGGTAAGTAAACCTTGGTCCTTGTGGCGATGTGTTGGAAGGTACTCAACCTCCTCTTTCCACAGCTTCTCCAGAGCATCCCAATGAAAAACTGTCATGGCAACAACTTTTATTTCAACCCTAAAAGAAGCTCGATGACAACCATTACCCACATCTTGATAAAGGCAATCACATAGGGGAAGTATCAAACATATAAACACAGGAAACCCTTTTCTGGCATGTGGAGATATCCCTTGACAGCTAAGAGGCAGTAGATTTGTTTAAAGAAAAATAACACAAGGTTCTCAAAAAAAGACTGACAACATTTGCCTTTCTAAGGACATTTGACTGTGTCTGGAGATGTTTTGGGTTTCCCAATGAGGAAGAGCAGCCGTAGTACAGAGAATGATTCTAAATATCTGACCACACACAACAGAGCCTACATGTGATTTCAAATTGGGACAGCTCTACTGGGAGGAACTTTGGCCTAAGAGAGTTACCATTTCTCCCAAGTGTTCAAAATATTCCTGTCAGAACTTTTCTCATGTGATACTTTAAAACAGCCAGAGACGGTATCTGAGAGGTTGTTGAATAGAGGTGCGGTAGACTGGGCTTTATTTCCACAAGGATTGATCAGGCAAAAACATGTCTAAGGTATGTGAAGCCTAGTTTTGATTGAGATACAGCTTCCTGTGGTCACAGAAGCACAGTGCGGTTGATGCTGACATCAGAATTTTAAGATGAATTATGTAAAATGCTTTGATTGAATTATTTTACATTGATGGACATCCTCTCTTCCCATATTCCAAGTTGACAACAAGCAGAGAAATCCATTAGAAGGGAAGGGTACCTGGCATGGGTTCTGTAGAACTTATTAGCTGGGGTTTACTGCTGCCCTGCTAAAACCACCATTGTGTTATGACAGTAACGTTCTGAGTTGTCTGGGTTCGCTCATCTTCTACTGGTATGCAAGACATTTAAGACTAAGTTATGAGGAACAGAGGGCTAATTTGGCCGATAGGTCTGGAGGCTGCAAAGTATAAGATCTGGCAGATTTCTCTGACAATGTATTTCCTCAGCTTTGAGCAGAGAGATGAGAGAGGAAACACTAAGGACAGGGGCAGGAAGCAGAGGGATCTTGCCTTGCTGTGCTACAATCTGCCCTCAGGAAACGGCCTCTGCTGCAAGAGAGGAGGGAGTCGTTCCATTGCTGCAAGATGGCACCAACAGATTCCTGAAGACCAAGAGCAGACCCACCCTTTCTCAGCGTCCCCTGGAACACACCACTGGGAGGGCACTCGTGGGACCCGGGGCCACGTGTCAAATAGCCTGTGGGCCTTTGGGTTTTGTGAGGTTTTTTTCTGTCTTGAAATTATTCAGGATTGCTTTCCTACTAACACACGAATTTGAAATCTTTGCCATTGCCGTGCCTAATGTACCTGTGGTAACCTACAAAAGGCTCATAAACAGGAGAATAAGGCTGGGTGTTTTAAGCACAGACAGTTCGAAACTGCCCTGTACAATTTGTTTTGTTTACTGTAAAAATCATACTGAGAGGCAGCATGAGAAGAATGGAGAGAAAACTACTTAAATTTTCCTTAAAACTCTGGACCTAAGACTGAACATTATGAGGTTTACATTATTTTCATGGTCACAGTTGGACATTGCTTTTCATCTCCACAGTATTAGATTAATTCCCTGGCCTAACCCACTCTCATCTTAAGCATTCTGTCCTCACAGTTAGGGTACTAGTGATGACTTCTGTGATTGACTAACCCAGAGATTCTAAAAACATACGTTTAAAGATTCATCCTGATACAAGAAAGACATATACTATTACACTATTACATGAAACTGTTGTCTTTCTTTATGTGAATTATATCATTAATAAGAAAGACAGGTGAGACTAGGGTTCTAGTTCAGTGGCATAAACCCCTGCCTGGCAAGCGTAAGTTCCTGAGTTCGATTCCTGGTACCAAGGGAAAAAAAAAAAAAAAAACAAACAAGCATGAAAAGGGTTAAAGTTTGGAGGAAATGGAAGGTACTATCACAAAGTAATGAAAGCTGCCACTTAAGGGAGTACCCAACTACCACATGGGGACAGTTTTATTACTAGTGGATTTTCAAATTGTAAATTCAGAGAGAAATTTGAAGAAGAGCCATCATTTAAGAAGAATTCCTTTGTTTCAGAGATTATCAGTGATTTATATAGTGAAAGTACAGACGAAAGGTAGGTATCATTTACAATTTAAGATACTCTAAATGTATATCAATTGCTAGCAATTACAAGAATTAGTGAAACAAATTTTAATACATCTATGCAATGGCATTTTAGGTACATTAAAAAAAACATGGCATTCATTTATGAGTATTTTTACAACATATTGCACGGAACAAAGAGAACACTTGGATAGTATGGTCTTCATCAGGTAAAAACACACACAGACACAAATACTAAAAAATTAAAGAGTGAAAGTACACACTTAGAAACAAAAACAGTTGTTTAGTGGGGTGAAGAGGAGGGATTTCGTAGATTTTTATTCTCTATGTTTTGTATTTCTGTGTGGACAAAGTTCTTACAATGGATATAAAGTCATTTTATAACAGGATAAAGTAATTTAAATAGTTGAATTTGGAAAAAAAAAGTTCAAAACCAGAAGTGAAACGAAAATTACCCTGACTTGAGTTAATTTGTGCAGCCAATCTTTGGGAGCAAGTTCTATCTACCGGTCACTGGGCCCGTCACAGGTGACACACTGCTGTTCAAGTAGAGTTCCTGGGTCCCTTGAAAAGTAGTAAAAAGTGATCAAATAATACTGTGAGTAAGCAGAAGTTGTAATGACACAGATCTGTAGAGGAGTCCCAGGTAGTATGAAGTCATGGAACAGGGACATGACCTAGCTCATGAAGTCAGAGAAATCTTTCCCAGGGAGATGACACTGGATCTGAAATATAAAGGATAAGCAGGAGCTAAGCGGGTAAAATGGTAATAGAAACAGAATATCTACAATGAGACTCACTGGTAGGTGACATATTGGTTCATTCCAGTAACTGAGAAGTTGCCAGTGTGGCTGGACCACAAAGACTAAGTGCTTTGGAGAATGGTAAGGCGGTCTGGGACCACAGATTGCAGTGTCTCTAGCTCACGTTAAGGATCTGAAGATTCTAATGAGCATAACGAGAGGTCATCTATTTCTGAAATTTTGCAAAAAAAAAAAAAAAAAAAATATATATATATATATATATATATATATATATATATATATATGTATGTTACTAGGTAGCATTACAACAGACAACTGTGGCTCCAATATAGAAAACACAGGTAAATCAGTGAGAGAGGATTCCCTGGCACCAGTCGGGAGCAGTTTGAAGGTCTTGCCATGGCAGCAGGCATAGAGGCCTTTTTATAACATGCTGAAAATTCGGGGATAGTACACAGCACTAAGACCACTTCCGAGAGAACACTCAAAAATATCCAGAAACACATGGAGTCTGATACCTGTGGAAGGAATTCACTTCACAAACATTTGGGCACAACCACGATGAGGAACAACTTCCACAGTATCGTAGTGGACTCTGAGTGTGTTTCTGAATGCTGAACTTTTCAAAAGAACACAGTGATCAATTCAAAGCTCAGAATAATAATAAAAAAGGTTAATAAGGAGTCAGTTGTCAGTGTGTTTCTTGCTGTTTTGGGAGAGGTCTTATTTCCTGACCTTTTGCAATCTGTCTTCTTGGAAGGTCGAGCCCTACAAAGAAGAGAGATACCTTCATTCGACTTTAGCTTTATCTATGATCCCCAGACAGGCTTCTGAACATCCTTTGCTTCCTTCTGTTGAATTCTACAGGACAAGAAAATACAGCTCAGCTGAAATGAACCATTCTGAGAAGATAGACCGGTGTATTTATTATTGAATGTACTTTATTGTCTCTTGGGGTTTAATTTCATACCCTTTTTTTAACCTCAGAAGAGTGACCACTTTTTAACAGACATGACAAGACTCATGGCCAGACTTTGAAATTTGATGAAGTCAAGGATTTCAGCATGAGCCCTTTTTGAATAGCCAGTACTTCTCCATTAGCTTTTAAACTACCTTCAGTCCATTTCTCTGGGAACAAATGTCCAATATCACGATTCCAGGGACTGAAAGTCACAGTAGCCACAGACCCAGTTCAGAGTCTTAGCTGAAACTCCTGGTTGTAAGTCTTCTGGTAGCCAGATGCAACCAAAAGTACCACAATTGCTTTGTTTACAAGCATAGCCTGGAGAGGAGACTCTATCAACAGTTGGTTCCAGTTCTGTCTCTAGGTATGGGATGGTAGATAATTAACATGAGCATTGGAATTCAATAAATCAGAGATCATTTCAACCTCAGATAAATATCAATAAGCCTTACATGAAGTAACATATCTACAGCTCATAAAATAGTGCCTGATGGGATAGGTTTTTCATAAATAGTGGTGATTATTGGTATATATTTGTCCCTCAAAGCTCTGAGAATCTTACACTAGATTTCTAGGTAGATTCTCTTCCATATGCCTACAAATAATGCTATGAACCTGATGCTGTACCTTGCCACTCAGTAAATAAACTCTATTCTCTGTTCTTCGGTCAGCCGAATTTGCCATGGTAGAAAATAGGGACATATTTTCTAAACATGTGATAAGGTCACATATTTTGAGGTCCAAACCTTGGACTCTGGGCAACAAATGTGTGTTGGATGTTGATGCTGGCACCATGGGTAGAAGGAATTCAGTGAATATTTCTTACAGCTCTCCTCTGATAAGAAGTAAAAAGACTCAAGTATCTCACCATGATGATGGAAAAGTAAAACTCTCATCAACTGCCAGTGCATTTTCTCTTTGATCTGCAGCCCATCACTCTTGCCTGGCAGGAGCTGCACTCCAGCTATCTGGCAGGCACTAGTTTTGCTCTCAAAGATGAACAGGTGCAGTGGCTCATTCTGCAGGGAAGGCAAAGATTAATGAAGTGTGTGTGTGTGTAAATTCTAGGAATACAAGAGGTGAAAGCCAGCCTTTAGTATACCTTAATTAACACTGACACAACGCATTACCTAACTCTCAGCAGTGCTTTTGAATTTGTTTGTCCATCTTCTCAACAGCAGATGTTCAGCTTTACCAAAAAGGATTCCTCCTTAATCGTATGGGGAGGATCCCAGAACAATTTAAGCCCGACTACAATGTTACCATGCTACTTGTCTTAGAGTAGAATGTCAGAGAAGAAAAAAGAACAAAAAACACTCACAATGTAAATAAATTTGTTGAGGTCACACTAGTCTTCCTGATATTCCATCACCCCAAACTGTCCAAGGAACTACCCAACATTTTACATCTCTGACGGCTACACTGCCTTTCTCTGTTCAAATCTTTTTGCTGTCTGCTCATTGTTCAAAAGCCAGGTCTGACTTCACTAGATCCTTGTGTGTTTATCCATTCTTATTTGTTCACATTCGTTTACGCTTCCCTCCTCCATTTATTTCTGTTTAAATACTGTTCACAATCACTTATTCATCCTTGTTTAGGTGAATCTGGGAATCTCATCAGGTTGAGTACTGGAAGTGAATGGTGCACGTTCTATATCTCTGTTTCCCCATTCTAGCAAGGGTGTTGATGTCTAAATATTCTCACATGATTTTTTTGTAATATAAGTAAATAAGTAAAAATTAATAGATTAGGCATAATGTATTAAGACACTTGATGTGAATCAATAGTATTCTTTTTTATCTAAATCTAAATCTATCTAAATCTAATTCACAAAATTGGTCTAATTTGGAAAAAGTGTGTCCACACTGAAACTGTACCCTCATCTTCACAGCCGGGAACTTAGAACCCCTTGCATTCTGTTTAGCGTGACAAATCATTTTGGATGCCTGATGGCTAAAATTTCTGCTTAAAGCCATAATTAGGCAAGAGTAAGAAAGAAGCGCCAGATGTTGGGAAGGAGATTCCACTCTCGGCACATTTCCCAGCACTCCCTGCCTTAAGAACCATGTTCCTGCTAGCTGTCTCTCCGACCCTATCACTTGGTCATTCATTTATACTTTTTTCAGGTTTGAATTTCAGTTTAACCCTATTACTGAAACCAAACATGTGTCATGTGTGTTTTCCATCCATCCATCCATCCATCCATCCACCCATCCATCCATCCATCCAATGATTGCCTGTGCTGTTTGAGAGTAGGTGATGTCTTTTTCACTCTTATATTCCCTTTTGGAAGACTAGAGTCAAAGTTCATCATTTATATGCTCTTCCAGAGAATCTAGTGCATCGTAGACCTTCAATAAATATTTGTAATTTAAAACAAATAGACAAGTGGTTATTTACCCTAAAGAGGGACTTTTAGTTATGCCTACGTTTAATTTCCACGATGACTGAGTTTTTAGAAGCATTTTCTTCCAGTCGGTGAAAATCGATTTATTCTAAAATATAACTGGTTGTATGAGAAAAGCTTGGCTGTGTGCTGATCCCCATCTGTTTTGTTATTCCTGAGCTGAATTTATAAGGCAATCAATGTTCCCGGTACTGAGCCACTCAGTAGCTCCCTGGATTTACTAGAATAACCCAACGCAAAGCAGATGTTCTTAAAGGATGGACACCCAAGCACAAATATGCAGCCGCCACCCCCTCAAGAGCCCTTTGAAAACAAACCTAACAGAAACTTTCACCTCTCCATTCTGGAAACCCTTCTGCCAGGAGGTCACATTTTATAGCACAGCACTGGTACCTTATCTATGTGGAGACTTAAAGAGAGGATTCCTGGGCCATTTAGAAAACCTCTGGAGTTGGTTGTCTTTATATAGACAGCCATGGAACTTGCAAAACATGAGTCCTGTGATTTTTGGTATTTCTTTTAAGTTTGGGTTTAGAACTTACATATAAGTTGTGCTCACTTCCTTACACATTTGGGTTGCTCTCTCTAGGTAAATAGCACTCTGAGATTCTAGTTACCATAAGTTTAATTAGTGGAATCACTAATTGTTAAAACTATTTCTTTTGCTCTGCTAACAGAATAGAAGACCTTGAGGATGTAGTAGTTGAGGTATTTATCTTCATCTATGCATTTCCTTAATGCATTGTACCAGATGAATGTTAGGTATTTAATGAATGATTATTGCTGGAGAATATTTTGATTTTGCACGCACTTCTATACTTTCATCTGCTCTCACACATTCATGAGCACACATACAGATCTCCTGTGTCAGAAGGAAATTTCTGAAAGCTAAACTACTGCACCTTCATTGTCTGTCCTCTTAACCAATTTCTAATTCTTTCTATACAACTCTAACTGACATTTTCCATTTTAAATTGTGACCAGTAGAGACATCTCCATTCTTTAGTCAGTTCCAAGCAACTTAGGGAACTATTTTGATATCCCAGGGCCATGAAAGGGCAGCAGTAATTCCTTCTGCAGAGCAGAACTGTGCAGTGGGAAAGAACTTGATTGCTAACATCAGGTTGACAGATGGCAGGATTTGCTGACAAATCAGACCTGATAGGAAAAGACAGAAGACCTGCAAGTTATTTCAGATGGAGGTGTCATTTAGAAACATGAAGGGACTAGGAAGGCCAGTATTTTATAGTTATCTAATTCTTTGTACCTCCAGATTAGGGATGTTAACTGGGTAATTTTCTGTGTTTGAATATGAGGAGAGAGGCTTCCCACAAAAGACAGAAACTAGGAGTGAAATGGTATTCCACAAAGAAATCAAACATCTCACAACTGTTGGAGGTAGCAATTAGTCATTGTGATTGTCACCATGACCATCCCTATCTTTATCACAGCCAAATTTTCTCTTGTGAGGGGATTCGAGTCAAAACTCTCTTTGGAGATATGGTCTAGTGTAGAGGTTTTGGTCTTCAAAATTATTTCTATTTAGATAATCATTTAGATAATTATTTAGATAATCTATTTAGATAATTATTTCTATTTAGATAATCAAAACAAAGCAGAGACAAAGGTGGATGAGTGATGCAGAATACAGCAATTTTGTAAGACATCACTGGCAGAAAAAGAAAGATTTGGGGGTTGACTAAAATATTTCCAGGCCTCCAGGTCTTTGGAGCCATTTGCAAACACGATTAAGCATAGTTAGAATAAATTAAAGCTAAGAAGCAAAATAAACCCTTTCATGTCCCAGGGAGAGATGGATTGACCAATGAAGGGCAACTCTGCCCTTTAATTTCATTAGCATAATATTTGCATTACATATTAGAACTGTGCTAATCTGACAATCGGTTTTGCTGGTCACAATTTCTGTTTTTAGTCACCGATATTGAAAATGAGTCAGAAACCTCATGTAGTAACAAACTCTTGGCAAAATGCAGCCAACTTCATCTCCTTTGAAAAGAGACACATCTACCTGGTCATTTTCTAGTGAGCCCAAGCATCATTCCAAGCCATCCTCATGACTACTTCTGCACAGAACAGAAATTAAAATGCATAGTCCTGAAGTCAGAATTTAACTAATTTTGTCAATGTGTCTTTCATGTTAGTTTTAAGAAATCGTTCTACAAATTTTTATTACTGATACTAGTACACTGATTTTAAATGCTTTGGCTTCCATAATGCTATGAACCAGACTTTGGGGAATATCATTTTATTTAATATTGATGATGATCTTACATAGAAGCCATTTTTCCCTGCTTTACTGATGACCTAAAATTATGAGCGTTGTGGGACAGGGATCCTCCGGGAGTAGTTGGATCAGCCAGGCTGGAGTTAAGCAGGAGTTTCAGTACTGCTAACGGATTCCAAACTTTGTGGAAATCTAATGCAATCAAAATTGCCTGGCTAAAAGAAGCTGCTTGGAACCTATTTGCTGCATAATTGCAACTGGGTGTATGTCATTGTGGAAAAGTATTGTTTTGCCCCAGCTGAATTCCCTTCCCCGGTTCTACCTGCAAGCAGGGGCCAACAGCCTGGTGCATGCTTCTGCACTTAAGCTGCTACTATGGACCAGGCCTGGGGAGCCATTCTTCTTCTGTGTTCTTCTTCCTGGGTCCTGCTGTCTTTTCAGAACCTGTATTCCTGACTGTAGTGAAGACTGACATTCCAACAGCATCTTGCCCAGTCTCTGGGAACCCACTCCGCAGGCCTGCCTGCATTGCTCACGGAACAGGGCCTCCCCTCCCACCCTGCCTCCTCTGCACTGTAGATTAATTATCACACACCAGGTGCAGAGGAGTAGGAGCCCCACCTCCTCCTGTACTCTCACCTCCCACCCCTGTGCACACGGTGACTTTCTCACTTGCCTTCTCACTCCAGCCATTTATTATTTGCCGAGTGACCTTTAAGTCCACCTTCTTTCCTCTTTGCCAGAGATTTTCTATATCTCACCTCCAACGGTAACTCTTCTGCAGTGGAGTCCGGCGATAACCCTCTTTATGGAGACACTCGGAAGCTTCCATGGCTTTCATTCCATGAAACAAACATAGACATTTTCCTTAATGAAAGCGTCTTAATAGAAATTTTCTGTGGAATTGTTCCTTCTGCAGCTATATGTGTCACAGACTGTGATGTTAGACCTAGAAAATACCTTAGATTTTCTTTTTTCTTTTCTTGTTTTTTTTTTTTTTTTTTGTCTTTTTCATTGTTATTGGTACCAGGGATCGAACTCATGACCGCACACTTGCAAGGCAGGTGCTTATGCCGCTGAGCTAAATCCCCAGCCCCATACCTTAGATTTTCTCTGGTTAAAACTTTGTTCTCTCTAAAGAGAGCAAAACACAGATCATTCAGTGGGTTTAAATCTCACTGACTGTCTCCATTTCCCTATTGGAGTTATCAATATGTTAGTATGCTTTGTATATATTCTCCACAATATATAAAACAGTACTGTAAAGTGTAGTTGAACACCAGTATCATGGTGAAGGTTAAATCTGAAGAAGAAAGCTATGGGCGTCCAAGTGCACGTTCATGCAAAAGAGTGAAGTTACATGAGGAAACAAAATTTAACAGCACAGATTATTAGCACAAGTGCTGCCCACAAATGCATTACAGTCCAAATTCAGCACTCCTTCCTTTACTCACGCTGAGATCCAGGGATTTAAAACTCACACCCAGATCATCATGCTATGAAGAAGGCAGATTTTCCCCAGCCTAGAAGGACATTTGTGTGTTTTTCTGGTCTCCTCCATTAAGGCATGTCGCCTGGTGCTGTTGATGGAGGAACTATCTCCACAGAGCTCTTCAACCTTTTTGCTTCAGATGAGGTGCAGGACAGGGTGGTCCTGCATGTGATGCCTGAACTGGCCCAGTTGATAAAGTGGTGGAGACTTGTGGGCAGGGACAGGGCAACTGCAGCCACGTGTCTAGCTTTTGATTGTCACCCGACTCACCCCCTGAAGCTGCACTGCGAATTTCCTGAGGCAGAACAGAGTGCCAGGGAGGGCGCTTCCTCCTGCCATCCGACTTCCTTTACCAAGATTCAGTGTTCCGATTGCCTGCTGATATAATCACCTGTAATTACAAGCACCTCTAAAACAGAGCGTCTCCTTATCCTGCAATTATTCTCTACCTTCTTTGGTCTCTTAAATTCTTTGACTCTTCTTCTCGAGAGGGGCAAACGATGTCACTCTTAGCACCTACCCCTTTCTCACTTAATCAAAAGTAATATTTAGTGTCAATTATTTCTAGTCTTTTTAGTACGTTTTATATGTGTATCTACAAAGCCATTGTGTTAAATTCATTCCTTTATTGTCTGTCATTTGAGATGCCACAACTAAAGCTAAATCTTCTGGATGCAGTTCCATTTTCTAAATTGTCACATATTTTTCCCCCCTAAAAATCAGATTGATCATATCTTCCTTTGGAAAATATTCACTACTGACTTTGTCTTTTGGGATGGCTCTTAGCTAGGAAGGTCCTTTACGGTCTGGCTCAGTATAAAAATTTATCCTTACATAACCATCAACAAAGAATTCTGAGCTGAATCCAAAATACTAGGAATCAAGGTGTGTACATCTTGATTGCTTTTCAGCTTTTATAATGTATGAGATCCATAGGTCTTTATAAAAAAATTATAACCTTGATCCAAAATAACAGCAACAACAACCAATCAGAATATGCAAATTTTCATGGGTGATTACTGGATGGCTGTCTCATTCAGAAAGAAATTCAGGTCTCCACTAGCTGTACCAGGAAGGCTATATGTGTAGAAATGTTTTTTTATATCTCTGTCAAGTGTTCTTATTGAGTTTTGTAAGGTACATGCTTTTGGTGGTGGAAAACATTTTACATTATTTGGCTATGTGGTAAAATTGTAACCAAGCACAGGAAATTTCTGTGAGTGGTACTTGATGACAAAAGGAAACTTCTTAGCTTTTGGGAATTATTTAGCTTTAAGAATTGTTAGATAAAATATTAAAAGAAAGAATCGTTTCTTGGCCTGCTTCTATGAGAACTTCTTGGGTGAATACATTTGCAAAGACTTCTGAAAACATTCATTAGTGGTGAATCATACTGTACTTTCTTCAAATAGTTTTCCATTCAAATGACACTTAATTCATAGTTTATACATTCAGGGCCAAATAATGACGTGATCTACATCCCAGAAGGAGTACCAGCGATTTATGAGACGCTTCAGCTCCCTGAAAGGGAAGTATATTATGTCTACTCATCTGATAGCAAGAAAACTGAAATGGTGAGACTGTCGGGATGACTTTGCTGTCTCCTAAACAAAGATCCTAATGAGCGCTGACTCACGTTCACTCCATGTGACCTTATGAAAGAAAAATTTTGTTTGGGTCTCGGGATCTCAGGCATGTGATCCCGAGATTTCATTCCAGCATTTTTGTCATTTTTGTAGTGGAAATATTTTTATTCCTCAGATTTCAGCCTCATTAAATTTGCAAGCTACGAAGACACATAAATAGCATTTAGTGCCTTTCTGTGTGAAACGGTCTCAGTGATTTCAGGAGGCTTTTGCCAATTTACCACACTACAGCGCACAAAGTGGGAAAGCATCCCTTGTAAATCAGCTAACTGCTAATCTTGAATACCACGGAATGGCGTTCATCAATGTGTTTCTAAGTGGAGGGAACACATTTTCCTAAAAGATATAAACCATGATTCACTTCCTCTGTAAGGTTATTTGTTGGGGAGGGAAGTGCCATCTTCCCTCTCTTCTTGTAACAGAAAGTGGATTATTCTGATTTCCCATCATTTAAGGATGCTTCTGATATCGAGAACTGCATCTTTTGCCAGGTGTATTCAAAGTCTTGTAGCCCACTAGAAAAGGGGGAAGAAGTTGAGAGAGCTGTTGAAGAAAATCTCATGCCTCATGGTACTCAATTAAATTTCAGTTATCTTATATGATCACTGCTCTAGGAGCATCATCCATTGATCTGAACACAGAAATGGGCCAGGGAAGGTAAATACCTTAAGTAAAAATCCCCAAGGCAAAATCTATGGACGGCTATAGAATGCTTAAAGAGAATCTTCTCCTGGAGTTTGTTGCGTAGGTTTCTGTTTCGTAGGCGAGAAGTTTTAGTTTCTAACCCTATCACTTTTTCCACAAACGCATTCGGAATTCTTTTAAAATTTTAATAAGAGAAAAGATGTTTCTCTTTTTTAAATGTTCCCTTCCAGCTTCAATCTTCATAGGGATGAAAAGTCTTAAATTCTTTCTGTTTCTTCCAATCCACAAGAAAAGGAGAGTTTGTGCTTGACTTTTCCTGGGTGAGACACAGAGAAAAGTTACTGGGTTTCTCTCTGAACACTTGCATATGCATCTGGATGGTTTCAAAAAGTCCGGGGTTCTCATGAATATTAACTGCAGTGGGATAGGGAAGGAAGCGCTTTATAGTAATTCTCCAACTGGACCTCAGCAGCCCAGGAATCTGTGTTTGTACCCCTCGTGTGCGGTATGACTTTGAACGACTTAAACATCTGTCAGGAATGAGGCACTGTAGGGGGCAATGCAGGTTAGTGCATGTTCCCTGACCACCAGTCAAGGGAATTCCTGTCTTAAGCACTGAGATCAGATCATGGTGGCCTAGATCATGTCGACAGGGGCAACCCTACCTATTCAGTATGAATTCTACTAGGTGCCTGACATTCTAGAGGGCCCATTAATGGTGTGAGACGAAAGTGATGAGAACTGTCACGATGTTCTGAACAAGAAACTGTCGACACACGGTTTGGGGTAAAGAACAAGCTGTCCTAAAATGTCAGGCTTGAGGACTTGGGGTCCTGTCACAAGATGCAGCTCCAACCTTGTCACCCAATATCAAAACCAATCAGAATTGAAGCAGTTTTCTGTTTTCTAATGTTTTGCCTTCTGTTTGTTTTTGTTTTCTTTTTAGTAGCACATTACCCCTGCGCTCAACCTGTTCTTTAAGGCCATCCACACCTTGTTTGAATAGTGGGTTGGAACTTTTGACTTACCTAGATTGGGAAATTCATTTGCCTGTATTGAGCCAGGGTTTTTGTCTGGCAAGTGGAAAACGCAGCTCCTCCCGGGTTTGCTAGGAAACCTGGATACAGAAACAGTACCTGGGGTCCTGTGCTGCATCATCTTGCTGACTGGGGACCATGTCATATCCACAGATGTGGAGGCTGCAAGCTGCCTCACCTCTGAGCACCCCGCTCCGTGTGAGTACATCCCCTCTTTGGTTTTTGTCCTATCCCCATTCTAATCTACAATTAGTACTGTCATTATTTCTCCAAGGTGCTCATCATTTGGGTGCTTCCTTTAACTGGCAGACATTCAAATCATATCACAGTGGTAGTTTTGTAATAGAGTTTTGTTGGACTTGGTGGCCTTTGACTGATTTGTTCAGGTTATTAACCTGCTTTAAATCGATGGCAGCATCTCTCTTTAGACATAGGCAAAATCTTATTCGCACAATATCTGCCTCTTAGTTTCACTCCACTCTCCAAAGCTATGCTGGAAAATAAAATCAAGGGGCAGAACATTTGGAGAACTCATGGCTTTTCTCATGGATCTCCCTCATGTAAACCAGGCAGGGTGGGTCTCACTTAGAATCCTAACACTCTGGGAGAACCACAAGTTTGGACCCAGCCAGGACAACATTGTGACTTGCTGAGATTTTGAACTCAAAAATAAATAAATCACTCAAGGATGTAGCTCAGTGTCAAGGCTCTGGGTTATATCCCCAGTACTACAAAACAGACAAAGAAACAAGGAAAGCCCATTTTTTTAAATGAACTGGAGGGATTGAGGTCGCTATCAGGATATACAGAGCCCCAGGGGTACTTGGGACTTGGATCTCCAGGAGTGCCTCTGATGGGTTGGCTAATAGCTTGGTTAGTGGCTTCTTGCCTGGGCTGCCTGGTATCTGTTTGGATGAAGGGACCTATCATGGTGCACGCATCTTCCCACTCTTATTCATCTCATTAAAAATGACACTTGGAGATGTGAAGCAGAGGCCCACTTACGAAGTATTCATGACACACTCCTTTCGCTTCCACCCTCCCACACCCGCCCACCCTGACATTTCCCGGCCAAACCATGGAGTAATCCTGCTCCTCCCCCTGTGTTTTCCACACATTCTTTCAGGTCAGCGCACAGATGCTTTTACTTCTGTGAATTTGGGAAAATAAATCAGACTCCCACACCTATCTATAAAAGATTATGCAAGGTCATGACAATAACAACTCTTTCTTCCCAAGCTAAAAAGGAATAATTTTGCTTCTTACAATGGACGTTATGTAGTGCTTGTCTAAAAATATTCTTTAGGTAAAAAAAATTAAAGAAAAATAGATTGGGATGTCATTGCCCTTCACAAATCCAAAACAGTCTGCTAAGAAGACCTGAGCCATCATCTCCGAAGACTAGAGGCTTGTTGGGTGTGTGGTAACATTTGGACTGGTAGTTCTTCATCCTGACTGCATTAAAGAATCATCTGGATAAACTAGCAGTATTTTAACTTGTGGCCATTGCTCCTCAGTACTATGCTTGCGTCCTCAGCATAAGTGGTTCCCTCCCACCCCCCCCAACGAGATTTAAATGTAGGATCAGGAACAAGACTCACCAGTCTAGCTATGACACAGAGGTTGGGAAACAACCCCTGAAATTCCAGTAACTCTGGGAGGCTCAGGCAAGAGGATTGCAAGTTCTAGTCCAGGTGGATAAATGATAATGACTTAGCAATACTTAGTTTCTGCAGCTCAGGATCAAGGCCCCGGATTCATTCTTTAGTACAGCGCGCGCGCGCGCACACACACACACACACACACACACACACACACACTCACTATGGAGATTCTCATCAACCAGGCCGATGTTGGCTCTGAGCTCTTTCTTCAGATATTAGATCCTAGACAAGTGTTTAACTTTCTCTCACTTTGGCTTCTTCCTCCACAGAGTGGCTTGACAATACTTAAAAGTTGCCATGGGAACTGAGTAAGAAAACAAATGTAACATTTTTCTTTAAGGCTGCCTGGTACACACTTACTGATTAGTGTATCGTTTTAGATGGATGACTGGGCTTCGTGGGATTTTGTGATGTGTCTCTAACACAATACACCAGTCGGGAGATGGGGGTGTTTTAATGAGTAAAATTTCACTTAGGTCCCCAAACATGAGCATGTCACAAATAGCAATGACAACATATGTGGATATTTATTAGCCACCAGTGGGTGTGGCAGGCTCTGCATAGAATCTTCGGCATGTCTTTCATGTTCAACTTCCTGGGAATGTTGAAACTTGCTTTAACCCACTTTAAAAGCTGAATTTGAGAGATGGAGATCTCTTCTTGAATGCAGAGTGTGAATTCAAACATGAGAATTGTGCAACATCAGTGCACAAGGTTTTGAAGCAAAGCATTCCTTGCTCCCTGAGTAAATGCAGAGACCAGAACCAGGGCTGGCTCTATAGGCTGTCTCGGCTCTTCCTCTTTTCGTCTTCTCTGCTGGGACACACCATGGAGGCTCAGCTCCCAGGCACCCTCCATGGGATGTGTGCTCAGGAACTTCTGCAACCTTGACTCCACCCAGCTTTCCTCTGCAGGGTCCTGGCCCATTGACTCGTTTACACTCAGCGAGACAGCAGGGTCCCCTCACCCTTTGCCCCCGGAAGGACATGGTATGGTGGCAAGAGTCCAACTTGAGCATTCACTGGACTGCATTTCTGGGCTAAGCAAAGGGGCAGCTACCCTGTGTGGTGCTGATTATCATGGGTCACTCAGCAGGTAGTTTGGCAAGGGCTGTTTTGTAGGGACCCAGCCCTAGGTGCTGAGGTTGCTGTTCTGGGGCTCTGAATTTTCATCTGTGAGCATCAGTGATGAAAATGAATCAGAAAAATAGGCCCAAGGGAGGAAGCAAGGTTATTTGGGGGAAAGACCAAGGCAAGGCAAGGTGACCCTAACCTTCTGGAAACCAAGCTGAAGAATTTGTGTTAAGGGTTTAGAACCATGGCTTCTAGACTTCCAAATGATTTCGTGATAAATCATAGTTCTGTCAGTGATTAGCTGTGTGATATTTATTAAGTGCCCACCTCTCAGTCTCAGTTAATTCTTCTAAAGACTCCGTTTAACTCTGAAACTGATCTCATGAGCAGGAGACTGAGTTAGTAAAACTCTGTACGTGGAGCCGACTGCAGTCTAGGTTGTAGTAAACACTGGACAGGCTCAGCCTGGGCTGATTATTTTTATTTTTGTGTCAATCCATTGTCTCTCTGGACCTGAGCCAAGTTTGCTGCAGTGATTTGATCAGAGATGAAGACCTTACTGGGAGGCAGGCACCTCCTCCCTGCAAATCACCCACTTTGGTAGGTGATTTTGGGGTCCTCCCAAGGAAACCCATAGCAGTCTATCTTGTTGTTTGCTTGTTCAATTAGATCCGAAAGAATGGCACTTGCTTATCTTACCACTTATTTATCCCTCTCAGAAAACACGTATCTGAAGTCCAAAGCCTGGCTTGGGTTTCCCACTTTCTTTTCCTAAACTGCTGTGGGTGACATATGACAGGAAGGGCATGGACGAACCCTGGATCCCTGCTGCACCTTAACACAGCCCACATGGGTATCCACCTCTCTGTCTGTGTGTCTGTCTGTCTCTTTCCCTATTCCCACAATTATGCTAAGGTTCCTTAAAACACTCAGGATGCAGTTCCAAGCGGAACTATCATCTTTTTCTTTCTTTCTAGCCTCTAGCACATTAATTTGGTTGAATTGATTCTTTTATACCAACAAGAATATGGTATATGCACTAAGAGAAAGACTGATAGCTTAACACAATCATTTGCATTTCAAAACGCATTTTTTTTCCAGAAATAAACACATGGGATATTGAGAGCACTAAAAGGACTAAAAAGTCCACTGCTTACCTTTATTAATCTTATCTGTGTATGCAATATTAAACTACTTGTTCAATGTTTAAATATTTTTAAAATCACAGTAAATAAACACATTGTTATAATCTTCCTTAAAATGCTATCCCTTGCTTAAGGAGCACTTCCTCTGTCATCCTTGCCACTTTCTGAGTCAGTTCTGGAAGTCTGCTTTTGTGTTTTCATGAGATGTGATGGAAGATACAGCGAAGCTGCTGCCTTGAGCCATCTAGCAGAGAGGCAGGCTGGGGACAGCACAACACTGTGTCCTCTCCTGTGTCATTCATTGGACATGGCACAGTGGACGCCTGGCTCTCCTTCCAATAACCACAAGAGATTGTGAATTGAGTCTGTGCATTGAAGCGACCTGGCCCTGATGGCACAATGTAAAGACACCCTGGAAAGAACACTCCCAGAACTGCTCTGAAAAATGGCAGGAGGAATAGGGCAAGTGTGTTTCCGGCAAAGCGGGGTGAGTATTTTGAAGGAGATTAATTGCAGTGTTTTTCTACTATAAAAATATTTTTAATTTAAGCATTCACTATAAAAATTAAGCGTAACCACAAAAGGCAGACCTCTGAATGGGAAATTACTCTTCTGCACATCATGAAGAAGTCATCCTGGGAAAACAGAAATGGAAAATAAGCATACAACAAAACATAGTCCTATTAATTATTGACCTTGAAGCAATGCTATTTTTATTTATCAATTTAGTAATTTTTTTCTGAAAGCTTATTTGGTAGCGAGAATAAAGAGATAAGTTGCTAGTAAAAATGTATACCATAAATCTTTCTGAAATATAATTTAAATATCAAGTTTCAAGTGATTCAAAATGGTTAGAACCTTAAGTTCCAGTTATTCTACATCAATAATTTTTTGTTGTTGTTGTTGTTGTTGTTATTTTTTTGAGATAGGGTTTTGCTGTGCAATTCATCCTGGCCTTGAACTCACTTTGGCGCCCAGGCTGGCTTCAGATTCACAGCAATCCTTCTTCTGCTTCAGCCTCCCTTGTGCTGGGATTACAGGTGTGTGCCACCATGCCCAGCTCTACCTCCATAAATGTTTTCTAAGAAAGTAACAGGAAATTCGGGCAGTGATATTGCCCACCAAAACGTCGGTATATATCATCTCTTAAAATGGTAAATTGTGGTAGGCACTGCTGCCACTTGCCTGTAATCCTGGTGCTCTCAGAGGCTGAACCAGGACAATTGCAAGTTTGATCCAATCTTGAGCAATTTAGTGATGTGGCAAGATCCTGTCCAGAAATTCAAACATGGGCTGGAATGACACCAAGCTTTAAGGCTCTGAGTTTGAGCCCTAGTAATATGAAATAAGAAAGTACAATAAAATAACAAAAGAAAAGACAGACAAAGAAAATGGTTGACCACAGCTGAATGAAAAAATGAAGAGGTTAAATTATTTTTGTTTCCTCTCCCCTCATCCTCACGTATCATCTCCACCAGCCCACACCGATTGTCGTAGCTCTGGTCCGGTGGTGTTTTTCTGAGGTAAAGAAGCAGCGGGAGGACGACCCCCCACCCACCTGGCTCCCACACTGCCAGCCTGCAGAGGGTCTCTGGAGCACAGTTGGTGGGCATCATGCAGACACTGTGCTCCTCCTCTTTCCACAGTGGGCAAAGGCTCCTTCAGGGCGCCATGTACTTATCAGACATCCAGGTGGCACAGACTCAGCTGGAGATGAGTGTTGGGGACATTGCTGGTCACTGTCTTGTGTCCCTTTTTCTAGTTAGGAGCAGAAATGCTATGCACTCAGAGCCCCTCAGTAGCCCTTTCTCACTCCCAGGCTTGGTAACTCCAGACATCCTTGAGATTCCCAGCAGTCACCTTCCTGGCCCATCAGAACAGGGGCTCTTTAGTCCCTGAACCATTCTAGATCTCTCTACAATAGGCTTTGAGAGCATTGCGGCACCCTACAGACAACTTTAAACCCCAATGAACTTTCCCAGTTTTTTTCTGGAATCTTCTCTTAGGTACCAAACTTAAAAGGGGAAACAGAAGTACCCTTGCTTTGCCTCCAAAGAACCAAGCATTCAGCTTCTTCACAGATCATTTTTCCATACCATGATTCTCTCTTGCATGTTAACCTCCCTTCTCTGACGTGTCTTTGCCTGGGTGCTTAAGTTGCAGTGGAAAACACATGGAGGGAAAACCTTCTCTGCAAGTGGTTTGTCACATGTTCCTGGAATATTAGAGAAGACAGCATCTGCTATCTTTCTAGCTAGGCTCCAGCTGACACTGAAATTGTCTTGCCTCACATTCTATCTCACGTTAATTGAGGAAATACACAGAATGTGCTAAAATCCAGGGTCAGAAGAAACTTTCCCAAAGAAGCAATTTCCAAGATGGAATCTAAAGTCCAGGTGTGACTAAGTGGAATGAAGGGGCCAGAGGATTAACAGTGAGACAAAAGGCCGGCATTAAAGGACTTAATGATGGGAAAACCAAATGGTCTCATCAATTTGGCAAACGATATAGTGTTTTATTAAAAAGTTAAGTTTAGACTTTATGAACATGGAATTTAGTAATCCTACTCCAACACGAAATGATAACATGTGCTCAAAGAGAATCATGGATGCTTTATTCATAACCACTCCAAACTGGAAATAACATAAATACTCTTAAAACGTCAATGGAAAACCCGTGGTCCAGCTGTAGAGCCAGCTGCTTGCTGCTCAGCAATAAACAGGAATGCCTTACTGGGCTGCCGGTGGTGGCTCTCACAGGCACAGTTTAATCCACATACCTGGATTCAGGTAGCCCCCTCCTGTGTGATTCCGTGCATATGGGAAAGAAGGAATCCATTAGGAGAGGAGCCCTGCAGTTGGCTATGAGGGACTCCAGGCACTGGCAGTGGCTGGCTGCAAGGTGTCATGAGGGTGTGTTGGGTATGGGGTGGAAGGTTTTATGGTTGTCACTGCTTGTCACGTGACTCTATCTGCCAAAGCTCGTAAAGTAATCTGCATAAAGGTATGCATATAACACACAGAGTATATAAAAGAAAGATAATGGGAAAATAGTAAAGGAATAGCATAAAACTTGGGAGGTGGTAAAGAAAGAGAAGAAGAAGAAGAAGAAGAAGAAGAAGAAGAAGAAGAAGAAGAAGAAGAAGAAGAAGAAGAAGAAGAAGAAGAAGAAGAAGAAGAAGAAGAAAAAGCAGCAGCAGCAGCAGCAGGGGCCACAGGTCATTCAGGCTTTTGTAAACTATGATGAGTAACTCAGATCTCATTTGCAAGAAAATGGTGAACACAACATGATTTAACTTGGGTAAAGATCATTCAAAGAGATCCCTCAGCTCCTGCAGTGAAAAGAGAAGTCTGGTGGAGATGTTAGGCAGGAATGGAGTCAGTCAGGGAGGAAATATTGTTTGCTTGGATAGAAAAATGTGGTTGCAATTTATTCATTTTTTTAACAAATATGTCTTGAGTGCCTATTCTGATACAGACACTGTGTTGATTTCTTGGAGATAAAAATGACCAGTAGGAAAAAATAATAAGGTCTCAGCTCTTTTGCAGTCCACAGTTTGATAGCACAGACAATCTTCATAGGAGGGAATGCATAATGCTGTTGGTAAATGTGGAGAAAAGGCTAGAGTTGATACTACAGAAGTGGGCGTGCTAAAGAGGTCTGTGTCAGGCATGGCTCCCACCTAAAATCGTTATATGGGGCACCTTCACCCAACAGTTCATCACAGTAGTTCCGGAAAGTAACGTGTAAGTGGAAGGAAAGATACTGCATACTTCTAGGGAGATTTTGCTCTTTGATGTTTTCCTCTTCTCTTCTTACTCAAGAATTCCTTCTTATATGGCATCAGAAACATTTGTGTTAACATGGGAACTATGTAATGGTTTTTCTAAAAATTTAATACACATTAACAGTGATTAATTATTCCATTTAGGGGACTTGGGAGTATTCTGTCATCTCCTCCCACTGCAATGACTTCATCGAACAGTAGTTAACAGGTTCCTCCCATGCTACATTCATCTGGTGGTTTTCTGTGTTCTGTCTGCTATCCCTGCCTGAATAACAGTGTAGCATTGGAGGATGTAGGTATCAGAGTGGCTGTAGCACTGGTTGTGGTTCGTCATTTGTATATACCAATGGTGACCAATCAACATGGACTTTCCCAAACTCTATATTAAGCACGATTCTGTGTCTCCTGTAGTTTTAGCTGGAAAAGCTCTTATCTTCATCAAAGTCTTTCTGTGCAAGAAAAGGGAGATTTCTACCAAATTATTATGGCCTTTCTGATGGAGCCATGTGGGTTGAAGAGGAAAAGGTGAGGGAAGCCTTTCCAGTAGGGCTCCTGAAGCCTTTCCTACTAGGACATGCATACTCAAGCTGGAGAAGTAAGGAGGGGAGAGAGTGCTTTGAGGCACGTAAGAGCCCCCTTGCATAGCTGTTGGCTGGGTAGACCAATCTGAGACAGGGCTCAGTGCCTCAGTGACAAAGTGGGGAGATCCAACCCACTGTGCAGCTTCTCTTGCCAAGAGCCCATTTTCCAGGAGTAGATGCTGTGTCCTTCCTGCCCAGAGGACAGGAGGAGATGGGCTGTGACCATGGCCAGCCACCTCTGTCTCTCTGTCAGCTTGCACACTAAAAGAACAAGCCATGAGGTAATTGGGTCTGGTTTTAGGCACAAATTACTTTATTTTAGTTTTGGGGGAAGTAAAATGAAGCAATTCAAAAAGAAGAAAGAATTCCGGAAAGAAATTCTATTCTTACCAACCCAGCAGGGATGTACATTTCAATTGCTGAGAGGAAACAATATTAGATGTAATACTAGAGGCTCATTGGAAGCGGAAACAGGAGCCCTAATTTGAAGCGGGAGCCATTCATAAAATGACTCACAAACTTGCTTGCAAGAATTAAACCAAGTTTATGAAGAATAATTCTTGTTTGCATTCATTTTATTTCATTTTTTTTCATTTCAAACGAGTAATAAATGAGAGTGTGGCCCATCCCCGAGGTCATACTAGTCCTTTTCTGTTTTTCAGACGTGGTCATTATTAAAGGAGGAGACTGACAAGTGTCACCTTTGAGTAGCCCAGGACTGACAACAGCCAGGAAAAAGCCAGAAGTCCTGGCTGCCAGCCATGCACCAGCTTAATAACAAAGCAGACGATTAATGATATTTCATCATTTAGGTAAACCTGGGCCCAGATTTCTCCCTTCAAGGGCATTAGCCAGCAGTTCAGCCGGTGATGCCAGCCAGGCTGCCTCAAGAGATCTGCATGATGAAAGCAAGCAATTCACAGAAATCCTGTCCTCGCTGCAGGGCTCTTACACACTTCCTGCCGGACATTGCGGCAGGCAGGCGGCACCCTTTACCGAATGAGCTGATGGGATTGTGCCAACGCCCTGCTGGGCTCTGTGTCCTCCTCCCTCACCCCACATTCTTGTGTCTCCACTCTGTCTGGGACAGGGACAGCTTGCCAGCAATGGATGCTACCAAACCTCCCACAACTTGAAACAAAAAAAGCAATGTCTTCTCCTGATTCATTTCTCAAGACTCCTAGCTATGACCACCTTGTGTCATGTTATGGGCCAAGAAGGCTACTTCAGACCACAGAGCTGTGATGCTTTCCACACTTCCTCTCTGAGAAAGGACAGGGTGTCACATCCAGGCGTGGGTCTGCATGAGTCCCTCCCCACCCGCAGATGGCTGCAGCCTTACATTACTGACCAGGGGCATGGAGTTGTGCTCCTTCAAACCTTGGCACTGGACAGCTCATTCCCTGGGATCTAACTGCACTCAATGATTTCCATTGAAAGATGGGTCAGCGTTCCAGTTGTCATGACTTGGGCTGGGGCTTCACCTCTCTTACTGGTTCCATATTCTTGTTTCTTCATCTTTTTCAAAACTTATTTCCAAGGGAAAAATTAGCACACTGCTATACTGCATGACAAACCTGGGAAAATCTTGAAAAGCACTTAGGAGTTATATAGCATAATGGGTTTGTATACTCTAATTGATCTGTGGTAATACCTCATTCAATCATCACCAAGTGACTTAGTCAATACATTCATGTCTTCATTTAATAGATTAGGAAAACTGAGGCATGGAGATGGTAAAAAATATTTTCCGAGTTCACAAAGCTAAAAAGTGAATCATTTTGCATCAAGATTGAGGTCATATAGCCGTAGAGTATATGCTTTTGCATGAAATGGACTTGTTATGTTTCTCAGAGTGTTAGATGAATTCAACTGAAGATTTTGTGCTGCTCAATGGTGTTCGCTAATGGAGGGAACTGGAAAAAGAACTAATGTAACTGAATAGAGGGATGAATGGAGATAGATGGACAGGTAGATCTTAATCACTTAAATATCATCTTTACTGTCTCACTTAAAAAAGAAAAATTCATTCATCAGTCTTTCAAAGTGGAGACAAAGGATATGTTTACTATTATGAAATTAAAAGCATATTAAATATTCAAAGAATACAGAGAGAAAATAAGAACAATGGAGAGACACAGTTGAGGATGTCTGTCGATGTCCGCTCCCGGCCGGCAGGAAGGACACACGACAAAGTCTGGCAGTGGACAACCTTTTCTTTTATTTTTCTTCTCCGTACAGCCTGCCCTGGGATCGCTCCCAGCCGAAGCCTCCTCTGGTCCGCTCCCCGCGGCTCCTTCCGGGCTTCACTCCGAAGCCTCTACCGGTCCGCTCTCCGCGGCTCCTTCTGGGCTTCTACTTCCGGGCTTCTTCTTCCCCCCCAGGGGTGGCACCAGTATATATACGGATACAGTGTCCAATCATGTTAAAGTAAGCAAGGCAAGCTGATTGGCTAACATCATCAGTTGCCAGGCAGACTATATTGTTGAGCGGGTTGCTTACGCGGTAAGCAGGAAACTAACGTGCTCGATGGGAGGGGTAATCTACCTCAGGCTTTACTCTTTACTACAGGCCTCACGTCCGCCAAGTGAGGCGACCGGGCTCGGGGCTGCGGCTCCCAACAGATGTCCTAATAATAATGTAGAACTTCCAGTGTTTTTCTTTCTCTCCTACCTTCTAAAAGCTAAATATTCAGGCAATAGCTACCAAATTAACTCGATTATCAACTTCAGTATTTATATATTTACTGATTGTGTATTTTTCCTTTGTCCTTAATGTACCAACAATATGTGCTGTTTTGGAGTTTTCTCCAGTCAATGATTTGCTCTCTTTGTCTGTCAGAGGTAATAAAAGTGAATAGCATACAACAGCAGTGGTGAATCCACGGCATGGTAGTATTGGGTGTGGCCCTTAGTGATAATTGACTGGGTTTTGGATTACTGCTTAGGCACTCATCTCTAAAAGTTTTTGTCATCACTGGCTTATATGCTTTGTGTAATTAATTTATTAATTAAATTAGTAGAGTATGTAAACTCTAAACATAGATTTCCCTGGAGTATAGAGCAATTATTATTATTAGTTTTATCTAATTTTCAATAAGGGTGTTTTTTAAAGAGTAGGGTGCCATTGGCATGCTGTTATTTTTGCTTCCATGACTTATATGTGCTGTCTTCTTTTGTTCCATCTTCTTCATTGAATTTTTAAAGCACTTGGGCTGTGAGCTAGTTTGTGTTACCACCTTCCAAATATCACTTTCCCCTGACTCATTTCACAGTTCAGGTATTGTCAAAGGTCTGACTTTTCTTTTAGGCTCTCCATTGTGATCCAGCATCTCATCCAGTTCAATCCGATTTAGTTCAGTTCAGTCCAGTTAAAAGCAAAACAAATCGCGTGGTGTCTAGAGTATGACAAAGAGATGATTAAGGCAAGATCCTGCCACACGTTCCTCACAGCCTTCTCTTGTTCTACTTGGGCACGCTATGGATAATCTCCCTATATAATGGGAATTTTTCTCGGTCTTTACCATGACACCTGCTTCTCCCAACAGGCCCAAGCAAGTTAGAAATCTGAACTCTGAAGACAGCTGGCCCTAAAGGAGCAAGAAATAGCTGTCTGAAAATGCGTTCATTATGTGTGAACAAGGGATTCTTCACAAGAATGGTTAATTTGCAATGGCACAGCGAGTTTAAAAAAGCTCTGTGCATCAAGGGTATGTTTCAAGGCAATAATAAATCTGACATGATTGCTCTTTAAGAGCGGAGGGTTTTCCTCTGTCCTTGCTTTCCTTCTCCTGAGGTCTGTCTACAGCTAATTCAAAAGCCTCCATCAGGACCATTTTCTTCTGTTCTCTAAACTCCCATCCTTTACTTAATGATGGTATCACTCCTACTTCCTTTAGGAGCCTAAACACTTGCCTCTGTTTGCATTAGAATAATAACAACTTGAATACCACAGCCGTGAGAGAGAATGGGGTCACTGAAAGCCTGAGTGTGCTCTGTCCAGATGCCATTGTTACCCAGTGAAGTAACGCATTTGCTTGAGTCTAGCATTTCTGCAGGACGCTGGCCATAAAAGGTAAAGAGCAGACCTCCCAAAACGCCACTGCTTTTGGGCTGAAACACCCTTAGGCTCTAGGTGGCTTTCACAATGAAAAGAGACAGATGAGATGCAGAAGGAGACCAAGGTGGTAGAAACAAACCTCAACAATTTACATAGTACTGAGCTGTATCTTTTTTCCTGGGCTGTGTTGAGATGTGGTGTAGACTTGCTAATTGGTCGTGTCTGTGATGTTCACAAACTATGTCGAATTTCTTAAACTCCTCATGTGCTATTTCCAGCACAGGAACGAGCTCCCTGTCTGGGTAAAGCGAGATCTGCAATTTTAGTTTATCTCCAAAGAACCAAGGGTGCACCTCCTGCTTTGTAAAATTGGATGCATGTTTTCTGTTTTATTAATTTATTCTTTATCCATGCTATTTCCTTGCTTTAATTTCTTGGAGTTTAATTTATCATTATTTTGGTAAGTTCTTGAGATAGTTTCCTCTATGCTTAATTTTCAGTTATTCTGTATTGGTAAATGCAAAAAGGCTATATGTTTTCCTCTAAGCAAAGCCATAGCTGATCAATGACTAAGAGAAAGTAAACTAATACAGGTGAGAAGCAAAGGAGCAGAGTGTAGGTGTGAACCTTCTGCTGCAGCTAACAGCTGTCCTCCATTGGCTTTTGGAGTCGGGAAGAATCAGTGACTGTCCCCAGCACCTTCTGCTCCATCCTGACTCATATCCTTTCTCCTCAATTGTAGGACAAAAGCTCACTGTTAAACTCTCATTTCCTGTCATTTTGTGCCCCTTATTTTCTGACTTGGGTGGAAAGAGGACACCGCCGTTCCCTCTGTAAGAGCTGTGCTGCATTTTATATTTCTGTGAAAACCTTCCCTTTGAGTTCTTTAAATTCAGACACCAGTCGTCCCTGCTCATTTCGATGGAAGCTTCTCTTCTTTCTAAATCAAAAGGATCCCCAGCACTCTGTTTTCTGATCAGCCAAATGTAACCATTGCTCCAAAGAGAAACAGATCACAATGGTGTCACTATGTTTGTCCTGGACACACACTTCAGAGTATACTTAGAACATACAAATACCAAAAAGACAACCATAATTCCAATCCTTGTCCATGTGATGGGGGGAAAAAATGTCACCTGATGAATATGACCCAACACTTAAACTCATCCGTATACTTGTGCAAAACAAAAGAAAGCAAAAGTATACAGAGTAGCGTTGTTTTGTTTTGTTTTTGTCTTCTTGGTCTCTGGAACACCCAGAGCCTCAAATGAATCCTGTTCCACTCAACACTTCACTTTTCTATTAACAGAGCCAGATTTCATTCAAATAATGGGACAGAATCATTGCTATACTGAAAGTTAGGTAGGCACTCAAAAACTGTAGAAATTAAAAATGTAAGAGGATATTTTTGGTATATATTTGTGATACAGAATGACTACAACCATCTTGGATTTTAATCACTTTTACTTCCCTTTCCCTTGCCATTCCATGCTCCTCTTCCTGGATCCTCACTGTTTTCTATCTTCACTTTTTTAGTTTTTCTCTTTAACTCACTTATATTTTGAATTTCTCTTCTGGGGATCTTTGTGTAAGAGAAAAATGTAGAAGTTTTTTCCTGGAAAATATTTTCTTGCTCTAAAAATTCACAGTTGCTTCTTCCTTAAAGCGCCAAACCTGGCTCCCTCCTGTTGCCTCCATTTTTAACATCTCTTCTACCTTCCTCCCCCTTCCTGGAGCTGGGGCAGCCATCTTAGGGCTGTGGAGAAATAATTAAAGGATGAAAAGCAGCCCACAAGGGCAGAGAAAATGTATAAATGAGCCTTGATGAAACTGGTGATAGCTGAGTCAATGTCAACAGCCGCCCACCTCCAGATTTCTTGTTCTTTGAGATCAATAAACCCCCAGTTGTCTAAGCCATCATTAATAGGACATTCCATTACCTGTGACTGCAGTGCATTCCAATACATAAACAACTTTTCCTTTCTAACTAACTGGAACTTTCCTTATTTCTCTAGCCTCAAAGTCTCAGAAACTACTCTCTGACCAAAATGGAAAACTCTTCTGCTCACCCAACATGAATGGTTCATGGAGACTTAATGAGTCTCATTAGCTGAGGAGAGGAGGCATTTATTCTGTAAATGTTGCCCTCAAAATCTTCAGGAAAAATAAATGTGATAAGACAGAAAAAGTTGAACCAGTGAGAAAGATGCTTTGAGACCAAAGTAAACCCCTTATCTCCCAAAATATACCTTTATTAACTTACAGCTTGGAACTCAGTGTGATAAGAGAAGAAATTGAGTGACTTTAAAAAGTGAATCACTTTATATTCCATAGGTAAGTACACATATCAAAACATGGCCTGAAACTAATGAAAACATAGCCCGGAGAGTTTTTAGAACATAGATTTATTTCCTTTCAGTATTAGAGACAAAAGGCAATGTTTGCTCTTCAAAACAAGTAGAGACTGAAGATGGAATCTCTAACCTTTTGTATAAAACAGGAAAACATAAGCCATCAGGCCTTAAAAATTTTCTAGAACTACCCCAAACTCAGTGTTTTCAACTCAGTCTCTTTCATGGAAATGCATCCTTCCTTCTCCCCATGTTATCAGGTGGGTCTCTCTCCTCCAGGTAACTCTTTCACCCAGCCCGGACTTCAGTGTGTCATCAAACCCAGCTAACCTTTCCTCTTAAATAATTTTGAATTCATTACCTTTTTTTAAATTCTGATTGCTCTACTTCAGGTCATTTTCTTTCAGTTTTCTGACTATTTTCCAAAGATTCTTGGCTCCCACTATCTTTATACTCACAGTGATCTCTAAACTTCAAACCCAATATTGTCATTCATGAGAAAGCCTGGCCCAGTTCCCCAAATGTCCCTTACAACCTTGCCACCACTCCTTCTCTGGAACGAATTTCTGCAGCTTCACTGTTAGACATGTCCCCAGCCACCTCCAATGCCACATTATTGCCTGCTTTCTGTGATTTTAATGTGTTCCAAGAACATACTTTTCAACCTCTTTACCCATTTCATCTCAGAAGATGATGCAATGTCCCAAATAGTAGGAAACATTTCTTTGGAGAATTCCCACCTTTACTCCCAGTAGGCTTAGAGGCCTCTACAGTTCCTATATGATAATATGACCATATCTCTCCTTCCTGCTGAGTTCTCTAACCTGTGCAACTAGGGAGACTTTAGCAAATTCTGATCCTCAGTATTACAGATAAGCTGCTAGAGTCTACTTTGGAACAAATCTCAGACTTTTAGAGAGACCTTTTTTTCACTGCCTTGTTTGCCTCTCTACATAGAATGAATATACTTTGCAACATGACACAATGATTTTACAGAGTTCTCAACTCATTGTACTGAGTGTGACTTAAGAGTCGGAACTCTTGGCCTGTGCCTGCCTTTGCGAATGCTAAGAGGTGCTGCAGACAAGCATCCCTTCCACCTCTAGGTCCCCTGTGGCTTTGGAGTCACCTTCTTCTCTGTCCTGATGCATTTCTCCATGACATGTAATTTCTTGCACCTTTGCAGAAATTGTTCAGATTATCTTTTATGCCGTTTAACACTCTGTTATGTTGAAACTACCATGTATTAATTCCTTTTTGAATATTCTCATTGTGGTTTCTGTGGAATGTGAGAGGAAATGCAGTGATACTTCTAGGGTTTTCATATTTTCTTTGGATACATCAATACTTTTAGCATATGGTAGCAGTACTGTTTACCACTCTGTCAGTTAGAAAGACTGTAAGCTGAAAGTATACAAAAACATTAATTAATCCAACACTGGATTAATAGAATTCTATCATAATAGAAAGTTTGACAAAAAACATATCTATATTTTTCTCTATGTCATAGAAGTCCTACCATATGTAGACTTGCAAGATGGCCTTAGTCTTCCAATCATTCTGTGCTGGAAGAGAAAGAAAAACAGAGAAAAGGTCATAGCAGCCATAGCTTTGCTCACATTTCATTAAAAAAAAAAAAAAAAGATTGCTTTCTAGAAGCTTCCTCAAAAACTTAACTTTTACCTACATGATCACAGCTACAGCAACCTAAGGGATACTGCAAATGAAGTGTTGGATTTTCCACCTTCTGAGAGTAGAAGGAAAAAGAGAAAGTCATGAGAAATTAACATTTAGTGCACCAGCTTTTGAATCTAATACAGCTGGTGACTGTGTCTTAGAGCTGACAATTAGTTACAATAAAATTAAACAGGGTAGCACCTTTCTGACTAGCTCAGCTGGGAATGGGCCTCCTTGGTCTGGAGACAGGAGAAGCCCAGCGGAGAAAGCCAAGTGACAACACTGGGCCTGGAAGAGCCAGATGAGGAAAGGAAGTGTGGCCCTGGCGTCCCGGGCTTTGAAAAACCCCACTGCCTCAACGTATTTGATTGACAGAGGTAATGTAGGGTTGACATTGTGCATCTTTAATTATTGCTAAATTTATTTGTTTGTATTGTCTATAGTCTTAAATATCATTTCACTTAAGAAATTTCTTTAAAGGTGTTGAAATTTAGAAGTCCAGACTTCCAGTGAGAAAGCTCAGGGAATAGACCCATTTAGCTAACTTTAGCATGGACTTCTGCAGTCTGACCAATAGGAGAAAAGCTGAACCATTTTGGCCTTGACAGGTGCTCTGCAGTTCCCCAGGGTTCTGCTGAGACTGAGGAAACTTTCCGCGGAGCTTTCCTAAAGATGACTGCAGAGAGGAGCACATGGATTCTCATGGTTCCCTTTGAATGTGTGAAGTTTTGTTACCATGACGACTGGACTGGGCTAGAACAGGCTGCCAGTATAGCCCTCACACCACATGTTCGTGTCCAGGGCTCTGGTCTGCACATTTCTAGAAACTTCCATCCATTGTTCAGCTTACCTAAAAACATTAGGTCAGCAGTCCCACTCTCAGCAGGAGCCTCCCTCCTAGTTCAGATCTCCACAACTTCCAGTTAATCCAGATTCTATCTTCCTTCCCAATGTCCGCATTCCAGATTTATCCCTTCACACCGAAGTGTCATTGGCTCACAGCTGCACACCATGACCTCTCATTGGAAGTTGGCTGAGCCATTAGCAATGAACAGTTTAGTCTTCCAGGTATTAATTTCAGTTTCTAAAGGAATGAGTCTATTGCAAATTTTAGGTTGATCTTTCTATTACATGAAAGGAAATAAATATTCATTTCAATGCGTATAAGGAAAAGTCAAAACAACAACAAAGCCAAATGAGAAGCATCTTGGAATTTCAAATACAGCCACGAGTCAGGTTATAGTTCCTGACACTTCCTGTTGGTTTGTTCGTAGATTTTGAACTGCATTTCAGTCATTAGTAAGGTGCTAACTAAAGTGGGCTTCATATTACTATTTTTTAAATTTTTATTTTATTTTTGAATTAATCCCTGTTTGCCCTAAATGATAACTACATTCATCATGGAACTTGAATGCTTGTACAGAACACATTTTAATCCTTTTTTTAAAACTTCATCTCTCCTTCTTTCTGCATTCCTCCATCTTTTGGCTCCTGCCCTTTGACTCTTGGTTTGTTTGTTTTGCAGCAATGGGAACTGAACCCAGGGCTTTTAGACTAAGATACATCTGTAGCCCTTTTTTAAAATTCGTTATTTTTGAGATACAGATCTTGCTAAGTCACTAATATGCCCCGACTGGACTCCAGATTTCCACTCTCCTGCCTCAGCCTCCCAGAGCGCTGTTCACACCAACTGCTAAATAAGCTCACATAATTCATCTGGACTTTCTGGCGTTCAATAGGAAGTGTGAGGTTTAGCAGAGAGCTGACTATTAACAATTGCAAAATGAGGTATGTTTGCAGATTGTAAATACTGGAATGACATACTTTTATTGAAAAGAAGCATATAAAGAAAATGTAGAAAAATATTCATATTCCTTTTTAAAATTTTTTTTCTTTTAAAGAGATTAAGACAAAAGAGGACATAACAAAGCAGATCAGATCAGAACAATGCAAGCAACACATAATTAACAGTAACTACCATAGTGTCTCTTTCTTTGAAATAGTTGAACATAGCTTCATATACGATAGTATCAAGCAAAACAAAACAGTACAAAACCATTCAAGAAAATGAAAGCATTACAGGGATTTCAGAACCAAATAGCAGAGAATGAACAATGGCTACTATATTATCTCATTTTCCATAGAAAATTTGTTTATATTATCACACATAATAATATCTAACAAGATATAACAGGATAAAACCAAAGGCATCAGAAAAACAAAAGCATAGTAGGACTTCAGAGTAAGATGATACTAAATCAGTTCTGGTTATTCTAAAGCCTTCTTTTCTTTAAAATAAAATAGCTGTTTATACTATCACAGATAATAAAATCACACAAATTAGGAAAAAACCATTCCAACTAATGAATGCAGACATTGTAAGGCTTCAGAGCAATGTAATGGAGAATCATAATTACTATAAACTCTTACGTACTTTTACCATTTCTTACACTACGGACATTATTCAGTATTTATACATGTGAGTTTGATTTATTTTGCTAATGAGTATGGTCTCAAGTTGTGTCCATTTATTTATAAATATCTCAATGTGATCCTTCTTTGTAGCTGAGTAGTACTCCATATTATAAAAATACCACAGCTTTTTTATCCATTCCTCAGTTGAGGGCACTTTGGTTGTTTCCAAGTTCTGGCTATTACAAATTGTGCTGCTATAAACATGGGTACACAAATATCACTGTGGTATGATGTTTTCAGTTCTTCTGGGAATATGCCCAGAAGTGGAATAGCTGGGTTGAATGGGACTTCTAATTCCAGCTTTTTGAGTATCTCCAGACTGACTTCCACAGTGCTTGCACCAGTCTACACTTCCACCAACAGTGCAGGAGAGTTCCTTTTTCCCCACAGCCTCTCCAGCATTTGTTGTTGTTGGTTTTCTTGATCCTGGCCATTCTTTCAGAAGTGAGATGGAATCTCAATGTGTTTTTAATTTGCATTTCTCTAATGACCAATGATGATGAACATTTTTTCATGTATTTATTTGCCATTTGTATTTCTTCATCTGAGAACTGTATATTCACCTCAATGCCCATTTTTTGATTGGCTCCTTGAATTTTGGGGGTCTGATTTTTTAAATTTTTTGTGTGTTTTAGATAGAAGTCCTTTGTCTGAAGGACAATTCAGTAAGATTTTTTCCCAGTTCATGGGTTTTCTTTTTACTATGCTGTAGACTTCTTTTGATGCAGAAACTTTTTAATAAGATGTGATCCCAGTTATTGATTCTGGAAAGTATTTCCTGTGTGGCTTGATTCCTGTTCATGAATTCTCTACCTACTCCTATGTCTTCAAGGTTTTTACCCAATTTATCTTCCAATAGATTTAGTGTTTCTGTTTTAATATTCATATCTTTGATCCATTTAGATTTTAATTTAGTACATGGTGATAGGCATGAGTCTAGTTTAAGTTTTTGGCATATGAGCCAGCACCATTTATTAACACCATTTATTTCCAACATCATTTATTAAAGAGACTGTCATCCTTCCAGTGAACTTGTTTGGCTCCTTTATCAGAGATAAGGTGGTTGAGTGTGTTTGCAGTTGTGGTTGTATCTTCTAATGTATTCCATTGATCTTCGACTCTATTTTGATTCCAGTACCATGTTGATTTTACTATGGTTGCTTTGTAGCATAACTTCAAGTCAGGGATTTTGATGCCTCCTGCCTTGCCTTTGCTGCTTAGAACTGTCTTTGCTATTCTAGGTCTTTTCTGGTTCCAGATGAATTTTAGGAGTGATTTCTCTAGCTTTGTAAGGTACGTTGATGGTATTTTTATTGGAATTGCATTGTATCTGTAACACAGTTTTGGGAGAATGGCCATTTTCACGATATTTATTCTTCCTATCCATGATCAAGGGATGTCTTTCAATTTCCTGAGATCCTCTTCAATTTATTTTTTCAGGGTATTATAATTTTCCCTGTATAGATCTTTTACTACTTTTGTGAGATTAATTCCTAAGTATTTCATTTTTTGGATGTTATTGTGAAGGGTGTGGTCTCTTTTATTTCTTTTTCAGTGATTTTGTTGTTAGTGTATAAGAATGCTATTGATTTTTGATGAACACAGATGCAAAAATCCTCAATAAAATATTGGCAAACAGGATGCAGAAAATCACCACGAAGATTATACACCATGGCCAAGTGGGATTCATTCCAGGCATGCAGGGATGGTTCAGCATACGTAAGTCAATAAATGTAATCCACCATATTAATAAAACCAAAAGTAAGAATCACATGATCATCTCTATAGATGCAGAAAAAGGTTTTGATAAGGTCCAACACTCATTCATGATAAGAACCTTACAGAAAATTGGAATAGATGGTCTTTACCTCGATATAATAAAGACCATCTATGACAAACCTACAGCCAGCATCATATTAAATGGCAAAAAACTGATGGCCTTTACCTTAAAAGCAGGCACAAGACAAAGATGTCCCTTATCACCGCTTCTTTTAACATAGTACTGGAAATACTACCCAGAGCAATAAGACAAGAGAGAGAAATAAAAGGGGTCAAGATAGGAAAGGATAGAAGACATAGAAGACCCTCAAAACTCCATTGAAAGACTCCTAGATATAATAAATAAATTGAGCACTGTAGCTGGATACAAAATCAATACTCAAAAATATTCATATTTCTGTTTTTCAGGATTTAAAATACATGCTTAGCTCAGTAGCACACACCTCTATGAAGGGACTGAGGCAGGAGGGTTGCCATGAGTTCAAGGCCACACCGGGCAACACAGTTTTCAGGACCAGCCTGAACCACATTGCAAAAAGAGACAGGGAGACTTTAAAATAAAAATACAAGTCAAGGGTCCATGAGCTTTATTCTCAGAGTGATGTAATCGTTCTTTACTTCAGAGGTAGTGTCTGGGCCATGAATGGTAGTTACCCCGTTTCTAAGCTAACGGTATCTTTAATGTGTCAGTTCTAAAATTAAAAGGCAATATAATTAGCATTGCTTCACCCACCCAAGTGTTTGCATTTTGGAGTCAAATTAATGTTGATGTAAAACTTGATCTTATTAGATAACTTCTGACAACTCAGATAAATTTATCTCATTTTTCTTAGCTTACATTTTTCAGTTGCATCTGATACACTCACACCCACCCCAGTAGGCACACACATACACACACACACACACACACACACATACACACACAAACACATACAAGCATATACACAAACACGGATGCACACACACATATACATGCACACACGTACACACATTCATACTCATACACGCACTCGAATGTTATAATTATCTCATAGCTTCTTAATATTAGAGAAAATGAGAAAACTATAAAAATGCTTATGCCAGTGGCTGAATAACGTGACTGAGTTTGTGTTAATCTATACCACACACATACACACACACACATTCTGTAAATTTTTGATTATTTTCATTGATGTAATGACTAACCAATCAAGAGAAAACTTCACTCAGTTGTGTAGACAGCATGATTTCATAATGTTTAGAAATATACACCTGGGTTATAGACAATAGTTTTTTTTGGTTTGTTGTTTTGATTAGATATGACTTCTAGGTTTTCTCTGGTATCACTACTTTTTAGCTCTAGAGTAAAATATTATGTTACTGGTCAACCACACATTGCATTGAAATGATTGGTGGAGTTAAATAATCACTATTTCTTTCTTTCTTTCTTTCTTTCTTTCTTTCTTTCTTTCTTTCTTTCTTTGTCTTTTTCTTTTTTATCGGTACCGGGAATCAAACTCACGACCGCCTGCTTGCAAGGCAGGTGCTTATGCTGCGGAGCTAAATCCCCAGCCCCAATAATCACTATTTCAAAGTAGCTTATCTAATTTTTTTTTAAAACTTTAGGCATGCAGCATAAATTCTGGAAATCTCATGGTTATCTCCTGTTTTGATCTACAGAGACCCCTGTTCTCAGCTACTGAGACCATAAATAGTCCCTCTTTATCACCATGTTTATATTTCAAATCCCATGTATCAAATAGCAAGTATCAATGATTGTGACGTTTATAGCTAGCTCAGCCTCCATCAACTGAAAGAATCCAGTAATAAGAAGTGACTACAAACCACACTCTTTGGGGTTACATTATTAGGAGGCTTTTATTCTTCTAAATTCAGGCATTCCTGTAGGCAGTCAGATCTTACTGCCATTGAAGTTAGAATAAATGGAGTGCTATTTTTTTTAACTAAGAAAGTACTAAATTATGCATACTTGAGTATTTTTCTTTTCCCACATTCTTTCCTATTAGAACTCCCTCTTATTCCTTTCAAAAATAATGATATCAGTAATCCGATGAAACCAGAGTGTTAGTTCCTGTTGTGAACACATGCTGTTCTTAGACATCTTCTATCCCATACAGCAGTGGTGAGCTACAGAGGTTATGGTAGATAGAATCCAAGTCATCCAGCAGGAAATAAACCTCACCTTCCAACTCTTCGATCCACACTTCTTTCCTATATGCTCATTTTCTGCCTTAGCAGATGTCAGAGGAGTTGATTTCCGCGTCTGCCCTGGCTTAGCTCCAGTGCCTTGAGACGTCAAAGCTGGCAGCTGCAACCTTGACTTGTATTCAGTCTCAGACAAGTGGTGCCACTAAGGAGAGAAGCAGTGGTTCTCAGCTCCGGCTGGACACTGCTACCACCTAGGAGCTGTAAAGCTGGATTCCATTCCTGGGATGCTCATTCAAGGGCCTGATTCAGTTATTCTGGGATGGCACCTGGCCATCATTGCTTGTTAAAGCCAGCCAGATACCATTTGGTGCAGGTAGTGTGGGGAATCAGTGCCTTGGAGGCTCTTCAGGAAATCAGAGCGATTCAAACAGCCACCACCCAGTTCTGCCCCAGTTTCATTGGCAAAAGAAACCACCACACCAGTTAAAGGGTTCACAGAAATAGGTAGTATTTTTTCATAAAATTCTTCTACATATTTTGCTATTTGATTCTCTTGTGTTTTTAGAAGACATCAGTCATTTCTCCATGGCTAACAATTAATTGCATCCACCAACACAGACCTAAAAAGAGGCACTAAAAAAGCATGAAAATGTAAAATGGTAACATGGGTGGTTTTGTGGAAAGAAAAGGCATAGCAGGTAAAACTAGGAAATCAGAAGTAATTCATTTAGTAAGCACACTTGGGTAATATAAAACGTTACTGGAGAAATTGGGATGCAAGCTAATACTGGAAATATTCCTTCTTTGTAATTTTGTTCTAAATCTAAAACTTCTAAAATTAAATCTACTTAAAGTGATAAACTATGATAAATGTTTGACTGTTAAAGATACAAAATACTACATCTAAATTAAAATAAAGTGTACAGCTAGCAATTTTCCTTACTATTCATAAAGTTACTATTTCTCTTTACCTATAATTCTACATTTATTACTACAAATTTTACTTACAGATAAATAGGTAAGTTTTATCTATTTCTAAGCTATATTGCAAATGTTAACATTATTACAGTATCTATATACTACATACCAGTTTTACCATTTTGCAGTAATTTGAAAAGCTGTGTAATAAAAGATATTTAAAGAATAAAACCTTAAAATGGAAACAAAACATCAACACTGAACAGAGAAAAATACCTAATATTTAGAAGACAAGGAAAGCAACCGTCCCTATTAGTGGTGGAAAAGAGACCAGTTCACTTAGGAGTGATACTAACATTACCTTAAAACTCCGTTTGACTACTTGGTTATTTGTAACTCATATTAGTACATTGAGCACTTTTTAAATGCATTGGTTGTCACTGTTTTCAAAGTTGTAAAATGGAACAGATGGAAAATATTAAATAGTGTGGGTGGCTTACTTGGCTTGGCATTGCAGATTGAATCGTAGAATGTGAAAAGATTTGATTGAATTTAATTTTACCCATTCTCCCCACACCCCCAGCAATCTGCTCCCCTGCCCAGGAGGAGGTAGACTGGCTGCCCGGGGCTTGGGCTCCTGTGGATGTATTTGTCAACATCATTTCTTTCACTTTCGCATTCTGCAAACTCTTACAACAGAATTAAAAGTGAAGTGTGTGGGAAGCTGCACTACCTTCCTATTAAAATACTGAACCGCTATCACATTTTTGCCTTATGGAAAAGAACAGATCAAAGAGGAGAATCCCATCTCATTAAAAATGGAGAACTGGGGTACAGCCTACATAGGAAACCGTCCTGGGCAAAGAGGTGCTTTCTCTCTGTCACCCCGTGGACACCTCAGGACATCCTTGCTCTGACATCTCTCGGGGAATCCTGCAATGTGGGGTCAGCAGGGTGCTCATGGGAAAGCTAAATTTCTCAGGAACAGATCAAAGAAGACTAGGCTCTACGTGGCAAAATTTGCACTAACCCTGTCTCCCAAGAGCTGTGCCTGTTTGGGTAATGTGCTTAATTCCTCTAGATGTGTGCTTTTTGTGATAGTTAAGCTGGAGTCTTTTGATTACATTCTGATCAGTTTTAAGTATAGCATCCCTGTCCTGGGGAGCAAGGTCAAAGCAAAGCAGTGCACACAAAAGACAAAACCCATGAAGCCACATCACAGGGTACCCAGCTCAGCCCTGGGGAACAGATCCTTCACTGTGGCTGTGTTGCCACTTCTCCCACAGGCTGGGTTTGGCGCTCACTGGGTTTGGCGGCGAAATAATCTTAGGTGCTCTCTGCATTTGGTCAATCCCAGTTCAAACTTCAGTGATTCCTCAGAGTCATTTAGAGTTCTTCACGTGGTATTTCTCACTGCCTTTGTTCCTCTGAAACATGTTCTTAGCCTTATTGCATTTTTAACTTTTATTTTTATTAGCACATGTCTGAAGTACCTATTGATTACTTTCTTCCAGTGCATAACACACTTCAACCTTTTTAAACTTCCTTCCTGTCCAGTTCCCATTCTTTCATCTCTTTGTCCTCCTCCCAATTGCAAAAGGTATATCTCTTTATTTCCTATTATCTAACTTTTATATTGCTCTTTGTTTATATTTTGGGTTTCTAATATAAGTGAAGCCATGTGATATTTAAGCTTGTGTATCTGATTCATGCAAACTCAAATTTATAGCAGTACAATATATGAGCTATGGAAGCAGCTTATATGATCATTAACAGATGAATGGATAGAGGGGGGAAATGTAGTATCCACAAGCACTGGAGTTCTCCTCAGCCATAAAGAAAAACTTGAGGCATTTGTAGGGAGCTGGACATACCTTGAGAACACAACTGTAAGTGAAATAAATTACACACATATGCTAGGTTTATGCCTTAAGCTTTGTACCTTTCCTTCACCAGAGAACCTACAATGCTTTGGACTTTTGACCCCGCCTAATTCTTGTCACTTTCCCTGCAATACCATGCTGTACCATCTTTGAAAACTCCAACCCATTTGCAAGGGTTATTTCAAATCCGGTCTCCCCCTTAGGTGTTCTTAGCAGCAGGTAATCTCTCCTGTACCCAGTATCAGGATGCTAAAAACCAGAACACACAATCCTCGGTATTGCTGAATTGTGCTGTGACTAAGTGGATTCATTTTTATTTTCTTTCTCTAGTAATAATCATTGTAACTGTGTTTAACATTTGTTGAGCCTTCCCCACAGAATAAACATTTTCCTAAACACTTATGCATTTAACTTTCACAGTAACCTCACAATCTAGTTACCAAGCTATGTGATACATATCAGTTAATTTATCAGTCTGCATGTCAGTTTCCTTACTTAAAATGTAACAGTTCCCAGCATGTGGAATGTTGTTAGGATCAAAGGAGTCAATGGGCAGCGCACGTTTGAAAGTAAAGTAGTACATTGTAAACACTCTACCAATCTTAGCCATTATTATTACTTCGTATTTTTGCAGGAGAAGCCAAGATTTAAAGGCACCAGTCTCTTTTGAGTTATTCAATTATTGGCTGCAGAGCAAGAATTTGAGCCTGACAGAGTGGTTACAGTGAAGCATGGCTTCTTTGGCTACTGTGCAATTGAGCTGTTGGATTCTATCTGCTCTGAGGACAGAGCTGTCCTTGTTATTTAACAGCAGGCCACACGTAGCAAAATCTTTGAAGGACTGATTGCCATATAGAAGCTGACCCATACTGAAAAACTTGTCCGTTTTCTTTGTTCGGGTCATTGAAATGACAGTATCATCTTCAGAGTCCACGTTGTCTAAGAGATACCAAAAATATCAGGGTGGAAAAGGTAAGGTTCAAAAACAATAGTTAAATTTACTAAGATACTGGTATAGATGATTATCTTTCTTTGATATAATATAGATCACCATTGTCTATTTTATTAAGGAAATAGCACTCGCATATTCAGTGAAAAATAGGTTTTAAAATATGTAGGCTATAATGTATGAATAAGTGACATAAGTAAGTAAGCTACCTTTGTAACACCTATAGCCAATTCAGTATATTTTGTATAAAATACACAAAGAATGTGTATTGTTTGTCTAGGTCAGCCTAATACTTGGCTTTAGTGATGTACTGCTAAGCAACTTTGCATAACACAGCTAATTAAAATCAGATGAAACTTCTTAAATGTTTGAATGGAGAAAGTCTCAGGAAATTAAATGAACTTCCTGCAGAATGCAGAGTTTCAGTTCACATTTTATCAGGTATTTCTTTTCAAAATTTCCTGCCAAAACTATTGTATTATGGTGCAATTATTCAGAGGTGCTATTTTACACTTGTATTATTATTTCAGAAGACCGCTTCCGATGTCTCATAAGGCTTCCACGGTAACTCCCACACCCCAGAGCTGCTTCAAAGGTCATTGCTTCATCCCTTTCTGGCCGACATAATTGCCCCTGCCAGGTGAACTGCAAAACAAGTCCCCGGCGCCCGCAGTGAGTCAGTCGCTGTCATCTGAGCCGCTTTCCTGTTTATGCTCATCTTGGCATTATGGGCTGGGAAGGCTCTGGGGCCATTTGTACCTTGGCTTTTTGATAGCCAGAATTTTCCATACATTGGTTCTCAATTCCCAGTTTCCCATAGCAGGAAGTTGAAACAGACTTGATACCAAAGAGGAGAGTTTTAAGATGAGCTCAAACAAAGGAGAGGCAGAGAGAGAGAGAGAGAGAGAGACCCCTAATGTTTTGCAGACATTTCAATTTGAAGAGGGAAATGTGTCATGTCCCTGAAATGCTTTAAAAAGGCGTGCAGCTGCCTGATAGAGTCTGCCATCCCATTTGCCTGTCATGTTACCTTTCTCCTGTCTCACAGGGGCTCTTTCAGTCCAACTCACAGCCTTCCCTTAATGCTAGCTGCAAAACTCATAGAAGAATCGGAGTCTTTCTCTGAATAAATAGACACACTTGTGTTTCTCTAGCTATCTTTGCTACAAGGATACATGTGTGCATATTTTCAAAATCTGAGCTAATCCCCCAAATTTTATTTAATGTGCTGACCTCCCAAGCAAGCCCCTGTTGTCCAGAAAAGCAATAGCTATGTGGAATGTGTAATCCTGCAGCCAGTGGTGCTGCTGGTTGCAGTCAGCAGTTTTGTTCTGACAAATCTGAAGTGTTTGTAAAAGCCTTGAGTGAGTGAAGGTACATGAGAGATCGTTTGTGGAATAGTTTTCTGTTTTTGTATTTAAATTGTGGAACCATTAGGCAGAAGATTATCCACATACAGAGCAGACTTGAGAGTCACAGTAGCTATGGCAGTAACCCAGTATTGAATGATTTCTAGTCATAGTGTCCAACACAGTGCTTCCAATATGTCTGGAATATTTGAACTAAGGTGGCCATATGGATGCCTAAAATGTGCTCAAAAATATGCTGATTGTCTTACATCCCCAGCAATGATTCCCCTGAGCTGGAAATACCTGCCCTTGTCTTACCTGTGAGACACGCTTTGTAGCTCCACAAATCACACAGAAAGGAGAAATAGGTGTGTATTGCACCTCCAGTAGGACTGACTCAGAACTGTGTGCTCTGCTTTCTCTATGCTGCCTAGTCCAGAATAATAGTGATTACACCATTCTTGCATGTTATCTGCCATTAGAAATATTTGAGAGGATAATCACAATACCCATATAAAGTGACGCTACAGAAGGTCATGATTGCAGGAGAGGAAGGTGTGGACGGGAAGTCTCCGTGGTGAGGGATCCAGTCAGGACATGGTCAGGGTGATGGGCTGAAGCATGGAGGTGCACAGGTGGCTTAGTACCCTGCGGTGGGCTCAGGTGCAGGCAGGGGTGCAGTAGAACTGCCAACCTTGAGAACTCATCCAGGAAGGAGAGCAGCAAAGGGTGTTGGGCGTTCACAGCAAGTCTGCTTAGCAACAGCCTTTGAAGGGCTTTCTGGAGTCTGATGTTATAGTAAATTCCTCTTCAAAGGGCCTAAGTCAGAAAGAACAAGTCACAGGTCAAATGATCACATGGCACAGGCACATGACCACAGACTAGTGATTCCATGGCAATAGCCAGGATGCCTACTGACTGAGAGGCCACTCACTGGCTCCTGGTTTCCAAGCTCAGCCTTAGACCTCTCTCATGGAATCTGTAAGGCATTTGCCTTTAAACTTCTCATGTACATTTTAGAAGTGCAAATGGAAAGAAAGAAGGATTATTATTTGTTTAAGACTAAGTGCAAACAGGCAGCTATGGAGATGCACACTGGCCAAAGATTCACTACAGTGTTTTCCTTTCATGGTTTCCCTCAAAAGCTGGCCACTAGGTTAATTTCCTCCATCAAGGACCCTGGCTTTTTTCTTCCCCACTGATACCTTTTGACCACTGTATTTGTGCATTCCTAGTCTCTGTGTCCTTCAGGGCAGTCTCCACTCTGCCTTAACCATGGTCTTCCTAAAACAAAAAGCTGGCCCCAAATGTGTTTTGAGATGTGTTGCCTACCTGGATGTAGTAACTGACTACAGTGAATGTGATCACTAGGTATTGCAAACTATGAATCAAAATAAAAATATGCACTCAGTGGCTTTGGGATCTGCCCCGGGGATCGGTGAAGCCCACTTGCCGATGTGTGGGGGAAGGCCATGCAGGCGTGGCTGTGGAATCCACAGCTGGTCCTGTGCCTCCACTCTCTAGCACTGCACCTGTCCTGCTTCCTGGCTGTCCTCATGAACTGTGCATCTTCATTCTGTCCTGACAGCTCTCTCCCATCGCCAGCTGATCACAGGAACCAGATTTGAGCTAACAAAATTGGGTCCTTTTAGTTGTGGGTTTTGAGTATTGTGTCCAATCATGGAAATCTGGTTAGTACCTGGCTCTCCTTCCACAAAGAATGTAACTCCTTTATGGTTTCAGGAAAAATCTTTCCTAACATGAACCTGTCTTTTCCTCTAAGTTCCTTCATATATATAAAAGGAGGAATATATAAATACATATATATGCATATTATATATGTAATATATATATAAATATTTATTATATATTTATTATATATAATATATATTATATATTTATTATATAATATATATTTATTATATATTTATATTTAAATTATATATGTATATTTATATATATTTAAATTATATATATATATATATATATATATATATATATATATTTAGCAGTACTAAATTATGTGTACATCTCTGAGAGTGACATTTCATTTCACCCACTACAGACACTGCAGTTCTTATTAGTTTGGTCTCTAATGACTTTCTTTTATCTTGTCGAACACGTGAAGGACTTTAGGATTTATCATGTTTACTGTGCTTCTGTTGTTACCCCTGTGTATATTTAACCCATCCACACCTGACAGAGGTTTTTCTAAGATCCCTGGGGAGAGGTGGCTCTGCAGACCACACTTGGGCTTCTTGACTCCATTTGAGGCTGTGTTCTCACTGCCTAGCAGAATCGTATGTTGCCATTCTCACCTCCTAGAATAGTGTGTGCCCTCTGAATCGAGCAAATAATTTCTTCTTCGGGAGAGAGAAAAAGCTTCATTTGTTTCTTGGACACCGGTTTGAGACAAATGGAATAATTAATTCCCTCACACTGACTCTGTTCAATTATGTAATGTGACTTAGGTAAAAGATAAGAAAGCTGTCTGAAGTGTGAATGACTTATTTTTATAGTATTAATGACAATGTAACTCCTAGTAAATTTGGCAGCTTGCAAAAGGGAGTTCAGTAAGTGGGGAAAAAGCATGGAGATAACATAAAAATTTAAATGCAGATACCAGAGTATCACCTGTGTGACTGATAAGGCTGAATTTGAGTGGCTGCCTTTGATCTGATAGTAAATGGCCTTTCAATTCTCAACCCAAGTGGCACTGTATTTCAGCAGGTTGTCTCAGTCTGGAGGGCAGGATTCTCAGCAAGTAGCTAGGAACATGTGCTCTTTGGGATCCCTTGCTCTCAGGAATACCAATCCGTCTCTCCGCATTCCACTTTTCTAATACTGTAAGTCCTTCCAAAGTCTGAGAGGAAGGAAAAATAAAGTTTTAAAAGGTAAAGAATTGACTTGAACAACATTTCTCCTGGTTTGGGGTTAGGTGCACTGTGGGTGTCAACTAGGCTGGGCTCAGAGAACCAGGAGGCTGGGGAAGCATCATCCCTGGGTGAGGGTGTTTCCAGAAAAGACTAGGTGGGCTGGGTGAGCAAGACCTGCCCTCTCCTGGTGTGGGCAAAACCATCCAAAGGGCTGAGGGCTGAGGTCAAAGGAAGAGGCAGATTTGCTTTATTCTGGAGTTGACGCATACTTCTCTTTGTCCTGGGGCAGGAATCCCAGGCTCTTTCCTTTTGGCCTCAGGCTTGCACCAGGACCCCCAATTTCTCAACTCTCTATCTTTGGCCAAAGAGTTACACCACTGGCTTCCTTGGTCCCCATGCTCTCAGACTTGGACCAAGCTGTGCCACCAGATTCCCTGGCCCTCTAGGCTGTGGTCAGCATATTGTGGAACTTTCTAGATTTCATAACTGTGCAAGCCAAGTCTGTGATAAATATTCTCTCATCTGTTTTTCCTCTAAGTAGAAAGACAGATGATGAGATACACACATAGATTGATAGATGATAGAGTAGCTGATGATAGATAGCGTAGATGACTATAGACTGATGATAGATAGATAGATAGATAGATAGATAGATAGATAGATAGATCCTGTTAATTCTGTTTTTGTAACACAAATATTCCAAGTCTAGGGAAATAGAATCACCTTCTAACAGTAAGTTCTTTGAGCTAACACAGTCATTCGAAATGCATAAAGATTTTGTTCTTATTTAATCTCATTGAAATTGATATACTTCCATGAATTAGGGCAGGTACTTTTGTCTAAATAATGAAATTGAGGGATTTTTATCAATAACCTCAAAAAATATTTTACCTGGCTCATCTTCTAAAAGACTTCTGCTATGATATACAGTACTTATTTTGACTTTGTTCCTAAATTTATCTTATCTTTCTTGAAAGAAATTTATTTTTATTCCTACTTTACAATGTAGCAGCCAGGACAGCACAAAGAGGCAAAGTAGGTGCTCAGGTAGAGTCACTCAGAGGAGCCTGTGGCTTCTCATGGAACAGGTTTAGATGATTTTGAAGGGACATGTTTGGTTTTTCTCAGGTGTGTATGTCATAGCTTGGAAACAATTCCAGAAGTACTCAGGTACTCACAATGATATTTATTTATTGTCATTCACAGTCTTGACTCCTAAGGGAAGCACTTGTAAATTCCTTTATTGCTGAAGATTAATAACAATTTGAGATCATGAACACCTGTTAAATAGTTCCATTTTAATCACACAAAGATTTCTAAGTAAGTTGCCACCTTTTCATTTGTCAGTTCATGTGGCTAACAACTAGGTTAGTCAACCTGAATCTAGGCTGTGTTGTAACTGTCTGATATTCTGTATGTTAAGAATCTCAACCTGTAAGAGAACTCAGCACTTTTCCCTTGGCCACACAGCCCCTCCCTGTGCCCTTTCACAACTGTTGGCTCAGGGGGATTCAGTCCTGGTGACTCTTTCTGTTCTTTAGGACTTTGCAAAAAATACCAGGGATTTCTTTACTCCCAAGGTATTGCTGGATATCTGTTCACTCATTATTGACTCGTTTCTAATGGATAGTGAAAGGACACACAAAGTCAATCAATGTCCCTCCAAATTTTCACTTTAGGGTCCAGACAGTCAGAGCAATCCTTCTCACTCTGTCATCTGGCGTAGCTTTCTCTTTGCATCATCATGATCATTATTTGATCTTCTCCCTGTAAGATTTTGCTCAGACACTTGTGTTACTATACCACCAAACAGGGACCAGCAGCAATGGCAAAGAGGTTCCTCCAAAACAAAAGAAAACAAAACAAACACATCAGTAAAACAGCAACAACAAAGGAAAATAAACAGAAAGGCCCACAAAAGTAGTGGAAATTTGTAGTACAGAAAAGACAAATGCGAGTAACAATAAAAAAGTCATGGATCTTTAAACAGGATTCCAGCATATTTAGCTACCTGATCTCACTGATTCACTCACTTATGCCACACTGTTCATTCAGTGCCTGCCCTCCTGTTAGCTGAGGCACTGCTCTTGAAGCCTTTATTTTGTAGTTTAAAGACACACTGGACAAAAGAAATGTATTTAAACAGTTAAGATATGATGCATGCATTACAGAAAAATCCTTGTGATAATGACCTACGTATACCTCTGTTTGGGCTACCAGTAAGAAGCCTTTCAAGACCTGGCTTTAAAGGGATTGAAGGCATAAATCTATAAAGGCTACTTTTCTGTTTAACAGTCCAGGAGAAGGGGCCACTACTGTGACCCTGGATAGCAAAATATGTGATGTGCAGGAGACGTCAGAGCACCATGCGTCTCACAGCCCAGCAGAGGAGGGCACGGCGGGAGTGAGCTTCACCCCAGGTCCCCAGGACGCAGCTGTCTGTGCCCTTCGTGATGAAACCTGGAGAGCACATATTTACCTCTCAGTAGTGGCTTTGTGTGAACAATAAAGTCTATGGACAACTTTAAAAGGCTATGGCTTAAAGCCTGAAACATATACAGACTCACAGAGAAAAGCTATGATTCCCTGTTTTATGCTTTTCAAGGTTTAATCTCACTCAGCAATAGATCAAACAGAAGTTGGTCTGCAGCAGAGAGCCTAAAATATTAGTTTATTTGGAGTACCCATGACCAAGATCAGTGAGAATGCGTCAAAGCCCAAGATCATCCATAAATCACATTCGTTTCCTCCTTGTGCTGTTTTTCCATTGTAGGACCTATACCTGCTTTGCTGCATGTATATTCTCCCAGGGTTTAGCTACCTAGAACATGCTTTGATCCACCTTGAATTGTGGCTTTTCTACTTAAATCATGAATATCATTATGCTGGCTCCATCTCCAAGGCAACCAGATGCAGAACAGGAGCCACTCAGCCCTGCTGGAAGCCCAGTCTCACTTGGTCATCTCCACTTCCATGGCCAGGAGAACTCACACACTCCACGGCCCCTTGTGATTTTCCTAACACCTTGCAGATGGGAACATGCCCCATGAATCTACTTGTTTAATTTGTTTCATTTCTAGTCATTTACATTGATACGTTTTCCATCTTGAATATAGCAATGCTCCTTTATGAAAAATGTACCCAGCTAAAACGCTGGCAGGCTCTGAAAACCAGCATGAAGAATTTGAGTATCATTATGTGAGCATCACAGGGAAACCATGACATCAGAGAAGTGATGAAATTTGATTATTGCTGAGTGTGGAGGAGAAAATGGGGTAGACAAGAGTTAAAGTGGAGACAGAGGGCAGTGGACCACGTCCAAGTGAGAGGCGCTGGTGGCTTTGAGTATACAGAGCACTGGAGATGGGTTGAAATAAATGGATTGCATATGTACTCTGAAGACTAAGTAAAGGAGGCCTTCCAGTGGACTGGTAGTGAGAAGAAAGATTAAGAAAAGAAGAAATCAAGAATACTGCCTCCATATTCTGGCTATTTGGATAGAAAGTGAGACCATTTATGTTTATGGAGAAGTCAAAGGATAATCAGATGTCTCAAGAGTTCTCTTTTAGGATATTCATAAAATATCCATTAAGAAATCTTGTACCAATGCTTTTTTATAAGATTGTATAAAATCATTGGTAAAAATTTGGAATCAACAGCATTGACATTGTTTTGTATCAATTTGATATAACCAGACCATACTGACAGATGCGATGAGGTCTCAGGACTGAGCCAGGGGCCCCCTCAGCCTGTAAAGGTAGCAAAAACCAGCAGATTGTCCCAGTCTACGGAAAGCAGCCTCAGGTCCTCACAAGCTTCTCTGCACCACACCACTAGAAAACACAGGACTCATAACACTCTTTTGCTCACTCCAGGGTCAGGTTTAAGAGACAGGAGTGGACTAGTTGGTGGTTTTTAAGGGCTTTTCTTCAGATTTTTGAATTAGACTTTTCAGCTCTATAGGTTATGAAAATATGTGGTTATAAATCAAGAGTTTTAGACCTAATCAAGGTTCCTATGTCATAGAGGGAGCTGGTTTGAACAATAAAACTGAGGTTATCATTAAATCTTTTTAACTGCTGAACACTGAATAATACCTGAAACTAATTTTATCTTTGTCTGACTCTTCATTTCTAGGACCTAAAACAGTATCTGCAGTTATGTAGATGCTCAATGCATATTCTGAATTAATATAATATTCATAGTATTATTGTATTTTCACAAAGAGAAAACGTTTTTTATTCATCTAAATGAGTCAATATATTCCTAAGACTCTTTGCATCTTTGGACTCAGTGTCTCATTCCATTTTTATTTAAACACTCTCTTTCACTCATCCATCTGTGCATGACTCCAGCTCTTCTCTAAATTCAAAGTGGAATCATGTCTATCACATAACATATTGTTATCTGGGTTGTCTAATGACTAGCATATATTCCTTTACTGTTTTGTTCCTCCTTTTCTCGTGTAAATAGAAGCTTTCCAAATATTAGAGAAGCAAACTGACTCCATGGTCTGTGCCATCCATATCTCTTTCTAAAGATCTAGTCTTTCAATTATGTAAAGACATCCGAAAGTAATACAAACCAAGCCAAACATGCTAGTGCTCAGTCTCTGCTCTCTGGACATCCAGCCCAAAGTGCTTCCATCTATTTACTGTCTAGCGAGTATCCTATTTTCTCTAAAGAGTACATTAAAGTTGAGAGAATATGTCATGGTCTCCTCTGAAATGTTTATGAGAGGCCACCAAGACTGGGATCAGCAGAAATAAGGCAAAGTTGTGTTACTCAGGGGCAAAGGAGGGCAAAGATGGGGCCAGGTGCATATGGTGAAACCTATATGGAGAGTTCTTTATTTTGTCCTTAACAGTTTCTGGTTCCAGGAAGACTAGTTTGTACTTTATTTTATGCGCTTAGCTTCTAAGAGATTCTGCCCTATCTCATCAATGATCTCCCCTTGATTACAAGAACTCCAATGGATTCCCTTTCTTGGAAAAATTAGCTTTGCCTGAAACCAGGGAAGCTAAATTCTCTGCTATATTTATTTCCTGAAACCGATCCAGGTGCTTTACTCATGGTAGGGATCGAGAAATCTGTGACACTGTGTTAATTATTTCACAATCTTTTTTCCAATAATTAGTTCAGTGTTTGCCTGTGAAGGTCACTGTGACCCATTTCTTACCCCAAGTATTTGTGCAACAAGCAGAAGTAGTCCTTATTATGAGTCATCAGGTTGATAATGTTCAACTTCAACTTGTTGTTTAAGTTGTTGGTGATAAAATATGAATGCTGGGCTTTACAAGAGCAGAATTAAAATATTTCTTTCAAATATCAGTGGAAAAAGACACTTTGAAATGTCCCTTCATAGAATACGCATCTCTGGAATCCTGCAGTCTGGGTGCCACCTTTACTTACACACAAAAGGATTATTTTAAGTCAAGTGATTTTCCCCAGTGCTGTCACAATGCACTAGATTTATTTTTCAATGAAGTATTCTTTTTGCTGCTGTTGTTCTTTATCAAAGCATCTTTCGTCCTTGCTGGGCTGATGGTCGAGGATCAGAAGCAATAGTCGAGCTGTTCTTCAAACCAGCGTTGCTCAGGAAGGTTAAGCAGTGCCTTTCAAACCCCCGTGTTCATGCGTCATCACAGATGAGTCAAACTTGTTATGTTGGTGCAGCTCACAGAGGAAGGCCAGCAAACTTTAAAACTTTGCAAAAACATCTTCTCTTCTTGGTCTGCAGAGGTGGGTTGAGATGTTTATCTGGGCCCCAACTACCACTCAACAAACCTTTTCTATAAAAAGATGATTCCACCCTTATGCTTCGACCTGCGAAGATAAAGATAAATACCATAGAACCTCAGCACTTTTGGGAAGAAAGTTTTGGGAGGATTCATTTTAAGCATTGACCTTTGAATAAAGCACTGCCCATGGACTCAGGTTTTTACTGATGCCTGAACACCCGAGACCTGATTCTGTCTCCCCAAATCTTGGACGCCCCATCTAAGCTTTTCACAGACAGTACTTTCCACAGCACTAACATGGCACATACTGTAGTGTTTTAATTGATGAAATGAAAATAAACAGAAAGAGAAGATTTTAAGTCTAAATAACTCAGCCAATGCTAGTGTATACCAGGATCACAGGCTCCTTCACAACCTAAACATTCATCTTTAAAAGGTTGAAGTGTGCTCTGGTCATTCAGGATGCAGATAATAAATGTCTTTGTCTAGGTTTATTTGATCACTCAGTGTGTTATTTGGCAAGGAATATCTTTAAGACCTCAGTTTAGGGCCATGGGCTTTGGTCTCTAATGTTCATGATCACAGATTGGTCTGGGAAGTTTGGTTCTATCTGGATCTTTGGTAAACTGAGAGTTCCATGTTCTCCTGCTGCCCAAACCCTTGTGTCTTCATTTATCTCATACTACTCCTTCATTTAGGTTCCACTATCCAGTCCCACTGACTTTACCTGCATATTATTATTTAAATATTATTACTTGTATGATACCAACATAATTATTCCCTATGCAAAATCATTGCATCCATTTCCTCTCTGGAAAATTCAAGTTACCTTATAGGTGTAAAGCCAAATGTTATTGCCTTTGCTATGGATTTCTAAAATGATGCCACAGAAATGATATTACTGAAATCTCAGTAATTTTCTGGACCAAATTGCTTTGTGATGAGAAACTTCTAGGAAATGTACATAACTCAGCCCAGGCCACCTAGGAATGGAGCTAAAACTGGTGCACTGGTCACACGAGGGGTGAGATTTCCATGTGCTGTGAGAGCTGTAAGCAGAGAGGAGGAGGCCCAGTGAAGCCATCGTGAAGGTTAAACTTGCCTGGCACAGGAGCTACCCTGGGGATCTGGGAGGACACTTCTGGGTGTCTGGGTCAGGGAAGGACACTTCACACTCGTATGTGAGCCCTTGTTCTGTCCTCTCTGATGTTCCTCCCTACTCTGCTTCCTGCCACCGTGACCTAGACAACTTTGCTCCACTACTTCCTTCTGCCAGGGTGCTATTCTTTTAGAGCCATACAACATGGACTGAATCTCCTGAAACCATGAGCTTTGTAAATTAGTCATCTCTTTGATCTCATTGGTTGTAGGGGTTGTATCTTTGCAATGGGAAAGCTGAATAATACAGGCACGGTTCCCCAATAATCAGATGGTCACATATTAAGTTCAGTTGACCCAACACTCGAAGTGGAGTAGGATCAGTAAGAACAGCAATGCTAATAGCCAAACCACAGTTTAGGCAATTATGTTTCATAGATTAAGAAGCTCAAAAGTTCTAGATTTTTTGAATGAAATAATGCAGTAAGAATTTTTGCTTGGTGATTCAAAGCACAATACCTTCAAATGCCTCTATTAGTTTGGAGAAAGGTCTTATATTTCCTTGAATTAAGTTCTAAGAGCTGATAGTAACACAAAGAATTCCTGATTCTAGAAAAATTTCTTCTCTCTCTCTCTTCCCTGTCTCTAAATTACAATTTCCTAGAGTCCCAGGGGAAACAAAACAAAACAAAACAAAACAAATCATTGGTTCTCAAGGAGACAGCACAATGTGACAAGAAGCCAATCTGCCTCTATCAGGAGCTGCTATATCAATTTTGCTTAGCTTCTCACAGGGATAAATATTTCTGAGTCCCCTTCACTCTACCACCCGGTCCTCTGCTGAGCAGAATGTCTTTCAAAACCTGCCAGTTTCTCTGTCAGTGTGGTGAAGGAAAACACCTTCTTATCACCAGTGATCACAGCATATGACACATTTCAAATGCCTACTGCTTCCCCTTACTTGGTGCCCATTTTTAACATAGATGGTAGCTTTCTAATGAAAAAGAGTTACTATTTCAGAGCCCTCTTGGCATGCTCTACATTGCTTGTCCCAACTAGATGCTAAAAGTCACTCCACATTTTGACTAGACTTTTGTTCTTTCATTTTGGTATGGTTTTGGAGGTTGAGCTGACAGAATTGAAAATGCTAACTGAACAATCCACCCCTGAGGTGACTTGCTCACTTTTTAAAGTTTTATTTGGACACAGATCTCATTAAATATCCCAAATTGACCTTGAATTTGCAATCCACCTGCTTCAGCCTTTCTTGTAGCTGGAATTATAAGCTTAGACCATTGCACCAAGTACTACAAATCCCTTTACCTCCCAATGGTGTTTAAGTTTCAAACTTTCCAAGCAGAACTTCTCTTTCCTTCTTTCTGTACACTTTCACTTCTACCGATAGATAAATCAAATTATGGATTTCATCGTAGGCTTCACTTTCTTCAAACACACAAATTTAATTGGACTCCAAGTTATGTTGTATCTTCACCTCTGATTTTGCTTCAGTCTACTGACACTTCTATCTCCATGACCATTGTCTTCATCCGAGCATTTCTTGTAAAATAAATATCACAATGTCTGTGCTAGTGACCACTTTACCTTTCTAATTCTGCTAACCCAGGTCTGTCTGCATTGCAGTCTGAGAGTGACGCTTCCATCCTTAACATTCTCTCAAGCTTCTCATTGCCTGTGAGGCAGAAACTTCAATCTATACCTTCACCTTGTCCTGTTCTCGACTTCTCTCTTGCTCATCCCTGTATCAATTTATCCAGTGACCTAAGTCTATTTGCAATTCCTTAACTTTCCATGATCACTTCTCTAAAATGATTCTATTTTTCTTTGCATCTGCAATACTTTCTCCTTTCTCCTATTTAACATTTACTTTATACTTTCCTTCTTATAATAAAATGGTCCACCTAGATTATGCACTCCCAGCCCGATCTTACAGCACCAAGAAATTGATTACTTTAATAGCTGTCCTATAATCAAAACTTTATGAGCATTTTTGGGGACTCAGGAGATCCCTAATACTACTTAAAGGACAAGATTCCATGTTTGGTAGGACTCACAGAACTCAAAAAGCCTTTGTATCCAAGTTGCAGGTTATTATAATGAAGGGACGCAGGGTAAAATGAGGAGCAGGAATGACACGGAGATGAATGTGAGAATTCCATGCTAGTATTCAGTTGTCCTTCCAGCAGGTGGGCGTGGGGTTGAGAGAGCAGTTACTTCTCTCAACACAGAGCACTGTAAACAGGAATGCTCACATGGGCCTTACGTCCAGAGATTTCACTGGAGGTCAACCACATCCACAGACAGCAGGCTTATGAATCCCACTGTCAGCATGGACCAGCACACTTGTCCCTGGGCCTCTGACTTAACCAGAACACTTCTAATATGACTCCTCCTCCAAGGACTTACAGGTCATCATCCAAGAACTAGCGACAAAGTCCTAGGCTATACTTGGGACAAAATTGATATCTACAGTACATCTTCCCAACAGTGTGAAGCCCGGTAAGAACGAAGCCTGCTCCCTGTTAATCTCTGTTTTCTCATTGTTCAGTCATTCTCTGCACAGAAGAAGAGCCTAGAGATGACATTGGAATGAATGAGTGAGCCCATGCATATAAAAAGGAGCAAAGCTTCTATTTTAACTGCTTTTCATTGCTCTCTACAATTCCCCCACACCTCCCTTTGCGAATCAAACTAAACTTGTTAAATAAGGCCCCTTTGATTGGATCTCAATTTCTGTCTTGTTTTTATTCTTTTCATACATAAATGAAGTTACACTGTTATCAGAAGGAAGCAAACCCAGTAATCAAGTTGGGTACTTTTTCCGTGTATCACAGATGGACAACCTCACATGGAAAGCACGGTGGTGCAGTCCAAAAGGAGGCCAGGGAAAGAGCACTGTTTCTTCAAAATAAGTGGACAGAGAGGTCTGAGGTGAGGAGGGCATCTGCGTTTTCCTCCTCGAGGGGCTCTCCTGGGTTCAGGAGAAAGTGGGCAATGATACCTATTTCCTGCCTCCTTCATCCTCAACATTGGGTCCGTGGACTTCTCTGTCCAGTACCTCACCATTTAGGCATCTATTTCTTTATATTAGTTTTCTTTTGCTTTCCTTAATTGCCATGATTCCTGTTAGACAGGACACTGTCCTCATCATGAATGCTCCATGTCATCTTGTCAGTGATGTCTTAAAAGCAAAAATCAGTTCCAATCACTGCTCTGCACTACGTATCGGTGGATCCTCACATCATAGAGAATAAGAAATGCATCCCAGCTATGTTCTATAGGACCCTGAATTTCATATTATCTGACCTCTAACTTCCTCTCTGTATCATCTACTCATCTGGCTAGTTTGTTTCTTAGCAGCACTGTACAACTTTCCAGAATGATCTCATTCTGTATTCTTCTCTATTCGCCTTCCCCTGACCCGAATGCCAGTTTAAGGCAGTCAAAAAGCTTAATGTCTTGCTTCCTGTGTTAGGTCCATTGCCTGGCGTGTGGTCATCACCATCTATGGTCTGTGTCCTTCCTGTAGAAGCATACGTGAGTGGTAGCTTCTGGAAGGGGTGGGGAAAGTGACCATTGGCACCCAGGACTGCAGGGGCGTTAGCCTGATACCCAGGAAGCGTGTGACATCAGTAAGTCTGCAGAGAATATGAAAAGAGGAAACACAGACACCAGCAACGCCACTTTCACCCTGCAGCCCAGCATCTCTCTTCCTCTCTTCTTAGTCATGCCCCAGCAGCCTTCCTCTGTCACTCCCAGAGTGCTTCTGGTATCCAGGAGGAAAAGAAAATAACACTGAGAAACTTGCTTCCCTCTCTCCTGTTAGTGTTCTATGGACAAGGAGAAACACTGAGTTTCAGAAACACCTCTGGCATCTGTTTATTCCCAGTAGGATAAATCAAGGCATCCACAAGCCTTTGATCATGGGAACCTGGGCAATGATTTCTGGCTCTATTCAGTGTCCTCATTAACCTGCTCGTGTGGGATGCCCTGTAGTACAGACAACACTGTCAGCTGCAGGGAAGCACAATCAAGCATCTCTCTCCTTAGGAAGGGACACAGGAGAATCAGAGAGCAGCTATTGCCTCCTCCACTCCACACTCCCTGCATCCTGTTTGGCAAATGAGGAGACAGGCTTGCACTCCAATAAAACATGAGTTGACCCTAATTCTAGATTAGGTTCAAGGCTGCATTTGAAGCCTGACTCTGTATGTTCCTGAAGCCTTTCCACTGTCAGGTGCCCTCCTACGGTGCACAGAAATGGAGGAAAAAAATCAGGAGGAGGAATTCTGGGGCCATGCTAGTTCATAACGCCATTGAGTTGACTGTGCTGGGGTTCACCCGAGCGCAGAGCTGGGGTGTTAGGAAGGCTCAGGTTGTGCGCTCCGGTGTTCCCTCGGTGAGGAGACAGAGGGAAGCTCTTCACCCTGTGCGCTGAGCAGGAAGCAGGCTTGGTTTTGCCCCTTTCCTGGCCTGTGAGAAGGGGTGGGCAGAGGATGTGGCTCTGGACCCACAGCAGCTGTCTGTCTTGCTCTGAGAAGTGGCCTCTGCACAGGCCAGCAGGCCAGCAGGCAGCGCTGCTGCTCCCCCGCGTTGCACTTGCGAGGCTGTGCCCCTCGAAGGGTTAAGCAGGTGGATTGCTCCAGCTGCTCCAGAGCCAGCAGCAAGCAGACAGAGCCAGAAGCACCCCTGGTCCAGGTGCGTGGTGGACTGGACCGTGGCGGCGGCACTCGCTGACGTGCAGCCAGGCCCCAGGGGCTTCGGCTGCTTTCCTGTGTGATCAGCGGTGTTACTTCACTGCTAAATTTAGGGACTCTGCTTCCTACAACAGTAGCACTGCACCGTGACTAATTAGCAAGGAAAACTGTACATGGTGACGGGTTTAATGATTTAATCTCCAAGGTTTGGGTTAAATTAAAACCCTTTGCCACAGGGCAAAAATTTCATGTGTACACAAGTCAAGATTACAAAGTAATGAAGCTGTAACCACAAACCATGCGATGAAAAATATCTTTAAACGTAGATAGCCCCTCTGCATGTGCATGAGCTCAGTTGTGTGTGTGTGTGTGTGTGTGTGTGTGTGTGTGTGTGTGTGTGTGTGAAGTCCTGGATTTGACTCTGTATACATATCAAGGGGGAAATTCTGGGAGTGTGTGCAGAGCATCATAGATGTATATGCGTATGCATTGCTGCAAATGCGTGAACACACAGGAGCTGTGCTAATGCAGCTCTGTATTTACACACATGTGAAAAACTCTGAAGTTCACGTGGGTTTCCAATGCTGAAATGCAGGGGTGCAACGCTGAGCTTGCCTATGTCTATGTATGTAACTCTGAACATACAGCTCACGGCTCATGTTTATAAAACTGTACTCGTCTACTCAACACCTGAGGGGCCTGCACGTGCATGCATGCGTGCGTGCATATGTGTGTGTGTGTGTGTGTGTGTGTATACATACTCATTTTTGTAGAAAGGCTATGCTGATTTGAGAGAAATAATTAATTTGGGTGAGTACTGGAGATCTGTATGTGTTAATATTGGCTCGTTTTTATATGATGAATGTACGTAGAGCTTTGTGGATCCATATACATATGGTTTCTGATTTATTAGGCATCCAAACATGAATTGTGAATCTATATAACTATGTTGATATGTGCAATTGGTATGCTTTTTTATTTTATGTATATAATTTATATATTCAATATACCATCATGTGAAATATGTTTTACTTATATACTGAAATGGATCACATCAATAAGTTAATGTGTGTGAATATAACTCTTCATATGCAGGACTGTGCCTTACACATTGATACCCATCTGTAAGTCCTAAGTGTTCATTCCATAAATGTTATTAAGTGGATTATGTCATTAAGTAGTCAGTGTTGGAAGTCCATGTTACATAGGACTTTGGGCACAGGTGTGATGTGTGACGTTATTCACAACCTTAGAGATACACAAATAGCTCTGTGCTGCACTGGAAGTGTGTACAGCTCTACAGGCATGTTGGGTTTAATGTAATATTTTGAAATTGCATAGCATACACATGATACAAAGTTTACAATGCCAACCAGTTTTAAACCATTTGTGGTGCCAAGGATTGAACTCACATGGTACATTAGTGCTTTATCACTGAGCTATATCTCCAATCCACTTTCAACAACTTTTATGCATTCGGTTTATTAACCTTTGCTCCAATCATCTTATAGTGCAGTCATTGCCACCCTCCATTTCTGGAGCTCTTCTGTCCTGCAAGACCGAGTCATTGCACCAAGTAAACAGCAGCCACCCATCCCCACCTTCAACCCACGCCATCTGCATTCTGCTCTGGGTCTTCAAGAGTTTGATGATTGCACACCTCGAATGAGTAGATTCATGCAGTGATGTCCTTGTGTGGCTGGCGAATTTCATTCAGCATGCTGCTTTCAAGGGTCACACACAACTGTAACCTGAGAGAGAACCTTCTTTGGTTCAGGAGTTGAATAATATTGCAGGATGTGTGCATCTGTGTCTGTGTGTGTGCCTGTTTGTGTGTGCCATAGTTTGCTGACCTACTTCCGTGCTCCCAGATACCTGGGCTCCTCTCTCTTTTTAGCTGCTGTTAGTAACACTGCTGTTAACATTAATACACAAATATTTCTTCAGCTCCTTACTTCCTGTTCATGGGGAATATTCCCATAGATGAAGTCATTGCATCATACAGTAATTATCTTTATACACTTTTAAGGAATGATTATACCATTTTCCACAGGAGCTAGACTGCGTGTGTGTATGTATATTGATTAAATGTGTACATTTTGTGTGTATGTGTATTGATTAAACATGTACACAGTTATGCATTTTTCACTTACAAAACTGTAGACATAAATGGGCCTATGAAGTACTGTGTACTGGGACATGACTACTACACATATAGACCAACAAAATGTTAGATTTCTGGTACATGCCATGAGCTGTATATAATATGATGATTTCATTAAAATTGTTAATTTCATTAGGAATCAAATTTTGTATTCATGACACATCAAGTATGGGAGATCAAAGTAAAAAATTAGTTTACTCATAAACCTGAAACTTTTCCAGCACTGGGCAGGTAGGTCCCTGTTCCAAGCACCATTGTCTGAGATGGCTTGGGTGGACAGTGAGTTGCTTTTAGGATGGCACCTGCCTGAGGGCAGTACTAACTGTCACTTCCGTGAGCTGACTGGACTTCCTTACCTTGTAGTGTGGTGTTCCAAGTGTAAGCATCTCAAAAGGCCCTGGCGGACACCTAATTAATTTATGACCTAATTTTGGAAGTTTCATAGTGTCGCTTCCACTGCTCAATTCAAAAGGGTCATGCAGACAAGTCACACTGTAAAGGAACCTGTGGAATGAGAGACCCCATTGTGTGTATTTTTTAAAGGACACTGCACCCCAGTCACAGGTTACAACTTCCAAGCAATTTGAATGAAGTGTTCATTAATCAATCCATCCATGCCCATGTAACAGTACTGGGAATTCTACTGTGTGCTTCTCTGTAAAGGTACTGGGGAGATAATCGGAAAACACATGCACATGCACATGAGCTTTACCCCTGTGGGTTTATATTCCAATGGAAGTAATCAGAGAAAAGGCAGGGTCAGTCATGTCAGACGATAGCAGATATGTTAGGGAGAAGGAATGGCTGGGAATGGGGCTGGGAGTGAACATCCTACACAGGATGGTCTGGGAATGAGGGCACTTCTGAGCTGACATTCCAAGGAAGGGGAGAAGTTAAGTCTTGATGCTATGGCACCAGAAGGGAGTGGCTCCAGGGAGACAGGGTGGTGGCCTTGAAGTCTGAGCAGGCCGGCTCTGTGTTTGAAATAGACAGGAGGCCAGCACGCTTTGGTGCCATGGTAAGTAGAGGAGGAAATGAAGTTAAGGTGCTCATGAACGCCAGATCACATAAAGATAATAAGATATTTTTCTCCCTGTTGCAAAAAGAGAAAACCCCAAGGAAATACACCACTGCTACCGGAATTCTTTCTCCCTGCCCTATCTTTGTTGTAAGCACTTCCTTCCCACCCATGCTGGTCTCCAAAGACCCGGCCTCCAAGCGCAGGTGAGTGGGCACCAGCTGCCATCTGGATCTGCAGGAAGCCAGCCGAGCGACTGAAATTGCTTCTAACCATGGAGATGAAAAGCCAGGTCTCAGAAGGCTCCCAGGTCTCCCTTCTGTCTGAGCCTGTTCTCTCCTCCTGCTTCCCACCACATCTGTGCTCATAAAACACCAATCCATGCACTGACTTCAATGGCTGAGGTCCCTTGAGGGCTGGTATTTAGTGGCTCCACTTTGTTGTTGCCAAGGGGACTTACCGAAGGTCTGAAGGAGGGTTTGTTTGTCCTCCTCTTCAGTCCCTCACTTACTAATTCCCTGATAAACCCTTTTGCTCCTCATCAGTCAGGCAGGATTAGTCAACAGAGAACTGCTGCAGCCTAAGCAAGCCCACTGGAGGAGTCCTTGGAGGAGGGTGATGTCCCAAACCTGCTGGAGATTTGTACCTGAAGAGCTGTGTCCCCAGCCCAGGTCAGGGGCAGGGCTCAGCACACCTGTTGGTCTTTCCTTGTTTCGCCATGCATCCATGATTGAATACACCACTACTATTGCCAAGCTACGATGTACCAGTGTTATGGATTAAAAACTGGTGGTCAACTTAACACCAGCTGGATTACATCACCGTGGTGCTGAGGAAAGTTGCCAGCATAAATAGAGAAGTGGAGAAGGAGAAGAAAGGAGTTAGTGCATTGAGGCATTGAGGTGTTGTGGGTTCTCCTACGAGTTGCTGTTTGAGGTGTTGGTTCTCCTGGAGAAGCTCTAGTCCTCACATTGACCATTGCTTCCTGGCTCTGGAGGGGAGGACGTGTGCCGTTTGGTCTCCAGGATGAACTCGTCACGCTGGCTTCCTGGCATGTACTTCACTGTGCTTGTCTTTGGAGGAGCTTGGGCCTCTGTGTAACTGAGGATGGTTGTAGTGCTTTTCATGACAGCCCTGGTTTTTATTGTGAGTGTGACTTCTCGGCTCCAGCGTAGAACCCTCAACCTACCAGCACAGCTCCTTCACCCCATTGGCATGGACTTTCTGGCTTCCACCGCTGACCTTTGGGCCTTCCCAGCACAGATCCATAAAAGAGACTGGGGTGAGTCCTTCTTGTGGCCTCTGGACCTCCAGTTGGACTCATGGGAGGCACTGTCATGAGCTCTGGTTCTTCATCTGGACTCATGTGGGACATTGCTGTGGGATTCAGGAACTTGGCTAAATATTCTATGTCTTTGGTGTTGTGGATAGATTTCCTGCATTTTCTTGTGTTAACTCTGGGTGACCATCATAAAATAATATTATAAACTCCATGTCCTGATTCTAATTGTTCTCCGCACAACCCTGACTACAACAACCAGGCTGTACAGGAGGGCTGAAATTTTATTTCACCTTGAACAACACCTCTCAAAGTAAAGGCATGTGCTTAAAGATTAAAACCTATGAATGCTTCATTTTCCAAATGGTTTCTCTGGAGGGCCATTTTTGTGAAGTTTGCAAATGGCAATGGAAATGGCATCATGGCATCATGGCATCTCAGCCTATCTGCTACCTATCCCTTCCTTCCCCAATTCATGTGTCGTCTTTGAAAGATCCAGCAGCATCCCCCTTTCTTTTAAGAATACATTTTGCAAATAAATCCAGAGCCTGGCAAAGGTCTGTAGGGCTCTGGTTTTGTACTTTCTTTTAATGATGATAATAATAATAACCATGATCATGACACCTTGCTAATTTTGTAATCACATTGCTTTTCTCTTTTTCTTCCCTCACTTCTTATTGGCACAGTAGTTGCTGATTCTGGCGAATCAGATTCAAACGCTGATCAGTTGATGCAGGTAGCTGTTTACATTATTTTAAAGAGTTAAATGACAAGGTATCAGTGACTAGAGAAGGGACATCATAGCGGAAGCATTTCCTTAGAGAATTTTGTGTCACCTCCACTTGCTGCCTTGCACTCTTGCTTGCTGTCACTAGTAGAGCCATGCACTTCTTAGAGAACCACAGGAGTTGCTTTAGGATACTGGTTGATACCCATCCTCACGCATAGCTCTACTGGAATGGGCTACCGTACCTTCCAATGTACAAAATCACAGTCAGTGACCTACCTTCCTATCCACCGTATTCCTCAGTCAGTAATATCACCTTATACACAGCTTCAACAGGACAACTTGCTGATGTTCTCATCTGCTCAGTTGGTGTCTAAATATTTTCTAAAGAAGACTCTTCCCAAACAAAATATTCCTGACCATAGTAAATATATTAAAATAGAACTTTTCTTTTGGGCTTTGGGGAAACAAGGTGTTATCATTTTAGCCTTCAGTTCTCCACTTCCTTTCAATTCCTATCCTTAATTCATGTCAACAGAGCATGATGTGATTTTTATGATTTCTTCACAACATATCCTCCATGTTCATTCCTGAAGCCTGTGATTTTGTCTCAGAACAAAGAACAGGGCCAGTAATTCTCCTCCATCTCCAAAACTGTGCCTCTCATCTGGATCTATGGGATATATTAATTAATCACCTCTGCCGTGAGTTGTTTTCTCTGAGTCACATTTCCAAATGTTTTCTTTTCTAAATAATGTAGGTGATGTCATAGCTTCTTCTGCCTTCAAAGCTCTACTTGACTTCACACTAACAATACTGCTGTGGCCAAACACCAAGGGTAGTGTGAGCTACTTTTCAAGTCTACTTCCTCCCTCATACTTTATTAATTCTCTATCATTGCTCATATTGCATAATGGTCTCATCAACCCTCATGTCTTAAAATGCCATTAAAATGTAGAAAATGTAGAAAAGCCTCACATTGCTAATGGAGAGCCAGAAATTTCTCTGAATTCTATTATTTTATATCTAACTTCCTGTTCAGGACCTTAAGCTCAGTCTGTAATAGGCATTAAAAATAATCTCTTATCCAACTTCCCGATCCAGTTTACCCTACTCCAAATACGTATCTCCGAACATTCCCCATCTTACAGGATGGTCATTCCATCCTTTCAGTTGCTTAAACTCAAAATTTTAAAATCAGTCAGCCTTGATCCATTCCTTCTTATTATCTACTTGCAAATGCCAAGATCCTTCCCCAAGAAAGTGTTTGAATTCCAGCGATTTCTTGCATCTCCTCTGCTGTCACTCTGGTTAGTTTCTTGTTTAACAAGGCCTTGTTCTCCCTGTCATTTTTCTCCACCAGACATCCACATCAGAACGCCTCTGTGCAAGCACTTGTAACTTCCCTCGTCCATCACAGTGAATGAAGTTCCTCTCTGGTATCCAGGACCTGCTCTGGAGGTCCACTCCACTGCCATCTTGTTCTCCTCTCATTTTCCTCTTCGCGTGTTGGTTCCTTTCAGAGTTTTTTCCAACGCAACCAGCATGTTTCAGACTCATTTCTCTTGAAACCATTTCCTGTATTTACTATGTGTTTCCTGGCCTATCCACATGGTTCTTTTCTCCTTTCCTTTGGGTGCCTAATGTATTGTTTCCTCAATTTGGTTTCCATTGGCCACCATGTTCACTATGCCCAGTACCCCTGGCTATGTTTCATCTCCCTTTTAATTTTCTCCATGGCGCATTTCATCATGTGGCATATTGTGTGTTTATTTTTGCTTTGTTTCCATCCTCAATTAGAATATAATTTCTATTAGAGAAGGGATTTTTATCAATGATAATGGCCAGAATAAGATCTGCAATGTTTGATATACAGAACTTTTTCAATAAGTACTAGTTATATGATTGAATACTAAATGTACCCTGAGTTCCAGATTTCCATTATCTGGATATATGTGGTGCCTCTATGTGTGTGTGAACTCTTTCCTCTGCTTGAAAAGTCATTCTATCCTTTCCCTTACTGTTTCAAGATCTCTGTTGTTATCTACACTGGGAAAATCTCCCCATCAGGCAGTCACAAATCAGATTAGCTGTTATATTCCAGTAGTTTTTTGTCTGTTAGCATTCAGAGGTTAGAGGTTTACACAACAGTAGCAATGTTTGATGATTATTTGTTTATGCATCTGTTTGTTCTACTGTGGTGCAAGGTGAGAGGGGTGGTCACTGGGCCTTATCTGTCTTTGGATCCCAATCTCTAGATATATATATATATATTCACCAGATGCAAGGATCAATTATCTAGCAGCTCAGATCTGCATACAACCTCTGACTTTCCAGGAATGCTGACTGCAAACAACAGGCAAGAGCAGAAAGGAGTTAAAGGAAGAATAGGATTGAAATCTCTTCCCAAGAGTGGAGAGTGCTTGTTTGGTAAATTTGATATACATGAAGCAATGGAGGATAGAAATTAAAGTGGAAAGCACACTAGTGAAATTTGAAAAGGCAAGTCAGGGTCAGATCTTGGTCCTCTTTTTTCTTGTCAATAACGATGTTGTCTAGTTGTGACAAGAAAGGCAAACAGCTACTGGAAGGAAGCTATAGAGGGCTGCTAATGAGAGCTGGGGCAGAGGTGACGGCAGCTTTCAGAATGCAGCGTGGACTTTTTGGCCTTGGAGACTGTGACAATGATTTTTATGAATCTGATACAGGGACTGTAGCCAAAGTCAAAATTCTTGCCCAAACAGTCAAAATTCGGGTTCCATTGTTCTTGGAAACAGCCTTTCTTAATAGAGACCAAGTATGAGGATGAACATGTATGATGGGCATTTTCTAACTGAATTTCTGATATTTTCAAGACCTGTAAGGAAGTAATCAGGAAGGACCTCTCCTACAGGGGGAAGGCCCCACCCTGAACTGAGGTCGGTGCCTCTCTCCAAAAGACCCTAGTGTACGCTCATCCAAAATACACTCATAAAAACAAATAGCTATTGGTTCTTCCACATATGCTGAAGTCAAAATTACTCCTGAAAATTTCAACAGCTCACATAATTCAAAGTTATTTTAAAGCAGCATCAAATGGAAAAATTGGAGAGCTCGGTACAATAAAATAGAACCATTGAAGGTTCAGATAGAGCGTATGAAGAAAAGTGCGATAATTATAATAAAATTTTAAACAAATGTACTACATTACTTTAACAAGTTAGTTTACTAAGATACGGTTTCATATATTAGCCATATATTACTTTTTACTTTGCTAGGAAGCTCAGAGATAAACTTTATGTTCAATCTTGGTGATGTTATAGGCAAAGTGATTGATAATAGTTCTTTTCTTATTCCCCTTGTTTTAAAAATAGCCTCACTGAAGTACAACGTGCATGCATTAATATTACAATTGTATAATATTAAGTAATAACAATATTCAATAATATTAAGAAATGTATTATAATTGGACAAATTTGTATAGCCATATAACCACTATCATAATCAAATTCTGCTGTGCCTCCATCTCCCCATAAGACTCTATTCTTCCAACATGGTAATCAGTTTCTGCTGGGGAGCACTAATGCACAATGACTAATTTTGCATACTTTTCTAAAGGATAAAATGGAGGCTTAGAATTATTGATCCTATCCATTTGAGATTTCCCATTGACTCTTTAGGAATGGGCATTCCTCTCCCACCCATTAAGGCTAAAACTAAAACTATTAAATCTAAAAGACACTGCAGGGCAAGCTCCTTCTTGGCATAAAATCCTCTCTGCCCTCCTGAGTTGTACCAGGATTATACTCGCCCCTCTGAGTCAAGGCCTCTGGGTCTTCCACCAACTTTGAATCTTTGGCTAGCCCTGGCTATCACTATATACACCCAAGACCCGCTGTTTTGGAGTGTCCCTCTCTTGGCCCATCTGGAGACATGGACTTCCCAGTCACTCATTGTGTATTACTAAATTTGTCTGTTTCTTATTTTATCCTCTCACTGTACCCTTAACACAGACATTTGTGCTCTTGTCTGGGGCCCTATTAATTTTCTATCCCTACACCCAACTTCTAGCTGCCATTGACTTGCTTTCTGTTCTTATAATTTTGCTTTTTATAAAATGTATGCAAATTAAATCATATGATACATTATCTTTTTCACATGTGGCATCTTTCATTTACCAAGATCTTCTTTGAGATTTGTACGTATTGCTTTGTGAATCAGTTATTCATAAATATTAGTGATGAGGAACATTTAATATGTTGAGTATTTCATAATTTGCTTACCCAGGTAGAAGAAGCTGAAGTATATTTATTTTTTCAAAAGAAAGGATACAAAAGGCAGCACTAAAAAATCAATAGCACTTTTGTAAACCAATAATAAACTCCCTGAGAGAGAAACTGGCAGAATAATATCTTTCACAGTGGTATAGAAAGTGCAATACTTACGAATTAAAAATAGAGCACCCTGAAGAAAGACATGGGCAATGCTATCAGAGAACGGAGTGGTATTTCCTGTTCCTGGATAGGTAGAACTGATATAGCCAAAATGACCATAGTTCCAAAATTGTTTTACAGATTTAGTGCAATTCCACTCAAAATATCAATAGCATTCTTCACAGCACTAGAGAAGGTGACCCTAAAATTCATGTGGAGCCAGAAGAGACTTTGTACAGCTAAAGCAATTCTGGGCAACAGGTGTGAGCTAGGGCACATTGCAATCCCAGATTTCAAGCTATAGAATGAAACTACAGGATAAAAACAGCATGGCACTGACAGCCTTGTGAATCAATGGACGGGAAAGAAGGATGCTGAAAGCACTTGAGGTGTACTCAGCTTCCTTATCTTTGACAAAAGGACCAAATGATTTTACTAGAAGAAACACAGAACCCCAGTTGTATAAGAAATAATAGCAAGAATTAACAAATGGGGTCACTTCAAACTAAAAAGCTTCGGCACAGCAAAAGAAATCACCAACAGAATGAAAAGACAATGTGTAGAATGGGAGGACATTTTTGCCAAGAACTCCTCAGCCAAAGGACCAGTACCTAGAATGTATAAAAGAACTAGACGGGGCCAGTTATAGCTCAGGGGGTACAGTGCTTATCTGGCAAGTGCAAGGTCCTTGGTTCAAATTCTGTTACCAATGACAAATAAACTAAAAAAATGGATTCCCCAGATTTAAAGACTCAGTCCAAAAAATGGGCATCTGAAATGAATAGATACTCCTCAAATCAAGAAGTAAAAACAATTAATAAATACATGAAAAAATGTTCAACACTGCTGGCCATTTGAGAAGCACAACTTAAAACAACACCAAGATTCTACCTCGCTCCAGAAAAAAGAGCAATTATCTCTTTTTTTGTTCTTTTTTTTGGTACCAAGGATCGAACTCATGACTGCGTGCTTGCAAGGCAGGCACTTATGCTGCTGAGCTAAATCCCCAGCCCCAAAAGAGCAATTATCAAGAAACCAACCTATGACAAATGATGGAGAGACTACCAGGAAAGAGAAAGTTTTCTTTGGGGCCAAGGGTTTAGCTCAGCAGTGTAAGTGCTCACCTGGCAAGCGCGTGGTTGTGAGTTTGATCCCTGGTACCAAATAAATAAATACAAATTTTAAAAAAGAAAATTTTCTTTATTGTTGGAGGGAGTATAGACTGGTACAACCACTACAGAAATCAGTATGGAGAGTTATCACAAAAGCTTGAAATAGAGATTTCATTTGATCCAGCTTTTCCCCCCAAATATCTTCTCAAAAGAGTTAACGATAGGGAACCACAGTGATACATGCACAACCATGCTCATGGCAGCACAACTCATAGAAGGCGTGTCTTGGATGCATCCTGTATGTCCTTCAGCAGATGAGTGGACAAGAGAACTGTACTCACACAGAGCTGAGTCCAACTCTGCCATAGAAAAGAATAAATTTGAGACATAAGTAGGAAGATAGATGCTTCTGCAGACCATACTGTTCAGTGAAGTAAATCAGACACAAGAGGTAAATATGGTTCCTCTTAAATGAGAAACTCAATTTATAAATTCACTGAAATATGAAAAAAACAGATAATAGGAAGAAGGCAGAGATAAGTTATTGTAATCCAGCATAGATAATGTAATCTAAAACTGTACCTTTAATTTATAACAATTGTCTTACATGTTTTATGTGTTTTTTGGTCTGATTATCCATTCATATATATGAAAACTAACTTCATAAGGACTTTTCAGATACATTAATAAATATGATGCTTGCAAAGAGGAGCAGGCAGAGGAGAAGGGAAAAAATTAAGGCATATTATGGGCATTCCCCACAGTGAATGTAATCATCATGTATTGTGAACATATACTAATAAAAATTTAAACATTAAAAATAAATCCAGTGTCTCCCTCCACTCTGGCTGGAGGTCGAAGTCTTATGTATTATATTTTGATAATTCTACATTTATTAACCATGAGCTAAGTGTTCTCAAAAGTTGGTGGAGTTTGTACCGTAAATTAAAATAACAGAAATAACAGTATCGAGAGCACACTAATTACTAGTTAGGGAAGACAAGCATTGAGCTTTTAAATGGAGTAAAGGGAGAGGTTTCAAAGGGAGAGGTAAAATCATAAGTAAGATAAAATTCTGATCTATGAATTTCCCACCCATTTTTTAACTCTATTCATATAACAAATGCAACCCAGCTTACGATACAGCGCAAGAGGACAAGGCAGTAGGGGTGCTAACTGAGGCTTACTGCTAAGTTACAGTTCTTGTAGTCAAGCAGGGAAGATGAAGCACAAGGAGCATCCACAGAGCGAGTTGGATTAGATAAGTGTCCTGGGAATAAACGGGCAACTACGGTAAGCACATCATTTCCCTGTGAATTCTGTCTTCATGATTCACGCTACAATCAGTCTGAGAATCAAGGCAGACCTAAATATTTCCATTAGAAATGCTAACATTTTTTTTTCCATAATAGAGGGAAAGATCCTGGGATTCCAGAAACATCACTGACTGCTTGTTTGCAAAGGGCAGAGACAGCACAGAGAATGAAGAAAAGCAGGATATCTAACAGATTGTCACCACTGCTAATGATCATTGCAGCCATTATTACTGCCTAGTAGAAAACTCTTAGAGCTAAGACACACTTCTCAAAGTACCTGTGGGTCTGTGTTTGAAGAGGAGGCCATCCTACTAGCCATCCTACCAAACTTCATCCGGAAATTGCTTTCTGGTTACTAAATCATAAAGCATTTCCAACACACCATACACAAAAGTCATTGCTCATCTCTCCTCGCTCCACACTTTCGGGGAGCCCTGAGCGGAGTTACTGCTTCTGAGATGAAAAGGCTGGGATTCCACCTTAGCTCAGAAGGAAAGAAATTCAGGTTCTTAAGGTTAAATAAATAATGTGAGCTTCCTCACGGTGCCATGTTACCAACACACTACATTATGTGACAGTGGCACAAGGACATTAGCAAATGTTTGGCTTACCGTGTTAGACCAAATTTGAAAGCTAAACACACTAGAAAATGCTGCAAAACATTAAAATATGCTTTTAAATATTTTATTTTAAGAAAAAAAGGTAATATAACTTTAAATTTCCCAAACAGATAATAAAAACACAAAGTCTAACTGAAATTTCTTTAAAGATAAAGTATATTTAAATGTGTAAAATTATTCTTAAAATAGTTCCAACATTTATTATTAATCATTTCCATTAATATTAATTATTATTAATAATTTTAATTTCAATCTTACTAGTTAGCTACTTTGAAGTTTACTAAAACTAAAAAGAACCCATGAAGAAATTAGAATTTTCAAAATCCTGAATTAAGCAGCAAGAAATGTGATTCTCTGGCTTCTCATGTTGCACAAAGAGGAACCCTAAAAAGTCAAGCAGGAATTTCAAGAGGATTTCAGGACTGCAAATAGCACCTGCCGGGTTAGTATTCTGTAACACGGGTCTCACTTCTGAGTCTGTATGTTTTTCCCAATGGTTTAGTTTCCGATTCTAACACTAGTTTTCCACAGTGACCTTTACGGAAAAGTACCTTGCAGGTCACTTAAATGCCGTTCTGTTTCGCAGCCACCTTAGAACAGGGCCAGTGCCAGGCAGGGACCCAAGGGTGCTGGTCCTGGGGCTCTCTGCTGCTTCCTCGCCCTGTCTCATGGGGTCGTGATGCTGGTCCCCGGTGCAACGGCTTCTGGTCTCCTGTGCTGCGTGGAATGCGCCTGCCACACACGGTTCAGTTCCCACCACGCTGATTACTGTCGGGGGTGACTGGTCCCCTTCCTCTCCCTCAAGCAAGTCCCCTCTTTGTCTTTCTGCCTTGCGCCCTGAAAGAAAGCAGCGGGAAGGCGCTGGCCCCATGCGGGCCTCTGGGCTCTCATCTTCCCAGTCCTCAAGGGGAAGAGAGGTTTCTTTCCTGTAGACACTGCTCATCCTTGGGTGTTGCAACGTGCCAAGGTCAAAGGTGCGGGCAGTGACTTGGCCAGCTGGAATTAAAGAGAACCGAAGAATATTTGAAGTCCTGGAGGAAAATGCCTGAACACCCACGCTGCCTCCTGAGACATGCAGGAGGGTTCCCAGGTGTGGCTCCTCTTCTGGGGCAAGGGCGGTTCAGAGGGCTAAACAAGGGAACCCTGGGAGATCCAGCCAGAGCCATGCAGGCAGCGCAGCCCCCATCTACACAGCTTTCAGCTCCCGTGCCCCCAACAGCTCTAGCGTGTTCGCTCTGGCTTTAAGGTGACTTGTAGACCAAAACCTCTGAACGCAGGAACGCGCTGGGCCCGCAGGACATTTGCTGCTCAGTCTGTGGTCACATGATGTGGGCATCCTCTCTTCGTCCTGCTCTCTGAAGCTGTCCTGTCACCAGCTCTCTCAGCCAGAATGATGACCAAGGATATTATAATATTCATTAAAATACAAGATCCTGTGCTCGTGGGTTAAACATGTGTGGGGCAGACACAGCCCCTTCTCACCAGGTCTGAGTGTGGGCGCCCTCCAAAGCTCGTGCTGAGACACAGTTGGCGTCCTGAAAAGCGCTTGAAACGGAAGCTCTAAGAAGATTCCAATTTTAGGTGTGCAATCAGTGCCTTTATACAAGGATGAGTTAGTTCTCCCCTTGTTTTCTCTTCATCCTTTACCTTCTCTGTCAGCCAAGGCACAGCAAAAAGGCCTTTGGCAGAGCGGGGCCCATGTCCTTGGTGTGGAGCTTCACAGCCCCAAGAGGGGTGAAGCAAGACATTCCAATCCCTTGACAATGATTGATACCTGGTCCGTGGTGTTCTGTTACCGCAGCATGAAAGAAACTACCACATTGTGTTTCCCCGTGAAGCTCTGGAAGGCCAACAGGTGCTCCTCAGCGAGACTGGGCCACCTGGTTGCTGAAAGAAGGTCGCTGCTTGTCAGTGGAAAGCCTGGACAGGTCACCAGGGACTCTCTGCTCGGTCACTAGCTGCGTATCCTGGGAAAGGTATTGCATTTTACCTGTGGTAGTATCAATAATAGTAGCTTCCGCTAGGGTTGTTTGCACATATAAATTAGATAACATTAAACTTGGCATCGCGGATCCCAGCACAAGTAATTAACTGAGTGTTCACTGGCTTCCTTTGCTTATGAGAAAAGCCCATCTGGCTATCCCATTCTTTCAGAAACACAGAATCCACGTCCCTCCAGCCCTTCCAAAATTAGAAAGTCTAACAACTTTATTTCTATATTCTTTTTTCCATTTTTACAGAATAGAGCTCTTCTCATTGTTTCAGAGATAAGGTAAATTGCTTAGTACCATCTCTTGAGTATATTTCCCTAATGAGACTCAGCAACATCAGAGAAATTCTGAAGCCAGGTAGGGAAGAAGTATTCTGAATGATCTAATTAAATGGAAATAATCAATAGGGAAAACCTGAATTCTCTCATTACCCTTGACTCTATAAAAATCAGCTTTCTGAGACCCACCACCTCTGCAAGGCAGAAAGATATTTACATTTTTCTATTCTGTTTTCAAAAAACTGATTCCACCCAAATGTGCTGTCTTTCAGGAACATTTTGCATATTTATGCACAAGTCTTGAAGTATCCATGACTTTGCAGTTTGCTATTAACATTTTGTGTAGACTTTGTCCTAGCTAAAGATATATGAATACATTTTACATAGAGTCCAAATGCTGGCCAGACTTTCCTTATGTATAAAAGACAGATCTTTCCCTTGGAACTAATTCTCCCTAAGATATATTGCAGAATGTGTTGCATTTTTCATGGCCAGTAAGAAAATCACTTTCTATTCAGCCTCAAATGAGAAAGGTTATACACTATGAATTTTCAATAATCTTGGGTTTCTAATGAAATAGAGTCATTTTCATTTTCTAAACATTTGTTGTAACAAGGCTAAAAGTTACCACTACATCTTAACGAAAAGAAAGATGAAAAAACTGAAAATCTAGCAACTCATATTGGGTATGTAAGATAAATACAGCACTCAACAAATTCCTGATTTCAAAATTGGAGATACAGGCTGCCAAGTAAAGAAAATTACAACTTACCTGAGCATAAACTGGAGCCAGCAATCTCTACTAGAACCAGTGCCAGTGAAGGAAAAGTCTAAACTATGGCACTGATGAATTGTCAGAGGTTCAGTGTAGACAGGTCTGAAACGTAAGCCTCTGGGGGTCCCTGTGTTGGAAAGTGCATATTTTTTCAAGTGTTGCCTGCTAAAGTTGACCAGCTTCTGACAATAAATGTCAGAGGCAAATCTCCCCCTGCCTTTTGGCAAGAAGCACTATTTTGACATACTCCAGAATGTTCTTTTCTTGTTGACAACCTCTTTACTTGGAAGATAACCACTTCCTCAGCATATATCCGCTGGAGTCTTCCCAGATGGTAATTTTTTGGGAGAAAGGGAGATGCCCAAGTACGACTTGCTCTGGACATCACTCTAAAGCTTGGTGTGTGAGTTGGAGCAGTGAAGAGCATGCTTTAAATTTGTGGCCCAGGATCCAGGCTAAGAAACGCAAGACTCAGTCTTGGGACTGTGGATTCCACCCTTCCCTACGTGTGACCATCATATTACTAAAGGTCTCTGTGTCCCAATTCCTTTTATGCAATATGTAATAGTCAGCTATGGAGAAAAATTATAAGATGCATTAAAGGCAAAAAGTCTGGTGTGAAGACTGACCAAACATCAACATGAGACTCAGCTGGGAGAGTTCTGCCAGAATAATTAGATGAGATATTTTAAAATACTAATAGGTTAAATGTTCTAATGGGTGAAGTAGACAGCGTGTACAAAGGAGCTGGGCTGTGTAAGCAGAGAAAATGAAATTCTAAGCTAGCAATGCTACAGTCAAAGTTACTACATCACAAGCAAAGAGTGGTTTGGTGGATTTTATTAGTGCACAATGTAGTTGAGGAAAATGCTTCTAAACTTGTGAATGTCTTACTAAACACCTCTGAAACCAGGAAAAAAAAAAAAAAAAACATGTCTATAGGTCAACAGCATGAAACATTGGTCCCACTCCACTGTCTGGAGAGGTAACGGGAGCTGTGTGGGAGAGGCCAGCCAGCATCCTGTCTGAGCTTCCTCACAGGGGACAGAGGCCTCTCAGACTCCATCAATAGCAGCACCACAGCTACCCTGAGCATGGAGGTTCTCCTTCTCTTTGACACAGACTTCCATTAATTCAGCAAATATTATTTCATTGTGTTTTATACACCGTGGCAATCATTTAGGGAGTTATAAATGTGAATGACTGTCGCTGTCCTCAAGTAGCCTCACTGCTGTGTAAGGAATAAGCAAAAGACATGGCTGGTGACAAAAGCAGTCTGACAACTTGAGTTCTGTAGCCTCTCAAGAACTTCATTGTTCATCATATAGAAAACATGGAGAGTGACATAATGGTATCCAGATCATTGATGTCCTGGAAATATTTTTGTAGAACATTGTCTTGAAATATTTGATAATTTCTCATAAAGATGGCATTGGGCTCCCAAGACGGATTCAGTCATAAATTCTATTTTGTTCCCAGTTACTTTTTCTTAAGACACTTCTTTAAAAACAAAACTAACTATGGAACAGGATCCATCTTCATATGCTAAATAACCTGATTCTAAGGTTTTCGGATTTGTAAATTAAATTTCCTAAGTGGTATGTAGGCAGAAGTATCTTTATGAATGTCTTATGAGAAAAACTCTATTTCCATTAAGTTTGCACCAACACCTTCTCTCCTAAGCCACTCCTCCACATGTCACGCTGTTCGGTAACTTCAGAAAACATTCAGGATATTAAAATGAGTAGACTATGATTCTGCCTCTTTACCCTAACAGTTGTTCAGCTACCCACCATTCTTTTGGTATATCAAGTTAGTGGCATAAATGCAATTCTTCCTTAGGTATTAGAATTAGAGGACAGGGAGTACATATACTTTTATATTCAATTTTGGACAAATATTTAGAGGAAAATCTTTAATTCTTTCCCTTTTATGACAAAATCAATGTATCTCACTCGGTTTCTGCCTACTCACTTCCCATGATTTATTGTTACTAAAAGTCTGTTCCAAAAGCTCACACTCTAGAAATAAATCATTATTTCATTTCCATAGTTGGTACATCTGAAGCTATTGGCAAAGCTATCACAAAGGAATTTGCAGGTCAGGAATACAAGACTGAAATGTATCACACTCTTGGTTCAATAGCGCATGAATAGCACATGAAGTGACTACTTTCATGTGGTTGTATATGACATTGTGTTCTTCAAGCTATGTGGCGAGCAAGGACCGTGTGATGCCAGATTAATCACTAGACTCCTCACATCATCTCTAAGTAGTAGAAGAATAGAGATCAGTCCTGTTTTCAAGCCAATCTGGATGGATTTGTTTGCCTTTGGCATAAATTGGGGAAGCATCAAGTAGGGGAAAAAAACACAAAATAAAGTTTGTGCCTCGGGAAGAACAGAATGTGTTATTACTTTGTCACTGTAGGCAACAGGGTGTGAAAGCAGTAAGAAATCAAGTCAGTTCTTGACGTCAGTTATTCCTAATTTGGAGCGATTGAGCGAATCTCTGCCTTACATGCAGGGCTGACCATTGATTAAGCTGTAGGGTGTTTCCTACAGTGACTTTCAGCCTTATTACTGTGAAGAGAAGGGTTTTTGCAGGTTGGTTTCATTTTGTGTTTTTGTTGTTTGCTTCTTCCCTTCTCTAGAACAGCCTGGATTAAAATCTTCCTGAGGTTCTTGCAACCAAGCTTAATACTTTCCTGAATTTTAAAGACATTTTTACTTCTGTCTTTGGAGAAACAAATATCTCATTTTTGAGGTTTCAAGGCACAGAAAGCTTTCTCAACCTCATTTTTTTTCTTTTTAATTGAGATAAATGATATCAGAAGTAATCACTTCGACAAGCTAAATGAATTATTTTCCATTTGTCATTAGCCTATTTTAATTTTAGTGCGACACACCTTGAAAAAGTACACATGCTATGGATCTCTTGTGTGAAGAAATGAGAGACTTTTAATATTTGATAAAAAGATAATAAGAACCATACAACATTAAAACCATGGCTAACATCCTAAGGTGGCCTTGCAGAAAAACAGAATCTAGATCTCTAAGGACTTACAGAAAACCGAGAACTCGATTCTGCCACCCTCCTTTTAAATCCTGTTGTTATGTGAGATTTTGCTGGCCTCAAGGAATCCTTTCTTATTCTAAAGATTTTTCAGAGTAGTTCCATAGATATTACAGGTTTTTCCAATGATGTATGTAAGTATCACTTGAAAGAAAAAGCTGAAAACAACCATCTCCTCCCAGTGAGAGCGTGCTCCACTCTTTCTCTGTGTCAGGCTTCCCTTTTGAGAGCATGCTGGACTATTTCTCCCTGAAAGCAAGAAAATTGGGATCCCATGGGTTGTTACAGACTTGTCTGTGTTTAAGCAATGCCATTACTGAAATTTGAATCTACTGAGTTACTTCTTTATGGGCAACCTTCTCCTAGACGAGGTGTTTTTAATGGTAAAAGCATTCAGCACCATCTCAGCAGAGCAGGCATAAATCTGGTTATGGAGTAGGGTATTAGGCTGGAAATCTTCCTGCAAATTGTGTCTGTATTCTAGGTGCCAGCTAAGTTGTCTCTGCCTTTTAACTTTTCAATGCAAATGTCGTTGAGTGCCTTGATTGCAGCTCCTCCAAGAAGTCTACTGCTTCCTGGGAGCTCCTCTGACAGGTCTGGCTTTCACCTGCTCACCCTTCTGGGCCTTCTCACTTCCCCAGGAAGCTCTTTCTTGCATCTGGTTAAGGCCAGTGCAGATGTGGCAACCAGAACCTCGGTGACATGCATAGAAATCTCTGACAATGAGCACATGGTCCATAGATTTTCCTGCAGTACTGGAAAGATAATAAAATGTTTTCTTGGATGTGAAAAGGACAAAATCCAGTACTTTTTGTTTTAATAAAAGGCCAGATATCAGTCTGCTCTGAGAAATTTCTCTTTAAACAGCTTTCTGTGCAAACCCGTCTTCCTGTCATAGCATTGCTTCTGCCTTTTCCCATCCCTTCTTCTCTCTTCCTTCCCTTCTCTGCACTTTCTGTTTCACACACAGAGAACTTGCAATGCACCATTTACATTCCATTTATAAAGTTATTCCCATGGACACTCAGGATGAAGCTAAACCTATCTCACCAGGCCTTTTGTGCCAAGGGCATTTTCCTTGCCAGGTGCTATCCGTACCTGTTGATGCATATTTTTCTTACACATTTGCTGTGCATGCCTATGATTTTGTCCCAAGATTTTTGGAAGGAAGTGTGAGGAGGAACTGAAAGAGAGTCATATTTGTCTGTCCCCTTATGACAAATAAGCTGACCATTGTAGACAGATAATAAAATATTAAGATACATTAGATAACCTGAACATAAATGTACATGCGATACTAATTCTTTAACTTTGAAACATTTAATGATCACTATCGTTCTGATTTGAATTTCTTATGAACCAGATCCCCTACAATTGAGATATAAATGTGATGAAAATTTGTGGATCATCCATTCCTGGATAAAAGAAGATAAGAGTTTTTTATTTAAGGTCAGTGCCAAGCTCAAGGCAACACTATTTCCCTTGACTGTTTTTCTTTCTTTTTCTTTTCTTTTTTTCCAGTGTAAGGATGGAGCTCAGCCCCCTGTCAGTGATGTAAGTGGTCTCCCACTGACCTACATCCCCAGCCCATATTTGCATTTGTTCTTATAGAATTGGGAGACACAATTACCAGCAGATGACACATAAGAAAGCCAAATTCCAGGTAGGTTTAACAAATTCCTCATTTTCCCCACCTAATCAGTGATAAAACAGGATTTCCAACCATCTCTGTTTGATTTTTAGCTCATGAGATTCTATCTGGTGACTCTGAGCACTGTCATGCCCATGCGACCTTATTTACAGTGCTGTGCTCAGAGGGCACAGGTGGAAAACAGTGCCAAGTTGTTGAGGCTCCATTCTGTAACCCAGATGGGGTGGGCTCACAAGCTAAGGCATCTTTAGGATGGGGAATCACTATGCCAACTGCTTTGCACCTCACAAGGTTGAGAGAAGACAGAAAAACAATGAACAAAGGGGAGGCAGAATGAACAGATGCTGGGACAGATTGTGTATGTTTGCCCCAGCCTCAGTCTAGGGAAAAAAAAATGGAGAGGGAAGGAGAAAAAGCAAAAGAGAAACGACCTGGTTTATTCACACTTGAAGAGTGGTAGGTCTCTCCTGTGTGCCTGGCTTCTACCTCCTCTGAAACACGCTGCCCTGGTTCCATCTGGGTCCCCTCCTCTCCATGTCACAACTTCCTAACACCTTGATGACTGCATTTTCTGTTGGAACACGAATGCCGTGATTTCCTGGGTCAGAGGGTCACCTGGGCTTCTTCCTAATCTCAGACAAGGCAATACCAGGATTTCCAAGCTGACACACCTGATTCCTCAGTTCTGTGTTCTCGAGGCACTTGGAGACCTCCTGCCACATCTTCTTAGAGGGTACCTTCTGGCATATGTGTGTGCGGTTGCTCTTATTTACCTAATTCCTTCCTGTTTTGTTTGGCCTTGCGGTTATTTTTATGACTGGCCAAGGTGAAAATATCGTTAGCTCAATGTTACAGTGTAAATAGGAGGTGAGAAAAATAATCTTAAACAAATCTGTATGAGGTCAGCTGGGGCCACGTTGACATGTGTTTACGCTGGTGACCAGGGTAGTGCTCAGGCCCTTTTCAGAGCCATGGTGCCTCTGTTTCCTCTCATCTGCAGACCACACCCATGGCTTGGCAGTGCCAACCTGGTGTTCACCCTGCCTACCTTCATTTGCATCTTGCTGATATGTTGCAAAATGATTTAATAACAGATACTTTAACATCTAGAGGTGAAAAAAAAAGGGAATCAATAGCTGTTGAATCTACTTGAAATCAGGCATTAGTTGAAAAGTTTTATATGCATAAAATTTTATTTGTTTCCCAAAACGATCAATTAAAACACATTAATTGGACATCGCTTTTGTGCTTAACCTATTCAGCACTCAATACCTAACCAACTGTAATATTTGCAAATATACCATCTGTGAATTTGTGATATAGTGTAATTTTATACTTCACAATTTCTATGGTTTATGAATGAAAAGTTCAGAGAACTTACGGAATTTGTCTACTACCAGAATCAATTAAACATGGAGCTCCATTATCTCTGGAACTTCTGGATTATTTGTCTTCTAATTATTCAATAAAGTTATGTTCAGTACGTCAAACATGAATAAATATATACAAACTTCTCAGTGATGAACTATAAAACCAATGAATGGTGATATTTCAATGCATTGCTTATCTCAACATAATTTAAAAGGCTTCCATGAGGTCTGAAGATCCTAAGTTAATAATTTGGGGTCAGAGGGAACAGGTTTTCTAAGAGAGAGTGATACAGTTAATGTTCCTCTAAAGAGAGGCTATCATTTATTTAACTCTTCTCCTAGTGGACAAGGAACTCCAGACGTGATAAGCATCTCCCACATGTATGTCTTTTAGCATGTATGATACTCTGTGTGGCTGACATGCTAATTCTGGCACCATGTTTCTAAACACAGACATGGATTTGCTCAGTACTGAAGTGGAATTTGATGAAACTGGGACCCTGGTCCTGTGCCCTTGGATCTATGCTTTGTACCATTGCAATGCGAGACACACATGGGACCAGCAGCTCTTCGAAGAAAGCGCCACTTAGAAAAAGCAGAGGTTGCTTTGTAGACCAGTGTGTGAGCAGTTAATTTTCATCATATTAAAGATTCAGTGTTCAGAGTTTGCATCCTTTTATTTAATTAAGTCGCCTTTCAATTAGTGCTAGGATTTGTCCACCTTGCAGTCTTTCGGTGTCTGTGCTCTCGGACAGGTCAGCCAGCAGAATAATTCTCATCTGACAAGCCCCAATTGAACTTGTTTACTCGAATCATTAGGCACATTGGCTTTTCCATTTGCAACCATTTTCCGCCTCGTTGGCTCCCATCTATTTCATTCACAAATTAATAAGAACATACAGAGGTCTCGGTTAATGCCTCTTCGCTTACCACCATCCACCTTCTTGGCAGCAGCTACTGAGGCTTTGTTGTTCAAAGAAAAAGATGAGAAACAAGCAAAACTGTGACCCATTTTAGGATCCATTCTTCTTTCTGAACCAGGAAACTGACAATGGGAGTGAATTACAGGGTTGTAAAATACAATATGCCTTAGACAATCTCTAGATTCTCTCCGGAACCTTTTATCCAAGGCTGTCTCAACTTTTGCACTGTTTGACATTTGCGGTGATTATGACAAGGGTGTCGTGTGTCTAAAATATTTAACAGCATCCATCCTTTTGGTAGTACAGGTCAGTATCACCACCATCTTCTTTCTTGACAACCAAAAATGTCTCCAAATGTGACCCATTGTGTCCTGGTGCAGCAAAATACCCCCACCCACCCCAGGAACCACCTGCTGCTAGAGCTGTCTCCTGCTCCATGCAAGTCTAGGCCTGGTTATCACTTTGCACTTTTCCTCTGGACCCTGCAGCTAGAACTGAGTATGGAGCTCACTTCATCCTTTTACCGTTACAGAAACTAAAGCCTCCAAGGAGGAATCAAGTTGTTTAACCGTGGAGTTCCTCATGATCCTATGATTGTGCAAAAGCCTTAATTTAGATAAACAGATGCTCGTGAGGAAACCATGACTATTTTATTTTATAAATCAAGAACCAGGATTCAGATCTTGCCCTCAACTGTTAAACTGCCTTGCTAAAAGTGTGTTTGGGAGGTCAGCTTCAATTTGATATGGATGTTCTTCAACATATCCTTTAAAAGGCACTATAAATATTTTAAGTCGTCATTGAATATTTGCTGTCTGAAAACCACATGGTCACACCAGAAAGAATATGTAAGTCTTCCCCAAGCGCAGGTGAGAGGACCTTGGTCTCTGCCCTACAGCTTCGTGTGTTGGGGTCCCACTGCCATCTCCTCTGCCTTCCCTCTCACGGCGCTGCTCCGCACAGGTTTTGAGCATTCCTTTCTGAGAGCTCTGGGGGTGTCATCAACCATTCCCAGTTTATAGATGCACATTCGTGCTTTTTGGCAGTTTAGATGGTATAGCTGATTCCGAATTCCTAGTGTTTGAGAATGTTTCAGTGCTATTTGGAGGAGTTGCTTCGGAATTTTGGATGGGTCACAGGTACTGTATTATCCTTCCACTTCACGTGTTGGAAATTTGTGTTGCCAAGATGTATTGGTAGAGGTTAGCCATGAAATCATATCCCTTTTCTGCAGCACGCAAGATTCTTACACCTGTTCCACTCTTCCAATGGCCTCCTCTCCTGCAAATTTGCCAAGTTAATTGCTCTTCTGGCTTAATGTCAGGGAAAATACAGGGGGAAGTTTTAAACAAGGAATCGAAATTTGTAAATTGTCCTTCCATCAATCTGAGGTCCATGCCCCCTTCCCTTTGGGTGTAGGGGGCTTGTGATGCCCAGATCCTACAGGTTTGACAGAGGGATATCCTGTCTCTTCATCTCCTCTGAGACACAGTCATAGGCAGCATGGTGTCTAACCTGATTTCGGGGCCGCTCGTTTCTAGGTACTAGCCCTGGAGGTGCTCCAGCTCAGGATCCAGGAAGACCTGAGACTTTTTTAGCAAGCAATCTTCTTGGCTAAGATTGAAGGTTTTTGAGAAAATTTCTAGTTACAGTGTTTCACAAAGTGGTGCTTGTTATTACTATATAAACTTTTTTTTTCTTTTTTTCCGGTACCAGGGATCGAACTCATGACTGCGAGCTTGCAAGGCAGGTGCTTATGCCGCTAAGCTAAATCCCCAACCCCTACTATAGAATCTTTTAAAGAGACAGATGAGAATGGAAAAGTAATGCAGAGGAATCATGAATGAACTAGAAAAATGAAAATGTGAAGACTGAGCAATGTTCTTAGGATGATGAAGAAAATTCAAATTATTTTTACTTTATGACTCCATGTCACGTTCTTGACATAGAGAGATAAAAATATTAGAATGAAGGTTTGAATTTTACATTTCAAATTATTCTCTTCAAAAGGTTCCCACAAGTTAATTACAGATTATGTATAAGGATATTTAAATATACAGTGATAGTTAAATGCCTAGTTGTTATGAAGGCATTTCTGATCTAAACTACATGTACAGTCGGTTGACTTTAAAGATCACCTTCAATAATGTAGGTCAGCTTCACTGAATTCATTGAGTCTTAAAAGCAAAAATTAAAGGTTCCTGGAGAACAAGGAATTCTGTTCCACAGCGTTAATGCATTTCCTTAACTCTCTTTCTCTCTCTCTCTCTCTCCCCACTTCCACTTCTCCTCCCCTTTCCCTCCCTTAAACCTACAGTTCTTCTGTGGCATTGTTAGCAATGGGCCTTCCACAGGTGATGAGTTCGAAGCTGGTGAGGACACCTTAGAAACCACTTTCTATGGACCATGATAGAGGCCCCAGAGATCCTCAGTGAAGCCACTGAAATCTTGATCTTGGAAATCCCAGCCTCAGTACTGGAAGGGATAAATCGTTCCTAAGCCTCCTGCTCTATGGTATGGTATTCTGCTAGCAAAGCCTTAAGTGGACTAACAAGATAACTTACAGGTTTTCCTTAGTTTGGTCATTGAGGGACTCCAGCTGCAAACAGGATGATGTCCCTGGAACATAAGATGGACCTTTTTATTTTCATGATGGTATCCCATCTCAAAAGGATTCTGCTACAGCTGTTAGCGAGCCATGATCCTTCCATGGCTTGAATGTAATGGAGCCAAGTGAGGAGGCTTCCCCTCCAACTCATCCTTTGCCATGGCCCAACTCAACCCCAGCAGCCAGGTGCAATTCAGTTTGCTCCAATACTCTATCTTTCATATGATTTCCACATTGCTTGGAATGCTAACGGGTAGCCCATTGGAACGTGAAGCAGAAGTAGCATGTAAAAAGTATGCTCATGGTTAAATGAGTAAAACTAAATCAGACCAGTGGAACTGGAAACCCCAACAGTTGCTTTGTATGATAGGTGAAAGACTAAGAATTATATTTCCAATAAAAAATAAGAAAATGTAATACTTGTGGAGTATCAACTAGTTTCAATTAATTAGGATCAAGTGCTAAATAATGTTGTCTCTCTCTTTTTCCTTCATTATTTTAACATTCCTCTTAAAATGCATTTTAATACATTCTGAAGCTAGATGGCACAGTGTATGATTATTTCCAATTGAAAAAAATGTGTAGACACTTTATTATAAAAGAAGTGACTGAGGTATTATACTAACAATTTGTGTCTTAAAAACCTTAGTCTATATCCCTTATGCAGTCAGCCAGGTTTTTTCTCTCTCTTAACTTGTATTTTTTACTATAATTACAATATTATTTCTTTATATAGAAATATGGAGGCACTAAAGGAAAGAATAATTTTAAATATTGTCCATATGTTTATTATTGAAAAGTAGTCAAACTAACATTCTGTTTTGGTTTATATCATTCTATCTTTTCTATTTATACAATATAAACTCTTCTATTTATAAGACTGGCTTAAGCAGTAATATTATGTTGTAAACTGGTTTTCTGGAAAAAGATATATTGTGTTTATCTTGCAGTGACATCATAGGTTTTTCATGGAATAATTTTCAAAAGCTATGCAACATTGCATACACAAAGCTGCTGCAATTTTAGTAATTTCCCAAGACAGGATATTAAATGTCTTTTCAATGTTTAATTATTACAAGAAGAGAACTGCAGTGAAATCCGTACAGCCAACATCATTGTATCCCGAAACTCTCCTTCTTCTTCTGGGCTGAATCAAGAGGATATGCGAATTCAACACACTGATAATATATTGCCGTATTTTTCTTCAGGGTTGTGGTGACAATTTACATGCCCATTAGCAAGGGACGAGCCTTGCTATTTTCTGCACCATTGCCAGATTTAGCTATTTAACTGTTTCTAGAAATGATTGTTTAAATCTTGTTTCTATTCTGGCTTTCTTTAATAAAAATATCTACAACAGAGAAAATGTGATTCACAGGATGCACAGCTCACTTCCCGATAAGCCTGGAAGAGAGGGACAATGGGAATGAGTGACTTCTGCAAAATTTCTAGGAAGAAAATAGCAACAGGAAGAGAAGCGAGAACGTAACTAAGTTACCTGACAATATCTATGGCTGCTATTTCCTTAGCCGGTGAGATAGTGTGGCTCCGTTAGAGGCCCGTGTGTGAGTGTGTTTGCATTATGACTTTGCTCCATACGAATGGCTTACATTAGATAAGAATTAGGTGTTCAGTCAAACAATGAAGGCAATCTCATGATGAAATATTAGAAAGGAAAATGAGAAAATTCTCCAGCATATCCAGGAAGGACCTTATTAGAGTCAAGGATGGAATACTTAACGAAAAAAAGGAGCAAATCAAATTGCCAATTAAAAAATAGCCACAGAACTAATGGTGTCTGCACGTGGGTTCACAAGCAAGGCCTACTTCGCTAAGCAAGCAGACACTGATATTTAGGACGCAGTGACAAACAACGCTGTGCACGTGGCTGCTGTGCACACGGTGGAACACAAGGCTGCCCCTGGGTGTGCTCCTAGCGGTGAATCCTCCTTCATGCAAGCTCCCATCCCATTACAGCGCTGATGGAAGACCCTGACATTTGCTTTGCCTCGGGGAACTGCAACGCGCGCCCTCTGCTGGGCACACGTATTAGGACACTCAGGTGTTGAGGTTGACCTAGCTTTCCTAACAGGTAGGAATGATTGTTTCATTTCAATAGATCCTTGCATTCAGGAGCCAGGGACCTGGACCTGGGCTGCGGGCAGAGTGCGGGGATCCCCAACAGGTCCGTTACTGGTGGGAGAGCTGGTCTGAGGGTCCACGAGGTCACACTGAAGATACTCAGGGTATCTTCATTCATTCCCAGGTGGTATTTTCCATGACTCCCTGGGTGTGACTGTGTGTTTCTCTTTCCCTGTGGTGCAGACTTTTAACCCTTTGAAAGCACATGAGGCTAGAGGTTGGTGAGGTTGTGTGTGCATGCATCTGCCTGTGCCTTGTGTGTCTGAGTGTATGTGTGTGAGTGTATGTGTGCATGTGTGTGTGTGTGTGTGTGTGTGTGTGTGTGCAATGTGGCTGCTCTCGGTTTTTACGCTGACAGGTACTTGACCTTTCCCAACCTCTCTGAGCTATATCCCTGGGGAGCACTAATTAATAAGCAGAAGCCCGATTTTTAAGAAATAACCTATTTTTCCTTTTATAATACCAGGGCTTGCTTTGCACTTCTGTGTGATCACATCTTTGCAGGTTTCTTCCTCAGATTTGCGGCTGGTGGCAGGCTGTCATTAACACTTGTGCTCTCTGGTTCAGAGAGCATCTCAGTTTGCATTTTAATTAAAGGTGTATGGCAGGGAGCAGAGAGGAGGACCATCGGGATGGTGCTGGGATATCCCTCAGCTGCACACACAACCCGCTGCTGAAATCACACTTTAACCCACTGTAGCCACCAAGCTTCAGCATCCAAGAGAAGCCAGAGGGGGATGGATGTCATCTTCTAAAAAGAGGAGAGGTGTGATTTTCATGTCAGTCACTTGAATGAGTGCCTCTCCCCAGAGGTGTAAGAGGAGGCTCTGTTCTCAGTGCGAGCAGTGTCTGTGGATTTGAATAATGGATTAGGAAGCACACAAACATCACGCTTTTCAGATTTCTCTTGCTGAATCAGGACGGCTTTTCCAATGCATCAGGGAGAAAGCTATTCTTCACCTTGGAAACACTGCAACAGAGGGGCCAAGTAATGACACTGCAATCCAGAGAGAGTCCCTGAAGGTGTGTGACGGATGAGACTGAGCCCCAGGACAATGGGCGGTCAGCTCTATGTGTGTGTGTGTGGGGGGGTGGGAGGCAGGGCACTTTCCTGCTTGTCCTTTCATTCTGCTGGGTCTATGTGGAGGTAAGGACAGCAGACCCAGGCTGAGGGAACAATCCAGTCCTAACCACCCTCTCCACCTGGATGGGCAGGGTTCTGTGCTTGGAGACCCTGTTCTCCAGCTGAATATTGGATCCTAGAGTGAAATCACTTAACTAGATGCCCCTGTTCAGATGTCAGATGCTTGACGTCTGAATTGAAGTGCAAGAATTGTTTTGAAACCTAATCACATTGTTCAGACTTGAAGAACTAGAATTTGTGATAAATCCAATCCTATACTTTAGGAAGGGAGTTAAAGTGTGATCTGCACTTATACCAACTCCCCATAATGAACTGACGGGCAAAGCCATTATGTAGTGCAAATATGTACTAACAATACAAAGAAGAAGAAAACAAGAACAGACTATAGAAAACAAGATAAACAACCTGGCCACCAGCACTATCAGAGGAAAATATTTTAAAAGCCTTCCGTGTCTTAGTGGGCTGAAAGATGAGGGAAGGCAGAGTGGGCCGCTGGCCTGCAGAGCAAGAGTAAGTGGTGGGTTGGGGCCACAGCCAGGCCATTTTTCTTGACAGCGAAACCACCACGCATTTGCAAGATGGAAGCAGACGGCTCCTTTAAAACCCTGGCCCAGTGAGCAGCCATATGCGAGGCTGTGTAAACAGGACACTTCTGATCCCAGGAGCTAACAGAGACAGTGCCAGAGCAGTGAGTCATTCCAGCATCACTGCGAAAGCCACGGCCGAGGTTGGGCTGAGTCATATCAGAATCAGAGCTAAAAACTCCTGCTTCTGCCTCCTTGTCTAGGTCCCCCAGATAGGGCAGGAGAAAGGGGCCCCTGGAAGTAGCCCTAGCAACACTGGGTGCTGTGGGCCACTAAGCCAGAACACGGAGGCCTCCTAGACATGACTTTCATAAGTGGCATTTTCCCCAGTGAGTTAGCCAGGCGTTTCTCAAGAGCTCTCCAGCCTGGTGCTGAGATTGGTAGGAACTGGCCCCCCAGGATAGTTAGCACCAGCTGACTCCCCCTTGAGAGCACAGAATTCTCCACCACCTGCCTGGCCAGCCACAGCTACAGGGTGAAAGCCAACCTGACCACACAGGACGGTGTTCCTCTGCTCCCTGCAGTGGGCCTGGGACCCACTGTTGATTCATCCTTTGGTCGTGTTTAATGGTGAACTAGCGGGTCAACATGCATAAGGCAAAGTCACTGACTAAAGCATAGGAATTCCGTTGGTACAATAAACTGTTTAAACATAAACTCTCCCGAGAAAATTCAATGCTAAGAGAGTTTGTATTGATTCTATAGCTATGTACACAGTCTGCTGTATCAAAAAGGAAGTTTTATTGCTCATAAACATGCATCTATACAGATATAAAAGATGTGTCTGTACCAAATGTATTTCACAGTGCAGAAGGATGATCCTGACTTAGCAGCCCTGGGTAACAATTAGATAATTAACACTCAGAGCTTTAGAAATGATGAAAGACTCATGTTGGAACACAAGACAAGACGAAGCAGAAAAACCACTATTTAGTTGTACCATGCAAGCAGTCTGAAATGTTCCTGTGACCCCCACACTCCTCAAAACCTGAGACAGAAACAGTCTAGGATGGCCAAGGTAACATGTGAGTGGAGGAGGCAGACTTTGCAAACAGATTTTTTTTCTGATGTCAGAGTTTAGGGTGTTCCCACAGCATGGTTCAGCTGAAGGTACTTACCTTCAGCTTCCAGTGGCAGATAGGCTACAGAGCTGTGTATAACAAGGGAATTTCTGTGGGTGTAGAACGGAAAAGCAGAATCTCTACTTGATTTGGACTTTTCCTAGATCTGTTCCCATTCTTCAGTTTCCCAAATCAGATGTCGGGTACTAGGCTCACTTGCCTTGCCTGTGACTTGGACCCTGACTAATATATTGACCATTCTTTTAAAATCGCAACACAATGTATTAGCTGTTATTACCTTCTAATCAATTTGCTGTGAAATTGTCTTTCACAGAAGCAAAAAGACTGCTGTTTTATATTATCTTTATTATTATGCACTTGTGCTACATTACAAAAAGGAATTTATGAAATAAAAAATAAATAAAGGTCAATGAGAGAGGCATTGAGAGAGACACAAACAGAAAGCAAGCCTGCTGGCACCTTGATCATAATTTTTTTTGCCTCCAGAATTTGATACATTTTTGTTATTAAAAAAAAGCAAAGAAATTAGTTGAGGCAAAAGAATTCCCACTTTCAACAAGTGTAATGATTTTGGCTTTTTACTTTTAATTTAAGAGCAAAACACTTAAATAATTGCCCTTTCAATTATGGTTGTTGTTACGGTTTAGATCCAGAATACTCCTCAAACTCTCATGCACTTGGGATGGGAGTCTTGGGAAGGGGCTGGTCACTAGGGCTCCACACTCAGCAGTGGCTGATCCTTCGGTGAGTTGGAGCTGGGCTGTGCTGGGAGATGCGGCCTGGTAGTGGTCCCTGGGGGTGGCCTGGAATGTTTGCTCCCTCCTCCACCTCTTCTCTTTTCTTCCGGGACTCCATGATCTAGCAGCTCTCCACAGCCAGATCCTTCCCTCACACCCCTACTGCCTTGAAGCCAACCTATCATCCACTGAGTCCCCCAACAATATTACGTGGAAATAAACTGCCTTTGAACTGTGGAGTTCTGGAATTGTATCTCAGCAGCGAGAAAGCTGACTGAACCAAACACTGCAGCCCACACTGATGACACTGTCAAAACCTTTCCTTGGCTACAATAACAACACTTGCACTCTTGGGGTGCTGGCTTACAGAGGTCCCCACCCCAGAGGCACAGGGCAGGCTCAGGTTGTCACAAGATGCAATGGAGAAAGGTAAGGACTCACAGCCGGGCGCCTGGAAACACCAGGGGTGCTCCCTGTAAAACTGGGTCCCTGCCTTTTTATCACTTTGGAAATATACAGAATAATTTATTTTGAGAGAAAAGTAATTTTCAATTAATTCACTTTGGTAAGACACTCTGACAAGCATATACTCTAATAATAGAGAGTTCCTGCCTTTAATAAAGTGTTTCTCCAAATCAGACTTTGAAAAGCGTATTTATATTGTTGGAAACATGACCTATGATCCACTCATCCATCCACCCAGTTGTATTTATTTGGAGTTGGGGTCATAGTTAAACTGTAATTTCTTTATAGCCTGCATAGAACCACAGCTCTATGAAAACAGTAAAATTACAGCAATGAGTTGTCTTGATGTAGTTGAGTTGGAGATCAGCAGAATTCCTTAAACTAAATATGAATACATCCTGAAGCAATATGTATATGTAGGTTGCCATAGCCAAAATTAAATAATTATGTGTGGTACACATGAGCGAATTTATGAGCTGAAAGATTATTTCCACTCACAGTGGTGCCTCATTTCACAAACTTAATTATTTCCATGCTTCTGATTGCAGAATTGATTCTACAATTCTAGTTACAACTAAATCATGGGGAGAATGAAGTCCATAACCCATTGTACCACTGTATATTCTGAAAAACCTTTATTATTAACAACCTGAATTTTGATTACCTAACATTAAGAGTACTTATCTCTGTCACACAACCAGAGAAGTACATACGCAGACATGTATATAAATACATGTACCTGATGTGAATCAGAAAATGCAATAACTACCACGTGTTTTATTTTTTTAAAATAGGTTTCATAATTCAGAGCTCTCATTAGTGAAGTGCAGAAATTTATTAAGAGAACCAGGCTTTAAAAGCATGATATTTGCAGCAATGTGGCTATACTTTAAGTTTTTTACATCTCATTGTGTGTCTCCTTATCTCCGTACTTCCATTTTTTCTAGAAATCTAGAAGACCTTTCCGTAGATGGCTGGATCATTCAAATAAGGAAATTCAACCCAAGTGGCAAAGAGATATGTGACATTTAGCAAAGCTCTGTAGTCAGCGAGAACGCCAATGAAGCTACCTGTGTATTTTGTACCAAATCAGTCACCAAGTCACAAAAATGACACTGATTGTGTGTTCTAATAAAATGAGTAGTTACACAAACACAGCTCAGCTTGTTTCATTTTTAACAGGAATTAAGTAGTTTAACTGAAATGAATTTGTATCAAAGTAACTGATAAACTTAGACATAACTGTTAGTGAACTTAAACCATATTCTTTTTGCAGCTTTATTTTTTACTAGTTTATGTTTTACTCATAATGATTACATTTATTGTGGGGAGGTGATAATGTACATAACCCTTCTCAGTTCTTTTCTTTGTTCCATTGATTATACATCACTTATTAAACCATAAACATTAAAATATCTCTAGATGCTATTTTCTTCACCAAAGCCAGATATTATTTGTTGTAATCATCCAAAGTCTTGGCTTTATTTTACTTTGTTAATATTTAGAAAAGAAAAAAATCAGGAAAGTATCAAGTGTATTTTAATCTCTGTAAATGTCCACTTAGATAGCATATCAATTCTATTTTTGATATGTGTTTGCATGAAAAGAAAGTAGTCTTGGTTCCCAAGTTGAATTGACTGCTTTAAGAGTTTGTATCCATAATTCATAGGGACATTTTTCAGGGAAAAATGAGTGTGTGTATGTGTGTAAAATGAAAGAGAGATAAAGCAATGCACTTACTATTTCTGTGATTCTTCTGATTCCTCAAACTATTCTTATTTGCACACTGATTTCTGTGGTTACCTCGCTAGTGAAGGAGTGGAAAAATTTGAATGTGAAAAATTAAACTCCATAGGATTTTTGTTTTTGTGTAAAAGAGAAGAAGAGTTTGCAAGAGAACAAAGCAGGAGAGTTTCAACCTTGAAAAATCCTTCCCAAGTAGAAATTTCTCTATTCATGCCTTGACTTGCATAATAAGTGGACACATATATTTTAGTGAAAGCAAATAATGGTAGGAAAATGATTTGAGCCCACACTGTTGGGATTGAAGTCCCATGTGGATCAATTCTATAATTAAGCTTGTATAATTGGCACTCCTCAGGCAAAATAAAACAAAGCCAAAAGTGACACTGAACTTGAGAGTTCTTTCCAATCACAGGATGGGAATAAACAAGATGATAAAACCACGGCAGTAGGAAGCAGGGCTGGGGTTGGAGCTCAGTGGTAGGGTACCTGCCCAGCATGTGTGCAACCTGGGGTCCCACGCCTAGCACAAGAAGGCAATAATGACAATGACCATTTGGCTTTGCATTCTAAAGATATACCCTTAAAAATCTCAGTATCTGGAACCAGGATGAGTTTCCAAAATTCCAAATCAGTAACAAGAAGGAAAGTTACAAGATTTTAAAATTTTTCTCAGAAATTGTAACATAAAGAACAAGGTAATTGTCAATCACATACATAAAGAAGCTGCACGGAGGTATACATGACCAAGAAAGTCATGCCAAAGACTGCATTACGAGAAAGCATGCTGAACCAGGGGTCAGGCCAACAGTCTTTGTGATGCTTTTGTCAGTGTCCCGGCTTTTGTGGAAATATAATTCAGCAGGGGAAATGCAATCATACCCGCTGAGAAGGGGAGGCAGGTGTGGGGTAAATAAATCAGAATTCAGGGTAGGGTGGGAAGCCATTGTACTGGAGAACAGAAACCCTAGGTGCCCCTGTGGAATTTTTCCTATAAGGCATCTTCTCAACTGGACAAAAATGTCTTTCTATCTTTCTATTGCAACTTGCTGACCTAACAGAAAAAAGATATTCATTGGAGTTGATCATTTCAGCTCCCTTGTAGCACAAATACATCCTTACTTTATAATCTTCTTCAGGAATCTACCTACAGACTCTGGGAGATTCCAAGAAACCTCAGAAGATTTATCTTTGCTATAGGGTCCACTTTTAGATGAAGTGAAGCCATTTCCTTGCAATCAATGCTAGCCACTTCCTTAACAAGATTGAAATGCATCTTCTGTCTGTCTGGAAATGCTACCACTTTCCATTGTTCTTGTCACCAATCTTGCTGGCAAGAAAGAGAGAGAGCGAGAGAGAGAAAGAGAGAGAGAGAGAGAGAAACAGAGACAGAGAGAGAGACAGACAGAGAGAGACAGAGAGAGAGAGACAGAGAGAGAGACAGAGAGAGACAGAGACAGAGACAGAAAAAGGCACGCAAAACAAAACTAACCCCTTGATTTGCCCCACTGGCTTGATAACCACATAGACCAAGGTAGAACAGTGAGGCTTGAGACTGGAAATTTAAACATATCAAAAGAACAATTTGTGTTGTCATCTCTGACTTTCTCCTCACTGTGTTTATTTTCAGGTTGCACAGTGCACTAACATGGCAACGTTTTCAGACATGAGTTATTCCAGATTCAGATTTCTTGGAATCTTCCTGGTATCTATGGTACAACTACCAGGATTCACAGAAGTTGGAGTGTTTTCACTTTATGCTCTCATCCTTCTATCAGCCATTCATGGTTGAGAAATGAATTATCCTAGCTGAGGACCCCTTCTGAAGAGGTCATTATTAATTCCCATGGACGTCACTATTACTAATCTAGCAAGATCAATTTGCGAATTAAGGTAAAACTGTGGTGGCCCATTGGACACTGCCCATAAATGAAGCACTTCCTGGCTTTGTCATCATAGTATCTACAACTACTCTACCTGATATATGTGGCACCTTTATTTGCTTATTATCTACCTATATGTAGAGCAAAAACTGTAAGAGCAAAATTTTTGCACCCTCACCTACAAGTTTCTGACTTGGAAGAGGCTCATTGGTGGGCATCATGAGTATCACTCACAACTCAGAGATACGGGTTGAAAGCTGAAGCATAGCAATGTTAAGTAAGGTGTCCCACATCATATGTCTCCTGGGTGGCTGACCAGCAGCTCACTGCAGGAGTCTGACTAAGGAGATCACATACTCTCCCTCTCTCTGTTGGACTAATTGAGGTAGATGTTGATTCCTAGAACCTGTCTACCTTTTGCCAGTATTCTGGATTTTCTGAGTGTCTTAGGGACTTCTGTCATCAGATCTACATTCTAAAAACACATAATGACATTAGTTCTCCCTATTTTATAGACATTAAAACACTACTAAAATTATGAAATATTTTTAAGTAAGAGGCATGATCGTATAGTTGAACAATTCAAATATCATGAGAGGTTCTACTATAAATAATTATGTCATTTAATAAAGAAACAATCTAATTTCCTTGGAAATTAGTTCAAATACTAGCTGCATTGCCACATCCAACTTTGCAGTGAATATTTAAGCCAAGTTTGAATCGTTAACTTTCACTAGACTGATCCAGACATCCCTAGGTAAGTTTCTCTAACTTCTCCCATTCATAGATGCCACAGCTGGGTAGAAATTAGTGTCTAAAAATACTTTCACACAAACGGCTTGTTTTCTAGTCACTGTCTGCTTGTGTTATGCTCATCCCATCTGTCAATACATGTGAGTCACACATTCGACCTTTCAGCTTCACTTGCGCACATAAATTTCTTCCAATTTCCTGTGAAACAAACCCTTTTAACTCTTTAGAGTTTTGTCATTTGTACACAGGTCATTCAGGGATGATTCAAGGAACAAAGTAAACCTTTCAAGCCAGTGTGACGAACTTGGCTCGAGTCCTTTATAACAGGAATAGATTCTCTTTTACTCTTTGACTAATTAATGTGTCTATGTTTATTGGAGGAGAGGGATATAGATATTATCTAATTTAAATCTACTTCATATACACCAAGCAGACCTTCCAGTGACTTTCCATGGTGTAGAGTACCTAGAATCAAGCTATATTAAAAGGGGTGCCTGCAACCTACTAATTCCACTTACCCTCTCTAAGTCAGTAGTTTTATCCTTTAGCAATTCATGTTAAGGATCACTTGAATCGTCAGTTGAGAAAGCTATGTTTACCCCTGGCCAGTGCCTACCTGTGAGCATGACTATTTCATCAAATTGTTCAAATCTACCTTTTGTTCTGACTACACACAATAGATAGATATGTTGGCAGAAGAACCTCTCTGTTTGGAGGAATTGTACTTGGATTGGGTTTAAACTAAAATTAGTTCCGTGATTTAATAAAAAATCACAAAGTTGTCCCCCAAGCCTTTTGTGATAGAAAAGCACACAATGGCTGAATGACAAAACCATGGAACTGACCAAGGGAGAAAATTTTAAAAATGTGCTCTTATTTCAAAAGCCATTGTTACCTTAGACAAAGGAATAGAAAACAAGAACTTGCCTTCCGGTTCCTCCTTTGTTACCAGTCCCAGAGTGGTTGAAGTGTTTTTTCTCCAAGGATTGCCAAGGGGAGCCGTGCTTACAAACCCCCCAGAAAGTGATGCAAAGCAGATAGATATTTAGGTTTGTGTTGAAATGTTAAGGACTATCTCTCCATGCCCTTTCTATTCTGCTTTTGATCTGTCCTTTGTTACTTGACAAATCTGTTTACTTAAAATTTTTGAATGCACTTCCCATATTTGAGATATATATCTGGAACCTAGGGACAGACAGTGTGGGAAACATTCATAGTTATTTGCAGTGCAGTCAAACTGGCCTATATGAAACTGAGACTGCAGTACCTTCTCTGGTCACGCATTCCAAGTATGGAACCCGGAAATTATGACTTGTGTCTGTTGAGTTAAACCACACTGTCTATTCTGTCTCTGTTTGAGCAGGGAGAGTTGATCTTTTGAATAATTCCAGCAAAGAGTATAATGCATACATTATCCTCAATATAAAAATCCTGAATCTAGGTGTGATACTTTCTGAAAATTTTTGGGTTAATTTTGTGATTGAGACTAAAATATAGAAAGGAAGACAACTGAACCAGCAATCCAGGACTATACGGTCCCTGGGTGCAGCAGTTACCTATGAGTCGTTTACTGTGTGGTACTGTACATGAGCTGAAGGATGTGTTATCATGCATGAACATGTGGTACTCATGGAAAGCAGGGCCCTGACATTCCAGTGTTACTTTCCTAGAAGGGAAAGGCAACAGAGATACAGGTGGCACAGTAGGAAGAACAACGTTTTTGAAAGGAAGATGATCTGGAATCCATCCTGTACTCCATGAGTGAATGTTCTCACATGGGTAGCTCAATTTCCTTGACTCTACTGTGGATGTAATTAGGGGTTAGTGATAATAACCACCTAGAATTATTAGGGTATTGTCCCCTTGATCCATCCCTGCACCTTCAATTGCTTGGTACTGTCAAAAGCTAAAACTCGTGGTTGCACAAATTCGACAAACTGTGAGGTTTCCAAAGGCTAATTGTTTTTCTGCTTTCTATACTTCCCTTTCCCCAAAATTATTGAATCTCCTTCCAAATTTACTCAGCTTTTTCATGTTGGGAATTTTTGGAAGTAGAAAACACACTTTATTATTAGGTTACTCCTAAAAAATAGAAAATTCTAAATGATGAATAAACTGGCACGAAACAGTGAAAATCCAGCGGGGCTAATGAAAAGCAGTGAGCACATAGTAGTACAACACATCATAGGGTCTGCTGTTGTGAGGGAATTCCAATAATGCATTTTCATAAGGCCTTGAAAGTGACAAGTTCAGAAAAACTTGGATTTCGTTTAACATATCAAGGATGCTTATCGGCAAAAGAACGTGTCTCTCATCCCAAAGTAAAGCAAAATCCTTATGGATAAATAAAAAATGTGTACCAGTACTTCGGAGAAGAGAGAGTGCCAGATGATGCCCAACATGAATCCAGATCTTTCTAGAAGGTACGGCCATTAAAAATGCCAGCTGCTTTTCTCAGGCAACAAAAAATATCTCAGAGAGATTTAACCAGAACCTGAGAAAAACAAAATGTCCATGGAAAGGAAAACTTGCTGGCAGGAAAGTCTATCAAAATGATGACTCTTTCCAAGAAGGTGATTCAGTCATCCTCCCAGGAGGCATTTGAAGCCAGCCTGTGCAGGACGACAGGAAGTGCACCCGGGCAGCAGCCCATCCCTCCCATCCTCTGCAAGCCTCTGTGCATGGTGAACTGCTTCCTGTCCTCATTGCCTGTGACCACACAGCAGTTTCTTTGGGAGTTCGTGACCCCTGCTGAAACTTGTAATGTGGCCAGTGGGTGAACAGATTAAAGGAACAGAGCCAGGAGGCTCCCAAACTGGATTCCTGAGCAAATACCCATGATGCCATGAGGACCCCAAGGACCCTGTGTATTTAGCACCCGTCGGCTGCTGATTCCAAAGCAAGTTTGTTTGGGAGTACCCGTGTTGATGGCTCTAGGCCCACTGTGCTTGGTGTCTTAAACCAATAACTTTCTAAACTTTATTTCATGATATCTTAGTCACCTTGCAAAGTTATTCTCCATGGAGGTTGAGTCAAAGCGAATTGGCAAACGCAATAACCATTTTTGCTGGCAGTTTCTTTGAAACAAACAGCAAAAAGAGCCTTCAAAAATGGTATGGTTTTACCAAGACCAAATATCATGCGATCGAACTAAAGATGGGCCATCAAGGAAATCAAAAGGATCAAAACTTTGAAGTAAATGGAAAGGGAAAGACAATATACCAACATGTATAGGATACAACAGGGACAAACTGGAAAATAATAGGTCACAGATTTTCAAAATAGGAGAAATACTGGCCATAGTCAGCTCATATTTCTTTCCCTCTTGATAGATCTTCTTGGAAGCCTGCTTATACACAGCCTAGAACAAGATGGAATGTAAGGAAATTATGAAAAGTGATGTTACTCTAGTAAAGGAAACCATGTCCATGAACCAAAATCAAGAGTAGTTCAGAGAAGCAGAGACCCTGGTTTCAAATATATTCAATACTGATCCAGAAATTTTCCCCTGTAATGAGGACCAGTGAACCTGAACTAAATCAAATTGGCATAACTGCAGAAAGTAGGTGATGGGCTCAGTAAATAATCTGAAATTTAGCTCGCAAACTCTAGGTTTGCAGTGGTATTTTTAACCAGTGCATGCATTTCCAGCAGAGTGTTCCTAAGTTAACTTAGATAATATCAAACTCTCTTTTCCTGTCTTATCATCTATATAACTGGAAGCACTCACATGTGAAAGGAAAGTCAGCAGGCCAATTAGAAAAACAGTGGTGTGGCCAAACCAACAGGCCCTGCCACAAACCTGACATAGTCATCTAAAATAAGAAATGTCTAGCATTCACAGAGGACTTCAGATCGTGCTAAGTATGCTACCAATCGGGCCTGACCTGTTTTCAAGTGCCAGTGATGTTGACTGCCAGGAAAGCTACCTGACTTCAGTGGTCACCTGGGAGACCACATGCTGAACTGGGCACAGAGTGCAATTTGTCTGAGCCACCTCTGTACTGAAGTGCATATTAGTGGCAGTGCACACGTGGGCAACCTTTTCCTCTAGCATAGTTTCACAGCTATCCCTTCTGCTCTTCCCGCATCACCCCATATATCACAAAAATTGCAGTCTCTGGGTGACAAGCTCTCAGAGAGGAATGCAGTGTGTTTGCATGTGATCAAATCCTGAGGCCTAACACCCTCTACCTGTCCCTGCACTTCTCAGTCACTCGGTGCCACCAGATCTCTGTGCAGGTCAGCCACTCACTGCTGGGAAGTATACTGTACTCCTCTGTGAAATGGATTCTGCATTAATTAACATTATTGGTTGTTCGGAGATGTATATGGCCCATACTGCCCTTGGATGTGAGCCACTAACAATCAATAAATGTTTTCCTTATTCAGGTACTCCACAATTCCCAGAGCCACTGATGGCTCTCAGATTCACCAAAAATAAATCTTCCCACCATATTTTGTCTTCTTCCGATAGGCAATGACCCACTGTAGCTGGCAGCACCATCCTTGTTTACTGTGGTGACTGATGGCCCAATCTCAACCAATATAGAAATTACTTCATCACAGAGATCTTGTCCTAGAAGACTCAAGGTTTATTTACAATTTTATTATAAAAATTTATCTCACATAATTAGTTATAGAAAAGAGTACAGAAAAATAGTTATCATACAAACGTCTGCAATTAGCACTTGTGGAAGGTGTCCTTGTGAAAGTACAACTGTTTGTACTGTTTGTAGAGACACTCTCACACGTATGCAGAGCTAAATTTGACAGAGTAAAATTGACACCCAAAGACTGGGTGTATAGTCAGACAAAACTGGGATTAATCTTGTTTCTTTCCTTGAGAATCCCATGAGGTCACTTCAAATCTTCGATTTGTAATATCCATAGCTGTAAGAAGGAATAAAACCTGCTTTCCAGTGTAGCTGTAAGACTGGCATATGTGTCTACCCAGCACACATGTGTCTGTGTGTGTGAGGCTGATACTTACAGTCACAAAGTAAATAGCAACCCTTATAAATAGCAGCCATGGTTCTTCAAAAGCGCTGTGCTAATGCACTGACCTCAACACACACAACTGCACTAATTCTGCTAAGGCAAATTTTAAACATTTGCTTTAGCTGAAATCTGTCTTTTCAATGATTGCAAGTTGGAAAAATAATTATTTCTTAAGCAAATGGATGTTTTAACTCAGAATATAGATTTATATAACAAAGCTTTAGATATTGTGTGCATGCAGTGCAAATTGAAAACACTTGTAAAAATATACCCACTGGAATTCTCAATTGGATTGTGTAATGTTTATTTGCTAAAAATTGTAAAATGTTCTGTAAGATTAGGTAAAATACAGACATTTTAAGTTATTGACCAAAATATCAATCTTGAACTAACTCTACTTAATATTTTGATGGATTATTACTCCGTTTCTGTCAGTAGACTTCTCTAGTGACACATTTTTTAAAAATAGCATAGCCAAATCTGATGGGTTATTTATACTGTTAAGACTAAATTTCACACCAGAGTACTCTCGCATTCAATTCTTAGGAAAACTTGTAAATAAAGTAGGAGAACGAGGCAGGCCAGTGATATGAGCAAACGCTAGGAGGAACACCACTGTCCAGTGCTAACAGAAAAAGTGATCTTCCGCGTGGACAGCGGGGTGTCCACCCTGAGAAATGGCGTGTGATGGTTCTAACTGCAGTTCCCCTGAAGCATGCTAACGGCAGAGGAGGACATGGGCGAGTGTGTAGGAAATTCTTCCTGTGTGTTTTGATTGTGGCACAAAGGCAGCAGCTTTTCAAGAAAGATCATCGTGAGGGGAAGAATTCATGTCTGTGGTTGGGATCCTCAGACCAAGGTGCCCAGTTCACAGTGACGATCCACAGGGACGCCTGTGAAAGGCTCGTCCGTCCAGATTTAACATCAAGTGATGCTGAATCTACGTTTTGACCTTGAGAGAATTGTGTAAGCTGAGTTTGTATGCATGACATCACAGTGACCTCTGAAGACAATAAAGGATTATTAGAATGTTGAAGAAATGATGTCCTTGGAAAATGGCCTGAGAAATAGGCAAACAGCTTCAATCTCTATTGTGACAGTGCTCTGTGTCATGGTCACTCACATTGCTAGAGCAATTTCTGTAGAATCAAAACATGACTCAGAGTCCTAACCCATCTTATTCATTGGATGAGGCACTGTGTCATTAGCTCCTCCCCAAAGTCAAGATCAATATTGCAAATTGATTCGGGATATTAAGGCAGCAGTGAGCATGCAACTAAAGACACTCATGAAAGAGGACTTCCAGAACTGCTTCAGAAAGTGATCAGAGAGATGAGAGGAGTGTTTAAAGTGAGAGGAAGGGTTTCAAGGGGTATTCATGGCAATATGGCTTTTCCTGTAAATTTTTAAAATTTAAACATTATCCATTTTTTAAAAATCACTGTGCAATTCCAATCTTTCTTAGGTTATTAAGAACTTTCTGTAGGGTTACTGTCTAGCAATTCTATCATCAACTAAAAATGTGTTTACTACAGCTAACAGCCTAAGCCACCTCACGGCCTGGCACCACATTTTGCTGTACCCCAGTGGTGAGATACCCTAGGTGGGGTATCCCTTATTCTGAGAATCCTAGGACTGTCCCCACTCAGATTCACACTGGAAGTTTGACTTGCTTTCTATGTGCTTCAAAGGAAACAAGATTGGAAAAGTGCTAACAAGCAAGGTACTTAGTTAATTAACATTCAACCCTTTGTGTTTAGTTTTGACTTTTCTCCTATGGAAAATTTTATAAATAAACTTTACTTATTTCCCCTTATGGTTATTTTTTTTTTTTTTTTTTTTTTGCAGTAGAGACTAGATGCTCTGGTAAAATCTTAGATTTGCTTCTGATCTCTGGAACTCTTCCTACAGAATAGTGAATAATTTTTAAATGTCTTTTAATCTTTGGTCTTGCAAAATTAAAATCAGGATAATAATAGCGGTGATGAATATAACACAGATTTATATTAAAAATAAACTGATAATGTGTATGTAAAAATATTTAAAAGTACAACTGATACACGAATGGAAATTATGATTATTTTCTTATCAGGCCAGAGTTTAGTTAATTCCATTTTTACGAGTTGTGATGTTCTTGACATAGATTATTTTAGAGATCCCGCTTCACTATTTACCTAATTTTGGTGATGACTTTAAGTATAAAAGGAAGCTATGTTTATGGCTGCATACTTTTCCGATTACTGGTTCTAAAAAGAATTTTGGCTTTATCTTTTATTAGGTTAATCAAATGGGATCTTTCCACTCAGGAATGTACTGGTCCTCACTCAAAAACTTTCCAGATTTGCTTTGAAGATGGGGGAGTGCTTGCCACTGGTCAAGCTAGGGTTTCTCTCCGTCATCTGACAGTAGATTAAAGGTACAGTGTGGAGTGTGTTAGGCGGGGACCTCAGCCTCTAGAAGGACACTGGAGTGCTCTCTGCACTCTCTGGGGTGTTCTACCTCCCCCTTTTCTTCCGGATCTCGGTGCATACTTCCGAGTCAAGCTCAGAGAGCTGGTCTGCTTTCCAAATGACGACTGCCCAGCAGACTCACTGGCATGACTCCTCACATCTCCAGATCGTCGCCTCTCTTCTGTATTCATAATGCTTGATTCTAACAGCTTAAGGTCAGAAGCTTGGTCACATTCACTCTTGTATCACTTGAACAACGCTTTCAGCGTCGGGGTAAGACTTAGTTTCCCCCGTTACACATTATCCTTCTCGTACTTCTCAGATTTTCCACTGGTGTGCATATCGCTGCCTAGGATATGTGTGACATGGACATGTGGCCTTGGGGGAAGCTGGGCTAGGTATTGACTTATAAGCAGAACAGATAAGGAACTTTCTAGGTTGTGCCCCTAATGGAAATGTTTGTCTTCCCTTGCTTCTTTTTCCTTCCCCATGAGTCATCCTGAGGAACTCAGAGGGGAGCAGCCTTCTGGGCATCACTGAGCATAGGACATATGGCTCCTGAGCCCTCAGCAGCTGGAGTCACCACCCTGGCGCCAGCCTTCTGGTCCTCAGACTGGTGCATGACGGAATACCAAACTCGCACCATAATGAAGATCTGCAAGTTTGGACTCTGCCACAGCCTGCTTATACCACAGCAAACGGCCCTCCATGCAAGGGGTTCAGGCAATTACATCTGGAAAGAATTCAATCGTGTTTCACACAATATAAATGGAAGCAAGCGTTTATTAATCAGTGCAGCAACATCAGTGCCCTCAGCTTTAGTCTCTATCACTTCACTTTTTGGCTTAAAGGGCATCTAAGCTTCAGGGTGGGTGCAGATGTTTTTGGACTGCATGTATCACTGACACATGTTATGGTATTTAGGTATTTAACAGGAGGCCCATTCCTTCTGGTACAGGATTCCAGAAGGAGACTGTGGAAAGAATATAATTCATTCTTTGATGTAGCGTTGGCTGGCAAACTAAACCTAAGATACATTAGACAGAGTTGTGATTGTTTTCTAAGTATTTTCATGAACTAGTCCCATTGTTTGGAATACTTCTTCATTTGTGATTACTTTATATCTTATTCATTATTTTTGTCTTAGCTTCAAATACATTTATACATTTTCTTTTGTAAAGGCCTTCCCTCACCTTACAGTCTTGTCAAAAGTTGACACATATAATTATGTTAGCATTAGTGGGTGTTAGCATAACTGTAATCATATATATTTGTATAAATTTTAGTTTCACATCTGATTGATCAGAATATAAATTTCATAAAGGTGGGAACTAGGTCTGCATTGTGTGGATCTGTAGTAAGTAATATTCTATGTACTTAAAAATTAATTATGTTATGAAGGGAAAGAAAAAAGGAAAGAAGGGGGAAGGAGAGAAGAGAAAACCATTAAAAGTAGAAAAACTAGAAGCAATTTTAATATCTTATTATTTAAGTTCAACAACCTCCACTTGCAATACCCATATAATTCAGGAATATGTATTTCTGGGAGGCAGTGTTTGAATGATTGAGATTAATTTTTCTCGAGTCTCGAGTCTTGCAGTAAAAAAGTAGCAACACTGCCCTATTTTTAATTTTATTTTTCTGCTTTCTTCCAGGTCCAAACAAATCAAAGCTTGAAAACTTTGTTAATTTAGAAATCAGCAGTTCCAAAATTCCTCTATACTGTTTGGGACCTGTGCCCAGGGTCTTTCAGCATTTGCCAGGTGGGATTTGATCAGCCCACCTCCGGTGCCACCAGCCTGCCTGAATTTCCTGGTCCTCTAGGTAGTGTTGGAAATGTCAACTTCAGGCAGCTCCGCCAAGTTAGCAGATCACTGCTGAGGGCTCCACAGACAGGTGGGGACAGGTGTCTTCATCTGCCTCCCGGCAGGTTCTGTTCCTGGAAAAATCTCTGTCAAAAAGGAGAAAGAAAGACAAGAAAAGAGAAAGAAAGAAAGATCAGCAAAGTTTCTTTGGGATAGAGATTTTAAATTCCCAGGGCCTGTCAAATCTGTGTGACACAGTCAATGCTTTTGCAGATGGGGAGCTTGTCTGTGCTTCCCCTATGACGTGGTAGCCTGCTGCTCTCCCCCTCCCTCACTGGTCTCCTCTCCTCTTGATCTCTGCTCTTTTCTAGAGGCCCTGTACCTCACTGGGGCCAGTTCTCCTTTCTACTGTGCTTCCTTGAAGACCACACTCACATCTGCAGCGGTGAGCACCACCATTCACCTCTGTGCCTTCAGTGAGATCCCATATGCACGCAGTGGACTCCAGGTCCACTGCTCTTGGCTCTGCAGAGTCAGCACAAGCTCCTCTTACCCAGAACAGAACTTCTACCTCACCTCCGGGCTTGCATCATCTCAAGTGTTTGAAATTCAAGATCCCAGCTCTGCGGGCAGAAAGCCTAGGGTCGGCTGGACCTCTTGCATTTTCTGTAGCCTACTCAGAGAAGCATCTGGTTTGTTCCACCTTCAAAATACAGCCACACTCTGACTGTTCACCCACATTCACTGCTACCCCCTGGCCTGAGCCGGCTTCCTGGCCTTCAGCTAACACTAGAATCACCTGCAGCATGGTCCTCCTGGTTCCTAATCTCGGACTCCTTGACCTATCTTCAGAAAACAACCTTTGTAACATGGAGGGCAGAACATGTTGCCTTTGCTCCCAAACACAGCAAGGCCTCCCTTTTAAAGTTATGGCCAAAGGTATTGAGTGACCTGCCCTCTGGACCTCACTCACTCCCCCGGGGACACACAGGCTCGTCTGCTGCTCTGCAGATGCCAAGGCACACTCCAGCCACCAGGCTGGCATCTCCTCTCCTTGCTGTGCTGTCCCCCCACACACATCCACAAGGATGACTCTCTTCCCGCCTCTGGAAGCTGCTGGAACATAGGTTCCACCTGAGCTCTGCCCTGCGCAGCCTGTCCATGCCACCCTGCTACCCCTCCTGATCTTATTCCTTATTTAACCACAGTTCTTTCCCCTTCACTTTGTATGTAACTGATGCCTTCTTTTTGGGTGTTATACACTATGTGATTGTCCCACCAGAATATAAACTACTTACTACCTTATTCAAGATAGCTAAAAGAGTTGCTGGCAGTAGTAGCAATTTAATAAATATTTATTGAATAAATAAAAATTCCTGACTAAAATAGGGAGGGGTCATGCTTTCTTGCTATCTGCACTATTACTCAAGATGCTGGATGTCTAAATCAATGCAGAAGGACAGGAAAAGAAATAAGTTATAAATCATGGAATGGGAGAGACAGAAATGTGACTACGGGCTGCACTGTCTCTGCCTGTAAAACTAAGAATGTTCCTCTAAAATACAGTGGAAATCACTCTTCTCCCAGTTATGACACTCAGTAAAGGATGCTTGAGTGACTGCATTGTGAGCTGCCTTCTCACTGACCAGCTCTCAGGTATCAGCTGGATCTCGTGCGGTTCAATTCAATTCTGACACTAACTTACACCACTCAGGCCCAGGAAACAGCCTCTCCTTTCAGTTGCCAACTGTTTTTGTTTGTTTGCTTTGTTTTGTTTTGCTTTCACCTGTTTCTTACCACATAGCTAGAAGTTAAAGATTCTGATACTCTAATCCTCAGAATCCAGTGTTGGTTAGAATTGCCCACAAAAGAGAAGAAACCATTCTGTTTTAACCCATTTATTGTAAACCAATACAAAGAGCAATGAGACGAGCTTGGACAAATAGGCAAGATATAGAAAAGCTATCAGAAGTTCTACACTATCTTGGAGTACACTTCTATCATTGTTATATGTTTTGCAACAAATAAAAGCTTGGACTGTTTTATGGAAATTTTATTACATATGTGTGATTGATCAAGTAACTGGCATTGGACATCAGCTCAAAACTCAGCCCCTTTCCTGGTCCCTGGAAGTTGGGCTTAGGACTGACATCTCCAATCCTCTAATTGCATGGTTGGTTCTCCTGTCCTGGGGACAACTGTGCTGTCTCAACCACTAATCACTCCATTATTACACAAAAAGACATCCCTGCTTTGGGGATTCCAAGAGTATCTGGGAACTGTGTACCAAGAAAAGGAGACGATGACCAAAGACGTGTTTCTCATTGTCCGATGTAGTATATCACAGTTGGATAAGGAGGTCTACGTGAACAGAGCAAGAGCAACGTGAGGACAGTATGCCATACTCATGCTCCTGATCTATGTACTGTTAAAGTCTTTTTCTCTGTAGTAACAGCAACCAAACAAGGGAAGCAGAATCATGAACAGAGCAGGGAAACTCAACCCTTCCTTCTGAAGTAAATTCGTAAAGATGAACTCCAGAGAGCTGTACCATAGCTGTGCAAGATATGGAGGTGATTCAGTGACTAAGGGCTGAAACTTAACTATTCCTTCACAAGAGAAGGAACCACTGGTAGCAACTTTAGAAGAGCAGCAAATAGTTTTACAGAAATGAATGAGCCAGAAATGTCTCAAGACAAAGATAATTTTGTCCTAGATCTGGAGCTTGATTTTCCAGCCTCTTTCTCCATAGCATGGGTTTAATTCCCTTCCTCCTCACTGGGTCTTCAGGGGAAGCTCCTCCCTGCTTCCTGTGCTTCTGAAAGAGGGGAGAAGAGGTCCAGCATGAGGGTGAAGGTCAGAAAAACCTCGGACTGCTTCTTAGCTGGGGTCTTCAAAGGGGAACCCTTTCCCCCACCTCAACCTCAACAGCAGAACTCTTCATGATAATCAAAAAAGACAGCAAAATTCCTAAAATTACACCTAACATAGATGCTCAAGACTTACATTTAAAAAAGAGTCAAAATAAACGTTATGAGTGTGTTAAGTAGCATACTAAGTTTATGAACAAGATTTGTTATATGAATAGACATTTCCCCAAGCTAAGAAAGATTGCCATGCATGGCCATCCACAGATAAAATAGAATTTAACAATTTGTTTCAAGTTCAAAAGAAAAATAGTCAAGTATATCCAACATGCTTCTTCCAAAGCTACAAAAAAAACAATAAAAAATAGTACTATTAGTATGAAAAACATCAGATCCCTAGCATATCAAATCTCATAAGAAGGGAGAATTTATTAAGTCGGTTACACTCAGATGGTTGACTGAATAGCTAGAAAATAAGATAGCAAGACACTATAACTCAGACATATACCAAATTGAGTCTCTGATAGGCCAATGAAATAAAACTAAATTATAGATATACTGTAAAAAATATAGTCCCTTTTAATTTTACTGAAAGGAAGGGTTTCCTAAGAATCACACAAAACCTAGAACAGAGAATCACCAACTTTGTGCTTATAAAAATGAGCACAAAACAAGGCAGATTAGGAAAAGCATTAACAAAATATTGAATAAACATTAGGGTATATAAAGAGCTCTTCCAGATATTTTTTAAAAGGGGAGGTAAATCTTTTAGATGGCAAAATATGTGAAATATATTTCACATATAAAAAGAAAAAAAAGAACAAAGAAAATCTCACTCCTAATCAGAAAAATACAAATATAAAGAAATAAGAAAATGAGAATGGTATATATAAATATGTGTATATATATATAATATTTCTCTTTTTGGCACAGATATCATTACTCCTTTATTTCAATTGTATCAATTCAGTTAACATTTAAGAAGTACCTATACTTCAAATTTTAGATGCTAGAGCAAAACAAAAACAAAACAGGAGCATCAGCGTCAGCTCTGCTCCTTTTCTGGGATGTGCAGTCTCTTGGATGAAGAGGACCTTCTGATAACTATTGCTTACCCCAGATAGATTGTTAAGTGCTCCAGTAAAGGCCCACCAAGTGCTATGGGACCATAGGGAGGAAGAGATTAATCACTACCATTACCACATCTTTAAAATCAATTTATCAAGATCCTTGCTTTGCAATTAAAGGAAACTTGCCAGGGCACTTAGAACAAAGGGATCTGTATGTAACTGTCTCTCCTAACCCTCTCCTCCAGGCCATTCCACCCAGTAGGTTTTGTATAATTACATTTTTTTTCTTTTTGCTTATTGGTAAGACTATGACTCAGAATGGGAGAATAACTCTGGATACAATATCAGTGCCTTATATGGTTTCTCTCTTGCCATTTGTAATCTCAAAAATGCTGTGCAATAAAGACCATTCATTCACCAGGCATGACAACACTGTTTGGTGGGGTGAGAAAAGCACACATTAGATATGTGAATTTCTTAGGCTTTAAAATTTGCATGCATTTGCACTAGCTCATTGAAAATAGTACACTTTATTATGTTGTTTCCTAGCTGTTGACTACATTACATAATGTAGTCGAATTTTCAACAAAGCATTAAAAATGGAACTTGAGTAGAACAAATTAGTTTTTCTTTCAAAAATGAAAAATTACATTTCTTCTCAATTTTTATTCATTTTTCTTTCTTTATCTTTCTTTCTTTTTCTTTTTTCAGTACCGGGGCTAAAACTCATGTTCTTGCAGTTGGCAGGCAGGCACTTATGCCACTGAATTAGATCCCTGGCCTAATTTTTTAAACTATCCTCACTGAGTACCAACTAAGTTCAAAGCATTCTTCTAGCTGGAAAAACTGGTGAGCAAAACCTCACAGCACTTGCTTTCTCTCACAGAAAACCAAAAGCAAACATGAAACTGACCTTGATTCAGGTACAAGTAAAAGATGTTTAAAGGAGCAGGGCAAGGATAGATTTAGGGATACCAGCTCCAGGCAGAAGAGCTACCTTAAAACTCACTGGCATAGGAGAGATGCCATTTGAACAAAGTTCCAAAGCAGTGAGGGCACCTATCACAAAATGTGGGAAGCCGTATCCAAGCAGAAGGGATAACAAGTGCAGAGACTTGGAGGAACAACTGGTGATGCTGCAGCCATGGTGGGAAGTGAGGCCAGCCGCCATCTTGGTTCAATGAGGTTCAATGAGGAAGAGGATTCCCAGGACATGAGGCTTCCATGCTAATACTGGACATACTTAGAAACTGAGGAGACGTGGATGATCCTGCTAGGAAAGCTACTTGACTAGAATGGATGAGGAGCTGAATGACGCAGTGGAAGTAGAATCAGAGAGGTTGGGCAATGGCCTGGTAATATGGCTCCTTGTAAATCTGGCAAGGCTGCACTTTGTGTAACAGCGGCTTCTGGATGGATTGTGTCAGGCAACCCAAAGAACAGTAGCTGTTCAGTGGTCCAACTCTTTCTTATTATATGGAGCAAAGCAAAGATTCCCTTCACTGAGAACACATGTTGTTTCCTCTCTAGTCCAGGAGAGAGGGCTGAACAGCCTGCTCACGAGTGAGGTGACTGAGAAGCTCAGTCAGGAGATTTGGGACAGAGGACTCACCGGCCTCCAGTACCACCTCTGAGAATCTGTTAGGAGTGATTTTGCTAAGTGCCTAAGGATTTTTCTGATTGTTGAAAATCTACGGGGCAAAACAGTCTTCCCATAATGGAAGACATTAAAGTAAACTCCAGTGGCTCTGCTGACCCAGGTGGCAGGATGCAGACTCCAGGCAACACCCTTTCACCTCTCAGCCATTGTGGACTGAAGTGCCACTATAGCCACCGACCTGACATAAGAACACGGGCTCTTCATTCGGCAGAAATGCTGAAGGATTCTCACCATCCGGCTCTGGCTCTGGCTCTGGCTCTCTCTGGCTCTGTCTGTCTGTCTGCCTCTCTCTCTGTCTGCCTCTATCTGTCTGTCTTTCTGTCTGTCTGTCTCTCTGTCTGCCTCTGTCTCTGTCTCTCTCTCTCCCTCTCTCTGTCTCATAGTCTCTTCCTTGGAATGTCCCAAAGCAACAATTTCTCTAAACTATAAAAATGTCCTCCTGGGTCCTGGTGGAGGCAAGAGGTCTCTCTTTTTGGTGAAGAAAATCCACCTCTAATCAGACAACTGTAATAGTGAAATACCCCCATCTCTGATGCTCTGCTCTGGTTCTCTCCTTGGGTTTCATTTTATCTGACATGCAGAAGCTTGGTAAGGACTTAAAATCTAAATAATATAGTCAAGGGATAAAAAGGTGGAGACTTCAAACCAAAGAAGAAATAAAGCAAGAGCAAAGAGCAAAGAAAGATGAACGAAGGTGAGAAAAGGGTCCTAGGTGGACATGCATCTGAAGCTCACTGTCTCCTCTGGAGGTCATGGAGGGCTGGACATTTTCAGTCCTGCTCCAGATAAAGGGCATCACAAAGGAAGGTGAGATGTGATCTAAAACTGGAAAAGTAGAGCAAGTTAGAAAGGAATGGAGAAGTAGATGGTAAGAACAGTGTTTTTCTAATTTTCTTTGACCTTGGGTCCTTCATAAACCAATCATAGACCATTTCTCATCAGACTTTGACACTATTTCATCTTAAGAATGGAGATGTGCCAAACTCACACAGCTCCTGAGGTTCTTGGGGTGAAGGGCCATGAGAGGATGAGAAAATAAAGAAGAGACAAATCTGGGCTCAGGTGGAGCACTCACTCTCCTGATAGGAGAGCAGGAACTGCTCACCCACTGCAGCAGGCTTATTTATGCACTCAGGAGGAAGATGTTGTTGGGAGCCGCGGCCGAGCCCGGTCGCCTTACTTGGCGGACGTGAGGCCTGTAGAAAAGAGCAAAGCCCGAGCTAGATTACCCCTCCCATCGAGTGAGCCAAGTTGGCGCCTGCTTCCTGCCCCGATTGCCCTGGCAACTTAAACAGCCCACGCAATAGATTGGTCTACCTAGCAACCAATGACGATGACCAATAAGCTTGCATTGCTTGCTGTTGCCCTATTGGATGATGAGTCCATATATATATGTATGTGACCCTCCCTGCGGGAGGAGATAGAGAGATAGAGAAAGTCCACTGGTAAGAAAGGACTGGTGGCAGAGCAGAGGCCTCGCGGGGCCCACGCGGAGACAAATAAAGACAAGGTTGCACACCGTCAGAATCTGTCGTGTGTTTTTCCTGCCGGCCGGGAGCGACACCGACAAGATGTCAGTTTCAACTTCTGCCTAGCAAATTGTTTTCCTGGCTGGCCTGGGCTCCGTGTCTCTTTGGAGCTGGAACATCTTGGGGGTACTTACCATCAGAATCATGCATGCACACACACACAAATAACCCATGTTTGACTATTTGCCAAGTGGGCAGAAAAAGAGGCAAATTGAAAATGTGTAATTCTGCACAAAATCTTAAGAAACAAGTCTTAGGACATGCACGAAGTCAAGCACCTCAAGATCATAAATGAGAACAAGATAGTCTCTGGTGAGACTTCTTTCATTCCAAGCTATGAAAGACAATTTGGGAGGTCAATGAGAACAAATCAAGACTCAGAATAATAGAAGTCTCACCAGAGGACTGTCTTGTTCTCATTCCCAAACTTGGTAACACTCAGCCAGGCATGCATTCATCTCCAGATACAGCATGGAGGAAGGTGAGCTGTGTCTTAAGACGCTCTGATAAAAGAATTGAGATGGGTGCTCATTTACCCAGAAACTTCTGTGAGCCAGAGCCTCACAGGAACTACTATAGGCAGCCTGGAAACCTCAGTGATTCCTACAGCAGTGACTGTCAGTGCTCTCCTTGATCCACATAGCTCTCCTGTCTTCCTGGCATCCACACAGGAAGGCTGTAGCTCTAGGGTTTCTTGAAATAACATAGGCTTATTTGGCCAGCTTCGGGGAATGGAACGAGCTTCTATCTCTCTGTCTCTGCCCCCTTTTCTTTGCAGAAGTAGGATGGAGACCATGAATGACAAGGGTGAAACCACAGAATGCAAACAGTCTGAACCCAATTGGTGGCTGTATGAGGTGCTCAGTCCAAACTGGATACACAGAGAGTAGGAAGTGAGTCTTGTTTGCACTGAGCCACTGAGTTTGACACTATGACAAGGCGGAGCTTGTCCTGACTAAGCCACGTATCAAGGTGCACAGCAGGTAAGAGGTAGAGTTAGATACCGAAGTACTTTACGTCTCTGTACACAGGGGACAAAGAGGGGACAAAGTGCACATCAACTTTAACTCAATGTTCAACAGGATGGAAGGGTGAACCAAGTGGAGAAGGTGGAGTACTGTTTTAAAAAATAGAAAAAGGAAGGGCAGCTGTATAGAACTAGCTTTGAAACTAGTAGACCAGCTGTTCACACAAGGAGGAGAGACCCACACCAGGAAACAATAGGATGCGAGGTTCAAGCGGAAAAGAAACACGTCTTGTGAGATTATCAATACCAGAGTAACAAATTTAGGGTTGAGAATGGGACCAGCATAGAGAAAGCACTGAACAAGAAGCAAGAGGTTTTTGAAATAACAATATTTCCCCTGATGTCGTATCTGTATTGGTCAAAAGTATCTCCTTTCTGTGAAGTGTGGGTTGTCTCTTTGATATTCTAAGACTTCACCCAGTGATATGCTTATTCCCCCAAATTCTTCCTTGTATATTTGCCAGTTATTCTACCATGAGAATGTTAGTACTGATCACATTTGATAGCCACCAGCTTTTTATTACAGTGGTTCAAAGTCATACATAGACATGAATGTATAAAGATTTTTTTTACACTGTCATCGCAAATAGACCCTGTATCCCTTGTTTGACTGGGAAAAGTTCATCACCTCAAATGTTCAGGAATCCCACCACCCAGGGTTCCACCTAATTCTCATTCTACTTCTCTTCAAAGCAGTTTCCAGTTTGTAAGCCCTGCTACTCAGGAACATTGCAGAGGTAGTATATACGCCTGCGTATGAGCATAGGCATACATTGACTGCCCTATAAATGCTAGCAATCTGTTGAACACTAAAGACTGTATAAATCTTAGCAGCTTTACTGATGCTTCATACACAAGCAGCTGTTGTTTCATGGTCGCCTGATTAAATATGCTGAGAAATTTCTCCCAAGAAAAATCTCACCCAAGTTGATTCCAGCAAATCCTTCCTAACATCCCTCCTAGCAACTTCAGTTTCTAAGTGATTCGATGGAAAGGCTCGATCAATGGCATTTTTTCCCTGCTCTTTCTCTGTTGGACAGAAAGCATTTATAACACCCAAGCCAGTGTTCTTGCCTTGGCTCAGTCATTAACTGGATCCTTCAGAATAAAATGGCTGCGTGTGACTATTTCTAAGACATATTATGTGCATTGCAATGTGTTCTTCACAATATGTCTATGTCTCTAGTCTGTATCTGTTTCTATAGCATATTTATATCTATAGATTTATATATATATATCAATAAGCAGAACAATTATGAGATACAAATTTAGAGACAAATTCAAAAATTATCTCTTGCCAAGCCTCAGGCTATCAAACCAACATAAAACTCACTAAATTAACCATCTGTAAAAACAGTCAGTGGGGAAGCCATAAGTTTGCCCAGAATGTTATCTGAAAATCTACTGACCCTGGTGTAGGGTATGCGGAGGCCCACGGGGGAAGTTCAGGGATTTTTCTGATCCTTGATGTTTAATCTGTGCTCACATCTTTACAAAAATGTCACCTCCTATGAGATGCGCCTAACTTGGCTACCTTGAATCAGACACCTTATTTGTGCTTGTCTGATTTCTAAGCTGACATTATGATGTTTCCTTTCCTATTGGCTTGTACTTCCATGAGATGCTGGGCACTTATCTTCATTATTACACCCTAAGTATTAACTCAGTGTGTGGTTCAGTATGACATCCATTAAAGGTACAACTGGTGAATGAATGTTTGGAACATTACATGTAAAATGTATTATAATCTTAGAAGTAGTACATGCAAATCATGTCATGTTTTTATGACAGACTTTTAACAGATGTACCACATTTTTTTTTCCTGCTACAGACTGTTATGTATTCTATTCCAAAGCCTGGAATGCTTTCTCCAGTGTGTTCTCTGGAGGCTTCTACACCCCCATTCCATCATCCACTGATGGAACACTTCCTCAGGGACTTTTTTGACCACGGTGACTAATTCAGACCTTGCTGGTGCATGCTCACACATGACAACTATCTTCTCTCAAAGCACTTCAACTTTTATAATCCTATGCAGATTAGGGTAACTGTTGTTTGGCCAACGGCTCTGCCAGTGGAGGCTAAGCCCCATGGTGGCAGTGCCATGGATGGTCTCGCTGTCACTCTGCCTCCCATGTCTAGCGGAACACCCAAGGAATCCACATACTATTTGCTGAGCAAATGAATCAGCGACTAGTTTATAAGTAAAATAAGATATTTAAGGACGAAGAAATCTCCAACAGTATTCCAGTTTTGCCCGGGGAGCAGGATATAGTGTAATGAACAGAATGGTAGCAATGTAAAAAGAAATCCACTAGATTTGAAAAATAGGAAGGAATGGTGCATTCAGAGTATTTTATTCATTTATTTTTTCTCTAATTTTCTCGTCACTTAGAGGTCCTCAGATATGGAATTATCAAGAAGAGAGAACAATACTTTTTATATGCCCATAGCTGGACCATCCGGCAGAAATAGCCTCTGCTGTACCATCTAAGTTACAAATCAAGTCCTTGAGGTCAGTCCTGTAAGACCACAGATAACGCAAGGGGCTACGGTATTGGTGGGTGCATCCATACGGCCCTTTCTCCGCGTTTCTCAAGCCCTGCTGGGACTGGTGCTGCCCTGCAGCCCTGTTTCATCCTGCAGCATAACCAGGTGTGGGGGCTCCACAGCAGGCCCGGGGTGCAGGCCTCGGAACTGTGCCTACCTTCTGGGAACTGTGGTGCTGTTTCCTTGGAAAGTACTCAGCTAAGATGAATGTGGAGATTGGTGTCTGCCTTGTGTGCAGCGCAGGACTGCGCCCGAGCTCAGCAGCTGGGAAAGCCTTGCTTGGGCCTGTGGACATAGAGGAATCAAAGGTGTTAGGGAAATTACAGAGCAGCACTGCGGACTCCAAGTGAACCGTGTGCACCTGGGCTGGTGGAGGCAGCTCGGCAGGTCCTCCGCAGGCAAGATGAACGAAGAACCTGTGAACTGCCCAGAAGAGGGAGAGCGGGTATATTGCGGATCTGCAGTCCCTGGACACTGAATGCGCTCGCCTGGACAGCAGGGTCTGTCTGGAAGATGATTTCCTCCTGATCCTTTGGAGAGCAGTGAAGTTACAGCAGCAGAACCCACGGTGCCGCCCGGGCCTGCTGCTCACTCCACCTGCAGCGGCCCCGCGCATGGACACCAAGCACGCACAGCAGCTCCTGTGCGCCCTGGACTGCACTCCAGATGCACAGCCCGGGCTCCCTGACACCGGAGAGGTGTGAATGTTTACTTCTGTTTCTTCCTAAGCAAAATGAACACACGCTGGAGGAATAAGACAGCAACCCTACTGTCCACACAGCGTCTGCAGCCAAACTTCTAAGTTAAAATACCGTGGATAAACTTAGAGCCCCATGTCCGGGGCCAAGTGACCAGACCTCGCCATGCTTGAGTCCATATCTAAAGCAGAGGGATCCTCGGTGCCTATCCTCCAGATTCCTGTAATGCGTATCCGGTGTATCTGTGGCTCCTATTTATAACATGACCAAAATATTAGAATCTCCTCAATAAATGTCAGGGGCTAGCTAGAATTTAATTATATTTGAATTACAATTTATTGCTTCTTCCTCCAGTATTTTTACTTTGGCAAATAATGACATATCAGATCATTAGCCTGAGAAGTTAGAATCTTAACTGAAGGGCTGTAAATTCCAAATTATCATGAGAGAACACAGAAAGCCAAGCTCAACTAACCAGGGTCTTTGCTTTTGCTCTTATTAACTGTAGAAACAATGGAAGTCTGATATATAAAACAGCATAATTCACTAGCAGCAAATTAATTGAACAAGACCAGGCCACAAACAAAATCACCATGGTGACCCAGAACTAATCGTTTTGATTGGCTCATTCTATCTACTATTTATTTCTTCTTTCTCTTTTTCCAGAGGATTTTATACAAGGAGTAAGGGGTTTAGTCTTTTGTTCTATAACATGAGAGTGTCTCAGCGATTTGTAGTTCTTAATGCAACTTACTTATTCAAGCCAAGGAAAATAAAGCTAAGTGCCCCAGAGTGCCTAGTCTCATGGCATGGGCCTGTCTTTCTCTCTCCTCTTCCACACCCTATTTCTGAGCCAAAAGAAAAAAAGATGAAAATATGTGTAACCCAACTTCCCTTTTAATTAATCATCCCAGGGATTTTTATTTTGAGGTTTGTGTAACTCACATCCTTCGATCTGCTTGTTTCCATTGTGTACAGAACTTCCATTTGCCTGCGTGGAAACTTAAGGCCTAGCCTCTCCCAGAATCATGTTTGTCTCCCACGCAGTCCAATTCCGAAATGTTTTCATGACATTTTCATCAGTTCAATAAATTACTCTGCAATCGATGCCTGCTTTTCCTCCCCCTCCCTTCCCCAAGCAGAAATAAATAAATAAATAAGGACAAATGAGTCTGGTCGCAGCTGGGGAGACATTCTGAGTAGCCTTCCACCCACATTCGCCCACCTCACCTGGCAGCTGTTTAGAGAGATCATTTCCATTAAAGGATAAATCACTTTTAATTAAGGATGCTGGTTGCCTTTGTCTGTGTTGTATTGTGGCAAAGTTTCCTTCCATTCCACTTTTGCACTGCAGATGAGTCAAACATTTTTGTCTCTCTTCGTGTGCACATAGGAGTACAACATGGGGCGTGGGGCATACAAGTAACAACCTGTCTTGCCATGGCTGGTGACGGCTCCTTCCACCATGGCTCTCTGGGCCTCAGGAAGCCATGGGAATGTTTGAAACCAACAAGCCCAAAGGTAACTGACACCACGCACTGGGAAGACACCTGGATTGTGCATCCCAGGACACCAGTCCACTAGCACAGCAGCCCTCTTTCAGTTGGGCATGGACTCCGAGTTGGAGAATTCACATTGTGCCTAGATAGGATGTGCTTGGCCTTCCTAGAAATCTGAATCTACACTGGTGCAGACATGGGCATGGGAGGTTTGGGGTTCAAATAACTCCAGTTAAGATGCACATTTCTTATCACCCTATGCACTGTATATTTTTGAGACACAAGCTTTTCCAACTGAAAACCAGAGAAACAGTCAATTGTGGAACTGACACAGGTAATCAAGGTTCATCAGATAAGCCCCTTCAGGCTGTGTTCAGGGTATACTCTCGGTACTCTAAGTATTTTTATATTAGATCACGGTTCTTCCCCTTTCACTCACCCCATCTCACCTGGTGAAAGTCCAACCCCACAGTTCCAGGCCTCATCCTTCCAGCTATGTATCTGAGCACAGGCAGAAATATCACTGATGTCAAAACAGGAATGGGCTCTCCCCACTTCACTCAGCTGCCTGAGATTGGATGTTGGTTTGTGAGGATGACTGATGGCACCACTTTAAAGGGCTTCACATGCACAAGAAGGAGGAATCATGAACCTTTGCCCAGTACTAACAGGGGTGGTGAGGAACCTGAACTGCCTAGTGAACTGCGGGTTCACAGGGAAGGTGGGAGAATGTATAAGTGGCTGCAGGCATGGTCAGGAGAAACCCTGTGCTGTGTGGATCCTGCTGCAGGGCACTGTCCCATGTGTGGTGCGCTGGCCTTGAGCAGGCTGCTCTCCACATCCTGCCTTGTGTCAGAGCAATGGAGGCTCTCAGAGACACATTTGTAATTCTCATCAGTGGCATCACTTCAACTGGATCCCAGCTAGGTGATAATCTTGATTAGGCAGCGCTAATTCGCTCTTTGAACTGGATGGCTGGAGATGCATCTTACCTAGACCTGTCTATAGGGGATGGGGTTACAGCTCAGTGGCACAGTGCCTGCCTGGCAAGCATGAGGTCCTGGGTTCAATTTCTGGTATCAAAACAACAACAAGATATATGGGCAAGGATATTCAGGTAATTTTTTAAACATTTATATGGAAACAACAAAGACTGGATAAACTGAATATTCACATAGCTTGAAATATAACAAAACATTTAGCACCCAGAGTATGTAGACATCCCATTCCTAGTGTTTTTTGTTTTTGTTTGAGTTGATAAACTTGCACATCTGTGAAAATACCAAAGTTTTTGTACCATATTTCCAGCTTGCCTTGGCTAAAGAAGACCTAAAGAGTCTATCTTCCAAGTGGAAGCTTTGCCTGTGGCTAGAAATAGAGCAGAAACAGAGAACCCAGCTCACATATGTTTCAGTTATAAACTGTATTTTACTCAGACAAAACTTTCCACAGGAATGTTCTGAATTCAAGACCCAAAACTAGGCACTTTCTGTGTGTCCATTTTATGGAATGTTTCTCTTAACCTTGATAATGCTATTATTCTCATTTTAGGGGCAAAAAGAATGCTCAGGGCAGGGAATCAGCTGGCCTGTGATCAAATAGCTAAAAGGCAGGAGCCATTTTTAAAATTCATTAATGCAAAGCCTGATCTTTTTTTTTTTCTGAATTAGAAGGTAGACGTTGGTAGAGTTTCTGAGACAGCACAGCCTTGCTCTGTTGGCCGAGCTCTCCCTTAAGGCAGGCATCACCTTGAACATCCGACAGCTGTGAGACAGGCTGCTTTTCTTCAGCCGTACATTTTCTTCATTATGGTCGATGATTTTTCACCACTGTCTAAGTGCTAGTGAAGGAAGAAACAGATGGAAGGGGAAAGGAAAATGTTTTTACAGTCAGCCTGTAATCTACAAATTCATCTACGAAGCAATTTCAGAGGTCTAATATTTCAGTGCTTCATCTAACAGTAGGAGCTTTGCCTATTGTTTTGTTTCAGAAGAATGTGATCCACAGTATGAACTGAAAACACTCCCATCTGACCCATCCTCTCCAAAATACCACTGCATTTTACAGTCTGGTATGCCCAGTACTTGGGATCTACCAAACAGGAATAACAATCAGTACCTTTCAGTAATCTCTTCTGCAATGAAAGAGTTATCATTAATGCATTCAGTGCCATGTTTACATTACTGATTAAATAGTTTTCATAGTAATCTACAAATTACCCACTCTGGCAAAAAATAAAATGAAAAAATTAAATGCATCTGAAAGAACTAAGCTCTAAAGATAAAAAAAAAAAGAAAGTATCACTACATCATAGAAATAGCTATCAAAATAAGCCCCAGCATGCAGACTTAATTACTGATGCTTGAAAAGTATAAGTATAAATAATAAGACTTGGTAAATAAATGCTGATATATGACAGCTACTTAGTAAAACAAAATTTTGTTGTGAAGCCTTAAATTTTATTTCATTATGTGTTATAAATACAAAATTAGACCAGAGAACAACATGAGAAACGCTCATTTAATCATAAAACTACTTATGCTTTTAAAATGAGTGAATGTGAACTGATTTTGCTGTTTTTTTCTCTCCAAGTTTGTCCCAGGTCTAGGCTGCCATTTGAGAACACACTTCTGATCTCCTCATTTGGATCCCTGTGTTTTGTGGACCTTTGCTAAGCTTTCAGCGATTCCTTACTGACAACATTGTCAAGCTTGCCCACTGATCCACTCTGATGTTCAAGACCTTTTAGTATTAAACTTCCTTTCCCATATTTCTTCCACTCTCCCCCTTCAAATGTGGCCTCTAGTTTTTTTGTATTCCTCTTAACTCAGGCTGTTCTGTCCTCTGAAAACCTGAAAACTTACCTGTCCAGAAATTTCCAGAAACTTCCAGAAAAGCAATCATGCCAGTGGTGCCCGAGCAGGTCACACACAGTCTCCTGCAATGATCACCAACTCCTGTAAGAGAGCCCAAGTAAACAGATCTTCCCACCTGAGAGGAACTGTAATGCGGGTGCAGGCGGGGTATTGAGAACAGAGTCAGGCTCGGAGAGGTTGTTTACTAGAGTTGACTGATCAACCTGAAAATAGATCAAATACAAATAAGATCAAAGACACAAGCAAGTGGAAGAGGCTCTCAAATCTGTGGTTGCTTTTTTTCTTTTTCCAGAGAAGCACTTTAAACAGGTCATTAGACAAGTTTGTTAACAGAGCAGCTTGGACCCATGGACGTTTGGCATGTGTGGTTAGGGAGCAGATTGAAGTCTACAGTCAGGGGCCCATCTTATCTCTTTGTTTGTTTGTTTGTTTGCTGTTTTGTGGTGCTGGGGATTGAACTCAAGGCCGTGTGCATACTAGGCAAGCACTCTACCACTGAGCAACCCTCATCCTCATTGATATATCTGAACCATCTGTGTGTTTGTCTTCTATTTCTTATTGCACCATTGGATTTATGCTGGCTAGACTGGGGCCCATCTACAAGAGGCACAGCATGAGTTTATCCTACCAGTATTATCTCAAGGTCACTCACCTAGGTGGGTCACTTTCAGCTATGCCCCAACCTGATTGCTGTTCCTAAAATATTTCTAAACCACTTCACCATAAGATCTCCAAGCTCATCTGCAATACCAGAGGTGTGGGACAGTCTCTAAATGCATTTAGCTTTGTTTTTCGGCAGCTGAGAATAATATTCTCTTCAACCATCAAACCTCCTTGGCTTGCATTTCTATATTATTACATTCTATTTCCCATGGAGTATCTGTCTCATTTCTCGGCCACGTTGGAAACTTTTTGGCCACAGAGATTCAAGATGGATTCACTCTTTATCATCAGCCATTTGCTTACAACAGAGCTTGGGGATCAGTATTCTTTGAAACCATTGAAAGGTAAAAAACCAGTGACAGTGAGCATCATACCTAAGGTCAGGGTTTGTTCAGAGACATTATTGTGCCAATTGTTGAAACAAAATCTATGTGAGTAAAGGCATGTTGATTTATTTTGTTGTCTGACCAAGAGAGTTAATTTGCTTTTCCAGATGCTTGTACTGTCTATTCAGTTCTGGGTCTTGACCTTCAGTCCCCCCAAGCATTGTGAAGAGAGACAAGCCAAAGAGAAACCACAAATGTTGTCAGGTATTAAATCACAGGGATGCTCATGGAGTAAGGATACATGCTTGGCCCATTGCAAAAGGAATGGCCTGAAGTTTTCTCCTTAAAAGTGAAACAAGACAAACTGAACTTTCCCCAGTTATCCAATGAAACCATTCACAACCTACGAATAGCTATGCTCAAAAGACAAATAATGGTAAATGTTAAGCAGGATGAAGCCTTGCACACCGGGGTAGGAATGTAACTTGACGCAGTTGTTTCAAAAATAGTCTGGAAGTTCCTTGACACATTCACTGCAGAGCTGCTGTGGGTCGCCCTCCTACAGCTAAGCAGAGCCAAGGGTGTTGGGACTTCTGTGCTGATCGCTCCTGTTATTCCAGCACTATTCTCCACAGACAGCAGGGAGAAGTGACTGCTGCCTAACAACAGATGCATGAGTATAGACAAGCAGTACACATACACCAGAGGACACTCTTCAGTACCGAAAGAGACAGCCGTTCTGTCACTGGTGACATTAAGGATGAGACTAGAAAGCATTCTGCAAGTGAAATGAGCTGCGTCGGGGGTCTCACACGTGGCTCTCAGATGGTCAGACTTCCCGAAGTGGAGTGGAGTCTGGTTCCCAGAGGCTGCTGGTCAAGGAGGGCGATACAGAAGGGAAGGTGTTGATCAGGGTGTACAAAAATTCAGCTAGACAAGAAGAACACATCTGAGATAACTATTGGACAGCTTGGTGAGCGTAGTTAATAATAATCGGTTATATGTTGAGAACTACTAAAAAAGTACAATTAGAATGTTCTTCTTACCACACCAAAAAAACAAAGAAAGAAGAAAGAAAGAAAGAAAGAGGTGAAGTGATAGATATGTTCACTGGCTTGAATTCATATTTCTATAAAATATGCAGAGAGCAAAATCTCACACTTTGTCCCACAAATGCATGTGATCATACTTATTAATTTAAACATTTTAATGAAGGAAACAGTGATACCAACTTCTTTCAAAAGGAGGAATAAAACAGAGAATAAGGAAATGAAGAAGATTAACTGTTTCCTTATTTTTTTTTTTTTTTTTTGGTACTGGGGATCTAACTTACAACTGTGTGCTATGCTCCCAGCAACCCCAGGCAGGCACTTATGCCACTGAGCTAAATCCCCGGCCTTAATAATTTCATGTATTTGTTTTTTATTTTCTTTTTTTCATATAAAGTTTCTATTTTTGTACAGTTTTCAGATGAATTTCTTCATGTTGTTCTTTGGTTCAGACTGTTCTGTAAGATTTGGTACAACACAGAACGGTTATTTCTTCATTGATCAGAAATAAAAGAGGCTGTGTTCCCTGCTTTCAAAAGCCATAGTAATCACTTCTGCTGTAATTCCTAAATAATGACTCATTACTTTTCAAGAAACACAATCTTTAAAATATCCAGTTTTAAAGAAATCCATATAGTTTTTTTTTTTTTTTCCACATTGACATAAAGACCAGTGAGGAACAAAGAAACTGGTAATTATACAAGTTGTAAAGACAATTCCATAGCCATGTAAGCAGTTCTTCCTGGAAGAAACCTGTTGCTTAAGTACAGAAAATAATCAGAACTGCAGATAACAGTGATTTTTCGATTTTGACACAAGGTCTTACTCTGTTGCCCAGGCTCACCTTGATTGCCTGGGCTCAAGGCATCTCCTGCCTCAGCCTCTGGCGGAGCTGGGGCTGCGGGTGTGTGCGACCACCTTTTTATATTGATGGTATATGTGCGTGCAGAGTATTGTAAAGATGCATGCGCGTGCATACACACACACACACACACACACACACACACACACATGCACACTGCTGTGTTCTGGGTACTGCAAGCCCTTAATGTTACACCCATGGTGAGATCCACCTTCCAGCCTCCTGAGGTCCCCCAGTTCACCAATGAGGGTGCCAGGAGCAGAGAGGAATCTACCATGGCCATGCAGGTGTAAAGCTGCAATTCAGAAGCAGGTGCCTCCGACTTTCCAGTGGCACTGCCTCCCCTGCCGTGGCCCCACCAGTACAGCACTGCTTCGTGAAAATTATGAGAAAAATCATGTTAGAGAATGATTGTCTAAGGAGAAAAGTGAAGCTGTTTGGAGACACGCAAACTGCGGGGAGGCTGAGGACAGTTTCTGGAGCCGGATAGTTAATTAAAAGTAGATATTTAATAAAGTTTTCATTGAAACAGCAGAATGGCAGCTGTAATCAAATCCGTGAGAAGGGTAAAATAACCAGGCTCCCAGGGTGTGAAGGACAGAGCTATTTCTGAAATCAAAACAGTAACATAAAGAGATTATAGTTTGACCCATTTCCTGGCATAAGAACTTAGTATTTCCAGATTGCTTCAGAACACCAGTAACCTTACCACAGCTTGAAAATATTATTTAGGATCAACAGATCTGCAGGCAATGTTAGGGAATGGATGCTGAGGCCCTGGAAACAGACTTATCTATTACTTAAATTAAAAATGTTATTAATGTCTTCTATGCAGAGCTAGCCTGGGGGCCAGATGGCTGTATGATCCCATATTATAAAGCTCACAAAGCACATTTGATTTTGGTTTTGAACTTACAGTTTCCACAGTTTGAGAAAGAATTTGATTAAGGCACATACAGACTGCATGCTCAGTGATTAAAAATGACTTTTAAAGACTTCTCAAAAACTTACAGCAGGCAGGGAGCACAGATTTACTGCTAGGCTGATTTGTAGGGTCAAGCATATGATATGAATGGTTATTTTCCTCAGACATTTATAGTTGCCTTTAATGCCAACTGGATGGAATGAAAGCATTTCTAGTTATTAGGGATTGAACCTTATTTTGGGGCTGCAGGGTCAAAGTGACCCTAAGGAAAACAATATTGCTTTGGGAACATATGGAAAATTTTATCTACAAAATGACAAACTATTCCAATGAAAACTGCAAAAAACAATTTATTGTTCAGATGCTTGGAAACATCAAGGTATTTGACTGAAAAAAATCCCTCTGAACACATATTGTATTTGGCATTTTGCATATGAACCATGGAGCTATTTGTCTGAAGTTATCATTTTTTGTCTAAATTAATAATAGCTTTGCCTGAAAAGCAGTATTTTATAATGTTATTCTGCAAATTATAAGCAAAGAATAAAGACCTAAGACATTGCCTATAAGAGATGATACAGTGCTTAATATATTGGATTTTGAGATGGACTAAACCCTGGTTTACATTCCAGCTTTGTTACTTATTAGTGACACAGTGACAACTAATTTGTCTTAACTTCCATGGAACTTAATTTTCTAGTTGATGAAATATAAGTTGTAAGTAAAATATGAATACTCTGATGTTACACTTGAAAAATATTAATTACTCTGGAAATGTTATCTATTTTTTCAATTGCCTCGATCCACTTGTAACTGGTATATCTGTCATATCTGTAGGCAATGGTCAAACACTGGTGGCCTCCTCTGATACTCTCTAGCTTCACCTAATCTCATGAATTCCAAATGTCCTGAAGTAAAAAGCAGAAAATGAAGACCACTAGCTTATCCAAGGGAATCAAAAGAGAGATCCACAAAGCAGCAGTACTCATGTGCATATAGCAAAACCTAAAAGGTCAGAAATGATACTAAATTTACAGAGTTCCACAAAGCAGTTAAAGAATAAGGTAAAAGGAGAATTTCCAAACAAAATTGGATTACTGAGGATTGTAGAGGAATGCCCATCCATAGGCTGATATTTTTTAAAAGAATTAATGAAGACTTATCAGACCAACATGAAATAAATAAAAAACTCCACGGGAGACCATAAACTCAGAATACTTTCTTGATTGAATAAATTTTCCATGATATCAACTCAAAACAGACAGTTCAATAATAGCCAAGAAGATTTCTCCTGCTGGTCTATATTGGTTTCCGTTTTTCAAAGCTTCATTTGACCAAGTTTGCTTGAAAATTTCACACCCACAAAGAAAAGTCATAAAAATATTTTTAAATCTTTATAAATTACCAGAAATGTCCAACCTGATTTGCACATGATTTGAGTCATTCAACCATTCACATTTTACTGGGATGGTGAATGGAAATATCCCAAGAACACACAAAGAGAAGCTAACGCATTTGATAAGGACCAAGTGTCCTCCAAAGCCTTGGAATAGCCTAGAATTCTCATCATCTCTGCCTATGTATTCCAGTTCTATTTTCATCTTGTATTTACGCTCATGTCATTTTTCAAGTATAAATGTTCTTCTATTCACAAAAATGAATGTGTCCCTGAGATTGTTGAATGTAACAAAACGTTCTGCAAATTGAATGTTTTTTATATTTGATTTCAAAATACAAGATTTTCCAAGAATCATGCAAGACACATTGTACCAGACTTATAGTCACATATAAAGGATAAATACATTCAAAAAATAATGGATATTGAATTATCAAGCAGAACAACAAAAATTCTCCATATAATAGGTTAGAGGACTCTGATTTTTTTGTTAGGTACTGATAGATTCATTCATTCATTCATTCAATCATTCAATTAACACTGAGTTTCCTGGGAAGGCGGCATGCAACTCTGAATAAAAAGAACATTTTTTGTATGAAATTTCTATTCTGCATGGGAAATAGATGCCATCACACAAGTGAATAAATGAACTCTTCATTTGATAAATGGTATGCAAGAAACAATGTATTATTAAAAAATAAGTTTTCTTGCATAGGTTTGTGAATTACTTCCCTAAGGAAGTTGCATTTGAAATCAAAGATTCAGAGTGAAAATCTAACAGGCAATTAGAGGAAGACAGCAGAAGGTCCTTGTCTACTTTTCTTGTTGCTGAGATAAAATGTCCAACACTTAAAATTAAAGCAGGAAAGGTTTATTTGCTTACATTTTCAGTTTGTGGTGGCCACCTCCAAGGCCCTGGGGCCTGGTGGAGGACAAACATGGTGAAACAGGCAGGCTGAAGGCAGACAGCACCATGCATCAAGTGACAAGGGACAAGGGTTTGCTGTCTACCCCAGTAAGAGTGAGTAGCACTCATACCCTTAACCTTAGCATTGCATCTTTGATCTTAGGATCACAAACTTCTGGTCTTTCCATCTCCAAAAAGCCCCTTGTGTGATGGCATGAGACCTTGGGGAGACATCTAGATATAAGCCATAGCAGTCCTGAAGTTAAGGGGAAAATGATTCACCCGGGCTCTGAAAGGCCAGAGTGCCCACACAGAGAAAGTGAAGGGGTTCCAGTCGTGAGCCGAAGTTGGAGAGGTGGTCAAAATCTAGACTGAGGATTTGGAGGTCATGTTAAGGCTTTATTTTACTTTTTTCCTGCAGGCAAGATACCTTAATTCAATCTATGGAAAAAATCTTATTTTTGACTTAAAAATTACACTCTTGTGGGGGAATAGAAAGTAGCAAAGAATACAGGACAGAAACCAGTGCTGTCATTCTGCCAAGGGACGATAATGACAAAGAACCAAAACATTATGGGGTGCAAGAAATAGGGAATGCAGTCTTCTTTCTAATGACCTCTCTGTCCTGCACAGGTGGCATAAATGAGGACAGCTGTTTGGAAAAGGCAGCTTACACGTCACGCCTACAACTCCACTGGATGATTCGCATTGTCTCTGACTTTTGCTGAGCTGTGTTACTTGTAAATTCAACATCAAAGACCAAGAACAATTTTAAAAATATTTTTTAAACCTTTCAATGCTATTTTATGCTAGAAATTCTACTGCATATACTCAGGTATTAGTAATTTAGTGTGTTGATCTGACATACAGCAAGAGACGCCTACAGAGTTTAGTTCACTGAGAACAAAGGTCCTTCTTAGGGCTGTTTGACAATTAGGTCAGGGAAAATGTAAAACTCCGGGGAAGCAATGGATGAAAAGACTTAAAGAACCTCATGCAGCTCTGATGGAAGGAACTACAAGCAGTACACATAGGAATGGGAAATGTGTTAGGTCCCTATATTTGTATTTATTCCTCAGTCCAAATTTCCCTAATAGATGATAGTTCCTTACTATACATTCCTTTCTCTTCTTTACAAAGTGACTTTCCCTGTGCTATCACTTAGATCTAAAGTGTCCCCCAAAAGTCTCGCGGAAGACACAGGACTAGACAGGAGAGATGAGCTACCGCTCAGGGACCTGCAAGGTGTGTTCCTGCCCCAGTCTCCCTTCTCTGCTTCCCAGCCAGTATGAGATGAGCCCTGCTTCCTCAGTCTGTGATTCTTCCATGCTACTTTCCTTTGCAGCCAGGCAACCAAGGACTGAATCCATTGGCGCTGTGAACCAAAGTAAATCTCTCGTCCTTGAGGTTGCGAGTGTTGGATGTTTGCTTGGTGATAGCAAAATGACTAAGACACTCTGCCTATTCACAGAATCAGTGTCCTCAACTTCAAATCACTTGTGGCTTTGACTTGCCATAGTGAGCCTCCTATGCTGTGGTGCTATAGCTTTTCAGCTCATCTTTCTCTTTCTGAACTCAAGTCTTTGTATCCTCCCAATTCCCTTTCTTCAAGCTTCCGGAGGGAGCTACAGTTTAGATAAGTGTCCTCCAAACACCCATGCATTAAAGGCTTGATCTCAGTGGCCTCCAGCCCATGACAAAATTGGAAGGCGGTGGAATCATTAGGAAGTAGAGCCTAGGAGGAGGTCAGAGGTCACAGGCGGTATTGCTCAGGGGACATTTGGAATACAGTCCATCCACCTATTTGCTGAGTCCACACCCACGAGGTATCCACCACCTGCTCCCAGCCATGCTAACAGGGCCAACAGGAGAACTACCAGGCCAAATAATAAAACCTCCCAAATTCCCATTCAGAATAAACCTCTCCTCTTTTTAAGGTGATTTTTTCAAGAATTTTGTTACAGTGATGAAAGACTAAAACAAAAGGTCATTTTCAATTTGTTCAGTTTTCACTAGGGAAATAATTCATGATCCTACAGAGGAGTTTGGTAACCATGGATGCCTAGGATGGATAGGGTAGTCAAATTCCATTCATTTTGAAGGAAAAGCTTCATTTAGAATAGGCTGAGAAAATAAAGGAAACATTCTCAAATTTTCAAGCTGACCAGTACCTAATGGTCAGCAACTCAATGTCTTGATTAAGTAAGATATGGTCATTGGGGATCTTTGATGTCTTTTTCAGCTCTAAAACACTCAACTACCTAAGCTATAAAATGTTATAAAATTTGAGGACAGCATGTTGCTTCCAGGTGCAATGTGCACCTACCACAAGTGCCTTCCAAATCCCTGACATTTATTTTTCTCTTGTTGAAACCGTCACTAAGCCAGTTGTTGGAAGATAGAGGAGAGAGAATGAGATGTTGTTTTGGCTGAGTGGGAGTTGGTAGCGGAGGAAGCTGGCTGGGGACATGCCACCTTTGAGATCTCTGGCCTCTCCGGTGCAGGACAGGAGCTCTGGAGCCATCTAGTGGTGCATCGTCATCGAAATGAGGAGAACAGTCCAGGTTTAGACATGAGGAAAAGTCTAGTGCGACTCCAGTAGAACCCGACTGCCTCTCAAGTTGGTCCACCATGGATGTCCCATTGCCGCAGGAGGGAGGCTCCTGCTCCAGATGCCTGGTTCCAGGGAAGCAATTGGCATCCTCTCTCCCTGGCTCATTCCTCTGATGACCTCATCCTAGAACAAGGTTCTGAGATGTATATTATCTGGTGACTCAGGAGGTGTAGGACTTGTGTTCTTTTACAATTGAACCCTTGAAATGCAATCAGATTGCAAGAACACATCCATCCAGAGGACCTCATAACATGCTGCTGACTTGCTTTAGATTCCTAATTTGCTCCACCTATTTCTAAGTAAACACTATTGTGCTGACCTTAGGTTGTCAAAAATAATTTAGAGGCTCAAGTCAATAGAATAGCACTGATGTTTATGGGGCTTTAGAAATTGGAAGATGGAGGCCTGTTTCTGTTCCTGAGCTTGGAAGCCAGTCTTCTCTGAGATGACTTGACTGGAGCAGGCTAAAGTTGAAATATTGGGAAGAGATTTTCCTCAGAAATGACTCATTTTGCCTTATTTATCCTACTCAATAAACTAAATTGTGCTCCACAAAAATTGTTCTTAAGTTTAAGCATAAATCGTAAGCAACATAGGCCTTGTGAAAATGCCATTTTCTCAGAGTTTCTGCTTTAGGGAGGTCCGAGTAGGGTCAAGAGTTTGCCCTTCAAGAAAGCTGCCAAGAGACACTGATCTTGTTGACTTAGGGCACCATGTAAATTATTACTGTGCAGAATGAAAGCATGAAGTCTCACACTTTCATTTTGTTTCCCTGAGTCAAAGACAAGACTGAACCACTCTCTCAGAGGTCTCCTGTGGATAACAGGTTACTACGGTTGATAACCCTTCTATGTACCTATAGACCCCTTCCTTTGAATGAAATCTTTCGCAGAACCCATTGCATATGCTGTGTAAAATCAAAGCTGCCCTGATTAAATGAACCACAGCAGCGTCTCTGGTTCCATCAGTCCTCACTAGAGTCAGGCACTCAGATCAGAGCTTCGAGAACCTGAAGCCACTGTGGGAAGTAGGTGGCCGGTGATTCTGACGTCTCCTTATTCCTGTCCCGTGATGGTCGACAGCTCTTCAGAGGTTTTGCTCATCAGCCAGGCTTTGGCCTCTAGCTTCAACACCAGTTCCTGCAAGGAAGTCCTTCACACCTCGCCAATATATTCCTTCTAGTGGGGCGCAGGGCAGTGAGAAGGGGACAGTGTGCAGGTTTCCTTTCAGAATAACATTGGATGACAAAATCCGTTTCACAGTTCTAGCACCTGAGTAACTGGGAATGGTAGAAACATCACCCAGTATGACCAGTGTCTCCTGTACATTGTGAGTTGATCTCAGGCACTCCTGGAATTGTCACCTCAAAATCTCCATTTTCCTAGCCTTGGCCTTTCCCTCCATATCACTCTCACTTTCCAGCAATGCCTTTAAAATTCACGGCCCACTACAGACTTCAGACTAGCTTTGAAATCGGAGGGATCTTCCTCTGCCTGCCAAGTGCTGGAATAACGTGCATGCCCCATTGCATCCTGTGTATTGCTTGTCATTTTCTTATTTGCATGAACTGAATGTAAATGTCAGTGAGAATACTTCTGGTTATCCATATTCTTTCCCCAGAAGTTTACATTCCAGTTCCTATGCCTGTGTCTGCCCCTTAACTCGAACTATATGAAAAAAATCAAATTTAAAATCACTAATATTTACTACATTCATTCTAGAGCGTGTTGGCTTTGTGAAAATGGGGTCGAATAAAAATTAACTAAGGTATGGACCCAGATTCTAAAGTGAGAATGACATGAGCAAAGCTGGACCTTAGCACACAAAACAGATATAGCAAGTTACTGATGACTCTGGTTGTGTTTTAACCATTTGTATTAAGGTGATTATTCAAAATATGTGTGTATCTGTCATTACAATTATCGGGTATTTTTGTGTATTTATTTTGCTTCTTAGGATCATAGATACCCCAGATTCCTGAAGAGGTTTCACATGCATGAAAAAATCATTCAAATGAACATTTCCAAGAAACATGTTGGGACATATTTGGGAAAATACAATGACATCTTTCCTCCTCTCCTCTTCTGAGCAGTTGGTAGAAACAACCATGTTACCTAAGTTGCCTGTGCAATTCACCTCAAATTAACTCATGCTATGGATGCAGAACACACGAAACGTCAAAGGAAACCCTATCAACATGTCCTTAAAAGCCATTTTTCTGGGGCTTTATATATGGACTGATTGGCACCCTACTCATGGCAGGGAATAGGAGAGGTAATATTTAAAAAGGAAGAAAAGTTGCTTGTCTTTGTATCAAGGAGCAATTCTGGGATCAAAACATCTCCCATGGTCCATGTTTCTACGTATAGTAAGGTAAATCTTCATAATCAAGAGCTGCACGTGAATCTCTCTGCATTTGGTCCTCTGATCCTGGGGTAGGGAGCAAAAAGAAAGCGATGTTTTCCCCCAGAAGCAATGTTCTATTTCCTGAGGAAGAAGAGGGTGTTTTAGTGGTGTGCTGAGGAAATTTGGACAGTAGTCCAAATAAATCCTCCATGGCGGCTGACTTATGATTTGTCAAAGGTTGTTATAAAAACTATGCCCTTAAGCCAAACAAGCATCATCTTTGGGGAGATTTTATTTGTGTGATCAATTCATATCTGGACAGATCTTCCACGGGTTGGCATAGCAACTAACTGAAGTTCATTGAACTTTTAGATGGGTGTGCTAACCATCTAAAGCTGATTTCCCCTCACGGGAAACAGAAAAGGCTTGCTCTTTTAAACCTCTCCAGATGCATTCAAAAAGACTTCATTTTGCTCAAGCTTACAAACACACACATGTGAGATTGGGAATACAATTTTAGGAAAATTGCTTCTATTGCAGGGTACCATGGTGTTTTTTTTTCTAATTCCTGGCAGATACGCTACAGATAAACTTAAATATTTTTCCCTTTTTTCTGTCCATTTCTAGATCTTTCCAAGCCACCCATAGGAGATTCTTTCCAAGGATACAGTTTTAAATATTGTTGCAAGCACCTCACAGGTGATTTAACACAAGTACTGGCAGCGTGCAGTGTTGATATTATGTAGGTATGATACAGTTTTAGTCTTGGAAGTACTAGTCTCCATTTACCTATGTAAGATCTTCAGTAACTTTTGTTTATGTAAGGTTCATTAGGAGGAATTTAATCAGTGCATTTAGGGGAAAGAGTGTTATGAACCTATGCTGAGCCCGGGGCTGAGGAGGAAGAAAGAAGATGGCGCTATTTTTGAAATAATTTATAACACAATTTGAATGAAAAGGTAAAGGAGAGAAACATTGGCAAAGGACAGGACCACCATGTAGAACAATAGGAAAAGAGACAGGAAAGGGTACATTTTATAGTTTTAGTCTATCTTACCCAGATTAATCCTCCATTTTGAAAGCTATGTTACTTTAAGAATTGAAGAAATTGAATAAACAGAATAGATATTCTCTCAAAAGCACGAACTACTTGACCTAAATGTGTACCTTAGAATCTTGTCTCACCAATTAAAGAAAGAAAAAGAAAAGGAGCTTCTCATAGTCTCCCTTGGTGAGTTTTGAATGCTATTCTAATTATTCCTTCCAGGAGTGTCCATGTTCCTTGCTTTTAATTTAACATCTTCAAGCAGTATCCAATTTTCCAAATTTCAGGACAATTCGACTTGAGACCTTTGTTTTTCTGGAGTATAAGGAACATGTCTCCAGGATGCTACTGTGGACATTTCTCAGCCTGGGCCTGTTTGAGGCCACCCTGCTGGAGTTACACAATCATCTGAGGACTCCTAGAGACCCTTTCTTTCTTGCCTGGACCAAGGCCAGTCTGCTGTCAATGAGGGTATTATCCAGCAATGACTTTGTTGATTAGTAATGATTAGATCTTGGTTGCTGACAGAGTGCAGCTGACCACGGGTATTTTTACACAAGTACTCAAGTGGTTCTGTGGGCAGCGGGACTGGGGCCCTCCTGTGGCTGGGGGTTTCTGAGCATGAAACTGCTGTTTTGTATGGATCTTCATTCACAGAGTCCCCTTCTGAGCTGAAGGTACTACTTCTGTTAGACTGGACAAAGGGTAAGTGAGGACTATTTAGGATTGGGGCCATGGAAGCCTGCAGGCACATAGGAAAAGGAATCCAGTGGCCAATTCTGAACAAAACCCCTCTCTGGGATTTGGAAAGACTGCATCAACCGGGTTTAACATTAACATACACTGCCATCCTGTGGTGCAGGGGAGAACATTTTATTCTAGTAGCAGCTGCAACAACTGCAGGAAGCTGAATGATAAATAAGAGGCCAAAGGCTAAGGCTGCAGACAGCAGGCTTTTAATTAAAAATACCTTGGTGCTCCAACGAAGGCTTTAGGGCATTTTCAAGAATATTAAACCAAGCAATCCTCTGAGATTTCTGATCGGCTCTAAGGGCCTAAGGCCCAGCCTCTCTCAGTGAAAAGCTGGGCCTCCCAAGTGGAGCCTCGTTGGTCCGGTCCCCAAAGCCAAATAAAGACAACGAAATGCCCACTAACCAAGACCTCCAAAGGCTGGACTAGAGGGAGAGCAACAGAAGAAAAGGCAAGTTACGTAAATATTCACAACAAACAGACAAGTAGAGCAGATGTGAAACCCTGAAAGAATGCTTTCCGTATGCAGCCCATGAACTCCCAGACTGGAGCTCATCTGTGGTCATGTTCTGCTGGGTGTTCTTACACGGATCTTTCTTTGATTCAGGTCAGAGAAACAGAAATACACCATGCAGGCAAACAGACAAGGCAGATGCTATTTGGGGTTATTGAAGTGAGAGTGAAAGGGTGGTGGAAAATTACCGGAGGACTTTGGGGAGAGAGTTGGTCAGTGAGACGTGCCTGCACCTCTCACCTCTGCCTTTCCCTTCCTGCAGAGGCTGGGGCCCATGGGCACCTGCTCTCAGGATGAGCTGATTTGAAAATGTTGTCTTCCAGGTCCTTGAGTTTCATATTCCAGGGAAGTAAAAAGCTTCTCTAGCAAGAGATTGGAAGAGGAACTGGATCTCAAAGGGAAAGACATGGAAATTCACAATATGGGTTTTTTAAATTAAATCCTTGATAGAAGAACCTGGAGGCCTGGGACCTACAATCAGGAAAAAACCCTGCCTACATCTTGGTGAAATTAAGTAAAATAGCAAGGCTGTCTTGTTGAGTCAGCCTTCTGATCTTTCGAATAGCAAAAGTGACCCCTGACACCTTCCACATCTTCATCTACAAGAAAGAATGTGAATGTTGAATGAAAGGCAAGTGTTAAATATGCTGTAAAATAAAAAATGCAGGAAAAGTTAATGTAGAGCCATAACACATAATAACTTTGACCTATCCTATTTTAGATACGAACATACCCAACTTTTAAAGGATTAAGCCAAAAGGAAAAAAGCTTTTATATAGTAGAGTGGGTCTAACAGGAAACCTCAGATTCAGATTTGGATCCCATGGACTGTGGAGCCTTAAGAAATCTACCTTATCTTTCTGAACTTCAGGAAACTGAGTGTAGCAATATTCACCTCAGGGAGCTGCTGTATGATCTCAGTGAGAGAAAGGTGGGAGACCAGGGACCCTTCAGGGAGCAAGCAGAAACTGAAGTTTGTTGTCTAAATGTGCGGGATGTTGTTGTGCTGGCACTGTACTTGGTTTGACTTACATAATCATCAGCTATCGCACACTCGCCCCAGTGTGTTGCAATGAGCCATACTCAGGACCTGCTAAAAGTGAGCATTTGTTCCTTGAAGGAAGGTCCTGAAATGTGTTCTGTGTCTCACACTTTCTCTTCACATGGCTGGAATTCAAGGGATCCAGGCTGAGTTTGGCTGGGCTGAAACCCAGTCTGTAGGTTCATTTCAGGGCTGCCCCGCGTGCTGCTCCCTATTCTGAGATGATTCATTTTTCTCATGACGATGGTACAGACGAAGACAAGGTTTTCACATAAAGCCTCTGCAAAAATCCAATTGGCTGCTTTGAACCTGGGCAAGTTCAGAGGGAGGAGGTAGAAAATATGTGCCCAAGAAGAAAAAGAGGCTGATTATACCTGACAATAGATGGAGGATGAAGATCAATAATTCAATCTAACATAAATGTCATCTATTGTCTCTGTATGTAGTGAGCTGTGTCCCTTGCATGGCTTGTTGTTCTGGATCTTTATATCTCCCCTGGGGGTCAGTCATGGGAAAAGAGAGTGTCTGACTCTAAAGCAAAATCCCAGTGGAAGAGGACTATGCTTTCAACATGCTCTTGACTACAAAGGAGGAGGAAAACTGGACCCAAGGAAAATCTTGCAAAAAAAAAAATGCTTTTCAAAAGCATTTCATTATGATTGTGCTTTCCACTTCTCAATTTTCTTTAAAGGTTCACCCTTATTGAGAAAAATTCCTATGACAAATTAAATGAAATGGAGACACAAAGCTGAAGTGAGGAATTTGAATTTGCAAAGTGCGAGGGAAATAAGCAACTGTCAGAAGTGAGTGTGAGAGAGAGAAGAATGAACACTTGCCCCCCCTTCAGTCTCCCCACCTCCCACACACACCGCAACTAACAAACTTGCGTCACTGAGCTGAAAGAGGAATTCATCTCTGAATATAGATCTGAGTTTAAATCATTCTGCGATGGTCCTACTGTGGCTTTGGAGAACAATGCCACCTCTTAAAATAACTCTGTTTTCACTTGTGACCTTCAGTGTCTCTGGAAGTTTCTGATGATGAATGGGGAATGGTGACTGTCCACAGAAAGAGCCCGTCACTGCTAACACAGAGGTTCCAAAAGAGTTTCAGTCCTGTGCTCCCATGCTTGGAAAAGATCATTGAGTCTGGAGCTATGTAAAGTGACTAGAACAAATACGGACCAAAATTTCCATTTAAGACAGCTAGGTAGTCTTGCCTGAAACACTTTGTGAGAGGTGCAGGCAGGGAGCCAGGGGTATAATTATGATGTACAAAGAATTTGGTCCCGGAATGACATGGGATTGAATTGTGACGTTACTTTCTCAAAGCTGTGTGGCCTTGAGCAAATTTGTTAGCCCTCCCATCTTTTCATCATAATATCTGCAAAACAGGGCTCATTATCTCTCACTAGGTGTTTGTAGGATTTTACAGGCTGTTGTATGGAAAATGTGGCACACAGAAAATAGACAAAATCATAAAGGTGTTGAGATGGCTATTATCAAAGATTATGGAACTGGTCTTCAACAGATAAAGTCGGAAAGCAGCTCTGTGATCTCCCGGAGCTGGGGACAGGGCAAGTGTGCAGGCTGAGGAATGAGTAACCTCGTACGGGGTAAGAGAGGTAAGTGCGACCCCAGGGGTGGAGTGTAGGGCAATGGGAACCCAAAGCAAAGAAACAACAACAGGTTTTCAGGAAACCACCTCTTCTCCAAGACTGAGTGTTACAAGCTCTTGCCTAGAGCATGGTGTTCATGTGGATGATCCTAACTGAATGACAGTGGTAGCAGAAACTGTTTTAGCCTCTGCAAGAAAAGAGGGGAGAAAGTGGGCTGATGGTCTCACTCAGTGGTAGATGCCTGTGTAGTTTCTAGAAAGTCATAGATTTGACTCCTGAAGCACCAAAAAGTATGCAAACTGATTTTATGTCAATGTGATGGACCAATGAGGTGCCCAGGTATGTAGTTAGCTTTTATTGCAGCTGTGTTTGTGGAGATGGTTCAGGGTGGGATTAATAGCTGAGCCAGTAAACTGGCTTATGCAGATTGGGTCATTCACTGGGGGTCTGAATGGAGAAAAGGAAACAAACAAACAAACAAATAAAAACTAAGCAATTGCTCTTTTTTTCTGCACACCTATGATCAAGTCCAGACACTGGTATTCTGTCTTCAGATTCTGATCAGACTGCATCTTCCACCACTGATTCTCTGGCTACTACAGATCTTGGGAATCGTAAGGTTCCATGACCACGTGAGTTAACTCCTTAAAATAAGCTTCCTTTTGTCTTCCTCTCCCCTCTCCTCCTCCCTCCCGATGTCCCTGTCTCTGTGCTGGTTCTCAGGAAAAAGCAGACTAAGGTACACAGTGTTATACTTCTGGACTTACCTTCTGCAGAGCATTTCTGAAGCAGTGTAGGCTTACGGTAGCTCTGAGGCAGGCTCCTGCATTGCTCTTCATTCAAGGGAACTTGAGGGGCTTCTCAGCACCCTGAGCTTTTGAGCAACGAGTCTTCTAGAAAGCCCTTCTTTCACCCCCTGGAAAGGGAGATGTCCCCATGTTCCTCTCCCCTTGTCAAGGTTTTTCTACTCTTGCAGCTACCGGTGGTTAAACTCCTAAGACACTCTTCCTCATTTATGGACCAGATCCTCAAGCATGGACCACACTCATTCTAATCATGATGGAATCTCACACTCTTCTCTAACCTCTAAGAGGCATCTTGTCGTAGACATTGTGTTTAACCTCACTACACCTCACACTTCAGATTTCATGGTCATGGCTCTCCTGGAGCCATCGGTGGAAGTAAAGTAGGAGCACAGCAGTCTGTCTGCTCATCAAAATAGGACTGCAAATGGACTTCCGCCACCTGTGCTAAGACGTTAGCTGATGTGATCTGACATATGTGCAGAGACACTTCCCTTACCCTTCCCTGGGCTTGGAACAGTCTGCTAAATAATCTTTTCACCAAACTCTGGACAGCAGCCCTGCGTTAGGTCAGACTGTACCAAAACAGGAATGAGATGGTATGTTTCCTAGACACACATTCTGTATTTCAACTTTTGAAAAGTTAGCTGAAAAGCTACGAAACCTGGTAGGGAATGATTGGCAAATGGAAGCAAAAAATAAGACATTTCCAGACAGATGGCAAAGGTAAGGATAAACTGTCCCCAAGGACATGGGTATGGTTGTGTTAATGTGTCTTTACATTTGGGAGGAGAGAGGTGAGAAGGTACTGACTTGGGGATGATTAGGAATCCTTTTCAGACGGGGTTATACAGACAGTACACTATCTTAGAAGTCAGCAATAATATGTCTTAATGTTTGCTGGTCTGAGACACATTCTTGGAAGTCCACTCAGACCACACGGGGAGTACAGTCTTCCCCAGCTTCCCTGCGTGCCATCTCTTCAAGACAAACCCATGTACCAGGTGGCAGTGCTAGGAGCACTCTCTGCTCTGCTATCTCACTGTGCGTATTTCTTAATATCCCACTCGGACATAAATTCAGCTTCAGGAAGTGAGAGGTACCTGAAAACAATTGTTAGAACCTTGTTTTTTGTTTCTTTTTCTTTTTTTGGTGGTGCCAGGGATCGAACTCAGGCCTGCATACTTGCAAGGCAGGCGCTTATGCCGTTGAGCTAAATCCCCAGTCCAGATTGTTGAATCTTCGCAGTTCTTTCCTGTCATCTGACTTTTGTCCCCATTTGCCAGCCACTTAGAAAAATGGATCTGATTAGAGCTAACAAATATGTGTGAGTGGATTTCAGGACTTGAACAAAGAGGTCCTGGTGTTTGCTTCAAGACACAGTGCCATTGACACAGAAGTAAACCCTACCCAGCCCCTAAGTACAGTTTTACTTAAATGTGTATAAGGTCAGGTGTTCTTCTCTTCCCTGAAAGCTGGATGGAAGGAAGTCTGCTCTATATTCCTTTTATGTTCACATGCCCATCTTGCTTTGAAACCAAATGGGCTGCCTGGGAACTTACAAAAGATGCTGAAGGCAAAAGCTATGCAAATGAAATGTCTTGGTCGACTCAAACTGCTATTAAAAGGCACTGCTCCACAGCCTGAGTGGATTACTGATAACAACACTCATTTCTCATAGTTCTGGAAAGTACAAAATTTAAGGTCAAGATCTTTGGTCAGATGGACATCAAGAAAGGGTCTGTTTCCTGGTTCATCGACAGCTGTCTTCTTGTGTAAGCTCTTGGTGAGAAGGGGACGAGAGGATTGTGTGGCCTGTTGTGCAAAAACACTGACCTGCTAAGAGGAAAGCTCTTAAGGCTCCATCAATCCCAAAGTCCACTCCTCCAAATGTCCCCTCGTTAGGGCCACGGTGTCAACACAAGACCTTTGGAGGAGACAGAAAAATTCAGTCAGTTATCAGAAGACGCTGCAAGGAAACGTTCCTGTCTGTGTGCATGGTGAGCTTGAGTTATACTTTCATGATTCCAAGCATCATTTACTATTAAAAGAGAATGTTCTAAAATGTAAACAGAAGCTATCATTGGGTTGTGAATAATAGGCTGCATATTTTTGGACTGATTTTGCTTTTATTGCATTTATTGCTTAAGTATACCCAATTTTGGTAGCCTGAAAATGGCATAAGATTAAACCTTGTTATTTTTCTGGGCACCTTAGGGGTATTTTCCTGTCAGGAGTGCATGTGTTAATGTAGTTACATCTTTGCACAACTAAATCACAACTGTCTTTTTCCCCCTACTGATGCTTTTTATTTCTTTTTTTTACAAAAGTATTTTTTAGGCTCTCAAAATTGATTAAAACAGAAAATTTGAAAGCTGTGATTTCCTCATGCTGGATAAACTCCGTGGAGCTCAAGGAAGAGGTCATGACACAGTGTAGGGCCAGAAGCTGGGCGCCTCTTCCGTTGAGGACTGTGCCATTGCTGGGTTTGGTGCACTGATATCCCCACAAGGCCTCTGCACTCACAGGTGGGCTTTTGGAAGGTCAGAGGGTCGCATGGGCATGGCACTCATCACAGGGTTAGTGCACTGTGAGTTTAAAGCCGATTGTCCTGCAGTCTACCTGCTGATCACTCAGCTCTCCTTTTGGGGTCACAGTCCCCTCTCCATCTCATGGCGACCCTGCAGGAGAAGAAGGTGAGGGAACATTGGGGTCACTTCCTTTCCTGGGCTTTCTGAGCCAAATGCAATTTGTTGATTCATTCTAGCTCAGCTGCCTCGCAAATGAAAACCTTCCACAGAACAGCATGAGGAGGAAAGAGCAAGCCAATTCGGCGAGTCAAGGGTGGCATAAATTCTGTATCTGTGAAAGACAGATTTAACATGGTTTCTTAAGGTCTTGAAACATGTCAGTCTGCCTCCATGAGGATGCAAAGCCCCTGGATGCCTGCACACCCTATTCCAGCCTCCATCCTGCTTCGGCGGGGATAGAGCTTCCCCTCACAGTGGAAGGGGGAAAGGGGAGTGTTTAGTTACTTTTTACTTGTTACTGAGACAAAATATCTGAAGCCCAAGTTAGGGAAGGAAAGGTTTATTTCTTACAGTTTTTGGAGGTTTCAGTCCATACTCAGTTGGCTCCAAGTCAGGCGGGCATGGCTGGACTGCAGTTCATGGTGGCTGCAAACAGCAAGCAGGAACCAGCAAAGAGCAAGAGACACCTTCTTCCTGCCATTACATTACATCCTGGCTCCACCCCTATGTGGGTGTGACACTGCCACCCTCAATCCAAGCACTAGACAATGAACCATCACAAATGCAAACTCATGAGGCCTGGGGGCCACAGACATAAACCATGAGAGGGAGCTAGCATTTCCTCCCACGTGCCTGACCCCCCCAGAGACACTGGAAGCACATCAGCTAATTTAATTTTCCCCTCTCCATATTGAAGAGGCAGAGTCCTTGCTTCAGCTATTCATGCTCAACATTGAGGATTTATTCTTATGCCATTGTTGGACCCTGGACGAAGTCTGAGTTAGTTTATTTAATTCCCTCAACTCCTTGAAACATTGAATACGTTATTACTCTGCTTTTACTCATGGAACTGGAGTGTAAAGAGGGAAGGTGACTTCAAAAGCACACAGGTATCAGGCGGGCACCCTGGAATGTGAACTCTGGAGGCGTGGGCAGGAAGCTGCCAGTGACTAAGTGGAACATTCCTTGGGTATAAGAAAGACTGAGTGGCTGCAAATACAAAGAAAGGCAGAGACAGAAGCACAGCCGACATTCCTCTGTGCTCATGGAGAAACTTTGCACACAGGCCATGGACCAACAGATCACCACCCATAATCACACAATCTGGGGACAGCTCCTATAACGGTTTCCTTGCACTCCACTCGGTATGTCTATCACAGCTCCAGGGACACTCTCTGTGCGTGTTTAGATTTTAGAAAACCTTTAACGGATGCTAAGCCCTAAAGCTATGTGAAAACTGCAGTATTGGATAAAACGTCCCTGTCATCCTGTGTTAAAATCTGAGCTCATCCCCTGGCTGCCATGCCCAGGTCGGGCTGCTCTTCTCAGTGCACAGATCTATTTATTCTGTGCACACGTTTCCTGTGAGTGGAGTTGCTTGGCCTGATGTGGAATTTAGTTCTATAAATATTATATCAGTTTTTGTACTTTTCAGCATTCTGTGAGCTGCTCAGATTCATTGACACCTGGTGGAGGCCTGATCCGGGCCTTCTATTCCAGCCTGCAAAGCTGTCCTACAGCCTTTTTTTCACAGGATCTCAGAAGACTAAGACGCCTGAGCTCAGGATCAGAACTCTCGTGTCAGGATGACCTGCCTTCTCTGTATAACCAGTGCCATCAAAAGTCTTCACCAGAAATTCATTCACTGAAAATCTTGCTCCTCAGTTCTCCTGACTTGGTGTTTCTGCTTTTGTCCTGCTCAGACAGATGTTTTGTCTTTCATAAGAACTATTTTCTTCCTCCCCAAAATCTGTAATTGCTACTAGAGTCCACTTTCCATGCACCTCGCAAACATGCAGCCTGCCTATTCTACCATGAATACAATGCGACCTTTAAAAAAATTTCTCCAAAAAGCCGGAAATGTGCTCAAATTGGTGGGAAATATGACATAGTTTTTCCAGCATGAGCAGTAAGGGAAAGTTTGAGGGAGGGGTATCTGCACAGCACCCAGGAATGGATGTGGCAGGGTTGGCTTAAGGTCACAAAGGGGCACAGGGGTAGTGGATTCAGCTGTCAAACCAGCCTGGCAAACGTGGTGCTAGGGGTCCCAAACTTACTTACTACACAAATGTGCAGAGCAGAGGCTTTGAGAAGCCGTACAGTATAAAGCTCATTTCAGTCCTGTCTTTCTCATACTTATTTGGCTGTAGAGCCTTTTGGGGTGGGAAACCCACCATGTACAGGTACAGGACAGTGTGGATCAAGAAAACAACATTCCCAGGAAGGCAGGGAAAATCAGAGCGTGGCAGATCTCAGCTGCTGGGCGAGGGTAGAGGCATTGCAGATCTTTTGTTCAACTTGACAAACTAATTCAAAATGCATCCTTAGTGCATTGAAACATGAACCAAATGAAAAAAGCTTGCTCTCCTCTGTATATGAAATGAAATATTTAAGAAACTTTCTCTTTCTCCTTGTTTGTGTGCTTCCACATTAAGATAGACAAGAAAATTAAATATGAAGAAGATCTAGATGAATACAAAATAGTTTTATAATATGAGTACAAATAAATTAATACCTTCAATAGGTAATGTTCCATTATGTGTACTATATGTGCTTGTATAACAAAATCCTCAAATTCTGTAAGGAAGTAAGATGAATATTATGGTCCAGAGTTAAAACATTATTGCACTTTCCAAAATTCATACCTTGACATGAACATTCAAATTCTGTTTCCAAATCACTCAGCATAGTATGCATTATTCCTGAGCAGGCTCTTTTTTATTTCTGTAATGAGTATAACAACATCCAGTGGGCAAAGCATTTTACCACCAGGGGAAATCCATTGTGAAGGATAACCAGTTTCTCTGAGCTGAAATAACACTAAAAAAAGGAAAAGAAAAAAAAAAATAGACAGCATGGCATCCAGAGGCAGAAAGCGCACTCTTTGCTGCAATTTTAGAAAATGGATCTAACAACCTCTTTGAGTTCGGTGTCTGTGCATGTCTCAATATTTTTATAGAAAATGGTAATATGATTTCGAGGCTCAGAAGACAGCCAGCACGGCCTACAATTTTGAGTGACCTCAGAGGAGGAGGTGAGGCTTGCTGGGAATTGCAGCTTTGAAGCTGTGCAGGCTAGGCCAGCAGGGTTCTTTGAAATGAAAGCCAGGATGCTGTCTTGGAGTAGAAATGAGCCCGAGGTGGACAGGACACTTGTGCTCGCAAGGTTTTGCCATTCTTGGATAAATTACAAATTAAACTCAAGTGTGTGCTTGGCTGACGGGTTGGAGGATGTTCAGTGCTAGGAATCCCGGGAGCGGAGAGAAGACACAGAGGAGCTGGGGTGCTGGGGTTAATGGCTCGGTGCCCTTCACCTCTGACTGGTGTGTGTGCGGGCAGGTTGTCGACCTCTCTAAGACTCCACTTTCATTTCAGATAAATGGGGAAAATTTTTATAAGCCATCTTGTATAATGGCGATGAGGTTTTTAAAAAGTCAAGACCAATGTCTGTCCAGGGAAACTGGCCTTATAACCATTAATTTACCTTCACTGCCCCTGTGTCACATGAAGTCTCAAGTCAACAGAAGCTCTGTGAAAACAGATAAATGAGTCTCTATTCTCGAATGAAAATCAATGTGCTTTTTTACCATAAATCATAAATCCCAAGAAATTGGATCCACACAATGGATAGTAACCAGAATGCTCTCAACAGCTCTTAGACAATATTGCACCATTCAAAACAGTACACATGGTACCATGGGTGACTGATCAGATAATTTATATCCCATCTATCTGGGTATTCCACGGCAGAGCTAATAGCATGCTTTAATTTTCATAATGTTACATTATGGACTACATAATAAAATGATATTGCAACATAAACCCTTTAAAACATGTATATAGTAACTGAGCACAGTTACTGTGTGAAGCTGATGCAGGAAGATCACAAGTTCACACTTGACCTAGGTAAGTTTATTGAGAGTGTAGCAGCTGGGGGTTCAATTCCTAGTACCACAAAAAGTGTATAAATACATATAATGGAGAAAGTAGTTGTTTCTTTGACAGTGATCATTAGTTGGTGCTGCTACTTGTACTTCCATTCTGTTAATTTGTACCTTTAGAATTTCCTGCAATAAATAAGTGGACTTTATGTGGTGAAATATACAAATGAAATAAGAAGGCTGCTAGTGTGGCTTAGGGGTACAGTGCTTGTCTATTGTGGGTTCAGTTCCCAGCACCACGAGAGCGCACGCACGTGTGCCCCCACACACACACACAGTTAAATAGGAGGTGACAAACAGTCTTGCAATGTCAGTGGACACCAGATCAACAGGATCTGCCCTTGGTTGACAATGTGGGGGACAATCTGATCACTGATTGAAGGTGAAGGGCAAATTATAAAAATAAGTCCATCAGGGATGACTAACTTTGACCTTTCCTGATGTCTAGCACATAGTTTCCTGCCTTTTCCACTAGACCAGTTCATTACCAGTGCATCCATTCATTCACGCACCAGTGCTTACTGAGCACGTGACACCTTGTGCACCCTGCCTAGGCCACATGACAGGAGGACGATGCAGACAGCTAAGAATTCTCCTGCCGGAAAACACTTTCAAGTGGGCAGGAGGGATGGACACAAATACACTCTAGTTATTTAATCTCTGCTCTTCAATTTTATCAGCTATGAATTAAGCAGTATTTGGCTCAGTAGGTCTTATAAGAATTTTAAAAAAGAATTAAACAGTTAAAATATAAAAAATGAAGAATGCCTGAGACGTAAGAGGTATTCACTAATTTAATTTTTTAAATTATTGTACATGTTTGCGGCAGTGAGTCTATTCATCATGGAGAGCTGATATATGTGTTCAAAATGCATTTAAATTCTTTTTATCTTTCTGCCCCACCTACCCTTCTCTCTCTGGCTTTTGGTCCCCTCCTCATTTGGGAAAGATTTATCTCCTTATTTCAGATTATTTATCCTTTATTTTGCTCTTCAGTTTATGACTCTTTGTGCTTCACATATACGAGAAACCATGTGATAGATAACTCATGATACCTGAATCTGGAGGTGACACACAGACGAGCAGCACAAAGATAGTGTGGTATTTACTCAGAGCTACTTTGCTGTCATGAATACATTTGAGTCATGCATTTTAGGACAGTGGACACACCCTCTGACAGTAATGTTGAATGCACTAATTCGATAATTATTGAAAAGCAGCAGAAGGTTGAGGAAGAACATGGTGTCATGGTAGTATGTCTTGGATCTGTGGGTCTTACATTCTAGACGCATCTACATTGACTGGTGGGCATTAAAGACAGGCTGATGGCCCCCACCTGAAGACCCAACAGGTGCCTCAGATGCTGGGATTCTAACCCTTCCCCAACAATGCTGTGCTCTGGCTGAGGAACCACAATCAAGAACCACTGGCCCATGGGCTCAGTCCACTCACAAGCTCCTCTCAGACCAATACTGAGTGCTGTCTGTGCTCCAGAGCATGCTCAGTAACTTAATATTTTTCCTAATCTCTGATCATCCATCTCAAAACTAGGAGTAATAATACTCATTTCACAGGACTGCTTGAAGCAGCTGCCCTAGTACTCTGACATACAGCAGAAAAGCAATAAAGGTAAATTAACTCTCTTTTGTTTCAGTCTGACTTCATGTTTTGAGCTTTGAAATTATTACCTCTCTAACTTCTAATTGTTAATTTATAAGATTATCTTTTCTACCTGACAGCTCCTAGGGAGAAAGAATATGGTTTTCAACACTGCTCACATAACCCAGTGCTGGGGAGCTGGCAGATATTTCCCCTGTAAATATTCATTTTCTTTACTATCCAGGTTCCTGCTAAAGACAGTGCAGGCCTTTACTGTCTATCCATTTGCTTGTTTTGCCCCCAAAGATGGCAGTTCCTACAGAGAGCCCTTCCCCATTCTCATCTCATCCAGGAAGTTTATATCTGTAATCCCATGGAAGTGTTGTTAGAGTTTTGGTTAATTCCAACCTCCGGCTTTCAGTGCAACTCACAGTGAGAATAAAGACACTAAGAAATATATACAGTTATGGGGTGCCAAGGGCTCCTAAGTTGGACCAGGATGAAGGTTCAAGGAGACAAAGCCTCGAACCAGGACCCAACCCAGGTTTTATTAATTTGTGAAGAAGGGGGTGGTTTGAGGATCAGTGAGTGTGAGAAGGATGGGAAACTTGTGAGTGCTGTGAGCTGGGTTGGGTAGGAGACCTGAAATCACCTCTGCAATATGCAGCAGAAGGATGCATGGAAAGGTTGGTCTGCACCACACACGAGGTAATGTCTCATGTCTGGGGTCCGTGCTTCTCTACTCTGGGAAGTCATCACCTCTTACCTTCAGGCTTGTTCCTGGCTGCCGCCATGCAGTCGTGGTTCTTCATCCTACCTGACTCCCCCATGTTTTTCGGGAGTCACAGGATAGGAAACAGCCACTGTGGCCAAGCTCCAAAATTACACACGGGCACCCTAGCAGCCCTATTTCCATTGCTTAGAGCCAATTGAAGGTTTCAGGAAAGGTCCTAGCCAGCTCTGCACACATCAGTACCTGGAGACAGGGCCAGGGTTTGCCAGAATGGAGACAGTTGCTCTTTATCCAAGGAGGTTGATCAGATGATCCTCTACCGTTCCAATAGATAGGAAAGCACAGTAAATGTGTCCTCTTTTGAGCACAAGGATAGTAAAAGCACTGGAAAATGGAATTTTAAAAGACATTTTTTTCATTAAAGATAAGCAACTTTTCCAGAATTTCTCCTGCTGAGCACATAACCAACCACCCCTCCTCTCTTCAGCCCTCAAAACATGTGAGCATGTGCAGATGGTGGCCCCACGAAGCCTGAACCTGGAATCCATGCCACAAGCAAGAGGATGGCCAGCTGCAGGTGCTGGGAGGGAAAAACAGGGGTGGAGGCCTGTGTGGTCTGTGCACCCCCTTGCCTCTGAGCTCACTGGAGAAGACCCTTGCCCGCCTGCGCAGTGAACCTAAGAAACCGGTAACAGTGTGGATCACTGCACACTCGCTAGTCGGATGTGCCCTATTTCTAGCATTTGACAGTTCAGAAATCATCACAGAAACCTGCTCGGTTTGTCCTTTCTTCCTACCAATTGGCTACTGCCTCCAGCACTGCTGTTTGCCGTTATTTGTCCACACCAGTGATTCTGTCCTGCACACTGCATTTTAGCCATGTGATATTGAGCACAAGTGGAGAGTGGATAAACCCAGCAGCATGGGTGGAAAGGCTTGGTGCTAGGAGGCATGCTCTGTGGTCACCACGTTTACATTCTTACTTTTAGACAAGGGACCCTAAATTTCATCTTGCCCAGAGCCCCCTCCACTGTGTGGCTGAAAAGTGGGAATTCATGGTGAAACGGGTTCTCCATCAACCATCAAAACTTTCTCTTTCTTTTCTCTTCCGCAAACCCATTTATAAACATCTCAAAAACAACCTAACTTTAGGGAAAAAGCCAATTTCTCAGTCCACACCATCTTATTTCTAAGAACCCATCTCACCTGGCTGCTCTCTTGTATACTTCTGGTTCTAAAAATGCCATAAATCTGCTGATTTCTAAATACAGAGAGCTTTACAACTTGAAGAAAAGGAATGCCTACCTTAGGGAGATACATTTTCTGAATCTATTGAATCTATTTAAGAAGAACACAGATGGTGAATGTATCCTAAGATACCATTAGTTCTGAATTTCTACAGCCATATACCTTGCATTTTCATGTCATTTCCTGGGGATAGTCAATCTGAAAAGCTTCCCTTACCTGAGTCTGAAAAATGACATATCCACGGCATGCTGAGCCTTCTAATTACCAGGAATACAGGGCTCATTAAGCTGTGAGGGTGCATATGCACACCTAATTATGTTTATGCCTACTTATAAATCAGCCTAGCGAAAGCATATGCATGAGGAAAATTACCCATCATTACCTTTCCTAATTGCACCCAAATAAAGAGGGAAATAATTCACTCCGGAATATGTTTCCATCCTTTGGGCAAAACCCGCTTCCCTCTTGTTTAGGTTTTGAAAAATTGTCTTGCTCATACATGGAAATCAATTATTTGGATGCCAGCACACATCGCTCTTCCTGGGTGCAGAGCCAGGGAAATGAAAAGATTCGCGTCTGAATGTCACAAGACGAAGGCAGGGAGGTTGAAATTACAAGGTGCATGAAAACAACCCCATCACTCTGAGGCAGAAGGGCTGCAGATGGTGACAGCCCCACCACAGATACAATAGAGGGCAGAGACCAGGGACAGGTCCTCCGGGAAAAAGAAGCATTAAATGTAGGTGTCAGAGAGAAGACTCAATTCCGTGACACTAATTGAGATCAATTGGAGTCCTCTCTCCTCTCCTCGCTCACAATTTTCCTTGCAGTTTCTCTGAACAATTACTGTTTTATTACTGATGGGATTAAGATCAGTCAGAAAGAAGTTGTGGCAGTTGGGCTCCTCTATATGCTGTCCTGCTGTCCTCAGAGACAGGAGGCAGGAGATAGATGGTTTGAGGGAGAGCAAGAGGAAGCTTTTGGTGCTCGCAATAATGGGAAATTATACTGATGCTAATTCCAAGGGCAGAATCGTGAATGAGAAATTAATTGGACACCCTTCTTTTCCTTCCAACCACTGTCTGCTGGGCGCTTGGCATGCATTGCATCATTCAGTCCTGAGAGTGCTCGCCCTTGTGCTAGCAGCACACAGGAAGAGGAAGAGGAAGAGGCGACAACAATGAACCCAGAAAACCCTAAGGTGACACACAGAAGAAGGGAACATTTCAGCTCCAGGTTCCTCCTGAGCCCGAACTCTTGCTTCAGTCTACAGTACCACTCAACTCAGCAGAATCCAAGTTCTCAGAGCTAACTTTTACATGTTACAGTGATGCAGATGGACTGTAATTATCTCTGAAGTATACTGATAATTTTCTAAAAAGATGATTGGGCTAATGTCTCTAAAATTCAGCTTGTACCATTTGATCTTACTTGCTTTTGATGATTGAGGTTAAGACAATATATTCATTAAAGCCTGTCCACTATATTTGAAAATGCTCTTCTATCATATCCCAAATAATAAATTCATTTTTCCCAGAGCAATGTATAAATGATGTGTAAAATTTTGGTGTTAAATATATGACCCCTCATATGCCATGGGTCTGTAACATGATTTCTAGGAAAGTACAGTGGTAGCTGCTAAGTTCAGTTGTTCATGAAACACAGTGTCGGTGCTTAGGATGTGTAACTTTGGGCATCTGAGGTGTTGTGTTTTCTTAGAAGAGCACCTATTTTGGCTCTGGGTATAGTTCTGCCTCCTGCCTCCTGGCATTTCTGTAATACTCTAATCAATCCTACTAACAAAGTAGATGCCATTTGGAACAGCTAAAATTCTAAATTTTGACACCAATTTAAGTATGAATTCTCTTTGTCGACACCCAATGTTCCCTCTCCTCACAAAACTCCAGTGATATCAGCTACTACTCTCTTATCCATGTCAGTCTTCTCATCAACGGTTTAAATTGTTCCTGATATTTGGAAAGCAGTGCTATCCATCAGACTAAGCTTTCTAGACCGGATTCCATAGAGTGACCAGTTTTGGGACCACCTGCTACCTCCTCATCCTATTATTTATGTATGAATACCTAGGCTAAGATCTCTTTATCAGCCAGTATATGGGTTTGCTCACATCCAGCCACCAACAAATCTCCACAAAAGAGAAATGCAAAGCAAACCCACGTTAAATCACCCTCAACGAGTCTCTTTTACTTCGCTGCTTGCCTTACCCTGGAATGATGGAAAGGTTAAGGGCTGGCGAGCCTAACAGGCACAGCTACTTTCGTACATTTCTTCTATAAGTTTTTCCTTTTGTAATACATGATACTATAGCTCAGACCTGGCATTTATGCCAAAAATGCATGGTCTTAGATTCTCTCTGCACATTTAACCCTTAAATATGGCCTTATGGATTGTACTGTTTAGTATTTTTTCTGTATTGTTTTGTATTTTTCCCATGTTCACCTGTCCATGACCCCGTGCAGTGGCCTCCTATTTCTCCATTCCAATTTCTCCAGTGTCTTTCTGCTCTCCCTAAACAGAAGAAGCCTTTTAGAGCACTATTTTGATCATGTCTTTCTGCAGCCTCAAACTCTTGCAATCCCAATGGGCTGATCTTGTGACCTAGCATCCCGCAGGGTCATGCTCATTTCCTGGCTTTCCCGCCCACACAAAGAGAAGCAGCCCTTGTGTAACCATGGAAGTGCATGCGACTCCCCGAATAACCTTGTGTTCTACTTTTTCTACTTTGTGGGATTTCCCTCCTTATGCAACCTGTATGCAGCTTAAAACACTCGGTACTAGGAACTTCACAACGCCCCCACACAGATTGAAATTCCTTCCTGCAAGCATACACATACATGTGCACGCGCATTCACACACCCCTCTGAAACCTCTGAATCCACTCCATTCTCAATGCATTTGTGTGTACGGTTATCTGCTTGGGGTCCTGTCTCTCCACAGAAGACACAAACTCAATTCCTGTCTTTCCATCTGGCTGTGGTCAGCGCCTGAGACCTGACAGCTTGTCCAAACTGGATTCTCCCAGCTGACTGCCATGAAATATTACTGCTACTAGACAGATATTTTATGTCCCGTAAATCTGTCAGACAAATTGAGGCCCTGGATTACTTTTCAGTGAGTCTACCTGTGTCTAATGGGTAGACAGAACACATGACATTTAAATTATGATAATTTAAATAATGATAATTACTAACTGCTATTTGTAGCACGGCACTAACTCACTTAGTTCCCATCACAACATTGTGATGAAAGTCAGCATCATTGTCAGCGTGTGGAAGAAGAAAATGAAGAATGGACCAGGGGAGATTTCCAGGCGACCTGCGGTTCAGCTTCACTTAGTTTCACTGCGTCCTGTGTGTTTCACTGCCCACCAGCAATGGCCAAGTCACTTGATTGGACCAAACTGCTTTTGCTGTGCTTCTTTATTTTAGCAGTTTTGTTGAGCTGTTTCACAGCTGATGCTCTTCACCCATTTACAGCATGTAATTCAGTAATTCTTAATATATTCCCAGACCTATGCTGCCATCACCCTTGTCAATTCTCAGTCACTCTTATCATCTCAAAAAGAAATTCCACACACTCGCTCTGTCTCCATCCTCCTTCCACTTTCCGCCCTAAGCAACCACTTGTTCATTCCCTGCCCTTCTGCGCATCCCCACATTTTGAGCATAATAAAGTCATATCACAGCTTAAACTCTGAGTCTGGTTTCTTTCAAATGGTGTAGTCTCTTCAAGGGCCATTTCTGCTACAGCATGTGCCACTGCTAATCCCTTTGTCTTGGCCTGATTTCTTCTGGCTGGTTTTCTAATCTGTTCTTCTTCAAGAACAGTAACACTTTTAGACCAGAGAGCAAAGACCTCTTCCTCGGACTGTTCTTAAAAATTCTTATCTGATCCTTCTCTAAGAGTGTCCTTCCCCACAGATAAATCCTCAAGTCCAAATTTTACATAATGAATTCCTAGATTTCTTGCCCAAGCAGCCCAGGGCCTTTGTGTCTGCTCAGGCCCATCTCTCCAAGGGGAAACCCCACCGCTGGTGGAGTGCTGCTTGTTTTGTTTGTGACTGGGGCTTGGGCACCAGGCGGGATGATACCACGTGCAGACAAGGTTCCTTACACAATCCGTGGAGCCTGATGTGGAGACTAAAGGTACAGAGTATTCAAAAGACACAGAGGAACTAGAGGTGCGTAAACTTAGCTGCGGCCTTTACCAAGCACCCTTGAACTGATCAGCGCATCACCCTTCTTTCTTCTCTGGTGACCCACAGTTTCATCTCAGCTTCCCACTGATTCCGAGCTAATGGAATTGGGTCCTTGATGCATTTCCACAGGGAAAGTTTGTCCGGTGCTATTTGTGTGCTTGGTATTCTGTGCACATGCTAGAAATTGTGTCAGCTACCTTGCATATTGCTACATTTTCAAGCCAAAACAATTCCTTTTAGTCTTCACTTATTGAGGTCTTCATTGCATTTTCTGTAACCAATTAGCTTCCTCTTTTAATGCCATACATGAGCAACAGTAACTGGCATGTTAGTCTTTCATAGTTTTTAGAACTTTGTTTTGTCCTCCACAAATTTGTAATTCTAGGCTTACGTGGCTACATCCAGTAAGGAAGCTGATGCCGTGTGCCCAGTGCCCTCTGTAACCATGTATGACCCCTGAGTTACATGGTGTCTCACTGTGCAGCTCCTGGAGAAGGAAGAAGTTCCTTTTCCTTCTAGGGACTCTCCTAGGTACAACACTTGCTGGCTGAAGGAATAGTATCATCATTCCACAACAATAGAAATGCAACCTCCCAAAGACTTTGCATTCTCAAGTCCCCAAAATATATTTTCCTATTTAATTTAGTACCCCCAAAATAGACACTGGAGAAAGAATAGCCTCTTTAACATAACGTGCTGGGGAACCTTGTATCTCTACTTGTATAAGAATCAACTCAAATGAGTTTAAAACTTTAGTGTAAGAAACTTTGAAACTATCAGACAAAACATAGGAGATACATTTCAAGATACTGGTACAATTAATCATTTTTCTGAATAGAACTCCAGAATTATAGGAAGCAAAATCAAAATTTCGTAAAGGCAGAAGCCAAAACTATATAGCTTATGTACAGAAAGTGAATAATTGACAGACCAAAGAGAAAATAAGTAAGATGAGGAAAAAAGTTTGTGAGCTATTACAATACCCAAATATATAAATAAAATTATATATTCAAAATATTTATAAGAACTTAGAAAAATTTAACAACATAAACTAAGTGACTCAATTCAAAATTGACAAAAGATTTGAGTACACACATCTCAAAAGAAGAAAAACAAATGGTTAATAAATATATAAAAATGTTCAATTTCCAGCCCAGTGAAGATATAACACACCGTGTGGGAAAAAAATTTTGCCAAATGTTCCTCAGACAAAAAGCCACTGTCTAAATCATGCAAATAACTTAAGAAAATCAGACCCATCTGCCTCAAAATAGGAATTTAAAATGAATTAATGCTTCTTAGATGAAGAAGTAGAAATAGCAAATAAATAAAATAGGAAAAATGTTTAACATCATTGGTAAATCGAGAGATGCCAATTAAAACATGTTGAGAATCCATCTCACTGCAGAAAGAATGGTCATCAAACAGTCAACCAATAACAAATGCTGGAGGGGCAGTGGGGAAAAAGGAACCCTTCTTCACTGTTGGTGGGAGTGCAGACTGGTGCAACCACTTTGGAAATCAGTGGGGCGATTCCTCAAAAAACTAGGTGTACCATTGGACCCAGATATTCCTTTTCTTGGTACCATCCCCAAAGAATTAAAAGCACCATTCCACAGTGACATACACATACCCATGTTTGTAGCAGCACAGTTTGTAATAGCCAAACTTTCAAATAGCTCAAACATCCATCAGCTGGTGAATGCATAAAGAAGATAAGGTTTTTAAAAGTGTACAATGGAGTACTAACTAGTCAGCCATAAGGGAGGATAAACTTGAGACATTTCTGAATAAATGAATGCACCTGGGGACCATATTCTTAGGTTAAACAAATCAGACACACATGCAAATACTGTACTGTGTCTCTGCAGTGAGAAACTTGGCATGAATTAGAACCTTTAAATGTGTAATAGATATCATGAAATAGGGAAAATATGCTCAAATGGAAACAGGTACAATTGAGGGGAAAGGAAGGAAGGGAAAAGAAAAAGACAAGAAAGGAAGGAAAATGGAAACACAGTTTTGTAAATAGGGAGGAGAAGTGGAGTTGAAGGGAGGGACAGGAATGGGGAAAGAAAGGGAATCAAGATACATCAGGTACAGGTACAAATTCCCTCTGATGAATGTGGTCATCATGATACCCAATTGTACCAATAAATTTAATTAGTTTTTAAAAATTGCTCAATATCATTAGTCCTCAATGAAACCCAAATCAAGTCTACTACAAGATACCATCTCTTCTAACCAAGCCATTCTTGGTTAGAATGGCTTCGCTGAAATAATTCTACAGGGATACAGAGAAGCAAAGAAGACTTATACCTACTTCTGGGAATAGACTAGTGCAGTCAATACAGGAAACACTAGAAATGGAAAACAGCTCAGTCCCACAGGGCCCAGTGCGGGTACCCCTGCAGAGGAAACGCGTTCAGCACACTGCAGAGGTCTCTGGGTGCTATGCTTGTCATCACAGCATTCACAAGAGCCACAACGTGGCATCAATCGAGCTGCCAGTTAGGAGATGCCTGAGTAAGGAGAGCGTGGCATGGGAGCACAGTAAAGCACTGTTCAGTAATAGACATAATGACATCTTTACATTTGGAGCACTGTGGATGGACCTGGAGAGAATTGCCTTCACCAAGATAACCTGACACAGAGAGGCAGTTATACATGTTCACCTCCATGCATGAAAATGAAAAAAGATAATCCAATCTTAAAGCAGCAAAGAGATTCTAGTGACGAAGAGAGGTTGTCAGCATGGGTGGACAAAGGACCAGGGCGCCTGGCTGGGACAGGAGGGTGGATGGACATGATCGGTGCATGCTGTATGCACTTTGCAGTAAATCTCATTAATTTTACCATTAACATGTGTTGATCATCGTAATAGAATAAAGAAAGTTGCCCAACCCAGCTCAAATTATTTTGCAAAACAGTTGAATACTAGAAAGTAGAAACTGTTTATACTACAATGTCAAAATATTAATGGTAGGTATTGTTAAGTTTAAAGAACAAAGAATTCTCAGTGAAGGAAATGACAGCCAAAATTGTTTTCCAAAAGTACTTTGCTGTACCCTCCAAAACTACTGTGATTCATTTATCGTTCTTAACTGTGAAGGGGAGTTATCAATATGCTGGTTAAACGGTTACCAGGAAGGAAGTGTGACTAGGAGGGGCTCATGATCTAAGCAAGGAGGGGTCTGTCTGTCAGGACTGTAAGTCACGCTTGGCAGACTGACCTGCACAAGTACACAGGAAGGTCCCGCCCACTGTCTTCCCTGTGCCTCAGTCCACCCTGACATGAAGGAAGCCAGGCCAGGCGTTGCATAAACCCCCTGCAGGCCAAGAACTGTGTTCCTGTTACCTTCACTCTCATTTCTGTATTAGCAGCTCCATCTCCCTTTCCTTTTTTGTGCATTGTCAATATGCAGTGAGTGGTTCCTGATTTAGAAAGTGGAGGGTCAAAGTGACTTTCAGGAAGTCACCCTAACTCTGATCTCCAAATTTTCTGTCCTATACGGCACCAGTTTTTGCCAGAATTTTCAGTGTCCATTACTTTAAATACAGATCTCTAATCGAAAGCTCTTCCTTCTTTCAAACTTTTCAGTTACTTCTTGGTACACAATAAATATTTTCTTATATAACAAAAAGAATCTTTTACACAAACCTCAAGAGAATCATTTAGTGAAGCAAGATTTATTTCTCATTTACTAAATTTACTCTCTACTTCACATTTTTTGGGGCTATCGTGTAAAACCATCTTGGATTAGTTATGAATCCCTTCTGATGTAGTTCCTGTCTCTTGTATTGGACTTTGTCATGTTTAACTGCTCTTAAGGAACCTCCTGAATAACCATGGCATTGACATTTTGTGCATGACAGACTTGTTTGAGAACAGCATAAAAGCTGAAAATTCTCTTCTCAGGAGGAAACACATAGCCATGGATATACAACTTCTTGCATACCATTTTGTACAGTCAAGGTAACCAAAGAAGTCTGTAGATTTCCATATATGCCCGGGGCTTCCAAGTAAATCTATACTGTTCCGTGTGTCTAGAAATCTCTTACCAATACTGTGGCAAGATTACAAGGAAGGAGACATAAAGAATAGAAGAGAAATTACTAAGAAAAACGAATTGGGGTACAGGAAACACCAGAAAAAGAGAAAGTGTGAGTTTGGATAGATCAGAATTTAGAGAGAAATCTGGCAAAAATGGCCAAAGTGATGTTTAATGTGTATCCACTCTGATGTTCAAGTGGTTTTATCGGTGCCATGGGCACAAAAGCCCCTGGTTTTGAAGCCCAGCTTCATGTACCCACTGTCTCCAAGGAGACGAGGATGAGTAAATTTGCAGGTGCATCAAAGAGCTCAAGAAATGGATGCTTCTTCAGCATTTGAGTCACTGACAAAGCAGAAAGAGAGAAACAGATGCAAGATGCACGAGCCAGAAACCAGAACCATACAACTAAGGAGAAAGAATTCTTCAAACACAGAGAAGTCTTGGCGCCTGAGATTCCCATGGGACCAGGACTTCCATCCCAGCCTGGAGTGGGGGTGACCTCAGCGATGGCTGAGTTTCAATGCTTTGGGGTGAGCTCTTGAGAACTGTCAGATAAAGCAGAAGCAGAAGCTTAAACACCACTTTCCCTCCTGTATGAGAAGTGCCAATCACTTATAAGAGCAGCCTTAAAGACAGACCCTAGGAAACGGGGAATTAGATGCTTTAGAAATGGGGAGAGCACAGACAGGTGGAGGGAAAGAGGAGGGAGGGAAACAGAAGGAGAATAAAGAGAGTCCACTGAGTCAGGAAGTGTGTCAGCTCCTCGTGATAGATGGAATCCCTAGGGACTGCAGACTTGGTTTACAAATAAATAAATAAAATGAAATAAGTCAGTAAGTACATTTTTCTTTATGTTAAAAGGAGATAAATAAGATGAATCTTTCATCCTATGTTCCTGATTAGACAGCCCCAGAGGTGGTAAGTCTGTGAGGAAACTGAGTCCCAGACATGGCCCAGGAAGGGCTCTGCCTCCTCTCCCTGGCTGACCTGCAGCCCTTTGCTGCAGACCTCAGTGCTGACCAGGAACCCAGTGCTGGGTGAGGGTGGAGGGCGCTTGCTCAGGCCACCTCTCCTTCCCTGTGCTGCCTCTGCTCTTGTCCAGCTTAGGCCAGGGAGCACGGGCCCCCAGCCACAGTGCCCCAGGCCCCCAGCAGGAGCAGAGCTGCGTCACACTCCCTGTAGTGCCTGGGTGTGGTTTATTCCAGGAGCCGATTGAGTCTTCACACCGCAGGAGCAGGAAGGTGGCACAGAAATGATTTTGCTATCAACAGTTTTCAGTTTTACCCTGGTTTTCATGCCTGCGTTCAGTTCTTCTTCTTCTTCTTCTTCTTCTTCTTCTTCTTCTTCTTCTTCTTCTTCTTCTTCTTCTTCTTCTTCTTCTTCTTCTTCTTCCTCTTCCTCTTCCTCTTCTTCTTCTTTCTTCCTCTTCTTTTTCCTCCTCCTCCTCCTCCTCCTCCTCCTCCTCCTCCTCCTCCTCCTCCTCCTCCTCCTCCTCCTCCTCCTCCTCTTCTTCTTCTTCTTCTTCTTCTTCTTCTTCTTCTTCTTCTTCTTCTTCTTCTTCTTCTTCTTCTTCTTCATCTTATTCTTGGAGCATCACTGGGGATTGAACCCAGTGTCTTCACAGTAAGCTTTATCCCTAGCTCTTTTTTAATGTTTTATTTTGAAACAGTCTTCACCAAGTCTGTAAATTGCCCAGGCTGGGCTCAAACTTACAATCTTCCTGCCTCAACCTTCAAGAGTGCTGAGACTGCAGGCTCTGCACTGAGTGTTGATTTTACATGTTCAGCACTCCACAGGACATCCCCAAGTGTGTCCCCTTGTTCCCTGAACCTCACTGTCAGGCTGAGAACCATCTTCACAGGAGTCCAAGCTGCAGTGGTCAGCTGTAGATGTTATATGTTTTATATTTCATGTTACAAGGCAGTTGTCTGTATTTGAGGAAAAATCCAAAGTGTTTTCTTTTGTAGGAGTTGAGTTTTCTGCTATCCATGCTAGAAAGATCTTTCTTAGAGATCTTTCTCAGCTCTGGCCCCTTCTGTAGTCCAAAGTGTACCCCCCTTCCTTGTGGCATCACTGATGAGGAGTTCTGTTAGAGAGGACGCCCTGCCTGTTTCTGGGGCTGTGTGGCCCTAACCCACCCCGACACCCTCCAATCCACCTTCCAGTGCAGTCCCACTCACTGACCTTATCACGGGGTAATTACTATTCATTGCTAATCACCTCCACTTTTATCCTCCACGAGGAGAGGCAGGCTGTTTTGGGTACCAGGGCATCCTCTGACAGAGGGCCTAACTCACACCAGGCATTTTATGTGTGTTCAAGGGTCCGAGCTTGTGGACTGTGTGCTTGGGTACACAGAGGGAGATCTGTCTGTGCCTAAGAGAGGAAGGAGAGTCACCCCAGCAAACTACACTCTTCCCTTGCCCTGCGCTCTGATGAACAAGCACACACAGCTCTATGAAAGCTGGTCCATTCCCACTATTGTCCACCTGTTGTAGGAACAATGTCCTTCTGTGAGTGAAGCTTTGCCTTGGAAGGCTGCCTAGGTATGGCTTTTTCTTTCTGCTTTGCATTTCCTAGTCTTTGCCAAAACTGACGTTATGTTCCTGAGTGTGACCATGCTGTTGGGATTCACAACCTGTGGTGTGTGTGTGTGTGTGTGTGTGTGTGTGTGTGTGTGTGTGTGTTCCTAACCCTACTGTGCCCTCTCCAAGAACAATGAAAATGCAGCAACTATTGAGTCTCAAACTTTAGCCAGCACAAATGCATATGCTTTTGCAGGAAGAGCCACTCAGGCTGAGTCACAGAATGGAAAGTTTGTAAAGAGTTTCAAGGGTAATTTTCACGGTCATGGCTTAAGAGCTACTGAGGCAGAAATGACAACTCCAGCTTTGCAATCAGATGCCTGTCTGAATTTGCTCAGAAATGGATTAGCTCTGTGGCTTTAGCTAGGTAATGGGCCTTCGCTTGTTTCTTGATCTATATATTGCAAAGATGAACCCATTTTCCTGGAACTACACTCAAATCAATTTATACAAAATGATTGTTATGATTAAAAATAAAAATGCTATAATGTATTATCCAAGTCATATATTATCATACATGAAAACTATTATTGCACTGTTCTCCCTCCTAAAATCCTCCCACCTAGCTGCCATGGGGTCCCTGTCACCAGCACTCTCTCTCTGCTACAGTTTCATGACCAGCTCCCTAATATCTCTGTACATCCCTGAATGCTTGAAGACAGCAATGTTGCTGAACAAACTCTCAGGAACCCCTGGAGCAAGTGACTCTTATTCCCAGGGTGGGATCCAATGGGAACCCCATTTGTGCTGCAGAGAAAACTTTATTACCCTGTCTTGGGATTGCAAATTAATATCCTCTTAGAAGTGGCATCAGGAACAGGCCATAGGATTTTAAGGCTCATGGTGGGTGTTGCCGTAGTTCATGTCTGTTCTGATTAAGTAGCAGTTACTGTGAAACCTGGTGAAGTGAGAGGTCTGGTCCACCTGGTAGGACAGCAGCTGTCCCATCCGCAGACCATGTTTCACGCCACTTCCTGCTACACCTGAGCAGAGTGAGCCCTATCGCCCTCCTCACCATCAGAGTGAAACACAGACCACCCTCTCTACTCGGATGTACCATAGGTGTGTCTTCCCACCTGGGTCCGGGGTGCACGCAGGTACCCACATCCTTCACCTTCTTGGCACGAGTCCACGGAGGGCTCTGTGCGTCACTCACTCCTCCTGGGTCAGATGACTTCTCTTTACACCAAGCAGCAGTGCTGTCCCCTCCCTTCAGAGACAGCTTCTTCTGTGATGCTGAGCCGCTCAGCAAAGGCATGTGCAGTTTGTGTTGGGACACACTCAGGGTTGTTGCAGGCCATGTCGTGAAGAATTTAAAATGATAGGGTGGAAAGGGAAAACTGACCTGGGGGATCTGGGGGACAAAATAAAATCGCACTTCACTTTGTTTTCTATTTCTTCCACAAAGAGGAGAAATGAGATGGCAGTTCATTGCACTGTTTTCTCGCCATGCTGAAATAAAACCTGAATGCATGGTTCTGTCATTTGTATCTTGTGGAGGAATTACAAATATGAAACTGCTAGAGCTGCAGCTAACACTGACCAGTTCCACCTCACTATATCTACTGTATCTATATCATGAAGATGATTGTTACTGCACTGACAATTTGCAAAGCATTGGAAGGAGAAAGGAAGTGAGGTGTACCTTGTTACAAAAAAGAGTGTATCATTACTGTTCAAATAGCTCTGGAAGCAATGCTTACTGTACTCCATTCTTAGAAGCCACATTCAGGTCTAAGGATGTTTCTAAATCTTGGTAAAAGTCATCAAACAATCAGTCACTCATTTTTTCCAATTTTATTTTGGACTCTTTACCTACCGGAAGAGGCTGCACGATACGGATTGTAAAGATCGTGTACCTATTGTAAAGATCATGTTCCAAATGCTTTGACCAGGGGAAGGTCAGGGAGTGGCCTTGGACCCCTCTCCATCCTCTGTAAATGCATGTCTGAGGCCGGGTGCTGTCTCTTCAGCATGCTCGGGGCATCCGCGGAGCTTCATCTCCCTCTGACTATGGAAGGACATTGGGACTGGGGGGTGAAAATAGCTGTAGGGATTGTAAATGGCAAAAGCAGAGGGGAAGGGCGGCAGAAAATGATAAGAGATACAGCTAAATATTTATACATGCAAAAAGTGAAAACAGAAGAAGCATGCCTTCTGAGATGCGTAATTAAACCAAAGACGGAGTGGGCAGATGGAGTCAGTACTTCCAGGTTGCTAATGTCTCTGAAATTCCCGGGAAGGAAAGTATAGCTACTAATTTTATAGCTTCACAGTTTACAGCTTGTTGCTGTTTATAACGGGCTGTGCTCCATTAACCCTTGGCGGTCCAGTGAAGACAACTGCCACTTAAAAAGTAAGCCTGGGAGGGAGCCACCACACTGTGTGATGGACTGAGATCACTCATATCAAAATACCGTGGAAATGAAGGTGATTTTGCATGGCTTACGTTGACCATGGTCTAGTCATCCTTTTTCTTTCTTTTTTTCTGTTTTAAAGAGAAAAAAAGCAAAAGCAAAAATAACAATGAAACCAAGCTCCAGGTCAGTAGGAAAGTAACGATAATTAATATATTGCATAGTGTTTTCTTCACAGTAGTATTCAGAGGACAAGATATAGGTGACATATTGTGCCCACACAATATTAGCCCAGACATTTCTTTTCAATGAGCAAAGAGAAATTAGCTATATAACTATCTTAACTAATGTGTGCATAAATATTTTTTTTTCTTTTTCCCTTTCTTCCTTTCCCCTTTCCCACATAAAGGCTTATCTTTTGTTTTGAACAGTTTGTCAATTTACAGTATCTATTGTACATTTTGGATATTGTTTACTCTTTCGGTGTCTCACACTAGGGAGACAAAATGATGTTTACATACGGGCCTGATTTGTTTCACTTATGAGAATGCATAATCACATTCATTTACCTACAAAAGCCTCCAGTTTATTCTTATTTATGGCTGAGTAATACTCTATTATATATATGAAAAAAGAACAACATCTTTTTTTATCCATTTCTTGGTCAGTGGACATTTGGGTTTTTTCCAAGATTTAACTATTACTTACTGTGCTGCTATAAACATGGATGCACATGTATTGCTGTTGTTTTGTTTTTAATTCTTCTGGGAAGATACCCAGAAGGACAATACCTGGGTCAGATAGGACCTCTAATCCTAGTTTTTTGAGGAGTCTCCACACTGATTTCCACAGTGGTTGCACCACTCTACACTCCCACCAACAGTGGAGAAGTGTTCCTTTCCCACACCGCCCTCCACCAGCTTTGTTATCAGTTGGCTTTTTGATGATAGCCATTCTTTCTGGAATCTCAGTGTTGTTTTAATTTGCATTTGCAGTGATGTTGAACATTTTTTTCATGTGTTTATTTGCCAGTTTATTTCTTCTTCTGTGAAGTGTGCATTCATCTCAGATGCTCATTTTTGGAGTATATCTTAGAATCTGGGAAGGCTGATTTTTTTTTTTTTGAGTCCTTTATATATTTTCTATATAAGTCCTTTTCTGAGGGATGACTGACTATATTTTTTTCAGAATCTGTGGGTTATCTGTTCACTCTGTTGGTGATTTCTTTTGTTATGAAAAAGCTTTTTAACATACTGAGATCCCATTTGTTGGTTCTTCATAATATTCCTCTTACAGTCTGGTGTCATTCTGCCTACATACATGTCTTCAAGGTTTCTGCCTTTTTTTTCCCAGAAAATTCTTTTTTTTTCAGAAGATTTAGTGTTTCTATTTTGATATTTAGATATCAAATATGTTTTGATATTTATCCACTTTGGCTTTATGTTAGTGCATGGTGATAGACATGGGCCTACTTCATGAAAGGCCAGTTTTTCTAGCACATTTAATAAAGAGGCTATCCTTCTTCCAGTGAAGATGTTTGGCTCTTTTGCTAAAGATAAGGTGGCTGGTGTGTTTGGGATTGTGCTTGCATCTGTGCTTGCATTCTGTTTTGTTGATCCTTAAGCTTTTTTTGGGGGGGGGGCAATACCATGCTGATTTTACCACAGGAGCTTTGTACTATAATTTCAAGTAGGCATTTGCAGTGCTTCCTGCCTTGCCTTTGTTGCCCAGAACTGCTTTTGCTATTCTAGGTCTCTTCTGGTTCCAAGTGAATTTTAGGAATGTTTCTCCAGATCTGTGAGTTATGCTAATCTACTTTGATTGGGATGCATTAATCTGCATAGCACTATTGGGAGTAGGGCCATTATCACAATATTGGTTCTTTCTATCCAAGAGCAAAGATATCTATTTCTGATGTCAGTCTTCCTTTGTACGGTACTGTAATTTTCACTGTACACATTTTACATCCTTTGTAAAAGACTGATTCCTAAGTATTTCATCTTTTTAGATGCTATGGTGATGGGTGTATTTTCCCTAATTTCTCTGTGAGTTTGTTGCTTGTATATAGGAATTCTATGCTTTTTGAGTGTTGTCTGTGTATCTTTGCTACTGCTAAATTTGGTTATTAAATCCTCAAGTTTTCTGGCTGAGCTTGTGTGAGCTTGTGGGATCTTCTACATAAAGTATCCTATTATGTGCAAATAATGAATAAATTCTTTCTTTCTTGTCTTTATTCGTTTTATTTTTTCTTTATTCCTGTAAAATTGCTCTGGCTAATTTTCCAGCACTATATTGAATAGAGTGGTGATAATGGACACCCTTGTCTTGTTCCTGATCTTAGATGGAAAGCTTTCAGTTTTTGGTCATTTAATATGATGTTGACTGTTGGTTTGTCATAGATGGCTTTTATAAGATTGAGGTGAAGACCATCTATTCCAATTATCTGTAGGTTTTTTTTTTTTTTTTAAATCATGAACGAGGTATCCTTTTTCTTATTGCAGACAATTCCTGTGTCATATAAAAGATCAACTGTCCAGACCTTTATTTCATTTCAACAAATATGTATGGGATACCTATTGCAGCCAGGGCCTCCTCCTAGTATGTGGATTGTGTAAGTGTGAAGCAGACTGAGACTTCTGCCCTCTCTTGAACCTGGAGAGAAGAAAATGAGTAGCAAAATTTAAAGCATATTAGAAGGTGATAGGGCTGTTTATAAAGGAGTACATGAGCTTACAGACAGCAGAGACTGCGGGAAGCTCATGGAGGACGTGACATGAGGGCAGAGTGCAGGGGCACTGGCCATGTGGACTTCTGACAGGGGAGAGAATGACCCAGTCCAAAGCTGTGCAAGGAGTCGGGCCTGGGAAGGCAGATGAGGATGAAGGAAGGAACACGAGAATGGTGAGCGATTCGCTGAACCGTAACATGAGCCTTATCAGCTGTGGTAAAGTTCTTGGCTTGAAATGTGAGGGGATTTGGGATTTGTTTCAGGAATGCAGAGAAATGAAACACTGGCTCCCATGCAAAGTGTGGAGCCTGACTGACAAGGGCGCAACTCTAGGCAGATACGCAGGCTCACATTTTCATTTCTGTGCATCAGCATGGAAAGCATCAGTCCCGGCTACCTAGCCCTTGAGAAAGGGAAGAGGAGTAACTTTTAGCCGAAAGCAATTTTCTGAGCCAAAATTCAATAACATCACAAAGGCGATTCTAATTCCTTATCTCTGAAAGATTCTCAGCATCCTGCCTGGCCCCCACATCCTCCAACTACTGTGCTGGACTCAGTTTCCCTTCCCAGATGTTGAGCCAAGAGAGGGATTTAAGAGAATCCTTTACCACCAGGGAGCTTGCAAGGTGAGCTCTAGCTGATGGCCCTGCACTGCAGCCTGCTCCACTGCTGTTTGAGCAAGGTTGGCAGAACTAAAGGAGCATTTCCTGAAGCTACCCATCACGTCACTGCTAAAGCTATGGCAGTTAAAGGATTTCTCCTAAATGTATTACAAAGCAAGGTAGAGTTGCCACTTTCATGAGATGTAGAAGATAAGATTTGATTCCCACTGAAATTATATATATATATATACATATATATATATATATCACATATATGACATGCTGTATATATTTATATATATATCACATATATAACATGCTATATATGTGTATATATATATATATATATATATATAGAGAGAGAGAGAGAGAGAGAGAGAGACAGACAGACAGACAGACAAACAGAGACAAACAGACAGACAGACAGATAGAGACACAGAACAGAGACAGAGAGAGATGGAACAGAGAAACAGAGAGACAGAGAACCAGGTTTTGGTACATAATTCAGAAAGAGAAAAACTTGCATCAATATTTAATACTAAATTTATTGACATTGTGAGACAGATACAAGTAGTTTTTGGCCTCTACAATGACCAGAGGTTTTCAGAGTGCTGACACTGGCTTCCCCCCATTTATTCACATGATGAACTGCTGCCTGGGTAACCTTGCTCAGTGAGACTGCTGCACTTTTCAATTAGAGAAGCAGAGGACCGGCAGCGTGGTGGGCTTTCTGCTGGGTAACATCTTTCGGGATCCCACATGTGAGGGTAAGAGTATCTGTTGAGTAAACATGCTTCTGAAGCATGAACAGATTTTTTTGGTGCTCTCTCCTCTCTCTTCTCTCTTTTCGCTTCTGTCTCTGTCTCTCTCTCTCTCTTGTGTCTCTATCTCTGTCTCTTCTGTCTGTCTGTCTGTCTCTCTCTCTCTGTCTATATTTATCTATCTACAAAATATTTGATCACTGTAAACATGAGATTTAGGAAGTGTGAGCTCCAGCGGGATGAGCCCTCCTGAAAATGCGATGTGCATTCTCATAACTGGGATAATAGCCAGGTCTGGAAAAAAGTTAGGCTGCGTCAACCTGTCCAAAAGCCACCTTTTCTCAGAAGTAAACTTTCCCAAGTCTTGACAAACCTACAAGCCATAGTTTTACTTTTAAATCCAAGTGATGCTTAAGTGCAAAGAAAAATCCTCTTTGAAGAGGAATTCCTTTGCCACAGAAATCTGCCCTGTGAGCAGAGGCTGGGGCCCGGCAGGGAAGCAGAGCAGCATCTGTCTCCCAGGTTCTAGGTCTCCTCTGCCTCCCACACGACCCTGCAGTCTTCTGTGGAGCCGCAGCTCACTGCGATTCTCTCCTCCTGCAGCCTTGCTGCGTGCTGGTTTGCAGTGTCACTGGCCTGAGCTCTCATTTTCTCTGAGTGTCATAGTCTTGTGCTTTTGAATTCTCATCGGCTTACTGACATAAGCAATCTCAGTCTCAATTCTGACGTCTAGGAATTGTGTCCTCTACAAAAAGAAAGGCTTTCACTTGTAGCCTGGGGTGAGATAAACTGAATCTACCTCAAGATGCAACCAGACTTCTACTTAATTCAATGTGAGGTAAAGTGTGTATCTCTCAGTGCTCTCGAAACCTTTGAACCATTGCTTACTGATAGATACCAATGTTCTGAAAGAGGGATTAAAGATAAAGCACACCAAACAGCATGAATCTGTAAGTTTTTACTGAAGTTTGATATACAAAGACCACAACAAACTTAATGAATATGAAGTCGCTATTTCTGGAATCACAAGGGCCTGAGAAGTTGACCTTCCTGCTGTCTGCTCCTCCTTCGGGTTCTCCTTCTAGAAAGAATGGTGGTAGAGGTAGCAGAGCACTGACCACCGAGAGAGATAAGTCTTCTTATAGCATCTTTTGAAGAAGGAAATGCCTGGCCCTGTGGAAGAAAGGGCACAGAGGGTGCAGGGCAAGGAGAGCAACCTCTGCATTCTCTGTAGCTGGAGAGACAACCCTATCAGTCTTACCAGCTCAGGGGTGCCTGGACCCATCTGTAGCTGCATAGGCCTCGAGCTCAGGATTCTGCAGTCAAGCTCAGACTTCCCCTGGGGTCGGCTGGAGAGTACAAAAAAAGGCAGTGGGGAAAGCCCAGGTGGGCCAGTGGGAGCCTGATTAGCCTGCCTGTCACCCCGCCTGAGAGGGTTCCAAGCGCTGAGCCATGGGCCTGTGAAGTGCAGAGATATAGTTCCAGGGAAGAGGAGAAAATGTGGCCCAGATATTGTGGTTTGTTTAAATGTCCCCTCAAAGCTTCATGCAGTCATGGAGGTGGCTGAGTCTAGCCTTTGTGATTGGTTTGTTGTCCAGCGCTGGGATTGGTGGTGTGAGTGCTGTACCCACCCAGGGGCAGAGCCAGCATACAACATAAGGGAGGGAAGAAGGCGGACTTTCCCCCCTTTAACACTGTTCACCCTTATCGCTTGTGGCTGTCACACACAGTTGCCCCTTAACCATGCCACCTTGCCTTGGAACTAGCTGAGTGTAGACTGAATTCTCCATACCTGTAAGCTAAATAAACCTTTCCTTTTTTTCATTTCGGTGTCAGGTATTTTGTATCAGCAACAAAAGAATAGTAACCAAGACACAGGTATATTTTCTTTTCTTCATCTTTGTTTTTATAGTTTTCTGGTGAAAAACAAGTGGATGTGTAATGTTTGAAGATTGTCTTGCAAAGAATTAAGGTGTGATCTGTGTGGGAACCAATTCTCCATGATGAAGGCAATCAGTGTTTACCACAAACATGGACTAACCACAAATGAAAAGCTTCAGCCACCACCTCCTGCTTCCTCCTGTGCCTTTGCTTCCTTAGAAGGAGAGGCAAGGTGGGCTTCTGAGCAGTGCAGGACAGAGGGGATGAGCATTCTAGGACCCACAGTCTCTGCAGCCATAGAAGTAGGCAATGACCCTACCACCCGTGCCAGGGATGGGCCCAGAAAGATTACGGCTTTGCCAATGCCTGCTCATTTTTGAGCCTCGTCTCAGAACCCTTCCCAAATCAGAACCAGTAAGAGAAACATACAGAAGCTAGCTCCACAAGCTATCACATACGCTGTCCCTTGGTTCCCATGTCAGCCACTTCTGGTCCAATGTGGATCCGAGAGTGCACTCCTCCATAGCCCTCCCTCTCCACCTAGTGTAGGTACAGGCTGCTTCCTCTCTGGCTGCAGTGAGCACTGCATGGGCAGCGTGCTTTCACCTGGGAGGAGTTTTGCCCTACGGGACCATCTTCTCTCCCCTATAAACATAAACGAGAAGACAGTGAAGGGCTGACATGTGTCCCTGGGTGCACACCACTCCAGTGTCTGCAGCTCAGGATGAGTGCAGCCTGTGACAAGAGAACTCCTCTTGCCTCCTGGTGATGCCTCATAGCCTTTCAATCTCAGGCTCCTTTCCAGGGTGAGTCAAGCGTTGCATGCCAGTTTTAACTGAGCTCAGGGACTTTCGATGCCTCTTTCCTCTGCTGGGTGTGGTCCTTCTGGCCCGGCGATCCCTGAAGCACAGCAGCACACACTCCTTGTAGAGCCCACACATTGCTGTTTGTGTCCTACACCTTCTCTGTTACCTGCATCCTCTCCTTAGTTCTCCTGGATCTTATGATCATCGTACTGTAGGAAAAGGAGCCCTCATTGGCTGTTTGTGGGAGTGGAGACTGGTGAAACCACTCCAGAGATCAGGATGAGATTCCTCACAAAGCTAAAACTAGTGATTCCATTTGACGCAGCAATTCCCCATCTTGGTGTCTTCCCAGAATATACTGTAGCCTCATATCCCAGTGATATAGGTGCACCCATGATATAGTGGCACAGTTTGTAACAGCTGCATCTAGGAAACAGTCCAAATGCCCGCGAACAGAAAAATGGATAAAGAACATGTGGAAGGGGGCTGTGTTTTTATATCATGGAATACTATTCACACATAAAGAAGACTAAATGTGAGAGATTTCTAGGTAAATGGATATATCTTGAGACCATAATCTTAAGTGAAATAAATCACACACACACATGCATATGTCACAATATTTCTCAGGTGTGAGAAATTGCAAGCATACATAAGGACCAAAATGTTTAACAGATATTGTGAAACAGAAAGAAAATGTTCAAATAGGAAAGGGAAGTAAAACGGGGGGGGGGGGCAAAGGAAAGGAAAAAAGAAAAGAAAGAAAAGTGGCTATAAAGCTTTTATAAATAAAGAGGGGAAGAGGACTTAAAGAATAGAAACAGAATGGGAAAAAAGAAGAATCAAAATATATCATGTACAGGTTCAAATTCTTTATGATGAATGTGATCATATCTAAAACATACCAATGAAATTAATTACAAAAAGAAGATAAAAATAAGCAAATACATCTTAGCCTCTTAAAATTCTTTTTTACTTCATCACATGAGAATACATCTCCACTTGGTCTGTGATTTCCAGTCACTTCAGGTTGGTTCAGGAGAAATTGCAGAAGAAGAGCCCAAAGGGAACCTCCCAGATGTTGATTAGGGTCTAAGTAGAAGGCACATTCTCTAGCTCACATTTCTAGTAGAGCTGGTCAGTGCGGGAGGATAGTTCCTCAGACACACAGTACTTCTGCCTGGGGTAGCAAGAGTGCTGCTGAGATTGGGGGTGGAGGGAAAGCCTCTCCCAGGGGTGCTCTCGAGATCTTCTTGTGCATGGATGTACAGTTACTCCCTACGGAGGTAGATCTGAGGTCTGACTGTGCTGAACCTAGGCTGTCTTAGACTCCTACTTGCTATGACCTCCCAAACAATACGCTGAGATCCAGTCTCCATTGCAATAGTACTAAGAGATGGGACCTTTGGAATTTGATTAGCTCGTGAGAGCTCTGCCCTCACAGACCAAATTAGTCTCCTCACAGAAGAGTTCTCAGGGGGCTTTTCCTCCCTCTAGCTAAATGATAATGCAGTTGTAAGATGCCGTCCCCAACAGAGTCCCTGCAACACTAAATCTGTGGCATAAGTGTTTTAGATTTCTAGCCTCCAGAATGGGAAAAAACAAATTTTAGTTTATATTTGTTTCCCTATTACTAGCCACAATACCCAACTATCACAATAGCAGGAGAGGTTTAATTTGGCTTAGATTTTAAGGAGATTCAGTCCATGGTCAGGTGGCCTGAAGGCAGAAACATCATGGAGAAATGGTGTGGTGAATCAAAGCTTCTTAGTTCAGAGCAACTGGAAAACGGAGGAGGGAACAGCACCAGGGGAGGGAAGGTGAAGGATCAGATAAGGTACCCAAGGTTGTCTCCACGATCTACTCAGACACATTGAGACTATGCTCCACCAACCATGAGAGATTCCCAAACCAATCAAATTGATACATCAACCTTAACCATCGTAGCCCATGCACTATCAAGTTGACGCCTAATACACACACCCCTAAACCATGCTCAATCCTGAAATAAACACATCTTTTGTGTCAAATGCTAAGTAATGCTTTTGTTTACAAAAGAAAGAACAATAATCCTCCCCCCAGAGTCTCAATAGCACAACAGATTTCAGAAGTTCATGTCCACATCTTTTCGGAGACTCAAGGGAAACTCTTAGCTGTGAACCTCTATAAAAATCAAAACAAATTACATAATCCCACAGTACAATGACACAGAGTAAATATTTCTATTCTGAAAAAAGAGGAGCAGAAGAATAGAAAATAACTGAACTAAAGCAAGATCTACGTGCAGCAGGGCAGACATTCAATCCTATAGCTCCTTGTCCGGCATCTGGGGCAATCGGTGGTACAGGGGCCTGCTACCCCAACAGCATTGTTGCTCTCAGCTCAAATGGTCTCTCCTTTGGGCTTTCTACCCTTAGGGATTTATCAGACATTCTGTGTTCCTGGCATGTCTGAGTCTCTGGAGTCTCTTCTACACATTTGGCTTCATTTTCACAGCTTCAAGCGAGGTCTTCTCTAGGGTCCCTTGCCTGGCCTGCAATCTTTTTCTATGGAATTTGTGTAGAAGTCTCCCTAGTCCCACGAATCTTGCATTATACATGCAAGTAAAACCAGTGTATTGTGGATGAATGTTGCTAATGTCTTCTGGCAGGACCAATACACAGGTCCTCTTGGATCACAGCTGCAGCAGGCTCTGAGTGTCTGCATGGCTGAACATAGATGAATTCAAGGAAACAATTTTCTTAGCAGTCCTTTTTCCAGTAACTAGATACACTGCTCTATAATAAAAGGCTAACACTTGGAAACCTGGATCATGCGATGAGTGGGGTCTTGCTGATTTCAAAAATGTTCTCAAGTCATCATTATTCTTGGCCCTATATTAAAGCTACAGTGATAAAATTAGCATGGTACTGGCAAAGAAATAGACCTGAGGATCAATGGAACAGATTAGAAGATGCAAACACAACTACAAAGATACTTAGCCACCTATTATTTGACAAAGGGGCTGAATGTTCACTGGAAAAAAGAGTCCCTTTAATAAATGGAATTGGAAAATTTGGCTCTCCACATGCCAAAGACAAAAACTAGATCCATGCTTTTGTTTTCAGTGGTGCAGATTTCCTTCTTCTTCTTCTTCTTCTTCTTCTTCTTCTTCTTCTTCTTCTTCTTCTTCTTCTTCTTCTTCTTCCTCCTCCTCCTCCTCCTCCTCCTCCTCCTTCTCCTCCTCCTTCTCCTCCTTCTTTTCCTCCTCCTCCTCCTCTGCCTCCTCTTCTTCCTCCTCCGCCTTCTTCTCTTCCTCTCCAAATTTTTGTATGGCTCTTTCTGGGCCAAAATTTAAGTTTTTGAAATTTTCATGCTCTTTCTTTTGTCTTTCTCACTATAAATCCGGTGAAAAAATCAACTGTAAATTGGTTTTTTGAGATTTATCAATAAAATTGATAAATCTCTAGTGAACCTTATCAAGAAAAAGAAAAACTCAAATCCATGCAATAAGAACTAAAAAGAGGGAAGTTACTACAGATTCCATGGAAATTCAAAAGATTATGAACACATGCTTTGGAAATCTCTAGGGTACAAAACATGGAGGAAATGGACAGATTTCAGGAAATATATGAACTACCAAAGCTCAATGAAGAAGATATAACAATTTTGAATAACCCAATATCAGCTACCAAAATTGGAAATGTGATTAAATCTTTACCAATAAAGAAAAGCTCAGGTCCTGATGGATTCATGCCTGAATTCTATAAGAAATTTAGAGAAGATGTGATGTCAATACTCCGTAAACTCTTCAATGAAATTGAAAGAGAAGCAGTCCTCCATAACTCATTCCCAGAAGCAAGTATCACACTGATACCAAAACCAGAGAAAGACTCAACCTAAAAGGAGAACTATAGGCCAATCTCATGAATGAACGTTGATGCAGATTCACAATAAAATATTGGCAAACAGAATGCAGCAACTCATCAACAAGATTATACATCATGACCAAGTTGGGTTCATTCCAGGAATGCAGGGATGGTTTAACATACACCAGTCAATAAATGTGATACACCACATCAACAGAGCCAAAGACAAAAACCACATGGTCATCTCAATAGATGCAGAAAAAGCTTTGATAAAGTCCAACATCCATTCATGATAAAAACCCTACAGAAACTCAGAATAGATGGTATCTACCTCAATCTCATAAAGGCTGTTTATGACAAATCAACAGCCAACATTATACTAAATGTACAAAATCTGAAAGCTTCCACTCTAAAATCAGGAACAAGACAAAGATGTCTACTGTCACTGTGCCTATTCAATATTGTTCTGAAAATATTAGCCAGAGCAGTTAAACAAAGAAAGTATTAAAAGGAATAAAGGTAACAAAGGAAGAAATTAAATTATACTATCACTATTTGCAGATGACATGATACTCTATATAGAAGATCCAAAAACTCCATTAAAAGACTACTAGAGGTAATAAACAAATTCAGCAGTGTAGCCAGATACAAAGTCAGTGCTCAAAAATCAATAGCATTCTTGTACACAAACAAAAAACTTCCTGAGAGAGAAGTTATGGAAATATCGTCTTTTATAATAGCATCTAAAAAAATGAAATACTTATGAATCAACCTAACTAAAAATGTATGCTGAAAATTATACTACTCTTAGAAAGGAGATTGAAGAGGATGTTAGAAAATGAAAGGATATTCCTTGCTCTTGTCTAGGAACAACCAATATTGTGAAAATGGCCATACTCCCAAAACTGTTTTATGGATTCAACACAATCACAATGAAAATATTATTAACATACCTTACAGATCTACAGAAAATATTCCTAAAGTTCATTTGAAAACAGAAGAAACCTAGAATAGCAAAGGCAATTCTGGGCAACAAAGGCAAGATAGGAGGCATCTCAATTCCGGACTTGAAACTATACTAAAGCCGCAGTGATAAAATTAGCATGGTACTGGTAAAGAAATAGACCTTTGGATCAATGGAACAGATCAGAAGATGCAAACACAACTACAAAGATACTTAGCCACCTGATATTTGACAAAGGAGCTAAACGTTCACTGGAAAAAAAGAGCCTCTTTAATAAATAGTGTTGGAAAATTTGGCTCTCCACATGCCAAATACAAAAACTAAAACCATGTTTATCATCATGCACTAAGATAAAGTCAAAATGGATCAAGGACCTAAATATTAAAGCAGAAACACTAAATCTACTGGAGGACAAGTTAGGTAGAAGTCTTGGAGACATAGGAGTAAACAGGCGATTCATGAACAGAACTCAAACTGCATAGGAAACACTTCTAAGAATCAACAACTGAGACCTCATATTGCTAAAATGTTTTTGCACTTCCAAAGAAATCACCAACAAAGTGAAAAGAAAACCCACAGAATGGGAAAGAATTTTAGCCAAAAAATCCTCAGACAAAGGACTTATATCCAGATCATATAAAGAATTGAAAAACATCAAGCCCCCAAAATTCAAAGACCCTCTCCAAAAAATGGGCATCTGAGATGAACACACAGTTCTCAGATGAAGATATATAAATGGAAAATAAATGCATGAAGAAATGTTCACCATGACTGGTCATTCAAGAAATGCAAATTAAAACAACACAGAGGTTTCATCTCACCCCAGAAAGAATGGCTGTCATCAAGAAATCAACTGATAACAAATGTTGGTGAGGCTGTGCGTGGAAAGGAACACTGCTCCACTGTTTGTGGGGGTGTAGACTGGTGCAGCCGCTGTAGAAATCAGTATGGAGATTCCTCAACAACCTAGGTTTGGAAGTTCCATTCAATCCAGCTATTCCTCTTCTGGGTATTTTCTCAGAAAAATTGAAAAGATCATGTCACAGTGATATATGTGCACCCATGTTCATAGCAGTAAAATTTGTAGGCTAAATCTTGGAAACAACCAAAATGCCCATCAATCGCAGACTGGATGAAAAAGAGGTGGTATTTTTATATAATGGAATATCACTCAGCTATGAAAAAGGATGGTCTTGAGGCCTTTATACATAAATGGAGACAACTTGAGACTATCCTCATAAGTGAAATAAACAAGACTCACATTAGTAAATACCACCTTGTCCCTCTAGTATAAAAAAAATAAAAACTGAAAGAGTGACATATAATAGATATTGTAAGAATGAAAGGAATGGAAAGTACTCTAAAGGATATAACTCTATGTATAAGTGTGTAAGACAGATAACCATGACTAAATTTTTATCTGCTCATTAAACAGAATGGTTTACACTATAAATGTTTGTGTGTCTATCTGCTTTTTATGCTTTGATTTTGTAACTTGAATAACCATTTCTAAAATGACAATATGTAACGTATCAACTAGCAATTCCTCAGTGTTAACTTTTTTTGAAAATCTGCAATACCCTAAATTCTTTCTATTTTGTTTTGTTTTGTTCTTTTTTTCTTTAAATAAAAAACAATTAATTGTAACCATGGCACAGCCCGATTTTTCAGGCAGTCTTAAAATTTCTTTTGCCAGACTAATTTATCCAACCCCCATACCCAGTATCTTGCAAAGTCTTAGTAGATAGGCAAAATGTGGACAAATTTCCAGGTGGAGTGTAACACTCAGGCCCTCTATTTCAACTGTCAATGAACATCTTGGAAATGACAGTGAAACAGGTCAAGCTTGGACTTTACTGTCTGCATCCTTATCTCCATGTTCTCATCCAAGCTCTGAAAAAGGTCATTCCTCAAGCTCTCATTTCAGTTTCTAGGGCTTTCCTGTCTCTCTTCTCCAAACCTTTCCAAACTGGTCCCGTAAGCCAGTTTCATTGCTTCTAAGCCTTGACATCAGCTACAATCAAGCAGCAGTTCAACTTCTCTGATACCAATTTTCTGCACTAGTCAACTTTCCCAGCAGTGAATGTCATATCCATCACCCAGGACTTAAAAACAGAGAGGCATAATGTGGCTTATGATTTCGGGGGTTAAATTTATGGTCTGCTGGTCCCCGGGTAGAAGCATCATGGCAGGAGGACTTGAGAAGCTGCTTACTTCATGGAAGTTGGGAAACAGAGCAGGGTGAAAAGATAGAAAGAAAAGAAAAATGGACCAGATATAGTACCCAAGGTCAAACCTCCCACAAAGACACACCCAAAAGTGTGTTCTTCCACTTCACGGGGCGGTTCCCAAGTCAATCAAGTTGACATAGTTCAGCTAAACTGTCACAGGAACTGAGGTGTTCTGCTGCACCGCTCCGAACGTGCTAAGACTCTGGAGCAGGCTGGTGGGCTGGAGACAGTGCGGCAGAGCAGAGGCAGCAGAGGCCATGGTGGGGCTCAGTCCTGGCAGCTAGCTGTCTGCTGTTCCGGAAAAGTGCCTACCACACCTGGATTTCTCCAAAGGTGGAGCCTCCCTTCTTTATTAGCTCCTGGTGGCGGGGGATTGCTCATGAAGGGGACAAGGGGTGCCATTTTCCTCTGCAGGCTACGCCTGGTCCTTCCAGACCCTTGGTTTTCTGTGTTGCTCTTCCCAGCAGCCTTAGAGTAAGTGTCAAAGGCAAGACAATGGTAGGCATATTGACACTCTGCTGCTTGGATTTGGTTCCTGTCTGCACCACGTGAGAAAGGCAATCAGTGCTGCTATGGCTCAGGTGACTGAAGGCAGAAATCAACTGTCGATGTAACACTCCAGCTCAGATATTTCTTAAGAACAGAAAGTGTCCTTCAGTTCATTGTATTCCCAAACCATCAATAAACCCAGTTACAACATGTCTGCAATCTTATTTAATGTGTCAATGCTTTAGCCTCCACAACTTAAGAGGCAAGAGTGGGGTGTGGGCATCATGCCATTAACAAATCTAGCAAAATTATCAGTATTATTTGATACTTTTTATTCAAATTTCTTTCTTTTCTTAGAGATATCCTATTACAGTTGATGTGTTTGAATAAAGATTTAAGTCAGGCACACACATTTTTCCCATAGCAATGCAACCATTCAAAATAATATATTTTTAAAATTTTCTCTTGTTGCTATCTTACTCATTAAAATAAAAATTCTACATGACTATCAAAGATCCCCCAAGGACCAGAAGAAGGCAATTATTCTGTTTAAATGAGCTAAATTTTGTCTTGGAATATGCTATACACTCTAGGTTCTTAAATCCATTGAACTTTTATTGCAATCAGATGTTTTGACATGATTATTTTGTTCTTAGAGCACAAATGTTACTTTTCATAAGTATCAGCCACTCAGCAAAGAAATATATATATATATATATATATATATATATGTATTATAATGCAGAGTGATGTTAAATTTTTGCAGCTGACATAACTAATATAAATAGCTGCATATATTTATATTTTGTTTTCTAATTGATAGAATTATTTATTGGCTTCTTTACAGAAAGTCTTTTATATGTGTGTGCATAGCATAATGAATATCCAAATATCCATACATCCCCTAGTGTTCGGTGTGTGGCACATCTGATTCCAGAGAGATAACACAGACCTGGTACCAGGGAGATGTGGGTTAGGACCCAATATCCTACAACTATCTTTGTATTAAACTCACTCGTCACCTACAGAAACCAAAGAATAATTTCACATGGCTCTTAATATTAATTAAATCTCCTCTACTCCCTTCTACAACCCTCTCCCTCCTAACTCACTCTTCTTTCCAATATGGGTGAGACCCTGAGAGAGATAATTCATTGAAATCAACCCTAGAAAATAAGGGCTGTGAAATAATGCACCTGGTTTCATATTAGTATGCCCCCCAGAATTCTTTTCCATTCATAAATTATAAATTTTCTAGAACTTTAAGAAGATGACCACCAACATAATTTCCACCCCATTGGTTTTACTATTATATCTAACCTTTCACACTTTATTTTTTGACAGCAGCCATTTAACTCAGTGCTTGCCAGGCAGGTGCTGTGCAGTGAGCTACTCCCAGGCCCCATAGCCAGTCTTTACTGAGGGTTTAGTAAACATTGCATGAAGCCTAATGCTTGACCAGCATCATCTAAAGTAATCCTCACAAAAAATGAACCAAGCCAAACAAAGTCATATGACAGAGAGCACTGATACTTGACTCTGTCTTGTAGACTGACTCACAGTTCATTAGAACACTGTGAGCAGATGACTTCAATGTCCAATTCTTTCTTCTAAAGCAAAGAGTCTCATGTTTACAAGTTGCCCAGAAAGAACAATCTCTTCCATCGTTTTCACTTTTGAACTTTTGTTCTTACAACAGACATCTCTGTGTTTCATTTATGAGAGAAGAGCATGGAATTAGAGCATTCCTTCTTTTCTTTTATTATTTGGTTTTGTCTTGGAAAAGCTCCTGGGGCCACTGACCTACAAAGCAAGCCTCTAATCCCAGACATGCAGCACAGACACAGGCATGGTGCCTTCCAGTTGCGGGTACAGACGCAGGAGACATCTAGGCATGAAATAAACATCAGGACAAAAATAACACCAGAGCCCGGAAATACTAAATGTGACCGCTGTATTTCAATTACCAGTCATGGGAGAGGCTTTGATGGAAACCTACTGGACTGGAATGAGTAGGCTGGCATGATATTCCAGCTCAGCCAGCTAAAGCTCTGTGGTGCAGTGAATTTTAAAATGTCACTTTTCTTCCCCAGGTCTCAGGGATTTGTCTTCAAGAAGAGGTCTCCCTCTGGAGGAAATTTGATGTGGTAAGGACACAAAGCTTGGAATCAAACAAGAGCCTCTACCCACTCACCTGGTTATGGTTCACATCTAGACGCCTCCCACAGCCCCATGCACTCACAGCAGGGCTTTCAAAAGGTGACTGACTGGGTTGTGGGGTTCACAAATCTTCCTTCCCTGCTCCTTCCTCCAATCTCTGTTTTCTGGCTGCCATGACATGAACAGCTTCTCCTCTGCTACATCGTCCTGCCTTGGAGCCAGCTGGCTAGGGACTGAGACTTTGCTAAACTGTGAGCCAAAATAAACCTCTCCTCCTTTGTGTTGGGTATTGTGTCCTAGTGAGAGCAAAAGTGACTGAGCACACACCTACATGAAAGAGTCCCTGATCTTTGCCAGTGGTGAAGGCCTAGTTGTACCTCCTGCTTTCTTCAAGTCACAGCTGTCCCAAAGGTCCACTTTTTGAGATCTTATTGACCATTGAACATGATTTTGATCTCAGGTAGTCTCTCAATGATTTAATTCTTTAGAATGAGGGTGTGACATGTGTAGTCTACTACAGAAAACACATGTGGCTGTAAGACTAACAACTCCTATAAAGCGTGCATTGATGCTTCTCACAGGGCTGACGCTGTACTTGTTACTTAGAAGTAGGAGTCAGTGGTTACCAACCCTGACCCAGGAGTCTATGACAGTGGGGCCTAAGCACCCTGGTTGCCCTGGTAACAAGGACGCATTGGCACCGACAAACTCTCATGAACTTTAAAATAAACCTTACCCTTACAAGGCTATCTTGGCCTCTTTCCATGAAAGAAGGTCTGGATCTACAAAAGAGGGGAAACCTCCACTGTCAGAATGGTTTCCAGAGGGCACCCTCATGGTTACTTAGTCATACAACTGCCTTGCCATAACTGGACCATGCCATGGACTCACACCTGCTTCCTGTCCCATTAGCACTGATGGAATAGATCATAGCATGAGCCCTAGGCAGTGTCGGAGACTCCTCTTGGCAGCAAATGGAGCTGAAGGAATGAAGTCACCTTTGGGGAAGCTGACCTCACAAGGACAACCTGGCAATCCTGAATTGGACAGTTTCTTTTACTTCTTCAAACATCTACAACCTGGCTGACCTAAAGGCTTCCTTTCCTCCCACTAAGTCTGACATCTGGGCTTCCTCAGGCAGAACTGAATTTCCTGCATGTATGGATCATAGATTCTCATGTCATTATGGCTGTCTCGAACTATTTCTATGCAGTGCATTTTCTTTACCACATGTGTCACTGAAGTTGCTGTTAGCTCAGTGGTTGTGATACTGAGAAAGAAATTTCCTTACATCTTGGGATCCAATCAAGTCCCAGGAATTTGTTGGAGCTTTTCAAAGCTTGGTTTCTTTAGTAAATTTGTTATTTACCTTAGTTACTTGTCTTACTTAAGGAAGACACAACATTAAAGACATTGTTGTTGACTGATTTCAGCAAGCATCTCTCGCAACCACCCCCTTTAATCTTCAAACCCAGCCTGGCAACACAGCCTACTGATAATGGAAAATCTCTGCTTTGCAATGAAATTTGCCCTGACTCCAAGGCCAAATAATGGCAGTGATCTGGAAATGGGCCATTGCAGAAACTCTGGCCCAATCTGGGGATGATAGTTTTTACAGTCAGGAAGGCCTGTACCCTGTCTGGCTAACGAGCACCCTAAGAGATGTGACTAACATATTGTAAGTTAAAGCAAAACAAAAGAACCTCACCATTCCTGCTGAGTTTCCAGTTTTTGAATCAACATTCCCTAGGTTATGGTTGTTGATCTTTTTTAAGGAAATAGAGCATAGACCCAACCCCTGAGGGCCATCTTTACTTGCTTATATATGGAATGAGACCAAAAAAAAAAAAAAAAAAAAAAAAAAAAAAAAAAAAAACAACCAAACAAACATTATGGCAGGGAAATCTGGTGAATACAATGCAGAGATATGTGGTGAATATAGTGAGCCATATGATCAAGAAAAAGCCCAGGTATACCCAAGTCAAAGGCTAATCTACAAAATCCATGACCAGCATTCTTCAGAATTTTCAAAGTCATCAAAAAACAGCACAGGTAAACTGCTGCTGTCACTTAAGATTAAACCAAGGAGATTAGATATAGGGTGGTGTCTATGACACAATATTATAAGGTCAGCAAGAGGATATTTGGAAAAAAAAATAATATCACAGAGAAAGCTTGAAGTACAGTTAATAATCAGGCATTGGCACTGACTCATGAGTTTAGCAAATAAACCACAAGAATGTGAGATTTTACCACTGGCAAAACAGGGCGGAACTGTGCTACCTTTGCAAGTGTAAGTAAATCTGAAACAATTCTAAAATAGTATTACTTAAGTATGAAAGAGAGAGAGAGAGAATGTCTAGTCCTGACCTCAGTTCAGATATTGTCTTTGGTTTTCTGTTTTCTCAGTACTAAAGTCAGGGGGAGAACTTGTAATTATCACAATTTTCTCCGTTTATGACGTTTTGTGGCTCATTAAATAGAGATACATAAAAAATTCAGATGTTTATCACTCAAAGTTGGGTCATAAGTTTCTTCCTTGACCAAAATAGGCATCAAAGAGTAATTTGCGCATTTGTGAGGCCAAAGGAAGTCACACGGGAATGAACCTTTCCACACATGGGGTTTTCTCTGCATCATCCTGGCTGCCTATGGTCCCCTCACCATGGGACTTAGAGCTAGTGGAAAGATGGTGGTAAGTGGATAAATCAAAGACAGAATTGAAATGAGGAGCACAGTAAATCAGGGTTAGACACCCTTTTGTACATCTGATGGGTCCCACTATCCTCTCCCCAACAGACCATCCAGAATGAAGCTATGCCATCCACATCGCTGATGGAGAAAGCTGGTTTTTGAGACTTAACTATGGCCACCCAGACTCCAGGTACAGGAATCTGGTCTAACTAGTAAGCAATGGAATGGGTAGCTAAGAAACAGAATGAAACAGGCTTTTCCATTAAAGTATCATTAATAGAGGAGTGAATTGAAATCTGTGCTCTTTAGTAAGCAGGGAGAATAAAAGCGAAGTACGTCAAGGCTCCTTCTCTGTAGATTCCGTTCCTCTTTGCAATGAAAGAGCTCAATCTAAGCATTTTTTAGTAGCTCGTCAAGGACGAGTTGATCCATCTAAAAAGAAACAAGGTTATTGTGGCAGTGGTTGCAAAATAAAATTCTGTACCGAGTATTTTCTTGTATAACACAGGACACATTTCACACAAGATTTCAGAAGAGTAAGTTTAAGAAACACTAGTTTTGTTTTATCTTAAAACAAAAACCAATGATACAGAATTTCAAGCCAACATAACAGGAGACTAACAATGGTTAACACGTTGCCTCTAGCTATCTTCAGAGAAGTTGCTCAGATTACAAGATACAGGTACCAAAATTGATCAACAACGAAAGCACAAACCTTTCGCTTTCATGAACCAACAGAGATTAGTAGTGTAATTATTTATCTTGTGTGTGTGTGTGTGTATATATATAGATAGATAATATATTTTTATATATAAAAGATATATTAAAAATGTACATCTATAATATCTATATATACAATATAGATACTATATATTACAAAAGACAGAATATATATAAAAGCTATCTTAAAATATATATCTATATATACAATATATAACATATATATATACATATATATATATATATATATGTATATATATATATATATATATATATATATATAATCTTTTCCCTTCTTTCTTTTCTCCTTTCCCCCATCCCAATCATTCTTTCATTTTGAGTAGTTTCTTCGCTTTCACTTTCATAGTATCTATTATACATTTCGGAACTTATTTACTCTTTCAGTTTTTTACACTAGCAAGATAATACAGTGTTTACACATGCAAGTTTGATTTATTTCATTTATGAGTATGGTTTCAAGTTGTCTCTACTCACCTATGAAAGTCTCCAGATTATCCTTTTTATACCTGAATAATATTCCCTTGTATAAAAATACCACATATTTTTATCCATTCTGCTGTTGATGGGCATTTTGATTGTTTCCAAAAATCAATTATTATAAATCGTGCTGCTATAAACATAGGTGCCCATATATTGCTGTGGCATAACATCTTCAGTTTTTCTGGGAAAACACCCAGAAGACGATTAGCTGGATTAAATGTCTTCAGTTTCATTCCAGCGGTTTCGCCAGCTTTCCATGGAATTTTCGATTTCCTGGATATCTCCTTGAATCCATGTCGTGCACTCTGTTTCTTTCCTGTATCAATCATTTGTGAATTCCAAAACCTTCCTGTCATCATTTGTTTTCTTATCTATTGCTACTGCGGATTTGCTGAGCTTTTCCCTTAAAAATGTTGATAATTTCTTTTTTAACCTGAGAGATATTTTCTGATTTGATTTCCTCCATAGCCTCATGGATTTGATTCTTTACTTCACCTGTTATCATTTCAGAAATTTCAGATGTGTGGACCCTGGGCCTTTCCACACAGCTTACCTCACTCCAGCAGTCACCAGTGGGGTGCAAGCCTTCCTCAGGCACCGCCACCTGGGCTCCCATGCTCAGGTTCCTGCATCAGGTACCCCCATCTGGGTTCCTGAGATGGCAAGTAAGGGTGGGCATCAACATTCATTTCTTTATAAACTAATATTATTAAGGAGAACATGCCTCAGTGTTGCACCACCATAAAGGATAATTTTCCTTAAGATTTAAGAAAAATCTGTATCCATGTTAATCCATTCATCCACTCATTTGTTCAATATGTATACATGGATTATTTAGCCTTCTGTGCTGGACACTACAGACCGTCTATTTCCCATCCTACAGAGGAGCCAAATGACTCCCACGGCTTTGGGAAAACTATTTGTTGAATGAATAAAATATGTGCTGCAAATTGCATTTGAGTAGTTTAATACAGCACTGGAGTTAGGTATGCAAGTACCTCAGTTCACAAACTTAATTCTTTCCATGATGGTGGTTGGGAACCAAATTGGATAAGAAGAGAATCAAAGTCAAAATTTAGGTTCAAAGTTGACCTTGTGGAGAAATTTGATTCAGTTCTCATCAATTTAGTTTGCACCCACGATAGTAAAAAGAGTTAAGTTTGTAAACCAAGGTACCACTTTGAAGATCAGATAATTAATTGTCTTTTACAACCAAACAATCTAAAGACCATGTGGAAGTATTATTTTTTGGTTCTGCACTGAAATGTGCTGTGAATACTCCTTTATAAGTTAATAGAAAAGATGATAAGTAAAGGATTTTATTACCCATTTTACAATGTTAGGAAAAGAACAAAAAGTAAAAATATGTGTACAAGGAAGAAGAAAGTAATACTGTTACAGACAATTGAGTTATTTAGAAATAGGATCTGTCAGACAGTGCTGGACCCTTGAAGGAGTCAGTGCAGAAGACCAGATACCTTGCACACTTGGAGGAGACAGACACCGTCCACAGTGGGCCAGAGATCATGACAAAAGGCAAAATATATGCAACCATACCCTGAGTATAAACATTAGGGATTAATGTTCTAAATAGGCATCAGTCACCTTGAGGAAGACAGAAGGAGCATTCACCCAACCCCTCGCCAGCAAAACTTTATTCTGTTTCATGCTCTCTTGCTGTGTGACTTGCCTCCCCATTTGATCCCAGTTTAATCAACTTTAGCTGAGCAATGACACTGGTAATCTCATTGACTGACCACAGTTCCGTCCCACCTTGTGCCTGCCTACCTTGTGAGTTTCCATTTTTCTCCATTTGGGACCTGTCTTACCTGTGGTGTTACATTGTCAAAGTCCTTGGGAAAAGCAGGATCCTTGACAACCCACTGGGACCCTGTCTGTCTCTCTGCCAGACAGACGTTTTCTTTCTCTCAATAAATATATTCCGCTCTTAATCTCCAGTGGTCCTAAAATGCATTCTTTGATTTTACAAAACAGGAACTCATATTGGACATCTAGTATGTTGGGAGTTTCATTCTCCTATATCAATAATGAAAATATAAATCCAATTAGATATAATTGGAAATCCAAACCAACTCAGTGAACTAATAATTCAAAAACTAATAAAACAGATAAACTAATAAATCAGTCTCATTTCTGAATAAGACTAATGGCAGGCATAAATAGATGTGAACATTGAGTGGTATTTAAAGGGAAAAAAGAAGGGATGCAGAATTTAAGAGAAAGATATAGTTACAACCTTTCTAGCAATTGTAAAGATGGAACTGAGTTCTGGATGAGAAAGGGTTTGGAGATGATGATTAGGAGTAACTATGTACATGTTAACGGTGAGCTATCCCTTATACATCCTCAGGGTGCAGCTGAGTAGCTTTGAGACAAAAATTACATAAATGCGATAGTCTAAATAAACGGTTGGCCAGAGATATAATTTTAGGATCAAACATAATATAAATAACATTTAGGGATTTACATAAGGGATTAGATAAGATCACCAAGGGAATGAGTTTTTAATAGTGTATTTATAAAATACCTAGAAAAATATTCACACAACATCAAGACAAACAGTGCTAAAATTTTTTATTTGGCAGTGAAAAGAATGCAAACATTCCAATAAAAACTTGACAAGGATATTATATCAGATTTCCAGAACTGTTATAACATAGTATCCCAAATGATGGCTGACAACAGTGGAAATTCTTTGTTTCATAAGGCTAGAAGCTAAAAATCTGAAATCGAGATGCTGGAAGGGTCAGGTCTGCTCTGAAGGCTCCAGGCTGGATCCTACCTTGCCTTTTTCATTTCCTGCAAGTAAGCTCATGAATGCTTTTGGGTTGCAAATACCTTGCCTCAGCAATGCCCTGGAGATTTCCTGGTGTGTGGGTGTGTCTTAGCACATTGTTTTCTTCCAAGGACAACCAGTCATACTGGATTAAGGAATCACCCTGCTCCGGAATGAGCTCATGCTCACTAATAACATTTCAAACACCTCATTCCCAAAGAAGGGCATATTTTGACATACTAGTGATTAAGGTTTTGAGATTTTCTTTGCGTAGCTAGGAGAGCGACCAAAATTTATAAATACTGACAGACATGCCTCAAGGAGACAAGTTCAAATTTTCTACCAATACGAAAAGATAATTAAACATAATACTAGTCATCAAAAGGGAATTTTAAGTCACAATATTGCTTTGGGTCACCAGGTAAACATTAAATTAATCTTTAGAATTTATTGCTTGATTACATAACCGGATAAGTCACGTGATCCATCCACGTGATGACTCAGTATGGTGCTATGGTTAAAGACATAGTGCCTACCATTCAAAGTAACTGGAACTGGAAAATGATAGTCTCTCTTCACATTTTTTCCAGAAGTTTAAAAGAAAATAAGGTTTTTAAAAAGTGTCTTGTTAGGAGCGGCTACAGTTGGAAAATGACCACACCTGTGGAGGTGAAACAAACCCAGTCTAAAAGCAAAGACTGCCCAGGGTGAGCCACATGAACCAAATACTCCATTCCAAAAGCATGAAGCCCTGAGATTGCTGCACAGGCAGGTTGCTAGGCAACTGGGTGTCACGTGACATTAGGCTGCTAAGTGTGTGTAATACATGTACCGCTTTAGCTGAGCGGTTCCTTTCCTCTCATAAGGAGAGCAGCTCCACCTGACCCCAGATTTTGTCTCTTTTATTTTCCCATCATGTGGCCTTGGAGAAACTGGAGAGCTGCAGCCAGATGCAGCAATGTCTGGGATCTTCTCTATTTCTATACCTTGTAAGGCTTCCAGAGCTTTTTACTTGCTGTCTACCTATTCTGCTCCATCAAGAACTTTTTATAAAGACCCTGCCTGCCTGCTTCCTGCTCTATTGTTCCTTCCTCATTTTATTCCCTGCTTCTTATAGGCTGTGTGTGCTGATTTCCATGATTCTTAACTGAGTAATCTGAATGGAAAGATGGAAATTTTCTTTAGCGACTATGGTGACATTGAATTGCAGCAGTAAATATAAAATTTTCTTTGTTAATCAGGGTCAGAGGGGGGCACGATGGTACATACTTGTGATCTCAGCTACTCAGGAGGCCCTGGGAAAAAAGGTCACAAATGGGATGGATAACTGAGCCAACTCAGTGAGACCCTGTCTCAAACTTTTGAAAGAAAGAAAGAAAAGGAAAAAAGAAAGAAAGAAAGAAAGAAAAAGAAAGATTGATTGGCTGGGGCCTAGGAATGTAGATCAGCATTCCCTGGGTTCAATCATCATTTCTGCTCCCCTCATCAAAAAGGGTTACTGGGCTGGAACCCAGTAACACTAAGGAGTTCACAACATAGTATAAACTAATATGTGGAACACGAGCCCTCAGGCTATGAGTCTTCAGTTTGGAAGAGATTTGGTAAAGCAGAGATAAACTTGTTTCAAAAATACCATGTTATTATCACAAATACTCTGCAATGGGAATGAGAAGGGAGCATTGGAGAAGGAGAGGAAGAAAGAGAGAGAGAGAGAGAGAGAGAGAGAGAGAGAGAGAGAGAGGGACAGGGTAAGCTTGCTCAGCTGAAAATCAAGGAGCAAAGGTAACAGTGCCTGAGGCCCAGGTGAGTCCTGTAGTGTAGACAGAGGCTCTGCAGAACTTTGCACTCTGTGTTAGTGTTTTTCTGTTTTCTGTATCTGATTTTCAAGGTTTCCTCTAAGTTCTTCAACCATGAACGATTAACCTATTTGAAGAGGACCCTTTTAAAATATATCTTAATTGAGAAGGTTCCAAAGGAACCCAGCTGGATTATTTATAAGTAGAATCAGAAGTCTGAAATATATGTATATTACTTGTTATTCTCAGGGGGAAGAGATAGTTAAAGGAGTGAATAAACACCATCAAAATTACCAGTGATGAGTGCTTATGCTTAGTCTTTGGATGCTATATAAACAAGATCTTCTCTTAGGATTTCAGGGTCATGCTTATACCCTCCCGTTTTTAATCTTTTTGAAATCTTAACTTGACAAATACTAACTGGACATATTCATAAATTACTGTGTGATAATTTGACACATGTACATAATATGCGTTTTCCAGTGAGAAGATGAGTTGAAGAGGTTTTAAGTATGATTTTATGCACATGGGAAGCTGCATGCATATGCAGGATCTCCTGGAAGGGATCATTGTGATGAGGCTGATGAAAATCATACTCCATATTTAAAAAGAAGAAAGATAAAATTTCCATTATTTGATCTAAAGTCTCTGGTCAATTGCTCCAATTTGGCATCCAGCATTCACATGGGAAACCTTCTTTCTGTTCTCTTTGTATCTTGGTTTGATCTCATGGTACATATTTATGAGGAATGGAGAAAGAAATGGGGAGACCTGTAAACACAAAGCTTATTTTGAGAGCTCATGTTGCTCTCCGATCAGAAGATGTGTGATCAGGGCTGGGGATTTAGCTCATCGGCATAAGTGCCTGCCTTGCAAGCAGGCAGTTGTGAGTCCGATCCCTGGTACCGATAAAAAAAAAAAAAAAAAAAAAAAAGATATGTGATCTTTTGGAAGGGAGAATGGATATTCGAGTTGTGAGGTGTCATGAAAGAGATATTGAATCAGTATTTTTATGATTGCATATCAGATTCATTGTGAAGGTACATGGATATGCATAGCTTTAACAACTTTTTGTTCATAAAATTACTACCCTGAGCCTCTTCTGGTCTCTATATTTCAAGTCCCTTTTCTTGGGATGTCTACAGCTTGTGGAATGAAGATTAAGTAATTTATATTTGAAATGCCTGCTTACATGTTTCCTGTTTTTAGCAGATTGGTAGACCTGATATGAGTCAATCAGCAAGCATTTTAATTTTAGCTCACTGGGAAGAAAGGGGTGCTGACTAAAGGGAGGCTGGTTTTAAAAAACAAATACCAACAAAGAGAAATAGCAGGACTGAAATCCCCAACTACAGTGTATTGTCCTGAGTGAAGACATGAAGATAGTTCTTTGCCACAGCACTCAAGAATGAAAAGGTAGTGGCCCATGTTCTCACAGTAAATAATGATTACTGCTTTTCTATTTTGTGGGTTTTAAATATCAATGGCATTGTTTTCTTTCTTTTTAAATTTTATTTAAAAGGAAAAAGAGAAAAACACAAAACAAAACAAAGTGGTGTAAGGGTACAAGTAATACAGAACTCAAAAAAAAAAAAAAAACAGTAAGAAATCACCAGTTAATAGATTACATATTATCATCTTAGAGATAGTTGCTCAAGTCACAGTATCAAAGCATACAAAGTGGACATTCAAACAGTGAGACTGCAAACAGTTGTGTTCAATGATCCAACCAAAAACATTAATATGGCCAGCTATTTAACACCCCTAAACACACTTGCTATTGTATCCTTTAGAGCTCTTTTTTTCCCTCTCTTTTTTACAACAAAATTTACACATTTTGGGTTTTATTACTCCTTAGTTCTTATTACTTTTTTGGGGGGGAGAGAATAAAGTCAGATATGGCAAAACAAAGCTGTCAGTCAAAACCAAGGATAGACATAGCACATGATGTAAAACAGAGTACAAGGTTATCAACAATGGTTATCAACAATGTCTCTTGTTTCCTTAAAAAGAATTGTCTATCTCATTAGATATTATAAAGTTGAACAAAACATCATGATTCCCCATTATGTGGCCTTGAAGCCTTATAAAGTTTTCACTTATTAATTGGAAAGGCTTTATTCTGGGCTTCTTGATATGGAAATATTTGAAGCTATAGTATATGAAGTTTTATTCAAATATTTCAAGGAAAAAGACAGACACTATGGTAACTACTATCAAGTCGGGTTATTTGGTGGTGAAGCACTAAGTTGCTGAAACAGTCATGCTTTGACCTGTATTGTTATATTGTTATGTCCTGTTTTATGGCATTGTTTTCATTTCAAGCTGTTGAATATCTTGTAAGCTCTCATTTTCCCTCCTTATTTTTGAATTAAAATGTCTATTCTGCTCATTGGCACTGTATAATTAACCCCTCAAAGTGCTTCTCCTTCCTGTGTTTTTCATGGGTGTTTATTTGTGTGAGTCTGCACCTGAGACTACAATGACACTTGCATGGCGGGCGTCCACATGGACATCCACGCCTTAATCCCTGCTTTCATGCCTTCTCCTCTCCTCTCTTGCTCCCTGTGTGTCCAGTGTCTGTTGGTGAACATGTCACCAGTGGTCCTCTACTCTCCGGTTTGCAGTTCCAACTGGACAGAACAAAGGACAGCAGAAGAAGAGGAAGAGGGAGGAGGAGGCCAGTGCAAGAAGAACTGGGAGGGGGTCTGAAGCCACAGGACTTGACAGCCTGTCAGAGCTTTGCCCCACAGAGGACTCTGGCAGAAGTTCTTGATTGCGGAATCCTCCAAATGTGGGGCCTGTGTGGAGTGGGATCTGTGGCCTGCAGGGTGTGGCCACGGAATCCACAAGGACCGATCTTGTTTTGCTGGTCTACTCGGTCGTGTGGAGGTGGAAATTTTGTCTTAGAGCCAACCAGGATTCAGGCATCTTAACACCTCAGCATACACACACACACACACACACACACACACACACACACACACACACACGCACACATGCACACACTAAAACTTTAAATGATCTGTGACTACATGGTACTCTTTTTACCCCACTAGCCTTGTTTTGATAGCTTCCAGGTCCAGCGACAGTGTCAGACAACTGCACCGAAGCACAGTTTGAAAGGAAGTCAGCAGCATCAGCAGCTCATATGGGAAAGACTCAGTGCACAAACCACACAGCCATGCATCAGGCAAAGTCAGTGCTAGCAGAGTGACAGACATGCCCGAAGGTTCTCTAGGGACTGATGCAACGTATTCTTATATTGCTTCTGCAGAGCCTAGATGCATTCCTGGCCAGTAGATTCTATTTACCAAAGAGATTACTGAAAGTTGCTTCCCACTTTCTGTCTCTACTGTTTTTAAAATAAAGCATCCAGGGTTGCCAAAGTTTAACAGGAGGGAAGTGTGAAGTGGACTTATAAGAAGTGTCAGTGAACCAGGTCTGTTCGTTCATATTCCACAAGGGGTCCTGGGAGAGGTTGTCACACTGCATGCCTAGGAGGAAGGGAAAGTGGGTGTGGAAGCTGTCCTGGGCTTCCTAGGTCTTAATCTTCAGAAGAGCTCTGCAGCATGGATAGCTTCGTCTGGCTGTGTACAGTGTACAGCTGAGTAGACGGGACCACAAAGACATTCCACTTGGAGCTGCAGACATGGAATTTGGAGCTATTTCCCTGTTATCAAGGATGTGGCTTTTGTCATTGGCTATTCTTCTTCCTGTCACTTGGAAGATACCCCAGCTGTGTGCTTTGCTGCTCCTTGCTAAATACCATCTTTCTTTTACCTAGAATGTTCTCTCCTCCTTACTCAGCTTTGAGAACTTCAGTATATCTTTGAACATTCAGTTCACATAGGACTTTTCTGGAGAGGGCATGACAAATTAGCCCATGTCAAGTCTGTTCTCTGCTGAGACTCTAGGTCGTATAATGGTATCATTTATGGTGAAGTCTTTAAAGTATGGTGCTAATGCAATGCTTAGCGAGTACTACTAAGAATGTATCTGGAATAAAGTGTGCATAGATTGGTGTAATTCAGAAGATCCTTCATTGCTACCTTTATTTTCCATGATTTATAAGGTATTGGATATTTTATAGCATGGGATTTTTGCTTTTTTGTACATCTGGTTGAACTCAGACAGAAGGAGAGTGGGAACATAGTTAAGATGCCCTCAGAAACTTACAAACCAAAAGGAACCTGAAAGTTACTTTACAGTCCAAAATGCAAACCACACATGAAAGAACAACTGGACGGAAATACACCCAGGCCAAGAGGAGTTTCTCTGTGGGATAGCGATATGAAAAGGTTTAATACGATTTATTGTGTATACACTGGTTTAAAAAATATATTTGCCTTCGTAATAAGAAATAAATCATAAAAAGACAGGAAAAGAAGGCACATAGGCCCAATTTCTTCTTAGCAGCCATGTGATGGTGTGGCAGAGGTGGTCTTCACCACATAGGTGATCATTTTCCAGCCAGTGCTGCAGACTCCCATGCACCAGAGCACGAAGGTGGTTTCCGACATCCAAGTGCGATCTCTACTGTGAGGAGATCTCAGCTCAGACAGAAGGGCCAGAGAAGGCCTTTCCTAGGAAGGAACAAAGGAGACCACATCTAGCAGAGGAGAGAAAGGCCCTGACCACGAGAAGCTTGGTCTTAACAGCTGCTGCTGCTGGGGCCGAAAACCCCATTGGCTACATTCCCCAACTGCAAGATGTAATCATGGAATCCAGCCCTCTCAATAAATTACTTAAGCGCCTCTCCTTTACTTTTAAAATTATAATTTGGAAGATTTTGAAAATATAGCATTTCTACTACAGTGCTACAGCACAAAGCCTTTCTCCTAAAACCAGTAAATTTAATCAACCTCGGTGGTCAAATTTTTTCCTAGATGACACCCCTGTGACTTCTCTGCCTGTGTGTCCTCTGCCTGCTGTGAAATTCTGCTCTTTCCTTGTCTGTGAAGGAAGCTGGGATCCAGTGACCACCCCCACACAACTGAGTGGGAGTCCAAGCCTGTGGAACCCCAACTAGCAGCTAGAAGGACTCTATCACTTGAGAATTCAAACTAAACAGAAAGATGAGAGTGACTCACAGTCTGTTTGTTCTGGAAACTGTTAGCTATGGATTCTTACGACTGCTGATGCTGCCATGGAAACTCTGCAACCCAGTGAAGACCGAGGGAGGAAGAACTGAGAATCTTGACTAAGTCAGGTCACAGGGAGAAGGGAACAGTTGCAGAATAGACAGGAAAGGATTTGTGGGACCCAGAAAGGGCGAGGGTCAGAGAGAGAGAAAGGGGAGACTTGTGTCCCATCTGAGGTCTAACAGGTTTAGCTCTGCTCCTTGAGGTTCATTTAGTGAGACAACACTGAGTCCCTGCTTCTCCACAACTGAATTATTCAAAATGCAGGGCCTTTGCTTTTATCCCTTTGCTGAGGTGTGACCCAGCCATCATGGCCCACATCCATCTAAAGTGGGAGGCTTGGTAAGCTTCGACATGGCATGATCCTGCATCATATATGAATCTTCTGGTCAGCAATGGACAGCTCAAGCTGATCCTTTCGAAGAGATTCTATGGGAAAGCCTGGATCCAGTAGGAGACCATGGCTCCTTGCATGAGTTTGCCCCGGGAGGCCTTCCTGTGTGATAAGATGTGGAGAGGGGATGTGGGTGACCCTGGCCCTGAGTGTGCCATGGTTATGCGTGCATTTGTGCCTTTTCCCTCCTTTAATTAGAAGTTAGAAAAAGTAAATTCCTACACTTTGAGAGGCTGAGGCAGAAAGATCAAAAGATCAAGCCTCGCCCTGGCAACTTACTTATTAGTGAGAGCCTGATCACAGAAAATAAATAAAATAAAATAACAAAAAGTGAAAACTTGGGCTGAGAATGTAACCTCATGACAAAGTCCTTAGGCCAATCCGCAGCATAAAGAAAGGGAGAAGGAGAAGGCAAAAGAAAAAAGAATTAAAACACTTTCCAAAGTAAAAGCAACAGTGACCTAAAGTTCATTTGGATGAAGACAGAGAGACATTGTTTGCATAAATTCAACACAGTGCAGGCTGCAGGGAAGCAGGTGCCGGCCATGAAGTAGGCAGAGGTCCCTGGAGCTGCCGTTCACTCCGCTCCCACGGACTCCCTCGTTCTCCCCCACATGCTCCATGCCTGCCTTCTGGGTCACAGTTTACTGTACCATTATCGTGTTTGGGCATCTTCAGATGTGAACATGCTTACCACGGTGACCGTGGCCCAGGGAATTCGGTGCTGTACTGTGCTGGCCAGACCCTACCCCAGGAGCACAGGGTGTTGTCACCTTGTGGCTCAGGTGTCCCATGCTGGGCCTGGGGTTCCGGTGGTCCTTTATGATGATGACAGTGACAAATCACCCCTGGATGTGTTTCTGGAACACATCTCATCACTGAGCCACACAGGGATGTGTATTCCTGGGTGACAGCTGTCGTGAGCATGATGAGGAATGAAGCCCTTGGCCTCCAGAATTCCTTGTGCCTTTGGGAACCTGATGCTCCCACCCCTGCCCCATCCTCCTGGCTTTGGGCAGCTGGTGGTCTGATTAATTTCACTGATCAGTTTTTATTTTCTAAATAAATGAAATATACCAAGTGCTTCTGGAGAGGATCAAATTTCTTTCAGTGGAATTTTGAGACTCACCAACATTGTACCTTCATTCAGAATCATGGTTCTTTTTATTTCTAAGGAGCACTCTTTTATTTAGATAGAGGAGTTTTTAAAATTTGATTTGCATTTGGTTATACATTTGGATTACTTCACTTACTTTAAAATAAAACAGCTCTTAATATTTACATACTTTTTGATGTAAGCTTTTATTTAATTTATTTTCTAGGTAAATACCTAGATGTGGGATAGCTAAGTCACAGGACAGGTTTATGCTGAACTTCTTGTAAGAAACCATCAAACTTCTTTACAAGGCTTTCTTGCATGTCCTATTCCTTCTCAGAAGTACGTCAGTATTTAAATTTCTCAGCATTCTCACCAATACTTCTCATTTCACCTTATTAGTGGTACCATGTCTTGGTTTTAATTGCTCTTTGATGATAGATAGATAGACAGATCGATAGATATTGTCTCCCAGATATCTATGTTACATTTATCAAGCTGATAAACTTTAAGCAGATATAGCTATTCTAGGTCATTTATAACTCTATAAGGCAATGAAAGAAAAGATTCATATTGTGGGGAATGTGATGGTAAAACATACTTGTAAGCATTTGTTATAGATTTTGTTGTATTGATTTATTTGTCTATGGATTTACGAGAGCAATCGCATACTGTTTTTACGACTGAGCTTTATTGGAAGTCTTGACACAGAAAAATGTAACCTTTCAAATTGGTTGTTCTAGTTCAAGGTTGATTTAGCTATTCTAAATCCTTTGCCTTTCCATATAAATTTAGGAAATAAATTTTCGAGTTCTAATAAAACAAGGGAAAGCCTGTTGTGGTTTTGCTTGAGGAAGCACTGAAAATTATGATTCAATCTCAGCAATACTGAGCCTTCAAAGCATACATAATCTTACGACATTTTGAATTGCTTTCACCCATGGGTTTGAGTGGTTGGGCCACAGCTCTTGCATATCTTTAACAGTTTATCATTATGTCTTTCATATTCTTTGGCACTACTGTAACTGGTAACTTCCATCTCCAAGGGTTTTTTTTTTTTTTTTACTAGTACATAGAGACATAATTGATTTTTACTGAGACATTTTATCTTGCATCCTGAAACCTTGTTAAACTCATCTGTTAGTTGGATAATTTTTATTAAAGGTTTCATCAGATTTTCTGCATATTTAGGCATGCACTTGAAAATTTGTTTGCTTTTGTAGAATTAGTGTATTTATTTCTTACTTTCCTTTAATGCACTCATCAAAACGTCCAGTACAATGCTCAACAGAAGCGGTGACGGTGGTCTTCTGTTTTGTTTGCATCCACAGGGGAAGAAGGGAAAGAAGTCAGTATCTCAGCATTATACAGAAGACTGCCTATCAGTTTTATCAAGACTTTCAAGGAGGTTCTTTGCTGTGATACTTCACTGAGAAATTTCAAAAAGGAATAGATATGAGATCTTGTTAAATAATCTATGCATACCTATTGCTAATAGCATATTTTTCAGATTTCCTAGTGTGGTAAGTTACATTAATTTGTGAAGATGTCTAATCAGCTTTATACCATTTATGTATTTATACACGATGTGGTGGATCGCAGTGAATTTAAATTTTTCAAAAATTATTATACTAAAAGATGCATTGTCACTAAGCCCCTTTAAGTACTCCCCCACACTTTGAACATGCTTACCCCATCATTCTTCCCACTTTCTGAGCAGTTCTAGGAAGTCCTCTTTAAGCAAGTGCTCTTTAGTGGCTACATCATGTCCTAAGTGTATTCAAAGCGTTTCCCTTCCGTGGTTTTCTGTTTTGTTTTGCTTTTGTCTTTTTGAGACAAGGTCTTACTATGCAGTTCAGGCTGGGCTTGAGCTCACTTTGCTACCCTGGCTGGTCTCAAGCTAGCAATGATCCTCTTGCCTCAGCCTCTCAAGTGCTGAGATTACAGGCCTGTGTCATCACTTCTGGATTTTTCCACAATTATTTTTTACTTCATTGCATGGTGAATGAGGGGGTGAGGGCAAACTGTGGTGTTTTACAAGCCTGCTTTTCCTTTGGCGGCTCTGGGCAGCAGTGTTCACTATATTTTACCCCACACTATAAAGCGACTCACAAAACATGACTTCAAGAATCATTGCAGGAGTTGATGGACTACGGATGTGAATTCTGCAGGAAGGATTTTGAGGGGAATTCATGGCAGTGTGTATTCTAATTTGAACTTTCAGCATAAATTTTGATTGCCCCTTGTATAACTATCACCATGGTGGTAAAGACTATTCCATCATCCCTGGGCCTGTTTATTTCCAGCAGGAATGTTTGTGTTTCATAAAGTTGAACACTTATGTACAACTGTTTGCAAACACAAATTTTTGTTTCTCAGTATGGCATGTGCTTGTACAGTGATCTTTATTATTTGTTATTGTTTAGAAAAATATATGCCAAAGTAGCTGTCGTGTTTAATAATTCTACAATGGCAGGAGTTCTGCTGCACCTCGCAGGAACATCACTGCAGAAAAGCTTATTTTAGCAACAAAGTGAAGCTCATGGAGGTCGGGATCCAGAGCAGAGAAAGAGTGGCAGAGAGGCGGGTAAGGGACCCAATATAAACCCCGAAGTCACATCCCTAGGACCCCCCTGAGTAACCCCAGAAGTGCATTTACTAATCTCTTCAGTGGTTAGCAAGTCAAGCAAGTTTACACAATCTTACTTAACCCACTTGTTATTTTGATCATATTGTATCTTTTATCCTACTTTTACCTTTATATAGCTATTGATTTAAAGTACAAGTTCTTATAACCACTAATTTAAAAATAAATATAATAGACTATTGTTTTCAGCAGTTTTATAGAAAAAAATTGAGTGCAAACCCCCCTGTGCCTTTTTATCACCCTCAATTTCCTCTTTTCATTAGTGTAACCCACTCACTACTACTGGTGAGTCTATATGGGTACCTTATTACAAACCATATTTACCTTAGGGTCCACTCGATGTGATTTCTGTGGGTTCTGACTCTTGTTGCTGTGAATTCCACCCACTGCTGTAGTGTAGTAAAAATAACAGCTTTACTGCCCTTGCAAGGTTCTGTGCTACACTTGTTGATCTGACTCTGTCTCCACTGAAATCAGAGCCTTGAAATCACTGATATCAGAACCTGGAGATATTGTCCTCACGTGTTCACTGAGGCACCGTTCATAATTCCCAGAAGCAGCAAGCGTCTCTCAAATGATCAGTGAACGAAAGGGTTCATATAACGTATTGGGAAGGTTTTGTTAATGTGGAATCTTCATTGTGCCTTTGTAACCAGAATATGTTTTCACTGGAAACAAAATTCATTGGATAGGTTTACCTTTTAGTAAAAGTAATTAATATTAATACTAATAATGTTCCTAATACTAGTTACTAATGAGTTATTCTTAAATAATAAAACTAAAATTCTGAGGAAAGATAATTTGAAAATCTAGAATATTTTTCATTGAGAATGACTCAAAGAACTATTTAAAATGTCATTTCGCCTCATAGAAAATGGGAAGATTAAAAAAAAAAATAGTTGGCCCTATAGTTAGCAAATCATACTCAAATAAGATACTTCAGCTCATTTTGTTTTTATTGGTTGTTTGAAATGCTGGAGACTGGAGCTTGGCCTAATAGTTCAAAGTCACTCAAAATTTCACATACTTCTTCATCTAGGAATTCCCATGTAAAGTAAAATAAACGCAAGATACATAATAAATAAAAGGTGTTGGGAGACAACTAGGATGACCACATGGCCACGTGTGCTTCGGAGACAGGAGACAGGGTCTCGCTAGGCTGCCCAGGCTGGACTTGAACTCCTGGGCTCAGTGACCCACGCACTCTGATCTACCATGTAGCTGGGACAAGTGGGCGTGACCGCTGCACAATGCACATATCTAAAGGAGCATCACAGCGACACTCATTAATTTCATCAATAGAAATGGGTTAAAAATGGTTCTTGATGAGTGGATATGTTTTCCAGACAGAAGGACATTAACACTTTTCGCTGAATACTTTAGGAATACAGGGAGGAGGATAGTGGGGTTAATGCATTTTGTTTCCCAGGATCACTTTGGAAAAGAAAAATCAAATATAAACCTTGCTAATTTTCTTAATATTTATCATGCTTGTATTCAGATTAGAGAGTGTCAAGAAAATATACTAGAGTTACAGATTCACAGAAACCATTTCAACCTCAACTTTATTGTAGAAAAATAAGATACCGGGAGAATGAAATAAGATCACAGACAGAAATTCAACAAGTAACTAAACTGCAATTAAATGCTATTAATTATTTTTACATTTTTGGTCTTCTTTGCCATTTATAACCCTATGGAAACAACTAAAAGGCTCTCAGTTATTACTAGTGTGGTAAAAATGTGTTTCATGTCAAAAAACACCATATCATTTAGGAGTTCTTAATTCAGATATTACCATTGAGTTGAAAGGAATAAATCAGATCTCAAAACACAAGAGAATTCTTGGTTGAAAAAATAGTCATTGGTGTCAGAGGAATCTCTTTTCATAATAAAAAATAAAAGATTCCCTCTGTAGAGTTTTCAGGAGCTAACGTCACAGAGACTGAACCTGAGTTACAAAGGACAGGCAGTGTGGTGGTGTGCCTGTCTGTCCCCTTGTCTGACTGAGAGGCGATGGCAGACAGGTAAATCACACTGGCATGTGGGTGAAGATGTTCCCAGAGAAGACAGATGTGTGGCTCAGGGAACTGAGACAGGATGGCCTGCCTTCGAAGTGACACACACTTGCCTGAGGGCCAGATGGGGAAAACTGAAGGGGAAAATGTGTTCTTTCTTACTACTGTGACCACCCAGGTGAGGTAGGAGTTGGTTAGGAAAAACACCGTAGAATGGAGGGTTTGCTTACGCTGGGGCCTGCTTTCTGGGCTTGATGTGAATTATAAGGTCACTAAGAAAACAGCTGAGAAAGGGTAGGGAGTAGATCTCGTCTTTTCTTTCAGATCAGTCATTGACCTGCTGCAACGCTTTGGGTGTTCTGCTTAGTTTATTGCTGAGGACGTTGGAAACCTTGATAAGGTCCCAATTTGTATCCACTGCTAGTTCTTCAGCTACTTTAGCTGTTTAACAAGGACTTGCACTGAGTTTTTCTATGGCGCGTGTGGGAGTCTGGTCTTGGTCTGGGTTAAGCATTGCTCATCTCGTTCCTCTGCTTCTAGCTTCTTGACTGAGCTGATTTCTCCGGCTTTCCAGCTTGCAGATACCCATTATGGGATTATCCAGCCTCTTACTGTATAAAGCAGTACAATAAATGCCCTCTTATAATTATCTATACATCTTACTTGTTCTGTTTCTGTAGAGTAAAGGTTTATGATTTTGATCTAACATCACACTCAAGTTCTTACGTATTCAGAAGTGAGACACTGGGGAGGGGATTGGGTCGTGGAGGAACTGTACTCACATGGTGGATTAATCCACAGATGGTTCCATAGCAGGAGGTGCTGCTAAGGGGTGAAACCAGGCTGTAGAAAGTGGATCACTGTGCAAGGTGTCTCGGTTCTCTGTCTGTCTGTCTGTCTGTCTGTCTCTCTCTCTCTCTCTCTCTCTCTCTCTCCCTCCCTCTCTCCCTGTTTTGTTTCATGCCTCTCGTGGCTTCAGCAGCGTTCCTTTTTCCAGACTATTAGGCCATGTCATTTCTGCCTTTGAGCCCACTGTGGACTGAACTCTCTTAAACTATGAGCCAAATAATTCTCTTCCGTATTTGTGGGTGGCAATGATTTTGTCCCAGCCATACAAAAGTGAGTAACACAGCAGGTAAGAACATCAATACTTTTATAATCCCCCGTGTGACATTAGAAGAGCTGTTTACACATTCTGAGCCTGGATCCCTTATTTTAGTTATTCAATTTATGTACAATCTATTAGAATGTAATCTCCTCCAAAGAAGTAACTGTGTCTCTAATCTAGTTTTATGTCCTGTGCATTTAACAAAGCGCTATCCTATAAAAGGCACTCAGTAAATACATGTTGAAGAATGAAGTTTATCTTGCTCTAACTTAGCTGAGGCAAAATATTCACAAACCCTCATTTGTAAAACCCACAGATACTGGGAACTTTTAACTCCCTTTTACTCTTCTGGTGCCTTTCTGCCTTCTGAGAAATATTATAACTCACTGTCTCAGTTACTGTTCTCTGATCTCAGAGACAGAATACCTGATTCCAAAATTAAGGAAGGAGAGGTTTACTTAGCTCACAGCCTGTAAAAGTTTTAGTCCATAATCTACTGGCTCCAAGGCAGGGTGGTGTGGCAGAGGGGCAACAGTTCATAGCAGTGGAATATACTAAAACTAACAAGAGCAGAAGGGAAGGGGCAAGCCTCTTTCCCTCCCTCATTCTGTATGCAGGCTACCACCCCTAGGCCAGGTGTGGCACTCACACCCCCATGCCAGCACCAGGCAATGAACCAATCACAAACTCAAGAATCGTATCCTTTGAAAAGCCAGCTCCCTGCCATGACCTCAGGAGGCTTTGGGAGACATCCAGATATAAACCATAACATTCACATAATCATTGCTTTGAATGGATAGTATTTCAATTCTCTCTCTGTCTCTCTCTCTCTGTCTCTCTCTCTCTATGTCTCTCTCTCTCTCTCTCTCTCTCTCTCTCTCTCTCTATGTGTCTTTCTCTCTCTCTCTCTCTCTCTCTCTCTCTCTCTCTCTCTGTGTGTGTGTGTGTGTGTGTGTGTGTGTGTGTGTGTGTGTGTGTATCTCCCTAGCTAAAACAACAGTCAGCCCTGGAAAAATTCAAATCCTTATTTATTCAAAATTACATCAATATATCTAAATGTCCCTGACCTCTGAGGTTAAAACCCTGACCGCAAACCTCAACTGCCTCTTAATTTCTAGGTAATCAATCAATCATCCCAACTTCCCTATTTTACAATGAGAAGACACACTTATATACAGAAGTCCAGGAACATGAAACAGTGAAGTTCTCTGCATTTCTCAGTACAGCCACAGAGACAGGGAGAAGCAGGAAGTCCACCTGCATTTACCATCTGCTAAATATATCAGGCAATGTAATTGCTTTGTTACCTCTCTCCCTTAATAAACTCAAAGGAAGACATACCTTTCTCTCCACTTTTGGTGGATAACCTTAGAACTCAGGCATACACCTTCCACACCTGGATGTCAAAGCTGTATGTGGAATAAGCGAACATGGTAGAGAGTGAGAGCAGAGCCATGTGTAAGCTTCTTAACCTGTCACAAGGCAGTTTAATGAGTTAAACACTCTACGTGGGTAAAAATGTTTGTTCATTAACACTTAGCGTAAAAAAAAGTTGCCAGAATGAAAGAGCAAATGTTTAAAATAGATAAGATACAGCGGCAAAGTGCAGGCCAGTCCCCTCCCAGAGGCTTCTTCTGAGGACACATAAAAGAGCCACCTAGTGGCTGGAGTTCAGAGGCTCACTGTCCAGGTTCCAGCTCTCTGGCTTCCCATAGTTTGGGAAAGAGGTTACTAAGCAGCTGTGCATGAAGGAAGAGAGTCACAGAGAAGCGGGGGAATGGTGGCACGCTGCTTGCGGCTGGGTATTGGATGCAATTTTACAATTTACCACAGATTACGGGGCTAACATGGGCTGCACCTTACCTGAATCTACATCAGTGTTCATGTTGGCTGATACTACTGCCTAGTTTAGGAAACTGGATCTCCTTTGACGTAACATTTATTACCAGCAAGGTATGTTTATAGGAATCTTACGCAGTCCCATTAATTTATTCAGCACGCATTTACAGAAGGCCTAGCGTATGCTGAACAAATTTAGAGATGCAATAATCACACCATTCTTGATCTCAAAAAAGAATGCCAGTAGGATCTGTAAGGTAAGAAAAATAAAGAGATAAAAATGGAACATGATAAGCATGACATAGAGGGCCTGGTAATTCTTTTGTCATGCACCAATTTCTAGGAGTGTCCTGCAGCTTGCTTGCAACTACCACCTAATTACTAAGAGTTTCTTTATCATACAAATAGAGAAGCTGGCAGCCTGATTCGCCGGCTCCACCTGGTCTGGAGATTTATTGGAATTTGCAGGCACAGCTTCCTGTGCACTGGGGTCCTGACGCTGGGAAGGATGGTCCCAGGGCTGAAGACGCAGTCCAGCTGCGCATCTGTGTCTTAATCTCATGTGTATCGTTCTTCTCAGTGAGTTTCCTCCTACTGTCAACAAAACCGACTTCCCTTTGGGCGTAGAAAGTTTTAAAAACACTAAAATCATTGTTAAAGCACATTACAAAGAAACTTACACAGTATCGTCACTATTGAGTAAATTTTGAAAGGAAATTTTGAAATAAAAAAGCTTGATTTATGTGACTAAGCCTCATTTGCAATCAGTGCAGAAATTGCTAAAACAGATTTGGGCCACAAAACCTGGACTTCCTATTTTCCAACCCAGGTTAGCTTCTCTTCTGAATTTCAAGTTTTGCCACTAGGTGGCAGTAGGAATTAAAGAATAGATCTATCTCCACCATGGTTTTTCCATTTGCAAAGGCATTTTTTTCTCCTGGTAGATTTAGGTATCATTTTCAAGAATATAACACCTAAAACAAACAATTTCTGACTCACACTAATATATCACAAACTTAGCAAAGTGTCCCGTGAGAGCACCCGGTTATTTAATGTACTTTCCTGTGAAATCCGTCACAATAATCCCTATGTTCTCCTTCATTGTCCTCATTCTATGAAGTCCAGGCACACATACAATTTCAGCTCAATATTTCCGTTAGGATGTCTAATAAATTCCTCACACACGATCACAGACAGGCAGATTTAACTTGAGTTTCCTGCTTCCAAATCTTGGATTTTCCAAGTGTTAGCTATGTAGGAGCTATTCAGTATCCACTGACACAGGGCCTGGGCAAGATGTTTCCTCCACCAGGAGGAGCTTGGGGGTCACTGCTGGGTTCCCTCCTTTCCTCTTTACCCCTCTCCACTCCATGTTCCACATATTAACCATAGTACTGTTTAAAATATGAAACATACACTGCCATGTCCCAGTTTAAAATCCTTCAAAAAGCCAGGAATGGGCAGGCCATGCCTCCGATCTCAACACTCTGAGTGACTGAGACAGGAGGATGACCAGTATGAATTCTTCCTGGACAACTTAGTGATTCAGAGAGATCCCGTCTCACAATTAAAAGAGAGAGAGAGAGAGAGAGAGAGAGAGAGAGAGAGAGAGAGAGAGAGAGAGAGAGAGAAAGTTCAGAATGTAGCCCATTGTGAAGTCCTAGATTCAAAGTCCAGGGACAGAGAGACAGAGAGAGTCAGAGACAGAGAAAAGAAGAGGAAGAAGAAGAAGAAGAAGAGGAAGAAGAAGAAGAAGAAGAAGAAGAAGAAGAAGAAGAAGAAGAAGAAGAAGAAGAAGAAGAAGAAGAGGAGGAGGAGGAGGAGGAGGAGGAGGAGGAGGAGGAGGAGGAGGAGGAGGAGGAAGAGGAAGAAGAAGAAGAAGAAGAAGAAGAAGAAGAAGAGGAGGAGGAGGAGGAGGAGGAGGAGGAGGAGGAAGAGGAGGAAGAAGAAGAAGAAGAAGAAGAAGAAGAAGAAGAAGAAGAAGAAGAAAGTAGAGGAGAAAAGAAGTGAAAAAGAAAATGTGGAAGAGAGAAGAAAGAGACATGTAGAGAAGGAAGAATGCGGGGAAAAAGAAGGGTGAAGGAGAAGGGAAATGAAGGGAGGGGAAGAGAAGGGAAGGAATAAAGAAGGAGAAATTCTCCAAAGGCTTATTATTGCCCTTACAGGAAAACCAAACTCTCTGCTATGACCTGCTGGTCTACCGCAATGTGCCCCCTTCACCACGCTGAGCTCCTCTGAGGCTTGCACCCTTCCCCGTGTCTTCAGCAACACACACCCCAAAGCCCTGCTCTGGCTCAGTTCCTCCTTCTGTCTGTAACTCTGGGGTTCAGTCTCTGGCTCACTCTCCGTGTCACCCTTCCACCCTCCCCAGTTCTCAGGGCGTGGGACTCTTACCTGTCCTGGCCCTCTGTCTGCCAGGGCGTGGTCGCTTTCTGTCACGGTTATTCTCAGCTGTCACTGGAATGTAGCACTTAGGCAAGGAGTAGGGTAGCTGCTCCACACCGTGTGTCATTTGGAAGGAATGGTGAGAGGGTTAGGTCTTCCATCAAAGACGGAGGATTCAGCAACCTCCCACTGCACAGCACAGACACCTGGAAATCCACTGCTCTTCCCTCGTCACCCTCCGAGACCAATGCTGTCCTCAGGAAGGTCTTTGTGACACGAGAAAGGAGTCTTTCTAGCCTTGGGCACATTTTACTTTTCAGTAATCATTTAGCAGCTAAGTGATGTTATTGAGATCTCTTTCGTATTTGTTAGTAGCTGTTTGCCACTTGTGATGTTCACATTCAAGTTTTAGAGCTGATCACGCAGGTGGCACACCTTAATTTTTACTTCCTTTCCTTCTGTCCCTCTCCTTGCTTAACTAGATTGCCTTCTATTTTGCAAAGGATCTATTTCACTACTTACTATTATCCATCTTTTATTTTGCTCTTTAAATTATTCATAATTTGGGTTTCTCATGTAAGAAGAACCACGAAATAGTTAACCTTGTGTGTATGATTTACTTCACTTAATATTAAGACCTCAAGGTGAATCTGTTTTCCTACAAGTGACTCAAGATTGTCCTTCTTTGTGGCAGAGTAGTACTTCATTGTGTATAAATATAATTTTTAATCCATTCATCTATTGATTGTCATAATGGCCTCTTCCAATATTTAGCTATCATAAGTTATGGTACTATGAACATGGGTATAAGGGCATCACTGTAACCTGATGTCCAAATTCTTTGGGAAGATACCTAGAACAATAGCTTGGTCTAATGGGTGTGTTTCTTAGCTTTTTAGTATTCCCATAATGATTTTCCTAGTAATTATGCTAGTTTATTTATCCACCAATAAAATACAAGGGTTACTTTCTTACTTTGCCAGCTTTTGTTATGGTCTGATTTCTCAATGATGCTCATTCTTTGTGGAGCAAAATGAAATCTTAGTGCTGTTTTAATTTTCATTTATTGCATAACCAAAGATACAGAGCACTTTGAAATGTATTTATTAGCCATGTGGATGTCTTCTTCTGAGAAGTGTTTATTCATTTCAGTTTACTGAGCCTTTTATTTGGGAAAGATCTATTTTTTCTAATTCTTTACAAATTCTAGATATTATTCCTCCATCTTAGGAGTAGCTGGAAGAACTTATTTTCTATTCTGTGGTTCTATTCACTTTATTCATTGTTTCCTTTGCCATACAGAAACTTTTTAATTTGATATGTTTTCATTTGTTGATTCTTGCATTATTTATTGTGTAACTAAGGCTTTGTTCAAAATATTCTTACCTATTTGTGTCTTCAAGAGTTTTATGTATTTTATCATTCAGAGTGTTATTTGTTTCTGTTTTAAGATTTAGGTCTTTGGTTCATGTCTGCATGGTAAAAGATATGGGCTTTGGTTAGCCAGTTTGCACCAGTTTGGAAAGAGGCTATCTTTTCCCAGGGTATGACTTTGGCCCCTTGGTTAGAGATCAGATGGCTGCATGTGCCATGGTTGATTGTGTGTACTCTGTTCTGTTTCACTGATCCCACGTCAGTTTTTGTGCCAGTCACATGCTGTTTTTATCACTGTAGCTCTGCAATATTATTTGAAATGCAAGATTGTGATATCTCTTGCTTTTCATTTGCTATTCTCCATCTCTCCTGGTTCATCCTACGTTTTGGGGGCCTGCTTTCTCTAGTTCACTGCTGGTGGTGTTTTGTTTGGGGTTTCCTTGAATCTTTACATCATTTTGGAAGTGTGGTTGTTTTGACTACACTGATTCTGTATCCCTAGAAACAAAGGATATATTTCTGTTTTCTGATGTCCTTTTAGATCCCTTTTTTCAATGCACTATCTTTTTGGCTGTAAGTGTTTCACTGCCTTGACTAAATTAATTCTGAGTATCTAAACTTTCTTGCTAATATTGTGATTGATATTATTGCCTTAATTTCTTTCTCCTTGGGTTCATTATTGCTGTACAGGGACACACACACATACACACACACACACACACACACACTGTGTGTGTGTGTGTGTGTGTGTGTATGTGTGTTTATTGATTTTACATACTGATCCATTACTGAATTTCTTCATTAGTTTTAAGAGTCCTTTAGTTGAACTTTTAAGTATTCTTTTAAGATCATGTCATCTGACAATAAAAAATAGTTTGCTAAGAGAAAGAAATAAAAGGCATACACACAGGAAGGGAAGATGCTGTAACTCTTACCATGACAACAAGCAGCAATTGATTCTTTACTGTGTGTTAAACCCAGGACTAAATACTTTCTACTCACAGTGTGTTAATTCTTCAAACATCAGTGTGATTAGGGTACACACTGGTATTCTTTGAAACATTAGAGCCACTGGGGCTGCTGAGAGTGAGGGACAGCACTGAGGTCTCCCCATGGGAGCCTTGGGACCCAGAGCCAGGAACTCATCTCTGGCAGATGGCTCAGAGAGAGAACATTTCATCGCTCTGTCATCTTGATGTATTTATTTATTGTGGTTCCTGTAACATAAGTCCAGCAGACTTAAACACTTCCAGCTTGGTAACTGTGAAGTAGTTTTCAGTAGGTTAAAGTCAAACTGCAGACTTTATTAAACTAGCTGGCCTTGGAGTCCCGAAAGGGGCACTTACGTCCTTGCCTCTCCACCTGCTGGTGGCTATGTGACTCTTGGGACTGTGACTGTGAACTGCAAGAGCCCGTGCTCCATTCCAGTGATCCCCCCACCTTCTACTCCCTATCTGAACTTCTTCCTCCTTCCTACAAAGAACTTCATGGTTGGGCATGGGCCCCAGCTGATCTTTGAGGGTGACTCCCCAATTCTAGACCTTAATCTAATCAGCTTTGCAGAGTGCCCTTGGAAAGTACCTTTCCAAGAGCCCCTGTAGTTGGTGGTGGGTGTACCTGGGGTCATTTGTCAGCTGTGTGCCCTCCGCACGCTGTGTTAGTAGGAAGGAGACACCAGGTGAGCGCCTGCATTTCCTAAGGGGCAGACCACACACACCAACTCTGCCATCATGACTAAAATGCTTCAACAACTTCAGAGCATGGAGAACACCACTGTTGCTATCACTCAAAAATAACGAATACTGACAACATTCACAGTGCACTGCGTATGGATACTAAACGTGCCTGAAAAGTATTAAAAACAGAGACTTAAGTCTAAGTCCTAAGCATTTCCTTTCTGCCCTTTACCTGCTTCAGTCTGGGTTCTTATTTAAGAATCCCTCTACAAGCCCAGGGGTGATTTTTATTTAAAAAGGAAGAATGTGTTGGGCAAGAGCCAAACACCTGCTGCTTCCTATGCCTATGACCTAAACGAACTAACGTGAACCAGAATTGATGCCAGACGTTAATAACACAGCATCTGGATGCCTGTTTCAGAAAATGGACCAAGATCTTGGCAAGCAATAGACTCCTGTGCAAAGTGCCTGACAGCTCCGATGAATTAATTTCTAATTCACTTAGGGAGGAACCGTATGGAGGGTGAGTTGAATACATCAGGAGGGCAGTAGGTGGTCCCTCTGACCTCTGTGTTAAAGGACGGGCTCATGGTCCAGCATCACCTGCATGCTGCCCTTCTCAGCATTGTCAGGCAACACGGAGCCCCCATCAAAAGTTTCAGCTCACTGCATCCCTAGAAAAAGAATAACTGTCTAAGTCCAAAGTGACACCACAAGAAGACGTGGTAATTTTGCTATAAAGCAGCGTTCCCAATTGGTTTTTATCGGTACCGGGGATGGAACTCACGACTCACGACTGCCTGCTTACAAGGCAGGCGCTTATGCCGCTGAGCTAAATCCCCAGTCCCTCCCCAACTGGTTTTAATGGACTGTGAGATCATTTCGTAAAAGGGAAATAGAATGTTCTGTTGAAACCATCGCTAAGCCATGCTTTGTTCTTTCAGGAAATTAACACAGCAGAAGAGCAAAGCTGCTGAGAAATCCTGCAAGAAAAAAATACCTTTCATGTCAACAAACCCAGAATTTTTGACCTCTGCCTTCCCCATCTGCACATGCTTATCTGCACCCTGGTGGCCCATGCTGTGTGAACCTCTGCTCTGAAAGAGAAGAAGAATTACAACAACAGTGGTACAGATGGAATGATATTTTCTGCAATGAATGGGTCTTCAACACACTGATTATAAGTTTAGGAATTAAAACTCTAATCTCATAAAATATGCCTTAAAGGAGCTCGCATAAACAGGACACCTTGCACATACGTCTACTGTCTTACAGAGTGAATGTGCTGAAAATAAGCCAGGGTGGCTTTATGTAACCTGGTTTTTCTAAATTTGTTTGAGCATTAAAATGCACCCTCCCAGGAGTAGTGATAAATATCCAGAGGAACTAGTATAGGAACTATGGAAGGGGATGGTGAAATAGAGAGAATACAGACTCGCAACTCTGACCACTTAGATTTAAGTTTTTTGGGTCGGCTGCTCCTTGGATAAATCACTTGACTTTTCTGAGCTTTTCGTGTATGTTGGGGCCTCTGAGAAATCCGACAGTGAGTAGTTCCCTGTTCCCTGCCAGACTTGGGAGAATTTTAAAAGAATTAACTTGAATATGGAAACCAAAGCATGACCTTAAAAACTAGTAAGAGGCCAGATATTAGGCCATGACGGGAAGTCTGTTTACTGTGGTGAACTTGATAATGCCAAAGTTATCCCCACTAAAAAGCAGGTAGGAAACACTGGGTCTGTTGCGCCCATATATCTGTCAATTAATTGTATTGCTCTGGGGGACTGAGAGATGGAAGAAGAGGAATAAATTAGAAGCGCTATGCTGTGAAATTGCCTTACCAAAAATACACTCCAGTTTCTGATAAATGAAGATATTACCCACCCAGAAAGGCCCCTGCAAATGTTTCCATCAGCTCTGTTCATGCTAGCCTCAAACGAGTAGCACTGATGACTTCAGTAAATGAATGAAGAAACAAGTCAATGCATAAACAAACTTGTTCTTCCACACATACTGTGCAGCCATGAAGACTTAACTATTAAATCATAAGGAGGCATGAAAAGTACTTCAGTGCCCACTGTGCCACAGGAGATGCCAGGCCGAAAAGTGTTATGTGTTGCGGGACCCTCACGATGTGGCCTTGGAGGAGGAAAATTGGTCAAGAAAGCAAAAAGGTCAGTGATTGTCATGAACGAGATGGAAAAGGAGATGAGAAAACAGGTGCAGCTTGTGACAGTAGACAGTGCGATTCCACAGGATGCTCTGTCTCCTATCATTGCACAGTGTTGTGTACAGGACAGAGGACAGTCACGGAAACACTCAGAGCTGTACAGCACAAGACCAAACCTCCAGTCATAAGTGACAGCTACTGAGATCTATGGGTATCTGTTCATTGATTGTAACAGCTGTGCACGTTAACATAGCAGTGGGTCTGCGGTCACATGCAGCCCTCTGCACTGTCACCCAGGTTTTCTGTAAAGTGAAAACTATAATGTAGAATCCATTAATTATAAAAATGAAAATAAATTCTTGTTAAACATAAAGATATTGATATCTCATTTATATAGCGTTTAAAGAATGAAGTGTGTATTGTCTACCTTATGTAAAATAATCCTTGTAGGAACTCCGTGGTTCCTATTCATCTCATCAAGCATTTTTCTAGTCTCTGGAATGCTATGGCAATCTGTATTTTTAATCTCTGCCTCATCTCTTTCCTCCCAGAGGCACAGTCTCACATGATAGGGTGTAACACAAGCAAACTCAAATGTCCCCTCTCAGCTGTTTGTGACCTTCTGGAAGAGAAAAGCAATTTCTAGGCATACTTGTAAGAGGAGTGCCCAAGTCAATGCAGAAAGGAGGCTGGTGACAGAGGAGGACTGGGGACAGAGGAGAAACGGAAAAGCTCTTATCTACCAGGTTCACCCACATCTGTGTGGGGGAGCGGAATTACACCTTGGTCGGCAGACCTCAGAAGGTGCTGGAAAACAACCAGGGGGCTGGTTTGTATACTGATGCTGTAGTCTGTGTCTTAAAGATCAAATCAACCTGTTTTCTGTTTCTGTTTGATTTTATTTTTTGCAAATGTGCTTAACATATTCTAGTAATTGCTCTTCCATCACCCCCTGTTCTGCCTCCCCTCCCACTGTCACATCTTTTGGGGGAATTGAAGGTATGTGACATCTCCATGCCTTGTGAATCACTCATGTAGAGTTCTGACTTTTATCAAAAACAACGCACACACTAAGGACCCACGAGGCAGAGACAAAGGTAATCCACCAATCTTCTTAAGAAAAGTCATTGAAAGCCGATTGGCTTAGTTCTCCATTGTTATATAACAGTCATCATGGCTGATCAGCTTAGGACAGCACCTGTTTATCATCAGTGCCACTGGCTAGGTTGGAGGAGGGCGAACTTCACTTGTCTCTTTGTGGGAGTCTCAAAACATCAAAACCAAGGTGTCTACCCAGCACCTTCCCTTTCTGGAGGACCCAGGAGACAATCCGTCCCCAGGTCCCACATCTTGTGCCAGCATTAGGTGTACACAGCTGTCCCACACAGCTGGTGGTCTTCCTTAGCTGTCATCCTATGTTACTCTCAGCCTCCAGAAGCTGCCTGCCCTTCTCCCTCTCAGCCCCTCCATCTTCAGAGCCAGAAGTTTCTCTCATGCTTTGGGAATTCTGTTCTTTGTCTTCATTGTATCTCTCTCTTCCTCTCTTGTCTTGCTCATTGACTGTTAAGGGACCATTTGGTTACTCTGAGACCAACTGCACAATGATCTCTAACATCCCTACCTAAATGGGCCTATCAATAACTTAAAGGCTCTTTCAGCATGCAGCAGATGTGTTCATATGCACAACATCTGGAGATGAAACATTCCGGGGGGCCTAAATCTTACCCATCCCACCCATCAAGTCTTATGTTGAACACATAGATCTGACCTGGACCAGAAGTACACATCACCTGGATCCTGTCAAATTTGCATTGTTTTGTTTTCCCCCCAGTTAACATGCATTATCACTGTTGAGAGGTGATCTATGGACTGAAGAAAGGAAGATTTGTTATGAAGTGGTATTTGCTTCAGGGGTGCCCTCTCCCCTCTCTTTCCCAAAATACATTTTAAAAGGCCTCATTACAAAGCAGTGATTGTCTGGGGAGACCTGAGTCTCCTGGGAGAGTGCCTTTCATATTGCTATGGAGTTTCACCAGCTGCCCTAACAGGTGCTGTTTCTCTGAGCACTGGCCCTGCAGACTGGCTTCTTGATAAAGGGAGTTGATTCTTCAGCCCTAAGCCTCACCTGCTGAATCAGTTTGTAGGTAAGCAAGCACCTCAAAGTTTTCTGACTTCCTAGGAATAAACACTACCCACTCTAAATAGGACTATCTAGAGAATGGGAGCTTATGCAGATCAGCATCAATATCAACACAGCCTTCCTCAGAGGAGGAAACAAGAACTAATCTCTGAATACGGGGCAGTTTGGGACATGAACAGGGAGAAATGTCTTGCATGATTGTTGTGTGATCTTAGGCCGATACCCTCAGTTTCGTTACCTGGATTTCCAATTTTGGTACAAAGCTGACATTCTAAGGCCCTTTCCCTGCTTTATCCATTTGGTTTCTGTGTGACCTCTACAATAAGCCTCTTATTATTTGCTATATCTTTCCTTTCGGAGCATGGAGGGAGCAGGTTTTCAGGAGTATGGACCCAGGACAGAGCTCTTGCTGGGACCTAAGGGAACTACAGGGTCAAGGCAGCCCTCAGCCTCTCAGTGGGAAAGGAGGCGTCATGGAAGCACTGAACTCGAGGACCATGGATGTAAATAAACACACCAAGTCCTCCTGTCATCAGGGGCTGACATCGAGACAGTTGTGCAAACAGCTATCTAAGTTCACCTCGAACTGGTACTGTCGCCATGGTGAGCATCGCATGGAGGTCAGGGACGTAGAGTGGATGCAAAGTCTCAGGTCAGCGTCACAGGAAGCTTCTGAACATTGCTGAGAATCACCCGGCTTACCTTGGCTTCTCTGGAGATGCCCACAGTCACAGAGATAGCACATAGAGTCAAGCCCCCTGTTTGGCTTTCTGACCCCTGACCTTCAGCCAGCAGCGGCGTAGCAGCCAGTAGCACGTCCTATGATGACCAGTTCTGTACACGCAGCAAGAGGCTCAAGGCCTTAGCAAGACCCTGGGAATATTTCTATTTCCTGCAACACTGGATAACTAAAGCAGCGGCCAGTGGCACACTCTGAGCTGAGTGTTTGCAAACCGAGACCTCACGATTCCATGATACCTGCCCAGAAAATCTACCTGCTTTTAGTTTTCCCCTGATGAGAAAACAATTATCATGTCATTCTCCAAAGTTCCAGATGGAGGCAGAAGATACTCAGAGATGGGAGCCCCATGACACCTAGGGTCCTGTTATGTAAAGTTGCCTTTTACCAGGTATCTTGCTTGTGATTTTCTGAACCTACCTGAGTGTTTTAGTTTTCATCCAGAATTGTCACCTAATTAAATAACAAAAAGATGTGTGGGTTTCGATTTTCCCATACAGTGCATTGACGATCCTATATATCAAAGACTGCTCCCTATCAATTCTCCAGGGGCAGAACAGCAGTACCGACTATTGATTGGGTGCTTCTGGGTGTGGCAGAGTTACCAAGCACTCCAGAAGGCAGCTGTGGCAGGCAGGACTCCAAGGTGGGCTGTATGTTTGTCCTTTCTTGGAGCACAGGTCCTGCATGGTCCATGGACCCGGGACCTGGGGGGTGAGCTCTTGTGATGATGCTGTGTTATAGGACACTGTCGACCCTTCCAGGGCTGTCTGGCCAAATCTCACTGCCCCAGGAGAAGCAGACATTTTTCTCCAGCTGCTCCCTCCTGAGGGAGGGGAAAGATTTGAACTATGAGGAATACTTGATGTACTATTGCTAATTGAAAGGTGAGACAGACACAGTAAGGAATGTGGGTGACCCAGGAGGGGGAGAATGGGGTTAGCAGGGCAGCAGGACCCTAGTACTCCAACCTCAGACACTGATAAAACAGGAGATAGAAGGACATGGTGGCACATGCCTGTAGTTCCAATACTTGGGAGGCTGAGTAAGGAAGATTGGAGGCCAGCCTGAGCTACAAAGTGAGCTCAAAACCATCCCGAACTACATAGTGAGACCCTGTCTCAAAAACAAAAATAACAACCAAAATGGCAATAAAAAAAAAGAAACAGGAGGTAGACTTTCTCTAAGCTTCTAGCCAAGAGTGCGATAGGTCTGTGACACTCAGGCCATCAAACCAAGTCAGCCAGGCGAACCTCTGAACTATGAAAGCTGTGAGGTGGGAACTGGGGCTGGTCTGTAGATACTAACTTTTTGGCAATTTGCTATGCAACAACACACAATAATGTAAATAAATTCACCTAATCTTCATGGAACTGACTATTATCCTTATTTTTAAAAGAGGTACCTGAGATACAGGACAGTAGAGACATTTGTCCAAGATGCCCTGGGAGTAAGAGGGGAAATGTACTACCCAAGGAAGCAACAGGACCTCAGCACCCCCACATGCGGAGCCTGCTTGCTTCTAAAGGGAAACGCGGGGCTCTGGGTTGTGCCTCGGTCTAGGACACAAGGCCTTGGAACCCGCAGGCCCTTGATCAGAGGACACAGCCTGGGGAACATTCCTGAAGTACAAATAAGACACCTGAAGGTCTTCAGGTCACAGACTGCAGAAAGGCTTCTAACGTATTTTTAAAACTCATTTTTAAAATAAAGACCACAGGGGTGTCCTAAGAAGGAGCTGTCCTCTCTAGTGGACACAGATCAGCATCGGGGTGCCCAACATTTCGGACTGGGCTTCCAGAGTGTCCCATAGATGAGTGATACTAAAAAATCGATGTTGTCTTAGTTGCATGCTGTTTCATAAATGCAATCTTTAACACATTTCGGTGATGGTTTTGAAGATTATTTAATGAAATAGACATAACAAAATATTAGATAAAGCACTATTACAAATACATTGCTAGTAAATATATGATACAAGTGAAATATGATTCTGTTTTAATATATATATATATACTTCTGAAAGTATGTATATATATTACACTTTCAGAAGTATGTATATATACCAATTTGTTTTTTAAGATTATGCATGACATGTTATAATTTCTAATGTATTTTCACTTAAACATCTAAACCTACTATGATTATTTATTCAACAAACTCTCATTGAAATAATACTATTCTTTGCTTGCATCAGTATGATTACAGAAAGGTCCTAGGTCCTTCAGAAGTTTGCTTCTTATGCCCCGGCACCCTCTGCCCAAATACCCTGCCTCAGACCCACCGAAATCTTCTGTTCTTTTTACCTCATCAGATCCTGAGCAGGAAATGCTTCTTTTTACATCCGTTGGTACAGAGTTTGCAAATGAAAAAAGTGCTAGTGAAAGACAAAGAATTCCTGGTCCTTCTTTTGGTGATCATTTTTATTGGCTCACTTTCAATGCGGGTTTCCTGTGCTTAACTCAGCCCCACTGGAACTCTAGCCTTCTCCTCTCTTAGGCAATACTCCCCGAGACCTAACAAGCATGCGCTGGCTCCTGGAGGTATCCTGCGATGTCCTCCTAGAGGCCTACTACTGTGCCAACTATCTAGGGGCTCACTCCCAAGCAGATGTTTGCAACTTCAGGAGTTTTAATTAAAATGTTCTACTTATTATTATTATTTTTTAATTAATGTAGTTCCTGGTCCTCACGTGAGATGCAAGAGGAGTTTCAAAGAGAGGTCAAGGGACAGGTCCAGTGGCCAAAATCCCAGCAAGTGAAGGACACCCTTCGCAAGGAATTTATTAGAACACCAGGCTACCCCATGTGAGTATGCCTTCCCTCTGTGTCATCACTGTCTCAGGGCAAGGCTCTAGCACATGCTTGTCTTTTTTTCTAAAACATTCTTTCTTCCACTTTATCAGGCTGATTTCTCATCTTTAAGGGCTCACCACTCCTCTAGGAAACTTTTCTTTGACTTCTGCTACTAGATTTGGGATCTCTGATTCCTCAGACCTTGTAAATTCTTCCCACTGAACCTACCTTGCATGTTATGCAGACAGGTTTTCATTTAACAATAACTCATGTAATGAATTTATAAAGGAATGCAAAAGATATGTCTGCTTCTTTTATGTTGTAAGCTTTGCTGAATTTCGTTTGCTGTGTAAAAGCTATATGGTGACCGGCAGGTGAGCTAGATTCCTAGAACTGCTATGGCTGAGTACCACGAACCATCATGTATAAATGCTTTCTTTATCCATTCCTTTGTTGAAAAATGCACAGACTGCTTCCACGGTTTGGTTGTTACAAATTGTGCTGCCCTAAGCACGCATATGCACGGGTCACTTTAATGTGTCGTCTTTAACTCTTTGAGGAAGATTTCTTCAAGAGGAACAGCAAGCTTCACGGTGTCTTTCAGAGTTCTGAAGTCGAGAAGCCTGGCATCACGCTGCTGGCTGAGCTGTGCGTCTCCCAGGGCCTCCGGGAAGGAGCTCCTGCTTCCACACCCAGAATCCCAGTGGTCCTCTGACTGCAGGTACAGCCCTGGGTCTCTGCACGCCATGACGCCCTCCAAGTGTGCTTCTGTTGGTGTCTGTTTCCCCTCCTAGTAGATGCTGTCTTTGTGAAGTGTGGCCTACCCTGCTCACCTCAGCTTAACTAGGTCAGGTCTGCGAGGACTTTGTTTGCAAAGAAAGTCACATTCTCAGGTGCTATGAGGGCTTCAACATACTCCAAGTCTGTAGGAGTAGAGCTGTGAAATTTCTATTTGCTTGATGCATCTCCAGTGTCTGTTCAGAATGTTATAACAGAGCACACAATAAGTGAGAAGAAAAAGAGAAGGGAAGGGAAGGGAAGGGAAGGGAAGGGAAGGGAAGGGAAGGGAAGGGAAGGGAAGGGAAGCGAACAGACCTCAGTATTTGTAGGAGGACCACAAGTCCTGGAAGAAATACACAAAAAGTTTGCTGTAAATTCTCACTCTTAAGAGCAAATGAAAAGAAGGATAAATTGTTTTTCTTATGATTAAAAGCCGTGGCCATGCAGAATGAATTCGGGATTCACTTTAAGCTGATACAGTACTCTGCATGATCACGAGATATATAATGAGAGAAGGTCAGAAACAACCTCACATTGCTTCCAGAGCAAGAATGCCAATCAGGCCTCTGTCCTTATCTTTCCTCTACCATCTCTTCTCTTCTACTTTTCCTTCTTTTTCATGATTTCCATACTACTCCAACTAAATCTGGGTGTTTCCCTTTCCTGCCTGCGTCTTTTAGGGGAGTCATTTATCTCTGCCTTTCTCTTATGTGTCTTAAACCATGATTGTCAACCGGGATAAGCATTAAAATCACCTGGCAGGTTGTTTCTAATTATTTGTTTTCTTTTTTAAAATTTATTATTATTTTGATTGCACCACTTTGGTACATATATGTGTAGTATACATACACATAGAGTAAAATGACAAAATCAGAACAGTTATCATTTTTGTCTCCTTTAAACAAAAAACACTGTACATATTTATTGGGCACAGTGGGATATTTCAGTACATGTATGTAATGCTTATTAATTAAATAAGAGTAATTGTCATATCCATCTCATCATTAATTGGCGTTTGGAGATTTAAAGAGAGTTATAAACTATCGTCAACCGACTGTTTATTATTAGTGTAGTTTCTAACCCATTATCCCATTAGTGTAGTTTCTAACCCACTATCCCATTAGTGTAGTTTCTAACCCATTATCCCATCCTTCTGTTCTCCTTCTTACTCCATCAATTGTAACCTCTCCTTATCACTGTTAAGTATTCAGTTTGATTTTCTAGCAACCCTACATGAGAAAGAATGTGTGGTTGTGTGTCTGTGTCTGACTTACTGAGTTTAACACACGATGTCCTCCAGTTTCATCTATTTCACTACAAGTGATTGTATTTCAATCTCTGCAGGGATAAATAACATATAGATATAGATATATAACCTTCAAATATACATAACATATAGATATATAACCTTCATACATACATACGCATTCATCTGTTGATGGATAATCTAATTCTATATCATGCCTATCATGAATAGTGCCACAATAAACATGGGTATGCAAGTGTCACTTTAGTGTGCCCATATACTCAAAAGTGGGGTCATTGGTAGTGATATTTCTCTTATAATGTTTTAATCAATTAAAATTATTGTATCTTTTTGAGGCAGGGTTTTGCTGTGTAGTTCCATCTGGCCTTGAATTCACTTTGTAGCCCATGGTGGTCTTGAATTCATGATGATTCTCCTACCTCATTACTTAATTAATATGATCATATTTATCATAGGGAATTTTTCTTTGTAGGTGATCTATATTGATTCTTCTCTTTTCCCGTTCTCCTCCCCGCTCTTAAACCTTTCTTCCTCTCCTTTCTTATAAAAGCTTTGTTTTCATTTCTCCTTCTTTTCTTTTTATTTGTTTATTACACCATCTTGCTAAGTGACTGATATGCCCAGTCCAACTTGAATTAGTAGTACCCCAGCTTCAGTCTCCTAGAATCTTAAGTCCTTTATGTGTGAAATTGTGACAGTTAAATACTTTATTTAATACACATTACAATGAACATTTATCGTCCTTCAGCACTAAGATTGGATGAAGTGTCCCTCTTACACAGTGGACTGATCTTGTGTTATGAATTCAATCACATCCCATTCTCTCTCTCTCTGTCTCTCTCTCTGTCTCTCTCTCTGTCTCCCCCTCTCTCTCTGGCTAACCTTTGTCTCACCTAACAGTCTGAGTCCCTTCGAGAACAGTGTTTTCTCTCATTTCTGTGCTCCAGCTCTCTACCCCGGGCTCAGCACACAGTATGCCCTCATTCCTTTTCTAGTTGAGTTTTCAGAAAAGAACAAATACCTAGAACTCTCAGTATCTGAGACTGACCTGAGTGCTGGACCAAACTCAGAGAAAATGAAGCCAAATTTCTGTCTCTGTCTCCTGTGCCAGCTTGAAAAATTTATTTTCCTTTGATCTCAGCTTCTGATGGAAAGACTGTAATATAACACAAAGTTCTTTTCTTGCTTAGGGGAAAAAATCTCGTATTAATGCACAGGAGGGATCTGAGATTCTATTTTTATGCCTTCTCTAAATTATCAATTTACTGCTAGGTTTTGTTTTGAATTTCAGGGCTCTGACAGAGAAGGCTCTGTCTTTCAGAACTGACTGTTCTCCAGGATCATTTGAAAAGTAGCTTTATTAAAATAAATGCATTTAGAAATTAAGTGATTTTAGTACTTCCAGAGATATTTCCTAGAAAGGAGTGTAAGACACAACTTAACTGCTAAAGGATGCTTTTATTACTTTAATTAGTTTTTTCCCCATGTAATGGCAACTCTCTTCCCAGAAAAGTGGAGCTTACTTACATAATTCCCCATATTTCCCAGGCACCCAGGAGCTGGCCCTGTAGTTCCCTAACCTGGTTGCTCCAGACTTGGTACTGCAGAGTTGTTTGCTTGACTTTGAACTTTCCATGAACTTGCATGTAGATAAAAGAAAATTTTGTAGCATTTTCATTGAATTTACAATGTGGAAATCAAAGCCAAAGAGCTGGGATGGCAGCAGGGTGGTGCAAAAGGAAGATGCAGGGATCAGGGTTATCATAGACCTGAGTCCCTGTGCCACATTAGCTGTTCGAGTTTTGAAAAGTTGTTTCCCCTTTGTCTTCTTCATCTGCAGAGTGAAATTACAGAGCAGGGAGCAGGCTCATAATTCTGAAGGTTAACGAGAATTAGCTATAAAGCATTTGGCACATTGCAGTCCGTGATCAATAAAAGAGGACTCACCTCACTTCCTTTGATTGAATTTTTCCCACAAAATTAAAATAACTACCATAATAAAGCCATTAGCCTTATTAATAACCCCCACCGTCAACCACATCTGTATTCTGCCTTTCAGTGGAGGGAAAAAAATAAAAATTCATGCAGGTGTTATAAAGATAAGGAGAAAAGCCCAATTTTAGCTCAAAAATACATTCTGGAAAATGTCATTTGAAGTAATGCTTTGAGTTTATTTTCTTTCTTGTTTGTCTGGATCTTTCTGCTTCTTGTTATTAACTCTTAGTTCTTCTCCTACACAGTATCATAAAATTTCCGGGATTTACTTGACATTGATACAAACCATGAATGACGCAGAGACAAAGTCCAGTCATTCAAGAAAGGAAACCTGCTTTCCATCTCGGGGCATCTGTAAAGCCTGCCGGAAGCAAGATGCTCAGTAGTCAAGGCTTGAAGGATGAATAGGATTTGGAAATGAAGAAACTAGACTGGAAAGCAGCCTTTGTAGAAATATCAAACTGAACAAAATTGTCAGCTGGTCAACTAATGGATGCCTGTGGTTAAACTAGAAACTGGTTTTGTTGGGAAAAGGTCATCAGAAGAGGGAATTGAGAGAGAAGTGTTAGTTTCATATATACGTTACAACTTTAGTTCTCTGATCATGCAATTTAAATCCTTGTAAGCATTGACTCAAATAATTTGAAGTGTGGAATGTGCCTTCTTATATTGGAAAAAAAAAATTTGGCTAAATTCTGATGAAAGAAAAACTTGGATTACACATACATATTGAACTGCATCAGTAGACAATCTAAACAATTTGACTGAAAATACTCTCATTCAGGCCAATACCTGGATATTTCCAAAATTATACTGTTGAACTGAAAAGAAACCATCATCACATGCACTACATAGTTAGTTATTTGAAAACACATACTCACTCATAGATTTTTGTCTTTATGGTTCCTGGTAAAAGTTTTGGTCAAATTCCAAGGCCCACTTAAGATAATTTCTTCCTTTAAACCTTTATAAGCTGGTAATGTTGCCTCTTAGTGTTCTTCTTTGGTCTTTTCTCTTTATTTATAGTCATTCTTTTTGTGATTTTGTTAGACTTAGGGCTTTAAATATTGCAGTTTGGACAATGGTTTCTCAACAGAAGTCTCCATTGTAGAGCTTCTATTAATGTACTCCTCCTGTTCCTTCAGTAACTCTGCTTGAATGGCTAGTAGACATCATGACCCAGCACGTCCAAGACTAAATTTCCTTCCTCAAATTCCTCAAGAAACACCAGGTAATGCTGGGTGCAACATTCCAGTCTCCCTGTCTGAAATGCCTGGAGTCGAATCCCTCTCTCAGTTCTCTCTTCCAGGGACCCCTTGTTCCAGCAGAACTGGTTTCTAGTTTATCCACATGCACACGTTTGTTTCCTTGTCAATATTTTTGTTTCAATTGATATTTCCACAGAGGGTTCATTCCATTCTAGTGTCTTTATTTCCAAAGGAAGTTACCTCACTATTCCACGGGTGGGATATTCTGTTATCTCTGCCTTCAAATCCCAATATTTCCAAATCTTAATCACCTTCCTCATCTAACTCACTATCATGCATTGTACCAGAGATGGATTTCTAGATAATGCCTTGGCCCCTGCCCCCACACCTCTCCCCGCACCTTGGTCTTGTCTCAGCACAGCACTGGAATTGTCCTGTTAGTGTGAAAGTGGGACCCCACCACTTTGCAGCTCAAATCTGTGCTAGACCATGGCTCTCAACCTAAGGGTCTATTTCCCCTACGTAGTCCACCAGAACTTGTGCCCTGCTATATTCCTTGTTTATCTCTGCCTCAGCTCTGACCAACATCTTACTTAAACACTGCTAGCTCTTTGCCATTCCTCCAACAGGGAAAGGCCACTCTTATCCCAGGACCATGTGCTGGCTGTTTCCTCTGCTTGAGACATCATCCTCCAGATGCCTTCATTCTTTATTCCTTTACCTACTTCAGGTCTTCCGCAAGCGCTGACTTCCCAAGAAGAACTATTGCTATTTCCCACCTTGAATTTGCCAATGCACCTCCAGCTTCCCCTGGACCATCTTGTCTGTCCCTGTCACGTTTTCACATTTGCAATGTTGACTCTTCTATCTTCCCTTGCTGAGCATAAGATGTTCGAAGGGCTTGCCTAGCTGCTGTCTTGATCATGTGCATTTCTGTGAGCCTAGAAGGCTGTGAGCCAAGAGGCTCAAGTAATCATTACAATGTGGAGCTGCCTCCCAGATCTTGCTCTGGGATTGCATTCCTAATTTCTTGTTTTACTGAATCTTTGATACCTGCAGCTTCTAGAGGAATTCTTTGCAGTCTTTATGTGTGTGTGCTCAGGAAGAATATCAGCAGTGAGATTTTATTCCACATTTCAGTATCTTTTATATTTGTAGACTCTGCACATCATCAAAGTAAAAAACAAAGTACTATTTGCTTATTTGAGACCCATGCAATAGATCACTGTCTTTTAAAACCTAAAAGTAGATCTATTGTGTTGGCAGCAGAACTGGGGCCCTGAGCTCCCCTAACTAGTGGTGAATCATGTCCCCCATCCCTCTGTGCTGACAATGTGCTGGAAGTGTAAAAAAAGTCTGGAGGCCCTTCCCCTCTCCAAGGCCAGGGGCTCTGCTGGGCTTGGCCAAGCTCTTCTCACCAGGCTCTGGTATTTCTGCTTCCACAGCCAGGTTGAGTAAGACTTTGCTGGAAGAAAGGATTCTAGAGCTATACATCTTTTTGAAAACAGCTAAATTAGGTCATTTTCCCAACTCTTGACCTATTTTGATCTATATAGAAACCATTTTTGCTTTCAGGTCTTGCCAATTCTGGAGCTAAATGGAGTCACAGCGAATATCAAAACATAAGATTTTTTTAAAAAAAATTTCTTTCCAAACTGACAGTTTCTATTTTTACATAAATTGGGGCAAATGCTTTTTTTCCTCTACCTTTTATTGGCAGTTTTACTTAATTAATATGTTTACTTTGCCATTCTGTCTTCTTTATTCACTGAATGGCTGAGCGATAATTCTTACAATAGTGTCCAAGAAAATTCATGTTTGCTATTAAATAATACAGATAGAGAAAGAAGAAAGGAGAATCAAAATGACAGAACATATCATGTCACAACACGTCATGCTGTCAGAATCTGTAATTTGATGTCTTAAAATATTCCTCGCCCACAGATGTGCTACACCTAGCAATTCTGAATCACCCAGGAATATTTAGCTTCTACTCATTTTTCCTTACCTTGTTGGATGCTTTTCTCATTCCCTTCTTAATTTTTCTTTCTTCAATCTATTATTGTAGGTAATATATGTGTATTAATATGTATCTTGTTTGACCTCTCTTTGTCTAGGAAATAGATAAACTGCTGCCTGCACGCCCTTGCTAACCCACTTTGCTCCACTTAGAAGTATACTTGAGAGAACACATTGGAATCTTTTTATAGTTTAATGTTTTCAGCAGTCTCCATGCAGGGCACAAATGTAGAGTACAATTTTCAAACACTAATAAGAATACAGACTTTACTAGGCAAACACTGTAAACATGTACAATCTTTCAGCAGTTTATGCCGAGAAATCTTGATCCAGGCTACACATTTGAGAGCTTTAAAAAGCATACTACTGCTTAGGCCCTAGCAATGACCAAATTTATCAGAATTACAAGGTTAAGTGCGCACAGTGGCAGTTACAGAAGTGCCCCAGAACAGTCTGAGGTTTTCTGGGAGGACAGAGTTACCAAACAATAAGCTCGCACTTATTCTAAGTTTGACATCAATGTGAAGAAAAATATGAAAATGCATTAAGGACTGAATTTGCTCCTGCTTTTCTACTTTATCACGCCCCAGAGTGACTGAGAATGGAGACAGAGGTGGACTTGCCATGCCTGGCGGGCCTCTGCTGCTCAGGCGTGCAGCACTGGGGTTTGCTGGGGTCTGAACAATGCTCAAGTAGGGTGAGCAAGCGGGCACCAAGAAAGCACCCCTGAGAGTTCCGAGTGCACTGTCTGGAGGGACCTGATTATCAGTTCCCAGTGATTCTTGTGGTGCCTTTTAAAGTTTGGTATTACAATTGATTTTTAAAACTATTCTTATGCATACAATTTGCATATGTTTTCTCAAAAACTGACAATGATATTTGCTTGAGGCCTAACAAAAGCTAAATCTGCCTAAAGCTCAGTTCCAAAAAGCAGAAGTATTCAGCTCCCAGCTGGAAACTTAAATGTTAGAAATTCAGAGTAAAATAAAAAGAAGTTCATTGATCCTTTTCTGCACAAAATTATATAATTATGTATTTCAGGACACAGAAACATTTAGCTCAAAAATATGGTTTGAGATTTTTACTTTAGGTTTGAGTTTCTTTCAGTTCTTCTGAGTAAATTATACTCAGATTATACTCAATTATACTGATTCTGAATTAAAGTTAATCTAAATTAACTCAATTATACTAATTCTGAATTAGAAATAGTTCATGTCCCAAGGACTAATATCTAGAATATATAAGAAATTTGGAGAAATTAAATCTTCCTCAAATTCAAGATCCAATCAAAAATGGACAAATGAAATGCCTTAAATTAAACATATAGAGAAAACAGAAAGGGGAAACAAAACGACAGAACATATCAAAAGAAGAAATACAAAAGGAAATAAGTATGAGAAAAAATGTTCAGCATCTCAAGCCATGAGAAAAATGCAAATTAAAAAGCTCTGAGACTCCTTCCCACTCCAGAAGGTGAGGCCCTCATCAAGGACTCAAGTCCAACAAAGGCAGGCGATGATTTTGGGGAAAATGAACATCGCTCCTGTATTGTTAGCTGAAATGTCAACCAGTGTAACCACTGTGGAAATCAATATGGAGATTTCTCCAAAAACTAAAATAGCAATTTCATTTGGCCCAGCTCTACGTCTTTTGAGTCTCTTCCAAAAGAATTAAAGTCATCATGTTACAAGGATCCAGGCATATCCATGCATAATAACTCAATCTTGTAAGCAGCCAGTATGTCCCCAGTGAATAGTGGGTTAAAGCAATGTGATAGATATCCACAATTCAGTACTTCACAATCTATGATAAACCTGAGTGATTTGCAGGAAAGTGGGTGCACCTCAGGAACAACACAGTAAGTGAACTCAGTCATACAGAGAGTGTTAACCATTGTACGGGTTGCCTTATATGAGAAATGCAAAACAGAAAACAAAATTAAAAAGCAAACTGAAAGATCGATTGTAGAAAAAAGGAGCATTCTTTATAGTGAAAAGAGCTTTGGACATGGAGACAGAAAGATGAGGGTGAGAGGTAACAAGGTGTTAAGCCATTACAGCATATGTGTCTGTTACCTAGACGAATGCAATTACATGTCACAAGTGTGTGTTTGTAAGCAAATTCAGGAATATTCATTTGATGGTCCCCATCTCCTGCTTATTGTGCTAACTTTAATTCACACAAGAATTTCTTCATCCCACTCTGATTCCCTGATGGACTTTGACGGGAAGAAATAGTGCTTCTTGTTTATGGTACTTAGTTGTATCTTAACCTATGCATTTTATTTTCCTGTAGTAACACAGATCTGTAAATCTAGGAGCGTTTGCCTCTCTCTATCGCAGGTGTTCCTCAGTCCATGTGGGTGTCCACTCTTACAAGGGCAGCAAGAGCAGAGGAATTATGGAACAGCCTTGAAAAACTACAAAAGGACTTTGTTTTAGAGACACTTTTTCTGAAACAGACTTCGTAAAGAAAGCATCACAGCCATCTAATGTAATCTCTCAATTCATACTGAACAAGGATGATCTTGAGTTGAGAATGAAAATCAAATTGAGTAAATCTGTTTTCTTCTGCTGCTCCCGGCCTCAGCCTGCTGATTTTCCTGCTTGGAGAGGCTTCACCTTCCCTGGAGACTGACTCCAGGGAGGTCATAAAAAGTAGCTATGTCAGCCACCAGGCTCTCCTCTCCTAATATTTAAAAATCCGGTCCTCAGAATGGTGACAGTGATCAGAGGGCAGGAATGCAGCCCAGCGCTACCTGCCAATCTGAATTTAAAATATCTCCATGGATTCAGCCTAGGCAGCACTGGAGGACGGCTAAGGAGGAACTTTTCCCAAATTAGGTGGAGGAGAAACACAGCAGGAAGACAGTGCTTACCTAGCCTCATTCAATCCTTACCCTTGTACTATTGCTTCCAGTTTATTCTCATAGATTTTCTAAATATTTTCATCTATGAATAGTAACCATTTTTCCTTCTGCAGGCCATCTTTGTTACCTAAGTTAGGCAGTTAATGCTAATTGGCAGAGAGGACGGCTAGCAATTTCACCGCCTTCCAGAGTTAAGCACTGTTCTAATCACCAGAAGACACTGAGTCTCCTAGTGAGATACACGTGGTTCTTATCCAGAGTAGTTATCACCATCACCGACTTGTACTTTACTGAGACTTTTAAAATCAAGAAATGAATATGGACCTTTAAAAATTTTTATTTTTTGGTACACTTTGGATATGCACAGGGATGACACTCAGAGAATTTGTCCCTGTACAGGGCACACCCTGAGTCTTTTTCCCCATTCCTTTCCTCTCCCTTCAGGTCCTCGTTCCCCTTTGTTTTCATTTTTTTTCTTCTAGTCTTTTTTTTTTTTTCTCTTTCTTTCCTCTCCCTGCCTTCTTCCTCTCCTCATCTGAAGATTTTCTTTTCTATTTCCTAATGTCAGTTATATATTTTTGTCTTTATTTACACTTTTGGTATCCCACACCAAAGAAACCAAAAGATATTTATACACTCATGTCCAACTTACTACACCTAAGAGCATCGTCTCAAGGAATATCCATTTATCTAGAACTGTCTCAAGTTTACTCTTCTTCATGGCTGAGTAGTACTCCATTGAATTTAAAAAATCACATCTTGTTTATCCATTCATTGCTTGATGGGCCTTTGGGCCATTTCTTTAGACTGGTGCAACCACTGTGGAACTCAGTGTGGAGATTTCTCTAAAAACTAGGACTAGCGATACCATTTGACTCAGCTGTTCTCCTTCTTAGTATCAACCCAAAAGAATTAGAAGCATCATGCCACAGCAATATATGTGCACCATTTTAGAGCAGCACCATTTGTAAGAGCCAGACTTTGGACACAATGTATTTTTATGAAAAATACTATTTTACAAAATTAACCACTTAATGAAAAGAATGATGCTCTCTTCCTGTTTTAGCAGGTTTCTTTCTTGTTTATCATGGTAGAAGATGGCTGTGGTTCCATAACTGCCTCTGCTCTCAGTATGTTGCAATATCTTGTGTCCTGTGGTTTCAGGAAGAGTGCATTACACCGAAGTGAGGATGAGACTGAAGAAACTAAGTAGCACCTTGATATCGCTAGGAGCTTGTTTTAGCTGGGAAGTATACACTCCGGGAAGTTTTAGTTTTGAAGTATGCACTCGGGGCCCTCCTGGGGTGCCCACGCCACTGTGAGAATCAAGGGTTTCTTTCCAGGGGCCAGGGAGGGAAAGCCAGGATTTTAGAGAAAGAAGACCCAGGTTAGTAACCTGATTTGGTCAGAGCAAATCTGATTAGTGAAATCAACTGAAAAATAAAATTTTCGCAGGTCATAAGAGTTTGAACGTCACACACACAGTTAAGTTTGGTTGGCTTAATTTTGTGATAGGGTCTTACTACATTGCATAGGTTGGCATCAAACTTCTGATCTTCCTACCTCAGCCTCTCCAGTGCCGGGTATAACAGGTGTATGGCACCATGCATGCCATCAGAAATTAATTCTACCTGTTATGTAAAATATATTTCGGATGGCTAAAAGGTGAAATCAGAGATCAGAAATCAGAAGTGATTTTAATGGACGCTGAAACCAGGAGGGGTTTTTAAGTGATTAATTTTATTTTTACCATAAAAGTAGAATAAAAAACACTTAAGGATTATTCAACATGTGGCCATTACCATAGGAAGAAAGACATAGGGACCATGGGAATAGAGTTCTTGACTTGAAAGAGGCCCATATAGTGCTGTATTTACACCTTCTACACCTCTACAGAGAGTTCTTGTGAAGACACTATAAATAAATATAGAAATACGTACATATTTACAAATATGTATGCATAATATGAAGATGTTAAAACAGTACAGAGAAAATCTTAGCAACAGTATGAACTTTGGGAGGATACAGAAAATATCTCCAATGAGTACAATAGGCAGGAGCTGGGGCCACGTGAAAGACAATCCTGAGAAATGGCATTTAGGCAAATATCAAGAGCCTGCTCTCCTGTGTGTTTTTAAAGGGTGTATTGGGATAACTGTAGATTGAATGATTTAATGAAGGTGGAGTGTTTGTAGGTGGGAGGTTTTGTTTTATTTTTGAATGTAACATAAAGACAGAAATTTAAATCTGAATTTCTGAACCTGGGAGGATGAGAAACATGCTATTTAGAGGATGGACGCTGTCTCCCCCACCCCAGTGCATATGGTGCAGTCCCAGACAGGAGCATTTCAGTAGCAACCGCACGGAGGATTTCCTTTCAGTAGGTGAAGTTAAACGCAGTCCTCTGGTGAATCCCACTCCCTGTGATTGTGTTTAGAGAAGGAGCCTTCGAGATGATTAATTAAAGTGTGATCCATAGGGCAGAGTCAGGATCCAACCTAACTGGTACCTGGAGGAGAGCAAGGAGTTAGGTCCCAGGTTACACGTGCACAGAGAAACGGCCACGGGTCCAGCAAAAGGGTCGCCTTCTGCAGGGTGGCTGGAGGCCTCCATAGAAACCTTCTTTGCTGACACATTGGTACAGGATGTTTAACCACTGGAAGACAAATGCTTGGTTTTCTTTGTGTGGAGAAGTTACTGGGGATTGAACCTAGGGCCCTCCTCCTGCATTAATTTTCCAACGCCTACTTTGCCTCACTTTTTAAAAATAAATTTGAGACAGGGTCTCGGAAACCCAGGCTGGCCTTGAACTTGGGATCCTTCGGCCTCAGCCTCCCAATGTTCTCCATTTATGGGCAGATGTGTGCCACCAGTCCCAAAGAATTTTTATTTTTTTTAAAGCCACTCAATCTTTGTCATTTTGTTATGGTAGCCCAATTGCACGTTGTATTTAAAAAGGTACTTTTTGTTATGCTAATTACATTGTTCCTTGTGTTATTTCCTTTTTTTTATTTTTTATTTAAAGAAAGATTAAACAAAACAGAAAATAGGTAGAAATAGTACATATGTTCAGAGAAAAAAAACAGTAAGTAATCACTAGTTGATGTTGTCGTTTTACAAATAGTTGTTCAAGGTACAAAAATGGAACATGTAAAGTGGGAATTCAAACAGAGAGACTGCAAAAAGTTCTAATTAACTGTCCAACAAAAACTTAGTAACATGGTTGTCAATCCTATACATTTAAACATACATGCAGTTATCCATATCTTCATTTATGTTTAGATTAAACAAACTAAAGCAGGTTAAAATTATTCTGAACAAAGAATAATAGTATTGCTGGATTTCACATCATGACACTTCCGTGATCAGCACTGGGTACTGTAGTGTCTTCTTTTTAAAACTAAATTTAAAGAAAGACTAAAAAAAAAAAAAAAAAAAAAAAAACAGAAAAAGGGTAGAAGTAATACATAATTTCAAAGTAAAAAATAAATGGTAAGAAATCACTAGTTGATGATTACAGATTGTCTTCTTACAAATAGTTACTCAAGATACTAAAGTGAAGCATATAAAGTGGGGATTCAGATAGTGAGATTGCAACCAGTTGTGTTCAACTATCCAACAAAAACTTAGAAATATGGTTATCAATCCTATATACTTAAACATATATGCAGTTACCCATATCTTCAATTATGTTGACTTTGAATAAACACAAGCAGGTTAATATCACTCTGAACAAGGAATAACACTATTGCTGGGTTTCATATTATGATACTCCAGGATAAGCACTGGCTATTTTAGTGTCTCCTTTTCTTCAAAGTATCTGTTCATTTCATCAATTGTCATAAGATCAGTTCTCATAAACTGTTTATAGATTCTACACATGCATGAGACTTAACCTGTATTTTTTTTTAATTTTGAAAGTAGTAAAAATGCAACAGCACAAGACAGAACAAAGCCAATCTATCCCCAGTAGCTAAGCGGGGAGGGGGCAAGTGGGAGAAGGGTGCTTGGTTTTCAGCTCGTCTGGCAGCAGGCTCACAGGTAATGGTTCTCCTCCAGGCCCAAGCTGTAGGTGCTTACCAAGAGGGCAGGTGAATAAGCTGCCTGAGTCCCTCCATGGCCGGATCTCTGGGACTCTGTTCTCCTCCTGGCCTGTGTTGCAGACGCTTACCAAGAGGGCTTGGGTTATTTCTAAAACTTCGGGTCTGCCCAGAGGTTTAGTGCACAGGCCTCGCTTGCTAAACAATGTCCTGTGCTTCCCTCATGACTGTGTGTGGACTGCATACACTGTTAGCACAAACTTTTTTGGTGGCATCTTTGGGGTTGCTATATATAAGATCATGTCACCTGCAAACAGAGACAGCTTTATTTTTCCTTCCTAATTTGGATGCTGCTTAATTCTCTTTGTCTTTTTGCTTAATTGTTTCTGTGAGGACTTGGATGGGTTTCTCTGCTGAGCAGAGGTGGCAGGAGCGAATGAATTTACATTTGTCTTTTTTCTGATCCTGGAGAAAAGCTGTCTTCCACCACCCAACAGTGTGTGAGCAGTGAACTTGTCATCTATGTCCTTGGTGATATAAGGTACATTCTTTTTGTTCCTAATTTGTTAAGCCTATTCTAAGATCAGTGAATAATGTTGGGACTGGGTGTAGTTGGGGCACCTATGGTCCCATCTGCTGAAACCAGTTTTACAAGGAAACAACCTAATCCGGACACAAATTTCATGGAATTATTTTTGTAATAGGCACCCAAAGAGTCAAACTCAAAAAGCACAAAAGACCTGTTCACACACTAAGGACCCCAAAGAATCCAGCTGAGGCCTGGATCCCTTCGCAACATCCTGCATGAGACCTGCTGAAGACCTAGAGCTCACGACAATGTCTCATGTAAATCTGTTTCATGAACTAAGCTGGGGATGCCAAAAGGTCATGGTGGAAGCCAGAAAGTCTGCACCAGTGGGATGAAGGATCAGTGCCAGCAGGTCTGCACTGGAGCCAAGAAGTGATGCTCAAAATAAGGAACAGAGCTTGCCTGAAAAGCACCACAGCCATCCTCAGTGACAGTGAGGTCCTGAGCTCCTCTGATGAGAGGAACATTCAAGTTCATACCTGGCAGCCAGCGTGACAAGATTCTCCTGGGAGACTGAGCAGCACACATCTTCCCTCCAGAGCCAGGATGCGATGCTCAAAGTAAGGATCAGAGCTCCCCCAAAGTGACCCACAGCCACTCTCACCAACAACAATGTCCTAAGCTCCTCTGTCAATGAGAACAGCCAAGTTAATATCAGAAAAACCTTGACAAGCTCCTCTAGGAAAATCCATGGTGACAAGAGAACTAACAACACTTCTTCCTCTCCTGTTCTCCTTTTTACATTGTCAACAGTTCTCAGATGGGCTATGAGCACTCAACACCATGCTGATTCCATTCAGCTGGTGTTACAGGCTGACTATTGGTTGTCAGTCTAGCATACCAACCTTCTAGGAGGCTGAGGCAGGATGATTACAAAGCTGAGCTCAGATGGGAAAACTTCCCAGCTTAGGAGGGCTCATCTTAATACTTTAAAAAGACCTTTAGAATGGGCTGCAGAAGCAGTGCAGCGAGAAGGCCTGTACTCCCCAGTATGAAACAAATAAAATCATGGTAACATTGACTTAAGATAATCATTGTGCTAATGTAATGTATCACACTGATTGATTTTCACGTCAGTGGGTGGTGGGCAAAGAAAAGTTTTTATATATGTGTATATAGTCTTAAGGAAAAATTCCTTCCACTTCTGACAATACTGACTTGGAGGACATGATGTTCTGTAAAATAAGCTGAGTAAAAACAGATAAATATTATGTGGTCCACTTACAGGTAGAAATATTTTTCTTGGTTACCCAGTATTGAACCCAGAGCCTTTGCACTAGGTAACAGCCCTAGTCTTTTTTTTATTATTATTTGTTGCAATATATATTTTGAGACAGGATCTATCTAAGTCTCTCAGTTTTCCAGGCTGGTTGGGCTCAGAATTAGTATTCTCCTGCTTCAGCCTATCAGAATGCTGGAATTACAGATATGTGCCTAGCTCGCCCCCTTGTGGAACATAAGGTAGTTATTCTCTTAGAGATAGAGTGGGACTGTGATTGCAAAGGCTTGGGGTAGGCAGAAATGAGTAGTTGTGGTCAGGCAGGACAAGTCTGTCTTGCACAAAGTAAGGAATTTCTAGAGACCTGCGCAGTCTGCTTCCCAGCACTAACAGCACTGTGTGATACACTCAGAATTTACGAAGAAGGTGCGTTGTATGTCAGATCTTCTTGCCACAAGCAATACATGAACAATAAAGGAGCACAAGGAAACGTGGGGAAGTCATGAATACGTTTTTGGTCTTAGCAGCTGTTATCATGTTTTCATGGGTATACATGGATCCCCAGATCACCAGTTTGCATACATGAAAGATGGACAGGGTTTTAGATGCCAATCATACCTCCGTAAGTGCATTTCAGAATTAACACAAAATCTGGCAAACAAAATTCAACAAATGACTGTTTGTGCTATGCCTTGGCTCTTTGCCATTTGGGGACAGAATCCGTGTCTCATGGCGTCACGCAGGGCCGCATGGTCAGCGATTGCCAAGATAACTTAAGCACATGTGTTAAAAGCTGGTGTACAGCTGACCACGCTGTCTCTCTGCTCTCCTATTTGTCTCCAGCAATCTGAAAATCATGGCTGCTGACAGCCACAAGGTGCAGTAGGGCAGAGGCCCGCGCAGACTCCTGCCTTGCAGGAATGTGTGCAATAAATAAGCCTCTGGTGCGAAAATCCACTGGAATTCGGTGGGAAGAGGTTGTTTGTAACCCTGACATATATAGCCTAATATCGTTGATAGAACCAAGCCTTTCAACAAATAAATAAATCCTCTGGGTGTTAGACATATAAATTACCTTTCTATGTAAAAGCAAATTTAGTCTTAGACAAGAAAGTCTTCTTACAACACCATTTCATAAAAAGGATTATCACAAGGTTGTTATGTGTATTAAATACATATTTATGTTAGATAGATAATTCCATTTAACAGATGTTGAAACTAAAGATTAAGAGTTTAAGAAAATACAGATCATATGGCCAGTAAAATAATAGATTGTTATTTTGGGCCAGCTTCTGACTCAGCTTACATGTATGCCCCTTCTGCATGCCACGACATTTCTTTGGTTAAAAAAAGACAGAAATGTTACCACCTAACAGAAGTTTCTGATTCTAACCGCTCATAGGACGTTTTAGATTCTCATTCAGACTATTTCATGGATCTTCTGGAAACAGTTTTAAAATAAACGTTTCTTCTATGTTCTGGAAACCAATTTCTCTTTTGAGATGAGGTTGACCCAGATGACGAAGTTTTCCCAAAATAGAAGGAGCTTCAGAAAAATCTTGAGGGAGTTTAGTCCTGTTGTTTTTGTGCAACAAAGTTAGGAGATTAACAAAAGTTTTAAAAGCTTTAAAAAAGAGATGTAGGGCAATTTTCATGTCACTCAGTAAGCTTCACTTTTCTTCCACTTGTGGAAAAATATGGAGATAATTTTAACCGTAACAATCAGTTTCCTGGTCTGTCCCTCAGCACAGGAAGAATGGGTATGTTTAAATTAAAACATATTTACAGCTGTGTGTAAATTTTACAGCTGTCACTTTCTAGGTGACGATTTGGGTCAGTCAAATTAAGCTGATTACATTTTCATATTGTTAGCGTCAGTAAAATGGTACCTGTTTAACAAGATTATAGCAAAGATTGTGAAAAATTTATTAACATAACTTCACTATGTTTTTCATAATGATGATTATGTCCTTCCTTCCTTCCTTCCTTCCTTCCTTCCTTCCTTCCTTCCTTCCTTCCTTCCTTCCATCCTTCCTATTTCAAAATGAAAGAAACCACACTACTCAAATTCCTCTCTCAGCATTTAAAAAGAAAAGGGACAGAGCATCTATTTCCGAAGCCCCAAGTATTCAACCCAGGTGGGGTCTTGCTTTCTCCCCAGGCTGGCCTCCAACATCTGGGCTCACGAAGTCTTCCTCACCCTTCCTTCTGCCTCAGCCCTTGAATAGCTCTGATTAAGTGTGCACCAGAATTCCTGCCTGACACACATTTTTTTGAACGTAAAGATATGAAGACGTGTTTGATTTTCTGTGAAGTGAATAGACAGCTGAAAAATGCTTCATTCCGTTTACCCATCAAATGCAGCATGGTGGAGGATTCTGCACTAACTCATCAGTGTGAACCACTCTCTACCTTGTGTATACAAAGGGGGTTAGAAAACCTTAGTGGAAGAAGGGGATACGCTTATTTATCTTTGCCTTTAGTTCCTAGTCTCCGGGTATAGCAAAGGTAGACACAGCTCGCTGAATTTCCTAATCGTGGAAACTTCCAGAGGTAGTAAATTGTTTACTGATTTTGGTAAAAACAATACACAAGATATAGAATTATTTACATTTTATACACTTTATTTATACCTTCTAGTTATGAAAGATATCTATTTGAGATATTTTCTAATAAGTGGGACAAAATACCTGATACCCACAACTTAAAGAAAGAGAGGCTTATTTTGGCTTACTGTTTCCGTTGGACTATTCCATGGTAAGCTGACTCTGAGGAGGAAATGGCATAGTTATAGAGGCTGGTGGTCAGGAAGCAGAGAGAAAAGGGAGGAGCCAGGGGCTCCTAGTGATCTGCTCTTACTGAACAGGCCTCATTTCTGAACATCAACAATTGGAGATTCTTTAATTCTAAGCCATAATCTTCCACCCCTGTCCCCTATCTCTTTATGCAAAGTATTTTAATCTATTTCTAACAGTCATCAGAATCTTAACTGTTCCAACGTTGCTGAAATGTGCAAGTCCTGAATCTTCGAGACTCAAAACTCAGAAGTTTAAATGTATCCTCAAACTTACAGAGTAAACATTTCAAAAGGCAGTAAAGGGATAATAAATAGCCATAGCAAAGCAAGACCACAACCCAGATATGCAAACAATAAATCGTATAGTTCCACATCCAGAATCCAGGACCAATCATGACTAGAAGTAAACTCCAAAGCAGGTAGGCAACCCCACTCCTATCGCCTTCCTGGTTGCAGCCTACGTGGCCTTTTACTCTGGAGAGCTCCCCTCATTGCCTGTGGCTTTTCTTAACAAACAGTCTGTTCCTGGCAGCTCCAAATTCCTGGGGTCCCCACTGCACCTTTGACTTTACTCTCTAAGCTTCAGCCATTGCTCCCTCAGGGAGACATTGCTTGGCCACTCAGAATTTCCCTAATATCTTTGTGGAAGCCTCTTGCATTCTGCAAGGCTGGAAAAGCCAGTGCCTTTCTGCATGGTGCTGTGGTCCACTTGAGCAGTAAGTAGGTGTCTTTGAGCTGTGGCTGAAGAGAACTCTGAGTGCCTAGATGGATGATCTTTGGGGGAAAGTTTCCTTTGTGGTCCTGAAGGAGCAGGGCACCCCTGAAACTCTTCTCAAAACAAAGTCATTCATAGATGTTGAGCCATTTATACCCATGAGATTGTGCAAGGTGGGTTCTGACCAATGACTGAGATGTCTTCATGCCACCTTTCCTATTGTCTGGATACAAAGCACTCGTGCTCTTTTTAATGCTAATCCAATGCAGCATCCAAGTTTTTGCTCCAGTTGAACAGATAATTCTTTTTTGTATAACATGGTTTTCGGTCCTGATACTCATTGTAAGTCTAGCTGAAAGCAGCCAGCAGTAGCCATGTCAGAACCTGAACACTGGAGTGTTTGGAATTTCTTGTACTAATTTAATTAGTCTATTGCCCTTCTCCTCAGTCTTTTGCAAGGTCTTAGGACATGAGCAAAATGGAGACAATTTTATTTCTGTCAGAATGTAACACACGAGGTCTCTAGTTTAACTGTCAGTGGACTCGTTGTTCCTACCAGAAGCCGCCTGAGTCCGGCCGGCTTTTACTTTCCACATTCCTAACAGCATTCTGGTCTCCTGAGCTCTGATTAGAAATCCAATAAGGCTTGACATTGAACATGCTAAGTTTCTCACAGCCAGCATCTCTACTTATTTTCAGACTCCACTGACAAACCAGTTCCAAAGAGTTCAGAACTCATAATCAGAAAACTCACACCAGTGAGACCACTTCTCTGGTATAAAAGTTTGTATGAGTCACTTTCTTATCAATGGGACAAAATAACTGATATCCACAAATTAAATAAAGGACAAATGGTACATATATATTTCAAAGTTCTACAGTTCTTCCAGCCCTGTTCACCAACTGCTGACTTCCACTGCAGTGTTTTTGTTTTGTTTTTTACATATTTTCTCTTTTCTCTTTTTTAATTTGGAAGAGAATAAAACCAAATAACATAAAACACAATAGAGTAAATCAAAACAAAACAGTGAACATTATTCATGACGTCAAAGCAAAATAACAGGAAATCAACAGTAACTATAGACATCGATGTTGTCATGATGTTATCATGATCTTCTCCCTACTGTGACACGCTTGGTTTGTCGGCTTTCGCAGTGTTGGAAGTGCCATCCCTGTGTGGTCCTGATGCTTTTAGACCTGCGGGGCAGTAGAGAGAGAGACCACAGTTGTGGGTGGAGGAGGGAGGTGCCCTTTTCCTGGTGTCCCAGAAGCAGAGAGGTGCTTGGTGGAGACCTGTGCACCACAGCCCCCAGGGCACACACCAGGGGACCCGTCCCCTGCCGCCATGCCCCAGGGCTTCCTGACTCCAGCACCTCCTGGTACCCAGCTGGGTGCCAAGCCTCAGCCCACAGGCTTTTGCTTTACAGACTGCGAACATGAGAAACATTTCTGCCTTTGCGCTGCTTTTTTGCTATGCTTGAACTAATTTTTGCTTATACTGTAGTATGCAGTGATAAACCAGTATCTTTTGTCACGAGAATAATTGCTTTTAAAGCACCATTTATTGCACAATTTTTCATTCCCCAGTGTTTTTCAGTGCTCATTCTAATTCTGATGATCTGTGGGTGCAGGGATTCTTTTCTGGGCTGTGTCTCTCTACTGCTCTGTTTCTCTATCACGGAACCAATATTACAGTATCTTAATTACTGTAGCATTATAAATCTTGATGTCTGGTATTCTATATCCTCAATTCCTTTAAAACTTTCATTTCTTCAGATATAAATGGACCTTCTTGACTCTGATTTTCCACTTAAAGTAGAATTATCTCAACATATTTCAATTTAAAATGGGGAATGTTTGTTAGTATAAAAATATAATAAATCCCTACGGTAGTCAGCACACTATTAATACCAAAAAAGTGGAATATACTTATGATTATTTCAACACTTCTTTGTGCTTATAAATTATATTTTAAAATTTCTCCTGAAATAACTTTATTGGATTCGTGTGTAATTTCTTTGCATAGTTTGTGGATGTAGTTATTCCTTTAAAATATACATGGTAGCTTTTAATTACTACTGTCTAGGAACTATATGGGATGAGTTTGCTTATTTAGCATTTAGCATATGAATTTGTGTGTGTTTTCATTATTTATCTGCAGATTCTCTATCACTTGAAAATCACATTATTCCCTCTGCCTCAATCATTAGAGTTTAAATTGATTACATTTATTTTGCTGTATGGGCTAAACAATCTAGAAAAGACTTTTTTCAAGTATTAATGTCTTGGTTTTAAAACAATTGTCTTTAATGTTTTGTCATACTGTTTATTACATCCTTCTCCTGCTGAACCTTAGAAAACTAAATAGAAATCTCTTTTGTTCTTAATACACATCTTTGCAGGTCTTTTTTAATTTGACCAAAACATTTTTTGCACCTATCAGATACCCACCCAGCTTCTCTCTATATGTTGTACAATAGTTGAACAGTTACTAATACGTTTTCTATTATTAAAGTAAATTTTAATCTTTTGTAAAATTAACTGGATCATCATGCTTGTTTTTTTGTGTGTCCACATATTCTACATACATATATATATGAAACAATTTTTAAAAAGCAGTACATAGTATATGCACCTTTATGATATTTCCAGTTTGCCATTGTATTTTTAAGATCACACATCCAGGTCACTGTCCACTGCAGCAGGTCCTCCTCTGTCCACAGTTGAGTCTTTTCACTCATTCACAATCAACTGCGGTGTGAAAATATTAAATGGAAAATTCCAAAAATAAACCACTCATGAATTTTTAATTTTTTATCATAGCATGCTGTTATAATTTTTGCATTTGGCTATTAGTAGTTATTATTAATCTCTTACTGAGCCAAATTTTAAATTAAACTTCATAACAACACTATGCATATAGGAAAGAAATAGTGTATGTAGAGGTTGTTACCGAGCCTGCCCGCTCTCATCCACTGAGCTCTTGGCCCTGCAGGCAGAAGACAGTGTGTTTTTCCTCCTGTCATGTTCAGTATCACTTTGCACTGTGGTGTACTAGACAATGAGTTTGGCTGTGTTTTCTTTTTTCAGTTGTCATATGGTTATAGAATTACCTGCTTCTTAAGCAATTGAAAGAGCAGTGTTGTGTATCTGGAGGACCTGGTGTAATTCTGATAACACTTAAGTATTGATTCCATTTCTATTTTAGGTGCTGTGAATCCAGGGCCTCAAGCATTCTAGACAAGGTCCGTAATGAGCTATACCCTCAACCCATTATTGAATTTCTTGGAAGTTGCTAAAGCATATTCTGTCCTTATCGATACTTCTTTTCAAATCTATTTTATGAAGTATTTTTGTAGAAGTGTATCAATACTCTCCTTCTGATTGTTAAAGAAATTTTTATTACATTCTCTTTTTCTTATTTTTCATTTGTTTCTTCATTTAGAAGTATTTTATTAGACTTTTTTATTTAAAAAATGCTCGTGTTTATCTTCTCTTAGGGAATTTGTTCACTCATTTATTAATTCTTACTCTCCCATTTATTTTATTCTCTTTTTAATATTGCTAGTTTGTTTTTTATTTCCCTGTTTTCCTACTTTGAATGCTTAGCTCAATAACTTAGACTCTTCATTTTTATCATAAGCACATACGGCTATTGTTTAATGAGAGAGTATATTTTAATTACTTTTCTTCAATCCAATGAGCTCTTTTTGTTCAACTTCCAGTGTTTCCAAGTGGTACCTACTCTTTTTTACTTCTGACATCATTTAGATTATTATTTAAAATTTCTAGGTAAATCTCTCCTAGGTTTTGAAGGTATTCTCTATTTTAATTTCCTCTGTAGACTGGCTTGGTGGTGCACACCTGGAGTCCCAGCACTCTGGGAGGCTAAGGTAGGAGGATGGAAAATCCAAGTCCTCTAACCCTAACCCTAACCATTGGGCAACTTATTGACTTATAAGACCTTGTCTCTAAAAAAAAAAAAAGGTTGTCTATGTTGTTTAGTACAAAAGGCCTGGGTTCAATTTCCAGTACTGTCAAGAATTAAAAGAATGTATTTTGATCAAAGAGGAACTTCCCAAAGGTTGGATTCATGCCCTAATACCTGGATAAATTTACAAATAATAGCCAGATTTTTGAACAGAATATCTCTGAAGTCCTGGAAGGGAAAGGTAAGACAGATTCTATTTTTATATTGCTTTCATTTTCTAAACTGGGGGCCACGGTGGCCTGCTTCAATACATGTGTGATATTATTTATTACATTGAACATCATGAATTATGCACTGCAGAGTTCAGATGATTGTTGTTTTTTTCTCTGAAGAACATTAACTTCTTCTAGAAGGCAGTTGATTACTAAAGGTTTACTTTGAATCTGAAGAGTCTTGAAGAACCCAAAATAATGATTATACCTCTCTACTTGGTAAGACATACCTCTTCACACTCTAGAATCCCATGGGGACTTAAGACTTAGCTTTAATCTTCTGTAGCAAGAGAGTTACACTAGGGTAAAGCCCCATTTCTGAAGTATACTTCTCTTATTTGTGGCCTGGATTTGGATGCTACAGGTGCTGATGAAGACTTCACTCTGCGTCCTGAGCCTGATCAGCTTTCCCTGTCTTCATTCCATCTGTGATCTTCCAGCAGCTGCTCTGTGATATGTGTCTGGTGGTCTCCTAGCTGAGCGCAGCCCTGCCCTCAGCAGGGGACCTGCAGGGAATGGATCTGAAGGCCAGGGTCTCCAACCACACATCATTCCCTTCCTGCACCCACAGGGCTGAATTCAGTCATCTCAGTACTCCTCTATGTTCTGTGGCCACGGTCCTCGGCTGTTGTAGTCAAGGATTTGGAAGGAGAGCAATTGCACACAGGACACATAATTTGTAGTATTTATAATGGTCTCCCAAGGAGTCAAATACATAAGAAGAGCAGGAGGAAATCTGTCCACATCACTAAAGACCTAGAAAATCCAGCCAAGTGCCTGTATCCTATGGCAATAACCTGCATGAGTTCATCTGAAAACCCAGAGCCTATGACAATGAAGCATGTAAATCTATCCCATGGATCTGCACTGGGAAGGCCCAGAAGTCAATAGTGGTAGCTAGAAAGTCTATGCCAGTGGGGTGAAGGATCTGTGCCCATAGGCTGAGGGGTCTGTACTGGAGCTGAGATAAGGACCAGGGCTGCCTTGAAAAGTACCACAGCCACCCTCAGTGACAGCAAGGTCCTGAGCTCCTCCAACGATGAGAATAGCTGAGAATAAATGAGAATATCAGGAAGTCAGAAGATAAGCTCTTCCTGGAGATTAAACAGCACACATCTTCCCTTCCACAGCCAGGAAGCGATCATTAAAGTAAGGACCAGAGCTCCCCCAAATTGAACCGCCCCTACTCTAAGCAACAAGGTCCTGAGCTCCTCTGATAACAGCCAAGTTCATATCAAGGGAGCCAGCATGACAAGCTCCTCCAGGAGAACCAGCAGCTCCAAACACCACAACTTAGGAGAACCTACAACACCACCCTCCCTTTCCAGGTCTCCTTTTTATGCTGGCTACAGTCCTCAGGTGGGCCATTCACACTTGGCACCAACTAATTCAGTTCTGCTGCTGTTTATACTGACCACCAGTTACTCGTTCACTACAGCTGTGTTTGAACTGCTACAATGGAGTCATGACATTTTCCTCAGGCCAGAGCAACCCTGAGGCTCACCTTTCTCTTCTCTTAGGGATTGCAGTGTCCTGTGGCCAAATCCCCACAGCCTTATAACTGTTACTTCATAAACTTCATCTGATTTTACAGCTCTTTTATATCAGGAAGACCTGTCAGGTATTACTGATTGCATCAGAGATGGAAGCAGAAATCTCTGCAACTAAAATATTTAAATTCATTATCCTAGGCCTTTGTACATACTTTTCAAAAAGACATAACATATGTATACACAGAGAAAGGAATATACAGTGATATATGTACAATATATGTATGGATAGAGATAGATATGATACAGGCAGGGATGATAGAGATACACTGATATCTTGGTTCACAAACTCAGTTCTCTTCTTGATTCCGGTCACAAACCAAGCTGGGTCAGAAATGAACACATTTCTCCAGAAGGTTAACACTGAACCTAACCACTGAAATTGACTGGGTTCACATCTGATTCGTTTGCCACCAGAATCATGGAAAAATCAGGTTCGTGAACCGAGTCATCATTGTAATTTTGAAGTTTTCATTTTCGCCTAAAACTGGATGTATCACCCAGGATAAGTTGTAATTATTAGCCACCTAAAACACCTAATAGAAACAAACATGCTTGCAATACTTTTCCATAATTATATCGATTGATTCAGAACTGTAAGATGTCTCTGCTTTGCAGATAGATTTGTATTATGTACCATAATTATGTTGTTTCGGAGACTTATGATTTAGTTCTTACTATCAGTCACCCTGAAGCATGAGCTGTCTTCTCAGGAAAAGCAGCTAAATTACAAATCAGTGCTCATGTCGACTGTGACAAGCACAACCAGGCAGCAGCAGCTGCCCAGCAGTAACTCAATGCTGGGATGGAGAGCTATGTGGGTGGAGACTCCTTGTTCTACTCTAGCTGTGTCCCTCACTGCCTGTGTGACCTTTTTAACATGTTGTCTTTAACTGGGATTTTTGTAACTCTGGTGAATGAATAACATGGCATCATTAACCTTGCTTTTGATACGGTTTATGCTTTTGAGATCATCTTTTCATTTAAGACCTTGGTATTGTTGGCAGAAATCAGAATCACATCAAATGCATACCTCTTAGCACAGCTGAATTGCAGTCTAGGTTTGGAACTACTCTGCCCAAACTGTTCGTGTGTGTGTGTGTGTGTGTGTGTATGTGTGTGTGTGTCTCGGAAGGATCTTCTTACTCTTTCCAATCAATCTTTAGGCATCCATGCCTTTTTATTGCAAATACTGGAGTACTTTGTCTGAAATGCTTGAATATAGAGATTTATACGGATATTTTTGATTTTCACAGGGTCTGTTTCTTTTTGCTTGTCACACATACACACTCTATGAATGCTGACACACAGTACTTCAGAACTCAAACTTTCTCTGATTTCTCCTTAGCTGGCGGAACTGAGAGGTTCTGTCAGACCAGACGTGTTTGCTTTGAGCGTGGCTATTTGGCTATTATGCTTTGGGAGAATTTCTCTTACCGTGTCTGTATTTCTCTATAATTTTACCTTACTTTTCTATCAAAACATTCATCTTACCCTGCTTTTATGTTAAAGTTTTATTATTTGTTATTCAGTGATACCTCAGTTGTCAAATTCAATTTGCTCCAAATTTGTTTTTGAACTCTAAAAAGTTTGAGAATGGAACATGTATTTTTCCCTTAAGAAATAACAGAAAATCAAATAATTCTGAGTCCAAAAAATTACACTTATAAGTCCATTTTTCCATGACTTCAACAAATTTCACAATGATTTCTTTATCTCTATCATGCTTCTCACAGTTTTTCTCTTAGTTTTACTGCTGGTAAGCTGGTAAACTAACTTCCTTTGGAAGCATAGTTGCAATATTTTTTTTATTCAAATAACCCTCCCTCCCCAAATGATGAGCCTTTTAACACATCAAGTGCTGTCGCCCCTTTGGCCCATATGAGTTTTTATTCAAGTATTTTTGGTTTGTGTCAGAGCAAATTTATGAACCCAAAGCAGATTTTTTTCAGACTCTGCTGTTTAAATGGTGACAAGTTCCTGCTAGAAGTCATTTGCAAGCTACATAGCACTGTACAGATGAGCAACTAGAAAAGTTCAGTCATAAAATCAAAGATTTCTTGAGCAAATGCTTCTAGCAAATTAATCATTTGTAGTACCTATCTTCCCCCCAAATTTCTCAATAAATGTAACTAAAATGGTGCAATTAATTAAATACTTGAAATATTGAGAAATTTAAAATGTTGGTGTCAAAATCATGCAAAGTGAAAGAAAGTAATTTAGATGCTATACATAACCACTCAATGTTAAGTCATGTATTTTAATTACAGTACTTTATCACTTAGGCTCTAAATTCTGTATTTTGATAAAATCAATTTATCAATTTGCTGCTAAACAACAGGCACAAAATCAGACAGAGACGCTCAAGTTTGTTTCTGTATGTAATTGCAGAAAGATGTTCATCTAAATTGACAGTTGCTTTTCATGGATTCATATTTTTATCATTAAAATATGTAATTATTTCTGAGATAGGTTCACAATCAATATAGGAATCCAAGCAGCCAAATTTATAAATTTTGGGATTTTCTCAGCTGGGCTCAGGGACCACATGTAGACCCCTGTTTCAGAGTCTCACTGAGTAGCCCAAACTGGAGGGTTAACAGAACTTTTAAAGCCGAATGCTGTAAAGCAAGACATCCTGTTGGAAACAATTTAGCTAGAATCTGACATTAATTTTGGTTGACACCTGTATCCTGCTTCTTTGTTGAGCAGGTTAATTTTTCTCTTGTGGGTGCAGCCTGTTCTGCTTTTCTCATGAGATTTGTACCAAGTAATTTTTCACTCTTCTAGGTCAAATACAAGGCACAAGATGGCATCAGTTACACTAAGCTATAACTATTTCTTTACAAGTTACTCAAGTTTTCCAGGCCTTTGGATATAAAAGATGTCTAATTGTAGTACTTACTTAGATTTCTGCAGTGACATTGCCTCCTTATGTAAGACTTCAATAAAAATGCAGAAGTCCTGGAGACCATTGTTGGTCATTTCCTGTGTCCCACACATCGTCAGGAGTCTTGGTTTGATCTGTCCTTGTGCGTAGGCTTCTGAGGACCCCTCCGCACCACCATGATCCTGCAGGCTCGGACTGACCCTAAGGGGCTGTGCCTGTCTCTGAGCCCCACAGCCAAGGAGCTGGGAGAGTGTGCTGCGGTCAGTGCTCCAGTGGCCTCGGTCAGGGCTGCCTGCTGGACCATTACTTCTGCCTTCCCGGTACACAGCTGTGTGCCGAGGCCCACCAGAGGCTCAGGTGCTGCTCATCCAAAATGCTGAGCGAATCCCCATCCCTAACATCTTCCCTCTTACTTATTCAAAGCAATCACAGGTACAAGGGAAGTTTCTCCCTGTCATAGGGAAAAATCTTCAAGGTTAAAACAACTTTCAATGTTAGATGCTATTTCTGTAAGACAAATACTCTGTGACTCTGTGGGCAAAGGTGTTGAACAATTTTAAGATTCCTGATAGGCATTTTTAAATTTTTTATCTTTAAAAAAGCAAAACAGAAAGAAAAGGATAAGAAATGATACAGAATTTCAAAAAAACATAGTTGGAAATTAGCATGAGATAATATATTGCATATTAGTACCTAAGAAGTAGTTGTTCAGGTTACAAGATCTAGTCACAAAAATGGATCAAACAATCAAACAATGAAAGCACAACTTGTTCTTTTTGATGAATCAACAGAGATTAGTACTATAGTTATTTATCTTGTATATTTATACATACATACATTTATATATAGTATATATTCTCCTACATACATATAATCTTTTACATTCTTCCTTTTCTCCTTTCCTCTATCCAGTGGTTCTTTCCTTTTGAGTACTAAAGGGAAAGAAACTATATGTATTTTAGATGGATAGTCTTAGATAATTTCCATTTATACATCTTAATCTCAAGAAAATAATTCCTTTATAAAGCAATATGTGTGATAAAATAACTGTCATCCTTCAAAATCACCTCCATCCTTTGTCACAAATATCACTAGCTAGAGTCATCATGTGTCATACAAAAAAATCTAAACCTTTAAATTCTGAAAAAGATGGAATTCATTTTAGTCTCTTTGCTAACAGTATTATTCTCACAAAATCTTCTTATTACATACACTTTCAAGTTGGAATGCTGGGGTTTAGAGCCAGGGTTTGAAATGCCCAAACTTGTGACTCTGTGCCATACACCAAGAATTCTTCCATCTGCATGTGGCATGGCTTTGAACCGCTCATCCTCCTCTCTGCCTCAGTGAGGTTTACCTGCCAGTGTTATGCATGTCCTTGCTGGCATCCCTGCCACCTTGAAGTGGGCTCTGTTCTGATGTGCTTATGATTGCCAAGTGATTTTAATCCTGTGCTCCATCTTCATCCTCTATTCTGAATTTTATGAAAAAGACACAATCATGTAGTTACAGATAAAGTAAGTAGATGAAAGCACTCCAGAATCAGTAGCCAACCCACTGGGAAGGCACATGAATGTACATGCTTTAAGAATGCATCGCAGAGGAACCTGCCTAAACAATCTAAGAACTGGTCTCCGATGGAAGAGTGGATGTCAGCTCATGCCGGCAGCTGTGGTTCACGGGGACAGAGATGGTTTCACTCGAACTTATTACCTTGTGTGCCATTTGTTGAATGTCGACCACACGCTGGGCAGGTAATGCTGAGCACTTCACTGCTGGGCTCTCAGGGCTGCTAAGACAAACCAGCATGGATTAGCTGACTTCAAACTACTGTCTCGCTGTTCCGGTGTCCATAAACCGGAAATCAAGTAGCAGCAAGGATCTGTTCCTTCCTGAGGGTGTTGCCTGGGGAGCATACTGGAGAGATTTCACGCCTTCCCTCCAGCTCCTGGGCTCCCTCTTAGCTCTGAGCTCAAGTGCCTTGTCCCTCTTGTCTCTTCTTTGTGTCTCTTCTTACCTATTTATTTACTTTTTTTTTTTTTTTTTTTTGATTCTAGAGGTTGAACACAGGGCCTTTGCACTGACCTATAGGATCCACATCTTTTAAGGTTTTTTTTTTTTAATTATTATTATGAAACAAAGTGTTACAAAGTTGCCCACACTGAGCTCAAACTTTAGATCCCCCTGCCTCATCCTCCCAAGAGCACAGCTATTAGGGTTTGTGTCACTACATCCAATTTTATTTGTGTCTCTCATAAGGATAGTTGTGTTTGGATTTAGTACTTACCCCAATAACCCAGCATAATCACCCCTCAAGATTCTTAGTTTAATTGAATCTGCTTGACCCTTTCTCTATGCAAGAGCATATTCCCAGGGTCCAGAGAAACAGGAGCATGTGTTTTCCAGGGCCAGTGTGCAGCCAACCTCACATTATTTGTGGCTGTCACAGATACAGTAGTAACCTGTGACAGAGGGAGGCAATGTTGCTGAAGTTACCAGGTCCTGAGCTACTGGACTAAGAGACTAAACCTAAATAGAACTCATGGCCTCGATTGTCATTGACATTTGTTGCCAGCTCACTGGACAACGGCTTCAGCATGAGCCACGTGTAAGTCTTGACCCCACAAGTCAGCTGTCCACTGACTCACATTAGTTCTCTTGAGGTACAGATTATCTTGGCACTGAGGTGCTCTCAAGGCTTATAATATATCCCCAAAGCCAAACCTGTAAATGCTAACACAGACTAGGCACTATCTAACCGCTTGTTGAATGAATAACACAAGTACCCTTTCAGCAGCAAGTATTTCACTATGAGCAGTGACGGCTAATACTCCTGTTTAAAGAGCTGAGCTTGGTCACACACACTTGTGGTCCCAGGACTGGGTGGTGGGAGTTGAGGCATGAGAATCACAAGCTGGAACTTAGCCTAGGTGACAGGAAGACTTAGACCCTGTCTGAGTCGCCAAACTAAAGAAAAAATAAAAATAAACCAAGACCTGGCGATACAGTTCATTGTGAGGTCTTCAGATTGAATCTTGAGTTTACAAAAGCGTATCAATGAAAATGCATTTGTTATTATGCAGCCATGTTACCTAAAGTCTGTCAAAATTCAATGGCAAATGTTTATCTCTTTCTATAAATGTTTATATGAACATTTAATTATTTAGCTTGTAAGCTGAGTAAATAAGCTGTAAGATGTAGCTGTGGAAATGAGACCTGGCCGTTATCTAACTCCTGTTTTTTTTTTTTTTTTTTTTTTTTTCACCAAGAATAAGTGAAAAATAAAGATCTAAATAAAGATCTGTTTGTTCTCTAAGCATAGTCCTTGTCATGTATTTTCATTGTGTGTGTGTGTATGTGTGTGTGTGTGTGTGTGTGTGTCTGTGTGTGTGTGTGTATTCTGTTGAGAGCTGGGCTCCAATTGGTTGCCTAGTTACTTCTAGCGGCTGAAGAAAGTTCTTCCTTCTTTTCTTTCTTTTTCTCACATTTCCCCGCATCCCATCCCAGACAAACTGAGTGATAAGTGAAGATATTCAGATCCTGTATCTGATCTGCTCATTCACTGGGTGATTATTTTGTGAATGAATCATTCAACATTCTCTTTCTCTCTGAGGGAATTTGCATCATTCATTTCCATAGGCAACTAATGTATAGGACCAGGATTGGTAATTGTAAGATGATCTAACAGAGGAATAACGATATCAAAGGTTTATTTTTTCCTGACCTGTGTTCTCTTGTGTTTCATTCATTAATCATTCTTAGGCCAAGATCATCTGCCATCCAGGGCAAGTTTGTTGTAGACTTCTTATTGGGTTCATATGTCCTTTCTTTTTGGTGTACTTGAAGACAGATTCTCTGTCTGTTCTAACCTTCCTTGAGTTTCATAATGATGCTTCAGGAATATCAAAGAACATGCTAGCCAAATTTCTGTCAGATCACTAAAAGGGTGTTAGTGCCAGTGTTGGGGACCTGGTGCTGTGGTGCTGTGGTTTGAAGAATCAGAACACAGAGACACTGAGTGGTTCAGAATGAAATATAACTGATTCAAAGTATGCCATGGATGTGCCGAGCACACATGTACGTTAAAAGACAAGTCACGGGTTTCTGATTATGACCAATGTTCAGCCTTCCTGTGTGATGGGCATTTTATAACAAATTTCAGCCAAGGTTCACATGAAACTTAGATGGGTAGTCTATGTTGAACATCTAGAGCAAAGACAGGAACAAATTAAGCCCTCAAATGTTATTACTTAAAAGAAAGTGTAGCAGAGTTCATGATTTCAGGAAGTTTTCTCTGTATTTTTTGATGGAAATTTTATTACATACTTATTAATTTAATACATTTCATGTGAGTAGTTCAATGCCAAACACTTATTTCTCCAGCCTATAAGGTCAAGACATTAAATTGAGTGAGCAGATAACATTTCTCAGGGAAAGATTACATTAACCAAAGTTATAACACTGATAAATAAAATCGGAACACTAATTGCAAATTTTTTTCTACCTAAAGCGTAATTGTTATTCAGCTTGAAATATGTGAGTCCTCATTATTTTATCTCTGTTGGCAGACTTTATAAAAAAAAAAGAGTCATAATTAGGTTACTCTGTGGATCTCAGTGAGAAAGAGTGGATGAGGGGAATTTTAATCACTCTTCAGTGTGTGGAGAGTAACAAAGCCATTTTTACAACATGAGTGGTTTTCTTAACGGTACTACAAGAATATTTAAATTACCTTGTGTGAATTTTACTTTCCCTACATTATGCACTACCTTGGCTCTTCCATTTGTTTGCCTCTATCACGAGGAGCTCTAGCCTCCTGCCCTGTTGATCTCCTCCTCCAGCGACATCCATGCTTTAGTCAGAGCAGTCAGTTCCTCCCTGCCTGGAAATTGCCACACACCAAACTCTGGTCTTCTACTCTCCTTTCTTATAGGTAGATTTTACAGCACACATTTTAGCAGCCAATTTCAACATTTCATTGCTGTTTCTAGACAACCTATTACATTTGCTTGGTTTTGAGTCTCTTTAAAAATGGAGGTGGCAGTGGTATCTGCTGCTATGATTGGTGAGGGCTTCATGCAGTGATATTTTCCAGGACCTTAATACATTGCCTAACCAAGACATGGGTCCAATAAATAATTTAAAAGGTTATTATCTTAGCATTGAGTAGCCTTTTGCTATAACCATTAAAATGCAGGAGTGTCATGGTGGGAGTTCTCATATTTAATACTGACGCCTCCGCGTGTGTGGTAGCACTTTCACATCTGGCATGTAGACATCACCCCTATCTGGATTTGCTAGGGAAAAGTGTTGGGGCTTCCAGTTCTCTAGCGGGTATCCAGAGGCTGCAGCCTTACATCTCTACTTTAAACAGCTGTCAGATGGACCAAAGAGGTTAATGCTCAAATACGTTGTTTACAAATGGTAAAACATATGCCATGTGGGGAAGGTAATCATGGTAATGGGGAGCGTGGTACCTTCCCAGAGAACACTGAGTCACAAGTGTGATGTGGAAGTTTTCTAGGATTTATGCAAAGACAGAAACCACAAAACTTTACACAGTTCCTAGGGTTGAAAAAAAGAAAAAGAATACTCACCCTGAGGGATGACTTGCTTCTTTTGCAATGAAATTATCACAAGGCAATCTAACAACACACCAAGACAAAGTGCTCTAGCTGTGAATGCCTTGGCTGACATCTCCTGAAGAATATCTCCCCTCCGGAGATTGGAACACGGCATTATTTTTATGTTCAGTGTTTCCTCATGCAGCTGTAAGAAGCTGCAGGTGAATGAATCAACCAGTCACCCATCCAGCTTCCAATCTTTCAGCAGCTGGGTTTAAATAATCTCTTCTTTGAATTATTCAATAATTCCATCAGCAGCATAGCGAGGATTATTAGTCAATCCTTCCTACCCCAGACGAGGATAGAAGGCGTAATAATTTGAAACTTAAAATTATTTCTAAGTTATGGAAATGCCTGTGATATATCACTGGTTCATGAAATAGTGAAAGGCTGTAATGAAACTGAGGTTTAAAACAAGAAGCCACTTATTAAGAAATGAGAGCAACTGTGGATTTGTCAAAAAGACAGTAACCCCGCAGCACTTACCAAGATACACACATATGAGAATGAACACTGCAATTTTTAGGGGGAAAAAATGGACTTTGCTTTGGCTGCCTCTGGAAAGTTTTTGACAAATCTAGTTTTCCAATTCAGAACTCCACAAGTCTCCCTCTTCAATCTCCAGGGCAGAACACTGTTCTTATGTCAGACAGACCTCTGTTGCTGTTATTTTGAGGGAAGGTTAATTTAACAAAGACCTGTGTCCTAAATCACTCTGATTGTCACATACTCGTGTGGCTCACAATGTCATTTGGAACTGGAATGTGTGTCAGAGGTTTCTTTCTTCAAAGCCTGGTGTCTCACTCTCCTCTTTCCAAGCGGCTCAGTTGATTGGCACCATCTGGAGAACTGGTCCTTCTCCTGATAGAATCACGTTCTTTCCGTTCACCCAGGTGCAGCTTGGATGACCTGTAACCCAGGGGAGCAGTTAGTATGTCTGTGCCTGGGCGTCAGAAGAGGTGACAGAGGCAGGCAGAACCTCAGCAGTGCTGAGGAGGTGGTCAAAGAGGTCTAAGCTTAAACATGACTTGCTGCTATGACAATGCATTATATCTGCATCTCGGTTGATTTCCTAACAAAATATTTACTTAGTGTCACAAAACTTATCAGCATCAGACATCTGTGAAATAACTTCAAAAGCCAAGTTAGCATCCTGCACTGTTTTCAGGAGCTGAGTGGGCTCAGTAAGCTTTTGTGAAGCTATGCAATGGTCATCTTTGGTGCCTCTCATCACTCTGCCTGCACCGTAGAAGGCTGCTCGAACTTGCTTAAGACAACATGGAAATTAACCTGAAAATATGTGTCTCATAACTTGGCAAACAGAAAGAATTTTAAAATTACCTATTAATGCTGGTGAGTATTTTTGGGAGTGTGAGTAAAACAGTTCAAAATTTTAAAAGCTTTTGTGCATGTGCATATTAATTATAATAGTTACATTATATATATAGTATATAAAATACATAATGCATATACTATTATATATATATATATATATATATATATATATATATATATAATGCATATGCTATTTGATGTAGAATTTCCAATGTGAGAAATCAGTTCAATAGATACACTGTTCAGCTCACTGTACATTGTCTGTAACGGCAAGACACAATCTCTCCCTGGCTCTATCTGTCTGTCTCTGTCTTTTTGTCTTATTCTCTCTATCCATCTGTCTGTCTCTCTTTCTCTCTCTCTCTCTCTCTCTCTCTCTCTCTCTCTCTCTCTCTCTCTCTGTGTGTGTGTGTGTGTGTGTGTCTTCTGTCTGTTTGTCTGTCTATCTGCATTGCTCTCTCTGTCTCTGTTCCTAAGCTAGAGGTTGCGTTATTGGGAGTAGTGGAAGACGCCGAGTGAGATAGTTTAAGAGCTGGGTTCCTGGGCTCCTTGACTTGATTTTGAAAACCAGCCCGTTGTGTGGCATAGTCTTCAACATGTTACTTTATCATTCTGTGCTAATTTCTCTCAATTTACAAATGCACTACAATTGTACCTACTTCAAATAGCTATTTGCGGGATTAAATTAATATCTGTAAAGCACTTCAAAAAGGACCTGATTCATAGAAATAGGTTTTAAATTAGCTGTTTTATGTACTCATTAAAAATAATGAATTCCTCCTAATTATGTTGGTCTAGAAAGATTACTAAGATATATTTTATGCAAAATAAAAAGCAAATTAATGAATCACATTGGATCTGTTTTTTTTCATCTAATTAATATAATTCTGGTAAATTTTTTTTTTTCTGCAGACTATTCCAGAAAGAGCCACACTGCAGTTAGAGGAAGTTGCATCTGAGAAATGTCAGAGTAGGACTAAGGAGGGAGAAGAAGAATTTAATGTTTCATTTCAGTCCTTTTCCTACTGTTTGAAATACTCACCAACAATACCTGCATTTTTATAAATTCAACAAAACCACGCATGCCTGCTTCAGTACCTGGTAATGACAAATTCTGTGGTTTCTTGCTTCCTCACTCCATTAGCATTAGAAGCTCACTAAACCAGCAGGTGACATAGGAAGACTTGATGCAGGAACCCCTAATGTCACAAGTTGCAGGGGCTCAGCCAGGTGCTGCCCTGGTACCCTCACCAGGTGCACCCTGCAGGGAATTTCATTAGCAGCTCAGTAACTCCCTTCTCCTCAGGGCTGCCTGTGAGTGGCTCTTGCACTAGATATAAAGTCAGTGTTACAGAAGAAAAATAAAAGGAAACCCTTCCCAAACGCATAGAATTGCCAGTGCTCACTACGTTTACTTTCAATTGGTCTGAGCTTATCTTCTAGAGCTTAGGTGATTTCAGACAAGAAAGGGAGAGATGATGGCCTTTAACCTGTGACACATTAAGGACAGTTGTACATCCTTCCAGCTTGGAAGTCATTTTAACCCTTTTAAGAAAAGTTTATTTGTTTATTTAGTTTTGAATTTTAAAGAGAGTAAAAGAGAACAAAACGGTAAAAACCAATAAAAATGATATAGGATTTCAAAACAAGATGATGGATACTACATTATGTATTGTTATCTTTGAAATAGTTGCTCAGATTACAAGACACAGGTACATAAAACAGATCACACAGTAAAGGACTCACATTTTCCTTCCATGAACTAATAGCTAGTGGCATAATTACCTTAGCTATCATATGTATATATATTCCCTTTCTTCTTTTCTCTTTTCCCCCATTCCAATAGTTCTTTCACTGTGAGCAGTTTTTTCCCTTTCATAACATCTATTGTAGATTTATGATCTTATTTACTCTTTCATTTTTTTATATTAAGGTGTCAATATGGTGTTTATACATGTGAGTCTGATTTATTTCAATTATGTGTATGTTTTCTAGTTGCATCCCATTTACCTGTATTTTTGTTCAGGTTTCACTGAGGTATAAAATAATAAGTAAATTAAATGTGAACAAAAGTACATCTAGTTCTGTATTTTGAGAAGCTTTTTAATAACTGGTAAGATCTTCAGGAAGCTATGAGTGTTTGGCAATGGTTGTTTTCATAGCAGTTACCCCAAGATATTCTAAATCCGAGTTCTATTGGTAAAGGAAAACAAACTCTATAAGTAGTTTACTATTAGTGGAGACTATGTAATTGGGGATTATATATTCCATCTAATGGCATTCAAAAAAAATTAAACAGTATGCATCCAGAAGAAAACGATACTGCGACCAAATTGGATTTCAAGGTTTCCAGCTATTCATTTCTGCATTGTCTTGTCTTTCAACTCATACTCCAAAGTCACCAACTTGCGTCAGTCATATGTCATTCAAAAGTAAACAATGAAAAACAAGTTAAGGACCAATAATACAGTGTCCTTCTTTCCTTGTAAGATCTTAAATCCTTCTGTCATTCCAAGGAGTCAAACAGGGCAGCAGTGCCAAAATCTTTTCAAATTCTCGATCTGTAGCAGTTATGGAGTAGAAGCTCAATCAATAATTACCTGAACACGTAACAATCAAATTATTTTCATGTGTGGTGTCTTGTTAAAAGCAGCACTTGTATTAGAGACCTGGTGGAGTTCTCAAAGAGAAGCACAAAGTAGGATATGGCAAGCATTGCGAAACTTCAGAGTAGCTCCTGAGTCATCTTAGCACGGCACTGATCAGCCTCCTAGCCACATTCTGGGTGGATGCCTAGTGAAGACTTTGCAGAAAGCTTTGAGAAAGCTGTCTAAATGGCTGGTCACCTACTCTCCACCTTTACCAGTAAGGCAACTCAAAAAAAAAAAAAAAACACAAAAACAAAAACAAAACAAAACAAAAAAAACCATTCCGAAGCAGCTCTCTATTGCACGTGGAGTAGCGCCAACACCTAAAAGTGATTAAAGATGTGCAAAAGTAAAACAGCCACAGAAACTGGCTGTAAAGCAAACAGAAGTGCTTGAACACAGGAAGAACAGAAGGTAGAGAAGTACAGAACTGCACCTCTAGTAAGAGCTGGGCACGTGTGCATGTGTATGTGTGTTCACATGTGTGTGTATCTGCAGATTTTGTGGAAGGAATAAAGTCATCTTAAGAAGAAACTTCACAAACCAGTTATCCATAGGGAAAAAAAGAACTTCAAATATAAGACCACTGACTGAGAAGAAAGCCAGTATGGCTAATAATCTTTGATCAAGAAAATGGGGCTGGAATTCCTATAATTCTAAGCACAGTTTGTAGAAAAAATTATATAAGTGGAGAAGCCTGGAAATTCTGAGGATGTTCCTCCACGTTCAGTGAGTAGCTTGCCTGAAGTCAGAGCTCCTCCTGGCCAGGGGAGCTTGTATTCTTTCCTCCTCTCACCTTTCTTCCTCATCCAACTATGGATGTGGGAACCTTTGTGGGGCAGATGCACTGTAGTAGATGAGATGTGGAATTATCACTGAAAGTGCTGGTTCTTCTCTGAATGTAGAGAACAGCAAGTGTAGAAAGTAAGGAAAGGCATTAAAGCAAACCTATCCTGTGGGATGTAGGATGTCAGGTAACCGTGTTCCTTCAGAGCAGCACTGGGCCATGGCAGTGGACAAGTGAACTAGGACCTTAAAGACTGGGTCTCATGAAAACCAGACTCGAATTAGCACAGTCATAGGAAAATCAGCGCAGGTACAGGGATTGCAAGAATTAAAACCAGATCCAACTTGTCCCTCTTGTTCAAGTCTGGTTTCTCCTGGGAGAACTGCTTTACTTACTCAGAGGCCCTCTCCTTACCTTTCCACCTAACTGGAATAAAAAGAATTTGGCAAAAAATTCCATAAATAGGCTCCATGGCTTGGTCTGGATCATGTGCTCATACTAAGACAAACCAGCAGGCTGAGGAGAAGTGTTGAGGAGCACCCCCCACCAGGAACCCTTCGGACATCTGGTGGGCGAGAAGTTCCCCAGAGAGAAGTCGAGAAGCTGCCTGAGGGATGATTTTGGAAACCCACGTGCTAAGGGTCTATGTCTCCTGTCCTCCGAAAATGCACTGCTGACCCTTCCATTCACTGGGGAAAGCAGAACAGACTTCCGAGCTCGGGGAGCTGGTGGCTTTTGTCAGGAATGAGTGGATTGACTTCTAGCTGCTACATTTACCAAAGATCTTGTGGAGAAAGATGACTAAATGCCCCAAAATAGGCAGCCAAGTAACACTGGGCAAAAATCCTTCAGCTAGGCCCTGCTGCTCCTTCATCAGAAATTGTGCTTACAGAAAGGAGTAACAAATTCTCTAAGCAAACCTCAGAAGAAGTTTTATTTCCAAGATTATCTACACACATTTTAAGCTCTCCTGAATACCTTTCTCTCCCTAGAACAAGACACCATGTCAGAGTCCATGGTAGAATTCAGGGTTTAGCAAACATTTTTTTGCAGCATTTGTTGTAAGTTGATTGATTTGAGTTTTGGGTGCTAAGTTTTCACAGCAGCTTCCACAGGAAAGCAGCCTTCCTGGAATTCAGCTAACCTTCACCCCACAAGAAGTGGTATCCTGGCTGAGTAAGGTAAGCCCTCATCTTTCCACGATTTTAAATAGCATCCTTCAAATTATATCTTGTGGTGTTACTATGAAATGAGTTTAACTTTGTATAACAGCTGAAACTCACTGTAAACCATTTTAAAGAACTCAGAAGATCCCAGTGAAGAAAATCAACCTTGGTGTCTAATGTTAGTGAGTTTTTCTTGACTGTTAAATGACTAATTTCTCTGAAGATCCCTTGTTTCTTCAAATCATTTTGCTATTACAATCCCCTTTCTCAAATGCTTCGTTGGATTTAAAAACAACTTTTCATGAAATATTTCTTCCCTTCCCCCTTCCTTTGTACCATTTATCTATCCTGGCTGCAACTTTTCCTTTCCTTTCCTTTCCTTTCCTTTCCTTTCCTTTCCTTTCCTTTCCTTTCCTTTCCTTTCCTTTCCTTTCCTTTCCTTTCCTTTCCTTTCCTTTCTATATTGGGATACTCGTACAGAAAAATGTTTTAATGATTATAAAATTTAAATATCTTAAGAGTTTAAAACATAAAATGTGCACAAATTCTTATTCATATCAATTCCAATTAATCAATTCTCAATTCTTTATTAATTAATATTTAGAGTTTATTTTTTAAAAAAATCTAACATAGCAACACTTTTTAAACATAGTCATCCTTCACTCAGTGGAGTTAAAGAAAAATACACATAAACAAAAGGAGTCCAAATGGAAGAAGAGCAATTTAAATAGACAAATGAAGCAAATGTATTAAGTTCTGATATAACTGAGCATCAGAAAAACAGATTTGTAAACAATCGAATATTAATTCACCAAGACTGTGAGTTTTAAAGCATAGTTGAACGTCATTGCCCTTGCAAATGTCAACTTACAGATATCCACAGGTCATCCAAAGGATGAATTCTTAGCCTTGGGCGCTTTCCCTTCCAAAGCCAGGATGCTACAGAGATAAACACTGCTCAGTGCATGTAGCATGCACAAGATTTCAGCTCCGATAGAGCAGAGTACACGTGAAAATATGCAACCAACTGCATGCATGTACGTTCACATATCCACATATATGTTAATGGAATGTCTAGAGAGATGGATAGGAAGAAATATTTGTAGGTTTTATACTTTGATAAGACATACACACAGATTCCTTGAGTTCCATATTTGATTCTCAAACTTTCTAACAGGAACATGAAATCTTCTTGAAAATAACAACTTACCACCAATTAATTAACACATATTTGACAAGTGAACTGTGACGTCTGTAAGAGTAAATATAACATTTCATTTTGGGGAGCTGCGCTCTGTACCAATGAATGAAGAAGCTCCGTGAGTGCAGTGAGTATCAGTACCCATTGTATTCCCTGGTGGTCCCAGGACACAGCCAAACTGGAGAGCGAGTGGTGCGGTTCCCTGATGCCCTGATTATCACCTGGTTTTACCACTTGGGTTCTCCCTTGTGGATTCTGAGCTGTGCACAATAAAACACCATGCAAAGCAGCTCCACAGGAATGAGTCTGCACTGGATGGCTTCCTTTATCAGACCTGGTCTTGGAAGGCCTCCTCTGTTCAGACCTCCTCCAGACCTGGCTCAGTAAGGTACTTGTCAGTTTTATGAATATGTTTATAAAAATAATAGGAGGTTGAGGCAGTGGGGCAGGCGGATCGCCGGAGCTCAAAACCAGCCTAGGCTAAGCAGAGTTTAAGGTCATCGTGAACTACAAAGGGAGGGCCTGTCTCAAGAAATCAAACTAATATTAATAAAAATACAATCAAAAATACAAACATAAAGTCCTAAATACAGATAAGGTATGGTAGAAAATGGTAGCAAATCAGCTTTCATAGAGAAATATAGCCTAAGTCTAATATAATATACAGTGATTGTACTGTACTTAAGATATTTAGGTATCAAAAAATCTGATAAAATTGAGAAAGACACCTTTAAATGACTATATTTTATTAGTGTGTGCATGTATGAATTCTGGTTTGACCATGACAAAATAAAACTCTAGCTATATACTACAGCTCAAAGGAAAGTGATTCAAAAGATAAAGGAAATGAACAAGGATATACCACATATAAACACAAAGAGAGAAGCTATGGTCTTGATATTTAACAAGGTAGATTTCAATCCAAAAAGTATTAAACAAGATCAAAGAAACATTTCCTAATTGCTGATAACTAAACAGTTAAGCATATTTACACACAAAAAAAGCACAGTAACCTCATAGAGAAGAAATCACTGAACATGACAGGAGGAAGATGTTTATACACTGTGACGTGTCGTTATCAGTCCAAGTCAGTCAAGCAATGAATGAGAACATAGAGGTTGTAACACAATTAATAAAGGAGATCTAAATTAGCCAATCACCCAGAAGTTTGTCCTAGAGAAAGACAAAGAACACACATGCAGCCTCACAGGTGGAAGCGGAAGGACATTGTTCTAAGTATGAAATAGGGGTTCAAGGAGGCTGAGAAAGCAGGAAAGGGGTAGAGATACCACCAGGAGGATGCTCTGAGTACCCAGGGGAGGAAGGTCATGCGAGGTCTGGGGCTCCACCCTGCAGCGGGATGACAGGAATGGACAACAGCCCATTGCATCTGTTAGGAGGATCTAGAAGAGAGAAGGCTGAAGGAGCCAAGCATAAATGATGATGAGAAACCAGCAACAATGAGCATGATTTCTGCAGCATATTGGATGCACTACACATTTTAATATGCACAATTATTACATGCTGTTCAAAAATTAATTTACTGTAAAAGATAGAGCACCAAAATATATATTCTTTCAAAATGCAACAATATCAATAAAAATTTATCATATACTAAAAAAGCTTGGGTTCAATCCCCAGATTTTAAAAATATTTTACCATATAATACCATTAAAATTCAGTGACTCCTTTTAAAAAATAATAGAAAGAAATATATCTGATCACAATGTAACAAAAGTAGAAATGAAAAGTAAAAATATTTTACATTTGAAAATTAATGCATAAATTTTAAAAACTTTAGAATGTAATATCAATAAAAATATATATTCTGAAATATAAAATATATAGCAAAAGAGGAACTCAGATAAAACTACATGGAGTTAAATAATTTTAGATATGAAAACAATTAGTTAAAAATTAATAAATATAGCAGAAACAAAACAAATTAAAGTCAACCACTATAGAGACCTTAATTACAAAATAATAAAAAATTTTGCATTACAGTGAAATGCATAAATGAAAGGTTACTCCTTTGGGAAACATCAATGAGAAAAGAGAAAGGAAGAGCAAAAGTAAAATAGTTTTAATTATCATAACTGATTCTCATGCCAATTTTTTTCAGTAACAGAAAGAACAGAATTAATGATTTTCCTTTCTCTTAATGAGGAAATATAGTTCATCAACAGTTGAAAGAAAATTTATTTTTAACAGAAGTATGACAGCTAATAAATTATGCATGCTATATACTTTAAAAGCATCATTTGTTAGATCAAATAAAATAATAGTGTCAGGCAAAAAGAATCAGTCAGTGCTAAACAGAGGCAAAACTTCATGTGGACAAGCTCTTTGAAAGCTGCCAAAATATCATCACACAGATTACTTGGTAATTTCAAAGAGAACATTTTATTTTTGTGCTAGAGAAGTTTGGCTGTAACCAGCTTAAACAAGATACCAAATTTAGCATCACTAATTGTGAAATAATTTAATATATCCAACAAGCTACAAGGTAACATGAGATAAACACCTCTAATGAAATGCTAGTGACAAAGAAATACTCTTTCTTAATTATTAAAGTTGTAAATCATGAATATTTTAAAAACCAACATTTCAAAAGCTATTTTAAAATACTGAAGTTCAAAAATTGTAACGTTCTATCTTGTTCTTTAATCTTAGCCAAAAAGTTTCAGATGCCTAAGGAGACTTAATTTCCTCAGAAGCTGTAATATCAATAAGTACTAATAGAAAATTTATAGATATTTTAGAAAGCCAAACTGAATTAGAACAAATTAAAATCTTTAATGGTCCCACTTGTTAAAGAATTCAGAGTTCATTGAATTAGCATGTCACTAATCCTACAGCAATAAAATTTTTGAATGAGGCAATTTCCAGTCCCAGACAAAATTACAAGTTTGGAGCTCTACATTCGACATTGATAAAAAGTGTTCTATTACCGACGAGTGAAAAAGAAGGAAAAGAGAGAACATTTTGATTTACACCGCCCTGTGACACTGACTGTCTAGGTTAGTTCAGTGCAGTCTGCGACTTGTGAGTTTAAATTGATAGAGAGTTGGTTTCTGGGATGTTTCTGCCATTTGGGAGCTGGCAGAAGGGCCCCACCTAGCTGTAATTTCTCTTAACTCAGTGGCACTTAAGGGTACCTACTGCTAGTAGCTTGCAGCACCTAGATTTGCTCTTACTGTTTCTTAAATTTGCATGCAGCATACTCAAAGCATTGTTATTTCCCATGGGTTCTGTGGTCCTGGCTCATTCACGCTGAGTGTGAAGTGACTTAGACTTTCTTTCCTGGGCTCTTGCTGATGCTTTTCTAGCTCTCCTTAATAAGGGAGGTCCTGTGGGTAGATCTGGCACCCCCAGCCTCAGGCAGGGAAAGCTGGCAGAGAGCTCCTCTTCCTCCCCTGTGTTAATCTCCTTAAAGCCTCTAGGGCAAAACATCTCCAGAGCCACAACTTAAAAGGGGAAAGTTATTTCGGCTCACGGTTTCAATCCATAATTGACTGACCAAGGCAGAAACAGAATGGAAGTGGAACTCAGCAGGAAAAAGGTGCCCAATTCGTGGCAGCCAGGAGGCAGAGTGAGAAAGGAGAGTGGGGATGGGAACCTTGTCCTCCAGTTCACGCCCTCGGTGTACACCCCTCCGGCCAGACCCACATCTGCCTATGAACCCATCTGCGATGTGTGTGCCACTCCATGATCCAATCCCAAGCCGATCTCTGAAGGTGTAAAACTTCCAGGGGATATTTTAGCTCTAAAACACAGGAATCCCTGAATGTCCCTATGAGCTGGGGCAGGAGTAGCCTGTCTGTGCACCATAGGTGCTGACCTGCGAGGTTAAATTGCTCATGCGGCATAACACAGCTCACCCTATCTAATCCGCCGAGCTTTCGCTTTAGGGTGAGGCTTTGGCTTGGAGGACACTTGCCATCATTCTTCCTGTCCATGCTATCCTATCCTCTTTGTCCTGCTCAACCCCTGGAAACCATTCTTCTCCTTTCTAGTTCTACATGGTGAGGTTCTACAGCTCTGCATGCCTGTAGGAGCTTGTGGGACCTTATTGGGCAGGGAACAGACTGGCTTATTTCACTGAGTAAAGAACCGTTACTTTCTCTCACGTTGCTGCAAATAACAAGATGTCCATCTTCCTGTGGCTGGACGATGTCTGTCCGGAGCCACTTCCGTCCTGCGGAATGGAGCACACGAACACTCAGCCTCTGCAAGCACCTTTATTGACTGGGCAGCAACCTCAATACATGTCCGTCCTCGACGGCTTCTTCCGTGTTGTGAGTCAGGCACTTCCTATACTTGGGCTTATATAGCTAATGTTATCCAATCATGGGATTACACGTGGGGACAGGCGATTGGGCGGCAACAAGGAAGCAATCAATCATTACCATATATGGCGGGGACAGTAAGCTGAGCAAGAACCAGGAAGCAGGATGTGTGCGCCATCTTGGGCACACGATGGGCGGGGGAGCAGCGAGGCGGTAGGCAAACGCCATCTTGTGGCTATATTCTCATGGGTAATACGGCAGGCTCCCAACAGATGTCCCCGGGTATGCGTAATGCACTTTACTCCCCCGTTCCTCTGCTAGTGGCTCCTGGGCTTGCTTTCATTTCTTGAGCATTGGGAAGGGCCCTGCAGCAAGGCGGGGCCTGCGTGATTGATTTCATACCCTTGGATGTTTACAGGGCAATAGGATCACTGGGTTGTGTGCTAGTTCTGCTTGATGCTGTCTCCATAACAGCTGCACTAATTTTTATTCCCACAAAAGGTGTAAGAGTGCTTTCTCTACATGTTATTGTTATGCTGTTTTTTTTAAAGCCTATGTGTTTTGAAAGTCTATTGCAAGCCTCCATTATGTCAATGTGATCAATTCCTTTTTGCCTTTGCTTAGTTATTGGGTTGTAAATTTACAGTTTTATGTCTTGGTATTTGGTACACAGAGAGAGAGAGGAGTCCACTAACTTCCTAATAAACTGCAGAATTTTTAACTGTATTTTTTTGTCTTTTTGAGACAAGGTCTTGCTATGCAATTCAATTTGGTCTTGAGCTCATTTGGTAGCCCAGGTTGGTCACAAACTTGCAACGATCCTCCTGCCTCAGTCTCGCAAGTGCTGGGATTTTTAAGTGACATAGAGCTCCAGTCTATGCTTTGTCACTTTATGAGCAAAGCTAAATTTCTTCTTTACTGTTTTTTTTTTTCTTTTTGCTTTTCATGATGTTTTGCTTATTTATTAACTTTTGGATATTTGAGTCTCTTTTAGCATATAACTGTTTGATCCAGTATTGGTGGTTTAAAAATTATTACAAATATTTTTTAAAAGTATTTTAGTAAGCTTTTGAAGAACATTTGGTGAGGGTTGGCTTATCTGTATCTTGTTTCTAAGTCATGCAACTGTCTCCCATAATGAGAAGTCTTGTTTTAATAACCACATGTAGTATATAAATATTGCAGCTTATGTTTCCATATTAAATTATCTTTTAGATACTTAACTTCATTGCTTCCTTTTTCTTTTTACTTTAGTTTTTATGTTCAGAACAAGCTCTTCTTTTCTCCCTATATGCCCTTGGAAATTTTTGAGATTTAAAACACTTTCTTGTTCTCCTTTTGTTTACTTACTATTCCTAAATTTCATAATGGCATATGATGTTTTATTTAATTAGGTAAAGATCTGTTTAGATTATGCCTTTGAACTAAATTACCTGTGTTTCTATGCGGTTCTGTCCCAAAACAACAAAATTTAAAATAATATTTAACATTTTTACTCACATTTCACAATGAGATTTTTTGCATGATTTTCTTCTCTGTGCTCAGCCTCTCTCCCACTTAAACTCCAAGTATGTAGAATGTTCTGCTAATATTTACCTCTTAGAGTTTCCCTGGCTATTTATATTCCTGGCTTGTTTACTCAGCACCTAAATGGCATATGCAGTCAGTCCTTTGCATCTTTCCATTCTTAACTGCAAGATTCAGCTTGCGGTCCTTTTCTTTCTGCCTCCTTGAGGTCTCTATTTCTCTCTTATTGCTTAGGGATTTTTCTCACAGGATCCTCAGATTGGAAATATAAGTGACCCATTCTCCCTTCCTCAAGTAGTTCTGGGATCTTCCTGCCACTCTGATGGACATGGCATGTCGTGGCGGAATGCCACCTCTTTGCTGAGTGTCCGATTAAGCTCAGCAGTCTGCAGTTCCAGGTCAGGAGCCAATTGCCTCCCAAATCTGTGGAAGAGAAGTTTATCATTGGCCTGATTCTGGTTCTTAACCAAGCCAGTCTTCAAGCTTGCGCATGAGGAAGGACCCTTCCCTTAGCACTGAGAAGTGTGCTAGGCTGCACCCGGCAAGGACATTGTTACCAGTGCTTCCAAAGCCAGTCAGTATTTTCAGTCAGCTCTTTCACACAATAGTGATGTTTCAATACTAGTTTATTTTTCTTTCCTTTTTTCCCATCTGCCTTTGTTTTCAACTTGAAAAGCATCTTGATGGCCCCCTGAAACGCCTTCTTATCCAATATCTTTTCTTCATACTATCTGCTACTCTTTACTTCTACCGTGTCATAAGGCTTTTTGAATACATAGTTTAACTCTGTAATTTTTACCTCCACAAGATTATACTTAGTCCCACTAGGGCTGATAATTCTACTCACCTCATTCACTAATAGCTTTTAGTTTTATAAGTAGGGATTTTTTAATTTCAAAAATTATTCATATTTTGAATTTAGCTTTCATAAATGAGCACATTACTTGATTGGTGGTGGTGGTTCTGATTCTGCCTAACAGGTCACCTGTTTTTGTATCATTTCTAATACTTTAAGATGACCTTTTATTTTTTAGCATTCTGTCTTTTTTCCTAAGTGAGCTACTTCTTTGAGAATTCTGGCCTGTACGAAGGAGCAGCAGTTCTATGGTTTGTGGAAGATATAGCCTTCCTTGCCTGCTTGGATTGGATATTACCTAGTTAAAAAAAAGCAATGATCACTCTGGTAGGTTTCCAAGAGAAGAGTTTACAGTCTTCATCTGTATCCAATTCCAATTACGCACACACCACGTGGGTAAATGTATGGACCAAAACAATAAGGCTTATTACATGAAAGGTGACCACATACAATAAAAATTGTTACATATCTCATCAAAGAGAGAAAAAGAGTGATCATTGAAGGTTCAAAGAAAACATGGACTGTTTGCAAGAAAGTCAACATCAGTGGTGAAGGGGACTAGTAATCTTCGAAAATGGGTTACAAAGGCCAGCCTTGTCCTTTCCATCAAGACGTATGAGTCTCCTTAGGCAAGATCTTTGCAGCATTTTTAATACTCTGACCTTCACACTTCATTTTTTATTTCTAGGCTTTTCTGCATCACAGAGAAAGTGGAGAAAAGGCAATCCATCAGGTTTCTTTTTGTGGCGGCTCACGGAGCTGGAGGACACTCACACCTTCACACATGGCCTTCCTGCTGGCCCCGGCAGCTGCTGGCTCAGAAAAGATGCTCGTTAATTTCAAAAGCATTGTCAGGAGAGAGCGTCCCAAAATCATCAAAGCCAACTGCCCTCAGATTTTCTAATTGCTCTCCTTTTAACTGCGTACTCTCTGATAATACGTTTCATACGCATTCTTTCCGGTAGTATTCCCAGAAGCCAATTTTTGTAGTTAATGAACCAAATATTTCAAGAGATTCAGTACTTTCCTAAAGTTCCACAAGTACTAAACACAGAGCTTGAGCCTAGGAGATTTAGTTTCCTCCTGCTTCTCTTAGATACCATGAGTTGGTAGTGTCAGTGAGTTCAAGTCTGGCATAGACACTGTATTATGCTGGTACCGGAGCTTGAGGAAGGTCTTGCTTGGGTTTGGTATCCGTCCTTGTCAACCATACACTTTTCTCTGTATCTGAATTGGAGGCTGACTACAGCCTTAGCAGGATGAAAGAGGATGATGTCTCTCCTTCCTCTTGCTGTCTGAAGGTCTTGCTCACTGTAAGCATCGGGCAAGTAACACTGAGTCCTCATTAAATATGCAACACATTTTCCTCCAGAAGTGGATCACAGAGTTAAAGCTATTGGATATGGGACATATCTGCCCATACTGTCATCAGACTGGGATGGTGGGGTATGTTTACTATCCTGACTGGACTGAGATGCCTACAGACAACTGGAGGACTCCTCTGGTTAAGTCGAGGTGAATCATGAGAAGCGATCTCAAGGAAGACTGTATCTGTCCACGGTCCCCTCTTTCTGCCCCTCTTCTCTGCACCCTGCTTCCTGGTCTCCATGAACCAGGCTACTCTGCTCCACCACACCATCCACCATGACATCCCTGCCTTGGAGCCAGCTGCAACCAAAATCCCTGCAACCATGAGCCCAGTGGAAACTCTCTTTTTTACATTTGGATGTCAAGTGTTGCATCCCAGCCATGGAAAAGCCACCCAGTTCAGATGCTTAGAAAGTGAATAGGAACTTTTTAACTGGAAGAACTCGAAAGATTCAAGACATATTTCTTCCCATTTTTTGCTACCAAGTACTTGCAGTACACTTCAATTTGAGTTTTAAAAATACCCAACAGCCTGAATCAGCCTTTGATGTTTTATTAAAGTAGCAAATGCTTTGATGATCCACTGCCAGGTCCAGAGACTTCCCTTCTGCCAGCTGATCTAACCCATTCCTTGCCAACCACCCTCAGTGAAAACTGGAGCTATGGTTTGGGTTTCCATGGGTCCTTTTTATGAGCTTCTCATATAACTCAACTGGAAAACTAGTCAGTGAGGAGATATGCCAGATAGTAATTAAGCGAATATGAACATTACCTTGAAAAATGGTTTAGAAGTATATTAAAACAAAATATTTTCCTGAAATCTTTACCAATGCTTTGCTCCTAGAGGATTGGTGTGTTCTTCATATTTTCTATTTTCTTTGTGGATCAATAATTAACTGTTTCTCCTCCTTTCTTCTTCATGATAGTGACTTCTGTGGATGGCATAAAAGATTCCTGAGCTTATTGGTCTCTGAGTTTAATGAACAGAGGTCCAATGCAGCAATAGGAGCCCGAAGGAGGTGTGGAGTGTTTATTATCCGCATCCTTCTTTCTGAGCACTACAAGGCAGCCTTTAATTCTGGCTCCTGTTTGGAAGCCCTCTTCATTAGCCACCCCCTTCCTCACAGAGAGTAGCGTTTTCTCGCCTTCAGATTTCTGACTTGAATAAATTCCTTCTATGCCAGTTTTCCTGGCTTTGGTGGCTTTACTAATCTCTGTTCCCAAATCTTTCTAAATTTCCTCTATGGAACTCCTTTTGCTAAAGGTGAATCTGTTGTATGTTTCCTTCTGGATCCTTGACTGATACAATGTTAAAGTTGTCTGTTTTGGATGCTTTAGTGTTATGAAAGATTTAAGGGTTAATACTAAAGTCAAGATATTTGATCTTAATTTGAATCTGCTTCCTGCCAGTTCCTAGATGTTTTAGGGAAATTATTTGGCTTCTTTGAACCTCAATTTTCCGAGATGAAATTCTGTCTCAGAGAATAGTTTCAGCATAATAGTGAAAAGGGGCAAAAGTTGGCATGGCATTTCGTAAACACAATGTCAAGCAAATAGAAATTGTAGTGAATTTTTAACTGTGTCAGCATAGGCAGACAGAGATGTTCCTTAAAATTTCCTTACCTATAGGCTGTCAGTTGGGGTTTTGTGATCTTTGGAAGGCAACAGTGATTTGGTTCTGAACACAGATGGAAGGCTGGCGACTGTTGTAGGTCACAGTAACTTTGTTCAGATCTACAGTGTCTTCCGTGGGTCTCCTGATTCAGAACGTATTGGACGGTGGCTGTGTTATCCTCAGATGAACATGCTATCAGGAGTCAGGGCCCAGGCAGAGGAGCCAGGTCACTAGGGCCTTGACCTGGAAGGGTGTGTGTTTGTCCCTGCTTCTTCCTTCCTCTCTCTGCTTCCTGGCGGCCATGAGATAAGCGATGTGTCCACCAGGCACCTCCACCGTGCTGGTTCTGTCTCGGAGCCAGCAAAACCGGCACTAAACTCACAGAAAACTTTGAGCCAAATAAACCACCCATCCTTCCAGTTGTGGGTGCCTGGTGTTGAGTCCCAGCCACAGGAGAGTGACCACTGTAGCATCACACATGTCTGCACTGACCTCCTAGTTCACTGGTACCAGGCTATGGGCACATGCTGGTGCCACTGTCGGGCCTTCTCGCTTTCTCTGCGTCCTCGGCTAAACCCAAGGATGATGTCTTCCTGAGCAAACTTCCCACTGCATCATAGCTGAGGCCCTGGGACATGAATGCTCCTTTCAATGCACCTTTATGCATTCCTGCATGCCTTTCTTTTCTCTGATTTCGTGTCCAGACTTTCTTCTCAACTCTTGCTGCACACTTTCATGACCACCATCTTCCCTTTGTCACAGTGGAGATTTCTGTAGGTATTTCATGGTTCCACCCCTGTGCATGGCCTAGTCCTCATTATAGGCTATGTTCTACATCACTCAGACAGCTCTGCTTGCCTGTCTGAATCCTACGGGGCCCTGGTCTGCTTCTCCTCTCCTTCTGTTCATCACCGGATCACACGGGTGCTGAGCAGATGACAGAGAACATTAAATTTATTTTCCAATGGAAACAGAGAGTCCCAAGCCATGGAATAAACATTTTACCTTTTTGGATCATAAAATTAAATGGAAAAGGAACAAACAATATTAAAAAATCTCAAAATCTTATTTCAAAAATTAAACTCACACGTCCTCCTGTGACATTTTTTTTCAGGAGCATCTTGAAGTTTAAGTCTTAGCTTTGCTGTTTTTGATGTTGGTGATGGCTTTCTCTTCTACCCGCATAGTACTTTCATCGTTTAGGAAAGAGGATGAGAAGACAGTCACCAATCACTAATTTTTACTGGGGTTATTGTGAGCCAACTCTGCTTCTCTTCCCACCAAGATTCCTGTCACTGGGCAATAAAGCTTGATTTCCAAAGCCTTGCTTCTACCTAAAATTTCTTGCCCATTTAGCCCATGATACATTTGGAGCTGTCAGGAGTGATCCACCTGGAACAGCCCAGCAGCGCTGTGCTTGGTCTCAGAAAGCTCCAGAAATAGCCTTCTTTGTCTCTTTGATTCTCTGTGGGTCATTTAATAGCAACAGTTCCTCTGTATTCACTTTCCTTTTTGAATGGTGCTTTTGTGAGTTGGAGTCTTGATGTATCCATCACAAACCCTCTTCAGAGGTTAAACTGCAAGATCTAATGAGGGAAAGTTATTTTTAGCTTAGCCTCTGTCACTATAAATTCCAGGAAAATTTTAAATTGTGCTTCATAACTTTATAGGAAAAAATAGCAGGCTGCCAAAGTGTCTTTTAAACCTCTCTCTCTCTCTCTCTCTCTCTCTCTCTCTCTCTCTCTCTTTCCTCTCTGTCTCTCTCCCTCTTTCTCCCTCTCTATTTCTCTAAGTAAAGTCTAGCTCATGTAGGTTTTTTTTAAAAATACCATTTTTATGTCTTTTGTAAAAATTGCCTGGCAGTTTAATTCAACTGAAAGTCTCACACCCTTCTTTCTGTGTCTATCTTCTAACCTGGGCTTCCTTTGTGACTAGCGATGTCAGGACAGCATGGGGCACTGTTCACAATCAATGATTTTTGAGCCTTTATTCTGTTATTTTCTGTTCAAAGTGAAAAAAGTAATTTACCCCTTCGACTTAATATTGGTGAGTGAAGAAAGAAAAATATGCTAATGCTTTATTCTTAAAAGAAGCATTATTTCTCCCAAGGTGAATTCCGCTCCAGTCAGAGTCAATAAATAAAATTCAGTCTGAGTCATCTTAGAGACACAGTCAGTTGTGAACACCCTGAGATTTCTCCTCTGTGACACAGCTTACCGTGCTAGAGGCGTTCCTTCTCTGATCAGCCATGGGAACTGTGGGAATTGCACATTTATTCATAGCTACACCCAAGAGAAACTCTTGCAAGAAACAGAAAGTAAAAGTAAAGAAAAACCTTGCTAGTGGGTCAGTGGTCATGAGAATAAAATGTTTACTGTACAACTATTATGTGCAATACTTTGGGAGATTAATAGAGATGCTGAGTTCATTACAGACTGGCTGGGAGGGAGTAAGAAATTACAGCTATCGAGTTAACGAGCACCAGTTGCTAATGATGTTAAAAGGTGAGGTTTCATCCTGGAGGCCACTAAACACCATGCTGGGAAATGGAGAACCTCTTAGTTGACTGAGGAGCTGTGAGAATTGCTAGTGATGGGAAACAGCAGATTTCACTTAGATATTAAGGAGAGGTGGAAAGTCTCCTTGGGCAAAGAAAGAGTTTGATAAAGATGCTATCACTGAAGGTGGGTGTGTGCCAAGAACTGGTGATAGGGTGTAGAGCCCTGAAGCTTTAGTTTGAGCATTGCAAACATTTACCCATAGCTCATTCTCCAGCTTGGTAAAAACAGACTGTTAATCCCAATAATAGTAAGGCACCATTTATTATTTTCTTCTTCTGTTTTGTTGATTTCTATTTTCTGCAACATTGTGCTTTTATAATCATGCCATTCATCCTCATATATGTGCCCCATCCACCCTGGAATCACAGAGACCATGTAGAAGTAAAAGAAATACTTACCTTCGAACTTTGCATCAGGCTGAGATCAGCACTCATGATTTGACTACTGAACAGAAAGGGATCCAACCAGACAAAAAGACTGTGCTACTAGTGTGAGATTATGTAGTAAGATGAGATTTTTATGGATTCTAAAATTTGGAGTTGGAATTACAAGAATGATAAAAGCTGTATCTAGAACTGGCGTGCCCAGTAGAAACAGATCACATGAATATTGCATGACCAAAAGGAAAGCATCTCTAGGGGTACCTCTGGGCTGTGTCTTCTCAGAAAGCTGATGGGTGAAAGATATTATGTGTAGGGAGCTGTTGAAGCTGGAGATTGACTACATGCCTGGGACTAAAGCAAGGCCAGCCCTTAAAACACAGAGAGCCCAAAGCAAGCCACATAAACAGGATGTTACAGTACCAAGAAGGCAAGGGGCCCAGGCCAGCCAGACAAACAAGTTGCTAGGCAGTGGGGCTGAAACTGACATCCTCCTTCTGAGTGTATAAATAAGTCTGTTACAGGGGTGAGCAGTTCCTTCTCTCCCATCAGTAAGGTAAGGGCTCCACCTAACCCCAGCTTTATCTTTTCTTTATTTTCTCATCCTCTCACTATCTTTCCCCCCAGGAACATCCAAAACTGCAGCCAGTTTCTACAGTTATGCATAGATGCAGTTGAGCCAGGAACCCTTGTCACTGGAGTATTTCTCCAAGAGGCTACCAGATTATTCACCGGTATTTGTCTCCTTAAATCCATTGGTTGGAAACACAGCTGTCATTTTATCCATAGGGATTGGTTCAGGAAACTCCACAGATCCAGAAGTCCAAGGATGCTCAAGTCTTTTATATACAATAGACATGTTAGCAGACAACTCATACACATCTTCTTCTCTACTTTAAGACATCTTCCGATTACTTTTAATACCTAACCCGTGTAAATACTTGACGTGCAGCATTGTTCAGGAAATAATGACAAGAAATTCCTTGTTCAGTATTCTGAGCATCATTTGTTTTTCTGAATACTTTTGATTTGCATGTGGTTGAATCCCTGAATGCAGTATTCAGACATATGGAGAGCCACCTAAAAGGGAAAGATAGAAAAACATTTCCCAGTTTATTAGAAACCTCTAACGGAAGCCTTGTTTCATCGTGAAACTAACATAAATCCCAAATACAATAACATAATATTATTATGGTTGTCATTGTTGTTGTTAGAATTATTTAAGTAAGAAAATCAACTGTTGGCCCCAAACAGAACTAAATCTTTATTTGACAATGCTTATAAGGCTGTTTTTCAATGACAAAATTTAAAATGAACTTAGAAACAAATTCCACTCAATTCCTTGGGTTTACCAGCCATCTGCACACTGTTACCTTCCACGTCTGTTTACAGCAGGAGACGCTCAGATGCAACAAGGGATGCAGAGAAACACAGAGTAAAACTTTGCTTCAGGAAATAGATTATCTCTAGGGTATTTTGACAGTAAATCCACTGTGGAGTGATGACGTTCATGCTGGAAAAACAAAGAATAAAAACACAACAAGTTTACTTCATTAGTTATTTAACAACATGCTCAGAAGAGTTGTAGGCACAGTGAGGAGGTCTGCAGGGTGCAGCTGTGGGGTTCAGCACGTCACAGCTCCGATGCGCCTGACACGAAGCAGCTCTAGCATTACTTGTGAACATCAGTGAGGCCTAGAAGCAAGACTGCTCACAGAGACCACAGTCACGGGGGCCTGGACCTGCTTCTCGCGCTCCACACAGCTTCACTGTCTGAGGAGGTGTCACCCTCCTTAACTCTGGAGGCCTTTTGCTTGGCACAGGGGCTCAGTTTCATTTACCATATTTTCTGGTTTGAATGGAGATCTCACAGGTGAACCATGATGCACACAAAAGTCTTCCAGAGGTGAATTCATAGCCATGTTCTCCTTAGAAATAAAACACATTTTAAGAAAAATAAACTGTACATCTTCTCCCCCATTATCGCTCAGCATTCACACAGCTGAGGCTCACAGGCAGGCCCATTGCTTACGGTGCCTGAAGAATTGTCCCTTTCTTTCTTTCTTTTCTTGTTCTTTTCTTTTTGTTGTTGTTCTTAAAAGCAACTGGTCACCATCCTGACCTATGTGTGTCAGGGACTCCATGAGATGAGAATGGAACCAAACTGCATTCTAGGTGATTCTACCAGACATTAGGGGGAGATGGGTTGTGGCTTTCTTTGGGAAGTGACCATTCCCATGTTGACAGATTTACCCTAAGTGTAGAACAATGGCAAGCACATATATAAAGAAAATAAATTAAATGTGTAATGTCTGATCATTTAATAAAAAGGGCCATGGCACAGTAACCCTAATAAATTGAGAATTACATTACTTTGTGGCATAATTCTGGTTCTATCTGCAATACACAGAGCATGACGGGTGTGCAGGATACCTCTAGGTTTAAACTGGCAGGGTCCCTCATCTTTCCCTGTGGATGGTCAGAGACCCAACCCAGGGTTATGCCCCAGGAGATCCTATTCGCTGGTCTGTCAGGATTAGAACTGTGATGATCATGGTGTTTCTCAGATGGACCGGATCTCAGACATGCAGCCCAGAAAACACACTGGGGCCCTGAGATTTCAGATAAAAACCCATGACTCCACCCTTCCCTGTGTGCACAGTGTAATTCTCCCTAAACGGGCGACTCTCCACGATTGCTTCAAAGGAAAGGTGCAGGGAAGTGAGTGTGAGGAGGCCAGATGCCACTCACGATCTGCTTCAGGTGACAAGACCTTCCCACACCATCGTGACCAAGGGCCACCCTGGTGCAGACGCTGATGAGATATTGATTTTTCCAGTGCGCTTTTAATAGGCTCTTATCGCAGATTACATTTTTGCTTTTGCCGTCCTGTATAAATAGCACCTGGAGAAAGGCAGCTATTAATGGGGCTGGATAATGGTCTCACCCCTACCATCATGCCAGAGCTTGAGTTACTTCCTTTCTTCCTCTCTTACTTCTGGGCACCATATTTCAGTCCTTGCAGATGCTCAGCAAGGAGAGAAAAAACTAAAATTAAATTTGAAAAAGAACAATTTTCTGGAACTTAATGCAAAAGAAGAACATTACTTTCTGGAAGACTTCAGTATCATCTTAATTAATTCTTGCTTGTTTTGGTAACATATTCCTTTTAAGTAAGTGTAATCTTATAGACAAGCTGTGGTAATGTCATGAACAATTCTGTATATTACTCCCATCCAGATTCTGCCATTAATAACATTCTGCCACATTTGATGCATGGTTCTGTGTGTGTGTGTTTGGGTGTTATGATGTTTTCTGAATAAATTGGCCAAATGTTGCAGTCATAAAGCCATTTAATTGCTAAATTCTTCAGTATTTCCTAAGGGAAAGGATATTGCTTATGTAACTATGCACAAATATCAAAATAATGTAACCAGTAGCAGTCTTTACTTACTCCACAGATCCTACTCAAATCTCTCTAATCTTCAGAGTTCCTGACCTTGATTGTGTTTGAAGATCCGGTTCATGATCAAGCATTCTTGGTTAGATTTTTCAGTGACTTCGAAGATGTTGAATTTTTTTTTCAAAACCACAGAATAGTATTTTTTTAAAGTAACTATTTTAAAATGTGTCTCTTTGAGCTGGGTGGTGTTTCTTTATGATAAGATTGAGCTAACTAAATTTTAACTAAATAGAGCCATTCTAAAAGTGACAATGTGACCTTCCTACCATGGCTTCTCTCTGGGCCCTCACCTTGGGTTTGTCCAGCTGACAATGAGGTTACCTTTGATGACCTGATTGCTTCTTTGCCATACACTGAATTTTTCCCTTCTCACCGAGAAGTAGCTTTTTAGAAGATACAGTGAGACTAGGTAAACATTCCTTTTCTCATCCAATGCTACCTATTGTTTTACAAGAAACCTGGAACCTGTGCGAGGTGTATCCATTGCTACATAGCTTCTTGAGTCCTAGTAGCAGACACAGAAGCAGTTGTGAGACAGAGCTGGGAAATATATATATATAATGCAGATACATGTCTATTAAAAAACTCTGAATTTACACTGACACTTTCAATATGAATCCAACATCCAGGCTTAATTTTATTCTTTTCATTCATTTGGTTAAATTTCTTCTATTCCTATTTTCTCATTTCTAGAATGAAGAAGAGACAGAGAGAAATAGAGAAAGAGGGAGGGACAGAGAGAGAGAGAAAGAGAGAGAAAGACAGAGAAAGAGAGAGAAAGGGAGAGAGAGAGAAGGTATATATGTATGAACCCACACCACTGCCACAAACAAATCTAGCAACTTGAGTTCAGTATTTGTTCACAGTTTTTAAAATATTTAGTCAGCGAATATATCATAAAAAATTATGTTCAGATGTTACCTTTTGAGTAAGTTGTTAATTGCTATAATTACATTTTTCCTTTGAATCATAATTAAGCATATGCGTCTCTGTTTTTACTTACTCAATATTTTTATTGATTTCATCTTTGAATACATAATTCATTGGATAGAAAGAGCCGACAGAATTTAAACGGTATCAGGCACCAACTGATACCTTTCCATCTGACTTTGAAACACCCCAGGAAGAGAGTTAAAAACAGCAGTTTCTTGTTTATTTCTCATATATGTATCTGTTGATTTTTTTAAAAAAAGAAAATTAAAATCTATTTTTTATCTATGCTTTACTACCCAAAGGCTAACTTTATAAACACTTCTGCACCGGTCTCAAGCATGGCTTGGAAATCCCTCCCTGTGTTTTCCCATGCTAGGAATCCACCATTTGGGGGGAATCATGGCTTCTTCAACCAACTTTCATAGGCAGACGTCAAAGACAGCTGGGATACTTTACAACCTTAAACAGTGCTCCTGTTCATAGCTGTGATAGTTAAGTGCTGTGTCAACAGGAATAAAATCCCGTAAGTGATAGGGTTAGCTTAGCTCTGAGTGTGGCTGAATGCGTTCACCGTTCACTGAAGGCAGAGGACACCTAGGTCTAATAGGCTTTAGCCTGAATGGGAGGAAGGGGAGCAAAGAAGGAAGGCACCCTGTTGCTTCTCTGCGTCTGCCTCAGACATTCACTTCCTGGCTTCCAGCTTCCAAGCAGACCCCTAGGTCTCCAGGTATAGATGCACAGGGGACTCTGCAGGGAGCTCCAGGCCTTTGACCTTCACTAGGTCCTGACTCTGCAGCCTGCTGACAGCCTGTGTGCTCCTGCTCCTGACTCTGCAGGTCCACTGCAAGCCCACTTTGCATACCCTTATCTTTCACTAAATCTGTTTCCCCAGCAAGCACTGATTGGTGCAATAACCTTGACTGGATCTATTTTCGAATAAATGATAAATGACAAGAATTTGAATTACTGGGTCAAATGCATAAGTAGATTTGACAGCTTTGTCAAATTTCCCTCCATCAACTCTGTACTAATATAAGAGTGGCTGTTTCTCCACAGCCTTACCAAATAGAAAGTCTTGTCAAATTTTAATGCTTCCATTCTAAGAAATGAAAACTGATATCTGGCTTTAATTTGAATTTGCCTTTCTCTTATTATGAGTGAAGCTGAAATTTCCTATTTTGCCATTTTTGATAGATTTTTGTGAATTATTTATTTACTTTTATGGCCTATTCTTATATTAGGTTTGGCTCTTTTTCCCTTAAATTTTAAAAATTCATTATGCAGATATGCATGTAATTATTTACATATGCATAAATATACCTGTAGATATGTTTATAAATTACTCATGAATATATAAGTATCACATTTTTATGGATAAAAATATTTTCTCCTAGATTGTTATTAACCTTCTGATTTTGATTATATAGTTTATGCTATGCAAAGTTAATTTTTTACATAAGTGATTTTGAAGAAACTGAATGCCTACAAGAAAAAATATAAAACATGGGCCATATTTTACAACTTATGAAGATTTTACCCAAATTTTGACTCCTAAATAGGTATCTTTAGATGCCCAAGTTATACAAAATTCATGTAGCTTTCTGGTATTATGCAAATGGTTTCATTTTTGCATGTTAGATTTTAGTTCTCCTTGTCTTTTAGAGGTTTTTTCTTTTCTTTCTTTGTGTAGTTTAAGTTTATTTTTTGCATGCAGTCATTCTGTCCCTTCAGAGCCACTCAGAGCTGCTGGCCTTTGGTCCATAGTGTGAGATGTTACTTTCGCCCTCTGTGACATGTCCTGTGGACGCTGTTTCTGAACTTGCATTCCAGGCCTATAGTTCATCTTCCAGTTCCATTTCTGGCACCACCCTGATATGTCGAGGACCTCTCATTGCCTCTTTTCCAACTTTTCCTTACTATTTATTTCTCTTGTCCTCATGCACCTCCATTACAGGAAGACTTGTGGGCATTGGGTTCAAGTGAATTTATGTCTTAACTTGGGAAGAACTGATCTATTTCAAATGGGCTTTTGTCACTTATTAGTTATATTCCTAAATATGTTTACTCATATTTGCCTTTGTATGATTTCTCCTACTTTTAATTTTCTAGCTGATCATTCTTTTGTTTGTAGAGATTTCATTAATGTAATTAAGTTCTTTACATTAGTTTTATTTGGCTCCTTTATGTAATACTATGCATCTTCATTCATCATTAATCCTCTGAAGTGTTCTCAGAATAAGGTCACACTGCCTGAAGAGGAAGAGTTTTACTGCTTCTTGTCCAATGGTGATGCCCATTACTGATTAATGGTGAATAACTGGATTGGTGAATAGCTCTAATTCAATTATAGAAGAATAATTGATGCATACATCGGTCCTTGGCCTATCTTCCTTTTTTCCAGTGGTTCTGGGAATCACACTCGGGATCTTGTGCTTGACAAGCAGACACTGTACCACTGAGCTGTATCTCTAGTCCCCTTGGCTTGTCTTGATCTCATTGAAAATATCCTTTGAGTTTTCCAACTTTCCATGTTCTTAAGATACTGGCTTTATGAATGAGGCAAATGTGTCTCATTATGCTGAGGGGAGATCTGCCAATTCCTACATTCTTGTGTTACTGATTTTTAAATCAGCAATGAGTGTAGAATGTGTCAAACTTTTGTTTTTGTTTTTGTTTCTCTTTTTTCTCTAACATCTGTGGAGCTAATTATGTGATAAGCAATTTGAGTCTGTAATTTTCTTTCATGTATTGCCTTTATCAAGTCATTAAAGATTTGGTATAATTTACATGTGTTTTTATTTATGCTTATTTATGTTTCTCTCTGTCTTTTACAGAAATTAGTGAGTTTGGAGAAAATAGTCTGGATATACTACCCATTTAAAATATAAAAGCAATTCAACCTCTTTTGCCCAAGACCAAAACGTAAAGGAAAAGCCACATAATATGTCTAAGTGTTCCAGAGCTATAAACTAAGCAAGCCATCTGTTGAAATGCGCTGTATCCTTCCACTGTGATTAAACCTGTTTTTGCAAGGACCTATGGGATTGAGACTGAGCTGACAGTTCTCATACTCCTTTGCAGATCACAGTAGTGTGGAGTGAGGTCACCAGGCTCCTGATGTTTCCCTTTCCTTGTCTGCCACAGCAGGTGTATATGTGTATCCATCTGAGACCATGTCCTCCTGCATGTCGCTGCCCCACACAGTGGGACTTCTTAGCCAGTTTGTCTTTACACATGTCAGTTGGATCAAAGGCTGTCAAAGTCTGTGGAAAATAGCTATATTTGCACATATTTCAAAACACAATGGAGCTATAGCATAGTCACAAAGGGTGATGTGGGGTGGGCGGGAAAAGTTCCCCTGGGACTGTGTCACTCTTGTGTCTTGGACAGGGATGGTTCATGAAAGACCAGAGTGGGACTCATGGAAAAGGCTATCCTTGCCTCAGCCTAAAAGCGATAATGTAGAGGGAAGAAAAAAATATTCTGTACCAGATTTGCATAGTTGATGGGCGGGCACTTGTAAGTGTGTGTGTGTGTGGGGGGGGGTGTATTTCATGTTACCAATGAGAGTATTGTCAATAGATTTTCATAGAAGCATTTGGAAAGCAATTTGATTGTGTGTGTACATATTTACCAAATAATCACATGCTAGGGCATTTGAGAATTTGACCTTAAGATAAATGTTAATAATGTAGAATAGTGACCGCAAACCTTTTAGAGTTTTCAGGGACACAAACAGCCTGTCAGGGGAAAGGGGGCCATAGGCTCACTACCACTGAGCTAGAAGCTATAAATCTGTAAATGGTAATTTTAGCATTATTTATGATTTTCCCAAGTGAGAAACTGAGGAAATCTCCAAAACTAAGAGATTAGCTATATCACTTAGAGTTCACTATTGCAACAGATTTAAAATAAAATATACAGGTGGGGCTTAAAGGACTTACAAGTTGGGCTGACCATGTACATCTGTGAGGTAAGAGGGGAAGAATGCACAATGGCCATCACCGGCCGGAAGCCACAGTGTCCAGCTGAAGTTTGAAGGCCTGCAGCTCACTGTAGAGTCGGCTGCAGGTCCTTGTAGAAAAGTTCCTGGGCCCGAGCTGAAAGGCTAAAGGGCCTGCACTGGAAGCTGGGATGGCTGGAGATGAGCGGCCAAGGATGTCCAAAGAAGAAAAGAGCAGCTTCCATCTTGTCTTATTTATTCTACCCAGGCAGCCAGCTCTTTCTGTGTGACACTCACCTCCGGGACGGTAGGTCTTTTCTCCTAGGTTCATAGCCAAAACTGTGCAGCAGGAACCCTGCAAGTTAACAAAGATGATTCCCGTTTTGGGGAGTTGTAATCTCAAACTGACTTCAGAGACCAGCAGAAACCATTTCGTACCCCATTCAAGTTGACACCACCATGTTGGGTCACAGAAGCTAAGTAGACTGTGTGGCCTACAGATTTCTCTCCTTGTACCAGTGTTCGTGTTTACAGTAAGGTAGGAATGAACTATTTTTCGTGGTTTGCTTGTGTAAATGTATGAATTTTTTCATGATAACTTCTTACTTTGATGATGTATAAAAATGTGGTAAGACCTGATACACTTTTCTCTGTGTCTTCTACTCTAACACAGAGTAATAGATATTTCTGAATGATAAAAGTCATGCTGCATTTTTAGCACCCCCGCCCTTGTATTAATCCAGAATTTATGGTTGACACCTGTCTGACACACATAACCATGACCATTGGCTAAGTTTTCAAAATTTAGAGTCGGATTTATATGCAAGTAGTCAATTTGCTCGTAATAAGAATTCCTTAAGTGTGTTCATGGTGAATTGTGGTATAGAGATGCTGGTATGAAAATCTGACTGTCCTTGGGAATTTTTATGACCTCTGTTGTCAGATATATTATTTTTCCAACTTAAAACCATATTTGATGCAGTTAAGTTTGCCTAGAGAGAGTTAGAAATTTCTTGGCTTGCCATTTGCCTTGGAATATGCTCCACTAAAACTAATGCCTGCTCCAGATGAAAAACAGAATCAATCTAGCCAGAAGGTTTTAATACTATTAAAATGTTGGCTTTAATAGCGCTTCTTTTGGAATCTTAAAACCATCTTCTGAGCTATTTTCTGTCTGTAGCTTGGGACTATAACAGAACTTCACATTTATAAGGCCAACAGGAGGCTGGTGGCAAACCTTGCATAAAAATGTTCTCTGATCTGAGAACAGAAAGCAGCGCTGGACCAAGGCTTAGACCAGAGCTATGTTCCAGTGCCTTTTCATTATTTGCTACCTATGAATTTGGTTTGTTTGATCGTTTAACTTAATTTGAGACTGCCCCTCCACAAAATGGAAAAACTCTTCCCTAATGCATACGTTAATTGCAAATAGCATATGATATTATTCTAGAAAATATGTAAGATTCCAAGCAATACAATTTTCATGACCATCATGATTGTTAAGAGATGAGCCATCCAATATTAAAATGCAAAAAGTGACCACTGCAATGCCACATTTTCGCAGGACAAAATTGGGAACTGTTACACTAATAGAGTCCTCTGATAGGAAAAACATTTGTGCAAATATGGATTCTTGCATTAATCCATTGGCTGAAAGCTCAAATATTGAGAAATACTAAACTGTTGAAAAGATAGTTACATCGCTACCATCAGTGAAGCTTGGAGCATCAAAAGTATAATTCTGGCTATGAAACTGACATGGAAGAAACAGTGATATTTTATAACAAAAACAGATACTGAATGATCAGGTAAATAGATGGTTTTATTAACAAACACTACTGATTAATGTAATAGAAGTGTTTGTATTCCATCATAACCTATGATGGAATTTTTTCCTAGTTAACCCTAAACTTGATTTACTTACACAAAATTGTTAAGTCACCTTCTTGCCTCAATTTTCACTTTATAAATTGTATAGGAAAATAATTTCACCATAAGTGTAATAATATCAACAAAAGCGACGCTTTTAAGATGCTTCCTAAAGGCTTGTGTTCAGCTGTCTAGCGCTAATCCATCCACAGCAACTCTACAATGAAATTCCTTCACTGAAGATTGACCTTGAATGTCAAATTGGATGCCTCAGCAAACAGGAAAGGATTTCTGAATGGTGCTAGGCTGCAGGTTATTTTTGCTGTCTGGCCCCAGCACTCTTCCTAGTGTTCTGAGGAGCCTTAGGCAGGGGGGTGTTAATGAATCAGCCTCCAGGCTGCAGTTTCTTCTTGGCTAAGCTTCCAGATGCATATATTACTTGGGTTTTGCACAACTTGGAGAATGCCCAGCAAAGGCGATGCTGCCCCATTTTAGTCAAAGGTTATTGCACCCTTCCAGTACCTTAGGTGCAGGAAAATGGAACGGCTCTCAGATGCTCATCTGAACACTGGTGCCACTTTATGGAGCACTGCCAGAATCCCTTTGAGTGTTCTAGGGAGCAGGTGGCTGCAAACAGTACTTGAGCTCCTCTGAGGCCTCTTACAAGTCACTCAGCTTCTCCAGGTCTCATCTGGGAAGCTGCCTTGCAGCGAGCTTTCCTGTTTCATGCTTCTCACTACAACAGGTCTCATGAAGGTCAAGTGGGAAAATTGATGTAACAGTGCAGTGAAGAAAAAATGTAATATTATTTATCACCTGCACTAGGATTATTACCCTCAGACAAAAATGATTGTACATTTAAAGGATTTTACTAGTATTAGTATGGCCTTGTATACTTAGCTAACAGGGAATAATAGCAAAGGAAGCTGCAGAGATGGACAAGATTTAAGCCCAAGACCTAAAACTATGAAACTCTAGAAGAAAATTTAAGGGGAAAATGGTTTAGGGTATTTGCTTCGCTAGAGATTTTTTGGATAACCACAGCACACAGGCAACAAAAGCAAAAACTAACAAAAAGTATTGTAGTAAACTAAAACTTCGCCGCACAACAAAGAAAGTAGCAGAAGGAACACAGTTACAACACTGAAGAAAACATCGACAAGCAGGAATACGTAAGGAACTCAACTCAATAAGGTTAAGTCAAATAGTCCAAACACAATGTGGACTACAAATGTATAAAGATATTTTTCAAAAGAAGACATACAAATGTCCCACAGATCCATAAAAATGCACTATAATGTTAGGCATCAGAGAAATTTAAAAAATCAAAACCACAGGAGATCCCAGTTCTGTCTAGTTAGAATGACCATTATCAAAAAGACAAGAAGTAAGAAGTGCTGGTGATGATATGGTAAGGAGGGAATTTCTGTACCCTGTTGTGGGAATGTGAATTAGAATAGCCATGATGGAGAAGGACAGGGAAGTTTCTCCAAAAATTAAGTACAGGACTGCCCTGTAATCCAGAAATCCCACTACTGGGGAAATATCCAAAGATCACAAAATCAAGGTATTGCAGAGACATCCAAATCCTCAGGTTTATTGTTGCATTCTCTACAATAGCCCGGACACAGAATCAACCTCATGTCCATCACTGGACAAAGGGATAAGGAAAACGCACCTAACACACTCAAGGAAGTGGCTTTCAGTCATAAAGGGGTGTGAGATTTGCCTGTGGGGACACCATGGGTGGATCTGTAGAAACTAATAATAACTAAAATAAGCCATGCATAGAAAAGCAAACACCACGTGGTCTCATGTTTACAGTCTAAAAGAACTGATCTCGTAGGAGCTAGAAGTAGAATAATAGTAGAGGGAAGTAAAGGAAAAGGAAGATGGAGAGAGTGTGGTGGATAGATACAGCTGTAATGGAGAAACAAAGTCCAGCATTCTGCTGCACAGCTGAGTATATAGAATTAATACAAATGAATAACCTATCTCCAATTAGTTTGAAGGGAATATTTTAAAACATACTAACCATAAAGACATAATAAAAGTTAAAAGTGATGGCTGTACAAATTACCTTGACTTGATCATTGCCTAATCCATACATGATTCAAATCATTACACTGGACTTCATAAATATTAATATGTATGCATAATTAGATTTGAAAAAGAACATAACTGAAAACTGATAGAAAACGTGAGCCCTGATTTTGGTCCTTTTTAGTAGCTTTCCTTATTCCTGTGTTGTCTGCATTTAGCTCCTAGAGCCCTGATTTTATTTTGCCCTGATTTTATTTCTCCAAGAGAAAAGCACAAAATAATGCAAGCAAAAGAGCAGAGGATAGAGAAACAGGAGTCAGAGAAAGTGACCTGCATCATGTTCCAAGGCCGCTTTGTAGGAGGCCTACCCTAAACTCTCTCCCTTTTATGTTTTAGATGTTAGGAACCAGTGTTCATTTAATCAGAATCACAGCTCTCACAGTGAAGGAATTGGTATTCTCTTTTTAGCCAAGGGAAGTATTCACATGATGATTGGTGATTCCACAGTGATATTTATCATTCCCTGACACTTTCAAGGGGAAACAAATACACTAGAAATTCGGAGAGAGATTCAAGGAGTTCTAAAATATTACCTCTTGACAGTGAGCTATTTTATAATGATCCTGGGTATGGTAGGCAGGGCTGCTGCTGGAACATGGGGATTAAAGCCTGGCTGGCAGAGGAGTTTTACAGCTTTCCAAGGACATTCTAAGAAAAGTAGTCGATAGCAATGACGCAGCAGGGTTCTTGTGGCTGGTCCCCTGGAATGGAGCTGAGGATAGCCTAGCCCAAGAGAGCATCCCACAGGTGACTGGGAAGACGTGTTCTTAGAGGAAATTTCACAGAAGATAAGACCAGTAGAAGCTACCTATATGGAAAAAAAGTGTGGTTTTAGAAATCCCAATGAGGATCCCAGTGAATGAAGTCACCTTCCCAGGTGAATAGTTATAACAATTGCCAGATTGCTAATTCACTCACCCAATGACCCTCTAAGACTTTGATCTTTTCTTGTAAATAGGCTTGGTGATATCTTTAAAAAGCCGTAGCCACGGAGAAGAAGCAGGTTCAGAGCAGTCACAGAGCCAGTGCTATGCTGGCCAGAGTGGAAGCCCTGCACCCCCTGAGCTCCTCAGCCAGCTCTTCATCCCTCCATCACTCCTATTCTTTTCCATGCACCAGGAGGAACGAGCCAGCCAAGGAGAGCACCATCCTGCTAACCTCGGGAAAGTTATCCAGCATTTCGGTTTCGACCTTTGTGTTTTATTGTTTTCAAAGGAATTAATGCGAAGACCCAAGGCATTTGATAATGAATGTCAGAGTAGTTTTCTCACTGCCTCTTAGCATTGTGTGGTTATGAACGGATAACATTTTACGCTTGGTACTTGGAGTGCTGTAAAAATTCATGAATTTTACTAACTTCATTGGGTCAAGTGTCTCTGATTCCAGTGTCCAAGGGAGGAAGTGAAAGCTGTCAGTATGGTCCATTGCCTCAGGTCCTTAAGATCCATGAGTCACTTGGATAAAACATAAATGCCATGGTCTAGTTTAAGGTACCCCTGCAGCCCCTGGTCCACTCACAGAGGGGACATTTGGAGGATGATTGAATCCTGGAGTTCATATTGGTAATGTAATGGAAGAGCCAGGTCATTAGGGAGTAACCTGGAAATGTGTACCTCTGTCTCTCTCAGACTTTATCTCTCTTTGCCCCTCTCTCCATTTCTTTCTACATCTCTGTCTATTTCTCAGTTTCTGTCTCTGTGTGTCATTGTTTCTCTTTCTCTCTCTCTCCTCTCTCTCTCTCTCTCTCTCTCTCTCTCTCTCTCTCTCTCAGACTTTATCTCTGTTTCTCTCTCTGCTCCTCTCTGTATCTCTCTGCATTTCTCTCTATCTCTCTGTTTCTCTGTCTCTGTCTTTCTCTCTCTCTCTCTCTCTCTCTGTCCACCCCTCACCTTCTTGGATCCCATGATGTGAGCATCTCTTCCTTCCTTTTCTGGCCTCAGAGTCCACCAACCAGAGACTGTAGCCAAAAATTAATTCTCCTCCTTTGAGTAGATGGTGTTGTGTATTTTGTTCTAGAGATGCATGAAATGATTATGACAATAAGCGACACAAGTGTTAATTGTCCAACAAATAAGAAAAAAAATTACTCATGCATTTTCTCAACTTACCTTGTACCTATTCTCTATAAAATATGCTTAGAAATATATGTGAACAAGAAAAAAAATGTGTTTTCTGCTCTAACCAAGCTTACCTTCTCATGGAAAACACAGAACACAAAATAACATTACTTTACAGTTTAAAATTGCAGTGGATACTTGAAATAAAGGATTTGGGCTGCACTGTTATTAAATAATGTGTACGTAGATTGGTGGTTTGGATATAAAGCTCTGTGACTATCATATTAAAGACTGAGGATTCTTAATCCTTAGATGTATTTAGACCACAACAGAGTAACTTGAAATCCTTAACTTCTTTTGAGAAGGTTCAACTTCTGTTCTTAAAATAAAAGAAAGGTTTTATTTTCCCAGGAGTCAGGTATTTTGAGCACTAAAGGGTTCAACTGTAGTTCAAAATGCCAGCCACATCCATTTTGACTGCAAAATATGGCAAAGCATAATTTCTGAGAGTTAATTATATCATCCAAGATTCAAAAGCAGGATTTGGTGGTATAAAAGGCATAGCTGATAGAATCCAGGCAAGTGTAAAGTGAGGAAACCAAATTTTGTTTAATAAATATGTTTCATACAGAAGGAAATTAACTGTGGTGCATTGGAAAGGGAATTGGGAGACACCAAAAATATAAAATAACAACAAATGAGTATGTTCCACTCTTCTGCTTGAGCCTCATAGTTCTTACCAGAAAAAAAAAAATAAATGTGACTGACTGAGGGCTTTTTTTGTTACTATTTTTGGTTCCTGGTGTGTAAAGGAAAGGCAGAATGAGTTCCGGTTTCTTTCCATCTTTTTCAGCTCTGAATTTAAATAGTAATAATCCAGACATAGTCAGCACACCCTTCTCTTTTCTTTCTAGGAATAGATGTAAAGGGCACCTTTTTCAAAGCTGGGCGTCCAGAAGGGAGAGACAGCGTTAAGCCTGGCCCTGTGTCTCCATCACTACCAACAGGTGGCGAGGCAGTAAGATGCCAGCCTGCTGAGACTTCCATTTCAGTTTCCAATTGTTTTAGACTCTGGCAAGTTTCATCTAAACTTTCCAGAATAGCATTTTGTGATTTAAAGCTCTGTGGAGAGTCAAATGCCAAGATGAATATGGAACATGGACATAAACTCCACACTCACATTATGCACTCTTTTATTTTGGTAATATACTTTATTACTCAAAGTCAATCTTAATAAGCAAAAGTAAAAGTGGAAAGGAAAGGCTGAGATTCAGGGCTGAGCATGGGGGTGCACGCCTGTAATTCTAGCCCTTGGGAGGCTGAGGCAGGAGTTTAATGCAGCCTGGGGTACAAATCCATTTCAAGATCAGCCTGAACTGCATAGTGAGACCCTGTCTCAAAAACACAAAAAAATAAGAAAGGAAAAGAAAAGAAAAAAAGGGAAGAAAGGAAGGAAGGAAGGAAGGAAGGAAGGAAGGAAGGAAGGAAGGAAGGAAGAAAACAGTGAGACCTGTCAATTTGTGAGGAACATCAGAGCATTTTCACGATGTCTCCCTTCAGGTGAAGCTACTGACCATGGAGGAATCACTTCTGTCTTGTGCATAATGCTCCGTCTTGGGGTTGGACTGTGTCCGCCCTGGCTGGTTAGGTTAGACTCTATCCTCATGTCCATTACCTATGAATGGTCTGCTTTTGAACCCTAATGAAGTCATCGTGGGGTAGGGTGTGCCTTTACCCCTGTAGCCACTGTGTCTTCACAAGAATGAAGAGACAGAGAATAAGGCACAGAGCAAAAAGATGACAAAGTGCCAAGAAAGCAGAGTGTGGAGTGATATTCCTGCAAATGAAAGGAAAACACAGACTGATGGCCAGAACCAGAAGCTGAAAGGAGCAAAGAAAGATCCACCTCTACAGCTTGCAAGAGAAAGTATGGTCCCATTAACACCGCATCCTCCCAAACAGAGGGAAAACAAACTGCCTTTGCTTAAAGCCATCCGGCTGATGACCTCATTGTGAAATCCCTTGAGAACTAATGTGGTCCACGCACCCAGGTCTAGGAAAGCCCAGATCACACTCCACTGTGAACGTAATCTATGATTATTATAAGATCTGCTATTGTGCAGCCTGGTACTGCTCGACTGTGCAGAACACAGTAAAGACAACACTCCACTTGGCTCTGCCCTCCCCCGTGCTGCCAGACTCACCACTGCACACACCTGTGCTCATGCCCATGTGTCTACTGTGCCAGGGGCTGTGTGTGTGGAAGATTTGTGGTTTGCTGAGAAAAATCAATTGGTGTGTGTGTGTGTGTGTGTGTGTGTGTGTGCATGTACATGCGTGTGCTGTCTCCAGACTTGGGAGTGACCCCAACAGAATCCTAATCATCAGGAAGGTCACTTACTGTGAAGCTCTGCAGCCTAAAATAGATCAAATGCAATGTTTACAGGAGCCAGTGTTCTCCCAGGAGACCCTGCCTAACCTCTCGATTTAACTTTCAAGGTTTAATCTCTCTGAAGCCCTGGGCCCTGTGTCCCTCAAACATAAACCTGGACCACCTGTATTCTGCTCAGTCTCTGAAGAGAGAAAAGAGTAGAGGCAAAGTGATATCACTGAACCACTGAGCTCTATTCCGATATTCGCTGAGGAATTTACACGTGGTAACCCTTGTAATCCTCACAGTAACTCCAAGCTTTCAGTCATTACTCCTCACCTTGAGAGTCTTGACATCAAGGTGCAGAGAATGTTCGAGAGAAACACAGAGACCCTGGACTCAGCTGGACCCCAAGCTCCTCCTGCGTCATTGAGGTGTCAATTTGAGGCAGTCACTTTGCGTCACTTTGAGGCAGATTCAGGCAACACCCTTGGATCCTCCCAGGGGTGCAAAAGAATTAACTGCTGGGCCACCAAAGCACGTGTTTACAGTGGAACAGCCTTGGGTTCTGGCGACTGAGGACAATATCCACCCAAAGGACACACACCACTCCGTGACTGTGCTTCATGGAAAACATCAAACAAACAAAACAAACCTGACACAAACAGAAGCAAACAGTCGTCCTTCTAAGGACAAATATCTGCTGCTGTAAAAGTCATTTCAAAGATGCCTTTTAAAAATGGGCTTTACTTTCTGAAAATAAGCAAGCACTAAACAACTATTAGCCTGAAAATTGACCATTGTGGTCTTGGAAGAGACAGGCTAATCATTTTTAAGCGCTGCACTTTCATCTATTTTTCAGGAAAGAGAGATGAGTCTGGTGGTGTGAAGCGAGGGAACGGCTGAGGGAGCCTGGCTGTCCTGTCACAGTTGATGGATTGTGGGGTCCATGACAGCTGCCCACACCGGCGCGGTAGGATGGTGAAAGGACTGATTAAATTCGTGGTCCTCTTTAGCACGACACAGGAATATATTCCTTTAGAATGTCCACTGGAAGAATACACAGGGGTGTGTAAATATTTTAGCTTTAAATAAAACCAAACATAGTGATTAGGAAGAGGGATGCTGATGTTTTCAAATTTCAGGACCACTTTCCCCAATCCACATAGCGTAGGTCCTGTCACTGTACTCCAGCAGACCCCAGATTCTCTGTTCAAAGCAGGAAAATGATTATAGTGCTAATAATTTAGTACTCTTTTGAGGAATACACAAGCTCATATGATTCATTTCTATTTATTTCCTTATCTTACAATGCCAGGGATTGAACTCAGGACCTTATACCTTGTAGACAAGCACTCTACAAATACTAAATCATATCCCAAATCCAAAATTTGTATTTGTAAAATGCTTAAAGCAGTGATTTTTTTTTTTTTTTTTTAGCCTGGTGTAGTGGCCCACACCAATAATGCCAGTACTCTGGGAGGTAGAGTTTGAGGCCACTATGGGCAACTAACCAACTTAGCAAGACCTAAAAAACAAACAAACAAAATTAACAAAAGAGCTGGGATGTGAACACAGTACAAAGACCCTGGATTCGATCCCATTTACCTAAAAAAAAAACAAAATCAGATTTTTGATCATGAGTGACCCAAATGTAAGCCATTTACTATACCAGAGCATTCAGTGGATCTCTTTCATGCATGAATCCTGGATAATATAATAGTTTTTATGACAAAAATATTAATGGACAGTGGGAGGAGACAAGCAGGTTATCAGGAGATAAATTTTGAAGGAAAATCACACGACGCAAAGGACAGTGATGTTGGGGCATGCTGAGTGTACAGCAGAGCTCCCTGAGAAGGAGCCAGACGGTACTGGCAATGCAAGTTTATTTTAGCTCAGAGTTTCTGAAGTTTCAGTCTATTCTTGGTAGGTTCCAAGACAGAAAGAACAGCGCCATGGAAGACCCTGGATAGAGGAGTCTGCTCACATCATGGAGGCCAGGAAGGAGAGAGAACGAAGGAGCCAGGAAGGGGAATAATCACTTCCGGTCACTCCCTGGTAACTGCCCTCTTCTGACCAGTCCCTATCTCTTAGGAGCAAGTCACCTATACCTGTCATTGTAGATTCCCCCACCTGAGAGCACACGAAGCCTTGGGGGGGCATTCCCTCTTCATCCAACACCCCTTTTCTTCTCTCCCCGACTTGGCTGACTAGTCGGGTAGATACTCACTGTGGAACACTTTGCTTACTCTCCCTGCCAAAAGCTCATCACTCTGCCTTAGAAGGTACTTAACAAAGAGCAATGGCTCTTCTTTAGTTAAATATTTTTAGCATAAATTAACTGGCTGGCACCATTCATGGGCCTGCACCACGCCTGAAGATGTGCGTCTAACTTGCTGACAGTACACAGCACAGCTCTGGCTCTTGGCCCTCTAATTGAAAAGCCAACTGCAGCCCTTGCTTCGTGGAAGTGTGCATGCCCTGGACGACTGTTCTATATCCTCAGCCATCATAGCTGTTGCTATATTTAACACATTTGCTTCCCCAAATAACCTAGTTGTCTGAAACTTCAATTCATCCATATTTATGGAAAGGAGAAAAAGAGGTCGTTGAGCACAGCATTTAGAAGCGATCCTGGAGGCTCAGTTATGCTGAAATATATCCCACAGAAGTGAATTATTACAAAAAACAGGAGAAAAAAGTGTGATCTTCGTACCACGGAGCAAATGACTCAAAATGAAATAAGCGCATTACTAATTTGACAGCTAAAGGTGAAGACATTCATATTTTTAACTGACCAAAATAAGCATCATCTTTATCTTTAGATGCATTTGGAATGTGAGAACCAGCACGGATCAATGGATTTAATACATAACCATGGCACCTTGCTGGCACCTTCTTGGCTGCTAATTGCTTTTGGTAATGGTGGTAGTGAGGAGCCCTTTACGTTGTATGATCTGGTAAATGTGTTTTGTTTCATGTGCCTTGGTTTAGAAGATCTTTTTGTATTCCTCTATGGTTCTTGCCTTTTCTCAGAGGCACCAAAATATGCAATTTGTTACCTGGCAGGAAATGCACCTTGAAGGGCGGAAGGAAACAAACACTTCTAGTTCTTCAGTGTCAGCTTCCACTTCTGTTCTGGTTCTGTTCTTTCCTCACCTGCAAATGATGCTCAGCAACCCCTGATTGCTGTGAACAGCAGCATCTCAACTGTCAAGGAATTTTAAAAAGGACACTAGTAACAGTCCACAACAGAGGGTCTTTCTGGGACATTAACATGCTAACACAGATGCTGTTGGATGCAGGGCCAGGCACATAGCGCATCTGCAGAAACCACCTCCTTTTAAGATAATTATTAAGAGCAATTTTTAAAGGTGCAGCTTCTAATGGGTGCAGTGGTGCGTGCCTGTGCTCCCAGCTGCTGCGGAAGAAGGCGTGAGAGTTTGAGGTTAGCTCTGGTGATGTAGCAAGACACTGTCTGGCACATGTGAACCCGTGAGTCCAATTCCTAGCACACACCCCAAAAAGGACCAACTTGTATTTCATATCATTCTGAAAAGTGAATGATTACATATGCAAGCAATTTTCGTTTTATGATAGTTTTGACACATTTTGTTATTTTCTATATATTGTTTCTGTTTGTATAACTAATTTTATTTATGGCATTGGCACGCTGCCTGGTGAAGTTAGCATTTCATTATAAATGCTTCATAAATGAATATGTGCTCTGCTGTCTTCTAGTCAGTGCTGTATTGTATTTTGGCCCAAGCATATGGGTGAACAAGTTATGGAATTTAGAAACCCTAGCGTTTCCTTCACTCCTTATCCCAAAGTGAGACCTAGCAATTCCCAGATCTGTCTGCTCATTCATTCTTACTGCTCTCACTGAGCCTCACAGAAATCACTTTCAACTCCTGTTGCATCTGAAGAAGCATCACCTGAGTGTCCGAGCTTTCCACCGTAGATTGTGTCCTCTTCCTTCATTCAGCCCTCGCCCTGTAGACAAAGTGAGGTCCAGGTTCCACCTGTGTCTATGTTCCCCATTGTTATTAAGGCCTTTTGGAGCTCTGGAAATTCCAGTAAAGAAACAACATGGGAACTGCTTGAAGTACAGACAAGGTCATCCAGCAGCTGACTGTCCACTAAATATATTGTTTCTGAATATAAATAGATGCAATTCTGCATAGAATACATTTTTTTACAACTAGAGTAAACTGAAGTTAATGTAGGTAAATATTTTCAAGGACAAGAACACTTTATATTTTTTTTAACTTTTATTTTAAAGAGTGCAAAATTAAACAGAACAAAACAGATCATAAGAAAATAATGTAAGAGACAGATTTCAAAGCAAGACAACTAGAGATCTTCACTGGCTATCACATTGTCTCTTGTTTTCTTCCAAATAGTTGTCCACGTCTGCACATACAGTGAATTCGTACAACAAAATAGTATAGAACTTATCAGAACAAGATGATGAAGGCATTTTAGGTCTTCAAGACCATACAAAAGGGAAGTCAACAAATGGCTGCCATACTGACTCTCATTCTTTTCAAAATAGCTGTCTATACCTCCACATATGTTGAAATTTAACAAAACAAAACAGACTAAAATCACTCTGAACAAAGAAGAACACTTTAAAAAATAAAGCATATTAATGATCATTGTGCTTCGGGGGATAAATGATATAGAATGCTCTACTAAGGTTGTGGGCACAAATAATGTGAAAATTACATCCACATTATAACTGAAAATGTGGAAAATATAAGTACCTGTTTGTAAGAGAAAACATTTAAGTAAAATTAACAAGTACAGATTCTACTGACTAGAGCACAAATATGAAAAAGTATAAACTGTGTTCTCTGGACAAAGTTTGATTTATTGTCCTCCTTTTGTTCTTATAAAGAGTCAAGTAAATAATATCAAATAAATAAATAAACAGAAATCAAAGCAGAGAGTGGCAAGCTGTTAAAAGAGAGAATCTCAAAACAAATTTTGTCAGTACAATAAGTAGATGAGCGACAGACACTTGACAAAGGAGATCAAAGAAAGTCAGGCAAGGGATAAAGGTGAATAAGGCTAATGAAAAAATATTTTGCCTTGCAGAACGTTAAAGAAATTCACATTTCTGCATGCAATTCTGGGTTTGTACTAAACTTAGGCAGATTACTAAATAAGCAAAAAGTGAGTAGCTTATTTGAAATATATTCCATTTATTCTTAAGACTTTAAGGACATAATAAATACATAAAACAAGAAAGCTCATCATGAACAAGTAAATATCAAGAAGCATGAAAGGGTTCTAAGTAATTAAATATAGATAAAATTGTAATTAAAAACATGATTTATGAGATGAAATTCTCCAACTCTCTCAAAAGTATAATGAAAAGGAAAAATGTTTTCACATTCATGAGAGAAAAGATATAAATGACTAGTTTGGAAGGTCAGACTTTCAACATAAGAGAAATTCCAGACCAAGTTGGAAATACAAAGAATTTAAAGTTTAATCCAAACCCTTTCTTTGGAAGATTTTCATGAGATGATTCACAAAATGAGACAGCAATTCAGTAAAGGAAAGGTGGAACATAAATATCAATGACTCTAAGCTGCAAAGTGACTTGGGATAACTTCAGAATAGCAAATAAGACTCCTAAAATTCAGATCAGATAGGTACATAAATGTAAATGAATACACAAGGGGGTTATCAAAACGGAGGACTTTGGATAAAGGGGATTTGAGGGGTTTTTAAATTTAAAAGAGAAAGATTTCTTTCTTTTCTAACTATAATAATTTAAACAGCTGGTTCCAGTCAGCTGAAGAAATACTGTATTTCCATCGAAGATGAGCAGAAAAGGCAATACCCTGAATACAGTCCAGAGGAAGGGACAGTGAATTCATGAAACTAGAATGGATGTGAGCAGCACTGGATTTCAGACTAAACACACTGAGCAGCGAGAGACTGGGCTGCGGCAGGAGACAAGATCTGGCAAGGTGAGAGTTGTTGGAGTAAGAACTGGTGCTCACTTAACACCAGCTGAATTAAGTCAGCATGGCCCACCTGAGGAAGCCTCCAGCATACAGGGAGACATGGAGAGGAACAGTGTGGCGTGTGGGTTCTCCTAAAGGTTGCTGTTGTTTGGAGCCATTGGTTCTCCTGGAGGAGCGCGTCACTCTGACTTCCCCAGTATAAATTGGGCTGTTACCATCAGAGGAGACCTTGTCGGTGAGAGTCGCTGTGGTTCACTTTGGCAGAGCTCTGGTCCTTATGTTAAGCATTGCTTCCTGGCTCCAGAGGGAACTGCTTAATCTCCTGGAGAAGCTTGGTGCACTGGCTTCGAGATACGTTCTCGACGGTTCTCATCCTCAGCAGAGCTCAGGACCTCGTTGTTGCTGGCTGTGGTACTTTTCAGGGTAGCCCTGTTCCTTATTTTGAGGGGGTCTTCTTGTCTCCAGTATAGAACCTTCAGCCTACTAGTTCAAATCCTTAGTCCCACCTGTGTAGACTCCCTACCTTCCACCGCTGACCTTTAGGCCTTCCTAGCGCAGAGGTGTGAAACAGATCTGCATGAATCATTGTCATGGTCTCTAGGCTTCCACTTGGACTCCTGGGAAGCACTGTCATGGGCTCTAGGTCTCCAGCTGGACTTATGCAGGCCATTGCTGTGCCATCTGGCCCCTCCGCTGGATTTTTTCCTAGGTCTTTAATGTTGTAGACAGATTTCCTGCACTTTCTTGTATTTAACTCTGGGTGACTATCATAAAATAATATAAATTCTGTGTCCTGTATGTAACTGTTTTCCTTGCAACCATTGACTACAACAGTGACGGTTCAGAAGTTTCTAATTGATCATTATAAAATTCAAGCATCTAACACAGAGTTTAAAAATAATAATAGTAATAAAGGCAATAATAAGAAGAATGAGAATGAATTAACAAATGAATGATGAATGAGACCATGATTCCTCACAGTGAAGCTTCAGGATGCCCAAAGGAAGTAAAACATTTTTAAAAAGACAAAGGTAAAACAATTATCAACAAAACAAACTCATAGTTGACTTGTGCAGTTAACAAAAGCAAGACAGAAAACAGGGGAATGATACCTTTTCTTGTACAGAAAATAACTATGTAGAATAATGTGCTCAGGAAACATACTTTCAAGTTTGAGCATAGCAATGTATTTTGGAAAAAATATTTTGGAATCAATAAATATCATAGAAATTATAATTAATAAATGATGTTAAAAGAATGCTTACAAAATAGTCTGAGGTAAGAAATAAAGTGATACTGGAAGAATGCGTAGCTAAAGATGTCACAGGAAACCAAGCACATAATCAACTTCTGAGAAAATTTAAATAAAAGTTGGCTGCATTTAGAGTTTATGATTAAAACATTTGTGTATTAAATATTTCTAAACTATTATAAAAACTGACTTTAAACAAGGAGCAAAGGAATCAGCTGACATCTCTAAAATTCATTTATTTCCAAGGAGACTGTTAAAGGTGTTTATTTTGACATAATTAAATTCATGTATGATACTGCTACAGTTTACCTGTGCAGATTAAGGTGTGCATTAATTCTAAACAACTGGGCAGAGTGGGATAAAAGAAGATAAGCTAGTCAAATGTGTGTGAAACTGAGTAAAATATGCATTAGGAAGGACTTGTAGAAAAATAAATCCAAACGTGTTTATATTAAATCGGTGAAAATACTGCATTTATTTAATTGAAAGACATGAGCAGAGCAATTGGATTAGAAAAATCACACCATTTAAAAGTCACACCTGAAGTAAAGGCTAAACTTAGCAGCCTAGAGAAAGAGAATTCCAATGACTACCTAAGAGGAAGCTAGAGGAGCTCTGTGCATGCAGACAGAAAGACTGAAAGCAGAAAACGCTTAGGAAGATAACGAAGTCTGCAACATAACAACAACCATTTGTTCCACAGGAATGTGCACATTTAAAGCAGAAATATATTATCATACCTTCAAACTAAACACACGCATGATTGAAAGAAAGACCAACTTCCAAATCTATCACAATCAAAGAAATTGCTTAAAAAGCATTGGTCTCAGGACTGGGAGGGGAAAATGATGCTGGGTCATCAGAAGCATACAAATTTAATGGCTCAGTTAACAAACATATCTAATGGCTTATGGAAGATATTGCTTCCAACTGGAATGTAAACATTCCGTTATAAGCATGAAGGGGCATTTATAAAAGTGTATCATTAGCCCCAGCTTTGGAATAATAATGTTTTCCTTGGTTTGGAAAAATGCATTTTACTGGGAAGGGTAAAAAGCACACATCAAATATAATGCTAATTTTTCTCTGCTTACAGGATGTGGAGACACATGCTTTTCTTTTTTAGTTTAGTCGTTGTGTGAAAGATTAGATACGTGCTCTTTCATATGTCAGATATATTTATAATAGAAAAGATATAAACAGGTAAGAAGGTATAGTCATTATTTGCATCAATATCTGTGCCAAAGATACATCAGGACTGTATAGATGTTTATCCCACAGAAGAAGGGATGGTGGGAAATATTTCTTAGAATATTTTTTGATTTAAGCAAACAAAAGCATTTAAAAATTAAAATGTGTTACTAGTCAAAATTGCAATACCCTCCTAAAAAAAAGCTATGGTCTGATGGCATTACAAGTAACATAATATTTAATGTTTCCTGTTTTAAGTGGTATTTATTTCCTGTGCTTTGCATATCTCTTAACACTCAACAGGTCCGATGTGTGGCTAAAACTCATTTTCACAGTTATATACCATTCAATTTTATGATTCCACTGTAAAAATTAAATTATCTACCCAATTTTCTCTCTAGTTTTCATACTCGTAGTAAAAATTCCACATCTGGTCATCGTGAAATACTTTTTAAATTTTATTTTTTTTTATTTAAACAGAAAAAAGTAAGAAATAATAAAATAGTTTAAAAACAGGATAGTAGGAGAGTAACAATAATCAGCATATTGTGTATTGTTATATCCACAGTAGTTGTTCAGAATACAAATATAGACAGGAAACATTGTCCAGAAAATGAATAACACAACACTTTCTCCTTAAATGAATCAAGAGAAGCCAGCTGTATAACTATTTTAACTGTCTTATTGTTTATATATATTTTCCTTTTCTTTTCTTTCCTTTCCATTTCCTCTGATCATAAATTTTCTTTTCTTTTGAATGGTCTCTTCCCTATTCACAATATCTATTGTACATTTTGGATCTTGTTTTACTCTATCAGTTTCTCATACTAGTAAGACAATCTAATGCTTACACGTGTGGATCTGGTCTATGTTATTTAAGAGTATGGACTTCAGTTGCATCCATTTACCTATAAAGTCTCAAATTCATGTTTTGTATTGCTGAGTAGTATTCAATTATATTTTTAAAAAACACATTTTGAGGACAACTCCAAAAAGAAAAAATAAGAATCCTAAACATATATGCACCAAATACAGGTGCACCCAACTACATAAAACAAATATTAACAGGCATGAATAACCAAATAAGCACTAACACAATTGTAGTAGGCAACCTTAATATCCCACTCTCACGAATAGATAGGTCAACCAGACAAAAACTATTTCTTTAGAAATATCAGAATTATACCGAGCCCGTGAAAAGATGGACTTGGTAGACATCTACAGAGTGTTCCACCCCAAAACATCAGAATACACATTTTCTCAGAGTGCTAACATGTGTTCCAAAGTAGACCACATACTAATACTCTGAACAGGTTTAAGTAATTGCTGAGGAATTGAAATTATTCCTTGCACAGCATTGCATCATAGTGTGATAAAACTGGAAATCACTGGCAAAAGAAATCACAAAACTACACAAACACAAGAAAATTAAGCCACACACTTCTGAACAGCCAAGAGGTCACAGAGGAAATTAGATATGAAATTACACTGTATATACAATTAAACGACAGTGCTCATACAACATAACAAAACTTATGAGATGCATTGAAAGAAGCCCTAAGAGGAAAATTTAGAGTGATAAAATCCCACATCAAGAAACAAAGCAAATAAAAGACCTAATGATTAACCTCAAATTTCTAGAAAAAGGGGAACAAATTAAACCCAAAGCTCATATGAGGCAAGAAAGTCTAAACATAAAGGCTGAAATGATTCTAATTCTATTAAATCTCTGTTCTCAAAAATGTTTCTCTTCCCATTTTGATTCTTCTGTCTTCTTTCACTTTCTGGGGGAGACTTTCTAATTTCCCAGCCTATGTTACTGTACCGGGGAGACACTACCGGTTTTGGCTGATTATCACTAATTCCATATAATTCTACCAAAATACATGGCCCTGCCTAGTATTTATCTGAACTTTCACTAAACTGACTTGGAGAGGTCAAATTTTTTTTCTGTACTTCCCCTTCATTTTCAGGAATATACAACAGTCCTTTACACATAATAGAAACTCAAACTCTCAGTTTTTTAGTTCATGAAAATGTCTCCTTTTTCAAATGTTTATGAGTCATTAGCCTGAAATTTGCATAATAGTTTTTATCTTTGAAAATTTTATCACATGCATAGCCTTTCTGTATCTTTCAAACTGTACCCATTTTTCAATGCTTTATATGTGAGCTCATGCTTTTTGCTTTCAGTTCTGCATTACTTTTTACTCCATGCTATGTTTCAATATTATTGTATTTCAGTGATGAATCAGAACCATGGTTTGATGCAGAGTATTTCTTGGAGATGTTTCCAATGAGCATTCATTCTCTGACTTATTCATTCATCAAAAGTTATTGAGTTTTTACTGCCTTAGTTCGAAAGAACTTTATATAAGCAATAGTAAAAACCGAAAATGGATAAGTCACCAGTAAAAAACAAATCATTAAAACCAAATTAAGGAAAAGTAGAAAGTCTGAAGCATTAATGAAATACGATAACAAATAATTTAATAAGCAAAATATGTTTTAGATCCCCAAATATATAAGAAACAAATACTGTATTTTTATAAGTACTTCAAGCACATAGGAAACTGTAATAAATTTTATAAAATAGGTGACATTCACCAATTCACTTTAGCATTCACCAACTAAAACAAACTTTCTGAATCACGACACCTCATTTCATATGCAGGCAACTTAAATCCAAAAGAGAAACCATAATATTCACGAAATTTTTAAATTAATCTTTAATGCAATGACTATTTTATAAACATCTTTCACCAGAGCAGTTAAAAGATATAAAGAACAGAATTTTCACTTAAACCTATTGGAATATTTGACACTAATTCAAAAATGCTCTTTCTGTCATCTGGCTGAGGGTTATGCTAATAAGTAAACTGGCGTATTAATAGAAATAGAATAAAATTATTATTATAATCAGTCCACAAAATGCTGCACTCTATACAAGCAGTTAAACAACAGACTGAAAAAGTAGATTCCTAGTTCTCTTGTCACTCAAGAATTTTAAGTCATGTATGCAAACAAGCCAGGAAAAGTATGGCAAACAACCACACAATGAATGGTGCAGATAATAAGGGCCAGAGGGATTCCACAGCCAGCCTAGTGAAGCCAATTTGTCTTAATGGAAGGAGTACAGAATGGTTAGGTAAGCATGGTCCACCTGGATAATATGGAAACGGATGAGAATGCCCACCTAACCATTCAAGACTGCTGTTATTGCACACTGCTCTCTTTTCCCCTTATTTTATTATGCGAAAGACATTAAAGTAAAATCTCCCTTCTTTAACACAATACAATCTCCCATCTTGTAATATAATATTGTCAACAATAGTCCAAAGTTAATAAAGATTTCTAGAACATATTCATCTTGCATAATGAACATTTTATATTAGTTGAACACCAGCATTTCATTTCCTCCTTCCACCAGGACCTGGAAACCACCACTCTCTCTCTCTCTGCTTCCATAACTGACTTTTAAAATATGACCTAGAAGTAGAAATATGAAGTATCTTTCCTTCTGTGACAGACCTGTTTCACTTAGCATAATGTCCTCAAGATTCACCTGCAGGTACACACCATGGTTTCATTATCTGCCAATCAGTGGATGCCTGTCCATTAACTCCACACCTCAGCTGCTGTCAATCATAACCGTAGCAGACATGAGAATGTGAATTTCCCTCTCATGCATGGCTTCCAGACCTCTCCCCTAAGAACCCAGAAGTGGGATGGCAGGAGGCTAGGGAGTACTGCTCTTAATTGGTTTTAATAAGCTCCACAGTGCTATAAACATGAATACACTCTACTATGGGACCATTTTGTATTTCCATCAAAATTATGCAAGAATCCCAATTTTTCCACATCCTCACCCACACTTGCTGTGTTTTCTTTTCATTAAAAAACTCATCCTAACAGATAGGAAGTAACATTTCATGGTGATTTTGATTTGTATTTTCATGGTAGTTAGTTACATTGAATCTTTGTTTGTGTGCCTATTGGACATTTGTTTAACATGTGTAAAGAAAGCTCCAAAGTTCTTAGTTTTAATTGATTATTTTATACTGAGCTGTAGGAGCTCCCTTCAGATTTATGTCTACAAATATTCCTTCAATTCTATGGGTTATCATTTAACTGTTAATGGTTTATTTTGCTATGCAGAAGCCATTTTTTTTAAAATACTGTGTCGTCATCTATTTTTAATTTTGTTGCCTGTGACTTTGGTATCATATTCAAAGAATTAATGCCAGGACTGATGACAAGAAGATTTCTCCTTTGCTCTCTTCTAGAAGTTTCAGATCTCCAGGCATGATTTCACTTAGTCCATTTTTTCCACTATAGCAAAAATGCTTTTGACTGAGTAATTTATCAACAGCAGAAATGTATTAAAGAATTACAGTTGTAGAGGGTGTGAAGTCCAAGGTCAAAGTGCCAGTAAGGGTTGAAAGCTTGCTGGCTGCCTAACAGAAGACATCTCTCATTGCATCTTCCCATGGCAGAGGAGACACACATCCCCACCACCTTTGTCAGGGTCAACAATTCCATTCAGCAAGGTGCCACTATCAGACTGACAAGATTTGTTAACTGCTCAATCTCTAAATGCAATCATGTTAGTAATTAAATTTCAACATAGGAATTTGGGGAGAGGTTGTTGAATTTTTCAACATAGGAATGTGGCACACACAGACCAAAATGGTATCCATTTTTAAATAATCTTATACAAAGATTTCAGCAGAGATAGCACTGTGAGTTACCCTTACTAGTTTGTATTACTCAATTTTAAGACCTTTGAAATCTTAAGGAAAGATGAAGATTTCTAAATATATACAGGAACATATTTCAGAATAAGTAAATCCAACCAAAGAAGGCTAAGCTGGAGTCTTGGAAGTTTATGATCCTTTTTTTTTTGCACACTATAGAAGTTTTTAAAAGTTTACTGCTTGTTTAATGGTGATGTAAAATCATAGGGAAAATAAAAAGCAGATTATTTCATCTCAACATTTCAAATCCTGACATGTTTTTGCAATAAATATTTCAATACCATGTTAAGAAAATGGAAATAAAATTAACAATCACATTTAAACTCTTGCAAAACTGTTTTGACTCCTGTCTTAGTTACTTTTTACTCGTCACTGAGACAAAATACCTGATGCCCAAGTTGGGAAAGGAAAGGTTTATTTCTTACAGTTTTTGGAGGTTTCAGTCCACACTCAGTTAGCTCCCAGGCAGGCGGGCATGGCTGGGCCGCTGTTCATGGCGGCTGTAAACAGCAAGCTCAAACCAGCAAAGAGCAAGACACACCTTCTTCATGCCATTACATCACATCCTGGCTCCACCCCCTTGTGGGTGGAGCACTGACACCATCAATCCAAGCACTAAACAATAAACCAATCACAAGTACACAGTGAAAACTCATGAGGCCTGGGGGACACAGACAAAACCCATGACAACTCGTATCTTGCATTTTTAAAATAAGAACTACAAAAGAAAAATATGAAAGTATCTCTAAAGGCCCTCAGGAGAGCAACCTATTTTCCTTCCAGGCAGACTCAGACAGAGGCTGATGAAGGTTTGGATTTAGACTGAAAGCAGAAAGTAGAAAGCTGTGTCACTTCTAATGGCAACAGCATTAACATCTCTTTTTCACTGAAGGTTTTTGGTAGGGGTATCCTGGGAGATCATAAGTCCTTTGCAGATTTCACATTGGGCAGCATGGTGATAAAAGGATTTAGAAGAGGAGGCCTTGAAGACATCTCATCCATAGATGTTAGGGATATGGTGCTGTTCTAGAATGGACTGTATTTACACAGGAACACAAATTTGGATACAAGCTGGGCCATTACTTTGTGTGGGTGAAGATTTATTTTAGTATGACTAATTGGGGTTTTATATGCCACACTTATCTGTATATCAGATTCTTTTCCCACACTTAGAAAGTTTTCTGCTATTATTTCTTATGTTGCTTATGTTGATCCCTGCTTTTTTTTTTTTTTTGTTGGTATCTATCGGCCTTATATTGTTTCTCTTTGTATCATCTTGCAGCTGTTGAATTGTTATTTCCTGATTGTTTGTTATTTTTAAGAGATATTTGCTTTCATGATCATAAGTTTCCATCCAGTCTTCAAGATCTGAGCATCCATCCACCTAAGTGGTTTTGCCAGCTTTCATTGGAATTTTTAGTTTCCATAATATCCCTTTGAATCTGCTTCCTGCATTCTAATTTTGTTTTATATTATTCATTCAGGGTTTCCAACATTTCCTCATATTCCTCTATTCTTTTTTATCTAGATCTTCTTTACATGCACTCAATATTTCTTTCATAATGTTTTTCTTGCTATTAACTTGGGATTTTATTTCTGATCTGAGTTCCTCTACAGCTTCATGGAGTTGTGTCCTTACTCCAGTTGCTATCATTTCAGAAATTTCAGTTGTGTTATCTACAGTGTCTCCCATTTCAGTGTCTCCTGTGTTTGTTCTCTGTGGCTGGAGGACTGAGACCACATCTTGTCTTTTCATTTTGTCACCTTCCTCTGGGACCTGTGCAGCTGACCAGGCACCCTCCTGATGGATTGTACTGGTATGCTAGGCTGGACAGAGCTTGAATTCTTCAATATCCATGTGGTTAGCTGGGTTGCACCCCCAAAGTATGGCACTTCAGTCTTGCACTGTGATCGGCCGAACTCAAACTCTTCAGGGCCCATTGGCTACGCTGGTTGCTCCCTGATGGGCAGCTTTGGGGCTCAGGGCTGCACAGGGCTCAGGGATCCTGCACCTAGCTGTGTGCAGTTCAGAACCTCTGGGACTCATATAGCTAGCTGGGGTGCACCCCCAGAGTATGGGCTGTAATTCAGTTTTTAATTATGTTATATGCACAATTCATAAGACCTTCAGTAAATAAAATCCATTATAGTGGAGCCTCCCTTTCAGATAGGAGTAAGTCTAGGGGGGCGTACCCTATTTCAAGGCAGTATGTGTGTGTGTTAGGGTATATCAGTAGGAACTGATCTTAAGTGTATCCTGAGATATCTACCATCCCAAATGATCATGTATCAGTGTGCTCACGGGCACTTTTGTCATTAATCTGAAAGGTCTTTGCTATACCTGTTTGTACTTTGGGTGAGGACTAGGACACATCCACAGCCCACTAAGAACGTATCTGCTAAACAAACTGAATAGCTATTTTCTATCAATGGCTTATCACTTCCCTAAGACTATGCATCAGTCAGAGACACAGAGCCCCACCATTGTGGTTAAAGTGGAGAGTCCATTGTGTTGATCTGGGGTCCACCACAGGAAATGTTGCAGCATGCTTCTGGATGTGTTGTGTGTGTGCCCTTAGGGTCCATGTTTGGTCCTGACACCCTCTTCTCTGGTTCTGTTACCCTATTCTACTTCTTGGCTACTGAGATCTAAATGTTTTTACTGTATAAGAGCATTCTGCCATGGTATTTCTGCTATGAGCCAGTTCAAGGGATTAAATTCCTTGAAACCTTGGCCACATTTATCCCCTCCTTTTTGAAGGAGTTGTGGGTCTCGGATATTGTGTCCAGCACTAGGAAAGTTGACTAATAAATTGAATTTTGAGATTGTATGATATTTTTCTAGGTGGGAGTCCTGAGTCAAATACCTCATTACAAAATATCGCCTTATTCTTATGTTTTATCCTTTCATTTTCTTGAGTGTTTTTCAAAAGTAGATGAAAGATTTACTGTGAAAAATAGACACCAAACATATAGACCTTTCGATGACTTAAAAGAACAAAAATTATTTCAAGGAGATTTGTCAAGAGTTACTATTTCATAACAGAAGAGATGATATAATATTTTTTAAAGGAGAAAAAAATATGAAGAACAAAAGAGAACTCTTAATTTAAAGTTGGCTGAAAAACATTTTTAAATGCCAAGATCAAAAATAAATCTGGGAAAATATCCCAAATTAACACTGAAATAAAATGGGGAGTGAAAAGATAAGAAAATTAGATTATTAACACAAGAAGCACAGGATTCATATAGCAAAAGTTCCAGACAGAGGGAGGAAAAAGCCAGAATCTTAAATATACTTCAAAATAATTTAAGAAAAAATTCCAGAACTGAACAATTAAATCAAGAATCCACCAAGAATCAAGAGCCACTTCAATGGATGAACATAGGCTCATATTAAAGCTTATTTTGCGGAATTTAAAAACACAAACCTGAAAGTCTACACATTCAGAGAAGGAGAAGGAAAAAACAAACAAACAAACAAACAAACAAAAAAAAAACTTTAGAGCTTCAGCTTTGGACCTCCAGTATCTTTTCTCATGGAAATGTTCATCTAACAGTAATACAGTGTCATTCTCCATACAGATTTCTGCAGATTTCTATATAGTATTGCTTTAGTTTTGTGGTTGTAGCTACTGTTGCCACCTAATTTGATGTGACACTTGAATGTAAAAATGTATTGCAATTCAAAATACTTCAAATCAAAAAGTCACTAAAATATTTTTCCATTTTTCAATATCCCTCTTTTGGCTAAGGCTCCTTTCCCTTAGTGATAGTTACTGGGAAGACACAATATTTCACAGGAAAAGCAATAATAAAACAGGTATCAAATATGTAAAGCTATAGGTAAAGGTGTTAGTAATGAAAAGGTTCCCAATGCAAATTGCCTCCTATCAAATTCATTTATTTTTAATATTCTAGACCCAAATGAACAGATCTCTCAGAGTTTTGCCAGTGGGTCACCATTTGGGAATCCACTTACAGCTGAACTGATAGCCTAACTTCAGCATCTGGAGAGGAAAAGACCAGAAAGAAATAATGATGAGAAACAGACTGAAAAGGAAAATATGATGACAATTCGCCCTTATAGCTTTGGAACCTGCATCTGCCAGTTCAGCTAGCCATGAATCAAGTATTTAGGTGAAAACAGGTAGAACTGTCACTGATGAGTACTATCTAGCCGTGCCCATGACTGATTGTCTATACTGAACAGGGACAGCGTTTTTCTTGTCATATTCCTTAAACAATTCACTATAATAAACCCAGTGCTTGAATCCTGTTTGTATTAAGAGGTATGATTGTAAGTATACAGGAAGAGGCAAACTGTACACCATGTTATAAAGAAGACTTGTGAATCTGTCTGCAGGGGATCTTTCAACTATGTGCCTATTTGAAGGATGAGTATATTTTCTAGAATCTGGTTCCCAGTATCTCTCGATTCCCCCCAATGCTATGATTGAAAAATATGGTGTTTGTTTAAATAAAAAATGCATTACAATAAAAACATGTCCCCAGTAACCCTCTTTAAACAACTCCACCTTCAGACGAATTCATCCCATCACTCCTGCCACTTTCTGAAGCAGTTCTGGAGTCCTCTTTCTTGAGTGTCTTTAGTTGCACTCTTTTGGCTATGTCAATGTCCAGCTTCAGTTCAAAGCATTTGTCTTTCACAGTCATTTTGCCACTGGGGACGAGCCAGGAGTCATGCGGTAACAGATCTGCTGACTAAGATGAATGAGGACAGAGTGCCTAATTTTGACGAACCTGCCTTCCATCACAGCCTGTAACGATGCTCACAAACAGGCCTTCCAGGATTGCTTCACAAAGTGGCAAGAATAGCATGTGTGTTTGAAACATGGGTGGGTTCTGAGGGGAATTCATGGCCATATGGGTTTTACTGTAATCATTTGTTAATTTAAACACCAACCCATTGACTATTTTTTCTATCAGTCCTTGCAGCTTTCAGAATACAGCAAGAGTTTTCTCTAATGGGCAGAGCTGAGCTCACTATCTTTCCTGGAGAAAGACTCCAGACTTGTCTCATAGCTATCTCCAAAACAGATTCTTTTTATAGCATTTTTCCAGTATCCTCTCAGCATCTCATACAGTTGTACAATACTGAGTAACTGTTTGCTGAAATGCTTTGAAACTTTCTCAGATAAGACCGCGTTTTGATTCTTGGTCTGCAACTTTTCCACTGGGCATAGCAAACAGGAAGACAAATACACTCAGAAACCTTTCTGAAATTTGCTAAGTACAACACTCAACAACTGTGAACTTCGAAGGTTTTGTAACTATTGTTACTCCTTTGTTGAGCACCTCATCAAATTTTTAAGACTAACAAAATTCATCATTTTCTCCTATATTTTCAAGTTCATTTGGTGTATTAAGAAACATTTGCCCAATTTTGCAGACATTAACTATAATAAAAATACTGGACTATAAAGATACCATTTCCAACTATGAAAAGAACTAGTCTACATTTTTATATAGCCAAATTGATTTTTAAAACAACCTTTTGAGGAAAGCATGTTTGTGCTACAACTGAAAGACCTAACCCATGGGCATGACCTGTTCCCAGCAGAAAGCAAAAACTGAACCGAGCAATCACTTGCACCCAGATGTTCTTACTCCAAGTCAAACTCTCCTTCTGCTGCATCCAGCTTCCTTTTATTGTGATGGTGCTCCTGCCAAGGATGCTGCCTTCTCTGCTGGAGAAAACCACTCACCCTTAGTTAATTAATTAAAAAAAAATCTTTGTTGAGGTCTTGTGGTAGCTCAGGTGTTAGGATCATGATGGTGTCCTCATGACACTCTCTTGTAGGGGAGAAACACGTGAAATTTAAGTGACATAAAGAAGTGTTTAATTGAAATTTCAGTAAGCTGCCTGCAAGAGATATGTAGGTTGCATGTGTATATGATGCATATTATTTGATAATTCAGTTGAGGATAGGATGACTTAAGGAACATTTCTGTTAAGACTGCAAGGATAAGTAGGTACTTTTAAGGAGATGGTGATGGATAGAATCTTCTCAGGAAGTATGAATAGTTTTATTCAAATGCCTCACATAAAAGAGGAGCTCTTTGTACTTGAAAGAAGAGAATGAAGTCAAAGGTTGGACTATAATGAGGGAGCCGTAGCAGCTGTTTGGAGATGAAGAACATCTGTGTTCTATTTCATTTCCCAAAGAAGCTCCCTTCATCTCCCCACAGTGTTGATCTTCTTCCCTGTAAACAGTAGCACTGACTACCTGGAATGGCCCTGTCCCTTCAGTGCAGAGAGGCACTTCAAATTTCATTACTAATTCACATCTTACCATGGCAAACAGTCTGGTCTATTATGATACCTAGAGCTGGAGAAATGGGAACACATAAATTACCCAACTTTTGACACTGGGAACACTGTGTAAAAACTTAATTTCCTCTGAGTCTCCACAGAAGGACATTTCAAAACTTGGAAGAAAAATGCAGTTATAGTACAAAAAAGTATGAAGAAAAAGATAGATATGATTTAAATTAGAAGCCCTTTCAAAATTTACTTCATAACCTACCAAAATACTCTAGCTGAAAATTCCAGTGATCAGGGTATTGCAAAGTTGTCAGCTGCCTAAAGGGAATCATTATTTTTCTTGTTTTGATTACAGAAAAACCATTAAGCTTACTTTGTGTGCTTCTTTGTCTCTGTCGGTTTCCAATATATTTTTGGAGGACCATATATAAGTACCTGTTAGTGGTGTTATCTGTTCTCTGAAATCTAAAGATTATGACTTTCTATGTCTACTGTCTATCTTTTTATGATGGGGACTCACAGAGAGACATGATAATTTTTCCTAGTGTTCACATTTTTGTAAGCTTCTAACCATTGTCTTTCTTTTGTTTGGTGCTAATTCCTGTGGAGTAATTATGTGTATATATTCATCCACCTTTACACGTCATTGTCATCTTTTCACAAAAGAACTATTTATAACCTAATTATGCAAAATTATTGGTGATGCTAATGTCAGCTCACAAAGGATACTACTTGACAAATGATTACATAGTCCCCTATTAACTGGCTAAAGAAAGTGACATATGCTGAACCTATTAATAGCAATACCCACATCGCTATCACTATCCTGTTAAGGAATTATTCTAATATATAAAAGTAAATGATCCATTCTAATTTATGAAGGTTATATATAATATGCGTCCCTCTGGCACATTAGAAATGTACAGAAAGCTAGGAAGAGCCAACGATGCCAGTTTTCCACTGCACCTGTCATCTTTCTAGTACTATGCCAAAGGCCGCGCTGAGGTCTGTGTAATATGTTCCCATTCACAGTCTGAATACATGAAAAACAGCCAACCCACAAAACTCACCTGCACAAAACAGTACCTCTATTGCCAACATTTCTATACAACTGTTCACATCACAGTATCTTACCAAACTCGCACCTTTTGACGTTAACTCTGGTCTGGATTTTCTTATACTAAGAATAATTCTGAGCATTTCCATTTACAAGCCCTTCCTAGTCCTCATCATGGTACTTTACCATTTCGTGAGCTCTTAGTCTGTTCTGCAAAGTTATTTCCCAGTGTGTGGCCTTTTTACCTCCACTAACATGTTATTTAGATCTAGGTAGCACATGAACAAACTTGAAAAGCAAAGCACACAACAAAAATTTGAAATGTACAAAGTGTGCAAGAAAATATAGTTGGCATTGTAAATTCAGGTGCTAAACAACGCTAAATGAGAATTTCACAAAGCAAGATAAATGAAAACACTTAGTAGTAACATAAGTGGTATATACTGGACAATGGTTGTAGTACTGTATTCTTTCATTGGGAGGTTGTAATGGATTCTTGCCTCTTTTTAGTGAAGTCTACTTAAAAGCTTCATGCATTCATTCAGGAAAGTTTGCACAAGGTACAGTTTCTGGTATATTTTCTGATCCCTTGTTTTAGTTTTCATCTTTATGTGCTTTTTAAAAATCCAGATTCTGAATCTGTATCACTTAGCTTGAATATTTGCAACCTTTTCTTTTGGACTATTCTTTGTATTGCTCGTGTGCTTCTCTTTCCCCTTAAAATCGTCGTAAAGCTGTCTCTGAGAGAGTGGCCAATGATTCCTTTCTCTCAGTGCTCATAGCTCTATGTAAGCCTTTTCTCTAGAGCGTGGCCAGGACATAATGAATTGCTTCTAATAAAAATAAGGAACCAAAATTAATGAACATTATTTCTGGGGTTAAATTTCAAAAAGCCTGTGACCTTCACTTTCTTTGGTCTCTGACACTCCTGTCCTTCATTGGCTTCAAAGACCTAACCATCAAGTCACCCCTGTCTCTGATCAGCAGCCTGAGACAGCCTGAGAGCTGCAAGTGACACAGGCATAAGCTTAGTCACTGAACTTCCCTGGGTACTGAGATGATTTCAGCCAGGCCATACAATGATTTCAGTTTTGAGACACCCATTTCAAGGATGCACAAGTTCCTGACCTGCAAGTACTATGAAATAATAATCTTTCTCTGACATTGCTGTATCTTGTGATGATTTTCTGTGAGTCAAGAGATAATTAATACAAGTATTACTATAAATTATTCATTCTATTTCTCACACATTGAGACTCACTCCTGAAATTCTTTTGGCTCTCATTTCTAGTCCTTTCTTTGTAGCAAGTATCTCTTAGGGCAGTTTTCATAATGATGATTTGTAGTGTCCTTTGATATCTTACATCATTTTAATTTGACATCTTTTAGTCATTTTCGAGAAGGTTACAGTTTTAATATCTTCTGCAGTCATGACTTTATTTGTGTTGCCTCTGAAGATTATTTGCCCCTTCATCTCCCTTTTCATAATAAACTTGGGTAGAATTTAACCTTGATACTCATTGGTTGCTGATTTTTTAATGTGTGTGAAATTAGTTTTTCTCAGCTTCTTAAAAGTTGATTCGAGATAGCGCCTCTAACTTCACAGAGATGTACTTTCTTTTGTGTAGATTAAAACAAAGAATCCAGCAGTCAGTCGCTGTCTGAGCTTTCTTGTCTCTGCCTTCATACCCTCTGAACCTTCCCTTTCCTCCTTCTCCACTGCTTGGCCTGCTCAGGATTCATTCCCTTTCCGGCAGTTGTCCTGAGTGACAAGACGATACACAGGAGTTATTGGTCAGTGACCTCAGGCAGGTCAGCCTCTGGCTGAGTCCTGACTATTGGAGGAAACCAAACCCCTTCAGTTGCAGAGGAGCCCTTAGCCAGCCGCTGGGCTATTTCAAGAGCCGCCTGGTTCTAGGTCCCTTATCCTCCCTATACCACTCCTCTACTTTTGGGTACCAACTAAGCGTTTTCACTGTTGGTGGCTTGCCCTCACCTCTGTGCTTGGAGGAATATGGAGACAATTTGTGCCTAGTTTTGACTTCACTATCTCACTCCTTTTCTGAGCTTGTGTGGGAGTCCAAGAAACTCAGAAAGTCTCTGCCCTGCCACCACTTTCAGCTTCCCACAGTTGGCACAGATGGTGCCTTCGAACCCATCTGCTACATCTCCTGGTGACCAGCATTACATGGAAGAGGCTGGACAGCAGATAGGGCCAAGAGGTAGGAAGGTAACTTTGTTACACTGAGAAAATAAGTCTTCGTCCTTCTGTAAAATATCCTGTCCAACAACCGAAGACAATGAACTGCTGAATGCCTCCGTGCTTCTGTTCTCCACAGGCTTCTTACTGTGCATGGAGCAGCCCCACCTCCCAAATGAGGCTGTCGAGAAAGAACGTTAATTTGTTCTGGCATCACAGGCTCCCAGGATGCCATGGCTGGGAAAAACGTGGGTTAGCACTTTGTACTTTTACTTGTGGAGAATGGACCGCTACATCGCTAGTAGAAAATCCTAGTTTCTCATGTGCCACCTCCATTAAAAATAGATGAAGTAAAGTGGAACTCAGACAGATAAATCAGCATTTCCAACATGAAAATACGAAGAGAATCAAGCTGAAATCACTAGTTTTGTTTTTCTCTGATCCCTTTCTTTCTGGATCATGAAGTTATTGAAAGGAATTAATGACTTTATTGGACTCACTTCCTACCTGTCCTTTGATAGTCTTCTTTAGGCTAAAGTGACACAGAAGAGGATGCTGCATACAGGTACCAAAGTCAAGATGCAAGAGCCAGTGTCCACTGGCAAGGTGGTCGTGTCCCTGAAGCAACCTCCAATCTACTGAATTCCTTCCCTCCCAGTATTCATAAGGTACTGTGCAGAAAATGAAAAACACTTTGCAGAGCTCTTGGGAGCTGGCAAGAATTATAAGGGGAGGATTTATTCCAATGCAACTGGAAGACTCTTGCTTCAATCCAGGTCTGCTTTTTTAGTTGTATATAAAAAATAAGGCTATGAGCAACACCATACTGAGAGTTAAAATAGTAGTTTAGATTGATAGCACTGTTGTGTAAACTACTTTTTGACAGTCACACCTAGGTTATAGACAACTTTTATTCCCAAAAACAATGAGCTAAAAATCAAGTTAGGAACATCAACATATGGGTATATTATGTAGTATCTGTGTTTTTATGTATGCAAGCAATCACCCTCAAGCATACATATATTTGTTCTGAAAATAGAGGACTAAAAAGAAACCCCTAAAATATACTTACTGTTCAGCTATTAAGAAATCCCCTTAAATGTCTTTAAAGGAAGTGAGGCATATAAAAACCTACTTCCCATTTAGCAAGTGCTATTCTAGAGATCTCAAAGAACTGATGTCCAGAAGAAATTCAGGAGCTTTTAATTTGACTTTTCTTTTTTTAACTGAATTCAATCAGAGGTCAAAAGAGCCACCATGGTGCACACTTGAGAAGCTTCTATTAGGACACCATAAAAATTAGAGATTAACATTTCCTATACGTTTACCTTGAAAATAAACAAAAATGAAACTATGTAATCCAGTATCAACATTAATGTGCTGCTCTTTACATTGCAATCAGTATATTTACAATATCAAGAATCAAAAGCAATAACCATAAGAATCATGGGCTTTTGCTCATTAATTAATTGACCTGAGACATGGCAATCCATAGGTAAAATACAGGAATGTTGTTATACGCTCACAACAGTTTTGAAAGCTTGTGTGCAGTTTCCAGAAATCTCACATAATCTGAAGCTTCCATTTTAGTAGGTATTTTGATATATAAAGACCTCTATATCAAACATGGATCTCTCTCTCTCTCTCTCTCTCTCTCTATATATATATATATATATATATATATATGCTTTATAAATAGCTCCTCAATAATTATTTGTGAAATTATTAAATTTAATACACACACAATGAAAGACATTTTTACTAAGAAAATATTTTCAAGACAATACAGTATTAGAATTACATAGGAAACAATTATTATATATAAAAAGATCTCCCAATAATGGACCAATTATAAGAATTATCTCGTATACAGAACATGTCCCCCTATTTAACAACAGCCCATATCTGTAAGTCACTCTCTTCATTTGCTGGGTGGCACTACTCTTTAATTACAGTTTCAATGAAAAATTCAGCTGAGGTAGACATCTATAACTTAAATACTAAAGAAAAAGAATTGATCTCAATGATGGTATAATAGATGCTTTAAAAGAGAAATGATTTTAATATCAAAGGCAAATTGGTAAAATTTTTGAAAATGTCAACAAAAATTAATGATGCTAGGAAAAGGGAAATGAACATTTCATTTCTTTACTTTTTTCCATCCTAAAAATGATTTCACAGCTCCATGTAAAATCTAAATTTCTTTAAGAAAATAAAGTATTTATTTTGGTGATGTTTGTCCTCACATTAAAGATGAAAACTCAATCATTATTTTGTTGAGTTTATAAAACAGAACGTATTAGGAAGCCTTTCACTGCTATTCTCAGACATTAAAGATTTGCTTACCTTTCCACAGGTCTTCAAGAGGACATTCTATAAATCTAGGTGTTCATTTCATTACTGAACAAAATTTTCCTCTTAAATATGTTTTAAATATAAGTTATAACTTAAATATAAGTTCTCTAAGCCCTGATTCATTTGACGTAATTCCTTCTCTACCTTCCTACAGCTAACTCTTCAGTCTGCGTGTGGACTCTGAGACACACCTCCTACTGAGCCGATGGAGATGCTGTGGTTGAGCAGTAAGCATCCATTAATGCAACTGCAAGTAATCCTTCCCATTTTAATTACTAATAATAAGAGCAAAGTTTTTTTTAACACTTTTACAGAAACAAAGATGTGCTTTAAGCTATAAAAAAATCAGGTATGAATTTTAACATAATGGTGAGACTAAGCCTCAAAGAAAAGCTCAAATACTACTTAAATGGTTTTTGGCTGGGGATTTAGCTCAGCGGCATAAGTGTCTGGCAAGCATGAGGTTATGAGTTCCATCCCCGGTACTACCAAAAAAAAAAAAAAAAAAAAAAAAAAACAAAACAAAAACATGATTTTTGAGACAAGTTCCTAAATCTATTTGGGGCCTTTCTTTCTTACATGAAAGCTCAAAATATAATTACACACACAATGTTTGTTGGTTGAGAAGATTAATTAAGACACCCACTAATGACTTACTATATAGAAGTTAACCCATAGACAGCCATGGTGATCTGAGGGGCGGAATAAAGCTGATTATGAGCTTTCCTCTCATGAATTCACACACTGTACATTCATAAATAGGTGGCTCCTGCAGATACATGCTTAGCTACTGGACCGAAACAAGATAAAACTTCAAAGTTAGTTTGGAATACACATTTCCGTAAGTGTGACACAATAATTAAAAGAAAACTATTGCATTAAAATTTCAGTAATATAATTGTCTTAGTTATCTTTTACTTGTCGCTGAGACAAAATACCTGATGCCCAAAGTTGGGAAAGGAAAGATTTATTTCTTACAGTTTGGGGGGATTTCAGTCCATACTCAGTTGGCTTCAAGGCAAGGTAGCATGGGAGGCCACGGTTCATGGTGGCTGCAAACAGCAAGGCAGAAACCAGCAAGAGAGTGAGACATACCTTCTTCCTGCCATTACATTACATCCTGGCTCCACCCCTAGGACAGTGTAGCACTCACACTCCCAATCCAAGCACTAGACAATAAACCAATCACAGATGCATAATGTAAACTCTTGAAGCCTGGGGGCCACAAATATAAGCCATGATAATAATGGAGTCATTTATAATCTTTTTTACCCCAAAATAGTTATATATATATATATATATATATCTCCAGTGCATAATGATTGTATTCCTCCTGGGGATTTGATACATATGATATATACGATATCTTAATTCTTTTTATGTCTTTTTATGTCTCTTTTGCTCCTTTCCTACCTACTCCATTTCTTGGTTAAAATATTTTGTAACTCCCTAAAAACATGTCTTTGGGTTCTTCTCTAAGCCTCTAAGGGTTTAATTTTTCTCTGCTAATTTTCTTGTGGAAAAGTCAGTTAAACCCATGTTCGATTTTCCCACGTGAATAACACACATCAACATAAGTAGACTGATACTCCAAATACTTCTAAATACCTGCTCCCAGCCAATCACAGTAGAAACCAGCTATGACAATCACATCAGCTTTGAAGCTACAAATGTATACTTTCTTGTCACCCGTTCTTAGGTCACCTCACATTACTCAGAGGCCCTGCTTTACGAAAGGTTGGCAGTCATGTGTCCTTTACTTCAATCATGGGGAAACAATACAGACTGATATTCCATCCACTAAAAGCTATCATGAGTCACTCGGGGTCCCTGCACAAAACACTTGCATGTGTAAGGAAATTACCAGACCCAGAGCAGAGCCATGAGCTTCATAACTGCCGAGCTGTGACCGCTCCCAAGGCTGTGGCAATGGGGACCAGTGCTTCCTGGCATCCAGTAGGAGGGGGCCCTAGAGAGGAGCTGGAACATTGCCCACAAAAAGCGTTACCCTGTGGCAACTGTCTTTGGAGGGAGCCAGACTCAGGTCAAAATGTGGCGACCTCCTCATCCCTCTTCTTGTCTCTTGTATGGGCTTCTGACTGGCCAGAACCTAGGGTCTTCTCTCTAGTTACTCACAGAGCTCAGGTAGAATGCAAGTAAAAACCAACTGGGTCTGCAAAAGAACAAAGCAGACCTGGCTCAGCTCACTTGTCTCTGTCACCTCATCCTCCTAATACAAGTTTAACGTGGATACCAAATGAAACTAAAGTTGATGCTGGCCAAGGCTACATTGTAAAGCCTCCAAAAGGCCAGTCCTTGGGCCTGGAAGAAATATATGATATCATCTGCCATCAGACTCTGCTATCTGAATTTTTCTGTTACAAAAGATAAAATTGTCTTGTCTTAATATGTAAAGATTTATAAAGTGCATCAGTTCAGCCTTTAGACTGACACGGCAGGAATTAAAACACGGACCCTCAAATTTATCACAAAGATATTTTATTCACATCAAAAAGAGGTTATTGCACATATTGCATTGGGAAAACACAGAAAACAATCCCATGAGTGACCTGTTAGGATGCTAACTGCCGAGGGCTTTTGGGAACATTAATAAAACAGCATGAACTCCAAAGGACAGTGGCCCATGTTCTAAGGTTGCCTATGCCAGTTACTAATGCCATTCTTCCACCTGTAGGGAAAGAGATATAGATTGCAGACCCAGACTTCTAAAAAAGAAAACCCCAAGAACCAAGTAGCAGAAGTAATGGAACTGGAGAGACTTCCAGTCTGTATCTCCTCGACACAGGAACAGAAGTGGCCAGATATTTCCTGAGATCCAGCCACAGAGGGCTCAGGTAAAGCTCGCATTCAGGAAGGGAAACAAAGGTAACATGACTGGAGTCTCCAGGACAAAAAGAGTCTGCTCTCGAGGGGCCTGCTGGGTGCAGGATCCATGCTGTACCAATGTTGCTCAGCGCCTAAGAGAAAATGGAGAGCGGCAGTGGTGAGGCAGGATTCCAAGCCCTGGCACTGTCCCTGGGGTGGTAGGGCACCACAGCGGGCTGAAGAGACTCCTTAGACATGGGCACAGAGCACTGGCTCTCCAGCTTTGTGCAAGGGTCTGGCTGCACCAGGCAGCAATCTGCAGAACACACTGCAGCTGGCACCTGCTTAAGATCTTCTAGCAGTGACCAAGTGGGACCAACTGGGTCAGCTCTCAAAGAAGAGTAAGCAGCCACTGACAGCACCACTGCCCCCTCAGTCTTGCAGTTTCTGTTGCTCATGCAGGACATACTATTTCTTTTCCTTTCCGAGCACCCTTCTCTCCATGAGCACTTCTTTTGGCTTATTTTCCTTTTGCTTTTTTTTTTTTTTTTTTTTTTTTTTTCTTTTGGCCCAGGTAAATGTTCATCTTCCACACTCATCACTAGTTCTATCCAAGTCACTAACAGGACAATCTGGAAAGTGCTTCCATTCCCTACAGCACCAGATAACCAGGGGAATGCAAGGGCGTTCTGTCTAAATAAAACCAGATAAATTCTCAGAATGTGAAAATCTAGCAGCAAAGTCAAATGCATGAGGCATCTCTAGAACTTGTGAATATCTTAGACTCATCGTGAGGCCAGAACTGGAAGGAGTATTATTTCATGAAACCCACTTAGGCCACAGATGATCATCTATTCAAGAGTTGTCCCAAGAAGACCGGGTTCCTCCTGGCTCCTTCCAGTATACAAAGCCTTCATCCTCCTCTTCCCTTATTGAACTTTGAGAGATGATCAATGCAAAAGAATCCACCTAATCTCATGGAAACTATAGAAAAGTGTAAGACTCTATAGAAGAAAAGTAGAAATATCTGCTTCCAACACCTAGCGTTTCTCAAATATTATATCCAGAGGGATTAGGTACTGAAATTTTTAGTCTTACAAGGCAGTAGTTGTCGGTGTCGCTCCCGGCCTGCAGGAAGAACACGCGACAGATTCTGACGGTGTGCAGCCTTGCCTTTATTTGTCTCCACGTGGGCCCCGCGAGGCCTCCTCTCTGTCACCAGCCCTTTCTCGCCGGTGGACTTTCTCTATCTCTCTCTGTGCTTCCTCTCGTGGCGGGAGAGGCATTCACTTTTATAGGGCAACAGTAGCCAATCAGTTCAAAGCGCGCGATGCGGGCTGACTGGCTAACATCAGCTGTTGCTAGGCAGACTATCTTACAGAGCGGGTTGTTTAAGTCGCCAGCACAATCAGGGGGCAGGAAGCAGGCGCCAACTTGACTCACTCGATGGGAGGGGCAATCTAGCTCAGGCTCCGCTCCCACCCACAGGCCCTACGTCCGCCAAGTAAGGCGACCAGTGTCGGCCGCGGCTCCCAACATCTCCCCCTATTTTATTTACTTTGAATGAATGTATGCATCGCAGCCCGCCCTGGATCGAGTGCAGAGGCTTATGCCCTGTGTTGAGGCCCACCGTAGGCCCTTGGCTTGGACCCTGGTCGGCCGTCCCCGGGTCCACCAAGGCCTTGAGACCCTCGTCCTTTTTCCAGGGCCAGGAGTGAACTGGACGGAACCTGGATGCACATAGGCATGCACTCATGCCCCTCCGTGCGATCCCCTCGGAGAGACATCTAGATCTGGGCAGATTCTAGTAATCCAGCGGCTTTCGTGCCGTATGGGGTAGGGCCTGGCTTAGGTCGAGTCGTGCTGGGGAGGCACGCTCTTACCCGTCATTGACTCACCTACCCTGCTGTGTAGTGTCAATAGGGAAGGAGTGCGGAAGACCCGCCACATCTAGACCCGGTCGTAGGCCAGTCGAGCGAGCCATGCGTAAGCCTGGGGGTCATTGTGCCCATCACGGGCTGCTGCCAGGGCCGCATGGGCAACCAGGCGTACTTGACGCCGGGCCGCCGCAAGGCGCCCATTAATAAATGATGTGACCCATCAGAGCAAGCATGGTCCTATAAGTAAGAGCAGAAGCAAGGAGCACAGGGGACCTAACAATGGTAAAATATAGGGGAGCAAGCCATTCCAGGCTCCCCAAAAGGGATTGTCTTGTAGTTCTTTTCTTCTCTTTTCTAGGTCTTCTTGCAGTTTCTTTAATCGGTCTCGAACGATTCCGGACTTGTTGGCATAAAAGCAGCATCTTTCCTGTAAGGCAATACAGATACCTCCCCTCTCTACAGTGAGTAGATCTAGGCCCCTTCTATTCTGCAGAACAACCTCTGCAAGGGAATCAATTTGATCTTGTATCTCCTGAAGGGTTCTCTCAACTATAGACATGTCTTCTATCAATTGCTTGGATAACTGAGTATATTTGGTTAATGAAACTCCTAGGCCCGCAGTCCCGGCGGCCAGGGCTCCAGTTATCCCCAGACCAGCCAAGAGAGGTAAAATCAGTACATCTCTCTTATGTCTTTTTATAAAGGTGTCCACAGCTGGGATGGGCATGGGTTGGTCCCCAGGGACAATACCAATGTCAGGCAACAAGTAAGCTAGGCCACATAGGCCGGTCCAATTACTGGGCAGGTAGGTATAAGCATGACCATTGCCGCAAGCAAATACTTTGCCAAAGGGGGCACATAGCGGCGAGCTACTACTTACATTGGTTATGGACTCACACGAGGCGACTGCCAGCGCTCCAACAACAATATCATAACTATTATTCTGTGGGTACTTTTGAAAACAGGATGCATTAAACTGTCCCATAAACTGGACCCGAAATGGAGGCCCATGTGAGCAATTATAGGGTGTGCTATAATTGTAAGGTTCACTTTCATAGTCTCTAAACGGCATGGCCAGCGGCCATGATTCTCCCATCATCATACACAGCCAACAATCAGAGGCCAGCCCTGGGTCAGTAAGATTGAGTGCTTTGTGGGTAGCCTCTAATATGGATTCAGTAGCGGGGTCAAGGTTAATGCCTCGGGATTTTGGGCGTAGGAGTGGATGGTAATTGACTTCAGGGAACGGATTTAATTGTTCCCATCGCTCGATGACCTGTTCCTGCCGGTACTGGTCTTGGACCCCTCCACCGTCAGAGATGTGAACGGGAGCGGTCATAGACCAACAGACCGTTTCTCCAACCTCTCCAATACAACCCGACTGCATGAATGGAGAACTGCCTACAGCAGCGGGAATATGGTTAGGGGCAACAGGGCTTTTAGTTGTAGTTAGTGTTGCCATCCAATAGGTTGTACTCTTAAGTTTGCATTGTTTTGTCTCTGTATAGCATGTAACATGCATGGATTCCTCAAACTTAGTGCAGGGACATGTGGCGAGATCACCAGGCCCTGAGGGACTCACCTTAGGCTTAAGTATGCACTGATAGGATGGTTGACTAAATCCTCCTGCAGTGGAGGGGTACACAACTGAGAATGCTGTTTTATCCCCACAATCGGTCCCTGGTCCTTTTTTGGCGCTAGGTGGTATACTGCTTACCGTGCCACCTCCGCAATCGCACGGACTGCCAAGAAGGCTCGTGCGAAGATCTATTCCAGAAGCGGGGCCCCCCAGCCCCGCATGTACCATACTTATCCTGAGGAGTGCTAGGACAACGCCCCCAATGAAAAAAGCAGCCTTTTTCGGGTTCATCTGGCTGTCAGGCCTGCTGCTGGTCTCCGGCAGGACAGGATTAGTCTTCAGTCGAAGGGCTTGTCACACGCGTCAGTCTTTCTGGGACCCACAATGGTTCTCGTCCCGGTTCCTGCGGGAAAACACAAACCGCACCTCGGTTCCAGCTGACTACCGGATCCGGGCCCATCCATTGTCCCGTCAGGACATCTTTCCATTTTACCCATCCCTTATTGCTAGGAGATGGATTACAATGCTCCATAGCCGGGGGGTGGTTGTTATTGTTCAGGTTTAAAAAATTGTATGTGAATAGTGCCATGGATAGCCGTGCCTTTGGGGGCAGGCCCTGGCCTACTCCCCCTTTTTGTTTACATAAGATTTCTTTGAGGCTTTTATGAGCTCTTTCAATAATTCCTTGGCCTTGAGGATTATATGGGATACCATGTTTTAAGTGTACTTCCATAGTCTTACAGAACTCATTGAAGGCTTTTCCTGTATAGGCTGGTCCGTTGTCTGTCTTTAATATTTTGGGCTTGCCCCACGCGGCCCAAGCCGCTAAGCAGTGATTGATCACATTAGATACCTTTTCACCTGTCTCTGCAGTTGCGAATATAATATGAGAACAGGTGTCCGTGGAGACATGGACATACTTAAGAGATCCAAATTCTGTCATGTGTGTGACATCCATTTGCCAAATATCGCCAGGGATCAACCCTCTGGGGTTAACCCCCATTGATATGGCAGGAGTGTGTGTGGCGCATGAGCCGCACAGTCGCACGATGTCCCGCGCGTCAGCCCTGGAGATGCGGTACTGGTTGGCTAGCGTCCTGGCATTGACATGGAATTTGTCATGGAACTGACGGGCTTGCTCTATTGGAGATAACATATTGAAAATCCATAACGGGCGAGTGGCCGTGTCAGCAGCCGCATTGCCCTGTACCATGGGCCCTGGTAGGTGTGTATGTGCTCTTATGTGAGTGATGTATATTTTGTTGTGTCTATTTATGAGCAATGTCTGGATAGACAAAAACAAGTTAGTTACTTTGGAGGTTGGTTTAATTGGGCCTGCAGTCTCAAGGACCTGCATGGCATTGACAACATATTTTGAATCAGAAACAATATTAAGGGCCCCTGGGAACTTCTCAAGGACGGTTTGTACAATTTGTAACTCCACCACCTGTGGTTGATCTGGTTCAAACTGTATGTTAACTGGAGGCATGCCTGAGACCACATAGGCCCCTATCCCGGTTTTTGACCCATCAGTATAGACTGTTGTTGCAGGAGTAAGGGGTGCAGGGGCGGTGATTTTTGGAAATATCACTGGATGTTGAGTAATAAACCGTAGTATAGGGTCCTTAGGGAACTGATTGTCTATCTCCCCAAGAAATACACATCTCAGGATCGCCCAAGTATCTATGCAAGCAGTCAGAATTTTTATTTGAGAAGCGGTATAAGGCACCCGAATAGCGTGAGGCGTGGAGCCAAAATGCTGGATGGCTCTACTATGTGCCTCCAGAGCCAGAGAAGCAACTGCTTCCGGGTAATGTTCAATAATCTTGGCAGGTGAAACCTTAGGGTGCACCCACAGAAGTGGTCCTTTCTGCCAAATCACTGCCGTGGGCTGGGAACTGGTCTGCAACAAGCAGACCTCAAAAGGCTGTTCTGGGTCAATTCTCTGTAATGTAGCTTTGCTTAGGGCCTCTTCTATCTTTTTTAGAGCAACTCTGGCCTCTGGGGTGAACTCTCTAGGGGAGGCAATATCCGGATCCCCTCTCAGGAGATCAAACAGGGGCTTTAAGTCCGAATTAGGGATGTGCAAGTAAGGTCTGATCCAATTTATATCTCCCAGTAACTTTTGCATGTCATTTAGGGTTGTAAGATTATCTGTTCTGATGGTTACCTTCTGTGGAGAAATCGATGTAGGGGAGACTTTGGTACCCAAGTAAGTCACTATGTCTCCTCCTTGAATCTTGTCAGGGGCAATATGTAAATTAGCCTTTCTCAGGGCCTTGACCAGTTGGCCTAGCATATCCTCTAACCTATTTATGTCCTTCGCACTGATCAGCAGATCATCCATGTAATGAATGCACCTAACTCTGGGGAAGGCTTTGCGTAGGGGGGCCAGTAGGGAATCAAGGTAAATCTGACACATAGTGGGACTGTTGGCCATACCTTGGGGCAGCGTTATCCACTCGTATCTGAGATCAGGGCTTTCTTGGTTAATGGTGGGTAAGGTAAAGGCGAACCTATGGGTGTCCTCTGGATGCAGGGGGATTGAGAAGAAACAGTCTCTAAGATCTATAACATAAACTGGCCAGGACTGAGGGATGGCTGAGAGAGCTGGCAGCCCCCTCTGGACCGCCCCCAGGGGCTGCATCTGCGCGTTGACCGCCCTTAGATCATGGAGCAGCCTCCACTTACCTGATTTCTTTCTAATAACAAAAACAGGGGTATTCCAAGGGGAGGTTGATGGCTTTATGTGCCCTGCCTGAAGCTGGGTTTTGACTATCTCGGTTAACGCTAAAAGCTTCTCCTTGGGTAGGGGCCACTGAGGTACCCAAACCGGATTCAGGGACTTCCAAGTGATCTTAATTGGAGTAGGCAGGAGAACTTCCTCAGCGGCCCCTAGGAAAAACCCAGCCCGTGTCTACCTTCCCTTTTTTCTACAGGTACGGGAGATGTCCGGCCCTGCAGGGCAGAGCCCAGGCCCTTGCCGGGGACATATCCCTGATTCTTAAGTATACCCTTGGCTTGGGGAGAGCAGGTGGATGTAAGAGTGACATCCATCTGAGTGAGGATGTCTCTTCCCCACAAAGATACCGGCAGCTGTAGAACAAAAGGTTGAAAATGTCCTTGGTGACCCTCCTCATCACACCAAGGCAGGGTCACGGCACTAACCTGGGGGGCAGCCACCATCCCCAACCCTTGGAGTGTGTTATCAGCTGTATTGGTGGGCCAGCTAGAAGGCCAGTCCCTCTTGGAGACAATGGAGCGGTCTGCCCCTGTATCCAGGAGTCCTGTTATATTTCTACCATTAACCCTGAGCGAGAGCATGGGTCTTTTATCAAGAGTCATATGAAGTCCTTCAAAAATTTCTCCAGAGGAGCCAAAACCCTGATCCCCTCTAACCCGTTGTCTAGACTGGAATCTCTCATGGAGACTGGGGAGCAATAAAAGTTGTGCTATCTTATCCCCCTCATTAATCACCATGGTCCCTACATGAGATTGGACCATAATCTTAATGTTTCCTGTGTAGTCTGAGTCTATAACCCCAGGGAGCACGGTAAGGCCCCGGAGGGCTGTGGAGGACCGTCCAATCACTAAACCAACTGACTTTTCAGGTAGCGGTCCTTTGAAGGTGGTCCCGACCACCTGAACGCCCATATCGGGCGTTAATAGGAGTCTGGAGGCGACACAGAGGTCCACGCCTGCTGACCCAGGGGTAGCCCTTGTGGAGGGCTGCCACCTTGTGTTGTCCTGTCTAGGGGGCGGGGGCCCGTCCGTAAGGAGGGCCCCCTCTGGCCGTTTTTTGGCTCCTGAATCCCCCTGCCACTAATGTGGTTTCCCTGGGCATCAAAAACTGATCTGCAATCTTTCGCTTTGTGTGTTCCCTTCCTGCATCGTTCGCACACGCCTATTGGCCCTTCCCGTGTATTAACACTGTGCGGACAGTCTCTCCTAATATGCCCTGGTTCCCCACAGCCAAAACATCCTTTGGGCTTACGATCTCGCTTAGGTCCAGAAGCATCCTTAGCTTGTGCTGTTGCGGCTACAAAGGCCGCCGCAAGCTTTGCTGCAGTCATCTGCCCTCCAATCTCCCTACAAATCCTAATCCAAGCATTGAGATCCTTGTTTTTATGCGGGGCAAGAGCCGCTTTGCACTCTGTTGTGCATTGTTCAAAAATGAGTTGTTTGATCAGGGGCTTTGCCACCTCTTGGTCTGAAAAAACTTTATCGCCCGCGTCTTGCATCCTAGCCACGAAATCAACAAATGGCTCTGTGGCACCCTGCACTATCTTTGAAAGGCATAATGAGGCCGCCCCCGCACCGTTCACCTGTTTCCATGCGCGGAGCCCAATATTAGAGATTTGGTCATACACCTCATTGGGGAACTGAGTTTGGTCATCCCTATATTTACCTGAGCCCTGGAGCATATCTTCGTTCCACCTTGCATGCCCCCTGCTAACATTCTTTTCTGCTTGCTCGATGGCAAACTCGGCATACCAGGCTCGCCAATCAAGATAACTACCCGAAGGAAGGCATGCCTTGGCCAGCTGCATCCAATCACCTGGTGTAAGAGGCTGAGAGGCAAGATTCTCTAGCATAGCTATAGTATAAGGAGCTGTGGGCCCGAAGGTTGTGACAGCGCTTTTTAATTCTCTAATCTGTTTTATTTCAAACGGTTCCCAAACATTGCGCCCTTGGCCTGGGGCCATTTGCACAGGATATACTCCATAAAGACCGTAATCCATTCCTTGCATCGGTGGATCCCCTCCGGGCCATCGTTCACCCCTCCATAACCGCCCATGAAAATATCGTCCGCCCCGTGGCGCAACGTCATAAGACGGCGGTCGCGACAGAGTGGAACGGGGCGTCACTTCCTGTGCCGGCTGAGAGAAGGGAGGGTTCCCTGTAGCGGCCTCTCGGCGGGGAGCCGCTTCTGGAAAAGAGCTCCAGGGCGGAGCGGATGGCTCTCTGTCTCCTCCCCGCCAGAGAGCGCTCAGGGGCCCTTTCTCCTCTCTCTGCTTTTCCCGGGCGGCGCACGCACACAATTCCAATTCACGGCGCAACTCGGCATAGGGGTTTTTGGCCTCTCGGCTTCCTGCCCCACCTTCTGGTTCCTCCTCGCTATCTAAGTCGGAGGACTCTAGAGCTTGGGTGTCCTCTATCTTTCCCTGGATTTTTTCCCCCTGGACAGATCCCTCCCGAGAGCATTCCGACTTTGCCTGCTCAAAAGCCTTGCGTGCGTCTATGATTTCCGCGTCTCTAACTGCTGACGGGAACCCCTTCCTCTCCCCTTCAAGGCACGCATGTATCATTTCCCACAGGGGGCGAATAGCCGGCGAAATATCCCCTTCCAATTCCGCCGAGGCGAGGTCCCCGCCTAACTTCTCCCATGATGGCAGGTTTAAATGCCCCGTGGGTAAAAACCAGGGAGCTACCCTATCTACCTCTGCTATGAATAGTTCCAGTGTTTTTTGACCTACCCTGAGGTCTCTAGCTTTTAAAAGCTTTCTAAGGGCCTTTACCAAGGGCCGCGCCTCCGCGCTCGGTAAATTACCCATCTCTAACCTCTAAGGGCTGTAACTCACCACGTGTGACTTAAAGAACCTGTCACCTACGCGTGAGCCTGAGGGGAGTCTAAAAGCCCTGTAGGTGCGCGCCACCCAGAGCCCAGGCTTATCCCCAACTCACCTGTCCGGCAGCACCACGCTGGAGCGTTGCACACCACCGCCGTGTCTCGGGGTTGATCAGTCACCGTGCGGGCCACCAAATGTCGGTGTCGCTCCCGGCCTGCAGGAAGAACATGCGACAGATTCTGACGGTGTGCAGCCTTGCCTTTATTTGTCTCCACGTGGGCCCCGCGAGGCCTCCTCTCTGTCACCAGCCCTTTCTCGCCGGTGGACTTTCTCTATCTCTCTCTGTGCTTCCTCTCGTGGCGGGAGAGGCATTCACTTTTATAGGGCAACAGTAGCCAATCAGTTCAAAGCGCGCGATGCGGGCTGACTGGCTAACATCAGCTGTTGCTAGGCAGACTATCTTACAGAGCGGGTTGTTTAAGTCGCCAGCACAATCAGGGGGCAGGAAGCAGGCGCCAACTTGACTCACTCGATGGGAGGGGCAATCTAGCTCAGGCTCCGCTCCCACCCACAGGCCCTACGTCCGCCAAGCAAGGCGACCAGTGTCGGCCGCGGCTCCCAACAAGTAGTTCCAAACTTCATATCAAATTAATTTCTTACATAGAAATCTTAGATAATCCAGTATATGTGTGAGAATATTTCTTATCCAAATCCTTTTTGAGATCACAGAAATCACAAAAGGAAAAAGAAGACAGGCTACAGGGGAAAAGAGGGTTTAGACATCCATCCTATTAAAAGCCCTAGTAAAACTAAATTCTCAGCATCAAATGCAAGGAATAAAAAAAACAGAAACATTACTGTTACGTGGAGCAAAAGTATACTGAGCAAACTAAACTTTCCACTTGTTTGAGTGAGAATGATTTTTTTTTTAAAGATAAGCTAAACTCTACCAAATTTTCAAGGTCTGTACCACAGAACAAATAGGCAGTCACAGAATTCTTCAGCCTGGCTGGACAATTTTAACTTAGGCATCAACTTAGCCATACATATTTATTCTGACTTCATTACAACTAAGATTTTCCTGCAGAAGATTGGAAAAAATCCTATCTGAACACCAGAGAAGAATTCCTGTGCTTACAGGTGATTTATTAGATATATACTGTGATTGATTCTCAAGTTTAATTATGAACCAAAATCAAGAAAGAGGAAAAAAAAAATCCAGAAGGCCCTGGCTCAATTGCTCTGGAGTGAGAGTATTTGCTAGCATTACATTTATTCCTCCTGATGTAATTTAGTTATGTGAGGAAGCTTCTTCCTCACATAATCACTGTTCTAAGTGAACTGGAATCACCCACTATGTAGGTGCAAAATTACTCCCTCAGCCAGGAAAAACTCTAAAGTCATGACCAGAAGTTCACAGTAATTATGAGAATTTCTTACTAATTATGAGAAATTGTGCATATCATTTATCTCTCAGTTTCAGGACATTCATCAGGACCATAGAGTAAAATGCCTGTCTCACCTTCCCCATAGAGTTGTTGATGTGATCCAGTACTATCAACTATCAACCAATGCTTTGTGAAATGTGAAATGCTTTTACTTCTTTTGTTTGTGAAAGTCAAGACTACAGTAAAAGCTTTCTCTGTGTGTGTTTGTTGATCTCTTTTTCAGACGCTCTTACCTGAACCAATAGCTGTGTGACACAACCAGTTACCAGACACTATAATTGAGTGTAGCATATTAACTAGCTTCTCCTACTCACGGCCATCAGTTTACACACTGATGCCAGAGGTGGGTAGGCCTGCTTTATTCAGATTATGGTCAGGTCAAGACCTGGCAGATTTAGACTCACCAGGCAGGCAGCTTACTAGAAATCTGAATCTCACGTATTTTATTTCTGCAGTTTGACAATTTCTCCAGATGGCTCAGATTTGCATTAAAGTTTAAAAAATAATGTGCCACGAAATCTCCAAGTGTCTTTGGCATGAAGGAGCTAGGTTCCATGTCTTTTGAGTAGTTTTCTTTTCCATTTTAAGTCTTTAAAATTACAAATGCACATGACACTATTTGTATGCAGACGGTAATTCCGTCTGAAATGATCAGATTAAAGAAATGTTCCTTTACTGTGGTGTGAATAATGGCATTGCTTGCATTAATTTTCTCAAACTTTCATCAGATTTTTCTTCATAATATAATTCTAAGCAGAAATTTTTATACATTTGAGCTAATGACTATTAGATCTTATGGAAACTTAGGGAGTTACCATTCTCATTTCAGTTAAGAATTTTTAAATAAAAGTGATTATGATCACTATATGATCAAAATCCCTTGCTAACGGCAACATGCATTTCCCCCAATTCTTCAAAGCCATAGCTCATTTGATGCGACCTGTGTGGAATCTAATTAGAGATTCTTAGGGGTGGCGAGGTGCACAGCTTAATATTTGTATCATCCTCTTAGTTATGGAAGACATCCCTGGCAATATCAATTTCATCAGAATATTGTAATTTGGAGAATTAAAGGAGCAAAATAAACCCACATTATGCAGGCATTTTGAAGGAAGAAGCAAACAATTTTGTGTTTCTTTTTTTCTCAGAATTTATGTGCTCAGATTAATTATCCTGTCTTAAGTCATTCCCTGGGCGCTGCACAAATTAGGACTGTCTGAGTAGGAACGAAATAAGGTGAAATCTTAACAAATGGCAGATACAGCAGTTGCTCAGCCGCCACCCAGACCCTGCAGACTGAATGAGTGGAAATTTTCCTGCCACACCTACCCCGCTGCAGATTCCAGCCCCCCACATCTAATTGGGTGTAAACGGCTGCCTATTTATTCTTGACCTACAGCTACCAAGAGATGGCGGTCCTAGAGCACCCAGGACTCAAGGTCTACTGCAAGAGGCTGACAATTAATTTGTTTCCAGGAAAGGTAATGATTTTTGAAAAGTGTAACAACAAAACTTGAGCAGGACAACATGATGTGGCAGGGAAGATGTTGTTAGAACACCTTTAAAAACTCTGTGAAATGAGCTGACAGGAACAAAACTCAGGGGTCCAGCTGGGATAGAGGAAGGAGAATGAAGGTCCCCCTGTGCGGCTGTCATCTCTGCTTCAGAAAGGTTCAGGAGGGAGAGGGGAGCTCAGCCCCACACAGAGTGTAGGTGTTTGCTGGAGATCTCGGAGGGATTTTTGAATAGAATCCATCCCTGCCATCTCTCCCCCAAAAAGGAGACTATTTGTCATTTACTGAACCTGGATGACTAGTTAACATTGCAAGGAGAGTCCTGATTGTAGTGAAGGGATTAAACAGAGCAAACTGTACAATATCAGTCCCAGGGAAAATAGAATCATCTACATTTGGGGCCTGCGTTGCTTCACATGTACTCAATGAATCCTTATCACGTTATATGTCATTTTCAGTTTAACATTACATGAGCAGTGATCTTTGTTTTCCCTTTCTTAGAAATGTTTCATGTGAAGGCAACAGAACCTTCTAGTACACGAACTGCTACTGTCACTTTGGTTATGTTCCCAACATTGCTCTTGTGACTGTGGATCTCAATTGTCAGCTCAATTAAAGATGCCTGGAGAGGCCACTGCAGCAGGCTGTTCATACCTCGATGTGCTGTTAGGAGATGCAGTCCAGCTGGAGAAAGAGGGTCACTGAGGCCACACCAGGGTATCTTGCGCTTTTGTGTTTGCCTGTGCTTCGCATCCCAGTCACCACCAAGTGGGCAGTCTTGCTCTGCATGCAGTGCTACCATGATGTTTCCGCACTGGAGTCAGATGACAGTGAACTGAGGCTTTGGAAACTGTGAACCAAAAGTAAACTTCTCCTTTTTTAAATTGTGTGTGCCAGACTGTCTGTTCTGGTAATGGAAATCTTTCTGGGGTAGTTCCTGGTTCCCATGTGAGTCATCAGACTTCCTCTCTGTCAGGGACTCACAAATAGTTTGCACAGGTGAATTCTTTATAGTTAAGTGTCTGTATTTCTGCTCAGTTTACCAAAAGAAGAGGCATTGTATCAAATGTAGTGTGTGGGGATGGCAGGATGAGCTCTACAATTAGAGAAGACTAAACAGAAATGCCAGGAAGTGTCACTGAAGATGAATTTCTAAAAGCTTCCTCTTCCCAGTGACTGCTACGCATTATAAGGCAACAGACACATTGTAGGTCAAGTTCAGTCCAATTAGATTGTTTTCCTGAGCCACAAAAACAGTTAGACATTCTAGCTTCTGGCAAAGTGTAGCAGAAAGAGAATCGGACAAGGAGATTTCAAACCCCAGTTCCACCACGTATGTAGTGAGAACCTCGGCTCCTTTATCTTCCCCGCTATGAAATCCCTGCCTTGGTGCTTCACTGCAACTGTGAGACAGGCAGTAGACCCTCCAGAACACTGCTCAGCACACGGTAAAGTTTTCAGTAAACGGCACTTCTCTTTCTTGTTCTAAACATAGTGCTTGATGCTTTCAAGAGAGCCAGAAGATATACCATGTGTATCTGCACAAACAGTATGATACAAATATTGGCTACTAAAAGCGGAATATCCATATGCACTTGTGTTTGACAACTACAGAGCCCATGGTGATGGATCTGCATTTGTAAGTATCACTGAGAAGAGAAGGGAGGTCCCAGGGTTACCCTAGAACCTCTATTCTGTCAACTCATTTATTTAGTATCTAACATGTTTTCAAACTATGAGAGCTGCTGCTCTTAGAAAATGAAATTCAAAATTTATTGAGTTGCTTTAATCTGCTGGCTTATTCATCCCCTCTCTAATCAAAGTTGTCTGAGACATGGAAAGGATAATGGTGTAGATTAGCACGCCAGTCCCATTACAGTGCTAGAAATGCATAAACGGGGCCCACAGCACCACTTCCTGTGCCCTGATAGTCCTTCTGCCTGTGTCAGTGGATCCGTGCCAATTATCACAATGACTATAAAATAGTCAGATGCTGCTAACAAAGACCTTGGTAGGACGGACTGGGAGCAGAGCCCGCATACTGAGGTATATCCTTAGCTTGCTTTCTTTCTTTCTTTCTTTCTTTCTTTCTTTCTTTCTTTCTTTCTTTCTTTCTCTCTTTCTTTCAGACAAGGTTTCAGTGCATCACTACTTTTCCCTGGTTGGACTTGCAACTGCCTGAAAGAGTTCCTGTTCCTCCTGTCCTCTCCTGGAATCCCCTACATGTCTCCACAAGCCAAGAACCAAACCCAACCCATCACCATGCAAGTTGGGCTTTGGCACTAGATCTTGGACTGTTCTTGATTTGTGTCATTTTTTACCTATTATTGAGCAGCCATGTCCCCTACTGGTATACCGTTTGTCCTTTGTGCTCCTCCAGGCAGCAAGAAATCCACCCCACAGTGAAGGAAACTCTCAGCAGCTTATTGTAAGGATGCTTTGATTTCTGCTGGTCCCACTTCCTTTCCATTGGTCCTTGACAATTAAGTTGATTTAGCCTGAGGATAGTCTCTCTCCTGTCCTCAGATTCTGTAGCCTGAGTCACTTTCAGCCCTCTTCTGCTCACACAAAGGACACTGTGACCTTCTTCCTCCTTTAATGCCATGATACAGGGGAGCTGTTTCACCACTGTAGGACTGGCTTTCAGCGACTGCTAGGACTGCAGTCCCCTGTAGGTCCTGCCACACCCATTTCCACCAGGAAGACCAAGGATGTGCGGTGATATTCTCAGCACCGTCACAGGTGGCCCATCTGCCTTTGTTCTCTTTGAGAAGCAGACCAGATCAAAAGAGGAAAGACTGACCTTAGTTAGCTCTGCCATGATGCCTTCCAGAACAGATGAGGTAGAGCATGACACATTGTGGTAAGAGATATCAAGCTGTCATAGACTTTAAGACTGTTCATTTCATTCCTTTGGGTACAGGATGCAGTTCTATAGACCAGTAAGAATATGTGAAACAGCGCGTGGCCTAAGGTCGAGTGCCTGCATTCCAATGCTACATCTTTGCCTCTGGTTAACCCAGCAACTAGAAAACCTCCAGTTGGCCCAGCTTGCCCTTCTTCCAGATGCCTTATAATCGTCCTAATTTTTTCATTCTCCTTCATCCCAACCTCTCAATTCACCATTTCAACTTTGACAGATGATTCTGCTTCTCCAGCAAGAATCCTTGCTCCATATTTAAATGTGGCTGTGACTCTGGCTGATCTGTGTGCCTCATGGAAACTATGCTGCTATCTTTTGATTTTCATTTTTCCCACTGCTTTCTGTATGCCTATAACACAAGAATATGTGATTTTCCTATATTGCTTGTATTTACAGTTAGGCAACAGTTAAAAAGTGAATATAAAATCACTCAATTATAATCTTTCCTATAACTTATTAAGAGTGTGTATCTCTTCTTTCAGGGGAAAGGGGAGAGGTCACCAAACTTTGACTTCTAACTATGCCCATGAGTTGCTCCATTAGGAGTTGTTGAAAAATGACCTCATTTCTTCCTCCATGATTAGGCTGCTCTGGCAGGCCAGCTGCAGCCCTACACCGCCTGCTGGAGTATCATCCAATGCCATCAGCCAGAAGATTCACATAAGTAGCAGTGGAGGAATTTCACGTCCCTGCAGCTGGAGTCCCTTCTGACCACGGAGCACAAGGTCTATAGGCCTGTTGATGAGGAAGTGCTTTGTTCTGTTTTCACCTTGGTTAGGGTTTTTATGTGCAAAGTAACAATCAGAATGTTGATTCTTGGTATCATTAGATGCCAACGTTAGTATAACCACCTTGTCTATTTGGCACTGGTTTCATGGATTTACAAATGATATACTTGGTTGGTGCTGATGTTAATGAAGTACTGTGTTCAGAATAATGACAGTGTACTCAGTTCTTCCCTCCTGTCTCAGTCTCCAGCTTGGCCTGCCTCTGTCTCCCCATTGGCATATTGGGTGTCACCGAATGTAGTCATATCTGTTAATTTGGGTGATAATCAAAGTACCTCTGCATTGCATGTTTACAGCAACACAACCCATAATAGCTAGATCTTGGGAGCAGTCTAAAAACAAATGCATGGGTAAAGAAAATGTGATCTCTATACATAATGGAGACCTGCTTTGCCATAAAGAAGAATAAACGAGTCATGTGTAGGGAAATGGATGTATTTTGAAAGCACAATGTTAACTGAAATAAATCAGACAAATGAGCTTTCTTCTATGAGAAACCCAAAGCATAAATAAATTATAGAGCAAAATGAAGACGGATAATAGGAAACAGAAGATATATCTTTTGCAGAAGAAAAAGGGACCAAGAGATGGAGAGAGAGAGAAAGGAGGGGAAGAGGATGAGGTGACTCAGGTTAAAATGTGTTCTGGTCACACAGCAACTACTCACAATGAATATAATTTTATGTACTGCAAACGCAGGCTAATGAAAACAACAAAAATAAATTGACAAAAGTGTTGCCTTTTAAGTTATAATAGTGCCTTTCTGGTTTAATAGCTTATGGTGAATCAAAGCATGATTCCCCATATTTAGACACAGAAAAGTTAAAGATAGGCTTCTCTTGGAAGGATGCATGGATTTTCCTTCTTCCACCTACAAAATTACCTGGAAATTTGCTGATAGATTTGTTGTTAAGTATGGACCCATCCCCGTGCCCCTGACCCGGTATACCCTTCTGATATACCCTTTTCTAGGACTTGGGGCCCAGGACTCTGCAGCTTCCATAAATACCTGGCATGAAGCAAAAGCAGAGCATGCCCACAGCACCTCCTCCAGGGATAACGACCAATTCCGAACAGATGCTGTTGACATCTTAACTGCTCGGCAGATGCTGTCAAACACCTTAAATATGCTTCAGTTATTTTATCAGAAAGTGAGGCCAAAGAAATATAATCGGAAAACCAGAAATAGACCAAAGTACATATGGCAATTTGATATTATAAAGGTGGCATCTCAGATTCAGGGGGAGGAAGGAAGAGAACTTGTTTTTAAGGAAATCATATTAGGAGAAGCAGATAGTCATTTGGAAAAAGATAAATGTGGATTTGTACCTCATGCACTATGCCATACATTTGGTAAATGTAAATGGATCAGAAACCCAAATATGATAATGAAGCCATATAAGCGGTAAAGACAAATGTGTGAGGCATTCTTAGGTTTTATCTAGAAACAGTGATAAGAGAGAAGAATGCATTCTGCTATACAGCCTGTTAAATTGTACATGGGTAAATTAATATTGCAGAAAACAAGGACAATGACTTCATATAAAGAGACCTTAAAATATTTTAAAACCCCATTTTGAAGAAGTAAAATACACCAACATCCCACAGAAAAAGAGTTATCAGTAGCCTTGTACCTTATGAGGAGCTTAGAGAATGAGTGTGTTGCTCCCTTGGGAAGGCAGCATGCTGGGTGCACACTGGGAATGGTGAACAGCTGAGGGCAGGTAAGCAAAGGCAGGCACAGCCAGAGAAGGCTGTGAAGCCTGGTGGCTCCATTAGATGTGTGGCTTTCACACTAAACATGGTGGAAAGCCACTGGTTTTGCGTGGATTTTGGTTTATTTCTGCATGTCCCTCAAGCTAATCATATACTATGAAGTAGGGCTTTTTGGTGGGTGACTAGAGGCAGGGGTGCTGTAGTTGAAGGTGGGGCCCGGTCAGAGGAGGCTGGTGGGCAGCAGCCTGAGCTGGGAGAATGCTCTGACCCTGGGGGAGTTGTTCTGGTGGAAACCTGAGTAAGACACGCCCACCTGGTGGGTTTGAGGAGTTGGCTCTGGGTGTGGCTGCCTGACCTACTCACTGAAAAGGGAAGATCAACCCAGGTGTGGGTGGCACCCACCAGTAGGTTTGGAGGGAAAGAAGAAGGAACTCTCCCTTCTGCTGCTTTGGAGAAGCATCAGTCTTAGTCGTCACCTTTGGGTGTGTGTCTTTAGACTTTGCACACAAACTCTTGTCTTCCACCTGGACTCTTCAACACTGCCATGCAGACCCGCCCCCTTCTGACACAGCCTCACTGGGAGTCTGCAGAGCTCCAGCTCTGCCTTTGACTGGATTGCACAGTTCCTCAGCTTGCAGGTGGCCCCCCTTGCAGTGCTCCACCAGGGACCCACAGGAGGCCGTGGCATGCCTACTTAGCACATCGTATTATTGTGTATATATGTCTTCCTACGATAGAGTATTATATTAAACCTGTTCCCGGGTGACTGAAAAACCCAAATCCCTCCCTCCGTCCTTCCCCCTCTGCTTCCTGGCTAGCTTGACTGGAGCAGCTCTCCTTGGCCAATCCCTTCCACCATGCTGTTTCTACCTGGACTGGGACTACTGAAATGGAACCTAAATAAACCTCTCCTCTTTAGTTTCCAGGTGCAGGGTTGTGTACAGAGATGCAAAAACGACAGACAAGTGAGGAACCTGCTGTGACCTGCATTATGAGAAGACCATTATGGTTTCCAGCCAGAGACGCACTGATGAAGGAGGGGCCGACCAGTCCTTAGCTTTTACTGTGATTATCCAGCTTAAAGCCTCTCCTCAAGACCTCCAAGAAATCAGACTCCCTCCCTCTCTCTTTCTCTCTCAAATATTGTAGATTTGATCGCTAGAGCTGGCTCTGGCTCGTACTGGCTGTGAAAGCCTGAGCACAATCTCACCCATCTGAAGAGGTGGCAAATTAGAGGAGGTTGTGTGCAGAAGTCTGGAACTTTTGATGCCCACTGGTGGTTTCTCCCTTCCTTCCCTTTTCTCACTGCCTAGTGTCCCAGGCTTAGCTCTGTGTATGGTTGTTCAGGTGCAGTGAGAGAATGAGATGAGAAGTTCTTCCCTGCTGAGGGAGGAGAGGTCTCCTTCACAGAAGCTGCACTGCTCTTATAATGCTCGCTGACACAATCTAGAACTTTTAAACACTTCAAAACTGCACCCAGCACTCAAATTCCCGTGTTTTTGTGTTAGCAAACTTGAATCACATCTTACTCTCCTTTTGCAGTGGCCTGAACAAATTCTGTCTTGCTTTGTTTCTGTCCTGTACAACTTTTCTTGAGCACTAGATGCTACCTAACCAATCACTTGCTGAGATTCAAGAGTGAGACTTAGCATCCATGCTTCTGAGGAAGAGAGGAGTCCACATCTTCTTTTAATACTAATTGTGATCTTGTGTTCACACTGATCAGTTCTATAAGTGATGAGGATGTACTTGAAAATTTGGTCATCAGGATAGAGCTGTGTTCAGGAAAACAACACAGCTTGCTGGTTGAGCTTCCTTATCTATGATAGTGTTGTTCAGAACTTTTAGTCCATCAAAAATGCTGTGCAAAGAAAAAAAATATCCAAACTTCTGCATGTGACCCTTCAAGCCCCCTTCTTCACAGCTGTCTACTTCCTGTGTCTTCTGCTCTTCCTCAAAGCATCATTTCAGCTGTGGCCACCACAGTGGTGGCACCCAAAGGACAACTGGATGTGCAGCTCTTGCTCAATGCCTGTCTCTGATAGGAACTCTGAAATGAGAGATGCCACATGCCAGGTACATTCACAGACAGAAGGTTGTCCCGGGGCTTCATTTGCATCTCTTTGTTCTCGTATCAAAGACAGCAGTACAACAGTAGCTATAAAGCAGATTCTTACATCTCATTATGACTTCTTCCGAGGGTAACATCATAGCTGACATTTTCCTTGCTATCACATTTGCCTTGATTAACGCATCGCCCTGAGCAAGTTGCTTATGGAGCTTCAGGAGAAACGCGAGTCTCTGGCTTCTTAGTTTTCTTTCTGTGTTTTGCATGAAAGGCTGGAAGCCTGAAATGAGCCCTGTGCATACACTGGCAATGCTGTGAAGATGGAACAATGATCTCTCCTTGATCAAAAACAGCAGGGGTTTTGATTGCACCCACTTTCCCCGCAGAAAAAGTAGAATGAGACATGCTGATCCGCAGTGAAGACTGAAAACAGGCTGGTGATGAACTCATAGATGAGGGATCACCTTTTCTCTAGCATGATGCCCTTGGGAACTGGGAGAATCAGAAATCTTTGGCACCTTCAGGGCATGGAAGGAAGTCAAGGAATGTGTGTCTCAATGTAAAGAAAAGAATAGTAAGAGTGAAAATACACAGAACAGGCTGCTTTGGGAGGGGGTGAAGTTATCACGAAAGGAATTCATGCATGAGAAAACTACTATATTCTGTAACATTTCTGAGATGACTTGATTCCTTGAACTTAAAATTCCAACAAAAATAAATTGAAGGCATAAATGAACTACAGGTGGAATTTGTACATATTCTAGTAGACTTCTGCAAGGCTCCCTGTTAGTAAATCCTGAGTGGAATTCAATGGAGATTGCCAGTATTTTCTTTATGCAGGTTGTACCCAGTTATACTTCCACCTATACAGTTATACTTTTACCTCTGTGATGAGAAGAAACAATTCCCTACTGTAGTACCCCAAGGAACATGACAAATATGAAGACCTTCATATAGTTTTATCTATACAAGCTACAATATCCTGGTACCTTTATTATTGTCAAGTTAGGCTAATTTTGTCTATATAAGAGTCAATTGTATTTCTTTTGCTATGAATGAACTATTTGCTCACATCTGTTATGGTTTATATCTAGATGTCCCCCCAAACTCCATATGTTCACAAATGGGGCTTTTCAGAGCTTGCTGGATCTAGGGCATGTAACACTGGATTAGTGCCCTGACTGGCTTACATAGTTCTCGGTTTGGGTAATGGGAAGTCTCACTCAGTGAAGGTGGCAGCACCCAAAAGACCTTGCAGCCTTGATGGGATAAAATCCTTTAGGAATGCAGTACTTTTTCTCATTTGTTTGTATTTTGGGACTCCCGATGATTCTTTCCAGTAAGGTTCAGACTTTTTCTCTACTGTGGTCCACACCACTTAATACTATAGTTTATTTTATTGAAAAGTTTTATGTTATTTATTTTTTCAGGTGAGATCTCTGTACCATAGACATCCAACTCACACATGATGCTCGAACACCAGCTGTTTGCTTAATCGACTTAAAGTGATACCTCTGGCCTCTTTGGAGTCTTTGTCTGGCTTCTTGCTGTACTGACATTGGTCCTAGATCTTTCCCAACACCTTGATTGTGTATTTATATGACATAGCTCAGGTCAGGAGGACAACAGCAGAGTCCAGGGGACCTGCACTGTTGGTTTTGTTTCTGGCTCACCAGTAATGAAAAAGCAAATTCTCCTGCTCAACTGTAACCTCTGGTGCTCCTGATGAAGCATTAGAATGCTTCATTGCTTCTACTTAATTTTTCCTTGGGATGGGCCCAGTGTCTTTCTAAGCATTGCTACCAGCCAGCCACATGTTAGACACAGAGACCAAAAAGCAGAAGACAGCAGCCTACAGTAATGCCCTTTCTACAAGCACAAAATGGAGACAAGAGCAAAAGCACAAAAACTAGAATCTATCTCTTTCTGTCTCTGCATTTAGAGAATTCTTTTCTAGCATCAGCAGGTACCAAAATGAAGCATGCAGAGTTACATTCTTGTCACACTGCTAAATTTCTACTAGAATTATGATTTCCTCTTCAACTGAACATGTGAACACAGTTTCAGAATCAGATCCAACCTTTTTAAAAGCTTCACACATTTCAGATACTCTGATAGATATTTGCAGTTACATCTTGCCATTTAATATCCCTAATGCTTTGAATTAATAACTATTGTTGGCCTTTAAAGATGATCAGGCTGTGATACCAGAAAGCTGAAATTATTTTTTGTGTGTGTGTGTGTCATGAGTCTATTGCATTTTGGGATTGTGATTGAAAGCTAATTTGATATAAATCATAATTTGAAATAAAATTAAAAGATGAACTGTTCCCAGGGAGTATTTGGACTTATTATTCTATGGTCAGCAGTGAGTTAAAATAATCCTTGCCCACTGTCAGCCAAAGTTTTCCCTGCACACATATGCATGTTCATTTGTCTTAATTCTCATTGGTAATGCAGTAGTATCAGGAGGTGGGACATTTGCAGTAATTAAGACATTGTGATTAAGCCTTCATGAAAGATGTCTTAGTCGCTTTATCTCTGCTGGGACAGAACACCAGCCACCTACACATTAAAGGAGAAGAGGTTTGCTTTTGGCTCACAGTTTTTGAGAACAGTCATCAGCTGGCCCAAGGCAAGGAGGACAGAAGAGGAGAGCTGCTCACGTCGCAGTGGACAAGAGGGAGGCAGAAGGGAGGAACCCAGGAGTGGGATGAACCCTTGCAGACCACATTCCCAGTGACCCTTCTCTCACCAGCCCCACCACTTAACAGCATGCTCACATGCTGAATTCATGGGTGGCTGAGCCCACTTGTAGTGTAGAAATTTCACGAGCCAATCATCTTCCTAAAGCCTACCTCTGAGAATATGAGGATTTGGAGGACACTGTAGTTCTAAACAACAGCAAAATGAGTTTAGTGTCCTTATAAGAAGAGAAATAATAAGAGAATAAGAGAAATCTTTTGCTCTCTCTCCATTCTGTAGCATGTGAGGACACAATGTAGAAATTGCTAGCTGAACCCTAGCAGGGTATACTCAAATAGTACTGACATCCTGGTCTCTGACTTCTAGCTTCCAAAACTGTAAGTCATCCAGTCTGTAGGATTCTCCTAAAGCAGTTCACATGGACTAAGGTGTTCAGTGATGTCTGTCTCCAGGTGTTCACTTCTTTTTCTCCTCTAGAGAGAAGACGTAAGTTGTGACTTTCTTCCAGCCGATAGCATGCAGAAAACGTGATGGGATGTCACTTCCATAATCGTGTTCCAAAAAATGATGACTTCCTATTGCTGGGAATCATTTTCTCTTGCTGGAATGCCCTTATTTCTTTGCTTCCTTGCTTTAATTGAAGGTGCTGCTAGGAGCACCTTCAATTGTGGCAAAAGGTGGAGAAAATACTCTGGCCAATAGCATGTGCACAATTGACACTTTAGCTGAGAGCTCCATGAGGAACAAAATTCTGCCATAACTGTGAGAATGAGTTAAAAAGCTGCTTAAGAGTTGGGACTTGAGATGACTATCATCATAGACAATAATCTTGATATCTTCAAAGTCTAATAAGAGACCTCAAATGGGGTCTAATTAAACCATAATCAGATTTTGATTCACAGAAACTGAGATAATAGAATATGTGGATTGAAACTGCTGACTGTTGGGGTAATTTGTTACTGCACAGTACAGAACTAACACACACAAAGTCTGTGGTTTAGGTATTTTCAGATGTGTAATAAATCATTCCAACAGCTTAGTGGTCTAACAGCAATTATTTGCCCCGGAATCACTTTGCTCACAGATTTGTGGAATAGGCAGTGCTTGTTGAACTCCACAGTATCTGGGAATCAAGTGGAATGATTGGATTTTCTGGGCTCGGGAGATCTGAGGACACTGAGCATCTCCCTGTCTTGGTGCAGTCTTACTGTTCCCCTTCATGACCTGTCCATGCAGTGTCTCCAGAGATGGGGCCTCAGAACAATGAGTTCTAACTTGGGTCGAAGAGAAAGTTGCTACAAAACTTCTTAGGACTGTGTTGCAGAAGACACAAAGTGTGACTTCTGCCATGTGCTGCTGGTCACACAGGGCCAGCCATAAGGAGTGAACAGTGAGATGGGACCATCTCAGACTCTGCTACCATATTGTCATTTTCATCTCTTCTCTGTCTAAAATACGTCAGATGCTACAGTCAAAGGAAACAGTCATGAAAGTTGTGCAGATGGTCTGCACACTGTCTTAAATGTTTCCATCAAATGTTTAGTCTATATATTCCTTGGTTTCCTGAATCACACAGTTAGGAAAAATATATACACCATAATTGAGTTGTGTTAAAATTTAATAAGATACAAAACACAACTTCTCGTGCTCACCCATTGTAGGTGTGTCACATACAGTGGATGACAGTCTCACTTTTCTAATTCATATATTGTCCCTCGCCCGCATTTTTTGCTTATCTTCTCTTGCTGGAGCTTTTTGGTTGTTCACAGGCATTAATCATCTTGCCTAAAGAATTATAAAAACACTTTAGAAGCAGGAATTGTATCTATCTTTACTGTTCCATTAATTTAAAACCTGGAAGGCACATGACAAAGAACAATCTGTTAAACGTTCCCTGGTCATCCTCTGCAGCATTCACCAGGCATGATTTATTTGCTGACTTACCCTCCAAGAGGGGCCAACTCCTCAGTGAATCGACTATAATGGGTAGCCCCTAAGCTCCCCTTCTCTAGCCCCAGACTTTGCACAAAGTGGCCACTAATTGAAGTATGAAAACATTTCATCACCAGCAGTTTACTAATACATCCCTTTGTCCTTTGGACTGGACCTTTCATACTTGCTGGCAGGAAATAGCCAGGGAAAATGGAGAAAGAATGTAGAACAGAAGGTTAGATATTCAGACTCAGAGGGTCAGAGAGCCTGGCTTTGAACAGATCAGGCTGTGAGTAATTATGTACTTTAGAAATTATTTAATCTCTGTCAGGTTTACTTTGCCATTTGTAAACCTCCTAGTACAATATCTACCCAATAGAAAGCATAATGTTTATACAAAGAAAGGACACAGTGGTGGCCTGTATGGAGATGTCCACGAAAGCCTCATGTATTCATAGAAGGAGCTTTTTTAAAGTGACTGGATCTAGGGTGTGCAAATATGGATTAAGGGTGTGTGTGAGTCCACTGATTGGCTTAGCGTACTTCTGGGTATGGGCAACGGAAAGGTCCAACCTGGGTGTGGGTGACCACTAACTAGTAGGCTGCAGCCTGAATGGAATCAAAAGAAAAAGGAAAGTGCCTCCTGCCTGCCCTGCCATGGACTGTGTCTCCTCTACCATGCTGCCTCTCTTGGAGCCAGTCAAGTATGAACTGAAACCTCAGCACACTGCCAGCTAAAATAAACCTTTCCCCCTTTATCTTGCAAATGTCATACATTTGTTTTTCCCAGCAATGACAAAGTATATAAGATAGTAAGCTGTAGAGTTTTTCAATGCCAGTTCTGAGAAGATTTGTCAGATTGCCTATGGTGAAATTATGCCCAGGAACTTTATATTCTTTGGCCTGACTTCTCCCTATGGAAAATATGTAACTCACCTCTTTGTAATAATAAACTTTATGGTTGGTTTTATCATCTATAATTGATTACAAATTCTTAAACTATTTTATTTAGACAAGAGTTGCTGTGAAGATTTGGTATCAAGCAAAAGTGAGAGTATTTGCCTATATCCTCCAATGGATTCAGCCTATCATTGAAATTACCATTCTTATTGTTTTGATAAATAGACCCAGACTGAGGGTTTCTGTTCTGCTGCATTCTCTGCCCTGAGCAGTTACCTTTCTTTCTTCTCTTATTTTGCTCATTTTGGTGATGAAGAACTGAGTAAAAATTACCTGAGTAATGTTTTCTTATTCAAATTATCTGTAAGCATTGTGTCCTGTTTGAAATATGTACATTACTGGGCACTGACTTAACACTGTCTTTTTTGTTTTTCAATGTGTATATTTCTCTCAACCTAGAGGTCTACAAAAGGACTAGCAAAGAGAAGTCAGGATCTGGTGGTACCTGTGTCCTTGGGAGTAATAATAATATTGAAATCCCACTGGTCACCATAATAACAGCAATACTGTAGTAATAACAGAGGAATGGACATTGAGATTTTCATGAGCCCTTCTAGACATTATCCTGGTGTCAAATCATTTAATTTTCAAGAAGACAGTGGACTATGCATTGACTAGGAATAATTTAACCACCTTATCCAGGGTCAAACAGCTGAGAAATAACAAAAAGGCTGAGATGCAAACCAGAAAAACTGAGTTTAACCAAAGAAAGCTCTTACCCTGTTATGGCTGATTCATTGTGTCAATTTGAGAAGTTCAGAAGCTTAACTAAGAGACTCAGCAGTTTTATATCCTGGGTGTAGAGGACCTGCTCTTGGGTGGCTGTGTATGGATGTTGTAATGGTTGACTCATTGTGTCAGCTGGAGAAATTTAGAAGTTTAAGTGAAAGACCCATCAGGGAGCCAGGATCCTCACTTTGTAATCATCCTGAGCCTGTGCAAGAGGAGGGCAGGGGATGGTGTAAGTGCCACACTTGTTCTAGAGCAAGTAGCCTACTTACAGTATAAGGCAGGAAAAGAGGCTTGCTCCCCCCTTTTTTCTCTCGTTGCTTTTGCTGTCTTCTGCGTCTTGAAGGTTTTCCTCTGTGCCATGCCACCCTGCTTTGGAGTCAGCTAATTATGGACTGAAACCTGTATAAACAGTGAGATAAATAAACCTTTCCGTCTTTAATTTTGGGCATCTTGCATATTGTCTTAGCAACAAGAGGAAAGAAACTAGCACATACTCTGTGCAATGTACTATTTCTTACTGAATACTTACAGACCAGGAGTATAGAAATTAACCATCTCCAGTAAACTCTGGTATTATTACAAGGGGCCTGGCTGTGAGGTCATAAAGAGTTACAACGTTTATGTAGCATTTGGTACAAATTAGGACTCAAATGTCATTAGAGGAGTGAATGCATGAAAGAGGATGTAAATAAGAGTGTGAACAAATACCCTTCAACTTGGATACTGAGACTACAGAAGGGGAGCAACCAAGGAACATATAGAAAGAGCTCTTTCATGTTTTTTTGAAGAAATCATTTTTTTATCCTTTCTATATAAGTTTTGAGCAAAGATGCAATCACAAAGTAATGCACACATGCTTCTCTATTTGTGGCTCAACTGTGACTTCTATGTCTCAATACAGAATGGAACTTTCCTACCTTCTGAAACTGCACCAAGGGAACTTGTTAACTGGTGCTGTACGAACACCAGGCACCCCGTATACTCAGTGTTCCCTAGCCGTTTCATAAACAAACTGTAAAAGTCAGTTGGCTTAATTGAACTGTCAAAGTAGGTCAGCCTGAAAGGGCAGAGAGTCCATATAAATAGCCCAATGTCTGTCAGTCTCAGGGAGCTAATCATTAGATTCCAATCTTATCATAATTAATGGTTATTAAATTCCTCACAAAATAAATTGGCTTTGCTTAAATCAGAGAGCTGGACTTACATAAAGGCAGAGCCAAGAAGAAGGTGCTGGGAAGAGTTCTGTATTTTCCTGGAATTTCAAATTTGGGCAAAGAAACATAGGTTCCTTGATCTGTTGGCAGAAAAAAAAAAAAAAAAGGAAAGACCTTTCCTTTGATAGTATCCTACTTATAATTTGAAACTTAGAACAGACATCTCTAAATTTGTTTATTTTTGGTAGTTGTGGTTTTCAATCCAGTATTTTGTGTAGAATAAAAAACACAAACACGACTCTGGCTACCTGATGTCAGACTCAGGACTCAAACACATGCTCACGACATCTGCACACCTAGCACAGTGCCTAGAATAGCAGGCTGGACAGTTGAAAGACATGTGCTGGAGGGGAACTGAAATTCTGTTTTCCTAGAATGACTCATCCATACATTTTCCCAACACTGACTGTTGAACTTGTGCTTTCTTTCTGAATCTCCCGAGAAATAACCCTGTCTCATGTATGAAGCATAATATTTGCAAGACATCATAAGAAAGCTTTTATTGTGTATTTACAATGTTCTAGGCACAGTAGTTCATTTTTTCCTTGCCATGGACTTGATGAAGGAGATATCATTAGAATACTTGTTGCAGAAATGAAATCAGCATTTTGACAAATGGCCCAAGTGTATGTGGCTGAAGAGAGGGCAAGATTTCAGCAAACCCTTACATCTTCAGAATATCAACTGCTCTCAATGCTAGCTTTCAAATTAACAGTACAAAAAGAAAAAACTTCACCGCACACACCATAGCACCATGCTTCAGAGTGTTCACCGCAGGGGAAAGGGTGAGAGAGAGAGAGGTCTGGTTCTAAATATCAGTGGATCCCCTGTGATCAGACCACCACCAACACCACCATCATCACTACCACCAAAACACTTGTCAGGTTGGCAGGAGGCTGAAAGAAAGCAAACAAAATATTCGCTAAAATTGCTGCTATGCCCACAACTGACTAATTCGAAAGGCAAGTATGTTTTGCATCTGTGCCACCTTAACTAATTTTTGAGAAAAAGCTCACTAGCTCCCAAAGCCATCCTTACTCCATAGATGAAGAAGTACAGATTAACAGAGGGAACCCCAGCCCTGCACTGTTGAATGAATGGTAAGAATTCACAAGGTAAAAGAAGGAGATCAATGTCTACATTTTACTGTGATCTTCAACAGTGAAATGGGGAGAATAGTATTTGTAGAGGATCCACAGCGGTAACATTATCATTAAAAACACGTGCCTAAGCTCCTGGCAGACAGTAGGCACTTAGAAATACCCTCATTTGTTTTAGAATTATAAGCTTCTCCTGTCGGTACAGCCCAAGTCCCTTACATTTGTCCAGCCTTCTCTTTAATAAAGGATGACTGTGTCTTAGGACTGATTTCAATTACTACAGAGTAAAAGCAAGAAAATGTGGTGTTGTCCTATAAGACCCTTGAAATAACAGTGTTCATTTTCTCACGCATAAAACGCCCTCTGCCAACACAGACCAATGCAAAGGTTATCCTGTCCCAGATATTCTAAAAATGTACAGAGACTGTTTCCCATTAACCTTCCAGTGTCTTTATTGGATCAGACACAAGATCACAGAGCTGAGACAGCAAAGGTTACCTCGGAGAAACCCAGCAGTCACTTCCAGTCAGTTTTTCTGGTAAAGTGTACTAATAAGAACAGAGTGGCAGGCCTAGGCCCATGAGTGTCTGTCATGCTCATTTCTTAGAATACTTCCTCCTTCCAGGATTCAGGCCAGGCTTTTTGTAGCAGCACAGAAGGAGCCACAGGAAAGGTAGAGCAGAAAGCCCAGTTCAGCAGGAAATGTCTCTTTTCTTTAGCAACTTCCAGGGACAGGCACTAAAGTGTTTGCATTCTTGAAGAAAGGTACTTCTGGCGCTAGGAAAAGGTAAAGGGGCAGAACAAAGAAAGGCACTCACTTTTGGTAAGACTGTGAGAACTGCTTGATGTAAATCTTCACTTTATCCACTCAGCTATTCCTAAGTGTCAGTCAGGCTCTGTGCTGGTAAGCACAGGGAAACACAAATGAAGCCCACAGTGTTCTCCCTTTTCATAGGCTGCACTGTATAGCAAAGAGACAAATAGCAAAGCCAACACATGGCAGAGACAGAGGCACAGGACCTGGAGGAGTCATAGGCACAAGAATGTTTCCATTAAGATTTTTGAATGTAAAGCACAGAAGTCATTTCTGACCACGGTAAGTTTAGCCAAAATGATTAATAAAAAAAAATCATGGTGGTTTCCAGAATCTTGAATGCAACCCAGGCCTCTTAGAAGAAAGCTACAGATAACACAATCCCAGAATGTCATGAGCTAAGTACTGATGCCCCAGGTATTTTATCCTTATGGGACCCACCCTGATCATGGGCAGTCTTTAGGGGTCTCCACAGATGGGTGAGGGACTGAAAGTCATCTCAGTGGTTTACTTCTGCATGTGACCCCACTATAGTACAAGCCACAGGATCCAGTACCACATAAAGGATGGAGAAAGCTGCATTTTGGTAACCAAACTATCACAATAAACTCACAAAGTAGTGGAATGGGAGTGAAATTTCACCTGAAACCCTCACTCACACAGAGCTTCCACAAATTGGTATAGGAAGATCTAGCAATTATTACAGCCATGCAGGGGACTGAGTGGGGATGCAAGATTTTCTAATTATAAAAACCATGGCTATTCCACTCTAACACCTTTACCCAGTTTTTAAGTCATTAACACAATGAAGGATGTGCATTGAAAACATTATGGGCCAGTTTTTGAATAATAAGTTTTTGTGTTAGTGGGATTCCTAAGGAACACTTTCCATCCCCCATCACTGATAAATTTGCTCCAAATGTCTTAAAAACATAGAAAGATCAACGCAATGGGGGGGTGATTGTATTTTATATTATAATAAAATCACAGGGAAACAGAATTAAGAAAACATATCTAAGATGGCACTTGACTTCTGCTAATTACTCACAGTGTGGCCCAAATCAGGGCGGCAGTTGGAGGCACAGTTAACAGATGGGGACCTTTTTTCAGCCTTTTGGTGTCTCAAAATGTTGATGATCGAAGCCTCAACCCAAAATAGCCCTGCGAAAACAAGGAAATTAGTAAGAGCTAGAATAATGGCAGGCATGATGACTGGTGCCCTGCCCTATAAGGAAGCATCATTGATAGGCTATAATGTTAGTTTTGAACTGTCTGAAATACTGGTTATGACTTTCTGGGGTTCTTTCCCACTCAGGAAAGTATACCAGCATATAAGTGAGAATGAGAGGGAGGGAGAGTCTAATGACAACCGTATTGAGGCAATCTTATCTTAGTATTTGTAAAGTTTAGATAATCTCATTTTCAGCTTTATTATAATATCATTTATAAATGTTTGCAAGACAGAGCACAGTCTGATGAGGTTTTCTGAGAAGGCGAGTCCCTGATCCAAAGTTTATCCACTTCACAGAGGATCTCTCATTGATTCTGTCTCGCTTGTAAAAGGCATATTGTACTTGCACTCTGAGCTGTGTGATATACATTATCTCTACAGAACATGCTCCATCTCACAGGTCTCTAACTACAGATAAGCATCACTTAGCAAATGTATCCTGAGAAGTGCTTTTACACACTATTTAATCATTGTGTGAATTTCAGAGTGTACTCACACAAGGCTCCATGGCATAGGTCATCACCGGGGGTTGCATCTTGATGAACTCAAGATGCTGAGGATTCTCCCAACATGCCATACCATACTGTTACACAGAGACTGATGTTAATGAATAGGATTACACTCTAAATTAAAGAATCCTCTAAAAATACAGTACCACATAAGATACAATACATTGTGATTTATCATTATTAAGAATTATGTGCTATGCCATGCTTTCATAGGATTCACAGTTCAGGAGGATTTTTGATGCCAGCATAATAACAAAGATGAAAGGAAGGTTTTTCTTGTGATCTTCTGGCAGCTTATCACAAGAAGATGGAACTCTGCAGTTCCATTATAATTTCATGGGACCAGTGCTGTAATACAATTTATTCTACTTTTGACCGAAACATTCTCACTAAGTTTGAAAAGCATTAGTCAGACTATGGGACACAGGTGGGTGTACTCATTGTCCATACTGTGCAAATGTTTGAAGTCACAGAGACAGCTTTAAAGAAAATGTACAGAATCTTGAGAAAGTTCATTAACCTGCTGAAACTAAATTATCACCAGAATGTAGCACAACTTTCTATATGCCTATTTTATTTTATTTTTTTATGATTCCTATTTCTTTTTTATTTTAATTTTATTTAAAAGGAAAAAGAGAAAAAACAAAACAAAACAAACCGGTGTAAGTGTACAAATAACACAGAACTATAAAAAAAAATAAGAAATCACCAGTTAATAGATTACACATTATCATCTTAGAGATAGTTGCTCAAGTCACAGTATCAAAGCATACAAAGTGGACAAACAGTGAGACTGTAAACAGTTGTGTTCAATGATCCAACCAAAACCATTAATATGGTCATCTATTTAACACCCTAAACACACTTGCAGTTGTATCCTTTAGAGCACTTTTTTTCCTCTCTTTTTTACAACAAAATTTACACATTTTGGGTTTCATTACTCCTTAGTTCTTATTAAATTTTTGGAAGAGAATAAAGTCAAACATAGCAAAACAAAGCTGTCAGTCAAAACCAAGGATAGACAGCACATGATGTAAAGCAGAGTACAAGGTTATCAACAGTGGTTACCATAATGCTTCTTGCTTCCTTAAAAAGAATTGTCTATCTCATTAGGTATTATAAAGTTGAACAAAACAGTAGAGAACAAGACCAATAAAACCTAAACCTTTTAAACATTACAGGACTTCCAAAGAACATAATAGTCAAACCAGAGTGGGCATCATAGTGAATCTTAGTGCCTTCCAAGTAGTTGCCTATACCCTCAAACTTGATACTATCATACAGAACAGAACAGAGTCTAATCAGTCAAAACAAAATAGTGGGAGTATTACAGGACTTCAAATCAAGTTAATAGGAAATCAAAAAAGTTACTATAATATATCCTGCTAATTTTTTTCACCTTAACTAAAAAATCATAAAAAATAACTAAATAATTTTTTTTAATGAATAAGGGAGAGATTGAGATAAAAGAGGACATAACAATATAACAATACAGGTCAAAGCATGACAGTTTCAGCAACCTAGTGCTTCACCACCAAATAACCCAACTGAATAGTAGTTACCATGGTGTCTTTTTCCTTGAAATATTTGAATATAACTTCATATACTATAGCTTCAAATATATCAAGTCACTGTAAAACCATTCAAGTGGATGAAAGCATTGTAGGGTATTTAGAACAAGCTAACAGAAACAAACAATGATTTCTATAATATCTCTTTGCCCATAACAATTTTTGCTTATACTATCACATATAATAAAATCCAGCAAGATACATCATGATAAAACCAATAGAGACAGAAGAGCCATAGTTTGGTGGGGCTTCAAAACAAGATGATAGTAAATCAGCACTAGCTATTATGATGACATATTTTCTTCAAAATAGCTGTTCATTTCATATTCAGGCAATAATATCAAGCAGCCCAGAATAAAGCCATTCCAATTAATAAGTGAAAACTTTATAAGGCTTCAAGGCCACATAATGGAGAATCACGATTACCACATACTTTTATATGTTTGAATTATTACTTACATTAGGGAAACTATTTGGTATTCACACATGCGAGATTGATTTATTTCATTTACGAGTATGGTCTCAAGCCACGCCCATTTATTGATAAATATCTCAATGTGATCCTTCTTTATTGCTGAGTAATACTCCATTGTAGAGAAATACCACAACGTTTTTTATCCATTCCTCAGTTGATGGACACTTGGGTTGTTTCCAAAATCTGGCGATTACAAATTGTGCTGCTATAAACATAGGTGCACATATATCACTGTGGTATGATGCTTTCAGTTCTTCTGAGAATATGCCTAGAAGTGGAATAGCTGGAACAAATGGAAATTCTTTGTTGTTGTTGGTTTTCTTGATCCTAGCCATTCTTTAAGGAGTGAGATGGAATCTCAGTGCAGTTTTAATTTGCATTTCTCTAATGACCAATGCTGAACATTTCTTCATGTATTTATTTGCCATTTGTATTTCTTCATCTGAGAGGCGCGCATACATCTCAGATGCCCATTTTTGGATTGGATCTTTGAATTTTGGGGGTCTGAATTTTTTTTCTTTATATGTTTTAGACAAAAGTCCCATGTCTGAGGGGGAGTTCACTAAGATCTTTTCCCAGTTTGTGGGTTTTCTTTCCACTATGCTGGAGATTTCTTTTGACATGCAGAAATTTTTAATAAGAGGTGGTCCCAGTTATTGATTCTGGGAAGTATTTCCCATGCGGTTTGAGTCTTGTTCATGAATTCTCTACCTAGCCCTATATCTACAAGATTTCTACACAATTTGTCTTCCAATAGATTTAATGTTTCTCTTTTAATATTCAGATCTTTGACCCACTTAGATTTTAATTTAGTACATGGTGATAGACATGGGTCTAGCTTTAGTTTTCGGCAAATGGAGAGCCGGTTTTTCCAACACCATTTATTAAAGAGACTGTCATTCTTCCAGTGAACCTGCTTGGCTCCTTTGTCAAAGATAAGGTGGTTGAGTGTGTCTGTAGTTGTGGTTGTATCTTCTAATCTATTCCATTGATCTTCAGCTCTGTTTTGATTCCAATACCATGTTGATTTTACTACTGTTGCTTTGTAGTATCACTTGAAGTCAGGCATTGTGATGCCTCCTGCTTTGCCTTTGCTGCTTAGAATTTCCATTGCTATTCTAGGTCTCTTCTGGTTCCAGATGAATTCTAGGAGTGATTTCTTTAGATTTATAAAGTATGTTGATGGTATTTTTTATTGGGATTGCATTGAATCTGTATAACAGTTTTGGGAGAATGGCCATTTTTACAATGTTTGTTCTTCCTATCCATGAGCAAGGGATGTCTTTCAATTTTCTGAGATCATCTTCAATTTCTTTTTTCAGTGTATTATAATTTTCCCTGTATAGGTCTTTCACTTCTTTCGTAAGAGTAATTCCTAAATATTTCATTTTTTTTTTTTGCTTACTAGTGTGAAGAGTGTACTTTCTCTTATTTCCCTCTCTGTGACTTTTTTGTTAGTGTATAGGAATGCTATTGATTTCTGAGTATGATTTTGTATCCAGCTACATTACTGAATTTATTTATTATATCTAAGATATTATAAATATATATAATAGATAAGTAGATATAATAGATATTTATTATATCTATTATATCTATCAATGGAGTTTAGGGGGTCTTCTATGTAGAGTATCATGTCATCTGCAAACAATGATAATTTAACTTCTTTTTTTACTATCTTTACCCCTTTTATTTCTCTCTTATCTAATATAGTACTTCCAGTACTATATTAAATAGGAATGGTGATAAAGGACATCCTTGTCCTTTGTCTGATTTTAAAGTAAAGGCTTTCAATTTTTGGCCATTTAGTATGATGCTGGCTGTTGGTTTGTCACAAATTGCCTTTATTATATTGAGGTAAAGACCATCTATTCCAATTTTCTGTAAAGTTCTTATCATGAATGAATGTTGGACCTTTTCGAAGGCTTTTTCTGCATCTATAGAAATGATCATGTGATTCTTACTTTTGGCTTTATTGATATGGTGGATTACATTTATTGATTTATGTATGTTGAACCATTCTTGCATTCCTGGGATGAATCCCACTTGGTCATGGTGTATAATCTTCTTGATGATTTGCTGCATCCTATTTGCCAATATTTTATTGAGGATTTTTGCATCTGTGTTTATTAGGGAGATTGGTCTATAGTTCTCTTTTATAGTTTGGGTCTTTCTCAGGTTTTGGTACTAGAGTAATATTTGCTTCCAGGAATGACTTAGGAAGTATTGCTTCCCTTTCAATTTCATTGAATAGTTTGAGGAGTGTCGGCATTAGGTCTTCTTTGTATTTCTTGTAGAATTCTGCAGTGAGTCTATCTGGGCCTGAGCTCTTCTTTGTAGGTAAGGACTTAATTACATTTTAAATTTCATTAATAGAGATTGGGTTATTCAGCAGTTTTACATCCTCTTGATCTAGCTTTGGTACTTAATATGTTTCTAAGTATCTATTTCTTCTGTGTTATCAAACCTTTGAGAGTAGAGGTTTTCAAAATAGGTGTGGATGATCTGTATTTCTGTAGTCTGTAGTGATTTCACCTTTTTCATTTCTTATTGCATGAATTTGAGCTTTTTCTTCCCTTTTTTAATAAGGTTGGTAGGGGCTTATCGATTTTATTTATTCTTTCAAAGAACCAACTTTTTGATTTGTTGATTCTTTGGATTGTTTTCTTAGTCTCTATTGCATTGATTTCTGCTCTGATTTTTATAATTTCCTCTCTTCTTTTGGCTTTGGGCTTGACTGGCTCTTCTTTTTCTAGCTGTTTGAGGTGTATCATCAGGTTATTTATTTGTATTTGTTCTGTTTTCCTGATGTGGGAACTCAGTGCAATAAATTTTCCTCTGAGGATGGCTTTCATTGCATCCCACAGATTCCCATAAGTTGTATCTGTATTTTCATTTCCTTGTAGGTATTTTTTAATTTCTTCTTTAATTTCCTCTATGACCCACTGATTACTCAATAGTGTGTTATTCAGTTTCCATGTGTTTGTGGGATTTTTGCGGTATCTTTTATCATTAATTTCTAATTTCAAAGTGCTATGATCTGATAACATGCAAGGGATGATTTCAAAACTTTTGCATTTGTTTAAATATGTTCTGTGAGCTAATATATGGTCTATTTTAGAGAATGAACCATGTACTGCTGAGAAGAATGTGTATTCTGATGTTGTTGGGTGGTACATTCTGTATATGTCTATCAAATCAATTTGTTTACAGGTGTGATTCAGTTCTGTTATTTCTTTGCTCATTTTCTGTCTGGTTGATCTGTCCCTTAGTATCAATGACCTGTTAAGGTCTCCTGTTACAATTGTGTTACTGATAATTTGAGTTTTTATTTTGTTAATAGTTGTTTTATATAACTGGGTGCTCTGGAGTTTGGTGCGTATATATTTAAGATAGTTATCTCTTCCTCTTGGAGTTTTCCCCTAACGAGTATGTAGTGACCTTCTTTGTCTTTTATGATCATTGTTGGTTTAAAGTTCATGTTGGCTGCAAACAGAATGGCTACTCCTGCTTTTTTTTTTTTTTTTTTTGGATTCCTGTTGCATGAAATATTGTTTTCCATCCTTTGACTTTCAGTCTGTGAGTATCCTTCTGCGTTAGATGGGTTTCCTGTAAAGAGCATATGGTTGGATTTTGTTTCTTGATCCATTCTGCTAGTCTGTTTCTTTTGATTGGTGCATTGAGACCATTTACATTAATGGTTATTACTTTTAAATGCTGGTTTATTGTTGACATGTTATCTCTCTGCTGTTACATCTTTATCTTTCTGTTCTGTTTAATTATGTGCTTTGCTTAGTGGTTTTTTCCTTTGTGTATCTAAACTATCTCTCAATATTTTTTGCAGGGTTGGCTTTGTGTTCATGAAGTTCTTCAGCTTTTCTTTGTCATGGAAGCATCATATTTCACCATCAATTTTGAATGATAGCTTTTCAGGGTACATCAGTCTAGGTTGGAAATTATTTTGCTTTAGGATCTGGCATACTTCACTCCATGCTCTTCTTGACTTTATTGTTTGTGCTGAGAAGTCTGCTGTGATTCTGATAGGTTATCCTTTATAAGAGATCTGTCTTTTCTCTCTGACAGCTTTTAATAATCTATTCTTGTGTTGGATTTCTGGGATGGTGATTATTATATGTCTGGGTGTAGTTTTATTTTGGTTATGACTATTTGGAGTTCTATAGGCTTCACTGAACCTGATGTTGGTTTCTGATCTCATGCTTGGGAAATTTTCAGCTATTACTTCTCTAAATATCCTGTTGATATCCTTTATGTTGTCCCCTTCTTTTTCATTAATCCCTATCAATCTTATGTTGTTTTTCTTTGCATCATCTTGCAGTTGTTGAATTGTTATTTCCTGATTCCTTGTTATTTTTAAAAGATCTTTCCTTTCCTGTTCACTAGCTGCAATCCTGTCTTCAAGGTCTGAAATTCTATCTTCACTTTCATTGAGGCAGTTTTTACAACTTTCAGTGGAGTTTTTTATTTCCTGTATATCTCTGTGCATCTGCATTATGTATTCTGTTTGTTTCTTATATTGCTTATCTAGGGATTCTATCTTTTTGTTTAGTTCTTTCAATTTTTAAACTGTGTTTTCTTTAGATATATTCAGAATCTCTTTCATTTCTTTTATCTTTTCTTCTTTTACCTGGGAGATTATTTCGAATTTGAATTCCTTTAAAGCTTCCTGGAGTTGCTTGTTTATTTTAATAGGTGTTATGTCTGATATTTAAGGTGTATGGCATATATTTTCTTCTATATACATTACTCCTAGGGTTTCTTGAGATGGCCTGGAGGTTTGGGTTGTAATTTGGTCTTTCATTTTGTCATTTTCCTATATTTCTGTGTTTCAAGTGTTATTCAAAAGCTTCCTCAGGGTCTGTTGGAAATCCACTTCTATGTTCGCAGCTCCTGGGACTCTGGTACCCAGTTTCCCCAGGCTGCTGGGCCTCTGTAACCAGTGGCCTTCTTCTGCCTGTTTAGAACTCCATAGTTCCAGATAAGTTGGGCTCCAAGGACACTGTGTGTCCACCTGCTTGCTCAAAACTCCACAGTTCTTGTAGTGCAGCCAGAATGGGAGGCAGATGTAGGCACCTGGGGCCCACTTAGCCACTTCACTGCACTCAGAAGGCTCGAGGGTCCTGAACAGTCTGGGCTTGGGGAAGAGTGCACTGGACACTTACCGCAGGCTGCGAGACCTCTGGAACTGGTGATGCTCGCCTGCTTGCTGAGAAATCCACAGTCCTCCAGACACACAGGGAGGCAGATGCAGGGGCCCCGAATCCGCCCAGCCCTTACTCTCTATATGCCCATTTTAAAGAGTTAAAAGTAACACGAGATAAATTTGACTAGGTTCTTAGTTGTATTAGGTTCTCAAGTACTGGTAAATTTTATTTGTGACGATTTTGTTGAAGACTTCTATGTTCAGAAAAAATTTGTAAAGAATTTATCAGTACTCTTTCTTACCATTTATATTCTGTATTAAACTTGAAACACAATAGTAAATAATTAAACCATAAAAAGCATAGAGATACAAAGGAAAAAGTAAAACTGTCTTTGAATTCTAGGAATCTGTTAGCAAAAATTATGTATTTTATTTATAAATAATAATGTTTAACCAGTTTTTCAAAGGATAAGGTCAACATTAAAAATTAATAGTATTTTAAATATGAAAGGGAGCAATAATAAATTGTAATTGAAGTTCCCCTTAAAATAGGAATGGAAAAGATGAAATATTTAAAGATAAAGTCTAAACTATGCAGTGGTCACTGTAAAATGTCACTACAAGTAAAGAACCAAAAACACATGAAACTTGTCCTATGCAGAGATGAGTATTCTCCACATAGTAATGTGCAGAAAAAAATAAACCTCAAATCATGCTTTACAGTATTTATAAAGCAATCATTCCAAAGAACCATTGCATGTGTTAGTTTTTTATCACTATGATAAAACACCTGAGAGAACCAATGCAAAGGAGAAAAGCTGTATTGACTTTTGGTTTCAAGGCTTCAGTTCACAGTCAGCTGGTTCCATTGTTTTCCCGCCTCTGGCGAGGCAAAAACATATGGCAGAAGCATGCAGAAAGCTGCTCCCTCATGGAAACCAGAAGCAGAGAGTTAGAGAAAACATGTTAGGAACCTGGGGTCCAGATGTAGTCCCCAGGGCCACATCCCCGGGAGCCATTCCCTTTAAATACTTCCCATTTCCTGTTTTTAGCCCCTCCCACCAATGCCAACAAAGTATGATCTCACCAGGGACTCAATCCACTGATAAAGTTAAAGCCTTCATGGTTCTACAGTTTCATTAGCAACTGACCTTTCAAAATAGTTAGCCTTTTTCTTGGACATTTTGGAGGTCAACTATAACAACAATGGTCTTAACTATATAAACTAATGGTATAAAACTTTATAGAGAAAACATAGAGGAAAATCTTAATGACTTTACTGTAGAAAATTTTTTCAAAGTATGTAAAAACTATAAAAAGAAATTTTTAAAAACTAGACTTCATTAGAATTCAAACTATCTGCTTATTGAGATGCAGAGACAATGAAAGAGAAGTTGCCAAATAGAAAAACTATTCACAATACATATATCTGACAGACACTTGCATCCAATGTTCATAAAGTATCTTCCAAATCAATTAAAGAAAAACAGCAAATAGGCAAAGATTTGAATAGGTATTCCACATAAGATCATATGTAACTGGCCAAAAGTCTATCTATAACAACAATGGTCCTAACTATATAATCTGTTATAAGCCACTCAAAATATTTATCAAGAAATGCAAATTAAAACTGTATTGAGTCATTATCACATACACATTAGAAGGAAAAATTAAATACCATCTGAAGTATTGGTGAGAATGTGTTAAAATTAGAACTCTCATGATTTTGCTGTTAAGAATGTAAAACACTGCAATCACTTTGTAAAACATTTGGTCATTTCTCGCAAAGTCAAATGCATATTTGTTATACAGACCATACATGTTAGTCCTAGGAATCTATGAAAGAGAAATTACAACATGTGTGCTTATAAAGATGTGTATGTTAATGTTCATAGCAATTTTACCTGAAATATCCCTAAAATGCAAACAACCCATATTTCCATGAGTGTGTGAATTAATAAACAGATTGTAATATATCTGTATAATGGAATGCTGTTCGGAATTACAAAAAAATATGAACAATTATATACGCAACAACTACATACTCATTTGAAGCCAACTGCAAGTGAGTATGTAATACATGATTTCATCTCACATATAATGGAATATAATGTGAGTACTGATTATCATAAAGCTATCAAGATCACCTTCAGAATTGTATCCTCAGCTCACTTTGCTAGCCATGTGTCACCCTTTATATCTTACCTGCACTGACAGAAAGCATGTTAGTGGTTTTCTGGGGCAGAGTGCAGGGTGGGGTGTGGTAGCAAGTATTATGTGTGGAAGGGCAATGTTTTCTATCTTGAGTATGGTAAAGGCTACATGAGTTTGTAAATTTCTTGAAGTTCATAAACAATGTACCATTTAAAATGCACTGTGCTGTTTAAACCGTATTTCAGCAAAATTGATTTATAATTGTATAGAACTCGATCACAGCATAACTCATCTTCTCCTGGGTTCCACCTGCTCCCAAATGCCATTGCATGCGAGATAACTTGACAGGGTGGAGAAAATATGCTGTTGAGAAAGCTAAGTGTTGTCAGCTTGTCACCAGGACTTTTGCCACCCTTTCAGTGGTCTCTTCCTTTTATTCATCATTTACTAGAACTGGATGACCCGCAGACCCTGCCCATAAACATTGACACGTATCAGGTGCAGTGAGCAGTTAGTGATCACGCTGCCTGAATGAACACCTTCAAGTGCAGGTCAATATATTAGAGAAACACCTCAGTCTCATCGAGCACCTTGTCACTAGAGAAAAGGTGAAAAGTGTAGGAAAACAAGAGGTGCTGGTTTCCTGTGTTTCTGATGAACTGACGTGGAGCGGAATGACAGGTGAACAGCTCTCCGGAAGCTGGGAAAAGAACAAGCAGAGACAGAGTGCAGGACTGGATTGGAGAGAGGGCTGCAGAGTCTTCCCATCTGCACAAGAAGCACAGGAAACTTGAGAATCTGGGTGAAAGAGATCAGACAGAATGTGGAGGGAGGACATTAAAATCCATCTTCAGACATGAACAAATATACAGCACGCGTGCTCAGGAGGACCCGTAATATTGTCATCGTACTTTTAATGATTCCAGGTTACAGATTGATATAACTGGAATGTGGCTTCCATTGGAGATTTGTGGCTTGTGTAAATTACAAAGAGCAAAAAGCAGCTCTTCCAAAGGCAAGGAGAGAGAAGAGGGGGCAAATGCTCTCTCCTGGATGCCACATTAAACTCGGTGATATTTCTAGTGGAAAAACACACAATTTATCTTACGCTAATTTTTAACTTCTGATTGGTTTTATGTGCTTCTAACTTACTTCCTCAAGGAGATTCTGAGAGTTACAGGATGATTGACTCTTTCCTTCAAAATCCGTAATGGTTGAATTAAAGACAGGGCCTCCACCTATCTTGACCCTTGCTTTCTTTTGTGAGGTTTCATTTTTGGAGGCCATGACTTTTTTTATCAGTACTACACTGTTTGGAGACTCTGAGGATAATATACAGAGAAACACCCAGGGCTGGATGAGGGAGGGAACAAAGTGTGTTTGTGTTGTGTGTGTGTGTGTGTGTGTGTGTGTGTGTGTGTACATTTGCATGCAGGTGACTGGTCAATCTCACACATGTAACACCTAAAGTGAATGGGTTTTGGGATATGAATGCGGACACAAAAGGAAAGCTCAGGAAACCAGAGGACCCTCAAAGGGCCTCACTTGTACCCTGTGGGGCACCTGAACGCCCATGCTTTATGCAATTCCTGTCTATAAACATACCTGGCAAACAGCCTACAGTCTCTAACTGGAGCGGCTACAGGGTGGCTCATGTGGAAGGATAACCAACAAGAACTTGGTAAACGCGGATCATTAGTGTTACTAAGATGTCATCTTTTAACCTGGGCATGGACTTTAGTAGTCTGAGAAAACTCAGGATATGTGTTATGAGAGTCTAAATCACCTCCAACAATTTAGCAAGTAGACATGCTATGTAAAAAGGGTAATGCATCCTGGGCAAAATTTAATGTTTCCTCTGTTACTCCTCCTGAATCCAGATGGACTCTTTGGAAAATTTTATAAATTCTGGGTAACTCAAAACTGAATTTCACTTCTTGTATATATGCTGCCCATACTTATTTTTCACCTTCTATATAAAAATATAGACTGTAATATTCTTGAAAAATGAGAGAATTTCTTATCTACAAGATGATAAATGATACCTTTTCCTCACTTACTCATATAAATAAGAATATTTTTGATGGCCAGCTCAGTCAAAGAAGGTCATTTGCAGAACAGCTGCGCCTCAGAGCAGCTTCCATAGAGATGGGCCCTAAATCACTCTGGGGACCAGTGCTATCTGCTTGTGCACCCCTCTCAGTGCACAATTGTATGAAAAGTTGGTGGCATTAGGAGAGTGGACCCTTGAAAGAAGTCTAGGTCATAGGGGTGTAGTCCTCATGCCTAACCTTAATGCCATTAGAAACAAGGCCTAAGAGACCATTGTCCCTTCCACCATGTGAAAACGTACCAAGAAGGTGCCATCTATTTAACTCTGCAGGTGACTTTACCTATCTCAGATTGTCCACACTTCAGAACTGGGAGAAATAAATTCTTCTTGGTCAGCTCCTCAGTTTATTGTAATTTTATGGCAACCCAAATAGACTATGACAGATTCCTTGCTTATAATTTTCAATATTATTTCATATTATTAAACAATGGACTATAATCTTCATGCTCATTGTGAAAGAGACTTTCAGGTCATCCAAAGAATTGTCTCATATACAGCTTTATAGTCATGAACACTTTCTGAAAATATCACCCAATATATAGAACCAAAACTTAGTGTAGAATTTTAATGATAGCATAAAGGCATTGATGTACTTACAGTCATGTGTTACTGTATGATAGAGATATATTCTAGGGCCATGATGAGAGAAATGGCATGAGATTAAAACAAACACAAGAAAACAATTCATTAAGAGGCATGGTCAACAAAATATATAAGGCTGCTACTACCATAATATTACATACTGTTGTATATAGCAGACATCCTTATAAGTAGGAATGTACTTGGAAATGATTGCAGGTGTATAAAACATGTGGTCATTTGTTATCTTTAGCAAGTATTATACATTGCATCTAATTGTGTGTGCTGCACTTTCATATACTGAGCAGCACAATAGACTGGTTTATACCACCATCATCACAAATAATGAGAACACAAGCTATCACCTTTCCATGCCTAAGCATAAGTAGGTAATTAGAATTTTTGCTCCATTATGATGGCCACTACCATACATGCAGCCAATCATTGACTGAAATGCCATTATGCAGTACACGAGTGAAGGATCAAAACTACTTTGTTGAAATATGCAGTATTTATGATTTAAGAAGGAGAAATACCCAATGAACTAAATTCATTTTAACAATTCACCCCTCCTTAACTGGTGTATTGCCTAAATCTTTTTGCTGTTTTATGTGAGTTTAATTTATTGTGTAGGATTCACATATTATTTTGATAAATACTTGTTGAGAATGAACTTTGTGTTGGGTAATGATTTTACCTTTGGAGATGCAATAAAGAAGTTGGAATCACAGACCAGCAAGGACAAAAAAATGTAGCTAAAAGCTAATCTCTCTAGAAAAGCAAATAATAAAAAGAAAACTGCATCATGGTCCAATGTAAAACCAAAAAGTGACTTTACAAGTCCTAGACTTCTGTGAACAGTTTAATTCATGCCTTTTTAATAAGTACAGTGTCAAAAATGTACTAAAACAAAGGTTATAGAAATGTAGGATCACCTGTCATACCACAAAGTGTTTAAGAGGGTGTCATAAGGCAGTGTAAATGCTGATTCTTGTGTAGTTGAGACTAGATTTCAAAATAATTGCTTAGAATAGAGAAGATTGTACAATTAGGATTGTAAAGTTTTGTGGGTAGTTCTACAGCCTGCATTCAGTAAGCAAACACCGCACTGTACTGAAATTAGGCATAGCTGTATTTGCAAGGGATGTGGAAGTGTAGAGGTAGGGTGTGATTGTAGACCCCAAGGTCTGATGGGAGTGTTCCTCACTGTATGTATTCTTGCATTCATACTTAAGCAGTGGAAAACATGTTTCATAAATATTTTGAGGCATAGGAATATAACCACGGATATAATGCACAAGATGACTGCCCTTTGGAATTTAAAATTAGGAGACACAAAAAAAAAACCACCAGTCTTTGACCACACGTGAATAAGTACAGGATGCAAGGGCCTCATGAGAGTTGGTGTTGGGAAAGGGTTCCTAGGGGAGCAGGAGATTGTTTAGCTTGTGTTTCCAGAGTGAGAAAATGTTAGACATGATAGTTAAAATAATCAAAAGAAAGTATCCAAAAAAATATAGAGTAGATGAAAGCGATGCAATTTTAGTTCAAATTAAGGGTTGAACAATTAGTGTCAGCAATTTGAAACAAGTTCCTATAGGAAAGGAGATGGAAGAGCAAGAGGAGGAGGAGGAAGAAGAAGGAGAAGAAGAAGAATGGGAAGAAGAGAGAGAGGGAAGGAGACAGGGAAAAAAGAAGACCTCTATACAGACATTAAACATAGATCCCTTCAGAGAAAAAGGATTTGAATCCAGCCATAAGGGGGGTTTATCTGTAATAGAGCGACAGGAAGCTTTTTCTGTCACTTCTCCTTCAGGGAAAACGCCTCCCAATAGACTGGAGTCCAGGGCAGGCCGAGACACCTGCTGGAGTCCAGAAAATCCCATAGAATGTAAGAGGCAGGAGGATTTTTGGAGACAGGCTTCTTAAACCTGACACCCACTTTTAGGACCCCCATTCTGTCATTAAGAAGCTGGATTGTTCTCCTTAGGCCTCAGGTTCCTCATCTATAAACTAGAGACGAAAAGATTAATATGCACATCATTAATTAATAACAAGAATAAATGAGAAGATCTAGTAGAATATCAAGCATGGAGTCATGATGTCATCACCGTCTCCACCATCACCAACAGTCTCATGATTGTGCTTGAATTCTGCAGTTTTCAAGGTAGACTTACAGCATTCTGACAAATGAGATGGATGTCAAAGACCAAACAAAAGAGAAGCATCTGAAAACACTGAGCTTCTCAAATGTAGCTAGTGTGGCTTGGTGGGGACACAGACGAGAAAGTCCGAAGGCAGAGTGCCGGAGGAGGCAGGGTCCCCTGAGAGCCGCCTCACACTTCTTTTGGAAACATTTGATTCCCAAGTGTGCCACAGGTATCAATAAACCAGGTTTTTTTTTTTTTTTTTTCCTATTGGGGCAGAGGGTAGATAAATTAATAAATACATCAATGCAGTGTTGTAGTGACTGCAGGGACTGGAACAATTCTTTTAGGGTGAAGAGCAGAGAAATTACTCAGATTTCAAGGAGCCATCCATGCCTTGAAACTAGTGCAGACGTGCCCAGAGGCTGTGTGATGCTGGATGTAGCTCAGTAACAAAAGAGAGAGAAAGACAGGCACACAGACAGAGACAGAGACACAGAGATATACAGTGAAACAAAGAGAGACAGAACAAAAGAGACAGAGACAGAGACATATAGAGAGACAGATCAATACACAGATGGAGAGAAACAGAGCAATAGACAGAGAGAGAGAGAGAGAGAGAGAGAGAGAGAGATGAGTTATACCTTGGCTTGATCTACAAGATGCTTCTATTTTCATTGTAGAATATTTCTATACTCTAGACCACTATCAAAAAACAATAGTTTTATAAACTTGTAAAAAAAATCCAAGAAATCGCTATTGTATTCATGCAGTATGCCAATGCTGTGTCAATTTTTCCAACTTTCTCACCAACATAGCTCTCGCCAGCAACTTCCAGAGGATGCAAAGTTCTAAGCTTGTTCAGTGTTTGCGTCCTGACAAATCAGAGGCAAATGAAAGTCTAGCCTTGGTCAGCTGGATGGAAGCCAACAGGCGGGCAGATGTGGGTTTCCCCGAGGATGAGTTAGGGCTGGTGATTGTTTTCCCAGATGAGGAGAGCTGATGGGGATGGACTTCCAAAGGACCCGGAGGTGCTGGTGGACAGCTGGTGCCATCACCAGACTGCAGAGGCCCTGTCATTCTGAAGGCAGGGTTTAGCTGAGTACTCAGGTGATGTCGGCCCGTCAGCCTGAGAGCTGGCCCTGGAGCCCAGAGCATGGTGAGGCCGTCACACTAAGGAGATGTGGCTGTGTGTTAGTGACAGCATTTAAGTTCTGGCCTCAGAGTGAAAATCACTCTCCAAGAGAATGGAAAGGCTTGCCCAAGCCCTGCTGTCTGCAGGCAGACAGCCAACCCTCCTAGCAAGAGCGAGACTCCAAATCAATCAAAGATGACCTAGGTGAGAACAAAGCAAACTGTCAGTTCCCATTTCCCTGACCACTCCAGTGAGTCTCTAATTCCAGCCAGCATAGTCGCAAACACGGCAGGCTGAACTGGACAGCTGTGACTTTCCCTGCTTGCCACCCTCCCTTCTCTTCAATTTCTATCTTTCTACTCCACTGACCAGAACTCAGAAGGCAAAAAAAAGAAAACCTCACAATATCACCTAGAGTTGACTTTTTTTTCTATATGATTAGATCATAAAATATTTCAAGTTTAAAAACCATATGATTCCTTAAAGAGAAGCTATAGATACTATATAAATAACTGGTGTGATGTGCTTGTGTTCGAATTAAGCATAATTTATATAATCAAGTTAAGACTGCAAGTGCTTGAGGTAGTCCACAGGTGTAGGTCATAGATGAAGAGACAGGCGGGGGGAGATTGGACCCTGCCCCACTAAGGCCTCACCTTTCTGTCTGAGGTCAAATGGCTTTAACCTTAATCTTTGCTGTAATGACACCATCTCCAAACACAGCCACATCAGGGTTTTATCTTCAGTGTATGCACAGGTAAAGCTAGGGATAGATCAGGAGTTACATGGTCTCAGTGAGGCTTCTAGCAAATAAAGATATGAACCCCTCCTAGAGAGCAAATAGCTACCACAACCAGAGCGCGCTCTTCAGGCTTTTCTTGGAAGGTGTAATTAAGAATCTCAGAGTGAGATGACCTTGGATTACAGGATCCAGTGAGAACACTTTCATCAAATGCAGAAGAAGAGGTGGCACAAAGAGAGGTCACCTGCGCAAGAGGCAGAGCCTGGAGCTGTGCAGGAATCTGCCAGAGCCATGTGTGATGCTCTGGGGCTTTCAAGTTCTTTCTTTGTTTTATCTAGAGACAGGGAATATATTTTAAGTAATTGAAACCCATTGAATTTGTTGAAACTGTATTTACAGCCTTCCAGTAATCAATTTTGGGTACTATTTGTGCAATTTAAAGTGACATATGTCCTGCATTTACAGGTTTTATCTTTTCTATTTTTCTAGCTTTAGTAAAGTTTGCAACCATGTTGTTGAGACTAGCTAAATAATTAATGATATTCAGATCACTTGCTCTGACAGAAAATTAGAAGCAAGTATTAATCACTCCAATTATATATTTTTTTATTTTTTATTAGGCCATGGGCACGGTAGAAGGTGTTTTATTCCTGAGGGAGTCCATGTGGGTACACAGCACATCCTAATGCCTTGTTTTCACCCGGTCCTTCCCCTCCCTCTCTTCTCCACCCGTCTTTTAATTTTATGTGTTATGTGCATATAAATTCATAACTATTGTGTTCTCCCGAGAGGAATGACCTTTGTTATTCTGAAAAGTTGTTCCAAGGCAGGAAAGCAGCAAGGCAGTAGCCTGAGCCTCCATTTTATTCCTTCCAGGCTACCTGCCTTTCAGATGGTGCCACGCACATGCAGTGTTGGGCTCCCTTGATCCCAGCATCACCCCATTAACCCCAGCACCACCCAGTTAATCCCAGCATCACTCACCCTGGAGCCATTAACTTCCAAAAATCCCCGCCTAACACTACATGAGCATGAGGGGACATTTAAATATGAGTCATGGTGCATACTTAAAGGAATTTGAAGGATAAAGTGCAAAACCAGAGGTTAGTATTTAAATATATCTCTGTCCCATATTATTTCTATAAAATTGACTTCTATCTTAAAATATCTTTATCTAATTTTAATTTCAAAATAATATCTTGCAGAGCATCATATCGTCCCTCGACAATTATTTTGATGTTTTAATAGTTCTGTTTCTGCTTCCATAATTCTGGGGACCCAATCAGCTATGACTCTTGCAGTACTTCTCTGGCTTCCATATATATATATATTTCCAATAAGTTTACTCAAATTGAGGCTTATAGAACTTCTTTATTTTAAAGTAGTTTTGCTGTTTTTGAAATATTCTCAGTCATTAATCTTCAAATATTATTTCTACATCATTTTCCCCTCCTCTCTAGTACCTCAGTGTGATGTGGGTTCAGACTCTTCATTGTATGGTAAATGTGTGTTATATTCCTTTCTGTAATTTTTTATTTGTGCATTTCATATTGATTTGTTTTTCTTTGTTCAACTAAACTACATTAAATTTACTAATTCTCTCAGGTTTCATCAAATTTGCATTAAAACAATTTGTTACTTTATTAACTTTCATTATGCTATTTTTGGAGTCAAGTTTCTATTTGAGTACTGTAAAAAGATTTATGGTCTCTTGCGACATCTTCCATCTAGCCATCTGCTGTCTTAGACATATTAATTGTAACTATTTTTTAAAGAGTCAGTTTCTTTTTACTTTTTTTTTGTTCTCTCTTTTGGTGAACTTTGTAAATTTCTTAAATGTATCAATGTTATATAAATAAATTAAATAAGTTATAGATATGTATTTGTGCATAGAAACTAGAGAAAAATGGTTTGTTCAAGTGAGAATTCAAATATTTCAAAAAAAAATTTTTTTTTTAATTCTGCTCAGTTTTTGGTCTACTTTCCACCCCATGAATTAGTGTTCAGAAGACCCAACTGCAAGTTTGGATAACTTATCAGAATAAATCATTCCTCTTTTGTAGCGTATGCATTTCAGTATTTATATCTATATTGTCAAAAACTTCCATTATCTACTAGCTGTCTAGTGATCGCTGTCTAACTTCTTCACACGTAAGCCCATACTGCTTGTGATTGGGAAATGTTTCAAGGCAGGGAGAGGGATTGGAATAATGACCTGAACTTAAGGTACTAACTTTTTGTCTTGGATCTTTTTGTAAAAATTACATTTATTGATACAACTTAGAGAATATAATGATCATATTCATCATAGGGAATTTGTACATGTGTAAGAATTATTTTGAGTCTTCTGTTTTTGCCAATGTCCTTCTCTCACTTCAACTTTTCTTCCCTTCCCTCCTTATTTACCAAGCTTTATTTCCATTTTATCATTTTTAATCATTTTTTCTTTTCCCTTCTTCCTTTACTCCCTTCTCTCTCCCTAGTTCCTCTTTCCTTTTGAACAATTTTTTCCTGTTTCCACAATACCTATTGTACATTTTAGTCCTTATATATTCTTTCAGTTTCTCACACCAAGGAGACAATGCAATATTTATAGATGTGTGTCTGATTTATTTCACTTAAAAATATGGTCTCAAGGTACATCCACTTACCTAGGAATGTCTCAAGTTTGGCTTTTTTATGGCTGAGCAGTGGGCTTCATTGTATTAAAGCATCACATCTTTCTTATCCATTCGTCAGTTGATGGGCATTTGTACTGTTTTAAAGATCTAGCTATTACAAACTGTGCCTGTATACACATGGGTGCACATGTATCACTGTGGTATGAGGCCTTCAGTTTTTCCAGGAAGACACCCAGAAGGAGAATAGTTGGGTCAAATGGAAATGCTAGCCCTAGATTTTTGAGGAATCACACATCACACTGATGTTCACAGTGGTTGCACCAGGCCCTACACCTACGGACAACGGAAAAGGATCCTTTTTTTCCCACAGCCCTTCTACCATAGGTTATTGGTTGATTTTCTGATAATAGCTATTCTTTCTGAGGTGAGATGGAATTTCAGCATTGTTTTAATTTGTGTCTCTCGAATGACGGTGATGTTGAACAATTTTTCATATATTAATTGCTATTTATATTTCTTCATCTGAGAAGTGTGTATTCATCTCAGATGCCCATTTTTGTATTGGATCTGTAAATCTGGACCATCTGATTTTTTCAGTTCTTTATATGTTCTAGGTATAATTCCTTTGTCAGGAGGACAACTTACTGAAGTTTTTTCCCCACTCTCGGGGCTGTCTTTGTACCCTGTTGGTGATTTATTTTGTCTTGGGTATTGATTAATTATGTACAAGCTGCCCAGGCAGCCTTGAACATTTTTTTAATCTTCATAGCACATGAATCTATCAAAAACCTCTTCTGAACTCCTTGGCTTTGTAGTAGAAGCTTAAACTTTCACATCTTAACCTTTTGGCTCATAACCCTTGTGAGTCAATTCCATTTCAGCGGAAGACAGAAGAATGTCACATCGACTCCGCTCAATGCCTTTCCTTACTCTGTGATGTTACTCCTTTAACCAGATGCTTTGATGCGTCTAAAATGTCCTAATTCAACTTAATTTAATTACTCTGTTGAACTTTCCAGTTGCCTTGATTAGAGTATGACTCTCCTTTAAAGTAGTCCATCACAGCAAGAAGGACAAATTCAGGAGAGTTCAGATCATGCAGTTCTGGAGAAGGACACTGAGCTGAATCTTAAAACTAATGACAGCATAAGAATCATAAAATATATTGCAGAAAGACAAAACACTATTAGAAAAACGTCCGAGGCAAAACCGGAGCTGTGGTCATAGAAATCAGGTTAGAAGAGACTATTTTTTAGGCAGTCAACTATTTATCGGGTTCTGAGTATTGAACTAAATGTCAGGACTTAGTGTGTGGCATCTGGAATTTTCATAGTTGGAGATGAGGTTGAGATGTGACTAGATAGCCATAAAGCAAGTTTTAATGGATATGTGCTTTATAATGCTTTAAAAACCATATACTTTAATTCAAAGACATTTCAGATGAAGGAGAAATCAAAGCAGGAATTTTAGATGACATAAGATAAATGGTTTTATTATGGAACAAGAAAGAAAAATACATCATGTAGGCTAAAATAAGGAACAAATTGGAGAAGCGTGATACATAGCAGTGGTCTTCAAACTTCAGCACAAATCAGATTTCTTGAGGGCAGTGTTTAAGAAGCAGGTCCAGGGTAGATCCAGATTGTCTGCATTTCTACTGAGTCCTCAGGTGCAGGACCGAGTTGGTGCTCCCACTCTAGGAACCATCTCCTGCTATAGAAAAAACACTAACAGAATAATAAGAGAATGTGTGAATATCAGCTAAAGAGGAAGCTGTTATAGCCTTGATCTACAATGATCCCTAAGTCTCATGCATTCAGAAAAGGGTCTTTTGGTGGTGATTTGCATAATGAGGATGCTCTACTCATAATAAGTGGATTCACCCTAGTCACTGTGGCATGGGGAACTGTCCTCCATCATCCCATGCCGCCATGCTGTTTCTGCCTGGCAGCTACCAGCCATGGACTAAGTCTTATGAAGCCTAATTACATTTCCCCTCCTTTAAGTTGCAGGTTTCAGGTACTTTGTTCCAGAAATGGGGAAACAGCTAACCTACAAGCCAACCTGGTTTTTAAAACAGGACATGCTTCAAGTTATTATGACACAGTATTTGGACAAAACACAGAGCTGCACTGATATGTAGGTTCACAAGAAATTTATGACTAGGAATTAAGAAAGAAAATTCTAATTTGCTAAGAAATTTTGTAGAAGTACAAGTAATACATAAAATATAATTATATTGTAAATTATTTTCCTGGGCCAATATTCTGCTGTCTTAATATCTTTATAAATAGTGCAGTTTCCCTATCCAACTTTTCTATGAGAATTCAGGCTGATTAGCTTAAGAGCTGTTAGTACTTAGTTTTACACCATGATAATTGAATATATTTATTATCATGAGAAACAACATCATTATACAGCATTTTGCTTTAATTACATATCACCTGACATCACATTCCATTGACCACATTTTTAAGACAAAGAAGAGCAGGATCATTACATATAATATAGTAAATATAGGGATGATAAATTCTCTTTATCTGCAGGGAAAACAATTGAATAGAAGTGTCAATTTAGAAAAGTCAAATTATATTGGACTATAGTAATGTACTTACATTTATTTGTTTTTGGAAAGTGAAAAGGAAATACATCTTTAGTGGTAAAATTAAATAGAAAAAGACCTAAAATGAGGAGCATACTTCTATAAAAGACTAAAGGTTAAATTTATTTTAAACATTGAATAAAAATTCTATTTTAGAAAAATGGTCAACTCTATATTCCTCAATCGTTGCTTGGAAAAGTCAGTTTATATGCATTCAGTTTATATGCAACTTGTAAGTCAGTTGCAACTTAAAAGTCAGTTATATGCAACTTAAAAGTCAGTTTATATGCAACTTGTAAGTGAAACTCATGTAATTGTTGTAGGAAGGTTGAACATCTTTTATGAAGTACAAAATCCTCTCCTGGATCCTGCTGTCTGTCCTTCCAGGTGAGTGTAGCAGGTAGCAATAGGTTGATCCACAGCGTTTCTGAGAATTCTTACATGGATAAAAATCACAGTGGAAATTGTTAAAACTCAGTACATTAAAATTTTGAAAAGGCAATGAATCTGGGGACAGAATAGATGGAAACCTGAGGAACTGTCAATTGTGATAACATCAATAATGAAATTCATTCTATTCAGCTACAGATGAGATTCAGTGAACCAAGCCTCTCTGCTCTTCAAAATGATTCTAAAAGAGCCAACAGTTTTCAGCACTCTCAACCTAGGTTTGATCTGCTAGCAATGAAGGAAAGGCAAATTGGATTTTTAAGCTTTGAGCACTGGGTCAACAAATCCCCTATTGGTTCTTGGCTGCTTTAGATAATTAAATGTGTAATTTTATTAAGCAGACATTAAAGAGAGAGGCGGTAAAATGCTCTATGGGACTCTGTGGTACAAAGGACCACTCTGATTTAATCAAACAGAAAGCATTGTCCTTGGTAGTAAAACATCAAATTGTTTGTGATTACTCAGAAAGAACTCACAGTGTCCTGAAATTTACTGCCCTTCTCTACCGGATAAAGTACATTGTGTTATGGCGGGAAGTCCCATCTGTCATATCAAACAAACACAGTCCTCCAGGCTGGTGTCTGTGGGGTACTGTTCCATCTGGATCACAACTGGACTCCAACTGCTTATTTCTGCATCCATTTACCTCAGGAGGAAGCAATCAGGACAAAAATAAAGCTCAGTTCCCTCTTTCTCTCTGGTCTAACCAGGTTGCATAGAGATAAAACGATGTGTTTATGAACCACGGCATTGGTTGATAGCTTTATGTTTTCCTTCTTAACTCCAGGACCAAATCAAACTATAGTTTTGCTGTCTGCCACAAACCACATTTATTCAACTTGTGTGGAACTTGGTAAATGCTTTCCAATTTCAGTATATGTGCTACTGAAGCAAGAACTGGTGACTGCTTTGTAGAGAACATAATTCTTCAGCGTGTGAAGTTTTCTGTGCTCTATCATTCTAGGATAAGGTAAACTTCTTTAAATGGGTAAGCAGTCAATATTTTAGGATTCACAGTACAGTCTCCATGATAACTTCTGAACTCCCTGTCATAGTAGGCGTGAAGTCAGTGTCAGACTTGGGTCTGTCAAGACGTGACTTACAAGTCATTTTATACTGGTAAGTTATTATTCATCTGTAAAATGAAGCTGCAAGAACTTTTCCTGGGGTTGTTAGGAGTTATAATGAGTGCCTTGTAAAACCCAGGAGCAACACCTTGAAGTTTATGAGACACCTCATTCCTACAAGAGTTGGTTGTAGGAATTATTAGCAGTACCTGGCGTGGAGGGTTATGGCCTTAGTTTCAAAGTGATTATCTCCAGGTCAGCAATGCAGCCAGCAGTTATGGCCATGAGTTTTGCTCTTTATCATCCATGTTTCTGGCTCTCACAACTATTCCTATTAGAACTGAAAAGGCATCCATCCACGAAATGACATGCACATCTTGTGATGTGTGGTGAGCACTAGACACGTATCGGTTTCCTTTCCCTCCATAGAGAAGCTACCCCAGGTTTGTTACTGGCAGTATAAGAAAGACAGCCCATTAGGCCTTCCAGGAGAGAGAGGCAGAATAAGGAAGAAATCTATCAGTAAACATCCACAGCTCTGATGAGCAAACTCAAGCTTGGTCTACCTCTCACAGATAGACATCTTCTAAGAGCCATCCTAATAGGACTTGGGACCACCGCCTGCTTCAGAAAGGAAGTCTCCAAGGGAATACACATTTGTTAAATCTTCATTTCCAGGTTCCATATCCAATTCATAGTGTTCTCATTACCTTCAGTGGCATCTGTTCATTCTGCCTCAGAACAAAAGCCACCACAGTCCTCTCACAAATTTCCTTTGTCTCAGCAGCCCAGAGGTGAACTCCGGTATATGTCAAGTATATTGCCAGACAGCAAGCCCAGGCCCCTGACTGCGCTATGATTCCATAAAACCTTAGAAATGCAGCTGGCCGTCTTCTCTTCCCTCATTCTTCTGCTCCTCCTTAGAGGCGCTTTCTGTGCTTTGGCATCCTATCCATGGCATTCTAGAGTCTCAGGAGAGCTAACAGACCAGGACACAAGCCAAAGCAGCATCAAGACCAAGCCCTGCTTCAGACAGAGAAACCAATCCAGTCACAGTGAGCTAGGCTACTCTGTGCTGACAAATCTGCCATAAACTTCGATCCATGAACCTCAGGCTCTTATCTGAGTGATACAGTGTTTTCTAGGCAAGTAAGCCAGAAAAGAGTTGAAGAGTTAAGAAGTAATCAAAGCCAGAATAGTATTTGGACCATGTATTTTCCTAGGCTACTGTAGTTACCGATTTAATTGCTTTAGGGAGGCACAGAATAAGGCTATTATAAGTCACTGAGGATGGTTGAGAATAGTGGATACTTTCAGCAAAATGCCAGTTGATTAAAGAAGAAGGGACATGGATTAACTCAACTACCATGCATGTGGGGAAAGTACCCTAAAAACATCTGGCCAGCCAGCTTGGAACTGGGAGCCTCGATACACAGTTGTGACATGGTATACACTTCCGTAGAGAGTTGTAAAGCAAAACAAATAAGTTATCTGTGTGGGGCAGAAAATGATTATGGGGCAGAAGGAATTGTGGTGCCGAGGGGAACAGCAGAAATAAAGAAAGCAGCAGCAGCGGAACTGAAGATGCCTCTGTGCTGGGACTGACCCAGCTGATTTTAACGCAGTCCTTAGTGGTGCAGGTAGCTGTGTTGCAGAAAAATAAGAGGACCTCGAGAATGATTCAGGAGTCCCAGTGTCTCAGTGGGAGCCCCAAGAACTCAACAAACTTAGACTTGTAATGCTGCAGTGATAAAGGAATGATTTATCCCATTACCAGTCCCCTAGGGCCTGAGGAAAAGCAAGAAATGAGAGGAATGACAAGGTGCTTCTAGAGTAACTCACAATAGAATGGGCTTCCATCAAGAGCAGTGAGTCTCCTCAACAACTAAGACAAGGAATCAAAAGCTGCCCATCAGTGAATGAATAGATTGAGAAACTGGTATGTATGACCAGATGATGCTGTTCTTCCATAAAGAACAGAGAAGTCCCATCATTTCCTCTAAAATGGATAGAACTGGAGGACATGATGTTAACTAAAATAAGTTAGACATAGACAAATACTGCACGTTTACTCTCATCTGTGGGAGTAAATGTAGACCTCAAAGAGAAAAGAGTTACTAGAGATTAGAAAGAGTATAGAGAGGGAATGGGGGAGAGAGGAGCCAGTTTTGATCAGAGCATGCTACATACATGCATGAAAATATCTCCAAACACTGCAATAATATGTACAGATATCATGTGTTAATACATTTGTTTCACAGTAGAATTCCTGATTTAGAGAACATTTAAGAAAGACTGTGCTGTATTCGAGCTGCACAATCTCTTTAAAGATCCATGTCCTAAAGGCTTCTTCCAAAGATGGCACTGCTGGGGTGAAGTCAAGGACCCTTTTGGATGTGGAATCTTGTAGAAAGACCTTAGGCGATTAGAAGCACCCCCCTAACAAAAGATTCAAGGGCCCCTACCAATCTAATCTCTGTCTTTTAATTCTTGGGTTGTGTTATGAGCAGCTCTGCTCTGCATCACACCAGCTCGCACTCCCAACACAGGCCAACAGCAAAAGGGCCACTACACCAAGAATTAAAAGCTTAACACTGAACACAATTTTCTTTTTTATCATATGAAGCATCTCATAGATTTTGTTATGGTGTTAAGGTCCAGGCTATGTGACTGGTGCCCCATAGTTTTGAGGCTGGTATGACTTTATTTTAGGAACAAAGAAGAATAATAGAGGAACATACGGAAGGGCCATGCTTCCAGACTACACAAAGAAAGCTCATAACCATATGTTCTTCATTAATCTGTTCCATTTACTACAGTTACAGGAAAAATAGACTCCCCCATCCCCTGCATTTCTCACTTGCTAATAAAAGGGGGTCAACTATCGAGATTATTGTGTTAATCTATGAAAGGTAGGTTCTTCCCAGTTCCCTTGTACACTGAAATTTGTACTTTTTCTTTACTCTCTGCTAGGCCCCTCAGATATCCTGGGGTCTCATCAGCCCCCTGGCAAGTTGTACCAAAACAAGGACTATCTGAGATACAAGGGGATGACCAGAGTGCCAAGCAGCAATTCAGACATCAGGGAATTCCATGACTTTGGAGTCAGCTGACAGAAGTAAAAGTAAGTAGTAGCGCCACAGTAAAGATTTTCTAACCAGGATAATGGAGCAGACCTTGTCTGTAGAGAAGTGAAGACAGGTAGAGTTGCCATGTCTGTTGTTAAAACAGACAGAGGCTTAGGTAAGTATTGACTCTCTTTCCAAAATGCTATAGGATAGTCTTAAGCATAACCTATAGTTGCCACAGGTTGGAACGTTACATGGACAAAATTGGGATAGAGAGGATGAAAAATTAAGAAGGAGTAGTCATGCTAGGGGACAACGGATCTCCCTGTATATATTTTTAGCATAGTTTAGTGAAATCTATATTGGAACCTTTGTATGCTAGAATGCTAATCAGTGCTACAGCTCCCCTGGTGAGGGAAAAGGGAGAGATAAAAAAAGGAAGTAGAGTGGCTCTTTCTTGACCCACATCTTAAAAGTTTTAGAGGCCCATGTAGCATGCCCCAAGATGGTATTGTGGTTAGCAGCAGTGGTAACAGTGGCAGTGGGGCAGGAGTTGGCTTGGGGGAAAGGTGGTGGCTGTATGAGGCAGTGAAAGAGCTGTGTAGCAGAAAACGGGCTTCTTGCTTCCTGCTTCCCTTGGCCATGTGATGCTGGTGGAACATACATATGGTCCCAGCCATGTGGGAAGCTGAAATGGGAAGATCATTTGAGTTCAGGAACCACTTATACCAGGCATCTTGGAGATCATTTTGGGAGCTTTGCTATGGCCTCTCAAGATGTTAGACAATTTGCCCCTTCCTATCTATCATCAGATCAATATCTTCATTTCAATGTGCAGTTACAAGAGCTTGCAGTAGGATAAGTGAGAAAAAATAGGGCATCAGGAAGACCAGGAACCATGGAGAATATGCTGCTTGGATCAGGGCCCTATGCAGAGCTTGTGCAACAATTGACTTTTCCTAAAATAAGGATATGCAGCAGTTGACATATCCTATCCTGATGAAGCATAGGACCACATGCATTTGAAGATGAAACAGGAATTGACTCAATTCCTGAGGAGGGAATTTCAGTTCAGTCTGTGCTACAAACTTAAAAGGGATTATGAGAGCCTTATGCTCAATTCTTTGCTAGATTACGGAACACCATCTGCAGACAGGTTCCTCATTCACAGGCAACTGAAATTACATTACAATAATCGGCTTTTGAGGGTGCAAACAAGGACTGTAAAGAGGACTGTAGGGCATCAAGGGCCACAAAAATTTTTAAAAATGTAGAAGGTTGGCAAGATGTAGGGGTCAAATTTTATAAAAGTTCAATGCCTGTCCAAACTATGTTGAATTTTACAGAAGAGATCCCACAAATGCTGTTAGGAAAAAAAGAACATCTGAGTAGATGACAGAAGGTACAGAGGTGACTGAGCCAGAGGCTAAATGAAAGAAGAAAGCAAGTTATGGCCAAAATTTTAAGACAAAGTAAAATACAGAAGAAAATATTGGTTATGAGTAAAAATGTTATTCATTCTGATTCTTATTATGAGAATTAAATATAATATAATTAATTGTCCTACAAAAAACTTTTGACTAGTCCATTTATAGTTACAACTTATAAGCTGTAAAAGAGTTTTATACTTTAATTGACCAAATACATCTGAGTGCACTTTGGTTTTATAAACAAAGTTTCTTCTCTGGGTTTGTGCATCTCCCTGTCCAATCTGTAACTGGTTACCACACTGATAGCTGTTTTGTTTGAACTCAGCAATTTTTCTTTTTGTCCTCTTGAATTTTTAAAAAAATTGTCTATAACTTAAATTGGCTTATAGACAAATATCATTAGAGATAAGATCATGTTTCCACCCAGGTTGTCAGATGATTAAAATACTTTCAGGTTGGTGTTACAGATGCATTGCATGTTGCTATCTGTGTACAATAACTTAGGAATTTTTCATTGGTCAAAAATAATATGTTATTTTTTATGATCTTGTTCTCACAGGTCATCAAAAAATTGAACACAATTAAATAGAGACCCCATAGGTGTAAGGAAACTGCTGGATAGAAATAGTGTTGGTGAATAAAGGAGCAGCTAACAGGAAATATTGTCTCCTAGTCTTTGTTCTCTAATGGGGGGACTCAAATAATTTCCACAGCTTTATGGCAGACACACACCAATAAATGTTGCAAAATACTTTATTGTGATATGCTTACACTGATCACAGGCTAGCTTTCTGTGGGTAAAACAGTAAGTTTCTCTAACAGATGCTCTTGCTTGACAATCCTTAAGAATCAGCCTTAAGTCTATCAATATTTTATTACTGGTTTAAAGAAATGTTTCCATTGCCAAGTTGACAAGGGGTGGATTATTATTCCTGATACACTGTGTTAACTTGAGAAGTTTAAAAGTCTAACTAAGGACTCAGCAGGGGGCCAGGATCCTTACTTTGCAAATGTCCTCATCCTGTGCAAGAGGAAGGCATAGAGATTTTGTGAGTGTCACATTTGCCCTGGAGGGTAAGGGGGTTGACTGCCTACAGTATAAAGTAGGAAAAGAGGTTTGCTCTCCCTCCTTTTTTCTCTGGTTACTGCCTTGAAGTGTTACCCTACTGCCATGCCACCCTGCTTTGGAGCCAGCTAGTTATGGACTGAAGCCTCCACAAACAGTGAGCTAAATAAACCTGTCCTTTCATAAAAAAAAAAAAAATCCTCTTGCTACAAATTAAGAGGAAAAGTTTCTATATAGCTGTAATATTCATTATTCTAATCCCATGATGTATTCATACCTTCCAAGTGCACACTTCTTTTAAGATGTAAAACTATGATTGTCTATGACCTTTTTCTATACTCACATAACATTTTTCTAGACTAAGCTCTCTGCCATTGTCTTGTTTATGTGATGTTACATATGTGTCACTACTAAAGATACTCAGGCACTGAACAGTCCAGATAATGTCACAAACTCTTCACATTAAAGGATAACAAATTAAGTGAGAGCTTCTTTACATGCTAGATAGAGATGATAAAAAGGCTATGCTGTACTAAGACATTTAAGTGTATTATAAAAATCTCATAATGCTTGGCATTTTAACGTATTATGTTTGGCTCTTGATCTCAAGTTTTCTTTGTAAACTATATAATTGTTGTCTGTTAACATTTTCCAGGGATACAATTACTGAAACAGTCATGGTTGATAGGAAGTATAAATCTCTGGTTGTACTTTATATTTCAAAGTGCTTGATATCCAGATGAATTTATGGTAGTTGAACTCACTGCTCCTGCTGCAATACTAACTGTATTTCAGATTTCCAAGGGTGATTCAGAGTGGCTTTTCCATCTTTTATATTGGGCATATTAGGTCTCATTCTGATTGCCTAGGACAGCCTATGGTAACAAACAGGCTGATTCATTGCTGGCTTATGTTACTCATGGCGATTGGACCAGACAACCTTATGCATAGCATCATCAAAATAGGACCAGAACCAATGATTTTCAATTCTTATGTACACAAGTTAGAAAAATTGTCTTATCATGTCACGCTTGTCAGTACATACCTTGCCCTAAAGGATACAACCCGCGGGGGCGTCAACACAATGGCATTTGGCAAATGGCGGTTGCTTATATCCAGCCCCTTAGATGGTTACAGTGTATCAAATTTTCTATAGATATTTATTCTCACATGATCCAAGCCACCAACTACGAGGGTGAAGAAGTGGGACACTTTCAGCAGCATGTTTATTTATAAGGATCTCTTGTACTACTATAGGAATCTCTTGTACAGAAAAAACTGATCATGGATCCTCATACATCAGCAAAGTGTCATCCACTATCTTTCAACTTTGGCATATTAAAATCAGAGGCATCCCTCAGAATCATTAGGGCCAAGGCATATAGAAAGTGCACACTCTCCCCTTAAAAACACAATGATAGAAACAAAATCGGGGAGTACAGTTACCTTCACAGGCAAGTTAGATCTTGCAAACTTTAATTTTTTTAAAAATCTGCTTGCAAAAAGTAAACACCCCCTTTCAGAACTTTCTTGGCAAAAGGACAAACCAACCAGCATGCCTAGGGCTCAAGTCCTGTGAAAGACATCCAAGCAGGAGAGTGGGACCACCCAGTACAGTTAACAGCATGAGACTGAGGGCATCGATGCACCCTTGTGTGTTAACAGGTCATTGTGGGTGCTGTCCTGTCCTGGAACATGAAGAGATGAAGAGAGATCTCTAAACGCAGAGTGGAGTCCGCTGTCCTCAGGCCCATTTTAGATTCCACACTGGGTCAATTGTGTTGCTATGTCTGTATCTTCTATTTCAGTTCCTAGTCTCCTGTGGGGGATGTCAAGCCACACAACACATAGATGCTATCCAACCTCAAGTTACACTCTTCCAACATTTACAGTTACAGGAACAAAAAGCAGAAACTGTTGGGGTCCGGGATGTGACTGAAGTCCCTGGTCTCAAGGCTGGTTTGACTTTGCCTTAGGAACAGAGAAATAAGCAGGAGACCCCGGTATCCTGAGTAAAAACAGAGAACCGGCAACTGCAGCGCTCCTGGGGCAACATAACATCTGCAGAGGACAATCCAAGGAAAGCTGGAGCATTGATGAGGAGTGAGGTTTGTTCTCCACTAATTTGTTGCATTTACTATAATTGCTGTCCAGAAAAAGTGTGCTCTTCCCTCTCCTGTACATATCAATAATAAAAGTGGGTCAACCATTAGGACTTTAGTGCCTGTCTACTAGGGGCAAGTTCCTCCCAGTCCTCTGTGCCTTGAATACTGTCCTTTGTCTTTCTTTCTTCCCCTTTGCATCCCCCCCCCCATATACCTGGGGTTCTGATCAGCCCCTGGAAGTTGCAATAATAGAAAGCCAGTGATAACAAGGTGGGTAGTCATATACCCAACTCATTGTAGAACTTCCTGCTTTAATAAGAGATTATAGAGGATACCAGAGGACCTTTGACTGTTGAGGAATTTTGGAGAAGTCTGTTTCCCGTGGGTCTTCATGATGTTGGGATCTCTGTGTGCACGTTGCATGCGCGTGTATATATACATCCTCCGCTTACTGGAAGCTCTGCCCATTGGTAATGGCTCAGAGAATCAGGCAGAAGGCACAAGAGGAAAAGAGTGGAGAACCCTGAGCACAGTATCCCCTAGGGATCAGTGCCATGCCCCGTGTATTTGCCTCCTGTCATCATGCACAGCACCTGTTACGTCACTGTCCCCAGTCCACAAGGGCAGCACTTCTTTAATGACAAGCTGAACCTATATGTTGATTCTGGATGAGGCTCAAGGTGAGGGGGAGACATTGCACACTTCTGGTTTTACTCTGGAAGCCAGAAGCAACAGACAAAGCATGTGAACCCCAGTTCTGCTGATGCTCTCTATGGAAGCTCTTCCTCTTCCCAGTGTGGCCAGGACCCTAATTATCCCCAGGTGGAGAGGTTTCTTCCCACTCCACAGAAGCCCACTCCCTCCCCATCCCAAAGCTTGGCTGCTTGTCAACTGCCTTTGCAATCCCTGCACTTCCTTTCTGGGCCCCTCACCATGGGACCCTTGGCCTCCTACCCACATGTTTTTATTTCCATTTTCAATCAATAAGGCCCAGGTCCCTTTGGATTTTCCTCAGCCATGAGAGAACCCTAGATGGAAATAAAAAGGAAAAAAAATCAAGACAGACTCCATCAGCTTAGGGCTGCTCTCTCCCTCGACTGTGTCCTTGGCTCTGTGCTCTTCCAGGACAGATTTTACATCCAAGGCCAAAGCAAAGGAAAGTTAAAAAAAATAAATGATAGGAAAGAGGAATAAGAAGACAGAAGGAATAGAGCAGTGCAGAGAAGGAAACAATTTCTGAATTTCTTGAGTAAACATAAAAAAAGAAGGCAACTAAGATCATTCTTTTATTCTGGAAGGACACCAACACCCTCATTCTTCCCAAGGCTTGAACCAGACGCTTTAGCCTCAGATTTCTCCTTTTTCCTTCCACAAGGTTCCAAGCTCTCTAATTCCACCCAGTGTCCTCAGCAATGCCCCAAACTTGAGTTGACCCCTGGGTCTCCAGATCCCCAAACTTGGAGGCAGTAGTTGAACAACTGCTTTCCTGCCTGATAATGTAAGAACTGTTTGTTAGCTATGCACAGCTGCCTATGATTCAGGCCAGGCTCCAAATGCTTACAAATAGTTGTCATCACCTCGCTGCAAATGTTACTATTAGCTCCATTTCATGATGAAGAAAATGGCATTAAATAGCTTGTCCTAGGACACACAAAGAGGAAACAGTCATGAGTCCACCCTGGTAGTCCCCTCACAGTACCCCCCATGAAGGAAGAGGAGGACCTGACAGGGACCCAGCTCAGACACAGAGTGTGTTCTCTGCAAACTGTTGGGCTCTCCAGGGAGGAAGAGGGGGACTTCCTCCATCTGGGGGGCACCGGGAGTAATGCAGATCCTTCTCCCTCCCAGAAGGGGGTGCTCTGGAATAAAGTAGTGCAAAAATTCAGAGCTGGAAGAAAACATATCAACTTCATTTTACAAAGGAGAACACTAGGTCCTTCAAGTCTGAGAGAACTTGCTGGGTGGATCTAAGACCACAAGTATGGGATGAATCACCCCAGAATTAGGGGGCATGGGATACTGCCGTTAGTCTGTGTTCTCATTTCTACCTACCTCTAGGTTGCACATGTGGACACTGGGAAGCATCAGCAATGGGTCTGACTTTGAATTCCAGTGTCTAATTTTCTGCTAAATGTGGAAGGAGTTTATGTCCACTGTCCATCCTAGACATTTTCAGAGAGATCCACTTCAGAACTCACATGTCCAGAAGGAGCAGATCACAGGAGGGCCACGGTGCGTTAGTGCCTGGATGGATAATCACTCAGGAGACAGCTGTTGGGTAGATGAATGAATGAATGAAGGAAGGAAGGAAGGAAGGAAGGAATATGTGAGTGAATTAATGAAAATTCTAAAGGAGAAATTGAAACAATAACATCCAAAGATACCACCTTAAAATTTTTCCCTAAGGACAAAACACTTATAAAGCACAAATTTGGCTTGTGTTTGCCCAGAGTGATACATTTTTGACACCAGGAGAAAGCAAGACGTGAATCCAGAATTTCTGTTCGGTGAAGGGCTTCACAGCCTTCACTTTCGTGGCACTGTAAATGGGACGGGCTGGTTACCCCAGACTCATCTCGATGGCTTTCAGATGAGGATCTAGGAGATGCTCTTCTGAAAGGGACTGCATCAGAGATGCCTTTGGCATTTATGAACTGTTGTTTGGTTCTCATCTCATCCCAATTCACCCAGTGCAGCACGATTGGTTTATTTTATGCCTTTACTCATGAGCACTCTAAGAAATGCTACCTCATAGTATGGTCTAGTAGTTAGTTAAGAACATGGAATCCAGAGGGGGGGCGGAGAGAGAGAGAGAGAGAGAGAGAGAGAGAGAGAGAGAGAGAGAGAAATTGCATTTCTATCCATTAACAGCTATAAGTAATGACCTATTATTACTAAATGCCTCTGAGCTTCGTCCAGCAATCATGTGAAGATGGATGGAGGTTGTTGGAGTCAGTATGTCAGCAGACTCCTAAACAGAGAAGGGAGCATGACTGTGTTTCTCAGAGCTCTCATGCGGCATCTCCTAGAAATGGCCTGCCTTTCCTGACCACTACTGGCCAACAGACAATGCTGTGTCCATCTCATTCTGCTTGCTCGTTTTACTTCTATAAAATTACCTTCTCCTCTGGTTAACCTGCAAGCTACTCAATCCCCAGACACTCATTGTCATTTGGAGTCTGAATCAAGACTGTTAACCCAGCTCTGAAAGACAATTTCAGGCTAGAGTGAGGGTAAATTGCTTCAGAAAAGAGGTTTGATTCCATTTATGAATATATTCACTCTCCCCGTGGCTGGTGAACAGGGTCTCATTCGAAATTCAATTTGGGGAATTATGGTGCTTCCAAATGAGGAAAGGATGCATAGAGGAGATGAGACATACAGTAGCATCTGTACAATTTTTACAGGTTGGACGAAGTATTGAAACAGAAGACTCATGCACAGAGGTCCCCGCTCTGAAAAGCTTAGGAGATAAATATAAATGGAAAAAGAGGCCAGGGACACTCTACAGATTCTGCCTGACACTGGGGAGCCCCACCACTGTCCTGAAAGCAGGAGGAGATTAACTTAAAGGATATCTTCCTCCTGTCTTTCCCTCCTCTCCCCTCATTCCCCTCTCTCCTCTCCCCCTCCACTCCCCTCCAGTCCCTTCTCCTCTCCTCTCCTTTCTGCTCTGCTCCCTGTACCTCTCCTCCCCTCCCCTCTGCTCTCCTCTCTTCCTTTTATTTTTCTTTGCTTCTTTTCTTTTTCCTTTCTTCTTTTCTTTTCAGCTAGACAGGAATCTAAACAATGAATCTGCTCCCAGAAATGCTGCATCAAATTATTCATCAAAACACCTCCTGACTTCCAGAGGTCTCCTTTGTCTGTATTCCTAGGAATTTAATAGACACCTGCAGTCCTTTGGATTTGAAGCTGATTCTCAAACTCAGCCTTGGCATTTGATTCTTCCAGGGAGAGTTGATTAAGGAAATATTACTAATGCTATTTTTTATTTGCTAGCTTTCCAGTATGAAACTGCAGTCCACCTGCACAGTAAAATAATTATTAATGAACCAAAAGCCAGGGAGGAAGAGAGCAGGCTCACAAACCCTCATTCAGACTGGAGCTTGGAAACGAACACTCAGTTGTGCATTCTGCATTTGGTTTTTCCTGTCCACTGCATCAAGTAGCGAGCTCACCACAGCCCTGAGGCAGGAGTATCACACTCACATTAAGATAGGAAAACAGGCTCCAGTAGGTTAAACATGGGGCCCAAGACATCACTACTAAGGGTTGAAGTCAGGTTGGGATTTCTATCTTGGAAGCACACCTAGTTCAGACTCTGGCTCCACAGGAAGTGCCTGGACATAACCTGTCTTAGTAGTCAGTCCAACCCCTAAAGGAAGAGATGCTTTGCCAAACTTTGGAAAAGGCAGTGAGATCATCAGATATTATTCACGTATAGTCCCTGCTCATGAAGCTTTGTTTTCTTTCAGTAGTGAGAGAAACTGTCAAGAGAGAGAATGTGTTCATCTTCACAAAGCATGCAGCTTGGCCCCAAATGATCAGAGCTGGAGGGAAACTTCTTGCTTCTCCATAGATAAAGTCTCACATACACACACTCCCATTCTTTAACCCAAGTGGAAGCTGGGTTCTTCCAAATGTGTTATCTTTCAAGCACCACCCAACAGAACACTGTATATACAGCAGCGTTTTCTACAAAACACTCCAAAAGGCGCTGATTCCTGTGTTTATTTAATGTTCTTCTCCTCCTTTCTACCAACCTCCTTTCTTCTTTCCCCCATCAAGTGTTTACTGAGTGCCCACGACAGGACAGCACTAGACAAAGCTCCAGGGATGCAGCACTCAACCGAGCCAAAGGTAACTTCCCAGCTAGGCTGCGCGGCTAGTGGAGAAGACGGGTGTTAATCCAGTGACCACACCAGGCACTGCGAGGTTGCAAGTGCAGCAGATGGACAGAAGAGCTGTGCAGAGCTTTGAAGAGGGCAGAAAGGGCAGGGGCTTGAGGAATGGACAATTGAGCTAAGAAAGAGCTAAAAAAAAATAAGCAGGACACCAATTTCTCAAGAAGATGGATTTCAGACAGCCAGGACATTGGTGCAGCAGCCCTGTATGGAGGAGAATGTAAGAGCATGGAGGGTGGGCCAGGCAGGAGGAAGGACAAATGCCCCGTGGAGATCTGTGCATGATGACGCTGAGAGCTGTGCCTATACGGAACAGGAAAGGACTCAGAAGTTATACAAGGTGTTTTTTTCATGACAGCCTCAGGATTCTAAGCAAAAGGCATCATAATTCAGAGTATATTTTTCAAGCTTTGCTTTTGCTTAAATGTGAAGATTTAATGTTTTGTGCAGGTTGTGTGTGGGCACACATAAATTCTTTTGCTCACTCACATTTTGAAGTTCTGTTCTCACTAAATTTCTGTCTCCCTGTTCATTTACATGCATCCTGTGTTTCCAATTCTCTCTCATTCCTTGGTCCCCATGCTGAACATTGATGTTTTCTTTCTTCCTTTGGCACTGTTAACAGCAGAGAGCATGTAGCATGTCTTTCAATAGTGTTTTGTGCCAATGGGAGAATCTCAGTAGAGCACAGATGAGGCAAAGCCTGAATATTGAGCATCAAACTACTCTTTAAATTCCTTAGATAATTTTACCACAATTATCTCACTGAATTCCTTTTCCCTTGAGATTGCTTCGACACCCCCCGCCCCACACACACATACACAAGTGTCCACACTCCCATCTCCTGAAACCTTCCCATTCTGGTTACTTTTCTCTCATTGCTCGCACAAATACTCAACACCCAAAATGAAGTTAAGAAAAGTTTATTTAGCTCACTGCTTATGGAGGTTTCAATCTATAATCAGCTGTCTCTGAGGCAGAGTGGCATGACACAGGAGCAACACTTCAAGTCAGCAGCCAGCAAAAACAGACAAAGCAAAAAGGGGAGAGCGATTTTCTTCTTTTTCCTAATACTGTAAGCAGCCTACCACCTGCTAGGATTGGTGAAGCACTCACAACACCTCTGTGCCCTCCTCTTGTCCAGGCTAAGGATGTTTACACAGTAAGGATCCTGGCTCCCTGCTGAGTCTCTTAGTTAAATTTCTAAACTTCTCAAGCTGACACATTGTATCAACATTTGCAGCTCTACAAGCTCAAAATTCCTGAATCTACCTAAGTCTGTCCTAGTATACATCAAGACTTTGAGGAACAGAAAAGAGACAAAACACTTTGGGTTTTTTTCCTAAGCAAAAAGGCAAACTTCTGCCTACAGTTCTTCAGCCATGCTAAGCAGCTCCCAGTATAACAATCTCTTAAAGTAACAATCATTTTCCCCTTTGCATGTGCAGCAGTCATTCACTTCTTTGGCCCTCACCTAGGTCTAACTGATCAGACAGCATCTATATCAGAATGCACAAAGCATGAGAGAGTGTCACACACAAAAAATGACTGCAGTAGATAAAATTTGGGAGAAATCAAATGATCTCAGCCAATTAGGAGAGAGGAGACAGCAAGGTGCCCTTGGAAGCAAGCAGATAAAAGAGATCTGCCATGAATCTAGAGATGGAAAAAAAACAGACCTGCCACAGGAATCATCACCTCCCAGTAGACACTGAGAGGTGAGGGTGTAAACAGCACCAGCAGCAGAAAGGAAGGGTGGCAGGGAGAACTGGAGCCAGCTGGGAGGTGCTAAGAGGAGCACAGCAACCTGCCCACACTGACATCATTTACCATGCAAACTAACTCCATCCATGTGCTTAATTGTTAGAACAACTGGGCTGAAGCTATTTTCAGAACAATTGTTTATTCTAATCATCAGTCCCTTTTCCATGAAAGAGATGGCAGAGAAACCTGGCTTTTCCAGCTTCCCACGTCAGCTGAGCACATGAGTGCACAGATGGACACTGGTATCTATCGCTGCTCTTGAGGCCCCTGAGAGGAGAGGCTGCAGGACAAAGGGCATCCACAAGTTGGAGGAGAGGCCCTGGAAGCAGGTGCCCTTACTCTGTGCTGCCTGCAACCCAGTCTTTCTGCCTGGCACCGCACCACAGAGAGCTCAGTCTCACTCAGTGACAAGACCCAGTCAGTCATCTTTCAAAATGATCAGCATTTATTTGCATTTCTGTCTTTGAACTCTTATCTCTGTGCACTGTGTCACTATTAACACTATCTGTCTCTGTTTAGTCATTCATTTACTCATTAACTCCATGACCATAAATAAACTTAATTTGCTCTAAGATTAAATTCCAGGCTGACAGTGGACTTTCACACAACAGAATACTATTATTCCACAAAGAAGGATAAAATTGATTCTTTTAGGAAAATGGATGCACTTTGAGACCATAATGCTAAGTAAAATAAATCAGACACCTAGGCTTAAGTATCTCATGAAGTGTTAGTTACTTTTCTCTCATTGCTGAGATAAAATACTTGATGCCCCAAATTAAGGAAGGGAAGGTTTATTTAGTTTACAGTTTGTAAAAATTTCAGTCCATGATCAACTGGCTCCAAGGTAGGATAGTGTGGCCAAAGGGTAGCAGTTCACGGTGCCAGAAGCAACAAAGGCAAAAGGGGGCATGAGAGAAGACTATGTCCCTCCCATACGCTATATGCAGGCTGCTGCCCCAGGGTAGCACTCACATCTATTATCCCAGCACTGGATCATGAATCAGTCACAAATTCTAGAAGCCTGACCCCATGACTGCATGAGGCTTTGGGGGGACATCCAGACTCAACTCATAAAACATGATCACTCATATTACAAACCCAAATTATAAACAAAGAGAAAAATAAAACACAGCTACTAAGAAATAGGAGACAGATGTTTCTGAAACAGGAAGAGGACCAATTTCAGGGAACAGGAGGGAAGGGGGATGAGAAAAGGAATGAAGATGCATTGTGAGCAGAAAATGACTCCCCATGCGGAGTACGAACACTAGGTACCATCAACATGGACTTAAAAACAAATAAAACACCAGGTTTTAGCAGCAGAAAGCTTCAGTTCAACCTGTGTCTCTGTCATTGCCAAGATGAGAGCCTTTGCTTTCTCTCATGTAGGATGATGGGGCAATGCTAGTGTCTTCCTCACAGACTTGTCATGATAATTGAAGAAGGTAATCACTAAAACATTTCAAACCATGGCTGCCATGTAATAAGCCTCAAAATCAGCGAATCTTACCATAGGACTGCTTTCTATTATTACGAGTTAATAGACGAAGACTTTAGACACAGTGATTCCTTCAGATATCACTGTCTTCTCACAGGGTCACCCAGTTTAATTGGAGGCAAGGATGTGAGTGCAGCAGGCTTGTGTGAAAGGCACTGAGAGGACGCAAAGAGAAACGGGAAAGTGAACTAAGAAAGACAGTGGGTACCCGGGCGGTAGATGAAAGCCTCTTTCTCCAGCAAATCCCCCTGAAATGTGCTGTCTCATTGGAAAGTCCACACAGGAGGTACACGTACAGACACACTTGCTTTGGTGATTGGTTGAAGGCTCCGGTTAGTGAGAAATATTAGCCTACAATCCATATCAGAGCCATTTCCAGGGAAAGCCCTTTGGTCAAGAGATGCACAGCATGAAGGATGATGCTGAGGGCACTCCCTGTCCCCCTGAAACTAATACTAACCCAGGGACTTGAGGTAAACATTTTCAAGATGTCTCTCAGGACTGTGAAGGCAATTCTTTGCAACTTTCAGGTTTAAGTGTCCATGGCAGTGACTACATCAGGTATTTTCCAACCAAACTGTCACTCTCTGGATTCACTGATCCCCAAAGAGAATGATATTACTTGTCAAAAGCAATAAAGGCTGACATATTAAATAAAAGTGACAGTACAGAGAAAACAGGAAAAAAAAAAAACTATGGCATAGAAAATGCGTACTGTCAATCTCAGTTCTATCACTGACTAGTTTGTGACTTTTAAATCCAGGTATGCAGTCTTTTTATTTCACTGATCTGAAAATATCAATATTTACCATTAAGAGTTTTAAAAGAAAATTATGATGCCAACATGCTTGTAGAAAGGTGTCCATATACCTGAGGTTGACCTTCTGAAAAACAAACCCAAACTGAGGGCCATTTTTGTGAAAAATGTTCACAAAATGCAAATCATCAATAAGCTGTACTTAATAAAAAAGTACTTCTCAGAGCTGTAACCCCTCAGCAACTGTGATCTTCAAGCTAATATCATAAGTCACACTGTTTGCTCTCATTCTTTCTTCTCCCTCATGGAATGCTTGCCCCTTCTTATTGCTATTAGTTTCCATGGCAACTAAATAACTAAGCTCATTAAATCAGTAACCCAAGGTAACACCTAATACTAACCAAATAAGCTCCAGTTAGCTTGAGGATAGGCACCAGCTGAAATAAGCTTCGGGATAACTGTTTTCCTTGTTACTCAAAGGAATTTTTGCCTAATTTCATATTCTTTGTTGTACTTGAATAGGTGAGCAACAATCTGGTTGCTTCATAAATAAGAGTGCTACACTATATATACACTTCAGGGTTAAAGAAGATGGGCTGGAAGAAAGCACCTGTATTCCTGAATGGATAGTTCATTCATTAATAATTTAATATATCATTCATTCCTTCCTTCACTCACTCAAAACAGCAAAGCTGGCTCCCAGGGCAATACATAAAAATAATATATATAGGAAGTAGCCAGACATTTGTTTACCTCACCATAAAGAAATACGTAATTTAGAAACCAAAAATGTATGCATAGTAGATGAGAATGTTGTTATATTTTGCATGAATTACTCTAGTCACTTTATCAATTCTGGAACACAATAACTGACACCCACAGCTCCAAGGGGAAGAAGTTTATTTGGGTTGGGTTTTCAATCCATGCTCATCTGACTCCGAGGTAGGCAGTGCACAGTGGAAGGGTCTGGTGGAGGAGAGCAGCTCACATTATGGTGGGCCAGAAGTACAGAGAGAATGGAGGAGGCAGGGGGGAGCTATGTCCTTCTTGGTCACCAGCTTCAGAGACTCCGCCCAGCCAGACCCAAGCTCTGAACAGCATGCTTAGCTGCTGAACTCACTGGTGAATTCCACCCCTGAGTAATGGCCCTGTGATCCACACATCCTTCTAAGGCCCTGTCTCTGAGTTTTTGATGGTTTGAGGTCATTCTGGACCCAAACCATAACAAGGATTACGTCCTATGAAAATGTGCAAGCGTCGTAGGACACTGGCAGATAAAGTACTTTGAAGTTTAGGATGAAAGAGAGAAAAATACTTCTAGTTCAGAAGATCAAGGATAGTTCGATGAAGGACTTGAAGTACTAACTGATGCTTTGAGATGGGTAGAATGCAGATTCAGAAGGGCCGCAGGGAAAGTCATGATGGGCTCAGAATGACCGAAGCCTTAGATGCCTCTCCTTAGGCGACATGGGTACTGGGATGATAAGCGATCAGTCCATTTTGAAATAGATGACGAGAAAGTCTGGGGAGGAATAGCAACTGAGCGTAAGTGTGGGCAGAAACTGGAACAGCCGGGGTGGATGTGAGGAGTCACTGAATGACAGTGCTCAGGGACAGTGGAGAGCTTCGTGGTTGTTCTTGGAGTGACATTGTATGATGCAGGGCACGCAGACTGGAGCAAAGAACAGCATCAGTGCAGTGTCAGGGAGAAGGGAAGAAAGCAATGGAGGAGAAATGCTATCCATGGAGGAGGGGAGCTGTACATGGTGGCTGAGAAGGAAAAGACAGAGCAAGGATAAGGGGCTGTCATTCCAGAGACCATGACACAGGAGAAGGCCCCTCTGGGTCCCTCAGCTCCTCCTTGCAGATGCGAGGTCATCTCTGATGAACGCATTTCGCCTTTCACTTGCCTATCATCAAAACATTTATCTTCCAATAATTGCTCATTAGTCATCTCTCACCCTAACGAACAGGTACATGAATCACAGCTTCTATTTTATAGCAAGAAATAAAAGAGGCACAAGAAGTTCTGAAATTCGTGCACCATTCAAAGTGCAGGTAGCAGTTCAGGATAGCAGTGAGAAAAACAAGGTTAAGCAGTACAGGGGAAAACAACAACAACAACAACAACAACACAAGCTTCTTCAAGTTTCAATGAGGCAGGTGGTAAAATCTAGAGCCAGGGACTTGTGTTATTGGCCACGAATGAATAAGGGAGTGAATACACACAGGAAGTAAGAGCGTGGATTTCTGGACCAGTGAAAGGATGCGCTTTGGGGACATATTGGATGTGAGCATAGCGTTGTTTCAATCTTTCAAAAGTTTAATATGTATCATGATTATCAGTTTTCATTGCAGCCAAACCAAACGTTATCAAGTCACTGTTACTGTGTGTTATCAGATACTCATTCAACACAGATTTGAGCAAAACCAATGAGCTGAGCGATTCTGAGGTCCCTCGATACAAGGACACATAGGACTAAGTCAACCATGAGGATCTTACGTTACAGTGAGTTAATGCAGTGAGTAAATTTCGGTACTGATTGTAATAGGACTTAAAGGAGATCTACTCTTAGCCTATGAAGGAATCTCTGTAAAGTTACTAACTGTTATGGATTAAGAACTGGTGGTCAAATTAATGCCAGCTGGATTGCATCAACATGGTGCTGATGTCCCGCCTGAGGAAGTTGCCAGCATAAATAGAGAGATGAAGAAGGAGAAGGTATGGTGTTGAGGCATTGAGGCATTGTGGGTTCTCTTATGAGCTGCTGTTTAAGCTGTTGGTTCTCCTGGAGAAGCTCTGGTGCTTACATCAAGCATTGCTTCCTGGCTCCAGAGGGGAAGATGTGTGCTGCTTAATCTCCAGGATGAACTTGTCACGTTGGCTTCCTGGCATGTACTCCACTGTGCTTGTTGTTGTAGGAGCTCGGGACCTCAGTGTAGCTGAGGATGGCTGTGGTGCCTTTCAGGGCAGCCCTGGTCTTTGTTGTGAGTGTAACTTCTCAGCTACAGCATAGAACCCTCATCCCACCAGCACAGCTCCTTCCCCTGCTGGCATGGACTTTCTAGCTTCCACCACTGATCTACGGGCCTTCCCAGCACAGATCTATAAAAGAGACTGGTGTGAGTCCTTCTTATGGGCTCTGAACCTCCAGTTGGACTCATGGAAGGCACTGTCATGGGTTCTGGGTCCTCACCTGGACTCATGTGGGACATTGCTGGGGGATCCAGGCCCTTGGCTTAATATTCTACGTCTTTGGTGTTGCGGATAGATTTCTTGCATTTTCTTGTGTTAATTCCCGGTGACCATTATAAAAATAGTATTATAAATTCCATGTCCTATTTTTAATTGTTCTCTGCACAACCCCTGACTACAGCACTAACTAAATTCCATCTCCACCCATTCTGCCATTTGTTTCATTACTTATCCTTATACAACAACAGTGATAACAATTTGGCACTTTGTGGAGATTTGGAAAAGTGTGTCTGAGTTCAAAACTTCAGGTTCTCTAGTATAAGATGTTACTATAATGACTAATGTTCACTAGACATCTATGGTGTCATTTCCTGAGCAGTTCAGAGAAGCTACAGCAACGCCATTCAGAACTAAGGATCTCTGATCAAAGTCTCTAAAAATTCTCCCCAATAATAAAAGTTGAATGACTATCTTCCTAAGAGTTTAAATCTCTGTCACAAAAGTTTTAATCTCACCAAAGCTCGTCAAACAATTTTCTCCCAGAGATGATTGATAACTAGAAAATATCAGTCAAGAGCCAGGAGTGATGATGCAAGCCTGTAATCCCAGCACTGGGAGTCTGAGGCAGAGGATCGCCAGGAGTTTGAGGTGAGCCTGAGTTACACACATGAGCTCAAGATCAGTTGCACTGCATAGTGATACCTGGTCTCAAAGAAATCCAAAGTAGAAAAAGAAAAGTTAGCCAACAAAGAAAATAAGAAAGAAGATCTCAGTGATATTAAACTCGGTTATTTAAAGTGGGAAGCCACAAATGGACCATAATGAGTGGTCACTGCTTCTGCCGCCACCCCATGGTAACCCTGGAAAGATGATCAACTTCAAGGGGAAGAAATTTCTTTTTCATGCCAAGTCTGCATTGGGTTCCCACTGAAGCCTGACATGGAAAACCCAGGACTCGTCCACAAAAGCTCATCACGAGCAATGAAACACCTTGTATGTAGTTCCCAGGCCCCTCTCCCTCTTCCCTCCCTGTTTACAGAGCTTTGAGTCCATTTATCAACAGGCTGATAAGTCTCATGCTCTCATAATGGAAGCATACATGTAATGTAGGTACATGTTTGCTATATGTGTGAATAGGCCATGTAGCACCAAAACATGTGTCTCTCCTGGGTCAGGGGTCCTCATGTACAACAGTCCCATGGCAAGCATCAGCTAATTCTATATTCTACCTTGTGCCAGGTTCCTGTCTAAGCTCTTTTATCCACTGATTGAATTACTATGATTATTATGAACATTCCTGTTCTACATATATATGACATTAAGAAAGCATATGTGTATTATCATAGAGAAATACAGCAAAGCTTTTAAGTGATTTCTTATTTATGCCAGCAATAGTGCTCCATGTCTACCTTTTGGTAGGTTTTACTTAACTAGTAAAAATTTTAGATATTTATGTCTGAAAAGCACTTATATGGCTGAGTGTGGTGATCCTGTAATTCCAGCCCTCTTGAGGCTGAGGCAGGAGGGTCACTGTGAGTTTGAGGCCATGCTGAGCTGCATAGTGAGTTCAAGTCCAGCCTGAACTCCATAGTGAGACTCTGTCTCGAAAAGACAGACAAAACAAAACAAAACCCTCCTAAGGTTGCACATACTCAACTCAGAGTGCAACAGGGATAAACAGAATGATGACAGGCCATGTTTCAACTGGAAGAGCACAGTTTGTGGATCCTAAATAACAGCTCTTTCCTGGGACCTTTGGCTTCTGACAATGGGCAACCTTTCCTACTAGACTTGTAGTTTGGGCCCTGATACATCTGTCTGGCAGGAGGTAGGTATCCATGGCAGATAGGTGTACCACAGAGCTCATCTGCTATCAGTAACTGACCCTTGATTTCCTTTTCTGTTGAATGAGGAAATACTATCTATCATGGTAACCGCGGCCGAACTCGGGTGTGTACTGTGAAACACATCTCAGAACAGGGTTGCTGAAGTTCAAAGCCCAAACTTGGTGAAGGACAGGACAGTACCCAGGGCAGTGAAGGTGGGGCAGGTCCACCTGAGCTAGAGTCCAGGCAACATCACTTTGGTTCAATCCCACTTCTCACGGGGGAGGATGGAAGCCTGGACTCCCAAGGCTTGGATTCGGGATCCACGGCTTCAGAATGTGACAGAGCAGCAAAAGCAATCAAAGGTGGCCTCTGGCTCTCTTGCTGTGCAGCAGTGCCCGATCTGAGAGTGTCCCATCTGGACCACACTGAGTGATTGCCCTTGGACTGCTGAGGCTGAAGTTTGGAACATATGCAATCTTGGAAACCCTCCTCTTATCAAGTGTCTACATGTCCTGTGTGTCCCTTATGCAGATGGAGAAATAGACGATGACAAATGTGCAATTTCTGCTCCAAGGACTTGAAGGAAAGAACTGCCCTCTGTACCCACCTGCATGAGACTCACTAACCACGAATTCCCCAGTTAGAGATGGGTTTGCATCTCCTCACCCACTCCCTGCACCAGTGTCTCACATTCACTCAGTTCTCCATAAATCTGCATGGCACAGATGGACTGTTAGTCCAAGAAAGTCAAAGCCCCAGAAACAGTCAGTGGCACTGCATGCATTCAGACTCAGTTTTCCTGATGTTTAGAATGCTGCATGAAGCTATCTCTGAGTTCTGCAGCTGAGGGTGGGTATTAAGGACTCCTGAGAGTGGGAAACCCTGTTACATTCCTGCTGGCTAAATAAATTGCCACCAAAAACTACTCTCTCTTAGATGGATCTCTTGCAAATGGGAGGGGGGCCTAAGAGACCAAGGGCAAGGGCTGAGGGTGGGAAGGCAGACATGTAAAGGAAAGCCGTGGACAGGAACCCAATAACCTCACCGAATATAAACATCATATATCATAAACATGAGCTAAGCTTAATATCAGGAAGAATGGAAATGGGGAAGGAGAAATTAAAAGAGGAAGACAGAGAAGATTTTAAAAAAGGCAAACTATGTGAAGTCCATAAGTCCATTCCCCAGTCTGATTGCCAAGTGCATGTGCTACAAGCAAGTGTTTCTTCCAAGGGTTTAGACAGACCAGGTTTCCACATATATGGTGAGATGTGAGAGGAAAGCCCAAGGCTGCTTTGTCCTTCATTTTCTTTCCCAGTTATTTTCCAGTGTATCTGTGAATTACAGTGACACAGATGGCAGTATTTCCCAAAGGCATTCTTGTGGGCTATTAATTATGATTCTGTGTTCTAACACTTCAGAAAATATAGGATTAAATGTAATTTGAATTATTTTTTTTAAATTTTCTTAGGCAAGCCTCCTTTATCCTACTAATGAATGTATGACTCTACAGCTGGTAAGACATTGTTATGGTTTGTGTCTAGATGTCCCCCTAAAAGCCCCCAAGAATTCATAGGGCTTTTTCAGAGGTGGCTGAATCTAGAGTATACAGTTTACTTATGGTTAAGTTGCTTGGGATGTTCTTAAAACTTTTGATCCTCTTGCCTCAGCCTCTCAAATTCTGGAATTACAGAGGTGTGCCACAGCACACAGAAAGTTATACAAATTTGTGGACTTCAAAGTAGTTTAAAATTTATGCATGCAATGTGGAACAATTAGATAAACTAGATAACAGAGATGTCATTTCAAATAATATTTGGTTTTTGGAAGTAAGAACCTGTGACATTTACTTTCTTAACAACTTTGAAATAGGCAATACATTATTTCATTTTATTTCAAATGCTACATAGGGCAGCAAACATTTACAGATGTTAGAAAATGCTAGACAATGTCTTTCAACTTAGAAAAAGACAGGGGATTTTTTTATTAGTATATGTGAGGATCCAAAAAGGGAAAGTTGCAAACCCACATGGCCCTACGGCCTGAGCTGGTCCAGCCCCTGCACTCCCGTGACCTGGCTGGAGTCTGGCAGTGTCTCACCCACCATGGACACCAAGATCACAGAGGGACTGGCGTTGTGAGAAATGAGGCATTGTTACTTGTGTGGGACCCGCTGCCCTTGCACCCTAATTCTCACATCAGGTAAGACTTTGAGAGAAAACTGGAAGGCATCAGAGCAAGGGATGACCTTGATGGGAGGAATAATCCCTTTATTCTCCCTGCATGTCCCAATGTGCTGTCCTCACGTACAGTGGGGCCAGCACTTGTGTCCCTCCAAATTCACGCTGTAGTCCTCACCCCAGGCGATGGAAGCAAGCACTGGTGCCAGTAAGACTGACTGGACCTAGAGAGAGAGCCTTCACCAATGTGATGGAAGACCCAGAGAGAGAGCCTGGCCCATTCCTTCACGTAAGGACACAAGAAGGTCCCACTGAGGAGCCGAAACCAGAGTGTCATTGGACACTGAGATCTGGCAGTGGTCTGATTTTACAAGACTCTAGAGCCACAGGAAATACATTCCTTCTGTCTGTGAACCATATAGTTCAGGGTACTTGGTAATAGCGACCCTAACAGAACATGTGCCATTTCTAGTTACAATTGTCGTAGTGTCTTCATAAGTGCTATTTTACCTCATTATTCTAAAATCTAGCCTTTTATATTTTAATGATTTTTAAAAACTACATTTCCTCTTTAAAGCATGCTAAATGCATTGTTCATACATTGGTGCCTGGCTTTGAGAGAGGAGGATACATTTTTCTGTGCCAGGTATGAGTAACACTAATTTTAGCTCATGCCTTCCACTTCATTTAGATTTAAATTAGATTGGTTTGCTTGAAGTATTCCTTAGAGGAAATTAAAATTTCCAGGGATTTCACATTCTAAAATTCCCTTTCTGCAGCTGATTTCTTGTGTTTGCCACTCTGTTGACTCCCGAGCTGAGTCTTTCTTCTGCATCCACCCAAGTACCAAGTATTTCTTCCCCTTCCATAAAGGGGAGCGTTGCATCTTGGCAAGGGACTTCCATTGGGGTAGCACACGGCTCAGCCAGAAGACAAGGCTCACTCTAAAACAAAGGAAGCCCGGCAATAATACATCTCATTGCTCTAGGAGGCAGCTCTGTAAGCAACCAGTACTTTCCTCTTTTGATTGCTTTGTTTTGTAATCTAGGAGGCTAATGAAAACTAATACTTTTTCTCTCTCCTTTCTCTCTCTTTCTCTCTCTCTCTTTTCTTTTGGTCCCGGAAATTCAACCTGGAGCCTTCACACTGAAATATAGTCCCACCTCCCTTTTTATTTTTTAATTTGAGGCAAGGTGTTGTTAAATTAGCCACCAAGCAGAAATGGACCACGGAATCCTCTAGCCTCAGCCTGTAAGAGTGTTGGTATTACAGCCAAGTCCGCCATGCCTAGCTCTCTCAACATGAAGGATTTTTAGGAACAAAGAACCTAATTTGAGCCAACTTGTCTTCATTTGTAAAGAAGTGGAAGTAGAAACAGCAACCTTTAAATTTTTTGTAAGAATTAAAGGAGATTTGCACATAGAGCATATTATAAACTGCTTGACACATCATTAATAATGAAATCATTCCCCCCAGAAACAGCAGGAACATTAAAGGGACTCTGAGTCTTCAGAAGATACATGGAAGGAAATATTTCTTACCTTGTGCCAGTAATGCTGTGAGTGATAGTCATTAGGAGATAGAAAATAATTAATGAAAGAAATTAGGATGGAGTGTGCATGTATTAGGAAAACGAATAGGGAGAAGTCGGCAGGAGGTAGAAAATCTAGAAAGAACAAATTAGACATTGACATTCTTAAAATATGCCCACAAACTGCTCCATAGCACTCATACATGTAATTGTTAAAATCAGTCAAAAAGAGCGCCCATAGCGACAGTCTTTCATACTTTGATAGAGAGTTATATCAAAGTGTTTTCATAAGAGGATTTCACCTTTATGGTTTTTCTTTTAAAATAATTTCCTTTTGGGTTTCTGTGGAATAATGTAATTCTTCTATAAAAGAAAGGTATAATTATTACAATATGTGTATCCTGACAAGTTCTGAGACATAAACTAAATTTGAGGTGAGAAACTTTGCAGGTCTCACAGTCTCCAGATCTGTTACAATTTTCAAGCTAGCACCATGGTGATTCCAACAGGGCAGCTGCAAACAGTAAGTCCAGAGGAAAGCCTGGCCCATTCCTGGGTAGGCTTCTGTGTTATCAGAAACAACAACCCTTGTACATACACTGCTACAGATCATTTACATCTACCCAAGAGTATGTTCATCTGGAGAAGATAGGTAGACCAGGTGTCTGAGTGTGTGGAATGAAATCTCTGCCCTTGGGCAAGAGTTAAGAACTCAAAGGAGAGGTGGGCAGGTTGTTTAGATGCTGAGAAACCCTTCTTGATATTTCCTAGTCAAGATGTCTCTTTTCTCCATGCTGGTTAAAGAATTGAGGTGAAAAAGGAAATTGGAAGAATCTGATGTAATTGTTGCTAGGAAATCCAAGAGGTCGTAAAGTTGTACAAGAGCACTGTAGTGTGATTCCCTCAGCCAGACCTACAGACAGCAGCTCTCAGTGAGACTCTCTCATTGGCTCCCTCTTACCCTCCCCTCCACATCCTTTCACTACCATTTCCTCTGGATTGCTTCCTCCTAATCCTCACCTCTGCAAGCTCCTTGGGGAAAGAGCTGACATCATTAAAGGAATTGGAAGGACACCCAGGAATGCAAGGAACCCAAGTTCAGTAACTCAGATGACTTATCCAGTCGCCTGTTTCCACTTTCTGTCCACTCAGGGCCAGTATCTCTGCATTAGAGACTGAGCTTCTCTGTTATTTTTAACTTTAGTTCCCATCTTACTTGACTTTTTAAGTATTCCTCCCCACCCTGTACTTTCCTCTTATTGATACTATTGTTGCTTTGATAATGAAGAGTGATAGTAATAGCATTTGTGTCTGGCACTAGTTACAACCTTTATATGTACATTCTTCATTTGACCTTCATATGAACAATGCAAGGTCACTATTTCATCTTGGTTCTATTTCACAAGGAATTACAGATACAGCTTTTAGGGGAATAAACTGAACTTCCATCAGGTCCTAAAAAAGCCCATAAATTTTTAATGGCAGAGGTACTGACTCAGACTAATTAAGATAGAGTTCACACTGAAAAGAAGCCACAAGTTCTTCAGTCTCTGACAATCAGAAAGCTACTTATTTGCATACATAGAAAACTAATTACACTTCAGTGGACATAGACAAAAGCCCAGAGCTTAGAGTCAAGAGCAGAAGAGAACAAAGGATTTAGAGTAACGTGCAGGAGTGAAGTTGACCCTAATCTTCCCCTGGAGTGGGAAGATTTAACAAAATAGATCCTGCAAACTTGGTGCTGCATTTGAGATGACAGTTGTGCATCTTGTGATGGATCTGAGTATATTGTACACGTGGGCTAATATGATTAAACTAGTTAAGGAGTCAGAAATTTTTCAAATTTTTCAGAAAATTGTGGGAAATTGTAAAATGTGATCATACTTCCCCTATTTCAGCTATTTAAGCCCTTGTGCAATATAAACTTGATATTTCACCAATAGATATGTGGTATTTACTCCTGCAACTCTAGGATTCTGGACTGGTCTTGGAACTAGATTTGATCGAAAAAGCAAGTGAGAGAATATGACTTCAAGGCCAAGGTACTGAGTGGCATCCCAGCCTCATTCCTGTCTCAAAGCCTGACCACCACCTAGTGAGAAGGGTCAGGGCCAACTACCATTGGAGAGAGAGAGGCTGGTTCTCCAGGCTCCTCTGCCCATCCCTTCTGAGCCATCAGATGATGGTGGCCTTGGTATCTCCTGAGTAAGCCCAGAAGCAACTTGCAGAAAACCACAAAATCATGAGAAAACATAAATCCGTTTTTAACGCATTAAGGATCGGGCTTGATTTTTCTGTGTGTTCTTTATCTACAGATAACTGAAACACTATGTGATCCATGTGAAATTAGTTAGCACTCACCTACCTCTAACTCTTGAATTTGCAAGTAAAAAATGACAGTAATTAGTTCTACTTTCTTTCCAGGGATTTGAGATAATTAAAGGGGATTCTGAATATTTGAGCAAAGTTGAATATTAATGCTTTCATATATGCTGCCTCTTGGATCTTTCACAATTAGTTTACATTCAAAGACTATTATTCACTTTGTTTACACAGTCTGGCTGTAAGTTTCTCAGCGTGAACATCTGAATCAATAGAGTAAGCCCAAAAATGGGGCCTAGAAAAAAGAGAAGGAGGAAATTAAAGCTCAAGACTTCAGTGAAATGAGCAGAAATATTCACTTTTACTAAAGCATCAGGTTTAGGGGTGTGGGACCTTGATGTATGAAAAGCACATGAATTGATGTTGGAAAGATTTTAAATGATGTTGACCTCAACAGAATTCAGGCAAGCAAGTGTCTAGTCTTACTAGTCTTATTCATATTCGTGAACATATACCTTACTTACTTCTTAGATGACAGACTTGACTTCATTGCAGGTAAAAACAATAGACTAATATTCTTTTGAACCTAAATCTGGCAGCATCACACAAACTCTCACAAAAGACTGTAAACCAGGCATCAGATGTTGGCTTCAGATTCATCAGAGTCTATGGTGGTACCTGATAAAAATGCATATTCCTGGCCTACTCACCCTGACCTAGCAGTAAATCTGGGTTTTGGGGTGTGCACACATTATGGTTTGTTTCTAGATGTCCCTCTAAAGCCCCACGTGCTTGTAAGTGAGTTTTGTAGAGGTGACTGGATCATGGGTGGTGACACTCATGCATTGATTGGTCCATGACAAATTTATAGCTAAATGTAACACAAAGATGTGAAGCCTGATCCAGGAGGTGATCGCTGGGGACGTGGCGGGAAACGGTCTCTCTCCTTTCCTCCTCCTTGATTGCTTACCACTTCCTGCCACCGTGCCCTAAGCAAGCCTCCCATGCCATGCTCTCTGCCCTGCTTGGACTCAGTGAACAGTGAAACGACACCTCCACAGACTGTGAGCCAAAATAATCTTCTCCTCCTGTAATTCGTGAGTGTTGAGTGTTGTGCCCCAGGGATGAGGCAGTAAGTAGGACACTGCATTTATCTGAATTATGAGCACATGCCCTAGGTCATTCCCCATATCTGACCACTCTGTCTTGCCCTCTAAGTTCCTGAAAAGTAGGAACAGAATCTGACTTCTTGCATCCCCCGTGCTTGGCACAGTGCCTGTAGTATAAGCGTGTTCAATTCTCCTCAGCAGCAGAATGAATGAGAGTAACCTATGAACAATATTTTGTAGAGCTCTAAGGTGTAAACAGTGTGGTGTCTCATCAGTCTCCACTTCTTTGTAGATGTGCATGTTAAATGGAGCTGAGTTTCATCTGATGTGTGCTACCAGGCTCTCCAGCATCTGGGTCTCTGTCCCGGGTCCCACCCTTACCAGCTGCATGAATCTCTTCCATCCCGGTATTACAACCAACCCTACTGACTACCATGAATGAGAACACTCAGTATCTCTGGTCACGTGTGTGCATGAGTGTGTGTGTATGGGGGGGTGGTAGTGTAAGTCATTAACACACAGCTGTAGAAAGCTTCTGTTTTGGAATTTTAGCTGGTCTTTTTCCTCTTCCTTATTACCCTCTGCATAGTTAGATTTGTGCTCTGCTACTGAGATTTTTGTTAATCATTTGTCCTGACAAACTATCTGTGGTACTGGTATAATTTTATATGGATTTGTGTATCTTCCGCCAAGATCTCCAGGTGGACAGCTGACTCCAAACACCCACCCTGGAGGCCAGTTCCTGTGAAATGCTGTGGACTCCAGAGGTTGTCTTCTGAGAGCCCAAGCCATGCCTACTCTACTTGGCTCCCATTAGCCCTCACTGAAGGGCCCTGCCAGGGGGACCATCATCCATTGATGGTTCCCTGAAGTCCTGCATCCTTGTTCTTGCTTCCTTTCATCTGTAAATCTAGCTGCATTGCTGGGCCTCCTTGGCTGAAAGCATCCAAGGACGTGGACAATTGCCACACTCTGAAACCCTGTTCTGTTCACTTCCAGCCCACAGATCAGAGTGCCAGGCACCATACAAAGAGTGAGCAGCTAGGACTCAATTTGTCAAGTTTGACTTGAGGTCCAAAAATTTACATTCCTAATGTACTTTCTTTTTCAACTGTGCCTGGGATTTGGAATCAGTCAGAGATGGACTTGAAACCTGGCATTGCGTCCACACCTAAATTTCTCTAAGAACATCGTCATTTGTGGAATGGGGAAAATGTCAGCATTTCCTCTCTAGATTGGTTTCAGGGTTGAAGTGTGGCACCATGTGCCTGCATGGTGCCTAGTGCCAGGAAAGTTTTCAATGCCTCCAGTGTTATCAGGCCTCCTGCAGTCCCGCGAGGTCCTCAGCTCACAGATGGCAACAGGCTGTCAAATAGCAGGGTGGGCATTTCTCAGTGCCTCTAAGATAAAAATGCATCTGGATCCATCTCAGTGCACAGCTCCCCATATCTAAAAATAGAATACCTTCTGCTTTGTGTCAGAAATTATCCTTATTCCGTTAGCAGCCACTCCCAGAGCCCCTGACATCTCCACACAGCCACTGCCTCTGTGGGTTGTTCTGTGACCCCTGGAGGTGCCTAGGGGTTGAGTTTCATTCCTCTTGTGGCACAGGATAGCACAGGGCCTTCAGAACCCTGTGTGCCCCTTACATCTCTTCCCTATTAACACACACATCTGCAACTCCTTTCTAGAGAGGAGGAATGTGGAGAACCCACCATGACCAGGCTCATGCCATCAGATCAGCTAGTTCGTTCTTTTTCAGTAAGGAATCAGCTCCACCAGACTTCGTGACAGACTGGGAGCCAACGCCCACTGGTTAGGGAATCAGCATTCCAGCATCTCCCCCAGAGAGGCCGGGTGACAGCCAGCACAGGTATGGGCTGGTAATTTGTGAACATTCGAAGAAATATTAAAATTTGGCACTAATGCAAAATCTAATCCAAAAGGGAGCTGCTTTCATCTTTCTCCCCTAACTATTGGGATCAGGGATTTGGCTAAGCAAAGAAATAATTTAAGGCTTAGTAATAATAAGGTAAAAATAATGATGGTAAAATAATTATAGCTTACATTTTCTGAGGGTTCGATGTGTATTATCCCATATTAAGGGATTAAGATGTACTAAATCGCTTAATTTAGAGGAAACTTCAGTAAATATTATTACCATCTCACACTGCAGAAGAGTGTGCTGAGTGGTGGAAAACACTCCCGAGGCTCAGTGCCTCGTAGTAGACCGAGTCCTGGTCCCAGTACTGCTTCTGCGTGCAGAGGTGTGGAGAGTTTCCACAATCCCCAAGTGCAGGGACCCCAACATTTCTACAGAGGACCATGCTATGCAGGTTTCAGACACTTTGTGCCTCTGTCACAACCACTCAAGCCTGCTAGGACAGTGAATGAGCCCCAGTGGCACCTAGAAGGGCAAGCATGGCAGGGCCCCAGCTGACTCTGCAGAGGGCAGGTGTGCATCCCAGGCCTGCTCAAGATGGGGCAAGCATAGAGCACATCCTTTAGTTCACGCTGCAGACTCTGCTCATAAATTTGAAACTAACATGGGTTTCAAATGAGCACTCCGCCTCCCCAATCCTTGCCAGCATGCAGCAGTAGAGGACCTGGAAGGAAGACGCCCATGAGGTTTCCTGTCTAAAATAAAGCCAGGAGACTGGTACCCCTCAGCCCACAGTGTTTCAGCCTGCAGAAATCCGGATCAGAAAGCACACCTTTGAGCTTTCCCTGGCCTATGAATTCTCTTAGACTCCTGTTAACCCAGGAAGAGAAAGTAACTTCAGGATATGTTCCCTTACACTGATGTCCCCATGTGACAACTGTAATAGGACAGTGATGCAATGTCACCAACCCTGTCACCACACTGCAAGTCACAGCACTGAAGCACTAAACAACCAGTGGGCCACCCTTCATCACGGGGTACCATTTTCCTCCCTGTGATTGGTCAGCATGCAGTAGAAAGGCTGAATCTTGAGGGCCAGCTGGACTGGGCAGCTGTGCCCCTGGACTCTCTTCTGCCTCTGACACTTGGTAGTGAGGACCTTGGGAAGATTATCTGAGTCATCTGCCTCAACTTTTGCATCTATGAAACAAGAACAGATATTAAGCTCATAGGAGCTGGCACGGATAGAAACAAATTAACAGATGTGTTCTAAGTGCTTGGAAGAGTGCCTGGTCCACATGCTTTTATTAAAGAACATGGAGGAAAATGTTATTAACTTTCTCATTTTTTGTTAGGTAAAGACCTATTGACTGAGCTCATATCAGAAGAAGTGTTAAGTGTTATTCCGAGTCAGATGCAATCTGAGCTCCTGAGGAGCTTAAAGTCTCTGATGAGATGTTGACCTATTCTGGAAGGCTTTGGAGACATTATGCACCAATTGCCACAGACATTGAAATCATAATTGCTTTAATTCTATTTCCTTTCCTTCTTAAAGACCAGATGCATTTGCTGAAATCCTCATGCATGTAATTCCTAAATACAGCAAGGAAAACATACTAGTGTGTACCTTTGAGTAAGAATTAGAAGGGGTGATTCTGAGAAGTATAAACACAAAGGCTGCTAGAGCAAATATGGAGAACTGTGACAAGTCATAATTACTCTCTTGTGTCAAACTTAAGGTCATGAATCTGCAGCAGGCTCATAACCCTAAATAGGTTAAATTCTTTTGCGACACAGTCTAAGTAATATTTCTAACCCATTGAAATTTTAAAAATGAAAAATTATGACATCTCAGATATGTGTAATCATAAGGGAAAATCATAATCTCACTATGTTTTCTCATTTACAAATGAATATTTTTTTCCTCATTGTTTTCCTTTGTGATAGAAATGAGACAGTGCATTAACCAGCCTGTCACAGGACTGGTTATAGAATATCTTCAGTGTTTCTCATTATCGTCTTTTTTTTCACAAAGAGCTAAAAATAGGTTATCCAGAGTCCATCATAAAGGATAATCTGTCACTCTCTTTCTCTCCCTCCTTCCTTTCTCTCTCTCTTTCTCTGTCTCTTTCTCCCTTCCTTCCTTCCTTCCTTCCTTCCTTCCTTCCTTCCTTCCTTCCTTCTTCCTTCCTTCCTTCCTTCTCTTTCTTTTTATTGAAACTGTGCATTGAACCCATGGTCTTTGCATGAGCTATATGACTAATGCTTCTTTTTTTTTTTGGCCTGATATTTGATTTCTTGAAGGTACTTATGAAAGGGAAGGTGGGCAGAGACAATTTCTTTATTGTTGAATCTCATAAAAATCTTAGAAATTAATTACACTAATCTTGCCTTTTTTCAGGTGATGAATCTAAAGACGCAGAAGCCCGGAAGCTTTGCTAAAGTCAGACCCACGGCAGGAAGAGGAGAAGCACTATGCTGCCACAGAAGGGCTCAGAAGAGGATGCAGTGATTTTTCAAAGAACTCCAGTGCCCACAGTGAGGGGAAAGAGAAGGAATTCCAGCATGGCAATCTGGGGGCAGTGTTGCAAAAGAAAAAAAAGATCATGCTTTTACTTAGCTTTGTGTGAAAATGCAGGTAATATGTTCACAATTAAAATAATGAGCTAGATAACCAAGTATGAATAATCAGTGTTTAAATTGTAGCTTCCTGCTTGAGTATTTGGCTACAGGGCCGATACAATGAGTTTTCTGCTCATCATGACCGGCAAACAGACATGCAGGTGTTCCAGGTGAGAACATGACTTACGTTAGAAGAAACATTTTTTTTTAAAGTAAAATTAGATCATCTATCTTCAAAACCACTTTCACCTGTAAGCACTGATAGATTACAGTGTCCTTCTCTTGCTCAGGTGAGAGGAAGGTTATGTTTGTCTTCTTTACAGTAGCTCTCCACCTCCATATTCACCATTCACCGTATGAGGAAGTTTCCCTCCATGCATGAACAATATGTGTGATTTCTTCATGTTCCGTTGATTAATTTCATTTCTTAGACAAATGATTCACAATACTTAATGATCATTTCACACAATGCTATCAGCACAAAATCATTTGAGCATTTCTCTAAAAGCAAATTGCCCTATTTACAGAGAATGTACAAGCAGTACACTAGCAGAATATATCATGTGCATTATAATACATAAACCAAATAGTACTTTAAAGGAGGCTGGAATCATAATTATAAATAAAAGTCCTAATATTATCCCTTTGTTCCTCATCGTGAATACGCACTTTATAGACCATTGTTTATTTCATGAAAGTAGAAGTGAAAATCTTCCGTATTTTATCACAAATTTTATTTAATTTTCTTCATATTTAAATTTCTATCAGAATTCATTCAAAGTATTTTTCTGCTATTCTGGATCTTGACATTTTCTAGTACATAAACTATATATTTACTATATAGTTTTTATACTCCCAACAAAGACATCTAAACATTTTAACAGTAAGAATTCAAACACATGAATACTATATATTATGTGTGGCCTAAACAGTGTTTCTTAGATATCTACGCTCTATAGTACATATGCAGGCAGGGACATTCTTCAGTCTTCAAGATCTTTACTTCTCTTTTTCATCTCTCACCTATCCAGTTTATTTACACCGGTGCACATTAAAAATGGTTGCAAATTAACTGACACTCGTGTAAACTGTAGATGAGTGGATTTCTCCTCCATGAAACTGGGTTAGCCCATCCCGACTAGCAGGATGCAGGGGGAAATGATGCAGTACAAATGCATGATATATGCTGATTCTATTTTCACACATTTTCCATTGGATTGCAGATGCTGTGCTATAGGAAGTCCAGAGCATATGGAGGGACCATGTGCAGGATAACAAATCCACTCCAGCCAGCACCCAACCGAGCTCCTTGCCGACAGCCATCTCCATCTGTCGGGTGTTTGAGTTGGTAATCGTGGATATTCTAACACAGCCAAGCCTCTGGATTATCACTGCTTCACAGGAACACTGCAGGGAGCCAAGGGGCCACCCTTGAGCCCAGGCCACTCTCAAAATTTTGAGTTATAATAAATGACTGTTATTATTCTCAGTCATCAAGTTTGGGGGTGGTTTGTTATTTGACAATCGACAACATTATCTCTAAGTAGCATGTGAACTGCAATAGTTTCCTTATACAACCTTTCATTTCAGTTGGCTTAGCTTATTAATGGGTTTCTAATCTCACACGCTTTGCATTCTTTGTGATTTTTTTGAATGTTTTGTGCATCTATGCAAATTCTTATGATCATTCAAGGCAGAGTTGGTTACACAATCTGTTTCCCATGTCCTAATTAAGTAATCATGAGTGAATTCTTTCATTTTCCTAATATGTTCCATGTGGAATGTGTATAGTAACTATCTCTTAGAGTTTTCAGGAAAACTAAAGTCATATTGCCTATAAAAGGAAAGATGTAGAGTCTCATTGACAGTTGGTATCCAATGAAGGTTATCTATTATTGAAACACAATTTAATACCTACATATTTATTCAATCTAGTGTTCTTTAGCTAAGTTATGAGCTGAATTCAGAACTGTCCCTTCAAATCTCTCCTCTAAATAAATCAATGAAGAGAATTTGTATCAAAGAGCTTAGACTCATCATTTAAGAGGAAATATTTTGGTCAAGGTAAGCCCGGTAAATAGAAGAAAGTCAATGCAATATTTTTTGAATTAAACAAAAGAGAAAACTAGAAGGAGTATGATTTTTTAAAAATCTGAAATTAGGAAAAATGATCATTCTAGATACTCTATGCCTTCCAACACCTTATATTTTATTCATAAATTGGAATGATGATTAACCAAGTAAGTTTGGGTATCCTGCATGTTATTCCATTTTATTATATTTTTAATTAATATGCATAAAGTAGAATGAATATGGTAAACTAATCAACTTCATTGTCTAGGAAACATTCTCAGAATCCATGAGAACTTTGAAGTAATGTAATGGTGTTGATGTGTAGTCTAAGTGCAGGTCTAGAAAAATGATAGTATTCAAAGTTTTTACACTGCATTAATCACCTCTCTGCTACTATAATAAATATCTGTATTTTACTTAAATTTTCATTATTGAGACTAAACACCAGATACCCACAAAGCGCTTATGCTGCGGAGCTAAATCTCCAGCCCCAAGAGAAAAAGTTTCTTTTGGGTGACAGTTTGTAAAAGTTTCAGTCCATAATTGGCTGGTGTCATAATCAGGTTTTGCAAGAGAACAGATTTAATACAGGACACATAATTTATAGGATTATTTTATAATACTCACCCAAAACACCAGATACAGAAGAGTGTAGGAGTTTTGCCCATGCATTAGAGACTCAAAGAATCCAGCTGATGGTCTGGATTCCATGGCAACGTCCTTCATGAATCCAGTTGAATACCTAGAGCCCAATGCATTGTCTTCCATGGGTTCAGCTGGAGACCTAGAGCTCATGACAGTGTCCCATGTGAGTTTATATCAGGGACATGCACTGGGAAGGACCAAGGTCAGTGGTGGAAGCTAGGAAGGCTGCACTAGTGGGATGAAGACTCTGTGCCAGCAGTCTGAGGGATCTGCATTGGGAAGTGATGCTCAGCATAAGGACCAGCGCTCCCCCAAACTGAACTACAGCCATCCTCAGTGACAGCAAGGACCTCAGTGACAGCAAGTACCTGAGCTCCTCCAATGCTGAGAACAGCTGAGTTCATGTCAGAAAAACCAGCATGACAAGCTTCTCCAGGAGAATCAACAGTGTACCATCTTTCCTGCCAGTTCTCCTATTACGCGGTTGTCAGCGATCCTCAGTGGGTCTTCAGCCCCCAGCACCACGCTGACTCAGTTCAGCTGGATGTTACAAGTGGACCATTAGTTTTTCCACCACAGTTGGCCCTAAGACAGAGCAGCATAGAAGGGGAGAAAGAGTCCCTGATAGGGGAGAGCAGGCAGCGAGCCTCAAGCCTTCTGGGCTATAAACCTAGTGGATGATGCCGCCCACACAAAGCATGAGGCTGCCCACCTAGCCACACCCAATCCATGCTAACCAGATTGGTGGACTAATTTATCCCACTCTTTATGCATATTCACACACCTTAGACCCAACTAACTGAAAAAAACACCCACTTATGAGTGCTTGAGGCTTTGAAGGGTATATGCAAGTCATAACAAACTGATATTGTCAACTAAAAGGAGACAAGGTTTATTTTGGGTCAGAGCTTTGACAGTTTCAGACCATGGCTGATTGTCTGATTGCTGTGGGGACCATAATAGTAATATGTAGGTATGTTTGAGTATGATGCAGGGCAGTGCTCACTTCATGCTAGGATGTGAAGGAGAGAAAGAGGAAGTGGCCATGGCCCTATGGTCCTTTTCAAAGGTCTCCAGTGATCTGAAAATCTGTCAGTAGACTCATCTCAATGCCTCCATCACCTCTCAGTAATGCCAAACCATACCACAAAACTTTAGCTCGGGGAACCTTTAGTTCAAGGAACATTCTAGACCCAAACCTTAGCAGGCTCTTATTTTTGCCCACACTTGGCGGGATGTAGAGTCTCCATACGCCATTACCTGGGGACCTGACGTGTAGCAGAGGCCTCCTGTGGACAGAGGCTGATGTAGACCCAAGCATGGTGCCAGGAAATCAGCTTAGAGATAAGCAGAACCCTTGCACAGGGATAGTAATCTTTCTTGGAAGTATTGGATGTATGAGAAAGGAAAACAAAGCAAAGCAAAACCAAGTACCTGGAAGTCTATTTCTCATTCTTTACATAGGAAAAGAAATATATTGTTTTAATATTTATATCTTTAGTCCAGTTTGATTTTGGTTTAATGCATGATGAATCCGGGTCTAGTTGTAGCATGTGGAAAGCCAGTTTTTCCAGCACCACTTATAAAAGATGCCATGTTTCTCCCTGTGAAAGTGTTTGGCTCCTTTGTCAAATGATGAAACAGAAACACTGAATCTGTTGAAATAGAAAGTAGATAGAGCTCTTGGCAAAGATATAGGTAACGATCTCATGAACAAAACCACGATTGCCTGGAACAGCTACAGAGAATCAATAATTGGGATCTCACCTTATTAAAAACCTTTTACACAGCACAAAAAAAAAATATCATCAACTGAGTGAAATGACAACCCAGAGTGTGGGTAGCGAGTTGCTCCACAGGAGGAGACAAGGGGCTAATACAAAGAACATACAAAGAACTGAAAATAATCAGAACCTCAAAATTCAAAGACCAAAAAAATGGGCATCTGAGATATACATTTCCCATATAAGGAAGGATAAATGGTAAGTAAATACATAAGAACATGTTCAACATCACTGGTCATTCTAGAGATGCAAATTGAAACCACACTGAAGTTCTATCTCCCTCCAGAAAAGACAGCTATTGTCATGGTTTATGTCTGTGGCCCCCAGGCCTCATGAGTTTGCATTGTGCATTTGTGACTGGTTCATTGTCTAGTGCTTGGATTGATGGTGTCAGTGCCACACGCACATAGAGGTGGAGCCAGGTTGTAATGTAATGGCAGGAAGAAGGTGTGTCTTGCTCTTTTGCTGGTTTCATCCTTTCTGTTTGCAGCCGCCATGAACTGCGGAGCTTCCATGGCAGCCTGCCTCAGACCCAACTGAGTATGGACTGAAACCTCCAAAAACTGTAAGAACTAAACCTTTCCTTTCCCAACTTTGGGCTTCAGGTATTTGTCTCAGCAATGAGTAAAAAGTAACTAAGACAGATATTATCAAAAGAATTTACCAACAACAAAGGCTAGCAGGGTACACGGGAAAGGGAGCCCTTCTCCTCTGTTGGTGAGAGAACACAGGGGTACAACCACTGTGGAAATCAGTGGAGATTCCTCAAAAACCTAGAAATAGAGGTCCCATTTGACTCATCTATCCCTTTCTGTGTATCCCCCCAAAATTAAAAGCATCATACAACAATGATAGATACATACTTATGCTTACAATGGCACAGTTTGCAAATCTTGTAGGCAACCCAAATGACCATCAACTGATGAACAGATAAAAAAGCATGTGTTTTTTAATATGATGGAGAACTAATTGGCTATAAAGAAAGATAAACTTGAGACATTTATTGCTAAATGGATGGGCCTAGAGACCATATCCTAAAATGATACAATCGGACACGTGTAAATATCACAGTCTCTCTCTGGTGTGAGAAACTGAAAGTGTGGTAAGAATAAAACTACATAATGGGTATTGTGAAGTAAGAAGCAATTAGAAGACAGAGGCAGAAAGAGAAAAGAAAGAAATGACAGAAAAATATAAAATGGAAACAGTTTTGTAAATAAGGAGAGAAAGAAGGTTGAAAGGAGTACAGAGAATGGGAGTGAAAAAAAGACAAATCAAGGTATATTGTGTCTTAGCACAAATTTCCTAGCATAAATCTGATCATTGTATATATCTAAGTCGTACCCATAAGCTTAATTAAAGAAAAAAAAGGAAATACATTGCACTCCAACTCAAAACTAATTCAATTCTAAGATATCACTTCAACAAGAATAAAATGTCTACAGAGAATTAACCAATTAACACATTAGTTTGTAAAACACTAAGAACATGTGATTACAAAATAAGTAATATAGACATTAAATTAAACAACTGCTTTGTATAGGAAAATGTTTTCAATTGCATTTTGGTCATGGCATTGTTTGCTTTCCTGCTTCTCCCCCAATTTTCACAAACAATTTCTTTTTTTGGAGAGATTACATCTCATAGTTCTTGGGGAAAACTTTTCAGCACTAGGAAACACACTCAGGACGAGTGTTCACAGCCTTGGAATATCAGGCAGCATGCAAAAGCAAGGTTATGGTAACCAGTAACCCTGCCACCTCTGTGGTGCACCAGGAGAATTTCTTTTTCATTCACTCAAAATCTGACTTGATCAGATGCTCTCTTCTCTGTGCTGCTAAATAGAATAGACCCACAAATTTAAATCTTACAGTTTCTCTTATTTGAGAAAATCAAGGTATAAATAAATGAAAGAGCAAAATAAAAGACAGATAATAGAAAATGAGGAGATAAGAGTTTAAAAATTTGTTTTATAGGTTTATGCATTTAGGAAAGGGATCAAGAGAGAGGAGAGCTTAGCAGGAATGCAGGTGTGCTGTGTGTGCAGCACTCCCAACATGATTCTTCCCTGGGAAGAAGAGCCTCAAAGGAAGAGGCTAAAGCATTGATTTTATCACAAAATGCTGGAACAGTATTTTGGAGAAAATTGAACAAAAAGCCTGATGTGTCGACTCTGATGGTCTCATATTGGCTTCATTCATCTTGCCACCTTGCAGGAACAAGATCATTTGCTTAGATGTCGTAGCATTATGTCTTTGTGTCTCCCTATACCAGCCCCAGCATCTGATAATCAGTCTTCTCATTTTCTGTCTTGGCATCAATCACATTTTCTAGTTGTGAAATTGCAATGGCAGACGGGTCTCAGATGGGAGGCGCAGACCTTGGAGCTTTCAATCTTGTCTATCAGCTTCTTCATCAGCTTGCTGCCTCTCGGAGGCCCTCGCTGGTTGCTCAGCCACCCAGCCAGGACGTTGCACTGCCAGGACGTAACCTTCTCAGTACCAGCTTCTCGACACATCTTCCCAGCACTGCCTCTCTATCCAAGCTTAAAATTCTCCAGCCTGACCTCACCACTGAACTCCTGATTCAGTTTCTGTTGTTGTTCGTGGTTCCTTTGCTGCTGGTTCCTAAGGCCCTGATCCATCTGAAACATTCTCGCTGCACCAATTTTGCACAAGCATCCACCATGCGTTTCTTCTTCACATGTTGTTGACTTTCAGTAGATTCCTATTTTCTACCAAAATCAGTGAAACAGAATTCCCCCTTATATGAGCGTGGCCAATATGCTTTCTCCCCAAACTAATGCCACTCTCTTTCCATAACTTATCTATTATTCCAGACAAGGCCATCCCCATCAAATCTCACATGGAGCATGCCAACTAGAGTTGGCATATAAATTTCAAGCTCTCCAGTGGAAAGTTTGTTGGAAAGAACACACACTGCAATCCTGAAACCAAGAAAGTGTTCCCAAAAGTAGATGTGGACACCATGGAAGACAATCAACATCTAACTAAGAATGTTCAGAGGTATTTTTAACGTATTCATTGAATTCAAAGGAGTCTAACTTAGCACTGCAGTGAGAATGTCTGGGATAAAGAATTGTAAAAAAAAATGTTTTAAAAGAAAGAAAAGAAAAAGAAAAAGAAACAAAATTACTTAAAATCATAACTTGAAAGCAGGTAAACCTTGAGTTATGTTCTTTCAAAGGGGGAATTTTAGATCAAGTAATTATATCTCAATAAAGTGATTAAACTAATTATATATTGATTTGAGTACAACATTTAGTGCCAAATGCACAAGTTATAGAAACACCTCTCAAATATCTCTACTGCATTTTCTCAAATATTTGCCAGCTGCAAATTGTTTTGTGTGCTAATTCCAGTATTTTATATACGGAGCCTATGATTTCATAAGTCTATAACTAGGTTCTGACATACGTATTTTTATTAATCAGTCTAGGAGACTCTGGATGTATACTATGCGTAATACTTTTTAAAGCAAAAATAAAAATCTGGTCTGCACAGAAATCAGTTTTGGGAGAGGAAACTGACCATGTCAGGAAAAGTTGTTAAAGTCCCAATTAAAATCATTGTTCAGGAAACAATTTTAAAATTGTATGAATTAGAATATAATCAGCAAAACAGAAAAGAAATATTTGGTTCAGACTAATCAAATTGAGTAAACAGAGCCAGTGAGGTTTTAGAGAAGGTTTCATCTTCTTAGTAACAAAGCTCTTGAGCTAACCGGAAGCATTCAAATTACTGAGATTTGTGCCTGGCTTAACACAGCAAGATTAATTTATGCCCCACTTGTCCAGAGGTTTGTAAGCTGGCAATGCTCTGTTCATTTTGAGGGCAAAGTGGGGGAGGGGGCTCAGTACCTGGACTGGAGAGCAGCAGGTGGAAGACAGCATGGCTCACACTTGGCAAAGGTGAAAGACACAAGGAGTGTATTCACTGCTTCTGCCTCCTCACCTCAGTCACCTTCACAAGACCAGACACCATCACCTGGCTGGGGAGAGTGCCCAGAGCGATGAGGATAAGGTGAGATGCCCACAGGTCTGACTCTGGGCACAGCAAGCTGAAGACCAGCATGATCTGTGACCTCAAAGGCACATTTGAGAGAAGACAGATTCTAAGGGGGCAAAAAGCGATGCTCAGAACTTACCATAAAAGGAGAAAAATGTGCTGTTCTGGGGAGAAGTCAAGGAAAGCTACCTGGGGAGTAGTCTCAGAGATTAGGAAGCTGAACCTTGGGTTCAGACAAAAAGAAGCAGCAGCGACTTACACCTACACCAAAGCTATCTCTGAGTGTACAATTTACGTTATCTTTTTAATCAAAGTCATTTTGTAAGCCATTTGGCAATAGATGACAAAGGTTTCAGGCCTTCAAGCTATTTGTTGTCTCTTTTTATATGGGTTTTTGATGAACTGTCTATGTTGTATTACTTAGTCTTGAGTTGTTTTATTACTCTGTCATACATTCACTTAGCAAACACTTTGACAATTTGATTGGACTAAAATGGTAAGGAAGAAATTGTTCTCAAAGAACCTAAGTACAATACAAATTAACCCTTTTCCTTAAAAAAAAGAAAAGAAAAAAGAAATACTTCAGTTAGTGACTGGACTACTTCTCCCAGTCAGATTCCTTCTAGCATCTCTGACAATCAGACTCGATATTGTTTTGAATCTATCTCTTTCTGATCATCAACCACACTTGTCAAACACTGACTTTATTTTGAATTATACCAGGTATTTTAGCTAACTTGTGACCCTCCATTTTCAGGGCTCAAAATCTACAACCACAGAGGTGCCCTTATCCATAACTGGTTTCCTGGATTGAAAAACTGGTTCAACTTAACGGAATTTATTCGGTGAGGAAGTGCTTAGTATATTAAACTCATCTAGAAGAAGAGGTGAAGCAGACTTTTGTAAGGACTCAGGTAGGAAACTGAGTCACTGAGAGACGGATGATTAGCACTGAAGAAAAATAGTAACTAAAATATGAGAAAGTTGGATCATGTGAAGAACAGCTGTCACATTCAAAGCAAGGATCAGTAAGCGAAACAAAATGGACCGACACTGACCCAAGCGCATAGGTCAGCAAGAGTGAAGAGGAAGGAGAGCATGGCTCTGATTTAACACTGTCGGGCAGGCAGCAGGAAAACAACCCTCACAGTGGTCAGTACCACACGCAGCTCCGGTAACCTTCTGGCCGAGGGGTCAGTCTTCCTCTACTCCTGCTTCCTAAGGAAAGGGATTTTACCCCCAAAAGGAGGCCTCTGATAGGAGGAAATCTAAGCCAAGTCCTGTGTGCATTCAGTTTCTTCCAGAAGCAAATACTAAAACAGAACTAGAAACGTAAGTGATTTGGTAGGAAATACAGTGACGAGTACAGGAAGCGGTCATAGGACAGTGGCAGCCTGCTTTCTCCCTAATGCAGTTTGGACAGTGTGAATGGAAAAAGGGGAAAGAAGGAAAATCCTGTGCTACCAGGGCACTGGAGCCTTGAGAAAACCCACTCAGGAGCCCGGAGGGGAAACATCACATGCCTGCAGAGTCCTGCCTGAATCGGACACGGTCATGGTTTGGTGTGCCTGCTGCCCTCAGTGAGTGGGAGGGTGACAGGGGTCAAGGCTGTGGTGTGAGTGGGTTCCAATCCACCACACAGCTGGGGGAGGCAGCTGGATCTCCCCTCTCTAAGGGAGAGTCAGGAGCGGAACACTGTAGCTGCCACAGTCCACACCTTGATGTAACCTGCTCTAATTTTTCACACAGTCAAAAGCCAAGGAAAGTCAGAAAAGAGAATTGAAATGGGCTGTGAACCCCACTGCCTCAGTTTACCTTGGGGTGCCACCACTGATCATCTGCCTTCTCCACCATCTGTTCTATCTTCTGCTTCCGGTCTGTTATCATCTCAGTAGGTACAGAGAGCTAAGTCCTCATTCCTGGAAGCTCTAAGTCCCTGGCTATCATCTGCTTCTCTCCCATTGGCCAGTTTCACACTCAGTGTGGTACAAGGGAATTCTAAGCAGCAGTGGGGAGCCCATGAGTGCCATCCATAGTCCCCTGTGTCTTAAAGTATAGGATCAATTTCCCTGGCCAAAATGGTGGATCCTCTTACCTTCTGGTCCATGGTCTCACAGTTCCCCAAGTTGTCTGGAAGCAGCTATAGCTTAAAGCTCAATGAAATATCATCTGTCTTTGGCAAGAACATTCCTCCACCAGGACTCAGAATCTCTAACCCAGAACATCCAGAGTTCCAGAGATGAGATTTTTAACTGTGCCCCTGGCTCAAGAATGTGATCACAGAAAAGTAAAAATCAAGGACCTTAAACCCATGCCTATTTTTGATCAGACCTCATCGTGATTCTAATTATATCACAAAGGACCCAGAGATGAGCCTGAAAGGCAATTTTATATATATATTTTTATAAGGTAAAATATTTTGTTATATTAGAAAATTTTATTATATTAAAACACTAATATATATTTTAAATAGATACTTCCATTTTTATTTTTTTAGCATGGGCTTACATTCACAATAAGTCAGTATACATAAATTAAACATTCACTTTCCCCATTTCTACCTTTTCCTCCATCTCTTGGTTGACTCATTCTCCTAGATCATTCAAAATACATACTGTTAAGTGATTACAAGATATTTTTGGAGTGCCTATTTCCGAGGACCTCCTGTGACACTCATGAGTGGCTCTCTACCATCAATGTTCTAGAAGGACATGGCAAATGGAAACTAGATACTATTTGTTTTTCAGTTTCTCATGTCAGTGAGACAGTACAATCTTTATACATGTGAATCTGATTTATGGAAGCTGACAGAGTAAATAAGAACCAAAATGTGCAATAGATATGATGAAATGGGAAGAAATTGTTTAACAGGAAAGAGGATCTGGGGTGGGGGAAAGGGAAAGGGAAGGAATGGAAAAGGAAAACAAAGATAGTTACCATGCTGGTTTCTCTTAATTCAATGAAAAGTAAAGTTTGCACTAATAGCATTTGGAGAACTTTTATGCCCATGTCTTGTATTCTGAGAAATTACTTGTTTTTTGTTTTTTTGTAGTAGGACTCAAACTCAGAAACCTGCACTTGCCAGCGGGTCACTGTGCCACTGAGCTACATCCCTGGCTGAGTAACTACTTTGAAGATAACTTATGCAATGTACTAACTATTGTTATTCTCTTATTAGTTTGTTACAAATTTTTATTTTTCCCATAAAATAAAAAATACAATATTATAACAAATGAAAATATTATAAATTTCAAATTTCAGTGTCAATAAATAAATAAAACTTTATTAGATATATACACACACAGAGATTCTATTTGATCCATTCTTGCCTGTCTGTCCCCAGCCTCATTCCCCAAAGGAAATACAATGCTTTTTCCCATTGTACAAGGCCAGCGTCTTCTGCCTGACGCTCAGTGAAGGGCTTCTGGGCCCACAACCTCTGTGCCCACTCCATTCCCTCCCCCTTGCTCTCCATAGGGATTCTGAACATCCAGCTCCTCCTCGGGGTCTCCTCCTGCAGCTGATATATTAAATATAGAATTTCCTGCTCCGTGAGAATGTTTATGTAACACCTTCATTTTAAGATATTTTCTCATTCATAAATCATGGATGCAAAATAGTTTTAGTGTCTTCTCTGGGACTAGTCGCACAGATAGTCGTGAACAAATGGGAAACCCAGCAGGAGATGGATGGGGGGTGCAGTGAGGCAGTCACTTACCCTGCTGTTATGAGCTCACGCTTTTATTTGTGAAATGCAAATGCTGTACCCTGTTAATATAGACAGCTAAAAAGATAAAATAAGATAAAGAATGTGTATCATAAGCTACAAAATGAATAAGACATGAAAGTAGGTCGGCAACCAGGTGTGGTGCCACACACCTGTAATGAGGCTGAGGCAAGGGCATTGCGATTGGAGACCAACTCAAGTAATTCAGTAACTTGTCTCAAAAATAAAAAACAAAAAACTCAGTATAAAGACCATGAGCTCAATCCTCCAGTTATTTTAAAAAATTAAAAAGTGAAGTGGTGCCTTTGTCAGAAGCTAAAGAAACCCAACTACTGTGAAACCATGGGGAAATATAGTGCTGTCTCAGTGTCCCAGGAAGATGGAAAGGAAGCAGGGTACAGTGCCAAAGAACCCTGGTGTTTTGCACAAAATTTTCCCTCTGCTTTTGCCATCACTCACAGAAATGCTGAAATGCCAACAGGAAGTAAGATTCCTGAGAAAGGATGCCTTGCCGGCTGCCCAGAGGAGCACCTGAGCAAAAGGGAAGCTTTGGGGTCTGACTCACCAGCCTCAGAACACATTCAAGCCCATTCCAAACAGGAGGATGGAAAACAAAAACTGGCAAAAAGCCAGCCAGTCAAAGGAAGTAAAGCCTGCTCCTCTCCGGTCCCTGTGTTCTGTTGGCTGGGTTGATGGGTAAGGGGTGGGAGAGAGGAGGAGCTGGGGAAACATGCGAAATTTTGTATGTTGGCAAAAGAAACACAGTGTGACTCAGCAAGTTCAGACTAATGGCTGCTGCAGCATTTTATATATTTATTATAGGTCTGAAGCTACAGAACTTGCTGGTAAATCATAAACATTTCAAACTCAGGAAATCAAGAATATCTGGAGTAGCAGGAAAAATATGAAGCCTAATTCTAAAATTAAACTCATGAGTATAAACAATTCAACCAAGAGCCAGGTGTTGGATGCAAAGTCAACTAAAATTTTAGCGCCTTTGGTGTTATTTTAGCTAGCAGAAATCCTTTCAGAAGGCTGGAAGGCACAGCCTACCACATCCAAAAGATGCAGCTTCCACCCCAAACTCAGCACAGAGCCTTTCCTGGGTAGGCTCGTGGTATTTTAAGAAACATGACAGCCCCATCTGCCATCCGTAGGAGAGAAAAGTCACTCTTTCCAAGATGCCAGTGAATCTGTGCCTATAACCCCAAACTCACAGGAAAAGGAAATATCATTCTCCTCGTCTCCTTCTAAGAAAGGTTTAATGTGCACTAGTCTAGCACTCTTTCCAAGAAGATAACTGAAGATTTTTTCCTGAAGAATATATTTATCAAAACATGTCAATATCCAAGGCATGAAGGTGGAAAATAGTGACAATGTTCACAATGATCATTTTCAACTTGGTTTCCTCACCACAATCCCATCAATCACGCCACCCCTTATTTCATGGGAGCCGTGCAACGCAGCTTAATTATATTCACAAGAGTTTAATAGGTGAAAAACTCTTTAGAGAAGGTGAGAACCTGGTTCTGTCTACTGCAGCTGCCAAGTTACTGCACCTTTCTGGGCATGCAGGCTCCAGACTTTTCTGTCATGGTGTCTGTACCATCACATCACACTCTGAACTGCAATCTCTTTACAGTCCTGTCATGTGCAAGGAGGCTCCACATTCAGCTCTAAGGTAACGAGGCAGAGAATTCTGGATACCTGTGAACATGGATGAGGAAAAATATATAACTTCATCTTCACAAAATGCTAATGAATTTTAACATGGGCTTCCAAAGTGACAGTGAATTATAGCTGATGAGCAGCTCCACTCATTCTCTCATAGTAAAAGCCAAAAATGTATGTTGTAATACAGTACAAATACTTCAATATGCTATTATCAGCTAAGCGTGGTCTGTAATCCCAGCTCTCAGGAGTCTGAGGCAGGAGGGTAGTTGCAAGTTCAAGACCAGCTTGGGCTACAAAGTGAGCTCAAGACCAGCCTGCATTGCATAGGGAGATCCTCTCAAAAAGACACACACAAAAAAAAATGTTATTGTCATCATTTTTGTGATTTGTTAGGTTTTCCACTAATCCTTATTATTTAATGAACTGATAAAAAGCATGTATAATATGATATCACCACCTTAAACATGTACTTGTAAAAAATAGAAATTGAAATAAATATATTGGTTCAAATGCAAATGTCTTACTTTGTAATTTTAATAATCATCATATCATTAAACTATTTTGGAAAGACAGCTGTGTGTTTCCCTAGACTAACAAGGAGGAGAAGTATCAAAGAAAAGCTTGAGAAATTTCACCAGGAGACATTTTCCAAACTCTGTCATATGACAACAAAAATTTTACAGCATCTCATGGACAAGGAGCACTTCTTTATCATGGCTATTTCTCCATAGTTTGAATTGATGGGGAATTTGGGATTTAATGAGCTTCTCTCTGGTGACATAGCTCTCAAAATCTCAGGGTCTGAAATGGGTGGTAACTGTGTTTTTCCCCACAATGGCCAAAGGAGTCTGTACATGTTAGAAGAGAATAAAGTTAAACAAACAAACAACTAAAGACTCAGAGCAGGATATGCACAGTGCTGTAGCCTGGGTTTAACTAAGTGGAGGTGACAGAATCCCGGGCTCATCCATGGTTTGGTTGTTGAGAACTCCAACTGAAATATCCCTACATATAATGATTAAATGCTAAAAGTTTTGTCCAAATATTTGATTATATTTCTCTTGCTGGTATATAAATGAGGTCTTGATAATCAATGCTATTTTAAATTCTATACACATTTTTGCCTACTATAAACTTGTGTAAAGAAAGGCCCACAACAGTGGATGGTACTTTTCTCAAGAAATAAGAGAAACTAAAAGCAGATAGAACTACACATCCTTTCTAAAACATTTATTGAAACCTGTTATATGCAAGGAATGTCAGCTCTGAGAAGCAACACACTATGAGGGCTCTGAAGAATATCAATAGTATCTATCGCTTACTTATGAGGAAGATTCTGGTAAACACATCAAAACAAAAACACTGCTAATACTCATGTAAACCACCTTGGTTTTGCTGTGGAAAACATGGATACATGGATAGTAAGGCGAAGTTGCTTGGAGAAGATAAAATCTGGAAAATATGACCTACAATTTCAATTATACAAATCTTTCTAAGGGGATGCAGATGTGCAATTTGCATGATTATTTGTTTTTTTCCTATTTCTTTCCTTATTAATAATAAAGGGGTTCCATTAGACCCTTTCCAAACAACTGACAGAAAAGATATCCCTGCACCATGTAGAGTAGAGTTTTGCTTGTCACTTGCAGTGTGCTCACCTTGGGACATGTGACCGGCACAGATGAACCCGTTTTCTCTGGTGTCAGCCCCTGGAGTTTTTGAGCCAAGTGTTGGGCTCACTTTTGGGAATCATATGGAAACTAAGTCAAGGATCTCTTTAAATTAACTTTTCCTTTGATGCCATCTTACTTCTTTCCATTATTCTCACTTTCATTGTCCTTGTGTTTTAATCCATGTTCATTTTTTTTTTTTTTTTTTTTTTGGTTAGTGCATTGCCTGCTTTATTCTAAGCAACTGTAGAGCCACGCTTAGATCTAGAGATGCAAGACGCAAACAGGCACTTGGCACTGCCCATCAGTAGGTTTGAGCCGCCTCCATTGCCTTACTGTCTGAATTCTTCTGACCACCCTTGGTCTCTCTCTCTTTCCACAATCATCGTATATGTTTGGAGGCTGCACATCTTTCCTAAAATCTACGTTTGCTCCTCAAGAAGCTTCCTTGACACCCATTGTGTACAAACCTAAGTTCAGCACCATTTAGTGGATTCAGTTTGAGCACAGATATGCTCAACCTCCCTTTACAACTTTGCCTCTGAACTTCTCCTCTTTCATTATCCTAGATTACAGAAAAACTATGTCACTCTCTGTCACACATTTACAGCTCTACTCCTTCCCTGTGATTTTAATGAAACAAGTCTCAGCAACGTTCACAAACCTGAATCATACTTACTTGTCAAGACTCAGCCTAACTGCAAATGACTTTACTTTACCAGCCTTCATTTCCAAGTCTTCACAGTATAAATAAAATCTACTCTATGAGGTTTATTAGTAATCCAACTACTACTTTATCATCCGATCCCATGGGCCATTTGTCTGCTCACATCATTTTTATTATATAACTATTAGCAAGAGCAACAATAGCAATTAGACACTCATGCCATGCCACATATCTCTTAGTGAGCGCTTTAACTGGACTGTTTTATTTCTCACAGAAGCTCACAAGTTAGAAACAGCCATTGTATCATTTTATAGGTGAAGAAAGTGAAGTTATCACAATAATCTTGCAAACAGAACTTCCTGAAAAGGTGCCTGTGGAGCAGGTGAAAGTGTCTTTTTAGGCCCTTTCTGAGACTAGCACTCCTCCACATCTATGCTTGGACATTGTGCAGACTGTGAACTTGTTGAAAAGAGCTCTGAGTTCGGAACATCAGAGGCCAGAGAAGGCTCAGCATCATGCCTTAGATCTAAGAGACAGTGCTCAGTAAGACTAAAGTAAAACTAAGCTAAAACTTATGAAGGAATCAAAGCATCTGAGCAAAAATGAAAAACTAATATATTAGACTCTCCTTCGGATAAATGTTTCTTCTTCCCCGCTGCATGACCAGCCGTATAGAACTTGGTCCCTAAATTTAATAATTGCTTAACAAATAGCGGTACTCATTATGCTCTTTTTTTCCCTTGTTATCATGATTGTTATTCTTATTACCGGAGTGCATTAGAGAAAGTGCTTGGGTTTCCTGTATACATCATAGGATCCTGGAGCTTGAGCAAGTTGAATGAACCACTGAAGATTATTCTATAACCAATTGAAAGCCAAAACTGAAACTAAAATTTTTCAAGTCTAGGCTGAGGCTCAGATGAGCAGAGCTCCCAGCTACAACCTAATCTCTGGAATCACACCTGCTTCTTTAACAAAGAGCAGAAATGAAATTCATTCATTTCAGCCTGCGATATATTTAGCATCACCCAGACACTCAATTTCTATGATCATCTTTATTCATTTATTTTAAACAGAAGTTGTGATGGGGAAGAAAATTGAAGACGATTTATGTACTTAACCAGCACCAGAAAATTCAAGATGTTATGCAACCTCAATTTTTAAATAGCATTTTCTTCCACATCAGAATCACAAGCTTAGGGAAAATAACAACCTTTGTTTTGAAGTCTCTTGTTTTTGTCATTTCATGGCAAATTTTAAAATGCTTAAAGATAATACCTTTGATTCATTCTGGCTGGGAAGAGGAAGCCAGTCTAATAACAAATGCTGTGTTCCAACTTCAAAAGATATAGACTGCCAAGTCATTCTGTATTTATGATCTATCGTTTTTTTTCTAAGGAATAAAAAGTGTTGCTTAGACTCCATGGACAGAAGGGGAAAAATTAAATTTAACAGCTTCCTGCAACAGACTTGTCTTTCTCTAGAGACAACTCCAATTATCTCAACCGTAATAAGAAGTTAATTGTTAGTAGCCTTCCCTCTGCCAACTTGTTTCAAGCTCAATCCCAAACAAGCAGATTGCCTTCCAAGTGAATCTAGATTTGTGGCAGGGGTGGCAGCATGGGAGTGCCTTGAGCTGGGAGCAATGACCCAGGTGATTCTTGTTCCATTCAATCTCCCCCTCACTGGGGCTCTATGTAGATTAAAAATTAGCCCTGCTTTGAATTGACAGCTGTCCACTCACCAAGGTCCCTCATCAGCCCCCAAGCCTGCCTAGAGTGATCCTCTCCTATTAAGTACATATAGCTGAGCAATAGAGCTCATAACTGGATTCAGACAGCAACGCATCATAGATTCGTTGCTCATCTTAAAAAATAACTTCTATCATTTTTATCATTCGAGTCAGCTTTATAGTTTTCCTAGTATTGGGCAAATGCAGAAACTTTTTCTCTTCTCAAAATATTTTGTTGATGCATCAAAGTGTACATTTTATAGTGATGTCTTTATACATGGGTACCCTGAAAAATGTTCAGCCAGTTTAAAATGATTTATCTTCTCAAACATTTATTATACATTTTTTACTTTGTTTTATTAGTATGTATTTTCAGACCATGCTGATGATAACCCTTGTTGAGAAGCAGTCCATGTAAATAACATATTTTAATTCTGTTTTCATCACCTTCATCTTCTTTTTCTCTCTCCTCTCTCCATCTCTCTGCTTATGTGTGCCCTGGTGTCATAATGGCACATAACATTAAATAAAATAAATCAGCCACACAAACTTAAATACCACATTACTTCTCTTGTATAAGAAGTCACCAAAATAATTCAATTATAGAACAAAATAAAAGATAATAGGAAGCAGTCAGATCTTTCGCATTTAGCATTATGTGTAATGGAAACATTAAAATCCTTTCTTCTGGCTGTTTCAAGTATACAGTCCATTGTGGGTCTCTATGTCACTCGGTTTTCGAATAGAAACCAGAAGGTAATTCTGTTACCAAATAACCACTCACCGGCCTTTCTGCATCCCTCTACACTTTCTTACTCTTCCTATTTTGGTAACCACCGTGGTAATCCCATTTTCTGTGAGAGGATCTTTTAAACAATTCTCCATGTAAGTGAAATCATAGAGAATACATATCTTTATGAATCTGGCTTCTTTCACTAAACATAATCTCTAGTTCCTCTGACACTGTCACAAATAGTAAAATTTGATCCATTTTGGAGGTTGGATAGCAATTCACCAGGCAGATGCATATGGGCCTCATTTCTTTGTCCATTCATTAGTCCCTGGATGTACAGATAGTTTGCACACCTTGGATCCCACGAATAGCGCTGTGTTCAACAAGAGAATTCTTCTCCTCCACATGCTGACTTCACTTCCTTTAGTCAGAGATGAAATCACTGGATCCTATAGTAATTTTTTTTTTTTTTAGGGGAGAAACATCATACTGCTTTTTACAGTAACTGTTTTAATTTACATTCCTACCAGCAGTAGTTAAGTATTCTCCTTTGTCCAGCTCCTCTCCAACATTTGTTATCTTCTGTCTTTCAGAACCAGCCATTATAAATGGATCAGGGTAATATTTCATTGTGTTTTGATTTGCAGCTATTTAAAATGATACTTCTTTCTTGATTTCTTTCTTAGATAATTATTTATAGCCAACAATGCTAATGATTTTCGCATGCTACTCTTCTATTCTAAAACTTCACTTTTGTTTATCAGTTTTAATAGTTTATTCATGAAATCACTGGGGTTTCAATGTATAAAACCATGTCATCTGCAAGCAGTGACAATTTGACTTCTACTTCTCCAGTCTGAATTTTTTCTTTTGCATGGAATAGAACTTCTAGTACCATGCTTAGCAAAAATAAAGAATACTGTTTAAATGACCCTGGCAGCTATATTGATTGGGGTTTTCTTGTTTGTTTTGTTTTGTTTGCAATTACTCTGAAAAGCTAGCAAAAAAGGAGAGAGTGGAAGAGGATAGGAGGGCAGGGAAAAGGAGGAAGGACAAACAGGAAGTAGAGGAAAGAAAAGGCTGAGTGGGAGAGACAGATAGACAAATCCATACAATATATTACAGCTGTTGTTTGGACTTAAAACAGCAGAGAAATCCTGGAATGAATGCTCACTGAGGATGCCACATTGTCCTTTAGGCCTCTTATTTTATTTTATATCATTTTATTTTACTTTATTTTATTTTATTTTATTTTATTTTATTAATACATGTTTGCAGTACACAATGATTACATGTGCGGAGATGACACATCTCCTGCTCTTCATTCACTTTCCGTACGGCTCTGGGTCCCCTTGCCTTGTTTTTAGAAAAAGACCTATCTCCCTGTACTCTTACATGAGAAACCAAAAATACAAATCCACAAATATAAAGGATAGTTAATAAAAGCCAGATAGTTTAGATTAAGACAATGCTCTCCAAAGTGAAGGCAGAAACATTAAGTATGGAAGAAATCAGAACTTTTTCTATTTTGTCATCACATCTTATCAAAGTTTTATTTTGAGTATATAGTATACATATGTGTGTATACAGCACCAATGAAGTAGTAAATGTGAATATAAATAAATGAATGTACAAATATTGATAGAATTTCAAAAATGGTTTACTCATATTAACACGCTATCAAAGAGGTTGAAAATTACTAGGTTAATATTAGTTAAAGAGAAAGCTGCCTAGAGATACAGTAATAGTCCAATTAGTCACTTGTGTTGAAACACTTTTATCCCATGGACCAGCCTAAAAGCCAGTTTCCTGCCTGCCTGCTCATACAGAGTTCACAAAGTGAAAGGCAGTATGTTTGGCACTTTTGAACACAGTCCCCAACATCTAAACACAAGCATCAGAATTTCACACTGATGCACCCAGAAACTTTGTCAACTTCCTAGGCTCATCCTCCTCTCTACTTGTATTGCTCAGCTTTCCTTTACTGAGATAAAATACTCAACACTCACAACTCAGAGGAGGAGAATTTTAACTGGCTCCTGGCTCCAGAGGTTTCAGTCCGGGGTCTGCCAGCTCCGTGACTGAAGCGTCATGGTGGAAGAGCACAGTGGGGCAAAACTGGGTACTTCCTGTAGGCTGAATTCAGAGCACAGGGAAAGAGCATCAATAAGAGTCTCTTCCCTCAGAGGCCGAGCCCTTGTGAGCAGCTACTCCAGCTAGGCAGCCTCTCCTTACAGGAGGTTCAGCTACGAGCAGTGTGGACTGACCCATCCTGAGCATATCACCCAGTGACCCCTTAGTCTCTCCAGGGGTCCCTTACTCCAGTCACGGGGATAAGTTGATGAGATTCACTGGTGCACCCCTCAGCTGCTCACCAGTAACGGATGAATTTTACCCCTAAATCCTACCTCCTCCTGCTCTGTTTCCCATTCAGCTTTTCACAACATGTATGGTGGTCTACAAGAACGGCTGGTGTCCCTTGAGGCTGGTCCATCCCATCCTCGATGACTAACTTGGTACTGGACATTTCTTACCTTTGTTAGTGCAATATCTCTGTCCTTTTGTTGTCTCCTTCAAATCCATATTTCTTCAATTTATATCTAACACATATATTGATTGTAACCCTGAGCCATATTCCTGAATTTCTTTTCTGGTTTTGTATTCCCTTTAAGAATGCATTTTGCATAGAATGGCATATATATATATATATATATATATATATATATATATATATATATATATATCTCCCCATTGAAATCTAGGTCCATCTTGTATCATCTCTTTATAATTATACTTGAAATACTGAAAATACTGTTTTCTTGGATCTCCAAGTTTCTCTGCTTTCACTTTCATTTGCCAAGGATCCTCTCCCCCTTAATTCCACAACCAAACTTGTATTTTCCTGGGCATTGACCTGGTCATTTCCAGTACTCAGCTCTGTTCCATTCTCACAGGGAGATTATTTTAACCCTTGTAGTAGACTCAGATCCTTGTCTATCTATTAGATAATTTAATTCATGTTATGGTTGATACATGGGGTCAACTTGAGATGTTTAGAGATTTAACTAAAACACTCAACAGAGGGCCAGGAATCTTACTTTTTAAATACCCTGAGTTTGTGCAAGAGTAGAACACAGAGGTGGTATAAGTGCTATACCCACCCTGAGGTCCCGATAGCCTGCTTACAATAGAAGGGAGGAGAAGAGGTTTGTTCTTCCTCCTTTTTGCTCTTGTTTCTTTTGCTGGCTGCTGCACTGAAGTGCTGACCCTGGGCCACTCCACCCAGCCTACGAGCCAGCTGATTGTGTACTGAAACCTCCACAGATGGTGAGCTAAATAAACCTTTCTTTCCTTCATTTTGGGTGGTAAGTATTTTGTCTTAGCAATGAGAGGAAAGTAACCGAGATAAATCATTACCTATTTTCCTCGCATATAATAGTCTTATGACTCTTTGTCTACCTCCATGTACCTTCATGAGACAGTGCTTCCCATTATTTACCCTAATATCCTTCATCTCCAGCTAAAATAATTAATTCACAAGATTTATGGTATGAGAATATTTCTTGTTGAAAATGGAGGAAAGGATAGAGGATTAACATATATGTACCTAAGAGTGAGAAGCAAACTATGAGGATGAAAGTCTATATAAATAAACAGCAGTTCTCAAAAAGGTAAATATTTCAGGTAATTAATAAGCTACAATTGAGGTTAATCATATCTAAGTTTCTGGGAAGTAAAGGTGTCCTGGTGAACATCTGGAGCAAAAACAGAAAAAGAAAAGAATTTAGCATCCTAGCACTCTATGCATTTTAAAAGATGATGCTAGAAATTTGATAAAGTTTTCAAATTACATGCAAAAATGAGACTCATAGACCATCACCATAGTTCATAGAGTATGTAGATAGTATCAGCCAGGTTAATCAGGAAAGACTTTATCAAAAGTAGTTAAAAACTGAAATATCAGGACTTAAAGTTACTTCTGTGTGAGCTACATCAAGGAGTTAACTAGACGTAATTTCAAACATGAGTAAGTGTAGAAGTCATGGTTAAAAAATAAAATAATAGAACAAAAAATGAATTGGCTAATATTTTTCATGCAGAAAGGAGCATCTCACCTCTTTGAACTGTTATCAAAAAGCTTAGCATCCTGACCAAATGTTTTCATTCAGCTATCAATCATCTCATTACCAATTTTATGCTCTAAAAACCAAGCCATTCTATTAAGAACTTTCAGAAATAAAAAAAAAAAAAAATCCAACCTATCTGTGACTCATAATTGTGAATTTCCCCTCTGGCCCTTTATTAACGATAGTGTTTGAATCATTTTGATGAGAAATGTCTTTGTTCTTATTATAGTTTGGAGACCACTCAGATGTTTTACACAAAGTATATATCTACGGCCTCACTATCAACAAGGCTCCATCTCTCACACTGGTGCCCGCAAGACGAGGTAGCTAGACAACATATTTGTAAAGTTCTATTCAAATGATGAAAATGTCACTTTGTATTAATTTGCACCCTGATGCTCAGTTTTCTTTGGTAGTCTGAGTTGAATGCCTTTGTTTGATTCTCAGATGAGACAGCAGCAGTTGAGAAGCCCTTGAAGAACACAGTCTGAACTCAGGTTCTCATTCAGCTCCTAATGAGATACCTGCACTGAGGCAAACTACTCCAGCTCTCCTTGCAGTTCTGTTCTCATTGGTAAAATGGAGATGCTCAAACAGTAACTATCTCATGTGCAAAAGATCTCTGAAATAACTGGTGTATATGTACTGATTAAAGTTAGACTCACCTTTGAGAAACAAAGACTCAGACAGGTCCACAGCACTGGATTCTATTACCATAGATTCATGGTACCAGGAAAATAGGTTCTTTTTCTCTTGTTCTACAGTCTTTAGCTTTTTGCTCCAATGGTCATTCTTAGGGAAATGGAAACATCGTATTTGCAATTTGGGCAGTAAGAGAAGGGGACCAAAAGGAAATAACACCATCATCAATGTCAAGTTAAATATAATCTTTTAAAGTATGCAACCCCAAAAACTCAGTGTGGACTGATCTCTAAGAAGTTAACCAATCTATTCTTTTTTTAAGGAAATACTTCCCAGAATCAATAACTGGGACCACTTCTTATTAAAAAGTTTCTGCATGTCAAAAGAAATCTCCAGCATAGTGAAAAGAAAACCCACAAACTGGGAAAAGATTTTAGTGAACTCTCTCTCAGACAAGGGCCTCTTGTCTAAAACATATAAAGAATTAAAGAAACTCAGACCTCCGAAATTCAAAGAACCAATCTATTCTTGAACTTCTTTGTATTTTAGACCTATGTTTCCTCTAGTTCTTAGTAAGACTAATTATCAATATATAAATTACTGCTTCTCTTGCATAGACTGAAAACTTTAGCTCTAATATTTAATAATTTGATCTTTTTATGTTCCTCTTGTTTATATTTTGACCATTTTTACTTTACCCATTGCAATCACTTCCTTTCAGCTTCTATTATTACAAAATGAAGATCTGCTACCTTACTGATTAATCTCCTATGTTTGCTAATTTGCCTTATTTCAAAGTTTCCCATCAATTAAAGGGCATGAGATTCTACTACTTGATCAGAGTATTTTCTTGAATCACCTTCAGATATGTCCGAAATCCAGAATTTAGAAATCTCAGAGAGACCTGTAACCAGTATCATCGATATCTGTAATATGAGAAGAGTTTTAGTCTCAACACTTAACTACAGTTTGTTTGGTTTTTTTTTTTTTTTTAAAGAAAAAAGTTCCACAAAAGGATGAAAATCGAGGCAGACTGGAAACACCCTGAAAATGAGAAAATGAAATGCTGGGAATTCAAGAAAGGATTGCAACGCCCTCAGGTTAGCATTAACAGCTCTCCCAGTTGAAGTGTATCTTTAAGTAAACTGGTTGCAGAGATGAGATTCCTGCATTCGTCAGCAAGAAGCAAAAGCCTGCAGTGAACTATGAACCCTGTCACCCACTGGGGATTCAGCATGTACGCACACGCACATACACACACACGCACACGCGCACACACACACACACACACACACACACTCATACACACACACACGTGTACTTGACAAACATGGAGTCCTCCAGGATTCTGCTGTCTAAGGATGGGAAGAAGAGTTTCTCTGTCCCTGAACCTTCAGGAAGCATGCTATTTTTCTACTTCTGTTACACTTGTCCTTTCCTGGGCTTTATTCAGAGCTATACTGTCCAGTATTACTTACAGAAATGTCTTAGATTCAATATGCCTATTCATTTATAGTAATCCCACTAATGTACTATAATGCCCTTCCTCTCTTGAGTTGTTTCTTTTCATTCCTCATTCAGAAGACCTTCAGGGCCTACATTCTTCACCTTTTTTTCTTTTATTCTTTGACTGATTATTATGTTATTTTGCTACCCTTGAAATTTCTGTCCCCTTGTGATTTCTCAATTATGCTAGGCACACTCAGACCTCTGGCAGAGAATATACCCTGTGCTCTGAAACGTCTACTGTGATATATTTACATGAGTTAATTCCTCATGTACTTCACATCTTAGTTCAGTGTCACTTCCTGAAAGGTCCACCCTAGTCAATAACACTTACACCTATGAGGTGTGATGGAAATATACACAGGATCCTCCTGGAAAAGATAATATTGAGTGAAATAAATCAGACACAAAAGCTTGAATACTGCACAGTATCTCTCATTTGAATGAGGCAAAATATGAACTAAGAGAAAAATAAAGGAAGGATAGAGCAAGACAGGGGCATGGATCTGCTGTGGAAGGGAAGAAGTGCAGGGGACCGAAGGTGCAGGGATGGTAGAGGGGTTCGGGTTTAGGTGGAGAGAAGATGCACCAGGTATAAGGTTCTCATAATCTCAGTGAATGTGGACATCACACACCATAAACGTGGGCTAAGATGAACCCTGTCAACAAAAACGAAAATGAGGGGAAGGAAGGGAGGGGAAGGAATTAAAGAAAAAAGAAGCGATTTATATTATATACAGGTACCTATCCACTCCCCAGGATGATTTTAAAGTGCATGCACTGCAAAAATATTAAAGAAAATTAAGAAAACAAATGTATTGCTGTAGAAGACACAATACCATTAGTCTTTTTAAAATCCTCCCCCTCTCATTGAGTACACTCATTAATTTGCCCTTGACACTTTCTGAAGCAGTTCTGGAAGACTTCTTTCATGAGGGTCTATTATAATAGACAGTGAATGTGGCTGCCAGGCCACTCATCAAAAAGGTAGGCTTGCTAATGTTACGGGGCATCTTTGTCCTTCAGGTCACTGGATCTGGCACTGTGAAACTTCTGGCTCTTCCCCAAAATCAAAATAACCATGGAAGCATGATTTTAATTGATTCAAGGCACCAAGGAAACCACAAAAGTGCAAGTAAAGATGCTCAGAAATTGGGAATTCCAGAGCTGCTTTGACACAGGACGAGAATGACAGAGCAATTCATTTAAAGCAAGGAAGAGTATTCTGTGGAGGATTCCTGACAATGTGTCTTTTATTGTCATACACTTCTTTTTAAATGGTCACCAGAGTTTTCAGTCAAATCTCATATATAAGCTATTAGCCATGTTATGTTGAGTGTCAACTTGACCCAGCTATGGTGTCCTGCTGTGTGGTCTAGATGTCACTGTGAAGACATTTTGCAGATGTGACTAAGACTGATAATCAGTTGATATTAAATAAAGGAATTACCTTGAACAATATTTGTGCAATTGATCTGATCCATTAAAGACATTAAGAATAACAGATTTCCTAGGGACAGAGGCTAAGTTTTCAGCTGCTTTTCTGTCCTGCAGGTTTTAAACTTCCCTAATCAAACATGAACCCCTGCCTTGTATCTGTGCGCAGGTGTATATTCTTTCACTGTTAAAGAACAGTTCATCTTTAATTAAAACTAAGGACTGGATATCTTCCAAAGAGCCGAGTCTATCTTCTCAGAAGACCCTTCACACCAACTGGGTTTTATTACTGTACTTTGTCAGTTTGGGTAGCAATTGAGAGACTGCTTCTTGTCTATCAGCTATAATAGGTAATAAAATAGTAAGTAATTTAAACACATCTTCATTAATAGATTCCCTCCATTCTTTGCCTTAGTGAAACTGTGTCTATTTTAAAAGTAAGTTACTTCACAGACTTTCAGAAAATAACCCAAGAGGGATGTGGAAAGAAGTGCCTCCCGCTGAAGGACTAATTCTAGGAGATTGCTATTGTAGCAGGTCTCCAAGAAATGTCAGGGGCAGAGCCGAGGCAACTGGCACATGACAAAGATCTCACAGTGGTGGAGTTGTCTGTCTAAGTTCACGTAAAAACTGCAAGTGTGATCTCTTTTTAATCCCAAGCTATATCCAAAGATAGTCAACTTACCTGTAAGATAACATGATTTTCTTGTATTAAACCAGGCATTTTTGTTATAAGAATCCACTTCTTCATTTCCTTCCAGAGAGAATTTCTAAGAAACACCCCACCTTCAAAGGTATAGGCTTCAAATTCTTATAAACAATGGCATTATGATATTTTGGTTGTAAATGATAGGCATTTAAATTGGATTAGGCAGAATAATACAGATTATTATGTCACATAATTAAAAGGAGCAGGCCAAATTCAATAACATCGGAACCCAGAGTCTCTCCATTTCCCAGCTTCACTCTATCTTACGGCTTTCCATGCTGAAGCTAATTACTCCTCTGTGGCAGGACAATGCTGGCCTCTGCCAGGTGTACCTTTTCATCATTTAGAAACTCCAGTTTAAATGGAGACCAACAATATTTTGAAATTTTCTTCCAAGCACTTTTGGATTTGAGTTCTGGATTTGAATCCTGTTGACATGAATGATTTTGTTACTCATCCTTCAACCTTTGCAGGGACCAGGGAGAGAGAATGTTCTGGTCATCCAGATCCAGATCATATTCTCAACCTCAGACTATATAGGTGGGGACAGCCAGCTTCATCCAAATGTACCCTGAATCCCTAAGGAGTATCATTCCTCACTGTTAAAACAGCCTGCTTTTCACTCCATGTTATTTAGGACACACGGTCTCAAGCACAATGGAAAAGCATTATCTACTAAAATAAAAACTACTCTTTCTTCTACTTTGTATTTTTTTTTTGCTGAGATACATATATAGACAATATGTAAGTTAGAGAAAATGAGAATAATAAGCCCCCAGTACTAGTTCTGCCTCAGCTACCATCTAAGTAAATGAATTTCTTTGAGGTCTACTCTGTAGGAACCCAAATGTAGTACAGATATCAAATTTCAATGATACTTTTCTAGTTGAATAATGCTGTATGATATTACAGTTCAAAATATGTCTACTCAAATCATATGGCAAGTCCTAATTCTTGGTATATGTCCACGTTACCTTATTTGGAAAGAAGAATTTCAACATTGCCATTTAGCCTGACCAACGCTGTTGGGAAACAAAGACATGGACACCCAAGGAACAAGCCACAGGAGGACAGAGGCAGAGGTCACATGGATGTATCTTCAAGTCAAGAAACACAAAAGATTGACCATGGCCACCACAAGAAGCTAAAAAAGAGGTAAGACAGGGTGCTAATGCCAGAGTTCTGAGGGAGCATGACCCAGCAACACCTTGATTCTGAATTTCTGTCCTCAAGAACTGCAAGGGCACAGTCTCCACCGTTTTCAGCTCCCCATCTGTGCTGCTCTCTGATAATAGACAAGAAATTGGGAATATTCCTAAATTATTTGAGCTCCACTTTCTGCCAATAAAATGAAAGAAAATATGATTATAATCCTCATAAGATTGTTGGAAAAATGTATTTAAGAATTTTATTCAGAGATCGGCACAAAATTAGTAAAAAACAAACAAACAAACAAAAACATAAATGGAAACAATTGGTCACTCTTAATTGAATGTTACTATAGTTACTGACTCATTAGGACCTATTTCAGGCTACAGGGGTCATTGTAACAAGTCATGAGCCAGGAAGAGTGGGGATTCTTTCCCCTGTTGTATTTCTGAATGAGACAAAAATAGGCTCCAACAGCTTATCCAAGTCAATACAGCTATCTGTTGTTGGAAATGGGGTTAAGTCTAATGGAACTGAATAAATACAAGTATTTCTTTACCTACAGGAGACTCTCTCACAGTGCTGTATGACTCTTTATTCTTCATGTTTAAGGATTGTACTTCTGAAAGTTTTCCTCCAAGTGAATTAGAGGCATTATTTCCATACAGTCCTCACAACAGCTACCCAGACAGCTCTATCTCCACCCATTCTTAGGATCAGAAATAGAAGTTCAGAGAGGGGAATTCCATATTTAAAGTAACACAATTGGTGATGGTAGACACAAGAAGCAAGCCTACATTTTTGCACTCTTGAGCCTGTGGTTGCTGGTTCTCAGCTCTCCTCCTTACCCACACGAAGGATCAACTAACGTCACGCACGTGCTTTGCACTGTGCCTCACAATCTAGCATCCTTTATCACACACCATCTGGACATTTCCATGGTATCCCAGGGCTCACCGGGATATATCCAGGCAAACTTCACTTTGTCTGAAAGACCTGTTTCTTTTCTGAGCAGCAACATTTGGAGGCAGACGACTTGTCGCAATATTTAGCAGGACAAAATGGTGAACATATACAAAATGCAATTGGAAATACGGTGATTTTACGCTTTAAAAACTATTGTTAAAGACATATTGTCATTATTCCTCTTCAGAATACTTACTTTCCTTTCCAGTATTCTTGTCCTGCCATTCTTGCTACTCTGGAGCAGTTCTGGAATTTTTCTCTCTTGAATGTCCTTAATTGTGCTGCTCTAGCTACCTGAATACCCCGAATTGGGTCATGCTGATTTTGCAAAGACCCAGAAGTTAGACAGTGCCAGATCTGGCAGGTAAGGTGGATTAGGACCCACCATGATGCTTTTATAAGGCTTGCTTTCCATTGGAGGGCACTTGGCAGCCACATTCATCACATTTTTATCACACATCTTAAAGATATTGTGAAAAAAGCCTCCCAGACCCACTTCAGACAGTGGCAACAATGATAAGATTTTTTGTTTGTTTTTTGAAGTGAGGAGAAAGTATCTTGAGGGAGATTAACAGAAATGTGGTTTTTACTATAGTAGTTTTTTAAAAATTTACACATTCACTGCATATTCCTATCACACTCTGTAAATGGTGCTCTCCTCCTTAAAAGAAACTCCTGGATGGATCACTGGCATTCCAGGCTTCAAGCCCTGACTCTATCCATGAAACTCATTCCCACACAGTAACATTTACTAGAAAAATTAGTAGGTCCTGATGATGGAGCCACGCACACTGTCAAGAGGAAAGCGGGATTTAACATCGGCAGGAACAGAGAATGATAGAGAAGATGGAACAACAGTGGCCTGATTCAGAGAGGAACACTGAGATGGAAAAATGAGTGTGGAGGTCTTGAGAGCAATGTCACTGTGCTCTAGTGCCTTTCTGAGATTGTGTCCTTGGGCTCAGGGGGAAATGGAAAAAATTCAAAGATCCGTTATGATAATGGTGTAGTTTAAGAAGAATATGCTGTTAACTTAAATTTATTAGGAAGATATTTTACAGAAATTCAGTTTCCACAAAAATGATACAGCAAAGGAGTCAAGACATGAGAGAGAAAGAAACACACCCTGTGAGTCACACTCAGCAATTATTTGTGCACATGCTATGACCAGTGACTTTTTGAGCCACTTCAGCTGTAACACCAAATAAAGCAAGTTTCTCATTCACATGGAGATGTCACTCCAGCAAAGATTAGCATCCCTGAAGGCTTTATGAATGTTACCTCATTTAATCTTCACTAAGCCTATTATGTCAGCATAGTGGAAATGCTGTACCTTCTTTTGCATTTTTTCAATTTTTGATTGCTTGGCGCATATTTTCCCCTTTGTGGAAAACATCTTTTCTGGAGAATTGCTCTCCTTTAATAAATATAGTCTTTTAAGTCAGGAAGTTAAAGTAGCCTAAGTTCTCCCTACAGTCATGACTACTGGCCAGTTAGACTCTCTTTCCAGTACCTTGAAATTTGATCAGAGCAATTTAAGTGTGGAGAAAAAGTGGGGGGGGGGTTATTTGTTACAATGCGTTTATCTGAGTTTGCAAAATATTTCTCCCACGTGAGCCCCCAAACTGCTGCCCTTCATACCCCTCCATAATACTGGTTTATGGCTCCTAGCGACACAGATATGTTTCCTACGTGGAATGCTATGGATGGAGTTAGTTTAGGGTTAAGTTACTTTGAGCTACTGTAGGGTGGCCCAAGGCACTGTCTCATAATCCTCCCACTTTTCCACCACACCGAATCAGGCGTTTCCTGATAAGAACGTGGTGACAAATACTGTCTTTTCCACAACGGGATGCTTCCATCTGAAGGAATTAGGTAAATGATGGAAATGGCACTGAACCGCGAGCGATGGAGCTCTTCTTTGTAGTCACAAGACCTGAAAATGTGTAGGCAAGCAATCCGAAGGCTCCAAGTCCTGTCTCCTGCGGGAAGAAATCCCACAGAGGCTCTGTAATGGAATTTATTACAATACTTTCTTTTAATCTTTTTGCTACTTAATGCCTAATATAATTAGGTTCCCTAAATCTTCTGCCAGTTAAAAACAGACGTGCCATGGTACCCAAAGCCAAGTAAACAAATTTCATAGCAAAACATCTAAAAAAATGTTCATAATTAGCGACAATGCATGTATGTCATAGACCTGTATTCTTCATCCTCCACCTGCACCCAAGGCTGCTCTGATGATCTGCCTGGGTCCACAGGGCAGGGTGACAGGAGAAAAGTCCTTTGAGAAATGCCTGGTCCTATTCGCTCTGGAGCCACTGCTCTCTCTAATCCAACTCTCCACTCACTGAACTGGACCTTGAACCACTTGCACCTGTCCCATGCTGACCTGGTCAGCTTTCCCCATGATTCATGTAACTGATTTATTTTCTTTCTTCTTGTATTCTTAACGTTTTATTCTCTATTTTCTTTCTTTTTTTCTCTTTCTTTTCTTCCTTTTAGTCTTTCTTTTTGTTTTTATTTGTTTGAAGTACTGGGGATTGATCCCAGGGTCTTAGCCTCTTATTGTTATTAGTTATTATTATTATTATTATTATTATTATTATTATTTAGCTTGGAAACAAAATCCAACTAAAAATTGGTCAGGCTGGACTCAAATAAAAGAATCTCGTGCCTCAGCCTCTCAAATAATGGGCTTATGGTGTGATATTTCTAAACATCCTAAATTTTTCCTAAATTTTTTTTGTCTTGTATGTTAGGAATTCTCAAGTGGCTACAAATCATCCTCCAATCTTTCTCACTCTCCTTTCCCCATGTTCATCCACCTTCTCTCACTCACTAAAAGGATAGTGTGTTTTTTCAACTTAATTGAAATAAAATTACTATAGGTTGTTACAGATAGAAAATGACAAACACAGTCTCTAACATTTAGGCTGGTGTAATTCGTCTGCAATTTGTTGAGGTGACTACTTTTGTGATTGCTTTGACATGTGGCAGTCTGCACCCACATTGGAACTATTCTGTGTCACAGGAAACTGCTCACCACATATTGAGAATAATCTCATCCAATGCCTTTGGAATCAGAACGGTTTCTCAACTTCAGTGCAGCAGACATTCCAGTGATTGTGGAGGTTCATAATGCCTCACAACGAAAGAGATCAGCTTTATGGCTAGAGGGAGCGGCCAGAGCAAATGCTAGAATAGTGTTTCCTATTGATTTTCCTCCCCTTTTTTTCTGACAATGTAATTAATATTAGCTATAAGGAGTCAGCCTACCTTTTTACTATTAAATTTATGTACAATTACTATCTGAACAGCAAAAGACCTGGTGAAAATTTTCCCCCTGCCAGTGCCTATTTCTCTTTTAAATACAGATAATTCCCTTCATATGAAGATATGTGAAAACCACCTCTCCAAAGGCAAAAGGCAAAGGAATACTTTGGAATTAAAAGAATCACTTGCCAATAAAACAAGTATTAACACTAAAGTACAAGGGTTTTCCCCGAAAGTTATACCTCAGAATTTGAGCAGTCAAATGTCCCGTATATCTCATATAATACCAATATGCATGCCTGTATCTTGTAATCTCAGCAATTACTTTGAAGATAACATGCAATATATCAACCATTCTCAATTTTCTATTGTCTTGCTTTTGGGCAAAAAGTAAAGACATTAGAAAACATAATTAAGATGTTTCAATAATTATATAATCTTTGAATATAGCCTTACTTAATCCGCATATGCCTAGATGTTTTGTTTTTGTGTGAAATGTGATTAGCAATACTTTATGCAATACTCAGAAAATTAAATATAATGAATGCAAACTTTTAACTCACTGTCCAATATATAGTAGATATATACCAAAAGATAGTTAATAGCAACATAGTTTTATACATGAATGTGTGTACATGTGTGTTTTGAGGAGTACTAATATTGTGTGTCTAATATTCTGTAACTACTGGGGCAAATTTAAAAGCTATATTACAGTTAACACTGTTAGCTCCCTCCAAAATAACTAACAGTAAGGGGTGATATTTTTAAACATTAAACTATGTAGTTAAAAACTTAAATTTAAAAGTGACTCTGAAAATAAAGGCAAATTTTAGAAAAAGTCATTCTAAAGTAAGGATTTGAAGCTGAGTACACTGACACATGCCTGTACTCTTAGCACTCTAGGAGACTGGGGCAAGATGACTTAAAGTTGAAGCCCAGCCTGGGTAATTTATTGAATTAGTGAGACTTTGTCTCAAAATAAAAAGTCAGAGAGAGGGAAAGAGATAAAAAACAAGGCAAGACAAGACAAAAATAAAGGTGTGAGGCACACATTAAAACTCTGGTGACAATTGTTAATCGAAAAAGTACCAATCCCAAATCAAAAACTTTGAATTTAAAGTTCTAAATCTACTTACTTTTTCAGTCTCCTGTTGCTATGCAAAATGCCTGACACATATGACTTAAAAAAACAGAAATTTATTTGGCTCACAGTTCCAGGGGATCTAGTCCCTGGTATGCCAGCTACAATTGCAGGAGCATCATGATATAAGGGTGTGGGGGAGCCCAGCCGCCTAGTTCCTGGCAGAAGGGAAGCAGAGGAGCAGTGCCAGGGAAGAAGAGAAAGGATCATATATGGTACCTAAGGCCATGTCTCTGTGACACACTCAGGTACACCCAGGACTGTGCTTTACTAAACCTCTGAGTGGCTCCCAGGCCAGTCACGCCAACAACTCATCTCATAGTCTGCATGATTCGTCATCATAGCTTTTATTTAAGCCAAGTGCACTTGTAAAAATCTAAGTAAGTCTGCCGATCGAGAATATTGTTTGCCCCATGTGCTCATAGTCCAGTTGGAATCGTCTCTGTATATGAAAGGACTTGGAATTTTCTGAATCATAATATGAGATTATTTGATTTCACATACAGCAAAAAGCCTTCCAGGGCCTCCTTTATCTCCTGTGATTAACTCAGAATACCACTGTAGATATGATACATGATACTATACATTAACACATCATACTTCCTCTTTACTAAATGTAAAATGCTCTAGGCAATGTGCTAAGCACTTTCTCTATGTTAGTTTGTTTAGCACCATAGCACATTAGAAAGTAATAGATAAGGGCAACCCATTCGTGATCCCTCCTGTCTCTTAGGAGCTATTCCTATTTCCTTTTTCCCATTGCCCATTCCTTTTATCCAGTAAATTTTACTACCATTAAAAAATAATTAAAATCATCCAATTTCTACATGTCAGGAAGCAGAATTTTAAAAGGGAAGTGATATTGGGGTCTGGGGATTTAGCTCAGCGGCATAAGTGCCTGCCTTGCAAGCAGGCAGTCGTGATGATATATGTACCAACTCCCCAAAATAAGTAGAACTATTCAATAATCTCAATCTTATCCCAGAAAAAAGTCTAAACAGATGTTTCTCAGTCCGATATCCATGCTTCCATTAGTGTTCAATATCCTCTAACCACAGTCTCCTACCTGATAATCAATGGAATTTCTGTACAGATGCTTTTCCAATTAGCTGAAACGGTTGGGAAAAATCTGCTCTAACTAAACATGGCCTCACACAGTGGCCTCTCTGAAGTTAATTGTCAGGACTCTTCCAGTCCCACACTTCTTTGTTACCCTGGGTTTAGGCTAAAGTATATTACAGCAGGTATTATTTGCAGTGCCTTTAGTGATGAGTAAAGGGATGCTTAGCAAAGAACTGTTGATCTACTTTTTAAACATTTTCTTTTAATTCCATTCTCTTTATTATCCAGCCGATTTAAGCACATTGTTTAAGATTGACTCTGGACAGAGATCAGACTTAAAGTACATTTTAAGAGGAAGACTTAAGAAATAATGGAAATAGAAGTGTCTCATTTTGCGACTAGTATGTTTGTGACACATAATATCATCTTCATCATAAAGAACTGGTACACACACAGATCGCATTAGGGCCATTTTTACCCCTTCCCTTCCTATCCTCATCCTCAGATGCCCTACCTGTCTCCACATTTCTACTATCCTTTATCCTGTCCTTTAAATTAGTTAGATTTTGGAGTTTCTAACAGAGGAGAAACCATGTGATATTTAACCAGTGTCTGATTTATTTAGCACAATTACTAGAAATGAACAATTTGATAGGTAGAACTGGAGACATGTACATAGTACAACCTTAAATAGTACAGGGTAATACTGACAGAGATCTTCCTTTCCGGGCAAAGGCAAGACCTTAGGATATTTCTCACTGACCTTGTATCCAAACTAGATCCAAGTCCCCTCCTCCTCCACAGGAGGTTGCTAGAGCTGTTGACAAGGCGCCATCCTGTATATTCACTATGCCGACTTGCACCTCAGTGTCAAGTGCTGCACCTTCCTTCATTCAAAGCAGACAGGTGGAGAGGAGCAGACCACACTAACACAGCTGCAGCAGAGGAAGAACTTAAACCCTTTATTCACAGGCAATTCACAAGAAACTCTGGTTGAACCTGTGTACTATTATATTTGAGAGTTAAATGCTCATTTTATTCTTTTGTATTTTAAACTACCACTATTGTCATATAAATGGTTAGACTGGTCTCACATAATGCATATCATGTGCTTAATGAGAAGATTTTCCTTGAGTAGAGCTTTTCTTTTATAGACAGGGATGAAGTTTTATTAACTGCCAGAATGCTATGGAAATACATATAATGATTATTGTTATTCCTAAAAGGAGCAGCATTTATTATGACCTTTAGTATCAACATCTTCTTTTCAAAATGACATTGATAGCTCCTTATATAAAGAAGTTGATATTCTGCACACACATACTTCTGGTTTCCTAAACTGTCACAAATAGAAAAGTGAGGAAAAGCAGTTCACAGCTTATGTATGTTATGATTTTACCTTTAAACCAATACATAACTTAATTACTGATATTTTCCCAAATTAGTTGTTTTTGTAATTTGTTTAAATGTCCCCCCAAGGCCTCATGTAGTCACAGGAGGTGAGCATTTCTACGGTGACTGAGTCTTATGTTTGTGATTGGTTCATTTTCTAGTGCTGGGGTTGGTGGCTTGAGTGCTGCACCTGCCAAAGAGAATAACTGGCATACAATAAAAGGGAGGGAAGAGGGGTGCTTTCACCTTTTTTACCTTGTTTGCTCTTTTCAGTTGGTCACCATGCTTTTGTCACTCGGTCACCATGAATGGCTGCCCCCTCAGTTACACAACTCTGCCTTGGAGCAAGTTAAAAAAGGACTGAAACCTCCAAAAACTGGGAGCTAAATAAACCTTTCCTTCTCCAATTTTGAGCATCAGGTATTTTTTCTCAGCAACCATAAAAAAGTAACCAAGACAGAATTTGGTGCCAGGAGTGGGGTTGTTGCTGTGACTACAACTGACACCGTGATACAAAAGCCTTTGACAATGGCTTATGGGAAGAGTCTGGCAAGGTTTGATGATGTACCTGAAAGCATAGAGCTGGGATGCCTTAGCCTGCTGTGTATAGGAGATTCTGATTAGAGCTCACAAGACCAGAAGGCTGATAGAAATTCTGCTGGTAGAGACCAGGCTCTGGAGGTTTTTGCTGGGAAGAAGAACTGCATTGGTTACTGGACTCCAGGTGATATGTTTTATGGCTCAGTAGAAAGTTTATCTGTTTTTACTTTGTGTGCAGAGACTTTGTGTGAGACAGAGATTAAGGATGATGGACTAACTAATCTGCCAGAAGAAACTGCAAACCAGTTTAATATTGAGATTATTGTTAGGGTCATTTAGTCAGATTTATGTTGCAAAGCAAGAGCAAAGATCCCAGCATGATGTCTTGAAGTGTTGTGAGTTTGTCCAGGAAAAAAGCTCCAGTAAAGCTGTGGGCTGCAAAAATAGAGATGACAGTCCTATTATTGAGAAAGAAATGGAGAATATAAAAGATGACCATAGGCTATCACAAGCAGTAGCATGGCTCCATGCTTTGTAGCCTCAAAACGGCAAAAGTGAAAGATTTTACTTTGAGGAGAAAGCTTCAGAGCACAAGTCTCCAAAATGAGGGTGGCCACACCATGATCCAGATGGAGGTGACACAGAGAATCTGTTCCTCAGAATCAGGTTCAGTGTGCTCAGTGATCTATGCATTCGATCCCTACAACCAAGAGAGAGGAAAGCCTGGCTACTGCCCCAGCTGGCTACAGACCTTGGCAGTATCCACATGGTATTGGTTTTAAGCACACGCAGAGTACAACACTTATGAGGTTAAGAAGGCTTCCACCCCAAATTCAGAAGGCCTGGGATGCCAAGCAGTGTGCTCCAGAATTGACAATATGTGAGTATGAAGCCAAAAGTGCAATGGAGAATCAAGAAGTTTGGAAAAGCCAGGAGTATGTAACATCTAAGGAAACTTGAAAGAGAGCAAAGTGGGCCTAAGAGAGAAACCATGGGAACTACAACCATTGAAAGTGCCATAGGGGTGGAGTCACTTAAGAACTTTGGAGCTTACAACCAGATTGCCTCAAATGCCATGGAATTCTAGGACTTAATGTTTGCCCTGCTATATTTTGGAATTACTTTGGCCCCATTCCTTTGTATCTCCCTGCTTGTACCCTTTGGAATGGTTATGTGTACCTTATGCCATTGAATACTGAAAGTGTTTAACTTTGCTTTTATTTGTACAGGGTCTCAAAACTAAGCATTTGCCTTAGATCTCAGAGAAGACTTAGGATGTGACCTTTTCAGCAGTGCTGAAGCTGTGAGGACTTTGGTAGCTCTTGGAGATGGACTAAATGTCTTTTGCAAACAGGATGTGCATGAGTCTCTGGGGGACTGGGGTGGAATGTTGTGGTTTGTTTAAATGTCTCCCCAAAGTCTCATGCAGTCATGGCAGGTGGGCCTTTCTAGGGTGGCTTAGTCTTGTGTTTGTGATTGGTTCATTGTCTGGTGCTGGGATTAACAGCATGAGCACTGCACCTGCCTAGCGGTGGGGGTAAGTGGCATACAACATACGGCAGGGAAGGAGGCTTGCTTTTCCTTTTTTTTTTTTTTTTTTTTTTTTTTTTTTTTTATCTTGTTCACTCTTACCACTTGTGGCCACCATAAATGGCTGCCACGCCACCCCACCTTGGAGCCAGCTAAATATGGGCTGAAATCTCCAAAACCTGTAAGCCAAAATAACCTTTGCTTCCCTAATATTGGGTGTCAGATATTTTTCTCAGCAAAGAGCAAAAAGTAACCAAGACAAGTGGTACTTTGATTCACCATTCTTACTTTTGGTCACTAAAATTTATCTACTAAAGAAAATCTTCAAAATGCAGAAAAACTAAAGAATAGAATGAAACTATCTCTTAAAGAACAGTACCATTAATGCTCTGATATACTTGCCTATGTTTTTTCAAAGGAGAATATACATATAATTGTCTCCTCTCCAAGTTTAAATTATACTAGACATGCTGTTTCACTGCGCCCACTATGTTTAATGTAGTCATGATAACATGACATGTTATTAAATATTCTACTACAACTTAAATTTCAATGTATGTAGGTCATTCTTGAAAAGATCTTTTACACTGCCAAGGATGATAAATATTTATTTCCAAGTTTTTAATTATAAGGTTTTTTTTAAAAATTAAAATTATAAGTTATTAATGTTTCTAAGTACAAAACATTTCCATACCTATAGCATTAGTAGGAAATGTAGCCCATAATAATGACTGCTGTTAAGGTTTAGATCTAGAACATTCTTTTAAGCCTCATGTGCACTGAAGGTGACTGGATCAGGGGATAGTTATGCTCATCTGTGGATTCACCCATCAGTGAGTTCACAGCTGAGCGTGCTGTTTGGAAGAGGGAATCTGATTAATGGCCAGTCACTGATGACATGACCTAGGATGGTGTGTCACGTTTCCTGGGTCCTCCCTTCACTTTCTGCTTCATAGTCACCAGGTTATAAGCATTTTTCTCCATGTCAGAACCTTCCATCATATTGTTTCTGTGTCTGAGGCTGCAAATCACACATTCAAACTTCTGATTCAGTGAGTCAAAATATAGCTCGTCTTCTTTAAGTCATTGGTGTTAGGTATTGCATCCCAGTGATGAGGCTAGCAACTGAGATAGGAGTTTTTTGGATTTCCCAGGATAACTTACAACTGCAAGTACCATCCTGGTTACTGAGTCTGACAGGGAAATTCCAGGAGGACTGCTCCATCCCTGGAATATCCAGTATGATACCTATTGGTTAAGTCAAAGGAATAAATTTCCTAAATTGCTCATGTTATGTAACAGTCTTTCCAACCTCTTCTTTATCCACTTTGTTGCCTTCACAATATAAACAAAATAACAAAAGGTCAAGCCATTGTTCAGAAAGATGACAGCAGGTTAATTTGGTCTATTTTCCAGAAGATCTACCTGAGGCATTTTACCCTGAGTTCCACTAATAATTTGCCAATCAGCCTACAAAAACTTTCCAACACCAAGTGTACTACCACCCAACACAAAAAGACAAGTGGTTTGTAGGAAAGAAGGTAGCTAACCTGTTCCAGATGTAAAATAGGATACAAACCAAACCAAGCTAGAGTAGGATTCAAGATATATGTGAACAGAGTGCAGTGGTAGTGATGACCATGATCGTTGAACAGCAAGTGTAAGTGTTAGTGGGAGCCCTAGCTTGTTGGAAGGGGTAAATGGAATGACGTATAGATCAGCTACTGAGCCACCTGTCCTTACAGCTGAGCAGTCATGCACTTCAGACAGCCTTGGTCTGGCCCTCACCTGCCCTGTTTTTCTAGCAGGTTGAGAGACTGTGCTCTCTTGGAGGCTGAGACCTCCCTCACCTTTTGGGCCCTCCTCTTGGTACCTGCAATCCTGAATTCTAGCCTCCCAAGGCTACAAGCTCACTTGTGGGTGAGAGCTGTGCTTAATACTTTCCAGCGGACTTTACTCCCTAAAGGCACAGCTTTAAAGCTAATGGGGAGCAGAAGATGCCCTTATTGGAATAATGTAAGATGCCTAAACATGATGAGCTCCCGACAAACAGAGACTCTTTTGGGGTAATGAACAGAGAAGGACTCGTGTGCACCCTCCACGCCCTTTTACCCCAGGCTCTGTAAGTGTCAGTTAGAGCCTGCTCCTCCACCGCTCATGCTGATAATTTATGTCCTTTCCCATTTCTACATCATTTTTCTGAAGTTTAGGAATACTTCTTTCAAGAAGAAAAAATGAATTAAAATGTGTAAATGTGATGTATCTTTCAAAAATAATCTCAGGACAGAAATTAAGTTCATGGTCCCCTACCCCTTCTGAGTCACAGCTCAGGGCTCTGCAGATGAGAGTCAGTGTTTTCAGAGACACTACAAAGATTCTTTTGTGCTTCACTTTGCAAAAGGGAGGTCTGCATATGAGAAAGTTTCAACAAGGTTTCTAGCGAGCATTGACAATTTTGATGCCACGTCTGTGTCCCCATGGCAGTGAATGGTGTCTCCTCCTCTGACTCCGAGTCCAGCCACCTTGTTTGCTTCTCCATGTGACAGCAGACCTGCTTTTGGAGAGCTGATAAAGAGATATTGGAATTGCTTCTCAAAAAAGTCACATTGGAGTCTTGGCTCTAACTGTGAGCATCCTTGGGAAAGTGGTCCATGCTTCAGAAACTGCTGTTCCTCTAATAAGAAGGGTAGAAGTCCAGTCCTGAGAAGGCTGGCCATGGAGGTGGAGGTCAGAGTAATGTCCAGGAGGAAGAGGTGGCCAGGAGCTATGTAGAGGGCAAGTTATGAGACCTCAGCAGCCTTCAGAGGGACTAACATTTTGCTAAGACCTTGACTCTCATCTGCAGAACTTTAGACTTTACAGCTAAGGCAGGAGAAATTGTACAGTCCAGCCTCTAGGTCTGTGTTTTTGTTAGAACAGCCCTAGAAAATTCATACAATTGCTACTGGTGATTCTTTTTCTTAAAAAAATCTGTGTAGGACTGCATGGCACCTTGGTGCTGACCACATTTCCTCTCTGCCAAGGTGACCTAACATGTTTCCTTTTTCAAAGCTTGACTTTAAATTACTTTACGAAAGAAAGCTGGGTGCTGGAATGGAGGTAAACGTGGAGGAAAAGGAAGGCATTTTCTAAACATCACTCTCTGCACTGTCTTTCCTGGCTTTAATTCATGAAATCTCCACAGAGTGCTGGAAGGCAGATATTTTTAAGAACATCTATCAAAGAAAACTACGTTTTAAGAAGTTTAAGTCACTTCAAATTAAGCACACTGTCATCCAGGGAAATTGGAAAGATCCAGGAGTCTGACTCAAACCTAACTATAGAACAGGGTTTAGAGTCCTTTCCAGATGTGTGAAATCATAATTAACATCTGTCCCTTTGGCTTTTTGTGTGAGCCTGTTGGATATCAGGCCTAGACATTACTCTTTACTACATATGCTTTGTCTGACTGATTAGCTGTGTATTAACATGATATTTATTTATTTTACTAAGTGAAGCACAAGTCACATAAAAGACATATTTCTTATTACCTGTGGTGAAGTTATATATAATGAAATAAAACTTTCTTCCACTCTTTAATCCAACCATCTAGTTCCTGTGCAAGTGAGATCCTGCTCAGAGTTTTGTGTTTTAGCAGCATCTCCATGAAGTGAACCATTTATCCAGATGTATGATTGCTTTCTTCCCAAATGGCAGTACTGTGTGTGAACTCAGCTCTACGAACCCTGTGACTGTTAGTTAGTTACTCAGACAAAAAAAATGCTCCAGACCTTATAATGTTCCTGTCTTTCCTAAAATATTTCCAAACAACTCTGTTTTGGTTTAGAACTAAAATATTCCCGCAAAGTCTTCTATTGCCTGAGCTCCAAGCTCTCTCTCTCTTTCTCTCTCTCTCTCTATTTCTCTCTCTCTCTCTCTCTCTCTCTGTGTGTGTGTGTGTGTGTGTGTGTGTGTGTGTGTCTGTCTCTCTATTTCTCTCTCCTGCCCTTCCTCCTTCTCTCCTTCCTTCCTTTCCTCCCTTCCTGTCCCTCTACTTCCTGGTCACCAGAGCATGAGCACTGTGCTGCACCAGGTCTTTCCACCACACCATTTCTGCCTTGGATCCAGCTGACCATGAACTGAATCCACTGAAAGCAGGAGCAAAAGGAAATCTCTTACGGCTTAGAGTGAGAGTATGGGGTACTTCGTACAAGTGACAAAAAGCTGGATAATACAAATGCTTTTTGTTCTTCATCCCTTCCTCTTTCTTCCTAATTCCAGCACACTTGGGATTGTGTGGTTTACATACACTATTATTACATCAAACACTTAAGCTAATGAAAACATTCAGTAAAGAAAACCTTCCCTCAATCCCCCAAACCATAACAGTTCTTTATCATAGTCTGCCTCATCAACATTTTATTGCTTCAGAAGAAATGCTGTACAAATTGAAGTGTGGAGTTCAGAGATTGTTGTTTGTATTTTGTTTTGTAGACAACTTGTCCTTGCAAGAATACTGAAGTGATTTCATCAGTGGTAGCTCAAATCCAAACATGCAAAACTCCATTTGTTACTGTCCTTCCTAAACTAAATTAATCCGTGTTGATGCCGATAGAGCAAAGGAGAATAATTTTGTACAGAGGCTCAAGAGAGCAAAGTTTTCACCTCATTTGATTTTTGTTTAATCATTCATTGCAACTGAGCTGATTCCATTTGCATTTCAATACCACACAGCCAGTTCAGTTTCTCAGTTTGGCCAATGTCCCCAGACAAAAGCAACTGGGAATACACTCAAAGTTTAACAAGGTGAGTTCTTTGTAGCTGTTGCACTGAGGGAGAACATACACCATGAGCATCATAGTAAAAGTGATTGTTACAGTTGAGATCTACAATGACTTCAAAAGCCTGACATTTGAAGGTAGGGCTGTTTGGAAGGTGTCAGTCATTGGAAGAGTGACTGGGCTCAATGTGTCCACACCTTTAGCTCTTCCCTTCTTTCTCTGCCACCAGCCACTATACTCAGAATATTCTTTCATTGCAATGCTTTCTGCTTAGAGCCAGTCTTCCGTGGACCAACACTACTGAAACTGTGAGCTAAGATAATTCTCTTGACCTTTATTTCCAAGTGTTGGGTATTTTGTCCCAATAGTGCAAAAAGCCAACACAGCATATTAGAAAATATGTATAGATTTAGGTTGTGTCAGGTAGTTTTAGGGAGAGTATGAGGAAATTTAATTATGCATCAGAAGGGTGATTCTAAGATTGGTTATCTTAATAAATCTTATCTAGAAGGAGAAAGGACGGCCAGATTGAGACTTCAGCTGAAGAAGTACTAAAGAAGTCACTCATAGTAGCCAGGATAAGGAAATGTCTCATTTTTTGTGGGTTTGTTTTGTACTGGGTCACAAACGTGACACAGTGGTCTAGTAAGATATTGGTATGCTGGGAAGTTGTTTAGGTTCAACAGAAGAGCAACAAAGCTCCACTAACTTTGAGTGCTGGGCTAAGTCCTATCTGATAATTAATATCAAGCTGTTTTGGGATATCAGGAGCTGCTTATCTTTTTCATTCTTCCTCAATGTTCAGGGGCATATGCAATTAAGCTGAAGAATATTGGTCTATGATACACTCACTTACTCCATTATCAAGATTTTCCTGAACCAGAAAGGGCTTAGAAAATTGATCCACAGTTGGACTACAGTTAGATTCTCATGCTACTTTTGTTGCTGGATGAATAACTGCATACCATGATATACGAAGGAATATAGAGCAAACACTGGCCAAATACTACATGAGTGAATAATCAGGAAAAAGTCCTGAGGTCAGAGACCTAGGTAATAAAATCCGAACAATGAATATGACTGGGCTTAACTTACAAAGTCAGCTGAGTGTTTCTTTCTTAATTTAGTACTAATGTTATTTAATCACCTTGTAGTATGTAAGACTAGCAAGAAACGGCTTTCATAGTATAACTACTCCTATGATTAGTCCAAGTGAAAGCAGAGAACATGTAATTAATTCTTCATAGACAACAATTAGTGATAAATTTGACCCATTTTAGAGAATATATGAGTAGCAGCTTTGTGCAAACAAAGTTTAAATGAAAAAAAAACTAGAAATGGTAATATGAATAGTAACCAATTAGGAAAGTTAGTTAACTTGTATTTCTATAATTTAATCCTCAAAAAATCTCTGAACTATATATTATCTCCATTGCATGGTTAAAGTAAGGCATAGAAACAGTAGTTTTCTCCAAGGTCATACCACTAAAAAACAAAAAAAGATTCAACATCATTTGCCTGGCCTCTCACACTTTCTCCTTAGCAATTATTCTTTATTACTACAATTTTAGAATCAACTCAGTGAACCATTTATTGAGTAACATGCCTGGGAAACTTCATCAGATAAACCATTCTTCTTTACTGCCATTTTCTAAGTCTTTTTGCATTGTAGTGGTCTTGATTTGAGGTTTTGTGGGAGGGGGGAAGATATCATAAAAAAACAAATAATTGAGCAAGTTTGTCACAGGTTGATTGAAAACTTAAGAGATGGTTTGTGGTTAACATTACTCCATAGCTGTCACCTCTTCCCTCAATGAACTGATGCAATAAATACCCGTTTTGAAGTGGTTGCATATGCCAGAAACCAAAATCAAAAATAGAAGTCAGAAATTTGTGCTCTATTTTTCTTCAGGAGTACGGCCATGGAACATTAGAAGCCTTATTCATGTCACTTTTTTAAGTGCAATTTTGAAGTCTTTGTCTTGTTACAAATGTCCCCACCGAACTATAATAACCACCAAGCAGTCAGCACTGAATCCTATCGTTGAACGTGGCCAAGTGTGCTGAGAGGTGCTACCAACTAATGAGAAACAGGACTCCACAGCCACATCCCAGTGACTCAGAAAATCCGCCTCAACTATTTTTTCTGAGTTAATTACTGGTTTGGGCCAAATTCCCCTTTCCTGGAATAAAAGTCCCTGAAATCTATATTGGTGTTACATTTTTGGGCCCAGGGTTCTGATTAAACTTTTCCATTTATACATAGTGCCTGCTTAGATATAGAAATCTTTTAAAACCCAGAGTACCGTCTTATTTCTTGTTTATTTTATTTTTTTTTGCATTAAAGCTTGGAACATTACATAACTATTTTAAAAATAATTTAAACTAGAAAACTGTTCTATACACCATATTCTTTACTTCATATGATAGTTAGAATACAAAATCATATAAAATAATGTCCCAGAGATGGAATCATATTGTGAATATAACATTGCATACAAAATTATTTCGTTGTAGAGTTATGTATAAGACAAGTGTGTTTTTTGGAAAACTTCTAGCTTTTCTTGACTAAAAGTTCATATCTTCCTATCTCAGTTTTCCCCAAAGTACACAGGTCTAGGCTGTTGAACACATTGCAATTTGAAGAGTTTAAAAAAGTGTGCATCCTTACAATATTTCTTATATAAATACCAAGTGAGGTCCCACGTAATACACTGAAAATGCTATGCAGTGTAGTCATGCAAATGCACCAAACTTGAGATATTTTAATCTCTGGAAATTTCAGAGAAATGCATGGCATTAAGTGAACTTTAGTAGAAACTGTGGCCTACAGCTGGGCATAAGTTTCTAACCCAACCCAGTCTGACTCCAGTCTTCTATCAAAATATTGTGGGCTCTACGAAGTTATGTGTATTCAAATTTTATTTAAAACTTTCTGCTCTTTTCACCAAAGTTAGGCTCTGAAAGTTGTATCCTTATCCATTCCACATTACATATGGATAAAGGTTCATTTTGGCTTTTTATGTAATTGTCTGCTTAAAAGCCATTTATACAAGAAGGGATAGAGAAGATAGGAGAACAAGAAAGGAAGAAAAAGGAGACAAAAGGACAAAAGACGACAACGCAGGTATTCTAATAAAAAGGTGGAAAGAAAGACCAAAGAGGAATCAGATTTTGTTCTACATTCAGCGGTTCACATGATTTCTAAATCTGGAAACCTGGAGTCATGTCTTCTTTCTGTAGTGAAATCTCTTCGCACTCCGAGGTTCCTCACTGAAAACCTTCTGGAAGGTGGGACTATTCATATTCTGTTCTCAGATGTTCCTGTAAGACTTTCTCCAGATTTAATTAGACCTTCCTACTCATGAAGATAGGTATGAAGGACTTTTTAAATGTCACGTAGGAGAAGATGTTTGAAGTTCACCTAGCAACTCATCTGATGCCATGTTTTAGGACAGCTCCCATCTTACGAAACCCAGTTCAAATGCTACCCCATTTACTCTCCTAAGCATCACTGATTATCTGGGTCTGAAATAACTCCTACTTCTCTGGCTCCAGTGAAAAACTGATTCCTATTTTTTTTCCTATAAATAGTCTGTTTATTTCTATAAAATAAAATTCCTATTTATGCCTGGGTTACTTAGCATCCAAGTCTTGCAGCCTTAGTGCTGGGATTGAAAATCTGGTCCTACCACCTACTAGCCATGTGGTCTTGAGCAAGATACTTAATGTGTTAGTTAACTTAGAGATCATCAGTTATCTCAGCTGTAAAATAGAGATGATAATATTCATCGTGGGCACTTATTAAAGGATGAAATGTGTTACAACATGAAATGCTCTAGAAGAATGCCTAGCACAGTTCAAGCACAAATGGAGCATTAGCTACTAATTTCATTACTACTGTTGCTATAATTATGATTGTTTCTTGATAGAACCTGTATCTTTAAAATATTTGACTTATTTACTTAGGACTGCTGGCCCAACAGGTTGCAAGTATCATACTTCTCTTTATTATCATACCAACTCCTTAATTGGTTGATATTTAGATATTCTCAGAAAATAGATATGAAATAAATGAAAGATGGACTCGTTAACTGCTGATGCGACTAATTCTGTAGGTTAGATTCTCTGCTCCTGAGGTCAGGAACTTTCTACATTGTTGTTCAGTTAACACAGAACCTAGAAGACCATAGATCATACACATTCTGGAAACAGATAAATAAATTAATGTATCCCTAGAACATGTGTGTCATACATACACATGAGTATTCTGCCTACCTCACAGTTTTATGACCCCTTACACAGTTATGACAGGATAGGTGCTCAGTGGACTTCAACAGGTGTATTTACTAATGCTCATTGAGGTTACTGATTCCATATAGCAAGTACTATGAATAGACAAAAGATCTGAGTTAGCTCAAACTAATGTATTCCAGTGAGTATGAAGTGAGCTTGACTACACAATGCATGAAAGTAAATTTGGGTAAAAATGACTGATATGAACATGCAATAGTTATGAATGGCTAGGGATAACATTAAATGGTACTTCTCCTGGGTTTATATACTCCCTTTGAAGAAGATGACTGTGAAGTTGCCTGACTGATAGCCTATTTCTTTGGAATGATGGCATCTTCCTACGGTTTTAGTAATAAAACAGAAACAAGCAAAAGATTAATACCCTAATTCTACTTTTTCTTATTCCAAAATGAACACTGGATTGAGTGGTGACAAATGCTAGCTTCTGATTTCCCTTCTAATATTTTCAAATCCACAGGCGCATGGTTTATCCAGGCAGAAAATAACTTATTTTCTCTGTGCTGTCTTTCTTTTTCACTTTGGCTTGCCATTTCTCTGGTAATATGCTGCATAGTTGACCACAGCTGAGACGGAGTGTATGAGTATGGCCCAAAGTGTCAGGGTTAAATTGGAGCAGTATTTGGTGAGGAATAGTTTCCAGGCAATGAGGTGAATCTCGTGGTCTTTGTATGTGGAGTTAAGCTATTTGCCAAGGTATTTCAGCTCTGATGAGCTTAGTAGTACATCCACTGTTAGGTGAGGTCTGATTGGAGGTGTTCACTGTGGCACGGCGTAGAAGGGTGCGTTCTTGTCCTTGGACTGTACCTCTCTGCATCCTGGCTACCATGAGGTGAGCAACTTTCCTCTATCAGGCTTTCCCTAACACTGTTTTTGCCTTGGAAATTCAGGTGACTGTGGACTAATTCTCCCCAAACGAGGGACCAAACTGAGCCTCTCCTTTTTAGTTATTTATGTGTGTGGCACATATTTATATACATGCCATTTACAATCAACTTGGAGTGGTTAAATGTATATACTGCAGTTTCTTTATTTAATCCATTTACCTACGCCTCTCTTGATCTTAGCTTATGTTACAGCATATAATATGTTCATTAATTGAGGTTGTTCTGTTTCTGTGCAAGTTAGATATTTATTCTATTCATTTCCTCTTCCTCCCTCAAGACTTATCCTTATTCTCTTGGACCTCTTAAATACCACTAGAGAAATCCTGTGGGTTTTTTTTTTTTAATTGCAGGTCTCGTGTACTTTTTTCTAATGATGTGAAAGCTTGCTAATACAGTAAATTAGTACCAGAAGTGGGGTTATTGTTGTAACTATACCTAATCATGTGTTTTATAAGATTTTGGAACCTGACTGAGGGAGCAATTTGAAAGAATTTGAAGATGCAGGCTCAGGAAGTTTTAGAATATCATAAGCAATGATTAATGGGAAATCTGAACAGAGCTATGAAGAACATATCCTGAAAAACAAGGACAGTAAAGTCTAGGCTCACAAAGTTTCATCTGGGAACAAGGGATCTATTGGAAACCATGCATACAGAGGCCATGCACATTACAATTTGGCACCGCATGTGCCACATTTTGCTCAGATACTAAGACTGTGTAAGACTGAATGTAAAGGTAGCAGCCTAATTGATCTTGTTGGAGAAATTTCAAATGTCCCATTGTTCAGGTGTGACATGGATACTTCTGGTTAATTTTATCCAGATTTATAGTGAAAATCAATAATAAAAAGTGGAGCTAAAAGATGTAAAAGATTGCAATTTCATCAAAAAGTAACACCTGTAAAGTTGGGTCTCAGGAAAGCAAGGTTGCCAAAAAGATAGGTATTATAAATATACCAAGTTATTTCCCATTAAGACCATAGGAAAGATGGATTAAAATAATCTCAGGAATTGAACAAAATCCAAGGTCCCAAGACTCAAGGTTATAAAAAAAAGAGTAAACTCATTCAAAAGATTTTGAGATAGAAGCCACAGGATGCCCTGCTCATTGAGACCCTCTTAGGGCAATCTTTTCCCGAGTGTCTCATCTGCAGACCCACAAAACAGCTGCTGAGAGGAACCCGAAAATGTGTGGCAGCATCATTTTCTCCCTGGAGCTCCTGAGAGGGCAATGGTGGAAGCCAAGAAGGTGAATCTGAAGGTAGCAGGTGCTCCAGCAACCTGAAGATGCCAAGACTATGAAACATCTGCTGAGGACAATAACAGGCAACAAGGAAAGCCACAGGCAGAGAGAAGACCTCCACCAGGAGAACACCCAGTCAGGCAGCAATCAGCAAGGCCGTGGGGATGGGGCTGCACATGCCACCTGGAGCTCGCATCTCACCACAACAAAACCTGGGTGACGTACAGGACGCTACAAGATTTCATGTTTGATCTGCTGGATCTCAGTCTTTCATCCAGTCCCTTTCTATTTCCACACTCCTCCATTTGGAATGGGAATGTTGACATTCATTTTTATTTTTAGAAGAGTTTACAGCTAGGATTTTTCCTTGAGTCTCGGAGAAAAGTTTGGACTTGTATGTTTCAGCAGTATTGGAACTGTTAAGACTTTTCAGCCATACTGGCAACTCTTCAAGATGGACTAAATTCACACTGCATGATGAAATGGATATATTCCTTGTGAGGGTCGGGGGCATAATGTCATTGGCTATATATAAAATGTCCCCCATGTATTTGTGAGGTGGTTGGATCATGAAAGGGCTATACACACCAGTGGATTCATCTGTTAATGAGGTAGTAGGTCATTTGCTGCTAGGAAAGAAGCCTTGTTTGAGGTGGGACAATGAGGGTATGGATCACAAGGGCATATTTTTGTCATTGTCTGCTCCATTCTTCCTCACTCTCTGCCTCATGGCTGTCATGAGCTGGGCAGCTTTCTCCTCCCATGCTCTCCCACCATGCTGTTAGGCCTTGGAACAAACTGACCATGAAATGAATCCCTTCCTAAACTGGAAACCACATTAAACCTCTTCACTTTTAGAGTATGGGTCTTGAGTATTTTTTTCCAGCTATGAATAGGTGATTAATACAGACACAGTTATAATCTTTGCTTTTACCATAAGATAAAAGTTCAACACACACACACACACACACACACACACACACACACACAATTTTCTTGAGTAAAACCCCAAAATAAATAACTGGATATAACTGAACACTGTCATATTTTTGTCTGTTACTAATGATTTATTCTCTTCAAGCATTTATCCTGCCTGTCCCTATGATAGGTCTATGTGTCCATGTTCACTTTATATAAGGCTTGGCCAATGACTTGCTCTAGGGAATCAGATCTGAAAAAAAGAAGTAATGTATGTTGCCATTTCATGCTCTACTATCACTCTTTTCCTGCTGCTATGAACTTGTTAAGACTGACCCTTTGGCCTTGATCTCAGTGTGAATATGAGAAAAGCCAAATCACACCACTCATGAGATATTAGTGATTCGTGACAGATAAAAATCTCATTCTGATAAGGCACTGAGATCTGAGAACGTTTGATGTTGCAGCAAAACCTAGCTCAAACCAATCAGAGAGAGCCGCTATTTTATACTTGACATTTTCCAGCCAGTCTTATAGCAAAAATTGAGAAAAAACAAAATAAACAAACACAAAACAAAATAAACAAAAACAAAACAACACCCGCAAACCTGATATACTACAATAGGATGTGTTTTTAAGCTATGGTGTGTGGTAGGAGAGGCATATTAAATACATTTTCAACTGATAATATTATCAACTTTTAATGGGTTTATCTGGGTGTAACCCAACATAAGTTTGGTAGTATCAGTATGTATCTTGTTAGGTCAAATAAGTCATACTGGTTTATTTTTGCTCGTTCTTTCACTGCTGTTTCTAAGCACCTCCTCTCTTTATTCTGTAAATGTAAAACTCTTATTGTAGCACAAAAGATTACACATACCTTAGGGAATCTGACACTCTAAACAAACATCCTACTTTCCATTCTAGGCAATTTGGTTTTATAGATACAGTACAATTCTTCCATTTACCCGTGGCATTTAGTGACTGTATTTGACTTGTAGTTAGTTAATGCTATGTCTCTCTCCTCTACTGTCATTTGATCTGCATGTCAGTTTTGACATACATGCAAGCTCTGACCTTTTCTTCTCCCATAAGGCTTCCCTGACCCACCCAAGTAATTACTCTTTCTCTCTACTTCTTGTCACCAGTGTACACTATTTGACTTTATAGAAATTATTTTCTGACATTCTGACCCTGGGGGTTCATTGCAAGAAAATGACATTGCTTTAGGTACCTACCTTTAGATCTCCAACATCTAGTAGAAAGTTTGAAGTATCAAAAACATCTGATAAATGTTGTGGAACTCATGGGTATACATATGATCAAATGAATTAATGATCCTCTGGTTTCTGTTCTCACATTGGAACGGAGTTGTTTCTAAAAACCTTGCTAAATTACTCAGAGGAGAAGAAAATGTAATTGCTTTGAGGGTGCTGACTTTGATCTGAAATAAAAACACTAGCATCTTTGCATTTGTGCATATTGTAATAAAAGCAGCGCTCCACTAATGAGAAAAAGACTGAGTACTACATTTGGAAATTATTCCACATTTATTATTCCACATTTTACAAATGGGACAAACTTACAAAGAGTTATGTGTCCTAACTACTCAAATTTGGAGATTATTCCCTTTAGTTTCTACTCTGACTTTAATTTCTAAATTGCTGTTGGTATTTATTGCCTGCTTTACATATATAGTGGATGTCATGCCCATCTTAAGATAAAAGGTTTCCACCATATGTTTTTCTGTTCACTACCATAGTATATTCTTCACTCCATCGGGATATTCATTGAGAAGAGTCACAGAACTGCCTTGGCAGTTCATTTTATTTTATTAGCTCATGTTTGCAGAACATAGCATTTAGATTCCCTGCACAGAGTTAGCACATACCCACAATACCCTTCACTCCTTTCTCGGTCTCTTTCCTGCCCTCCCTACCATGTCTTAAGATCCACTTTCTATTTGGGAAAGATCTGTCTGTCCACTTCCTGTTATCTAACATGTTTTTACCTTCATGCAGGAAAGGAATAAACTATCCCATACTCCTCAGTCAATTCGGCATCTATCTGACCTTATTTCTAGGCAACTAACACAACTTCTGTCCTTCTGGTATTAGAGAAACTCAAAGGTTCTTAGAGGTTAAAAATCCCAAATTCAAGTCCTAGCTCAGCTATAAAGTTGTTGCGTGACCTGGCTTCTTTGCTTATTCTTCTGTCATTTGAGTTTCCTCATCTCACAAATGAAATTGGAGAAGGGATCTGCATTGAGGTCTCATTAATATGTGTCTGTGAGAAATAATGTAAATGAGTCACTTATAAATTGAGAAACAAAAGCCAGTTATTCAATATTTGGGATGAACTAAGAGGGCTGAAAATTTTCATTCATGAAGAGATGATAAATTGCCTATAAATGATTATAAAAATGAATATCTCCCCACTAAAACTTATGCTATCTGCTTTTTTGATTACTAAGACCAAAGGTTTCTGAGTCTGTCTTCATTTTCTTCCTTCCTCTCTCACTTTATACATTATAACTATAAATCTGTCTCATATCTTGAATGCAAACATCTCTCAGCACCTTTACTGTACTACTTAATACTCTCAACAATCTTCAAAATAACAATATGATGATGAGGAGGAGGAAGAAAACATAAAGTTAATTTGTATTTTCACGTTTTTTGTGACTGACTAGCACTCCGTTGCATGTGTACACTGCATTTTCTTTATACAGTCATCCACTGACTTGTGTTCTTTTCAGTCACTGATCATTTGTAAAATCAATCTTCTGGATTATTTGTCTGGCATTTCACCTACTTCGGCCTCTTTGAGCTTAGGTATTGAAGGATTAAAAACCTTCAGTGTGTTCCATGGACTTTTTCATATTTTTTCTGTTTCTAAGCTGAGGTTTATGCATATGATGGGAGGTTTATCTGTTCCTTTCATGTGGATATTCTCTTGAAGGTGCAATTTCCAGAGCTGCTCACCAGCTGGGGGCGGGGGGTGTCCTTTACAACAATGAGCTCACAAAAACCAACTAAATCTAACAAGAATATCTCCAATAACAACAAAGATGGGAAAGAAAGGGGGCAAATGACAAATGATATGAACAGAGAGGCTACAAATTGATAAAGCAAAAAATAATAATAAAGTAATGACAAAAATGGAAGAACGAAAGTGAAAACACAGAAAACAAGATAACAGAGAAAAAGGAAAAAAAATGAGAATGAGGTAGAAAAGTGTCATCAAGTTGTTAAAAGACCCAATTAAAGAGTAAAAACTAAGAAGTGAAATAAGATAAAAGTAAGAAGGACCCAAAGAGTGAAAAGGAAGAGAGAGTCTAAGAAGTCTCTCCTGCAGGGTGTCCAGTAGAGGAGTTTCCTGCCTGGACAGGTATGTGGGAAAGGTGGTGCCTGGGGCACATGACATCTCCTCTGCTGTGCTCCTGGGGGAGCAGTGGGCCCCGTGTCTGTGCAGAGCCCCGCCCCACTCTGCATAGGGTCATGCAGCTAAGGGGATGCTGCCTGCCCCAGGGCCTCCTGGACTCCACAGCAGGCTTGTAGGTCTCCTTTGTAGGTTCACTTCCCTCTGCCTCCTGAAGCCATGGTCATTCTCAACCAGCTTCCAGGCCTGTGGGCTGGGTAGGGGCCTCCCTGTGGAGTACTCTTGACTGATGGTAGCACCTTCTAAAAAGAAATCGATACCTGCCGTCCTACAGAAGTGACTTTTAAATGAGGGCCACAATGTTAATTGGAAAGTATCTGAAATCGGAATGCATGCAATGGAAATCCAGCTTCACAGCTTTCCATGTTACCTTGGGTCCTCTCTGGATTTCTCTGAGCTCTCACTTCCTAACCTTCAGACTTGAAATTTTGGTTCTCACCTAGTATATATGTGAGATACCCATTTTTCTAATGCCTGTAAGTATTTTTTTGTTGTATGTATTAGGCAATATCTTAATCCATTTTACGATGCTTTACCAGACTACCAAACATAGGGTAATTTATGAAGAAAATAATCTAGTTGGTACAGTTCTGGAGGATCAGGGATGTAAGACCAAAGTATTACCATCTGGCAAGCTCCTGCCGGCTGCAATACAGCATAGAAGAAAAGCAAATATGCACACACAAGACAGAGAAGGGAGAAGGTGAGCCCAGCTTACAGTACCACATTGGAGATGAATTTCCAACACAGGCACCTAAAAAGACACACACAGAGCCCAGCAGAAATCACTGACTGAATTTGTGAATGCAGGCACAGATTGCAGGAGAGGTCATCAGGAGATGTGGCCCCCAGGAGAAGTCATAGGAATCACACAGCCTCCCTGAGGAGGTATTAAATGGGAAATACTTTCTGACTTTCCCCTTTTCACACCCTGAACTTCCTGCTGAACCCAAGAAGCCATGGAAACCAGGGTAGGAGACACCCAGGTAAGTGAGTGGAAAGCCAGCTCCTGGCTCAGTACAGCTAAGGGGAGAAAGACTGGTTCTAGAAGGTGAAGGAAGAGAGATGTGTGCAACTGGGTACACAGGAAGCCCAACATCTAGGGTTCCAGGCTTCCTTCAGGAGAGAGAGAGAGGCCAGGACAAAAATGCAGAGTTGGCTGAACAATTAAAGTCTGTACTTCAAGGCACTGTGGGTAAACACACTTGCTTTCTCCTTAATGAAATGGAGAGCAGAGCAAAGTAGACCCAAACTTGCGCTCTAAGGACACAAGGCCCACTTGGTGTTACTAAAGGTTTATGTCTGGGCATCGGCACTTTGGTGCTGGAGTCTCTGCTGCCTCCCTTTCAGGCTCCTCTCAGCCGCTCTGTGCCATTATTTGTTGAAAGTCATTTTCATCTTGACTTAAATCACGTCGGCCCCAGCAGCGGCTGTTCACATAAAATTGGGACGGAGCGAACACTGAACTGATAATAACTCCTCCCTGAAGAAAGTACATGGAGTTCTCCGTAATTGGTTTTCTTGATAAAAATAAGTCTCTTCGACTCCCCTCGCTTCTCCTGGGTGCCTCCGCCTGCTTTCTCAGTCCACCGCCACGCAGGGCTGGCTTTCACAGTCATCCTCGCCAGCGCTTTCCCGATAGCATGAGCAGCCTTGCTGTAGTTTATCAATAATTAAAGCATCTCAAGCTTTCACACAGCCATCCTTAGGAATATTTTTTTGGGGGGGCAGGGTAGGTGGGGACAGGGGATGAGAGAAACCTTGTGCTTACTTTTTCTTCACTCTCATAAAACAGAGAAACCTTTTCTTTCTCTTTACAAATCTCTTGTTACTAAGCCAGAAAGAAGAAAGTCCCAAAGTTATTCTGAGAAACCTCATTTCTGTCCAGCAGCTATACCCAAAGATTCAAGACATGTTCTTTTTTTTTTTTTTTTTTTAATTAAGAAGGGGTCTTTGGAGAAAATCTCTGCCCAACAACCTTTGGAATCAAGCTCACCACAGGATTTTGGAAGCTGAAATGTCAGTATCTGTCTGTGACTTCTCAAGTATATAAAATTGCAGTTGCTATGCTCAGTAACAATTTAGAGCCTCCTGAGAGAATGGAAACAAGATGGCCATTTAGTAGGAAAACTGTAATCAATACCAGAATGCACCAAAACAAAGCAATGCACTCATGCAGGGTGCAGCTGGCTATCAACAGGAAAAGCACAGTGACAGTCACACAGTAACAGATCTGTGAAAAGCTGTATACTGTGAGTTACACACTACGTGCACCACTTTCCATGCTTCCTTTATTTAATTCTGACAAAACCGCCTGAGGAAAGTGTTAGCATGATTTCCCTTTGCTGAGGATAAGACAGGCTTAGAATAAATAACTTATATGTTTAGGGTTTACATAGGTTCTTAAGGACAGAGCCAGAACTCGGACCATCACCATCTGTGTCCAAAGCAAGAGGAAAGATGGGAGCTGAGCCAGGCAGGATGAAGAGACCTGGAGAAGACACCATTGTCCAGGAGCTGGCATCCTTTCTCCTTGAAGGTCCCTCTCTGCTGCTCAAAGATGAACAGCTGACCAGGGGTGAAGCCTGAAGATCTGGTAGAACGGACTCCCTGCCCTTCTTCCAGGCTTAGCCATTAGCCTGGAATTAATAATTCAGCTTCCCCTGAGCTTTCCCACTGATTCTCCTGGCATTTTAATTATTTGCTTCAGGCTCTTATGAGTTAGCAGGATGAGTTGAAGGTCCTTACAATGCTTCAGAAGTTGGACACCAACGAGCTGTCCAGTGACCATCTGTTGTTTTTATCTCTCGGGACGAGAAACATCTTCCACTATGCACTGGTGGAAGAAATGTTTCTTTCCTCTGTGTTTCCTTTGTGTGAACATGTCCAAGATTCTGGAGATCCAGTGCCCCTAGCCACAATCAGCACCTGACCCACCATGGACCCATGAAGAGCCATCACACAGTGATGTGTACCTGCTGCACGTGGACACCCTGGAAATGCTTCCTGGGCTCTTTAACTTGGGATTGGAGATCGGGGCACCGTCACAGTTCCTTCGCAAAAAGGTGCAGCTACCGGCATCCACGGCTTCATCCCTCGGAAGAAACCAGACCATAGCGATGATTAGAACTCTACATGAAGCAAAGCAGGGCTGAAAGATGGTGAGATTGAGTTTTCATGAGTGGCAGTCATTTATCCCAGATATGCTGCAACCCTTCCCTTAATCAAGAAAGCTTTCTAACTACCTAGGGTAAAGCTAATTTGCATTCAGCTCCAATCCAGAGTGCCAGTGGGTTTGCAAATCTAAAGGCCAAGCAGGGAAGAGTAACGCCAGGACCATCCACATGCAGCTGTGTGATCTGTGCACTGCACCAGGGCTTTCAGCCAATGTAATCCCGCTGAGCTTAGTATGAGACAGAGTCTACCTCTGGTAGACGGTGGCGGCTCCTTCAACTTTTCATTAGTCACCTGGTCACAGGACTTCTGTTGGGCCAAATAAAGTCATCAGAGTTAGTTTCAACTGTGAATCCTCTCAAGAGTGGCATACACTGAGAACACTGGGTCTCAGCTGACAGCATCTTAATTAAATGTTTGTGATCGGGAGAATGATGTGGTTACACCGTCCATCCTGGGTGTCTGTCCTTTCTTCCTTTCTTGCTTCCTCCCTTCCTTGCTTCCTGTCTTGTTTCACAAGTTACTCGACTCTCAGGTCTTACATGGGTCCTTTCTTCCACCCTTTCTAGACTCCTCTTTTTAGACAGGGTCTCACCATGTCCTCTGGCCTGGCCTTGAATTCATTATATGGCCCAGGCTGGCCCCAAACTCTCAATCCTCCTGCCTCAGCCTGTGAAGGGTTATAAGTGTGCACCACCATCTCTGGATTTTGTTGTTTTGTTTATAGGTGAAAAAAATTATTTTTCTTTTTCAAAACATATGGAAAGAGTTTATATTTCACTGCAGTGACATTTCTTATGCTTGAGGAATGTTTGGCTGGTTGTAGATTCAGCTGACAACCCCCGGGCTAGATAAGACTTTCTTATCAGCTCAGGAAAGAAAAGTGCACATGAACACCCACAGCACATGTCCTACAAGTGTGCCCCCTTATCTGTGCAAATGCCCATTCACTTGGCTATGACCCTGGCTCTTTCCCAGCCCTCAAACTATGCTTCCTGTGTCCCATGAGACTCTACAGCATGCAGACTCCACTGGGGTGTGTGAGCCCCTATGCCTGCACAGTCCGTAAGCACCAGCTGCACCCTGTCTCAGCCCTGACCTTTGCTTTCCTTTTGTCCGGCTGCTTCAGGGCCCCTGGTGCTAAGGAAGTGTTTCCACACTCAAAGAATGTCACCTTCTCGTGAGGAGCTCGGAGGTAGTTTGGTCTTCTTTCCATTACTCACCCAGGGCCACATGGTTTCAAAGCCAGGTTTAAAATGCCGCTGTGCAGTCACAGCCTCCATGTGCGGTGCCGACCGCCTGGAAGATTGACACTTGCCTTGATTATTACATCCTGGGTTTCCCTCAGCCCCCATAAAGCATCGATATCGCAGACTCGGCCTTGGCTGGAGACCACTCCTTCCATGAGCCTTGTTATTACATCCCTGCTTCCTGATTGGGAGCCCATGGTAGCCCTGGACCCAGCGCAGAAGAAGTGTTTCGGGCACCAGCCAGGCCTGTACTGCAAAGATGGAGATACTCCAGGTCACTGCATGTGGCCGGACGGGCAGCGGGTAAGTGTCCTGGACACAGGAAGGGCCTCATTTATAAAATGCTTCTCAGAGCAGCAGGAGAAAGACACCAGAATCAAGATTATAAATGTTGCCTCTCAGCCAGTTTAAAAAAAATAAGCTATTTCTAGTCCAAAATGGCCCTTTGGCTAAGTGTATAAACATGCAGCGGCAGCTATTAGAATTTTCAAATGATATTTACTAAATGGCTATGTCCTCTTTCCTATCTCCCGATGCTAGTCTCAGTTACCCTACTGTGATCACATTTTGATTTAATGATCACTTTTATTTCTCCTAAAATGCCTATACATTATGAAAGCTTAATCAAGTTTTCTTGTTCCCTCCCCACCAAGTTCAGATCTGTCAAGGAAGTCCAGAGCCAGAAGGGCCATGGCAACTGTTCAGCTGCAGTGCAGAATCTTCTGGAAAGTGAATGTTGAAAGTATCCAGGACTGGGGAATGCACAGTGTGTTCATGCGGGCAACCCAAATTGTGGGCGGAGAGACCATTAGGCTGGTGTCTGGAATTGTTGCTATTCTGATGGAAATAGCCTCTCATACATCCATTTGAAACTACAGACACTTGTTGACTTCATTCTAGTTTTCTTATTTCCATAAGAAACTGTCAGTTGTCTAGGATTTTCCCCAACTCACAGACTTTATGTCCTCACAACAATAAGCATCTTCCGTGTAAATTTGCTTGAAAATAGCAAATGAGTCACTGTCAGCCCCTCTGCATGAAGCCACGGCTGCTCTTCACACTCTGGTCAGCTTCACAGAGCTCCCCAAGGGTCCAGGGCTGTGAATGGCTCAGGGGATGTACACGTGGTCGGTACCCACCCAGCACTCCCAAGACCTCAGTGGGATTCCATGTGGGATGGAGATGACTGTGGGGTGCTGCAGACAGAACAGAGGCAAAGAGGTATAACTTGATGGGGGAACTCTATCCACCTTCAAAGTCAATTAATGGCTATCAAGAAGGAGTTTGAAACCTGCCTGGTCCAAAACGAACAGTTAGGTCTCCCTGTCTCTCAGACATAAACAAACACAAATTTAAGAAGGATCGGGAAAGAAATTGTCAGCTTGCATATAGTCTCCAAATTATGCTTTCAGGTCATACAAACAGCATTAACTCAGAACATATATTTTAATTTGAGCAAAGAAGCATATATCAATTCTAGTATCCCACAGCTATTATATGAGGATATTGGAAAGACCTGCAAAACAACCATTTAGTTCACTTTGGTAGTAACAACATTACTTATTCTATTGACATGAATCTTCTGTATGCAATTATAAACTTGGCAAGATCCCTAAGATATAGATTTCTAAAAACAGATTCTAAAAATATATCCTACATGCACACAGTTATGGCAACTAAAATTAGTAATTGCTTTATCCATCTCATAAGCTAAAGTGGGATAGATACTACACATTAATAAAACATTAACTAGCTGGAATGAGTGAAATAGCTTTAATAAAAGATTGAGGTGAAAACTTTAAAAATAAAAAAGAAGGCTGGGAGTAGGTTGGAATACTTGTCATATTTCCTAGCTATGCATTATTTTTCCCTGTATATATGTACAGCCTCCAAGAAAGACACAGTGAACATTTCACAACATAAAAGTATAAAATTGATAATTCTTCAGGTGAAAAATGACAGATCGTTTTGCTTATTTTCTACTTAAAGTTTAAACTTCAGAGTATTAAAAAATAATTCAAGCCAAAACCAACTACTAATGTATGTTCACACTGAATTATTTTCAATATGTTAATAAGCATCTCTCTTCTTCTTGCTTTGCCTCATACTTTTGTCTAGAAAAATTCTATGCAAATCAGGAACCAACACCACCCATGATCCCTTTCACCACAGTCCTGGTATATTCTGGCAGCCAAAACTGCCAGCATTAAAAGCAAGCCTTAAACATCTTTTATGTGATTGCTTGATATCATCTTGTGTTATCAGAGGGAGACAGGAATGTCTTCCTGACATGAAGAAGTCCTTAGCTCAGGCCATACTTTAACTTCACGCGTTAATGTCAGCCCATAGTCCAAGATACAGAAAAGAATTAGGTGTGGCCTAAAATAAAATTCAGCTGCAGGCTAAAGGAGAACATAAATTCTGGTCTTTCTTCTGTGCTGCAGCTGCTGCTGAGCTCAGTGGCTAAAGGTGCACAGGTTTTTCAGAAGCAGCTAGAAGACTGCTCTGAGATCTAGAAGCTGGTATCCAACAGGGTCTCCTTCTCTGACTAATTACAGTAAGACAGTCTCTTCTGTTTTGCTAAAACACTTCTGCATCCCACATGTAATCCCACTGAGGTCTTGGGAGCCCTGGGTGGGTACTGACAGTCTTTTATGACACAGTAAGTCTCTGTCAGCAGATACTGCACATTCCACTGTTTCAGCTGTGTGATCCTTGATTCACTGCCTGAGAGCCCGGGTCAGTAGGAGGACTAAGAACAGCAGGGCATGGCGACTGAGAATCTTGGGCTTGAGATGTGGGCGATGGGGCTGGCAAACCTCAGGGAAGGGTTTCCTTTGATGAGATACTAATTAGAAAGCATTTTCTTATTTTCAGAAACAAACTACATCTCTAATTTTGACATCTTCAGAAATAAAAATAGCAACTCATCCTGTCTCCTTCAGCTTTCCATCCCTGTAAACAGTCATTCTCTGAGAGACACAGAGATTTATTAACATTGCAGCAATCATGTCCATAAAAACATTCTCTAAAGAAATTACCAAAGAACTCATGTCTGTGCCATGGGAGTCAAAGAGTTTTTCCTTGCCTTTCCAGTAGAGATAAAGGGGTTTGTTTGCAGGTCAATTTCTTTTAGAAGAAAAGTGTTTACCTATTAAATAAATTGTATCAAGCTTTATTAATTTCCCTCCCACTTCTGCATCTGTTAAAACTCTAGTCTCTGACACTTATTCCTACAGGGTGAGTATACTAAACCTTCACATAACTTTATTCCAAAAGAGGCTCTCCTGATCAGAAAAAAGTTCTCATCTAGGGTTTTCTACCACCTTACAGAACCAGGGGGTGTGAACTCTCATTTTAAATTTTACGTACTGAATCCTTTCAATTGAATCCTAACAGTCCTCTATCCCCTGCCTACGATGACTTGCACAACTGTGAACATTATTAGAAAAGTCAAGCTTTTCCAAAGTTATGAAAACAAGAATTTGTTTGGACAATAGAAACATGAACCGAACAATTCCAAGAAAACTGAGATTTATGTCAAATTTATCATCGAATTATTCTCAACTTTAAAATTTCTTGGGTCTTTTGATCACACCTGGAAAGCCCCATCTTACAATCCATCCTTTTAAATCTCAGTAAAACAAGGCCAACCGATTTCATTAATTCAGTTCATTGTTCCGTGCAAAGTTGTGGGTGATTTTATCAGTTCCTCAAACAGTACCTTTATCAACTTATGGTGCTTTGATTTAGTGAAAACACTGATGAAAGTCCCAATGAGATGTCTCAGTAGATAGTTCTCCTCAATCATATCTTTCTCCTCTTTAATTATCAGCTTTGAATTCTGGTACTGTAATCCAAGAGAACCACATTTCCTACATTTGCGTAATTTGTGCAGTAACCTTAACCATTTATTTTTGTTAAATGGGCTTTGTAAATGGCTATAGTTTAAAGGCTAATGTGTGCTTTATTAGCCTCCTTTTCAGTTATCTGTGTATTCCTTCCAGCACAAAGGAAATGTATCTTCTTATCAGTTGCCTAGTACTGTGCTGAGCAGGTCCTCAGAAATTCATGTCCAGATGGAACCTCAGAAGGTGACCTTGTCTGGAAACAGGATCTTTGCAGATGTAGGTAATTAAGTGAGAATGAAATCACACGAAACAGAGTGGGCCTGGATCCAATGACTGCTGCCCTTTACTCGGAGCAGATAACACAGGGTAGTGACAAAGGGATTCATGTGAAATATGCAAAGCCTAGAGGAGCCAAAAGGTATCTGCAGCCCCCAGAAACAGGACCAAGCAAGGAGGAACCTGTCTTTCCAGTCTTCAGCAGGTGACTCTGAAGACAACTTGATTTTGGACTTCTCACTTCCAGGACTGGCTACCTTGTGTCTTTGTAAAAGCCCTAGTGTGTGGCAAGGAAATAACAGCCACTAAACAGGGACATAGACACCTATTACATCTCCATGAGGTGTGACCCTCTCTCCTCAGGCCATAGGCAGGAGTATAAATACAGAGCTAATTTCCTGGTTTCTCTGATTAGGAAGAACTTGTCTGTAGAAATTCCACAGTCTCCTGAATTGAGACTTTTCTCCCTTGTTTAAGAATGTGTCAAACGTCTAGTAGTCTCCAAGTTTCCCCAGAGATCAAGTCTGAAGAAATTAGAAGTAGAATCAATAGGCCTAATCATTACATTATGAGATTATCCATCAAAATGCAACTTGAATTTACTTCCATTCTGATAAAGCATGGGGTCCTACTGACCCCCATAACATCTGTGAGAAGCCCCACATCTTCAGTGTCTCAAGCTGCAGGGAGTTTTATTTTTATTAGCAAACTTCAAAGATGTAATGGGAAGGCTCACCATCCTAACTTGTACAAGCATCTCCTCAAGACAGTGGTCCCAGTGTTAGAGGCAGCTGAGTTAATTAAGAATATTATAGGCAGTCAGACAGGGCTAGGCCCTCAAAGGAGCCAGTTCAGAAGACCAGTTTTCTTGTAATCTTAGAGGAGACAGACATCTCCCACTGTGAGCCAGCCCTCAAGACAAAAGATCAAACAAATACACACCTTCATCCTAAGGACTGATATTCTAAGTAGGTCTCTATCACCCTGAGGAAGCCATGTCACTAAGCCAACAGCCAGTAGCTGAAGGCCCCATTCTGTATCCAAGGCTGCTTGTTACGTGACTTGCCTCCCCATTGGATCCCAATTTGATCAGTTTTACCTGAGTAATTACACTTGCAGTCTTTTGACCATAATTCGGTCCCACCTCATGTCCTTTGCCTTGTGAGTTCTTATTATTCCCCACCTTGGACCTGCCTCACCTCATGGTTTTGCTCTGTAAAATCTCTAGAAATGACAAAGTCCTTGGCAACCCACTTGGGACCGCTTCTGTCTCTCTCTCTCATACAGCTTTCTTTTTCTCCATAAATACATTCTGCTCTTAACTTTCGTTGTTCCTAAATTCATTCTTCAATTTTAAAAATCACAAACTTGTACTGGACATCTAGTAGGCTGGGAGTTTCATTCCTCTTCGTCGGGTCTGGCAGCCTCTGGTGTGACTGCTAACTACAGTGGTTCCTAATGTGCTTTTCATTCTGTAGTCCTGTGGGCCTCCACTGTCTCTGGGATGTAGCCCAGCATCTACGTTCTTTTCTCGCTGGACCTCACAGTGTACCTGTCACTGTGTCACTTCTACAGGCTGGTCACTTCAGGGTCTCTCCAAAGCCCTCAAGGGTGGAAGGCATCACAAGATACACATATGAATTATTTTGAAAGATTCTTTAAAGATATGAATTTCTGGGCTTCATCCCCAAAGTTCTATAAAGGCTTAGAATTTAGCTTATTCTCATGTGTGAGACCCTGGTCCACACATGAGACACTGCCACCTCTCTGTGCCCTCTCCTAGCCAGCCTGCTCAGCATTCCTTTCTCCTGAGCAGGCTAAGTTTCTCTTTCATTGGGGTCTTTGTACTTCCTTTGTTCTATTCTTGATACATTTCTATCTTTCATCACCTTGTCTCTGCCTCTTTCTCATTATGAAAGCCTTAATTAATTTCAAGTTTCCTTCTCAGTGAAGTACCTTCTCTGACCAGACAGTGAAAAGCAATGTGTTTTCTGAAACATTCTCTTGTCATCCTGTATTATGTTTTGACATCAAGCACTGTTGACTGAAGTTTTCTCCTTTATTTATCCTTTTTCTCGGTGAGTGTCATTTCTATCATCTCTGCACTTCTTTACAATGAAATCCCAGCCTCTGGTCACAGCAATACAAAGTGGTAGACAGAAAAGAGAAAGGGCGATAGAGTTAAGTGCACAGCACAGGAAGGTAGTGTATGTTTCACTTTTCTTAAAATCTAGTTAATAAAAGAGCTCAGCACAAAAAATTTATAAGAAGTCTTGACCTTTATTATAAAATACGTTTTGGCTTTCTCCTTTTCCTCTTTCTTTTGCTTCTTCTTCCTTTTCCTCCTCTTCTACTTCCTCTCCTTTTTTCTTCTTGTTCTTCTTTTATAATTTCTTGTACTAAGGATCAAAACCAGGGCTTTTGGACTGAACTACATCTCTAGCCTTTTTAATTTTTATCGTGAGACACAGTCTCACTAAATCACCAATTTACTGAGGCTGGGATAGAACTTGTGATCCTCCTGTTTTAATCTCCCTGCAATTCTAGGATTATGGGTATGCACCCCATGCTTGCCTTTGGCTTCCACTGTGAAACCATTTAAGAAGGCCAAATCCCTTGATCTCTTGTAAACACATGAAAAACATGTCATCACAATAAAAATTTTACAGCACTGAGTTGTTCTCTTGTTGGAGTCTAAACTGAAGTATACAGGATACCAAAAAATCAGCTAATCCCCTAAACTACTCTTTATACCTCCCACTTTCTTTGTACTTATAAATATACTAGGATGGTGTTGAAGGTCCAGGAATGGCTACTGTATAGCTGTCCACAACAAATGGACCAACTGAATTCCGTTGGGAACCCTGAGCAACATTAGCACCAAGATGTGTTAAAGTTGGACAAAATAGTAGAATTGAACAAAAAATACATAAAAACATCATCATGTCTGGCAGAGAAACACAAATCAAAGCCACTCTGAGGTTTGGTCTCACCCCCACTCACAAAGGCCATCTTCAAGACCACAAAAAGTAAAAAGGTGAGTAAACCGCTTTGCATAGCTGCAGTGTCTTCAAGAAACACAGCCAGAATTCCCTAGCCCTCTCACTTTTTAAATTGAATCTGGAATGTCCTCAGCACTGCTGCTAAGGTGGTTACTCTCCTTCCATCAGTCCTGGAATAAACACATTCACTCTGAAGAAACTGTTTATGCCCCACACCTAGCCCAATTTAGTACCTCCAAAACAGCTCAAGAGAGCCTCACAAAATCAACAGTGGAGCCCTTGAAAGGGACAAACTTTGAGCATAAGTTTGATACAGGCAAACTGAAAATGCTGCACACAAAAAAAATGTATTGTATTATTTAGTGCAAATTTCATTACGGAAGAATGCAAAATGTACTCTTCTTTCAAGTTTTTCTTGTAGGAAAATTGGACCCTTATAATGGGCTCAAAGTGAATAAAACTGAAGTTTACATTAGCAAAGAGAAGAAAATTCACCCTGTGTTACCAGGACAATCGATACTCATTGTGAAGATGCTATACCCCAGTCATATCATAATGAGCTGTTTAAGTGTGGTATTTTTCTACAGTGAAAATTGCCACCCATTGTATGAGCTCCATTTTCAGATAGACAATTTGAATCTCAGAATTGTCGGCAAGCAAAAATAGAGAAAGACCTTGGAAAGTAACTGAGTTGCTAATAGCCACACCAGGTTTTGTCATCATTGTTGTTATAGTAGTTGTTGTTAGCCCGTGTTGCTAACACCACTCTGTATTTTTAAAAGCTCAAATTTTGTATCTGCTACAAGGGCCACATGTAGGACTTGTAATATTATGTACTTACAGCACCACTGGCAAGTTCTAAGACTGTGTCCCACTTTACCTATGAGGGAAAAAAAATCTCTGCTTAAATCAAAACACAGTTACTTCCTTCACCGTTCAGCACAGCTTGAGCATTCACAGTGGACCTTGTCATCCTTGTAAGGCTGTACAAGTCTTCTGTCAATACTCTTTAAGTCTCTGGCCACTTACTCTTTTTAAATTCTATGTAAAGAACTTGGACCTCAACCTCTTGGTCTACCAGCTTGCTTTACTCTTCACAGAGAAGTTGTTTCGGTTGCTGTTTTGTATTCAAGTATTATTTTTGTGAATCTACATGCTAAATATATAAAATCACACAAGGGATAGTTTGCATTTTTTCCTTTTCCCATCACCATGACATTTTTAGGTCCTTTGATTTGTTCCCTTTGCTTCTGCCATTTATTTAGATGAAAATACAAAGGATAAGAAGGCAGTGACCCAAAAGAAAAGTGAGGAAATAGAAACTGTCGCCATCGTTCTAGCACAGTCATTAATTAGTATTTATTAACTACTGCTATATACACAAAGTGGAGTTACCCAAAATAAATATTCAATGGTTTCCCAACTGGACAGAAAGAAATCTGTTACACTATCCCTCTAAAGGTGGAGTGAATCAAAAACTAAGGTTTACAGATTTTGAGATTACCGACTCAAATTAATTTGTTTTTATTTTCTCCTCTCTCCCTCTTTCTCTTTCCCTCCCATCCTTTCTTCCTTTCTTCTCTCCTTAATCTCTGTCTGTCTCTCTGTCTCCCCCTATGTCTGTCTCTCTGTATCTGTCTCTCTGTCTCTCTGTCTCTGTCTGTCTCTCTCTCTCTCTCTCTCTCTCTCTCTCTCTCTCTCTCTCTGTTTCTCTCTCTCTGTCTCTCTCCCTCTCTCTCACTGGGGATTGGCTCCAAGCCAATAATAAATACTAATTAATGACTGAGGACATTCACAGGTAATTTTAATTATTTATTTGTTTATTTTTTGAGACAATGTCTTGCTAAATTGACTAGACTGGCCTCCAATTTGTAATCCTCCTACAGAAGCATTCCTAGTAGCTGGAATTATAAACATGAGACACAATGCCCATATTTAAACCTTTGTTTTGTTTTTTTGAGACATGGTCCCACTGTGCTGTCCAGGCTGGCCTTGAGCTCACTTTGTAGCCCAGGCTGGTCTCAAACTTGCAATAATCCTCCTACCTCAACCTCCCAAGTACTGGTACTACAGACATACACCACCATGCCTGGCTTAAACCATTATTTTTTCAAATGTCCAGAGAAGTTAAAATAAGTGGGCCAGGATCATACAGCTGACTATGCCAAGCTTACCACTGGACTACACATATTTCCAATAGCTGTTATCTGGGAGACCATCTAGAGGATTTTACAAAAGAGTAAGAAATCAGAAAAAAATTCCTAGGATATAAAGGTTAGGGCAAATATTGAGTAAAGTGTTAGGAATAACATCCCAATTTTATGTTTTACTGTTTAAGGCATGATTTCAAAGATAGATAGATAGATAGATAGATAGATAGATAGATAGATAGATATAGACAGACAGACAGAATGGAATTTTTGTGCATATATATAACACCCAACTACAAAACTTTAATGAAATATAAAAGACATCCTCTGTAAAACTGAAGTCTGGAGGTGGATGTTCCAGGATTGGTAGAGATGCTATCCGGTGCTTACAATCAGATCCTACCTGCCCCATTGTCCTGCATGGATGCTTGCATCCAGAGGTCACTTAATACAAACCGGAAATCAGCTCAGTCCCAGGTCAGAGAACAGAAAGACAGATCAAGGTGGGCAGAGCTTCCCAGAGACACTAAGCAGACTTCTGAACCTAAATCTGCAGACTGAAGGAACCCTGCCTTATCTGTTTGCTTAGTTTCAAGAAAGGCTAAGAAATGTAGCCTTCAGCACAGGCACAAAATTTAGCAATCTGTTGATACAGAAGAACGGATTTAGGGGAAAAAATTGGTCCTAGGTATTCTAACAAAGCAGTGATCACAGTGCTCATGAAAATTAAATATTAGTGTTGTTCTTATTACTAATCAGGAAGTCAAGGTGTCAAGGAGGAATGGGATGCCCACCACACCAATGTCAGCACTGTGACTGAGAGCTCTATGCACATGACTTACCCAGTGGTCCCTTGAACCCAATAAAGTAATGTTCTGACATCGAAACTTTAATGTTCAAAGCAAAGTAAAGGAGCCTGTCCACAGTTCACAGCTGGGGGAAGAAGCTGAGATTCAAATTGAAGACCATGTCATTATAGAAACCCACTCATTTCTTGGTTGTTTGTTCTTGTTTTTTTGCCAGAAAAGATGACAACATGAGCACCACACTGCTTTCTCAGGTGATATTTGGGACTGACCCCGTTGCCGTGGACCTGGGGAGCCTGGACATGCTCAGCTGTGGGGTGTGAGTGTGAGCTCTTGGAAGGGAAGGTGCAAACCCAGGCAGCAGACTCCGAGGAGCGTTCCCACAGCCGCGTGACTCATGCGAGCTGCTGCACAGCGCTCTCGGCCCCCACACGCTTGGTGCCTCAGAGCTGAACAATGCAGCCCACACCTCGCTGCTGAGATGTGTAGGCCTCTTTCTGCCAACACACGATTAATGGCACCAAGGATACAGCACAGATGAGTCACAGAAGTGTCCCCTCATCCATGGGCACAGGACTCTGAGGGGTTTGTGATTCTGGAAGACCTTCCAAGTTATGAATTCTCACTTCCTTCCCAGATGGGCCGTGGACTCAGATGCATCTCCTCAAGTTCCAGATTTTTAACATTAAACAGGACAGGACCTCACTCACACATGACATGATACTTTACTCCTGACCACAGCCTCAAAGAGGCTTCAGGGCAAGAGGTATAAGTACCCTCAGTGCCACCACTAGCACCTGAATGGCACAGATGATGCAGGATCTGAAACAAAAATACCAAAGAGAAATGCGGGGCCATCTTCCCATATTCTACAGATGCGGAGTGACATAAAAACTGATGATCTGAGCAAGCTGAAAATAAGAAGATTGAACTCACATAACAAGCCAAGTGTAGACAGAGATGAGCCGGATTCTTCGTACAGGGTTCCATGGATGAAAAGCTGAAGTGGGAGGTCTTCCTGGGGTGCCATACAGGTGGGAATGTCACCCACAGCTGTGGTGCCTTGGTGTTGTTACTTTTATACTTGAAATAGCAGTTTCCTCAAAGGCAGGGGAGACCTGGAGCATTTATTGTGTCTTATTTCTTAAGAACTGCTTATTCAGACCTTGAAGGTATAAGCACTGCTTCCCAACCAGTGTTGGGAAGGAAGGAGTGATCCAAATGGAGGAGGCCTCTGTTGTCAAGCAGTTAAATCTATTAAGGAATTCTGATAATAGACAAGTGCAATGGAAACTCAGACAAGCAAAGTTCATAGTGTGCTTAGTGAGAGGAAAATTCAGCAGAGTGACCTGGGGTGAAAAGTACCCCTAATTAAAGAGAAGACTTCAACTAGAAAGTGATATTACGCCTGAGAGAAGACAGATGAAAGGAGGTGGCCCTATGCAGGCATGCTATGATAGAGAGTTTTCAATAGCCCAGAACTGGGCACTGACAAGCCATTGGGGACCAGTGATCAAGAATCAAACCAGCCATTCTGTCCATGGCTCAGCAATGTCTGTCTCTGCTCTTGTATGTGTCCATCCTTCAGTATCAGTACTGCTGGGCAGAGGGCCCCTAGCCAGTGGGCCAGTCACTAAATCTGAATCTGTTCGGTCCATTGTAAGGCAGCTGGCCATCCTTGCTTTCATCATCCCTGACTACATAGGCAGCTTCCTGAAGCAGGGTCTAGAAGAGGACAAAACTGGCTCTCTCGAAAGGAAGTGTGTGGTATTGATGGTGACTATGGTGAGATATTTCAATATTTAATTCTCCATTGGTCCATATCATTATTCTCTATCCATGCATTCACCTGTCTATCCATTAACATGAGTTAATATATGATCAGTGTCCCTTTGATGCCTGTCACTGTGTTTCTGCAGGCAGGGAGTAGGAGAAGAAGAGTAACACAAATAGGTATGCAAATAGAGAAGCTTATAGTCCATTAGGGAGCTGAGCCAAATACAAGGGTGGCTGTAATCTAGAGATGAGAGTGGCAACAAAGCCTCACAGAGAGCACTAGAGTATTCTAACTCAGAAAGTAAGATACATATTTATGTCCAAACATCATATACCCGGCTCTGTATCTCAGAAGAATGGTACAATTACAGTGCCAAGGTGCTGGCAGGATTGTGAAACTCCTGCTGCCCTCTCAAAAGTCATTTCCATTGGAGAAGTAAACATAAAAAGTTAGGTAATAGGCTTTGTGGGTGATAGGATTATTTCCAAAAGATGTAAAGTATAAAACAAAAGAGGCCTTTATTCTGAGAACATGGAGAGAGATGACCGATACCCACCGGCCGCTGAAGTCTGGCGATCGCTCTTGCAGACACGTGGCGAGGGGGATATAAGTAGCCTAAGCTTAGGATAGTGCCCCAGGACCATTAGAGATGCACAGGTATTTCATTGGCACACGTTTGGCGCCAGGGGCAGATTCCGAAGGCTGGGGGGAGATAGAGTTACAGGTAAATCTCTAGGGGCAGGGGAGACAGGAGCGCCCTGATTCCGGCTGAGGTCTTTTCTGGCTACAGTGTCCCATCTGGGCCAAAACCCTTTCAGTGGGCACCGCATTGGCAGAGCAGACGGCTAAGTGCTCCATCAGTTATACATGTATGTGATTAAACAATGCCTTCTAACAAGTCGGTAGGGCTCTGCAGAAAGGCGAACATGTTTACATCTCTGTGTTGGTGAGAATGCCACCAAAAGTATTCTGTGGATTATACAGGTGCAGCATTTTTTACTTCCCCAACCAGAAGTATATCCATCATCAAATACAAGCCTATAATTGTTAATTTTGTACTTCTTCATCTGAGAAATGTGCATTCGTTTCAGGTATCCATTATTGGATTGGGTTTTTAAATTTGTTGATTTATTTTTAAATTCTTCATATATTCTGCATGGTAGTCCTTTGTCTTGGGAAGAGTTCGCAAGAATTTTTTCTGTCTGTGATTTGTTTCCTATGCTATTGGTGAATTCTGTGCAAAATCTTTTAAATAAGATGAGATCCCAGTTGTCAACATCACTGGTCATTCAAGAGATGCAAATTAAGCAACACTAAGAGTCCATCCTACCCTGGGGAAAAATGGCTATTATCATTAAATCAACTAATCACAAGTGGTGGTGGGGCCATTGTGGAAAAAAAAAAAATCTTCACTGTTTGTGGGAGTGTAGACTGGTGCAACTATGAAAATCAGTGTAGAGATTCCTCAATAAACTAAAATTAGAGGCTGCATTTGACCTAGCTGTCCTTTTTCTTGGTAGCTTCCAGTGTGTGCTCTTTGAAATCTCTTGTCTCACCCAGCAGGGCCAGACTCTAGAGGGTCCTCCTACATTAGCAAGCAAATGAACAGAAAAAAGGCATACTTAGCCAAAGTTTCCCTTCAGTGAACAAGCAACAAAGGGAAATTAGAAGCTTGAAATTGATTAAGAGCCTGCGTTAGATTGGACTGGGCAGTTTTACTATCTGAGATGGGCCAGTAAAGCTACAATACATGCCAAGGATTTTACTCAGAGAATCAGTTGTTCTGACTTTAATATGTGCCCACAAATGCTTCGATGAGGCTTTTGTCAACAAGTACAGATCTGTTCCCTTCCTTCTGTGTAAGCCAAACTTAAGGACTCCCTTGTAAAGAATACAATATGGCAGAGGAGACAGTACATGACTAAAGCCATGAAGTGTGTTATTTCTCCTTGCTGTCTTTCTGGTACCATGCACTCTGAGGGAAGCTGTCTACCATGCCATGAGGAAGCCCAAGCAACAATGTGGGGTCCAACGGTGAGGAGCTGAGGACTTTGACCTAGAGACATAGTAGCAACTCATCTCCCAGCCCCATCCAAGTCTTCAGACAATGGCATGCCCAGCTGGCACTGTGATTGCAGCCCCATTTGGGTTCTAAGTCATTTGTCATCCTCTGATTGCAGAAACTCTGTGACATAAAACAAGTTTGTAATGCTCAGCTGCTAAACTTTGAGGTGATTTGTTACGTCGCAATATGTAAACAGTATGGCATGATAATAAATCTATATGGTAAAAATTAAAGGGCAGATATGACAGATTTGAATAAATCAGCCACGCAGAAAGAAGATTCAGTACCTGATGATGTTGACTTTCTTTCCCTCAATCTCTTCCTCAATAATTATAATGAGATTTATAAGCGGGAAGCAAAATCTCTCACCATGGAATACGAGAAGGTCAATTCTGGACAAAACCTAACACTCCCAAGAAGAAAGTTTAGCACAGGATTTATAAAAGCAGTCTTTGAAAAGGATTCCAGGCTAGATTTATCATTTATTAGTACAATGATTTAGGGAAGTAATCACTATTTTCTTCCTCCATTTCTATATAATTATCTATAAATCTGAAAAGTAATTTCTGTTTTAGCAAGATGATCAATTTTAGATATTCTGTAGGAAAATTAGCAAGATGACAAAGTATTAGGTCATTGGCATTCATCGCTGTTACTAGGTATGGGATCAGAAAGCAAAGTATTGACCTCTCTTCTTCAGGTTCCAAAAGTCACTCAAGGGGAAAACCATTGGCAACCATTGAGAGCAGTTAGGAAAAACTCCAAAACCCCTACCAATGAGCAGACACACCTGAGCCACCAATACTTGACGATGCACTGACACACAGAGCTTTGCACAAGGCAAAGAAAATGTTTTCGAGTGTGTTACAAAGTTGGGGGGGGGCACTGACTGATGATGGCAGATGAAGGAAAGTCCTTCCAAACACACACACATGTCCACATACTTTCACACCTACCCACATGGTGAGTCTTCCTTTGGACTCAAACCACCAATTCCTAAAAATATGGAATCTGCCCTGCTCTGAATGGTAACGGGGGTTCTGAGACTATAGCATTTCTGAAACAAGGTGTTAGGTCCCAGTAATATGGGAGAGACAGAAATCCCACATGACAGGGATTAATTAGAGAGGATCTGGAATAGGAAAAGAGTTCTGGCCAGCTTGAATTAAAGGCCGTCACCACCTCCCAGATTTTCTTACTCAAATCACACACCACCGAGTCACACCCAGTTGTAAACATTACTCCATCCACTCATAGCATAAAAACAGTGGGTTTACCAGACTTGAAACATGTTTACCTCAGAAAAAGACACACAGAAAGCAAACACTGGAAATAAGACACACTTATCAATGCAGAAAGTCCACAGAATCTCTTAGTAGAGTTTACAGTTTTGAAAACATGGACCTGTAGATCACTTGTCCAGCTGGGGATACTGTGAGGACCTCTTTCCACTTGTTTCTCCCTTGTGGATGAAGGGAATAAAGAGCCTTCCATTATAAATGCACAGGAAGTTGTTGGGAGCCGCGGCCGACACCGGTCGCCTTACTTGGCGGACGTAGGGCCTGTGGGTGGGAGCGGAGCCTGAGCTAGATTGCCCCTCCCATCGAGTGAGCCAAGTTGGCGCCTGCTTCCTGCCCCCTGATTGCCCTGGCCACTTAAACAACCCGCTCTGTAAGATAGTCTGCCTAGCAACAACTGATGTTAGCCAATCAGCCCGCATCGCGCGCTTTAAACTGATTGGCCACTGTTACCCTATAAAAGTGAATGCCTCTCCCGCCACGAGAGGAAGCACAGAGAGAGATAGAGAAAGTCCACCGGCGAGAAAGGGCTGGTGACAGAGCGGAGGCCTCGCGGGGCCCACGCGGAGACAAATAAAGGCAAGGTTGCACACCGCCAGACTTTGTCGTGTGTCTTTCCTGCCGGCCGGGAGCGACCCCGACAGGAAGTGATTAGCATTGCACCTGACACAGAGCTAAATGTACTTAAATGAGTAGCGAGTAGAGACTAAGAATCTGGAGAATCACTTACTCCATCAGACCAGAGACAGAGAGTGCAGGGCTTTGTCTGGCCTGAAAGTATTGGTAATTGTCTTATGCAAACCAAAGGTTTTAGAGCTATTGGAGCTAAGGTCAGGGCTGGCTGGCCTCTTTTGATGCATGAACCCCCTTCCCCCATACAGATTTCTAACCCAAGATTCATGCAAGGTAAGAGGAAATGTGCCCTGCAGGGTAGGAGTGGGGGAGACAACCTGCTTCTATTCTCCTATTGGCAGTGTTTGTAGCTGTGGACATTTGTAGCTGTAATTATTTGCCATGGGGAGTTATGGTTGCCTCCTGAGACTTAGCAACATCCCTGGGCTCAGCCCATTGGAAACCAGCAAAACCCTTCCCCACAGTAACAAACAACCAAAATTATCTCCAGAAATTGTCACATGTACCCTGCAGGCAACGTTCCCCCAGTAGAACAACAACACTGGCAGTAAAGTCCTCAGGAACTCACAGCTGCACAAACACTGCTTATTGCGTCACGTGATAAAGTGCAGGCGTAGAACCAGCCTCAGGAGCAGCAGGACGCAGGAGCTGAGTGGGCATCTATCCCTTCGGTCTGTCCTTCCACACATACTCCATGTTCAGGTAGACTTTCCCTATGGAAATTCTAGAATTGTGTGTTACTTCCACATTTAAAAAAAAAATTATTTCCGTTCTTCTTCAGTAGTATGGTATTAAATACGGCCCTCACTGGCCTGAGGAGGGCCTCGGGCCCATCCCAGAATCTGGCACCCTCATAGTCTCGGGAGGCCTAGTAACGGGCTTGGCCCTGGGTCACCCTCACCCAGTTTCACGTACTGAGCCCCAGGGTGGAATTTTCAAAGCAAATTTAGATCTACAGATCCAAAAGTTGAATACAGAGCTTGAAGTTTGGGTGCAGAAGCTAACAGTCTCCAGTGAGCCTTGCTAAAATTTGCTGGGCTTGCACATGGTGCCTGGTAAAAATCCACAAGACTGGTTCACCAGGCTGCCTCAAAACCCCAGGCTGCCTCATGACGAATTATTAATCAGTCATCGACTTGAAGAATCAGTAACACTGAAGAACTGGCGCAGCATGTAATTCATCCTCTTGGAAACAGATGCAAGGAAGGATTTCTTTGCCTAAATTAGAGGGAAAAATGATGGCGGGGTGGGGGGGAATCATGACCTGCTGACAGTGAGTCTCCCTGTGCAGCGCCCCCTCTGCAATGCCCCCCTCAGCCCATTGCCCTCAGACACACGGGCTCCAGCACCCTCTCCCATCTGCCCACACACCAGCCCCAGAAGCCTGCCCAGTGCCAGCGAGGTTCCTGCACCCTCCTAGGTCCCAGGTTACCTGCTCCCCAACACCAAATGGGCTGCGGAAAGGGAAGGAAACCAGCCTCAAACTGAACAGCAAGCCCTGTGGCAAAGTTCTTATTATAGGTGCAGAAATCTTTCTAACCAACCCTGCTGCAGGAGGGCTGGCTGCAGGCAAAGCCTGGCCTCTGGTGATGCACTTGCAGGCTTTTCCAAAGCATGACCGACCAGAGCCCTCAGCTGTACTCCAGGAGCCAGTATGAGCCCCTTCCTGAAGCTGGCTTTTGCCTGAACCCGGAAACAAACAGAACACAAGGGCTCCTGGGAGAGAGGAGCCATGAATGAGGAGGAGGAGAGTGCAGCGGCTGCCAGGAATTCCAAAGAGCAGTCCATCCACGGGGAGCTGGGTGCCAGGCTCTGTGGGCCAGGCAGGAGCCATAAATAGCAATCTCCTGGATACCCGAGGGCCGCAGTGGGTGACCCACTTAGAATCAAGCTCCCGAAGGCTGGAGCCGGCCTGGTGTACTATGAATATGGTAATAGCAGTGAAGGTCTTATCTCCCTGGCTGTTGAAGATGATAGCAGTGTTTAAGTTTCCCTCCGCGTGGTGCAGGAAGGATTACAGGAAGTAAACAGCGTGCGTGGACCTGCATTAGTCTTGGAGTAAAGAACTCACTCAGTAAGTGTTGGTGAATGAGAATGCGAGGGGCATGGGTTAAGGAGAGGCCTAAAACCCTCTGACCACCTAGCTGGACTCCAGCATCCTCTCCTGGGGTCAGTGCTCCCTAGGAAATATTTACTGCATGGATTTCGGTCGCAGTATCTCAGTGCGATCTGAGCGCTCTGCTGGGCTGGTGAGATTTCAGAGGTGATCGGCCACTATACCATCATCACCGTTACTGTTCTCAGCCCTGGAATTTCTCACCTAAGGCCCTCACACTTCTGGATTCCATGTGTCCGATACACAAAGGGGAGGACAGACATTCCCTCCACGCTGTAGATCTGGGAATGTTCAATCCTTTGTTGATGACAGGCAATAGGGAGAAACAGTGAGGAAGAACATGGGATTCTGGTTCCTCAGTGACAGCTCTCTGTGTTTTGTCACAGCACCTCCAGAGCAGGATTGGGGCCACCGAGAGATCCATGCTGCAGCAGCTGTTTGTCTAACGCCTGTCAGACTTCTACTCCTGTTCTAGAAGCTCTCTAGGCTAGGAACCAATGAGCGCCGGTGCATCCTCGGCAGTTCTGCCCCCATCCCTGGTGGGTCCTCTCCATCCCTCTTAGGAGCATCTCTCTCCAAATACCACTTCCTGCCAAGACCAAGTCTCAGGTCGCTAAGGTCTGCACCTTCCTGTGCCCTGTGAGAGAGTCAGCTTCTGTGGAGCCTTCCCCATCATCTCTTGCCTCCTCCATTCTCCTCCCAGTCTTAAAAAAAGCTCCTTCAGCCTCAGATAGTGGGGTGAGTCATGGGGGAGGGGCCAGCTTCCCTCATCTGGCCCCATGTAAGGACTGGTTGCTGTTAACTGTGTCATTGTATGCACCAGGCAAGGGCAGAGCAGAGAGACCACGCCAGCATGGTTGCACAGCACCAGGATCCCTTCCCCCTCTGGAATCAGGCCAGTGCTAAATCCTCCCATCATCAAAGGCCCACCTCACCCTCCTGAGGTGACATTTCACTCAGCTACACACTGAATGATTCTACCATTCCACAGGGCTTCATTCTTCCCCATACAACTCTGTTCATTAAGCGGTCTCTTTTGATATTAATGTGGGTGTCAAACTGTGGGTTGTTTGATGAGTGACCTCACACACAAGTGATTTCTAAGGAAAATGTGAAAAACAAAAATGGATTCAGTTCCATGTATTCTGTAGTTTAACTATGCAAAGCCTGGTGAGAAATGATACTTACCAAAAGTATCAGATTTGACAAGATAAGGAAAAGGCAGAGATTTCAAAGGCACACATTAGGTGTGATATTGTTCATCTGACATAGATATAAAATGAGTCATATTTATCAGGAGCTTTTACAGGAAAAACGAGGGGTGGATGTGGATTGTTACACCTGAATCCAGCAGTGAAAGGTGACTATTTGCTTAAATGCCATGCGTCACCAAGTGGACAAGCACTGTTCATTTTGAATGGCATCCATTAGGCTCCTACCTCACTCAAACTCTGGCTAGAGTTTAGAAATAAGAAAAGACCTTGTCAGTGGTCAGAAATGTAGAGAAATTGTTTCAGAACCAACTCTACAAGTTCTTTCTTCAGTTCTACTCATATTTTGACCTAAAAATCTCTTTTAACTCCAAAAGAATACCAGATCAGTAGCCCCTGTTTATCTTCGAGTTTGGGATTAGTGTTATCAGAGAACGATTTGCTTATTAAGAGTTACCAAGGTGAACATGTATGTATGTGGCAGGGTGGGATCCTGTTTGAGATCTACCAGCTCTGCTAGCTGCATGCCCTGAGCACTGCACTACCACTGTCATAGAAACACTTGTCCCACTCAGAAGAAAGGTTGTTGACTGGGCAGTGTTGGCAGAGGTGTACAGAGGAACACACAGAGGTCACACACTGGGAGGCTCCAGGAACAGGCTCAGAGCTGAAATTCTGGATAGGAGGACACAGCTGCAAATTAACTTTAAGGATACTGTTGTAGTAAGGGGTTGTGAGGAGAACAATTAGAATCAGGACATGGAGTTTATTATTTTTATGATGGTCACCCAGAGTTAACACAAGAAAGTGCAGCAAATCTATCCACAACACTAAAGACATAGAATATTTAGCCAAGGGCTTGAATCCCACAGCAATGTCCAACATGAGTCCAGATGAAGACCCAGAGCCCAAGACAATGCCTCCCACAAGTCCAACTGGAGGTCTAGAGCCCACTAGAAGGACTCACACCAGTCTGTTTTATGGAACTGCACTGGGAAGGCCCAAAGGTCAGTGGTGGAAGCCAGAAAGTCTATGCCAGTGGGGTGAAGTAGCTGTGCTGGTAGGTTGAGGGTTCTGTGCTGGAGCCGAGAAGTCACACTCACAACAAAGACCAGGACTACCCTGAAAAGTACCACAGCCATCCTCATTGACAGGGAAGCCCCGAGCTCTTCCAACAACAAGCACAGTCGGGTAAATGCCAGGAAGCCAGCATGACGAGTTCATCCTGGAAATTAAATGGCACACAGCTTTTCCTCTGGAGCGAGGAAGCAATGCTCAATGTAAGGACCAGAGATTGTCCAGGAGAACAAACAGCTCAAGCAGCAACACTTAGTGAATCCCACAATGCCTTCTCCACATCTCTATTTATGCAGACAACTGAACTCTACGCTCAGCCCCATGCTGGTTTAATTCAGCTGGCATTAAGTTGACCATCTTAAAACATAACAGATACATAGAAATTTTTCCTTACTTGTTTACTCATTTGCTAAACATGGCTTAGGAAACCACTGTGTTTCACACGCTGCTCTGAACTTGAGATTCAGTGAAGAACACAACCTAATTCTCCATTCTTTCGGAGTTTGCATTGAAACCCAGACCTCAGGGAAGAGACAAATAGCTCCAGCTGGCAGAAAACATGAAGCAAACTCACAATCACCCTGGGGGAGACTGTGTCCAGTCTGTGCTTCCAGTTTTCATTTATTACATCCAAATAAGAATTACCTATGGGACCGCAGAATTACAACTGCAGAATACAAACCACATGACCTATTAAAGAAATGAGAGGCAGGAAAGAATAAATAAGTAATGAGGTATTGCTAGAATGACGGGGAAGGTATTAAAAAGGTGGGGGAGCAAGTGGGTTTTAGTTTCCACTTATTCAGACAGTGACCTGTTATCCAGCCGATCCTCTCCAATAAAAACAAAGTCAAAATAGTTTGAAGCTTGCTATAAAGATTTTTTAAAAATGAAAAGAATAAGTGATTTGTAGAGTTAAAACCTGAGCCAGCAATCCTCAACTTGTGACCCACCTGTGTCTGGAACACATTAAGACCCTGAAGGTTCAGACTCTTCTCATCGTGATAGTAATGTGTTATTTGCCTCTCTCACTGTGTTGAGGTTTGTGCTGCTGCTGAAAAAGGAACGGGGAGCAGAGAAACAAGTGTCTGATAGAATTCCAGAAAGCAAGGCTGCAAGCTCTGAGCTAGCCCAATGGGCACGATATTCTATTCAACCAAGGACTCACAGAAGAAAACGAAAAGGTTAGGGGTAAAAGGTTAATGGAGAGCCAAGTTCAACTAATCTCTTTAATCAAATAGTAAAAAGCACTTAACTTTTGTGAAACCTGCCATTGGTAATAGGATACCTTTTTAATATTGTGAGTAATGAAATGGATAGCTGCATAAAACTTTTCCTTCATACACCAAAGTAGAATATTTGCTATGAGGAAAGGTGCTGGTGCTTTGGTCTGTGAATTCACTAGGCTCTTTGCATGCATAACTTATTTTTAACTGAAGAAAAAATGAAAAAAAAAATCCATGGTTTTTCAGACTTGACTATTTTCCCAAATTTGTCTTAGAATTGCAGGAAGAACGCTTGCTCAAGGGAGAAAGCTGGGAGTTTTTGTTACACATGATAAAATTGGCACATTAAGCAAAAATTAAAATTTTGAGAAACTTGTATGTGCCACTGTGAATTCAAAAAGCTGTCCTATTCATATTATTCTGATAATGTTAGTGGTGACTCTCATAAAGGTAATTTTAATTACAGAGCATAATTTTTTTCAGCTTGATTCTTGTAAATAAATTGAGTGGGTAATGGGAGCTTCCCTATATCACAGCTCCCTCATGCAATTTCACTGATATCTTGCATCAGTGTGATACGCTGATCAAGCCTATGATTCGATACGAATATGTTATTAGTAACAAAATTCTATAGTTTATATTAGAATTCATCCTTTGCATAGGAGAGTGCTATGTGTTTGCAAAATGTGACTTGTACATACTGTAGTCTTATAAATAATAGTTCTACCACCACAAAAATCCTCTATACTGGTATTTTGATAAGCATTGCATTAAAACTGTATGACAATTTTGGAAGTAAGGTCATTTTCATTATGTTGGTTCTTCTGAGCCAAGAACAAGGAATGCATCTTTCCATGTTCCCAAACCCCCTTTGATCTCCTTTTTCAGAGTACTGTAGGTTTCAGTGTAAAAATCTTTTCCTTCTTTTGTTAGATTACTAATATTTCAAGTTTTTCAAAGCTGCTATGAAAGATATGGCTTCCCTAATTTCTCTCTCAGTGAGTTTGTTATTTGTACACAGGAATGCTACTGATTTTTAGCATTGACCTCATATCCAGCTATAGGACTGAATATGGTTATTAAATTTAGAATTCTTTTTGTGGAGTATTTGGGGTCCATTGTGTAGAGTATCATGTCATATCACAAATAATGGAAATCTAAATTCTTCCATTCCTATCTTTACTCCTTTTATTTCTTTCTCTTGTCTAATTTCTCTGGCTAATGATTTCAGAGCTATACTGAATAAGAGTGGTAATAGTGAACATCCTTGTCTTGTTCCTGATTTAGAGAGAAATTTTTAAGTTTTTAACCATTTAATATGATTCTGGCTGTTGGTTTCTCATAGATGGCTTTTTATCAGATTGAGACAAAGACCATCTATTTCATTTTTTGTACGATTTTTATGATTGATGGATGCCCAACTTTGTCAAATGCTTTTTCTGTGTCTGTTGATATGATCACGTAATTTTTGTCTTTGATCCTCTTGATATGGCATGTTCTATTTATTGATTTGTATATGTTGAACCATACAGGCATCCCTAGGATGAATCCCACTTGGCCATAATGTATAATGTTCTTGATGGTTTGCTGTTTTCTATTTGCCAGTATCTTACTGAGTACTTTTGCACCTATGTTCATTTGGGAGATTGGGAACTGCAAATGAAGACATTCATTGATTGCTTCTCATTCCATGCACACTTTATTTCTTGCCTCATAGCATTAGTCAGAGTCTGGTACACTAGTAAGTAGAAAGGAATGGAGGAAACATTCAGGTCTTGGCCCTACCATAGTCAGAAACAGTCTCATTATTGAGTATGAAGTCAGCTCTACGGTTTTATTTGATTTTCTTTATCTAATGAAGAAATTTTCCTCTTTATGCCTAGCTTACTGGATTTTGTTAACAGACTCTTGAACATTTATTTACATGATCATATACATTTTTCTCTGTTGACCTATTCGTGTGACCTGAATTGATGTTTGAACACTAAACCAGATTTTCACACTTGGAATAAATACCACTTGGTTGTAGAATATAAGTTATTTTTATACAGTATTATATTTAATGTACTAATGTACTGTTGGGGATTTTTATAATTGTGTTCATGGGGGTCTGTAGCTTTTCTCTCTTGTAATATCTTTACCTGATTTTATTATTAGGTTAATGGTGACTCTGTAGAAGCAGGTAGGAAATGCTTCTGCTGTTTCTTTTCCCCGAGGACAATGCACCAAAATGGAATCACAGCCCCCTACATAAACTGACCTCTGCACTTCTCCCATGATCTATAGAATTCGCTCCTGGAACTACTCAGGCCTGTACATTGGTTTTACTCCACGGAAGTGATTGTAAATTCAAATTCTTTAACAACTACAGAGTTCTTCTAGTTGTATGTGTCGCCTTGAATGAGTTTTGCTGTTATGTATGTCTCTAGGAATGCCATAATTTGTCACTGTAGAATAATTCAATCAAATTTATAATCAGAGAGGTAGTCATAACGTCCTCTTTTACCCTTTATGTCTTTGACAACATTACCTATTGCTTTTCTTTCATATCTGATATTAGTAATTTATATTTTTTCTCTGGGTTAGCCTTGTATCTATCTGTTCATTTGCTGGTTTTGGTACCAGAGATCAAATTCATGAGCTCACATTTACCAGACAGGTATTTATGGTCCACAGCTATTCCACAGCCCAAGGTTTAGCCTTGTTTATCATTCCTATTGAACTTTTCAAAGAATGAACTTTTAGTTTTGGTGATTTTACTATTCATTCTGTTTTCAGTTTTGTTAATTTTTGGACTTTTTTGTATTTCTATTCTTTGACTGACTTTAGGCTTCTACTTTGCCTTTATCAAACATAAAATTTTAAATATTCTTGTTATTAGTTAAATATTTCTGTCTCTCCCAAAAGTATATGCTGCAATTCTAATCTGCAAAGCAATGATATTTGATGACAGAGGCTCTGGGAGATGATTAGGTCTTGAGGGTGGAGCCTTTCTGATGGGATTAACGACCTTAGAAAAAGACAATACAGAGCTTTCAGCAGCTGTACCCCGAAGTGGAGAGTGTAAGATATTCACCTGTGAACAAGGCTGAGAACACCAAGTCTTCACCAGGTTCTAGACCCATCACAGCTCAGACTCTGGATGCCCCAACTCCAGAATGGGGAGCAAAGAAAGAAAAAGAAAACTTTTGTTGTTTAAATCACTCAGATTATGGTAATTGTTCTAGCATCCTGAAATAATGAAGCATTGTGTCAATTTTTGGAATGGCTCCATAATTCAGACAATCAGTATTTTCAAATCATTAACATATAATGTTATAAAGTGCATATGTAAATATACACTGTAAAAGATACGTCCTTTATCACGCAAAGGAAAAATATTTTAAAGTAACAGAATGCAAATACTCATAGTGCAAATACACTTCCAGATCTCACAATACTTTTAAGTTGTAAAATATAACTACTCAACAAATTTTGATGTACTATTGCAGGTAAATGTCTACATTTTCCTCGTCTGTTAATATTCTTTCTTTTTCCAGCTCTCTCTCTGTGTGATGCCAGGTTTTCTTCATAAACTTCATAAAAGAGTAAATCACAACAAACTGAATTCATAAAAGAGAATTTATCATTATTAACTTGGAGAACTGCAAAGGGAAAGGCATTATCACATTTCTTCTGTATTTTAATTTTGAAAATTTAGTGTTTTTCATCAAAGATATTATTTGTATTAGCACATAATGAATGTATTATTTTATATGAATTAATAAATTTATTTTAATTTCTGAAATTTAATTCTAATGTAAAAATAATGCATAGAATATTAAAAGGACATTTAGAGGGCCCTGACAATTTTAAAGCTTGTAAGGAAATTCTAAGGTAAAAACAACTGTGAACTGATAATTTAAACAAGAGGTTAGCACATGTTTTCTGATCTAAATGTTAGATTTTGTTGACTATAAAACCTATGTCACAATTACTTAACACCATTACTGTAAAAGCAAGCATCTTATCAGCAGTTTGTAACTTGATGTACAGGTTATATTTAAAAGACTGGCAGTTTGCCCACTGTTGATCTGAGCAAAAGCAGAAATGCTAGAGCTTAGCAAAGAATGTAGACAGCCTTTTTGCCCAGATGACATTTGCAAAATAAATTAAACCAAATTCTCCTTTTGACTATCAAGCAAATCTTAAGTTTCAAGTCAATGCACATGAGCAAGGCTGAATGGATATCCTTTCTCCCAAAAAAAGACGAAAATCACAACATAATACCTTAAAAATAAGACTGAATCAAAATTAAATGTCCTGCCTTGTTTTTCCTTGGAATGCTATCGAGAGAACTTCCCAGGGGTTGAAGATGGATGGAACCACCACTGACAGAACCAAAGCCATGAATTCATTCCTATGGCATTTGCAGCCCAAATTCCTAGTACTTTTCTGACAAAACAAACAACCAAACAAACTGGAGTGGTGATGTATTCCTATAATCCCAGCACTCTGAAGGTTCACAAATTCCATCCAAGCCTGCAAAACTTAGTGATTCAGTGTGATCCTATCTCAATATTTAAAATTAATGAATGAATGAATTTTAAAAAGGACAGAGAAGGTAGTTCAATGTGAATGCTTTGGCTTCCATCCCCAATACTGATAGATAGATAGATAGATAGATAGATAGATAGATAGATAGACAGATAGACAGAAGGACAGACTGATAGATAGAGTCATGAAGGATGGAACATGCTTGTAATCCCAGCACCCAGGAAGCTAAGGCAGGAGTTTGAGTCCAGCCTATGCTATAAATTTGAGTTCAAGGCCAGCTTGAACTGTGTAGTAAAACCCAGTCTGAAAAAGACAGAAACAACAAACAAACAAACACCAAAACAAATGGATACGTATTGATAGCAAAGGTTGTCAAGTGAGGTTAATACCCTGATTGTTTAGTAATTTCTTTGGTCTCACCAGAGTGAAGGAAAATCTAACATGTATGGTTTGGTGGAGTAGAGAATCAATGCCTATCAGGTATAGCTTCAGAATCACCATGGATAACAAGAACAGTGCCCTCTTTCCACCTCTTTCCAACTCTTCATGATACTGGTCCACGGGAAAGTGAGTCCATACACTACACAAAGTGCACACATTAAAAATCAGGGCTTTTTGACTTATTTGTATCTCCCAGATCTGTTTGCTCAGCATTCTGTACTCGCCACTCTCAGAAATAAAATAATAAATCCCCATGCATTATAAAAGCCACAGACTGGAGAACACAGTCAATCTGAATAGTTAATGGGTAGACTAAGGAACAAATTCACTCAGTTCTTTTAGCCTCAGCTTCACTTACCAGCAGCCCCTTAGTCTTCTCAACTCCTCACTCCCCACCCCTCCGCGGGTTTGAGTTTACCAGGTAAGCATGCATCTTCCCAGTTAGCAATAAGAATTAGCTCAGGCTCTGTTTTCATGGAAGTTCTGTTTACATACACTTTCTATTAATGAAAGAAGAGGTAATATAATCTAAAGTTGAATGGAAAACCAGCTATGAAGTATGGAGGACTTGGCTTAGATCCCCAGTCTCCCAAATGAGTGTATGGTGAAGGCTTAAATGAAATAAGTGCTATGATTTTAGGGCTCCAGGAGGATCAAAACCCTCTACAGAGTTTAGAGACTTTGGTGGTTAAGACAAGGGATGCCTCTCAGCCTGTATTTATTATTTTTTTTGAAACAACATAGGAAACTGAACAGACCTTGGGAGTGGTTCAAGGGCTTTGCAAGTAACAAAGTACTTTAACAAGAAAAAGTATCTTAGGAGAAGACCTCCATGTTGGATTTCACTACAGAGATGAAACACCTGCAGCTACAGTCTTTATTTAGTTAACTGGAGTTGGTGTCCTCAGCTGTGATCTTATCTTTCCCCGGCCATGCAGCAGCCCTGCACGTGTGTTCAATTTCCAGTTTCAACAGCTCCCAACAATGATTAAAAAGTAAAAATAAGCCCCAGTTTGGTTTTATCATGGGCATGGAAACAGGACAAGGTGGAGGAATGATTTTAAACTGAGATCTATTAATAGTTCAGGGTGTACCGTGGGTTTGAGCCACCTACTAGAAAGCAAAGTAGCCCCAGAAGGCTATTCTGTTGTGATATTTGTTTGAAAACAAGAATTTAAGATCACCAAGAATTTTCTGCTATTTATGGGCCCATTTAAAACATTGCTTCAATCCTACTCATCACCAGATTACAATTTTTAAAATTGATTCCCTTAGTTTTTCTTTCAATTTAGTAACTGAATGACACAGTTTCCTGAAGAAGCTGATGCTCAAGCTTCAATTCACATATTAGGAATTTGGTAGAAAAGTTTTGGTCATATGGTTGGAATGATTTCAACAAGTCTAATGAAGAAGGATCTCTTACAACAGCTAGTTTAGAGCACTCTTTGTGCCCTGGGACGGTGGTGATGGAAAGCGTGAAAGCGAGAGAGACAGACAGAGAGATACAAAGAGAGAGAGAGAGAGAGAGAGAGAGAGAGAGATGACAGACATACAGAAACAGAGAAACAAAGACAGACAGGAAGGAGGAGGAGAAGGAAGAAGAGCTGGGAGGCAAAGAGGAAGAAAGAGAAAGAAGTGAAAAAGGACAGAAAGAGAAAGAATGAAAGTAAACAACATGGAGAGGAGAGGAGGAAGGAAAAAAGAAAAGGCTCAGATTTAAGGTTACTCCCAATATTTCAAAGAAGAGAAAACTAAAGAAAGAAATGTTACTTAAAAGCAAAAATCTCCAGTCAAGACCCAAGCTCTGTGTTTAGACTCTAGGTAACAATGATGAAGAAATGGCTGTGCTGATCCTTACATTTCAAGCAGTAGAAATATAAAAGCTTTATTCTGAATAATTTAATCTCTTGTAATATATATTTATTACTTTGGCTACAGCTAGCTAGACTTTTTTTTAGTACCTATGCAGCTATAATGGAAGTTGGTCTTAGAAAGACAAAATGCTTTATATATATTTAGAAACCCTAAAATAGGCCTGGTACTTAACAACCAGTCAGGCCCCTGTACATGTGTGTCCCCCAGTGATGGTACCGCTGCCCCATTAATGTGTACCTGGATGCATTGGCTTTGATTAAACTCAGAGATGTGCTTTGTACTACCCAGAAATAATACTTATTTTTGGCAGCAGTTTTATTTGTAGGGAAAGAGGTAGCAGGTGAGAAACATCGGTATCCGCTGGTGGCTGCGCGTCTCATCTCCCAGCGCTGGAGCTGGGGCAGCAGGAGGCTAATTCTGCAATCACAGCCGAAGCAAAGCTGCGACAATGCAAGCTGCTCAAGCCCATGTGAACAGGCAGAGGAGGAGAGGCTTGGACAAAGGAGGAGGGCCGGCGGTAATCCCCATTTACTGCAGAATAGGAAGCATTTTTGCCTGAAGATCAGAAGCAGCTGCTGGAGTTTTAATTACAGTGACAAAGCATGATCTTCCCCTGAGCAGTCCCTGCCTGTACAGCCGATGCCCACAGCTTAGCACCACCTCAGTCCTCTACCTCACTTTTCATGCTGAGGCAGCTCCAGTGAGATTTGGGCGCTGGAAACAGGTAGATTCGAGCCCCACTTAGCTCACAGGCTTGGGCGGCTTCCTCCAACTCTCTATATTCCTCTGCTTTTTAATGTTTACATTCATTCACCTTGCATTCCAACAAGACTCAGTGATTGAGTGCTTTGCCCATAAAACACATAGTGTGCTCCACAGTATTTAATAAATCACTGTGATAATCGCACATTAACATCAGCAGCAGGAATGTCTGCAGGACTTACAGGTCCTGGAAAGGTCTGTTTACAGCACAACCCAGGGCCAGGGATACAGCTCAGCAGATCAGTGCCTGCCTGGCAAGTGCGAGGTCCTGAGTTCAACTTCCAGTAACCAAAAATAAATAAATAAATACATGAATATTAATAAAATCCATCGCATCTTTTATTCCTCTCTTTCCGTTTCTCTTCTGTAACATACTCAGGGGACTCATGGAATTGGCCTACCAACCTGTAATGACCACGCTTTCCCTTCTGCCTTTTACTCTAAACACGAAAGCCAACTTAATCCACCTGAAATATGTCCTATTTTGCGAACTTGATTGAGGCCACCGAGTCTACAGGAAGGGGTCTTCGGCTCTTTAGCGTGCTGATGTAAGCTGACCCCAACCTCCTGCAGGCAGTAACTACTCTGTTCCTGCTCTGCTTTTCAGTTCCAGCCAAGGGGAGCGACTCAGCCCGGCTCAGAGGAGCCAGCAATCCAGGAGGGGATGCAGCGATGAGGAGCTGCATCAGAGGCCCAGGCCTAGAGCCTGAGGAGAGGAGCTGGTCTGACCTCCCTCAGGGCATCAGCAGTGAAGGATGTAGGCAGGAAGGTCAGAGGCCATCAAAGCAAGCAAGGTGGATGAGGACAGGAAAAGTGGGTGGGAAGGGGCTCAAAGGTCTCTAGGTACCTAGAGAGGGAACTGCCGCGAGCCGGTGTATGTGATTCTGTCTTCAGGATCCAGGAAGGGCCAGCAACTTAAATAAGACTGGAAAAAATGACGCACAGCATAAAAATCACTGCCTGTAAAGTTTATCCAGGAGAATGTTCATTACACTGCATTTTTATAAAATAAAGTTTGCAGACCTGCATATAAGTAAAATTGCTAAAAGAAAAATTTTAAATGACTAATTGATATTGATGAATTTTATATTAATGTGTATATGTTTATTTTTGATAACAGATAGTGTGCCTAACATATTTACATCTTATAGAAACATATATAGCTTTTATATGTTTTATACTCATTACATATATACATTTGTAATATATATATATATATATATATAAAATTACCAGAAAGATACATCTTGGAAATACTAACAGTAGTTTAGTTTTATGTGACTGTAAGCAACTAATCATAAGCAACTGAATTTTCTTCCTTGCTTGTAATTCTAACTTGTCTGAAGTAAATGTGTATCGAAGCAGTATCTGAGAGGGACCAACATAATTCACCTGCCAAAAATTAGCAGTTCACATTTCTAAGAAGTTTCAAAATATACCGTTTATTTAACAGGAACTGAAGAGGCCAAGGAAGACCTCTACCCCAGATCCTACATTGCATGACTCCAATCTCTGGACCCATTAGACTCGCTAATCTGAAACCACACAGGCTACCATAGCTGTCCCCGGGAGTCCTTATCCTCTGTGGCTGATGTGACCTCTCTTCTCAGATACAATGGGATGCTGAGCAGCAAAGCATAATGAGGTAAAACAGTGAAAAGAAAACATAATCTCAGATATTTGACAAAGGTCAAATATACTGCTTCTTTTGCCAAATAATAATAAATGAGTGTAAGATGAAAAATAAAGACAGGATCCCATCTACAAACTCAGAAATAAATCTGCTACCTGATATATAGTTCCTTAGACATCCGATATCACAAAATGTGTTTGAGACCTGCTGCTGCTATTGTTAGAGTTGGATGCAAGATAGACTCTTTCATGTAGATATAGAGATATGCATAAAGAGGGGTTGGAAAATTTTGTCATTTTTACATGTGAAATGGGCTAGTATCTGGACCTAGGTAGTAGCAAAGACTATCTAAAACATTTCGTTGCACAGGGTAATGTAATTATTTTAAGCTAAGTGACACTTTAGGTGATATGTGAAAAAGATTTAAACCTGTGTTTCAAGAGTAATAAAACATCTGAAAACCTGTGAGTTGCCTGGCAGCTTGGGCCACATCAACTTTTTCTAATAAATAAAAGGAATTGATAGAAAACAATGATCAGTAAGAAAATAAAGGAGAAAGGAGAGCAGGATAATGCATAGATTCGTTGTGCAGTAGTGACTCATTTTCAGATAAGAGGAGATATCTGTCTTCCTTCTTTGCTTGTTTTTTTACAAATAGTACAATTTGCTCAAATCCGCTGCTAATATGACACTGAGGAGTAATTAGGCGTACAAACCAAGAACTCATTAGAATGGACTGATAAGGTTTAGACTCTGGTGAATTGCCAAACAAAAAGAAAACAAACACATACAAGTCTCTCACATTCCTCTTAAAATGATTTATTTATTAAAGATGTCTAGATATGGATTAACCTTCTCTGGCTTCTTTTTCTGGTCCCTGACTCGAATCCAAAAGTACCATTATTTCTGGTTAGTTTTGCTTCTTCCTCCATGGCTATCTGTCTCTTTTATTACTCCCGCTGCTTTATGACTCTTCTCAGTAATAACCTTATTGAATCACAGTGATACCCATGGTGCTGTATCAGTACAGCGAGTGGCGTGCCTGTCTGTGTTTCCTTAAACAGTGGAAAATGCTGAAGAGGAAAACCATATGGAAGCTGAGTCTTTCAGCACCTTTTGGGGGCAATCTAAGCTATGGAAGAACTATGTGGGCTCCCTGCTGTGGATACTTAAACCATGAATTAAAAAATTTTAGAAAACACATACAGGAAAAACATCCTGGTTTTCTGGTTGATGACTTCAGTTTGCTATTGTACACTCTCCACAACCAATCTCTCTCGGGCCTTGAACTCGTGTATTCCTGTCTCATTCTTTTAGCCTGCCTGGCATGGATATTTTAAGCTTTTCTAGAACCTTTCCTGCCATTCTGTCTAGAAGTTGTGACTCAGAGCCCATCAGAAAGAAACACATCCTGTGCAGCTGACTTCTATACCAGGAGCTGTGGTAATGATCCTGGCTTGAGAAGCACGACTGGAATTGCCAGGTAAGACCCATCCCAAGAAATCTGGAAGCCATGACTTTATGACGATAAACAACACAAATGACTGTTTCTTAATGCAAGGTTTGTAGAGCGTTTGCTAACTTCTGGACATTGCTGGCCTCACATATTCGAGATATGGGCTGACCTAAAGGAGCCTGGACCGCTGGAAGTACATAAATAAGGACCATGATAGAGGAGAGAATAAAAGAACATCCTGAAGCCAGACCCCGGAAGGATTTTCCCATACTGTATGCAGCGAGGACCTCATTTAGAATTCCAGAGTGTTCCCAGGAAAGAGCTACTGAAAGGCAAGACTGTGAACCCAAGGCTCTTGTCTTGCTGGAGGTCCTCTCCCGGCTTGGTTAAATTCTTTTGCCTCCAAGTTCTCAGCCCTTGTCAGGTTTTGTGAGTGTAGATTTCTTACATCAAGGCCATTGTTCAAATAGAAGCAGTACATGCCACGCCCAGTAAGAAGTTTCCAGTGTTTAGATTTTTGAAGCTTTTGTTTGTGTCATGCAGCAGGTACAGTGCTTTATAGAAATAACCAGAATTCCTCTCTGTGCAGGCCAGGTATGCACAGGATGTGTCGTGGTGAGAGCACCCCACCACCCTCCTTGGAATGTCTTAGTCTGAAGCCATCAGCATGGGAGGGCTATTGTCTGGGGCTGATTTTTGGTGGCAACAGGGATGCAGCGGGAGTGTGACTTCTTCATTAGCTTTGTATCTATGCAAAGCAGCTCTCCCAAGCTAAGATGTGAGAACACATGTCTCTTTGCAACAGAAGCTCCCATTCTCCCATGCCTCCCTCTCCCAGTGCAGCATCAGGAAGTAAGCAAGTCTTTCAGAAATGGAAGGAGGAGAAACTATGTCCTGCAACTCTTCTTTCACCAGCCTTGTTTTTGTCATCTTCTAGTATGTCAGGCGGGACACTGTACACATTCACTTCATTACCTGATTAATCTTTGTCAGGTTAACTTAACAAAATAGTTGCATAAATACAGCAATTCTTGAACCATTGCTCTCCTTCTGGTTAATTACATTGGGTACTGCCTACAATTAACAGTGTTGCACTCACCTGAGAAAAATACCTCCAATGGCACAGTGTAGTTTCTAGTGTTACCTTGAGTCGATAACCTTAACGTCTCTAACACTGTCTTATTTCTGCACAGTAGGTGCAGCAATGCCTTTTTCATTTCTTCCTTAGGGAACAAATATTAACTCAGAGTCTCCTAATAAGAAAGAAAAATAGTGCTGATATTTGAAAAAACTTGAGTGTGAGAGTTAATTGTGACACAGGCACTTCTACCTTCTGACTCAGGGAAGTTACAAAGCCTCCCGCTATAAAATTGAATATTGTAATCCTCCATGATTGTTGGGATACAGCCCGGCACCTCCAATGGATACCTGAGAATTGTGGAAAGTATTGAACCCTATACACACTTTGTTTTTCCCTAGTTGCCCACCCATGGCTGTAATAAAGTTTAATTTATAAATTTGGCACAGGAAGAGAGTAAAATACCACTATAAAATAATTATAGTAAAACTACTATAGCTAAAAGTTATATAAAACTTGGGGAATTTACTTCAGTTCCTTATGTTTTGAAAGGAAAGGAAGAAGGAAAGGAAGGGTGGAAAGTAAACAAGAAGAGTAAAAACTCCTCAAAGATCCCGTGGTGAGTCTCTATCCAGACATCTCCTGCAGGCTTTCTTTGTTATCCCCACCACTGGGGTTAGTGTATCTCAACCTGGATACTGACTCAGCCAGTAACACATGAGTAAACAGGTCCTGGTTTTGTTTTGATTTGCTTTTGTCCAGAAGGTAGTCAGCTTTCGGAGACTTTCAAAACACCAAAGCCTGCTGGAACACTAGCTAGACCTGCAATTCGGATCAGCCTCAGCTCTGTAAATCTGCTGCATGGAATAGACAGCAATCAGTCCCATGTCCTGTGTCTGGCCACATCCTTCTGCTCCATTGCTGGTCTCCAGAGCTGTTCTCGGGTTGTGACTCACAGTCACTTCCCAATGACAGCAAACACCAGCTGCCCAGATGACCCATCCCCTCCCACTCACAGCTGTCTCGCTTACCACTGAGGAGAAAGAAAAAGAAGGGGCCCTGGCCTCTGGACTGCTGCCTTACAGCTCTGGACCTGAACACATACAGAAGACTGAAGGGAGCACTGGAAATGCCTGCCGAGCCCACTCCAGTGCCTGGGAAGGAACCAAATCACTGCATTCGAGGGAATAGCGAGGACTACACAGTAGTTAAAGGCCTCTGAGCCAAGTGAGCAGTACAATGTCACTATTTTAATAATTCACAGTGATCATCATCACATTGCACATTTGTGCAGTACTTCATGTGTCACAGAATGTCTTCCTTTAACACAAGCCTACACTTAATTGCGCATGAGCCAAAATCAAGTTGTTGAAAGGATTACAGAGCTTCTCATCACCAAGTTCAAATTCTCACATTACTATTATTGTTGTGTGACAGTGTGGCTGTTACCTAACCTCCACGAGCTCTGATAATCATGTATCAAATGGGGAGACTAATTGAGCTTCCCACAAGGATTTTCTGGGTTAATATTTAGCATCTTCGGGCACATAGCTGGGTCTGAGGTCATACAGTCACCCTTGCACGCCTGGGGATTTTGCCTTATTATTGGGAAAGTTGCAAGAAGTAAGCACAATTCATTCCGCCCATGCAAGAGACCATCCACTGCAGGTGAGCGCTGGTGGCTCAATCACTCATAGTGCAGTAATTAAGTCAGGATTTAATTCTCATCACTCCAACTTCAGGACCAACGGGACTGAGCTTTTCTCCAGGCACAAAATCTGTCCAGTGTGGTCCACAGGGCCTTGCTCTGTGGAGTGGGTTTCCTGTGAATGAAGGGTCTCCTTGGTGTATTCATTTTCCTGAACAGTGCTTAGCGTGACTTCAGTTCTATTTCCCACTTTCCTGATGTTGAACCATTCACATCAATAGCAAGATAAAGTCTCGGATGACGAAATGTCCTCTGGCCCTCAGAAAGACAAATCTTTTCTTTTCCATAGCACCTGCAGGCATATGTTTAATGGAAATATTATAATAGCTAATGTTTCCAGCTCACAACCTTTGTGTGTGATCATACGCATTGCAGAACTGAAAAGTAACAACGTAGGAAATAGAGGTGTTGTTTTTCAGAGGAGGAAATTTTAAAAAAAGACCTTTTATAGAGATTTACTTTATTCAAAGCCACAGCTTTGGGTTTCCAAGCTGTGGCAACCCCTGGACATGAGGAGATTTGCCACCACAACCCCCGTCTGCTCTTCCCAGGGCTTGTGCTGCACTGAGTTTTCATTTATCCAAGCCTCCTGGTGTTTTCATCATGAGCTTTCAGGATCTACACAGCTCGAGGCCTAGAGCAAGCCCTCCGATTACAAGCACCCTCAGCTTACCATGCAGCCCGCACTGACCTTGTTTGATGAACCTTGAAAAATTGCTTTACAATTTAACACTAGGGAAGTTCACACCTGATCAAGCGAGAGCCTGTTATTATTGTAGAGCAGAGGGCCGAAACTCTCCAGGAGAAGTTTCTAATAACTGTCTTCATGAAAAGCAGGTGGACTCCAGTAATTCTGAAATGACCTCACTTTGGGTAAGTTGTTGAAAGTGATTTCGTCTTAAAACTCCTAGTTTTAAGTGATTCCTGCAACCTTTCAAGTTAACTAAAACAGTCCATGGTGACTAGAATACATTAAGTGTCTTTGCGCTAGGAATAAGATGGATTGATGCATCTTTTTAAAAACTAGGATTTGTGTGAGGAAGATTTCATTCAATTGGAATCTGAGTCAAAGGCCATAAAACTCTTCGAAGGAAGGAAATCAGAGGGGTTTGGGACCCACCTTATTTACAATGTCACACCCCTTACATCTCTCAGTGCTTGGCTAGGAGGCTGCTGATGTCCTCAGCTGAGCCTCTTTGCAGCCCTGGGAAGCGGGTTGTCCATGTAGAGAACATTAACCAGGCTCAGGAGGCTTCCAGCCTTTGCTGAATGAAAGTGGAAGACTGAAGGAAATCACAGAACTAAGCACATCATTCTTTCTTAGCTAGGCACGTTGGCACAATCTATAACTGTAGTACAGTGGGAGACAAAGGCAAGAGGCTCACAAATTCAAGGCCAGTGAGGACAACTTAGCAAGACTGTCTCAAAATCAACCAACCAATCAATCAGTCAATCAGTCAATGGCTAGAATGTAGCTCAGTGTGAAGGACCTGGATTTAGTTGCCAATATTAGAAGTTCAGAGTAAGGGAAAAATAGAAGAAAGAGTGGAGGGAAAGGAAGGAAAGAAAACAGAAGAGAAAGAGAAAGGAGGGAAGAAGGGAAAGAAGGAGGCTGGGAGGGAGGGAGCGAAGAAGAAAGGAAAGAAAAGAAAGGGAGAAAAATCAACCTAAACGTCTGTTTATAAGCATATTTAATAACAAGGTTAGAGGAAGATCTTTAAGATACTCTCCATTCCTTAATTCTGCATCTATATCTATGTCCAAAAGAAAATAAAGAGTCCTTCTTTCCATGCGGGTGCCCCCTGCTGCCGCTGGAGAAGGGATCAGATGGACTCTACTTTCTATAGAATAAGATTTATTTATTGATGTGGAGGAAAAAGTGATTCTTCGCTGAACTTAAAATCAGAATAAAAATAACAAATGAAAAGTGGAGGGCTGTGGAGAGGACCGAGAACAAACCAAGGTCAGGAAGAAGTGTGGTGTTTGATGAGGAAAAGTCCATCAGTCATCTATCAAATGGACCTGAGGAATCACAAGGACCCAGCTGAGAGAGTTTATGAGCACAAGTCTCAGACTATTTGCCTGGGGTCAGTTCTGTCACTTCCTATGAGCTGGGCTGCCTTCAGCAAGTTTATGTCTAGGATAATTTTACCTCTGAGCTCTTCCACTGTGAAACAGCCACAGAAATCATGTGTTCTGTAATAGGGCTCGAGTGAGGATTCAGTACGTTAGTGGTAGTCTCATGTTCAGAGTAGTGCCCATCCTGTAAGAGGCGCTTGGTGAATACTGCCCCTTATTGTCATTCAATTTCCATAAAAACTCAGAAGTAAATCACATCAATTTCTCACAGTAGAATACTTCAGCAAGGAGACCCTGCTTATCAAAGAGTCAGTTCCCTTCAATGCACAAGAAAAAGATAATGATTATCATTCCTTTATTCCGTCCTCTGTCTTATGCAACTGCTCAAGGAATTTCCTAGCTTCCTGACTGCATCCCACCAATATATCTGCAAAGGAAACACAGGCTCAGACCTCTTAGCAAAATGCCTTATAATTTTAAAGTTATTTAAGAACCTTGCTTTAAAACTAGCCCTAACATTCGCTCTCTATTTCAACAGAGAACAGTTTTGTGCATGTGAGATTAAAATCTATCTGGATGAGCTTCAGGAGAAGTAGTTCAAGAAAGGTATTCCTCATGATGAATGTGATCATTATGCATGACTAAAATGTACCGGGAAGATTAATTAATTAATTTAACAAAGCAAAGCAATTCAGAGAGTTTTAGAAAAAAGTAGGAAAAGCTAAACATTTAATCTGGTTGATGGGTACCAAGTATATAAATGTATCACAACCTTCCCATTTTAATGATTAAAACTTGAGTAGAGGAGTTCAGGTTGCCCCTCCTCTGCCTCAAAAACATCTTCAGCATATCAGTCATCAACACAAATGGAAGAAACTTGAGAACAACAAACCAATCATGAGAGGGGGAGCAAAAGCAGTGAAAATGACATGATGACTTCCAGTTAACGAGAGTGTGGGGAGAAGTCAATGACAGAAGCTACAGTTAGCTTTGTTGTAGTGGATATGTTGAGAATGACCACATTTGGGAAGCATATTTTTCAGATAAACATTCTATAGCTCTATTAGTTATCCATTCCTATATAGCACACGCTTAAAACTCGGAGGCTAAGAATAGCAACCATCTCTTCACTCGAGATTCCGCAGTCCAGGCAGAATTCACCTTGGCAGTGTTTGGCTGATCCTTCCGGGAGTACCACTTAAATGTAGAATCATGTGGCAGATGAACTGGAGCTGGGGCTCTGCTTCATGACTTGGTTAACTGAGGCTGTCGTTGGAGAACCTCGGCTAAGTAAGCTCCATCTGGTCTCCTCAGTGAAACAGCCTAGGCTTCAGAACTGTGGGAAGAGCATCCCAGAAAGTAAGGCAAAGTATTGGGAAACCTGCCAGATCACTGCTTGTGTTTTGTGTATTGACGTCCTATTATCTAAACACCACTGCAGAACCAAAGGCACAGTCACTTTAGGAGGGGTCTGCACAAGGACATGGATTAGGTGGGTGTTCTTCATGGGGTGTCATTATCTTGATATAATGATCTATTATTATGCCCAAAAGAATCAAAAGGTGAACAGACATCATTGTGTATCCAATGTATCCTAAAGGTCAAATCAGAACACACTTGTAATGTTTTGACCAAAATGATATTAAATCCAAAATGAGAAGTTGCACACTTGATTTGATTCTCATTTTATTTGTTGTAAAACACAAAGTTAAAGGAAAACCATTACCTGCATTGCTCTCAGCATGAAGAGTAGAAATGAATTATTCAGGGGTTCTTTTAATGCTAGATCTAGTGCTAACTCACTTGGAAAGGGAATGATTTTGTGAGATCGTTAATGCACAACCTGTAGCCATGTCCCTTGCTAATGGCCAGCGATGTGTTCCAAGAAAACAGCAACTTCATTTTCTTTTCTTTGAAATATAACTGATACATTTCTACCTAATCAATGCATAATGATAGCAAAAGGGAAAACAAAAGTATCTTTCAACAAATAAACTTTAAGCAAAGTCTTGCAAATGTTATTATCAGAGTTAAAGAGTCAGTCTCTACTGAGATAGATAAAGTAGTTTTTGAATACCTAATAAGATGCTGGATAGGAAATTTAGGACCATCAGCTCTTGTGTGAAAAAAAAAAAAAACTATGTTGCTGAGTAGCGCTAGACTCTATCCGGAGAAGGAAACCACTGCAGAAGAGAAATCTATGTCCAGTGTAGTGCAGGTCATGTATGAGAATGTCTCTTCCTCTGTGAGACTCAGAACTACACAGCTTTTGCAGGATTTCAATTGTCAGGATCAAGGCTCTTCAAGCAGTGGGGGATTGTGTTTCCAGGGAGATCCAGATGCAGTCACTGAATGGAGCACTGGGCATTCTCCCATGGAAAGGGGAGTATATTTTGTGTTTGAGTGAAGGATGCATATGAATAACCAGTGGAGAAAAGGGCACTAGTAGTAGAAGTGATTCATTGCTCATCGAAGACTTGTGCTTCCTTCCACTGTGTAGAATCCTTGCCAGGACCTGTCCATACAGTTCCATATTTCTAGAATGAGCTCTCCAGTTTCTAATTTGCTTTGCATCTGACTGACTGCTTACAGCGCATTACTGATAGAAGTGGTATGTACCATTTCTAGACATAGCCAAAAGAAAAATAGCACTCCAGTTTGTCCATCCACTCTGAGACAAACCTTAGATACTAAGGATAAGGTCCAGTATACCCCCAGAAGCCTAGCACTATGGATGACTGGATACAATAAACCCCAGACCCATCTGCCTCCAATATTACACAGCAAGCTTTGTAAACTTCTGTGCTAAATGCCTGAAATTTTGACTTCTATTTGCTGTAGTAAATGGCATTGCCTTAACTAATACATGAGAATTTCAGGAATTTGAGCCTCACTGGAATTCTAATACCCAGTGTGTTAAACTTCGCAACAGTAAAAGAAGGAACCAGGAGGAATGCCTTTGCAGTGGTAGAATTCAAAATCAAATTCAAGATCTTTGGATCCGGACAAATTGGGGTTTGAATTCAGGGTTCACAACTTGTCAAGGAGTGGGGCAAGACCATAGAGTAACGTGGATTTTGAGTAGCCATGTTTTCTTGACATGATGACAAACATAAGGAGAACTGCAGCCAAAGGAACCGAAAATTCCTTACTATTTTAGTGACTACCTTCTATACAAATATGTGGGCAAAGCATGAATAAACAAAGAAAATATATGTGTGGCACAGTGTCAGGTAGTGATGGAATAAATGAAAAATAATGAAGACAAGCAGGAAAACAGAAGGGCTCAGTGAGCTGTGTTGAAACATTTGGAGAATGCTGCTCTACCTGGGTGGCACGTGATGAGAAACATGCATGAAATAGGGGGATAAGCCTAGTGATGAGGAAGAGGACAGAGCTCCCCACTGAGGGTAGAACAAGTATAAAGACCCCCAGGAAAGAGACTGGTTAGCATGTGAAGAAACGGCAAGGCAACTTGTACTGCTGGAACCATAAGTGCAAATGAAAGTGACAGGACATGAGATGAGCAAGATATGGAGTTGTTCATAAGGCACATTTCCTTAGGCGAGGTGCCCCAGAAGCAGAACCTACAACAAGAGCATAAATGAAATTGACTTATGTAAGGGATTCCTTCAGTGGAAGAATGAGAAGGAAGTGTTACATGGTAACAGGGAAATAACTAATTGTGCATGTAAGGTCAGCTGGAAGCTAGCTTCAACTTAGTGCCACAGAAAATGCTTCAGGATCAGAGCACTCCACAATGGGTCCCACATTCAAGTAAGTGGGCAGCTTTGTATCCCAACAGATTTCTCCTGGGTTGAAGAGAGCTGACTTTCCAGCGAGGTGGCTCTCATAGCCAAGGTGGACACTCTGAAGAAATGAACACACGTGAGTCATTAGCTCTGCCCAAGGGTGAGGTATAGTGTCCTAGTGAATCTGGGGTTCATCAACAGGAACTACCACATCCCACCCCTTGCACCATTCACATCTTCTTGGTGCTCACATGAACTTCACACTGCCCATTTTTAGTCCAGGATCACGGTGAGTTGCATTTTCAGGGAAGTTTGTACAAGGTGGGTTATTGCTGTGGGTTCCGCAGCAATATTCACCATCTTCCTTCTCGTCGCCTATCCTAGATTACCCTCTGGCTTATGTAGCACTTCCAGCAGTCTGGCAGCTTGCCCATAACATGGACTTCTCAGGATATAGTTTTTGCACTTGTATATTTGAGTTAAAACTGTACCTGAGACTAAAAAGAGATCCCGCAGTATATAAGCCTATTGTCAAAAATATATAGCAGTATCTCCATCTGCTTATGATGACCAGGAATAAGCATTCCTACCCATATTCCTGTCCTTTGTCTGCTGATGTACAAGCACAACTTATCCAAGGAAACGAGAAACCAGCTGGAGCTTTAGAGATAAGAGGACTCAGCTATCTCCTCCAAGGTCCTTTTCCCTGGGTGCCAGGACCTCCAGATCAAGAATCAGCAAGCTTTTGTGTCAGAGAGCAAACATTTTAAAGCCACATGATTTTTTAAGCTAAAAATCATTCTTAGTTCATGGGGCCATAAAAATCACTGTAAGACTCTGGCCCATCATCCATAGTTTGCTGAACTATGGACCAAAGAGTCTAATGTGGTGGGGGCAGGAAACAGTCACCTGTGTTGGTGACTGAGAGTGACCATATGCAGGTCCACTTCACCTCCATCCCTTGGCTCTGGGGTTCACATATTCTGCTTGATGCTCAATGAGAACAAGGACATGGTGTTGAGCTATACATAGCTGGTACCTGATATATATATATATATATATATATATATATATATATATATATCCCTTCATGATCTGCTGGGTGAACAGGAGGAGCTAGAGTGACCAGGGGTAGATTCTGCCTCATGTCAGGAGACCAAGTCTTTTGGTTCACTTGATCATTTAGTGTCTCCTTTGCAGCGATTGTCCTCTGGTGGAGCTAAAGTGACCAGGGGTAGGTCCTGCCTCGTGTCAGGGGACCAAGTCTTTTGGTTCACTTGATCATTTAGTGTCTCCTTTGCAGTGATGGTCCTCTGGTGATATTCAAATGCAATTCAAAAACGGTTGCAGTTTTAATTTGCTTTTAGAATTTGATGGTATCAAACAACCACATCTTTTCCCAAGGTATCAAATTCTTCTCTTCTTACTGTTTTTGAAAAATATGAAGACATTAAGACCAGTTGACAATTATGAATGCAACAAAACTCAAAGGTCACAATATCCATCCACTCTGGGTCATCTCCTAATCTCCATCTGCACGGGTCTGTATAGCCTTGATCCTCAGAACACTGGAAGATAAAAGACGACACTCAGCTACATGTGACTTTAGGAAAAATAAGTAATTCTCAGAGCAGATATGCCCCAATCCAACATCTATGGAATGCTTACACTAAAACTTTTCTTCTTGCTTACCAGATATTTTATTTTAACAGATTATTCTATGTTTGTATTCAATAAATATAGCAAACTGACATCTCTCAACAACACAACTATTGCCTCCTGGATTCTTATCATAACACATCTTTCCCTTCACTGTAATTCTCCAGTCATTGTTCAAATCACTCAGCCACTCATGGCTCCCTGTATTTTCATATCCTGATAAGCCTGATAATCTTGAGGTTCACTCAGCCAGAAATCCTCCTCATTCATCTTCTACAGAAAGAAAATTCAGCTCATCTCTGAATGTTTAGCGAAAACGTGACATCTCTGTGAAACTTCCCCCAATTCTCCTTGTCAAACCTAATTGCTTTTCCAAACTTGCTCTCATAGCATTATTTATCTATAAGACAAGATTCATGTCATTCAGCCCCATATTTTTATTAGTTGTTTATACACCATTTTCTCCCACTGGACTAAGCTTCCCATCTTCCTTTTTCTGTCTGCTGCCTTGTCAAAACCAAGCATAGGGTCCTAAATATGCAAGATAAAGACATTTTCCCATTTCATCTGGATTAAACCACCACGTTTCCATTCAGTGCAGTGGTAGACTAAGCATGAAATATGGTCCAGCCAAAAACGGACAGCATTAATGGGAAAAAGGACAGTCACATTACTCATGTTCCATTCTGTCTAGCAGATGGCACTAGAGGTAGTTTAAAATCCACAGCCAGACCAACTGGATACAAGAAAGACCAGGACTTTAAAGTAGGGATTACAAAGCACTTAGCATGAGCCACGCCATGTTAAAAGCCACCATTTGAAGGTGCTATTATTAACAAAGGAAAATGTTTGGGAAACACAGAATAGGAGAATAATTTTTCAGTCTCATGCACCATCCATCACATTTCATTCTAGAAGGAGTGCTAAGTAGAGAAAGATTTTAGGTGTGTTCTTTCCTAAGATCAAATTAGTTTGCCTCTGCTACATGATCTCAGATGTATTTAACTCTTACTACCCACATTATATATGGTCCCCACCACCAATTCTAGGAGGTATTGCTAGAAAATCTCCTACCCAGGAACAGACTCAGATATTCATTCAGGGCATGAGAAAAGCACCAGCCCTAATGTATACAGATAAGGGAAGAATTTGAGCATCACAATTTCTCAAAAATGGCCAGTTCCTACATTGTACATGACTTTTGCTACTTTAATGTGTAAATGCATCAGTTTTGCAGAACAAGTATTGGGCCTTTAGCAAAACAATATAAGAGTCACATTTTAAGGAGAAAATAATTAGCAGAATATGGTGCTATAATACCAGCACTCTGGAAAGCTGAGGCAGAAGGATGGCAAGTTATAACCCAGGCTGATTAACTCAGCATGACCTTGATGCAAAAGAAAACATTATAAAAGTGCCAGATTTGTTACTGGTGGGTTTCTTGATGGTGGCCATTCTTCCTGGAGTCAGATGGAATCCAGATGTTACTTTAATTGCATCTCTGTAATAACCAGTGATGTGAACATCTTTGTACTTCTTCATCTAGAAAGTGTGTATTCTGGAAAGTGTATCCCCATTTTTTTGATTGGGTCTTTCAATTGGAAGGGTGACTTTTTTTCAGTTTTTCTTGTGAAGGACAACTGGCCAAGACTCTTTCTCACTCTGTGAGTTGTCTTTTCACTCTGTTGTTAATTTTTTAAGGGAAACTGGGGTGGGGAAATAGGTAAAGGAAGGAAAGGAAAAGGAAAAAAAGTAAAAAAGGATAAAATGAAAACAAAACTTACAAATAGGGAAGGGAAAACTGGTTGAAGGAAAGAGGGGGTATGGGGCAAAAAGAGGACTCAAAATATATCATGTATGAGTACAGAATTCCTATGATGAGTATGATCATTATGTATAATTAAAATGTATCAATAAACTTAACTTTAAAAAATACTGAAATATTTAAACATGGAATGCACAATTACCGGAACTTGTTTCAAAATAATCCAGGGAAGGAAAAATGATCCAGAGGGGATTTGGATGGAAAAGACTGTCTAGGAGAAGATTATTGTTGGATCTGGGAGATGAATTCCTATGGATTATACAAGGTCTACTTTTCTATAGGCTTAAGTATTACCCTAAAATAAAACTGAAAAGAACTCATAGACAGGGGGTGGATATGCTCCCCAGTGAGAAAGCCCTGGCTTCAATCCCTACTAATGCAAGGTAAAACAAAAGCCAAAAAAGAATGGTTGTGTTTAGAGGTCAAATATGCCCAGCACAGAAAGTTCTGTGGTCATCCTCCTGAGTGTCAGCCCTTGCCTTAGGTAGTGGTACTGTGACAACTTACAGGTCCTTGGAGTCAAGCTGTCTGGGGAGGAGTGTTTTGTGTTGGTGGCTCATGTGGCAGTTGGCTGACCTCCTCTCACACCAGTTAGGGGAACTGAGGCTGCCTCTCTGCATGCACACAGCTGGGACCGTGGTGCCAGCCCAGAAGAGAGAAGCACAGAGCTGCTGCCCCTTGTGGCTCCTGGAGCTTCTCCCCACCCTCTCCCAGGCCCTCGCATGGGACACATGCTAGAGCCTTTCAGGAAGGGACAGAGACATCCTGCTGCTGGCAGAGGGCAGATATTCGCCTCTGCTCTGTTGGGGTGGGGAAGCGAGAAAACGATTCCTTTACTTTTTAAATGTCTATTAATGGACACCCAAAGAGGGGAAGGTGGGTGAAACTACTTTTCTTTCAGTCTTGGAAGAATTTCTCAAAACTGTAACAACAAAATTCTTTTCTCTCCCAGAGACTTTGCCGGATGGCTGCAGAACATCTGCCACCCAGGTTCTCGCGCATTACTGCTCTGGCAGTTGGGAAAGAGGAGGCAGGAATAGATTTTGTGGCAAGTGCCCTGGGTACCACGTCTGCACCCCACCGTGTTCTCTTCCTTGGGAGATTCTGGCCATCTGCACAAAGTGTTTTTGCATGGATCTGAAGAACCCTGTCCTGCAGGAGGGGCCTGGCCCAGTGCCCTGTGCAGCTGACAAATATTGTAACATCCAATGAAAATAAAGGAAATAAACATCTTATGAGTGGAAGGGAAATTAAAAACCCACTCATCTTTGGATATTTTCTCCCTGAGGACACGTCATGTTTCCAAGGTGAAGAAGCATCCTCTAAGACAGTTCACTTGCCGTGCATTAAAAAATAAATGAAATCAGTACAACCTAATCACTTACTGTACACACACACAAAATGGCTTTTAATCATTTTCCTCCTGCCAGGTCTACACACATAAATAACAAGATCTATTTGAATAATCTCAACATTTACCATTGAATATTTCACCATCGGCATCAGCAAGGGTAGCATTTTCTGGTATGTCACACCCAGTGCTGATCTCCTCAATGAGGTGCCCACTTGTCCCACTTTATAAATGAACACTCTCAGGTTTGTGGACAATGGCATATGGTCCTCAATGCTAGTAAACAACACAACAGCTTGGGTGCTGCTTCAAGGTTTACCTCTCACATTCTCTCTCTTGATAAACACCCATCAGCTAACCTCTTTTTCCCCCACTTAAAAGTCATTGTCTTGTAATGACCAGTTCAGTCTGATGTTACACAAGTTCCTTTTCTGCTAGCAGTGCGATGAATGTGTTAGGAACACATGTCAGGTTCAGCCTAGCTCCTGACTTAGGGCTCCAGCCAACATCCCCCACCCCAGCCACACCACACACCACACATACTCTGTCTGGGTAAATCAAAAGAGAAGCCGAAGAGCACTGTACCACCTGTGATACACTTTTTGTTCTCTTCTCCTCCCGCAAAATTGGCAGGTATCATTAAAACCTCCCCCATAAAACTTGTAGCTGTTAACTGAGTCCCAGTCTCTATGGAAGGAATAAATGAAGGCACATTTCTTTAAATTTATAAACTGAATCTCCAGAGGTACAGCGTTGGAGGTTGTCATGGCAACTTTTCTCTTTCCTTCCCACCATTTTTGGCAAGTTTCTTATTAAACAAAACAAAAAAAAAAAAATGTAAATGCCCTCATTAGTCCCATCACCATTTCCAGTAGAACCATTTCTTTCCTCCAAAAGTCTCACGGCCCAAGCCATGCATTCATGATGCACTGAATTGACAAAAAGAGGTGCTTTAACTGCCCTATTTTAATAACTGAAAACTGAATTCATTCACTCATTCATTTGCTGAGTATAATCTAGGATTTCCTCTTTGTGAGGTTCTAACTTAGGCCCTTTTTGACTGTGGATTGCAAAAATACCCTCACTTAAAAACTTGAAGTAGTCTATCATCTAAGGCAGAAAATGAGTTCCTTCATATGATTTAAGGCAACATATAAGATACTCAGCACAATGCAAGATTAAGAGCGAAAAGCAGTGCTATCCAGCTAGTGCCGTCGGGGAAGGCTTTGTTCAAACTGATCCTGGAAATTTGATCAAGAATTGAAGGGTGGCAGGTTGGGTTTGACCGTAAGGAATCTTCAAATGTCAGGCTGAAGGGCCTCTCTGGTATGGCAGGGGAGGGTATTTCTGAGTTGCACTGTGATATAATATGGTACATTTGGATAACAGATCCAGAAGTATGGCCCACCATTAAATGGAGAGAAAATGTCCGGATTTGAGAGATTTAAGAGGAGAAAAATAACACATTTGGAAGGATTGCCTGATGGGCTAGAAGAGATAAGTTTCTTATCTATCAAATCAGGGAGAAAGCTGGGTCTTTCTCATAAAATAACTAAGGAAAAAATCAAAGAACTATTTCTGTGACACTGCTAAAGGAAACCTTAGCCAAGGTTAATTCCAAAGTTTTTCTAAAGCATAATTTAAAATAGGAATTAAAAAGTCCGTGGCTTTTCTTGATGAATAATGAACAAATCTCTCTCAGTGCGAACTGGTTATACCCCATCTTTCCCCAGGACTTTGTTTGATCATGCATTTCGTACTTCACTTTCTCAGCAGTAAAGCTCCTATCCGAAGGGTTGGAAGCCCTCTATCTCTCCACTGTCACTGTATTGAGTCAAAGTTCAGAAGTGCTTTTCCTTGAACTCACTAAGCCCTCACAGACAGCTGGCAACAACAAGCATTTATGGATTACAGTGAACATATTCCTGGGTTGTTCACCTAAGATGAGCATGACCCGATCCTGCTAGGAAAGAAGGGAGTGCATAGAAAATCATGTGATGAACGCAATGTAGGTCAAATTGTAAGTACCAATAAGACTACAAGTACAGCTACTTAGCTAACATGGATCCAATAGTGGAGAGGCGCACTTAGTAGTGGCATTAGGCTGGCATTGCTAACCTTGCTTGTCTATGACTTCTAAAACAGGAGCACTTGGGGAAAGGGTTGGACCCAAGTGTTCCACTCATTCATCCAAGTGTCGGATGTGTATCTGATATGAATGAACTGCATTGTACTAATTACAGTATAATCACCAATGCCCATCATCCCTAGGAAGTGTGTAGATCTGGCCACTTCAGCTTTAGACTCGAGGCCTTGCCTTCGTCAGGTGCACCTGCCACAGTTCTTACCTTCTGCACTGACTCCCTTGAGGGCTCCGCCCTATCTCACTGCCTATTGACTTCTATCTAACTTAGATGTCCATAATACCAGGATCAATGACTTGGGCCAAGTCAATAATCCCTACCTTGGATTCCCTAAGCTTGAGATACTTTTTAAACACAAGACAATAAATATTTCAAGAGTTCATTTTTGATATTTTTAAAACCTAATTGAGGCTCACCATTTGCCTATGGTAAGGTTGGAAATTTCATCCCAAGATGGTCACCTAGCTCATGTTGTGTGCTGATCAAAGTTCTCTTTAGCATCTGTTTAAGCTCCCGGTTAATTAAAAATGGGAAAACATCAATTATTACTTAATTTATGCAGTTGGCTTGACAGCTAAATGTTTTTTAGAACACCAAATTCATAGAAAATATACAAATAAAGATAAAATGATCCTTGTAGATAAAAATCTAGGAACCAGAAAGTTTTTGTGATAGCTAGGTAGCTACTACATTGGTTATCATATTAAGAAAAATTCGACTTTTTCAGTTATTGAGAACAAAATATGGTGGGTCAGAGAACCTTTGATATTAAAGAATTAGGGGAGTTAACTAAGGCAGGATATGGTCTAAAGAAATAGTAGCCTCACACGGACCAAGAAAATCTCAGGCAGTAGAGTCCCAAGCTGCAAAATAATTTAAGGTCTTTCACAACGTGGTCTTAAGCCAGCTTTGTTCCCAGGCAAGTATTTTCACACCATTAAAATACCATCCTAATGGCAGCTAGCAAGACCATCACATGGCTGGACTGAGAGATGAAGAGGGAGAGCTTGGAATTGTTCTGCCATGACAGTTTTGTGAGATGACTTATGGACAAGCACAGTGACTTCCTGAATCATGGTGTAAAGTCCCAGACTCCACATCAGGAAATATTAGACTTGAAAAGCTGCTGATTTCCTGGGTGACTTTGGGCAAGTCATTTAACCTCCACACTTCAAACTTCCTTACAAAATGGAAACAATGCTTTTTTATCTCTGAGTCACAGGAAGATGACTGTGAGAAAATTTATGTGCAACTATTCCAAGTTCTGGGGAAGATACTTACAGTCCTCCTAGATTCAAAAGTTAATGGATTTTTTTGCCTTAAGGTATTTATCCTAATTGACATGTCTTCAACTTACTAATACAAAGGGGACCAGCTATGTCTAGACTTCAGCAGAACTATTTCATGTGGCAGCTACAGAGCTATCTGTTAAGGTGAATTCATTGTGTGAATCCATCCCCTTCGAAGCATAGCATTACAAGGAACACTAGCTTCCTTAAACTCAGATTAGCATTTTCTTCTGTGCCCTTTAGCTCACTTTGACCTCCTAGGGTCCCATAGAGAGGCTTATATTCAAACCCTCAATCCTTATTACAGATGGGAAAACTGAAAACCAGAGATAAATGAGTCGTCCAGGGAGAAGAAATGGATTTCCAGCAAAGGCATATATATATATATATATATATATATATATATATATATATATATTCTGCCCCATAGGAACAGCTTGCTTGATAGAATTCAAAGACAGAAACACACATACACACACGCAGTCAGAATATATCATAAAATAGACCCTGATCATCTGATTATATACCTCAAACAAAGTATTAATAATACTTATTGAATATGGACATCGTGCCTAGTATTTATGTCTCACTGAATCCTAACAGCGTGCTGGTAGTATGTACCAAGGCTGAGTACCTTACTTGCAGTCACGCAGCTAGTCAGCAAGCATTAAAAAGCTTTACTGAGGGGAAATTGTGTTCCTAGACAATGCAGTACGTGTTGGGAGCAATTGGGTAGTTCAAAGGAACAGGGGGTAATTCTGGTCTAGACGATGTGAATCCAAACCCGGATTCACCAGCTCATGAGCATGAGATGTGCAGTCCACCTCCCATCAGATGCAGAGACCCGGGCTCATCACTTCCTGGTGGAGACCTTCTGGCTAGCCATCGCTCCTGGCCCCCTCCTACCTCCCCAGCACCTCCTTCAGAAACCATCCCTTTGTTTTATGAGCTGGATCCAGCACCAACACCCTTTCCTTTTCTTCAGCAGCCCCTTACTGTTCTAGCTCACGGCTCTTCTCATTCTGCTCCCTTCTCTTCCTCCCTCCTCAAGGGCTCAGTGCCTCCGCCCTCGCAGGAGGGCTCTACCTGAGCCAAATCGACCCATCCACAAGCCCGTGTGCTGTGCATGACCCTTTCTGTACCTTGGATTAGAACACGGACGTTCAGAAGGCTTCGTCAGGGTCCAGGGTCACAAGGGCTGGTGCAGGGCTGAGCCCTGCTCACAGCCAGTTCTGACTAGTACCCTTGGGCTTTCTGCAGTTGCCGAAGCTGTTCCTGCCTTAGATACCTGAAAATTTCAATCTTGTTCTGAGTGCTCTCTTTCTTTAATGTTTTCATTTTTTACTATGTTTGTGATATTCTGTGCTACACACTGGTTACATTCACTGTGGGGAGCTGGTACCTGCACATGAGGTATCTCATTGCTTTTTATTCCTCTTTCCTTCCCTCCTTCCTCCCTCCATCAAACAGCCCCTGTTCATTTACTAAGCATCACTTGGGCCATTTCTTATTGTCTATCTCCTACATAGCTCTATACTATGTTTGGGAGTTTTGTATAAAAGAATTTCATGCAATATTTATATGTGTGTCTGACTTATATCACTCAACATTGTGATCTGGAAGTGCATGCATTTTCAGCCAAATGGCTCAAATTTGTCCTTCTTTCTGGCATAGTAGCATTCCATTGTGTGTGAGTACCACATTTTCTTTATTCATGTTGGTGCACATATAGGCTGCTTCCAAGATTTATCTATTAGGAGTCATACTGCTATAATCATGGGTATATCTGAATTATTGTAGGATGATGTCTTTGACTCTTGGGACGTTCTGAAATGCAGAGAGAAATCAAAGACCTCTAGGCTTTCCTTGCAGTCTGAGTTTACTTTTTAAAGTGAGGACATCTCAGGGTATAATGCCGAGACCTTCTCACAACCCCAGTCTAAACTACCAAGCTACCAGGAATGCATGAATCTCCACCCACTTCCATCATGTAAGACGCCTTGCACCAAGTGATCCATCCTAAAAGTTTTCTAAAGGAAGTAGACAAGGGCTGAGTAACTGCTACTCTTACTCCTGAAGAGTGTGACCCCAAAGAGACACAGAAAAGCAAAGCACTCTCGTCACTAAGACAGGATTATCGTGAGAACTGAGTTGGCACAGAATCAGCCACTACTGTGGTTTGTAGGGAGATGCTAGCAGCTGTGCACAGCACATTCAGCCCTTACCATGATACAAGGTAGAAGGGAGGCTGAGGCACATCCTTTTGGCATGAGGGGGGGAATCAAATAAGAGACAGGTAAAAAGCAAATGGGTCAGTGGGTGACCACACCCTGTGACTGTGAAGGAAATGAACAGAAAGGGGACAGGAATTGCAAACGATGGAGGAGGCAGTTCTCCCACAGTGGACCCTGTAGGACAGGAGGTTGGCTCTTCCCATGTAGAGAGCTAGGAAAGAAGACGCCAGCTGGAGGGGATTGCAAATGCCGAGACTCTGGCAGAGAAAGAAGAGAGAAGGGTGCGCAATAGAGGAGAAGGACAGAGTAAGAAGCCATTTCTCAGTGTTCCTGAGGTCTGTCCTGGAGTAAACGCAGTCCGCGGGCTGCAGGAAAGCCGTGACACCACCAGACCACACCTGCTTCAGGGTTGTCAAAATCCTACAAGGATCTAGAGCAGCAGACGGACTTCACATCTGCACTATTTCTGAAGGCACAGAAAGGAGGCTGGGGTTCATTCCAATTGGAATGAAACGCCAGCCAATGCCTTGTTCTGATCAACATTTTAAAAGCTGACCTCGTGTTCCTGGAGGTGATGACAGCCAGGAGCATCAAGAAATACTGTCGCTGTGATTTGGACGGTTATCAATAATACATCCCCTGGGTCTCTCTTGCTTACGTTTTTGAGACAGAAGTCTTGTCAACAGTGACAAAATTTTCAAACCACTAGAGGGAATCATCTACAAAAGGACACCACACCGACCAACGTAGGCTTGTTTGCTTTCAGAACCAGCTTCCCTGGGTAATGTCTGAGCTGAAACTCAGTGACACAGTCACCAACGACAGTGCTCAGACAGAGGTCACTGCAGGCAAGGGAAAAGGAGAGAAGACACAGCGCCTGTCTGCAAACACGGGTGTAATTGCAGGAGTCCTGGCGCTCTCCTTGCTAAGCCTTTCTACCCCTCTCTGATCTAAGACTTTCTCAGAATCTGAGAAATGATCAAACCCAGGTCAATTCTTTTTGGGTTTTTTTTTTTTTTGGCAGCTTTCATAAACTTTTGAAAAACTGTAGGCTAATTGCTTTCATCCTCTGTCCTCAAAAAGAATATGAGCTTTAGACTGTGAGATATCTGTTCATATCCCAACTCAATAATTACCAGAAAAAACAGATAAATTATTTATATTATCAAAACTAAGAAGTTGAAATAGGTATTTAACAAAAATGAGTGTGCAAATGTCCATAACAGCATTGTTTACAAGTGTTAACAAGCATAAATAATTAACACCTGCTAGTTGATGAATGGATACATAAAACATGCTATTTTCAAGCAATGGAATATTATTCAGTCATAAAAAGGAAAAAGGTCTGATACACATTACAACATTAAAGAATCTTAAAAAATAGGCTAACTGATGAGAACCAGACACAAAGCACCACATAGTGCATGACTAGAGTTATATGAAACACAAGAATCTTGTCAGTTCTTCTTTCTCCATCCCACTCACCTTATCAGTAAGGTAAAACCAATACCCTGACCCAGAGCTGGTGCATGTGGCTGCATATCCAGGGATCCTAACAGTAGCAACTTCTTAGTGACTCTTCTGACAGGGAATCATAATCCATTGCTAGGCAGAGAATGTATTCAAATTGGATACTGAGTGTTTTCAATTATAAATGCTATATATAAAGTCGTCAATTAAAAATATTTTTTTATTTTAAAAAGCAAAACACAAAAAAGATAGAAATGATACAGAATTTCCAAAAGAAATAAAGTAGGAAACCAACACTAGTTAATATGTTGCATGTTTTTTTTTTATCTCAGAAGTAGTTGTTCAGATTTCAAAATCTAGACACAAAAGTGATCATCCAGTGACAATACAAACTGTTCTTCTCAATGGGTTAGGAGAGATTAGTATTAGTAATATAGCTGTCTATCTAGCATACATATATACACATTTATATACGTTTACCAACACACATAAATGGAGGTAACTTGAGACCATACTTGTAAGTGAAAGAAATCAAACTCGCATTTATAAATATCATATTGTCTCCCTAGTATAGAAAAAATAATAAAAACTAAAAATCTGAAAGAGTAATGAGAGCCAAAATATACAATAGATACTGTAACAATGAAAAAGAAAGAACATGCTCAAAAGGACAGAACTACTAGGGTAGGGGAAAGGTGAAAAGAAAGAAAAGAAAAAAAAATAATTTAAAAAAAATGTATGGCCAAAAAATGATCAAAGCTAGTTAACCCCTATATACCTCCCTTTTCATTATGAAAGTCCGGAGATGGGACACGCTTTCTGCAGAAGCCCACAGTACTCACACCTACTGCATGAGGCCTGAATCCAAGCTGTTGTCTGTTTGAAGAGTTAAAACAGTTCGTGGCTTCCTTGCACTTTCCACACTGTAATTAAATGAAATCATCCTCAAGATGTATGGTTCCCTGGATGGCCCCTTGGAGGAAGACAGCATAAAAGCTCTACCCCCGTGGTGTATTACGGTCTGTTAATCTATCATCCGGATGCATTGCCAATAACTCCTTCGGTGCATTAGTGTATACACTGAGGTTTGCTAAAAGTCGACTACATCATCAAATGAGGTTCGAACTGACAGAATCACTTAAAATTACAGAATAAATGGCCAAGAACCTAATTCATTAATGGACTTTATTCTCAAGATAGCTCCACCAAGGTTAGATTCCTCAAATACAAAATTCCACCCAAGTGTGCCAAAGTTTCAGACTTTGCCATCGTTGCAAAGCCTTTGCTCAGCACAAATCTCCCTCGCACACATTGACATGCACAACCTTCGTGTCTATTCCAGATGGCTCCTTACATTCACATTTTGTGGCTTCATAAAATCTTTCTATGCCACGGGTTATTTCCAGGTCATGCAATTATGAACTAATAAAAACACATCTAACTGCATACTGAAGACCACAAAACCAAAAGCTTGACCCTTAAGATTGGTATTAAGCCAAAGCCACCAGTTCTAGACAGTTCTAGCCAACATAGAATTAGAAGTCCTAGCAAGGACAATTAGTCACAACTAAAATATTTCAAGCATCGAAGTCAGAAATGGAAAGTGAAGTTACTGCTGAATGCAGAGACATGAACTTAATGTAAACACCTAAAACTCAAAAAAAAAAAAAAAAAGTAAACTTTTAGGATGAACAGATTTAGTAAAGTAGCTGGTTGCAAGACCGTTACTCAGATATCAGTTGTATCTACTCCCAAATTTATCTGGAAACAAAATTAAGAAAATAATCTCATTTGCAATAAGAAACTACTTAGTAATCAGTTTAACTAGCCAGGCATGGTGGTGCATTCCTAGAATACCAGCACTCCAAAGGCTGAAGCAGGAGGATCGCCAGGTTTGAAGCCAGCCTGGGACACATAGTGAGATGCTGTCTCAGAAAACCAAAAATAAATAAATGAATAAATAATATAAAATAAATTTAATCAAAGAGCTAGATGACTTATACACTGAAAACTACGTAATACTGTTGAAACAAAGACACAAATAATTTTGAAAATATCCATGTACACAGATTAGAAGACATAATAGTATTAATATGTTCATATTCTTCATAGAAATCTAAAACACGTTGTGCAAATCTATCAAAACTGCCTGTTTCTTTTATAAAAACAGAACCACAAAAGGACAATACATAGCCAAATAACCATGATAAAAAACTAGATGCATCACACTTCTTGACTTTAAAACACATTACAAGCCTGCAGTAATTAAAAGTTGGCACTACCACAAAAGCATGCATATAGACCAATATAGCAGAAAGGAAACCAAAAGTAAACCCACAAATAAACAACAGCTTCAACAAGTCCCCTATTCACTTCAACGAGGCACAAAGAATACAAGGAAGAGTTTCTTCAAAGCTCATTTTTTGACATATTAACGTGATTTTAAAAGGTAGATCTTTATCTTATCCATGCATGAAAATGGATTAAATATAACATTTGAAACTGTAGAACTCTTACAAGGAACAGCTTGTTTCTACATTAGGGTAACTGTGATCTTTTTCTATATAACATCAGAAGCACAGTTGACAAAATCAGAAGTAGAAAATATCAACACATCCAGTTAAAAGCTTCTATACCAAAGAGAAAGATACCAGAGTAAAAAGTTAAAATATGGACTAGATGAAAATACTTGCAAATCTTACATCTGAGAAGGGGTTTATATCTAATATCCAAGAAGAACTCATTTGAATCCATAGAAGAAAATCAAATAACCTGATCAAAAGTGGCCTGAGAAATGGGACAGACATTTATTCAGAGAAGACCAGGCTAAGGGCATATAAAGAGAGCAGCGGTCATTACTCATCAGTAAACTGCAAATCCAAATAAAGATCTCAAACAGATCTCTTTGCTTTCTTGTTCCTTCCAGGGTTATTCATAAAAGCCAAGATTTTGATACAACCTAAATGTCCAACAATGGATTAGGGAATCAAGAAATTGTGATACATAAAAAATGGTGGATTACTATTCAGCCTTTAAAAAGAATGACATATTGCCATATCTGGCATGAATGAACCTAAGGGACAATATTCTAAAGGAAATAATTCAGTGACAGGAAAACAAAGATGTCATATTTCCTTTCTATGAGGAATACAAGCAAATCTACTCTGAAATGCAGGATAAAACAGTGACTGATGGGTTGAGGGAGGAGGAAATAAGGGTTTCCTATTTAGGAAGTATAAAAATTCAGGTATGCAACATGACTGAGTCCTAGAATTGTTCTGCATACGATTATGCCTAGAGTTCACAACATTGTACTTTCTTTTTGTTTATTTGTTTATTTCATTTTTTGAGTCAAGGTCTCTCTATGTAGCCAAGGCTGGCCTTGAACTTGTGAACTTCCTCTCTCAGTTTTCTAAATGCTTGAATTACAGGCTCTTGCTGCCATGCCTGGATTGCATGGAATTTTCCTTTAAAAATAGATGTTGTTTGACATATTCTCACAACAAAAACAATAATGACAAAACACTGTTGGTGTCAAAAGAGAACGTACATCCTTAGTGGCCAGTGAGAAAAAACCACGAAGCCTAACACTACTGACAGTGAAGCACGGAAAAGAACAGGCAGAAAAACTAGTTTGGGCCAATCAAATGAGAATTTTCAATATTTTTCCAAAACTGTAAATTCTCAGCTCCATGCTTCTTGATGAAAAAAGACAAATAAATTACTGATAAAAGAAATTTTGACAGTAGCTATAGAAAAGTAAATGTTAGATCAAGAGAACACCATTAAAGATGTTGCATAGAAACAATGCAAGATCTAAAACGATAGCCACATGCACAAAACGCACTACAATAATTCACCAGCCAAAAATATCTTTCAAAACAAAGGTGAAATATGTTCGTGAGCAGAAGCTAAGAGATTCATTTACAGCGTATATGCATTGAAAAATAATTTTAAAAATCTAGGAAGAGATAAGATCAGATAGGTATGTGAATGAATAAAATAATTTGTTATAAGTAGGATACAATACTACTTAAGAATTCCTTTTAAATTAAATATTTATTGTTAGTGCATGCTTTCAGCACACAATATTTACAGTCCTCATGTGGCGCTGTCTGTGTACATAATACATCTTACTCCTTTTGTCATTCCCTTCCCCTGCCCACTGTCCCCTCTCCATTTCTTGATCTTCTTCCCATTTGAGAACAATCTATCTCTCTGTTTCCTATTATCTACCTATCTTTTATTTTGTTCTATATTTGTAATTTGGGTTTCCCATAGGAGAGAAGCCATGCAATATTTAACTTCGTGCACCTGATTTATTTCACTTAATGTTACGGTCTCAAGATGCATCCATTTTCCTACAAATGACTCCAGTTCATCTTACAGAAATTAAAATGCTAATTCTAAAAGTTGTATGGAAGTGCAAAGAATCTATACTAGGAAAATTCATTTTGAAAAACAGCAAACTGGGGGACTATATGATTTCCTTTAAAATATTTCAGAAAGGACAATTCTGGAAGATGATGGAAGAAGAACAGGCATGACGAATCTGCCTGAAAACTGTTCTGGGTCTCAAGTCCATAGAAGGTTTGCAACTTCTGAGAAAGTCTTGGGTGGCACATTGGAATCAAATTTGATGAATTTTATCGCAGCAGAGCTGCAGCTGCCCATTGCCTGACCCAGCCTGTGGCAGAAACCTGTGTATGTCTCCCAGGAAAGCCTGCACATGGACTGTGGAGCTGGGGTGGGCACAGAGCACCTTGTCCTCCAGGTTTGGGGGACTTGTTTGCTGATGGAGGATTTTAAGCAGAGCTGCAGGCAAAGAGAGAAATCAATGTTCTGCATTTTTCCTACTGTTGCAAATTTAAAGAGCCCGAGTTCCTACCTCCTTGCCTTTCATGTTCCTTTTCGCTGTTGGAAGCCAGACATTGCAGACTAAAATTTCCAAAAGCAACTGCACTCATGAGGAAGGTGTGACTGTGGAGGCCTACAGAGGGTCTGGGCCCCTAAACGACTGAGAAGGCCTTTAGTGGGCGTGAAGACTGCTATGTGGCACAGACACTGGCTATGACATCCAAAAAACCAGTAAATGAATAAAAAATAACCCAGGACAAAACACCATGAAAAAGGTACACTGGGAAAGTGAAAGAATCTGAGTTTCTCAATGACCACATTATTAGATTGAAATGTTAAATTGTTAACAAAAATACCATAAAACATACAAAGAAATAAGAAATAGTAGTCTATCACAGTGAAAAATAAATCAATGGAAACTGACCCTGGCAAACTCTGAAAGCAGAAAAAGAATTTGAAGGAACTATATTTCTTAGGAGCCAAGCTGTTCTGCCCGAGGACTCTAGAAGAAATTCCACCTGCAGACCACACCCAGTGGACGCCTAACGTGTTGGACTGATGGGTGAACAGGTACCCCTGAAGAAGGTAGTCTGTAAGGATCAGGGCAAATTCTTCAAATGTGCAGGCACTAAGACATATTCACAAGGGTCACAGAGAAAAAAAAAAAAAAAGAAGAAGAAACAGGAAAATGTGATATACCTAAGTAACAAATTAAAGCACCAGGAAACAATTCTGGAAAAATTAGCTTGTATAGAGCATCTAACAATATTCAAAATGATAATGTTAAAGGTAGTTAGTGAGAATAAAAATCGACAACTAAACAGAATCAAAAGAATAATTTACAAACAAAAAATGGAAGTTTGGTAAGGAAATAGCAGCCGTAACAAGAAATGAAACAGAACTTCTGCAGCGAAAGAACACAATGACTAAGCTGAAACATTCCACACACAGCTTAACAAGCAGGCTGGTCGTGTAGGAGAAACAACTAGTGATCTGAAAAACAGGTCGTTGGAATTATGCAGTTAAACAATACTTTAAAAATTAATGAAAATAATAAAGAAATCACACAGGAATAGTGACAGATCGTGGGGCTAAAAACCAATACACGCATCATGGGAATGTCGGAACCAACAGAGAAATGCAAAGGAATGAAAGTATTTAGATAAACAATGATAGAAAAATTCCCAAATCTAGAGAGGAAAACACGTATCTACGTTCAAGAAGTTGAAGAACCCAAATTGATTATCAAGTTCTGAGAAGTCATCAAGAATTTTGAAAACAGTAAGAAAAAATCAAGTTACCACATACAAGACAATAGAAATACGAATATACAATATATGGATTTCAGTACACTGAACAGACAAGAAAAAGTGAAATTATGTAAACAAGAATACTGTTTCCTGGTGCATGTTTCCTTCAGAAATTAAGAGATAAAACCTTGCCAGAGAAGCAAAAATTGACAGTGATCACCAAAACAACAGTCTGACAAGAAAATCAAAGAAAATAATTCAAACTGATATTATAGTGTCCTAACTAACAACAACAACAAAAAAAAAAACCCAGGACACTGCAAAATTAGTGTCATAGTGAAAATATAAACAGGGTCTCAATGCTCTAATATTGTAATGCTATGTGTATGTCACCTTCCGCTCAAAACTGAAAATTAAAAGACAGGCGTGTGAAACTAACGAAACTACGATAACTTGATTGAACATAGGATAGATAATAAATGGTGATATCAAAACTGTAAGACAAGATAGGAGATATGAAATATAGCTTTGACACATGTGATCAAAATCCTGGTGTTATTAGCATCCAGTAGACTGTTACAGTGCACAATGGTTTTATGTGAGATTTCTGGTAACAATAAAGAACAATCTTTCAATAGAATCATGAAAGATTTGAAAACCAAGAAAGGAATCAAGGCACACCATGACTAAAATGAAATCAGCAAATCACAAAAGATGACAGAAAGAGAGTGGGAATGGAACAAAAGAAGGGTGAAACTACTAGAAAGCACTAGCCATGTGCCAGTGGGAAGTCCTTAGATGTCAATAATTAGCTTACATGAAGATGATTTGAATTCTTTAATCAAACATAGACAGGTTAACGAGTAAAGAAACAAGAGTCAGCTACATCCAGCCTACAAGCATCTTGTTTTAGCTTTAAAGACACACGCAGGCTAAAAGTACAGGGTAGAAAAACTTATCTCATGTACACAGTAAGCAGAAGACACCAAAGGGGACTGTGTATCAGTCATCACAGACTTTAAGTTCACAACTGTCAGAAGAGTTATTAATAGTAAAGTGATCAGTTCTTTAGGAGAAGTGGGAACTATACATATATATATATATATATATATATATATATATAAGCACTCAACCTCAGAAGACCTGCATATGTAAAGTAATACTAACAGAACTACAAAGAGGGATAAAGAATAATACAAAACTTTTAGGGGTATTCAAGAACCCCCTTCTGCAAGTATATATACCACACAAGCAAATAAGTCCATAAGGAAATCTGCACTAGAGGGCTGCTACTGATCAAATGGACCTAATGTGAAAATACAGATTACTCCACAGAACAGCAGCAGACAACTCATTCTCTTCAAGTGAAAGGTGGATATTCTCCAAAACTAGTCTCATGTGGGGCCACAAAATAAGTCTTAAAAACTCAAAACAGTTGGAATCAAATCCATAATCTTTCCCAAATACAATGGTATAAAACTACAAATCAATAAGGAAGGAAAATTGAAAAAAAAAAACATTAGTAGATGGAAATAAATACCCAAGTGGTTGTCCAGTGGATCAAAGAAGATATCAAAAGAAAAATAAAAAATTAGTTTGAGAAATATGAAACAGAGAGACACAAATCAAAACTTTGAAGATACAACAAAAGCAGTTTTAAAAAGGAAAGGTTATGGTGATAAATGTTTACTATGAGAAAAATCTCTCAAATAAACAACTTGAATTAATTTCCCAGAAAACTAGAAAATGAAGAGTAAACTATTCTAATGTCAGCAAAAGGAATTAATAAAGAATAGAAAAGAATTAAATAAGAGATTTAAAAACCAATTTTTTAAAAATTAGAAGCACCAAGAGTATGTTTTTGCAGACATAAAATTGGCAAAACTTTAATTCTACAAGAAAAGAAGAGTTTCATAGGAATAAAACAATAAATGAAAGAGAAGACATGGATCTGATACTGTAAAAATGCAAAGGCTTGTCAGATTATTATGAACAATTATACCAAAAATTGGATACATGAAGGAAGTTGCATTCCTAGAAACATACAATCTTGCAAAAGTGAATCATTAAAAAGTGGAAAATATAAACAGAACAGTAAAAACGAGATGAGTCAATAATGAAAAATCTTTGAACAGTGAAGATTCTCAGACCAATTAGCTTCACTGGGAACTCCTACCAAACATTTAAATAATTTAATGTCAATATGCCTCAAATCCTATCAAAAAAATCAAAGAGGGAAGACACATCTAAACTTACTTTATGAGGCCAGCATTATCTCAATACAAAAGCCACATGAGGACTACAAATAAATGAAAATTATAAACCAGTATTCCTGATGAACACAGATGCAAAGCTCCTTCGCAATATTAGCAAACTGAATTTAGTACCACATTCAAGGCATCATACACCTTGCATGATACAACTGTGAGGTACAAATGTGTTTTAACATATGCAAACAACAAATAAAATACTACCCAATAGAAGAATGAAAGATAAAACTCACAAGAATGTTCCAACAGGTAAAGAAAAAAAAAAAGCATTTTAGAAAATTCAACATTCTTTCACGATGGCAAATTTCAACAAATTAGGCAGAGAAATATATACCTCCACATACTAAAGGTCCCTATGACAAGCCAAATCTAACATACTCAACGGTAAAATATTAAAAGCCTTTCCTTTGAGGTCAGAGAAAGACAAAGATGTCCTTTGTCACAAGTTCTCTTCAGTACTTTACTTGATGTCCTACCCAGAGCTATCTGACACCAAAAAATGGAGGCATATACACTGGAAAAGAAAAAAGAAACTTGTTCCTTTAGGTGGCATAGTTTACATACAGAGGGTCCTAAGGGCATCACCACAAACTGTTAGATGCAGAGTGAAAACTCTTTTTATGCCCTAACAACAAATGATCAAAAATTAAACCAAGAAAACAGTTACAAATGCAATAACTTCATAAACAACAAAATAGGACTCAACCATGGAGTTTAAAAACATCAAAATACTTGATATAAAATATCAATGAGAAAACTAAAGAGAACACAAATAAATGGAAAGATACCCAGCATTTATGAATTAGAAGAACCAATATTGTTACAATACCTTAATATCCAAAGATTCAATACAATCCCTATTGAAATTCTGTTGACAATTTTTCCCTTCACAGAAAAAGAAAAATATTCTTAACAACTTAAGAAACCACAAAGAATTCTGAATAGTGAAAGAGACCTTGAGTAAAAAGAACAAAGCTGGAGGCATTAAACTTAGCCAGATGGAAAATATACTGCACAGTTACAGTAATTGAAACAGCATGTTAGCATCAAAAGAGACCCATAGACAAATGGAACAGAATTAACAGGCTCAGAACAAACCCACACATTTACAACTGTTGACCTGCAATTCCAGAGCTCATAACGTGTAATGAGGAAGTGCTGGCTGGTCACATACTTCAGAATGAAATCGGGTTCTTGCTTCATTTCATATGTGCATATCAACTCAAAATAAATTAAAGACAAGCTTGAAGACCTGACACTGTAACCCTGCTAAAATAAAGTGTGGAATTTTCCACGACATTGGGCCGAGCAATGATTCCTTGGATGTGACAATTAAATCAAAGGCAAAAAAGTAAACATTGATAAAAGGGATTCTGTCAAATTTAAAAGCTTCGTTCAGCAAGAAACAATCAACAAAGTGGAGACATACATACCTATGTAACAGCAGAAAAATGGGCTAATGTGCAAATGAAAAAGAATTCCATGTAACTCAGAGCCAGAAAATGTCTATTCTATTATTTCTTTGAAAGTTACTTCAGTTCTTTAGCCATTTCCTTTTTATTCTTCTCCAGTGTTTACTTTTCACTGGTCCATGTTTCCAGTGCATCATCCCGCTCTTTGTGGGGCGCTGGTACATGCATATAACAAACCTTCGTTCTCTTTACTTTCCCTTTGCCCTCTTCCCTCACTGGTCCCCCAACTCTTGACCCCCTCCTCCTTTTACAAAGGACCTATCTCCCCATGTTCTATCATCTGTCTTTCATTTGCTCCCTTTACGTGTTTCATATACGAGAAACCGTGTGATATTTAAGGTTGTGTGTCTGATTTATTTCACTTAACATGATGGTCTCAAGGTGCACCTTTCTTCATCCACTCATCCACTGTGTGATGGACACACAGGCTGTTTTCAAGATTTAGCTACTATGAACTGTGCTGCTATAACTACAGCTATACACGGATCACTGTAATATGACATCCACTAGGGGAATTGCTGGGCTAAATGGAATGTCTATTTTTAGAAAATATCTAAAAGATTTTAGTGGACATTTTTCAAAACAAGATGTAAAAATGCTCATAACTCTATAAATAAACATTAAAATGCCACCAGGTGTATATATTAATGTTAAAATAACCTAATGCTCACAGGTATATAAATCCATATTAAAATAATTAATCTCTATAGAAATGCAAATCAAACCACAATGAGCTATCACACTGTGCCTAAAAAGACAAACGACACTTGATATGAACCTGTAGGAAAAGGGAACCCTAGATCACTGCTAATGGACTACGAATTACTGTAGTCAATATGGAAAAGAATGAGGTAGTAACTCAAAATATGAGAAGAAAAATTACCCAGCAACTCACTTCTAAGAACCGAAGAAATTTAAGTTAGGATCTCAAGAAATAGCTGCACTCTCGCATTCCAGGCAGCATCACTCAGAATAGCCAATCAGCACAAGTGTCCACTGTTGGACAAAAGACAAGGACAGTGTGGCACACAGGCCTCACATGTACACAAAAGGGAGTATTACCCATCATTTAAAAATTAGGAAAGTCGGTCATCTGCAGTACCATGAATGAACCCAGAGGACCGTATTCCAAGTGAAACGAACCTGCCAATCACAGACAAACACCCATGGTACCCCTTACACCTGGAATCTGAAATGATCTCACAAAAGCAGAGAGTAGAACATTGTAAAATAGAGGCTGGAGAGAAGAGAGAAAGGGGGGAAAGGAAAATGTGGATCAAAGGGTACAAAGGCCCAGACTAAACAAATACATTTTAACTACCTTTTGAAGCACACGGTGATTGCTACTTACAATAATGTATTACAAACTACAAAATTGCTAAATGTTAGTTTTTAAATTTCCTTTCCACCAAAAAGTGAAGTTGGTGAGAGGATGGATATGTCAATTAGCTTGATTAAATATTTGGATGGATAGATGACAGATACATCACTATAAAATAACATAAATATTTATAATTATTTGTCAATCAATGAAGAAAGGATTGTTGTCAATTAAAGAAATCAAAAGCCAAAGTGCCCAGGGTGATGTTTCCCACCAAGCGAGAGACATTGGTTTTGGCAGCCAGAGGACGGCAGGAGTTTCTTCCTTGAAGGAGATACAGTACTTGTTGTGGAAAGGCTTTCTCTGAAGGGGAAGTGAAGGCTGACATTAGTGCTTTTTTCTCAGTTGAATTTCACCAGCATCTGGACTTTGCGTTCCATACAGAATGTGGTTTTGTGTTCTCCCATTCATTTGAATCAGGCAAGAGACAAGTTTCAATAAATCGGACAGAAATCCCAGCAAGGACAGGGCTCCCAAGAGCTCTTTCAAAAGATGCAGAAATCCTCCAATGTGAATAGAGTTTACTTTCATCTGTCTGATGCCTGAAATGAAAATTCCACCAACAAATCACCTCTTCAAACCTACTGCTGGGCTTAAATTTTCCTCCTTTCCATCAAAACGTATCAGCTAGGAAATTCTTCGTTTCAGGCAGCAGTGTTATTCCAAGTAAATATCAACAATAATAGTAACACACAAATAAATGTGTCCTTAAAAACTTTAAAGATATATTTCCCTTTCAACTCTCAATTAAACCAATTATCTTCCAAGTGAAATGCAATGTCCATCATGTCTTCCAATCATTTCCAAATCATTTATTTCTTTTTAAATATTGTCTCTGTGATTTTTGTACAACACAGCTGCTACTAGGTAAGTGATGCTTTTTTTTTTTAAGCTATAGTGTTTTGCAGTGAATCACACTAACTCTTCCAATAACTTCCTCAATTAGCTCCTAGTTATTCTGTGACTTCTAGACTGTGAGCACAGAGCTTTGTAAATTCACCAACACCATTATTTCATAGTAGCTCCTTTAACTTTGGGCCATCGTTCTCTACAATCTCTAAAGAGTGAGCTGGCTGAAAGAAGATAAGTAAAAGAAGGCACCCTTTGGAGGGGGCCCCACTAGTCATTGGAACTGTGGGAGTAGTATAAGCACTTCCTGGTTCTACCCCTACAGAGAAGGGGATAAATTCTAGTGGCCCACCAAACTTTGAGTTCTAAGGCATTTCTTGTCAGTCTCAGAAATTCAAGAGCACTTGTTCCTCACCCAGCCAATATCAGAAGAGATTAACACCAACAACAACAACAACAAAAAAAAAAAATGTAGAAGGAGAGAGATAATATCTTGAAGTCCAACACTACCTAATCTTCCTTCCATGGAAACCAAGATTGCCCTGCCTTGAGGTCTCTTGAATTTGAGCTGACATAACCTGCAGAAACGCAGATATTAGCAGACTACACATGATTCTCCAGACATAGAGTACTTTTGGAAAACTTCAGATACAGTTGTGCTGCTTTTCTGGCCAAGAGCTGAGCTAGCAGAAAGTAATGCAATAATTTTTCAGATACCAACACTACAGGGAGGGTTTTTTGTGAAGGGTCACTGTCTTGTACTACTTTATTTCACTGTGAGGTACTGTCAGTAGATAAAGAATGTGAATGTATTTAACAGTACTTTACTGATGAGAACTTTTAATATCAACCATGATCTCAAAGAGCAGCCATAGGATGTCAAAGAGAGACGCTCTGTGGGCTCCTGCTCTTGTGAGTTTTTCTGGTTTTCTCAGTTGCCTGGCTTGTTATCCTCCTGCCTGTGACCTCTGTGCTGGTCTGTGGTTTCTATGAGTCTAAGCATCACACAAACAAGAGGACATAAGGAAAGAGGAGCAAACTCTTTTTCCTTTTCACCAGGAATGAGAAAATTTCCAAAAAGCTCCTCTGGAAATGTCCCACTCTCTGTATCATGATTTATCTGATACAAGAGAGTCTGAAACAGTCATAAGCAACAGTAGAAAGAAACATGATGCCACTTGTGATATAATTTCTCAACTTGATGGGTTTGGAATCCAGAACATCAATGTACTGCGTAGCTATACAAGATGAGGACTTTGTCAAGGAAAAGAAAGGCAGCAGCTATTGAAAGGGATCTGTCACAACCGGATTTCTGTGCTGTAGATTTATTAGTTACCATATTACTACTGGTAATAGTGCCAATATCTTTCATAAAAGGCATATTCTGACACATAATTAACACTACTCAACACTTTGTTTGGATAATTTTACTTTATTTACATGGTGATCTCCAAGGCCTAGAAAGGCTAATAAAATCTCATTGCTTGATTTCATTCAAGGCTTACATGATTCCCAAACCCAAATCACTTCTCCTTCTTGTCGTGGACCACATTTCTACTCACGAGTGAATCCATATAACTGTCCTCTTTCCCGTTGAGTCGTGGCATCACTCCTATTATTTAATCCTATGTAAAAATCTTCTCATTGAAAAGGATGTAACCCGTTACTCTGCCTTTGCCCATAATCATTTTTAAATTGTATCAAGATGTGCATTGTTTTACTGAGGTCTCTGAATAGAAAAATTTCAGTGATGATATTAGGAGGCAGCTGTGCCATAGGAATTCTCTGCATGGGAGGATGGAAATAAGCAGTATATGTGGGTTTTATTTAGCTCAATATTTGGCAGAGTTAGTGATCAATCAATGCTAGGTGAAAGAAGAAGATAAATAGGATCCAGGAATCAGAAGGCTAGTACTTTGGACACTTCTGGGACCTAGAGAAGCTCATGAACATAAGTAGCCACTAATGGAACCTCAGAAAATACATAAATTCTTTTTCCGGAAATATTGAAAAATCAGAGAGATAACTGAATGTTGAGGTAGAATTTAGTTGATTTGAAGATGTTGAACAAAAATCTAGGTTAAACGTAAATTCCTCTCAGTCTGTATTTTTTTATACCACTATTATTACTTCAAAGGACTATTCAGCATGATTTGGGAAAAGCAAATTTATTACATTAAATAGAGTTAAATCCAAGTTAATATTTATTTACCATTTATGAAATGCCAGTTGCTGGGCTGAGCAACTTAAATGCATTAGCTCATTTTATTACCATAATTCTATGAAATAGGTATTTTCTGGAGTTTTAGGCTGCCCGATCAATAACAGATGTGTTACCGTGCCTCAGTTCAGAATTATAACACAGAGGAAGCAATCAGATAGAAGAAATATCATTCTTAATATACTCCAAGCCGATGAAAGAATATCACTTTAAATCTGGATCCCACAACCCAGTCTCAGGCGGCAGGTCTTCAGGTTCTTGCCCCGGGAAACCCTCAACAATGACCCAATCCCCAAAGGATTAGAAGGACATAGGGAGAGCCCGCAAGGGCTGTGTTAGGCAGACAGACGACTCCTTCTTTCACATTCAGCTATCAGAGAAGTTGCCTAGGTTAGGTCCTCCAGGCAGCGACTCTGAGATGGAGATTTGTGGAGAGGTTTACTGCAGAAAAGACTGTGAACAGCCAGAGCAGTTCCAAGTAAAACGAGCAAAGCTGGGCACTGACAATATCTGACTGCAATGGTCTGTAGCGACCAAACCAGCTTAGAGGGCAGTAGCTTAAAAACACACAGACAGACCAGTGAAAGTACACAGAGAACTCAGAAATAAATCCGTGCTTCTGTAGTCGAGTGAGTTGACAAAGACACCGAGAATATGTTGGAGAAAATGAAAGTCTCTTTAATTAGTGACATTGGAGAAACTGGATTAATCTATAGAAAAAAGAATCTAGACACCCTTCCTCACGTTATACAAAACTCACCTTGAAATGGATTGAAGACTTAAATGTAAACAGGACAGCATCAAACTACTAGAGAAAAGCTTCAACAATTTGCTAGGTGGGCAAGGATTCTCTGAAAATGATTCCAAAAAGACAGGCAACAAATCCTCAGCACATGCAGTAAACACCGAGCAACATGAGTGCCACAGAAAATGATCCCCACAAGAAAGACAATGGCCCTCTCAGGGCTTGGTGGCCAGCACATGGTTCCTGCATCACAAATGTTGCCAATTAAACAAATGAACATCCGAATTGGACATCAGTTTTAAGTAAGATTTTGGAAGTCTCCTAATTGGTGTGGATTTTATACAGCTAAACTAAATTTTGCACATAGAACTCCATTTTTCTCTAAACTCTCCAGCAGCAAACTGTTAATTTTAACAACTATAGCAGTGGGCTTTTTCTACCATTTTAGCTTCTTTCTAACATACATGACAGGTGTAATATACTTCAAACTGTAATTTCACAGGAATGCTGCAGAGTGAAGGTTAAGGGTATGAGAACAAACAAGAATTTTAGGCTAGAAAGTGGAATCATTAGAACATAACTTAAAGCCTTCTAATGTGGCTGTGGAAACTGGTAGCCCTTGGGTCACTCTCCTGTTCTCTTTGGCCTTACTGTCATTTTGTGCAGTGATTCTCACAGAACAATCACAAGACAGGTATTGTGCTCCATCTCTGCACAAGCACCTTGCCAGCCAAGGTCCTACTCTGTCCACTTAATGCCTCTTGACAATCAAAGTCCTCTGAAGATCTTCAAATGTGAGTTCATAGTGCTGCATTGTTACTCACAACCTCTATGGAAAACTACTTAGCTCCAGTCACACAGAGACACTGAAGCACTCAGATTCTAAAAACACGGGTAATAGACATCTTCATGTATACCAAGGTTTCTCTATTAATTTTATTATTATTTTATTTTATTAATATATATATATTATTAAGGTTATATATATGTATACATACATACATATACATATATATATATATATATATATATATATATATAACCTTAATAATCAGCTTTAATAGCATATATTTATTATCTCATAGGTTCTCTGGGCCAGGAGTCTGAGCATGAATTAACTGGGTCTTTTGCTCAGAAACTCATAGGCTACAGACAGGTTATGGACCAGTGCTGGTCTCATTCATTGCTGCTGGTCCTTCTCTAAGCTCCTATGATTGTTAGCGGAAGTGGATCTTGGAGCTGCAGGACTTAGTTCCTTGGGTTCAGAGGACACCAGGCCCTGCCATCATACCCTCTCCATAAACATTTCATGACCTCACAGCTTTCTTTTCCAAAGTCAAAGATGAATCCAGTTTGCTAAGATGATTTAGACAACAAAATGTAACTGTAGGAATAAATTTCTCATCATCTTTCCTGTGTAACATAGCCTGGTCAAGAAAGAGACACCTTATCCCCTTGGCCATGTTTTGTTCCCTGGAATAAAGTCACAGGTTTCTGTCCACACTCAAGGGGAAGAGATCGCAACCATGCAGGGCTCATTAGGAGTCACCTGAGGATGTATCTTTAGACACTGTCCACTCAGCACTTGTTGGATGTTGTTATCTGGAGTGGCTGGGTTCATTCATGTAATTGTACCAAGATATATACAAAGTACTAGTGTGTCAGAATCTCCTAGAAAGATCTCAATCAGCAGCAGTGGAGAAGGAGGGTTTGGTGGGAGGGCTTGGTGGCATGCACAGTCATGTCCATTAATTTATGTCTTTTCTTTCTGTTCTTTGGGATTTTCTGATGGATTATAATATTGAGTCCCAACTGACCTCAGCTATAAACAAGCGATTACACACCTGGTGCTGGCTGGCTTCTTTCTTATTCTTTTCAGACTCAATTATAATTTCTAGAGATTAATTCATAAAATAAATCAACTACACAAAATCCTTTATCCCATTCTCATTATTTGTTAGCACACATAGACTATTGGTACCATAGCTGGTCTCAGAAGGCAGATTCAGGATGAAATTATGGGACTGAATTGTATCCCAGGTGAGTGCCAATGTTTATTCTCTTGTTGTTAGTGATTGAAATGGAGATAATCTGGCTCCAGAATTTCATCCTGAATCTGTTTTCTGAGGCCACTCTAGCTATTAAATGTCATCGTGTGGGCTTTAACAAATAACATCACTCAGGATGAAGGACACTCTGCAGCTATATGGTGATGTCATAATTGCTTAAGACTTTCCCTAGCACCAAACTGAAAGGCACAAGCGAAGGATGAACATCAGTTATGATGGACAGTGGAACTTGGGTGGTGTGCAAGCAGTGATGGTGATGAAAATTACACGAGTTGCCTGGCATGTTTTATGTTTTTAAACACTTTGTAAATGGGAAAGAAAATGATACTCCTTTTGTAATCAACTCAAATCAAATAAATTTGTAAACAGAAGGGCCTTAGTGTCAGGGTTAGACCATGGTGTTCCTAGGATATAAAAAGACCAGGAGCTTATGAAGGTGAATCACCAGATAAAAGCAAGATAGGCAAGAGAAAGGTGAGGGTACATAAATGGTCAAGATCTCTCACGTGCATCCCATATCTGTTTCACTTATCCCGAACTCTGACTGAAGCAGAGGCCAATTCATCTGGAGAAGAGGAGCCACGGTCTCCTCTAGTACATACAATAAACATTCCCTCACTTCCTTCTGGGAGGGAAAAAACTGTCACAGAGACTGTATTCTAAGAAGGGGAAATGCACAGACCATTCTAGGTCCAATGAGCACAAAGACTCTTGCAAGATTTAAGTTCTTTCTGATACCTGGAGGCAGAATATAGCCATGGACTTGGAATAGACACAATGCTCGTGGACCGGCTGCCAAATCAAGTCCTGGCTTGAATCCACTGCACAGGCCATGCACCCATCAACCTGAGAGTACTTCTGCAGCCACTGGCTGCAAAATCATGATGGATATATTTAGCAGCTGGCAAAATTCTTACATCTGTTCCCTGATTTAAAAATAAGGAATCTTTTGGTAACAGGCAACCCCTTGAATTGCACTCTAGCCCCTCTAACCAAGATAATAAACCAGAAGAAATTCCATAGCTTAAGTGAATAACCTAGGATAGGACCACTTACCAGAGACTTGTCAAAGATATTGGCATTTCTATAGGTAATGCCCAAGAGGGACATTCATGAGCATAGAAGAAGAAACCATTTTGCAAGTATGTAGTAATTCCAATAAAACTGACTTTTGCCCCCTCCAAGGTAGAAAGGGTCTGCTGAGATGAACCTTTTTTGAGGGGACTGCTTGTGTCCTTGAGGTATAGTGACCTGTCTTTTAGCACTGGTAAGCCAGCCGGCTGATGGCCACGGGTGCTGCATGGCTACAGCCTTGTTGGTAAATTTTGCTTTCCCTCCTTCCCTGATACCAGTTCCCTGCTCAGAGACCCTTCACACAAGTGTTGGGGTGGCTAAGCACACCGTGGCTTACATCCACGGGACAGGTTTCCTGAGTCTCATACCAAGAGTGGCTTAAAATATAAACAGTCAAGCACATTGAACTCTATGTGACTTAATATGGAGAGAAAAACCCAAGAAGTGAAATGTGCCAAACACCCCTTTCCCAGCTCCCATTCTTTCAGCCCACCTTTGTTGCCATGGCACTCAGAGTACTCAGCTTTGTGTGGGTGTAATCTGACTGCCGCCACCTCCACTGAGTCACAGAATTCCTGCTTTCTACCCTGAAACTTTCCTGAACTGAGTGCTTCCCTTGCTGACAAACTTCCTCACATCTCTCCAAGTTGATAAGGGATTAGTACACTTGAGACAAACCTTGATCAATGGGAGAAGGGAACCCTAGGACACGTGATCTCCTCACTTGTGCACTCACAGCTCTGAACGCCCTACACAACTCAGAGGACCCCAACAAGACCAACTTCCACTGGCCTTCAGGAAAAGACTCCAGTGGAGCACCTCTTCACTGGCCTTTTGCTAATTTCATTTTCCTCTGCTGTCTTGGGGTTTTGTTTTCTGCTTTCTGTTGTTGCTGCTGTTGCTTTTTAGGGTCACATTCTAAAATAAATATCCTTCAAGAATCATTTGGCTCTGACTCTGGGTTTTAGAGGAATATAAATTAAGACAGAGACTTTTTTAGAGTAGAGAGAGTAGCACATTGAGAGGATAGGTCCCTGTGAGCTGGAAAGAGAAGGAGTCAGACTAAATATGACAATTGCATCACTGGCCTTTCCACTTCTGAACAACACAAATGATCACTCATCCAAAAATATTTCTTAATTACATGGTAAACGCCAAGCCCTCCAGCCAGGAGCCAGGATACAAGGTGCATCACTGCAGGGTAACCTCTTTCACTCACAGTTCATGCGGCAGCTCTCCTTACTCCTGGCACTGTCAGCTCAATGTGGTTAAGTACTTTTTCCGACCCAGAAGAGATGATCCTCAAGTCTCTTTATGAACTGTTTCTGCAGACTAAGAGCCCCTGCTTGACTTCTCTCTGCTCACCTGAAGCCCATTCTTTATTTCCCACAGACACCTGCTCTACGCGGAGGCTGAGAAGATCTGCCGCCTTAAGGCACTATTTTCTCCCTCTGGACTCTCACTGGATTCGCTGGCTCCAGCCCTGAGCAAATCCTTCCTGTGAGCCCAGACACATGACAAGGACTGCAGTTTCACGAAGAAGCATTTGATATATGTACACTTCAAATTTGTACCTGGTCATATTACTGTTTTCCTCAATGATTTATAAATTAAATACAACCTTAGACACTTCCATTGGTAATCTGCATGGCACCATGATTTTGCCTTTCTAAATTCAGCCTTTAGCACAATATGCAAGGGTCAGTCTGGATCGATGCTGTTACCATACAGGTCCAGGTTCTCCTCTGCCCAAGCTTTGGCATAACAATGCTTTGAGCACCAGGATTCCCTGGGCTTTTCCTTTGGCAAAGCAGGGAAAGGAGAAGTTTGGGAGGAAGACATCTTGCTTGATCAATATGGTTACTACCTGCGCTGGGTCCTCAGTGTTAACTGGGTGAAAGTCTTGTGTGTAATTAGACTCTTCCTGGATTTCTGACTGCAGTATCCTCTGTTCAGGCGATACTTCTTCTTATTGTCCCAGTCAACAGGTGCCTTACCTCTGCAGGTTTTCCTTGTTCCTCTGGAGACTCTGTTGGATGATATACCTTGAAAGAAATCTCCGTCTCTGAGGATTCCTTTTGGGGGTACACATGCATACATCCACTGCCCACCAAACTCTGTGCCTTCCTGTACAGCCACATCCACTTGAATGTAGGAATCACGCAACAGGTCTTCCATCATAAAAATCCCAGATGGCACTGGCCAGCACTCTGAATGGTTCTTTGTAAGGAATACTTTCCCCATATTCAGCACTGCAAAGGCCTGTCCTTGCTCCTTCTCAGCAGAATGCAGAAACTGCTCAGTCCAAGGATGAGTCTGCACAGAACAGGCCCACATCAAGTGCTCTTGAGATCCAGGCATGTGCTAAGAGCTCATCTGTGACCCAGACCTGGTAGAACAGGCTAATCTTGGGAGGAATTTTCTGCCACCTCCATTGCCTATGTGACATCACTGGTCAAACAACATCCACTTAGGTTCAGAAATATTTGACAATTTAAAACATGTTCTCATCTCTCAGAATTTAGCTTTGAGTCTCCCTGTCAAGATCATTTTAGCATCCTCTCATGCACGCATAAACAAATTACTGTTTGTTTTTAAAATAACGGGTACTCTACATATGGTTCGACAACCTGCTCTTTTCACTTAATGTGTCTTGGGTAAATTTCCATATTTCACACTTTTTGGTCAATAATGTTAGTCATAATATAATAATAGTTAGGGATAGCTGAATATCTGTATCTATCTCTCTCTGACCCATAAACATGGAAACTCATCAGAATATTTTACAGATGTTAGAATGACCTTCATCTCTGCTAAAGGACATAATAAATGTCAAAAGGGGTAAATAATAAATGTCATAATAAATAAAAACTCATCTATTAACTGGCAATGCCAGCATTATCCTATGAATTCAGGGCTAGGGGGAATTGAACAAGGCTGAATCTAAGACAAGGAAGTGCTGGGACATACTGAACCACTTTGCACAGAAAGCACAAGCCCACAAGGTACACAGAGGATTAAAAGAATACCAAAATTGTACTGTCTGCATCCAACAAAGTACAATAGAAAAGCAGTGGGTAACTTACTGATTGCTTACAATATACAAAGTACTCTGCTAAGTGTGTTGTGTGTCTGTGTGATGCCATTTAACCCTCGTGGCAGCCAGTCACATTCCTAGATCTCAGCTCTCCCTTGTCCCTTCATGCAAAGGATTCACCATATCGACACCCTGAAAGCATTACATATGCCCATCTCTCTACTGGGATTCTCTTCCCAGACAGATGCTAAGCAACACCTGAAGTACTTGGTTATTGGTACATTGCCCCCTTAGATTTTTACATAAAATTCATGAGCACCTTTTCATTGGTTCCTTTGTAAATCTAGCTAATAAATTCATCAAGGTCCCAAGTAGCCTTTGCTACAAGTAGCAGCCTTGCTTTTAGGGTTTATCAGTCAGCCTTAGAGGAACTGGTCTACATTCAGAAAAGCAACTGTAGCTTCCTCTTCATTCAAATTCTTTGTTTATAACAATTCTGTTTTAAGGTGGTGACTCCTAAAACACTGGAAAGCATCAGGACTTCAGAGTTCGCAAGCACCCTGATGGAGAGGTTCACAGTCTTGAATGTGCTCAGAAAACTCTTTGACGGTTTTAAGAAACACAGGAATGAATCATCCTTTTCCTTTTTCCTTTTCGCTGAGTGCTGAACCATCAGTCAGCCTGGAAGAGATTGTTTATATTCCACCAGGTCAGGAGACAAGCTGTGACAACAGAATGGCTAGCAGCAAGATTTTAAATCAGCTTTCAGGTCTCTGGATGTCACCACTTCTGTAATCACCACCGCTTTTCTTTGCCAGGAAATCCCACTTTCTATGGGGAAAATGTACTCAGATTTTTGTCCAAAAAACCCCTCCAGCAGGGTAAACCAGTAATAACCCTTTGGCAGGGCGAAAGGAACCAAGGCTGGCCCACTGACTCTGACTGCATCAATTTTTGATCTGTGGATGAGCCTTGTCTCTGGGTACATCTTGCCCTAGTATTTTTACAGGAAACCTCACTTTGTTCCCTTTGAGGATTCTGCCTTACAGTCAACCTTACTGGCCCTTCTGCTGCAGAGTAGGACATCAAGTGGGGACCTGGTGAATCAAGTTATGCATCCTAGAAGGTGGCTGATCTTCCCTTGAAATGAAAGCACATTCAATGAAGTGGACCACAGGGTAATAGGTCAGAGAGTTTCTTCTACAGTTTTGGTTAGGGCACCACAGTAGCAAACACAGCATAACACAGCTCTGGCTGATGTTTCATGTTAAGTCCAACTGGCAAGCCAAGCACTGTTCTATAGGTATGACTTCTGTGGGATGCTAAATCACTCTGTTTGCATTGCAAGTGGTCTCAACAGGTCACCTGGGATCTGTACAGGTACCAAAGAGATGACTTGAAAATGGCTATATCAGCAGGGAGAGGAAGAAAAGGCATAACATAGGCAGGCCTCTGTTGCCATAGTGACAGGATGTTGGTGGGTGCAGGTGGAAGGTAGATGCTAAGTTTCATGGTTAGGGTGTGCAATGTGTTTTTATGCATGTGGGCATCAGAGGAAACAAGATAATTTTTGTCACAAGTTGGCCACATGACCAATGGATAATTCAATAAAGAGTTGGCTGTGACTGACCTCAAGATTAAAAAAAAGAAGCAATTTAACCAAAAAGCATGAATTATCACAGACATCAAGAGCTCTGAAAATTTGGGAATTCCAGGGTTGGCACAACAATCCTGCAATACCACTGAGCCCCAAGGACCCAAAGTCTTATTACTGTGCCATCTGCAATAAGCCTCACTGGGTTAATTTCTTTCCAAAATTATTGTCACATCTCTAGGCTTACACACTTATCAGATTTGCCTAACATGTCTTTTATCATTGGAAAATGTTCCTTCCAAAAATGTATAAAAATCGAGTTTTATTAAGGAGGCACATGGTGTACACAGCGGCTAGCTAGGCACCCTGCACCCCACAGTAATGGAGGTGCCGGCTCATACTCTGTCCAGGTGGTCCTCACTACCTGTGTGTCTAGAGGTGTCTGTGAATGAGCAGGCAGGACTGTGAAAATGTGAATACCTTCATGCACTTAAGAAGATTAAGGACAGAGACATCTGTTTAAATCAGGATCCCAATGTGTTCTCCCAAATGGGACAGAAAACATAAAATTAAAATGCCAGCAAAATCTGGGTATTTTTTTTTTTTTTGCTGAATCTCTATGATAATATGTTTAACTAATTTTGTTGAGCCATTGAATGTAGTGCCACATGGCGTATTTGTGGTCAGAAAGCTCAAAAAAATATCTTACTACATTAAAATATTCAGACATGACAAATCTTTATTTCAGAGGATCATCCTGTGTACTAAAAGGATGCTATAAATATGACAAATCACCTTAGAAGGTTCATAAAGTCCTGGCTATAACTTGTCTATAACTACTATAATTTGTATCTAGGCTTAGCTATTGGTCCCTCACTTGTGAGCTTTCGTTTGTTTAATTCTGTCTTTCCACAGTGGTCCCAAGCAGCAATTTATGCAATTTAAATATTTATATTCCTTACAGAAAGATGAACTTTTTCAGTAAGAATGATCCTTTCTTGTCATGATTTAACATGGTATATAAAAAGAAAATGTAGATTTCCTTACTCTCAAACTTGCATAGAAAAGAAGTCAGATTTAGTTAAATAAAAGTAATTTAAGTCATCATCAAAGAAGTAAAACAGTCACTCAATTGCAGAGCAAAGAAAGGTATCTTCCCCCTCAAAAACCTACACTTAAATGTAAAGCCATACAGCATTTCAACTCCTGAGAGCTGTTCAAAAATACTGTGCATGTCACTAGGAAAATGTGATCTCTTTGCTATGCTAAAACAGTTTCCATGCCAAAATTTACAATAGAAAAAAGCTTAAAAGCTCAGTTTAAATTTCTATCCACTGTTTCAAGAGTCATTTTACAAAAGCCTCAAATATTGCAAAAAATGGTTATACAATTACTGTACAGTATTATGTGCCCTTGACCTCTTATGCAAGCTGCCTATTAATGAATTTCAATGCAACAAAATTGAAGATTACATTTTTAACAAGAATAAAAAAGAATGTAGTTCTTTTATACTCTACTGGTTTCTTTCTTTCTTCTTTTTTGTCTTTTGTTTTTGGGTTTTTTTTTTTTTTGAGACAGGGTCTCCCCACATAACTCACACCCACCTTGAACTTACTATTTAGCTCTGGCCTCAAACTCGTGGTGGTCCTCGTGCCTCAGTCTTACAAGTTCTGGGATTACAGGTTTGCACCACTATGCTCAGCCTTTAGTGGTTTCTAGCTTCTTATTACACTGTATCACGCAAAATCCAGTTACAAATACATAAACCATCACAGGCATTTTTAACATATAGTTGAATTTAGGAGATTCATTACACAGATGTCTGAAGAAATATGTTAACACAATAGTAAGAAACTACAGGAAATGGCTACTTGTGTGTTGGGCTAGAGGAGAAGGTGGAAGTGTTGGTAGAACCCAGTGCCCCAGTGGAGGATGGCCCAGGTCACAGCTCAGGGTGGCACCTGCGGCCCACAGTGAGCTCAGAAGCTTGTGGCTGGAGTGTGTGGTCCTCAGGATGCTCTCCCTCTGTCCTTCCACATTCATGTTTTTTTTTTTTAACTTTTATTTTTTCCTTTCTTTTTGTTTTCATTAAGTTCAATATAATATCTTGGAAAATAAATACTAATCCCAATATCTCTGAAGTACCAAACACATTTTAAAAGAAGCTGTGTAAGTCACTGAGATTGTTAACTTTGAGGGTGCCCAACACGGGATCCAACTTAAAGAATCATCCCACCTCCAACCTTCTCAAACTAAGCTTACAACCTTTTCCTTTCCAGCCCATCCTCCCTCTGCAGATGCGTGCACACATACACACCCAGAATCTACTCTACCAATTATGTTTTCCATCCCAATTAATTCCTTTCATACTATTACTCGATCCTGGATACTTGGAGTTATTTTGATATCCCTCCTTCCCTCATAGTCTAGAAGAAATCTATCTAGGTATCTTACTGCCTCTACCTTGGAAGTATTACCTAGAATCAAGATCCTCCTCACCACTACCACTGTTACATCCAAGTCACCATTGCTCTCTTCTGAATCATGATCGTGAGATGGATTCCTCTCCACCCTCGCTCTTACCACGGCATAGATGCTCCTTTAGAATAAAAGACAAAGTGCATCTCTCTGCCCTCTTCTCACACATTAAGGCAGTTTGTACTTTGTTTATCAGCTCTGTATGTTCTGGCTCCTCCTTGCCTTGATGATTCTATCTGCTTTTCTCACTCCCTGTTCTAGTCACATTGGATTTTTGTCATTTTATTTTAAGTACAAAAGGTATGCTTGGGCCTAAACTTTGAGGCTTTAATTTGCTTCCTCTTGCCGACAGAGTCTTGTCCTAAATAACTGCCTGTCTCACTCTTCTGCTCCTTTCAGTGTTTGTATAAATATCAGCTCCTGCTGAAACTTTCCTTGATCCTGACTATTGAAACTGCACCCACTCCCCTCACTTAGAATCACCACACCACCACCACCGCAAGAGGAGAACTTATCATCAGCAAAAATACTTCTATTAGTATTTTGTTGCTGAAACAAAATCTTTCACATGCAAAATTTAAAGGAAGAATGGTTTGTTTTAACTCAGTTTCAGAGGCTTCAGTTTATGTTTGGCTGGCTTCAAGGCAGAAACATGGCAGAGGTGTAGGGAGAAGGCAAATTGCTCACCTCATGGTGGGAAGGAAGTAATGACAGTTGGAAAGAGCTGGAGATCAAGCAGACAGGCCAAGGACAAGAACATACTCTTCCGTCTACATCCCCAGTAACCTTACTTCAAGCAGTCCATATTTCCTAATAGCACCTTCAGCTTTGAGCTTACCCATGTGGTGCTTCACGGGATTGATGAATGAATCCAAGGACTAGTCACCTTCTAGAAGCTCTACCCCTTAACACAAGAGCTACATGGAGGGCATGTTAATCCAAATCATAACCATGCTATGTGTGCTACAACTATATTATATCTATAACCCGACTCCCTTCACTAAAATACAAACTGTGGTGGTAAAGATGCTTGACATTGCATGTATTGCTGAGAAAAGTTATTCAGTAGTATTTGGAACATGACAGGTGCATAATTAATGATCATTTGATTAATCAGTTAATGAATATTTAATTATAACAAGCACTTCTACAGTGTTATTTTCCTCTCAAGCAACACAAGTATGCTACTATTGTACAGTCTTTTAATTCCAACGAACTTTTTGCCCCTTTAGTTACTGTTTATTAAACTCCCTTTACTTATTGTTGATATTTTTATAAAATCAGTCTTAGTTTGGGTGTCTTCTGGTGCTTCTTTTTGCTATTGGGTACGTAAACACACAGTGAGTGTGATCAGCTTTTTAAAATACATTTTTGATACTCCTCTATGTATATTGGTTCAGTAAATCCTGGAAATATCTTTTCTAAGCCATCATTCTTGTGAATAGTTTAGCTTATTATAAAACTAGAAATTATTACTTATATTCTTGTGGAACTTTGAAGTTACAATTTCACTGCATTCTGGCTTCTCACTACTTTGAGAATTTCTTTAACAATCTAATTGCCATGCATTTTGTAGGTAATTTGAGGCTTTTACACTAGTTATTTCTGAGACTTGTTTCTTGTGAATCAATACAATTCATGAGGCTTAGCAGGCATGATGGCCTGTATTTATACTCTGGGTGTTTGGGAATCTGAGGCAGGAGGATCACAAGTTCTGGTCTGTCTTGGGTAATTTAGCAAGTCCTGTCACAAAGCAGAAAATAACAAGTTAGAACTTGGAGGGATGTGGCTCAGTAATGGAGTACCCCTGGGCTCAACAGCTAGGAGTGCAAAATACATGCATTACACTGTATCTTTATGGTTATAAATGTATGTATAGAGTATATAAAGCTAAAGATCCCTAACTTTAGAAAAGTACTAAAAATGGTTTCATTACATAATGTCTTCTCTCATTACTTTCTCCTGGTGGAACTGCTATGACACACATTTTATCATTTCAATCTTCAGCTTCTGTATTCCTTAGCACTAATTTTCTATCTGTTCATATTGCTGTTCCACATTTGGGATATGGTAGTGCCCCATTTCTACAAAAGGCACATACTGTTACTCTTAGTAAGTGCAGGAAACCATGGATAGTACTGAAGCTACAGTATTTTAATTTTTAAATTAGACTAATAGATTAATAACTAATGACAACAGAATTACTATAATTGTATTATAAAAGTTCTGAGAATGTGCTCTCTCTACCTATCTTGTTAAGCTATCCTCACCCTTTATCATGTCCCAGAGACATGATTAAAAAAAGTGACTTTAAGACATAAGCATAGTGACACTGTATTACCCACCATGTTAAGGTTACATGGACACTAGATCTTGTGATGTTTGTGTTTAGAAGTTGCCTTAATGCCCCATGCAGTCATAGGACTTTTTTAGAGCTAGCTGAATGGAGAATGTGCAATTCTGGGATTAAGGATGGGTGACTGCTAGCTCAGTCACTAGTTGGACTGAGGCCACTTTAATTCCAGTAGACTGGATACAATAGAAGGAACAGTAAGAGTCTTTTCTCACCTTTGCTTGCCTCTGCAGCCTTCCACTGCCATGAACAGGTTCCCCTCTGCCAAGTCACCCTGCTATGGAGCCAGACAATTAAGGACTAAAACCTCCACAAACTGTGAGCTAAATAAACCTTTCTTTAAATTTGGATGCTGGATATTTTGTCTCAGCAATGAGAGAAAATTTGCTAAGACAGGGATGCTTTTGGTTTAACCCCCAAGACAGCTATGGAGTGATTCATGGTGGGTGGTGTCTGTAATGTGGCTACAAGAGCAGGATTCATGTTCTAAGCAAGAAGGACTGGGTCCAGTCGATGTTTCATCACACTGCTCAGAATGGGAGAGGAATAAGATAGTAGGAATGATACAGTTCTTCAGTTTTACATTTGATATCTTGGGAATGTAGTTGCTCCAGCTGACCATGAATAACTGAAAGCACAGAACGGACACAGTGGGTGGGGAAGGATCCTGGAACTTATCAAAGCCCTATCTGTCTGCCATGAGCCCTTTCTTACTGGCTATTCAATCTATTGACTGTATTTTTAATTTAAATGATTATACTTCTTTGGATTTTATTGTGTATTTTTGTGGTTTTAAGAATTTGCTTCCCTTGCTCCTAAATTTTGTATCCTTTCTTTTATTTCTTAAATTATTTTTAAACATGAATGAATTATAGTAAAAACCAGTCTTTTCTGTGTGAAATTGTTGGAAATTCAATATAGCTATTACTTCATCTTATTCAGATGTAATTATCTTTTAGGTAAAGTGCCTGTGATAATCCTACAACATAAAGATTTCCAGGTGTGGACCATGAAACATGTTATGAAGTAGACACTCAGGAAACACTAGATTACCTCTGTGAAAACCAAAGAATGAAGACCATAGACTACAGAAGGAGAAGTACCATAATGCATGTATAGAATCTTTCCATTTTCAACATATACCAGACTACATTCAGATATGTCTGTGTAAGGAATTATTTCTTAAATCTCATGCAAATCAGTAGATTCTTTTTGGTCACCTGTTTCAGTGGTTCAGGTGTACCTGACAAAGTGTGTTAAATAAATTCTACATACTCTGAGCCAAAGAACTCAACTAAAGGAATTTCAAGAAGCTAGAGACAAAAAATTTCATTATAAGAATAAGAAATTTAATAGAAGGAAAAAGCATTTGATGGATTTCATTTTTGAAGTATATGAAGCCTAAAAGATAATAATGAAATTGACTCACAATAGAATTTTATTTTTAATACATAACGGTTGATGGAAGAGTTGACTGATTTAATCATTATGTTCTGTAAACAAGCTAGAGAGGTGATAAGTTCTGTTCATTTAGTAATAGAATGTGCAACTTCATAGGTACAAATTATCCGAAAATGTACCACAAAGCTGTAACTTCTCTGCATATGACGGCACAGAGAGTTTCTACTCACCACAGTGCTCTAAAATTTGCAGATTTCCACCAAAGTTTTCCTTGAAGAGAGGATATAATGGTAGCTAGAGAGGCTGGAGGTAGAAGAGTATGGAGGACTGATGGACAGAGGGTACAAACCCTCAACAGGCAGAAGGAATAGGAGGATTTCTTCTTTCATCCTTTTTGAAATGTATTGCACAGCATGAGGAGCACAGTTAACAGAGTGTGATGGCGCATTTCAACATTTCTAAGAATAAATTTCAAACGTCCTTTCCTCCAAAAATGATAAGTATTTGAGGTGATGGGTACCTTAGGTAGTTGGATTTGATTTTATTTCCTTGCATTTGTAAATCATGATATTACTTTTACACCAAAAATCTATACAATTATAAATTATTAATTTAAAATAAAATTAAAAATTAACTTTTCCTGATAGACCTAAAGCCCCATTCAGAAAGAGTCATGGTAGAGCCAATGTTCAAATTCTTTCACCACATTCTAAATGTTTTAAAAAATAATTGATACCATACTGTTTATTTCAGACTCATTGCCTCAGGGTTACGTTTTCCATTTGATGCTAGCATAATCATCGGTGCCTTCAGCCTGCTGACTGAACTGAAATACTATCCGACCCCCATGGGCAAGAGGAAAAAGAGAACATGAGTGTGTGTTCCCTTGTGTCCTCAGAGGAATGGGAACAAACGATGCTAAAACCATGTTTAGAAGTGGGTGATGCACAAGAATGGGTAAAGACGTTCTCATCAGTGTTTTTATTTTACTGATACTACAATTTTGTATTAACTAAAATTTATTCTTTAAATTGACTTGGATTGACGACATCTTTATAAGTATAAAAGAAGGGGTCCAACTATATCCTTTTGCATGTAGGTATCCAACTGTCCCAAAACTGTTTGCTGAAAAGATTATTCTTTCTACTCCTTTTAAATTGTCCTAGGAAATTTGTCAAAAATCAACTGGTTACATGCTGTTCATGTTTCCTTGAAAGAAAGAGCTCTCCAGAAAATAATCAGCCTTGAGAACCAGAGACCAAAGGTGTGGTTCCAATCACCTAGCCACACCTGCCATCCAGAGTAAGAGGACAAATGAGGTAGAATCTTCAGCACAGCACTGGCCATCACCATGGTAGTGACCACAGCTTATTTTCCAGCTAGGTCTTACTTTCAGGGAAACATAGTACAAGAATCTATTTGTTGATTCTCAGTTCTATTTGACTGATCTCTAGGTCACATTCTAATCTGACACAAGACAATTTTTATTACTGTAGCTCTGCATCAAACCTCTGCAGAGGTATTCAAGTTTTCTCATTCCTTACAAATCTTCAGTCTAGTTCAATCCATGATTGAAAAAGAGGCATTGAAATTTCCAACTGCTATCATTTTATTCATTGATGTTAGTTCTTGTTAATAGTATATTTGGTTCCCCTTCCTGTAGTTTTATGATCTACTGTTAAGTGCTTGGTTGTGTATGTTTCTATATCCTTCTGGTAGACTGATAGATACGATAAATTTAGTATTACAAAATGTACCTGTTAATCTCTGATGTTTTTGTTTGAAAGAATGTTTTGTTTGATTCCGACATAATCACGCCAGCTTTGTTATGATTACAGTTTTCAGGTTTTATCTTACGTCTCCTGCATTTCATTCCCTGTCTGTTTGCATCTTTGAGTATGAAGTGTGGCCCCTTGGGATAGGGCATGGGGGAGCTCCGTCATTGCAGCTGCTGCTGTTGGGCCACTCATATTTAATGCTATTCATGACATCACCAGAGTGACACATGTCAATTTACTTTTTGTTTCCTATGTCTCACATCCTTCTGAGTCACTATCTCTCACTTTTTCCTTTTGATTAAATTAATATGTTCTAATATAACATCAAATTATTAATAATTTGTTCACCAGTTTTGAATTCTTTTCCCAGTGGGTCCTCTACAGCCTACTATATATAGCTGCATTTATCAGAATTATTTCAGATTTCTACCCAGTTGAAATAGAGTCATGTAATGGCCCTCATAGATTATATCACCTGGTGATGTCATGGTCATCTCACCTTGTGTCACTATACTCTTTGAGGCTCACATGATTTCAAAGTCACTTAATCACTCATTTCTCAGCCTGTATTGCCATCACCAAGCAATGCCTGAGTGTGCAGGGTGGAAATGTTATTTCTATGTAACTCTACTCTCATCTCAATTTCATGCTATTATTTTAATGTATAATAACCCAAAATTTTATTATTATAATTATTAACACACAGGATTTCATTTACATAATTATCATATGTATCAGATTATGTAAATTATCATAATTTTTTACATAATTATTTTATGTAAATAATTATCTCTTTATGTAATGTTTAAAAAGCTGCGAGAAGAGACACTGTATTTGGAGAGGTTTTTTGATCATCTTATGTACCATTTCAAGTCAGTTAAAAGAACAAGGAAAATAATTACACACTTGTATCATTTTTATAATGTGTACTTACTTTAACTGATGTTTGGGTCTGGGGTGGGGTGAATTTGAATTATTATTGGGGTAGCTTGAAGTCCATAAAAGTTTGTTTAGAATTTCTTGTAAGTGGGCCTGCTAGCAGTGGGTTCTCTAAGTTTTACCGTATCAGAGAATGTCTTTCTCTTGTGTTACTGTTCAAGGATGCTTTGATTGGATATGATTCCTCCCTTAAAGTTTTCAAGTTTAAATTTTGTCCCACTGTCTTCTGACACTCATTGGTTGTGAAGAGAAACCAGCTATTACCCTTATTCGAAGTTCTTTTATATTTAAGTTATTTTTCTCCTAGCACTTTCAAGATTTTGGTTTGGTTTTCATCTCTGAAATACCATGCTATAGACCTCTTTGTCTTGATTCTACTTGGGGCAAACTGAACTTCCTAAATATTTTCTTGCTGTGTTTCATCAAATTGGAGATGTTTGTACCTTTATTTCTCATTTTTTCTTCCAATATTTATTTTTCTTTCCTTTTTATTCTCCTTTTTCCATAGCGTGTTTGTCTTCTTGATGGTGTCCCACAGGTCTCTTACAGCACCTTCATTTTTTCTCATTCTTCATTCTGTCTGTACAAATGCATAATTTCAATTGATCTACCTTGAAGTTCAATGATATTTTCTTCTGCTATTGAAAACTAGCATGGAATATATCTAGTGATCTTTCCATCTCAGCTCTAATCCTTTTCAACTCCAGAATTTTCATTTGATTTTTAATAGTTATATGCCTGCTTTCTGATGAGATATTATCATTGTATCTTCTATTACTACTTTACTTCTGTTCCCATCTAGTTTTCTTTATTATAACTAGACTATCTATATTGAAATCCTTATTAAATGCAACATCCGCCTAGTGGTTCTCACTTCCCCATTTCTTTGTATGTCCTGCAACCTTTGTTTAACTTGGCCTTTTAAGTAGTATATTGCAACGACTGTGAGTGGTGGCATTCTCTTCCTATGTTCTCGGCTTAATATAATTTGCTTATTTATTTAATAGATGAGCGGACTATTTTAATGATGTTAGTGAAGTCTACTTCTCTACATTTTAGAAGGTGCTGATGTTTGTCCTTGGAGGACGTAGTCTTGAGCATGAATTCAGTTTTCCTGAATAACAGCATGTCTTCAGAGTATCTTTGACTATCCTTCTCCTGATCTCTTTATTAAGTTGCCTGCCTTCACTGACTTCACCCCACCTCTCAGTGCATTCAGATTGCCAGATGACTACACTATTGCTTTCAATAGTTCTCTGAGCATAACTTTGTCCGCAGTCTGATCCAACTGAATTTAGAGATCTATCCTTTGATAAATTTTGAGGCCAGTATTGTATTGGTTGTTGAACCAGGAAAGATCTCCTTAACTGTACCTTTATTCTTGTTTTCGTTTTTTTCTCATAAAATATCCTGTTTAGTGTATTGTTCTTAGGAAACTACATATTTCCTCTTCACACTTTACCACTGATTTCTAATAACCTTTTAGGCTTGACCTTTTCCAAATCCTATTCCATGTAAACTGAGCTCCTCTAGAGAGAGCTTTAGAGATCTTACAGCTTGTGTCTCCACCTAGGAAGGGTTTCTGTGGCACCTTAATACCATTGGGAATAGAGGTAGTGGCTAATTTCTCCCCAAATTACACTTCTGCTTTACTAGCTGTTATGGCTTGTGTCTGGGTGTCCTCCTTAAGCCTCATGCAGTCACGGAGATGGCTGACTCTAGCATTTGTCATTAATTCATTGCCTCGCCCTGGGATTGGCAGTGTTAGTGCTGCACCTGCCCAGGAGTGGAGCTGGAGTGCTTTTCCCTTTTGCCCTTTTTGCTCTTGTCACTTGTGATCACCATGAACAGCTGCCCTCAGCCATGCCACCTTGCCTTGGAGACAGATGAGTACGGAATGAGGCCTCCAAAAGCTGTGAGCTAAACAAACCTTTACTTCCTAATTTTGCGTGTTAGGTACTTTGTCTCATCAATAAGTGAAAAGTAACTAAGAACTAGCACAGAGAGAAAGACATTCTTATTCTTCTCATATTGCCCTTCCCACTGTGATACTTTACCCTAGAACCCAGTTTGCATAAAGGGGCAAACACTCAGCATTCTCTACCTACCTTGCATAGAATGAAACTTAGGCCCTGCGAAAGAGCTTGGTTGGTGAAGAGAACTCTAAATGCACCAGCTTCTCTTGCCTGCAATTTTCTATCATGTTGAGCTGAAGGGCTTTGCAGTAGGAAACATGCCGTGACTTAAATATCAGACTCTTACTTTTCTTGGAAAAACATTTTGAATAAATGGTTACTTTTAAAAACAATTTTTAGCCATTGAGTTTGTTTCAGATCAGATTCATGGAACGCCTCCATGAACTATAGGAGTTCAATTTCCATATCCATCCTTTGCTACTGGCCTCATAGGTGTCATGGTCAGTTCCATCCATTCCAGTTACCTGGGATGCTCTGTCCACCAGAACACACTGCTAGCCATGCTTGTATTAACTTCTGAGTCACAAAGACGCATCTGCTTTCACAAAAGCCTACAAGTCGTGGACATAAATACTGAATCGAGCAGTGGAGGGGAGCATCTACTCTGATAAGCCTTTTTCATATTTTTTAAAAATAAAGTGGAATTATATAAATGAAGTGCTAAAAAATACCCTGCAGTGTGACAATCTTTAGCTGCAACCCACAGCTGTCTAAACCTGTCTGACAAGCACTGCCTGTGATATCTGCATGAGTGGCAGTCTTCATCAGGCAAAGAAACACAGATCAGCCTCGTAACAGCAGCAATGTTCTCTCCAAAGGACACACTGCACTCTTTCTCCAGGATGCAGCAATACGTAAATGTCTTTGCCTGGAATATTACAAGTGCTGGAGTTGCGGTGACTTCTTACAGAAGCAGAGCGTTTCCTTAGAGCATTTTCCTAGACTGCTTCCTTGCCTGGGTGGTTTTGAAACAAGTGAAATGCATTATTTCGATGAACAAATGAGGTTAAAAATAGAGCACTGCATCCTCTCCTGCAAATATAACAGATTTGTTATTTGTATTGGTGCAAAGTAAATCCACTGAATTCCAAATCCAAGCTACAGGGCTAAAAATAACTTAAAGTGCAGCTCTGCTCAAACAGGCAATTAAAACTGGCCCCAAAACAAAAGCAACCATTTCCAGCACTGCATTAGCTCCAACAATTCTGCGAAGCAATACCTTCTCCCCATGAAGGCTTATACTGCCCACCTTCTCACGGGACGGGGAGGTGGCTTTCCCAACCCAGTGTACACCACGCACAGCACACTCTTTACCATTCATTATCTCATTCAAAGCTGCAAAAATTTAGACTTTTGATGAGAGAACAGAATGTTTCTCAATATAAATTAATATTTCAGGAAAAAGAAAAAGCCTTCTAAAGGCTGGCTTAGCATGCAACATGCAACATAACAACTTTTAAGATGGATCTTAGAGATTCTGACTTCCTCTTCAGAAAAACAATCTGGTGGCAAAACTGCCTCTGCCTGAGTATGCATTTTTTAAAATTTTAAATTATGTTGTCACATACTGAAAATATTTCTGAATAAGAAAATTTCCATTGTGAACAGTCAATTTATAAAGTCTATATTGATATGTCATCATCCTGTAGAAAATAGGATTTTTCCCCAGGTTTGAAACAAATTTGTACTATAAATTTAATGAGAAATCTAAGCTCTCCAAGGGGAAAGATGTTTTAATAAGGGAAAAGGAAATTTTCCTGTCTTTCAAACAGGAAAACCATTCTGTGCATTGCTCATCTAGGTGGATAGGCAGAGCTTTGGTATATATCAAGCTCATGGGACTCATGAGCAAAAGTTTCACTCTGAATTATCCTCTAGCTGTATGGTTATGTGGAGGGCTTGACAGTGGAACCAACAGAGTTTTTATTTACTTGCAAATGCCTTTTTGTCTACTTGATGTACCAGGGCAGTGGCTGAGTTTCTCCTGTCAACAATAGAAACCCTGGCTTTTATTATTAGGTCAAAAAAAAAAAAAAGCTGTACTAAAAGTCTCAATGCAAGCATTTAGCCTTCCAAATTTTCCTTTACTGCTAGCAGAAGGGGCAAAAAGCTACATTAGGCTAACTCTGTCTTTCTAGAGAACTCAGAAACAGAAGAAGGCTCTTGTAAACTTTATCAAAAAATTTTCCATAGAAGAATATGAAAGAAACTTGCTAAGCATTAATATTTTGGGAAGTCAGTTACCTGAAATAAATATACTCATAGGTGATTCATCCAGTTCTCACTTAGGGAAAAATATCAAAGTCTTTCTTTTTAATAGGAAGGCAAATTCCTGTTATAAAAAAGGTCAATGGTATTTACTATGAAGTGAACTATACCCTCTCAAAACTCATGCTGAAGAGTTTGCTCTTAACATGACAGGACTGGAGATGTGGCCCTTGATTATGTCGTGAAATCAGAAGCTTCATCTTGACTTTGGGATTAATGCCTGTGTACAGAGAGATTTGGGCTCTCTCTCTCTCTCTCTCTCTCTCTCTCTCTCTCTGTCCTGTCTCTGTCTCTCTGTCCCTCAGTCTCTGTGTCTCTCTCTGCCTCTCTCTCTCTCTCTCTCGCCCCTTTCTCTCTCTCTGTTTCTCTCTCTCTCTTCCCCAGCAACAAGTCCATCTGCAAGCCCTGAAGATTACCCACACCAAAAAGTACACAAACCAGTACCTCGATCTGTGACTCCTGCAGAACTGTTAGAAATAAATGATTATTGTTTAATCAATCCCTTTGTGGTACATTTTAATATTATCCAGAGAGGACTACTACAGCGTTGGACCCAGACATTTTTTTAATTTAAATGCTCACTAGACTTCTTAATAGATGCGTGATCTTGAGCATGTTTCTTCACTTCTGTGAATAAAGTTTCTTCATGGTTGAAATAGGATAGTAGATATTTTTCATAATAAATGAGAACACACATATAAACTGCCTGGTAAAGTACTTCTTTTTTTTTTTGGTACTGGGGATCAAACTCACGACCGCCTGCTTTCAAGGCAGGTGCATATGCCACTAAGCTAAATCCCCAGCCCCAGGTAAAGTACTTCTTGCATAATAGTTGATAAGAAAGTGTTCGTTTTTCCCTTACTCTGGTATTTTCCATCACTCATTATATCTCCCATGAAGATGCTGCTTTTCTTCTCCCCTCACTCATTCATTCTCCTCTCATTCATTCATAACTAACATTAGTTATCACTCCAAATAATACATCTGCCATGGAATAGCAGCCACAGAACAGCAAACAATAACGAACACACAGGGCAGCAATCACTCAGCCATGCATTCCCACATCAACCGCAGCACAGTCACGACTGGCGAAATATATAATCAGTCTGGCTGCCCACATTAGGGAGTGGGTGCAGAAAATGGGCTCTATGCAAATAACAGAACACTATACAATGTTTTCCAAGAGGGAAATTCTATTACTGGTGACCTATGAATTGAGTTCATGTTAGCATTCATATTAAGGAAAAGGAGTCAGGCATGAAAAGACCAAAGATACATGATTTCACTTACACCTGTGGGGTAAACATGTTGAAATCATAGACAGAGAGTAAAATTATAGTTACCAGAGACAGAGAAAAATTTCTGAGGCTTGTGCTGTGTTGCTCTCTCATCCATTTTGCTCCAGTTATTGATTTTCTGGTTTTCTTTCAAATACACCAAACTCTCACTGTCAAGGCCTCTGCACTGAATTTTACCCCAAGTATTTTCCTGAAAGCCACATTTTTGTCACTGAAATCTCAGGCTTTACCTTCTTTCATTCATTCAACAAATACTTACAAGATAATCCACATGAAGTATCCTTGACCCCTGAATCTGTGGGGCTTATTTTCTAATGATAGCAACGAACAACAGGCAAAAAGCATCTTACACAAGTGAACCATATGGTGAAAAGGGAGAGTGTTATGGGAAGAAAAGTGTGATGAGGCACCCAGAAGGGTGAGGTTGCACACGCAGCAAAGGAAGGGTTGGTCAGCAGGTGAAATGCCACTTTAGATAGAACTGAACTCTGCTTTTCTAGGATACAGCAGAGTGAATAGGAATGATAATGACAGAACTCAAAACGGCTATGGAATTATTAATAGCTCCTTTTTCAGTGTTGGGATTGAACCCTGGGCCTTGTGCACTGTAAGCATGGGCTCTATCTCTGAGCTGCATTCTCAGGCCTGAAGAGCACATTTTAAGGTATTGCTCTGCAGAAATGATAGAAGTTTAAGATGATTTATCTGCTAATTACCCAGAATTGCTCGTGATCCAATATACACATGAATAGAAGCAACACACTGTACCTCACAAGCATGTAGAAATATGCAGCAATTGAAGGACAGGAATGGACAGGTACTGCGACAGTCATTCAAATATCTGAACCCTAGCCTGTAACATCCTCAGCCTGTGCAAGAGGAGGGCAGGCAGATAGTGTGAGGGCTATACCCACACTAGGGGAGCAGCTGCACACAATAAGAAGCAAATAAGAGGGACTGACAGCTGGTTCCAGTCTTCACCTTCAGTTCTGACATTGTCTCCTGGCTTTTGGTACAGACTTCCTTCCGCTTAGGAAACTTCAGCCCTCAGGTAGACTCTTAAGCCTTCCATTGCAGATTCTTCAGTGTTCCATCAGAAACCCATCAGCCTCCTGATACGGACTTGCACAGACACTGTAGTCAGCTGCAGTCCTTGGGCGGACGCTTCAACATCCAATGTGCAGACCCTCCCTCATTTGAATTTGTGGCTGACCACTGTAAACCAATCTCGCAGTCACTTATGCATTTGTGTATCTTGTATCACACCCATTTCTCCATTAGGCCCTGACTGATTCAGATTTCATTTGCATTCTTCACGGGTATGTCATCCACTACCTTGAGAAGACTCTTTGTCCTGAGCCACTCCTGAAACTGGCTATGTACTACTTTTCCACTGCCCATGCAGGTCATATAATACATTCTTCAACAAACATAACTAAATGTTATTATTCCAAGGTGAAATGAAAAGCGAACTTGAGTGAACTTTAAAGGCTCGTAAATACTCTCAAACAAATTTGGGGCAATAGTCATTGCTTAAAATGCGATATGAGGAAGATAAGAAAGATCTGTGTTGTATATCTCCTTGACGAATTCAGCCCAAATTTTCATCTTCCCTTGATGGTAAATTTTGTCACAGTTGCTATTGCTTTCATTTATTTGTAGTCAGTGAGGCATCTCTTCATGTACCTGAGCAATAATCCATGGCTAAAATAATTTTTCACATTCTGTTGAGATTCTTGGCTGTCTTTGTGTTTAAAGCTAAAGTTAGAGAGATACAGGCTACACGAAAATAAGACTGCTGGCGAGATGCTGATGGGGCAAAAATCCATACAAAAGAAACATTCCATGCTTATATATTCAAATGCCTCAGTACCACAGGGACAAGGAAGGCAGTTCTTCAATACTGTAGCATATTTTGGGATTGGGTGTATGTGTGTGTGTGTGTGTGTGTGTGTGTGTGTGTGTGTGTTGTTGTTGTTGTTGTTGTTGTTGTTGTTGTTGTTATTGTTGTTGTTCTGGAGATAAAATCCAAAGCCTTATGCACATTAGGCAAATGTTCTACATCTCACCTATACCCTCAGCCTTTGAAAGCTATATTGCAGACTCACTGTACCTCTCTGAAAACTTCATGGTATGACTCAGTAGCTCCAGAGAGGCATCAGTTATTGGTAGCAGACTAAGAGTCTTTGATTTTACTGCCAATTTTTTTTTCCCAAGGATTATAAGACACAAAGAGATGAATAGATTTACTCATAAACACTTCATCTGACAAATGTCTGCTGAAAGCATCTTGGATGGAGGAATTACATACAGCCCTGGACAAAAATGAAGGTCTCTCAGGATGAAGTCTAGTCCAGGGGCTGTAAATTAATGATATAATTAACAATGCTGAAAAGTGCTCCAAAGGGAAAGTACAATGTTATCAAATCTATTATGTGGGAACTAAACTTAATCTTAGAGAATAGAGGACCTCCCTGAGGAAATTATCTTTGAAGGCTAGCCATGATATGAGTCAGCCAGGAGCTGGCCAGTGAAAGATGTCCCAGGAAGGGAGATCACGGGTTCTTGCTCCCTGCTTTCTGAGCTCCTTGCCGTGGGGTGCTTCTCCTCCACCATCTCCCTGTACTGTGTTGTCACACCTTGGAGGCAGTGGATTATGGACTGAAACTTCTACAAAGTGTGAGCCCAAATACACCTCACATCTCTCCTCCTTTAAGCTGAGGGTGTCTAGTACTGTGTCTCTGTGGCAAGAAAGAGACCGAGACACAGGGATTTTTGTGTGTGTGTGTGTGTGTGTGTTTGTGTGTGTGTGTGTGTGTGTGTGCCAGGTATCAAACTTATGACATGCTTATGAAACGGGGATTTCTACGCTCCCAACTTCCTACTGCCAACCTTTCTGTACTGAACCAGTGCCCCAAAGCTTACCCTTGATCCATAAAAGGTGAACACGAATACCGCCAACAACATTCACATACCGCAGAATGTAAATTCTACCCAGCAACACAACGAAGCTGAGCAATGTGCTTTGGAGTTAACCTGACACAATTATTAAACACAGATTCAAAGTAGGGAAGGAATGGAGAGCAGGGAAATACTTTGGGCCCTCTGGAACAAACTACAAACTGACAGACTTGAACGAGACAAGAAGCCACATGGAGACGAGGGCATAAATTTGAACAAAACTGCAAAGTTGGAATTAGTGTAACAGAACACCAGACTGCAGATTGGTTATGAACTTGGAGAGAGATGGGAAAGGTCCATTTTAATTTTAAAAAATGGTAGGACAGGTTTTTAAAATCTGCTTCTCACCCAGCTCACCGTCCCCTAAACCCTCCCTTCACAAAAGTAAAAAGAATATTGCAGAGAAAGTGTCTGGGTGTTCTCTTCTATCAAATTAATTTTCCTCATCCCCCATATGTCAATCGTTACACAGCCTGTTCTAAATTTTGATCTAGTGCATTATTGATGAGCTCTTAAAAAGAGATTAGAACAATGATCTCCCACTCTCTTTCTGGAAAAAAAATCTTCATGCAAAAAAGAACAGGCAATTTGACTAATGTGAACCATCTATCTAGTCAGTAAATCATATTTATCAAAAATTTTTGACAAAACCAGTGTCACCTTATGGGGTAAGTAGCACTGTGGTCCTCCGTGTAGAAAGCACTGTGCAAGACAACTGATTTATTTAACAGCATTTGGTTAGTGCTGCAACAGCATTATGACTGGCACACTCGGGTCGTGAAAAACAAAATATTTGTCTTAACTAATCTTAGCTGTACAGATGTCTCTTACTGATTATCAGGTATTTCCAAATCTCTTTAAGCAAAGAGTTTGATAGTTTAAGCTGTTGTTGGGATACATTGAGACTTCTTTATTTCTTCATGTTATTTTTTCTTAGTAATTCCTTATTAAAGAAGAGTGGTTGCTATTTTTAAAAGCAGAAGTCTCTTGGTCTGATTTGAGCATTTGCAATCGGACTTCAGGTTCTGTGCTGCTGGAATAATACACCGAATCAGCATGCTGGTCGTGAAGGACACAGGGTGAAATCCAGCCAAGGCTCACATACTGTGTCTGTTAGGTAATGAGCATAACCAGTCAGATCACCAGGGAAAAAATAACAATTATGGTAACAGAAGTGATCGTGATTGACTGCAAGAAAATAAACAGTAACTAATTCACTTAAAATTAATTTTCTAAGACCGAGTGAAAGCTTTGTAATTACTCTAATTTTAACTCACTGGTGACTCATTTTGGCATTTGTGAAGGACTTTTTTCTTATCATGGAAACATGTACGTCCATAGCAGAAAATTTTAAAAAATAGATAAGTAAAAGAATAAGCAGGAAGGAAGAGAGGTATGGGGGAGAAATAAGAGAAAGCAATTGAGGGGAGAGGAAGAAGGAGGAGAAGAAGAAAAAACGGTGCACAATCATCCTGCCAAAGGGAGTGAGCTACTACTGACATCCCCCGGGTCTCTCCATGTCTATTTCTTAAAATAATTTGTTTTAAACTCAATTACGATCTGTACTGTAAAATGCTGCATTATAACCTTCTTATCTCCCTAAATAAAATACTAGCAGATCAGAAGATATTTTTCCACTACCCATTTTTTATGATTAAATCTGATTTGGAAATTATACAGCATTATATACACCATCATCAACGGTACCCTCAACTGCTGGGTACGCACACTCTAGTACACTACACGCGATGATACACAGATTTGCGCTCATGCATTTTGCACAAACGTTTGCAGTTGGCCTGACTCTCCTCCTAAAATAGCACACTATCACTGCCTGGCGACATCTCAGGGAGCCTGACTTGCTGCCAGCTGTCATTGGCGGCATCTGCGGCTGAGCCTGCGGTGGGAGCTGTGGGAGCCACGTGGCCCAGGCTCACGCAGGCCTGAAGTCAGGGAATTCACAACCCCAGCCGCACTCAAGCCAGGGCTCTGGAGAGGTGGTGCGTGCCCTCTCCAGTCCAGTGGGGACCATTCTAAAGGCAATGTTTATGCTATCCCGAGTCTCTTCCAGAGACCAGCCTCCAACAGCCCACGGTGGCCAGCCCATGGTGGCCAGTCCATGAACAGCCCATGGTGGCCAGTCCACCCATTATCTACCATCGCTTACCTACCTACACCATTCCGTTTTTCTTTCCTGGTGGTCTTGACGCTGCCCATGGAAATGATTTGAGTTTGAAGCTTTATCTGAGACTGCTCCTGGGTGGACCCTTGCAACACACCAAAGTAACTGTGGCTGAATTAACGACAACACATGCCATGGTTTATGGTACCTACTGCCAAGGTGTCCTTTTTAAATCCTTATAGCCTACCAGGTACACGCTTTTCATTACAGTTTGGTCAAATCATAGGTATTCCATTTTTGAATATGTCCATTTTTAAAGGAAGAAATATTGACTTATTTTATTAAATGAACTTTATTATTAATGAGCTGTGGTTTTTTTCAGATGACTACTCTTATTTATATCACTTTCTGTATGATTTCTCTGTCCATATTCCTGGTCCACATTTTAACTGGAAAACCCTTATATTTATCTGATTTATCTGAACAGTAAGGATACTGGCTCTTTGTTCCACATATTTTAAAACTGATAAGTTTGATTCTTTGCACTTGCATGGGTAAGACTTGTCTTCCAGCCAGCTAAAACTTTGTTCTTCAAGTCTTGAACAGTATAGGAAATATACCAGTCTTTATTGAGAAATCTCTATTAATGATGTACTGTAGAAAAAAATAATTGCTAGACAAGCTTAACTCTATTGTTATGGTGGCAGTGAAGATAACTTGCTAAATGCTGAAGTGTTGATGCAAGACATCAGGGATTCTTTCACTAACAGAACCATAGGCATGAACATTATCTGATATTAAATTGCATGATCTCTCTGCAAGCTTACTAGCTTATATAAGAAATAAAAATTTATCTATCCATAGAAGAAAGCAGAGACAGAGATTATTTAAATACAATTGCTGTCCAAATACAAGGAACCAGTGTTGTTAAATCAAGTTTTAAATGCCAATAGGCATGCTTAGGAATAAATTAGCTTTGTTCTATGGAACCACACAGCCCTTCTGACCGTGTTGTGATTTCGTCCATAACCCCGATTAAGATAATTCAGACTTTATGGCTTTTTGAAAAAACATTTCTACTGAATATTATTATCAACACTGGGAATCTGAAAATGTTTCTGAAACACAAATATCTCTGTGCAACACACAGCCTGAGTTGTGCTAATTTCCTCCTTACAGAACTGGCCTGCTGTTGGCTTGATAGCTTTGTGTCAGCGAGTCTGATTGGCCAGGCCTACTCCTCGGACCATTTAGTATAATATTTGTAATTGACTTTCCTCTTTCACTGTCACAGTAATGTACAAATCTAGGCTGGCTGCCCCTCCATCAGAGACAACCGCTTTCATCATAAAACATGGGAAATGAGTGAGCCTCAACAGTTGCTAGCACAGGGCATTGGAAGAAATTGTGGCTTCACCCAGCTTTTCTCCTGTACATCTTCCAGTAGGGCCTGTGGACCCCTGGGAGCTTAGCTTGCCTTGGGCATTGCCTCATGGTTCAGCAGAATGGGGCACCCTTTCCCGATGCACGCCAGGCCTCCTCCCCACTGGGTGCCTCCACCATCACTGGAAGCCCAGGCAGATCAAGTGAAGTATCTGCCCATTGTGCACCGGGATGGCTTACCAGGGACCAATTTAACAAATGACAGCATGGTTGTCATCATATAGGGCACTCACACTCATGGTCTTCAGAGACGGCGCTGAACATGCTTCTGGTGCCATCTCGTTTAATCCCCAGAATCATGTCAGGTACCTATTATTCATTATCATTCTCACTTTACCCATGAGTAGACCGAGACATTTAGGATTGCAGTTCGATAAAGGCCAGGTTACACATTCATATCCACCCAGAACAATTATAGAGCATTTACTTCAAAATAGTGCTAGATACAGGACAAGCAAATAACAAATTAGCGAACAATAGTTCTAATAAATATAGAATTATAAGCCTTGAGGTATAAAATAGGAAGAAGGCACATTTTATTATAGAATTGTAAGAGCCAATTATATTTAAAGTACATTTAAATTAAGTACATTTAATATAAGTAAACGAGTAAGGAGGGTAATATGGGGGGTTTTATGTAGCACATTAGCAAGAAATTTTAAACAGTAATACATAAGGTTTACCAAGATGAAAGAAATATTTCCATATTTGTAAATCATAGAAATGAAAAGAATTCCTTGATTATGGAAGAAAATTGTCCTTAAAACTTGCCTATCTTTCACACTAAGTACTTTAAGATTTTCCTGGAGGGTATCACTGTGAATGGGCACTAGGATTTTCTTGTGGAGAGGATCACCACAGCATTGCTGTATGAGTCTAAAACAAAAACAAGGTGGCTCAAAAATTAGATGCAGTTAAATAAAAAAATCAAATAGGATATTTTATTATCAGTGAAGGATTGTAGAAGAATATAAATAAGAAATGTTTATAATTAAGGAATCTAGATATTCATAGGCAAGAGAATGAAGCTGGACTCATATCATGCATGAAAATCAAGTGAATTAAAGAATTAAACCTAAAGGCAGAAGCTGTAACGTTCCTAGAGGAAAATAGAGGGCAAAACTTCCTGACCTTGGCTGTGGTAATGATTTCTTGGGTATGACAACAAAAGCACAGAAAACCAAAACAAAAATAGAGAAGCAGAGTTATATCAAACTAAAGAGCTTCTGTGGAGCAAAGAAAATAAACAGTGAAAAGCCAGCCTGGGAATGGAATAAAATATTTGCTCATCATATTCATGATAAGGGTGAATTTCCAAAACACATACAGGACACCAACAAATCAATAGCAAATAAACGGACAAAGCCAAAGAGTTCCACTTAAAAATGAGTCAATGAACAGAACAGATATTTCTTTAAAGAAGATATGCAAGGAATGTTTGTAAAATACAGTGACTATTTACACTGGCCAATACATATTACAGTGAAAATAATAAAAGACACATTGACTTGTCCCTTTTCAGCACACTTATCCCATCGTCCTTACCACTTTCTGAAGCCAATTCTCCAGTCCCAAGATGTGGTAAGTAATTATAGTGAATGAAGCTGCCCAGAGCCACCCAGCAGAAAGGCAGGCTCCTGAAAACATGACAGTGGGTTCTCACCCAGCTTCACCACCAAATCCGGCACCATGCCAGAAACCTCTTCTCAAAATCAAAATAAACAGGAAAAAGAAGTGGTTTAAATTGGTTCATCAAGGCAGTCAAGAGAGCTCAACTAAAGATGCTTATAAAAAGAGGATTCAAGAACTGCTGCAGACGGTAGCCAGAATTATGAGTATGTTTAAAGCAAAGGAGAGTGTTCTAATGGGACTTAATGGCCACATATATTTTATTATAATACATGTATATCCAAAGACATTGCATTTTTGAATCACAGCTTGTAAAAAATACCCCACTGGGATATAAGAAGATGCTTAACATTACCAATTATCAGGAATGTATCTATCAAAACCGCTGTGAGTTATCACCTCACACCTGTTAGAGTGGTTATTATTAAAATAAAGCAAAGAAAACCCACATATATTGATAAGGAGGTAGACAAAGGAAATTCTTGTACAGTTTTGGTGGCGATGTAAATGTATGGAAACACAGGACGGTTCTTCAGAAAGTTAAAACTAGAAAAGCATATGATCAGGCATTCTCGCTTCTGGTATTTAAGGAACTGAATTCAGCATCTCCACTTACACCTGTGCTTCCATGTTGCTACAACATTATTCAAAGTATCCAGACAAGAAAATCCCTGATTCCTGACCATTTCTGACTGGACAGAGGGAAAAAAAATGTGTGTGGATGTGTCGAAATGTGGGATTACACATTTCAGACATAACAAGAAAATCTTACCGTTTGTAACCACATGAAGGACCTGAGGACATCACACTAAATAAAACAAGCCAGACCCAGAAAGACAAATGCTAGTGTCCACTTACACATCAGACTTAAAAGACTGAAGTTCATAGAAGCAGAGAAGAAATGGTGCTGTCCAGGGCTAAAGGGTGGAAAATACGGAAAAATTAATCAATGTGTACTAAGTTTTGGATATATGAGATAAAGAATCCCTAGCCATCTATTGCACCATGCAGTTCTTTCAATGAACAATATTATACACTATTTTGTATTATAATCAAAATTTTGTTGACAGGGTAGATCTTATGTTAAAAGATTTTATCACAAAAAAATAACAAAAAGAAGACTTCTCTTGGAGGTGGTGGGTGCGTTACAGCATGGAGTGTGCCAACCATCCACAGGTACATTTTCCTCTCCAAACCCACAAGTTTTACACATTCTATACACACAACTTTCTCCTATCAGCTAGACCTTAATAAAGTGGTTCAGAAAAGAAAAATGTCAGAGTTCATGATCACAGTAACTGGATGGTATAGTCAGGGCTCTCAAGGAGGACAAGACACATAATTTATGGTACTATTTATAATAGTCACCCCAAGGATAGGTCTGCAGAGGAGGAGCTGGGCAGATCTGGGGTGCCCTCACTGGCCTCTCTGCGTGTCTGGAGGACTCTGGATATCTGCGCCCAGACTGCTGGAGTTCCCTCAGGCTTCCAGGTGCAGTGAAGGAGAGAGGTGGGTTTGAGGCTTCCACATCAGCCTCCCCATTCCCAGCTTCATTTGGAGACCTGCTGAGCTCCCGATAGGTGGGCTGGCCCACACTACCAGCCTAGCCCAGCCTGTTTAGCTGCCGCGCCTGGCCATAGGTCTGCAGAGGAGGAGCTGGGCAGATCTGGGGTGCCCTCACTGGCCTCTCTGCGTGTCTGGAGGACTCTGGATATCTCTGCAACCAGGGAGGGTCCACAGGTTCCTGAAGCACTGCGGCCTGTGGTGAGTGCCCTAACCCGGCTGCGATTGAAGAACTGTGGAGCTTCCAAGGGGCAGGTGGGCGCACAGTGTCCCTGAGGCCCAGCTTGTCTGGAACTGCGGAGTTCTGAGCAGGCAGAGGAGGGCCACTGGTTCTCTAGGCCTAATGGCCTGGGGTAGCGCGGCGCCAGAGTCTCAGTAGCTCCAAACATAGAAGGGGATTTTCAACAGATCCTGAGGAAACTTTCAAATAACACTTGAAACACAGAAATATAGGAAAATGACAAAACGAAAGACCAAATTACAACCTCAAACCTCCAGCCCATCTCAAGAAACCCTAGGAGCGATGTATATAGAAGAAAATATATCCCATCCACCTCATATATCGGACACAATAGCCACTGAAATTGACAAGCAACTCCAGGAAGCTTTAAAGAAATTCAAACTCGAAATAATCTCCGAGATAAAAGAAGAAATGATAAAAGAAATGAAAGAGATTCTGAATATATCTAAAGAAAACACAGATAAAAAATTGGAGGAACTAAACAAAAAGATAGAATCCCTAGACGAGCAATATAAGAAACAAACAGAATACATAATGCAGATGCACAGAGATATACAGGAAATAAAAAACTCCACTGAAAGTTGTAAAAACTGCCTTAATGAAAGTGAAGATAGAATTTCAGACCTTGAAGACAGGATTGCAGCTAGTGAACAGGAACGGAAAGATCTTTTGAAAATAACAAGGAACCAGGAAACAACAATTCAACAACTGCAAGACGATGCAAAGAAGAATAACATAAGAATGATAGGGATTAATGAAAGAGAGGGAGACAACATGAAGGATGTCAGGAGGATATTTAGAGAAGTAATAGCTGAAAATTTCCCAAGCATGAGATCAGAAACTGACATCAGGATCAGTGAAGCATATAGAACTCCAAACAGTCATAACCAAAATAAAACTACACCCAGACATATAATAATCACCATCCCAGAAATCCAACACAAGAATAGATTATTAAAAGCTGTCAGAGAGAAAAGACAAATCACTTATAAAGGAAAACCTATCAGAATCACAGCAGACTTCTCAGCACAAACGATAAAGTCAAGAAGAGCATGGAGTGAAGTATTCCAGATCCTAAAGCAAAATGATTTCCAACCAAGACTGATATATCCTGCAAAACTATCATTCAAAATAGATGATGCAATACGATACTTCCATGACAAAGAACAGCTGAAGAACTTCATGAACACCAAACCAACCCTGCAAAAAATATTGAAAGACAGTTTAGATACACAAAGGAAAAAACCACTAAGCAAAGCAAATAATTAAACAGAACCGAAAGATAAAGATGCAACAGCAGAGAGATAACATTCCTACAATTAACCAGCATTTAACAGTAATAACCATTAATGTAAATGGTCTCAATGCACCAATCAAAAGAAACAGACTAGCAGAATGGATCAAGAAACAAAATCCAACCATATGCTGTTTACAGGAAAACCATCTAACCCAGAAAGATACTCACAGACTGAAAGTCAAAGGATGGAAAACAATTCTTCATGCAGCAGGAATCCAAAAAAAGGCAGGAGTAGCCATTCTGTTTGCAGACAACGTGAACTTTAAACCAACAATGACCATAAAGGACAAAGAAGGTCACTACATACTCGTAAGGGGAAAACTCCAGGAGGAAGAGATAACTATCTTAAATATATACGCACCAAACTCCAGAGCACCCAGTTATATAAAACAATTATTAACAGAAATGAAAACTCAAATTATCAGTAACACAATTGTAACAGGAGACCTTAATACACTACTGACACCAAGGGACAGATCAACCAGACAGAAAATGAGCAAAGAAATAACAGAACTGAATCACACCTGTGAACAAATGGGTTTGATAGACATATACAGAATGTTCCACCCAACAACATCAGAATACACATTCTTCTCAGCAGTACATGGATCATTTTCTAAAATAGACCATATATTAGCTCACAGAACATATTTAAGCAAATGCAAAAGAGTTGAAATCATCCCTTGCATATTATCGGATCATAGCGCTCTGAAATTAGAAATTAATGACAAAGGATACTGCAAAAATTCCACAAACACATGGAAACTAAATAACACACTCTTGAGTAATCAGTGGGTCACAGAAGAAATTAAAGAAGAAATTAAACAATACCTAAAAGAAAATGAAAATGCAGATACAACTTACCGGAATCTGTGGGATGCAATGAAAGCCGTTCTGAGAGGAAAATTTATTGCACTGAGTTCCCACATCAGGAAAACAGAACGAATACAAATAAATAACTTGATGCTACACCTCAAACAGCTAGAAAAAGAAGAGCAAGTCAAGCCCAAAGCCAAAAGAAGAGAGGAAATTATAAAAATCAGAGCAGAAATCAATGCAATAGAGACTAAGAAAACAATCCAAAGAATCAACGAATCAAAGAGTTGGTTCTTTGAAAGAATAAATAAAATCGATAAGCCCCTAGCCAACCTTATTAAAAAAAGGAAAGAAAAAGCTCAAATTCATGCAATAAGAAATGAAAAAGGAGAAATCACTACAGACCCAATAGAAATACAGAGGATCATCAACACCTATTTCGAAAACCTCTACTCTCAAAAGTTTGATAACACAGAAGAAATAGACAGATTCTTAGAAGCATATGAAGTACCAAAGCTAGATCAAGAGGATATAAAACTGTTGAATAACCCAATCTCTGCTAATGAAATTGAGAATGTAATTGGGTCCTTGCCCACCAAGAAGAGCCCAGGCCCAGATGGATTCACTGCAGAATTCTACAAGAAATATAAAGAAGACCTAATGCCGACACTCCTCAAACTATTCAATGAAATTGAAAGGGGAGCAATCCTTCCTAAGTCATTCCTGGAAGCAAATATTACTCTAGTACCAAAACCTGAGAAAGACCCAACTATAAAAGAGAACTATAGACCGATCTCCCTAATGAACACAGATGCAAAAATCCTCAATAAAATATTGGCAAATAGGATCCAGCAAATCATCAAGAAGATTATACACCATGACCAAGTGGGATTCATCCCAGGAATGCAAGGATGGTTCAACATACGCAAATCAATAAATGTAATCCACCATATCAATAAAGCCAAAAATAAGAATCACATGATCATCTCTATAGATGCAGAAAAAGCCTTCGATAAGGTCCAACACTTATTCATGATAAGAACTTTACAGAAAATTGGAATAAATGGTCTTTACCTCAATATAATAAAGGCCATTTATGACAAACCAACAGCCAGCATCATACTAAATGGCCAAAAATTGAAAGCCTTTACTTTAAAATCGGGTACAAGACAAGGATGTCCTTTATCACCACTCCTATTTAATATAGTACTGGAAGTACTAGCCAGAGCAATTAGGCAAGAAAGAGAAATAAAAGGGGTAAAGATAGGAAAAGAAGAAGTTAAATTATCATTGTTTGCAGATGACATGATACTCTACATAGAAGACCCCCTAAACTCCATTGAAAGACTCTTAGATACAATAAATAAATTCAGTAATGTGGCTGGATACAAAATCAATACTCAGAAATCAATAGCATTCCTATACACGAACAACAAAATTACAGAGAGGGAAACAAGAGAAACTGGACTATTCACATTAGCAAGCAAAAAAATGAAATATTTAGGAATTACTCTTACGAAAGAAGTGAAAGACTTATACAGTGAAAATTATAATACACTGAAAAAGGAAATTGAAGATGATCTCAGAAAATGGAAAGACATCCCTTGCTCATGGATAGGAAGAACAAACATTGTGAAAATGGCCATTCTCCCAAAACTGTTATACAGATTCAATGCAATCCCAATAGAAATACCATCAACATACCTTATAGATCTAGAGAAATCACTCCTAAATTTCATCTGGAACCAGAAGAGACCTAGAATCGCAAAGGCAATTCTAAGCAGCAAAGACAAAGCAGGAGGCATCACAATCCCTGACTTGAAGTTATACTACAAAGCAACAGAAGTAAAATCAACATGGTATTGGAATCAAAACAGAGCTGAAGATCAGTGGAATAGATTAGAAGATACAACCACAACTACGAACACACTCAACCACCTTATTTTTGATAAAGGAGCCAAGCAGGTTCACTGGAAGAACGACAGTCTCTTTAATAAATGGTGCTGGAAAAATTGGCTCTCCATTTGCCGAAAACTAAAGCTAGACCCATGTCTATCACCATGTACTAAATTAAAATCTAAATGGGTCAAAGATCTGAATATTAAAACAGAAACACTAAATCTATTGGAAGACAAAATAGGTAGAAACCTTGGAGACATAGGAGTAGGTAAAGAATTCATGAACAGGACTCAAACCGCACGGGGAATACTTCCCAGAATCAATAACTGGGACCACTTCTTATTAAAAAGTTTCTGCATGTCAAAAGAAATCTCCAGCATAGTGAAAAGAAAACCCACAAACTGGGAAAAGATTTTAGTGAACTCTCTCTCAGACAAGGGCCTCTTGTCTAAAACATATAAAGAATTAAAGAAACTCAGACCTCCGAAATTCAAAGATCCAATCCAAAAATGGGCATCTGAGATGAATATGCAATTCTCAGATGAAGAAATGCAAATGGCAAATAAATACATGAAAAAATGCTCATCATCATTGGTCATTAGAGAAATGCAAATTAAAACCACACTGAGATACCATCTCACTCCTGAAAGAATGGCCAGGATCAAGAAAACCGACAACAAATGCTGGAGAGGCTGTGGGGAAAAAGGAACTCTCCTGCACTGCTGGTGGGAGTGTAGACTGGTACAGCCTTTGTGGAGATCTGTCTGGAGATTTCTCAAAAAGTTGGGACTGGAAATCCCATTTATTCCAGCTATTCCACTTCTAGGCATATTCCCAGAAGAACTGAAAGCATCACACCACAGTGATATATGTGCACCTATGTTTATAGCAGCACAATTTGTAATTGCCAGATCTTGGAAACAACCCAAGTGCCCATCAACTGAGGAATGGATAAAAAAGTTGTGGTATTTCTATACAATGGAGTATTATTCAGCTATAAAGAAGGATCACATTGAGATATTTATCAATAAATGGGCGCAGCTTGAGACCATACTCATTAGTGAAATAAATCAATCTCGCATGTGTGAATACCGAATAGTTTCCCCAATGTAAATAATGATTCAAATATATAAAAATATGTGGTAATCATGATTCCCCATTAGGTGGCCTTGAAGCCTTATAAAGTTTTCACTCATTAATTAGAAAGGCTTTATTCTGGGCTTCTTGATATGAAAATATTTGAAGCTAGAGTATATGAAGTTTTATCCAAATATTTCAAGGAAAAAGACACTATGGTAACTACTATTAAGTCAGGTTATAAGGTGGTGAAGTACTAGGTTGTTGAAACAGTCATGCTGTGACCTCTATTGTTATATTGTTATGTCCTGTTTTATCTCAATCTCCCCCTTATTGTTTCAAAAAAAATTATTTAATCATTTCTTATGTTTGTCTTAATTAAAGAAAAAATTCAAAAAAATTAGGATATATAAATAATAACTCTTTTCGACTTCCTATTAACTTGTTTCGAAGTCCTGTAGTACTCCCACGATCTTGTTTTGACTGATTAGACTCTGTTCCATTCTATATGATAGTATCAAGTTTGAAGACATAGGCAACTACTTTGAAGACAATAAGATTCACTAAGATACCCATTCTGGTTTGACTATTGTCTTCTTTGGAAGTCCTGTAATGTTTACAATGCCTAAGTTTTATTGGTCTTGTTCTCTACTGTTTTGTCCAACTTTATAATATCTAACAAGATAGACAATTCTTTTTAAGGAAACAAGGGACAACGTTGATAACCATTGTTGATAAACTTGTACTCTGTTCTACACCATGTGCTATGTCTATCCTTGGTATTGACTGACAGCTTTGTATTGCCATATTTGACTGTATTCTCCCCCCCCCAAAGAAAGTAATAAGCACTAAGGAGTAATAAAATCCAAGATGTGTAAATTTTGTTGTAAAAAAGAGGGAAAAAAAAAGAAAAAGAGCTCTAACGGATATAACAGCAAGTGTGTTTGGGGGTGTTAAATAGCTGACTTTATCAATGTTTTTGGAACATTGAACACAGCTGTTTGCAGTCTCCCTGTTTGAATGTCCACCTTGTGTTCTTTGATACTGTGATTTGAGGAACTATTTTCAAGAAGATAGTGTGTAATCTACTAGCAGGTAATTTCTTACTGTTATGTTTTTTTGTATTGTTTTGTTTTGTTTTGTTTTGTTTTGTAGTTCTGTATTGCGTGTACCCTTACGCCGCTTTGGTTTGTTTTGTGTTTTTCTCTTTTTCCTCTTAAATAAAAAAAAAAAAAATAGTCACCCCAAGAGTCAAGTACAAAGAAAGTGCAGGAAATCTGTCTACATGCTAAAGACACAGAAAACCCAGTTAAGGGCCCAGATCCATGGCACTATCCTGCATGAGTTCAGCTGAAGATCTAGAGCCCATGACAATGACTCCCATGAGTACAACTGGAGGCCTAGAGTACTTGACAATGACCCATGCAAGCCTACTTCATGGATCCATACTCCAAAGCCCCAAAGATCAGCACTGCAAGCTGAAAGTTCTATAGAAGGATCTGTGCCAGTAAGATGAGGATTCTTCAATGGAACCAAGAAGAGACTCTCAAAATAAGGACCAGGGCTCTCCTGAAATGTACCACAGAAATCTTCAGCAACAATGAAGTCCCAAACTCCTCCAGTAATGAGAACAGTTGAGGAGATATCAGGAAGCCAGTGTGAAAAGCTTCTCCTGGAGATTAAACAGCACAAATCTTCCCCTCTGGAGTCAAAAAGTGATGCTCAAAGTAAGGACCAGACCTCCCTCAAAGTGAACCGGAGGTACTCTCAGCAACAAGGTCCCAAGATGCTCCGATGATAATAGCTGAGTTTGTATCAGGGGAATCAGCATAACAGACTCTTCCAGGAGGACCAACAGAGCTCCAAACAACAATGCCACTTGGGAGAGTTCATAATGTTACTCTTCCTCTCCAGATCTCTTTTTTATGCTGGCAAGAATCCTCAGGTGGGCCATTCACTCTCAGCATCACACTGATTCAAGTCAGATGGTGTTTAAATTGATCATCAGTTTTCAATCCACCAAAATGGGCTTGCAAAATATTCACAGTGAAAAATTATATTTCATATATATTCATCCAAATAGAAATACAAAAATGTTCACCAGGATATTAATAGGAGCTGCACCTGGATAATAGAACTTAAGAATATCCTTCTTTGTACCTGTTACATTACTGAAGCATTCTGTGGTAGGTTTGATTATTTTGATGCTCAGAAAATTCTGTTAAAGGTAATTATAAAACAAGTCCCTTTTGTCCCAGTGCTAAAATGAACTGGTTGTAAGTCTTACAAGGCAGGCAATATGGCACAGTTGTTGTGCAGCATGCAGTGGATTATTTATGTCCCGGTTATCTGTAGGAAGCTGTCCAGCTTTTACTTTGGGGCAGGGAAGCTCTCCATCTGGGGTAGCTAATTAGTGATGATCACTGCAATCTGTACCTTTGCTGTTTCACTTCAGCGAGACTGCTTTCTTTTCTTTGGAGAGTGCCAGCTTGTTTTAGAAACTACAAACTTCAGGGTGATATGTACATATTTTTAAAAGGTCAGATTTTCAAATTTGAAGTCTCATTTATCAATCCAGTTATTAAATCAATAATTTAAAGAAAAGAAAAAGAAGATGGAGGAATAAAAGGAAATCATGCAGGAGAGGGTGGATGGAGAGAAGGATTAGTTCTAGGTCATTTTAGTTTAATCATCAAATTACAAAACACTTGCATAGCAATGGATTCCTAAGGACTTCTAGTTCAACTTCTTCAGCCTACAGATGAAAAAACTTACATCTGATCACAGAGAAAATTGCTTTGTGTTCAAGGAAAATACAGATTTATGTAATGAGAGAGCAAATAAGAAGGGCCTACTTGGAAAAGTTTATAGTCATTCTTTCATTTCTAGGTGGACTCAAAGGATATCCACCAAAATAGATTTTCCTAATGATCACAGCCAACTTTACACGTTTCATTTCTGTCTGTGGAATCAGGGAACAAAAAAGAAAAACTCATATTGAACTGTGTGCTGAAATTCGCCTCCAGATGAAATTAAAATGAGCATCAGTGTGAAACTCGATGTCAACTTGATAGATTTCCTGAAGGTTAAATCATAAATTTGAAAAAAAGAAAGAAGTCAATATAAGAGAAACAACTTTGCAAATACTGAGAATGAAAGTTTCTTTTTGTTATATACAAAAGTCTACAAATAAAAGAAGCTGCCCAACAGTGATCAGAATGCCAAGCTACTGGTTCCTTGCTGGACAGCTCCAATTTATAGGCAGGGATGCAGTGAAAGAGTTTAGAATTTGGGCCCAAAGGATCTGTACTTAAAACTTACATTTCCCATTTGACTTCAGTAGGCTGCATTTCCAAGCTCCAGTCCCCTTAATGTGTAAAACTGAGGACAAAAGTCCTTGTCTTTATAAAGACTGAAAGTGATGCTTGTGAATCCACGTCCATTAACATCACTGGTGATAAACACATACATCCTTCTTTCCTTCTGTCACCACATACTGACTGACCCTACTTCTACCCCATATTCATTAAGCACCTATTAAGTATCTTATTTCCAAATCGATCATCCTACTTTCTAAACATTTTCACTCTTTATTTTCTGAAGTCTGATCAACATCTCAGTTTTTTTGATAATATAGACTAATTTTCCAACTCCAAACAAAGTGTGGCAGCCCCACATGCTCTTAATTTTCAAAAAAGATTGTTCTTGAAGAAGAGATTAAGAATCATTACTAGTATAATGTCTTTTTTCACTGAAGCTTCTGGTCAAGAGAAAGGAGTGCAGATGAGGGTTTAGAGGACTAGAGAGTCACAGTAACACAGGGACTATAACTCATATTCCTGGAAGAGCCATTATGTACATGCACTGTTCTGTGTCCCAGAATCAAATTGCTAGTTTAATTATACAGAGGGTTCAATGTGGGGGCTACCATTATTACCCCCATTTTACAAATGAGAAAACCAATACGTATGTTATTTTTTCAGTTTAACAAGTAAAAGAGGTAGGATGTGATCCTATGGAACCAGGCCCTTTCTTAGTTATAATACAATAATTAAAAGACCACATAAAGATGCCCCTTATTTCTTCAGAAAAGAGAAGTTCCTGCTCCTGATGGGAATGTCTGTACAGAACAATCCACAAACGCACACACCGTGAATCTGAAACTCCAAGACTCATACAGCAAAGTTGAAGGCTAGAGCCCAAGAAAACCTGAAATAAGTGCCCTAATGACAAAAGCCAGGGTTACATAGGAATAGTGAAATAAAAACAAGCAAATTTTAAACCAAAGTGGTTGTATCTTTTCTATGATAGGTGCCCAAAGGAAACCTCAGAATTTACCCTGGGATTCTAGCAAGGGGACTTGGGAAGGGTCATGGTACTCGAGCTTCTGGGAACCTGAATTTATCTTCACAGCCTATCCTCTCTGATTTTATCAGACAGTAGGATTTCCTACAGTTTCATTTTCCATGAGATTTCTCTGGGTAGATCAGGGATAAAATTCAGTAGCAAAGCACCTTCCTGGCATGCACAGGGTCCTGAGTTCGAATCTGAGAAAAAAAATAAGATTTTTCTGAGTGAGTGGTGGTCCTATTTAAAGAAATTTGACCTCTCTGTACCTGGAAGATTTCAGCAGGCCTATGAGAGTTCAGGTGAGCTGTCTCCCCACACGAAGACCCTCAATGGGCTAGTAGAACTCTTGATGATCCCTTTCCCTACCCCAAAGACCTTGGCAGGATAGCCAAAGTGCATCTGAGTCCTGTCCCCACTCAGAGGACCTAAGGAAGTCCTATGAGACCCCCATTAACACAGTAGGGACCTGGCTGGGGCTCACACCATGGGCAGGTGAGTCTGGCACCTCGAAACATCTGAAACAGCATTAACAATACAAACTAAAGTTGGTTCATATCAATACTTCCACACTAGTCAGTCCAGGAAGAATTCAGAACTCACCCAACTGGACGTGCAGGAAGAATTCAGATGGCTGGTCCCCTTTCCCTACTCTGTGGGATCCAGCAACTGGGTGACATTAGCCCACATAGTAGAACACTGATTAATGAGATTAAAAGACTACAATATAAACCAAGAGGTGAAACTGACAAGAAAAAAAATTAAAATGCAATCTCTGTCGCCCAGTCCATCCAGAACAAGTATGATGAAACACACCTGGAGTTTCTAAAAAGATAGCAAAAAAGAAACAAATCCATTAGGCTATAGAAGAAATTATATCAGAAATAATCTGTCACTTAAAAGAAGAAATGACTACTTTAATGAATGAATTGCTCAGCATAACTATAGAAGACATAGGTAGTAATGTACCTATGTACGAATGGTTTGACATATGCAAATCAATAAATATAATACACCACATCAACAGACTAAAGACAAAATTCACATGATCATCTCAACAGATGCAGAAAAACTTTTGATTAAAGTCCAACACTCATTCATGATTTTAAAACCCCTATAAAAGTCAAAATAGATGTCTCTAGCTCAATCTGCTAAAATCAATCTATGACAAACCAATAGGCAAAATCACACTAATCAGACAAAAACTGAAAGCTTTCAGTCTAAAATCAAAATGAAACAATACAAGAATGTCCAATATTCAATTCACTTCTATTCAATACAGTTCTGGAAACATTAGCCAGAGTAATTAAACCTGACAGAGAAATAAAAGTAATAAGGATAGGAAAACAAGACATTAAATTTTTATTATTTCCAGATGTCATGATACGCTCCATAGAAGACCCCAAAAATTCCACCAAAAAAACTATTAGAGTTAGGGAATTCAGTAGCATAACTGCATACAAAGTCAACACTCAGAAATCAATAGCAATCCTATATACAAACAACAAACTCACTGAGAAAGAAATTAGGGAAACAATACCTTTTGAAATAGAATCCAAATATAGGAAATACTTAGGAATCCATCTAACAAAAGATGTAAAAGATCTATATATTGAAAATCAGAGTACTCTGAAAAAGGAGATTGAACAGGATATCAGAAGATGGAAAGCTGTCTCTTGTTCAAGGATAGGAAAAACCAACATTTTGAAAATGGCTATATTCTCAAAACTGTTATAGAGTTTCAGTGCAGTTGTAATCAAAATGCCATTATCATACCTCAGACATCTAGAGAAAATATTCCTAAAATTCATTTGGAAATAGAAGAGATCTAGAAAAGCAAAGGCAATTCTCAGCAACAAAAGCAAGGCAGGAGGCATCTGAATCCATGACTTGAAATTATACAACCAAGCTATTGTGATAAAATCAGCGTGGTATTGGCAAAAACAAAAACAAAAACAAAAACAAAAATAAAATAAAAGACATAAGGATCAATGGAACAGGTTAGAAGATGCAAACACAACTACAAAGACATTCAGTTACTTTTTTTACCTTTGACAAAGGAGCCAAACATGTTCACTGGAAGAAAGATAGCCTTTTTAATAAATCGTGCTAGAAAGACTGGCTCCCCATGTGTCAAAAGCTGAAACTAGATCCATGTCTATCACTATGCACTAAACTAACATCAAAACGGATCAAGGATCTAAATATTAAAACAGAAACAGAAATCTACTAGAAGCAAATGCAGGTAGAAATCTTAAAGACCGAAGGGTAGTCAGAAAGATTCATGAAAAAAACATACTTCACAGGAAGTACTTCAAAAAATCAGCAGCTTTGATCCTATCTTATTAAATGTTTTTGCACATCAAAATAAATCACCAGCTGGGTGAAAGGATGACCTGCAGAGTGGGAAAAAATTATATTCAACTGTCCCTCAGACAAAGGACTTCTATCTAGAACATAAAAAGAATTGGGGAAAAAAAAGGCTCCTCAAATTCAAAGACCTCATCCAAAAATGAGCATCTCTCATGAATACACACTTCTTAGATGAAGAAAAACAAATGGCAAATAACTATATGGAAAAATGCTCAACACGACTGGTCATTTGAGAAATACAAAGTAAAACAACACTGAGATTCCATTTCAATGCAAAAAGAATGGCTATCATCAAGAAATCAACGAATACCAAATGTTGTCAGGGCTGTACGGAAAAAGGATCCCTTCTCCACTCTTGATAGGAGTATAGACTGGTACAACCACTGAGGAAATCAGTGTGGAAATTCCTCAAAAAACTAGGATTGGAGATCTCACTCGAGCCAGCAATTCCACTTCCGAGTATTTTCCCAGAAAAATAGAAAATATCATACCTCAGTGATATATGTGCACCCATGTGTATAGCAGCACAATTTGTAATAGCTAAATCTTGGAAACAACCCAAATGCCCATCAACCACAAAACAGTTAAAAAGATGTGGCATTTTTATACAATGGAGTACTACTCAGCTATAAAGAAGAATAAACTCAAGGTTTTTATATATAAATAGATACAAATTGATACCATATTCATTAGTGAAATAAATCTGATTCCCATGTGTAAAAATCATACTGCCTCCCTAGTATAAAAACTGAAAGTGTAAGTAAAATCCAAAAGTAACAATAGATATTGTGAAAGTGAAAAGGGAAGAAACTGCTCAAAAGGAAAGAACAACATAGATGAGGGAAAGATTAAAAGAAAGAAGGGAAAGATTAGATAGATAGACAGACAGACAGACAGACAGACAGACAGACAGATAGATAGATAGATAGATAGATTGATAGATTAGATAGATAGACTATAATTGGATAACTACACTACTAACCTGTTAGCTCATCAAATAGAATGGTTTGTGCTTTCATTGCTTGATCATTTCTTTATGCCTAAATCTTGTAATCTGAGCACCTACGTTAAAGATAACAATACATTATATAGTAACCATCATTGGCTGGGGATTTCGCTCAGTGGTGTAAGCGCCTACCTGGCAAGTGTGAGGTTGTAAGTCAGATCCCCAATATCAAAAAAGAAAAGAAAGAAAACATTAAGCATTGTTAATCTCTCATCATACTGCTTTGAAATTCAGTATCATGTTTGCTCATTTTCATTTTAAAACTTAAAAAAAATGAAAGTTAAAAGGCATTGAACAGAGAAATTTTGTTTAGAGACCAAGAAACCCTGCTGTGACATTATCACGGCCTCGGTCATGTCCAGAACTTTCCCCAAAGGTAAACCTCATTCGTACTGAGAGTTATCACAAGAGAGAAAAATGATGTTTTAGTGAGGGGCCATCAACTTATTAATTATAACACTACTGAAACCCATCGATTACTGTGTTCGAATGAACGATTTCCATAGCCCAACAATCAGAATACTTCTGACCCTTGGGAACTTGGAAGAAGCCCTGTGTTTAAACAGAAGGGGGTGCTGGTGTCAGTTTTCTTCAAATCCCACCTTTCCCATGAGGTCATATGGCTGTGGAACAGTTGCTTCGGCTCCCTCAACCTTAATCCTATTGTTGGATACTAGGACAACAGAGAAACAGACTTTGGTAAAGGCCATGTTCACCGTGCTTTCATGCTTTGATCAGGGCTGGACAGCTCACACATGAGCACACTGGTGCCCTATTAATATTCTCATACCAGCTCTTACCTCCCAGGTCATTTGTCTGCCCCATGAGGGCTCAGGGGAAGACAGGCTTCCAGTGCACCCGACTGCACAGCACTGAATCCTGAGCCCCTCTGTCTCTTTTTGAAAACCGGTATAAATATTCTGTAATCGCTTTGGGGTATACTGATAGCACCATGGCCAACTGTACCCACTGATGACTCAGACGCTGCTCTGAAACAGAGTGGGTATATGCACGTGCCAGGAAGCTGCAGAGCTCTCACGTCTGAGTCACAGCTTGCAAGCCCTGATGTTCCCGAGAGCCTTTCCCATCCATACCCGTATGTCCACTCCCAGCCCCAGGACGCTTCGGTGTTTGAGCCACCATTCCCAGGTCACTTGTTGTTCACCTTCCCACCTGCAAATCACTCATCTTTGCATGCCAGGGCCAGCTGAAAGCCGCCCCTTCAGCAAAGCCTTTCAGAGGACCCCTCTCAGTGTGACCCTGTCCTGAGAACCTCCCTGCCCCTCTGGTCATTACGAGCTCATGAATCTAGCACGAAGGCATCCTACGTGTTGCTCTTGTGCATTGACAACTATGCCCACTGTGATGGGGCCAAAGGGATGCTCTGAGTTAGTCTTGGTGACACTGCTGAGAGACATTTAATACAACTATTTATTTTTCCTAAAAATGAGTTGATACTCCAGCTATGTGTTTCCAAAATGATGTGTGCCATAGTTTTGGGTTCAAAGTTTGTAGCCATTGCACAGATTGAATTTCATTTTGTTTTCATTATTCTTGCATTGCCTCAGACCTTGAGCATGGTAGCGAGCATTGTACCTCTGATCTCTCCTCCAGGCCCCAGATGTGATGCTAGAAAGGACAATGTCAGTGATGGTGAGACAGGGAATTATTACTGGAGCATATTAACGAACTTCATTGCTTCTGTGCTGACAGCAGACCCCAGGTTGTAATGTGATGTTCAAATTCATGAGAACCAAGGCTCCTTGAAAAATGCACACATCGTGGTAGGCAAAACAACGGCCCCTAAACATCTCTGTTTTCTTGTTTTAATTTTTTTTTTATTTTTAAAAATCAAAACAGAAGAAAAGGTAAAAATAATGCAGAATTTCAAAAAACAACAGTAAGAAATCAACACCAGCTAACATATTACACATTGTTATCTTAGAAGTAGTTGTTCAAATTACAAAATGTAAGCGTAAAAAATAAACAATCAAACAATGACAGCACAAACTTCTTTTTGATGAACTGACAGAGAATTAGTAGTGTTTATCTATCTTGCACACTTATACATACATACACTTATATGTGTATACCTACAACTTGTTCTTTCCTTTCGAGCACTCTCTTTCTTTTTCGTTGTTACAATATCTATTGTACATTTTGAATCTTATGACTGTCTCAGTTTTATGTTATTCTTGTTTATTTTTTACACTAGAGAGATAAATGATATTTACAAATGAGAGTCTGATTTATTTCACTTATGAATATGGTCTCAAGTTGCCTCCGTTTTCTATAAAAAGCCTCAGGACCATTCTTTTTATAGCTGAGTAATGTTACATTGTATAAAAATACCACATCTTTTCCATCCATTCTGTGGTTCATGGGCATTTTACTTGTTTCCAAGATTTAGCTATTAAAAATTGTGCTGCTATAAACATGGGTGCACATATATTGCTGTGACATGACATTTTCAAATTCCCTGAGAAAATACCCAAGAGGGGAATAGCTGAATTGAATGGGAATTCCAATCCTAGTTTTTTATTGAATATCCATACTGAATTCCACAGTGGCTGCACCAGTTTACACTCCCATGAAAGGTGGAGAAGTGTTCCTTTTCCCCCACAGCCCTGCCAACATTTGATATTGGTTAATTTCTTGATGGCAGCCATTTTTTTTCTGGAATGAGATGGAATCTCAATGCTGTCCTAATTTTGCATTTCTTGAACGACCAGTGATGTTGAGTTGAGCATGTTTGGTATATTTACTGGCCATTTGTGTTTCTTCATCTGAGAAATGCATATTCATCTCAGACGCCCATTTTTGGAGTGGGCCTTTGAATTTGGGGAGCTTGATGTTTTCCAATTCTTTATATGTTATGGATATAAGTCCTTTACTGTGGGACAGCTGGCTAAAATTGTTCCCCATTCTGTGGGTTTTCTTTTCACTTTGTTGGTGATTTCTTTTGAAGTGCAAAAACTTTTTAATAAGATAAGCTCCCAGTTATTGATTCTTTGAAATACTTCCTATGCAGTTTGCATGTTTTTCATGAATTCTTTGCCTACTCCTATATCTTCAAGATTTCTAACTACCTTGTTTTACAGTAGATTTAATGTTTATGTTTTGATATTTAGATCTTTGATCCATTTTGACTTTAGTTTCGTGCATGGTGATAGACATGGGTCTAGTTTCAGTCTTCGGCATACAGAGAGCCAGTTTTTCCAACACCATTTATCAAAGAGGCTATCCTTCTTGCAGTGAACATGTTTACTCCCTTTGTCAAACATAAAGTGGCTGAGAATCTTGCAGTTGTGTTTGCATCTTCTAATCTGTTCCATTGATCCTCAGATCTATTTCTTTGCCAGTACCGTGCTGATTTTATCACAGCAGCTTGGTAGTATAATTTCATATCAGGGATTGAGATGCCTCCTGCCTTGCTTTTGTTGCCCACAACTGCCTTTGCTATTCCAAGTTTCTCCTCTTTCAAATGAAATTTTGTAGTATTTTCTTCAGATCTGTAAGATATGTTAATGCCTTACGTTGCATTAAAATCTGTATAACAGTTTTGGGAGTATGGTCATTTTCACAGTGTTGGTTAATCCCAAACAACAGCAAAGAATCTTTTCATCTTCTAATATCCTATTCAATTTCCGGTTTTTAGAGTAGTATAATTTTCAGCATATAGGTGTTATGCATTTTTTGTTAGGCTGATTCCTAAGTATTTCATTTTTTGTGTGCCATTATAAAGTGTGCTATTTCCATAACTTCTCTCTCAGTGAGTTTGTTGTTTGTGTACAGGCATGCTATTGATTTTTGAGTGTTGACTCTGTATCCAAATATACTGCTAAATTTATTAACCATAGGAGTCTTTTGATGGAGTTGTTAGGGTCTTCTATATAGAGTATCATGTCATCTGCAACTAATGAAAATTTGATTTCTTCTTTCATATCCTTATTCTTTTTATTTCTCTCTTTTGTCTGATTGCTTTGACAAATGTTCCCAGAACTATAATGAATAGGAGTTTTGATAGTAGACATCCTTGTCTTGTTCCTGATTTTAGAGTGAAAGCTTTCAGTTTTTGTTCATTTAGTATAATGTTGGCTGTTGGTTTGTTATAGATGGACTTTATCAGATTGGGGTAGATATCATCTATTCCAAGTTTCTATAGAGATTTATCATAAACAAGTGTTGGGCTTTATTGAAAGTTTTTCTGCATTTATTGAGATGATCATGTGATTTTTGTCTTTTGCTCTGTTGATATGGTATATTATATTTATTGATTTGAATATGTTAAACCATCCCTGCATTCCTGGGATAAAATCTACTTGGTCATGATGCATAATCTTCTTATTGATTTGCTGTATACCATTTGCCAGTATTTTTTTTTCCTTTTTATCGGTACTGGGGATCGAACTCACGACTGCCTGCTTTCAAGGCAGGCAATTATGCCGCTGAGCTAAACCCCCAGCCCCAGATTTGCCAGTATTTTTTTGAGACTCTGCATCAATGTTCATTGGTGAGATTGGCCTTTAGTTCTCCTTTTTGGTTGGATCTTTCTCTGGTTTTGATATCAGAGTAATACTTGCCTCCCGAAATGAGGAATGCTTCTCTTTCAATTTCATTGAAGAATCTGAGGAGTACTGGCATTAAATCTTCCTTAAATTTCTTGTAGAAGTCAACTGTAAATCCACTAGGACCTGGGCTTTTCTTTGTTGGTAAGTTTTTAATCACATTTTCAATTTCAATAGCTGATATTGGATTATTCAAAATTGTTATAAGCTTTGGTAATTCATACATTTCTATAAATCTGTCCATTTCCTCTCTGTTTTCCTCCCTATGTGGTGAGTAAAGATTTTCAAGGTAGATATTCATGATCTTCTGAATTTCCATGGGATCTGTAGTAATTTCTCTCTTTTCAGTCCTTATTGCATGAATTTGTGTTTCATCTTTCTTTATCTTGATTTAGGTCAATTAAGTTGATATTCATCAATTTTGTTTATTCTCTCAAAAAAACCAGCTCTTTGATTCATTAATTCTTTGTATTGTTTTCTCAGTATCAATTGCATTAATTTTTGCTGTGATCCATTGTCTTGATATGTTTGATGCTATAGTATATGAAGTTATACTCAAATAATTCAAGGAAAGAGACACTATGGTGACTACTACTATGTCAGGTTACATGGTGGTGAAACACAATGATGGTTAAATTGTTCAGTTCTGACCTGTGTTGTTCTGTTACTATGTTGTCTTATATCTCAATTCCCTCCTTTTTAAAATTAATTTATTTTTAATTTTCTGTTTAATTAAGGGTAAACTAAATTTTAAAATAGCGGGATATATTACAGTAACTTTCTGTTTTCCTATCAACCTGATTTGAACCCCAGTATTGCTCTCCCCTTCTTGTTCTAACTGATTTTACTATATTCTGTTTTGTTTGATAGTATCAAGTTTGAGGGGATAGGCAACCACTTTGAAGGCAATAAGATTTACTGTGATGCCCAGTATGGTTTGACTATTATCTTCTTTTGAAGTCTTGTAAGGTCTCCAAAGTAGGTTTTATTGGTCTTGTTCTGTATTGTTTTGTTAAATTCTATTATACCTGATGATATAGGCAACTCTTTTTAAGATAGCAAGAGGCATAATGGTAACCATTTTTGATCACCTGGTTTTCTGTTTTTGTATCATGTACTATGTCCAGCCTTCTGTTCTGACTATTTTGCTTTGTCACATTTGGTTTTTTTTTTTTTCTCTCTCTCTCTCTTCAAAAAAAAATTATAAGAACTGTGGGAGTAATAAAACCCAAAAAGTGTAATTGTTATTGTAAAAAAGAGAGGAAAAGAAAGTGATCTAAAGCATATAACTGCATGTATATTTAAGTGTATAGGATAGAAAACCATATTACTCAGTTTTTGTTGGATCTTTGAACAGAACTGTCTGCAGTCTCACTGTATGAATGTCCACTTTGTATGCTTTAATTTTGTAATTTGGACAACTGTTTCTAAGATGACTATGTAATCTATTAACTAGTGATTTCTCACTGTGTATTTTTTTCTTGAAATTCTGTATTACTTGTACCCTTTTACTGCTTTGGCTTTTTTCTTTCTCTTTAAATTTCTGCTATGATCCTTATAATATTATCTCTTCTATGAGTATTGGGTTTTATTTGCTCTTCTTTTTCTAGAAGTTTGAGGTGTAACAATGGGTTTTTTATTTGTGCTCCTTCTGCTTACTTTGTTGGTAAGATGTGACAAGCTATTGCTATATATTTCCCACTTAGGATTTTTTTTTTTTTTTTTTTTTGGTGCCAGAGATAGAACTCATGACCTTGCCTTTGCCAGGCAGGCTCTTATGCTGCTGAGCTAAACCCCCAGCAAACTTAGGACTATTTTCACTGCATCCCATAGGTTTCAGGATGTTGTATCTATATTATCACTGAATTGTAATTATTGCTTAATTTCTTCTTTAATTTTACCTGTAACCCATTGATTATTCAATAGGTTATTTAATGTCCATGTATTTACACAGGTTTTACAATTTTTCCATTAATTTCCAATTTTAGTGCACTATGGTCAGATAATATGCATGGGGTAATTTCTATCCCTTTACATTTACTTAAGAATGTTATTTGGGCTAACATATGGTCTGTTTTGGAGAATGTTCAATGAACAGCTGAGAACAATGTGTATTCCAATGTGGTTGGGTAGAACACTATAAACATCTACTAAGTCCATTTGCTCACAGGTTTGATTCAGTTCTGTTATTTTTAGCAGATTTTTTGTCTAGTTGATCTATTTCTTTGTAACAATGGGTTAATAAGTTCCCCTATTATACTTGTGTTGTTGCTTATTTAGTTCTTCATGTCTACTAGTGTTTGTCTTGTATATTTGGTGCATACATGTTTAGAATTACTATCTCTTTCTCTTGATTAATTCTCCTGACAAGTATATAGTGGCTCTTTTTATCACTTTTGATCATTTTTGGTTTGAAGCTGACATTGACTGAAAACAGAATATATTCTTGCTTTTTTCTAGGTTCCTGTCACATGGAATATTGTTTTCCATCCTTTGACTTTCAGTCTATGAGTTTCCTTTTGAGTCAAATGTGTCTCTTATATACAGCATATTGTGGGATCATGTTTCTTGATTCATTCTGCCAATCTATTTCATTTAATAGGTGAATTGAAGCCATTTACATCAATGGGTGCAACTGATATACACTGGTTCAACTGTGTCATGTTATTTTCCTTCTGTTGGATTTGTGCTTTTCTAATTTGTTTAATTGCTTGCCCTGTCTGGTGGTTTCTTTCTGTTGTTGTTCCAGGAATTGTAGTCATTTTTATCTCTCTCTAGTATGTCTTCCAGTACTATTTCTAGGGTTGGTTCAGTGGACATGAATTTCTTTAGTTGTTCTTTGTCATGGAAGTATCTTATCTCTCCATTAAATGTCAAAGAGTGTCTTGCAGCATACATAAATCTGGGATGAAAGTTATTTTCTCTCAGGGCCTGAAATACAGCACTCCAAGCTCATCTTTTTGAGGGTTTGTGCTGAAAAGTCTGCCATGAATTCTAATAAGCTTTCATAAATAAGTGAGTTATGTCTTTTCTCTACAGCTTTTAGTACTCTGTTTTTATGCTGTATGTATGGTTGTACATTTATTTTTGTTATGACTATTTGGTGTTCTATATGCCTTACTTGTCTGTATATCAGATTCTTTTCCTATGCTTGGGAAATGTTCTGCTATTACTTCTGCAAATAGTTTTCCTATGTCATTTGCATTAACCCCTGCATCTTCACTGGTGCCTGTCAATCTTATATTGTTCCTCTTTGCATCCTCTTGAATTTATAGAATTGTCATTTCATGCTTCCTTGTTATTTTTAAAATTCTTTCATGATTGCTAGCTGTGATCCTGTCCTCAAGATCTGAAATTCTATCTTCAGCTTCATTCAAACAGTTTTGCTAGCTTTCAGTAGAATTATTTTTTTATTTCTTGGATATCTCTTTGAATTTGTTTCATGCATTCTGCTTGTTTTTTATATTGTTCATTCAATGTTTCCATCATTTTCCCATGCTCCTGTACTTTGTTTTCTATGTCTTCTCAACTATCCTGAGCAATTCCTTTATTAAGCTGTCATTTCTTTATATGAGAGATTATTTCTAATCTCTTTTTTTAAAATTTTATTTAAGGAGAAAAGAAAAAAAACAGTGAAAGGGTACAAGTTATACAGATTTACAGAAGAAAAAATGAACAGTAGGAAATCACTAGTTAATGGATTACATATTGCCATCTTAGAAATAATTGTTCAAGTCACAAGATTAAAGCTTGTAGAGTGGACATTCCAACAATGATACTGCAAACAGTTCTGTTCAATGATCCAATAAAACTCTGTGATATCATTTTCTATCTTATACACTTAAATATACATGCAGTTATATAGTTTAGAGCACTTTCTTTTCCTCTCTTTTGTACAATGACTATTACACATTTTGGGTTTCATTGCTCCCACGGTTCTTATTGCTTTTTTGGAAGAGAGTAAAACCAAATGTGACATAACAGAACAGAATCGGTCAAGTCAAAAGGGTGGACATAATAGATAATACAAAAACATAATACAAGGTGATCAACAATGGTTACCATAATGCCTCCCGCTATCTCTAATAGAATTGCCTATATCATTAGTTATAATACAATTGAACAAAACAGTAAAGAACAAAACCAACAAAACCAAAACATTGGAGACATTGTAGGTCTTCAAAAGTAGATAAAAGTTAATCTCATTTCTTCTATTACCTCATGGATTTGTTTCTTTATTTCACTTGCTATTTTTTTCAGAAATTTCAGGTGTGTGACTTTTAATGTCTTCTATTTCAGTGTCTCCCATACTTGTTATGGATGGCGTAGATGTTTGAGATTGCATTTTGCTTTTTTGTTTTGTCATTTTCATCTCTTGGGCTAATATTTGGTCTTTCAATCCCACTATTCTCAACTGTCCAAAGTGTGTGCCTTGGGGTCTTACTGTGTAGTTGATGTTTGTTCATTTGCTGGGTCCCACAATGAAGAGGAGGGCCAGTCACCTGAATTCCTTCTGCAAGGCATATTGGGTATATTCATCCTAGGCTGACTAGCTTGAGTATTGATGTAAGTCAACGCTTAGTTTCTGCTATTACTATGGCTTTAGGTTGTTCCAGGCCACCAGATCTACCTGACTATAGTGTTTGCCTCAGCTGGGACACTACTGTGTCACTGGGTGTCTCATAAGCCCTTTTGTTTTCCTCCAGATTGGGCAAGGCCTTGTTGGCACTCTCCTCAACCAATCTGGTGTTCTCTATGTGGAGAAAGAACTCACTTGCACTCTTGCCACAGTCGCCAGGGTTCTGCAGCTGGGAAGACTTTGCTACTGCTGCTGTTTATCCACTGAGGTCCTCTACTTGAGTGGGAAACTGATGACACTGTCACAAGCCCACTGAGGTGTTCTGTGTGTATGAGGGGTTGCTGAATCATCAGCTCAGCAGGGTGTCTGCAGATGGTGGAAGGGGTTTCTGATTGTCAGCAGGATGCTGTGGTCTTTTGGGTGAGGGGGGGAAGGTGACCTCAAATTCGTAGCTGTTCCAAGTCCTAGGTGTGAGGGAGAGGGGCAGCCAGTGATCCCTGAACCCCTATGTCTGGAGGCACCAGAGGAGAGGCAGCAGATGATTCCATGGCCACCCAGGTCCAGGGAGTGAGGAGAACAATCTGTGGCTGTCCCAAGCCTGTGGGGTATGCAGGAGGGGCAGCTGAAGTCCATGCCATCCAGTCTGTGAGACAAGGAGGGTACATCTCTATTTCTTAATCCTTGGAAACTAAAATTAAGTCAGATTATTTGGCAAATGGAAATTGAGGCTGTAGGTAGAATTGCTAATCAGGTGACACTAAAATATCAGGTTGCTAATTGGTTAACCTTAAATATTGACCTACACTGAGTGGGTGGGCCCAATAAATCCTCAAAATTGGATACTTGCAAAATCCCTTCCTATTGAGGAAATGTTGCCTGAAAGTGATTTGATTACATATTTCTCCTGAAGATGAAGGACAGGCTGGGAAAGCAGTAGGCAAGGAGTGTGGGCATCTCTGAAAGCCAAAAGTGTGGTGGGAAAAGGCACCCCCAGAGCATCCAGGATGAAACACACCATCTTGTTGACACCGTCATTTCCACCAGTGAGACCTGTGCTGGACTTCCAGTGTCCATATCATAGAATAACTTAATTGTATTGCGTTTAGTCCCAAAGTTCATAGAGATTGGTAATAGTAATTATGAAAATAATAATATCTAGGTGAAGCCACACATACCCTGGTTTCCTAACTGCCTTGTTTGTTTTGCATTGTTATTTTGACCTAGCTTTTAGTGGCTTTATCAGTCAAGTTATTCAAGAGCTGGAGAAGAGATCTGACCTCCAGTGAGCTTCAAGAGAATGTCCTCAGGACCATACGCATGCTCTCACCATGCCTGTAGATACCAGAACAGGGTGAAGCTGTACTTCCTGCACCGTAACTCTGGAGCATTAAGAAATAGCTCTGTTCTTGCAGACTCACCCTGAAGTGTTAGGCAATGAAAATACCTCAATTATTTTCACATAAATCACTTTTAAGGCACTTCTCTAGTACCATAGGAAAGTTTTGGAATCTCAGTAGTAGAAAAAGTAAGGTGCTTGTGGTGCTGGTGAAATGACACAAAATCCCTGATACCTACTCCACGCCTGAGCACTGAAATTCAGCTGCTGCCACTTATGACACATAGCAATGCTTTGCTCAGCAATCTCACACTTCCCCACCTCACAGCCTTGATCAAACCTGACTCCAGCCATCCTCAACAGCGCTGCCCAGAAAGCCTTCGTTCTATAGGACACAGGAACTTCCTACTATGGTTTTAGATCAGCTTGGAGTTAGTGGTGTGGCTCATTAGTGCAGTGCATGCTGAGCATGCGCAAGGCTTTGGATTGAATCTGAACACAATGTGTGCACGTGCACACACACACACACGGCACACACACACAGTGTCTTCTTTACTGAGTGACAACCTTGTTTTGTCTTTGAAGTCTACAGCTCTAGGTGAAGCATTCCCTTCTCCAATCTCAGCTCATGAAAGATGGCATTCTCCAGCACACGATGCTGGAAGACAGTCAGCACCAGAGACGGAAGCCAAGGGGACAACCTCATTTGGTGGTCAAGGATGTATAAACTTCGGAAGTGAAAGGTCAGAGATGAAAGTGCCATACCAGTTATGTAACTGTTTAATTTACTTAAACTTGTACATCCCCTTCACAAAGGGAAGCTAATACTACAGGCTTTGTGCCCAGGACTGTGATAAACAATTCACACCAAACCCGTAGTGCAGCACAGAGTGTGGACATCACATGTGTCAGTCACTCAGTGACACTGATGATGACCTGGGAGAGTCATAAACACCACATTAGCTGAAGCTAATAGCGTAGGTAAAATCACCAATGGACAATTATTAAGGAAAAGTGAAATGGGGAAAAAAACCAGACATTCTGAGAAGACCTTTATTAAAAATGTGCTAGATTACATTCTGCATCATATTTTTATTTCTGTATACTTTCCTGGAGTCTTGCTACTTTCTCACCAGGAGAAGGAACATGTTTGTCTTCCTTTACAACCTCAGTAATAAAATGCACAAGCCTGGGTGACTGTCAGAGAATAGGTCACATCTTGAGATATATGTATCTTTTGACTGCTGTGGCTGCCAAATAGGAAATGTGTGTACCCAGAAGGCAGTGTAAGAAAGTTCAGCAATGCCATTGCCTGCTAGATGATCTAAGTAAGCACGTTTCCAGGCAGCACAGTAAAGCTGCTGCTTGCCTACTTTGGTTGCCTAGAGCAAAGTGCAAGAGGAGAAAGATCGCCTAAAGAAAAATTGTTACATATAAAGGACTTGTTAAGTCTAAAAATGCATATTTTCCTGAGTATCTCTGGAGCAAACATAATTCTAATTAAGCAATAACTTCAAGAACAAGAAGCCATCCGATGGTGATGCACACCTACAATCGCAGTCTGAGAGTCTGGGGCAGGAAGACTGCAAGGGAGAGGAGAGGAGGGGAAAGGAGGGGAGGGGAGGGGAGGAAGAGGGAAAGAAACAAATGAGTCATTTGCAGGAAAATAGATTTGCCTGGAGGCCGTAATGTTCAGTGATGTAAAACAGACACACAGTTTACACAGCACCTGACTTATTTACATGAGAAGCCCAAAATATAAATAAAGATCAAAATAGAAGGTAGGAAGAATGGAACCCTTTTCAACAGGGAATGAGCTCAAGAGATGAAGGGAGGGAGGGAGGAGAGAGTAGAAGGGATGAGAGCAGAGATATGATGTGTAAGTGTAGGAACAACTTCTGAGCTATAAAAGGTACTGATAAAAACATAACAATTGGAAAAAAAGATAAAACCGAGTGTGATAGTACCATGTTTGTTTGGTCAGACAAAACACTTTCTAATAATACAAAGGTCTTGAAGATATGTCTCATAAATCCTTTCTATCATACATTGTGTTTCTAAAATCCCATAGTATGGTGTCCAAAACAGTCACATAGAAAGTCCAAAGGAGCAAGAGGATTATCCTGAAATCTATGGTGGCTGTTACCTAATGGAGTGGATTATAAATGGATGCACTAAAACACACTCCTAAAATTTGAAAAGGAGTGAGAGATTAGCTTAGACCAAAAAGACACAGTACTAAGTGGAAGAGGCTTTGGACCCCTTAACTTCTGAAAGCAGAAGTCAGGTAAAATTCTGTGAGCATTGGGCCACATTTTACAGAAAAAGGCAAAGCTGAGAGTTGTGGGAAAGTCATCCTTGATGGTGCAGCTGACCCTGAATCAGGGAATCAGTGACATATCCTCTGTGGGCTTTGCAGCCTAGCTAAGGACCAGCGGCCACTGGGCTCCAATTCACCAGCAAACCCGACACTGTCTGTACCATTGCTCTGTTTGTGCCCTATGGTGAGGATGATGCAGAAAGCTTACACATCTTGGGTTTACACATCTTGGGTCAAAGAGCAGTTTTCTCAAAAGCTCTTCCAAAAGAAAACACCCTGAGGAGCCTTATGTACAGGGACTCTGGCTCGATGCTTAGAGGCTGGGTCCTGACAGGAGGCTGACACCACAATAGGCAGCAAGTCCATTTCCCTTGGACAAGGCAGACGTCGCTGCTGCAGTCAGAGGAAAGACTGTGGTAAGGTTTAGTTTTCCAAAGTGGTCGTAGTAATATTTCCGGTGCCAAACGCTCTTCGCTCTTGTTGGAAGAGAGGGAAGTATTTTTGAAGGGGAATCAACAGCAAAGTGTCTTTTACTGTTTGTAGATTTTAAATTTTTTTTGAGTAGTCACTATACTTTCTGACCATTCCCGAGTAATTATTTCCAATAATAATACCAAAAGCTCCATATTGTGAGCATTAATTCCATGTCACTGATGATTAATATTATTCCGGAAAAGCACACAGTTTGAAAAGAGCCGTGCAGCTGGGGAGTGGTGGACCCCTAATTTTAACCTGGTCTTGTGATACTGGATACTCAGAATGAAAGTGACTGAAGTCAGCTCCTTAGGATCAAATCGCACCCCTTAGAGGGAAGCGCACTGGGAGGAGTGAAGCTCTGGTGCCCTTCGAACTCCTTCCTCTCCGCACAGAGGCCTCCAGGTGATGGGAGCTGGGGAGAGTGGAGTGGCAGCGGGCTCCTGGCTCTCCCCAGCGATGCCGATCGTGTTTTATTTTCCATAATACCCTGAACTCCAGGACAACTGTCTCCTGTGGGCACAGATGAAGTCTGCTCTCCAACAGCACGGGAAAGGGAGGCTCAAGTTATAAAAATGAACTACAGTGAAGTCTATTTAGTATGGCAAGCAGCTTCCAAGGCACAGATTGTGCTAATAGTAAAAATCAGGCGAGCTCTACTTTCACAATGGTGGCCCAGGATGGATCCACCCCCACGCCCACGCCGCGCCCACGCTGACGGCTCCGCCAGAGCACTAATTAAATCTCAAATCACCTTGCTCCGAACTGCACAGACAAATGGAATTTTGTGCACATATTTGTGTGGCTTGTTTACAACTTTCCTCAAACTGCTTTCCCAGTTGAAATGAGAGAACTAGCTCACCCACACGGATATTCTGGGCTTCTCTAAGTTTTAACTCAGAAGATAAATGCATTTTCATAGTCATCTTAGAAAAACACAGTTAGATGAGACAGGTATCATTCATTATCTGAAGGCTGGGCTTCAAGCTGTACTCCAGAGTTTCATGATCTGTGTGATGCTAATGGTTACTCACTCAGCAAGAATAGAGGATTGGGGCCAAATAATCTGGGGAAATTCAGTAGCTCTTGGAATTCTACATTGTGCATTAGCATTTTAAGGGTATCAAAAATTCTGCAAGGTACAAACCTCTTTAACTGTGTTTCCATCAAGACTCGCCCAAGCTATTCCTTACAGCTCTTATCACTACACAACACCCGTGCCTTGTAGAACAGAATCCTTCAAGAAAGACATTCTGGTAAATATCCTTCTCATCTCTTTGAAGTAAATTGTATTATTGGGTCAACTGGTAATTATAATGGAGGGATAAGTTTTTCTTCGTTTTCAATTTACTTAAATATGTTGATTACTGGAGAGTTAGAGGAACAGTAAACACAGAGAAAAACACTGTGAAGACACAAAAGAGTTTAAGAAGGAAGTAGAGTTGGATAAATATTCAGTTACCAAACACAGCACAATATGATATGGTGAAAAGATTATAGGGTTCAAATCAGATGTCTTACAAAAAATTCTGTTTCCACCACTTACTAGCAAAAGGGCTGCTGTTAAAAAAGTTATTTAATCTCCCTAAATGTCAGAGCCTTTGTGTGTAAATAGGAATAAAAATGTAGTAACGCCTCAGCTCATGAAAGTCTCTGTTTACACACAATTCAGTTTGCATTAGAAGCTTCAGCAATGCTTTGCTTCTGTTCACAAAACCCACATCGAGTAACAACAGGGTTTGTCAGGGTTGCATGAAGGGGATGCGTGAAGTTTGTGAGTGAGATGCCACTTACATACTTTGTGGGAACATCTATGAGAACTGAATCAGGTATAGCTCATAATGCTTCTGCTTTGTCAGCATGAGATAATTTATATATTTCCTTTCCATTTAAGTTAATTCCTCACTCGGTCCATATGGTTTTAGGTAAAATAATTTTTACCCACTTGAGCGTGCACAGTTACATCAATACCACAAAGAATGGCAGAGAAAAGAAAAGATAGATCTCTGTAGACTACTCTGGGCCATATTCTGACAATCACAAGTGATCTCAGTAGAAGTATCTTAAAGGAAGAACTTTGTCACTTTCCTACCATCTCTTCTTATATATCTAAAATTCAAAATTTACCTTGTTAATGGCCAAACTCAAAGCATTCTGTCATTCAAAGTACCCTGCATGTAGAATTATGTCTCCACATCTCTGTTTTTTTTTTTTTTTTTCCCTTTTTTACTTTTTACCGGGGATCAAGCTCAGGACTGCCTGCTTGCAAGGCAGGTGCTTATGCCGCTGAGCTAAATCCCCAGCCCTATGTTTTCTTTTTAAGAGACTTATCTAACTTCCTAAAATCTTCCTGCTTTCCATTGCCACAGCATGCAGTGAAGTTGTATGTTTACATCCTTCCTTCAACAGGGAGTAATTGTTTTAAATCCTTGTTTAAGAGAGGTTTTTATGGGCTGAATTATGTCCTCCTAAAATTCATAATTGAAGTTCTAATTGCCAAAGAGAAGACATTTGGAGATAAGATGTTTGGAAGATAATTAGATTTAAATGCAATTCTGAGGATGGGGCCACCAGGACAGTATTAGTGGCCAGAGAGAGCTTGCCTACCCAACCATGAAAACATTATTCTGTTATTTGATTCACATGACCTGTGGTATTTTGTTATTGTAGCCAAAGTTGCAATAACAAAATATAAGAAGTATAAGATCCGGAAGGAGGAAAGCTAAAACCATTCAGATAATTGCCCCCCCCCCCGTATTCATGCACATCATTGTCTGAAAGTATCTCTTATTGGCTTGCAGTAGGATGACTTCAGGAACAAGTCGTGATCATTTTCCTTCTAGGTGACCACTTAAAGAAACGCCTACCAAATGTCACTGGAACCTAAGTCTTTGAAACTCTGATTTTGAAGACAATACTTTGAAGCATTAGATTTAGTCTCCCTGTACAGGTTTTCTAGATTGATCCAGAGAAGTGCAGTTATTTGAGCACAGGGAGCTATAGACTGTACCTTTCTGGGTTTACATGTGGGCTAAGGAATGGGCTCAGGTACTAAGAGCAGTGATAAAAACAGCAATACTTCACAGCTGGAAATGCACAGTATTCCTGTTATTTGATGTGATCTTAAAATAAGAAAAAACAAAACTTGTGACAGAAGATCATTCTTTGAAATCATTCAGGCACTGAAACCAAAATTCAGTAAACAGGGATAAAGAATACAATGGAAGTTACGACAGCTGGACAGTGTTGATATAAGAGCCACCAACTCAAGCTATAAAAGAAGCCAATGATATCCACCTCGCAGTTCCCTGGTATCAGAGAAAGATACAAAATCAAAGTTTCTAGATTGTTTTGTTCCAGAACAGCCCTGATTAATTTGAAAACAAACTATGAAAGATACTAAAGAAATTAATACATTCCACCCACCAAATGGCAACCCACGATCAAAAATAAGTGAAAGGCTTACCCATTAAATTAAGAAGAACACTGCATAACAAATATTTAAAAAAGGGTATAAGACACATACTAGGACAGCAGTATAAATGTTGTATTATACAGTTATAATCTGGATATAACTAGTCTGTAAAGTAGCAGCTTCTCTTCCACTGAATAAATTTCAAGGGCAGGATTCCTTCTGAGAGGGTCCAGGATGGCCTCACTAAAGGGGCCTTTGAAGAAGATGCTGCTATGTTTCCATCCCACCTTTGGGAGGAGTTGCCTGCCTGGGCCTCCTCTGTTCCCGCTAAGTTGTCCTTTGTTAAGAATTCAGGGCTTGCAGTCCCCACAAATCTCACCTTTGTCTTTGTCCCAAAGAGCCATCCTGGGGCTCCCTGCACGTGATGACATTGAAGTCACCAATCTCACAACAAGCACATCTTGCCCCAGTGAGATAGGAGGGGTTTCCTCCAACATGATTAGGATCTGTATCAGATCCCATTCAGAAAGGATGTTCTTTTGGGCTCTGATATCTTCAATATGAATTCACTAATTACCTTGTTCCTATTGTCACTCACTGTTCCTCTTCCCATTAGGCACATATACAAGTTAAGTTTTCAGAGGAAGTAGACCAGACAAAGCTAGAATGACCCAGAGTGCCACCTCATATCACCCTAGTGGTCAACAGTCAGCCAGTGTCTCTAAACCATAGTAGACTCTGTTCTAGCAAAGTGAGTTTCCCTCCTGTGGCCACTGAGCTTCTCTGTAATACCTCGATTGGGGGCTTGGGGTCTGCTCAGGAGTTTGGTGGTAGACATTCCCAGGTGTGGCTGTGTCATGGGGGCATGGCCGTGGGTCTTCCTCCTGGTCCTCAGCCCCTTCCTCTCTGTCATTGGCCCCCTGCCCTGCTTCCCAGCTGCCATGACCTTCTACCATGACATTCCTGCCTTGAGGCCACCTGATCATGAGTTAAATCCCCTTAAATCATGATCCAAATTAAACCTCTCTTCCTTTGTCCTATATGGTATATTATATAAATGTGGCACTTTCTGCTCTTATGTTTTTGCGAGGCTCAGTCCCGAAACCAGTCACTGGGATCTATCCTGAAGGATCATCCGGGCTCTTCAACATCCATCAGGACCTTAGGGTAGGAGACATGAATAAGCCTTTACATCCTTCTTTGAAGTCAAAAGATAAAAGTTTCACATCATGTTTCTGTTACTCTCTAGTTGTATAATGTCTGAGTGACAAATGTAGTCTTTTTAAACCTCAGTCCTTTGGTTGTAAAATTAGGAGAAAAATAATTTTTCCAAAAGGGAAAATGAAATAATGCTCATGGCTTAGCCTAATACAAGACACAGCAAGAGCTCTGCCAATGGTAAGCAAGGCCATAATGATCTGTGTTTATCACAATTGGCCCCTTGTCATGTCCCTGGGGGACTCAGGGAAGAGACTCCCTTTTCTCATCCTGATGCCCATATGCATTTAATGCACAGTTGTTTTATTTTTTGTTTTATTTATTTATTTATTGTACTGGGGATCGAACTCATGACTTCATGCTTGCTAGGCAAGCACTTCAGCCACTGAGCTAAATCCCCAGCCCTGTAAGCATTTAATTAGGAAACAACTAAAACTGGGCTTAATACCATCTTATACATCATTCCTACTCTATGATAAATATTTAAAGGCGGGAATCATAAATAAAAAGTCATTTTACAAGCATATTCATAAGGAGTTTTATAAGCTAAAATCCATAAAATGTGTTACCAATACTAAGATATATAAAATATGTAAGATGTAAACCACCATTATGAGAAAGTTAAGCTAAATAAGAAAGTATGAGATTCTATTTCATTTTTAATGTGAAGATGTTTAGTGCACCCCATGGGGAAAGAGATAAAATGTCTTTTGATGTATATATGCTTAAGACTTCCAGACAATTTCATTGCCAGCAGGTTAGAAATATGCCAAATAAAGTAAACTCAGCTGGCATTCTGTCTTAGAACACTACACAGAAAGAACAGAAATTGGTATGTTGAGTACAAATTTTTACCTTTGTGTTTCTATAAATAGGCTGGGAAATGAGATTGCTCAGAATTTTAGGCACATACACTCATCCTTTATTACCAATCAATCCATACAAAAATCAAAATCCTAGAAACCAAGTCAAACAGAATACATGAGACTACTGACAATCATCTCTGTAACATTTCTGACTGAGCCTGGGCAATCTTCAGGGGCAATGGAGTTACTGCAGTTACAGACGCATCTCCCAAATGCTCAACAACTGTTGAATCACGGATGTTAAATGATGTATTTCCAGGGACACTTATGTTTCTTTTGTCTCTTGAGAAACAATGAAGAACATAAAATTAAAATTTATAACCTTGATAGAAATTGAGCATTATCGATATTTTTTTTAAATTACATTTAGTACTAACTATATAGTCCAAATCTAGATTTCCATCATGTTCAAATCATTGGATTTTTCTGAATTAGGCTCATCCAATAAGCATCCTGAAAATATGTAATCCACAGAAGGAACTGTTCACAATATAATGGTTCACAATATATAATTGTTCACAGCAGTAATTGTTTGTATAGTACCATATGGGGGAATTAAACTCTCTCCCCATATGGAGAAATAAACTCTCAAGCAGAAATGCATCTTTATGTTGATGGGAGGGTTTGCAGAGGCTGATGCCTTGTATTCAGAGGGGTGGAGGTGACTGTCAGTGTCTGCTGTAGGCTCAGCACGTGTCCGGTACCTGTGTGACACCTATCCTCTCTCTGTCTCTCCTGGGAGATTGCAGAAATGTTTGGGAAGAAAATGCATCTCACGAGAGCCAATTTCAGTGACTGTCATGACATTCTTTGATGCTTGATATCTTAAGTAAATATTGCATAACCATTCTCTTGTTTACTGTTTTATTCATCAGCATTTTGTTTTGGTTTATTTGTGTTTCTTCCTGCATATAAATAAGTCAGTAATTATTAATATTAGAAAAACAAATTATGGGATTTAAAAAGTGATCCTACTTAATTAGTTATATATGTGCATTAATAGTGTCCTCAGCAACTGCTCTCTGAAAGAATGCAAGAGTGGAATAAGTTTAGAATAAAACTAGTTCAATTTCTCATTCATGTAAACTTTGGGAAAATAAAAATACCTCAAATGTTGCAGTCCATTTTATACTTCCTTTCAAATTCTATAATATGAACACCATGATACAAACAACCAAAATTTCTTTTTAACTATGCTAGAGATTTCTTTTGATGTACAGAAACTTTTTAATAAGATGCAATCCCAGCTATTGATTCTAGGAAATAGTTCCCATGAGGTTTGATTCCTGTTCATGAATTTTCTACCTACCCCTATGTCTTCAAGACTGTTACCTACTTTGTTTTCCAACAGATTTAGTGTTTCTGTTTTAATATTCAGATCTTTGATCCATTTAGATTTTAGGTTAGTATATGGTGATAGGCATGGGTCTAGTTTTAGTTTTCGGCATATGAAGAGCGAGTTTTTCCAGCACTATTTATTAAAGAGATTGTCATTCTTCCAGTGAACATGTTTGGCCCCTTTATCAAAGATAAGGTGGTTGAGTATGTTTGTAGTTGTGGTTGTATCTTCTAATCTATTCCATTGATCTTCAGATCTGTTTTTATTCCAGTACCATGTTGATTTTATTACAGTAGCTTTGTAGTATAACTTCAAGTCAGGGAATGTGATGCCTCCTAACTGAGAAAAAATTTAATGAATTGTCCCTCAGACAAAGGACTTCTGTCTAAAACATATAAATAATTAAGAAAAATCAGACCCCCCAAAATTCAAGGACCCAATCCAAAAATGGACATCTGAGATGAATACATAGTTCTCAGATAAAGAAATACAAATGGCAAATAAACACATGAAAAAATGTTCATCATTATTAGTCATTAGAGAAATGCAACTTAAAATAACACTGAGATTCCATCTCACTCCAGAAAGAATGGCCAGGATCAAGAAAACTACCAACAACAAATGCTGGAGAGCACTGTGGGGTAAAAGGAACTCTCCTGCACTGTTGGTTGGAGTGTAGACTGGTGCAGCCACTGTGGAGATCAGTCTGCAGATTTCTTAAAAAGCTTGGAAGCTTCACTTCCAGTCCCATTAGACCCAGCTATACCACTTCTAGGCATATTCCCAGAAGAACTGAAAACATCATACCACAGTGATATATGTGCACTCATGTTTAGTGCAGCACAATTTGTAATAGCCACATCTTGGAAACAACCTAAGTGTCCATCAACTGAGGAATATATAAAAAAAGTTGTAGTATTTTTATACAGCTATAAAGAATGATCACATTGAGATATTTATAAATAAATGGATGCAACTTGATACCATACTCATAAGTCTAATAAATCAAAATCACATGTATAAATACCATATTGTCTCCCTAGTGTAAGAAATGGTAAGAGTACATAAGAGTTTATGGTAATCATGATTCCCCATTACATTGCTTTGAAGCCTTATAATGTTTACATTCATTAGTTGGAATGAGTTTATCCTGGTTTGTTTGATTTTATTATCAGAGATGGTATGAAAACAAGTCATTATGATAACCAGTGCTGATTTAATATCATCTTACTCTAAAGTCCTACCATGCTTTTGCTCTTCTGTTTCCTTTGGTTCTATCATGTTGATTCTTATTGGATTTTATTATGTGTGATAGTATAAACAAATTTTCTATGGAAAATGAGATCATATAGTCGCCATTGTTCATTTTCTGTTATTTAGTTCTGAAGACCCTGTTATACTTTCATTCTCTTGAATGGTTTTATACTATTTTGTTATGTTTGATACTATTGTATATGAAGTTATGCTCAACTATTTCAAAGAAAGAGACATTATCGTAATCACTGTTAATTACAGGTTGTCTTCTGGTGAAATGCTGTATTGCTTACATTGTTCTGTTCTGATCTGCTTTATTATGTCCTGTTTTGTCTTAATCTCTTTAAAAACAAAAAACAAACAACCATAACTACACGAATTACTATCACCAAACAACTCTTTCCTCAGGTCAATGCATTTTGGGCTCTTAGCAAATTAATGCCTCAGCCTTTGTTGATTTCCCTTTCATCTAGTTTTATCACTCTGTTCTGATCAGTTTAATATTATTTTGGTCTGTATGAATTGGTTGTGTGTGAAGATATGGACAACTATTTAGAAGAAAACAAGACACATTATGGTAGCCACTGTAGATCTCCCGTTGTCTTGCTTTGAAATCTGTGTCATTTACATTGTTTTCTTCTGATCTTCTTTGCTCTGTTTTGTTATGTTTAATTTTATCCTCTTTAAAATAAAATTGGAAAAAGAAAATGAATGCCTCATATGAGAAAGAAAGATTTCCACAATAATGAAATAAAATGTTAAAATAATCGAGGAAATGTATTACAACTCACAAGTCACTATGAAATTAGCCACATAGCTCACACATTTTAGCAACAAACAGCCAGGCTGAGTTAGAACCCTAGCTCTGGCATTTTAGTGTAGCTTTGGGAAAGATGATATTTTATGTCTCAGTCTTATATTAGAGAAATAAATGGAGATAAAAAACACTAGCCACCAGTCATTCCACTTCTAAGAGATGCCCAAAGGAAATGAAAACAAGGGTGGAACAGATATTTTCACATGAGTACTAACTCTACCATCAAAATTCAGCTTTAAATGTTCACACCAGCTTTATTCACAAGTCAGATGGAAACAGATCAAATATTCATCAGCCAGTGAATAAATAAAGTGTAGTATATGGTGCTCTTTACTCATAAGTCCAGAACACAACTAGTACAGCTGACCTACCTGCCATCCTAGCTCAGCCTCGCTAGCTTAAACACGCTCCGCAAAGTTAGCACATGGAGGACAACATCGTTTAACCTCAAGTCTAGTTTATAATAAAGTGATGGGCATCAAACTAATTCACTGAAAGGGTAAAACTTCAAATTTCAAAGCATAGATACTACCAAAAATGCACTGGTTTCATATCATGGTAAAGTCAAAAATTCAAGCTGAACTATCATTAATTGGGGGTTATACACACACAACGGAATATTTCTCAATATTAAAACAAATGAAATTTGGATGCGTGTAACAAGACAGAAGACACAATGCTATGAAATAAGTGACAGGCAGAAGAAGAAAAGTATTGCGTGTTTCCACTCATACAAAGCAACCAAAGTAGGCAAATGTTAGAGACAGAAAGGAGCAGATAGGTAACAGGAGGGGTGCCTAGGGGTGGTTGTGTACAAAGCTTCTGCTTACGGTGGTGAAATAGTTCTTGAAATGATACTGGTGATGGTAAATGTTATTGAATTTTACAGTTATAAATAGTTTAAATGGTAAGTTTATGTTATGCATATTTTACTACAATAAAAAAGCAACTGCCTCAAGAGGAATCAGAGGAGTCAGACTTATCATATTGAGGAAAAACATAAATCCAAATGTTTTGATCAGAACCACTCCTGGGCCCTTTCACTAGATCAGAAAGGCCAACTTCCCAGTGAACTCTCTATACTCTGCTTACACAATCGTGAATTTCAAGTTGTTGCTGTAAGCACCAGTCAAGGCTTTTCCAAGAGAATGTGTGATTTTTATCCCATTTGGGAAACATTTTAAATGATATATTCACTTACTCATCTACGCTTTGCATATTCCCCATCTCTTGCTGACTGTATAGAGGTCCTGTCTTCCTCTCAACCAGCTCCTTTACAATTCCACCTCCTTCTTCTACATCTGAACCATGCTGCTCCCCAAGACACAACCATTAACTTACCCCATTATTTCTCTACCTCTACTGGCTTTTGAAAAGCCAGTTTACCACAGCCCAGGACTTTCCAAGTCACACTTCCACTTAATGTCCTTTGGCATAACCTCCAACATTTTCCCCTGCCTAGTGAATATGTTCATTTACACATCTAGTCCGCTTTAAAATCAACATTTTAAAATCCAACTCATTGTTTTTCCCCTATTTCCACAAAATTTATTTCTGTAATACATTTATTCACTCACCTCTTTGTCCAGGAAATTGGTATTAAAAACATTGATTCATTTCTGATCCATCAACAAGCTGTAAACTAGTTCCAATTGCCAGTGACTCAGAGTCATCATGTCATAATTCTATTACTTTAATGGTCTTTGGTTATTTTCCCTGATTTCAGTCCCTTTTAAATGCCAAGATCATCATGAACAAACAACAGAAAATGTTAATAAAAAACTGAAATCTATCCATCAGTTCTCTCCTTTCCAAATCAAATACAAACTTTTGCCTCTGAATTTGAAATTGACTGTAAACTGAACCACTCTTTCCACTTATGGGCAAGCTACCATTTCCCAGAACACACTTCACCTCCCACTACCTAATTAACCACATCACTATCATTTATTCTTGGCCATACTTACTTCTTCCTGTTAACTTCTCTTCCACCTACTCAAGTTTTATCACACCTTCAGTCTTAGCCAAAAGAAACTTCTATAGAATATTCAAAACAATTTTCTAATCCCAAGACACATCTACCTGTTTCATTTCTTCACCTCTGGAACACCTCATGCATAATGATATATTGAAGAGTTATTCACCTGCAATTCACTAGTTTCCATTTTGATAAATCTTGGAATTTACTTGACTTTTGTTAAAACTTTTTGCTTCGCTGTTATATGTATAACTTGCAAAAGTATGGACTCTTGCATAGGTGCAGTTTGAATTCCTTCAAGGAAACATGAATAAACCTTTTCACGGCGTTAATAACAGGAAAATGAAATAATATAATGGTACATTAGCAGACTAGTGCTGTTGTAATGAGCTATCTCAAGTTTAATGGCTTAAGACAACACAAATTTATTACCTTACAGTTCTATGAGTCCAAGTTTAAATGGATGAGCAGGCTCACAGACATTTAGAGGCTCCAGGGAGCAAAAGAAGAAAACTATTGCCCCACTCTCTTCCCTGCGTGGGAGCTGCTGACATTCCTGGGCTCAAATTTGCACCACATTCCTCCAGCCTCTCAGTCCCACAGGGTCAAATTTTCTTCTCTGACTTCTTTCTCCCTCTTCCATTGATAAAAGACCCTGTGATAGCAATGAACACTCCTCAGTGTTTCAGAGGAATTGTGTCTATTTGGATCCTTGGCTTTGTCACATCTCAGAGTAGCTCTTACTAAGAAAGTTAACATAGTCACAGGGTCTAGAGACTAGAAAATAGACACCTTCCACCTACTAACCAGTCAATTCCCATTCACTATCTGCATTATAAATAATACGAAAGCAAGCACAGCCCATTCTTAATCTTCTTAATATATATCATAGGGCCACAGTGCAAAGCTAATGACCAATAGCAAATACAAAGCTATTAATTTTTATCAAACTTTATTCACGTGAGACCTGCTAGCACTGGATCATCCTCTACTGTCTCTAATACAGCGTGCATTTTTGTTGCTCTTATATTCATACTCCTGAGACAAGTAAGAAAATCATAACAATACATTCCAATTCATCCCCGGTTAGGATAGCCCAAAAAATTTAATTTTGTTCCCAGACCCACAATAGCAATTTTTCTAGCATGTACTTGACTTGACTTCTCAAGATTTTATTTCATAAAAAATACATAATTGCAGTTTCTTATCCCAACTTAGGGATTTGATAAGGAACACATATGTGTTTCTTCACATGAAACTAGAAATCCTATTACAAATAGTAGGGAATTTTCTATAAACTAACATTTTAGAAAATCAATATCTACAGAGAAATGGGGGAATAAGTTCTGTTTGTTTTGTTCTTAAGTTTCACAATACTGCAACTCCTTGTCCAGGAAAAAATAAAATCTCATCTTCATTCCCAAATAGTGAAAGTACTCTTCCTTTGTAATAAATAAACATAAAATAATTCAACACTTCAAAGAAGAAAACTCCTGTGCTAGAATTTGAGATTTTTCTTCTTTACCCTAATATTTTAATGTCGTGTATTTTCCTAAGTCATTTCAAGGTTGGTTGATTGTCAGGTGAATTTTATACATTGTCTTTAAATCATAGTATTTCACCTCAGTGATTTTCATGGTTGCCTTAGACAAAAATGAGCTTTAAATCAGTCACCAACATAATATTAGAGGTGTCATTTTAAAACCAAGAGTTGAAACCTATGCTCTGCCCTTCATCTCAGAAGACCAATCATTAGCAGAGTGTTCCCTGTGTCCAGAGATTAGCAAAAGATAGTGTGTCACACTTTGACCTTCATAGATCTCACTTGATAGAGTCCTGTTTCTCAGGTTGTTTGAAGGCATTTTTTCTGAATTAAAGTTTTGCTTTAATTTGGAACTGCTTTGCAGTCCCAAGCTTTTTTCTTTAACCAGAATGTTATCTATCTCCATTGCCCATTACCAGTGGCTGTTACCTCCTGGGAAAGTAGCCTTTACAGCTAGAAACTTTCACAGATGAGGTGAGGGGTAGCTCAGAGGAAGAAGCACATACTACGCCTTGGCTTCTATACCCAACACAAAAATAAATTTTAAAAAGCCTCCATAGCCAACACCAGAGGAACATTTGCCAAAATTTGGCCAATACCTAAATTCCTGATTCCCTAAAATTCATTTGGGGAAATGAAGTCTAAATCTTTCCATGCCAAAAAAGCCTCCATTTTATAATTTTTCTCCTCTATGACTGAAGAATATTCTACACCACACAAAAATATCAAAAATCATGTAAAATTCTAGGAAATTAGATGTTTACAAAGACCTCAACCATTTCATTATGGAGAAAATTAAGTACATATATTATTATAAAAAAATCTCTTTCACAATCTTTTCCCCATATATTTGTGTTAACTGGAGAAAGTTTAGAAGTTTAACTAAGAGACTCAGCAGGGGACTTTGTAAGCATCCTTATCCTATGCAGGAGGAGTGCAAGGAGATTTTTATGACAGCTACATCAGCGCTGGAGGGAGAAGTAGCCTGTGTACAATATTGGGAGGAGGCCTATATACAGTTTAAAGGAGGAAAAGAAGGTTGCTCTGCCCCATTTTTCTCCTGCTGCTTGTTCAGGCTGCCGCCTTGAAGTGTTGCCACTCTGCCTTGGAGCCAGCTGATTGTGTGTGGAAGGCTTCAAAAAAAGCAGTAAGTCTGAATTTTTGAAGCCTCAGATCTGCAAAAAAATGAAAGTCTGTTTTGAGTTTAATGCTGCAGAGCATCATGTTCCAGAATGTGATGGTAAAATAAATTTATTCCTCAAAATTGGATTCAAAGTGCCTAGTGATCCAGGCACTCAATTCCTACAGTAAAAAGAGAGGAAAGCCTGGCTACTGCTCCAGCTGGCAGCAGACGTGGCATCACTCAGGTGGGGCTGGTTTTAGATGCATTCAGAATGCAAGAGTTCTGGGGTTTAAACAGCTTTCACCCTGATTTCAGAAGCAGGCTGGGGAGGTCATCTGGTGTGCCCCTGAGAGGGCAGTGTGTAAAGCTGGGAGTGTAAATACTAAAATGCAATAGAGATCCCAAAAGTTTGGAAAAGTCAGAAACATGGATCATCTAAGGAAAGATCCATGGAAGGAGCAAAGCCAGCCCAAGAGAGAAGCTATGGGAGCTACAACCACCAGAAGTGCCATAGGGATGCAGTCACAAGAGCTCTTTGGAGCTCACAATTTGATACAGATGCTTCAGATGCTGGATGTGGGACTACAGGACTTAACGCTTACCCTGCTGGATTTTGGATTTGCTTTGGTCCCAATCCTTTGTATCCCTGTTTGTAACTTTTGGTATGCATGTTTAAAGTGTGTAACTTTGTTTTCATTTGTACAAGAGTATGCAGCCAAGGTATCCACCTCATATGAGACTTGGGAGTTGAATTTTTCAGCAATGCTGAAACTGTGAGGGCTTTGGCAACTCTTTCAGATGGACTAAATGCCTTTTGTAAAAAAGGATGTGTTTGACTCTTTGGGAGCCCAGGGGGAAAATGCTATGATTCTAATGTAATATAATTGTGATAGGCTTATTGTTGGTTTTTAAGGATTGCTAAACCTGTGTTGTTATATTCAAATTTTGAAATGATAAGAATAAGCATGCCTTTGTACCAGGGGACTTATTTTAAAGAAATGTGTCGGCTTGCCAAGTTGACAAGGGGTGGATTGTTATGGTTGATACACTGTATCAACTTGAGCAGTTTAGAAGTTTACCTAAGAGACTTATCAGGGAGCTAGGTTCTTTGTAAATATCCTCATCCTGTTCAAGCAAAGGGCAAGAAGATTTTGTGAGTGCTACACCAGCACTGGTGTAGGAGGTGACCTTTGTAAAATATAAAGGAGGAAAAGAGGCTTGCTCTGCCCTCATTTTGCTCATGGTGATTTTGCTGGCTGGTGCCTTGAGGTGTTGCCTCTGAGCCATGGCATTTTTCCTTAGAACCCATTGATTATGGACTGCAATCTCCACAGAGAGCTAAATAAACCTTTCCTTCTTTCATGTTGGGTGTTGGGTTTTTTGTCCTAGCAAAGAGAGAAAAGTAACCAAGACAAAGTCTAGATCTTTCCATCCCACCAAAGCCACCATTTTATCATTTTTTCTCTTCTATGTCTGAAGAATATTCTATGCTACACAAAAACACCAAAAATAATGTAAAATTATAAGAAATTTAGATGTTTACAGAAACTTCAACCATTTCACTGTGGAGAAAATCAAGTTTATATACTAAAAAATAATAAAACAATTTCCTTCACAACACTTGCCCCATAAATATTTTTCTACCACTGCTATGCACTTTTAAATTTTTAAATGCATTCTCATTCTGAATTAATTTAAAAATGAGTATCACATGCTGCGAATGGCCCTACATAGTTTCAGTGAGAGAGTCAGATCTGAACAGGCGCTCTGCCCACTAAGCATTTCATATAAAAAGCATAATGGAGGAAAAGAATCCACAAAAATTGTATTTCATAATTCTGCTTCTTTTCAGATAGAATTTCTTGCATACAGAAGCTATAGACAAGGAGGAACCATACACTTAAAATAGCATCTATGGAGAACAGAAATTAGGTCAACTTTCTTATAAATCCTCATAAATGTTGGAATGGTTTATACAGTGGTACCTCAATACACAAATGCTTTTGTTTGCAACCAATTTGCTTCACACAGAAGCATTTGGCAAAATTATGTTTTATTTGCAAATTCTGCAGTGGGTGAGGAACATGACTACATCCCACTTTCCAGCATGAACAAAATGTGGCCATCTTTACATAACTGTGGAATGGATTAAGTTCATGAAGTAAGGTATCAGTGTGTAACCTCTAACATTTCCACCAAAATCTCTATTAAAAATATAAGAGAAAGTGTGTATGTCCACAGAGGAATCTGACCATAAAGGCACAGTGCCTTTTTTAAAATAAGGATCACGAAATCTCTGCTCCCCACATCTGTGATCTCAGAGAGTAGGAATGTGCCACAAGAAGAGAATTCTTGCTGAAGGAAGCAAAGCTGAGAATACGCTACTCCCACCGCTTGGGCACACTGCTGTCCAGGGCCAGAAGGGCATCTGCAACAGTGGGCAGCCTCCACCCTCTGTCAGCTCCGCCACTGACTTCTTCTCTCCCACCAAAGCTGATTTTTGTACTACAAAAGCAGCCACAAGGAAAGGAGTTTGTTGAGTTCATTTTGAGTAAATGTTTCCAAGGAGAAAAGTGAGATATAAAGTCTATTTCTTTTATATTCTCTGCTTCTCCCCTTCCTCTTCTAGTTTCCCCTTCATCTCTGGTTTCTCTGTCTTAGACACACATGCTTACAAACTTGTTTCCTAAACTTATTTTCCCTTGAAGTCAAAGGATGTAAGAACCATACTCTTACACAGAGCCCTCAAGGGGGTAATATGTCTTTGGTTAAGTCATATATTTGTTTGAAGCTCTGGGAGCCCTTCTTTAGTGAAAAGCTCAGTGGATGGAAAGTACATGTGACAAGAGATAGAGCCACATATTCAGGGTGAAGTGGATTTTCAATCAGGATAGGTGGAGGCTTGCATTCCAGTCCTGATAATTAAAAGTCATGCACCCCAGAGATAATTATTTATCTTCCATAAAACTTGAGTTTCACTGGGATAAAGTTAAGATGATACTCACCTTGTAGGATGACTGCAAATTAAGCTACAGAAAATAGTGTCACAGTATCTACAACTTATCGTCTGACATATATTAACCACTCGGTGCATTTTTAAAGGGAAACAAGTAAACAAATGTAAGTTGGAAAAAATTTCTAAAATATTTTCACACCTTTTCCTGCCTTAGTAAGTAAAGCAAATGGTGCCTGAGTGCTTATCGCATTCTCCACATCAGTAACCTAAACCAATGACGCAGGTATCAGTGAGCTAGCACCATGTTAACGGTCCAACCAAGAACCTATCTTCTTCTTTGCTTCTTCATTCCCTCCTTCCTTCTTTCCCTGTTTCCTTCAAAAAACCTATTCTATGCAACTATTGTGATTAGGTGATGCCATCTGTTTGCAATAGAAAAATAAACATATAATTGATATACAAATAAAGCCGGAGGTTAGTGGAGAATAGAAAAAAGTCCAAGAGTAGTTATGAGTTGGGAAATCAGCATTAGGATGGGTAGACTAAGGTGTTACTGGAAATCAGAGAAAGGCAGGTGGATCCCAGTCCAGGCCTAAGAAGTCTCGTGAGCAATGCTGGTTAAGTCGAGCCCATGAAAGCAGGTAGACTTGGGAAGCTCTTGCAGACACAATGTACGAGACTCAGATTAAAATAAAGTCTCACAAAGGCTGCAAGTACACAAGGTACTATTTTCTCATTTGGATTACTGAGTACCAGAGCCTTACTTGGCAGGTCAGTCTTCCCAGCCAAGACTCACATTCATACACATGCAATCCTGAGCACACCAGGACTTTAGGAGTCTTTCAGTTTCTCTTCTTTCATTAGCCACATTCTTCTGTCCCATGCATTGATTCTGTTCTTTTATTTGCCACTTTAAGCTGAGGTTATTTTCTTGTATTGGGGCTGTTAATATCATGAAAAAGGTTTTTCAGTCTCTAAATATGGCAGTATTTGTTTTCTTCAGTGTTATGTTCACAAGAACTAGAAATGAGCCCTCAGTAAACGTTTGACATCTGCACAGACAAACGTGCCTTTCTAGAGTACTGAATCTGATAGAACTGTTGTTTCTATCTTTATGCAGTCTCCTTCTCTGTGTATCTCTCTAATCCAGTTTCTGTGTTGTGAGTAGGAAGGGTTACATTATTTTTCCTTATGGGTAGAAAAAATACTTCTGAAGTGGAATCCAAACTTAAAAAGCTGGCATCACTGAGCTGATATATGGTTGCTTTTATTGAATCTCTTAGGGTGCCTGGAGTGTAACAGGTGAAAGCCACCACTCAGTGGAATATCCAAGAACATGTGAAACACAGACTGGCCGGGAACTTCAGGACAGTCTGTATGCACAAGTAGAGGAGGTCCTTAGAGAAAAAGGTAAAGGACCAGAGAAAGACACGAGCTGAATTTTCCAGGGCCTGGTGAGTTGAATGGAGCACCAGGTACTGTAAAATACAAACTACTTCAACATGAAGCTCCCCTCAGGATTTTTACAGGTTACTTAAAACTTGTAATAGCCCTCACATAAGATCTAGTGAAATAGGCATATCCCAGTATTGCTAATAAACACAAAGCTTAGCATCAAAACATCTGAGGAATTATTTGACTCAGTATATCAGAAATAAACTGCATAAGCTTGGTTACAGTGGCTCATTTTGAAGGATTTATCTTAAGAAAAAGAACAAAGATACACAAAATACCTAAAAGACACATGTCAAATATGTTCATTACATGATGGCTAAATGTAATAAAACAATTTGAAAAAACAAAATATTTAATAATAGTCTTGATTATCTTAAATGTAATGTTTCTATATAAAAGCAAATAATGTAACTAGTTATAAATCAAGTTGTAGGGTATACAGTCACCAAGTGACCTAATATTGGTGTCATTTAAGGTGAAAAATGTCTTGATCTTTGTAATGTAAAACGTACAAATATACCCACAGCTCATCAACAAAGATGCAGAATATTTGTAGTATTACAATTTCATTGTGGGGAAAAAATTATGCAAAAGATCTTTAAAGCTCCTTTGTAAAATAATAATGAGCAAAGGGCTGAGAAATACAGCTTAAAGTATTTATTGATGAGGAAAAGATTCCTCATACATAATTACAATAGCCACAGTAACCATCAGTGTTGTCCTAACAATAGCTAATCAAGTGGGGCCAAGGTTCTGCATTCCACAGGAACAGTGTGATTTAATTCACAGATAGTACTTACAAAATAAGTGCTGTTATTCGCACTTTATAAGTAAGAAAATGAAAATTTAGAGAAGACTATTATTTCCCCAGATGAGGAAACTGATGATAAAAAGAGTCATGAAATTTTTCTGATGTAACAGTAAGAGATGCCGACTCGGGTCTAGGTCTAGTTCACACACTCGGCTATAACAGAGGATTACAAGTGGTATAATCACATGTCTACGTACACATGCACGCTGACATACATCAATGAATAGAAACATAGAAAGCAATGAAAGCTATGTGAATTAAAGCATTTATCCAGCCTTTCCATGGTCAGATGTTCTGCGTCGTACATGCACTATTTTAATAAAAAAAAAGAACAGTAAATCCCATACAATTAATAGGCCCTGCCCTAGAGAAGGAGACAGAGACATGAAATTAACTGGAATTATCTCTTCCACCCATATTCCTTGGGCGAGTTACCCAAGCTTTTTTGAGACTCAGCTAATGAATAGAAATGAAAACATCTCTCTGGGAATGAAGGTGAAGACTCTCAAAAGGTTAAAGAGAAGTGAACCTCCATTTTCCTCTAGGTTCTTGGAAGAGACTGGTGCCAAACCTTCAGAACTGGTGTCCCCAGGAAAACAGAGGAACAGGGATATGAATGTGACTCTGAATGCCAAGCTCTGGTGTTGGCCCCAAACTTTAAAAAAATGCTCTCAAATTATTCATTTCACAAGTCAGTTTGTTCCATTTTCTTCTTTCCTTTTCTTTTCTTTCTTATCTTTGCTTTCAACCCTCCATTTTTAAGAGACATTTTAAGTTAACCTCCGGGTTCATATTAATTGAATTTTTCCTTTCCTGTTTGCTGTAAAGCTGGCTAGAAATATTCTTTGCTCAGAATTTATTCATAGGTAAAAGAGCACATTCTGCAGCCTTCTTGCAGAATTCAGTGCAGGCTGGCACCTGCCTGGTTTGATTAATAAGCAAGTGAAAGTTCCATCCAAGCACACATCTCCTCTTCCCTTTCTCATCCATCTTGAGGGGTCTCTGCAGCAAGATGTGTCTGGTCCACACCTCTGTGAAAGGCTCACTCCCTCTCTGGACCTCCACTTGACGTGGTCTTTGTTGGGCAGGTGGAGTATGAAAGGTGTGATTGACAAACACCCTTAAAAATAGAAGGGCACTGTTCCTCTAGGCCAAGCCATTACTCAATATCACAGACTGGGCTGCCACAGACCTGCAGAATGACTGCAGCTTATGAACTTAACACATTGAAGAAACAGAAAATTATTAAGAAACCAGCAAGTGTCAGCATGGCAGCAGAATCTGGAAAATATTTACCAGCCACCCTCACAAGCAAAGCTTCCACATGTTGGGAAAGAAGGCCGAAAATTACCACGCCTTCTTCATGCAGGGAAGATCACAGTTTTCTAAGGAAAAGGGCCCCACTATCCAGAGCCAATTCCAAACTAGCTAAACTATATCTCATCAGAATGCAATCACTTTCCTCCCCGTATCTGACTTCAACAAACACGGTCTCCACAGGTGCCACTGTGCTTCTAACCCTGCATGTGTTGGGTCCTGTGCCAAGCTTAACCTACGAGGAAGGCTTAGACCCCCTCAGGAGCACAGTGGTGGGCATCAGCTTCCAAATGGTAGCTGCTGAAACCAAGGGCCAGAAAGGACAATTGCTAAAGATAATGGAATTCAAAAGAGAAAGAGGCAAAATTTGTTCCAGGGCTGGTGACTCCATGTTCTGTGCTTGTTCTACAGAACCAGGATGATCTGTTCTGCTCAGCACAAGGCATCACACAGCCACCTTGTGAGTATTCCAGCCCTATCTTGTCATCTTTCCTACCTCCAGGATGTGGCCATAGGACTCAAGGAGTAGAGACGGGAGAAGACTTTTCTTCCCGGATGAGCCACAGAGTCAAGGTTTGGAGAATAAATTATGGTCTCTACATAATATTCAGTAAAAGAACAAAGTAAAGCTGGATTTATTTGATGTAGAAGAAGAAACACAACAAGATGAAATAAGAAAAGCAGAAAGAAGATTTCAGTGAGGCATGGGTTAACTATAATCTGACAAGGACCATGTATATCCTCTTGCACAGTGGACATTATAGATGCACTAATAGAGGTTTAAGAAGACAGGAGACACATCCAACAGGGGAAACAGGGTCAGGTTTAAGTCACATAGAAAGTTCTCCTTTATGTCTTATTTTTTATTGCTTATTTTTTAAAGGTTCTAAATCTATGAAACAAGGCTTGGGTCCATTTCTCACAGTAGTTTTAGGAGGTGAAAATAATCACCACAAAAAGGAGAGGAATAACAGAAAATTTTATGGGCTTAAAAATTTTGTCATGTCATACTTTTTAAAAAGTTATGAGGTGGTGGGTATGTGTGATTTCTCCTTTAGACTTGTCTGCATCATCCCTGACCAAAGAGTATGATATTCCACGTTATGATGTTCCTGTATTAGTTTACTATCTGAGGGACACATTTTCCACTTATTACAGTCCAGGGGCACTATTACTCATGACCAACAGCCACTGAGCATTTACTGCATATTGTTCAGGCTGCTAAATGCTTGACATCATTACAAACTCACTCTTCCAACAACGTTCTGGGCACAAATTATCATTGTCCTCACTTGTCAGCATTGTCTTTCCATTGCTAGGAGCAAATAGTTCACAGCTGCAATTTAAAGGAGCAGAGATTTAATCTGGCTCACGGTTTCAGAGGTCTCAGTCCATGGTCAGCTGGTTCCAAGACAAAGGACACTGCCGAAGGGAATGGTGGAGCAAAGCCACTCACTTGTGGTGTCCAGGAAACAGGGAAGGGAGGAGCAGCTGGGAGCAGATGTCTTCCCCAAAGTCATACCTCTCTGCCTCACACGGTGTGTCTGAGAGCACACTTAACTAAGGAACTGAACATCTCAAAGTCAGCAATTTGACAAGTGAGATTAAAAATCACCCCCACTTCACTGATGAAATGAGTGTTAGAGACTCCAAGCTGTGTATTGAGGATTAAAAACCAGGAACTGAACCCAGGTCTGCCTAGCTACAACCCATACTCTTAACAATCATCCAGTGAGCAGCTTTCTGAATTTAATGTTCTAAATATCTGCTAACTAGATGTCAATAGAATATGTAATTACTCTGAAATGAGTATCTGCGCTATATCATTCAAGAAACAGTTTATGATAACTAAAGGTGTAACACAAAATTTATAATTGCAAACAAAAATATGGTTCATTAGAAACTTAATTTTTAAAACTAGGGAGGGCTTTTTAAAAGCTCTACAAAGCTTTTTCAATGATTGTAAAGTAATAGAGGTAAAGAACGACTCTTCCTAGAAGAGAATGACCCAGTTAAGATAAAGCTCTTTCCAATTTAACAGAGAGGCTCAATGCATTTCTAATCAAAAATCCAATGAGAATATTTAGAAAGGAGATAAAAGAAAGGCCTAGAAGACCACCTGGTTGGATAAACTAATTAAAAATTTAGCCTCAAAGAATTAGGCAAAAAATCTATTCCTGAGACTAGTTGCTCGACATTAATATTTCCCTATACTTTTCAATGCCTCAGCTTTGCTTCCTGTGCACGTGGGTTATAATAGCATCTGCTACAATGAATTACCATGTACACTAATGAACTTTATTACAATCTTCATAAGCTGATTCTTTTCTGGTGCTTTATGTAAAATAAAGGTCCTAGGCTGACTATCAGTGAAGGCTGGTGGTGATTGTTGCCATTATTTTTATGACTTAAAGCTATGCATTCAACTTGTCCAGGGAACACATGAGCTGAGCGGGTACCACAGGCAGCAGGCTCTCGGTGCTGGGGAAGTGAAGACTGAGGAAAGCCCATGGTTACAGAGAGGCTGGCTGTGAGGATGGAGACACAAGCAAGTGCACTGCCACAGGGACCACAAACTGGGGACATTCCTAAACCCTAGAGGAGAAGCGAATCTAGGGACCTGGCTGTGGGACACAGTGCCTGCAGAGGCCTCCAGGCAGGACACAGAATGATGAAGTCTTCCAAGCTGGAGAAACAGGTGTCAAGACCCTGAGGGCAAAAACAGAGCTGCAGGCGAGCAATGGTTCAGGAGAAAATGCAGAAGACACAGCTGGTGAGCAAGAAAGGCAAGAGCTAGATCTTGGAAGACCCCAAACAGAAAACAGGAGTCCTTGGACAGAGACATCAAGCAGACCTGCACGCTGCGCCACACAATGAGATGAGTTTCAGGACACAGAAGGGGTTAAAGAGAAATTTGAAAAGTGCTGTCAGAAAAAGTAAGGATTCTTCATCTGACCCTGGAATACTGCAGACCTTCAGAAGCCTAACATCACAGGCCAAAACCCGAAAGGCACAGATAGATAGATAGATGTAAGTACCTAACACCTGAATTTCTCTTGCACCGAGAAACACCGTAAATAAGTGAACTTTTAACAAGAAAGTTAAAAAAAAAAAACTCTGCAAAGCATGTGTTTATTTAACAAAGTGTTAAAATTGTGAATAATTTATGAGATCAAAAATATAAAAATTTGCAAATTCAAATAAAAATAGACAAATGCAAAACAAAATCTACTTACTAATAAATACATACTAAAATCACAAAAGGAAAACTCTCATGGCCACCACAAACGGGGAAAACACTGCCACTGATAATTAAAGGAATGTAAAAGTGAAAAAGCAAATATGACTTCCAGATGATTGTATTCATGAATTCAATAAAGAATTATAAATTCAGTGTTGATAAATGTCAATTATGCTGCCCGGTGAGATATGCACCCCATCAAAAGCTCTAGAAATTGGAAATGAGTGTGAATTGGAATACAAGATAGAAATGTAAATTAGTGGAACCTTTCTAGAGGCTGGAAACATCTGAAATCTATAAATTTTTAACCCATTAACTGCATTTCTGGAAATCTAGATTTACCAGTGATTGAAAATAACCTCAAATAGTTGTTCACAAAGAACATGGTGAGCAAACAAAGCAAAATGCTAAACAGCAGGCTGAATAAATAGAACTGTGTAAAAAGAAAGAATAAAAGAAAAAGACATTCTACCCATCCATCGCCTTGCAGTGCTGACTGGGGCTGCAGGTTTTGTCTCTCTACTGTTCAAACATTTCCCCGTTTTGAAAATGAGTGGTGTCTTAGATTTAGCACACACACACAAAAATTACTTCTTAATAAAATGGTATTGTATGGTCCTACAATCTATTCCACTCTAAGCTTTTCTAGTTCCTCCTTTACCAGCATCATACTGTTATATAGCTTATCTTACCTCTCTTATGCGTTATCAGACAGCCTCTATCAAACAAGGTCGTAATACAAACACCTTTTCTGTGCCATGTCAGCAGCAGCACATAAACATGCTATCAGACATGAATTTGTTTGTCCTATGAAGAACTTTATAAGGCTGGCAGAATACAGAGGTTAAAATAATTATATGGCACATTTTGAAGATCTCTGGATGTCTCTGTCCCCATAGAGATACAGATACCTTTATTCTTCACTCTAACCATGACTGTGTAGCCTCCGCACCAGTGTAAAGATGCCAGTAAACAAATTCATAATAAAGCATCTTGAAGACCAAATGGTAGAGTGATGTATGTTTACAAGTTGCTGGTTCCATCGCTGACCTTACCTGACACGAACACATTCTCTTACCTCACACTGACAAATCTAAGAAGATGCCCACAGTCTGTGCTTCCTAGAGCACAGCTAAAATCCTGCACTCCCTGAAGATTCTCACCCTCCCCACATAAGATGCTCTCTGGAAGCTCACCTTGGTTCACCCAAGAGAGCTTGCTTTACCCCATGAAACACATGAAAATGTGCATGGATGGAGGCAAGCGAATGAGGCAAGAGAATTCCCGGATGTCAGGGAGGGCTGGGAGTACACGGCTGCTGAGCTGCCTTTCAGGTCATGCAGAAAACAAGGAGGTAGTTTACAGCCAAGAAGGCCCATCTCACTGGGTCTATCAATTCTCCTGTGGACTGAACAGATCAGGTGCAATTCAGAGTTATCTCAACAAATCATCCTGGCGGGTAAACATTTCCTGCAGAAGGAGGCTCTTTCCTGCTATTGAAAAATAAATTGTATGAACTATGCTAAGGTGATACTGATACGAATCAAACAATAAAGCAGTATCATTCTTGTGTACCCAGCTGCCTAGCTGTTGATGGAGACTTGGACAGAATTTAAACAGCCCAAATATGCTATTTAAAAACTCTTTTTTTCACATATACCTGCAGCAAACAATGACTTTCCAGTGCAGTTTTCAGCAACAATAGCTGTTTTCCTCACATTGAAAGCAGGCCTGAAACCTTACTGTACAAACCTAAAACACGAAGCACTCCCAGCTGCCACGTGGCAGGTCCCGGCCATTCCATATCCACCTCCCACATTTTCTCAGGTGATTTTCTATAGCCTGTGAATGCATGCAGGATACCCCAGAAGCCCCACTTTTGAGGAACTAGAGTAACAAGTTCCCCAAATTGACTGATAATGGCTAAGTTTATCCTGAAACTTTACATGAAATCCAGGACTTCCGCAACCAAAATGACGGTGTCTGTCTCTTGAGTGTCCTCCCACCTGCTCATCTCTGCCACTCTTCCTCTGTATCTTCTCCAAGGTGCACACCCCTGACACAGGAGCTGCAACCAAGCACAGACCCGCGTCCCTCATCTCTGCCCATCCCCAGCTGCCTTCCTGATGGAACAAGTATACAACTGCAAAGACCTTTTAAGGAGCATAAGTAATTTCCCAACCAGTTTTAACACATGGTTTCCCCTGACAGAGTTTCTTCTGTGCTAGCAATGTGGACTGTTATTCTGAACTCTGCCCTCACTAATCCAAATGGAGAACTTCTGTCCCAAGCTGGGGCACTTGGTCTTGCTCCATCTCTCCAGAGACTGAATTTTGGCCAGAGGATCTCAAGAACAAGGTGGGGCTGGCTCCTCCCACCCCAGGGGTGCCCTCCAGAGAACTCGGCCCCCTGGGGTTAGCACTTCAGCCCAGTAGCCATGGTTACACTAATTTCTGCACACAGTAGCAAGATTTGTCCTTGGATTTATAGAATTACCTAAGAATCTTCAAATAAATTCCCTTTTAATTGAAGTTAACTAGAGTTGCTTATCTACAAAAACCTGTAAGCGATGCAAGCTTTTATACATCATTGTAGAATTCATTAATTAATTGGACTCCTAGAAAAACACTTTGAAATTTTATAGGGAAGTGCTATCAGCCCTATCTGAAAGAAAAAGAAATAAGAGGACTGTATAATTTAGTGGTATAGTAGTACCTTGCTTCATGAATACTGCCTGAACAATTTGGTCACTGACAGAAGTATTTGGCAATTTTGTGTCTGAGAACTCTGCATCAGGTGAAAAATCTAATCCTAACCAACTCTCCAGCAACAGCACCAACATGGTCATGTTTTCCAGAACTTTTTCATGAACCGAGGTACTGCTGTGTTGTCCCATCTCAGGTACCCAGTCCCCAGTGTGACATCATGACTGAAATCCAGTCTTGCATCCTAGCACACAGTTGTTGGTCTTTCAGGGAAATATCTTTGTTTCATTCCCTCAGAGCCTTCAGAAATTACCAGGACTTACATAAAAAGGTCAACTTCCACGGGGTAAAAACCTGATGAAGAATTCATGTAGTTTCCTATTTGAGGGTGTTTATTTTCCATAGGAAGTCACACAAGTATATATAAAGGTACCCCTTGAAATTAATGCGCTCTAAGGAAGCAAATTGAGGAGAAAATATACATTCTACATTGCATGTTTTCAAAGATATCAATTCAAATATTTTGTCCAGTATTTTTCAGAGAATATGAGACTGTTGTTTGATTTCTGCCCAATAGCTAAGCTTGTATATGACACCAAAAAAACTACAAACACAGAGGAAAAATTACAAATACACTGTAAAATTAATATGCCACTTGGGATATAGCAAACAAGTAGAAAAAAATGAGATAATTAAATTTCCAACCTTCAGGAAGGAACTAAATAACCTAGAGCCTGAATTCGCTTGCATCTAGAATCAACAAGGGATGAATTGCTATTGCTTTATTACACTTATCGTGCCTACTTGTAAAACACAATTAACTGAATTACAGAACAATGCTGGTGTCTCTCACCTGTTCATCCCAACACACACACACACACACACACACACACACACACACACACACACACACTCACCTGTTCATCCCAACACCCCCCCCACACACACACACACACCACAGCTAGACTTCAAATGGATATCACTGTGAGGAAAGGTTTGTTTCTACTACCAGCAATCTATCTAGAACCACTGTCCCTTGCCAATGAGAAGAGTAACCCATCTCCCCACCTCCTCCTCTGTCTTTGGCCTTTGTAAGCATCAGTTGAGTGCAGCAGAGATGACAGGAGACAGTCCTGTGTGTCAGAAAGTCCTATTGGGAGTCCTTGTGTCCCCATTGACTCCAAAGTGACTGTGACCGAACTGTCAGCTCTTCAAGCCCCCTTCAATCCTATTTAAATAAATTAAAAGATTACTTATTTTTTTCAATGTGTGGAGATTTTAATAGACTACTGATAAAGGATAAGGACGGAGAGAAAAGCTGGCTATCATCAGTTAGAAAGTCGCTGGCCCTCAGAAGGAGCTAGAGAGCATTTTCCTTACTCTTGGGGAGCAGCCCTGGCCTGCCGTTTTACTAAAGAAGATTAGTCTCTGGGGGATAGCACTTGTTAACTGCCAGAGACTTCTATGTAAAACTAGAATGCTTTGTTCCTATGTTACAGCAATATTTTTTAAATGACCCTGAAATTATTTTAGCCTCTCTATATAGTTGGGGTATGCATCTATATGCATTTAATATGAGCCTGTATTGCAAAGAAGCTGTGTCTACATGAATATAATTTGTAATGTTTCTATATTCTCACTGCTCTTGGGAACACTAAATCCAATTTCTTCTACACATTCTCTTCTCCAAAATTCCTAGTAATTTCCAAGAGTGCTCATATCCAAAAAAAAAAAAAAAAAAAAAAAAAAAATCCCCATTTGCTTGTCTGCTTCTCCCTACTTGAAAAGGACCCAGACAAAGCTGATACCCATGGAAATTAGTATCTATGTGTGTTGGTCCCCGACACACTCACTTCCTAGCCTTTGTTAGAATCATGATCACCCACTAGCCAGCAATGAAACTGGGCTTTCACGCCCTACTCTTTGGTGGCTGCAGGCGGTCTCCACTGGTTTTGGAAGATTTCTATGAATTCTCCAGAAAAGATGGTTCTGGGATGTGTGGAGAAGAAGTAGCTAACGCTGCCAGTGTCAGCTGTTTTTGGTATTCCACAGAGAAACTGCCAGATGCGTAAATGCGCCATGTTTTACTGGGGAACACTCTTAAATCATATGGCTACACACTCTTCCCCAGGGCATACCCAGGGTGTCTGCCCTTGTGACTATAATGTCCCACTGTCGGTATTCCCAGGCGTGGGATCAGGACCACCCTCTTGCCAGTGTCAGCCCACAGTGAGTGAAAGCCTCCTGCCAGGACTTCTCAGGACTCCAGGATGAGCTGCACTGGCTGCCGCCACCTGTGATTTCCCCTGTACAGCAGCCACCCTATTCCATCAGACACATTTCTGTGTCTTTCAACTTTAGAAAAGGAAGAGCCAGTCACGGCTTTCTCCCCAGCGGCTTTGTAAGTCCCAATAAAAGTCGAGCAAAAGTGAAATCATCTACTAGTTTTCCTGTGGTACCCAGACCTCAAGAATTAATGGATATGTAAGAAAACAGTGAAAGCAAATCTGTATATGATAAATGTGCATGTGCTAAATTTAGCTAAAATGCCCTCTTACACACATGCGTGCACGCACACACACACGGTGCTTTCATCCACAGAATATGTTCAAAAAACTGAAGCGCTAATGGCCAATGCCCCAAATGCAAAGTTGGGCAGAAAAAATGGGGTGAAGCGCTCCGAGCGAGAGCATACTAGCAAGTAGACTACGTAATGAGCTGTCTGCTGGTGCCCGGAAATCTAATGAGCAACATGAAAAACCATTTAATATCTGGCTAGGAAGGAACTTAAATTCATTCACCCAGTCCTCTCATATCACAGGTGAGAAGACCGGACAGGCCCAGCTGACAAAGTGACTTCCCTAAGGACACGAAGCTGCTTCAGAAGGCTGTTTTTGCCGGACACTTGAGTGTCCATCCTTTCATGGTCCGTAACTCTCTTGAAAGTCTGTTATTGTTTTCTAATAGATGAGCGTGAGAGACACAGAGAGAGTCAGAGACAGACAGAGACAGAGAGGAAGAGAGAGAAGCAGGGAGGAAGAGAAAATGGGGGAGAGGGAAGACCATTTTCCTTAAGTGCATATAATAGGTTTAATACTTCGAGTTAGAATATGCAGAAAAGGTCACATTGAGGGCGGCCTGCTTTCACCAGACAGCGTTAAGTTGCACTTGTGACCCCCAAGAGTAGCAATAGGAAGGACCCTAACAACTGTTACCATGCACTGAATGTGTCCCCATTCCCTGGCACATGCCAAATGCCTTAGGTTTTTTTTTTTTTCTCGCTCTTGTCAGTCCTTATAGTAACCACATTTAGAAATGAATTGAAGGAGCAACGGTAATTTATCAAAGGTAACTTGGTTACCAAGTGGTAGAAAAGGTTTCGAGATTGAATCCCAGGCAATTGAGGGTACTCTGGAGAAAGAACTAGGTTAAAGCCAGTTGTTCAGAGTAATTAACTGTCAAATAGCACTGTTCATAACTTCAGATGGCCTGAGACTTTTTACACCCTAATATTTTCTCCACATCTCCTACCTGCACTTTCTTTCCACTGGGCTACACTGTTCACCTTCTCAAGGACTAGTTTCTCTTCCCCATCCTTCACTCCAAAGCCTTAGGTAGCATCCCACACTTCAGCTGGTCTTAGTATCATTACTGTTATTACTGGGACTTTCACCGTTTAACAGAATGCTTGATCTTATACAAGACTCCCATAATAAGACTTTCACCATGCTCCATTTTTGTCTACCTACATCCCACCAGGCTGAGTCCCAACGCCACCTCCTCCCAAAATTCTGCTTCATAAACCTGCATGTGCTTCTTCTTCTCTAAAAATGTGGCAAAAGAAAATTCTTACTAAATAAAAGCAACACATATTACATAGAGTTACAAATTCCCTACAATGAATGTGATTACCGTGTATGCCTAAAATGCACCCATAAAACTAACTTTAAAAAAGTTTATGCTTATGAGGGGAAGAGAAGCAGAAAATAGAAACTTGCTGAAGATCTACAGATACAAACTAAGAGCCTAGCAGATGACAACGACATTGTTTTCCTATTTCACTTCAAAACTTCTGACTGCTCTTGTAAGCACATAGTGAGCACAAAATTGCCCAAAGTGAAATAAACTGGATTGCTGGAATGAAGACTGCCATAGAATGGAAGCGTCCACCAGGGAAGACTCGCCCCTTGCTGGGCAGCCACGGATACACATAAATTGTGCAAAACCCCGAGTCTTTTCCAGAACTAGCCAGATTTTCAGGGCCTTCAGATCACCTGTAAGAAAAGCAGCTTAGGACACTGCCTCTAATCCCCAACAGCACTGCAATCACTGCAGAGACGCAGGGCTCAAGTGCAAAGTCTTTCTGCTCCATAACAGCTGGCACTCTTGGGTATGAAGAAGACACTCAACAATGTTAGCTTCATGCATGCTAAATAAAAGAACAAACAGGCACTTACATGGTTGTCAAGGGCAACTCTTTTGCACTTTCACAGGCAGTGTTCCAGACCTTTCTTTGAGGTACTGTGTCAATAGTACTCCTGAGAGCTTTATCAGCACAGCTACAGATCTCAGTGCAGGTCTGGCCCCCTGCACACCAGGAAATGTGCATGTGTCCCTCCTCTACTGGCTTATGTAGGAAGGAAGCAGAAGATGTTGACTGCAAGGGTGGAATAACCAGCCATGAAGTAGAATGCTCCAAACACCTTGCTGGACTTGGACAAATCACAAAGTTTACCAGTCTCTCTGGGCCAACTTCTCAGTGGCCAGCACACAAAAAGGCAATTGTTGTTCAGAATATATAAGAACTGGGGAGAGGAAGCCACCATAAAACCACCACAGGCAGCTTTTTGATCTGCTCACAGCATTTATTGGCCATCCTGGTCTCCTATCCTCAGCCGTGTAAACAATCCATAAAGGAGAATCTGATCCTGGAGAATTCACTGCACTCTTCACCACATCCAGATTGTAAATCCAGAGACTGGATGGCCTACAGCTAACAAAGCTGTCCAAATGCCCAGCCTTTGATACAACTGTGAAGCAAAGAACATGAGTCTCTGTGCATAAGATAATAGCCAGGCAGAAGAGCAGAGTTTGGGGACTGCAAGGAGATCTCTAATCATCTACGGCCTGTGTTTTCAAGCTGGTTTAGTCATGGAGCCCCTGCTTCATAAAGACTGTTCAGACCTGTAGTGTCACTAAACAGCCCCTAAACAAAGCTACTCCCAGAGAAAACCATGGGATGGAAGCAGGGTCTCCGAACCTTCAGAATACAGTCATTTCAATTAACTCTGTAATCTTACACATGCAGAAGGTCTATGAGAGGAAAGTGACTTTAACCTCCTCTTCATAGATGGAGATATTAAAGCACAATCTATTTATCATTTTTCCTGCCAACATTATACAGCTAGAACATCAATCAGATTCCCTTTAGAAAACAGATGGCACTTTCAAATTTGGATAATTCAAAGAGTAATTAATCAAGAAAGCTATTTACAAAGGCATGGGCATGGTTTCCAAAACCATGAAAGGATTATATAGTACCCTGTGGTTAGTTCTTTAGGAATGAAAAGTAGAGAAGAGGAAGCAGCTACATAGATTAGCAAGACATCAGACAGGAAAAACTACCTCAGGGGAGGCTAGTCTGCAGGTGAAGGGCACAGCCAGGCCACACAAATCCACAAAGAGGCAGCTAGGAAAATACCTTCGCTATTCTAATGCTCCTCCTTTTCTCTGATCAGCAGGGGCTCCCACTGGATGAAACCAGTGGAAAACAGACAAGAGGGTCTTCCGATGTTTTTCACAGAGATCATCCTTGTGGAGCACATATTCAGGTAGAAAAGAATAGGAGTCTGAAGGGGCAGTTGGAAGCTATTTGCTAGATCAGCTCATGCCAGCCCCAGAATCAGCTAGACAGCCGATGGCTGTGTCTGTGATATTGATCACAGTGATGTTTCTTGCTTCTGGATTATTCCTATTCCTCTAACTTGGATGACAACAGTGGTATTAAATATGATTTCCTCTCCATTACTTCACAAACACATTTCTGATTTGTGACTGTCCCGTGAACTGGAGAATCATCACTGCCACTATTTGGTGACATTTCCAACCTGTCAGATCATTTCAGTCTTATTTTTCTGACTGTAAGTGTAAGATATCATAGTTGCCCTAAAGTTATCAGTAAAATCAAAGCGGGAGATTGTTTATAAGGGCTCAAGTCCAACATCTTAATTCACATCTCTGCTGTGTCAGTGATCTTCAACATACAAAATGTGTAACATTTCGGGCTAACACGTGGAATTCTATTTGCTCATTCTGCACTTGGAATAGGTGTTATTTTGTTTGACCATAGAGCTCTTTCTTGCTAACAACTTTGATTTCTTCTTGCCACATTCAAAGACTTCCAAATGATAAGCCAGCACCGGAGAAAAAAGCCCTTACTCACTCCTACAGGAAAGGCACAGAAAGCCTCTGTGAGAAACTAAGAACACAAACCTGAAGGCTGCCATGCTTTGAACACCGTTCTGAAAGCTCTTTCATCAGAAGTGAGTCACTTTTAGAGCAGGCAAGAGAAAATAAATATGCACTACAACAAAATACGTGTCTTTGCTCTAGAGAAGAAATCTACCCTTTGTTAAATCTGGCACTGTAAGACACTGGGTGGATAGTTTTAAATTGCAACAAACATGTAATTTCACAATGAAAAGAATTTATAAAAATCTCTTTGATGGACTGTTAGACATTCTCTTACAGTCATAGAGCAATTTATTTTGTGGGAAATCTGCAGGATGACTTTTCAGCCCAGAAATTCTTCTCCCTTCCAGGGAAAGAAAAAAGAATGTGAGCAGAGACAAGAGATGAGAGAATGGAAAAAAGAAAGATTACTGATTTTACTCAGTAAACAAAAATGAAGTGAAGGAAATACTGTGCAGGAATTCTCTCCATAGTCCACCTCTCCTTTTTCAGGCCAAGCACAGTGTTTGAATATCACCCAAATACCTTCACATGGACCCAAGAAACACAAACAAACTTACACAATCTATTAGATCCCGTTTGTTTTACCCACAGTGTATCTCACCCATCTGAGTCCTCACAACTGTCTCTTTCACTCACTCTTTCTACTGGAAGTCCCCTGACCCTTCCATGCTCCTGAGCCTTGCCTAGGATGGCTGTGCACTGTGTTACCTGTAATGTTCCCACCTGGATCTTCTTTGGGATTAGATGCTATCCACTCTTAATAAATCAGCGTAAACAAAGGCCTTTTCTGAAAACTTCCCTTTTGTGTCTCTCTAGCTCTGTTACTTCTTAAAAACCAGACCTTATGATTATATCTATTTATACTCACATTTTCCTGTTCTGTGCATGGCTCGCACAGTGGATATGAGCCCCTTTTAAGAGCAAAGCTCTCTCAATCTTGCTCACCATTGTAGCCCCAGAGCCTCACCCAGCAGTAACTGCACAGTGAAAATACTACTTGTAGAGGTGGAATAAACATACAAACTCTTGAGGAAGTCTTTACAACTCCATCTCCAGGTTCCACGATTAGTGAAAGTTTATGGAGATTTGACTTACAGGTAGCAATCAGTAAAGCATACTGAGCTATCTACTTGTATCTAGATACAATTCTAAGCTTGTGTGTGTGTGTGTGTGTGTGTGTGTGTGTGTGTGTGTGTGTGTATAATTTCACAGACTCTGGAAGGAACATATCTGACCTCCAATTCTTTATCTGCCAGAAATAAAGTGGAATGTGCCATATGTCTTAGTGCTTTTTGTATTTTAGCGACCTGCCATCAGGGCTCAGAAACAGCCTCCTATGACAGTCATTTCAGCATGTTGCTGACTACCAGGACCTGTGCTTTGTGGTAACTTTCCCTTCCTGAGCAGCTATAGATCACTGTATTGTGATCTTAGTGTAGGAAATTAAAAATTAAGGCTGTCAGGCAAGAAGAGTGTCTATCTGGAGTTGAATGGTAGTGGTGGAGTTGAAGAGGATGGAAGGGTTCAGGGTTATGCTCAGGTCCCCAGACAGAGGAATGAGAAGAAATGGACTAAAATTCAGTTTACAAATGCACAGGTGATGTACCAATAGTGTCAATTTACAATACTTACATTCTGAAGTCTTCCACATTATGACACTGTGGGAGTGACAGGCTTTCAGTAGGAACTACTCTTGAAATTGTTCTGAACTGTTCCCAGGCTAACAATATTAGTGTAGCACCCTCTCACACTCCTGGGCAACAACCATGAACCTGGCCAGCCAAGTAGCCACAAAGTTAAGCAATGGATGCCACATGGTTGAGCTATGGTATTTAGTATGTTGAAGCTATTAGAGGAATTTTTGAGTTATGACATTTTTGACTTACAATGAGTTTATTATACATAAACCCACTGTAAATGAAAAAGCATCCACAATTGCTTGGTATCTCAAATCACCTTAATTAGAAGCAAAACCATAACAGTATCAAAAAAATTAACATACCAAGAAATTAAGGCTAGCATATTTGCATTTTCAACAGTGCATTATACTTAGTTAGAATGGGAGATTTCTCATATTCTCCCTATAAAACAAAGGGACTGAAGTAGATGGGCTTGCAGACTTGTCCAGGACCTCTACAGCCCTCTGATTCCATACTTAGAGCTTTCTCTGAATGTTCCCTAAGGTTTTAGTCCCTCGTGGGCAGAGCAAGTCATACAAAATAAGAAAGTGTCATTCCTTAAATAGAAGTACCATATGATCCTGCAGTCTCCACCACTGGGTACATGTCCAAAGAAAAGGGAATTAGTGTACTAAAAAACACATGCATTCCATGTTTATGTTTACTTATTATACAGTATTTAAGATGTAAGTATAGAATGACCATTAAAATTAACTGAATAACCATTTTCAGTATGTTGACCTGGCAGTACGAATTTACTGCATTTTAATGAGGATCAATTTAGATTGTAATTGGAAGGCTCATTTGCAAGAAAATACAGGTCCCTTGTGATGGGCATAATGATAAACACAAAAGAAAAACAAATGATCATGATTTTAGAAAAGCGAGAGAGAGAACTCCAGTGTTGGTTACTGGGATTAAAGCATCAGACCTTAGGTAAACCCAAAGAAACATCCTTTATAATAATTATGTCCAGTGATAAGTGTTACATAAACGGAAATTTAAAAGATAAATTTCCCCCAAATAAAATACACCCAGTTAGAAGAACAGGGATCACAGTCATTTGAGGGAAATAGTTCAGTCTCTTTCTCTACTTGTGTTTATAAAATATGAAAATTCTAAGAATTTGACTTCTAAAAATAATCTTTTTGTTAATGGGCTGCCAATAAGATTGAGATTTTGAAAAATATTTGAATTACTGGAGACAAAGATAAACATAATTTATTTCTAGTTTATATAAATAGCATGAATATCTTAAAATTAAATCAAGCTCTTAAAAGAACAAGTAACTGAGTTAAGGTAAATAGGGCTTAAGATTTAAAATGAGAGAAAAAACCTAGTATATTACCGTCATATATAATAGACATGCTCATATTGTAAAATAAATTTAATAATAAGGCTTCTTTTGAATGGCACTTCTTAGGTACTTTAATTTTTACAAAAGACATGGTGCCTAGGCAGGGAAAAGATGTGAGATTTCAACAAAATAAAAGCAATTTAAATTATTTGTGTAAGCCAGGTGTGGTGGTGCACTCGTGTAATTTCAGCTCTCGGGAAGCTGAGGCAGGTGGACTGTGGCAAGTTCGAGACCAGCCTGGGCTACAAAGTGGGCGCAAGGCCAGCCTGAACCATGTAGTGAGACCCTGTCTCAAAAGCCAAAAAAGAATTATTTATGTAACGAGAAGAAACAAAATATGAAAAATTATTCATATGTTCATTTACTAATCAGTTACCAAGCATTTCTATGTGTCAGTACTGTGTTCATTGATAGTTCAAGATACAGAATAATTCAATGTATAATTCCCAAGATCCCAAGGAATTACAGTGAGGACACAAGAGTAATAAAACTAAATGTTCACCTAAAGATAATTAAGGTAATAGAATTGCATCTCATAGCAATAATACACCCAGCAGAACTAGAGGGAATCTAGACTAATGGTCATTTAAGGTGACTAGAGACAGTTACCAAAGCAGGTAAATGTAGCAAGTATTAAAGGATAGGTAACATTTCAAAAGTTTTGGAAATGATAAAAGTAATAAAAATATTACTATGAGAAACTCACACCAGTGACATGGAATACAAGTTGCAGAAGTTGGAAAATCTTGATTACTACAACAAATATTTTATTCTCAACCTCCTGGGAATGCTGACCTGCTCTTATTTTAACAGAGATACTGATTAAATCACAGAAGCATAAAATCATCTTAGTTGGTGGAGGGCCGTGAGACTCAAGGAGAAGTGTTGAGAAGAATAAGAGATGGCACCACGCCCTCCTTCCTCATCCACCTTGCACAGTTAACCCCGGCACGCCTTCCCGCCCATCTGTGCGATATTCCGAATGCCCTTGCTGCAAAGTATTCCCAGACACCACTGCCAGGCTGGCTGAGCTGCACCTGGGGAGCTGTTTTTACTTCTGTCTACTCTTCCACATCATGTGGTCAGCCATGAGAGCAGCACAAGGTGTTATTAACCAGCGTCGAATCGGTGAGGCTTAAGTGGTGAGAAAAACAAGCTAAAACCTGATGCTGTGTTCATCAGTGCTGCAAGCAAAGGTGACAGTCTCTGTTCTCTGACTTGGTGGCAGCTTTTAGAAGAAGTGATCTGGGGTAAACTGCATCAGGACTATAGTAATAGCTATGGAGAGGGAAACGTGATTTTGATACAGAGCCTAATCCAAATTTTAACTGCATTTCTACTATTCATTTTCATAGGTCTTAAAATCCTAAATCTGAAAACTTTCTCTGAGCATGCTGGTCTCTGTGCCCCTCAAGGGAAGCATTCTTTGCCTTCTGCACTGTATTGTGAACTGTGCTTCCATCCCACATAAAACCACACGTCACCTCTTCTAGGAAGCTTTACTGACAACTGCTCTTCACTGCTTTCAGGATATCCTTTACCTCTATGTTAGCTGCTGTTTCTCCTAACCCTAACCCTCACCCTCACCCTCACCCTAACCTTACCCTTTTGTTCTTCAGGTCAAAAGTAATCTTCTTCATCTGCCTACCGCTGACACTCAGCTGTGTACCTGCCATGCAGGGAGATCTTCAATAACACGACTTGATTAAATAAATAAATTTATGTGAAAGGGATTTTATCAGTTCTCCTTTTATCATGTTTTCTAATGTTCATATTCCAAGCTTAAACATTAAGCGTATCACCTCATGAGAACTCTGAAGTGTTATATTTATTGTGGAAAACTCAGGACAAAATGACAGATTTCCTGTGTCTAGTGCAGCAAAGCAAGCACTTCCTGAAGGTGCCGTGGAAGGTTGTGTATTTGATGGGGGAGGGTGTCAGCCTGGCAGATTAGTGGCCTTTGGAGATGCAAGTTGCAAACACATAGATTTTTAAAAACCTGTTATTCTAGGTGACTATTAGCCATGAGACTTCTTGGCCATATCACCCAGTCATGCTTGTCACTGGGGTGACAGAGACATGGTTTTAGTGCCTCCTCTCTACACTCCTGAGACTCCACTGCACTTGGCCTGTGTCCAAGAAGCTTAGGGACCCAGGAACTACACAAGCAAAGCGTGTAGGATCACAGCAAGAGCCTGATAGGGAGCCGGAAGTTCAGCTTCAAAGGATTTCCAGCCTGTGAATGTCCTGGCCCTCAGGAGCCCTAAGAGAGCATGTCAGCATTGTGGGTATTGTACAGACGGGAAAACTGTTCATATGCTCAGCCCACATCCAAGGTTTTCCAATCAAGAGGTGACTAAAGCTTAGACTTGTACCCAACATCCTCTGAAACCATCAGCCAGTGGTCGTCACTATTATCTAGGAATTACTACTTACTTCTACATCACGAACATTATTACTGCTACCACCCACTTATAAAGGTTTCTCTGCCGGCTGGGCTCCCTTGTTCCCAAAGAGCAAATGACAAATCTTAGTAAAAATGAGCATAAAGCCCCACTCCTCATTTCCAAAAGAAAAAAAAAAAAAAAGAGAGAGAGAGAGAAAGAAGAAAAAGATAAATGGGAAAAATGACTCAAGCTAATTAAATAATGGGTCCATATATTTTTGATTTTCATATAGGTCAAAATTTAAACAATGGATGGCTGGTATTAACAGAGTTATGAAAGAAAATGTGCCTACACACTTTTGATATCAGTAAATATAGTTGAAAATTTCTGGAGGATAATGACACTACTCATAAAACTCTAAATGGGCTTCTCATTCTCAGACTAATCCACTTGGTTTCCAGAGTCTTCCTTGCAGAAAGGCTGGCATTCAGGCCTCGAATCTCCCTGTGCAGTGTGTGCTGGAGGCTGTTTATTACAAAGGGAGAGAAAGATAAACAAAATATGCGTCAGTAGAAGGTTGATGAAATATGTCATGATGCATCTGTATGAAATATTTCAGGAGTGTCAAAAACCGATGTGGCTATATATTACTAACATCAAAAGATGAAAACATTAATAAATAAAAAAGCCAAGTTGTAGAGCACAAGTTTAATGTGATATGTGTACACACACAGGAATACACACTCACAGACTCAAAACTCCATAGCAAATTGTTGAAAGTTACTATCATCTCCTCGAAGGTGAATTACAGTTACAACAGAAGAGATGGGGGAAAAAATAGATTTTGAAGAAAAAATAGATTTTGATACATACTGTGGCAGACTTTTCTTTAAAAAAGAAGTTCTAACCTTTAGCAGAGAGACTCTGACAAAGATATATTTGTGATTAAAATGTTAGAAAGTGTTAAAGCGATTCTATATTACTTTTTTACAGGTTTTAGAATGTACTCATATTCTCATCGGACTTCAACTCCCAGCCACCTGTAGGGAAAAGTGTTGGTGACATTGCCCTGCTATGGGTGAGAGCACACCTAAGGAAGGCTGTGATTTGCTCAGGGTCACACAGGCTGGAAGAGAACACCAGCTGTGGTTCTGAACCTACCTCTACAAACCTACAAAGTAACCAAACTTAGAGGTGACCAAGTGCTGAGGACCTGCATACCAACAGGATACTCAGCTCTCCTAAAGTGGTCACTGAGGTCTGGGCTCTTACTTAGTGATGATCCCTGTAGGTTCCCAGCTGTCTGCATAGCCTGCAGAAGCTGGTCCACAGAGGGAATGGAGTGAAAACCACCCTTTCCAGTCACCTGCCCCGCCTATAGCAAGAACACCCATCAGTTCTCAGACTCTGGTAAGGGCAGTGCAAGAGATTCCAAAACAACTCACAACAGTGCGGCATTCAGACAAAACCCTAACCCAGATAGTGATTTGTTTCAATGCTTTCTAAAATCTCTAACAAGTATTTTAAGATTACATGTTCTTATTTCTACCCCAGATCCCATCCTCCCTTTTCCTTGTACACTAAAACCACAGGGCTGGTTATTCTACAGGCCCTCTGAAGCATTAATAGGTAATCTATTTTAAAAGTCTGAATCCATCACTTCCAGGCTCCATGGTTGGACAGAGGTCTTATCTTTGTCATACAGTTTCTGAAATCAGCAATCCACTTCACGGGGGTGCTATCTGGAGTAGATGGTGATCATAACAGGCAGGCAAAGGATCTACAAATTTTATAATGTTTGAAGGAACTGTGGTCTGTTAGAAGACAGTAGTGACCACGGTACCTGCTCTATACCAATAGTACTGATGGAAACACTTCTAGTAACAATATTTAAATTTTAATGACAATTGTTGAGTGGGCATGTAATAAGTCACTGTGGTAAACTTTAGACTTAGACATTAACGGATTCCACACCCCTTCTTTGGAGCTCATAATCAAAGGTCCCCATCTTCATGTACTTTGGCATTGCAAGCTTAGAAAGTCTGCGAAGAGACTCAGCATCTTGCCTCTCAAATGTTATTGCTCCCTTTTTCCCATCCAGCCAACACAACATCCATGCTCCAAATAATCCAAGCTTGGATATGGAATTACTATTGGCTTTTCATACCCCTGTTCCTATAAATCACATGGTCTTGTCAATTTTGGTACCTGAATTTTGTATAGCCTACCATTTCAATTCCTGGCATTGCTTTGTTTTACAACTTTGATTACTTTTTGTCAGGACTACTGCAATAGATTTTTCTCAGTTTTCCCAACTGTAAATGTTTTCCCCTATTCTTATTTCACAGGTCAATTTCTCTTTTAAAGCACAAAAAACACACCTTTCTTTTTGCTGTTCAGTAACATCCTTGTCACCAACAGTCAACTTTCTTGTTTAAAAGAAATAAGAAGTTAAAATTCCTAATCTGGCACTTGAAACCTTCAAATTCTGGCTGCTGGTGACATTCTGGACTATACATTTTTCTGTGGCTATTCTCCTGCTAAAGAAAACAACATAAAGTGCCTTGTCTCATCTCTGAGACACAATACCCAATACTCACAAGCTGCAAGACAAAGGTCTATTTCAGCTCTCAGTTTGTGGAAGTTTCAGTCCGTAGTCAGCTAATTCCAATGCAGGGTGGCATGGCAGAGGGGTCTGGCAGACGGCAGGAGCTCAGGGCATAGTGGAAAGGAAACAGAGAGAGATCAAGGGAGGCGGGGAGGAGACAGACCCTCCGAGGGCACACTCACAGTGATCCACCTCCTCTAACCAGGTTCAACTCCTAACATCACATTTAGCTATGAACTAATCACTGAACTCTCTGATGTTCATCATAACCTCAACACCCAATCACCTCTCAAAGCCCCAACCATGAACACAGGAGGCTTTGAGGGCTACTTAGATGTAAACCACAGCATGGCCCAAGCGTGGGCGTGCTTTGGTGCTTCTAGATCTTCATGTATGACACCCTCAGCCTAGAGCTGCTCATTTCCCATCTATCTTACCCGTCCTTCTGTCTTGGTTTATTGGAATCTACCTGATACTGCTTAAAGAGCTTACATCATCCCTACCATTAGAGGTAAACTCTTCCATAAAACTTCTCTGACCTTTCCACAAACACAGCTCTGCATCTTACTGCAATTATTCAAATATCCTCTTTAAAGTTAGACCCATCGATTTTCTTCTCTTTCCTTTTCCCTTTCCTTTCCTTTCCTTTCCTTTCCTTTCCTTTCCTTTCCTCTCCTCTCCTCTCCTCTCCTCTCCTCTCCTCTCCTCTCCTCTCCTTTCCTTTCTTTTCCTTTCCTCTCCTCTCCTCTCTTTTCTTTTTCCCTTTCTCTTTTTCTTTCTCTTTCTTTCTTTTCTATTCCTTATACTACTTAAGCCATGCTTTAAATGTACAACATACCCAACGAGGGGCTACCTTCCATTTTCGTCTATTCTAAATTATGCTGATTGGTTAGAGTTTGGCCTTTTCACTATTTCTCTCCTTTCTTTGTAAGTTGGAGAGCATTAATATCCTTTCGGATGAAACCCTTCCATATTTATTCATCTTTCTTGAGGTGTTATTGTTGTTGTTGTTGTTTTTGATAGTGAAAATCTAATATACAATCTGAGCCATGACATTTCCTTTTCCTACAAACCTGGTAGCCGTGAACTCAGTGTCTGCCTTCAAAGCCCTAATGCACATCGCTGCTGAGGAACAGACACATGAAGGAGCTTGACTCTCCTATCTCTTATTATGGGAGCACTGGCCGCTTTTGTTCTCTATCTATTGTATTGTTTTGAATACCTTCTGAATGTTGGTTTTCTTGACCAAAAAAGTCACTATTGCAGTCAGTATTTGCATACAAATGCTGAGCAGTAAGGATGCACCTTGCCTTTGGATGGTGCATGGATTTGTTTCAGGGTATTTGCCCAAATAGCCTCTCTCAATATTCATTTGGCTGGGTTTGCACTTCTGACTTTTATTTCTGTCTTATAACAGGGTAGCAAGAGCAGAATTTAACTAATAATGCTGATGACTAAAATCCCTTTGTGGATTTTATAAATTAGTGATAAAGTAGAACAAATCTGCAAAATAAAGAAAAATGCCTCATCAAATTTATTCATTTGTTTTGACAGGAGCAATTTTGTTTTAATTACTCCTGATCGCATCCCAGTGAATGTGCTGCAGCATGTTTTCTCAAATTAATTAAGCCCCTTTCTCCTGCTAAGCACTCTGCTTATGGAAGGAAAAACATATTTCACTTAGACAGGCACTGGATTTTGCCTCCTTTGAAGAGAAAATAAGAAAATTTTTCAAAAGACTGTTGCTGCTTCCTTTTGAAATGTATTCCATATGCTCACCTGGAAAAAATGAGCTTTTTTTAAAGATAAATATGGATATGAATTAAATTTAGAGCTGGATTTAAAGACTGTGTATTAGAAAAGCAGCTTGAGTTACGTCCTAAGAGGAAGAGATTTCAACTCGACCAGTTTTACAAGTATACAGTCATTTACAACAGAATGCAATTTAAAGACTCTCTAATGTATAAATAGATATTAATAGATGCAATATTCTTCTATACCTCACATATATATATCACATTAAAAAAATCCCAACACCACCGAGGACTTTTGGTTCTGTGAAGAATATTTAAATTTTTTGCTGCCTGTGAACTTCTACTTTGGAAGATGTGTGGTTTAATGATTAGAAGAGAATGGACATCAGATTCAGAACCTATTGCCTTCCCCAAGTGACCTTGAATAGGTTTTGCATTGTTTCTAAATCCCATCTTCTGATTTTTTTAAAACGATGACAATAATAACCACACAGTCCACTTTATATTCTTCCGATAAGGAAAGGTTGTCATGAGTGTTGAAGCTCTTTACACACTGCCTGGCACTGAAGAAGCACAAACAAATACTAACCATTTTTAGTACATTCATAACCACTGCCTGGAGGAGAGCCTGATCCCAAGATCCAAGGATCAGATCAAAATTTAACCCCCACCAACACTGACTTGTTCATTAATCCATAGCAATCGAATGAAGCCCCCCAGTACACTGATTTTCATGCCATAAAAGTGGGGTTTGGAAGCTAATAAAGAAGAAAGGTCTAGATGAATTTAAACCCAAACAAAGTATCCAGCCTTAATCTTATGGTTTATAATGACAATATCCATAATGTCGCTTTTTACAAGAGTAAACACATAATCCTCACTAACTCATGGTGAATAATAGCCTATTTCAATCCTTTAAAGCTTTTCTATGACATTGAAAATAGACATTTAAATGACTATGTTTTATGTTTCCATCAGTAGTACAGTGGCACTGGTTCAAGTCTACAGCAAAAGAAAGTAAGTAGCTCACCCAATTAAGATTCATGTCTAGAGTCTCACATTCTAACCATATTTTCCTATCAAAGTCTTGCAACAAATGGAAGACAACCATGTCACAGGCTGGCAATCGGCACCAATTATATATGCATAACAAGTCGCTTGGTTTCAAGTCACATTTTGAAAATAACTCCCTGTTTATATAAAATATTACATAGTGTTACTTGAGGCTGAAAAAGTTTAATTTCTCTTTAAAGCCCAAAACTTCCATGTTGTTCCCATTTAGCAGTTACTCTGGATAACCGGGAGCCACTTTTACTTGGAACACAGTGGACCGTCCATTTATCTGCACCATGAGTCCAGTGCTTAGCAGCAAGGGTGAGCTGAAAGGAGTGATTCAAAGCAGGAAGAACACACTCAAGGAAATCATGTGTTGATAGCTAACCAACTAAAAAGAAATGAAAGTGTCTGCATTTTTAAAAATCTGATCAAACCCAAATGAGCAGCACTTCATTACAATAACTGTTTTAGGGTGTCTTGAAGAAATTAATGCTCTGGATTCTCTCCTGTCTCCCTCCCAAGCCATAACTGTCTTTAATCCACACTTTGTCTTCAACAGTCTCACGTAATGGACTTCCTTAGTCAGCTGATTTTATGCCTCCATTTATTCCAATGGTGTAGAGGCATGATTTGGGGATTCCTGTCTCACACACTTGCTTTGCACAGGGTACAGTGCAGCCCACACGGAGAGGAAGATGGAAGAGATGAGGTCTCTGCTCTCAGAGACAGTTACCCATGGTGCTATGGTTGAGTATTCACCATGGTTTCCACGTGACCTCACGCAGATGACTGTGCAAGGCCTGAGAATGTGAGTGTGAGCTTACAAGCAGCTCTGACACAAACTAATGCTTTCTTTTCTCCTGCTTGGTGATCTGCATTCTCATCAGCCTTAATACAAGAATGAGAAAATAATATTCTGTACACGTTTGAATTAGCGTTTTATTGTCTTCAAATGCAGTGTCTTAATTATATAGCAACAAACGCTGAGTTTATGTGAGTACAATCATAGGTTTTGCATTCTTGACATTACATCACTAGGACACATATCTTGTTATAACAGTCAAAGCCAGCCATCGAAACTTGAGGAGAGATGGGTATGAAGGAAGCCCAGCAGATTACACAGAGTCACAAATGGGGGAACCCACAGCCCAGCTGTATCCTGACTCTACTATCAAGTCAGCAAAGCTCCTGTTTGACTTTATATGGGGAATAAGAAAACAAAATGAAGCAAAAAATTATACAACATCAGTAACACAAGAACATACACAGAAGTAAAAGTCCAAGTGTCCAGCTGCCTTCGTGTCACTCTAAAATTTAGAGCTTGTTGTTGAGTCACCTTGTAATGTGATCTGTAATTGTTTTACACTGGGAATTTACATGACGATAACCTGCTCTATCTCAACAAACTGAAGGTAGCACATAACAGAAGCTTTAAGTAATTATCACTATTAATGCTTTATTACATAATTTAGGAATATAATTCAATCATTATTTAAACTCGGTTAAATTGAAACTTTTGACATGACCAAGTACCACACTAAAACTTAGCTGTGTAAGTAGGATGAAGAAAATATTTATAATCAAAACTACAGAATACATTTAGCCTACTAAAAAGGTATTTAATAACCCCATCAATTTTATGAAAATAAGAGCTTTTAATTATAAATAAATCTCGAGTTCCCTATAACAGCACTGTAGTTAGGAAGGATTTGTTAGCAAAGAATTTCAGAAATGTTCCATGTAGCACCCCAAAAGGGTTTGGAGGAATAGTTTTGCATTTATTTTGAGCACGACTCAGGTATTTCACCAGAATCTTGACCCAATTACTTTGAATATACAAACTAAAGCATCAAATTTGGTGCTAAAGAAAACAAAATAATACTTGCAACAGACAACTTTTATAGTGGCTTTAGCCAATATTTAAGTGTTTGAGCACAGATGCCAACCACAGTACAAAGACCACCCGCTGGCAAGTTCTATGGGGATAATCTGATGCTTCACAGACGTGTCAAACCTGATGCTCAGCTGCTGTGAGACATTTCTCACACTCATCACTAACTGATGTGTCCCTCTTCTCATTAAGTGTAGGCCACAGTCTTGGGCCTTAGAATCTTTCTGCAGACATCCCCTTAGATAATAAAAAATGAAAATAGGTAGAATTAGCACAAAAAAAAATCTTATTTTGATACACTAGCCTCAGATTAAACAACTTAAAAACCCTCCTTACGCTAATAAATTGTCATAGAGAAAGTCTGCTAAATCTCTTGCCTGTGGGTGCATAAATGTTGAGATATGTCAGGAATTAAGGAGGTTTAACAGAGCGCTCGCTCAGGGTATTTCCCATCCAAAGATCCTGTTTACTCAACTCTGCCATCAGGGGCTTTTCTGAAGGCCATCGGGTACCTCAGACACACCAGCAAGTGCAGGAGCGCCGCTGCTCGCTGCCTGACTTCTGAGCATGCGCACATGTGTGCTTACATATTTGATAGCCAGGAAAAATTCCAAAACGAGTTAAACAGATTATAAGAAATATACAAGGGGATCATTGGACTGATTCAACTTCACCTTGCAAAGCCCCTGGGGAATGAGTAACTGGCTGCCCCTGGTTCCAGGTGGTAGAAAACATCCCTGACACTGCACTACTCCCCCAGGAAAGCGCTAGGCACATCTGGATGCTGTGCCCAGATCCAGTCACATCAAGAGACCGGCCAGAAACAAAACATCATCCTCCCAGAACTTGCTACACACCTTAGCCTGGAGTGGGCTCTGAGAAGCACCACCACGTAGACACCACTTTTACTTCATTTAATGCAGTGTTTCAGAACTTGAAATTGTGTCATTTAACAACTATTAACCACCTATGGGAGCCCTGTGGGAAAACTGCCATGGTTAATTTCCCTCAGCCAACCAAAATTATACAACACACAGAGGCCTCCTACCATCTCCCCCTCGGGATCTTCATTATGCAGGGACTGAGATGCAGCGAAGGCCATTTGGTGTATCTGGTTAAAATTCAGAAAGTAAAAGAAAAACAGAAGTCTTGGCTTAGGTCCCAGAATAACCTGTATCAGAGCGAATTTTTGCAGCATTGGTCTGCATTCCCTAGGCCCCTGTCTCTGCCTGGAGTTGAAGCATAGCTGGAGGGATAGAGGTTGAAACTGACCCACTTGAGCACAATGGTGCACTTTAAATGCCTCCCACAAAGTTATTTTGACGCCTTCAGCTTATGCTTTAGATTTAGAAGTTCCTGGAGGAGACCTATTGCTCAAGATGATTCACAGACACTAAGAGCGAAGCCTTGCACTTGTGAACATCTTTATAGATGCACAGTAGGGAGCCATCTTACACTCTTTGAAAACCACTGTCAATAAATTAGTCAAACACAGAGTGCTACTCAATATGCAGCTAAACCAACCATCCACTTCCCCCAAATAAATCCATTTATGTAAAGAAAGCAGAAAGAGTTTTATTCACGGCAAGGCAATAGCCAAGAAAGTGGGATGATAAGAACACAGAAAATGTTTCAGATCCTTACCCTCACCCCAAGCTTCCCACTGCCAAATACATGGAAAGCTGGGTTATGCATTTGTATAGACTCTCAACAATGCATTTGTATAGACTCTCAGTTAATATCTCTTCCAAAAGATGCCATGTAGCTTGTAAAATCTTACAAAGCTCAGTGTCTGTTTACTTTCAGAAAGTTAGCCTGAAGGAAAACATCAGTGTATTTTTAAGGGGAGCTTGTCCCTAACCCCATTCCTGGTACCTAATCCATGCATCACTGATGTGCCCACAAGAGCAATAGTGGATCCCAAGGCCTAGGTGCAATCTGCTGTCCACTCACAAGCCGCCGCTTGCTCCACTGGAGCTCCAGTGCCCAGAAAGAAACACAGTGTCCCAAGCTCCTTCCCGGGGAGCAGGGGCGTCTCTGTATCTCCACCATAAAGGCCTCCAAGACAGTGATGCACGGCTAGGCCCTGCAGCCTGTATTATCTTGAGAGAAGGACCAGGACATGCCAACAAACTGTTATTTGATCCTAAAGCGAAAGCAAAGCCTTGGGGTATTTTTTTTTTTTTTATTAAGAGCTGAGAATAAATACCCAAACAGCCACTTATCTAAACACACTCCTAAATACACATCTTCCCACATCGTAATATTAAATATAAGAGCATTAATATCTTCTACTCTAATTGGATTTACTCATATTGGGGCCAAGATTGTAGTGCTACAATTTAAAGACTGCTAAAAATTCTTCTTTCAAATGAGATCCAAAGTGGAGAAAAGAGACCACTTCATAGTAATACAGGACAACAGCCAACCTGGTTCACACATGGATATGTACATACACATAGATACATTTGGTACCCCAGTCCTCAGAATAATATCCTATGACACACAGCACATTCCCATCTGTAATTCAGAAAGTACGGTCACCATAACATTAGCAACAGTGGAGGTGTGAGCCAGTTCCTTAAGCAGAATGTGGTGATGCTGGTGTGACTTTAAGGAGGAGGCACATTCAGGGCACTCGGTCCAGGTGGAACCCTAAGTCCCGAGGAACCACACCTCTATGTTACCGCCGTACAACATGAGCCCACTTCTACGTCCTATCTGCAGAGGTCAGTGGAGGCCAGGCTGCTATCGGGGTGCAAAGTCCCACAGGTGGGGCCAGCCACTTGGGCAGCTTGGGACACCAGTTCCCAGCTCCATGGAGCCTGAGAGGAAAAAGCAAAATCGGACAAGAGTGCTTTGCTCAGAAAGAAAATCCTGAGACAGAAAGCCTCCTGCCAACCCCTCCAGCTCAGCTCTGTGGGAACCTGCCACATCAGGTCTTATTCCTGGGGCCACAGACGGGGACACTGTTGTTGCTTGTGACACAGAGTGAGCACCACATGCACTGTGAGGAGCTGGTGCACATGCAGAGGGCATCTCAGATTCTCCTCCTCTTTCTCCCTCTCCCTTCACCTCAGTTCCTTTTCCCATCCAAAGCTCCATTCCCCTTCCCGATCCTGTATCTCTAATTTTCTCTTTAAAGTACTTCTTGAAACTGTGCAAAATTTAACCTTCTGTGTCTGATTTATTTTATTTGGTATCATCTCAACATCCACCCATTTTCCTACAAATGGCTTTAATGTGTCCTTTGCATGGCTGAGTAGTACTCCACTACATATCTATGTCACATTTTCTTTATCCATTTATCTGTCCAGGGACCTCTAGGCTGCTTCTGTAACTGAGTCTACACTATAATCTGAGGGTCTGGATGTTAGACAACCCTGCAGCCACCTCTGTCTGCTCTAATCATCATCCATGAAGTCTGGAGGTACAGATTCTTGGACTCCCAAAGTCTTCAGCCTGGAAGGGGAGTCTGGGGCCTCCTGCAGCATGGAGCACGGGCTCAGTAGACCCAAGGGAGCTCCTGGATGTGCTAACAGGCTGCAGCCCCTCACGGACAAGGATACCCACTGCCTGTGAAGCCACTTCCAAAGTACATCGTCCAGAGGCTTTGTCTGTGTGACTCGGTGAAATCTCTGGAACGCACTCAAATTCACAGCCATCTTCAAGGATTAAAGTTGGGTGCAGAATAAGAAGCCTGGGGCGATGAGGCTCTGGAGTTGACAGGCATATGGAAAATGTGATGGGGGGTGTTTCTTAGGTTGGACGAGGAGCCACATTTCTGATTGGTTTGCAACAGAGGTTTGCTTTGGTTTTCTGCTTTCCTTTTTCTTTCCTTCTTTTAATGTCAAAAGCCATTTTGACCTTGGTGGAATGTCATAGCGCCATTTAAGTTTCACTTACGATTGTCAGGAAGGAAAGTGCTAGAACTTATCAAGAGTATTTCAACAATCTCACCACACATCCACCCTGCATGTTCAGACTTTGAGGGATTCATATCAGTTGATTCAGCTTCATGGTTTTAGCAGCAAAGTAAACCATAATATTAGTGAATGGTCTAGAGTTCTTTCCCTGCATTATAGGCAGAGAGATTTTCACATTCTTCTATCAGAAAACCTCCATACCACCATTAGTGAGTGTTTGGTAGTTTGTTCACTTGCACAGTGGCCACTTCTCAAATGGCCAGCTTCATGGGCATTGCCGTGGCGTTAGTTTTCATCTTGTGCCTTGGTGTTTTTGGATTAATTGCTGCTGGAGACATTTTCTCTGAACGTTCTGTTTTGCGGGTTCCCTCACCTTCATCCTCCACTTCACGAGCACTGCCTCTTTGTGCTATTGCTCTGACTCTGGAAGTGTCTTTGTGTCATCTTCCTCACACTTTCTTCAATCCCATTTTTCCTGCCTGTCTTTCTAGCAGGTCCTCTCCTAAAGCCTGTGTTCTGGAGTAGCCCTCTGGGGTTATCTTCTTGAGGAAAATTTTAGGAGAAAGAAGGGAGTTGTGGGGGGATAAAGCATCACTCATTTCCTCTCAGGGCTGCAACTGTTAGTCATCCTCCTCCACTGCCCACTTCAGATTGTAGCCTTAGGTAGAACTATGTTCAGCGGCTTACCTGGGTGAGACCCAAATCCTTCTTCCTGATGAAAACTGCGTTCCTGATAATGACACACAGCTCACAGCGGGCTGCTGCACTTCTGTTCCCATGGCTGCAGGTAACAGTTGAGGGCTTCCCGAGCGGATCACTGATGGCTCACAAACATTTTCCCTGCTCATTGCATGAAACAGCCTTTCTTTTCCTGTTGATCCGGGTCAGTTACCACTGTCCACATGGAAACGTCTCTTTTCTGCAGGTGCCTGGACACAGCACCCCAACAGTGCCCCGTTGTGTAATTCAGTGGCACTCATGATGAGCTCCTCTGCCAAAACGCATTCCCTTTAGAAACTACAACCTCTGACCTCTGAAGCTCAAAACCGTGGGTACAGAATTGTGGGCACTCCTTGGGAAGTCCCCAGATGAGTCTGTGGGAGCAATATTCACTGAGTCCACTTCTGTTCTTTGCTTCCCTTTTTCCCATTGGGAGATCTATGATTTAACGTATGCCCTTCATGCCACAGGATGGTACCATCCTTACAGGATGTTACCTCTGAACAGGACACCAGCATCACCTTTGGGGTATCCCAGTGCTTCACTGGGCTGGCTGCTATGTATGTCCCTTAGTCTCATGCTCATATTCATTCCACCCTTGCTGCATGGCACCTTAAGATGCATCCCTTCCCCATGGACCAGGTCTTTATGACACTCTGGAAGATGAGACAGGCTGAGGTCCTGGGGCAAGAAAGACAGTGAGTGTTGATCTCAGAGAAAACAAGCTGATGGCCACTTCAGCATGGGAAGGGCTCCTGTCTTCCACCTGCCACCAAGTAGCTGGTTTCTACCCTCAAGAAACAGCACCATATTGGGATGCTGAGTTGGTCTCTATCCCTGGAAAGTTAGACCTGTAGAGTGGGAAGCAGGAATGGGTTGGCCTTGGCACTTGGAGGTTCACGTTACTTGACTCACACATAGCCTGCATCTCTACAAACACTACCACTCCCTTAGGTGTCACTTGGCCAGGGAGCAGGGATGACAAGGCTTTGCTAACATCATCTAGAGGAATCCTTTTGTCTGCTTATGTTTTCAGCTTCTCTTTCATGGTGCTGCTTTCTGAGTGTGATGAACATTATAGGAAAATCTGCCCTCTCTGTGCCCATCATCCTGTGTCCCCCTCCATACCTCTATCACCATCTCCAGTCTTCTAGTCTTTCCTTTCAGGTCCTGACCACCCAGCCAAGTCACTGACTTTGTCCAGGAATCTGCACAAATCTTCAGCAGAGTGCACTCCTCCCACCACACAAAGTGTTGAGCAGTGACACGGCTCAAAGTTGCCTGGCTCAGGAAGTCCGTTCCCTCCCTGCAGTTACAAAGCACCATCCTTGAAAGCATCTTGCTCCAGTACCCCAAGTCAGTACACCAATAAATCAAACCAGTTTTCTCCTCTGTCTGTGTCCAGTAAGAGAAGACATAGGGGTGCAATCACGGTGGGTAACACGGGGCTCTGGGACTCACATTCATGCAGTTTCCTTGAGCCCTCTGGTCCCACTGGGGTTTGGTTTTTAAGCCCATTGCTCCATGTTACAATAAGCTGATGTGCACCCATCAATTTGAAGGCTGAGAATTTCTAACAGTGATAAGCTCATGACAAACACTTCTAGACATAAGGGAGCTGATACCACATGGTCAAGCTTTCTGGCTCTGCCAGGGCCTGACACCCATGGAGGCTGCCTCTTAGAGAGAATAAAGTCCTTTGCTAGAGATGGCAGAGCCTTTCTCCACAACTCCAGACACCAATATTGAGACTGTGTGCTGCTTCTCCATGCACTGCCTGCTATGCAGTCCATTGCTGCTCCTGGCTGAAGGCAACCTCTCCTGACAGGGGAAGCAAGCTACAGTAGAGTTCCTACAGGTGAGACATGATGCTTCTGGAACCCAAGGGGACTCACGGGCACTGTGCTTTGTTATACTTAGTGACAAAGTAGACACCTCTGCACACCAGTGATGATCTGACTGCTAAACCTGATGCAGTGCCAGACTCGTGCATCACCGTGCCGTGGGGTTTACCTCTTCTCATAAGCAAGCATTTTTTCTCATTCTGCCTAATCAACCTCCTAATGACACAATACATCACTTCATTCAAACAGCGCACATCTCTTCAGACTGTGCTACAACAGAAAGTGAAGGGGTTGACACAATCCTGGGACAAAGCAGGAAATAAATATCATCTCTCCCAAAAAGTAAAATTACGGTATTCGTATTGCATATACCTTCTAGGAGTATGAAAGCAGTAACCCAGGCTGTCCTTTCAGGAAAGAGTAACCTTTCACAAAACACAGGTGCAGCCAGAAGTCAGCCTGAAAGAGACAAAAACCCCTCAGCCTGTGCACTAGACAAAGCACAAGCCATGACCTAGAACGCAAGCTAGTGGGGAGGTGAACCGGAAGCGGAAGCAAGGATCCCAGGGTCTGCATCTCCGTACGTCTAAATCCTCCTCCTTTTCAGACAGCCAACTGCAATGAAATGCTGCAGTAGAGTCCTCTCTGGTCCCTGTACACAGCTCCTCTTTAATTCCAACAGCCTCTTATCCAGACTCTCAGTCACTCAGAACTTTCACCTTGGACGACAGTTATTTATAGACATCCCATCCTGTCTACTAGACTGTGCTATTTGAAGAAGGAAACTAACATTTATGAAACACCTGTTCTGTCCCATGCACTGTTTTTAGTGTGTTACATCCATTCCCTTAGTTAAAGCTTCATTAGCACCCTTTGCCAGGTGGGTCTCATTTTCCTGCTTTGGGAGCTCAGGAAACAAGTTCAAAAGGGCTAAGAATTTGCTGGAATCTCACTTTGCATATGGGCTAAAAAGGAGATGAGATTGAAAGCCAAAACTGAAGTTGATCATTTTCCTCCATAAAAGGATACCTAAAGCATCCTGGCACCCCGACACAGTCCTCTGAACACAGGAGGTGTTCAATAAACCCACATGCATGGGGTTAGATAATCCAGAAATGTCTGATGAACATGAACGACAAGATCAATTGTCTGTGCTTTAGGTCACCCTCTGAAACACAGCCCAGAAAGTAAAACAGATCCAAATGACCAAACGGATCCTCTGCAGACTAAAATTTCAACTGCAAAGGAATGAAAAAGAAATAGGAAACAGAGGTATTGAGCCAGTTTCCAATTTATCCTTGGGTGAGCTGCAAAAAGAACCACCTGCACTGTACACAAGAACACACTGTGTCCAGACTGACACCAGCCTCCTAGCACCTTCCACAGGTGAAATGGAAAATCAAGTGATAGCACAGGTTCCCTGCACCACCCATTACAAGCCAACCGTTCACCCCTTTCAGGATGGGTGTTCCTTGACTGGGGTCTCAATGAGAAGGAATAATGAAGCTTACATTTTCCTCTCTGAGAGGGGAAAGTTTAGGGCTGCCCAATTTCAACTGTAGCCACAGCTCCAAACATTACAGGCTTTGCAGGAGAGCCCTGAGGTGTTTTTGCCTTAAAAAATACCACCAAACTAATTTTAAAGTATGCAACCCGTCTGCTAAGTGTGTTAAAACTGAAATCTGGAGGACAGTCTCACTTCAGGTCTCAAAGTAGCTCCAATGTAGTTTAAGTACACTATTTGGAATTTATAATGTGGCCCCTTAATAAAGAAAAATTAATTAGCCGGTGGGCACAGTTTTAAGAAATGCTGTATGAAACAGCAGGTAAGTCATCTGATTACAAATCCAAGGCCTAGGTTTAGCTTAAGCAGTACAACCCTTCACAGTAGTCCAGTGACCTAAAGTACCTGACAAGTGATGGACAGAAGTCTCACTGGACCCACGCAAGCCACAGGGCTGGACTCCAAGGATGCTGACCTCCTTATTCTGAAGCCCTCAGCCAGTGAGAAGGATCTTGAAATGAGAAGACTCTTCCTGGGTCATCTACATGGGCTCCAAATAATCCAGCATGACTGATCCCAGATCAGACATGGAGGAGTATGGGGAGGCTGCAGCCAGAAGACTGGGAATGTGGCCCGCTGCTAGGAAGTGGAAAGGCAGAGATTCTTCTCTGAGCTTCTGCACAGAGCACAGCCCTTGACTGTAGAGATCTACCCTCCATCTCCCTCAGATAATAAACTTATGTTGTTTTGAGCCAACAAAATTCTTGGTAATCTTTTAAAACTCATAGAAAACTAACAGAGCAGAATATACTTCAACACAATGTACATACAGTTATGTCACAAAAAATTCTGAAAGAAAACTATTATCTTTCTTATATTTATCAACTTGATAGACTTGAAGATGGACACATGCCAGTGGTAACCACTGGGAAATGGTGAGAAATACTGCAACTGTTCAGTGTGACATAATCACGACACATTCACATAGGAGCAAATCGCAGCAATGGGAATTCTTATTGTGACACCAGGTAAACACTGAGCTGCATTGTGTGCTGGGCAGCACTGCGAGCATTTCATAAGGACCGTATCTCTGAGATGCTCTGATTGTACTGACCATCTCTACCCCGCGCCCTCACTTGCTTTAGGAAAGCTGCCTTAGTTAGAAGCAGATAATGTTCTTCACAAAGAAAGACTAAGGTGAACTTATCGGCTGTAATTCAGAGAGAAAAGTTATGTTATAATTAGGACATATGAGGGAGACCTTTCATTACACTTGCTTCAGACACTAGTACACAATGGACCAAACAGCAGTTATTTCATTCAAGACTTAAAGACTTAAACAGCTGGTTCAAAATCCATCTCCTGCCCTTCAGGATCAGCAATTTAAAAACATTATATAGATCTGCTTACCTGGAAATCCGTATATCTTATTATTACTTAACAGGGTCCATTAAATTACATTTTTGAGAGCCAGAACACAATCATGAACTGAGTACTTTCTCATTTAATTCAATTACCTAGAAGAGCAGGATTCCATAAGCGAGTTTCACTATTGTTAAGATGAGTGATTGTTTTTGATAAGACTGTTCTGTGCAGCAGAAAGATGCTCAGAAGGGACCAAAACATTCTCTATAGGCAACATGTCAATTCACAAAATTCCTAGTTAGAGATAACATGAAGAAATTAGGGAAATCAATAAAGACATCCCATGCAGTAAACATCAGTATCTAATTTTATAATCATTTCCAAAGAAAATATGCCACCATTTGTCAGAGTATCATTGCTTTCAATTTCATTCTTATCACTGTTTCCAGGATCTCTCTAAATATGGATTATAAAGTGCTTCTATGCAATATAAAACATTATTTTAAAGATAAATGAAAAAACACTATTTAAATAATAAAAAAATATTTTAGCTACACATTTGAATTGATGTCACGCAAAAGTAGCTGTAACATCAAAAGTTGTATATTTTTCCCTAAACAACTCCCTCAAAGCAGGGAGGATAATAGAATGGTTTTAGTTGACTACATTATCCCAAATGAGTCACATATGAGCACAAAATACATTCTAAGTAGCAGTGAATCTAAGATTTCCTTGGCATTAGGTGTGGCCCTGAATTACTTCATTTCGTAATAGTCTATCATTGTTTGTTCCCATGTCTGCCTCCCTCACAAGATCCTAAGTGCTAGGGTGGGGATGCATGTCTTACAGACTTCTTGCATCTCCATAACATCAAATATCTGTTAACTCATAATAAGCAGGAAGAGTTTTTTTTTTTTTTTAATGATAAATCAAAAAAAAAAAAAATCAATGCCAAAGACTTCACCTGAATGTGCAAGGAGCTCAAGTGTGGGGCTCATCCACCTACTGCTCTGCATTCTGCGCATTACAAGGACTTGCTCTGCACTGATTAAAGAGAGAACTAATGGACGCTTGTAGCAGTCTTTTTCAAGTTCAAGCCTGGGGATACTTGTCAAGTGACAACCACTTTAAAAGACCGTCCATGTCATAAATCTGTCTGATTGATAGTCTCTCTGCTGTGCAAATCACTGCTTACATGGTAACAAACAAAATGACAAATGGCAATTTTCTTGTACTAATATTCGGTGACAACCTATCAATACCTCTTCTCACCCCCTCTACCACCACACATTCACTCACCCACTTAGCCAACTGGTTCACCAGGGACCTAGTCTGCATTTGGAAGCACAAGGAGAACTGCCTAACAGTGGTATCATCATGACTAAGCCAAGGACTACTGTGATTAGTTTAGCATGAGATGAAATGAGATGGAATCCCAGGAGTTTCACAGAGTTTGTGCAATCAAAGCAGCTATGAGTAGGAGGAAAAGTTGCTATTGGGTTAGGCGAAGAAGGAGCTTTGGGGGCCTTTATGAGCTGCATGTGCATGCATGTGAGCGTTAGAGACACAAATGTACATACAAGTACACAGATGTTTGTATTTTATGTGCATAATCTTTTAAAGTCATTAAGTGGTCAAGTGGTTTGGCAAAACATTTTAAAGAGATGCATTTGGCTGGAGTTCTTTTAGGAAAACATACTGAATGATACTACAAAGATCTTAAGGCAGCTTCTAAAACAGAAATCCACTAGGACCAGTTCTAGGAACTCTGCCAGGGTATAGGATACAGAACTTGCTCCAGAAAACTTACTGAGATTTCTGTGTTAGAAAAGCAGAATTTCACGGTCAAGATAGTGGCATCAGTGCTGAAAAGAAAGGCTCCTTTGGTGTTCAACCCTTCCCCTGAGGATCTGTGACTAGAGATAATATCAATCAATAAATCACAGAAAAATGTGCATGCAGATGGAAAATAAAGGAGAAAAAACATGAGACAGAAAAGGAGGCACCGAGAGAGAAGAGAAGATGTTGGAGACAGGTTAGGATGAAAGCCCAAGAGAGCTTAAACGTGCAAATGTACTCACATTAAGTCTAGATTTAGGAGGCTGAGTTTGACAGTTTGAAAGAAAGAGTTAAAATGGAACAACCCCACAAACTTAGTGCTCCTGGGCTCAGAAGCTGCACTAAGCTGGGCAGGGGTAAAATTAGTTTTCATAAATTGGCTCAGAGGCGAGATGGTGGCTCCATAGTGAACCCAACCTCTAGCTAGGATGATTGCAACTCAAAAACAATTTAATGAAAGCCTCCAAGTGCTTAAATTCCAAGTTGAGAACAAATAAAACCTTTTCATTTGTCAACTTTATAACTGAAGACCCCAAATGTCATATACTGTTCCTTTAATCCAAGGCCAGCTGGTCATGAGCGTCAGCATTATGTCCAAGGAGATATTCATCATTTCTGCCATCAAGACGATGAAATGGCCCAAAGACAGAAGTAGCCTCCAGGGAAAAAGTACTAAACATGCTTAATTTGAATTTGCTTGGGAAGATAAATTATTCAGAACTCAAATTTTGAAAATGCATAAGTAATTCTATATAAACTATTCAACATATTTCAGTTCTCTTGCAACACATAGAAAATCTAAACATCCATGCAGCATGGTAACAAACTATGAATGAAATTTAGATTGAACAGAATAAAATAAGTAGCAGTTGCTACTACCAACAAGAGTTAGCGGGGAAAAAATAAGATCAACACAGGATAGGAGAAATGTCTCCCAAGAGGTAAATAGATTAGCAAAATGCATCATTTGTATGCAATGAAATATCCTTAGCAATAAAAACTAAGCCAAGTAGTGAGACACTCAACATGAACAGATCAAAAATATTGTTTTGAATGAAAGGAGCTGGATGCAAAAGATCTTACAGTACATATATCTATTTATACAAAAATTTTGAAATTGTAAGTTAATTAAAAGTGACAAAATGAAGATTGCACAGGTTTACAGAGCCAGGGATCAGAGAGTGGAATGGAAGGTAAACACTAAGTACTAACAACCTCTGCATGTTGATTTTGGTGCTGAATGAATGGGTATACACATTTCTCAAGATTCATGGACTTGTACACCTTAAGCGGATGTTATTTACCATAAATAATTCACACTTTGACAAAGTTCTGCTATGGTATTGCACAGTAGGTCAACTATAGATAACAATCTTGTATGTTTAAAAACCCAGAAAATCGTGTTTCAAGAGACAGGTATGTTTAACATGATTCATACAATACCCAACGTAGACTACATCAAAACAGTACAGGGTACCCCATTAGTATGTACAAACTTGTATGTTTGTATCGATCAGTTAAAATCAATTTAACTTTTAAAAAGAAAAGGAAAGATGATAATAAAAATGGGGCTTGGGTATGAACTGGTGATATTTTCCAATATAAATTAGAAATTCAATTAACAATCATAACCACCACAGGAATAGGGTTGAGTTTGCACGGTGGAGCCACTGTCCTCAGGTTTCTCTCTCATTTAGCTACTTCACAGCCTGAAATTCTCTGCTGAAGTTGAAGTTATACATCTGGGCTAAGTGGAGGATTGGATGTCACTGATTTCTATCATCAGAGTGGAGGACACGAAACCATGCAAGACCCCACGGCCAAAAAAACCAGTGCAAGTGTACACCGCCAGCAACACACTGTCCAAGAAAACAGTGTCTTCCTGGGATGTGGGCTTGCTCCCCTTTTACAGTGATAGGCAGAGTCTCCCCTCAAGGCTCCATCAGGTTGGTAAAGGACACAGAGAGAAATCTGAATCTGGCCGATTATTCTCCACAGATATTCCACATGGCAAAGATATCCGGATCCCTCGGCCCTTGTTCCTGACACCACCTCTTCTTTGGCTGCTTTATTCTTTTCCTCTGACTTTAAATGAGAAACTGCATGACTGGGGAGAAGGCACTCGCAGGCACTAGGACAGGCCCAGGCACAGGGGACACATATCTTTATAGAGATCTAACCAAGTATCCAAAGGGAAAACAGACAGAGAGCGTGTGAGGTAATTCACAGACCCCTAAGTCCTCTCACTGAACATGAGCGCCTACTCCTCATCTTTCCCAGGCCCTGAAAAGGGAGCAGCAAATGCAACAGCTCATGCCAAGTCACGGTACGGGACATGCCTGTTTTCTAGATAATGAGTATTTAGAAAACCGTGTTTATTTTATTAGTAGTTGTTGCATGGTATCCACAGGACTTTGGTTCTGGGATTTCCCTCAGATACCCACAGCTAGGAATGCTACATTAAATGGCACAGTACTCCCATATAAGCTAGGCGTTCCTCCCATCTACCTAAAACTATTGGTGGACTACTTATAGTACCTAATGCAATGTAAATACCATGCAAAAGTTGTTATGCTACCCTGTGTAGGAAAATTATCAGGAAAGAAAGGTCTGTAGATTGGTACAAGTACAGATTGTGTTCCCATGCTTTCAATCTACCATCAGCTTGGATTCACAGAAGTGGAACTCACACACAGAGCACCACTGCAACCTCAAACTTTAATGTACCGTACACTAAGGAGGTGTGAAAGAAATCCACTGCCTACGTGCATAAAGAGGCAGATCTGTGTGAGACTCAGCCGATGCCCAGACTCACAGAAAACGTTTTTCTTCAGTTACTGGAGAACCAGGTGTTGTCCAGGGTGCTAACTGTGCCATCCATGGCAACTTAGAAATAAAAAGCCAATCTCAGGTGTGAAATTCAAACATAAGACAGGAAGAAATCAACATTTTTTATGAGTAAGAACAAAAATAGACTTTTGTGTCATGGGAAAAAAGATACCCTCACGTCTGTGTCTGTACAATCACAGCAAGGAGGGAAAATTAAACAACTAGCATACAGTGACTATGGGCAGGGGTTAGAATTTTTCTAAATAGATCTATCTACTTCACCCCTAACACCTCCCAAAGTCTTTGAAAACTATTTAATAATTTGCTAACAAATAAGACAATCAAGTAAGTTTTAAAGGCATTTCTATAACATGGAGAGAAAAAAACACAAGAATGCTCATTTGCTCACAGATGCCTTAGAAAAAATTACCCACCTCTTTGTCCTATGCTTGCAACACACCCATTAGCAACACCGCAAGACAGGTACCAAGTTAAACACAACTATTATGGATGTCAGCAATTAGCCAGAAGGAAGGTCTGAAGCCACCGAGAATGTGTGACAAGACAGATACTGGGCTTAATGGATCCCAAATTGAGCACATTTTAATTGGCTAGCAGGGTGTGATACTGCAGTATCAGATGTTTCATTGGCAGCAAACTAAATTGATGAAATTCACATAAAGAATGACAGACCCAAAGTTGGACATGCACTTTCTCATTAAATCCCACGTGGGATGAGCATTAATGTCCCTCCCCAAATGTTCTTGGCTCCACATTCAAGACATAAGGAAGATTTATTAATGCAAATGTTCTTCGAATAGCTTTAAACAATTACTAAAAGCACAGAGTTACAAACAAATATAACAAAATGACACCATCATTCTTAAAGCGAAATTCTTGTCTGTGTCCAACCAAGGTGTCCTGTGGTTTAGCCAATTACACTACCTACAAGACCCTGGGCTGCAAAAGAAGGTCATGACCTGTAAATCCTTCCTTTCTTGAAAGTTATAGTTTTCTCAGGAAAGACAGAAGCTTATGATGAAAAGCTAATGGAGACATAAAAACAACCTTAAAACACATTTTATGAAATATAATACTGCATTCAAGAGTTCACAAATGTTCCAAGATTCACCAGGGCAGAAGACAATTTGAAAAGCAATCTAAATTTTAAAAATTCCTTTATCAGTCCACTCTACATATCTATTTATTTAGCTATCTAGCTATCAAGGGACAGCTATCTGATATATTTGTCATGGCCAAGAATATGACCTGGCTCTGCTCATCAACAAGTGAAACCCATGTCTCCTCCTCCCACTGAATCTGGACTTGGCCATGGGACATGTTCAGCTAATGGGACATTGACAAAGAAGATGCAACAGTGAGAAGTACTTATGTTCACCCTCTGTCCTGTTTTTGGAACCAGCTGTGTGAAGAAGCCAAATTTGCCCCACTTGATGATGGAGATACAATGCTTGGCCACTATGTCCACTTCCATACACATGTCTGAGACCATATGAGATTGCTGGGTTAGGAATAGGCTCCACAGCTGACTACAGACACAGGTGGGGGCTTGGTGGTCCCAAAACAAGAACCACCCCGCTGAAACCAGCCAGAACATTTCCAACCTAGAAATATATCATTCCTAAATTGTAAGCCAATACATTCTATAGTGCACTGACACACAGAAAAAGCTATTTGACATGCGTGCAAGCCACATTAATAGCCCTTTATGAACTCTAAGTAGGATTTGTACCCATACATGGTGGGCTCCCCAGCATCTGCTGGCTGCTAATCTATAAAAACCAACGTCAATGTTTGGCAACTGTGCCAGCACACGAAAACCAACCAGTGAGGTTTCAAAACTCCAAGTGTCTCTTCACAGCTGAACTGTCTCATTTAGCATATCAGGAGGTTCTGATTTCTGTCTACTCATTTGTTTTAAAACTGGGGAACTGGTTCTGGTAGCACAGTCTTCTTACTGAAGTTCCTGATGACTGGAAGTCTCACCATGCTAGTTCACCCTGTCAGGACCTCCTGTGACAGGCAAGGCAGAATTGGAAGAAATGCACCTGGCAAGCTCTCTATGGGGTAAAATAAAAATGTAATTATTTCTACAGAGTCCATCTAACACAAGAGATGACTCCAGGAATAACTGTAATCAGCTTTAACTGAATTGGATAGAGTCCCTCAAACAAGGCCAAAGATGAACAGATAAGAAAAAATTCAAAGTAAAAAACTGCTGTCTGACCATTTCAAATATGCAGTTTTTAAATGATTACAGAAATTCTTCAGGAGATCTGGAAGTAGGAGCTGAAACTATGCTTTTAACTGCTAAGGCAAAAGAAAAAATAAAAGGTCACCTGGCTCTTGCCCCTAGGCCTTTTCCATTAAAATGTTGATCCAGAAAGTTAGACAGACAGAGATTGCTGTTCGGGAGCAGGAATTAGTATTCCTAGGAATAACTTGTATTGGTCTCAGAGATAACTACACTAACATCACACCATCCTCTGGAAAGCCCAATTCTCTAAGAGATAGGTTAGTATATTTTGGTCTGAACGCTTCTAAACCCTTCTAAAACATATTGCATCTCCAAAAGGTGAGAAGAAGCAAAAAGAGGCCCTCTATTTGCTAACTGCACCTCACATTAAAACACTGAATCAATTTTAGAAATGTAAAGAAAAGGGACTGAAGAAGAAAGGAGAGAAAAGAGAAAGAGAACAGGAGGTAAAATCTGAGTCGAGTTACGTATCTCTAAGGAATATTAACTCACAACCTATGCATCGCTTAGGTACTGAGGACAGTATACTTCTTAAGAACAAATTTTGAGACCAATCTGGCTGGAGTGACACAGAGCTGAGATATTACAGAGCTAAATGAGGGGAATCTTCAGCTTAGATGAGGAGAAACAGATTATAATTAACCTGATCTCCATGAGCCAAATGAAAAAGCACAGGCATCTCATTACAGTAAAATAGCAAGAAACTAATACAAACTACCTTAACATCAGCTGTTCAATTTTATCATCTGCAACAATTTGCTATATGGACTGGCAAAACAGAGCTCAACTTACAGACATTACATTATCAATAAGATTTAAGAGATTAATGCTGCATAACTACAAATGAATTTTCAAAAGTTATTTCTTGCCCAACTAGATTCATTACAAATATACTAAATGTATTAATATTATACAAGAATGCAGTATCATTGAAAATTGACGTCTCTTTATTTAAAAATGAACAACTGCTCCTTGGAAGCAAGTCAAAAATATAGCAAAAATTTCTTGCATAGTATATTTTTGAAGCTGTTTATTATAGTTTATTTATAATAAAAAAGCAAAGCAATATAGGAAATATCCATAATCCTGAAATGATGAAGAAAACTGCTAATACACTAAATATAATATGGTATGAGCAAAAGGTTTGGCAAAAAGAAAAACGTTTAAAACATAAAACTATGAATAACATAAAGAAGAGAGTTGGACTGGGGCCCCAGGAACCATAGCTCAGTGGTGCAGGCCTGCCTGGCAAGTGCGAGGCCCTGAGTTCAACACCCAGTACAAAAGAAGGAAAGAGGACTGCTATCATGTGCAAGGAAAAGTTACAACTCAGATAACTGGCATGACACAATTATAGTGAGGTAGGATAAAGATGTGTCGGGAAAACATGTTGGAGAGCAGAGAAATAACAAAACACTTGTTTTTTCCTCTTTTCTCTACATGCAATGTAGTAGCATCATTACAGTTAAAAATTAACTTTAAATAACTCTTTAGACTCTAATTATAATAACTACTACTCTTTTTATTGTTGTGATTCCCTGCCATCATGGTGAGATGGAATGCTCATATTACAATATATTACACTGTAGTACATAAGAGAAATGTATTTAAGGGCACTTTTAAAAATGCATGAAAGCAATTTCAGTGTCTGGTAAAAGCAAGAAGTGAATAGCGTGGTCCGCCCTATCAGTCCCCAGGCACGGCCAGTACCCAGAGTGTCCCTCTCTGCTGCCGTGCACACAGCACGACACATACCCTCATATCTCCGGCGTGACCAAGAGCGCAAGCCAGCTGCTTCCGAGACTTTTAAAACTCTTCGCATAGACGCACATGCATCAGCCACTTCACTGAACCCAGGAACACACACACGTCTAGGTAGGATGAGCCCCAACGCCCAAGGTCACCTCACTCGCAAACACCCAACTGTTTCTCACGAACATTCTGGTCACCACTTGGACACAGCCTGACAAAAAACACTGCATGCTTCTCCATGCATCTGAGAGACAATAAAAAACTCTAAGTACAAATCCATCCAGAGCACTGGGCGAGAAGGCAATAGCAAACTCCATCACTACGCCTGTGTACCACGCACTCGGCACCCAAGCTTCCCATGAAATGAACAAATTATTTAAACGTAATGACATGAAAAGGCTAATCATAGAAATTCTAATCTAAAAGGTTTGTATTCTAGCGGCTAGTACAAATACACAAAGGCAACTCTGACTTACTCATGATTAAACTAGCTTTGAACTCCTTGATCTTATTACCTGTTAGCTAGAGAACCAAGAGCTGCCTGCAAAAAAGGCTTCTGTGCAAGAGTAAGCAATAGTATCAAAATTAGCATAAAATGCTAGTTTATTTACTAATAAACCTTTTTACATTAGAATAACCAATTCTCAATTTTTCATATGACATTCATTTGTAATACACAGCGACTAACTGGCGTTGAAGGGTGGGGGCTATGACACCATTCAATTTGCTAAAATCCTAGACTATTTTTCAGGAAATGGGGTCATTAGGTCATCAGTACTTTACATGAAGTACCCTTCGCTGCCTAGAATGCAGTCCTTGAATTCCTCCTGTTGAGCCATCTTTCTGCTTGGAGTTTTAGTATGAGATGCTTTCCAGAATATTCTGTAGAGGCTGGACGGGCTTCATGGCAAACAGTGAGGCTTTGGTGAAAAGCAAGACCAGGCTGTAATAATAAGGTACTGAGTAAACCCAGGCACTGACATTCTTTACAAAGTACTAGAAAAACATAATTACAAAAGAAATTGCTCTAAATGGGCCATGAACAGAGAAATATCGGCTCTGTTTTAACGCAACTAAGGTTCAATCAGTACAAATTACTAGAGCCTCTTATTTTAATACAAAACTTAATACTTCTAATAGAAGCAATTAATTATTCTGTAGTGGCACACAAACCAATGATTTCACTACAGAAGGAGCAAAATCCAGAACCCAACTGTCAGGTCAAGGTCTAAAATAGAAGTGACAGATTGGGGAATATATATTCAGATGTATATATGGAGACACTTTCCTCTGAAAATGTCAGTCCTCTTCCAGGAAGGCAGACTTTCAAGTTGTCAAACTCTGTTCTATGAGCAGCCTTATAATACCTCTTGGGCTATATAGCATGCTTTTGAAAAGTCCTTAAATACAAGAATAATGCTACGAGTACAAATATATTTAATGGCTCATAAATATCTTTATATATCATATCATGTTTCTATATTATACTTCCTTGGGCAGATGAAGAAAATTGATATATTTGTCCTCCTTAAAGGGACTTCTGAGTGACCACACAGAATGTTTTGACATTCATAAGTATTAGTTTGTTTCCGAAATTATAAATAAATACATGACCTTCCATGTCCCATTTTCTGTATGTCTAAAAAAAGAAAAAGAAAACCTATAAGCCGTTTCCTCCACACAGAGTACTAATGAACAGCTCAGCAACATACCTGACTAGCTTCAAATATTAGGTGCATGTTGGCTAATTTAGGCCATTCTCACATTTGCAAATACTCTCATGAAAAATGGTATAGAAAAAGTCTCATTTTTAAGAAATCAGATACAATGATTTCATTGCATCTTAAATATAGAATGTCCTATTTGTAAGGCACAAGAATAGTTGCACTTTCTAATGTTAAAAAAAAAAATCCCACAAAATGATTTTATAGTTAAATGTATTCCCTGGCAGCATGGATAGAAACTGAAAATTTTCCCAATGTGAGGGGAATGCAGGACATACTTGATTCTAATGGCTTAATGAAGCAGAATTGAATCAATGGCTTTGCAACACCAGACATTCGACTTGGTTTGCCCCCCCCCCCCTTTCACAGATTGACCAGTTGTTTTGGTTTCAGGCAGCAGCAGTCGTGAGTTCGATCTCTGGTACCGATAAAAACGAAAAACGAAAAAAAAAAATCTACCTAGTATTTGAATTAAAGATAATGTGCATTTGACTTCAATGAAGACTCAGTGCCAAGGACTCTAACATAAGGTATGAAACAGAACACACATAGGTAGTATGCAAGACACAGTTCCTAGTTAAGGAAGCTGATGGGAGATAGCTAAACTGTGGTTTCACCTGTGTGTCAAGCACGAGAGCTTTAATGTCAAGAGACAGGGATCAGACATTGTCTTGAAACCAAATGGGCGTTGAGTAAGGATATTCTGAACCTGATCAAGGCAGACAAAAAGTACCTCAAAGAAAAATCCCTCCTTTGCCTCAACTTCCCTCGCAGGGCCATCTGAGTGATACAGTCCCATTCTGCTCACATAGGGAGCAATGTCCAAAAAAGCCCCAAGAAGGAAACTCAAGTCTTTATTAAAGTCACAATTTGTAGATACACCATTAATAACATACCTTTCCAGAGAGAAAGAAACAGATGGCTCTGTTTTATGGTTTTGTGGGGCCAAAGAATGGTGGTAATAGAACTTTTACTTTGAGACAAAAAATACTATTATTATTTATTATTGTACAGATGTTTATTATTTTAGTTAAATGTACTTTTCTCTTTCTCTCTGACTCTCTGTCTTTCTCTGTTTCTCTCTCCCCCTCACCCTAATTTAATCACATACAATGTGATTAACAATTAAAAGAAAGAATTATAATTTTGGTGGCTAAAAGGAGGAAGTATTTTGTCATTCTATCACCTCTGCTATTTGAAAACACTGCCCATTGTTAAAATAACATGTTGAATCTAGGATCACTTACTGCACAATTTGTGCAGAAGTTATTACACAGAATAAAGCACATTTTTTTAAAAAAAAGACAAAAATTACAAAAGATAAGTACAACTAAAGCATGGCAGTCTGACAATTCCCTGTTTAAGGTGAAACTAGACCTGGTCACACATTTAAATTCAGTGAAGAGGAAAAAAGCTGTAGTAAAACCAAGTAAGAATCTTGATTTTTTAGAAAAATATTTTTTTTTTAAAATGAGCCTTTTCATAGCTCAAGAATCCTTATATTTGGCCTGTGATTCTCTGAAGTTTCAGTGCAGCTAGTGATCAGATATGCAGCACAGCCAGCCACAGCTTGAGCTTAACAAACATCTGTTGAAAGAATAACTGGGAGAAGGAAAAGGAGCCTGTGAATCCCTTTCCATTCTAATTTTAGCCTGGGGTAAGGAACCGAGAAAGAGAACCTGAATTGAAAGTGTACCTGCAGACTCCACGCAGCCTCAGCAACCTGCACATCATCGCACTAAAACGCTGTGGCATCTTTGAATTTCAGGTCTTCCATCGAGGTGAAATCAGTCACACAGGGGCCAGCCTAAAAATAGACTCGCTGGCGAGAGGACTGCATGCAGCCTGCTGCAGGATTCTCGCCTCCTCGCCAGCTGTGAATAGAAATCTCAGGTGGTGCCCCAGGGCGCAGAGACATTTCCCCTCAAGCCATGAATGTAAGCCCATAAATGGAACAGCCCGAGATTCGCTTCGGTAGCCTGAGAAATAAAGCAGGAGGCATTTTAAAAGCTGGCAAACCAAGCGCTTTGCCTGGGAGTGGAAATGCAGACGCTTTACCAACAGCATGTCTGTGCATCCAACAGGAGCCAGAGCCGCCCTTCGCTTTCGTGATCCCACCGCTAATAACAATGGTTGTGTCAGAGCAGATTTTTGCTATTATGCTCCCAGGCCATTCCACCCTGGACTTGTTTCTACACAGTAATCAAGCATCTGGGTGCAAAATGAGAAAAAATCCAACTCATCATCCAGCTGTTTCTAAAATCCCAGCTGTTCAGTAACAGGCAGAAAATAGCTGGCGTAACAACAGAACAGAAGAGCCCTGAAGCGCAGGTGCTGCAGCCGCTCTCTGGGTATGCATTGCTGTGACCTGATTTATACCTCGGCGAGATGTCGTCTACCTGAAACACATGGAAAATGCTCTTCCTGAGAAATCTGTGAGCGGGAGGCAACAGAAGCCTTCCAGACTGGGCTTCTGCTGAAGAAGCAAGTGTGATAAGGTAGTAGATGCTGGGAAGGAGGGAGACCTGAGCATTTTTATAAGACTGTCTCTGCAGTCTCCAAAAATAAACAAACAAACAAAAACCAAGCCTTCACCACGGGATGGAGAGATTGTAAACAAAAGCAGGAAAGAGATCCTTGCATACTTGGAGCCAATTAATATTCAGTCTGAATTTATATTAGAACAGTCTGCTTGAATTTCTGCCCCAAATCTTTGCAGGGAGGCTGGAAGAATTTTACAAGTCAGGAGTCTTATCTAGTCTATCTTGCAAAGACTAACACAGCCGTGGTTTATCATAACTGAAAAGGTGGTGGAGGGTGCATCCAGCATGTAATCTTCAGCTTATTTCAGCACTGAAGGCAGGATTTATCCTGAAGTACTTAAGTGATCTCTAACTATGGACGGGCAAAAAAAAGAAACAGTAATTCCTGAACAGAGACAATCCCAGCCAGATTCCACTCAATCCCTTGAGAGAGTAAAAATAGCTGGTGTCACCAGATGATTTGCACCTCGGTGTACTGTATGTTGCCTTACCCTGATCGCATCTAATCCTCTCTCTCTCCATGTGTTCTCACACTGCCTCACAGTTTGTGAAGCCAGTGGACCCCCGTAGTGAATGACACCTTCTCTCCTCCTCCTCCTCATAGATGGGAATCAGCCTCCACCCGTGACAGCTACATCAGCAAGGTGCCTATGACAGCAGCCTTCTAATTTCATGACTTCCCCACTCCTCTAAGTCTTGCACACCAACAACAACCAGCACAAACACATCATGCAGTTTTGTGTCCTTGACACTCCTCCTCGGGGCTGGAATGGGTTTGCTGAGCTCCATCTTGGTTTCAATGTACCACTGTGCTGGTGGCACTGGACATGGGAGAGGGGGTGGAGGGGTCCTCCCCTTTGAAAAGTAAGTGCCCGCGTGATGATCTCTTAAAGACAGAAGAGTCCCTTACTCAGAGGGGAAGGGCTCATCCTCAGTCAGAACACAGCCTTCACTCCCAGCAGCAGTCCTGTTATGCGAGCATCCACAAAGACAGGAGCAAAGAGAGTGGGGTCGCTGGGACAGGTATGCACACATCTCCTCGAAGAGATTCATTCAGCTGCCTGGATTTCCCGGGCTAGCCAGACTGACAGCAGCTTTCAGACTGACCCAGGCATTGTCAACATCAGGCTCATGATTTTCTTTAACCCTAACTCTTTCTCCTGCCCTCTGACTCTCAAGTTTAGATCTTGAATCCTGTTTAGATCCTATTACCCTTCCAGGAAAAAAATAAAGATCTGTTGTTGACTTCTCATAGTCTGAATCCATTCTGGAAGAAATAGATCAAAAGTGCTGAGATTCTTTCTAGGAACACGGGTAGGAAACCTGTTTCTAAGGGACCTGCCCAGTCATGTGGACTGTGCCATGCACAGAGGCGATCCTCCAGATTGGCTAACATCAGCTTCTAAACCGATCACCAGCAAATGCTGGAAAAATAATGATTGAATACCCTTGTTACCAGCTATTCAATTTGTAGCCGAGCTTTTCACTTAATTTGCTGGAAGATGAAGTATTTACATAAGATTCACCCATTAAATATAATGTGAAAAGTCAGAAAAAGAGAAGAAAATCAGATTCTATTAGCATCTGTAGAAACCTGAATGTCTGAATCATTATTTATGGGCTAAATATTTCTCCAAATAAATAGCTCTGAATATAGATTGCAATCTCCAAACCTCGTGTTAATTTCTGGAAATAAGGGACTACACATATGCTTAAAGGGAGTAGGACAGTGTGATGCTTAGACTCAGCTTTTATCAAAAGTCAATAACTTTTAGGCTAATCAGACTAACATTAAAAATCATTTCAATACAGTAACACCAACAATGACACAAACCACAAATGACAAGTGAATAAGTAAATATGAATACCAACACATTCCCTAAAGATTCTCTCATCTCTCAATAAAGTCCAATTATTTCTTACTCAGTTTACTAGCAAACGAAGCCTCACTAGGATAATGATCTTCACCAACTCAAAGGGACAGAAAAGACTCACTCAGGTGCTAACAACACAATCAGTGTTCTTTGGGAGAGCCTGAGTCCACTCAGGTACAGGCACATTCAGCTTATAAACAACAGCAGGCATCCTCTGTTAACTAACATGATTCCCATCACGGAAAAGGCTCGTTCCCGTCTCCAGGAGGGATGCTGTGTTCCAGCTTCTGTATGGCTTTGTATGTGAATACTGACAAAGACATTGGAGTATGTTTCCAAAACAGCATAAAACTTCTTAAAGCTATAATTAAACCTGAGACAATTGAGAAAGTCATAGCAAACAAAAGCCACCCCAAAGAACAGAAAGATAAGGGTGTTGGGTGTCCAGGCAAGACACAGCAGAGCTATGGATTATATGATCCAGTTTCCAATTTACAGCTGATCTTCACACAGCAGGCCTACCAGACATGAAAAGCTAAATACAGTGAGCACTTGGAAGTATCTCAGGAAGCACGCGAATTAACCCTTCCTCCTGAGAATGAAATTCTACATACCCTTGTCTCGCACGACAGCTCTACGACATAAAAATTCAACCTAACACGTAAAGAAAGATGCTTTGGTCTTCAAGTAACACCATTCTTGAAAAACTGCACACACTCAGCTACTCATGAATACCCCACATTCTCACCATTCCTCCATATGCCTTTTCAGTACCTTAGACCCTGCTGCATCCAACCCAGCCGTCTGTCTGTAGCACCGAGAGCCCTGAAAGGCTCAGTGTCCCTGTGTTAGACGGTTATCGCTTAGACAAGCCTTTCACCATAATGAAAGTGAAATAAGAAATATATAATACATGTGAAAATATGAATGCATTACCATTACCACTCTTTTGAAACAAATACAATAATTTAGCTCCGCACCACCCAGCTTTAGTGAGTATCCAAGGGGGACTCACCACATAACTGTATTTGACTGGTTTACAAGGTAACTGACCCTCCAAAGACCACAGATAAAGAAATTGGGGATAAAATGCCTTCATCCTCTCTGATTTTGAAAATCCATACTTGATCTACAGAATCATGAAAATATACTCCTATTATATTTCTATACAATGTCAATACCTGGGAAGAAAAAGCATCCATTCTATTGTTAGTATTTCTAAAAAATACTATTAAAATTAGGGCTCAGGTGCACTTCTATTATGTCTCCAAAAGACGTTCACTTGCACATTCACTCAGCAGCTTCTTCCTGCTTTTTCAACTCTTGATTCCTTCTGCTGGTGGTGAGGCAACCTGAAAAAGGCACCCCCCTAAGTCCTGGAGGTACTTGGTTTTAGTGAACATGAGGTTTTGGCCCCACAAGCCAAGCTTCCCCGTTAGCTTCTAGCTCTGGAGTTTTTGTCATTTGCAGGTGCTGCATCACTTTATCTTATGAGTTTTGCATTCTCTCTCCTAGTTACACCACAGGAGACAGCACCATTCCGAGGCTGGGTAACACCAGACACAGATAACACATCAGATATGGGAACTCTCCCCCGTGGATCTTTTGTAGGTCCAGAAGCAAGGACTGACTGGGTCAACTACCGACTCATTTAGTTCCAGGAACTCATTACTTCCAAAACACCAACGACAACAAATGGATCATCATTGGGCAACACTGTGACCAGTGGGTTGGAGATACACTTTCCAAGACTGTGACCTGGCCACTAGCACACTATTTGCTCCAAACATCTATTCTGATGCCTCACATCCACAAGGGATGCCTGAGTCCCAGGACGGCTTTCTGCTCCATTACTCAGCACGGTTTCAAAGTGATCAACTCATGCCATGGCAAAGCCCATTTACCCACATCTTCTGAACTTCAAGTTAGGCCATATGGTTTGATTAGCATACATTTACTAAGATGATAGTGTCAGAAACTGGGACTGCTATGGAAACAGAGAAGTAAGCCAGAAATAAAACTCAGAGAACAATCCTAATCTGCCTTTACTTCTCAGAATTACTCCCATTTGCTGCAAAAACAGGACTGGTTCCTCCAGCTTGAACACAAACCGCTCCACCGCCTAGCTTCGCACAGCTCCGCTGATTTCCATGCTAGCAGCGGAGACGTCTGCTAACCCGTGGTACTGCCTACAGGCTCTGGCAGAGCCTGTCCTCAGGGTCAAGTTTCTTTTCAGGCAGGAAAACCAAGAAGTACCTTTTGTCCACATCATTTGTCCCTTGCAGAATTCAGAATGACTTTTGGGTCAGGAAGATTTCCTGGAACAGGCCCTTGTGTCACTCAGTGACAACCCGTAATCATTCTAAACTGTATCAATAAAAAAACACAGAACACAAAGAGGGGTATTACTGTCTGCATCCACACACAAGCCCAGCAGTGCAGCTCACACGGCATCTGAGGTGTCCCTTTACCCGTCGAGCTGCCAAGTCACACGAAAGCCCTGGAAATTAATCATGAACACCACCATTCCTGATTCTACTGGGCAGCAGGAAATGCTCCTGTTATTATTCCAATGCCATTAAAAATAATTTTCTATGTATTGCTGTAGACTTTTTTTAAAAATAGGAAAACATGTATTTTAATTTAGAATATTCTTCTTAGGTGTACCCTGCCCATACCCTGAGCTCTCTCTCAACACATGCTTCAAGAGGAGATTTCCACAAAGCTGCCATGATCCTGTTGAGAGCAAATTTAACAAGGGATGCCACGGCAATTGTGCAATGCTGTATGTGTCCAAGCATAAAAGGAGTCCTCAGCACAGGGCTTGGTGCTCTGTTTACTGACACAATGGCAAAATAGCAAAGCAAGAAATAAAAATGTTTACTTACCAACTTTCACCGTTAAGGATTCAACTGGAGTCAGAGGAGTCAGTTTTCATTAAGTGAGTCAACTGTCTTTAACAATGAGGATAAATAGCTTTGAAATACATCTTCTCATTCATTCAGCTTATTTTAAATCTCAAACTCCTGATACTGCAGTTAATCTAACAGTGAGATTTTAAAACTGTTACGCTTTTCCCACTTAACTAAAAAAAGTAATCCAGGCTGGTCTGACTAAAAGACTCAGAAAATATAAAGCTAATATAATATTTTCTGCAAGCCCACAGGAAACTTTTGGCACTCAAAGGGAGAAAGTAATAATGTAGCCCAATATCCTGGATTTTCCAAGATGGATAGAAAAAGGAGGGGACACAGAAAAAAAAAAAACAAAGAAATGGAAAGGAAGAGAAGAGAAGAGGGCAAAGACACAACAAAAAGGAGAAAAAGGAAAAGAAAACAAGAAAAAGAAAATAGTTCCCTGGGGAGACAGAAGTATTCGCCCTGGGCTGGTAGCAGCTCTTAACTACCTTCCTTCTCCTGGAACCTACTAAGGCTCTCTCACAGAAATCAAAAAGACTATTTCTTCCTCCTCTCTTCCTTTAAGTTAGGCCTAGCTTTCCTCATCAGGCCCCTGCAGGAAGGAACACTGCGCCCTCCCTGGAAATAGACCTCAGAGCCCAGCCCTCAGTAGGGCGCCGCGGGCAACACCATCATGGGAAAAGCAGCTCCTGCGTCCCAGATCCCAAGAATTCTGATCTCCACGAGGGGTCGTTTCCCTATTCTCTTACAACAAATGTGTAGGGCGGATCTAAGGAGATCCAGTTTCCTAAATCAGCTACACAGAGTAACTGGAAGCATCTTCCTTAGTATAAAATTTTAACAAACGATTCTAAAGCACTTTGCCGAGCTCCGATTTGGAAGAACACTATACATTCACAGCTGCACTGAATGTCCTGCTTTCACACCTTCCCTGTAAGAGAAGTGTTGCATGCAAAGTGTCCCTGCGCAAGTCTTGAGGGCTTAAGAGCTTTCCCTTGTGTAGAATCAAATCCAGCTCTAAAATAAATGCTTCCTGCAGGGAGGGGATAAACACACTTTAGTGACAACCTAGTAATACTTAGTTTGAAAGCCCAGGATTAGCACTTCCAACCTTCTCACCTTAAAAAATCAGTAAGATCAAGTCGGGCCTTGGGATCCTAAATAACTCCATTTCCTGAATTCTCAGCAAGGTCAGTGTAACATGTATCTACAAATGAATTTAACTTTCCAGAATATAAAAAGTAAAAGTTATGTAAACAATGAAATTCAGTAAATTTTTCCTTCATAACTTAGCCAAATCATAGCCACGGCTATTATAGATGGTGCAATAAACATTGTTAACTAGAGAACCCTTATTTTAAGATATAATCTGATCTAGATGAAGATAAGGCAAGAAACATGATCTCTTGTCTACTGAAATCCCTGAGATCTTATGCCCAAAAAAGAAACTCCAGTAATTAGTCAAGGATTTGCAAGTTTATATCTGAAAATCAAACTCCTATAAGGGCATCAAAGAAAACAATCCATGATTTTTATACACTCCTCACAGAATAAGTGAAACTCATGAGCTCTGAATATCTATTTCTCCAAGAAAAAATTCAAAAATTAAGACCAGACATCAGATCCTTACATGAAATTCAACATTTCGGAGTTTTTACCTGTTCTCATCTGTTCTCCATCACTATGTCATGGAACATGCTCTATGTGCCCTTTTCTCCTACTAATGAGGAAGCTGAGTGTAGAAGCTTTACATGGCTTTGCCACAGGGCCGAGCAGCACACCAAGCAGCCTTGCCGAGTGCAATGCTTATTACACTCCTGCTCCAAATCCAAGCCATGTCACAATGTCGTCTCTGAGTCTCGGTGACAGGTGACATGCACATGTTTTGTCCACTACTGACCTTGGCTTCCACATCTGATCAACCCTAGTGCTTGCTGCCCTCCATCCTCCCAGTGTACCCTGGAAAAGCATTTCCCTATAGGTGAAGACGAAAGAGTGGGGAGACGAGTGGTGCAGATTAACTTTTCACCCTAAAACTCGATGCAAACTTTTAATGCCTTTCAAGAAGTAAAATTGACCAAATGATGACCTGGATTGAAAAACCTTGAGAAAAGCAATTCCATTCCGGGTCTTTTTAAATTTTCTTTTGACAGTATCTGAGTGTACTACATGCTGAGATACCCTATCTGGTATTGGGGGAAGGGGATGTCAAGGCTCAGGACATCCGTTCTATAAAGAATCAAAGTTCACTTAAAAAATAGAACAGTAAGGACTCTCGTGTATGCAGATCAGGTTTGCTAACCTTCACCTTATTCTGAGTCAGTAGTATGAAGTAAGTTAATAGTTTTTTCCTCAGACTTTGGAACACTTTGTGAATTAAATGCTGTTGTGTGTGTCATAAAATCCTTTAGGAAAGAAAGCTATGATGGTGATGAGGAAACCAGTGTTCTGAGACAATACATCCTTCTGTCCACTTTAGCAAAGAGAATGCGAAACCAGAGGTGGATCCCCTCATGCTGCACACAAAACATAAACTTAATGAATCTGGCACTTATACTGAACATTTAATAGAAAAAGATCTTAATCCATAATCACTGTAGCTGCTGGGTGTTGGATTTCTTCAAGAATTCTTTCAGTGCATGCATTAACTTTGGCTAAGTTATTCTGGACTTCAGAGGCAGAAGCAGATTTAAAGTGGTATGGTTTCCAAAGCATCAATGTAACAGACCAATTTCAAAAGGTTGAGTTGCTAAATTTTACTTCACATCCCTGTGTGTATCAGATTTCAGAATACGAGAGAACTGTGTGGCCCTCGGCCTCACCCAAAAAAAAGGAGAAAGCAAAGGAAATAAGACTAAGAAATTATTCTTCCAATGATTGTCATTGAACTGTAACATTAGCAAACATTCACAGTATGGAGTCTCTCAGTCTTCAGCATATAAAGTAGTGCAAAGGAAAACAAATTCCAGTTCCATCACCTGGGAACAAAACTTGTTACATTTTCTCCAGTTCCATCTTTTCCATAATGTTAGGCATTTGTTGTCACTTCTTTCCAAAATTAATAATAAAATATAATCAATTTCTAAAGGCCCCTGCAGCCTTTTTAAAAGTTAATTTCCAGTCAAAAATAAACTTTAATTAAATCCAAGATAAAATTGTGACCTATATTCTGTTAAATAATTTACTTCCTCTTTTTTTGTACACAGTAACTCTTACAGTTTTTTAAAAAACAACTACAGAATCCAAGACATTAGAGATGCTATTAAAGCATTGATAAATGACTGCTCAGATTCATTAGTTCTTACATAGTAAATACTTCAAAATGCCAACTTTTCCTGTCACTGCACAATTTCCAACAATGCTGACAATTTACCTACACACACACACACATACACTCTCTCTCTCTCTCTCTCTCTCTCTCTCTCTCTCTCTCTCTCTCTCTCTCTCTCTCTCCATGGAACCAGCCTTACTATGAACATCCCTTCCAGCTCATGTGCAAAATTCTTGCATTCTAATAAAAAATATAAAGATAGATTTGCTCCTATTTAAGCCTCCCTCTTCTCCGAGATGTTTCATTTATTTGACGTGTGATACAAGTTTAGTAACAATTATACCATGTATTACCATTACATGGCCTACTACCGTATGCACTGGGCTCATTTGCATATTTTACTTTCAGAACTGCGCTGTCTATGCATAAATCTATTTGGAGATGCTGGGGGGCCTGGCTGGTGGAGAAAGCCATTCACACATCCGTCTCCACAGCCTTCGCGTTGGAACAGTTGTTCTTGTCTGTCTCACTGTCATCCCCCCTCCCCTGACCCTTCTCCTCCTTCGCACACAGGGACTCCTTCACCCCTTCCTCCATCTCCAGATACTCAGACTTGTCCCCCAGGGAGGAAGACGTGGAACTTCGAAATTTCTTGAGCAAATTGGAAGGGAGGTAGGGGCAGCTGACGGCATTCTGTGTCAGCTGCGTCTGTTCCTCGTTCTCAGTCTCTCTGTGGTAGAAATAGTTGAAGTTAGAGACAATGACGGGTACCGGCAAAGCGATGGTGAGGACACCTGCGATGGCACACAGGGACCCCACAATCTTGCCCCCCACTGTGATGGGCTTCATGTCCCCGTAGCCCACGGTTGTCATGGTGACAACAGCCCACCAGAACGCATCGGGGATGCTTTGGAAATGGGTAGTGGGCTCATCTGCCTCTGCAAAATACACGGCACTGGAGAAGAGAATGACACCTATGAAGAGGAAGAAGATGAGAAGGCCCAGCTCACGCATGCTGGCTCGGAGCGTGTGGCCCAGAATCTGCAGGCCCTTGGAGTGTCTGGAGAGCTTGAAGATCCGAAACACTCGGACCAGGCGGATGATCCTAAGGATGGCGAAGGACATGGCCTGCTGCTGCTGCCCGTTGCTGCCCTCCTGCTGCTGGGCCAGATCCGTGCCCAGGGTGATGAAGTAAGGAAGGATGGAGACGATGTCAATGATGTTCATGATGTTCTTGAAGAAGAGGGCTTGGCTGGGACAGGCGAAGCAGCGGACCACGAACTCGAAGGAAAACCACACGATGCACACCGTCTCCACGATGAAGAAGGGGTCGTTGAAGATCGTGTGGCCCGAGTTCTCCAGACGGGGCGCCGAGGTGTTGTTCAACGACCCGCTGTGCCCACCGGAGCTCAGTGCCATGACCAGGTCCCTGTCGTCCCTGAACTCGGGCAAGGTCTCCAGGCAAAAGATGACGATGGAGATCAAGATAACCAGCACGGACACAATGGCGATGCCCCTGGCAGGACTGGAGCTCTCTGGGTACTCAAAGAGAAGCCAGATCTGCTTCTTGAACTCATTCTCTGGCAAGGCCCTGTCCTCCTCCTCCCTCACGAACCCCTCGTCCTCGCGGAACTTGAGCAGGGCCTCCTCGCCCAGCTGGTAGAATTTTACCTCCTCCGTGAAGATGTCGAAGGGCACGTTGACCGGCCTCTTCAGACGTCCTCCGGACTGGTAATAGTACAAGATGGCATCGAAGCTGGGCCTGTTCCGGTCGAAAAAGTACTCATTGCGCAAAGGGTCAAAGTACTGAGTCCTCTTCTCGGGGTCCCCCAGCAGAGTCTCTGGAAACTGGGCCAGGGTTTTCATCTGCGTCTCGAAGCGCAGGCCGGACACGTTGATGACCACACGCTCACAGCAGTCGCTGTAGCGGACAGAGCTGTAGCCACCGCCTCCACCGCCATCGTCCTGGGGCAGGAGGTCCGTGTAGGAGCACTCATCGCCGCGGTCCTCCTCGCTGTAGTAGAACCTCCCCTCCTCCTCCTCCTCATCCTCGTCCTCATCCTCGTCCTCCTCCTCACTCAGCTCCCTCAGGATCTTCTCCTCAGAGCCACTGGGCATCAGGTCGGAGCAGTGCGGGAAGCTGCCCTGCCGGTGGTGGACCTTCTTCTTCTCTGGCCGCTGGCGCCGCGTTCTCCGACTCCCGCGGCTGCCTTGAGGGTCGTGGGCTGTGCAGGCCCCGCGGGGCTGGTGGTGATGGTGGGACCCCCCAGAGCCTCCTCCGCTGCCCTCTGCAGCAGCTGCAGTGGCGGCTGCCACAGCAGCAGCTGCAGCGGCCCTGGAGTGCGCCAGCCTCTCGCGCTCCCGGGCCCGGGCCTGGGCTGCGTACCCGTAAGGCATGTGGCTGTTGCATCCTGAGCTCTCTGCACTCACCATAGCGACCTCCATGGCGGCAGCTTTGGGAAATGGCTGGTTCCAGTTGTGAAAGAAGCAAAGAACGAAAGACAGAGGACAGAAAAACAGATGGAAAGAAAGAAGACAAGAGAAGAGAAGAGAAGAGAAGAGAAGAGAAGAGAAGAGAAGAGAAGAGAAGAGAAGAGAAGGAGAAGGAGGAGAAAGAGAAAAGAGAGAGACAGAGACAGAGAGACAGAGAAAGTGAAAGAGAAAGAGAAAGAGAAAATAAGAAATAAAGATGGGAAAAAAATAGGGCAGCTTCTCTGCTCACCAAAGGAAGGTAAGTTTGGAACCCTTAAGCAGATTGCTTGGAAGACTAAAGATATTTTCAGTCCAACTTTGCATTTTCTGTTTTTAAATCAGCACACCCCATGCTCTTTCGGCTCAAGGATTCAGTGCTGCTCTCCAGACCTTCGCTGGTCCAGACACACAGCCTCACGCTTGTGGGCCTCACGGGGAGAGTCGGGGTCTCCCACACCCCTCGGCCAGGGCGGATGTTCCAATGTGGAAAGGCCTCTCCTGGGTGCGGTCAGTGATCCGGCTGCATGGTGCCAAGGCAGCAAGTATCTGACTGCCAGCCGTGGTGTCCAGGAAATGAAATATATTTTTCTGCCATGGAATCTGTCCAAAGCCCAGTCCGTGAAATTTAAATAAAATGCAAATCAGCCATTAGTCTTAGCACTTGCCTTCCAGAGAAGGTCTGACCCACCACGTTAAGATGGGGCACGGAGGGTGCCGAGCCATTGCTGCTCAGTGTAGGAGCAGAGTCCCCAGGTGCTCCCCTCACATGCAGCACAGGTGCCCTGGACCCCACATCAAAGCCAAGCTGCAGGTGGAGGCAGAGACCTTGAGAGGTAGAGAAGAAGCAGGACGAAGTGCCCACCGAGGCCACGCCAGCTCGGCGCTCTCCGCAGAAATCAAGGCAGGGCAGAGCATCCTTGGGTAAACTCGGGCAGAGGCGGCAGTGCTTCACCTGAAAGGGGTGGGAAACAGGCAAGGATCAAAACACAAGGAGGAGGCGCATCACACAGGCAAACTAAGCGCCTCCCTACCAGGCACCTCCTTCCGTCCTCAGGCAAGCCGGACAAACAGACCGGAGACTACAACTGCTCAGGAGAATGGCCAGGCTGTTCTTAACTCTCCTCCTCGCCTTCTTCTCGGGCTGTGACTTCAGCTCCGTCTATTTCCATGACACTTCCATTCCCCTGCTTCTCTCCACTCTCAAGTCGCCGGCTTTCTGCTCTCCTCCTGCCCTGGCCAATGCCAGCTTTCCGTTCTCACAACCAGGGGGCCACCCCACATCCCCAGTGCCTTTTCTCTCCAGGTGTTCCCACCGTTCACACGCCTCAGTGCATCTCCTACATTTCCACTCCTAACGTGTTTCTGAATTAAGCAACTTTGCACTTCTCTCTTGACTCAAGAATAAAATTGGAAAAAATGTTTTTTTCAAGTAGACTCTGCTACTTGAAAGAGATCTAATCGGCTCCTCTACAGGGTGTAAATAACATGATACAACGTCCCTCAGGCCACCTGAGAAAGGGGTGGATGAGGCAGTGGGATAGACTTGTACACTGTGAGTGGCCATAGGAACAGCAGCGTACTCAGGAATAGCACAGCCCTGACCTGTCCCAAAGGCTTCTGTCCTCTCCTGCCATCCACAGTGAGGGCTCTGCTGACATCCTGAGACTCCCAGTGCCTGTGCTGGGCCCGCAGCTCCTCACTGGGGTAGCAGGCCCTGTTGTTTTTCTGTGCCTGGATTCCTGAGCACTCCCTCCCCCCACCCACAGCCCAGAAGCAAATCCCAGCTCCCACCTCTCTAATAATCATCTCCCCATATAGTGTTGCCACGTTCACCTAGGCGTTGCCTCCTACACTCTTCCAGAGGAACCAGTTCATCTTTTAAACACTGGTACTTGTGGGCTTTGTGCACCACGCTCCACCCCTTACCATTTCATCTGCAGCTTCCACCCCTCCGAGAGCGCCCCCCTTCCCTTCCAGTCTCTTCCCATTTCCTGACCATCACCTGTCCCCTTCGGTGCAGTGGCACCTGCTATTCCTGGCCCTCCTTTTTCCTTTTTGCTCTCCAGGTCCAGCGAGTTTCATCTGGACCCACCCACCCCGACCCTATATTCTATCTCCTCCAGCTTCTTCCATATCCCTCTGACAAGGCTTCTAAGAGAGCAGGGAGGAGTGACCCAGAGAGGAAGCCAATGCTCAGAATTCAGGGCAGCCACCAGCTTCTATTACTGGAAGCACTTGGAAGCAGAAGGGAAATGGCTTTCTGAACCATCAGCAGGGCTGGGCTCTTGACCACCTGCTGCTTGGCCTGAGACTGTCAACCTTGTCACTGAAACGCACTGGAGTTTGGGGAAATGTCAAGCACAGCAGTGGCAAACACAGAGCTGCCCAATCGATGCTAAACCTTCCCAAGGGAGAGGGCGCCCCACGGACAGCAAACCCAAACCCAGGAAATGCACCTGTGACAGCTTCTCAGTGGACAGCGCCTTCCTCTGCGGACTCCGACCTGTCTCATATTGAGCAATAGCCACCACCCCAAGTCAGCACTGGAAAACCACCTCAGGGTGGCTCCAATCACTGTGCCACCCCAGGCCAGCATCACTTAGGGGCTGCACAGGCCAGACAGCCCCAGAGTTGCTGGTGTCTCCCCAACTTCTGCAAGCAGTGACAACGCACTGCTTAAATAAAGCCCTGCTGCTGCGTCTGCAGGGCCTAGGTAGCTTCTGCACCAGCAACCCTGCCTCACCCCACGGCTCCTCCGAAGGCCAGGAACCAGAGGGTCTCCAAGTTCACCGCCAACTCTGGCAGACCCAGACTGCCCCCTCCTGCTCCACACCGATTTCTCATCTACTGCCCCTAGGTCTGCTAATTTTTCTTTATCTAACTCGCCATGCACCCGACAAAAAGCAAATCGTTTCCTTCTTAATTGGCTGCCAGGTACCTCCCTGCTCCTGGATAGAAGGAAGGGAGGAAGGAAGGGAAGAAGAAGGGAGGGAAGGGAAAGGAAGAAAGGAAGGAATGAAGGAAGAAGGAAGGAAGCAAGGAGGGAAAGAAGGAAAAGGGGAGGAAAGAGGGAAAGAGAAAAGAGGAAGGAAGGAGGGAGGAGAGAGGGAGGGAAGGAAGGAAGGAAGGAAATAAAAGAGGGAAGGGGAAAGAAGAAGGGAGGGAGGAGGAGGAGGGCAAGGGGACCAGCAACCCAGCCTGCTGCTGACAGTCGCCCTCCTCCCAGGCAGCAAGCAGCAGCCGCCCGCGGCCGCCCGAGAGGCCAGGGACCCCGCCCGCCCCGCACCCGCACCCGCACCCGGCACCCCGCACCCCGCACTCCGCCCGCGCCCCCACCCCCGCCAGGCCGATCTCGCGCCCACGCCGACCCCGCCGCAGCCCACGGGCGACCCGGGAGGCGCGGCCGCGAGCAGGCACCGGACGGGCGGGCCACCCCATCCGACCCCACCGCCCCGACCCCGCGCCCGCCCTCGCGGGATCTCCCGCAACGTCGGTCGCGGCCGGGGGCACTCACCGTCCGCGCGGCGCCCCGGAAGCCCGGGGGAGACCGTCCTGCTCCAGCGGCGCGGGGTCGCACCCAGCCCCGCGCCCGGCCCGCGGCGCTGACCCTGGACAGCTCCGCCCGGCCGCCCGCGACGCCGCTCCGCCCGCAGCCCCGGCGGGACACGCCTCCCGGGGCGGGGCCTGGGCGCGGGGTGGGGCCGCGGGCGGTGCAGTCACGACGCGGGCGACTCAGGGGACAGCGGGGACCCAGGGCGCCCCGGCGGCGGAGGAGGCGCGGGGCGAAGGGGGCGGTGACGGTGACAGGCACCTGGGACCCGGTCCTGTCGCGTCCCGCCCCATCCAGTCCGCTGCTGTCCACTCCTGCCCTGGCCTGGCCTGGCCTGGCCCCTCCCGTCCCGTCCAGTCCTAGCCTGGCCTGTCCCTGGCCAGATCTGTCCTGTACTGCCTCACCCTCTCCCGTCCTGTCCTGTCTGGTCCTGTCCCAGCCTGAACCTTCCGTGCCCGTGGTCCATGCGCCCTCCCTCAAGCCCACATAGCACCTAAGAAGAGGGTCCAGAGCCTGGTTCACTGTGCGGGGTGCAGGGAGGAGAGTGTGGGCTCAGAGGGCAGGGCATGCACAGGAGAGCCAGGAGCTCCTGGGAACCTGTTGAGCTGGAAGAAACACACACACCTGCGGGCCGGGCTGCTCCTAACAGACCGGGGGGCCCTGCTGCTGCCCTCCTCCAGCCCACTCTCCAGTAGACAAGGGTTGCTCACTGGGACCCTAGCCTGGAACGCAAAGGCCATGCGCTGGATGGCAGCTTGGCAAAGGCCTCCGGAGCGCTGGTGCAAGGGTGCGGTTCCCAGGGGTCCAAGAAGCAGAATCTACAAGGAACCCTACACCAGGGACAGGCCCCAGCTCCGCTAGGGTAGAGCAAATCTGCCTGCCCAGGGCTGGTGGTTGGCAGCAAAGTGGCTGCTGGTGTCCTCCACTGCTGGCAGCTTTGTTAGGGGATGCTACTGGGCCTCCTCCTTTGTGGAGCTCGATTAATTATTCAGGGAAATATTCCCGGGCTGAATTATAGATACACCCCCTGCACTGCCCAACCCCTGCACCTGGACCACCGCACTTGGTTGTTGTTTACTCTTTTTAAATAATAGAAACTAAAAGTTCAAATTGCAATCAGAGAAAAGAGGAAAAGCAAAGACACAAATAAAAGCCTGGTGCGGGGCTTAGCACACCTAACTCTTTCCTTTCCTGCACTCTGAGCTGCTTGCCAGAACTCTTTCGCCTGTGGCCTCTCTGACTTTAAGGCCAGGTGGAGGCTGGCGGTGCACCAGCCGGAGACAGCCCTGGACCTCAGAGAGGGCTCCTGTTCAAGCCTGTTGCTCCGAAGGCTGACAGGAGGCAGAGATGAGAGCCCAGGATCTAGGGAACCATTTCCCAAAAGCAGTTTGTGAGATCAATCTAGAGCAGCTCCGGACTGCTTTCTGGGGAGATGAAAAACTGATACTGAGGGATGCTCTGAAGACACAGGTTACACCAGAGCCCAGTGTTTAATTGGCTCCTGTTAAAACTTTATGGATACACTCCAGGCTGCCACTGACTTTTGGTTCTCAGTGTGGCCCAGAGAAATTTAAAGTTTCGATGCCTCAGTCTATAAATATTTGCACTTCTTAAGCAGCAGGAGTAAGAGTTGCTAAACACCCAATGAGTGCAGCGGAGAGAAAACCGCTGTTATGCAGCTGTGCATCAAGGCCTCACACTACCTTTACTCCCAGGCTGCTTGGGCTCATTGAGTGTCCACCTAGCAACCGGCTGGGAGCTCCTTGCATAGGCGCTGCTTATCTCCATAAGGAAGCACTGAAGCACTTCGTGTGACAGGCAGTATTTTTGCTGTTTTACAGAGCAGGACATTGAGGCTTACGTCTGGTCAGACAACTTGCTGGAAGTTGTAGAGCTCATTAGGCAGCAAAGCCAGGCCTTGAATATCTGTGTCTGCAGTGTGGACGGAGCCTGTGATGGTGCCAGTCCTGCTGTGAGTCTGTGTCTGCGTGTCCCACCGTGTTCCTGCCTGTCGGAGAGGTGTGGCGATTGTGAAGCAAAGGGACTCGCACTGTGGGGAGCTGTGAGGATACCCTCAGCTGAGCAGAAAGAAACAAGCAAAGATGAACAAGGAAAGGGGGAGAAGGTGGAGAGTGCTGAGGAGCACAGGGCCCCTGTCCTGTGGTGCAGACCCAGCTGGAGCTGGAGGGAGAGGTTCGGTCCAGCAAGGATTCTCTCCCAGCCCTCCCCCAACATGCACATGCACACACACACATGCACACACGTAGGCTCATGCACAACCCTTTCCCTGTTTAAATAATTTTTCTATAAAACAAGAATCATTCCATTTGTCTCCCTTGGTTTCTCTTAGGAATGTTTAGAAACTCGTACAAATAAACAGTGAGTAGAAAGAGTCTTTGTGCCCAACAAAAATGTACTTGAAATTAGTCCCCAAATTCAGTTTTCTTTGGAGAGGAAAAAGCATTATTATATTTTTACCCATCTTCAGGTTTAGCTCATCCAAACTCCACAAGCTCCTCACCTCCATCCCCAATATACCTGTTACCACAAGTAATTTGGCCTTGGCTTGGAATCCTCTAGCTGTAGAACAAATGTTCCTTGCTGACTGTAGGAAGCCTTTGTTTCTGGCAAATGGAACAAAGGACAGTGAATTTTCCTTTGTGCGAAGCTGGAAAGGAGGCCTTGTGGGATGCAAAGCAAGCTCCTTATAAAAGATGTTCTGTTTGCTCCTCCTCCCTCTCCCCACCGAATCATCAGGACACCTCTCTGGAGTGAGGCGTGGTCCCCAAGCAAGTAGGGCTACACCTGACCCAAGTGGGATGAAATGAATAATGGAACAAGCTTCTGTCTGCCAAGAAAATTTCGAGATAGAGCCATGGGCCATTTTGGTTTTCCCTGCTTACCTGGCCACTCAGTTGTCTAACTCCAGCAGCTCTGAAGAGAGGGAAGGAGCTTTCCATCCCTCCATCCTAGATACATGGATGGAAATACCCAGAGCAGCCCATTAAGCCTCACCTAATGGGAGTCACACAGCTGTTTTTTCCTCACAAATGAGTTTTGCCCGCCTGGTGCTGCCCATTCTGTCTGTGTGTGTACCGCACGGGTCTCAAGATACCAGAAAGGCGATTTGTCCTGATACCATGAGTGCCTTAGTCATGTGAGTTTCTAAGTAAATCACTATGACCAGGCCAGCTTGTGAACCCCGGATATGTAGTCCTCACACTCCCAGAGACTGGGACCTCCAAGACCAAGCTGGCAGCCAGTCCTTGTGCCAAGGGCACGTCCTGCTTCTTCATAGACTTGGTCTTGCTGGTCCTTGCAGGACCGCAGCAGCAGGGCAGCTCTGTGGGGCTCCTTTGACAAGGACATGGTTCCCTCAGGAGAGTATCATCTCCTGACAACATCAGATTGGGGGTTAGAATTTCAACAGGAAAATGCGGGGCCCACAGGGACATTCAGGCCCCAGCAGGGACCCTGGAGAGAAAGGCCACTCGCCTGGCATGATTCTGATGGCACTGTGCCATGAACCCTGGCTGGTACTGGACACCCAAGGGCAGCAGCCCAGTGCCCACACACCCAGGGGCAAGGTGTCAGAAAAAGCTCCCATGAAACCTGCAGAGCACGGGGAAGGAATGCCAGGGCAGAGGCCTTGTGAGGGAGATTGACACAGGTGAGAACCAGCAGAACCAGCCTGGATGCCAGGAGGAAAAAGACAAAAGGCCTTGATCTTCCCAGAGCTTCTGCAGTTCCCTTCAATGTGGTCAGTGATGCCAGGGTGGACTTGTGCTGGTCTCCAGCTGAGGTCCGACACAGGGTGTGGCAGGCTCTTCTGCTCTCCTCCCTCTCAGCCCTTGTCGGATGTGTGCAGATGTGCAGTGCGATCCACAGGGCACCCACAGGGCAGTGCAGCCTGTGCACTTGCCTTCTGCCTGCCTACGGCACCACTGCTCTCACCTCGGAAGTCCAGGAGATGGAACTGAAGAGGCCCAGCCTGAGGTCAGCTCAGATTTAGTTTTCAAAATGTAAATGGACCCCATCCGGGTGTGCTGCTGTCCAGCTCAACATGTGTGACAGGATCCTCCTCAGACAGCACCTGTGTGCCGCTGTGGACAGCCCTGCGGCTGGGATGCCCTCTGGGAAACACGCAGGGAAGTGAGGGGGATCATCCTTCTGTCTCTCTGTTCTGCTTTCCTCCATGATTAGGAACTAGAGTAGCTGTGGAGCCTCATTTTCACTGAGGAGTCAGCCTTCCTACATGGGGCTAAAAATCACACCCAGGATTTGTCTGCTGATACCGATCAGGAACAAAGTGGGACTGGGGACATCCTGGCAAGACCAAGGCATGCGACATCCTTGCAGACTTCCAAACACGACCAAGCAGGCCTTCTGCGATGTCATGTCATGGCATTCCCCCCAGATACCGGCATGTGGGCGTTTGTCATACAAACCAGAGGTCTTAGGATACCTCCCTTAAAAGAAGTCCCCAGATCTCTGAAGACCCCTTGAAATGTGGTTAACGACATCTACACAGTTTGGACTCTTTGGGAGTTGCCTTCTTCCCTCCCTTCCCTGCCCGGTTCATCTTATTTTCATTTCAGTGATGCGTTTGCCGTTTAGAACAGTGATAGCATTTGGACTGACATCACTCAGCCCCCGGGGCAAACACAGGACAGCCTAGTGAGGTCTTTGTCCTCTACCGCACAAGAGTCTCTGTGCCACCTCCAGACTGCTTCTCCTTCAACCAAACCAGAGCCCTCGGATCAGGGTCATCGCGGGAAGAGATCTCATCTGGCTCAGACTTTTCAGATACAAGGGCCTTAGTTGTATAAAGGATGGGCTCATGGAGGAGAAATTTCCACTGTGGATGGAGCTGTTGGGAAGTCTATCCAGAATCCTTTCTATTTGTTCACCTTGCTCCACTCCTGGCTGGAGGCGGAAACACGGTTTGGGGGATCAGCCGGCTGATGGACCTTAAAACAAAAAGTCAAAACAAAGGCAGCTGAAACTGACCACCATAAGGACGGTAGTATGCAGCTCTCCTCATCTCGGCAGAGCAAGCAGGGGTCTCACAGCAGGCTTTGGGGGCCCGTGGAACTCCTTCTGCCTCTCTCCCTGGTCGTCTCGAAAATCAGTGCTGGTTGTGAGTTAGCAGGCAGATCACAGGCTGCCGTCTCCAAAGGCCACACAAAGGGGCACACACTGGCCCTGCCTTTCAGGTGGCTTTCAGCAAGCAGCTGAATCCTTACATAGGTCTGTACTTGAAAGTATGTTTATAAACTGGCAGTGAAGTTCCAGTGACTCACAACAGTCCTTGAAGGAAAGCAATCCGTCCACCAAAGCAATTACTCTTGCATTGCTAGAGGCGCTGGAGCACAGATCAGAGGCTGGTGCTGTGGGACTGTCTTGGGCCTCGTGGCTGAAGAACATCCACCAACACATTTAACCTTCCTGAGCCTCCAGCTGGGCTTGTAAATTCAGAAAACACAGCACCAGTCTTAGCGCCCAAGATCGTGAGTGCGAATCACATCAGAACGTGAATGGCAAAGCCTTCTACAAAAGAAGTCCTGTGTAAATACAGGATATTATCATTTTAAAGCAAGACTCCTGTGCTACAGAGGACAGAGAATGGAACCCATTTGATGAAGGCTGAGCTTGAAAGGTGAGGTATTTGGTTTTGGGGGCTTGGGAGATGTTAGGGTTCTAAGATTATGATGGTGGAGTTCAGGGACCCTCAGAAGAGAAGCCAAGACCACTTCAGAAGGCTCAGAAGATGCCCACACTGAGAATTTTATTCCAAGGTTCCTGCTCTTGGTTCATCAGCAGTCCTGGCTTGCAGTGTTCAGTCTACTCTTCTTTGAGCCAATTCAATGCTACAACAGTGCATGATTCTCGAATGAGGGGCCACTTCTTTCCCACCATCCTTCTGCCCCTGCCAGACCTCTTCTAAGGGCTCAGGAAAGGGTGAGAAGTGGCACTTAGGTGCAGAGAGACAGTCCTGGGAGGAAGGTGGAGCTCACAGAGCTACATCTGAAACTCACCACATTTGCATAGGAGCTGGCGGCAAGGCAATCCTCAGCCTCAGGCACCCTCAGTTGTTCCTCCCTGAAAGCGGCTGACAGACTTCTGTCCCTAGCCAGACATTGCACATTCTCAGAAAGGCAGGATACTGCCTCTCTCCGCTCTTCTCTTTCTTCCCATGTCTTCATCTCCATTTCTGCCTTTTTCTTCTCTCTCAGATGAGGCTCTACTTTCCATTTTCTCAGTGCACGGCTTCATAATAGCTTTTTTTCTCAAGTTCCTTGACCTTTGGGTTCAACAATCCTTCACATGCCTCCTTTGAAATTTCCCGGAAGAAGAATCTAATTGTTCGGCTCATCTTTTTTAACCAGGCGTCCCAAGGCCAGGTTACCAGCGAGCCAGTTGACTGACCCATGCCTCACAGAAGAGTCACTTCCCTAGGCCTGTGGTGGGATGGCATTGTTTTTTTTTTAAATAGGAAGCAACACAACTCAGTATTCTGATAGCAGTGTGCCCATTTGTTTCAACATCTTGGGAGACTCTTGATACTATTACGCATGGAAGACCCTCCAATGTCACATGTAGTGTGCTTAAAATGTTTGCATATTCCACATTAGAATTTATGTAAATATCTAATTGGATTGCAGTGAATTGACTAATCCACAATGGTACACTGAAATTTTGCAGTATTTGTGTGTGTTTCAGAGCTCATTTTATTTGCACAGCTCAAACATTTTATAGCCTCATTAAAACATATACACCAAAAGCACAGCAAGAACCAACCACAATGTGTGATGAAAAAATAGCTCCTTGATTACCATCAGGTACTTAAAATTCTTGGCTTTTTAACAACCCTCAGATCATCTCCTCCCCCGATAAACTCTGGATACGAGGTACTCTTGCTCACCTGTTTATTTTGTGTGACTACGTACAGACATATGTGAATGCATTCTGTGTTTATGTTGTCTTATGTGTTGTGTGTAATATATACTGGGAAAGATGATTATTAAATTCTGTAAATGCACCCAGAGGCTACTGTGAGTGATGCATCCAAAAAAAAAAAAAAAAAAAAAAAAAGAATCTAAAAATAACCGAGTAATAAATAACCATTTGCAGATGGGAATTATTCATGCAGTAGTCTCAGTAACAGCAGGTTTCTTTAAGACATTATGGTATCTTTTCCTGATATTTTACTAGGTGCATTAAATCTTTTCCACTTAAAGTCAAATCATTTGAATAAGAGCAAGATGAAGTTGACTGGATCCAAATTAAAGTTATTTTTAAGACAATATTGAACAAATGTGTGGCTTTCATCTTAAAATAACTTTGAGCATGCATAGCTTCTCTACTCCTTAAAGGTACCAATGAGGCATTTCTGACAGGCAGGGTGTTGCAGCAATTATTTTAGAATATAACAGTGCCAAAAATGGAGGGCCATTCCTCAAAGTAGTGTCTTGACTACTCAGTGTTCTCTTTGTGCAGTTTCACTCACTTGAAAAAAAAAAAAGGAAAACAAACTCAATGTAAAAAGTTTACAGTGGGCTGGGAACATGCTGTAGAAATTCTGTGCAGGGCAGCTGGAGTTTAGAGACACTGGAAGACAGAGACGTTCTTTTTTTTTTTTTTTTTTTTTTTTTGGCTTTTTCATTTTTATCAGTACCGGGGATTGAACTCACAACCACCTGCTTGCAAGGCCAGTGCTTATGCCACTGAGCTAAATCCCCAGCCCTGACAGGGACATTCTTACAGGGTGACATACGGAGTTTCTGAAGACAATGAAATAATAGAAAGTGAACAAGATTTAAGACCCCTGTGCACTGGACAGGGCATCCTTTATGGTCTTACCTGAGAGCTTCTTCTATCCTTGACCCTAGCAGAATATTTGGTGCCCTTCTGAAGGAAGCTGTGAGTGGTCACTAGTATGTATATAATTAGTGATTTGGTCATGTGTGGCAAACTTAGCTCAAGTGGATCCCTGCATTAATATGTTTAATAACACAAGTAACTTTCCTGTTCAGCACCATGCCTACCCATCAAGTGGCAGACTTTGGCTCGTTTTAAGACCATATATATATATACATATATATGTGTATATGTATATATATACATATACATATATATATGTGTGTGTGTGTGTGTGTGTGTGTGTGTGTGTGTGTGTGTGTGTAATTTACTCTTCAGCATAAAGGAAGTCACTGAACGTTTTATTCTTCAGCTGAATTCGATACATGAAAAGAACAATAGAACTCCTCTTTATGTCCCGAATGGTGACGCACAAATTATCAAACTCTGAAAATCAGAAAATTCCCATCCATTACTGGCAGCATGACCTTTATTAAGTTTATCACAATTATTTGAAGATTATGTTTTTGAAGGTAATAAAAATGATGATATCTGCTTCATAAGGTTGTTTTTGACATTTGGATGACTAAATTGTGAGAAAGACAAAAGACATAGGACAATTGAGATTGTTTAAAGGTTGCTACAGTTTAGAGGGCTCATGAGTGGGAAAGTCTTAAAGAAAAAGTGACCTCTGGGGTTTGACAGAGGCAGAAAAGTAAGGGGCTCTCTTCAGGGTCCTACAGGTGCAAAAGGAAGAGGAAGAGGAGGAAGGGGGTTGGTCTCCACTTAGAGTATGTGAGGACTGGCTCAGTCCTTGGAGATTGCTCCTGGTCCTCTTTTCTGGGCACATGGGGCTCTGGCAGAATCCTACATCACAAAGATCTCCTTTTGGTGCAAGATATTTGGAGCACCATGCATCACTGAGAAAGTCAAAGGTATAAAACTCCGGAGCATTGTGAAGCACGGTTGTTGAAATACTGGGGTGATTCTTGGGGGCCAATGAAAAGAAGCAAATAATCTGTTAAAAGATCATGACATCGGTTACTCATTTTAGGACTCTGGTGTAAAGCATGGAAAAAGAGGGTTGCCTCAACAGCAAAGGGAAATATTAACCTAAAAGTTTGCAAGAAAGAATTAATGGCTGAGCCATAAGCATGGCAGTCCATTGGATCCTAGGAGACTGGAGGAGGAAATCTTGTGGGTATACAATGCCACCAGTGAAGTGCCTTACATCTCTCCAGCTGAGATGTGGGCATTCTCAGTGACAATATCCACAGTTGTGCTTTCCTCTCTCGTCTGGGATAGTAAGAGGATCTCTGAACCAGCATCACTCTCTTGGAGCAAAGAGTTCAAATCAAGCTCAAGATTGTCACACTGTTAGTTATAAAAGATTGCTCATCACTGATCCAGTCCTGGCCATGGTCCTCAGAGAAGCCAGTATCTTTGGCATCTCTCCATGTGTCCAACCCAGCTCTGTCTTTTACTAATCACGTGACACTGGGAAAGAGCATGATTTCTTTCACTTTTAGTTTTGAAAATCAGTTCATTGGGCATTAAAATAGTCACTCCAGTCTTGGTATTATAGGTATGCCCCAAGCATCAAGGGAGAGTCAAGCAAGGAGATAGCAAATTCTACTCTTGCCTGGGTGTCTTAGAAGAATCTGTCTCAATATTTTAAAACAACTGAAAAGTACCTGGGAATGTAGTATCTCTGGGTGTAATCCTTAGTGCTGGGGCAGGGGGGGGGGATTACTTCATCATAAAGCTTTTGTGATGTTTGAATAACACAAAGCTACAAAATTGTTCAGGCCCTGGATAAGCTGTTGTGGGAAACAGGTAACTACTGTTATCCTCAGCATTAAGGACTAAATGAATGCTGTACAGTAACATGCAGTGGTTTTCTTTATAAAAGCCATTTGACAAAGTAAATATTTTTATATCACAGCAACTCCCTTTTTCATCTGTAAGTTGCTTTGATGACATAATGGAAACTTTTTAAGCCCTGTAACTTGACATTTTTATCACTTCAGTATGACAGAGAGAAATTTTTAATGTATTTCTAAGGAATACATCCTTTTTATTTATTGAACAGATGGAAGGTAAGTTGCCCCTGAATGACCAATTGAATATTAACAAATTAGAGAAAAATCAAAGTTAGAGAATACCAAATAATATTTTTCTGTATTGCATTAAAATGTTAACTCTGCTGTTTTGCACTCGAGCTGTTGTAAACTGTCTAGACTACTGGCTGAAGAGGCTGTGGGAGAAATACGCTTCTTCAGTCTGACCATTTTCATTTTCTTTGGAAAAGGGAAACAAAGAGTAGGAAGTTTTGCCCTCCCGGCTTATGCAGATGTAAACCAGGAGTGGCCCAGGTCCTGCCATTGATCAGAAGACGCCAGGCTCCACGCATTTCCGAGCCACTCTGCGGTTCTCTCCTTCCCTGAGGGAAGGCAGCTTCCTCAGGACAACAGCTCTCTGCCCTTAGTCCCTGAAGGATGCTACCTAGTGTAAGGAACTTTAAAATTTCAACAGACAGTATACTTTATACTAATTTCCTTGATTTCTAACCTATCCTGTGAGCAGGCTGTAAAACACAAAAGGGGACAGTATGGTGAGAGGTGGTTTTTTGTCACTTTGACTTGGGTCTCTGAGTTACCGAAATCACTGTTGAAAAGGACACTGGAGGTATTTTCTGCTTTCTGAGAGGGACAAAGTAATAGCAATTGGCTAAAGGGTCATTCAGACCACTCAGAACATTAGAAAAGAAGGCAAAGCTTTCATTCATTCACTCTCAAGAGTCACCAAAATGACAGGCAATTGTACAAGACAGAAAGGAAGCTACAGAAGTCCTCAAATCTACTTGGGTGGTTCAGAAAAGGACATCAGTGAGGCACCGCCAGTGTCCCCAGAATACACGGTCACACTTAGGCCTCTGTGGCCTCTGAAGCCAGACAACCTTGGCCCACTCTGACCTCCCCTTACAGCCCAGGGTGATCACAGCTCTGAATTTCGGCTTATTGCTTCCAGAGTGAACCCAGTGGATGCACACATGTTGCAGAATTGGTTTGAGGGATAATAGAGATTATTTAAGTAGTTAGCTTCGCTCTTGTCCATGCAAGTACCCCAATGAAAGCTAGCAATGGTGGTAACTTACAAAGTGTGGTACGTGAAGGAGTGAATACTATAAAGAATTTGTACACAAGCTGCATGCGCAGCCTATAGTTATCACGTATGGCAGTGTGTGATTAAATGGTACTTATGATGGAGTGGATGAAATGTTACAGCAAATCAAGGGAAGGCGGAACCCTGGGCATCAGCAGGGGCGTGGGTGCTGTCTGTTCCAGGTCGGCAAGTGAAAGCGCTGGTGAGGGTTTGGTGGCTCTCTTATCACCACTGCTGTCACAGCAGACTTTGTAGGAGAGGTTACATTTGAGGAATGGGTAGGACAAGGCTGGTAAAAGGGCCCTGCTCATGGGAGGGGAGTAAGCGTGGCACAGTGCACTGCAGTGATGATACCAGTCTGCAGAGGAGGAGCTCGGGGGTCCTGGTTTCTCCTCCACAGGCTGCTACCACTGCCCTCAGCAGCATCTCCTCTTCCTCATCGTGTGCATGCACTGGGGACTACCTGAAGTGGGATGGATGATAGCCCCAAAGAACAATGTCCCTGCCTTAACCTTCTGAACCTGCCACTGTTACCTCACTTGGGAAATTGGTCCTCGCAGGTGTAATTACGGGTCTCAGGATGAGGACAGTGTCTTGGATCACCCATGGGCTCAGAGAACCTCTGCAAGTGTCATTAGGGAAACATGCATGGACATTCAGAGAAGAGTACATGAAATGTGGCCCCAGAGGTAGCACCAGGTGATGCCACTGCAAGCTGAAGGGTGACATAGATGCCGGGAGCCTGCAAGAGGCCTCCAAATTCCTCCCCCAAGACTGTTCTGAGGGAGGGAAGCGTGGACACCAACTTGATGACAAACTTCTGCCTCCGGAGCTGTGAGAGATGAACTGCTGCTGATGGGTATAACCAGGTTTCATGGCGGAAAACAGCTATACCATGCTGAACCTGTGCCCTCTGCAGCCCCAGCCCTCTGTCCTCCTGTCTCAGGTGCTACAGGAATACTGGGTGAGCTCACCTAGCCCCGTCTGTGGAGCAGGCTGGGAGGGCTTCATAAAGGAGGGCTGTTCGGGGATAGGAAAGTGAGAAGCCGTGTGGACACAGCCCTGGGGCTGCCAAAGGTGGAGACTTTGATCCAAGGCCAGGTCCCCCCAAAACACAGAGTCCAAAGAGGCTTGCCAGTGAGGCCACATTTAGTAGCTGCTGACCACAAGCACTGATCAGAGCCCCTCATTTCCCCAGCCCACTACGGGCTGCCTGTTGTGCCCACTAGAGTCTCTGTGTTGAGCCCAACCCTGCTGTCATGGCACTTGCTGGTGGGAGCTTCTGGAAGTTATCAGGGCACAAGAGCAGAGCTTTCATAAGTGGTGTTAGCACCCTCACGAGAGACCAGAGTTCCCTTCAGGTTCTGCCCATAGTGGGCAGTATGAATGCAGCGGCCACCAAGGAACCAAGAAGGAGCCATCCCAGAGCTGCCCTGTGCTCAGATCCCAGGCTCCAGAGTTGTGAAAAATGATTCCTGTTGTTCATAAGCCTCCCTGCTTATGCTGTTTTGTTATAGAAGTCCCAGCAGAGACACAGCCAATCCACTAGCCTTGCTATAAATAATAGATAAGCCTGGATTATTTTAAACTGTAGAGTCTGGGAGGGCCAGGGCAGAGGAGGAGCAGCATTCAGGGAAGTGGGCACATGCTCTCTGGGGTTCTGCAGAACCCAGGTGGTAAACCCCAAAAGAAAATCAATAACCACTGCTTCTATTTGTGGCTCTGTTTCCACAGAAACGTGTTTGTGGGTGAATTTGGAAGGCAGATTTACAATGCCAAAACAACCAGTTCTGGGGGAAAAAAGAGAGCAACAAAGAAAAGAAAATATCAGTGAAACTTTTGCTTTTTACTGTAGCCACAAACGTTTGATTTTACTAATGTTCTTCCATTCAATTAACTGACATGGAAGGGAGCTGGGCACTGAATAAACACAGCTCTGCCTTCAAATCCAGTAACGACTGAGATCTGGGGGAACCATTCCCTTCAGCAATGCAGAATGTGTGGAAATCGGTGGGAAATGCTGAGTTAGCCTTTCAAGTCGGAGCTCTTTGCAAGAGTAATGAATACAGAAAACAGTGTTAGGAAGCTGTGCTAGCAGGGACAACTAACATCGATTAAAAAAAAGAGGGAAAACAACTTCCCTTTTGCTTTGTGCCTTCCTGAATTTTAGATGTGAGGACAAACACACTCCGGGCCTCTGGAACACTGTTCTGGGAATTACTTGCCAGGAGGCATTTGCATACATGCCCCTGTACCACCAAAAAACCCCAAATGTTTTCTAAGTTCTGTCCTTGTAAAATAATGTATCATAGCTATGATGCAAACAGTGATTGGAATGTTTATCATTAGAGGTGCACAGTTGTTCAGGTCCCTGGGTGACACTGCTTTAGCCCACAGCCTGAAGGAAACTTGAGGCTCTTCTGTTGGGGATTAGTTCTGACACTGACTTCCCTGCATTCTCCTCACTTCTCTGTGGTCCCAGACTCCGGATGTGGGCAGGGACAGGAGGAGCCAGGTGATGCCACTGCCTCAGCTGTGACATCTCTGGGGGACTTGAACGAAAAAGAAAAAGGATCTAGGTGGATTAATACCTGTCCTAGGACACCAGCCTCCATGTGTGATCCTTCTCTTTGTCCTCTTCTGTTTCTCTGGCAATGGACATTAGTTGATTTTTCCCCCATCTTCACCACCGTGAAGTGCCTCTCAGAGACCGCACCTCCTACTGAGGGGCACCCACCTGGCCATCGTCCCCTGTACTCTGGGTTACACCGAGAGCCTGCCCATGCACTTTCTGCTTCTACTCTTGTCCCCTGAATGTCTTTTCACCCACAGCAGACTGAGGTGATGTCGACCTCTTGGTAATGTCCAGAAGGCTCGCAGTGACTGAACACTGTCTCCATTCTTGACTCACACTGATGGCTCCTCTTGGTTCCAAGCTTCTTGGCTTGAGAGATGCCTGGGAGATCAGTGAAGCAGGGGAGGTCCCTGGCTCTTCCTCTCCTCCACTGTGCTCCACTTCCCGGCCACCGTGACACAAGCATCTCTGCTCGCCTGGCCTTCCAGGAAGATGCTCCGTCCCTGCAGTCAGTGGATCACAAACTGAAGCTTCCAAAACCTAGAGCCGCATGGCTCTGTCTTCCTTAACTGTGGGGTCAGCTTTTCCTTCCTAAGGATAGAAAAGCTGACTAACACACTCTGGCACTCTTCAGTGTTCATAGAAGCATAAATGGAAGGGAAGAAATAAAGGAGTGAGGGACAGAGAAAGAGGAAAAGGGAAAAGAGAATAGAGAGCCAGGAAGGGGAGAGAAAGGGTCAGAGAGGGGAAAGGGGGGGCCTAGACTGGGACTGATCTCCAGTCACACTGCACTGTAAGTAATCAAGATACATTCCCCATTCTCAGACTCACCAGGGCCAGTATGTAAAAAAATGTGAAACTAGGCTCATATCTTAAAAATATAATCAAATAAACACCTCAAGTAATTTTAAACACTGTTATGGGTTAAAAACTGATGGTCTACTTAATGACAGCTGAATTAAATCAGTATGGTGCTGAGTGTAGATGGCCCACCTGAGGAAAGTTGCCAGCATAAATAGAGACATGGAGAAGATGAGTGAGGCACTGTAGGTTTCTCTAGGTGTTATTGTTTGAGCTTTGGTTCTCCTGGAGGAGCTCATCATGACTGACTAGCTTCCCCAGCGTGAGTTCAATCATTGTCATCAGAGGACCTTGTTGGTGAGAGTGGCTGTGGTTCACTTTGGGGGAGCTCCGGGCCTTACATGGAACATTGCTTCCTGGCTCCAGAGGGGATGATGTGTGCTGTTAATCTCCAGGACAAACTCATCATGCTGGCTTTCTGGCATGTACTCAACTGTTCTTATAGTCGGGAGAGCTGAGACCTCAGTGTCGCTGAAGATGGCTGTGGTGCTTTTCAGGGCAGCCCTGGTTCTTACTTTGAGCCTGACTTCTCAGCTCCAGTGTAGAACCCTCAACCTACCAGCACAGCTCCTTCACCCTGCTGGCATAGACTTTCTAGCTTCCACTGCTGACCTTTGGGCCTTCCCAGCACAGATCCATAAAACAAACTGGCGTGAGTCCTTTTCATGAGTCTATATCTCCAGTTGGACTTGTGGGAGGCATTGTCATGGGCTCTGAGTCTCCATCTCCACTCATTCAGGACATTCCTGTGGGATTCCGGCCCTTGGCTGAATATCTGTGAGTCTTTAGTGTTGTGGATAGATTTCCTACATTTTCTTGTGTTAACTCTGTGTGACCATCATAAAATAATAGTATAAATTCTGTGTCCTGATTTTAGTTGTTCTCTTCACAACCCCTGACTACAACAAACACATAATTTAACAAACTCACCAACAATATAACCTGTTTCCAGTGGGTGCACTGGTTCCTTCCATATGCATTCTCTCAGTGCTCCTCAGGGACAGAGTTGTCCATGAGTAAAGCAGTTTGTAGTTAAACAGTAGGATTAGACAGAAGATGTGGTACCAGTTCACAGGCAAACTAAGGATCAGACAAACCCCAGTAACTATAAAAGCAGTATATACTGTATCTTATTATGAACAGATTTTTCCAGATAGACACTCTGCTTTCCAATTTACAGTGACCCCATCCGAATGAATCTCCCAGCACTGGGTCCGCAGGCAATCTTTGGTGATCATTCCTGAGGTTTGGCAGTTCTGGGAATTCACTTCTCCTTAATAAGGGCAGGAGGATTTTCTTTAGATGCCAGCCAGCCATATAGCAGCCTTTCTTTTCTTTCTGTAGAGTTCTTTATCACAGTTTTGCATAAGCATCCAATTTGGTCCGTGCTCTGTGTAGCTGCCAATATGCTGAATCCGTTGGATCTTTATGAAACTATAGGGGTAGAAATTAAAATTTAACAGGCTCTGGTAGACGTTATTCCTTTTGTCCTTTAGTTGCATCAGGTGTCTTGGAGATAAAGATAAAGAGGCATTATTTTCAGACTGGTTCTCAGAGAATGCTTCATGCAAACACAGCTACTAATAAAAGGCACACAATAGACTACAAACCTGTTCAGTAACACACTTGTGTTTAACAAAAACATAGGAATAAAATGTAACACAAAAGCAACTGCTGCCAGATACACAGAGTCTATGCTACCTAAGCACTGATAAGCTCTTAGAACAAGTGACCTGTCTTCTCCATGCAATATGAAATTCATGGAGAAAAGAAGTAAAAACTTGAACTGGACTAAAGTTCTAGATCGAACTAAATCAGAGTTTTACAATTCCATAATTTCCTGTTATTTCTGTGGTCTGTACTTATACTCTCACAACAACTTTCGAAATGAGGCATATATATGAAAAACTATTTCCTATAATACACTAAGAGCAAATGAAAAAAATCAAAAATTATAAGGAAGTGAAATTTAGAGGAAAGTTAACTCTCTTGGAACACAAAAGGCATAAATTCTCATTGTGATAAATAGCTCTTCCTCAATAAACACAGTACAATTATAAATCTTTCAGCTGTAGGAAAAAGTTACAAATGAATCACGCCATCGTAGAATAGCCTATTTGGCAATTCATACTTGGATTCAACAACATTTACTACATGCCAGGTGCAGTGTTAGATACCACCTCGTGTCATCTCGCTGATGCCCCAAATCACCCTATGGAAAAACGTATCACTGCCAGCCTTTGTCACATGAGAAAATGAATGCACAGGAAGCTGAAATCACTATGCTTGGTCACGCGGTGCTCAGCTGGAGCTTTTGGAAGTCACCTCTGAGTCCTGGGACTGCTAGAAATTTCAGACAGGTGCAAAATCTCTAAGGGGGAGAAATGAATCCGAAAGAGCTAGAGGTGCATGCGTGCAGGAGAGTTTATAAACAGGAATAAGACCATGAAGTCCATAATGAAATTCCCACAGAAGAGAGAGAGAGAGAGAGAGAGAGAGAGAGAGAGAGAGAGAGAGATTGCATTGATACAAACTAGTGAACACCTTTGTGATCCATCTTGTTCATTGGCACAACCCGGGCACTTCCTTTCATAGCGATTCCTCTTCTGCTGGTCTCTTCTCTGTAGACATCCAGAAGATTAACCCCACCAGTTTTGAGTTGTAGAAGAGCTCCAGTGAGAGCTCCCCAAATACAAAGTAACCAAGATGTAGGATGAACAAGTCAAAAGATCTCATCTGCAGCGTGCAGTCTATAGTTGGGAATACTGAATTCAGAATTTTTTTTTTCTAAGTGAGATTACAGCTGCTATTCCCACAGGTGAGAAAGTCAGATAATTATTAAATGAGAGCCCTGATAATTTGTTCTGCTGTAGTACCATTTTACTGTGTGGACATGCTTCTTACAGCATCATGATGGACAGCTTAAATACACAAAATGAAACTTGTGTTACTTTTAAAAGGCTTTCTAGATATTTTCACTGAATAACAAAACCTTCTCTTAAAAACCATAGTTTGTAGAGATGTGTAGAGGGACTCTCTTTCCTCTGTAATACCCTAACTTTTCTTGACCCTGCTTCCTCTATTTCTGTTAATGATAAATGAGCCATTCAAATATTCCAGAAAGACAATTCAACAGTATCATTATCTCTGCCCCCTCCCTTAGAACCCACTTGCTTCATCAGGTCACATTGATTCTGCCTTTCCAGCCTCTTACATGTGGACCTTCTATTCTGTGTTAGATGTTAAAGGATAACCTTTAAATGATCAAATCAAGGCTCACATAAATATAAAGCAAACATATATCAGATACTATAACTCATTAATTAATAAAGAACCAGAATGATGTCCCACAAAACACCACAAAGTATAGATAATAAACAAGGCTGAAATGAATATATAAAAAGATATAAATACTTTATAAGTATACAAAACTTGCTTACTACATGAGGTGAATGGAAAAGGTAATGGAAATATCTCTACCAGACAGATCTCATTTGCATGTCTACAAAAAAGATTGATTTATATTGCAATCAGTTAACTACAACTTTCATTGAAAAATTTTGTACAATAACTCAGAAATGGAAAGCACAAACCCAATAGATGTAGATAACCAGGCAGGGCACACACTGGGAAACATGCTTTCCCAGCTGTGAAGCACCTACTAATTGATGTTTGACCCATTCCAAGGTTTTATAGAAACGTCATAATCCTTGCATTGGTCCTTTGGAACTTCAGTCTCATACAAAGGGTGCTACAGTAAGTAGCCTTCTGCTCTCCTCCCTGATATTATCCTCTGGCCAGGGTAAGGAGGGGCATAGGGATCACAGTCCACTCAAGCTTGACCAAATCTTAGGCAACTTTCTTCCAAACTTTTGACACCAGATTTTCCCTTTTTGAAAGTAATTGCTGCTTCTTCGCCTGGGGGCCAGGCTCCGGCTCCCTGTTGGTCCACTAAGACCAGCAGAGGCAGGGAACCCCGCCCTAGGCCAGTGAACTGTTTTCTTCGCTTGGGGCCCAGGATCTGGCTCCCTGTCGAAATCAGTGAGTAAGGAGGGGGCAGGGAATTCTGTGCCAGCCTGGCTGACCTCTCTACCTCACTTGGAACAAAACTTGAAGCTCAAAAATATAGGAAAATGACAAAACAAAAGACCAAAATGCAGTCTCTGACATCCAGCCCATCCCAAGAAAGCCTAGGAGCCATGTGCATAGAAGAAAATATATGCCACATTCCTGAAATACTTGAAATAATAGTAACTGAAATAAAAAAGCAACTCTGGGATGCCTTAAAGAAAATCAAACTAGAAATAATCTCTCAGGTAAAAGAAGAAATGATAAAAGAAATGAAGGGGATGCTGAAGATATCTAAAGAAGACACAGTTAAAAAAAATTTGAAAAGATAAAAAGATAGAATCCCTGGATATATGAAAAAAACAGAATATATAAAGCAGATGAAAAGAGATATACAGGAAATCAAAAACTCCATCGAAAGTTGTAAAAATCCCCTCAGTGAATGTGAAGATAGAATTTCAGACCTTGAAACCAAGATTGCAGCCAGTGAACAGGAAAGGAAAGATCTTCTAAAAATAACAAGAAATCAGAAAATAACAATTCAACACCTGCAAGATGACACAAAGAGGAACAACATAAGGTTAATAGGGATAAATGCAAAAGAAAGGAACAACATAAAGGATGTTAAGAGGATATTTAGAGAATAGCTGAAAATTTCCCAAACATGAGATTGGAAACCATATCAAGATCAATGAAGCATATAGAACTCCAAATAGCCATAACCAAAATAAAACTACACCCAGTCACATAGTAATGGCCATCCCAGAAATCAAACAAAAGAATAGAATATTAAAAGCTGTAAGAGAGAAAAGACAGATCACCTATAAAGTAAAACCTATCAGAATCACTGCAGACTTCTCAGCACAAACAATAAAGTCAAGAAGAGCATGGAGCGAAGTATTTCAGATTCTAAAGGAAAATGATTTCCAACCTAGGCTGATGTATCCTGCAAAACTGTCCTTCAAAATGGATGGAGAAATAAGATACTTCCATGACAAAGAACAGCTGAAAAACTACATGATCACCAAGCCAACCCTGCAATGAATACTGAAAGACAGCCAAATGCATCTAGGAAAAAAGCACTTAACAAAGCAGACAATTAAACAGAACTGAAAGACAAAGATGCAACAGCAGAAAGATAACATGTCAACAATAAACCAACATATAACAGTTATAACCATTAATGTAAATGGTCTCGGTGCACCAATTAAAAGAAACAGACTGGCAGAAAGGATCAAGAAACAAAATCCAACCATATGTTGTCTACAAGAAACCCATCGAGGATACCCACAGACTGAAAGTCAAAGGATGAAAAACAATACTTCATGCAACAGGAACAAAAAAAAAAAAAAAAAAAAAAAAAAGCAGGGTTGGCTATTCTGTTTGCAGACAATGTGAACTTCAAGCCAATAATGATCAGAAGGGATAAAGAAGGTCACTACATGCTGGTCAGGGGAAAACTCCAAGAGGAAGAGATAACTATCTTAAATATATATGCACCAAATTCCAGAACACCCAGTTATATAAAATAAGTACTAACAGAAATGAAAGACCAAGTTAACAGTGACACAATTGTAACAGGAGATCTTAACACACCATTGATACCAATAGACAGATCAACCAGACAGAAAATCAGCAAAGAAACAAAAGAACTGAATTGCACCTGTGAACAAATGGACTTAATAGACATATACAGAGTATCCCACCCAACAACAACAGAATACACATTCTTCTCAGAAGTGCACGGGTAATTTTCTAAAATACACCACATATTAATTCACAAAACATATCTAAATAAATGTAAAAGGGTTGAAATCATCCCTTTCATGCTATCAGACCATAGCGATATGAAATTAGAAATTAATTATAAAAGATACTACAAATTCCCACAAACACATGGAAACTGAGTAACACACTCTTGAGTAATCAGTGGGTCACACAGGAAATCAAAGAAGAAATTAAACACTACCTACAAGAAAATGAAATCACAAATACAACTTACCGGAATCTGTGGGATGCAATGAAATCTGTCCTCAGAGGAAAATTTATTGCACTGAGTTCACACGTTAGGAAAATAGAACAAATACAAATAAGTAACCTGATGTTACACCTCAAACATCTAGAAAAAGAAGAGCAAGTCAAGAGCAAAGCCAAAAGAAGGAAGGAAATTATAAAAATCAGAGCAGAAATCAATGCAATAGAGACTAAAAAAAATCCAAAAATCAATGAATCAAAGAGTTGATTCTTTGAAAGAATAAATAAAATTGATAAGCCCCCAGTCAACCTTATTTTAAAAAGGGAAGAAAAAGTTCAAATTCATGCAATAAGGAATGAAAGAGGAGAAATCACTACAGACCCTATAGAAATACAGAGAATCATCAACACCTATTTCGAAAACCTCTACTCTCAAAGGTTTGATAACACAAAGGAAATGGACAGATTCTTAGAAGCATATGAAGTATCTAAGCTAGGTCATGAAGATGTAAAACTACTGAATAACCCAATTTCTATTAATGAAATTGAAAACGTAATTAAATCCTTACCTACAAAGAAGAGCCCAGGCCCAGATGGATTCACTGCAGAATTCTACAAGAAATACAAGGAAGACCTAATGCTGACACTCCTCAAACTCTTCAATGAAATTGAAAGGGAAGCAATCCTTTCTAAGTCATTCCTGGAAGCAAATATTACTCTAGTACCAAAACCTTAGAAAGACCCAACTAATAAAGAGAACTACAGACCAATCTCCCTAATGAACACAGATGCAAAAATCCTCAATAAAATATTGGCAAATAGGATGCAGCAAATCATCAAGAAGATCATACACCATGACCAAGTGGGATTCATCCCAGGTATGCAGGGATGGCTCAATATACATAAATCAATAAATGTAATGCACCATATCAATAAAGCCAAAAGTAAGAACCACATGATCATTTCTATAGATGCAGAAAAAGCTTTTGATAAGGTCCAACATTCACTTATGATAAGAACCCTGCAGAAAATTGGAATAGATGGTCTTTACCTCAATATAATAAAGGCCATCTATGACAAACCAACAGCCAATATCATTCTAAATGGCCAAAAATTGAAGGCCTTTACTTTAAAATCAGGCACAAGACAAGGATGTCCCTTATTGTTGCTCCTATTTAATATAGTACTGGAAATACTAGCCAGAGCAATTAGACAAGAGAGAGAAATAAAAGGCATAAAGATAGGAAAAGAAGAAGTTAAGCTATCATTATTTGGAGATGACATGATACTCTATATAGAAGATCCACAAAACTCCATTGAAAGACTGCTAGATATAATAAACAAATTTAGTAATGTAGCTGGCTATAAAATCAATACTCAAAAATCAATAGCATTCCTATACACTAACAACAAAGTCACAGAAAAAGAAATAAGAGAAGCCACACCATTCACACTAGCAGCCAAAAAAAAATGAAATATTTAGGAATTATTCTCACGAAAGAAGTGAAAGACCTGTACAGGGAAAATTATAATACACTGAAAAATGAAATTGAAGATAATCTCAGAAAATGGAAAAACATCCCTTGCTCATGGATAGGAAGAATAAATATTGTGAAAATGGCCATTCTTCCAAAGCTTTTATACAGATTCAAAGCAATCCCGATAAAAATACCATCAACATACCTCACAGAACTCGAGAAATCACTCCTAAAATTCATCTAGAGGGAGAAGAGACCTAGAATAGCAAGCACTGTTCAAAGCAGCAAAGGCAAGGCAGGAAGTATCACAATCCGTGACTTGAAATTATACTACAAAGCAACCGTAGTAAAATCAACATGGTACGTGAACCAAAACAGAGCTGAAGATCAGTGGAATCGATTAGAAGATACAATCACAACTACAAACACACTCAACCACCTTATCTTCGAGAAAGGGGCCAAACATGTTCACTGGGAGAATGACAGTCTCTTTAATAAATGGTGCTGGAAAAACTGGCTCTTCATATGTGGAAAACTAAAACTAGACCCATGCCTATCACCATGTACTAAAGTAAAATCTAAATGGATCAAAGATCTAAATATTAAAACAGAAACACTAAATCTATTGGAAAACAAATTGGGTAAAAACCTTGAAGATATAGGGGTAGGTAGAGAATTCATGAACAGGACTCAAACCATATGGGAAATACTTGCCAGAATCAATAACTGGGATCACCTCTTATTAAAAAGTTTCTGCATGTCAAAAGAAGTCTCCAGCATGGTGAGAAGAAAACCCACAAATTGGGAAAAAATCTTAGTGAACTCCCCTTCAGACAAAGGAATCCTGTCTAAAACATATAAAGAATTAAAAAAATCAAACCCCTAAAATTCAAAGACCCAATCCAAAAATGGGCATCTGAGATGAATAAACAATTCTCAGATGAAGAAATACAAATGGCAAATAAATATATGAAAAAATGTTCACCATCATTGGTCATTAGAGAAATGCAAATCAAAACCACACTCAGATTTCATCTCACTCCTGAAAGAATGGCCAGGATCAAGAAAACCACCAACAACAAATGCTGGAGAGGCTGTGGGGGAAAAGGAACTCTGCTCACTGTTGGTGGGAGTGTAGACTAGTGCAACCATTGTGGAGGTCATTCTGGAGATTTCTCAGAAAACTAGGACTGGAAGTCCCGTGTGACCCAGCTATACCACTTCTAGGCATATTCCCAGAAGAACTGAAAGTATCATACCACAGTGATATATGTGCACCCATGTTTATAGCAGCAAAATTTGTGATAGTCACATCTTGGAAACAACCTAAGTGTCCATCGACTGAAGAATGGGCAAAAAAGTTGTGGTATTTTTATACAATGGAGTGCTACTCAGCTATAAAGAATGACCGCATTGCGACATTTGTAAATAAATGGACACAGCTTGAGACCATACTCATAAGTGAAATAAATCAAACTCACATGTATAAATACCGAATAGTTTCCCTAGTGTAAGAAATGATAAGAATACATAAAAGCATGTGGTAATCATGATTCCCAATCATATTAGTTTGAAGCCATATAATGTTTTCACTCATTAACCGCAATGGTTTTAACCTGGGTTGTTCAATTTTAGTATCTATTGTTAGGGCCGACGCCGCAGGGAAAGAGACCCCAAGGACTCAACTCTTGGTGAGGGAAAAAAGTTTATTTCCATGCGCATGGGGTCCCTCAGGCAAACGTGTGCGGAGGGGCCCCGAGGGGAATCTGTGTAGGGTTTTTAAAGGTACAAGCAGGAGGCAAGCAAGTTTACAGAAGCAAATCGCATTGGTTAATTTTGAACGGCGCAGGACTTGGCTAACGCTGATTTGAGGGTCTGGGGCTGAGTAACCATGGAGACCGAGGGTCTTGGGTTGACCTTAGAGTGCCAGGTGCCCCCTGGTCCTGTTTATGCAGTACATTCTTTTGCTTATCTCTATCTTTACAGAGAACAGAACATCTAGTGGTTAATGACTAGCAGAGACATTCCTTTCTGCCCTGCTCTGATTATCTCCTGGGAAAGGTTTAGGGAGTGAAACATTCCTTATAGCTCTGTTCTATAGCTCGGGGGGGGGGGTTACATTACAAACGGGGAGTCGATTCTCTCACTATGATAGCATGAATAGCTATTTTGAAGAAAGCAACACAACATAAAAGCTAGTGCTGATTTAATATCGTCTTGTTTTAAAGTCCCATCAAGCTGTAGTACATCTGTTTCCACTGGTTTTAACATGTTGTATCTTACTATATTTCAGTATAATCTATGATATAAACAAAACTCTTTATAGGCAAAGAGATAATATAGAAACCATTGTTCGTTTTCTATTAGCAGGTTCTAAATACCCTGTAATTCTTGCATTCTCTTGAAAGACTTCACACTGTCTAGATATTATAGCATGCGAATTTACACTCAAATAATTTAAGGAAAGAGGCACTATGGCAACTATTATTATGTTAGATTATCTGGTGGTGAAACACAATGATGCTTGAATTACTCGGTTCTGCCCTGTGTTGTTCTATTACAATGTCCTCTCTTATCTCAATCTCCCCCTCTTTTTAAAATTAATCTATTTTATCTCTTTTTTTAATTAAGGGAAAACTACATTAAAAATAACCGGACATATTATAGTAACTTTTTTGTTGTCCTATTAACCTGACTTAAACCCCAGTATTGCTCTCCCCATCTTGTTCTATCTGATTATTATATATTCTATTTTGTTTGATAGTATCAAGTTTGAAGGTATAGGCAATCACTTTGAAGGCAAAAAGATATACTATGATGCCCAATATGGATTGACTATTATCTTTTTTTGAAGTCCTGTAAGGTCCTCAGTGTAGGTTTTATTGGTTTTCTTCTGTACTGTTTTGATCAATTCTATTATACCTGATGATATAGACAATCTATAAATAGCAAGAGGCACAATGGTAACCACTTTTGATCACCCGGTATTCTATTTTTGCATCATGTGCTATGCCCACCCTTCTGTTCTGACTCTGTTTTGCTTAGTCACAGTTGGTTTTATTCTCTTCAAAAATTAATAAGAATTGTGAGAGTAATAAAACCTAAAAGTCTAATTGTTACTGTAAAAAAGAGAGGAAAGTAAGGTGGACTAAGGGATATAACCGCAGGTATGTTCAAATGTGTAGGACGGAAAACCATATAACTGAGCTTTTGTTGGATCATTGAACGGAACTGTCTTCAATTTCACTGCATGAATGTCCACTTTATATGCTTTAATTTAGTGATATGGACAACTGTTTCTGGGAAAATAATATGTAACCTATTAACTGGTGATTTTGTACTGTATATATTTTTTTCTTGAAATACTGTACTATTTGTACCCTTTTACTGCATTGTTTTTTTATGTCCTTTTTTTTTCTTCTCTCTTTAAATAAAAAAAAAAGAAAGTAATTGCTTTGCAGAGTATTTGCTTTGTAAAGTTTCCAGTTGTAAATGCGTCCTCTGATTCTTTGAGATGTAAATCTTCTGCAAGAGAGATAAGCCTGGAGGGCATGGAAGACACAGCTCTTTAAGATGTATTTATCTGGAGAGATAGCAGCCTGCCCTTCAGTGCTGTGAGGGTGGAGGAGCCTAACTTCCCTGAGGACCCCCAGCTCATTAGAGTGAGTGCAGCCTGTCTCCCTCGAGGCAGCCATTTGAGTAAAGTCTTCCTTGCCTGTTTCACCAGTCCACTACACCTTCATTCCCCTTTCTTTCACACAACTATCTTGTTCTGTATACCACAAACGTTGATTCTTCCTTAGACACAGTTCTGTTTGAGACCCTCTCATCCACCCAAATGGCTGCCCACTGGGACCAACAAGTATGCAACCCTTGGGCTGCAGGCAGAAACCCAGGACCACAAGCTTAAGTGAACTGAATCAGATATGCAGACTTACATTGTGCGTCCTCTTGTGTAAGAAACTCAAAGGATACATAAGGAGCATAATGGAGGAGAGATATTAGAAAGCAGGAAGAACTTACATGGGAAGGGAACAAGAGGTGGTGAGAGCCGTGAGAGAAGGAAGAGAAGCAGAATTTGAGGGAAGTAAAAGAACTGAAAAAGTGGAAATAGAGCCTTTGTAAATGGGGAAGGAGAGAAGAGGGAAGGGTGACAAAAACAAGAAAGATGATGAATGTGATCATTAGGCACTGCAATTATACTAATAGAGTTTTAGTGACCCATTGTATTGATCAGGGCTCTTTAGAGCAGAGGAATGTATGTATGAAGGATTTTCCCTACATGGGTTGGTAGGATCAGCAGCTGGACAGCCCCACAAAGACCCCTTGCAGACTGGGAAGCCAGATAGAGAATCCAGGGGTGCTTGGTCGAGGAAGCCAGAGACTCAGCCCGGGAGGGAGCCAGGGTGCAGCCAGGTGCAGGGCTGCAGGGCTGGAAGCTGCCTGAGGCATCCTTCTCCTTTGACAGCTGAAGAATGCAGTACAGGGTCCTCTGGTGATGGGAGCAGCACAAACACAAACAAAACAAAAGAAAACCAGCAGGGGTCCATGAACAATGACACTCCTGTGCCAGAGCAGGCTGTTGGCACTGCCTTGCTCTGTCTGGACCCCCAGCCTGGTAGGCAGCAGCAGCCATGGTCAGGGCGGCCTTCCACCCTCTGCCTGCAGACCAGGTGCTGCGGGGCCCATCCTACACACCAGCTCTGTCAGCTTCCCGGGTGCCGCTATTCCCTTGCAGCTGACAGCCAAGATTAACCATCCAGCCTCAGGACCACAGGCACAGCCAGTGTTTACACAGCAGTGGATTTTACATAAAACCTAGGTGATTGTTTCTTGAGCAATGGCAAATCCAGCAATCCTTCCGGCCCCTGGCAAGCAGGCCACAGTGAATTTTCTCTGGGGACAGGACTTGTGCTCAGGAAGGCTGGCTTTATGTGCCCCACAGTGACCCCGGGGTCTGTGCCTTTCATCACCCCTATTTGCTTGCCCACTGCTGCTTGAACCAAGGGCTCTGAGAGCAAAGCCACACTCCAGATTCCCCTCACGCGTGATCACTTCATATATGGGCAAACTTGCCTCCTATTCTGTTTTGGATTCAGACTCTCACCAGCCCTTTGGGAGAGATTTTCTTACTTCAACTCTTCTCCATTATCTCCCTTGTTTTCTGAACCTTATCTCCAGATCTCAAAGCCCATTCATGTTCCAAGTCTGTGCTTAGCCCTGTGGGCCTCAGAGAGTCCTCCCTCATAGTCCTGCAGGGCCTGAATCCTTGTCCCCTAATAACTCCTTGTTCACCTGCTCCCCTGGCTAGTCCTGTCCCATAACAATAATGTCTATTTAAACTGCTCTACTCTTTGATTCTACTTGTGCAGAGGTTAACCCACCGTCAGGTATGCACACATCTATGAATGCAAATCATGTAGATGACAAAAGTATTATTAATACATTCTATAACAAAGTCCAATAAAATTCAAATTCTTGTCTTCATTGTCAGCTTTCTAAGGTTCAGTGGCATATTTGCCTTCTCATAGATTGGTTATCTACTCTTTTTTTTTTTTTTTTCTTTTTTAAAGACAAGATCTTGCTACATACTTCAGACTCACCTTGAACTGTAGCCCAGGCTGCATTTGAACTCAGATCAGATCCCAAGAGCACTCTCAGCAGAAAGGTGGTCACAAAGCCCTCCTGCCACAGCCTTCCAAGTGCTGAGATTACGGGTGTGTACCACCTCACTGGGCTGGCTGTGGGCTCTATATTTCTCAGACTTTTGTTGAGTTTCCCCTTTCTGTTTACCCTGTCCTGATCTAGATGTTGCCATTTGACATCATGGCCTAACTAATAAAAGGCCAAAGGAACGAAGTATATGGACTTTTTAAGAAAATAATTTTTATTTTCTCCTAGGTAACCAGAACATTTTCTTTCAGCTTTTAACCCACTGAAGGGTACAGAGTAAATTTATTAGTTTGCTAGCTCTGCCACAATTCTGTCTTCAAATAGAAAATAATGTCACCTGGTATGTGACCCTTCAGCAGGAAGTGAGCACTGGTGATCAAGTGGCACACACTGGTCCCTGGCATCATTCAACCAAGACCAAAAAGTGATCTAAATGCCATTTTTCTTGGGCCAAAGAACCCAGAATGTGGGCAACACCTTCTGCAGGTAATGTTCTGTGTCTAAGGTTGGTAGAATGTTCCACAGCACCTGGGACTCCACAACACATCAGTCATACCTAGCAAACTTCTTGAGGTTAGAACCGCATATTGATACAAAACTATCATCATTTATGAATGTTTTCTATAGGGGGATAATTCATATTTTCAGAAATTGCAAAGCTTACAGAAAGGCTGAGCAGAGTCAGAGTGAGCCCTGCTGGAAGCCTTTAAGAGCAGCAAAGTTGTACATTACTGCTGAGGGGCCGAGCCCTTGCTTACATTAAGAAAAATATGCTCTTACCACCACCCCTTGTACTATGCATAGGATTTCTTTGAAGGAGTTTTTTGTTTGTCCTTATAAATCAAAATTACTTTCTGGCTTGATGTGATTTCTGCATTAGGGACCTTTGAAAGCAAATGAACCCAGTTCAACAACATAGTTTAAGGAAAACAATGGTGGGAGTAATTTACACTGGCTAATGCTCCTGCCGGTATCAGAGGATCACAAAGTTTAAGTTTGACTGAATCTGGAGATAGAATGCTTTCATTTTTTTCCTTTATTTTAGGAAAGATTTCCTCATATAACAGTAAAAATGATGATTGTCAGTTGTAGGCTTGCATCACATTTAGAGCTACAGATACCACGAGAAAGTTATTTTGTAAATTTTTTAATCAATTTTCTAATCGTGGCCACCTTTTCTCATCAATGTCCTGCAGAAACACAGGGTTCTGACTGATCAGATCCCAAGAGCACTCTCAGCAGAAAGGTGGTTACAAAGCCCAAAACTGCTGGCCAGGCAAACTTTGTCTTCTGTAAGCCATGACATTCCGTTTTGATGAATAGCCTGAATACTAAGGAGAAATACACCATCTTTACTACTAATCTTGGGTTATGAGTTTCCAAAGCATAAAATCCATTCCTTGTCTTGACTGCAGTGGTGAGTGCTGCTGTGTACACACGGACATTTGCGCTGGAGGACTGATTCCTGTTCACAGCAGCATGATTTCATATTGTGGGGTGAACTTGTGGGGTTCCTGATGTATACATAATAGAAACATCAGCTGTTCTTTGTAATCAAGCTATCTGGAGAAGGAAGAAACAATCCCAGGACCACATCTCATTCACCCCATGCCCTGTCTGTGTTGGTTACTTTTCTCTTATTGCTGAGACAAAAATACCAGATGCCAAAAATTTAGGAAGAGAAGGTTTAATGAGCTCACAGTGTGTGGAGATTTCAGCCCATACTCAGCTGCCTTCCAGACAGAGTGGATCGTGGCACTGTTTATTGTGGTGGAAGACAGAAAAAGGAACAAGAGCAAAAAGAAAGGGCAACCAAGAGAAGACTCTTTTTAACCCTTGTATTATATGTAGGCTACCTACCTTGGTTGAGTGTGGCACTCACACCCATAATCCCAGCAATGGACAATGAATCAATCCCAAACCCTTAGAAGCCTGCCCCATGACTGCATGAGGCTTTAGGAACCTTCAGACACAAGCCATAACACCATCATTAAGCTAATCAGCCCAGAAAATCTGTAATAATTATTGTCAGATTAACTACAGAGAGACACTGAGGCAGAAAGAAGAAAGAAAAAGTAGGACAAGAGACAGGGAGGGATGGAGGAAAAGAAAGGAAAGGAAGAGCAAAGAGACCAAAGTATATCGAGATATTTTTCAGCCTATAGTAATATCAGGTGGGCAAGAAAGCTCTTGTTAAAATTTGTTTTCAGTCCACCTCTACAGATCTCACTCCCACTGTCCTGAGTAGGTGATGTGTCATTATTGAACAGTTCCCCTCCCGGAACCTCAGGGTTAGGTAAAAGACCAGCATCAGAATACCACTCTGGCTTCAGGCAGGCTCATCTGTGGGTCACCTGTCTGTCCAAACTGCGATCTACTTGGATGGCCAGAATTGTCCTGTTCAAAAGGTTGCTGCAGGGGAGTTGCTTGGCTACTTTCTTTTGAGATGTGAAGATGTGACTATTAGTCACATGGGGGCCTCAGACATGGCATGCATTTCTCTCAGAGGTCTTGGATCCTCCTGAGGCCAACAGCAATCCTGAACACAGGCATCTTCTCTCATCAAGACCTGAAAGTCTCTAGAGCTTATCTCTGGACTCATCTTATTTCTGATCTGCTCCAGATTCTTCCCATTTTGACACTAACATAATCCTTTGTGGCTTTACATTTCTGAAAAAACAAGCCAATAAAGCTGAACAGAATTGAAAGAGCGCATCAAAGATTTTGCTTTCTACAGAATACATTACAAATACTCCAGAAGCATGAAACTGAAAAGTACAGGCAGGAGGGAAAAGGTAGAAAAAAAACATCACCACTGAATGTCTCCTGCTAGGTCATTAGCTCTTTTTCTTTGGAAGGAAGAGAAAATGAAAAGAGAGAGAAAGATGAACCTCAGGAAGGTGTAGGTCAGTTACTAAAGCTCTTTTACTTGTAAACTCTGGGTACTTTTCACTCTTGCTTTTTTGAAGACTTAACTCATCACAAGATTCAACTTTAAGAATTCAAGATATGAGCTATAAACCCCAAAACTAAAATTCTCAAATGATTTTATTAATCTTTCAGTTGTTTCATTTCTTCCATTTAACAACTGTTGCTTTAGACATAGCCTTGGATTTCCCATAAAAATGCTTGGCTTTAAATTGCCAATCAACTATTAGAAAGAGATTTAGAACTATAAGTTCGAATAATTAATCACAATATACCTTGGTACTCAACATGGAGAAAACTCTAGAATCTCAGATAAACGAACAGAATCAAAACACAAAACCGATGAACTCCAAGTTCTTACAGATCCCTGGTAGCAAACTACAATGATTTTTCTAAGTTGCTGTACTCATATCTGAAGTCTCAGTTCCCTGGAACTGAGACAGATGGCAGATTTCCTACCATTAAATTTCTAACAGCAAAGAATCAATATGGACACTCTCGGCTTTTACTCTATACATTCACAGTCCTGGGACAGTTCCCAGAAAGTCAGTGAGTCAGGTGAAGTCCAAAGCCTGCAGCAGAGAAAACTGTCCCATGCTAGCAACAGAGGTAACTTGAAGAGTAATTCCTTAGTTCTTTTTCCTTTTTTCCTGTACCAAGGATTGAACTCAGGGTCTTTGCATGATATAGCCCCTTCCTCTTCCTCCTAGTCCTTGTTCTCCTCCTTCTCCTCCTCCTCTTCTTCTTCTCCTTCTTCATCTTCTTTCTCCTCCTCTTCTCCTTCATCTTCTTCTTTTCCTTTCTCTCCTCCTCCTCCTTCTTTCTTCTTATTTAAATAGGGTTTTATTAAATTGCTAAATCAGTAATGCTGGCCTCAAACTTGTGATCTTCTTGCTTCAGTCTCCCAGACTGCTGAGATTACAGGTATGCCTATCCATTTCTTCATTTTTTTATGGTAGACCTGCTTGATAACCACAAGGCTGGAAGCCTAAAATCCCCAGCTATCCTCCAGAATTCAGAACAATGGAGCATTTGCTTAAGCAGAGAACAATTGTAGAAAAGAAGCAAAGGGAGTTTGCTTCTTAGATAACTAGATAACAAACTCTATTAAATAAATTATAATGGCCACAGTTTCCAGGTTTATTACAGAAATTAAATAGGGGTTCGTTTTACATGCATTTACTATACTGGGACAAGAGAAACAATTAAAAATTTAGTTGTTGACTCTCAGACTTCAACTGGGCCATATTCTTCTTGTGGATTTTATGAAGCTTTTCCAAGAACTTTTGACTGTACTCAATTTTTGTCATAAATCTTAAATTTTGAATGCAATCCCCATATAAAAAGACGCTACTCAAAGCTATATTACTGAAAGTGGTTCCTGCCCACCGTGATGGGGTGAAGTTTAGGATGACTTGCACCCAAGACCACTCCCTCCTCTTGCTCTGTGGAAGGCACAAATCCTTATGAGAGTCTCACTTTCCTCATTTGCAAAGCTGAGGTACAATGATCGTTACCTCTACTCCTTCCCCCATTGTCTGCCTTCTGTAAAGATCAAATCTCTATATATACATACATGAGAATTTGTTGACATTTCTGGATACCATTTAAGTTCCAGGAGTTGTTTTTAGTCATTTACATAAGGGTTGTGACTGTTAACTGTGACATGTCAACTCTACTTGAGGAAAAAAGATCTAGTAGATTAGTACAGACAAGCATAGCTCTGGGCATGTCTGCAGATGATTGACATGCAGCCCAGCGAACTGAGGAGGGAAGACCCACCAGATGTGGGTGCCACCATCCAATAGGACTGCAGCCTGAACTGAATAAAAAGGGAAAGAAGGAAGCATGCTCCATTTAGAAAAGATCCAGTCCTTGCCATCGCCTGGACACTGATCTCCAGTTTCTTCAGCCTCCAGCACAGATGCACACTGGCAGGTCCACAGTGCTCCTGCACTTGTTGTTGCACTGTTAATACCACAAGCTGTGTCCTTGATCCCTATTGTTTGGACTTTCCATCTCATTGGACTGAGCAGCTGTTTGACCCTCCAGTTCTGCAGAGTACAGATGGCTTTGTGGTCCCTTCTCACTCCTATGAGCTTAAAACCATCCACATCTTCAGACAGGGCTTTACTGTGTAGTCCATCCTGGCCTTAAACTCACAATGGAGCCCAAGCTGGCCTTGAACTCAGGGCTCTCTTCCTATCTCAGCCTCCCCAGTGCTAGGATTCCAAGCATGAGCCACCACACCCAGTGACTATACATGTATTTTACTTATTCTGCTCCTCTAGAGAACCCTACCAAATAAGGAGTTCTGTTTCTTTCTTTCTTTTTTTTTTGTTTTACTATTTTAATCAAGTCCTTGACTTGAAGATCAAAATTGAAAAGGGTATGGAAACCAAATTGAAGAAAACTTTAGAGTTACGAAAATCAGTTCACAAGGGCCTGAGTTATGCCTTGGTTTAGTGTCCTCCTCTAAGCCACAAGATGCTTTGCTATAGTTCTTTCAGCATTGTCACTTATTAGTGGGTAGTAAGCCTCAGGATGGACAACAAAACAGTGTCCCCCCTGGGTGTGCCCACTGTGCAGGGTTCAGGCTGTGACACAAGTTCAAGCCCACTCTGGGCATTTTAGTGACTTACTGAGACTGTGTCAAGAATAAGCATTTCTAAAAGGGGCTGAGATATAGCTTGGTGCAAAGGCCCTGTATTCAGTCCCCAGCACTGAAAAACCAAAACAAAACCATTTGGTTCAGATCAGGAGCCAGTTTCCCCATGGTCAGCTTTTCTGATCTTTCCGTGCTCTGGACACAGCCTCTGAAGACATTTATTAGTGCCGCTGCTCAAGGCCAGAGTGGGAAAATATGCAGCTATGCAGACACAAAGTACTCAGGGTACCATGCATTTTTCCCCCATGCAAAATGAAAAACCAAGAGGAACTGGGCAGCTATGGCTTAGATGGCTCTTCTCCAGAAAACGTGTGACGCTCAGTGCTGACGGTGGTGTGGAGAGCCCAGAGTTTCACTTGTTGCTATTCAGTGTCAAATGGCACAGCTACTTTGAAATCAGTTCACAGTTTCTTAAAAAGTTAAACATAAACTTCCCAGATAACCTGGAATTTCACTCCTCAGTATCTATGCAAGAGAAATTAAAATGTGCCCATTAAAGACACAATATTTTAACATAAATGCTTTTTGAAGTACTATTTGAAATAAGCTAAAACTGAAAATAACCCAGATTGCCATCATCTAATGAGTGGATAAAGAAGTGCCCATGTCCACACACTACAGAAATCTTTGACCATTAAAGGGAACGAAATATTCTACAACCCACAATCCTCAAAACCAATACGAGAACAGGTTGTTTTTATTTTCACTTGGTAATTACGCTGGTTTGGTAAGCTCTCTCTAGGGTATAGACATAGCTTTCTAAATATGTTTTCAAAGCACACAATACCTACAGTACAAACTATTCACCACTGTCATGCTTTCTTTTCACAGATCATAAAAATGAGCTGTCCCCTCTGCCTGCAGCCTGCCCAGCCTCTCTCCTGGCCCCTACATCTTTTTGTCTGTTTCTAATATTGTGTCCTCGGAAGCCCTCATCCCCAGCCTTCCCCTCATTACCCCTTGCCATGTGTCCCAGGGTAACTTCTGTGCTCTCTGGCTTCTACTGATTAGCACGATTACCACTGTATAAATACTTATGCACAAGAAGACGCTGCTTCCTCCAAGTGTTTTTAAATAATTAAGTCTCACCACACCTCCTCTGATCAGAGGGTTTAGGACAATCGATCCGGCTGAGCTGTGACAGGGAAATGAGCTACCCATGGCCCTCAGGCCCTTCCTGGCTCCTGATTCGGGCCCCAGTCCCAGTCGGGCTCTAAGCTCCTTTCCCAGACCTGTGCTCTGTGATCCTGTGGTCACATCAGCAGTCGGCTTTGCACCGATTTTTGCAATCCTCATTGCTTGCAGCCTCTTCACAGCCTTGACACTAACAGACTCCAGGGTCCCAAATGCTTTTTTCATAAGACCTTCTTTCTATTGCTTAAACGAAGTGTCAGACACCTTGTCAAACGCCTTTCCACCCTGTCAGGCAACTCAGTCCCCAGCATCCCAAGCCGTGACACTATCACCCTCTCTGTTTCCATGTGCATGAATTTCTTTCCTCTTCCTCTTACCATTGAGGCAGTGACTTTCATATCCCAATGCCAGGCCAGTGTGTGGCATTAGGTTTTCTTCAACAGTATTTGTCTGTTAATGAAGGCATGCAGACCACACAGTCCTACCTATTCTAGTCACGCCCCCACTCTAGTCTCCATGATATCTCAACTTTTTCATAGTCCTGGTTTATGTGGCCTCTCTTTATCTAAAGATAAAGCATTTTTAATGTCTAGGTTCTCAAATCATTGCACATTGACTCCCCTGGATTATTGCTCTTATTCTATTTCTTTATTCCCCTCCCAGTTTTGATTGTTTTTAGTCCTAAACTTAGTGATTAAATCTGGTTGACAAAAACTCTGTTTTACCACCCAGCCCATATTGCAATGTGCAGAACAATTGCTTTGGTCAGTTAATCTTTAATGCATTGCGTCTCAGCTGTAACCCTTGCTGGCAGTGAGAAGCACCACAAAACTCATTTTTGGAAACCGTATTGGTTTCATTCCAGTGGCTGTTACCTTGGCAGTTAGCCACAGTGGTGCAGAAAAGAGCAAACAGCAAAGAGTCTACACCTTTCAGAATTTGGAAGGATTGTTTCTAAGCCACTGCCAACCTCCATGCAACCATCAGGGTGTGCGCACCATGCCAGGCTCATCACCACAGATTTGTTTTTAAACATGAAAGTTGTAATCCAGGCTCTGGCCTTGAGCAGCAACCTTGAAAAAGCAGCTAGCCCCAGGTCTGCAGAACATTACGGAAGGCTTCCCAACACAACCTGGCTCTAATGACTTTCCCAGGCCTGTCGCGAAGGAGAGGAGACAGAAACCCAGGCGTAGGACTTAGCCCACAGGGATCCACTGTGCATTCAGGCCAAACCCCCTTTGCCACTCACTCTGGTTCTCCTGGCTCCTTCTTTCTCCTGCTCTTCTGGGAGGTTGCAACACATCCAGGTGTACAGAACTGATTTTATTTAGCTTTCCCCGCTTAGGGGCACAAAAGTTTAATCTGTTGCATCAAAACATAGGTTCTTACAAGCTAAGCAGAGCCTTTCTTGTGGGTAGCCAGATTTAGGGTTCTTTATGTCCTCCTTTCTCTTTTTAGGGATTTCCAAACTCCAAAGGGAGTTGCTGATTATTTGACCATGAACAAACCAAAGCACCTCTGGTTATCTGTGGCTTGCTTTTAGGTGTTGCCTGTTTTTTACGAACAGAAGCCATCATTCCACCCTGAAATGTCAGCTTCTCCTTGCTGACTTGGGACCCAGATCCACTTCCATGAGGCAGCCGCACTCTGGGACTCTGCACATCCTTTACCTGGCTGTGGCTCAGGTGTCCTTTCAGTGTCTGCTCCAGGGTCTTCTTGAGCCAGGCGAGACATAGAAGACTCCTGGGTCCAGCGTGTCTAGGATTCACACTTCATGTGGCACATTTCCACGTCCCCTTCCCTCCCTGAAAGTGTGAGTGCATTCTGCATTTGAGAGCCCACCACTGTCCCCCAAGTCTTGTCTGCATTTCCTCCTCGTATATTTCCTAAGTGGTGTGTATTCTTTTTTTTTTTTTGCCTCTGCTGTCTTCCTGGGTTCAGCACAGCTGCTCAGGAAATCTTGTTAAGTAAGACATTACTTGATTTTAAATTTTAGGTGTTGTGGGGATGATGGCTTCAGAGAGCCCTTGATGATGCTGGGAGTGGTCCCTACCCCTCTTCTTTAAATGTGAGCCTTGTTAATGATGGGATTCTATGAATCATAACAGTTGGTAGGAGGCCTGCGACAGTCCCCAGCAGTCATGAGAGGGAAATTCTATACCTCAAGGAGCCCTTGAGCACGTGTGCTCCCTACAGGGAGCAAACCTGGAACTGCAGCTGGCAGGAGGCTGACCAGGGCTGCCCAGGTTAGCACTGAGCTTTGTCTAACACAAGGGCACCGATGGACACGGATGTAAAGAAGAACATGTGATCTGACTTTCCTTAAGTGAAGACACAATCTAAAATAGATTCTTTCTTTATGTATGCCGTGTAAAACATTGTGTTTCTTTTGAAAAAAATCTCTTTTTCTTATGAAAACAGAAATTCTCTTGCTCTGATATGTGGGAACGGGATCTCTGATATGGGAAAACATTTTACCGTGTCCAGCAGTGAGCTCTCCACATCGCTTGAGTCATCCCACAGGAGCTCACACCTCCGTGGGCGCTAAAGAAAAAAAGAATAAACTTTGTTGACTAATGCGCCTCTTGAAAAAAAAAGACCACATAGTAATTATCTTCTCCCTTTTAAAAATGGAACAACAGTTACCCTTTTAGATCCATAGCACCTACAGGGTTCAAAACATTCTCAAAGCCACTTTAAAATTACTGCCATGCTAAGCAAAAATAAAATATAATACTTTATAGATATTGAAACATAGGAGAAGAGATGTCCATGCATCCCAGCCTGGTGACATATTTCTTGAATGCTTAGTATGTGCTAAGAATTGTTTTAAATATTTCTTGTATAATCTCACTTAATTCTTATTGTAAACCTATTATCTCCTCCTGCCCATTTTACAGGTATAAAGGTAAATATAAAGCTACAAAGCCACTTTCTTTGGGTCACACAGACCTTATGTAGTAGAGTCAGGATTTGAACCTCAGTTTTCTGAATTTATTGCTAATAATCTACATATGTATATGAATACATACATTTATTTACAGTGAAAAAGCTTCACCATAAACGTAAAAAATCCAGCTCCCTGAAAATTGCATACATCTATTTAATGCCTTCAGAAATGAAACTTTAGGATTAAATTGTGTTTTCTGTAATGCAAAAAGTAGAAAAACCTAAGAAAGAAGATAACCTGATTCTCAAAGACTTAAACCATCCTTCTGGGTGGGTCTGCATGCTTAAAAGAGAAGTCAGACACTTGGTGGTGCACAAATTTCTATGGGTGACATTAGCAGTGCAGCTGGGATTGCTGCTTCCAACAAACTACTCTTTATAAAAAGGACTTACAGTTTGGTTTTATTGAAATGCTGTCAATTGAATCAGATGACACTGACATGCTTGGAGGCAGAACTCGAGGGACTCAAGTGCTTTGTGTGGTTTACTAAATGTCTTTCCGTAGGCATCTCATTACAGAGAAGGGGGACAGGCAACCTCTCTGTGTTCCAGCTGAAGGAGCAGAGTACCAAGGAGATTAAAAGTCTTGTTCAAGGTCACTCAGCTGTGAAGTTATCTGATTGTGATGCAAATTAACCATTCCTCTTCATCGCTACATCTGGAATATTTCAGCACCTTGCCATTTATGGACTATTTTCATACATGCTTATATATGTCTTTTTATAGTAGCCCCAAGGTACGATGATATTCACCATTTAAAATCATAGACTTCAAAGTCACAGTGCTTTGGTTCACAATCTGACTCTCATCCTCTCTGTGTGACGTAACCACGTTGTACTTCTGTTTCTGAATCTCTAAAACAGAATCATATAATATCTACCTTCTGGGAAGAGGGAAGAATGCATAAATATTAAGTGGAATACTGTACAGAAAACACTTGGGAAGGTACTGTGGGGTTTTACAATTGATGCGTGTTAATATATATGCTGAGAAAGGCCGACTGTGTCCACTTTATAAACAAAAGAGCTATGGTCTCAAGTTAAAGGACTTTGCCTATTAAACTGGAATCCAAACTAAATCCTACTGACTCACAATCTGTTTCTTTCTCACTGCACCAGCTTGTATTATGTACAAATCTAGCCTTTGCTGAATTTTATTCAAGTTGGAGAATTATAGAAAGGGGTTCTAAATCAGGTGTCCATCTGTAGCCTTCAGAGTTTCTGAAAAAGCCCTCTAAAATGACATTAAAAATGCACCTTTGCTTATTGTTCTTGAAAAGAGTGTGTAGTGGTCATCACACTCATGAAAAAGATCCAATACCCATGCAGTGAAGAATTGCTATTTCTAGGTGCTCTCACATTTAGGGTCCCAGACACTGGAGCGCTTGTGTACAGATCACAGATCTAACACTTCGTGACTTTGTGACCCTCTGCCAGATGCTTAGATTCACTCAAACTTTATTTTCTCATCAGTAAAAGAAGGATAATCATTTTTGTAAGACATGAATTAATTAACATGTATAAAAACAAATGCTGTTTGACAGAATAAGCTCTTTGTAAAGGTCACGCTCGTTAAAATTGCCATGATCAAAAAACATTAAAAATCACAAGAGTCCATCCAACGGGAAAGTGAGGCTGTTAGCACAGGTGACAGTCAGGAGCACTTGGCATTGTACTGTCCCCCATCCTGGTTTTGGTGTGTAACTCTCCTTGCCTAGTATTCATAAACCTGTGTAACCCCATTCTCTCGTGTGAATTTATTAGCTGGCTTCTATCGAAGTGAATACAGTGCAAGAAGTGGGCCAACCTTTCTGAGATTCCAAGGGACAGCCCCTCCCTCTGTCCTGTTCTCAGTGGGTAGCTCTGTGGTTAGGTGTACCTGAAGGACACAGAGGAAGCCCTCAAACCAAGAGGTAGCAAAGAAAAAAGGACCTCCATTCAACAGGCCTGAGAACTGAGACCTACACGAACGCTTGAAATCACACCTTCCTCCAGTCAGCTTTTCAGAGCCAGCCCACAGCTTGACTGAAGCTTCTAAAGAGAAGATAAACCAGAGGCATTCTGGTCATCTTGGCCCAGACTTTGGCCCACAGAAAGTGTGAGATTAAAAATATTCACAATTTGAAGCCATGACACTTAGGGGCTATTTGTTATGCAGCAATGGGTAACCAATACGTATGCCAAGTATTTTATAGACATTTTGCATTTAGCTCTTACAGCCGTGCTGTGTTGTAGCATTGTTGAACCAATTTACAGAGGATTAAGAGAAATCTAAAAATCAGACTGGGCTGCTTGTGAATTTTATCTTACTTCAAAACCTATGTTCTTTCTTAACTAGGAATAAATTTCTCATTGACTCATTTTTGAGATCACTTTTGATTCTGCCTTGCTTTTAGCAATTAAAACAAAAATTTCTGAAATTATTCAGAAATGGACTTCTATCTGCTTTTGAAACATATTATTGGTCTTTATTTTAACCAGAACTTGGAAGACAGCAACTGTCACTTAGCAAGACAGTGGGTTTGCCAACACTTGATATTGTAGGGAATAGAAGCTAAGATTTTATAAACATCAAATTATAGACCTCAACTCTGGGCTTTTCACTGAAATCTCTTTTCTATTACTTCTCATTTACTTTTGGAACACAGCCTGCTTAAACATACACACACACACACACACACACACACACACACTTACTTAAATCAAAGATTTGAGTAAATGGGATAATTACCAATTCTCTGCTCAAATGGAATTTTCCTCTGCAACAAAATGGTCTCTTGACTCCTGGACTCTGATTCCCAGCCCAGTGGTCTGTGGGTTCCAATCTTGGTCTGCTGGGGCAGGAAACACTTGAAGTTCTGGGACACTTAATAATCCTTGCAGTCAAATTTGAAGGAAGACAGTAAAGTAGATACTTATAACAATTCCCAAATGTAGCTCAAGTCTCACAAACCAGTTCCTTGACAGAGTCTCTTCCCTTTGCCATTTTGAAATAATTAGTGACTTTAACTCAAAGGAATATTAAAATTTTATCTATGGTTACTGCAGCAAATTGAGAATAAAATGAAAACCATTAATCCCAGAAACAAAGATGTCAGCTGTCTTGGGTACAGATAATTTCTATTGGAATATGTTATCAAAATGATTAAATACACTTTAATGCTTTAGACATCTATCTAGCTATCATTTAGGTTAGAATTAGCTTATCAATATTTAAACTATCACGAACTTCAAAGTAGACACACTGTTTGAAACTTAATCTTCCTTGGGTTACTAGTGTTCAAAAAGATTAAGATAGCCATAGATTTTGGTTTAGCTTTTGTTTTTGGTGGTAAGCTATTTGCACATTTAAAGGCACATTAGATTGGATCATGAGTAATATATAACACTAGGTTAGAGCATGAAAATCTAGATTTTGATACCATGTATTCTATGAATGTGTTTTTAAAATTTACTATGTTAACATTAAAAGTCAGTCGTGTTGGCTGGCTTTATTCAGGAAGTCCTGAAGACATCTGCTTGTAAGTAGAGATACAGCAATTGGTTATAAAAGGAGACCCAAAGATCTTCCATAGAGAAGAGTGAAATCAAGATGGAAGCAGAGCTCTTTGCTTTTGCTATGCTGAATGCCTCACTTTCAGGGGAATGGATTGAAATCAAGAACTGATCTTGCACAATCTCAGCATTCTCATTAGCTTTCTTAAAAAGAGTATTGTAGGGATTTGGATGGAGTGGAATGGTAGAAAGAGAAGTGGATTTGGGATCAAGAAATGTTTTTCCACTGTGTAACATGACACAATTTTGGAAAAGTTACCTTTCCTTTGAGGAGATAATTCTTATGTGGAAAATGTTAAGATTCATCTTTATAATCTCTCCCAGTAGTAATGTTCCAAACCCATTATAAACCAGTATAAAATACCTTGAAGCATTCAAATAATCCTCCCTCACAGGACTATGGTTACTTCGTCCCTTTAGGGAAACAGTGACCCTGTCAACGTTTACTTCAATGACAGTCGATCTTCATTGCTCCTAGGCAGTTGACTGACAACCCACACATGAGTATCCATGCTGCTTTCATGGTTTGTCATGGGCATACATAGATGGCATGGCAAAATACTTAACTCACTCAAGGCGTGTGTTCCTATCCAAAGTCAAATAAGGCAACACTATATTGTTCTTGGAGTCCATTTGCTGCTACATTTATAAAATGTTTTTAAGTAATTGAAAAACTTTTCTTTTAAATTGGACCCCAAAGAATAGGACTGAACTTCATCTAATGTCCCTAAGCCCAAGAAGTCTACGTGATTTGGGAGGAAGCAGAGATAGACCAGCTATGTGTAGATGACATTTACAGGTGAGGCTTGTCCAGTAGTTCAGTGTTCACGAACCGTTGGTGTATGTCAGGGAAAGTGTCGCTAAACAGAAGCACACTCAGAGGGAGGCTGTGTATTGATAAGTTAGTGACAATGTTGTCATAAGACACTGTAAGAAACTAACTATGCTGTTTCCCCATGGAACGTGTGAAAACTCTTTTCACAATCAGCCCTCTAAAGAATTATGTTAGTAAATTTGTAAAATAGTTTTATTTTCAGAAGTGTGGCAGATGCTCACCAAAATATTTGGTGTGATAATAATAATGTAAGATACTGCTAAATATTTAAGATTCTGTCCTTTCCTATTAATACCACTTTCCTCTGCTCTGCCTCAATTTCTATTCACATTCTAACTCCTTTCTACTTGGGTTGTATCTGGGCAGTTCAAGAGTTCATTGATGTTATAACTGTTTTCAAAAATATTGTCTCACTTCCCGTCACCCACGAAAACACTTGGTCCATTGGGTGCACATCCATTCTGTTCAGAATCCTGTCTCTGGAGATGTAGCAACATCATCTTGACAGAATTATATTTTCACATCTGAATAGATCTGAAAACCTGCCTAGGAAGTAAAAGAGACATGAAGGAGCAATACAACCCCAAAGAATGTACTCACTTTCCAATTATAAAAAACTAAAATCCTGTGAGCTGAGCCATCTGTGGACAATTTGATAAACAGATATAAGAGGAAGGGTGGGAAACAGAAAGGTTCTCTTGATATTTCACTCCTTGTGCTAACAACAGATTGCTAGAGTTACTGCTTTCAAATCCTGCAAATATTGAAGCTATTGCAAACCCATACAAGTGATGGGTTTTATAATAGCTCACAACTACAAGTTAAATAGGGAGAGGCAAACCTTACTTAACATAGAGCAATCTTTATTTGGTGGAACAACACATTGGAGTACTAACTGGCATCTTACCCTCACTGTTGTGCGTAACCCACACCCTTCACCTGAAGTACCACGGTTTTTGTCTTGCCTTTTCCCGCAGAAATAGAAAACATTGCAGAATATCCAAAAGGTCATTTCCCACCTAACATTTGTTTTTAAAAATCTAGGCATAAGAGAATATGGAATTGGGCTATCCCAGAAGAGAAGCTATTCACGGTGGCACACTCCTATAACCGCATCATGTGAGAAACAGAGGCAGGAGGACTGAAGATTTGAAATTCAGCTGGGCTACAAAGCCACTCTGGACTCCATGGCAAGAGCCTGTCTCAAAACAGAAAAAGAGAAGGGAAGGGGCTTCAAGGTGAGCATTTGGAGGAGACAGTTTCTCTGGAGAGTGGGAGGGGAGGCGTGTGGGGAGTTCACAGCAATGAGGGTGCTTTGCTGGCCCAGAAGCTGCAAATCACAGGGGGAAATGACAACAGGGTAACTCTGAGGAGTAGGTCAGCGAGAGATTCAGGCCCTGGACACAGCAGAGGTGTAAGCATTCTTTGCTGGAGGAGGAAAAGCACACATTTATAGTCCATTTGGGGCATCACATAGTAAGACACAGGAAGCGTGTGTATGTGAGTGTGTGTGCATGTGTGTGTGTATGTGCATGTGCATGTATGTTCTGGGTGCTCTCTCTCTTCTTATAAAGCTACCGACATCCAATCATGAGACTGACGACCTCATCTAACTCAGCCACACTCAAAGGTTCCATCTCGAACAACATACTCAGATTTCAGTTCCACCCCTTGCTGTCTCCCGGTGGGGACTACATTTCAATCAGCAGACCCTGGGGGACTCACAAACCATATCCAAACCACAGCACCACCTGAGAGTGAGGACCAGTACACCCTGCCCACAAGAAGGCTGCTTTTCAAATATTCCTCAGTTGTTGTGATTCTTATGTGAACCTAAGAACCCCATAAGAGCATGGCTTTATTATTTTTTTAATGGGGTTGAAGTTCTAAGTAACCAATCTTGTATGTATGTATGTATGTATGTATGTATGTATTTATTAATTGTACTAGGGATCAAACTCATGACCATGCTCTTGCAAGGCAGGTGCTTATGCTGCTGAGCTAAATCCCCAGTCCAATTTTGTTTTTAAAAGAAAAATAAGATTATATTTCCTTCTCTGCATCACAGGCATAGAACATAGCCAAGCATTCACTCCTGTTCCCTCTATGGTGGAGGAATTACAAAGCCTCCACATTTTACAGGTAGAGAAAGGAAGGCACAGAGAAGCCAAGTACCTTGCTTAATGTCCCAGGTCTGGGAGGTTGCAGACCTGAGATCTAGACCCAAGCAACCTGACTAGGCTCTCAGACACTGTTCTGTCCATTCCACCCAAGTGCGCATCAGAGACTCATTTTAAAAAGTGCTGAACTGCGAACACTGACTGTGTATGTATTTTATCTGCCTTTAGCCATGGGAGAGCCAGCCTGCTTCTTCCTTATGTTCTTCACAGTGCCCGAGTCTGACTCAAAAAGACATCATTTGCATGAATATAGAAAAATGAAACTTGTTCACAAATCAGATCTGCATGTATTGCTGTGCAGACAGACACACACTTCTATCATTTCAGACAGCTACGTGACCAGGATTGATCAGATTAAACTCAGTGAGTATCTATATTAAATCCTCAAACTGTGTTAATCACATATTACAATACTTTCCGCTACAGATGTATTGACATCTTTCATTATCTATTTCTTCTGAACATCAGCGTGTATAATAAAAATGGTAATTAGATGGAGTCTTAAAATGCAGCTAGCGAGCTATCCCTGCATTTCATCCTGAGTAGTATTTCAGAGCTACTTGGGACAGGGACTGTGGGACACCTAAAGAGCAGGTCACAGAAAATACAGTGGTCACTCAGAGTCCACTTCAGACCTGAGGGACTTTGGCTGCCCATCTGGGCTCAGCCCTAGCCGGAAGTGACTCTTTGTAGGTATGCAGAAGGTGGGAACATTTCAAAATGAACAGAAAGGAAGGCTTTGGAGATGCTTGAGTGGAAGCTGCTGGCTTGCATATGATGTGACTAGAAACAGGGTGTTCTACATACTCAGTTTGGAGAGCACATTTGGCTTCCTCTGCTTGGTCCTACACTGGAAACAGAGACAAAAAGCAGGGAAGCTGTCTCTCACTAGCCACGCCTGGCTATTTGGTGCAGACTATTAAAAGAGTTATTATTCAGCTTCCCGCGATATCTGCTAGAGACCACCATGGCCTAATTCTTGTAGGTCTGCCTTATAAGTCGTAGACTGTTTACTATACAAAACAGGCTGTTTTCCTGGGCTGGCTGCTGCAGATCAGGGGTCAGAGTTTTATTCTTTTCTATGTCTTGTCCTTGTCTCTTTGGATACTTTGCGGCTGCTGCAAGTAGAACACTAATGAGTCACGTTATGTGAACACTCTTTAACTGTTGTCAAGCTCTTATTGGGGAGTTTCCTGCGATCAGCACAAGAAGGGGACCTATTAGTCCCAATTCACCACTGCCATATGTAATATCTGTGCTCACAGACATGCACGTATTGTGAGATATATACATATATTTGGGTAATGTTTAATTATGTCTTACTTATCTAAGCTATTGCTTATGTACTGGGAATTAAACCCTGGGCTTAGCCTTGAGATACATTCCTAACCCTTTGTAATTTGGGGCTTTTTTTGAGATAAGCTGTCCCTAAGTTGCACAGGAAAAATGTCAACCCGATATGGGTAAAATGTGATATTCAGTTATATACTGACTAAAGTTCATTTTACTAATTTCTGAAATGTGTAGAGTCGGGCATAGTCAGTCAACAGCTCAGGCACCTGCCTGGCAAGCGCACGGTCCTGAGTTCAATTCCCAGGACCAAAATAAATAGTGAATAATAATAAGTAACAAATAATATTAATAGTTGCATCATACGTATAAGCAAGGCCCATCTTGGCCCAAATAAACCAGCTTTGATTCTTAATAAAGCAGAGTGCTAGTCACCCATGGAGATAGTTTTCCTTCAGAATGACTGGTTTCTTTTATGTTGTTTCACATGGAACATCATTTTGAACCTGTACTACAACTCATTAAATTTCTCCCTGTACTTGTTTGAACAACAGAGCTAACATTAAGTTACACTACACTCAAGTGTAGCTACACTATACTTGAGTTAATTTATCTTCCCCATTTTTATGCAGCCTCAGAAACATAAAAAAATTGAAGCCAGCTATAAATGCCTTCCTTACTTGTAGTTATGAACTTTAACCTCGTCCGTCAGAAAGTCAGTGGTTAATCCACAAACAGATCTGAATTCCAGTGGTGCTCTTCCTTCTTTGGTACGACCTTGAGGCTGCTATCCACTTAATTGATTTAGTCCCTGTTTTTTAAATCTCTAAAATGCAGGATAATAATAGCCTTTGCTTGGCTAATGTCATTAGAGGTGTCTAGTCTAAGTAACAAAAGCTATCCTGGGTCCTCTGTAATTACATGATGTAGCTGCTCTGAGGAAAAGGTTACAGTGTCTCCCCCATCAATTAAGACCATCAATCACACTTGATGGAGTCAACGCGCCTCCATGCACTTAGCAGCTGGGCTGCTCCTGAAGGAGGCATCTACCTACATTCCAAGGGATGCACTTAACTGGCAACTGGAGACCATGCCAATCTGCGGCCTCCGGATACTTGAGCACGCCGGTATCCAATCAAATGTCTGCTGCTGCCCACCAGAGGACTGGACTCTGGGATCCAAGGGCATTATTGCTTTTCACTGTTATTCCTTCTGAACCTAGAATTAGGTTCAAATCATTTTTGTCTTAAAAATGACTAGAACTATTAACTATTATCTTAAAAATGATAAGAACTATTTAAGTTGTTCCAATATTATACAATTCTCTATTCTGAACATGTAATACTTTTATGTATTAAAATTGCATTAAAGAAAACAAGAGAAATGTCATCACATTGATTTATATGACATCAATCCTTTGAATCAAGATCCGTGCTCTACAAAACAGAGCCTTGCTGTACCGATCACCTTATCCTGAAATAGGAAAGGGGAAGAAAATGGGTCTTAAGAATGACCTCAGGAATTACAGATCTAAAGCAGGGCTTTGGCCAAAGCCACAGTTATCCGTGAAGCAAAATACCACGCACATCCCAAGTGACTTCATTTTTCTGTGCCATAAATTAATGTTCAGTCGTCCTCCTAGCCTCTCCCTTGGGGACAGTTGGGGAGGAGGGTACTAGGAGGTCCTTCCTTGATACTTGTTAACCTAGGACAATTCCCTCTCCACACACCTGTGTGGCTTACTCTGTGCTGGTTCCCCTCCTACTGGGCTCAGAGTGGTAGGGTGGCTGACGCTGACATTTGTCTCACCTTGACTCGAGGTAGCCTTACTCATCTGTGCTGCAATTCTTCCATTTGTTCTTCGCTTGCCCTTGGTTCCTACTTTCTTGGTATTGTAATATTTAACTTGTGCTTTCATTTTCCAGCAAGAATGAGTCAGAAAAGCACATCTCACAGAACCCTTAAATATCACCCCCTCTTCCATGATCAAAGACGTCCTCTCATCCCAGGATGGCCTTCAGAAGGCCCCAGGTGGTCACTTTTCCTTGTGAGTGTTGATTTCCCTAACAGGAAGCCAGTTAGGGCCAGTATATACTGCAGCCCTTAAAGCTCTGACCTGCCTCAATGCCCTTCTACCTTAGAATTCCCAAGGAGTGTGGGCAAGTCTGCGTGAGGACTCTGACAATACATGAGGACAGTTCCACCCGCTCTGCTCAGCAGGTGGCCAACCAGGTGGCCTCACTGAAGTCTGTCTTTTCTCTTACCCACTCTCGTCTCCCTGGACAATCACACCTGTCAGCAAACAAGAGGCTGAGGCAGCAGCTTGCTTGCTAGAATCACTTTCCGCTGCTGGACCTAAGATTCATCACTTCTAAAATTATAAATCGTGGGTAAACTATTCTCTATGGATGCCCTCCATTTCAGAATTCCAAGACTATTTTCCATTGAGCAGCAGTCAAGGGAAATGATTTATACACTACAGTTCTAAGAAACATAGAGAAAATCAAACTAGGTGTGGTGGTGTACATGTATAATCCTAGTACATAGGAGGCTGAGGCAGGAGAATGACCATGAAATCTGAAGCCAGGCTTTGCTACATAGTGAGTTCAAGATCAGACTGAACTACCTAGTGAGACTCTTTTTCAAAAACTTAAATAAAACAGAAAAATCCAGACATATAGGGAAAATTTAAACCACAGCATGTTTATAAATCTTAAAAATGAGTTTTATTTAGTGAAGGTAGTGACACAGTGTGGATGAAGTTATATTCATATAGATTGATGTTTGAAATCCAGATCAATTGTTCACCTTCTCTGCAAAATCAGGCATATTATTTCATCTCTGTTGCTTTACATGTCTGTAAAACGGGGCAAATTGTGCACTTCGTGAGTTAATGCACATATAGCATTTAGTAAAGTGCAGGAAGGATATGAACACAGCTCAAAATGATTACAGTAATAGTAATATTTGTTAGACTTTATTTAAAAATCCAAATAATAAAACATTTGTCCTAAGCCCCCAGTGTGATGGAGCTGTGTAAGTGCCTACACAGCACCACCCAAAGGGTCTCACAAGGCTGCAGAACAGGTGGAGAGAGAAAGATCCCTCTTTGGTGACTTTTCTGTATGTCTTCTCTCGTTTATGCTCTCATAGTTAGAATAAGGAAATGAAAGCCCTGGAAAGTCAAAGGGGAAATTCTACAGTTGTTTTCATTTTATCGGTTTACATATGCAGCACATTCTTCACAAATTAAAGTAAAAGTCAGCAATTCAATATATAGTTTTGATTTCTACTGACCTCATGGCAAAAATGATGTTCTTTGTTTGTGAAGAAAATAAATATTCATCTTGGCAAAATCATGCTCATCTCTCTAGATCAGTTTTCTCTGAACTCTGTTGTGGCTTCAGATAAAATACAATTTTACCTGAAAATTTTATTTCCTTGGAAATTTTTATGACCTGGATGGAAGCAAAATACTCTTTTAAAAATTACTCTAAAAGATCATTGTCTACTTGCATAGATCTGTTTCATTGAGATCCACAGAGTAAGGCTAAGAACACTCGTGATTTCTGAACAGAAGAAATTGATATCAGGAACTGGTTATTGCATGATGAAAAAGCTTAAAATCCAGCTAACAGGTGGTAAGCCAATCCACAGGCTAGAAAAAACAGAACACTATTTCCACATTAGGGCAAGAGGACCTTTAAGATCAAGTGGTGCTGTGGTTTGTGTTCTGATGAACCCCCCAAACCTCACGCAATCATGAACCTGGCTGAGTCTGGAGTTTGTGATTGGTTTGTTGTCTGGTGCTGGGATTGGTGGTGTGAGTGCTGCACCTGCCCAGGAGTGGAGCCAACCATACAGTGTAAGGGTGGGAAGAAAGCATATCTTTGTTCCTTTGCTCTGTTCACTCTTGCTGTTTGTGGTAGACATGAATGTTTGCCCCACCATCCTATCCTGCCTTGGACTGAAGCCTCCAAAACTATAAGAAATAAGCCTACCCTTGCTTCTCTTTGAGTCTCAGGTATTTTGTCTCAACAATGAGAGAAAAGTAACTAAGACAGAATTTGGTACCAGGGCAGTGGGCTCATTGCTATGACTGTACCTGACCATATGTTTCAAGAGCTTTTGGGAATGGCTTGTGGGAAGAGTTTGAAAAGGTTCAGAGATATTATCTGAAAGAGTAGAGCTGGAACAACTTAGACTCTTCTGCAGGGGAGATTCTGGTCAGAACTCAGGAGACCAGAAGGCTGATAGAAAGCCTTCCAGCAAAGACCAGGCTCAGGAGCTTTCTGCTGGGAAGAAGGATTGCATTGGTTGTTGGCCTCCAGACAGTTTGTTTATCTGCATTTTGCTAGTGTCCAGAGACTTTTTCTGAGACTGAGATTAAGGGCAGTGGACTGATTAATCTGGCAAAAGAAATTTCAAGGCAGTCTAATGTTGAAATGGTGACAGGGCTATGGTTGGGGGCTTTTAGTCAGATTTATGCTGTGAATCAAGAGCAAAGAGCACAGCAAGATGGTTTAAAACATTATGAGTTTGGCCAGAAATCTGTGGACCATAAGATAGAGCTGAGACTTCAATTGCTAAGAAAGAACAAGGAAATAAAAAAGATGGCCTCGGGGCATCCCAGGAAGCAGCTGCTCTTCATCCTCTGCATCCTGAAAATTGCAAAAATGAAAGACTTTGCTAGGAGGAAGAATCTGCAAAGTACCATGTTCCAAAATGGCAGTGGCTGCACCAGATTCCGGAATGGTGGCAGCATAGAGAAGCTGTTCTTCATCATCAGATTCAGGAGCTCAGCAATCCAGGCACTTGACCCCTACAGCCAAAAGAGAGGAAAGCCTGGCTACTGCTTCAGCTGGCAGCGGGCCTCAGCAGCATTCACATCATGCTGGTTTTACGTGAACAGAGAATGCATGAGCTCTGAGGGTAAGGCAGCTTCCACCCCAATTTCAGAAGGCCTAGGAGACCAAGCAGTGTGCCCCTGAGAGGGCAGTGTGTAAAGCTGAACATGAATCCAAAGGTGCAATGGAGGCCCCAGAACTTTGGAAAAGCCAAAACCATGGATCACCCAAGGAAAGCTGCAAAGACTGAGCAGAATGGGCTTAAGAGACAAGTTGTGGGAACAGAAACCCCTGAAAGTGCTGTGGTGGTGGAGTAACTCAAGCCTTTTGGGGCTTGCAACCAGATTACTTCAGATGCTGAACATGGACTCCTGTACTTAATGTTTGCTCTGCTGGATTTTGGACTTGCTTTGGTTCCAGTGCTTTGTATTCTCCTGTGTGTAATTATTGGAATGGTAAAGTTTATCATGTGTTATTGTATATTGAAAGTGTTTAATTTTGTCTTCATTTGTACAGGGGTTTGCAGCTAAGAGTTTACCTTAGATCTCAGAGGACACTTGGGACTTGGCCTTTTCAGCAATGCTGAAACTATGAGAGCTTTGGCTACTCTTGGAAATGGACTAAATGTCTTTTGTATAAAGGATGTACATGAATTCTTGGGGCCCAGGGGTAGAATGCTATGATTTGTGTTCAGATGACCCCCTGAAACCTCATGCAATAATGAACATAGCTGAGTCTGGGTCCATGATTGGCTTGTTGTCTGGCACTGGGATTGGTGGTGTGAGTGCTGCACCTGCCCAGGAGTAGAGGCAGCATATGGTATAAGGGCAGGAAGAAGACCTGTATTTGTTCTTTTGCTGTTTCTTCTTGCTGTTTGCAGTGCACATGAACAGCTGCCCTGCCATGCCATCCTGCCTTGGAGCCAGCTGAATATGGAATGAAACCCCCAAAACCATAAGAAAAAAACCTACCCTTGCTTCACTTTTGGTGTCAACTATTTTGTCTCAACAATGAGAGACAAGTAACTAAAATAAGTGGACTCCAAGAGGCCTACACAATCCAGAACCACAGCAAAGGCTGCCTGTAGGGAGTTAAAGTCCCAGAAGAGATTTGGTTGCTGCAAGAGATGCCGTCAGAAACTGAAGTAGAAAGGTGAATGGCTGCCTGCATTCATCCTACAATCTGCTCCCAGGTTCTTCACCCACCACATCTCTAGTTCTTTAGAACTAGCACGCAACTCTTTGAAGAAAATAGACAGCTACATAGCAAAAGGGCTAGTGTGATCATTAATTGTTGGACGTCAACTTGCTTTGAGAAAACACCACCTAGAAGATAAATAAACCTCCACAAATCACTGTCTACATCTGATTGACAGACCAGCAACTCAGGAGGAAAGATCTGCCCCAGATGTGGATGGCACCAACCAATAGGCATGTGCCCTGGATGGAGCAGAAAGGGAAAGAATAAGGAAACCTTCTCTTGTTTTTTCTTACAGGTCCTTGCCTTGGATGCTTTCTGTGGTTCTTTCAGGTTTCCTATCCAGACCCTCTATTTTTCCAACACAGACACACACTGGACTGTGCAGTGAGTTGTGAGCTCTTGAAGCTCATAGCTCTTGAAGCTCTTGAAGTTTGGCTCTTCCCGCTCTGCAGAGCACAGAGGCCCACACTACACTCATTTACTTCTGATTTAGCAGATGGAACGCCTCTGCTTCTGATCCTGTAAGCCTACCTGGTGATTCCATTGTGTAATCACATTTGCATACAGTATGTAAACAGGTGACATCATATTATATTAAATCTTTTCCACTGGTGAACACTAACTAACACAGCTGGGAAGAATCTGAGAATGAAAACAGTGTTAGTCACCCATCTCAGGTTAAGCATAACTTGTGTGTTCCCAGAGAACCTGGACTAGGCCTAATTTCTGAGTGCACACCTACCACTAGCTCAGGACCACATGTGAGGCTTTGCTTCAAGTCTACTGTCTGTGTGAATTAGTGAACAAGACAGTTGTGTTGTCTACTGCATGGGCTCTGATGATAGCCTCTCATCCACTTCGGACTCTAGCGCCCCTGGCCACCAAGTCCATGGCAAAAGTGGGTCTCATCTCCCATCTTCCATCCTGAGGTGCTATTGTGCAGAACTTCTGGGCCACAGCTGTATGGACGACTGCAAATGGCGCATGAATTGATCCCTTCCTCACCACTCATGGATGATCCTGAGGTGTTGTCCTGTGCAAGCCCCAGCAGAAGGCAATCTCATGATGTAAAAAATAGCCTCCTTGGATAGCAAATAGTGGTGCCCTTGGTAACAAGCACTCCTAACTGTGTGCCTCTTTCCTTGCCCCTTCTTTCTTCTGCCTCCCAGGATTGCTTTCGTCATTAAGCCTCAATGTATGAACTTTTACCTCCATTTGTTTCCTAGGGAAGCCCAGGCTGGAGCACTGATAAAATTATGAGAAGGAAAGCCAATTAAAACTCTTGAACTACTTGTGTGATGTTCGGATGTCCTTCAGTTGCAGAGGTCCTAAATTATATTTGTTTACTTAGCCACACAGAGTCAAGCATGCTGATAGACACTAGTTTGAAAAGAAAGTAGTCTTGGTTCTCAAGGTCTTTATATATGAAGGAATGACAGAGACAGAAATGAATAATAATGTCCTCATGTGCAGAAAAAGATTGCCTTCTTTATATCAGCATGTCAGTGATTAAGAACTCAGAAATGGAACATTTCATAAATGTTTCAAATCAAATCAACAATAGGAAATCTTTACCTGAAAAGTGTCAAATGTGTCATACACAGAAGGGGTAGCTTGAAATTGGAAAACTGTACCTAAGATTCATTTCTCTATACCATTTAAAAGTGAGTAGTTCATATAAACAATGTATGTTGTACAAGCATGAAAATGCCTCAAAGAAACATGATAGTCTGTGTAATTAATATGCACTAATAAAAATATACAAATAAAAATGATGAAATTCTAAATTATATTTAAAAACAACTACCCTCAATAGTTTACTCTAAGTAGATCATCACGGGTACATAATAGACTTTCTTTTGCAAAGAAGTTCATTGTACAAATAAAAGAGAATGGAAATAACACCAATATTCAACACAGGCTCACTAAATTTTTGACATACTTGTGGTGGCACATTAATTAACCTCCAGATTTAACATGAATGTTTAAGACGTAGAAAGAATGTTTGAAAGATTTTAAATGGAAAAATTTCACCTTTTTTAAACCAGCAGATAGATTATTACATATATAAAACTTTACATAAACACATGTGAATCTAAAAGAATCTGTTAACATTAGTTGTCTTGGGATGGCAGTTTATCCTACATTATATTTTTCTACTATTAAAATTTATTTTTGAGCATAACAGCCTAGAAAAATTTAAATAAGGAACTTGAAGTGATGTGGCACTCAGTTTACTTCTCAGGCCCTACCATATGGGAAGGAACAGGTTCTTTTCTTTACCACATACTTCATTCTGTTAATTAACTTTAAAATATTAGTGATATTTAATATTAGAAAAAAATTAACAAACAAAAGATAAACTCCCCTCTGGATTTTTTTTCACATTAAACCTCCATATTTATGGGGGTGTTCATTGTTTAATAATTTGACATTGGAACTCATTAAGTCGGGAATCACCATAAAGAGTAAATTAACCTGGAGTAGACGTCAGGAGTGAACTGATCCGGTTTAGAGAACGGACCTTGGGATGAGTGAGTCCTGGTTTCAAATCCTAGAGTTTCATCTACCAGTTGTGTAAAGTTCACAAGATGCATTCCCATTTCTCTAACAAAAAAATGGAAACAGCAAAGCCTGGGGAGCATTTATAAAGCTCAGGCAGGGCAGTGTTCCAGAAAGGCCTGCAAGGGGCTTGGGGGGAGAGACTCCACCTTCTCTTTTCCACCGTTGTAGTCTATAAAGAAATAGCTGGAGACAAAAGAAAGAGAAACCATACATTTTAATCGTCCTACTTTTCTAGAATGTTAGCTCTTTTTAACATTTTCAAATATAGGGAAATAAGATTTTTTAAAGAAGGAACAAAAATATCAGCAGAGGGTTAAAATGTCTTTGTACTCACAGATATTATAATTAATGTAAATTTATTTCTAAGTAGTTCCAATTTAAAGCTAATCTTTATTTCACTTTTTACAAGTTGCAGCAGACTGTTCATATTTTTTATTTAGGGAGATCACGCTACCTTTAATAAGAACAATTTGGCTGTGAGGTGCCTTTTTGCATCAGAAAATTCATTTCCAGAATTTCTAATACATCTGCTAAGGTGTACAGTTAAACTACTCCCAATCCACTTTGATACATCAAATTCTACCAGAATGAGTCTCCTCGCTGTAAAAGTTAAATCTCTTTCCTGTCGTGTTCATACTATTAAGCTATAGAGTATTTTTTTTAAACAGGAAAAAAAAAGAAAGCTGTTTTTCAATAAGACTTCACAATGCCCTAGAGAAATGAAGTTGTTCTTATCATAATTTCATATGTAAATTGGCCATTTATCTGGAGAAACACAAGAGATGGTGTGAACATCACAACAGATATCTGTACACATGTCACGCAGCTCTATCCTAAGTCTGTGTCTTGGGGAATCTTAAGGAGCATTTTCCTCTCTTAAAGAGCATTTCCATACTGCCAGTGTGACTCTCATCTTCATTTCCTGTTTCATCTCATTTTCCAGTTGATTCCTTTCTTAGAGCAATAATACGGCTGCTGTCCTTTTTTGGGAGCCATTGAAACTGGAAATTAACCACTTGAGCAGGGCTGGGGCAGGGCCATCCCAAGAACAAAGAGGGGCTGGGGCAGGCAAGGGAAGAAGCTGCTTCTGCCCAGAGAACACCCAGTCCCAAGGCAGCAGTCTGAACAGTGCCTTGCTGGGACAGTGGGTGTCACATGACAAGCCAATCTTGTGATTTCTTATCCAGTAGTGTATCTTGTATTACATGCTTCTGTAGTAAACCTGACTGCTATAGCACCCAATAAGAGTAATGTGGCCTGACATTTGTCTCTGAAACAGACAAAGAGCATAGAAACTGGGCTGACAAATAGCAACACCCAAGAAGGGATGCACTGTGCCAGTCTTGTAACTCATCACCACCCAGGGTGAGAGAAACACAATTGTATACGGAATTGGGTCCTGGTCCTTTAGGGTACTGGCTGCATTTCTTCTTGACATTTAAGAGAATTACACATTTGTGAAGTAAACTTTCTAGTGACTTGTGAAAGTGCTGTTTTTCTTGTGGAAGGAGTTTTGTGGAGTAACCAAGTTCCTAAGCATCGATCCTATCTCTTGTCTCAGTTAGCAGTTACCAAGGACTGTAAGAAAGAAACTCAGTGTTAGACTTCTGTCAGACCAAAGGGAATGGAGAGAAAGCTCCCAGGGAATTAGAGGGCTCTCACCTCTCTGGAAGACCAGTAGTTTGTGTTTTTGCCCAGAACAAAAGAAAAAGCAAGTAAGAAGGGATAGAAATCACAGGACCAGCTCCTGGACACAACAACATATCACACAAGGTGAGGAGAGGGTGATGGAGGCTCGAGGGGCTGGGAGTGGGATGCACCAATGTGGATCAGGATCCAGAGGAGACAGCAGCTCCTCACCATACCAGAGAGGCAGGCAGAGCCCCGCCAGCTCCACACAGGAACAGGATCAGGTGCGTTCTCATCAGGGCTGCAGATAGGGGCTGCTCTGGCTGTAGACAGGACACGACTAGGCAGGGCAAGCCTAGGGCAGCACTAAACTAGAAACACAGCCATCCTCGTCCACCTGCAGGCAGGGCACCCTTGTCAGATGAGTAACATGGGCACAGTGAGCCTGGGTGACCTGAAGAACAAGGTTTCCCTGTGCTGCCCAAGAAGCTGGAGGGACAGCAAATGTCCTGGGTCTTCATGACACTCCAGTTGCAGTCCTGCTCAGGAGTCCCTGAATCCATTGCACTTCAATCTCTTTACAGAAGCTGCTTTTGCACTGGCACCCTGGCTCATTATCTTCCACTTCCTGTTTTACCCCTTTTACTCCTAATGCCACCCAGTGGGCACTCTATCCTCTGGAGAACTCCAGCTCCACCCAGCACAATTATCAAACAGTTTCCACCCATAGCTCCACAAGTCAGAGGCCTCCGCATAGCTCTGGGCTCAGGTGTCAGACAGACTCAGGCCCCTTAACCACACCAGGCTCCTTACAAACCCCTCTGTGAGGAGAACTGGGCAGTGGGTCTTCTTGGTGAAGTCCTCCAAGAGTCTAACCTCTGAACCCTTGGGTCAAACAGCGGAGATTAATTTCCCTACCCTATTTATGCGGGGGAGTGCTAAGGCAGCCTCCTAAATACCTTTCAGATCTGCTCTCCGTTCTCCACCCACATTGCCCAGGCCCCATAAGATCTTATCTTTATTAGTGCAGCAGCCTCACTTCGCTTCTCCCTTTCTCTAGTTCTGCACAGTGCTCGCACAAATCTATTTTATGCACTACAATGAGATAATCTTCCTGAAATAAAGCCTGACCACATTATTGCGCCACCAAAAATTCACCAGTGGCTTTCCTTGCTGTCAGGACAGAGTCCAGGCACCTCCTTGATCCTCGCTCGTCCCTCCTGACCCCCACATCCCTCTGCAGCACCCTCTCTCTGTTCTCTCTCACTCCAACTCTGCTGCCACAGCAAACCCCATCAGGGTACTGGACACATTTGCAAGTCCCTAGCCTTCATGCTTAGGAGAGCTTTCTCCTTCCTCTTACCTGAAGATGGTTAACTTCTACTTTTCATTTTGACTTCCGGAAAGCCTTTTTTTGCTCCCACAGAATTAGGCCAGTCAGCCCTTTCCATGCGACTCCAACATTTTCTGGTAGGTCTCTTCTGATAGTTGATTGCACAATGATGGGTCAGTTATATCCATAGATTCCCCACTCAGCACTCCCCTCTGTGTGTAGCAGAGCCTAGCACAGAGCAGACAATTCTTTCATTTTTGTGGAAGAAACAAAGAATGGCGGGGAGGGGGGGTCTGGCTGGCCTTGTTGAGTACATGACAAAAAGGGTTGGGTTGACTTCCTCCTTATTACAAAAACATGCCGAGGTACCGTATCCTCAGATGCACCAGCCACGCCTCCTTCACACTGTAACCAGGCTGAGCCTTCACCGGCATGAAGGCAGACAAACCTGGTCACGTGTCTGCCTTTATCCAGAGCCTGGCACACAGCATTCTCATGGTCACCCTGATGTTACTGCCCCAGCTATTTGGGGATCTGAAGGGAAAAGTGTGCACCACTGCGGTGCCTGTGTGATTCCAAGAGGAATCCGTTAATGACAAACTGTGACACACATGTGTGACATGGTCTGGGAATATGATGCTGAGTGTTGTCATTGGGGAGAGAGAGAGAAGAGAGAGTAGAGATTTCAGCTTCTACCACGGAAAGTCATTCAGGGAAATGCACAAATACAAACGACCAGAACCCAGGTGTGTGCAGGTGAATCATCCCTCAGGCTCCTTTCAAAGCACAGTGAGCAGAAACTAGAACACAGTCCCTAGCTCGCTGAGAAATCCCTGGGAAACCAGAGAGAAAAGCCTGTCACGCATGCAGTGCATTCCTCTTCCTCCTCCTCCTCCTCCACCTCCTCCTCCTCCTCCTCCTTCTCCTTCTCCTCCTCCTCCTCCTCCTCCTCCCCTTTTTCCTCTGCTTCCTCCTCCTCTACCTCCTTCTCTTCCTGCTCCTTCTCTTTCTCTTCCTCTGCCTCCTCCTCCTGCTCCTCCTCTTCCTCTGCCTTCTCCTCCTCTTCTTCCTTCTTCTCTTCCTGCTCCTCCTCCTCCTCCTACCTCACAGGACTAGTACCCTTTGAGAATAAGTCTTGCATATTCATGACCCTCCATGGAAACCTGAAATTAAGAGTGAGGGTCATTTATTTGTCATCTGATAAAATAAATTGTCTACTGTACCAATTGTCTATTATACTACAGGAGAGGATATAAAATGTTAGAGAAAAAAAGGTATTTTTGGAAAGATAAAGTACCTTAGTTTATACTGGCAGCTATAAAAAGTTGCCACAGACAAAAAAAGAAAACACTGATTTCTTACACTTCTAGAGGTGAGGGAGTTCAAGATCAAAACTGCAGAATTCTCACTGTTCGTGAGGAAACCCTGCCCACTTCCCAGACCGCAGCTCTGCCTGGGTCTTCACATGGTAGAAAGGGGGTTCAAGCGCTCTCAGCTCCGCCTACAAAAGGCATCCTCTCAGGCGCTCTCTCATCACTGCGCAGCCATACCCAGTACCCAACACCCACACTGAAGGAGGAGAGGGTGATTTGGGCTGGTTGTGACAGTTCACAGACCATGGGACCTCGGGCAGGATAGCTTGAGGGAAGGGGCTGGGTCCAGGGGAGCTGCTCCTGACTTGGCAGCTGAGCCGCAGAGCACCTCGGCAAGAGAGACACATCTGACCAGGCCACACCCCTCCATGACATCCCTCTTCTGATCAGGCCCCATTTCCCAACACAAAACCAGCTTGGCCACCCTAATATCCCAGTCACCATCCACAAGCACTACCTTGAATGCATGGGGCTTGGAGGGACAGCTAGAGATAAACTGTGACTAGCATTTACTCCATTTCCGAGGTCTCCTCCCTTAGAGTTTGATCATCTCCAAGGCTTTACCTCCAAACCATTACATTGGGGACCAGGATTTTGACATACATGCTCGAGGGAAGGCAGCGCAAATGCCCAGTCTGTCCCAGAAGGACTTACTGAGAAGGAAGTACTGGTCTCTCACTATTGTCAGTCACTTTTTCCTCAAACTTCCATCCCTCTTTCCCAAATATTTTTTCTTCATCCTTGTCTTTACCAGCTCTGGGACTCTGATTACGTATATATTAGGTACTTTGCACATCACATTCCTCCCTGTTTATCAGACTTGATCATCTCAGCTTCTCTGTTCAACCACCTTGGTACATTTATCCTTCCCATTCCACTGGAAAGTACTTCTGACTTTTAGATGCTCAGATGTTAGGTGTCTGCACTGTAGAATGCTAGGGAGCACTTTTGTGAGTGTGCTCAGCATTTCTGTTTCTCTGCTTTCTCCTCATTCCCCATTCACTCCTCTCCCTTTCCAACATTGCACATACTGCCAGTAGCCAATCTGTAACCTTTGCCTACTGAACATCTAACCGGGTCATGCTGGTGCCAGTCTCCATGGAATGCATCTCCCTTCAGAAAAAATCACATTTTCTGTTTATTAATACATCCAGTAATTTTGGGCTGTAACCTGGACATCAGGAATGACATGCTCTAGTGATCCTGAAATGGCTCCCACCAAGAATCCTGATTTGTTTGCAGCTAGCATTTCCCTGGGCTATGTGCACACTGAGCTCTGTCTCCACTGCAGGTCAAACTTAGTGCGATTCTTTTAGAGTTCACTGGGATCCTGGCAAGATGCCCAAGGCTTGCATATGTTTCCAATGCCTATTTAGAGATTTTTGACAGTTTACTGGTGGAAATCTGACATCTCTTCCTCTGGCTCTGTTGTCATTCTGGGATTTCCCAGAGTAACTGTGGGGACCAATGAGATCAAGAGGTTGATGGCAGAAATCTGCTTACTGTAATGTTCATGCATTGTGTCAACTTGAGAAGTTTAGAAGTTTAACCAAACTATTTATCAGGGGGTCACTTTGTAAGCATCTCCATCCTTTGAAAGAGGAAGGCACAGAAATGATGTGAGTGCTACATCCACCCTGGGTGGCGGTAGCAGCCTACTTACAATAGAAGGGAGGAAAAGAGGCTTGCTCTTCCACTGTTGTTCTTGCTATTTTTGCTGTCTTCCATCACCTTGAAGTGTTCCCCAGTGCCATGTGGCCATGCCTTGGAGCCAGCTGATTATGGGCTGAACCTCCACACACTGTGAGCTAAATAAACCTTTTCTCACTTAATTTTGAATATCAGGTATTTTGTCTCAGCAACAAGAGAAAAGCAATCATCATGCTTACCCTTCACTGTCAGAATAAAAGCTGTAAAAACTAGACATTCCTCTCACATACTACTTCTGAGCACCACCTCCCTCTAGTACCTGCCCATTTGTACGTATATGGTCATATTCCAGGGCCTTTAAGCAGTCTCTCTGTCTGTCTGTCTGTCTGTCTCTCTACAATGTTTTAAGTTTTTGTCTATAGTAAGATTAATCTGAAAGGAACTGCTGGTCACAGTTGGTAGCACATCCACTGAGAAAATGACTGTAATGAACCAATCGGAAGAAAAGCCAGCCATGGAAAGTTCTACACAGAGAGCACTCCAGGGGGACAAGACTCATGACAGGAGAAAGACCTCAGCAGGGCTTACTCGGTGTATTTAGGGCATGACATGAAGGTCATAGTGTTTAGAACGGAAGAAAGGAGTGGGAAAGCAGTATTCACGATTGTAGAAATAGCAGAATCAGGTTGTGCCAGGCCATTCAGCCAGTAAAAGTTCCCAGATTTCATTTTCATGTAGGAAGCTGTGGGAAAGTTTGAAACAGCCTTTGTGTTTCAATGACTACTGGAAGGCAACTTCCAAAATCCAGGTGAGGCAGCCTTGCTTGGACCAACCATACTGGCAGCACTGGAGACGGTGAGACCAAGTTTGTGTGAACTTGACATCAGCAGAAAAGGGTCTGCTTAGACGCTGAAATTGCAGTGTGAACTAGAGGGGCAATTCCAAGATTTTCAGATGGAAAAATAAAAAAGTGAGTAGGTAAAAATTGATGGGCTTGAGACATTTAGTTTTTATATGTTCGATCCACATTCCAATAGGACTATGGAGAAGGAATTGGATTCAATATTAGAGATAAGGGGAAAGGTTGACGCTATAGTGTAATTAGGAAATTGTTTCTAGGAGAACAGGATTCAGAGTCAAATAAGACATGAAACTACCAAGCACTTGGTCTCACTAGAAAAGAGCAAACTTCCAAGGATGTCGTTCTAAGGATGATGATATCAGAGGCCAAAAAAAGGTGGACAAAAAGCATGAAGAAACTGAGGAGATGCCAGAATGTTGGGGTGAATCAGAAAAGCAGAGCCTTAGAAGTTAAAGGATCCAGGTTGGAAGTGAGAGGAATGGGGGTGAGAGTTAGGGTTAGGGTTCAGGTTTGGGCTGGGGTTAGAGTAAGGACAACACAATAGTGGTGTAATCAGAAATGAGTGTTTCACCTCACTGGGTTTCAGTTCCCGAATGCAAAGAATGAAGACAGACATTAATTCTTACCCTTAAGGAATTGTACAACTTGAGTGAGATAACACTCATGTTAGTATTTGGAAAAATCTTGCATTTTAACAGCTAGTAAGAGACAGAATCACCATGGAAGATGACTGCTTTGTTGAGAAGATACCTCTCAGTAAAGCTATGGTGCAGAGTTCCAGCAGAAGCGTTTTGTGCTACTGAATAAGAGAGATGGGGTGAGGGTGTGGTGGGAGGTGGGTTCTGGAGTTCGTAACAGTGAGCTTTTCATATGCATTACAATTATTTTCTTCAGATGAGTGAACTCAGGAACTTATTTGAATTCTCTTGAAAACTTGTAAAGGACTGTTTTTTAAACCAGTGAAAATGGGGTTGAAACAGAGTCACACTATGAGACACCTGAAAAGCCCTACTGGCTGTTAATTTTGACAAAATGTGTAGCCACAGGGAACTCTCAAGATTCCATTAAGCTTCTAGTTCTTCTGTCTCCTTCCTTTGCTGATTTGTGTGCCCAGTGTCATCTGGAGAGGTCCTAGGTAAAGAGTGTTGGTTCTGGACATACTGCCTGGGTAATACTGAAGCTCTGTCTCTTAATTTGTGACCTTGGGAAAATTATTGAGTAATATTGGGCCCCCATTTCTTTGTCTGAAAAACTGATACAACAATATACTCATTGTTAATTATTCATGAAGTATATTTTAATGGAGATCGAGTTCACCATAATTTATAAAGGGTTAAATGGAAGGCTGCATGTCAGATAAGATTCTGTTACAGTGTAAACACTAATATTTCCAATTAGTATCTTCATTCCTGAGGTCACATTTGCCAGGGTACCATGTAAAGAATTAACTCAAAGGACAGTTCTGTCACTCAGCCTGAAGAATGATGTACATGGAATTAATTGAATTCCAGGTAAGCAGGGAAATAATGCCCAAATAGGATATGATACGCCTTGATAAAGACTTTACGTTGTTGAAGTTATTTTTCAGCCCCCTTAGAAAATGAGGCTTGTTTTACATTCCTCACACGTCACTTCAAAAAGTACTGAGCTCTGGCTTCAAAAATGTCACTCTGCTTCACGATGTGATGCAATTTGCTGCACTAAAGCAATCACGGGTGAGTCACAGCAGAAACAATGGATCATCTGGGCCCTCGGATCTTCTCATGAAGGAGAGCACAGGGGATGGTGCTCCTTTCTGAGCTCTCAAATTGTAGCTGAGAATAAAGGCAACTTGAGACAGGAAGGAAGGAAAAAAGTAAGGAAATGGACAAAGTGAGAGAAAGCAAACCCCACTGGTTTTTCTCTGTGTCAACTATTTTTAATCCAATGCAGAGGGACCATTTAAAATGTAGATTTTGATGTCAGGCAAACATGGGTTTAGATCTCGGTCTTGTTGCTCGATAACTGTGGGACCTTTCGCAATTTGCTTAGCCACTGTGTGGCTAGATGCCTGCAGTCCATCAAAGCTCTCTCCTTTCCTCCCGTAGGCAGAGCTTTTGTTGGAAACCAGCTGCACAGCCTGCAACTGCATTTTGGGGCTTTGATTAAATCTAGACAGGGCCATGTGAAAGAATTCCGGGCAAGAGAATGTGATCACAATCGATAGATGTCATGGCCCATAAAATCACCCACAGCATCTGGTCTGCTCTCTTCCTCATCCTCCAGCTGCACGTTGTGTCAGAGAAGGTGGACCCTTTCTCAGCCCAAGTCTCTAAATGATTGTGTGCTTCCTACCCCAATTTGGCAAGCCCACTGGCAGAAACTTTTCCTGATGTTGCACTTGTAAGGACAAAAAAGAAACCCAAGTGGAAGACAACATTGAGATTCAGGTTACCTGTTAGAGCGTTTAGTATTACCTTAACTAATACACCACTCAAGCCTCGCTTTTCTACCTGTAAAATACAAGAATTATTGTAGCTATTCAGTGCAGTGGTGATTAAAGAACATGAGACAGATAAAGCACCTAGCTCAGTGCCCAGAACCTATTTAGTGTTCAAAAATATGAGCCACTCTGTACCCTAAAATAGAGTCTTTCTTTTAGTTGCTTCTGAAACTGATGCATAATCTCCTTACTCACCTCTAGAATAAGTTGATCTCAAACTGTGTCTGAATTCTACCATTGCTGATTTCTCAGCATTTAAAAATACAGCATGATTTAGTTGTTTCTATTATCAATCATTTGAACTCACTACAATCGTCATGTAAGTATCTGACTTAACGATGGTTATCTTGTAAATCATCCTTCTTTCCTCTGCAGCAGTGACATGGTGCCTTTTTACAGCAATGCTCACCAGCGTCCCCCATCCTGAAAGACAGTTTGCCTGTGAACAAAAGAAGCAATAAGCTGTACAACTCTTTGGCAAGCAATCATCTGAAACAGGCACACAACCTTCACCAAGCCCTCTGAGTTATTTAAAAGACAAAGCCACGGAGAGGTGCAACCTGAGATGTCTCTCTTCATCACTTATTCAGTGCCACTGGGTTCTTCAGCGGGTGCCTGTCATGCAGCTGGAGGGAGAGGAGCACGTTCTCTGGTCCTTACCTGGTCTCCTTGATAACCTGAGTAATCATGGATGTCACTCTCCGTGCAGCAGGCCAGCAGAAGGCGAGGAAGCACCTGCTGCCCCGAGCTGGGTGTGCAGAGTGACATTCATCACAAGGGGCTCCTTCAGCCTATCCTCCTCTGACACCCCCTGCAAGTCCCCGCTGGACAGCTGGACTAACTTGCACTCTCTCACACTACCAACCTGCTTTCCTGGTCTCTCACTGAGAACCATACACAGTCCTGAATGACGGTGACAGCATGATCACCATTGTTATAAGCACCACAGGGCACGCAGCAACCTCAAGGAGCACCTTCTGCCTAACTGGACTCATTGCCCACACACCGCCTTTGAGACAACACCCTGGGCAAGTCTTCAGCGTGGACCTTTCTGCCTACTGTAGATATGAGGTGCTTGGCTCCATGGAGTTGAGTAGCTTCTAATAGAGAATGGGGCCAGAATGGGAATCCAGCTCTGATTCAAAACTGTTTTTCCATCAGCAGGTCGCCTCTAAGCAGGCTGTGTCCCTAAGTTCTGCACGTTTCCTTCCTACGTGTCCCCTTCCACTCCCAGAGGCAGTGACTCTGCCTCTGCACGACTAAGCTGGCTTGGGTGCCACGTGAACCCAACAGCCCTTGTGTCCCTGTTCTGATGCTGAGTGACCCGGAGACAAGGCAAACTCCCTTCATCCTTCAGATGTTCAGTTTGGGCTGCAGGCTCTCAATAGAAAAAGCCACAGACAACCAAACTGCCCTAGAGGCATCTTGCTAAGCACAAGCTTCCTGTGCCCAGCTTGTGCACCCCCTACAGGTCAGAGGTTGTGCTAGTCCATTCCTACAGGGTTGGGATAAAAATCTAATGAACCAAATGGATATCTGCAGCTATGATTGTCCATCAGAAAGCAATTGTTGAAATCCTACACACAAAAATACTTCCCCTTATGTATGAGGAGCTCCCAGGTTACAGATGATTGCTGGCTCCTCGACCCAAAGAGAGTATATTGATCTTTTATTCAGGTCATACTCAATTAAGGATCATCTCAAAGAGGAGCTGAGTAAAGGGTAAAATAATAAAAAGGGCCCAGCTCTTTCGGTTCTGTGACAGCAGACTGACAAATGTAACGCCAGCTTGAACGACTTCCTAAAGCCAGTACACTGTACTGAGAATCCCTTGCTGCCACGTGGTATGGGCCCAATGCGCTGGCTGCCCTGAGGACATGGCCATGGCTCTGAGTAGCAGGGCCAGGCAGGGATGGATGGATGGAGTGGCACTCAACAGTGAGATGACAAAAGCAACCAGGCTCATCCCATTACCGCTGCTTGCCGGCCACTGACCTTGGGCATAGGACTCAGCCTCTCTTGCCTTAGTTTCCTGTCCTGGAAAAGAGAGTTTCTAATGCATCTGCCCCAAGACAGGTTCGCAAGGAACAGCAAAGTGCAAATTGCTTCTGACAGAGGCCAGCATGTGGAGAGCGCTCAGGGACCGCTGTCTGTGACCCTGAGCCTCTGTCCCAGACTGGCCTCTAACGCCCTACTTGCTCGGCTTTGAAACTCACCCCTTTTTTCCTGTTAGCTTTTCACCTGCTCTTCTTTCACCCCTTTATGGGGTGATGGTCACCAGGCGACCATCAGGGTTCTGGGTTTGGCTTCTCACTGGGCTGTCTGAGCTTTCAGTCTTGCTTCCTGTAACCTGCTCCAAAGCATTTGAAAGATGACTCCCGTGTCCCCAGCAGGCCTCCTCCTCTGCCCTACTGGGTGTCAGGGGTCCTGCCATCCTGTGCTCAGACAGCCCTGGCCCCAGGCACACAGGAACCCAAAGTCGTCCTGACCCCTTCATGTCCCCTACCCCTCCCAAGCCCTGTGTCTTTGTCTCCTTCTGCTTAGCTTTTCTGTGTCTGATTTGCTGTGTCTCTCACTTCCCTGTGGGAGCTGCTCTGATCAAGACGCCCTGTCCTGTCAGTCACATGCCACTCGCCTTGTTCCACGACTCCCAGAAACTTGGTTTTCTGTATCAAAATGCCCCCTACTACAGCAGCAATGGAAGTTTCAGGAACTGGAGATCTTTTACTCCTTCGGCAGACCAGTGGACCATGGGAGGACCTTTCTCTAGACGATGATTTTCCTATACTTCACTAATCTTTATAAACCGTCTCCTACTCTCCAACCCAAGTGCTCCCCATTCTCCATCTTTCCCTGTAACTCACAGGTCCCTTCCAAACAAACCCTCTTCCTATTAAGTGTTTGGTGTTGATAGGAGACTGGGAACTTCTCAGGCATTGAGTAAAGAAATGCTTTGTTATGCAATATAATCTTGTCTTTCCCTAACAAGGCCTGTGCTATTGACTTGCAAAAGAAAGTCTGAGCTCATTCTCAAGAAGAAAATTGTCTCTGAATTTCTTATATGAAAGATGTTTTGTGTAATTAGAAGAAGGAGTGTGAGTGAATAGAAATTCAAAATGCTTTCTCTTCAGCTACGTATCTGTTTTATTCAGAGTATAATTAAAGGAAGGACTTGGCACTTATCTTTGAGAGAGGGTATGGAATTCATCAATGAATTTTGAATATTCAGCCATCGGGTTCTGTGTCTGAATGAACAGTCTAATGTCATTAAGATTTTGCTCTTGCACTCTGAATGTAGCCTAAGAAAGTCCAATATCCCAGTTTATACCTAGCATACATTTTTCTTTTTTGACCCAAGATGCCATGCTTCCCACATTGCCCTAAAATAAAAAACCTAAAGTATTTGAAAGGAAAATGGTTGTATTGCTAATAGCTTTAAAATGTACACTGTTGGATACAACTGATTTTAATGTATGATTTTCCTGGATGAGAATCAAACAGTGACAAGCCAGCTCTAGAATTTCCGTGTGCTCTTCGTCAAAGACATGTGGGCTCACCTAGCAGAGCTTCTGGTAGAGAGGGATTGCTCTGTGCATGTTGGATATAAGTCTGCAGGGCACCCTGTCTGATGCAATAAGAGGCTAACAGGAAAATAATAAATAAGTAAGTAAATAAATAATGCAGGCAGCTTATTCTTCTTCCCTACCCTTCTCTTCCATAATTTTCACCAACAGAGCTCCCAAGTCCATCCTACTCTAGAGGACGGGTGAGAGCACCAGCATGGTCCCGAAGCAGTGCTGGGATTCACAGTTCCAAAGTCTGAGAGAGACTGTGGCTTGAGAAGCAGAACTGGACAGCCTCTCTACCGAGAAGAAATGTGCTTAGGAAAGTCAGAAAACCAGGGGAGGCAGCAGACGGCAACCATGAGGCCCTGCAGTGTCTTTGCAGGCTGAATCCGGGGATTCGATGACCTTTAACACAGACAAGGGGTGAAGACCATCAGCTGTTCATGATGGGTTTCAATGTCTCCCACGTTCATCCCATCAAATCCTTCCATCACGCACACAGCAAATCAACTACTGCAACTTCTTCGAATCCTAGCAGCTTTCTCCCCTCGGGGGTACCATGAGGATTTCAGACTGTTGGTTCAACTTTGTCACTCTCTAGCAGCTTTCAGTTGTCCGGATGCTGACATATCTCAAGGCAGAGAAGAGGGGTGCAGTGAGTGAGTTTATTAAGCAGATTCAGGGCTGCCTGCCCAGAGGATGGCGTGGAGGGTGCCCCCCACTGACGCTGGGGCTCTGCAGTGGAAACAGCCTCTCTGCAGATGCTTCCTTCTTACCCAAGTAGGGACTCAGTAAGGACTTGTGACCAAGTTCTTAGTTCGAGATATTTATTTACTCAGTGTGGGTGGATTAAAACTGGCCACAAGTCATTTTCATCTCTATCCTCATCCCCCTTTGTGCCCCTATGGCTTTGTTGCAATTTCTTCCATAAATAAGGGGAAATCACTTTCTCCACCCATTAAATCCAACTTTGGCTATGTAATTTGCTTTGCTTAAACATTCATTAGAAAAGATGACACAGGCAGAGATGAAAAAAGTGTTTATCCAGTGTCACCTATCTCCTTGTGCTGCCTGAGACCTTCTGTGAAAGAGGCCATGGTAGCCCCTGCAGGATCAGAGAGGGAACAAAGAACAAACAAGTCTCCCTGACTGAGGCTCACAGCCCACCAGCCTGACAACTGCCTGTCACAAAGGCAACTGTCCCAGGCCAAGCTGCATCAGCTTCCCCCTTTGGCTGCCTCCAGAGCCCCTCGAGGGAGGAACAGACTTCTGAACAGCCACACAATGGCTTTACTAAGCCTACAGGCTGGAGTCATTTGTTACACAGCAACAGGTGGCAGTGTAGCTTTTTAGACAGCCTCTCCAATCTCCTTACCCATCCATTATTAACACAGGGCTGCCTGCGTCTGAGTATAAAAATATACAGAGTGCCTTATAACTATAGGCTATAAACTCAATAACTATAGACTACAAACAAAAAGTCAGAATGAGATTAAAAAAATACAAAAACAAGAGGAGAAATATTAAGACCACATGAAGAAGAGCACAAATGTGTTGGTCACCCAGGGCTGAGCAATCCATGGACATGATCTTTAACTTGTTCTTGAGGGTCCCTAGAAGCCAGTCAGGAAGCCAGTTACATATTTTTCAACATCAGAAAAAAGTAAGCATGCAAGTTCCTTGGGAGAAACAGTCTTTCTTGTGCTGGATTTTGAAAGGCATTTATGATACATGGGGACACTGAATGCGGACACTGAATGACAGAAGATGGTTTTTTCCCATCCCAGTCTAATGGTGCGCTGTGGAGGGTAGAACCTCCTACAAAGTCAAGGGTAAAACATAGTACCAGAGTTTTAGAAAGGAAGTTCTTTCACAGGAAACTAAAGTCAATTTTGTTTCAAATATCTGAAGACTCCCAAAGTATACTTTCACGTTCAAGGCATGACTAGGCTTTGGACCAGAATGAATCACACTGGGTATTGTGACAGGGATGTGGAAGTTGTCAGAACCAAAATGGATTTGCTTGTCTCAACCCTAATGTGAAACAATTAAGTAAAGCTGACACGTTATGAAGATTGGGTTCTTACTCATACTTGCCTGATGGTAACCATCACAAAAGACTCAGAATCCTAATCCTGTACCAAGACTCACAGAATCATAGGTCTATGCCAAAGGACTTCTACAAATACATCCACCAACAATTTTCTGGTTCATCCTTGGACAGGGACTGTTCTTGAAGTTACTAATCGTAGTGACCAAAGACTGTTATTTCAGAATGTTTCACCTGGTCCTCCTCCTTTGCAGACGTCTCTGTGTCTCCAGCCCTGTGTGCATGCCTGTGGTGACTACCACCCACACACACGTCCAGCACATTGCTCTGCTCTGCCATTGCCGCGCTCCACCGTCCTCAAATAAATACCATCCTTCTTCCATGCAAATTGACAGTATGAGGTTTAAATAGCAGTTGGAAAATAATTAAAACAATCTTTGATCACTTGGGGAAGACTTAAGTTTCTTCCTCTGGAAATAGCTCATCTCCAGTATTTGTGTCAGTACAAAGTGTGAATCTCTAGATAATTTGCCCACTCTGAAAAGTCACAAAATCAGGATCTGAACACAGAACTTTCTAGATTTAAACTCTATTCCCTTTTTTAAATTGCAGAGACATAGTGATTAAAAAGTGGCTGCTGATTTCAATAAACCTAGTTCCTCACTTAACTTATTTGTAGTGTAATCAGAATCTAAAGCCAAGCTGCACGCAAAGGCAGGCATTTCCGGTGCTGAGCCTATCTGAGAGTCAAAGGTGGCGGGGAGGGAATGAGGGGAAACGAAGGGGTGCATGAGCGCTGGATGAGATGTTAGCTGAATTCTCCTTCAGGCTTTGAATCCCAGTCTGTCCCTCCAACATCCTGCATCTGCTCCTTTCAGCTCTGCCCAGCCTGTGAGTCAGGCCCACCACCCAAACACTTAACTTGGTGGAGAATTCTAGACCATCATCTGCTGGAAAAAAGTTTGATTTTCTACTCCATTTTGTATTGCTGATCCTCCCATATTTAACTCTTAAAAATTAATGGAATGATAATGTTTCACTTAAATTGCTAGCATGAGTTTGTCAGAGAACACACACACACACACACACACACACACACACACCAGATTCTTTTTGGTCCTTCAGGTAAAAGTAAAGAAGATGTAGGAAGCCTCTCAGCTCTACCTCTGAGCTAAATATTTAGGAGTTATAAATTAGGAGTTATAATTTAGGAGTTATAATTATAGAGCCTGAGCCAAGGCTGTCCAAACACTTCCTGAGACCTCAGAATCCCCAGCTGTTGGTCACAAGCAGCCCACTTTCTACTTATCTCCTGGAATGGACTATTTTCTCTAAATGTTTTCAGGGGCCATGGAAACCAGAGCCTTACTGCACATATTTTAGAGGAGAGACTGTGTATCCTCCCTCACACAGGTTTCATAATGCAGCAAAGCAAAAGGTAGAGCCAATTCTGTTTTAGAACCATTCATGAGCAGAGAGCCATCCATGGAATTGTGTCCCACTGAAAGGAATATTGCTGGAGGCAGTAAGTGACCATTTCAAACACTGGCATATGACACAAGAGAAGCCTGTAGAGCCACGGATATCCTGCGGGGGAGGGGTACATAACGGATCATACCTGCCCCAAATGCATGAGTCCTAATTGGGTGCTCAGTTTTGTAACAGACAGCTGCTGTCATCCATGTGAAAGGCATTGACTGTAATGACGTCCTGCTTCTTGAGTAGGAATAAAAATCGAAATAACAATGGGTGCTCACCTATGGTATCTACTGTTGTAAATAAGGTAACCGCCATTGTTAGTATTGTGCTGTAGTGAAAGCACAATACCGTGTGTCTTGTCACTCATTCATCCAGTGTTTGCATTCTTCTGTGAACTGAAATAAAGTCATGAACAAGATAAAGTCCTCACCCCTAAAGAGCAGAGTTAGCAGCTATAAAGAGACACAAAAGGAATTAATTAATTTTTTTTTTGGCACCAAGAGTCAAACTCAGGATCTCAGACTTGCAGGCAGGCACTGTGCCACTGAGCTATATCCCCGGCCTAGGAATTAATTCTTAGTCCATTTGAACACTCGCAACAATGCCGTGTGTGTAACTGGCCTTAGTGTTTATAGGAGGAGGGAAGAATAGTTATGGGAAGCAAGTACCATTCCCAGAGTTGCTGCTGATCAATAGATTCGGGATGTGAACCTGACTCTGAAGACTCTGTTCCTGATTAACGCACTGCACCGGTGTTACTGACTACCAGCTTCACAAGCACGATTCTATTACAGTTTTCCAGACCTATTTTCCCTGTTTCCTTCCCACATTCATCCAGCCAGCCCACCAGCATGCCATGGGACCTGCTGCGGACCCTGGGAATGGCATGTCCATTAACGAGTGTGCTGTGTGGTGACCACTGTGTTCTGGTCATCTCCTTCCAACCCGAGACACACTTTGTCCCTCTCTTCCAACCAATGGGAGAAATCCTCCTAAGTAATATCATGTGAGCCTGTATTGGCAGAGCTCAGTTTAGCAGATGCCTAGGGATGAATGTTAATGCTGATGAACAGATGCTCCCGAGGAAGACAACTTTTCTCTTCTTGAGAACCCCTTTAAATCCACACCAGTTACGAATTCAGCATGGCTTCCCATTCCAAGGGAGGAGACAAAACGCTAAGATTCTTGAAGATCGCCTATTCCGTTAGTTTCTGTCTTTCCAATATTGGTTCCTAGAGTAGTGGTGTTTTGAAAAGCTGCTTCCAAATGGAAGAGCTGGATGTCCTGGTAACCACACACTCCAGGGAATGCAAACCTTGACTATGCATTGGAATAACCTGTGGGATTTGTCAAAGCAGACGTCTGGGTGTAGATCAGTGGAACAGTCCAGAGAACCAAGAAGCAGATCTATATGCTCATTCAAAGGAAAGAGGATAATAAAAGAGATTTCACCGAATTTTAAATCACGCTTTTGAAAGACTCTGGCTTGGGAGCTCAGGACAAAGCAATGAAATACCACAGACTGGGGCTGAGCATCAGAAGGTTTAGCTCTGGACATTCTGACGCTGGGAGGCCAGGGTTAAGGCGAGGGGTCCAGGTGGATCCTCCTGACCCTGTCCCTTATTGGCCAGCAAATGGATGCCTTTGCAGTGTTTCCTCTCAGTTTTTACTCTGTACACACAGCTCTTCCAAGTCACCCCATCTACCCAAAATTCCTCTACTCTATCGTCAGACAGGATTAGAACCCCTTCTAACGTCTTTTTACAGATCTGCCAGTCTGAGGTCCTTTTTGTGTTAGAGTTTTAATATTTGGAGCTGGAGGCACAATTCACCCAGTTAAGACTACTGAAAAGACAAAGCATAGACTAAGATAAAATAGTAATAATACGTTTGAAAATAATGTATATCCATAAGACGGGATGAAATTGGACACAGTGGCACACAAGTTGCGATCTCAGCCACTCAGGAGGCTGAAACAAGAGAATCACAATTTCAAGACCAACAGAGCAACACTATGAGACAGCAGCATCTCAAAGAAAATTATACAGAACTTAAAAACTTTAATAAGGAACAACTCAACAAAATTGGCAAAATATTGATCAGACAACCTCACAAAAGAAGACGCACACAAGATACAGTCAATGTCTTTAGGCAGAGTAAAACCCAAATCAAAATGACAATGGGATTCCTTGGCAATTGAATGGCTGAAATTAAAAAACTAACAAAGGCAAGGAAGTGAAGCAAATGAAAATACCACATTTTGCTTGTGGGAGCTGTATTCTTGTACTATTATTTTGAAAAGCAACTTGACAGTTCTTTTAAAGTTAAATAGAGTCTACGAAGTACAACCATGTTGCCCATAGGTACTAACCCAAGGAGAGTGAAATTTCCATACAGCAGTGTATATCCAAGCACACAAATGTTCATGGCAGCTGTTATCAGGAATAGCACAGATTCTCAAACATGCACCAACAAGTGCGTGGATAGACAAATAGTGAAATAGCTAGACAAGAACATATAACACACTGATAAAATTAATAAACTACTGATACCAATTTGCCATGGGAAGAAGCCAGACGCAGAAGTTTCATACACTTGCTTCTGTACATGAAATTCTACAAAAGATAAAACTAAATTATTGTGATGAAAAGTATGAGGGAGATGGAGGTTTTAAGAAAGATTTGGAGTTCCATGAATGGTCTGTATTTATGCAGTGCTTTAATGGGTGTTCTTAATGTACATTAACTGAAACTCACCAATCCTGGCTCCAAGATCAGATATATTATGTCAGAATTTTTAAGGGCTAGAACTGGTTTTCAGTCTACAGGTATGCAGGGGCTATCGTGTGGTCTGTGGTATGTAGGGCATGCAGATGTCCCTCTGTGTAACCCTAGGGCAGGCCAGAGCTTCTGCTCAAGGCCTGCCACACCTTCACTCCCTCCCTGCCATTCTGCAGGAAGATGTTGCTCCCACCTTGACAGATAGATCTTGCCAACCCAGAAGCAAATCCTTGTTCAAGTAAATTCCAGTCTGTGTGCTGGAGAGAACTTCCCTGAATGCAGTAACCAGGGCTTCAGGCCAATGAGGCCTTGCCGTACTTGGCTACCAAGATCTCCCTCATCATTAGAAGCCAACTAGCAGAAGTGGAAGAGAAAACGAAGCTTTTGCTGGATAGATTCAAAAATCATTGCCTCATCTTCAGAGTCCATTCTTCAAGAAAACAACTTCGCTCAAGTGCAGAGAGAGGGGAACTAGGCTGGCAGTGTGCCTAAGAAAAAGGAAAGGGGGCTGAATAACGGCCAGCCTGTCTCTAGGACTTAACCAGGATGTATAGAGAGTCCTATGAATAAATTAAGGAAGACCCAAACTATCTGCTACAAAGTGGGTGAAAGATATAGCCATCAGGACTATCTAGCAGCACTGACTTCATTCGTAATCAGAGGAGTAAACATTAAAATCTCAAAGGTCCTACTGTGAGTGATAACCTTATTTATTCTTCCTAATACATTGGTTGATGAATTTCTCTAGTGTGTATACTTAGGATGAAAGTTTTATATAATTTTTTCAAATTTAGTAAGTAATGCCAATTGTATTCTGTCCCAGCAAGGAGAAAGTAACTCAGACAGGATCCCCAGCAGAAGAGAATCCTAACTGCTCATTATAGCAGTAATAACCATGAAGCAGTAATATTGTCCATGCAGTTTGCATTGGCTTGCCCCCCTCAGCCTCACAGCCCTGTGGGTGCCCCTGCTGGGTGCAGCCTCCACAAAATCTACTTGCACCCAAATGCTCATCTTATACTCTGCTTGTGGAGGAAACCAAGCTAGGAGACTGAGTAAGAGGAATTCTTGTTTCCCCTACCACTGCTAGGAGTGTACATTTGTAGGAAATCTTACTGAGAAAACAACAGGTGTTACTTAGCAAATTTGAAGAGATGGGATCAGAAACGTGATTGTAAATTCATACCCTTAAGAAACCCATGTGCAGGCATTGTAGGAAATGCATACAAGGCTACTGGCTGCTGCTGTGCTATTGGAACTTGTAAGAATCATGAAATGGACCACAAGACAGGACCATGCTGGGATGAAAGATGCAAGAATAAGTTCGGGGAGTCTAGATGTTTACGCATCTCTTTTTGTCTGTTCACTCCTGGAGCTTGAGTCCAGGGCCTCCACAAGGATCTCAGTCCCCAGCCCATTTCCTATGTTTCACTGTGACACAGGGTCTCACTAAGTCACTGTGTTGCCCAGACTGGGCTGGACTTGTAATCTTCATGTGTCAGCCCCTCTGACTCCTGGGACCACAGCAGCCTACAAGTTTATGTTTCTGATTCCTGAAATTAAAAGATGTTCCTTACTCCTTCACGTTTTCATTCCCACAACCAGTGCTAAGAGTTTTCTGTGAATCAGTGATCTCTAAAATGAACAATATAAAATCACCTCTAGGAACCCAGAACCTGGTTATGGTGGGTAGACAGGAATCAGATAACCAGGCTAAGAAGAGCAGAAACCTAGTAGAGGAGCTGAGGGGTGTGGATTCCAAGGCACAGATTTACATTTGACTTCCGCTCAGCTCATTGGTACTTCTGTCTCCTTGAGTAAAGTTTTAGCCCCTCTGTAATATAAGTACAATACAAGAACAAGAGAGTAGTGAGTCTAAGTGCTTAGTATCAGCCCTGTACTCAGCACACAGTCAGGTAACGCTGGTTGCTTAGAGGGTGGGGGTCAGAGTGGCCATGCAGGACTCCTCTCAGAGTATGAGTGATGACCTTCCTACATGCACCCTAAAAATTGGTGGCTTTCAAAGACACAAATGAGCAAAAGCAAGAATGAAGACTTGACTTACTAGTAGTGTTGTTCAGACTGATTAGCTTGAGGAAAATAACTGTCAAAATGCAAAGGTTTGGAGTTCCACAGTAACTCTGCCTTCAGAAGCAGGCACTGACTGTTAAAATACTCAGCTTTAGAACATGTGACCTTTCAGGTTTAAATCCACGGGCATTGTCGTGGGTAAAGGACGCCCCAACCATGTTTTTCTAATGAAAATATGTACTGTGCATCTTGTAGCTGTGCTGGGGGAATTCGGGAAGCAATCTTTGTGTTCACCACCTGGAATGACAAACACAGGTGTGTGCACTTGTATCAAAGTGCAAATGGGCAAGTTTTACTCATTAGGCAACATATTACATTTTTTTGTATTTCTAATTTTTATTGCATGATTTTTCTGGTAGAATTAGTCCAGTTTAGTACAATGTCACATGAAAATTCACTTTCACAACTTGGGGAGGCAGTCAGTCATCGGATGACTCAGCCACGGATGATAACTTGGATCAAGAGAAGCTACCAACATGTGACAGAGAGAGAAGTACAGAATGAAGACCTAGATTCAGAAGAAGAAGAAAACAGTAATACAAATAAATATTTGACCAGTCTACATGCTACAAGATGGTCATGTACAGCTGAATGATCAATATTAGAACTAGGTTGGAAAGGTTATTAGGTTCTTGCCAGGAGTGAAGTCTACCGGTTGAATGCCAACAGTGCAATTCCATGTTAGAAATTGTAACGGATGATATGCTATAAGCTGTTTTGAAATATACTAATATTGAAGTACAATGAAAATATTCTATGCGCATGGATAGTAACACTAAAAAATATAGTTATCACGACACCTCACTATCTGAACTAAAAGCTTTTGAGAAGGACTTTATCATTCTAATTGTCTGAATCCAAAGGCTTTATGAAGAAGTAACAGAAGTGGCATTTCGGTTTTTAGGACAATAATGGCACTCAGGAGATTTGGTTTCTTTCAAAATTTCCTGCATTTTGATGACAGAGAGACCCTCTCAAAGGACAGTTCCAACAGTCTGGCTGCTATTCACTTGTTTTGTTGAAAGTTTTATTTCAAACTGTCAAGCAATTTATACACTGAATGAATGGCAATTGACAACTTGCTTTATTTCATGGTTATTGAAATTTTCAGCAATCTATGAGAAATAAGCCTCCCAAAATGGTATAAAGATATATGCCCTGGTAGATATGGAGATGTTTTATGCCATGAAGTCAGAAATTTCTCCTGGAACCCAGCCACTAGGTCTCTGTTTGTGCAGTAATGAACTGTGTGACCTTCTGAACACACTTGTTGCTCCTGCTTCTGAAAGTAAACCAAAGGTCACTTTGGATAGTTGGTTCCCCAGGGTGTGATGTCTGCTAAAAGCATGCAACTGACCAACACAGGAGCTGTTCACAAAAACAAAGCTGAGATTCCCCAAAAAAAGTTGCAAATTCATAATAGGGAAACACATAGCACAATCTTTCAATTTCAAAAAATGTAACACTGTCTCTTATAATATTGATGCTGTCAACATTACACCATGAAGATAAGAGTAACAGTCAGTCTGGGCAAGGTGGTCTATATCTGCAATCCCAGTACTCAGGAGGCTGAGGCAGGAGAATTCTATAAATTAAAGATCAGACTGTGCTATACAGTGAGTTCCAGGTTAGCCTGCACTACCTGGTGAGACCTTGTCTCAAAAAAAAAAAAAAAAGGTAACAACAAAAACATTGATAGTGAATCCTCAGCACAAATGAAGCCAGAAACAATCACATTTTACAACAACACAAAAGGTAGAATAGATTTATTGAGTTATGCAGCAACTGTGATGTCACTAAAAGCACAAAGCATTGGCCAATGGTTGCATTTTACTCAATCCTAAACATGGTAAGCATAAATATTTTAATAGTTTACAAAGAAAATAACAAGCACAAAATATCACAGGGAAATTTTCTTGGAGGACTGGGACTGGAACTGGCAAAGGATCGATTACAACAGGGGAAGAGCAGGATGGATCTGCCCAGAAACTCTGCAGAAGCATTCTGGACCAGAGTGGTGAATGGACAGGTGAAACACCACAAGAACCTCCTAAGCTAATAAGAAGACCAGCAAGATGTGAAGTCTGTCCCCACAAGGGAAGACAGGAAAACAAAACACGTGTGCTGTGCGTGTAAGAGACACTTGTGAGTGGGACGTGATGCTTTCCTGTGTGACAGCTGCCTCAGATGTGACAGTAGAAGCAGAGATCATTTTGGTACTAGAATTTGGTTTGTATTTTCATTATAGCTCACATAGGAATGCATTTGTTAGATTTTGTAACTAGGTAAACAGTTGATATTAAAAATGCTGATGTTTCTTCTACGCGCTTGATACACATTAAGACTTTAGTATTTTATTTTATATTTTGTAACATGACTCACATAAGGTATTGTAAATCCTACCCCCAGTTCTTCTGTCAACCTAGCAAACACACCAACCAATCACAGGGGAGTACCCCACCAACTCAAGCCTAAAACCCAGGCAATGCTCAGCACTGGGGCCCCCACTCCCCAGAGTGGCTTTGTGTCTCTTTCTTCTGTCAGTGAACTTTACTTTTGCTTTGTTCTGTCTTCTGACTCCTTTCTACTTTGAAGAAAGAGCCTGGAAAAAGCCTACAGTGGGCGGAAACCCCAGGCCCATCCATGGATGTGATACTCTTCTGCCCATCTCCTTTAGGCACTCTCTTCTACCCTGGTTGAGACTCTTTCAAACTAAATGCACATGTTGGAAGCGTCCTATACTTACGATTTAAAATTACATTTTGTGGGCCAAGTGAAGAGTGCCTGTCACAGCTCCAGCCCTCTGGGAGTTTACCCTCTGAGAGTGTGGATGAGGATGTGCATGCTGAAGGCATAGCCACCTGCAACGAGTCATTGGACATGGTGAAATAAAAGCGGACATGGTGGGGTTCTGGGGGTGACACTTGTGTCGATTACTTTTCTTTTGTTGCTGGGACAAAATACCTGGCACCCAGAAGGAAGGAAAGGCAAGGTTTATTTAGCTCACTCTTCATGGAGGTGTCAGTTTATAATCAGCAATTTGGCTTCAAGGCAGGGTGGCATGGCACTGGGGCAACACTTTAAGGCAGCAGCAGCAAAAGCAGCCAGAGCCAAAAGGAAAGGGAAGAAGCCTCCTCTCCTTCCTAATATTATAAGCAGGCTCCCAGCCCCCCAGGGCGGATGGAGCAATCTATCACTCTGAGCCCTCCTCTTGCACAGGATGAAGATATTTACAAAGCCAGGGTCCTGGCTCCCTGCTGATTTCCTCAGTTAAACTTCTAAACTGCTCAAGTGGACACAGAGTATCAACCACAGCACACCCCAAATGTCTTACACAAAGAATGAGGCCACTCAGGAAGCCCGTCAGCCCTCTCCTGGGCCACACGCAGTATCCGCTGCTGACTCCCTGGGTTTTGCGTGCTCACACTCAGCTACTGCTGAAGAGTGCAATGCACTCAACAGCTATTTTTAAGTCTTACACAACGGTCCAGATGGCTTTCTGGTAGTCCTGCCAGTGATTGCCAGGCAGCCCATGGGTCACAGCTATTGCTGTCTTCTCCGGGGCAGCGAGGAGGGTTCGGAACCAGGGTTGGCTCCCTCCGGTTATCCTGCTGTAACAGTGGAGGAATCTGGGGACTCCTGACATCCACGCCCACCCCAGCACTGGTAAACAAATTATGGAGGCTTGGAGACACCGGGGAGATAATGTTCAGCAAATTCAGACAGCATTGAGAGTGAGAAATAGTTGACGCACATACAGGGAACAAAATACTGATTTCGTTATCATTTAAAGATGGATTGGAATGTGTGGTTTACGTGTGCCGTAAAAAATGAATTATTGATTCTGTACCCAAATGTTCTGCCTTCACACTGGACTCAGAGCTGGCCACAGGACTGGCCCTCAGGGCAAGGCCAGCCCCTCCAAAACCATCCCGGGCCCACAGACAGAAGTGCACATTCTCCCCAGACAGAAGTCAGGAAGGTCCACGGGGCTAAGCCACACATGGTGCAGTTCCAGCCTGGAGAAACACCCCTCGGCCAGGGCAAGGGCAGGAAGGAGCCATAACCAAAGTCTCACCATAGACTGTGGTTTGTCCCTATGTTTATCACCCTGTGTTAAATGTAAAACTCCTGGACAAGGGGAGGCCTTTTTATTTCCTGTTCTTAGCTTTGTGCCTGATACACAGCAGACAAAAAAGCTTGGTGGCTGAATTAATTAATTTTATGACCTAAAAATTTCAGTTCCAGAAGTGATAATCTCCCACAATTCCCTCAATTATTTTGCCTTGATGATTTTATTTTTTCTTGCTTCTCTTCTGCTCTCTCTACTCAGGATTCTGAATTCGTCCTTCCTGGGCCATTTCTTCTTTCACCCTCATATAATTTATAAGCCTATTAGTATGCACTTTAGTATTAGAACAACATGAGCCTTAGAAAGTAGTGTTAATGGAATTCTAATAGGATGAAAATCAAATCAATTATTGAGATGACTTGTAGTTTGTATATTTTGTTTCTCTCTAAAAAGAAAAGAGAAGAAGCAGGGAAGGAAGGGGAAAGAGGAGAGGAGATTAGCTCAGTATTTGTAAGGGGCTGGGTCCTTTGGAGAGGTCAGAATCCTTGCAGTCCTGCTCAGAGAAGACGTGTTGCCCAGGGTTCCAGGCAGGGACTCAGGATCCAGCCTGCTTGGGTTTAAATTTTGATTCCGCCCGTTAAGTCTGCTCATGGCTTCAGGCAATTTTCTTAAGTTTTCTGTGTCTTGATTTTGCTCATCTTTACAGTGAAGGCAATGCCGTCCCTTTGTACAATTCTAAGATGACTCCTTCAAAATAAAATGCAGCAGAAGTAATCCAAAGAACCCCACAGGGTTTGGTAAAGAGTAAATACATATAAAATGTTCCCAGCAACCTCAGATGTGCAGGAAGCACCATCCAGGTGACACTAATCATTGGTCTAGAGGGGTTCCCAGTAAGTTCAGAGGACAATAGGAAGAAAAACTGAGATGTGGGACCAGCAATATCACATATAAGAGGCCACGTCAAAGAGGGACAAACTGTCTTAGTGATGAACCCTGGGCAGCTATGCCTCTCCCGTCCCCCGCATCTCTGACAGGCTTCCTGTACCTGCTGGGGAGCTGCTCCTCTTAATTTTTCTCCTATACCATGTTGGATATCTATTCTCAATCACTCAAAGCCAAAACTAACATGAAAACTATATTCTGTCCCTGACTGAGGTCCCCACAGACTCTGTCACTAAGGCAGTGACCATAACCTGACTCTGGGATGAGTCCTTTAGGGGACAAGTGCAGAGCAAATAGGCCACCACTTATCCAAGCCCATTGAAGTTCCCTCTCTGGGTAAATCAAACCACAGTTCATGTGAAATAACAGGGGCCCTTTCTGAAGGGTGATATGGTCGTGACGTGGTGGTGACATCAAGTTCCAAGTTTCTCTCACACACAGAGAAGAGAGAGCCCAAGAGGTAAAGTCCTTGCTTACTCTCCTCACTTTTCCAGTGCATGCTCCAGATCTTGTTTTCTTTTCAAAACTTCCACCTCCTTTTACTATTCTCATTTGATTGATCTTCTTAAAAATGCATATCTGGAAGGGAACGGATCAAAGGGATAGCAGAAGTCTAAGAGGAGAATTAGTCAGAGAACAGTGTTGGCGGTCATTGGAATGGGAGACAGATCTGACCTTCTCTTTTGTAGAATGCAACTCTCCACGCTGGACAGGGGTTCCAGTTCATACATTGCAGTGTCCACACCTGGATTTCCACATCTGGGCCCAAGGGGTAGAGTAAGCAAATGCTACACATAAGCCTTAGACCCTAGAATGAAAGTGGTTATCCCTGAAGACTCCATGAAACTAAGTATTTCTCAGAAGTCCCAACCAAACTCCTGCAAAGGCAAAGTTCCATTGAGCAGCATTGAAGGACGATGGGACACCTGGCTGGTCACCTCCCTGGAGGAGAGTGGTATTGCTTTTTCCTCAAGGAACACAATGGACCACCTGCTGTCACCTTCCACTTACTTGGCCTTACACCTCCTTCTCCATGCAACACGCAACACATATCCTGAATTCAACCCAACCGACGCCACCAAGGAACTTGGGGATTCACCCAAAGGAAAACAAAATCAGGACTTTGACCTTAGAGGTTCCCGTTGGGGGGATTCCCGCCGCCCTGCTCACTCCCTTGCTAAGCAGCTTTTGCAAGCAACCTCCCCCCCCCCCCAGAGGGCACAAACCTGGCTGTTTTAGTTCCTAAGGTGATTGGCAAGGAGTTGGCAAATTGGGAGTGAGAAATGAGGGCACTGCTCTCTGGTCCCACACTTCCAAGGGGCCGTAGGAGAATGTCGGAGAGCAGTGATTTGGGGGGCACCAACCCCTGAAGGAGAGGGAGGAGACTACTTACAAAGGAAAAATCTTATGGATTTCTTTGGCTCATACTTGCCAAGTGGAAACAAAAATAACAGCGCTGCACAGTGCATACCTGCAATCTCACCATGCTGAAGTCTGAGCCGGGAAAATTGCCAGGTCACACTCAGCAGGGGAACCATAGCAAGACCTTAGTTTAAAACTGAAACAACAGCAGAAGAAATAGGAAACAGAGTTCAGTGCCCAAGTCCTGGCTTCCATCCCCAGGTCTAAAGACAAAACAAAACCTTAGCTCTCTGTTGCTTCTCCAGGTGTGATGTTTCCTCTGCAGAGCCCACAAGGCTTACTTCCATATCTAAGGGCACCGTCACAAAGCACCAGCAGTTCTGACGGTGGAACAGGGAGGCTCTGAGCAGGGTAAGGGGTGCACAGTCTGACTTTCTCAGATGTACAGGGACATGTACATGGGGGCAGGGTATCACCAGTGCAAGGCTGCAAACAGCTGTGCAGAGTCTCCAACCCCAAGCTTGGCTGGCTCCCTGCAAGACTTAGTGCTTCCACAATGCACTCGGCTGAACAAAGGACTTAGTGAGGAGGGCCAGTAGAATCAGAAAGAGCACAGCCTCGCGCCAGAGCTGAGAGATGAACTCCGTTCTCTGAAGGTCATGGGAGATCCTGAATCATGGCCAAGGAGGGAAGGAAATAAGCAGGTAACAGTGCCAGGAGAAATTGGGGACAGCAGTCGGGCTGCTGGAGGATCAGCCAAGCCAGGAAAGGAACTGCACCCGGTTTGCAATTTCCAAGGCAGGATAACTAGCCAGCAGCTCTCAGCTGGGGCAGGAATAAAGTCCTTTACCTTTCCACAAACCCCCCACCCCCAAGCCAAAGGGCTCATCAGGTTGAGGACTTGAGGCTTTGGCCTCTTCGGGAAGGAATCTCTTGTGTTTAATTAGTGAATGGAGCTGCTTAAAAGATGGCAGGATTCCAGGGAATTAAAGAAGCACAGCTAAGGGATTGTGTTCCACCAGCAGTCACCCTGGGGCCAAAAAAATATATTAGGAAAAGAAGAAATGGATTCAGTATGGTGCAGCTCAGAGCAGTAATTAAAGTGAAAACCGCACCAACTGATAATTTGCTTTGTGCAATTTGTAAAGCACGCCTGGGTCCCGCAGTGGCTTCCCTGGTCTGTGGCCTCTTTTCCAACCCTTTGCCAGGCAATCCTGCATTGCATTGTCAAATTTGTCTTCCAGATCTTCTCTTTCATCACATTATCATTCTCTTCTCTAGAAAAGTCCAATGCATCCTTGCTGCCACTCCTGGAAAATGAATTCGTATCTGTCATTATCCTTAGTCCTGAGCACACAGTGCAGGTAAATCACGTATTGATCTTCCCTGGGACCAACAAGCCAGGGAAACCCAGCCAGAGCCGAAAGAACTGAGTTTGGCTGCCCAGGCATCCCTGCCCTTGACCATGGACCTTTTTCTCACCATTTAACTTTCTCAGCCCCATCTGTAAAGCAAGGGAAACGCCAAACCTCACAGCAGCTGTTGTGACAAAATGACATAGTGTACCTAAAATGCCCAGTATTACGCAGCCTGAAATTTGCTGAAAACTTCTCAGCAACATTGTTTTGCTTATCAAACATTATCTGTCTTTCAAATTGTCTGTGATGTCCTATTTTTACTTTTATATTTAAAAATTAATTTTAAGAAAGAAACAACTGGGTTACCCTACCAAACTGGGGAGCACCTAAACATGTCTCAGGACACAGGTTCTAACGAGGAAGGATAAGGCCAGGAGAAGTTCTGAGGGAAGGCAGCAAGGGTATTCGCTACACTGAGTCTCTTTTTTACTTACACACTCATTATACAATGTTTCCAAGGTCTCCTCTGCATTCGCCAGGCCACCCTAAATTCTTTGGAGATTGTAAGTAAGTGACAGCATCGATCACAGCTCTACAGAAGAGCTGAAGTAGAAGACCCAGGCTCAGTGGGCACAGAGCTCCACTGAAATGTTTCCACATTCATCCCAGAGTCCCTGTGGTCACCATGCTCCACAGCATGACAAGCGTGACAGCCTACAGCTGTCCTTGAGTATCCTGGATGTATCAGGAGCAAAGCTGAGCACCACATCATGAAGATGCCGCAGGAGCAGATTCTGTTTCTATGGCCTTTGCCAGAGAGGGTGGACCCCCCTGGCTACGCAGGTCTCAGGAAGGCAGGGAGGTAAGTTTCCATCTTTGAAAGAGCAGTAGCAAGGGAAAACGATGTGAAAAGGAGGTTGGATGCTGTTCACCATGTCGCTGCCCACATTCAAGGGTCTATTGATCTTCAGGCTTCAATGGCGCTGCAAAGATCTTCAGGGTGAATAAACACAGGAACCATGACAATTAAAGAGGACAAGAGAGCAAGAGGAAATTGAGGCTCTTCAGGAGAGACTATTTTAGGAAAATGGAAGGCAACTAACAAGGGGCAATGGCAAGAAGTTGTTGATTTCTTGTTGTCTTGTTTTGAAATCCTGTAATAATTTCATTCTTTTGTTTTGATCATTTTGTTTTGTTTGACTTTATTGTGTAAGGCATTATGGTAGCCATTGTTGATTTCCTGTTGTCCTGTTTTGAAGTTCTTTATTGCTTGCATTGTTCTGTTCTGATTTTCTTTATGTTGTGGTTTGTTTAAATGTCCCCCCAAAGCATCATGCAGTCATGGAAGTGGCTGAGTATAGCATTTGTGATTGGTTCATTGTCTAGTGCTGGGATTGGTGATGTGAGTATTGCACCCACTCATGGACAGAGCCAACATACAATATAAGGGAGAGAAGAAGGCACACTTTCCTCTTCTGCTCTTTTTGCTCTTATCATTTGTAGTCATCATGAATGGCTGCCCCTCAACCACATTACCCTGCCTCCGAGCCAGCTAAGTATGGAATGAAACTTCCAAAACCTGAAGATAAATAAGTTTTTCCCTGCTTCACTTTGGGCATCAGGTATTTTGTCTCAACAAGAAAAGAAAAATAGCCAAGACACTTTGTTCTGTTTTGCTTTGTTTTGTTTTATTCTCTTTAAAATACAAAACTACACATAAAGCAAGAAAACAAAAATTAATGGAGAAATTTTCTTTAATATACTTTTCCAGAAGCAAAACAGCATAATTCAAAATCAGAGCTCCACTCTTAACTCTGTGTGATACAGAAGAGTGAGTGCCTGCCACAAAAGGACCAAGAATACAATAATTTACTGAAATGCATGTTACAGGAAAAAAGAGAGAAGCTTTCATGATTATGAAACCAAATGTCTTCTTATGCTGTTGGTGTCTAGGAGGTACAAGCAGGCACAAAAACCTCCCTCCTCGACCTGTTCTTGTCCTTCTGACACCTTGCAAATTGATGCAGCCAGGAGAGGGGCCATGGGTCCTTTTGAGCCCAGGAAGCACAGCAGTATAATAATCAGGTTGTTTTAAACAGACTCTGTGTGGAGCTATTGCCTTAGCAGAGCTTGATGGTCAAGGCTAGCACCGCTAGTGTGACTCATATTGGGAAGAAAACTGTAAACTTCAGAACCTGCCATACCAGAGAATTACACAAGCCAAGGGAGAGGGCCCGAAATTCCAAATAGTAATGCTATAGCGACTCACTGGAGCATATGAAAATGAGAGGTTTTTAGAAGGTTTCCAAGTTAAAGACCCACATTAAGTGGACTGATATTAGAGCCCTGGGGAAAATGCAGAGTATCTTCCAGTATTCCTGCCAACTCTTTTTGTTCTTCTCTGGTCCCTTCTTAAATGTCAACTTTCTGACATCTCAATAAAGCCACCCTAGAATCTATCCATCTATGACACTTAAGGAACTCGCCCAATCTTCTAAGTCCTTGCTTTATTTTCTGGCTACTACTCATTCTCTCCTGTCATGGAAACCTTTGCTTAGCCTGAGGTCACAGAGAGCTGCTCCTATGTTTTCTACCAGAAGCTTATGCTTTTAGTTTTTGCATTTAGGTTCTTGGTCCATCTTGAATTAGTTTGTGTATAGGGTGACTGAGGATGGATGCTCCTTTTTATCATGTGACTTGCCTTGTTATTCCAACACCATTTTTGGGAAAATTCTTCTTTTCCTCATTGAACTACCTTGGCAACTTTACTGAAGATCGCTTGACCACATAGTTAGGAATTATTTCTGGACTCCATTTTGTTCTGAGGATGTATTTGTCTTTTTCAAATACAAGACCACACTGTCTTGATGACTGTGAAAAATGTATGATAATGCACTGGATGTGAGACCCAAACTTAAATTCTAGAGCCACGTTTCATATAATCTATTTGTGAAATTTTGCACAAGTCCTCCTATTAATCTGAGAAGTAAGAGGGCATCAATGAGGCTTGCAAATTAAAATGTTTGACAGGTAATATAAATGAACTGATCTAGAATGTAAAGTGTCAAAGTACTATTGGGACCAGAGTGGGTTGTGCCAAAAATTCATCTCCAGCAAAAAATGGAAGTTATCACTCTTCTCTAGCCTATAGGAATGCAGACTTGCTGCTAATACATTCTTATAATTTTTCTAGAGAGGCCAGAAACTTGGATTTGTATGTTAAATCTTCTGATTTTTAAAATATCTTGGGTGCCAAATAAAATAGAGGTGCTTACCCACTGCAGTCCCAGTTTGAGAACTCTGAACTAGCAAATCTTGCAGAAAGCAACTCTGCTTTTACAGAATTATTGGGAAAAAGAGGTGAAATAAGCCGTGAAAACGGCTGACACTGTGCCTTACGTGTGATAAATATATAAAAATTCCTTTTTCCAGATCCAATACTCTGTAACTTGTATCCCAGATCTCGACCATGAGCCTGGATTTTCTTACAACCTGGTGTCCTTTCCTCCCAGAAGTCCAGCCTGCAGCTCCCTCGCCCTTGTGTTAGAATCCTCTGTATCCTGCTCTAGACCTGGTCTGGCCCAGGCAGGCTCCCGACTCATGTGAATTTCATGAACAGCTCTTCTGTCCTGTAGCTACATGTAGGATTTGATCAATGTGGCATCAACAAAAGACCAGTGGAAAAAGAGTAGAATCATAGCATTTATGTTCCCAGGGCCCTCCCTGCTAAGTCCCCAGGGGTGACCGTGGCCTAACCCTGTCTGTCTTCAGATTCTTCTCCTCCTGAAACCAAGTGTAAATTCAGGTTACTGTCACAAAATACCATAGGCTAAGAGCTTTTAATGATAGAAATTTACCTTCAAAACTCTGCAAGCTGACAGACTGACGAGCTAGGCATGGGCCAAGTTAACCCTTGGTGAGGGCTGTCTTCCTGGTTTGCATATTGGGCTCCATTGCCCTGTCTTTTGTGGTGAGAAGACATAATCTTTCTCACTTTTCTCCTCCTAAAGGTACTAACCCCATTACAATGGTCACACCCTGGTGACTTAATTGCTTCCCAAGACCTTACCACTAAACACCACACCAATGGGAAGTAGGACTTCAACATTCAGCCCATCACAACCAACCACTCCCCTTAGCTCCCTTTAACCACTTTTTCCTGTTGGTCCTCCAGACCAGGAAGCAGTTAATACTTCTCATTTTCTTTTAAACTCTATCATTTACAGATCATTCGATTTGAATTTGCTACACACAGACATTGCCTGCTTATCACTCTATTTGAACTTCCTGTTGGCACTGGAACATGACAGGTAGCACCCACAGTTTAAAGGAGGAGAGGTGGCATGTGGCTCATGGTCTCTGGGGATTCCATCCACAGTCACCTGGCTCTAAGGCAGAAACACTGCTGCCAACGACCATGGTGGAACAAAGCTGCTAGGTTCATGGCCAGGAAGGCAAGGAGGTGAACAGTGCCAGGGAAGAAAGGGCTGGCATGAGATGTGGATCCTAAGCCATGCCTCCATGATCCACTAGACACACCTAGGATCATGATCCAGTTTGGGGGCACATCCCAGGTTAATCAAGTTGGCACAATTAAACTTAAAGAGCACAATCCCTGTCTGCAAGAAATCCTCCTTCTCTCTTTTCTCTCTGAATCAGTAGTGCCATTTCCCTCCAATGAACCCACCCTGTTAGTGCCTGTTAATGGAAAGAAAGGTTCTCATGGCACCCTGCTCCTCATTCATCCCTAAGGAATAAGACCAGAAACTTGCCCTGCAAAGAAAAGAATTGCTTATACTCACATTCTCTGTGACTGGACTTTCAAATACAATAACATGTCTTGATTTTTTGTAATTTCTCTGTACCACAAGTGAAGGGACTCAAGGCTGCTCCATGCAAAGCCCTTCTTTCTCCCTTTGTGAATTCTCCATTTTCACTCATGCAGCCCCAAGCACCTTTTACCTGGCCTGGGGTGTGCCTAGAATTGCCTCTTCTATCTGTGACTCAGGTGGCATTTAGAAAACAGAAAAAGATTTGACTTACTTTGGCTCAGAGCTTTCTGTGGCTACTTATGATGGCTTACAAACCTGTGTAGTGTACCCTCACTTCCTAGTATTGCCCTGAAACCTCAACAGAATCCTGTGCTAATAACCTGTGGCTATGCTGTCTCTTGAGTCCTTTGCTAGGTGTCCTCTTCACTAACTTGCTTCCACACAGGACAGTAGTATAGAATAGACCAGAGTCTGTGGCCTCCTGATTATGTGACTATAAAATCCAAATTTAATGTATGCAGTCGTTCAAAATTATTAGTATGTATTTTGACTCATGCCAAGCTTTGTCTCCAGTGTTACTTTCAAGCCTTTAATTTGTTACTTCAAAATGGCATTTATAGTGTTCTCCTTCTCTGTGTACTTATCTGGACTCCATTCACCTGGGTTTCTAATCCATCTTGCTGATCCCAAGAGAACAACCTCTGTCCCTTCCAATTCTTTCTGCCCAGATTCATTTTTCTTGTTTAGCTGCATATTGCTTGACATGAGTTCCACGGCCCAGGTTTTAATGCGCCTTGTAATCTGCACACCTCATTGGATTTGTCTGAACAGCGACACTGGCAGAGATCAGAGTTCTCAGCATTTCTTCCACATGCCATGTTTGCTTCTATCTCATGCTGTCGCCCTGCTTGATATGTCAGTTTTCATGTCCTCCTCCATCCTGCAACAACCAGCCCCACTCCCTCGTGCTCTGCCTCCTCAGCCACCCTTTTCCATCCTAACTGAAGCCAGATTCATTCTTCCTGTGAACTCAGATGGGTTAACCCCTTCTCTATATCTCAACCTTTAAAGAACACCCCGTTTTGTGCTGTTTGCCAGTCTCGTGTAGTATGTTCACATGGAGTATACTATTCAGTGTTCGTGGTATGAATTTGTATAACACTATGACTAGGGAATGTAAGAAATATCCCCATCTTTTTTTTGGCCTATTTATTTATTCCTCTTCATCAAGACAAGAAGAGAAACAAGGACAGTGACAAGTGGGAAGATCAGTGCTATCGTGCAGTACTTAGTTTTTGAGGTCACTTTGTGCTATACTTCCCAGTTATTCAATCAAACACTAACCTGTGTGTTGCCACGAAGATGTCTCTTAAATGTTATTAAGATACATCCTCAAGAGGTTCTGGAGCAGGATCTAAGGATTGGGAAGTCTGGGTAGGGCTGATTCAAACAGGTGAAAAGCCCAGCAGAGCAGAGTTGAACTTTTGCCAAAGTAGAAATTCCACCTGTGGACCCCAGTGGCTGCTGCTGAGAGTTCCAGCCCATGGCTCCTCACAGCTCTGATCTGCAGGGTTTAGCATTGTCTTGACAGCCCCAATAGCCACAGAAATCAATTTCATGCAATTAAACTTAAAATATGTCTCCTGTTAGTCCTGTTTCTCAGGTTTAACCTTGAAGGATAACAGATGTGGGAACCTGGAAGGGGAGGGACATATAAGCAAGGAAGGAAGTGGCTTTGGAGCAATGGACAAAGACTGGAAGAATTTTGAGGAATATGAGAGAAACTGCAGATGGCCTCACAATGGATGTTAGTGGAAATGTGGTTCCTGGTGTCCAATGAGTGAGGATGCAGAGGCTGTTGAGAATGGTACAGAAGCTCTCTGTCCTACTGCAGAACACTTAAACTCTCATTTGAAAGACTATCAGAAGACATAAGAAACATACCAGAACTGCGGGAGCGGGAACCCAGTTATACAGTAGCAGAAACTTTATTGGCTGTGTGTTACAGTAACATGAACAGTAGGACCTAGACACAGTGAAACTGAATATTTATCTAAAACAAATCCCAAGCAAATCATTGAGGGTCCAGAGTATTGATGCTTAGAGCAAAACCCAAAGGAAAGAGATGGGTTGATAGAAGAATTTTTAAAAAGAAAGGACCTGGAACTTGATGATTTGGAAGATTTGCACTTAATTCCAATTGAAAGATGCTAAAATTGGAAGGCCTGCCATTGAGAAAGACTGACCTGGACCAAAACAAGGATGTGGCCAGACAAGTTTTTACTACTGCTTCACAAGGATGGGAAGGTCAGCATGTACAACACACAGAGGCATCCTGGGAGAGAGGTAGTCACGTGATTATATCTTCTCAGCCATCTAGACCAGAGCCAGGATGAGAGATGGTGCTGTGGGAAAGTTTACAGGAAAGACACAGCTAAGGGCAGAAACCGCAGCACACTCAGGAGATCTGTGAGGCTCCTGAGAAGTTTGAGCCCACAGAAGCACTTCTCATGCAGACTGAAAAGGGCAGAGAAAAGATGAAATAGAAGAAGGTTGTTGGGTGCTCACCATTCCACAGGCAGGAGACAGGCCCAGAGAGCTACTCCGCTGCAAGCACCTGACATGCTTTGTTCAAGAAGAAAGAACGGCTCAAGCCTGGTTCCAAAATGAGGCTCCGGTGTGAGATTATTCCCAGGACTTGCACTTGGTGGGCTTTGCTGCATTTCTAATCCACTTGGACCAATGACTCTTTCCTTCTCTTTTCTTCTGTTTTGGACCATGACTATGGCTTGTATCTTATTTCTGTAGAATGATTATAATTTGGAAAAGAAATCCAGCTGCCGCTGCATGGAAAGGAAGAGTAAGCAAGCTCCATGTACAGGTTCCGAAACTTCTGATATGCGAGACAGTGGCCACATTCACTGGGATCAGAGCCCAGTCACAGACCTCGAGTGAGACCAAGACAGACTAAAGCAAAAAATAATATTTAAAATCTTTGAATTTAGAGTCCGATTGTTTGGAGTTGGACCCCACTTTGCCACTGTGATGTAAAACCACATGTTCCTAACCTTATTGTGCCAAGGTTATCTACAAAATCATGACAGTAACTGTAACTTCTGTACAGGATAATTGGGAAAAGTATGTAGTAAAATTGGAATCCCACAGGGGATCCATCAAGGATCAATGGAAAAGGAAGAGGTGCACACACACACACACACACACACACACACACACACTCACTTGCTGTCACAAGAGTGGTTCTGAATAATGTCCAACATGTTGCTGACCTCAGAGTAAGTTGTAAGTATACACTTACTTATTGAGATATTTGATAGAACAAGTGATTCTGGTTTTTATTGTTTTGGTGATGAAGAAACCAAATCTATCAAGAATGTAGAGTCAACTCAAATAACCCTGCTAACTCAATCAAAAGCTCCAAAGAATGGGGAGCATAGTTACGACCTGGTTTGTGTTCCTCTTTTCTAATTTTGGGAAGGCACCGTGCCTGCTCTGACTAATAATGCTAAAATTCTACTTAAAATCTTTGCTTATGATACAAATTTACTTCAGTAGTTTCTCCCCCAGAGTCACTCTCCAGGGAAAGAGATAAATATTCGTTGTAATTTTTCTATAGCTGGGGACTGCACACACAGGCTCTGGGAACAGAGGATCTGGCTATTGAGTCAAGGCTGGATTGACAGGTCCACAGACTTGGTACTGATTTCCTCACATTGCTTTAAGAGCCAGAGAGACAGCCCAGCTTGTCTCAGACTTCCACATACCTAACTGCAGAGATCTCCTGGTACCTATGGCCCTATAATCCCTTACTATTATTTTTATTCTTAATTTGTCCATTTACTCTTTAATGTCTTCATTTTTGTATTTTAAAGAAAATAAAATTAAACCAAATCAAACAGAATAAAAATATCAGAACAAAATAAAGTGATACAGGACTTCAATACAATAATAGGAAATCAACAATGGCTACCATAATGTCTCTTGTTTTCTTCAAAATAGCTGTCCATACCATCAGACATAATAGAATGAAACAAAACAAAACATGATAAAACCAGTCAAAACAAAAGAATGAAAGCATATTTAAAAGAGAATAAAACCGAATAAAATAAAGCCAATCAATACAAACCAGTGAAAGTGATACAAGATTTCAAAACAGAATAGAAATCAACAATGGCTACCATAATGCCTCTTGTTATCTGCCAAATTGCTGCCCATGCCATCAGATATAATAAAATCAAACCAATAAAACCAATCAAGACAGAACATTGAATAAAATAAAACAATAAAACAGAGCAGAGCAAGCCAGTGAGACCAATATTGGATTTCAGAAACAAGACAGAAGCAAATCCTCCATGTTTGCTATATTGCATATTGTTATCCTCTCAGTAGCTGTTCAGACTATTGGTATTAGGCCTACAAAGTCAATCAAACAACATAAGCATTAAATTGATTTTGTACTTCAGCTGCTATCAACTCAGCCTGCCCTGAGAATCAGCCAGTTGCTTGCTTGGGGCGGTGAGGAGGTTGTTATCTCCCAGCCTGCACACTGGCTGGCTCTCAGGAAGGGAAGACTTCTGCCAACTCACAGGAAGCCATTTCTTCATTTCTGACCATGAATACCATCTAACACAAACATAAAGAAACATTAAAACCTCTGCAAAGTTTGTAGAGCATGATTAACCATTGCCCTGAACTTATACAGCAACGGCCTCAGAGATCTGACTAGAAATGAGGATAATAAGAGTCTGCCTTGTAGGTATTGTGAGGATTTGGTGAGGTCAATAGTTTTTCACAAACCCTGGTGAATGATTAATATCATTTCTTTTTGGTGTGCTGTCACTGCTTGGTAGAGCTATAAAGAGTATCAAAGCACGCCTAGCCCAGTGGTTCTTGAACTTGCACCCTGTAGACTTAGTAAAATGCCATGGAAGCTCCTGCCTGCAGTTTCTGGTTCTGGAGGTTTGCAGTGAGGCTGGAAGCCTTGAGTTTCCAAGTTCTCGGGTGATACTGATGGTGCTGATCAGGGCCTGCTCTCTTGGAACCCTGTTCTCCTCCAGTACCCTCATCATACCGCTGAAATCCTGAGGCTGGAGAGAGAAAGTCCATCTGATCATAACTTAGTCGATATGACTCTCCTGACTGACCTGTCATTATCACTATGGTGTCTTTCTCCAGTGGCTGCACATCACGCCATATATTTTCACCCTGCCAGTCTTAGGGGAGCAAGAGGAGGTGTCCTTGGACAAAGAGGCTATGCACGGGGGCACTCACGCATAAGCCACCAAACATCTGGAAAGCCATCTGGTGCTGGTTATCTGTTGTGATGTAACAGGTTTCCTCCAAGTCTGGAGGCTCAAAACAGCACACAATATTGCTGATTCCATGAGACTCTGCTTTAGGTCTCTGTCAATGCTGCAGGCAAGGTACCGGTAGGATTGTAGTGCTGACTGGGTGGTCTCTCTCCAGGCCCGAGTGCATGGGTTTCGGTGGGGATTCAGTGACTCCGGGCTTCTGGACAAGGACCTCAGTGCCTCGCTTCCTGTTGGGAACGGCCTCACCCAGAGACCTCACCCAGTTGGCTTCATCAAAGTCTGGCAAAGGGAGACAGGGGAGTGCACTAGGGCAATGATGGACACAACCATTTGTAACCTGTCAGTGAAGAGGGCATGTATCGCGTTGGTATATTCTGCTGGATAAAAGCAAGTCCCTGGATTTAGCCTACTGTCAAGATGAGGCGATCACTCCAAGTTGCAAATACCAAGAGTAGGGGAAGGAAGACCCATGTCAACAGCCACCTGCCAAGTCATCCTTATGATGAACCCAACCTTGCATTTTGCAAGCCAAAACACCAAAGTGCAGAGATGGCATGCGATTCACAGGAAGTCTGCTTCCCTGAGCAGGCATCCAGTGCTGCCCCTAGGACATCACTGCTAACTTCTCTCCATACGATTTGCAGTGCAGACATCAGAACTAAGACAGGGATTAAAACCGAAGAAATAGAAGCACCTTGTGGAATAAGGGCTTATAAATTTATCATATCAAAATTGATTCAAATGCAACTCAGAAAGCATTTGCTCGATCGTCATTGTAATTAAGAACCCCAGAGTCAAAAATGCAATATAATATTCAAAGCACAATCATTAGCTTTGTATTGTGTTCAAATCACAAAAAGATAAGCATTTTCTTTTTGGACCTTACATAAGGTTTTCCTCTCGCTACCTGAAGAACATACACCCCCCTCTTGGCCCCACCTTGTACTCCTATATTTTCAAACTTAATGTACCTTGCAAATATATATCATAGATCTCTCCAGTGATATCTATTTCCCAGACAGCTTAATAGAAGGCTAAAATGCATGCTCAGTTCTGTTTCAGTACAAATTTATTTACCACTATCTGTAAGGTACATGCCAGGCTCTGAGGAATCAAGAACAAACAAAAGAGAAATGTTACTGCTCTCAAGACCCTCCAGACCTACCAGGGAAAGCACATGTTTTAAACATTACAGACAATTAATTAGTATATAGAGTAGGCTTGAAGAGAGGTGCAGAGTGTTATATAAAGATTTAACAGTGGTTCCCAAGCCTAATACAGGAGTAAAGCAAGATGTGACAAACTGAAATCTGAACAGGGTACAGAAATTTGTGTATTCTATTCTTCAGCTAAGCAAATGGAAAAAACCAGAGATTTTCAGCACTCTCTCTGGGGTATAAAAGCCCTGGGTTTTTTCCTTTTATTATTGGTAAGACTGAATCAGGATATAGAAAATAAACAATACAAAGTGCCTATACACATGACTGAGAGGAAGTGAAATAACCATCACTGATTATCTCTAGCAATACTTTTGTGCGAGCCCCAGGTGCAGGGACAGGGTAGTTTGGTCCCAGGATTGACCTGCTGCCTTGCATATCTGGAAAGCAGAGCTCAGGGGGCACTCCTGTCCCTCACTCACTGTAGGGAGGTCATTCTGCTATGGATCAGGGGACAATTTTCTAAGTGAACCCAGGCCAGGGCTGAGAAGGTAGAGCATGCAGGGTAGCCTGGCACTCTCCTGGGGACAGAATGCCTGGAGGAAGCCAACTTCCCAAGAAGAAGAGATTTTAAAGATTAATCATTGGAAATTTTCATTAATGATGAGTCATTACTGATAAATCATTCATGATCCCCTTCCCGACAGCGATGGATACAGGGATGCACCAGAACAGAGAGCTCCTAGCACGAGCTGGGAAGCCAGCTCTAAGCAGGATTGGGCCCCAGCATTCCAGAGGGCGACAGCTCTCCCAGAGAAAGCCAGAGCTTCCATAGCATTTTTACAGTGCCATCTAGTGGATACCAGAGTTTCTGCAGGACAATTTCTGCTGGGAACCAGCCTTGGCTCTCACCCCAGCCAAACTAGGATAGAGTCCTGTTCTAAAACAACAGCATCTTCCTATCCAGGGCCTAACAGTGGACATCTCTTATGGCCATTACACTGATGGGCGAGTCTCCTATCATGATAAGTGAAGAGAAACCACTGTTAAATCTCAGGGGTGTCATGCAGATAAATGCTGATTGGTAGAGAAGAGAAAGGGAAGAGGAAAAGAAAGTCTTGAAATGAAGAGCATAAAGATGGCCAGCTGTAAAGGTGAGCTGACCCTCCGCTTCCTCGGTGTGGGGGACCCCGTGTGATCGAGAGACGGCCAGGTGGAGGAAGGGTCACAGGCTTTGGCATAATGGTGAAATGCTGGATGCCTTACTTAATCATAGTGGGCAACACCGTAACCCCTCAGCCCTCTGAAGCTCTGTGCCCTCATCTGTAAAGAGACAGTGTCTCAGTCTGCCCTGCATGGCTCTTCTCAAGAGTCCATGTGCAGATCTGGCTGTAGAAGGTGCTCAGGGTGTGATTCCCCTCCCATCCTCTCCAAGTCCTCAGGTGACTTTTGGCTCCCACAGCTCATTCTTGTTACTGGGCCACTTGAAGTTCGTTCTCATTCTTCCAAGTCTTCCTAGTCCCCTCGCCCCCATGACTATCACCCTACTCCCCACCATAAGGCTCCTCACCCCGAGGAACTCTCCAGTTCCCACCAGGATGTGCATGGAGAGTCGGACATCTCCCGGAAGTTGCTGCAAGACTATTTGTACCTCTGTCTGTTCCTCATGGAAAACCATAGCAATTGCTCCTCTCCCTGGGGTGTCACTCAGCACAGCTCCAGCGATGCTAGGCTGCTGACTCACTCCTTGGGGTGATGCGCCCAGCTCCCCTCTTTATCCACATTCCCCTCCTGTCCCTCTCACCTTCAGAGTTGTATTGTTTTTACTCATCAGGACCTCGGTTGGTCACCTAGAAAGACAACGCAGCTTTGGCCTCTCCATTCTGCTTCTCCAGTGCCCAAGGCCTGGAAGAATGAGAGAGGAGAAGAGATTTCAACTCAGTGCCAAAATAATACCCACAGGGGCCTGATCCTCTGCGAACATTTTCTTTTCCTGGAGGGAAATGTTATCACTTTGTTAAAAAGGTTTACTTCTTCCTGCCTGATGTTTTCAGAGGCAAAAATAATATTTTCCCCAACAAAGGTGAGTTTCATCCCATGAAGCCCTCAGACAACTGTATTGATTTTTCAGGCCCAAACAATTTTAGAGTCTATTTATCTGCTCTGGGCAATGTCCTTCACCAAATCATTTTGTCATCTCTTTGCTGCGGGCTTTTGTAATAGAGAAGATTGGAGGCCTTCATGCTGGAAAATAAATGGATTCTAACCATCTCCCTTGCTGGGAGGCACTTTGCCTTGGCGTCAGAGATAGAATATTCTAGAGAAGGAATAAGACATTGGTGTCTGTGTGAAGGCAGGAGGAAGGGGCTTTTCCTTTTTTAGCTTTAAATTCATTTCCCCATGAGCTCTACAAAAAGTATTTTTACAGGTAAAACTTACTGAAGCTAGGATGGAGCAGTTGTAAAATAAACTTGAAAACTCAATTTCCACATTTTATTTTCTTCCTATTAGAAGATTTAGAAAAGAGATTGAGACATGAATGTTACTTTTTCATTATAAAATCAATGTATATACTGGTTTAAAAGGAAACAACATAAAAAGTCTCCATTTACCTGTGGCCCTATCCGCACTCTGTATATACAACTTTCTGTGTGTATAGAAATCAAGTCCTATTCTTGGCCTCTTCTTGGTATTTTGGATCTTTTTATATCAATATTTTAAAATCGCCTTCATTTTTAAAATGACTACAACATTGTGAGTTTTTATGATGTAACAAAATGTATTTACAAGGACCTCGGTTGACACTTTCTTTCCAGGAATTTAACAAAGAGGTGCTACAGACTGCTCGCAGGTACAGGATTGCATATTTGGGTGAGTAATTGGGTGAGTCCTGAGCAGGGAACTGTTGGGTCACTGTGGTGAGCAGAGCGGAGAAGTGAGGGAAATCTCTCAACTGAGAGGTTTCGTGTCAAATTAGCAAGTAGATGTTGGGCTCAGGACATATCTAGCCCAATCCTGCAAAGGAGAATAATAAGATAATACTGAAAGCCAGGGTGAGGGAGAACGGAGGCATGCTCAACCTGCCAGTTTAAAACTGTCTGCCATTAACCATCTCTTCCAGCTTTCTTTTCTTTCTCTCCTTTCCTTTCTTCTTCTTTTTCTCCTCCTTTCTTTCTTCCTTTCGTCCTAGCTTTTCCTATTACCTCTTCTTCTTACCTGAGCCCTACTGAGCTGCACATGAATAGCTTTGATAATATCACAGAGATGGAGGCTTTAATCCAAGTGGCACCTCCTACATTTAGGAGTGGGTAGTCAGGTTTTATATCCAGTCATTCTTCATTGATTCCTAGGAAGATGTAACCATTATCCACTGGGCTGAGGACTACACTGACCCATCGTGCTGACCATGAGCTTTATCTTGCCTGTAGTCATAAGTCCCCGGCATTCTGTGGCTTTCTCTTCCTAACCGGAATTTCATCAGCACAGCCCACTTGACTTTTAAAACAACTTCATGTCTGTCCTTAAGGTATACATCGTGCTTGTACTGGTCAGTTATTTTCTTATGCAGACAGAATACTTGACAGCCACAATTTAAAGGACACTTCTATTTGGCACCTGGTTTCAGAGGATTTAGTGCACAGTCAACTGGTTCTGAGATCTGAGCATTAGGGAGGAAGGGCTTGGAAGAACAGATACTCCGTTCATCACAACTGAGAAACAGAGCAGGGGAAGAGGGCCAGGAAAGTAGGGGCCAGGGATTACAGGTGAGCCACGCCACACTCTCATGACCCAGGAGACACATGCAGAGGTGTGCTGCACCAATCCCCTGTCAGTTTCCCTGTCGGTGTCGCTCCCGGCCGGCAGGAAGAACACGCGACAGATTTTGACGGTGTGCAATCTTGCCTTTATTTGTCTCCGCGTGGGCCCCGCGAGGCCTCCGCTCTGTCACCAGCCCTTTCTCGCCGGTGGACTTTCTCTATCTCTCTCTGTGCTTCTTCCCTCGTGGCGGGAGAGGCATTCACTTTTATAGGGTAACAGTGGCCAATCAGTTCAAAGCGCGCGATGCGGGCTGATTGGCTAACATCAGTTGTTGCTAGGCAGACTATCTTACAGAGCGGGTTGTTTAAGTCACCAGCGCAATCAGGGGGCAGGAAGCAGGCGCCAACTTGGCTCACTCGATGGGAGGGGCAATCTAGCTCAGGCTCCGCTCCCACCCACAGGCCCTACGTCCGCCAAGTAAGGCGACCTGTGTTGGCCGCGGCTCCCAACATCTCCCCCTATTTTATTTACTTTGAATGAATGTATGCATAGCAGCCCGCCCTGGATCGAGTGCAGAGGCTTATGCCCTGTGTTGAGGCCCACCGTAGGCCCTTGGCTTGGACCCTGGTCGGCCGCCCCTGGGTCCGCCAAGGCCTTGAGACCCTCGTCCTTTTTCCAGGGCCAGGAGTGAACTGGACGGAACCTGGATGCACATAGGCATGCACTCATGCCCCTCCGTGTGATCCCCTCGGAGAGACATCTAGATCTGGGCAGATTCTAGTAATCCAGCGGCTTTCGTGCAGTATGGGGTAGGGCCTGGCTTAGGTCGAGTCGTGCTGGGGAGGCACGCTCTTACCCGTCATTGACTCACCTACCCTGCTGTGTGGTGTCAATAGGGAAGGAATGCGGAAGACCCGCCATATCTAGACCCGGTCGTAGGCCAGCCGAGCGAGCCATGCGTAAGCCTGGGGATCATTGTGCCCATCACGGGCTGCTGCCAGGGCCGCATGGGCAACCAGGCATACTTGACGCCGGGCCGCCGCAAGGCGCCCATTAATAAATGATGTGACCCATCGGAGCAAGCATGGTCCTATAAGCAGGAGCAAGAACAAGGAGCATAGAGGGCCTAACAAGGGTAGCACATAGGGGAGCAAGCCGTTCCAGGCCCCCAAAAAGGGATTGTCCTGCAGTTCTTTTAGGGCTCATCTTGTTGTTGGGTCTGCGGTTGGCCTCTGGTGGAACAGGCCTGATCTTTAGTCGAGGGACTTGTCGCGTCAACCTCTCTGGGACCCACAGTGGTTCTCGTCCCGATTCCTGCAGAAAAACACAAACCGCGCCTCGGTTCCAGCTAACCACCGGATCCGGGCCCATCCATTGTCATGCCATAGATAACCGCGCCTTTGGAGGCAGGCCTTGGCTTACTCCCCCTTTTTGTTTTTTATTTTTTTATTTTTTAATTTTTTTTTTTTTTGGTCTTTTTCGTTTTTTTTTTTTTTTTATCGGTACCAGGGATCGAACTCGCGATTGCCTGCTTGCAAGGCAGGCGCTTATGCCGCTAAGCTAAATCCCCAGCCCCCGTTTCCTCGACCGGCGTTTTTCTCAGCCTGCTCGGCAGAGTAGCCGCCCATGAAAATACCGTCTGCCCTGCGGCGCAACGTCATAGGACGGCGGTCGCGACAGAGTGGAACGGGGCGTCACTTCCTGTGCCGGCTGAGAGAAGGGAGGGTTCCCTGTAGCAGCCTCTCGGCGGGGAGCCGCTTCTGGAGAAGAGCTCCAGGGCGGAGCGGATGGCTCTCTATCTCCTCCCCGCCAGAGGGCTCTCGGGGGTCCTTTTTCCTCTCTCTCCTTTTTTTGAGCGGCGCACGCACACAATTCGCGGCGCAACTCGGCATAGGAGTCAAGGCACGCATGTATCATTTCCCACAGGGGGCGAATAGCCGGCGAAATATCGCCTCCCAATTCCGCCGAGGCGAGGTCCCCGCCTAACTTCTCCCATGACGGCAGGTTTAAATGCCCTGTGGGTAAAAACCAGGGAGCCACCCTATCTATCTCTGCTATGAATAGTTCCAGTGTTTTTTGACCTACCCTGAGGTCTCTAGCTTTTAAAAGCTTCCTAAGGGCCTTTACCAAGGGCCGCGCCTCCGCGCTCGGTAAATTACCCATCCTCAACCTCTAAGGGCTGTAACTCACCGCGTGTGACTTAAAGAACCCGTCACCTACGCGTGAGCCTGAGGGGAGTCTAAAAGCCCTGTAGGTGCGCGCCACCCAGAGCCCAGGCTTATCCCCAACTCACCTGTCCGGCAGCACCACGCTGGAGCGTTGCACACCACCGCCGTGTCTCGGGGTTGATCAGTCCCCGTGCGGGTCACCAAATGTCGGTGTCGCTCCCGGCCGGCAGGAAGAACACGCGACAGATTTTGACGGTGTGCAATCTTGCCTTTATTTGTCTCCGCGTGGGCCCCGCGAGGCCTCCGCTCTGTCACCAGCCCTTTCTCGCCGGTGGACTTTCTCTATCTCTCTCTGTGCTTCTTCCCTCGTGGCGGGAGAGGCATTCACTTTTATAGGGTAACAGTGGCCAATCAGTTCAAAGCGCGCGATGCGGGCTGATTGGCTAACATCAGTTGTTGCTAGGCAGACTATCTTACAGAGCGGGTTGTTTAAGTCGCCAGCGCAATCAGGGGGCAGGAAGCAGGCGCCAACTTGGCTCACTCGATGGGAGGGGCAATCTAGCTCAGGCTCCGCTCCCACCCACAGGCCCTACGTCCGCCAAGTAAGGCGACCGGTGTTGGCCGCGGCTCCCAACATTTCCCAAGTCTAAACATTGCGCGGGCCCAGACTGGGAGCGACCGGGAGCACCATCTCACCAGTGTGAAGGAAGGCCCTTCCCCAGTCTGTCCCCAGCTGCTGCCCCCTTGGGCAAATGCAGAGATGCAGAAATTCCGCCTGGAAAGGCCTGACCTTGCCCTGCACCTGCCTGTTTCCTGCAGGAAAGCATGGGCAGGGTAAGCAGCACAGAAATCCCACACCTGTCTTCAGAGAGCAGCTCTTTAAAAACCAGCCTGCTCCTAGCTCACTTTCTCTGCTTTCGCCAATCTCATCACACACGTTCCTCCTCACGTCCTGGCAAAGCTGCTTTTCTCCAGTACAGCATCTCTCTATAATGTGGGCTTCGAGAAAACTCTACTCGTCTCTGAATTAAGTTTCCTGATGTGGGAAGGGAAGTTTGGGGAATTTGGTAAGCTTTTTGTTGTCTTAATCAGTGCTGGTCTTTTTTTTTTTTTTTTTTTTTTTTTTTTTTTTTTTGTCTTTTTCCTTTTTATTGGTACCGGGGATCGAACTCACGACTGCCTGCTTGCAAGGCAGGTGCTTACACCGCTGAGCTAAATCCCCAGCCCCCTCAGTGCTGGTCTTTTAAGACTACTGACTTGCTGTTGACTAAAGAAAAGCCTACTTAGTAGCTCAATGCTTCCCATATTGTCAGGTCTGCCTACCCCTTTCTGGGACCAGGGAACTTTACTGAGGCAAAACAGGGAGACTCAGGATATCATGGCTCCCTGGGAATAGAAATATGTGGAAAAAGCCCAATGGTGTACTGTATTTTTAAAAATGGCTAAAAGAATACATTGTAGGTATTCTCTCCACACACATGAGTATACACAAGCGCACACAAAACCCATTTGTGTGAAGTAACACATGTGTTAATCACTTCAATATAGCTGGTCCACAAAGTGCAGGTATTTGAAGTGGCGTATACAATTAGTACACTGCATTCAATTTTGTGTGTCAACTAAATAAATAAAATATTGGTAAAATCAAGGCTTAAAGGCAGTGAAGTAATAGCTTTAAAGTGGAAAGATGTGAAAAATTTGTCATTTTTAAATAATGTCTAATATAATTTTTCAACATGCACTGCAGGAAATGATACAGGAACTTCTTCAGGATGTAAAGAAATGATTCTAGATGGAATACAAGTTTTTTTTTTAAAGAAAAAATGAAAAAACATAAGAAATGATAAATGTCTTGGTAAATGTTCTTAAAATTATTTTTAAACTTTCTTTAAAATTCATACAACTGTTTAAGGCTCATATTAGAGTATCGTCTTTTCTTTTAATAATTCTTATTTTTTATGTTATTAGTACATGGTTGCAATTCACATAGTTTACGGTCACCTTGGGGAGTGGTTGCATGAACATAGCTCAGTTTCATCCCCTCAGCTCCCCTCCCTCTGTCCTCTTCTAGTTCCCCTAGCCCATTTTTCATTCTTGTTGATTCCTTAATGTTAGCTCATGCTATGACCTATAATGCTTACAGCAATTGAGGTTATTAGATTGCTGTATGTGGCATATCTTTATTCTATTTATTTCCCCTTCTCCCTTCTCACCTTTTGGGGACCATAAGGGACGACTTTTCTATTGCAAAGGGTCTATCCCTTATTCCCTGCTATCCATCCTATATTATTCTCTTTATATTTTGCCTCACTCAAATGAGAGGTACCATGCAGTATGTAAGCTTGTGTTTATTTCACTCTAAATTTTCTCAGATGCATCTCTTTTCTTACAAACATCTCACATTTGTCATTCTGTATAGCTGAATACTACTTCACCATGCATAGACACCACATTTTCTTATCAACTTCTCTATTGATGGGTGAACACTGCTTCCAGGACTTAGTTATTATGACTTATACCGCTACAAACACTGGTAAGTGTGTGGCGCTGTAGTATGATGTCTTAAACTTTTGGGGGAAGACACCTAGAAGGAGGATAGTGGTCACAGGGAATTCCTAATTTCAGTTCTTCGAAGAATCTCCATACTGAAGTCTGTAATAGTTGTACCAGTTTACGTTCCCACCAACAATGCAGGGAGGTTACTGTTAGCATTTAAAAATTTCTGCATCAGTGTGTGAGCTGCATCTATTTATGTGTTTTTGTTTCCATAGGGGCACACTTAAAACTTTAAAAACTTTTCTATCACTTATATATGCCAGGCATGTTACTATGAAGTTTAAATGAAATAACCAAAATATTTTGTTTTAAAAATACTACCATTTCAAAAGTGAGGTCAGCAATGCTTAGAGAAGTCTTACTTCACAGCCTGGTAAGTGAAGGATTAGAATTCAAATCCAGTCTAATTCTAAGGCTGAAAGTCTCATATTCTGCACTCAAAGGATAGAAAGGAAAGGGCAATCATTCTGTTGTTGTTGATATTAAGATGGATTTCATCACTGCTGCTGAGATCTTGTAATCAACAAGACAACCTATGCAGTCAGCCCATGGAGTGGATCCTACCCAGGAAGGAGGTGTGGGTTCTAATGCCAGGAGGACTGGAGGCAGCTGGATCTCCTCAGTCACAGGCATTTGGCTCCTCAGTGAGGAACTCACCGTTTTGCTGTCCATTGCATGTTTTCCCCGAGAAGTGGCACAAAGACCCCTTGGGAAGTCCTAGCTGGGTCTGTGGATATCAATATGTGGGAGTTTAAATATGTAGAATCATAATGCACCATAGTTACCCAGATATGGGAGAATATATGAGAAGAATTTAGATAATTAAGATCATTCAACAGCATTTTTGCTATTTCTGCGTGTTCTTGTTATTATCAAAGAGCTCTAATCCTTCCTATAAAAATTCAGAGGGAGCCACAAGTGCTGTCAGAAATGCAAAGGAATCTGAAAACCCATGAAGTGAGCTGAACTTCTGAATCCTTGTCTCCCGTGCCTCTACACCTACCTCAGCCAACGATTCCTTTTCAAGCAAAAACAGATCTTTTTTCGAGCCCTCTTTCTTTTGATTTTTTCTTCCATCCTTAGTTTTGTGTTTCTTTCCTTTTGTTCCATACTCCATCCTACTTTGCTTTCTCCTTTTGCCTCTTGGCTTATTTAATGAGCATGTCTAAGAAACTCTGTGATGCACACTGGCTCAATCTATGAAAAAAGAGAGGAAGCGCTTTCCTCTTCAGACTCAGTCTCTGCGTGTTGATAGATTTAAACACTTCCTCCACTCTGCGTTTCACTCTGTATTTCTAAATAGAGTTTTTAAAAGGAGTCAGTTCTACATGGCTGCAAAGAACATTCCAATGCAGACAGTAGTACAGCATCCTGCAGGGCGGGCAGGTGAAAAAGCTCATGTCCAAAAATAGAAAGAAGTTAAGACAATGGCAAATCAGAAGCAAACCTCCAGTCAGAACAACGGAAGTGCTACTCAGCTCTGCATGACTGTTTTCCTGGAGGAATGCACCCCTATGTTCCTGAATCTAGGAACTTTTTTAGTGAGAAAGGAGAATTTTAAATTGTGGAATAATTCTTGCATTTGAAAAACACCGTGTGCCCCAACCAGATATTGTCAGAGCCAGATCAAGGCAGGGAACTGCCAATTTGTGGTCCTTTTCTAAATCTTTTTATTCTCCACGTACCTTAGTAGGTATGAGTTCCCTACCTTAGTATTGATTTTGATCAATACTACATGGTCCAAATACCCTCTACGCAAGTTCTGCTCTTGACCTTTCACACATGGTCCAAACACCCTCTATGCAAGTTCTGCTCTTGACCTTTTAGAATGCAATTTTAATGACTTTCATTGACCCATAGATCTTATGAATTCCTATAATAAACGTGAGTGATGAGAGCATGTACACAGATAGAATTTTATAAGCTTGTGCTCTTTTAAGTTCTCTTGCTGTTGTTGAAGACTTCCTGCAGTTGAAGTTCTCTTGCATCTCAAGAACACCCAGTACTGCTGACAGGTTCCCTACTTCTTCTAGCTAAATATGTGGGTCAGGCATTTTTCTGAGCCACCCAGAACACAGAATTTTCTAACATGTGTTGTATAAAATTTGAGATCTAAGAAATGTGTGTGGGGTGCATTTGATAGTCACATGTTTAGAAAATATGGCAAAATATCCTCTATATATGCATACCCATGCTCATAAACAGAGAGGAAGAGAGAGAGAGAGAGAGAGAGAGAGAGAGAGAGAGAGAGAGAGAGAGAGAGATCCCACACTTCATTTTGGAAATTTAGGGATAAAATTGACACAGTTAAAAATATAAAGAGCTATAAACATAGAGCTGAGTAACCTTTAACTCAGTGTTATCCAAATTACATAACCAGGGGCTACTTCCTTGTGCAATGCCCATGTACATATCTGTGGAAAATGCTTTGGGCATTGTTGATTAGGATAAGCAATATGATTATTCCACAAATGAAATCTATGAAACTTTCACTAATGAAAATAGGTGTTTTGATCAATACTAAAATATTTTGGGGTTTTTGACGTTTTCACATTTCCTTCATTGAATATTCTCCAATCTGGAACACAGTCCAATGTGTAACTCCAGGCAATACCAACGAACTGATTTACACACCATTTCACAGGACACAGCATTTTCACAAGTATTTCAGTATCTCAAGCAAATACTTTCCTGTGCTTTGTTTGTAACTAATAAGGAAATAAAGGTCTTCCTTAGAGCTCAGCACACAAATGTGAGAATGTGGTTCCTCTGGCTTCCGATATACAGATGCCTCAAAAGTCATGTCCAGCTCTGTAATCCCAGGTGGCACAGAGGCTGCACCAAGTGCCGCCCTTCCAAAACCCTGTGTGATGATGTGCGCTCCTAAGAATGCTTTCTGTTGGCAGTGACAGTAAGTGACTGTGCTGGTCCGTGCTTGGAAAAGAGGCCCAGTGGAAATTTACAGTGGGTACGAATTAAATGGGCAAAGCAACCCAACTCACTGTAGGACTGCAGCTCATGAACGAGCAGCAAGGGCTCACGAGTTCCTGTGTCTGTACATGAAAGCTACCGTGCTAGGCGGGTTAGAAATGTGAATGAGACATGTATTTACTTCAAGTAACTCAGTAAAAAAAGAAAAAGTAACCAACAGTTTTACACCATACACGATCCACTACCAAAGAAGAAATGCAGAGGACATAGAAAATAAGCTCAAGCAAGGAGGTTGGCAGCTGTGAAATAAACCCTGAGCTTTGTACTTGAGGTGACCAGAGGCTTTGAGACAGCAGGCACAATACCAAGGGGGCCAGAGAAGCTGGTCACACAAGGCTCACCTGTGTAGGACAGTGTGCCCCTCGCCTGGAACCTGAGTGTAGATTTTATTGTTCAACTGGTCAGAAATCACTGAGTTGTAGTGAACCTCATGAGTTACAGCATTGCCATGTGTTTTGAAAGTGCTTTTATACCTCCCTTCTTTTCAGACTGCAGAGAGCAGTTAAACGCTGTATTTTCCAGACTCACGTGTGAATTTGTCTCTGCTGTCTCTAGCACAAATTGAAGAATGCTTTCAAAATACATCAGCTTCAGCAGCTTTTCTCTCAGATATGGGGTTTCTTGTAGCTGACCTCAAAGAGCTTTTACCCAGGCCAGTTCCTTGCATGAATCTGGCCAGACTGCAAGGCAGTCTCCCTACTTCTCACCTGCTGACAGCAGGACAGCACGCAGCTCCTGCTCTCTGGGTTGGTGCTGCTTTGCAAGCAGCGCTGAGGGAACCGGGAAGACTGCAGCCAGGACTCTGCACGTACTCACCAGCTCACAGAGGGACAGAGCGGCGGCAACAGCCCACTTCCCAAGAGGGTTGAAAGTCTTACAGATTACCGTTCATACATCACTGTGGGCTCTTCAGAATTCTCTATTCTTGTCTTGTCAGACTTTGTGATTCTCCTCCAATTGGCCCTTTACGTTTGGAAAGATTTCCTGTTACAAGTTTACAATCTTTCTTAAAGCACTACATTTACTTTTAAAACACTGTGGTTTTTTTTCCCAAATATTGTAAGGACTTTACCTGGTCATGAAAACCTAAGCTCCTCAGATATAATAAAAGCAAACAGTCTCTCCCATAGATGAGGAACTTGAAGACAATCAATGACCATTTGAGGACTGGACTCTTCATGGCAGTGCTCTTCTGCCGGCCAAGATGGATAATCGAGATTGTCCACCAGACTAGATGAATCGAAGCCTGGAGGGGTGACTGGAATTTGAGGGTGCTGAGCCCAGCAGTGTTGTTGAACACCTGGCTCAATGGACCGTTAGCGGTCACAGCTTGGTTAAGAGAACCAGGTCATTGAGACAATGCCTTTTGTGGGCTGAGCTTTGTGTCAGTTTATTGGTACAGAAGTGACCTAGGGGATCTGTGGGGTGTGCTCCTTGGTTTGTCTGGGTGAGTCATGAAAGTGTGACCTGGGTACTGTAGCTGGTTCTTGGCCTCTCCTCTGTGGCACTGTCCTCCTCCTCTGCTTCACAGCTGCCCTGGACTTAGCAGCTGGGCTTTACCATGTCCCGTATCTCCGTGATACTCCTGCTTGGGAGCCAGTTGGCTATGAACTGAATCTCCTGAAACCGTGAGCCATGTTAAATCACTTGTCTTTAAGTTTTGGGTATCAGGTCCTGTATCTCAGCACCGGAAATGCTGGTTAGTTCACCGTGAAAGAGTCTGTCTTTTCTCTGGCTGTTCCCTCTCTCAGTCTGCTTCCTGGGTGTCAGGATGTTAGCAGCTTTATTTTACCAGGCCCTTCCATCCTAACATTTCTTTTTTTTTTTTTTTTTTTTTTTGTCCTTTTCATTTTTATCGGTACTAGGGATCGAACTCACGACTGCCTGCTTGCAAGGCAGGCGCTTATGCCGCTGAGCTAAATCCCCAGCCCCCATCCTAACATTTCTGTCTTGGAGCCAGCCAACCACGGACTGAAACCTCTGAAACTGTGAACCAAAATAAACTCTCCTGCTTTGAGCTGTGTAGGTCAGGGATTTGGTTATAATGATACAAAGCAGGCCAATAGACTCTCATGTCAGAGGCTACAGAACTTGCAGCATGTACTAAAGCTTTGTGTTTCAATGAAACAGAGATATACTCCTCCATTTCTACATAGGTTCAAAAGTATAACTATTTTGCCCACCAAGAAACTGATGAACCATGGAGGAGAAAAGGCAAGAAACAAAGACCTTTTGAAAATGAAGGCCACTGAACCTAACAGGCTGCTCAATAAAGGCAAAAGTTCTATATGCTAACAAAATCAGAGGTTGGATAAGACATAATTCCATCTCCAGTATCAAAGTGCATCAAGGAGATGTGTGTTATATTTCGGATGCATTAGTGCTGGCTGGAACATCCCTGTGGTCCCAGATCGTGAAGCCCTCTCGACTTTTTATTTCTTGTGTTCAGGAACTCTTATTATCTACTATATGACAGCATCCCCTGGTTAGCTAAGGGAGATGCTCCGTCACCCTTGCCTTTGAGGAGTCAATTCTCTATCTTAGGAAACTTTGATAATAGAATCTGAAGTGAGGGGAGATATTTCAGGAAACAGCGCTGGAGAATGAGGGTTGGATTAGACAAGGGAAGGAGAGTTATCTTACAAAGAAAGGGTTACTCAGCTCCATTTAAGTCGGTCAAAGGAAGTTTTTGACGGAGTTTCCTGGGTTGAGTTTTAAGGCACTAAAATACTTTGGTGGTGAGAATATTCAAGACAGCAGAATCTGTATTGCAAAGTGCTGCAGCATAGGAAACAGGGCCTCTCCTAGAGGTCTGGGAAGCGCCTTCTTTATAGGATACAAGCAGCGTGGGCAAGGGGCAGACAGAGGACCCGCACAGAACTGCCTTCCGCAAGCCTCCCAGCAAATAACTTTGTCACACAGACCGGCTTTAAAGCATCATCAACAAACTCTGTAAGAAAAAACGGTATATTTTACCATATTTCTGGGAAAAATATGAAAATACCAGGTAGAAATACAGTTTGTCCCGTGGGAGGTATTTAGAAAGTTGAGTGTCCAAGTTCTTAGCACACATTCAGGTGGCAGAGTGTGAAGTCTTGAAGAGGCGAAGGTGTCACTGTGTTGGGACCTAAACCGTGGCAGGAAGGGGGAGGGAGAAGGAGTGGCATGTGGGGGAGCAATCAACCTGTGGGGTGCACATGTATATATACGCCAAAGAAAACCCGCTACTTCGTTTAACTAATAAGTGCTAATTTAAAAAAAGACTGCCCACTTTGAGTTTGTCATTCTAGCTATAACTGGAGGATGACCCCAATCATCTTACATTCTTTCAAATTTTGACAACTGTTTATCGGACATTTGTTATGTGCTAAGACTTGCTTTAGATGCAAAGACTCCAACAGAGAACAGAAAACTCTTTCTTGCCACTTAGGCCATGTATTCTGGAGGAAAGAAACAAAACAACCCACAGAGAAATGAGACCATGAGAAGACAATAAGGGATATGCAGAAAAATAAGATAGGAAAGGATGGCCAGAGAGCGTGGGCTGTGGCAAAGAGGGATTAAAGTTTTTAAAACTGTTGAGAAAGGAGCTCTCCAGTGAGGTGGTGTTTGCACAGACTGGAAGGAAGTAATGGACCAAGACGTGCAGCTTAGGAGGAATATGTTAGGCTCCAGGTGAATTTTAGCAATGTTCTATCCAGTTCTGTGAGGTATGCTAATGGTATTTTAATCAGGATTGCATTAGGTCTGTACCACAGTTTTGGGAGGATGGCCAATTTCACTATATTGGCTCTTTCTATCCATGAGCAAGGAATATCTATTTTCTGATATCCACTTCCATCTTTTGTTAGGTTGATTCCTCAGTATTTTGGGATGCTGTTTTAAAGGGTGTTGTTCTCTGACTTTGCTGTGAGTTTGTTGCTTGTGTACAGGAATGCTATTGATGTTTAAGTGCTGACTCTGTATCCCGTTACACTGAAAATTTACTTATTAAGCCTATAAGTCTTTTGGTGGAATTTTTTGGGTCTTCTATGTAGAGTATCATGTCATCTGCAAACAGTGATAATTTAACTTCTTTCTTTCCTATCATTATTTCTTTTATTTTTTTTCTGCTTACTCTGGCTGGTGTTTCCAGAACTGTATTAAATAGGAGTGGTGATAGTGGACATCCTTGTCTTGTTCCTGATTTTAGAGTAAATATTTTTTTCAGTTTTTAGTGATTTAATATGTTAGCTGTTGGTTTTTATAGATGTCTTTTACCAGACTGAGGTAAAGACCATCTATTCTAATTTTCTAAAGGATTTTTTTTTTATCATGAATGGGTGTTAGACTTTGTCAAGTGCTTTTTCTGCGTCCGTTGAAATGATCATGTGATTTGTGTCTTTGGTTCTGCTAATATGGTGCATTATATTTATTGATTTGCATACATTGAACCATTCCTGCATCCCTGGTGTGAATTTCACCTGGTCATGATGTATAATCTTCTTGATGATTTGCTGTATTCTCTTTGTTAATATCATATTGAGGATTTTTGTGTCTATGTTCATTAGAGAGATTGGCCTGGAGTTTTCATTTTTGGTTGAGTTCTCTGTTTTGGAATCAGGGTAATACTTTCTTCAGGAATAATTTTAGAAGTATTGCTTCAGTTTCCTTAAAAAGTTTCAGCATTAGTAGAATTGGTTCGTCTCTAAATTTCTTGTAGAATTAAACAGTGAATCCATCAGGGCCCAGGCTTTTCTTTGTTGGTAAATTTTTAATTACATGTTCAATTTTATTGGCTAGTATCAGGTCATTTAGAATTTTCAGTCAATTCAGTTATGTCAAGGAATCTGTTCATTTTTTCTGTTTTCCATTTTATTAGAATATAGGTTCTCTTAGTAGATAATGATGATCTGGATTTCTGTTGGATCATTGTGATTTCTCCATTTTCATTCCTAATTTCTTGAATTTGTGTTTTTCTTTAAGCAGAAGAGATCTGGAATATAAAAAACATTCTGGGCAACAAGAGTGAGTCAAGAGGTATCACAATCCCTGACCTGCAAGTATACTACAAACCTACTGTGATAAAATCAGCACAGTGTTGACAAACAACAACAACAACAACAAACAGACCTGGGGATCAGTGAAACAGAAGATTCAGATAAAACCCAACACAGTCAGCCACCTTATCTTTGACAGAGGAGCTTGTAGCCAGAGTTTTCAAGGAAAACAATTTAATATAGGACACAATTTATATAATTATTGTAGTCACCTGAAGAGTCAAACACAAAAAGTACAGGATATCTATCCACACACTGAAGACCCCAGAGAATCCAGTTGAGGGCCTGAACCCCATGGCAATATCTCCCATGAGTCCAATTGGAGGCTAGAGCCCAAGACAATGTCTCATGGCAGTCTGTTTCATGGATCTGTGCTGGGAAGATCTGAAGGTCAGCAGTGGAAGCTAAAAAGTCTATGCCAGAGGGGTGAAGGAGCAGTGCCAGTAGGCTGAGGGTTCTGCTCTGGAGCCAGTCTGAGGTGCCCAAAGTAAACAACAAGGTTCCTCACAAAGGTCTCATGCCATCCTCAGTGACAGTGAGGTCCCATGCTCCTCCAATGATAAGAACATTTGAGTACATGCCAGGAAGCCAGAGTGACAAGCTTCCTCTGGAGATTAAACAGCACACATCTTCCCCTCCAGAAAGCAATGCACAATGTAAGGACCAGAGCTCCCCCAAAGTGAACCACAGCCACTCTCAGTTACAAAAAGGTCCTGAGCTCCTCCAATAAGAATAGCCAAGTTCAAATGAGGAAAGAAGCTGGACAAACTCCTCCAGGAGAACTCACAATGCCACCTCTTCCTCTTCCATTTTTATGTTGGCAGCAATCCTCAGGTGGCCCTGTGCAGCACGCTGATTCACTTCAGCTGGTTGTTAAGTTGAACACCAGTTGCCAACCCACCCCAGAGCTAAACAGAATCACTGGAAGAAAGATAGTGTCTTTAATAAATGCTGCTGGAACAACTGACTTCCCACACGCCGCAGACTAAAACTAGACCCATGTCTATCACCATGGATTAAACTAAAGTCAGAGATCTAAGTATTAAAACAGAAACATTAAATTTGCTGAAAGAGAAAACAGACAAAAATTTTGAAGACATAAATGTAGGCTGAGATTTCTTGAACAAAACCCAGACTGCAAGGGAAATATCAGAAAGAATCAACAAATGGTATCTGACTTTATTAAAAAGCTTTTGCATAATAAAAGAAATCACCAACAGAATGAAAAGACATCATAAAGTAGGAAAAAATTACAGTCAGTTGTCCCTCAGACAAAGGACTTATATCAAGAACATATAAAGTATTGAAAAACAAATCAGGTCCCCAAAATTCAAAGATCCAATCCAAAAATGGGCATCTGAAATGACTGTACATTTCTTAAATGAAGAAATATAAATGAAAAATAAATACATGCAAAAAATATTCATTGGTCATTTGAGAGATGTAAATTAAAACAAACAGAGATTCTACCTCACCCCAGAAAGAATGGCTACTATCAACAAATCAACCAATAACAAATGTTGGCAGAGCTGTGGGGGAAAAGGAACCCTTCTACACTATTGATGGGAATGTAACTGGTGCAACCACTGTGGAAATCAATGTGGAGACTCCTTAAAAAATAAGAATAGAGGTCTCATTCAACACAGCTATTCCCTTCTGGGTATCTTCCCAGGAGAATTTAAAGCATCATGCCACAGCCATATATGAGCACCCATGTTTATAGCAGCACAATTTGTAATAGATAGATCTTGGAAACAACCCAAATGCCCATCAACCAAAGACTGGATTGAAAAAGGATGTGTTTTTTAATATAATGGAGTACTATCCAGCTACAAATAAGGATAAACTGGAGATTTTTATAGGTAAATGGATACAACTCAAGAGCGTACTCATAAGTGAAATCAATCAGAATCACATGTGTAAACATTGTATTGTCTCACTAGTGTGAAAACCTGAGTAAATAAAATCTAAAATGTACAGTAGATATTGTGAACGGAGAAGAAACTGGTCAAAAGAAAATACAAACTGTGATGTGGGAAAGGAGAAAAGAAGAAAGGAAAAAAAAACAAAAATATACTTATACGCAAGCTAGTTAAGATAGTTATACTTCTAGTTCCTCTTAGTTCATTGCAAAGAAAGGTTGAGCCAATATGGTTTGGACAATATTTCATGCTTGTGTCTTATACAACTAATACTCCAAGATTTATACAACTAATACTCCAATATGCAATGCGTTCATCATTGTTGCTGACCCACTAGCCTGTTTTGAAACTGGTTTTGTTTTGTTTTCTTTCTCTCTTTAAAATGAAAAACAAAAGAATAGGTTAGAGAATCACATAGGAAGCCTGTGTGGCTGGAAGGACAGGTGAAGACAGACAGTGGTAAGGTTGAGACCGAGCGGGGAAGGGTCAGTGTGGACAGGTTGCTGGATAGGTTGAATGTATGGCTGCTGTCCAGACATCATTATTTAAGTCCCTCTTTCTTTCCCTGAATGACATCACCGGGGATATAAACAACAGCACCTGCTCACTGGTGAGTATAAAGGTGTGTCTTCAAGTCCAGATGAGGCCGGAAACACCTGGGGGACGTCCAGCAGCGGGATGTGTCCTCCCCAGCTCTCAGCCTACAGAGATCCCAGCAGCTCAGGAGGCCCCGAAATGGTCTTGGCAGGAGGAGAGGAGGGCTCCTGTGGGAAGTCAGGAGGACGATGGCTGGAAGTGCAGGCTCTGCTTGGGTTAGATGGAGCGGATTTGGTGAGGGATGGGACTCAAGGTGGCGAAATACTCAGAAACCCACAGATGCGCTCCCAGCTTCTCTATGTTCTTGGTGTTTATGTCTGACTTTGACTTTTTACCTAAGAACTAAGATAGGCTTTTTAAAAATTTAATTTCAAATCTACAGAGAACATCGCAAGGTGAGTATAAAAACACCCATCAATCTTTTACCCTTCTCCCTAGGGAATGACTCCAAGATCTGGACCCGGACTACCCTTCTGGGTGATCACCTAATCTCTCCATATACTGAATCACCCTTCATGCCAGGAGAGAGACCCCTCACATTTGAAATTTCCCAGAAAGCTGGCAATACTCCTAGAATTCCTTATTCCACACCTAGGAATCTGACTTAAACACAGAATCCTTTAATAGAAACAAAAATATACGTTTGTTAGAATCCTGACCACAGCATGTAGAAAAAAATGAAAATGTAAGTAATCGGAATGCTCCCCCCAGGGAGAGTTTTATGAATTATGACAGTAATAAGATATAAGAAATCAGGTCATTATAGAGAATTATACAGAAACCTTGGAAATCATATTTATGACAGATTAAAACAAGGTACTATAGGGTAAATGCATATTGATATCCATATTACAAATTCTAGGCATGTGAAAGCTAAAATAAAAATCAAAACACTCATTTATAAAGTGGTAGATTAATAGATCATCTGAGTGTTCAAAAATGCTAATACTTATTTGATTCTTTTCAATAACAATAAGAAGGATAAGTATTCGACTCAAGAAAAGAAGTTGCTTTGATTCATAAGCCAGTTAATTTCCTGCATTTCCTCCTGCTGTAAAATCTCCTGGTCTCAAGTTCATAGAACAAGAAGGAAGGAAGAAAGAAGGAAAGAGGAGGGGCTGGAGGTCCAGGAGATGCAGAGAAGCCCTGCCTTCTCCAGTGTCTCTCCCATTCCCCAGAAAGCACCATCCTTCAGGCAGCCAGCCCCTTTCCCTAAGCTACAGACAGACTCCCTCAGCATGCCACGATGCATGTGTGTGTGTGTGTGTGTGTGTGTGTGTGTGTGTGTGTGTGTGTGTGTGTCTGAGTGTATGTGTGTCACTGAGGAACGAACCCAGGACTGCACCTGTGCTAGGCCAGCTCTTCCACTCAGCTGACCCACCCTGTCTGGTAAGTCCTAACGCATGTCAGGTCATGTGGCTGCAAATTAGTTAACCTTCCACCCAAGGTGTTCCCTTCTGAATCCCTCAGGAGGATGGGGACAGATGTTCTCTGGGTTTCCCTGAGGCCCTTTCAGTCCCTGAGCCCCACATTATTTTTGTAATTACATGATTGCCTTTTTGTATCTATAGTCTCTCAAATGCACCAATTGAAGGCAGATGCGAGAATCTGACAGTCTCAAAGGAAACCATGCATTAAAGAGATTTGCAAAAAATGGACATTTCAAGTTAAAATATGTATTATTATTCACTTAAAATGAGCTAATGAATACCCTAATGTTATAAATGTAATTTTTAACACAGTACATATCAACAGATGGAACCTCCATACAGCAAACATTTTGGGATTCTGAGTAACCTGAGGAGCAAAGGAAAGGAAAGAGAAGATTGTCTGGGAACCACCTCCATAGTCTATTGTCTGGGACAGGCCCTCCGTGACCCGTCCATTTCTTCCATCAGGTTTACCTCTCTTGGGTTCCTCGCTTGGCCACGTTTGCTCGCCTCCAGCCATTGTCCCTGCCCCCAAACCGCCCTGCTCCTTGGTTCCTCCACCTGCAGAGCTCACATCCCATCCTTTCCATTGCCATGGCATAAAGTCCCGTGTCCTCCCCTCCTTCCTGCCTGACTGCTGAAGTGGTTGTCTGCTCCACATACCCTCACGATAGCAGGAAGGCTTCCCCAAAATAAGCCAGTGTCTGTTCTGTCTGCTCTCCTGACTGCAGAATAAACGTCCTTAATCACAGTCCTGTTTGTCTCCCTTTTGATTGTGTTCCCAGCAACGAGATCAGTACCCCTCATGCAAAAGGGGCGACACGCTTTGGAAGGAATGACCGCGTTTCTCCCAGCCTCTGTCCGAGGCTTCGGACCAGCACCCCTCACCTCACACCTGAGTTTCCTCCATGCTGCCTCACCGGGCCTCCCTCACTCCAGGGCCCCATTCACCACTTCATCACCACTTTCCCCACATCCTGCTCCTGCACCAGCCTGTGATGATGCTACTCAAATTTCCTATCATGAGATTCTCATAAGTTTGCCACAACTTGATTCACTTTTCTTGTCCCGTTGTATATCCTCCTGGTCCTTCCAAAACCACAGTCCTCTGTGGAGTTCATCATCTGATTCAATGCTCTTCCAAGTTGCAGCCTCCATTCCCATCTCTACCTCAGTTCCCTGGCCGCTGTTCCCATGATGGCTTTCAACCTGCATAAAATAATAGCCACTCACAGAAGCCTGACTAGGTCTTCCACCTTCTTGTACCACCCAGCATACACCGAGCAGCATTATGGATGTTCCTTAACTCTGTACCATCCAGTTATCTCAAGAATTGGAACTTGGTTTCATCACCTGTGTTAGTGTTCGTCTACACTGCGGTGTTGGGGAAGGTTCTAGGTCTCAGAGGGGAAACAACATCATGACTGAGTAGTGACATCTTCCAGTAGCCCAGGGGGAGAGGGAAGGACTTCCCCAGCATCACTAACAGACTCCTGGACACAGGTCCATATAATCTCATGTGTGTGAAGCTAATGCATTCCACCAGCCCCGTTGCCCAGCCTTGTCTTAGCACAGATAAAAGGGATGGATTGAATCCTGACCTTAGGAAAAGTTCTGATCGGGGCTTCTGCCCCCTCTTCACTTCAGCCTGGAGCCCAGCAGGACCTCTGACCTGCTCCCCATCTACTTTCAACGCTCTCTTCCCTGGCGAAGGCCGGAGCAGTCTACTCAGAAGGTGTCAGCTGCCTCACCTTTCCTCATGCCCGATCCCGTATGGGGACATAGCTGTGGCAGCTCTGCCAGTTGTCCCTTGGGTTTGCAATACATACATGTATTTTGTCTGGTCACTACCAAAATCATGGTCTGGATGTAAACTTCCTGAGACTGGACTTTGCCTGTATATGTCACTACTCACAAAAGAACTGCATGGAAGTAGGTGGGCTGGGAAAAAATACCCATGCTGCTTATAACATGGAAATTTCTGAGCCCTGTGCCATGGTATAATAGGGAACACTGCCATGCTGGGATAGTCCACAGTTTATAATTGCTTCTACTCGCTATGTTTTCTAATGCCCCCCACATACACACAAACACACACACTCACTTTGCGTGTGGTGTGATGTCACCAGGTATTTAGCACCAACAATCACATCGGCATGGTAATTTTCACTAGAGGCAAAAGCCATAAAACTAAACATTTGTCAAGTGGCAAAATACCAGGCGAGCATTAGATGCCATCAGTGGAAACATTAGTCCGAAGCTCTATATCAACCTGGTTTTCTTTTTTGCTGTTGTTGTGATTTTATGTGGAAAAATCCACATTGTTTCAGTTTAATTTAGATAGCTGATTAGTGATCTTGGGTCCCTAATGAGTTCCAGATCCCTCAACCATTCAAGCAGCAAAGAGAGAGAAATTCATTTAACATTTCCTCCAGCTTTAAAGTTCATGATCTATCATCTAAATTGATATTTTAAATATAGAGTTTGTGAAATGAAATTATTTCAATTAATATTTCATACAGAAAGGGTTTCAGGATGAAAGACTGGGCTTGGATTTCAAGCATGCAGAGGAAACGTTTGGCTATTTGGGAGCCCGTACTTTCGGAAGCCTACCTGCCCACACTTGTGGAAAATAGTTTATAGTTGCAGAATTGAGCAAGAGTGGATAAGATCACCACCCCACTGACACTCAGTACATTCTCTGCCAAGGTGTGGTGGCTTTCTACAGTTTCACCATCGCCTCATTCCAAATGCAATTCTAAAAGCAGCGAAGCCAGAGCTGCCACACAGATTTCCTTTATCCAACGATTCAATCTTAAGAGTCCCCTATCAGCCCTTCATTGTTGGGGGCGTTATCTCTAGCTTGTGACTCTCTTCCCTTCAAGCATTTGCAATCAAACCCACCTGCATGACTAGTCCATCACTAGCAAGATAATTCCCCAGGTGTTGTCCTTCCAGAACTCCTGGGAGTCTGGCCGCTTCCTTTCATAGGGCCCTTTCCTTAGGAAAGCACACCTGGGGTCCTTGCATTCTTATCTGAAAGATTAACCCATCTTCCTAGGCTTCCTTGAGTGCAGCTATCTGTATCCTCTTGCAGTTCCCCAGCCTGAAGTGCTTCCCCAGCTGATGAAATTCTTACCTCACATGTTTCAACCCACATGTTGCTGTCTCCATGAGGCCTTCGCTGCCCCCACCTCCCCAACAACTGCCATCCTTCATTCCTTATCTACTCCCAAATTAGCTTCAACAGCATGCCTGGAATTCACTTTCCAATCTCTATAGTTTGTTCCAGAATGTAAGTATACAAGAGCAAGGAATGTGTTATCTTCACCAACTCACTGGCATCCTGAGACGCTGGAAGCAGATCTGCCACCAGGTGGTCCTCAGTGACTGCTGTTGAGTGGATAAATGGCAGACAGGAAAGAGAAGGGGAACCGGCGGGGCTTGTTCCATGTTGCAATACTGGCTTCTCCTTGAGTGGCCTGGTCTTGGTTACTGTGGCCACCACCCCTAGGATGCAAGATGGCATTGGGTGGGAAGAGAGATGTTTAAATTCAAATGCTGCTATTGCTAATTCTAGAATTTGAGCAGGTCCAGCATTATCAAACCTGATTCTTTATCTAGAAAATACTTTCCAAGGTTGCTGTGAGGATGAAATGAGATCATGTCTAAAAAGGGGCGTGATGGCTGCTCCATAAATAATTACTTTCCATCTCTGCTCTCCCTGCCTGTAAGTGCAGCAGTGTCCCTTTAACACTTTGGCTCAAGTGTGGGCAGAAGCATCTTCTGGTACTCCTTCGCGCGTTGGAGACAGACTGGCACTTTTCTAATTGCTAAGAGGAAAACAAAAGGTGATTAAATATAGAAAACAGTGGCATTATAACGCAATATGGCTTCTCTAGAGCAGAGTTCAGCTTCTGTCCCAGACTCAAGGACCCTATTTCACTCCCAAAAGGCTCCGAAGGGAAAGAAATTCTGCAGAGCAAACTTTTTGCCTCCATCTCTCTGTTCACTAATTTCTTCACTTACGTACATTGGTTACTTCTTAAGTACCAAGTTCAAGGGCAGACCCTGCAGTCTGTAGGTCACACAGAATTTTAGACAAGATGGACATCCTTAGTGCAGAGAAACTGACAGAAATACAGGGAGAGAGTGTGCAACTGTAGTCCTCGAGGCAGAAAGTTAATTTAAGAGTTTCAGATTTTAAGGCACCTATGGGAGGGGAGAGGAAGACGACGGCAGTCACGTTTGAAAAGGAGCTCTGACTGCTGTGTCTTTGCTTCTTTCTTTATTCTGCTTACTTTCTTCCTCTTTCTGGAAAATAAAAATCTGAAATCAGTATATTCGAATGTCCTAACAAATCAATACAAGATGCAAGCTAAGTACTTAAATAAAGGGGTGTGTCATGTGGACAGGAGGCCTGGCAAACCTGCCCCAAGAGCAGGGGCCATAATTAAGGCCAAACTCACTCTGACCTAGGGTGTGGGAGGCACCTTGACCACCCACTGCCTGAAATGCCCATGCAGAGGCTGCCAATCACGCAGAGACAGAGCAGCACCAAACAGTATTGAGGATTAGGAAAGGGTGGTCCCAGGCCCACATTGGGAGCTGGAATGACCAATACAAATAGAAGGAGACCTGCAGGGTCCATGGAGGGATTTGAGAGCAGAGGGGCTAACCACTCACAGCATGTCACAAGCACCATTGCCAGCAGGAGAGGAGGCACCGAGCAACCAGTGCAGGTGCTGCCCTGAAGCTTTCACCATGCCAAGCCCTGTGTCCCCCCACTGCTCAGCCTTGGGGAGCCTCAGGGGGTCAGAAGAGGACTGAAGGGGGCCAGGATGAGGGTGAGCATGGTCACATGAGGAACTAAGAACAAGACTTCCACTTCAGCAGAAGTATTTGCATGTTTTAATAACCACCATGGTGATATCACTGTGTCACCATAAAATGTTGGAACTGCTCCCCCCTTCTCAGAAAGGGCCCTCTTGGCACCAGTCATCTTGCAGAGGGTGCACCAGCTGAATTGTGACACGCATCTGATATCTTCTGGAGCTGGGACTGAGGTCAGGGGAATAGGCACTGAAAACCTCTCCTTTGTTTCACAGCTCGCTTTCTCCCTGGCAAGGGTGAAATCAACCCTTCCATTCCTGGGCTGGGAGTTCCAAGAAGAGGGAGACTGAGGTACACAAGCACAATAAGCAAGTCAGGGGGAGTACGGGAAAGAGCATCACACCGGAGGACACTCAGTGACAGGGAAAGTGATCTGCTTTGTTCTGCTTGTTTCCTGGCACACATTCTGCTTTGCATTGAGGTCGTAATAATGAACACAAAAATAAACACTAGCTTTCCCTTACTGAACATTTTCTTTGTGTAAATCTATGCTGTATATCTCACACACGTTTCCATGTGGCTTTCAAAACTTCTCAGGAAGGGGATGTTATTTTGTCCATTTTACAGATGCGCTACCTAGGATTTCCTCAGTTTAGGCAACTTGACAAGGTTTGCATTCCCGGTAAGTGGCAGAGCCAGGTCCATCTGACTTGGAAAATTCCACTTTACAGGAATCTGGCTTCTAATGAATAAGAAAATCTCATCACTAGGGAACAACAGTGCAGAGATGTAAGGGCTCCGATGGAAAAAGTGGAAGGTATATAGGACCTTGAATAGAATGGAGGACATGGTCTGGTGCAGGGTGGCAGGTAAAGCTGCTCAATGGTACCCCAAGAGGGTGGTGCTTCTGGCCTTAATCCTGCATGTTCCCAGATCATCCAAAATCATAAAACTCAGCAACCATAGACACCAATTAATTTCCTTAAACATACCAGAGGCAAAGCACTTAGGCAACAGTCACAGCACTGGCGGATTTCAGCAAATTACCAACAAGATAGGGTAATGGAGAAAATGGAAATTTCGATGGACAGCTCAAAAGTGTAATGGGCCGCGTGGTGAGCCTCCCAATTATCATCACACGCCCTGTCAGGATGATGGATGCTGGAGAACATAATTCTCTGAAACACTATCTGTCTTGTCAAAAAGACAAGTTGTAGCTGCCAGCCAGTGGCTCGGTGCTGCCTGGTACCCTAAAGGAAAGGGAGGCCGCACCAGTGCTCAGCAGTGGTAATAGTGGTGTGAGCTACTGAGATTAGACAGCCACTAAACCAAGGGCTCATGTTAGAGTACTGCTCATGGGTTCTGGTCCTTTCCCCACCCATGGGAGGGTAGCCTTAAAGAGAGATGGCAGAAGGAGCTGACTGCTGCTAGGTGACAGTGGAGGAGAGCGGACTCAAAACAGCAAGCAGAAACACCAAAGGACACCTAGGATGTGGAGGCGGATTGTTTAAACCCACAGGCACTGATCAGGATCATTCCCAAAATATCAGGCCCCGAAGGCTCAGGGAGGGAGGTTTTTATGGGGTTGCAAAGGGAAGGTAGAGAGGCGGAGTGCATGGCTGTCTTTGGTCGGTTCTTACAATGTGCACAACAGGTGACCAGATCTGTGCCACAGTAACCAGCTCTGCATCACAGTGACCAGCTCTGCATCACAGTGACAGCCATTTGTAAGAAACAGAAGCAACTGGAACTTCAACAGGAACTGTTACCTGAGCAGCTAAGAAACTGAAGTGTATGGTGTGGGAGGGGCATTTTCTGTTACAGACTGAGCCCCAGGCTCAGTTTATCAGTGTTATCAGCGTTCTCTCATTTTGCCTTAATTATTTAAACACTTGTGATTCAGAGTCATCTGTTCTCCTACTAGTCAGTGGTGTGATCTTCTTCTACTTTCTTTTCTCTGGATCTCTTCCTCCATGAAAAACAACCAGTCCCAGGACATAACCTCTAACATTCTTTCCATACCAGGTGCAGCATGGGATTAGAAGGGTCATTCCCCCACGGAAAACTGGAAGAGTCCCAGGCTCACACCTAGAGAGGCCTAGTGAAGCAATAAGCAATCTCACCCTTTAGATCATATTTAATAACCAAAGAAGTGGCTTTCCACCATTTCTGCACCAATCAAAAAAGGCTTATTAGGGCAAAAATGGCACCTTCAATGTTTTAATAAATCTTCATTCTTCCTTTCTGAAAGAGATTATGTAAATGGCATGCACTGTACGTAACGTAACTGACACTGCAGTAGCTGCTCAATAAATACCACTTTCTCTAGGTGTTGGTGTCTACCATTCAATTGATTTCTCCTTTCTAAACATGAGTCTCAAATTCTTGGTTAAAATGATAATGGGAAATAAATGGAACTTGTTCTTGGCCAGAGTTCTCCACTCAGCTAAAGAGATCAATTTTGTTGATGACCCTTAGAAACTAGTTATGCTTGGTCTCTTACAAGTATTCCTCAAATAGCATTCGACAATCCTGGGCTCCAAAAACTTTGAAAAGAGAAAATCCGAAGGAGCCCTAGGAATCCAGATAGTTTTGATACAGACAGTTGGAGAGGACCTAGCCTGTGGCCATCCTTGCCTGTCAACCCCTGTCCTCAGAGAAGCCGGTGACCACTGAAGTGGGGCAGCCTTCCCTTAAAGAATGAACAGTGGAGGAATTTCCTCTATAGTCTCAAGGCAAAAAGGGGTAAAATACTAAGGGATTTCTTCCAAGTACTAATTAGTTTAAATGCTCTTTCATCTTACAGACAAAATAGCAAATTGGGAGGCTGAGGCAAGAGGATTGCTGTGAGCTTGAGGTCAGTCTGGGCTACGTAATAAGACCCTGTATCCAAAAAAAGATTCTTAAAGACTAGGATTGTACTTGCAGAAGATCTTAGCTTTTGGATAGCTAATCTTACCTGTCTGCTTGATTGGATGAATAGACGTGTTGCAGATTAGTAAAGCACACCTCTAGGTGTGCGTTGGGACTGTTTATAAACATGATCAGTGTGCAGATCAGCAAACAGAGAAGCCCCACCATCCAATAGGCTTGGAACCAAGAGCGAAAGTAGGGGAAATTCTGTGCTTGCAAGATTAATTCTACTAGAGTGTGTGTGTCTTTACTGCTGCCATCACCTGCTTGCCTGGGACCCGGGCTTCTTCAGCCTTCCCTCACCCACCATACCACACCAGCAGCGCTCCAAGGAGCTCCCAGGTGTTGGTCTCAAACCACATCCTTGGTGCCCCTTGTGCTGAGGCTTCTGGCTTCCTGGACTGAGCAGCTCCTCGATCCTCGAACTGTCAGTGCGTAGGTGGCCATTGCAGACTGTCCAGCCTCTGATCCTGCATGCCAATCTGGAAATCTCCTATAGAACACTGACAGTGTGATACTGAAGCCAGGTGATGGAAAAATGTGTTCCTCTGTGTCATGAAAGATACTTCATCTACAAAATCATAGAAGAAATAAATGAACAAACAGATTTAAAACCACTTACAGTTTCAGTAGACAAAATGAATCCAAGCTCTGGAACCCTATTGGGACTCTGCAAAAGTAGTCAAGATGATAACATCTCCCTTTCAAATTTCTGGATATATGTCTTGTACTCTGAGGATAAGGAGTAAAGTTAAAATCCTAACCACTTTGAGGAACGTGGCTGGGGTGAACTTGCTGTGGACAGCAAAACAGAGGGAGTCATGTGAAGGAAACCATTGTCCTCGGGGTAATCACTCAGCCAAGAAATTACTTGACCAAATGGAAGAAGGGTGGAAGCTCCAGCCCAGAAGGGGCCAGTTCCTAATTACAGGAGCTCTCAGGAGCAGTCTTCCAAAGTTTTCTACATTGTCAGTTGATTGGGACTCAGTTAAATCGATGAAAGCTCCAGGGTTAATGATCTAGGAGATATTGCTCCACAATTATAACGCACAAGAAAGTGATTGTTATCAGCTTTCTCTCATTTTGCCTTAATTATTTAAACACTTGTGATTCAGAGTCATCTTCTTGCCTCTCCAGAAAGCAACCTAAAAATGAAACTGTCAAACATTTCACACAGAACAGATCTATTTCCAATGGGCAAGTAAATCAAATGAAAAATGGATTTATTTCTCGGTTGTATGCGTTCCATACAGCATTTGCAGCCAGCAAATGAGCAGCTACTTTAGAATCATGAGAACCACCATTTATTGGGTGTTAGGAGGGGCTGGTTCAAGCTAAGTGCTTTGTGGACATTATCTCATTTAATCTTTACAAGTAAGTTGCTTGCAAGGGAAGAATTATTATCCCCATTTTCAAATGTGAAAGCATACCAGATCAATAAGAGAGATAAGGTTCACTTTAGGCTTACTGGGATTGAGATGAACTGTGTCATTTTAAAATGCAAATTTTGAAGTCTAAGCCACCAAATGTCACAGTGAAGTTGTATTTAGTGATAGGGTCGTTAGGTATAGATACTTCATGGGTTAAAATGACAATACACTGGAATAGGCAGGTACCTCATCCAATACGACTGGACCTTCCTAAAAGAGAAGGTTTGGACCCAGCTGTGGACACAGGGGAATTTCATGAGCAGAAGGCAGGGATCAAGGTAGTTTTCCAATAAATAAGGAAGAAGGAAGACAGACAGAAATCCTCTGACCAAGAGATCGCTCTTGAGAGCACCCAGAAATCAACGCTGCTGACACGTGGGTCTTTTCTAGTTGTCAAGATTGTGAGACAATAGTGTTTGCTTGTTTGAACCATTTGGTTTGTGGCACTTTGCTGCAGTAGCCTGAGCTGACTGAGATAATTAGGTTCCAAAAATCTAGCTCTCCCAATGAGTCACCTGTCTGATTGGGCACATTTCCTTGCTGCTGTTGAGTGTAGCCTCCTGGTAGGACACGCTAGTAATAAAGGTTGCTTTATTGTAGTGTGGACTGAGACTGTAGATGCACCTCTGTTAACATTGCTAGGTGCTGTGGGTCCCTCTGCTCAAATCTCAGTTTTCCTTGCCTGTGCCTTTACCAGTTATCTAAGTTTCTTAAGAAATCCATGTTGACTCACTCTCTGGGTTCAAAGGTCAGTGCTATTCATGCATTCACTCCAAAAAACACCTACTGAACATATATATATATATATATATATATATATATATATATATATATATACTTTGCCCCTACTGTCTCTCCTGGAGCTCATGGGCTAACAGCAAAGCAAGACAAGGAAAAACTTAGATTTTGTGACCATTATGTATATCTAAAATGTGCCAATAAACTTAATTACATAAAAAAATATAAAAATATTACAAATAGGATTATACCGAGTAGCTTACAAAGGCTCCCAAGACCTTACCAAAATTGAGGCTTATTTATATTGTTCTAAGCATTGTTCTATTCTTTTATAGCAATAAATAGGATAAATATTTCAGAACCCCAGGAGACATAGGCCAAAGGATCGTTGTTTTGCTTACTCTGCTTTTAAGGCAATGATGAGCAATATCGAGCAATTATCTGTACTGCTTTTGAGAACTCTGCCAGTGAGGTTTAGTTTCCTCCAAGATTCAAGCAGCTCTGAATTTAATTTCTAAGAGTACAAATTGGCCAGTGGAGTAGCAAGAACCAGCCTTTTTCTCTCACCATAAACAACTAGAAACAGGGCAAGTCAGGGAAACCCCTATTTTTTAGGTGTTGATCAGTAGACAGTGCAAAGTGCAATCCATAGGGGCTGACAAAGAAGCGAGGTGAGACTCAGTCACCCATTTCCTCACTAGGGACATTTTCCAGACTACCTTACAGGCATGAGGAGGTGAACAGTGCTACACTAGACAGACTTTCTGAATGGGAGAGAGAAATCAGAGCCCAGGAAACTGAGGCAGCCAGAATTAGTCAGAATGTCAGAGAGGGGGAGCTACACAGAGAACAAGCTCCAACAACTGCAGAGGTTCCCTCAGAACTGTGCTAAATCAGAAATAAGCAAACACAGGACGAGGTTATACAAAACCAGAAAATTATTAGGAGCTACTAACTGCAAAGTCCCCATGGCTGCCACAGTGCCACCCAGTCAGGATGGAGACACTGGCTTGAAGCACCCAGAAAGCCTCTCTCTGGCAGAGTAAGACCACTCTACAGGTTCCCCTAGACCAGCTTCAAAGCTTAAAAGCAAACTTCCAAGCAATGAAACTCACCACAAACAAGAAGAATCCAAAGGAGGCTGACATTCTTTACAGGAAGGTAACAACGTTCAAGCATCCAACACTGTGAAATTTAAAATGCGTAGTCTTCTACTAAATGTACCAAGATGCTGAAACTATCATCCACAAATATGAGAAATGGACAAAAGTGGAGAGATCATAAAGGTAGTAGTTGAAGCCTTCGAAAGAATTATTATAGATATGATCAAATATTTTTATATAAAAGGAAAAAACATAATAAAAGAAATAGAGCATATAAAAATAAACTCATGGAACTTTTAGAATTACCAAGTAAGTTATGTGAAATGAAAAAGTCAGTGGGTAGATTTGTAACCAGATCAGATGCTGGAGAAATAATTGATCATTAAACTTGAAGGCACATTAATAGAATAAAAATAAAACTGTAGAATAAAGATGATGAATGATGTAAAAATTATAATAACAGGCCCAGTGACTTACATATAAGTGAACAGCAAGCTATCTAGAACACTGAAGTTAAGTCTCTAAGAGGAAAAGGAGAAAAAGGAGAAGAAACATGGGCAGAAAAGTATTTTAGACAATAATATCTCAAATTTATTAAACCATTAACCAAACGCATCCAGGAAACTCATCAAAATCTCAGCATGACAAAAATCAAATAATATTGTGCCATAAATTTGCATAATTTTAGCAGTACATGCTGAAAACTAGTGCTAATGATAAAATCTTAAAATCAATTAAAGGAAAAAGTCATATTATATGGGGGGGTATTCAAGATTTCAGCATCCTCATCAAAAACAAAGCAAAAACAGAAAACAAAATGTTCAAACAAAACTAACAAAGAAACTTCTTGACCTAGAATTTTATGACCACTGAAAGTATCCTTCAAAATTAAATTAAGTTATAGTATTTTAGTGAAGTTGAAGTTGACATAAAATATTGCAAGAAAATGTTCAGGACAAAGAATTTTAGAGAATTTACATTAATCTCAAGGTAATAAAAGATGTGTTGAAAGGATGAGTATAAGAGTTTGCCCTCATATTTTAGTTTTTTAAAACATAACTATTTAAAAAAAAGATAGACCCTGTGTGTCAAAAGATTGAAACAATATAGAAGAAAAGCAAGTGATGAAAATAGGATCAAAGAGAGAGGGAGGAGAATGGTCACACACTGTTATGAGTAGCTTCATGATGTGAGATTTCAGCAACATTCGAGGGAAAATACCTGTTTTATGAGAGAGTAAACAAATGACAGGAAGATAAATAGATGGATCTATTTTGCAAGAAACAAAAACCAGTAGACTTAAGTGAAATAGATCAATTCAAATTATCACAGAAATTGTCTACCTTTCTTTTTTGGCAATCAACAGAACGAAGTGATAGAAAATGAGAAAATACATAGAAGAGTCAAAGTGAACTGATACTGACATTGAATATTTCATCCCAAAACAATAGCGTGTTCATTCATTGCAAGCACATGCAAATACTCATGATAAAGAAAAATTTTAAATGGTAGAAATTATATGAAGTTTTTTTAAACACAGTAGAATTTATCAAATTCATAACAAAATAATCTTGAAAATCTTCCATAATTTGGAAATCAAGAAGTGCTACCAAATGACCCATGAGTCAAAGAAGAAAGCCAGATAAAATTAGAAAAAATTTTTAGCTGAATGACAGTGACAATTCCATATGAATTAAGAATTGGACATGCATCTAAAAGCAATGATTGCCGGGAAATGTGTAGCTTTAAATGCTTAAAACATAAAATAAAATATGTAGGTATAAATTAGATTAAATAAGCCTTTACCTTAAGAAGTTAGAGAAATGGGCTGGGAATTTAGCTCAGCAGTATAAGCACCTACCTAGCAAGCACAAGGTCATGAGTTCAATCCTGGTACAAAAAAAAAAAAAAAAAAAAAATAGAAAAAGAAGAATAAATTAAACCTATTATAGTTGAACAAAAATACATGCATGAAATTGGAAAAGTGAATCTAATAATAAAAGTAGCTATAATTGTGTACAATGGTTTATACTACTTAGAAAACCTGGAAGGAGCTGTTTTTCCAAATTATTGGTATTATCCAATAAAGACCCTAAGAAATTTAATGACATGTTCATTCCCAAGCTCAGAGTCCACATTTGTCTACATATCTCCAGTTCTAATGACTTAATAAGTTCTTGCAGTTTCATTTTCATTTATTAGTGAGTGCATATCACTTATTAGTGTTTATCATTTATTAGTGATGTGCCTGCTCTGTGTGCTTTTCCAGACGCCAGGAACTTATCCATGACCAAGTACCAGCTCGGCCTTCTATATACCAGCATCCACTGTAGAGATAGACTAGGGTTACAAGTAGACTCATGTCTGATATAAATTTGTGAAGGACAAAAAGTAAAGATAGAGTAATGACATGTCCTTGACCTGTCCTTGACCTGTCCTTGAATCAGGAAGTAGATTTAGCATTAGACAGACAAACAGGGCAGAAGTCTAAGGAAGGTGTTATGGTTTGTGTCTGGAGGTCCTCCCAAAGCCTTGTGCAGTCATGGGGCTGGCTTTGTGATTGGCTCATGGTTCAATGTTGGGATTATGGGTATGAGAACTAAACTTGCCAAGGCCAGGTAGCTTGCATGCAATATAAGACAGAGAAAGATCACACCACTCCTTTTATTTTTGTTGCTTTTGCTGTATTCTGCTACCATGACTGGTTGCCCCTATGCCATGCCCAGTCTTGGAACCAGCAGATTATGGAGTAAAACTGCCAGAAACTGTGAACTAAATAAACCTTTACTTCTTTTTGGGGGGTGTTAGGTATTTTTTCTCAGCAAAAAGAGAAAAGTAACTAAGACAGAGTCTGGTAAGACCAGGGGTAGAGCATGACCATTAAATTTCAATCTGCACTTTAATAATTTATTATTTATCTTTTTGACCTAAAATCCTCAACATGGCCAAAAGCAATACTTAAAAGCAATTCTATTGACACCAATGGACAGATCAACCAGATAGAAAATCAGCAAAGAAATAAAAGAGCTGAATTACACTTCTGAACAAATGGACTTAATAGACATTTACAGAGTATTCCACCCAACAACAGAATACACATTCTTCTCAGCAGTACATGGGTCATTTTCTAAAATAGACCATATATTAATTCACAAAACATATCTAAATAAATGCAAAAGGGTTGAAATCATCCCTTGCATGCTATCGGACCACAGCGCTATGAAATTAGAAATTAATGATAAAAGATACTACAAAATTCCCACAAAGACGTGGAAACTGAATAACACACTCTTGAGTAATCAGTGGGTCACAGAGGAAATCAAAGAAGAAATTAAACACTACCTACAGGAAAATGAAAACACAAATACAACTTACCAGAATCTGTGGGATGCAATGAAAGCTGTCCTCAGAGGAAAATTTATAGCACTGAGTTCACACATCAGGAAAACAGAACGAATACAAATAAATAACCTGATGTTACACCTCAAACATCTAGAAAAAGAAGAGCAAGTCAAGCCCAAAGCCAAAAGAAGAGAAGAAATTATAAAAATCAGAGCAGAAATCAATGCAATAGAGACTAAAAAAAAAAAAATCCAAAACATCAATGAATCAAAGAGTTGGTTCTTTGAAAGAAAAAATAAAATTGATAAGCCCCTAGTCAACCTTATTTTAAAAAGGGAAGAAAAAGCTCAAATTCATGCAATAAGGAATGAAAGAGGAGAAATCATTACAGACCCTATAGAAATACAGAGAATCATCAACACCTATTTCGAAAACCTCTACTTGCAAAGGTTTGATAACACAGAGGAAATGGACAGATTCCTAAAGCATACGAAGTACCAAACCTAGGTCATGAAGATGTAAAACTACTGAATAACCCAATTTCTATTAATGAAATCAAAAATGTAATTAAAACCTTACCTACAAAGAAGAGCCCAGGCCCAGATGGATTCACTGCAGAATTCTACAAGAAATACAAGGAAGACCTAATGCTGACACTCCTCAAACTCTTCAATGAAATTGAAAGGGAAGCAATCCTTTCTAAGTCATTCCTGGAAGCAAATATTACTCTAGTACCAAAACCTTAGAAAGACCCAACTAATAAAGAGAACTACAGACCAATCTCCCTAATGAACACAGATGCAAAAATCTTCAATAAAATATTGGCAAATAGGATGCAGCAAATCATCAAGAAGATCATACACCATGACCAAGTGGGATTCATCCCAGGTATGCAGGGATGGCTCAATATACATAAATCAATAAATGTAATGCACCATATCAATAAAGCCAAAAGTAAGAACCACATGATCATTTCTATAGATGCAGAAAAAGCTTTTGATAAGGTCCAACATTCTTTCATGATAAGAACCCTGCAGAAAATTGGAATAGATGGTCTTTACCTCAATATAATAAAGGCCATCTATGACAAACCAACAGCCAATATCATTCTAAATGGCCAAAAATTGAAGGCCTTTACTTTAAAATCAGGCACAAGACAAGGATGTCCCTTATTGTTGCTCCTATTTAATATAGTACTGGAAATACTAGCCAGAGCAATTAGACAAGAGAGAGAAATAAAAGGCATAAAGATAGGAAAAGAAGAAGTTAAGCTATCATTATTTGTAGATGACATGATACTCTATATACAAGATCCCCAAAACTCCATTGAAAGACTGCTAGATATAATAAATAAATTTAGTAATGTAGCTGGCTATAAAATCAATACTCAAAAATCAATAGCATTCCTATACACTAACAACAAAGTCACAGAAAGAGAAATAAGAGAAACCACACCATTCACACTAGCAACCCAACAAATGAAATATCTAGGAATTACTCTCACAAAAGAAGTGAAAGACCTGTACAGGGAAAATTATATTACACTGAAAAATGAAATTGAAGATGATCTCAGAAAATGGAAAGACATCCCTTGCTCATGGATAGGAAGAATAAATATTGTGAAAATGGCCCTTCTCCCAAAACTGTTATACAGATTCAATGCAATCCCGATAAAAATACCATCAACATACCTCATAGAACTCAAGAAATCACTCCTAAAATTCATCTGGAGGGAGAAGAGACCTAGAATAGCAAGGACAGTTCTAAGCAGCAAAGGCAAGGCAGGAGGTATCACAATCCCTGACTTGAAATTATACTACAAAGCAACTGTAGTAAAATCAACAAGGTACTGGAACCAAAACAGAGCTGAAGATCAGTGGAATAGATTAGAAGATACAACCACAACTACAAACACACTCAACCACCTTATCTTTGATAAAGGAGCCAAGCAGGTTCACTGGAAGTACGACAGTCTCTTTAATAAATGGTGCTGGAAAAACTGGCTCTCCATATGTCGAAAACTAAAACTAAACCCATGCCTATCACCATGTACTAAAATAAAATCTAAATGGATCAAATATCTAAATATTAAAACAGAAACACTAAATCTATTGGAAGACAAATTGGGTAAAAACCTCGAAGATATCGGAGTAGGTAGAGAATTCATGAACAGGACTCAAACCACACAGGGAATACTGCCCAGAATCAATAATTGGAATCACTTCTTATTAAAAAGTTTCTGCACATCAAAAGAAGTCTCCAGTATGGTGAGAAGAAAACCCACAAACTGGGAAAAGATCTTAATGAACTGCCCCTCACACAAAGGATTTCTATCTAAAACATACAAAGAATTTAAAAAAACTCAGACCCCCAAAATTCAAAAACCCAATCCAAAAATGGGCATCTGAGATGAATAAACAATTCTCAGATGAAGAAATACAAATGGCAAATAAATATATGAAAAATGTTCACCATCATTGGTCATTAGAGAAATGCAAGTCAAAACCACACTGAGATTTCATCTCAGTCCTGAAAGAATGGCCAAGATCAAGAAAACCAACAACAACAAACACTGGAGAGGCTGTGGGGGAAAAGGAACTCTGCTGCACTGTTGGTGGGAGTGTAGACTAGTGCAACCATTGTGGAGGTCAGTCTGGAGATTTCTCAGAAAACTAGGACTGGAAGCCCCATATTACCTAGCTATACCACTTCTAGGCATATTCCCAGAAGAACTGAAAGCATCATACCACAGTGATATATGTGCATCCATGTTTATAGCAGCACAATTTGTAATAGCCAGATCTTGGAAACAACCTAAGTGTCCATCGACTGAAAAGTGGATAAAAGAGTTGTGGTATTTTTATACAATGGAGTACTACTCAGCTATAAAAAATGACCGCATTGAGACATTTATAAATAAATGGACACAGCTTGAGACCATACTCATAAGTGAAATAAATCAAACTCACATGTATATACCAAATAGTTTCCCTAGTGTAAGAAATGATAAGAATACATAGAAGTATGTGGTAATCATAATTCCCAATCATACTGGTTTGAAGCCATATAATGTTTTCACTCATTAACTGCAATGGTTTTAACCTGGGTTGTTCGATTTTAGTATCTATGATAGCACGAATAGCTATTTCGAAGAAAGCAACACAATATAAAAGCTAGTGCTGATTTAATATCGGCTTGTTTTAAAGTCCCATCAAGCTGTAGTACATCTGTTTCCACTGGTTTTAACATGTTGTATCTTACTATATTTTACTATAAGCTATAGTATAAACAAAACTCTTTATAGGCAAAGAGATAACATAGAAACCATTGTTTGTTTTCTATTAGCAGGTTCTAAATACCCTGTAATTATTTCATTCTCTTGAAAGGCTTCACACTGTCTAGATACCCTTGATATCACAGCATGCGAAGTTACACCCAAATAATTCAAAGAAAGAGGCACTGTGGTGACTACCATTTTGTTAGATTATCTGGCGGTGAAACACAGTGATGCTTGAATTGCTCAGTTCTGCCCTGCATTGTTCTATTACAATATCCTCTCTTATCTCAATCTTCCCCCTGTTTTAAAATTAATCTATTTTCTCTCATTTTTTTAATTAAGGGAAAACTAAATTAAAGAATAATGGGACATATTATAGTAACTTTTTTGTTGTCCTTTTAACCTGACTTGAACCCCAGTATTGCTCTCCCCATCTTGCTCTGTCTGATTATTATATATTCTATTTTGTTTGATAGTATCAAGTTTGAGGGTATAGGCAATCACTTTGAAGGCATTAAGATGTACTATGATGCCCAATATGGATTGACTATCATCCTTTTTTTTTTTTTTTTTTTGAAGTCCTTTAAGGTCCTCAGTGTAGATTTTATTGGTTTTGTTCCATATTGTTTTGGTCAATTCTATTATACCTGATGATATAGACAACTCAATTTGAAAATAGCAAGAGGCACAATGGTAACCACTTTTGATCACCTGCTATTGTATTTTTGCATCATGTGCTATGCCCACCTTTCTGTTCTGACTCTGTTTTGCTTAGTCACATTTGGTTTTATTCTCTTCAAAAAGTAATAAGAACTGTGAGAGTAATAAAACCCTAAAAGTCTAATTGTTACTGTAAAAAAGAGAGGAAAGTAAGGTGGACTAAGGGATATAACCGCAGGTATGTTCGAGAGTGTAGGACGGAAAACCATATAACTGAGTTCTTGTTGGATCATTGAACGGAACTGTCTCCAGTTCCACTCTATGAATGTTCACTTTATATGCTTTAATTTAGTGATATTGACAACTGTTTCTGGGACGATAATGTGTAGCCTGTTAACTGGTGATTTCATACTGTATATATTTTTTTCTAGAAATACTGTATTATTTGTACCCTTTTATTGCATTGGTTTTTTTTTTTTATGTCCTGTCTTTTTTTTTTCTTCTCTCTTTAAATAAAAAAAAGGTGAGGGAAAAAAGTGCTCTAAAGGATATAATTGCAAGTGCGTTTAGGTGTGTTAAATAGGTGACCGTATTAATGTTTTTGATTGGATCATTGAACACAGCTGTTTGCAGTCTCACTGTTTGAATGTCCACTTTGTATGCTTTAATCCTGTGACTTGAACAACTATCTCTAAGATGATAATGTGTAATCTATTAAATGGGGATTTCTTACTGTTTTTTTTATAGTTCTGTATTACTTGTACCCTTACACTGTTTTGCTTTGTTTTGCTTTTTCTCTTTTTCCTTTTAAATAAAATAAAAAAAGAAGCAATTCTAAGATCACCAATCTAAAGATATCAAAGAAAGTGCTATACCCATATTGAAACTGACAAAATACAGCATTTGCCATTCCATACACTGAATGGAATTCAGAAGGGTTTTGGCATTCCTTTCCCCAATATATGATGCTTTGCCAGTTCTAACAAGTTTCTCAATTATGTGATCACTATCAGCACAACTTAAGCTCTAGAACATTTTACTACCCAATAAACCCACCAGGTGCTAGGTATGTGTGATTTTGTATAAATGGTGAACTTGAGACTGGCCCCCAGCTATGTGGTTCCTAGCTGAGCCAGCATAGCACAGGGATTGTTTGGGTAGAAGTGGTTATGTTTGACATTACTGATTTACACACTCTAAAAAAAATCAGACTGGATTCTCTCTAAAGAGTTTCCTAACACTGGTTTTTGGAGAGCCCAGGCATGCAAATTTGGCCTCTGACATAAAATTTAGATATGTATTATAGGTAGAAATAGCAAGTGATTGATTTTTAGACCAATTATCTTGCCTTTTAAAATATTCTTCTAGGGGCTGGGGATTTAGCTCAGCAGCATAAGCACCTGCCTTGCAAGCAGGCAGTCTTCCTGGTACCGATAAAAAATAAAATAAAATATTCTTCTAGTAATCAAATGCAAAAAATTATATGCCCACATATAAATTAACCTAAAAAATCAAACAAAAAATGAAGACATTTCCCAAATTTTGTTTACTAAAATGCAAATGATCATTGCAACTTAATGAAGTGCTCCTTCTTGTGACATTTGCTTCACTCTGGACTAAGCACTTGCATTTCATTGTAATCCTCCATTGCATTTTAGAGCTTAAAATGTATGGCTCCACCCAGTGAATTACACAGGAAGTTCTGCCTGTCCTGCAGTTTTTTTCTCTGCCAAAAAGCACTTGCTGAAGCCAAGTATGACTATGTAGTTTGAGGAAGAGGTGTGTTTTGCCACTGTTGGAATGGTTAGGTTTCCAACTGCTTGTCCCCAGCCCAGGTTAAAGTGCATGTTTATTTCCTTTCCTGTTACTGGAAAGCCATCCATGGCAATCTCCATAAATTGAGAGACCTACCCAAGCCACTGTGTGGGAAAAAGTGCAGGCCCTCTTCCTGTCTTCTTCCTAGACAGCCACAACACGTGGTGTGGTGTGCAGCCTGCACATAGTGGGTCTCACTTTCCTGGATGGAAGTGCTGAGGGTCTACCAGGGCAGCCTTCCCTGACGCCCACTTCATCGATATTTTGTGTCTCTCCAGAAGCAGCTCAGAGTCCTGGAGCCAACACTGTTTGTCTTCTAATTGAAGTTAATTACTATGATATCATTTAGATGTTTGGGTTTGGATTTGATTTAGGTAAAACAAATTTGGAGCAGCCTAGACGGATGTAAAGGAAAGGAACGATTCCATAATGAACGAACTCTGCCTTTCAAAAGGGAGTTCCTATGCGTGCTTTTCTTCTTGACAGATAAATAGGGGCATTTGGAACATCATCTGTACTCTATTTAATCACTCAGTCTTGTCTATGGTGCCAAAATGCATTTTGAAAGCAATACAGATGGAAACAGCCAGTCAGTCCATTGACCCAGGAGAAGGGAAAGGCTGGAAAACAGCCTGAGACTTTGCTGTGGTGCTGCCGGACTGGCTCTTGAGGGGCAGTCAGGAGGGAAAGGTTCCTGCCTGACCAAGGTTTTCTGGTAGCATCAGTGCCCTCTTGCTGTGCTTTTCCTGGCAGAGTGGTTGCTGTTGACTTGTGAGCATGATAGGAGGAGTAGGCTGGAAGCTCTACCAGCATTCAGGGGCGCAGCTTAAAACCCCACACCTTAAAAATCTCCACTCATATCTTAATTAAAACCCTAAGTAAAAAGTGTTAATTTGGGCCTGTGAATATTCAGTCCCACACCCAGTGAATATCTTTCCCTAACAGATTACCCCTGTGCATTCCACTACTTAAAATAAATTTGATGAAGAACCTCCAGCCTCCTGAGAGCTCCCTCTCAGGAAGATGCATTACCTGTTGCCTGCCATCTGGACCAGCATCTCCCTCCCCTGGCAGGAAGGGAACTTTAAAGTCCAGATGCAGGCACTTGAGGCAACTTAGCAGGCTGAGTTTAACTTACTCGCCAATTAACTTTCAGTGGCACAGCTCTGGGAAGCAGGGAGAGAGATCTTTTGCAAATGTAAAGGGAATCAAGGGCTAGAGCAAGGAGGAGAGACCTCAGGGAGGGGAAGGCGAGGAATAAAGAATCCAGGCATGTTACATGCAGGTACCCACTGCCCGTCACGAAGGCAAACATGAACTAATGACGATAGTTTTTTAAAGATACAAATAAAAGAGTTAAAGCCTGTGAGAATGGATGTGTTTTCTGGGCTCTTTGGACATCTTGCTTTGTCACGTGACTACGTATTCTCGCCAATCTGATTCCTTTCAGGAAAGTCAGCATTGAAAGTTCATGCTTTGTATTGCTTTTGAAGATGGTAACATTTCTTCATCTCCACTTTGAAACATCCTTAAAGATCAAAAATATTATCTGCCAAAGCACAACTTTAGGTGCTTCTTCAGGGTGAGCATTGTGCATGGTCATAATTGTCATGGGAACTTTAGTAGAGATCTATCTTTAGATATTTCTGAGATTTCCCAGACCAGGCCCATTGTTTACTCGGAATTGCAAACACACTTGCTGGATTTTAGTGAGTTTTTTTCCTTGAAACATAACCACCAGAAATTGCGTCAGTAAAATTTTCTGTCACTATGAGAAGTCAATGTGTCCGTAAAAATTTGCATCAGTAAAAATTTCTGTCACTATGAGAAGTCAATGTGTCCATAATTCATGCCTATCCTTCCTCTCCCACAAGTCTGCATTAAAAATGATTTATTTCACAGACTTTTATCATCTTTCTTGCCTGCAGTGCAGACTCAACAGGAAGTCTTCCTTATAACCTTTGAAATCCAGTTAAGCTCTAGAGATAATATATTTTCCAGAACACAGGTGTCTAAGATGATTCTTTCCCAGTGCCTTTTCTCCATCCAACTTGAAATTCTCAAATTGAGTACATATTGGGTTGGTAACCCTCTCATAATAATCATCTGACCTGTCCTTCCAGAACAGTTAAGATATTTTTTTTGAATGTTCAAAATATAAGGACAAAAAACAAAAAACAAAAAACGGTGAATGAAATCATGGAGTGACTAGTGAAGACCATACGTTTAATGTTGCCACACATTGGATGCCTACTGACACTAAGATCTGAGGTCACATAGGGTGCTTGTAATAGGGATATAGAGCAGAATTAGAACTATGCTCTCCTTGTTTTTAGCTTCTTTTTGGATTCATCACTACTGTGCCATGGGAACAGGTTGCCAAAGAAACTGGCTCCTTTGTCTATGGCCATCTGCAAAATGCAAACCACTTGCACACACCTATGCTTTCTACAACAGCTCTGTGTCAAATCCAGGCTGCAGCTCCTGTGATAAAAATGGTAACCAGGGAGCGCCCTGGTGGAAGTAGGGCTCTATTTGCCTTGTTTACTCCCTCTTGCCGCTTAGTGGGTGTCACTAGTGGGTCAAGTGAATTGGTTTGATTGGAACTAAATTGAGAATCTTTTCTCATGATTTTTTATCCAGTTTGTTATCTGAAGTCACTCACAAGCTTTTTAGGCCTCGACAGGAGATACCATTGTGAATGGTTTAGAACTGAGATGTGAAGTTGAATCTCACCTTGACCTCTCTGTGTACTTCAGGGATGCTATGTAACTACTCAGAGCTCATGTCCTGATTTTCAAGGTAAGGATACTATTTGTAACCATCTTTCAGGAAGAACTAACATTTATATTGCAGTTATTATGAGCCAAATAAATACTATTTACTTATGACATCTTTTAATCCCAAATATCCCCTCAAAGTGAGTATTATTGCTACCTCTATAATATAGGAGAAACACAATCTCAGAGAGGTTAAATAACCTGCAGGCACCACAGCTACTCAGTGGTGGCTGAGATTTGCACTGGGGCGGTCAGCTCTGCAGTCGTACACTCCCGACCTTAGCCCAAATGTGCACTCCAAGGTATTAAGTTCATTATTCCTTCCCTGTTGCCATCATTGACCCCAACAGCAGGAAAGATAAGAGAGCTGCAGGCCAGAACAGGAACCTGGGCTCCCTCTCTGCTCCTCCTGACCTGCTCTGTGACCCTCTACAAGCAGTGTTATCTCTCTGGGCATCTCTTTCCTCATCTATAGAATGGTAATGTCCAGGGTCATGCATTTATGCTTAGAGAAGCCCAAAGGGTAGCACAACAGAACAGCTAGGTTAACGCTGGCTGTTGTTCCAACAGAGAGGCACCTCATTTCATATGCAGTGCAGAGGGCACACTCAGCAATACAGTAGTAGCCTTACCATGATCTTCTTCCGCTGTGCAGTCTCCAGGGTCTGTAGCTGTTGGAAAAGTCAGGAATCCTGTGCCTCTACTAATCCTCACCACACCACAGCAAGGCTCTGAGAAAGCTGTTGAGTCTGGAAATAGCCTTGTAGAGCCAGGCTGGAAGAACAACAGTATCCAGCTTGTCTGAGTCTGTTTAGTCTCCCACAGCCTGACCTTGGCCTTCTGGCTGGTGCTGAGCCAGCCACATCAGGCCGTTCAGACCTAAGCCTCAGGACACACAGTGCTTGGAAGCTGTCACAAACTCTCCAGGCCACTGAGTCCCTTACCCTCTGCCTCCTGGAGGAACGAGCTTGCACAGAGAGCCTACCTGGGCTTCCACCCAGAGTGTCAGCCAGGGCCCAAACTGGGTCATGGCCCCTGGTGGACCCAGGAGACCTGGCTCTGACTGCCCCAACTCCAGCCTCCTATCTTTCCAGGGTCTCTGGCTGGGCAGAGCTAGAGTCTGCTAATATGTAAGTGATGAAATCCAAAGTACATTTGGTATTTGGACAAATGTAAGTTTTTCTTCCCTGAACACCAGATATAAAATATAAGTGAGGTAGTAAAAAATAAAAAGCAGAAAGCAAGCAGACAGCAGCTCTGAGGTGGTGCTACTGCTGTCTTCAGACAGAGGACGCTAGAAAGGCAAGGAGGATGCCCCTGTGCTCCAGATGGATATTGAGACCTCTAGGGCAGGAAGTCGGGAGGCCTGGGCTGTGGTCTCCACTGCTTCCTGAATCAACCCTGACTCCAAGGGCAAGCAGCCCTTTCCTTCTGTGCCTCAGAATCTGTTCTGTAAAACGAGACTGTCTGGAGGCCACAGATCCAGACAGACCCGAGAGGAACCCCATGAGCGAGACAGACTGTTTCCACAAAAACATCATGTTTGCACATCTGATCCATCATAACAATCTCCATGTTTAGAAAGAAATAGATGAGTTTAGGATTTACAGAAAGTTACAAAAATAACAGAGTCCCTAATAGTTCTAATAGTACATGTGAGCTAACATCTTATATTAGGGTTCTATAATTTCCAACTCTTTTCTTTCTTTTTTCTTAAAATATGCAGGCTCCTCTGCCCAATTGCAGATCTGAGCATGCGGGGGCCTGTCTATGGCAGAATACCATGCTCTCTGCATCACTGGGACTCACCTGGGAAAGTGGCCATGGACAGGCACAGGTCCCGGCCAAGCAGAAGAGAAATCTCCATTGCTGGGGAGATGAGTAGCCTTTGCTTAGTTTTTGGCTTGGGTTTGTTTCAAAGAAATCTGAAATCTAGACTTTTATGTTGATTATCCCAGTTTTTAGAAGTTGACTCATTTTTGTTTTCCTTCCTCAATTATTACATTGACCCAAGAGAAGATATGGGCTCCATTTGGTCTGCAAACTTTCATGTGTGATCTTCGGCTGGATTCAGTGCAGGGGCAGGCTGTGAGTGGGGCCAGCCCGTCTGCAGGCTCTGAGAGGCTGTTTCGCCAGGAGCCTTTCCCATTCCTAGGCCACCTGTGCTCCTGGCTCTACCTATGATGCCCATCCACCCCTGATCCTGCCATCAAGGCCTCCTCCTCTGACTGGTGAGAAGTGTTCCAATCAGAGCAGGCCCACTTGGGAAGGGAAGAACCAACTCCCCACCTGAAGATCCCTAACTTGATCATGTCTGTTAGTGTGCTTGCCTTACAAGATAAGGTTATGAGTTCCAGGAAATGAGGACGGGGACGCATGGTGGGGCGTCTCAATCTGTCTGCCACACTGCCTTAGAAGCCAGGTTCCCTGCCAGCCTTCATGTCAGAGGATTTTCCGTGAGCTCACTCTCAATCACACCACTGTTTTCACAATTCCCTCTCCTTGGCCTCCTCTCAGAGAGGTCAGTTTGCTAAGAATTTGTGAGGCAACTGCCAAGTGCCCAGAAGTGTGCTAATGACAGAAGAAAGGACAGATTTTAAGGACAAGTATTCTCCTTTGTCCCAAAGTGTTCCATTGTCCTTGCTTCCAATTGTAGGAAGGGCAATGCTCTAAGAACTCACTTCGCCAGGCAGATTTTCATGAGATCTAGGGGAAAATCGGGGATGTGCATAACTAGCAGAATATTACATCCTACTTTCCATTTACTGAACATTCATTTGTCACAGTCCTCACATGGGGACTTCAGTGGTCCACCTGAGTGAGGAGAAAGACTGAGAACACAGTCCAGGGTGAGGATTATTAGAAAGATCAACAAAACCAAGGATAAACTTTGGGAGCCAATAAAAGCACAGTCATCTCATTCCTCCAAACCAAGCTTTATACCCCCTGCTACAGCCATCAGCTAACAAGCAGCAGGGACAGGTTTTCATTGGAACCAGGAAGAGGATGTCCTTTGCAGTGTGTGTCCCATACATACGCCAACGTCCCTTTCTCAGAGATGTACGTTTCTTTTTAACACATTGAAATGCATGGGTGTCAGTGCTTTGCAATGCTGACTGCATCTGACTGCAGGGAGGAATGCCTCTGATGCACACAGCCGCCTCTCTGGACCTCTGAAACTGGCATGAAGATGTCAAGTTTACTGAGACCTCGTAGCATTCAGATTTGGAGACTGAAGACACTTTTGCACATAAAGTTCTACTGATAATTTCCCATCGTAGATTAGCGATACAGGGAAAACCAGGCTAGCAAAGAGAGAGAGCAATCAGAATACAAAATAATCACACTTGGAGAGAATAAAGAGAAACACAGAGAGGTCTCAGGCCTTTGCTCCTGAGGTTCAGCTGCTTTTTTGCTCTAGAGTTCCGGGACAACCTTGCTTCTTTAAAGCAAAGCATTTTGGTCCCTAGAGATCTTTCACAGAGCTTCCCCGAAGGCTCCCACCCAGTGCTGTGTCCACTCAGAATGTTTTTGACTATTAACCATACTTGGATCCCCGTCCTTCAGGAGCTATTTCAGAATGATGTGACACCTGGCACCTGCAAGAAGTGAGAACTCAGAACACCTTGGGTGGCACAATTCACACATCGGCTTTGAAGAAGTGAAATGTTTGGCCTCATTTCTCAAAATAAAGACATTGCTATGGGCGGATAATTTCCTCATGGCCCAGTTGCTGAATGGTTTCATGTAAACCTTGAAAGTTTGCAGGGATTTCATCTACATCCTAGTTGCTGTCCATATTTTAAGGCACAAAATGAAATTTGATAGCTTTACCTCTTTGGTGCTTTTTCTTATTAAACAAGCATTGAAAGTGCAGAAAGACAAATTTGGAGGCTGCATCCACCTTTGCACACAGAAGTTTTACTGGTTTGCTCAAAAGTTTACTGCTTACAGGTATTTTCACCCACAAGGCCTCATCTGATCCTCACAATTCTCCACTAGAATAAATTAGGTAAGACTTGGATTCCTATCTCAGGATATCAGATGAGTTAAATGATTTGATCTGGAAAGATAGCACTGGGTCCTGAGTCCTTGGAGAGTCAGTACCAAGCCTGGAAAATCTTAATATGCGAATCACTCTGCGTTGTCACTGCCCGTATGCTTCAGCTGTGACAAGTTAATTTCATCTCTCAGAGCAACTGCAGCCACAGACAGCGGTAGTCTGCAAAACGGTATTAAGGATTTCAAAATTGCACCTGGATTCTGCAGGGAGCGCTGCTGTGACCAAGCACAGGCAGCAGAAGAGAATGAGAAAGAAGATACTGGCCACTTGGGGTGCAGTGTTTCCATCTCTGTGGTGAGTGCTCAGTGAATCTTCACAGAGGCAGGCTGATGGGGGACTCCAGACTGAATGCCCAGTCGCCTGAGTGCTTCTACTCCATTCCACGGGGCAGAGTCTTCACTCCTGTTCCTAACATCGAAGCCGGAGCTCAAGGGACCACAGTGCAACAGCCAAAGTGGCCTGCTGCCTGCTTCTGTGAGCACAATTTCCCCAGGAAGTTTGGCTGTGCGGCGTTCACCAGAGCCTCCATGTGACAAGGAGACAGTGGGGTGTCATGGTCAAGATGGGGCACAGTGGGGTGTCACGGTACACACAGGGCTGTTCACAAGGGCTAATTTGCCTCTTGGCCCTTTAGAGAAAGACTTTCACCAACCCTACCCCACAACTAAATTAAAGAGCCTCAGAGGAGCTGAGATGAGACCAGTATTCCCGTCTTTCCTTCTGCATAGGAGGAAGTTGTACTTTAGGAAGTAGATTGGAGAGACCTTGCCACCACTAGCACCGTTTGGTTTTACGGATGTGTGTTGTCGCTCTGCAGACCACTGGGTTTCATGAGACTCACACATGCGTGTAACAGTGTTAGGTTATTTTCACCACACACACCTCTTCCTCTTCTGATAGTCCCCCTCACACAACCCAATCCTGACCCACAGCCCCCCTTCCTCTCATTCCATTTATGAGATAGAATGTGCTAAGCATTCCAAGATAAAGCAGTGAATGACTTTTCCTTATTGGGATGTATCTGGGTTGCATTTAAAAAAAGGAGAACTCTAGTTGGAATGAAAAACTTTAATTACTTGTGCCTAAGGTGACTAATGCAATCAAGGATAAGAGAAAATACAATATAAAATGGATAGTAGGAGAATTAAACCCTACTATAAACTCCTGTTCACCCAGAATCAAATCAATCAGAGAATTGTAACTTTTATTTTCCATTTTTTGGGGGGCAACTCTTACACAGAAGCTGGTTAGTGAACTAGGTGTTAACAAAAGAATCGGCATGAGGCATATGAAGTCTAGATAAGAGAACTGATTTTCTAATGGCAACACTAAACAACAGTGGAAAAGAAAGACTTAGTAACTTTGTGAGGATTCGAGGGTGATGTTAAGTTGACCAGAGTTAATGAGTCAAGCTAGCCCAGTCTTTTTTTCAAATCCATTTTATTCAAATGTAAAAATTAGAAGAAAAAACTACAATAAAATTTCAAAGCACAGCAACAAGTGGGTGACAATAGTACATAAATTGTGCAGTGTCACCCCCAAATCATCCACCCAGAGCACAAGACATCTGCCATCAATTGGCTGAACAATACCAGTACAAATCTTTCTCTTCAGCAAACTCAGAGAAATCAGTACTGTAACTATCTTCACTATTTTATATACATATACATAATGTTTTTTCTTTCAATTTGTCACATTAATGAAACAATATAATGTTTACTTACACATGTGTGTCTTATTTATTTCACTGATGAGTATGTTCTCAACGTGCATCCATTTACCTGTAAAAATGTCCAGTTTATCATTCTTTATGGCTGAGTAGTACTCTATGTGTAAAAGTACCATATCCTTTATATCCATCCCTCAGTTGATGGACATGTAGGTTGTTTCCAAGATCTGGCTATTATAAACTGTGCTACTATAAACTTGGGTGTACATATATCACTGTGGTATGACATCTTTAATTCTTTGGGGAATATGTCCAGAAAGGGAATAGCTGGATTGAATGGGACCTCCAATCCTAGTTTTTTTTAGTAATCTCCACACTTATTTCAACAGTGGCTGCATCAGTCTGCATTCCCACCAACAGTGAAGAAGGGTTCCTCTTTCCCTACAGCCCCGCCAGCATTTGTTGTTGGTTGATGTCTGGTTAATAGCAATTCTTTCTTGGGTGAGGTGGAATCTAAGTATTGTTTTAATTTGCATCTGTCGAATGACCAGTGCCGTTGAGCATTTTTTCACATATTTATTTGCTGTTTGTACTTATTCATCTGAGAAGTGTATATTCATCTCAGATGCTCATTTTTTAATTAGTCTTTAAAATCTGGGAAGACTGAGGTTTTTTGAGTTCTTTATATGTTCTTGATAGTAATCCTTTGTCTGAGGAACAGCTGGCAGACATTTTCCTCCACATAGTGGTTTGTCTTTTCACGCTGTTGGTGGCTTTTATTGCCGTGAAAAGCTTGTAAGTAGAGTAAGATCTCAGTTGTTGATTCTTTGTGATAGTTCCTGTACAATCCAGGTTTTGTTCATAAAGTTTTCACCTATGCCAGTGATGTCAAGAGTTTTACCTACTCTATCTTCCAACAGATTTAATGTTTGTTTTAATATTAAGATCTTTGATCCATTCTGATTTTAGCTTAGCATGGCGAAAGACACGAGTCCAGTTTTAATCTTTGGCATGTGTAGAGCCAGTTTTTCCAGCACCATTTATTAAAGAGGTCATCTTTCTTCTAGTGAATGTGTTTGACACTTTTGTTAAAGATAAAGTGGGCTTAGTTTGTCTGCAGATGTTTCTGCATCTTTTAATCTATTCCATTGATCTTCAGGTCTGGGGTGTTTTTGTGTGTGTGTGTGTGTGTGTGTGTGTGTGTGTGTGTGTGTGTGTGTGTGTGTTTCTGTTGTTGTTGTTGTTTTGTTTTTTGCCAGTACCACTCTGTTTTTTTTTTTATCACAGTAGCTTTGTAGTCAAGAATTGCATTACCCTCTGCCTTGTTTTGTTGCCCAGGTTCACCTTTGCTAGTTTACATTTCTTCTGGTTCCAGATGAATTTTAGGGTTGTTTTCTCTAATCCTGTGAGCTATGCTACTGGAATTTTGTCTGAGATTTCACTGAATCTGTATCAGTTTTGGAAGTATGGCCATTTTTACTATATTGGCTCTTCCTACCCAAGAGCATGAGATATCTCCATTTTCTCATATCCTCTTCAATCTCCTTTTTCAGAGAACTATAGTTTTCAATGTAGTAACCTTTTACATCTTTTGTTAGATTAATTCCTAGTATTTATTTTTTGAATGCTATTGGATACTGATTTCTCTCTTTGTGAATTTGTTATTTGTGAACAGGAAGGCTATTGATTTTTGAGCATTGACTTTGTAACCAGGTATGTTACTGAATTTGTTTATTAAATATAGAAGTCTTTTAGTGGAGTTTTTGGGATCTTCTAAGTAGAATATCATGTCATCGGCAAATAATAATAGTTTTTCTTTCTTTCCTATCTTTATTCATTTTATTTGTTTCTCTTGTCTAATTGCTCCTGCTAGAGTGTCCAGGACTATGTTGAATAAGAGTGGAGACAGGGGACATCCTTGCATTGCTCCTGATTTTAGAGTGAAAGCTTTCAGTTCTTTTCCATTTAGTATTATGTTGGCTGTTGGTTTGTCACAGATGGCTTTTATCAGATTGAGACAAAGACCATCTATTCCAATTTTCTTTAGAGTTTTCATCATGAATAGGTGTTGGACTTTGTCAAAAGCTGCTTCTGCGTCTATTAAGACCTACTGGGGGCTTTCAGATTGTCCCACCTCATTGCTCCCTGGGTTTGCCTTTGGTGAGCTGGATGTCTGGAGTTGCATCTTGTTTATGTGTCTTGTCATTTCTTTTCTCTTTTAGTTTAATTCCTGGGGTGATGCTTGTAAATTACCAATTGGGTTACTTTATTGGTGGTATTTGAGACACTTAGTTGATACTATTTATCTGAGGGATCTTCCTGGTGTAGCTGATTTTTAGGTTTTGAGTCTGTGGGAAGATCTTACCTCTTCAGTTTGCTGGAGATGAGAAGTCGTTGCTTGTTTGGCCTGGTCCCTGGTTCTTTGGTACTGTGCCACAGTATTTTCTGTGATCTTTAGTTACACTCAGTCATGGATTATCAGAGCCAACAGCCATTTAGAAAGTTATATCAATTGTGGCTGTAGTGGTACCAATAGCATAAAATGCAGCCTATACACAAGAAGCTGAACTAACCCTTAATTTGCAACTTTTAACCATATGAACTAGATTTTTGATTATATAACAAAATGTAAAACTAATCACATAATTATATACAACATGTAAGTCCATAATGTGTCCATTTTGCCCTCAGGGGTTAAAATTTAAAATGGATTAAGATTATTTTAGCAGAAACACAATCAGAGAAGTCATTTTATTTCTGAAATGGGGAGAAGTAATCAAGAAACACAGACTTTTGAGTCTCCCTCCTTTAGCACCTTGCAGGTATGCTCGCACTACCTTAAGTGCTAGGATAGGAGTGTGAACAGTCGGACAGAGGCTAAGTTCCCAGGTGCTCACATTCCAGTAGGAAGAGATGACACAAAACACAGACATGGAAACTTACCAAGGGACATCAGTTAGCGAAGAAAACTAGAGAAAAAAGTACAGCAGAGACTACATTGGGGTGCATGAAATTTGGGAGCAAATAATTACACACCCAGGAACACACATAGTGCTCCTCTGAGTGAGCAGTACTATGTTCCATGCTTTGAATCCAGACGGGCCTGTGACTTATTTTCACCAACAGAATGCAGTGGAAGTGACATTGCAGGTGCTTCCACTAGAGCCCAAGAGAACCTAGAGTCTCTCAGAGCCCAGCCTCCCACGGTAACACAGCTCAAATCAAACTTCCAAGTGACAGGCTGTGAAGAGGAGGCCACACCAGCAAGAGACCATCGAGAACATTTCTTTCCTACCTCAGGGATGGTAATTCCTCAGCAGAGTCCAGAAGTCCACAATAATAAATTCTTGCTTAGTCAGGACATGTTGGAGTGACTGTTTACGCAGAAGTAGGCCTTGAAACAGAGACTGATTTTTGCGGGGAAAATAGCACTTAGACTGGTGGTCAGGGAGGTCAGGGAAGGTGTCGGAACCCAGGGAGCACGCCAGGAGGAAGAGCCAGAGAGTGACAAGGCCCCCGCTGGGAGTGCTTGGGCAGCCTGGCATGGCCTTAGTGGAAGGTGGAACATGAGCCAGGTGGGGCTGGACCGTGGTGTGCTTCAAGCTGAATGAGAAGTTTGGATTTTCCTATAAGAGCATCGGGAGTTCTGAAGCAAAAAAGGATGCAAAGCAGCTCGTGTTTTCATGCATTATTCTGATGGTTGTATCAAGAACAGACAGGAATAGTGCAAAGGTCCAGCTGGGGAAACCAGCCTGGAGTCCTGCAGAGAGAGCACCAAGACTTGGTAGCCTGAAACACTGGGTGCAGCACCCCTTCAGGACCCCCTGTCTCTCAGGAGCTCTTCCTACTTCCCATGCTTTTGCTCCAGTAAGTTTTCCTACACCTAACCTCCAAAAAATAAATTAAAAATTCAAAAAAACCACTTCAGAAATCTATACAATTTAGCCTTTTCAAAGGAACCATTTGGTGATTTTTTGTAAATATGCAAGATGTGATTTAAAAATATGATGTGTGTTTGAATAGAATTTATCATAGGAAAGACCCATTGTCATTAACCCACCTGAGTTCTACTATAGACATGTACAAGCCCCTTTTTTCATTAAAAAAAAAAAGATTAACATAAAAGAGTACATAACAAAACGGGTCAGAACAGAACAATTTAAGCAATATAGTTTTTCACCACAAGAAAACCAGACATAACAGTAGCTACCATACTGTCTCTTTCCTTGAAGTATTTGCATATACCTTCATATACTATAGTATCAAACATAAAAAGACAGTGTAAAACCACTCAAGAGAATGAAAGTATTACAGGGTATTCAGAACCAACTAACAGAAAACAAACAATGGTTTCTATAGTATCTCCTTGTCTATAAAAATTTTTGTTTATACTATCACATATAATAAAATCCATTAAGATACAACATGATAAAACCAATGGAGGCAGAAGAACAAAGCTTGGTAGGATTTCAAAACAGGATGATATTAAATCATCACTAGCTATTATAATGTCTTATTTTCTTCAAAATAGCTGTTCATACCATCACAGAAAATAAAATCAAACAACCCAGAATAAAACCATTACAATTAAAGAGTGAAAACATTATAAAGCTTCAAAGCAATGTAATGGGAAATCATGATTACCACATACTTTTATGTATTCTTACCATTTCTTACACTAAGGAGACTATTAGGTATTTATACATGTGAGTTTGATTTATTTCACTTATGAGTATAGTCTCAAGCTATGTCCATTTATTTATAAATATCTCAATGTGATCTATCTCTCCCTTCCAAGCACTAACCAGGCCCGACCCTGCTTAGCTTCTGAGATCAGACAAGATCCGGCGCGTTCAGGGTGGTATGGCTGTAGACAATGTGATCTCTCTTTATAGCTGAGTAGTACTCCATTGTATAAAAATACCACAACTTTTTTATCCATTCCTCAGTTGATGGACACTTACGTTGTTTCCAAGATCTGGCTATTATAAATTGTGCTGCTATAAACATGGGTGCACAAATACGACTGTGGTATGATGTTTTCAGTTCTTTTGGGAATATGCCCAGAAGTGGCTGGGTTGAATGGGACTTCAAATTCCAGGTTTTTGAGGTATCTCCAGACTGACCTCCATAGTGGTTGCACCAGTCTATGCTTCCACCAACAGTTCAGGAGAGTTCCTTTTTCCCCACAGTCTCTCCAGCATTTGTTGTTGGAAGTTTTTTTGATCTTGGCCATTCTTTCAGGAGTGAAATAGAATCTCAGTGTGGTTTTACTTTGCATTTCTCTAATGAGTAATGATGATGAACATTTTTTCATGTATTTATTTCCCACTTGTATTTCTTCATCTGAGAACTGTGTATTCATCTCAGATGCCCATTTCTGGATTGTATCTTTGAATTTTGGGAGTCTTTTTTTTTTAATTTTTTATATGTTTTAGACAAAAGTCCTTTGAAGGAAGTTCACTAAGATTTTTTCCCACTTTGTGGGTTTTCTTTTCACTATTTCTTTTGACGTGCAGAAACTTTTTAATAAGATGTGATCCCAGTTATTGATTCTGGGAAGGATTTCCCGTGTGGTTTGATTCCTGTTCATGAATTCTCTACCGACCCCTATGTCTTCAAGGTTTTTACCCAATTTGTCTTCCAATAGATTTAGTGTTTCTGTTTTAATATTCAGATCTTTGACCCATTTAGATTTTATTTTATTACATGGTGATAAGCATGGGTCTAGTTTTAGTTTTTGGCATATGGAGAGCCAGTTTTTCCAACCCCACTTATTCCAGTGAAAATATTTGGCCCCATTATCAAAGATAAGGTGGTTGAGTGTGTTTGTAGTTGTGGTTGCATCTTCTAATCTATTCCATTGATCTTCAGCTGTTTTTATTCCAGTACCATGTTGATGTTACTACAGTTGCTTTGTAGTATAACTTCAAGTCAGGGATTGTGATGCCTCCTGCCTTGCCTTTGCTGCTTGGAACTGTCTTTGCTATTCTAGGTCTCTGCTGGTTCCAGATGAATTTTAAGAGTGATTTCTCTAGATCTATGAGGTATGTTGATGGTCTTTTGTTGGGATTGCACTGAATCTGTATAACAGTTTTGGGAGAATGGCCATGTTCACAATATTTATTCTACCTATCTATGAGCAAAGGATGTCTTTCAGTTTTCTGAGATCCTCTTCAATTTCTTTTTTCAGAGTTTTTTTAATTTTCTGAATATAGATCTTTCACTTCTTTTGTGAGAATAATTCCTAAGTATTTCATTTTTTTGGATGCTAGTGTGAAGGGTGTGGCTCCTCTTATCTCTCTCTGTATTTTGTTGTTAGTGTATAGGAATGCTATTGATTTTTGAGTATTGATTTTGTATCCAGCTACATTGTTGAATTTCTTTATTATATCTAGGAGTTGTTCAATGGAGTTTTGGGGGGTCTTCTATATAGAGTATCATGTCATCTGCAAATAATGTTAATTTAACTTTATCTTTTCCTATCTTTACCCCTTTTATTTCTTTCTTGTCTAATTTCTCTGGCTAGTATTTCCAGTACTATATTAAATAGGAGCAGTGATAAGGGACATCCTTGTCTTGTGCCTGATTTTAAGGTAAAGGTCTTCAGTTTTTGGTCATTTGATGATACTGGCTTTTGGTTTGTTCTAGATGGCCTTTATCATATTGAGGTAAAGACCTTCAATTCCAATTTTCTGTAAGGTTCGTATCATGAATGAGTGTTGGACCTTATCAAAAGCTTTTTCTGCATCTATAGAAATGATCATGTGATTCTTACTTTTGACTTTATTGATATGGTGGATTACATTTATTGATTTACATATGTTGAACCATCCCTGCATGCCTGGGATGAATCCTACTTGGTCATGGTGTATAATCATCTTGATGATTTGCTGCATCCTATTTGCCAATATTTTATTGAGGATTTTTGCATCTGTGTTCATTAAGGAGATTGGTCTGTAGTTCTCTTTTTTAGTTGAGTCTTTCTCAGGTTTTGGTACTAGAGTAATATTTGCTTCCAGGAATGACTTAGGAAGGATTGCTTCCCTTTCGATTTCATTGACGAGTTTGAGAAGTGTCAGCATTAAGTCATCTTCCTATGTCTTGTAGAATTCTGCAGTGAATCCGTCTGGGCCTGGCCTCTTCTTTGTAGGTAAGGACTTAATTAAATTTTCAATTTCATTAATAGAAACTGAGTTATTCAGCCATTTTACATCTTCTTGACCTAGCTTTGGTACTTCATATATTTCTAGGAATCTGTCTATTTCTTCTGTGTTATCAAACCTATGAGAGTAGAAGTTTTCAAAATAGGTGTTGGATGATCTTCTGTATTTCTACAGAGTCTGTAGTGATTTCACCTTTTTCATTCCTTATTGCATGAATTTGAGCTTTTTCTTCCCCTTTTTTAATAAGGTTGGCTAGGGGCTTATCAATTTTATTTATTCTTTCAAAGAACCATCTCTTTGATTTGTTGATTCTTTGGATTGTTTTCTTACTCTCTATTGCATTAATTTCTGCTCTGATATTTATAATTTCCTCCCTTCTTTTGGCTTTGGGCTTGACTTGCTCTTCTTTTTCTAGATGTTTGAGGTATAGCATAAGGTTATTTATTTGTATTCATTCTGTTTTCCTGATGTGAGAACTCAGTGCTATAAATTTCCCTCTGAGGACCGCTTTCATTGCATCCCACAGATTCTGGTAAGTTTTATTCATATTTTCATTTGCTTGTAGGTATTGTTTAATTTCTTCTTTAATTTCCCCTGTGACTTACTGATTACTCAAAAGTGTGTTATTCAATTTCCATGTGTTTGTGTGATTTTTGCAGTTTCTTTTCTCATTAATGTCTAGTTTCATGGCGCTATGATCCGATAACATGCCTGGGATAATTTCAACTTTTTTGCATTTATTTAAATATGCTCTGTGGGCTATTTTAGAGAATGTCCCATGTGCTGCTGAGAATAATATGTATTCTGATGCTGTGGATGGAACAGATCAGATGTCTACCAAGTCCATTTGTTCACAGATGTAATTCAGTTCTGTTATTTGTTTGCTGATTTTCTGTCTGGTTGATCTGCCCCTTGGTGGCAATGGTGTGTTAAGGTCTCCTGTTATAATTGTGTTATTGCTAATTTGATTTTTCATTTCTATTAATACTTGCTTTGTATAACTGGGCGCTCTGGAATTTGGTACATATATATTTAAGATTGTTATCGCTTCCTCTTGAAGTTTCCCTCTAACAAGTATGTAATGTCCTTCTTTATCTCTTCTGATCATTCTTGGTTTGAAGTTCACAATGTGTGCAAACAGAATAGCTACCCCCAAAATTTTGGGGGTTCTTGTTGCATGAAGTATTGTTTTCCATCCTTTGACTTTCAGTCTGTGAGTATCTTTTGGGGCTAGATGTGTTCCTTGTAGACAGCATTTGGTTGGATATTGTTTCTTGAACCATTCTGCCAGTCTGTTTCTTTTAATTGTTGAACTGAGACCATTTACATTAATGGTTATAACTGTTATATATTGGTTTATTGTTGACATGTTATTTTTCTGCTGTTGCATCTTCATCTTTCCATTCTGTTTAATTGTCTGCTTCACTTAATGTTTTTTTCCTAAGTGTATATAAACTGTCTTTCAGTATTCTTTGCATGGTTGGTTTGGTGATCATAAAGTTCTTCAGCTGTTCTTTGTCATGAAAGTATATTATTTCTCCATCAATTTTGAAGGACAGTTTTCAGGGTACATCAGTCTAGATTGGAAATCATTTTCCTTTAGGATCTGAAATACTTTACTCCATGCTCTTCTTTGACTTTATTGTTTGTGCTCAGAAGTCTGCTGTGATTCTGATAGGTTTTCCTTTATAAGTGATCTGTCTTTTCTCTCTGACAGCTTTTAATATTCTATTCTTATGTTGGATTTCTGGGATGGTGATTATTATATGTCTGGGTGTAGTTTTATTTTGGTTATGACCATTTGGAGTTCTATATGCTTCACTGATCCTGATGTCTGTTTCCAGTCTCATGTTTGGGAAATTTTCAGCTATTAACTCTCTAAATATCCTGTTGATATCCTTTATGTTGTCCCCTTCTTTTTTACTTATCCCTATCAATCTTCTGTTGTTTTTCTTTGCATCACCTTGCAGCTGTTGAATTGTTATTTTCTGATTCCTTGTTATTTTTAAAAGATCTTCCCTTTCCTGTTCACTAGCTGCAATCTTGTCTTCGAGGTCTGAAATTCTATCTTCACTTTCATTGAGGCAGTTTTGACAACTTTCAATGTAGTTTTTGATTTCCTGTGTATCTCTTTAATCTGCTCCATGAATTCTGTTTGTTTCATATATTGTTCATCCAGGGATTCTATCTTTTTGTTTTGTTTCTCTAATTTTTACCTGTGTTAATCATCTCTTTCATTTCTTTTATCATTTCTTCTTTTACCTGGGAGATTATTTCTAGTTTGAATTCATTTAAAACTTCCCGGAGTTGCTATTATTTCAGGTATTTCAGATATATGGCATATATTTTCTTCTATGTACATAGCTCCTAAGTTTCTTGGGATGGGCTGGAGGTTTGAGATTGTATTTTGGTCTTTCACTTTGTCATTTTCCTGTATTTCCATGTTTCAAATCTTGTTCCAAGACTTCCCCTGGCCTTGTTGGAAATCATCTTCTAGGCCCTCAGCTCCTGGGACTCTGGCCACCCAGTTCCCCAGATTGAGAGAGTGTCACTGGGGGTGAGGCAAGCAGGCCCAAGACCTCTGGCCGCCCAGTTTCCAGAATTGAGGGCACAGGCAGGCACAAGACCCCCTGGAGCCGGCTGAATGCTGCAGGAATCTGGGAAGTTGGCGCAGGCAGGCCCAAGACCTGCTGAGCTGGTCAAGTATGGCAGGAAGCTGTACAAGACCTTTTGTGAACCTGTGCCCGCATTTTTCTAGGTAATTATTTAGGTAACTGGATATTTATGTGAGGTTACATTTAAATTTAAAAAACACTGTCAAACTCTTTTCTAAAGTGACTGTATCATTTTACATTCCTAGTGTTACTAGGGTACTGGGATTCATGGACTCCTTTCAGAGATCCTTTCTAGGTTCATATCATCTTGAACAAGAAAGTGATTAAGACAAGCACAAAGGGTAGCAAGGTATTACATGTCTGAAAGTATTAAAGGTAGGAAAAGAAATACACTCTGCCGAGCACAGAACTGGCCACCAAAAGAGCTTACAGTTGCCCTAAGGTTAATGGTGTTATATCTAGGCTATCCAATCAAAAATCTCCTTGGTCTCAGGCCGGGAGAATTGAAGACAGTATTTTCTGATTGGTCCCTGTGACTGGCTTGGGAGCTCTTTGTCCACATATGTCCCATATTTCTGTGATTGACAGGACACACACACTTGCCCAGCCAGCTGGCCATGCCTCACCATCAACTATGAGTGAATCATCTATTTTTGTACATTCCCAGCAACACTTAGCATTGTCTGTCATTTTTAATTTTCGCATTTCAAGTAGATACGCTGAGGTATTTGATTGCAGTTTTAAATAACATTTCACCACTAACGATATATCTTCTTCTTGCTTTGCTGTACTTTGGAGAAGTATACATTCAGCTCTTTTGCCCATCACTATAAATTACAAAGTTAAAAGAAAGCTTTTTATATTGTGAATACATATCTTTCACCAAATATTTATTTTGAAGATATTTCCTCCCAGTCTGGGGCATACCTATTTTATTAATGGATTTTTTTTTTTTTTTTTTTTTTTTTTGTAGAGCAAACATTGTGAATTTTGAAGTTCAATTTTCTTTGGTTTGTTTATGGTTTCCTTTTGTGTCCTGTATAAGACATTTTGCCTAACTCAAGTTCACAAAAAATTTCCACTATATTTTCTTCTAGAAATTTTGTAGCTTAAGCTATAACATTTGACTCTATAAACCATTTCATTGGAAACATTTTATGAGCTCCTAGATCACAGTTGGGGGTCACATTGCTTATTTTAGAGTCTGAACTTTGTAGATTAAAATCTATTCTGAGACTCAAAAAATTAATGGGTATTCTTTTACAAAGTAGATATTTATCATTTTTCAATCATTTTATCTTGGCCTAGATTGTTTTGCTGCCCGAGTTTGGCAACATGTACTCTATGAAATGCATCTGAAAGCCCTCTTGCCCCCTCCACCCTGACTCTAGATGCTGTGGAGGAGAAGAGCGGGGGTAGAGACTGCTCTGCGCTCTCCTGCCCTCCCTTTGCCGCAGGGAAGCTCTGCTGGAATGACAGCTTTGCTCCAGCCCCTACCCACTGGTGAGGACAGGGCTTTGGAGGGCCTGTCCTCTGCCTCTGCATTCTCTCTTCAGCAGCAGGACCACAAGCAGGGAATGTGGGTTCTCTGCTATGCAGTCTACAGGCCTGGCAAGGGCCCCTTCCTGGGACTCAGGGTTCCAAAGCCTGTGTGATGGGTGCTTAACCTCGCCGTCAGGCAGTGAGAGGCTCACTGAGCCCTGCCCTTCACAGTCTCAGCTTTATCCATGATAAGGCTCATATTTTGCCTCCATTTGCTGAGCCTTGTGCCTGGTTTGTCATTTTCTTCAGAACACAAATGAAAATCAAGGCTTTCTTTGTTGGAACATCTGCAAATCCCCCAGTCTTCTATCCTATGGGTTTACTGACATAGTCTCTTTGATTCTGGAAATCCTCCTTCTCTCTTCTTATCTTTATCAGATAAAAAATTCATTGTGAGAGACAATGGATGTTTTGGGTTTAAAAATTATTTCAAAATTTCAGATGATTTAGAAGATACACACAAAGGAATATTAATATTACATTTTCTTCTGCCCTTCAGCATTGTGCAACGCAAAACTGTAGCCATTTACTCTTCAAATTTAGATTTATTAAAATTAAGGTGAATTAAAAATCCAGTGCCTCTTCACACCAGCAACATCTCAAGTAGTCAGTAACTGCCACATGGAGCCAGTGCCTGTTCTATCCTGCCCTAAAAGCTATTTAGAGCTTTTCAATTATCACACAATATTCTATTGGATAATATTCCTCTAAAGAAAATTTGGTATTTGATATGGACATCAATGTTAAATAATCTATTATTCATACAGCATCTCTTAATATCCAGGGGGATTTGGTCCTAGGACCCCTGCGGATACCAAAACCCGAGGCTTCCCAGGTCCCTGTGTAAGGCATAGAATTTGCATAGAATCTACAAACACCCTTGCTTTGCTTTAAATCATCTCTAGATTACTTACCTAATAGGGCAAAAATGCTATGTAAATGGTTGTTTACTGCATTCTTTGGGAGTGATAAAAACAAAGTCTGCCTTTATTCTGTAGAGATGCAATTTTTTTCTGAGTAGTTTTGGTAATCAGTTGAAATCTATTGGTATAGAGCCCTACTTACAAAGGGTTAGCCAGAGAGAGAGAGAGAGAAACAAGGTTAACCACATCTATACATCTATGTGGATTAATAGAAGGCATAATAAAGAGGTTTATCCGTAAATGTACATATATGTGCATATGTATAATGTGTATAGGATAATCTCACGTCTCTCTCAGCTTTCTATAGGTATCTCTCACATCCACTCACTACACAACTTCTTTGATGATTGCACACTACTGTATGCACTGAGGTAACCATGACTTCTATAACCAGGTGCTAGACACAGCTTTTATTGCCCAGTTTCTTTCTTTATAGCAAAACACACACTGAATAATCTTGAACATCTCTGAACTGCCTTAGGCTCCGGGAATGATCTGGAGTCAAAGGGCACACAGCTGTGCTAACGTTCTGGAAGGTGTGGTCAGCGCACAAAAGCCCCCGGCTTCAAACCCACATCTGCCCTCCTGGGCTGAAAGAGCAGAACGTGCTGGAGCACACTGCACTTCTCTGAGAGCAGAGGTTTGGAAGAGGGGAAGAGTAAAGTGCTGGCTTCCAGTTCACAGCGCAGACTGCTGGGGAGCTTGCGGCCACACAAACACCCGCCTCTTCAAGCTGAAGCCCCAACTCTTTCTGAATTGCACCCATTACCCTTCCAGCTTTTCTTTCCACACTTGGAAAAGGCGAGGCCTCTTCAGAACATGACACCTGCATCTTGGGGTGCCCCACAGCGAAGTAAAGGCTGAGACTGACACCTGTCACCACAAGTCCATGTCCCCCAGCCTGCAGCATCTCTGGCCACACAGTAGGAGGTGGGGTTCCCACTCTAGCCTCACCAGTATGGCTGATATGGGGCCCTCACATGGGGAGTGCAGGGAGCCTTTTGCCAGACCCAAGTGCATCTCCCCACCTGAACCCCTGCTTGGATTCAGCCAAGTCCTAAAACCACACTTGCATCAGTTTCTCCTTCAAAAAGGAGCTGATGAGTGAATGCGTTTTACCACATGCCTGGCACACAGCGAGTGCCTTGTACACGTCTGATGAGCCAATAGCTGCTTACGGAGCAGAAGGGACATCTCCTATTTGCCCATTATACAGCTGGTGCTGTGAGAGAGGACCATGTGCAAAAAGTTGCACTTGAGCCAACTGAAACATCCAGATTACCATGCCCAGGTTTTGCCTCTGAGTGGCAAAGGGGTTACGATCACATAAGATTGGAAAACGCCATCCATGACCCGAGCTGCAGAGCGTACTGGAGTATTCAGGGTCTGAAAGGCTGCGGTAAACAAACACAGAATCCTGGTGACCTAATTATTTCCAAACTTGCTAGCTCAGGACAGGAACCATTCGGAGTCACCTGGGGAGGCACCGTCACTGTCAGCCTCCGGTCTCCAGGTGTCACTTGCTGAATTCTTTGCCGGGGAGGATCACGAAAGCCTCCCACCTCAAACCCACCTGGGGCTTCTATTCCTGGTTTGTTGAAAGATTGCACAGAATGTTCTATTTTTTTCCGATCATTTTTATTTGATGCACTTGCCTTTATTCTTTGATTCTGGTTTATAAGATTTGGGGATAATCTCCTGATGAAGCGCACACTGCCAGGTTAGTGGCTGGTGGAGTCCTTGGACTGATTGTGTTTTGTCTTCTTTCAAGCATTTGGCAAAGACACCGAGGGGAATGGGGGTTAAGGAAGGGTCAGTGCTGCCCTGGATGGGTTTGAATTGTTTATGGTAATGATGTGTGGAACAAGCCTGAAAATGATTCTCACCAGTGTGCTGGTGGGACAGATACGGAATTGAAATGTTTCTCCGGTGTCATGAAACGCAGCTGTGGACACAGGGCGTTGGGAGAACAGAATATGGGTTCATGACTTGAGCCCACCGGGTCTTGCTGGCTTCTGGGGGACCTCTGAGGCAGTGCCATGGTTCTTCTTCTGCTGCTGTAACAGAGTGCCTGAGTTTTATAAAGAGCAGAGGTTTTCCCGACTCTCAGTTCTGGAGGCAGGGAGATCCCAAGCCTGAAGCTGACCACCACGCATTCCTCCTCCTCAGCAGAGGCAGGAGGTGGGGAAGGCGGGAGAACAGCTGGAGCCCAGGAGAGGCAGCTAGCTCCCCAAGATGACCCCACCCCCGAGGGTATTAAAGATTATCCCCTAGCAGACCGCTGCCCTCACTGCTGGGTGGGACTGAGCTCTCTACGCAGGAACAGGGAGCGTGTACGCCCCCGCGAGGTCACGCCAGAGCCTGCACTGCGGTGGGCTCTGCTTGCTCTGACAGGGAGCAGTCACTGTGTTTATATCACATCTTTGCCAGCTCCCAAGATCACCTTAATCCAAACCAGAGATAACCCTCCCCTCCCCCCTCCCCCTCTACCTGCGCACTCTCAGCACTCAGGACGTTTCCGAATGAGGACGAAAACTTTTAGCCTGTCTGCTGCCTACTCTGTCCACACCTACAGTGACCCCAGTGATGTCTGACTGGTCAGCAGGCACAGAATTCCCTCCACAAAGCATGATTCACACTGAAACAGCAAAAGCAATAGTTTAATAAAACTGCCTTAAACCCAAAACAATCTGATCAAAGTCACCGGAACCGGCAATGTAGTAATTCATCAGAAAAAAAAAAAAAAAAAAAAAAAAAAATCAAGACCTAGGTCTCATTCGTTTTTCCTTTTGCAAAGGGCAGTGGCGTTCTAATGAAGTAGAAATGATGGCATTTTGCTTTCAAGTGTATGAAGGTTAAAATTACATCAAAGTCTTTTCTAAATATTAGATCTCAAGAGTTCTACCAGACGCAGGTTTCTGAACTAATGTGGAGAAATTCGGGCCCTCTGCAGTCCGTGAGGGCCACTGCAAAGAACAGGGAGAGGAGAACACCCTGGAGGCTTCCACAGAGGAGACGCCCTCCTCCCCCACGTCCCAGTGTCCTGGCTGGTGACTATGGCTCAGGCCAGGGTGGGTCTTCCTCCTGCCCTCCAGACCTGGCTTTCAGAGGTTTGCTAAAGTCACTTCGGTGGGATTTCGGAGATGCCGCGTCTCCGACCGCACCTGCTTGGCGTTGCCCCCCACCAGCCTCTCCTGCTTGGGTTCCTAGAACCTCAGCCCTGCTGCGGTCCTCCTGCGCCCCAGGTCCTCCTGGAAGGCACCAACCCGGCCTCCAGCTCTGCTGTACTTTGCACACCCAAGCCCTCCACCCCTGCCCTGTCCTAATTCCAGGGTTCCTCCTTTGTCCTCTGGTCCTGACCACAGCCCCACACCGCGCTCCCCTGCAGCAACCTCAGCACTGGTGGCCTACTAACACTGAACTGCGCGCACCTGCAGAGACCAAGGTTGCCCTCCAGCCCGACAAAAACCGGATGCCCTCAGTTGGCGAACTATTCAGATTTCCACATGTGCACTCACCTACAGTCCCCTCCCACCCCCGCGGTCTCCTGAGCCTTGCACCCTGCAGGCCCCAGGCCCAGGCCGGCTGGGCCCAGCCTTTGCGGTCTTCTTCCCCGTCGTGCTGAGGGCGCTCGCGCGCGCTTTTGTCTTAGAGACTGCCCTGCCTCTGCGGCTGAGCTCAACCAGGGGAAAACAGCTTCAGAATCGTCTGTTTTGAAATGCGGAGGGGAAGAAGTGGGGGAGGGGAGGGGAGGGGAAAAAAAGTTACAAGTGGACGGGCGCAAATTCTCCAGGGTGAATGGGATCCTCTTGTGCATCTAAAATGCACCAAGAAACTGTGAGTTTAAAAAGAGAAGCAGGGCCCAGCTGCGCGTCCCAGGCAAGAGGAAGCCTATCGTCCACCCACCGCGTCCAGCAGCCCGCAGCTGCCCAGGCCACGCTGGTGCAGGCCTTTGGGAGACCCGCGGGTCTCTGCGTGCAAGGCTATATACCTCCGAGCAGGGCTGAGTCTGAGCCTCCCACGGGCCAGGCGGAGTCTTGCAGAGCCCGGGAAGTCCTCCAGCCCTGGGAGACGCTGTCCCTGCCTGCCCCATGCAAGGGCGCCTCATGGCAATGGCAGTGTCACGGGACCCACAAGCGAGGTCTCCGCGTCGCGCATCACTTTCGGGGACCCTGATGCAACCTGACAGAGATGCAGAGAGGAAGGTGGGAGGTCAGGACTGCAGTCGGGATCCTCAGCAGCTTCCCCCCTGTCCCACGCCCGCAGTCTGGTGGCTTGGGTTGCGCACTGCGTAGCCCTGCAGGGCGTGCAGACCCGACCTCCGGCGGGTAGGGGCGCCGGCCACAGGGCGGTCTGGTACCAATGAGAGCCGCCCTTGTTTTCATTTTCATCCCAAACAGAAATAGGGATCCCAGGCCCCCGCAGGAGCGCAGGCCAGGGACCCTGGTCAGTTTGCATCCCCCACAGGCCGTGGGACCATCACGAAGGCAGCGTCTCCGGGCCTCGGGGTCCCTGTCCACTCGCGCTGTCCCAGGGACACGGACACCGATGGGATCACAGTCATGGGGAGCTGCGGGCACCCCAACGGGAGTGCATCTGCCTCAGCTCCCAGAAGATGACGCAGGTGACATGGGTGAGACAGGGTCAGCCGCTTAGGGACAGAGGCATCGGGCGGCCTGGGTCCCAAGGTCCTGGCTCCTGCAAACTCCAGGAGGCAAAGCCACACAGTGGAGAATTCCCAGACTCAACACAGGACCGGGCCGCGGTGCAGACCGCCAGAGTCTGAGTAGTCGCACCCACAAGGGTGCTGTCTGCTGGTTTGACGCTACAGAAACATTAACTGTGTGAAGAGCAGCGCTCATAGGGGCATGGACATGTGTGTAGACACAAAGAAGCGCCCAGGCACATGCACGCGCTCGTGCGTTTGCATGCCCACATCTGTGTATGTGTGTGCACGGTGCGCATCGCAAAGGTCTCATTCACGGTCAATAAATGCAGGGTTGAAGTGAATCTGTGCAGCTCCACTGAGGGAATTCTGCGCTCACCAGCGGTTCGTCCTCTTCGTTCCTCCTGTGTGTGGGTGACCTCAGAGTCCTTTGCCTCCATTTCATGGATGAGTACACTGAGGCTCAGAGAGGTTGAGTCGTTTTTTAATTTTTATTTTTATTACCACATGTGTAAAGTCTGTCTCAGTTGCATGTGTCCTGTGGAGTTGGTGCACAGCCCTGACACATCTTCAGTTTAATTCTTCTCCTGATATCTCCCTTCCCTGCTCTCCCTTCTCTTACTTGCAAAATATGTTTCCCTGCATCTTATTATCCATCTTACATTTTCCCTTCCAAATTCATTTATGCTTTGCAATCAGCAGTACATGGAAGTGTTGTGATTCCGGGCTAAGCCTCCCACTCCAAAAATTCAGGCTTCCCAACCACGGCCCGTCACCCTAGCAGCATTCTGAGATGGGAGGCCCCAAGAGTCAACGTGAGTGCTAGCCAGGTTTTGCAGTCTGGGTTCCCCAGAAACACCAGGGCTATCCTTGTCACCTCACCCCTGTCCCTGTCCTCTGTCCTCTGTGATCCCTAAGTCACTGTCACAACCGTGCTGAGCAACAAATCCTCACAAGGCCCCAAAGGGGTTTGGCAACCACCTTGCCTCAACTGGCCTGGCTGTGGGCCGCAGTGCTGCCCCAACCCAGCTGGGCCATCCCCCTCTCTGAGGAAGGGAAGCCTGCTGCCACTGGAGTAAGGTTCCCCAGCCCTGCTGCCACGCCCATGCACACATGGCAGCATGGGCAGGTGTTTATGTAAGAGAGAGGCATAGTCACTTCTGTCAACTCGCAGCAGCCCACGGCGGTCACACAGCGACCACGGTCAGGGCAAGAGGGCACCAAAGGGTTTCCAGGCTGTGTTACAGTCCTGGGGCTCCAGCAAGTTGTCCTCTCACCCTCCTCAGGCTGAAAGCCTGCAATCAAGTGTTGGCAGTGCTGTTCCCTTCTGAAGACAGCCAGAGTCTCTGGAACGAACCCTTCCCCATGCACGCGTGGCTGCCGGACGACCTCAGTGCCCCTCTGTGGCCTGCACTCCTCTGTCCCTGCTTCTGTGTCACCTGTGTCCCCTTGGGTGTCTGCACCTGGCTTCTCTTCTAAGGACACTGCCCCTGGATTAGAGCCACTCTAGTGTGACTCAGCTACTTCCCTCTTTGAGGACCCGACTTCCCGCAAAGGTCCCTCTGGAGACACCAAGGAGAGGGAGGTGAGTGGGAAGCAGACACTGCTCAGCTCCTCATCATGGGAAAGCACAGGAGAGGTGGAGAACCAGGTGCTGTGTGTGTAAACAGTACTAAGGCAGGGTTTTTTAATTGTTTCCTTTAGATGGTGAAGCCCAGGGCTGGCAAGCAGACAATTGAGTTCGTAACACAGCCCAGAACGGTACTCAGGCCCTGGGGCACAGATCATCTCTAGTTCCTGGAGACCACAAGGTCACACAAGGATGCAGTCCACTGTTGGCTGTTGTTTCATTGCAGAGTGGCCTGCTGGGCCCTGTGGCAGGGGGCATGATGTCCTCTTCTTCCTCTTAGGAGCCTCAGAGGATGATATGTGACACGGCAAGGGGGAATGAAGGACACAGTTGGAATTCAGGTTGCCGCTTGAGTAGGAGATTACTCTGGAGGCATTCTGATGGACGCCCTGGAAGCATGGCAGTCCACCAGAGTAGACATGGAGGTCCAGAGAGTGATGGAGGAGCCGGACAAGAAAGGCAGAGAGACATGCTTTGCTGATGGCCTCGAGGCTGGAGGGCGTATACCAAGATTTGAGGAACGACTGATCCCTGCAGCTGGGAAAAAAAATCCAAGAAAACACCATTCCCCATGGCCTCCAGAAAGGACCAGGCTCCTGACAACCCCAGTGAGACCCAATTTGGGCTTTCAGCCACCAGAACTCTAGGACAGTGAGCTGGTATTGTCACTGAGGTTCATGTTTTATTACAGCAGCACCAAATAGTTGTACAAACACTCTGGGGGAATCTGTAAGCTTTTCTTTTAGACAAAGAATGTCTCATTGTAAGTGTCTTAAATAGCAGTAGCTTCACTAAATATGGGTTTCTAATGTTCGAAACCAGGGTAGCACGGCAGCTCAGGACTCCCCTCCTGGAAGCCTTCTCACCGCTCTGCCACTCTGCCTTTGTGTCTTTTTGAACCACACAGGGTCATGTAACTTAGCTAAGGGCCAGGGGACTGGGAGACCTAGAGCCTGGTAAAGAAGAACAGTGTTAAAGGAAAGTCAGAGACAGAACCTCACACCACATTTTAGTTCTGGAAAGGTTGAGACCTGGTGAGCCAGAATCAGGTCCTAAGTGGGCTGTGGACTCTCTGGAGGAGAAGAAGGACACCAGAGAGCGGGACTCCCAATGTCCTTGGGGAAGGGGACTCTGCTTCCAAACAGCAGCCACCTTCCACCTCAGCCTGTCTCCTGCAAGCCAGAGACATCAGCTCTCATGGTGAGGACAGTAGGAAACTGTTTCTGGTAAACCAGGCACACTTTGTAACTTTCTGGTGAGCACACTAGGAAATCACTGATATTTCCGGTAAATTAGGCTCATTACACAACACTTTCTGTACTATGAAAAGATTAGTTGAAGGGTGCTTTGGGGGGTTCAGAGCACATTATGGGTATTCCCATTATTTCTTATGGGAAAAATAGTTCTGACTTATAACTGATTTAAGTTACAACCAGTCCTCAAGAATGCATTGTTTGTATATTAAGGGTCCACTGTATGGCATATTTTTATGTACAGGTTAAAGTTGTTTTTTTAAAAAATGCTTATCAACAGTTAAGCAGCTAAAGAGAATGTGCATATATATGTATATAGATCTCAATCATAAAAAGTTACAACTCAGTCATGGTAGGTAAATGAATGCATTTTAAGACCATAATGCAAAGTGAAATAAATATCACAAGGTTTCTTTGACACAGAGATCCAAACATAAATAAAGGACAAAATATGGGAAGCAGCAAGGAGGCCATCTTGCTGGAGAAAGGAGATGCCTGGGGGAGTCAGATGCTAGAAGCTGGAGCTTCCTGACTTCCCCAGGTGGGCAGCCAGGCTGGCCTCAGGAGGTTGCCTCAGAGGACGGTGGAAGGGATGCAGGGAAGAGGCTGCCCTTTGATGCCTCACCTCGGGGGCTCTCCAACCTCCTCACAATTCCTCTCTGGCCATGAGAAACTTCACTCCCATAACTGCACTCTTCAGTTGGAGCATGTCCATTATATTCTTAGCCATAAGAACAAACAGAATGAGTCTTTTTCCCTGGCATGGTGAATGAACTAAGTTGTGCCCCACTGAGTGTGCTCTGGGCGTGTCTGGAGGTGGGGGCTTCTGTGGGAGGAATATGCAAACCAGCAGGCCAGAGCAGAGCTGCCTCCCCGTGTGGGTGGGCACCACCCAGGCCTGTGCTGACCTCAGAAGACAGAGGGAAGACAAACTCACTCTCTTGTCCCTGCGGGGACAGTCAGCTCCTGCACTTGGAAATCAGTGCTCCTGGTTTCTGGCTGCCTGGGTTTCTGAGTCTTCAGATCCACACTGAGCTACACCAAATTTCCTGCTTCACCAGGTGGTAGACGTCGTACCCTGGGACTTCCTGACCACGGGATCCAATTTTCATTCTATACATTAATCTCTGGGAGAACTGCTCATACGTAATTCCTGTTGATCTGGTTCTCTGAAGAATCTCAAGAGTCTGTCCTGAAATAGTGCTTCTGAGATAGTGATTAACCCTGAAAAGGAGAGAAAGAGGATGGAAAGAAGAGAGGCATGTATGTGCTGTCACCTAAAATTACAAGGCTCAATTTTCAGAAAAATAAAAGAGCTATATAAAAAAATTTTTAAATGGCACATTGTTAAGAAATACATAGGTGTGGTGGATGGGTACAAAGGCATTCCTGCTAGCATACTCTTTTCTGTTCTACATATTTGAGATCTCTGTCTTGATCACTTTTCTGTCACTGCTGAGAAAAAATACCCTATACCTAAAATTAAGAAAGGAAAGTTATATTTAGCTCATAGTTTGTGGAGGTTTTAGTCTGTAATCAGCTCACTCCCAGCCAGGGTGGTGTGGCCTCAGGTGCAACAGTTCAAAGCAGCAGAAGACAGCAAGAACAGCAAGAGCCAAAGCAAGAAGAACAAGCCTCTTCTCCTCCCTTTCATTGTAAGTGGGGTACCACCCCCTACCAGAGTGGGCGCAGCACTCACACCATCTCTGTGCCTTCTTCTTACAAAGTAAGCACTCTGGCTCCCTGCCTAGGGGCTTAAACTTCTAAATCTCTCAAGTTGACACAGTGTATCAAACATTATAGTCTCCTTACTTCAGAAATATTTTACAGTGAGAAAGAATCTATCTCCACAATGAAGAATGGGTTTTCCTTAACCAATCAGTGACAGCGCCGGAGAGAGACAGAGACAGAGACAGAGAGAGACAGAGACAGAGACACAGACAGAGAGATAGAGAGAAAGAAACAGAGAGAGACAGAGAAAGAGAAACAGAGACAGAGAGAGAGAGAGAGAGAAAGAGAGAGAGAGAGAATGAATAGTTATAGGCTAGATACTTTCACAAGCCAAACACTAGCAGACTGCCCCCAGTAAATGACTTTCTAACCAAGGCAGAGAGGACTCAACAAGGTCATTTTCCTGAGTGTTAAATGCTCTGATGGAATGAAACAGAGAAAAGTGACAAAAAGTGACCCAGAAAATCTTGTATTTTTAGAAGGTGAACAGGGAAAGAATATCACTGAGGTAGCATCTGCTCTTTGGTGTGAACATTGAAAAGAAGTTGCTCACGGAACAGCCAGAGGAGTCCATGAGGAGCCTCCAAAAATGCAAAGACCCTGTTGTTGGATGTGTCCTGAGAGCTAAGAGCAGTGGACCAGGGAAGGCACCGCCAGCCAATAGTGAGAGATGCTCGGGAGGGGTGGAGGCAGCCTGGCAGGAAGCGTAGATCCTATCTGAAGTCCAAGTCGAAGGAGCAGCCAGTGGCCCGAGGGCAGATGAGAGAGCTGGAGGAAGGAAGGAGAGGATTTGCTGTGCTACTAAATTATCATTGCTTGACAGCACAAGGCTGAAGGAGCAAAGCACAAAGCAAGAAGGAAAACGGACACCAGGGAGGAGGCTAGAGCAGGAAATGGAAGCAAGAGATAACGCTGGCGTGGAAACCAGCCTTGTGCTTCCAGTACGCATACTGAAAAAGAAATAGTGACAGTGCGTTGACAGGGGGAGAAAACCAGGCTATACAACAGCGTGACGGTACTGTACCATCTTTGCCAAAAAAGGCACACTGTCTCAAGGCAGATGCCAGGGAAGGTATCAGTGGATGTGGGGTGCTTCCAAGCAGCGCCCCCCATCTTTGCTATGAGGTTTACTTTTCTTTTATTGACCAATGTGACTTCCAACTTCACAGGATCGTTCTGGTGAATGAGGACACCGCCTCGTACCCAGCCCTCCCATCACATGTGCTAGAGATGTCTGTCGGTCCTGCAGTGCTAAGCCTGGGCCTAGTCCACCGTAAACATCTAATTTTCAGGAATGAGGCAACGGCAGGCTTCACTTCAGAATGCTATCTATGAGAAGTCTGCATTTGTTTGCTTGGTACCAGACCAAGGCTTAGACACCAAAATGCAATGCCCTTGTCATTCCCAACGCCAGAAGTCCAAGGTCAGAATGTCCCCAGGCCTGGTTCTGCTGAATCCTCTGTTGTAGATGGTTGTGTCTTCACTCCGTCTCTCTATCTGCCTGCCCACATCCTAATTTCTTCCTCTTACAAGAGCTTCGGGCATGTTGGATGAGGGCTGCCCTAGTGATCCTGTTTTAATTTAATGACCTCTGTAAAAACCTATCTCTAATTACACTGTCCTTCTGGGGCAATGGAGATTATTAACTTCAGCATACAAATGTGAGGGTTGGAAAAAGGGTGCCGTTCATTCCATCATGGCTCAGAGGGGACTCTGTGGGCATCTCTCCCATGTAAACCCAATGAGCTCACACCAGGAGGGCAGGGAGGCGAGAGGAGCCAATGGCAGAGACTCCAGGAATGAACCAAGAGGCAGAGAGAGCCCTGGTGTGACCAGCATGCAAGAGGCAGGCAGGGGAGAATGAGGACATCAAGTGTCCAGAAGGAGCTGGCTATGGTGCCCAGTTCAGTCCTCTGCCTGGACTCTAGGACACAGCCCTGAGATGGTCACTACTGGAAAGCACAGAACCAGAGATGACCCAAAGCCCTCAACAGGACTTCATAAACTCAGTGTCCCCTTCAGGCCAGCACATCACCCCTGCACGCCAGTCCAGATCACTGTGGCCTCTGGTGTCAGTGCCGGTCACCTCGTCACCCAGGAAATCGCCTTTCGGTCACCCTGCACACGCTTGGCTCACATCGTTCACAGACAGTGCCACCTTTATCGGGTTTTGTGTGTGATGACTTTCTTTGAATGTGGTTCCACTGCACAGGGCTGAAGGCTCTTTGGTGAAAATCCTACCCACTGTTTATCTTTGTCACCCTTGAAGACTGCCATGGCTTCTGGTTCCTTGAAGGCGCTCAAAAGTGGCTTTCTGAATAAAAGAACTAATGCTATTTAGTGCCAGACCTAAATAAGAATCCAGCAGCTGACATTTGAAAATGTTGGTGCTACTGACTCACCTGTTTGGGGGAAGGGACATATTCTTGGCGTGAGTTGGTGTCTTTCATACCTGCCAGACATGCCATATCCTCTTTAATGTGGCTGTTTGTTACAAGGAGAGACAAGTACCCAGGCATCAGGTATTTTTGTACAGTTGGGTTATTATGTCTGGAATTTAATATGGTTCTGTCCTGTGATATTTATTTCAGGGTCAGGAGAAATGTAACCGTCCTCACCCCCTACTCCTGTTCAGTCTCATGATATAGCAAGAGGGTCAGACCTATCACACTCAGATTTCGGAAGCTTAGATATGATTTGTTGGATTTATGTCTTTATAAATATTTTCCAAATATATTACTAAGCAATAATTATTGATGAATAGCTTAATCTTCTTCAAATGTTAACAGTCTCCCTGACGTGTGAGCTTCTGAATGTTAAGGATGATGCGTGTATTAGACCATTGCTTGCACACAAATTCTTATACAACTTTTGTGGTTATTGTGTACACAGGCAAAGTCTTGCAAGGCCTCCATCAAAGCCAAACCAGAACTTTATTATGGAGAGAGATGGAACAAAGCTCATTACAGCAATGCCTTGTGTACAGTGACTCACGGGACCTTTCTAGAACCATTCACTCAGGAGGCAAAGCTTTGAGAGTTAGCTAGTGCTATTACTATCAGTGTATCAAACTTACACATTAGGAAATTATTTAAGAAATGTTGTAAGGCACCAGATTGAAAACAAGAACAGGTCTCCTCTCCTCAGTTCCAAGAGCTTGGCAGAAAGTTTAAGGAAATAAACCTCACAAATAACTAGGGATTAGGTTAGATGACCCAGGGTCATATCTAATTCTGAGATTTTTATGTTCACAGAAAAATAGATTCATTACAATAGATTTTACTATACCAATTGCATTATTGATGAGCTGCAGGCTTTCTGGGTAAAAGTCTATCACCAGAAGTGAATGTGAATCATAATATTATCATATGGGTTTAGGAAAGTTGTGTAATTTTTCTGAACTTCAGTTCATCTATCTGAAGGTTTGAAATAAAAACCTTATCAAACCCCTGAAATCCACTAAGATCTTGATAAGCTATTGGAAAACTGGGTATTACAATCAATGCTGCTGTTAGTATCATTATACTTAATGATGCTCTAGAACACATTTATAATTTGAGAACAATATTCTGAGGATATTAATGAGAAACTAGTTAGATATCTTACCTATATAATGGAAGGTAGTACAAACTCCTTACACTGATCATTCATGTTCTAAGATAAAGCATTTCAGTGTCCTGGAAATAGATTTAATTATGAGAATATACAGTCTCCTTTCCACTGAAGAAACAATTCTGTAATGGATACAGTTCCACAAAGGTTTATTTAAAATGTCCTATAGGAGAAAGTGATGCATAGGTTCCACCATATTATAATGAAGGAATGAGTAGAATCAGAGCTTAAACCCGGAAGGCTTTGATCTTTCCTTACAAAATTCAATAGAAGTCCTTTCAAGATTCCGCATGAATCTTCAACAGTCCTTCCTTTCTGCCAGAGGGAATTTCAGATCTCAAGTTGGAAAGTTTGCCTCTTGGTTCAGATACCCCTGAATTTAGTTCCAGCAGGTTCTGTCTTTGCACTATAGGAAGAAGAATTTTCCCACTAAAAGTTTCTCCATCAGTGATGGAAGCTAACAAACCAGTTAGAGGAGACCAGAATGAAGCAAGCAAGTATTCCATGTATTCTGAAGAACAGATCACTTCCAGGCTCTTAAGAGTATGATAATGCTAAAACTAAGGCGCTACTTTTATGATAGATCTAAGGAGTGCATAATAGGTCTCTATTATGAACGAAGTAACACCTGTATCCTACCCGTTACTCTCCACATAACCTTTAACAAAAGGAGAATATTCCTTATCAGCCTGGAATGTTCGGGACCCTGCAGGTGCGGAGCTGCCCATGATCACATAACTAGTGAGACAGGAGAGGGGGTCCAAGCCCGAAGCTCCAAGCTCCTGAAGTAGGGAGGGAGTTCTTTTCCTTTTATTCAACCAAGCGTCTATGGGAATCCATCCTGGAGGTTGATTACAAATCCACTGCAGAAACAGTGGTAAATGAGATCTAGTTCGTGCTCTCTGGGCATGTACAGCCCTAAAAGACAGAAAAATAGCAGTGAGAAAAGCAACAAAAGAAAGCCTGGAGGAGGAACCACTAGCCCAGCCACTGTCCTGCTGTGGGTCCAAAGGGAAGTACGCTCTCAAAGTCACACCTAGGGCACAAGATGAACCAGTCAAGGCAAAGCTGGGCCACTCCCCGGCTTTGTTTCACTGGTAAGAGCCTCCTGAGGTCTCACACTGGCAGCCAGGACTGTTCTACAGGAGCACCTCCTGGCCAATGCAGACCTCAATGTGAGCAGAGGAGAAACCAAGCAACAAGGGAATGGGAGGACTGCAAAGGATGTTCTAAACAAAACCTCGATTTTCCTTGCAGAGATGCTCTTTCGCTTTCAGCATCCCTGTTGAGTTTTGAGGGATGTGATTCCGTTCTGCTTGAAGGAGCGCATGGGTCGGTAGAGCAGGGTCTTAGGATCGGACAGATCAGCTCTCACTGCTTTGTCCAGTCTCCACACTGACACAGCAGGAAGACTAATGGAGGTTGAAGCTGTGTTAAAATTGCAGCAAGCTGGAAATTACGAAGTCACGAGTAGATTTAAGACCTGGTCCCCTCCTTCTGCATCGTCCCTACCCATCCACACTGACCCGCACCTAGCGAGCATGACTCTTTCCTCCATGTCCCATTACCTCAGTCAAGATGCTAGAATAGTCAGGTCTCCTTTATGACTCAGCAGAACTTGACTGGGATTCTATCATGTGCCAGGCAATACCCCATGGGTTGGGAATATTAGGAGGAACCCCTGAAGGGACCTGTCATCTCCCAGTACTCATTTAGACAAGCAGCTTCTAGGGTGGTCCCACAAGATGGGGCTCCTGGTCCAGCCCTGCTTGGGCAGTGAGAGGAGGCACCCAGAGAAGAGCAGAGCTGAAGCTGAGGCTGATAGTGGACATGATTTTAGTAGCTGGACACCAAACCTTCTCCAGAAGGTCAGCACAGGCCTAGCCATGTTGCCCACAGTGTCACTGTCCTGGCTGCCAATTCAGAAGGCCTCCAAGGAAGGTCTGGGGTGAGAGAGACCCCACGGTGGATGAAGCCATGTGCATGAACATGTCTTAGTGGAAAAATCTCCTTTCCCTCCTCATCTCTGACACCCCCACCTCCTGCTGCCTCTCTCTGATGCCAAGGCTAGAAGAAGACACTAACCACGGGTCTGCTGCTCCTCAACGCACAGTCTTCAGAGTGGAAGCAAGAGGCTAACTGTCCAGGCCACCCAGGTCCACAGACTCGTGGGGAGCTGCTCAGGGCCTCATCCTATACCATCGTCTGGCTGTGCTCCCCAGACCCTCTCCAAAGGACCAGAGTCTCTCCAGTGCAGGCAAAGTGTCCATCTAGACATATGAGAGCGACAGCTCGATTTAGAAAGCACACAGCTGATGATTGCCACTGACTTTATTCCAGAATGGATTTACAGAAAATCCAAAAGCTGTATAAATAGGGCAAGAGTTTTTGTTTTTTTGTTTGTTTGTTTGTTTGTTTGTTTTTTATCTACAGTAAAAGTAAGCAGGTAAGGGAGATGAACAAATGCAGACAGCACTGCTCTGTGGGTGGCTTCTGCACTGGAAGTGCCTCGGGTGAGCGTGGGATGGTACCAGGGAGCGGAATCACCATTGCAGACAGGTAATGGGTCATTTAGCACCGAGATATTCTTTTGTTGCTTTGCAACTGGGCTGCTCACAGCCATTGGACTCTGTGATTTAGTAACAGGGCTTTTTGCCACTGTTGGTGGCATTTCACTTACGGGCAGGCACAGCTACCCCTGCAGGAGAGCCCGAAGGCCTTGGCAGCTGGTGACAACACCCATTTGATGCTCACCTGTTGGCAGCAACCTGCAGGGAGGTAAATCTCCTGGGAAGAAACTGAAAGTCTCAACTGCAATTGTACTTTTAACGTCTTAAATCTCAGAGCCCAACTGTACAAAGGAAAAAAAAACCTGCTCTGCTGTCGATGCCTGAATTTCTGATTTAAAGCATCAGTGTCTATTTCCCATACTTCTTTCTCGGGTAATGCGCGGCACCTAGAATGGAACTGGATTCTCAGTTCTTTAAATGCTTCTTGAAAAGAGCAAGCAACCCCAAGCCGCCTTCCTTCTTGGGAGGTTACAGAGCAGCTGGCCAACTTCAGGACCAGCACTCCTTACGTGACATGTTTGTACCAAAGTCCTCTGCGACGCTCCAACTCATGAGTGTAGCTGACCTGAGCTGTTGTCAACTTCTCATTGCCTCGTGACCCCTTTAGGAGGTCTACCTATGACCCTTGCTCCCAGCAGCCTCCCTTGGTGAGAGGAGGTCTCCTTCGAGACTCCCAGTGGAGCCTCCTGATGCTGCCTTACCTTGGAAATTGAGACTGCAGCTCGCTTTAAAGGTCAAGAACTTGGAAACGAGCCTGGATTCTGTTCCTACTCAACTCCTGATTGGGTTCTTCCAAAATGCCACTGCCATGGCCAGGGCCACCTTTCCTTGCTCCAGACAGGGGATCACTTGTGGCGCCCAGTGATTCACCTTCCGTGACTGGTGCAAGGGCAGCCCAGCTCTGAACACTGCACGGGCGGGGTCTTCTCTAATTTACTCAACAGACCAGGGGTGCATGCCAGGTGAGGAAAAAACTACCCCAAAACTCTTAAGCACTCTCTCAAGAAGCAGGATTGGCCTTGGATATAATTTTGAGGTTGGGAAATTAGGCTGTTAAGGTTCTCCAGCATTGTGTTTTTGTTTAGTTTTGTTATGCTGTGTTTGCAGCACATTATGATCACATTCCCCATAGGGAGCTGGTACCTGTATATAACACATCTTAGTCCTTCCCAATTTCCTTCTCTCCTCCCTCCCTCCATCTCTTGATCCCCTTTCTATTTGTGAAAAGACCTATTTCTGTTTCCTATTATCTTTCTTTTATTTTTCTCTACTTATGTTTTGGGTTTCAAAATTTTTTCCAGCTACACCTTCGAAAGAGGACTAATATTGGGAATATACAGAGAGCTCAAAAAAGTTAATTTCCCCAAACAAAAGACTCAATCAAAATATGGGCAACTTAAATGAATAGACACTTTGCAGGAAAAGAAGTACAAATGGCCAATACACACAAGAAAATGTGCTTCATACTTCTAGCATTACAGAAATGCAGATTTAAGCAACACTGAGATACCATCTCACTCAGGAATGAATGGGAACCCTGAAGAAATCAGCTTCATGTCTGATGGGCCTCTTGGTTCCTTAGGGTGTCCTTGATCGCCACACTGCACCTGCCCCAACACGCATTCCCCAGACCCACCAGGACATAGCTGTGAGCGTCTTCCAAGGAGCTGCTGCATCCTGGCATTAGTTGGTCTCTTCTCTGCTCTGGGGGCTCTGGAACACACTGTCCCCCATATCACATTGCACTGCTGCCGGCTGTCTGAATATTTGTGTGCCTTGGTGTACGGTCAGGTTCCAAAGGGCAGACATCAAATATTACTCATCCCTATCAGCACATGGGAGGCCTTGAAGCATCGGGATAAGCTTATGAAGGAAAAGACTCTTCAATCTGATTATACTGAAATTCAGAGTTGCTGTATTTAAATAAACATGCAACCTTGTCATTCCTATTTTATAATGTGTAAGTTAGATGGACAAAAATTCCCAAGAGCAATGCAAACAAATGCAACAGTGCCCACTTATAATTAAGAAAGAAAATACAAATAATTACAATTGTCTTGATGCAAACTGGCAAGTAAGTGCACACTCATAAAAGAACAAACACCCTCCTGTACACTCCCAGTGATTTATATCGAAAACTTTAAAATGGCATGAGTGTGCCCATACGTGCACATGTGTGTGTACACATAGCAAATGAGGGATGGGCAAAATACAGAGTATAGATTTTTAAATTTACTTTGTTATAGTAAAAATCATGTTGCCATGAATTCTCCTAAACACATCACCTCTAGCTTCAAATACATTTGTCCAACCATTGTTGGCAATATGTCTTTTCCTGTAATGATTTTTAAAACTGACATATTCACTGTATTTTTAAATCACCAGATTGGACACAGACCTGAGTATGGGTGTGGTTATACAGTCTTGCCTTTAGTCTCACTTCTCGTAATATGGGTTAGGGAAAAGAACTGGAGATGCAGACAAAATTATTTCTGTTTGAAATATTCCTTGTAATAGCAAAAATAAACCAAACTTGCTTGCTGCATCATAAGATAGGGGTTAGATAAACCAAAGTTCGCCCAACAATTATGATCACGATTTGTAAGAGTGTTTAATGACCTGGATGAAACCTCATGACAAAGTGTTAAGTGGAAAGATGCAAGGAAAAATGAAATTATTTTTAAAAGAAGGAGAAGAATCAAAAATAAAAATGGTGAATGAAAAGTCAGATAAAATCTAAGTGAGTAGCATTTTGATCTGGAAGTTCAAGAGCACAAACTTATCATCAACTCAGATTTTCTTTTCTTCACATTTACCTTGAAAATCAGCCACCTGCATTTCTGAGTGCTAACTTGAGCTATCTGAAACCTGAATGCAGAATCACACAACACTGTGCCAGGTGGGGGTGTAAGTCTTGGTCACTCCAGACCTTATCTGTGAGGTCTGTATATATTACTTCAGGCTGATACTCCATGTTCTCATCTATGAAATAGATGCAGCAATCATGAAGAACTGAGTAGAACAACTCTGACATGCTAGACATCGATCATTTCCCTGCCTTGCATAATAAATATTTTCATAGTAACTCCCCTGCTCTCTGGTCCTGCTAATCAGATGTTAACTAGGTGAACCTGGTTCTTGATCCTAATTGATGATTAACTCACCCTGGAAAAGGGCCAGGCACAAAATGATTTGATTTAGTCAAATATCTTCTCACTTGAGAAACTGAATGTTGAGAGAAAAAAGTTGCAGAAATTAGGACTAAAATGACCAGATGATGGATTCGGACCTGATGCCACAGAACCATGCGTAGGGTAATCTTAGGAAGAGCACATTGAGGGAGAGGAGGTGCTGGTTTATTGCCATCTGGGGTGGCAAAACAGTGCCTCTTCCTGCACACTTACAATGACTGTGTCACTCAGTCCCACTGCTGTTCAGCTGCCACCAAGTGAAGAGAGAGACAAGAAGAGAGGACCACAGCTGTATTCCATTCTTAGTGCTGCTGTGACAGATACAAGCCTGGTGTCTCAAAGCTAAACAAATTTACTGTCGTACATTGCTCAGGAGTCAGCCCCTGTGGACCGAAGTCCACTGTGCTGCGGTTGAAGTGCTGAGAGAACTGTGTTCCCCCTAGGACCAAAGCTATCCCCTGGCCTCTCCAGCTTCTAAGAGGTCACCTACATCCCTAGGCTGCAGCCAGCTTCCAGCTGTGATGTCACTCCAGCCTCTGCTGCCATCACCATGGCTTCCCTCCCCCATCTCTGTTCTCATGGTCCTCCCTATCGTGTTTTTATTGTGATCACCCGGCTGCTTCTTACCACTAGGTGCAGCCGGGTCATCCAGAGTAATTTCCCCATCTCAAGATCCTTAGTCACATTTCCAAAGTCTATCTGATGTATGAGGTAGAGTGGCAGGTTTTGGGACCTGGACTAGAGGCCTCTTTGGAAGGACCATTGTCCAGGCTTCTGTGGTGACCATAGAGCCTCGGAGGTCTTTTTCAGCCCTGATTCTAAGCTTGTTACTGCAGTCTTGGGTGGCAGGAACAATGCCTCTCCCTGGGCCCGTAGGAAGACTAAGTCTCCTGGTCCTGTTGTAGTTAAACTGGGGCTGAGATTACTCAGGTAGGTGGAATAATGGAAGAGAACCAGTCCCTTACTTCTGAGGAAAACATTATTTTCTCCTTGGAGCTGGCTAGAAACACAGCATCTCAGATTCTACCAGGCAACTTCTAAGTCAGACTCCTCATTTGAACAAGACCCAAAGTAATCACTGATTATAAACTACTTTGGGACCTGATACTTAAGAATAAAATGCAAAATCCAACCCTCCTGCCCCTCATCCTGTACCCCCGTAATCTAAGCCACAGATGTTCCATAGTGTGCAGGCCACTCGACCAACCAAGGGTTGTGATGCAAACAAAACATAAACCTCTAAGTTGACACCCCAGGATTTCAGAGATTGCTGTAAGGTCAGTTACACTTAGTTATTCTGGGTTTAGAATAGTTTAGTTTAGTGTTACGGTTTGTATCTGGATCCACCCCTCTCAAAGCTTCAGGGGTCATAAGCAGAGCTTTTGAGAGGTGGCTGGATCAGGAGGGTGTGATTCTGGGATTAAGAGTGGGATGCTGGTATTGACTGAAGGTGCCAAATTAGGGTTAAGAATGCCTGATCTTGGGTGTGAGTGCTACGCTCTAAGAGTGTTCAGCCTGGGTAGAATATAAGGGACAGAAAGAGGACGTCTGCGGTCACTTTCTCTTTGCTCCTGCTGTTGGTGCTTCATTACTTAGCTGCTCTGCTGCCCTCTGTCCACCATGCACTGTTTCTCCTTGCAATGCTCCTCTCTCACCCCGCCTTGGAGCCAGCCGACTATGGATTGAAACTGCTACAAACTGTGAGCTCATAAACCTTGCCTTTGTAACTTTGTGTGTCAGGCATTCTGTCTTAGCAATGAGGAAAACTAACTGAGGTAGTTAGGTTTCTCTTTCTTGGAACCAGTGAATCTCTGCCCACAAAGAAAGTCTCACACAGTGTGCAGAAGAATTTCCTGCAGGGCTGATGTATTGAAATAGACTGTGAGGCTCGCCTCAAGTTTCTGATTTAATAGCTCAAGGGTGAGCCATCATTTATATCTCTTGCAAGTTTCCAGCTGACACTGTGCTATGGTGCATGAATTAATGTCCCCCCAAAGCCTCATGGGTCGATAGATGGGGCCTTGTTGAGGTGACGAGATCACAGGAACTCTGTGACTGGCTCACTCGCAGGAGGTGGGGCTGGGACATAACCTGGAAGGTTGCATCTCCCTCCCTGGTTCAGAGAGAGAATCGAGGGAGGAACCAGGGAGGGGACTGTTATCCTTAGGGCTCCATACTCAATTCAGTTGGCAGCTGAAAGTTCATACATTAGGACCAACATCTCCCCATTTCTTACGCCCTCCCTTGTGAACCCTGATAGCCCTTTGACTCCCTGGGTCTATTTTTCAGCCTCGGTGTTTAAATGAGATTGTGCAATATCAGCCCTTCTGACTTATTTTGCTTAGCACAGCATCCTCCAATTTCCCCCTCATCATCGAAGTGGCAGGACTCCTTCTTTGCAAGGATGCAGACTATTCCACTGATCCATTCAGTCGGCAGAGACACTTTGGGCTGCTCGCATGTCTTGGCTGTCCTGAGTTGTGCTGCAGGGAAGGGGGGAGCAGAAAGATGTCTCCTCAAGATAGCAGTTCTATTACCATCATGACCCGTGAGAGGCACTTGCCAGCAATTGCAAGACTCCATACGGAGAACCAAATTGATTCTCAGGAGGCAGCAAGAATTTTCAAAGGACTACTTGAGTGGCAGTGGAGGTTGTGTTATAGAGAGGGAAGTGTGCGAGTGTGTGGAACAAAACCAGGTGATTCTGACGAGGTGCGCTCTGCATTACCTCCCCGCCTTCTGCACAAGTTACAGGTGGAACTGGGTACTGCATCTTTTATCCTTCTGGGGTCAACCTCGTTTATTAAAATCAAGCTGCTTGTCATCCAGAATAGTGCACACACCTATGATGCGGTTCTTTTTACATACTTCAAAAGCCCCATGACCCATTTTTTTAAAAAATTCTTAAATGTACCAACCCATACAAAAGCACTACCTTTTTTTAAAAAAAGAAAGCTATTCTTTCAGTCTTGTGCTTTTTAAAATAGTAAGGTCTGGAGAGATGTCACATCATAAAGGATCGCTCAAAGGTAAAGTAATCAACTGAGTCTGCTTTTATTGGAATATTGGAAAATATTTGCTGCTCTGAGAAGGGAAAAGGACTGACACTGAATAAAAGCATTGCATTGCCAAAAGAGAAGTATATTTGTTGTTGTTGTTGGTTTCATTTTTGGTTTCTGTCTACAAAAGTCCTACTTCCAAAATTCCTACCCAATAACTTTAGATAAGATTCTCCATTAAGTGAAGCCTGGTTCCTGTTTGGAAAATCCTGCTAGAGATTACCTGGAATTTTGATCACTACGAGGGGCATAAAGCCACCCCACAAGGTTGGTTCACTGGCATCGACCCCATCTCCCTGGAAAGTCAGTGTCTTCGATCAGTTGTCAGCTCTACAAACCCAACTGGGCTCCATTGGAAATACTTGCACCATGCTCTGCTGGGCTCTCTCAGCCTTGTACCCACTCGGCTCTCTCACCCTCTCCTCACGGGCAGACCGTGATTACCCTCAGACCATTTCTCCCACCTCCCTGAGAGTTGGATGCCCTCTCTTTGTGTCATGTCCCCAGCTTGTTAGGAGGTCCCCAAAAGGATGTTTTGCATGCCTACCACCTGTCACCCAGTTTTCTGCTCTCCCTGTATCTGCCTCTCAGCTCTGCTGTCCCCTCCAAGCCTCAGGGACTACCTGAGGGCAGGCACGCCTGCAGAGGGCTTCAGAGAAGTACAGAGAGGTGCCAGTCCCTAAAGCCACAGTTCTCTCCAGAGCAGGAACTGCTAAGGTAGGAAATGAGGATGCCTGCTTCCCTATGAAGGATGAGAAGGTTCCTCTCCCTCCAGCCCTGCTCCATGCTCTGCCACATGGGCACTGAAGAACAAAGTTCTTTTATTATCCTGGAGCGAATCAGTCCCAGGACAGGAGCCTGCACACCTGACAGTAAGGATTGTTCTTCTTCCTCAGGAGAGTCTGCAACCCGCTGTTTGAGAAAGCACTTCCCCAAGTGCTCATTTTACCTGCAGTGTCTTCTGTTTAAGTGATTTCCCAGCCACACTCCACAAACGTCCTTTTGATAAGAAAGGGTCTTGCTATTTGCAACTACTGTCCTGCCACACACAACAATGAGCAGACCTAGGGCAGCTAAGGATAACACAGAAGAAGAAATGTTTACTAGTCTCTCAGCAATATCCATAGAAAGTCACCTCTCTGCCTTTCCTAGTCATTTTGGATCCAAATGGATCCAAATGGAGTCAGCCTAATAAGAGACGGAGGAATCTTCTCCTTGTCACCTCCTGCTGGCTTCACTTATCTAATTTCTCTTTCTGGGCTGTGCAGAAGTCACCTGCTTGCTTCTTTGCCTTTGCATACCTTAGTCCTGGTTTCTCAGTTTCAGCTGAACACACACAAACCACAAACGCCATCTCTGGTCTATGAGTGCTGTGTAGGTGTGCTTTGAAAAACAACAGTTTTTCCACCACCAAAGAGGAGAAAAAAGAAAGAGGTGAAGACACAGAGAATCACTCAGGTCACATTTGTGTCTGTCTAGATAAAAAGGTCCTGCACTAAATATGAATTAATGTCTCCATATTTTTCCAGAAGAGAACCTGCAGCTTTACAATGGCAGTTTCTCCAGCTTTGATGTGACCAGGATCTCAGGTGAAGCTTCTGTCTGAGGCTCATTTCAAGGAACTGGGAAATGCCAGACTTCCATGGACCTTGTGAAAAACAGGTCTCACAGGTGTTTTGTGGAAGAAAAAAGTTCTGTCCTGGATGACGGCTTTGACTACATGGATCACTGGCATCCACCAAAAGGCCATGGGGATCCAAACTGAGAGTGAGCAGAAAAAAAACAAAAATCATCTTCCATCTTGTGGAAAATTCTGGAGCTATGCAGTCTAAGCTGGACTGGGAGCTGAGTGCCAAGAAGTCCTAGGTAACTCGGGAGCCATCCAAGCTTGGCAGCCCAGCCATGTACAGCTTGTGGTTTCACTCAGAAAGTGGCCCTTCCTGGCTCCTAGGGAAGGTGAGATATTTCCTCTTTATTCTGGAATCCATAAGCCCTCACTAAACATTCTATAGGAGAACAGAAGGAGAATGGAATTGGGGGGGTCAGTCTTTGCCACACTGTACTCCTGAAATGACTATTACTGTACTAAAAATAAACTCTGGTGTCACCTGTAAGAGAACGCTTTACATTGGATGCTTTCATAAAAAAAAAAAAAAAATGAGCTGTGAGTCAAAATTCTGCCACTCGCTATGACCATAGGCAAAGCCACTCAGTGGCTTAATGCGGTATCATTGCATCTTTACAGAGTGTGCTGAAAATACGGTTAGCACCCTTGCCGAGGGCCAATGGAGGGAGAGAACAGTTCAGGAACACCCGATGGTGGGTCCTCGCCACTTTCCTCTGGACCTGGAACTCTGCAGCTTCTGCTTCTTCCTCGCTGCCAAAATGACCACGAGGGGCAACTGTTTTCAACTGATCCAGGACCCTGAGGCAGCCATGGCCGCTCTATCAAAGACACTCACGGAAGAGGACTTCCGGAACTGCTTCAGAAAGTGTCAAGTGTGATGGGAGATGACAGAGAGAGAGGACTTGGGGGAGGGATAATGATGATGTGTCTTTTACTGCAATTTTTTTTAAAAAAACTTAAACTTTCATCGTATGTTTTGCTTACATCTCCAAAATGCTTTAGCGCTGAGTTTAGCACTTACACGTTCACCAAAACTCCACCCCTTCTCTAGTGTGGAGCTCTTTAACAGGCCCTGTTGCATTAATGGTTCACGGCTCATGTTCTCGCCTTTGTCTTCTGTTTTCTTCTGAGGATGCTGCTTCTTCCTGTAGTTCTCTCCTCTCTGGGGAAGGAATCATATAGATGAATTCAAACTATAAACAAACAGACATTTTGGGGTTGAGTCAGGATGATCAATGTCAGGTCTCTGAACTAGAGCCCCCCCACACCAGCTAGGAGAAAAACTCTCCCAAACAGCTCTGTCATTCACACCTGGGAGGCCTGAAATTCAACAGGAAGCCAGAAGCTGCCCCCACACAGCTCCACCTGCAAAGAGCTGGTTCCACAAAAAACCACAAGAGACATGCAGTGCCTGTCAGTTCCCCTGTACCCAACACTGTCTATCACCTAGCCTTAGAGCTCTTACTCAGAGACCCCAAATTTTGCACTCTTCTCAGCAATACTTCCCTCCCCTACCTGAACTTCCCTATAAAATCACGCCCTCACCTCTTGCTCAAGGCCAGTGGTCTTTTCACTGTTGGTCCAATCGCAGCAGGTCAGCAATAAAGTCCTTGAACGTTGCTTCAACTTTGCCTGCATCAGTGGTCTCAATTGTGCCTTGGTTTCTCTAACAATCATGATGCCTTTCAGTTCCCATATATTTCTGACCATTGGGCTATTTCCATGGTAGAAAACAGACCTAAGACTAAGGAAATGCCAGGGAGGCAGGAATCCCCATGTACCCTTGGAAATGACTCTGCCAGTTACTCACTGTGACACTGGGGACTCCCCTATACTTCTCTCATGCATAGTCCTCCATCTCTAATGGATAGTGATTTTCTTGTTGCTGAGATACAATACCAGACACCTACAACTTGAAGAGGGGAAATTTATTTTGGCTCATACTTTGTCAAGGTTTCTGTGCATAGTCAGCTGGCTCCAAAGTATAGTGGCATGGCAGAGGAGAAACAGTCCATGGCATGGCAGATAGGAAGCAGAAGGAGATCAAGAGAGGAAGGAGAGAGGATAAATCTTTCCAGGCCACAACCCCAGTAATCCATTTCCTCCTGCCAGGCTTCACCTCCCAGTACCACATTTAGGTATAAACTCACTGTGTCAGTCAGGGTTTGTTAGAGAAACAGATATTGCACAAGATACACACATGTATAAGCAATTATAAGATCGGCTTACAGGGGTCACCCACAGAGTCAGATGAGGGAGCAAGCAGAGGGCATCTGCACGCTGGAGGCTGAAGGGTTCACCTTAAGGTCTGGAACTCACTGCAGTGTCCATGCAAGTCCCTATCAGGAAGCCAGTGGGTCTACAATGGAAGACTAAAGAATCTACAATGGAAGCTGAAGCATCCCAGGCAGAAGCCAACAGTCTGTGCTGGAAGCCAGGAGATGGTCTCCAAGCTGAAAGCAAAGACTAGATCTCCGCCAGGGAACCTGTTTGCAAGCTAACTGCCCTAGGAATGAGGGTTCCTCTACATCCAGACCTTCTCCATGCCCCCTCTTGCACAGGCTAAGGATATTTGCAAAGTGAGGACCCTGGCCCTTGCTGAGTCATTTAAACTTCCAAACTTCTCAAGGTGACACAATAAACAACTTCCTATAGTGTAAGTGTGGTCTACACTCCAGGATGTAGAATCGCTGTGTTACTTAGTTAAGCTGCTAGACTTCTCCAGATGGCACAAAGTATCAACCATTACACTGATAGTGGAACAATCCACTGATGAATGTCACACACAGCCTAATCATGTCCCCAGAATTCTCACCTATGCACACAAAAGACCTTGGGGAGATATCAAGACGTAAACCCTACTCACATGAAGTTCATAAAGCCATTGAAAACATTTAGTCAAAGGTTTATTGACTATCAACCTTTAGGACAGTGACCAAAGGAGGGAAAAGGATTTCTCTTTTAGAGGTTGGGCTGGAGCCTAAAGATGTGAGAGCTCTGTCTAAGGGGTGGATTTCTTTGTGTACAGAGAAATAAGATGCAATTTAGAGGAGAAGCAAGTAAGAGGCGAGAAGCCATAGCAGCCACTGCTGGAATCCGAAGGGTGCACTGGGTTTACCACTGGCCCCGTAGTACATAATTTTTCTTTCACCATGGCTTGCATGGAGTCACAATCTATTGCTAATTACTCACATGTATGCACCATTCTCAATGCTGTGTGCTTTAGTCTCCAGAAACCTGCCAGCCGGCATCAAAACAAAATCAAATCCAGAAGTATTTACCAAACACTTACTCTACGCAAGATCCGATTGCTGGAAAGCCTAGGAAGTATTTTTAGCTTTGTGCTTTATGGGTTCACTGCTCCCAAACGTACTGACTTCTTACAGGAACACCACGATGGAATATTCAGAGCACTGTTGCTGCCTTTAAAAGAGCTCCTGTTGGTGAATTCTATGCCTTTCCACTCTGTCTTGCTCTGAGGGAAGAAAACGCAACAGAGATGAACATCTGGCTGTGTTTTGTCCTTTCAGTATCTCATCTGACAAAGTAAATGAAAGTTCCATCTGACCACCCAGTGGGTAAGAACAAGGAGTGAACCTGGAAATAGGCAGACTTACCCTCGTGACCCCTCACAGAAAAAACATCAAAACATTATTGCCTTTTCCTAGGAGCAAGTCGGTGTGTTTCCCATTTTATTATTTTTCAGTTATATCAGCTGACCAAGCCTGGCAAGGTGAATGCACTTGGACCAGAAGTTAGACAAATTGTGCCTTCTGCAAGTTTATTCATCAGCCCACAAGTGCTATGGATTCTTTTTTTGGTACCAGGAATCAAACTCATGACCTCGCACTTGCCAAGCAGGTGCTGTGCACTGAGCCGTGTCCCCAGCCTCCTGAAAGCTCTGTCAGTGGCATCCAACAGAAACATGATGGGAGCCATTTAATGACTTTTTTAAAGTTACTTTTTTAAATCAGGCAAATGTGTAAAGGGATGGGGAACATTTTAGTTAATGACATGTGTACTTAGCATAATATTAGTATCTTTTCAAACCAAATCAAGACAAGAACTATGAAGGTATTCTGCTTGCTTCCTTATTTTGTCTTTGAAACCCAGTGTATATGTCATAATAATTGCATGCCTTCATCTGTACTAGACAAATTTCAGGTACAGAAAAACCAATGCCATTGGTGGCTACCATATTGGACAGTGGGGGTCTGTACTGTGATTGTTGGGTACTTCAGTGTGCTAAAAATGTAATACAAATTTAGTATGTTCTATGGAAATATTACATTGCATAGATCACTTATTACATTGGAATTTGGAAAAAGTGAATAATTTAGAGAATGCATCAAACAGAAAAATCAAAATACGTTAAATATTTTAAAACTTCACATTACAAAACATGTCTCTCAAAGGCAGATGAAAACGAAAAGGATATCAGACTGCAGACCCAGAAACCACTTTATCAGGATATGAGCACAAAGAGTTTCTTACTTTACATCCAAGCAGGAAGGAATGATTTGCAAAATAATCTTTGTAAATAAAATGACATAGGCCTTTGACTATATCCACAGAAATTTGCCAGCAGTTAAGGACATTGGTTGACCAGAAGTCTCAGAAGCCATCTGTGCAAATTTGAAGTGGAAGAAGATGAGAATAACCACTGGAGTAGGTGCTGGGCAGAACACACTGGGTCGAGGGTCAGGGCTGCCCAGAGGTGGTGTCCTCCTGAAGAGCTGCTATCTAACCGGTATCTTGGAGTTCTAAGAGCAGCCTCAGTGAAAAGGGATGAGAGGTGTACAAAGCAGAGGGAGTGGAAGTTGTTTCCTTCCAGTGATGAGAAGATGTCACGTGAGCCTTGGGAAAGTGTAGCTGTGCTTAATCCAGTCCAGGAGAATGGAGCTATAGCCCTGAACAGTGTTCAATATTTGGTTAAGTGTGGCATTAATTAAGATAAATGTGCAAAACTCTAAGGGTGTTTTATTTCCAGAGGGCTAGAAACAAAGGTAGGTGTGTGTATCTGTCAGTTTTCAGTTGGGAAAATAGAATCACTTCTGACAGGTGAAACAGAGGGAACCCAGGGAATTGGCTAATTCAGGGACTCGGTTACACAGATGTTAGAATCATCACAGAGATGCTGGATGGGATCTGAATCAGGGCAGCCAGAAGCCTTGCCTAGTCACAGCAGGAGGACACAGGCAGCCAGGCCCAGCCAGCCACTCTCTCACCAGCTGGGACCACAGCTGGAGGAGCCCTCGGTGGGGGATGAAGCCAGGGGAAGGTGGTGGTGGCCAGGACAGAAGGCAGAAGGGCAAGGCGAGCAATGCTGCTGCTTCTGCTCATCCACACCTGAATACACAGCTGCTCAAGGAGCAGCGCCGGAAATGCAGCCTGCAGAGGTTCTGTCCCCACAGCATGGAGTAGGACAGGGTGAGAAGGTGTGACTGAGAGCAGACAAGCTCGTCCCACCTGCTCCTGCTCCTGCCTCCCATCCTGCCCACACCCCGGCACCTGCCGCACCCCAGGCACCTGCCTGGGCTGGGACTACCTTTGCCCATGCTTCTGCCTACAGCCAGGCCTCGGTTCATACTCTAACCCTCGGCTCCTCTCGCCTCCTGGTGGGCATTCACTAGGGCTTTTTTCTATGCTTTTCCAACACTGTTTTTACACTCCTTCCACATGGCCCAAGCACCCGTTTCTTTGCAGATCTTCATTCCACTTTCTGAAGGAAATCCTTTATGTCTGCCAAGTCATCTCCTGCTAGTCACTGAAACAAGCACAGTCAAGTTTTTGCCCCTACAGCTAAAAGGACTCTTCTGTCCGCGGGCACTGGTCTACTTTGCCACACATATTGTGCCTCTTGGTCCTCATCTTCCTAACCTGTCCTCAGCACTGGCTGAGCACCCCCCACTCCTCCTCCACACCCCTTCGCATCTGCCCTCTGTGACAACAGATTTTCTCCACTACACACCTTCTACTCAGACCCTCCTGCTTCATTTGGAAAAAAAGGGAAAAAAAAATTCATCATGCCCTTGGCCTCTTCCTGTTGGAGGACAACCAGGTTCTCTTCTACATCCTTAGTCTCTTGCCTGTATTCACACCCTTCACAGTCCCTCCCGGGTCCATGTCATTGGCTCCTAAATCACACCTTCGTCTGTTCTTTTCTCCTGGAATCTCAACTCAGCCATCTCCTGGATGTGTTACAGACTCTGCACGCTTAGTGTTCCATACTGAACATGTCACAGCAACAGCCACGTTACAAATACTGTTTTCTTGACCTGCTGGCATACAAATGTCATTTAGCAGACAGAGAACACAGGCAACTTTTGCAGACGCTTAGGATGGAATCCACTCCCTCTCTGCACCTTTGAGAAAATTGAGGTGGAAAAGCATTAAGTTATTAGTCTGAATTTGTTTTCCCCAAACTCACTACACCTTAGCCCTCCATTGCAGTCAATAGTAAAGTCATCCTGCAAGCCACTCACCCTAAAACCTTCGAAGTCACCCTTGCCTTTTGTCTTTCTCTTGCATTCTGGATCTGTCCATCATGTCTATTATGCTGGTTCTGTTTTCAACAGAACTGGGGTCGCAGGATGGCTCATAACCTCAGGGTGACCGCACTGGTTTGCACAAAGCCCTTTACTCACCAAGGCTGTCACAATAGAATCCCAGCAGGTCTTCCCATTTCCGTCTTTGTTTTCCCGCATTGTCAACACATAGTTTCCCCTCACAGTGGTCAAAGGCAGGCTTTCAGACCCGAATTGCTAGAATCATCCTCTACTCAAAATCCTGCCATCTATCTGATCACACTCAGAGTAAGAACTAGAGTCCTCACATTGACCTTAAAGGCCCTACATGATTTGACTCTGTTACCTTTCTTCCAAATTTTCATTTTTTAATCCCTTGAGTTTTTGCTCCATTCACATTACTTAATAAGTATTTGTGAAACAAATCAACCCCATCCTTTAAGAAGTTCACTATCTCCCAGAGGAAAGAGACATATACAAATGATTACAGGCAGAAAACAGTGCTAAAAGCTCTACCTGGCCTCCTGCCCTAACTCCCACAGTTGAGATCCCCAGAGCACTAATGGCTAGGGACCTTGGTGTGGGTTGGGGTGGTGTTGGGGGAGAGAGGAGGACACCCAGACATTTCTAGCATAAAAAAACACCATTTGCAGACATCAAGGTCTGGAGGAATAAATCAGTAATGTGTTTAGGAGATTGCACGCCAAGTAGAAAACTTTCTGAAAATCAAAAATTAAGATTAGAAGAGCTGGATGTCGGATGTAAAGACAGTTAAAATTCCCAAGTTACATAAGAGTCAGATCATGAAATGCTCTCTGTTTGTTCCTTCCCTCATGGCTTTTAACCTGCTCTTGGAACAATTTATTAACTGTACCGTTTTGCTGGGCCTCCTCCCTATAGTCAAAGCAATATTTAGAAGGATTCTAATTTACCAAGTTAAAGATTGGAAAAACACCTAGAGTCACATTTAATTTGACAAGGTAAAGGTGTGGGTGTGCGAGTGTATCACATTTAATTTGTACTCCGTCGTCGCCTCTGATAACATTATTTTTTCTGATCCACTCCGTTTAGACTACTTTCATAAAACCTGATCTCCCTGTCTGTCTAAACACTGATTCACTTGCAGCAAGCAGACTAATACCCAGTAAGTCCACAAGGTGTGAGTTGCACACAGTTTTGTATAAAAGGTGAACTGTGGCTTGACTCGGTCCATAGCTTCCTTCTCCGTCCAAGACAGCCAGTCACAGGTGAGTCTGGGGACTTCTGTTAGCCAGAGATGAAAGCTACTTTTGAAACTGCAGTTTTCAGGACCTGCTGAGGAAGTTAGCGTTTGCTGCCATTGCTGTGAGGAGAATTTATATTTGTTAGCTTCGCTTCTTAAAGGGGGTTCATATATATAATAATCATTAGCAAGCAAGTGACATTGTGGACCTATTGTCCTGGCTTCTGAAAAAATTTCATTCTCTACAAGTTGTGGAAAAAAGGTAAGAAAAAAGGACAAAAGGGTGATAAAAATGAAGAAATCATTTTTGCTATATGCATTTTTTTCCTTTTTTAAACAAAATCAGTCATTAAAAGTATTACTGGGAGACCTCATAAAATGATCATAATCATTTCCTTCAGATGATCATCTTCAAATAGTCAATAATAATACTCTAACCTTTTAATGTCACTCTGCTTAAGTCACTGTATTGCGGTCTTGATCTGCCATGAGTTTCTACCCTGACCAAAAATAAATAAATAAGAAAGAGGAGGAGGAGGAGGAAGAACAGGAGGAGGAGGAAAAGGAGGAGGGGGAAGAGGTAAAGAAAGGAAAGACTTGCTGAAACAGATCAGGACTGGGCAAGATATACACAAACGCCATTTGGTTAGGTCTACTTCCAACGTAAGTCTAATTCTCAAGTGGTTTCTAACGGGATTCTCTGTTTCTAACGGGCCTTACTTATTTGCTGCTCAGACCAGGATGAAGTCCATCCAGTTCTGCTTCTTTTTCTGTTGCTGGAAAGCGATCTGCTGCAATGGCTGTGAGCTGACCAACATCACCATCACGGTGGAGAGGGAGGAGTGCAGATTCTGCATCAGCGTCAACACCACCTGGTGCGCAGGATACTGTTACACCAGGGTAGGTCCTGGGGCTCCGGGGAGGGGCGGGCGTGAGGCTCCATGTGAGGCAAGCTTTGTCTGGTGCCCACCTCGCTAGCACTGTTTCCCCAAGCTATAGCCATGAGCTGCTTCATCAACAGCATCCGTGTTGTCATTGGGCCGATAGCCAGGATGTGAGTGTAGATAAATTTGGGAAAACCTTAAAGTGATCAGATAAATGTGTCAATGTGTTAACTGTGCATTTCCAAAACTAAGTAACTGAATAAAATTTCTGTGCTAAACTTTACATATACAAAGATAAACATGCGGAGAGATACAGATATAGGTATAGATCATAAAATGTAGTGCTTCTCAAAAGGCAATTTCTGAAATTAAGTTCATATCTCTATAAGAGATGCAGTACCACAATATGCTTCCAAATCACAAACAGCAACATTACAAAAATTGTTTTCTTGGCCTGTTTGAATATAAATGCCAATTAACCATTTGAGAACACAGTTGACCCTTGCAGACTCTTAGGATGCAAACCACTCCTGCTGGGCACTTTTAAGAAAACCAAGACTCAGAAGCATTAAGTTAATAGTTTATACATGCAGGGTTTCTTTGGACTGATCCAAGCAGCACTTTCCACTTGTCTGCAGCTTCACTTTATAGGTAGCAGCTAGTTATCTATGCTGAATTTCATGCTAGCCACTAAAATTGAAAATAACAGCTTTTTAATGAAATATACTTTACTTGATGGTAAAATGACCTGATGGATCAAACTCTCCTTATCACACAATTTATAACTCTGACAGTTATACAACATGTAAGAGAGGAGGTCTACAGGGCAGAGAATATTTACCATTGTACAAGAACCTTCACAAAAGTGTTAAGCATTAGGAGGGGATTTAGCTCAGCAGCCTAAGTGCTTGCCTAGCAAGCACGAGGTTGTGAGTTCGATTTCCGGTACCAAAAAAAAAAAAAAAAGACAAACAAAACAAAAAGTGTTAAGCATTAGCATTCTTGTATAACTTTTTTGTACAAACATAACAAGATAAGTTATCTCAAATTTTTTTCTGAGAAATTAAACTATAGTATTTATGGCTTTAGCTGTTATTTAGATACCTTGCAGTAGAGTACCAAAAGTTGACTAAAAATTCTAAAATGTTTCCCTTTCCATCTTTTTTATGTGAAAATCTTTATATTTTGAGAAATAATTTAATATTTTGACTTAAGCATGGGATTAGGAAAGAAATGACTTACACATTTCTATAAGATTTCCCAAGGAATCAGCAATAGCTTATAGGTCACGTCTGAAGCTTTATGGGTGTTAATAAATGTAATAGCCTCAGAATTCAACCTCTGCCTCACTCTGATAGAGCCAAGCAGAATCTTTTAGGTGCTCTAACCTGATTCTCCCTTCCTCACCCCCTCAGGATCTGGTGTACAGGGACCCTGCCAGGCCCAACATCCAGAAGACATGCACCTTCAAGGAGCTGGTGTATGAGACCGTGAGAGTGCCTGGCTGTGCCCACCATGCAGACTCCCTGTACACGTACCCCGTGGCCACAGAGTGTCAGTGCGGCAAATGTGACAGCGACAGCACTGACTGCACTGTACGGGGCCTGGGGCCCAGCTACTGCTCCTTCAGTGAGATCAAGGAGTAAAGGATGATGGACACAGCACAGTCCATGAGGACCTGATACCCAGATGTCTATGTGTGAGCGCCAGGTCCAGGCACTGATCTTGCATGAGGGGACATCAGACTGCAATGACCCCTGCTGTGGAATGGGACCACAGAAGCTGAGGGTGCTGGGGTGAAGCCCACCCTCCAACATCCCACATCCCTCACTCTTGGTCTATAAGTTTTATTCAGTCTTACAGATCTGTGCATTCTTTCCTCTTCAGCAATCATAGGCATCCTCTCAGGCAACCCTTTCCTTTTAGACAGAGGGATACACAACTCCAGTAGACAGGGGAGAGAACTAAAGGAAGCACAGTCATCTTCTGCTAGACTTTGGGGATTGAGGAGCATGGCCCACATCTTCCTCAACGCCTAGCACTGTGCCTAGAACTGGGCAAGAAACCCAACAGTGGCTTCCTTGAGGAAACCAAGTTCAGAAAGGTACAGCACTGGGAAGGCTGAGAGGAGCAGTGTGAGGCTGGCCGAGCACCTACCCAGAAATGCCAGCTCTGGATGTGGTGGCCTCTCTTCTCCCTCTGCTCCTCCCTGGCACATGCACTCCTCAGGCAGAAGTGTCTCTGTGAGTTGCCGGATGCAGATGAGGACAACAGAGTTGAAGATTTCCAAGCTGTTGTTATCAAGCACTACAGCTAAGAGCAATAAATGTTCATTTGGGGCTGTTGAAATTAGCTCACATTATCCACTACTTTAAAAATGAAGCAATTACTTCAAGAATCCCCTTATTTGTAGAAGGGGCAGGCATTGGAAGTAGGTTTGAAAGGCATTTCAGCAACTTTATATATTCAACTCGTCTATGACTCTTTCAGAAAGACTTAGCCAAGGTAGAGGGGACCACTGTTTACTAAGGTCCTCTTCATGTCAGTCTAAGCTTCTGTCTATCTTCTCCCAAACCTATGATATCTTTCAACAGTGTATATATTGAAACTATTTCACAGATTGTTTTCTTTTGAAGTTGGTACGTACTTGTTCCATGTTTATAATGTTTAATTTATTTAAATCTTATTTTTTTAATAAAGATGTTAGCACAAGAGTCATATGTTTGGATTTTTTTCATACACAAATGGATAACTTACTGTGTACTTACTGTGTACTAGTAAGACTGAATAAAACTTATTAGACCAAGAGTGAGGGATGTGGGATGTTGGAGGGTGGGCTAGTACTAGCAGAAAAGAATATTTTAAATATAATTTCTAGTGCTTCTGCATAGTCTTCATCTTTGGAAACATCACAAATAATTCTATTTTCCATTTCTAAAAGTATTTGTCATTTCAATTTCTTATCATTTTTTAACTCATTTCTTTTTGGATGTCATGAAGTAGAAAAGCATACAAAGAACCATACAGTAAGCAGAGTTGGAACACTGGAGTTCATTTCTAGACTTTTGAGACAAAAAAACTAAAGTGGTCCTGTGAAGTAGTCCATTGATACTTAGTGCTTGAAACAGAGAATCTGGTCTGCTCACCCAGCCACGCACCTATTTGTTCCTGGCTGGCAGCTCAGCTACATTTCCTGTGCTTCCTTGCTATTGAGTTTATCTAAGCTCCACCCAACAAGAAGCAAAGCAGAAGTGTTATAAGAGGCTCTCACACCTGGCCCATAAAATCTCCCCCTTGGTGACGATCCACGCCTCTCCTTGCTACCAATATGTCTCCTCCAACCCCTTCCCAGGACCTGGACAGCTCTGTGTCACTGTGACAGAGCCACTGTTGGCCCTGAGCATCTATGTGGAGCAGTGGAACACTATGTCAGGCACCACACATGCGGTTCCCGGTAGACTTGATATTCCAATAGAGTAACTTCTAGAAGGTTAAGTCATCTGGAGGTTTGCTAGGGGGAAATGACATTTAACTGATACATACATTGGCAGTAGAAGAGCAGCGACAGCTAATATCGCTTGTGCCACTGAAGAGAAGAAACTGATGGTGAGAATGAACTTCCCCTGTGAGAAGGTGAGGGCCAGCCTGCTAAGTTCGCAGCTCTAAAGCATGGAATAGCAAAGTGAGCCCTGCAGGCCTGAGCCGACACATCACTCTTCAATAAAACCAATGGGAACAAGAATGAGCCCATTTGTTCCCATATTTCTATGGCTCTTTCTACACTCCAACAGAATTTAGTAGTTTGATAAAGATTATATAGATCACAGTGCAAATAAAATATTTAAAAGTTGAAAATTTACAGGAAGAAGATTGCCAGTGTCTTCTGTAAGGGAAAGGTTCACAGAGCTTGGATGCTAATGGAGTTGGCTCTCACTTTCTATGTATTGAAGAGAGGGATCGTTTGCGACAGACACAAAAGGGAAAAGTCCAGGTATTTGCAGCCTTGATGACCCCAAGTAGTAAGAGACAGGGTGGATTTGAAGAGCAACAGTTTCATCAAAACTCAGCCCAGACCCAAGAGATTCAGGATGAAGCCTTCCCACCCAGACTGTCAAGAGCAGATGCCGATGGAACCATTAAGAATCACAAAGAACTGAAAATAAGTGAAGGTGATAATTACACCTGGGAAAAACTTCTGGACATGTTTCTGGGCACTAAGAATGGAATGGAAGTGTATGGAGGGCACTGACTGCCAAAAACGCCAAAAAATCAGACTTCAATGTTTGAACAAACTTCGGCCCACAAAACGTGGTGATCAGGAGTAAACTGCTACAACTATACACCCCCAAGGAAGGCGACTCTCGTGCCACTTCCAGTGGGGCCTCAGAAGATAATGGGCAAGGGAAGAATGTTCCTCCCAGAGAGAAGAATCGGCACCTAGCCAAGAAGTCTCCTGCACTGCGAGGCACAGGATTCTGTCCACGTCATGCAGGACTCAGTGTTGTTTTATCCAGTGAGCTGTTTCCTATGCTTCCTTTTTGTGAACGGAAGTGTCACTGTGAACAGTGGCATTGTGAAAGCCCATCCTCCTCTATGAATGAGGACGAGGTGGAAGTGGACAAGATGGACAACTCGTCTTCAGCTTCTGGGTGCTGGACCATGGGTTGCCACATCTGGGCACAGTGGAGAAAACTTCGCCAGCTGGATATCAAGGGTCTGGCACTGGACTCGGGAGGGAAGGAGGTGGCTCTATACAAGGGAGGGCAGTGAAATTGGTATTTGTTGGATACCTGGGTAGAGACAGAAATTGTTTTGCATTTGCCAGAACCTTTCCTTATGATGTAGTGAATTTACATTTCCCAGCTTCACTTGTAGAGAAGTTTGATTATGTCACCAAGTTCCGCCAATGGAAGGTTGTCAGTCACGTGTGCCACTTGTAGATTCAACTCACACTGTTACAAGGGAATTGTACTTTCTTCCCTGCTCTGCTGGCTGGAGGTCAATGTTTAGAGAAATCTTAGATGCCACCAATAGAAGATGGCAGAGCCTGCATCAGCCTAGGTCCTGAATGCCCAGAGGAACACATGCACACAGACATACATACATCTCTTTTCCCTTTGAGGCAGGAATAAAACTGTCTTATGTTAAGTTCCTTAGTCCATGGAGATTTCTCCATTAAAGCTATTAAAGCTGCCTTAACTAATACAGCATTGTCTAGTGTTCAAGACACCTAAATACGTGTCCTCATGCCAACCCACACAGACTAAATACACAACTAACTACACAGTGTTGGGGTGTTTCCATGGCATCAGAGCCTGTGCTCTATCCCCTGAGCTCCACCGTTTCTCTTGGGCTCATTACAAGGGTATTTGAACTGGGGAGGTGGGGATCCAATGTGAAAATACATCATTTGGCTGGGACTTCAAATTTAACCCAGTGTACTCATAGGATTTTACCAGAGCTGGGAACTCACATCACAGTAAGAAAAAAATGCTGCTTCTCCAAATGGGATCACTTTCGTCTCTTCCACCCATCTGTGCAAACTGGTGACAGGAAATACTGCTTGCTACAAATGCCAGGAACAGGTCCACAGAGAGGAGACCAAGGATAGAGGCTCCGAGAAATAATTGGAGTTAGTAAGCAATAAGTCTTCAAAGGCTCCCCTATGTACAGTAGATTTAGTTCTATCCTAGTATAGTTTTTTTCAAAATCTAGAACAAAAAATCTTCTTCTCATAGCATTTCTTTCTGTCTCCAAAGAGATGCTGAAAAGATCAGCCAGTAACGTCAATAATAACCAAACAAACTGAGTCATTTGGAAGCAGTGTGCAAAATAATCATGTAGTCTTTGTGTAGAATATGCTCTGATTGTCCACATACTAACACAGGTATTTAAATAAGCTCAGTCTACTATTGCTGTATGCCACCACCATTGGGATGCTGATTAGAAACATCCAAAATAATAGTATATGGCGCATTGAGGGAGTTGATTGTCCTTAAAATAGGTAGAAAACTCATCCTCAGCAAAGGAGCAGGAGGATGGGGCTGCACGGTTTTCACTGTGTGCAAGTCAGCCCCCCTAGGTGAAATATACACTCCACTCATAAACCTCTGGAGACCAAGGACACCGAGGTTCCTCACCACAACGAAGGGTCAGGAGTCACTGCCACTTCAGGGCCCCAAGCTTCCTGCCTGGCATTGCTCTCTGCACAGTAACTCTGATCTCCTCCATGTGGACACAACTATTTATTATGACCTTCATTCAACCCCAGTGAGACAGAGTTAGGGTTCTATCAGGCAGTAAGGACAGCAACCCCCCAAATGCAGTCAGGAAGCCCCAAATGGAATCTGCTGAGTCACTGCCTCCAGGGACCTCACAAAAACCTCCGCCAGCTGAGCTCTGGCTGTCTGGGGCTCTCCAGAGCATGGGCAGGCACAAACCTGGCTCAAGGGAGCTTGGCCCTACATGGGCGCTGTGTGAGCACTTCATGGATTGGCCCCCGAAATGCAGGTGGTTCCCTATAAGGAGGATATCACATTGCTTACACAATGACCTGAGCTCCCCTCCAAATCCCTTAAAAGTCTCTGGACAAATTATTTCCATAAGTGTCCTTCCCAGGACACCCAGCTCACTGCCAGGAGCTTCGTTTTCTCATCTTCTAATCTTTTAAATAAACTTGCCCCCACACTACCTTGTTCATCCTTTCATCCCCTTGAGACAAGACCTTGGTGCTCCATTAACTGTAGCCATCCCTAACATGAATTTGAACTTCTTCTTGAATATGTTAGCTCAAATTACTAAGAGAAGCTTTGATTGGCTCAAATGCCACCATCCCTAGAGACCACTACCTACTCCATTGGCAGACTTCTGGGGACAATAGAGTAGGCTGACCTGGGGGCTGGGGTACCACATCTGTCCTCTCAGTGACCACCCAGAACAAAGAACAGTCCGATGCTGTCTTTTGTTTGGTTTAGTTTTGGATTTGAGCAAAAGAAGTTGAATACAGCAGGTGGATCGATTGTCAGATGGCAAACAAACATTTATCTGAAGTCAGACCCAACAATCATCAAGGCCTTGAAAAGCTCTAAGTGGTTGTTTCATATTTGAAAGAAGATGGTTCGGCCTTTTGAAATAGCATATTGATCTGAATGCAGTCCGTTTTCTGAATGTTGGTGGCAGCGTATGAATGCTGCACACCACCATCACTGTCATGGGACAAGCAGCGCCATGCAGTGTGGTCCTGAAATAGGATCTACTTTGCTCTCCCACAGTGCTTTGAATTTGCTTGGAGGCAGGTGTCCTCAGGCTGCCACTGGGTGAAATTTACCAGACTACCTGATGGTCACTCCTGGCAATAAAGTGTTAGCACTTGTCTAACATAATGGTAACCAAAGCCTCCAGGTCTGTTTAATAACAAGAACTTCAGATCCAAGTTAACACTAAAGGTTTGACATCCTTGAGGCACGGGGATGTGATCTCACAATTCTTTCTCACTCTCTGGGACATCTTTTCTCTGTTCCTGTGTCATTGGTCTCTCTGGATCAGAATTCAGAGAACACAGAAGAGCAAAGGCCATCTTCACCTGTGCTCACTGACAGCTGAGCCTTTCCCAAGCCCATAACTGTGTCCTCCAAAACGCTGCCACCAGCTCTGCCCCCATGGGACTGGAGTTCTGCAGGGAGGCCTCTTCTGGTCCCATTGCTTCTTTAACCAAGTTTGTGTCAAGAGCCTTGGACCAGGATCTTTTGTTGAATAGATTATTCCTAAGCTGGGGTTCTCACTCGGACCCCAGAATTCCTGCAACAACAGCCCAATATTAGGAAAACAATCACTTTCTAGACCCGTGTCTCTACTTTGTCTTTTAAAATTTTTTATTGTGCATGTTTATAGTACATAATGATTGTATTCCCCCTGGGGAGTTGGCCCCGTGTGCACGGCACACTTCCTCTCCCTTCCCTCCCTGCACATCTCTGTCCTTTCCCATCTGCAGAAGACCTAGAATTTTCTGGCTCCTTGCTGCCTGCCTTTCCCAGTTGAGTCAGGGCTCAGTCGCTGCCTCCCACAGCTCTGGGGCTATGCAGGAAGCTCTCTGATTGGCCCTCAGCAGCTTCCCTGCCCTCTCTGGAAATGAGGGCTGCATGCTTCTCAGCATTTTCTCCTTACCCACAGCGGGTGGTGTGGGAATTTCATCCAAATGCCTGCAAAGTTTCCTTATCATAAAAGCCTCTCCTTTCCAAACTCCTACACTTTAAATACCTTAGTGATGCATCTCTAAGAAGCCTCTGCTCCTGTATTCTAAAATTCCTAAAGAATTTCTGTCTCAAGGTTCATTTTGACATCTGAAATCTGTTACAGCCTGATGCCTTGAAACTTCTATCCTTAACATCCCAGTAAGTTATCTAATCCATTGTGAGGAATCAGGGGATCGAAAAACAAAGAAAATACAATGCTTAAGATGTGTGTTATTTATTGTAAATCCTGGGAGCAAATCACAGATCATTATTTAGTTACCTACTTGCTGATCCCAGGAGTGCAGTGGGGAGTGATAGTCCATGACCACACAAAAAACAGCAATAGAAATGACCTCAAGGCAGACACTGGCTCTGTGAGAGGAATGCATCACCACTGGCATGCAATTGGGACCTCCCCTGAGTGCCTTCTCCCCACCAGTCCCCGGAACATCACCTGCAGAACACCTCCAGATTTAATTTCTCCAAGCAAAATGTTACATTCCCATGCAGCCGTGAGCATATTTTATGTTCCTTTTTATTTTCTTAAATAAAAGTCTGGACAAGGACAAACGAGCAGAAGCTGCAAAGAAGCACATGGACCAATAAGAGGAGAAAGACGCAGGAGACAAAGCAGTTCTGGGAATCACTCTGTTAGCTCAGGCTGCCCAGGCAGGCACTGCTGGCTGGGGATGCGAACACCCAAAGTTACTTCCACTCAGTGCTGGGACCCAGAAGACCCAAGTCAAGGTCAAAGTGTGAACTGACTTCATTCCTGGATAGGGCTCCTTTCCCGGCTTGCTGTGTTCCCTCTGTGTCCTCACATGTCAGGGGTGGAAAGCAACCTGTAGGCTTTGTGGCCGACAGAGAGCGGAGAGACAGAGACAGAGACGAGAGAAGAGGAAATCTATGAGATTCAGGTCACATCTTTAAGACCACAAATACCCTACACAATTACTACCTCAACAAGGGCTGTAGCTTCAAGATGCGAATTTGAGGGGAAAAGAGGCATCCAGCTCATAAAAAAGAATGATTGTCTCACCAGCTGGTTTAGCACGACTTGTTTGTTGTGATAAGAAGATTACAGCTCTGGAGCTGGAATGGTAAATATGAAAGCTAGGGGCCTCCATTTCTTCCAGTGATTCACAGGCAAGAGCAACGTCCATATATCTCGACTCCTGTAACCTGTCATGATAGGAGAATGGAGAATGATGCCCTCCCCCTACATGGCCACACTCTGAACAGTAGAATCTGTGAATATGTCGCCTCTCATAGTAAGGAGACTCTGCCCCTGTTCAGTGCCTTGAGAAGCAGAACTTGTTCTGAGATATGGCCATGGGAGGTCAGAGAGATGCATTGTGGGAAGCTGAGCCCCCCAGTGGGGTTTGCAGCTGGAGGAACACGGGCAGCATCTAGCCAATAGCAAAGGAAGAAAATCTCTTCTCCTCTGATGTCAGGAAGAAACACAATTCAGTTGATACCACTGAGCTGACCCCGTGAGATTTGTGCTGGATTTCTAAAGTACAGAATGGTAAGATATAAAAAACAGTTGTTTTGAGACACTGAGTTTGTAATTATTTGCAGTGGAAACAATGGAAAATTAATATACTTATCAAGGTTTCATTCTCCTTTCCCAAAATGGACCAGACCAGACTCAGCCCGCAGTCCTGCCTGTCTGGGAAGCCAGCCTCGCTCTGATATCACTAGCTAGATTCATTCATCTTACTTCAAAGCTTTGCTGATTTGCAAAGATATTCAGGTGAATCTATTTACAAAAATCCAATAGGATTATGAAAATCAATTGGGAAGTAAAGAACAGATTGCATATTAAAAGTTCAGAGGCTGTGTATGGCCATAATGTTATTGTAAAGTACACTTTTCAGAATATTCTCTTACAAAATTCCATGATTATAGAGTTCCTCAGCTGGAAAAAAGATTGAGAAATGTATACCTGTCTCTATAAATATTTTTTAAAGCTTTCTTCTCAGAGATAGATGCAATATGTTTTCTTAGACACCTGATCGTTTGTTCCATGTTTTCCTCTTTACAGCTACTAGAGCTCATCTTCTCTCAGCTCTGTTCTCCTCATCCCTCCTGTCACAGAGCATTTAATGTACTTAAAAAGAAAGGCTGGCTAATTGTGCTGCAGATTTAAAAGATTAAATTAATTGTATATTTTAATTGATGAAGTTTTTAGCAAATTTCACTAAGGTTTGTAATGCATTCTGGCTTGACATTATAATTTGTATGTATATGCTGCAGGTTTATCACAGCCTATGAACAAAAGTGAGACACAGACCTAAGCCAGATCTGTTTATTTGCCACTCACACGATTCTGTGGCAGTGTACAAGAGACATAGACCACGGAAGAAAAAAATTAAAGTCCTGTGTGTTGTCAGGATATAATGTCTGAGATGCTAAGCCCTCTAGACACAAAGCACCTGGGAGCACCCCTTGTTTGCAAGTCAGCTTCAGAACTGGTCTTTGGTTTTGACACATGGTACGTGCTGAAGAAGCATCTGCTGGGATATGTAACGAAGTAGCCATTATAGATTGTAACAAAAACTTGACAAGGTAAGCCTAAAGATACTGGACAATTTTCACTTTCAACTTTTTTTGATTGTAAACAAAGCTCCTGTATTTGTCAGGGATCTTTTGTGAGTTTAAAAAGGGCTGGAAACAGAACTAGAGAATCACACCCCTAAAGAAGGGCATCCAGCGGGGTGCCTGTTCCAAGCACTCCTGAGTCAGAGTGGTTCTCCTTGGGTGTTCTTTTTTGAAAAATGATTGCACCACTAAAACTTACATTTAAAAACATGAATTAGGGGCTGGGTATTTAGCTCAACAGCATAAGCACCTGCCTTGCAAGCAGCCAGTCCTGAGTTCGATCCCTGGTACCGATAAAAAAGGAAAAACAAACAAACAAACAAAAAACCATGAGCTAATAAGCCAGATCATAAGATAATTTCACTTGTTCATCTCCAGATATGAACAATTGCTCCAAGGACACATGCACAAAATAGAATTTGTCATCCTCTCTTTCTGATATTCAATTCCCACATTTAAAATCAGCAGATATAGAAAGCTATTAAAATAAAAATTAGAATATTCCATGGGTAAATTATCCTGCTTGGTTCCTCTACCCTTGCCTCTAGTGGCATGGAAACTACACTAAGTGTGATACAGAGGTTACATTCTCAAGTGTCCTGTAGTGTAGTGGGTGCTTAATTATGTACTGAGTAGAATGCAAGGAATGTATTTTCTGAACCAAAAGTTGGCCCCAAAGCATGGTAACCACTGTGGTCAACATCAGTATGATTGTTCTGGAATTAGAGCAGAAACCACAACCCCTTGTAAATATGAAGACTGCTAATTTTGCTTTAAGAAACTGTAGTATTACTTTGAATATGAGATCCAGCTTGTTGGTTCTGGTATACATTGAAGTGTTGGAATTCTGGAACATTTTTATGATGTTTGGAGAAATATGGTAGAATCTTTAAGATTAAGATTAAAGATTAAGAAAGTCCAGAATATAGGATCTATTTATCAAAAAGAGTCGAAGGCATGAGGGATAAAGCAGATGAATGTGAAACTTCTTCTAACTCTTACAGAGATTATATATAAATCAGTGATAAAATAATACTTTACCCCTTCCCATAAATGTGTCACATCAAATATCTGATGTTAACTTCTGCTTGAGTTCCTGGTGATTTCCACCTTCGCTCTCCTCACAGCCCTGCGTGGCATCCCCTGGTCAGCTTAGCAACCGGGCTTCTTGCTAACCAACAGCAACCTGAACCCACCCTTTGCCTGTCCAAACCCCAGCCACTGAGAATGGAGCTCTCATCCTACTCACCTGGAACAGAGCCCCCTCCAAAATAATGTCAGCAGATCCCCAAGTCAAATCGCTAAAGAAATATATCTGTGGAAGAAACATGGAAACCAGGATGTACAATCACTGATTCCAATAAGCAGCTCTTAAAGCTGAGGGGTGAGGTGAGGAAGAGCGATGCGGGCCACTTCCGACTGCAGTGAGAACGGTTTAGCATCCTCTGCAGTACAACAGGGAAAGCAGGTCGCTATGGGGAAGCTAATTGCATGTAAGAATGTAAAATCTGTGAGTAAAACCAGAATAACACACCAGGCTCTCTCAGCTCCAGCAGGGATCAAGTCAGAGGAACTCAGTGATGTTAATACAACCTACCTTTAGAAAGAAAACTATATTTTTAAAAGCCAATCTCTTATGGTCTACTTTCCAAATCTTAGACTTTCCTTTGTCTTTAGTAGTTAACTTTTAAATAAGTGTTTTCTTGGTTTTACATTAACAACATACTCGTAGGATCTTTGCTTACAGAATATGTAAGTGATGTGGAAAGCCCTCAGTTGAAGGAACTTTAATCAAAATATAAACACACTGAAGGGAATGAAGGGTCAGTAATGTTGCCATAATGGTAAAAACCACATGAAAGTTTGCTGAAGCGATACTGAAGCATCCACTTAGTAACCAACAAGAAAGATGCTCTGAATTCTGAACCCAATCTCAGACATAAAGCCTGCAGATACACACTCTAGAAATAACCATGAGTTCTCAATATAAGCATTATCACTTAAAACTGCAAAGAGCCACTGAAGAACTACAGAATACCAGAAATGGTACTGGGCATTGTCAAAGTCACTGAGAAATATAAAATGAATCTAATGCTCAGTAAATTTATGATCTAATAATTTAATAAATAAAATATAATCACTCCAGTCTGGACAAAATGACATAGATTCACTTCTTCCCTGGTCCTTCTAAGCACAACAAAAAAGGGAAACAACATAAGAGGAAACCAGAGGAGAACTTTAGAAAGTGAAAGAAAGGAAATTTATGGTGGATTCTAGGACTAAAAGAGCATGTCAGCAAAACACCTTACATCACTGCACCAAACAGAAAAAGCCACCCTGGGCTCCTGCCTACCAACCCAAACCCAATGAATGCTTCCCCTCCATGAGCAAACTCGGACCCCTCTGACATCAGGCAAGCTCAGCAGCATCACGGTAACCCACCAGGTTTCTTGTTCTCTGACCAACAAGAAGTGTCCAGAAGAAACTTTTTTCCCAACTTCACTATTTATTATTCCCTCCCAAGTGTATTAGAAAAGGACCAAACTATAAGCTGTCTATGATACAGCACCAGAAAGGTGGAAAGTACAGGGTCACTAAGTCACATGATATGGAAACAATAATCAAAATGAAAATGTACCCATATTATATGTGGGAAAAGCAGACTTCAGTGCACGGAAAAAAAAGAGAGTTCTCCAGCTGTGCACCTCTCACAGCTACTGAAGCCAAGAGACAGAAGCACGAGGGCCCACACTACCTAGAAAGTTAATGATGGAGATAATTTATAGCCTGAATCACAAGAATTTGACACTCTGCCACATACTCAAACTAATTTTATCCATGTGCTCCAGGCTACTTTGTTCATTAGGATACAATTAAAATACAAATAAAACTTTGGTACCAAATTTAGTTATTAAGTTAGCCTGCAGATTGAAAAGGCAAAAGCAAAAAGGACACATTTTGAAAAGTAGGCTGAATAAAAACACTAGTGTTTCCAATTTTATCATGCAGTTCTGAATCAGTGGCCCATCATTCATGGGGGAGAAATAAAGGCCCTTGACTCAGATGAGTGACACATATGAAACCTCCATATTTTGAAAATTCAAATGTCAACAAGCCAGGTAACGTGAGAAATAAGAGGCACCAGCTCTGTCCTTTTGAGCAGCTCCACAACATGAATCAAAATCAAATACCAAGTCCAGAGGTGTGCCAGCCTCCCGGTGTGGTGTAGGCAATCCCCTAAACCGACATCTCACCGCAGCCATGAAGATATCCCCACTTTGTGCCACATGGTCCCCATGAAGATGTAGGATCCTGGGAGTTTGTATGAAAGAACCGAATCTGATTCAAAGAGGAAAAAGCACTGTAGGAGCTAAACCTCTCCTAGAATCATCTAAGGAAACAGCCCGCCACCCTCGATCTGCCCCTGTCACATGAGAAGAAAGAATTCCTTTGCTTCCCACTGCAGGTCAGGGCCCCTGAATCCCTGACAGGGACGAGGGAGCCAATCAGGCTGTGCCACAAATTCCACACCAGAAACAGGGAGCTGTCCTTGGGGAGATGACATAGCTGAAGTTTGCTTAGAGAGAAACTTCGTGTTCTCCTCGAGAAAACATCTTACTTAGCTATTACTTTTTGAAACCACATCTTTCCTCTTTTAATATTGAGGAAACTGTGCTCATTGTGGAAAATACAGAAAGACTACATAACATTACACACACACACACATATACCTGTAATCCCACCATCCCAAGAAAACCCTACCATAATTTTGACAAACTTCCTTTATCCATTGTGCACTTTTGAACTGCAATGAATGTGAAATTTTATCATTCTGAACCTTTCTGTTGTTACACTTATCAATGTGTCAAAAGATCATCTCTCACATTAACAACTCATTAACTATTTACAGATGCTCCAAATTCTGTTGTTAGGATAGACTATTTGCTTATGGAGTTCTCCAACCTGCAGGATCTGTATAGTTTCTTTTCTTCCATCCTCAGGAGGTAGCTGCTTTCACTCAACTCTTCAATGTTCTTTTTTCATTATCATTCTGATTTGTCTTGAGATAGATGATAGAGCTAGAGATAGAGAGATAGAGATACCAGAAAATCCGCCCCCCAAGTCAGTCTGTTAGTTGCCCAGGTAACAATTCCTGTTACAAATTCCTGTTGCTTCTGTCTCCTATAAACAGCTGGTCACTGTGATGCATAACTATATACTATGTTGCATAACTATATACTATGTTGCATACTTAAAGAACCAATCAAAGACAGCCAAGTACTCTGCCTCTGTACCTCCCTTTTCAACCCCACACAAACCTCCTTCCCTGGATCTTCAAGGCCTGACATTTTGAGGAACAATTGATTCCCTGCCAGTGCCAGTCTGATAGTAAATAAATCTGACGCTAAGTCCTGGGTATCATTTTGAGGTTTCTTCTTGCCATTGCACAGGTGACATAGCTATAGCTATAGCTGAGGATGTAGACATTATGATCCTTTCCTTCCCTGGGTACCATGTTTCTTGCCTTTAGCAGATTCTTCTCTAGATTCCCAAATCACCTTCTCTCCACAGACACACTTCAAATTTGGATTTCAGCAGAGAAAGGCAGAGAGACAGGGAGACAGGGAGAGAGTGAAGGAGAGAGAAACAGAGACCCTTGTGTTCACCATGAATAAATATACAGGTAATTACTGTACCTGAGCAAAATAACTCATTTTATTTCTGTGTATTTTTAAGGATAGATGTAGTGGGATAAAAATAGAAAAGCACTGGACTGAAGTCAGATTCTTAGCACAGCTCTGCTTCCCTCACATAAATCACTAAGTTCCTTGCAATCTAGTTCCTAGGTTGTATGTAGAGATCTCAGTGCTCTTCTAACTTTGGGCTCACATCCTAGAGCACTTTCTGCCTCAGCCCAGCAGCTTGACCTTCTGCACCAAGCAGGGTTTCAGGGCAAGGCCAAAGCCATCCCTATATTCCAGATGTGAATCCTGTTAGCAAGACACCTACTAGAGCACTCCCAAGGCTGGAGGAATTGAGATGCAAAGAGCAGATAACAATATGCAATGCGATAACTATCCTTACTCTCCTATTAAGCAGGTTAAAATCATTCTGAACAAAGAATAATAGTATTGCTAGATTTCACATCACGACACTCTGTGATTAGCACTAGGTACTGTAGTGCCTTTTTTAAAAATTTGATTTAAAAAAAGACTAAACAAAACAGAAAATAGGTAGAAAAAATATATAATTTCAAAGAAAAAATAAACAGTAAGACATCACTAGTTGATGATTACAGATTGTCTTCTTACAAATAGTTATTCAAGATACTAAAGTGGACTATATAAAGTGGGGATTCAAACAGTGAAAATGCAAACAGTTCTGTAGAACTATCCAACAAAAACTTAGAAATATGGTTATCGATCCTAGACACTTAAACATACATGCAGTTATCAATATTTTCAATTACATTGAGATTGAATAAACCCAAGCAGGCTAATATTACTCTAAACAGAATAATGCTATTTCTGGGTTTCACATTATGACACTCCAGGATCAGCACTGGGTATTTTAGTGTCTCTTTTTCTTCAAAGTATCTGTTCATTTCATCATGTGTCATAAGATCTGTTTTATAAACTGTCCACAGATTCTACACATGCATGAGTCTTAACATGTATTTCTATCCTTTCTATATTAGAGGGAGAAACAAAACATATTCCTATAAACACATGAAATGAAATAAACATATAAGACCATTGTACAAAGAGTTCTACCATGGTTCCTCTGTTATCTCTTGTTATCTCCAACAGAATTGGCTATATCATCAGACATAGTATAATTGAATATATCAGTACATAACAGTATTAATAAAAACACAACTTTGTATATGGTATAGAACTTCAAAAACCAGAAGTTATCAAACCAGAATGTGTATCGTAGAGTCTTGTCCTCTTCAGTATAGTTGCCTATACTCTCAGACTTGATACTATCAATCATACCAGTTTTGAATAAAATCTTCTCTGCCTCATTTCTGTTATGCTCTTGTTCACCATCAGTTGTCTGCTTATCTTCTTCGTTCTGTTCTCTGCTCCATTCATTGAGGCCTTTCTGCTACTGTTTCTGGAATCCTACTACTTTACTCTCTCTCTCTAGAATGCCCTGCAGTATTCTCTGTGGACTTGGATTGGTGGTTGTGAATTCCCCAAGTTCCTCTTTGTCTTGGAAGCATCTTGTTTCTCTATTAATTTCTAGAGACAGTTTAGCAGGGTATATCAATCTGGGCTGGAGGTTATTTTCTTTCAGGGCTTGGAATATTTCACTCCAGGCTCTTCTTGACTTCATGGTTTGTGTTGAGAAGTCTGTCGTTATTCTGATGGGCATTCCTCTATAGGTTATCCGTTTCTTGTCTCTAACAGCTTATAATATTTTGTTCTTATATTGAATTTCTGGGATCTTGATTATTATATGCCTGGGTGTAGCTCTGTTTTGGTTGTAGGTGGCTGGAGTTCTGTATGCCTCATATATCAGAATATCATTTCCTTTTCCTATGTTTGGAAAGTGTTCCTTAATTATTTCTGTGAATAACCTTTGTAGTTCCTTTGTTTGTATCCCAGCTTCTTCGTTCACATTCTTTATTCTCAAGTTATAGATCCTTTTGTCATCTTCTAGCCTTTGTATTGTTACTGCTTGTTTCCTTGTTATTTTTTAAAAGTTTTCCCTTTCATACTCCCACATTGCAAAATTGTTCCTCAGTTTGGATAATCTATCCTTAGTTTATTTCAAGCTGAGTTGCCATCTTTCCATAGAGTTTTTAATTTCCTGGTGATCTCTTTGAATCTGCTTCATATATTCTATATTTTTTATAGTCTTCATCAAATGGTTCTCTCCTTTGTTTCAGTTCCTCACTTCTTCCATCTGTGTCTGCTTGAGGGGTGCTTAGTATCTCTTTAATTAATTTTCTTAAATCTTGATTTATTTGGATAAATATTTCACTTTTGAACTCATCTATATAGTCCTGAATATATCTCTTTATGTCCCCTGGCGCTGTATCTGATATTGCATGTTTGCTGTTCTCATTCTCCTTAGTATTTACCTGTCCTAGGTCAATGTTCTCAGGGTTGGGACCTGGGAACTTTTTGTTATTGCTTCCTCTTCCCATCTTTTTTGCTTCTTCCAGGAGGCCCCAGTTTCTCTCTTTGTTGGTTACAGTTCTTCTGAAGCGCACTGGCTAGATGACCCTTCCCACTGCAATGGCTAGTGAGTTGCAGGCAGGGACAGCATATGCTGCCCCTATCCTCCAGATAAGTCAAGCACTGTGGCCTGCACCGTATTACTTTGTGTCACCTCCCCTCCTAGTGGCAGCGGCTGGAGCAAGGTGGTGGTGGCAGCAGTGGCAGTGGATTTTGCACTGCCTCATCTCTGGGTCAGCAGCCACGGCAGGGTCAGGGGTGTGGGCACTGGTGGGTTCCCAGTCACTCCCGGGCCCACGGCAACAGGTCTCACCGGCAGCCTGGAGGCACCACAGGTGGCAGCTGGAGTGCAGCAGTGCAGGGATCAGTCAAGTTGCTGCGACATTCACTGCATTTCTTTGCACCACCTCACCTCTGATTCAGTCAAGTTGCTGTGGCCTGCACTGTCAGACAAACTTCTGAGATTTCACTGGGTTAGTGTGGTTAGTGTGTGCCACCGCTGTAGGGACTTGATTTTGCATAACCTATTGGGTCTCAGCCAGGTCATGTGACCCAGGCTTAGCTCACTCCATCAATCCCGCTTGGGAAAGGAGCAATTGACTGAAGTTGCTGCTGCCCCTTGTACTTGCCAGTCCTGCCCGGTCCCAGAATGTCATCCGCCAGAGCCCCCCTATTTATGGAATGGCTCCATTCCCGTCACTCATCACAGGTCAATGTAGGCACCCTGCCAACTCAGCTCTCCCTTCGGCTCGCTGCCCCCCCCCCCGAATTCAATGTCAAAGCAGCGGGACCTCAGACAGCTCAGCAAGTCATGGCAGGGCCTTGGCAAGCTGCGGTGGGACCTTGTCAAGCCACGGCAGGACCTCGGCAAGCTGCAGTCAGACCACATCAGGACCTCGGATGGTCGACAAGTCACCTTAATTCCTTCTTGGGATGAGAGAATTCATCTCCCTTTGTTTGGGGCTCCCCACTCTGTGTTATGTTGAATTCTAAATTGACTGTCTCAGAGAGCCTCTGTAGCTAGTTGTTATCTATCTGCCATCTTGCTCCTCCCCCTATTATCTAGTTTTGAAATTTTAGTTTTTTTCTCTTTAAAACAAAATAATTAAATTTTTAAAAAAGAGTTGCTAATTATTCCAGCTATAGCAGGCAGACTGCTCACCCACTGGTCCTCCTGAAGCTCCTCCTCGGAGCTTATCTGCCTGCTGACCATTGGTGACCTTAAAAGCTCACCAAAAGCTCCTGGGAATGTCAAGAACCTTGCAGAAGCTTCTACCAAGCAACACTGTCTGAGCACCAATGCCACCATTCTCAAGAAACTCCCCTAGCTGGGCCTGACTTTCTGGTCTGTGCACAGGTCTGCTGCATTGGCCCCTAGAACTTTTGCTTCTGCTCACTGAGGTCCACATTGGGAGAGATTCTGAACATATCCTGTGTGCCTAAGCATGTGTCCTAACTTCATCTGGAAAATACTTCTTCAGCAGTACCTTCAGTTGGTCTCTGCCGCAGACGTAGTCCTAACACTGGTGCTCTAAAGGGTACTAGAAGATGTAAGGAGTATGACATTGCCTTCAAAGAATCCAAAACCAACCTGAGGTCCAGCTCAGCACCATGGATATTGGGGTCCCCCTTTCTTTCCAGTGGTAGCCAGAACTCATTTTTGGAAAATGCTGAATATTTCTTACAGACAAAGGAGGTAAAATTGAGGCAAAGCCTCAGAGAATCTGCTGCACCCATCTTTCTTGAAGGAAATTCCACATGGAATCACACAGGATGGGGACCATAAGACCTACATGGGGACTTTCTAGGTGCACTTCAGGACAGATTGGCACATCTTTGGCATCTCTGTTCATTATCTCTGCCATCCCCTAAATTCCTGGTCTTTCTGGGATTCAGTTACCAGACTTGCCATGGTTCTTGCCAAGGTTCTTATCATGTAGAAATCTTGGAAATATTTTGTTCCAGCCTACAGTTTATTTTTTCCTTTACTTAACATGACTTTTGAAAAATATGTTTTTAATTTTTGGTGAAGGCCGGCTACTGTTTTTGTTTTCTTTCCTGGTTTTTCTGCGCACTCTGTAAGGAATCATGACCTAGTACTTGATCACAAATACTTTTTACAATTTATTATAAAACACTTAACAGTGTAAACATCATGATGTCTATCATAGATATCAAAGAACTGTTACATGTGATAAAATATACTTTACACATACAAATGATTATCTATGTGTGAATTTTTGTTTTGCTTTGATAATGGAATTGCAATATTGATTGTTTTGAGAATGTTTGCCTTCTCTTTTAGAAATGCATACTGTGAGTCTTACAGAGGAAACAATCACCAGGGAGTATGAAAATGAAACAGGCAAAGCAGTGTTGACCACAAACTGGTGCCACAGGACAGCTGCACTTTCCATACTTTAGATTGTGATAATATACATCACCTTGTAACAGTAAGAACTACTAGCTAAAGAAATGTAGCTGAGCATATTGACGCTTTCGGTTTATTCCTAGCGAGTCAGACTTCGGCTGAGTCATTTGATTCGAAAGAAGAAACAAGAAACTAAACACACTTATACACATCACAATCATGGCTCATAATCTTAGAATACATTCCCCAGTGCCTTGTTTCCTAGACTTTCAGGGCTGTGCAGTTACATTCCGTCTGTGTGTCCACCGAGGGATTTGTGGTTGTGAAGTGTAAAGTCTGCACAGTCGAGGAGATTAAGTTAAAACGTAGTGCATGGAAGATCATCTCAATTCTGCGATTTCACCCCTTATCCCAGTACCTCGCCAGCCGCAGGGCATGTCTCGCACTTTAGAACTATTTAGAGAGAGTCGATGTCATGTTGCTCTGACATTAGATGGTTCTAGGACAGGCCAAAACAGTGTGCTTTGGAGAAACCGGAGCCCTTCACTTGGGTTCTGTTTGCTCATCTTTCACCCTGCACACTGCGGTTTGCAGTGCAAGTGCTGGCTACTCAATTGGAGCAGCAGTAGGTAATGGGAGTTTGAGGAAGAAAGACAACTCTTGTTTCCTGTCTACAGTAACAGTTCTGTTAACCATGAGGGAGGAGGCAGTGCCAAGCGATAATCTGATCATCCAGAGAAGTATAATTCCCACTTCTTCTAAGAAAAGCAAAGGGACACTGCCTAGTTACCGCTAAGGCTTTTCTGTTCTTCGTAAGGCTTCTTTATTGTTTGCTTGCCATGGCAACAGGAGGAAGATGCTAGAGCTGGAAACTGACAGGCTCCGTCCTCAGTTCCTTCCTCCTGGAAACTGAGAAAGTCACTAAATCTCTGCTTTGCCATAACTTTGCCTGTCTCCTGGAGTCTCACAAAACATGAATGAGTGACTACCAAGTCCCCAGTACTCTTCTGGGAGGGCAAGACAGAGATGTTTCCTACATGCATTTGCATGGTGGAGGTTACATACCCCTCTGGTAACATGCTCCGGACTGGCAGGCCCATAGTTCAAACACAAGAGGTTCTGACATCTTGCTAACCCTGCAAACCACAGCCACACTGTTGTTGCAGAGGGGGTTAAAGGAGATAGATCACAACAAGTAATGGAACCCCAAGAAACAAGGTTCTTACACTCACCAATACCTTTTCTTTTTATCAGTCAGCTTTACAGAAGCTGTAATGTGATTTACATAAAGTAAAACAGACACATTTATTCATTTTATGGACTCAGAATTGTTCATAATTTTACCTTATTATTCTTTGAATATTTTAGGATGTTGGTAACTTGTGTTTTCTTCCTGAACAGCCTGGCTAGGGGTCTGTCAGGTTTTTAATGCCTTCCCAGAGCACTGAATTTTCTCGGCTCTTTTCTGATTTTTAATTTTTATTGTTTTCTACTTCTACAGTATTATCTTCTCTCAACTCACCTGGGATTTCTTACTCTCATAAAATCCCTTACACTGTTTTTTTTTTTTTTCCTTTAAATAAAAAAAGAAAGAAAAAGATAAAATTTCTTAAGGTGGACGCTCAGATCACCAATTTAAATCTTCTTTCCTTTCTAATTTACACAATTGGAGTTATAAAAAATCATCCTCTAAGTATTACTGCAGCTGTGATCCCCAAGTTTCAGTGTGTTTCATGTTCATTTTCATCCATTGCATAGCCCCATTTCCTGCTTTCCCCAGTAATTTGTTTCCCAGTGATTTCCTCTTGTTGTATGAATTTATTGAGTGTACTTTTGTTCTACATTTTATCGCCACAATTGATTTTGCTGTTTATAGTTCTTCGGGAGTTTTTGTGCTAGTGGACGTGCTGGAGCTTGTAACATACACATGTAAGTCACCAGAATTTGCTCCAAAATCCTTTTGCTTCCAAGACTCTTACATCTGTGTAACCCTTACGGTCACACTGCTCTCACTTGTACACATGCCACTTTCACACGTCTCGTAGATACTACATATTTGACTTCTTGCATGATTTATTTTTATTAATATAATTTCATATAAAATGAGTTTTGTGGATATGTTATATTTTGTCTTTAACAATCAGTTACCTTTCAGTAAAATTTAAATTTAAAAAAGTTTATTTCTATCCCCGTATTTCCTTTCTCTCTTCACTCCTTTATATGCACATACATTTTCACGTGTTAACATTTTCCTTCAATATTTCAACATTTTTAGTGTTCTGAAGTTTCCCAATGGTGGTCTAGTTTCTCAATTTTTCCAACTTTAAAATCTTTATTTTCCTTTTACAATGAAGAATAATTCCAGTGAATATGAAAGTTGTAGATTGAAGAGACTTTTTTCTTCTAACACTTTATGAAAGTATTATTCCATTAATTTCTGGTTTTTTGTCAAGATTGCAATCCTTTAATCTTTATTTCATAGAATATGTCTGTTTTACTTTCTGCTTGTTCTTTAAACAACTGAATTTGAGCAGTTGCATTCCGAGGCACCTCTGTGTGGTTGTCTTTGTGTCAAACTCTCTCGGTCTGTTTTTTCTGGGACTCCAATCAAGTTTACATTTTCTACAGATTGCTGAGGAGCTTTTTAATCTCTTTCTCTTAGCATTTCACTTTGGATGGATTTTATTGAAATATATTGAATTTCATGATTATTTCCTCTTGCGGTGTTCAATCTGCTAGTAATCTTACCTAGTAAATATTAAAGACATTGTATGTTTCTGATTTGAGTCTTTTTTTAACCTTGTAATACACTATTCACTTTTTCGTTGTCTCTTAGCGTTGTTAATAATAACATTTAACAGTTTGGTGTCCTTTACTGAGTGTTGCATTGTTAATTTTATGTTTTTGAATCCATACTTATTTCAGCTTCTGAATAGCACCGGGCACTCTTCTGACAGGCAGCTGCCTTCCTGGCCGATGCACCCCATCCTGGAAGCATCAGTTAAACTTCCCTGGGCAACAGATGTAATGGGAGGTCTGTATGGGATGCACCAGGAGCTGCCAGGGCCCCTGCGGAGCCGGAGGTGGAGGATGGCCCTTTCCGGGGAACCCACAGAAAGGTCCCGGGTGTTAACTGTGCCTTCTGCGCTGCCTCCTCAGAATTGCAATGTGTCTGAGTCACACAGGAATGGTCACCACCCAGCGTTTCCAGACTTGATGGCTTCTACTATGAGCAAGATGTGATCAAAACATAAAGTGAATATGCAGATTTAAACATTTATTGCAGTAAGAAACACATTGCCATTAATCCTTCTCAAAATATTCTTCCTCGCTTCTGACACATTTTTCCCATTATTCTTGGCACTTTCTAAAGCAGTTCTTGAATTCTTCTTCCTAAGTAGCTTTAAAGGTTGGTCAAAAATAAGGTGAACGCTGTGAGTGCTGCCACCAGGTGCCATGCAATGAAAGGCGGGCTCTTAAAATACCTCACTGTGTCTTCATCTGCGTCATCACTGGTTGGCGCCATGCAGCCTCCTTCCCCAAAGTCACATGAATGGGCCTGAATGCCTTCAGGACCTGGAAGCAGCCACCACTGCAGCACTGAACGCGCTCCTGGAAGAGCTTCCTGTGCTGCTTCAGAAAGTGTGGGGAATTGGGGAGCAAGCTTGTGGGAAGGCAGGGGGACTGTTTAGGGGACAGTTGATGGCTTTGCGTATTTTACTACAATACATTTTAAGTTTAAACATTCACCATAGTATTTTACCACACCTTGTAAGTATATCTTTCGGATCAGACCCAAGGAGACCCATTTGTAGAACTCTGGAGTATTTTTCTCTACATTGTTCTCTAATCTGGCAAATTCCAGCTGCCTCATATCTTCCCCACACTGTGATCTCCACTTCATCACATCAGCTGGGCATTTCTGCTCATTGCAGGCATCCCATTCCTGTCCCTGTGGAAGAAAACTATGTGATTTGGGGATTTATCTTATTTGATTCTCTTCTCAGGGATCATAGCTCTAGAATGCTCAATTTTCAAATCTCTAAAAAATCAATTCCCATATATTTTGTCTAGTCCCAATAACCCTGTCAATTCTAGAAGGCAAAATCCATCCTTTTTCTTTTTATATCATTAAAACCATAGCCTCCAAGCCTCGCGTGCCTCGAGAGAAACTTCTCAGAAAAGGCACTCGATAATTGCATCCAGCAACAGTTCCTGTAAAGCCACGAGGCGATCTTTCAGAGAATGTTCAGCAGAAGAACAGTTATTTTAGAGTCCTTTGCTGCCTGCTGGGAATCACAAATGATTGATTTTTTTTTTTTTTCTGCAACTATTTTTGGCTTAGGTCGCTGAATCCAGGTCTTCTTTGTCAGTTTTTCTTCTTCAGCTAGGAAGGCAAGTATATTCCACAATTTGACAGTGGGAAGGTGCCCACAGGCACTGTCATTTGGTCTGCAACTTGGGTGAGAGCACAAGGGGAAAATCTTTCATCTAGGGTAACCAGATGGAAATGTCCAAGGTCGGGGAAACTAAGAAGACATAACAAACAAAAGAATTCCTTCCCTCATTGTTTCTGTCCTCTTGAAGATACACCACAAAAAGAGTTAGCAGAAGTTTGACGTGCAAGAGAGGAGTGTATCATTTCATGCCTGATCTTGGAAATGGGGGAGAAATTTTAGGAGAGAAATTCCAGGGAGGAACAATAAGAATAATTAGATGATGAAAGATGGCATTTGGGAACAGAGTTTATGAATCAACATTTTTCTACACTAATGTGTAGATTAGTTTGCGTGTGTGGGGATAATGCTTTACTAAACACTGTCAGATTATCTGAGGTTGCCTTCGTGACAACAGAAATAGGGTACCATTTTTATGTTACACAGACATAGATCATAAACAGACTTTTAGTTCAGTTTCACTCCATTCAGAGCCAGGAGACAAAAGTAAAGGCAGATTGTTCCAGTCGATTAGACAGAAATAGTTCCCCACCAAGGTGTCACCAGAGGGAACAGCCTTAATAAATGAAGCCAAAAGAGAAATTGCATCACAAAGACCCCAGAAACAATTTCTTGAGATTTTCCCAACTTCTGAGGAAAGATGGAAGACTTCATATGTATATCTGCTTTTACTATCAAGGTCTACTACAGATTAAAATGATATGCTGAAGCATAATCCCCCAAAACATAGGTACCTGAGAAGAAACAAACAAACAAAAATACAGGAAGATAAAGCCAAAGGAGAATAAATCACTTAGTATACATAATGACTCCTTTAGCAGGTGGCAATAACTCCTGGCCTCTCATGACTCAGAAATGAACAGTGTAAGTTATTTGTGAAAAATACAAGAAAAGTAGGGAGGGTTCCAAAAGGGAAATTATCTGGGAGGCTAGCACATCTCAGGCCTGCGACCCACTCTGCAGAACCAGCGAGAGACAAGAGGTCTTTTCTCTGGAGAAGATAAGACAGAGACAGAGATAAGACAGAGATGTGTTCCTTCTGGCTTGCAGTGCCTGAGCTTGGCTAACCTGAAAGGACACCTACTGAAACCAGAGGACAGTCCTAGCCTCCTGGGTATAGACACCCTGAGCCCAACCCCAGGAAGGCTGCTGGGGAGTCTCCTGTGCAGAATCTCACCAGCCCTGGAGGATTTAGACATCCATTTCCCCAGCCAAAAGATTCATCAAAGCAACCAGAACTGGAGCTCCCAGGTAGCAGGCTTCTCTCGTGGTCTCTATGTCCAAGTCTGTGTTTAGACCTTTTTCCCTTCTTCAGATGGAACAGAAAGTGACAGATTAGCACACATTGAAGGAAAGCTCATAAATAAAGAGTTACAGAGAGAGGATAAGGGGAAAAGAAGGAATGAGAGAGACTACTGCATGTAGAGAAAAGCAGCACACATACAGATGCATACACATACACATGCACTCACATGTACATACACACACATACACACAAACTATCACTGTGCAGTTTCAAGGATGCTAAGGACAAAGAGAAGATTCATTCAGTAGCCAACAAGGAAAAATGAAATACAAATAGCTCAATCTCAATATTCCAATCTACACAACAGTGGAAGAAGCCTTTTAAAATCTTTGAAAATCATTTTCAACCTAGAATCCATTATCGAATAATACTATCAGTTAAAAGTGAAGGAAAAACTTGTATTTTCAAACATGCAAAATTCTCCACAATGTATCCAGTATGGGAATTAAATAGGAAAGAAAATCAAAATCAAAATCAGCCTCCACAACCCAAAGAAGAGGGAGAAAGTAGTCCACTGTGCTGGAGAAAGGAGGTCTCAGGGCCAGGCGAATCCTGGGGGAGAAGGCTCAGATTCTTAGGTACGAGAAGGAAGGGCAGGTGGAAAGGTCTCAGCAAGACAGTCTAATGCTGAGCAGGTGTGAATATATTCAGAGGCCCTCAGGGCAATGACGAGCCTACGGCTGGGTCAATATTAAGCACAAAAGACCAATGTCAGAAATGTGTAGTAAAGAAAAGTAACCCTACGTCCACGCGTGGTGCCACTGTGATTTGGGAAGGGGTCATCACGTGTACATGATTCACCCCACGTGGCCACGGTAACGAGGAGGGAGTCTGTAGATCAACCACTGCATGTGTGTAGTGGAGGATTCGGAGGGGCGGATGTGTTCTTATGTCCCTAGAAAGAGTTAATGGAACAGGTATTCAGAGATCCCGGGAGGCACTGAGGTGAACGCAGGACTGTGCAGGATCCGGGTTTCCAGCTTTTCTGAGAAGCGCAGAGCTCACCCGCCCTGCATAGAGCCTTCTTGCCTGCAAAACACCAAAGAATAACATGGCCTCCATGTCTGTCCTGAGGCCACCGACTGGCCAGGAAACCTGGGCCCAGCCTCTCCAAACCGCTGCTCCCACTCACAAGGCAGAAAAAATGGCAATCGTCTAAAACATCAAACACATTGCTATACTCAGTGTATGTTTGTGAAGTGAGTGTCAGTACAGAGATGATGCATGTATTTAGCCTGCTGGAAAATAAAGGCACAATAAAAAATGATTTTGTACATAACTTGCCTATAAGCATTTCTAAACCAAAGCATTTCCCCTTCCTCTCGAGGTAATCGGGAGAATGAGTCACTACACTGGTGTTGTTCCTGGGGACCCTGAAGGCACAGGCAGGGCCTCACTTTCTTGATGAACCCCACGACAACCAACCGCAACATCCTATCCTTTCACCATACTCGCAGGTTCTTTTCCACACTATCCCTTTGCTCCGCTACCTGGAGTTTATTGACTTGTCTCCAGCAAACTCTTCCTTCACGGTTTCCCGGCATAGCATCTTTTCCTCCGCCAGCAACCACCTTGCAGCCAGTTACTTTCTAAGGATGTAAATCTAACCTTGCATCTCCCACCTCATTTCTTCCGAAATCTCTCACTTCCTCCATTAGGAGCCCAAAGGACTCAAAGCAACTGCGCTCAGCTGCAACCCACCCCACCAGTCACGCCTCCCCCATCTCCTGACGCCATCCCACCCAGCCCTTCCCGGGAAGCTTTCCTCTTTCTCGTGGCCGGGCACTGTCCAGAGGCTGCCCGTGCTGTCCTCCCCATCCGGAGTGCTTTCACTCTTTCCTTTGCCACTCGCCTTACTGGCTGAGCAGTCATCTCCCTGTCTCCCCGATCATGCACAGGTCTGTTCTTGGGGCGTTGCTACTTCCAGCAGCCCATCCAGCCTTCTCACAGGGCCTCGGGTGTAACAGGTGCTGAGAAGCTGCCTGCTGACCAGCCCTCCTGTGGACGGCCACACCTGCCTCGGGTTTCTGCTTACCAACTCACACTCCCAGCCCTCATGCAATAATTAAGGATGGTTGATACTCGTGTCATAAAACAGCACATTCCTTTTTCAAGTGAAGCGATCAAGTCTCCAGTTTAGTATTTGATACGTAAGATTCATTAGCTACAGAGAAAACTGGCTTAGTTACTGCTCCATCCATGGAGAAGAGCGCTCCTGTTACCTTAGCAGGAACTCCTCTAAAAACAGTCAGCTTGTAGAAGAAAGATGTCCACTTTCACACACACAAGATCAGCTGTTCAGGTCAGGTTCAGGTTTTTGTTTTAAGCTTTCTTCACGCTGCCCTACTGCTTAGGAATCATGTCAGCACCAGAATGTTGTCATCAATAGCTAGGTATTGAGGTACATAGAGATAAGCCCAGATGGCATGCATGTCTGTATACAAAACAACCTTCCACGCTCTTGGTGCCTTGCTTCTCACAAGCAAAGGAATTTATGTACAGGATACACACTTGGCATAATATTAGTACATATCACTCTGGTTGCATAACGTGGCAATTATGTATGAAATGTTCCTCACCCTGTCATTAAAGCTACCTCCTGGCCTGCAAGAATAAAGCACAGCCCACCTAATCAACCAAATGGGACCCACAATTTAAATGAGTTGACAATTTTGAATTTCTATCAGAATTGAAAAACAAAAAGAGTAAACAAAATCTTAGCCAAATACAATCAACTGTGAGAGCTGGATCTGTGATTTACGTACAAATCCTGCTGGAAACATTTTAAACTGTCTCAGGAATTTGCATTTTGACTCATTTACATTCACTACAGTATCGCAATTTATAAGGTATCTCCAGGCATTTCATTTGTTAGACTGATTTACAGTAAATTGGCTTATGCCAGCCTCATAAAGAACGATCTTTACTGTCTGCCACTAAAACAAATTAATCAAGCAATTTAAAATTGAATTTCCATGCAGAGGTCTTGTTTTGTTTCTTCGCAATTCTAAAATAATAGCATAGCTCATCATTTAATAGCAATAATATGATTTGTGCTTTGCAGACACCAGCAACAAATTAAAAACCAAAGCTGTGCACTAGCAGCACCGCAGGCAGCCAGGAGTGGTGAAAAGGAACCTGATTTTGCTTCTTCAGAAATCCAGAGCAAAAAGAGCCTGGCAGAGCCTGGAGATTGCTTTGGAGTGTGCAGCACTTCGGGCCAGTGAAAATGGCTTCTCGCATTAAAAAGACATTAAATCACTCTGCAGTTTAAGAGAAGAAAAAGGCATACAACTGCTCTGCCTTTCGGGGAAAAAATTACATCCCCGTTGTTAGAAACCCTGCAGCTACTGTGATACACCTGGCTACGTGTGTACTCTGCAAGCATATCTGTCCCTGGTTATGCTCAGGGCTGAGAAAGACAGCAGTCCTGTTGTTCAGAGCATTTAAAGTGAGGGAGAATTGCGAGTGCATCGTGGGCATGCAAGACAAGGACGAGGGAAAAATCACACAGCCTTGTAGAGGAGGTGCAGCCACGTGCTAGTTAATTCTGCAAATGGGAAGTAATGTGGTGAGTAACACAGGCATCATCGGTGCCAATGGAAAATCAGCCTGGGTTGTCCCAAAAATATAAATCAAAATTTTAAGATATAAAATATGGCCTCATCGCTATGGAACAATGTTATATCTTAAGGGGGTCCATGGTTTAACTCAAATGCTACATTTGAAAGAAAAATGATGGTGCTAAAGAAGAGTAGGCACCCTGGACAGCAGGAACCCAACCCAGATATACTCACTTCCAGAGTAAGAAACCTTTCTCCGTGAACAGTGTCACCTGCTGCCTTCACACAGATGCCAAACACCCTGGTGTTTGATTCCCCTAGTGTTTCTCAGAGCCACTGAGAATGGATGGATCTGATGAAAGAAAGAAATGCAAGTTTATGTGCACTTTTCTTTAATAGGTGGCCAGATGTGCAGATGTGACCACACACACACACACACACACACACACACACACACACACGCACGCAAAGCAGACAGCCCTGCTGTGCACTGGCCGGCCTCGCAGTGTGGTTTCTCATTTGAGATTTTGACCACGATACCCAGCATGCCTGATGCTGCAGGAGATGTAGACAGGCAGTCAGACCCTGAGTCCAGATGGGCAAACCACAAACATGGATGCTGCACTCATGAAGAGCCCATTGCTTCTTCCTCTTTCCCATTTCCTTTTCCTTTTTTTCTTTTCTTTTTCTTCTTGGGAGAGGGTTGAAATAGGCTCTCATTGTATATTCCAGGCTGGCCTTGAATTCACTGTGAAGCTCAGGCTGACCTCTAACTTCCCACCATCTTCTTCCTTCAGCCTTCCTAATGCTGGGGTCACGAGTGTTCCACCACACCCCCTAACACCCAGCAATTGTTTGTACACAGTGAATGTGCAGTCATGTGTTGCTTGACTGCAGTTATGGTTTGTGTCTGGAGCTCCCCACAAAGCCTCATGCAATCATAGGGTTCTCAGAGGTGGCTGAATCTAGTGTCTGATTGATTCTGAGTGCAATGCTCAGATACAAGGTGCTGCAATATGGGTGGGTGACTGCAGGACCAGTCCACAGATTGGATAGGCACCTCCCTAATCCAGGTAGACTGGTTACAATATAAGGGATAGAATGAGGCTTATCTCACTTCTCTCTTGTTGCTTTTTTTTGTTATTTTAAAGAGATAAAAACAATAAAAAAGATACAGAATATCAAAGTCAAGACAATAGGAAATTTTCAATGGTTAATATATTACATACTGTTGTTTTCAGAGTAGTTGCTCAGATTACAAAATACACACCTGCATAATTGATGAAACAAAAACAAATTGCTTTCTTCAGTGAATTAAAGAATTCAGTAGTATAATTATCATCTCTATATTTTGTATACATACATGTTTTTTTTTCCTTTTCCCTTCCATTTTTTATTCTTTCAGTCATTCTGGTTGTTCTTTACTTTTGAATTGTTCCTTTCCCTTTCACAATATCTATGGTAGGATTTGGGTCTTTCTCAATTTTTTTACACTAGGGAGAAAATACAGTGTTTACACACGTGGGTCTGGTTTACTTCTCTTACAAGCGTGCATTCCAGTTGCATCCATTCACCTATAAAAACCTCAAGTTTACCTTTCTTTATAGCTGTAGTACTCCATTATATAGCAGTACCACATCTTTTTAACCCAGTCCTCATTTGATAGGCGTTTGGGTTGCTTCCAAGATTTAGCTGTTGCAAATTGTGCTGCTATAAACATGGGTGCACATATCTCTGTGGTATGTTTTTAATCCATCTGGGAAAATGTCCAGAAGGGGAATATCTGGGTTGAAGGGGACCTCACTGTCTTGTTCCTTTGCTTCTTTTCCTACTGTGATTTGTTGCCTCTTTGCCATGTGCCACCCTGCCTTGAAGTCACCTAACTATGGATTGAAACCTCCACAAACTGTGAGCTAAAGAAACCTTCTCCCTCTAACTCTGGGTGTCAGGTATTTTGTCTCAGCAATGAGAGAAAAGTAACTAAAGCAACTGCATTCTAAGAGATGTGTCTTTGGGCAACTTCACCATGAAAAAAGTAGTGTACTCATCCACTGAAGGTGGACCAGCTGACCACACATGCAGACTGCATGCGCGTGCGCACACACACACACACACACACACACACACACAGGAGAAAATAATTCCATCCGGTGATATACACCCAAGATGGAGGCTGGTAGACAACACAGCATCTGACTTACAGTGAGATTTCCTTTCTAGAAGTGGAGGGAGCACAGTCTCAGACAATGACATGGAGTAGAAAATAACAATGCCATAATGCCACCATCTCATGGGGTCACTGAAAGGACGAAGCACTGCCCAGGACCCTCCATGCACCATGCCCGTCCTCCTGGAGTGGGGTCGTGTCCTTCACCATGAACACACAGGGCAGTGCCTCATGCGGCCCCCAGACGGCCACCACGTGCAGCCCTGGGTGACGGGGTTTCTGGCTCTGTTATAATTGCACAGGGCTGCTGTCACACATGTGGATCCTGCTCCCCGAATGTCATTCTGTGCTATGTGAGGTGCACCGGTGTCTCCTCTCCTTCTTCTTTTAGCTCATTTACTCTTCTGCTAACCAAGGTCAGTTAGACAGTTATTGAGACTAAGAATTCTAATAGGAACTCTGAAAAGGCATCCAGCAATTCTGAAATCTCTCCAGGCTGAGCAGACGGGTGTCCACCTGCCATTGTCACAGAGGAAGGAAGAGGAGCAAAGGCATCTCGGCCCAAATGCTTGCTGTGCCTTCTCCATACAGTGCAAATGAGAAGTGCTGCAGACACCACCCAGGAAAACACAGGGGAACTGCAGGGTTCTAGGAGTGTCCCTGTTTCAGGACATCGGTGGAAAGAACATTGGGTTCCCAAGGAAATTGTAGTAAATTTGGTGCCAGCACAGTAGTAGAGTCGAAGAAAGCTTGGGAAAATGTCCAGTGAAAAATATCCAAAACTGAAAATGAAACTAGTTATACCAAGTGGCCTTTGTGGTGGTAGAAAAGGCACAAAAATGCCTTGTCAGTAACCTGAGACAATTCTTAAATATCTTTACTGGATCCTTTGTTGTTCACATTTATAGAAACAAAATCCCTAAGATTTTTATTTCATAAACTATATGCACATGCCCATGCCTCCAGAATTCCATCTGACATTCCTTGTTTGGAGCCGTGTACATGGAATAGAATTTCACATGCTAAAAGGTCTAGATCCCAGTTAAAGTAAACAGGGCCCTTGTTATGTACGTGTGTGAAGAAACACAGGTTGGAATAAACCAAGATTTCTTTAGCCTCCACCCTATAGAGATTAAAGTCCAACTGGAAAAAAGAAAATGTATCAAAAGCCAGGACTATTTTGCAAAGGAAAATAAAAAAAGGATAATATCACCTTGATAATCAGAGGGAAGCCACAGTAATTAGTTTAGAAACAAAGAAGCATATGGATCAATACAATGGAAGAAACAATGCAAAAATGGATGCAAATCTACTTTGTAAATGAACCTCTTGTATAAGTTTTTTGGAGGAACAGATTATTCAATAAATGAGATAAAGCAAACAGGTAGCCAAGTAGGAATAAAATAGAATGTGATCCCTACTTGGTTTTAGAATTAAATCATTTCTTAAGATATCTGAGGGTTAAATATTGAAAACATAAACCCAAGAATGTTCACGAGAGAAGAACCAGTGAGCGTATTCAAATTCACAGGCTGGAAAAGACCACTCTGAGCAGTTCACAATTCTGAAGTCCTAAGCTACGCAAGAAATAGTTGATTAAAAGAATGAATCACTGTTAAGACTGGGGAAAATCTTCATAATACATATTAGAGACAAAAACTCTTGTGTATACAAAAGTTATGGTAGCAAGATTAAAACAAGTAGTCTAATAAAAATAAGCACAGGACATGAGCGGCCTGCATACAGAAACACATTAAATGGTGAATGAGCATGGAAAAAATCACAAAAAAAATGTAAACTAAAACAGGTTCTACCTGGGGAGCTGCTGAATCTTTTAAAAGTTCACTAATGACTGGTGATGACATCATTGGTAGAAACCTGAAATGCTATATTTTCAAAATAATTTCCTCATATTTTCCAACATTTTTATTTTTTCTTTATTTTTTCTTTTTATTAGTACCTGTTTACAGGACTTAATGATTATATGCATCTTAGTACATAGATATGACATAACAATTCTTGTTTTTATCCCTTCCCTCCATTCCTTATTCCCCATCTGTCTTGTAAAAAAGTCTATCCCCTTATTTCCTATTGCTTATCTTTTATTTTGGTCATATAAGGGAAACTGTGCAATAATTACTTGTATCTGAATTACTTCTCTTAGCATTATGGTCTCAAAGTTCATCCATTTTCCTACAAATAACTCAAGTTTACTCTTCTTTAGGGCAGAGTAATATTCTATGGTGTAAAAATACATTTTCTCTATTCACTCATCTGTTGATGGGTACTGAGGCTGTTCCCAAAGGCTTAGCTGGTGAGAGCTGTGCTGCTGTACACTGGAGTGTCCATGCACCACAGGGACAGGGTCCCTTTAACACTTTTAGAAAAGCCCTTAGAAAGGGAATGCAGGGTGGAATGGGATTTCCAGTTTTCATTTCTGGAGGGATCCTGCACTAGTTTCCATAGTAGTTGTACTATTCTATATTTCCACCACAGTGAAGAAGGTGCCCTTTCTTCCCCACAGCCTCAAGGAATGTGCCTACATTCAAATTTGCAAAAATGCCCACCAAAATCTAGAGGTGCTGGAGATGAGACACCAAACGCCTTCAGCCTTAATTTCTCACTGATTAAAGTAGGACATACACAGACCAGGGGACAGCACACGGCCTGCATGGAGGATGGGGGAAGCCATCCTTGCTGTTTTCAGGAAAAAAACAACTCACCCCACTCAGCTGCAAACCTTCATGCAGAATGTGTATAATAAAATTGCTCCTCCTTCTGTCTTCATGGAAAACAGAAATATTTTCCTATACTGTTGTACAAGTAATTTATTTTCTGGAAGGGAGCCCAGAAACTAATTATGTAAGGGTCCTCTGAGCAAAGGCCTAGGCATCATTTAGAACTTTCTAGACTGTCTGAGCAGGACTGTTTTGGCCACTTTTACCTCATTTTTCTATGTCAAGAATATTTGGGTAGTTTGTGAAACGTATTATTCTTTCAAAAATAATGTCTTTCAAAAATAATGCTGCAATATTAACAATGTTTTAGCAATGTTAAAAGGTATAAGTCATGTTCAGAGCTCAGAATAAAACACCACTTAGCAGATGACCCAAAGGACATGTGTCTAAATACACAGGAGACCAAATGTTCCAGCCCTGTTCCCACCAAGCACGAGCAGAAGAGAGCAGAGATGGATTTCCTGTGAGTGAGGGAAGTGGCTTCTCCAGAGAGGAGGAGATGCTCCAGCCCAAGTCCAGGGGCCAAGGAACGCTGATATCCCAGCTCAAAGCCGTGGGCAATAGGAGGCCCTCTCACCTGGAGCAGAGTTTACCTTCTCCACCTATTCAGACTTTCATCTGATTATGTAAGTCTCACTCACATTAGGGAGAGTAACCTGCTTTCCGATGATGATCTCACATCTCATCCAAAAACACCCTCACACACACATACACGTGTGCATGCACACACACACGGATGAAATTTGACCAGTACCTGTGCACCCCATGGCCTGGTGAAGTTGATCTAAAATCAATCACCATGCAGAAAAGGAATAGAAATAGGGAGACCAGTGAAGAGGTTCTTGCAAGTATTGAGGATGGCTTAGACTGTAGCTGTGCAAACAACAGGATTCAGAACAAACTTGAAAGTAGAACAAGTACAAATTATTTTTTATCATTATCATTATTATTATTATTATTATTATTACTCTTGTAACATATTGGTAACAACAGCAATAATAAAAACTAGCAGTTAAATCTTAAATGATTGTTTGAGGTTGTGTCAGGCACTTTTCAAATGTTTTATGTATTCATTCATTTAGTCCTCATTTCTGTCAATTGACTTAATCTTCCACGTCTAAGGAAACCAGGACACAGGAATCTCCTGCAGGATGCCCATGGTCACACAGTAAGTCCATGGAAGTGTTGTCAGGGCCCCTAGACTTCTTTAGCTTGCTCTCCTTTCTAGTGGTGTACGGAGAGCAATCAAGAAGTGACCACCAAGACTGTGGTCTGAGATAAATTCGAAGGGAGATTTCTACCGGATAATGCAGCGGAGGGGTTGCACTGACAGCTGCATAGGAAAGGCTGGAGACCGTGGAAGAGGCCGGCACTGGGAACAGGACTCTGAGCAGGTGGACGCCTTGACGGGGGCGTTCCAGGGGACCCAACGGCGTCACTGCTAGAACACACAGACCAGGTGGGAAGAGGCTCTGGGACTGCGGCTGGGGACATTTGCAGGTCAGGACAGTGAGGATGGTCTAGCAGAGGCTGCCGATGACAGAGCTGAGGGATTGAGCGAACTGGGCACAGTCCAGTTGTGCCCAGTTGTGCAGCCCGGTGGTCTTCAGTGGGTTTGCAAAGTCTCACTACTGTTTAACTGTGGTAAAAATGCAGATAACAGAGCTTTGGTCAGATTTGCTCCCCATTTTGTCAGCTTACATTTCTCAGTTTTCTAGTTACAGGTTTCCAGCAAACTGGAGAAAACTGTGCAGTTCGTGCTTGTTTGTAGATGCTAAGGGGAGGAACCAAACACACAGGAAGAGGTACCAGCAATGCCACTCTGGGGGACAGAGTCAGTCCTCTGTCTCCATGGTCTCCACAGCATCTACATCAAAGAACACAGGGATCCGACAAGATGAGAGAAAAAGGAAATACTGACTCCAGGCACGATTTTCACCATAGAAGGATAACCAGTCTTCCATACGTTTACCAGCAATGGCCGCTCATGCTCCAATTGTCTTTCGGACTCTTCTTACGTTGGGTTGAGCAGTGTGGGCTTTTTTTATTTATTGGTTCCCTGCTCAAAGGCGAATATGTCACTGGCCGTATTTCCAGCTTCATGGAACACTGCGCTGTAACTTGTCAGGCACTGTGTCCATCTAAACAGCTGTATGGGTAACTTTAGGAATCGTACTTGAAAGCAAAGCTAAACTGTGAGCCTTGCCCATAATCTACTGGGTGCTGGGAGCACCCTTCCATTCAACCACAGCTACCTAAGCCCAGGCCTCTGTTTGCATCCCATGGCCCCAACAGCCTCCTGGGGAGAGGTCCGGGTTTCACCCTTGGCTTCATTCTGCTCCCTGCAGTCAGAATGGGCCTTTTGAAGTGCAAGGCAAATTCCACCACTTCTCTTTGCCAAGCCAGCCAGTATTCCTGTTTACTCACAGAAACGCCCAGGCTCTGTTCAGCATCCTGGGACCCCTGTGTGAGCCATGTCCTTACCAGGGACTGCTGGCCCAGCCACCACTGTCCCACCCACCCCCATCCCCACCTAGAGGCCCTGCTTCCCATGTTCCTCCCTGGAGCCAGCTGAGACCCACTGTGGAGTCACAGCCTGGCTGACCTTGGTCGCCTGCATGGCCAGCTCCCCACAGCTTCCCAGTCTTCTCTCCAGGATCTCTCCCAACAAAACTTCTGTGAGCAAAAGTTCGCGGCACCTCTTTTCCTTTTCCGCAAACATGACCTTGGGTTGAGATGTTAGCATGGTTTCCCTGGAAACCAGATAAAGGTGGAAGAGAAGCTCTGTTTCCAAGCAACGGTGCTTTTGGTAAAAACTCCTGATTCGTGTACGGTAGCATCTGGATTGGAAGTTATGCACAGGAGCTATAAATTTCTAGTTGGAGCCCAGATCTTGAGACTCCTCAGAAAGTGATAACTCCTGTCAGCAAGCACGTCCCTTGCAGGAGCCCAGAAGCCATGCCTGAGACTGTGACACGGGGCTGGGTATTCTCAGTGCCTAAGTGGATCCTCTCCCTGTAAAACTCGGGGTGTTGAGGGGGTACAAAGGAAGACCAGCTCTTGAATGTGTGGATTGTTGCACAAGCTCATCCCCTGAAGAGAAGAAACCACTGGCGTGCTTTTTCTCCTGGCCTGGGTCCTTCTAGTGACACTGATTCCAAGTCAGGCTGACAGTAGTTTAGTTAAACCAAGGAAGATGTCTAAGCGTGAAGCATGACAGGAGCTCCAGGATAAATGAGCCAGAGATAAGCCCTGCTGCAGACAAGCAGGAATGTGGGAGGGCTAGAAAGATGAGGAAGAGAGAGAGACAGACAGACAGACAGACAGACAGACAGACGGAGACAGACACAGAGAGACAGAGACCGGGAGAATGTGGGCAGCCCAAGAATACAAGCTGGAGTCCACAGACACTACAAGGTGCCAGCCCTGGTGAGTTCACCCACAGTCTCCCCGAACTACGCATGTTCGGCCTCCTGGCCTTTAGGTGGCCTGGATGGTGCAAACCAGTGAGTTCCTCACCTCTGCACTCACATCTGCCTGTGGCACTGACAGCTGGGTGGAGTGAGAGCCACGGCCCATCCCCAGCCCACCTGGCAGAGCCCACAGCTGTGCCTGAGCAGCTCTGCACTGCGGCAATCCCAGCTCAGGCCTGGGTTGTTGGTCTGTGGACACCAATCCATCCTTCAGATATCTCCCCTTCCTTCTTCTTTGAATCCCTCAGTTCCAACCTCAACCCAGACACTGTCTTGGCTCCTCAGAGTGAGGGGTGCATTTGGATGCATCCCTGACTCCATTCTCTGTGAAGGGATTTTAAACACGATCTGTGAGAAGGACCGCGTTTTGAAGATAGTGGCAAAAACCAACCTGTAAAGTCTGCCAGGCAGCAGCCCCTCTGGGTGCAGAACTGTCCCACCGGGGAGAGGTCCACATGATCCAGGAATGTCCCGCAGCTAGGCTTCCTGACACAACAATGCACTGTGCCCAGGGGAGAGCATCCCGGTTCCAAAGCAACTTTATACCCAGCTCCTGTCCACTCCTCCAGCCTCCGCAAGACTACCCACCACAGGTCCTTGTGGCCCCATCTGTTCATGGTGCCCTCACTCTCTGCCTCATTGGCTTCCCCTGCCTGGGAAGATGATCCCTGCTGTATGCCAGAGAGCTTCCCTCCGAGGATCTCTGGTTGACTAAGAAAAAGCCTGAGAGCCTGCTGAGTCCCAGGCTCCAAAGTCACCCTGCCAGGGTGGCTCTCTTCCCCAAACTGGTCCACATCACTATATGAGGCTCCCTCCAAATTCTGCACCTCCCTGGGTGCCTGCTCTCTCCCAATGGGGCTCTGAGTGCTACCATCTCCACAAATGCGTGCTCAACTTTCTTCTGGTCAGCTCCTTCCTGAGGATTATACTCAGCTCAGAAGTGAGCACCCAATCACTTTGTCTTTGTGTCCAGCAGGTCACTGAGCAGTGACAGTCTCCTCTCCTCTGCCAAAACTACAGGGGTGAGATTATCTGTCAGCTGAGAGCCAGGAGAAGATTTTCATGACATTTGAAGTTTGTAACACCATGTCACACATTGTGCTCCCATACACATGTGTGTGTGTGATCCTGGGGACAGAACCCAGGGCCTTCACACTGAGCTGCGTTTCTTGTGCTTTTTATGTTTTGTTTTCAGACAGAAATTCCCTAAGGAGCCCAGGCTGGGCTTGAACTTGGGCTTCTTCTGCCTCAGCCTCTCAGAGATGTACATATGCCACCACCAAATGTTTTCAAGCATGTGTGTAAACATTATAAAGATTTTCACGATTTTATGTTGAATACAAGCAACATATACTTTTGAGTAATTACACAGAACGAGGACTTAGAAATTCAGCAACTTTTTAATGCAATGAAATGTCTCTGAAAACCCCATTTAATGATGAAATATTTCACTAAATATTTACTAAATTGCATCTTTTTTATTTTTATTAATTTGAACTTATTCATTTGGAGTTCAAGCTTTCCTTTCATGTTTTAGAACTTTGCATAGATATAAAAATCCCACTCAGCACGGCTGCCCCTCCTCGCCTCCAGGCAAACACCTGCCGTATCTGGGCTGCACTTGGGCAAACCCAAGTGTTCCTCTGCCACCAGGAGGCAAGTGGCTTGGCAAGGCGGGGTATCTGTGCTCCTCCCTTCTGCTCCCCTCTTCCCTACCTTGGCCCTGGGAAAGGCTGTCCTCCAGATAGTGCAAGGCCAGGACAGGGTCTGTGGCCTGGGCTCTGCTGGGTCTCCATAAGGGCCCAGGACCAAGGAGCTCTCATCAGTTACCTGCAGTGACTCTGAAACATAAAGCCAGCAATAGCGCTTTGGGAATTAATCCACTAAGGCCTGGGCAGTGGGTTACTGCAGCACAACCTGACTGATACCAACAAATGTGAACACCCACCTTGGTTTCTTTCCTTCAGTAAGATCTGTTACATTTTCAGACACTGCTCCTCCACTGCTTAGACATGGTGTCAACAGGCACATAGTGAATGAGACACCCTGAAGTCTGCCGTAGCAAAGAGGAGATGGAAAGTCAAAATGAGATTGGTTTTGCAAGTGTAGGTCATTCAGCCAAGATTTCCTGAGCTCACACTGCATGCAGAGAGCATCGAGCCAACTCCCTGGGTCACATAGGCTGCATGAGGCAGCAGCCGACACTGCAGCAAAACTCTCAGTAGGTGAAAAGGGCTGCGTATTCCCCGGGCAAGTGCGATTCAGGACAGCAGCTGCAAGGCTGTCGGGGCCTACTTTCACCAGTGACCCAAAAGGAACAAAGTGGCTGCTTGTCCACGGAGGGGATGCCAGGTCTGCAGGGCTTCAGGGAGGTGGCACAGGAGGGGCTCCTGAAAGAGAGAGAGGCTGTCCTTCAACCAGAGGAGAAAACACTTCCCCTTCCAGGGGGTGTGAGGGAGGACACATGCTGCAGAGGGACGGTGGTGACCGGGAAGGCAGGGAGCAGAATCCGTAGCTCCTGGCCTCCATAGCAGCTCTCTGGGGAGCTGCTGGTGATTCCAGAATCACAACCTGGGTTTGGAATCACACGTTGGGAGGCTGGTGGCAGGGGCTTGGGCAGTTTGGCCTGCTGTGCTTTTTAAAATACAGATTTCTGTGCATCACGTCAAAAGCAGAAAATAACCATTTTTATTAAATGCTTTAATTAAGGAATAGTTTGCCTTTGACAAAAGTCATCAGTGTTAAGTGTATAATTGGATGAATTTTGAAGGTCTAAAGTCCTGTATCAAGATACAAAACTTTTAACTCTGCCCCCAACAAATAATTCACTCATATCTATTGAAAATACTCTTAAAGAACAGTTCTAAGAAAGATCATCTCTGTTGATTACTTCTTTTGTTGTGTATAAACTTTTTCATTAGATATAATAAATGTATTTGTGTGTGTCCACCAATCACTGAACAGATAAGGAAAATGTGATATTTATATAATATGGAGCACTACTCTGCCATAAAGAGATAAGTGTGAGTCATGTGTAGAAAAACGGATGCACTCTGAAACTATAATATTAATATAATTAATAAATCCGACATGCAACTTAAAATACCGTATAACTTCTCTTACATGAGAAACCCAGAGTATAAATAATGTTTTAGAAAAAGGAAGTAGGAAGCAGAGATCTTTGCAAAGGCGAAGGGGATCTAGAGCTCAAGAAAGGAGGAGGAAAAAGGGGGAGGGAAATAAGGATTCAGATGTGTTCTGTACATGTACTTGCTAAGATGAATGTGAATGTTACATACTACAAACATATACTAATAAAAATTAAAATATTAATTTGTTTTCAGAAAAGAAAACTTCTCACCCTCAACTCCAGGTGTGGACTCCGATTAGATTGCGCACAAATGGTGATCCCATAGCCTATGTTGGCAACATTCAGGAGTGAATGTGGAAATCTAATTCTCACCAGGAGAAGGCTCCTCGCTTCCAGGAGGGAATAGTCATCCTCTGTGATACCGATGGAGGACCCAACCAACATGGCAGAGGCATTTCCACGGAAACCAGTGGAAACCTTGAGAATATTTGTGAAGGACTTGTTTCAGATTTAAGCAAGAGCTAGTGTAGGATCCTGTGATCCTTGGTGTTAGCTCCCAATTCCTACCCAAAGTTTCAACCAAGGCTGCAAAGCCCAGAAGAGAAGGTGAGTCCGCAGAACTGGGGGAGTAGGGACCAGAGTCAGGGGGCCAAGCAGCTAAAGTTGAGGGGCCGAGGACCAGAAGGAAGACAATACAAGTAACCAGAAAACGATATCAGAAACCTGCAATCGGTTCATCTGGCCAACAAGTAACTACAATAAAGAGAACAAGTAGCAGGGTGCCAAAAGCTGTGTATCTGCTGGGGACATTGAATGGAGACAATTAGAGAGGCCTTTACTCAAGGCGTTCCACAAGACCCCAGAAAAGACCACAGCTGTCAGGTGTTCCTCAGGCAGCCCTACGACCAACCCCAGTGAAATTACTGCACAGCAAGTCTCACTTTTTTCTCTTTGAAAAATAAACACTTTTATTTAATATCAAAAGTGTTTTTCCACACTTAAATAAAATGAATATATACACTCTCAAAATGGTATAAATCCCACAACCAATACAATGAGAAAGAAAGCAGAATAGACAAATGTCTACTAAAGAAATTAAAATTTAATTAAAAACTTTTCTAAAAGAAAGAATGTCAGCCCCATTTTCTGGCTTCTTATAGATGGAGAATTTGATCAAATATTTCAGAAATACAGAGCATCAATGGTTAAAAAAACTCTTAGGCAATGGAAAAGGAAAGGACACTTTTCAGTTCATGAAGCCAATAAAATCCTAACCTCAGACTCTTCCAAAAACATTACAAGAAGAAAAAAACTGCAAATTAATAATCCATAAAAATATAGACACAAAATTGGTAAGAAACTCTTTTAAAATTGGATCTATAAATATAAAAATTAGTTATATAACATATCACTGCTAAATAATAAATCACTTTTAAAATTGTTGAATCAATATAATTTATTGTATTAACATAATAAAAGAGAAAGGTTATGTGATGGTGTCAATAGATCCATAAAGAAAATCTGACAAAAATTTAAGCACGGTGGGTTGAGGGTTTAGCTCAGCGGCATAAGCACTTACCTTGTAAGGGTGCAGTCATGAGTTTGATTCCCGGTACCAGGGGAAAAAAAGAAGAAAAGACAAAAATTTAAGCCCAGTTGTTATAGCTTCTATCTAGATGTCCCCACAAAGCCTGCAGTCATAGATAGGGCTTCTTAAAGGTGGCTGGATCTAGGGTGTGTGTTTCTGAGATCAAGGATGTGATATCAGGACTTAGGGTGTGAGTGCTACCTGTCCTAATGCTGGGTAGCCTGGATAAAATACCAGGAACAGAAAGAGTGTCTTTGCTGGTTATAGCCTGCAACTTGCTATCTTGCCAGCTTCTGCCTTCTGCCTGCCATGAACTGTTCCTCCCTCTGCAACACCACCATGCCTTGGAGTCCACCAACTGTGGAATGAAACCTCTACAAACTGTAGGCTAAATAAACATTTCCACCCTTAACTTGTGGATATTGAGTATTTTTGTCTCAGCAACAGAAAGAAAGGCAGACAACAGTCTTAATAACAATTCTGAAAAAGTAGAGAAAAAGAAACACAACCTGAGAAATCTACCAAACAAATCGATTACAAATGGAGGATAAATAAATATGCTGCCTCTTCATATCAGGAGGAAACTAAGTTACCGTCTATGTGCATCATTGTAAGTGTCCCAGCCTGAACATTTGGTAGGAAAGAGGACCACAAGGAAAGAAGTTCTCCTCAGTGAAGAATAGACACTGTATAACCAGTTCTAGAGAACACTCAGAAAAACTGAAAGAACTAATAAGTAAATTTAGAAACAGTGCAAGATGCAAGGCAAGACACAAAATTGATTCTATCTCTCTACATTAACAGTAAAATAATTGGAAAGAGAAATTTAACAAAATCAATACAATTTAAATATAACAAGAAAATACAAATCACTGAGGTAATAGTTAAATATGCAAATTTTTACAGTGAAAATCGTAAAACAATGTTGAGAGAAATTAGGGCAATACTTACAAATATACCATGTTTGTGGTTAGGATGTTTAATATTTTTAAATATCATTTATCACATTAGCAAATCTTCCAGCAAGGTTTTTGGAGAAAATGACAAGGCAATCTTAAAATGTGTGTGGAAATAAAAAGAAACTAGAACACAAAACATTTTTAACAGGATAACAATTTCAATGCTGTATTAGCTTCCCTGTTGCTGGGACAAACACTCAATACCCATAGTTTCAAAGGGGAGAGGAGGGTTTGTCTCAGGGTTTCAGGGAGTTCAGTCCACGCTAAGCTGGCTCCAAAGCATGAGCGCCATGGGAGGAGACCGTAGTGGAGCACAGATGTGTGTTTCATGGTAGGCAGGAAGCAGAGCACCAGAGAGAGAGTGAGAGAGAGAGAGAGAGAGAGAGAGAGAGAGAGAGAGCCTCTAAACCATACCCCCAGAGACCCACATGCAACTATACCTCTCCTCCTAACAGCACGTTCAGCTAGGAATATCGGTGGATATCAGTAGAGTGATCCTACTCCCCAAACCCTCTCCAGGAGTGCCTTAGTCCAGTCAAGCTGACAACAAAGAATAACTGGGCCAAAGAGTTATACTACTTAATATAACCTCAATATTTATTCTAAAACTACGCTAACAAGGACAGTATTGTATGGATTGTTTAGTGGAATGAAGTGGAAAATACAGAAAAAGGTCCAAATGTATATGAGTATATTGTTAAAAATTATTTTAAATTTAGATGAATTGGGGAAAAGAGAGTCTTTTCAACAAATAATGCTGGAATAATTAAATATTCACCAACAAAAAATAACTTCTACCTACCATCAAATACAAAAAATAATTTTATAAGCATGCGCTGGCACAAAGACTTGCACATTAATATCTCAAAGTTTTGGTTATAGAAGCCTACAGCTACAAACAAACAGCGTAAATCAGTGGGTAAGTGACGCTTCTACACAATAGCATGCCACCGACCAGGATAAAGGAATGGACTGCTGATGCATGAGGTCAGGTATGAATTTCAAAAGCATTATATGAAGTAAAAGAAACTAGACAGAAAATTTCATACAAATGGTTCTATTCAAGTACATGCTAAGAGCAGAAAACTGTAGTACGGCGATAAAGATCAGACTCATAAAGGTCCAGGTTGCAAATTATGGGGGTGAGGGAGACAGTGCTTTGCCTGAGAAAGATCTCAAGGGACTTGTCTGAGAGGACAGAAATGTTCTGTATCCAGGTTGAGGAGGATGCATGCCTGTCAATCCCTTGAACTTGAAACTGAGTAAAATACACTACACGTAAACTATATCTCAATAAAGTTGACTTTTAACATACCTGTTAGTGGGTATCTCTAAATAAACCACTTTCCAGGACTCAAGGCTCAGCAATAAACTTCAATGTGATTAAAGCCAGAAAAGTCACATAGCTCTTGCCTAAACTATGTGCATCAAGATTAGAAACCATAACTCTTTCTTCTAAGAATTTGGTTCATCATTTTTTGTTTGGAAACAGGGTCTTACTATGTAGTTCAAGTTGGTCTTGAACACACTATATGCTCCAGGCTGGCCTCTAACTCATAGAAATCCTCCTTCCTCAGTCTCCTGAGTGCTGAGATTACAGGTGTGTGTCATACCTGCTGTGTGTGTGTGCCATACCTGTGGCATATCATTTTTGAGATTTAATTAGTTTATTACCTCAGGTACAAAGGGTCAAAATACTCCTTCATTCATGCGAGATTGCTATCATCTGCCTTCGTAAGTTCTTTCTCTTATTTTATTACTTATTTTCTCCCTTTATCTTACATAGACACGGATACATCATTTTACTTGCCTGAGGAGAAAGCCACTTGAAAATTTTAGTTTATATATTGATTATATTTATACATCCCACAGGATTTTCAAGATTTTTCCGTGTAGCTACACATGGACTTCCACTAGTATTTCTAATGTTACGTTCTCTACAGGATAAATTTCTATGGTGTATGTCAGCTGTAGTTTACTTATTTATTTACCTTTTGCTGATGATCTAAGTAACACTGATAAACATCTTTATAGGTGCACACAAAGAAAAATACTCTGTGATGCATTCCCAGGAGGCTAACAGACTGACAGCAAGAAATCAAAAGATTAAGTGTCTGTCTCATGGTCCCTGTCTAGACTGAAGGTGACTCAGGACAAAGACATGCCCTGCACCATTCTTTGAATTATGAGTAATTTGTAACAAGCTCTTTATGAGACTGGATTCTTTCTTGCAGTGTCCAGACTCATAGTTTTTCAGTGTTTCTAGAGGGTCATCATCCAAAACAGACCCTCTGGTTATCAATAATCGTTCTTTAGCTATCACTTTGCTAAAATTAGACTTAGGCACTTCAGGGTATCCACAACTACAAGTTAAATTCCATGATTCTGTTCCAGATTAGAATAGAAACTAGAGTGTGAGATAAATTGTATGCTATTGTGGCAGGAAATTACAGTATAAGACAAACAAGCAAAGGCAGTTCACAGTCTACAATACAGCAAGATGTTGGAGGAAGAGCAAGTTCGGGTCCTGTATGCCTTTCATTGCTTGGAAATTTCTTCCAAGCCAAAAGAAAAGGATCCACCTAGCAACTTTGACTTTGCTCTAAGCTAAAAATAAGTACAGTAGTGAATGTCATGACATTGCTAATTTATTTAAATGAAAAGATTATCATTTGTGATTTTCCATCTTTGCTCAGTCAGCTAAGCTTTGCCTGAAGCAGAGAACATGCCAGTGGTAACTAGTCTGTAAACTAATACTACTGGGTCTATCTCATTACAGGGATTTTAGAGATTCCTGGCACAATAACCCTGACTTGTTGTCACTATTCCCATGGGACAGCCCCTGAAATGCTGGGCTGAACCCCAGTAAGCGACTTGGAGCTGAGCATGAGGATATGTGAGGAACACCATGTTCCAGAGCTTCTGCTCCATCCTCCAGAAGAGCTGGAAAATGATCAAGAATACTTTAAAGTCAGCCAAACCTGGACAAAAGGACATTATTTAACCACTCTGAACCTTGGATTTCTAATCAATAACACTGACACCATCACGTGTTTGTTACAGAATTATTGTTGATAATCAGAGCCAACACGTACCCAGCACACAATGCATTTGGCAAGTGGCTGATAAATGGTATCTACTAATATAGCTCTCATTGGTTTGCTGTCCCCCAAGAAAAGCTGTACAAACAGCTTGTTAAGTGTCCCCTCAGATTTGTAACCATTGGACCCTGGTCTTTGTCCAGTCATACTTCTGTGTGGCTGCCTGCTCTTCATCAAAACTACATATAAATATACACAGTTCTCCCAGTTCTTTGGGTCTTCACGTTTTCAGGTGCCCATGTCTTATAAAACATATTCTCTTCTCTTGCTCATCCTTCTTTTATTAGAGGTGTCTCTGCCTCATGAGCCTTGTGATAAGTGAGAAAAATTTTATGTTATGTAAATCAAGAAATGAGACAAAACCTAGCTGACTTGAATGGGTCATCTGATCATCTGAATCACGGCTCTCTGATGGCACTTTCTCAGTGATGGGGGCATTCTATGCAAGAGTGGTCCAGCACAATAATGACTGCATATATCTGGCTATTCAGTACTTGATGTGAGGAATTGATATTTCAGTGCTGGAGACTGATTGAACCTAGAACCTTCACACTGAGCTACATCCTTAGTTCTGTTTATTTTTTATTTTGAGACAAGTTACCACTACATCACCAAGTTGCTCAGGGTGGGCTTTGAATTTGCAATCCTCCTTCCCCGGCCTCCCAGAATGTAGAGATTCCAGGCCTGTTCCATCATGTCAGGGTCAGGAAATGAATTTTTAATTTTATTCTAGTTAACTCACATACAAAGTTAAATTTAAGTAGCCCCATGGACACTATACTGGACAGCCCAGCTCTAACAACTAATAGAACACAAAATCCTCATGGTGATAAATATTTAATATGGTAAACATTAATATTTAACTAAAGTATCTGATTCATCCATCAAAGGAGGAAGAAAAACAACTAGATCAAAATGAGACAAAAAGTAAACAGATATACAATGGTCAGTGTACCCCCAAATACCTCAGTAGTTATGCTAATTACAAAACAAATATAGAGAAATGAAAATTGTATGACTTAAATAAGAGACAAAGTTTAATGCTCTGAGTTTATAACCACCACTCATTCAACTCTGAAAATGTCTTTCAATATAGCTTCTCTTCTACTCAGGCTCAATTTATTAGACATCTGGTCAGCCTGCTCAGTCTCCCTCTATATTTCAACCTTTCCCCCTATTTTTTCTATTTGTTTATCTTGTCTGAGTTTTTCCTTCTCTGTCAACAATACATTTATTTTAACTATGTTCTATTGTTTGACCTTTCCACTGAATTTGAATCTCAGTGTCTCATTTTCGGAGTTCCTTTCGATTATTTTTAAATGTGTGTTCCCTTGCACTACAGTATCTTCCTCCCTCTCCCCTGTGGCTCTTACTCCTGTCGTCACTTCCGTAATGCAAAGCGTAGCTATTTTACAGTGCTTTTATATCATTCCAGTTGTGCAAGCTCTTGAAGCTCTAGAGTATTTCTTCTCACTGTGACTAATTACACTTTGTCACGGTAAATTATTTTCTTCTATGATTCACAAATTCTATGCTTGGGAATCTCTTATTACCCCACACTTGCAAACATAGCTACAGAGGGTTTTGCTTCCACTGAATAGCATACTTCATTAGTGTGAAAGATTTGAGTTCCTGTTAAATTCCTAGAAAGAATGTCAAATGAGACTTTATATTTGAATATAGAAAAAAATCTCAGAGTTTTTGTTTCTCAGAGGAACTTACTTAGGTTTTAGTTTCAATGTTCAGCTTTCTAGTTCTCCTGTCACTGAGACAGAGATATTCTGAGAGCTTGCCTTTAGTTCTCAGTACTTCCTCACACAAGGCAAACCCTTCTTTGGCCCCTAGGAAAGCTTGAAACTGCCACCTTGGCTCCTAAGGGCCACACCCAGCCTCCAGCTCCCCACATCCCCCACAGCACCCACTGGTGAGATGATCCCTCTGGCTGTAATGTGACTTCTACCTACAGCAAATGTCTATAGTTACTTTAAAATCGCTAATTCTTGGGTGAGGAGCTCGGCTTTGACTCAGCCTACAGCTCCTAGACCTACCTCACCATCTCTCCACCAGATATTCTCCTTCATCTGCCTCCACTCTTGAGTTTGCTCAGGTCAGCTTGCTCCGGGCAAACCTGGACTCAGTAGCTCCATTAACTTACACAAGATTTCCAATCATACCAAGAACATCTATATCTTTAGTGGATCTTCTAAAGATTAGCAGCACCGTAGAGGTAAGAGAATCTCACTGTAGTGTGCATTGCCATCTGTTCTTGCGGCCCCAACCTCATCCTTCTTCTTCTCAAGACTCTTTTTGCTCCAACTTTTCCCAAAGCCCAGACTGTTGCACTATCTCCCTGACGAGCAGGATGGGCGGGCTGAGTCTCCTCATGGACAGCAGACCTTACTCCATCAGGTCACATCTGTGTTCTCAACCCCAAGGAGTTCTGGGTGAAAAGTATCTTCTCCGTATCTCTAGATTCTCACAGAGCATCCAGAAGAGACAGAAACAAGAGTTTTAATCCAGAAAATTATAGTTAGTCCATAAACAAAAGAGAAAATAAGTATCAACATCTGTAAGGATCATTTTGACATTCATAAACATGTGTACACACACTATAAAATGTGTCTATTGATTCAACAAATATTTATTAAGCCCTTAATAAGCAGTGTGCTGACTTCCAGGGGTATAATTAAAAATAAAACTATTTAGCTGCCTCCTTTTCCTGCTAAACTATAAATCTTAGGCAGGAAGAAGCTGTGCTTTGTCTACTAACCCCTAAACCCAAATGCTTAGCAACATTGTGGCACTTAATAGTGTTTGTTGAATTAGTAAATCACAGGTTATACATAAATGAATTACACTGCAAAGATGAGACCTAAGGGAGTCTAAGGTCAATGGTAGAGCATGTGCTTAGCATGCATGAAGCTACCTAAAAGAAAAATCAAATGAAATTGTTCCACAACGCAGTAAAAAATAACAAAAATGTCCTTCTTATTCACTCATGTGGGCAACTTCTCCTATCAGCAAGATCTGAGTAACCCTGCTCAGTCTCTTCAGCTTCTCCTCCTTGCTCTCTCCTCTCCTAGATTAACTTCATGGCCATCTTTCTGAAGTACTGACCTTCCCAGGTAACCAGCCATTAGACAAGCATGCTTCATGGGATGCCATTTTGGTTTCACTTCCTACTTACCCTTACAACTCTTCAGAAGAAGATCTTTCTGTGTTCTTGAAAAGAAAGCTCACAGGCCTCAGGACTTCCTCAGTTTAGGTAGCAGATGACTCTAGAGTCACTCAAGTCCAAACCAGAGTCTCAGTTCAGAAGGCAGAATTGCTCAGGCTAAGGTAGTAAGTGTCTCTTCGATCTTTATTCAAAGGTTCTGGTCCCCTTTTCTGCTAGAATGGGGTGGTAGCAGAATTGGCCCTTGGAGAATGGTGGGTCAGTTTCTCCACTCTTTCTATTCTCCCTCTTTCCCTAAGAAGCTGTTAAAATTTTATAAGTGTAATTTACATCCAATAATATTCATCAGTTTTCTTCCTAGTCTATGTTTATAGAGCATGGTTGCAATCTGTCTTGGTTAATTTTCCCCCATTGCTTAGACCAAATACCCAGCACTCAAAGTTTAGGGAGGAAAGGTTTATTTAGCTCACAGTTGGTGGAGGTTTCAGTCTGTAATCAACTGGCTCCAGGGCAGAGTCCAGGGGCTGAGGGACAACAGTTCACAGCAAGTGAACACAGCAAAAGCAATACGAGTGGAAAAGGAGAAGAGCAAACATCTCTTCCTCCCTTGTATTCAGGCTACCCGCCCTAGGGTGGGGTCCTTTACACATTCCTTCCCTTTCTCTTGCTCAGACTAAGGGTGTTTACAAAATGAGGACCCTGACCCCCTTCTGAGTCTGGTAGTTAAACTTCTAAACTTCTCAAATTGACGCAATGTAATCAACCATTACACAGTTCTTGTGTGGAAACTGTAGGTATACAAAACGAGTCTTAATTCCTTTTTTAATTCTCCTTACCCGTTTCTTCCTCTCCACTCCCTCCATTTCCTGATTCCCTCCCCATTTGAGAAAGATCTATCTCCCTACTTCCTGTTATATTTTGTTTTGCTCTTTATTTAAAATACAAACTTTTCATGTAAGAGTAGTCATGTAATATTTAAACGGTGGGTCAGATTTATTTTGCATATAATTATGGTTTCAAGGTTCATCATTTTTCCCAAATGACTCAAGTTTATCTTCCTTTGTGGCGGAGTGGCACCCAATGTGTGAACACATTTACTTCATCCATTCACTTGCCCATGGACATATTAGTCTGCTTCCAAGATTTAGATTTATAAATTGTCCTTTTGCAAACATGAGTATGTATGTGTCACTCTAATAGGACATCTTTAATTCTTTCAGGAAGATACTTAGAAGGGGAATAGCTGGGCCACATGGAACTTTCGACTTTAGTTCTTTAAGGACCATCTATATTGATTTCCATTATGATCATACTTGCTGGGGGCCTGACCAACATTGCCAACTACCTGTAGGATAGATATGGTGAAAGATAAAATAAAAGATGTAGACAAATTTTTTTTTTTAAGGACTGGAGAGCGCCCGCGGGTCTCGAACCACCGGACCGATCCGCCTGGGTGGTTGGGAAGCCAGACTCGAAGGAACTGCTGGGCTAAAGCCAGCCCGGAGACAAATTTAATAACATGGAAAGAGGAGTGAGAGGCCAGTTCCTCAGTATGGGTAGAGACAAAGACCTCTTCAGCAGGCTCACTCTTTGTAGAATGCAAACTTTCCCTGGAACAGGCTGGTGATTGCTGTGGGTTGGTAAAAAAAAAAAAAAGCGTTTTAACAGAGATGAGACAAGCGTCTGTAAGGAAACCTTTTTCCCAAGCAAAACTTTTACGATGGATACTACATTGCTTTAAAGATTCTTGTGGCCCTCAGCAGGGCTTATCTTGTCCTATGAGGGCCATCGTGACACTAGCCATAGGGCTTCAGCTGTAACCAGGACAAAGTAGGGCCCATCTACATTCTGACTTACAGGGCAAGTCAAGGATGGTCTTGGACATCCTCTGAACTCAATTTATAATTTGTGGCCCCCGACATGTACTAGTTTACCCTCCCACCCACCATGAGAAGAGCCCCTTTTTCTGTGTATTCTTGTCAGCATTTATTTTTTTATTTTTTTTTCAACCAGGGATAGAACTCATGACCTTGTGCTTACAAGGCAGGTGCTTGTGCCCCTGAGCTAAACCCCCCTGCTGACTGGATTTCTTGGTGATGACCCATTCATTCTGAGGGAAGCTAGAACCTCAGTGTTGTTTTACTTTACATTTCTCTAGTAGCCAGCCATGTTGAGCATTTCTTCATGTATTTATTGGTCATCATCCAATGAGTGCATCTTAACAAATTTGAATAACATCACAATATTGATACAAAACACGGACATCATCCCAGTTTCCTCATCTCCTTTGATCTGTTTTCTGTCCCTGAGAATGGGTCTCTTCTAGGACTTCTGATCAATGGAATCGTGCCTGATGAAGTCTTTCATACAGGTTTCTTTTCTGTAGTACAATGCCTCTGAGATTCATACATGTGTATAGCAGTAGTGTAGTCTGGTCCTTTTAATTGTTAGTTTTATTCCATTGCATGGGCATACTATTATTTATTTCCTCATTCATTCATCATTTAATATAAAATTTAGTTCTTTGGGGATTTTTAGTCATTATGCATAAAGCTACTATGTGGATTCAAATCCAAATTACTAAGTAGGAATTGCTTAAATGTGTCCCAGATAATTACTGGAAGTAGGATTTCTGAGCCAGTTTTTTAACATGTAGGATTTGTTGAATACATTCCCAGTGAGCTGCACCATTTGTGATTTCCACCAGTTCCATTTCTGCAACATCCTCCAAGCACTTGATACAAATCGCCCCTTCCGTTTCGCCCAGAGCAGACATACCTTGCTGTTTCCCTGTGCCTTTACTTTGTGTTGTAGTAATGACGGATAACATTGAACATCTTTTCCTATGCCATTGCCATGCTTCTTATCACACTGTATAAAAACTCGCAAAAGAGGACCCCAGCACTGTTTCAGAAAGCAGCAAGAACAAAGGGTAAGTGTACGCCAAGCCAGGGGCACTATTTTGAGGGGGCTAATGGCCCTGTGTCTCTTAGTGTAATTCCTTTTAATTATATTTCAGTTGCCAAGGTGTGTGCCTGGGTCTCTGGCTGTGTAAACCATCAATGGCTCTGCCTTGCCTAAAGGTAAACTCGGTAGAGTGACAGGTCACCTGCCTCATCTCTGAGCACTCTTTGCCTCTCGTTTTGTTTTATAAAGCTGAACCATTTTGTCTCTCTGCACAGGTGATGCTTCTGCACATCTCTCCTCCTTGAGCTTCCCTGTACTTTTCTCCTTGTCCACATGGTCACGGTGAGTGGCTCTTCAGGGCAAGACACACTGCACGCATGGACCACAGTGAGCTCTGAAACCTGCTGTGCCCACCAGTGTCCCTGCCTGGGAGTGTCCAGCAGGGCACTCAGTAACAATTCTGGGAAACTGCCAGCTTCTGTGTTTCTTTGACATTTGGAAGAGGGACAGGAAGGACAAGGAGCACATAGGCTGGACAGCATTTCTGCACATCCCTTAGGAATCATTTTACGGGTCTTCTCCAGGAAGCACTCCAGACCCTCACTGCTGGGGGGTGCCTGTGCTGCACGCACCTCTACTGCACCATAACATTGCTGTCCAATTCCTCAGTGATCAGCAAGGTGTGGTAGTGCATGCATGGAATCACTGTTCTCTGGGAGACTGAGGTAGGAGGATCACAAGCTGGAGCCCGGCCTGTGCAACCTAGTGACTTAGTGAGACTCTATCTCAAGAAGAAAGAAAGAAAGAAAGAAAGAAAGAAAGAAAGAAAGAAAGAAAGAAAGAAAGAAAGAAAGAGAAACAAAGAAAAACAGAAAGAAAGAAAGAAAGAAAGAAAGAAAGAGAAACAAAGAAAAACAGAAAGAAAGAAAGAAAGAAAGAAAGAAAGAAAGAAAGAAAGAAAGAAAGAAAGAAAGGAAGGAAGAAAGGAAGGAAGAAAGAAGGAACACAGAGAGGAAAGGAGAGGAAAAGAAAAAAGGTTGAAGATACAGTTCATTGTAAAGGTTCAATCCCTGGTGCTACAAGACAAACAAAACTCAGTGTTATGTCTGTGTGTGTTCTTCACAGCTCTTTGAGGACAAGTACATATCACACAGAGTTTTGCTGTCACCTATGAGGATTAAAAAAAAAAAAACAATAACAAATGTGCAAATTCAATGAGGATTTTTGGAAAAGTGAGTCCATCACTTCAATTATCCGACACTTAAAACTATTTTAAAACTCTAGCTATAAAAGGCTTTCATTTTAAACTGCCTTTATAGTTAATACACATTTATTTTCTGACCTAGCAAAACCAAGGGAGTGAAAAATCTTTATTACTACATTGTTACTATCCCTTAAAGGTAATTATTAGAGAAATCTATGCAATTAATTTGATTATATATAATATTTAGAATCAACTGTTGTGCAGAAAAGTATGCAAAGACACAGAAATAAACTCCCAAGCTGCTTACAACCTTACCAGCCTCGCTGCATTGATAGTGAGTTAAGTAAACTCTAATTCAATGATAAAAGCTTTCTCTGTCCTCCACCATGTGCAGGAAGCATAATGCTTTTCTTATAACTGTCACGAAATGTATTAAATGTGTGGGCAAAAATAAACGGTAAAACAGACGAAGGAGAAATGGTGAAAATTAGCAAAACAATGTTCTGTTCTCCCTCTGCTGGCTCCCAGGTAGAACAGCTCTTCAAAGTTCTGCCCAAGTGAAACTCAGGCCATCCCAGACACACCAAGAATTCTTCAGTGCTAATCTAAGCAAACCCAAGCATATACAGCGGAGCCATCAGTACCTTCTCTGCCTGTCACTGAGGAGGGCCAATGCAGGAACGATAGCCAGTAGATTTGGGAGGCTTAACTCATTCTCCAAGACAACAATGCAAAAGGGATTTAATCTACATTATGTGTGTAGTATATATTAGCACATTTCATAATTTTCTAAAAATGGGGTCTTAACACGGCCCTAACACAGTAGAAAAAACAAACAAACAAACAAAAAAAAAAAACCACTGCAGTTTGAGTTGGAAAAGCTGGGGTGAGATTTGAATCTGCCTTGTACTTATCAGTTGTACGAGTGTCATACATACTGGTTACCACTTGCATATTAGTTGCAAGACGTTGGTATTTCTGGGACTGAATTTCACCAACCTCAAATCAAAGATGTTATACAACAGAACTGTTGGGGCTGTTTCTAGTTCTAATATTTTATGATTCCAAGTGCTGGTAGGTTACACAATTTTAATGATTCATTTCTGATTTTTTGTTAGGTCATTTGGTCATTCTCAGACAAGCAACATGGATGAAATTATTCCTGTAATTATCTGCTTTTCTCCTTAACACTGTGTACACCCGGATAAATCCTAATTGATACAATAATGACTATGATGGCAATGAAGAGCCCTGGAAATTTAACGGGAGCCAAATTCTCTCCTGGCTATATGGATAGTATTCTGGGTAGCAGCTGTGAGCAGCTCTGTGTTTCCTTCCCCACGCCACCCCCACGAGAGTCTGAAGTCTTCAAACGAGAAAAATCAGAAGCTAAAATTGCAACTCCAATCTGTCCTTCTGTCCAATCACCAGTGAAAATCCAATGCCACATTTCTCCAAATTGTCTGACTCTTAAATACTGTTGGAGACCAAGTGTAAGGAGTGGGCAGGGAGGGGTCAACAGGTATAAAAAGCAGCTCCATTTTTCAGATCAATTTGATCTTCAAGGATTAAAATATAACACATTATGAATGAAAGAATATGTGTCAGTTAATAACCCAATATTCCTAGATGCAATTGAAGGTCAATAGATGGTAGAAAGAATAACCATAGCTACCAGCTACTAATTATTAAGAGCTTACTATGTGCCAGATATAGATTTACTTGTATGTCTATAAAGCATTGGTTATACACACACATATATGCATAAAGACACTAATTTATTCCTAGTGTCCTAAAGACACTATTTATTCTATAAAATGATATTATCCTTATTTTGTGGTGCAGTATTTGAAGATTGGAGAATTTATTGGTAAAGAGTCAATAGCTCTCATTACTTCATTACTAGTTCTCTCTTCTCTGATGGTTAGGTGGGGTTTAGGCCTGGAATGTTCCCCAAAAAGCACAGTCTTCAGAGGCTGGACTTTGGGAAGGTGATTAGATCACAGGATGCTGGGTTCATCCACTCATGAATTCATAGCCAACTGGGTTGCTAGGAGATGGGACACAGGGTGAAGAGTCACCAGGGATGTGACTTGGAATGATGTATCTGCCTTCCTGGCTCCTCCTTTCTCTTTCTTCCTCCTGGCCTCCATACCATGAGCAATTTCTCGACACTCAGACTGCTTTTCTACACCATTGCTGCTCTGGAACTGACCCATCAGAGCCTGTAATTCTGTGCCAAAATAAACTTTTCCTTTTTGAAAGCATGGGTGTCAGGCTTTGCCACTCAATGACAAGAAGGTGACTAAGACAGATTTTGGCACCAGAGAGTGAGGTTGTTGCTGTGTCTGCCTGATCATGTGGTTCAGAAGCTTTTGGAATGGGAAGGGTTTAGAAAGGTTTGGAGTCACCAGCTAGAGAAGGTCTAGAATGCTGTAAACTGAATTTGATGGGAGATTCTGGACAGAGCTTAGAAGACCAGAAAACCCATTGAAATGAAGACAGTAAAGACCAGACTCAGAAGGGTTCGGTTGGGAACATAGACTCCATTAGTAGATGGACTCAGGACCATGTGGGTTACAGTTGGTAGAAAATTGGTTTACACTTTGATCATGTCCTGAAACTTTGCAGAAGGCTGAGATTAAGGGCAGCAAACTAATTAATTTAGTGGAAGAAATTTGAAGGTGGCCCAGTGTTTCATCTGCAGCATAAGCACCACTTACTGTTTTTAGTTAAATGTTCAGTAAACGTCAGTAACAAATAACAGAGTTGAATGATTTAATGAGTGTAAAACTTCATCAGGAAGGAAATGCCTGCAAAGTTGGGCCTTGGAGAGCACACATGCCAAAAAGATTAGCATTATAAAGAAGCCAAGTTCTTTCATCAGAACAATAGGAAAAATGCTTTTAGGGCATCTTAGCAATCACAAGATTCCATCTTTTGCAGGTTCAAGGGTACGAAGTAAGTGACTGGTTTGAGAAGAGAGCTCCAGGATGCTCTGCTCAAGAAGCACCACCTATGAAATTGGTTTCCTGGGATTTAGTTCACAGAGCCCAGTCATTCAGGTACCTGGAGTGTCCTGTATCCATAATCCAAAGGGGCCCACATACTGCTAGAGCTGGTAGCAGATAATGCATCACCTGCATGCCACTGCTTTTATGAGCATACAAAATGAAGTTTTAGAAACTGGGAAGTTTACATTCAGATTTCAGGAAAAGGTAGGAGAGGCAAGGCAGTGAACCACTGAGAGGGCAATGGTGAAGCCAAAAGTGCAGTGGAGATCTTGGGACACTGAAAAACGAAACATTTCAGGAAAGTCACAGGCAGTGAGCAAAGCCACCCTGAGACAGGCCATGAAAGCTGCAACCAGCAATGCCATAGGTAGTGCTTAGGGACACCCAAGCACTTTGGAGTCCACTTTTCCCCAAAACTTGCCCCAAGTATCTGCTGTTGAGTTATAGGATTTAATGTTTACCTGCTGAGTTTTGGTCTTGCTTTGGTCCTCTTTCTTTTTATCCTGTTTCTCATTTTGGAATAGAGATATTTGCTTATGCCATTGATTGCTGAAAGTATTTAACTTTCTTTTTGGTTTTTATAGGGTCTCACAGTTAAGAATTTACCTTGAGTTTTAAAGGACACTCATTACTAGGATTTTCAGCAATGCTAGAATTGTTAAAACTGGTAAATCTTGAAGCTGGAAAAAAATGCATTTTGTGTAAAGAAATACTGTTATGACTTACATCTAGAATTGTCCTTCAAAATTCCCTCAAATTTGGAAAGTGATTAGATCTTGGGGTGCTATACTCCCCATGCATTCATTGACTAATGGGTTCAGCAGGTCAGCGTGCTGTTAAGAGGTGGATCTGGTCAGCAGAGGCCGGTCCACAGGGGAGTACTCTGGACAGGTCTGTCTCCTTTCCCTGGCCCCTTTGTTCACTCTGCTTTTTGGCCACTGTGATATAAAAAGCTATCCTGCTATACCCTTCTATCATGCCCCTCCTACCTTGATACTGCTAGTCATAGACTCTTAGCACGAGCCAAAGTAAAAACCTCTCTTTCTTGGAATTCCAGGTATTTGGTATTTCATTCTAGTGATGAGAAAGGGACTAAGGCAGATATACATGAGTCTTTGGAGATCCAGAGGTGGGCTATTATGATTCAGATCGAGAATGTCTCCTGAAGTTCTCCAGTGTCCAGGGGTGGGGCTTTTGGGAGGTGGCTGTAGCACAGGGCGCTAACCTTGTCAGAGGCAAATGAGCTGCTTGGAGGTGGGGCCTGGCCAGATATCAACAACTGAGATGTAACCTGGAAGGGGACAGATTCTCCCTGGCTCCTCGCACTTCTATCTCTGCTTCCTGGTCACCATGATGTGAGTACGTTTTCTCTGTGGCAGACACTTCTCCGTGTTCTGCACTGGAGCTTACTGATGGTGGACTGAAACTGTGAGCCAAAATAGACCTCTCCTCCTTTATGATGTGGGTGTCAGATACTTGTCTCGGGGGTGAAAACCAAGTACCAGCCTATGTAAGTACCAGGTGTTTAATCTTGTGCTTGCTTCCCTAACTAGGACAGCTGTTAACTGTTATTTTTTGATTGGTAGAGACTAACAAGTGGCTTAATACAAGATCTTCCTTCTCTAGCTGATGGGAATACAAACTACAGTAATACCTTGTTTCACAAATGCTTCTGTTTGCAAACAATTTGGTTTGCAAACAGAAGCATTTGGCAAAATTTTGCTTCTGTTCTCAAACTCCACTTCAGGTGGCAGCACAGCTACGGCCATCTTCCCCACATCAACACAAACACAACCGTCTCCCCCTAAATTGGAAAACAAATTAAGTCCAGCCATGGATAAGTACTAAAAATTGGTTTCTAGCTGTTGGTGTTTTTTATCCCAACCTTACAGAGCTTCATCCCTGCCCAGCTCAGTCAGCACTCAGTGCAAGACCCAGGAAATATTCCTGCAGATGCTGACTGTCCTTGTGTGCTACTTCCTCCTCCCTGGACCTCGGTCCACTGCCACCCTCAGTTCCCATCTGTGTCTCCTTTCCTGGCTTCCGGTGGGTCTCTTCCCTGGTCTACACCTGGACATCCCTCCAGGGTGGCATCGCTGCAGAATTTTACATTTGTTTCCCTTCATGATCTTGAATCTCCTGTTGTCCAAGGTCTGAAAACTGTTATTTCATATATTTTCCCAATTGTCTAGTTATTTCTAGTAGGAAGGTAATTCTACATAAGGAAAAATCCAAGTGTTTAAACCTAAATAAAAACTTGAATTGTGTTTTATGCTCTTAAACTTCATACTCAGAGATTCAGAAAAAATCCCTCATATTTAACACAGTAAAGCTGTTTGGGAAATGTCCTTCTTTTGGGATATTCTGTGGCTGTGCTTTCCAAAATGGTAGCCACCAGCCCCATGAAACCACTGGTCACTTGTACAGTGGTGGGCTTCACACACCCAGTATGCAAAACTTAATGCTTTTCTTCAAATCCATTTTATTTCAATGAGAAACAAAGGAAAAGGAAGAAGAAAAAACAAAATTTGAAAACCTGTCAATCAGGGGCCACAAGGGTATACACAATGCACAGTGTCATCCCCAAATCATTCACCCAGAACACAGGACATCTGCATTCAGTTGCCAAACAATGCCAGCACAGGCCATTCTCTTCAGTAAACTTAGAGAAACAAGCAGCATAGCAGCATAACTATCTTAACTAATATATATATATATATATATATATATATATATAGGCATATGTAGGCATATGTTGTTTATTTATGTACATATGTTTTTTCTTAATACTTTCTAAAAAGGATGCAACATACCTATTAGTTTTTATGCTAATTACATGTTAAATGAGTGTTTTAGAGGTTTGGGGTTAAAATTATATGTACAAAGTTAATCTCACCTGCTTCCTTTTACCTTCTTAACATTTCTACTGGAAAATGTGCAATTCCCTATGTGACTCACATTCTTCTGCTAATGGCCAGTACTGCCCTCCAGCAAGCTTTTCTGCTGACAGAGCCCTGTCTTGGTTTGTGGAACTCTTCTGCTGGTGAATTGTCCTGCTTCTCAGATTCCTCTGCTGAAAGCTAGGCTGCTGTGTTTGCATTTTATTATGGTCACTCCTTGGGGCCAGTTTAAAGAGCAGACTAATGGACCTCCTCTCAGAGATTCTGACCTGATAGACGAGCCCGGAGTCAGAGATTCTGATTCAGTTAAATAAAACGATGCCCCGCAAATACGGAGCAATGTTCAGCTCTATTCTTTCTTGTCTTATCCTGGATATTCCTTGGGTAATTCATCTTTCTAACATCATCCTATCTCCAAAAATAAAACTATTATTACCCCAAACCTAATATTTGCCTGAAGTCTTATCTTCCAAGTCCAGTCTGCCTCACACCTTGAGCTTTTCCCTCCCACCTCCCCAGTGTGAATTTCCTTGGTTGTCTCCAATGCAGCACAACCAACATACAAATCCCAGTCTCTGTTCTCCCCAAACCAGGTCCCTCTTTGTCCTTCCAGTTACCAAAACTCAAGTCCTAACATCATCTCCTGCATTTTAACATCTGTATTTAATCAATTACAATATGCTACTAATTATTCTTGCTTAATTCCTATCCTCCCTAAGCCTTCTTAATCCCTTTAGTGCAGTGTCTCTCAATCTTGGCAGCACTGAAATATTCAGGCAGATAACTGCTGTGGTGGGGGCTTGTCCTGTGTGCTGTAGGACGCAGTAGCAACCCTGAGCCGGTAGTGAAAATGTCTCCAGATAGTGTCAAATGTCCAGGAGTGAGCGGAAGGGAAAGAATCATTTCTCACCCAGAGCCACTGTCTAACTGTACTTCTCCCATCCTTCACCTTCTTAGTTTCAGTTTTCATCAGAAGAAAAAAAAAACCAAAAACTCAGTCTCTCTGATATTACAACAGCAAAATTTGTCTCCTCCTTGCCTTCCCCGATCTCTACTCCAGCCACATCAAATTCCTTTGCAATTTAATTAGACATAGATGAAACTCTTAAGATGTGTTAACTGTAGGCAGTAAGCAAGCTAGTAGCTTATAAGACAAATGCACAGTTCCCAGGAGGTTTTAAATATAGAATATGAGTAAGCATAGGCTTTGTGAAACACAGGCCGCACTGTGTTAAATATACATAGTAAGTTAGTAAACTATAAGACATGCCCAAATTAACATAAATAGAAAACATGACAAAACAGAGGGTCACTTAAAGCCGAAAAGGATGGAAAAAGTTATGAACCATCATGAACTGACAACTGTCAACCCTCACCAGCCACACATCCACGCATGGATGACACCTAGAATAGTCTCATATTTTTCTACCCAGGGCATGCAAATAAAACCTATGTCTCTTAGGCACCCTAACTCATCAGTTCGTGTTGGGGACAGGCATACTTGTGTGCTTCTACCCAGTAGAGTGAGCATGTGTCGAGGCCCTGAGGCATCTTCTCCCTCTGGGTCTCCCTCCCAAAGCCTCAGCCCCAATTGTCAGCAGGGTCCCATCACCGGAGAAGGCTACTGTGGCAGACAGGACACATGGCCTTTCACGGCTTGTACATCTTGAGTGTATCAGCTTACTACTATGGGTTCTTGCTTTTCGCTGGCTATTTAAATTGACTCAATAAGCCTTGTTACTACAGAATTTTTGTTTGATCTGGGAGGAGGTATTCTGTCTCATCACCTGTAGGACACCTGGCTTAGAAGGCTACTTGAAGGTACATTGCAGTACCGAAGTTGCACATTCCAAGCCTCCTAGACCGTCCTTGCACAACAGGGCCTCTTATGACATCCTGCTTTGTGTCTCTCCTATGGCATGCATCACATAACTGTGATGGGCAATCACACCTTTGTGGGCAGCAGAAGAAGAAGCACCCATGTCAACTCAGTGTCCCTAACACAACCTCCCAACCGCAGCGTAAGCAGAAGAAACTACCTGCAGCTCCTGTGGCCTTCCCAGGTTTAACTACAAATCTGACACACACCCACTGGGGATGTGGAGCCTGAAGGGAAGCTATGGGAGGGACCGCGGCCGACAGACAGCAGGTGCATGCAACACCTGGCATCACGGGCCGTGACGGACTTCATCTTCTTCCCTGCCCCACCTTCAACACTACTTTGAAATTTTGCGGCCTTGAGTGTGAAAGAGCCCAGAACTCCAGCTCTGGGCTGAGCCCCGACCCAGTGGAAGCTGGTTCGCGCTCCCGAGCGCCCACTGGCGGCCTGCTGCGGGCCTGCCGGACGGACCGCCGTCTCCATGGCAACCCGACGCCCAGGTGGAAAGCCGCTATTGCAATGCTGAAGTCGGGGCGCAGCCCGCAGAGGAAGTGGCTGTGCTACATCCGAGCGTTGGGGACTCTGGGTGCCCAGTACTGGCATTCGTGCACAGTGCTGACTCGGTGGAACTGTGTCTGGTAAGAGGCAGCCCCGGGGACAACCCGAAAAAAGAGAGCGAGTATCAGCCCCGCTCATTCCCGGGTTCCCGCCGGAGCCGGCCGACCTCGCGCCGCTCTAGGCTCCCGCCTGCTCCTCTCTATGGTGACGCCGGCCTCTCTTGCTGGCTCGCCGTCCCCTCGGTGCCAGCGCCCTGACAAGCCGGAAGTGAGTGGACGCGCGCTGAAGGAGTGTGGCCAGGTGCGGGGGCTCACCGGCAGCTTGGGGCCCCCTTGGGGATGTGCAGTTGTCGGCGACCCTGGTGATCCCCTGCTTCCCCGCGGCCCGTGGGTGCACCCCGCTCGGCGTCGTCCTATGTCTCCCGGCGGGAGTCGGGCCTCGTCGTGGGTCCATGGGGCCTTGAGCGCCGCCTGCAGCTTTCTCGCTGTTCGCAGTTGTTAGATCCGAAGCCCTGGCGGTGCTGCTGGCACGGAGGCCGGGTGGGAACCAGGATCCTGCTGCCTGGGCCGCCCCGGGAGTTGGGGTCCCCAGGGCCTCGCGGGAGCCGCGGCAAGGAGCCTCTGTGGGGATCGGGGTTTCTCTCGGAAGCGGGCTTCCGTCTGTTAAGCTGCAGGGTTTGCTCATTAGAGGAATCCCAGCGGTTAATGCAGCCGGGGTCCCAGGCTCTCCCGGGGCCCAGTCATCGTAGGAAAGGGAACACGTAGCAGGAGAGCGCGCCATTCGGCCCAGAAAGGAAGGCCCTGAAGGCGTTTACACTGGGTGATGAAGTTAACGCCAGGCAGTGCTCGGCTGGCGCCCTGGAGAGGTGACGGTGTGAAAAAGCTTGGAGTGTTCCCTAGCAGGGAGGAGCACGGGGACAGTAGCGCTTGGGGAGGCTGTAGGGTCCTGGCCCGAAGGAGGTGCTGCTGGTGTCCTATGGGGGTGTCAGGTCCCGGGCTTTCCACGCAGAGGACGTGGTAAAGTAGAAGAAAACTTTGTAGACAGGGTACTGTGACCTAGATATGTGGCATTTAAAACAGCTTACACCATGCTGGGGTCCAGACTTATTTTGCAGGAAGAGGTGGAAGTTGGGTTTTGTTTTGTTTTGTTTTTTAAACGGCAGGGTTACAATTCACCTTCAGGATCATTCAGCATCCTTTGTGTGACGAAGTACTTGCAGAAGCCTCTTGCAGAACTGGTTAAAGTCATAGCTGTATTAAGGGAAATCATTACATTGGAATATGTTTGGTCTTGTCTGCCCTCCAAATATGAGAATGAAAGGGAGAGTACTCTTATCCTCAGCTCCCTCTGCAGTTGTTTTTTGGTTCTTGTTTTTGAGAGCGGTGGAGGTGTACTGAGAATCAAACTCAGGATCTTGTGCTTGCCAGGCAGATGCGGTGCACCTGAGCTATGTCCCCAGGAGATGCGGTTGTTCTGGCCAGTTACGTTTCTGGCCAGGTCACAGGCGTGCCATCAGTGATGATGGTGTGCTGCTTCAGCGACTTCAGGCAGGCAAGAAGCAGTCTAGTGTGACTGACTTCCGTCTGACTTCTGTACTGTGATGATGGATAGTAAGAAGTGGCACTTAATTGCTCGTTTTGAAACTGAGAAGTGACAATAAGCTGAATAGTTTCCTGTACTGGCCATGTTCAAATTAGAAGAAGCAAATTTTTGTTTACTACTTGAGGTGTGTGACCAATGTACTGTACATTTATTTTCTCCTCTATTGATCCTTTGGGTCAAGAGCTATGAAAAGAATAAACGTTAAACCTAGAGTCACAAGAATCGCACTCTAGTATGGTTCTGAAGAAATGATAAGCAGGAGAAAGTCCAAAATGCAGAATTCTTACTAAAGAGAAAATGACAAACAACTATGGGCTTAGCAAGGTGAGACTATTGCAAAGGATTATTTCATGAAAGGAGAAGAAGCTGGATGGGAAGAAGTCAGGGAAGCACTGGGGAGGGACGTCAATGGTCTGGAGAGAGTTCTGGGGAGGCTGGGTCCTCTCTGGAGGCTTATGCTTTCCTGCTGTGTGGCTGGTGATTGGCAAAACTTCAAGGACCTGGGAAAGGAGTGGAGCTTGGTTTTGATTAATAAGCCTTCCGTTGTAGTTGGCCACTGGGAACAAGCTGTTCAGCAGGTCATTGGTGAATTTTTTTTTTTTTTTTTAGATCTTTTTTCTTCTGTTGAAGAGTCTAGATACACTGGCCAAAATGATTGCCTGAAGCAAATTGATCTTGTCCTGTGTTAAAAGATAATTTTCCACAAAAGAAAAGGGGGCCCAATCATGACTGTCGTGTAGACATAAATGAACACATATTGAAGATTCTTATGTGACTCATCAATCAGGTAATTGGTAAGATATTAGAAATCAGCTTTACAAACTGAAAATCATCGACACAATTTAGATCCTTGATTTGTGTGCATGAGTGACCAGTTGTCACTCACTTGTAAAGTGTCTGGGCATCTCTTTCCAATGTGGATTCTGACTCAGGCTGGTCCTGAGATTTGGTTTCACTGCCCCAGGTGCCAGCAAATGCCCATACAGCACAGAGGAGAAAGCATCAGGAGTCAGCTTTGCTGACTGCTGATGAAGGAAGGATTAGGGAGGTGGTCATCCTGGAAGAACAGAGCCCTATGTTGCAGGTGAAGGGAACAAATGTCAGATAAAGAACATAAATATTCAGGCTGCCTTTCCAGATCACAAACCAAAATGAGCAAGGAAACCATTGCTAGGAAACAGATCCAGAGCAAAACTTTAACTTACAGAGAGAAGAAAAGGAGCTGGAAATGAGGACACTGCATGGGCTAACAGAGGAGGAGGGATGACCAGAGTGGTAATCCAATCACCAGCCACACAGCAGGAAAGCAGAGTGGGTGAATTTTAGGGGGCAGGCAGTGGCCACTTAAGATAGGTCAGTGCTTGAGATTTGTGCCTTGGGAGCTCCCCTAAGTTTTAGCAGTGCCTATGCAGGCGGCCTAATCACGGATGGGGAGGCTAACCCACTTTAGACTTCAAAATAAAAGTGCCTGCAATGAGGTGTGCACACCTCATCCTCATCAGTTACTCAGCTGAGGCTGTCACTATGGCAGTGAGCGTAATCCATGGACAGGCTTCTTGTTGCAGTAGACAGTGGATCTCCTAGCAAATTTTAGTTTTACATTCAGCAGTTTCTGTAATTTGTTCCGAGAGGACTTAGTTTTCTTTTTAGCAAAGGTAAGAGAGCCAGCACCAAAGAGCAAGCTCTGCTTACTGGAAGAGTGGGAAAGTGACGTGTCAGTAAATAAAAATACAGAGTGCTCAGTTAAATTCAAATTTCAGATAAATGATGAATTACTGTTTAGCAGTACTTGGGACATAAGAGTTACCTGTGCATGATCAGAAATTCAAACAACTAAACATTCAATGCAGTAACAGTTGTAGGTGATTCTGCCCCGCAGCAACTTCTGTGGGACAGTGGATTAGAAGATGGCACATTTACCGCAGTCATGCAGGTCATTTAATTCCTAGGCGGCTTCTTTCAGAACTTGCGGTTGTGCTCCCCTCAAAACATGGGCCTGCAGCTCTTGCCCAGAGGCAGAGTGCTTGTCTAGTACACACAAGGCCCTGGGTTTGACCCCCCACACCACAAAAAGGAAAAACTGCAATGCTCTAAGGGCTTGGATTTGGAAAGTAAATTTACTAAGTCACAAAATAGTTTTCCTATCAAATGTAGACCATGTAGCCCAAGTTTGAACTCTAAGGAGTCATTTTTTTTAATAAAAAGTGTTACTGATTAGTGGTTACCAATTGTGATAGTTGCCAACAATAGGATCTGTAGCATTAGCAAAACATTAACTTGAAAGTAGCCTGTGTGTCTGTAAATAGGTGAACGGATGAAGAAAATTATTTATAAGCAGTGGAGTACGACTCCCAGAAATGGGTGCTTGGTCCAGGTGTGCACCCTGATTCAGGCCTGCTGGACGTGGCCCAGAACCAGCCTAACCCAGTCATGGTGCCCTCTGTCCCTGGCCGTGTAAAGGGAATGCTGAGAGTTACCCGAAACTTAGCCAATACAGGAGTATCAGGTGCTGTTTCTTTCCAGCCAAGGTTTGGGAAACAGCATTTACTTTGCATTTCTGAGAACGGTGAGGTCTGTTCTTTAAATGCATTTATTGGCTTTGTCCTCTTTTCTCTGCAACTTTTCTTAGCAAATGTTCAGTTTGCTATTTGGGGCTTATTGTCAGTAATAAATCAACTTCTAGAAATGAGTAGTTTTTCCAGTATTTGGCCACAAGTTCTATCAGTGCCTTCTAGGTTTGTGTCTGTCCTTTGGTCACACAACAGTGTGCAGTCAGATGTGTCAGGCTTTTCCTTTGACGTTTGCTCTCTTGTTTGAAAAACTCGTCCCAACTACTGTGTCACACAATCTTCTATTTCCTTGTAAACATTTTTAGTTTTTCTTTTCATGTGTATTTTTGTTTAATCCATCCTGAGTTTGTTTTTATTTGTGCAGAAGAAACCTAATTCTTTTTCCATGTGTTCAGCAGCTGAGGAAAATCCTTTCCAGATTAGTGTGTAATAGGCAGTGACTTACAGGGCCGTCTATCCTTCCTAGCTCCTCATCCATTTGTGTGTATGCTATCACAATATCACACTTCTACAGGAAGTCAGTAACTTCGTTTTCCTACAAGGTTTCCTGGGTTCTTTAGTCTTTCGTGTAGACCAGCTTCCTAACTTCAGTGAAGTGTTGGGTGGAATGTCTGAAGGGATTTTGATTGGGGTAGCATTGAACATATAGATGAATTTCTGGATAATTAACATATTTACCATGTTTGGGCTTCTCATAATGTCTAGCTTCATTTATTTGTGGTCTTTGTAATCCTTTGTAAGTTTCTTCATAGGCGTCCTGCGAATTTTCTGTAAGACACACTTTGTAAGGTCTCTTACAGTGGTTTTAGTTTCCAGCATCCCTGTTAAATTCTCTTGGCTAGTTGTAGTTTGTTGAACCCCTTTCAATCTCATGTATTTATATCATCTTGATATATTTTTTGCTTCTTCCATTTCAAACATGTACCTTTTAACATGGTCTTAAATAGAAGCTGTAATAGTAAGAGTTCATGTATAGTTTTAATTCTACAGGGTGCATTTAATATTTGATGAATGAATATAATAATGTTTAGCCAGGCTTAAGGCGTCTTAGTGAAGCTTGGTCTTAAAAAATAAAAAGGGCTGGTGATGTAGCTTATCAATAGAGCACTCCAGGGCTCCACCTCCAGTACCATGAGTAAATAAATATTGTTAATTACTGGCTTCTGTGACTTCTCTGAAAGTTTTCTTTCCTTTAAAGAACTGTTGAGTTTTATCAAATGCTTTTTCCGCTTCCCAGATCGAAGTGTTCACACCCTGTCTTTCCTGCTTCTCCAGGGTGATCAGCTTGAGACCCAGATAGAGCAGCACAGGGGAGTTCCCCCGGATTCAGAATGATGGACCCGTGCTCCGTCGGAGTCCAGCTCCGTACCACAAACGAGTGCCACAAGACCTACTACACGCGCCACACGGGCTTCAAGACATTGCAGGAGCTGTCCTCAAATGACATGCTGCTGCTTCAGCTCCGGACTGGGATGACGTTGTCCGGGAACAACACAATCTGCTTCCATCACGTCAAAATTTACATCGACAGGTTCGAGGATTTGCAGAAGTCCTGTTGTGACCCATTCAACATCCATAAGAAGCTGGCCAAAAAAAACCTGCACGTCATTGACTTGGATGATGCCACTTTTCTGAGTGCAAAATTCGGAAGGCAGCTGGTGCCTGGTTGGAAGCTTTGTCCAAAGTGTACACAGATCATCAATGGAAGTGTAGACGTGGATTCTGAGGACCGCCAGCGGAAGAAGCCAGAGTCTGATGTACGTGTAGCCGTCATTCTTTCTACCAGGGGACTTCTACAGTGTGGAAGTTCAGCCACCAGAAAGGAAATCATTCGCATTATCATTTGCTAGCAAATGTGCGTTTTAAATGGGGTGGGGGGAGATGGTGATTCACAGTGATTTCCTGTACCCAAGGCTAAGACAGTGTGGTGAAGTAGGTGGAGGGGAGAATGAGCTGGTGAGCATGGAGCCCTGTGCTACAGCTCCTAGTGCATAGGTATTCCCAGGGTCTTCTAGAACTTGCTGAAAACCAGGGCTGGTGTACCTTGGATTCTGTTCTAATACCGAAGTAAGTAATCTTAACATGCCAGCCAGCAAGGCACTGTGTACTGGGAAAAACTTTTTAGGAAGGTTGGAGGCCACTGCTTTAAAAGGAGATCAAAGAAGTGATTTGTAATCTTGATTTTCATTTCAGTCTTTCTCCTTGGGTACTATCCCATTCTCTTTGCATTTTTACCTACTTGTGACTTTGACTTGCATCCAGCTGTTGTTCTGGCCAGGGCTCATTCCGGGACCCGCTGTGGTCAGAGAGCTCACCGCCAGGTGTTAGTGTTGATGCCTCTCTTCCCTCTTCAGAGGCCTGCACCATTTAACCTTGAACTCAGGACAGCCTGAGATTCCACAGCACTGTCTTCCATGTGGAACAAGGACAAACAAGTGCCTTAAGGACAGGCCTCAACATTTTTTCCATAACCATCATTTCATAATTCTTTGCTGGAATAGTTTTTCAATTTTTTCCCTTTTAGTAAACCAAATTAAAGAAATAACTGGTATTTTTAATGCTATGTGTCATTCCCTGTTGTTCTCCTCTCACAGGCACATCTCCAGGACCCAGCATTGTCTCGAGTCTGTTGTCTTGTCTTAAAGTTTTGATCTTTACGAGTGGTCCCTGTTTGCAGTGTGTGATGGTTACATCACGTGGGGAGTCGGTCCATGTGCGAGCACATCCTTGTCCTTTCTCCTTGCTGACCCACTCGTGCTTTCCTTGTCTTTGCCTCCTCATCTCTTTTGCTTCCCACCCATCCTTTACCACAGTGCTGACCACGTGTCTGTACAAACACTGGGAAATACCCCTCCCCCCCCCAAGAAAGGAACGTAAGCACTGAATTGTGTGTGGTCACACAGTTTCAGGATCTGTAATCGTGTTCCCAACTCTGAAGGACACAGACTATCCTAGAAGCCTGGACATTCCGTCCTTGGCGCCACAGTTTCTCTGCCTCCCTTCTGCGGGGACGGCAGCTGGGGCAGTTCCTTCTGTACCAGCTGTCTGCTGCTCCTCTGTCCCAGAAACTAGGATTTGAGTAACGAACATGCTGTCTGCACACAAAATGTTGGGATGTAGTCCACAGTCGTGTAAATTTTCCTGCACTTGGCCTCTGACACCTTTCTCTTGAGGGGTGTGTATGTGTCTGTGTGTCCATCCATCCGTCCATCCCTGTGTCCCCGGCTACGGAATAACCTGGGTTAATAGTAAAATGCTTACTTGTGGTCTGATGTCAGCATCTGAATTGCTTGTTTGCTTACCTTTATTCAGGGAAGAGCTGCTAAGGCTTTGCGGTCTCTCCAGTTTGCAAACCCAGGAAAGCAAACCGAATTTGCTGCGGAAACTGGTAAAAGGGAAAAGAGAAGGCTCACGAAAAACGCACCTGCTGGTTCAGACAGGTGGGCCTTGGGCTGCCTCGCTCCGTATTTGTCTTTAACGTTGTTTTCTGCGTAAACATTTTAAATAGGATAACAAGTAATTAATATTTTTTTTAAAAAGCTCCAAAAGTCCATCTTGATTTTATTCATTTAAATTGAAACTCACAAGGTTTGTTTCTAAGGAGGTAGCAGTGAAGTGGGCGAGATACAGCAGAAACACACACCCAGAAGCTAAGGCCATGCTCGTGGAAGGCAGTGACAGTGCGTTATTGACAGGTCTGCTCTGTGGGTCCCTGCCAGCAGGCAGTTGGAAATACAGGATCCCTTTTTATCTGTTCCCTTCTGAAACAAACCGTTCTGTTACTGTCAACAGAAACAGAATTAATTTGTTTAAGACTTTAAATTTGCAAACAAATATTAGCAGTGTAACATTCAGAATTATTTTTTAAGTGCAGTCTGCATGTGTCAGTACTGCATTTACTCCACCTATTAAAGTTTTCCATGAAGTGATACTTTAGGCCAGGTTTATTAGAGGTCATTAAAGAATAAGAAGTTGGTTATGTTATAAGAACAAGTAAGGTAATACACTGTGATCAAAATAAAACCTTAACATTCATAAAGCACCGAAGAGACTAATAGCCAGTAAAATGAGCTGTGGTGAACTATAGTAAAAGGAAAAACAGAACCTGATTTGGGGGGAAGCTCTTCCCGTTTTGTTGAGTTGACAGCTCAGGCACAGGCAGGCTTTCAGGTTTCTGTAGCCCAGGAGGGTGGGGGCACTCTCACAGGGCACATGCCCAGGCCGTGTGTCGCCTCCTCCTCTGCCTTCCATTAGCCCCATGGAGCTGGGGATGCACAGCCAGGGTGTGAGGTGCCAGCCAGCGCGTTTCTCTTGCAGGCAGGTCATTCCCGCCAAGAGCAAGGTGTACGACAGCCAGGGGCTGCTCATCTTCAGCGGCATGGACCTCTGCGACTGCCTGGACGAGGACTGCCTGGGCTGCTTCTATGCCTGCCCGGCCTGCGGCTCCACCAAGTGCGGGGCCGAGTGCCGCTGTGACCGCAAGTGGCTCTATGAGCAGATAGAGATCGAGGGGGGAGAGATAATCCATAATAAGCACGCCGGGTGACTCATGTGGCCGAGCTGTGGACCTTCCTGAAATTCTGCTCTTCCTCCAGGTACGCTGTAAGCTTGATGGTCAAGTAATAAACAGTTGAAAACCACCTCAGTGGGCACTAATGTGTTCGGATGTCCTGGGGTCATCTGTAGGTTTAGGCAGCCTGTTTCTCAGCACTCAGCTTCACGCCCGTGCAGGTCAGCACCAGCTGGACAAGGGCAGGCAGCCCTCACCTTCCACGGTCCCTGTGAGCACCAAGTCCAGTACCCAGGTCCCAGTCACAGATAGCAGCCCCCTAACACCTGTCTCAGAGTTCTGGCTGACAGGTTCCAGGATCAGGCAGGTCACAGATTTGTCTTACAGTAAGGAACCGACCATCCTGTCAGATTCTCAGTGATTGGTCCCATGTGGCTGTTGCTCAGTTTACTCAGCAAAGCAGTTACACAGTCGTGTTGTCTCTTTGTCACACACATGATGTTTTGCCAAGTGAATAATGTAAAGAATTGGTCATTGAAGATGGAGGTGCCACAAAGAAGTAAACAGGAGGTAAAGTCAGTGGAATATAAACGGGGTAGTAGAAATTACTAAGCATAGAAGTACTGATAACTGCCACTGTCCTGGGGATGATAGATTGGCATCTAGCGGGACTTGGGGAAGGCACACTCACCAAAATAAATGAGGACAGGGGTTTTCATGAAGATGACTTTGTCTCTGAAGTGATCACACAGAGCTTCCCAGTAAGAGTACTTCCTGTGAATCCAGAAACTGTGCACATCACTATCAGCACAAACAAAATGGTGGAAGCCGATGCAAACTTAGAGGAGTAGGACAGGTAACTGAGGTGGAAAACGTGTGTCCTCAACGATGTGAGTTACTTAGCAGAGTGGACAAGCACCTCACTGCGGGCAGCATAGCATCTTAGACCCTGTCTCAAAATAGAAAAGCAAATGCTGGGGCTACAACTGGTGCAGAATCCCTGGGCTCAGTCCCAGTACTGGGGAAAACACTTAATTCTCAGTGGTTAAGCCTGCCTTTTTTTACATTCATAGTGGAGAGTTTTTACTATTTCGGATTTTGAAAGGTTACAGGTCAGTCCTAATTTGCATCACTTATTTCCAGGGTCCCACACACCATATAAATGAGGGGTCCACATACCTGAGAACAGTGCCTGTTTCAGGGAAAGTCGATTTGAATACAGCTGACCTGTTGAGCGTTAAGCAATTGTGGAAATAATCTCTATGCCTAAGTGCTAAGTGATTTCTGGTTTCAGAGAAATGTTTTAGTGCCTGAGCCTTTCACTGTTTATATTACACATTCTTTGCAAAAGTTTATTTTCAAGAACAAAGAGCTACAAAGCACAAGTGTAAAATACATAAACATATATTCTATCTGTGATAATGCAGTTGTATGGAGGGATTTACTAGGATTGAGGAGTCTAGAAGTACATTAAGAACATGATAATGTAAACGTGGAGAGGCACTGGGTAATACATTCTTTGGAAGTTGAATCTTGGTGTATGAATTTGTATGGGTGCTGTGTGAAGAATGGGCACATAGGATCTTTCCCTGTACACTCCTGTGTTTTTGAGTCGTCTTCCTACCATACCATTTTGTCTAGAAGCTCTTAACATTAAATGTGTCTCAGACATTTTCAATTTTTGTTTCCTCTAAAATAGGACTTCAGTTAATCACATCAACTTTTAGCCAGTTTATAGTTGTTGAGAAAGTTTTGTTTTTAGTTCTGGAGATTGAACCCAGCACCCTCACACTGAGCTGTATCCCCAGCCCTTTATTTTGAGACAGGGTCTCATGAAGCCACTCTGTTGCTCAGGCTGGACTTGAACTCCGGATTAATCCCCTTGCTTTAGCCTCCACACGTGCTCCACCACACCCCTCTTATCGACACACTGCATGGTCAATTTGAATTGGCCACCAGAAATCCATTTTTTTTTTCTTTAGGCACTATTTTCCTGTTGTTGGCTTCTTTTTTCCTCACTCTTTAATTGCCTTGCCTGGTGGTTTTATGTTGTTGGGGTTCATGGAACTGTAATCCTTGTTACCTATTTCTAGAATGATCTTCAGAATCTTACAGAGTGCTGGTTGACTGTTGAATTTCCTTGTTCTTTTTCATGGAAGTATTATTTCTCTGTCAGTTCTGAAAGATAGTTTTGCAGGGTACATCAATCTAGACTGGAAGTTGTTTTCTTTTAGGGCTTGAAATACTTCACTCCAAGATGTCCTTGACTTGGTTTGTGTTGAGACATCTGCTGTGATTCTGATAGACTTTCTTTAACAGGTGATTCATTTCCTACTTCTAACAGCTTTTCCTATTCTGTCCTTGTGTTGAATTTCTGGGATCTTGACTACTGTATGCTTTGTTGTAGATTTTTTTAATCATGGATTATTAGAGTTCTAGATGTATCTGTATGTCAAATTCTTTTTCCTTTCAGGGAAGTTTTCTGCCATGACTTCTGTGAATAGGTTTTCATGTCATTTGTGTTATCTCCTGCTTTTTTCATTGACTCTAATCAACCTCCCATTATTCTTTGCATTGTCTAGCAGCTGTTGGATTTTCTTGTGGTCTCTTACTGTGTTTAAGAAAGCTTTGTTTTCAAGATCGCTAACTGCAGTCCTGTTCTTTTATATCGGAAATGCTGTCCACTGCACTTTCAGTGGAATTTTCAGTCTCCTGGATATCTGTTTGAATCTGTTTCATAAGATTCCATTTCTTTCCTATGTTGGGTATTCTTGGTTTCCATCATTTTCCCAAGTGCCTCTATTTCGTTTTGTATCTGTATCTCCTGAAGAGTTAATGAGTGTCCTTCATTATCATCACATCTCTGTAGTTAAGAGAAATTATTTCCAGTTTGATTTTTTCTGGAGTCTCATTCGTTTGCTTTGTTATTTCCACTAGCACTACTTCAGAGAGGCCAGGTGGTGGCTTTCAGATTGTTCCAGCTCACTGACCCTAGGTTTGCCTTTGGTGAGCTGGAAGTCTGGGGTTGCATCTTAAGTGTTTTCTCTCTCTCTCTCTCTCTTTTTTTTTTTTTTTTTTTTTTTTTTTTTTTTGTAAATTCCTGTGGGCTGATGCTTGTGAATCGCCTGTGGTGAATATCTTTATTGCTAGCATTTAGACCTCATAGGAAATGACTACTTCTCACAAGGGTCTTCCAGGTGTAGCTAGATTGAGGGTTTTGAGTCTGTTGCAAGGTGCCTTCTCTTCAGCTTGTCGGGGATGAGAACTTGCTGCCTGCCTGGCCAATCCTTGGTTCTTAGGAACTGACCTGTGGTATTTTTTATGACCCTTAGCAATATCGGTATCCAGGAAAAACAACTATCTCAGTCAGGCTAAACTCATACAATCAGCAATAAAAATAGCGTCAAACAAAGTCTAGAAATTGACAAACTGAGGTAACCATTAATTTGCTGCCTTTAACCATCAGAACTAGATTTGTGGTTATCTAAAAAAAAAATCTAACACCACAAAATAGTATGCAGTATGCAGCCCTTTATACAGTGGAGAAAATTTAAAAGGGGTTAGGAGGGAAATAGAGAAACAAAAGAGGAGGAAATTAGAAGGAAGGCTGGAGGACAAGGAGGGTCCTGCAGACTTCTGGAAACTGGTGAAGAAGACCAGAGGGAAAAAGAAAAGAACTTACGAACAGAAGAATAGTATAACAACAGGAAAAGACCAGAAACCATGTTCACACTCATACACACAGACAAAAAATAAATGTCCACTTCAGGGTGTGGCTGTGGTGTCCCTGGAAGCCGGTGTGGGCAGACAGCATCCAGATCCCAGCTGGTTAACCCCAGCAGGCCAGCTGTGGCTTTGCGGCAGGGTTGTGGAAGGTCAGGCTGGTTTCTGGTCCTGGGGCTGGAGCCAGACTTGGTCAACCTGCAGCAGGCCTCCCGTCCCAGTCCTGGCTCCCTGCCAGCATGACTGGTATCTCCCACCTCGACACTGGGGGCCCCTAGATGGAGGTGGCCCACAGTTGTTCTGAGTTCTAGCCCAGCTGGCTCCTCCACAATGGCTCCTGGCCAGTCACCCTCTTCTGGAGATGTCTGAACCCAAATAACACCCACCACTGCAGTCCACCGTACCTACTGCTCTAGTCCGCTGATGCGTTGCTCCAGGGGTCTCTGGGGTCCTCACCAATAGCCCTGCACTGCATGTTTGAGCTGTCCTCCCATGCAGTTTTCTTCGGGGAAGAAAACACTGCCTGCCACCCCTGCTTGGTTGATTTCCTCCTCCTCTTGTGTTGAAATTTCTCTCTGCTCTCCCAAAGCTTCAATTCTTGCTTCAGGTCCTGACTGGGGTTCTGGGACCCACTGCCCTTCTCCTCACATGGCTGTTTTCCAGCATCTGAACACCACATCCCACATCCCAGAGACACTCCTTCTCAGCTGCTCACCCCTCACCATCTTTCCGGAAGGCCAGCACTGGTTTACTATGACAGGAGGCTCTTTTCAGCTTAGGGATTTGTAACAAGTCGGATGTAGCAGCCCCAGAAGTCTGCATGTTTAGAGGTGGGGATTTTGGAAGGGGGCTGGGTCCACGGGGCACTATGCCTACCTTGCCATAATCCACTGGTGAGTGAAGGGCTGGACCTGCTCTTAGGCAGGGTGATCTATCTAAGGAGGATATGTGGGCCCTGGGGTCCCAGCGGACCACTGTGTTCCTGTTCTCAGTTCCTCCCTGCCCCCTCAGCTTCCTGCCTGCTGTGGGTTGGGCTGAAACCCCCAGGCTGTTCTGCCTTGGAGTTAAACAACTGTAGACTGAAACCACAACCCAAAATAAATGAAACTTTTCTTGAAGATGTCAGGTATTTTACTCCAGAGACAGGAAAATGCTAAGATACTTAAATGGCATGTCAGTTACAATTTTCACTGACTTGACTAACAGAAGATCACTTCCCTGATCATGTTCCAACTCACCCCTGACAAAAAAGAATATTTTGACTTTACTTACTGAAATTAGATGTAGATTGTTTAGGGTTTTTTTTTTTCTGAATTAAGGAAATATTTTTTACACAGATACAAACCATTTTTATCTTAAGTAGGATTATTAGGTTTTAGTCTTTACTTTTAAATACAAACTAGTAGTGTACTTTGCTTAGGCTCCTCAGAGGAATACGTTAGCATCTTAGACTTTCTTTTTGCTTAAAATAGAAATATATTTCCCACAGAATAAATGATTTTAAACAGCTGTATTTCAGCATTCCTTAAAGCAGATCTGTGTTACATTTTTGAAAGACTAATGAGAAAATTTCTTAAACAATTTTGCTAATACTTGTTCTTCAGGTACATTCTGTTATTTCAAATTACAGAAATCTGGAATACAGTGAGACTTGGATCACTTTCATATTTTACATAAATATTCACAGTGGCTAAATTACTTTAGGATTTTTTCTATCTAAAAAGCAGAGAAAAGTGAAATAAACCCCTATGCTCTGTGCAGGTCCCAGGAGGAAAGTTAATGCAAGACCACAAACCCTGGACTCATTGAGTAGGCCACAAGCAAAGCAAAAGTGTGTTTGTACATTTGAACAGAATAAAGGTTATCCTGCTTGATGTTATGCCTGTTGTCTTTCAAGTAGCATCTAAAAAAAACAGCTGTTTACCTCTGGCATATGACACATAGAATTATCCTGTGCATAAAATACTGTGTTGCCTTCCTTATATATAACAAGCTGTTCCCTCCCTAACAGTCTTTTTAGAACTGTGCTTCTGGCTTGGATTCAAGCAGTGATTTTAGCAAATTTTGCAATAAGCCTTGAGTACATACACATGATAATTTGTTGCTCAATATGCAACAGCAGCAAGTTTTAGCATCTTTCTCAGCCCCGCAGAACTCGGAGACTCCTGTGAAAGGCTGAGAAGGAGAGAGCTGACCTCGGGGAAATGCAGCCCTAGTCTTCCCCCAAGCGCCCCAAGCACAGACCTCTGCACTGAGTCTGCAGTGCACAATCCTCTGGAAAGCATTTGAATTTTGAAAGCATGGCTGTCTCATCTGTACTTTGGTCTGCCAGATGGTGCTGTAGGTGGTTCGCTCTCTTTGTAACAAACAACAGTTCTGTCCTTGGAAAAGCCGTGGGTGCCCTGCAGACTCAGCCTCTCTGTGGATCCCTGATGAGGCACCGTGGGACGGAGAGTGTACTTGCTCCCACCCCAGAAGTCATGGATGGGTCACAGGAAGGCGCATGAGGGTCTCCCTGCATCACAGTCACCCCGCTTAGGAACACCTGAGAATCCCTGTGTAAACCCGTGACACCCCAGTGTTTGCTGACATCTGCTGGTGTCTTTGTGAAAATAAACTATGACTGCTACTTTGGCTTAATCCCTTCATTTCTGACTTAAACTATGAACACATAATTCCATAATACCCCACTGCAGTTTTTAAAAATTCTTCAGAGTAATGTCCTTTTAGCATCCTTCAGCCTTGCCCAGCAGGCATCAACTATAGTGGCTTTATTGTTTTAAGAATATGAGAGAGAACACAAATACACACAGACAATTCTACACACAGACCACGTTGAACTGTTTTTCAGATAGAGCTACTTTGGAGAAAGAATGCAGTGCAGGGGGATATTAGGGATTAAACCCAGGTACTTTACACTAAACTGCACCTCTAAGCCTTTTTATATTTTATTCTAGAAAGATCTGACTAAGTCACAAAATTGCCTAGGCTGAGTTTGAATGTGCTATCCTCCTGTCTTAGCTTCCCAGAGTGCTGGGATTGCAGGCGTGTTCCACCATGTTTTATTCATCTTTTTTTTAAGGAATCATCAAATACCACTGAACAGTTAATTTGAGGGTGTCATGGGTTTCTGCAGAGTATATATCTCCAGTAGTAGGTTATGCATAATAGTATTGACCAATCTTATAAATATAACTTGACTTTCAGAAATCAAAGATTTACCAGTTACATCAGAGTATTAAAATCGATTGAACTAATACATGTTTAAATGCAAAAAAACAAACTTAAAATAATTTAAAATTTGAAAGTATTTTATCACAGCCCTAGGTAGTGGTACAGCAATGTAGTTTTGTTCTTTTCTTGAAACCACAAAGGAATGATTTCTTTGCTAAACACTTCATGATTAAAAAACTTCATTTCATATCACTGCAAGTGTGTGAGGCCTCTTCCTATCACTGGAGCCAGCACCCGAGACTATGGGCTTATAATGCAAAAAGGTTCACTGGGCTCTCAGTTTTAGAGGCTCCAGGCCACGCTTGGTGACCTCACTGCTTTGCAGCACTGTGTGAGGGCGGGGGCAAAGTCACTCAACTCATGGCTGGGAAACAAAAGACAAGAGGAGGAGGCCAGGCCCAACTGTGTCCCCTTTAGGAGCACATGTGCAGTGACCAGAACCCCCTACTAGATTGGCCTCTGAAGGGTTCCACCACCTCCCTGTGGCACCAATCAGGAGACCAGGACTTACACATGAGCCTTTCCGACACATTCCAGCTCCAAACTGTAGCAGTAAGCAAATAAGTATAGGTATTTTTAAAGAGTTGCTCTAATCTACTTAGACTATGTTGTTTGCAAACAGTGACAAATCCTTTCTGTGTTGGCTAGCTGTGATGTGTCAGTTTGACGTGCAGATTAATAAGCTCTAGATGTGTCTACAGATGGCTACCTGGTGGGCCACAAACTTAGGGGATGACCTGCTAGGCTGTGGGTGGCACCAACCAATAGGCTTGTAACCTGGACAGAATAAAAAGGGAAAGAAGGACGCCTGCCCTTTCCTTTGGAGGAGGAGCTCTGGCCTTTGCTGTGGCCTTTAGATGATCCTCCCCAGTTTATTCAGGCACCCAGCAAAGATTTCAGCTTTCTAACACAGACACCAGCTCTCTACGGCAGACTCACATCAGTCCTCATGGTGATTCTTCAGACCTTTCATCTTCCACTGCTACTGGATCCCTTTGGCTCTCCGGTGTACAGATGGCCATTTTGGACACTTCTGGCTATGGCCCAGCAGACAGCCCCGAGTCTTCCCAATTTTGATCCTCTACGCCTACTTCATGACCCTTCATATATAATCATGCATATTTATACTGAGTTTGTTCTGAACCCTAACAATACAGTGGGTTACAGCACTCATACATAGCCTAATAACGTGAACCAGAATCTGTGCCCCGTCTTTCTCTCCACAACTGCAAAGTCGGGGTAATGCTGAAACCAAGCTGCTTCCTGTTGCTTCTGCTCACAGCATTCTTTCCCCCAGGTCCCAGGTCAAATACAGTCTTCCTGGGGGGATCAGCCCTAAGGCCAATATAGTCATCATCTCCAGGAGATAACTGTAAGTATAGACAGGAAGTTAGGGCTTAGATAAGGCTGAACCCCAAAGGCTTTTTCTTGGTTTCTTTACTCTCATTACCAAGACAAAATACCCAATACCCAAAATGAAGGAAAGGTTTGTTGAGCTCACAGTTTATAGAGGCTTCAGTCTGTAAGCAGCTGGTTCCCAGGCAGGGTGGAGTGGCCCAGGGACAACACTTCCAGGGGGCAGAAGACAGCAAAACAACAAGGGTAAAAGTGAGAAGGACAGGCCTCTGTTTCTCCTTTCTGCTGTAAACAGCTACCACTCCCAGAGGGCAGTGTAGCAGCCACACCCTCCTGGTGCCCTCCTCTTGCTTAGGCTGAGGATGTTTACAAGAGATTGAAGCCAGGGATTAGTTCTTTTTTACTTTGAAGCAAGGTTTCCCTAACTAGATGTTGCTGTGAAAGTATTAATAGTATTAGCTTTTATTTGATCAGATTTTGAGGCAACATCACACATACACATACAGTAGATGCATCTTAACTAAAACAGTTACTAATTATATTCCAAATTAATTCCCAGAAAAATCTATATTTTCTTTACCTTATTGGAGGTGAGTCAATCAAATATAAAGCAATGTCATATTTGACTCATTTATCTTGTTCAAATACATGCAGTCCCCTTGGAACATTCTGGAATCTTCTTTGGGTTTTTGGTTGATTTCTGTTTCCTCCACATCACTTAACATTCCGTGGTGTCCAAGGATCAGTTTCCCCGGTATCACACTGTAGGACTGAGACGCGCCCTTCCCAGCCCACATGGTTCTGACAGGGTGGACCTCACTTCAAGGTCCCCAGTGTGGGTGTTATCACCAAGGCCTCTGAGCATGCAGGCAGCACCCCTAACCTTAGCAAATATTTCCAGGGTGGCCACATGACCAACCGGGCCAATAAAGGCCAAAAAAACGAACAAACAAAACAAAACAAAACAAAACACAGCCCAGCTGGAAGTACAGCAAGACAGAGGCTGGTTTCTCATGAAGTTCTGCGCATCTGCCCTCAATCTGTAACCTCCTAGTCTGTGCCTCACAATGCAACCAACATGCAAGAAAACCCAAGCCAAAGACCAAGACAAGCAGAACTGTGTATCTGAACCTAGTACCCTAACTCTAACCCTAGTACATCCAAGATCAAAACCACACTTTCCAATTCTGTAAATCTCTTTTTACCTGCCATTGCCCAGTGTTTGAATCCTCGGTAGAGACCCAGTGAAGAGCTAGCTCTGTTCCTTGGAGAATTCCAACAAGTTCAGATGTCACATGGCTCAGTTAAAACTCACACCCTTGGGAACTTCTATATATTTTAAGAAAAGAGAGCAAACATCTGTGACCCTCAGCTACATCTTCGTTTCTGCTCTTTTAATTCCTTCCAGAATCTTCTCCAAAAGTTCTCAGGGACCTAAATGAACCTCCTCTAGACTCATGTAGGCTGGTCTGCAGTCTTTGCTGTAAATTCTATAGGAAAAAGAAGGCTTTAATCATTATCTTTGGTGTTTTTATTGACTGTCATTTTTAAAGCATTTAGCCTAGTGAAACTGTTGAACACTCGAAGCTCTCTCTCTATAATTCTATGCATCCTTAGCTAGAACTCTGTCCTAAGTCAAATGAACAGAACTTTTTAATAGCTTGGTCTAAATTAATTAACTTCCTGGGTTGTTAAAGGTATATCACTGGCTCGGATTTGTGATTTATAATCCCGTGCTCAAAGTGACAATTAAAGCATCAGCAGCTCCTGTTGTTCCCTCAGTCATCAGAGAACAGTCAAGTCTGGAGTGCGGAAGAGGAGAGTTGCATATATTTTAGGAAGCTGGGTATTCTGAATCATTTATAATGAGGTGCAGATGCCATAATCTTTTTTGATATTCTACTGTATTGATACATTTTAAAGCTTTTTTCAGTTTTTCAATAAAACAAGTTACATATTACCACTGGCATGAATTTCATAGGTTCACAATTTTTTTTCTAAAGTTTGTATTCCAAATTATCTTTATGGGGAAATCATTGATTTCCTCAAAAAATTACATAGCTCTAAAATTTGGATGAATGTGTACAGGTGTTTTGCCATTAGCCAAAACTTGGCTAAAAATAATGATAGTTAGAAAAAGAAACTATTTTTATATTTTATATTTTAGTCCATTTGAGTTACAAAATGCTATAGGGTTCGTGGGTAGCCTAGAAACAACAGAAATCAGTTTTCCAGAGCCCTAGCTCCTGGAGACACCAGGAGAGTCAGTGCAGGCTTCCTTCCCTAGGAGTACAGAATGTCTTTCTGTTGTGAATTCACAAAGTGGAAGGGGCAGGCAATCTCACGGGACACCTTTTTATAAAGGCACTAATTCCACTGATTAGGCTCCCACTCCGGAGGCCTAAACATGCCCACCTAAAACCATCACCTTGGGAACAATGTTTCTACACAGGAACTTGGTGGGACGACACTACGAACCTTCAGATTTGGACTTTTTCCGTCTGTAGTGTTGACATTTCTGTTCCAAAACTACAGTAGTTGATACTAGGCTGTGCACAGCTGCGCCGCGCCTACTCATCCAGTGCAAGTTCCCACGCGTTAAGTCTGACTTCTAGGGCTCTGCCAGCTTGGTAGGCATCGCTCACTTCACCCGGCGGCCTTAACAAGGCACAGCGAGCCTTGTTAAGGCTCGCTAACAAACCACAGACGCGGAGGCCCAGGTGCCCGGGTTAGGGCTGCTGCAGAGGCCGAACGCACGCAGGGTGGAGGAACTCAGCCTGGACTCAGGCGGGCACAGTTGTCACCCTTTCCAGCTGTGTCCTGACCCGGGTCTGCTCCGTGCTCATCAGCTGACAGAGAACACTGCTAACACACTCGAGGTTCCACGGCAGACAAACGGAGAACAGGGAGTCCGGAGAGGTCAGCCCTGTGCCCACCCGACGCCCGGTGCCCACCTGATGCCATGCCCACCTGATGATGCCCGGTGTACACCTGATGGTGTTCGATGTTCCCTGATGCTTTGTGTCCCCCGATGATGTCCTAGGCACACCTGATTCCCGATGCACCCTGACACCCTGTGCCACCTGATGATGCCCGATGCACCCTGATGTCTGATGCCTACCCCCGTGCCTGGTGCCCACCCCGCTGACGAGGCTCTTCCCTCAGACCTCCTGGAGATGCTGGGCTCCGAGGCCTGAGGCCGGCGCGGGGTCCTGGTCCTGCCGCCTCTTCCACCAAAGCAGCACAGCGCCGAGCACCGGGTTTCCGGGAGGAGCTAGCTCCCCAGCTCCGGGAGCGCCGCGCGCGGCCGGCAGGGGGCAGCGTCTCACCGCGAACCTGCGAGCCGGGCCCAGCCCCGGATGCGTTTCCGGGGTGACCGGCGCGTGGGGCCTTCGGGGCCTTGCGGGGACACGGTGCTTCTGTTTCCCGGAGTGTGGAGAAGAGCAGCCGCCCCTTTCGCGTCCACCTCGTTTTAATAGAAATGGTCTTCAGCCGGACCCTGTCCTGTTAAAATCTATGGGCCTGTAACCAGACCGGGTCCCTGTAGGGGGTCCAGCGGGGTCCAGCGGGGTCCGGTGGGGTCTAGGGCACCACCGTCCGGAGGGAGACCCAGGTCCCAGCCTGCGGCAGCCGGGTTTAAGCCCCCTTCCGGCCTCCCGCCCTTGACCTTGGCTCCCAGAGGCTTGTGCCTATAGAAGGGAATTAGCAACACCTGTGCTTTAGCACTATTATAAGGATGAACACGCCAGGTGGGGAGACTGAGGCAGATCTCCAATGAAGGGCGACTTCGCGTTCCGTAGAAATGCGACTGCCAGATGCAGTATAGGATCCTCCAGTTTGAGTTTCAGATAAGTCTCAGTGTTTTAGTATGATTCATGCAGTATTCAGGTCACACATACAGATACTGCACGAAATACACCAAAAAATGTATGTTTATCTGAAATTCAAATTTAACTGTTTGATTTGCTAAATGGGACTAAATTCTAAAACAGAAATCTCTTTGACACAATAGGGGAAAAAGTAAAATAAAAAAGTAAATAAAAATGCACACACACACACACCCTGGCAGAGAATTCCCCACTTAGGAACCTGAGGGACCCTCAGCATTCTGCGAGGTGGGAATAATTTCCGGTCCTGTCCCATTGCTGTCATCGGCCTTTGGTCCGGACAGTGACACCCTGTGGGTGAGCTCCCAGCCAGTGTCATGTGAGGTCACAGTGGAGCCATGGAAGGAGGTCACTTGAGGGACTACAGAGCCACTGACAGTGTGCAGAGAAGGCTTCCTGCAGTGGACAGGGCTCCGCCCCATGGTCAGCACAGTGGCCATGGCCCCCCAGAGTAGAGGCCTGGTACTGAGCTGTCCACTTATGTCCACCAGAGAGAAGCAGCTGAGTGACCACTAGTGTAATATGCGTGTGTCAATACAGCACAGCACAGGAAGAGCCCCAGAGAAACCTTAAGACTGGGGATGTTCTTGAGTACTGTTAATTATCTTGTTAAGGCAGTCTAAACCAAGACAAAGGGAAACTTTTTAGAAAGACAAATAGAGCAGAGAGAGCCAACAAAATGTTAATGATTTGTCTTTGATTCGATGTGATTTTTTAAATTTTGCTTTTATTGGTCCACCTTTGCAGTATGTAATGATCACATTCCTTTGTAGGGAGTTGGTAGGAGTACATAATACATCTTTATAAATTTCCTTCGTTGTATGTGTTAGCGGAAATACTTGCAGCCTTTCTAATACCAAGCAGGATCTCTCTCACAGTCACCAAAAACACAGCATTGCAAAAGGTTGTGCCCCTCGCTGGCAGAGATGACTTAACCTTTCTCCCTTCTCCTGCAGCAGGCGAGGTAGGTTTGAGAGAGAGGTCAGGAGATGCAGGATCTCAGGGCATTTTCCTCCCTCTGACTGTCAGGTTTTTCATCCTTATAATGGGAATGATTTCCGGTTGTGATGATCCAATGAGGTGATGGATATAAATTTTGCTCAGCCAGGCCTTGGATGGAGGAAGACTTGAAAAACCTGTTCATCAGTATTAAGGAGCAGAACAGGTTGTTGGTTACCTAATTCTCATCCTGCTCTCTTGGAATTTCCTCCTGGTCTTTTTCCTCTTTCTTTGCTTTGTCCCTTTCTGGCTTTCTCTTTTTTTAAAAAATCTTGCTCTTCCTTTTAATAAGTGTCCAAAAAAAAAGAGTTTTTGAGGGCTACAGAAAATAACATATCACTTTTCTCCAATAATAACCATGGGTAACATTAAAATATTAGGGCGTTTTAATTTGGTAGCTCTTCTTTCCATTTCTATCTTTGATACAAAATTTGCTCCATGCTGTACATATAATTGTTTATTCATTTCACATTTAACATTAGTATTTTTATTGTTTATTGGTACATTTAAAATATACATAGTGGTCACTTTCATCACAGGGACTTTGTACCTACAGTTGGCTTACCTCAGTGACTCTCTTCCCATTCTCCTCCTCCCTTCAATCCCTCCTCCTCTCCTCATTTACAAAAGCTTTGCCTCCATTTTTCCTTCTTTTGTATTACTGCTTTTCCTCTCCTTCCTCCCCTCTTTCTTCTCCCTAGTTCCCCTTCCCAATTAAGTATTTTTGTCCTATTTCATAATATCTATTTTATACTCTGAATCTTATTTACACTTTCAGTTTCTGAGAAACAATATGATATTTACACATGTGTGTCCAGTTTATTTCACTTGAGTGTGGTCTTAAGGTGCATCCATTTACTTAGAAGTGTCTTGGTTTTACCCTCATTGTGGAACTCCATGGCATAGAAAACCTACATCCCCCTTATCTGTTCATTGGTTGACGAGCACTTAGGCTGTTTCCGCGACTTAGCCATTATAAACTGTGCTGCTATAAATGTGGGTGTGCATATTCATGCTTTTAATCATCTTGGGAAGAGACCAAAAAGTGGAACAACTGGGTCCAATGGAACCTACAATCCCAGCTTTATGAAGAATCTTCATAATGATTTCCACAGTGGTTACACCAGTCTACACTTCCACCAACAGTGGAGAAGGGTCCCTTCTCCCCCCGAATTTGTTATTGGTTGATTTCTAAAGAGATAATAGCTGTTCTTTCTGCAGTGAAATGGAATCTCAAACTCATTTTAATTTGCATTTCTCAAGTGACCTATGATGTTGAACATTCTCTCACATATTTATTTGCTGTTTCTACTTCTTGATTTGAGGAGTTAAGTATTCATCTCAGATCTCCACTTTTAGATTGGGCCTTTAAAATTTTTTGGATGGGGGAGATGGTTCTTTATATGTTCTAGATATTAGTCCTTTGTTCAAGGAACAGCTGGCAAAAATTTCTTCCTATTCTGTGGGTTGTCTCTTCACTTGGTGACTGTTTTGCTGTGCAAAAGCTTTTTCATAAGATGAGATCCCATTTACTGATTCTCTGTAATATTTCCATTATGCTCTGGGTTTTGTTCATAAAGTCTTTGCCTATACCTGTGTCATCTTCAAGGGTCCTGCCTACTCTGCTTACCAGCAGATTTAGGATGTGTTCTGATATTTAGCTCTTCTGATCCATTCGGACTTTAGTTTAATGCATGGTGAGAGACATGGTCTGATATTTGTCTTCAGCATATGGGAAGCAAGGTTTTCCAGCACCATTTATTAAAGTGGCTGTTATGTCTGGAGTTGTTTCTGCATCTCTACTCTGTTCCATTGATTCTTGGGTCTGGTTTTTCTTTGTCAACATCATGCTGTTTTTATCACAGTAGCTTTGTAGTATGATTTAACGTCAGGGATTGTGATGCCTCTTGCTTTGGCTTTGTTTTTCAGGATTGTTTTTGCTTTTTTAGGTCTTTTCTGGTTCCAAATCAATTTTAGAGTTGTTTTCTCTAATTTTTGTGAGGTACGCTCTTGGAATTTTGATTAGGATTCTACTTAATCTGTGTAATAATTTTGGGAGAATGGTCATTTTCACTCTGTTGATTCTTCCTACCTAAGAACAATAAATCTCTCCCTTTTCTGATATTCTCTTTGATCTCATTTTTTAGAGTACCATAGTATTCACTATAAAGATCTTTTACTTCCTTTGCTAGATTGATCCCTAAGTACTTTATTTTTCTCAGTGTTACCATAAAAGGTGTGGTTTCCCTAAATTTCTCTCTCAGTGTATTTGTTGTTTGTGTATAGGGATGCTTCTGGGTTTCAAGTGCTGGTTTCGTGTCCAGTTGTGGGACTGAATTGGGTAAATCTGGATGCCCTTTTGTGGAGTTTTGAGGGTCTTCTGTATAGAGTATTGTATCATCTGCAAACAGTGTTAATTTTATATAGGCAATTTCATGAGATCTGACTTTGTTTTTACTTCATATCTATCTTAAAAATGGAGACAAGGAAATGGTTGCCAGCCATGACTGGAAATTGGGTTCCCAAGGATAAGAAGAGGATGGAGGGGAAAGGGAAAGCTCTAGAAAAGAGACTCTAGAAGTGGAAGAGAAGGACGGTGACAGAGACAGAGGGTCCTTAGCCTCACAGAGACCCCCAGGACAGCACGGGTGTCACCTGGGCAGAGATGGGCTTTTCCTGTTTGACCTGCCCGAGTCACCCCACCACAGAGAGCAGGAGAGACTGGGGGTGACCCGTCCTGTACCCTGGCCACACACAGCTCCCTGGGAAGGATGAGCATTTTGGAGGCAGAAGAGGGCACAGCTGGGCAGAGAGTGGAGGTGACTGGGGCAGGGGGACGGAGGGGAGGGGGCCCAGTCGGCTTTACCACAGCTGACATCCACACACCCTTGTCCCAAGTGTAGGCTCAGAGCCTTCACCTACTTCTGAATCACTGGACTTAATGTCATACTTTTTTGCTCACTCTGACATGAAAATGTTCTTAAAAACAAGCTGTTAGGTGAAAGAAAACTGCAATCCCATGCTGCTAGTAAACCTCCAGCACTATTTAAAAATGTCAGTGCTCTGACACCTAAAGCGGCCCTGAAGGTCATCTATTCTGTCACTAGGACCAAAGGGTCCCTGTCACCGTGGGCTTCCTCCCGTTCGAGGCTTTCCGGGGTTCCATGGGATAGGGCTGATTTGGAGGTTGAGGGGTTTTCAAGCTCATGCTGCTCATTGGTCAACAAGAAAGCCTGGACTGGAACCCAGACCCTGCCGCCATTGCTGAGCTGCCCACTGGAGAGTCCCTCTCCCAGCAGCTGGGCTCGAAGAGTTGCCGTCTAGCTGGGACAGCTCGGCAGGGCAGCTCTCATTTACAGACAGCACAGACATCTCATGGGTAAATTACACCTGCGATGGAGGTAAAAGCATTTGGGTATAGAGAGGCTGTTTACCCCCAGCCAAAAAACTGGGGGGCACCAGAGTTGATGGTTTCCTCCTCCCAATCCTGCATTTTCTTCCAAACAGACCAAGCCAGGTGTCCCAAGAACACTGACTTGTTTACGGCCCTCTCTCTGCCTGCCTTATTTATCGATTGCTATAGAACAAATTTCTCCTAAATTCGGTAGCCCTGAAGGACAATCACTTCTCCCCTCATGGTTGCTGGGGGTGAGGAAGACACAGGTGTCGCTGCTTGTGGTGTCTCTGGCTCTAGGTCAATCTGAGGTAACCATAGTGTCAGCTCTGTGCTCTGGACAGCCTGGCTCCTGGTGACCCCGTCATGCTTCATTTGCCTGTGGCCGTGTCCTCCCTCAGTCCCACATGTTCAGCCACAGGCCACAGGGCTGCAAGCACGTAGCAGCTGTCTCTCCCCACATGAGCCTAAGGCAGAGCTGTTCAGAGGAGCCCAAGGCAGAAGCCACCATGCTTTGTGTCATCTAATCAGAGAAGTAATACGCCATTACTTTTGCTATGTTCTATTTATTAGAAGCAAGTCAAAAGGTCCAGTCCACAATCAAAGGAAGGGATTACAAGAGTCTGTGAGCATCAGGAGACAGAGATGGTCGGAAGTGTCTTTAGGACCGATTTACACGTGCTCCAAATTAAATCCCACTTCAGATGCCTACGGTGGAACACATGCGGCTGAGAACCCTTCAGTCTTTTAAGGAAAAACATTTTTATTGTCAGCAAGAAGGATTACTCATCCAAAAACTAGCGCTGGCCGCCTGTCTGATATTTTGAAGTCATCTCGCAAAGTGGCTGCTAATCCCAGAGGGATGGGCCTGAGGGTCCGCACTCCCTCTCTCCCCACCTCCAAGCCTGCTAATTTCATAGCTCATTTTTTCCCCATCTGAAGTGAAAGTCGTGCCTTCCAGACAGCACCAGTGAATGACGCTGCCCGCATGTCAGAAATTGCTACTGACATTTCAATTTTGCTTAATTTTTTCTTTCTTTGATAGTATTATGGAGAAAATTTACATTTGAATAAAAAGCAAATAGTGCATGTCAGGGTAAGCATCAGGGAATGTCAAATTGTTTTTTTCCAATTACAACTCTATTTCAAATAGGGTAATGCAATTAAAGGATAATTACCAGAAGCACAAAGCCAAGGTTACGATCAGAAATGGTTACCCTTTCACTTTAAGTCCTGTCTTGCTAAATAAAATGTTCCTGAGGGGCAAGTTACTGTTTGAAAATAGAATGCGTTCGTCTAGGAACAGCCAAACACTTGGCAGTGTTGACCAAAACGTGTATTTGTGCATAAACGCAAGGATTTAAAGATGAGAGATGCTAAAGGTGAGCCGTGCTTTCCTGGGCTTTATCGCTCTGATTAATAACGTGATAAATTAGCTGTAGGATGCAATATTAATTAACAGTATATTAGTTGCATTTTATTGCCAATAACATAACAAGCTCTGAAATAGGTGTCTGAGGGAACTGCTGATGCGGGCTTTTCTGCAAACTGAGCTGTGGTTTGATTTCTCATTTGTCCAAGTGAAGCATCAGCAACTGAGTAAACCAATTACCCCAAGCCCACCAAGCCCTGGGCAGCGACTTAGTGCGCCTGAGCTGGGCCCAAATGCTATTACCTGCCGATTAGAGCCTAAGCAGAGATGGGACATATAAGAATGTCTGTGGTGGAAAATAATCCAATATGGCAGTGCAGCAGTGGAACATGCAGCCAAACAGGAAGTGGAGGGTCTGTGCAAGCTGGGGACATCTAGGACCCATGCTGTCCACGTCCGGAAACTGGGGGGCAGGTCCAGAAGAAAGAGGAGAAGCAGAAAGCCTTTTCCTGACTCCCTGGAGTGTCAGCATCGCAGGAAAATGTCCAGGTGCTAGTGCTCACTTTGGAAGTGAAGCCCTTGCTTGGGGGCAGGGGAAGGAGAGAGATGATCTCATGACATCTCAGAGTGGGAAGCTCCATGGCACAGAGTCCAAGTTCATAGGGAGATGAGCAAGATGGTGACCGAAGCAGAGGAGATGGTGAACTCAGGCGGCACAGGCTGCTGGGAGGAATGAGATTCATCGCCTTCCGTGTTGATTTACTTGTCTCCTTCACAGCTCTTTGGGGCTTAGCACCCCTCTGTTTGTTGGCCTCTGTCTCTGTCTCAGTCTCACACACACACATCATTTTCCTCCCCTTGTCTTGCTCAATTTCTTTTGTGGCAATTAGCATGCCCACAACTACACTTCAGATCCTGTCCTCATTAACTGACTGGTTTGTTACCAGATCTGTACCCAGCCGCCCACTACCAAGCAGGCTGTGTGTGTGTGTCTGTTCACTGCAGAACACTTCCTGGCACTGAAGGGGCACAAAATCAGTTAAAGAACCCAGCCCCAGTCCTTCCATTTACTGAGCATCCTATGTCCAACTGCAAAGAGTTAAAAACGATCTAACCACAGCTTTTGCTCTGTGAGGGCCCTCCGTGAGCTAAAAGCTGTGAATTCAGGATTTTATTTAAGCTTCTCAACAACCCTATGAAACATGTTTCTATTTCCTTCCTTTTTTTTTCCTCTCCAGACAAAGGTGCAGAGCCTCAAAGAAACCCATTTAATGCCACAAAGCTAGAAAGAGGTGAGGCCTTGAGAGAAATGGAGCCTGGCTAACTGATTCCAGACACCGTCACATCCATGGTGAGGCTGGAGGAGTGCACCTAGGTGCGTCTCCTCCACCTCCAGTGACAGAGGAGGAACCAGGCAGTGCACCCTGGGGAGCTGAGGGTGGACTGGCCACATTGGAACTCCAGGACCAGGACTTCTGTGTGGCAGGGTCTGGAGCTCAGTGCCTGGGCCTCTGGCTGAGGTTTGCCAGAGTAGCTGAGAGCCCCCTTACCCAGGCCCAGGCCTGTGTGTGAGCCCAGGGTGCCTGAGATCCCATTCGCTTTGAATAAATCTAACAAATGAACAATAAATAATTGTGAGTCTTCTGCCACAAAGAGCCCAGTGAGAGAGGCCAGGACCAGCCAGGTGCATGGGAGGCTGAACTCTTCTTCAGCATTTGCCACTGAGTTCTACACAACCAATGCCAAACTTCAAGGTCAGCACAGACCCCTGAGTGACTACATGCTTTCCAGATCATGACACTGTTCCCTTCTTAGTGCTCCAGGTGTAGAGAGGAATTCTTACTTTATGAATTAAAAAGAAAAGATGAGAAGAGGTCTCCTCGGTTACAATGCTGCTCATGTCCTTTGACCAGAAAGAGTTAGAGAAAAACTTCAAGATTGATCCGCGGGACTCAGAGCCCAAGTTCCATTAAAGTGTATTAATGCCAAGGTCTGTGCAATTAGTGAAAAGTCAATTCCCATTACTAGTTAACACTATCGAATATCTGCTTTCTTTAATAAAAAGCTGTGTCCAGCACAAAGAGAATAAATCAATAGGTTGGCTGCATTTAGATCCATTCCGCCTTCTTGCAAATTGCACTGAGAGTCCTCTGTCGCAGCCACTGTCTGCCTGCCAAGCCAGCTGGGAGCTGGCGACTGGCCCTGCTCCTTCCTCGGCTTCTTTCATTCACACTCTCGCCTTCTCTCTCATTTCTGTCATCGGGAAGCTGAGTTTTGCTCCATGCCTAACACACAGCCACTTAGCTTCACTGGGATCCTGGTCTGATTTGAACTTGTCTGGAAAACAAACTTCCGGCCTCTTATGGGCCAGACTGGATCCCCAGTGTGCCAGGGATCCGCTGTCCTGGAGCCAGAAAAGTAAAAGGCCATACCATCTCTTACCGGGGACTGAAGGGTCCCTAAGCCTGAAAGAGTTTCCACTTTCAGGGTACTCACTGTGCTGTCACTGCTGGTCACCCTACTGTGGGCCACTCAAGAGGCAGCTGGAATGTTCCAGATTCTCAATTATACAGAGTCTGTGTGCAGAGAAAAGAACAAAAGAGGAAAATGGAGAAAGAGAAAGAGGAAGAGGAGAAGGATTAGAGGAGACCAAAGAACAGAAGGAGGAGGGGGAAGTGAAGGAGAAGGAGGAGGAAAAAAAGAAGAGGAGAAGAAAGAGGAAGATGAGGAGAAGCCTTCCCTCTTGAGAGTCCCCAAGCCCTCCCATGCCTAGCACTGTCCTCAGGACACATTCGCCCCCTTGCCACGAGGCTGTGTCTGCAGGGCAGCAGCTCATCTTCCCCAGTGTGGCCCCCGGGAGCCAACTCAGCACACACATTGCCCTCACTCTAATGCCTGGCTTGGAGATCAAGAGGGCGCTGGAAGCCCGCTGCCTCCTACGGACCTGCAGGCTAAGTGACAAAGTTGTAAGAAAGTTAGAAAGTTAGAGGCTTACCCTTCCTCAGTCATTTCATTTACCAGGATGCTCAGTTGTTGTTAAACAGGAGAACTCATGCAATTTTGCTGTGCGAATTATTAGACGTTCCTGTTTCAACTCTGGGTCCTGGTTTTCACCCGCTGGTCCTTTTTCCTGGCCCCTGCTTTCCCCTGGTGTGCAGGGTAGGTTTCCCGGGACACCAGTCCGGGTGGTGGTTTCAGCAGAAGAAAACTTTGAACTGCATTCCATTTGGGATTTAGGGAAGGGGTGAAGATGGCTCTGACTAGTTCAGGGGGCTCAAGGCAGTGCTTATGCTTGCCAGCAGGTGGATGTTTGATGGGCTCAAGGCCAGTGCTTATCCACGGCAGCAGGTGGACGTCGTCTAAGGACACCAAAGCAGGTAAGTCCCCAGGGCTTAATCCCTTTGCGGGACCTTCCAGCCGCAGCTTGTGACCTGGCTGCTGGCCCCAAGGCCTCTGTGCTGTGAAGGTGATCACAGGCCAGGCCCCCACTGGGGGACCAAGGAGTGCTCCCTGTGATGTCAGGAGTGCTCTCTGTGGCCGTGACATCACCTCTGCAGGTGGAGAGCGGGCAGGGAACCCTGCAGGGTGACAGCCCCAAGGCAAGCCGTGGAAGTGGCTGGCATCCTAGTAAAGGCTGCCCACGCCCAGCTGGAAGAGAAGATGGAGGTCCACCAGGAGGTGCAGCTTTGCCTCAGTTGAAATTATACATTTCAAAAAGAGAATTTTACTAGGTGACAAAGACTGCAAGTCATCAGCAAGGCTGGCCCCTCCTACCCCAGTAACACAGGCGTGCTGCCAGGGGATGCTTCTTGGGGCACTGGGGAAGGATAAAGGGGCAGCAGACCTTGGGTGTGAAGAGGAAGCTGCCCTGGCCCAAATGTGGTGCCTGGATTCTCAGTTTGAGGTGGAGCTCGGAAAGCACCCATGAACCTTTTCATGAGACCCCAGGTGAAGAGCAGGGAACAATATCAGGAAGTGAGTAACAGCTCTTCTTGGATCTTTGGACAGATCCGGCTGGGATAACTCTGAGTCGAATAGCAGGGAGCAGAGCTGGATTACAGTCCTTCACAAAATGCAAAGGGAGGCCCGGAAACTCTGAGGTCCATGTGTCATCTCCAGGGCTGGCCGCCAAGGACACCGAGCAACCCCCCTCTCCTGCTCCAGCAGGCACGGCAGCTCCAGGAAGCAGCCTTTCAGGGGAGTCGGTTGCTGACCCCAAGCCAGGAGGAAACTTCACCCCACTCAGAGAACAGAATGGAATGAACTCTGGCCTCCAAGCTCGAGCACACATTCAGATTCTTATCTGAAATTAGTTCTGATTGATATCAAGTTGGGCTGCAGGAGAACAACATTGAAGCATGTGTTCATACTTGCTGACATGCTCATAGGAACACCTTAAGTCTGAGCCCTAAAATCGGGAGAAAAGACTATGGAGAAATACACACTGTGGAGAGAGGCTCACCGAGAAAGCCAGCTTCTGAAGTTCCTCCTGGAGAAGGAGCAGCATGCTCCCGTGGATGCTCCACCCCCCGCTGGCTCCTGGAACCAGGGGTGGATCCTGGCCTCAGCCTGTCCGTACAGCTTTCTTCTTCGAGCTACTGCCTTAGTTTCCCACTCTAAGACTTTATTTCCCCACCATTCTGGGGAGAACGAGGCATGGGCTTACCACCCCTCAAGAGCCTTCAACAGCCTCGTTGCTGGTGGAAAGGAAGGAGAGAGGGTTGAGCTCCATGTTGTAAAGAAACCACAGGTAACACCCAGACAAGCAAGGAAAGGGTCCAAGAGGCCCATCTGTCTGCACTCTGTGATCGACCCCAAACCTGTGCCTTGAGCCAGGTGCAGCCTCTCTGTGGAGAAGCCTGAAGTTACCAAGATCTGCATCAGCAGGGCAGAACCCACAGTGAGAAGCAGGCACGGACCCTACATGGGGATCCGGGACAGGCACCCTTACAAGCCCTGTTCCACTGTCACTCATTCCTAAGCATGCAAAGCAGTCCAATCTAATGTTTTCTTATCTCACTTAGAGTAAAAGCAAAGTCCCTCTAACTGCCACATCACTGGGCCACCCAGTGTCCTGGTCCCTTCTCCAGCTCTTCCAGGGATGCCAGCTTACCTCTCAGTCCTGAGGATCCCAAACATGCTCTGGTTTGAAGACATTTGGGCATTCTCTCTCTCTCTCTCTCTCTCTCTCTCTCTCTCTCTCTCTCTCTCTCTCTCTCTCCTCTCCCTCTCTCTCTCTCTCTCTCTCTCTCTCTCTCTCTCTCTCTCTCTCTCTGGTTCTTCTCAGAGTTCCCACATGGCAAAACTGAGTCAGTGTCACTTGCACAAGGAAGACCTCTTGAGCTCGCCGAACAATTCCTGTCCCCTTGCTAAATATATCACAAAGTTCACTTTATCCATCTACTTACTGTCTGTTTCCTCAACCAGATAAAAGCTCCACAAAGAAAGTCAGTATGTGCTAATGTTGTTGTTCTTGATTTTGCAATACAGGGTTTCAAACCCACTGATCTACCACTGAGCAACATCCCCAGCCCTTTTGGAAAATTTGAGGCAGGTTCTTACCATGTTGTCTTTGAAATGTCATTCACCTGCCTCAGCCACCCAGGGAATTAGGGTTATAGGCGTGCACCAGTGCACCCAGTGCCTGATGTGCTGAATTTCAATGTTCTACCAAACTCCACTCTTTTTCACTCACATACAAGAGAGGCCAGGTCTTTTCCCAGGCAGCAGAAGCAGTAGCATCTTGGTCTTCATTGCAAATATCTTGTCCTGTGTTTTCCTGCAAATAAGGCCTGGCTGAAAAATAACCAGCTTTGAAACCTGGAGCTCAAAACTGCCCACCCCTATCCCTCCAGCCTTGCATCCTGGCCATCCCTATTCTCCTGCCCGTTGCCCGTGTTGACCACTCCTCAGCTGGATGTCATCATCCCTAGTCTACAACGAGCAGGTGATTAGCTGGTGAGACCAAGTCACCTGCTTGCATTGGCTTGGAAGCACTCGGTGAGCTCAGGACAAGTGAAAATTGGACTCACATAGGAAGTCACAGTTTTGGAATCTCCCCCCGTCCCTGCCCTCCCTGGGGACACTTGGCAGACCTAAGCTGGCTCCTGGCTTTTCGAGGGCGGAGATCATGATGAGCTGGCAACCTACATTGCCTGGGACAGTCCCCCATGGCAAGGGACTAGCCAGCCCGAGGGTCAGCGGTGCTGAGGTTGAGAGGCCCTGCCTGCTCCATAAAGGTTTTCAGTCACTTCGCAGTTTCGCTCGAAGAGTCGCTCGTAGCAGGACTCACTGCATCAACCCTGGTGGAAAGCACCCTGGCCGTGTCTCTGCATGGTGTTGAAATGTCCTTACCTTTTGACCCTGTGATCCTACTTCTGGAAGTCTGGCCTGAGGAAATAATGTGAAACATGGAAAATGTCATGGAAAATATTTTTATGACATTATTTGTAATAATAAAAACTGAAAACCACCTAATGTCTGGCAATAAAGGAACTGTTAAGTAAACTCTGGAATATCCACTTGTTGGAACATTAAACAACCATTAAAATGATATTTATTGAGAGTTTATAACTGCAGGAAAATGCCTAGATAGAAACGTTAAATTTTAAAAATAAGACTTCAAAACTACATAAATGGTATGACTATATTAAACAAGGGACCAAAATTATACACACATAGGAGGCGAAGCAGATGCTGTGCCTTTTGGGCTCTGTCACTTAGGACCTTCTGCTTGAGTAAACCTGTGCCACCAGCAGCCTGTTCCCCATACCTGTCCCTCACCTCCACTTCCCAGTTTCCTTTTATCTATTGTTGTGTGTGTGTGTGTGTGTGTGTGTGTGTGTGTGTGTGGTACTGAGGATCAGATCCAGGGGTGTTCTGCCACTGTGCTACACCCACGACCCTTCTAACTTATTTTTTTACTTTGAGGCAGAACCTCACCCAGTGGCCCAAGCTGGGCTTGAATTCGCCACCCTCCTGCCTCAGCTTCATTTGGTGCCAGGACTGTGTGCATCACCATGCCCAACATCATGGTTTATGTCTAGATGGTGCCCAACAGCCTCCTGTGTCTGTGCATGGGACTTTGGGGTTGACTGGATCTTGTACACATAGCTGATTTGCTGTCAGGTCACTGGGGGCCATGGGTGGAACCTGTGTCTTCCTCCCCACACCTCCCTTCCCACTCAGCTTCCTGGCCGCCATGAGGTGAATCTGTTTCTGCCGCCAGGCCCTTCTTCCATGCCGCCCTGCCTTGGAGCAGCTGATTATGGACTGAACCGTGAGCCAGCATAACCCGCTCCTCCCCTAAATTTCAGGTTTTGATGTTGTGTCTCGAGATAAAGAAAGTGACTAAGACACCCAGCTAAGTCGCATTTCTTCATCACACCAAGACATGAGGTTTGGCCCTCAGAGGAGACAAACCCTCTATGGAGATGTCCTGTTCATCAGACTGAGCCCACCCCCGGGCTGGCAGCGAGGTGTGGTGTTCCAGTCAGTCCTGCCAGAGCCCCTGTAGGGAAGGAGCCCGCACAGGGCCACCAAGCCACATCCTTGGCAGCTGCTGCCTAAGAAGAAGTGACAGGGCTGGTACTACGGTGTCTAATTAACTGCGGAGCTCCAGACAGAACGTTTGCTCCATGCAGCTTGAGCCCTCTCCTGCCCAGCCACAGGCCCCTCTCTGCCTCTCCTGTCTGTCGGATCTTGACCCTTGCAGCTTGTCAGGCAGCTTGTCCCTCTCCCCTAAAGTCTCGGGGTACTGGGAATTTTCTCCCTCATTAGCTTTCCGTGGACACTGGCCCTTGATTCCCTATCAGCGCTGACTTGGTGCAGGCCACAGACTCAAAACACAGCTCAAAAACAAAAGGAAAAGTAGAAAGATAGAGAGGCACACAGCCAGCCAGCCCGCTATTCCCAGGGTGCCTCCCTGACAGTGCAGCGTGGAAGGGAAATTGTTCCATCAGCCACTGTGTTAGATTCATGACCCCACCACAACCTTGAATTGGCCTTTCGTTGTCGCTGATGGGAACTGAAGAGCAGAGCCTGTCGACATGATTGCTGCTCTCCAATGAATCAGAACGCGCAGGGCGAGGAGCAGCACATTAGAGCGGCCACAGAAATGCATCACTGTGCTTTGATATAGATGCATTGCTTTTGCCCAGGCATATAAAGGATGGGGCAGGCCACTTCTTTTTTTTTCAAGGCCCATAAATTAAAAATAAGCTAAGGGGTTTAAAATTATGTTCTTTCTTTAAAAAAAAAAATCCAGGTAGCTGTTCAAAGAAACAGTCAAATACTGGAAGAAGGTGTCACTGCCTTCCCAAGGAGAATCTGCTCTCACCATTTGCATTCAGATGGCCTACCCCAGGGATAGCTGATGTGTCAGGGTTGTCATTTGCTAATTGATTTATTTTTTTAAGTAAGTGTTTCTCATGTTTATCTGGCCTGCTTATCAAGGAAAATGTGGTTTGTAAAATTCAGTTGCAATTTAAATAAGCAGCAAACATATTCACTACGGGAACTAGATGTGATCAGAGTCAAGTTGTTAAGAGGAAGCTGAAAGTACAGGGGACTGATTCTTAAATTTGGAGGCCAAGGGGGCCCTGCAGAAGACCCCCGGGTCGGAGGCGCCTCCCCGGATCACACTGGCAAGCTCGCACTGATGAGCGGGACTTCTCAGGCGCTTCAAGGCCCTGCAAGTCCTGTGACCTCCGTCTTCGGATCCCAGATTAACGTCCCCTGTTCTCCCGCAAGGATATGAAATTGTGACACCCAGGGCTGTGGTGACAAGTTATGATGCATGTGTGTCAAGTACAAGGCTTCTAATAATAGGTCAAGTAGAGAGATTTGCTTGAGAATAACTTACTTTTTAGGAACGTTATGCATTGTGCAGACTTGAAGGTTTTCCTGCCATGGCATTGATCTGGTTGAGTCACCACCATGGCCCCTGAGACCTCCTGCACGGTGGCCACTGCCAGCTCCCAGATGCCCCTCCCACCACTGTCCTGCGCAGCCTGGACGCTCTGCCAGCCTTGTGGCTGCCTTCTGATTCGCAGTCCCTAAGCTATCTCCTGCCTGGGGCTATTTGCAGTATTGGGCAATGTGTGAAGCACCCTTTGAACAAAACCACAAGGTCTGTGTTTTGTGAGGTTCAGATTCTGTGGAGAGAAACAGGCAGCAAATATACGAACAAACCTGTGAGTCTGATGATTTCAAATTTTACAATGGAATTTAAAGGGAATGGAGAAGCCAGACAGTGCTGCTGTGGACTGGGCCCTCCTTCGGGGAGTTCACCCAGGAGTCCAGCCTGCACGGGCGAGATGAGGACCAGCAACCCGAATGTGTACTGAAATGTCAGGCATACCTCAGAAATGTATGGAATTACGTGTTTAAAGGGTTGGACGCGCTAACTCTTCTGATTTGTTCATGTAACAGTTATCACACCGTACTTGTAAATATATGAAGTGAAAATAATGTTAGTTTTTTAAAAAAGAAATAGGGTCAAAGAGAAACATCTTTAGGCAAACATAATAACAAGCATAAATGTCTCAAGTATGGAAAGAGCTCGGTGGGTTGGAATGTCAAAGAGTGGCTTCTCTGTTCAAATTTTAAACCTTCATCAGCACATGTGTGTGGCATAAAACATTATGCTGATCATGAGGAGTTAGGAGGTGCTGTCACCCTGGTGCCCTCCGACATGCTTTCTCAGGGGAAGTTTCACTTTCCTACGTTCCTGCCCAGCTCACTTACATGCTGTGAATCACTGGAATGGCTGCACCTTAAATGCTTTGCTGTTCTGCACTGTTTTTAACTTCTTGTCACACTCTGAGCAGGACAATTGTGGTGTCTCAGACCCCCTTGAGATGTTCGGGAAGTGGCCAGGCTCCCACAGCTGCATGAGTGAGCTCAGTGTGGAGACCACAGAAGCGCCCCGGCTTCCGCCTTTGCGGAGTGGGTTACTGCACAGTGCTGCTTCCCGCTGTCACCTGATCACTAACAGAGTTCACTTTGTCTTGCACTTCAGCCTGCTTGCAAATGCAGTTATGGTCTGGAGACTCAGCATCCTTACGTGGTCTCCAGCTCTTCTGAACTTTTGTTAAAATTCTCAGTGAGGGACACTGAGTTCGTTGAGACTGAGGGAGAGCCATGAGTGAACTAAAAATATGTCATCCCTAAAGGCAACCAATGCCGCCTTCTTTGAATGGAGCATGGTCATCTAGGAAGCCATCGTGTGTCCTGGGCCTTTGGCTACCCCTGCAGGGGCCTGGAGTTGGAGAGATGGACCCACAGCCATGTGTGTCCATGTCAAGGATGACGACTATGTCATTGTCCACCTCCCTGGGTGTCCCCAGGCCAAACCACAACCCAATGGAGAGAGCTCTTGATTCTGATGAGTTGTGGAATTCTTTGATTTAATGGAACCAAATGTTTTTGTGAAACATGGGGAAAGAATCTCAGATGGGGTGAGCTTGAAACTGGTAAGGACTGAGCTAATTCCAGCCACTGCCACAGACAAACCATTGCTGTGTCAGCCCTGAGGTCCCTCATCAAAAATTCTAACAAAGGGAGAGTCCTGCCAGGCCTATGTTGAAATCCGCTTTTAGTAAACAAGTTCAGGAAAACGGACCCTGCCCATCATGTACCACTGCAAGGAGACCTAAATTCAATACTCTTCTCTTTTTAAGTATCTGAAATATATCTTCTCTCCAAGTAGTTTCTGTCTTCACACCCTGCTGGGGACATGTCAATGAGTGCCTCCCTCAAGGACATGATCTGGATAAATGTCGAGAAACTTTAAAAAGATTCGGTCTTTGACCCAACAAGCAGTGTTTCTAAATTTGCTCAAAACCAAAATCAGGTAATATGAAGACGATGGTAAGAGAGGCATTAAAGAATTATTTACCATAGTGCAACATCGAAAATCACCTGAAGGAGACTGGAATCCCTCAACTGTATTGTGGAGCAACTTGTCAGACACACACACACACACACACACACACACACACAGGCATACACATGCACTCGCACACACAGGCACATACACTTATTTTGATGACAGAATATGCCATCAAATAAGTTTGGAATACACACATTACATTCTTCTACTGAGGAATCACAAAATGTATTAGGCAAAATCTTGTCAGAAGAATTACAGGAATAAAGAAATATATTGTTTAACCATATTTAACTGAGTATTTCTGAGGTTCATTTGGCTACAGAACCCCTTTATTACAAAATATTTCTTAATATATTCCAGAACTAGGGATAGAGGGAGCCATTTCTTTAGGAAATACTGGGTTAAGTATATTTATATATTTACATCACATGTTAAAACACAAAGAATATTGATACTGTGGAATAACTGCTGATGATATATTGTTAAGTGGGGAAAACAGGTTATATAATAATGAATATTTTATTGCCTAACTTTGGAAACAAAATAAATTGCATGTGCAATTATACCAAAATAAAAACAGATTTGATCTCTTTGTGATGGGATCACTGGATGTTTTCATTTTTTCTTTGTGTTTATTGCAACTTTTTCTAATTTCTAATAATACAGTCATTAATTTTAGGAGGAAAACATGATATCATTTTAACTTTTTATTTTGAAGTAATTTTAGATTTACAGGAAAGTCCAAAAAGTAGATCAGAAAGTTTTCACACTCCCTTTACCCAGATTTCCCCCGTTTTAACATCTTACAAAACTATGGCACAATTACTCATTCAGATTTCGTCCTTCTTCCCATTAATGTCATGGTTCTTGATTCACCCCAGGGCTCTACATCATATTCAGTTGTCACATGTTCTTAGTCTCCTGGGATTGGAGGTAGTTTTCCCATCTCTTTGTCTTCAATGACCTTGCCACAGAGTTCTGGTTTTATCTGTACCCTGCTCCCCCATCTGAGTTTGTCCAGTGTCCTTTTAGTTTAGATTTATGCATTTTGGCAAGTGTATCTGTGCTCTTCTCCATGCATTCTGTCAGGAAATGTTAGTTTGAATTAGTAAATCAATTAAACCTAATTAGACTCCCCAAGATGGTGAGCCTCAGCATGGGGGAGAATTGCCTGTCTCTGCTTAGCTGGGATATCAGTCTTGTCCTGCCTGGGACTTTCACTGTTGACTCTTCTGTTGTGGCTGATTCACTGTGTCAGCCTGAGAAGTTTAGAAATTTAACGGAGCCACTCAGCAAGGAGCCAGGATTCTTACTTTATAAATATCCTCATCCTGTGCAAGAGGAGGGCAAGGAGAGTTTGTGAGTGCCACACCCATTCTGAAGGGGGGTGGTCTGTGTACAATATAAGCCAGGAGAAGAGGCTTACTCTCCCCCACTTTTGCTCTGGCTACTGCCTTGAAGTGTTGCCCCAGTGCCATGCCACCCTGCTTTGGAGCCAGCTGATTATGGACTGAAACCTCCACAAACAGTGAGCTAAATAAACCTTTCCTTCCTTCATTTTAGATGTCAGGTTTTTTGTTCCAGCAACAAGAGGAAAGTAACCAAGACACTTGCCCTTGATTCTTACTTAACAAATCCTGGTCTTTCCTGGATCTTGTGGATGGTTGATCATGGAACTTCTGCTCTTTTAGCACCCATGGGACAATGTGTATTAACATAAATCCCTGAATGTGTATATCCTACTGTTCCATCTTCACCAGCAAAACAGATAAATGACAGAAAGATGGAAAGATAGATTTACAGATAAGTGAATATATTTCATATGTATGTGTGAACTCTTGGTGTATTCCCTAGCTCTGGCTCTGAGGGGGTGCAGAATAACAGCCCCCTGGTAGAGGAGGGTACGTCTATCTGGTGCCCACAGCCTGGTGAATAGTAACCAGCAGGCAACACAACCTATCATGGAGACAGTGGAGAAACGAGCACCTTCCTGCACTGCTGGGAAGAATGCAAACTGGTAGACCCTTCTGAAGCATAATTTGGGCATGCTCACAGAATGATACAGGCAATTACATTTTGACCCAAGAATTTAACATCTGGAAATCTATCCTGAAGATAATGTCCAACAGTACGCACACTCATATAAAAAGATTACTTCTGCATCAGATGTAATTGCAAAATAATAGAAAAAACTGAAATGCTCACAGGTAGGGGAGTAATTGAATGAATTAAGGCCCATCAGCCTGTGAGGTCCCATACAGATGCAAAAGAAACAAACATGATGTCTACCCAGTCCATGCTGTTACATGAGAAAAGCAAATGTAAAATATATTATTTACAGTAAAATATATTATTTACAGTATTCTAATATTTATGTAAGGAAAAAGGAGATAAAAGAAAAATTACTCATATCCACTCATTCAAGCAAAAGAAAAACAGAAAAAATAAACTAGAAACTTCAGGAAATCCTAACACAGTGCCAAGGGTGGGCAAAAGGAGCAGGTGGTCACTTCCCTGGGCACAGCAGTGTCAGCGGACAGTGAGGGCCCTCAGCAGGCTTAGCGTATCCCCAAGATAAACTCTGAAGTTAAAATTGAGGGTGCAAATGGAATACAGATCATAGCAATGAACCTTACCTTATAACAGCGGTTTTTGGGTCTTACTAAACCTCAGCTTCCTCATTTGTTTTTCTGTTTGTCAATATATTTGTGAAACAAAATAATTACACGCACCTTAGAGAATTGTTACATATACACGTTGGCTCTTGATGATGAAAATAACTAACGTAAGGGCACCAAAAGGAAAGGAGAAGCCCAGGTAACTTTAGAAGACAGTGTTCTGTCTGCGTGTTATTAAATTGAAGACAAAAATAATTTTACATAAACCTTATATTCAAAATGGAAAAGTAGGTTTTGTTCTCCAAGAATGTGCTCCAGTAATCTGAAACTCTGTTTCTGTGTGTTCTAGGATAGAATATATATATAGGATATAGGATATCCTATATATAGGATAGAATATATATATATATATATATATATATATATATATATTCCTTGTGGATAATGAAAAACAGGCTTCATGCTGTAGAAACAGACCTTACACATTGGAAAGAAAGGCTGGAAGGATCTCAGTAGGATGTGATTACAATCAGAGATATCAGCATAAACTCATGGTGACAGAGTGATGGGTAGAATAAAGTTATTTTATGTGTCCACTGGAGTGAGCACAGGTGCCCAGATACGTGGTTAAACATGACTTGGAGAAGCCATGTAAGGGACCTGGTAGCCAAGTATTGCTGGTTTAATTTGCATTTATCTGATAATGATTGGTAGTTTTAAACAAAATTCTTCCATATGTTGAAAAGTCATTTTTAAAAATACCATTCATGTATTTAAAATTATTTTCCATCATACTTTTGGTTTTTTGTCCTTTAAGTTTTCAGATTGACCCTCTGTATGTGGCACACATTGCAAATGTTTTCCACTCAGTTCTGGTTACCCTTTGGCATTTTATGAATGGTGTTTCTTATTCTACACAATTTTTATTTAATTTGATATAGTTCAATTAATTAAACATTTTTGCCTCTAAATTTTATTTATATTTAGAACATGGCTTTATCTCACCCTGAAAGACTTGGGCACTACTTTGACAAAAAGGGGAGCAAAATTATACTCTAGGATATTTCAAACCTGAGAAAATAGAGAAATAACTTTATAAAGGCCCTGAAGTCAAAAGCATTCTGTTCCCACCTGCTTTCAGTCTTCTTTTTAGCGGGGAGAGCATTATTGCTTATATCTAGATGTACCCAAAGCCTCATGAGCCGTGGACAGAGCTCCTCGGAGGGGCTGGATCTAGAGTGTGTCCTGGGATTGGTTCATGATGTGATGCTGGGATTGAGGCTGCCCCACCATGGGTGTGAGCGCCGCCCACCCTAAGCGCAGGCGCCTGGGCAGAACATACGGAACAGAAAGTGCAGTGCGGTTGCTGTTTGCTAATGCTTTGCTACCTCACCATTTGGGCGCCTTCTGCCCCGCCATGGACTGTTTTTCCTCTCTGATGCCCTCCTGCCTTGGATTCAGCCAGCTATGAACTGGACCCTCTACAAACTGTGAACCAAAATAAACCTTTTCTCCTTTAACCTTGTATGTCAGAGTACTTTGTCTCAGCAACAAGAAACAAGACAGAGAGAAAGCAAAGTATTTAACCTCCTGGGGCCTTGATTTTCTCATGTATAAAATATGATGATAATCCTACCTATGTTGCTATGAGGACTTGAAATTCTTGTTTCAATGTTTGCTATTACGAAGGTATTTTCTTATTAGTTTAATCATTATATATCAGATGCTCAGTGGTAACTTACTGGAAAACTCTAGAGGTGCCTGATATTTTTTTTCTCAATATTATTGAGTCAAGTCTGCTCCATTTCTGTAAGAGCAAAGAATCAAATTTTTACCACTCACTTTACCAAACACATTAACATTTTGCTCTTTGCCTCAGAAGTCCTTCATCTTTCAAAACTACCATGCCTGTGTTCTACCATGAGCTCAGACAGATTCTGAGGGTGGTGGAGTTAAAATCCTTAACACACACTGAGCTTGTGGGTAACAGCATCAAAACAAATCCCAGAAAGGAGTCTAACTGGCCCAATTTATTATCATGGCGTCTTTCAACATCCCCCTTCCTCCACCCCCATGTGCTAAGTTCTGTGCTTGTTCCCAAAGAATCCTTAGACCTGGGCACCGTCCATAGGCACTGCTCCGGCCAGTACCAGAAGGACTCACTGGATTTCTGTCACCAACTCTGTTCCTCCCTCTCTGTTTCCCTAGCAAGCAGAACAGATGGCCCTGTGGACGCCTGACATCACCTTTGATTTCAATGCCATTCAAAGCAAACACAACCGAGAGGATGCCCTTAATCCCTTGGCAGCTGCTTCTAAGTTATTTGAACATAATGAAGTTCCCTTCTACCAGTTAGCTAATCGAGTGTGAGTCCTCACAAAGTGCGGATGTCTTGGAGACAGTTCATGCACACACACACACACACACACACACACAAATGTATGCAGGCATGTCCACACCCATACGTGGGGACACATCCTTGGATGTGAACAGGTTTTCTTTTCTGGTTAACTGGATGTTTGCTATTCTCATTGCCTTACCCCTGAGAAAGCAACTTAGAAAAGCAGGAGCTCTCAGTCTCAGGATGGCTTTATACCTCTGTAAGAGCACTGCAAGCTGAAAAGTTATAGACTGAAAATATCTTTCAGGCCCCAAATCTACCAAGCCCCCAGCACCTCAGTGCCCTGTGGGGCATGGTGACTGCTGCCCCTGCTCGTGTGGCTCCCTGCTGGTTATCAGGAGAGTACTGGGCTGCTTGGTGCCCGCGTGAGGAAAGATCGAAGTTTTGTTTCCTCTCAAGGCACCTGGCTTTCATGGCATCAGAAAGCCAAAGCACCCTAAAATGAACCTGCATAAGTTGGGGACTGTGGTCTCCTAGGTGTCCTTCCATGCTTTTGAAATTCCTCAGAGCTTCAGAGTTTCAGGTCCCAAGCAATCGATGAAGGGGAAGGCGTTGGCCAGCAGCAGAATCTTGATTGTCTCCATCTCTACCACATACAATCTGGGGGCCACAACAGTAACCCACAGATTGACGCTTACAGTGGTGATTGCTAGAGTGCCGCCTCCAATTGGCATTTTGAAAATTTTGAAAAATGAAAGATCATGACATGCATGATGTGACATTATATTATATAATAAAGACCAGTACTTGGTATTTATGGCCAGTTCCCTGGAATTTCTTGAGTGATGAGTGACTTTGGCGTTTGGCTACTAATGAAGTGAATGCCAGGGTGAAGTGGAGACCTGGGGGTGGGGGACAGCTGCAGCATGGGGGTGCTCTTCAGGAAGCCCAAGGCAGGCACAGGACATTGGACCGTTCAGTGCTCTCCAATGCCCTGCTCCGGGCCTTCCCACTCTAGAGAGGGCAAGGGCTAACAGTTCAGCCAATTGAGCCCATGTGTCTAGACCTCAGGAAACCCTGTGGATTCTGGAGTATGAATAGGGCAGTGAGCTAGGAGGCTGGCACAGCTCGCCAGAGACCGGGCAGAGGTACTGGTCACTGTGCACACCTCTCCTTCCTGTGCCAGTTTCTGATTGGTGTCCTCTGTGGAGGATTTGCAATAGTAAGTGTAGCACTTTACAGAGGTCTCTGCACTGTTCTATGAATTATCAAACTGAGGGGACGGGCGGCAGCTCTTAACTTCGTAGGTGCTTGGGCAGGAGTATGTGTAGTTTGGGCATCACACCTGTGGCTGTCTCAAGTGGGACACACATGTTGGGAGTAATCCCAGGGTCTGGAGGTGCTGCACTTACTCTGCAGAGCCACCATCCCAACTGCACAACCAGCTGGTACTGAAAAGGAGCACGCAAGTGAGACGCAAGGATGCAGCCTGCTGGACATACTGCGGTGTGCGGAACTGCGCTGCGCCTCCCTGACCATCGGAACGCTCATGGGATTTCCCAAGTCCATTGCATCCCTGGGTTTCATTTTGCGTAGTTCTTACACACACATGGCTTTCCAGGAGTGCAGGTATTACATAAACTGAGAGAGATTGCACTGGGTTCCGTGCCCTTGTATTTAAGCTGCAAAGAGTACTACCCACTGGTCTGCATTTGGAATATCTATCTGTATAGATTTTATCTCAGGATTAGTAAAGGAGGTATTTGCACAATATTTGCAGTAAAGTTGAAGCATGTGTTTTGAAAAGGTCGAGACTCACTGTATTATTGCACCATTTCCTCATGACTTGGAGGGGTCCCTTCCACGCCCACCTTAGGGTGCAGGGTGACACAGCCCTTGCCCAATGTCAGGAGCCCAGTAAATGGGAAAGCCAGGATTCAAGCGGCATCTGTTTTTGAAGCCCTGAAGTAAAAGGACAAAAGACAGAAGGATGGATGAAAGCAGGAAAAAAAATCAAAAAATAAAGGGAAAGAGAGAAGTGTAGGAGAGGAGAAAACCTATGTGAAGAAATTATTTCCAGCTATTAATATTTTTGAAAATCTAAACAATGTATACAAAAGGTTCTTACTAACATCACTTGTTACTTGTTCAGCGTGTATTAAAAATGATGACAGAAAACATTTTTAAGGATATGGCAGAATCCTATCCATGAAAACAAGTCTAATTGGGGAGGTAAAGCTCACTTGTTCTTAAATGTAATTAAATGTGTAACTAAACAGCAGAGATGGGCACAGCACGCACAGAAGGGAGACACCAGCGCTCCCTCTCCCTCTAAAAGCACAGCCTGGACTCCAGATGTCCCATCACTCCTTGTGCCGCGGTCACAGCACGGGCAGCCAGGTGGCTCGGTGTGCAGGGTAGGCTCCGTGTGACTGGTGCCCTGCTCTGTGAAGCTGCTTCCCCTCCCTGGATGACTCTGGCATCATGGGTGCGGTGCCTGCTCTCCCTTCCTGCAGAGAATGCTTGGAGGAAGAGTAGACCTTTGCTTGGGGACAATTGTACAGCCCCAGAGTTGTTCGCAAATGTGTGTCATGCCCTGTGCCATGCACCCGGCCACAGCTACCGCCTGGTGGGAGAGTCCTGCTCCCTGTCCAGCTGGTCCTCAGCCTTTTTCGCTTCTCAGTGTCCCTGGGTCAGATTGAGAGCCTCTGTGTGCCAGGAAGTTGTTTTCCTTTGAGGATGTGCAGACAGAGGAACAGATTTCTGGAACTTTCTGACTCTGGGCTGCTACTGTGCCCTGGTCTCCTTGAGAGCTACACAGCAGCTAGCAGCACTCATGGAGTTTCACATTACTGGACAAAGGGAGTGGAAGGACAGCTGGGCTGCTTAAGCCGCCAACCCTCCAGCTCCAGCTCCTGTTCCTTGCAGTCTCGGTGTTTCAGACGGCACTGCTGAGGAGACCACAGGATGGGGCCACAGCTCCTTTGAGCTTGGTGGGCGATTCCGCTGTGGAATTTGCTCTCACTCTCTACTCAGTGGGCTGTGTCCACTGTCCTGGGGCAACAGAGGATCCCAGGAGCTTTTGCTGCAGTGACTGCTAATTCCCACCTCATGGCTGATATCACCAAGACCCAAGGCCAGGGCTTTACCAATGTGTCAGGGACAGCCCTCCAGGCCCCAGAGCCTGACCAGTAGGCTGAGATGTGTAGGGCAGGAGCCGGTCTGCAGAAAACCCTCCCAAACCCTCTAGTATATATATAAAAGAAACTGAAGGTTTCTCCAAATTTAACAGCAATCCTAAAATGCCATTGGTGTTACCTGTCACAGTGGGTGTAGCTGAAAGATCATGTATTTCTTACATAATTAAAAGAAAAAGACAAATTTTGATGACACAGAAAAGATGGAAGCATTGTCCGATCCGTTCTTTAGAAAACAGAACCACAAAACTATTGTCCCATGAAAGAGTGGATCCCAGCTTTGGTGGGAAGTGAAAAACTTGTAAAGAGGTATGCTGGGTGATTGACTCATAAAATTCTTGTTATTTTTCTAGATTTTGTGACGTTTGGATTATCAGCTTTTAAAACAGCATACCCTACCATGATTTATTTTCTTACTGAAATGCAGTTTGCTTTTGAAGCTCTCTTCATGCTGGTCATATTGGATCAGTTTTTAAAAGTGGGCCTCTTGGACTGCACAGGTTCCATCTCAGAAAATCTGGGCTCAGCTTGGGGCTGAGGCCCGGATTCACCCCGACATGGAGATGGGTAGAGTCGCCTCCCGCAGTGTCCGTAGCTGATGGTGCAGCTCGCAGGAGGACAGACTCCAGGTCAGATGAGGAATAAGTTTGAAGTCAGAGCCCGGTGAAGATGAGGAGAGACGCAGGAAGGAGGAGAGCGCTCCAGTCCGTGACAGCGAGTGTGTAAGGAAAGCTGCCCCATCACAGGCACAGCTGTGGGTGCAGCTGAGCTCAGGGCCCTCAGTGGCAGCCCCAGGTGAGTCCTTTACACCTGCCTGGGGCCCTCTGCACGCCTCCTCCTCCCTCCACCCTCACTCTCACAGTAGCATCTCAGGGAAGGATCAGAAGCTCAGGAATGATGAGAGCAGAGAGCAAGAACCAACTACCTTTTCCCAGAGAGGGTGCGAGGGCTCCGGCGTGAGACGAATAGCCTGGCACACGCCGAAGGGGAGCTGGAGTCGTGGCTGCCGCCAGCAGCTCCTCTGCAAGCTTCTTCAAGACCTAATCACGTCCTGGGGGAAGTGCTCAGCTCCTTCCGACAGCCGGGCAGTTGTGTGGACATTAACCTTTTCAGGGGTCACTTCCACATGGTGCACCCAGCATGCCACCCAGAAAATGCAACCCAACAACAGTTTCGCTTTTACTCCCGCTTAAGTGTTTGAAAAGGCCTCCGGCTGCATTTCTCCACCAGGCTTCATTTTATGGGCTGTGGATTACACTTACTGCTCAGCACTTCTTGCTGGAGCGCGGACCATCATGGACCCGCAGAGCTGGCAACTCACACGGTCAGCACTCGTGTCTCAGGCCGGTGGCACCCCGTGACTGCAGTGCCACACCATTAGCATCTGGCCTCGCTGCATCCCAGGGAGATCAGCACTTCGGTTCTTCTGTCACCCAGCAAAGGAACAAGTGCAATGAACAAATGACGGCTTCTAAAGGGTTCAAGATGGGATCCCAACCTCCTTGCCACCCCGCTGCCTCAAAGCATCTTGTGTGAGAGCTGCCGGGCGGGCGGCACTGTGTCCCTCAGCACAGGCAGGTCCAGGATCCCGGACAGAGCATGGCTGGTGCACATCGCACAGAGTCCGCAGGTCAGTCTGTGGTTTCCTTCTGTTTTTTTTATTTTTTACTAGCCCCAGTCACTTGGTTATGAGAATTGGAAAACACTGCTGGAGAAGGCATGGACAGCTTGAGGGTCAAATGCAACTGGAAGATGCAAGGACCCTTGAAAATCACTTGTGCATTGCATTTCTGTGCTTCCAGCTCCTTCTCAAATACAGGTGACCCCAGCCTGCACAACCTCTGTCAGACAAACCCCCTGCCCGGAGCAAGGTAGGAAACCCACTCTGCCAGACACACAAACCTGGGGGGTGGCGGAGAACACAAGTGTTGCTGTGAAGGGTGCCCGGTCCCTGTCAGTAACTCTGTCAACCCTGTAGGATGTTCCCTCGTGTTGCCAGCCCCTCTCAGGGTAGATCCCGCTCCCTGAAGTCTGACATATGTTGGGGTGCTCAGCATGGGGATGCTGGCAGTCCTGTTTAGGAGGAGGACCACGTATAGCTGCTGAGAACAAGGACATGTCACAGTGCCCCCTGTTCACCCCACCCCCCTCCCACCGCTCTATGAAGGGGAGGTTGACAAATTCCCCGATATCAAAACCAGCTGTCAGAACAACACAGGGTAATAGCTGTCCTTGTCAAAGGTACCAATTAATTCACCTGACTGTCAATGCCAGGGTAATTGATGGACTCCACAGCCAGGCTGAGGAGTGAAAGGCAACGGCATTGCTAAGTCCTGATGCGTCTTGGTGTGGAGCTGGGGCCCTCAGAGCTGGACGGTGCCAATAAGCCCCAGAAACACTGCAGAGAGAGTGTGGCAGGGCAGGGCAGGGAGTCTACTGCCTGTATTACTGCGGGACCCATTACCAGAATATCGGGAGGCGCTTGGAGGGGAAGGCAGAAAATCAACAGCACAGTCCATGCTGAGGCTCGTCTGCATGCAGATGGGAATCAACACCTCGCTGCTTGAGATGCAATGACGATCCCGAGGGCTGAAACCCCACAGCACTACTTACTTAGCAAGGAGAGGAGAAGAGAAGCCTAGGTTAACAGAAGCGTAGCCACAGGATTTGGTAGGAAATGCTCCTCGTTTCAACAGCAGAGCAATCGGATGACTGCCACCCCACAAGAAAAGCCTCACTGCTAGGGATCTGCACTAACACATGATATGAGCAATGTGGGTTTCTAGGCTGAGGACCACAGTCCCTTGGCACGCAGGGAAGACTAAGGTAGCCATGGGCCATCAGATGCCCTGAGCTATTTCCAAGGAGGTCAGTGAGGGAAATGAGGGGCACAGAGGTGCAATAGGTCTGGGCAGACAAGATGTCAAAGGTGAGGGTCGTCAAGTCTAGACAGATAAATAGGTTTGTGCTCTGGCCTCTGCATTCTTTTCCTTCTACTCATGTATTGTGGGCATCTTTAGCCTCAAGGTAATGATAATCATAATACAATTTATTGAGCACTTACTACATTCAAGTGCTTCCCCTAGCGTATTTAATCTTAGCTCATTTAATCTTCATGGGAGTCCTAAGACATAGGTGCAGAGGAGAAGTCTGCTTAACATTCATGCTCAGAGAGCCCTCTGGAGTAGCAGACTCATTTCCTCCTGGTGTCCTCACCCTGGGATGAAGGATTAACTAATGAGCCGTGGATGGAGAGAGGAACCAGGGAAGGGGAAGGCAGGGCACTGTGCTGGTGGGAGTGGGCTGGCTTTGGTTTTCAGTGTGTTTGAGAGGAGACCTTGGGCACAGCAGCAGTTGAGCGGATGAGGAAAGCGCAAAGACTGAGTAACTATCATTGCAATCATGAGCTTAAATCCTCTGTGGTGTCTTTCGGGGATGCCGGCAAACTGGAGTACCTTTCCCACCACCCTCCGGGCTGCCGAAATCAGTGCTTATTCCACACGACATTGGTCTCAGACGCAGCTGCTGGACTTCTGAATTCATTAGGGTTAGAGTGGACATAACATCCACTTAGCAACCATGACGTTAATACTCGGAGAAATGACGCCGTTCACCCAAGGCTCCCAGCACATTTGCTGAACTGTGATTTAGCACCAAGGATGAAACTGTTCATGTTTATATCCTCATGCCATTCTGGAGCCTTCCAGGACTTTCCTTGGTCAATCACACCAATTTCCCTCCAAACTGAGCTCAGAATGTAACTGCTTTCCCATCTGTTACATTTCCAAACATGGATGGCTCTCTCTGGGACAGGCAACTGCTTTGCAATGTCCTGTTTGCTCTGTGCATAATCCCCGGGTCAGAAGCATCCTTTACAGTCACAGAAGCTGAGCCTGAGGCTCCAGGGGCAAAGTCACTGCCCAAGGATGCTCTGCAGAGAAGACCTAGGCACCACTGGTGTCCGGCTACACCATGCACTCTCCACTCCAAGCCTCCGTCTCCTCCCTTTCTCCTCTGTGATCATTTTCTCTCCAGGTAAATGCAGTGTCCTGTTGGGTGGGGGAGGATCTCGAATTTTTCTCAGAAATAGCGGTGGCCTCCCGGTGGCCTCCACTTCTTTCCATCCCGGTTGTTGGGGCTGCCATGTGTCTGTGATGGCCATGCCGTTTGGAAGACCTTCACAGCTAAGCAGCAAACAGCAGTCCTGGGCAGGCTGGGGTCCAGGGGCCTGGAATTTGGATTAGTTTGCTTCCAGTTGACTGATAAGCTGGGAGTTGGCCAGGCAGGTAGGCTCAAATTTGGATTTCTCAAGGCAGGGAGCTCTGCTTTCTTCTGTTGTTGTGGGGGCTGGACGTGTGATGTCCACTCTCCTTGGCTCTGGTCTTCAAAATCACGACCACCTTTCTCAAACCACTGCCTGAGAGAGCACAGTTTGCTGTTTCTATGGTGTCTGGAGAGAATCGGTTTCTCTAAAAGTGAAACAGTTTTCTTCCTTCCTAAACTTCTTCCTGAACAACATTATTTAGCAATGATTGTTTAAAGATACAAAGTAAAGCAACAAAACGAAGAAAATAGCTCTTGCCCCAATTTTTCCTTGTGTATCACGACTCCAGGAACTCCTAGCCGGACCACGGTTCGTATGTTAATGCAAAGTGGGTATTCAGTACCCACCAGAGTTATCCTGCCTCTGCTCCCCAGCCTCCACTCGGGAGGCTTCTGTTTCATTGCATTTGATGTTATTTCTACATTGGTTGACGGGTGTTTATGGTAGAAAGCTAAATGTGTTGTCCTGCGTAGGCTTCCAATCCATCCATTAATGCTTCTGCCTTTTGTGCTGAAGGAGTCGTCTCATCTTCAAGTCAGTCTTGATGAATTGTCCTCTCTACCTCATTACCCCAGCCGGACACGGCAGCCCGAGGCTTCTGATGCTGGACAGCAACCACCCCGCACCTGGATTCCTGCCTCTGCACACATGGGCCTTGTTATAGAGCCCTCCCATCCCAGGGAGGACCTCTGTGTCAGAAACACTGACAATGTAGCAGCCATGCAAGCCTCTTGTAAAACAAAATCAAACTGCATGTAAGTGCTTTTTAAAATAGATTTTCATCGCACAATTCAAGAATGGCATGACTCTGTTCTCCCATACCGTCCACTGTTGTAATTTGATTTTTTTTTACTTCTTTGAAATGTGTTTACACAGTTATAATGGGCATGAATAACTGACAGTTTTCTTTACATTTTTTATTACTTAATAAAACCCTTACATTTGAGAATGCACCTAACTTTTAAAGCATGTGTGGGTTTCTCCATTGTTCCTCAGATGACTTATGAGGCTTTATTAAAAGGCTACGCTCAGCCAGGGGGAGTCGTGAGGTGCATTTCCTGTGTATTTTTGTGATTTGCTTGTATATTTCTGGCAGAAAGATGAGAGGGGCCTAGGACCTTGCGTGCCCCTCCCTGCCCTAAGCGGTATGTGGTCAGTGCATAATTGCATACATATTATACAAACAAATAATAAATAATTTACTCTAATGGCATTATTTTCTGAAAAACTGGTGGTTTGGATTTTTAGAAACCTAAATGAATTTATTGCTGAATACACAAAGGGCTTTATTGTGTGCATAGCTGCAATCTAGCTGTCTCCTCAGGCTGCAAGCTATCAGGGTGTCAGGGTCTAGCAGTTTGCAGTGCATTTTACAGCAGGGTTTTGGGGATGAAGGTGTCCCGGATGCGTCTTCCCTACTGTAACTCACCCACACATTCACTTAATTCTGTCTGAATCCTTGAGTTCCCCGCCTGGACGGAGAGTGCATAGCACCGTTTTTACTTCAGTAAACATCTATGAGTGTCTACTCGGGGTTTATGCTAGATGTCGTGACAACAGGAAGAAATAAAGGCAGGACTCAGAGGCTGTGAGAACTGTTTCCCGGATGTCAGGGTACAGCAGTGCTTCCTACTCTGAATCTGCTTCTGTGATGTTATCTGATGAGGTTATGAACCCGGGGCTAAGTCTGCTAACAGTGTGCATAGCAAAGTATAAGAAAACAGCTGTTAAAAGAAGCCTCTTCCTATTGACACTGTTAGGGGAACTTTTTGTGTATGGATTAGATGGTGTGCAATTTGGTGTGTATGGTGGGCTTTCATAAAACTACATTCAATTCCTAACTGTGCTTAGGAAGTTTAGAGCAGGTATTGCCCTGGCCCCAGATGACAAAAGACAACTTAGTCCTTAAGTTAAATATGTCATGGAAGTTTCCATTGCTAGTTAGAATAAGAGCCAGAACCAAACGTAACCTTTCTTGATTGCTAATTCTCTATATTTCCTGACACACTCACACACTGATGAGAATTTGTCACTAGATGACCAAGCACATGGGAAAAGCTTGCGTGCACCTCTCTCTGATACCCCGATAGCTTTCCAAATCAGGGATGAGAGGCACTTCCTTCCTTCTCTGTTGAGAAGGTGCCTGGTGTGAGTTTGTTAAAATCAAATCCTTAGGATAAAGAACGAGCAATGCCGTGCGATGTGCCAGAGGCAGAGAAGTAGCCCCAGACCCAGCTGAGTGAAGGATGGCGGGGTGCCCTCTCCTGTGCTCCTTCTCGGTGCAGGTGGAGAGGAGCACCAGCTGTCGCGAAGGCAGTGTCCACATGGCTTCGGTGTGTCGTGTGTGTGATGCCTGTTTTGAGGGCTTGGTCTCTCGGTGCTCAGGTCTCCAGGGTCCTGGCTTCCCAAATGTCCCCTGTAGGGTGGCATTTCTGGTGTCAGAGGCTGTGATGACTTCCTGAGGAGCACAGCAAAGAACCCTGTGGAAGCCAGTGGTGTCCCCCACAGATGGTGGAGTCCAGTCCTGGCCATGGTGCAGGACTTGGAGGAGCTGGCCCAAGGTCCTCTCAGGCTGGTTCCCTGGGCCACTGTGCTCTGGCCACACCAGCTCTTCTGCTGCTTCTCTCCCTGGGACCTGTGCATGTCCTGCTCCTTTGCCTGACTGCTTCTCCTGTCCTCCTGCCTGGTGCGCAGGCACAGTCCCACACCTGTGCTTTCCCATGGGAGTTTTCCTTTAGGGGTCCTCCGCCCACCCCACCCTCCCTGTCAGCTTCCTTCCAGTACCGGATTACTTTTTTTCACAGGGCAGCTGGAAACTTGAAATTATATTTTTTTAACTCACTGACTTCCATTTTGTTTTCCTTCTCTTCCAGTGGAACACAGATTCTCATAGTTTCCCAGCACCTACAGCTGTTTGGGGCCCATATTTGGGATTCAGAATGAATGAACAAACGGGTGGCACTCAGATCAAATGACCTTCAGGAGCTGTCACCATGCTCTGGTGCTTAGCACCACACTGAAATTCATCCACAACAAAAACTGGTAACTCAGGGGGCTGGGTTTACAGCCACCATTCCTGCCCTCCCTCATGTCGGGAGGATCCTTCACAGCCATGCTAACTGGTAGCACAGAGAAACAATGGCAAGGCAAGCTAAGGACGGTAATGGTGCCCAAAGACCTGCCAAAGCCTGGGTGTTGCACTTGGCTCACATTTATTCCTGGTCCCACCATAATCCTGCAGGGTAAGTGACAGAACCCAAACCGTGCAGGTTCTGCCACTTGGCTTGCAGAGATGGAAGCAGATTCGAGCCTTGTTATCCTGTCTAACTTTGTAGGCTGCAAATACTTGAGCATGCTCAGATTTCAAAGTCACCTTCGTCTCCGTGCAGGCTGAGATGCCTCATTCCGAATGCCTGGCGTCGGGCATGTCTCAGATTTGGGACTCCGGAACATTGGCGTGTATGCACACCTGCCTGTGCCTGAGGAAATATCTTGAGGATGGGGCCCAAGTCTGAATGTCTTCTTCCTCTGCACATTGCCCGAAGCTAACTCACACTTTACATAATTCTGTGCATTTTGACAGCCACCCAGTGCACTGTGTCATCATGTTAGTGCTCGAAGAGTGTCAGACTTTCGGTTTTCATTGCACAGGCAGAGGATGCTCCCTGTGCTGTCGGGAATCGCCTTGTCTATCTAAGCCAAGCATTTCCTTGCTGAATGACACACAGACACGAAACCCACCTGAAGCAGGAGCGCTGCTCTCCAAGGCTCTGCTCCTGCCGTCACGGTGTCTCCAGGGTCCTGGTCCTCTCCACTACAGAGATGGGAACTCTGTAGTGATTCTATGAGCAAGGTTTCCTAAGATCCACAAGCAGGTGCTGTGGGCACGTCAGAGCATGCTGAGGGTCCACATGGTAAGCATCATGTCATGTCTTGGACACACGCACCCCTCTCCATACTCTGCTCAGCACGCTGTTAATGCTTGTTAATCACTCAGTCCTCGTCCTCAGAGGTCACTGGGCAGGGACTGGGGATAAAACAGGCTCTGAGGAGGGACAGGAGGTAGAGTGGCCTTGGTGCTGGTGACTCTGTGTGGCCAAGGAGAGGCTACTGCTCAGGAAAGGAAGGAGCGGTAGCCTTGAGATGGGGGAGGGTAAGCCCTGGGACTCCAAAGGTTAAGGAGCTCTGTGTTTGGGGGAAACACGCATGCTAAGTGCAGGGCCTTGGGGTTCTGCAGTGCACACTTTTGCTTGTGGCGAACAGTTCTAGCAGAGCCTCGTTTGCAAAAGGAAGTTGACACAGTGTCTCCTTCCCTACCAGCCCAGGGCCCCCCACACAATGGAGACTGTAACAGCTTAGACCCAGCCTGTCCAAGTTTAGAGATGAGACCAGAAGGGCAGGGGCAGCCACGTGGTGTCCGGGGCAGATGCCCAACAATGACTGACAAGGTGGCTGGGTGGGGGAAAGTGAATGCCAGGGTGTGCCCAGCTGGAAGCCACCATCATTTAGCACTCACAGATGGAGACTGAGGGTGGTGCGCACCCCCAGCTGTCTGCTACTACTGCCTTGAAGGCCCCCTTGATTGCCTGAGACTCAGGATGCCTGGGGAAGGGCCTGATGCAAGCGGGGGTAGCCTAATAAAGCAGCTGGTCTATTAGAAGATAAGCTTTGTGCAGAATCACACAATCATCCCGAATCACCCTAATCCCAAACTTTATTGCCCTACATAATAAGCTTTGGTGGCGACGCTCCATTGAAATATAGGATTGTCTGCAGGCTGCAGGCACCTGCTGTGTCACACAGCTCCCGTCTGCAAATGCGGTCCAGAAGCCAGGGGCAGCTGCACAGCGCCCCTCACCTCCAGGGAGACGAGGGGGTCAGTGGGGGCAGCTACTCTCTAAGACACCTCCAAACACTGTGACCTAAAGGTCTGGCTTCGGCCTGAGACAGTCTCTTGCTCTGTGGTTTGTGCTAGAGATGGTTTTGAGGATTTGGGACAGAAGGAGCAGGGGGTCATTTGTCAGCAATGGGGTGCTGACCCAGGTGAGTCCTCTTCTCCTGCCTCCTCTGCACACCCGCCTCGACACGCTCCTGTCCCCTCCTTCTTGGGATTTCTGTGTCGCTCCAAGGACAGGCGTCCCCTTCCCCCTGCGCACCTCTCCGAGGCGCAGCCCACAGGACCATGGCCTGGCAGCCCCTGTGCCTGTCTCCTCTACCTGACTAGGAGCACATGGAGGTCACGGACTGGCATTGATTCATCCTGTTATACTTAGTAACTTGAAGATGCTCAAAAGCCTGACAAAAACAATGAAAAAGATGAACTTACACAGACAAAGAAAGAAAGACTGGAAGCAACCTAAATGCATGTCAACTAGAATCCTGCATGGCACGGAAACAAAGGGATAGATCTGCCCGTGGTCACAGGGAGTGAGCGCCAAGGGGCACTGTTCAGTGAAAATAAAGCCAGGTTTTGAACAATGTCAAGAACGTTGTGTTTAAACAAAGCGTGCTGGCAATAAACAATCACAGGGGAAGGATACTCAGAAATGGGTTACACCACTGGCGGGGAGACTTCAGTTTGCACTCTGAATCCCTTTGTAAAGCTGAAATGTTCAGCACAAGTGAATGCTACCTCTTTTAAAAGGTAGAAACAGATAGCTGGCAGTGCACAAAAAGAGATGTGCTCAATGCACACACAGTTCACACTCAGCTCTCTCTTCTTCTTCTCTACCCAAACGTAATCTAGAGCACTGAAAGGCGTCTGCACAGAGGCCCGCACGGCAGACAAAGTGCATGTGTGACAGGAGCTCCTGCTGCCGCCAGTGCAGGGGACTGTTCTGGGCGGGACTGGGAATTCGTTAGCTGCTGTCAGTGAGCTAGGAAAGGTGGAAGGTGCCACACAGGAGCTCAGGGCTTGCTCTAGTGTGACAGAGGGCATGTGGTAAGAAACAGAAACAGTGTCTCACGAATATCCGCTACAAGGAGCTTGAGTTGGCTTTTCCTGATTGTTCTGCCTAGGATATAACAAAGTCACTTGCTATATTCCTTCTCTTCTTCCTCTCCAGCTCCCCTCCCGTAGCACTCGTTAGAGTGACCTTTCCAGGAGATCTGCCCTCCTTCGGATGAAAATGACTTAAATTATTTGGTTCCCTCTCTGATGGGGTATTGATTGCTTCCCCAATCCCATAAACTACTCCTCGCCACCTCTCCAGGGGACTCACTGCACTAAATTAAATTAAGAGCAATCTTGGCTCTTAACGGGTCTATCTACCAAGCAGCTGTCTTGGAGAGGTGATTCATGAGTTTGGTTCATGATCCTGGTGGCCTCTAGTAAGGAAGGCTGACCCTTTCTCCGCAGAGCCCTTAGGCCCTCAGAGTGGATTTGGGGAAACCTAATTAAGGCTGGATATCTTTCCCCAAACAAAAGACAGACTATAAGGGGAAATACTACAGAACATGTAGAACCGAGCAGAGCCCCATGCAGGAAGAAGCTACTGATCCTCATATAAACAGTGGCACCCTGGGCACTATCTGTTCTCTGAGAGTTAATGAGAATAAGAGTTCTTTTTGATCACCCTGCTTAGTGACCGTGCCAGTTTTGTACTTCTATATTTCCATCGAATGTATAACTGTGATTGTAATTCTAATGAACAGAAATTCAGGTACTTCCTACTTCCTTTCCTCAGATGGGATTCAGCTTTAAAATAATTCTCAATTAGCCAATAACAAAATCAGGAACCCTTACTGGTCTCACTTACCTATCCCATCATGCACTGTGCTCCCATAATCCTCTGCTACTCTGGAACAATATTGCTTGTCTATAGGTCATTTTGCTGAATTTAGCCACCTTGATTCTGGCTCCAGGAACTTTTAAGAGGTTGGGACACATGTCTGTGTTAGCAGAAAATGACTCTGGTAGATGGAGCACACTTAATTTTAGGAAATAAAAACCAATCTTTTCTACAAAGACAGTGTAATAAAACACATCAAGATTTTGTGATGTCAAAGTAGAACTTAGTGGCCAAATACTAAGTTCCAGGGCTATCGACCCAGAATGTCCAGGGCTACTAACATTTTCATGGACCCCAGATCAACTCCCTTATGGGAAAACCTCCTTTATCCTGATTTATGTATAATGGTATCATGCAAAATGTGAATGTAAGTGTTAAAGTGGAGATAACTAGTTGGAATTTTACTAGTTGGAATGTATATTTTACATACATTCCACTAACTATTAATTTTGATTCTCAACTCTTTTAAAATTGTATTAAACAATATCAAACAGCTTTTTCTCTAGGTCCAAAATTTTGCCAATCTGGCCATCTGGGCATCTGCCTATACTGGCCACAAGCTGAGGGAACCCAAAGCCACCCTTTGGTCTTTGCAGGGCTGATGGTAACAGGATTCTGAAACAGCTATTGCTATCCACGTATTGTGGCAGTCACAGAGGTGTATTGATAAAGCATATAGCATTGCACTGGTCTGAACTTCAGAGCACGCAGTTTCGGTCAGCACCCCCTGCGAAACCACCCCAAAAATTAGTGAGGTAGGCCGCCAGTGTGTAATTTGATGTAATTTTTTGGTTCACTCTGAGATTGCTCTGCTAGTTTTATTTAGCTTCATCCATAGCTACCTTTGGTTGCAAGGTCCGCTGGGCTCCAGGTGAAGAGTGTCCCTCCCATGGCTGGCTGTTCCCGGGTTCTCTTGCTTCCTTTCCACATGGCCTCTCATCTTCCATAGATGAGATTTTTCTTGTACGGTGGTCTTGGGGCAGAGATGCTGGAAGTGAACCAATTGAAGCAATTTACACATACAGCCCAGGCACTGGTGGAAAAAGAAACAGACTCTGACCCTGGATGGGAGAATGGTAAGTAATGTGCAAAGGGACCTGGCTGGTGCATGTGATGGAAGGAACTTGCAGTCTTAATGTCTCATGTCCATGCCTGGAGTGGACTGCAGGTCCCAGAACTGAGGGAGAAGGGAATGTCAGGTGCCTCGAAGAAAGTAGGAACGGGCTGCAAATCCTGGGCTCTGGGGTTTCAGCTTCATTCATTATGGGGTTTCCCTGGGGATTAATGGGTGGCCAGCAAGACAGAGGCTAAGAAGAAAGTGGTCCAGGTGTGGGGCTATCCATCCTACATCTTGTTACACATCGGTTACCTCGGCTTAGAAATCCAGCCTTGGCTTTTAATGTGGTCTAGGTCTGGGGGGAAAGTGTCTTGTCTCATAGTCAAACAAGGTGGGTTCAGACCCTGTTACTAAGTACACACACGCCAGCAAATTACTTCCCTTTGTCTCTATTTCCTTCCGGGCAGTGCACCCTTAATAAAGATGTTGAGACCCTCAAAGGCACAGGTGGGAGCTGGGGTAACACACTCAGCACCTGGCTGCTGCCAGCTTTCAGAGTAGCCTGGTTCTCCCCCCACCCCAACTGTGAACGTGTAATTTCCTAGAGGTCGGATGAGTCCAACACCCTTTTTCTGATCACTGCATGGCAGGGGACGACTTTATGTTAACAGTTTGTTTTCGTTTGTTTGATTCCAGGGTCTTTGTCTTAAGCCACAGAAAGCTGATCCCCCCTTTCTGAGAATGTCAAGGGTATGTGGTCCCCCTGGCTGTCCCCACCAGCCTGTCCCCAAGGAAAGAGCTGTGTGGCCGCTTAAGAGCAGAGGCTGTGAGATTTGCAGTTTTGCTGAACTCTGGCTGACCCTTGAGGACAATAATTGCTTTAACACAAGGTTAGGCACCATCAACAAACTTGTCTAAAAATAAGACAGGGCTTAAATACCACAGAACCTGGGAGACTGAAGTAGGTAAAGACGGCTTCTCCCGGAACTGCCTCTTGATTAATCACCCCATTGAGGTCGCTGGGCAAATGAGTTTTCAAACAGGACTTTAAATGTCTCTCTGTTCTCCCCCTTCCTTGCTGGTGCTGGCAGGAAGCCAGTTTCTCCCAGCTCTGGGCTCTTAAAGGGGACAGATCCCCTTGAGGTTTCAGAGCTGCAGCCCACAAAGGGCTCGGTCTAGGAACCAGCAGGCAGATGGGAGTGAGTTTTCCTGCACTTGAGGTCTGATTCCCTGTGAGACAGACCCCAGAGCCTGCCTGGAGCCAGGAGCAGAGAGGAATGGAGACTGGGGAGGCCAAGCAGGCTGTGAAGTGTCCACTCGCTTTCATTCATTCCCATCAGCCAGCGTCTCCCCCATCTGCAGCCCAGGGAGGGCAGCTTGGTAGAGGGTTAGGGCTTGTCTGCCCTCAGTTCCTCCTGCTGGGCACCAGCCCTGGGGGTCTCCTCAGCTGCCCTTTCTCTGAATCCCACTCCTTCCACTTGGGCGCCTCCCGCTGCACCCCATCTGGAGGTTAACCCCATCTACAGCTATTCTCCCTCAACTTAGCTGTAGAGCCTGTGCCATCCCGCTCAAGCCCCATGGGGTCCCCCAGTATCTGCCACCAGCTTCTCCACGTCCTTGCCCAGGACAAGCTGCTTCCTGCCCCCATGCACCCTGGCCTGTGTTTCTATGGTCCACTTTGGCTTCATCCATCAGCCTAATGCAGGCCTCCTTCCTACATGTGGAAGTTTTAGAGCAGAGATCCAGCCTGACTTCGGGCAAGAGATTTTTGTCATAGAAAACCAAACCCTCTTTGTGCAGAGATAGTTTGGCTTTTTGGTTGTGGTGGTGAATTTTGGTTGTCAGCTGGACTGGTGGAGGGATGCCTAGAAAATGGGTAAATCACATTTCGGGGTGCATCTGAGAGGGCATTTCCAGGGAAGGTGGCAGGAAGGTCAGCAGACTGAGCTGTTACCACTCACTTCCTGTTCTGCTTGATACTATGCTTATACCATCTGGCGCACCTTAGCGTTTACTTATAACATGAGCATTACGAGATTTCATTATGGTTCAGTAATAAATCACCTGAGCCTAGAACAGAGTTAATACAAAGAAAGTGCTCAGTAAATATTTATCTCATACATAACAAATGAGTAAATTACACAGAAAGAAAAGAGTCCTTGGATTTAGAGTGTTCTATCTTGTTTATCTCAGTAGGGATGACTTCTTCGTGGAATATTTTTTTCAATCCTTTGCTTCTTTTAGTTCATCATTTCCCTAGAATAAATACCCAGCATGGATTGTTGGCCCTGTGGTAAATGGACATTTAAACACACAAAACTTTTTCCCGCAGCTGTATCAGTTTTCACAGCTGTCAGTGACACATGAGAATTCCAGTCGCTCCACACACTTCCTAGAACTTGGCATTGTCTATTTTCATTTATTTCATTGTTTAGTTTTGGGTTTCGCCTCTTTAATAGGAATGAGGTGATTTCACTGTGTGTTAATTTGCCTTTCTCTGATAATGAATGGTGTTGAACAGCTTTTCTTGTGTTTCTTTGCCATCCATCTGTCCTCTTTGGTTAAGTGTTTATTTGCTAGTGTTTTCTTCTGGTGCATAATTTGCTTCCTCTCCTAAATTGTGACTTTGATATAGCAAATTTCCAATTTCAATTGGGCCCAGCATCACCGTTTTTTTCTTTCCTGGTTGTGTTTTGGGGCCATCCGTAAGAACCATTACCCTTATTCTAGGATCTAATATTTTCTCCTCAGTGATTTCTAGATGCATGTTTGACATTTAAATTGATAATCCCTTTTGAGTTAAATTTTGTGTTATTGGGTTTGGTCAAAGATTGCTGAAAAGACAGATTTTTGCTTAAAAAATTGCATCTGCACTTTTCCTAGAAATCAGTGCCATACTCCTGTGTCTCCCCGTCCAGTCTTCATGTCCTTTTGTCTCACTATCTTGTGGGTCTATCCACTTACTAACACTGATATTAGATTAATATTAATTAATATTAGATTAATGCATTGTTATACTAATTGTTAAAAACAGCTACTATGAGCTTTCCAGCTTTTTCCTGGAATCCTTTTCTAAATATTCTCACTCTGTGCCACAGAAATTGGAGAAAGCGAAGAACTTTAATTGAGCATTGTCTATGTGATTGGCAGTGGACCAGGGGAATTTATGGTACTCTTTAAATTTTAAAGTAAGGCATTCCAGGTGGGCACTGTTCTCTTGTTTCCGAAGATAGGAGACCTGAACTCCATAGAATTTTAATAGATGCCCAAGGATACAAAGCTAATATGGGGATGCTGACCTATATCCCAGCCAGATACTTGTCCTACTACACAGTGGTTCCCGTCACATCTTCTGGGTTCTTGAAAGTTGGAGAAGGCTCAAGAGTACCTGGAGTGCTCTGCTGGATTTCATTTAAAAAACCATTTCTATAAAGAAAACAGAAAGAACCTTCCTGTGGTTTCCCAAGGATCTGTTGTTCCCAAGGTGGAGAGACAGCCATGCTTCTACCTACATAATCTGAACAGATGGGTTCATCTGGCTTCTTCCAATCACAGTGCCCAGTTAATAATCTAAGAGCAGATTGTCACACTGACTCTACGAAGATAAATAATCAAGGATTATAAGCCTTTAATTTAGTATAACGTATTCTCATTAATTAAATGCCAATTACCTACTTGTCTTTCCTGGGAGCCGGCCTTGGTCATCAATCTTTTCAGTAACGTTGTACACACGTGCTCACAGAGGTATTAAAATCACCCTCAAGATTTACAGGCCCTGGACACTTTAGCTTAAACCATCCTCAAACACTCAACACTGTAACCACAGATCATCGTCATAAATTTCCTGATCTTTGACCTGACTGGTTCTTAAATTTCCATTCTCTAACGGGCTCAAGTAGCCTATATTTATCATATCTAGACGCATACTTCTTAAGGACCAACACATTCAAGCAGGGCTTCCATTTCAGATCTCTGGCCCATCCTCCAACCTTGGGCTTTTACTATGCACAACCTTTGGAGGGTAGCTTGGTCCTCTTCCCCCCTGGGCAGGGATGTAAAGCAAAATCATTCATTTGCAAACAATATAACCTCTTGACTTGACTCCTGACCTTCTTGAATGCCCAGTCTGTACCCATTTGAAGACTCAGTGGCAGCAACCTTAACCCTAACCCTAACCCTAACTCTCTAAGAATATTCCCATTCCAGCCTTACAGCTGGCTGTGGATCTGTAGGTTTTCTTAAATTTCTTATCCTCTCCACTGCTTCTTCCTTACACTCTGGCATAAGTATACATGTTGTGGTTGTTATAAATTTAAGTATTGTAAATGCCTGGCAGTCTGCTTTGCAGAGCTTTTCTGGAATATGCGCTTTCTAATTTTGAATTTCAGCTCAACAAAATGAGGAGACAAAGGAGGAGCCCAGATTCATTGAAGGAAAGCCACAGTTGCTTGAAACTTCATCACATCTTCCTGCATCTGATCTGCTTTCACTCTTTCTTCCCTAACATTTTGATCTGCATGTCCAGAGCTGAATTCCTTCATCCTTATTTATTCATTGAATTTCTCTTTTGGTTATTTCTTTTACAATTAAAACAGTTCAGGTACACACATGCACAGTTGAATTCCAAGACTATACAAAAATATAGAAAAAGAAAGTATAATTTTCCCATTCCGTTTTCCAAGGCTGGAGAATCTACTTTAGAAGCAATTAAAATTTAGATGGTGCACTTACAGCTCTATTCCTGGGTTTATCAAATAAGGTAGTAACACTTCATTCCCACAAAAAACCATGAGTTAAGAAAACAGTGAGATAATTACTATGCCTAGTCTTACATCACTTTTTCATTCTTAAGTTCAACTTTTATTTTTGACCATATTGTTATTGTCGTGTTAAGATTTGTATTTTGTCTTGTAATCATAATTTTGGTGCTTTGCACACAAATTCTAATGCTGCCTCCTTTCAATATTGTAAATGCCTATTCAGTATTATTCACTACAGGGTCAAATAATGTGGTTATGTGAGAAGAATGAAAGCAAAATTCTCAAAAGACAGTATTTTCAATGTCACAAAGGAGCCCTAATCCCCCTTTTCTGCCTCTTTTCTATTTTCTGGATCATGCAGGAAACAATCACTGACATTCACAAGAGGTGCCTAAGTGACTTCATGGGATCTTCCCTGCGTCAGGGACTGTACTAAGCTCTGCATCTGTTTTCTTACTGACTTCTTTTGACATCACTGGGGGATCAGTTGTGTTACTACTGATTTTTATGAAGGAACCCACACTCCAGAAGCACACATCTGCCTGCACAGTCTGGAAAGCGTTCCTTAGCAAGGAATCCCTAAGGGCGGGTCTGGATTAGTGTCAGTTAGTTATAAATGGTGTTTTTATTTAAGAGGCACGGAGCATGTGTGGCAAACGTGAAGATGATCACGTGTGTTGTAAGGAGCTAGTTGTCTGAGGGATACCCCACCCACAGGGTGTCTGATACACCCTGGTCCTAATGCTTCTACAACACTTTCATCAAACCGTCCACTCTGACACAAAAACATATTATGACAAAGCAGAGATTGATCGTTTTAACCTTGGCTGTATATAGAAACATTTAAAAAATCAAATATTCTTTTCTTAAATAAACAGCAGTCACCCTGAACACTAAATCCAAGCCCAGGAGGTACAAGACTACCATTTTCTCATTAACCCTGTTGCCAATTTTTCATGCTGTATCCAATTTTCTCCATGTCTCAGACAAACCACTTCCTCTAATTTATTAGCCTAAGTGTTACTGAATTACAAAGGAGGGAAAAATTATATATTTAGTCTTTCCTTTAGGAATTAGACTCCCATCACAAGGAACTGAAATTCTTTATTCTAGGAATCATTTCTTCCCATGCTTTTAATTAGTATTTTATCAAATCTCTAACCTCTGAAATGTTGGCAGGATTTATCCAGGGTAGATTGTAAAGTACTCTATTTTGTCTTTGTAAAGATGATTTTGCATCTATCTTTAGAATTATTTTATCATTTTATGAACTGTTTAATATACTTACTCATGCATAAATGGACAAGGAGTGAAGACTATGGACATTTCATGTGAAGGAAGGACCTCACACAGAAGGAAGTAAATAAATTGACTGAAATACAAATGAAAGAGTCTAAATTGTGGATTCCAACTATGGACATAAACTCTAACCTTCAAGACATTGCTTCTTAAAAGTGAATGTATATTGATATAGATATTAAAAAGGTATACACACACACATTTTGCTCCAGGCTGACTACAAAGCACCTTCATGGAAGAAACATTAAAGTCTGAAACTTGCAGGTATGTCTTCAATTGTGATTACAGAAAATTACAAATTACATTTGTGGAGAGATTTTTTTTTTTACTGCCTTAATCAGGAAGAAAAGGAATCCTGGGTTGAGGAAAATGTTTTCCATTCTTCATTTTCCATTCATTTTTCCATTCTTCATTTCTTCATTTTCTTTCTCGGCTCCAATGTTGCTGTGCCTCTGCCCGTGCTAATCCCAGCTGGGAAGGTTCTGGGTGCTGGAGGGCTGGAGAACACACTCACCTGTTTCTGACATGGGTCCTCCAAACAGTGATGCTTAAAAGGGTCAACACTTTAATTTCCAACACAGAGCACTAGCCAGACCTTCAGGCTTACAGACAGACACTAAAGCTGCACCATCCCTAGGTCAATTCTTCCTATTCATTTCTTCTTCCAATAAAATATATTTATCATCCACATTCTTAAAGGAATTTATTAATCTATTTCTGTTTATGCACATCATAAATTAGACAAAAAGACCAAGAGTTATGAAAAGAGAAGTCGTGGGGTGAAAACCACCCTGGAGTGGACTGGGGTGCACTTTGCAGGACAGGGTGTCCAGGCAGCAGAGGAGCTCTCATGATTTCCACACAGGCCCACTTGCCCTGATCTCTGCAATGCAGTTGTGGGATAAGAGCTCTGCTTTGATCCTCTCTTTGGCCCAGCTCAGAGCTGCATGTTGTACGAGATAGGGTAGCTGGCACCGGCTGGACTCAGGTGGGTGTTATTCACCTGCTCTAAGCCTGTTTCAGCACACATTTGCGCTGCTGATGTCCACAGGGCGCACATCACTGACCACTAAAGATACCTGGGAAGCCACCTACCAGGGTTCCATCCCACTCCCAAACCTTGTCCCCATGGCAAGGACTCAAACAGAAACTCTTTGACGTCACTTGAGCAGTAGACACATTTTTCTAACAAACTAAAATAACTACATTGATTCAACTGAAGAATGACAATTATAATTTTATAAAACTTTCAGCTGAAAGGGAACCATGTAAGAAGGATATACATGTCCTCAGAAATGCCTCTGGGCCAGCAGCTATTGTACATGTGGCAGGGGGAGGGGAGCAAAGGAGGGGTGCCTTCATTAAATTGTTTTTAACACTGGTTCAAAGTGGTGGTGATGAAAGGGTTCTCTAAATAGCTTGGAGGATGCTGAGCTTTAAAAACAGTAGGTGATGCCCTCGGCACCCCAGCCAAGCTATTCACTCATCGCAGCAGCTACTACCAGTGACTGCAGCATTCCTGGCAGGGCATAAACATGCATATCAATAGATGAGCTACTGCTGAATCCACACTACAGCTGGAGCAGCCTGCGCATGGTCACTGTGTGGGAGACACATAATTTATTTCTTGAGGAAAGTCTTCTCTAAGAGGAAGATCCTCTCTCAAACCAGTCTCAGAGCTGCTTCCTGTTGGAAAAGTTCACCACTGATGCATTGTGATCTGTTCCTCTTGGTTTCCAAAACAGCAAGGAGACTTCACATTAAAGAGGCATCCACGATGTCACTGTCCCCTTCGAAGAGAATCCTGACATCAGGGAAGACAAATTCATCAGTTCAGAGTTTAGAGAAAGAAATGATCAAGAGTTATATACAAACCATACCTATTGGCCTGGGAAATTAAAATACTCATTTAACTTTGGACCTGGACCTCTTGTATTCTTGTATTCTCTCATTATTTTCATCCTTCAAAACTCAGCTCACTTAATTTTTACTGAGCAAATCTCTCTGCATAATCTCTGTAGTCCATCATGCTCTATTAGTATCATCGCTGGAAGCTATCCCATTGACACCACTCTTCTTGGTGAAAATAATCTATGAAACAAAAATGGGAGAAAGAAATGCAGTACCCAACCTACCATACTTTTCAATTCTTCTTAGGAAAGGTATGGAAAACAATGTATATTCCCCATTGCTAGTGGTTTTAGGATTAGTTCTGGATTTTTGATCTGGGTTACTCAACCCTTTAAAAAACAATATAAGACAATCCTTATCTTTTGTATACCTTATTTCAATTTCATTGATACTCAGACATAGTCAAAGCAAAGCACTGATTTGTTAGATATTATATTGCAGATTATTGACATAGACAGCAGAAATACTTCAATGAAGAAACATTGTGTGATAGGTATCATTTCTCTTATTACTACAGAACTGATTTCAACAATTTTTTTCAGATGAAACCTTCTGTCTTCATTACTTTATCATTGCTGGGAGACGATACTCAGCAGTCACAAGTTAGGGTAAAGTTTCCTGTGGCTCACAGTTCGTAGAGGTTTCAGTCTGTAGTCTTCTGGTTCTAAGATGGAAAGGCACAGCAGAAGGACAGGGCAGGCAGAAACAGCTCATGGCAGGGCAGCAGGAAGTACACAAATTGAGGAGTGGGACAGATAGAGCCTCCAGGCCACACCCGCTGGGACCCACCTCCCTGAGCAGGCTTCACTTCCCAGCATCATATTTAACTATAAACCTAGAGTGGACTCATCCACTGATGAGTGGATCCAGTCACCTCTTACAAGCCTCAGCTATGAGTGCATGAGCCTTTGGGGAGACCTCTGGCCATCAACTATAACACCGTCCAAGTTCTAGTTTCAAGTTTTTGGATAAGACTCTAGAAAAGAAATATCATATTCCAAATCTTGCCACAGTTTATCAGACAAGAGCACTGTGTTTAACATCCGAGAATCTCCATATCACTAGATGCCTCAAAGCTTTTGTCACCTCTACCACCACCATTTAGGGAGAAAAACGTCTCAGGACAGTGGTTCCACCTGGTATAGAGGACAGTCTCAGTCCTACCTAGAGAAGCCCCAGTCCACCTTCTCTTCTCAAAGAACTACCCCCAGGCAAGAATGACCTTGATGTTTCCATTTATGTTCCATTCTGATCTATTGATTAAGCAAAACTCTGGAGGACAGGAGTTAGATATCTAAACCCAGGAAGCTAGAGTTCAAGGAAGTAGTGTGAACTGAAAGAAGGGTGCATTTTCCACATAATAGCTTTTCTCTTCTTGTGCGCATGAGCTCAAGAAAGCTCAGGGCGTGACCTCATGGTTGTTCAATTTATAGCAAGGGAGCCTGAGAGCTTGATTTCTACCCTTGTAGCCCAACTCTGATGGTCACACCCACAGGAAGTACAGCTCTGCAGACCACAGGGGTCTGGGCCGGCTCCCCAGGAAACACTTGTAAGAATGAGACAGTGTTTTGGGTTTCATGTATGTTGGAAAAAAAAAAAAAAAAAAAAGAATGAGACAGTGCAGCTCAGGCCTCAGTCACCGCTCAATGCCAGTTCAGAGCTGTGCAAAGCCTTGGGTGTGCAGGGCAGCGCTCTCTGCAAAGCTGTTTCAGATCGCTCAGGAGAGTTGCTGGTGGCCCTGGGTAAATCATTCTCATTTATGTGCCCCACAGAGAACACAAGTCAGCAACCGAGGCACGTGAAAGCACTTGTGGGGGATGGATGGAAGCATTAGGGTGCATTTTGTCAATGCATGCCATTAGAGAAAACCCATCTGTAGAGCAAATCAGGAGAACAAGTCAGCTAGGAGACACCCTGGCAATCACTGCTGGCCTTTTGGTCTCTCTCCTCTTGGAAGAACGTAGAACTCACACTGCACTATGCTACACTTCTGTATCCAGTCGTCTGTCTGAGGGTTAGACCCACTCGAGTTTCCCTGGAACTACGGGCACTCACGTAGCCAGAGGAGCCTGCTTCGCAGAACCCATTTTCTTTTATGGGTGTCTGGAGTCATTATTTAAATCTCTTGTGGGTGTTGCCCTTCACGGATCAGTATCTTGCTTTCTCTACCCAGGTGTAAAGCCCTTTCCTTGCAAGTACTGGGTCTTACACTTCATGTAGCACCTGCTTTATGGTCTTGGGTGAATATTTGGTTGATTACATTCAGGCAATAAAATTTTGCCTATTTTTCTTGTATACTTAGTTGCTTTTCTTTTTTCTTTTTTGCCAGACATGGAATCAATTTGTTAAGAAATCATTGCTGCAGACCTGGATGCTGGGGCTGGGGGTGGAAGGCACGATGGAGCTCACAGCAGATGCAACTGTCAAGAGTATGACAAGGAGAAAGTTCCTGTGGGAAATGAATCATGAGCTCCGGTAAGAACAAGGCCATAGTCACCTGAGCATTGGAGCTGCCTTGTGAAAGGGCCAAAGTGACCAAGCAGAGAAGTGGCAGCAGTAGCTGCTATTTCAGGGGCTTCTGCTGAAAAGCTCAACCTATTTCCAAGGTCGTCTGTCAGGTCAAGGCTAGAAAGTCACAGGCCCTTTCTGGGGTAAGTAGGCTTTGGGAGAGAGACCATCAAGTCTTGAGCATGGTAACCATGGCTCTGTGCGGATCCCACCTTTCTGCTGGGTACTTTTAGTATGACTGTGGCCGCTTCCTAATGGGGTCCTTTTCTCTCTTTCACCATTACCGGATACAGGTAATGCTCTCGGGTAGGAAAAAGCCTTTTTACCTCAAGTTGTGTCTTGGAAGGCATCCCTAATTCGGGATGAGGTGAGCCCACCACCAATGTTCAGTCAGGTAACCTAAAGAGAGCCAAGAGTCTAGACAGCTCAGATTCTATCCATTTGTAGGAATCAGCTTTCTTTTCTGAAGGGCAGTGCCCATCAGAAAGTAAGCTACATGCTCATTTTTGGCTTTTGTATCAACATTTTTTGCTTTAAGGAATTATGACTGACAGCATAATAAAACCCTCCACCCAAAGTCCCAGTGGGAGGCGCATGATCAGTCTGAGGAATCCCTGTGAGATAGGAATTATCCTCAGCACCCGGGATGGACTCTGAGAAGTAACACAGCATTGTCTATGCAGTGTGCCCCACTGCAATGGCAGGGGATCTGTCTAACACCCCACATCTCCCAGACGTGACACACACGGTGACAGCAAGAGGTAGGACAAAGAAGCAGAGCAGGTGGGTGCGGTGCACTATCTGCCTACAGGAGGAGGAAGTGGGTGCCCACCTGTCATTGTAGGTGGACTGGCCAAAGGGAGAGATGTGGACTCTTAGGGGACCCACTGGGTCTGGCTCTGAGATGGTTCTCAAGCCTTTTGCTTTCTTCCTCGCAGGCTGGTGCCTTGTTCTCTACTACAAAATCCCATTATGTCTAGTCCTCCACTGACTTCCTTTCCTTGACTGTGCTGAATGTCCAGCTGAAACAGTTCGTGCATGGATGTAAAGAATGCAGATGCCACTGCAGGGCTGTCTCTGATTTGTGCATGACCACAGGGATGCCATAGACCTCTCTGAAGCTCTCTGGCTATTTCTTGGGGCACTGCAAAAAATGGGGGGTTTTCCGGGGAGCTCTGGGGGAAATGTATTTTTTTCTATTGCACAAAAAGGCAGGCTAGGGAAGAGATGTGGAAGAGGATGTTTTGAGAAGGGAGGGGAGATAGTTGTAAGCTTCAGGAGAGACAGCTGACTGCACTCCATGATTCTGCTGTTTAATTACAAGCACAGAGGAAAGCGGCCTTGAGCTGAGAGGCTGGTTTCCTGACTGGGGCCTGGATCCTTACAGCGGCAATCAAGAGGCCCAGTTTCCATTTCTCACCCCCTCTGTATCCCATCCCTTCCCACCTTGGACCTTTTGCTTCTGTTTAATGATGAAGCAAAACACACTTTAGAACTTTTAGAAAAGTGGGAATAATCCCTAAAAAGACACTGGGGAATAAAATTACATCCACGACTCCTCCAAAGCTGCACTGCCATGCTGGGTAAGGTGGGGGCATCATCTGGGGGCACATGCCATATTTTCTGTGCAATCCACAAACCCTGAGTCCTCGGCTCCTGTTTCTGCCTCCCCACATCCTGGGTCACCATGTTTATCTACTCGGGGGATGAACGCACCGTCAGACTACCAGTGACTTCCTCGTGAAGGGATTTCAGCTGTGCTCCAGTGTCCTTTCTAGACAAAAGGAGATTATGGGAGAATATCAGGGAGAGTGCACTGATCCAGCTAGAAGAAGGTGGTGAAATGGAGCTGGGGGCATGTGGGGTTGGAGATCCCTAGGGGGACATCAGACTCAGGGGGACCCTTTTAAGCAACCAGAAAGAGCAGCACGCCTTCCCACTGGGAGATTAAAGGGGTTTTGCAAGCACAGCACTCAGACAGGGAAGTCAGGCTCCTATGTTTGCCTCTGCTCCATCCCCTTGAGTTCCCCATTTCCTAGGGAGGGAGGTGTGTTATGTTCCAAGGGCACACACCTACCTGAGAGCTGATACCCACATCACTTGGTGCTCTTCAAATAGGAGTCAGAAAGACAAAATCCTACAGGGGACTCTCAGGACAGCAGGGGTGACCTCAACAAGGAAACCTACGGGTGGTGCTATTTGCCAGACATAGGGCGGTGGTCTCCACTCCTGAACTCCTGGAACACAACTTCCTCCTTGCCACGAGCTCCCAGAATGCAGCTCTGCATCATCGCTGTCTCACGGAGAAGCTGACTACGTAGGGCCACACTTGCAGCTGGTCTGCAGTGGGCCAGGGTGTGGGTGGCCCTCAGGGCTCAGGTCTCTGCGCTGTGCTGACCCCAGGCAGACAGAAAGTGGTCTAGCGGGATGTTGTCACAAAGCCATGTGACAGGCCATAGTCGTTTCCTATCAGCACGTGGAAGGCAGTAAGCTGTCCAGTACAAAAGCTTAGTGATGGGAAGGGCGTGATCTATGGGGCCAGACAGACCTGGCTTGGAACCTCCTATGTTCCTAGGGGAAGCGATTCAGTGTGAGATGCGAGCTACTTCCCTCTATATAAGAGGGACTCCTGTGTCCTCCCTGGACTTTGTCATGGTTGGGGATGACAACAATACATGCTCAGCACAGTGCCTGGTGACAGAAGGAAAGAATGCCTGATTTCTGAGAGCTCTTTGGAGTATTCCCTTGTTAGAAGATCCAGTGAGCCAGCACTGGGCTTTGGAACGGTCCTTACAGGTCCCGTGGAAGCTGTTCATGTGAAGGGAGAGGCGGCCAGGCTAGCCACAGGCATCTCTGTCCCTGAGCCCATCCTCCCACTGCATTCTGCAGACCCAGCTGCCTCTCACCTGGACAGAGCAGAAAGCAGGTGTAGAAAGTGCTGAGCTTCATCAGCTTATGTTCAGCCGAGCTCGTGGGGGCTGTGTACACAGGGCATTGTGATCGTCCCCCTCTCCAGAAGCCTTGCTTTCCTGGTCCAAGCACCTCCTGGTGATCCCCAGGTGCTACTCCCTCCAGGAGTCTGTCTCCATTTTGCCGCGTGGACCCTGGACAAGGCTGAGTGCCAAGGAGGGGCCAACTCCTCCCCAGACTTCTTCAGGTTACCCGGGCCACCACAGTCACAGCCTCTTCCTGCTGGAGAGCCCAGAGTCCACTCAGTGAGCTCTGCCCAAGTGCCTGCCCCAGGCTTGGTGGCACCCAAGTCTCTCCTGAAACCCCAACATCCATGACAGACCAGGATCCACTCCGTGACTGTGAGGTGGAACTTGGGCCTCTAATAAGGTCTAGTTGGCACCGAAATCACAGGTCCTCTTAGGAATGGCACTCCAGGATTCCCAGCAGGGAGGAAGGTAGGAGGAACCATCCAGAGAGAGCCCAAGGGACTACAGAGAGGATTCAGGATGGCAGGGCTTTTCCACAGTGGTTCTTCCAGAGAGAATAAAAGACATACACAAGTGTTCCACTCCACTTGCTTGGGCATTTTACTGGTAGTCATCATTTAAAAAAAAAAACAAACTCAAACCCAAAAACGAGAAAACAGCAAGGGAGAATAGCGGTGGAAACATCTGGTGGTTCCATCAGGAGAGGCTCAGGTTGCTCTCAGGTACACTGTGGTCCATGGCTTCTGCTGTCTACCGCAAGGAGACTCAGCACAGCACCCACCACCTTGGCTATGCATTCTGCTCCTTGGATATCACAGTGGCCCAAGCGATCCCGTACCCTCTGCAGTTTCAGGCAAGGTGGTGACAGTGTGATGGGCAGGAAGGGCACAGGGAAGGCCTGGGCCCTCTGCCTGCCAGCCTGTGAGGGCTAGCTAAAAACATTTACTGGGAGTTTCTGAAGAAGTCACTCTTGCTGCTTCTTCTGAAAGGGCTCACCAGCGTCACAAAGGAACAAACCTCCTCCCTTCCCTGGGACAAAGCTACCCCTCCTCCAGCCAGCCCACCTTCCAAACAGCACAGATTTAAAAATCTTGCAATTTTATTTGCATATAAAGGCCGCTAGATATAGAATATCACAATAAATTTAGAGAAACAACTGCTTTCCTAAATTTCAAGATAACATAAAATAGAATAAAGCCCCAACGACATTTACAATGGGAAAACAGAAATGACTATTAGCGACAATATTCTGTGCTAGCGAGGATTGCATTGACACACAGTGCAAACTGGGAGGGGAAGGGAGGTAAGAGGACAATCGGGGTCTTTAAATAGAAAGGACAACTAAGCCTTATTCTGTTAGCTTCCATGGCATCCATTTACGTCTATACACGCTCGTCACTGTACCTAGGTCGAACTCCGGCTCTTTCAGAGCTTGAGTTCTTCGGAGAAAACATAGCAGTTCTTCGGGACTTCGATGCGCTTCTATATAGCACCCCCCTGGACTGCTCTTGGCAATATTAAACTCCTAACTTAGTCATAATACACAAAAAATACTTATATATACACACCCATGTTGAACAGGAGTCTGCACGCTCATTGTTTTAAAAACTGCATGAAATATTTGCTCTGGACAGATTCCGTCTCCATATTTTTTTAAAGCTAAATAATTTAAAAACAACACATAGACAAGGAGACCTTGCGGGACCACAATGTGGAGCTCATGAGCCTCGCCATCCTGGGGGGCAAGCTGTCGTCTTGGGGCGACACAGTCTTTCCCAGAGCCAAGGCATGGGACAAGCTTCCCGTGCCTGCTTCTGTCATGAAGGTCGCCCTACACTGGAGCCGTTACTGCAAAAAGGGGGATCACCAGGAAAACAACAACAACAACAGTAACAACAACACATTAAAAAATAAAATACTTCAAACAACACTCTTAACAGTTGTGCAAATCTGTGTGGTTTTTAAAACACTGCCTACCTCTTCTTTTTTTTTTTTTTTTTTTTTTTTTTCCTTTTTCTTCCAGCTTAAAGCATACTAAAATAAGGCTTTTATCACCTTTTTAAAAGAAAGCTTGGCTGTCCTTTGGCGAACACTAACAATTTACAATGGCGTGGCCTTGGAGGAAACAGAAGTCAATTTACAAATTTACAGTGCTCCTCTGGTTTCAAATGGATCCTCATTAAAAAAAAAAAAAAAAAAAGAAACAAGAAAACAAAAAGGAGGAAAAAAAGCACAACCTCTAGCATCATTTTGTGTGTTTGTTTGTTCCGACAGTTTACAAAAAGAACTCACAGGATTCGGAAATAAACAAGTAAGAGAATGTCAGTTGATAAGGAGAAACGTGGTAGTCTGTAGAGCTTCTTCCGGGCGCGCTGGGCGTCTTCCGGGGCTCAGGAGCCCTGCGGGTTGGGGAGGTCGAAGATAATGGGTGGGTTGGTGGGTTGGAAGCTGACGGTACATGTGGAAGCGTTGATGTAGGTCGTGTAGCCATCAGTCATGATGCCATAACCTGCGGAGACAGGGGCACCGGAGCTGTCAGGGTGACAGAGTAGAGCGAAAGTGGGGTACAGCGCAGTGCCTGGTGGGAAAGTGGGGCTCCACAGCCCACACCCCAAGATCCCACCCCTCTCAGGAGCTGCCACATGGCTTTATTCTCTTTCTGTGAAAGGCAGAATTCTCACGCCAATGAAGAGTGCTTCTCTCTTCTTATTTACACTCTAACCTCATCAGGGTAAAGGCTGGGATTTCTTGGCTGGGAAGAGTAAAGATACATTTCCCCCTCTTTTTCTTTGGTGGAAGCTTCCTTTCAAAGCCTTGTGCTAACTGCTGAGTTCCAGGGCTGGAAAAGCAACTGCTTGGGGACAACCACAACTGAACTTGGAAAGAGCGTAGGGCAGGGGTGAAGCAAAACCTCAGGACAGGGCGGCCCTGGGATGGGCTAAGGAAGGTGCTGGGCGCTGGGTCTCCCTGCACAGGAAATCAGTTCCAAACCAGCTGCAGGAAAGTCAGGCAGGCACCAGTGAACTTTCGATTTCAAGGCTTGTGTGCTGAGGTATGTGTTATCCAAAAGCACAGAGGTGTGTGTAATCCAAAAGCACAGAGCTACCAACTGTCTGAGTGATGGCAGGAGCAGCAGAGAGGGCCCGGATTCCTTCGCTTGCCTGGATACTGGTGATGCTACAACATCTCCCACAGGCAGCGTAGGGGGCTTGTAACCCACTGGGGGAAGCTGAGGAAGCTTCCCTGGGTCTCTGGGCTCCTTCTGCCATTTGTAATATGCTCAGATGTGTAGAATTCTGGGAACTTTGCACATTGTCCTGGGTACCTATTTGTTCAGCCTTGTGTCTCAGTTTGTAAGCCTCCTTTGGGATCAGCTCTTACACCACATAAAAATAGAGCCACAAAGAAATAAAATAACCACGACTTATAGAAACACTGATAAGGTTTTTTTTTTTTTCATTTGCTAAAATTTCTCCACGTAAGCCTGTGGAGAGCTTAATGAGGGTCAATGGAAAAATCTCTTAAGAAATGAAAAGAGGCATTTAAAATGCGCTCGGTTTAGTTCTGGGTTCATAAAGTCTCGTTATCTCTCTCCATCAAGAGGCTGGTATTTGCCCTCTCGCTGCCCTCTTCAGCTGTCTTAAGTGAATAAAAGCAAGACAAGTTTATTTGAATATGATCTCCTCCCTTTTAGCAAGTTTATTATTTTGGTGCTCCGGTGGAATTTCCCAATCGCCTGGCTAGTTGAAAGCTAATTGATGATTCAATTTTTTTAAAGGTGAAATGCAAAACTCTAAGAAGGGCTGCAGGAATTCAAACCACTTTTCAAGATAATGGGCCCCAGAAATCCTGTTCAGATACAAAGTCCCACGTCTGCACCCCCGGCTCCATATCTTACCACACCTCACCAGGACAAGGGAAGTCCCCTCCCTCATAGCCCCTAGCCAGAGCTGGAGCAGGGGACAGCTTCCAGGTCACTGGCTACCCCTGGCTGCCCCCGGAGCAAGCTGACTTTCCTCTGGCCTTGGTGGGCAGATTTCAGTGTGCTCTTCATTACCCAGCTACCCAGGAAGCCGCTGGATTTGTGGGCTCTGAGCGTAGATTACATTTCGGCTTCATCATACACGGAACCACACACACCTCAACCTGACTGCGGATTCATAGCCAGCTCCAGGAAGCAGCCCTCAGTGGTCGCCAGGCAGACAGGGCGCTGCCTGCCAGAGCACACCCATCGCCCACAGCAGGTTCAGCTAGCGAAGGCCAGCAGCTCAGCAGACCCCAAGCTTGCATAATGAGGAGTCTGTGTCTGCTTTTAAAAGGCAGAGAAAAACCCAGAGCTCTGAAGCTTCCTGTGACCCTGACTTGATTTATCTGGAGTGGCAGAACAGACACTGGGTCAACTCCTGTGTAAAGGAGATTTAATTATTCCGTTTAACCTTAGAATGAGCGCGTGCCGATGATTTCTGAGAAGTCTGCCGTGGTTTCCTGAGGTTGTGAGGAAACACCTACTTGCGAGTGCCCTTCCCCGTCCACTAGTCTGCTGCACATCGAATTGCAGGACTTCCAGGGGTATTTTCAGAGAACATCTTGTCTTCCTAGGTCTGCACATGCTCCATATGGAACATAATATTTATAGGTAGGAAGGGACCTTCGAGGATTTAAGTAGCTTCTAATGTCTGGGGTATTTTTTTTAACTCCATCAAAGTGAACATCTGTCCTTATGCACCTCGGGGCTGCCCTCTAACAGCAATTAGCACATATTTTTCATGAGAGTTTGAGATTCCAGAAGGAGCCCGGGAAGTCTGGGGTCTGCAGAGGTGGGCTGGGCCTGCCTCCTGCTCAGATTAAAGGAGAGCACTGTACAATATCAGCTGTAAACACTGCGTTTTCTTTTAAGATCTCATCTCCTGAAAGGGTTTCACTGATAACCAAGTGTGAGACCGGTCCATTCCCAGCCTGCTAAGGTCTCCCCTCATGGAAGGGGATCACGGGCCACCCCAGCACACATGGCCCATTCCTTCCTTCTGTTCTTACCTTCATGAATCCCACCGAACACGTGCAGCTTGGGCCGGACCCGCCTTTGCACAGTGTTGAGCAGCTCCACGCAGCCCACTCTCTGGAGCTCCTTGGGTACCCAGTCCCGGAAACCTAAGGGCAGAGTGCAATGCACAGCCTTCATTCCTGCCCTCAGGGGGGCTTTCTTGCCACCACCTAGCAGCAAGCCATGACTCATGGAGGGTTTGTGACATGATCTGTGGGCCCAGCCTTATGAGTAAGGGGCTCAATCAATGCTTTTAGGAAACTTTTCACGCGTCACTTTGTCTCCTGCAGACTCTTGAATTATTTTTTCTTTTGGTTTTCATTTTTTCCCCCTTCCAGTTAATTAACATTTTTTTCTGTAAGGACTTTGATTTATTCAACCATGGCTTTCAAATCTTCTCCACGGACTCAATGACACATACAGTATTCCTGGCAGCCCTGTCATAACTCCTGCTCCCCCAAGCCACTCACTTTCTCTCCTTAGGAGACCTTTCCTGCAGTTTCTCATAGCAGTGTGCTTCAGAGGAGCCCAGGTGAGGCTCTCTGTGCCCTGGCCATGGCGCACGGCACTCTCCGTAGAGACACCAGCTCCTCAGCCCTGGAGTTCCCAAAGCCCAACTCTCTGCATGGAAGGTGCTTCCCTATCCGCCCTCCAATAATAAGCAACAATATGACCTCATGGTGGCATCCAGTGAGCTGGAGCTAATTGACTACTTTTAAAGTAGAAGCCACTTAGTATTACGCTTAATGCAGAGAATCCATAAAAACTGACATCCGTTAGAGACAGAGTCAGCTCTCTAGATGATTACGGTCTGCAGTGAAATCCATACACCTCAGTCCCTGGGCTAAGGGTGCAGGTGGGAGGAAAAGCCAGCTCATCACCCTCTCTGGGGTTCGGTCCACACTGCTCTGCTGTTCAGGAGTGGCTGGGCAGAAACAAACAGGGCTCTGATTTGCTTGGCCAGCTGCAGATGTGAAGATTTAGTGTCTCCATAAGGACACTGGCCAGGGTCCTGGGAAAGACCAGAGAGGCTGCGGGGAACTCTGGATGAAAGGGAGGTCCCAGAAAAAATTAAACCAGGTCATCAGCACTTCTTCATAGAGGAGAGGGATCCCCGGATCCACATTGATTGATGTGTTGCCTTATAGACAGATGTGTTTTGCTGAAAGTGAGAAGATACTCCACTTCATACTATGCACCGAGAAAGTATTTTGGCAGAACCTTAAAGGTAAAGTCCCACAGCACTGGGGCTTCACCCAGAATGGGGTACACTCAAGGCCAGCCCCCTGCCCTCTTCCCCTCTAGAGCTCTTTCACCAGAGTGTGCATGAAGGCTCAACTGTACCCTGAACTTTGCCCAATGTCCCCTGTGGGGACTGCTGGTTACAGACCTCACTCTGACATGCAGGCTTGGTCCACTCCATGGCTTCCGAAAGGATGCTAGCCTTCCTGGAAAGAGACCCTGGGATGCTGGAATTCTTCAGCATCTAGTGTCTAGATTATCACTGTCGCTTGCTTGCTTAGGTACCAACATGAATGACTTTGTAAAATTCGCTAATTTAGCGTCCTTTTCAAAATTAGGCTGCAAATCACACCCCGGTCATGCACAGGGACTTACACCAAAGGCATCGAAATCCTTTATGAGAGACATAAGAAACCATGCCCGTGCTCTGCAAGACTGCCCAGGTGAAAGGAGGCACTGACTGGCAGGGCCTCCCTGCAGGGGCTCTTGCTGAGCACACCCCTTGGAAACATGAGGGGGGGTGACCTCTGGGGTAGGGACAATGACTCTGTCTGTAGCATCCCTGTGTTCGTGCTGGCACCTCCTCCTTGGCTTCCCCACCTTGACAAGTGGCACTGTGACCTGTACACTGCTCCTCCTTCCATCTTTTCTTAACCAAGCACACAGGGTTTCCTGGTGGAGAAAGGGATGCAGGACCCATGGCTTGGAGGAGAAAAGTGGCATTCGGGGTGAGCATTAGGAATTTCAGTTTGGGGGCTGGTAGAAGAAAAAAGACACAAGAGTGCCAACCTCAAACCAAGAAGCACCGTAAAAATCATCTTTGCATCGAGTGATCCTCTCCCAAAACCACAGTGACACAGCAAACTCTGAAAAGTGCGCTCACAGAAATACACAGCAAGGGTATTTTCATGGTACGTTTTTTTTTTTTTTTTTAGATAATTTTTAAACAGAAAGTTTCCTACTGCGAGTAGGAATTTCTGAGCACCTCTTAGCCCTGCAGGAGGGGTCTGGCACAATGGGAACCTCAAGGGAGTGGTTCTGAGGTTAAATCAAACCAATAGGAAGCTGGAGGAATCACATAAAGAAATGCCAATAACAGAAGTCATGAGCATGGGGGAGGCTGGAGCACACAGCTGATGGGAACCTGGGGACAGCCCCAAACTCGGGTGGCAGCCTCCTGAAGGAACTCTCTCTGCAAGTCCTCTTGAGTTTAAGCAACAAAAAAGATTCTGTTCTCATACAATCAGCTCAGAGGTCCAGCTTTAAAGACCCCCAGGCCCCAGCACTACAGGGATGAGGGAAATGAGCTCCTCTCACTGCTATCTGAAGCCTTGCGATGGAAAGGGACGGGCTCCTTGCCCACCCCGCCCCCTTGCTCAGGAGGGAATCTAGTTCTTGAAATAAATTATCAAGCTCAAAGGACTGTGGCGCTCCAGACTCATTTGATTTTTCCCTGACTCGACTAAATCAAAAAATTTAATTTCATGAACACCTGTAAGCCTGGCAGAACCGCTGAGTTTAATTATCATACCGGATTTCTTTAAAGGCACTGACTTTTCCTTTTGTGTTGGAGGGAAATGGCCCCATCCCTGGCGTGTTATTCATTAAGCCTGGGGAGCAGTCGTGCCACAGGATAGAGCCCAGCCCGGGCTCCACTTACCTAGTGGAGGTCCGTGTGTCATGAGGATGTCGATGCCCTCAGGGACGAGGTTCCACTTGTCCAGCAGGGACTGGCCGCGGGGTAGGTTAAAGCCCCATCCATTAAACCATGGGGTCCTTTGGGGGAGACAAGGCACAGGGTGTCAGGCCAGTGGCTGCATGTACACCCCAACTCTCCCATCTCTCTCTTCTCTCTTTGGGATGGTTGGCCCTGGAAGCAGTGCGCTTTCTGTTGATTGCTTGGAAGCTAATCCATCTGAAAGCAAGTCTGCAGCTACGACTTGCCCCTCTAGAAAGAAGACCTTCCTGATGGGCCTCCATCAAAATCTCCACAATGCTTTGTTTTGCCCCAAACTTCAGTGTTTGCTAAGATACAAAGCCCTGATCTGAAGCCCTTCCAGCCTTCCTGGGGTTTATCTCCTCCTCCCTACCATTCCAAGAGTGCTCCCCTAGAAAAGAAGAGGCTCACAAAAGCCACGGACAAAGCTCAAGGCAGGATCTCTGTTGCTGAGTTCTGAATGCTCTGGACTGAGACTGCTGAAAACAATGTGGGGCCCTGAAAAGGCTATCACGAACAGAATGCAAGGGAAGACCTGACTTCCTTTCACCAAAGGAAAGAGCTGGGCAGGGCCCTGGTCACCTTGGAATCTTCTTTAGACATGAGACATGGCAGAGAATTTCACGGAGTGAAGGCCCCAGAGTGAGTTTTGGAGATGGATGCTGTATATGTGAAGGAATTTGGAGGGGTTGTATGCCTCTTCTAATTGCAGCTGAATGGTCCCACTTTAAGCATTCTAATTTTGGAGACGATTTTGCCCCTAAAAACACCATGTGCTAAATCAGATTAGTTTAAAGCATTTCCTGGTATTATCTTATTACTTAATATCTAGATATAGCCATTACTCTTCGAATTTTGCTTTGTAGGAAAATTCCAATTTCCATGCACATTCTAAAAAGGCACATTGATCCATTCTGTGGTTAAGCCCAACTTCCCTTTCAGTGTCACCTCCCCTTCCACGCCTTCTGAAAGGGCACCTCTGAGATTATCAGTTGGAGCTCACCCAATGAGGGAGCACTCTTGTGTAAAGACAACCATCAGCCCCATCAATGGGGTTCACTCAAGAATTTAAGTTCAGAAACGGTAACAGAGCAGCACTGGTTTGGTGACAGAGCACAGAGGTGGGAGATGGCTGTGGAAAGCCACGGAAAGATCCACATCACAGGTGACAGCCCCATTTCCCTGTGTGGATGGGGGGAGAAGTCCCAGAAGGAAGAGATCATGTAGCGCCAGCCAGAAAAAGAAACAAGAAAGTATATGACTTCCTTCCTTGTCACTCAACCCTTTGCCATCCTCTGGAAGTTTACTGGCATGAGCAGGGATAATGATAAGAATAACAGGACAGCAGAGCGGCCTGGTGAAGGACAGCCGCTCCCATCATGGAGGCCAGGAAGCAGCAAGAGAAGGGTGGAGATCGAGTCTTCCAAGCCACAATCTCAGTGATGGCTTCTTTCAACTGGACCCCACCTCCTAGCAGCACATTTTGCTCCAAATTCATCAGTTTAACCCACCTGTGAGTACAGAGCCCATCACCTCCCCAAAGCTCTACCATATGTGCATGAAGTTTGGTGGGGACATCTACACAGAGACCATAACAGCCACCATGCCATTTCTGTTCTTCTACATTACCCAAATTCATTTACTGCTGGCCCTGAGTGAACCTCTTCTGGACTTTTCCAAGTCTGCCTGTCTTGTGTCTCAAACAATCTTCCAGCTTCATGGTCTCAAGTCTAGCAGTGTCATTGGCTACTGGCTGTGACAAGATCTTTCCTCCTTTGGTGACGGCACCTGAGCTGCCTTTGGTGTCGGCACCTGAACTGCCTTTGGGTGTAAGGCTGCCTTCCCTGTGCCTGGATGAAGCAGGTACTGAATCTCCCTCCCAGTGACCGGTGTAGGGATGGACACACAACCCACACTGGTCCATGAGTTACCCTCAAGACTTCAGTACCACCAGAGAAAACAGTTATGGTTTCCTCACCCCAGGAAATACCCTGGGTCTCAGGAACTATTTGGCTGGGTTTCAAAACTGTTGGGGGCTCCTTAGCCAGCATGCAGACAACCCCTGCTGAGAATCAAGCCACCACAAAGACACTGGGCAAGGAAGAGAAGCTTGGATGACACTGTTGGGTGCTGGACCCAGCCCATAAAGTCCTCTCTTAGTCAGTAGCTTAAGTCCTGTTTCTTGCCCCTAGAAGAGTTCTGCTACTTACACTTACTGTACACAGGTGGTGTACAGTATAAAACTGACCTGTGTGCTCCCAAGGCTCTCAAAGAGGTCCGCCTGGATCCCTAGAACTTGTGCCTATGTTCACTCACATAACAAAGGGAAACGGAAGTCACCTAAGCATGGAGTTCAAGCCCAACAGGAAGAGTATGCAGGATCACTCAGGTGGACCTGATGTACCCACTGCAGGGCCCTCAGATGAAGGTGGAGGAAAGAGGTGAGAGAGGCAGGGTGAGAAGGGTTACTCTGCTGTCATCTTTGAGGACAGGGGTGGGGCCATGAGTCAAGGAGTGCAGGTGACCCCTGGAGGTCACAAGGTGCTCTGCTGAGTGCCTCTGGAGAGGAAGGCAGTCCTGCATCCTCCTGGGCTTCACTCCGGCGAGAGCTATGTCAGACTTCTGACCAGCAGCGCCTCTATTAGACCTGTGTTTGCTGGGTGACACTGCTGAATTTATGTCAACCTTTCAGGCAGGAAGCAGAGCCCAGTCCAGCGCTGCTGCCAGGTTGCAGCAGGGACAGTGAGCGGCACCAGGCTCGGGAGCATGTCCCATGAGCCAGTGTTTGTGGCCACCACTTGGCCCAGCACCACAGACCCTGACAGCTCCTCGGGAAAGTGGGTGCTCTAGAACTCCCCTGAGAGGGTCCCCTGGCACCACAGGCTTGGGAGAAATCAGGGAGAACCTTTCCAGTGAGGTCCACAGTCTTGCTCTCTTGTCTACCCATGCTTCCCACCTCTGGTCCCAGACTTTCTTATCAGAGTCTAAAGCAGAGCTTTACCCGTCCGGGACGCCCATCCATCTTCATTTCATAGTGGCTCCTCCCGAGACCAGCCTTCAAGTAAAAACAACACAAAAACAACCTCAGAGCCCAGCGAAAACTCAGGAAGCATTTTGGCAGGAGAGGGACAGAGACCAAAATAAGCAAAAACATCTGTTTTCCTCAATTCTGGAGACAAGCCTCTGAGCCTGTGTGGAAGGCGAAGCAGGGACTGAGTCCCCCATGTCCGAGCTGTCAGGGTGCTGAGGGACTCTCATTCCACTGACGAGGGGCTGCTCTGTGCCCCAGGACACCGGAGTCTGTCAGAGCCAGGAAACAACACTTGATCTTTTCAGTCTTTGCAATTTTCCCTCATGGAATTTTCTTGTAGAAACCCAGGCTCTATTCCCCCCGGAAATTCTTGGTTTTATAAGTGCTCAGTAAAAGATTAAGACAAACATTGTCTATAGATTTCATTTGGTGAATGTCAAGCTTGTGACAAAATCCAGGAGCTTCCAAGTTAAGGATGAAGTTGTAAAATGTCTTTTATGAGTTGTGTTCCAACTCAGCTGTGCGGTTCTTGGGGGCGGGTGTCGTGAGTTACAGAGCGAGGAATACTGATGGAGTGATGGAGTCCCTGGGACCTGTGTATGCAGCTTTCACACAGATGACTTAATTTAATTCTGCACAGTGGTCCTGATAGACGGTCCTCTATCAGGATAAAAACCCGAAATGGGTGAAACCCAGGATCCTGCCCCTACTTCCAGGATCAGTGAGGAGTCAGGATCTGAATCCAGATCCAAGTCTGCATCCTTGCATCATGCAATGCTCACAAAAGGCTTTGTAAGTGCCAGCTTCTGTGGGTGCCATATGCATGGTGGGGGTGGGGGGAAGTGGGCAGCTCTGCAGGGCCTCTAAGGCTGAGGAGTGTACGTGGCCGGCAGGGACTGAAAGGCCCACAGCAAAAGCAAAGTGTCCTGTGGACTTTCCGGTGCTCTGTGGCCTCCAGGTGAACATTTCCACAGGACAGCAGCCAGACAAGGAGAAGCAGCCAGAATGTGCATCTGGAATTAGCCTCGCCTCGGGACGTGGAGATGATGAGAGACTCAGGAATTAATTCTTGTCCTGGCCTCAATGCACCAGCTCCCTGGGACCTCAGGGTCCCCAGCCAGTTTCCTCTCTGGAGCCTCGAATGAGTGGATGGACTCCCAGGGTCTCGAGGTTGCTTGGGTTGTGGAAATCCTGACAGAAACCCCACATGGGAGACAGACAAGGGCAGGGGTGCTTCAGCTGGGGCCAGAACGGGAACCGAGCTGAGGCGCCCTTCCTTCCTCACTGACCTTGAGCCCTGCAAGCCAAGCCTGATCTTTCCGAAGCTGAAAATCACACTCTTCATCCTTCTATTTCGGGGGCTGCTCGGAGAGAGGCACCCAGGTTGCACAGAGCAGGGCAGGATGTGCTCGGCCTCCATGGAGACTGCTCTGTTCACTTAAGTTTCAACCTGAAACAGGAAACCCTAGCCCAGCACCCACCAGGGGCTCCTGGAAAACACAGCCAACCTCCACAGCCCACAGTGGGTTTTGTTCTGCAGCCACAGGGTGCAGGGGCAGGAGAAGGGGGAGGATCCCAGGGAACAATGGCCATAGCTGGGCCAAAGACTTCATAATTAGCTGTGACTAACAAGCACCACATGGGAACCAACTTGTAAGAAAACCAGCACAAAGCACCTCATTGCCATGGGCCAGTGTGAGCCCCTTCTCCTCCCAGGGAAGGATCAGAAAACCATGCAAGGAAGGGAGGGAGAGCAGCTTCTTGGCCTGCAGTCCCTCTGCCTGTGCAGACCCAGGGCTGCTTCCGAGGCAGCAGCTCTCTTGCTCTTGAACTTCCAGGCTCCTGGCCTCTTGGGCTGGGGCTCAACACGGGGGGCAGGGGATCACACAGGTAAAACTTATTCCACACGGTGTCAACACAGAGCAGGCTTTCCCAGCACAGCCACTGTGAAGCCTTTGTGTGTCTACTGTACACTGTGGTGGTGAAGGCAGGAGCCATGGGGACAGAAACCCTGGGCAGCCAGGGCAGGCGGGCAGCTGTTTACCCTGTACCCTGTACAAACTCCACAGGATGAGGGGAAATCCTGCAGGATTTGTTAATGGGGAGCTGGTGTGCATGGTGCTAAAGTATGTCTGTGTGCGTGAAGAGGTTACTGTGTACACAGCAGCTGGTGGGAGAGCTGATGCACAGCCTTTGATCTATAAATGACATATGCTAGCCACATGCACCGGCACACCCGCATGTGTATGTACATGCATGTATGCACGCAGAGCAGCCCCGGTTATGTCTTGTTGCTGGGATTTTCCAAGTAGGGGCTCATCAAATCCTAGGCCCTACCGCTGTATGCTTTGAAAGCCTTCAGGGCCAGGCCAGGGCTCCTAGGCGGCTAGACAGAGGCTGAGACTTCCTCAGTCTGCGGGTTTTCGGAAGCAGCAGAAGGGAAAGGTTTCCCCTCCGTCCAAGAAGGTGAAGGCCCAGGGCAGGATTGGGCTACTCTTCCACTCACATAGCTGCCCCGTACCCTGGTCCCCTTCATGCTGGCTGCCTGCACCCATGTCCTGCCTGCTCTTCTCTGGCCACATGGTACTTAACCTTGCTATATGAATGTTGGTGCCAGGGATGCTGTCCCTACAGCCTGTCACACCCTGACTGGCCAGGATGCAGAACAGTCCAGGCAGGAGCTGGGAGCCTGCTTGGGGCTTAGGAGCTGGGCACAGAGCACCCAGCCTCCCAGAGACCGTACAGGTGGAGGCTGCTGTCCTAACTTGGATCCACAAAAGTAAGGAAAATGGGAAGGGCAGGTTGGAGAGGACTGGATTTGTTTCATCTCACAGTGACCTCTCAAGAACCATGTGTGTAACTAGAGTCAGTAAGATCTCTGCCCCCAAAGACAGGAGAATGCAGTATTTCACTGTGCTCAGCTCAGAGCAGGATGTGTTTTTGTGGGTGCCATGTTTATGCTGCCAATATCAGTTTCTCTGGCAAATTACTTCATATTCTGAGGCGCCAAGGGAACAGCACGGGGAGGGTTTTGTTACTCTGCTAAGAAGCCTGCTATCTGAAAACCAGACCTATGGAGAATAAATGGTAAGTGGACAATAAAGTCCTCTGGTGCCACTAACCACAAAAGGGCAGATCAGAAGCTCAGTGACTTCAGTCTCAGTAACCACTGTGTCCCTGCCCCTGGCCAGGAACGGTACTGAGTATTCATCGATGAATTCAGTTAGGAATTTGGATTCAGTGGAGTCTCTACCCTCATGAGAAAGTGTGTATTTCTCAGTGGAGCGGAAGTCCATAGCTCTAGCTCTCAAATCTGTGTGCATGCAAGTATGCAAAAGCTGCTTGGAAAAAGCAAGCAGAACAATATGCCCAACTGTTATCTGGGGAAGAAGGTTATGGGTGATTTTTTCCTCTTTCCCTCTATTATTTATTAGCTTTAAAATAACAATATCATTGATGAGCTTTTAAATAATATACACCATGTGGACAGAAGGAATTATTCAGTGTTAAATGCAAGCAGAGCTGATGGAAGGCTTGGGAGAACTCTCCACTTTGACTCTGTTCTCTGACTGGGCACTTCCCCTAGGGACGTGAAGTCAGACTTGAGGAGTTCTGCTCAGGAAGGTGCCAGTAGGCCTGTCTTGGTCCTGTCCTCTCCTCATCTCCATTTGTGGACCTAGGAAGGCATCTCAGGCAGCAAACTCACTCAGCCATTGGTGAGCCTCTCTTCAGGGTTGGGCCACTCTTCATCCCGTCGGGGAATCTCAGGGTACAAGTAGCCAGCGCTGCATGTATCTGCACAACGCTTCACTCATTCTTCCACTTATTAGTTCAACACGACCCCAAGAGGTGAGCAAGGTAACAGTGTTAGAGAAAACGATGAATGGAAAGCTACAGGAACTTGCTGAGGAGCCACACAGATGAGCACAAACGGAGCTCCCTCATGCACAGCTGAACTGCACAGGTTCGGCTTCAGATCTGTACCACTTCCTCCTTGGCACAGGACCCTGGGCAAGGTCTGCCCTCTGCCTCAGTTTCCACATCTACAAAACCCCGCAGGTTTTGTTGTGAGGATGAGAAGTGATGATGTACTCTATATGCTTAGCAGAGTCTGCCCTAACTCAGGACCAGCTCTTCTGGTCACGGTAAAAACATTAATGTCACTAGAGATATGAATGCAGCTAACCGCTTAGTTTTTGTTTTCTAACTTATCTTTTTGGCATCACCAGGAAATTTACCTTCTCTCCATCTCTTACACTGAGGAAGAATCAAGGGGCTCTGGCATAGCAAGAGGACACTCGGGAAGACACTGAGGGAGGCAGTGAGAGGACTTATGAGTTAGAGGACACGGGTTCCTAACGACTCTGCCTGCTCACGGGATCTGTCACCTTGAGCAGTGACCTCTCTGAATTCCGGTCTCCTGAATGACAAGAGAAGGGGACAGTAATCCCCATGAAACACACAAGGCTGTCAAACAATTGTCTGGGTAAGCGGCTTGCAAATCAAAGGGAGCACCTTCTGCTGAAACCTCTCTGATTCCCGGTCACTGCTTGTCCCACTGCCTGACCACGCTGTCAAAAGGCTCAGGGGAACGGGGATAAGTGACAGCTAGGTCAGGTGCAAGCGAAAGTGCCGGATCCCGGGTATCCACCATTTGGGCTCTGAATGTCTGTTCTCAGTCCAGACCCAGGTAGGACAGTGAGGGAGCTCTGCCTGCCCCTGGGAAGGAAGCACTGTCAGAGAAAGGGGTGAGCCCTGGACCTGGCTCTCTGTCAGAGGCAGAGCACAGGGAACCGGAGTCTCCCTACTGGGACTGGGCAGCTGTGAATTACTAACTGGGCTCAGCAAAGGTCACAGGCTACCCCTTCTACTCCATGGCTTGGGTAAGGTGCTCTGGGGAGAGCTAACCTGAGCCGGTACTGGCCCAGGTCTGCTGGGATAAGGACACAGTTGCAGGCAGGACCCTCTCCCTAGCTCTGCCCATTAAAGATTTACTGCACCCTCCAGGCTCCACGGTAATTATATCTCCTCCCCCAGTCTTTTGTTTACTTCTCATTTGTGGTTTATCACACTCTGCATTATGACCAGTGTGTGTGTGTGTGTGTGAGTGTGTGTGAATGTGTGTGTGTTTTCACTTTATTCTAACAAGCACTTGCCTCTGAGTTCTGCAGTGAGCATGCACTTCCCTCCCCCATGGTGCTGTATGACCTGGTTCTTCTCAGTGTCCCACAAGAGTTAGCAAAATGCCTGGTACCTCAGAGATGCCTAGAAAATAGTCCTGAGAATGAAACATCCAGGAGGGTACAGCCAGGGCCCCGAGAGGGATCAGGATAATACTCGTGCCCAAGGTCGGGATGGGGCAAGGCAGGTTAAGGCTGGGATTTTAAGAAAGCAAAGGCAGTTTACAAATAGTGGAAAAATATGCATATATCCCAAAGGCCAGTGATGGCCACTCTGTCGTCGCTGGCCACCCTGCTGGTCTGAACTGAGCTGAGCCACATGTGTGAAAAACACACTAGATTCTGGATACTTCGAACAAAGACTGTAAAAACATCTTACTAACTTTTATATCAGATACATGTTCAAATGATAATATTTTACATAATGGGGGTTAATCACATATATTATTAAAATGAATTTTATGCTTCTACTTTTTAATATGGCTATGACAATTTTTAAAACCACACATGCGACTGATGTCAGATTCCTATTGGACAGTACTGTCCATACAAATGCTTACACTCCAAGTCGGTGATCCCCACTTAAAAGGGATGCACCGAGGGAATAATCCAAAAGCTGGTGGGCATGCATTCTCTACTATCAGGATTATTTATAAGAGCCAGATACTGGAAGCAATTACATCCTACACTCTGCCCTGAAAGGAACAGTTAAGAAAATTACCAGTACTGGAACACTCAGTAAAATGTACATCGCATACACATTGATTATGAAGATGAGATGGCAACCCAGATACTTCTCAAGACATGCTGCTTGGTCAGCCAGAGTTGACAGCAACTGAGGCACACAAAGCTTCTAAGTGCTTGTGTTGTTGGGTTGATTATGCTGACCTGGGGCCAGAGGTCTGAGCATCTCTTGGGAGGATGACTCTATGCAGTATAGCAAATATGGGGGATTTCATTCTGTCTTCTCTTTGAAGACAAATATTGCTTTCACTGTTTTGCTTTGTTCTGACTAATTGTTTTGCTCTATTCAATGTTGTGTTTTGATTGGTTTTACAATGTTCTGTTTTTGGTTTGATTTTACTATTCTTTGATTTCACTATTCACCATTCTTTGATAGGACAACTATTGTGAGGATAACGAGATGTACTATACTATGGTACCTATTACTGTTATTCCGGTAGCCTGCTCTGAAGTCCTGTACAAATTTCACTGCATTGTCTCGATTGGCTTTGTTCTGCCTTGCTTTATTGTATTTTACTACCTTCAAAAAAAAGACACACAGCAGCTCACTCTGGGAATGGTGGTGCCAGCTATAATCCTAGCACTCTGGGAGGCTGAGGCAGGGGGATCACAAGTCCCAGCCTAGCTTGGGTGACTCAGTAGACAGAACCAGCTCAACATAAAAAATAATGTAAAAAAGGCCGAGGAGGAGACGGTTTAGGAAGAAACTCCAGGGTTCAGTCTCCCATTCTGCAAACATTAACATGCAAAGACACCAGCCCATAACACACCTGCGCCTAAGGTCTCGGTCTACGCCCAGTGTGCATGTGGGCGTGTTCCTGCACACATCCCACGCTTGCGTTGGACCCTGGCCGCGCACCATCGCTGCGTTAAGGGGCGAGGAGACTGCAGGTGAGCAGCCGCTGGGTGATGGAACTGTGCATCCGCTGAGAATCTGCAGGCAGCGAGGCGGCCACACAGACATCACACCGGGGCTCTCCTGGTGCTGAGACAAGGCTGGGGATGGGGAAGGGGAGGAGGCCAATCATCCGGTCAGAGGGCCAGGGCTTTCTTTGGAGCCCAAGCCTTTCTCGGTTTTTACCCTATATAGGTGGGTGACATTCCATTTGCCCCAGCTGTTCCCTTTCTAGGAATCTTCCAGAAACTGCAAAGGACATCGCATCACGGCGATCCCTGCAGACCTACGTGACACCAGCCCAACTCACTGTAGTTAAATCTGCGAAGCTGCCTCTACGGCCATCAGCAGGTGGAGGGATAAAGAGAACTTGGTGTGTCTACACGCAGTGGAGCACTACTGTGCCATAAAGAAGGATGAGCCTGAGTCACTGGTAGGAAAATGGATGCGCTGTGGAATCTCAGTGCTGAGTGAAATAAAAGAGACCCACGAGCTTAAGTATTGCATGCATCCGTCTTTTATACGAGAAACCCAAAGTGTAAATAAGTAAAAGAGCAAAACAAAATGACAGGAAACAGGGAGATGGATCTCCTGTAAAAGGGAAGGGAACCAAGAGCTGGAGGAGGGGAAAGGGAAAGGCGCAAAGTGAGCTGAGACGTGTCCTGTCCCTGCACCCCCTCCCCGCCACGAATGTGGTCACTATGGACCGAAGAAAAGAAAGCCCAGGCAGTGGACACAGCCCTTGGCTTTCCAAGGAGCCCTGGACAGAGCAGGTGGCCACTGCGGGGTCCATGAGGGAGCAGGGAGTTGGGGTCCTCTCTGGGGTTGGGCACAGGAAGGTTGTCGCTTCACCTTTCTGAGCCTCAGTGTCCCTCTCTCTGAGATGACAGTTTCTGTTCTATAGGTGCACAGTGAGAAAATGGAATAAAATGGGCCGTGCTGAGCTCTCAACTGAGTGTTCGCCACTCCCAAAGGACCAAAGGCACTCTGGCACCGTCATCATCATCATCCTTGTGGTCATCAGCTTGAGCGTCAACATCGCTGAAGTTTAGAACAGCACGACCTGTGATTCGCCAGAGTGATAAAGGAGGAGGTCGGATTGGCCTGCTTCCAGCCCAGACGTCCAGGGCCACTGGTAACTAACTTAGAGTTTCTGCAGTCTTTTTCTCAACCAAGCTTTCTTCTTTCCCCTTTCAATGCCTGGGAGGATGCTGAAATTATAAACATTCTAGCTGATGTGACACCAAACTCATTTAGCTAGAAGACTCAGTTTGCTCTCTCACTCAGCAGCGAAACCCACAAAAGCCAGACTCATGGAAAACCTCCCCCTTTTTAATTGTGAGGCATGACACACTCGGTTCCCAACACTCAGCCCCAATATTAAGCACAGTCTATCCATCTCCGGGGAACCTCTCATGTGCCCCAAACAAAACCAGGTTTATGGCTTTGTTGTTACTTAAATAGTTTCTGATGAATTTCAGGAAAATTGGAAACAGAAACATTTCATTTTTCTGGTACCCAGTCTACTCCTCTTCTCTTATTACCCAGCAAGTCTGCATGAAAACACTCCTTGTTTTATAAATAGAAAACATTGTTCAAGGTTTTCTCGAGGTGTCTGCTAAAAATAAAGAGGGCTACAGTTTATAGCCCTTCTTTATAGGTCTCAAAATAAAACAAAACAAAGCCCAAATGCCTCAGCTTAACTGAATGTGTTGTGTTTCAGTCCTGAAAGGCAGGCGTGCTTCTGTGAGCCAGGTCTGCTTGCTGGAAATGAAATACCCCAGAAAGTAGATTTCCTCTGTTTACCCGAGGCTTGCCAAGGGAAGGGAGTGACACCGTGCTGGAATGCTTTTTTAATGCCCCGAAATGAATACAATTCAGTGACACTATCCTTTCACTGTATAAAACACACAGCTCCTTTTGGAAAATTGCTTACTCCAAAGAGTACAATCATCACTCTGGTGCAGATGTTCTTGGCTATTTGCTCATAAAAGGACAACAATCCTTTGAAAATAAAGGCACTGGTCCCGGAACCATGAATTCCACGAGATGTTCTGTCTAGGCTTTCTGCTTGGGACTTCAGTCACTGCATGAAAAGGACACCAGGTCGCCTTTCTAGCTCCCAAAAGCAAAGCGACTCATAGGAAAACTAACACACAGGAGAAGGACAGCATTAGAACAACAGGGACGGGGAAAGATCTCTGCACTTCAGCCCTGTGCTCTGTGACGTATCTCCTTGTCCGGTGGGATCAGGCTCATCAGTCTCCACTTCAGCAGTGGCTCTCCGGGCTGGGACAGGGATAACGGGCTGGGGAGAGGCGCACCAAGATTTCCGGGTGTAATTTTCCAGGCGCTGTTTCCCATACTCCGGCCCACAGATGTGATCTCCTGAGAGTGCTCTGGGTCACCAGGTCCCGCGGGTGAGCAAGCCAGAGAAGCACTTTTGCTGTCCCCCAGTGGAGGCGAACCGTGACCTCTGCCACTGCTGAAATCTCTGAGAAGCCATGGAGAGCAGACACTTGCTGGGCTGGACTCCACTGCCCAGGTTCCAAACCTCCCAAGTGACTGCAATCCTGTGCCACCTCTTGGAAACAGGTCCCTGCAAGGTCCCACTGGTATATGCCAGTCCTGGAAGGGCACTTCCGGTATACACATTCCTTTCCTGCCCACAGTGCCGCTCAGCATTCGGAGGAGGGAGCTGCTGCAAGGGATCTCACTTCATAAATGAGAGAAGTGAGGCAAAGACACATGGGGCCTGTGCTTAGTCCCCAAGGTCCTTTAGGGAGCCCTGCCCGATGGGCTGCATGGCTCCTGACAGCCTTGCTTTGCTCCCCCACTCCAGTAACCCCAGCCCATGAGTCTCTGAGACCGAATCTGGACATTTTCTGAGGGTTAACATTTTACCCTTTTGCAAGAGAGAATGACAGTGTTTGAGGAGGGGTCCCTTTCCACAAAGGATGTGAGCAAGATTCGTCGACACCATGGAGACGCTCCAGGCGGGCTTTGCACTGTTGGGTGGCTTTTCCAATGCTGCTATAATGAATTTCCACAAACCTAGTGATGCAAAACAACACAGATTTATTGTCTTTCCGTTTCTGAAGGCAGAAGCACAAAACTGGTGACACTGGATAAACACCAAGGCACTGGCAGGCTGGGTCCTTTTGGGGCCACTGGGGAGAAGCGACCTCCACCTTTTCCAGCTTCTGGAGGGGTCACGTGCCTGGGTTCCTGGGCCTGGGCCATAATGACCTCTGTGCCTGTGGTCACAGCCCCTTCTCCTCCTGGGATCCCCGCTGCCTCTTGTCTGTGCCATGTATTGTACCAGCACCCAGTGCCATCTGCCCACGGTGGGCTCCTTCACGCCATCATAGCCTCAAAGTGCAGCTTGCGATGGAAGGTGACCCTCCCAGTTCCAGTGACAGCAGAGATGAGTCCAGGGCTTTCCTCTTCCTCACCTCCCTGATGACCTTCTCAGCCACCTTGGCCCTGAAGGGCAGAGGGGAGATGAAAAGGCTGGGGGGGCTGTGCCTTCCTAAAGGTGGGGCTGGGGGTGCAGTACAGGGCTGTGGCTCCCTGCGGGAGCTCCTGTTGACATTCTTGCAGTGACATTCCTGCAGTGACATTCCTCCAATGACATTCCTTCAAGGTCTTCCACAAAAGGGAAGGAGACCAAGAGGTGGTGGGGGGAGGTGTCAAAAAAAAAAAAAGAATTAAGGAATGATACCTGCATGCATCAACTCACAGGGGAATGTAATCCTCAGGGACTGCAGACATGGGTAATAAAAATGACAGTTAAAAATGTGAAAATTTTAAAAACTTGAAAAACAAAGATAAATTGTAAAATTTAAATCCTTACTTTCCTATTAACAGAAGTTCACCAATTTCCAATGGACTCCAAGGCATTCTTTTCAATCGTCCTGGCCTGAGTGGATGGGGAAGTACAGTCCTCCTCCTCAGAGGTGCAGGGATTTGACAAGATCCCTGTCCAGGGCTCAGCTGAGCGACCCCAGCACAGGGCAGGCTCGTTGGGCACACCTCCTGTGGGTGTCACTGTCACCCCACCACCTGCTCAGAGTCCAGGCGGAGCTGGCATCGCTGAAGAGCGGGCTCCTAGTCTCTTGCCGAGGACTAATCCCTGCTCACTGGCTGTGCTGCTGGTGTTGGGTGAAGGGTCCAGAATTCTGTTTCCTGGGAAGTGGGTCATCACTGCCTGGTATCCCCGCTGTCCCCTGTCCCCAGCTGATGACCTGCCATTTGTGTTTGTGAAAAGGTCACAGCCTCTGCCTGATCCAACACCTTCTCAAAGCCTTTGAATGAACAGTGCCAAACCCAGCGTTGCCTGACTTCCCGAGAAGTGGTGATTTCTAGATGGCAAAGTTTTTCTTTCTACAAAGGAAAACTCTGAACAAATGGCAGGGATATTTGATCACCATGGTGATCGTTCAATCTATACCCCAAATCTATGCTGCTCTGACATTGTGGCTAGACACATCAGAGAGAGAGAGATAGAGAGAGAGAGAGAGAGAGAGAGAGAGAGAGAGAGAGAGAGAGATAGTCCCCGAACCCCAGACACATGACAACGAGGAAGCTTCCTGAGCCCAGTTACTGTGTTGCTGTGGGTTGGGTCACACTTGCCCACTAAGGCCTGTGTCATAGTCAGTGTTAGCCAAAGGAGACCTCTCCTTTCACGAACTAGTGTGCCTGAGACTTCTCAGGTAAGTGTCCTGGTCCCAGTGGTCATACTCAAGCTGGCAAAGGTCCCAGCAAGGGTCACCTCACTGAAATTTCCAGCACTGGTATGGGAGGTGTGGCAAGCTTCCTCTGTTTCAGCTGGAGAAAATTAGCAGTGAAACAAATTAAAACAACAATTAGATTTAAGTGGCCTCCACCAGGAAATTAACTTTAATGGATATTGTCATTGCTGGTGTATCTCGGCGCTGGGACGAAGTAGCTAATGAAGGTCTGACCCTGTGCCATCCACCCTCTCCTGGGGTGGGTTTCTGCTTTGCTCCCTGATGTCTGTATCGCATGCCCCCAGCCCTGTCCACTCAGGGTTCCCTGCAACTCTGTGATGTCAGCCGCACAGCCCGGCAGGTGTGTGTACCTCACTGAGGGAGAAGCTCTGGGAGGCTGCATGGTGGCCTCTCTGGATTTCCACACTGGTCCGTGGGGAGACCTGCCAGCTTCTTCTGTCCTCATCAAACTCCAAAGTTTGGATATAAGCAGGCCTGGAGACAGCAACCATCCCTAATCCTTCTGCAGGATGGGGAGAACCAGCCCTGTTATACAGGGGTAACTGGGCCAGGGTTCTGTCCAGCCTGGGCTGACTCCATACAGGGCTGAGTCCACATCCTCTGCACCCTCAGCTGGCACCTTCCTTCCCTCACCATCTCAAACAACTCTGAACTCTATGCTTTGATATTCAGGCCAGGGCTTCAGCTCTCGTCCCAGTTTCCTGCCTCAGAAGATGGGGGGCAGTGACCCAAGCTGGGTGACTGTGGCAGAGCTCCATGGACCTCTGTTTTCCTATCTCTAAGAAGGGCCTAACGAGGGTGCTTCGACCTCAGCGGACTGTTGTAAACTTTGTTCAGAAGTGCTGAACACTTAGGACTGTGCCTGACACACATTAAGCATTCAATCGGGGTCTGGTAAAGGAACAGGATGCACTGAAGTCCATTGTGTATTGGAGGGGGCCAAGAAATGGGAGTCATCCTCAAGAACTTGGTGGTCTCGTGAAGGGGTCAGACTCTAGAATGGCAGAGGAGTGGGTGACATATTCTAACTGGGGGACAGCAAGGACCACTTCTGCATGGTGCTCTGCTAATCTTCTAGATAACTTCACGTTTGTTCCTGAATCTCTATTAAGAGGCCCACATACACCAGCGATGGCCAACCTATGTGTGGCATGCGTGCTGCAGCGGCCTGTTTGGCATCACTGAAAGCTCTAAAAGGTTCACCACCACTACTGCAGATTTCTGAAGAATAGAGCTGGGGAAATTTAAGTTACTGACTAAAGAATTGGGGCCAAATGCTGGGCTGGATTTGGTGGCAGGGAGCCTGACTCCCAAACCCAGGATAGTCCTGTGCATCCAGGAAAAAGGGGAAGGGCCCGAGGACAGGAGATCTAGTTTCTTGTTCTGAGACTCAAAAATAATTGCAGGGCCTTATGGTAAGCACGGATTCCCCTGCCCTAGATTTCTGTAGGTGAAAGACAGTGCTAACAGCTGGCCTGCCTGTACCACCTCCCAGAATTATTTTCAGGTTGACAGAGACAACCAGGGAAACCTTGAGAATCACATAAAGTGCTGGAGGAAAGCCCAAATTGAAACCTCAGGATGCCAAAGCCATAAGTGACAGATCTGCCACCCTATCTGCACCCGTGCTGTTCCCGCCAATGCTGTCTCCTCCTCAGCCAGCCCAAGGGTACCTGGAGGACAGGGACTCCTCCTTCTCCAGTTCTCCTGCTCCCCAGGCACTTGGTGTGGGGTTCCATGAGAAGGAACATGGTAGATGCCGTTAATAAGACGCCAGCCAGGGAGACAGAGTACCAAAGTCACAATAGGCACTGTAACCAAGGAGCTCAAGGCAGGTGATGGGATTGGGCAGACAAGATGGTAGGACTGAAGCAAATGCCCTGGGGCAGGAATGCTGCACAGACCTGAAATGTCCCTACTCAGGTCAGACCTTCGTGCTTTCAGATTCAGAGAACAAGCCCTCCAGATCCCTGCGGGTTTGGCAATCACTAATTATGTGGCAATTATTCTATTTTGGGCTTTTGCTAATGAGATCTGGGAAGTGTCTTAATTACCCAAAATTATGAAAATAATTTCAAAATTGACTCTAGGGCTAGTTTTACTCCACTTAGGAAGAAAAACATAAGTAAATGTGCACGGGGTTAATTTTTATTAAGAAATCATCTATGCTGGCTGGAACTTGGCCCCGAGGTTTCCTGTTCAGCTCAAGTCTATAGCATTCCAGGACACTAACCTCAGAAGTTACAGGCACGTTCACCCTGTATCTGGAATGTTCCATGGACTGTGGATAGACTTCAGTAATCTCTACAAAAAAAGTAATTTCTTTGAGTTAGAAATCTTGGTCACTGCTGAACACAGAGGTGAAGTGGGTATAGAAGCAGGGTAGAGACAAAAGCAGGTGGTTGGCTTGGATAAGATACGGTTTTCACATGTGACTGCGCCCCACACCCATGAAAGAGGGGTTTACTTAGATAATACTACATCTACTTGTATATTCCGTTGTAACTTTTTCCTATTTTTATGATGTCACAAGGGAACGAACTTTGTATTGCAGGTGAGAGTACAATTACTGGGCCTGCTTATTAACACACTGCCTTAAGCAAGTTTCTTAATATCTTTGTGCCTCAGTTCCCCCAGGTATAAATTAAAATGTGAACTGTGTCAGTCCTGTGGGGCTAGATGTAATTTATCTATAAAACTCTTGACTTGACATGACTTAGACCATGCAAACTATGGCCCAGGAATCAATTCTCACTGGATGACTGTTTTGTAAATAAAGTTTTATTAGTACACAGCCACAGCTATTCAGTTCTATGTTGTTGCTGGCTGCTAACAAAGTTATATTGAGACACAGCCACATGTGTGTTGACAGTTGCTAAATAAAGTTTTATTGAGACATAGCCACACCTATTCAATTCTGGGTTGTTGATGGCTCCATGACCAAGTTTTATTGGGACGCAGCCATATTTCTTCAGTTCTGTGTTGTCCAGGCTGCTTCTCCCCTGGGACCATAGCAGAGGAATCACTGGCAGCAGTGACCTGTGGTCTCCAAGGTCTAAAATATTCAATACCTCGTGCTTTACAATAAAACACTGCTGCCCTGTGCTAAGCACTCTGAAATCCTGGAATAGAGGACTCTTAGCAGGGCAGCTGTGGGGCAGGAATGGTTGTAGCCATTTCACAGATGGAAGAAGAGAAGTGCACCAGGGTGAATGCCTCGCTTCAAGCAGTAAAGCCAGTTACACCAGGCTAAGAAGAGGCCCTGAGTATCTGACTTCCAGCCCAAGGTGCATTGTCACTGCAGGCCACCGACCTTCACCTCGCTCCATGAGCCAGGCAGGTGCAGCAGCACTGGAATCCGTTGCCCAGGATTCTTCTTTGCCTGCTCTCTGAGGTCTGAGTCACCACACAGGCGCAGGCAGAGGCTAAGGAATCTCTGGACTTCAGGCTTCCCAAAATGCATTTTCTGAGGTTGAGAGTGGGATGCTAAGCTCAAAGTCCAGGACTTGTTAGGGCCTTTGGACCCAGGGGGTTGGCACTGGCCAATGTGTGAGAGATCGTCGTGGACAGCATTTCCACACCCGAGGCTCCAGAAGCTTCCCAGCACAACTGGTGGTCTGAGAGCCTTCTTGGGAAATCCTGCTTTTTTGGTTTCCAAACCAGTATTTTCTCATTTCTAGGAAGGGACTCTACCTCCTTGTACCCATATGACACATTTTTTAATTAATTAAAAGAAATTAAAAGCAAGGAAATGCCCTTTTAATTACAGCCGAAGCATTTACTGACCAAATAGTTCCCAGGAGTTATTACCAGCAACACATGGTTTCCAATGCTGCTGAGCAAAGGCATAAGTAGCAGTTTACTCTCCTTCTAATCTTCCCAGACTTTTACAATTCTGGGTTGACCATGGGACAATTAAGGGCATCTGGTCCGTGTGGAAAATCAGAAATGGAACAAGTGAGAGGTCGTATTTTCATAATTTGCCACCATTCCCTTCCCCAAAACTGATCACTCTCCGAAACATCTGTAATGTATAAAATACTTATAACTGACCACACTCTTGTGGTCCTGGCTTAATTATGCCTCCAAAAGATGCCCCTCTGTTCCAGGGGCCTGGCAACAGATCTGTGACTCTGTGGTTCATTCTCTTACATCTCTCCCACTGTGTCCTTTAATTCAATCCCAATTATAAAAGTGGGAAACACTTCTAAAGCTTTGGTCCTCAAATGTTCTTCCAGCACCATGGCCTTCATTCTCTTGCCCTGCTTTCTTTTTCACAAATGTTTTTCCACTCAGAAACCCACTGGGATCAGAGCTGAGCTCCATTGCTGAGCTAGACTGGACGTCCTTCTTATTCCTTAAGTGTCACAGTGACATATGACCTTGGCATTGATCCTTCACTGGAGTGTAAGCTCCATGCAGCAGAACCTCATCTCATTTCCTGTTGCACCTAGCCAGCCTCATTTAGTGCCTGGCACTCACACGATGCGAAGTCAACAGTCGTGTTGGCGGACCTGGGGGAGCTGGGAGACCCGCTCAGAGATGGAGATGGGGAGCGCTGCACAAGCATCAGGAAGAATGGTTTAGGCAGAAATGGAAGAATTACTGGGAAGAATCTTTACATGAATGGAGCAGACTCAAGAAGAGCAGTTTGCAAAGAAATTCTGAGACTTCTTTGAAGAAGAAAGAGGGAAGAGGAGACTCTATACCAAAATAATGGGGAGAGTTTTAGGATGAACAGAAAAGGAATCCAAATAATGTAGTTCCAGGATGTGGGCATTAGTCAACTAAGACCAGTATTAGAACCATGAGCTGACTGCCCTTTGTGTACAGGGGCAGTCAGGGCAGTGTAGGAAGAGGAGAGAGTGACACCTCGCCAGAGACCATCGATCTTGTGGTCTGGAGGGGGACATAGTGTGAAAGTCTTCATACAATAAACATTACATCATTTATTACCCAGTGAGTGCAGTGACCAGCTGGGTCCAGGAAACTCCCAGAAAGTATCGCACGGAAGAGGACACAGCAGCAGACTTGCTCTTGAGACTCACTTTTAAACAGTTGTCACCAATAGCTTTGATTGTGAGAGGGGATGGATCTCTCACAAGAGCAACCTTCACATAGAGCAGTAATGTGTGCCTTCTCTGCCCACACACTGCTCACACCTGGACTCCAGGAACCAGTCCTCCTCCACCAGCTGGCTGTCACTCACTAGTGACCTGGTTGGAAGCAGTGTATCGGAAGCATCATCAAAGGAACAGTGCATTAATGAAGAGCAGACTGCAAAGGCGTAGCAGTGAACACCAAGCAGTAGGCAGCTTCTTGGGTCAGCCACCAGGCACTGGGCTGGGGCGTGTTATTACTGCTGAGCTGTTAGCCCTTTCTGTTTGTCAGCAGAGGCATCCAGAGGTTAAGGCCATTAGGTGTCTTGTCCAAGGCCACCAGCATAGGTGGGAGCCATGCTTGGATGTGTCTGATGTTCGTACCCAATGGGGCATTGAGTAGCGCCCTTCTGCATCACCTGCCTCCAGCAAAGCTGGTTTGATGGATCTCCTGTCTACCTAAGGGCAGGATGCATCTCTGGCATTTCTCAACATAGGGATGACTGCATAATGCGGAAGAGCAAACTCAGGGGCCAAGATATTCAGGAAACAGACACCAGTTTCAAAACAGCATAAATTGCTGTGTATTATTTTGAAAGAAACTTCACCTAAACTTACTGCCACGAGTTCAAAAACAAGTAAATAAATAAATGGCTGCTCACTGGGAAGTCAGAAAGCAACCAGACAGGACAGGATGAGACTGTTGCAGTAAAACGTCTGCCCTTATGGCACAGGACAGAGAGCACGCTGACTGGGCAGAGCCGGCCTGGCCTGATTCGCAGCCTGGCCTGATTCGCAGTCTACCCAACTCTGAAGTGACCAACAGAAAGCCCTGTGCAGGGGCCACACTGTCACTTTCCACGGCTGCAGACTGTTCTGCTCTATTCACAACATGTTCCTGGCACATCAAACCACCCGCCTTCTGGAGAAAAGGGGGCCACAGCACAACTGGAAATCAGCAGTGGTTTCCAAATTACGCTCAGATGCATCATCGTGTTATTTTTTAAACAAAGACACATTTTCCCAAGAGGCCCTGACTCCACGAAGGCTAAACTCATGTACAGTGAACTTTCCTAAGGAACTCACTGTGGGGCCGAGATGAGAAAGGAAGCACCCCTCAGCCTGACCCTAAACTCTGTCACAGGGTAAGATGCAAAAGTGATGAACACATTGGACCATTTCCTAAAGAAGATACTTATTGTAATCTGGCTACACTCTACTTTTCCTCCTGGCTTTTCTATCTGCACATGGTCTGGGGATATTTTCTACCATTCCACTTATTCTAGTCATAAAGCTCTTGCACTCAGAGTTTCAGATGGCCTCGTGACAGCTGCATTGTCTTCAATGCCTGTCACTGTGTGTGACACGAAAGCAGGCTGCCAGCAACCTTGACTAAATAGATTGCAGCACGGTTGACTTATTTGTTGGGGATTTCTGGGATTCGGTGATCATCCACACTGGGATGAAAGAACAGGACACAGGGCAATTTCTTAACAGCAACTACATTAATTTCCTTCCCTCTTTGGGAATTGTGAAATTAAGTTTGGGGGAGATGATCAGTCCCTTTATAGTTTCTGCTTTCTTTTATTCTTTTCCCCTGACAACTACTGTAGGTTTTCAGTCATTGCCTCAATGACCTGTGTCATGGAAAACATGAAGAGCAAAAACCAGGCTGACCTCATTAGAATGTCTGGAAGAGAGCTCGGTGGCAGAGAAAGGCTCCAACTATGGCATCCCTGGAATCCACAGATGTCCTATTGCAGGGAGAAAGCAAGGCACCAGGGCTGACAGGACTCGGGGAACACCTTCAGCTACCATTGGCAACCGGGTTCCACATTTGCGACTCCCAGACCAAAGAACATTCCATGGTATCACCAGTCCCATCTGTCACTAATCAATGTAACCTTTTTAAAATATTGGGATAAAATACACACAACATGCATTTTACCATTTAACTGGTCTCTGTCTAGTTAAGTGGCAGTAAGCCCATTCACAGTATTTGGCAAGCATCATAACCGTCCATCTCCAAAATGTTCTCATCTTCCCAAATGAAAACTCTACACTCATCACCCCAGCCATCCCACTGGCAGCCACGACTCCACTTTCTGTCTCTGTGAGCTTGAAACTCTAAGCACTTCATGAGCAGTGTCAGACACATGCCAGTCTCTCTGTGTCCGGCTTATTTCTCTTAGCATGATGGCATCAGGTTTCATCTACACCCTGATATGTGTTACAGTCTCCTTCCTCTTCAAGCTGAGCACCACTCCTGTGTAGGTATCTGCGTTTCTTTTATTCACCTGTTGATGGACACTTTGGCTTCTTCTACCTTTTAGCTATTATGGATAATGCTGCACCAAACCACTCCCTCGCTGGTGAAGCATCACTGATACCATCCTTCAGCATCATGGCAGTGGCAGGGTGCACCTTCTTGATGTCCCTATGTTCACCTGCTACTGTCAGTCTGCCTAGATGGTTGCTAGTAGCTGCAGACCCAGCCCAGTGTGGACTAATGCAGAGTGGACAGGCTTGCAATCAGAGTCAGAGGAAATATGACTGTGTAAAGAAAATGGGCTATGTTGGAGGCGACTAGCCAGCACCCTCTCCTAATCTCAGCTCTTTGGATCTCACCCAGTGGGCACTCTTGCTGTGCGAGGCCTTACTTCTGCTCATCCTGGTGCCCGTTCACCAAGCTCTGTGCTAGGTGCTCCAAGGCTGGATCTTGGCATTGCTAAACCTATTTTCTCTGGAAGATAGGAGGATGGAAAGGCATGCTTTGAAACATGCTAGATGCTATGATGTTTGCTTAAATAGAATAGATTAATGCACTACAAAGGGGAAAACAATCAATATGAGCGGGCAGAAGAAACACAGTCTGCTCCTCCTGGCACCTTCAGCCCTGCTGCAGCCTCTGCTGCTGGCCAGGCTCCTCCTTTCCTCCTTGGAGGCAGGGTTTCAGCCATCTTGGTCAGCCCGCTCCACTGTGGGGCGCCATCAGGCCCCTGCGTGCTGCAGTCCAGCTGACAGCTTCCCCAGTCTATCCCTCCAGGAACAGTCAGCCTGCACTTCCACCATAGAAATCACCGTGCTCCCAGGCCCAGTCTGGTCCACAGTGACTATGTTCAAGGTCCTGCTTTCCCCAAAAACAATGACTCCGAAAGATAATGTGGGCGTTCACTCAATGAAACCTTCGTGAAGGCTTTGAATTAGGGTTCTGAGAGTCACAACTACCATAGGCTTAGAGTCCCCTGCCTGCTAGCAGGAGACAGGGAATTAAATGCTGCTGGAAACAAAAGGTCATTTTATTCCATGGCTACGAGAACATGCGATTTGTGTGCTGTCCATGGGTTTGTACGAGCCAAGGGTCAGTGTGGGCAGCCAGGCCGCCGTGTGGCAGCCAGGGGTGACTCTCCATCCTGGGCACCAAGATTCAAGGCCCATCTGGATGTCAGAGCCCACTGGACCAGGAGCTGTCCCCCTGGGCAGTGGCGGTGGGCACTGCACATGGTGAACTTTGTAACTTCCAACAGTCAGATCTGATAAACATCTGGAACCCACAGGAGCCCATTACATGGGCAAACTATGCATCTTATATTCACCTCCTTGTCGTGTCAGTGCCGAGGTCATCAAAAGAGAAGGCCTAATTAGTCAATCTGTCAGAGGCAATGAGGAGGAGCATGTTAATAGGACTTTATTTCACCCGGGAAAGCGGCCACCTGACAGGAACCTGGAAATATAGCCTGGTGTGGCTGTTTATTAGCAACGCTGCCATCAGTGGCAGAAGAGCCGAACAGTGTGTGGCTGACAGACACGGCCTGCCACAGCACAGCAGACAGTGTGGGACCCTTGGATGCATGGCTGCTAGACAGGGAGCCCACTGTAGGCACAGCGCGGGAAGCAGCTGAATTGATCTTGGAGCTGCAGGGCAGGCAGGGCAGCAGGGACAGGAGGCCAGGCAGAGTTGGGGTCCTGCCCTCTGCTGACCACTCAGGAGCAGCAGCTTCTGCGCATACCTAGGGTCCCTCCACATGGGGGTTACCCAGCCTTGGGAGATCTCTGAAACCCTCCACTCCCAAGATACTTACAAGGGAAACCCTTGCCTGTGTTAGCCCCTCCATCCAGGGGGTGCTTTTCAGAGGCCAGGGACAGAATTTGCACCACAGGAACAGAAAGAGTTAAACCACAAAGGCGCCATTCTACCTGTCCTTTCTTGGACCCTGCTCGAAAAATCCCTGCAGCAGAGGCCGGACCTGGAAGGGTCAGGACTCACCCTGCAAGGGAAACCAGAGCTCTGGGTTGATGAGCTGGGCCATGGGGTTTGGGCTGCCATATAAACTGCTGAACTGTTCTGGAGCCCAGAACCCAGGGCTCACTGTTCTCCTGCTGCTCCACCTTCCCTGGTACCCACATTTCTGAGTATCACTCGGGGACTGCAAAATATCATGCTGGGTACCAAGGTCTCACAGCTTGATCACAGTGATTCCTAGGACAGCCAGTGGGGAGGCTTCTGCTAGGAAACAATTCGATTTGCAAGGAAGTGGACTTTTAGGCAACTTTCTTCAACAAGGGCGAAATGCAAAGTTTAGCTCTTGATTTTGGAAGGCATCCCTTGAGAATCCCGAGGAGACCATCATTACTACATTTTCCCCCTGCTCCAGCTCATGCAATTCATAGCTCTGGATCATTTTGTTTTATTCATCCATTTACTTGCTTAGCTTTCAATCTCCTCAACTGGATTTTAAGACGGTTGCAGCAGCAGCCCTGCGATACATCTCCACCACCAACACAGCACCCACGGAGGAGTAGGAGGTCAATGGACGTTAGCAGGATGAAAAGTGAATTCATCAGAATGTCATGAATTTTAAATTCTGCTGTGTTTGTACATCGACAAAGTCCAGAAGCTGCCACTCCAAATTAATCCACTTTCGCATGAGATCGTCCAGTAACTGCCCCACAATGGGTTACCCTTTTTGAAGGTGGCCGAGTCTAACCACTTCTTTTCCCAGGCATCCCTGGGCTTGTACACGTTGGATCTTTTGCAAACAAGAAGGAGACTAACAGGTGGAGTGAGGAGTGGGTCAGGGGACATAAAAACAATTAAGATGCATTCATTAGGTGTCTGCCCTATTTCTCTCCAAGATAAATGTGATTATTGTGTACTGCCAATATGTGCTAGTAAAAGCAAAAATTTTAAAAGTCACAGTAGCATCATGGTAGCTCTCACACACACACCAACAGATACTAAGACTTTGTTGGTCATTCTGCTGACATTAAGCTAGTTATGATTTCCAAGCCCCAGATAATGACTATAATAAGGAGTGGAGGGATTTTGTTTGTTTGTCTTTGGTGGGGTTTTTTGTTTGTTTGTCTGTCTATTTTGTTTTCCTCCTCTATGAGATGGATCCATCACCTTGTTCCAAATCACGAATGGCCTCTCTGTCTCCTCTCTGTCTCTGGCTGTGCCTGACAGGAGGAGGTGGAGGTTCACCAAAGAGCTCTGGCACTGGATGCATGGACCCCAGTCTCACTGCTTCTCAGGACCAGAATGGACTAAAACTACAGCGATGTCAGTAATGTTAAGTCTCAGGTATACAATGCTTCACACGTATTAGTTCAGCAGTACTCACAACCATCTCACAGATCAGATGCTGTGCCTGAGTAAAGATGAAGGTGTAGACCAGGAAGGCAAACTAATGCATCAATGACCAGAAGACAGGAAGTGACCACATGTGGCTCTGCTTCCAAAACCTGCATTCTAGGGAGAAGCAGTAAGACCTCTCTCACCCTGAAAAGAGACCCACAATAATCTATGAGCCATACACAGGGACTTGCCAAGGCCCGTTCTGCACCCAGATTTTGTGTCTATGAACGTAATGGCATATTTTTACAGTTTGCAAGGGATTTTCACATCAAATGGCCTATTTCGCCCTCAGAGAAACCATCAGAGAGGAGACACAGGATGTTAGCCTCCTTTTGGAAGTGCCAGGCTCTTTGGAGGCCTGGCCCCAGGCCACACAGCTGGTAAGCAGGGGACACATGCTGAGCCTGTCTGGCTACGTACCCTGGCCTCCCAGCGTCCCTTTAATTTCTGCATAGAAAGGACTCGAAGACCCTCTCAGAGGAGCCCTGGACATCAGTCTCGGGCAGCAATACCAGAAGCAGGAGGGCGGGGGGTGTGGTGTGAGACCCTCCCCATGGGTGCTGGGGACTGAGTAAGCCTGCAAACCTTTCCTCTGTGAAGAAGGGGTCGGAACTGGACTGCGCTGCCCAATCTGTGAGTCATTTTCCAGCTCTGAAACTCAACATGAAGCAGCCGCATCTCACTCTTTCTTCTTTTTACCCCTTTAGGGATTTCTTCCCCTCTTAGCTGCTTTTATGGCATTTGAGGACTGGTTGTGACAGAGCTTAGGCCCCTCGGGACTAAGGACAGAGGCTTCGGGCCTCAGAGGCTGGGCCCTCCCTGCTAGCTTGGCCCTGGGGGTGTGAGAAGAGTGCAAGGGAGAGGAGGCCTTGGCAGCAGGCAGCCTCCCTGCGTGGGTAACAGGTCCCAAGCAACGGGTGTCCGGAAATGTGGGGACTGAGATGCCGCGGTATGCGAGGAATATTTAAATTTTTAAAATTTGCTTCAATAAAAGACAACATTGCCACGGGCATATGATCAATGTTTAAATTTTTAAAAATTTACGATAGTAAAAGACATGTGGCTGTTAATCCCGCCACAATACTCTCACTTTAAACACTCTTATCCCGTGGTCCTTGCCACTTACTGCAGCAGCTCTGGAATCCTCTTTCCTGAATGTCTTTAGCTGCCCGTTCCTGGCTGCCTGGATGTCCTGAATCAACTCAAGGCATTTCCCTTTGATGATCATTTCGACTTTGGGGATGAGACATGTGCCACATGGTGTCAGATTCATATGGAGTAAGGAGGATGGGGACACAAGGTCATGTCTTTAAGAGCCTTCCTTTCCACTGGACAGCACATGGCAGCAGCATTTGCTGTAATGTGACCACACCTGGTGAAGATACTCCCTGGAGACACTGTCTACACATTAAAAGAAGCATGTATTATAACAGCCCGTGGACTGCTGGGCATTTCGTGTGAATTCCAACAACGACAGAGAAACTGTTAAAGGAACACAACTGCTTCATACCCCAGAGCTCCTTTCCACACAACCTAAAGCAGTGAGATAGGACATTTCTAGGAGTCCTAGAACATCTGCAGCTGGACCTGGCTGGTTGGACAGAGGCTGGGTAGACAGCCCAGCTGGAGATGCGCAGGCCAGGCCCTGGTTTATCAGGGGCCTCCACACGAATGTGGGAAAGTCTTAAGGAGCCACACCCCTGAGTGTGGGGAGCAGAAAGGGGCCTTGAGAAAGCTCAGGCCTTTCATGCTGCCTCCCACAACCTCAGCTTTACTCCTGCTGGTGACTATGGAGCAAAGCGGAAATCTGATTACCGCACTTCTCAATAAGCTTCAAGGGCTTTTCCTCCAAATGAGCTCCAAATTGTTGAGAACAGAACACAGAATCTGCCCTGTTCCTTGCACTCTTCCTGAATGCGCCCTTTCCTCTTTCAGCACTGTCCCTCAGTCTGACTTCCTGTTCAGAGGTCTCCACTCCACCACTGCCAACCACAGCGTCATCCTTCACACTCTGGCTTCAGCACACCCCTGTCCGCAGCCCTGCCCTCCTCATCCCACAGCAAACACCTCCTCTGTTCCTTCACCTCTCATGATCTTCACTGAGCCAGTTACCACAGGACTGTGATCCGTGGTGTTCTGGGGTTCTCCTCCATCTCTGCATCAATACTTTTGGTTGCTGCAAAAGACCCACCTGCAGTCATGAAGTAACAAAGACATGGGGCCCAACCTGAACTCAGGACATCTGACCTCTGCAGATAGAACATCTCATGGGTACAGAAGTTTAAGGATCACTCACTGTACCCAAAGTGGCAAGAATCAGGCTAGAACCATGGTGCGTCTCCAGATCCAAATCCTTCCCTTGAAGAAGAGCTGCCCTACACTGTCTCCAGAGACACACCCTTCCAGCAGTGGGCTCCTCAAACCACTGTCAGCAGTAAGGAACTAAGTAAGAGGCCACTGCCAAAACTCTGCACCAGGCTCTGCAAAACGGCAAGTGGAAACTTATGACAAAAGAAGGATCCAGGAAAGAGGGAGCTTGGGGTGCAGTGCCATTGTGGGGCTGACCCTCCAGTGCACCAGGTCTAAATGCAGCCTCCCGGGAGAGTCAGCAGGTGCGGCAGGAGAGACCCAAGGGCTTGACTGCTGTTTCTGCGTGCCTGCATGCTGACGAATTGTTTTCCCCTCCCAGAACATTCAATAGAAAGAGTTAAGCTATCAGAGGCCACCACCACGACAGAAGCAATGGGTTCCCAACTTGGAGTCCTTGCCAAAGGGGACACCCTATCACACCAGACTGCAGGTCCAGCCTAGGAAGGCCCTGCAGTCCCCAGGCCCAGGAAGATCTCAGGAAAACCACAGTCCTGGAAAAGCCACCTCTGTCACCTGCTGCCTCCCAAGGAATCCTTTCATTTAGCCTTTTTCACAACTGATTACTTTGAATTGAAGCTTTGCAGGGACCCCAGCAAAATAAAGTCGAGAACCACTTTATTTTATTTCTGGGACAATCAAATTTCTCTGCAATCGGGCAATTTCAAGACTGGCTATTTTGGTAAATAGTGTGCCGCCACCCTGAGGATAACACTGGGCCCCACATACCCACTTCTGGCTGTGTATGTAGACATTCTTGCGAATTCGTTTCCTCAGACATTAAGAAAATAACTGATTTTTCTTTCCCATGGGGAAAATTGAGTGCACCCAAATTCAGAGCCATTTGCTATAGTTTGCTCTGTGATTCTGAAATGGCAGATTTCACTGGACACTGATAATACCAAGGAGAGAAGAAGGCCTGCGTCCACTTCCTTGCTTGGCTGGAGAAAATGAAAACTCTCCTGCTAGATCCAGCTTGACTGCTGTGTCCGAAGCCAGCCAGGAGTCTCGAACTCCGTCTTTCCAAGGCTGGCTCTGCCCTCCCTGCAAAGGGGATGCATTTGATCAGCCTGCACATGGCAGGAACAAGTAAGACAGCCCTGGGGTCTCTGTGCTGCTGGAGGATGCAAATGAGTCCCGAAATGTGTTTTTTTTTTTTCTTTTTCTTTCCCAAAGAGGTCATCCCAGCTTCTGTGACCTCTAGGCCCCGCATCTTGTTTTAGGGGTTCTAGTTGCACGGACAATAGATTCTCCAAAAGACCCTTTTGTCACAGAGAGGGCTTCAAGGTACCTTGGCCAGGAGACCATTGTTGCTCAAAAACAAAAGGAATCTACACCTCCATCCCAATGACACCGCTGCAGGAATCTTATTTACTGTATGACAAAAACGAGTTCCATCCTTCCAGCCTCATTAAATCCAGGCCTCATTTAACCAGGAGGACGTTTTTACAATGGGTTTGCTGGCCGCTGTGATGAATGGGTGTGTAACATGGCTCCACAATAGCCGGGCCAGCCGTCACCAGGCTGGGGATAAACACGAGTCAGTTTAACAATGCACAGGGCTGAATGGCAGGAAGTGAAGGCATTTTCCCTGGCAGGGGGGATTGACCTGAGAGGAAAATTATGAAAAATTTTTCTTTGGCAAGTTTAACGTTTCCACTGAGGAGTATAAAGATGGCCTCTGAAACTCATGATCAAGTTTAGAAAGCAAAAAGAGTTTTCTAAAATTCGATAATTTGAGCTCTGACATATAAAGAGGGTATGCTGCAGGATGAAAGTGATTCTGTTTTTTCTTTAAAAAGAAAAATATTTCCTATGTGCAAAAAAGGAATAGAACAACTTGTGAAAAAGGCCGCTCCTCTGTGCCCGCTTCTTCAAGAAGACGGGTGGCTGGGCCAAGCGGGCCAATCCGTGCTGGGCTGGCCCTGCAGAACAAAACACTCACAGGAATCTGTCCGTAGAGCGTGAGCTTCTCCTCTGTGAAGGGGAATCAACAGTCACATCCCTCTCCCGACTACTGGAGCCTCTTTCGGCATCTCCTGGGTATCAAAGGGTGGAGAACCGGCATCCCAGGCTGGGGAGGAACCTATACAGCCTTCACTCATTGAATCCTATCTGGGTCCACCCTGGCTCCACTGAATTTTGTACCAAATGCGGCTGCATTTGGACGGAGCAAAGCCTCTCATATCTACACCGGCCAGGAAAGCCTCACATGCCATCTGCATGAAATTTCCCAGTTGTCCCAAGCAGTTTTTGCCTTGTTTCCATGAGAGCCATTGGAAATGTCACTATGTATCACCTTGGTGACAGGTGAGCAAAAGCCAAAACGGACTTGGCCAGGCCCAGTGCAAACAGGCCGGGAGCCAGCTGAGTGTCCTCTACCGCTTCCCGGGGAGACACAGCCACCACAGCTGTGTGCACACCACTGAGCTCACTGCCACAGGGACCAAGGCCTCTGCAGTGACTCTCCCACAGTGCTGACGAGTGACCACCTACAGTCCAGTCCTCACAGAGAGCAAAGCACACCTCGTCTCCCTGTACTTCGGCCTGCTGTCATGCACAGCTGTCAAGCCAGGCATGTTGGCACATACCTGTCACGCCAGCGCTCTGGAGGCCGAGACAGGAAGATCCCCTTTCGAGGTCAGCCTGGGCTACACAGTGAGACCCAGTCTCAAAAATAAAGAAAGAAATAGTAAACAAACAAACAAGCAAACAGCTGCCTTTTGGAGCAGTCTTAGCTGGCACTTTCATTAATGATTTATACATTTAAAACGTGAATGTGTTTTTCACTCCTAGTTTTAGAAAAGCTTTTGTCACTCCAGCATCACACCTTTTTTCTTTCTTTTGCTTGTTTAATGCCAAAAACACCTTCAATACCTCCACCTTCCACCCGTGCATGAGGAAGCTGGAAGCTGTGACTGTGGTTCACCAACACCAGAAACCCATCAGGCACTGCAGATCTGGAAACCATCACTCTGCCAATCGGCTGGGCTCCAGAATGACACAGGGACCCCCACCACCATAGCAGAGACTCCCATCTGAGTTTTAAACAGTCTCCGAGCATGGCCAGCCAGGAAGCCACCACTGGAGGTCCCATGACTCAGTTTCCCCACCTTTACACAGGTAGGATCCTGTCATGGTTTATGTCTGTGTCCCCCAGGCCTCATGACTTTGCATTGTGCATTTGTGATTGGCTCATTGTCTAGTGTTTGGATTGATGATGTCAGTGCTACACCCACAAAGGGGTGGAGCCAAGATGTGATGTAATGGCAGGAAGAAGGTGTGTCTTGCTCTTTGCTGGTTCCTGCTTGCTGTTTGCAGCCTCCATGAACTTCGGCCCAGACATGCCCGCCTGCCTTGGAGCCAACTGAGTGTGGACTGAAACCTCCAAAAACTGTAAGAAATAAACCTTTCCTTTCCCAACTTAGGCTTCAGGCATTTTGTCTCAGCAATGAGTAAAAAGTAACTAAGACAGACCCCAAACGCAGAGCCTCAGTGTCCTGTGTTTTGGAGTTCAGCATAATTTCTAAATGAGATCTTAATTGTCACTAACTCTGACAACACCTCCATTTTACCCTACTAATGAGGAGTCACAAAAGAACCTGGTGAAGTCACCCCAACAGGAGAGGACTAAGGATGCCACAAGTTCTGTTTGGCCTTGGAGGGGACACAGGCCAGGTGGGCCATGGCGTGGACTGTGGACAGACACGGGCTCTGCTGAGGGAAGGACGGTGGGACACAGGCGGTCCTTGGTGGGATGGAATAAGCGTGGCAGCTGGAGGACAGATTGGTGGCCGAGCAGCAAGGCAGCTGGCCCTGTTGCGAGTGCAGGGATCACAACCAGTGTCCCATTCCACCTGGGCAGCTGAGCAGCTGGGTTCATTCCTGCTCCTTCTTCTTCCTTTCTTCACATGCCTGATGTATGTACATGCGAGTGTGCACAGGTGTGCATGTGTGCGTGTGTAAGTAAGGATCCAGCATGCACTGGCTGTCTAGATAAACATTTAAGCAATGCTACCATCCTGAGATTCTATAGACTGAGGAATTGCATAGAAATAGGAATGAAAAGAAATGACCTATCCGACCTCTCCTGACTTTTTAGTCCTTTTCTGTGTTTCAGTAATATCAGTAATCAGCAGCGTCGTCCCGGGAGTTAGGCTCTTCCACACCACTTAAGCACTGCTGATGGATGCGCCCACTCAGCTACCGTTATGAGCAAAATAGCTTGGACTGAGCTGGGTTTGTTCACTCACACACCTGTTGTCCCAGCCACACAGGAAGCGAAGGCAGGAGGACTGCATAAAACCAGGAAGCTAGCATGGACCCAAGCAATACATCAATATTCACCTCAAAAAAAATAGTTCGGATTGACAAACACTAAGCCCTATGAACTGATTCACCCCAAATCAAAAAGGTGTGTGTTCTTGTAAAAATGAATACCTCACCAAGAGGATACTGTGAAAGAACACCTGGGTCATGGCAGCAGCCAATCTGCTTATTCTTTCGTCTCCAAAGGTTTGCTCCCTGTCCCTTCCCGCGACCGAGTGCATTCACAGGACTTCTGTGGGGCCCTCGCAAAGCTCTCCCTTGTTTATGACAGAAACCAATGTGCCCCGAGAGTGCCTGACCCCTGTCCCAGGCTCACTCTAAAGGACCAGGAGTAAGAAAATCTGGACAAGGGAAGGGGGTCCCATGCCAGCCTGCTATGGAGTGAAAGTGGCCATTTACACGAGCTGTGGCGTTTTAGCCCCTGCATCTACTGTGGGCTGGGCGTGTCCCTGGAGTTTTCCACCTTGGAGACTCAACCCCAAGTTCATGCATCAGCGGTTACCTGCAGTAGCATTTGGGAGAAGTAGGGGTCCCTCGGGTTGTAAAGAGGAGGCCCAGGTGCACTGGTGTCTCTGCAGGGTGAAGTGAGGCCAGGACCTGCACACTTGCTGCCTGGTCATGTGATGTCCGCACAGTGTCACATGAGGGGAGAAGGCCATCTAGTCAGGAGCTGGGTTTCACTGTGCTTTCAAATGTTCCAAACACCAGAACCACAGCAGCACCATAACTAAAGAAACTTCTGTTCTTCACAGATTGCTCCATCTCAGGCATTTAGATATAGCAACAGACAAGAGACAGCAACACAGCTTTTCTGAAACTGGAAGTTTCCCTGAGAAGCTCCAAATGGTCCCTTAGTGTTCACAAATTGTTGACACGCATGGCAAGCTTGTAAGAGTTCAACTCCTCATCACACCAAGGAGTAAATGCAAGTCCACAATCGGAGCTAGCATCTACTCCACGCCCACGACATTGTCAGCATCTTCGTGTGATGAGCTCATGTGACCTGCAAACTATCCTGCAATTTTACATTGTGAAGACAGAAAGTGAGGTACCCTGAGGAATAACTGAGCCATGCTTGAACAGCTTTAAGACAAAAAGCCACACTTTCTGGCATGGAAGAGAATTGCAGTGGGAGTTGTAGATGCTGTCTCAGCATGCTGGAAACCAGAGCTTTTTTCCAGTTCTATGCATGAAAAAAATATGTTAAATCTGGGAGGGAAAAGGCTAGAAAATAATCTAGAAAATCAATGAATATCAGAGACGGAAAGAAACTCAGATTATTGGTACAATGTTTTCATTTTACATGTGAAGAAAGTGAAGGTTGCAGGGACATGGTGGAACCCCAAATCACATCACTAAGAAGGGAATCCTGTACATAACTGGTGTCCCCTGACTTTCCTCCTCATCCTCTTTTTATAACACAGAAGAGTGAGCTTGAAATGAAACAATCAATTAAGGACAACTACTTTTAAAACCAGCCTCAAGATCTCATTCTCTGTATCCCAAACAACCTGGATCCTGAGTTAACTGGATGTGAATTTATTTTGTCATCCATTTTCACAAGGAAGCAGCAGAAAGATGTCCTCCACTAGAAGTCAATTTACAAAGAGCAGTTCTAGGAATGAGCCAACACAAACTGGCTCTGTGGCTTTACAGCCAGGTGTTCTCACATGTAAGTGGGCATAAAAGCCACCCCGGGTGTTAACGTGCTGATTTCCTGCCTCTCTGCAAAGGTTCTCATTCACACCTAAGAAGGGACGAGGCCTGGGATTAACAAGTACACAGGTCAAGACTAAGACCTGTGTTCAGGCCCCATGTGTCCTAAGGCTGCATGAACGAGGCCAATGAACCGATGCTAACCAGTTTCAGGGAGACATTGCCTGACCCTGAATTAAAATTCCTAGGACAATTTTGATCGGTTATCCCAGGATAAAAGATTCTCTGTTTAATCCTCTGAGATTTAAATTTACCCAAACACTCCATCCGCTGTGCATCTGTGTGATGCCACTTTCTGTGTGGTGACTGCATGTTCCGAAACAACCTGTCTCCTAAAGTGGGACTTTTCTGGGACCATGGAGTATCTGGGTGGAAACAGACCTCATGATGACAGCTCTAATTTTATAGCAAGGAAACCCACAAACATCTCAAGTTACAAATAAAACCCGAACCTAACATGTGGGAAATGCTGATTCTCTACAACTGTCAGTGTTCACATCTTCATTAAAAAAGAAGATAAGCCACCACCAGGTCCCTAGGCCATATCATAAAGAAAGGGTCTACAAGGTCATAAAACACTCAGCATCATAGAGCAATCCACAAAGCATTTTACACCACATGCAATTCCAGGAAGCAGCACAAGTTAGTAGAGAATGCTTTCCTGTCCCTCCTCCCCACACCTGCAGGCTCAGTTACTTCCTCCTCACTGAGACACAGAACCTACACAGAACCTGTAGCTTTCAGCAGGACAGGTTCACTGAGCACACTGTTTTAGTACACAGAGTGCAGGGAGGGCCTGCCAGAGGAGAGCTGCTCATAGCATGGTGGCCACGAAGCTGGGTGAGGAGGGGGCAGTCATGGAGGGTGTGGCATCTGCCAGGCCACAACCCCAGTGGATAGCTCTTCCTATCAGGGGTCTCCTTCTCAGAGCACATTTAGCTACAGCACCCCAAAGACTCGATCATCTTCTACAAGCTCCACGTCTTGAGTCCTTTGAGAGGACATCCAGATAGAAGCCCTGCCATATGCCCCAACACCTGGTTGGTGGGCTTGGATAATGTCTGGTATCCAAATTTCTCTCTCTTGAAGTTCTGAGGGCCCCTGGAGTAGGCACAGACCACCTGGGAGCTCACCTGTCTCAAAGGCACGCAGGGCATCTGTACTAAGCACAGCACAGACTGTGGCACAGTTCACATCCGTGACAGGGCTTTCCAAGCACACATACACTCAGGGTGTGGTCTTCTTTGTGGGCACTGCTTTCTCTTCTGTTGTGCCATGATTTTCATTATTCTGCTTCCCTTGGGCACAATGCAAATGTGAAGTCTAATCCTTGTCCGATCCCCCAAGGTAGAGGAGAACTCTCCCTGGCCAGAATTTGGTTACTGGGAGCTGGGTGAGGTGGGAATTGTGTCTATGCAAAGAAACAAGGTAGATCGCTGGCAGGAAAGAAATATGGGCAGCCACTGTGGGAAACAGCATGGTAATTCCTCACAAAGCGAAGCGGAAATTATCACACCATCCAGCAGCTCTTCCTTTGAATCTAGGCCCCAAAGAAACTGCAGGGGCTTGAACAAATGTCAGGGCACCCACGGTCACTTTTATGATTGATAATAGGTCCACTGGCTAATGAAAGGGTAAACAGAATGTAGTGTGTCCCTACAGTGGAATATTATTCAACCTTAGAAAGGAAAGGAGAGGAGAGAGGAGAAGAAAGGAGAGGAGAGGAGAGGAGAGGAGAGGAGAGGAGAGGAGAGGAGAGGAGAGGAGAGGAGAGGAGAGGAGAGGAGAGGAAGGGAATCCTTGCACAAACTTCAGCATAAATCTTGAAGACATTATGCTAGGTAAAACATGCCAAGCACTAAATGACAAAGATAATATTAATGATGTGAAATAAATTTGACCTAAACTGGCCTGAATAATAAACTTTGGTCCAAAGTGGCCTCCACATATAGAGAACTACAATCTAGATGGATGTAGAAGAAATCTGTAATCTACTGAAAAAGAATACTCTTACACAAGCAGATAAGCCCCAGTCACAGCAGATGACACCCCAGCCAATCAGAGCAGATGGCCTCTCCCCTAGCCAATCACAGCAGATGACTCCTCCCTCACCATACTGAAGATAACCCCTCCCTCAGCCAATCACAGCACATGACCACCCAACCAATCCCAGCCTGAAGGCTGTCATTCTGGTAATCTTGTCTGTGACATTCTGCTTTTGACTCTAAAAACTGCTCACCACACTGAGAGAACCATCTTCTGGCTAGAGCTCTGCCAGGTTCTTGTTTAAGTAAACTTTAACTTCAAGCGGTCTCTCCTTTTTTTTAAGGGTGTGGTTCCATTTATAGGTGACTACGGTGGCCAAACTCCCATAGAAGGGGATGCAGGCCAGAGGAAGGGCAGGTGGGAGTCACAGTTTAGTGGACACAGAATTCCAGGCTGAGATGAGGAGAAAGATCTGGTGACAAGCCATGGCCACACCACAATATGCATAGCTGCAGTTAACGCTACTGAACTGCTCCCTTAAAATAGCAAATTTTATGCTATTTATATTCTACTACAATTAAAATAAATAAAAGACCCTAATAGGAAACTATGACGCTGCACCGGAAATAGCACTGAATGGGACTCAGCATTTCATCTGTGCTATGGCAAAGCTGAGAGCCTGCAGGTCCGTCCTGGCAGAATGGGAAAGCCGCCTGGTTTCTGAGCCTGGGCTGTGACCCGACAGGGCAGGAACAGCAGCCCCAAGCCCGGCCAGCTGGGGAGGACACAGAGAATCCTGATCAGCCACACACCCCAACCCAGCCCCCCTGAGACTGACATACGGTGGAAAGGACCTTGAAAAATAGAAGTGCTCCCTGTGCGTTGACTGCAGTGATCAAATCTTCTTTATGAAGAGTAAATGTCCTCCTGGCCCTCGCGTACTTAAGCAAAAATCATCTTGACAATTTAATCTGTATTCGTTCCCCTGAGTCTTGCTTCGGGCTTGGAAGGTAAGCAGTATATATTTCCTATTCCAGATGGAAACCTGGCCATGCTGCAGGAGATCACCGGGGTAAACACGGGGGCAGAGGCGGGCCCTCGGAGCCCTGCACAATACATCTGATCCGTGAATCCACTGTAAGCCAGAAAGCTGCCAGTGCTTCTTCCAGAGCAGCCAGAGCCAGGGGCCTGGGCAGCAGGCCAGAAGAGCCAGGGAAATTCTGAGGTCCCCAGTACCAAGATCTGCATTCAAGAGCCTGGCAAGCTTCGCCTGGGTCCTGGGGACATTTCTAGAAAATAAAACTCAGAGTTCCCATTGAAACTGTGCTTTGGATTATCTCCTACTTTCCTATGCAAAATGTCCCTGTTACCAAAGAGCAATCAAAGATTTAAGCATTTCTCGTTCAGTGGGCTGAAAACAGCAAAAAGCAAACAAAACAAAATGTGTGGGGGGGGGCAGTTTCTATGGTGCATTTGGAAAAACAAAAGTCACCTTCAACCTACAGAGCCTATCCATACCCAAAGGAGTGCGAGGACTTCGATATCAGTAATAATAACAATAATAATTATAGTAAGACTGGACATAAGTTGCTGCATAATTATAAAATAATATGAGACCAAGCATGGTCACAAATACTTTTGGAAAGGAAGGGAACAATTAGTCTCTTTTATGACTTTTAAGTATTATTTTAAACAATGACTTCCTTCATGTAAGAAAAAAAATTCTGGCCAGCCATCTATTTTCCTGGACTGGATCACCAAGAAAAGTTTACTAATGTCCAAGAACTTGCAAACAAGAGGTCCCATTCCCATCGCCTCCAATTTCCATCCGCGTAACTGATTAAATAAAAAGCCACTGTAGGGTTTTCGAAGGACGGAAACCGAAGCAAATAGATGTATTTATTACCTGCATGGCAGAAGTTACGGAAAAGGGCAAAGTTTCTATCATCTGGCATTTACATGATGAATGGAAAGTTTAATGAGACATCTAAAAAGGCTCCTAGGAGATCCTAAATCTGGAAAGAACAGGGTCCTACAGAAAGCACTGGTAGGGGGAAAAGAGTAACAACTACTGGAGCGATGAAAAATCCACTCAGAGAAACTGGTTTAGAATACAGGAAATAGATCAGTCACAAATAGCTGAGTGGCTCTGGATGGACTCTGCTCATTTTTATTTACAGGTAAATTTATAAAAGGGGTCCCAAGGTTAGAAATCCCTACCACCTCTTCTTTGTACAGATTCATGTAAATAAGAAAGGTTTCTCTACCACCTTCTCAGAGCAATTCTGAAACACCAGTCAAAGATGTTATTGAGAAGCACTCTAACGCAGGTTACTGTAACTAGGTACAGGAAGCAAGCGCCAATGGGGAGCCATCCCCTCTGGCCCCAGTCAACGTGTCACAGTGGACATGTGCCGCAGCTCCGGCTGCCATGTGGGGCTCTGGGGACGAAGGCTGCACTTCAAGCCCAGCAGAGCACAGGTCGTGCCCAAGGCTAGGGCCATGTGCATGCCCCTATCCCTTTCTGGGGGTGCACAGGTGTGCAGAGGACCCAGGTCAGTCAGCAAGATCAGTACATGGATTTTACTGAGGTTCTCCACGTCCTTCCTAGGAGCCATTGGCAGCTATTTTAGAAGCTTGAGCAGACAGCGCCCCTAAAGTGGAGCCACGTTGTAAGCAGTTGAGCTCAGAAAGGAACAGGAGAAACCAGGTTCCAGTCACATGTCTAAGGCCACATTAAAATCGCCTCTTCAGCATATTTACCATTGAATTATCAAGTAAGTGATACATGGATTCCATTGTGCAAGCCAATTTGGGTTAAATTTTCTGTTACTTGCCAACATAAAATACTGGGATCAGGCCAAGACTGTTCATATCGACATTAAATAGATATGATACATTAAACATGTTTAAACTGTCAGACTCCAAGCTGCTATAGGGTAACCATTCAATAAAAATTAGATTAATTGTAGTGACATGTATCAAAAATATATTAAAAACTATATCAAAACTCATTATAATTAATATGATACATACACAACAGCCTCTCTGAGTTGATGTATTAGAGCCAAAAGTTCCAGTTCTTTCAGATCTCAGGGACTTTGGAACATCAAGGAACATTGTAGGTCCTAGGACATCACTGATTTCTTTTTTTTTTTTTAATCAGTACCGGGGATCGAGCTCACGACTGCCTGCTTACAAGGCAGGTGCTTATGCAGCTGGGCTAAATCCCCAGCCTACATCACTGATTTTTACCTTCCCGTGAAACACGCAGCGGTACATACATGTACACTCTCACAGACACTGCACCTTGGCTATTTTCTGCATAGTCAAGAATGTAGACTCCACCACACTTTACTTTTTAAAAATTCAAACCCAGCACCTATGATGGACGTGATTTCACATTAAAGAGAAAGAAGAGCTGGCAACACTGTGATGAAGAAGACAGGCCACACACACACGGCCCTCTCTCCCCCTGTGCCGTGGTGATACCACGATGTTTCCCCTGAGCTTTTGCACGCACTAGATCTTATTAAACCATTTTGAAAGCAGGCCTTGAGCTAGCTCACACTGGCTCTCTCCCAGTCATCTGTGTGAACAGTTGGCATCCCACGTGGGTATCCTGAGCCACTGGGCAGAAACCTGCTAGACTCTTTCGCGTCTCAGAAACAGTCTCTGACCAAATTCAGTGGAAAAATCTAGGGACACTCAACCCAGCGCTGACTGTTCACCTTTCAGAAACCTGCTTTGGTAATTTGTAATTTTATAAAATCCTAATCACACCGTTTACATTCAGTCCCTATGGTGGTGGCACCAGGATCTGGAGGGTAAGCAATCAAGGAGTGGTCAGGCTGAGAAGGAGACACCCCAAAGGGACCCCACAAGAGCCGGCCTACACACTGTGGTCTGGCCCCGCTTGGTGGAGAGGGCCACTGGTGTCAGCGAGCCGGAGTCTGGTCCCATTTCCAGCGCTCCCCAGATGCACCACTGCAGGCAGGATGCCCCGGCTGGGCAAGGGGGTCTGTGCAGAGGCCAGCACCCACTATGCAGGGCTGTAGAGACGCACTGATGGTTCCCCCACGGTGTCTGACACAGCATTAGCTCTTGGAACAGGGAAAGGAATGCTGTACAAACGAAAGTGACCTCAGTGGGCTTCATCTGGAACTGCTCTGGAGTTCACATAGCTATGGTTACAAGGGCCGCGTGGTGAAGCGAAAGACTGGAAACAGCGACGGAGACCCTGCACAGTGGAGCACACTTGTCCTACGTGAGGGCCCTTAAGCTCGTGTTTGTTGGTTTGTATAAACAAAATAATGTCCACGGAAAGGGATAATGCACTCAGAGACCAAGGCAGCCCTATTCCTACCTGGGGTCCACGTGGGAGGAAAAGCCCAGTGCTTCTCCGAAAGACACACCCAGGACTCAGTCAGCATAAGGCATCTCCGAAAGCAGCTCCACCTTGTCACCCTGCTGAATCCTGCCCATCCACTGTTCCTCCCATCAGCATGCCTGGACCCACTTCCTGAATGAGGACGAGGACCGGTACTGCTATGACTATTGCATGTCACTATCAACTGCCCTGTGGCTTTCCCTAGAGAAACACTGCTTTCCACCTGGGAGATTTCATTTCTAATTTAATTTCTTCTCTAAATCAGGACCCAGTGAGGAGAGTAGCATATAATCAGTAATTCAGTCAAGGAGCTGATGCTCATATGCAGAATTTTGGGTTTTTTTTTTTTTTTTTTTTTTTTTTTTGTCTTTTTGAGACAGGGTCTTGCTATGCAGTTCAGGTTGGCCTTGAGCTCATTTTGTAATCCAGATTTGGTCTCAAACTCACAGCAATACTCCTGCCTCAGCCTCCCGAGTGCTGGGTACATAAAATAATTTCAAAGGTGTTAGAAGGGGACATGGATATGTGGGGATAGCAATTCAGAAGAATGTCATCCTGGGGCTGCAGCGATGGGGGAGCAGATGTTGCTCCTGGACACAGGGTCACCCTACATCTGGCACTGCAATGGTCCGTTCAGCAGATGCTGGGGCCCCTGAGGAACCACACTCTAGGGCTGGGGTGAGCAGCCAGCTGGCCCAAGATCTGGGGCCCCAGTCAGCAGAGTCTGCACTGAGAAGCGAAAGGTGGATGATGGGTCTAAGGTCAGGCCAGAGACTGAGTGGACTGTTATCTTTGCTGACTTTAAACGAGCTCCTGCATGTTCAGCTGCCCCAAATACCTGATGCATTTTTGGATCGAAGCATTCGACAGAGATGACCATCATGACACTAAGATTCTCTTGCTCACACTCATGGCATTTGGAGGGACTGGGAAAACCCGTGTGAGGCCGTTGGAGGTCCTTGTGAAGCTCTCGGCAATGCCCATCACCTCCAATAATGCACACTTATGCACATATGCGTCTTGTGTGCCTAACGTGGTACAGAACAGTTCATGGAAACAGTCACCTGTATTTAGGTCTCCAGGTTTTCTCTCTTTCATTCCAAGAAGGCCTCTGTGTTTGTTGCCCCAGGGGAGCTGATATGTGGTAGGTTACTTAGAAGCTTCCAGAAACACTGCACCCCAGTCCCACTGCCTTGGTTGTACTTTCTCTGAGGGTATGAAGGCCAGCTGTCCCTGGGAAGAAGAGTGCTGAGTGCTTTCAGGGACAAAGTGGAGGCCAGGAACTTGCAGGGCAGCCAAGACCACCAGGAGAAGAACCTCTGCAGAGGAAAGGGATGGGCTGTCGGGGTAGTGAGGACACACATGGCATTCCTGGCAGGGTCAGGCTGGGTGGGGAGTAACAGGCCCTGGCTGGGGACAGCCCAATGGTGGCCTCAGGCCTTGCTTGGGCAGGGACCCCAAAGACTGCGGACCACATCTGGATTCTCCCTGGGTGGGAAGCAGGAGCACGGGGCACCTCCACCCTGCATTTATCTCTCCCGTCACAAGGAAGGAGCCAGGGCTCTGAGTTCCCTTTACTCCAGCTTGCAAAGCAAACAAGCAAGCACACTCCTGGGAAAGTGCAGGCATCTGCACGCATGCGTGCATGGTGGCGGAACATTCGCACCTACCGCACGTGCTTTAAAACCCAAGCTGTTGGTGAGAGTTACAGCCCCTTGGGCTGTCATCAAGTGACACAGCTGTGGAACTTTGGTGGCGGGACCAGGCTTGGTGTCATTCAGAATCCTCACCTCTAAGACAGACTTCCTAGAGCGGCCACAGGACCAAGGCAAGGTGGTGGGGCACCCTGCAGAGCTCGCTTAGAACCACTAACAGCCACATTCTCCGCAGCCCCCCATAGGCTCTGGAGTTCAGATGCTGTGTATCCCAAGGGCGTGTCCCCAGCCTCACTCCTGATGTCACAGTCGTGATTCACTGGCTGCATCTGTGCGCCACCTGCACTAACACTTGCAGGATAGTTCTCTACATATGGACTCACTTTATGAGTTAAATAAATTTACCCTCACCCTAAACAACAATATCCGTGAGATCGCCAGTGTGGAACTCGGTGTGTGAGCTGGTGCTGTGGGCCTGCTTCGCTAATGACAGGACATCCTGCGGGCAGGGTCCAGGAGATGCCGCAGAGTGTGCACAGCCAGAAACACAGGGCCTGGGTTCCGGTTGTGTTTTCTTTTTTCCTTTGATCTCCATTTCTAAACTTTGATAACTTTCTGGTGGTGGTGAGTGTGCGTGTATAATGGTACCAAGTGAGGGAGAGAAGGGAAAGAAAGAAAGAGCAGACGGAAAAGGAAGGGGTGACATAACCTAAGAAGCAGAAAGAAGAGAGGAAGAAAAAAACCCTGGCAAGCTGCTCAAAGAAAAACACTAATAGCACAGGCATCTCTGCTTTTGTGTGTGAAACAGTCACATCAGGAAATCTGTTTATCAACAGAAGGTCACCTCTTGAAAGGGGCAGAGCTATCCAACCAAAATCCTGGAAATAGGAAGCATTTATGCTCTGCTCCCCCAGCTGTCCCAGGATGCCTGGTCCTCCTGGGACTTCACCTCGCCCCACGCAGGCACAGCTAGCCGAAGGGCCAGCCCTCCCTCACCTCCCCACTTACCCTATCAGCTCAGGAAGAAATTTCTGCAAAACTCTTCCTCTGGTCACTGATATCTCTGGGAACCAAATCCATTAAGATATTTTTGATCCTTACTCATGCTATTTTGAATGTCTGGTGCACAGGAAGGAACCGATAAAAATAGAATTACAATGCCCTTACTGCCAAAGTAGCAATGGAGCTGATTAAGATTGATGTCTGAATAAATACACAATAGCAGGCCCCACATTTTAATAGCCTTTGATGGGAGCAGAAAAGAAATGCCATTTTCCTGGCTGTATGTGCGTGCATTTCTGTTTCATTACCAGGCATTCTATTTCCCTTAAAATAGGAGCCTCTTTTTAAAAATCATTTAAAGTAGTATGGAGGAATGGTATAAAATAATGGAGAATATTCGCGGAACACTTACTAGATAACAGTGCTGGCTGCAGGAAGCTCACACTAACCCATCTTGTACTCAGAGCAAGCAATCAAGTGAGGATGCATGGATGCTGGTTCTGCTGTTTCTACAGAGGGGAAAATTCAAAATCAGAGTGGAACAACACAGGGCCCAAGTCCAGCTCTGCTTCTCAAATAAGTATGCAGGAGCGCTCGGTTTCTCTAGAGCCTACCCTGCTCCTGTGCAGCTGGAGGATCCCACGGAGCCAGCTGCTGTGAGCACTGAGTGGAGAGCTACATACCGTCCTCCAAGAAAGCCTGCTGCAAGGTAAGTCCCCCACACAGCACACTACCATCGCTGTCACCACTGCCGTCACCATCACAGCTTCCACTCATTAGGACACGAAGTTCATCTTGCTCTGCATTTATGAATTGGATTTTATAAAATAAGCACATGTCTACAAAAGGAATGGGGTTTAATCTCCAGGATTTCTCCAGGGACGTCCTGTTATTTGTCCTCAAAAAGACCAAGAGAACTCTTGGGGAAAACCACTGGTCCTCCAGAACCATGTCCTGCCACCATCAGCACCAAATTTATATGGTCTGCAGCTACCTTTGCTCCAGATTCTACTTAAAAGCAGACTGTCAGCATCTTCGTAATGCTCCCAGACTGCTGGAAATCGGTGAGCTGAGCTGCATAGATCTGTCACCTAACTCTCTCATTCTTCCCAGCTGAGGGCTTATTTCTATTGTCATGCCACCTTACTCCTCTTTAGCCTACCGCTTGGTGCCCTCATCCTGTGCATATACATTTCTAATTTCCAGGACTCTCCATGAACATGGCTCCAGGGATGACAGGGAAAGAAGCTTGCAGACATTCTACTACCTGGGAAGGATTCCAGTTATATCCTGAGCAAACTACCCAACATCTTTCACAACAGGACTCTGGAAAAACACTCAATGAGTAATTCACATTACCAGGATCACTCCAAATAAGCCTGCAATCCAAAAATCTGATCTTAATGTCTCCCTTGCCCTCTGTCCAGCCTACATCTTCCATCCTAACTTCTCAACATGCGGTGACTTTTGTCTTCTCTTCCTCATCTGTGACAATGATTCGAGCAAGCTCCTCAACCCCATTCTCCTGGACAATCCCGACCTTCCTGATGAGTGTGGCCGGTCCCATTTCTTTCTCCACTCTTTGAGTGTCAGTCCACATGCTGCTCGAGTGCTTTCTAAAAGATTGGTGTATCTAAGTAGCTCTTCTTTTTAACCCCTTCCATGGCTCACTGGAACCTCAGGGTAGGATCCCAACCTCTTCACCTGGCATGTCAGACCCAGGGCCTCTCGCTCCATGACGCACTGTGTTGTAGGGCTCACACATCCTAAACACTTACTCTTCTGCATCATATGCACTGCTCTGAGTCTCTGAAAAGCCCTCTTCTGGCTTCCTCTTCATCTACCCGAAGGATCTCTTTACCCATCAAATTGGACCAATGGCTTGTTCTTTCAAAATTAGCTGCAGCACTAGTGACAATTTGCTAAACATTATGCCTGCTCTCTCTGCGATAAGAGATTTAGGGGACTCCCTCAGGTCAGTATTTTGTTTCATGAACTCTCCCATTGTAGCCCCTAGTACTGTCTGCCACTACCTCAGGCAGCCTCAATGAACCTTAGCTAAATTAATAAACAAATACAGCCGAGACATCCTAGGGATAAGCTTCCAACATAATGGCAGAGCTCCGGAAGGATCCTTTAGAGCACGCTTCTCTCCTAGTTTGCTTTCTTTTTCTCTTAAACACAGAATCCCTGGGTCAGTGATGGGCAAATAATTCATTTAAAACCTAGATTCAGAATGATTTCCTCAAGCCTTGTGCAACAACAACAGAAATTGTTTTCAAGACCAATAAGCTCAAAGTGTGATTTTGTCAATCCCACACTTTTTTTTCATTACATCCAATGCAATATACTCAGCTTGCTGAATTATGCATAAAGAGTGAGGGAGGAGAGGGCCTCGGGGACAGTGTAGGACACTGATGCGCTGGAGATTTCCATTCACTCTGACGCACAGGAAGTGGCAAGTACATTTTTCTTTAAGTACGTTCCCAACCCAAGAGTCCCTAGATGGAGATCGGATGGATAAAACAGCTAGAAAAGGCACCCAATGGAGTATCACTATTACTCAGCCTTAAAAAGAATGGAAATTCTAGTATTTGCCACAACATGGATAACTTTGAAGACATGGTGCTAAGTGACACACACCAGTCACAAAAGGGCACAGGTTACAGAATTTCACTTACCCGCAGTGCCCACAAGAGCTAACTAAATTCATTGAGAAGTAAAGTGGGATGGGATTAGTGCTAATGGGGATAGAATTTATGTTGGTTAAGATAGAAACTCCATGGAGATAGTGGTGCTGGTCACACAACAGTGATGTTCTTATTGCCACTGACTTACATGCTTAAAAATAATTTAAATGGTAAATTTTGTGATCTGTATCTTACAACAAATACTTAATAGAATAGGGTAAAATACCAAAATATGTTTTCTATAAAAATGATAAACATACTCTGAAATTTGTATTTCCATTAAAAATTTGTCTATACAACTTTTGTGTAAAATTAATTTTTGGTAAAAAAAACAAAAAAATTAAAGCTCCTTTCCAAAGTTTAAGTTTAGTAGCCACACTATCTATGAATGTAATGATGATGTGAGAGCAATCTCACACTTCCGAACATTCAAACCTTGTGGCTGCTTCTCTCTGTTGAGCATTCTTGAGCATAAGGTTGTGTGCACCTCTAGCCCAACCTTGTTACGCAGCCGTTTTCTCTGCACACTTCTGTAATCATTTTTTGAACCCAGCTCTCTGGCAGTTAGTGCTGCCTCCTCCTCTGATCTGCACTCCTGAGCAGGGACAGGCCCACACCCCCAGCTCTCGGGCTCCACTGAACACCTCTGTCCACCTCGTTCCTGGATCTGAGGTTCCCACCTGGGAACTTCTGTGGCCAAACAGGTGGGAAAATGACTTCCTCAGAAGCCAATGCCACTCCCAAGGGAGCCTCCAAGAGGTGCCCAGTGGCCCTGCTTTCTGGTATTTGGGGCCCATGTGGAGTTGCTGCCCCTTCAGTATGTGCTACACCAAGAGACTCCCTTCTAACAGAATTACCCCAAGTCAAAAGAGTGAGACTTGTAGTTTACCAGAAGACCACCTTGCTCCTCTTCCAGTGTGTCCGCCTCTGCTCACTCTAACTCCTGGGGCCCCCCTGTTGTCAGCTGCCCTGCAGAGAGGCCTACACAGGCAGGGATTCAGGAAGGGCAGTGGCCAACGGTCATCAAAGGCTGGGAACCTGATGCCCTCATCCAACAAACTGTGAGCCACCAAATCCCATCAACAGCCACCCCAGGTTTCCTTGTAATGGTTCTGCTCCAGTCAAACTGTGAAATGCAGCCACCACAGCTCTGGACTGCTCCTTGGTGACAGTCTTGTGAGGGGACTCAGCTAAGCTGGGCTTCAATTCCTGACTCACAGAACTAATACTATGATGCACACTTGTTGGTTAAGCAACTGCATTTGTGTGACTGTTTATCCTACAGAGCTATAACCAACAGGGCCCCACATATCCACACTTCTGGCCCAGGGTACACAAAGAAAGCCCTTTACTAGCCCTGGGTTTCCATTCATAATCACCACTACCCATGGCTGAGAAGCACAGTCCTGCGATGAATGAGAAGTTGGAGTCCTTGGAGAGAGGCTGTAGGCCAAACTGGACCAGAAATTTAAGAATTTATTACTAGCAAGAGTCCTCACCTTGCCCACAGGGCTTACATTGTGTGTATCTATATAGGAGATGGGACAGCTGTTTTATCTGTGAAACATTCAATTCTCTTTTTCCTGGCAACATCGCATTTACTTTCCTCTGAAAACTCACTCCTATGCCACTGTTCATTCCTATGATACAGATAGGGCCTGTTCCACTTCCTCTCTGGCTCAGAAAGGGCCACATGACCAGGCCAAGCCAATCAAAGTCCTCTACCCTCCTTCCTACGTTGATTGGTTCTGAGAAGGGCAAGCTGAGCCAATCAGAAGTCCTGACTGGATATAAAGCTAAAACTGCCAGCAGTTACCACAAGCAATTGGTTTGTAGATGAAGCCAACACCTTAAGCCTAGGACAAAACATTGAGACAGAGACTGATAATCACACATGGGTGTCTGGGTCAAGCCACTCCTGAAGTCCGATTATCTTCAGAAACTTTAATTCATGTGAACTAGTAATTTCCCGTTTTTGCTTCACTCATTTTAAATTAGATTTCTGTTACTTGCAACAAAAGACTTAACTAATATGTTCACCCTTGTTTGCTGCTCCAAGATCAAAAAGAAAACAAAGCAAAACAAAACACTGCATAACTTAATAAGGAATGCTTCTAAGAGCTAATGGTTTTTCCTGATTATTAAAAAGCCATGGTCTTGAATACAAATTATAATAAGCTTGACTCTAGAAAAGTCATTCCCTAATATCTAAGAATAGATACAGAATCTGTAATTTAGATTGTTAAAGAAAACTTGGATTTCCCTGTCATGGTTTATGTCGGTAGCCCCAGGGCCTCATGTGTTTGCATTGTGCATTTGTAATTTGTTCATTGTCTACAGCTTGGATCCACAGTGTCAGTGCTACACCCATGCAGGGGTTGAGCCAGCATACAATATAATGGCAGGAAGAAGGCGTGTCTCGCTCTCTTGCTGTTTCCACCTTGCTGTTTGCAGGCTCCATGAACTGCAGCCCCGTCATGCCACCCTGCCTTAGAGCCAACTGCGTATGAACTGAAAACTCCAAAAGCTGTAAGAAATAAACCTTTCCTTTACCAGCTTTGGGCTTCAGGTATTTGGTCTCAGCGATGAGTAAAAAGTAAGTAAGACACCCTCTGTCCTTTTTTTCTCCCTTGAAAGAAAAGATCAACACAAATTTCCTTCCATCTTCCTCTCTTTGGCCCTCCTCCCACCCTCCTTCTTTCTCAAACGTTAGATAAATAACACCAACCAAAGCTGGATGAGAAAAGCAAGCCCCAGAGGATGACATTTAGTTTAATATTCTGTTTAAAATTAGTTTTATTTGGGTAAAATTTATGTGCAGTAAGTTCCGTCCATTCACTGACATGACTAGGGACGCCACCATTAGGAACCAGACCCAGCTGGTTATCCTTCTCCTAATTTCTGAAAAGTCCAGGAAAGATTTTTTATGCATGTTTAATAAGATTCTTTGAATGTTTGATAAAACTCACCCATAAAAACTCACCTGGATCTTGTGTTTTCTTGTTGAGAAGTTTTTGAAAATGAATTCATTTTCATTATTATTGTGTACAGGACTGCTCAAATTTTATGTTTCATCTCAGTAAATATTTTGTTTCAAAAAGATGCCAAATTTTGTTGGCATAGATTGGCTCATAAAATTCTTTTGTTAGTTTATTACCATCATCTATTATCTCTTTATTTATTTACCTAGCTTTTCCAAAGCTTTGCAATAATAACTCTTCTTTCTTCACACTGGTGATTCATACTCCTTTTTTTTTGATTATTATAGGCTAACAATTTTGTTAGCCTTCTCAAAGGACAAGTTTTAGCTGTTTATATCGTTTTATTAACCTCTGCTCCAAATTTTGTTAATGTCTTCACCATATCAGTTTGGATTTGGTTTGCTCTGCTTCTTCTAGCCTCTTCAGGTGAGATCTCAGTCTTTATATTTTTTTCTAACATAAACATTAGAAATTCTCTGTGCCATGCTTTCTCTGCATCCCCCAAATTGTAAGGTGTTATACTTTCAGTGCTATTCTGTTTGAAATGGTTTCTAAATTTGGGAATTTCTTCTTTGATTGATTTAGAAGTATCTCATTTACAGTAATTTCTAATACCTGGGGATTATCTGTGTATTTCATTGTTACTGATGTTTAACTAAACTTTTCTTTTTTTATGTTTAGAGATAATACTCGCATATTTTCCATCCTTTTAGACTTACTGAAACTTATTTTTGGTTTAGCCTGTGGTCTGCCTTGGTGAAGATACCACATACACTTGAAAGGAACAGATTTTCACCAGCTGTTAAAAGTGTTCTGCAAACATCATTCAGACATTTAGAGGAAAGTCCCTGGTAACCTTGATCAGATCCTGTATTTTTAAAATGTTTGTTCTTTTGTGGTAGAGAGGGAGGACTGGGGAATCTAATTTTACTGTCATTAATGAGGGAGGCATAGTGATGTCTCCTATTTTGACCCTGGAACTGCCTCTATTTCCTTTAAAGCTGTAAAGATTTGCTCTGTGCATTGCAAAGGTCCTGTTGTAAGCATATGCCCATTTCTGAGCCCTGTCTAAGGAACAGATCTCCTTTTAAATTCCAAATGCACCTGTCTTTTGTCTGACACCGATACAGCCACTCTAGCCTTCTAAGGTTAGCCATCTGCACAAGCGTCCACCTCTGTACCCCAGTCATTTACGCCAAATGACTTGGGTGTTACATTTACAGGGCACCTCTGTGTCAAGGATGTCTTCATATTTAAAATGTGTGTTCTCAGGTAACACAGAGTTGTTTTCTAATCTATTTGGATAATCTCTGTCTTTTAAATTCATTAATGTGAATTACTAAGTTAGTTTAATATTGTTTAAAATCAATTGTATTTGGATAAAATTTACATAAAATAAGCCATAGCCATCAGTTTTAGGAAATACTACAACTGTTCATTTATCTTTAAAATTTTTTGTCTTCTATTCTCCTTTCCTTGACTATTTTTTCCATTGAAAATTGCTAGAATTCCAACTTACCAAGTGTATTAATTAGTTTTTTAGACCATATATTTTTGTATGATGTACTAGATTATCCTGGGGATTATGTACCCTTAATATTTCATAGTTTACTTAATATTTTACCATTTCATGTAAAATGTAAAACTCATAGCCACATTAAGTCTCCTCACCTTACCCACTAACAGCTGTGGCATTCCTATTGCCTCTATGTGTGTCACTAATATGAGATGTTCAGATCAAATATCCTTTTTCTCAAAATGCTTGGGATCAGAGCTGTTTCAGATTTACTTTGAGATCTTGGACTATTTGAAGAATTTGCTAGTCGAGGAATGAGTTTCCTCATCCAAAGACCATGAAATCCAAAATATCCCCAAATCTGAAGCATTTTAAGATAGTGTCAGGCACTCCAAAAGTTTCAGACACGGGAACATTTCAGGTGTAAGAGTTTTGGGTTAGACATGGTCTAGCTCTATGTTTGCTTTAAACAGTTATCGTATTTTTGAAAGAATCGTGGGCAACACAGGTTTTTATAGTCACGCAGATATTAACCATGAAGAACCCCAACGTTCTTCATTAATTCCTGACATCTACGTGACCTGGCCATGATTTAGCCTCTCCCCGTTCCTTCCTAATATTTTGCCTCAGCACGAAGAATTTCCTTTAGTATTTCCGTGGGGTGTGCCTGATAGCAATACGCTTTAATGTACTTGCCCGGAAACATTGTTATTCTAACTTTAGTCATTAAGGATTTTCATTGGCTGTAGTACTCAAGGCTCACAATATGTTTGTAGCTCTTTGAAGAAGTCGTCCCAGTTTTCTGGCTGCCAGGGCTATGACAAGAAGTCTAATGCACTGTAATTGTCCCTCTGTTTTTTTTAAATCTTGCCACTTTAACCATTTCCTCATTTTACTTGGTCTTCAGCAGTTGGACTCCTTGAGCATAGTTCTCTTCATGGTCTCCGTTTGGATTAGCTGTTACTTCTTAATCTGTAAATGTATGCCTTCTTCAAATTAAGGAGCTTTACGCTGGATTATTTCTTCAATTCTTTCTCCTGTCCTGTGATTCCCAAATGACCCAGAAGTGAGAGCACTGAATTCCTCAGGCTGTCCATTTTTTTCAATACTTACTTCTTTTCAGATTGCAAGATTTCTGTCACTCTACCTTCAAGTTCATTTATTCTTTTCTCTATTAGTTGATTTATTACTAAGCCTGAATAATGTATCCGAATATATTCTTTCAGTTCTAAAATTTCATCTGGGGCTTTGTTTATTCATTACAAGCACATTTTCTTTATCACACTTGACATCATTATAACAACTGCCGTGAAGTTCTCGTCTGATGCCCTAGTGCCAGTTCCATCTCAGTAGGCTTGTTAGTTACTCCCTTGACACTGGGTCACATTACCTGGCTCTTCAGATAGCAAATAGTTCTAAATATTTTGAAAGTTACATCGCAGAGACTCAGAACTCTCATAGTTGGTGGCAGAGTGTTAACGCCTTGCATTAGCGGATAATCAGGAGAACGACTCAGAATTGGAACCCTAAGCCCATGTGAGGCCCAGGAGCTCTCAAGAGGTCTGTGTCCTGGCTGCTCCAATCTGTGTGTCCAGGATGGGTCAGTGCTCAAGAGCATTTGCAAACTGTACCAGGAGTCCGTTACCATTTATAATGCTCCTGTTCCTGTTCTCCCTCACCCCTCTGCTGATTCCAGTTCCTCTGAGCTCCTTCAAACACGACCCCTTGCCAAAACAACAAGGCTCTGTTGGAATCTGAGCCACTCTACGCCACACCTCTGCTGGGCTGTGACCGTCCCAGCTCACGGCCACAGCTTCAGGAAACTCAGACAGCCGCTCCCTTTGCGGTCCAACTCTCTCCAAATTACAGGCTGGCAGGCACTTTCCAAAGCCCTCGGGTAGTCTTGCTTTGTTTGTTTGTTTTTGTACGATTTCTAGTTATATTCGCATTGCTCAATCTGTGAGGAGCCTCTATGAGAACCTTACAGTATCATTTTCATACAGTTCAAAGCCAGTAACTCTGTGTTAGGAACCTAGATGTGTGTGTGTGTGTGTGTGTGTGTGTGCACGCGTGTGTGTGAACAAACATGGTATAAGGAGTATCTCGACAAGCAAGGCAAAACACAGACAGTAGTCAGATTAATGTATACCTGGAGGAGAAAGGCAGGGGTCAGAGAGGGGAAAGCACATAAGTAAATACAAATTATGATCAGTGTTCCAGCCTTCAGAGCTAATGGATGGTCACTACAGTAGTCATTAATAAATAAGTAACCTGACAGAATAAGGGCTTTTCCTCCCAGTTCACAATATTTATGGGACGTTTTGGATCTTGTTAACTCAGGAAGAAACTGGGAAGAATCTGTTCAAAGGAAAAGACAAACTGAGATAGGGTACAGGGGAAAGCAGAAAGGGAAAAACAAACAAATAGGTATACACAAAATAGTTGAGATGATTATATGGCTAGTTTCTCTTAGCCACTGAAGAGAAAGGTTTATGCTCATATTGTTTGGACAAGATACCATGCCTGGGCCTTGGACTCCGATAACTGTTGTGAAGACAACAATAAGCAATGTATTAATTACTGCAACTGTCCTACTAACCTGTTCTAAAAATCTGTTTCATTGCTATTTTTATATTTTTTTTTCTTACAAAAATAGAAGAAGAGCCAGACATGGACCCAGCGTGATTGCATGTCATCAATTAAAGTCTTGGATTAATTTAATTCTGCCCACCTAAGGACAAACATTCAGAGTCCTTCTCTGCTTCCTGGACCCCTGAAAAGTCTCAAAATCAGTAAGAAGCAGAGAAACTAATGAAGTGGCTAAGGATTTATGAGATTCACATGTAGGTAAAATTTATGGGCTGTTCCAATTTAGGCACGTCTTCAACACAGGGCTAACAATGAGGAAGCTCTGTAAATAAACTGCATTCAGGCAGCATAAGAAGATCGGTACCATTTCTTTGTTCCCAGCACAAGACTGCTTGACCAAGCAAAAGTTCCTGAAGGCTGAGGAGAAAGGAGGTTGCATATAAGACCCGAGAAGCAGCCTCAGAGCAGGAAAAAGTCCTCCAAGTCTATCTGCATGGACATTTCCCAGAGAGGACTGGACAAGAAGCCTCCTTGGTCTTATTATCTCCAACTGGGCTGAGCAGAACACCAGGGAACATGCCAGAGGGAGGGAGATCCCGCTGGCCAAGGGGCTGGAAAAAGTGACATCATCAGAGTTCTTTCCCATCTCTAATTTTATGTCCCTCTTCAAAAAGGAAGGAGAGTTCAAACCACTTCAAAATAAGATCACCAGAGACTGAGCTCAGCAGAGCACCTCTGATCAGAGAGAAGTTTATCAAGATTTACTGTTCGGCTTCACGGTCACACACAGGCTCAAAAGAGTTCTCCACCTGGCTACTGCTTCCTGGTAAATACAGGGTAAAATTTTAAAAGAAAACTGAATAATTTTTCTGGGAATTGAGAGCAGTGGGAAGGGGAACAACATAAAGAACACAGCCCAGGAATAAAGGCTTTCTCCCCAACAATCCAAAGCTTGACAAAGCATGTGGGACCTTTGCTTTTGCAGGGTATTTCAAAGAGCACAGCACACAGGAAACTCCTCTCCACTGATTGCTGCATGGCTTAATTTTAAGAGCAGTGCATTCCCAAAGACTAATTTCTAAAGAAGAAAAATGAACCATCACACTTGCTTTTCTGGTATCATGAATAATAAATTCTCTCGCTTTCCCTAGGTCAAGAGAAAAACAGGTAACCTGTGGTTCTCCATTGTGACCCCTAAAACAGCCATCCAAACACACTTGCAAAGCTATGACTTCTAAAAATACATTTTTAATGGAAAGATCAGGAAATATGCTAATTGCTCTAAAATTCAAATCTGCAAACTAGCGAATACCACTTCCAGTATAAGTGAGTACGGCCTCTACGGGGGAATGTAATCCTAATTACGTGGCAAGCTTCGGGACATGCATGTTTATGTCAGTAGCTGATTCTGATAAGATAACGCTCAAGCGTGGCATCTGGACCTGGGGGTTGGGGGGTGATGTTGGTATTTAGCTATGATCCACAGGCCAAGAAGGTCAGCCCGGACAAAGCGGCGCCTAATGAAGCTGCTAGTGTCTGTGGTGAAGGGGCCGCAAAGCCTTTCAAATTAGCAGCTGAATCCTGACACTCATTAGCGGTTATATATGCAAGGGCTGTGCCCTGAGCCGCAACCAGCAAAACAGCTGAGATGCTCAGCCCGTACACAAAGGAAATCAAGTAGGGACACACAGAAAGAACGGGAATCTCCAAACTGTCTCCCTCGTCACGTTTTGACATTTCTTTCTTCTTTTCTGTCTTTATTTTTAAATTAGTGACAGGACTGCAGTGTGCTTACTTTCCAATTTAGTCCTAAGATAACCACCACTCTGATGAAAATGAGACCTCTCATTGTTTAATTTTAATCAAGTAAGGTTTACTTAGAAATTGTGACTGCGAAGATTGGTACAAGACACAAAACACCCATGTTAAACAGCAAAGCCAATAAATCACACGGAAGCACTTATTAAAGTATCTTACAGGACTAAATTTATCACTGATGACAAATTGAATTTGGGGCTCTGAGAATTTGTTTCTTGCACAGACTTCACCAGAGTTGGGGAGCAAGGAGTGGTTATGTCACAAGTGATATCCTCGAGATTTTCAGAGCGGTTAAAGACCAAAAACTTTATCTAGGATCTTCACTGTCACTGGCAAAAGTTAGGTATTAAAATTCTTTCCCGGCCATAACATTAGAGTTAGGGAGAATTTTTTAGATCATGGTAATGAGAATTTTGCAAAGCAGTTTATAATGGTCTCGAGTTAACCCACAATGCCTCGCCACAGGAAGGTCTGGGTTTGGCCCTGGCTGATGAAGAAGAGAAAACTCAGATACAGAATCTTTCCTATGTAACAGGGGAAATAATTGTAATCTGTGGTAAGGTCATTTTGGCAGGAGGGAAAGTGGAAAGAAAACAAGTAAGGAAATTCACAAAACTGTACTGAGCTTCTTGTAAGTACCCAATGCAGTGTTCCTATCGTAAGCGTCCAAAGAGAATTACATCTCAAATACACATGGGTGGCCTTTTGTTTGACACCTCGCACTTCCGGACTGGGATGAGAATTATACCTTATTTTCTATCCCAATCCACCACACCGTGCAGCTCATGGAACCTCACAAGCAGGTTATATAAGTTATATTTTCTGTAAACTTTTCCTAAAACAGTTCTGCAGTCCTACATCAGCACTTTCCTGTTGCCTTTCCAAACACTATTTTCTTTCTTAACAATGCAATCAGCATATATTAAAAAAACACCAAATCTCAGTGTCGGTGAAAAGCAAAGCAAGCAGCCTGAACCACAGGCTGACAAGGAGAACACATCAGGCTCTGGAACAAAAGCACCCAAATGGACCTGTTTTGCAGACCGATTCATAGAAACAAGCTCCCAGGACTAATCACAAGTCAGCCCTGTCTTGCTTGATGGAACAAAGACACAAAGAGGAGAGGTGGTAGCCCTGGAATACAGATAAGCAAAGGTAGGCACAGAGGTCCCTAAAGTCACATCCTGTGAAGGCCAATAACCCGGGGCCCCACATGCGGGGCTCACATGCAGGTGTTAAAGGAAATGCTGCAGTGCCTGCCTGCTCTAGGAATTAGCAGCCCACCAGCAGCCATGTGTCCCTGGCCTGCCACCATCTTGGAAATTCTGAGTTAGGAGAGGGGACACAGCTGTTCATGTCCACATCAGCCCAGAAAACCATGGCACTTGCTGATTCACACAAACGCTCCCCATTACCCATCTTTCCCAGTAACCCGTCACAAGGGCTGTGCACAACCCTGCAATACACACACTCAGTGTGCAAAGTTAGAGGAAGAGAGTTCGCCTCCAAATCATCCACAGACACATGCTTTACAACCAGAGGATGTGGCCTCTTCTCCTGACAGGAAAAATAAAACTCATCTCCTGTAAGAATGTACAAAATTCCAGGAAACATGGAATGAAAGAAAAATAAGCCATTCACAGGAGAGAAAAATCGCCATTGTCTTCACAGGGCATCCCTCTAAGTTTTCATTTTTTCTCTCTCCATTTTTATAATGTTATGAGCCATCTGTCCACTTTTGGTGGGGATATGGCTTTTAAAACACTTACTGCTAATTAAAAGAAGAAAACCTTGCCACTATTCCTGATGAATGATACTCACTCTTTAACGGTGAAGACCATTAAAAATGCTGAATATATGAGTTGCTTTACTGGAACTGTAGAACCTTCAAACATGAATATCTGGTTAACTGATAAGACTTTGCCCAGCTTGGAAACCAGAAGAGTCAAGCGTTGAGATGTCTGTCGTCCTTTCTTTCTTCGGCGTGATTTTTATCCTTGATGGTTTCCTACTTCAACTATTTTCCCACCATCATTTCTATTCCTACATGTAGAAATGCAGTCAAACAAAAGCTTCTTTGGTCTCATTCGGGAGAGGATTTGATTTGATATTTTCCGAGCAAGCAAAGGGCATGGCTTTTCTCTGACACACCTGTATCCTGCTTCACCAACAATATCATTATTCTATCTTTTGCAAAACAATAGAAGCTGGTGAGTCTCCACAGCGACAGCATCCCTGAACCGACCTCAGGGGGCCGGAAAGCCTGTGTGCAGTTTTCAGATGAGCCGAGCTTCCAACTTTCCCAAGCAGTCATCCTGTTCTGTAGCCTTAAAAACCACTCCCTCCTTGGGGTCCACTTTTCCATGTCTAGAAGCACAGAGGAGCAGCAGGTAGGTGTGGATACCGGAAGTCGAGGGTGCCTACCTTTCCCTCCCTTCCTGGGCTCTAGCGAAGCTGCCCAAGAGAGATCTGAATGTCCAAAGGCCAGGTTCAGCATACTCACACACCTGGATTCCTACTTTTGCTTCAGATCATGCTAACACAGTAGGTAAATAAATATCTCTTCTTTCAAAGGAATCATTTAGTAACACAGGTAGCGGCCATGTAGCCAAAACTTCTCATTCCCAAATGCTACCTATATGTCCATTTCTCAAAATCATATATAAACAAAACCTACAAATGAATCCTCTGAGCCTTGAAATGAAAGTCGTTCTTGCTAAATGATAATATCAAGAAAAGAGCTGAGGAGATGATTGATAAAACCAAACAGCATATTTCTGACTAGTTTTGTCAACAACAGTTTCTGGCTAGATTTGAGCCTAGCATCTTTTACTTTGTTCTGAATGTTTGTGTGTTGATTCCTGATCCATAATAAACTCAGAGTCCCTCGTGTTGCTCAGCGATCTTCTAAATCACTGAGAAGATTAAAAAAAAAATGTTTTTCCTAGTTTCTGTCTTCAACAGTTCTTTCTGGAACCTCAGTGCTCCAAGCCACTTCCCAAGACTCCTGTGTCTTCCAGTAACATGGAAAATCAGTACCTCATTAGACTCAACTTTGGGATCAATATATCCCAGAATTCCAATGCAACAAAAGCTTGAATACAGCAGAAGAAACAGAAACCACTGTTGATTCACTCAGGCCACCATCAGAAGCACCTAACCTTACACCCAGTTCTGCACCTGGTGTATGAAATGCGTACCCTGGTTTGAGGAAGAATGGAAAACTAGCCTGCTGTCTCTGATTTCTTTTCTTTCTGTTTCTTTACAAACACACCATTGGTTTTTAGCCTTCCATGTTGATTTACTGCAGAACCACAGGAAATTCCAGCATCCCTTTTATTTATAGGATCTTACCTATAAACCCATCATGCCAAGCCAGAGGGCTAAAGGTACCTAGATTAACTAATATGTATCACCACTACGTTCAGATACTATCTTTGGAAATTTTACCCTAGGAAGAACCTTCCTTAGGGGAGGTCCTGACTACTTTCTTAATGTGCCCTCCTTTCTCTGCTTCTCCTTTCTCTGCCTTTTCATTTCATTTTGCTGCATATTTCATGGTCGAACACTATTAGTCATAGTAGCTGTATTTACACCAAGCTGATCAACCAAGCTGATCTCCTCTAATATGTGAGCCAAACGGCCTCTTCTCATGAATTAATGCAGATTCACTGCTCACTTTGTCTGCACTGCAAACCCCAGGCTTTCAGATTCAGATTCGGATTTGGATTCAGGTTGCTGGAGAACATTCTGAACGCAATTGATCTCCGCCACTCAACATTACCTTTATCTTTCCTGGATGAAGACACACTGCCGGGCATCGCTCAGACACTGAAATGAGGCTCCAGCTAAATGATCTTAACAATATTCCTTATGTCTTCATCTAGCAGACTCCAGGCACCATTCCATGCCTTTGGACGAGCTGGGGACAATGAACCAGGTTCCTTTCCTAAGTGAGTCCCACTTACTCACTATCATAAGCAGTTTGCCATGCACAGAAGCCCAGCAGCACTCACTACCCACCTCTGTCTGTCTGTCTGTCTGTCTGTCTGTCTGTCTCTCTCTCTCTCTCTCTCTCTCACACACACACACACACACACACACACACACACGGGAAACAGTGGTGAATTTATGACACACACTCCACAGCAGGCTGTTTCTATCACTGAAACCTAAAAGGTTTCCATTATGGTCCTAGAGTCCTACTGACCTCATTTCTGTCATTTCTGTCCTGATATATTTAATCACCATAGAAACAATACCAAGCAAAATGAACAAAATTCAAAAATTATTTTTTGGAGAGGAGAACAGTATTTTATTTAGCATTACGTTAGATCTCATGTCATTTCCATGAGAAAAACAAACCATAAAAAGTGAAAATACATTAATGAGTAGAAGTTTTGGAGCCAAACAGATTTGTTTAATTTCCAAGCTTTTGGAAAATTGGGCATCCTCAGGTGAGCTATTTAACTTCTCCAGCCATTCACTGCCTCATCTCCTAAGTGGGTAGCTTTCTCAGTGCTAAAGTACAATACCCAGTGACTGCAGCTTAAAGGGCAGATTTCATCCGGCTCATGGATTCTAAAGGTTCAGTTCATAGCAGATAGCTCTGATGCAGAATTCTGGTAGAAGGATGTGGCAGAGGAAAGGTGCTCAGTTCATGGTGGCCAGAAGCAAGAGAGCAGTGTCAAAGAAGGACAAACCAGCCAAAGGCACAGCCCTGTGACCCACCTCCACCTGGGCCCCAACTATCAATGGATCGGTAGATTAAACCACTGCTGAGTACAGCACCCCCAACCCAGTCACCACTCTGAGACTTTTAATCAGGAAGACCTACAATTAGCATTCCCTGTCACGGCATAGCAATGCTTTCTTCGTAGGTTGTTACGAGGCTGAAACACTATGTTATCTAAGGCGAACTGTATGTGAGTGACGCTTAAGATGTGGCAGTTATTATTCTTTGCTTGGCCATTTGGCAGATGGACCTGTGGCTCAGGGAGATTAAATAATGTATGCAGCAACGTGAATAAGTCCGAAGTGTTGAAAGTGAGACTCCAGCTTGCTGGGCCAGCCTGTCTCTGAGGCTTTATATCACCCTTCTTGTCTCTTTCGGGAGGTAGAACCAGGATTGTAACTGACTGCTGGGGGTACTGGGGGCTCCTGCCAGGAATTCATTAGCCAGAGGAAAGGGACTAACAGTTTATGGGAGAAGGAATCAGCACAAAGAGCTTAGCCCAGTGTCCACGAAGGCATCCACATCAGGGTGTTGCTAAGTACCAGGGCTCCACTCTCCTCTGCCAAGCTGTCCACAGGGTCACAGAGGAATCCTGGAGGGGATAAGTGACATCACCCTCGGGAGCCCTCAGGGAGCTGCCTGGAAGGACAAGGGCCTCTCCCACGGAACATAGCACAGAGCCTGGCTGGGGTGACCACAAGAGGACAGCAGGTTGGCCCACGGCGATGCCTACAGATCAGTGTGCCCCAAAGCCCATCTTACCCTCAGTGCAAGTCATCAAGGGATTATAGGAACCCACCTCAGGCTGTGGGGCCTGGACAGGGCTCTGACCACATTGGAGTCACAGGCAGAGGTGCCACACCAGAAGGCAGAGCAGCAGCAGTAACCAGATCCAGACAAATACGGGTTAGGACCCTCTTGGGCCCCAAGGGTTCACCAACTGGAGGAAGCCAGGGAACTCTTCCCCACCCACAGGCCAGAATCTGGCTGAAACACATCAGGGTGTGAACTTTTCTTTTGTAAAACCTTACTCTGTGGAGCACAACATACAAATGACACCAATGTTCCCTCCTGCCCCACACTCCTCCTCATTTCCTGTAAGCTCCCCCACCCCAGAATGCTGACAGCCCCTAAACAGCAGCCTGGATTTCTGAACCCTTTTTTAAAACTCAGTGGCAACAGCTGAGTCTTCTAAAATGAAAAGCAGCCACTTTCTGAGTTGTCTCAGGTGGAGAAGCAGGTGGATATCAGTCATTACTAGCATATCTTGGTTTAGCCTAAGAACTTGGAAGAGGAACTCTAGAGTCCAATCCTGATTCTGCCCAAACCAGAGTGTGATTTCTTTGGGCCAGGTTTCTGTGACCTCTTTGGGTCAGGTACCCCTACCCAAAATTCCCTAGCTTGGTCCCTTTCTCCAAAGGGTCCCCTGACATAAAAGCACTATGAACTCTGGCTCTCAGGGATGATCATTATTAATGAGGTCTTGCTTATAGTACAGAATTACTGTGTGGTCCAAAGGAGACAGCAGGCGTCAGTGTTCTGAGAGTGAAAGGCATCCTCCAAATCAAGTTATTTATCATCCTTGCTTGCTGACTGAGTTGAGCTCTCCTCCTGTACACACAGAAACATAGAAGATGCCAGACGCAGATCTGAGGCCTCCTGCTCTGTAGACTTGTCTTCCGCCCTCTCCGCCTCTTCACCCACACGGCAGCCTCCACACACCTGCAGGCTCAGGCCAGGTGGCCAGGCTGCACTGGTCAGAGCTGCCCTGCGCTGAAAAGCCCAGTTGAGTCCCACAGCACCAGCGCTGCAGGAGCTGGCTTTGGAAGCGGTATCTCCTCCTGCACTGCTCTCTGGCTGTCGATGGGAGGTAGGAAGCACAGTGATGGTTCTGCTTTCTACTTTCACAAATAAACAGGGCTGTTGTTAAACCAAAAGCGAATCTGATCCTGCACAGCTTTAAGAGCAGTCAGCTGCATTCTGAAAAGAGGCAAAAATGTAAACAGAGCCCTGTAATTCTAGAGCCCGACAGAACAGGCACGGATTTCATAATGGGAGAGCTGGTGGGCCCCAGGCCAAGAAAAATGAAATGTTAGCCTGGGCCTTTAAAGAGAGTCATGTAAAAGCAGAGTGCATGTTTGCTTAACACTGGCTCTAAGACCTTTCCTGTGCCCGGCTGTGTCGGAACCACCCTGGAGAAAAACAGAGACCCCTGAAAACAGGCTTCAGAACTCACACTGCAAACTGCACACTCCGTCCTGCGAGGCGAAGGACTTTTGTACTTCACGGGGGAGATGTTCCTTCTCTTTCTTTTCTTTATTCTTTTGGTCCAACTTAATTATAAAGTATGACTGTGAAAATAAAATAAATGAGCCCATCCCATGTCTGAATTCCTTCATATGAGCTGCCAATTGGTTTTCTAATCCTCTCCCTCAATATCTGCTGTTAATTTGTTCTCTGTTTCAAGAACTCGAGGACTGTCAGCAAAATACATGATGCATTACAAAACTTATAATTGGAAATAAAAACATCTGACGCTTTTCTGACAGGGTAGACATAAAGCCCCACAGTGCTGATCAGAATGCGAAAGTGGAGCCACCTCCTAGCTATTTGCATGCAAACACAATTATACACACTGCAGACAGTGGAATAGACACTTAACTCCCACTTGGAAAAATGCTGAGAAAATTGCCTCGAAATGAATGAATGAACTAAACGTGTTTACGATAGGAAATGAGGGGAAACGAGCAGGGGGAAGAATCCTGCATGCACTGCCTTTGAAAACGCAACTCCTCAGCCTTTCTCTGCCTTTTGCAGCCATTTCAGTAAGGCGCTGCCTGTGCCCGCTGTCATTTTCCTGCTGCAGAAGTTAAGACACTTCCTGCAAGGTTACTGCACCTATTACACCTGGGTCCACTAGGACGCGAAGAAAAGGTGCTCTTTGTTCCTGACCTCTTGGTCAGCCTGGAGATCAGATTCCCGGCCACCAGAAAGCCCACTCCTATTCACTGAACGCCATGGGACAGCGGCTCCGAGTTTCTCTGTGCAGGAGAAACAAGCGCAGGCGAGGAACAGTACAATTATTCTCCCGTCCTGCTACCTCTGTGCTTTTTCACTTTTTGCAGCCGAGCTGCTCATCAATTAGTACATGGATTCTTTTTCTCCATAGCATCTTCGCATCAAAAGAGCAACTGAATCATAGCAAAGCTGAGGCTGGTTGGTCATTTTTAACTGCCAAGTCTGGGAGTAAGTTTACTGAAACCTGCTTGTCATTTTGCCTTGGCCATGCATTCAGTAACCAGAAATACAAATGACTTCCAAATTCCACCTCCCCTCCACCCTGGCCAGCCAAGTCGTTACCACGGTAGCCAAGGCTTGACAGATTTGATTTTTGTCTCCTCTCTCTTGCCATCTTCAGGCATCCCAGAGCTTCGTGCATATCAGAAAGGAGAGCTTGAAAGCCACTATGGAGAAGATGGGTGCCAGGGACTAGACCCCTGAGCTCTCAGGCTGACCGGACAATGAGGACACAAGACCCAAAGATGGAGAGGAGAGAATCGCAGGAGGTAAGCAACTCTGGGAAAGAACTGGTTACAGAAGATGCCTGCTCCTTGGAAGATTTCCTCAAAGTGCTTGGGAGGAGGGGGTACAGGAACCACAGTAGCAACCCCCAGAAGAGGTATCCCTGAACCCCTCCCCCCTCACTTCCTGTTTCAGCAAGGTTCCGGTTGACTCCCCTTGAGTTAGAACATGGAGCTGCCCTCAACCCCATCAGACCACACCCCAATCCTCTTCCTGGGGGAGGGGCCTACTCTGTCCCCTAGCAGGAGCCGGCTGCACAGGCACCCAGGGAACACCCAGCCCTAGGTGTTGTGAGGCATTTCCTCCAGAAGAATTGCTCTAGGAAACAGTCCTCCCTAACCCTTATGTAGCTTGCAGCTGTGATACCCTTATAAAACACGAATACACACCGACAGCTCTTCTCTGGCGCCAAACTCAATCATTTACTTATTTATTTACTTATTGGTGGAAGCTAAACCCAGGGCCTTCCCATGTAAGCCGGTGTTCTGCTACAGTTTTTTTTTTTTTTTTTTTTTTTTTAACATCTATGACAAGGTGAAAATGGTTAGTATCAAGGTTCTTAGTTTTCTGCTTTTTAGTTAAAAATCACTGTCAATATTAACAAGTCAGCAGTTAATATTTGGCTTGTAATATTCATTGGCAAGGCACAGAAATCAAATGTGATTCAGGTTTGAATGTCTACTGGGTTATGTGGCAAGTATTCTCCTCCAGAGGCATCCCAGGGCCTGAAGAAATGTCAATCCAGAAGGGAGAATACAAGTAGCTATGGAGGATGTCATCTGAACTTCACTTCTACTCAAGTTCTGAATAATGAGAGGTCACACACGACACTGCACACCAGTACGTGTTTCCCTGGAAGATTTTAACCATGGCGAGTTAAGTGGGTGCCATGTGAAAGACCCCAGGCTGGACCTCACACCCATTTATACACAAACAGAGAAGTTCCGGGACTGGCACACTGTACTCAGCAGCCTGCACAAGCCAAACCCAGACTCCATCACCCAAATCTCCTACAAGGGGACTGAAGCATGAGAGCTTCTAGCAGTGGCTGTGCACCTGCCTCAGATGCCTCCTCGTGCTCAGAGGTGACGAACCTCAGCGGGATGCTTGTACCACGGGAAGCTCGGAAAGGTTTGCCATCACTGCTCTGGCTGGTTAGCACCACAGCTGGAGTAACTCTCTTCATAAACCCCATGAGAACAAGGCAATGCCATTGAGATGAGAAAACAGAGGCATGGCAATGTTAAGAAACCTGCCCAAGGTCCTAGGGCTGAGTGAGTGGTAGAAGCAGGGAACAGCATTCATGCTGTGGAGAGGCTCTAATCCAGACATCACTGTGGGCCTGGGGCTTTTCATTTAATAAAGTATCTTACAACAAGATCCAAACAACCTGTATCTGCAAAAACCAGGACTAAACGGAAATCCCCCTTCCATCCATCTCTGTACTGTCTAGGAAAACACTGAGTACCAGAACCCCATGGACAGGAAATCCCAGTTAGTGACTTCCTTTCTTGTAAAGGAGGGCCCAGCAGAGAACAATTCAAGTCCTGCAGAAATCCCCAAACACATGATGTCTAAGAGCAACTTCAGGGTAGTGTTTTAGGAGACTAGTTAATGCTGCCTACTTTCTTGACTTTACTGTCCTTTCCAATATTAAAATCTTGAAGAAATCTAAGTGACATCTGTCTGGTTATGATACAAACTTTACAGTCTATACTCCCGCCATAAGTGGGTCACGCCTCTCACAGCACATACCTAAATTTGCTCTGGCTCACGTTTATTCCATGAGATGCTGCACGACGGCTCAGGACCCCAAGTCATCCCCTCCTTCACAGCGATGGGTGGGAATCCGGCTGGGCTGAGCCCTGTCCCCAACAGATTCACATGGGCTCAGATGACACAGTACACGGTTTGTGTCTCCATCTCAGCAGCTATGAACCCCAGCTCTCTGGAAGTCTTGCTTGTTCAGGAATAGCCTAAGATGCCCTGTGCCTTTTGAAGATTGCTCAAAAACATCTTTGATTACTGAAAGACTGGCCTTGGCCCGCAAGGTGGGCTTCTGGGACAAGCAGAGCTCATCCCTGGATTGTGCGCCTACTGTAAGGTACTGGACTGAGAAGCTGGACATGCTCTGTGTCCCCTGCCCAGAAACACTAACAGCAGCATCCTGCAATGCCCTGAGTCCAGCTTCCCGACTGCAATCTGACAGGACTAATTTCTGCTGTTTGTTCTCTTGTCCTTTATATACAAAACAAATAAATAGCATTAATAAGGCTGGATCTAAAGTGGCTCTACAGACACTGAGTGCTAATGATGACCCCCACTCCTCAGCCGTACCGTACTCCCCGAGTCTGACTTGTTAGGGTCAAACCAAGATGCTACCACTGACTCTGGTGTTTCCTGAGCAGAGCCCTAGCCTTCCTGTGCCTGTTCGTATCAGCCAGTGAGAATCCTAATGGTGCCCGTCTCTAGAGGATTTGGGGAATAAATGAGATAATAGACGTAATGAATTTAGAGAAAGATATGGCTCATGGTCTTTCCAAGTGAGCTCACAATCATTATCAACTTGATTTGGAACAGTAATGTATTCCCAATACTTAGTATACCCACTGTTCTATTATCCTGGATTCACTCAGTGAGGCTAGAAAAAAATTACCTGCAGTGTCTTAGTTTTATATTTAAGAGAAGACAAAGGGAACTGCTGGGCGTAGAGGCCAACCAGACAGAATTCACTGTGGCTGCCTCTTTTGCCCTACCACAGCTCCAAATAAGGCAGGGGAAGCTTAGCTCCTCCCAGTATGGACACAGAGCCTCAGGGAGGACCCTAGAATCCCCGGATGTTAGTCAGCATCTGTGTCAATGCTCTTATTTTGAAGGAGTGAGCACTGTGTCTGGGGCTCAGCAACTCATCCAAGTTCACCTAAGTACTTAGTGGCAGAGGCAAGAGCAGGAAAATGAGTTATTCTGAAGCAAATGGCCAGGCAGGCATATAAGCCTTCGAAAATGTCTCCTATCTCTAGCCCTGTGGCACCCCAAAAGCAGGCTGTCCCCACCTTCACCATCTCAAAGCTGCAGAAAAGTTCAGCTTCCTTAGTCAAGGTTCTTCTTCCAACCCAAAATTGGCCCCACAGGGAGCCCAGATCCCAAGAGCTTCCCACCTGGCCCCACAGGCACTGCGCCTGTGTCCAGAGTTCTAGAGCGAAGTTCTGGGAATTTCAACTGTGCACTAGCCTCGCCTGGGGGCTTCAGAAAACACAGACTGCTCTGCTGGGCTTCGTCTAAGTGGGAAGGATTGGAGTCTCCGCCATAGGCTTTAAATTCTGTCCCTACAGAGCTGGTCACTGATACGTAGAGAGATTTGAGAAATTCCAATCTCAGTAAGGTATCGTATGACAGCATCCTGTGTAAAATCAGAAGGCCGTGGGCCACCCAAAGCTGATGGAATGTTAAGTGACCTTCCTGAAACATCTCTGGTATGGAGAGACCTACGTAGCCCCAATCCCAGGTATTCAGGTCCATCTCCCAAAGCCCTGCCCCAGGGGATCTTAAGTACATAAATCTGTTTCTCAATGGAAACAGATGCTGTATTTTAAAGCACTAGCAGAGTATGTGTTCTGCTGGAAATCCAGCAAGAAGCTTTCTTCTTCTTCATCTTCTCCATCCAGATCACTTTCATTTAAAGCACCGAAGACCAAGGCCCACTTTCTGGGGGCCCAGTTACAAAAGAGAAGGGAAAACTATTCGAAGGGACACTTACCAAGGTGCACCGTATATCCTGAATCCCTTCACCGTGACCTCCGAATCTTGCAAGTAAATACTGTTTGTCAGGAGGGACTGAACATTGTCAAAGTCCTCCGGTTTCAATTTGGACACAGAGGGGAAACGGTAGTAGTCCTGTTTAACAAGGTCTGCCATGAATTCCTTATCAAATGTCAGTTCATGATTCCCAGCAATCACTATTTTATATTCATATGGCAGGTTTCCTGAAATAAGAAAAAAGAGCAGCAATTAGCACGTTTGTTTCCCATCATGAAGCACAGGAACCGAGACTGTGATTAGCAGCCGGCTCACCCCAATGAAACAGCTCATACACTGCACTGCATTTCCATGGAGCCACAGTGCATGGGTCCTTCACACTGACAAAAGATGAAAATGGGCAGAAGATGGGAAACTCCCGAGAAGCCAAAGGTACTGAGGCTCCGCCTCGCTCTTGTGGGCTGCACAGACTCACTGTACTGAATCCACACAATAACAAACCCACACTTTGTAATTATCTGGAAGAAGCACTTTAATTATGATCCTTCCAAGGTGACCTGGATTCAATTTGGTCCTCAAAAATTGAGCAACAGATTATTTTTAATAACTAAGAAATGCTGTATTTTCTGGAGAACTTTCCCAATGCCCAAGATAGGGCACAGTCAAGCATTCTACAATTTGTAGGTAGGAAGTGGAGCACACTATGCGATTTCCTATTGTAAGTCTAATTTTAAGTTTACCTTTCAGCTCCTGAATACAAGATCGTGATTAAAAGCCCCTGATTGGAAGGCTCCACTTTCGTCCCTTTGGGAAGGGGGAAGAAACTGTAAAGCTTAACCTCCTTTTAATATTTATGGTATGGAAATGTGAGTTCTCAGTGTGTGCTTTGTATGTAAAAGTTTCCCGATCGAAATGAGATAATTCTGGGAAGAAGAATGAAAGCTATAAAGAAAAACCCAAACACCAGACTTCTGCATAGATTTATAATGTTTGAATAAAGTATGGATCATACATATTAATAACTCACACAATGCTATAAGATCCAAAATCCAAAGGGAGATGGTACCAGGCAGCTCTCCCCTTCCTGCGATTAATGTCCCTTTGTGTACTCTGTCAGACCCCATCCCTCAAGCCTCACTGTTGGGCCACTGCTCATTCTATTTTACTTTATTTTATTTTATTTTGGAGGAAGACCAGGTGGAACAATGACACCTACAATTCCAGCTTCCTGAGTCTCCTGGATTCAATGCAAAATTAATGTTTTCAGCTATTCCAGGAAGAATTACTGTTACCCAGCAGGAAATTAGATCCACTTGTTGTAAGAATTGGTTCTTACAGTGAGATAGAGTCAATGATTTAATTAAGGAGGTTTAGCAGGAAGGAAAATTTAGGGGGAGGTGGGGAGGGGCAGTTTCTCTCCCTGGCCCATTTGGATTTCAGCAACAGTGCACCTCAAGATTGCATAGCGAGGTCTTCAATACCACAGTAGTTTTTGAGACTTAGGTTGTGTTTTGCAGTGTTACTGTTTTTCCTTGGCTTTTAATTTTTCGGCTTCTAACGGTAATGGAATTGCCCAGAGAGCATGTGAGTTAATGGGGAGGCTTCAGAAAGAGATGAAAGTATTCCAATAAAAAAATAACAGTGCAGAGAGATCAAACCAGAAACATGGAGGCCAAGAAGCAGTGAGTCTCCTGGGTTACTAGTGCACACTTCCACATGACAAGGCCCTAGCCACAGTGATTGGCAAGGCTGTGCCAAGAAGTCCACCTCAGATAGGAAGCCTCTCAGAAATCTGCCTGCTGCGAGGTCCTTAGACAAGATGGTGGTGATGTTGTACTTAAGGCAGGGGGAGATGGATTAACAAGACCACACATTCCTAGCTTTGCACATGCTGGAAATCCAAGAGGCCCTGGAACCCTAAGATCTTGGCTCTGCAACCCCACCAGCTTGATGATGCACTCTGGATTCACTTGTGGCCCCCCAGGGGTCCCCCAGGGGAGGCAGATCAGTTTCCCAGGACAGGCAGGCATTGCTCCTAGCCAGGTCTGGCTGCGTGGTCCCCAAGCACGCTGTTGTCACCAGGTCACACCATCCTTCCTGGTGAGGATGTCCCTGCAAACCCAGCTACACACCTGCTGCTGTGGAAGGGTACACCCCTCAGATATCCTCATTCTATAGCTCTGGTCACCAACAGGGGACACCAGGACACAGGGCAAAGGAAGAAGTACCTTTTCTCTTTCGGACTAGTTTAAGAAAAAGAAGGGAGGCCAGGGACGTGCTGCAGAATAAGTCTTCCCAGGTGCACAGCATCCTTGGTGTCTTCTAAGCCACATTTTAGAGACATGGCACAGAGAAGCAGCCACCAGCACAGCCACCACCACAGAAGGGTGACAGTATTTACACGTGGCCACTGAACTCATCTGGTCCTGAGAATCCACAGCAGCCCCCGACCCCCACCCTCTGCTACCTGTGCTGTGAGACTGTTTGACATATTTTCTTTTTCGCTGAGCTGACCTTTCATCTATAATCTGCCAACCTTTATGTTTTATATGAAAAGTCTAAGCAAGGCAGCTGACAAATCTCCTGTTCCTTGATGGCATTTTCATTTTTTTCCTCGCCTAGATTAATTTGGAAGGCACTGCCATCAAGCTTCTGACTTCTTGCCATGCTAGCAGCATCACTTTCAAATTGTCGGACAGAGAGGTGCTCTCACCTTTACCCATTTTATTCAGGTCCAGCCACTGAAGCCAACCTGCTTGAGAAACCCACAACCACAGACAGTCATTGCAACGTGGAAAATCGTCACACTCCAAAGGAGCCCAGCTCTACCAACTAACCAGCCCCCTCTCTCCCAAAGGTCCATGCCTGCTCTATTAATGAGGGGTGAGATCCTTGAGGGTGAAATGAAAATAAACACCCACCAAAACTTCAGGTGACTATGTGCATTTTAAAAAAGCATATTTGGAAAAATCCAGTATTATGGTGTCAGTAATGCTATATAGTTTTGCTTTTTTCTTTTGACATATAAAGTAAGAATTACTTGAATAAAGCTATTATTAATTAAAAGCACAAGTGATTCATGGGTACAGAAGCAAGAGAACGGATGAAATGTGGGAAACTCCGGGCCAGGGGAGCTCTCTGGACTCAAAGCGGCAGATGCCAAGAGAGGCCACACTCCTATGCTGGTCTGTGTGCACTGTGCTCTTGTCCCATAAACAGGTATCAGGAAATCAAACTCAAGAGGTCCTCCCGGCTGTCCAGCAGTACTGGCCACACCTCTGCCCAAAGCAGCCACGGAAATTCTCTCTGGGGACCATTTCAGTCCTGGGCCCCGCTGACTCCCTCCTCTGGGCACAATAAGTCTGCAAACACATGGGGAAAGATGGGGCAGGGTCACTTCCCCTGCCCAGTTCTCCTGGGTTTGCATCTTCTCATCTTCACGACAGCTCTGTCTTCCCACCTCATTCTTCCTCTTCCACAATCTCCCTTTACTCTTTGAACCACTCTGTCCAGCGGACTCTCCTGCCTCTGCCGAGCTTGTGTCCCTTGCTCCCAAGGTGACAGGGCCAAGCAAGCCGCAGGGGCACACAAGCCTGGCACACTGGGCAGTAGGCCCTGACCTTGCTGCTGCTTTGAGATGCCTCCTTATCTCACGTGGAAACTTCCTGGAGAGCAGGGTCCGGGAGTTGATGGTGGTGGGCTGAAGTCAGCTCACAGAAGTCTTACGGTGAGGCTCCATCAAGTTTTGCATTAAAAAAACAAAAACCTGAACTAACATTGAGAAATCAAAAGCTATCCAGTAAAATGATGGGTTTCCAGCCTCTTGGAAAATCAATCTGAGACTGCTGGCTTCTGGGTTCCAGCAGACGTTCACATTCCTGGCCCGGTCCTGAAGGGCCACTCCACCAGTGGATGTAACAGCCCAGAGGCCAGGGCTCACTCAGCCCTTGTCCTGTGCTATCCTATTCTCTCAGGAAAGCCTGCCTGGAATGGGGCTCATAACCTCCTCCTGGCCACAGCCAAGGCTTCCTCTGGATTTTACCTCTGCAGATCCTGCCACTGGACCCCACTCCCTGAACACATCAGTTCTCTGGATCCCTGGCTCTCAGATCTCCAGTCTCTCCCTCCCCAACCCCATATTCCCTTTCCACTCTCCTCCTCCCCTTTCATAGACACTCCTGACCATCCTCTTTCTGCACGCGCCTCATTTCTGTTCTTTGTGATTCAAAGTTCAAATGATTGCAACATGAGTGGCCCAGGGCCTCAGCCGGCTCTGCTGTACCACTGCTTCCCAAAGTGCATCGAGAAACAGAGAGGAGGACCGCATCTCCCTGGTGGGTTGCACGAGGGTGGCAAGGGTCTGAGCTTCCGATTGGTGCCACTGGAGCCTGCTCACTGATGCTGTTCCATGACCTGGCTTGCTCTTCACATGCGACTTGTCTCCCCCAGACACAAAGGCATGGAGAACGACTTGTGGTTCTTTGACTCAAAGCACCGGGTTCAACCAGAGACTCTGGAGTACGTGATGGACTGAAGGATCCTCTGCAGAATTCACCACAAGCTTCCCACAAGCCCAGGAATGAGGCTCGCTGCCTTGGTCTATGACAAAGTGCAAGCCACCATTACATCTTCCAGCATGCTCTGGCTCCTGACACCCCATCCAGCCAACGAACCTTCAATGATGGAGGTTGTAAAACTACAGTTTCCTTGACTTTACCCAGGATAAAGTAACAATCCTACCTCTAAGATTCAGAGCAAATCAAAGTAGGGAGCTAGATTGTTCTCAAAAGGGAAAGGGTTGGAGGAAAAAGGAAGGGAGAGTGGATTTAAAAAAAAGAAGAACTAGGATGCATGATGTACTTGTACCCATTCCCCACTAGCACTGTGAATATTGACTCAACACGTGTACTAAAAAATAATGACAACTAAACACATGTAAACACTGCTTTGGCCAATCAAGATGCCCTAGCTAGTGTATTCTTCTCCTCCCTGCCAAAAAATCAATGTCCCTCCAAATTACAGGTTGTATAACTACAATCTGTTTCTCTGCTATAGGGATTACAGAAGGTATTTAGACCCACAATCAGTTTTCCACAGTCTGGGAAACCGCTGGCCATCTGCTGGAAGTCAGCTCTTCCTGTTGGAAGTCAGTCAGTTCTTCCTGGAGCTCTTCATCCTCTTGAAGAGGATTCTGGGAAATACGGCAACCAAAAGGCTCCTTGGGATGGGGCTGATGCCAAACACTACCTGCCCCACACTTCAGCTTTTATTAGAGACCTTCGCTTCTGCACGTCAGCTGGAGCCTAGGATGAGGCCGGCCAGCTTGCACGGCAGTTCAGAGGGCAGCAGCGAGCCAACATGGCTTCCCGGGTTTCCCCAGGGAAAGGAAACTTAGTTCCATATAGGTGGCACTTTTTAAGATTTCCAGTCCCTCCAGGCTTCTAAGTTGCAGATTTTGAAAATATATGAGGGAACCAAGATTATCTGTAATAAAAAGACTTTCAGGGAAGAAAGCTGACTTTGGAGCAGGAAGCAAAACAATAGCAAGAGGACAGAAGGGATAGAGGAACTCGAGCTGGCTCCAGGTAAAGAATGAGGCCCACAAGTGTGACCTCAGTCCTCTCCTCCTCGGCCAGCGTGCTGGGAAAAACCTCAAACAGATTCCTATGGTCCCGAGAATGTTACTGTTTACTCGCATTGTGAAAGCGTCCACCTGTTTGAAAGCAGGAGTCCTGAAGCCAGTGGTGCAAAGGGACCTTGAGATGTCCCCTACATAGAGAGAAGAAGGTGGATGTCTTTCCTGTTTTAAATGATGCCTGCATTTCTAATATTGTGACTCTACCTGGAACAGGGTAACCATTCAAACTCCATGAAACCTACTGAGAACTGATAAGAACAGCCTGAAAATTGGCCAAGCAGAAAATCCCATGGGAGGGAAGGAAAGAGCAGAAGATCTCAGATGGGTGGACTGTGCAAAGCACTGGAGGGGACTTGGCTGGGGACCAAGTGAAACCACTCCCCATTGGACCCACAGGGATCCCTCTGGGCTCTGGGCAGAACCCCCAGGATCATCACTAAGTCGGGCGAACCCCGTCACTGACCTCATTGTGTCCCCACTGGGCACAGCTAACAGCACTCAGGTCATCACACGCCCAGCAGTCAGACCCCTGCCTTCTCCTACCAAAACTTGGGCATTGGGGTTTCTTCCATGCTCACAATGGGAAACCAAGTGGTAGAAAAACACACAAAACTAGATTACCATGGTGTCAGGGCTGAGCCATCACCCAGCATGTGGGCAATGCCAGCACCTGAGATGGGTCAGCAGCCACAGCCCACGGGCTCTGTGCTGTCCCCTGGGCTCCTCACTGAACAGAATTCCAAGGACCAAGCCTCTATCTGCACCAGGGATGTAAGAATAGGAAGGCAGACGCCTTTAGGATCTCAGGGGTCGCCCACCTGGCGTGGGGATGGGAGATAGAAGGAAGAAGGGCAAGCCAGGGCACAGCCATGAGGACCCTCAAGGTTTAGGCAACTGTGAAAACAGCTCAGATGTGTGGCTGTCACCCAGCAGCTGTTCATGATCCTGTCTCAGTCATCACCTTATTCCACTGTAACACATTATAACTTACACCAATGCACATGACTTTCAACTCACACCCATGCTACGAAAATCACCAGGCAGGTAAAAGGAATGACAACATCTTCCTCATTGCCCAACTGAGTTCCTCCAGGTTGTCACATGGACAGCCACGAAGGGACGTGTCCCACCATTACAGACTGCTGGGGTCCTGGGGTGAGTCCCTTCTGCCATCCAGTGTTTTCCTAACACATGAAGGCTTTGGGGTACGGAGAAAGAGTTCTACCACATACCAAAATCTGATCTGGACAGTTACTTTCTAAAGGCTTTTTGGGTTCCTTCCTCCAACTTCAACTGAGTCCAAATCAAGCTTTCACTGGACGGCCCTGAGAGAAATGGGCATAGACACTGTGGAGTCTGCTTCCGATCAGCTGTGCCCATGTCTGTGTCACTGAAGCCGACAGGAATGCATGGATTCAGGGCATGAAAGGAAGTCTGGGCTCGAGTCCCTAAGTTCTGTTATTTATTACCCATGAAAGTAAAATTCCAAACACACTCTTTAACCTTCATGTCACTCACCAGGAACAAAGAGACTAACTGTACAGTCTGCCTTATACCACAATACAAGATGACGTCTGACTAGAAAGGACCTCATGCAATGCCTGACACAGGAAGAGTGCAGAGCGCTGCTGGCTCATTCTGCTTTGTGTCTTGTGCTGAGCTTCAACCAGGCTCTGGGGCCCAACCCCTCCTCCCACCTAAGACAGTCTTCAGTAAGTATCTGTAATAAACCAAATACTGGCTGACAAAGTCTAGGATGAGTGGAATAATGTGTGGGGATTTTCCCCCCACAAAGCCTTTAGGAAGCAACTGAAAGGTGTTCCTTCCAGCAATAATTATAAGTGGCAATTATTCTACTGAATAATTAGGGGAACGAATGGACTTCCTACGTGTTTGCACTTTACGCCGTGAAGTATGGTCAAGATCAAATTAAATAAAAATAACACAAGGCTTGAAGGTATATATTTTTAAAGAAATAATAATTTTACAGGCTTTTCAGATACTCCCCTCCTTAACCTTGCAAATAGGAATTTTAAAACCTTTTCTGTACTAACTCCCATTATCCCTGTGTGCTGAAGGACTGTCTCGGCTGTGACTGTGGAGTTGAATATGTGACTGGGCTGCGGGTTGACAGTGGGAATAAAATTCCTGCCTTAACAGCACCACTGGGGCGAGAAGAAAGTGGTCTTCTAGAACTTGATTAAAACTAAATTGAAAAAGAACATATTTGGCTAATATTACATTAGACTAAAATATAGAAATGAACCCTAATACTCCCAAAATCTAATAAGAAAAAGCCATCTCAATTTCCAAATTTTCAAAGCATCTTCTGTAAATGCATCACAGATCAATTTACATGGTACTTTTGCCAATAAGCAAAACCAAATCATGGGTTCCAATTGGCTTATATCGGCAAGTGTGAGAGCAAATGCTAGAAAATGCAATTACTGCAAACAAACTCCATTTTCTCCCTCTGAAGGGAATTTCAGGGAATATTTTATTGCCATCAAATAATATTTCTGAAGGCATCAATACACAATTCTCTTTTCTTTTCAGGGTCCCGTCTCACTGCATAATCTAATCCCCTCTACAGACAGCCCTGGAATTTAGAGAACAGCCTATGAGAGGGGCTCTGCCTTGCATACACATTTGATGTCAATTTTAATAATTTCACTCTGGACAGGAAGCTGCACAGAGCAAAATTTAGGATCCAATAAAATTGATTTTTCCCCACTTCATAACTCAAAATTTTAATGAAGCATTTCGAAGATAAAATTTACAAAGAAATCTCTCAGGGAAAGCTATTTTGATCAATAGTGACAGTGAAAAGAAAGAATGGAAAGCACATTTATTTCTTCTTCCATTTTTGCTTTCCTTCACCCATCAAATAGTAACAATTTCTACTAAAAAGAACACTTAATCCGAGATACTAAGACTTCCCGGGAGAGAAGGTGAAATCACGAAGCCTCTTCAGATACTAATGTTGGTTTCCACCGGAAGATCAATTCCAGCAGTATCCAGGGGAGCAGGTTCATTTGCTGTGGTTTGGGTTTTGTTACAGGGGGGCTCCATCAAATTCATGACCTTGGGCTTACCAGGCAAGCACTTGAGCCCCTAAATCCCCAGCCCTGGGAACCAGGTTTACGAGCTAATGCTGCACCTCCCTTCTGGGTTCAAACAGCCTGAAAGATGTCCCATAATTATTCAGAAGCATTTCTGGCTCATGATGTCCCTGGGAACTCAAGAATCCTAGAACTGGAATTGGAGACTGTCACTTTCCGGTATCCTATGTAGTTCATCCCGGCCTTGAACTCACTAAGTAGCCTAGGTTGTTCTGGAACATGTAGAAATCCCTTTGCCTCAGACTCCTGATGGCTGGGCTTACAGGCATGTGCCACCATGGCTGGCTCAGTTTCCCAGTTCCCAGGGACCTAAACTCCAGCATCTTCATGCTACCTACAGCTCCAGGGGTACAGTTACACTATGCCATCCGAAATCCATGCTTTCTCGTAAGCCATATGTGCAAGGCATGTGCTCTTTAAAGCTGCCTGAGTGATTCAACTGAATACTCTGAGTGATCCAGGAAATCAAAGCTCAGTCAGAGAAGCACATACTCTGACTGCTGGACACTGTTTCCAGCAAACAAATGAAAGTGGCTCTAGCTCTACAAGTGTCCCTGTTTCTGGACACTTGAAGTCAAGTGATGCTCCCCCTGGCAGGTCAGTTTTGCCAAACTGTTCATTGCAGTGTGTAACTTCTCCCCTTTATCACGCACATCTGGCCATGCAAGGTCCCTTCACCTCTTGGTTCACCCCTATTATGGGCTACATTGTGTTGCTCCCACTCCTCAAATTTGTATCAGGAGGTCCTCACTCTGGACACTTCACCAAGTATACAGGCCCTATATTTGGAGATAGGGCCTGTAAAGAGGTAATAAAATTAAAATAAGGCCTTTCAGGTGAGTCCTAACCTACCCTGGCTAAAGCCCTTCTAGGAGGAAATATGGACCCACAGATCCAGGACTGCACAGGAAAGGCCATTTGAAGGCACAGTAAGAAGAGTCTCCTGTGAGCTGAGGATAGAGGCCTCCAGAGGAACCGGATCTGCCTGAGGACTGCACCCTCCAGAACCATAAGAAAATAACTGTTTATTGTTCAAGCCACACAATCTGGAGTGTTGTTACATGTAATCCAGTCCCTGCTGACTGCCACTCCTCCCGGGTATCCTGAGCGCTGAGCTTGCCAAAAGCCTATGACTTACAGAATGAGAATGTATCTACAAGTTCTCTCCCCAAACTCACTATGAACCTCAGCAGAGCTCATACTATATGCTACTCACTTTTGTATTCCCAGCAAGCTTCAATAAGTATTTATCAAATGAAGAGCAATGGGATGAGAGTATTCCAAATCCTATTTTTATTTTCTTCCAAGGTGTCAACAATGACATACATTTGGAGGTACACCATTCATTTGTTATTGAGAAACTGAGGGAAATTTTGTTGAGGGAACGTCAAATTAAAGGACGAAAAGTTGATTTCACCTCACAGTTTGTAGAGGTTCCAGTCTACAGTCGGCTGACTCCAGAGCAGACTGGCATGGCAGAGGAGAAACAGTCCACAGCAGCACAGGCAGGAGGCAGCGGCAAGCAGCCTTCCCTCCCTCCTCGATTAAATCCCATCCAAGCTACCTTACCAAGAATGGAGCTTCCCTTACCCACACCAGAACAAAATGAGACCAATTTAGCCATCACACACCCTTGATGCAGATGTCCCAACACCCGAGACCCAGCCATCTCCACAGAGCTCTACCTGTGAGCTGGGGACATATAGATGCAATCCACAGTGAATATAATGGGGACTCAAGATTTACTGATCAAGCGAAAACACAAACGGATGCATTCACGACCTGCATGTGTCACACCAACGATGTGTCACCACTTCAAAGGAGAAGGGAAGTATTCTGCGTGTTGGACACTACTCACTTCGGGGTCTTCCAGCCTTGTTCCCAGGGTTCAGAATCAATAGAGGGAATTAACGGAATGGTCACTCATTAGGTGGTGTGGTGCCTGTGTCTTCTTAGTTGTAGCCCTTCATCTGAAATTTTCACCCCAGGCCTTCTACGCAAATCACCACTGTTTTGACAGCTGGGCTCTGTGGCACCATGCTTTCCCCGGTCCAAACAGGACAGGTGCAGCCACTTCTCAGGCCCTAGTCACAGGGGCAGAGGAAAGGCTCTGGGCTGATTTAAGTGCAGGGCCAGCTCCTTCCTTTCACTTCCAACAGAAAAATCAAGGGACTGCAGGGTGCCCCTGACCTCCTACTCTAGCTCCCGGCTTACTGCAATTCCAGCTGTGTGGAGTCCTCGGAGAGCACAGCCATTGCTTCATCTCTCCTTCTGTGGACACTGAGGCCTGGCAGGGCTGTGTGGCTCCTCCAAGGTCACCTGATGGCTTAGCACAACAAGAAATGCTCCATTAGGCAGGGCAGCGCTCCCCTCTTCTGTGTCACACGAGGCCAGGGACAGTCCCTAAGGCAGAGCTAACACATGTTAGACCAAAGACTTTCAGTTCAGAGAAACTCAGAGGCTTTGCTGCAGACTGTGAATCCTGATTTCTAAACTCAAGCGGGGAGCATCCTGTGATACCCATGGTGTGCAGACATTCATCTGGTCACCTCTCAAAGATGAGGCGGGAAAGGAACTTCATTCTCAGGGTTCTTTCCTACTCTCTTGTAATCTCTACCGTCAGAGTTCAAGCGCCTGTCTCTCCTCTGACTCACGGGGATATCTGTTTAGCCACCTTAACTGGGAGCCTAAGTCAGAAAGTAATTTAAGCAAGACAGAAATGAGCTCTCTTGATCCAACCACCTTTCTTCCAAACTTTTCTTTTGTCTCTGTTATTACTATGGAGACACCAATAAAACACAGTGGTAAAGATCTTCTGTGACACCAGCACCCCAATTTTCCCCTATGTTTTTTTCCATAAGCAGCTAAAGAGCTATATCCTTTCCTTCAACCAGTTTGGAACCCTTGTTCGTTTCACATAAGAGGGCGATTTCCGAAAGTTTGGAGCAAAACGCCTTTACATTGCTATTTCTTCATATGCAGACTCATTCCAGCTATGGCATTTTATCTATGTATAGCGCTGAAATACCTGCTTCCATTTTTCACTAGGGTTAGTCTCAAAGTGTGAGCTATAACTCAAAATGTTTAGAGTGTGTACATGTGTGTTTGTGTGTGTGCGTGCATGTGTGTGATCCTGGAGTTTGAACCTGGAACCTCCACACTGAGTTAAATCTCCAGTTTTTAAAAATCTTTTTTTTTTTTTTTTTTTTTGATACAGACTATCCAAGTAGCTAAACTGCCAGGTGAGGCGTGAACGCACTATTCAAACTGCCTCCACCTCCGGGAGTGCTGGGATTCAAGGGTGCATCACATGCCAGACTCAAAATCACTGACTCAGATGTTGAAAATAGAGGTCCAGTTTCTTCAGGAAAAAAGTCTACTTTTATTTTTTTGAAAAATTAAAAACACCCCCTTGGAGTATTTTGACTAGAAACTGGAGATTAGATATACCACAGGAAGAGTATTTTTGTAGAGTTCAGCATAACTCTCCAGAACTGAGAACTCTAAACACTTCTACTCAAACCTGTTCAAAAGTCAATCTTTTGCCAGGAACTCTGGTGCGATTTCAAATCTTTGGGTTACATTGCTCTTCCTTTCCAAATGCCATGTGCCATTTCACTTTCAAATCCATGTGCGCAGATCTGCCCACTTTGATTTACCTTTCTTTCTCCTTTTGGCTCATTTCAAGTTTCAACCTGTTTTCTAATCCACAGGATGTGTGAAAAAGAAATCTCACTAGATCCCATTAAATCTCATCAGATCTCAGATCCTCTCCAAAGTCAGGGTGAGATCTGGCCATGAGCTGGGGTCTCAGAAAACTTAGGGATGATCACCACCTCACTATGGCACTGGACAAATACTCCCGGGGAACTGCACTATGACTGTGGTGAGCTCAGAGACCACTGCAATGGCGATTCAGGAACAGCAAAGGCCACCTGCCCTTTCGAGCTTGCACTGTGGTGGGACCAACAGACAGGAAGGAAACAAGCACCTGCTAACATAATGCCAACTGTGGAGCGCTAGGAATCAGCAGGTGGTACCAGAGAGGCCACTGCACAGGGCCATCAGTGCCGGTCTCATTGAGGGGAACTAGTCAACAGTTCTGTCTGTTCACTCCTTATCAGTAAGTAGCTGAGCTGTGCAAGAAACAGAATGCACTGGTCACGTGTAGCACCCGTGCACGCCTGTGGACCCACGCTGGTAATGCCTGAGGACACCTAGCACATGGTTCCTTTAAAATCTCAATTTTTGTGAGAACATTCAGACACTGTGACCTTCTACAGTTATTAGTTGGTTTTAAAAAAAAAAGTCCTTGTGATAAAAAAATCTTTCTAAAATGTATTTACTCAACTTTCTGCCTTACTAAGGAAAGCTGAAGAGTCCGTGTTGAATCAGCTATGAGGAGCAAAATGCCCCTCAGCTGCGCTGCTGCTGTTGTTTTTGTTGTTGGTGTTGTTGTTGTTGTTGGTGGTAATGGTGGTGTTAGTGCTGGCAGTAGTGATGATGTTGTTCTTGGTGGTGGTGGTGGTGTTCATGCTGGTGGTGGTGGTGGTGGTGTTCATGCTGGTGGTGGTGGTGGTGTTCATGCTGGTGGTGGTGGTGGCCATGGCAGTGATAGTAGTGTTAGTGAGAGCAGTGTTGTAGTTGGTGGTGGTAGCGGTTGGTACTGGTGGTAGAGGGGTGTTTGTGGTGGTAGTGGTTGGGCAGTATTGTAGTGGTTGACGGTGTTAGCTGTATTGGTATGTTAGTGGTACAGGCATTGTTGCTGGTGGTGTTTGTGGTGGTAGTGGTGGTGACAGTGTTGGTTTTCATTGTTGTTGGTGGTGGCAGTGGTGGCACTGGTGGTGGAGGTGGTGTTGGCTTTGGTGTTTGTGCTGGCAGTGTTGGTGTTCATGGTGGTGGCAGCTGGTGGATCACAGAAGTTCAGTGATACCAACCTATCTGCTTACTTTCTTGTCCTCCACTTTTGTGGTTTGTTCCAACACAATAGCTTAATCATGGAATGTCCAAAAGACCGTGATGCAACATCCTATGAATACCATGCTGACTGGCACTGAGCCCTGCAAGGGCAACACATCCAGGACTCTGCCCCTTGATCTCAGAGTCCCCTTTCCTGGTCATTCTCCTTGGCTACTGCCAACTATTCATGTCCTGGTCATACGAACACACATACCTTTCTCACCTCTCATCATGGCTGGGTGAGGATGAGAAGTCACATGACCCTCTACCTTGGTCCGCAAGCTGATCATTTTTATGTGGTGGGCAGGTGGAGAGGTATGGGATGCAGGGAAAATGTCTTCAAAGCAAACTTTATGAGGAATCTTAAAGTCCAGGAAAACACTGAAAATCTGTCCTCTGTGGCTGAAACCAGGCTGAAGGTGGGAGCCCAGGGCAGCACTGTGCCCCACACGAGCTGTTTCCTAAAACACTTGACAATGAAGGCAATAAGACTTTGATTATCATGTAGCCTGATTCAGCCCACTAGGTCAGCTGTTTCCAAACATGTGAATCCTCTGAATCCTGCAAGGAGTTTTTAAAAATCAGATTCTGGTCTCATTTTGGGAGACTGATTCTCTAGGTTGGAGTAGGCCATGACTTTGAGGAAAAACATTTTCCTTCTGCACTTCCGGTTTCTCTTTCTGACTGACAATTGAGACATGATCTCAGTGGCAACAACATGACCCTGCAGGGTGGAGAAGTGAAGTCTCTTGTCCTGCCTTTACTCCAATGTAGGACAGAGTCTTGGTCCACCACCGTGGACTCTAGGCCATTGAAAGGGACTGGCTCAAGACTGCCAGAATAGAGAGCTGAGACGCAGCGCTGCTTCCCGCTGGCCTTGACCTCTGTGCTTGTCTCTCTCCCTGCAGATCTAGCAAAGGATCTTTGCCATTTTGCACTGGCAGGCTCAAGTTACAGCCAAGTGTCTTCCCAGGTCTTGATGACCAATTGATGGTGACAGCTAAAGAGCTGAATAGTCAAAAGGGTACTTCTTATGGGACCTTCAGGAATCTCATCCCGACAGCTCCAGATGGCTAAGCAAGGAAGGAGGCTAAACTACAGGCAACAGCTGGCCATCAAACGCAGTGTCCCATGTGCTTCAGCCTGTCAGACCCTTAGAACCAGAGCATGCAGCAGAACTCAGTGCTCTTCCCTTCCGCCACCATTTCCACTGACAAAAGGCACAGGAGGCTCAGAATCCTCCACTTAAAGATGGGGCCTGGGGTTGCTCTACACCATGGGCAGGAAGAGAAACAGAAGGGAGGAGGAAGGAATGAAGAAAGAGAAAAAGGGAGGGTAGAGGGAGGGATGGAGGGGCGGTAGGCAGAGCAATACAAGAAAAAGAAAAAGTAATATATTCCAGGATGAAAACAGGAAGCAAGGTGAGAAACAAGGTCTTCCAGCAAGTTGCCCAAGGCTGTTGCCATCCCTGCCCTGCTGTGTCCTACATCACAGAAAGTCATACCAGGCAGGCTCCTTCCAGGAAAAGCACAGATGACTCTCTTCCAGTGTCCTGTAGAAACTGTATTAGGAGACTGATCAGAGCAGAGTCCAGAAGACAGTCTGCTCAAAGGCCACCCCACTTAGCCCAGACTGCAAGGTCCTCAGCTCATTCATGTCCTCATCCCCTGGGCAAAGCGATGTGCTCAGAATGAAAGGTCACATTCTCATGCCCAGGTGGTGATCTTTGACTTGTCAGGATGTCCACTTCTCTTGCCCAGAACTGGTTTAAGGCATCAGTGTCATCAGTCCTGACTGGTGGTTGTCACTGCCATAAAGAGGGGAGCAGGGGGAGCAGATCCACGGAGCAAGAGCTGGCCATGCCAGGCCCAGGGTGCTGGCAGCTGCTCTCCAAGGTTGGGGGCAAAGGCACACATGAAAATGGGCAGGAGGAATTCTGATGGAGCCTGGGTCTCTCATGTTCCCACTGGACCCCTTCATTTCCAGATCCTGAAACACGCTGTCCTCCATAGTTCTTGTCATGTGTCACAATAAGTTCCTGCCATGTTATTTCTTGCAACCCAAAGCCCCCTAACTTCTGTTTGCTCTTCCATAAGCTCCATTAATAACATTGCAACCAAACAAAACTCCATGTGAATCTTCTGTTCTCCATGACAAACACCTGATTCCATTTGCTGCACTGGTGGACACTGAGAGTCCTTGTAAATGAAATCAAATGGTTGTGGCAAAATGACTGAGTTCAGATAAGCACATGCCATGCTTACCCTGCATTGGGCACCACCCTAAGAATCTTTATACATTCACCGACTAAGTCTTTAGAGTGAGAATCATGAGCCCTTTCTACAGATGGGGTTGTGACACAAAACATAGGTGAGAGAGATGCTGACTCACAGTGTGGTGCACTGGCTGCATGACTTTACCCCACTATCCAGACCCTCAGCAAAGCACATGGTGCCACAGGTTGAAGACAGAGTCCAGGAAGCTGAGTTTGTCTGAGAGATGCGAGAGTAGTGACTTAGTAGACAAGAACTCAACGCTGGAGCAAACAGCGCTGCCGAGATGTGAGGACTACAACAGGATAAACTGTGCTCACCAGCTCCTCTCAATCCAGTCATTTTGGCTTAACAGGGTGTGGAAGAAGCCTCCGAAGTTAGCTCCCATCAGAGCACTTCCAGAGCCTAGGTCCTCATGAATGGAGGCTCGTAAGCCAAGGTTAATATGCTTTCCACATCTTCTCGGACCTGAAGGTTCTATGTTCTCTCATCTTCTTGAGAGTCTTCATCCCACCCTCGCCCCAACATGCCTCATGTTCAGCCGGTATGACATAGCCCACAATGCGATGAAGTTTAAGAGTCCCACTCAGCCAAGGTCACAGTTATGTCAGGAATGTCCTAAAAGTCTGCATTGGTCATAAAGAGCTAAAGTAAAGCAGGCATACAAGTGTACCATGATAGTTTTCTGCCCACTGTGGCAGAGTGCGTGACCCTGATGGACAATGAAAGACACTAACCCAGGAAGAGCAAAGCTGTGAGCCTACATGGCCACGCCCCATCCTGTACACAGCCACATGGAGAATAGAGGAGGCAGCCTCTACCAGGCCTGGGCGTGGCCCCAGGGCAGCACCCCACCAAGTGCTTCCGGAAGCTGATGGACATCAGAGCTGGCAAATATGATTTCAGCCACGCTTGCAGCAAAACCCTCCCAGACCAGACAAAAACGTCCATTTCTCCCTACTAAAAGAAAGCTGAATACGAAAAAATAACAGGATGTGTTCACTCCTCCAGCATTTCTGGTGAAGCCACATCTCATGATCTTTTCAGTAGCTCTTCATTCCTTGCATACAGAAAAGGGGACCTGGGCCAACATTCGTGGGATTTCACTTAGGCCGAGGATTTCCCTAATGTGAATATTAAATGGAGCAGAGCCCAGGAAGCACTGGAACCTAAACAGTTAATTAGCAAGGCACCATGGCTGCGTGGAAGAGGCAAGAGGCGGCTCTGGAAGCTGCTCATTTTTCTCCCAAGAAAGAAAATAAAGCCAGTCATTCTAAGGACACTTATTAACCCCTGGGCTGGGTAATTGCTTTCGGACGTGGTTCTGTCGTTCTTGCACAAGCAGGAGCTGCCACCCTTGGGTTGGATGGCCCTGTGATACCCACGCCACTGTAGATAACTGCTAACGCTGGGACTTTAAGAACCAAGCCCTGTGTCCAGCGAGGGCTTGAAAAGAATCGCACGCCCAATGATTGCTTGCACAGAAGGAATCATTTTATGTTAAAAAAATAAAATGGATAAAGAAAACAAGGGCACATTCAATTGAGCAAGCATTTTCTTAGCTCATTTTAAGATAATCTCTTGCATTCACCAACCATTTCTCCAATGGGTGGAAACGTGGAAAGAGACAGGGCCCGTGTGCTCTACTTTGTACGGCCTGGGCGTGCAGCATAAAATAAAGGAATGGTGCTAGAACAAAACAGAAAGGCCTTATAATAGTCAAGACACGCCGACCAATTTTAAATTGAATTACACAGCCTGCTAATCTTTACGATGGGATGAAATTCCCTTCCAAATTATGCATCGTACTCAGGTTTGCAGCGTGCCCCGCCCCCACATGCCACATCCCCCACCCGGGCACATGAGTCCCTGGTGAGACAGCTCCCCTTCAGCCCCAAAAGCATTGTTCCCGCTGACTGGGAAGGCAGGACAGGCTCTGGAGGATCATGTTTTTAGAGCTATTGCTAGTTGGCGTGTATCTGTATTTCACACTGGGCATAGCATAGCAGCCTCATGGACTCTGGGCAGTTTCTTCAGACTACAAGCACGCATTCTCTAAAAGGGTACATTCAAGTGTGCATACTTGGTCAAGGGATTTTTCCAAAACTGAAAAACTGAGGAGTTTTGTTAGATTTTGCAGCTGGAGGTACAGAACACTGTGCATTGTGTATCTCAGGAAGCAGCGACCCAGAAATTCTGTGTCCAAGTCGAGACTACGTAGTAGCCCTGCTGCAATGTAAGCCCGCAAGTCTGGAGGGTGTCCCTGCATTTCTGTGCCCTTCATGTTCTCTGAGGGATGGGAAAGGACACCTATGAGAAGGGAACCAATCCCAGACTCCACCCACCCAGCCTCAATGACCAAGGATGGCAGGAACCTGGGCTACAAGTCTCCTGAGGCTTTTCCCCCCTGCCATGGGACAGGGCATTGGTACAAGCCTTGGCCAAAGCACTTCTAGGCGATTTGAGCTTAAAATGCAAGCCTCTTCCTTCTACCTCATACGATGAAATCTCACCTTGGAATGCATTCTGGCTTATTTATAACCAGCAAGAAAGTCACACTCATGTGCACTGACTTGTGAACCATAAAGCACACTTGTTATCACACAATTTTATCTAGGACTTCTTATGAAACATTGTGCAGGCAAGCAACAAGGTCATAGGTAAAACTAATTGTGTCTGAGAACTATCCCAAGAGGCTACAGCAAAGCATGACCCCAGAACTACACAAGGCTTCCTCTTGGGATCTTTCTAAATTTTGTGCACAATCTTTTCACTTTGAGTCTCAGTCTCCAGTCTGTCTGAGACACACAGCCGACTGCCCACAGTGCCCGAGTAAGGGCCAGTGGCCGTCCTCACTGACACCTGTTCTCAGCTCCTGTGAGCCTGGCTGTCCGAGTCATCTGCAGCTATGGAATCTCCAGGCTGGTCCGTGCCTGAGCCAAAAGTGAACTCCAGCACAGCCACATAACATGACTGTGTATTACTGCAAAATCCCTAAAAGTCTCAAGATTGTCTATGCAGATTGCTTTGAAGCATCTTTACACTCTTACCAATTATAAATATGTCAAAAATAGAAATGCAATAAATAGGATCAGTTTAAAGTAAAAATGAAAAGTTATATGTGATTTACCCCACAGAGACAGCACTAACTGTGGACCATTGTGTCATGGCTAAAGGACAGGCCTGGGCACCAGCCCGGAGGGTTGGTCACAGCACACACACTGCTGTGGGCTTCAAGTTAGAACAAGATCTTTAGCTCTAGGTTTATCTGTATGGCTGCCTGCTCCATCTGACCACATGGGAGGACATTCCAGCCCTTGTCACAGTGGAGAGCAGCACTGGGACTGACGTGGGAGTCCCTCTGCACACAGCTGTGAGTGAAGAAAGTGTTTCTCACCCTTCCTCAGTCTTGGCCTCTTCAAAGAATGAAACCTCCAGAAACAGGAGGCGTGGGCACTATGGAAGAAGCACCTGCAATCGGGCTTTTGGCTCATTTTTACGGCACAGTGACTGGTTTATTGCTAAACGTACCAGTGAAAGCATTCATTTTTTAATTCATCTGTAAATCATGTTCCAGTTTTGTGGTTACTTTGCTTTCTGAACTCAGGCTATCTAGGGAGAACAAATTTCACAAATCATGAATAGATGACAAAAATTCAGAGTATCAGCTAGGCTTCCAAGTCCTGCCAAAACTCATAAGTTACGGCCAGTTAACCAAGTGTGGTGGCACACACCTATAAGTCCCAGCACTCTGGGAGGCTCATGCAAGAGGATCACAAATCCAAGTCCAAGCAAGTTATTAAGATGCTGTCTCAGAATTAAAACGTAAGAATAGGCTGGGGTGCAGCTCAGTGTAAAGTGTCTGGGCTCAGTCCCCAGTCCCAGAAAAAATTATAGCCAGCTACTCTAGCATTCCTCCTCCTAGGACTATTACCCCTGTCACTGCCACCACTGTCACCATCACCTAAACTGGCATCCCACGCTTCTGGTTGATATAATTCCAAATGTACTTAGTAAAGAGAAATAACTGTACAGGACTTGGTGAGCACTGAATTGCAAACGTTTGAGTAACATGGTTAGAGCTAGAAAGAAAAGAAATTTCATTCCTGATAGTTTACAGAGGATTCAAAGCACAGAGATTGTGTTTCTTACAGACAGATGTCTCCTCAAGTAAAAAGAAAGTTTACTTGCCAGCCTTCCTCTTGACAAAAAGAAAAGCACAGCATGGAGGGTCAGGAGGAGTAATATAAATGACAGGGAGAAAAGAAACAACAGCTTAATTATACAACTGTACCCTGAAATTAGAAGCAACAAGTGCTATTTCTCTCCTCCTGCAGTTTGAACAGAGTTTAAAAAGAAAGAAAAAAACAGTGGGGAAAAAGTTTCATACAAGTTCATAAAGAACACAAAAGTCTATACTATCATCCAGCTCTGATAGGTCAGTAATGCAAGCTGCTGTTAGCTACTTAATTATGCAGTGTGATGTACTAACCACAGTTTTAAAACAAATTCCAGATGTGCAAAAAAAACCTAGGAAGTACAACTAATGGAACTAAAATTAAAAATTGTTTATCAACAATGTGATTCTTTTCTGGAGCATCATAAAAAAGTCTCCACTAATTTCCAAAAATTCGGAATAGATATTTTTGACTATGGGAGTTTATAACTTCTTTTATAATTATGTATGATTTAGCAGTTATTACAAATGCCATAATCAAATGTCCTAAATGTCCTTGCTTCCAAAGCTATACATGAAAATGATATAACAAGAAGATAGGTAACAAAACTGGAAGCTAAAGCAAATGAAAAGAATGTCCTTTTGAGTCAGATCAATAGAGAAGACCGAAGGTGGCAGCACACAGCTGCGAAGCATGTTGACTGCAGCAGGGTAGCTGTCAAAAAGATAAGGGGCTGAGCACAGTGGTGCATGCCTATAATCTCAGCACTTGGGAGGCTGAGGCAGGAGGATCACCATGAGTTTGAGGTCAGCCTGGACTATATAGTGAATTCAAGGGCAGTCTGGACCATAAAGCAAGACCTTGTCTCAAAAAAAAAAAAAAAAAAGGTAAGAGGGGCAGTCTGTTATTCACAGCAGGGCCTGAGGGACACCTCCACCTTTTGTAGAAAAGCACTGCATGGAAAAGCAGCAGCCCTGACCAGGAAGGGCATCGCAGAAAAATGAGGAGACACTGTAAATGAAAATGGAGATTTCCCGTACTTCCCCCAGTAATAAGACAGGAAGAAAATTAAAAACACAAATTAAAAGCACAAAGGCAAGGATGGAACAGTGCATTCTGAACTGAGTCCTCCTTGATTTAGGGAGGATAATGGGTGCTGACCCACACTGGACATTGCAGAGAACATTCGGGAGCCAGCTTCATGTCTCCACACTGCAGCCCAGCCAGCCCACACCCATGGGGACCAGGCTCCGCTTCTCCAGAGCTCAAGGGGCACTGGCGGCACCCTGGCTTTCCCAGCAGCAGCTGAGTGAGGAGCGTCACTAACTCGGATGTGCACTAAGCTTCAGGCAGCATCTTTCGGGGCCCAAACCTCTGCGGTAACTCTCTAGCCTAAACAGATCCTCTGACCTTTGTCAGCGCAGCCTAAGTGCTAGAAGCGAAGCAGACACAACACGGCCTCGTTCCACGAGGTTCCTGTGCGCCCCAAACAGTGCAGGGTCACTCAGATCAGACACCACCCCATGGAGCTCCGTGCCCCAGGGCAGGCCCAGCCCTCGAAATTCCAGCTCCCTAGCTACAGATGGGACTCACCTTCCTGTGTGCTTTCTGGGTACACGAACTGGGCTAACAAGTGTGTGTACAAAGTGCCACTAGCCAAGTTTCACACACATACCACACATACACAGTACACACACACACCACACACACAAACACACACCACACACACTTACCACACACACACACAACACACACACCACATACACACACACACCACACATACGCAGTACACACATACACACACAAACACATACCACACACACACACCACATACAAACACACACACACCACACATACGCAGTACACACATACACACACAAACACATACCACACACACACACCACATACAAACACACACACACACCACACATACACAGTACACACATATACACACCACACATACAAACACACACCACACATACCACACACACACACCACACACACCACATACAAACACACACACACACCACACATAGCAGTACACACATACACATACCACACACACAAACACATACAACACACACAGTTACCACACTCACAAGCACACACCACACATACACAGTACACAAACACACACCACACACCACACATACACCACATGCACACAGAGCTAGAAAGAGTGTAAAGGCACCACAGGGAAACACTACCAATGTGGAATCTGTGCGAAAGGTAAATGGGAGTTCACTGCATTATTTTTGAGATTTCTTTTTTGGAAGTTGAAAAATTTCCAAGAACAAACACTAAAATGTGAGTTTAAAAAAAAGTCACCAATCCACAAGTCCCGCCCACGGAAGGGGGCCTGCCAGGAAATCCTGGAGACATGACCTTGACCTCTCCCCATTTGGGTCCTGGCCTGGCTGTGTGCAGGACACCCAGCTGCCCTGCGGCTCCGCGTGGGGATGCCAGGGTGTCCACATCACAACATTCCCACTCCTCCCCCATGCTGACAGCAGGGTCAGGGAAGTTCCTATAAGGGATTTTTAATGAAAACAATTATAAATTTAAAATAACTGTGTTTAAAGCATTTAACAGTCACTAGGGTCAAGTGATTACAGCAGTTACAAGCCCCGTGGGACATGTTCACACCAAAACAAAGTGAATAAATCAGCTCGGCAGGCGCATGTAATCACTAAGTGACCACAGGGGTCAGGCAGAGCAGAACCCTGAAGACGGCCACATGAAACCAATAATGGAAATTTATCAGTAGGGATGGGGTAGGGGACATGTAGAATCGGCGAGTGGAGTGACAGATGGGAAGCTAGGAGGGCCAGGGAGATGCCATGCAGAACCCAGGGGACAGCTGGGGCCCGGATGCCAGGAAAGAATTGCAGGAAAGAACTGAGACAGAAGCGATCCAGGCAGCAGCAGCCAGTTTGGGGCCACAGCGAAGGGTCCCAGGATGGGAAGGACCCCCACGTCTCCAATGTGGGGCACTGACAGCAAAACCACAAGCCCTGCCAGATGCATGGCACGTGACACCATTCCAAGGGTGACCCTCAGGCTTTGCACCCCACCACACTAGTGATTATTCCTTCTTTGCTCTGCAAAGAGGCAGCTGAAGCTGGGGGAAGCTGCAGGAGCATAAGGAAGAGAGGAGAGCTCTTACCAAAGAGTTACTACTTCCTAGAGATTCACCGGGAGAATCGCTCAGCAACTTATCCCCAGAGATGACAAGTGCCACTGGTCAAGGTCAGCTCCAGAACACAGGTAACTTGAATTGGGTCTTAAAGAATGAACAGGATTTTGCAGAAGAAGGGGGACAAGATTGGTGGGCAAGTAGCAAGACCAACATGACTGAATAGTCATCATTCAGCAAAAATGCATTGGGTGCTTACTCTGCAGATAATGGCAGGGGACAACAGAAACCTCATCTCTAGTCTCAGTCATTCACGCACTCCCTGAATGTGTATTCTGAAAGCATTGTCAATGTCCCACCCCGCTTCTCTTCAGGAGATGGGGAAATTTCAAAGAGGAGAAGGAAAGGGAATTCAGGACTACAGAGTGGAGTCAGGGCCAGTGGCATTAGCTCCTACTAGCTCTTTTGTTAGCTCCAATGTGACCCCAAGCTGTCTTCCCTCTTTCTGGATGTCCACCTACCCATCCACCCATCATCCAGCCATCCACCCATCATCCATCCATCCACACATCCATCATCCATCCATCCTTCATCCACCCATTCATTTATCCACCCATGCATTCATCCATCCATCCATCCTCCCATCCACCCATTATCCATACATCATCCATCCATCATGCATATACCCATCCACCAATCAGACAGGGCCAATACTGTCTGCCCATATCAACCATCCTAGACCATTATAGCACTGATGCACTCATCTACTCAAAGGTTCTCTCTGAGTCCTTCAGATGAAAGAGGTCACATTAAACACATTATAAATAATGTAATTCAAGAAAAATGGCTGCTTGTAATACGGAGATGAGATTTGCAGGATCACAGGGGACCTGGTCACCAGGTCTTCAGGATGATAATGATCCCTTCCAATGCAACAAATTCAGTCATACTTATCTGAGATATCCAAATATTCTGTGAGGGTTAATTTCTCTCTGAAGCATTTCAACTTAATGTTAGCTCAAAACTGAACTATACTACACAGTTAATTTTCTCCATATTGACAAAATATATTTACACAGGCACATGTGATTTAGACCACAAAGTAATTCATTTTAGGATAAAAAAAAAGATTCTCCAATGTAAAGAAGGATAAAGAGATAATAAACATGAGTCAGCTGTTATTTGGATTCGACAAACTCTCTTTCCCTGTATTACTACCGACAAACAGCATGCATTGAATCCACATCCAGTTGAGAGAACGAATACACAGACAACTCACAGATACATCCTAGAATTCAAAATTCACACTAAGAAGAAAAAACCCTCTAAATGAACTGCCTGAAACTGAGAGACTATAAAATAAATTATAATTCTAGGATGGTAACTAAGAAAATCTGATTATGAATCCAAGGCTGAGAAGCTCAGAACACCAGGTTCTGTGTCTGGAAGGAGTCCTGTAAGTACGAAGCTCTCTGCATAAGGACCAGGGACTCTGGGCTCCCAGGGGCTTTGGCAAATTCTCTTCTGTGAACTGTGCCCTGCTGACCACCGCCCACCTTCACCGCCTCCTTACTGTGGTCACCAGGTGGTCACAGAGCTGTAAGGCTACACACAGCCCATCTGCTGTCCCTGCACAATATTCCAAAGCCACCCTTTGGGAAGCCCTAGGCCCCTCACCAGGGAAGAGGTGTCCTGCATCTCATGATCGTGTTTTATCAGAATGGTGTGTCTCAAACAGCTCATCTCCTAATGATTTTTTGTTGTTGTTTTTTTTTTTTTTTTAAGTTTTAAGTAAATGCACAAGCTATGCATGGAAAGCACTGTGAAGTGTTTAAAGCATGACCTGGAAGTGGCCCTTGAGGACCTGGGAAGGCCTGGCCAGGCTGAGATTTACAGGACAGCAATTGGTGGGTGGAAGAGGTTCTGGAAGAAAGGAAGTGGTGAAGACAGGAAGTGGTCAGGGCACAGAAAAAGAGCAGCAGGGAGAGAGTGGGGAAAGGACAGGCATGCGTTCTCACGGGTGGCCGAAGGGGTAATTCGAAGTTAGGACACAGGGATCCTTAGAAACAAGACAGGGTCCAGTTTCCAATGACCAAGCAAAGTCCAGTGCCTATACTTGCCTCTGCTCCCTAGGTAGAATGGGTCACAGTGGCACTGGATACTGCAAGGCCACTTTCTCTGAGGTTCATTCCTCCCCAAAGCCCTCAATCTTCTGCCTTCCAATGAGTTAGAGAAAAGCAAGCATCCACAGGCAAGGAGGAGGGGCTAGGCATGCTGGGAAATCCCAACCCCTGCTTCATTCCCAGCTACTATTTATACATAGTGGATATTCTTTCTCCAATTTAACCTTAAAACAATCCTTGGGGACTAAATATGGTAAGCATTAACGTTTCTTCTTTCACAGAGGAGTAAGTTGAAGAGGAGGAATAAACAATGCTGAAACTGAGATTTAATTACAGGCAGGTTAAATGCAGTGTGCCCGCCTTCACCCTGCTGCCATATTGCCTTTGATGCCTCGGCACACACGCACACGTGCTATCCCACAGTGTGCCCGCCAGCTTTCAGCAGGACTTGAGTGTGAATGACAGAGTAGGTCATGTCAGAAATCTCACAAAAGTCTCACATGTGCAGAGGTGGCCTTTCGGGAGGTGACTGAATCACAGAGATGCTGCACTCATGAGTGGACAATCCTTTGATGGGTTTACAGCTGGAGGTACTGTCTGTGAGTTGGGGGCTGATGGAAGGAGGCAAGCCACTGAGTGAGACCTGAAAGGCTGTGTCTTTTATCCCCACTCTTTCCTCGTCTTTCCGCTTCCTGGTTGCTGTGGTGTATGCGGTTCTCCTCCACCAAGCCCTGCTACCATGCTGCTTCTGCCTTGGAATCAGTGTGCCATGGACTGAATCCTATGGGGCCATGAGTCAAAGGAAATCTCTCCTTTACCTTTCAGATGTCAGATGTTTTATCCCAAAGATGGGAAGAGCAAACTAGCATAATCAGGAATCTCAATTATCTTTCTGAGTCCTGATTTACTTCTTTTTAGAATAATCAAGTCAAAAACTATGCAGTGATGTTTCTGAAAACTCCTGAAGGATGAAGATATGAGAAACAAGGAGGATATTAAAAATATGTGACACAAACTCTCAAATACTGCCTTGACAGTAGAAAGAAAGCCTACAATCGTTATAGAGGGAAATTTGATAACACATAATAAAAATGTCTTTTTTGAAAGTACATAGTTAGAAACAACAGTTCTTTGAATATAATTAAAGATTTTGCAAAGGGAGAAAAAGATGATGTTCATCACAATAGGGAGAAAACAACAGAAGAATAGAAATACCTCACATGTGCAGTGACAGAGGTGCCACTGAAAACATTGGAGTAACCCATAAAACAGAAAGCCATCCCAACACAAGCATGTGCTCATTTTTTTTGTTGGTTTTTGTCTATTCAGTTACAAGATTATATGCCCAGCCTGTTAATTTTAAAAAATAATCATTAAGCCAGTCTTTAGAAGTTAAAGATTTGCTGCTGGTAAGTATACTCAAAGTAGAAATGAAGGTAGAAAATTTTCTAAATTATGGTACTAAAATACAGTGATGACTCTGAGCTTAGGACTACCAAGGAATGTGTATACTTTCTCCTCTGCACTGGTCACATATTTGAACTTTTATAATCTACATATACATGTTATAATGAAAACATTCCTGGAGGAAAGTAGCTGAGTGATCTTTATTAATGTGGAAAACGGTTCATGATGTATCGTTAAGATGAAAAAAGGCTACAAAAGAGAACTACTGGCTTTGGTAAAAGATATTTGTGTCTGTATCCAGAGAAAATATCAGTAAGGATTCACACTGCAGTGTTTATCTGGTCCATGGGTAATTTTGTTTTATTCTTTTCACATAACATTTTTCTAAGTTGTCTAGAATGAACATGTATAATACATGCATATTGTAAGAATTAAATAAATCGCTCAGCTCTGAAGATGTTTTCTAAAAGTCAGCTCTAAAACTTCAGGGCCAGAGCAAGTTCATGGAAGGAAGTCTTTGGAAAGGGGCAAAATTGATTTTTATGTCTACTAGTGCTGGTTACAGTCACACTCTATCACAACTGCGCCTGACGCCGAGCTCCTGCAGACACCAAAGACCTCTTCTGAAGCCCTTCCTTCGAGGCCTTTCCATTCTGCCTGCAGGCCTGGAGAAACTGAAGCTCCAGCCACTAACTGACGTCCAGACCAAAGAAAGGTTCTCATGAAAAGTTCATGACTCTGGTGTTGTGTTCAAAGGGATTTCTGCCTGACTAGATGTTCACACATACGGACCACCCCCAGAACCTTGACTTGATAATTACAATACGGGAACGTGAATGCAGCCAGGGCAGACCCTTCCTGAGGATTTCTGTGCAGTATGCGAGCAGCACTGACACCAGCCAATGGGTATCATAAATACTTCCGGGGTGAAAGGGGAGGGAGGGAGAAGGAAAGGAAGAGTGGACGGTACACACAGTATTACATAATTTTAAACTCAGTGCCAAAGCGCAAGCAGGAAAGTAAATTTTTACATTCTCTTCACTCACTCAGAGGTTCAGTAACACTTATAAGGGTTTGGGGGACAAGCAGGCTTTGAAAGCTGCAGGAGGAAAGTGCATGGGCAAATCAGGGGGACCTCCTCAAGTCTCTCTGAGCTGCATGCGCTGACATGTACGGAGTGACAAGGCAAAGGCCACCAACACTGCTCCAAACATGCAAGGACAGAAGACAGGAAATCACTGAAGTTAAGAACATCAAAGGACACCAATGGAGCAAACAGGGCCCAGAGAAACACGGTACAGCGCCTGCAGTGAAAGTGGTCTTAGGAGCTGCTGATGCTCAGAACTTAATAAAAAGCACTAGAACTAACCACACTGTAGCCCCAGGTGCTGCAAGTGAGCAAGTTTCTTTTAAGCCAGTCTGCCACCACCGAGGCGCACTTGTACCAGGATACAAGTGGCATGTTCTCAGGTTGGGTGGCAGCGTCCCGCATATCTGAGCTAAACTGCTAGATGGACCATGGCATTAACCACTGCTCCAAAGCAGAGCCGAGGCAGGGCTGCTTTCCCAGGAACCTGTGCTCGCTGGCCCAGGAAGGCACATGCCTCTCAGACCACGAGTTTGCCTCTGGTTGTGAGGTCTGATGGAAGTCGAGCTCACAGAGGCCCCTATGATCCAGGAAGTTCATAAATGACTCAGAGGACTGCACGGAGTGACCTCTGTCTCAGGGCGAGGTCTGAACCCCACCATCCAGACAGCGTGTGTCATGTGCCCTCTCCCCTCACCCCAGTCCGTTCTCAGAGGGGCCGTTCATTAACTGGAGGGCCAGAGCAATTCATTTGCTCTCCGGTGCCTCCGTCTTCATTTCTATCAAATTAGGACTCCATGATCGCCAAGAGCCCTCAGTTCTAACACCCTGCCAGTCGGTGCCACATGAGCAGCTGTGACCCAGGGATCCCCTCTTCTCTCTTGGACTCCTCCTTAGCGCCGGCCTCTGGGGTCTTCTCCCTCCACTCCACAGCTGAAAGTTGTCACAGTCAAGAGTCCTTCCAAGACTGGCAGGAGCTTTCCCATGAGATCACCCCCTGCACAGGACAGCCCTGGGGTCTATGTTAGGGTGACACACACAAGGGCTTGGGCAACTCACCAAAGCCTGCAGATTTCAAGTCAGATGCCCCAGAGGCCCCCCACACTACCTTCCTCTCCTCCTGCAGGGCCTGCCTCTCTCATCCATTCCCAAGGCCAGCAACAAACCTCGTGTGTGTATGTGTCACATCTGCCAGGTGACGTATGCACACAGGACCAGGACTTGGAGCCTCTGAACACAATGGGAGCTCACGATGGGATCCTTGGGCCCTGCGGTCAGGCAGAGGTGGACAGGACTTAGACACGTGATTAGCATGCAGCCTCACAGCTGCTCCGCAACCCGAAGCCACAGCATTTCCTTAGCTGAGGCCTAAACTCTCCAACACTCCCAAGTCCCCCAAGTCCAACGCTGATATCACAGAATAAGCAAGGAAAAGGGCTCAAGCTAGACATCAAACTCCCCAGGGACCCACCAGGAGAGCATGCTAAGCAGAGTGACGGACCATGTAGCTTTTCTGAGCTTCCTCTAGGTTCTAGGAGCTTGGGGACCCTCCCCTGGCTCAGTTCCAGGCTTCTCCTCTGTAGAATGGGAATCACAGGAGGGTCGTTCTAGGGACAAAGCCCACCTGCCCATGGGAGGGATGATGGACCAGTGGGAGGGGAAAGCCTGGGGACAGCTGGTGGCTTTCCATTAAACTAGACAGGAGGGTGAAACCCAACCCCAGGCCCACTCCTTGGGTCTGCCTAGCCCATGAGACCTGTGCCGGTGGGAGCTTGCAAATTAAAAGGAGAGGCTTATTTGGTTTGTCTGTTGTCCTTGGCTTCCAGGAGAAATGCAGGGCACATGGGCCTGATGCACAGGAAGCTCGGATTGTCAGGGAGGAGCCAGAAGGGAGGCAAACCCACCTGGTCACACTGGGGACCCCTTCCAACAGACCCCTGCCAGCAGCAAAGCAGCTTTTTACCTCTGCAGTGTCATTACTCTCCAGGCTCAGTCTGAGGCCCTGTGCGCTGGCAGGGGCATCTAAGTAAACTGAGACCAGGCTCCACCGCAGGCCCACCCTATGCTGACCCAACCAGACTCCACTCAGCCAGGCCACCTAGTATTTCTACTGCAGGGTGCCCTTTTCCCTGGAGAGGCCCCTGGCTGCACCAGAGGCCGCACACTCACCATGCCCTTCACCCCATGGGCCTAGGAGGTTGCCAGGGCAACGAGCTATTCTCAGCCTGCGCCATGGGATCCGGCTTCTATACCCACACCCCAAGGGCTCACTTTGGTCTCATTCTGCAACCCATGCTGAGATCGCTTCCTCCTGTCTCACAAGATCAGAGCAGGGGGAGGACAGGAGGAACCGACTGCAGCTGGGCCTCGCTGTGTATCTCCTCCTCACTTCATTTCCTCAGTTAAGACACATTTCCATTTAAAGAGTACTTTTTCCTAGAAAAATCTCCCAGTGTTCACCTCTACTCCACCCAGAAACTCCTCTGACCTCTTCCTGTTTTCACCCTTTGAATATCTGCTGATGGTTCACTCACCACATTCCCCACTCGGTTATTAATGGCCCACACAAGCTTACTGGGGCAATCATCTACTGATTAATCTGCACGACAATCCAGAAAGACAGGTTGTATTAATCCTTCATTCTGCAGAGGCTGAGTGTGTGTGTGAGTGTGTGTAAGTGTGTGTGTGAACTCACTGGCAGAGTCAGAGCCAGAGGAGCTGAGCCCTGGGACAGTGCCCATCCCTGGATTTCTGCCATGCTTGCCCAGTGCTGTTCCAAATCAGAAAGGCAACCATATCTGCACTGAGACCCACTTGTCATGGAATGGTTGAAATTGTGAAAATTCACCCCAAAATATTTTTAACTCAAAGAGTTCACAGATAACAGTGGCTACAAGAGAGGGGTGATCGTACTTCAGAACAAATTTGTCAGGCAGAAAAAATGACAAGAAAAAGATCTGGATCATAGAGCAACTCCACTACAATGGATGAGAGAGTGGCTTCACTGAGTTGCAGCTCTGTGTCCCCTGCACAGCCAGGTGGCCAGGCTAGGGCATGCTTAAAGTGCCTGCTGAGTGTCTGTGAATAGAGCACAGACTAAAACAGCACCGACACCCAAGGCTTCTGAGCCCGGTGAACAGGGATGTGTAGTCCACATTACTGAAGCACAGGGTGACAGGGCCCTTGGAAAACCGGGTACCAGCAGCAGCCAGGGCCATAAGGAATCCCTGTCCCTAAGCTCAGGAATGTGTCACCGAGTATCACCTGCTCAGAAACAGCCCAAAAGAAGCAGAGAATCACAGACACATGAAAATGCACATTCCAGGGCCAGCCACCAACAGAAAGACTGCCATCAACACACAGATTCATTTTAGAAACAGTTCTTCTTAATATAGGGGTACTCAACAGCACCAATGGCCACCATAATTAAAAAAGGTAACTGTGGAAGTGAGGCAGAAACCCCTACAGTCTCACCAATACCATTAAATGAAAAGATCCACTAGTAAAGACCTTGCTGTCAGCTGACCATAAGCTGGACGGATATGCAAAAGTCCACAAAAGATCAAAATAGCTACGTCATTAGGCCTGTTATTTATTTTTTTAACAAAATTCTCTCCAATGCCAGTGTTCCATTAACTCACACATTTTATCACGGAATCCATAATTTATCACTGTCTCAGACCTTGCTTCAGTTCAATGGAAAACAAAATCTTAGAGTTTCTGCCTAAGTCTCCCGAGTAATTTTTATTGCCTCCCATAATATTTATTGCATTTTTCTTCCAGAGTAGTTTCTTCTGTTTACTGCCTAATCCTTCAGTGTCATTAAAGATTCTGAACTCTCAGAATGCCTGTGCTTCCTTCCTTTCCCTCAGATGGGAAGATTGTTATAAAAAGCTGTCCTTTTTTTCTGTCTTTTTTTAATAGGGTGCTGGGGGTGCAAGGCAGGGCGCTGTGGAGGCAAAGCTTGCACTTTCACACGAGCTGCCCCCACCCCACCAGAACCAGCTTCTGCGGGATGCGAGACTCAGTGAACCCCAGGACCGCATGGCAAGGCTAGCATTTGCCAAATGCCTGACCTGGATCCCGGTGTTTTCCAGACCCCTGAACTGTGGGCTTTCCTCAAACATGCAGGCCAGTTTCACACTATGCATTTTTAGAGTCTTACCCAGCACATGCAGTCTTTTCAGGATGTCACAGGGTTTCCTCCACAACCCTTACAAAGCCTGTCCCAGGCCATCCTGTGCTGAGGAGCTTTGCTTCACACACAGACTCTGACATCCTCTTGGCATTTCTTAGAAATGCTTTCTTACGACTCGGTCATTTGTACATCTTTGATCATATCTCAGAAAGACTGCAGAGCCAATGAATTAAAAATACAATTCCAGGTCTCATGTGTGCCAGCGAACACCCTCATTAAAGCAGGCGTGCGAAGAAACCACTTTCCAAGCTGCCAGTCCCGCTGCCCCAGCACTGCCGAGGCCAGGCACTGAAAGGATGCACAGTAAAATTAAATATCTAAAAATTCATCTTTAATTAACAGCACTGGATCCAAGCTAGACAGCGCCGCACATCATAGGCGGAATGGCTGAGCTGGCTTCCGAGGGCTTTAATTCAATTAGGACGCGGTGAGTGGCGCTGGGACGGGCAAGGTTAATTGGGGCGGCCAGAACGCAATCATTCCTTACCTAACCAGTCATTAAACTTCTTAACCTCTGAGGGCAGTCCCAGCTCGGTGAAATCGCCTGTGTGGAGAAGGATGTCCCCGTAAGGCATCTGGATACCATCTGTTCTGGAGTGAGTGTCTGAGATGCAGACAAATCGCGTGTGGCCCGCCGGCTTTGGAGTGTCATATGGGATGGGGTCGACCCTAAAGTAGACACAACAGATCCCATAACAGTTAAACACATCAGAACCCTGGACATTGTCACTGCACACACATCCACCATTAGCCGCGCACGCACCCACACCAAACGGGGCCCTCTGGGATAGGGGACGCCGTGGGGCGTTGGGACAACATGGCCTTTCCTCAGCCGCAGCCCCATGGGCCACATTGGGAAAATCTTACTTACCTGCTAGGACGATTCAAAGAAATTAACGCCTTGCACAGAGTCAGAAATAACCCGGGAAACGGAGAAGAGTAATTAGGATGAAGTTTGGAGATACTGAACCCCAAATCAGGAAGCAAAATTATGCTGTTTTTCTCTCCTTGTGCTTCCCCCCATCCCACTGCTCATTAGGAAATGGACAACTAATTTATTCCCTCTTAAACATGCAGAATTTGGGCAAGGACACATTTCCAGCCAGCCTGTCACACACGCCCTGCCCAGGGGGTGTGCAGAGACAGCGTGCTCTCCTCCCCTCTTCCCCCACCACCAGTCAGCACCTGGATCTTGTTTTTGCGGAGTCACAAATCAGATTGTGGGGAGGAAATGTGGTACTGAGCTGCAGAGTGCTTAAGAAAGAAAACTGGATGTGAAAAGGCTTTGGCCAGGCCGGCCTTCCTCACTCACCGTGAGTTATCTATCTGCAGGCCCGGCTCCCCTTAGGTTGCTGGAAACGCTCCAGTGCCCGGGGCAACAATTCTACTGAGCCCAAACAGAGCGCCTGCTAATGTGTATGTATAGGTCTACACATGCATGAATATATGTATGGTTTTAGAGACCTAAGCACCGTGAATTACACTGGGGCATAAGAATCAAAAGGCAAAGTGATCAACCCGAAGCCAAGGAAAATGAAACAGAACATTCTCATTTAATTGACTGTAACAAAGTGTGCTAAATAAACTTGGGAGAGAAATGCAAATCGGACTCCTGGAGCATACAGTTTTAATTATTTAAGAGGTTTGTAGCAGAGTTAAGGATGCTTTAACTACATTAACTCTCCACTGACAGCTTCCTTTCATTTCTCTGTAGGAATGCATGCTTATTTTTGGGTTATGGGTGAAAAGAAGCAGTTATAAATGCAAAGAGAAGGTCGCAAGAGAAGCAAATATGCAACGAGAAGATTAGAGTGCAAGACATTAAATAAAGAACTGTATTTCACATCACAATCCCACGCATGAGAATGAGCATGTAGCTGGCAGCAACAAAACATCCATGTGAGGTCCCAGTTCATATATGGGTTTTGTTTAATCCCCACCTCCTTTTTTAAAGAAACAATCTGTTATAAGAATGGCCATTTTGGGGTGAAATTGGAGATACCAGTGTGTAACTCGGACAGTCTCAAATTTCTTTAGTGAATGTTTTCCCTTTATCTTTGCAAGGAAGGAAGCACAGTAAGGAGGGAGAAAGGAGAACAAGAAGACAGGAAGAAGGAAAGAAGGTAAGGAGGAAGGAATCATGAAATAGATAGGACAGCAGTGTAACAGGAGCTTAGAAAGACAGTTTAACCTCCACAAAGCAGAGTGGGGTTTTCCCAGTAAAGGTTTTAGGTGAAGATGCTGCCACATTGAGGGAAGCTCACAGATACGCTGAGATCTCAGCAGCAACCCGAAAACCTTCCTGATCAGAACCAGTGTTGCTTGTTTATGTATAAAAATGTTAGCGCTCTGGCTTGTGGACCCTCTGTGGATCCAAGCCAACGCTATGGGCTGCCTATGCTACTGAGATGTCCCCTGTGGCCTCATGGAGTCCTGGGGGGACTTTTTGAGGTGGCTGGATCAAGTTTGTGATGCCGGGATTATGGGAGTGTGAATGCTAGATTAATCTACTGACAGCTTTGGTATGGCTCTGAAGTGGATAACGGAAGCCCTGTCCTGGGTGTGAGTCCTACCTGCCCTAAAGACATGTAGCTTGGGAGGGATGGAAGGGATGGGAAGAGGGCTGCTGTCATATTGGCTGTTTCCCTACTCCGCTGCTTTGCTGCCTTCTGCCTCCTGTTAGCTGTTTCTCCTCTGTGATGCCCCTGTGTCAAGCCACCCTGCTTTGGAGATACCTGGTTATGGACTGAAATCCCCACAAACTAAGCAGAAATAAACCTCACTTCCTTCAGCTCTGGATGTTAGGTGTTTTGCTTCAACAAAGAGAAAAGGAACTAAGACAGGGCTTAGTCACTGAATGTGTTTCCCTGTGCAGACACCCAGGGGGTTGTCATAGTTCTGGAGAAGGGAATCATGTTGTGCACTCTTTCCTGATCTGCTTTTGCTCGTCCATGAATGTTCCATTTATGTCAGCAAATCTCTATCTGCTTCGTATTTAATGGGTTACTAATTCCAAAGGTGATATTGTTACTAAGATGAATTTGTATGTTTTAGATCTGTTTCCATCTCTTTGGAAAGCTTAGTTTCTGAACTGTAAAAAAACTAATGTGAGGAGAAGTAAGGGTGGAGGAATGTGGTTATTAATGTATTTGTAAGAATCTAAGATTCTTACAAGCACTAGCATTTGGCTAGCAGTTAAGACACTGGAAAATCGAATTCTATCCCAGAGTTTTTCATGTGGCTAAAATTTTTGAAGTGGGTTTTTCTGTGGAGTAAAGCAATGATCCGTGGATCTGCTACCTATAAAGGAAACAAGAAAGAAAATAGAAACCATTCCTTATTCTATATGAAATAAAAATCTGGATAATATCAATTACTAACAGAAAATGTAGAACATGAGAAGAAAATAGAAATAGCATCCTGTCCCCTAGAGATCACATACACTGGATGTAATCGCTGATATTTTGCTGTCTTTTAATATGTAGACACACATTGTATACAAACACACAATGTGTACAAAGATGACGATGTCTTTTTTTATAAAATTTGCATTATAACATTATAAGCATTTTCTGAATTTTGCATAAATTAATAAAACTGTGATGGGTAAAATAAAAGCTTAGTGTCCTCCTCCTGTCTGTCCCTGAGACTCAGTATGATCAGTGTCACCTGGGCACCCAGAGCAGATTCCCCAGATGAAAGGCTGCTCCCTGCTGCAGTTAAGTCTGTCACCTTGGGAAAGTGATAGGGGTGTGCAACCCCAAATCCTCAGCTTCTTTAAATTTCTTTTCCTTTTTTTTGTCTTTTTCTTTTTTATCGATACCAGGGATCAGACTCATGACCACACACTTGCAAGGCAGGTGCTTAATGCCACTGAGCTAAATCCCCAGCCCCTACATTTACTTTTTATCTACCAACCACCAACATTAGACTGGAAATTTAACAAATCAAGCACTGAACTATTAAAGCTGTGAATAAACTCAGTCTCGTGTGTGTGTGTGTGTGTGTGTGTGTGTGTGTGTGTGTGTTTCCAGCTTTCATGTAATGATATTGTGAAAACCAAGCCATCACCTTACTTGTTCTGTAATCCAAGTCACAGGCACAACTATTGCATCAAAATCCTTGGGGTCCTCCCCAATTTATCAGAGGGACCCCGCAGCCACTGTTCCAAAGGCATGAAGCAGGGATATCTACCAGGCCTCCGTTTTGTGACTCTGCCCGCACCACAGCAGCCAATCATCACCCAATATAGAACTGATGCCCAACTCTGCTCCAGATCATGCAAGAAACCTGACACTGTGGGCAACTCCGATGTTTCCCTCATCTCAGAGAAACATGGACACACCCTGCAGAGTGAACAATTCAGTAAAGTGCAGGCAACATAAAAGGAGAAGGAGAGGGGTGGACAGCAAATGGGAGCTGCTTGTCAGCTCTGAGAAGAAAGGAGACAAGGAATCCAAAGCAGAGAGCAGGACCAATGGAGGATGCATGGCAGGTCCCCATACACAGCTATCAATGCAGAGTTGAAGATGAAGCCGTTGGGGGGGCCACCGAGGGTGGGTTCAGGGCAGGGAATGCAGGAGCTAGGTACAAGAAAAGCCTTCACAGGTCCCTTGACCCCACCACTGATCAGACTAAGTACAAGGCACAAGATGGCTTGGGAAGGCAACACATGGTCGGGTGAGGGCAGTGACATCTTCACCTGGGATCACAGGGAGGAAGATACCACCACCCACAGATCCTTGGAGCTGAAAATCAGACGGCACAGGGGAGATGGTTACCGCAGAAACACCACGGAAACCACCTGCCTCAACCTGGAAAGACCAATGATCCAGGCAGTGGACACTCACAGCTGCCTGGGGACAGCTGGGAGAGGACAGAGATCCCACACCTGGAAGGTCCTTCACGCTCCACCTTCCTTCTTAGTTAGGAATCATGCAGCTCACTATGTGCAGTGACTTCCCAGGTGATCCTATGTCTCCCCAAGGCCCTGTGTCAAACACTGTCTTTGTGAGCATCTCACCAAGAAAACCTAAGCCCCAGAGCCAGTCTAGTACCAAGGACATCTGCAGGTGCGCTGAAGCACACATCGGGGACAGCAAGACGGCATGGAAACTTGAGAAGGAAACAGCATCACCAGGTCCTGAAGCAGAACAAACCTCTAGGGCATCTGGTGTCACACGGTACATGGCGCCTGAGTCCCCTCTACCCCTTCCTCCAGGCTGCCATAAAAATTCACTCCACAGTGACAGAGCAAGGGAGACCCAAGCCCTTTCCCACCCCAGGAACCCACAGTGGGTGCTGATCAGCAGATGAAGTTTTGATTTCAGATCCTGCACCTCCCAGAAACCCAAGCTACAACATCGTACTAGAGATTGAAGAGTGAGGTGATCACGCCAGCTGAGTGCCTGGCCCCAGGAAAAGCCCTTATGCTCTTTGAGCTTCAGTTTCTTCTGTAAAATGGGAAGAATAATAATCAGTTTGCCACACCACTTCGAGGATAAAAACCGCCCACACAGCACATGTGCTGAATGACCAGAGAAGCAGAACAGCCAAGGGTCATGTGTTTGATCTGGGAACCAGCCTGGCCTGCGCTGGGTCTCACCTGACACTGGCTGACCCTGTGATATCAGGCAAGTGCTTTCACCCTGGGGCCTCGGTTCCCTCATCGTTAGCTAAAAGCATTTTTTCTACTAGTAGAAGCAGTAGTAAAATAGCACACATCCAGTCCCCAGCATGTGCAAAGCCCTGGGTTCAGTCCCCAGTGTGTGTGGGGGCGGGGAGTAACATCACTCAGGGACTCTGTGAGTACTGGAGAAGAGGAGATCACACAGGCAGCACCCAGTACAGTACTATGTGCTCAGTCCAGGCTGTCAAAACATGTTCCTCCTTCCTTCATGCCACCTTGAGTCTAGTTGTGCACTCTGAAATAACAAGAAAGGAAAAGTCTAATCCCTTTTCCATGACAGTCCTCCGAATATCTGCAAATACAGTCCAATCCCTGACCCCTCTCTACTCCACCCGAGCAGTGTAGGCATTCACTCTTTCCTTGTGAGCCAGAGTGTCTGGCACTCTCAGAGTCCTGCGCTATGCCCCTAGATGTGTGTGCATTGGTCTCTCCATTTGCAGGATCAGAATTCAAGGTCTGAGTGAGTCCTGGGGCCAGTGAACGATGCATTAGGGACAAATGCTGACCCATGGCACCAAGAGGTAACACAGAGGTTTTCCTGAAGGAGGCCTGATCATCTCAGAATTATTTTACAATTAACTTTCTGAGTTTTATGTCAAGCTACAAATCCTGTTCTTGAAGCTTTGTCATCAAATGCATAGACATCTCATGGCATATGCCAATAAATTAGCCACTTGCATTTGTTCAGTCTTGACACATTAGTGTTTTCCACCCATAAAGAACATGACAATATTACCGCTTCCATTATGGAGTTATTTTGGGCCATATCTCTTTATTATTTCCAATAACAAATTCATGCAGTGTTGCAAAGCTCACTGATAGATCTTCAGAAAGGCTTTCATCCTGTGGCTTGCTGTGACAGAGATTTGTCTTTAGACCAAGTGTTCAGTAAACTTTTGTGCACACAATCAGCCTGTGATTCAGTGTGAGAATGCAGCATTGGCCTGACGAAGCATTCTGACAGGATTTCAGGGTATTGGGTGTCTCTGACCTCACTTTACTTCCCTGATGCTTGTGCCTGTGTGTCCTGTTGACTTCATAAGTCTTCCAGCGTAACATTAAAGCTTTCATTTTTATCCAGGAAATATAGATATCCTGAAAGCTAAAATTATTTTTGCAGTGCCAAACCATCCAACCTAAACATAAGGTTTGATCAATGCCAATGTGAAAACTGCAAACACAATGAATCAATAAGAAAGATCTCAGGCTGAGGTGCACAGCATCCCAGGATTCTCACACTGGGAGGGAACTGGAGCTTACATCAGCCTGGGTTTTACTCCTCTGAGAGCACCTTCGTGATCTCTGCTTTACTCACCTGCACTATTATTTCATGCTTTAAGTGTCCTCTAATTCCAACACGATTTTTTTTTACTTTTGACCTGACCAATGTCATCAGTGAAGTCATGAATTAGATAGCTTGTTTCAATTTTCAACTACATACTAAAGCAATAAGTATTAAAATTTTTGTTCAAGGGTTGTCTATTCCAAAGCATCTTGCTTGACACTAGAGGTCCCATGCTTTGGAAAACACTGGCCAGGTTTTAAATGACTCACTTTACTGGAGAGAATTGAAGTCAGAACTAGATCTCAAGTTCCTTAACTTCCAATCCACTTCTCTCCCCCCACTTTAACTTTAGAACCTAAATTATAGTAGCATTTCAAGAATAAAAGAGATGTCAGCAATTACAAAATACCTTCAAACCAATCCCCTAAACCCTGACAACCATCAATATCTAAACAGATTACTCAAAATCACTGGAATTCAGTCACAGTATTTGGGTTTTAGTTCTCCCTAGAGTGACCCCCCTTTTCTCATGCAAAGTGTCCAGTCGAATGGAGTCTACTAAAATCTAAAACAAAACAAAAAAAAATGCATATTGCAGTTCACCAAGAGAGTCAGCAATACTAAAGTTAGAGTTTTAAAATATTAGTAAAGGGGGAAATGTCCCTTTCTCTTAGAGATGTTAAGTCTCAAGGGCAAATTTTGTTTCCAAAACAGGTCTCTCAAGGAAGATACTCGTAACACTGTAACAGAGCCAGGAAGCACAGGGGGTTTGCGCAACTTTCTCTGGGAGTCATCAGTCAGCTATCCCACACTGGACAAGTCTCGTCCCTTCTTCTAGTCTTCAGTCCCCAAAGCTGATGAGCATTACGACTGGGGTGCCCTGGGTTCCATGCAGCCACCATGTACCACATAAGACTGCAGAAGCAGCTGGGTTTCTAACACCTCTTAAATCATGTTCTTTCTCTTTGAAATTTTATTTCTACTGTCTCAGACAATGCAAAGGTAAAGACAGCCCTGGTCGTCCCACACATAACCAGAATTAGAGAGAGACCACAGTTTCCATCCGGAGATCACTCTGATGTTTACCTAATGCCAAAGGGAACAAAGAACCCAGAATTCCAGAAGCTGCACAAAGCCAAACTGAAAGGACATACAATTCCACCAAGGTGCTTCAGCACTGAGACTCTTCATTTTCCCAAATCAGGAGCAGATGAAATCCCCCGAGCTTGGCCGGCGTGCCCCGGAAGGGCCACAGTGCTGAAACACAGTGAGCGTGGCAGGACCCCATGTGTAAATACCCGTGCACTTGCACCAGGGCACTGCTCTCCTCTAACTACTGAACTGCTGTATCAACACTGTTCTACCACCAGCTAATTATAGCTAACAAAGCCCGCAGCACGGAGCGTGTGCCTCCTCTATTTTTTCCAAGTACAGAAGTATAGTGCCGACATCCAATGAATATTAAGTGGCAACAATTTGATTCTTCCAGCACTGCGAACAGTATGAATTCAGGGTCCTGCTACTGGTGCCGGGTAGGGGTGTTTTCCCAGCTAGTTACTGTCTGCCCTGACAGACACAGACGGGGTGTGTTGCTGGGTTATAAATAATACATGGGAGGCACCGTCCAAGGTTATGTTTCCCTTGCTTGTAAGGTGACAGCTATGCTAATCGGCTTAAAATTCTGGGTAATGGCCTTGCTTCTGAGAAAATAAGGCATGTGACACTGTTCGGAGACACAGTTGTTCAGGTGTCAGCCACCATTTCCTGAGCATCTACTTGTGCGCCAGGCATCCCACCCGATGCTGGGGAGGAGCAGCAGCAGCCAGGAGGGTTCCTTGGGGAATTCTGAGACGATCTGTCAATGCGCTATGCAAAATCCTCCTCAATGTGACTGGGAGCTAATTGTTCAGTTACTTCATGAGCATTTATTGAACACCTGCTAAGGGCCAAGAACTGTGCTGCCTGCAGAGGAGCTGGCAGTGAGTCTGAGGTGGCCCATGTGAGGTGTGCATGCATGATTCATGAAACAACAGGGAACGTGTTAGAGTCAAGGTCATTTGAGGGGCTGTAAGGCACAGGGAAATGCATGGCACTGCCTGTGGACCAGGAAGGTCCCAGAAAGCCTGGCGAGTCTGGAAGCTGAGGGGATCCTGCAGGTGACAGACCTCGTCGGAGGGTGCATCTGCTCAGCTGCCCAGCACTGTGCACTGCCCCTCACACAGTCACTCCCATCTTTCTCATTTTCACACAGACAAAGACTGAGACCAGATGAAAGCGTGACAAGGCACCGGGTGGTGGGGCTTCTGTCCGGGCTGGCTGCATAGCATCTGCCGTCCTCTTCGGGTGACACAGCTCAGCACCTAGGAGGCAGAGCAGCTTCCACCCTAAAACAGAGCACAGAGCTCTGCAATCAACAATCGCAGTCACAATTTCAGGAACAAACAGGGGCCCTTTCCAAAGATGTCTCCGCAACCCTGACGGGTGTCAAGACCACAGGGGAAGAGGAGGCAGCCATGTAGCACTGGCTACAGCAGACTAAACGAGATCTTCCTTCATGCTAAAACTACAAGCATTGTACCACCCTCTGCTTCTGCTGCCTCCCAGCCTGTCAAAGCCAGTCTCATAGGCACCTGTTCACGGGCTTCCCTGTTCAGTTCACTGTGTTTATCAGAAGTACAACAACTTCAATCTTCGCATGGCCAATGGACTTCCTGCAATATGCGACCTTTTCCCTTGAGTTTTAATGGTCTGTACTATTTTTCCCAACTTTGAGTTGAGTTGATCAGAGTGAGTTGGGCTTGAAGCAAGACCATAGTTACCAAACATATGGCATCATTTTAAGTGTGTTTCAACACAAATGCATGGGGGTATTTGTAAGACGACTGAGTACAACTCCAACATTAAATGATCTTTCAAAGTCAATACAAGAGTTTTTAGACCTAACAGTTGTTTCTCTGGAGACTCCTTTGTGATGATAAAGGACTATTTTACACTCTAACTTTATCCCTCACTGAAGGGATCCACTAATCCACCATAACAATTATGCGGATCCCATGCAATGTCCACTCTGGAAGTAAAGGCTAGTGCCAGAGCATATTTCCCAGCTCATGTCACCCATGAGTACCTCAGGGCTGGTACCTCCCAGTTACAGACACAATGGCTTAGCAAGTGTGAAGCTAAGGAGAAAATCACACCGAGGTCTGATGGTAACACCCATGACCAGTGTACTCCCTACAATAACAAAGAGAAGAGCTGTCCACCATGCTGTTGTGCCCTCTAGTTAGCTCTGGCCACACTCCATCCATGCTTTCCTGTTTAGTGACATTGGAAAGCTCTACCAACAGGTAAAATTGGTTATGTGTCCTTGTCACTGGATTTTAGGATTCTGGAGTCTCTTCCTGCAAGTAGCTCTGTCCAAGAAGGACACCAAAGCACTAAGAAGAACACTATTCCTCAGACGCTCTGGGAGACCGCAGGCTCCTCTTCAGAGAGCAGTACTCCAGCACTGCTTGGCTTGCAGAGGAGGAGAGTAACTAACCCCCCCCAGTTCACCGCAGCTCACATGCACACCTGTAAAGGCGCCCATCTTGCATGAGGTCCACTATGTGAGCGTCTTGGTAAGGCCGTGGCTCCCAGGCACCAGCTCTCCAGAATTGATCTAACCTCACTGTTCCATCCATCCAGATTTCCAAAGCGTGGAAATCTGACTTGCTCTTCACATTTGGGTTGTTTGCCCCCAACATAACCATAGTTCCTGTGTCTCACGTATCGGGCAGTTTGAGCAACTGACTTTCTCACTGTCTCCTGGCAGGTTTTTTCATTCAGTCTAAGCACCAGGGTAGTCAGAAGCACACACTTACCAAGAAGTAGGGTCCGCAGCCCCTGCCAGCCGGAAGTAGTTGCATGAAATTAGAGATCTCTACTCCCTTGGCACCCTGTAACAAGTTATGGGGATACAAGGCTGTGGGAGAGGGGGAGAAACGGGTGGATGAGACAGGAAATCAGGGCATGACAGAATTGGCTGGGGAAGGAGGCATGGCCAGCTAATTACATAATCCCCGACACGACACGTGTGCAGAGCAGGACCCAAAGTCCTACCTGGATTTCTCGTGAGAACTCAAGCAGGTACTCAATAGGATGGCCTGGACCTGACATCGGCCGGAGGTGTGGGTAACACAGGAGGGACATCCACATCAAGTCTCGCCTCGTGTCCTCTCTGGCAAGGTGGCCGCCTCCACGCTGGAAGGAGCCCTCTTTCCCTACTTTTCCTGTGCCCAAACTTGCTTTGTAGATCCTTTTTCTTTTCCCACTTTCATAAAGGTTGCTACCTTTTGGGTTTGTCTTGACCAATTCTTTGCTCAGGGCAGAAAGGACCCAGAAGTCACCTCCAGAAGAAGCCTCCAGCACCCTAAAACCCAGCAATATATTAAATCAGTTTTGAATCAGTCATTTTACCCTTTTATTCATTTAGTCCAAATCTCAGCCCATAGGCAAAATCCAGTCCAATGCCTGTTTTTCTGACATTTTACAGAATCACAGTCACCTCATCTATTTAAGTAAGGTTTATGTCTGTTTTCAAGATACTATGGCAGGCTTTATAGTTGCAACAAACACCACCTGGTATGCAAAGCCTGACAACTTTACTATTTGAAACTTCACCATGTAGCTCACAGGAAAAAAAAAAGGAATATAATACTCAAATAGCAGAGGCCTGGGAATTCTTACACCACCAGGATGGGGAAGGGGAGGGGTAAGCTAGGCAATTGAAGGGAGTGAATGAGTTTTAGGAAAGAGGAATGGGTCCTCAGGGAGAGAGGTGGGAGGTCAACAGCTGTGACAAAGCTTGTCCAGAGGCAGGGTCCTCTTCGGCTCTCATCTCTTGGGGTACCGAGTCCATTTTCCCTGGTTAACGAAACTGCTAAGGAGGGGCCAGTGACAGCCGGGTTCCTGTCAGAGGAGCTGTCTCTAGGCAGCTAGGGGAGCTCAGAGCAAGCCTCTCCCCGAATTTGCTCTTTCCGGAGTGTCTCAGTTTAAGAAGTTGGGGGTGGCACAATCAGAATTCTTTCAGCTGGAAAAATATATCCTCTCCTGAAGCGTTCGCTCAGCAAACATTCAGTGAACAACTTGACGCTCAACACCACAACAGCCATTCTCTCTGCCTACTACAGAGCAGTGAGTACCCAGCTACCATGTGCTGGGGGTGCACTACATTGTTACCCTGATCCCCCAAACCCTCTGTGTAATGGTGCGTGTGCGTTCATGCGTGTGTGTGCTGCTTGGTTTTCTTCCCCAAATGTTTCCTCAGGTCACATGTTGAGCCTGGGAGTTTGGGCTCCAATCCAGGTCCGTCCAAACCTGCCATGTACTGCTATTTCTTGGAGGCGTAGAGGACAACGGGAGATTTTTGAGTGGACACCTTTGAACGCAATGGCAGAGGCTCATGAGAGTGTCTGACCCCACAGGGACACGGGTCTCCCTCTCTGGGTCCCCTCCACCCCTGTGACTCGTCCAGAACTGACAACAGCACCAATCCTTCTTGTCCACAGGGGCAAACCAATTTGCTTTACGGATGTTCAACTGACTTTGGTTCTAGTTCTGCATCTATTTGAAAATTCATTTCAATGTTATCTGATTACATATAAATTTGGGGTACTCCTTCAAATCAGTTGTAACAATCTTCTTTTCCTTTTTGCTGGAGATCAGACCAGGACCTCCCGCACACTGAGACAGTGACAACCATCCTGGTTCCTTGGCTCATTAAAAGGAAGAGTGTTCACTTTGCATTTATACCAGAGTTGGGGGTTTTTAAAATATTATTTCCTGGAGGGACCACGATGCCACCTTCCCCACTCTAAATCATTCATTATGAGGTGCATAGTACCAATGTGTAATCCAACAGTTGTAAATGACACCCAGCTCTACACATTTTGGGGAAGGAAGAGACTGAGAGGGAGCAAAGCGACTGGGTGTGCATCATTGGACTTTAAGTCCCTTGTGAGATCCGCATGGCCTGGGTTTGGTGCTGGCTCTGCACCAGGTGCCTCAGTGACCCCATCAGCACACTGGGGATGAAGGACAGCAGAGGATGGCATGCCTCCTGCACCGCTGTCCCTTTTGTAAGCTCCCCTAAAACCCATGTGTCCAGGAACTTCTCAGCGTGACAGTGCATGCGTGGAGCAGGGCCCTAACTCAGTAGTGGGCTAACATGGTATTGCAGGAGTGGGTTGCTTATCTCGAAAGCTGGTCGGTCTGTCACAGAGACAAAGCCAGCCTGCCCTGCTCTCTCTGTCTCCCCTTCTTCTCCTCTGTGATGGGCAGTGCAGCACAGAGCCCGCAGCAGGTGCTGCGCCTGAATCTGGGACTCAGCTGCAGGGCTGGGAGGAGTGGGTTCCCAGGCCTGGCCCACAGCATCCCGTACAGAAACAGTTGGTGCAGACAGGCATGCAAAGCTCCCTGCACACCATGGGCCTGCAGCTCTCAGCCAGCATTGTTTGGAATCTTCTGAGGAGGACGGGAGAAGAAATGCTTCTACTGGGGGCTCCAGGGCCTCACCATTGGCCTGCACCTTAAGGGTGAGTCATTCTCCACACAGACCCAGAATAACATCACAGGAATTAACAGGAACAGCATTAGACCTAGAAAAAGACAGACAGGTGGGAGGGAGGGAACTCAGGGAAACTGAGTCACAGTGACAGATTTACAGCAAAGGCATTTTCCAACAGCAACCCCGTGCTTATAGCACACCTTGCATTCCCTAGACTTTGTAAAGTGTGTACCTCAGAGCTGTGTAAGGGTCATGAAGCTAAGGAAATACAAATTATCTTGGTGTCAGCTTCTACAGACTCTGGACGCCCAGTCACAGTGATTACAGTTCGACTGTCACACTCAGCCAGTGGTTATTTATTCCAAATATTGTCAATGACAAAAAACATCTCTGAGAGCAATTGAGCCCACAGTCTGGAGCACACGTACAAAAAAATTCATACAACATTCCTTAAGGCACATCAACATGTGTACCTGCACACACATGAAAATAACACACATACTAGGGAGGTTGAGACAGGAGAATCACTGTGTATTCAAAGCTAGCCCAGTAGCCCAGTGTATTCAAAGCTGCACAGTAAAACTCTGTCTCAAAGAGACAAAAAATAAAATAAAATAAATTTTAAAAATTAGAAAAACACACAGAGATCCAATTATACGCTGATTCTAATCTCAGATATTTCAGTACCTGGTTATATACAGGGTGGGGTCAAAAAGCATGGGGAATGTTTAAATTCAAAAAGATATATATCACAGTAAAGGCCCCATTGCCATTGCCGTGATCACCCCTTGAAACCTTCCCTTCGCTTGTTCAAATATGCTTACCCCATGGCTCCTGCCACACCCCATGGCCACTCTGGAGTCCTCATTCATCAGTGTCCTTCTTGTGCTGCCTGCCTACTGTGACGTCCTGAGCTGGTTCTGAGCGTTTCCCTTCCATGGTTATCTTGATTTTGGGGAAGCATCAGAAATCACATGGTGCCAGATCCAATGAACAGGATAAGGTAGATGCGGGCACCCCCGGAAGTGTTTATTGGACAGAAACTACCATAAACACACATTGAAACTGCTTCAGAAAGCAGTAAAAACCACGGGATGAGTGTCTGCAGAAGAGGAGTATTTTAGGGGATTCATGGCAGTGCGACTTTTACTAACAACTTTTCAATCCGAACTTCCACCCAACGCTTTGCTCACGCCTTGTACCATGCCTACATTTTATGGGTCTCACAGTAGTTCACTTCTGAATTTCCCTTGTTCTACTTCAAATCAGTCACTTTCCTGGATCCTTTGGGTGGAGGGTAAACTGTGGCCACTCTGCATCCTTTGTTAGAATTTGCTACGACATCCTCACCAGGCCCCTCTGCAGCTGAGGCCCATTTCAGCAGCAGAACCAGAAGATGCTCTCCGGAGCCGAGCCTGCTCTCTGAAATAAAGATCTTCTACAAACGGGAGATGAAGGGATGGAGCGGGAGGGGAGGAAGAGGAAGAAGACGGCGTGCTCTGCAGTGCGCCAGGGATGTTTGGCCGTGGTGCGGCAGCAGCTGTGGCTGGAGGGACTCTGTGTGTGCACACTTGAACTCGTCACCTGGTTTCTGCTGTGGTGATGGGAACCTCGACAGACACTCGTCTGCTTTGGCTTTTGACAGGAACCTAACTCGTTCCAAAAACCTCCAAAAAGGAGAAACAGAGAAAGGGCCGGGGTTCTGCCGGGGGTCCTCTAGCAGAGGGGGACACACGGTGTGCTCACCCCACAGTGACCAACCCACGGGCTCCTCTCCCCAGCCTGTGACCTCAAGCCTGGGAGCTGTCCCTTGGCTTGGATCATCTCCAGGGAGCAGCAGGGGAAGGGAGTGCAGGAAGCCTGAACCTGCCTCCTCCCCACTCCCGGCTCAGCTGCTCTGGGGCCCTCTGATGGTTTTCAGGGGAGCACCGTGGAAGCCTCCACTTTTCCTGGGGTGTGGACAGCCCAGCCCAGGGAGATCAGCTCCTGGGCACAGAGGGTATGGCACCTCGCTCCTCTCTCCTGCGGGAAAGAGCCCCCTCCTGTGAGGGTCATGGCCGAGGCTGTCCTCTCTCTCTCTCTGCTCACTCTGACTCACACCCTTGGTCCAGGACCCAGAGCAAGTCCACACCCCGCCTCAGCCCTACTGAGATGGTGTCAGGAGTCTCCACAGCCCGCCCAGGTGATGCCTCGCCCAGCAATGTGTCCTACAAGTGCCCACGCTGGGGACACAGGGATACTCACAGGGCACTCTGCCTCAAGGCTCCCACAGCCTGCACAGCTGTAGAATCCGCTTAGCCCAGCCTCCCATGTAGCACCCTGGAGCCACTGGGCCTGCCTCGGGAGGGGCCCAGGGCCAGGCCCCAGCCAGGCCTTTCTGGATGGAGGATCACAAACCAAGCCCCAAGGAGAGCAGCAGGGGTCCTCCAGGTGCAGTGAAGGCTGCCTGCTCTGATGCAGACCCGACAAGATCCAGTTATGACTGCGATTCCAGCAGTGCTGACACCAGCTCCCCAACGCTCTCTCCACAGGGAACCCCTGTTCCACCCATGAGTGGCAGATGCGGCAAGAGAAAGTCTCACCCATGGCCAGCATGAGCAGAATTGGGCCCAAGGCCCCTGGCTCCTGGCTCTTTAAGGCACAGCGAGGAAGCAGGGGCTCCTCCACCTGGGGACCACTGACCCCACTGCACAGACGAGGAACACTGGGCCACGCAGCTGAGTGACTTCCACAGCTCAGGGCCCCCATAAATGCCTGAGCACCAGCTGCAGGGGCGCCGGCCAGCTCCCAAGCACGCTCACATTTCCTGCCTGAGCCAGACAGTCCTTCCTCTAAGCAAACCCCATTCGAAGCTGAAAAAACAAATCGCAAGCATCCTCCTAGATTTCAAACAAATTACTCTTAAACACCCAATAAACTTCTGAAATTCTAGTTTTGACAACTTTAATAATGTCAAACAAAATACTCTAAAAACTAAGAAAAATGCTATCTCTTGTCAGGTGTTTTTACTGGTCCAAATATCATTGGCTTCCACGTCTTACTTCATTGAAAAGATAACAGATGATTTAATATAAATTCCTGTACAGAACTTTACTGGAGCCTAGAAAACTTTATGAGCGTAGCACATTCTGGAGGCAAAAGGCATGGACTGAGATCCCGAACACACACGCAGGTGCCAGCGGGACCCGGGAGGGAGAGTCACCAGCTCCCATCCTGGCTTTCTGGGGTCGACATTGGGGTAAAAGTCCTACAGACGTCAGGTGGAAGCGAGGGCAAGGCGCCGAGAACACAGGCAGAGGTAACCGCTGTAAGGACTTCCTCTGCGTTCCAGAACTACCCAAGCTTTCCCTCGCTGAACCACTTCTACAAACCCGAGCGCCTGCCTTGGTGGAACGCTCCAGAATCTAAGTCAGGGCCCTCTCTTACAGTTATTGCCTACCTGGTGCTACTGACACTGCCCCATGTATAGTGTCCCCCCAGTGTCCCTGTCCCACGGGCCTCGCTTCCCATGGTGTCCCCGACAAAGGCCTCGCACAAGAGTCTCCAAGACGCCCGATTGGCAGAGAATAAGTGAAGTTCCCTGATCCCTGAGGCGATTTACCAAAGAAATGAGAAGAAAAAATTTACTGTATAGAAAATTTTGTCCCTTCATTATAAAATACACACTTACGAATGTCAGGAATAAATAACTTTTCTTAAAAATTAGGAAGATGCGTATACAAAAAGCAATGAAAAGTGAGCCCATAGCTCTGCTACCCAGAAATCGCTACCAGTGGCCCTTGGTATCTTTCCACTTCCTCTTTCTGCTATGAATTTTTAAACAGAAGTAGGATCGTTCTGCACTCAAAGCACTGTGGGCACCCGTTCCCCGCCTTAAACCCTCATAGCATCAGCATGGACAGTGTCACTGCAGGCTCTTTCTACACCTTCCGCTGGCCTCAAGGGCTCGTTCTGTCCTCATTTTCTTAACCATTTCCTCTGCTGAGCTCCCCCGAAAGCTTTCAGCTGCCAAGCGCAGGCAGGAGTCCTGGATGTCCAGGTCTGACCCCAGGGCCACCCGGGCCCTGAACAAGGCCATTTACCCCCAATGTGCCCTGCACAGTGCTACTCTGCAAACGCCAGCAGGCTCAAGTCTTGCCCCATGTGAACTCCAAGTGCCACTGCAGTGACTCCTCCAAGATAAATAAAACAACTTGGTAGCAACCTGGCCACCCACAGCAAGCCAGGCGACACATCCACACCTCCCACCTCAGAAACCAGACCACTACCAGGGTATGCACCACCCCGCTCGGTTTATTTCCAAAACCTGGGTTCCACCACCTCTGTTTGTGACCAACAGATCAGTCAAACCCACTTTAGCACAAATGCAGTGTGCTTGTTACATTTTCCTTTCATGAAAAATTTAAAAGGCAGAAGGACAGGAGTTAGAAAAAAACACAAAGTAGATCTGGCTCCTTGAGACACAGCATGACTCTGATGTCAGGTGGATCAGCCCAGATCCCTGTAGAAACCTGTCAAAGACCCAAAGCTTGAGACCAAGCCGGGCAGCTGTGACTCTGTGCGAAGAAACTCTGCACCTTCCCTAACATTCACACAAACAGACAATGGTTCTAGAAAGTTCAGAGTTAAGCAAAGCCAAGACAGTGTTTGCAAATTTCTAGGCGTCATCTCTGAAATTTTGAACACTTTCTGTGTTGGAACAGCAGTGAGGATCAAGAATGAAACACACCCATGACAAGGCGAGCCGACCAAATGGGGGAAAGGGGTTGGACACAGCCAGGCTGGGCCTCGGTTTCCCTAGAGCCTGAGCAGAAGGCTCAGCAGCTGCTCCCCAGTGGGTGTCAGTCCAGCATCTGCTTCTCCCATGTCCAGCACAGGGCAACGCTGTCTCAGACGGAAGGGCTCCACGCAGCTGATGATAGGAGAAGTCCTGCACACTGGGGAGGACACGCTGAGCAGCTGGGAAGGACCTGCTGGGGAGGGTACGCTGGGCAGCTGGAGGCAGCACGGAGGCAGTGCCAAGCGTTCAGCAGGACCAGTCTCAGACCCAGACCGTAAGGACCTAGGGCTGCCACCTTTTCCTGCCGACTTCGGGAGGCAAACTGAGATCCAAGAGCTGGGAGGAGACGCATGCCCTGAGCAGGCACCCGGGGCAGCACTGCTGGGGCACTCGGTGAAGGTCCCAGGGTCACAGAGCCAGATGTCGGCTCTGCACCCAGAACCTGCCCGCAGCCCCACGGTGACAGTGACCATTCCACGCAGTCCGGGTCCAGATCTTGAACGGAACCCGATGATGGCGGCCAGGCACAGGTCCACTGTCGCTGCCTCAATTCTGCAGGTGGGTGTCCACCCCACTCCTTCCCCTAGCCTTGACCTCTGCACAGATCTGGGTCAGTCTGTCCTTCGTGCTCCTTCCAGGAAAGTCGTCCACCCTGATGCCGGAGCACACCCCAGCAAGGTCAGCCACGCCTTCCTGCTCTTCCCTCCGGTCAGGGGATCCTCCCCTGCTCCTATCCCTGGGACCACCTGCTGCCCACCTGGACCCCAGCTCCCAAAGCCCAGCGACCTCTGGTCCCCTGCAGACGTGGCTCATGCTGAGCTGGTACAAAGTGTCCTGGGTTCCCTGCTCCATCTGTAGCTTCCTGGATGTGACTGAGGGCGGCAGTAGAATCACTGCCACCCAAAAAACTCAGCCCTCGAGACCACCTGTCCACACTCAAGTAACTGTGTTTTAAATGTTAGTCTTGGCTCCATCCCCTCCCCCAGAAAGGCTTTCAGGACCCCTGCACCAGTCACACTCCACTGGGCCCCTCAAGACTCCCCACAGACTCCAAACCCCATGCCACACGATCCCTGCCTGGTGCTGGTGGCAAAGGCAAACCTATCACAGACTCCAAACCTTGGCACCAGACGAAAGCACAGGGGCCCACTTAACTTCCTAAGAGGTGTCACCAGAGTACACTGAATGTTTAAATTTAAAAATCATTCCAGTGAGACACACTGGATGAACCCCCAGCCCTCCCCTCTCTCCCAAGACGTGCACCCCACCCTCCTGTCGTTTTCTGAAGTGGCAGCATATTCTCACTGAGTCCCACGGCTTGTGGGCAGGAAGTTCAGCAACAAACACAGCCAGCACCATGCCACCTTGACCTGAAAGCTAGCAGTGCTTGAAACGTAAGCACTCTGGGGGATTATGTGCTCTAACCAGTATCAGTCCTCATTTTGTCTTTTTTCTGTACTGGGGATTGAACTCTGAGTCTTTGTGCTGAGCTACATCCTCAGCCCTTTCTTAGTGTTTTTTTTTTTCACTTTTATTTTTATTTTATTTTGATGCAGGGTTTTGCTAAGCCACTAAGTTACTCAAATTAGACTCACACTTGCACCCTTCCTGCCTCAGCTTCCTAGAGTGCCACGGTCACAGAAGTGCACCACCACGCAGGACTTGAGCTCACTATACAGATGCAAGAACTGGAGTGTCCACTGTTGACTCCAAAGCTTGCCTCTGACCCCGTGGAGGAGCACTCACCTTTGTGTGTGGCGTGGGGAAGTCATCTGGGGTCTTGCATCTCTGCTGAGCCTCGGTCAGCCGGTGGAGCCACTCCAAGAACATGCTCGCCGGTCTGGATTGCATTTGCTGCATGCCACTCCATGACTTCAGCGACACATGGTTTTATTACGAGCATTGTTTTGAAAAAGAAAATACTCAGAATTCCAACTGTTAACCCTCAGGTCTGCAGACTGTCAAGACCCACAGATTCAGGCGGACTCCAGCTGCACTGCAGAGCTGTGGCCCAGACGGAAGTCCTGCCTTCAGCCTTGGCTCCTTCCTTTCCTGCCTTCCTCCCCTTCCTCTCCTTCTCTCTGCTGCTCTCCTCACCCTCCTTTCTTCCCCTCTTTCTCTTCCTTTCATCTTCAAGAGATCATCTCACTATATTGCCCAGGCATATACACACAAGCAACCCTGCTATCTCAGCTTCCCAGTCACCATGCCTGGCTTGGCCTGAGCTTCCCTTTACTTGCAAAATAGATAGCTCTTCCTACCTGTTGCAAATTAAATAAGATAATGTATTTCCTTAGTAAGGTAATTAGCACAACTGAGTACACAATAACCCTCAAAACAGAAATTTCATCCTCACCAGTAGTACTACTAGCAGTAGCTCTAGAGTTCTCTTGTTTTGTCTGGCCTGGCCTTTATTTTTAACTAGTTCCCTTCTACCTGGGCACTACGTCCGGGAAAATAGTCCAAGTAGCAAGGGTTGATTCTACAGTGTAAACTGTGACAAACATCATGCCAAGACCGGTAGGAGTCTTCAGTAGGGTGTCACAGCAAATCACTTCCTACACAATAAATGACTGCTATCATCTTTTCAGTAACTGACTTGCCTGGCTCCCAGCAGTGACCCGTAAGTATCTAACGAAAGGAAGGAATGTGCCAAATACTGGAATATGTAGCGAAACTAAAGCCAATTTGTCTATGACCCTATTAAGTTCCATTAAGCTTTTGACTATTTCTAGAAAAACTACTAGTATCAATTCAGACTTTGTTGGAGTCAGTATGTGAATTGGCAGCATATGTGATATAAAAACTCAAATACACTTTTAGAAATTGATGGATTTTTTTCAGTAATTCACAACTACCGATAGTCCAAAAGTGGCTATTAGGACCAGGTAAATGATCCACTTCCACAAGAGTGTAATAAGTGGAACCATAATTCACATTCCTTTGGAGATGCTCTCCTCTGGCTATCATGAGATTTAACACGTATGTGGTCAGATAATCAGTTTCCGTTTTTTTTTGGGGGGGGGAGGTGTTTGTTTTTAAGTTTCAAAGGAATGACGACTTGCTAAATAACCTATCAGTAAATATCGCCAGTCACCCATCATGGTGCCTTCACAAAGGAATGTGCCAATATTTCAGTCTCCAGGCTGAGAGATTGTATTTTCCATCTAAAGGATCATTTGGGTCAGCTTCTAGATCAGCTTTCCAATAGTCAGTCCAGTACCCTTGTCACGTGAGGACTCTGCCTGGTCACGGAGGTCATTCCTTCCACCAAAACTACAGTCCGGCTACTTCCCAGCACCGCTTCCTTACTTGCATGAACTCGGCAAATGCTCCTGGCTTTTCTCTCTCTTTTTCTTTGTTTCCTTCCTTCCATGTTCTCTCTCCCACCACCACCCTTTTTTCCCTTTTCTTCTTCTTCTTTTTTTTATTCCCTGACTTGGGAACACACCAAAGGATGAAGAAAAAAAAACAGTAGAAAGCCCAAAAATGCTTTACAGTCACAACCAATTCTTTTCAAATTGTTCGCAAACCTGGGCCTCCTCATTTGGACAATTACAACGAAAAGAAGGATCTAGTTTCAAAGGGCAGCTGCTCATTTGAAGTGGGATAAGCACGGTTCATTTTTTTCAATGAAAAAAACAGTGGTGAATGGAACAGAAAATAAGGATATCTTTAGAGTTAAACTAAAAAAAGTGTTTTAATTCAAGAAGGTCATCAAGTCATCAAGAAGTTTGGAAATATTATCCAGAGAACATTCCAAATCACAGAGAGGAGCTTCCGGGAAATCTTAAGTGACTAGGAATGGAAAGTGTGCCTTAGAGCCGGGGTGCAGGAGAGTCACACATGCAGCCTGTTTCCTGGGGTCTGGCTTCTGGCAATCAGAGGCTGGCAATGCCCCCGTACCCCCGGTGCAGCCCCCACCACTCCCAGGAGCAAGTGCAATTAAGCCTTGTAAATCACACGATGTGGTGACAAAGGTCTTTACAACTTTCATCCACAGAAATGTATTCTACATTGCAATAATACCTAAATTCTATAGCCATATACTATTATTTTGCAAACTCAACCAAAATTACCTTTACAGTCACACCCAATGACACTCAGGCAAGTATTTTGCTTTGTAGAAATGTGTTGAAAGAGGACATTGAATTTGCCGACTTTTCAGTCTCTGTGTTATGTTTCATTTAAAGTTTTGCTAACTGAAGAGAAAATGTACTCAGTATTCTCTCTCCACATGCAAGTTTTTCCTAGATGTATTTTTTTTTAAAATTAGTACGTAAATATACAACTGTATATCTCCTTCAAAGTCGTACTGCAAAAAAAAAATTGTGAGATTGTTTTAGAAAGCTAACTTTTCTCTCTGGTTTAGGAAGAATTCGCTCAGGGACTAATTCCCACTCATTCCCATTCTGCTTGACTGTGTGTTCCTTGGGAAGCATATTTTCCATCCTTCTCCAAAACCCACAGGCACCGACACTGGGCTACCACAGAGATGGGCTTTCTTTTCAATATAGTTTCCCATTTAGGCAAAAGGGTATAACCAGCCTACCGCCTTAGGGGAGTTTCCACTGACACCACTGATGCCTCAGGCGGTGGGCACCCACCGTCACAGGTCAGTGAAGGACTCCGGCCTTCCCCCACTTCCATTCTAAGAAGTCAGGAGCCGCAGAAGCTCTACGGAAGGACAGACCCCACTGTGGCATGAGAAATTCTCATCTGTCACAGAAATGGCCAACTTTAGAAGTCAGCAATTACTGCCATGTTCGTGTTATATTATTTATTTTAAGGAAACACATAGGGAATCTCAAAATGTTTTTTGATTCATTCGCCTTGCACGTGCCTTTTAAGGTGGCAATTAAAAATATTGGTGGCTAAAAAAACAATGGTGACTAACTTAGGTTGGGTTGTTTTCTTAGGTTTTTGTCTTGTTTTTTTAATTATGTAAACCATTTTCTGTAGCCAACTGCCTGAAAAGCTTCAGCTTCCTTTCTACTTCCAACAACACTGGCTGGCATTTACTTAGTAAGCAGGCATTGTCACATGCACAGAAAGTGATTAGCGATCACTCGCTACCCGACATGAGATAGTCCTAAAACTCCCATTTACCCCCTACGGAACCAATATCTTAGCTCATTCTGCAAGACTCAAATGAGAATTTCCCCGGCAACTAATGTAAGAGAAAATATGAGCCCTGGCTCTGTAGAATACAACAAATTCGATCACAAAGGAAAATGAAAGCAGGCGCCCTAATACTAGCTCAAGACACTTTCGGCGGAGAAAAACAGCCTGCATCCCATAACATTTTATGATACCAAATGAGATGCCGGCAATGTAATTTCACTTATGCGATTCACTTACAAGCAATGCAAATGCAATCTTACTTATTGCATTTAAAACAAAGGACCGAATCTGCTTATTTATAGGGCAGGCCCACAGTCATGCAAAAATCACGCCATCCCCACCCAATGTGGAACACAAAGAGATCAGTCTGGCCCAGGACCTTTTCCATGTCCACAGAAAGGAGAAGGATGTTAAGGTGAACCCAGGACTGACCCGAGATGTTTAATGACAGGGCTTCCCAGCATCCTCAATAGAAAGCAAACTCAGCTCAGGGAGTGATCTTTCTCCGAGGCTGCTCCACCCACATGCCAGCATGTCCAATGTTTTCCCTGGTTCTCAAGCAGCCAGAAGAACCGTCCGGTAAGCACTTTCATCTGCCCCTGTCTGTGGACGTGTGTATACGCCCATATTCACATGTAGACAATTCAGAGATGTGTAATTCCCACAGGGAAAAGGACTGCTACGACCAATACATTCCCTGGCTGGACTCCTCACAATGCCTATTTGATAAACTTTTCCGCCTACTAAGTTAGGTCATGAGCATTCCAGAGCTACTATTTTTAATCAGCACTAAAAACTAGAGCTTTCATTACATAATTTTCCCATTATAAAGCTCGACAGTTCAACCGAATGTGCGGGTCAATGGTTTTGACTCAGTTCAAGAGTTGCGAGCAGATGCCATCTCTGCCCTCCTCAGAAAAGTGAGGGGTCTGGAAGAATTCTCCCGTTCCTGGGACACTCAGGTTTTAAAGATCTAAAAGGTACCCCTGGCCCGCAGCCAGGAACTGAATCGAGGTCCAACTGCCAAACCCAGGCCCTTGGCTAGGGCTGCCTCACTGACAGCTCCATCTGCAGTGCCCTCAGCAGAAAGGGTCACAGCCAAAGCCACGTCGGCCCAGCTGCAGTTTCACCAGGAAAAGACTGAGTGTGATACCTCTCACTTGCCACAGGGCCTTTGCCCACAGGGGAACTGCACTGCATGGAAAATGCCCCTCGTGGCACGACCCAAGGCTACAGGTCTCAGCCCTAATGAGGAAGACACACTTCAGAGTTCCACCAGGCTATGTGAAGGCCCCAATGTCCACTGTGCAGGACAGAAGCATCTTTGGTGTGAAGACATCACTTCTCTTTGGTCGGGCACACATCTTCCCAACCGAATCCCAAACACAGAGGTGCCAGTGAGGTCACCCACGCTCCCGGACATTCAGCCACCATTGACAGACTTCAACACTACATCCAAACTGAACTTGGAAAATGCATCCAGGTGATGCATCCAGGCTTCCATCTTTCCATCTCCACGCAGAGGGGTCCGAGGAGCACATGGGTTTGCTCACTTCCACACAGCACAGCAGTGGGCCAGAACTGTCTAACGTGCTGGAAGAGAACCACTATCCACAGTGGCATGGGCAGCCCTCTCCCCCGGCACAGCCCAGCAGACACTTGATCGAGCACGGCCCCAGAGCAGTGTTTCTGGAGTCCATTGGGTCAGGAGATGACCCCCAGAACCAGGGCACAGGGAATGGTAGAAAGAGGAGGAAATATTCTGGAATGAGAGCAAGCGGGATCCTCAGGGCAGGAAGCAGCTGCTGACTGCGAATGACCTTCTGTCGCCAGGCACCTCTCTCGGGACCCTGCCATCTGGAAGGTGAGGAAGAAGAATAGGACCCATGACCTCTTAGATCGTCCTGGTCCCCAGAGAGAGGTGCGAAAGAACGCCGAGAAGCACCTGAGTGGAGCCAGGTCGGAGGCCCCCAGGAAGCTTGTCTAAGATGTGACCTTGAAGAAATTCTCCTCCTCGCAGGTGGCACCCACTGTCTCACCCCACAGGGCAAGATCCCGAGGGGCCGACAGCCATGACAGGTCCTAAAGGGACACCCTGTGCTCCAGCACCCCTGCTGGATGACCTCCCAGGCTCACCCCATCTGGGGCTGCCTCAGGTTGTACATCAGGTTGTACGCAAAGTCTCTCCTTAGTTTCCCTTACACTGAGCACAGCACACAGGTAATGAAAACACTTTGATGGTCTAGAGTTGACAATGCACACAGGGTTACCTTATCAAACACCACCAAACTCCGAGGGGTCTGCTTGTCACCCTAGCAGACAAGGACTGAGTGGGTTAGGACCGCACAGTGTTCGCACCACTAAACACACACAGACACATTCATTCCCTCCTATCGGTCAGCAGAGGTCAGTGTACTATGCATTCAGATAAAAGGGTCAGTGGTGCGGCCAGGGTCCCTGCCCCTCCCCAGGCACCCTGGACACCTATTGCTCCACGGGCTGGAATTGTGTTCTCTTCTGTTTTTTCCCAGGTACGATAGGGTGTAGGTGGTCTACTACTGAGCTACCTCCTCAACCTTATTTCTTTTGTACAGTATTATAGTACATTTTATTGTAATGCAATGTTTCTTTTGTTTTGTTTTTGTTTTTGAGACCATGGCTCATGGAGCTGTCCAGGCTGGCCTTGAACTCATCTCCCGCCTGCCGCACCCTCCTGCCTGGCTGTGATGGATCACAGCTGTGTGCTGTCACACTCCACTGTAACACTTGCAGTGACACCCAGCTTCCCTCACATCCCACTCTCCAGGCTCATTTTCTCTCTGTTTTGCAGATGGCTTCCATGCCCCACATCAAGCCAAGCAGCTCTTTCCCTGGCTGGAATATTTCAGAGCGTGTTTCTCATTTCCACGGGAAGGCGCTGGATGGCTGCAGAACCCCAAAGGCACCCACAGTCCCTGTCTGCGAACCAGGAGAGCCGCCTGCAAACCACACTCAGGGCACCGGTGAGCAAGTGGCAGCCAATCTAGCTGCTCTACTAGTCTCTGGCCCATGGGCAAAGATGGACAGAGGTATTCATTGTCCTCTACTCGGGACATTTTTGTGTAATTTCTCAAGATCTCATGGGTCAGTTGGGCCAGAGAGACACTTGGTTTTCTGAGCATTTCACCTTTAGTGCCTTCCCCTAATTGGTCCAAAATGAATTACTCTCTGGGTTTGCCCACCCTCAGCGGACATGTGGGCTCAAGCTTGGAAACTCAGGCTCTGGCAGTTTCACATCCAGGCATCCCCCGCTCTGCAGCAAGATGCTCCAGCTTCTAACAGTAACAAGGACAACGCTGCTATGAACGAACATGTCCACAGCATTCATCGCGCCCCAGGAAACACTGCAGGCACGACACACAAATCAGTCAATTTAACTCCACAGCAACCTTGGAAAGATGTGATCATTCTCCCCAGACAGGTTACATCCTGCCCAGAGTCACAGGTACACAAGGCAGGCAGAGACTCACTCTGGTGGGGTTCCTAGTACCACACTCTCCCTTCTCCACATGCTCTGGCCAGAAAGTGCAAGAAGCTATTTCTTGACCATGAGCTTGTATCTCAAAATTGAATTTTGTGCATTCAATTCAACTACATTTTCCTGACGACTGAGAATCTTCACTTAACAGCTAACCCAGAATCTAAACAGCTAACCCAGAAACCAAAGAAAGGGAGAAGACGACGGAAGCAAATGCGCTCAACGTTGTGTACAAGGAGCTCTTTCGTGGAGCCTCGGTCGGACTCCACACAGCAGCAAAGATGCATAAATCTGCGCGGACCGGTGTTCATATAAACAATTCAGATCTTATCACGCCTCTCTGAGCTGACTCCAATTCATCAAAAAACGCAGGAACCGGTTATATACAGCACCCTCGGTGAACCGAAACCCGCCCATAAATTTCCAAATTGTAGGACTCGGCACCAAAAATAAATAAACAAATAAATAAAAAGATGGAGCAGCCCGGCATCCACGCTACGACTCCCTCCACGCGCCCCCTCCGTCAGCCTGGAATCATGCATAATGCAACACGGCGGCTGCTAACAGCAGGCGCGCACCAGATAATTTACACTTGTTTTTATGGACACGAGGAACTGATCTTTGAAGCTGTCCCTAATGAGATTCCGCTTGGCCCTAACAGCATCCTGAGAGAGGGTTCCGGTTTTCCACTTGGCATCCGGTGCATATTTAGTATACGGAAGACAGGCTCATTTAAATTGTGCGTGTGGATTTTGGTGTCTTCCCTATTTGAAAAACAGATTTCCATAGACTAAGGAGCACAGGCTACTCAATTACTAAACCCTGCTTTACCTAAACAATGTCACTGCCAGTCACGGGGAAAGTACTTATCAAAGAGGCAAGTCCCTGGGAAGGCCTCCACCTTCAGGGCAAAAACCTCACCAACTCTAGACGGTGCACTAGGTCCAGAGATTCAATTAGGTCTCAGCCAAAGGGCATCCCCAGAAAGACTAATTACCCAAAGCTTCCCAGCCCAGCCAGGGGAGAGGGAGGGCCAGCACCTGAGGTCAGCCAGGAAATTCAAAACTTTCTGTCACCAAAGGACTCTCGGAGGCAAAGTTCAAGTTCTCACTATCTCCCTACCCTGAATTTCTGCCCCAAGCGCAATTCTTGCTTAAGCTATGCGTTATACAGCAGGGTTTTCTGACCATCTAGTTTTTCAGGAGTTTCTAGTTTTGTTTCCCATAATTATAACTCCATCTCACTGTTCTCACTCTGAATTTCATGAAAGTCAACTTTTAAGCAACTTCCAATGGCTCTTCGTACCAATTTGCTGTGATCATTTTATCTGTATTTAACCTAAATCACAAACTTCTGTCAAAACGATTGCTCTGCAGGACCTCTACATGTTTACTATTCTGGTTTAGCAAAGTAATTAACAGAAGAGTACAGAAAAAAATTGGTTGATTTCTGCAAAATGCATGATTCCCGCCAGGACGGATGACTTGCTTTCACATCCCCCGTTCCAGTGAAGTCCACTCTTCCCACTGAGACTCTGGGTGGGCCGGCTGAAGGGGATATGAATGAATTTTCATTTTTCCAGCCAATAACTCTTGACTCCCAATGGGATCAATAAATGAGCATTTTACAAGGAGGTAAAGCAATGTGATTTCCAACGCTTCCCTCTTCAAGTTAAAGAACACTATAGGAAAGCCAAATCTGCAGGGTCAAGGGCAAAGAGAAACTTGGGTATTTCTCTAACGTTAGAGAAGCATTTACTACAATCAAAGCAAGAGTCAGCAGAAGGCAAACAGATTGCAGAATTAACATGGGAACATCAGAAATACTCACTGCAAGCTCCACCCAGCTCAGTCCTGAAAAAAACACGGGAGACTTCTCTAAGTTACTCTTTTTAAAGCCAAGAACAAGTTTAAAAGTACGCTCTCAAAATGAATGGACAATTTCAACAAAACATAAACTTCTTAAGAAGTACACACTGATCTTTGGAATTCTTGCAGCCTCGATTTTTTCTTTTCTTTCTTTTTTTTTTTTTTTTTTTTTCCTTTTCATGCTACTGGGGATTAAACCCAGGGCCTTTCTGAGCTTCATCCCCAGCCCATTTTTCATGGTTTATTCTGAGACAGGGCTTCACTATGTCACTAAATTGCCCAGGCTGAGCTTGAACCTGTGGACTTCCTGCCTCAGCCTCCCGGTGTGCTGGGATGCAGGCCTATGCTAGTGCACTCAGTTTTAATTTCTATTCATTCAGTCCACAGGTGTTTGCAAAGTGTCTAGCATATGGCCAGCACTGTGCTACATGTTATGCATACAAACAGTAAAAAGTAAAGAAAACTTGTGGTATCCATTGTGCTGTTGGTTTAGAAAAGGCAAACAGTTCTCAGTTGGAAAATGCATTTATGATCAGGGCAACCAAAGAACTGTGGCCTGCAGACGTGTGATCTCCTCTAAGGAGACAGCCAATCCAGAGAGATGAGTAAGGGCAGCCCTGAAAGACAACAGGTCCATGGGGTGGGGTGGGGAGACAGCACCCAGGGAGGACAGTCACATCCTTCTGAGCCTCCAGGTCAAGCTGAGGCCCTAGACCAGCCTGTAGCTGCCCCAGCTCTCCACACTCCTCCTAAACAAAACAACAATACAGCTGGGGACAGCAGCACACACTTGTAAATCCCAGCACTCCGAAGGCTGAGGATCACCACAAGGCAGACGCCAACCTGGCTACAGGGTGAGATCCTGTCTCAAGACAAATAATTAAAGACAGCAATTCAGGAGCCCCCTCCAAAACCGCCGTCTCATGCACCTTACCCTCCACATCAATGCCAAGCCGGACGGTGCTGAGGACCTCGGGAAAAACATCAGTGGATGGGGCACCAAGGCTGGTGCCAGCTGCTGCCAAGGGTCTGGCTGGCCGGGTGCTGTCTACACCGGCCATCAAAACCTCGCTATCACCTTGCTCTTCTCAAAGGAACTAGCTTTGTGAACCCCAGTGAGGCTCACCCAGAGGCCAGCCTTATGGCGAGAGCCTGGCTCCTGAGCCCCACTCTGACTACATGGTTCAGGCTGAAGAGTCTCACATTTCAGACTCCAGCCGGGGGACCTGAGTGCCTCAGACTTTTAATAGCTCCTAAAAAATTCAAAGTGTTAAGTCCTTTTCCCAGCTCCCCGTCACCCGGAAGGTGCTTTTGCCCAGTTCCCACTCTCTGGCCTTGATCTCTTATTCTCACATCAAATAGTTACCCAGCCACTCATCCACTCCATTCCATGCTCCTTTTTAGTCTCAAAATGTGGTTGTCACCTGTGATCTACAGGACGGGGCACGCACCCACCCGACCTGGTTTGGGAAACGCCTCGAGAGAAGGAATAACAAGCTGAGGAAAGCAGAGCATTTGAAAACGAGGCCTATTCCAGGGACGATGCCATGTCTAGATGCCTCTGGACCCTCACAGGCTCCCCAGGTCCGAGCAAAGGCAGTGGCCCGTCCCAGGGACCACAGCGAGCTGAGACACTTGTATGCGAAGCCTGTGGCCAGGCCATCCCGGGTTAACAGGGACAGTGGAAATCATCAGGGGACATCCAAACCCCAAAGTCTCCTGGACAAGAACATAATAGACAGACACCCTAAGTGGCAGGAAGTGAGCTCTGCCAGTGGCAAACACAGGTTGCCACTGGAGCTGCCTGATGCAAACCACGGGGCCAAACACAATTCTGAACACAGACAGCATCCATACCTTTCGACCGGTCTCACCCAGCACCAGAATCCACAAAAGGCAACCTTCATAAGTGCCAGGGTCCAAGCTGGACGATAAGACCTCCTTTTGAAGGAAACTGCAAAGGACCACTTGGGGTTAGGGACAGGCCATCTGGAGGAAGCTTTCTCCGTAACTTCTCCGATGACGTCACTCTGTTCTATGTTTAACTGTGTCCAGATTTCTGTTAGCAGCAACCTCTGCACTGCGCCCTTCTCTCTCTGTCTCTCTGTCTCTCTGTCTCTCTATGTCCCTATGTCTCTATTTCTCTGTCTCTCTCTATGTCTGTCTCTGTCTCTATCTCTCTGTGTTTGTCTGTCTCTCTCTGTGTCTGTGTGTGTGTGTGTGTGTGTGTGTGTGTGTGTGTGTGTCTCTCGGTCTCTCTCTGCCTCTGTGTCTCTCTGTCTTTCCCTCCCTGTCTCTCTTTTGTTTTGCACTTTGCTGCCTAGGGTCCCACACCTCTGCAAACAGCTGCGTGTTTATAGTGTGATGCTCCCTCCCTGCAGAGAGGCAGGGCCAGCTGACGTGCACTAATGGCCAAAGCCTCATTTTCATTCCACACTTGACAAAATAAACACCTCATAAACGCAGGTGAGCAGGGGCCCCTTCTACCCAGCCACACTGCCTTAACAGCCTTGGGAGAGAGTGGCTGACGCCAGAGCCCAGCACAGGCGCGCCACCGCAGAGCCCCAAGTGCAGAGTTCCAGTCTTTCTTCCCCACAGGGACCCCTCACCAGCACAGACTGGGCCCCTTTGTGCCAGGCCTGGTGGAAGCACGGACTCGCGGGGTGCCTCTCTGGAAAAGCACAGCCCCTCCACTGCCCTGAGTTCCCAAAAGGTCCTTTTCTTTTTCTTCCTCCTCCTTGTCCGCAGAAAACAGAGCTCCACTTACACACTGCAGAAAATATTTCAAAACATCACCCCTCCCTCGTTTTTTCCTCCTCAAAAGGCAGAATTTATGGTAACAGATAATTAACAACAAATGACAACCAATCTGAGCACTCAGGGTCCCCATTTGGCTGCCAGGATGATGGGATCAAATTCCAAGATAAATAGTGGAGCATGCTGAGAGCCATTAACATGGTGCTGGGTAGAGACGGATATCTGGGGACCAAGGAGGGGATCCGGGCATCTTGGTAGGGACAACAGCCTCTCATGGGGCTCTGTCTCCCTCCTGAACTCTCCAGGACTGGGGAGGAACCAAGCCAGAACTAGGCTGACACTGCAGGACACTGGTGCTCAGCTGGGCCCTGCCACTTAGAGAAGACGCCTCCAGACTCCAATCAAGCGAGGAGAATCATGAGCCAGCACCCTTCATGGGTGCCCACCTATTGCCCTGGTCTTCCCACAGTCACCCCCACCCTGTCTCTTTTTCTCTAAGTTTGTGGGACCCAAATAGGTATCAGGGCCACCAGCTGTGCCCACAGTGTGGGTTTGGGGACAAGTGGAAACCAGTTAACCCAGGCAAGTCAGAATGCGTGTGTACATATGGTCAGTCTCCTCCAGCAGCAGATGGCCAACGTGGGAAATCCCAGCTTCAAATATTCTTGTATTTCTCCAAGGCCAGCTCATAGCTTGCTGTTTGTCAAATGCATTTTTTTTAAAAAAATCATGAAATCCAAATCCGAAGAGCTGAATTAGATAGATAGGCCTAAAAGCAACAACAACAAAACTGCTCTCCCTGCCCTTCTGAACACTGGACTCACTGGTACATGGGGTCATTTTGTGTGGCCCCAAAAGTCCCAGGCATGCGATTCATCTGCTGTCCTGGTTGGTGAACACTGACCCTGTCCTGTGTCACAGCCAAGGCCGGGAACATCAGGAAAGCCAGAGTGATGTGTGGCCTCGTGCAGGTGACTGCCAGCTCTCCTCCCCTTCATGGGTGCCTGCTTCCCCACGTTTATCCTCCATGCAAAACAAAGCTTCTCCCCATTCCATGCCCTGCCTGCACGGGCCCACTCATGGTTCTGTGACTATGGAAAGGGGATCACTCACGAACGCCAGAAGCTGACCCCTCATCACTCTGGCTACTGGACTGCACACAGCCCCGGCAGGGTCCACGGCTGTGTCTGGGTCCACACACAGTCACCTTTTCACCGTAACCTGCATGGTGCAGGACAAGGAGTCTCCCTCAGCCCCTTTTATAGGCACTAATTCCATTTCCGGGACTTTCGCCCTCATAAACAACTCACTCTCCAGGGACCCACACTTCTCACTGCCATCACCCTAGAGGTTAAAATTTCAGCAGAATAATTTTGAGGGGACGCAAATACCCAGGCCACAGTGCTACCCAGGTGGGACCAGTACGTAAGAGTATAAAATACCATGATTAAATGCAAAGTGTTAGGAGCAAGAGATATGATTCTTGTGATTTAGAAAGAACAGATTAGTAAATTTCTGTGGTTATCTCTGCAGTAGTACTAAAGCAAAGCAAGATGAAACATAACTTTAAAATTACCAAAGCTCATGACTTAAATAGAGCTGGTTAAATATGCACATCATAGCAAAAGCCTGACTCTTTCAGGAAATGAGGGAGGGGTGCTGGGGCTGCAGAGCTGGGGAAAGGCATTATTTTTTCTTGATTTCAACTGTAAGTCTTCATTCCAAGAATATTTTACACTAAGTGTACAATATATAAAAAGCTTTGAATGTCGGGTGATGGCACAGATGCCTAAAGCCAAGCAGAAGTAAGCTGTGTCTTAGCCAATCAGTGTAGATGTCAAAGAAGCTCACCGCAGATGGAAAAGCACTGTCTCACCCAAGACTCCCCACTTCTCTGCAGCCTCGGTGGGTCCGCGTGCAGTTGGCGTTAGGAGACTCCCACAATCCTTTATAGAGGCCAAAACCAACCAAAAGCTCCGTACGGATCTGCAGTTCTCTCAGAATTGCAAACTCAACACCGTCAGGTCTTAAAAACACATCTGTCTGTCTGCTCTCCGGTGATGTTCACCCTTCCTTTTTTTTTTAAGCTTCAACAGCTTTAACGCATAATACAAAACTGTGCCACAAATGTAAAACAATGAGAGAACCTTGTATTTTTGATTTGTGGTAAAGAAAAAGAACAGTGGAAAATTTGCAAAAATGCATTTTCTTGTATGCATATACTTTACCCTTTCACAGAGACATAAGGGGAAGGAAACTCATCCTCAAAGCAAAAATATGCAGAGGCAAATACCACAAGGACCAATAATCCTCTGTGCAGTCAGGATTTCCACACAGGCAAGATCTCCAAGTGCACTTTTTACATTTAAAAGAAATACTTTAAAAAGAAAAAGACTAAGACGGTGGTCTGTAACAGTGAAGCAGTCTGCTCCATACTGATTCTGAAATAACAGCCCAGCCACACAAGGATTGTTACTGAGCATCTAGCTTCCGAGAGGCTATTAAATCTAAAAGGAAAAGACACAGGAAGAAGAGAGCTAAGGAAATACCAAGAAGAAAGCAAAACACGCAGGGCTCCGGGCTCCCAAGCTCCGCTGAGCATCTCGGTTTTGGGAACAGCGCTACCCAGAGAAGGGTTGTCACACAGGAAGGGTAGGTCGAGAGGCACCAGCATTGCTTTTATGGCTTAAAATCTCATCTTCGTAAGCTGTGAGATCTCTGAATTAAAAGTGGATCTGTCTCAAATGCACTCTACCTATTGCAGTATTTCTTTTTTAGTTTTTCTTGCCATTTTATGAAGACATCTCCGTGAGAGGGGGTGAAAGTAAAAGTGTACAACACCAGGAAGGCTGCCCCCCCACCAGGAGAGCTGGCCGCGGCTAAGAGAGTCCAGCGTATCCCTCCGCCGACCACCCTCACCCTTCCTCTTGCATCATCTTCACCCCCACAAAAGTAAGGAACTACTTCAGAACTCAGGATCCAGACACAACCCAGTAGGCAGGATTTGCTCTATTTGTCAAAATTCTTTACACTCCTTGGGAGTCAAGTAGCCAAAAGACAAAACCAAAACAAAACAAAATACGCTATCCAGTTATACAACACACAGCTAGGTTTCTGAGAACAAACCCATATGGACAAAACACCTAATTTTAGATTGCCTTCTTAATGCTCCGATGCAAACAAAGAAATCCACAGAACAGAAAAAAGTCAGCTCTGAGAGGAAACCCAACTGTCACGGACCACAGGATGGTACCCTCAGGGGGTGCCTAGGAAAAAGAACTTATTTTTAAAAAGAAAGGAAAGAGGAATAGAAAAATACCCTGTGTTTATACATGAGTGCTGCCTGAAAGGGCCATTCAGTGTCTCCAAGACAAATTTCAAATTGAAAACATTAAAAAAAATTATGGCTCCACTAATGTGCAGACCAGTGATAAATCTGTAATGAGAATGAGAAAGTGGTTTACCAAGAGAGAAGTGTGTGTTTAGAATGTTTTTTCCAAACAGCTAATGCAGCCTAGCTCTGTAGCAAAGGGCACATCTCTTCCTTGTTGGGAAAGTGACGTCTTCCGGAGCCCAAACATTCATTTGTTCACTGAGATTATTCTGCTCGTATAAAAGCAAAAGGTCCTTTTTCTCCTCCACATCCACATGAGATCTCACTGACCCATTCTCCCCCTATGGAAACCCACGGATGATGTGAGTTTGTGTGCTGAATTTTAAACACACAGAAGCAAAGCTAAGAAACAGGAGAAATTCTGGACTGGCAGAACAAGAAAGGATGATGTTGTGGAACGTCAGCTCCAATTGCTGGGCAGAAACTCAGAACTGAGAGGCCAAACTTGCTAAAGATGACACAGTACTGAGTGACCAGAAGAGGTCTAGAATCTAGGTTGGGTGGGCCATGTCAAAGGGGTCTTCTGCTGTAGCTCCTGGCCTACTGATCCTGTCTCCTCTGCTGGCTTCTAAACATGGATCCTGAAGATGTAAAAATATCCTGAAGATACTTTGGGTATAGCATATAAAATAAAAAGTGAAAAGTCATTACTCAACATTATCTTCCCAAAAACTGATTCCCAAGTTTGCTCCCTAAATATTTACCAGTAATAAAAATATGTATAAAAAGTAATAGAACTTTGTGATCAAGGTATCACTATATATACAGTGGCAGTATATATAGTAACAGGTCACAAAGTTCTTTCCACAATTCTGCTCTCTTCTGTAAACTCTTCTGTTATTTTTTCAACTAAGGATCCCTAATACAGACTTGAAACAAACAACTACTTCCTATCACATTCAGAACAAATCCAAGATTAGACAAACTCACAGGAACTCTTCAGCAGTTCAGCAGGAAATGACCGCAAGGGACCCTAAGTGACCATTTGTAGTTAATGCTGTCTGAGCAGCAGCGATGGATAACAATGCACAAGACACCAGCTGGATTTGGATTTTCCCGGCCTTTCACAGCCAAGCAGTATAGACAGGGGCTGTCAATCAGGCCTGGTTATTACCATCAACCCTGGATGCATCTCTTAACCCATGGAGGTGTGGGGTCAGGGCCAGCTTAACTGGAATAAGGCCAGTGAAGTCCTTTCCTTAGCATGACTAGCGTCACCGAGGGACCAGAGGCAGGTGAGACCTTCCCACATTGTTATGGTCACAACAGTCACCAAAGCAGGACACCTGCCAACCCTGCCACCCCAAAGGCCCACCTAGAGAAGTCTACATGGACCTGGGCTGGCACACGAGGTTACATGTACCAGAGGCTTACATTCCACTAGTTTTCCAAATGGGTGGAGACAGCTTAGAATTTTAGGAAAACTTGACATCCATAAAACAACCACTAAGCATGACCCTAAACTCAGAGCAGAGACCAAGTGCTCTGCTGAGAACGCCATAAACAACTCTGCCTCACCCCTTCCACCTGAGCCTCACCACAGCCTCTGGAGTGGGCATCACTGTCATAGACCCTGCCTTACAGATGGGGAAGACCCAGAGCAGTGAGGACATCGCCCATGGGCGATGACCCAGTCAGGGAGCCACAGTGCCTGGGCTTCACATGGGAACGCAGTGCTATTGGGTTGGTGACCACTGTGTCACACAGCACCCTAAACCAGAGCTTGCGCTTCCTCGGAGGGACTCTAGGGTGTTTGCCACCAAACGAACAGGCACGGACAGCGGTGCACTGAAAATGAATTTGATTCCAACTTCCTCCCAGCCGGTCCTTAAAGAAAAGGGCAAAGAGTGACCTCAACATGGTAACCGAGGGGCTGCTCCTGCACACAACTGTCAAGGCTAAAACTGGAAGCACAGGGTGCCCTATTAGCAGACTTCTGCCATGCTTCAGTAGGCCTCAGATCATTAAAAAAGTATAAAATCTCATGGCGCCTTCAGACCCGGCCTGGCTCTCTCAGCCCCTCCTCACATCCTCATTAAAATTACGGAAGAATTTCCCAACCTTCTGCTTAGCAAGATGAAGGGCTGCATGACGGTGAAGCCTGGCTAATCATTGAGTTCCAGGCACACCTATTACAGGAACCAAGGCTGGGAGAAGGGGACACAAACCCCAGGTTAAACTGTGATCGGTCAACTCCAGCTGTGCTCTAATTTTGTTCTCCAGAGTCATCTGGGATTGCTATCTCAACAATATGAAAAATGAAACAAATTTCCCTGGGTCACAAGCAGATTCAAGGCAATGGCTCCTCTCAAGCCTGGTCTTAATCTTGTCAGAACTTCAAGATAAAATGAAATAAAACCTCTTAAAATGAGATGAAATGTTAGCTCCGAAATCAACAATAAGCTTTATGCAGATGGAGATAGTCGTTTTTATCTTTGTTTTCCTCCACAGCAACACCTTGTACATAAGCTGTCTTAACTGCAATCTTAGAGACTCAAGCGGGAAAGATCTTTCGCTGTCATTTGGTGTGGATAAACTGTCATATGTATGGATAAACTGAGGTTCAGAGATGGGAAGCAAACTGCCCAGAGTTGCAAAACTGAGTCAGGACCCACTGAGTTAAATGGGAAGGACCCGTTCCCTAATTCAGATGAGGAAACATCTCCCATCACCACTGTTCTGTAGAAAGGAAACCTTGGGACCAGTGCAAGGTCCAGGACTTTAATCAAATCCAGGTGATGTCACAGGGTAGCACAGATCTCATGCAGAGGTAGAAAAGGAAAATGGATATTTTAAGAATTTTGTGAAAAATAAATGAGCAACCATTCAAGTAGAAAAGACAAAACACTTATAGGGAGAAGAGCAAAGCTCTTCTATGATATCTTGAAAGGTATAGAAAAACTGAAGAAATTTTAGACTAAATATTTAGTAGAGATTTTCCAGCCAATTTATGCTTCTATCTAGACTAAGGGTAATGATTTTGAATTACTAAGCAGGAACATAGCATCACTGCGTTCAAGCAAACTACCAGAGCGGCTACTACTGGCTGGCCACAGGGCCAAATCCTAAGGCCTACAAAGTAACAGCCACCCTTGGCGAGCAAAGCCAACGCCAAGGAAAGATGGGCCAGCTCCCTAACACTCAGCTGCCACAACATGGCACCAGACCCCAGAGAAAATCTCCGAGTGTCTGCCGCAGCTTCCCACCCCATGTCCAGTAGATCGACAGATCAATGCATCAGTCTTCACAGTATCCCTAGGCACCAGCAGCCTACTCAGAAGAACAAGCATTGCTGCAGGGATTAAGTGTGTCGGACAGTGATCAGACAAGGATCAATAGATCAGACAGACAGACGGACAGACAGGAAAAGGTAATGATGGCAAGTGGGAGAACTGGGCGGGCGTTATCAATTTGGACTGGGGCGGAGAGGGAGTGAGGCATCCTGTGAGCACAGGAGCCCGAGTTTGCTGTGACAAGCAAAGGAAGGCACACAGCTGGGTGGGACACAGTGGCAGAGATGTGGGCCAAGGTGCGCACAGACGCCGGGGCCAATCTGTGAGCAATGCCCAGGGCTGGGGATGAAGGCCAAAGGCTCCCCAAGCCAGCTGGGGGACAGCCCTCCACTCCAGCCTGGAGCCCGATAAAAGGGCTACACACAGCTGTCTAGTTTGCCATCGCTAATCGCATTTTTCAAGCCCTTTTCTTTTTCAAATAGGGTGCAATTTCATTCTCTGGATTCTCCACGGCTGATGAAAGCAGATGGGTTCTAAGTTGCATGATTTCTACAGTGTCTCTGCCGCTCCAGCTCAGCAGCCAGACCTCACAGCCAAGGACAGCTGGATAGATGTGTGCAGACCTGAGGGCTCCGCCAAGCTTCCCAGCACTCGTTTTGCAAGAAATCATTTGCAAAACATCATTTCTTTGTCCTGGTTGGACACAGGATCCACAGAGTTCCTTGCGGTCTCTAAACATGAAACTTAAGCAGCAAAACTGGATCAAAAGTACCCTAAAGTACACTGTGTCCAAGTTTCACCACGTTTGAAGAAAAACAAATGCATGGAAGTACTATAGAAAGATCTGAAATGAGCACACGCGTATTGTTCAGGAAGGCTAATTTAGCAAAAACAAATCTTATTCACCTGAAAAAAAAACAAGTTTGCCTTACAGTCAGATTAGCCATGCTTCAGAATCTGGAGTGCTCCAGTTTGAAGTACAAGAATTCTTTGAAACAGGTTAGCACTTGCCATTTGCAAAAATATCTCTTGCTCTTCTTTTCTTTCCCTGTTCTTTCCTTCTTTCTCTCTTCCTTCCTTCGCTCCCTCCCTCTCTCCTTTCTTCTCCCTTCCTCCCTGTTTTCATTTCTTTCAAGCATGCTGCTTCAGGTTTCCACTCTGCAGCAATCTCCCCGTGAGGAGCTGAATGAATCTCTACAATATGTCTGCAAAGCCACCCCTCAGAGCTCACCCTACGTCCAGGCTGCCGAGGAGAACACCTTTCTATTGGGTTAGCCTGTCAGGCTTTGAAAGGGGATTGTCTATGTGTATGTTTGGGAGGGACAATCCTCCTATTTTTTTTAATGCCCACATAAACAATTCCTTAAAAAGGAGCTTGTGACTTGGCCATGCCCCGAGCTCAATTCTTCTGCGGAGAGTGGTAAAAACACTCCACTCTCCTTTCTATGCTGATGATACAATGGTTTTCAAAGAGGTTCAGTCCTGCTCTGAAGGACTCCCGCGCCACCTCTAAGGGTCTCACAGAGAGTCAGCACAGGCCTTGAATAAACAAGGGGGCTAGTAACCTTCGCCCCTTTCTGCCAAAGCCACACATCCTGCAGCTAGAAAGGAGCCAATATACCGCGTGGGTGCTGTGAGCCCTGGCCTCCAAGTCACTCCCATCATAGACTCCTCCATAGTTCAGATCTCTCAGGGCTGTATGCAGCGCCAGGGAGCAAGAGAAAGGTGCATTTGTGGAACCGATGGCTCTGCTGTCCTGTCCCCTCCCTCCCCTGTATTGCTGAGGCCCCCAGCCTGCACCACATGCTTCACCAGCAACAGGCAAGACAACAGATTTAGCCATATCCGAACAATTAGTCCAATTAGGCCTGCTTCCCAGCTGAAGCAAAGGGTAGGGCAGTGAGTGTGGGGAAACACTAGAGAACCGGGAGAGACGTATCTCATCAGAGGAGCAGTCAGGCGGGGTAAAGTACATGGAACTGTGGGTCAAGAAACACTGCCACAATTCACCATGTGGCATTATGGAAACACCTCACCCTTCCCGTGCCCATCTCTAAGGCTAGGGAGCCACGGAAGAAAGCCTGTCCCATCGCAGCTGAGAGAGCACCAGAAATACGGACAGCTATGCAGATGGGCAAGATTCCTCCTGGGCTGCACCTGAAGCCACACACACCCATCTGTCTCCTACGTCATCTGCTTTTCACACTCGCTGGCAGAACGCTGGGAGAGAATGGCTTGTTTTCTTAATTCCCATCTCTGTTCCCAACTGTGGTTTTGGTTCTGAGGTCACGAGCCATACTTACATGTGGACGTGGGGCGGCTGGAAGCGGCTCTGGTTGATGTTGTAGTGGGTGAAGGCCTGGGTGGGGTTTGAGCTGTACTCATCCACCGTGATGGTAACCTTGCCTTGGGAAGCAATGCCATGTGCCATCTTCCGGCATGCGCAGGTCACAGCTTCCAGGAGCAAACGAGGGGAGCAGGCATGGTTCGCTTCAGCCACCTTCTGAATCCAAGGTTCCACTCATCAATACTGCCGTGCCTTTCTACAAGAAAGAAGACACAGCTGTGGGTTCATGTGTACACACAGAACATGAGAAAGATGGTTCTAAGAGGCATCAGTGGGACTAAGGGGGTGCAAAATAACCACTGAGATATGTTACGTGCAATGCAGACCCCAGTGTGAATATAATCACGTACCACAGACTAAAAACTGCAAAAAGTCTTTGACATCTAGACATAAACTTGGCTCTAGAAACATCTGCCCTGGAGTGGCTGCTTCGTGGACACAGCTGCTCCCGGCTCTCTTCCCCACACATGCTGTGGACTGGCCATTCCACTCTCTGCGGTGTGACTGGGCGCTGGCAAATCGTCTCCCAGCCGTTCGAATTCAGATTTCCTCTTTAATTATAATTATGGCACTTAACGTGAATTACGGAAGGGGCAAACCCACAGTTGCCATGGCATCTGGCTATAAACGGCTTGTGCTCAGAGAGAAGACTCTTCCAAACTCTCCCTGCTAATTGGAACGTTTGGTTTTTGTAAAGTTGGTTTCAGTTATCCCTTTGAAATCTTCATGTTTAAGAGACCTGTGTAACACATGACAAATGTAAGCAAGAAAACATAATGCTGCACTTACATCAGATACCTGAGCGGAGCTAATACGCACCCATTACAGATGACTTTCATTTTCCTGAGAAGTTCCCCAAACACGCAAGGCCTTAAATCATATGCATTTGTCTCTGGCTAAGAATTCTATGGTCAAGCGAACTTCCTGCTAAGTGTAGTCTTTAAATGTGTCAGTCATGTGTCACGGAAAAGTCCACAGCATCTAGGACTAGACTACCAGTCCAGTGGGCCAGTTCATTACCACTCCACTCCAGGCCCTGGCAGACAAGGCAGACAGCAACCAGGACATCTGCCACCTTGTTCTTGCTTAATTTATCTCACTAGTTTTATTTCTTTTTTCCATGAGTTCTGATTCTTTGTAAAATGTCACTATGTTAGCTGCCACACTGGGTAGAGAAAGGAAGTTGTTTGTCTCACAGTAGGTGTGCAAAGCCGGAGAAAAGTAAATCTGGGTGTGGATCTGTGTGCCGTGCTGTGCCGTGCCGTGGAGCCATGTGGTAGAGATGAACCAGAAGCAACCTTCTTGGGAACCTGACCCCACAGTCCTGCTTGAAATGCTCAGAGCACGCCTGCTATGTGCACCACTGAACCCCAAAAATCTTAGCTGCTATCACAAATAAAAATATATAGAATAAGATTAGATTTAAATTTGGCACAAAACACCTGAAATAGACAGCAAAAGGCAGATGGACCTTCTATTATTTTACAACCATAGACCCGTCTATTATTTTACAACCCAAAGCTTGCAGCACCCCGTGTGCGTGGCTTGACTAAGGGACCTCCGTCGCTGCCATCCTTCCATTATCCCGTTAGCAGAGCAGGCTCCTATGTAATGCAGCCAGCCTGCATTCCTCGGGTACATGGGCACCACTGAAAGATTAGTCCCTGGTGCTCTGGCATTAGGATCAGAGCAGTTCTGGGTTCTCTTGCCTTTCCAGGCTTTCTGAGAGGTAATACTCCTCAAGCCCAATCCATGGACAGCCAGGCCAGTAGGATTAACTAAATTAAAATCCTTCCCAGCTTCTCCGATGTAAAATATCCATAAGAACTGCTTACAAATCATAATGCAGCAGTTTTCATACCAAGTTTGCAGCTGTTTCCTTAATTTCCACCACAATTATATTTTACTGTTGTTTTGCATAACAGTAAAACACAACACCTGCTTCAAATTGCAGTCCTGTTCTGAGTACTGTAATTCTCTTTTGAGACACAAAGTACCGAGACAGTACTGAAGCGCAAAACTGCATAATTGCGTGGCGCTGAAAAGTAAATACAAATGAAAACATCTTCCTGTTATAGAAATGACTATCATTAGAAAGAGCATTCGCCATCAAAGCACAAGGGGGGGAATATGCATTTTTCAGTCTGCAAGAACGTAGTGTTTGCATAAATTAGAACAGTGCATAAAAATCACTTGGCGATTCTGATGCTCCTTCCATCAATGTCTATTGTGTGAAATGCAGAACCTTCAGAAGAAAGGAATCCAAACTCAGGTCTAGACCCAAGCACAGGCCTCACTGTGTCAGACTGCACCCAGAGCTGCAGAGTTTAGAGGTTCTGGGGTAAACCCACTCAGAACCATGTGGCTTAGAAATCGAGGGTGCAGACTTGGTGTTTAAACATCTCTCAATGACTTGAGGGAGCCAGCAGCACACACTCCCCAGTGCTCCTGCCAGAAGCCAAGGGGAAACAGACCTGAGACAGGGAGAGTCCATACTCCTATGTGTCCTCTCTGTCCCCAGCAGGACGTCCAGGCCTCTAGGAAGACGAACCCAGCACCCCCACATCAGCAGCCCAGGGCCCATGACTCCAAAGGCCTAGGCAGGCAGCAGCTCCTCATCTGAATTCATCTTCAGCGTGGCCCCTTTCAAATGTTTTATCCAAACAGTGCACCTGCCGCGCCTGTCTCCTTTAATCTGGAACCCTTTGAAGAAAATGTCAGACTGAGGCAGAGAGCTTCAAAACTTTCACAGCATCTTTACAGAAAAGTCAAGAAAAGGCTGCTTTCTTAAAATGCTCTGTCGCCTCCACCCACATCTCCAAATGAACCTGTCCTAAAGGATATTAAGCACCAACACAGGACGAATTGGCTTTTTTTTTTTAACTGTTAGAGACAGAGGTCGATGAGCAAAATCATCTCTCTTAAACTGAGAACTGGGAAAAGCCTCAAAGCAAACAGGAAGACACTGCCTAAAACTATCAAGAGATGGCCTCGCCTTGCTGCCCACTTTTAGGCAATAAAACTGTCCAAATGACCATATTTCACCGCCTCCTGCCCTCTTCACACTGATGTTAATGTTTCATCCACAGCGTAGGAGAGCAGTTTTCTCTTTCAACTTTTCACTTCCTAGTTCAACACATTTGCCCCACGAAAACAAAGGCATCCACTCCAGAGCACCAAAGCTTCAAACAGGGATTGATCCTGGCAAACACCGTGCTGGTGTTAAGTTTAATTTGCTTTTTAAAAATGTCATGTGAGCGCATTTTGCATTTCCTAGACAGCAGTTACCATCCTGTCTCTTAGACTGCACAACTGGAAATGTCCTTTCCTGGGGATCCACTGGGAAACCCTCTTCACATGCGGCTGCAAGGCAAGGATTAAATCTGAAGAATTAAATAACAGTCTCCGCCTCTTAGATACCAGAAGTCCAATTTTCCCAAAGTTTCAAGGCCACAATTCACGACCTCTCCGCCTGGAACCCTGTCTGGCAAAGGCTACAGGAAAGGTGCCTGCGATCTCCTTGGTAGAGCAAGGAGGCTCAGTTTATCCCTGGCCCTAAGCATATCCTGCGTCCCCAGCCTGCGTCTCCAGCGTGCTGTGCTGGGACTTTGGAACTCGCCTGACTGTTCTAACTTGGCCACACTTCGTTGTCTCCTCCCTCTGCCTCGCACCCTCAGCGCTGTCCTAGCTCACGCCCCTACTTTCATGCCCACTAGCAGCTCCCCATCCTGGGCGCTCCAGCCCTACCCACGCGCCCTCCCCCACCGCGCCTCCGCCAGAGTTTTTGGAGGGTGCAGACACGAAGACCCACGTGCCTCTCCGTGCTCAGGGCGCCCCCCTACACACACACTTACACCTGAACTTGTCCCCAGCACTGCGCACACGGGGCTGTCGCATCCTTTCCAGAGGGAGGGAGAGCAGGAGTTTGCTCCCGCGCCTGGCAAGAAGTGGAGTCTATATAGGGTGGGGCGGGGAGCGAAGAATTCTCCACTTTGGATTGGTTTGTTTGTTTTAAATCTGGGGTGGGCAACTGGAGGGGCTTCAGCTATTGCATACACACGCACATGCACATGCATGCACATGCACGCACATGCACGCACATGAACACATATGCACACAGCACATTCGCCCTGCCCTCCAGGCTGCGCTGCCTGCTCCGGGCCACAGCTCCCTCTTCCTTCCTGCAGCGCCAGCTCGCCTTCCTCCCCCAGTCCGCGTTGGTTGCCACCGCTTCGCCTCCGCTGTTGCCCTAGCCGCCACGGCTGCTTGCACTGTCGGCGCGGGGCTGGCCGCCGGTCCGTGGGTCGCCTGTCCTCTCTTCGCCCCGGTCTGCTGGACGAAAGCGGGCGAAGGCTGCAACCCGGACACCTCGGGGACGTCGCTGTCCTCAGTCCCGGGCACACAGAGACCTGACCCGCATCGCGCACAGAGCAGCGCGGAGCCAGGGCGGATGAGGGGACCCGGCCGGCGAGTGCAGGGGTGCGGAGCTCGGTGCTACCTTCTTTGGAAATCTTTTCTTCCACTTAAAGTTTTCTTTTTTCCGTCCTGACCTGTTTGTGTTCGTGGGTTTGCAGCACAAATCAATTGCACATTTTCGGGACCCGCATTCGGACCGGATCCAGGGTGTAGGGGGAGGGGGTGCTACAAATGCGCCCCGCGGGCGTCTCCGCCGTCGCTCCCGCGGCGGCGCCCGCCCTCCCAGCTTCGCCGAGGTCCGCACCTCCTAGGCCGCGCAGCCCGAGCCTGCGCCGCACGGACAGCACTGCTCCGCGCCAGCTGCCCCAACTCCGGCCTCCGCGGGGCGCGATCGCGCGACCGCCGCGACTTTGCAGGGTCGCCGGGTCGTCGCGCGTGCAGCCCGGGCAGTGTGGCCGGGTCGCGGGGAGGAGGAGCCCGGCGGCGCCTGGGTGGCCGCGGAGACCCGGATAGGAGGAAGGAGCCCGCTGTGGCCCGGGTGGCCGCGGGCGCAGCCCCAGCACAAAGCTGCGCGAGTCTAGGCGGCCGCCGCACCGGGCCAGAGACACAATGCACCGGCCTAGGCCGAGCGCGGGGCGCACGCACGACCCCGGACCCGCAGGTCCCCACTCGGGCCAGAGGCGACACCCGGGCGGCGGCGGCGCGCGGAGGTGGGGACCCCGGAGGTCGGGGGCGGCCGAGGCCGGGGAGGGGGCAACACAGGGTGCGGAGGGAGGCAGCTCCACAGCAGGATCCGCGCGCGCTCGGGGCGCACGACCCGCCCTCCCGATCCCGCGCGCGACGGCCGGGTCCCCGCGGCCCAGCCCCGCCGGCAGCCGCTTTGTGCGACCCCCTCCCCCGTTACCTTTCCGGGCGCGCGGTCGCCGAGCTTCAGCGCCCTGGGTGCGGGCGGCCCATCCCGAGCCGCGGGGGCGCGCGGGCCAGAACCTGCGACCCCGAGGTCCCGCCGCGCGCTGGGCGGGGGCGCGGAGGGCGGGGACCGGGACCCGAGCAGCCGCGATCCGGGCGGAGGAAGAGAGCGAGGGGCGAGAGGAGGCGCGAGGGCGCGGCGGGCGGAGGGAGCGCGGCGTGCAGTGACAGGGACAGCCACTGGGGTCAAGGAGCACGCTCCGGGCGCCCCCGCACCCCGATCGCGGCCGCCAGAGCCCTGGGCCGCGAGGTGCGCGCGGCGAGGGCAGCGAGGGCGAGGCTGAAACCACGGGGTCAGGCGGGTGCGCGAGGCCGAGCCCAAGTTCACCTCGGTGCGCGATCGGCGTGGGGAGCCACTGAGCGCGGGGAGGGTGGGCCGTGGAGCCCTAGGATCGAGACCCTCCCCCGAAATGAGCCACTCACCCAGGCCCCCACCCAGCGACCTGCAGGGCACGGTTGAAGGCCCTGGCGCTGCTCCAGGGCGCAGAGCTCGCTGGGGGCGGGGGCGGGGACGGAGGGGCACTGACTCCGACTGAGGAGGGGACCCCGGCTCCCCTCCTATCTGCGGAGCGGGGCTGCCTCTGTGCCCCTTCCCAGAGCCTTTCATCGCGGCAGACGCGCGCGCACACACACACTCACACACTCACACACACACACACACACACACACACACACACACTCACCTCTTTCTGCAGTGTTGTTCTTGAGAAAGAAAAGGCCAACCCGGATGATTTTTTTTTTCTTTTTTCTTTCTTTCTTTCTTTTTTTTTTTTTTTTTTTTTTTTTACCTCTATGAATTAAGAAGGGTTCTGGAGAGAAGGTGAGGAGAAGCAAGGATTTTAATGGTGTCCATGCTTCTTACCACCAAAAGATGAGCACCTCAAAACATTTTAAACATCGAAGTTATTCCAGGGTTCTCTGCTACTTTGGAATATGGAAGGAAAGGCTTTCAGAATTGTGTGCCTCCATCCGGGAGAGAAAGAGCCGCTGGGATGCCGCAGGATGGGAACCAGGGAGAGGAGGCTTTTACCAAACTTGGCTGGAAGGGTCACCTGGGAAAGACTTGGTGGTCCTGTGATATTCCTGCCACTGTCAGAGCCTGAGGATTTGAGTCCAGAGCAGCTCTGATTCCCTCCAGGAACCAGACTCCAAGGTCTGTAGTCTCTGAAGGGAGTGCCACCTGTGTGTGTGTGTTTGTGTATGTGTGTGTGTGTGTGTGTGCACGTGTGTAAGAGACAGAGAGAGAAAAGTGCTAAGTGTACTGTGTGACAACTGACCAGACGTCCTGGCTGAAATTATACCCCCCAAAATAAAAGAGAGCCATTTCAACGTGGTCTGTGCCTCCTCCCTGCTGAAACTAATTGATTTCCAGGGTCTGGGAGGAAAGGAGAGAGGCTGGAAGGAGCCCCTGTAAAAGAAGATCAAACGGAATTCACTTGGAAATATTTCCCCTTTGCCATGGGCTTTCCTGGCATTTGAATTTTAAGTAACCAGTCTCTGAAACCTGGGCTGAAATAAGGGGAAATGGTCTCCCCAGTGGACTGGCCCCATGGTGCACTGTGCCCGGAGCCTTCTGCTTGTCAGATGTGCTGGGATGGAAAGGACAGTGGCTTCTATCCCAACAGAGTCACAGCAAGTGACGGTGACAGTGAAAGACGCCAGAGATGGGCCAAGGGGGCCCATTTGTAGTTCTGTGTTCTTTTGTTTCGCAGCCAGCCGTGCACAGGGATAGGATCACGAGTCTGAAGAAATGCCTGGTTTGGTTGCCTCCATACTAGCCTGCTCTGGATGCTTTGAAGTTTGGACTGATTTAGATTGATTTAATCAGTCAAAAAAAAATTCACCAGCCAAATAGTTTCTGTGGCTTCCTTCTTCTTTCTTCTTCTTTTTTTTTTTTTTTTGTAAACTACGCAGTAGTCCATCAAAGTCACCAAACTAGTTTGAACGTGATTTGGAATCCGAAAATGTACATCCCGGCGCAGAGGCCTCTACCTTAGTGGTAGACTTTAGAGGCTATTTAAAAGTATAAAAAATAAAAATCTCGAGTGTGTGGTGTAGTTGTACTTGGTGAAATTCATATGCCATTTTCCTGAGTGAGATAATATTGAGATAAAAAGCCTTAAAATTAGTTAGGCTTTGGTGTGCAGGAAGAAATCAGACCCTCCTGTGTCCCCACCGGTGGGTGAATTATGCAGTAGTAACCATGCTGTATCTGAGTTATGAATTTTTATTTCCATTAGACTACTAAAATAAAGAAATGTAATGGGGAGATGTGAGTGAATTTAAATAATAAATCAGGAATGAAAGGAAGTGGCTTTTCAAATACCCCTCGCCACGTAGATTTGTCTGTTAAATTATGTTCTCCACCACTACAGCTACCAGCGCTCACGACTTCTTTTAAAATGATTGGATGTGAACCATGTCTGTCCTCTGACAGAGGCTTTGAGACAGTACCTCATTATATTGAATTTTAAATGCTATATAGGCTTAGGCTTTTTTTTTAGGTGAGTGAGTTTCTACTTTCCATTTTTGTTGTTATTAAATTCAATTTTTATCGCTTATAATGAAACACAAAAGAAGGATGCAGATCAAATGCCAAGCCCATGATGGGCCTGAAGGAAATCTTACAAATATTTTCCTGTAAGTGCATATAAAGCTGGCCTTGCCCTCTAGTGTTTTCCTCAGTGGACCTGGTAAATACGTTACCTGATAGCTTTCTGGGATGCCTTTGAAGCTGCTTTTCAGAATGGACTAGGGGGAGAAAGTGAGAGAGGAGGGCGGGAAAACTTTGGGTGGGAGTCTGGAAGGTGGAGCTGCTTTTCCTAAAAGTTCAGTGCTTTATTTGGAGTTGGCCTCTGTTCTCTGGCAGCAGATTTTCCTACTTCCAGGACACACAGAGGTCTTGAAACTTGGTCCATCCTGAGATTCTTCTTCAGAAAGACAGTTCTTGAAATTATTAACTTTCAAGAGTTACTCACATCAATCTAACTCCAGGGGGAAAGCGGCAGCTATTTTACCCCTTTTTTCTTTAAATTGTATGTATTTTTATGTTTTCCTACAGAGGCTAAGATTACACCATCAAAGAAATAAAAAAAAGAGATTCATAATACAACTACTAGTTGTACAGTTGAAAAGGACAAAAAACTTCAGTGGACAAACTATTTTGTTCCATGGTTATTTTTACTTGTTTCAAATATTTTTATTATAATCCCTGCCTTTGTTGAAAAAATTCCCTTTCCATCCTTCATCCTCACATACTGCGCACACAGTAGAAACCTGGAATCTCCGTGAAGTGGCCACAGGGATGGGCCACAGGAGAGAACCATTCACCCGGAAGCAGAATCCCCAGCACATCTGCGGGAAGGGAAGTGACGACAGAAGGCCAGGCAGGTAGGAGTGAGGACTTTCCATGGAAGTGAGACGGCCCCTTTGCAAGGGTTTGCTAGTAGCCTTAGGAGCATAAAATACTGCAATAAGAACCTTTCAGAAATTAGTTTTCTCAGGAGCAAACTGAAGATTATGTGTCACATCTGCTGAAAGACAGACTTCTTTTTAAAGTACAGTAGAAAGCCAAGATTAAAAAAGAAAACCATGAGTAGAATCTGCCCTAACATTTTCAGGAACACATATTGTTCAATTTCAACATACATGAAAGTATGGACAGCTATTTTGAAGAGAATAAGAGAGATTACAGCAGCCATTGCTAATTTTTACTCTGTTCTGATCAGTTTTATACTATTTTATTTTGTATGAATTCATTGTGTGTGAAGATATGGACAATCATTTAGAAGAAAACAAGAGACATTATGGTAGCCACTGTAGATCTCCTGTTGTCTTGCTTTGAAATCTGTGTCACTTATTCTTCTGATTTGTTTTGTTCTGCTTTGTTATGTTTAAAAATAAAATAAAATAAAAAACAAACAAACAAAAAAAGATTTTCAAGAACAGTTTCCCAAGACACATTCTCAACAGAGACTTTCATGACGTATCTGAGTCTTGGGTAGATCTTTTCTGAAGTCCTCAAACTAAAGAACTAATTCTGAGTATCCTTTGTATTTAACATTTCATATATATATATATATATATATATATATATATATATAGAGAGAGAGAGAGAGAGAGAGAGATATAGATATAGATATAGATATAGATAGATAGATAGATAGATAGATAGATATAGATATAGATATAGATATAGATATAGATATATATAGATAGGTAGATATTTATATAGCCAAGAAAGATTCAAAACACACTAGAATGAATGAGATTTTATTTCATAAAATACGTTTTATAGTTATTCTCTTAAAAAGGTTAAATTTCATTCAACTTTTCTGTCCATTGAAAAATTAACTGAGGGTACAAAAATCTTAAATTTTCACAAACCTAGTATTTCTTATATTTACTAGCCAATAGCTAGCATGTATCAACAATTCATAAGGCAAATACTAGCTGTGCAATCATTTCCTGGTGGTGAGAGAGTTTGAACCCAGGGCCTCACACGTGCTAGGTGCATTCTCTGCCACTGAATTACCTCCCAAAACCTGCAATATTTAACTAAAAGTCTGAATCAGGTGCGAAGTGGGGATTAATGTGCCCCTAGTTTTAATGCCCATCCTAACACACTCGAGTTATGTCTGTTATCCGGAATTGTTCTCTAGGGCTTTCCTTCATTTGGGGAGAGCAGGAGATTTTGCTGGTGGGGATGGGCTTGTCCTGGTGGGAGAGCACACCCTCCCTGAAGTGAAAGACAAAGGGATCCGTGTCACCAGATGGGCAAATGGGAACCACCCAATGTCCTGGTAAAGAACAGGTAGGTGGAGGGTTCAAGATGGGTAATCATTTGACAAGGCGGTGTAAGAACAATATTTTGAGACTACATAATGTAATCTTCAGTCTCCTTCTCACCAAAAATAAATAAATAAATAAATGGATACCATGTTTGCAAACTGAGTCAGAGACCTCAGTCTTGTCTGAAACCTATTTCTCTCTGTCTTTTAATGTAATCCTTTGATTATTTGAATATTTTGAGAGCTCTGCCAGGCACAATTCTTAATGATACAAAGATGCAAAAAGCAGATAATTCAGTCTCCACCGGGGGTTGATTCTGGGGCCCCTCCCTAAGGATCCTGAAATCTGCAGGCTTTCAGAGCCTTTGTAATAAGTGGTGTGGTGATTACACAGAACTCGTGCATATCTTGCAATGTGCTTTCTGGGCTGCTTATCCTACTTCAGTGGATGCAGGACCTATGTAAGAAGCTATGATACTGTGTTGTTTCAGGAAGGGTGGCCAGAGAAAGGTCACGCATGTGCAGTAGAGATGCAATTCATCTCAATCCACCTGTGGCCATTGAGTGTGGGAACACGGCATCCACAGACACTGGGGCCTGACTGCGTGCACCCTGGGCAGGTGAGGAGACTGCAGACACAGCACCCAAATGAATGCCAGTCACTGCTGTAAAGGGAAAGGTGCTTACCGTAAACAGGGCAAAGACCAGAGCTTGCTTCTCTCCCTGGTGGAGAAAAGGGAGAGAAGGCTGTTACAGGAAGAGAGAAAGAGAGAGAGAAAGTCAGAGGGAGTCCCTGGTGCTGAGAGCAGGTGCTGAGAGCAGAGCCATGTGTGGCTGGGGCCAGGTCTGGCAATGATACAGAGCTGCAGGGAGAGACCACAACTTTAGGACCCTGCTAAAGACCTTGGAAGGTCACAGCTAAGGCCCTGCTCAAGATGTTTGACTTTATCCTGAGGGCAACTGGGAGCTGTTTAAAGATCTTAAGTAGAAAGGTAACATGATTACATTAGTGTTTTGTAAAGGTCACTCCTGCCTCTGTGGAGAATGGGTTTAGGAAGTAAGCGTGACCGTGGGAGGCCTGGGGAGCTATTGCAATCAGAGGCATGGGGGGCCAGAGTGGCCAAGAGGGTACAGTGGGCCGGAAGTGGATCCCTGAGCTGTGAACGTATTTCATACTGTAAGAGCAAAGTTCACCCGGATCCTGACACACCAGCCGAAGGCACCGTAGTGCCCAGGCGTGGCAGCTGTGTCTCTGTGTCCTGCTTGTCCAGTAGCTTCCTGTCTTGACTACTTCATTCCACTCAGATGCCAGCCATTCCCAAAGCCCATCTTTTCACCAAGGGTGACACCATCATCACGGGAGCTGGGTTCAAAGTTCCAATTCCTGAAACATGCAGTATCCTTGTCTGCTTCCAGTCCCTCCATAGACTCATTCGCATTTCCTGTGACAAAAATGCCCAAAGAGGAAAAGTAACTGGGATGGGGGAAGGAGGAAGGAAGGATCGGAAAAGGAAAAAGGCATACACTTGTATACATGTACATAAGACAGCTAAGTTGACTATACTACTAGTTACATTAGCTCTTGGAAAAGAACAGTTAATACACATACAATAGATCAATCTTACGCATCTATATCTAGTAACCTGAACAATTCTTTTGAAGGAAACAATATGCAATATTGCAGCCATTGTTAAGTTCCTGTCTTCTTGTTTTACAAACCTATATTGCTATAGTTTGGGGGTTTGTTTCTTTTGCTTTCTGTTTTTCTTTTCTGTCTTTTTTTTCTCTTAAATAAAAAGAAATTTGAGCTGGTTCACTTATACCTAACATTTCACATCATATTCTAAGAATTCTTGATACAGGGTTACTTTTTATTTCATTTAATCTTTGAAGAAATGGGTGCGCTTCAAGGGGACACCTGGATGGGCATTGCCTGAAAGTAATAAGATTCTCTCCATTGTAGAATTTTCCCATGTGGGCCTCTCAGTCTTGGAAAATCCATCCTTAGGCACAATCCTAGTTGCTGGGTTCCTGTTGTCTAAGTGACCCTGGCCTCATTTAGCAACAAAAACTGCTAAGGAATGATAAAGGAAAATAAATGGAGAGATTTTTAGAACAAACACAATAATAACTGTATTTCTAACTTTAAATCCTTTCTTAGTATTTCTGCATTTTGAAAGCTCCAATAGTTTCTTCTAGTCTTGGAAATTCCCTTAGTGACCAGCCATAAACAAAGCCCAATCTCTATCCACTGGAGCACTTGAATAGCCAAGACCTAGAGCACCTGGTTTTACCAGATACATAAAATAAAAGGAAGGTTTACGGGGGAGTGGTTTATACACAGTGCTATATCAAAGCCACCAAGTCTAGCTTTATACACAAGGAACTTTTAAAAGACTATTTTTTTTCTTCTATTGAAGCACTCAGTAACTGTTTTCTGAAACCACTGGGAAATGCAGACAAGCAAAAGGAAATCTTAAGATTGGGTAAAATTAATCCTATCACTCAGAAATATCTACAGATCTGCCAGTAACGTTTTGTCATGTAGTTTTTCAGTCACGTGCATTTCACAAAAATGGAAGAAAATCAGGAACTCAGCTAGGGGAGTAGGGTTTCCCACCTGGATGACATTGGGAAGTCTTCGAGCCTTGCTTTCTTCTTATAAAGAAGGTGATATTAAAAGTTTTTGCCTTCCAGAATTGTTCTGAGGATTAAATAAGTTAATATTTTCTAAAGAGCTTAGCATAATGCCTGATACATATCAAGCAATTATTATACAGTTTTATAATCCACTTTTAAATCTTTTAATACAAAATTAACACAGTCATTGTAAATTAGATACAGAATACATTAAGAAGTAAAAAGTCCCCACTTCCTCTCTTACACCCTATCATCTGCTCTTTCTGCTGAGTAAAACACTACACTCATCTCTCTGTCTAACGTGCCCTATTTCTGTGACGCTGTCAAGCTGACTTTCCTGGGAGCACTACGCAGGTCAGAAGCTCAGACTACCCATGAGTTCAGCCTCCACTGGAGGATACTGCACACTTGTAATGATCACAGAGATGACTTTACAAGAGTCTCTCTGAGAATTCAGTTCCAAAACATACTAAGAAAACTCTTATGACATTCATGCTTTTGGAACTGATTAAACTAATGTTTGTAGGACCAAAAGATTTCTATTTATCTTGTTCCATTTACCCCTATCACACAGTTCCCAGGGTTTTTTTTTTTCTCATCTTTTCTTCTCTTTTGATGCATGACCAACATTGTAAAAAGTAAATTAAGGATTTAATTTTTTGCTAGCTACAGGCGTTCTTATTTGTACTGTTCAAATTCATAAGCAAAATAAGATTCATTGAAAAAGTGGTGACCAATATTATTTAAACTTTGTCACCAGTTGGTGTGACCTTCATTTGCATTCTTCAGCAATGGATAGAATGTGGCACGGGTCTCCAACTTTGTCATTTCTCTGACAACAGGAGGTCCAAGATGTGATAGAAATAACAGGGGAAAGTTCTAGAATTTCAGAGAGGAGGAATTTCCGAATTCTTTAGAAACTGGCAGTTCTTTGGCAAATTGTATAGCTTCTTCCTTTCTGCCAGCTAAGACATAAAATATAGGGACGGCTGTAGGGCTAGTGTTTATCTTAGCATAAGATTTCCACACCAAGATTATACATTCCGCAGTAATCTTCAGCCATGACTGTAGACACAGACTAATCAATTTAAACAGAAGCAGCATAAGTGTCAAGAGGCTGGCCTGGTGAATCTAAACTTTTCTTTGAGAAAAGGCTGGACCCGGGGAAAATGTGCTCTACCACAGCTATTATCTGGTATCCGAGTCCGCTGTTGGCAAACTGGCCCTTGCATGTCTTGGAGGCATATGGAAATCGGTGATGAAAGTGTCTGCTGTAACTAGAAATATAATTTGATGAAAACCAAGGCAGTGAACTGTGAGAAACTGTTAAACCCGTGTCACCAAACAGTGCTTCAAAAATAATGAAACAGAAATACTAACCCTTTCTGGGCAATATTGGGGGAAAATGAGAAAAGCACATGGAATGCACACAACGTTTAAATATATGAGGTAATGCTCTTTTTAATTACTATTATTACAAAAACCACTCCAAAATTCTACACTCAGACTCCTTCCCATTTATCTCTCAGTAGACAATGACATCATGTCTCCTCTGAATTATTCAGACTCAGGGGATGGAGTTGGCCTGTTAATAGGGGAAGCCATGTTTGGGGCTGGCACAGGGCTTAAACCTTCCCACCACTTTATCCCCAAACTGAAAAGCACATTCGATCGTGGCCAAATGATTAAAAAATCCCTCTAGACTTTCAGCCTCAAAAAAACATGAAGAACAAAAATAGAATCCCACCATAAGGTACAATCCTAGACCTTCACAGAGGCAGACACCCGAAGGGGTAAAATAACGCTCCAGTCACCTGAGGGCTTGCAGTTCCCAAGTCCTTAACAATCTCCACAGAAGGCCTGGGCTGGGGGCAGGGGAGTCAGAGGTTGCTTTGTTCTTACTCTGAGCTAAATCAAAACTGACCCAGGCTGCACAGGAGCCTGCTTCTTGTTCAGTGTACCCTGCTTTGCACAAGGAAGTGACTTATGCTCGGAGAAGTCTGCGGTTCTGCTGTCTTAATCCACGTCTGGGGCTGGCAGGATGCCTGAGCACAATCAGAGAGCGGGGAGATGCCTGCCTTTTCAAACAGGCTAGAAAATCTGCACCGAAAGATCACAGGCCGGCAGAGACAGCTGGAAAAACTGGATCCGGGCTCTGAGCTGTGTGCCAGTGCTGCGCTTAATGCAGAGGGAATGCGGGCCAGGGGGGCTCAGTAACACGGGGTGATCTCCTGGTGCAAGTTAACGTGAAAAACCCTTACCGTGGCAGTGTCCATACGTGGAACCCGGCAACAGGTTGCTAACAAAGTAAGACAAACACATGCGAAGAATCAGGAGTCAGTAGGGGAACTGCTCCTTTCCTGAGGGTCACTTAACCATCCTTTCTCTGGGAAAATATTCACCGCAACTGTCTTCACCCCAGGAGAACTTCCTGCAAAATGGTACAGTGTTTAAGCCACAAGTGGTTTTCAAATCAAAGACTTTAGGACATTTGCGATTTCTGTAAAGCACACAGATGACTTTTCTTGGGTTTTCGTAGTGGCTTTATTTGCAGCAGTCACTAAAGACTAGAGGTTGGATGCAGGTCTGTATCATTCCTTTGTTTAGATGGATTTTCTCATTCAAGGTTCAATTATGGTAAACCTTTTAAGGTGAAGTGCGTTGTTCACAAGTGAAATCCTGAATGTTAAAGAGAAATTTCAGCATTGTATTGAGATGCTTTGCAGGTCTCCTGGCAAAAGCCTCCTCAAGCTGGTTCCAGCTTCCCACCTTCTGTGGCCTCTGACGGAGTAAAGAAAAGCAAGACCAAAACAGTGGCACAGCACAGCTGGTGGGTACAGAGAGCCACCCTGTCACCAGAGACAGCGGCTCTGGAGCTGAGCTAAGAGAGGAAAGAGGTAAAAACCAAACTAGAGAAAGAAGGAGGTTACAGCAGGTGAAATATGATAGGAGAACACGAAGAAGAAAACATTTAATCCTGAAACTCGTCAGCAACCAGAATCCCACATATATTTCCTTTCCTTTTTTACTTCTAAGAGTTTCATTAATAAAGGAGTTTAGAAATGCAGGTGGCCCCTGATACAATCATGTTAAAAAACAAAACAAATTAAACAAACAAATAAACAAAAACTTCTCAGACCTCAAACCTGACATCTTAGGAAAATTGACTAGTCTGTTCCACGAAAAGGAACAGACCATTCCTAAAACCAACAAACTTTTCTTTCACTTCACTATTTAATATTTTCATCTTTAGTAAAACAACATTTTGCTTTACATATGATCTCATTTTCTTTTTAGGGAGCGATTTTGATGACTTACTGAAAATACATATTACAACATAGATTTTTTTATAAATATGTTGAAGCTTTGAAAAAAACTACAAAGCTGATAAATCTCTCTCTCTCTCTCTCTCTCTCTCTCTCTCTCTCTCTCTCTCTGTCTGTCTCTCTGTCTCTCTCTCATGCACTCCTACATGTAAATTCTTCTAACAAGACTGGTTAAGATAAAATCGTAAGCTAATGTATAGCTAGATTTCTATTCTGCCATTCTGTCCCTACTTTTTTTTTTCTTTCTAGTTTTCCAAATAAACAGCAGGCCCTAAGGGCTCTTTGAACTCACTAGAGTGTTTAGTTTAGCAATTGCTGGTTCATGTAGCTTATCTTTTCCTGGTTATTTTGATTTGATTTAATAGATCCAGCCTGGTCCAGGGAATGAGAATTTCAGGGTCTGTTTCTGGAAGCACTGCTCTCCCTGCTGTGTCTGTGATAAACCGAGTAACCTTCCTCTGCCTCAGCTACTTCCTTACAATCCTGTCTGCTTTGCAGCAACGCAGTGAAGCTTCGCCTGTGAGAACTGTTCACCGTGGAAGCAAAGCCTTCCATGGCACACAGGTGAGTGTAGCAGAGAAGTACCAGCCTCCCGATGGAGATATTAATGAAATATTCAGCACTGAAGCAGCATGTGATTGTCAAGGGGTTAATACCGCAGTTCTTTGTTCTATGGCATTTGGGATTCTTTTGTTTTAAATAACAGGGTCTGACCCTGGCTAGGGTTGGCAACAGAGAGTTTATTGGAGAGTAACAGGGCTACATAGATCAGAAAGGCTGCAGTGATGGGTTAAATTTTCTAAATATTGTTGGGAGCCGCAGCCCCGAGCCCGGTCGCCTCACTTGGCGGACGTGAGGCCTGTAGTAAAAAGTGAGGCCTGAGGTAGATTACCCCTCCCATCGAATATGTTAGTTTCCTGCTTACCGCGTAAACAAGCCGCTCAACAATATAGTCTGCCTGGCAACTGATGATGTTAGCCAATCAGCTTGCCTTGCTTACTTTAACATGATTGGACACTGTACCCGTATATATACCGGTGCCACCCCTGGGCGGAAGTAGAAGCCAGATAGAAGCCCGGAAGTAGAAGCCCAAAAGGAGCCGCGGAGAGCGGACCGGTAGAGGCTTTGGGGCAGACTGAAGCACAAAAGGAGCCGCGGGAAGCGGACCAAAGGAGGCTTCAGCTGGGAGAACCCAGGGCAGGCTGTACGGAGAAGAAAAATAAAAAGAAAAGGTTGTCCACTACCAGACTGTGTCGTGTGTCCTTCCTGCCGGCCGGGAGCGGACATCGACATTTGGAGGCCCGCCCGGGGACTGATCACCCCCGCGACGTGGAAGTGGACAACGCTCCAGTACAGAGCTGCGAGACAGGTGAGTTGGGGATAAGCCTGGGCTCTGGGTGGCGCGCACCTACAGGGCTTTTAGACTCCCCTCAGGCTCACGCGTAAGTGGCGGATTCCTTGGGCCTCACGCGGTGAGTAACATATTAAAAGATGGGAAACATGTTAGGTAGCAACACTAAGAGCGAGGGTGGTTGTGGAGAAAGCTCTCAAGAGCTTACAAAAGTACGCAGGGTATCTGAGCAGGCCCAGTCAGGGAGCTCCCGAGAGGGGTCCGTCAAGGGGAACAAGGATGCTAAGGAGGAGGACGGGGCTCTAGCCTCGGAGTCGTCTGACTCCGAGGACGAGGGAAAGTTGAATGGCAAGGAGGCCAAAGAGACCAGCTGTCAGGAGCCTAAGTCGCTCGATAAGGAGTCACAGGGTTCTTTACCTTGGGGGCCGTTTCCGGAGGCGATTCCTCGCCACGAGGCGGCCGCCTGGGAGCTCCCTCCCCTTTCGCCAGAACAGAAAGTGATGCACGGGCCCCCATTTTCCGCCCAATCACGGCCGCTGTCTTATGCTCCGCCACCGGCGGGTCGGTATTTTTACAGGCGGCTTTGGCAGGGGGGACGCTTGTCTCATGAGGTACATCCACCTGGGATAGACAGTGGCCCCTACGGGATGTTTCCTGTACAAGTAGCTATGGGCCAGGGACGCAATGCATGGGAGCCTTTTGAGATAAAGCAGATTAGAGAACTTAAAAATGCAGTTACAACCTTTGGGCCGACTGCGCCTTACACCATTGCCATGCTGGAGAATCTGTCTTCTGGGCCCCTCACCCCCGCGGACTGGATTCAGCTGGCAAAGGCCTGTCTGCCCTCGGGCAGTTACCTGGATTGGCGAGCCTGGTATGCAGAGTTCTCTGCCGAGCAGGCTGAGAAAAACGCCAATCGAGGAAACCGGGGGTGGAACAAGGAAATGCTTATGGGAGAAGGTCGGCACGCTGATGACCAGACCCAGTTCCCCGGCGCTGTCTATGAGCAAATCAATGCCATAGGACTCCGCGCCTGGAAGCAAGTAAGTGGTGCTGGAACAGCCTCCTTGTGTCTTTCAAAAATAATTCAGGGTACCACAGAGCCATTTGTTGACTTTGTGGCCCGAATGCAAGATGCTGCCGATAAGATATTTTCTGATCCGGGAGTGGCTCGACCGCTGGTAAGGCAGCTGATTTTCGAACAGTGTACAAAGGAGTGCAAGGCAGCGATAGCTCCTCATAAGAACAAGGACCTCAATGCCTGGATTAGGATATGCAGAGAGATAGGGGGGCCGCTCTCCAACTCGGGAGTGGCTGCTCTCCTGGCCGCGGCTATACAGCAGAGGGGACCTCGCGGGTTAGAAGGGGAATGTAAGGCTAAAGGGTGTTTTGCCTGCGGGGAGCCAGGACACATTAAACGTCACTGCCCAAACAATGCAGATGCTAGGCCTCGCCTTAGGAATGAAGAACCATATGTTTGTGGGCGATGCAAAAAGGGATCACACAAAGCTGAGGAGTGTAGGTCGGTCTTTGATGCTCAGGGCAACCGTATTTGTGGACGAGATGCTAGAGGGCCAAAAAACGGCCAGAGGGGGCCCCCTTCACAGGCAGGCCCCCGCCCCAGAGACAGGACAGCTCAGGATGGCAGCCTTCAACAAGGGCCACCCCTGGGTCAGCAGGTGTGGACCTCAGTGTCGCCTCCAGACTTATACAGAAGGTCACCATTAGGATGGATGGCCTTAGGACCCTAAATGACATGCAAAAGCTATTGGGAGACATTAATTGGATTAGGCCATATTTACATATACCAAATTCAGATCTCAAACCCCTGTTCGACCTTCTGAAGGGAGACCCAGATATAGCCTCCCATAGGAGGCTCACTCCTGAGGCAAGAGCTGCCTTACAGAGAGTGGAAAAAGCCTTAGGTGGGGCTACCTTACATAGAATTGAACCAGGGCGACCCTTTGATGTCTGTTTGCTACAGACTAGTCTACAGCCCACAGCGGTGATTTGGCAGAAAGGACCACTACTGTGGATACACCCTAAGGTCTCACCTGCAAAAGTCATAGAGCATTACCCGGAGGCAGTCGCTTCATTGGCCCTTGAAGCGCATGATAGAGCTGTCCAACATTTTGGCTCAGGACCACAAGCCATCCGAGTACCCTATACCGCCAGCCAGATCAAGACCCTGGCTGCCTGCATAGATACTTGGGCCATTCTGAGATGTGTTTTCCATGGGGATATAAACAATCAATACCCTAAAGACCCTATCTTGTCATTTGTCACTCAGCACCCTATAATTTTTCCAAAGGTTACTGCCTCTGAGCCATTAGTCCCAGCAACTACAATATATACAGATGGCTCCAAGACGGGGATAGGCGCCTATGTGATCCTAGGCAAGCCCCCGGTTACCATACAATTTGAACCAGATCAGCCTCAGGTGGTGGAACTGCAGATCGTTAAAATGATTCTTGAACGGTTCTCAGAGGCCATTAACATTGTCTCCGATTCTAGGTATGTGGTCAATGCTATGCAAGTGCTTGAGACTGCCGGTTTAATTAGATCCACTTCCACAGTGGCTGGACTGTTCCTGTCTATCCAGACATTGCTTCAGAACAGACACCATAAGGTCTTCACCACCCACATAAGAGCACATACATCCCTGCCAGGGCCTATGGCACAGGGGAATGCGGCTGCTGACACTGCCACTCGCCCGTTATGGATTTTTACCTTACTAACACCAATCGAGCGAGCCCGTGCCTTCCATGATAAATTTCATGTTAATGCCAGGACACTAGCAAACCATTTCCATGTTTCCAGAGCAGATGCACGAGATATCGTGCGACTATGTGACTCCTGTGCCACATACAAACCTGCCATACTGATGGGAGTAAACCCTCGAGGTTTGATCCCTGGTGATGTTTGGCAGATGGACATCACACATATACAGGAGTTTGGGACTCTTAAATATGTTCATGTTTCCACAGACACCTGTTCTCACGTCATATTTACAACAGCAGAAACAGGTAAAAAAGTGTCTAATGTGATCAATCATTGCCTGGCAGCTTGGGCCGCATGGGGCAAACCAAAAATATTAAAAACTGATAATGGACCAGCCTATATAGGCAAAGCCTTCAATGAGTTCTGCAAAATGATGGAGGTTCAATTAAAACATGGTATCCCATACAATCCCCAAGGTCAAGGAATCATTGAGAGGGCTCATAGAAGCCTCAAAGAAATTTTACAAAAACAAAAAGGGGGAGTAGGCCAAGGCCTGGCCCCAAAGGCACGATTATCCATGGCACTATTCACACACAATTTTTTAAATTTAAATAATGATAATCGCTCCCCAGCTGTGGAGCACTGCAACCCTTCCCCCAACCATAAAGGGTGGGTGAAGTGGAAAGATGTCCTGACAGGACAATGGATGGGCCCGGATCCAGTGGTCAGCTGGAACCGAGGCGCGGTTTGTGTTTTCCCACAGGAATCGGGACGAGAACCACTGTGGGTACCGGAGAGACTGACACGGGCAACAAAGCCCTCGACTAAAGATCAGACCTGCCCTACTGGAGATCCATCACAGACCAACCAACAAGATGAATAGAAATAGCGGTAGCCCGAAATGGACAAGAAGATCCTCAGGCATATGCATGGCTCGCTCGCCTAGCCTACGACCGAGTCTAGGGACGGTGAGCTTCCCACACTCCTCCTCTAAAAAATTATGATATAGCAGGGTAGATGAGTCAATGACGGGTAAGAGCGTGCCTCCCCAGCATGACTCGACCTAAGCCAGGCCCTACCCCATCCTGCACGTAAGCCGCTGGACTGTTAGATGCTGCCCAGGTCTAAATTTCTCTCCGAGGGGATTTCTTTACGGAGAGGAAATGAGTGCAAGCTTGTGTGCATCCAGGTTCCGTCCAGTTTGTGCCTGGCCCTAGAAAAAGGACGAGGGCCTCAGGGCCTTGGCAGACCATGGGACGGCCGACCAGGGTCTAAGCCAAGGACCTACGGTGGGCCTACGCATAGGGCATAAGCCTCTGCACCCAGTCCAGGAAGGGCTACGATGCGCACATTCATAAAAAATAAAAAAGGGGGAGATGTTGGGAGCCGCAGCCCCGAGCCCGGTCGCCTCACTTGGCGGACGTGAGGCCTGTAGTAAAAAGTGAGGCCTGAGGTAGATTACCCCTCCCATCGAATATGTTAGTTTCCTGCTTACCGCGTAAACAACCCGCTCAACAATATAGTCTGCCTGGCAACTGATGATGTTAGCCAATCAGCTTGCCTTGCTTACTTTAACATGATTGGACACTGTACCCGTATATATACCGGTGCCACCCCTGGGCGGAAGTAGAAGCCAGATAGAAGCCCGGAAGTAGAAGCCCAAAAGGAGCCGCGGAGAGCGGACCGGTAGAGGCTTTGGGGCAGACTGAAGCACAAAAGGAGCCGCGGGAAGCGGACCAAAGGAGGCTTCAGCTGGGAGAACCCAGGGCAGGCTGTACGGAGAAGAAAAATAAAAAGAAAAGGTTGTCCACTACCAGACTGTGTCGTGTGTCCTTCCTGCCGGCCGGGAGCGGACATCGACAAAATATGATTGTACCAATATTTAGCTTATCTCATGCACTTTTCTTGCAGTGAAATATTGACCCTTCGCCTGGACAGGTGAGTGGATCTGTGTTCTTTCCCTTTGATCCTGGAGGACCTCTACAGTTCTTCAACTGAGAGTACAGAGCTGAGCCTGGCTTGGTACTGCACTACATAATTTCAGAACTCTGGGAGGCTGAGGCAGGAGGATTCCATATTCCAGGCCAACCTGGGTAATTTAGCAGATTCTGTCTGAGGATAAGAAATTAATTTAAGAAGACCTGGGATACAGTTCAGTATGAAATTACTGGATTCAATTGCCAATACTGCAAAGAAAGAAAGAAGGAAAAAAAAAAAACGTGCAAGATTGGAGAACAGTTCAGTAATATAGCACACACTTAGCATGCATGAAGTCCTGGATTCAAGTCTTAGCTTTGAAAAAGTAAATGTAAAAATATAAAATTTTTTTAAAAGTCCAGACTGGTCACCACATGACATCAAAGGCTAAATCATAAAAGGAGATAAGACTTGACCTCTCTTGGGGCCTTACATGCCATTTAAGAAATACATCCACCCTTAAACCAACATTGGAGAGGCCATGTAAAAATTTTGAGAAAGACTTCCATATTCTTGGTCCTGCGTGTTCAGATTTTCTTTCAACAGATGCCTGATGCATGAGTAAGGTTTCAAGCCCCATTCCACACCAAAGACGAGTAGAGGAGCAAAAACCTCCCCCTGGCTTAGTCCTACTTCAGAGTCTTAAGGAAAGAGATTTTGTTGCTGCTGTTGTTGGTGATGATGCTGATGTTGCTTTAAATCACTAAGCGGAGTTGTTTTCTGGGCAGAAAGCAAGGACAAAGGAAGGGAGACCAAGAGTACTGGGGACTAGGATGTGAGAAATAGCTCATGGCATGTGGCACTGCCACCTCGGGGACTCAGCCCCAGTGTCTCTCCCTACTCGTGTCAGAGCTTCGGATGCCAAGTCCTGGGAAGCACATCCACCAGCCACCTGCTTGCCTGGGTCTGCTTGGGCAGAGCCGTAGCATCTCCCCGGGGGAAGTACAAGGCTTCATAGCAGCTGGGCACAGCATTCTCACCAAGGCCGTAACACGGGAGGGTAGAAATTGTCAGGGCAAAGTACACCGAAATGGAAAACTCTGCAAAACACAAAGCCAGAACAGTTTTCAGGAGGGTAGATGTCAGAAAGCCAGAAGCCAATAAGATCCCATTCAGATCCATTTCATTCTACTTAAATAACACTTTTCCATAGTCCTGGTACCCTAAGTAAATATATACTGCCTCTCTAACGGTGGCGGTAAGTTACTGCAGTGGTAGTCTTTAAGATAAAGATGCTTGCTGCGGTCAGAGCATTTTAGGCTCCTCCTTCCTTTCATTCCATCCCTTCCCTTCTGATGATCACATGATTTTTAATAATTTAGTATCTAGCACCCAGCCTATGAAATATTCACCAACATAATACAAGAGTGTGCCCATTATAAAAATATTCAGGACTGACTGCCTTAAACCTCTTTTTGAACAAAATGGAAAGATGAATAATAAATTAATAAAATACTAAAAAGAAATCCTTCAAGCCATTGCTTCTCAAACACTACCGTCCCTTCCAGTTGCATTTAAACTGTGTCAAATGCTATAGGCCAGCACTCACATATGTAATTGCCTGACTCGTTTTCAATCAAATAAGTTGCTCACTTTCTTCAAAACAGTAAGACTCACGTGTTGGTGGACTGGATCAGAAGTTTATCTGACTCAGCTGAATGGCCTGATCCAGTGATGCTGTGGATGGCAAATGGAAAGGGTCATTTTTCCAGATCACCTGTGCTCAGTCAAATTTTAATTTGTGTTAGTTATTTAATAGGGGCTCACAAACTGGGTAAATGATCCCTCAGCATGGAGATTTCTCTGTAATATCAAACAGGTGATATAAAGAGATTTTTTTAAATCCTGGATGCCTTCTTTTTAACAGAAAAACTTCCCAGATATTTCAGTCAGATTATGGATATGCAGACAAAATATACCCTCCATCATTTTCACTGCATATACATTCCTTGGATGTAGTGAGATTAGCAGTGCTCATGAACACCTGGAGATTAGGCACAAACATGGCAAGCACAAGAGAAGGGTCATTTGCCCTGTGTGTTAATTGTACCTGCTGTATATTGCTGCATAATAATGGATTTGGCTGGTTTTTGTTTCTTGTTCATGTAAGGTAATTGTTAGGGTTCAGATCTAAGATGTACTCTAAAAGTCTCATGTGTGCAGGAGTGAGGATTTTGGGAGATGAGTGCATCATGAGGATGCTGTGCTGAGCTGTAGATTTATCCATGACTGAGTTCATAGCTGGATGTGCTGTTAGAAGGTGGGACCAGGCTGGAGGAGATGATAGTCACTTCTAGGGAAGTGACTCACAAGGGTCTAGGCTTGTCCCTACCTTCTCTTCTGTTTTCTCCCCGCTCCCCTCCTCTCCACACTTCTCCTCTCTTCTCACCTCCCCCACCCTCCCTCCTGGATGCTATGATTGAGCTGCATTCCTATGCCGTACCCTTCTGCCATGCTCACACCATTCTGTCTTGGAGGCAATCAAACATGGATTGAACCCTCTGAAACTGTGAGTCAAAATAAACCCCTCTGCCTTATCTTATGTGTGTTAGGGTTTTGTACCTCCAAACACTTGGAATTTCACTAAAGATCTGAGGGTTTGTGTCACTCTGGTGTCAGCTGAGGTCACACCTGATGGATCAAGCTCACAGTGACTCATGTCTGGCCTCTGTGCTTCCTGCCCACTTGCCTCACATAAGCCCTAGACACCACAGATCAGAGCCTGATATTTTGGGAGTGATCCCAGTCAGTGCCCATCAAAGTTAAATAAATCTGCCTCCGAATCCCGGGCGTCATTTTGGTATTTCTGTTTACCCTAGAAGTCCTAGTGAAGTGACCAGGATAACAAAAAGAAAACTGGAAGGCTTTGTGCCACCAAATAAAAGTCTCACCTCTGGGGGAGGGGAAGGGAGTTGGTTTCATGGGCAGTAACTAAAAAAATCACACCTATGGACTGGAACCCAAGGTCAGCTCTAGACCCTGAGGCTCCAATGTGCTTCCCTAGTTGGTAGTACCCCACTGATCCCCAATTAATAGACAGTGAGGGTAACACACATCATGAGGGTGCCAGAGCTTCACAGAGGGGGCCCTTATAGACACGGCTTTTCTACTATAACACATGATTAGTTCCTTGTGCTCCTGAGATCCATCAGCTGTTCTAGTGAATTACTGAGCCTGACAAGCCAGGATGGGGAATGGAAATTTTGACATCTGTGGCCAGCTAGTTAGAAGCGAGGGTGGTCTAGGGCCCCTTTGGTTGGGTGGTCTGAGTCCCCTTCACCCATGACATCTGGCTTCCGTCTAGGCTGTGAGTAAGGAAATCATTTCAGTCACTTGGAGGCAGTTCATGGGACCATGTTGAACAGAACAGGATTGCTCCTTAACCTCCAGAGCCTCGAGTGGAGAGAGATGGAAATATATGCACAAAAGCAGACACAGAAACATTTTGGGGCACAATGAATTAAGTTTAGAAAGACTGGCCATAAGTCTATCTGTAGCCAAATCCAAATGATTCTTACAGTGAATGAGCACACATCATAACCCGATGCTAGGTTTCCCTGTTTCCATCCCAATCTTACAGTACTAAATGGTAGTGTCCATCATTTTCACTGCATATACATTCCTTGGATGTAGTGAGATTATCAGTGCTCATGAACACCCGGAGATTAGGCACAAACATGGCAAGCACAAGAGAAGTAAGAAAAATACAAGGTAACTAAGGTTAGAATGGCTGCACATGATCCCTTCAGTCTTCAGTTGTTGGTGAACAGAGTAACCTTGGCTTTGATCAGGGGCAGAGTTTTATTTACCCATGAATTTCTTAAATTGGACTTCAGAAAGAGAGATGAGTAGATGAATGGATGGATGGAGGGAAGATAGAGAGATGGAGGCTTATTTACAGCAGAATTTAGGGAAGGCTTCTCAATGACCTGGAGGTTGATTAAAATTAGCCAGGCAGACTGGAGAGAATGTTGAGGAAAAAAGGTGGAAGAGATACAAAGGTCCTTGTGGTGGAAAAGAATTTAGGAGATTGGGAGTAAAGGACAGTGTGTGGACAGTGAGTCTGGGAACCCAGAGGCAGTTAGGGAAAGAGTCTGCCCCAGCAAGCTAGAGTTGACACCCAGGCTCAAGTGTCCAGGTGATGATGATTTGTGTGCACAGATAATATGGCTGATACTGGGAACTGTGCCGGAAAAGTCATCTCCTAGGGTGATGTCCTCCTGGGGAATGTTTTTGTGGTGTGCATATGTGTGTGTGTGTGTGTGTGTGTGTGTGTGTGTACACGTGTGTGTGCATGTGCCTATGTAATCTAAAAAGCTACAATAACTTGAGCTAAAAATAGGAATATCTGGCATGAACTGAACCAGTTGCTATATGAAAACACGATTTATTTTAGCCCCTATCCATGGTAACCCTATGAAGTTGTTGTTGTTTTTATTGCTAAGGCAAACAGAAGCACCAAAACAACACCCAGGATTTGGAGGCAGATTTATTTTACATTGACAGGCACTGATTGGGATCACTCCCAAAATATCAGGCCCTGAACTCTGGTGGTCTAGAGCTTATGTGGGATAAGCAAGCAGGATATATAGAGGCAGAATAGCTTGTCCATTAGGGATTGGTTCTTACAATATGCATCATAGTGACCAGCTATGCATCACAGTGACCAACTATTTCGAAGAAACAAAAGTAAAAGGAACTGTAACAGGAACTGTAACTGGAGCTATTACCTGGGCAACTAACAAACTGAAATATACTAGCCAGGGGCATCTTCTGCTATGTTATCATTGTTATCTCATTTTGAATAAGAAAGAAGTAAGGTTGAATGATTACATCATTAGCTGAACACAAGCAGCATGGCTCCTGCCATTTGGGGTCTTATGCACAGGCCCAGGGCTGAGCTACCAGAGTAAAGGGGGCTCCCCTTCCCCAGGGCTGTGTTCTATGGTTGGGGTTCCACACACTCAGGCTTTGGCCACCAGTGACTGTGGTTTACTCTGGGAACTAGCAAGGCAAGTTGTGATAAATAAGATACCTGAAGAGCTTTACACTGGGGGAAGAAGGTTCCTTTTAAAACTGGATTTGTTAAGCCTAGAAGGGATCTGGACAGTAGAAGGAGATCCTGATACCAAGGGCAGCTTGTGGCTGATGAACCTGGCATCTTATGGTCTTCTGATGTTACCCAACTCATGGCTCTACGTCCACCCAGCCCTTCCATGCCAAAGTGACCCTGCCTGGAGACTGACCAGACCTCTTCTCAGTTAACATCATCCAGCATCAAAACTCTTCAGTTTGAGCCTCACAGCAACTTTCCTTGGCTACATGTCCCAAGATTCTTAAATCATTCCTTCAGGCCTAGCCATGCTGATTTTCTCATTGTTCCCTTGATTCTTTCCACTCTAGTGCACACACCATTCCTTTGGTCAAAATATTCTTTCTCATGGTATTCCACTTGTAAAGCATCCTTCCGTGAACTCACTCTTTGGTCGTTCCCTCTTTTCTAGAGAGCCCACTGCATGGAGGATACAGGCTTTGCATGTGGCCGTATTTGCCTTTTATGATGCCCTGCTTGACTTTCCCTGAGTCATAATATGAAGCACATGAATTGTGAAGCACAAACTCCTGGTGCTCACAGAGGCAATAATCCATCATCGAAGGTATAGCAATGGATAGCATTGGATCTGGTACAAGTGTGTATTCCACACTTCTGTGACACACAAGTGTCTCTATAAAATGGAAATCCCTTAGTATCTGGCTTGAAACTTATGCACATATGTACGTATTTTTGTATTTAGTGGCACTGTGGATCGAACTCAGGTCCTTCATGCTAAGCTATATCCCCGGCCCTTTTTTTAAAGTTTGCTTTGAGACAGAGCCTCACTAAGTTGCTAAATTACTCAGGCTGGACCCAGACTTCCCATCTTTCTGCCTCAGCTTCCAGAGTGCTGGGATTAACAGGCATGTTCCACTATACTCAGCTTCATTGTATTTATTTTTATAAATTTAATTATAAAGCTAGAATCAGAGCTTTGGCATTCATTACCTTAACATAAAATTTTAAACACAAAATTTAAATATGAATGCATTTTTAAAATTAGGTATTAGTACAGTGTGTGTACAGATATGCAAAAGATATCTGAGCCGATACATAGATGCCTAAAGTTGAGGATACTGCAGTTTCATGAAATCAGCACTAGGACACAGCCAATGTCTAAATCTCAAAATGCTGCAAACATACATGCATCGAAGGCTTGGCCCTCCACTCAGCACTATGAGGTGTGGACGCCTTTCTGAAAGGGCCAGGAGAGGCTGCAGGCGCCTGGCATGTGTCCTCCAGGGGCTCAGGCACCCCCAGTGGAGCTGAGGGCCTCCCTGGCCTGCTAGGCAAGTGCTTCAACTCTGAGCCAAAGTTCCCCTGCCCAAGGAATAGATTTTTTAAAATCTTCTTTGTCTTCAAAGTTGAATTTCATAGAATTAAGAAGGTTTAAAGGTCTAAGACAGTAAAAGAAAATTCAGGGTGACCAAAAGGAGCTCTGAATAAATTTTAAATATTACTTTATGCCCAGTGCTTTCTAATTTTGTTTTGAAAGTCAGGATGAGGGTTTAGTGAATTGGTTCTGTTGGATGCTAAAACCTCTTATGGTCTAGTCTGACTGCTAAATCATCTGCCTCCTCCCCATAAGAATACACAATTGCTAGTTATTGAGTGCCTACGGGGTGCCCAGTACACCCTGGTTATGATTGCTGATTCTATGAAAATCTTGCAAGGTGATGCCATTACTCCCATTATAAAGATCAAGAAAATAAGGCCTGGGAAAAATCAAATGAGTGGCAGAAACTCACACAGCTACAAATAGGACCTGGCCCACCCTGATTCTGAAGGTTAGTTCTCTGCCGTTCTGCAGAGAATGAAGCTCTAATTTTTGCTTGATCATTACAGGAGCCAATTAGCTCATTAGTTTGTTTCCATCAGAATTCAGAGCTGTCTTCCAAAGTAGAGATCAAGGAACAAGATTTTGTTTGCACAACTTGGGAGTTCTGCTGTGAAGGTTAGGAAAGAAATTGCTAAGACACAGCTGTCACTTCTGTTGTTACCACTGGTTGGTAATTAGTCAAAACTAGCATCTCAGTGCTTTACCTGGATTATCACATTCAATCCTCTTACTCTTACTTGATACATGTCTTCTTTTTCTACCCCTTCCCCTTCCCCTTCCCCTCCCCCTCCTCCTTTCTTCTTCTTCTTCTTCTTCTTCTTCTTCTTCTTCTTCTTCTTCTTCTTCTTCTTCTTCTTCTTCTTCTTCTTCTTCTTCTTCTTCTTCTTCTTTTAATCTAGGAATCAAACTCACAACCTCACACTTGCCAGATAGGCTCTGTGCTGCAGAGATACTTCTCCAGCCCCAAATGTGCCTTCTACATATCCATCCCTTGACAAGACAGCAGGAGTGTAGAGCAAGAAACCAAGTTACCCAGCTGCACTCAGGATTCAGGCCCAGCCTCCCGTGACAGCAGCCTCCAGCTCTAGCCACCACACTAGGGTGCCGGAGGACGGGCCAGTACCTGCACACATGCATCAGTAGGAATTTCCCCATCAGCTTCCTTATGTAGCCCAAGTCTTCCTGCCCCTGCCTTTGTGACAGTCCTTTTCTTCGTGCCTCTTCTCCCCTAGTTGATGGAGATGGGATACATAGGTGACCTTGGGCAATGTGAGTTTCTACCCAAAAAGAAAAAAATCTTTCTGGACCAGAGCAGTGAAGTTCTGCAGAACCTGGAATAGAAATCTGCGGTATGAATTCCACAAGCTCAAACCCAGGCTCAGCTGTGCTCCACTCTATCCAATTCCGATGTGATAAAAGAAAGAGCAGCTACGTTGCACCAAAACACCAAGATTTGACGTTCTGCTGGCAGAGTTTTGTTCTGAAAGAAAATCTGTATAATTTTCTATTTCTAAAAAAAATTTATAATTCTCAGGAGTACAGAATTTAAGGATATTAATGAGAAATAGCCAAGGGAAACGCTACTTATTTGAGGAAAACACACACACACACACACACACACACACACACACACACACACATTTTCCATGTCAAGGGAAAGGTAAGTGGGCCAACTTTTGAGTTATTCACGCTTTTCTTACAGTGCTTGCCAGAGCAGTTAGGGTAACCCACGCTGGATTGCATTGTGTGGTGCAGTTAGGATTTGGCATTTAGGGATGACACAGCTAAAATGAAAATACCTCCTCTTTCAAAAGAGAGTAAAAGAATCAGATGGGTGGTTTTTCCCATGTTGGGAGTTATCAGAAGCTGTAATTCAGAGAAGAGTGAAGAGAAAAGGCCCAGTTTGCCAGACAGACGAGTACTGCAGTGCGAGCTCTCACCTCCGCTGGCCTTTCCACTTGACAGCTAACGAAAGGGGTGACACTTGTTGTTCTTATTTTTTGTGATGGTCTGCCTCTATATGCATCTGCTCACTACACGACTCAGGCTGGCTTTGAACTTGCAACCTTCTTACCTCAGCCTCTGGAGGGCTGGGGTTACAGGTGTGTACTGCCTTGCTCAGCCTTACACTGATGGTGAAAATCCACAGTAAAGCATTCAAGTAGTTCTAGGATTTGTGCAGGTTGCCAAAATATTCCCCCAAAAAACTAATATTAATCTATAATTTCTATTCTTTCAACCTTGGTAGCCTAGAAATGATGGCAAAAGTAGGGAATTGGATACTCCACGGCGAACTAATGACTCAGTTGATGTGGGTGTTTACATTCATCTTAGAGCAGATTTCAGTGCAGGCTTTGAGCTCTCTGCCTGCAGGTTCTGTGAGCCCGAGACCTCATCAGGTAGGAATAATACAAGACATACAGAAGGCAATGCACATCACTTTTATCTGATGTTAACATTACAAGGAATATGTTGATTTTAATAGGGTGAATCACAGGAAACTGTCACTTTTCCCGTTTTTGAACCACAAAATGTCAACTTTCATGGCTTAACCTAGTATTTTAAGATGTAAATAAACCACAAGGAAAAACTGTTATTTTTGGACTTCTCACAATATTTGAATTACGCTGGAGTTTGTTCAAGTGTACAGAAGCCATGATGATTTGAATATTTTGGCTTCCTGATTGCATTTGGAAGTGGTGGGCTGAAAAATAAATAAAATGTAAAGTGTCCTCTGACATTCTTAAGTATTTAATCAGATTGGTTCAGCATAGTTGATACTTTCAAAATTATCATCTATCCAAACAAACAAGTCATAAAAATTATCATAAGCCCAAACAAATCGTAAGCTGACAATGCAAAATTCAAATGATCCTTTGAGTGTTTTCTTTGTCCATCTGCATGATAAATAAATGCTACAGAAAAGCCTAGATAACTTTCCCCTTTAAGAAATTGCAGCCATACAAAAAATCTGCTGCGTGCGCAATAATGGGGCAATTAAAATAAGAATAAAAAAGATCACCAAACAGAAGGGATTATAAGAAGTGATCAAAAATACAGTGAATGTTGAATTTAGAAATTTATCACAGTAAAAGACACTCGGCCACGAATCTGCCTCCGAATACTCCTCTTTGACATGCTTGACCCCACAGTTCTTGTCCTTTCTGGGACATTTTTGTGACTCTGTACGGTGAGTGTCTTTATGCATTGTTCAGTGCCATCCACAGCAGAGACAGGCTCATTAAACATCACAGCGTGTCCTCAGCCACTCACCCACTCATCAGGTCTGCCACAGAGTGACTTCTGGCTCATCCCAGGTCTAGATGACAGTGCCAGGGAAGTGTTCTGAATGAATCAGGGGTTCAAGACGCCAAGACAGTGCAACTAATGCACTCAAGAAAGGGGACTGCAGAGCTGCTGCAGAAGTCACAAAACAATAGGACAAGTGTGTTCTAATTGCAAGGGTTTTGAGGGAAATTCATGGCAAGGTGCCTTCTACTGCAGTAAGTTATTGATTTACATGCTCACGTATTTTTCAGTTCCATCGCACATTCCCTGTGTACCCCTGATGTTGACCTATGAAATCCACTTGTCACTTTCCCACAGAACCACCTTCTCAAGCGACTCTTTAACTTGATCTCTGAGAAAATCAAGGCCACCTCTACTCCACAAGGAACACTAAGCCAACCAGAAATTAGTTCTTGTCATTTCTTTTGATTTCAAAAGTTTCAGAACTACATAAATGTGGGAAAACAACACAAGGACCCTTCCTAGAATTCCTCACCCAGAATTGGAAGTCCTTCCGTTGTTAGTCTTGCGCACTGTCTCCTTTCCTCTCACTTGCTCTATATGTTCTAAGAGTCATAAATCACCCAAGATATATTTTAAAGATTTTCCAGGACTGTAAATAGTTTCCATGGCAGCTGTACATCTCTCCTTGTCCCCTAGGTTAGCCAAGGCAGCACAGAATCATAGACAGACTCTGTCCCTGGGAAATAAAGGGCTACCCAGGAACTCGCTCATAGTGCAGTGCACTCCGTACCACGGAGTTCTAACTTTCCTTCCTTCAAGAAAGAGGAAAGAGGGTTGATGTACCACTTCCCTCAGGGCGTGTCAGTGGCAGAGATACACTCACATGGCACCTCGAGAGCAAAGCAGAGCTCTGAGAAATCAATTTAAAGGGGGAGATACTGCATTACCTTCTTCCGGTCACTGCAGGGCCTGACTTTCACAGCAAAACCTTTAGGGAATTAATGCTCTTCTTGCTTTATTTGTGCCTCTCTGGAGTAACCATGAATTGACCTCCTTAGCTCTGGTTTCTCCTCTTGCTGTCTAACTCATCTGCATCTGTTGCTGGTGTCACCTTCTGCAAACCCAACCTTGGTCATCTCACTCTCTTGGTGAGAAATGTTCTCTGCTGTCAAACATCACAGATCTCAAACTTCTTAGCCAGTTGCTAACGTTCATCTGGCATGACCCTGGGTGGCTGCACTGTGCTGTTACATCAGAACCCTGCCACAGGTGATGAACTGAGAGTGCAACACAGTAAAACCCTGGTGCGCAAGCATACTCATTCCTGAAACAGGCTTGTATGTCAGAGCGAATCTCCCTGCAAGAAATCATGGAAACTCAGATTATTTGTCCTACAACTCAAAAATATTCATGTAAAATGCTTGCAATACGGTCCTATTATTAAAAAAGTGGAAAAAAAAAGCAAAACATGAAAAACAAGCAAATTAATCTGCACTTACGTTCGAAAACCTGTGTGGCTGGAAAGAGAGAGAGAGACAAGAGAGGGGTTACGGATGGTGCTACTCTCACTATTGCAGGATCACTGGTCTCTAATGACTCATGGAATTTTTTCCCTTTTGTGCAACCTGAGCAAGGAATCTGCCCAGCAATTCTTGCTTTTGCCTCCTTGTGAGAGTTTTTCAGAAACATGGCTTTGCGTTGTCATTAAGCAGACTTAAGACCTGTGCTGCTACCGCCTTATTCAGATGCTGCTTTTCTACAAATTTTGCAGTGTTTCACACACTTTACACACCTCCCCAGTCTCTTTTGAAGTGAGGGGATCCTCTGCTTTTCTCTCCTCCCCCTCCTTCTCCTCTACAGATGAGGTCTCCTTCCTAAGCTCTTGCTGTTGAAAGACAATCACTTACAGTCCCACCAAGAGGAGGGGAAGGGAAGGAGAGAGAAAGAGAGAAAGAGAGAAAGAGAGAGGGGGGGGAGAGAGGAAGAGAGAGAGAGAGAGAGAGAGAGAGAGAGAGAGAGAGAAGGAAAAGCCATTGGCTCAGTTGTGATTGTGTAATGTTTGGCATCACAAATCACCGGTAGTGCAGGACATCATTCTTTTATCAGGTTACAGTTTACTAGAAAATAAACTGTCTTCTCATCTTGTGAACAGTATCAGAACAAGTCATGGCCATTCATCTCTAGCAGCAGGCTGGACAGAGTGACAAGCCTGGGAAGGTGCTGGCAAGGGCGGGCGCTGATGGTGGTGGCCCGTGTGGCCACTGCCAACTCCCAGCAGAGACATCGTCCTTGCTCTAGGTCACACCTTCAGATTCAGCATCAGGGCCAGTGAAAAGGAGTAAGTCGATCCCAAGCCTGCCCAGGTCACCCCCAGCACTGCTGGGCTCAGGTCTGGCCACTCCCAGCCTTCATGGTGGTCTCGCCCCTCCTGGACCCGCAGTGGAGTCACCTTCACACTCCCATCAGGACACAGAGGCTGTGCTCTGGGGACTGCCAGGTGAATGTCCATGCCCCTCACAGGGACCTGCGCCGCCCTGGGGCTCCTCCTCCTTGCCCTTCCTTGGCTCTCCTCCTCTGGTCCAGTCTCCACCTCTCCACTGAGCCAACTGTGCAGAGCCCTTAGGCTGCTACCATTTTCTCTCCTTGTTTCTTGAAAGAGATTCATATCCTTTGCTTCATAGGTTCATTCAAAGTCAGCTCCATGGTGAAGTCTTCCCAGCAGCCTAGAGAACCCTTATCTCCCCTACACTGATCCCTTTCTAATTCATCACCCTATATTCTTTATTATATGGTAGCACACCTGCCATCACCTTATATCTCTGTTACATGTTTCTTTCTCATCCACTTCTGCTGGACTCTGGTTTCCAGAAACGTGATTCTCAGTCTCGTTCATTGCTTAAGAACAACATCTGGGCTAACCTGTGTTTACTGATGGTGATCTGATTGACAGAAGCACAGGATCTGGCCCACTGAACCCAAAATCCATCTGCTGACCCCCACCACTGTGCTGGCTTAGTGACACACCTGTCAGCAGCCCCAGATCCTTTGCTCCCTGTCTCATTTGTATCTCTGCACCAGCACGGTGCTCTGCACTAAATTGATTTCATTGTCAGCTTTCCTGTTGCTATCCCAAAATATCTATCTCACATCTGTAAGTTAAAGGAGAAGTGAAGTTTGGCTCACAGTTGGGAGGATTCAGTCCATGGTCACTGGCTCCAAGGCAAAACCATTATGGCAGAAGGGCATGGCAGAGGAAAGCCACTCACCTCAGGGCTTATGAGAAGCAGAGAAGGTTGGAAAGAAATGGAAGGGAAGAGGCCAGATAGTCCCCAGTGTCCTGCTGACATGACCCAGTCAGACCCACCCAGAAGTGGTATCCATCAGGTCAATCAAGGTGACAGCCAAGACTGAAGAGCACATTTCTGATGATTAAAGATAACCAACCTGTTAACAACTTGGAGAGAATCTTCTTAGGATAGAAATTTCTTATCCTTTCATTTTTTCCATTTCGACTTTGAGAACAGAAAAAAATCCAGTTTCTTAGAAAGAGTGGGTGCCCATTTCTCAAGTTATACGTATTATCTATGAAACTAATATTGTAAACCAGTAGCTCAGGGCTCCAGTATAGCACCTAGATGGGATTTGTTTCACAGCCCACTAAAGTAAAGTATTTTCAGGGTGCTTTTAAAAATCAACAGCAGTTCAAAGTTTTGATTATGAAGAAATCATATTTTTAGACACTCTCTCTTCCTCCTCCTCCTCCTCTTTGTCCTCCTCCTCCTCCTTCTCTTTCTCCTTCTCCTTCTCCTCCTCCTTGTCTTCCTCCTTCTCCTCCTCCATCTTCTCCTCCTCTTTCTCCTCTTCCTCCTTTTCCTCCTTCTTTTCCCTCCTGACTGTCTTTCTCACTCTCTCCTCAGACAATCTGGATACAATATACTCACTTCCACATGGCAGCTGGCCAGAGCTGAGCCCCGCATCCTTTCTCATCCATTTGCCTCCTGCCTGGATCCTGGGAAGGATTTCTTTGTGGTCCTCTTGTCCAGAAAGTTTCCAGAGCAGGATGCACGGCTTTAGACGTTATCAGATAGAATTACAATCCCACTGCTTCTCTAAGTCAGGGTTCTGGTTCCATGGAATGAGTTGGGAGGTAAAGAAAATACACAAAGGATACTAACAGGGTCCATGTGTTGGGACCAATGACAAAAGGGACAAATTCAGGTTTTATGGGACACGAAGCTTACACACCTTCTTGTGTACAAACTCTTTAGAAAAGAATATACTGTTGATGGGTTTAAATTGCTAAGACCTTTCCTTTAGAGAGGATGGAGCAAGTGAAGGGCCCTGAAGTGGAAGAATCACTCACTTTACCGTCCTGCACCTCTGACTGGAGGAAGGAGGAAAAAGGAAATCTCTGTGCGCCACTGCTCTGACCGTCACCATCCCAGTCACCACAAGGAGTGAGCAGCGAGGAGGTAGAAACGGGGAAGGAAGACAGCTGATGGGAGCTGCGGCACCAGCCCGCGCCCAGCATCTTCTAAACTTTGTTCTTCATCGTCTACTTCCTTCTGAACTAATCCTCTCCTGGCACTCAGGGTTTTAGACTCCTGAGGCCTCAGGTTCCTGTGTCAGTGGGTTCTGGCCACTGGGAGCCCAGTGTGGAGCAGGGAGGGCTCCAGAGTCGGAGGAGAAACCGGACTGCGTGCCCAGCTCTCAGCCTGAGTGGCCTGAGCAGAAGCTCCCACGTCTCCTCTGGTCCTGGGGCTGGAGGAGACGTCCTCGGATCCCATGGCCACCTTGACTCTTCCCAGACATGAAGGGTGGAGCATTTCTCAGGCACGGTAGGGGAGGAGTTTCTAGACATGTCTAGCTCAGGCTGACCTCACAAGTTCCATTTGGTTTTTCTGCCTCTCAGTTACCTTGAGAATCTGTTCCTCGCACAAATACTGTTCTTATTGATGCAAAGCCTAGTGGGTTTCATTTTGGTGTACTCGTGTGCACAAAAGGTGCTTGGATTATTTTCACCTCAGTACCACTCCTCCTTCTCTCCTTTCTTCCTTAACCACCTTCCTCTTCTCTAATAACCTCTGCTCTACTTTCAGGTCATCTCCCCCAGGTCCCTACTTCTCACATGAGAGAAGAACCTGCAATACTTGTCTTTCTGAGTTTGGTTTATTTCATGTGCCATCATAATCTCCAGTTCCACCCATTTTCTTGCAAACCACATCCTTGTCTTCCTTCTTTATGGCTGACTAATGTTCCACCATGTATGTGTACCACAGTTTCTTATCAGTTCATCTGCCCCCAGGCAGGCAGATTAATTTCAAAGCTTAGCTATTTTGAGTTGCACTAAAATAAACTTGGGCATAAGGGATCTCTGTAGCATGCTGACTTTAACTCTTTGGGAGCATACTGAGGAGTGGCATGTCTGGGTCAAATGCCAGGTCTCTTCTTAGCCCTTTGAGAAAGCTTGATGCTAATGTAAAAGGTTCCTTTTTCTCTTTATCCTGGCCCTCACTTGCTTTTCTTTAACTGTATTTTTGATCACAGCCATTCTGACTAGAGTGAGAAGGAGTCTAAATGCAGTTTTGATCTTCAGTTCCTGGGTAACTAAACACATTGAACATTTTCTCTTATACTTTTTGGTCATTTGTACTTTTTCTTTTAAAAATACCTGTTCAGTTTATTTTTCTATTTGGTATTGGGATATTTCTTTTTCTGGTGTTAAGTTTTTGAGTACTTGATTTATTCTGGATGTGAAATCTCTGCTGGCAGAGCAGGTAGTAAAGGTTTCTCTCCACTGTCTAGGAGTGTCTACATCGACACGGATCACTTCTGGGCTGCGTAGAAACTGTGTAATTTGGTTGAATCCCATCTGTTGACTCATTGCTGTTTGCTGTGCCACCAAAGTCTTATTCAGAAAAGTTTTGCCCCTGACTTTCTTTGTTTGCCCTGTTTTCTTCAAAATTACAGGTCTCTTGCCCAGGTCTCTGCTTCAGTTTAAATTGATCTTTGTACAGGGTGAGAGATAAGGATAGATTTTTCAAGATTCTCCGCATGGATTTCTAGCTCCTCCAGCTTCACTTGTCCAGGGGCTGTCTTTCCTCTAACAGGTACTTTTGGCCCTCTGTCAAGAGTCCGATGTCTATAGTTGTATGAACTTGTTTCTGTGTCTTTTATTCCATTCCATTGTTGTATGTGTGCGTATTTGTGCCAGTACCATGCTGCTTTTGTTATCATGGCTTTGCAGTCTATTTTGCCTGAGATGCCTTTAGGGCTGTTCTTTTTGTCCATGATTCCTCTGGTTAGTCTAGGTCTTCTGTGCTTCCATATGAATTTTAGAGTTATTTTTCCTAGCTTTGTGAAGAATGTCATCAGTATTTTGATGGAGATTGCATTGAACCATAGATAGCTTTTGGAACTGTGGCCACTAGGACAGTATCAATTCTGCTGATCCATAACTTTGGGAAGTCTTCCCACCTTATACTGTCATCTTCAGTTTGGGTAATTTTCATCATAGAGGTATTTAACCTCGTTGGTTGGCTCTATTCATTGTTTTGTTGTTGATTTTGTACCCTGCTACTTTGCTGAATTTATCACATCTGAAAGTCTTCTGGTGGCATTTTTAGGATCTTACAGATAAAAGATCACATTGTCTGCAAAGATAATTTGACCTCTTCCTTTCCTATTTATGTCACTTTTATTCCTCTTACCTGGTTACTTTGGCTAAAATTTCAAGTTCTATGTTGAATAGGAGTGGTGACCCTGGATGCTTGTGTCATTCCTTCTTTTTCAAAAAATGCTTTCCATTTTTTTCAGTCTGGTGTTGGCTGTGGTTTTGTCCTCAATAGCTTTCATTATACCGAAGTTAGATCCTTTTTCACCTAATTTCTTCAGGCTTTTTATCACAAAGGGAAAATTTTTATGTTTCACATACTCAGACTGGATCCACTTTTGCACTGGGCTCTGATGCATTTCTTGATGTTGGAGCAGGTTTTACCAAGCTTCGTTCATGCACTGCACTAAAGGCTAATTCTGTAACCTTTTTATTTTTTGTATAAACTTTGATCTTTAGCATAAAATCTTCCTACTTTTGACACGAAGTTGCTTGGCTTATTAGCTTATTTCATCATTTTCTTTTTGAATTATTCAGCCTGTGATGTGCTTTGGTTTTATAAGAGTGATTTTCCTTGTGTAGACTCTATCAGAATCCCAAACTGTCTTTGCATAAAGCATGTACACTTAGAATTGATCTGAGATTTTAAAAAACAGGTTATAGAATGGTAAGATAATCTTTGTATAAAATATTTTCTGGAAAACTTCAAACAGTCAAAGTAAATACTGAATCCCATATTATCACTCAGCTTCAACAATTATCAAATTTGCTATTCATTCCTCTACCCAACTCTCCCAACTAAAATATACATTTTAGAGGCTTGTTTTATATTAAAGACAAAACAATAACCACAAAGAATAAAAACAATGATACAGAATTTTAAAACAAAATAATAGGAAATTAACACTAGTTAATACATTACATATTGTTCTCTTGTTATCTTCAAAGTAGTTGTTCAAATTACAGGATTTAGACATTAAGAAAGATCAGACAGTCAAAGAAGGAATGCACAAATGGTTCTTTTTGATGAACTAACAGAGATTAGTATTATAGTTATCTATCTTGTTTGTGTGCATTTATATATACGTGTGTGTGTGTGTGTGTGTGTGTGTGTGTGTGTGTGTAAAATCTTTTCACTTCTCTTCTTATCCCAGGTGTTCTTTCCTTTCAAGTGAAATGTACATATTCAGGGGTGGTAGCCATCCTTGTAATTTCAACATTCTGGGAGGTTGAGGCAGAAGGAACACAAGTCGGAATGCAGTTTGGTTGACTTAGTGACTTAGTGAGAACTTGTCACAAAACAAAAAATGAGAAAGACCTGTAGTTCAGTGCAGAGGCCCTGGCTTCGATGGCCAGAACCAGAAATATGCAGAAGAAACTTTAGTCATGTAACTCAGCTTCTCAACAACATTCCCTCCTGTGAGTTCAGCTATTCTAAAATACATAAAAAAATAAAGCATACAGCATATAAGTAGGGAAATACACATGTCCACACCATACAGCTTGGCACATGTGAGACACTCAGTCATACTATTGACCACAGGAGTAATTTATCATGCTTTGCATTGCATTGTATAGATAAACAAACATTTCCCCAGTTTATGCATTTGGGTTGTTTTTACTTTATGTGCATTGTGAACAAGCTCTTATGAGTATTTCTAATACGTTTCCTTTTGTGGTCATAGCTTTTCATTTTCTCCTGAACGTCCAGCAGGGGTGGACTTACCAAGCCCAGTATATGTATGTTTAACATTGTGATGCTGCCGCGGTGCCCAGGCTGGGCTCAACACCCGCCACCCTGCTCCTCAGCCTTCCAGAGTTCCGAGATTACAGACATGTACTTGCTGTTTTGTCTGCTTTTGTGCCACAAAAATAGCCTCTTACATTTTCTCCTAAAAGCTTTATAGTTTTATATTTGTGTCTATAACCCTGCTTAATTAAATTTTGTATATTATGTGAGATAACATTTGTTGTTTATTTTTGCATATGGACACCAGTTGCTTCATGTTTTTCATGGGAAGTTTTGCCCTACATTCTTTTCTTCTTGATTATTTCTTTCCTTCCTTCCTTCCTCCATTTCTCCCCTCCATCCTTCTCTTTCTTTCCTTTTCTTTTTGAATTTGAGTACCAGGATTACCATTGATTCTTTCTTCAATTTGTCTTTTTGAGACAGGATCTTGCTATACAGTTCAGGCTGGCTTTGGGCTCACTTTGTAGCCAGGTTGGTCTTGAATTTGCAGCGATCCTCCTGCTTCAGCCACCCAAATGCTGGGATTACAAGCATGCACCATACCATGCCCCGCTACTCTTTCTTTACTTTGAATACCAGGATCATCATTGATCCATACATAAATCAGGAAATGTTCCCCCTTTGCTATTTTCTGAAGGAATTTGTGAAGGTTGAAATTACTTCTTCCTTAAATATTTGGCAAAATTTGCCAATGAACAGTTTGAGCGTAAATGTTTTGTTCTTTATGTTCATCTCATGGAGGGAAAGGACAGAGATTGCTGTAGGTATTTTGTGTGTATTCTGTTTTGCCCATGATCAGTCCATCTGAATTTAAACATGTTTTCTTCATGCTTTCAAAAAACCGAATTAAATCTGAGGGAATCCAATATAGAAATGTATAAATGGATACTGCTTCAAACTGTGTGGAAATTACCCCAAAACTGCAAGTTTGACTTAACATTTGAAAATTAGTCAGTATGCTACAACAGACAACTGAATAAATGAAAATATGTAATCATTTCAGCACAGACAGAAAAACATATTTGACAAAATTTCCCAGTCATTCATGATAAGAATTCCAATCAAACTAAAGAATAAAACAAAACTTAATATGATACAGAACAGCTATGAAAAATCACAACTGTCTCTACAGTAGATGCCTTTTGCCTTAAAATTTTAAAAAATGTTTGTCTAACTATTTTATTCAACATATTATTGGAAGCTATAGAAATAAAGAAGAGAATAAATCTTTTTATCTATGCAGATGGTAAGACTGTTTTACTTAAAAAGGTATTGTTACGACTTGGGTCCAGATGGCCCCTCAGAGCCTCAGATGGTCACAGGTGGGTGTCAGAGGTGGCTGGATCTGGAGTGTGAAACCCTGGGATTGATTCCTGAGGCAGTGCTGGGATCAAGGGCTCCAGGGGAAAGGGTGTGAGTGCTGCCCAGCCTGAGAAGCCTGAATAACATAGAAGGAGTACAAAGAGCTATGGTCACCCTCGTTGCTTTGATACCTTCTGCCCACAGTGACTGCTTCTCCTCTGTGAGGCACCCTGCCTTGAAGACAGCCAATAAGAGCTTGAAACCTCTGCAAACTGTGAGCTAAATAAACCTTTTTCCCTTTCAATTTGACTGTTAGGTATTTTGTCTCAGCCATGAGAAAAGTAACCAACACAGATATAAACCAAAAAATTATACTAGAACTAATAAGTAATTTGGAAAGATGTGGTTAATGTTTAAAAATTAAAGGAACATCTGTGTCATGACATTTGAAAAGGAAATCTTAAACAAAAAAGGTGTAAATTAACAATCAATTTTTAAAGGTTTTTTTTTTGAGACACGGTTTCACTACAGATCTCAGGGTGCACTTGCACTAATTTTGTAGCCCTGGCTGGTCTCAGACTCACAGAGATGCTCCTTTCTCAGTCACTAAATGCAGGTACTCCAGGCCCACTCTCAGGGATTAACAACGGGGGGGGGGGGCAATTTGTAACACCCAGCTGAAGTGATCAGCGTGGTGCTGGGTGTGGAGGGCTTACCTGAGGACTGTTGCCAACATAGAAAGGAGAACTGGAGAGGAGGAAGAGGTGCTGTTGGCTTTTCAGTTGCATTTGTTGCTCCTGGAAGAGCTTGTTGAGCTTCTTTTCCTGATGTGAACTTAGCTGTCCTCATTGTCAGAGGAGCTCGGGACCTTGTTGTCTCAGAGTGGCTGTGGGTCACTTTGGGGGAACTCTGGTTCTTACTTTGAGATCCTTCATCCTGCTGATGCAGATTTTCTAGCTTCCACATCTGACCTTTTGGCCTTCCAGCACAAATCTGTGAAACAGATTTGCATGAGACAATGTGGCGGGCTCTAGGCTTCCAGTTGGACTCCTGGGGAGGCACTCTCATGAGCTCTTGGTCTTCAGCTGGACTCATGCAGGACATTGCTGTGGGATCCAAGTCATCAGCTGGATTCTGTGGGTCTTTAGTGTGTGGACACATTCTCTGCACTTTTTTTGTGTTTGACTCTTTGGGTGACTACTACAAAATAATTCTAACAAATTATAATTCTATTATGTGTCCTGAAATGAATTGTTCCCCTTGCAAACTCTGACCACCACAATACACCTGCTTAATAAAGATATTTAAAATAGAGTCTACAGTTAAAATGAAGAAAGTTGATGAGCATTTCTTAAATAAGTGGAGCAACGTACCATGCTCATGGACTCAGCACGATTCCTGCACAACTCTTGACCACATTTCTATAGAAATGTGTAGTAATATTCTTCAATAGATAACAGGTAAAAGATGTTGCTCTTATTTTCAAAGTGTTTACTCCAAAGCAAGCTATTCTATAATGTGTGGTGAGCGTTTTCAGTGTTAGGAGACACTTCAAGAGGACAGTTACATTGTGGGTGTTCTTTTAGTTAAATACCTTGTGTTACGTGGTCATGCTTTGATGGAGCTAAATGTTCCACCTGTTCTAGCTGTGTGGCATCTGCAGGGTGAGATTCTTCCCTTTTTTCTTCGCCTGGTTTTCTTCATCCCTTGATGAAGAAATGGCCCCTCCTCCAATCTAGATTTTGATTTGGTCTTTGGTTATGTGTCTACCTGTGAAGTATTTTTATTCAACCTTGTGGAATTAGTTGAGGCTTTTGAATCTATGGATTGATACCTTCCAGCAGGTTTGAAAAAAAAAGTCATTGTCTGATTAAATGTCACTCTATTTTATTATTGCTTTTCTCTTCCCCAAGACTGCAATTAAATATACATTACACTTCTCCCTCCTATTTTGTGATATGTATTCTTCTTTTGCATTTTCTGTCACTTCATCTTTTCCCATCTTTTCTCATCTTTATTCTAAATATTTTCTTCTTATTCACTAATTATCTCTTCATCTCTGTCAACCACATCAGATGTAAGTCTTAATTTTTATTTTGGTATTTTTCCTTTATAGAATTTTTATTTTGATATTTTTTTCATGTATCTATTTTGTTACATCTCTGATTCCATGCTGGAATTCCTTAGGACTCACTTTTATCTTCAAGAATATAGTTGATTTATCGTCTGTGTTTGGAAGTTCCAAACTCTGGAGTGCTGGCTGGTCTATTTCTACTGACTTTTGCATCTGCTGTACATCTGTATATCTGTATCTATCTTGTCTTCTTGTGCATGTAATTAGGTTTGGTTTGAAAACAATTTGCAGAAAGGTTTATAAAGCACATTCTCTTTCTCTACGTAGGGCTCTCCCACATTCAGACATCATCCATGTGGCAGCAGTGGAAGATCAGCTGCATTCAATTTCCTTACCTCTGACTCTGGGTCACACTGGTGCCACGGCACTGAGGTCTTCTGTGTGAGGACCAGCAGTCTGCAGTTCACCCAGCTTGTACGACAGAGTCCACTGAATCTCAGGTGGCTCTGCAGTGCCCAGCCTTTCTAAACTTGGGGCTTGATTTTCATTTCCTACTCTGCTTGAGGAAGTTGAAGACACAGTTTAACCCCTGATTTCCTCTCCTGGGTGAGCAGACACAGCCAACAGTAGCTTCAAATGTTTTACTCGTGTCTCAGAATTTCCCTCCTATTGGGGAGTGTTAGTCTACTGATCCCCATGCATTTGTTAGCTCTTAGAATGGTTTTAATTTTTATTTTCATTATGAACATTTTCAGGACCTATCAGCGTGTACCTTCATTGGTACACGCACATCACATACTTTAATTCTCCCATACTTCTCCTTCCTCTTAGATTACCCTCAAGATATTTTTTAAAGATTACTTCCCATTGATCAGTAATCTGCAACAGTGATTTGAATGACCTAATCTGTCACTATCAAAAATAGAAGTCCAGTTCCACTAGTTCCTCTCTAACCTGTGTGATAGAGCCATCCCTTCTGCCCATGTCACCATCAAACATCTAAGCGCCATCATGTCATTTTACCTGGGCTGCTGCCCCAGTCCTTCCACCAGCTCCCTGAATTCCAGCTTCCTCCTGAAAACAGTTTCAAGCACTGATAATTCTGTGATGGGATGGGCAGGGAGGCCGTCTCATGTGCTGCTGCGTGGTGGCACCTTAACCTCTCCGCCCTAGATGGGAGTAGCTAGCGGCCCCTTCCTGCCTTGGCTGTGACAGCCAAACCTATCTGCCAGGAGAAGACACTGCCAAGCATTCCCCGGGACCAAATCAGCTTCTGCTGCAAACTACTCTTCTGCTTCTGTCACACAGACACACAGGTCCCCTCCTTGAAAGCCCTTGCACAGCTTGGACGGAATTCCTAAAGTCCCTTGTAAAACACTTCAGAGTCTTACATAAGAGATCTTCTGTTTATAGCCTTAGCAAAATCTTGTGCTAGTTTTATGTTTTGCATTTTATTTTCCTCCTGCCTTTTGGCATCTGTGAGGCCCTCACTCAAGTTGCTCCTTCTCTCTTGGATGTTTCTCTCGCCTCTCATCTGTCTTCTCCTCCTTCAGGCCTCTGTGTAAGGGTTTCACTTGCTGTTTCTTTAAGGGGAATTTCACTGTGTGAATGAAGCAATTTTAGCTCCAGGTTGGTTATTACCTTGGATGACATGCCTTTTTCAAGGCAGTCTTTACATAACCAAACCCTATCTTCTTTTTCTCCTTTCCTTCCTTCCTTCCATCCTTCCATCTTTCCTTCCTTCCTTCCTTCCTTCTTTCCTTTTTTTCCAACTCTTCTCTCTATCCAGATGGTCTACAGAGTTCTTCAGATTTTCTGAGTCTTAGAAGTCATGCACTGGCCAATCAGAAACTTCCTGCCGCCCATCTTTTCCTTTTGAGCTGGTTCCCCACCCTATGCTTTATGACCAGACTACCACTTTCTGAAGGGATCTAAATCAGAAGGAAACTCCTCCCTTTTCTTTCTTTAATCTTTCCCCTCTATACTTTCTTGATACGCTTACAAACTGCACTTTTAAAGCATACCTTGAAATTACGCAGATCATGTGCCTCCAACAAAACTCCATAAACTTGATTTTATTTTGTGCTTTTAAACATGGAAATATTGAGTAGACCTCAAAATTCTTTCATGTTTAGACGAAGAAGGATAAGTGATATGATTTCTATTTAGCTCATTTCCTCAAGTTTCAGTGTAATGACATCCCTGCTCGGTAGAAGTTTAATCCTTCCAATCTCCACTGAAGGATTCCGAGGAGCCAGTGAGCCACCCAAAGCACAGACACTCGCAGGGACTTCTCTGTGCAGGACAAGTAGCTGAATACAGAAGGTGGGAAGAGTGTCCCCTTGTAATATTGTTTGCTCACTGCTGCACTACAAATGAGATTATACAAGATGGAATGCTAATTTCCACAGCAGTCCAAAACGACAACTCCATAGTCTAAAATATTCTGAAAAATTATTCTAACTTTTCACTTCTACAGTTTATCTCCATTATTTATATCCAACTATGAGAAACAGATGCAAGATGTCTGTGGTTTTCTCTATGGAGACATAAGTAATACTAATGAAATACAGATTATGCTTAAACAGATAATCAAGGAATTAGGATTTATGGCACTGAACAAGTCTTGGCATGGAAACGATCTACTTGAAGCTCCTGAAGGCCACGCACACCTGAGAGGAAACATGGGATCCTTCCCGTGTACTTGAACTGTGCACTCCTGAAATGCGAGCATGAGGAATCAGGAAAACCCTGAAACACAAATAAGTCTAATCTCTGTTTTCTTCATATGAATAATGCATGCTGCATTAATCAAGACATAACTGGAGAAACATCTGGGAAAAGAAAGTTCGCTAAGGACAGAGCTGCTCAGATTCTGCAAAGGAGTGTGCACATGACAAACAATTTTATCTAATTTCCAGGATAAGAAACAAAAATAAAAGTAGATGAATGAGAGGTTGCAGAAACAGGGAAATGCTGGCTGACAAAGGAATCTGTTTTTAAGTTCCCGCTCTGCCTGTGTGATCCTGGACACACCATGTACTTGTTTTCTGTTAAAAGAAAAACCTATTTTGAGAGCAGTTTACATACAGAGCAAGATGGAGTCGAAAGCAGAGAGAGAGTTCCTGTGTTCACCTCTTCCTCCGTGCAGCCCGCCCCCATCACCACCCAACCACAGTAGTGCCCGGTGACAGTCACTGACGTACACTGACCCCTCACCCACCCAGTCTGGCCTCTGCAAGGTGTTGTCACCCCAGCTCACCACCCTGGGGAGGAAGCCATGGCCCTTGGGGCACATTCTAGACCCAAACCATCCATCCTGGTAGCTGATCTAGCACCAGCAAACTAGTCTCTCCTCGGGCCTCGGGGTTGGCCTCGCTGGGAAGAAATGAAGCTTCTCCATGCTCTAAACCAACTCCTTTCCCACCTCCCTGATGAGAGCTCCTTTCTCCCACTTTCACCATGAAAATACATTGGGGCTCCCGTAGGTGAATCCCACCGCAGTGTGAGGGCGCCCATGGACCCGGGTCCCACCAGGGTCACTCTCTCGCACTCACTCATGGTGAGCTTCCTGCCCTTCCTTACTGAAGACTGGAGGTTTCCTGGGAAGCTCTTGAGCTGCGGTGAGGATGCAGCAAAGACTCCTGACCTCTGCTGGGTGAACCAGAATCTCAGTCCAGTCACTTACTTCCACTGTACAGTCCCTTGGATGGGTCTGCACCCTCAAGGATAATTAGGCTTTTAAAATTAAACAGAGAGACCACTCAGGAAATAAGCATATTGAAAGATATTTTTTATCAAAATGAAAATATCTTGTTGCATCTCCAGGCAAATGTGTGCCTCTATACTTCCCCTTTTCCTCTGCTTCTCCCACTTTGTCAGCAGGCAGTCTCAGTGGCAATATCAGCACTGCCTCTATGCTGCACTCTTAGTAATGAGGTAAAGAGTGGAAGACACAGGGTACATCTCCCACCGGGCAGCTTAAATCAGATTTTAGACCAATGGAGACGCCAGTCAGGACCCAGCCTCCCAGCCCAATGGTTGCCCAATGGTTGCACACTCATTGTCTGTGTCCAGCTCTATCTATTTTTTACCTAATTTCTCCTGGTGTTGTTCTTGTTTGCAGTCCCCAGCTCACATGCACTGTGGGGAGCATCAGAGCCCTTTTGACTTCCCTTTCCCCCCTCTCTTACCTCCCGCATCTCCTGGTCTCATCTTTTTTCTCAAAAACCTACTTGCCCATTTCTTACCTTTGATTTTACTCTTTGTATCCAAGTTGGTAAAATAAGCTTTTCCAGGTGCCTAAGTGTTGGCACAGCCATGGAAGATGCAGGACACACCGGGATGCAGGGACCCGGTGGTCAGAGGTGGCTCCTGTGTTGAAACTGCTGTGTTTCTACTCAGATCTGGGTAATGAATGAGCAATAAAGGAGCATAGTATGCTGTGAACTACAGATTGCAAATGGAGGAACTTAAGGGACTTTAAAAAATTAGGCGTGCCCTAAAATGCACATATTGAATGTTTTAAATCTCACACTTCTCCTGCCTAAGCCACCACTAATTTTTGGACCTTTCCTATAAAAGTCTTACACATATGCTTTGTCTTTTTTCTTTGCTGTCACCTCCTCTGTGCTTTTATTTGGAGCAAACATTTCTCTCTCCTCTGAAACTGCAGCTCCACTCAGAAGGTTCATCGTCCTCAGTGTGAAACATTTCCAAACAGTAAGCCTCGTTTTTCAGAGCTGAGGAATGTATTTTACCAGGTGTACCCAAGAGAGTTCATTATTACAAAGCCAGTTGTGGTTCCCAAATAATTAACCTATAACAAATATATGTGTGAAATTATGGCCTAAAAACTCACCTTGGTAGCTGTTTGCCATTAAAATAGCAGAGTAAATAATTTCCGCCAAAATGTGGTCTAACCTGTGATCAGACCATTAAAACTGATAGGCTCTGTTCATTAATCACAAAAAATGAGATGAAACACAATTCCCCAGGGTGAGCTGCCCGTGGTGGGAGCAGCGTTTCAGTTTCCCTCTGTGAGGGGGGATAGAAAGAGACTCCAGAGCCCCTGGCGCTGAATCTAACTGAGTAGGGCGTGTGTGAAACACCAGGCTTAAGAGCAAACAGGATGAATCCCTCTGTTTTTCTATTTTTGTTGTTGTTTTGGAGTTTGGGCATTGAACCCACGGTTCCATTTAGGACAGACAAGCACCCTAACTCTGAACTTGGCTCATCTCTACCTCATTTCCTGTTTTAATGTTACTTTGAGTCTTCCCTAAGTTGCCCGGACTGGGCTTGAACTTGCCGTCTGCCTGCCTCAGCCTCTCTGAGTAAGTGGTATTAGAGATGTGTGTTGCCGTGACAGCAAAAGGCAGATGTGTTGGAATAGCCAAAAACTAGCAAACCAGAGCAAAAGTCTCTCGGGTAGGTAAAAACAGGACTATTTTTGTCTTCAGCCTCCGGCCATGGTTCTTTTTTTTTTTTTTTTTTTTTTTTTTTTTTATTTAAGGAGAAAAGAAAAAAAAAAGCAGAGAAAGGGTACAAGTTATACAGATTTACAGAAAAAAAATGAACAGTAGGAAATCACTAGTTAATGTCATCTTAGAAATAATTGTTCAAGTCACAAAATTAAAGCTTGTAAAGTGGACATTCCAACAATGATACTGCAAACAGTTCTGTTCAATGATCCAATAAAACTCTGTGATATCATTTTCTATCTTATACACTTAAATATACATGCAGTTATATAGTTTAGAGCACTTTCTTTTCCTCTCTTTTGTACAATGACTCTTACACATTTTGGGTTTCATTGCTCCCACGGTTCTTATTACTTTTTTGGAAGAGAGTAAAACCAAATGTGACATAACAGAACAGAATCGGTCAAGTCAAAAGGGTGGACATAATAGATAATGTAAAAACATAATACAAGGTGATCAACAATGGTTACCATAATGCCTCCCGCTATCTCTAATAGAATTGCCTATATCATTAGTTATAATACAATTGAACAAAACAGTAAAGAACAAAACCGACAAAACCAAAACATTGGAGACATTGTAGGTCTTCAAAAGTAGATAAAAGTCAACGAGAATGGGCGTTACAATGAATCTCATTATCTTCACAGCTGATGCCTAAACTTTCGAACCTGATACTATCCAGCAAAACAGAATAGGGGAACATCAGTCAAAAACAAGATGGTGAGAGCAATACAGGGCTTCAAATTGAGATAATGGAAAGTCAAAATGGGTTACTATAATATATCCTGCTATTTTTTTCCTTTAATTAAACAGATAAAAATAAAAAAGTAAATAATGGAATGGAGATTGAGATAAAAGAGGGCATAACAGCGAAACAGCGCAGATCAAAACATAACCATTTAAGCAGAATAGTGTTTCACCACCAGATAATCCCGACCCAAAAGTAGTTACCATATTGTCTCTTTCCTTGAAATCCTTGAGTACAACTTCGTATACTGTAGCATTAAATATATCAAAACAATGTAAAACCATTTAAGAGAATGACAGCATTACAGAGTATTTAGAATCGACTAACAGAAAAAGAACAATGGTTTCTGTATAATCTCCTTGTCTTTAAAAGGTTTTTGCTTATACTATCGTACATAATAAAATCCAATAAGATACAACCTATTTAGACCATTGGAGACAGAAGAACAAAAGCTAGATGAGACTTCAAAACAAGATGATACTAAATCATTATTACCTATTAAGATGTCATTTTCTCCAAAATAGCTGTTCCTATCATCCAATCTTCTCTGCCTCATTTCTGTTGAGCTCTTTTTCTGTCAGTAGCTGTCAGTTTGTCTTCTTCATTTTGTTCTCTGCTCCATTCGTTGTGGCCTCCCCGCCACTATTTCTGGATTCTTTGTATTTTTCTTTTTTTAGAATATCCTGCTTTACTCTCTGTAGAGTTGAATTGGTGGTTGCAAATTCCCCCAGTTCCTCTTTATCCTGGAAGCACCTTGTTTTTCCATCAATTTCCAGGGACAGTTGTGCAGGATATCTCAATCTTGGCTGGAGATTATTATCTTTCAAAGCTTGAATTATTTCCCCCCACGCTCTTCGTGATTTGATGGTTTGTGCAGAGAAATCTGCTGTAATTCTGATGGGTGCTCCCTTGTAAGTGGTCTGTTTCTTGTCTCTGACAGCTTTTAATATTCTGTTCTTATATTGAATTTCTGAAATTTTTATTATTATATGCCTGGGTGTTGCTCTGTTTGGGTTGTAGGTAGCTGGGGTCCTGTATGCCTCATACATCTGAGTATCTTTACCTTTTCCTAAATTAGGAAAATTCTCCTGGATTATTTCTGTGAGTAGGTTTTGTAGTTCACTTGTTTGTGTCCCTACTTCTTCTTTTATGTTCTTAATCCTTAAGTTATGGATCCTCTTATCATCTTCTTGTCTTTGTATTATTGCTGTTTGTTTCTTTGTTATTTTTAAGAAGTTTTTCATTTCATTCTCCCATATTACAAGTCTGCCCTCCAGTTCAGATAGTCTGTCCTTAGTTTCTTTCAAGCTGTTATGCCAGTCTTTGATAGACTTCTTAGTTTCTTGGTAGTCCCTTTGAACCTGCTTCACGTATTCTATGCTTTCTCTATTTTCTCCATCAAACAATTCTCCCCTCTTTTTCTGTTCTTCCATTCCACCATCTGTTTTTTCTTGGATGGTGCTTAGCATTTCTCTAACTATTCTGCATACTTCTAGCTTCAGGTCGTTGATAACTTCATTCCTGAATTGGTCTATGAGGCTCTCTGTATGGCGCTTTATGTCTATTGGTGCGGTGTCCGCTATTGCCTGTTTCTCAGAATTGGGGGCCGAGGAGCCTTTCTTGTTGCTGCCTCTTCCCATATTCTCTGTTCCTTATATAACAGGCAGCCTATGCGGGGTCGCCCCTCCCAGCCACTGTCAGGCTCTGGGATCTGGGTTGGGCCAGCCTACCGGATCCGCCAGCAGCTTCACGCAGGCCAGGCACTTTTCACCAATCCTGCCCGAGAGGGGGATGTGTGGCTGGAGTCGCCACCGCGCCCTGCTCTCGCAGGACTGCCCGGGCCCAGAATGTCCTCCGCTGGAGTCAAACTGTGGTAGAGTGTCAGTTTCTCTCACTCACCTCACCACAAGTCAGTGCACACCTCCCTGCCTGTCTGGTTTTCGACTCCATTCGCAGACTCCCGTTCTCAGAGCTTCCTTGCGTCTCTCTCCTTGCCGAGCCGCTGTAGAGGCAGTCGCTACGCTGCGGGAAACCCAAATCACGGCTTCCAATGGCGCGGGCTCCAGCCTCCACACCGAGGCTTTTCTGTTCCTGTTTTAGCACCAGGACTGCATTCCAAGTTGGTTTCTCTCAGCCCAGTTCGTTCCTGAGTCAGCAGAGCATATCTCCACCTGCTTATGTCTCCTTAGTCCGTACCATTCCTGACTTCTGAGCCGAGTCTTTCAGAGAGCCTCCGGTAGTTGCTGTTATCTCTCTGTTTTGTTCTCCCGGCTCCCAGCCATGGTTCTTGAGCTTTGTTGGTCTGAAGTAACTGTGCTACCAATCCAAGCATGGCCACTCCCTCTGCCACGAGTGGCGTGGACCAAGTTTCAGCACACACTGGTCACCATGACCAGGCGAATCTAACCACCTGCTGGGCCATGGTCCTGGCTTTTTTACTTGAATAGTTCCAGGGCCTCCCTTGCTCCCTTTGCTCAATAAATACAATTTCTCCAAAGGGCTGGACGCCCAAGTGCTCTGCGAGACATGCTGAGCTGTGGCTGGCATTCATCTTCAACATCTCTCGCTGCTTCGCTTAGCACATCCTCTCCGTGAGTCCCCTCCCCACAATTTTAAGGTGATATGCTGATCCGCAGACGGTCCTGTAATAAAAAGACACCACCGACAAGGGTTGAAACCAAGAATTCAACACAGTGCTCCACACACAGTGGAAGCACCAGTGATTTACACAGTGAGACCCATGAGTGGGAGCTGAGTGTTTTCTTCTTGCTTCACTCCCTGTGGCCCTCAGGAGGCTCTGCTGTGGTAGAGCCAGGCTGTACCCCCACCTGCAGTTTTATCTGTTGAGAAATGAGCATGCAGCATGCCCGCTCAGCTGAAGTAGCCCAGGGAATGACACTGAGGAGCTGCTGCCCAAGCTGAGAACGGGAAAGCCAGTGGAACCCAGCTAAGCCAGGGGCGTGGGAGGAGGTGTGAGAGGAGCAGGTGTTTCTGAAAAGCCAACCAGATGTCCGGGGGCTAAGTAGGAGGGACACAGCCTGGTTTGTCACCAAAACCAAAGAAACCAGGAGGGCTGGGTCCCTGGTGGGGGACAGTCTGAAGAGATTCTCCAAGGTGATTAAACACCCTGAGAAGTGTTTAATCACTGGTGTCCTAAGCAGGGAGACGAGACATTCAGTAAATATTGTCATTAAATAAATTTGTTAACTGTATCAAGAAAGAAATCATCTCAGAGCATGTAAACGTCTTTAAACTTTGAGATGGCAGATTTTACTAATTTCCTATGCCCCATTCTTACGTCCCCATAGCTCTAAGAGGATGAATCAAAGTAGATAGAGACAGTCCTCTCTCTTCTTCCTGCTTCCCAGCAGTTTACTACCCAGGTCTCCCTGGCATCCAGGAACAGCCTAAGTCTGGTTTCTACACGGTCTTCAGATGGGAAGAGGCTGCTGAGAGCTAATCTCAGCTTTCTACTGCTGTTGTGACAAATCACCATGAAGTTAGTGGCTTAATTCTTAGAGTTTTGGAGGCCAAAGTCTGAGATGAGTCCCCCTGGACAAAGTGGAGAGGTTGGCATCGCTGTTCCTCCTGCTCCTCGTGAGCAGCGTCGGTCCCGCCAGCCTTGTGACTTGGGTGCTACAGCTTCTCTCACGTGCAGACCTCCTGCTGCCTCCCTGGATCAGGACACAAGGTCAGCGGGAGAGCCAGGATAACCTCCCACTCTGGAGACCCTTAGTGTGACCTCATCTCCAGTCCTTTGACACCAAGGTGACAGTCACAGGTCCTGCAAACTACGACAGTGGAACAGAGGGTGTTCCTTCGTTACCCCAAAGCCTCCAGGTCAGTTTGTACTTCCCAATCATCAGAGAGCCATCTTTTCAGTCTTTCTTTTCCTTCTTTCTCTGAATTTTTAGGAGACAGTTTGTGCCAGGAGCAAATGCAGTCATTCTTACAACCGGCGAATGTGTCTAAGGATGAAAACCTACTCACAGGGGGCAGAAAGAGCACAGGCTCTTGAGGACAGCACTGCATTTCCACATGGCATCTCTGGAGCACATGGCCAGACTTCCGGCCGGGTGCGACCCCTGATCGTCTCCTGCTGCCACTCTAGCCGGCTGGGATTGTCACTTGCTGCAGGACACACTTCTACTGCCCTGCTTGACAGATGAAGCCCGGTGCTATTTGTAATTAGCACACTTGGCAAACAACAGAACAACAGAAACGTGTGGGCAGAGGAGGGGAGGGAACTTCTGGTTCAGCCTCTTCGTTTTAGATGGAAGAGTCAGATGGAAGGGTCAGAAACAGGATTCAAAGTTAACAGTCATTCAGCTGACATTGCAGCGTCATCTCCTGGCCCTTATTTTAATAATATACCACCACTGCGTGAGGACTTGAAATGAACGAGGAAATAGCTTCGCACTTAAAAAAAGAAGAAAAAAAAAACCAGAAGAACAAGCACATTAAGCTTTCCCCTGAAGCATAGGCATTAACCAGGTTTTAAATTCTTTGAACTTAATATGATTTAGTGGAGAAAGCTCTTGACTTCAAGAAGCAAAGTGTGTCCTTAAAAGACTGGGATCACAGCGCCGGGAAGGATGCTGAAAGCAGGCACAGTCAGTAACTGAGAGCTGCCATCAGCAAAAACAAAGGAGTGGATTCTCCGGCATTAAAGGTGCTCCCCATGTCATTGCTGGTCGTGGGGAGGAGCAACACCTGGCTTTCTCTTTTGCTCTTAGGACAGCTATCTCCGAGTAAGACATGGAGTGCTTCATCTCCCATAATGGAGATTGCCTGTCACTCGGGAACACCATCATATGGTTGGTGGCCAGTGGATAATGGACCACGGGGTGTCAAGGTGACTGGCTTTCAATGCACACAAAACTAAAAATTATAGACCTGTCATTCCAGAGGCAGCCCACAATTAGCTGTCTATGCAACTCGAAATTTCCATTTTGCCAGCTGAGTAATCACTTGACTAGAGTTTCTCATTTTGGAAGCATTTCCAAGCCTTTTGTGTATGAGTCTCTCAAAATGTGGATCTGAAAGTAAATAAACAGTGCACTTCATTAGACATATCCTTTTTACAAACACCCCTCCCAAACACACAGGCAAACCCCAATGTTGTTCTCATAGTAACAACCATCATGTGATGAAACAGTGAGATCCCACTTAGGTAGGGTGGAAGCTCAAGCTGGAAAACAGAGCTGGGTCTTAATAGTTTGAGTTTTTGGTTTAGGAAAAGCAACTAAGATTTGGTAATCAAGTGAGACTTGATCAGGAGTGAGTGAAATAAAACCAATACAGAACTTGGTAATTTCTACCTCAGAGACTTCAACTGATGCAGAAAACTATTTATTTACTGGTTTTCTATTTAGATTTGGCTTATAATTCCATACTGGAGTGCTACCCTTTCTCCATCCCAGTCTTTTAGAGTTGGGGAAATGATGCCAAAGGGAGCTTTACTGGAAAATTGCATCATAGCTTCAAATTTAAGGCCAGTTCACGATTCTACAGTCTCAGCTCAGAGTCGAGATGGTTTCATTGAACTCGAGTTTCCCCTCTGTTCCTCCCATCCACATCACCCTCTCACGCTCCTTCTCAGTTGGATGATCTATATCTGAATTTAAGTCACAAAGCCATGAGATACAAGAGAAGCTGACGATTCATACATATGAAGGCAGAGATCAGAAGTGTTCGCGTGCAGATCTGCCTCGAGGGTTGGCCACCTCACGATTTTATTTAACTTTCCATGATGCTGCCCATGACTAGGAATTCGAGGCAGGGTTACACAGAATTGAAAAGATTTGCCTGGCAGAGTAAAAGAAACCACTTTGTGTTGTACTGAAATAAGCCCTAATGAGGCCGTTGGTGGTGAGCTATTGATGTTTCTATTGTTTTGAGTGACCGCCATATTTGTCTGTAATTGATTTCCAAGCCTTGGTCAACAAGGGACTGAATTTGCAACTGGAAACTCTCTGTTGTGTAAGTCAGAGTGTGCAGGATTGTACTGAACAGCAACCAAGAGTCAACCCAGCATTTGGTGCATGAATTCTACCTAATTTCTCATTTTGTGTGTATATATATATTCAAGTTTTAAAGGACCAGAACGCTATATATATGTATTTGTCTCCTTAGGAAAAAGCATGGAGTACAGGAGGTCCGGCTGTTAGGTTTACATGCATCTCAACCAGAAACTGGTTAGCATTCTCTCTCTCACTTTTGGAACCAAGATAGAATCTCTTTAATTCCAGAAGTGTCCATTTAAGAAATACAAACTGTGAAGATAAGCACAGGCTGTTTTCTCTGAAGGAAAGCATGTTCAGATGAACAGAACTAGTGAACATGGGCTTAATTAGGTGGAGTCGGGTGGGCATTAATTATTCACCTGCCCGGCTGCTAAGGGAAAGAGGCAGATCTGGGACTGGCTTCTTTCTTGCCCTCTCCTGCTGAAGTCCGAGTTTTCTGAAGATGTGAGAGCAAAGGAGAGAGGGAAAGTCTGCGCCTTCCTGGCCGGGCGATGCTGCTGGGACTCAGGAATCCTCCCTGGAGCACAGCGTTACTGACTACCTGCTACACGGCATAAAGGCCTTCTGTGTGCAGGATACATGCGGGCTTGGCTGTTTTGCTGTCTTTAATACTTACAAAATAGCTGTCCTTATAGCAAGAGTTTTGTATGCTCTAGACTCTGGGACAGTAGCCAAAAGTAATCAATAATTCAAAAGGCGGAGAGGCACGCATAGGTTAGGTTTATTTTTCACAGTCTGTAAAAATTAGCATTTGTCACAGGCTGTTTGGGGGCAGCTCTTCAAGACCATTGCAGTAAAGACCAGTAAATATCTCCGAGTTCATTAGTTCCAAGTGGCCAAAAGCGGGGTCAGGCAGAACCAAGGAAGAAGATTCAGCAGAGGGGGGCTGGTGGTACATATCTGTGATCCTGGCACTCTGGGAGGCTGAGGCAGGAGCATCACAAGTGCAAGATCATCCTGGGAAATTTAGTGAGACCTGTTTCCAAATTAAAATTAAAAAGCCAGGGATGTAGCTTGGTGTGGGCTTCATCCCAGGACTGAAAAACAGAAAAGACGTCTGCTGAGAAGAGAAAGGGTGAGTGGGTGCTGTGGCTGATGGAACAGAGGCAGAAGGAAGCGCCCTGCCTGAAGACCCCTCCTGACAGTGAATAACTGTCCTCCTCCTGTCTGCTCACGTTTCACTCCTTCAGTAACCTTATGCTAATTGCCTTTTATAGCTGAGAAAACCAGTGCCCAGGAGGGCAGCATGACTTGATCCAAAATGGACAGCTCGTCAATGGTCAGGCCAGAGGCAGGCTCCGAGGCTCCTCATTTCCTGGGTAAAACACGTCTTTTCTTAAGCGACTTCTTTTAATCACGGGGCTCTGAAAACAAGCAGTCTTTTCAAAGTGGCTGTGCATTTCTGTAGGTTGCTTCCAACAGCTCTCTGAAGAGTCAAAATAATGACCTCAGCTTAATAAGCCCACTATACATTTTGATCTGGTGCAAAAATATTCCATCCACATGTGAAACTCCCTTCTCAAGTCCCCCCCATGAGCAGCAGTATCGCAGGTACTGGGGACAGAGTCCTTCCGTGAGTATGTGGGTCTCCCCAGAGAGGGGTGCAAGAATAACAGGGTGATCAAAATCATTCAACTTCCACAACAGCTATTCAGGTAGCATGTCTTGGCGCAGCAGAAAGTTGTGCAAAAAATGTATAAATGTAAGCATGTGTCAGAAAATTTGCCTGAAATTTGAGTCAGCTGACATTATTTTTAAAAATGTTGTTCCATTTGGTGGAAGACTCCTTAGCCCTTCATTTTGAGAGAAGTTAAATTGGATCACTTTGCTTAAAAGATTTATGGAAACTTCTATGCATCACACTTGGAACACTTTTAATTTCTACCAAAGCTAACTGAAGCTTAGCCTCTAAATTAAGAGAAATTCCTATATAACTCTGTAAATATATTTGTGACATTTGTTGCTGTGTTTGTGGAGAGGCAGGTGAGTCAAAACAAAATAAATGCTATAGAGAAGATTATTTATAGACAAATGTAATGAATAAATTAAGCTCCAAATTAGTGCAGATCTGGTAATGCATTCTGCTGCTCATCCAAATCTCAGTTTATTACCATTTTGTGGTATTAAACTGCATATTGGAACTCACCGATAGCACGGGTTGTTTACCCAAGGGAAAGCACCTTTTCAAAAGAAGTAGAGGTTAATCAAGTTTTATGTCTTGAACTCTTTTGGTTTGTTTGTTTTGTTTTTTGAATAATGCGTTACTATGAACTATTTTGAAATTGTATGTACCTAAATACTGGGCCCTTAACGAGTGTATCGTTCTTTGTTAAGATGATGGGTAGGCTTATAATCCACGCTAAAGCAGTCATAAATAATACAGCGACGGCCAAGTCAGGTTAATATTAAAAGCAGCGTTGGCTGGTGCATTTTAAATACCCACAACCCCAGTCCTGCAGTTAAACATTTTAAAAAGTCATGCAGCTGGCACCGCTCCCCATTCATCCAGTCCTCCCTGGACGTGTTCTTTCCACACACATTATCCTGTGGCGGGATGTGCATGTATCTGTCACTAGCTCCGAACAGCACGCTAGCTGCACCTTGAGCAGCTCCCCAACCACAGGGGCGCGCAGTCCCTGCCCCCTGCCCAGCGTGGAGTCGCGCGAGGGCTCCTGCCTCTCAGTGCAGGCCGGCTGGTGGGCGCTGGCTGGGTGCTGACAGCCCGCATTAGCGTGAGGGCTGCCCCTCGGTCCCCGCAGACATCCCCGACACGGTGACACGGTGACAGGCTGACACCGCCAATCAGCACGGGCCCTACAAGGTCACGGCGCAGCCCCGGCTCGCGATTGGCTGCGGCGCGCCAGCGTGTTATTACTGTCGGGTTTGATCGGAGGCGGGGGTGGTCTCCAATCAAACAGAGAAAAGGTCCTGGAGAAGGTAATTAAATCCTGTCAGAGGCAATTATCGGTTCCAGGGCCATGACTCTGGCCCTGAATGCAGATGCTCTGAAACTGTATTCTTGCGGAAATCCAAGAGGCCCCGGCTCGGTGCAGTTGGGCACAAAAGGCTCAGCAGGCTGCCTGCAAACAATGCGGCTCTGTGTCTGGAACCTTCCTGCACCCCCCACCCCACCCCCGCTTTCTTTCTCTCCCTCCTCCCGACGACTTCTGCTTTCGTTGATCAAAAAAAATATTCCTTTTCAGGCCACATTCTAATTAATTTAGTAGACAGGGTTTTCTTTTCTTGTACATAAATAATGGCAAGTTTTACCCAAGAACTTCTGCCCCTAACGTGGCACTGCGACACACAGCCTTTCCCCGGGCAAACAGGGGCGCTGCCTGGCTGCGGGAAGGCAGTCCACTGCACAGGAAGGGGACCCTGCCCTGCCTCCTGCCTGGCCTGGTCTGTCTGTCTGTCTCTCTGCCTGTCAGTCGGTCCTCTAAGGCGGGAGGGCGGAGCTGGCTGCTGGAACAAACCTGGGGTTTCTCCAAGGTGATTAGCGGGGATCATGACCTCAGTTTTATTTTTAAATTTACAGACAAGGGAAGTGTGCAGCAGATTGTTAGTATGTGAGCAGAACGCTTTCCTTGCTATACTTCGGAGATTTTTTCCACCCAGGCCTGGAAAATCAGAACAGAAAGAAAGGACTGCTGTGTTTTACATGGGAAGGGAAAGCAGAGGCAAGCCCCATAGGCGCGGGCTCACACTTGTATAAATACGAGACTTCAGCTCGGCTTCCTCGTGTTTTCTTTTCAACTGCTGTTAAATAAGCTTTCGGAGGTGGCTTTTGCCCAAGAACTGGGTACTGGAGAGTAGATGTCTCTCCAGACTGAATAATCCCCATTGTTCTCCACGGCGTGGCAAACACTCTATCCAGCATGAAGCAGCCACGGCTCGGTCCGCGTGCTGCGGACTCTAACTGACGTTATGAAATACTGGGTTTCCTAAATGTCAGCCTCCAAAGGGACAGCCTGGATCGCAACCTTTGTGCGTTGCGAACGCTGGTATTATTTTTACAAGAATAAGATGTGCAAAACACCATTAAACAATGTCTGCATTGTTGCTGATGAGACAGTTTAACCACGAGGGCTTCTCCTGTGGGAACAGTTAACTTTCCTCTCATTTTGGTTGTTTTCTTTGTTTCTAAAACGCCACATCCCCCCCCCCCATATACTGTATTTGTTTTGTTGAACCCTAAACAGATCTCTAGGAAAAACGCCATTTTACAAAAGTAGTCGCTGCTACTGGTCGATTCATCAGAATAAGGTATTGGGCAGGGAAACTAATTGGAGGGTGAGGATGTTAATAACACTGAGAAATGACTTGGGCTCTAGATTATAAAAATTTGGTCAGCTGGATTAAAAAACAGTTTTTGAACCTCAGATCTAAATCTGCACACATGCCTGGTAAAATGAGGCTTAATTCATTCCATATTATGTTTCTCTATCATCAAAGGCTTCATCGAATTCTCTAATAAAGATAAAATAGATAACAGAAAGAAGCAAGCTGTTCAGGAATCTGGCGACTTCTTTTAGGTCATTAAAACCAAAGTGCACTGCTAAGAACATAGTATTTCTCTTTTCCTCCACCAAAGTGACGTTTCCATGACAGTTTCACTTTTGAGCTAGTTTATTTTTGTTTAAGTAGTCATTGTGTTTTATTGTGTGCATTAGTTATTTAATTTATTTTATTTTATTTTCATTGAGGTAGTAACTGTTTTAATGAAGACATTTTTTCAGAAAGAAATCTTGTTTGTGAAGAAAAGAAACAGATTGAACTCAGGACCTTCCCACTGAGCTGCATCCCCGGATCTTTTTAATTTTGTTTTTGATTTTGAAACAGGTTCTTGTTAGGTCCCTAAGATAGGTACAAACTTGCCACCTTCCTGCCTCAACCTCCCAGACACATTTCTTTTTCAGTTTACTAGTATATGTGTGTAGTACACAATGTTCGCATTTTTTATAGTTAAAACATCTTAATTCCTTTTTTCATAGCTTTTTTCTTCCTTCCCTCTTAACCACCTTCACCTTTGAGAGTGATCTCTCTCCTCACTACTTATCATCTGTCTTTTATTTATCTCTTTATTTTTACTCTAGATTTCTTATATAAGAGAAACCATGTGATATTTAAGCTTGTGTCTCTGATTTATCCAGAAATGTTTCTTGCAAGTAAATCAAAAGAAAAAAAAATGAAATATTACCCCACAATAGTTAAACCCAGTACTCCTAGAAAGAAGTGAAGAAGAAGAGGAGAAAAAAGTGATGGAGGAGGAGGAGAAAGAGCGAGAAGACAGACCACGGCACTGGGGGACCCACGCATAGAGTGCTGCAGGAGCTTCTCTGGTCCAGGCAGCGTCGTACTCTTTGCCCCAGGAGCAGCCTTCAAGCTGAACTTGAGCTACAGGAGGACAGGATGGTGTCCTGTTCGGTCCAGGCCCTAGGAAACCATCCAATGGAAGATGCGTGGAATCTCTAGAGCTTGTGGGATCATATGGGTGCTCTGTGTGGAGGGGTCACCCTTGGGGAAAACCCTGGGGAAGCGTCTTCAGTAACTACCTGACCAGCGCATCTCAGAACACAGAGAGAGGGAAAGAAACCACCTCATTGGGGGTTGGCCCTACTCGGATTGCTGTGTCTTGTGTTGAGCATCTAATTTCTGCTCCAAACAAAGACAGCAGCTTCATTTTACTCCCGCTTCATTGTGTGACCCTTCACGTCACGACCATCAAGCCTGTTTTGATGAACACTGTCCACTCTCCCAGGTCACTGGAGTGGTAAAGGTGTGCAGTGTGCCTTATCTGTACTTAAATGATTTGTAAACAGAGCTCTCCAGGGAGCATGATGGTATGCTCAGTATTAAACTGCATTTTTAGAATTTATAGCATTTATGCAAAACATTGAAAATAATTCACATTTATCTCCTTCCACTCTGTTGTTGCTTTGGTCAGCGTTATCAGAATGGGAAGACAGGATTTGCCTTTTAACTGGTGAGATTCCCACTTCCACCAACTAAGGGAACATGCAGCCCAAACAAAGCCCTTTGGGGTGCATCTTCAGGAGCACTAATCGACAAACAGTAATAGAAGCTGAGTGTGCAATTCCCTGTCCCACACCAGGGTGAGGACACCCCACCAATTACTACCTGATGCACTTGGAATCCTTGAGTAAATAGGTTGAAAGCCATCTTCAGGGCTTATTTGCAAGGTGGAATTTGTCAGAAGCAAATGAAATGGTAAGAAGGATACAAAGAAGAGCATGAGCATCACTATTAAGCAAAGCGTGCTAAGCACCAGATGCATTTTTAACAGGGCCTGGCAGAGAAAAATGATCTGGGCCCTGCTGCCCAGGCGGGTGCAGCATCCCTTCCACCACCACTGTCAGGGTTGCTGTGAATTCGGTTCCCAGCTCCGGGCTCAGGCACAGCCACCCTCCAAGGATCTCAGTAGATCAGGGTTTATTAATATCGGCTCTGCACTGAGATGTATTGCGAACCAATGTGAAGTGCTTCATTTTGGTATTTATGTACTGCTCACAAAGAGAAGCAGCCTTCCCAGCAAGCCTGAAGGTTTCCATAACCAACCCAAGGGTATGAAACACAAACACTCCTAAATATTTTATTTGATATTTCTTAACGAGCGCCACTTCAATTCCTGACTTGCAGGACTGACGCTTTCTGTTGCGGCTGGTGGTTGCCACCAGAGGAAGGGATTTAAGAAGGATCCCTCTTTTTATTTACAGTGAGGGGCAATTTTGCCTGACTTTATTGACAATAGCCTGGGGACGTGAGAGCAGGAGCAGAAGTGCTAGTTCCTCAGTGAATCTGAAGTTGCCAGGTTAGCTCAGAGGATGGCAGGAAAGATCAGATCCTGGTCTGGGCTTGGGAGAGCTGAATGGAAGGAAGAAAAGACCAAAGTGGCCCAGGAGGGATCTCTTGGGGAGAGGATGAGGGTCCTGGCGTGACTGAGAATCCAGTCTCACCTTAGGAGAGCACTGGGGATGTCACCTGGGATCAGCCTCCAGGTAACGCATGGGGCCCTCAGTTACAGCCATGTGTCAGACAAGTGAAAACGTTTTAATAAAAACACTGACACAGCGCTGCAGGAAGCATATACTAAAAAAGTTGCTTTCTGTTTTTATGAGATTCAGAGTTTGGAGGACCCCTGCAACTGACAGGGATCTCCTCCCACCATGGGCAGCATCAAGGTCGAAGTGCCCCCTGACCAAGTTTCTACTGAGAGCTCTGACGCTTTCTTGTTGCCTCCCGACCTTGCTGTCTTCAATGTCCCTGCAAATCAGCTCTCTCTCCCGTGCTCCTTGGCTGACCGTCTGCCTGTCTCCCATCCTGGTCCACAGTGCATTACTCACAAGTTCCTCTGCATCTTGGTGACTGGATTCCCTCTTCCTGGAGTGGAAGTGTCGCTCTTGCCGAAAGATGCTATTTCCTTTGTAGTTGGCCCATTGCTGGCCAGGGTGCCACAGAGGTCACCCTTGGGCAGTCGCTCCGAGACCTAGGGGGCAGGAAAACAGGCATGACCTGCTCACTTCTTCCAAATCCCTCACAGCAGCCGCTTGCTGTTCAAAGTTCACATCTTCCATCCACACCGGCCCCTGTCCACTCTTCCCTGGCTCATTTCCGGCTCACCTTTCTTCACAGGAACAAAAACTGTGTCATTTTCTCACTTGCCCTGGCCATACACAGGGATCTTCTTTGGTTGTTCATGAGTGTAGCTACCATGCATTCTGATGACAGCCTGGCCCGTGTGTCCTGGCACATGGTAAGTGATCATGAAGCCTTCTCCTTACCCTTTGAATCTAGATGGCCTTGCGGCTTGTTTTGTCCAGTTGAATGTGACAGAAAGGACACTGAGCTACCTCTGAGCCCTGTCTCTGTTCCTGAGGGTGGCGGGTCGAGGCTGTGCCTTTTCATGGCTGAGACCATCTCAGGGGGTAGAGAAACTACCCAGGTCCCAAACAGCAGACTAGCTGAGGGCCCCAGGCAGGCAATGCCTGAGGGCATCTGAGAGCAGCCAACTGCAGAGGTCACCAGACCCCACCTAGACCCCAGGAACTCTCCTAGTCTTCCCAGGGTCCTGTTAGCCCAGCTAACTCACAGAAAATGCACTAAATAACAAAGAGCATGGTCCCATGTTTCAGATAATTGAACTATACCTTCAGTATTGGCTGCGTTTATATTGTTTGGTGGAATAAAATTAAAAATGTGACCCACCACGCATTTGATCACATTAAGCATCATCAGCAAGAGCTAGATTGTTCAAAATATGTTAGCGTCTTTCAGAAAACACAAGTTTCACCTCTACTCTACCACGATGGGTAATTTGGGAAGCGTCACTGCCTGTCAGGGCACAGAGAAGTAGATGATCTTGAGGAAAGGCTTGGTCTTACGTTTGGGGGAGACTGGTTTTCTATTCCAAGTTCCGTTTTGGTTCTGCTTTAAGAAAACTTTAATGAAATCATCAAAAAGCTGTCTTTGTGTCTTCAAAACGGATTTGCAGTATAACGGATGCAGTAAAGGAGGAAAGTTCACAAAAGCTGGCTGGTGGCTCCTTGAGATCTTTAACCGTGTGACCGTGCCCATAAATTCACAGGCACATTGCACTTTGACAGTGTGTGTACTTTTTCTTTCTTGACTATCCATGCCTCATGTGAAAAACACAGGAGACACAGAAGACAAAGTGGGAAGAAATTCACTCATGCTTCTTTTACTCAGAAGTTGCCATGTTTAGCATAATTTTATATTTTTCACCAGTTTCTTGTCTTTCCCTTTCCAGTTCCTCGTTCCTCCTCTGTTTCTTCTCCTGCCTTCTCCCTGCTTTCCTCCTATCTTTTTTGACTTAAGAAAGATTTATGGATTTTCACTGTCTCTGTTTTACCTTTGGCAACGTCCTATGAAAACACAGTCGCATCAGTGAGCATTCTGCCTTAACAATGATTCGAGCTGACTGTCACACACTGTGAAGTGGCTGTAGCGGGGAGATTTTCAGAATCGTTCAACAGTGGAACCGAGGCTGCACCAGACCCAGGGTGGCTTCCTTCTCCACTAATTACCAGCCCAGAGCCCAGACAGCCCGTGTAGCTGGGCCTGTTCCTGACTTGCCTATTCTTAATTAAACATGTGGTATATTTTAGATATACACGATGGTCACAGTCATCATAGGGAGTTCGTACCTGTCCCCAATAGAGCCCGATTCTTTCTCATTTTGCTCTCTTTTACCCCTCTTCCCCTCATTTATAAGGTTTGTTTGCTTTTTATCCTTCTTTTCCCATTTGTTCTTTTCTCTTCTTTCTTCTTTCCTTTCTCCTTCCCTAGCTTTCCTTTCCTTTTGAATAATTGCTTCCTATTTCAAAGCATCTATTATATGTTTTGGTTCTTATTTATGCTTTCAACTTTTTGCTCAGTCAGTCAGTTCGGTGTGAGAAACTGAGTGTGTTTAATGGAATAAAGGAGTATGAGGTTTTAAGGATTTGACTTCTTTTGTTCAACATACTGTTCCCTGTTTCCACTCAGCTTTGGAAGAATGTTATTGGTTCCGGAAAAGATCAAACTTCAAACTTGATCAAATTTCAAACTAATAAAAGTGCAATTTTTATTAAATGCATGTCACTGTGGTGCCATCCTAAAACTGAAAAGTTGTGGGAGTCCCAACAGCACAGGTTGGGTATCCTGCATTTTGCTTTGCCATTTATGCATTGCGGGATGGTTGTATTCTTGGTAGTTTTTGACCTCTGTGAATATTAGTGCCAAGAACACTGGGTGTGTGAGCACAAATCTCTGTTCACATCTTTGGGTACAACCTGAAAGTAGAAATGCCGAGTCACAAGATAATTCTGTTTGTTTTGAGCAGCCTCAAAGGCAGTCCCGCGGGGAATGAGGTGTTGTCTCACCGTGATTTTGGTTTTATGTTTGTGCAAAACTTTGAGTCAACTAGCAACAGGCCAACGAGCTCACTGCAGCTCCCTATCAGAGCTCTTTCTTGGATGCCATGCAACCTTCCCTAAATATAGGAAAGGGATCTTTTTTAAAAACACCATATGTAGAACATTTAACACAGAAGACGGGAGCTCAAATGGAAGTCGCGACTCTGTCGGGCTCCACGCACACAGAGCTGATTGGGTGCCAAGCTCTAATGAGGGAGGCATATAATTTCATCATGACATGAAAATAGACATTTTGGAGTGAGCACTGTGGACAAATTAGCTCGCCATGGACAGATGATAGCTGCTATTTTCAATTACTTCATGAGTGCTTTCCGCAGGAAGATTGTACACTTTCAACCGTCTGATGTCACCTGCTGCCCAGAAAGCTGCACACCTCAAGGGCAAAGCCCCAAGCTCTCTGAAATGCTTTCTTTGTCATGAGGAATTTATTATTATGAAATTTGTTGTATCTTTGAAAATTAAAACATGAGGCTAAATGAACTCAAAATCCAGATTTCGAGATGTGCACCAAAGGTGGGACCTTCACTAAAGCTGAAGCTGGGTGCTCTCTGCTGACTGCCTTGGTGGGCACAGGTGTCACCGTCTCGGGTGTGGCACTGCCTCAGAGGCTGAGATGTTCCTGCTCCTGAATACCAAACCCGTAAAGCCAGTCCTCCAAGCACAGTCTCCAGGATATGAAAGAGAAAAAGAGGGTCCCTTCACAGTTCTGGTCTCAGTCTCCGTGCACTGGAGATTCCCATTCATTTATTCATTCACCAGCAGGCTCTTGTGCTCAGTAAAGGGGATTCACAAAGCGCAAAGAAGCAGCCCTCCTCTCCTGTGACACTCAGCCACAGCCCGGTAGAAGAGCAGGCGCTCCCCTCCTGGGACTCTCAGGGGAGTGCAGGGGATTCTAACATGGTCACAGTCTGGTCAGAGAGCCTGGGCAGTCACCTCCAAGGAAGTGGTGCTCAGACTTGGGTCTGAAAGAGGACTCAAGACTGAAAGGGAGAATGAAGAGGAGGCCAGGACGAGAGAAATATGTGTGCAAAGATCTGTGCCCAGAAGTGATAGAGAAGTGAGAATTAAAAGCCGGGCCTGACCCAGGTCCAGGGGGAATGCACAGACCATGAAGCTACAGAGGAAGACAAAGGGCAGCCATGGGCAGGGTGTGGTGGGGATGCTGAGGGTGCGTGGGCAACTAGATCTGGGCTCTGAGATCATCAGGGACGTATGTAGAGCACTTGGGGAGGCATCCACCAGCGGTGGATTCGAGGAGGTGTCAGCAGGTGCTGAGATCCGGACACAAGGGGACAGTTGCAGGAAATGTGGAAGGGCGGACGGGTCAGGGCTGTGTCAGGACTCAGGTCTCTGGAAAGCTGCAGCCGGGAGGCAGGGACTGAGGGAAGGTTTCTGCCTGGTGTGGAGACAAATCCCAGGGACAGTTTCCTTCAGGCCACGGTGAGTGTACCACAGCTCCAGTATGCTGGGCAAATCCTGCCTGCTTCCTGGTTTCCAGGTAGTTTTACCGAACACAGCCACACTTACTGTGTCACCTGTGTAGTTGAGTTTATGTGACAAGTGCAGAGTGGGATCCAGCAGTGGGGGAGAGACAGATTGGCAACACCTACAATGTCTGTTTACCTAGGTGGTCACAAAAATGTTTGCCATATGTAAGGGAGAACATGATATAGTCCATGTATGTATACTGGGAAACACAAGGGCTTGGGAGCAGGATAATGGGGTGTTTGAAGTGCTTTGAGAAAGCCAGGAGACAGGTAAGCAAGTACACATGGGGCTTCCGGGGTGCTGAAAGGCAGGTGCCCACTGTTCAAAGCCTGCAGTGGGCGCAGTATGGATGTGGCCCCTGGCAGAGACTGGCACGGGAAACAGAAGAGCCCTAGGACCTGCAACATCTTGGAAGACCAGCATTTGGAGGAAGTTCTGGGCCACAGGACGTGGTGTGACCGAAGTCAGGTGCATTCATTTCCTGGGGCCACAGACACAAAATACGACAACCGAGCAGCCTTGGAGACCAGAAGTCTGAGATGATCCACAGGTGTGGTTCTTCTGGAGCTCACAGGGAGAGCCCCCTTAGTGCCTTTAGTGTCCATTTCTTAGCTACCAACATTTCCCACAAACCTAGATGAGCCTTGGCTCAGAGACACAGCACTTGAGTCCCCACCTCTGTGGTCACTGGTGCTGTCTCCACACATCACTGTCCTGGATGTCTCTCCTCATTGGGTCACTGCTGCATCCGGTTGGGGGCTCTCTGCTCCAGCATGACTCAGGAAGGACTCCATTTCCAGCTGAGATCATATTCTGTGATCCCCAGACGGTGGGGAGACAGGAACTTTAGGACGACACCACCGGACCCTGAACACTGGGGGGAAGATAATTCCCAAAGGACACAATGACGCGATATCAGCACTCTCTGTCAAATGGCTTAAGGGATGGCTTGGCACTCACTCCTTCCAGTGCATCAGGAAGTGGAGACCTGCAGAGAGTTCCAGCAGAGTGCGCTTTCCTGACCCTGTCCCCACTCCTCCAAAGCCAGGCTGCCGGCTGTGCTGCAGAGTTGGTCTCTGACAGATGGCCCAGTTGGCGGCCCTCCTATGGCCCAAGGGTCCTGGCTCCAGAATGATGTGAGGGCAGTGATGCCATCTTTGGAATTTCTCTGTTTGCTCTCTGCAGCCACCTGATTTCCCTCGGAGATCTCTCCTTGAGTAACATCCAAACCCACTCCATCTCAGAGTGCGTGAGGGCTAATGGGATCACTGGCTGAGGTGAAACCGTTGCAGATGGTAATGTGAAGACTAATTTATTTTCAGAGGCTTTTAGGAATTCATGTGCTTTTAATGATAGCTTACTATAACCACAAATCCCTCATTTTCATTCTTACAGGGGAGAGGATATTGCCATTATTAGCAACAGAGGAAGACAGAGTGGGCAGCTAATTGACCCGGCTAAGCTGACACAATTGTGGTGGGGTTATGGGAGCTGAAGAGCTTTACGATGCTCCGAGGACTTGTGCCTCATCCTTTACAGAGACCTCTGCCACCTCCTGCCAGCCGTTTGCACCTGGGCATCTTGTGCTGCATGGCCCCCATATGCCAGAGCATGCCAAGATCTGCTGGCCAGTGATTTTATGGGTCTCCTCCTACTCTTTCTCCTCCTCCTTCTCCTTCACTTTCTCTTTCTCCTTTTCCTTCTCCTTCTCCATTTCTCCTCCTCCTCCTTCTCTTTCTCCTTCTCCTTTTCCTTTTCTATTTCTCCACCTCCTTCTCCTTTTTCTCCTTCTCCTTCCCCTCCTCCTCCTTCTCCTCCTCTTTCTTCTCCTTCTCCTTTTTCTCATCCTCCTCCTTCTGGTTATCCTTCTCTTCCTTTTTCCCTCAGAAGTCAGATGCTGCCTGTGCCCCTACTGGTGGGAAGGTGGTTTCCCCTGGAAAGAGGAAAGTGAACGCAGTTGCATCCTGCCAGTCCCTCTGTGCTGGGCTCCTAGGGTCCCCCACTTCTTAAACCCAAGGTGGGGTGATATGCTTGTTGACACTGGCTTGAGAAGGAGAAGAATGGAGGTTGAGGGATGAGAATGGAAAACTATTTTTTCTTTTAGCCTTGACATAAAGGGAAGGGAAAAAAGCCATCCAGTGCCAGAAATCACTTACCTTGGTATCTGGAGGCACAGTCATCTTGATTGCTTTCTGTCCTTCTATGCAGCTGGATTCCACCATGCCCATAACTTTATGAAATCCAGCAAGGCTGGGCACTCATTTGCTGCTGGATCCACCCCATCCCTCCATCGCCCTGGTACTGCACTCTGGTCTTGCCCCAGATTTATGCTTTGCTTCTGATGAGGCACAGGGATGGCTCCTTAGCTTCTATGGGCTTGACAGCCTGAATTTCTCAGAAAGGCTTTCACACAGCCTGAGCTCCTGGCCATCAGAAGCCCTAGTTTCCCCCTGCCTAGTCCAACCAAAGAAGGTGTGGGAGCTCTGGACTGAGACAGTGGCCCGGGTCTAATATTCCCTGGATACCAGCAGTTTGAGCAGTGGCACACAGCAGCCACTCTTGGAAAAGCATGGGTTTGAGGCTGACCCCATCCAGGATGGAAAGCCAGGTTCTCATCACTTTTATGTTTATCTTTAAAAAAGAAAATCTACAGTGGGTATATTCTAAAAACAACACAACAATGTTTACCTATAAAATGTGCACATAAAAACAGGCTGGAGCCTGACAGACAGGTCTCCAGGTGAATCTGGGAGGCTGATAGTGCTGGACCACTTTTTCCCTCTAAAGCTCGAGGACAAAGGTTGACACCATAACAATTCTGGAGGGTTACATGATACTCTTTACGTTTTTGCATTATCTTTTCATAAATCTATTTGCTATTTTTATTTTTCTCATAAAATCATAATTGCCTCCTGTTTTTCCATTGGGTTCTCTTTTCCGTATTGCTTGAAGTTATTCATAATTTCTGATGCTAGTTGTGCTTAGTTTTGTGCCTGCTACCTTCTCCTTGTCTGTGACTTATGGATTCCCCTTTGTTTTGTAGTTAGTGACAGTGACATAGTACTGGACAGAAATTGATGTGTTGAACTTCTTCTTTATGACTTGAGCTTTTAAAAGTCTTTCCTTACCTTGAGTTTATAAGGTTGGCTTTTTTAAACATATTTTTCTGAGAGACTTAAAGGTTAGTTTCCCTTGTAGGTCCCTAATGAATCTGGGATTCATTTTGTCGGTGTGAATAATTTACACACTTAATTTAATTTCTTTCCTACGTGAAAATTCAGCTGTCCCAAAACTGAGTGATTGGTTACAGGAATGTAATTGATTTTGCATTCAGAAAGCTCACTGAATGCTCATACATTTTAATAACCATAGATTTTTTTCATTTTGTATGTAAATGTATTCCTACTATTGAAAATAATGCCTATTTTTGCCTGTTTCTGAATATCATTTATCACATTTCTTTTTCTTGCTTTATCATAGTGGCAGCATCTCTAGTACAATATTAAGTAGCAGTGACAAGAACATTCACCCATGTCTCATTCCTGATTTTAATGAAAATATCTTTAAACTTTTAAGTAGAAGTTTGCTATATGTTTTTGTTAGATATTATTTTTATCAGTTCCCAGAAGTTTCTTTTTGCAGCCATTTTGCTGCAAATACATTTTTTTAAGTGTAAATAAATTTCTCTCTCTTGACAGATCCGATGAGAATGCCCTGCTCCTCAGAGTCACCGCGCCACCCTGCACAGCCTGGGTCCCAACACAGACTGCAGCAGGATGCGGAGGGACAGGGGTCAGTGTGCTGGGTTCAGTGCCCTAAATCCCGCCTGGGCTTGCACCAACCCTGCTCCTGTGCCATGGGCAGAAGTACTCACAGGGCTCTCCTCCCACGGAGGCTGGCGGTCAGCATGTGCCACAGCCTCTGCCAAAGGCCTGTCCTAAGCATTAAAATCTCTACCACCACACATTTACTCTACCACCATTGCTCATACGTGTTTCCCAGCAGCAGGGAAAAACCAGTGTTTGTGAACCTGGATGTGTGCGGGTTGTTTCTCACGCACCAAGCGATTTGCGAGTGGACACTGGGAGAGTATCCTTTCCTTCTATGCAGTGCTCACCTTGTCTCCAGGAGACAGCGATGGATCCCACAGCTCAGGTGCCAACTGCAAGCCTGGGGGAGGGGGGCTGCGTTTCCCAGCTCGGTCACCACTCAGTCTGGTTTGATTACTTTGTGAGCGTGGCTCTCAGAACTCAAGGGAGCATCCCCTTCCACTGGCCGGTTCGCTATGAAAGAGGCAATAAAAACCTCAGAGCAGCAGCCAGATGAAAAGAAACAGGCCGAGGCCCACCAAGGGCCCCAGCCCAGGAAATTCTGTGCCCCAGCCATCATCCGAGCACCGAGCTGGGCTCCCTACCACCCCAGGACACTGCCCACACTCCATAGGCAGGGGCAGCTCCAGAGGACTCACCCAGCAGTGTGGCTGGTTATGTGGTACACTTCCAGCCCACCTCCTATCCCCACAAGGAGAAGAGCTGGGCATGGAAGCGCCATGCTGAGCATCACAGCTTGGTCTTTCTGGTGACTTGTCCTGCCCAAGAGCCCACCAGGAGCCTACCTCATTAGAACCAAAGATGCTCATATCACCAGGGAATTCCCAGGGCATGAGAAAGCCCACTGTCACTCAGGACATCACAGTGGCTTTAGGAACTCTGGGAGCTCAAGACAGTATTGGAACCCCTATCCATTCAGGTATTTAACACCCTGCCTCAGGAACCAAGGTGGGGATTCTTTTTAGAACAGAAGCTCTCTAATGCTTCACCCTGAGGAAATGACCAAGGCCCTAGGGGCTTTTTGTAGGGCCCAGGTCGAAGACAACTCTGTATGTTGTTATAAGCTGTCATTTCCTTCCTGGTCAGTTGCTAACATTTTTTTGTTTTGTTTTTTAGTTTCTTATATTTTAAAAACCTTGGCATAATGTTAATTAAAAACTGGTCAAATCCATATGAACTCTGGAATTTAGTTAATAGTAATGTGCCAGTGTTGACTTCTTTAGCTGTGAAGTCTGAACCATGATTATAGTAGACATATATGTCAAGATACACTGAGTGAGATGTCCATGAAAATATTATCTCTGTGACTTTGCACCAAAACTACATTATTCCAAATGACAAGGACACTTTTAGAAAGGCCTTGATTCTGTTGAACATTACTAGTATTTTTTTCTGCTTTGATTTCTTTTTTCATTGACCGGCGTCTCTAATTGCTTGGGATCTAACCTAGTTTCCCAACTGAGGGGCTGAATTGGACGTGTCATTTTTCATGGAGGCTGCTACTCTGGCCATGTGAGAGCTCTGTCCAGTCACTTACTCTCCTTTAACCTATCACCTCCACTTCCTACACATACTTGTACAATGTGGACACCTTCCATACAGAGTGACTGCGAAGGGACAGTCCATAGTAAGGATGTAATAAGCCATTGTTTCCATCTCCATCATTTTTATCATCTAGTTATCAGCAGGAAGAGAACCCATGACAAAGGTGTTTCCAGTGGTGCCTACAATGGTTTTGATGGGGTATGTTTCTTGGGAAAATTACTTATATGATGGCATGGACACAGTTTCCATGTATTATTCCCAATGCTACATTGCAGTGTCATAAAATCCCTTAAAAAGCCAGTGGGAACTGATCGTGCATTCTTTGGAAGGACACAGAAATGCACTCCCAGGACAAAGTGCTCACAGGAATTGTATGTGTGTTGATCTGTGTGCTGGGCAGGGCATCCTCCACTGCCTTTCCGTAATGAGGCTCTGTCCATCCACACTTCCACATTCTGATCTGCTTCCCAGGAGGCTAAACCCAATGGGATCAGTCAGCTGCATTCCCTGGCCCATCCTCAAGGAGGGTGGGGTAGAAGGTTGAAGGTGAAAAGAAGTATTGTTCAGAGTATTTGCTTTTGTAGCTTTCTGGTGAAGACCACAAGTCCTCATAGGGAGTCTCCCCACAATGACAGGTCTGGGGTCCCCATGTCTGGGTAATCTGTTTCTCTTCATTTCTTGGGCATTGTCCCTTCAGTCCTGAGAATGGTAATAGTTCCTCGATACTACTAACACTGGAATATTTCATCCTTCTTATAAATAGTCCTTTCATTAAACTCGTCTCAATTAACCTGTTTAAGAGCACCATCAATTTCATCACTAATGAATGTGTGCTTCATCAATTACAATTTAATTTGCCACCATAGTTGAATTTTGAACAATTATATTAAAAATGGCACCCAAGGTTCAGAGGAAATTAGTCCAATATGCTTATCTTCAATTACAAATGTTAATGAGTAAAAACTCTGAAATCGTGATCCTCCAAGCTCACCTTTAGATACATAGATATTTTTTCCTACTGTTTCATCTATTTCCAAGAATATCATGGCACGTATGAAGACATCAGAATCAGTGGACATTTGGTAGTATTTACAGGTACCAAGCTTTATTCTAAGTTGTTTTAATCTTTGAGTGAGCACCAACAGATATTTCCTCTTCACTGCTATCTGTTCTGTTTTGTAGATGAGGAAACTGAGAGGGAGAAAAGAATTTTGTTCCAGATCATACAGCAAAAACAGTGACTGAGCTGTGACATGGTTCAAGTATCTGAACTGTCATACCAGTGCATGGACTCACAATTGATAATGTGGTTAGGAGGTGACTCCAACACATTCCAAAAGGTGAAAATGCCAGTCACAGTTCCAGCAGAAAAGAGATGGCAGCCATGGGCTACTTGTGAGGAACTTAATGAAGAACTTACTCCAGGGTTCAGGGAAACCTAAGGAATGGTCCAGTCCCAGGGCTAGCAATAGTAGAGAGGTCACCAGTCTCAGATGGACAAGGAACAGAAACGGCCACTGGAATCTGGACTAGCTATGAGCTGGGACTTCAGGTGTAAGAGAAGAGGTTGTGTAAAAAAGAAAACTTTCTCTCTCACTTCCCTCCCATTTACCCATCCTATTTAGCTCTTAGCCTCTAACAAAATGCCTGATGCTGGATATTTTGTAAAGAAAAGAGGTTCGTGTGGCTCACAGTTCCTGAAGTTTGAGAGTGTGTTGCTGGGTAGACTCCACTTCTTCAAGGTTCGGTTCGTTCTCAGTACACCACACTGCAGACCATGCCACCAGCACAGGGTTTCTTGGGAAACACACTCAGCCCATAGCCAGCCCCTTATGTCTCTCTTACTGAGCAAACCCAACTGGAAGCCAAAGGCCAAAAGGGCAGTTGGCCATCTACAAAGCTTTGCCTCCTGGGGTCCAGGGAAGAATGGTGACCACACTGAAAGGATGACACGATTATACACTGGGTGATTTTTGTTTAATTAAGGAAATAGCTATGCTCCTAGAATAGTTTTAATCTACAATGAAATCTGAAGTAGAATTCTACACCCAATACGGTGTTTAAAACATCCTTTTCTCCCCTTCTTTATGTTCACTGCTGTTGGAAAGCAGCTGAGTTTTGTAAATGTTTCACACACTCCTTGCTTAGCCTCTGGAAAAAATCTACATGCCTAGAGTCTGCAGATACAGCTGTGTATGTGATGGAAGCCACATTTTGGCTCTGTTACCAATTTATGAGGAGGAATTTGCCATATGTAAGAGAACACTGCAGGCTAGCATGATTCGGTGGCATTCACTATTTAAATGCTAGAGATGAGTAGATCCAGTCCTAGTAACTTCATAGAACTTTAAAAATTGGATGATTGCTTTGGGTTGTGTGATTTAGCTTCTCGTTTGCTGAGGGAAACATGATATCCTGAAAGATAATTTTCCAATCTAGGAATCAGTTTTCCAATTTGTGGATCTATAAGTCAGAGAAACAGACTTTATGGTATGACTGATTGCAATTCTCATCTTTTCCAGAATGGGTTTTTTCCCTCTGTCCCATGACTTTTTCTCCAGTATTCTAGTCTATACCAGTCATAGAGCTGTACTTCATTTCTGAAAATATTTCCTCAAGGTGTCTACTTTCTTAAATGAGTAGGAGCCAGAACAGAGAAACTACAGTGGAGCAGTGAATTAAAAGTGTTCATTGAAACACTTCCAGGGGAAGGAGGAACAGTTAGGATGCAGTTTGGTTCAGTCTAGTTCACTCCCTCAGAAGGGCTTGTCTACTTGTGTATGTATTAGGAATCGTGCTGAGAATATTTAATTCCATCTATGCACATAAAGTAGATATAATTATCCATTTTGCAGATGTGAAACTTGATTAATACCCATGGAGGACATGTGTGAAATGAAGATGGGGATTTTTAAAAGAAATTACTGTTGAGATGATGTAGCGGTGTGAGAGCTGACCAGGGCACCAAGTGTCCCACCAGAAATCTAGCATGGTAAAGAATTCATCTCCAAAGCAGAACCTAATTAGGAAACGCTGTCCTATGTCCCACTGAAATAAAGTTGAAGAACACTGAGATCGTTGATGGTTTCAAGGTGAGATAAGAATATCCATTATTGTTTTATGCATTTTTAAAATGTGTCTCTGTGTTTGTAAAAAATGTGGTAGCAGAAGAAACTGCATTTTTTCTAATCAAGAAATTTTACAAATAAAAAGGCAAAAGCTGAAGAAATGTTGTAGTCTAAATCAAACAGAGGACCATGTGACAGCAAGGTTTATTGAATACTGGAGAAGAAAACAGGTATGAGAAGTAAAGATCTAGCTATCAGATGGATTGCCAGCATGTATGAGCATCTCGGGCAGTACCTCCAAAGCAGCTGGGCTGGCTCGAGAAGGATGCTTCCAGGAAGCCTTTTTGCTCAGCTCAACTCCCGTGAGGCAGTGGACAGCAGCTGCCAGGCCTGGGTTCTTGGGATTTCTTGCTTATAATGGAGGTGACAAGGAAGGAGCAAAGCTTTCTGGGGGAGTCTCTCTTGTGCTCTAATTTGAAAAGTGCAAACAACAAGGAGCATCTTCTTGGCAAATTCCATCTCAATTCTTACCTCTTTTTAGCTCACATCTTCCTCCACATACAGATGTTCTCTGCCACCATGGATTTTAGCTGTTGGATAGTAGTCACAGTGTACTTCCTTGCGGGGGAGGATCACTGTGGGAGAGAACAGGTAGAACCCAGGTGTAAGGGTGAGGGCAGAGGCTGTGAACTCCAGGACTCTACAGTGAAGATCAAGTTCAATCCTAAAGCTACTTCTCATCAGCTATGTGACCTTCAAAGGCTTCAGTGACCTTCGTCTTTGTAAGCTGGAGCCTCTCCATCTATAAAATGGGGCAAATCAGCAGTACCTGCATGTATGTGTGAAAAATCAATGAAATGATGAGAAGAAAAGTATTTTGAATCCATCATCTGACCTATGCCTTCTCCCAGCTTCACTTCCATCTCAACAGTATTGTACACGATAGTTATGTCAGGATAACTAGTTAGCATTTCTTAGACTAACTATCTTCTATAGCTCAAGAGATCTCATACTGTGGGAAATACTGTTCCTGTTTTCTTTAGGGCATGTTTCTGTTTAGATCTAAAATGGCCCCCAATGTCTTATAAGCATGGGAGGTGACTGGGTCATGGGGATGTGTATGATTTAGTGAATTCATCTACTGATGAGTTCACAGCCAAATGTGCTGTTAGGGGTGGAGCCTGCTTGGAGGTGGCCAGTGGAGACATGACCTGGAAGCGTGTGTTCTGGTCCCCATTTTCTCCCCTTGCTCCTTCTGCTTCCTGACTGCCTTGGGTTGAGCCCCTTCCTCTTCCTCCATGCTCCTCCACCATCTTGTTCCTCCCTTGGAGCCAGCTGCTCGTGGACTAAACCTGTAAGCCAAAATCAGCCTCTCCTCCTTTAAGTTGTGGGTGTTAGGTACTTTGTCTCTGCAGTGAGAACATTACTAAGAGAGCACAATCACAATAGCTCCATACAGCCAGCTAAAATATCTACCAGATTCACTGTTAGAATTAATGGCACTCTCTGGTGGCTTCTGAGACTCACACATAGCCAATATCCAGTCCTTCTCTCATTTTCTAATGTAACCCTACTTGTTTAGCACGGGGGAATGTAAAGCTGCAGCAAAGGTGATGACTGCTCTATTCCAATGACAACAGTCTGGTCTCCCAAGCTCCATTAAATGAAGGTGTGGCTGACAGGATGCAAGGAGGGAAGTCTGAAGAGGGCTACATGGGGAAACCTTGCCTTCCTGGTGAAGAGACAGAGTGGCTGTCTGCTTTTCTTACCTCAGTTTCACTTCCCTTCCATAGGGCAGCGAGGCATGTGGTCTGGCTGGCCTTGAACTTGGGATCTTCCTGCCTTAGCAAGTAGCTGAGATTTCAAATGTGTCATCACACTCCAGCAAACCTTAATGTTTTAAGCCATTGGAAGTCACATTTTCTGTAATTTGCAGCTAAATGCATTTCTAGCTAAAGAAAATTAAAATTTCTTAAAAATCCATGTCATTGCCTTTGCTATCAATATTATGTATATGCATTGCAAAAAATGGGAAATACACAGTGGTCTGACGTGGGCTGCAGTATTTGTTAAATATTCCAGGACTTTCTTTGCAGGAGACATTCAGTTCCTCTGCAAAATGTCACTGGGTGGTTATGTAGACACATGGAATGGGAGGGAAGGGCATGTGACACTCTTAAGACAAATCTTTGTCCACTTCTGTTGTGGGACCAAAATGTAGGAGGCTCTGCCCTCCAGCATTGGGTAAGAGAGAAAAGAATGAGGGACAGAGCTATATTCCACCCCACCAAGGTGGACACAAAGATGAGAGAGAAATGAGTCTGGGGATGATTTGTTTTTGAAGCACAACTGAACATAAGCTGACTTTTGAACAAGAAGGAGGAGAAGATTTCTAATTATATAACAGGAAGCAAAATCTTTCAGTGATTTCCATCTCTAAAAATATTTGTAATTTTCAATGCATTTTAAATATTTGGGATATACCCTACAGAGTCTACAGAGTATACTTACTTCCCCCTGCTAATAAAATTTAAAATTCTATAGTCTTTTAAAGATGGGTTTCATAGAAATCTGGCCATGGTGGACTCAGGCAGCATATTTACCCGCCCTCTTGGTGTAAGCACCTATGGCGAGGGCCAGGAAGAAAACCAGAACTCCCAAGATCCGGCCATGGTGGGACTCACGCAGCTTATTTACCCACTCTCTTGGTAAGCACCTGCAGCATGAGCCAGGAGGAAAACCAATACCTGTGAGCCTACTGCCACGAGGGCTGAAAATCAAGCACCCGTCCCCCATCCACCCCCTCCCCCCATAGCTACTGGGGATAGATGTCTCAGCATCTCTTGGGAGGATGACCATATGCAGTATAGCAAATATGGGGGATTTCCTTCTATCTTCTGTTTGAAGGCATAGGTTGTTTTCACTGTTTTGTTATGTTTCTTTTGCTCTATTCAGTATTCTCAACTGGTTTTATAATGTTCTATTTTTGATTTGATTTTGCTATACCTAATTTACTAGACAACTATGATGAAGTTAAAGAGATATACCATAGTACCTATTACTACTATCCCAGTATCCTACTGTGAAATCCTGTTCCAATTTCACTGCATTGTCTTGATTGGCTTTGTTCTGACTTGTGCTGTTTCATTTTTACTACTTTCAAAATAAATTTTTGTTTTTTTTTTTGTCTTTTTCACTATCAGGGATCGAACTCCCGACTGCCTGCTTGCAAGGCAGGCGCTTATGCCACTGAGCTAAATCCCCAGCCCCCAAAATAAAATTTTTTTAAAAAGATGGGTTTCACTATGTTATGTGGGCTGTTCCCAAACTCTGGGCTCAAATAGTCCATTTGCTTCAGCCTCCCAAATCTCTTAGTAGACTATGGTTCCAGTCTTCTAGATTTGTCTTAATGACTGCCTAATAGCCCATTGTTCAGGAATACTTTTCACAAATCACAAAAAGTATTTGCGTCATTTTTAGAATTCTTCATTTATTTATGTACCCAAACCAGTAGTAGAGTATTTGATATGTACAAGATCTCAAACATTTTTGTTCAAGAGAGGTAAAGAGGGGAACAAAAATGAAAAACTACAATAGACAGAGATACAAGAGGAGGCATGAGAAAAATTTCAACTTGTGTCATTGTGGAGTTGGTTATACCTTCTCTGTGCCTTTCCTGTCACATAACATTGACTGGTCACAGTTTTATTGATCTTACTAAGAGAAATCCAGCAAAATAGATGCTCAAAGAAATATATTCTGTCATGCATTAATTAACCCACTGATATCTTTATTTGGTAAAATTTTTATGTGTAAATGCTCATTTTAGATCAGGTCATGTTCTAGGTTCAGCAGATGAAGCAGTGATTACAACAGACAAGATCTCTACTATAGAGAACTTAACAGTTTCCTGGTGTTGGAAGGGAGGCAGACAGCAAGGAAATTAATAAAAAGGGGATGAAAATTTGTATTGAGAAAAGTGCTAAGAAGACAATAAAACAAGGGGTGTATTAGTCATTTTTCTGCGCTGGGATAAAATACCTCACACCCACAATTTAAAGAAGGAGAGATGTAGTCCAGTTCATGGTTTGGGGGTTCAGTTCACGGTTGACTGGCTCCAGAGCAAAAACATTAGGTACAAGAGTGCAGCAGAGGAAAGAGGTCCAACCCGTGGCAGCCAGGAATTGAAAGAGAGAAGGAGAGCAGAGCGGGAGACAGGAACACAGCCTTCTGAATCTCATGCCCAGTGACTGTGACCTTCCATTTCTAAGAAAGCCCTGCCTCTTACCTGCACTCACAGCTACGGACTGATCAGTGGATCGATCCCCTGATAAGTATAATACCCTATGATCCAACCACCTTTCAAATCCCACCCCTGAACACATGGCAGCTTTGAGGGACATTTCAGACCTAAATCCTAATGGGTTCTGAGAGCCAACAGAGTCATAGGGAAGGGGGTGGGTAGCTTTAGCTTGGAAGATACACATGGACTCCCTCAGAAGGTGATATTAGGTTTTCATCTGAGTAACAAGAAGTATTCCATGTGACGAAAAGGATGTGTCAAATAAAAGCAGAAGCCAATGCCAAAGCCCTGAAGAGTGAGCTTGACACATGTGAAGAAGAGGAAAAGGACAGTGTGCTAAGTGAGAAGAGGCGCACAGGCTGGGGTGAGGAGGCCCACCACGCTCAGCCAAGATGCAGGTGCAAAGATTACAGAGTGACCTTGACTTATTCTAAGAGGCATGGAGAGGCCAGCTGCATGCTTTGCCCTTGGAGCAAAATCAGATCCAAGTCTGACTTATGTCCTGAATTCCCACGTAGCTGTCCTTTGGAGCGTCAGTTATTGGGGGTGAGAATGGAGAAACTCCACACCCAGCTGGACACCATTGCAATTCCCAGACCAGAGCCAACAGCAGCTTAGATGAGGGTGTGCTGGTGAAGACAAGAGTGAACAGGGCACATGTTGTGAAAGCAGAGCCCCAGACTTGGTGGTAGATTGTACACGTAGTGGGTCTCCTTGGGTGTGGGCACCAGCGTCAAGTGGTCTCTTAGAACCCTGATTTCCATACTTACTGATCTGGGGCAAATTATGACACATCTGTTTCAATCTCTGTATCTGCAGGTCATCTCATGAAGTTGCATAAATGAGTTAAGCATGCGAAATACTCAGCACAACACTTGGCCCAGGGATGGCATTTGATAAATTCTACCCATTATCATTATGAGGACTGTGCAAACGACAGCATTTTACTCAGAAATGATTGTCCCTAAACCAAGTCAAGTACTTGAGGTGGGCAGCGGAAAAGAAGATATGGCTGGGGAACTGCAGGGCCTCGCTGGGGAGCCTCCTGACGCCCAGGGACACTGTGATTTGACTCTACGTGGAACGCGTGGGCACTGAGTCCCTTTCACGGTGACAGTGCAGGGCAAAGGCTGTTCAGGAAGAAGAACAATGCTTTTTTCATCTCATATTTTCCCTAAGATCCTTTTTTATTCCAGTACATTATTCATCTGAAATACAAAGGAGATAATATGGAAATTAAAGTGCTAATTTCAGCTGTTAAGGGAACCAGGTCACAAAGTAAGGATTAAGAGACAAAAGAACAAAAACCTCAACACCTCTCCAGCCAGGTTTCTTTGAGCCTGTGGATTTTCAGGAACAATTTCCCCAGCTTTGAAAGGAAAATGTCTTTTACTGATACATTTCTGAACATGGTAGAGGTCAGTGTTATGCACAGTAATTTGTGGTTCTGTACATGAGTTTCCTAACTGTGAGAAATGGAAAAGTCAAGGTTTATATTCTAGAGGCTTGGTTATTAGAAGGTTTTTTTCATTAATAGTGAAAACTGTGCTAATCATGTGTCAGATTCTGTGCCAAGTTTCCAACATATCTTAACTTATTTCTTACTGTAACCAGAAATGGGTTTTTATGTAAAAGCTAAAACTTAAAGAGTTAAATATATGATACAAAATTATAGCAGGTAGTGGAGCTGGGGTTTGATTGAACCCATCCTTGAATCCTGTGCTTTTAATGGCTGTGTTTTAACCCCTACCCCTGCCAAAAGTCTTACTGAACTTGATACAAATTACATATGTAACTTGTATGAAAGGCAAACACATGAAAACAATTTTTATGGTAGTAAAAGCAAATAGAGTTACATCTTAACTTAGGTGGTACAGGGTATCTTGTTTGTAACTCAGAGTCTCTCACAGTTCGCCCACTGTCCAGTGTGATGTGCAGATGTATACAACTTACTTTTTTCTAAATTATAAATGAAAAGCTTTGCTTCTCAAACCCTGAAGCAGATCTTGAAGCCTTAGATTTCATGTGTGGCTTGGTTTTATCTTCAAATTACTGTTCTTATCACTTTTGGGCATGAACCTTGTCAATCTGACATTTTGTTTATTTTGGAGAGAAATAATATAGACTGAAGTCTTAATGTCAGGAAAGTAAATAGAATCCTCCCTGCTCCATCTCACTCCGCAGAATAGTGCAATGATTTTCCTTTCCCAGATTAACTCCTTCAGTTCACAGGAGGAAAGTGTTCTGGAGACACCAATCTCTTAGCACCAGGAGCATCACTAACCTGTTTGGAGAAGTACCCACACGTGTAAAGCACACTCCAGATTTTGGAGACACTAGGACAGAACAAAACACAAGGAATGTGAAACATCCCAACAATCATGTTTTGCTGATTACACGTTGAAATGAGAGCCGATACAAGTAATTTAGAACCAGTGCATTGAATAAAATAGATTATGACAATGAATTTCACTTCCTTTTTTTTTCCTTTTTTAATGTGGCTACTAAAACTTTAAAATGACCCATCTAGCTCACTTGATGTTTTTGCTTAATAGCACTGTCTCTGAGCCTTAGATTTGGTGTATTTATTTCTGAAGCCATTTTGGAGGTTAATGGGGGAAAGATTCATGCCCTCAGATAGAAGAGCAGTCGGAGAATGGTGCACTTCTGATATAGTGCAAAATCAATACCAGATCCTCATCTAATTGCCAGGGTAATAAAGTCATGCTTAAATTCCACAAAGCCAAATATCTGCTTGGGGACTCATCTGAGTTATGGGAGGCACCTAGGCTTGCAGTCACACAGGCCTGATTGTAAGTATTGACGAGCCTGGCGACCTTGAGGAGTGGCCACCTCTGTCTATCACTTCCTGTCCCCCAACCCACCTCTAGCTGCTGTACGGATGGCCTGGCTGTCTCTACCCAGGCTGCCATTGGCTTTGGGCCAGGAGACACGAGTAGCGAAGCTCACTCCACTCACCCTTCCTGCTTGCTGCCCCTGGGTGTATACCCAGCACTTCTGCACGCAAGCTTGAATGTGTGAGGGAGTTAGGCCTGCGGGCCATCTTGTCTTAGATACTTTCTCCTTGCTGGGAAAAAGTACCAATAAGCTGAAAAGGAGAGGTTTGCTTTGGCTCAGTTTGTGGAGGTTGCAGTATGGCCAGCTGAGTTTGAGACAGGGCGGCATGGCAGAGGCATGGTGGGGGAACTTGCTTGTGGCACGGCAGCAGGAAGCAGAGGTACAGATCACGGGGCGGTGGGAGGAGAGAGATCCAGGCCACGTGTACAGTGACCAACCTCCTCCACCAGGGCTTGGCCTCCAGCGTCACATTAGCTTCAACCTTGACCTGATCGACTGGTGAGTATCTTGCCCCCTGAGCCAATCAGCTCCATGAATCCCCACCTGTGAGCACATACAGCTCTGGGGGCACATTTAGACATAAACCATAAGGCCAGCCGCCAAAGGTAAAGCACCCTTCTGTTGACCCAGACACACAGTTCAGCGGCCCAGCTCTGAGTCTCCAGCAGGGTTAAACTCTGTTCTCTTCAGAAGTGGACTGCTGCACAATGCACCCTTGTCCTGGTTTCCTTCCTCTCTGTCCCTTCCCTGTGTCCCTCAGTCCTGTTCCCTGGCTCAGTTCCCAAACAAACCACCTGCATACATGCCTTTGTGTCAGCTCTGGACTGGGCTGAGACCCTTTGAAAGCACTGCTTGGGAAGCTGGGATCTCAGTCTTCTCTTACAGAAATGGGGATGGTGTGGGGGTTTTGAAGAGTGGCAAGGGTGAGGGATGAAGTATCCTGCTCCCAGCAATTCTCTCTCTCTCTCTCTCTCTCTCTCTCTCTCTCTCTCTCTCTCTCTCTCTCTCTCTCTCTCTCATTATTAAGGTAAAACGTCTCTTCAATGGAAATCAAAGGTTCTTTGGGGAAGTTCTTGGGAAACGCCATGATTTTGAAGGCTGTTTTCTGATAGCGAACGCAGCTTTACCTCTCTAAAGCATACAAATGAATCAGGAACAGAAAGACACGTGGGGGAAGAAAAGGGTTTTCCCTGGGAATCCATCCATTTTGAAGAAGAAGAAAGAAAAACAGGGGAAGGGGAGGGTGATTTTTAAGGACACAGAGTTTTGGTCTAGGGTCATCACCCTCCGCTCTGTCTCCAAAATAAAATAGGAGAACTATCACACAAATAAGGTCTTCTTCTCTCAGTGGGTCGAGACAAGAAAGCAAAAGCACTTGTTCTAGTTTTTTAAAGTGCTCCCTACTCAGGAGGCTGAAGCAGGAGGGTCACAAGTGCAAGGCTAGCCTAGAAAACTTATCAGGACCCTGTCTAAATAATAATAATAATAATAATAATAATAATAATAATAAAATGGCTGGGAAGAACTTCCCTCAGTGCAACTTTGGTTTAATTCCCAGCACCACACAAAATATGTTCAGACTTTAATGGGATTTTATCATAAGCACAAAGCTATAAACTCAAGTGTCATACGCTATTTTCCCCATAAGTGTACCTAATTTCTATATAGAAGGGGAGTACTTAGCCTCAGACAGTTCCAAGGTGATTGGATTGATCTGGGATCTGCTGTTTCCTTCTCCTCCTGGGGCGTCTCTATGTTCATGAAGAGAAAAAAGAGTTGGGCACTCTCTCACAAGGCCGCTGCAGTGACAAACAAAGAAGCTGTCCCCTCCTTGGCCACCGCGTGTCAATTCCCACGGCAGCAGGGGCTTCCAGCAGTCTCCATGGCACTGCCTTCCCGTTCTCAGTCACTGTGCACACTGCTCTCACCTGCCTGAGCCCTAAGGCGCTGCCATGCCTGGAGCATTCTGTGACACCCTGCTGGGCCTCACAGGCAGCCAATGGGCTGAGCAAAGGCCCCCAAGGTGTCTGCGCCTGAACCCCAGCCACAGCAAAGAAAATTAAGGTGACGATGCAATTAAGATTTATCATGAGTTGACTTTAAGAGAGGATTACCCTGGACCAGCCAATAGGCCAGCTGCAGACACAAGGGTCCTCCTAGCCCACGAAGGAGAAACAGGAAGTCACTGTCAGGGTATGCAGTATAAAGACCTGAGCAGCCATCGCAGCCTCAAAGACTGAAGAAGGAGACCTCAGGCAAAGAAGGGTGCACAGCCAGCAAGAAGCTAGAAAATACCAGAAAGCGTTCTTCCCCAGAGCCTCCAGAAAGGAACACAGCTCTATCCACAGCTGGACTGAGCTCACAGAGGCCCACTTTGGATATCTGACCTCCATAACTTTAAGAGAATAAATCTGTGTTGTGTTAAATCAATAAATGTGTTGTAATTTGTTATAGCAGCAGCAAGAAAGGAACACACTCAGCCACTTCCTGCTCCGGCTGCCACCCCGCTGACTCGGAGTTTCCCTGCCTGCGTTGCTGCCTGGTTCCACAGAGACCCTCTGCTCTCAGATTGCAAAGCCTATCCCTTGGGTCTCCTGTGGGGACCCTCCCCACTTCCTCTCACTCTACTCTCCTCCCCTCGTGCTTTAACAACCTGGATTTGGGGACAAACCACTGCGGTCAGTTGCATGCTCCTCCAAATCCACCCGCGCTGCCACACCTCTGGGAAAATCCAATCCTGGCTGTGTCTTCCTGCCCTGATGTGGGAAGTCTGCAATGCCCTGGCTGCTGTGGAATAGAAGATGGGTCCAGAGATTTTAAAACAGAGAAAAACAAAGCTCCATCATTCATAAATCATTCTCTTCTTTCAAATAAAGCTTTCCTTGAATTTAACAGGGGCAAATGCACACACAGACAAGGAAGGAAGGAGAGACAAGAAAGAAAGGACAGAGAAAACAGGAGGCCAGGGGTGCTGGGGAGAGGGGTACTGAACACCACAGAGGAGCTTGCTGGAGTCTGAGCCAGGCTGTCCGCCCATGCTGGGGCAGCCAGCCAGCCTCAGCGATGGGAGTACCTCTCCCAGCCATTCTCAGGACACCAGATTCCCCACCTCTCCTCATTTACTTCTTGTCCATTGAGTTCTCGTCTTTATTCTCAATATTGCATTAGTTTCTTTTTCTTTTTTTTTTTTTCGTTTTTTGGTTTGAAACAAGGTCTTACTATGTAGGCCTTACCTATGAGTTCAGGCCAGCCCTGAATTCATAGTGATCCTCCCGCCTCAGCCTCCCGAGTGCTCAGGTTACAGGCATGCATCACTCCTGGCTGCATTTCAGTTTTTTAACAGCTGTCAGAACTCAGCAGATGCTGACATTTTCTGAGCACCTCTCTCATGCCAAGGGTGGTGGTGAGGCACAGGGATGGAAGGCATACTCATCCACCCAGCCAGTGAAGAAACAAAGACCACGTTTTCCTCGGCAATACACACAAAGGATAAAATTAATAGAAATTATCAACAGATATAAAGCTATTCATCCTGCTATTTCCCCTCCACTCAAGGAATTTATAGACCCTAACAAAGAAGATTATAGACCACTTATGCAATATAAGGTAAGCGAACACCCTGCATGACATTTTAAATTTTATACTGAGTTCTCTTTCGCAAAACTTGTGACACATTATTACTACCATATCTCTAACTTTGTGACTGAGTGACCCAATTCATTTGAAGTTGAGTCTTGAATTCCCATCTCTTATTCAAAATCCGATCATTGCTTTACCAAACTGTGCCTACACCGAATTGCTACACAAAAGTGAATGTTCTTAGCTGTTGCATTTTGTTTTATAAGCCGTTAAATCTGGGTGGCTCCCCCAATAGTCCCTGGGTGTTAGAGGCAGCTGTTCTATGGATTGATGCACTAGACATGGTTTTAGCACAAAGCAATTCACCTTGCTGCACTGAGTTGGTAGCAGAGGCTCTTGCTGGTTGGCAGGAAAGACGTTTTCATTTTCCAATGCAAAGCCATCCAGAACACAGTAGTGCGGACTATTCTTACCTTAGAGAATAAATTCCAAGTCTATCATAAAAAGAAAATGGGAAATCCACTAGTAAGACTGGGCCTGAGAATGACCACTATTAAAATCAGAAGTGCAAGGGATAAGTCTTGGCCTGGGAAACCACCTTAGTGACCATGGTGTCACCCCTGCCAGAACGCAAAAACTTAAATGTCACATGGATTCTCTAATAGGCAGAACCCAAATTATAAATAAACAAAAGCTAAACTAAGAAGTGGGGAGATAGATCTTTTCCAAATGGGAAGGGGATAAAAGGGAAAGATGGGATTGAGATGTGTTATATACATGCACCAATGCCCCACAAGAGTACAGTCCTTATATACTATAACCAGAGAGTCATCAAAAATGAAAAAATTGGAAGTGCTCTAGTTTCAATCTTCATAGATGTTACTGAAGAAAGGAAAATTTTAGAGGAAAGAAATTGTACTTAACCTTTTGTTTAAGGTTGGTTGATAACCTGTTAATGTTAAAAATCTTAAAATATAAAAGATTTTTTAATTAAAATTTTAGATGAACATAGTGGCATACACCTATATTCCTAGTATTTAGGAGGCTGAGGCAGTAGGAGCATACAAATTCAAGGCCAGTCTGAGCTACACAATGACAATCTAGCTTAAATGTTTTTATTTCTAATTTTATTCTAAGGCAGGCTCTGAGTTTTGGTCACATCCCATAACCCTGATGAGGGATGTGTCACCCTCTTTAATGTTCTCCGCAGGGAGCTCCGATCTGTCTGTCCCTAGATCTGGTCCTCATCTAGTTTCAGGCCACAGGACCACAGTGAGATACTTAGCGTGTCTGACCCAGAAGAGAGGGGCTACGGGAGAAAGAAGTTGCCAGGGTAAAACTGGCCGAGGAGGAAGAAAGGGGCAAATTTCAGCGTCATAGGGTGGTGAGGCCAAACACCCACCTGAGGGGATCAGAAGGAAGGTCGGTTGCTTCCGCATAGCTCGACATGGATGTGACACAGGAGTGGGGCAGGCCTCTCACTCAAGCTCCTGCACTGGCTTTCTGTTTCTGACACGGAGCTCACCCACCGTGGGCTCTGCACCACCGTTGCTCACCCGAGGTGGTGGCCTCGCCTTTCACACAGAGACGACCAGCCCTTCCATACTCACCGCAGGCTGCGAAGGCCACCACCCCTCCACGCAGTGACCTCCACGTATTGGTGATGACTCTGGTGAGGAAGATAGGTCAGGACAACACGAGAGAAGAAGGTGAAATCAAAGCCAGCCTGCAGGAACTTAAAGCAAATCTGAAGCAAGTATCTAACCACCTGTTCCTTGGCTTACTTAAAGCTTCAGTAGAAAGTATTTGAAGATAAGAGGTACAGATTTACTACAGTGCTAGCAATGGGTTGAGCCTGCACCCCAAGGAATCTCTCACAGTGCACAGCGATAACTTCATTGTATTCTCTGTAAAGTCCTAGTTAAACTGGGCCAGAAGAGAAGAGGGATGTCTTCCCCAGAATAATGTGGTCAGGTGCCAGATACTCTGTTAATACATCATAATCGCTCTCCATATCCCAGTCAATTCTGCGCAGTGTCAAGGTTAAGTCCAATATCTATTCTATTGATTTCAACTTTGCAGGGATATTAGTTTTTCATGGAAAAATCTAACATGAATGTGCTCTGGTCTGATGTGCTTTCATCATGTCTCAGAGAGAGGCCCATGATCTCACCAACTGTCATGATTTCACGGAGCAGGGAATGAATGTTTAGTTGAGTTTCCTTCCTACCTAGGTCCCTACCGTAAGTTCAAGTAGGACTAGATTTTACCTACATGTGGGAGCTGGACAGGGGGAAATCTTACTTGCCCAAATTTTGGGAAACCATAGAAACACAAGAGAAGATTACTTTTTATATATGCATAGTTTGGTGCCGCAGAAGGACTCTGAGCTCTGGGTCCAAGCACATCCAACCTTGGATCCTTCCTTTGCCACATAAGGATGGGGTGGCCACAAAACAGTCACTTCCTTCTGTCTGCTCATCTGGAAAGCAATGATATGAATGCTTCCCTTGACACGTTATCTGTGAGGATGACAGTTAAGCTACATGTGAAAGTACTTAGCACAATACCTTGCATACAGTAGGTACTTAATAAGTGCTAGTATTTTAATATCATTAGTATTGTCATTACTGTCTCTAAATGGCACTGAAGAGCCAATTAGAAAAGTGAAGATTGAAACCAGCTCTTGCATATGTTCACCTAGGTCCTGAGATGGACGAGGCCTTTTATGTGGCCAAAATAACTAGGGGAATGTAAGTTGAAAGTCATATTAAAATGTTTCATGCAGGGAAAAATAAGTGGCCTCCTAACTTGATTTTGCTAATTTATTTTTCTAGCAACCATTAAACCATAATCAGACCCTTAGAACAGGAAATATCACATGCTAATAATAGGCTGGCATGTAATAGCCGAGGGCTTCAGGGGATGGAGACACTGCAGATGCCCTGGCCCTCTCTCCTTTGCATCCCGGACAGGAAGGTGCCTCTACTGTCCAGGGGTATCCAGGGATAAAATCCAGACATAAACTAACCTATTATTGCACTTTTAAAGATGTCCTAAGTATATTTAAAGAAAAACTAAAAATGATATATAGTAAAATATGCTTGGCACAGTTATACAGGGTGCTTAATGAAGTTGTCAGATAATTGTGATTAAAAATAGGGTTACCTTGACAGTGGTGAGTACAGAGACTGATATGGGGGGCTGGATTGGCAGTTCAGACAGCAAGAGCTGTTACTGAACCCCTGATGTTATTTTCTAAAATGGTGATTAACTCTCAGGAAGGCACCGAGCAGAATACAATACTGTCTTCCCTTGGTTTGCATAGTAGTTATAGTCTTGAGAAATTCACTGTATGCTAACCCTACACAAAAATACATTGTGCTATGTGTACTTTATGCCATGAGGGCTATGAACAGGTTTGTCACTGACTCCATGCCTGAAGGAAGTTCCACACTTGTCTAGACGTAAACTTGGGGCAGTTCTGCTTGGTGCAGGCTTCCCTGTCCACTGAAGACCATGTGGCACTGCTGGCCTTTCACCATTTCTAGGCCAGGAGAGCCCACTTAGAATCATGCCCATCTGATTTTCAAAACGTCCCCTAGGTACTGGTCCTGCACCACTTGAGAACCCTGCAGAGGTCACACTAAGCCAGTCTTTGGTTTTCCTCTTCTTGCTTTGGAAGCTTCTTGCCTACCTGGTTTTGCTATGATCTGCTCTTCCTCAGAATCTCCTCAGGCGGGCGTTTCCTATCCAGGAAGCCAGTGCAAAGTTCCAGTTCCCCTTCCTTTGTGTTCCCAGGGGACACAGCTCTGCCGAAACTCCCAAGACTCTGACCATCCTTTGTTATCTGATTTCCAATGTTATCCCAAGAACTCTTGAGGGCAGGACCAACCAACCAACTTCTGTAACTTTATATCTAGACTTATATCTGCCTCTTTAGATTTATGACTTTGTCCTTAGTGTCTGGGCAGGGACTATCAAGTAAGAAAGACAGATGAATGAGGTGCTTGAAAGGATTGATGGATGACAATGTTATTCCAAATGTTTGCTCCAGGACAGAAAAATGCAAAGTAGATCCCATTCTCAAGTTGTTCGCAGTCAAGGAATGGACCTATTCCACTGGTGATCATTTTCCAAAAGACCAACAAGAGCCGTAGCACATTCATTAGATACTGGTTGTAAACAGTCTACGTGGTTCCATATGTTTGACTTGGAACTGGTGGACAAAAAACTTCTGAGAAAGCCTAGTTTAGGAATCATTAGTGTGATTTCAGTGGGGTTCAGTAGGTTATTCTGATGTGGGACAGAACAGCAAGGATTGTTTTTAAATAGCAGTTTTCATACTTGGGTAATTTAAAGTACTTCAAAGTGCTTTGCAACGTAACAAGTCAAACACTAGCAGTGAGAAAGCATGTGTGCTAATGGAGAAAGCCATTATGCTCTGACAGTAGCTCAAACGGGACTGGAAATTAGAAGCAGTTTTATTGATACTGGCCAGGATCTGGGACTAATCCTTGCTCTTTTTGAAAATCACCATGGGATCTTTAAATTGCACTTGGATGGCCACTGTGTTTAATAAGATTGTTTTCTGGACCTGAAACTCAACCAAAAAGTTTTTGTGCAGATATTCTACAAATAAAGCATGTTTGGAGACAGCATTTTTTTATAATGAAAGCTTTTTTTCTTTTCTTTAGAAGATGAAGGAGGAAGAAAATGAATCCCCAAGACCCTCTCTAGGTTTCAAAGCTACTTCACTGAAGACTCTGAAATATGTAGATAAATGTGTTCCAGTGCTGTCTTTGCTCTTCAGGGCTTTGCTGGGACTAAGGCAGAGGTGCCAAAAATCTAATGAGAAAGTCTGTGCATGAACAATTCCAAACCACCTTTTGTTTTGTTTTGTTTTGTTTTGTTTTTTGAGGCAGAGTCTCACTGTGCAGTTCAGGCTGGCCTTGAACTCACTTGAATCCCAGGCTGGCCTCAAACTCACAGCAATCTTCCTGCCTCAGCCTCCCAAGTGCTGGAATTACAGTCATGCACCACCATGCCTAGTGTCTCCATACCACTTTTAACAGACTTGCAAGATTAAGATGGTCTGAATAAACACACAAACTTGAGGTTATCCAGTAGAATAACTGCTTACACTTCTGGACTTCTGAAATTTTTGTATAAAATTCCAACCAAATTCTATCCAGATACCAGTGACAATTTAATTGGAAAGAGTACATATAGCAACTTGAAGTTTAATACTTATTTTAATATATTGTATCATCTAATAATATGAAATGAAATATTAATACTAGTGGATTTGAGAAAAACACTATATGCCTATAATGAAATTTATAGCTTACATGACAGATATTAAAAGTACTCACTTACAAAAGGTGTCTTACACTTTGTTTAGAATTTGCTAGAAACTATGATAGCTCGGACCCTGGATTAAAACCCAAGGAAGCAAGAAATTAAAATTTGGGGAGCAAAGGCTTTATTTTAGGCCAGGGTTTGGTGATGCAATCCCTGGGAGCCAATTTGGAGACTGCGTGCCTCACAGCTGAGGGATTAAGCTTTTAAAGCTAAAAACTACAGGAATGTTGTAATCCCTGACACAGTTAGATAGCATCTGGGCCTTACAGAACTTCCTGTAATTTCCTTGAAGTTAAGCATTTCTTAAAGAACACCACATTTTATTACAGATAGCTGGATGAGGGGTAGGGGAGGAGGTTACAGGAAACTGATATCTAAGGCTTTTACAGCTTTCTCAGGAAATTGAAACTTAACCTAGAAAGATAGGAAGGGAAGGGGGGGGCTGAGCGGTGCATACAAAACAGAAATGAGGCGCAATGGTTATAACTAGGCTATAACATTCCCCTTTGATGTTGTGACTGAGGTCAAATCTTTGACCTAATTTTTAAGGATTTGAGGTACAGGCTTGTAGGTGTGCTGGTGTAACATCATCAACTTTATGCTTGCATTTGTTGTCTGAGATATGCAGTTATTCTATTGAGTATACAAGGACTACTGTGACCAAGAGCAGTACTCCTAACAATGGTCCAAGCAAGGGCAGGATTCCATTTTTAGACACTCCATAAAGGGTTTTCCAATAGCTCTCTCCTCCTTTTAACTAGGTCTTCCTGTAGTCTCTTGATTTTATCCCCTTTCGTTTTGGAGAACTACTTCAGCCAACGAGTCTATTTGGTCTTGAATGACCTGAAAGGTACTAGATAATGCCTACACATCACTAATGATCTGGTTGGAAAGTTGGACAGAAACCCCTACTCCTGTTGCCCCCATACCTAAGGCTCCTGATACTCCTAGGCTTACCAATAAAGGAATAAATTGAACTTCCCTCTTTGATCAGCCTGTGATGTAATCTAAACTAGGAATGGGGATAGGCTCATCCCCAGGTAGGATCCCTATATCAGGCAATAGGACCGCTGTTACACATGTCCCTGCCCAGTTAATTGGGAGGAAAGTATAGGCCATATTTCTTCCACAAATAAATACTTGCCCTTCAGCAGGATAAAGGGAGGTAGTCTGGTTAACTATGGAACTACAATTAGTAAATGCAACGAACCCCACGTCAATGTCGGAGGTATCGTTATGAAAACCTCCTTGGAGACAGAGAGAGTCCTTGAAGCCTACTGGTTGTACTCTAAAAGGGGAACCAGCACTACAATTTAAGTAACCTTGTTCCTCCAGCATAGTCAGAGAAACATTAGTGAGGATCGCAAGGGGCATGGGGGAGCCCTGTGCCATGCATAACCAGCAATTTTCAGCCAAAGTTGGGTTGGAAGCATTTAAGGCTTTATGAGTGGCCTCTAGAATATCAGAAGTTTGAGCATCCAGATCAACTCCCCGCAATTTAGGTAGCATCAAGGGGTGGTAATGTATCTGGGGAAACATTATTTTTATTAGCTGCTTGACTCATTCCCCAGCCATGAGTTCTCTGATCTTATCTTGCGGGCCGCCCCCACCAGACACATGTATAGGGGCCACCCTGCTCCAGCACACTGATTTACCAACCGTGCCAAGACATGAGACTTGGGCATACTTTGAACTTCCTATTACTGTTGGATTGGTGGACCAATCACCTCCAACTCTTCCAGCTGGTGTCCTCATAAGCTCAGCAGTGAAGTAAGCTTTGCTATCTATGCCTATACATTCTTTTACAGAGTCATAGCAGGAGGAATGCATTTCAAAATACTAAGAACAATTCTGAGGGCATGGCCTGGATGGCTGCCTTTGTTAGGTATCACGCGGGGCTTTAACATACGCATCCACCTTTGAGTCAAACCCCCTGTAACTGAGGGTATAGCAATAAGGAATGTTAACTTGTCCCCACAATTTGTCCGAAGACTTTATGTATACAATTTATCATTTGTGTGGGAAGGATCTCGATCCTTGTTTCCTACTGTATGTATAGTTCCCCCCAGTTGGTGTCTTTACCTTTAGTAATATAGCCCCCTCTGCAATCACAGGGGTTCCCATGCAAAGATCTTAACAATTATTCTTTGATTATAAGGGGACCAAAGCCATCGTGCAAGGTCGGCACCAATGTTATTAAAATCAAAGCAAGCAAGCTAAAACAGTTCATGTCTGGCATAATCTAACTATGCTTTAGTCAATTTTAACTTTAAGAGGTTACCAGTCTGCTGTACAGTCCATTGAGAATACTCCTCACTGTCTGTTGCTTCCAGTGGTTTGACGTGGGTATGGTGAATCCACACAGTCTTTCCTGCTACCTTGATGGTGGTGGGAGTGCTGAGCACCACAGTGAAAGGTCCTTCCCAGTGGGGTTTGAGGAAGTTGTGGTGGTGGCATCGCACCAAGACTGGAGTCCCCAGCTCAATCAGTGCCTTGAGAGGCGTTTCTGAAGGCAGATCTGGGTGTTTTTGTCTAAACAGCTGGTGGATTGAAGTCAACATGGGTTGGAGAGTCTGCAGGGACTTAATGAGAGCTTGATTAGTTATTTCAGCTAGTTTATCTTCTGACTATCTTGGAACCAATGGTGGGGTCCTCCCGAACATGGCTTCAAAGGGGGAAATTCCAGAAACATATGGGATACATCTAGCTCTTAACAGTGCAAAGGGAAGAAGGCTCGCCCAATTATTGCCAGTTTCCAAGGACAATTTAGCTAAAGTATCCTTGATAGTCCGGTTCATGCTCTCTACTTGCCCTGAGCTTTGTGGCCGATAGGCACAGTGGAGTTTCTAATTAATCTTTAATTGCCTGGGCTAACTTTTGGGTGACTTGGGCTATGAAAGCCAGGCCATTATCAGACCCTATTGATAGTGGGAGGCCAAATTGAGGTATGATCTCATGCAATAGCTTTTTAACTACCACTAAGGCTGACTCAGACTTAGTAGGGAAAGCCTCTACCCAGCCAGTGAAGGTGTCTACTAATACCAAGAGACAGTGGTGCCCCTGTAAACCAGGCTTTACCATGTCTGTGAAGTCTACTTCCCAATGTTCTCCTGGAACAATTCCTAGATGTTGGGTGGTCTCCAGTGTAGAGCTCTTGGCTGAGTTGACTAACAAGCACTGTGGGCATCTGGAGCTCAAAGAGGTGGTCAGTTTGCAGAGTTTTGGAATAAAAAACCGAGTTCTGAACAATTCCGCAAGTTTAGTTCCCCCTAAATGTGTAGTTTGGTGAGCCCAATGTAACAGCTCCCATCCTAGTGCTTCCGGTAACAGTACTCATTTATCAGGTAACTGATATCAGCCCCCTGGGGTAGAGGACTTTGCTCCAAGTTGAGATGCTAACTGTAGGTCCTTTTTTACGTAGACTGGTTCTGACAAAGTGGGAGGAACCAACATCAGAGCAGTTACCTCCTCGGTTGGACCCTCTGATGTAGTGGCTATTGTTTGAGCGGCCTGATCTGCCAAATTGTTTCCTAAGGTGAATAAGAGCAACCCACTGAGGCAGCCAGACTGCTGCCAGCAAGTCTAGGATCTATGGAGTGTTTTTTTTATCTTAGTCCTGGCTGAGGTTAAGAGACCTTGCTCCTGATAGATGCCTCCATGTACATGTACAGTAGCAAAAGCATACCTACTGTCAGTATAGATGTTTACCCTCTTTTCCATGGCTAGTTTTAACATCTCAGTCAAAGCAATGAGCTCTGCCTTTTGGGCAGAGGTGCCAGGCTGTAACAGCTTAACCCAGAGTACCTCTTTTTCGGTGGTCACTGCTGCCCCGGCCACTCATTTGCCATTCTGGATTAAGCTGCTCCCATTGGTGAAATAGTTGTTGGCATTTCCCAAAGGCTGGTCGGTAAGATCAGCCCATAGGTTCTGCTGCAGTTCAAGGATGTCAGCACACTCATGGAGAGAGGTGTCCTTTGTTCCTCTGGGTTGTCATCAGGCATAAGGGTGGCTGGGTTTAAAGCTGAAGAAGTCTTGAATACCACTGACTCTGGGTCTAGAAGCAGGGCCTGACAGTGTAGAATTCTGGCATTCGAGAGCCACTTTTTGGGATGGGTTTTGATAAGAGTCTCTAAACTGTGGGAGATCACCACAGAAATCTTCTGTCCATAAATGAGGTTTTTAGCCTCTTTAAGTAACATTGCCACAGCAGCTAGGATTCTCAGGCAGGGGGGCCATCCTCCTGTCACCGGATCAAGTCTTTTGGAGAGGTAGGCTATAAGCCTCTGCCAAACGGCCAGTGTCCTGGGTTAGGACTCCTTTGGCAATGCCCCTGACTTTATCTATGAACAAGGTGAACGGCTTGGTAATGTCAGGGAGTCCCAGGGCTGGGGCCTCTGTCAAGGCCCACTTGAGCTGCTAGAAGGCCTGTTCACACTTATCAGTCCAGTTCAGTGAGTTTTGAGTTTCGCCCTTACAGGAGTCATTATAGAGGCAAGCTTTCCAGTGAAATTTAGCCTACAGTATCCAACTTCCCCCAGAAACTCTTGTCTGTTTTTTTTTTAATTCTCTCTTATAGAGCAATTCTAACACCTTGGTTATCTTCTTGTTAGTATCTTCTTGTAAATTCTCTCAGTTCTCAAAGACCTTTTGTGCTATCTCTATTAACTGGCTGAGGGGCATTTTTCTCAAATCTTTCAAACCTTTGCAATTTTTGTCTAACATGTGGGGCTGACTGAGTTGCAAAGAGAACAACTGGTGATACTGGAGGGAACCTCCTTACCTCTGATTGTTCAATCAGGGTGGGACAAAAGGCAAACGTGGTTTTGGCATTCTGGATCAGAGAGCAGGCTTCATCTGGATGGCACACTGCTTTTTGTCCCAGGTTGTCACATGGCAGGCCATCATTTTACTGAAATTACATGCTTAACAAAAAAGGATTTTTTCATAGGTAACAAAATTGTGCTGCATAATCTCCCAGATGTTCACAGCACATGCAAGAACTTGTATTTTATCTCTATAATCACCTATAATCTCACTTTAATGGAAACATTTTGCAGCAAAGGTTTACCAATCTTATGAATAAATCTACCAAAACTGATCTAATACTGTCAAATTCTGAACACATTTACTTCTTGTCAAACCTGTTATTTGCAGTACTATAAACCAAGACAAATAAAATTCACATCCTCTTGAGCTTTCTACAACTTACAATATACCCCCAAGTTGAACTTTTATCTTCTTCCACATTCTGGCACAGCCAGACATTTTTACTTGAAGACAAAACCACTTTCTTTGTCCCTCTTTGTCTTACTATTACCAGTCAATTACCTTTCCTCTAGCTTTTCAGACAATATTAAAACTCAGCAAAACCCTTGAAGTCACCTTTTAGTAGTCTAAAACATATTTAATTATTTTATGTCTTTTTACCACATTAAAATGCTGTATTTAAAAAAAACTGTAACCTTTTAACTGGATCAAATATAGTATGACCTGGTTTTTACTTGGTAAAGTTGATATGATTCTTAAAAACCATAAATATACATATATATGTGTACATATGTTTACATTTTGACCAGAAAGAAAAATACTCTTTTTTAAAAGGCATGCTGAGGTTGCAAGTAATCAATTGAGGACTAAAACATTAAACAAAGCGCCACAACATAAAAGACACAAACAAAGGTTGTTTTGTGCACAGTTTGGTGAGCTAAAGGAAATAATTTTTTACTATGAACCTTGAGTCTAATAAGCCATATGGATCCTGTAAAAGAAATGGGCAGCGAGCCCCTAAGTTAATAACAAATTCAAACAGGCAGACAATTCTAAAGTACAAAAATACTGAACATAAATATCTAAATCCCTTTGTCCATTTTGGGCTCATAGAAGGGGTTCCTAGGAGGGAATGTTCTGTTAGATTTGGTGTAACCAAAAGGAGAACAATTAGAACAAATAGACACACAGACAGACATACAAGACAAGACAAGCTGCAGCAAAAATGGCTTTTGCTCAAAAATTGGTCAAATTTTGGGATCTGGAGGAATTAACAAATTAACCAATGGAGCGGTTCCCCACCCTGGGCAGAGTCACAAATGGATGAAGTTCGTCCCAAAAACTACACAAACAGACAAGATTTGTCCCATAAAACCAATTGACTCTGTCCTTGGGTGGTCCCCACTTCCCAAATTGAGGGCATCCCCTCCTCAAGAGTACAAATTGACTGCGGCCCAAAGAAACCCTCCAGAATACTTACTTTCAAATGTTCAGAAATGAGTCTAGGGTCTTGCTCCCATCCCAGACGAGCCCCCAAATGTGATAGCTCAGACCCCAGAATAAAACCCAAGGAAGCAAGAAATTAAAATTTGGGGCGCAAAGGCTTTATTTTAGGCCAGGGTTTGGCCTAATCCCCGGGAGCCAATTTGGAGACTGCGTGCCTCACAGCTGAGGGATTAAGCTTTTAAAGCTAAAAATTACAGGAATGTTATAATCCCTGACACAGTTAGATAGCATCTGGGCTTTACAGAACTTCCTGTAATTTCCTTGAAGTAAAGCATTTCTTAAAGAACACCACATTTTATTACAGATAGCTGGATGAGGGGTAGGGGAGGAGGTTACAGGAAACTGATACCTAAGACTTTTACAGCTTTCTCAGGAAAATGAAACCTAACTTAGAAAGATAGGAAGGGAAGTGGCGGGGGAGCTGAGCGGCACATACAAAACAGAAATGAGGTGCAATGGTTATAACTAGGCTATAACAGAAACTATGTCATGGTAATTCACTATTCAGTCACTCAGATGAACTTACTTAGGTACCAGACACCTCTCAGACAAGAACATACGTTAAAAAAGAAATTGTGATTAAAAGCCCCAAAGCACAAGTTTGCTAGGTCCAGAATTTAGAGTTGGCAATAGTGAGACCACCTATCAGTCCTGGAATTTAAATATCTCTGAACTATGGACTTGGAGTTATGAACTTTGTCCTTTCCTGTCTTGGTGAGGTTTAAATGCCAAAATTTTCACCAGGGGCTCTGCTTTGCCCCCAAGCCTTTGAGGTCAGGGGAAAACGAGAACTATGGTTAGTTTTGGGAGCCAGGCTACTGTGGATGCTGCATGTAAAATAAAACAAAACGACACATTTAGACAAAACAATACACTTTTTAGGAACAAAAGACCCATAAGTGTGACTGCAGATGTTCTTGCCTTGTGACAACGTTCCAGGGCCCCGTCCTTTAGCCCCACCGTGAGTTTGAGAAGTGGGAGATGGCTGAGGAGTCACAGCTTCCCTACTGCCAGCATTTCAGGCCACCCCAAACTCTCCAGGGGTCAAAGAAGTACAACAATTGAAAACATAACAGATTTTCAAGAACTTGGGAAAAATGTAAAAGATTCTTACCACTTGTGGGATATAAAATTCACTGCTTCACATGTAAAATTGTTCATAGTTACTTATCCAAATTCATGGTTAACACTGGCCCCTCCTGGTAAGATTTACCCGGTACAATTCTCCTCCTCCAATACCTACCCTCCAACATTTCTGTGATGTCTCTTCTTTTGAAATTGAGATTGCAGTGATAACCAAAATGCAGGCAAGAGCTTTGCATTATAATGGAAGGAATGCAAATTTAGGACACAACCCTTCTCCCAGCCTCACTTCTGCCCTCACCCTTCCTTCCTTCACACTGTAAAGGCAAGGGCTACATCATGTTTTTTGCCACCCAGTTCCCAACATCTAGTACGTCAAGCACGATTTCCCTTAAATCCTTTTTCAGTGAAGGAGTAAAATTGCCTTTTGGCTATGACTTCTGCCGTGGCCTTCGCCTCTTAATTTCTGAAATGAACAGGCTTGATGATGTCCTCACCCCCAGCCTAGGATATCACTTCTTAACTGCTCATCTCTGTTATAAACACAGCCTTGGCTGGGGACATGGCCCAGGGGCATAGGTGCCTGCCTGACAAGCCCAAGGTCTTGAGTTTGATTCCCAATATGAAAAAAACATTCTAGAAAAAATAAATACAGTCTTCAGGCACAGACTCACAGTCTCCGAGGCCAGTGGCTGAATATTCGCCCTTCTAATGCTTCACACATGCTTCTTATGCATAGAGAATTTGTCCTGAAGTTGCACAAGTACCCTAAAACAGGTCCGCAAGTGGGTACTTTGATCATTCCAAACTATGTACATGCAAAGATCCACTGAGGGGAGCAGGTGACAGCTCAGTAATCTTGTCGTGGAAAAATTCCCAAGCCAAACCAAACCAAAGGCAGACTCTGCACCAAGGAGAAGGCAGTGTTTAGGGTTTACACTTGCAGACTATTGGATCTTCAGGCCAGCACACTGTTGCAGGATAATTCCTCAAAGGCATCAGCCTGAGTTTACAGAGAGCTTAGTTTCTACAGAATTCAGAAGTGGGAGGTGCAAAGCAAGTGACAAAATGTCACATAATTGGTTACCTACAGTGGGTGAGTCTCTATTGACAGGCAGGCTGGAACAGACTGTTGACACAAAGGAATTGTTTACCATAATATAGACACATTCGGAAATAAGGGCAGTGGCCCTTACAGGATGAGCATTGTTAAAGGCCTCCTTGAGTAGCCTAGGGTGCCTGAGGTGCAGACAATTACCCTGATATCAAATCAGAGGTCTGCAGCTGGGCTTCAGACACTGCCAAGGTCAGTTGGATTCAGCAGAACAGAAACTTGGTCGGAGACAGTTAATTGATCAGGAAATATCTGTAAGTTTGCTATTTTATAAACGTGTTCTTACCTTATAACTGTGCCCAAACAATTGGATTCTCTAACTCCCAATGCTACCAGCTTAGGGACAAAGCATATTTTATACAAGGACTTTCTATTTAGAGAATTTCCTCCATTTTTGATGGAGAGAGATGAGGGTATATCACTTCTGGGCTGGGTTGAAAAGGTATAGCTTTTAAATAGAATCAACCTTACTTTTTCTTTCTTAAGAAGATGTAAATTTCAGGTTACTTTCTCACACAAATACAGTATGATACTGAATTAGGTTTTAAAACATTGTTTAAAACACACAAAAAAACTTTCAAACTGGCAAACCAAAATATAATTAGCTTTCTTAATATTCCAACAAATCAGTCTTCCTTCAAACATCAATTAACATATACACTTCTGGACACATATTTTCTTTTTTAAAGTATAATTTAAAAAAAAGAATCCTAAATATAAAAGTTGGCATTGGTAGGAGCAAATTCTTCATATTGACAATGGAAAATACAACTTTTACTCCGGTTCTTATTAACCACAGAAAGTACCGATTGATAAGATTATATCCAAAAGATGAGAAGTATAAAACAGAAGAGGCCTTTATTCTGAGAACACGGAAAGAGAAAACCAAAACCCCTGACTGCTGGAGTCTGGCTTTCTCTCTGGCAGACATGTGGCGTGGGGGCTATGTAAGTAACCTTGGTTTGGGGTGGAACCGAAAGGAGCATCAGGGATGCACGGGTAGCCCATTGGTCTATGTTTGGCGCCATAGGTAAATTCCTAGGGGGCGGGGAAGATGAAGTCACAGGTAAATTCCTAGGGGTGGGAGATAGGAGCGCCTTGGTTCCGCCTTTAAGGCTTTATGAGCTACAGTGTCCCGTCTGGGCCAAAACCCTTTCACCGATCAAACAGGACTAGGTGAACAATGCTGAGTCCTCTCCTTGACATTCCCAAAGGCCAAAATTAACAGCTGGGGTTAGGATTCTCAACTGCTTCTTTGTTCCTAAAGATTTCATACTCCTGGTGTGGTGTGGATTGACATGACTCAAGATGGGCCAAAGCAAATAGATTTAGTTTATGTAACTGAACTGCACTCAGAGTCAAATAGGTAGGGTTTGAAGGTGGACGCAGGAGCCAGAATTCCAGGCATCGCACACACAGAACCTGGGCTGGGCGCCCTGTCTTTTGTGTGAATCATCCAAACCAAACACAGCCTCTGGTTTCCAGTTTTTTCCATTCCCGTGCATAGTTTCCAACTGCGGAAGCAGAGAGACAACCTCTTGACTTTGCTTCGGATGTCAGGCCCGCCAGTCTGCAAGGCCAGCCCAGCTGAACAGCGGGGACCATGCCTGGAGAGAAGGAGTCTGTGGTCTGCGTCAAAGTAATTGCTTTCTGCCAGAAATACAGATGGAAGTAAGACGAGAACATTTTAAAGGTTTAAATTTAAACAGTGAGCTTTAAAGAACACACTACACCGAAGTTTATTTTTTCCTTTAACTCAGAGCCATTTTGTGTTTAAATCACAGGAGCAGAAAAGATCAAGTTGATTAAGAAAATGTGGCATTTTCCCTCCAGTTTTAAAGTACGCTGTTGATTTTTCAGAATTATTACATGAATAAGCAAATTTCAAATGAGTGTAGTAAGTTACCCTTCAAATAAGCAGAAGTGGTATTTGAGAAAATACACGCAAAGTCTTCAGTTACGTGGAAGCCGCATAGGAAAGTTAAGGCAGAACCAAAAGAGACTGGATGTTGAAAGACGAGGAAAAGGAGGGAAAATGATGGGGAAATCGAGTGAGTTAGTGGGAGGAAGAAACCCAGGAAATTACCCTAGATCAGTGACAGCAAACCCGTGGCATGCACATTACTGGGTTTTTCTTTTAAGACAAAAGATGTTATTGCAGGAGTTCTTTTCTAAACTAAGACCTCAGCATTCAGGGTTAATTGCAGGATGGCACTTAACAATTCATAAGTAGGTTTGGGTCCTAGTTGGGGCACTCTGGTCTGAAAGGTTCGCCATCACTAGTCCAGTGTGTATTTTAGAGCTGTGACTTACAGCCATGTTACTATCCCATGTATCTTTCTTATAAACAAAACAACCAAAGCAGCCATGTGTGCATGGAGCACACAATGGAATGGAAACACAAACGTGTGATCTAATGGTTGGAAATGAATTACATAATCACGCGCTAGGGAATGAGGAAGAACAGAAGTAACTTTGAACAGTGTCAAAACTGGCCATGGTAAGGCTAAGGGCACAGAAGATTAAGTACACATAAACTCTATAATATCATCTGTAAATATGTCTCAGGGCAACAGCAACTCTGAGTATACTAAAACTGAACAAACGTGCAACTGTGCTGTACATAAGAATTGGTTTCCTCACTGTCAAAGAAAAAAAACTTTTTTTTTAAAAAAAAGAAAAGTCAAGTCTAAAGCAAGTGCCTTAAGATTAGCTTAGAATATGAGATATTAGTGTAAAATCCCTGCCATACATCTGGACAATTATTCTGGATATGGATTTTCCTTCCCAACCTGTAATGCTGCCAAAACCACCACCCGTGCACTCACAGAATGTCTTACTCCGCGTCACAGAGTTCCACACAGCACTGGCTCTGACGAGATACATTTTATGGCCAAAGAACTGGGACAACGGGCTCATGCATGGGGAATTCACTGATCTTACCATGCTGTTCACCATCCAAAACCAGCCGTGTTGATGGGAAAGAAGAATGGTCTTTTGAAGACACATTATAGCACCTGCGAGGGGCCAGAGCTTGCAGGGCTGGGCTAAGGTCCTTCAGAAGCTGTACATGTATCGAATCAGTGATCACTCCATGGCACTGTGTCTCCCACAGCCAGGAATCAAGGTGCGGAATGGGAATGGCACCATCGTCCCTGGTGATTCACTAGCAGACTTTTTGCTTCTTGTTCCCATAACCTTATGCTCTGCAGGTGTAGAAGTCTTTGTTCTGGGTGGGGGAAGGCTTGTACCAGGAAGCACGACAATGACATCACTGAACTAGAAGCTAAGACCTCCCCCTGGTTATTTTGATCTCCTTATGCCTCTGAGGAAACAAGCTGCAAAGGGAGTTGGAGTGTTGGCAGGGGTGATTGATCCAACTGTCAAGGGGAAATTGGACCCCTACTTCACCATGGAGGAAGGGAAGAAGATGCTCAGAGTGCAGGAGACCCTTTGGTGCTTCCCAGGATAGCCATGTCCTGTTACTAAGGCCAATAGGAAACTATGTCAAACGCAATCCAGGCAGAATAACAGATAGTCCAGAGCCTTCAGGAATGGAGGTGTGGGTCCCTTCCCCGGGAAAGAACCCAGACCTTCTGAGGTGCTCCTTGAAAGGAATACAGAACAGGTCATAGAAGAAGGCAGTTCTAAACACCAGCTGTGACGCCATCATTAGCTACAAGAACAAGGACTGAAATTGTAATAGCTTTCACCTAAGATGATTCTGATGCAATATAATGTTGATAGACTTAATATTTATCTTTAAGGATTAATAAACCTGTGTTACAATGTTCAAGTTATGGACTGTGAGGTATAAGCATCATCCCAAAAAACCCTTCCTTCTATCTTAGGGAAGAAATCGTGCATTTTCGCTTGTTCACAGGACAGCTATAACATGTAAGGAGTAATTATAAACCTGTCTTTGTATCTGGAGAATATGGTTCCAAGAAACTTGGCCATCTGTCAAGTTGACAAGGGGCAGATTGTGACAGTTGGTTGACTGTGTCAACTTGAGTAAGAAATGCCCAATTAAATTGCTCAGCGTAATTCTGGGTATAGAAGACTCCCCTCCAGGGGGAACCAAGTAGAGAGCATCACTGTTGTCTTCCTTGGAAGAGCTCCAGTCTCTGTCTTCACCTTGGGTGTCATCTCCTGGCTTCCAGTACAGGCCCTTCCAGCTCTTGAGCTCTCTTCACACCTGGATCAGTGGGCAGCCGCTGTAAGCCAATTTGTAAATTTGTATGAACTTGTATATCTTGAATTATCGTCATTCTTGTTTCTAACTGAACTGATACATCATATATATGTGTGTGCATGTATGTGTATATTCATGCCTACATGTGTGTGCGTGTGTGTGTGTGTGTGTGTGTGTATATATATATATATATATATATTTAGATAGATATAGAACAATAAATATGTGCATGGGTACATGGGTTAAAACACCCAGCATCTTTCCCGATTCTGTCTGCTTAGGAATGCTTGGAAAACTTAGCAATACTGCAGGTATGGTGCCAGACTTGGATTCTAAAGACAATTCCTCAATGAAAGGAGCAAGGCTCTCAGTGGAAGGGACAACTTTTATGTCTGAGGCGAGATACTGTGAGAAGGACGGGCCCACCAGAAGCTGGTGAGAAGAACCTCCAGCAATACAGTCGTAGGTATCATGAATCCTGCAACATATTACATCAATACCACAATAGAAGATGACTCCTGTGGTTTTCTTCTTTAAAACTGTATGCAGTATATTTAAGGTGTTGAGCAGGAAGTTTTGATATTTTTATGTAGAGATAGCTACTACAGTCAAACAAGCTAAATCCGGCTTCAGCTCCCACAGCCATCTTTCTGCACAAGTGTGGTGAGAGCATCTCAGTCCCCTCCTCGGCACGCTTCAGGGTCTGGTACAGCATTGGTAACTGCAGTCCTGGCTGTTCGAGTTGTGTTTCTACACTAACCCTACACAATTTCCATGTGGCACCTTTGCACCTACTTCTCTCATCCCTCCATCTGCGGCAGCTGACATTTGACTCTGTTTCTATGTGTCACTTGGTTTTAAGATTCTGTATGTGAGATTGCACAGCACTTTCCTTTCCGTGCCTGGCTTATTTCATTTAGCATAATGTATAGGATCACACAAGTGGCAGGAATGCCTTCCTTTTAAAGGCTGAATAAAATTCCATTTATATACCAACAGGATATGATTGAAAAAGACAGCAAATGTTTTAATTTTAAAAATTTATTGCACATTGCCATCAATCCCCTCTACATGCCCACTCTGACTTCAAATGCACCCATCCCACTGCCCTGGCCGCCTTCTGAAGCAGCTCTGCAGTCCTCCTCATGTCTTTCGCTGCTCTGCTGTGGCTGTCCTGTGTCCGGAAATGACTGAGAACATTTCCTTCTGTGGTTGTTATGACTTTGGGGGAGACACAGAGGTTGCAAGACACCAAGTCCAGAGAATCAGGTGGGCAAGGACATGTCCTCATGCTTCTACAAGCCTGGCTCTGTGAGAATGGCACTTAGCAGCAGTGGGCACAGCATTTCTGTAACATCTCGTGAAGACACCAGGAAATTTTATTTTTGTTTCGGGATGCTTAGGACAATGGCAAGAAGGGCAGGATAAACACGTCTGAAGTGGAGGGCAGGAGCTTGAGGGGATTCATGGCAATGGCTCACTGTAGTGCTTCTTAAACACCACACCACACACACACACACACATACATTTTATCTACCCCAATTGTCTCCTCCTCTTCATCAGCCGTATCTATCAGACAGCTTTGACCAAGCTGTGACAAACACCAAGTCTTTCTCTTGATTATGCTGCATGGCTGAGTCTTGGCCATGAGTCCAAATTGTATCTTTTCCCTATGTCTTCTGCCTTCTAGGATCCAGGGCCAAAGACTAAAGCAGATCTTCTCAGTTCCTGCTAACTTTACCAAACTCAGGAAAGCAGAAGCATATAACCAAACTGAGGCAATCAAATGTGGCCTCTTGGAGCTCCTCCATGGGGCTGGCTCCCTAGCACCCACACAATGCTAGCATTGACCAAGTTTGCTGTTGACATGGAAGGCATGGAAACTTTTTCAGAAAGCAGTGCAGGCCCCTTGGTGGGTAGTATAATCTCACAGGAAAAAAGGGAAGAGTTTGGAATAATAATTGATCTACTATAAGACTCAGCACCACGCAACTTTTTTGCACATAAAGCCACATAATTTCACAAAGTTATTTAATATTCTTATTTCGTTTTATTTTGTTGTCACTTTCTAGAGTTATTTTACTTTGTCAAGAAAGTCAATCCTAGGAGAGAAGATTTGCCTGTTATTCAGACCTCTGTCCAGAAGTTCTTCACACATTTTTTAAGTGTTCAATACATGTTTGTTGGACAAAATTAAGGCAGATCCAGGAGTTGCTTAATGCACATGTGTTTATACAGTATATCTCAGACGAGGTCCCATAGACATGAATAAATACTTGCGAAATATACGAATGCATGCTTATACTGAATAAAATCAAAGATGCAAGCACCATGCACATATTTTGTTATATGTACATTTTGTTTTGATTGCAACAAAGAAAGAATTCCCCTCAGAAGTAGGGACATTTTTATGAATTGAATTTTCTCCACATACTCTTGGAAGAGGTAAATGTGGTTTGATTTTTTCAAAGTCGCCCAGTAACCTCACCAAGGAGGATGTACTTGAAGATTCTGCCTGGCAAATGCACGGCTAGTCTGCAGAATGGTCAAATTAGTAATTTGCTTTTAAATAGAGCAGTAAGATGTGCAGTTGGGAGAATGCACTCATCAGATAAGCCCTCAACACACCCTTGTCACAAGTCTACTTTCCCTCCTTCCGGTTGGAGGTGCTACTATTGGTGGAGCATTTTTGTAAAATGTGTTCCACAATGGTGGGCATTGGAGAAATGCAAATTAAAACAATGCTGCGATGTCCAGCTTATTCCAGAAATAAGGCTGGAATAATAACAAGAAATCAAATACTAGAATATGCTGGTAAGGCAGCAGGAGAACAGTACCATTCTCGGTGGGAGTGTAAACTAGCACAACCACTATGGGAATCAGAACGGAGATTACTCAAAAGTCTAACACAAGAGATTCCATTCAATCCAGTTATTACATTTTTAGGTGTCTTCCCAAGACATCCTGTTACAGGGATCTATGCATGTCCATGCTTACAGCTGCACAATGGCTAAATCCAGGAAGCAGCCTCTATGTCCATCAGCAGGTGAATAGGTAAAGAAAATGTATTTATAAACAATGAAGTACTACTCTGGCATAAAGAAAGGTAAACGAGTCATTTTTAGGAAAATAGATGCACCTTGAGACCACAGTTTTAATTGAAATAAATTTTATATGCATGCTTAACATCACATCATTTCTTCATATGAGAAACTCAAAGTATAAATAAAGAGCAAAATAAAAGGTAGATAATTAGAAAGAGAGGGAAATTGGAACTAGATGTTTTGCAAAAGGGAAGGAAACCAAAAGATAGGAGGAATGGGGAGAGAGGAAGGAGAGGGGGAAGGGATAAAAAAATATTTAAAATGCATTGTGTTAGCCATGAGAAAAGTAGTAATTATGTACTGCAAACGTGCTAAAACCTGAGAAAAAGAAAGTGGTGCATTTGCAAAATTGCCTCATTGTGAGCTCCACATCATTCACTTGTTTGAACTCACAATTTGCTCCAGAAAGAGTAAAATTAAGATATAATTTTCTTCGATGGGGTCTACGTCACTTTCCTTTTTGCTGTGACACATACCCAACACCTGGGACTTTATTTGGGTTGTTGTTGCAGTCCCTGGTTGACAGGCTCCAAGGCAGAAACTGGACAGCAGAGGAAAAGCTACTCCCCTTATTGGTCGGGAAACAGAGACGCTAAGCACTGGAGAGGGAGATGAAGACTTCCGGGTCAAGCTCCAGGGACCCGCCTCTTCCAACCAGGCCACGCCTCCTCTAACAGCAACTCTGCTATGGAGCCCTGTGACTCAACCACCTTTCAGATGCCCTGCATCTGAATGCAGGAGGCTTTGGAAGGCGTTCTTGATGTAACCCATAGCAGACAGACGGAACCCTGTTAACGTTGCTTTGCTTAGCATGACTGTTTGCAGGTCCAGAGTAATTTACAGAGCTCTTCAGACCTAGCTTCCTATGGATACAGAATCAGTGCTTCAGCGGTAAATGTCTTTTGTAGATCGTCCCCTCCCTGATCACAGGTTTCCTTTACAGACTGTTCATTCCTGTGACTGGAAATGTGATGACCTAAGACAGCAAGGTGGCTTTCAATCATAAATATGAAAAGATTCATGTGAAAAAGTGTCAATTCTTTTCTTAAAGAAGCGTGTATGGGTTCCAGGAAAAGAGGAGTGGCATTGTTGGGACAGACCAAGAGGGTTTTTATTTCCCAGGTTTACTTTAAGCTGCCTCTGACCTTGGTAAATTACCTCCTGTTTTAGCCATAAACCTGCAACCTATTCCTGCATGGCCTGAGTTAAGATAAGGTGTGTAATGAACTCTATTCCACCAGGCTCCGTGATGGGAGGTTATCAATGGGCCGGTTATTCCATTGGCCCTTCGGAGGTACACACTCAAGGCACGGAGCCCGTTAGGGTGAGTTTATAGGATATTTACTTCCTTTTGCTCTTTCTCAAATGTAGACATTAGTAACTTTAGACAGCAAATACGATTTGCAATGTTTCTGAAGAGTTGTAAATCTTTGAAATGGGATATCCTGAGGTTTAACCTCTAGTCTGTCATTTGTCAGCTGCTGATTAGTAAGCAAGACCCAGGCCCTCTCTGAGACTCAGTCTCTTCCTCTGAAAGATGGGTACGCTCGCGGTATCTATCTCCAGGCATGCTATAAGAGTTAAGTGGAAACATTTATGTGTCCTGAATAACCTTAGCTGGGAATCCCAGAGGTCTATCTCTAACTCAAATAGAAAGGGGGAACTTACTGATTCCTGTGCCAGGGAATTGAAAGTGCAAAGCTGATATAGGCACAGCTGGGTGGAAAGGTCCAGTGGCTGTATTCAGAACCTGCCTCTTCCTCATTCTTGGCTCTGATTTTCTTTGGACCGGTTTTATTCTCAAGTAGTTTCGCTTTAGTGTTGAGGAACATGACACCCAGCAGCCAGCCCCAAATTTGCATCCCAATAGTTTCTCCGTGCAACTAGGGTGGAAGAGAATCTACCTCCATCCCACAGTCCAGCAAAAATTCCCGGACTGAATCTTATTTCTAGACCTTGGGTCATGTACTCCAGCCTGAGGCCAAGCTAAGGAATTCTTACCTTGGCCTGACCTTGGAGGGGTTGTCTGTGCCAGTGTCACCCATTATATGGACAGGAAAATGTTTGGAAAGCAGCTTCCTTCACTCACCGTAGGGGACACCCGAATGACCACAAGAAAAATCAGAGGAAACAAAGTAACAGATGTCCATCACAGTATTCAAGGAATTCGGCATCCAGCCTGACACAGAGCCAGGCATCCTTGAATATCTGGTGTTATTTGTGCTATCTGCTTCCTTCTTTGGGAAACAGGTTGGGGGGTGACCTCAGGTGGAGAGGTGGAGATTGGTGGGGGACAGCTGGGTGACTAACCATGCAATAACAGTTAAGATAAACATGGGTGCAGGACCAGTTCCTCTGGAACTTTCCATTCCCAGAATCCAGAACGCTAATTGCATGTACAGGGTGCTCATAAATGCTCAGCAAGTGAGAGGTACATGAACATCTCCCCACTGAGGCTGCTGTGGTAATGCTCACATGCTGCTCTAGTCTGGAGCCTGCTCTAAGGAGAGACCTGCCATCTGAGTGCTCTCAACTTGGGGGTGCATGTGAGGAACCCGGGGATTTTGATAAGATTCACATTGTGAATCTGAGAGACAGGGGAATTGTGAGGTTTTGCATTTTTAACAAGTTCCAGGAAGTCTCATTGCCCCTGGTCTGCATGGTACCTTTGAAATAGTATCTCAGTCTACCCAAGTGGTGATCACAAAAACACCACTAGCCAGGTAACTGTGAATGATGGGAATATGTTCCTCACCATTCGGAGGTTAAGAGGTTCAAGGCCAAGTCCTTTGTGCATTTGGTATTCAGCTTTTCACTGTGTCCTCATGTGTTGGAAGGGAAAAGGGTCTCTTTTGGGGGCACTGTTTATAAGGGTGCTTGCCAAGCCAGGCATGGCAGACAATTCCATTGGCCAGCATTCTGGAAGGCTGAGGCAGGAGGATTACAAATTTGAGCCAATTTGGGCAACTTAGTGAGACTCTTCTGAAAATGAAGAAAACATTAAATGGCTGGGGTGGAGCTCAGAACAAAGGCCCTGGGTTCAATGTTCAGTCCTTACTAGCACACACAGATGCACACGCGTGCACACACACACACACACACACACACACACACACACAAGAGGGCTCCACTTCAGGACCAAAGCCCTCACTTCCTCATGCTGTCTCTTTAGAGGACGGGATTTCAGTCTATGCATCTCTGATCAGAACAGATAGCCAGGCTCTGAAGTCCTACACTGGCTCCAAGTAGGAGCAGACACAAAATCTTTACTGAAGATTATTCAATCCCGTTCTGCAGAATCTCTGTTAGGCTGTTCACCTACTATAGCGTGTGTGTGTGTGTGTGTGTGTGTGTGTGTGTGTGTGTGTGTGTGCATCAAGGGGCCATAAAGAACAGAGAAGTTATGCTAAGGAGAGCCCCTCCCTGCCAAATCTTGGAAAACAGATAAAACTATGCGGAGCATACTTCCGAAGAGGTTAGTGAATGAATTCCTAGCTTTTAAAGTGGCTTAGTGTTTATCAAGCAAATTGTTGCTTTTTATTGAACATACATTCTGCACCCAGGCATGGTAGTTCGCAGATATTACTTCAATTAGTCTCACAACACCTCCTGATGCTATAAATGGTGTCCCCGGTTCCCACGTGAGGAGAATCTGCCTAAGGAAGCCACCCGGCTACACCATAGGTTTATGCCATGACTTGTACCTTGGCCTCTCTTCATCTGTGTATTTTAATTTGTCTTATAGACCCCCTAAATACATTAGAAAATGCACCCATGACCTTCATTCAAATCAAGCACGGTGATTTTTAACCCCGTGCTGACTTCCTGTAGCACTCTATGGTGTGCAAAGTCCCATAATAGCATTTTTATCTCTACTGGCCGCGCTGAGATAGAAGTGACCTTCTCAGATGGCATTCTTCAGATGCTGTGACTGGTCACCTGATGGGACATGAGAGGTGAAGTCACCCTGGGGCCAGAGGCCAACAGGAGTGATGTTTCTTTGTCAGTTGTCTTGTCACTTGTGGGCAGCTTGTAGCAGTTATGACCACTGGCATGGGGAGACATTCCCAGCTTCCTGGATATGCAACCACATGGACCCTGCTCCCCTCTGTTCGGTTTCCTCATGGGTAAAACGCAGGTGACAACAAACATCCCTGTAATGATCAGTGTCACACATTGTTTCCTTTCTCTTCTGCCCTCTACCTCGTTTTCATATACTCGTTATCATTCTCAACTTGGCCCCAATCAACTCCGTCTCCAGGATTTGGGACTCTTGGCTCCACCGGAGTTCATAATTGCTTCCTTCTGTTCAGACAGCTGTACGACGTTCACACGCACAGCCTCCTTCCTCTCTCTGCAGCCATGACATTGAACATACATTTTCCCTCCTCAGCAATTACACGGAGGTTACATAACCTGCTTGTTGAATTGCAGTAGCAGATCCAGACTAATAAAATGTTACTACTGACGGATCCGTAAAGGTGATCTGCGGGTAGATGAATCAGAAAGATGTATTTGCAAATGTAATATGGGAAGCAGACAGACGCCTGTGGATGTAGGTTCAGGAATCCCAGCAGAAAGCAGAATTACTCGAAGCACATCTGGCTCCCTTCAGCATATCCAGGGCAGCGGGCACCCCTGGGAGCTGCTGGCTGGGAGGAAGTCTGTGTCCACATTTGGCTACATAGCCTAGCCACTCTGGCAAGCACTTACATAGAGCTAAGAAATCCAAGATATCCTCCATCAAGTTCTTAACCTTCTTCAAGTTTCTGACTCTTCAAGGGAGTAGGAGACGATGAGCACCTCATCAGTTTAACTTTATGTCTCTGAGGCTCAGTTTGAAGGCTAAAAATAGGGAAATAGCAATTATTCTGTTGATCTGTTTGATCCCCATTTCTTCAATGTGTGTCTCATTCCCAACTTTTGTTATTTAAGTGAGAATAGTAAAGAATTCTGCCCACATGTCAGTCTTCATGTGTCACAGCAATTCTATTTATTTCTTTCCTTTCTCTATGAAGTAAAATTAATATTTATCTGACAATAAAAGTAGCATTTAGAACATCTGAAAATTCAGAAAAGTACAAAGAACAAGGAAAATACTAACTATAAATCTACCCTCTACAAACAATCACCACTAACATTTGATGGTTAGTTTGTCATCTTTTTAGTGTATTTTTTAATCATATTGGAATTATTTAAATCATCCTAAATTCTTTTCTTTTATGTGTAGCACTATATGAAGAATATATTTTATTAGCTCTAGGTAATTCTTGAGAAAACATTTCAATATCTGTGTGATAATCATAAGAATGTAACAGCATTTGTTTAAAATTTCTAATTTAGATGTTCACAACCTTCTGTATTTTTCATTGTTGTATATCAGAGATTGATGTAAAAGAGGTTGGAAAACATTTTTTAATCAAGAGCTACCTGGACATAGACAAGAACTGCATCATCTCAGTTCTGTGTGGGAGCTAAACCCAAATCACAAAGGGGTGGACAGTGCACATTGCTTCCCAGAGCTCAGTGATGGGGTGGGGAGGGAAGGAAGGGATGAGGGCAGTCCATGGGACAGCCATAGCTGTATAGAAAAAATACATTTAGATGTGCTATCATATGGAGGGAAACTATGGTTGGCAACAATTAATAGAATATTTCAAAACAGCTAGTAGAGAGGAAGGACCTAGAGGTTTCCAGCAGAAGGAACTGGTGTTCAAGGTGATGGATATGCTGACCCAAACAGCACACATTGCAAACCTGTATCCAAACAGCATACTGTACTCCATTATGTGTAAATTAAAAATCAAAATATGTGTTTTAAACAAAAAGAAAGAAAAGAAAACCAAAGGTAAATATTTTCACTTGTGTGAACTCTGAGGTCTCTGTTACAGCTCCTCACTGCTGATGCGGGAGGATCAGCCTTGGACAAGCCATCAAGAGATGACTGTGACTTCTTCCCAACAAACATTTGCTGAAAGATGTAGATGGCAGGGAGGGTGTGACCTGCTGCCTTTGAAAGCCACAAAGCTGAGATAAATTCCATCCAAGACACCAGCGACTATGTCTAGTAGTACTCAGAAGTGATCCATGGCACTGGAATTATGGATGAAAAAAGGCAAGTATTTCCAAGGTTGGATTGGTTGATGATTTGATGCAGTGCTTGGGATGGAACCCAGGCTCTCACACATGCTAGGCGAGCACTCTGCCACTGAGCTATGCCCTCAGCCCAATTCTGAAGACTCCTTACTAAACACATATTAAATTTATCCCCAAATAGTACAGCAGTTGTATTTCTCTTTGGTCAGTGTAAAACTTCTCATATGGCCTTGTGGTGACCAACACAGATTACAGTCATTTCAGATTTTTCATTTAATAGAAATAAATTGGTGGTATCTTATAATTTTGACTTAGTATTTTAATTAGCACTTTTGCAAAGTTCTTGAATATTCATACTTGTTTCCTCTGTATTCAACTTTTTCCCAATTCCTTCTTCTCCCTTCAACCCCTCTTCCCCTCCCTATTTACAAAGATTATTTCCATTTCATTCTTTTAAAATTATTCTCATTATTGTTATTTTCTTTTCCCTTTCCTTCTTTGTTTCCTTGCTCTTCCCTATTTCCTCTTTCCTTAGAACAATTTCTTCCCATTCACAATGTCTATTGTACAATTTGGTCCTTATTTACTCTTTTAGTTTCTGCCACCAGGAAGACACTATGATATTCACACATGTGAGTCTAATTTCTTTCACCTTAGAATATAGTCTCAAGGTGCATGCATTTACCTAGAAGTGTCTCTAATTTATTTTTCTTTATGACTGAGTAGTACTCTGTTATATAAACCACACATCTTTATCTATTCCTCAGTTGATGGGCATTTAGGTTGTTTCCAAGATTTAGCTACTACAAACCATGCTTCTCTAAATGTGTATCATTGTGGTATGATATTTTTGATTCTTCCAGGAAGATATCCACAAGGGGAATAGCTGACTGGAATGGAATCTCTACTCCAGTTTTCTGAGGAATCTCCACACTGATTTCCACAATGGTTGCACCAGTCTACACTCCCACCAGCAGTGGAGAAGTGTCCCTTCTCCCCTGCCCCAGAACTGCTCCAGGATTTGTTGTTCGTCAATTTCTTAATGATAGCCATTCTTTCTAGGATGAGATGTAATCTCAGTGTTGTTTTAATGACACTGAACATTTTTCATGTATTTATGTACCAGTTGTATTTTTTCTTCTATGAAGTTTGTATTCATCTAAGATGCCCATTTTTGGAATGGGTCTTTAAATTTGGGAGATCTGATTTTTTTCAATTTTTAAATGTTCTAGATATAAAGCCTTTATTTGAAGGGCAACTGGCAAAGTTTTCTCTCCCTCTGTGTGTTGTCTTTTTATTCTATTGGTGATTTCTTTTTTGCTGTGCAGAAGCCTTTAAAAAGATGAGATCCTTGTTGTTAATTTTTATACTATTTCCTGTGTGATCATGAAATCCTTGCCTATACCTATGTCCTCAAGAGTTCTACCTATTCTTTATTCCAGCAGGTTTAGTGATTCTGTTTTAATATTTAGATCTTCTATCCATTTAGATTTTAGTTTAGTGCAAGGTGAGAAACATGGGTCTAGGTTTACACTTTAGCATGAGAAAAGCGTTTTCCAGCACTGTTTATCAAAGAGGCAATCTTCTTCCAATGAACGTGTTTAGTCCCTCTGTCAAAAATAAGGTGGCTGCATGTGTTTGTATTTGTGTCTTCATTTTCTAATATGTCCCATTGATCCTCAGGTCTGTTTTTTGTTGTTGTTGTTGTTGTTGCCATTTGTTTTGGTTCCTTTTATTTTGCCAGTACCATGCTGTTTTTATCACAGTAGCTTTATAGTATAATTCCAAATCAGGTATTGTGATAGCCCCTGCCTTGCCTTTGTTGCCTAGGATTGTTTTTGCTATTCTAGGTCTCTTCTGATTCCAAGTTAATTTTTGAAACATTTTCTCTCATTCTGTGAGGTATGCTAATGGTATTTTGACTGTGTTCAACTTTTGTAGCATTTAGGTGATTTTCATTGCATAATTTTTCCCCTTAAAATTGGATGTTAAAAATCTGCTGTAAAAGCTGCAAGTGTAGCTCAGTGGTAGAGCACCACAAAGAAAAGGAAAAGAAAAAGAAGGGAAGAAATAAAGGCAGGAAGGAAGGAAGGAAAAGAAAAAAGAGAAAAAGAAGCTACAGCATTCAATTTAAGTGGGAGATACTCGGAGTCTAACTGTAAACAGACATTCGTAGCCCGAGTAATTAACTATAATCCTAGCAGTCAACTCTTGAATCTCAGGAGTTTTTCTCAGCTGCGACTCAGTCCTCCAGTGTGTGGGGACCCACAGCGGCTCGGCCACCCTCCCTGTACCTCCCTATGTGTAGAAATCTGTGTGAAGAAGGTGGCCACCCCCTGCACTCCCCTGTGCCGTCAGAGCCTGCTGGTGATGACCTGGCACTGTGAAAACCCTGCGGAGGGGCTCCGCCATGGGACTCAGCAGAGTCTGTGGGGATGCAGGGTAGAAATAGGTCTTGGGAGCACCAGGACACTTCTGCTCTGTCATTAAGATCCAAGCACTAGGGCTCAGGACTCAAAAGTGTCTTTTTAATTAAAAAATCTTTGATAATGTTAATGATAAAGACTGGTATTCTTTTATATAAAATTGTGGCTGAATAATACTAAAGTATTTCTATAATAAAAATACAAAGCCAGTGATCAAACTGTAAACATTTTCTTCCTTTTTTCTAAAGCTCCACTTAACAAGATAGAATGTACCTATCTGTACTTGTAACTAGCAGATGTTATTATTACAACATCCAAAACGTGCAGTTTTTACCGATTTTCTCAAGGGTAAGAAGACTTGCTGTGGTTTACCTCTCTGTGGAAGCCAAACAGAAAACCAGTAGCAAGAAAAGGAAGCATCTTTGAAGAGAAGATTCAGATGTGTGTCCAAACAACATCTGTGACCAGACTCCCCTGTCTGAGAGAGAACAGAGCAGCCTTGTGCTGGTGCAATAACACCATCCTCAGGGCCAGGAAGCCGGGGAGCAGCCAGGGAAGGGAACCCTTCGATCTGGGGCCTCGGCCACCGGGAAAACCTGTAGTTCTTTTCCTTTTAGTTTGTGGCGTGACTAGTGGAGATTTCTGTGATGTTTTCAGTCTTCTCGTGAAGCAGGCTCCAAAGCATCAGAGGGGGATGCCCCCCTCCTCTTTCCAGAGTGTTTATGGGAAGGCAGAGCAGCTTGGCCAGAGGGACACAAGGATGTGAGGAGCCGGTTCAGGGAGCAGAGTTCGGCACCAGGAATTCCAGCAGAACAGATTGGCATTGTCAGCCTCCCTGTCCTCCTGGCTATGCCCTTCCCATCTCCGCTCGTGCTCCAGCTGCAGGATTCCTGTACTCCCGGAGGAGCTGCCCGCGCGGCTGGGCTGTTTGATTTGGCAGTACTCACAGGCTTGGCAGATGATCAGACAGAGGGCACAGAAGTGCAGGGAAAGCCTTAAGAAACTGTCTTCTCTGCTGTCGTTCCTGCCTTTTCAGAGTGAAATCTCAATGGTGAGCAGAAAGCTGCAGCGATACCAAGGAGTGTGCTCTGGCCAAAGTAGAGGCTTCGCACGCCTTGCTTCTGAAGCACACACATTCGCGTCCTCACAGGCTACCTCAGGAGCTGTGTTTACCTCAACCTGTAAATAAACAAACTCTCTTAAAACAGTTAAGGTCGGTTGGGCCCCAGAATTCTTGAGCAATGCTTATAGGCAAAATACAGCCAGTGAGGCTTCATTTTAACTCTGAAGCCTTGGGTTCGGGTCCTGCACTACCTGCACCTGCTGCTGGGCCTGGCTTTGTGGTCTTTTAAACCAGCCTGGGTCAGAGCATCACTGATCTGGGAGGAGCACTTGAAAGCAAACCACAGATCCGGGCGTCGTGGTGCACTCCTACAATCCCAGCATTTGGGAGGCTGAAGCAGGTGGATTATTGTGAGTTTGAGACCAGCCTGGGCTACAAAGTGAGGTCAAGGCCAGTGTGAGCTGCATAGTTCAGAGACCCTGTCTCAACAATGACAAAAAAACAAAAAAAAGTGACATGCTGTCAGGTATCAGCCACACGACTAAGTAGGATTTCACAGTGTTGGCCCTTCATTAAGGAACGAGCTTTCTAAGCAGCCTATGTTACAGTGAAAGAACGTTAGTCTTAACTTAATTTTTGAACTTAAAATTCAAACTTAAAGAAAGCACAAGCCCCAAACAAAAGAGGACAAGAAAAAATGACATGAAATTAATATTAAAAAATGCAATTTCACCATGGAAATGATTAAAGAGGTAATGGAATTTCTAAGCCAGGAAGTTACCAAAAATGGGTCGATTTTGTTTCAGAGAGAAAAAGAAACTTTGCCTTGCTATTTAGAAGGCGCAGGTATTAAACTGAGATAAAGCCAAGCTTTTGCTTTCAAGAAGACAGAATACACATATGCCCTTTAAAGTCAGGGGGCTTCATGAGTGTTTGAACAGCGAGTTTCTTTCCCATGAGAGCACCTTTGTGACAAGCTGTGGACACATTTGTCTGCAGACAGAGGGGGCCCCACAGAAGTCTCCTCCTGTGCAGAGCACACTGCAAACACCAGGCTGCCCCACCTGTAACCACATGGCACCCCACAGGCCATACACATGCTGCTCAGGAGACAGCATGGGGACAGGGTCCCTCTGGAGCCTCCAAACCCCTTTCAGAGCAGCAGCCACTGAAGGAGACACAGAGAACAGAAGCAGCTGCTGTCCCTAAGCTGGATCAGAAGGGCGGGGGCTCCTTGCTGTCATTCCGGCGGTGACTTGTGGAATTACTTCTGGCCTTTGGCTGGATGTCGAGCGGAGCAGAGCTGAGGTCCAAGGCCACTGACCTGCAGGCAGACATCTACTCCATCACCTCACCAAGGCAGCGGCTACTGCGAGAGAGAGGGACACAGGTCACACTCAAGCCCACGGGCCACCGCCCTGCCAGGGGCTGGTGATCTAGCTCAGGTGGCTGGGGTCTGAGGAGCTGAGGGAGAATTCTGGGGCAAAGAGTAACACCACCACCAATGGGCCTTGCCAGGCCTCCTTGGTGCTGGGGCTGGGCTGCAGGAGACATAGCTGGCCACCTTTCAGGACCAAGGCCCCGTGCCCACCCTCAGCATTGCACAAGGTGCAGCATGAGCTCCCTTGTGCAGGGAGCTAAAGCAGCTCCCACCTGGAGCAGAGCGTGAAGATGACTGTGGAGCCCCAACCAAGGAAGAGGCAGCCAGTGCCAGGGGTGCACACATCCCAGGCTGAGTCACACGGATCCTTGTTGGGGTCCACCATTCCCCAGATGGCAGAGTGAGGATGCCTGACTCTTCCTCCTCCTCCTCCTCGTCCTCATTATCACCACTGCCATCACTGTCAACGCCCTGAGATCCTGTGATCACTCCACACAGAATCTTTCCATCGAGCAGCGGTTACCCTAGCACTCACTGGGGGACCTAGCAGTACAGCGGTCCTGGTGGCGTAAAGCAAAGAGCCCCAGGCCTGGAGGCAGACTTGGATTTAGAAGTAGACTGGATTCTGTTCTCTCCCCTTCATAACCTTGTGAGCCCCTCTGTCCTCAGAGCCTGTTTCCTGCCTGGGCCGGTTTCCTGGAGGCAGGCACAGGCTTGATGCCCTCAGCATCCAAGGCCTGGGGTACACAGGCCTTGGGAAAGGAAACCCTGGCCACAGTCAGTGCTGTACTTGTCCTGAGGGTATGCAGCCCAACACAGGCCACTTCCTGTCCAGGGCCTTATCTGTAACTGAGCTGGGCTGGAGTCTCTCTGAAGCTCTGGTGCACATGCCGTGTGGCATGGTAATTCTTTGATGGGGGACTCTCCAGGGCTTAAAGTCAGCTGCTGATCTATTGCACATTTAAAATTCAGCAAACACATGTAATCCCAGCACTAGGGGAGGCTGAGGAAGGAGGACTACAAATTTGAGCCTAAGTGGGCAACTTGGGAACTGAGGGAGGCTCGGTTCCCAAATAAAAAATGAAAAGAGACACAGCTGAGTGTGAAGGCCCTGGGTTAAACCCCTGTTGCCTCCACCAAAAAGCAAAAACAAAAACAAAACAAACTAACTTGGCCAAGGATGTCCTCTGGGATGGCATGGCGGGAACGCTGGCAAAAGGAGGCTGAAGAGAACAGGCTACTCCTGAGCCCTCACGCGGCTCCTGCTGGCTGCTGCATGTTTTGTTCTCCATCACCAGAGTCCCAGCTCAAGAGACTTTTTTTTTTTGTCTTTTTCGGTACCGGGGATCGAACTCACGACTGCTTGCTTGCAAGGCAGGTGCTTATGCCGCTGAGCTAAATCCCCAGCCCCAAATTTTTGATTCAGTAGCTCTGGGAGAGCGCTGAAACTCTGTTTTTTAATAGACCCCCAACTCTTCACCTCTTGTTGTGACTGGGAAAAATGACAGACATGGAACAAAACGGTGAGGACTGGGTTAGTGTTGAGCCAATAGCAGGTGTGAGACCGTTGCCCAGGAGGCGTGAGCTCCATTCCCCTTCCTGTTCCCTCTGCTGCTTTGCCTGACCCTGTCTACATGTGGTGGTGAACATGGCTTGTGAAGGCTGTCACCTCCAGGGAGTCAGGTGCTCGCATTTGAAGCTGGGAGATGTCAGGCTCCTTTTGCAAACTCGAGACCTAGCAGCACCAGACCTGGAACCCCGGTCTGGGCAGCTGTGTCTGGACCTCCTGTTCCTTTTGATGTGCACTCTCACTGGACACAGGCCTCCTGCCATCTGTCCGTGTGATTTGCATTTCTTGGTTGGCTCCTGTGGACACCAGGGCTCTTAGATTCCCATTTCAGGGTCCCGTCCTGCCTCTCCATCCAGAATTACAAGGAAGATCTGAGACCATCCTTTCCTTTCACAGTGTTTGCTGGTCCAGCTATTCTTGATCAAGCAACAGCTGTCCACGGATTGAGGCACAGCCCCTCAGCCTCTCCTGGTGGGAGGGTTGGAAGGAGGGGCCCGCCTTTGTGACTTTTATGATTTAGTGTCATAACCTAGGATGAGTTCCAGGGGGCAGCATTAGGAAAGTCTACTGAATTCCTTTGCCAGGGAACCTGACCCAAGCTGAGACGCTGCCCAACAGAATCAAAGCAGGGTTTAAAGTCAGCTGCTGCCTTTATTACACATTTGAAACTTGGCAAAGGATGCTCTTTGGGTTGGGAACACATGAAAGAAACTGGCAGGTGAAGGGAGGCTGAAAAGAACAGATGGACTTGGACGTCTTAAGCCATCAGAGTGACACTGCAGCCTCCAAAGATACCTGCTTGTGTGCTCTGAAAGTAATCATCATCCTTGGGACTCTCTGTAGCTATGGTATCACACATGGAAAAAAGTGCAGCAAGAAAGAGTTTGCTGCAAAGGTATCCGGGCTACGTTTGTCAAACCTAGAATCCCACGCAGACTTGGGAACTATGCTTCAAGCTGAACTCAAAACTTTCAACTCTCCAAAGTGCTACTTACCTCAAGTAAAAAGCAATTTTCCAGCTCAAAGAAAGGCAGGACTGCAAGGTTCAGGAGGAAAGGTCAGAAGACTCCTTGTACATCAATCAGCTCCTGGAAAACAACATGTCAATGAGTTAAGTGAACACGAATCAGGCACATATGGGTTGAATTTCCCTGGAAATACTCCTGGGATCCAAGATTTAAAGGGGGAGTGGAGGAGGGGTAAAAATTCTTAGGAAAATCGGCAGACCCCTCATGCTTGAAAATACTTCTCTAATGTCAGTGGCATGGGCTACAGATCCTGATGACCTGAACCAGCCCGAGTCTAGCTGAATTAAGCTTGCTGGAGGCTAGAATGGCTCTAAGGCCCATGTGACAGCCACAAAACCCCTGCCCCCAGCCTTGAGCTAACCTTCATGGCAGGCAGGTAGGGAGAGGTGGAAGGGGGCGGCTTGGAAGCGCCAATGAAGGGAAACACATTTATTTCAGAGAAAAAAAATAAACTTCCAGAAACTGGAATGGTTAGCAGTTACGACGCCAGGAGCCTGTTTTTAAGCAAGCAAATCAAGCTTTCTGTATTTTCTTCCTAACTGGAATCTTAGGAAAAACAACACGGAAATTACAGAGACATGGAGGAAAAGAGTGACACTGGAGGGTTTACCTAGACTCTTCCCCGTGGGAGTGTGGGGCAGAGAGAAAGCACTTTCTATGGACACAGGGTCAAGGCAGCACACAGCCCCAGCCTAAAGCATGAAGGGAAAGCACCCAGATTCTGCCTCTGATGTTTGGGTCACAGATACTGGGACTGTGGAAGTCTGTTTTAGTGTCAAAGGTGAACAAGCTGGTTTGTTAGTACTCACACAAAACTGAAAATAGCTTGGTGCCTGGGCCTTTCCCCATAAAGGGCTGTAGAAAAGCTTTTCTGCCTTCTAGAAGGAACCCTGTTAAGAAACAGTCCAGTAGATCTCATTTGTGGTGTATGGGGCATTTTGTGGCTGCACCATGATTGCGTTTTAGGAAGAACGGCCAGCTAGAAACTTCCTGGAGGTGGAGGAACTACTGCTCCAGTCCTTCCCTTCTTTGTCTTCTTCTTATTTTTTAAGCCAGGAGGTAATCAGAGATAAATGCTAATGGGATTTTCTAAAATAAATGATGCACCATCAAACACCCATTTTTCCACAATTGTCAAATTGTGTACGCAGACAGTGTTCAGATGGCTCACCCGCCATTAGCAGCACCGCCACGCCGCCCATACTTCTCCCGGCCTGCAGTTGATGGATGTACAGTCCTCGCATCAGGCTAATGGCATTTTATTTTCCAACAGTAGCAAGTCGTGAACGACCTTGAGTGCACATTGTTTTCCTGAAAGGGTTCGGCACTCTGCTTCCTTCCCAGGGACCCCAAGGAAGCCAGGCCTCTGCTCTGGTGTTTTGCAGCAAACCTCATTTCTTTCATGGCTTTCTGTAAGAGAATTTGATACAGGGATAGCAGCTAACCTCCGTGAGTAAATGAAATATTGATCCACGCTACTCTGGCCTTGCCTTCACCTTGTCCCAGGGCGGGTGAGTTACTGACTTTTCCGTTTTGGTTGTAATAGGAATTATTGCAACAGGCCTGTGCAAGTAATTACTTGGCATGGTAAAAAAGGAGGGTCCATCATATATTTCTGTAGAGACGTTAGTTTCCATCAGCCTCACCGTCTGCTTTTTTGGCTCTGTCTTTCCTACTCTTGATTCAATTCTTTTACCCATCATTAATCACCTTACTTGTCAGCAGAAGTTTATCAAAAGTATTAAGTGAGCAAGGTTGCCTGGCCTCCTTCAGAAAAAACCAGCCAGCACGGAGCAGTAAATTTCAAAATATGGAAGGTTGGTTCGGTGATATATGTGAGTGTCTCTTCAGCTAGAATGAGCCGTTTGTTTTGGTGATAGATCTTGTAGTTGGAGCCCTGATAGAATCCTTCTCAAGTTTATATGTCGTGGGCTATCGTTTATGAGAGACCATGTGTTTCTAAATGGTGAAGGTCATGGCTGATGGCAAAAGTAAAAGCAGCGGTGATTCATTAAAAATAGTTAATAGAGGCTGCGGCTGACAGGGATAAATAGGACCATGTGGCTCGCCAACCCCGAAGCCCCCACCCTGACACCCTGCCCCCTGCGGGATGACGCTCTCCGCCCCCCTGGCCCTGCCACTGCTAGACATTCTGATCCGACAGACAGATGCGCAGACAGACAGGAGTCAAGAGCGCCTCTTTGGTGTTAATAATGTTCAGGGAAAATATTTTTGGAAACACCTCTTTCTCTTTCTGTTTGGCTTGGCTAATATTCAATTTAACATTGTTACTGGCTTTGGTTAGAGGACACAAATACGTTTATTACATGAAATTCAAATGTGATAAAAGTGCTTGCTGCCGCTTCTCTGCTCACTCTGAAATGTTTAAATTTATTTGAAAAAAGTAACATGAGAACAAATCAGGGGTTGGGTAGAGATCTGATAAAGCTGAGAGACAGCCCCGTCCCTCAGCAGGTCTGCATTCTAGCCTTCGATGCTTTCAGAGTTCACAGGGAAGGTGGTTCCCTAACTTTCACAGAGGAACATACTTATTACAATAATAACATGTGATACCTGTGATGAAAAATATAATCCATATAATAGTTCAATTTATAACATACACAATTCTTAGAGTGTGTTACACTACTGATTCACAGCTGGCTGTAAAAGCTTTCTCCCATGTAACTGCGAGTGTTGCTCATGGATGTGAGCATTTATTCAGGACACACTGCACATTAACCTGGATAGGCACCTCCTCAAGGTGAGCACAGAGCCAGAGGTCTGCTTCCAGCTTGCACTGCAAACATGACTAATAAAAGCTTCTGTTCCCAGATCCTAGAGAACAAAAATCCCTAGATAATCTGGAGACTGCTAAGACCTGAGAAACAAGAGGGGTTTTACTGATTAAGATCAATAGAATTTGGCGATCCATTAAGAAGTATAAATTAACTAAGAATATGGGGAGGTAGATAGGGCCCTGGGGCAAGCTCCACATGGGCATGTATGGATTTTCCACACATTACTTCTAATGAAGAAGGTTTTAAAAACAGAACGGTCTGCAGATCTGCTCTTCTTTTGTTATCTGTGTGCTCTTTGCACTCTCTTCTAACTTGAGGAGTCAGTGAAAAATGGCAGAGTGTCTCGAAATAATACCAGAGATGAATGTCTTCACTCTGAGCTCTGGGCTGCTCTTCTTCCAGAAGAACAAATTGGTTACGAGCGCTAGAAAGTGGTCACCGCTTCTGGGTGGGAGCGGAGAATAAGGAGGCTGCACTGAGCAGTGTCTGAATTTGTTACACAAGTTTCGGGGCGCCAATTACTTAACAAAACCAAACCCACAGAATTTTATGTACGGAACTAAGAAGGGAAAGAAAGAAGAAAAGGAGAGTGTTACAGCCCACATCTAGATGTCCTCCAAGAGCTCACCTGCTGACAGGGGGACCTGTGGAAGGTGCGGGATTGCGGGGTGTGTCGCTGACTTCCTGTTAGGCAGTTGATGAGTCTGGCAGGAAGGGGCAGGCCCCCGGGTCACGACCTGGAAGGGGTTATCTCCTTCCTGTTCCTCCTCTCATTCTCGTTCTGCTTCTTGGCCACCAGCATGGTCAGGTTTCCTCTTCCAGCCTCCTCTGTCATGCTTCCTTGTTTTGGAGCTAGTTGACCACAGATTGAAATACGTGCCCCCAAAATTCTTTCTTTCCTTAAATTGTGGGTGTCAGGTGTGTTGTCGCAGCAATGAGAAAAGTAACTAAGACAGAGACAAAAGAGAAAGAAGGAAGGCAGGAAGCAAGGGAAGAAAGAAAGAAAGAACAAGTGAACCAATGAACAAATGCACTAGAAAGTAAAAAGCAGGGAAAAAATTGGTTTTTGTCTCTCCCCCTTGAGGCCAGAGCAATTCTCTGCCCTGCTCTGGACTCTGAGTTGTTAACTCCAGGTGGCTCCAGGTGTGTTTGCAATCCAGACAGCTGTCAGAAAGAACTATCCTTTCCACCATTTGAAAAGGCACAGGGAACTCCTCAGTTTCACAAACTAAGTCCCCAACTCCAGGCAAACTTCCGCTTTCACTGTGGACAATTTAGGTTCTCGCAGACACAATCATTACAGATGAAACTACCAGGGCAAGCAGAGTGCGTCCAGACCAAGCAGCACTGCAAATTAACGTGTTTACAGGAGAAGCACTTAGCCTTGAGTTACCTAGACAAGGTGAGGAACGCTCTGAGCTTCACTCAGTGCCAAGTGACTCTGAGCGAAGATGTGTTGGGTAGCGTCATCTCGAGCAAGGCGTTCACAGTGGTTAGTTACAAAGTGGCTTTTTATGGAGAATCTAAGACTATTCCTAACCTATGGCACTGATATTATATTTAGTTAATATTTTATGAAAGAACAGTCCTCGCCTTAGAGGTGGAAAATTGCTTTATAATTACAGTACTTTACAGAACAGACGTCTGCTTCATTTTACAGCAAAAGCATGAAGATGCAGCTGCCTTCTGCATGTAACTTGGGTGCAGAGCGCTTGTGGTAAGCGCCTCTTCTTCTTGTGGTTTTTTCCATTCATTTCAAATATTCGTTTAATTTGAAGAGAGAATCAGGATGAGGAGCTGATGTAAATGTGTCACCACAGCCAGGCTGGGTGCAGTGGGAACCAGAGGTGACAGCACACCTCCTCCTTCCCAGCTCTGCTCTGTGTCTGTGCCACATCGAGAGTGACCACAGCCATGAAGCGTGGTGGCCACTTGGTAATGATGATATAAGGAACTGTGAGCTGAGCAGCTTCCATTTCCATCTGCACGTACAGGCCAGATGGGGCTGAGGCTGGGCTGTTATCGCCCCTCCTCCTCTCTCCTGCTCCTCCTCCTCCTTTCCTTTTCTCTCTTCTTCTCATTCTCCTTCTCCTCTTCTTTCCTCTCCCCTTTACTCCTTTCTTCTTGGAGGCATGACATAGCCCAGTTTCAAACAGAGAACACCTCTTGGCTGATGAATACACGGTGCCATGAATAAGCTTTGCACTAATGGTGTAAGAAAAGCTGGTGGTGCCTGATGCGTTCTGTTATATTCTCCAACCCTTTTGCCCCAGGGCTGGCTATGATTGCTCTGTGCTGTGTATAATACCCGAGGAGTGATTCTCACACCCCGATTGGTAACCCAAAGGTGTGTTCTGAAGACTTCCCAGAGTTCTCCGTGAGGCTGCACGGTGTCCACCCACAGGGCAACCTCATCCCATACGTAACCTTTCCTTCTCCCCTGGCCTCCCTTCCCTACCTCTGCATCAGTGCTGGCTAACCTTGTGCCGCACATGATGGAGCTATGAAGTCATTCAGGATACTTCTCTTTCCACTGCTTGGAAGTCCGCAGTAAGTTAACCTGGGATGGAAAGCACACACATTCAAGCAGTCTGTGTCTGTGGTGAGGGTATAATGAAGTTGAACATGTACTGAACGTAGTTGGAGACAAGAGCAGTGGCATATTTCTAGATGTGCAGTGAGGACAGAAATGAGCACAGGGGCTGCTGGATGAGGAGGTGCCCAATGGGTCTGGGAGGCGGTGTGCAGGCTCTGGGTTCTGCAGGGTGTACAGCCCAGCAAGAACTCTGAGGGGGAAAATGGACAACTGAGTTTATCTTGAGAACTCAGATGAGCTATGTTCTATTTTCTCCTAAACTTAAACACATGCAGGAATGCAAATAGATCTTTCATCCTGGAGTTTTATTTTAAGTCTTTGCCTTCCCATTTTCTATCTCTTTCAACAAACCCTAGTCCACCTACCTCAACTTCTCTATCTCCAGGGGAAGCTACTGCTCAGTCCTATAAAATGCTCAGCTGTTGACTGGGACTCTGGGGGGTGGCTCTGTGTCCCAGCAGGGTGCAGCAGTACAATCTTGTGATCCCAGCACTCCCTGGGGGAGTCTCAAGTTCAGCCTAGCCTGGGAAACTTAGTGAGATCCTATCACAAAATAAAAAGTAAAAAAGGTTGGGGATGTAGTAAGCGTGCAGGCTGTGGTCCAGTCCCCAGTGCCTTCAAAAGCAGTCCCACTGGAAAACCAGTCTTGGCCTTTACTCACCCTGAGCCTTACTCTATTCACCTCTTATACTGCACTCATGACGCTATTGAGATTTTCCATGCCTATGTTAGATGATGTATAAAATGATTCCCAAAACCCTAACAGACATGTATTGAAACAAACAAGAAGATTTGAACTTCAGCCTGTGCAGATCTAAGATTCCATTTATTTTCCCAAAATGAGGCTATCTCTAAAAGAGATGCTTAGGTAAAGCACTTGATTCCAAGAGTGCCCAGAAATTATATTTTTTCATCAGCTATTGAGGTATACTTTATATATAGCAAACGCATGCATTGTAAGGATGGAATTTGATGAGTGCTGAAAACCGTCCACCCCGTGACCACTCCAGGCCATGTATTGAGCATCTCCATCACGCGGGGGGAAGGTTCTCCCATGCCGCTTTGCATCCAGCAGACTCCCCCATCCTGGCTCCAGCAAGCACTGGTCTGCTTTCCGTCACTGGAGATTAGATGTGTCTCTTTCTAGGGTTTTACATAAATAGAATTATGCAGCATGTGTTCTTTTGTGTCTGGCTTCTCTCCTTCAGCATAATGTTTTTGAGATTCATTCACGTTTTTGCATGTATCCCTGGTTTGCTGCTTTGTAATAAATAGCAGATCTTGTTCTGCTAATCTCACAAGAATGTTTTTTCTTTCTAAGGCCTTTGAACATTATCATATTTTGCAGCTATGACAATGGATGGTTGGAGGAATTATGAATAAATTTATTTAAATGATACCTAAAGTGATTGCATTTAATTAATTTTCTTTAAATGTATTATTAATAATAACTAATATTTATTAAATATATTTTTGTAACAAACCCAGAACTGGAAATAGGAAGTTTATTAATTATTTATTCCTATGCAACAAATTACCCCAAACTTAATGGTTTAAAATAATTAACATTCATTATCTCAAAATGTCCCTGGGCCAGGAATTCAGAACTTGTTTAGTGAATGGTTCTGGCTCAAGATCTCTGCAGCTAAGATGTTGACGCCTGCTGCTGTTATCTGGAAGTTTGACCAGGACAGGAAGATGGACAGGGTGAGTCCCATGTGACTGGCAAGATACTGGCAGGCTATCTAGTCTCCCACCTGGGCCTCTCCAAGGGCTGCTTGAGTGTCTTCTCGAAGGGCTTCTTCCCAGAGTGCAGGAGCCAAGAGACAGTAAGGGAACCGCACTGTCTGGTACTCAGCCTTGAAAGTCTCACACTACCACTGCCCCATAGCCCACCAGAAGCACATGTTAGTCTTATCCAGTGTGGGAGGGGACAGCTGCAGGTGGAAACTGCCCCTGAGAAAGATAATGCTGAAGTCCTAACACCTGTACTCTGAATGGGATCTTACCTAAAAAAAACGAGTCATTCCAGATAAAACCGAGTTAAAATGTGGTTACCTTTATATCATGGCCCTTCAATCCAATGGCTGGTATTCTTAGCTGAAGCAGGAGGATTGTAAGTTCAAGCCTAGCCTGGGGATTTAGTGATTTAGTGACATCCTGTCTCAATATAGGAAAAGGGGTGAAGGATGGAGCTCCAAGCAAATGCCTTGGGTTCATTCCCCAGTGCTGAAAAGAGAAGAAGATGAAGAAGAGAGGAAGGAGAAGGAAAGAAGAAAGATAAAGGAAAGGAGGAGGGTAAGAAGGAGAAGGAGGAGGAAGAGAAGAGAAAGGAAGAGCATTTTGGAGACAATCAGATACCCTAAGAAGAAAGCCATGTGAAAACAGAGGCAGAGACTACAGTGATGAATCTATGAGCCCAGGAAGGCCAAGGATTGCTGGGAACCTCTACAAGCTGAAGGGGCAAAGGAATTCTTTCCTAGAGTCATAAGAGGAAGTATGGTCTGTCAACATCTTTATTTTGTACTTTGAGCTTCCAGGCTTGTGAACAATAAGTTCCCATTCTTTCAGCTGTCTACTGTGCAGTAATTTGCTATAGTAGCCATAGGACACTGAATGAACAACAAATTAATAAGGATACCAGAAATGGGATCATGGGCACCATCTTGGAGATCAGCTTCCACAGGAGGGGATGGATCACTGGCTCCAGTGCAGTAGTTGGAGAAGTAGTAAAGTGTGGACTGACAGCTGAAGAAGGAGAAGTAGCCAGCAAGGTGAAAAGTGGGAGCGGGTAAAAAGCTTGAGAAGACTCGGTGGCCCCTGCATTTGAGGCACAGAAAGGAGTCTCAACTGTGGTACCATCTACTAAGGAAAGGAGAGAGGGACACACAGCAGTGTAAAAACATCAGCTTGGCTGCATCCTTTCAGTGAGTTTGCAGACTGCTGGAGAGAGCTTGGATTTTATTCACAAGAGACTGCAGACATGTGGAGCCAGGGAGCAGCATGCTCTTGTTCACAATTTTAGACAGCGCTGGAAGCCATGGTCTGTAGACTGAAGAGAAACTAAACTGATAGAACTTTTTTCCAAAATAGGGATAGGCCCATTTTTTTTTGGTCAAAAAGCATGTTTAAATAACTACAAAAGAATTGAAATAATTCCCTTCATATGATCAGATCATAACACAATGCAGCTAGGAAAAGGAAAACAGCAAAGGAAGCCACAGAAGCAATACAAACACATAGAGATTAAATAATACACTATGAATAGTCAGCACATCACAGAAGAAACCACAGAAGAAATAAAGTGTTCTAGATCAGTGGGAGCAAAATACACCAAAACCTATGGGACATGAAGAGGGCAGTTCTAAAACAGCAGATTATGGCTGTGAATGTACATATAAAAAGAATAGAGTGATCGTGAATGAATAAACTAATGATATAGTTCAAGGTCCTAGAAAGATAATAAACATCTACATATGAGACTAATGGAAGGAAAAAGTTAATGAAGATCAGAAAGAAAAGTAATGGAATTAAGGCTAAAAAGTACAAAGGATCACAGAATCAGTATCATGCAAACTATATCATGAAAATATACTTGTAAAAAATTGAGAAGAAGGAGAGATGCTCAAGTGAGATGAAGAGATCAGGTAGGAAATTCATATAAAAGCACCAACAGGAAGTGGTGTTGGCTGGGCAGAGGCTGCAGGCGATGGCAGTAGAGAGACTGCCAGGGATAGATGGGAGCTTAGCTGCAAGATCACTGGCTCCATACTGTGACACTGTAACGAAAAAGGAGCGGCCAGCATTCAAAAGCATTCCTTCCAGGAACTGAAACATGTGTTCATTTTAACATGGGCGTTATCCCCTGAGGGATCCTTGAACTCAGAATGCATGGTCATTTCCAGTTTCTTACAGGAAAAGCCCCAAGACATCACAGGGTGGAAGGATTCACCTGTGCCTTGTCTTTCCTCGTCACCTGCCGCTCATTGCACCAGCTCAACCTGCCAGAAAACGGTGTGCGTGTGGTGAACCGTGTGCTGGAATTTCCTTCCAGCTCACCATCCCGCCGGAGGTTGGTGAGCGCCCCACTCTGCCTACCCTGAGCACACGGAGCGAGCTTGGTCCACACTGGCTACTTTTCCTATCATCTTCATTATTTCCATTTCTCCAGACCCCAAACCTCCTTACGACTTTCATGCCAGGACTCTGATTATCACTTCTAATTTCTAATGCGACTTCATGTCAGCCAAGGTGGCAGAGGGACCAGCTTCCTCTGCGGTATCGCACGAGCTGACTTTGTCTCCTGGGCATTTTTGTAAGAGCAGAAACTTATTTGTCAACAACTCAAGGAATTAATTGCCTTTGACTGTTCATTACACTTACATGCAATGAATCGCTGTCATTTTTATGCATCTTGTGTTTAAAAAGTGAAATCTTGACTAATGGGATCATGAACTCTGCTGAAAAATGTTATCCCTGCTCTGGAAATTGGCCCTTTTTTATATTGGATTTTTATTTAAATGCATCGTTAAGGTAAAACCAAACCAAACAAAAGCACTATCCTGATTTCTGGATGCATGATTAGCACTTAGAGAGACGGATCTTTCTTCTTTCTTTCTGGTCTCTTTCATCAAATGGTCATTTGAACTACGCAGAGTCAAGATGTTACCTGCAAGCAAACTAAAGTGGGAACTGGAATTTTATGTCTTGCAAAAGGTTATTGTGCATGTTTTTCAAACTGCTTCTCTATATGTAGAAAGGACGGTGCATTTGGTGCTTCCCTGCTGGACTATGAAATGATTGTGAGAGTTAGGTAAGTGCTTGTCTGGGACAAACCTAGGCATGGGAGAGAGAAATCTTCCCCCTCCCTTAGTTGTAAATCTCACCCTGACACCAGTTATATTGGCTAAAAGCTTCCCAAATAGGCTGCAATAGAGTTTACCAAGATAGGGCAGGATGAGCTCCACAGTGATTCAGTCAAAAACAGAGTCACATGAAGAAGAGAAAGAAGAGGACGAGTGCGAGGAAGCCTGTGCCTTGTGCATTCTCCAGGCAGCGAGTCTCAGGTCCCGAACAGGGACAGCTTGGCCTCCAGCACCATCGCTTAGCCCCTTGGGGCACTTCCTCCGCTTTACAGAGTGGGGAAACATAAGGCTCCCACAGTTTCCCCCAGGGCTGCGATCAGAAGCAAAGCAGGCAGTGACGTAAAGATTCTGTAAATTATAAACATTCCAAAGCCCCTCATTTGTTTGCACATCCAAGAGGGAGATTCACTTGCACCTAAAAGTAGACTCAGCTTTCTTTGTATTCTGATTTTCGCACTTAGTGAAATAAGAATCAGGTGGGAGAGAAATAAAACAAGGCTTTTATTCTTGCATCATTTTTTTAAAAAAGATCCCCAGTCCCTGAACCCACCGATCTAATCGGCTCTGCTGTATTTGATTTCCTCTGCAGTGGGCGCTCTTATCTGACTATCGGCAGGGGTCATGAGGTGGAGACATGGCTGGCTTTTATCTGCACCTCTCTGGCCATCTGCGGGTGCAGTACTCCCTATCTGGCCGGCCTTATCTGCCCTCCGAAATATTTTTCTGTTAATCACCAGATAATTCAGTGGAGACAGTGATTGTGCCTTAAAAATAACTGAATGTCTACAGTTTCTTTTTGATGTCCTAATATCCATACGATATCTTTTATCTTTTGTGTACATCTCCCTGTGACCTTTTAGAACTCGCTGGCAGCTTTCCAAACATCACATGGCACATAATTTTATGATAGATCATCTGAACCAACACTAAAATAAAATAAGTATCACCCCCTAATTTTAAACTGAAGATCATCGGTCTTTTAAACAGGCTTTCTCCCGTGTGATCAGAAGGGCCTTGTGGTAGGGGCATTTGGAAAGGGACTATTGTCTGTGCTTTTAAGACAAATTTAAACTTCATTTCCCTGTCATCGTCAGTGATATTGAAGTTTAAATTGCACATTCGTGCGTGGGGTCTCCTACCCCAGGAACAGGCTACCCTCTGCACCCTTTTTAGAAAGAGTTGAGAGGCTGCGCCCCCACCGGCGAGCAGAAGGCAGGGTGGGAGTGCAGAATCAGGGCAGTTGCTAAGCAGTCACAGGCACCCGGGGGTTTTCCTAGTGACCCTGAGGTCGGTGACACCTCTGGCAGACCGTACTTGTGGGGCCAGCAGGCAGAACCCAGAGCATCCCTGCGTGGTTCCAGGGCCTGCAGGCTCTGTCCGGGAAGCATGGCGCCTGTGTGTCACCCTCAGGGGCCGGCCCGTCGCGCTCCATGGCCCCCTCATTACTCCACTCAGCGCTCTGGAGAGGTGAAAGCATAAAAAGAGTTATTGTTCCCATTTCCATGTCATTTGGCTCGGCGTGTTGAAAGGGTAGGTTTTGTACCAGAGAAATGAAGGTATGATCCTGCACTGCTAAAATAAATATTTTTACTCAATGTGATCTAAATGAACAGTGGATTCTGCTATTTTCTTTCTTCCTCCTGGTATTTTCTCTTCTCATTAAAATCTGTGATGGTGCTTTGTCATAGTTTCCATAGACAACAGGCTCTTATGCTCATTATATGCAGCTCTGAGATTTGAGACAAAGGTCACCTAAAGAGGAGAAAATCATGTTAAATAAAACTCGGGGAGAAATTTGAATATGACAACAAATGTAAATCTGTTACACACATAATGAGTTTTGATTACTTTTCGTTAGAAAAAAAGGCATGAAATAAAATTCTTTGACAACGAAACATTATTTCATAAAATGTTACCTTTAATTTCTTTTTTTATTTTAAAGAGAATAAAAACAATAAAAATGAAACATTTCAAAACAAAATGATAAGAAATTAGCAATCGTTATTATATTGCATATTGTTGTCTTTGAAATAGTTGCTCAGATTATCAGACACAGGCGTGCAAAATTGATCAAGCAATACAAGCTCTCACTGTTCTTTCAATGTAGTACAATGATCCCTACCTTTGCACTGTAGTACAATATAATACAGCTATCTTGTGTGTATACATACGTATTTCTTCCCTTCCTTCTTTTCCCTTTCCCCCCATTCCAGTTGTTCTTTCCTTTCAAGCAGTTTCTATCCTGTTCACGGTATCTGTTGTACTTTTTGGATCTTATTTACACTTTCAACTTCTCATACTAGTGAGATAATACAATGTTTACACATGCAAGTCTGATTTATTTCACTTTTAAGTATGGTCTCTAGTTGCATCCATTTACTTATAAAAGCCTCAAGTTTATTTTTCTATATAGCTCTCTACTGTATACAGTAGAGTACTGTACTGTACTGTATAAAAATACTCTATATATACTAAATACTCTAGTGTATAAAAATCTTTTTTATCCATTCCTTGGTTGATGGGGATTTGGGTTGTTTCCAAGATTTAGCTATTATAAATTGTGTCACTATAAACATGAGGGCACATATATAGCTGTGGTATGATGTTTTCAGTTCTCCTGGAAAAATACCCAGAAGGGGAAGAGTTGGGTTGAATGAGACCTGTAATCCTAGTTTTTAAGGAATCCCCACACTGATTTCCACAGTGGTTGCACCAGTCTACACTCCCACCAACAGTGCGCAAGAGTTTCTTTTTCCCTATAGCCCTCCCAGCATTGGTTATGGGATGATTTTTGATGATAAAACCATTCTTTCTGGAGTGATGCAGAATCTCAGTGTTGTTTTAACTTGCATCTCTTGAATGACGAATGATGTTGAACAGTTTTTCCTATATTTATTTGCCATTTGTGTGTCTTCACCTGAGAAGTGTGTGCTCTTATTCATTTATCTCCTTTTTGGAAGGTGCTTATGAACAGATTGACTATGCTGAAGCCATAAGACTGTTAAACATCTTTCTAAAGAGATTTATTGTCTGGAGAGATGGGAAGGGTAGTGCATGGAGAAAGACATGCATGAGATTTAAACTCACTAAGAAAAACAGTAAGAACCATTCAAGCATGTCATTTTTACCTGGTTGTGACCAGGTAAAAAACGTCAGGTGAGCTTTATTTTTTTGACTCAGATGTAAAATCCAGCCAATGGGAAAGCCGAGATGGCAGCACTGTAGTGACCCTAACGGCTGCTTGCAGAACGCTTTCTATATGTCAGTGTGTACTGAACCTTGCCTTTATCTTATGGTTGAGTCACCCAGAAGGAGCTCTTCAGTTTATAATAACTTCGGGAGCTGATTCATTCTCCCCCTTTTCTAGCCTGTGAGGTATTTGTGTGCAATGTATTTATAGACTCGCACGGCTTCTATGCGGTCCTCAGAGTACCCCAGGGAGGGCGGGGGTGGACCCCCATCTCCACTGTGGCAGAGTTGGGTCCTGACTAAGTCTTCCACCAGCTGTGACAAAGGCATGCATGGGGCTCAGGAATCTCACTGTTCCCTGGATCTCTTCTGAACAGCCACGATTTTGTTGTTTTCATTCAATTGTTGTTTTATTAATGCATGTGATCAGTACACAGCATTCCCTTCCTTGTGTGGGGCTGGTACATGTGTACAACACATCTTTAGGCCTTTGTCTCCTGGCCCTCCCCTCTGTCCCTCCTCCCTCCCGCTCTTGATCCCCTCCCCATTTGAGAAAGATCTAGCTCCCTGCTTCCTATTTTCTGTCATTTATTTTGCTCTTTGCATACTTTTAATTTCTCATATGAGAGAAGCCTTTAGATAAACTCATGTCTGATTTGCCTCACTGAATGTCATGATCTTGAGGTGCATCATTGCCAGGAAGGACTCGTTTCCCCTCTTTATGATAGAGTAGAGCTCCTCTGTGATACACATGGGGGTGTTTATGACACCACATTCCCTTTACCCACTCACCTGCCATTGGACACATAGGCTGTTTCCAGTGTTTAGCTATTACAAGGTGTGCCGCTATAAACACGGATGTGCCCGTGTCACTGTAATAGGTGACCTTGAACTTTCTGGGGAAAGATACCTGAAAGAACTGCTAGGTCAAACAGAATTTCTAGTTTTCATTTCCTAAGGGATCCCCACACTGAGTTCCATGGTGGGTGTACTGATTTACATTCCCACCAACAAAGCTTTTCTTTTTCTTTTCTTTTTTTGCATTGAAATTGAATTACCTAAACATTGTGTTGTATGTGTTTGGCAATAGTACTGTATTATTTTATGAATAAGAGGCATAATAGCCATGGAAGAGCATAACTACAGGAACAAGTTGGCAAGTTATTAAGCAATGATAAAAAGTGATGCCTTGCTGTATTTTACAATTTTAATCAATATTAACAATTGCAGAAATCGTACCCATTTATATGGAGTGTGGCATCATTTTAACACTAATGGGTATCAATGTTAGAGTTTAGGAACACACAAACTTTGTTTTTTTAAACTTAAAGGGATTCCATTTTTATTCCTGTTCATTAGCCATGTAAAGACTTTTTCAGTCACAAACTCTGTCAGATAGTATAGTTATCTTCATGATATAGTATGAAAAGCTGATCCTAAATAAGCCTTGTGATCTGTCCAAAATCATAGGGGTGAGTGATGAAATTGGGGTACAAACTTAATTTTGATCCAAGGCCAAGGCTTTCAGGCCCCACTGTGAGACCAACAGTTGTGTAGTAAACAGCCTGATCACCAAAGGAGAATCATAAACTCCTCCCAATAATTGTGACCCCTTTCAGAACATTTTTAGACATTGTCACTTGGTCCTACTATACTTATGAGGCTCAGGAAATAATGTTTCAGGGTTTTGCTGTTACCTCTGAGCACAACTGGGCCATCTATGTTCTCAGTAGGATTGTCACTGACTGAAAGCTGCAAAACTTGTAAGAAGATCAAAATTTTGGCACCATTACTATTTTTTATTTAAGAAAATGAGACACAGACCCTGGATACTAAACATGGCATCTCTAAATAGCTGTGAATAATGACAATATTGTTGTCTCCCAATTAAAAATTCACCACCCATTCCTTTTGATGTTAGGTTCTGTCTATCTGTTAAAAAAAATATTCTTGTCCTGCACAGCCTCAAAGATCGTAGCATTCGAGTCATTCTGAGATACAGTATCTGAGGAAAGATACTCTGGGGAAGTTAGGAGACTTTTATTTCACCAGAAAATTTTTTAAAAGAGTAAATTGCATAGGAGGCAGTGGAATAACACACTCAAAGCTCTAAGGACAAATTGCCAATTTTGAACTCTCCTACGTCTTAGCTGATTGTGGGGCCCACCTTTGGGCAAGCCCCCCATGGCAGATGAGGTGCACGTGGAGAGCAGCAGGGGCTCCTTGGGGGAGGGCTTTGGGGACCTTTGCCAGCTCAGAAAGAGGCTCAGGAGGGACCACAGCCCTGAGTGCATTCTGAAACAAGAAAGGCAGAAAATGAGTAAAGCATCGCCTTCAGGAGGCAGAAGAAAGCATGCAGGCCCGGAGGGAATGAAAAGAAACAGGAGGTGGGGAAAATAGCAGAACACAGTGAAGAGCAAGAACTGGAAGCTGAGAGCTGGATGGATCTTTGTGCAGACGAATGCAGGATCCAAGCTGAAGAGATCAAGTGTGAGGAAAAGAACACAAATGAGCAACGTTAGGAGTAAAAAGGGGGTGACTCTGGGTGTACTGAGGATGGAAGACTGAAAGAGAGCGTCAGGAGCAACTTCAGTTCACGACTGTGGAAACCTTGCAAGTAACTGACAGGAAGAAAATCACAACTAACCAAACTTAAAGTAAGAAGAGATAGAGATAGATAGAAGTGATGAGCTAGAGCTAGAAAGAGAGAGAGAGAGAAAGAGAGAGAGAGAGAGAGAGAGAGAGAGAAATAGAGATAGAGCTAGAGATGAGAGCGACAGAGAGCAAGGGAGAGATGGAAAGAGAGAGGACCCTGAAGAAATTAAGTCAGTAATCAGAGCTGTATTCACCGAAGTACTAGGACAGACAAGAGCCTTCACTATTAACACAGACACATCACTTCACATGTGCTAGTCCAAAGATTAGGGTGGAGGAGAAAACTCTTCTAATGTTGTGGATCTTTCCAGCTAATGGATTTAACAAGATTATAGGCCGTTCTTACCAAAGAACACAAGTGCAAAGCACTTAGATAATGTATTAGCAAGGTGTAAATACAATAGTGTGTATAAAATATGTACTGACCAGGTAAGGTCTCTCACAAATACAGAGATGAGCCAGGGATGATGCATGGCTTTCATCTCAGCGCTCCAAAAGGCTGAGACAGGAGGATGGCCCAGCCTGGGCAAATTAGTGACTTAGCCAGAACTGGTTTCAAAAATTCATCCATGCATCCATCCATCCATCCATCCAAAAGGCTAAGGTTGTAGCTCAGTGGGAAGGCCTTGGGTCCAATTCTCAGTATCACAGACTATTAAAAGGAGACAGCTATCACTGAAGCTGTGGGACTCATGGTCAGATGCAAGCACAGGCACAGGGAACTTGTTTAATGACTTAAATAAATAGGCGCTTATTTAACCAGCACACCAGAAGCCACGCACCATCATCCCTGGCTCATCTCTATATTTGTGAGAGACCTTACCTGGTCAGTACATATTTTACACACATTGTTGTATTTACACCTTGCTAATACAGTATCTAAGTGTTTTGCATTTGTGTTCTTTGGTGAGAACGGTCTATAATCTTGTTAAATCCATTAGCTGGAAAGATCCAACATTAGAAGAGGAGTTTTCTCCTCACCCTAATCTTTGGACTAGCACATGTGAAGTGATGCTTCTTGTCTGGCTCTTGTCTGCCCTGGTACTTTGGATAGAGCTGGCCTGCCTAGTGGTCACCAGCATCAGGACCGATTAGTTTTCAGCCAGCTCAGCAGTGGGCCAAGACTCCAGGAGGAGGGAGTCAGGTGAGGGGACGTTTCCACCTGCTATTTCACCCCAACTTTGCCCAGCACCCCAGCAGAATTCATGTGTGACAACCTGGCGCTGCAGCCAGAGTGCCTGTACCTGACAGGGAGCTGCAGGGACCCATCAGCAGGGGGTTTGGGGTACCACCCAACAGGAGCACCTGCTTTCTGCCCAGCGAAGAAACCCACCCACGAACAGATCCAAAGGGAAGGTTCATAGGCTCAGCCATTAGCTGCCAAACAGCACTTCGTAAAATAATAAAAATGATTAGCAACCAAGAAATTTAGGAAACTTCCTTAACACAAGAGCGCATTTCAAAACCTTCTGGCAACTGTTACACTAAGTGCTAAAACCCTAGAAGTAACGTCTTCTCTTAATGGTTGGTATACGTTTGTGATGCATAGTATTACACTCAGCTTGGCTTAGTGCATGTGCGGAGTGCACCTTGGCCAGTTTCACTCCTTCTCTACTTTAACCCTCTATTTCCCAGTCCATCTCCATCTTTACAGTCTCTACCTGTTTCTTTAGTTATCCTTTTTATTTTATTATATAGCTATATATATATATATATATATAGCTATATATATATATATATATATATATATATATATATATATATATAATTTGGGTTTTTCATATAAGAGAAGCTATGTGATGCTTAGCCTTCCATGTCTGAGTTAATTTAGTATTGTGGTCTCAAGATGCATCCCCTTTCCTACAAATTACCAGACTAGCCTTCTTTCTAAAAGAATAACATTCTGTGGTGTATAATACCACATTTTCTTTTTCCATTTATCTGTTGACGGGTTTGGAGGCCACTTCCAGTATTTAGCTATTAGGAACTGTGCTGCTATAAACATGGATGTGCATGGATCGCTGTGATAGGATGTCTTTATATCCCTCAGATTCAGTGCTCCTGTTAGCATATAGATCTTTGATCTATTTTTAATTCAGTCTGTTATCAAGGAAGAGCTATGGATCTAGACTCAATCTTCTCCATGTAATAATTTTCTCAGCACCATTTGTTAAAAAGATTATTTTTTTTTCTAGCATTTATTATTGGCCCCTTTGTAGAAAATCAGGTTGCTGAAAGTGTTTGGGGCTGCTTTTGCATCCTACATTCTACTCCATCAGTCAACATGTCTTTTGTGCCACCACCATGCTATTTCATTACTATAACTTTGCAGTATAATTTAAAGGCTGGCACTGTAATACTTCCTGCCTTCCTCTAATTGCTCAGGGTTTCTTTAGCTATTCTGAGTCTCTTCTGGTTCCAAATAAATATCACAGTTGCTTTTTCCAGTTCTCTTTTTAAAAAAGCTGATGATACTTTGAAAGTGTATTAAAACTATGCACAATTTTTGGTAATGTGGTCATTTTGACGATGTTGGCTCTGCCTATCTAAGAGCAGAAAATATCTTTCCATTTTCTAAAGTTCTCTTCAATTTCTTTTTCAAAACAATGTTGTTTTCAGTGTAAGGGTCTTTCATTTCCTTGGTTAGGCTAACTCTCAGATATTCACTTTTTAAAGCAATTGTGAAAGAGATTGTTTTCCTGATTTCTCTCTCAGTGGGTTCATTCTTGGTGGACAGGAACACTATTGATTTTTGTGATTTAAAGTACTGTATTGAACGGGAGTCATAAGAGAAGATACTTGCCTTGTTGCTGATTTTTGTGGAAATGCTTTCAGCTTTTCCTCCTTTAGTAGGATGTTAGCAGTGGGTTCTCCATACATGGCTATCTTTTTAAGATGAAGTGCTTCTGTCTCTGTGTTCATCAAGGTTTTTATCATAAATAGGTGTTGGAGTCTGACAGAGATTTTTCCTACATCTATTGAGTTGAACGTATGACTTTCTCCTTATTTCTGGTTATGTGGTAAATTACATTTATTTGTTTACATATGTTGAATCCTCTTGCACTCCTGGGATGGAGCTGATCATGATGTGTGACCTTGCCAGTGATTATTTGTATGCTCTTTGCGAGGATCTTGCTAAAAATTTTGCGGATATGTTCATTAATGGAATTGGCCTACAGTTTTCCTGTCTTGTCCTGGTCCAGTTTTAGTATCGGGGTAATGTTAGCATGAAGGAATGAATTTGGCAGCATTCTTTCCCCTTCGGCTTCGTGGGACAGTTTTAAGAGTATTGGCATTAATTCTTCCATGAAGTTCTGATGCGATCTAGCAGCAAATCCATCTGGGCTTTTCTTAGTAGAGATTTTATTACTGCCTAATTTTATTGCCTGTTTTTATTCTATTCATGAGTTTTATATCTTCTTAGTTCAGTTTTTGTAATTTATATTATCTAGAAATTTATACATTCATTCTAGATTCTCCCGCTTACTGGAATATAGGTTTTTGAAGAAGTTTCTTACAGTCCTCTGATTTCAGTGGTGTCCCCTGTGGTTTGCCCTTTTGGATGTCTAATAGCATTGATGTGGGTATTTTCTTTCCTTCTTTTGGTAAGTTTAGCTAAGGGTTTATCTAATTTAATTATCCTTGCAAATAACTGACTCTTTGATTCATTGGTCGTACAGTAAGCCCCCAGCTTCAAAACGAGTTGCATCCAGGGAGAACATTCTGTAGGCCAGATTCACAAGTCTGGAAAAATGAGTTATATAGTTTTGACACAAATAAAACATAAAAACCCAAACATACACACAGAGATACTATAAATACACTATTTGTTACAATTATTTTTAAGTGGTGGAAAAGTACTATAAAACTGCAAATAAACTATTTTTACTCTTACAGATACCTTACAATGGTGGTACAGTACTTCCACAATTTGTATGCCTCCACAAATGTTCATAATTTGAGGTCTGTATATCTATGAAAGTTCGAAACTCGAATGTTCACAAGTCAGGGACTTATTGTATGTTTTTAAGTATTAATTTCCATTGTTCTCTTCATAATATCCTTTCTTCTACAAGTTTTGGATTTATATCCCTTTGTTTTTCTAGGATCTTTGGGTGCATCATTAGGTTATTTATGTGGAGCTGCTCTGTTTCTAATGTGGCCATTCACAGCCCTAAACTGTCACCTTAGGGCTGCTTTCATGGTACCCCTTAGGCTTTAGCTTGTTATGCTGCTGTTGCCACTTGCTTCTAGGAAAGTTTTATTTCTTCCTTAATTTCTTCTGTGACCCATTGATTACTTAAGAACATATTGTTTAGTCTTCATGTGTTTGCATAGAACCAGTGATTTCTACTTTCATTGGACTAAGATCTGATCATACACATGACATTATTTTAAATCTTTTGTATGTACTCGAACATGCTTTGTGACCAAAGCCATAGTCTGTTTTGAAGAAATCTCCACATGCTGCTGAGAAAAATATGCATTTTCTTTTCAGATAAAACACTGTACATATCTTTGAAATGCGTTTGTTCAGTGGTGTGGCTCAACTCTAACATTATGGATTTTTTGGTCCAGTTGGCCTGTTTATGTGAGAGTGAAGTGTTGAAGTCCACCACTATGCTTGTGTTGGTGTTTATCTGGCCTTTTACAAACAGTAATATTTGTTTTACAAAATTGGGTGCACTAGCATTCAGTTCATATCGATTTGCAGTTGTTATCTCTACCTGGTGAATTGTTCCCTTCACCAGTGTATAGTGACCTTCTTTTTCTCTTCTGATAAAATTTGGATTGAAGCCTACTTTGTCTAAAGACAGGATAAATACCCCTTCTTGCTTTCAGCCTCCTGTTGCATGGAGTATCATTTTCCACCCTTTCACTTTTATTCTATGTGTTTCTTTAGAGATGAGATGTGTCTCTTGTGGGATAGTTGGTTTTTGTTTTTGATCGTCTGTCTATCTGTGTCTTTCAATTAGGGAGTCAAGACCATTTACAGCAAGCATTGTTACTGAACGATATTGACCAAATCCAGTAATTTTATTGTTTTTTCTGCTGCTCATTTCTTTATTTCGCTCTTTTGCTTGTCTGCCTGCCCGCCAAATGTATTCTTCCCTTTGGGCTCTTTGGTAGTGCTGACTTGATTGTCTTCTCTGAGTACTCTTGCAACACTGTCTTGCTGGTCATAGATTTCTTAAGGTCTTCTTTGTCACAGAAAGTCTTTATTTCTCCATTAATTTTGAAAGACGGTTTTGTGAGATGTACCAGTATTGATCAAAAGTTTTTTCTTTGGGGGCTTGAAAAACTGGCCCCAAGGTGTCTTGGAATTTGAGATTTGTGTTGAAAACTCTGCTGTTAGTCTGGTAGATTTGCTTTTAAAAGTTAATGTTTTTCTAAAATAGCACTTGGTATTCTGTCCTTGTGCTGGATTTCTGAAATTTTAACTATGATGGATCATGAAGTTCTTTTCTGGAGGTGGCTATCCTGAGTTCTCTGTGTCTCATCTACCTGAAAGTTGAATACTTTTCATCGACTGGAAAAATTACCTGTCTTGATTTTGGTAAATGAATTGGTTATATCCTTTGTATAATTTTTTCTTGACTCCTACAATTCTGAAGTTAGTTTTCTAAGTCATCTGGCAGCTATTGAGTCCAACAGAAATAGTATCTGTAAAGTGAAGAACAAGACAAGGATGCTCATTATCTCTGATAAGGACAAGAGTACATAATTAAGTATGTGCATGTTTTATATGATGCATAAAATAAATTATTGTGTAACCATTCATTCACTGAAACACCATTCATGAATTAAAATGAAGCCACAGTGCTAGGTTTTCATCAACACATGTATACCAGATATACCAACACATATATACAAGCATAGGTGAAAATTCTGAGTAGCCAAAGGAAATATGTATGACATGATGATGGTGTTATAAAACTTGAAAACATCAAAAGTACTATTGCATGTTATTTGTGAACAATTGCATTTTTCAGTATAAGGAGAAGCAATACCACCACTTTTCTAGGAACAAAAGGAAACAAATGGGAAAAATTAAGGCTATGGGAAAGTCTTTACTGATTAGACTACCCTTCCTCCCCAAAAGGGAATCTAAAGGAAATAAGCCAGAAAGTATTAAATCTGGGTACAAGATTGGCTCTTTTCTGTATTTTCCTAAATGTTTTGCCTTAAACCTCAAGAATGCCTTGTGTCCTTGAGGTTCCTATTTGACCGAAAGAGGTTTCCATGGTTTGCTTCCTGCCCTGTGTGTGATGGGAAGACCCTGAGGCTGCAAGTGTACAGATCACAACTGCCATGCAGGGTTCCCAGGCTCTGGTCCCCATCTCCTAACCCCAACCAGCTCCTTGCTGAGGTCCCTAACCTGGAAGCCTAAAGTTCCCAATGTGCACCGCCTTTACAGAGCCCCATAATAGTTTTCCTAGGTGGAAGGAAAGTATTCATCTTGCAGATTCATTCCCAAATGAGCAACTTAGAGCAAAACCTAATTGCTTCAGGCCCCGAGTGTTATTATAGCTTTGTGCTATGGAACATACAAGTCTACTCTTCTCCTTTCCTACCGGCAGACACAGGGCAATTTTCTCCAAGACTGGATCACATTTCCCAGATGGTCAAAGCTGGAGAAGCTTCATTAGTGATGCACTGTGCTTGAAAGAAGTCATGCCCTACCACCTGCTGGGGCTCCCAGACCCCCTGCTCCTGCTGTATGCAAATGAGCCCTGGCCCCTTTCTGTTTTCTGGTGTTTCTTGAGGCTGGGGCCCCCCCACTTCTCCCTCCCACAAGCAAAATGATGGGAGGAGAGCAGGAAAAGCAAGAGGATTTGTAGAATTATTTGCAGTTGACACTTCTGGCTATATAATTTGTGGGACCCAGTGTAAAAATATTGGAGCTCATTGTGTGCAAACCAGTTGTATGAACCCGTGTCACTGCAGAGGCCACATGACCATGAAGCTAGACCTGGTCTACTTTCTTAACTGTGCAAAGCTCTCTTGCCCCCCCCCCAAGTGATCCCTCCCGCCTAGCCACCCACCAGCAGATATTTGAAAGGATGAAGTCTCTCCTCCCTCATTTGTGAGGCTCACTTCAGTGGCAGTGGATGATTAGCTGTGAAAATGTCTGTGACTTTTATTTCTGTGGTTAGTTACAGCAGGAAAGCAGTCTAAACTGGTATATTTCCCAGGGTCAGAGGTAGCTCTAATATTCTGACCGTGTACGTTAGACTAGAAATTAAAAAGGCGTTTGCCCATTTTATTTCATTTAACACTAAAGAAGCTTTGCATATCTACTGATACAGGATTGTTACGAGATCCAAACCCATCTACTCACCACCAGAAAGCCAGTATTCAAGAGAAAAGAGTTGGTGTGGTGAGAAGAAAACAAATTTATTCATGGGCCAGAAGATAGGGGGAGCTATTATTCCCCCCAAAAAGCTCATTTTAAGGGATGCAAATGCAAAGGGCTTTTATAGAAAGAGAAGCCAGAGGCAGGAGAAATGGGCAGGAAGATTACATGAGGGAGTTCCTCTTGTCATTCAGGGAATGTGTCACCCCCACGCCAGAACATTCTTGATCTTCTAGGGTTAATCCCTCTAATTCTTTAGACAAATATATTGCTTTTCTGGAAGTTAAACCTCACAGTAATTTGCATGCTTTGGTTAGGTATTGTGTGGGGCTCAAGAATAAGCAAGAGTCTTACATATTCTGATGGTGTCTAAAGGCCAGAAGGACTGGGTTCTGCAAATCAAAGATTATTTAGCAACTGACATCTTAATCATTATATTGGGCTTTTCTTTAGAATTTAGAATGGGAGGTGAAGTAACTTTGCAAAAGTCAACCTCTAAGGGAATGGCCAATGCTACATTATCATCCTGCTTTTTAAATATAAAGAAGCTAAGGTTACACAGTCAGTAAGGTTTTCTGTGCTGTACACTAGCAAAAAAGAGCTTCCTTATGTTTGTGTTATGTTTGCCAATGTCCAAGTTATATGACCAAATTACCTGTTAATTCCCTTTGCAAATGTAACTATTTTCTACAGCCGGACACCCAGAGGCACTGACCACATTGTTGTAAAATAACTAGCGCCCTCTTGTCATACTGTTCTGTAATGCGCCATCGTCCTGGGTGACCTGATTGATATGTTAACCATTGTTCCCCTTTGAAAAGGACAGATGTTATCTAAAACTAAGTGCTGAAATTAGCTGACAAAGGACTGTAAACTCCTGGGAATCTTCTCTGTTCTTAAGCAAAGGAAAACAAAGGTCTTCCTCATTCCTTCGCTGACCAAAGATTGTAAATTCCCGCCAAACTTCTCTGTCCTCAAACAAAGGGAAACAAAGGTCTTCTTAATTTTACTTTCTATAAAAGTCTGTCAAAATTTTAAGTGAGTTACACAGTTTTGCAAACTTCAACTGCACTGTGTCCCTGGTACCAGGATAAATAAACAGCGCTCCTTTTTCTTTAAAAAACACATCTTGCCCCATTTTCTGGACACCATTTTGGAGGCTCATTTTTGGGGTACAACATTATGCATACTTCATTGTGTTTTACCTCAGTTTCTGCTCTCTGGTTCTCTACTCTCCATATGCTCAGATTATGATCAAACAATGCTAGGCAATATGAATACAGATTCAGTGTTCGGAGGACTAGACTCTGTGAAAGAACCAGGGTAATTAAAGGTTTCCAGAAGTTTGTAAGGCCCTTGAGACATTATACTTGTGAGTCTAAGTACCGAGAATCAATATGGGAGCCTTCAGAGTCATCTGCAGATCTTCTGTCTCTTCCAGAACACAGATTGCAAAGTACCACCAACTCGTGGTCATGTGACTTGCTTAGGAACCTATAATCTCTGCTACATTACCTTTCCCTCTGCTGTGGAAAAGTGACACAAAGCATAAGGCCCCCAGGTGACTGGCGGTGGACATGAAGTATTGAGACAGGAGATCAGGGTGTGGGAAGCTGGCTGGGAAGAGGGTGTGACCTGTTCCCTACAAAATCTCAGGACAGTTCTCAGAGCCTGCACACAGGTTTCTCCTGAGAACCCGGGCAGGCTTTTGACAGGGTGGCCTAGACCTGACAGCAGCCTGTGGAGTGAATGATTCGAAAGGGACAGTGGACAATAAGTTCTGGCCACTGAGTCATCTCTTGTGTGGTAGCCCCCCCTCGTACTGCAGGGAGCACTTCTTTTCTTACTTTTACGTGGCCCAAACTCACACTGCACAGTCTTTTTCTTTTCCTACCTTTAATAAAACTTTGCTGCTGTTTGTGCTTATCTTGATCAATGTTTAATCAGGGCAGAAAGTACCCAGAAACCACCTCCAGAAGGAGACTCCAACACCCCAAAAGCAGTCACAGTATTACTGGGAAAGTACTCTTTATTGTTTGAAGACATTGAAGATACAGGGATTGCTTGTTATTTCAGCATCGCCTCATGCATCCTGATTAATATATGAAGAACTAGTTTTAGGCCGATATTATCCCTTATCACAACAGAAAATGAACTAGTCACATGTAGACTGACCGGAAATACCAACACATTTTTACAACTCTACCTATGTTTGACATACTTTCCAGTTGCTGACCTAAATATGAAAATAATAGTAAAATATATATACAGTGCTTCCTAGGGACCACTACTCAAAATGCTTCATAAATTTTAATTCACTTAGCTCTCATGACAACCTTGTCAAGCAGACATTTTTATTTTCATTTTAGAGAAAACTAGGCACAGAGATGTTAATACTTTGCCCAAGATCACATAGCTAATAAGTGAGAGGTGGTGTTTGAAGCTCAGGAATCTGGTTCCAAAACACACACTTTGGACACAAAATTCTGTTTTTAATGTAGATGTACTATTGGGGCCACCGGGCCTTCCCCTCCATTCACCTGAATCGACAGAGCTGTGGAGCCAACTCCCCCTACCCCACCTTTGTCCTAATGCCTAATACCTAGAGGCAGAAATAAGAGAAATAAAGACCCCTGAGCCTGCCCTGGAAAATTCCCAAACCGCAAACAAGGACGCATCATGCCAGTATCTCTGACATCACCTCAAGTGACCTTGCTTCACTGGAGCTCATTAAAGTCCATGCATATGGACTGCATCGCATACATCCAATTATAACTCAGTGAACTATGGGAAAAAACATGCGTAGTTGACACAGCTGACATGACTCAGCCTCTTGTCAATCATGCAGTCCAGTATGATCTGGAAGGCCCAGCAGGAGGCCCCCTACACCTGTGGCACAACACTGAAATTCCTGAACTCCATGCCCTCCACCCTCTGCAGATTTCCTATCACTGGCCATAAGCCTGCTCACTGCCACCTAAGTAAACTTTGCTGCTGGTTCCTTACCATCCTGTGCCATGTCCAGTTCTATGTTGTGCACAAGAACCCAGGGACCTCACTACCCACAAAGACACTTTCTCTGTGAAATTCAAATTTTAAACCAATGCTGGGAGTACAAAGCCTGCTTCACAGCTGTCAGAGTGCAGTTGTGCATCTCCTCAGACCTGCAGCAGTTCTCTGATTCCCACGGGTGATTCTTTGTCCTCCACTTTCAACCAGGATAGACAGGACAGGTTCCACACCAGCTGCACTCTGAGGATACATCGTCTGGATTTCCTTAAACCCACCGGCCCACTTCCTCTTTGGATTGGGTTGGGCACTACATTGACTGCGTGGAGAAGCTAGCTGGAGGCTCTGCAAAGAGGAAGGTTTTCTCTGTACCATATTGATTGGTGGGATGTGGCTGCAGCCACCCAAAAGCTCTGAGAGACAAGGATGAAACTCCTGCAGCCTGAAACAAAACCAGCCTCCTGGAAGCAAAGCCAAGACCCGGATGCCATTCCCATGGCTGGAATCCCGAGAAGGCAGCTATACCTGTGGACCTTTGCATTCCACGAACCAACTAAGTCCTGTTTCACCTTAATCCATTTTGATATGTTTCTCTGTTACTTGCAGCAATGATTAGTCATGCATAAAAATGCAAACAAAACAAACAGCAAGGCTAACAGTAAATCAAGATAATCATGGCTGTTCGAGCGATGTCAACCTGAATTACTAGAAATGGCAAACTTTATCATTATTAAACAGCAACAATAATAAAACAGGAACTCTTAATTCTTTAGCTCTGGGGAAATCTCTAACAGTGTATTTAACTGCAGAGGACGGAACCTATGAATCTTAAACAACTTGCTATGCTTATTTCTTAGGCAAATTGCTAAGAATCCCTTCCAACTGGCGTCTTCCACTGTTGTTAGTCACTGTTGGCACGCACCGTTGGACTGACTTCTTAGGATGGGTAGTATGTCTTCTGTTCTGCCGTGTGGCTGGCTCTGAAGGATAGAATGCTAGGGATCCTTTGATGGCATCAATTACTTATTGACTGAATGACTCAAAGCTCCTATGATATGGTAAAGTGCTTAGGTATTTTTAATTTGTATTTATCGTAACAGAATTCATGTGCATTTGGAAATTAATCACACACCGGCTCAGTTCACACTAATTGGCTTGTCTTGCTATGTGGACTCTTGGGTGCATTAAATACCTCTGTTACATTTCCTCCCTGATGATGAGAAGACCAATTTCTTTCTAAGCTTTCCAAGTAATATTCTTGTGGAACTGGCGTGGTCTGCTACAAAGGTTGGAAAACTTCCTCTGCAAAGAGAGAGATAGTCAGTATCTCAGGGTTTGTGGGTCCTGCCCAGCTACTCCCCTCTGAGGCTATCCCATGTCAACAGCCTCAGTCCCTACATAAATGAGTAACCATAGCCATGCTCTGGTGAATGCTCATTTACAAAAACAGGTGGCTGGTGAGTGTGGCTTGTAGGCTGTGGTCTGTCTACACTTTATCTACAATAATATGAAGTTTTCCTCTTGTATATGTGCCAAGCAATATTTGATGCCTGTGAAATTTTTGTTCTCTTGATTTGAGTAGTTTTATGTGGCCAGAGCATCAGATATGGGGGAAAAGCAAATACCTGAATTGTCTTTCTTTCCATTGCCATAAGCTATAATTGCTTATCATTACTAAATGAAGAAAGCATGAAATAACAATTCAGTGAGGATGAGTAAAGTGTTATCCACTTTATTTATATGAAATCCTTTAGTTGTCTTTAAAAGTTTAGGAAGGATAAGTGTTTAGAACTAGAAGATGCTCGAGAGAGACATGAAACCCGGGTTTGGGGGACAGATAGATTTGGTTTCAAGTCCTGGCTTCAACCCAACATCCTATGTGTGCTTGGCTAGATTTTATACCATTATGAACATTATAATTGCAAATATAAAACATAAAGTCATTTATACTTGCCAACATAAAACTATATGGTAGAATTACATTGCGGTTGCAATTTACAATATTACCTGCATCCTGGGTTTACTGAAATAAGCAAGACAGCACGCAGCTCTGGGATGTGGTCCATGCTCATCAGATTTGAGCCCTGCCGTGTTTCCCAAGTGGTGATAAAGTCACTTGGGTTAGGGTTAGGGTAACACTATGGTATGGGGAGGGCCTCGGGTCTGTACCCCAACCCAAGAGAACTCAAAGCTCCTGAACTTTGTCATTTTCCTGACTCCCAGTTCTAAATTTGAGGTAGCAAAAAAGCTCCTCAAGTCAGTCCCACTAGGTGAGTCGCCTCCCTTGGGCCGTGGGAGCTGTATATGCCTTTTGGGAAGTAAACGTGACATGGCCACGTCACACCCCCATTTGTCTTTCCTATACCAGCAGACACCTTGGGAAGCACTCTTCGCTTTCCAAGTCCAGGTCAGATTCTTGTGCTGCTGAATTGCACAACAGCCGTAAATGTGACCTGACCCTCAGCCTCTCTGGAATCACTCCGAGGGTCTGGTCACAGGCAGGACATGAGAATGGAGACCAGCCATCCTTCCACGTCCATTCTCCTGACAAGGAGGTCAGGTCAGGAGCACTCCATACCTGCTCACATGTTGTCTTTGGCTACGTGAAGGAAAATCTCAAGAAACTAACTGAATTTGTGAACCTTGGGATTGGAGAGGAGAGAACATGGGACTGGCATCTCATTTGGTTAATATAGAAACTGAGATTCAGGGGTGTTAATGACAAGCTCACACCACAAGCCCAGCCCTTCCCAATTCCTCAGATCCCACCTCAGATAGAAATTGAGGCAAGGAGTCTGGAGGACAAGCCAGGAAGTAGCCAAAGGAAGTGCTGAAGAAGGGAAGGCCAGTTGGTCTTGGGGCTGTTGCAGCCGTTGAAGCTGAACACATGTGCAGGGCTTCGGTATAGCCTGGACATGGCTGAACTGAGAAGGAGGAGACACCTCAGGGGCCAGGCCACAGCTGAGACCTGGAGACTTCTGCATAGTTTTCCTTAATTAGCATCATCTGTTGCTCTGAGGGGTCCTTGAACCCCTTCCAAGATCCCACTCAGGTTTCCTCCATTGTCCACTCAGCTCCTTGCTTGTCCTGATTAAATACAGGCTGCCTAGAATCAGTCAGCTGGCCGGCTAGCAGAGTTATGAGCTCTGCCGAGGATTTTAGTCCTCCTGCAGCCTTAAAGATCATGCCATGTGTCTCATTTCTTTGAGCCTTCACTGTGCTCCCATTTGAGGGGCTAGAGTCTAGGCACAGACCCCAACAGAGGGCCATTTCCCAGGCTAGATCCCAGGCACCCAGCAACCAAGGAGACTGCTGGGGGTTGGGGGATGGCTGCCTCGGAGACTTTGTCTGGGCCTGGATCCACATTTAGAGTTAAAGTTAGATGAGGGCCAGGGTGCCCAGGTCTAACAGAATGGAAAGAGCTACCCAGAAGTCCCCAGTGTGCACTCAAGTTCTCCTAACTCTAAGTACCCCAACCACATATTACTGCAGATGGCTACCTCTTTGGGCTTCAGGGGCCGTGACGGTTCCTCCAATAGTCATAAAATTTCACTGCCCGATGGAATTTTAGCCGACTCTTGGCAGGAATCAGACCTCAGGCCAAACCTCAGCCTCACCCCAAGCCTCAGGGGCCAAAGCGCTATGGCTTCCACCTGAGGAAAGAATCTCATCTTTCCTCTTTCAGAGCAATCACTGCCCTGCTGCGGCCCTTGAGTGTCCTGCTCAGTTCTTTGTTCAGGATGTCAAGGACATGGATGAAACCCCTGATGGATAACACAAGGACATGGAAACTCAAGTCTGCCAAATTTAGCAAACAGGAACACAGAGTGCCCAGTTAAATTTAAATTTCATGTGAACAATAAATACCTTGAAAAATAGAAGCACATTCCGGCAGTGTTTGGGACAATGTTTACAACATCCTTACACTAAATAATTACCAAATAATTACCTTTCGTTGGGCATTCACTCTGAACCAGACACCTTGTTTTCTTCTCTGACAAACTGAGCCCAAAGCACACAATCAGCGCTAAGATTTGCACTGTCTAGAAAACATCTTCTGGATGCGGTAAGTGAGAAGCCTAGTAGAAATGGTCAGAAAACAAAACCGGGAAGAGGCAGGAAGAACTCAGAACCATCCGGACTCAAGTGGAAACTAGCTGATGACTAGAAAAGGCGCAATGTGGAGTTTAAGAAGAGCAAGGACGAAAGGAAGGAACCAGAGGGAAGGAAGTGGGAAGACCTTCAGGATGCGGAAGCTCTGCGAGCCATGTCCAGCCTGCTGTCTCCCTCCTGCCCCGTTCACACCCTGGCACTTGGGTCCCTGCTTCCCCTTAGGAGTGTTAATTTTTAAATCAAAGCCACATCCTTGGATGACTTAAAACTCAAAGAGTATTTGCAGCCTTACAAAGAAAAACTCTGGTCCTTTTCCTCGCCTCTGAGTTCATGAGACCCTTTTAGAAACCCCTGTTAAAGGTCCCATCAGTTTTGAAAATGATCCCCTCTCCATTTATCCAGAAAAACTATTGGTTGTGACGTCAGCACCATCTCTCCCTGTGAAAACAGAGAATGCTACTTTTGTTGATCAGGTCCAGTCAATAAATATATTGATTTCTGATTTTATTTATTTCTAGTAGGTTCCACTTTTCCCCACGTAGCGTAGTTCACCAGCGTGGCTCAAAGCTTCGAGACGATGTTCCCTCTCATCAGCAAACACAAGAACCGCATCATGCATCAAGGTGCCACTTTATTTCCCACTGAAGTAACTTCCCCACCTAGGAATCCTTTTAAATATTCTTAAGTTTAATTGCCTTCCCCCCATAAAGAAGTCAATTTAAATTAAGCAGAATTCATCACTCTGATGATTTTTTAATGAGTAGAGATAATGTGCTGCACAGAAATTGAAATGAGGTGCTCCCAGGATCATTTGCGGAGTCTCGAAAAGTCCTCCTCAGAGTCAGCTGCAGCTAATGAAGCCAGAGCCATGATCAGCAGGGCCTCACAACAGAGGAAAACCACACAATAACAGTGGTTACCCTTTCCGGTTTAGGCAGCTAGGTCCACTCATTCCATGATCCTGAGGAATTTTATAAACATTAATTAAGCTCACAGGTGCAATTTATTAGATTAACTCTCTGATAGCCATGGAGGAATCTAATTGTTCACAGAACTGGTTTAGGGGAGCTGGATGGAGAATAGGAATATATCAACATCCCAGGCTGTGCACCATGCTGGGCGGAGCCCCCAGGGTTCGGGTTCGGGGTTGTCCAGGAGATGAGATCCGCTCCTTAATGTAGACTTCTCAAGTGACCTCTGGTCTCAATATGTCATCACCATAGCTTCTAAACCCCACTGAAACTTTCACCTTCTACCGATCATTTCAGCCTCCATGTTGCTTTGCCCTCATAAAGCCATTGCAAGTTGTCGTAGTCAGGGATTTATAAGGGAAAAACTCAACACAGGACACATAATTTACAGAATTATTTTATAATAGTCACCCAAAGAGTCAAACACAAAAAGAGCAGGAAATCTATCCACACACTAACAACCCCAAAATATCCAGCTGAGGGCCTGGATCCCACAGCAATGTCCTACATGCGTCCAGCTGAAGACCCAGAGCCCATGACAATGTCACATGCAAGTCTGTTTCACGGACCTGCACTGTGAAGGCCCAAAGGTCAGCAGTGGAAGCTAGAGAGTCTATGCCAGCAGGGTGATCTGTGCCAGTGGGCTGAGGGATATGCACTGGAGCCAGGAAGCAATGCTCAAAGGAAGGACCAGAGCTCCCCTGAAAAGCACCACAACCATCCTCAGTGCTGAATTCCCAAGCTCCTCTAACAATGAGAACAGTCGAGAACATATCAGGAAGCCAGTGTGACGAGGTTCTCCTGAGACTGAACAGCACACATCTTCCCCTCCAGAGCCAGGAAGTGATGCTCAAAATAAGGACCAGAGCTCCCCCAAAGTGAACTGCAGCCATTCTCAGTGACAACAAGGTCCCGAGCTCCTCTAACAAGGAGAAGAGCCAAGTTCCTATCAGGAAAGAAGCCCAAAAAGCTCCTCCAGGAGAACCAGTGGCAACAGGAAAGCCATCACCACCCAGGAGAACCAACAACACTCCTCTTTCCTTTCCATTTCTCCCTTTTACATTGGCTACAGTCCTCAGGTGGGCCCTTCATGCTCAGCACCACGCTGATTCAGTTCAGCTGGTGTTACAAGCTGACCATCAGCTGTCAACCAACCACAGAGGTCAAAGATGAACATTGCTTATGAAATGAGTGATTTTTATTTCAACAAAAGAGTCCTGGTGTTGTGTGGAAATCTGAAGACACGCTGGAGAGGTTTCAGGGTGCAGATGGTAGTCATGGTTAAGATTCATAAGCTGACATTTTACAAGTCACTCAGAACCTTCTTAGAGTTAAAGGTAACACAGGGAAAGAGCATTGCTGTGTTGGGCCCTGTGCCACGAGCAGTGTGCTACCCTGATCAGGAGTGCCTGTGTGTGCTGCCCTGATCAGGGGTACCCGTGTGTGCTGCCCTGATCAGGGGTACCCATGTGTGCCGCCCTGATCAGGAGTACCCATGTGTGCCGCCCTGATTAGTGGTGCCTGTGTGTGCTGCCCTGATCAGCAGTGCCTGCGTGCGCCACCCTGATCAGTGATGCCTATGTGCCCACACGCATAGACACTGAGAACACAATAGTGCAAATTCAAATTAAAATCTCACTAAACATTTTAAATAATGGATTGAATTTTGGAGCTGCAAATGGAATTCCCACTGCCCATCTGTGGACTGAGGATGGCTTAGCACGGATGATGCAGGAAGAGGAAACTGAGAGTACTTCGCTGTCTTGTTCCAGCAATCTCTGAATCTCCGAGTAAAGACAGGGCCACAAGACCCGGCTGGTGAGTCAGAAAGGGGACTCCTCCTGCGGGCGGGGACTCTAACATGGAATCGGACCAGGTCCTGCAGCATTGGTAAATTCAGTCCCCTTGCTAGAGAGTCCCGGAGATCTAGGTGACGCCATCCAGTTCCCAAAGTTAATTAGTGGCAGTCCAAGGTTGGAGCCAGTGTCTCCCCCATCTCCAGTTTCTGTACCTCCGATGTAAAATCAAGGGCCATGGTGGCTGCTTTTGTTGGGTGAAGGTATTGTCTGGACATGAAATGAGAAGTCTTATCTGACAAACAAAATGGGGAGGCCAGTGAAGGCAGTTTTCTCGGGAGGGTGACCTTCGGTTTAAAAACTGATGGGAGGCAGGCAAACACCAGGACTGTTCCAGAAGAAGCACAGTTTGCCCTTGGGAAACTGAGGATTTACTATAATCTGCAATATATTTTTTCAAAAGTTCAATGTGGTGCATCTGTGCCCACTTTCTCAGCCTTCAGAAAAGGTTCCAGGGGTACAAATAAGATCTCGACTTATGAGCAATGGAGTTGTGCACTTTCATAGATGTGCTTTGTAAGACGCACTTTGTCAGATTTAGGAACAAATTCAGTCTATGAGCATTCTCCTGAAATGGAACTCATTCACAGATCAGGGATACATTCCAGCCAAGTAGGAAAAGAAGGATGAGAGTGATAGAAAGACATCAGAGTGATCTGGAGAGAGAGATGGAAATAATGGAGGCCTGTAAACCATGTGTCTTCAGACTTGATGAACCCTACGCAGAAACCCCATCTACAGCGCTACCAGCCCGAGGAGTTCTCCAGGAAGAGCGAGCTCACTGATTGATGTGGAACTCTTCACTTAGGCTATCAGGACACTGTACCCCTCTTCAGGTAGGACAGAAGAAATAAAAAGAGATAAAATCATAATCAAAATGCATGCTTTCGAGACCACAGGAATACCTCTTCAAATGGGGCTAAATAAACACTTTTCCCTCTAGCTTTGGGTGCAGGAACTTTGTCTCAGCAACCAGAGAAAAGTGACTAAGTCAAGTACTCTTCTTAGCGTGTACTAGAAAAGTATAAATTAATTACTATGAATTCTGCTAGTATCTTTTTATTTTTAATAAAGCTACACAAACACAAGTACAAATTATTAAGCAATTTAAATTTTGCACCTATATATTGATTACTTCAAGTAAGAAATAGACGATTGCTACCCCGAAAACATTTTGCCAGTCTTTCCATGTTCTTTATGTGGCCTTTGTCCTGACTGTCAAAATATTTTCTTATTATTATTCAAATTTCATCACCTAGCAATTCTCTGTTGCGTTGTCTTGTTTTTTATTCTTAACACTATGTCTGTGAGATGAAATCACGCCCCAGTGTGTACAGTACACATTAACTTTTGAGAATAAATTGTCACTCCTGTGATCATCACCCTAAATGCCCTAGTGCATGTATCTACAAGGCATTCTCCTACCAAATCCCCATCCGTACCCCAAATTAGCTATGTAACATTGACACTCCTAATATTTGTGGAGTTTATGATATTTTTAATATTTTCTAGACCTATGTTTTGTAGCAAAATAATCCAATGTCCAGTTCTACATTATGTTCCCTTGTCAGTCTTTATGGACAGGAAAATAAATACATAAATGAAAATAAAAAGACCACAACTCCATGGAAGCTCCCTCCCCAAAGCTACCCAGACCAGCCTCCCTCAGTTCATTAGACCCCTTCCTCCTCCCGGACTCGTAGCACCAGATTCATTAAGATATTGTAAGTCCATATTTAGCTTGGTTCTTTTTTAAGGACAAGTAACCTGGTCCTAAGATAAAGAAGTGAGTTGAGTGAATTCAAAAGAATGCTGAAATTATGCACTTTTTAAAAACAAAAATTGGGGGCTGGGGATTTAGCTTAGCAGCATAAGCGCCTGCCTTGCAAGTGTGTAAAAAAAATTGAGTTCATACCTTTAAAATAGGTCAGCACCGTTGTGGGGAGTGGACCACCTTTTCGTAGGGCTTCCCTCCTCCCAGGAGAAGCATAAATGGTTCCAGGGCCAGGCATAACATGTCTCTCTCCCGAGGGCTCACAGGGCATCTCTTTGAGAGTGTGAAAAGCCCCTGTCTCCCCCTTGTACCTCTTTCTGAGTTCTTTTTCCATGGTGGAGTCAGTAAACCCACGAACTCAGCCTGAGAGTGGGGTGGGTTTGGGTTCCTTGACTCGAGGTGGAGGCACCTCCATAGCCCCTGCGCTGAGGCTGTGCTTACTGAGGTGGTTCCCTTGAGACACAGGTCGGCCCTGTAAATATTTGGAGTCTGTTGTTTTCCAGGCTGTGCCAGGCCCTCCTGTTGCCTGCTTTGCATTTTGGTTTGGTTAATGGGAAGAAGTGAGAGGAAGGTGAGGTTAGGGTTTCTTTCTGGCTCCTTCCTGCTGTCCACACTCCTGACCCAGGGGTTTGGTTCTGTCCTTCTGTGCCCACAGTTCTCCTCAGACCTGCTCCTTGACATGAGTGCCTTCGGCGCCTGTTCTCTGTAGATTCATGCTGGGTTTGGTTTGCTTTTGGCTATGTTTGGAGCTGTTTCTCACTGGCTGTTACCTGGAACTTGCCTTCCATTCAGCTCCAAGTGTTTCTCTTTTTTTTTTTTTTCTGTGCAATTTTCCTATTAAGCCAGGTCTCCCATATATTTCACTCCTTGTCAGGAGGCTGAATTATTTAAAAGGCCTGGCCCTGCTATTAAGATGCTGTGCTGAACAGTGACAGGGTACAGAGCAGATGATTTTAAAAACACTTTCAGAGAAGAACGTTTTAGTTTATCTTGTCCCGGACTCCATTTGCTCTCAGAGACCGGGTCATAAAACTTGCATGAACGTTCACTCCCTTCGCCTTCCATGGTCGGTCCTTGTCTGCGCTGGGCTCTGACTGTTTTTCCTTCATTGCCTTGGGTTTTGTCAACTACCCTCACCTTTCCCTTCTCTAACGAACTAAGGTTCGTTACCCACAGTCCTGGGAACCTGTGGAAGACCTGGCCGAGCCCTGGGAGTCACTGTGCAATCCATCCTCATAAAATGCTCTTGAAGTATTTGTGTCCTGTTTGATGGATGATAGGCTGGGATGACACCCCCTGGAGAAGCCAAGCAAGGAGTCATTCTGTCAGGTGGCTGGACCATGAGGACGGTGGTCTTTACAGCAGCTTGGCCTGTGACACTGCTGCGTACTGACCAGTTGAATTTGAAGGACATATGTGTGGCGGGCATGTCCTTCCCAAGATGACACCAAGCCCCCATCGCCACAGGATCTCACCAGGGTGGCCAAATCCTGTGCATTCACTAGGCAAAGGTCTACTTTTCATACTTGAAAGGATGAATAGTTAAACACTCCCTACATCTAAAGAACTTTGATTATTTTTACCACATCAGTAGTGGTGTAAAGACAGAGAGGATGGTGCAGCGCCATTTACAGGTGTTACTGACACATGAATTAATGGGACATTTTTCTCTTAAAATGAAGAATTGACCTGTTAATTATTAAGAAAACTGAGGCTAAGAAGATAGAAAAATCCTGATGCACAAAACCAAATTAGTATAAAAACTTAACGTAAATTATTTTGTGGTAAATTCATATGAGCAAGTCAATAGTAATAATATTTACCAATTGTTAGTACCTGCTGGATATTGGTTAATAGAGTAGATTTTATATAATAGATTGTAGAAATATAATACTATGCTTCTTTTACCCATTAGAACTGGCAAGTCACCTAGAAGCTTCAATATTTCAATTTCTTGAAAAGTAAATGTTGGGGGATTCAGGATACACACACACACTCACACACACAATAAAACATAGGATGCCAAGCCCACACTGTAATTTATCAACTGAGAAGGAAATTGGCATGTCTTTTCCTGCTGATTTATTGGTTAATTCCAACAATTCACTGTAGAAAAGGCCAACAATGAATTACAATGTGGGAAAAAAATTAAGCAGGGCATTTAGAAAGGTATTTCAGCATCCAGCCTTTAGAAACAACTTACATAGCGATTTTACAGCCATTCCCAAAGCACAGCCACCAGTGCATGGGAAAGGCAGTGCACAGAACAGAACAGGACTGAAGTGAACGGGACAGGACAGGACACATGCCACCTCCCATCCTTAGAAGAATAGACAGTGTCACGTGGAGGTGAGACACCGCCTTTCCCAGCACTTTAGGGCATCAGCTCATGTGCAAATAGAGGCTGCATGTCCATGACATAAGTTGGGGGGCAGATTGGACACCTGGGAAGAACCATGCTGCAGCTCAAAAACCAAAGGCTGGAGCCCTAGCTGCAGGCCCTAGCTTCCCATTCCATTCCATCTCACCTACTGTTTGCTTTAAGAATTGTGTTGGAAGGGCAGAGAAGCAAAACAGGAATCACCACAGTGCAACCAGCAGTGCACAGCAGTGGACAGTCTGCTCCAGGCACAGAGGTAGTCGCCCCTGGTCCAAGGGCAGAAGCTCTCAGTGGGAGGCACTTCTCACTTCCACCATCTATGGACCCAACCCCAACTCCAAAGACCCAGAGATAACTGAAGAAAGGAATTTCCCCACCAAGAATTCCACCTGTAATGTCTCAGATCTGGCTTAGCCAGGCAGCACACGGTTTTCAAAGGTGAGTCTGCAATGACTTAAGATGCAGTGATGATTGATGTTAGGTATCAAGGTGGCAGGGTCATAGTGCCTAAGTAGCAATCACAAGGTGTTCTGGATATTTCTATGAAGATTGTTTGTGCTTGTCTTGTTTTCAAAGAGACTTTCAGTTAAATTGGTGGACTTAGAAAAAAGCAGATTTTCCTCTGTAATACAGGTGGCCTTGCCCATGCAGCTCTAATAGGAAGAAAGACAGGAACTCGTCAGGAACCCCTCCGGCCCCAGCAAGAGGAGCTCATGGGTACAGCCTGCAGCCTGCAGCTAGGACTCCAGCCTCTCGTTTTTCAGCTGCAGCATGGTCCTTCCCAGGTGTCCAATCTGCCCCCCGACTTATGCAGCCTCCATTTGCACATGAGCTGATGCCCTAAATGAACCTCTCCAGATTTACATCCTACTGAACCTGTTGTCCCGGGACCGTAAGAGAAACAATACAAATGGTCCCTTAAAACCATAGGAAATACCACATGCATAATGCACAGTATGAACATTAACAGATGGGAATAACATGCTTTCCACAGGCTGCTTCTCCTCCTCCTCCTCCTCCTCCTCCTCCTCCTCCTCCTCCTCCTCCACCTCCTCCTCCTTTTCCATCTTCTTCTTCCTCTTCTTTGATGGCACTGGAGACTGAATCCAGCATCTTTCTACTGAACTACATCCCTAGACCTTTTCAAAAATATTTTAATTTTAAGACAGGATCTGTCTGACTTGCTAAGTTGCCCCAGCAGGACTCCAGCCTGTGATCTGGCTACTGGGACTCCCAGGGTGCTGGGGTGACTGAGGACACCACCACACCCTGCCTCAGGGGCATCTATATTGTCGTCACACTGCAGGCGAGAAAGAAGGAGACAAGCACCTATTGCACGCGCTCTGTGCCCAGCACAGTGTATATTTTTTACATTTATAAACACTGGTGATTCTGTGCCGTGAAGAAGGGGTCATCTGTCTTCTGTGACATGGGAAAAGGAGACCTGGGGAGACTGAGTGTATTGCAGAACACAGCTAACAGGGAGACTCTGCAGAGTGGTTCAGGTCTAAGTACACCGCATGTATTGTGACCAGTGCTCCTCTGCTCTTCTGTGATGCTTTCTCATGAGGCTGCTAGAAGCCTGTCTACCTATGAAGTGCTTTGGGACTAGAAACTACTGTTGTTTGGAGCTTACTGTGCTACAAGCTTGGCCTGCACCCTGTCTCTTTCACATGTTAACTGTGACAAGGTACAGCGTTTCCATTTATCACTGAGCTCAGAGAAGGCAAACAAGAGGCCCCAGCCCCAGAAAACACAGCCAAGCCAGGATTCATGCCCAGCTTTGTGTGCCCCCATCCACTCTCTTGGCCCCTATACCAGCCTCCTTGTGCATTTCCTAAGGGTAACCTGTGGTTTTCAGTCAGCAAAGCTCCCAGGTTGTTAATTGTTCTTCTCTTCAGCTCCAGCCAGGGGCAGAAGGGTTGGAGAGCTGCTGAGTGCTATGTCCTGGGCGGGAAAGAAAAAAATAAATGTTTCTACAGGAAGAACGGGGTAAGCATGGATTACAGCATGGCTTCCCCTCGTCCTGGTCTGGCCCTGGCAGCCCCTGCCTCTTTCCCCCTCTCTGCACAGTGATCCATCCGCACTGCCTGCCTCTTCATGGGCATCCTGGCTGTGTCTGCATGGTAAGAAATGCAGAGCCAGGCTGTGAGCACTAGATTGTGGGTTCATACCAGACCTCGCTACCACAGCCACACCCATGTCCCAAAACAAGGGAGAAAAGGGGTCAAGCTGCAAGGAAAAGGCAGGAAAAGCAGAGGCCAAGTGGGCGCCGTAGGCGCTGCCAGGGAGGGCTCCCCTGGAAGCCCATCCTGCCCCAGAGCCCGGGCAGCACTGCGCACTCTGATGAATGCGCTTCCATGGGCTCCGGGAAGGTGAGCCCATTAGTTACTGGCGAGAGTGACAGAAATCTATCTGGCCGGCTCATCATCCCACCGGTTCAGCAATTTATAGCACGCTTCTCACAAGGTCACCTGCGCCGGCAGCCAAACAAAGGCACTCTCCGTGCCATTGTCCCGCGGCGACCTGACACGCGGCCCGGGATGCAGGTTATCCGTGATCCCTTTCAATTAATTTGCAGCCACTTAGGCAGGGCCCTGCACAGGCCTGGCATGGCGCACATTTGTCATGGGCTGCCAGCGGTTACAGCCCCTGTGTTTCCAAAGAACGGCTCGCTCTTCTACACTAACTCCGTTCAGATTTTGCTTTTCTCCTGAGATAAGCAACTCGAAGTAAGGGAGAACAATCATCCTTCCTGGTTCAGGACAGAGCCTTCCCTTCAGATAAGCTGCCCATATTTTCTCTATCACAGCTGACAATTGTTGGAAGCAATTAAAAGCCTGCCTAATTCTTCCAGAAAGATGCCCCCCAAAGAGTGCTGGGCAACAGTGCGAGGTGGGCAGAGGTGGTGGGCAGGGAGCACCCAGGAAATGAGTGATCAGAGCACCAAAGACCAGGGCCAGAAGGAGGACCCAGGGAGATGCACCCCGCTATTTCCTTTGGGTTCTGGACACTCCTAGCTGTGCAGTGGTAACTGCCACCCGAGCATTCACAGATTTGGGAACAGTCAGAAGAGTGGGTTGGGTCCCCCAGGAAACACGTAGTGATTTTCCCCAGGTTGTCTGTGGACACCAGGTCAGGAACTCCCCCTAATTCCCATGTAGCTACTGTATGACACATTTCTGGGAGTCTAGCTGATACCGTCCAGAGACTTTCCAATGTCCTTTTCTATTAATCTACACCAATTGTACAGCTCTTCCTGGCTAACTTGGTTTCACAGACATCGAAGAGAGGAAAATAGTGGGTAATTTACCACCGTGTTCTACAGCTACACACCCCACATTCCCCCTACTGGATTTGGGCTGGGTTCTTTCCAAGAGGCACCCATGTATTTCCCTGGGAGTTGACTGGACCTGGCATGTGGCACTGTTCCATGTGTCCTTTTGCCTTTCTCAGGCATCTTGGAACTCAGGCTGGGGCCGCTTGTCTGGTTGTGCCCCATGGAGGAGGACCAGTAGTGTGTGCTGGGGTGCATGCGACCCCTGGGCAGGTCCCATGAGTTCTGCTATGCTGCCTCCATCTGCTCTTCTTTCGCTGCCGCAGCTCCGAGCCATGTGTTCCAGGATGCAGAACCTCAGGTAGGTGAGGGCAGCCCTCGGGCACAGCCCTGCTGAGCCCCAGATCCCCTGAGGAGCCACTGAGGTGCTGGGTTTGTCTGTCACAGCAGCAAACACAGGTCTCATCAAGGAACAGGACGCGTCCTTTGCCATTGCTCCTGATTGTGAAAGAGACAAAGTGGCCTGCTTTAAGTGGCACGGTCAGCTGCTGGTCAGCATTCTGTGGGCCCAGACTCAGACATAGAGCCCACCTGAGTCCCTGCACACCTGAACTCATGGCTGGCTTCCTGCCATAGCTCGGGTCTGAAACGGCCCTGGAGCCCATGTTGTTCAGGGCTCCACGGGTCTGGTGCTGCTGGAAAGATGTGGACTCTTTAAGAAGGGGCTGCTGGAAGGGGCTCAGTCACTGGGGTGTCCAGCCTTTTGCTCCTCCCCGTTCGCTTCCCAGCTGCCATGGGTGAACAGCCCTCTGTGTGTTACTTCCTCCCCTGTTGTGCCAATGTCCCTGGACTGACACCTCTGAAACCCCGAGCCACAGAAACCTTGTGCCTTTGCACCATGGATATCTCAGAGCTTTGTCTCAGCAGTGGAGAACTGACTGCCATGCTTCCCTTGATGGAACTTTTCCTTTTCATAGAAGAAGAAATAAGGAGAAGTGAAGAGAAACACTATTTCCTCCCTCCGTGGGGTGACGTGGCCGTGTGGATCAGTGGCCTCACTGGCTCCCAGAGGCAGACCTAACCCTGACCCAGATCCACCTCCCATGGTACCTGCCGTACTTTCTCCTGGCCACCTTCTCCCTCCACATCGGGCAGCAGCACACAGTGGGGGTCCCAGCCACAGATTCGCTTTCCCGCTTCCTGCCGTAATGTGGATAACCAGCTAGGTAACCGAGTGCACACACGCCGAATAGCTAAATGACATGACTGTGCGACTCAGGAATTATCTTTAAAAGCCAACTCGGTCTCCTATTAACAAGGCCTCCTCTTTCTCAGTCCACTCTGAGCCAGCCACTGAGAATTAGCAAGCAGAGATTCTCAGCGTAGCATCAGGCCTGATTTTCTCTTCTTCTTGATTGATTGATTAATTAGTTATGTGCATTTGAGTCCAGCAGGGAGTCCAGTGACAGCTGTGACATGAAAATTACTGGAAAGTTACAAAAATATGTAGCAGTGTTGACTGGCTGAAATGTAGTACCACGGATTGATTAGAAACAGACACGTATAACCATCACATCTTGAAATTACCTGTCACTGTGGAGGCCTTGAGAAGAATTTTTTGATTAGGAGGAATTAATTCAGTTTCAGCTAATCACCTGCAAAGAAACATGCGAATTTTCTCTAAGCTTTTTCTACTTTTTCCCTCCTGTCTGGAATCCTGAAGTCTAAGAAGCAGCTATGGAGACAAAATGATTGTTTTAAAAATTCAAACTCAGGTTATTCCCTGTTAAAAATCCTCTGTCCCGGGGGAGATTTCCCAGGTGAGGGTCCCAGGTTAAAGGACGCACGTGTGCAACAACAGGAGTCAGCACGGAGGGAGTAGAGCACCAGAGCAGGAGAAGGCGCCACCCACGCCTTTACTGCGTGATTTTTACACGGGGAGTCAGCTCACGTTTACATTCTTCCATGGTCACCAGCACCCACGCTCAGTCACAACCACAGAACTGCATCCCACTGTGCACCCGCACTGCACTAGTGGGGTCACAGCCTCAGGGGTCCCTAGACACCTCTGGGCTTTGAAGTAGTCTGAGTCAGTGCCCTGCAGTTTTGCGTTGTTCTTAGAAAGAAAACAAACAGTGGGACTCAGCCTCTGAGGTACATCTTATCTTTAGTTTCCCACAGCGCATGGAATAGTTCCTTTGTGTCTCCCTCTCTACCCTTCCTTCACATTCCCACTCACCACAGGGCCTTGACACAGGCTCTCTCCTGTGCTGAATTTCTCTCCCTGTCTGATTCTTTCTCATTCTTCAGGTTTCAAATCTCTCACTATCCTAGAAGACCATTCTGGGATCTCTAGATGATCTCTCTCTCTCTCTCTCTCTCTCTCTCTCTCTCTCTCTCTCTCAACTCTGTCCTCATGTCCTGTACATCCTTTTGTAGTATCTTTCACAGCACTTTTACTTTGTGTGCATATAGTTAGAAAATTAATTTTTCCTTTCCCTCATTAGAAAGTTCAGTTCCATGAGGGCTATAGCTTCTTCTGCATTCTGCTTACTATTTCTTCTCTCATGGAGGGCTCCCCTGGCACAGAGCCACCCCTTGATTTATATTTGATGAAATAAATGAATGAATACTGGATCACAAAAATAGCCTAGGAAAAACTGAGTCAAGATCACAACCAGGCATTTTTCTTCCACGCTTTGGACAGAGAAGAGGTACAGGCAGAGGAAAAGCTTTCAAAGACTCCAAAGCTTAGTATGATTTCTAGGCAGCAAATACCCAGTCCACAAATAACACAGGAACTAAAAATTCCATGCTGCACGCTTCACCACTGCGATTCTCCCATGATTTTTCAAACCTGGGCGTTTATAATTCAGAAGCATCTGAGAGTTATCTGGTGCCTTGCGTGCTCAGTAAAATGATCATCTTTGTGCTTGAAATCTCTTCTGACTACAGTCCTGCTAGGAACAAAAGGACACATATATTAATAATGTCAGCTGTGTCAGGGGCTGGGCAGGAAGCCCTAGGCTCACTCAGAAGGTACCGATGAAGAACCATCTAAAGAAGAGACAATTTACAGAGGCATGGGTGAACTCCAGGAATGGACACAGCATGGTGGGGTGGTGCAGGAGTTCACAGCAGCTGGAAGTTGTCACTATGCTGAGTCTGAGGTGGCTTGGGAAAGCACCTAAGGAACAGGGTGCCTTTTGAGGGCAGCCCTTCAGACCAGCTGTGGGGGAGGAAGCCACAGAGCACCTGCCTTGAGCCAGGTGCACTGACTCAGTCTCCTTTAACAACCCATGAACTGAGTGCTACCTCTCCCCTCTTATTATAGATGAACACAGTGATACATAGAGGTTCACTAACTGGTCTGAGGCCACACAATAGATAAGGCAGAGAGGGAACCAACATTCAAGCCTGGAATCCAGAACAAGAGCCCTTTGCTTCATCAGCCTCTTAAATGTCAGAGGAGCTCTGATTTGGGGGTGAAGACTCGAGGCCACGCTCTTGCCTGGAACAAGTCACCAGTGTGGAACCATGAGAGGAGAGGACTCCCTAGAGGAAGCACTGAGTTAGTACTTTGGACCTGGAGAACCTAACTTGTTGGACACTGTGGTTTCCACCCAGGTGGCCCCAACTCCTCAAGTGCTCAGGGGACCCAGCTTGTGGAAGGTGACTGGGTAACAGGTGCCATGGATCTAACTTGCTGTGAGGAGGTAGAATCTGGTGGGAAGAGGCCATCGGTGGGCGTAGCCTGCCAGGGTTCCTCTCCTCCCTGGCTTCTCCCTTCTCTCCCTGCTTCCTGGTCACCATGCAGGGAGCAGCTCTCCTCCACTGCCAGGCTCTTCCACTGTGCTTCCTGTCTTGGAGGCAGCTGACCATGGACTAAAACCATGAACCCAATGGCCCTCTCCTTCCTGAATCATTGGGTATCAGGTATGATGTGCCAGTGACAAGAAAGTGACCAAGACAATGGTGAAAAAAAATATAGTATATTTGATAAATTGTTTTGGGCTAGTAGCTACCAGTGATCGCGGTGATGTGCACATATGTGAACGTTGCTTACACAGGTCGATCAGGTTAAGCTTGTAATTGAAGCTGACCTCAAATGAGAAGAACCGCAAGTGTACTGGCACCATTGGCAAATGTTACTGTTAGAGATGGAGATGTTAGAGCTGGAAGTACAAGGGGAGAATGCATTTAGATTCATAAATCCTCCATTTACCCCTTGCTCTGATGACTTGGACATTTTATCTATCAGTGAATAATACTTTTAAAATCTGATGAATGTCTGAAAGTTGAAATTAACATCATATGCTTTTCTCTATGTTTAGTAACTTACTGTTTTAATTCTTCTTGCTGTTAAATACGAGCCATTCTTTTTGTAGATCTGTGTCAGAAATAACAGATGCAGATATACAAAAAGGAAAAAAGGTCGCGTATAATTGGGGGTAAAATCCACGCAGTTGGTATGTTGCCTCCCCTGTGTGGCTTCTTTTTGTGTCTGTGTGTCCTGTGCAGGTGGTTACAGTTGTTTCAAGCTTTATTTTACCTATAGTATGTTTCAAGCAAGTTTCCACATCATTAATTTTTTTCCTCATTTAATTGCCTACTATATAGTTGGGTGTTTAATGCAGAAACAGAGCACAGTTTATGCGGTTGATCCTCTGTGCCGGGCATTCAGGCTGCTCTGGGTTCCTCTTCATTGCAAGCAGCTTGCTCGTGAGCAGGGTTTTGCACATCTACTTGTGGAGAAAATTGACAAGAAGTCACATCTTTTGTCCTACTTGAACATTCCTGATGTCCCTTACCAACCTGTTACTATTTTAAAGTCATAGAGAGAGAAAGTGAGATAAGATGGAGGAAATAAAAATGAACAAAAAGGAGACAAGGAAAATCAGATTAAAGTTCTCATATTACAGTGACAGTGCACACTTACGTTTATAGCAGCACAATTCCCAATAATTAAATCCTGGAACAGGCCTCTGTGTCCATCTTCAAATGAATGGATAAAGAAAATGTGGATTTACACACAGCGGAGAACTAGTTTGCCACAAAGAATGAGGAACTGAAATCATTTGCATATCTGGGGACCATAATGTTAAGTGAGATAAATCACACACACAACCTTAAATATTACAGAGTTGCTTTTATATTAGAAACTCAGGGTAAAAATTAAAGAACAAAAAAAGTAAAAAGGTTTTTTTAAAAAAGATAAATTGAACGGAAAAAGTAGAAAACAGAACTTTTGAAAATAAGGAAGGGAAGAAGAATTGAAGGAAGGGCAGGGAAACGGGGAAGAAGAATTAAGATGCGTTTTATACGGGACAAATGCCCTATGATGACTGTGTCATATGTATCATAAAGATATACATAAAATAAATGTAAAACATAGAAGAGAGGCCATAAGAAACAGGGAGGGAGATCTTTAGGGCAAGGAAAAGGGAAGGGGAAGAAAAAGAACTAAGATGGGCCGTGTATACGAGCCAATCCCCACCAAGAACGTGACCCTTGTATACTGCAAACATATACTAATAAAACTAAAATTGAAAAATGAGATCCTAAAATTTACCAAAAGAAGCGCTTAAATCAGAAGAATCTTTCTACTAGAAAAACAAAAGCCAAAACAAAAATACAGCAACAACAGAAAAGAAATTCAAGCAGCCACACGGGGGGTCTGCATAAGGAAGCGTGACTGGGGAGCAGACCTTGGTTTCATTTGCTACCCGACTCAGTGCTCACCTGTACTGCACTGGAAATAAAATAAAGCAACCTCATGGTCCTGCAAAACTACAGGAAGAACGTGCCATGGAGCCGTCTATCTGAAGTTCTAAAGGCATTTTGTAGATGCCTGAGCAGTTTAGTGTCAAGGTATCTTTCCTGATAACTCAGCATGAAAAAAATTACAAAACTTGCTCCTTTTCATAGTATTAATAGTATTAATTCTCAGCAAAGGTACTTGCAAAACTCAGAGCTTTTCCAGCATCTTACATAGGAGTCCAAGAGGGCAGAGGTTGGGGCTTTCCCAAGGTACAGGAGAGACACCCAATTAGGGAGGGAGGGTCACTTCCTCATTTCCCACAAGCACTGTGAAAGTTGTCCCTCCCTGACCTGCCCTGAGATTCCTGTCTGTGGGACAGACTTAAGCTGCAGGCTGCCAATTACTCCGTTTCCACATTTCAAAGACTTTCTCTAAGCTTTTGCCAGGCTGTAAACTGTTTAAGGTGCAAAAAAGGGGGCAAGTCTTCCTTTAGAGAAAAATAAATTAGTAAACCCTACTGTGTGCCTGGGTCATTCCCTTAATTCCTTAATGTAAGAGAAGGACTGTCTCAGAGAATCCAAGATAAAAGTGCCCCGCCAGTTTCCTCAGCTACAGATTGGCAGGGCCAGGTTTCCCCTAAGTCCACTTGACTTACAGCTCAGGTGCACCGTGGCTACCACGGGGCACTTACTTGGGGCACAGCCTGGTGAGCACACCTCACTGTCACATACCATCAGGGCAGACGCTCACTCTGTTCCTGGCTGTCCAGTAGTCAGTCAGCCCGGTCCCCATTTGCCTTTGGGGTGGAAGTCCTCTTCTGATGGGTTTCATGTGGAGAAAGTTCTTCTCTTCCAGGGTAGGTGTTTATTCCTGTTAGGTCCTTTGGCACAGCTAAAAAACTGTCATGTGGCCAAGGGCCCATAGAGACAAAGGGAGAGGGAGACTCATCACAGCAGTAGTAGTAGAGTGAAGACAGACATTTCCCCTATCTTAAAATATGGATCTCTTCCCATAAGACACAGGGTTCCTCCCATATGACACTGCATTTCATCCCATAAGGCACTGGGTTTCCGCCCATAATATATTGTGTGTTTTCTAAAATTTTATTTTGAAAGTGGTAAAATACAACAGAACAAGACAGACTAAAGCAACTAAGATCTTACAGTGAAATTGGTACAGAACTTCACAGCAGGTTCCCGGGATAACAGTAATAGGTATCACAGTATATTTCGTTATCTTTATAATAATTGTTCTTTCAATATATTGTTTTATATGACACTGCATTTCCTCCCATATGACACTGTATTTCATCCCATGAGACATTGTGTTTCCTCCCTTAAGACACAGGTTTCCTCCCAGACATGGAGTCCTTTCATTTTGGCCCATTTTCTAGGTCAGGTCCTTCAAGCTTTCACTGATTCTAAGAACCTGCCCTTTCTTCGAATAAACTTTTTTGCTAAGTAGCCAGCCTTGGTTTCTGTGGTTTGCAAACAAGAATCTCAAAGGATATAAGTTTTTTAATGGTATGGATCAGACAGTAACCAAATTCTTCACCAGATATTACAGTCCATAACAGAGTTTCTAGGGACCCCCAAGATTATTTCTGGATGTTAGCAGCAATATCTCCATTTAAAGCAATAAGACGTAGGTACATTCTCAGGGCCAAGAATGGAGATGGGGTCCAGAGAGCCTAGTGTGACACCCTCATTTCCCTTTTGTGACAGCTCCCTACCAGCCCTGAGAAGGACATCACATTCTCTGTTACCCTTTGGACTTTGTGGTACACAGCATCACCTCAAAGCCTCCCCTTGTTCTTCTTGGGCATTTGCCCAAAGTGATTAAGCTTAATGCAAGGAAGTGATGCAGGGTCATGGAGGGAAATCTATGCTTCTCGTTCTTCTGTCCCATGAGAGTTTTCATTTGCAGTGGCCTTCCCTGCAAGGTCTAGGCATTTTATTTAAAATTAATAATGCAGTGGGAAAAGTTATGTCATAATGAAAAAATTTGCAGTAGAAGCTCCTAATTCCAGCTGTCCATGTGGGGTGGCCTGGAATATGGTGTGACAAGCTCCAGGGGCTTGTCAAATGCTGCTGCAAGGGAATAGTATCCAGGCATCCACATGGGACATGCTGCGGGGGTGTATTGCGGGGCAGAAGCCGCTGGGACCAGGAGAGCCAAAGATTCTGCAGGGGGCATTGACAGCACCAGGTTCTGAAAGTCAGGAGAGGTGGCTGAGCTGGGCAGCAGGTGCCCAAGGAAAGTGGCTGAGCTGTTTGAAGCCAGCACTGCAGAGGAGGGAGACTGTGTGCATGGAAGCGAGGGCAGGGTCAGTGCACAGGTCAGCCAGGAAACCGTAAGCACCAAGAGGAGGCCAGAGCTTTCCTTCTTTCTGGGTAGACAGACGCCTACCTGAGGCTGGGCTTCCAAGACAAAGTCAGCCAAGGGGCATCAGGGACCCCTACAGCCAAGTCGATGCCCCAGGCAGAGGGGCTACACAGTGAGGTCGTCTGTACCCAAGCCCAGCTCAGCCACTCACTTGAGACAGATACTACACTAATGAATCCTTTGGGGGGCTACCATCCTCATCTGTACAGTGGCAGTAAGGACCGTGTTTCCTTTCAGGATTACGATGAGAATTAAGTGAAACCATGTGTTGAAGGTGGTGAGGGCACAGAGCCTAGGGAAGGAAGCTGTCCCGCTGCGCAGAGGCAGAGGCGTGGAAAAGGACAGTGCCCTGCCTGCAGCAGGCAGTGTTCCGGCTCAGAGGCTTCCAGAATGTCTCGGGTTCTCCCTGCCATGGCAGCTAATAAGCCTGGCTGACAATAATCTGATTCTCTAGCCTCCAGCTGTAGAAACTTCCTGCCCTACTCCTAATTAACCCAGAAACCAGGCTCTGAGACTGTGGCTCAGGTCTGTCAGGAAACACAGACAAGGGCAGGTAGGCAAGGCCATGCCCTGAAAATTATAGTCCTCTGAAAAAGGAGACCAAAGGGTCACAGCCAGGAGTATTGGACCCTGATCTTGGGATTCAGCGCTAAGACAGCTCAGCTCTGATTGCTTCAAATGAACAACCCACTGGGGTGGAGCCCTACCTGCCACGGGGAGTTTGAGCATTTTCCTTTTTGGCAGTAGCCAAGCTGACTTTGCAGATACAGTCCATCCACCCTGGTGGGAGACAGGTGGGCTGTGGGTTAAAGCTTCCCATCTAATTTGTTGACCAAGCCCGGTGAACTTGATCCAGCAGCTGAAGGGTAGTACCAGGACTCTCCTGGCTAGAATTTCTCTTTCACATTTCCCCAGCCATCGTCTTTGATGGGAAAGAGACCAAGAGGGAGTGAGAGGGTGCAGGACACAGTGTGCCCAGGGTCCTCACCACCTGGCCTCTTGCCTCCTGGCAACAGAGATGGCCAATATGATCTCATGAGCCACCTCTCAGCACCTGCAGAGAGGCATTTCAGAGACAGCTCTTCAGCTCTGTTCTCAGCAGACCTGCTCAGTCTGGGCAGAATCTAGAGTTTCACGGAATCAAGGAGAAATCGCAGAAAGAGCCACAGCTTCTGTCCATCCGTGGTTTATTAAAAGAATACTTGGGGCTGGGGATTTAGCTCAGGGACATAAGCACCTGCCTTGCAAGTGTGCGGTCATGAGTTCAATCCCTGGTACCAATAAAAATGAAAAAGACAAAAAAAAAAGAATGCTTGATTCTCTGATTCATACCTACTGATTTTCTGTGGTTTCACCAACAGAAATTCTTTGATTCTTTTTCCTATTTTAAAAAAAATTTTAAACAGAATAAAACCAAACAAAATGTAATGAAATAAAACTAATCAAAACAAAACAATGAAAGTGACACAGGACTTCAAAACAAGGTAACTTAAAATCAACAATGGCTACCATAATGCTTCTGTTATCTTCACAATACCTGCCAACCTAATTTATTTTCTTTCTGTTGTTTCTTCACTCTGTTTGGACAAATCCTATATTTATATTCTATGTCTTGAAATTTCTCAGTTACTAATTTATTGTTCTTTTAGTGACACACAACCCTGATTTAATACAGCTTAAGTACTTTGAGTTGACTTCCTGACATTAGCCAATCTTTCTAGAGGGAGATAGAATCTCAGCGCTGTTTTGATTTGCATCTTGGAATGACCAGTGAGGTCAACATGTTTTATATATTTATTGGCCATTTGTATTTCATCTTCTGAGAAGTGTGTATTCCTCTCAGATTGCCATTTTTGGACTGGATCTTTAAATTTGGGAGTCTCTTTCTCCCCAACTCTTTGTATTTTCTAGATATTAGTCGTTTGTGTGAAGGGAAGCTGGGTAAAATTATTTCCTACTTTATGGATTGTCTTCTCACTCTTCTGGTGATTTCTCTTGCTGTGTAAATCTTTTTAATATGCTGAGATCCCAGCTGTTGATTCTTTGTGCTATTTCCCATTCAATAAGAGTTTTGTTCATGAAACCTTTACCTATATCTATGTCTTTAGGAGTCCTACCCATTCTATTTCCCAGCATATAAAGTGTTTCTATTTTGATATTTAGATCTTTGATCCATTTGATTTTAGTTTAGTGCATGGTAAGAGGCATGGGTCTGATTTTAGTCTTTGGCATGTGCAGAGCCAGGTTTTCTAGCACCATTTTTTTTTTTTTTTTGGTCTTTTCCCTTTTTATCGGTACCAGGGATTGAATTCACGACTGCCTGCTTGCAAGGCAGGCACTTATGCCGCTGAGCTAAATCCCCAGCCCCTCTAGCACCATTTATTAAAGAGGCCATCTTTCTTCCAGCGAACATGTTTGACCTCTTTGTGAACACCAAGGTGGCTGAGTGGGTTTAGAGTTGTTTCTGCATCTTCCAATCTGTCCCACTGATCCTTAGGTCTGTCGGGTTGTTGTTTTGTTTTGTTTGCCAGCACTGTGCTCTTTTGAACCACAGTAGCTCTGTAATGTAATTCTGAGTCAGGGATTGTGATGCCCCTGCCTTGCCTTTGTTGCCTGGGATTGTTTTTGCTCTTCCAGGTCTCTCTGGTTCCAAATGAATGAATTTTAGGAATGTTTTCCCTCATTCTACGAGGTGTGCTAATGGTATTTTGATTTGGATTGCATTAAATCTACATAACAGCTTTGGAACTATGGCCATTTTCACTGTGCTAGGTCTTCCTATCCATGAGCAAGGGATATCTTTCCATTTTCTGATATCCTTTTCAACTTCCTTTTAAGAAAGTATAAGTTTCAACATACAGATCATTTACTTTCTTTGTTAAAATGATTCCTAAGTATTTCATTTTTTTTTTGATGCTATAGTGAAAGGTATTGTATCCTTAATTTCTCTCTCAGTGTGTTTGCTTTTTGAGTGCAGAAATGTTGTTGAATTTTGAGTGTTGACATTGTATCCCACTATGCTATTAAAATTCAGTTATTAAATCTGCAAGTATTTTGATGGAGTTTTGGGGTCTTCTATGTAGAATATCACATCACTGCAAATTATGATAATATAACTTCCTTTCTTATCCTTATTACTTCTCTTGTCTGATTGCTCTGGCTAATGTATTCAGAACTATATTAAATAAGAGTGGGGATAGTAGACGTGATACTAGACAAGGCCTGCAGGGAAAAAAGGAACAATTCTACGCTGTTAATGGCAGTGCAGACTGGTACAACCACTGTGGAAATCACTATGAAGGTTCATCAAAAATCTGGATTAGAGGTCCCATTTGACTCAACTATTACCCTTCTGGGTATCTTCCTGGAAGAATCAAAAACATCATACCACAGTGATATATGTGCATACATGTTTAGAGTAGCACAGTTTGCAATAGCTAAATCATGGAAACAACCTCAGTGCCCATCAACTGTGGAATACATAAAAAAGATGTGGGCTACGGCCCCTCTAAGGGGAGAACCACCAGCATCTCCTGAGATCCACTCCATGTAGGAACTTACGACACTGGGAAACCAAGCAAGCAGCTCCCCTTCCTGGTAAGTGGCTGTGGTGTGGCAGGCTGCAGCCCTGCCAGGGGGAGAACCACCAGTGTCTCCTGAGATCCACACCATAAATTGGATCTTAGGACACTGGAAACCAAGCAAGCAGCCTGCCTCTCTGCTAAGCAATAGTGAGCCTACTGGTACACGGACTAAGAGTCAAACATCCCACTTCTTCTAACCCCCCCTTTCCCGGCCCCTCTTTAGCAAATGGGAACCAGAGATCTGAGCATCTTTTGGGAGGTTGACCATAGCAAATAAGGGGTATTTCCTTCTACCATCTCTTTGAGGACAAATATTTTTATTACTGTTTTGCTTTATTCTGATTAATGGTACTTCTCTATTCAATATTCTGCTTTGATAAGTTCTATAATGTTCTGTATTTCATTTTATTTTGCTATATGTGATTGGAAGAACAACTATTGTGAAGATAACGAGATATACTGTGATACCTATTATTGTTATCCTGGTAACCTGCTGTGAAGTTCTGTACTAATTTCATTACACTGTCTCAGTTGGCTTTATTATGCCTTGTTCTGTTGTATTTTACTACCTTCAAAATAAAAATTTTAAAAAATGTACTTTTTAATACAATAGAGTACTACACAGCCATAAATAGGATCTGCTTGAAACATTTCTAGGTAAATGGATGCAACTTGAGACCATACTCTTAAGTGAAATAAATCAACCCCACATGTGTAAACATTTCAAATTGTTTCTCTATATGAGAAACTGGAAGTGTAAATAAGGACCAAAGTGTATAATAGGTATTGTGAAATAGGAAGAAAGAGTTCAAAAGAAAGGGGAACTAGGAAAGGGAGAGGGAAAAGAAAAAAATTATAAAAGATGGATAAAATGTAAATAAAGTCTTGCAAATGAGGTAGAGGGGTTGAAGGGAAATGAGGGGGTGGGGGGGGAATCAAGACATGTCATATATAAGAACAAATACCCTATGACAAATGTGATCTTTATGTCTATCTAAACTGCACCTGTAAACTCCATGAAAATACTATAAAATAAGAAAGTATTTTGTAGTATAAAATACTACAAAAAAAGAAAGAGTACTTCTAGCACCTCATGAAAATCACAGGGAACTTAGAAGGCTTTGGCTGCCTCCTGTCATTGTCCAGCACTGTAATTCTTGCACCTGTAGCTGCTGTGCGGTGATTGCTCCACGTGTCTGGTACACATCCGTGTTAACCTCTGTCCGCCCTGACTTCACTCTGTGCCTTCCTGGATTCCTGTGGGTCCTTCGGGATCCGGGCCCTGTCTGTCCTTCTATATTCCTTTAGTATCGATTTCCTAGTGATGAGTTTGCTTCTTTTTGATTGCCCAGAAGCACCTTTACTTCGATTCTAGTTTTTAAGAATACTTTTACAGAATATAAAGTTGTACGTCAGCCCTTTCACTCCGTGATTTAAATGTGATTTCCCACTGCCTTCTGACTTGCATGATTTCTGTTGAGAAGCCAACTATAATTTTTAACATTGTTCTTTTAAAAGTTATAGATGCAATCTCTGGGTGATTTTTAGATTTCTTCCTTGTATTTGCTTGCTTATTTGTCCAGAAAATTGATCATTCTGAGCTGAGATGAGTTTTATCGGCATGAGTGGATTTTTTTGCTTCTGGGTTCATTTTTTGTTGGCTGGGGTCTTTTCTGTCTAGGTGCTTCTTGGAGTTCGTGGGGCTTCCTGGGGCTACATCTCTGGCCAGCCTTGCAGTTTTACTGTGATCCCTAAAGCCTGCCAAGGCTGTCTGTAAGAGCCCTTTCCCAGGTTCTGTCCTGGGAACCTGGAGAAGAAGCGGCCCAAGCAGCCTGAGGTGCCCCTGCTGTGGGAGGTCTCAGCCCTGCTGCAGAGAGCAGAGCAGCTCCCACCACGCCTGCCCTCGGCTCCTGCCCCTCCAGCTCCACGCGCATTCTGACACCTTTGCTTCTTCATGCTGCTAAGTTTGGGGCACTTCCTTACACACTCAGAAACGGGGCCCACAGCAGAAGTCACCATCATCTACTGCAGCTCTGGTCATTCTGGGAGAAATTATGGACCAAACCTAAGAAGACAGGACAGAGCCATCGGTACAAGCAGAACTTGAGCAGCTTCCACTGCCGAGTCTGGTTTAGCCTGGGAAATTAGAAGAAGGGAGAGATTCTGCTGTAGCCAGCCTGTACCTGCCCTCCGTGCCGTCCTCTGCACAGCCCAGCAAGCAGACGCCACCATCTTTGTTCCTCCTGCTTCAGGACAGTGCTCTCTGCTTTCCTGCTTTTAAACCAATCCTGAATTCACAGAATCTGTGAGTCACAGAATCTGCAATTGGAATAGGCAACTCTGAAGCGCAATTTGGGAGATAACTATGAGACACAGGGGCCGTTCAGTGCTCCCTGAATCCTGTCTGAAGCAAACATTCGCCCTTCTACAGTGGTCGTAGCCCAACAGTGTATGTCTCTTGGCAAATTTGAATTAGCAAATTTCAAAAAAACTAAACAAACTGCAGTCATTTAGTAAATGGATGTCACAGGAGTGATTTAATAATATTTCCTATGAAATAAGGCCTGGGAACCTAGGAAGAAGAAAACGATCACTGGTCTCCAGAGCGTCACAGTCTTCAATGTGACATTCGGGGGGTAAATACACATCTCACTGTCCCATCCTGGTGCAAGAGATGAAAATTCATACACAGAAGACACTGCAGCAATGAAGGGGAAGTCCTCCCGAGTAGGTGGCTGGCGATGTGCTGGAAAGTCTCACAGAGAAGCTTTCCCTCAGGTGACTTGGTTTCCAAGTCCATCCGTACTCTGATGACCTCTCTCCCCAATCTGGACACTATTCAGACATTTAGAACCTGGAAAAGCATAATTGTCACACTATTATTTAATCTACAAGGCAAGGGACAGTCACATCTCTTGGCCAGAATGTGATAAATTTACTTAAGAAATTTAAGGTCCCCTCTGCATTTTTATCAGATGGTCATAGTGTAGGGCCATGGACAGCCTAATGCACATTAAAATCTCCAGAATCTTTTCCAAGTGGGTTGTTCTGAAATCAGGTTTTTCTGCTGTTGATACTGAGAGTCTGCATCCCAGACTGGACACATTGTCCATTTCAGTCCAGCACCTCTGCCTCTGGAGATTCCATTGGTGGGGAACAGAGCAGGGGAAGTCTGGTCCCAGGTGCTCACAAGTGAACTGGCTTTCCCGTGTCTGATGCACATGAGTGAGCCATCCTTGTGCTCTTTCTCCGAGGTGGTCATTAAAAATGTGGACCAGGACTGAGTCATGTGTGCAAGGTCGGACAATTATAGAGTGCCTTTCTCCCATTAAGAGATTTATTTGAATTCTAACAGTGGCCTTTGGAGAACCAATACCTTTACCGAAAGACAGAAGCAGATGGGAGGAATACTACACATCCCTGAAGCCCACGTTGGGAGGTAATGATGAGACAGGGTTCTCTTTCTGTGCCTCTCCAGTCAGACTCTTTGGCAGCCCTCATGCACTCTTCCTTGGCCTCAGAGTTTCCTGCACCCTGCAAAGACTGGAGAAGCCTGAAGCACACAGATGCCCCCACACCAGGTGCCAAGTGGTGGAGCCAGGGTCTGGGGGCAGCTGGAAGCTGCCTGGGTGGTTCCAACATGTAGTCAAAGAACAAAACCAAGGCCTCGACAGAAAGTCATCAGCCCTCGAAGAGAGAATGCGAGGTGGGAGGTCACCGTGGGGTGGATGGTAGCTCTGTAGGGTGATATATTTTTGTGATCAAGACAAATGGCTTAATCCTTGATCTTCAGTTTTCTTATCAATAAAATCTGGACCAGTAATGCCTGGAAAGTGAGACTTGGGGAAGGGTTACAAGGGTCTCTCTCTGTACCAAGTAGCTGAGGTGGGGTAGCAAACGCTTCCTGTCTCTCTTTTGCCTGGGTCCCCCGGGTGACCTACAGAGCAAGGTCAGTCCCGGCTGGTGGCCAGGCCACATCAGCCCTCTTTCCTGGTCTTTCTCCGAGGATCAGACAGCCTCACCTCCCGTGACCTGTGGCTCAGCCCTCTTGCCTCCTGGAATGATTCATACATCATTTAAAGTGCACAAATGTAGCTTAGCTGGCAAATAAAACATATAATTGACTTAAATTGGAAAATAGAAAAGAAATGTGTTGTTTTCCAGCTGGTTATAGAACAGGTGCTCCCCAAGTGTCTTCAAGCAACCTTTCAAATGTGCCAGCTTATTCTCCATTTCTCAGGTGAGACCAACTTTTCATGAATGCAGAGCCTTTTCCCTCCTCCCTCCCTCCCTTTACTCTCTCACACTCTCTCTCTCCTCTTTTCTCTTGATTCTCTGACTAATATGAGTAAAAAAAGCTCAGATTTATCTCATCTCACTTCTGCAGTCTTGCCTTTCTTCTCATCTTGTTTATTTTAAAAATATTTACTGAGATCCTTGTGGCCCTTAGGCGCTTGGCATATAAACCTTACTGAGATTAGCAGTCCCAGACTTTCAAGTCCCAGTCTCGTATAAAAAATAATCGAAACCCAACACAACCGGTGAAAACTGCATAGGGTGTGTGGGTCACAGCACTGAACCAATGTCAACAGCCTTATTTGGATATTGTCACAGTCATGTGAGCTACTATTAGCCTTAGAGGAATGATACACAATATGTTGGGAACTTTCTCTGTAATCTTGTTTGGAAATAAGGAAGTAAAAAACCCAACACGGTAGAAGTGATGGAATAGAAGAGTTTTCAGAATGGCTGAATAAGAAGCCGTGACCGTGTATAAGGGAATCCTGGGCAGGTTCACAAGGAAATGGCATGAAATCTGGCTCCTGAAAGACAAGTAGAAAGCCTCCTCGTGTGTTAGTTTCCTATGGCTGCTGTGACAAATTTCCACAGTCCTGGTAGCTTAAAATAACACAGATTTCTACTCTTACATTTCTGGAGGGCAGACTTTCAAACCGGGGCTAAAGTCAGACTGTCCCAGGGCTGGTTCCTTCCGAAGGCTGGGGGAGGAATCGTGCCCTGGCTCTTCTGGCTTCTGAAGGTTTTCCACACTCCTGGGCTTCGGGCCTTTGCCCCATTCACACCCCCACTCCTCTTCTGTCATAGCGTGGAAGCTGCCTCCTCCTCCTCAGACTCCTCTGGCTGCACTGGGACTCCCTGCACTACCCTGGTAATTCCTCCATCTCCAGACCCCTGCTTGCATCTGCCAAGTCTCTTCTGCCATCCGACATCCCTCGCGGGTTCTGATGATTGCATCTGGGCATCTCGGGGTGCCCTGGTCAGCCCACATATCCCTGGGGCAGTAGAATTCCTCGGGGCCTCCAGTCCTGATGGGCAACTGCACAGCCAAGGAATGGTGACGAGTATGGGGTGTGGAGTACAGATGTGGCCGAGCGGGGGGTGTTTAACTAATGTGACAGTGCGTACCGGTCTGCTGTGGTCACCAGAAGGAATTAATGCTCACGGGCTGGGGAACCCAACCTATGTCGCCGCCCACAGCTCTGGGGGTGGAAGCCCAAGGTGCAACTGAGGGCAAGCTGGTCTCCCCTCAAGCCTCTCTCCTCAGCTTGCAGTGGGCACCTTCGCTCTGTGTCCTTGTGTGACCCCTTCCGTGGGTGTGTGTGTCCCTGGCGTGTCTTCCTCCTCTCATAAGGACACCAGGTGTGTTGGATTACAGGCTCCTGAGTCCCTTTCCTCTGCGCTGGGATGAACACCAAACACCTGCGACTTAAAAGAGGTGAGGTTTATTTTGGCCCTCATTTCAGAAGTTTGAGTGCAAGGCCTGGCACCGAGGAAAGCTGCTTGTGTCATGACAGCCAGGAAGCAGGGAGAGAAGGGAGGACCCGAGGTGGCAGGTCCACATTTCAGGGTCACAGTGGCCCCACTGACCTGTGAGGTGACCCCACTCCTGGGTCGCAGTGAGCTACAGCCCACCCTTGATTTAGTCTCCTGCGAGCACCGGAGGATCAGAGGGACCAGCAGAAGTGAATGGTGACAAGTGTCACTCTTCCAACCTCATCAAACCTGTGACCCCCTCACATTCTGAGGTCCCCGAGGTGAGAGCTCATAGCATCGGGGTAGGGTCACTCCATAATCAATAGTCAGGGTCCAGTGGTGAAGGATTTTGATTTTGACCTGGTTAATGTGCTTGATCTTCAAATTGTAGTGAATGAAAGGGGCTGTTGAGGGCTGCAGTGACAAGGTCACATGTCGGAACCGTGGCTGAGCAGAGGAGGGAGGAAGCGAAGTGTGCAGTGAGAGGGCCGGAGGGAGCCCCTCTGCTCAGGCCCAGGCTGGACGCAGCCCGGGCCCCTTAGCTCCGCCCTGAGCCAGGGCAGGGATGGAGCAGAGGCTGCCCATTTCCTTCCTCCACAAGCTCGTGGACTCTTGAACAAAATATCACAGCACACTTTTATGTGATTTTTGCCATGAAGCTACAATTAAATAAATGTCCACATGCTGAAAACAAAAAGAAAAGGTCTGGTGTCACAGGGGCGTCAAACCAGACATCAGATGTATGGCCCAGGTGGGCATATTAAACCATGTCAGGACAGAGCCACACCTAGGGGCCAGAGGACCTCAAAGGGCAGCGGAGCCTGTTAAAGGGACCAGAGAGACCCCAGCCACTTCTGGGAAGCTACAAGCAGGATTCCTGACTCACAGTGGAAGTGGCGAGGATAGAGCACAGTAATGCTTCAGAACCTGAATCACCAGCCCTACTTTAAAAAAACACTTGAAATACACATCTGTTTTTCCTGTGTGGTAAGGGATCCTCAGATCACAAAGATTAGCTCAAAAATTGTGCCAGGACTATCAAAACTCCTAAAGCACACACAAAAAAAACACCTAAGAAATGGAAAACAAAATGCAAAAAATATAGGAAAATTAGATCATCAAGCAGCATCGTAACAACAGCAGAGTATGAAGAGAAATGGAAGAAAACACAGGCTCAGAGAAATAAATCAAGATTTTCTCCAATCCAAAGAACATGTTTCCAGACTGAAAGAAACCTCAACTGCCAAGAACAATAAATTTAAAACATTAGGGACCAAAAAAATGTATGAGTGCTGAGAAAGAAAAACAGAATTCATACAAGTGATCAAAATGGCCTTGATGAGTACGTGTGTGTGTGTGTGTGTGTATGTAAGAGGGTATGTGTGAGAATGTATTTGTGTGCGTGTGTATGTGTGAGTGTATGTACGCATGCTTCTCCTTTTCCAAAGCACAAAACTGATAACGCCTAAAATCAAGAAGGCCAAAAGGGGGAAGAGATGCATGTTGTTTAGAAGTGCAGGGTAAAATGCAATCCAAAAACAAACTCTCATCTGGAAGGGCTCAAAGAGGAGCCTTGAGATCCCTCACGGGGACCCCAGCCCTGCTCATTTCACTGCTACTCTGGACTCTGCCTGTGTCTCCCCATCAGATCTCCTGGTCATAGGGAAGCAGATGACCTGGGGGGATGCCCCTGCCCTGCCCTCATCACCTGTCCCTGGTCACCTTGGTCTCTGAAGGCTTCATCGCCCTCCTGCAGTGTCTCTGTCCTCACCTCCTCACCTCACTCCTGCCCTTGCTCAACTCTGAATTTCGATATTCACACCCTGCCTCTGGCTTCCTCTAAACTTCTAATTCACAAACTTACCCCTGCCTAGGTCCGCCCTCCCCACCCCACCCCTACCTAGGTCCGGCTCTGCCACTTTATTAACTTCTCCCCTTCGGAAAGTTCTTATATTAAATACCCCACATTCCAAGCTTCGAAATCCTAACCAGTGAATACTTCTCCACATTCCAATTTGCTCTGCCAAACCCACTCCCTTTGAGCTGCTGTCCCTTCCTCCCTTCCCTTTCTGGCCTCTTTTTCCTTCTTACCCTGCTCAGACCCCAGACGATGACTACAAAAACCCCTTCAACTGCCTTGTCCCTCTCCTCTTCATCCTTCACCTCCCAAGCCCCAAATCCCTTTAGAACTTACTCCTGTATCTGAGCAGTTAAATAGAGCTGGAGGCTAAATGACATGAAACAAAACAAAACCATAAAACGGTACAGATTGCTGTCATTTTACATTTATGTCCTGAATCTCAAGGAAAACTAAGGCTCAGGTTGGAAATCCTGCCACTCGGTTTGCTTTTCCATCCTTTCAAATGATGACCTCCCCTTCTATTTTCAAACTTTGAACTGCTCTCTCCCTTTTCGTTTTCAGCTGCTGATGGTCCTTTTTTGTTTTTCTGATGAAAAAATCACAGTCAGAAGAGGAAGTTTTAGTTCCAGTCCCAGTTTGCCACTCGCTGCCTCAGGGGACACTGATTGCCTCTGGAACCCCGTTATCTGCTCAGGGAGGAAGGTGTGCAGTGCATTGTGGTTTGTGTCTGGTCATCCTGGCTCTCCAGGATGCACTGCTGGGATCAAGGGTGCGATGCTGGAACTGAGTCGTGGTGTGACGGTAGGATTAAAACTCCCCGCCCAGAGTGTGAGTGCTACCCTCCTAAGGATGGGTAGCCCGGGTAAAACATGAGAGACAGGAGAGGGTCGCTGCTGGCTGTTTCTTCACTGTTTGGCTGGCTTACCTGCCTTCTGTCCATGATGAACTGTCCTTCCTCTGCAATGCCCCTCTGCCTTGGAACCAGTCGACTATGGACTGAACCTCCACAAACTGTGAGCTCAGCAAACCTTCCCTACTTTAACCTTGGGTGCCCAGCATTTTGTTGCAGTAACAAGAAAAGTAACTAGGACACAATGAATGCATCTGAGACATGTTTTCTGATGATGAACTATTAGCTCACAAACAAAGAAGCCAAACCCTTCTTACCATCACCAGATGTTCCATCCTACCTCAGCAGGTGCCCACCAAACTCATCCACCTCCTGGTGGCCATGTTGCTGTCCTCTTCCTGCTCATGTACACGTGTCCACTATCCCTGCCTCCCCATCTGGTATGAAGAAGAACTATCCCTGCAGCTGGTGGAACTGCCCCTCTGCATGAGCACCTGATCTCACCTCTCACCCCTGCCTGGTGATTGGATCCTGTGCTTACTCCCTTGTGCTGTGTCTATATTCTCCCCTCCATTTTCTCTGTCTCAGTACCCAGGTACTCTGTCACCTCTGCTGTCCAAGAAGCGCTCCTGCATGTCTCCTTCCTTAGTTCCCTGCTCCTTTCTCTTGTTCCTTATGCAGGAAGACTCCTCCGTAGAACCTCCTGTATTTGCTTGGCTTTTCCTGACTGCATTGAACCCATTGCAACACTTCCTGTTTCTGTCCATCTTTCCAAACCCTTGGCTGAATTCTGAGCTTTCTTTCATTGATGATCTTGGGACAGTTACCCTTTTAAGCATTTTTCTCCATTTGGTATCTTAGTCAGCTTGGACTGCCAGAAGAAACAGCATACAGGAGACAGGTTAAATAGAAATTTACTTCCTCAAAATACTGTAGATAGAAAGGCCCAGGATCAGGACTGGCCAATCCTCTTTCTGGTGAGGGTCTTCTCTGTGGGGCCAGGTAGTCATCTTCTCACTGAGCCCTCTCATGACCTTTCTGTGGTGCAGGTACATGTAGAGACAGGAGCACTTTCTCTTTCCCTTTTCTTCTGAAGTCACAGATCCTTTTGAAGTAGGACAACACCCTCATGGCCACACATAGCCTTAGGTCCCTCACACCCATCTCCACCCATATCACTCCTGAGGTTAAGGCTGCAATATATTTAATTTTTGAAGGGAACTCAACAGAGTTCATCACACTCGCCTTCTGGGACATCATGTTTCATCAGTCTTTCTCGGTATTAGAGTCTCTGCTCTAATACTGAGACACCTCCTTGAGAGAGCTTCCCTGGGCCTGGCCACCTCGCCTCAGACAGCTTTTCTTCTAGGATATCACTGACTTCTGTCCTTTAGAATGTTGAGTCTCAAAGCCTGAACTGTGGAGGAAACTGCCCCAGTTCAAATCCAGGCTCCATCATCTGTGAGTTTCACAATCTGGGCCAAGGTACTTAACTTCTACTGTGCCTTGGCATTCTCCTTTGTAAAATGGGGACAATAGTAACATGCATTTTGTGAGTTAAATTATAATATGCAAAATAAAACTGAAAATATTGTCTGAAATCATTTAAGTACTCAGTAAGCGTTAGCTTTGCTATTATTTTATTGAGCTCAATAAATGTTAGCTTAGCTATTTTTGTCATATAAAAAAAATTGTAACTCCAAGAGTGTAAGGACTTTCTGCCTTGCTGAACTCCACAGTACCCCTAGGGCTGAAGAATTACCAACTGTATGACAGATCTACCAAATACACTTGAGGGAAGAACGTAGGTCTGCATTAGCAGCGTCTCAAGAGATTTCAGGAATTGTGGTCTAGAGTGTGGAAATGCTTCAGGAAGCTCAGCAGAGGAGAAAGACTTCACTCATTTGTCAGTCATAAGGTTGTTGGTGACTGGCACATAGTAAGGGGGATAGTTCATTGAAGCACCGTGACCCTATACAGAACCATTACCGTCACCATTTTATAGACGGCAGAGCAATTCAGCAGCTCGATGGGAGAGAGGCAAGACTGAAGAGACTGAGAGATGAACAAGAATTAAAGATGTGGCGTCACCTCTGTTATGTTCAAATAGATTCTGTTCAAATAGATTAGCCTGTCTGAGAATAAATGAAACCAGCTGATCAGAGATAATTTATCAGCGAACATTTTTCAAAAATTAAAAAACACAGAACCAGGTACCATCAAAGCAAAGGGAGCAGGAACAGTGTAAAAGAAATCAAATTGTTCAACTTTGTATTTATTTTTTTTCTTATGAATCATGGATAGTTTCATTAGTTTATTCCCTGCATCTCCTATACATGAAATACAGAGATGTTACATAAAAATTACCATCTTTGTAAGAGGCTCCCTGGATGTGGATTTTTTTCAAATAAATCAAATTACTAAAGAATTCCACCTGGGTTTGGAATCTGCAGAACCTCTGGCCGGATGACCTCAGCCTCAGCGGAGAATCCCTGGAGCTCTCAGGGATCAGAGCCCTACACCTGTCAGACCCACCGTCTGTCCTTCCATCACTGGGCTGGGGTAGGAGGGAGTCCTCCAGTCAGTCTACAGAAACAGCCTTGAAACGCTTCCAAAGACCCTGAGCTGCATTTCTGAAAGCTGTAATTGAGACTTCAGTGTTCGCAGCGCTCTTTCTTGAATAATTAAAGATACAGATGCCTGTATCAGAGAATCCGCCTACCTCTGCGTGCCTCTCTTAGTGGTTTGGCCCCGACTCCTCTGCATGGTCATCCGGTCGGTCACTTTTCAGAGCTAAGACAAGAGCACAAGGAGGTCTCACAGTCCCCTCGGATGACAGAGTATTTCAAAGGGACTCCTTTGTTTCAACGGAAGGCTGAGATGTCATTGTTCTCAGGGACCCTGAGGAGCAGGAGCAGTGCCCCTCGGCAGTGCAGACTCCCTGTCTCATGAAGAGGATGCTCATGGACACATTCTCAGCTCAGGTCCTTCATCTGTGTTAGTTATCACAAGGGCTGCCCACTGTGCCTCATCTCGCAGTTCTGCTATATGTCAGTTTACAACCCTGTTTTCCTATTTCTTAGTCCCAGCTAGTGGCTGTTGCTAAGATGCCCGCTGGGGCTGGCCGGGGCCAAGGAGTGGCACGACAATCTGGTTTGCACAAGAAAAATGGTCATTACATTGTGCATTTCTTAGAATATTGACAACTAAAGTCACCACCAATCTTCTGTCTTTTTTTTCCTTTTTCCTTTTCTTTCCTAATTCAAAGCTTCCGTGTTGCTAGATGACCTTTCAGCTCGGTCCAGCGCTAACATCCCCTTGGGAATCTGCAGGCCTCCTGCCCGTGGCCGTGTTAGGCACCCTGCTCTGCGGGGCTGTAAGTTCATCTCCCCTGCAGAAGGTAAAGGGTTAAGGGAGCCCAGCGCCTACCGAGTTGTAAAAGGAACTGCTGAAGCTGATCAATGACCACTGCTAAGACCTGGAAACCAATTATAAACCTGAAATTTGTGATGAACAAAGCCCTGAAACACTGGGATGAAAACTACTGAATTAGTCCAGTTCATTAAAATCATTAATAGTCATGAAATGAAAACCACCAGAGTCCAAAAAGGCTTAATGCTCTATCCATATTAATTAGATGGGAGCAAATCCGAACTGAAAAGCAGCACATGCTTTGTAGAATTAGCAATTGGTCTCTACAGACTACACAGATCTCTATTAAAATTCAGTTTAATTAAAATTGATCACGTTAAGAAACTGATGTGGTTAATTAACTGAATTCCTGGGCTTCTTTTCATGGGTTTCACAGGCGCCTTGTTCCGGTGTCGGTGGGTGACTGTTGCACCGAGCGAGCCCACGTGAAGGTTAACTCTCTGCGTTCCTCAGCACAGACCATGGAGGGGGTGAAGAAAAGGGGTGCAGACAGGGGATGGAGGTGTGGAGACAGCCCAGCTTGGCTGAGAGCCAAAGCCCAGACCAAACTCCAGGCAGCGCCTTGGAAAATTTGCCACATATGATGCGTATCCACAAAGGCTGCTGACAAAAACACCTTTGTGTCTTCCAGAGGAGCAGAGCAATATCATCCCAGACTAAGAGTGGATGACATCAGAGACAGCACAGAGTGGTGGGGCAGTGTGATCCCTGGAGGCCACGCCAGCCTGGCCCTGCGCCTGGTACCCATACGTTGCCATCAGTGGCTGAGACCAGCCTGTTTTCCCATCTGCAGAATGGGGCTGGTGACAGTCACCAGGGCACTGCACGGCTGGAGATGGTGACAGTGACCTCTGCCTGCTGCTCCTGCCCAAGTCCACCCCTTCCTGGGTGCACCAGTCCTTGCTGCCCATGCAGCTTTCCAGGACTGCAAGGACCAGGCCAGCTCACATGCCAACGACTTCACACTGCCCACAGCAGGAACCGGGCGCGGTAGGTGTCCAGCCAGAGTGCTCCGCCCTCCAGCCCTGAGACCTCCTATCCCCTCTGCTACTCTGCTCCCTGTGAGCCGGGCCCCTGTGTTCAGCCCCGCTGCTGATCTGGAAAACCGCCTGGCCTCTTAGCATCTGTTTCCCTCTGGGGGACTCCCCTGGACTCTCAGCTCTGGGACCTCTGGTCCTCAGCCCACCCTCCTCTGCTCTCCTGTCCCACTGTGCCTGTCCCCCGGCCCTAGTTCCTGGTCTGCACCAGTGAGTCTCGGCTTCATGTCAGCTCCCCAAAGCCTCAGGGTCTGCTGGGCAGCGGTATCTTTATTACTGCTGAACTTGCGTGGGCCTCTGAACACTTGTTAGTGACCAGGGTGGTGCATCTCTGGCAGCTTTCCTCAGCAGTACATGCGAGCTGCGTCTTCTAGAGAACTGGGGGAGGTGTGGGAGTGTAGCAAATACAGCAGCCGCAGAACCGAGGAAGAAGACCCACAAGGCATGTGAACTGGTGCTGGACCTGTGCTTCACAGGGGAGGGGAGGGGAGGAAAAGGGAGGGCAGGGCAGGGGAGGGCAAGAGAGGCCGGGGAAGGCAGGGGAGGAGAGGGCAGGGGAGGGGAGGGCAGGAGAGGGCAGGGGAGGCAGAGAAGGGCAGGGGTGCCCCACGCTCTGCTTGCAGCCAGGGCTGCTCGCAGGCTCCCTGCATCTCTGGTTCTGAGCTCTGCCGTGGGCCTCCTGTCACATCTGATGCCTGCATGTTTCGGCCTCTCCCTCGTAACTCAGGCTTTCTGATTTTTGTTCTTTCTTAGATCTTTTCAAAGAATCAGCTTTTTAAAATATGTGAATTCTGTGTTTTTATCTTCATTTGCTCAACTTTAGCTCATTCTTGGCTTCTATTTCCTATATTTGGCAGATTCTGGGTTTTTTATGTGTTTCCATTTTAATAAATTAAAAATTCTTAATATATATTCAGTTTTTTCCACTTTTTCTTTTTCCCCTCTCCCTTCTTTGCTAATAAAAACACCAAGATTCACATATTTTCCCCAAGTATAATTTTTATTATGATCTTTAGGCTTTGAGCCGTATTTTTATTTTCATGCTTTTCTAGATCATTTACAGTTTCAGATTTGATGTCTTTTTTGAGCCAATGCATTTTATAAACTATTGAGTCCATGTAAAAACTTCGTTATTTCCAGCCACATCTGTGGTGGTGGGCACTATAATCCTAGCACTCGGAGAGGCTGAGGCAGGGAGATCGCAAGTTCAAGACCAGCCTAGGAAATTAGCAACTTCCTTAAACCCTGTCTCAAAATAAGAAGTAACAAAAAGGGTTGGGGTGTCACTGAATATAAGGGTCCTGGCTTTCATTCCTGATACTTATTCCCACTTTCATGCCATCATGATCCTTGTAGCTCGTGCGGTTCCTCTGGTCAAATATGCAATTAATTCTTACAAATATTTCATGAATATTTGATGGACACATACACAACACATGCTTCTGCTTAGCATTTATAGAAGTGTGTTACTCAGTTCTGCCATATTGCCCTGATCTTTAATCTGAAACAACAAATCCCAAAACTGTATTAAGGGCAGTAGGACTGCATTTGGATCAAATTTCACTTGCATTTCAATACATTTATGCTCTTATTTAGTTGTTTTGTGCTTTGATTCATAAAGGTTTCTTTCACCTATATCTTTTTTGTCTAGAATTTTTTTACCTAAATAAATAGGCGTTCTGATTCTGTGTTGCCACGCTTTTTTGGTTTGCCTTTCCTGTTACCTCTTTGCCTATTTAGTCTCAAGTTCTTTTTGTTGTCTGTCATTTTCTCCAAAATATAATTGTATGTGAGTTCTTTTTTTTAAAAAAGTATGAGGCATATTCTTATAAAATATTTTTTCAAAAACTTATTTAAGGCAATTCATAAAACTAGATTTCCTCCTCAAAATAAATTAGCTGGGAAAAATAAAGCTAAAGTAAGAAAGAAAAGAAAACAAAAGGAAAGTAAAGAAAAAAGAGATTCAGAAGCAAAGTTGATTATTTATCTTACACTAGTACGGCCAAGCGAATCGCACCAGCCCCGGGACCCCTTTTCTCTGCTCCTTGCTGTGTCTCCCGCTCCATCAGAGGGGCCCTTCTCCTTCCTGACAGCCCTATGGAAGCGGGTCCCTCTCCATTGCTCCAGGCGTCTTCTCCTCCCGTCTGCACTCTGTCTGCGCTGGCACTGACCCGTCCCCATCCCTGCCCTCCTCGCTCCCAGCTGCTCCATGCTCTGGGTTTCAGCACATTGCGGGTCTCCCTTGAGACTGACCCCGGCTGTCCCATGCCTTTGGAAGCTCCCAGGCTGATGGTCTCAGGCAATGGTTTATCTAAACATTTTGAAAATTGATTGGTTTTTTTCTCCTTCATATACTCCTATCTTGAGTTCTCCATTCCGACTCTCATTTGGAGACCTTATTTCAAGGCCAGGGTGTGGGTTTGCTTTTGCAAAATATGTTGTCATTTCTTCTGAAATGACACTGGAGACCCAACAGTCTTCAGACCCAAATCTCCTTCACCCAGGGAAAAGAGAGGCTGCTTCTCTCCCTTCTGCTTTCCCTCATCTAGGCCTGCTGTTATGCGTGTTTACACATCTTTTAATTCCTCTGCCTTTCCCTCACAATTCTTACCTCTGGGTGCTTCCAGGATTTGAAATACATATTACACCCGATATGCTTAGATGCTAATTCATTACTTAATTCTTCATATAAGCTTAATGTCAGTTCAAAATGAGAATCTCTGGAATGATTGCGTTGGTTCGTTTCATTGTATTACATTACTTGTCCCTTTTTTCCCCCAGATTTTACTTATATTTGTACATGTTTGCCTTGCACAACGGTTATATTCCTGGCCAGGAGCTGGTACATACACACAACAGATCTCAACTCTATTTACCCTCTTCCTCTCCTTCCTGACTTCCTCCATCTCTTGATTCCCTTCCCATTTGAAAAAGGTCCCCCCACTTCCTGTTATCTAACTTTTATTTTGCTTTTTATTTATGTAAGAGAGGCCATGTGTCATTTAAACTCGCGTGTCTGGTTTATTTCCCTTGACACTATGGTCTCAGTTGCATCCGTTTTCCTATAAAGGACTCATGTCACCCTTCTTGGTAACAGAATAGTATTCCACCATGTGTAAAGACCAGTTTTCTTTACCCGTCCATCTACTGATGGACATACAGGCCACTTCATGGCTTAGCTATTGTGAGCTGTGATGATAGAAGCGTGGGTGTGCTGGATCACTGTGGTACGATGTCTCTAACATTTTCAGGAAAAGTCCTAGAAGGAGAAGAGCTGAGTCAAACGGAATTTCTAGTTTTAGACTTTTAAGGAATCTCCATAATGATTTCCACAGTGTTTTGCTAGTTTACATAGCAACCAGAAATGCTCTCCAGCATTTATTACTTAGTTTACTGGTGATGGCCATACTTTCTGGGATAAGAGAGAATCTCAGTGTTATTTTAATTTGCATTTCTTTCATGGCCAGTGATGTTGAACATTTTTTCATGTTTTTTGGCTATTGATACTTTTTCTGAGGCGCATCTGTTCATTTCAGTTTCCCATTTTTATTGAGTTTTAATTATGGGGGGATCTCATTTTTGTGAGTTCTTTACATATTTTACATAGTCTTCTGTCCAAGGAATGGCGGCACAGTTTTTTCCAATTCTATAAGCTGTCTCTTCACTCTGTTGGCTAATTCCTTTGCTGTAAAGAAGTTTTTTAATTTGGTATGATTACTTTTATTGATTGTTGATACTATTTCTTGTAGCACTGTGGTTCTGTTTAGAAAGTCCTTGCCTATGTTTTCGAAGAATTTTAGCTATGAAAACTCCCAAAAGATTAAGTGTGTCTGGTTTAACATTTAGGTACTCGACATGTTTTATTTTGTTTTGTTGGTTTTTTGAAACAGGGTCTTGCTGTGAGGTTCAGACTGGACTTGAACTCACTATGTAGTCTAGGCAGGCCTTGAACTTGCAATGTTTCTCCTGCTTCAGCTTCTCTACTGGGTTATGCTATTATACTCAACTTCTTTGGTCCATTTTGATTTTAGTTTAGTACATGGTGAGATATATAGTTCAAGACTCAGCCTATGGATAGCCAGTCTTCCCAGCACCATTCATTAAAAAACTGTCTTTTCTTTTTGGCCTGGATATTTTCGGCCTGTTTGTCAAAAATAAGAACACTGACTCCCCTAGGGTTGGTTCTGCGTCTGTCGGGTGTTGTCTGGTCACGTGTGTGGTTTTGTGCCAGTACCGTGTTCTTCTTATCATTGTAGCTTTGTTAATATAACTTTACGTCCTGAAGTGCGATGCCCCCTGCCTTGCTCTTGTTTCCTGGGATTGCTTTTGATAGTCCGGTCTCCTCTGGTTCTGTATGAACCTTAGGATTGCTCTCTCTAGTGCTGTGAGGAATGCTGTTGGTGTTTTGATTGGGACTGCATTAAATTTGCACGTCAGTTCTGGGAGTGTGGCTATCTTGACAATATTGCTTCTGCCTATCTAAGAGCAGGGTTATCGTTCCATTTTCTGGTGTTCTCTTCAATCTTCTTTTCAGAGTACTACCCTTTTCTTTGCAGAGGTCTTAGTTAGGTTAATTCCTAAGTATTTAATTTTTATTGATGCTGATGTGAATGTTATCACCTTCCTGCCTGTCATTCTTGTCAATTATTCTTAGTCAAGAACATTTTCTCAGTGTTCTGGCTTGTCTTGGTTACTTTTCTCTCATTGCTGGGGTAAAACACCAGACACCCAAAATGGAGGAAGGAAGGGTTTATTTAGCTCACTGTTTGTGGAGGTTTCAGTCGGTAACCAGCTGACTCCATGGCAGGATGGCATGGCACAGGGGCCACACTTCCAGGCAGTTGCCAGCAAAAGTAGCCAGAGCAACCGGAAGAAAGAGCAAGTCTCTCTTCCTCCCTTACATAGCAAGCTGGCCACCCCTCCTCCAGGGCAGGTGTAGCACTCACAATGTCTCCTTGCCCTCCTCTTGCTCAGGATGAGGATATTTACAAAGAACCCTGGTTCCCTGCTGAGTCTCTTGTTTAAACTTCTGAATTGCTTAAGTTTACACAATGTATCAACCATAGCCTTTCTTTCCCTGCTAGGACTCCTCTTGTGAACTCTGATTTCCCTTCATCCCTCTGATGCTCAGGGTGATGTCACCCTGTATCCCTGGGTGAGGAGACATAAGAGCATCTCACCCTGTCCAGCTGGTCCTGCAGCAGCTGGTGAGCCATCAGTGCTGGGGAGACACTCTCAAGGGAAGGAGAAAGGGACATCAGCCCCCTAGTCTTGTCCAATGCGCAGGCACCACTCTCCTTCCAGCATGTATGCTTTGCTTAAGAGCGTGGTGAACCATTTTTCCCTCCAAAATTCTCTACTGTTGTAGCCTGTCCCCACAGGCAGAAGAAAAAGCCTGGCCCCACATTCCTCTGTCTGGGCCTACAGAGCCCAAAAACTTGCTTTCCCCTTCAAACCTGTGTGCCTGACCTACAGATGTTGAGGCAGAACACTGCTGTTAGATCAGAACTGAGACCCAGCAGGCGGGGACATGTCTTGGGGGCCACACTCTGACTGTTCTCTGGATACACTTCAGATGTCTGGTGAAATGTAACACACAGTGCATAACTCATGTAATGCATATCAACTGGACCCTTGGGTAAGCCTTGACAAAATATTGGCAGCCACCTGAAGCTTCATGGGTCGCCCTTCCTTACCTCAATTCCTTCCCTGCCTCTCCACAGGGGAGCCACTGTCCTGCCTGTAGAGGAATTCATCTTCCCGTCTTTGGAAAGCACAGCTTCAGGCTTGGTCTGTAGCCTCAAAACTGTGTGAGTTGGAGTTGCTTATTAGGAATTTCACACTAAAGGATTCACCCTGTGTGTATTTCTCTGTGTCTCCTCCTCTTGCCTAGCTCTGCGTTGGCTTCTGATGTGTCAGTGGCTCACTCCTTTACACTTGCTCCGGACCATTCCATCCGTCCTCTCATCAGTGGACGCTCAAGATGTTTCTAGACTTGTGTTATTTCAAAGGTTGCTGCTACCAGCATCCTCAATGGATGCTCCCTCTCACGCGTACATTGCTTTCTCAGAACAAGGGGTCGGAGCAGGGATGATGCCAGCACTCATGAAGCCGCCCGCCCCTGGCTTTGTTAGGTAATGCTGTGCTGTCCCCAGTGAGCTATGGTTCGCCACACACAGCAGTCTCTCCATGTTTACCGCCAGCGTCTGAGCACTCCCACTGATCCGGTCCTTCTCCAGTCCGGAGGCTGCACAATGATATCTTACCCTGGTTTCAATTTGCACTTCCTGGTTTGGAGACTAAGCAGCATTTCCCACCCAAGAAAACATAGACCTGAAAGAGTCATTGAAAAGCCACAGTAGAAGGACACAGCTGTGCCAGGTGATCCAGAGTAGAAATTTTTGTAACAGCTGTGACATGGGCATTACCACTGTGGCCCCATTTTACAGATGGGGAGTGGGGGTTAGTGGGAATGTACACCTTCTCAGTAGAGAGCAGAGAGCAGAGAATTGAACCAGACTCGAACTTCTTGGTATCGAGTTCCCTATCCTCTAAGAAACTTAGACTAAGCCATGTGGACGGTAACCTAGAAACTGGACTTGGTAAGTTACGGAGAGAAGACTGTCCTTCCGTGCTAAAAATGCTCACGGAATCACCTAGGTGTCACCTTAGTAGCTTGTTAGCAAAGGCCTTGGAACAGAAAAGCCAGATTGTCAGACAAGTTGAGATTTAGTCTTGACTCTGCTGTGAAGATTTCAGTACTTGTGGAATCCAAGTGGGATTTTCTTTTTAAGACTCAAACCTATTTTTTAAAATAACCCTGATTTGTTTCCTGGTATTAATATGTACATACATATTTTACTGTCAAAATTTTGACAAATTCAGAAAGCTACATAGACAAAAATAAAAATGACTCTAACTCCCGGAGATAACTACTATAAATATTTTATTTTATCCTTTCAACACGTTTTGGCCACAGATATACATATTAAATTTAAACAAAATTGCAATCTGACTGTACATGACATCTTATAAACCTATTTCCCAAAATATCAAGAACACATCTTGTCATTAGAAACTTGTACATAAATTCTGTAGAGTAGTCCATTTTAAAGTGGTACTGATGTTTAAAATACTTCAAATAACTCACTTCTCAGTAAATGTGTTTATAGATAAAGCTGGACCACCTTTCTGATTATATAATTGCCTTAAATAATATTTCTAGAAGTATGCCTGACTGTGGGTCATAGTTACAAACTTTGGGTTGGCAAAATATATCACATCAGTGTGGTTTCTTTTACATCGATTCAAATTTGATCCCAAGTCTCTGGATCTCTGGCCAGGGATGTATCAGATTTTCTCTTTAGGGTTTCACAATAATCCAAGAAGCTTATCTTGAACCTAGAAGTGTAGAGAACACTAAGTTACAATGACCAGCACAGACGATGGCACTAGCAAAACCCCTGCTGTCCTGGAAGCCAGACAACTCTGCTTCTGCACCACCCTTGGGACAGGGTTAATGCTAAGGCCCCTCCCTAAAGTCTCCTGCATTTGGAAGGTGACTGCACCACAGGGTGCTGTACCCATCAGTGAATTCACCCCCTGATGAATTCATGGCTGAGTGAGCGGTGAAGAGGAGGCCTGCTTGGAGATGGATCGCTGCAGGTCTGAGCTGTAACTGCATTTGTGTTCCTGGCTCTCCTGTCTTCTCTCTGGTTTATGGCTGCCATGAGAGGAGAAGCTGTCTGCCAGGCTGTTCTGCCATATCAGTTCTGTTCTGGATCCAGTTCACCGGGGACTGAACCCGCTGGGAACCGTGAGCCTAATAAACCTTTCCTCCTTTAAATTTAAGCGTCACATGTTTCTTTTTTCCAACTACAGGAAAGTGACTAACATACCTTCCAGGCCTGGGTATCCCAAGGCCCAGCATCCAGTCTTCCTGAACACACACAGCTGCTCCTACTTGAGCTCTGGTTACTATCTTGGAAAGGAGAGAACATGGGTCCCCCTACCTCCCTTCGCAGGCTGAGAGAAAAGCTGTATCTTAATCTTTCCATGTGGTTCCCAGCTCTCACCCCCTCCCTGGGACATTTAACATGGGACCTTCAATGACTCTAGACCTTTAAATGAAGCAGAGCCTCCTTGATGCTAAGCAGTCCCTGCTGCCCGCCATGTAGCTAACTACTCTTGGGGCAAGGAATCCTGAAATTGGGCCACCTGCTTCAAATAATAAGAAAAAACATGGGAACTGCGCGAGTCCAGCTACTTTTGATTGTTACCTTTCTGTCATCTCTCCTCTTGTAATGTTGCCCAGGAGATTTCTCTCTGGTGTCATCATGGTGACACACAAAAGTGCCAGGTACAAGGCACTGACAGGGCTTGAATCAGATTAGGAGAACTCAGGCCATCAGCTCATGGAACGGACAATAAGCCTTCAGAATGGGTGAAAGCTGGGCATTACAGCAGAGGCAGCAAAACAGCGAACCATCCTATAGAGTTCAGAAATCCAAACAGTGTTTGGGGCCTTATTTGTGGTTCATGGCCAAATCGAAGTCAGGGGTTGTAGACAGGTAACTGCTGAGAAGCACAGATCTTGCCTCGGATTCTCAAAGTGCCCCAGGAGGTCGCACTGGGGCTCTGTGGGTAACTTGTTAGAAACGTGAATCACCTGGTCTACCCACGAAATCCAGGTGAGGGTCTCTGAAGTGGGGCTGGCAGTGTGTCCTAGCAAGCCATACAAAGCAGGGCCACTGCACATGCAAGCGTGGGGACCATTGCTAAGAGCAAAGTAGAAAACACCTTTGGGGAAACAGGCCAGATTGCTAAACACTCAGCAGACTCTGCAGACGATAAGATCTCTGTCACAATTATTCAGCTCTGCCACGGTAGAGTGCACAATAGGCAGTATGTAAAACAAGGAGCATGTCGGTCTCCAGCAAAGCCTTATCTATAAAACAGTAGAGGACCAGGTCTGGCCCTGGGATCATGTTTGCCAAGTCTTCAGCTGGGACATGGGTTAGCTGACTTGGCTGCACATTAGGATCACCTGGGATAAAGTGATCCCTTCTTCACACCCAGACTCTCCCCCTCACCAGTTAAGCCAGCACCTCTGTGTTGGGATGTTCTGGTTTATATCTAGAGAACCTCCTGTCTGCAGGGCTTTGAGAAAGTGACTGAACCATGAGAGGACCATGAACAACTTGTCATTGTGACCCAGAGTCTGGTCAGAAGAGGCATTGGCTCCTGTGTGGCCCGGAAGGGTGCCTCTCCCTCTCTGGCTCCTCCCTTCTCTTTCTGCTTCTTGTTCACCATGATGTGAGCAGCTCTTTTCCACCAGGTCCTTCCGCCATGTTGTCAACCATGGAAAGATAGAATCTTCCAAAATGAGCCAAAATAGCCCTCTTGTTTAAGTTTCAGGTGTTGTATATTGTGTTCCAGAGATGAGAAAGTGACTCATCTCTGAGATGGATTGATATTTTGGGGAGAAAACATTGGTAAGGGGAAGATCAATATTTTTAAAATCTGCTCAAGCGATTGGGATACACAGCTATGGAAGAGACCAGACACTACAGGATAAGACAGATGGTCAAGAAAAAGGGCTGAGATATGGAGGGAGATTAAGGAGGGAGCAAAACCGGAAGCCTGACGTGGAACCCTGGCAAATCAGACGTCCCCAAAGGTCACCGTCATGTGGGACTCTGGATATTCCTGTAAGTCAGGGTGCCCATTTATATTTTTTCCTGAACCACATGTGAATGCATTTAAGCCACAATATTAAAAATGGGAAATGCCTGAACAAGGAATAGGCCAAATGGCTTTTAATTCCCCACCAGCAAAACCCTGTTAATACCTTGCCCTGTGTCAGCAAAATAATTGTGGTTCAAGTGAATATAAAACACTCCCATTCAATCTTCTCCCTCCTCCCTAAGGCAAATGCTTTCTTATCGTGGAGAAACAGTACTCCTCAAACTGTCAGACTGCATCAGGGGAGTTGGACCAGAATTAAAAGCCAGGCTAAATCAGTCTCAGCTGAGAGGGCAAAATTCTCCTGCAGGTGAGCTTTCTACCATAGCTTCTTCCTGAGGGGAGACCTCGCCCGAGCTGATGTGTAAATGCTGGGAGAGAAGAAGCAATGATTTTTATGGAGAGAGGAATTAAATTTCCTTGGTTGCAAGTAGCAGAGGCTGTTACTGGCTAACTCAAGTGGGAAAACAGAAGCTTTTGCAGGAAATGTGTATGGTGGCCCATAACACAGAAGGAAAGAGTGAATGGCACCTCTCAGCAAGAGCCTCCCAGAGTTTGCAACCCAAGCTGGGGAAGGGAGGTTTATACAGAAGGCTGAGCTAGCCTGGTTCCTACCTCAGTCTCTCCATCTTTGGGACCCGTTCCCAGAAGCAAACATCCAGGGGGCAGGCAGAGTTGCAGGACCTCAAGGAACAGCCCTGCCTTGATGCAGGGCTCCCCCAAGCCCAACTGGTACCCATCCCATCAGCACGGAAAGAGAGAACAGATGCTAAGAAAGCAAATCAGAACCAGGGGCGCCCGCCACAGAGGATGTGATCACTCAGTTTAAAATGTGCAGCTAAAAACTCTAACACAGTTCATTACACATGGACCCGATCATGGGGCAGGAGGGCACTGGTGAGTCCGGGCGCCGGGGCAGGAAAACCTCAAAGACAGAACCCTCTGTGTTAGGGGGAGAAAGCTGAGGAAGACTGAATAATTTTCCAAGCCTATCTCTAGTCATGTTTAATGTTATTCATGAAAAGCACACAATTAGACAAGCATCCAAGCGACGCCCTTCTAGACCATTCTGCCCGTGGCTGTGAGGCAGGGTTTTAATTTCCCAGAAGACTCCACTCATGCATCACGGCTGCTCTTTTAAAGATGAAAAATAACAGCATCTTGCATTTGTCCGGTGGTTGTTATTAAAAAGCACCAATTCCCAGGCCTCATCCTCTGGAGACTCCACTCAAAGGCCTGGGCTGAGGCGCAGGGAGGTGCATTTCAGACCAATGCTGCAGAGCGGTCCTGCACGCCAGTACATTATGCAGCAGCGGGGCACACTCAGCAAGGTTTGCGGAAGCCGGGGAATCGGGTGAGCAAAATCAGAAGGGGACACAGTGATGAGAAGAGCAGGGGTGGTGGCTGGGAACTGCGGACCGGGTGAAGGGAGTCAGCCTCAGTCTGCAGGTGTCAGGCACCCTCGGGCTGAGCAAAACCCGTGTGCAGGCCAAAGGCTGCTCTCCAAGATCTATGGGATTGTGGGCAAGACTGGTGCTTTCGCTTGGCTTTTGTTACTAGGTGAACTTCCGTGATTTACTGCTCTTCTGTGAATATGATCTTAGGTAGGGGACTAAGAGCAGCTCCCCCAAGGGTTCATGGCTGCAGCTGAATTTGAACATAGATCTTGTAACCTGTTGGGCCAGGTACTTTAAGGTGCAGTACCCTTTGTGGTTGTTTGCACCCCTCTCTGTGACGCGATCTGCAAAACCAGCATTCCTTCCACATGAGAGTATGTCTGTTCTGTCACACACAGGACAGGAGAAAAAGCCTTCCTGTAATTTCTAAAGCATGTGTGAAACATTCAAGACAAGCACAATCTTTAGAATTTCAGATCCTGACACAAATCTCGGCTCCCTATTACATAAAGGGAAGCCGAGCCTCTTTGAGGCTGACCCACCTTGCGTAGTCTTTTTTTATTCAATAATAAACTTAGTATATGTTATTTTCATATCAGAGTTAGATGATTTAGAACCACAAGAGAGATATATCTGGCACAGATTAACAGTTCCTTAATAACACAAAAGAAAAAATAATAACACAAAAGATAAAGTCCCTGCAATGGTTAGAAAGTTAATTACTGATCTCAGCCAAAGACTCTGACTGTTGCAATGACACAGATTAAAACAGCACTTTTCAAATATGACAGCTGCTTATGGTGAGCTTTCTAGTGCCAGGATGGTTCCCTCTCTGTAACTGGAAATTCTCAACCTGTCTGACTCACATAGTTCAGACCCTTGTACCATCCCTGCTTAAAACTAGGGATGAGGACAGAACAGAACTCCATTAGAGGTTAACCACAAACATCAGTCTTTCAATGAACAAAGTGTAGTTAGAGGAATCTGTTTTTATGCATCTTAAACTAAAAACTTTGTGATAACGAACCGGATTGTAACAAGGCTTTGCATCATATGGAAGATACTGTTGTAGAACTCATCTGTGAGGAGGGAAGTATGGGTGGGTTTTCTTTATGTTTTCCTGTTTCTTCTCTCTACTTTCTCCTCTTATTTTTTTCTACAGTAGCATGCATTACAGTATGAGGGGAGGAAAGGTGACTAAATGGGAAAAATAAAACAGCATTCTGATTCCCAGGCATATAGGAGAGAAATCACAGAGTTTAAAGATCATAAAATTAGGAATTGAGTTCCATATTTTGGCCAAAAAGGCATGTGGTCCAGTGGTTCAGTTTCTACAAGTGCAATCATGGGCAAAAATAAAATTATCTCATGAAACCACTGTGAGAGATAGAGTATACCTACGTGTACGACTCAGCTTTCTCCCTACGGAGACACAATATCCAACCCCCTCAATCTACCATGGGGGTGTGGGGGGGTCCTCATTGGCTTATAGTTTCAGTGTTGCCTGGCGGGCTCCAAGGAGAAGCGTGGTAGAGGAACCTTCTTGGTTCATGGTGGCCGCGAAGCAGAGCAGGGGAACGGCCAGGAGGGAAATTGCGGGGACTCCACACAGACCTCCCCCTCAGGCACACCCAGGAGTGGGCTCCCGCCAGACCCTGGATGGAGCCCAAAGCCAGTCAGCTGACAGGCCACCCTAACAACCACAATGTGAGGGTAATTTTGCAGCCTGATGATTAAGTTATTGTTTATAAGTTTAACTCATCTGAGATCTGAATCCTTTGACATAGAACGGTGATCTGAATCTCCTTGTGTCTGTATCTGTACCTACCTCCATCTCAATCTACCTCAGTCTCATCTGTGCCTTAGCCTTTGCTTTCTGAGCACGATCAGCTCAATTGTGATGAATAATAACGATTGAAATTGAGGAAAGACAGCTGGCTAGTTATACAAACTTGAGCAAGTCCTCAGGCCTGTGTTCTATGGTGATCGCACGTTAATCCCTCGCTCAGGGGAGGTTCTGGCATCAGAAGCTGTTCCTGCATCTGCAGAGCTGCGCCCTCTCTCCTGCACGGCTGTAGTTTGAATCCTGAGCACCCCTTGAAACTCTTGGTAAACACAGGTTCCCACAGTGGTCCTATGGGAGATGGGGAGATGGCACCAGTGGGAGGGGCTAGCTCATGGGTGGTGGGACCCTCGGAAAGGATTGTGGGGGCCCCCACCTCTTCTTTTCCTTTCTCATTTCCTGGCCAGGAGATGAACCGCTGTGCTCCACCATGGCAGGCTCACCATGCAGTGGGCTACAGACAAACCCTTTCAAGCCTTGAGTGGAAACAAACCTGTCTGCTGGTCAGTTAGCTCAGATAGTTAGGACTTGATAGAAGACCAGCCCAAGCACAATGACATTAGAATGCTCCTGCTGTAACATGGACTATACTAACTGACAGATTCTAACGGGACAGACACGAAGACCCACAGAGGTCAGTGATGCATTCCAAAGGCTGCTGTCATCTTAAAGAGAGAGAAAGGACAGAGCCTTTCTCCTCACCTAGGAAACTTTAAACACCAGGAGCTCCTAAGGATCCTGAGTGTGAGTCCATACAGCACAGATCAACACAACATCACCCAGGTGGACACCTGGGCATGGACAGGTAGGTGGGAGGGCAGGCTGGCTACTTTTCCAAGTCTGAAGAAAGTCAGGACCCTCGGCTGAGAAAGTGGTCACGTGCCCATGTGTTGTATTTTCCAGGCCAGCTCAGAATGATCTGTTAGCCCAGAAAAATCCATGCATTCCACATTTCTTTGGAATTGGATGTATTTCTTTTCCTCATTTTCTTCCTTTTGCTATATTTTCTTTTCTCCTTTCTATTTATTCATATTTAATGCTTGTCTCCACTTCTCTCTGCAATCATCATTTATTGCTTTCCCTTTGGAACTTTTCTGTTTTGAAATAATTTCAAATACATGCAAGAACCAAAAGGATAGCATAAATAAGGCCCACACACCTTCCAATGGTCTGTTTTTTGTTAAAGTTTTACTACATTTGATCTTTAGGCTGGCTCTCTCTCTCTCTCTCTCTCTCTCTCTCTCTCTCTCTTTCTCTCTCTCTGTGTCCCTCTCTCCCTCCCTCCCTCCCTTCTTCCTCTCTTCCTTCTGCTTTCAAAACAGTTTCAAAATAAGTTGTACACACAATGGTGTCTAATTTCTTAATAGTTCTTTGTAAAATCAAGTATGTTTTTATAACCACAATAAGATCCTCACAATCAGAAAATTAGTGTTGGTTCAATACTATAAGCTAGAGCTCTTATTCAAATTTTTCCATGTTTTACCAGATTTACTAAATGTCATTTTTCCTCACTCCGGCCCCTAACCATAGGTACACATGACATTTCGTTGTCCTAGCCTTTTAGACTCCTTTAGTCTGGAGTCTAATTTGTCTTCACTTTTCCTTTTCTCTGATAACCTTGCCCTTGTTTGCACTCCAAATACACTGTGAAAATTCCTTCCTCTGGGTTTGCCGGACCCGCCAAAGGCAGCACAGTGAAGGCAAGAAGGACTCAAGAGGGACCGGTGTCTTCAGGCCACTTTCTCAGGGGCCACACGGTGCCTGTGTGCCTTATCACTGAGAAGCCCTCTCTGATCCCCCGCTCAGGTCCTGTCTGCAGGTTCCCCAGGTCACAGGCCCATGTCTCCCTGGGTAATTTAAAAGTGTCTTACACGAAGCTACTTTGAGAATATGTAAATACCTCACTATTTTAGCCAGTACTGTACCGGGACTCGCACCTGAGTCAGTCATTACTACAGTGATTGCCAAGGGGTGATTCTCCAGGTCCATCATTCATTCTAAACTGAGCAGCTGGCGTCTTACCATTAAGAGGAACATTTCCTTCTCCTTCTTGATGTATGCATTAATTTATGTCAGTATCGACTCAGGGGTTTTTATCTTACTCAATGTTGATTCATGGGTCCAGATCTGTGATGATTATTGCTATGATTACTGTGAGGGCCTCAGCTCCTCCCGCTTCCCATAGTCCTCTCCCATGCCTCTCCTTCCCATGGTTTCCCTCGGTCTCCTGGGCTATTCCTTTCTTTGCCTGGTCGGAACCCTCTCTTCTCCTGGTTGACTGGATTCACAGATTTCTCTCTCTATCAGCACAACTAACAGCTTTCCTCCTTCACTTCCTGGGATGCACTCTAAGCTCCAGCTGAGCTAGAGCCAATCTGGATGTTTCGGAAGGCGGAGCTTCTCTGGAGATAATCGTAAAGATGCCAGTGGCAGTAGAGTGTCTCAGTGTTTCCAAAGGTTTATAACTTAGCTATAAAAATTCACTTTAGGCTACAGCTTGACATATAATCTCTCAGCCCCGGAATGAATTTCTTTAACCATTTTCTGTTCAGTTCAGTGCTACTTAATCCAATGTAGCTTCGTCCTCTAACAATATATGCTCATGAGTTATTACTGCCTCACTACCAAGCATGCCCACTGTTAAAGCAATTATGAAAATGGTAAATATGAAAAACTGTCCATCAAACTGCACTATCAGAGATAGTATTCATTGTCTCTAATGTTCTTTCTTCTAGCCATCTTTATTCCTAAACCTCCAACCAGGGTTTGCGAAGATTTTCTGATGTTCTGAGATCCGGGCTTTCCCAGGGTGGCAGAGGCTCATATAAGGTTAGATTACATTCTGATAAGCAGAATTTGAAGAAGGAAAATGCTTGGATGTGTTATTTGCAAGAGACTGGAAAACCAGGTATGCACACAGCTATGGGCAAGTTATGGGAATAGATACGTGGTAGGGAGGACAGAGAGTCACGTTTGAAGGGAGAGCCTGACGTTCCGCTCTGGGCTGCCACCGACCGTCGGCATATGTCAGTCTTACCAGCTTTCCTCATCTTTAAAAACGAGCAGTTTGGGGCTTAATGTCACATCAGGTCCCTTCTTACTCCTCAGGTCCACAGAAACAATTGCTACCCTGTTCAGTTTCATCTGATAAAGCAAGCCTAATTTAGGGATGGCAACCATAAAATGATAAGATGGAGACATTTCTGCCAGAAATACAGTCAACTCAGGAAAGAAGAGGAGAAGAAAAAACAAAAAAAGAACTGGAGCAGTTCAGTGGAAAAAGTCATTTCCCAATTCGTCCAGGTGCCTCCTTTGACTCATCTAGCCTGTTTGATCAAAGCGGGTGTCCTGTGTGTATCCAGACTCCAAGGGCAGCAGAGAGGGAACCACCTTCAGAACTGATTCGGCTGCCATTCTCATCTCTGGGCCTTTATGTCAGGGAAGGGTCTCAGTAGGAGCCCTTGTTGTCTTCCCAGTTTCTTTGTCTCCCCCACCTTTCCACCTGTGCTCTTTAAACAACAGGCTGTCCCCACCTTTGAGGCACTGCACTCTCCTTGAATGACTTGGACCTCTTTTCTGGTCAGTCTCATCTCAAAAGTGCCAGACCTTTATTTGGAGGGTTTGCCTTCTCTTCGGATCCTTGATTTCCTAAAACTTGATTTTCAACCTGAGACTCATCAAAACCCTGAACTCCACACATTTCAAACAAGAAGGAAGGTGTTACTTGACGTAGTCGTTCCCCCCTCTTGGTTTATAGGGGGCTGCCTTCATCTTTTCTGTTTACCTAACCCTTGTCTTCTCATCTCTAGTGGAATCAGACTCCACATGCTGGTGGAGTTGATCTCCATTTTAAATGTCCTGTATTTAAATTCTGGCCTTGGCCAGAGCCGAGGGACCCAGGTAATTCATCTCACCTCTTCAGTTTTAGTCTTGGCTTTTATGACATCTCCCCTTTCCTCTGCAGTGCCCAGCACCCCCCGCCTTCCCTCCTTCTCACAGGCCTATCGCTGGCCTTGGGTGTCCTCAGGTGCTCTAACCCAGCAAACTGCAAGCTCGGTGAAGCACAAAGCTGGGGCTGGGCCCTCTGCAGTCACCCGCAGACAGAGGTGGAGAGTGCAGGGTCGCGTCTGGGCGAGTGTGAAGACCATAGACTTCTCCACCTGCATCTCGGGGACCAAGGTTAATCGTGGACCAACAGCTAGATTTTGTTGTCTGCTCCAGAGAAACATGAACCAGCACAGAGAACTCATTCTATCATCTACAGCTACAGTGCATGGCAAAGGGGAGAAGGGTTCAAAAAAGAAAGATGAAACAAAGACAAGGCAATTTCACTTCTCCCAGACGTCTCCGGGTCTGTAATGTAGCATTTTCCAAAGTTCATACAGCTCAGTGCCACCTAGTACGTTTTGCTATGAGATAATGTGTCAGTTTTTCTTTCTCTGAACTGATTTCTTGTTCCAATTTTTTTTCAAGTGAATGTTTTTGGCCACTGCTATGAAGAGAAAATTGGCATTTCTCTGAATTATAGTAAAATACATTATGAGTAATAAAATACATTCATCTGTATCTCACCTAAGGCATTTTTGTGTAACACTAGTGGGTTTTCTGCACTTTGGGAAGCACTTTGGGAAGCACAGTTTCACTGGATTAGACAGACAGAAGCCCCTGGCTGGTAAGGAATGTTACCTGCTCCACATCTGTGTTGGGAAAAACCAGAGCACAGAACCCAGTCGGGCAGCTCTAAAACTCCCCTTCCTTCCTCCCTCACTTCCTTCCTTCCTTTCTCTCTCCCTCCCTTCCTTCCCTCCTTCTCTCCTGCTCTCTGTCTCTCTCCCTCTCTCCCTGCCTGCCTCCCTCCTTCCTTCCCTCTCTCCCAGCTCCCTCCCTCTTTCTCCTTCTCTCCCCCTTTCCTTCAGATTCTGAAGAATCTGGGGAGAGGCTCTTTGCTGAGCCCCACAGTACTGTTCTCTCAGGAGAGCAGCATCCTGTTAGAATCAGAGAGTCCAGCACAGCTGTAGGTGCCCAGGGCCCATGCCCCATGCCCACCCAAGCTGCTATCCATCACCTTCAGGTGCCAGCTCTCTTTGGGACCCAGTTGTTCTGCTCACCTGGCTGCTTAGGCTGAAGTGAGGAACCTGCTAACCAGCCCTGGACTCAGGACAGTGAGCAAAAGCCCAGCAGAGCACTGTGAAAACGGCTCAATTTCCTATCAACAGAGCTTTACATCTACCCAGTAAATTTCATCTGGCCCCTCTGATGCTAGTAAAATACTGAAAAGTGCATTAAATTCCACTTTACAGGTTTCATGATTTGAAAACAGCTCCAGGCAGTCTGGGGCCTGAGGCCAGGCTGGAGCAGACTCCCAGGGCTGCTTTGTCCCCGTGGAGGCTGGAGATCTGTCCCTGCCCCTCCATGCCCAGTCCAGCTGGGTGAGGTCCCCTGGCCCTTGGACATCACTTCTGCCCCAGGTCTATGCCAGCCAATCCAGCTCTACTGAGAGGAGAAAAAAGCAATTAAATTAGGAGGCAGAGGGTTGCTCGCTGCCTGGGACAGGAGCGGACAAGCGTCATTAAAATGGGGATTTAGTCGCTGACTTATTAAAATAGAGCTGACCCCTCCGCAAAAGGTTCCCCCACCCAAACATGCTTCAGCAAATTTCCCTGAGGCAGGCGTCTGACTTCCAACCTGGTTTTAATGGGCTGTTTTCCTTGCCTTTAGAGGTTGTTAAGACTCCCTGAGTCCGCTAACAGATGAGGTTGGTCACCATGGTGATTGGCTTCTTGGGACCTCCCATCTTGGAGAGACGTCACCCCTTAGTCAGGTCTTCTGTCCCTTCGAGGAGGAGGGCCCTAGGGCCAGGCTGGGGCTGCCCAGAGCCCCACCGAGGGAAGTGGGCAGGCAGGAGCCATGCTGTCACCACAGCCGGCCCTGGGGCAGTCCTTTCCTGTGGGATTCTGGGTGGTGGACTTGGTGCTGTTGTACTAAAACCTCCATCTGTGGAAACTAACAAATCTGAGAGCTTATGCTACTATCTGAGAACTGAGGGGTTGCTTTTTAATTTTTTAAATTAAATCAGTTGGTACAATTTAGATATGCTTAATGATCATACTCATCATAGGGAATTTGTACTTGAATACGATAGATTTGGATTCCTCTTTTTTTTCCCAGGCTCCTCCCCTCCCTTCCACCCTTCTTCCTCTCCCTGTTACTTTTGAAGACGGAGAGGAACATGGGTCTGGGGGTATGATTAGAAGAGGGAGCTGGGACAACTGAGGGTTTTGGACAACTTGGAGTGGTAGGAGTTGATGGAAGCCTAGAAACTTTGTGCTTTGGGAACCAGGTGATGGAGTCAAACTGAGTGGCGTGGGGAGGCAGAGTCAGGATGATCCCACTGCCGGGCAGAACCCCACAGTCACAGACGTCCACCCCCAAGAAAGCATCAGTGAAAGTAGGGCCCAGTAAATGAATAAAGTGTAGGCAAGAGACAAACCTGAAACTCCCAGAAATACTTTGGAGATGATGGGAAGGAGTGCGGTGGAGGGTAGACGTGTGGGGACAGAGACCCTCACAGAGGGAGCAAGGGACAGCGTCACTTTGGAGTAGCAAAGGCTTGGAAGGCTTTGTCATGAATGTTATAGATCCAGTCTTCCAACCACCACAGCAAGCATCGCCCTTCTGGTTTCACAGGTAAGGAAGTGAAGACATAAAGGTCAACTCAGACGATCTGGGGAAGCTGAGGAATGTGAAACTCCGTATTGTCTGTGCTATATATCACGCCACTCAGTCTACCACCCGGTGACACCTGTCCTTGGGCCTGTTCCCTGCCTGGAAGAGGGATGGAGGAGAGGGGACGTGAACATAAATCTCCTAAAAGAACAGCTGCAGCCCGGCTCTTGTTTTGACTGTACCGTGTGACACAAAACAAAGCAAAAACAAATGCGGCCAAAGTTCTTGGCCTTCGTCTGCCAAGTCACAGCCAAAACACAGAGACTCTGTGATTCAGGGAGCTCCACCCATCTCCTCAGGTTGGTCTGCTTAGGGTGCCAAGAGGTTTAGAAGCTGCAGTTACACCGAAGCCGTAGTGAGTGATCCCTGTTTCATGGTCCTGTACCTCTGGGCATAGCAGGGGATGAGTGGTAAGGCCACCCCCCACCCAAAGACACAGCGTGTGGCCTGAGGGAACTCTCCTACTGTAGAGCCAGGATGCGGTTGCTGTGGTTGACACTTGGAGCATTCGCCGTTTTGCTGCCCTTGAAATATCTTTCTGACACTGTGCTGGAGTCTTTGCCCCATCTCTGATCCTCCCCGCCTCCCCGGCTCCCCTGAGAATTCTAAACCTTGTTTTCCCAGGTTCCAAGAAAGTCAATTAGCAGTGGATGATTGCAGCTCATCAGGCCCTCATCCCCATTTCAATTTCAACCACAGAGGCAAAGTGACTTTTAAAAGACCGACCGAAGGGAAATTCTCTTTACCACACTCCAGCACAGAAAGTTGAGATTAAAATAAAATCTGTCTTTTGCTGAGAAATTCCATTCCTGTAAATAATTCTTAGGACAATGATGCTAAACGTAGCAGGAGTTTCCCATCCAAAGTTCTTTACTGAAGGTAACTGGACTTGGGGTTGACCTAAACCCCTACAGCAGGTGAAAGGATCCGAAGGTGACACTTTACCCAGGAGGAAGCCAGGTGTAGCAGTTAAGAGATTTTGAAAAGCAAAGCAGCACAAGGAACTGCTGATGCTTTCAACTGAGGGGAGCAAACAGAAAACAAAAGTTAACAGTGTCAGCGTCACTAAAAAGCAGTTTTAATACCTAGAAGAAAGCACAACAAAATATTTCAAGGGCTGGATGTGCATGGTGGGACCACCTTATTTTTCTTCCTTGTATGGGTTCACCTGAATTTTTCACATATATCTTATGCTGATATACCTTACTGTTATAATTTTATTCTTGAAAGATTTTCAATCATCTTATGGGAAAGCAAACTCATCAAATAATTTCCTTTCCTTGGTAACTGTGGCTTCAAACTCAAAGTCAATCTGCTTGAAAAGAACCACCCAGCTGCTTTTAAAGCACTGTCTATACCAGGAAAATACTTCATTCTCTTAACTCACAATGATCATCTTAAGACACACTATCATTTGGGTCTCATGGAGTTAGACAAGTGCAAAAACTGACACACCTTCACGTACAAGCATGCAAAGTTGTGACATATTTAAAATGATCTGTTTGGTCTCTGCAGCCTGATTCCCAGCACGATGGGCATTAGAAGCCTCATAGTTTCTGAGCAATAGGGGTGCTAGGTGAATGCTTTCTCCAAATATTTGGTCACTGAACCCAGATTCGATCCCTTGAAATTTCCCCAGCAATTGGAGCATCTTTTAATGAGGCTACTCTTACATTTCCCAAGTGAGAAGACCAAGCCTGGACTGAAAAGGTGGAATTTTGGCCCCCACCTTAGTCCTCAGGAGATCAGGTTAATCACCCTTCCCATCTCCCCGGAAATCCCTAGGCTGTGTGGGGTTTGGAGGTGCTGGGCTGCATGCTGGCCCCAGGAGTGTGGAAGCCCCTGCAGCCTGAGCCCTTCCTGACCTTGCCCGTGCACCTCTCTATGTGGCTGTTCATCGTTGTTCTTAGCTAAATCCTTTACAACCAGTGGAAATGCAGGGCTCTCTCTATTCTGGGAGCCACCCTAGCTAATTAATCATACCCCGGAAGGTGATAATGGTAAACCCCAAATTATAGCCTGTCAGACCTTCCAAAGCATGCAGTGAAGCTGAAGGAGTTGGTCACATAGAAATCAGCAGTGACTGAGGCTTGGGCACCAGCGGGAAGAGGGACGCAGATAACATGTTAACAGATGCAGGGATGTGGTCAGGTGGAGAGCTCCAAAGAGCAACAGGGTGACAGAGGCTGAGGACAGTGAATTATACATTTCCTAAGGATGCCCCCAACACGAAGAAATGATAAATGGCTGTCCCAACTACCCCGCCCCATCATCACACACTGCACATGGAGGAAACGTCAGATGGAACCGTGCACCATAATGTGTGGATTAAAGATGAAAACAGTGAACCTGACTCAAAATGCAAACATATATACACACACACACACCAAAATGTACCTGGTAATTAGAGTTTTTAGTAGCCATAGTGAAGACAGCAAAACAAAGGTGAACTAATTTTAGTAGCACTTTTTTCACCCATTACATGCAAAATACTATGAATGTTTAATTAACATAAAAAAGTTAGTGCTATGCTTGGGAGTTTTTCCACACCAGCTCTTCAGGTCCCGTGTGCATTCATATGTGCATGATATTTCGATGCAAGCCACACTGTGCCAAGCATCCCAGAGCCACATGCTGGCTGCAGGCTCTCTCCGCATGGGACAAGGATGTTTCTAAACCTCCTGTCTCAGACAAAGCCGTGCACTTCAGGACGACTGTGGAAGTGGAATCGAACTCTCCTGGAGTTCTCGAGAACTCCCAGTCTCGCCTGTTTCCCCACCTGCAGCAGCAGGAGCGAAGGAGGAAAGCAGCCAGGGAAGAGAGGTGTGTGAACCAAGCACAGCGGAGTAGGGGCCTCACAAGTAGGCCCCGCTCGCCGTCATGCTGTTTGTGGTTCAGTCACCTGCTTCCTGTCCTTGGTACTGAGTGTGTAGTAGCTGATACTTGGTATTGTTTGTTCAGAAAAAGCAGGAAATACGGTACTCATTCAAATAACTTCATTTCTGGCACTTAGATTAGGTTGCTTCAAAATAATCTCAGTTGTTATTTAAGATTTTGTGTTATTTGACTCCATGACCACAATATTTAAAATATAATTTTCTTTTGGTATCGGGAATTGAACTTAAGACCTTGCACTTGCCAGGCAGGAGCCGTGCACTGAGCTGTGTCTCTGGCCTTAAAATATAATTTAATGTTACACCATTTCTATGACAGGAGCGTTGTCTCCAGCAAGATTTTAATTGATGCCTCAAATACTGATTTACTGTAATTGCATCATCATCCAGCTGTTATAATGTCAAGCAAACAAATCGCGTTAATCAGCAGTGTTGTCACTTACACAGAGATGGCACAGGGCATAGTGGGACCCTTGTCAAGTGTCACATGGAGGAAGCTGCTTCTCTTTCAGGATGACCCACCAAGGTCATTTTCCATCTGCAGCCCTGTCTTTCTCATTCCCCAGTTTCTTTCGGTGTTTCTTGACACAAGTCACAGCTGACCCATTCTTTCCATTTGAATATACAGTTGTTTAAAATAGATGCCAGACACCATCGGTGAGAGGAGTCCTACAAATGGCACGTGGTGAGATGGACATGTGCCTGCCACAGTGGCCGCAAATCAGAAGGTGAGAGGGACCTGCGGCTCTGCCTGCCTGCCTCGGGACTGGAGAGCAGAATCCTTGCAGGTACACTGAGCTGCTGTGTGAGCCACAGTCTGGATTGAGATTAAACATTTCCACGTAAGACATCCCAGAAGCTTATGGGGCTCGATGGATTTTTAATGATTACTAAAGATTTTCTTGGAATTCATTATTATGTGTAATACCAGCTTATACCTACCTGAAGGACGTAAAAGTGAAACCAACCTGGTGAGAAGAAAGGCAGATTGTCTTCCTTCCCCACCTAACGGTGACTTCACACTCAAAGGCTCTCTGCTGTGAAAACTCTGAAACTTATGATAATTCGGAATTCTTCCAGCAGATCATCTGCACATTTCCACGTTAAAGAGAACATGGAATCTGTGATGACAGAATATGAAGTGTGATGAAAAAGATACAAAGAATGGTAAATTTTAAAAATTTATTTCCGTCAAAGACACCTTGCCATAACCCCCCTTGAAGTACTCCTCTTCACTAGTACCTGCGTCCCATCCTTCCCACCACTTTCCGGGGCAGTTCTGTAAATCCTCTTTCGTGAGTGTCTGTAGGTGTAATTAAACAGTACAGTGAAGGCTGCTGCCTGGCACCATCCAGCAGAAAGGCAGAGGTGTAAACATGCTGCGGTGGATCATCATCTGTCTTATTCATGGCATCCGGAGCCCTGTGACTTCTGCCTCCTCCCCAAAGTTAAAACGGCTAAGAGCGGTCAACCCTTTCAGTCAGCTCAGGATGCTGAGTTAGCCCCGACAGTCAACTAGAGACACTCAGGAAAGAGCTTTCCAGAACAGCTTTGGAGAGTGGTCGAAGGGTGTGTTCTAAGTGAGGGGGAGGAGTTTGAGAAGGATTAATGTCCATGGGCCTTTTATTATAATAACTTTTCCTTTTAACATTCAATGTTATTTTTAATGATGCCTCAGATGCAGGTACTTTGAAAATCTTACAGTAAAATAATACTGAGGGGGAATATAGAGCAGAAGAAAACTATTCAGCTCATGAGCCACTAATGGAGAAGTTTCTGAGCAGCTGCAGGTCATCTCAAGGAGGAAGGCTAGCTAGGAGACGCCAGGATGCCTCCATTCCAGTCCTGACCCCACTCATCAGCTAGGTCTTCTTGGCATGCCGCTTCACCTCTAGCCTCTGTTTGCTTTGATTTCTTCACCTATGAAAGAAAAGCATCAGAATAGATGTATTTTCCTTGCCAGGAATGAAGTTCTCCAATGCTGTGACCCTAAATTTAGACATATACAGGGATCCAACACAGGTGGTAAGGATAGAAATGCCAGTCAAATATGGATAACTGCGTACGGTCCCACCTAACAGTTCCCAGAGGAGTTCAGACAGCCACGTACTACACACACCTTCACGCAAGAGTTTACCACACAGGGCACAGGAAAAGGGAAATAAGAGAACATTTATTTTGACTCTTGTGCCCATCAGCAGCTTTTTCAGAGAATGCAATCAAGCTCTGGGATACGGTAGCATAACACATCCAAGACTCAACATTCCCAAGTCATTTCTCTGTGGTTGTCTGTGACGGGCCGAGAAATGGTAATCAGAGCCTGTGTTGATTCTGTCTGAAAACGCCATCTGGTCCTCAGTCTGTATGTGGGCCGCGGATGTCACAGCCTAGCTATGGTCACCACGGCATGCAAAGGTCAAAGAGGGATCTAATTACATGCCCTAGTGCGTAAAGGCCAGAGTCGCCTGAGCATGAGCTTAATCACTCGGGCCAAACAAGACCCATCTATAATTTTAATTATCAGCAAATCCGACAACTCTATCAAATACCAATTATTTGGCTGTTGCTGAGAATAATTGTCTTGTCTTGTTAGCCTCCAGAGCAACCCCTTGAGGGAGGCTGCAATGTTTCCCTTAATATAAATATTTATTAAAATCCATCAAGCAGGATTAGACTCATTTAATGATGCTCAGTATTGCTGGCTTATATTATTTATTTTGTAGAACTTCCAGAATGGGGAGAATGTTACAGAGAGACTGACAACCTGTCCACTTCTAAATTCCCGGCCACAAGTTAGGACACAGGACACACCAGTGGCTCACCTTTTTAAATGATTGAAATAGTACATCTTGGCATTCAGCAAAACTGCCCTGGGGCCCCATTCAGTGACAAAGCCATTCTGTGACTGTGCCCCTGAAATACAGGATAAAAACTCCCTGAAGAGTGCATAGTGCAATTGTCTTAGACAGGACTTAGATTTCTTTAATTCCAAAATTAGGCTTTGCATAGGGAATCTAAGAAATAGCCCATTCATGATGAATCCTAACATTAAGCAGTGGTTACTCTGAGCATGCTGGCAAATGGGGTGAACATGCTGGTTCAGTACCTGCTGAACCCCCATGATCTCAGACAGATTAACCTGAGAGTGTGGGGGGAAATTCAAAAGGGAAGTGTCCACATCACCCAAGTTTTTGTTTTTAAAAACTGACTATCTTGAGAGCGAATGTCTTCAAGTGAGTCGTGTCTAAAGCCTGTCCCAGGCTGCCGTCCCGTGTGACCCACCCTCTCGTGTGTGGCAAGAGCTCTGCCTTCTGCTGTGCTCCTCTCTCCCTCTTCCTTTTCACCTATAGCAATTAAGCCACAAGCAGGAAGTCAGCTGTGCGGCTTTGTGACTCCAGAGCTCCTCAGTCATTTTTGACTCTTATAATTTTTACCTGCAATTAGGCTTTCATTAGCTTCCTTCCTGATATTTTACATGTCCAATAAGCCCTTGGTTTCCTTAATTACTAAGTAACCTTCCTTTTTCATCCTGAGGGCTATTTTTATTCCAACAATATTTATGGCTAATTGGCACACATATACTTTTATCCTTAAATGTCCGTGTCTGTCCTTTTTTGAATCCTCTGTTTCGCTCTTTGGGAAACATTTTGTGCTCCTTGGTGACGCTTCATATTAGGTCTTTCTGCTGTGGCAGTCCAATGTCTCTCTTCTCCAGAAGTAGTTTGCAATCTCATCCCCCTCATTTATGAATGACGCTTTGTGCTTCCTGACAGTCTCTCTCTCTCTCTCTCTCTCTTTCTCTCTCTCTCTCTCTCTCTCTCTCTCTCTCTCTCTCTCTCTCTCTCTCTCTCTCTCCTCATGACCATCAAAACAACGCTGATCTTGCGGTCGGTTGGAGCCCACAGGTCTCTCCGTGCTACGCTGCTCCTTGCCTGTGTGCTTCCTTCGTTCCCACTCAGATATTTTCCACTCTGCCTTCTGGCCTAGGAACAAAGAGCCAGATCCAGGCAGCAGCACCCACGTGACTGCCTGTGCAGTTGGAGCCACGCTGTCTCGATTAACAACTCTGGCGCTGAGTCCACAGCTTCCTTCTCTGAGTAGACCCTGAACCTCAGACATTTATAGGAAATTAAGGTTGGTTAGGAGTCCCAGAACTGGCCCCTCTAAGGAAAGTAAAACTACCTTTAAAGCACATAATAACACACACATTTCATTAAATAAGGAATGCATACTAATTGCCAGTGTGTCACAAAAGGCAGATAGAAAACAGAAGAAAGACCATGCAATCACCTTCACCCAGAGACTGTTATATAATACATATTCTAGATATTTTAACCACCTTTGCTTTAGCTAGCAAAGAAACCGTCCCTCTCTTTACCTTTCACTCCACCATGCGTGCGTGTCTCTCTCCTGGAGTAAGGTTTGTTTTATTTTAAAGGAACTAGTGGCATGCTTTGGTTTTTCCTTTCACCTGACAAGTCTAGTTTTAAATTTGTCTTTCCTCATAAATAACTTTGCCCCAATTTCTCTGCATATATTCATATCTCATTCAGTGAATGAGCTTCTCTCTTGGCTTTTCCTCCTTGGTTTTTCACGTACAAACCCAAACATATTTATTTCCCTGAAGTTTAGATGAAAGTTTTTGTTTCATTTACAGAAAAGGATGTCATAAGTCAGAGATCGCAGACCACATCCGGGGCCGGGACAGAATGAAAGACAGGCGGCCATCGTGATGAGACAGCTACTCCTCAAGTCAAGCATTAGCCGGAGCTACGTGGTTGGAAAACCCAGTGGGCACGAGTCCAGTAGAAGAACATTTGAACTAAAAGTGTCTTATCCTAAAGTGCACATTTTTATTTAATTCAGGGTAAAGCAGAATGAATCATAATAGGTCAATAATAATGACTTATGGCTTCCTTCATGTGGCACATTTACAATAAATGGTAATTTACCATTAAAGAGAGACATATTTCTTTTTTGTGCAAAAGAAAAATTAGCATTAGTCATAATGAGAAAGAGCAGGTTTTCCATCTCTGCATTTAGGATATGTATTCGGTTATACAGACTTAGAATATCATATGCAAACCACTTTCCCCAGGTTCCTCCCTCCCTTTTCCCACTTAGAGCATAGAGGAAGTATCAAAATGTGACCATTCATGACTTCATCCCAGCTCAAGGGTGATGAAGGACACATCCATTTGAAGGGCTATTTGGAGAATATTTCAGGGTCCAGTCGTTAAACCTGTAAGTGAGGACAGGCTTGGAATCCTGTGGGTAGAGCACGGTGTTGTGCGTGGACGAATGGACACAGCAACACATATGTATGCGGGCCATTCCCGCTCTCAGCTCTCCCTGGAAGGTCAGAGGTTGGGTCTCCAGATCCTGCCTTCCCCTCCTTCTGTCTTTCTTCCTATTTGAAATATTCTACTGCTTTTCTTGAGATATTGGCCCTGTTTATTGACAAAATTATAGGCTGTTACCGTCTTCACAAATCAATATGGATCTTAGATCTGGACTTTTCTGTTGAAAAGTGACTGATTTATTTGGTTTATTACCCCACCTTGGTTATCCAGGTTTTAAAAAGTATGTATATAAAACAGACTGCACAAAAATATAATTTATAAAAGTCCCATCTTCCTTTCTATCTCCTGGCTAAAATGTTTCTCCAGCTCAGAGAGAAGTCAGATTAAATTACAGGGAACATCCTAACACTTTCAAAGCTGCATATTCAATTTCTGTGGTCTATAAACTAGCTCCCAATAACTTGATTAGGGGAAAGTCTTGAGTAATTGGATGAAGTCAGGCTCAGAAGATTTGCACAATAATCAATGAAATCCACGGCTCCTAACTCTGCTGGTTCCACACTGGTTTCCTATCCATCCAAATGGCCCCTTTCAAAGCTGGATCCTCCAAGAAAGAAATCCACAAAACTGAGCTAATTTCATAAGCTTTTTGAAAGTAGATTGGATTTAACAGGGCTGTGCTTTTGGAAATGAATGGTTGATATAAATCAGAGGTAGTGGAAAGGTAACGTTTATCTGATTTGATTTACCAGCAATCTGGTCCAGATGGCAACGTGGAATTTAAAGATATTGAAATATATGGTTGCAGCTGGAGACTGTATAAACCTAAATATAAATAATTCAGATGTGCTTATGCATTTAACAATGTCAGTTTTAAATATAGATAAGAGCCAGGACTGGAGGCTAGCATTTGAAAACAAGAAAATGACTAAATGCAGGGGCTCTGACATACGTGACCATATTTTAATGCCTAATTTAGCCCTGATCTGGAAATGGAGGTAGAGTTCATTAGATCTACCTGTCTAACCTGACTGAATGCAGCACAAACTGGCATGAGGTTGGTATAGCAGAAGCGGGAGGTCTGATTAGAAACGAGCCAGGAGGGTGAGCACCTGACTGTGACACAGAAACACAGAACCTTTCTGTCCATGCTGGAACCACAGACTTACCTCTTAAAAAGGAAAAACAAGAAAGATGTCCTCTTTTCAAACTTGAACCAACCAAGGCTCACTGCCATCTTGAAAGGATTTGGAAACAGAATCCCAGAGTGTGGAGAAGAGCTTCTAGGGTTTAGGATACAGCTGCTTCTGCCAGTCAGAAAGAACACTGAGTTTACAGGCTGAATTCAAACTATGCCTGTCACCCAGCAGCCCTGAGGGGGTGGCCCAAATGGGGAAGAGAAGGATCCACACCTCCTAGGGCACCAAGACTGCGAATCCCTAACCCACCAATGTCACTGGTTTCTCTCCCTGCTGTGACCTTTCCTTCTCTCTTCTGCCCCTTCCCCCTTTTAAAATATTTTTCCCTATTGAACCACACAGTCTGGTAGCTAAACTTTGGGGCTGGATTTGGCCTCTCCTGAGAGCCAGGAGACGGTGACTTTTCCGAGCCCACCAGCCCCAGACGTTGCTGTTCTCGCAGGCCCACGTGTGTGCTAAGGACAAAAACAGATTTATAAGATGTCTTCATGGAGAGCGGTAGTTATGAGAAAATAAGACATCAAAGAGGACTCCACACCCTCCCATCCAGCCTGATTAAACCCACCTAGAATCAAAGACCTTGCAGGAGAGTAAAGAACCAGCTCCGGAGATTAAGCAACTTGGCGAAGGTCAGAGAGCTAATTATAGTTTGGCTTAGAGCAAAAGTCCCCTAGATCCCAGCATAGAACCCGCTCACTCCAGCTCCACAGGGGAAGGCAAGAGTGAGAGATTTATTAACATCCCAGGAAGAGCGAAACTGATGTAGGTTTCCATAATCAAAAGCAATGGGAGGATGGTGGAACCTTGGCATTCTTTGTAAAAGAGATCAGGGCCAATGCCATCATTTTCCCTGGAATTTATTTCAGGAAGAGGAGCAGGAAAGTGAAAGGTTTTCCATGAGGGCTGAGCCCAGGGAGGGTTGCACAAGAGAGGCAGTGTAGATGCTTACTGATATTTCCCCAAATTATTAGCAGACTTAATTCACAAGGAATATTCTTGTGATATCGGCTGTCACGCCAATGCCTCATTCACACTCGGGGAGTCCAACCCCTCTGTCCATGGGGAGACCGGTGCCCCTCCGTTACTACTAGCGTGAGGCTGCATTTTGTGTCTGAGATGCACCTCCCAACACATCCGGAAGCCCGCAGCTCACTAAGCTGCCCCCCTACTCCATGTGAGTGGGGGCAGCAAGGGATGTTCTGCTCCAGCTCTAGTTCCAGCCTCTAAGCAGACCCTGGAAGGAGGGATCGAGTTCTGCATGTCTGCTGGACACCACTATGACGGCCACGTCCAGTTACACTGCATTCAGCCATTGGCTCACCGGCTCATTAGGAAATGCATACGCACACTGTCCCAGGGCTGGGTGACCTCGGGGACCATGGCGCAGTTCCATCCTCCAGAAACTCATGCAGCCTTGTCTCAGAGAGGGTTACAAGATGACTCCAATAGACTGCAAGAAGCTCTGGAGGAGGCAGGGATGGGGGCTCAGGGGCACAATGTGTACTGAGCTTGCACAAGAGCCCGAGTTCAACCCCAGCCATGGGAACAATAAGAAACCCCAATGTGATGCTGAAAGATCAAGGGCATTTTCTTGGAAACACTCAGAAAGGTCATTCAGCTCAGTCCCAGGCCCAGGGTCACATTCACTGAGGAAGTGATAAGGAGATGACAGAGGAAGGAGCAGAGTGCAGAGGCTGCGGGTAGTGTCGCTGGGGGGAGAAGTCACAGGCACAGGTGGGAGGGCGAGGACACAGTCCATTCAGGAACAGCCCAGCCTCCTGCTCCCGAGGCTGCCCGCCCAGGCTCTCATGCCCCTCAGCTCCTGGCTGCTCTCGGGAGCACAATGTGCCTGGGAGAGCAGGGCTGTTCTAACCCACAAGTGAAGAAAAGAAGGTCCAGACTCAGACTTTAAATAACCGGATCAGCCCACACTGCCAGGGCCAGTGCTCACTTCCGTACCACTGTAACAGTGTCCAGAGCCAGCTAAAGGACCCAAGCCAGGGGACAGGCCGGCCTGGGCTGAAAGACCACGCTGTGCTCATGCTTGGGATGGCAATCACCTTCTTGGGCCTTGGGTTCAGGCCTCTGCCTAAACAACACATGCCCACAGGCTTTGGCTTCAAAGACAGGCAACCCTGGAGGCCCAGTGTCCCAGGCTTCTTCTGGAATCCACACTCCTTGTGCCAGAAGCTCCAACTGCGATCTGAGGAGAAACTCGCTCCAGAGCCTGCTCTGAGGCGCATTGGAGAAAGGTCCTTGGGTACTAACAGTGACCGGCAGCCCATCTGTCCCGTGCTGCCCAGATGGACCCTCTTGCACCACAGGTTTGCAGGGCACCAAGCTCCAGTCCTTCCCTCACCCGCCCCACTGTGTCCAGAGGATCCTGCTTCTGACATTCCCGCAGAGCCTCCCACTGCCATTCTCAGAGCCTGCCAGCGGCCTGGGATAATGCTTTTGGGTCTCCTAGCACCTGGCCCTGCTCCTGCTGCTGCCCATGTACGACAGCCCCAGCTATCCTCACTGTCCTGACCAGGAGGCTACCACAGAGAAAGCCTGAGGGGTCCCCTGGGCCGGCCACGCAAGGAACATGAAAGGCCACCACTGACAGAGGGTTTGTGCCCAGCCCGAGCACCCCGGGAAGAGTACATACAGGGACCCCAGGCTGTACCTGTCTGAAACTCCACATGTAGGGGTGCTGGCAGGAGCAGAGTCCCTGTCACTGGCCATGACTAGGTAGGTCTGGTGGCCACACTGAGGAGCAGAGGTGAGGAGATTCCAGGTACAGCCTGGAGTTCAATAAGATCTTGAACATGCAGGAATCTGGCTTGGATTAGCAGGGTCTTCTCCTCACCAGTCTCCCTCAAATCCATCCCCAAGCTGATGCCAATTAACTTTCTCTGTCTCCCTTCTTCCCTCGCTCTCTTCCCCCCTCTCCCTGTCTTCCGCCCTGCCTCTCCCCCTCCTCCCCTTCTCTCTCTCTCCCCCTCCCTCTCCCCTTTCTCCCCCTTCCTCCCTCTCTCCCCTCCTCCTTCTCCCTCTCATTTTGTCCCCTCTCCCCCTACCTCTCACTCTGTCTTCCACAGCCCCTGGGGCTGGTAGCCTTTGGTCTCCAACTCTGCTTGTGTGTCCGGTCCACTCAGCAGCTTCTGTGTGGGGTGGGAGGGTGAGATTAGGGAGACTCAGGCACGGGGTGCCAGAAACCCCTCCCCGCAATGACAGAAGTAACCCCACTTCTCCTATGGATGTGAGACAACAGGACCCTATGGTTATATCATCTGGGAGGAAGTTGCACTGATAAGAACCCCACAGAATCCCCGGCTTCAGCATGAGTTCACCGTCCCTGGCACTGAAGACTGTACCTCTGCAGCCCAGCGCAGCTCCCCCTGACTCCTCCCTTCCTGGGCCACCAGGTTTCTGGTCTTTGACCTGATCCCTCTGCCCAGCCCTGCCCTGTGCTTCTCTGCTCCACAAGCTGAAGGCCGAGAGATCCTTCCCTCTATGTGCTTCCATTTTGCTGAAACACTCTTCTCCTTGAGAGCTCAACTCCACCTTATTGCTCATCTCCTTTGAGAGGCCTCGCAGACATCAGTCCCTGACGTGGTCACTTGTTACACACTTAGCACACGCTGACTTGGGACACTTCCCACAAAAGCAGGACCTCTCGCTGTCACCGGGGCGTCATGCCTGATGACACACAGGAGGCCCCTCAGAAACACCCACCGGCTAAAAATGACCATCACAAGAGTCTGCAGGAAAGCCCCAGGTTAGTTCTTAGAAGCAAATATGCATTAGGGACATTAAATAAATTCCTCAACCTTGCCAAATGTTGATGCCCTTAGTGTGTCTTTCCTGAAGTTTGTAACTGACCCCAGAGGACAGTAGAGATAGAGGATGGCCCGGGTTTGAGGAGCAGTTTTATGTGGAGATTTCAGCAGAACCTGTGCTTTGGCCTTGTTCCTGTGTGCTGTGAATTGGTCTAAATCATGTGTTATCCCTGGTGTGTGCAGAGGAAGTGAGGCGATATACAGCCCCTGAGCAAAAGAAGACCAGGGAAGCGATAGAAGATGGACCTGAGCCCCATGCAGCTTGGGAAGGCCATGCATGGCCTCCCAGGGTTTCCAGACCTGGGAGCAAAGGAGTTTGTGCCAGGCAGAAGAAGATAAGGTTGTTCTGCTACCCTCCAAAGGCAAACTTGGCTCCTAAGCCGCACTTCCCCTCCCCATGTGGATCAGCACTAAACCATCACACAGATTAGATCAGGAAAGGCTGTGGGATTGCTCAGCCTGATCCATTTCAACACAGAAAGAATGTTAACGACTTCACTGTGTGTATCTAGGGGCAGCGAAGGAAGGGTAGCTCTGCACTCTCAGAGGCCAGGCCTCTTCCCAAAAGCGCTCATCCAGGTTTGCAGCTCAAGAGATTAAACTTTTTATGTTACAGTACCAAGGTTTCTAAGATTCATCAGTATGGGACTTTCATTTACAAAAGCAACTCAGAAGCAACTTGAAAGATCTCACGTTGGCCCACAGTGATTCAAAGGTAAGGAGAAAAAGGAGGTTTTGATTTCGTGCAGGCTGTGGTAGTCAGGCTTCACGATGGCGCTGTCAGGATCCTTTTCCTCTGCGACTGACCCTTTGAATGGCCTCTCCCAGAGTGAACCAAGGTGGCGCTGTGTGAGACCGAAGGTACAGTAGTCTCCTCTGTACCCAACCAGCATGTTTAGGAGCAAGGTTAGAAGAAACATTGCAACTTCTGCCTTATTCTTGCCAGTTACTAAAGAAATCTGCAGAGAGGAACTGAGGCCTCCCCTCAGCAGGCACTGCCCGTGCCCCAGCCATGTGTGGGCACCATCTTGGAACCCACACCTCCCACTGGGAAAGCACCAGAGACACCCTCGCTGACTCCCTCCTACCTCATGTGGGCCCCAATCAGTGATCGCTCGGCCAACTCGCTGCCAAATTCCTGGCCCATAAGAACCGAGAAAATTATCAAGTGCTTATGGCTGAGCCACAAAGTCTGGGGTAATTGATGACATGGCAACACATACCTAATAAAAAGGTATCCAGATTTTCATCCATTTGTTGGGCAGGTATTTTTCAACACTTTCTTTGCTCAGGTGTCAGATTTCATATGACCAGGGATTTTGCAGAGTGCACAGGAGGAGAGGGACAGAGCAGGGAGGACAGGTGACTACAGGCTTCTCCTTGAAAGATCCTCTGTCTCCCTGTGGTCTGAGCAAAGACCTGAGCTTGTCTCCACAGCAGCTGAGTTCCTTCCTCCATTCCTGTGTGCAGAACCTCAGCAATAAGAATGATGGGCTTGTGAAGCTGAGCAGCACTTGTTCCCATTTTACAGAATGAGAACGGGAACACTCACAGAGGTAAAAGAATGCTGAATCTGGCAGTCAGATGGTATCATCCAGAACCTCTCTCCAAAGTTGGGCTCCATTTTCTCTGCATTGGTTTCAGACTCTCTTAGGTTCCCTCAGTAGCGGCTCCAGGAGTGCAAACTGCTAACTCATACTCCCCACGGCACTACAAAAGGAGAAAGAAGAAGAAGAGGAGGAGAAGGGGGAGGGGGAGGAGGAGGAGAAGGAGGGGGAGGGGGAGAAGGAGAAGGAGAAGGAGAAGAAGAAAAAGAAGAAGAAGAAGAAGAAGAAGAAGAAGAAGAAGAAGAAGAAGAAGAAGAAGAAGAAGAACAAGAACAAGAACAAGAAGAACAAGAACAAGAAGAAGAAGAAGAACAAGAAGAAGAAGAAGAAGAACAAGAAGAACAAGAACAAGAAGAAGAAGAAGAACAAGAAGAAGAACAAGAACAAGAACAAGAAGAACAAGAAGAAGAAGAAGAAGTATCTTTTTGCTTTCAGTTTCTAAAAATGTCCCGAAGCTGACATGGTTCACTCTCAGCACCATCCCACTCTGTCACAGTCCACTCAGGACAAAAGTGGCAGAGTGACCCCAGGGGAACTGTGCATACTAAAGGGAAGGAAGAGTGGATTCCAGAAAGAATTTCTAGCTTTTATTGCAGGACAAAGGGCAGTGAGTAATAACTGAGTCCCCCAGAGCCTTTCCCGTTTTGCCTCTTTGAATGAAAGGTACGTAGTGAGAAAGGGTAGGACAAGAAACCAACGAAGGCAGTTTTGATCAGGTAGAACCTTGGCTTTGTTCTCTCATTACCTAAATGCTGGTTCATAAGCCTGCTGGCCTGAGGAATACATGCAATGGAGAGCTGGGGCTGGGTGGTCCTGACCTACAAAAGCCAATACATTTCCAGGAATTCTTTGAAAGGATGACTGAGCTGGGTGTAGTGGCACATGCCTATCATCCCAGCACTCAGGAGGCTGAGGCAGGAGGATCAGATCCCCATGAGTTCAAGCACAGCCTGGAGAGTGTAGCAATATCTTGTCTCTAAAAGAAGAAGAAGAAGAAGAAGAAAGAGGAGAAGAAGAGGAAGAAGGAGATTGTAAAACATAACCATTTTTTAAAATTAAGCAATTTAAAATTAACTATATATTAAAGGTAATACATATGTAATGCTTATTATTTTAATGGAAATTTCTGTTTTCTCTATTATTCATCGTCACGATGAATGTAGAAGATGGAGACACTATACCACTGATTTTGGTGTCTTGCCCTTGACCACAGTGGGAATATTTACACCTTAGGAATGGGTTTAGTTTATTTTTCCCCACATGTACAGTTAAGAAAAGCAATGGAGGAAGCACAATGATGCAAATAATCCACAGCTGTCACATTAACTGTGCAATAATACTGCCTGGTATTTGTGAGCTTCTGATTCAACAAAGAGGATGCATTTCTGATGAACTAAAGTGTTAGTGTTTTCTGAGAGATTGGCAACACCTAAAGGAGTTTGGTAAAAATTAACAAAAGCATTCATCATGATATAACTGTCTAGACAGAACTTACAATACAGAATTTACTACTTTCAGTGAGTGTGTTACATCTTTTATATGATTGACATTTAAAATAGTGTGTGTTCATCCATGTACAAATTTCCTACATCTCTTCCCTAACAACACTGGTTAAACATCTGCCAAGCTACTTGTTTTAGTCACTTTCTTGTTGCCGAAACAAAATGCTCAACACTTCCAACTTACAGGAAGAGAGGTTTCTTTGGCTAACAGTCACAGAAGGTTTAGTCCCAAGCAGAAGCAGCATGGTGGAAAGGCTTGCCAGCGAGGCCAGGTGTTCACATCCCAGATTTCCAGTAAGCAGAGGAAGAGGAAGGCCCAGGGCAGAGATGCACCTTTCAGGTCACTCCCTCAGTGACCACCTCTAAGTAGGCCAACTTCCTAAGAGCACACACAGCTGCTGAGCTCATCAGGAAGGTGAAGGACAGTGCCCCCTTGATCCACTTACCTTCCCAGAGTGCCACCTCTGCATGAATAAGCCGACTGGGGACTTTCCATATCTACTGTAACAGCTGGGTAAAGAGTGAATATGCTGTCTTACATCAAGCTAATAATTCAGGTTACTGTGCAGGCTGTGAGGAGCTGCTCTGTGTTTTTGAGCAGAGAAATGGCATTGATTTGCCCTTTTAAAAGTTCACCGGAAGTTGACAGGCAGGCAGAATCAGTGAAGGGGAGACAGAAGACAGAGAGATCTCCTAGCCTAATCAAACTCAACTACAATTAAGAGTAACCTACAGTTAAGCACTGGACAGTACATTAAGAAATTCCATATGCTATTTCTTCGACTACAGAAAGCAACTGTACTGAGGTAGACACTATCACAAGAGAGGCCAAGAGCAAACACAGAGGCATGGATTTAAGAAGGAAATGGCACGAACTTGGCTGTGCGTAGGGCTGGGCTTCTCTGGATGTCTGAATAGTGCTACCAGGGGCTTTGGAGATCTGCTCTCACCCCCAAGGAACAACCGCAGCACCCAAGCTGAGCAAAACAGCCTTTCCTGCCGAGTGCAGATGCTCAAAGTTGGGGGATGGACAAACCTCCATTCCAGAGGTAGTGCTTAGCATAGCTGGCTAAAGTATTAGTTCTGTCTAAGCAAGTGCAGTATAAGTTTCTGTCCAATTTCTAAACCTGGGCTCCTACCTCCAATACCTGCTCTTTCTGTTTAAGTTTTCTTCTATTGTTTGCAACCCAAAAACTCCCACAAAGTGGTGTCTGATTAGCAGAGAGGATGGTGGGAGAGGATGGTAGAGACTGGGTGATGTTTATGGAGATCCCCTTCTGCTTAGGGTGACTGTAAATGGCCTTCCTTTTGAAGAGTTGCTCGGACAGGTGACTGCTCTTGGTCACTTTTGTTCTGGAGGACAATCTCTATTTTACCACCTGCATAAGGTGGGCTTCCTGCGCTACATAAAAGGGAACCTCTGATCTGGTAGCTGCAGCGAGGTGCATATTAATGACGGCTGGGCAGACCCCTGCCCGTGAGGCTCAGGAACATGAAAGACACACCTATGTGCGTGTGATCCGTGCCATCAAAGGCCACCAGAACATCAGTGGGAAGGAAAATTGACAGAGCCACAGAACCCAGCCCTTATCAGACGGGTGGTCTGGATGAAGCCTCATTAGACAGGTCTCTGCACCACGGCCTGACTGAAAGTTTTCCAGCTTCAAGGATCCAGAATCGAAGGTCAAAGGGGCCTTGTGGTCAGGTCTTCCCACTCCTTTCTATGGAGAGGATGAAAGAAGCTTTCAAATCAGCCAGGTCAGACCCAGGCTTACAGCAGCGCTTCATCAGGTGCCTTTGGACCCAAGCAGGACAGTGCTGGCTGTGGCCATGGAGGCAGTCATAATGGATGCCCCAAGAGGCAGCAATCTCACATCTCTCAGCTTCTGTCCAATGTCCAAGCCCTGGCTGGCAATGGATCAAGGCTGCCACAGTGACCACAGCTGGTTGCATCTACATTGAGATCAAAGCTGCAGGTGTGTGAGTATGAAGAGCCCTACTTGCCAGTGCCATGGCAGCCCCCACTCCTGGCCCAGTGATGCCCAGGGAGTGTTTGTAGGTGAAGGGGCAGTAGTGACAGGAGGAGGACTCCACTACAACCCCAAACCTGGGGGCCCCGCTCCCATCACTTTGCCTCCTGGGTCTCCGGTCCAGAGGGGAAGAATTCACTGCATCCTGCTGCTGCCTCCCAAGTCCTGGACAGCATTCCTGCACTTTGGGAGGCAGACGGAGGCCTGGGACCCCTCCAGCGACACTTCTTGATGCTTATTCTGGGACCACTTGAGAGATAAGCACAGGGAGAGGCCTGCCCCGGGACCCCTGTGTCCAACGTTGCAGTTTTGCAGGTCACACAGCCCCTTTAGTCTCTGGCTTTATTGAAAGGGAAGATGAGTGTACTGTCTAACAATAACCTTCCATGGGCTGGGCAGGACAGGATGGTGCCTGTCCTGCCCCCTTGATGGTGAAAATATCTTCACATGGACCCCCACAGCCATGTGGTGCACCCTGCCCTCCTGAGAGCCCTCTGGTGCTTTATCCTGATAACCTTCCTCTGACATCGGCAAGGTCCAGAGAGCAAACACTGATGCTGGGGTAACCGGCCCTCGGCAGACCCTGCCCAACAGAGGCAGACCACCCTCTGACCACCCCAGCTGCTGGGGCAGAGGGCAGAGTCTCTGCTCAGTCATTTCCTGGATCAGAGCCCCGTGTGGCTCCACAGCACCAACCGTTCAAAGGTGCCCTCTCTGCCCTTTCAAATTTAATTTGTTTCAAATCTTGTTGGAGCCACAGAATTATTTCAGGATTGGAGTCAAGTGAAAACAGGTGCGCTGTTCTTTTGCCAGCCCCCCCCCCCAAAGGCGCCGGAGGAGCCCTGGAAGAGCCCGGCGGTGAAGCAAGGAGGTCCCAGCTTGTTGCCTGGGCCCCAGGCAGCAGGGTACTGCCTCAGCTTCTTGTAGGAAACCAGGCTGGAGCAGACTTTTCTGCCCGATCCGGGCATCCATGCAGGCACAGGATGTGGAATGGCATCATCCACCCCAGGCCAGCATTCTGCTCCGCCCTGCCTTCCAAGAGAAACCTGAGTTCTCTGCCTGGCTAGCGCAGCTTTTTCCTTGGCTGTCCCGTCTAGGCAAAACCTCCTGGAGGTCAGTATACAGGGCCACACATGGACAACATTCACCATGTTTAAAATAAGTACAAAAGTCTTCTTCAAGTAGAAAAATTGGAATTCAGCAACAAGCTGAAACCAGGGAAGGAGAGCATCCTACCTGTGCAGGCCTGGGAATGGGACAGTTTTAAGCAGACCAGGTAAATGGAGACCCACCCTTGGTACTGGCTGCAGGGTGGGTGTGTCCTTCTGCCATGGTTGATCCATTGTGTCAGCCTGAGAAGTTTACAGTTTAACTGAGAGACTCAGCAGGATGCCAGGGTCCTTACTTTGTAAAGATCCTCAGCCTGTGCAAGAGGAGGCAAGGAGATTTTCCTGAGTGCTATACCTGCCCTGGTCTGGGGGGAACCTGTGTATAATATGAGGGAGGAAAAGAGGCTCTTGGTCCCTCCTTTTGCTCTGGCTGCTGCCTTGAAGTGTTGCCCCTCAGCCCAGCCACCCTGCCTTGCAGCTGGCTGATTATGGACTAAAACCTCCACAAACTTCGAGCTAAATAAACCCTTCCTGCCTTCATTTTGGGTGTTGGGTATTTTGTCTCAGCCACAAGAGAAAAGTAATCAACATACCTTCATCTACCCCTACAAACTTCTTTGTTTCCCTCATTTCTTCTCATAGCTTCAAATCCCATCTTGATGCCAACAGCTTCCAAAATTAGATCTCCAGCCCTTACCTCTGTCCTGAACTTCAGCCATGTGTATCGATTACTGACCTGCTATCTCTGCTGAGCATCTGAAATACTCAGAATTGTTCCACTCTCAGCCCTGGCCTGCCTCCCCTACCCAGCACCATACTGTGCAGAGGTCAGGCCTCAATCCTGGAGATGTCTTTGCTACGCTCCTCCTCTGATCCCTTAGGGCCTCCTGCTGCTGCTCCACCTGTAAGCTATTTCTCAGCTCCAGTTATTTCTTACCACTTATTTTGCTACAACCCTGGCACAAGTCACAGTTTTCCACAGAAAAATTATACAGGCAACTAGCTGGTCAACCTGCTCCACTCCCACCTGCCCTAAACACAGAGCAAGATGAAAGTGATTCTCTTAAGCCATAATTATGTCACCTCATCATGGATTTACTATCCTCCAAAGGCTTCTCCTCTCACACACAGTAAAAGCCACAGTTTTTGCTTTGGCCCTGAAGATCCTCCAACATCCACTTCCTGTCCCACTCTCTGCTCCTTAACCTCTGACCTCATCCCTCCCCTCCCCACCCCTTCCCTTCTCCCTCCCGTTCCATTGGCCTCTGCAGTGGTCCTCAAGCTCACAGAGGACTCAGTCGCCCCAGGATGCTTGATCTTGCTGCTCTGTGTGTGTGTGTGTGTGTGTGTGTGTGTGTGTGTGTGTGTGAGATCTCTCCCCTCCCCTAGGTACCTCAGCCTGGCTGCGCCCTGCTGGGCTTTATTTCCTTGCCAAGCATCATATCCACTACCTTTGCAAAGCAGCAATAGTCACCCGAGCCCTTTCCACTGCCTTGGAGCCCTGCCTCGCCCATTGCTTAGCCGTCTTTACATTTTCCTGTGATGACTATCTCCTCCTGGTTTATTACCTACACATTTGCTGATTTTCTGTATTCCCCAAAGGGAAAACAAGCTCCAGGAAAGTGATGCTTTTCTTTGTTTACTGCAGTTTCCCCAGAACCTAAACAGACGTCTCTATGCGGTAGACATAGCACAGAAGATTTAGAAAGCTGTGTGACATCCTTCAGGCCTCCTGCACCCTCTGCTTTGCAAGATTCCCCCCACCTCTAAGGCAGTCGCAGGACTGCATTCCCCCCAGGCAGGCTCCCAGGCAGAGACCCAGTCTGGGGTGGTCGTGAGATGCAGCCGGAACCAACGAGACACAGCCAAATTGTCTTCAGCTTCCAAGAACTTCAGGGACAGCTTTCCCATGGAATTTTAAATTATCAAGATATGGAAAGAGCTGAGCTTCCGCAGTTATGTGGACACTTTGAGGTGGATCTAGACAGCCACTGAAACATGGTGGTAGGGAGAAGTCACCATTCTTAAGCACAACGTGATTCTGTTGGCTGTGACTACCTCATCTCACATGGGGAGACCAAGACTCAAGTCTTGAGGGAGAAAACAGAAAAGTAAGCTCCTCCTGTTGAGCTACCCACGGGCGCCCTTTAGAGTTCATGACACTACAGCACAGATGATTAGTGGAGATGAGGGGGCCTCCCCTGTCCAAGTCTAATGCAAGTGTGGTCATTCCCTGGAGGGGAAAGCTGAGAAAGCCAGAAGCTGTGGCCAGCTCAGTAGGAAAACTTGCCATGATTGACTAGTAATGTCTGTTGTGAGAACAAGACTGGGATGTGGTGTGCGTTAGGGTAGCAAGTCTGTCTCCACGGAAAGCAGGAAGACTGAGCTAATCTCAGGGACATGCTGATTACTAAATACATACGTGATGAGGAACAAGGGGAAAACACGATGAAATTAAGGAGAAGCAGGCATGGGTTCTGAATGTTCAGGCAGCCTGTAGACTGTTTTATCTGGAGCAGAGGTGCCACAGCAAGAAGGGACTTGAGGTCAGGCTGGGCACATTCTGCCAGCAACAACATAATCGATGAGGACCTTGAGCGCTGGACCGAAAGGGGTGGAATGGATGCGGCAGTAACAGGAGGTTCTGCCGGGTCCTCAGCAGGTGAGGGTTGCACCGCACCAAGATCGATGCTGGAAGCAGATTATTCTGTCAGTTCAAGGCAGGACGGATTGAAGCCTTGGGAACTGGCGTGGGGGAGGCTGCTTAGCGTCTTGCCGCACACAGCAGGCCAAGGGAATGCACTCTGGAAAATGTCTTAAGCAAATCTGTCAGGAAGATGACCACAGACCCCTTTGCTGTGTCCAGACCTGCACCGTGCATGTTTTTAGGGAAGTTTCAGGACCTCTGGGAGGAAATGGCCCAAGCAGCTGGGGAGGGTCTTTCAACCCAATGAACCTGGCAGTGGCCAGGGCCGGCAGGTGGCAAGCCTGAGAGCACTGATGTGGGTGGGGCAGGGAGCCAGCCTCTTTCCCCATCTGCTCAGAGGGGCTTTGCGCTGCTACTGAGTCAGACGAAGGGAAAGATCCATTACTTACTGAGGATAACTCGTGTGAGTGTCGGGTGTCTATCTCAATGCGCTATGGTAAGAACTGAGGCATAAATGCAATTATCTCAGGTAACCACAAGTGGTGTGGGTGCACCGAGAGGCCAGTGTTGTGGAACAGAAGCGACAGTTCAGCTCCGTGGGTGATTTCCACCCCCCACGGGAGCTAGATGATCTGATTTGTAGAGGAGAAGTCTCCATCTTGGCTTTCATGTCATGGAAAACTTTCTGATTCTTAAATATTCATAGCTATTTTAATTTCATTTTCAAAAATACCTCCTGATTTCTCTGTTCGGATCCCTCAACTCAGAAACTACAGGTGGAGATTTCACCCTGCCTGGGGCACAGCCCCTGCTGTAGTTTGGATCTGGACTGCACCCCAAAGCACGTGTGTCTGAGAAATGGGTGTGCATGTGTGTTTAACCCCAGCTGCTGGGGGAGAAGAAAGCTTCCTCCCTTGATTGGCTCTTTGTTAGGAAAACACCTGGGAAGTCTTTTGTGGTCTAAGAGTCTCACCTTTCTGAACAGAGCCCGAGTCACGCATCTGGATGAAGGGGGATGCAGATCCAGTCAGCAGAACAGTGGGCTGGAGCTCGCAGTCCAGAGCTGGGTGAAGAGATAAGACAGGAAGAAGGAAGACACGGAAGGGACGGATGCCTGGAGGCCCAGGTGGGAGAGGAGGGAAGTCAGGTTGAGAATGGGGCAGCTTCAGGATGAGCAAAGGCTATGCCCTTGGAGCAAAGGACAGGGGCAGGTCCTGCTGTGCCCCAGCCGCCTTCTGCCTGCCTAATGCTGTCAACAGGGTGTAAGGAGGTGTTCTGCTAGCCCACTTATACAGACAGGGAAACTGAGGCACAGGGAATGACACCTGACTATAAATGACTCCAGATTCTGTGCTTCACATTATCCTGAAAGAAAAACTCCATTTCTGGTGAGGAGATAGTATAAAATGGAAGATTTACAAAAGGAAGGAGACAGAACAGTAGTGACTCAAAAAACTGAAACACCAGGCATGGAGGTGCATGCCTGCAGTCCCTGTACTCTGGGAGGCGGAGGCAGGAGGACCGCAAGTTTGAGCCTTGCCTGGGAACTTAGTGACTTAGTGAAACCCTGTCTCAAAATAAAAAGGGACTGGGGATGCAGTTCAATGCAAAGATTCTCGGTTAACTTTCTAGTATAAAAGGAGGAAAGAGGAGGGGAAGGAGGAAGAAGAGGAGGAAGAGGAGAACCCCTGAGAATCCCCAGGCCCCTGGCAGGGTGGGGAGGGAGGCCCTGTTACCGACTTCCTCCTGACCTGGGGGATAAGGGGTCTTGAGTCATTTGACCTTAACCATTAAAACAAAGTGGCCCAGGTTCACAGCTTTCTGGGTGACCCGCTTGTCTTCAGGCATCCAGAGGTACACGCTGGTGATGACACCCAGCACCCCAAGTTGGTTCAGACCAAGTCACCTTGGAGCCCAAGACCCACGCTACTGGAGGCCTAGGGCACCCGGGTCTTGGGTCTGAGCAGTCCCAGTGTGGTGGGAAGGGGTCACAGCACAGAGGCCTCTGGGGAGCTGGGGGTTCTGAACCAGAAGGTCAGGGACACACCAGTCACTCTCAAAGCCACAACTGAGCCCGACATGCAAGGGGAGACGGTGGAGCACCTTCCTTCTGGAGAGTTCCATTTGGGTTGACCAGGGGTAGAAGGGAGGCAAACCACAGGTGTCTGGCACCCTGTCCACCTGCCCGCACACCCCCAAGCTCCCAGGCTTTTCCCTTATACAGAGCCACCCTGCCGGCCGCTTCCCCCGCTGTTCATTGATTCTCGGGCCTTGCTGTCACTTTTAACTTGCAACAAGGGGAAAAATCTTTGAATGAAAATTCTATCCATCAAAGGTAAAAAAAAGTTAAGGGCTGTCAGGAGGAAAATGAGCAGGCATGATCAAAGGGGAGCGCATTTAACCCTTCGAGGACCCGGAGCGCAGTCCAGGCTGCCTCCGGTGTCCCCTTCTCTTTTCTCTCTTTGTTCGAAAAGCACCGGAGTTCTATTTTGCTGATGGTCTGTTGTCAGCATCAGTGGTGCAGGAACGGCCTTCTTTCTCTAGGCTGTGCTTTTGTTTCCCGGAATGGAAACTGGAGAAGGGAAAAAATTAAAAGCAACTGAACTAGAGCTTCCTGAATCCCCTGCAATAGTCCTGCAAGGGCTGCTTCCCGAGTCCCATTTTCTGTTATTAGAAGTGCAGGGCTCTGTGCATTCAGCATGCACTTTGCATCTGTCTTCTCCGGCTTGAAAATGACACGTGTGATGCAGCCCAGCACGGTGAAACAGGGCAGTGGCATGTGCGCTGGGTGTGTACAGAGAGGTGAGCGTGTGACCGTGCGGGAGGAGCTGCTTTGAGGTGGGATTGTGTGGACTGATTGTGCCCAGCTCCGGCAGAACCAACAGTGGAGAAGAGCCTCGATGTGAGAGAAAGGCGGGGATGGAAGCTCAGCCTCCAACAAAGAAGCCTTTTTGAGTATTAAGAAATAAAAACAATGAGTCCAGGGCCATGGAATGGGGCCCAGGGCCCCCAAATGCTCATTTGCTTTTTAAGGTTGTTTGGGTTTTAATTAGAAGCCTTGCCCATAAGGATTAAAAATCTTGAACTTTCAGAAAGAACCATTTCTTAGGGGCAAGCAGGGAAGAAGGCGGAGTGGAGTCCAGGCCAGAACAGAAACAGGAGGCTTGTTCAGCGAGGATCAGAACTCTAAGTCCGGGGGCGGGCCGGCCTTTTTCTTAAAGGAAAGGCTCAGCGCACTTCATTCTGCTTCTGGTGTGAGATAAAACTTACCAAGAAGAAGCTTGCAGAAATGATGCTGTTTTCTGTAGTTTTAATCTCCTCGCTTTTACCAAGCATCACTGACTCACGTTGCTGCTAAGCTCAGCACCCCAAAGCACACTGAACTCCTTCCAGTTCCACGGAAGCCTAAGCTATTTCTAGGGTCTAAAACACCACGCAAAATGCTCTTCTCTGCTTCTGTTTGGCCAACTCCCAAGCATCCTTCAGGACAATTGCATTGGTATCCTCCCCAAAGGCCACCGCACACCACAGTGGTCGGCCCGTGCTCCTCTGAGCTGGTCACTGGAATCCAGCCATGTGGTTGTAATCCTCACACTGCACTGCAATTGCTCAGTAACACACGTGTGCATGCAGAAGGATGCATACTGTAAGGAAGAAAACACGGAGAGTACCAACACAGCCTGCACGAATCACCTGCTCTTCTCCTGCCACTCACCCAGCAGAAGCAGCTAAAGAAACGCTTTGTTCACCATACCCTCGTCTTTCTAATTTAACCACGTGTGTTTGCATTCCTAAATTACACACTATGCATGTTTTGAATCCTATATATACATTTTTAGATTTGTCCATATTGATAAATGAATCATACTTTATCAATAGAGGGTCACACTGTCTCCAAGGGTGTAAGTTCTTTTCTTGTTTTGTTTGCTTTTTAATTTTTTTATTTTATTTTAAAGGGGGGGGGGACAAAAAAACACAGACAAGAAAAATAAGAAGCAAAGGAAACAGACAACAAGAAAAAACCCAAAACAGTAATAATATAGGATCTCAAAACAAGATGATAGGAATTTAAGAACGGTTGTTATTTTGCGTAGCATAGCTATCTTCAGAAGAGTTCCTTAGCTTCCAGATACAGTGTTAGTTCTAGAATTACTGAAACCTCTCTCACTACATAGTCACGCTCCTCCTGGACCACAATTATTCATTTTAATGTTGATGAATATACGGGTTGTCTCAAGTTATTGTTATTATTACAACAATTTTATGTCTATAACTTGATGACCTGGAAGATACACAGCAATCATTTGAAAAACACGATCTACTAGAACTCACAGAAGAAGAAATAGATGATTTGTGTAGGCCCATATCCATCAAAGAGATTGCACCAAGCGTGGCATGGTGGTGTCCACCTGCATGACCAGCACTCCTGGAAGCTGAGGCAGGAGGATCACAAATTCGAGCCCATCCTAAGGAACTTAGTGAGTTAGCAAAACCCTGTCTCACAAAAAGAAAAGAAAACATCAGAGGGATTAGGAAAGCAGAAATGAGATAAAGATGTCTTTGTTCCAAGATGACTATAATAATCCACATAGCAAATCCAAAAAAGAGCCAGGCGTATAGCTCAGTGGCAAGTGCCTGCTTGGTAAACACAAAGTCATAAAGTCAATCCCCGGCACCAGAAAATGAAAATCTGAAAAAACACTGATAATGTTACATATCTTGTGTTAAATTTTGCTGTGAACCTAAAACTGACCTAAAAACTAAATCCTATTTTTAAAATGTTACATGGACATTCTTATACCTGTCGCCTGGTATATCCGTGCATCCATTAATTTAAGGAAAGCCTAGAAAATAAACTGACTGGTTTCATGTTGCATGTAGATCCAAATCTACCGGATAATCTCGCGTTATTCTTGCAAATACTTTGCTCAGTTTGCATTCCCACACAGAGTAGAGTTCCTACTGCCCTCCATCCTCATCAACACTGGAGATGGTCAGTGATTGCTTGTCATTCTTGTGGTTTCGAAGGAAAATTTATTTGGGATTTAGTTACCATTATCTGGCTAGTTATAAAGTGCAGCACTTTTTCACATGTTTATTCCAAGATAAATCTCTTCATCTGTGTGTGTTTCCTTTGGCACTTTGATTGAGTTATTTGTTTTGCTGCTTGTTAGGGGTCCTGAAAACCTTTCTGCTGCTGCTGCTGTGTTACCCGTGTCATGTCTGGTACATGGTGTTTGAAGAGTTTTTTTCTGTTTTCACTCTCTCATACTTTTTGGAAGATGGAATTTCTTAATTTTAATGTAGCCAAATGTGTCAACTTTCTATTTGCAGTAGTATCTGTTCCTATTTTGATGTGTTATTTCCTCTACCTTCTTCAAGCTTAGTCTCCCCTTTTTGTTCAAAATTCTTAATTTTCATCTTCTTTCTTTCCTAGTATAGCAATTTATAAGACATTAAAATTCCATTGGAAAAGTTTTACTTTTTCTATTATTATTCAGTTGTAAGTTTTTTTCCGTTATTATTCAATTTTAAATTCTGGTTGCTGCTTTTATCCATGAAGGGTTGCTGCTTTTATCCGTGAAGGGTATTTTCCATGAGGCTATTTTAATCATCTTTTTGTTACTGGCGTCTGACTGCTGTGATATAGTTAGGAATGTCATCTCTGTGATGTTCTTTGATTTTTATTAAATCCCCTTTTATGACCTAAAATGTGATCTGGGGTCCATGTGTGCCGCGGTGAAATACATATTCTCTAGCGTTGGCATGTGTTCTGTGTATGTCTGCTAAGTGACATTTCTAATTGTACTTCACCAATGTGCCACATTCTTATCCCGTGACAGCACGAGCTACCAATTTCTGAAGGAAATGTGTTAACCAACCCCTGCTCACAAGGTAAGTTTTCCATTTTTCTTTACAGTTTTGTTGCCATCTGCTCCATATATTTTGGTGAGTTATTAGGGGCATACAGTTTGGAACTATGTCATGTTTTCTCGCCTACTGATGACTTTTGCCTTAATCTAATCTGTCTAATTTTAATATAATTTCACCATCTTGGGTGGGTTTTTTGTTTGTTTGTTTGTTTGTTTGTTTGTTGAATATTTTTGCTTTTCTTTGCCTGAAGAGTCAGTTGGAGTTTGATTAGGAAAACAGAAACCTCCTTAAATACCTAAACAGAGGGACATTAGTTCAGTGAATGGGCTGCACAGATGAGAGAAGACGTGAGAGATCCAGCAAGACCAGAGGAAGACAAGAGATGGGCAGGGGAAATGGAAAAAGGAGAGGAAAGGGAAGCACTTTATTTTTAAATCTAGCTAAACTAAGAATTCATATTGAAAATATGAGAGTATTTCCTAGAAGGACAGAGTAACATCCAAACCAGAATAAAGGGAAAAGATGGAATAAGTGAAAAAAACTAAGTCAATGTAAAAGAAGACAAGGAAGCCACAAAGAGAAAGTCCTATGCTGGCAGGAGGTATGAAGGCCGCTCTGCAGACCAACTAGCCTGTGGCTTTCAGGCATCACGATCATGAAAGTTAGGGAGGGAAGCATGTTGTACTGGCCTAGAGAAAGGCTGAGAAATAAACGCAGCATAATCGTCTAAACAGAAATCATTTTTCTGTTGCAAATACCATTAGGACATTGGGGAAGATATGGACAGCAAGAAGATTAAACCTAGTAAATGGACATTTACTGTCTCGCAGGTGTGGACTCGGGAGGGATGAGGCGATCTCAGATGGTTCTGGCAGGAAGTTACGATGCATCACTACTGATCTTCTGTAAGTTTAAAAATAAAACTTCTATGCCAGATGTAGGGGCACACCCCTATCCTCTCAGTGCTTGGGAGGCTGAGGCAGGAGGACTGCTGCAAGTTTGAGGCCAGCCTGGGCTACATACAAGGCACCTTGGTTCATGAATTTAATTCTTTCCACAACTTTGGTTGCAAACCAAATTGCACAAGAACCGAATCAAATTCAATAGTTAGGTTCAATAACCTTAGAAGGAAGTTTGCTTCAGTTCTTGTCCAATTCGATTTGTAACCAGAATCATAGAAAGAATTGTTTGTGAACCAAGACATCACTATAGTGAGATTCTGTTTTTTAAAAAGCCCTTAAATAAATAACTAATAAACACTTCCTCAAAAGGTAACTGTGTTAGTCAGATTTTCCATTGCTGGGACAAAATACCTGAGACTCAAAAGTTAGAGGAGAGGCTGAGTTTGGCTCACAATTTCAGAGGGTTCATCCGTGGCTATGTGGCTGTGAGGTACCAACAGCACAGCAGAAGGGTCTGGGCAGAGGGAAGCTGCTCACCGCACGGCAGCCGGGAAGTAGAGAGGGAGGGAGAAGCCAGAGACAGGAACACACCCTTCCAGTGGCGTCATGCCACCCACAAGCACCCCTCTGAGCCAGCCCCTCCTCCCAATAGTGCCCCATGGTGCCACTACCTTTCAAAAGCTCCACCCCTGAGCACAAAGCTTTCAGGAGACATTTTACATCTAAACCATAGCAAGAGTCAGTATTTGTATTCATTTAGGTTTGTCAGAACTTAGACAGCTAATTCCATTCCTCTGCCTCTTGATCTACATGCTATTTTCTGGATTTCCATTATATTTTTGCTTTGGCACAGTAGAGTAAACCCTACTACTACTTTGCAAACCAAGTTTTCCTTAGATTCCTTAGAGCTCTACATATTTGTATTTTTTCCTACTTATGACACTGTGAGCACTGATCCAGGAATGTTTTCGTACTCTCAGGTAAAAGTCCTTCAGACATCCCTTGCGACAGAGCACCTTTTGGTAGCCCACAGTTTGAGTTACTTTCTCGTCACTGTCACACAATGCCTGACACCCAAAGTTAAAAGAGAAAATGTTGATGTGAGCTCAGTTTGTAGAGATTCCATGTCCTAATCAGGTAGCTCCCAGGAAGGCTGGCATGGTAGAGGGAGCATGGCAGAGGAGGAAGAGCTCATGGAATGGCTGCAGGAAGCAGAGTGATCGAGGGGAAAGGGCAGGAGACAGACTGCTCCAGGCCACGACCCAGTGACCAGCCTCCTCCAAGCCGGCTTTACTTCCCAGCATCATAGTCAGCTATAAACTCTTGGTGGCTGAAACCACTATTTAGTGTCACATCCTCAGGCTCCAATCAGCTCAGCAAATGCCCCTGTGAGTGAGTGAGGCTGTGAGGGGGGACATCTAGACATAAACTGAAACACCAATACTTTTTCAGTTTACCTGCAATATTTGCACATAACCCTCATTCTTGAAGCCTGTATATGGGGGGTTAGAGCATTCTAGAACAGCAGAGATTCTTATCAGCACTTTGGTGACATTGGTTCTGGTTTGTGCTCTTACCATAAAGTATGTAGCCATTTCTCTGGTTGTGTCTTTACAGTCAATCCATCTGTTACTTCAAGACAGTTTTGACTTTATCTTTGGGATTCTGCAGTTTCAGCACAACTTCCATTAGACTTCTGGATCTGATGATTGCTATCCTTCAACAGTTTTGGGAAAATGTCAGCTATTACCTCATTGACTATTGACTCTCCACAACTGTCTGTTAATTTCAGAACTCCAGTAGACACTGGATTCTTGGACTCTTCTACAGTCCCTCAATTTATTTCAGAATTTGCATCTTTTGCTAATATCCGTGGTATCCTCTAGACCTTGGATTTAAAGTATATACTCTAAGTACTAATCCCATTGTTCCTGCCGGACATCTCGGGGAAGTTACAGGAGAGCACTTTAAACTCTCTTTCTACTTTAAGGTTTTTCAGGCCCAGATATGGTAGGGTGTAGGCTTATTTTCATAGATCCTTAGGAGATGCATTTTCTACTCAAAGACAGACTCCTGGGCAGAAATTCATGTACTCTGCAACATTTCTGTCTTAGTTACTTATCTCTCATTGCTGGGGCAAAATTGGGAAGGAAAAGCTTATTTAGCTCACAGTTTGTAGGGGTTTTGATCCATAGTCAGTTGGTTCCAAGGCAGGGAGGGTGTCATGGCAAAAGGGTGACAGTTCCTGGCAGAAGAAAACATAAAAAATGAGTAGCAAAAAGGGGAGGAGAGAGAGAGAGAGAGAGAGAGAGAGAGAGAGAGAGAGAGAGAGAGAGAGAGAGACCAAGCTTCTTTCCTACCCTTATATTGTATGCAGATTACCTCCCACCCTGGGTGAGTTTAGCACCCACACCCATAATCCCAGCACTGGACCATGAGTCAATCAAAAACTCTAGAAACCCACTCCCATACTGCAACAGGCTTTGGGGGACATCTAGACACAAACCATAGCAACCTCTGTTTAACATCAGTTTCTATTTTTCTCATCCATACCCTGTGGTTTATTCTGCAGGATTTGTTAGCTTTATACGAGAGGTCAGAAGTACTTCAACTGTGTTTCCTCCCATCTCCCTTCTGTTTTCCAAACCATGAAGGCTTTCAAGTAGGGTGTTACTTGAAAGGGCAAAGAACCCAAGTAATTAGCAAAATTGAATTCTTGCACTATTCCAAAGAGCTAGGATCTGGGAATGACACTTGATGTGATTTAAAGAAAACAAAACACTGCCCTAGGCACTAATCAAAGAAAAATATGACATATTTTCCCACTTTCAACATGAAATGGTTTCTTTTACTTTGATCTTCTGTAGCATTGAGAATCAAAGAATTAAAGCAAACACCAACAAAAAAATAATTAAGCAAGTATAAAAGACAACTACCATGAAAGAGAAGGTCATGACAACTACTTTTCCCCCAAATCATCCGTGGCTACATGTGTGTGTATTTTCAAATCCATCTGTGAGACAGATATTCCCTTTCCTTACAAATTCCAAATATGCTATAGTTTATTTACACAAAAGAGAAGTTAACAAAATGACTGCCAAATAGATTGCCTGGGGCAGAGCTGCTGCCTGGGGGAAAGCAGGATATGCCACCCCCAGATATGAAGAACTATTCATCTGAGGCAAATAAGAAGACATAGATAAGGAAAGAAAAACTCTCTGTGGCTCCCCCTCTCTTCTCCTTCCCCCTTTTCTCCCCTCATCTCTTTGCCTAAACTCAGGATGTTCACCTATAAAAGATGCCCCATAACTTTTTCCTTGGTCTTCTTACTTCTCTAAAATTTCCTCTTCTTTGTGGCAGATGCTATGTACCTGGAACTGGAAGCCACCTCTTCAACTCCTGCTTGTCCCCTGCAAGTCTCCCATGTACACATCCAATCCATATGCTCATAGATTCTGTTGGTTTTCCTCTTGTCAATCTGTCTTTTGTGAGAGGTGTGATTTGACCTAAGAAGTTGTAACGATTGAAAAAAACATTATTTTTCTTCCACCTACGTGGGCATGCAAAAAAAAAAAAAGAAGAAGAAGAAGAAGGAAGTAGTACAAAGTCTAGCTTTTGATGAAGCAAGTTGGAATTCCACAGAAAAAATGCACAAAGAATCAGTGTTGTGAGTGCAAGCTTGGTTCCTTGCTAAAAGAATAATCTTAAGTGAACCCTAAACTGAGTTTGCAATCTGTAAAATAGGGAAGGTAACAATAGCTTTGTTTTGAGCAGTTCCCAGTCAAATTTTGGCAAAGGGATTATCATAGAAAATGTTGTGGGAATGTAGAAAATCATCCAAGAAAAGCAGGAGTTTGGGGGAAGTGGGCGCTGTCCAGAGCCTTGAAAGACCATCAATATTTGGAGAGTGAGGAGACCCCTTCTACAGATGCTGACTCCTCCGGGGGAGGAACAGGGGTTCTAAAGCCACTTTTAGTTTTCAACTCCTTTCCTGAACTATGAGGCTTAGCCCAAACCATAGATGTTTTCAGCCCCTGCAATCATTGCTTGGGACGAAGTTACAGACCCACCTCACTTACTGCTTATGCCAAACACAGAAAGAAGGAAAGACTAAACTTCGGAATATTTTATCTGAGAGGCAGGGCAGTGGCTACTTCACAGGGTGTTTGAGAGGACTGAATGAAATAACCAGTGTGAGCGTCTCACTGGCAGTAGGGAGTCCGCGGATACCAGGTTCTACTTCTGTTACCACACTTTCATACAGCCTCCTCTGCAGCCGGCTCTGCAGTGTCGCTAAACTCGCTTCATCTGCCTGACCCATCCACCTCTGGCCCTGGGTGGAAGAACACGTCCCTGATTAAAGGTTACATCCTGTGAGGACGTCTGTGCGGGCTGGTCCACAATAGACCCGGAGACAATGCTTTCCTGTTCAGAGCAGCCACCCACAGCGATGACAAAAGCCATCAATGGGCCAGGGTCAAAGATCAACCGTCCCTCTGCCACTCCATTCTTCCTTTGGCTGTCAGCGGAGCTCACAGAAGTTCAGTCTCAGGCCTGAAATGTAGTGGAAGCTCATTCTCCCCACCTGCACCATGGGCACTGGTGAACAAATTCTTAAGGCCAAGCTGCGCCCCCTCAGGCTTCTGCAAGGTGCGTTTGCAGCCCTTCGGTGCTGTGGGAACATGGGGCAGCCACCAGCCAGGTGGGGGACATCAGTGGAAGTGGGTGACTCATGCCCAGGGCTGGAGATTAGCAGGAGGAGACAGAGCAGCAGCCAGAGAGGCATCTCCACTGGACACCAAGGAGGCCTCCAGTGCAGTAAAGCTGGGAAACGTGACCAGAGTTGTCTCTGGCTCAGGGACCACAGGAGCCTCATCTCCCCGGAAACCAGAGCAATGGCTGATGCCATCCTCTGCTCCCTGGGCCACGTGCCTCGCATCCATCAGGGGTGGCTAGCTGGAGTCCTCACTTCCTGGTATGGTTTTTCCGTTGGCGCCATTCCCTGCTGGGACACTGGCCGGATCCAGAAAGTGTGCAAGCCCTGCTTTGCATTCTCTGTACCCATACATCCCAGCCCGCCCAGTGGCTGCACCAATTTGCAGCACAGTCTACACCGTCTTGCAAGTACCATGTAGCAGCCGTCCTGACTGCCTCGGAAGCCTCTTTGTAGGTTCCATGTGCTAAGCCAACCGCGAAGATGGTCAACATGGGGGATCAGGGTCACCTCTAAAAGCGGTGAGCATGGAGAAAGGGCAGGAAGAGACCTCAGCCAAAGCAAAGGTATGGCCAGCTTGGGCTGGGCCACATTGTTCAGTGCCTCTTCCAGGTGAGCCTGGTCTCTCCTGCTCTCAGGGGACTGGTTAGTTGGCCTCATGGGAACTCCTGTGTCGAGCACCAACTGCATCCAAGCAAATTTCTCTACCCTTCAAGGCCTGGCTGTGAGGCCAGCGCCCCAGGAACCCCTGCTCTCTCTCTCTCTCTGTTGCCCATCCCCAGCTCTGGGCTGGCACGGCCTTTGCTAGACTCTCTGTACTAAGTCCTGTGCAGTGTGATCCTGGGTGCTTCTCACCAGTCCCACTTGACACCAGAGCCCAGTAGGGTGATGCTTCTGTGTCTGAGTCCTGAACCTGGTATCCGCGGCCTCCCTACTGCCAGTGAGACACTCACACTGGTTATTTCATTCAGTCCTCTCAAACACCCCGTGAAGTAGCCACTGCCCTGCCTCTCAGATAAAATCTGCGAGCCCTGCCAACACCCGCCGCCCAGCGCCATCAAGCCACACTTCGTGGGGCCTCTCGGTGGGAACTAGACCAAGGCTGAAGAGGAGCCCTCTTCTCAACACTGGCTCTGGGAGCTGCTTGGGTGATGGGGAAGACACACTGCTCTCCTCGTCCTTCCTCTGCTCAGAGCATCCTTGCCTGACAGGAAAGGGTGCTTGGGGTTTTGTTTGTTTCCATGTTTGACAATGTGAGTCTTATATTTTCCTCAGTCTGTTTCTTCAAGTACAGCCCTACTTCGGGCCGGCAGAGCGCCAGGACTAGGTGCGAACTAAACCCCTGATGGCTTTGGCCTCCCCTTTCCAGACTCCAAGTTCCTTATGCCTCCCCTTCCTCTTGGACCCTCGACTGCCTCCCTCTGTACACAGTGAGGGTGGAAATAGCAGGAATTCTGCAAGCTGAATGCCTCTGGTGTTTAGTGTCTCTGGTCCATGCCTCATGCCTTTACACCTCCAGAGGCAACGTCCATGGATACACAAGGGCCCGGACCTAGCAACAGGTGCCTGGGTGGAAGGAAGGAAGAAAGGAAGAAAGGATGGATGGATGGAGGGACACTGATCTTAAAAATAACAAAGAGAAAAGGTTATTCCAAGAAGAAAGAAAGAAATAGACCATCATTCTTTGGCTTCTGGCACTAATGTACGAAACTAGAACATGCTTGAAGTATATTTCTGCTCATTCCAGAGGGCAGAACTGAGAGATGTGAAGAGCCTATAGAATGCCCATCAGATTGCCGGTGGCCACAAAGAGCTCCTAAGCAAAGCCACCTAGACAGTAATGACGGCAACAGTAAACACCATTCACTGTCTCTTGCATGGATCTAACACCATGCTGAGTTCCTCCATGCCGTTTCCTGCAGCCCTCCCAATGACCCTACAGTGTAGCTGCTACTTTTATCCTTGTCAAAATATTACCCCGTGAGACAGATGCCAGGGAAACTGCTCAAGCTCTCAAGATGTCAATGCCAAACCAGTGGTCAAATGCCACAGCCTAAGTCATGACCTCTGTGACAGACATCTCTAACGTGGCCTTGTCAGAAGCAGCTGGAAGCTCCGACCCTGTCTGCAAGGCTGTCTTTTTACAAAAGTTATGGAAAATTTTGTACTACAGTGTATTCCACTTCCTGTGCATCTATCTATGGGCATCTGATGAAGGAACTGATGAGAACACATTTACATACAACTTAGAACACTGGGAGACACCTTAGCAAGGGAAAATTCTAAACATTTCCTGTAGAGTTTTGCTGCTTTGTCCACTGGTGGTCCATAAATGTTAATTTCACAGAATGCCTTCGATTTAGATGTGCAGCCCGGCATTTCTGGATGGCTTCCTTAGGACGCAATTGCTTCTGGTGGTGATTTGAAGCCCAAGGCCAGAGTCATCATCATAACCGAGATTGGAATTCCTGGGAATGCAGGGGGAGGCACAGCTTTGAGACGCACGCTGTAGAGATGGCTTTGCTTTTAGCTCAGAGATCAATGCATGCATTTTTCTTCCTTAGAAATTCATCTGTGTTCACTCAGCAGCTGGTTTTTGCAAGTGCCTGGCTGTACACCTCACCGGTGAGGAAGATGGTCTATTTGTCCATCTTGGCTGAGTTCACAGTCTGGAGGGTGACAGGCTCCACATAGTGATCTATGAACCCATGTAACACAGGAGCCTGAGAGAGACAACGAGCTGTGAAAACCCAAGGAGGGGCAACCTGCCTGGGTTTAAAGTCAAGAAAGACTATAAGTATCTCAGATCTTCAGAATAACTTTTTGAAAAGCTGGACTTTTATTAAATGAAAATGATAAATATCATTGCACAAAGCACATAGCTATTACAGTGATTTTTATCAAATCTGAAAGGTGGCAGAAGGTTAAAAACATACTGTTAGCCAAATAGAGAGACTCCAGCAAAGCAAAATTATTCAGAAGACTTGCTAAAGAGCACGAAGGCCGGGGCCATTATAATAGGTACAAAGAGCACTATGACAGGTTGGCAGTGGAAGATGGAGACTCGGTCTAACTCCAGTGCAAGGAGAGAGGGGGACTGGTGGCCAGGAAGCAGGGTGGGACAGGGGGTGGACAGTTAAGAAGGACCATCAGCCCCAGGCCAGCGGTCTGGCTATGCCGCCCTCACAGGTCTTGCTCAGGGAGCCCAGCACGAGCAGGCAGGGCGTGGTGGATGGCAGAGAAAGAACTGCTTAGATACCGCAGCTGATCCCACATGGAGAACAGCTAGGCTGACTTAGCAGGGTTGAACCCAGACATCTGAAGGTTGAAAAAGTGCCCAGAGGAGCCTGAGTTTGTTCAAGGAGAGAATCGTTGCAACTTGACATGAACAGATGTGCACCCCTGGGGTGGGGATTGTCCTGGGTGCATTCCCCTCCTCACCCAAACTGCTTCCATTCCTTGAACCCCTAAATTCCAGCCATCAGAGAAGGCCTGCTGGGGTGTGAAGGTCCCTCCGAAGCTCACGTTGGAGTCTCAGTGCTGTGTAACCATGTTGGGAGGAGGCTTCGGAGGCTCCAGCCTCACGTCAGCTGAAGTTAGACTAAGATAACAACTGGAGAGGACGAGGGATTTACTCTGGATCACGGGTTCTGAGGGTGCAGTGCATGATGCTGGCCATGTTGCTTTGGGCTTCAGTGACACTGGGCAGCATGGCAGCAGGAGTATGCAGGGAGGCTGCTCCCCTTATGGTGGCCAGCACACAGAGAGATGGGAAGTGCCGAGGTCCCCGTGTCCCTCCCCTTCAAGAGCCTACATCAACAGCCTCCCTTCCTGCCTGCAGGCCCCTCCACCCTGCCCAGCAGCACCCCCAGCTGACATCCATGTTCAATGCGTGGCCTTTGTGAAACTTTTGAGAACCAAGCAGTAGCAGCCTGGACAGTGGCCCTGGGCCTCTTGTTGGCTTCCTTGTACTCTCGTGCACTCTCTCGCACTTTCCTTCTACCACACAAAGCAGCAAAAAGGCCTTTTCCAGATGCAGGCACCTTGGCAGCAGACTTCCCAGCCCCCAGCCCTGTGAGCCCCGGCATCTCTGCTCATCAGAAAGTCCCACTACGGCCACACAGCACACTGAGACAAAGGGCCTCGCTGGGTTTCTACATGTGGCCCAAATGACCACAGAGAGCCTGTTAATTTTTTAATTTAATCCTCTTTGTATTGCATTTTCTGCCGATTCTGTCTTTTCATCCCACCTTACCTCTCTTGGAGCTATCTGCCGGGGTGTCGCAGTGGCAGCCTCCACCCTCATAGGCAATTTCAGGCCAGGATTCTCAGCCGGCGTGGTGGGATTCTATTAGAACAGCTCTTATCTAATAGAGAAACAGTTCCTTCACCACAGAACTGTCCAGTTCACCAATGCTGAGTGTTTTGATACTATTACAACCATCTAGTTCAATGCAATTCAAAACCTATTTTTAAAACCCTGTATTGGATTTGTCTCTACCTCATACACCCAGCTTTCTGTGTGTTGAGATGCCACCTAGTGGGCTCCACTGCACATAGAACAGTTAAGCTAAGCCCTGATGGTTTTCAATATAGCGTTTCTTGCCTACGAGGTGAGAGGTTCGACAAATCTTTTTAGCCAGTGAAACCTCTGATTTGAATTGTTGATTTAGTCAACATATGGCTAACTCAAAAGAGGCCAAAATTTGAAATTTCCCTTAGATATTACATGAGGGAAGATTTAACAGGAAAGCATCAGAAAATACACCAAAGGGATTGGTTTTGAGTTATCAGTGATAGTGGAAAGAAAAATTGATTATGAGACCCTTTTATCTATGGAAGTAGGACCTGAAGCAAAGTGGAAGCCCAGATTTCAGGATTCCAGGCATAGATGGCAGGCAGTTTTAAGGATTCCCTGTTTCACAGCCTGGATGCACCTGGATGCACCTTCAGGTGTGATAGAAACTGATGTTCATAGACGGCTCTCTGACTGCCCACCATGAGGCATGCAGAAGCTGAGGGCTGAGATACATACATGAGAGAAACTGAGAGAACCCTGGCCCCAGAGCACAAAGGTCAGAACTCTCTGGATTTTGCCTCTTAATTTTACACTTGGACTCAGGTCACTGATTCACTCCTGTTTTCCCAGGCACAATCCTAACAGAACTGACCACTGTTCTGTTACTGACAGCCAAGGAGAGCCATGCCATGGTGACTGGGACATATGGACTTCCAGGATTCCAGGATTCCAGGATAGTTAGTTGGGAGACTTACTCCACCTGTGGAAACAGAGTTAGTGAAATGGTGCACTATTTGAAAGAACTCTGGAGAGGTTGCTGTCACGTGGCTCCAGGAAAATCCCTTGCACTCACCTGTGGCTGGCTTGGGAGTTGGCCGTCATCCCCTGAAGTACTGGAATCAGGTCCCACAAGGCCAGAATTCAAGCCAGTGAGGAGGGCTTGGAAAAAATGGGAGGAGGCAAAGTCCAGCAACATGGAGATGCGGCCCATCCCCTAATGCAGATTTCCCCAGTGCTGAGTGAAGATGGGCAGAGGCAGAGGACCGGCCGAGCTTCTGTCTGCCTCTGGCTGCGGGCCCTTTCAGCTGCACCAGTGGCTGCCCTCAGCGCTCCTTTAGTTGCCCGACAGTCCCCAGCAAACTACTAAGCCAACGGCCATCTGAAGAGCAACCTGACGCTTGCACAGAGTTCATAATGAAGGTTCAGGTGCGCTACTCCCTGCTCCCACCCAAACTACTTTTGCTGTATTTTTAATTCCTAGAATTCACCAGTAAAAATTCTATCAAGAATACTTCACGCAACAGAACTGTCTGTAGGGTCAGTCCTGGCACCACACAGGAGTAGCCAGCTTGTCATAGACAAGGTTAATCTTGATTGTCAACTAACAATGAGAAACGCCTCGGAAGTCAATCAAACACACTTCCAGGGTGGGGCTGTGAGGGCGAGCCCAGAGATGATTGGCATGTGGGGCAACAAACCAATGGGCAAAACCCTCCCTGAATGTGGGTGGTACCATCCAATAGGGTGCAGGCCCAGAAGGAACAAAAAAGAAGAAAGAGGAAGCCTGCCTCACAGCCAAGCTGACTCTCTTCCTCTGTTCCGCAGACACCATGAGACTGTCGCCGTGCCCTCCCAGCCACCGTGCTCCGCCTGGTCACACCCAGGAGCAGGGAAGCCACGTGACCTCCGAAACTGTGCGCCTAAAGAAACTTGCTCAGTTAAATTACCCTTCTCTAGTGTTCTACAGGAACAGAAGGCTTTGATATGTCAACAGGAATGGCAGAGACAAAGAAGGAAAGGGAAGGGGCGGAGAAAGTGGAGAAGAGAGACTAACACAGTTTTCATCTACACTGCTGCACTGAGAAGTGTAGGGAGGTGGCTATCATGTAAGTCCTGGTTTTAGGGACACGGGCTTTAAACCCCATCACTACCATTTATAAGAGGTCGGAATTTGGGGTGAGTGAGTAAACCTCCCAGAAGAAGCTCGGTCTTCTCATCGGTAACAGAAGATAACAGCAGAATCTCTGAATGCATTGAACTAAGGATCAAACTAACTATCGTGATCAGTGCTTATCAGGATGCCTGGCATACTGTGAACCTCTGGTCTAGTCGTGGTTATTTTGTGAGTGTTAGTCATCAGCCTAATGAGCTTTGTTTGGGTGGGGTTTAGCTACTACATTTGTTTCTGGAGAATATATAAGAGAGATGCAGTAACAAAAATAAGAGAAAATGCAAGGTGTTTCTACCAGATATAGCCTGAAATTATGCTGCCTGAGGACTGAGAAAGCTACAGCTGTGGAGGAGTGACTTACTGGCCTTCACATACTGACCGGAAGAAGAGTGAGGCTTATTCTCTGGACCTGGTGTGGGACTGAGCAGCATGCGTATTTCAGGTCAGTGTGAAGAGAAATTTCCCTCAAAGCTGTCAGGAAGTAAAAGGGCAGTCCGGGAGGGTGGTCCCAGGTTTTCAGTTCATGGAGATCCTCAAATCTGAGAGCCCCGTTGTCTTGGATGTTATATGGAGGGGGCATTTCACACATTAGCTGAATATCAGGATTAGGTGATGGTTCAAGCCCTTCAAATCCAAACGTTCTCTGCATCTGGGAGAAAAGAGGAAGATGAAAAAGACAGACTAAAGAGAAGAAATAAAAAAAGATAGTCTTTCTTTTGGTGGTGTGATTTTGACCAAGGGCCACCACTGGTCCGTAAAACACCTTTGAGCAAGTTGGAAAATAGCATGCCCTGGGCTGGCTTGGAACCATGCTTCAGGGCTTAGTAAACTTAGTAAACTGGAGGAATTTTTGTGAAATTATGAGCAGAGTATTCTGGGAAAAGACAAGAAGACTGGAATAAAGATAGCCCCTACTCGCCTTCTTACCAAGCCGTCCTGTATAGTGGGAAACCGAAATGACCAGATGTAGCCTCTCTGGTGTCAATGTTTCTTGCGCGCGCATGTGCGCCTCTGTGTGTGTGTGTGTGTGTGTGTGTGTGTGTGTGTGTGTGTGTGTGAGATCTCCTCTCAGCGCTGGCATCTGCTCACCTCCCTGCCTGACAAATCTTGGAAAAGGAGAGGTTGGAAATGAAATCTGGACTCCACTTTCCACCTCACACTCACTCAGGAGAGTCTAACGGCAGCCTCCGGGTCTTTTTAGCTCGTAGAAATGGGAATAGGACAGAAGCAATGTGGCCCTGGTCCCAGGAACATGCAGTCTGAAAGAAAATGAAAATTCTGTGAAAGCGTTAGAAAAGGCTGGGTCAGTAGTGAAGGACAGCATGGGTTTTGGCTACCGGCACACACTTTCCCCTGTGTGTGGTCGAAGTGGGGAGTAATTTCAGGAGCTTTTCCTCAGGTCTTTCCCCTCCCTGTCCTCCAGCTCACCGAGGGCTTGGAGTGTGACCTCAGGCTGGCTAGAAGGGAGCGATCTCCTGTTGTGAGACTTCAGATGCGGGGCTGGTGACTGAGGACCAAAGGGAATGCTGGGAAACCCTTTGCCTGCTGTCTGGCCTGGAGATCAGAGGCTTCTGTGTCTCCTCTTTTCCTTCCTGTTTTCTTCTTGGACTTCCTGTCTATACCCAAGGCTCACCTTCTGGAATCCTTTAATTCTTTGAGGCCCCTGTTATCTTTCATGGGATCTTCACAAGTTGTATGCTGTTTGCTTGGAACCCAGAACTCTAACAGAAATACCAATACTAAAATTGAAAATGATAGACACATTTAAGTGGCTTAAAATCATCACATAAAATTCTATCAGGCAGGATCATATTGCATCTCGTGGCCAAACCTGCATTTGCAGAATACCCAAAACTATTATGTCAGCTTGACTTTATTTAAGAATTCCCTGAATTTTAGCCTTAATCCCTTTATGTACTTTACCTCATTTAATTCTCACAATTCAAAATAAATACTAATTGTGTGCTCATTTTATAGATCAGGAAACTGAGGCTGAGAGTAATTTTCTCAAAATTAACTTAGGAAACAGCAGAGCCAATATTTAAAACCAACCCTGGGTCACTCCACCTGGTCGGTGGTCATCTCTCCCCTGCTCTTCTGTCTCCTATTCTGCCTTACTGACCTACCCTTGTGAACACTTGTTGCAATGATTCTTCAAGTAATAAGCCATGATAGATTAAATAATGAGGCACTGAAGTGAAAAGCACATCTTTACAAACCATGAGAAAAACTGACCTCACTTGCAGAGTAGCCGTGTTTGCGTTCACCTTGCTGTGTAACTCTTAGGACCCCGTACTTCCCAGTTTGGCCTCCGTCACACATGACGCCCCTGCTGCATCTTTCTGCTTGTTAAATGTCTATGGACTAAGTTCTCCGCGCGCCCGAGAGTACATTACTTAACCTGTACATACCTCATCTGTCATCAACACCAAATGGCCCGAGGGATTTTTCATTTCCACTCCATGTTCCAAATTCCTTCTAGCATTTACCTCCCACATCTGGAATCAATCCTAACCGGGAGCAAAACGCTGAGCGGTTGGTCAGGTTCGTCCCAAGGCAGCCTTTCTGTCTCCGGAGGAGAGAGAAGAGCAGGTCACGAGTGATCCAGCCACCCTCCTCTCAGGGCAGCAGGCACAGAGGCAGCCTTGGGCTTGCATACCCCTTTTTTCTTTACTAAGTAAAATATTTAACTTAACATATTCCATCACTGTAGCCTAAAAGCCACACTTCTCAAAACTGGGTCTAGTTGTGTGGCGAATTTGTGAGGATTCCTCCACGCAGAGCCCAGCTTCACGTCTCTCAGTGGATTCTTGTCTTGGCAAATGTGTAACTTGTGTCTGCCATGGCCATGGCTGCTTCTCTCAGATGCCCACAGTCCCCAGCGAAGAGACAGGACCGACCCAGTTTCCCATGACAACAAACGACTGCAAATGTGGTTCAGACATTTGCTTCTCCATTGTTTGGAGTTTTCTTTTGGCTTTGTGTTTGTTTTCCTATCTTAATATGAGGGCCGGCTTCATAGACACCTAGACTTACTTTCTAGGGCCCAAGCTTGAGATTCTGGGGGGAAATGATGGTTCATTTAGACTTTTTTCTCTTCGGTAGAGAGGGGTGGAATACGAATACTGAACTCTACATTTGTTTCTTTAACAAGGCCCAGATTCTTAGGAATGTGTCCATGAAGAAACATGCCCCCAAAAGCCAAGGAAAGCTGCCGGAAGAGATGTAGGATGCTAAAACCATCGTCACTACGTACTCTGGAAAGTTTCAAGATACAAAGAGGGGAAAAACGGGTTCGGGATGTAAAGGAGTGAACCGGGGCCTCTCATCCTGTGCTCTTCAGTATCAGCTACTGAATCGCAGCGGCAGCTGGGACACAGTGGGCCGCAAAGTTCAGGCCTCTTCTTCCTGCTAAGTCTTCCAGGGTCCCCAATGGGTGCGGTGCACGGGAGCAGCCAGGCTGCGCTTACGTGCACAGCTGGCTGTGAACCCTGAGAATGTGAACCCAGCTTCTCTGGAACCAAGGCATAGAAGCTGTGCAAACAGCAAGATCTTTCAGGAGGAAACCACACAATTCCGCAAATGCACGCATCCTCCGGATTGGACTGTGTGACTCCACCCCAGGATTCTCAAGAGAAACCACCCTGCTGTGTGCACCTGGCTGGGAAACTGGGCAAGCTTCTCCCTGGCTGTGCCCAGGTCCCTGACCCGCAAGTCCTAGTTGTGACTGTAACAAGCAGTGAGGAGCAGTGAGGGCAGGTAAGGAGACGGCTGCTGGGGTCCGCCACGGGGAGGCCGCATTGTAAGGCCTTTGTCTGTGGACTTAATTGAAACCAAATGTTTTGGGGGCCTGGAGGCTGTGGGAACAGGAGGAATATAAGCTGTACATTCCTCAAGTTCAAGCAGAGAGCAGAGAGACCCCAGAAGCTCAGTGGCAGGGAAAAAGTTGACTTTCCAGAGTTTAATCAGAGGAACGAGAGGACACATGTACTCTGCATTTGTATCCACCTTCTTTTAGCATCCCTGCACCTCTGTGGACTTCATTTTCTTCTGCATAAATGAAGGTTCAGCTGCGGATGCTAAACTGACTTCCCAATAGCAAGTGCTTGGCATATAATAGCTGATCAACAAATCCTTCTGGGTAAATAAGTGGATGGTGTTTAGCAGCATGGGCGTTTAATGCCCATTTCTGCCCCTTCTTAGCCACGAGACTTGAGGCACTTTGCTCAACATCAGTGCCTCAGTTTCTCCATATCAAATGACTTTAATAATAGCTAGCAGGCTGAACAGCCCAATGCACCTGCAGGCCATCTGGTGGCTTGCAAGGCCGTTCCCTGGCTGCTCCCAGCTGACCCCAGCAGCTGGGGTCCTCACACCTTCTGGGCAGCCCTCCTCTCTGCCACCCCCAGGGGTGGGGAGAGAAGACAGTGGGATGGCAGTGAAGAAGCAGCACGAGAAGTACAAACTCAGTAGCACTTCGGAACATGAGATAACGGAAATGAGGAAAAAGGCTTATGCTGAGCCTAGATAGGTGACAGTGGCCCGGACCAGACGCTGGAGGTGCACTGCTGGAGGCGCCTGGCCACAGCCCAGGTTACAGGCTGCACCTCAGGCTGAGAAGTGCCCAGACTGCGCATGCGCTCTTCAGCAGGCTCACTGCTGGTGCTGGGGCGTCCGCGGAGCTGGAGCTGGCACCCTGAGTCAGACCGCAGCGAGGCTGGGAGGAAGGGGCTACTACAGTGCCTGAGAGACCCGGACAGCCAGCGTGGGCTCTGACCTCAAAATCACCTCGCCACGGTCACAGCCATCTGCAGAACGACTGTTTCCTTTATCGACCTCCGAGAATTTATTCTGCCCCTTAAAAATTTTTTTGATACTGGGGATCGCATAAAATTTAAATTTTTCAAACTTTAATTCAATTTTTTTAGCCTTGTTACTTTTGCTCTATTTTCCCTAATAGGTCCGCAGTGGCAGTACGTGAGGCTTCCATGGCTTGTGCAGAGTGGGGTGTGGACACCACAAGTCTTCGCTGATGTCTTATCCCCTTCTGGCCTCTCTGTTTCCCCTGCGCCCATCTAGTGGTCCTCTGCCCCTCTGAGAAAGATCTGTCTCCCTAGGCCCTATCACTTGTCTTTTAATGGTTCTTTATCTTTCGGGCTTCTCGTACAGAGTACGCCATGCATGTTTAAGGCTGAGCGCTCGGTTTATTTCATCCTGGTCTCCTCCAGTTGACTCGGGTTATCCCCTTCAGGGCACAGTCGTGCTCCGCTGTTCTCTCTGTACCTTCACCTGCTGATGGACACACAGCTGCTCCGGGGAGTCGGCCCTTAGGAGCTGTGCTGCAAAGGGCTCAGCCGCTTCCTCACATGCAGTTCCTGATAACTGTGTGATGTGAATATCCATGTGCCTACTTTCTACACCTTCCCTCGGGTGTTTTCTCCTTACTGGAGGCTACTTCCAGTTGTTGCTTATCTGTTTACCAGTTTCTCTGTGTGCAATGTGGGCCTTCACTAGCACAGTGTGTTTCATGAGAGCTAAGGCTCCGCCTGGCCCAGGCCCAGTCCCAGCACCCAGAGGGGCGCTAGCAACCTCAGGAGTTCCAGAACTGCATGTTTCTTGGGTAAAAGATGCCCACTTCCTGTGGGCTGGGGTAGTCCTTGAGTCTCAGATTCTGAGAAAACCACACTCCTATGAACATTACCAGCACCCTTCAAAATATTTTTTGCTTTTGGTGACAGCTCCCACTTTTCCCTTCCCTGTACAATCAGAGGACCACTTCTCCCAGTGTCATGTTTCCTCCTATCCATAGGGAGTTCTGAGAAGTCTTAGGTCATGGCCACAAGTAGAAGAGAAGCGTCACCCTGTAATGCCTTGAGACCTGCGATGGGGGACAGACCCCTCGGCTTGTGGCTGGACATTCTCCACCTTCTTTTTCAGCATTAATACTTTTATCAAATAAAATGCCTCCTTATGAATTCCAAGTCTGTGATCCCTCTTCCCTACTACAATAATACAGTGATATTTGTTTCTTTTGTATCTGCATGAGATCTGTGCAAGACAGAATATGCCACCCCAAAATAGACCTCTTATGGCTTCTATCTAGATGACCCCCCACCACAGTTTATCTTTTTATGTGGAGCTTTGGGGGATGACTGGGTCATGGTGTGTGATATTGGACCAATCCACTGATTGGGTTAGCATGGTTCTGGGTGTGGGTGATGTATATACTGAAGAGGAAAAACCCACTTGGTGTAGATAGCACCAACCAATAGGATTGTAGCCTGGATGGGATCACAAGAGAAAGAAGAAGGAAGTCTGCTGTTTCCCGCTGGCCCTGCCATACACAGCTTCTCCTTTGCCGTGCCACTCTGCCATGTCGCCCACCTTGGAGCCAGCTGGCTATGGACTGAAACCTCTACAAACTGTAAGCTAAAATAAGCCTTTCCTCCTTTAACCTGTGGGTGTTGAGAATTTTGTCCTAATAATGAGAAAAGTAAATAAGACAACGCCTCTCTGAAGAAGGCTTATGTGGAGCTGGTTATTTTGAGAAATAGCAGGCACAGGTGGAATTGTGGAAACAGGATAGAAATGACTGTTCTGTAAGGGAATTTAGCCCCTAGAAAGGGAGCCTCGCTCTGTCAGAGAGAAGAATACATATTAATAAGCTTATTTTCTCTTGTCTGACTTTGATTACAAAAGTTCTTCCCAACTAAGAATCAGAAGGACAGAGAGAAAATTATTTTTCCCTATTTCTGTATACCTAATTCTGAAGACTACTACTTTTTCTTTAAAAATAAGAAAGAAGGAAAAGTGTTTTCCTGTGATTTATCTAATCTGAGGTTAGGAACAGTGTAGGGGGCTGGAGGGAAATACTACTGTTCTCATTTCACAGATGAGAAAATCGATGTCTCCAGATTACTAAGGAGCTCAGTCAAGGTGGAAATCTAGCTCCTCTGTTTGCCGCCTAACAAAGACTTAATGAGCACCTACTGCCTTTTAGTTAGTTCCTACAAAACACCTTTTAAAAGCATGCAAGCGCTTGGTACATGACTGCTGACCAAGAAGGCAGTAAACTTTAACCAAATTAACTGGGGGGAGATAGCAACACAATTGGAGTAAAAACAGTCAGAGGTTCTCTGAGTGTTGGCCAGTGTTACCACGTTAGATAAAAGAGAAGTACACTAGACCTGCAGCGGTGAGACAGTTGAGGGTTCTGCCCCGCCCCCATGACCCATTTTCTGCAGCCGGAGGGCTGTGACATGGGTGCTGGCTGCAGACGTCACCGGTCTTGGCTAAAATTTAGTCCCCACCTGCCGGGCAGGTGGCGTTCCGGATGTTTTCCTCACAGACGAAAGGCAAACAGCATGTACTCCTTCTGCCTGGGAAAGCAGCAAGGAAAACGGCTTTGTGGTTGTCAGAAATGTCAGCTTCATTAGCTTCTTCCTTCCAGATAGTAGGGTTTTCTCCAAGGAATGCTTCTAATTAGCACAGCTATCTCAGGAAGTTTGTATGTTTCTCTTTTTCCACCTAAGATTCCTATATGCGTAGCGCATACCCAAAGATGCTAAGAAACCACCTTGATGGCTTGTTTTTCAGTACAGCAAAATAATGCATCACAGTGGTCAAAGTTAGAATCTGCTTCAACCTATTGTGCTTTGAAATCATCTGTTTAAGAGGAACAGATCCTATGTCCCCCCAACATTTAAAATCACGGAAATTAGACATACTTTCTTTTATAGACATATTTTCTTTTATAGTAAATTTTGAGAGCTGTGTTTTGAAAGACCCTCAGTGGAAGGAATGAGACACATCCTGTTGGCTCTGCTGATGTTCTAAACATTGTTGATTCATTGACAAGCAATTCTATATCTTTCTTCCTATGATTCTTCATAGTTGGAATTTTAACAAAATGTACCACCCAAGTACATGTTAAGACTGTTAAACCCTATCACCATGAAAACCCTACCACCAAGTACATGTTAAGGTGTTAGTTTGTGCCATGACATTTATTTCATTTGCACAATTGTGAGAAGTGTCCTGGTCTCTGAAAAGCAGGAAGGGCCAGTCCACTATGACCCTTTCCAACCTGACTTGAGGACCGTGGTATCTCCTGAGCGGTTGGCTGGAGTGGAGGTCTACAAAGGACCTCACAGCCCTGTCCTGCTGTCCTTCTAGTCCGAGGCCAGTGCACAGGCAGAGGGACCCAAGGTTCCTTCCCTTCACTTGTCTTTCAGCAAGAACCCTGGCTGTGAATAAAACCAAGGGTCTCTGCTCCAGAGGCTCTTTTTCTCTCCCTGGGGAGACAAAAATGCATTTAATGTGTATGCAGCTTGCTTTCTGCAGAGGGAAGAGACTAAAAAATGGGTGCAGGTTTCCACTGGAACACAAAGTCACAGTGGCTAAGGCTGGCTTTGATTATAGTCTTACTAGGCACTGGTATGTTGTGGTAAATGTCAGTGTCAGTAATTCTTCAAAATTTAGCCTTGAAAATTCCAGGTGATTTTTGGAGGTAAACCAGGACTAAAGTTTTTAAATGAATGATATAAAAGCAATATAAAAATTTTTAGAAGTGAAGTTGGCTAACTTCACAGAATCTTCAGCAATCTAAAAGACTAGCCTGTCAGTCTTCTGTTTACAGATAGGTGAAGAAAGTTTTCCTTTGCTGCTTTCCTGTGAGGGGAGAGAAAGAGGGTGGAGAGAATTGTGTGCAGATATACACAAACTACGTACATGTAAAGACATACGCACATATTATTTATTTCTATGCACATCGATGTATATATGAATTCAGTAGAACTTTTTAAAAATTATCAGAACTGTTGCACTAAAGTTTGATAAGGGCTGTGAAATTTATAGAGGCATCCCCTTTCAAGGCCTGATGTGAGTTATGAAGTCTAATCTTGTTTTCATAGCTCTGTGATAAAATTTTATCAACATTATAAAAGGGGTCTTTACTAAGACTGACCGGAAATCTGAACTATCTGGCCAGGTAATAAAAACACATTCCTTCGCTGCAAAGTGTCAGACAAGCAAGGTTTAACTGAAATGGATCGATAAGTCTTCCTTTTACAGTTGAGTGCGTTCACTTTACCTCATAGGATAATAGTTTCTTTAATGGTTTTTCCATTAATATCAGACTTCAGTGTTAGGAAGGAAAAGGAAAGACATAAAAGGGAACGAGTCAAGCCATCAAGAACGGTGTGATGCTTAATGCTGGGCACTTGTGCCCCGAGTGCTTGTATGGGTCAGGTGTGAAACTTCTGTTACTGATGGTTAAAAGTGGACTTTTGTCCTCAAGTTCATGACTAAAGTCCTGATTCCCAACACTTCAGAATGTGATCTTCTAAGGTAGTAGGATCATTCTTAGATGTAGTTAGTTAAGAAGGGATCACAGTGGAGTAGGGTGAGCCCCTAACCTCATATAACTATATCCTGATAGAAATGGGCAGATCTGGACACTCAGGGATGCAAAATACAGATGAAGGCAGAAGTCAGGGTGATGCTTATACAATCAAAACAATGCCAAACACTGCTAGCTGCTTCAGTCTCTCACCTCACTATGAAAACTTACCTTAGACAGGGTGACTTAGAAATGGCAGATATATATTTCCCATGATTCTGGAGGCTGCAAGTTTCTGGTCAAGCTGCTGGCATGTTTGGTGTCTGGTGAGGGAAGACTGCTTCATGAGTATCTTATTCATGCTGTCCTCATGCAGTGGAAAGGAAAGGCCACTGTCCTACTGTCTCTTTCATAAGGTCATTATTCTTTCTAAGGTCGCCTCCCAACAACACTACCTCCCGCTCATATCACACCGGTGACCTGGTTTCAGCAGATGAATTGGGGGGCCAAGGGGAGAACAGAACCTTCAGACCCTGGTACCCACAAAGCACCAGAAGCCAAAGAGAGGCAGGGGACAGATTCTTCTCAGTGTCCTCAGCTGGAAGGAATCCTGCTGTCACTTGGCCTTTGGATTTCTAGCACCCAGAACCACGAGCTACTCCATTTCTGCTGTCCAGGTTGCGGTGTTGTATTAGGGTGTGAATGCATCCTCCAAAACTCAAGTGTTGGGGCCTTTCTTGGGATGGCGTCAGTCAGGAGATCTCTACTCTGAGAGGAAGTAGTGCTGCTATGCGAGGCACAGGGGTAGGGGCTCGCTTCCTCTTGCCCTTCTACCTCAGCCACATGAAGACACAATAGAGAAATCCTCCCAGTGTCTGGGCCTTGGCCTTGGATTTGGACTTCCCAGTCCCCAGAGTGGGAGGTAGTAGAGCGATTGTGCTAGAGGGATGTAAAGCAGACTGAGAAAGCGACCACGACAAACTAATAGGCAGACAGACACCATGCTGGAGGAAGGAGTGAGAGCACTGCTGCCGTCCTGACCAAGGGGTGAGGCTGGACATCAAGGAAGTTACCCCAGGAGGCAGCGTCAAAAGCATAAAGTGAGACCCGGAAGACGTAAACTTGCCTTTGGAAGGGTCAGGGATAACAGCTGCGAGCTCCACAGCATTGCAAACACACGAGGGGTGGCGGGGTGATGGAAAATAGGTTCGAGGTAGGCAGATCTGGGCCCAGACATCAGCGCTGCTGCTCAGCTGTGGATGTGGGAAAGATCTTTCACTCCTCGGAAGCCCAGCTTCTCCACTTGTAAACGGTAAAAGTATTAGGAAGGAATTGACTTCATAGAGTGGCTGCAAATGTTCAGTGAGATAGACAACAAAAATGCGGGGTTTCAGCACAGTGCTGCATACATAAGCACTCTAAATGTGGGCCCCCTTCTCTTCCATGCTGAGCATTTCGCCTGATTCTTATGCCAAGGCAGTGGCGCAAGCACCCAAGATGTGAGACTCAAGGGCAGCCTTTGACTCCGAGTCCACTGATCTTTCTCTTCGAGCAGCCACTTCTACCCCTTGGCTATCACCAAGCCATGTGATGATTTCCTTTTGTTGCTCTGTGGAAGTTCAGATTGGGCTTCTAGGGTAAAGATCCTGGTGAACAGCTGTAGAAAAGCCCTGCCAAGGAAGAGACGGATTTCAAGAACCAGCTGGAATTCTAGTTGTCCGACTCCTGCGGTCTTGGCAAATCTCACCACTGAATTCAACTCAGACTTTTGTAGCAGGGGTACCTACCTGGAAAGACTGCAAACCTCCCTTTCACATTTTCTGGAAGAGAAAGCCTCTGCGCAGAGAGCCCCGAGCTGGGTGGTTTCATGAGCCAGTTCAACATTCCTTCCGTTCCCTTGTCTCCCAGTAACCAGCTCAAGAAGGGATGAATCAAGAGAGACCCAAGGATTGTAAAATCTTCCCGGAATTAACCTTTGTGACTGAGAGATGTGGCTTTCGTAAAATCAAGATACTTCCTAGGTCCACGATTCTTAGAACAAGGCCAGGTGAAGATGGGCTTCAAAACGGTGCCGAGGCTGCCGTTAGCGACAGGGAGACTCGTCAGCACTCCTCAGCAGCTCCTCTTGGCTCCGGTGGCTGGCTCCTGGGGATGCTGCACCTAAGCTCCTGCAGGAGCTCTGGCAGCAGCAGAGCAGCCAGGGTGTGAGGAGCCCCACTGCCTGGAATGCTCCCGCCACCAGCCCCACTCTCTTGATATTTCGGGCAGCACCGAGCAGTCTGGGTCACTGAGCTGAATCTGAGTGAATGTGCAAAAATTATTACCAATTCAGACAAATGCCTGACTGTTCTGGATTTCCTATGCAAACAGGCCAAAGTTGCAGCAGTGGAACCTGGGAGTGAGTTTACTTCCCCGTGTGATTTACGGAATGAGAGTTCTGGCTGCTCTGTGGGACTAATTTAATAGGAAACACTCAGGTGTCTGTCTCCCGATGCTATTCATCTTCCCTTCACCGGCCTGCACAGGGGCATGAGGCTCAGAGCGCAGCCTCTCCCTGCCTGGCCACAAATCACCGCACTTGTGAGAGGTGGTGACACGGTTTCCCCCCAGCCAGGCTCCTGTGGCCCGCGGGCTGTCGGGGCTCTAAGGGGAGAGGAGCATTTCCACCCTCCCTGGCCTTTGGGGTGTTCTGAAAGTCACCGTTGGTGAGGAAGGGTTCCTAAGCAACATGGCTCTGGCTGGCCTTTCAGGAAATCGTCTACACCAAGATATTGAAAAGAGCAGACTTGTGTAATAGGACAAGTTTTGTGTAAACCTCTGTGGACAGATGTGACTTTGCACATGAGACAAGGAAACGGTATGAAGAGCTGAATTTTGATTCATTAAATCACCTTTAAAACAAACAGGTGCTTTCTCTGCACCTGCAAAACAAAACAAAAACGCTTTTAGTTTTAGTTACACTAAATCACCTTCACTCAACACGCGTGTGTGCATGCCTGCCCTGTAACAGGAATCTTCAGGCCAGGAGTCCGAGTCTGAACCACAGCATGGCCACTGTGGTAAGTGGTGCCACTGGGGCAGACAGGGGTCCAGGGGAAGTGGGGAAGAGCGCCCAGGAGGCGAGGATCATTAGATCGCAAAGCTGTCCCAGCAAAGGGCTGACACTGGACAGGGCAGAGTCAGGGGACATCATGCTCCAAAGGGCTTTGGGCACCATGGGGAGATGATTCCCCTCACTTAGTGACAGCAGGGGTCTCTGGTGGCCATTGCTTCTTCTCCGCCTATTTCTTATTAGCACAGGTTCCCAGCACAGAGCTGCACTCCTTACAGGGAGCTGGGCATCCACACCACACATGGAAGTGCTGATTTTCAACCTCCTTTCCTCTCCTCCCAGGCTTCCTGCATCTCTTAACCCCCTTCCCTGATGAGAAAGATCTATCCCCCTCCTTTTTATTACCTGTCTTCTATTTTCTTCTTTATTTATATTTTGGCCTTCTTGTATAAGAGAAATCATGTGGTATTTAAACTTACACATCTGATTTACTTCACTTGACATTATGGTCTAATGGTGCATTCACTTTCCTACAAATGACTCAACTATATCCTGCTTTATGGCAGAGTAATACTCTACTGAGTGTAAATGCCCTGTTCCATATCCCTCCATCTATCGATAGCATATACGCTGCTTTCAAGATTTGGGTAGTATGAATTGTGTTGCTATAAACACGGGTACCTGTAGGTCGCTCTAATAAGATGTCTTTAACATTTTTGGAGAAGTGGAGGGGAATAGCTGGGTCAAATGGAATTTTTAGCTTTAGCTTTTTTGTAAGAGTTCTGTAATGATTTCCACAGTGGTTGTACTAGTTTGCAATCAACAGTGGAGAAATGTTCAGCCTCACCAGCATTTGTTAATTTGCTTTCTTGAAGACAACCATTCTTTCTGGAGTAAGAAGGACTCTTAGTATGGCTTTAGTTTGGATTTTTTCTATTGGCCAAAGATGATGAACATTTTTTGCATGTATTAGTGGCTATTTGTACTTCTGAGAAGTGACTACTCATTAATTTGCTTGTTTTTGATTGGGTCTTTTGTTTTGGGAAGTTCTAATTTTCTTGCGTTCTTTGTATATTGCAGATATTAGTCCTCTGGGGAATAGTCAGCAGACTTTTGTGTCGTTCTGGATTATGTCTTCTCTCTGTTGCTTGTCTTTGCTCTTCAGGAGCATTTTATCTTGATATGATCCTATTTGTTGATTTTTGGTGTTATTTTTTAAGCAGTTAGGGATCTGTTTTTTAAAAAATCCTCGCCTACACCTATAACCTTAAGAATTTTTCTAATCCATTTCAATTCTAGTTTGGCACATGTGAGAGATGTGAGTGTAGATTTAGTCTTCTACGTGAGGCTGGCCAGTTCTCCCAACACCGTTTATTAGAGACCACCCTGTCTCCAGTGTATGTCTTTCACTCTTCTGTCCAAGGTCAGGCAGCCAAATATTTCTGCATCTTCTGTTTTGTCCCATCGATCCATTTGTCTGTGTTTTCCAGTACCACTCTGGTTTTTAATTCCTATAGCTTTGTAACCTAACTTCAGACCAGGGCTGTGGTGCTTCCCGCTTTGTTCTTGTAAGCCATAGTTACTTTGGCTTTCCTGGGTCTCCTCTGGTTCCATATGAATTTCAGGATTGTGTTCTCTAGCTCTCGGAGGAATGTCTTTGGTACAGTATTTTGATTGGAACTGTGTTAAATTTACATATAACCTCTGGCATCATGGACATTCTGACTGTATTGGTTCTGCCTTGTAAGAATAAATTTCTGATGCCTCTTCAATTTTATTTTTCAGAGTATAATTTAATTTTAGAGGTCTTTTACTTCCTTAACTATGTTAATTCATAAATATTTAATTTCTTAAATCTATTGAGGATGTGTTATTTTCTTAATTTCTTTCTTTGTGAGTTCATTATTTGGTTACAGGAAAAGCTCTTCTGGGTTTTCTGTATTGAATAAGCATCTTGATATGCTACTGGATTTGGTTATTATTTCTAGGAGTCTTTTAATGGAGTTCTCAGGTCTTTTATCTAGAGGATTTTTTCATCTGCATATAATGATACTTTGATTCCTTCTCTTCCTGTACGTATTCCTTTATTTCTTTCTTTTCCTTGATTATTCTTGCTAATGTTTCAAATACTATAGTGAACAGGACAGGCGATAGTGGACATCCTTGTCTTGTTCCTGACTTAAAAGAAGGCTTTCAGTTTTTCCCCACTTAATCTGATGTTGGCAGGAGGTTGCTCATAAATGGCTTTCACCAGATTGGGATAAGATCATCCTGTACCTATTTTCTTCAGAGTTTTTACCATGAATAGTTGTTAATTTTTTTCTAATTTTCACTTCTATTGAGATGATCATGTGATTTTTATCCTTCTGCTTATAAGCTGCATCACATTTATTAATCCATGTATGCTGAACGATCTTTGCATCTCTGGGATGAAGTCTACTCAGTCATCCTGTATCATCTTTTTGACAGTTTGCTGCATTCTGAATGTCACTATCTTGTTAAGACTTTTGTGTCTAAGTTCATTAATGAGATTGGCTTGGTTCTCTTTTTTGGTTGGCCCCTGGTCAGGTTTTGAGATCAAGATAACATTAGTTTCCAGAAATGACACTGGGAGTAAAGCATTTGAGTAGCATTGGCATTAGAACTTCCCTGAAGTTCTTGTAGAATTCAGCAGTTAATTCATCTGGACCTGGACTTTTCTTCGTAGTTATTTTATTATTACTTCAATTTCATTGCTTGTTATTGGATCAGTCAGTGGTTTTAAATCTTTTTGGTTCAGGTTTTGGTCATTTAAACATTTCTAGGAATGTATCCATGAAGACTGAACTCTGTCCTTTACTGGAGTACAATACAGTTGCTAATAATTTTCTGGATTTTGGTGATGTCTGTTGTGATTTCACCTTGTCTTTTCTAATTGCATCAATTTGAATCTTTTCATTCCTTATTTGTGGAGTGGGCTAGGTTTTGTTTATTCTTTCAAAGAACCAGTTATTTGACTCATGGATTCTTTTTATTATTCTATTACTCTCAATTTGATTGATTTCTGCTCTGATCTTTATGTTGTCTTTCCTTGTATTAGGGGTGGGTTTGGATTGTCCTTGTTTGGTTGGATCCTTCAGGTGTATCATTAGATTATTAATTAGGGTTTGCTCTGCTTTTCTGGTATGGATATTCACAGCTATCACTTTCTTCCTTAGAACTGCTTTCATTGTGTCCCATAAATTTAAAGCATTATAGTTTGATTCTAGGTAGTAGTTGCTTCCTGATTTCTTCTGTGCCTCATTGATTATTCAAGAGTGTCTAACTTAATTTCCATGCATTTGTGTAATTTGTGTGGCTTCTCTTGCCATTGATTTCTAGTTTCATTCTGCTATGATCTGATGGTACGCATAGGATAATTTTAATTCTTTTGTATTTGCTTAAGCATATTTAAGTGGCTAGTATTAGATCTGTTTTGGAGAAAGTTCCATGTGCTGCTGAGAAGGATGTGTATTCTGTTGTGGTTGGATGGAACATTCTGTAAATTTCTCTTTATTTGTTTAAAGGTTTTGTTTAACTCTGATATTTCTCTGTTGATTTTTTTAATCGGTACTGGGGATCAAACTCACAACTGTATGCTTGCAAGGCAGGCGCTTATGCCGCTGAGCTAAATCCCCAGCCCCTTCTTTGTTGATTTTTTGTGTAGTGACTTATCCATTTATGACACTGGGATATCAAGGTCTCCCACTTTAATTGTGTTTATGTTTATCTGATCTTTTATTTCCAGTAGTACTTATTTTATGAAGTTGGGTGTGCTGTTGTTTGGTGCATATATGCTAATAATTATTATTTCTTCCTGTGGAATTGTTCCCTCAACTAATATATAGTGACTTTCTTTGCCCCTTCTAGCCAGTTTTTGCTTGAAGTCAACTTGGTCTGAAAATAGAATAATTATTCCTGCTTGTCTTTAGATCCTATTGCGTGGACTATTGTCTTCCATCCTTTGTTTTTGTTTTTTTTTGTCTATTAATTTATTTTTGCATATAGTATATTGTTGAGTTTTGTCTCTTGATCCATTAAGCCAACCCATGCCATTTGATTGAGGAATTGAGGCTGTTCACACTTAGAGTTGTCACTGAAACACATGAACTTATTCCCGTCTTTACAGTATTTGCCTGTTGCTGGCTCCCTTTTTTTTTCTTTGACTGTGCTGTTTCCCAGCTAGTGCATTCATTCTGTCAAACATTTTGCCACTGTTACTTTTATAGGCTCATTCCAGGATATCCTTGAGAAATTTTTTAGAGTGCTAGTTTGGTGGCCATGAATTATTTTAGATGCTCATTATACTGTAAATGTTTTATTGCTCCATAAATTTTAAAAGATAGTTTTGCAGGTCTGGGTTGGAAGTTTTTTCTTCCAGAGCCCAAAATGCTTCATTCTTTACACTGCTACTCTCCAAGGTTGGGGGATTCTGCTGTAATTCTAATGAGGTTACCTTTATAAGTGATTCATTGCTTTCCTCTGACAACTTTTAACATTCCGTTCTTGTGGTGGACCTCAGGAATTTTGACTATGATGAAGCTCTCTTCTGATCAGTACTGTGTGGGATTTTATATGTTAGTTGTCTATATGTTAAAATTTCTCCCCCATATTTGGAGTGTTTTCTGCTATTATTTCAGGAGAGGCTATTAACACCATTTGTGCCATCTTCTGATTCTTCTACTAATCTCAGATTAGTCTTTGTTTGTCATCCAGCAGCTCATAGACCCATTTTCTATCTTGTTGTTTTTAAGGTGTCTCTTATTAATTGGTCGCTAACAGCAGTCCTGACTTCTAGCTCTGATATTCTTTCCTTACATCGGTCTCTTCTTCTGCTCCTACTTCTGCAAGAATGTTTGATCTCCTGACTTTCTGTTTGGTGCCTCTCTTTTTTAACTGTAATTCTCCTCGGTGCTGGCCATTCATGTTTTGGGTCACTGTGTGTAGCTCAGCTAGCTTTCTACCAATGCCTTCTCTAGACTTGCGAATTATTTTATTAGGCTGTCATCTGTTTAGTTGTATCTTTTTTGAGATTTCCAAGCACCTTATTGACCTGATTTGTTATTACCTCTTTATCCTTTCGACCAACTCAGTTATGCTACTTTGGATTTCCGTCACTTCAGCGCCACATGGGTCAACTTTGGAGAAGTCAGGAGTTTTTGGAGGCATCTTGCTCCTTTGTCCTCTCATGTTTTTATGATTTTTGTTGGTTTGCTTTTTGAACTGAGACCTGTGGTTTGATATAATGGGAAGATTTTTCACTAGTACGGAGACTTGTTTAATTAATATTTGCTTTTCAGTAGTGTTCTCAGGAAGTGCTTACTGGCATTTGCATGTGCCCCAGGGTCCAATCACTGGGTATTTAGGCCAGTACAGAGTTCTCCAGGAAAATGGCATATTGTTAATGCCATGAAGGGCCATATGAATATTGTTATCCAAAGAAAACCAATTATTAGCAACAATTATGTCACTTTGAGTATAATAATAAAATCAACAACGATAGCATCCAGGGAAAAATGGGTGCTGATGCACCCTAAGAATTAATGATGTGCCACCCTTAACCATAGAAAAGAGATCTATAATTATAGCATAAGCACGAAGACAAATATTGACCCACACTAAATATCTACTAAATGAAGTTGCTTTACTTCTGCTAACAATAGAAGGGAATACAACATTAATAACAGAGATTAACAACTATCTACACATTCATAAGGCTTAATGTTTATACTAGGAAAGTGCGAAGAAGTGGGGAACTAGAGAAAGAAAAAATTAAAATTTGAAAAATTTATCAATGGAAAATGATAAGCCAAAGAGATAAATGAGATTGGGGAATCCTATGGAGGAATAAAAGGAAATTAATAGTATCCCCAAGAAAAGCACACAGGAAAAAAAAAAAGGAAAGGATAAAAATGATACCAAAAAGGCAAAATACAGAAAATAGGTGCAAGATTACTAGGAAGAAAAATTAAAAGAAATGAAAAGAAAATAAAAGAATCCAAAGCAAAAAAGGAAGAAACATTTAGGAAAACACATGAAGAAATGGCATGAATAATTTTTTAAAACATTTTGTATGACTTGAGTCTTTAAAAAAATCCTGCTGTGGCTTTCAGTGCATGATTCTTCCCAGCACCTGCAGTCTTAGAATCTAGCAAGTCTTACCTACTTTTAAGGCCTACGCCATCCACCTGCCCCGGACTATGGACTCCCACACCCTGGCTCACGTTGGCAGATGAGAAGAGTAACCGACTCTCTGATCTCTGCTGGACCTAGGCTGTGGGACAGGGGTCAAGGTAAACCGTTAGCCTTGGTGATAACACTTGGTAGGCCTGGTTCTCACTGTGGAGGGCAGGGCCATACCTTTCCAGCCTGAGGTTCAACTTCCCTGGGACCTTTGTCTATCCAGCACCCTCTCTGCATCGCCCCCCTGTGGTTGTCTGTCACCCAGGAACTTTGTGGGTAACACTTGAGTCCCCGAAGCTGCTGCCCAGGTCTGTACTCTCTCCCTGGTCTTCTGGCCCTCTGGTCTTACTTCTTCTTTCTGGGCATTGTCCGTGACCTGAATCAGGTCAGTTGGTTGGTCATCACCTCTGCTGCCTCATGCCAAGTGTAAGCAAAGCACAGAGTCAGACTGGAGTTGGTGGGTGGTCATGGCCAGGCAGCCCCTTCCTCACAGAAGGCGCTGGATACGTCATGCTCTAACCATGTCATTATTCTCTAGTTCTGCTTGATTCCCATAAGGCTTTCCACAATTTCAGTTATTTTATGTGTTTGCTTGGCTCCTGAATTTCTCCCACAACCACACTTTATGAGTTACACAGGTACTAGGGTCACATGTGTTACATTCATCTCTGCATGCTCAGCATTCACTAGAAGGGTGAATGCCTGGATACACACAGATGCAGGAGTGGGTGCCTAAGCATGTCTTGCAATATACATGAATTAGGTCTTTGAAAACTTAATTTACTTCACATTTCCTGTCATGCAAGGAAAGTTCCTGTCTCAAGCTATACAGATTCCATTTATGGGATGAGGAACTGTCTTGAATATTAATTTTTTCTAAGATTACTTGTTATTGAGCTGAACTAATATCCTGTGGATTTTCACACTTTTAGCCCAGGAATGCAGATGGCTCCCATTTCCGCATGAATTAGGTGTAGGGCACACACAACAGAAAGCTTCGGCCTCTGCTAGCTGGGCAGCTCCTTCAGTGGAGGAAGGGCCACTTGGAAAGAAGGGGGATGGCTGTTATAGTTCCGCAGGGCTCCCTATTCGTGCATATAATAATACATAAGGAAACTCCAGGAGGGTCAGGGACATAGCACAGCTGCACAAGTGCTTGTCTGGCAAGCGCAAGGTCCTGAGTTCAATTCCCGGTACAGAGAAAGGAAAAGTCTACAAACTTGGTTATTTTCTCCACCCCCAAAATAACTCCATTTCTTGATATATGTACTGTAGTACTGACATTATTCCTGTGACCTTTAAAATAGCAAGACTGGCAGGGGTGCTTCCACACCTACAACTCACTGTTTACCGTCTAGCTTTGGGTCCTCCTCCAGGCTCAGGAGGAGTCCTGACTCAGGAGCAATGCCAGTGTTCTGAAGAACTTGGTGATTAGAGAACAAGAGCCCTCACACACAGAGGAAATGCCTCTTGGTCTCTTTATTGCCTGGAGCTGGCACTTCCCACATGGCCACAGCCCGAGAGAGTAAATCCGTTTTCCTTGAATGGCCCCAAACCCTTGGGGGAGTTTCTTCAACCTCTCTTTCCTGTGCCCTGGATAAAATGCCGGCTCCTGCCCCACCTCAATCGCACAGATTGTAACAGTCTCCAACACCAGGCCTGTGACAGGCCTGTCTCTGGTTACCCAGGTGCTTCTTGTATGCACCAAAGTTTAGAATCACATTAAGGAAGCACTCTCTGCCAGTGCATGAATTGTACCAGGAATGGTTTATTTTTTGTTTGTTTGTTTGTTTTTGTGCTCATGAAGATAAGATTAAAAAGTTCTTAGAGAAGTCCAAAAGTCAAGGAGGGAGGAAAAAAAGAAGAGACAGAGGAAAGAGTGACATAAGTGAAAGCAGAGCTTTGTAAAAGCCTTGCTCTCTAGAGAGCACTGACCTAGGCCTCCTGGGAGGTCAGCACCGCTCAGTCTCTCTAGCCCAGGTTGTGGTCTCTTTCAAGACAGTGGCAGCACCCAACTATTGCAGTGTGTTGCCATCGCTGAGCTCCTCATGTGGGCAGGAACAAATCACAGGTCTCAGGATGGCACTCTCTGAACAAGGACAGACGGACCATGACCCCAGGGGACCAGAAATTTGATAGAACCCTCCATCTCCCCTAAACTGGGGACATCCTTCTGAAGTCCTGCAGTTGGTGATATTTTGCAGATGACAAGTGACAGCCCACATAACACAGAATTGTCATTTTAACTGCCCTGTAGGTATGGTTCCCCTCCTTTCTTCCTCTCTCCTCCAAGCTACTGGTCCTGTGACAGGAGCACTTCTCTCTGCTCATGTTTCTGTTTGCATGCATGGTGCAGGGGCCAGAGCTGACTGTTAGTAGCAGCTTCTTGGTACAGACCTGCAGGATTAGAAAGCAGTGTATCTGCTGACAGTGTCCACCAGGCACCACGATTCCCTGTTACTGCCACCAGCTCTGGCCTGAGAGGTGTCTGGTGAACTTGGTTGTAGCTGCTTGTGATTGTGCAGCCCCAAAACACACCGTCTATGCAGACTCTGGTTTATCACGCCGAGGACAAAACTTCTGATCTTTTTTTTCAGTTCCTTAGCCTTAGAGCAGTGAGATGGGCTCAGAGCCAGGGTGAACTGAGCCATGAAATTAAGGAAAATGGAGTCACTGCTGGGTCCAAACTCCATTTAACTGAGAATATTGACATCTGACTCTGTGCCTGTAACCCAGACTCCAGTGTTTGGACCCCTCCCTTCCGAAAGATGTCCCCACCACTGCTTGGCAGGGAATCACAGATCTCTCAGCACCCACCTGGGCTGTGGCTGAAGGTGACCACACAAACACTGCTACAGGTACTGGCCAAAGTTTGAGGTGATTCTCTGGCAAAATAGAACAAATGTCCCTGGTGCTGTTGGATGGTTTTTCCCTTTGTCTTCTGATTCACCAAGAAATATTTCAGTTATGGGAACAACCAAGAAAACAACGGACATTCAGGGTTATGCACATAAAAACCCACATTTGCACTTTGAATCATCACTGTGTCTTGCTTTGTAAAGCTGACATACGTACTCAGAGAAAATGCTTGTTTATAAACACTGTCAGTCTCAAAGTATTTGTCAGACTTTCGGGCAGATTGCTGTTACATAACTTGATTAGAAACAGGCAACTTCACCTCCACACCTCATCAGGCCACGAAAGCTATTGGTGGGCAGAAAATGCCAGCTCTCCTGAGGACGTTTGCATGCCTGTGGCTGTGCTGATTAACATCTGGATCACCTTAGGGCTGTTTGCAGCCAGCAGGAAATAAATTTCTGGAGAAAGCTACAGACTTGAGGGTGGTTGCTTCAGTATTTAATAACGAATGGTTTTCAATTGATCAAAAAATATTGAAATCTGACTTCTACATGTGAGGCTGTTTCAAATTTGATAAACATGTCCCCAGAGGAACTCTGGGCTTATTAAAAGCCCAGGAGGGCTGCACAGCACTGCAATGGTCTTATCCTATAGTCCTAACTGCTCCCCGTTCTTCTTCCAGCCAACCAAGGAGGAAGGCCATGAGCCACCAAAGAGCAGGGCTTTGCTTAGTCTGTTACAAGTGACTGTGAACCGCCAAGCTGCCATAGGCAAGCTGTCATCTGCGAAGTGTCACTGGCTTGCTGGTAAAATGTGATGTGTTGATGACTGTTATATTATATCTAAAATCCCATTTACTAGTTCACTGAAGACTTTTGCCTTCTGTCTCCTGATGCTTGGTAGAGCACTCCGTGATATTACCAATTTACGCGTTAAGCCTATGCACATGCAACAAGGAAGGCTTTGCAAGAATTTGCACATTTGATGCAAACTGAAATTATGCCATTTTCATAGCAAATCAACCGATGTCTGGCAATGACATAATAGGTACTTTTGCACCTAGAGAAATGCCTTTGTTTTCAAAGAATCTTGAAAAGAAAGTTTTCTTTATGGGGATTGTGAGTGAGGCATTCTACGGAGAGGCCCAGCTGGGGAGAGTCTGTTGGCTCTCTCTCCCACTGAGAGCAAGTTCTTTTGCCCTTATTGTTTCCATTTGCTCACTACAAAAAAAAAGCAACCAGGAGAGACAGGCACTGACTTGCAATCTCTGTCTCCCTTGTGGCACGAACACTTTTCCATCTCTGATAGCACACTAGGAAATGTCCGCAAGCACCTCTATGTGCTTTGCACACCGGGAGTTTATTCATGCTCCTGCACTGATTTGCTGCCTAAGAATAGTGGGCCTTCTGCAGAGATTACCAGAGCCTTCTTCCCTAGAAATAACACATTGCCTTCCTGTGTCTCTAGAAAATGGGGACCTAGGAGCCAGCCCAGGTGAGCTGTCTGAACATCCCGGGCAGCAGTTTATATCCAAGAAGATCTGGGGCTCCGGAGGAAGAAAGGAAGAGCACTTCTTGGGGCTGATACTCACCAGGAATAGGGCCCAACTCGAATCTACCACTGCTATTTCTTAAAAATAGTTCACTCTTCTTCTCAGGAGGAAAGTTAATGGTAAATGCTTGCTTCATAGAAGTAGAAGTGATGCCTAGGACTGCTAAGGCTATATATGCGTGTATCTTTTCTTTCTTGAGGATCTCATCTATGAATTCTGGTTCCCAAATGTATTTCAGGAGTGATGCAGCTTGATTTCATGAATGACACCCACCTGTGCCCTGTAAAGGGGTGGACTGTGCTACTATAGACAAAACTAAAAATAAGTTAGAGGAGGAAAGACGGATTGTGCAGCTTTGGTAACCAATAACCATTTCAGTTTTATCTGGTAAATATAGGGCCTTTCATGGAGGTTTGGTAAACTGTGTGACCGAGACAGAAAATGTCCAATTTAGGATTCAGTGTTCAAAGAGTACTTTATTATCAAATATACTATGTGTAGATATATACATGTTAATAAGTACTCCACATATGAATGCATCTCAATAACAACTAACAGTTTCCATTTTCCCTCCTGGAAGAAAGGATATTAAGATAATTATTTTACTGGTAATATTTTGTCTGCTTTGAGTGCCTCTCCAAGAACAGATTTAAGGTGTCAATGCTACTTTATCTAAAACGTGAAAGGGAATAACTTTTAAATAATACCACGTGGAGTTACAAGGTATAAATAACCATCACATCATAACAAGCCTAGAAATATGTACACATAGCATCCTGCTCAGGCAAAGCCCACAGAATGATGGCGGGGTGTGTGTGTGTGTGTGTGTGTGTGTGTGTGTGTGTGTGTGTTGGGGCTGTTTTGTTTTGGTTTCTTAGACAAGTTCTCACTAGGTAGCCCAGGATCCCCTCAAATTTGTGGCAATCCTACTGCTTCAGCCTTCTGGGTGTTGGGATTATGGGCAGGTGCCACCATACCTAGCTATGATGGCTCTGAGAATTAATCCCATTAGGGTAGGTGTCCCAGAGAGAGCAGCTTCAAAGATGGTGACACTACAGAGTCTGTGGCTTCAGGGCCCTGCCACCTTGGGTCTCTGTCATAATTTGCTCTGATCTCTCTCCACTGCTTTAATTCTGTTTTTAAAAATTGAGAAAAATTTATTTGCAGAAAATAATTAAAATCCCAGGATGATGAAAACCTTGGGGGTCCCTGAGAAGCCCTGGGCTCCCACTGAGCCCTCTCCTCACATATTCAACCCTCTCATCCATCAGCCATGCACTAACAGCCCTTGGGTTTCCACAGGGTAGGTGCTGCTAGACCAGGCTTCTATCCACCTTTTTATCAAGACCAAATCAGAAAACACCCAGGAAGTGCTCTAAAAGTTAAAGCCACTGAAATGATAAAAAGCAGAGAGGTGAATACACTGTTCATTTTTTAATCTGAGAAAGGCCTGGGGCACAGAAAACTTACACAAGTAACAAAAAGAGGAGGAAAGTTTTCCTTCTAAATAAAGACCTATTTTTTTAAAGATCCTTTCAAAAAAAAAAAAAAAAAAAGATCCATTTTCTCAGATGAAAGATACCAGCCCAGGACAAGGCAGGGTTAGTGAGAAAGTTCCCTGACACTTGCAGAGGGGAACAGTACGGGTCTGGGGGGACATAGCTCAGTTCAGCTGTGTCCTCTGCCTCACTTGATACCGAAGAAAATGGAGCAGAATCCACCAAGCTCTTGGGGAGACTGAAATTCCACATCCACCCACGTCACCCAGTCATGACGCACAGCCGAAGAAACAGGCAGGTTTCTCCCGGGTAGAGAACCTCAAAAATGTGACATCCACACATATTTCAGATTAAAAAATGAACAAAATCCCTTCACTACTGGAAAGGTATTGAATTAAGAATTCAGACAACTAGAACATGACAAAAGTGCTACAAAAATAATCAGAAAATAAGTGAATAAAAATTTTACAATACGTCTTCATGGAGAAAAAATTAAATACACAAAACACTACTGACATGGGAGACAGCCTAGTACAAAACAGGGTTCGCTCCCACCACTCATGGGGGGATTCATTTTTCTTCGTTAAGGATATTGATCTTTATAATTATCACCTCTGAGATAAAACAGAAAAGCAGGCCAGAAGTATTTCTACAGTGATGGACAATCACTGTTCTATCAGTGGACTATGCTGTTCTTAGAAGACCCGGGCAAATCAAATGGGAAATTAGTAACAAACATAATCGCCCTTAATGAAGTGGCCAGACCCAAAAGCAGTTTCAAGGCATTACTATTTTTATTGTTCACCAAACATAAGCATTTAGAAAATGCAGGAGGAAAAACATTCGTCCTAAAAACTAAGCCAATCAGGAGTGATGTTTATTTTAAAATGTAAGAGCCTTCTATTTAAAACTATAGGGTTTTACCAAAGACCAAATACACAAAACAAAGCAAAACTAGAGGAAAAAAATCTCATGATTCTAAAGGAGGAGAATAGACCAGGGGGGGACGTGACGTGGGCACGGGGCACTGCCTACTCCCCCCCCAGGGGGGGGGAGCCGGGCGTCGCCAGCCCTCCCAGGTCACACGGCCGGGGCCTGGTTCTCTCCAGAGCCTTACCCGGTCGAGGCCGGAAACAGCTGGCCAGCAGCGTGGGGAGCTGAAGCATGTGCAAAACGCAACGCCCTTGTTTTTTATAGCTCCTCCCTCCGTTTGGTCCCCTTCTCCATCTCCTGACTTTCTGTTCTCTACCTTTTATTTTGCTCTTTATAATGTTTGCACTTTGAGTTTCTTGTGTCACAGGAATCGGAGAGACCACATGATGTGGCACTGATGAGTCTGATCTATGTCACTTTAACACAACGGTTTCCGGTGCATCCACTGCCTGCCCGTGACTCAGGCTTCTCCTTCTTGAAGGCAGAGTAGTACTCCATTACATGTGACCTTCGTGGCTTTTAAATCTGTCCATCTGTCGATGTGCACACGGGCTGTCTCCAAGATTGAACTGTTACGCGTTGCGCTGCTGTAAACACAGGCATGCGTGTGTCACTGCACTGTGAATTCCAGTTGCACCAGGTACTAGGTCCCCATGTTTATAACAAAGCAGCACGGCTAAATCTTGGAAGCAGCCTACATTCTATCGCCACATGAGTGAATAAAGAAAATGCTATTTGCATGCCATGGAGTACTACTCTGCCACGAAGAAGGATAGATCGAAGACATCTGTAGGAAAATGGATGCACCCTGAGACCATAATTTTCGACGAAATAAATCGGACACACCAGCCTCGATCCTGCGTAACTTTTATATTAGAAACTCACAGTATAAGTAAACTTTAAAATGAAGGCCGCGATAGGCAATGGGAAGGTAGATCCTTTGCAGAGGGAAAGGGATGCAGAGATGGAGGGGAATAAGACTGATGGGGTGAAGCTCCCTGCCTGCTCCCCGATGACTGTGCCTGCGACGTGCCTCTCAGACAGACGGACAAACCACAGCAACCGGACAGGACACTCCACCCTCGCTGGGGCTGGGGAGGAAGGAGCACAGGCATTTCCGGCTCCTGCGCAGCCCCGTCCTTTGGGGAGCTCGCTGCCCTGCCTGTGCCCCTGCTTCTACATCGCGGAGCAGTGCACCAGGGAGCACACCCAGGGCGCGTCCTTGCCCCTTCTCCTGCGCCCTACCTGCCCGCGGCCCCTTGACGTTCCCTGGCCAGAAGTCATGTTTGCACCACGGCCATTTCTTTCTGGGGTCACTTGGACTCCAGGACACAAGGGAGCTTTGCCATTGCACAAATTCGAGAAACTTCCTTAAGCGGGGGGGGGGGGGCACTGACCCCCTCTGCAGGCCCCACCCCCAGGGCCTCGCTGTTTGCGAGGTGAGTTCAGCACCCCACAGTGCCCCCCCCCCCCCGCAGTGCTCCGCAGCGCCCCTGCCCGCCCTGCCCGCTGGGCTCTAGGCTCCAGGTCCCCACACAAGCTGCAGCCTCCACCGGCCAGGACACGTCTCAGCCTGCGGATGCTGCGTGCCCATTTAGCGCCTGGCACGGGCGGATGTGGTCCTGAGGCCCGGGTGCGCGAATCCATCCTAGGGGCCTCCTAAAACCCAGCGCTGACCTTCACACACCCGTTCCCTAGGCAGAGGCTTTAAGGTCTGCAGTGATGGGGACAGGACGGTGCCCCTGTGTCCTCCAGAGTCCGATTGGTCCACGCTCCTTCGGCCCCTAGGGGCGGTGCAGGGATCCTGGAGAGGACCAGAGTGGCCAGGGACAGGCTGCCACTCACCGCCCGGGGGCCGGGGCCCTGGGGAAGCGCCTTGCTGATGACCGCTTTTCGGGTTTCAGACAGACTGGTCTGGCCTTCTGCGCACAAAGCATCCCGGTGTCCTGAGAGCAGAGGCCTGGGCCAGGGCCCAGCGCGCCTCTCACAGGAGCGGGGCACTTAGTGTCCAGCGCAGGCGGCAGTGGACCCAGCCCCGGGCCCAGGCCCTCCCCACAAATAAGACCTGTGACCTTCAGCTGTCCCCACCGGTCTGGAAGACTCGGTTTGCTCTCCTGACTGACCATGAACCTCTCCCCACACTTACTTTTGCAGCCCAGGGATTAAGTGCTTCTAAAATAATGTTAACCCAGGAGGCAGGGCCTTGGTTTTCTATGTGAGCAGCGGTTCACTCAGACACATCTGCAGAGAGGAAGCCAGGGGAGAGGAAATACTTACCGTAATACTGGGTGCTGAGGGATCAGAGGCATGATTTAGTTAATTAATAAGGGCTGGGATTCAAACACACGCATTCTTTCAACCAGATCCCTGGAAATCAGCATGAAAGAGGCTTAGGAAGCCACACTTAGGAAACTGTTCTCTTCTTCCTTTTGGAGATACGTGCAACACCGAATCTCCTGTAGATCCCAGCATTCTGAGGCCAAGGCAGGAGGATTAAAAGTTCAAGGCTGAGCAATTCAGAGTCTTAGCGAGACCCTTCAAAAAGAAAAAGAAAAGAAAAGAAAACTAAAGGGCTGAGCACGTGGCTCAGGGGTTCAATCCCAGTTCCAACAACAGCAGCAGCAAAAAGCAAGCCGTGGAAACTGCTGACTTTGAGGTGTCCGAGGAGTCTGCGCTGAGAAACAGCAGGCTTGCTAATAAGGCAAAGTTGAGCCTGGACTTCAATTTACTTGCCAAAGTACTCCAAAAGGGCCCGTGGCTTTCAGGCGATGGCGACAGACCACCGCCTCAGGAAATAATCTGGGGCTCCCAGAGGAGGAAGAGGCGCTGTTCCTGTGGCTCAGTCCATGGAAAGAGACCCTGCAGGAAAGCTGGGTGGTGCTGATGCTTCTGGGTGCCCTATGCGATTAACATCTGCAGAGGAAACGCAGGAGTCCTGGGTCAGCCCGGGGTGCCGTGCGGCTCCTGAGCGCTCATGAGCTTTAAAAAGACCTCGGCGCCTCCATAACAGGACTCACCCTGAACACTGCTTCCACTCACTGTTTCCCACGCAGCACTCGTCGGTGACAGGAACGTATGTATGGAGCAGACACCATCAGATAGTTTATTTATAAGGCATTTGGAACATTAAGATCCTGTTCAGCTAAAGAGGGGTCAGCAATAGCTTGTCATTTGCACAGCCAATTGCCAGAGATTGAATATAGAAAATTATGCGTGTTTAAAATTTTTATCAACTTGCCTCTAGTGGTCTTAAAAACACAGATGTATCCATCCTGTAAGTTTCCTAAAGATCTGAAATGTCATCACAATAGGTTTTAGTTGGGGGGAAGGTTCTCATGAGCAGCTCTGTGGATAGAACAGCTTAATCAAAGTCAGGCAGAAATGTGTTGAACACATTCTGTTTTAATTTTCTTACTGCATCTTTACCACATTCCCTATTCTATCATACATGAGATTGGGGGTCAGGAGTGATACTAGATAACCAGTAATGGGGTATGTCTCTCCTCTACTCTTTTTGTCATTGTCATTTTGAGACAGGGCTCCATATGCTTACTGATCAGCCTGGCATTGAACTCGTGGCCTGGAGTGATTTTCCTGCCTCAGCCTCCCAGGTGTGGGGACTACATGTGTCACTCTGGCTGGCTCTTTCTATCCTAAGGCTTCATTTCAAGTGAAGTGGACACAGCCCCACCCACATACACACACACACACACACACACACACACACACACACACACCAATAATGCAAATGGCTTCTCTGACTGGAAACTGGGAAATGTCACCTATGGACTTGGCCTTCTCTCTGAGGAGCTAGAGGACCTGGGTGCTGTTCTTTCATGCAGGGTCTTACTGGACAGTGTTACTGTCCCCTGGCTTGCCAGGAGGCCACTCCTGTTGGGACCACCTGGAAGGGGCAGTGCACCAGCGCAGTGCCTGAGCTCACAGATGGACCAACCATCCCAGCAGCTGACAGGCTCCTGCGCGGTCTTCTGTAGCCTCATCTGCATGCTGTTTACCTTCTTCAAGACCCCTTCAGGAGCCCTCACACCAGTACTCATGGAGCGTTCATTGCATTCTGACCAGGTGATAATTATTTGACCTTTGTGAATCATAAAAACAATCGAGAATCATTGTTATGTTGTCAGTAATAACAGCAATGATTAAGCTATCTCAACAGCTAGGGAATGGCCATCCTCTAAGCTTCCGGAAGGATGCAATGGATTTGTACTCAGTAACAGAAACCGCACCCGTCTACATTGACATCCACGAGAAACAGGTCAGCGATGGCTCAGCATGGAGGGCAGGTGACCGATCACAGCCAGCTTCCCGCAGCGGTGGTAGAGAGGTCCGAGGTTAGTTTCCATGCCTCCTAAAATCCAACTGCAAAAAGCTGCAAACACGGCATAAACTCAGAACTCAAGAAAAGCGAATTCAGTTCTGCGGGGAGTGATCTTTCAGTATGTTGCTGCCTCTGTGACCGAACTGAACATAAAGCTTAGAAAACTCCAGCGTTGAAATGTAAGCCTGTCATGGTGCAGCTACTCACCAGCAAGTCAGAAGTGCACAGAACCAGTGAGCCCATGGAAGGGAGGCAGTCAGGAGAACAGGAGGTGAGGCTGCATGTGAGACACCAGTCATCCAAGCCTGGGCTGCAGGATGAGGACCTGGGAAAAAGGAGGAGGGGAGCTAACCCTGCACTGCGTGGGACGCAGCCCCAGGGACAGGGGCAGCACACTCGGGGCAGAGGAGCCAAGTGGTGCCAACACTGGCTAGGAAACCTCGGACACACCGGGGACAGTCAGAGAAAGTCCAGAGGGACAGACTGGGGGACACGAGAGAGAGTCTTTGCAGGCAATGAGATGCGTGAAGAACTGCACCATCCCAAAGTCAGTAGGGAGAGGTGGGAGGACCAGGCTAGAGCCCAGCACCGTGCATTTCCCCGAGGTCGCGCGTGCTCCGGAACGCACTGTGGTCTTCACCCTGGAGTCCGCAGTCAGGGGCAGAAGCCAGGCTGAGTAGGCAAGTGTGCTGGTAATCCCAGACATCCGTGGTGTAAGCCAGGACTTGGAGGGTGGCAGTGGAGAACAAAGCAGGTAGAATTCATTTGAAACCAACACATTCCAAAGTAGTATTTGCTTGGGGAAGGTCAGAGACAGAGATGGCAAGAATGATGCTTGGGTTCCTGTGTCTGGACATCTTCCCTTAGAGCTAGACATCATGTCACAGTGATCATGCAGACCCACATGACAGCAGCTCAGCTCCCTGTAGCTAAATCCGGGAAGCAGCCTCTGTCCATCAGCAGACGAATGGGTAAAGGAAATGCGGTCTTCACACGGGATGGAGCGCTACTCTGCCATAAAGGGGAAACCAGACATTTGTGGGAAATGAATACACCTTGAGACCATAATGAGAAATGAAATAAATGAGACACAAAGCTGAAGTATTGAGAAACCCACAATATAAATAAGGAGCAAATAAAAGAAAGATAGGAAGTAGGGAGATAGACTTTTATGAATGGGCAGGGCAGGGCAGGGCAGGAGATCTCAAGAGAAAGATGTGTTAGGTATGTGTGCAAATCCCCCATGCTGGACGTAAGTGTCATCTACCACAAACACCTACAAATCCAAGTAAAAACAGAAAGAACACCTGGGAGGTTGGTGGTAGCATCATCCGGAGGAAACAAAGCAACAGTTTGAGCAGGAGGATAGGACAGCCTAGGTTAGGATGCGTCCTCGGAACCATCAGCAGGAGTGTGACAGGGGCAGGAGCAGAGGCAGCAGAAGGAAAGGACACTTTTCACGTCCATCCGGCTCACAGTCATTGGTGAGAAATGCATAACTCATTGCAAACCAGAATGCTGAGTCTACTGAGCCAGAATTCACATGGCTTTCACACCAGATGGGCACAGGTGCAGTCCTGCACTTACAAAGCTCAGAGCTCCTGCCTGGTGTGAAGCCATAGCGCACCGCTTCTCCCCAGAGACTCCCCTGTATGTCAAGAGCTCTCAGCTGGGGACACTCTCACCTGGGGGGCCACAGGCCCGATGTTTGTATAAAAACTAATTCCAAGAAGTGAGGGAAGGAGGAGGGGGAAAAAAGAAGGAAGATATATCATGTGCAGGAACCATTCCCTATGAGGAAGCTATCGTGTATATTTGAATGTACCAATAAAATTTTTAAAATGCAAAAACTACCAATTCCAAAGCCCATGAAATGTAAAATCAGGGATTATTCTAAAATAAGATGACTATCTAGTTAAGCACCCCATTTGTGTGTGTGTGAGAGAAAAATGTGTAGTTTTCTCTCCTCTCCATTGTCTCCGCTGTGTGTGTAGTTTAACACATAATGTGTAAGCATGAAATCAGTACCAAAAGATAGATTTTTAGGCTTTCGAGTTGGCTCAAGTGGCTATGTCATGCGGTATTTTTATTGGTTAAACACTAATTGTAGAAAATAACTCTCAGTAACTTGAAGTTACACTTACAACTAAACATGCTGGTGCCTGGCTTGCTGGACACTGTCTCCTTTTGTGTTTCACCGTATCGAGATCAGCCAAAATTCTGTCCTTTTTCCCCAGTTCTATTTCTCTATTTTTTCCACTTTCTGCAAAGTTAGACTGAAGTCATCCCATGTTGCAATGTTTCAACAGTAATTGATCACACACTAATAATTTATCAAAAAGTTCAGCTTCGAGAACTAGAAACAAGGAATTAAACGGGAAGGGGCAGTGGGAAAAAGGCCCCTTGGAAGAGGACAGGGCTGTGGCGTGTCCCCTTGGCATGGGTGGGGAGGAGAAGGCTGCTGCTCCTGGGCGTCCTGCGCCTTCTGTCTGCACACTGTTCTGGGTGAGGAGAGCCCGGCTCAGAACCAATGGCTTCTTGAACATCACCTACTGCTGAAAGGGTGCAATTCTTAACAGTGAAAATGTGCCGACAGGTCGTCCTCAGCATGAATTAAACTGATTTGTTCTTTTGTTGTATATACCATGACTCTCACTCCTACAGCCAAGGACCTCTTTATCAACTAAATTAGACATTTTCCCCATGCAGAATTCTCCATTTCGGTGAGGAAAAAGCAGGCAGTGGTGCAAACACGGGAGCAGAGCTGTCCTGTGCGTGTGTTAACTGAAGACCTCGCGTTCTTTGCCTGAGTGTGAAGCTGTTGTGTTGACAAGGCTCGCATTGGATTCGTTTTCTTCCAATGACATATGAGATATTTCTTCCTGCATTCAGTGAAAAGCAGCCAAAGCAAAGCCCTACAAGAATGGTTCTCCCAGACACTCGGCAAGAGATGAGTAATAAATACAAAAATAATTAAGATGATTAAGATGGACCACATACACGAACCAACCCCCACCATCAATATAATGATTATATAAAAAAGGTTTGCAAATAAAAATACATATGTTTTCCAAATTCGTTTATCCAAAATATTTCATTCTATATTGATGACTTTAGTTAAACACCAATGCCATAAAAAAGAGGTCAATACATAAATTTGATCAGAAACTGCATAGACAACCAAAGAATTCAAATTAATGTGGTTATAAACATGCACTTTGATTCTTTTCTTATGATTACCTGGTTCTAAAAGCAATTTGAAGTGGGGTACTCTGAAATGAGAATAATAAGAGTTTTTTAGGGCTATGGATTTAGCTTAGCAGCATAAGCACATGCTTGGCAAGCTCAGTCATAAATTCGATTCCCATACAAAAAAAAAGTTGTTTTTTTTTAAATAAAGGGGAAAATAAGTAGGGTAGACTAAAGCTAAGTCACCTTAGTTTATTCCTTTTATATGAATAATAACATTTATCTCATTCTAAGAAAAAGCTAGGAAAAATAATGTCTGGCCTATTTATTTTGGCAAGCATCCAATAAATGCTAGGGTATTATTTTTTTATTAAACAAATAAACACCACTCTTTTTTTAATTTATTGGAAATAAATGAAGTTTGGACTTTGAGCTTCTCAGTGGCCAAAGCAAAAAGCGAAACACAGTTTTCAAATTAATATGGCCTATGTAGAGAGGTGAATTCTCCAGAGATGCTTTTAGTCTGGTGCTGAAACCTGAGAGAAACCCCATCGAGGGTCTCCTCTAGAGGTGACTGGTGATACAACTAACAGTGGCCTGCAATCAGAGAACACGCATCACAAAGTCTCTGCGTGCTGGGCATTTTACTAAAACTCCTACAAGCACTACTTTATCTGAGACCAACACGCAGCAGGTGCTACTGCCATTCTTCCCTCATAAATAAGTGGGGTTTCCTGACCTAACTGGGCTGCAGCACTTCTGAATTAGAGCCCAAAAGTCTACCGGAAGTGGCTCCTCCTGACCACCTCCTGTCTAATGGGCACTGTGATTCTAGTCAACGCTGATCCTATGAGATTCCTTTCTTCGGGGCACAGCTGTGGCCCAACACCAGCCTTTGCCCTGTGCATTCCAAGGTACATAGGGACATGTGCAAGGGGTGACCTCCTCTGGCACAATTCAAGTGCCTCTCTACTTCCAGCCAGGCTGCAAAGATGAACTGGGGGGGGGGGGGGGGAGCGTCCAATCTGTGCCTCTTGCAGAGCCTGGCAGTTTTCCCTAGGACAAATAAAGGCAGGTTTACCTGTGTTAGAAATATTCATTAATAAATTTTAAACATTAGAAAATAAGAAATAGCCACATATAATAATAACCAATATTCATTGATTGCTAGTTAAAAGTCAACCAGGTAGGTTATTCTAAGTAATATACATGCATCGATATATAGACATAATCTTTTTTTTAAAGATAGTAAAATACAACAAAACAAGACAGAACAAAGCCAATCAAGACAATGCAGTGAAATTGGTACAGAATTTCAGAATAGCAGTATATCTTGTTATCATCACAATAGTTGTCCATTCAATCAGGTAGAGCAAAATCAAACCAAAAACAGAACACTATAAAATCAATCAAAGCAGAATATTGAATAGAGCAAAACAACCAGAGCAAAGCAAAAGAGCAAAAACAATATGGGCCTTCAAAGACAAGACAGAAGGAACTCCCCCATATTTGCTCTATTGCATACGGGAATCCTCCCAAGAGATGCTCAGACCTCTGCCCCAGGTCAGCATAATTGACAAATACAAGCATTTAGTTGCTTTATGTACTTTAGTTGCTATCAGCTCCTGCTGACCTCAGAACCATCCAGTTGCTAAGTGGGGTGGGAGAGACCGGATGTTTGATTCTCAGCCCGCGCTCTGGTAGGCTCACGGGAGACAGACATGTTCTCTCCCTGACGCCCGAGGCTCACTCCTGCTGCTTTCCAGGAAGGACGGCTCGTTGCCTTCCTGGTCGGTCTTCTAAGTTTCAACATGGCTGATTTTCAGGAGATGCTGACTTGTTCTCTCCCTGGTACGCTGTGGCTTGTTCTGCCTGTACACCACTTTTTTTATAGATGTATTCTTATAAATATATATATACATATATATATTCATATTATGAGGGCCAAATGAATACATGCATATAGGTATGAAGCAAATATGTGTGCATATATATAGTTCTAATGAATGTGTGCATACATATATTTCTAGTGAATGTGTGCGTATATATGTGTGTGAGTACACATTACGGTTTGACGGTCTCTCTCCAAATCCAGGTTTTGCAGCTTAAGATCCAGTGTGATGGTTTTCAAAAGTGGGACCTCTAAAGGAGATTAGTGCAAAGCACACCACCCAGGGCATGGGTCACCCACTGGTCTGCATGAAGCGCCACCCTGTGCTCAGCCATCCTGCCCGCCACCTCCCACCATGGGAGGACGCAGCCCACATCAGAAAAACCAACCCTGCTGGTGCCTGGGCCTTAGACCTCACAGCCTCTAGAACGGTGAGAAATCTGCTTCCATTCCCCCAAGCTGTGGAGTCTATAGCACTGCGGTTCAGCAGCACAAAGTGACTGAGACAGCACCCAAGTGCAAAAGTCATGGGTCGTGACTGCTCGGCTTGACAGCATCAGCACCGCTGACTCTGGGATATGCCTGTGGGCATATGCCTAGACCCAGCTCCTTCCTCTCGGGCAGTATTCTCCTGCTTCCCAGCCCCATTACTCTACCATCCCTTCCACCTTGACTTCCTGGCCTTGGAGTCAGCTGACCATGGACTGAGCCCCTGAAACTGTGAGCCGAGTTAAACTCAACCCAAGACCCACTTTATTAATCACAAAGCGCCAACACTGAAATTAACCCTGAATCCCTGAGGCTTTAGTTTAGGAAAAAACAATTCATACGTTCACATCTTTTTCTCAAAAGAAAACCAACACATATACTAGGGGTTCACCACTGTTGCTCTAAGCCATGCTTCTCAACGCAACAACAGAAAAATCTTAAACTAAGAAAACTCTGAATCACTACTGGCAAGATTTGTTTCCCTCTTGTGAAGGTCTCTGACCTCAGGTCTAATGGACACAAAAATGTGAACAGACGCGCGTAATCCCATGTGCTGAAGCTGCAGTAGAGGGCTGTGACCACAGCATGCAGGAGTTCAGGGCAGCAGGGAGACCAGCAGAGGCCAGGAGGAGGGGGAGCGGTGGGAGAGAGAAGAATCTCCTCTAAGAGGAGGAGATTTGCATTAACCTAGCAACACTTTCTTAAGAAGTCTCCATTTGGGTTTGGCTCTGAATTTGAGAACAAAAGATGTGTATCTTTCCTAAGTAGCTAACCTGTCAAATGTACATTTATTAATTCTATGCAATTTATTTACTGTTTCAATGCCAAGATCAAAATATACATTAATTTTTACCTTTCTTATTCTTCAAGGGTCCGAGATTTAGCTCAGCAGCATAAGCACCTGCCTGACAGGTGGCAGGTCATGAGTTCGATCCCCAGTACAAACAAAAACAAAAACAAAGAGTTCATCTGTAGCCCATGAAGCGTAAAGACCTGGGTTCCATCTCTGCAGTAAATCTTGGAAGGTGTCCTGCTAATGCAAGTTATCCTGCCCATCCCATGAGAAGCCAGATATCAGAGGCTGCAAAAAGTAACATGAAATAATAGCAGAAGTGAGAGTAAGAATGAAAAGCTTATATTCTTAGAAATCTGAGAAAATCCTTACATTTGAAAGAATCCAAGTCCGAGTTATCACTGACCTTGCTTTTTGACGAAAGACCACTTTTCTTATTAAATTGCCCCACCCGATCTCACAGCCCAATGCTGCTGTGAAAATTCTAACTCTGAAAATTCAGCACGGCAGCTGATGCATGTTAATACAGATAGTATCAGAGTGTTTTCCAAGAAATGTCCAACCTAGGCATCTACTTTCAATTTTATGTGGCTTTACAAGATATAAAACTGTTGAAATCTTCGTACTGGCGAAATGTCTTAAATAAATGAGTGATGAACTTTCAAAGCAAGAGCTGACATGAATCATTGCTACCTCATTGTCCAGATGGGAAAATAGGCTGAGAATGTAATGTTTTTGCCCAAGACTTAAAAACCAACCCTGGTTCCCCGCGTGAATCTTTGAATAGCCAGCTTAAGAGCTTGTTCAGTCCATTGAATGACAATACCAGACGAAAAATAAATTTATCTTCAACCACAAAGTGAGCGAGTGTGTGTGTGTGTACGTGTGTGTGCAAAGAAGTTACCAGCTTAGTATCACATTTACCCTGACTCATAAAGTAATGTCTGGAAAGACGGGACAGAACCAAGGCATGCTAGGTGCATGCACCTCACCACAGTGCAATCCTGAGGTCCTGCAAACGCGGAGCAAAAATTAAGAATTAAAAACACCACTACTCACTAATGGCACTGGTGTGGGTGTGTGGAGAAGGTAATTGCCACCCGGGGAGGACAGGGCAGGGCAGGTGCAGTGCCCTGGTGCCCTGCTGGCCTTCAGCGGCGGCACAAGGAGACGCGGGGTTCAACCCAGCTCCGGTGTGCCTTGCTCTTCATTTCCGTTCTGGAAGAGTACTACTCAGTCATGAAGAAGGACAAAGGTGGGTCGTTTGTTGGAAAGTGTGGAGACAACATTAAGTGAAATAATCAGACACACAAGCTGAGACACGGCATGGTTCTTCTTACGTGAGAAACCCAGAGTAAAAGTAGCAAAGTAAAAGACAGAGAAAGAAGTAGGGAGATGGGTCTTTTGTAGATACAAAGAAAACCTAGAGATGGAGGGAGGCCCAGGAAGGGATGGGTTAAGCACACGTACCAACTCAGTGCGATGCCTCTAAACATTATGTACTGGCAAGGCGTGGTGCCACGAGCCTGTAATCCCAGCACTCAGGGGCTGAGGCAGCAGGATGTCTGTGAGTCTGAGGCCAAGCTGGGCTACTTTTCCTTGGAGGAAGAGGCTGAGAACCCAGGACATGAGGGCAGCATTATCCCTCCCTCCCACACGACACTGGGACTCTAGAGTACTAGCTGCCACCGCTTGGAGCCAGAGGCCCTGAGCATTGAAGAGGGGGGTTCCTTTCCCTTCAGAATCACTTAGAGGATTTCCTGCCACCTGTACCTGCTTCCCACTGTGGTCAGGATTGAAGCGGGGGGTCAGGATGGGGCAGTGGAGCCTAAAGACCTACGGGGCTAGAAGGTTGCTCACAGAGACCAAACCATTCCTTTTTCATCAGTGCATAATTATCCTTGTTCTTTTTGCTCCTACACTTGAAGAGAAGCACTCCCTAAATGGTGCCACTTGAAATGAAGGCCACGGAATAGAGGCAGAGTTTTCTTTTCCCCTCTTCCTGTCCCAAGAGTTCTGGATAGCACTGGACACAGATGTGTGAACTCAGGCACCCAACCTGCACACTTATGGACAGCCACGTGTCAGCCCCCCGAAACATTCCATGCCCCTACACGGGACTCCACCCTGCGGATAGGGCCAAGGAGCTGCCCTCAAGTGAAGCCACATGGTTTTCTCCCCACCTGCGCTATTAGCGGTACAGACGCCGGCTTCAGGCTTTACACGTCAAGAGGCAAAGGGCCCGGCGCAGGCGGGAGGTGACAGTGCCAGAGGGAAGGAACACGGGAGGCGGGGAGACTAGCTCGGTGCACATGGCTAAGGGGCAGCCACGATGCACCGGCAGAGCTCAGCTCACTCCAAACCTCGGCCTCGAAGGATGCTCAGACTGGGCTCCTGGGCCTCGGAGCCCGCAGGGCAGAGAACTGGAGCCTTCTCTCCTCTCCCAACTCCACTGCAGGCTGGCAGGGCACCCTCCTCCCCTCACCAGTGAGGAAGAGCTGCGTCCCTAGAGCGAGGGAGGAAATGGCTTCTAGATGGTGTCACCAGATCAACAGAGCATTTCTCACTACGAAGTTGCAACACAAATGCACTGTTTTACTCCCTAGAATTTCAGGTTTAAAACTATTTCCAAACTCTACGATGCCAACTTAAACACTAGGAGCACATCCCGGGGCCAGGCCCTGGAGGGATGGCCGGTTGTGGATCTGTAGGACGAAGTATGTGCTATACGGAGGAGACGTCGCCTCTGCCCGCCCGGAAAGAGCGCAAGACGTTCTGGAGAGAGGAGACCGCACCAGAAAGGTCCAGGGGCCCTCTTGGCGGTGCCGTGACTGACTGAGGTCGGCCAGTTAGGGGACGGCAGGCAGCGTGTTCACCGATGCATTCTGAGTACACTTGCACATTAACAGCCGTGAGTTTGTAACAATGCCATCGCTGTGCGTGAAAGTAAACGGAATCTCAAACCCTAAACTCACCTTCTTCTAACTGAAAACTGACGAGCAGAAGGGGTGGCAGACTCCAAGGGGAGGCCACGAGGCTTCCACTGCCCTGTTCTTGCAGGCCCTTTGGAGGGGCGCCCTTGCAGCCCCCAAGGCATCGGAGTTCCTTTCTCCTGCCCTCCCTTCCCTGCAGGTGGGCTAGGCTGTGAGAGGCCTGGCGGAGCAGGCAAGAGCGCTGAACACCCAGGTGGTAAGAAGGGCTTGCCGTTGGAGCTGGATCTCTTCCGGCTACACTTGGAACTCTGAGACCACAGTGTGAGCAGATTAAGCCAGCCTCCTCCAGAACCCCAGAGGCTGGGAATCCAAGCCCCACTGAGGGCCAGCCGACCTCCAGCATCACCACCTCGTCCCCTTAGACCCGCCAGCCTGCTGAAGGGCCACAGGATGAGCCCATCTCAGTGACCCCAGAGAGTCCAGCAGAAGAGCCCCGAGCTCACCCCAAACTGCTGGTCCACAAAGCCAGAAAAGGTTGTTGGTTTACGCCATGAAGGTCTCCTCTGGTTTGTCAGCACTGCCACAAGAGAGGTTTCTAGGAGGGTTGGGAACTGATCCTACCTTTCCTCACAAACCATGGGTTGGGTATCACATACCCAGTTGGTGAGGTAATGCTCTTCCTTTTATTAAAAGTTCATTGATAAAGGTAAGGAAAGCATCACTATTAGACTCTTTTTAAACAAAATGGTGACATTGGGTGAAAAACCATTGGAGAAATTTTTAATACAGAGCCAGATCGGAATCACTTGGCCACTAAAATAATTATTAAATTTAAATAAAATTTTTAAAAATGGAAACCTGTGTTTTCCTGTCTAGTGCTGACCATGAGAAATGCGGAAAAACTTATGATGATTTTGCCCAGAAATTGTTGAACAAAAGCCTAATACCATTTCTAGCACTCTAATCTTTTTATAAGAATTATGGGGACAGAGAAACAAGCCACGGAGACAAACAACGGAAACCAAGTCTGGGACATTTTCAGTAACGGGCCGGATTTGCAAGCAAGAGTCACAGGAGGACCTTACCTGAATCTTGGCTCAAAGCAACAGCTATAAAAAGAATTCTTAGAACAACCTGCTGACTTTTGATTTGATAAAGAATAAGAGATAACAAGACTGGGTATTATTCTGTTAGTTGTGATGTAAGCTTGAAGGTACAGATGGGGAATGAGACAAAACTGGTAACGGCTGAGTTTACCTGATGAGCGAGGGGCAGTTCCTTGTACCGATCTCTATTCACAATGTGCAAGAAAATTTCTACAACAAAACTTTAGAGTACACTGTTGGTGGGAGTGTAGACTGGTGCAGCCACTATGGAAATCAGTATGGATAATTCTCATAAGACTAGGATTGAAAGTTCCATTTAATCCAGCTATTCCCCTCCTGGGTATTTTCCCAGAAAAACTGAAAAGATCATGTCACAGAGATATATGTGTGCCCATGTTCATAGAAGCACAATTTGTAATGGCTAAAGCTTGGAAACAACCAAGATGCCCATCAACCACAGAGTGGATGAAAAAGACATGGTATTTTTATGCAATGGAATATTACTCAGCTATAAAAAGGATGCTCTTGAGGCCTTCATAGGTAAATGGAGACAACTTGAGGCTGTCCTCATTAGTGAAATAAGTAAGAACCATATTTATAAATATCACATTGTGTCTCTAGTGTAAAAAGTAATAAGAAATGTAGGAGTAATAAAACCCAAAATGTGCAATTGCTACTGTAAAAAAGAGAGAAAAAGAAAGTGCTCTAAAGGATATAACTGCGTGTATGTTTAAATGTGATATGATATGATATTAGTAATATGATAACCATATTACTAAGCTTTTGTTGGATAGTTAACATAACTGTTTGCAGTCTCGCTGTTGGAATGTCCACTTTATATGTTTCACTTTTATAACTTGAACAACTATTTCTAAAAAGACAATATGTAATTATCAACTAGTGATTTCTTATTGTTTATTTTTTTGAAATTATGTATTATTTCTACCCTTTTTCTGTTTTGTTTTTTTTTTAAATAAAAAAAGAAAAAAAAACTTTAGAGTACTTAATTAGATAAGCTATCTAATTTATTTCACTATCAATAGTCAACTCCTGTGACTATAAGACTTTTTTGGAGAAAATCAAAGCTCTTTGCTTTCTTACAGTACTCTATTTTACCTGTCTCCCTTTCTCTTTCAGAAGAAGGAACTGCCCGTTGGTTGATCAGCATCTTCCTCTTCAATGCCACGTGCTGTACAAACACCATCAAAACTTGCTGAGGTGGTTTCCTGATCCAGGACAGTGCTATGAAAGGCTGTAACAGTTTTTCTCTTCTCCATTAATGCCATGGTGGGAAGTCTACCATTGTAAGGCTTGTTTCAGAAAAACACAAACAGAATATGGAGTTATATGAGATAATATAGTAGCCATTGTTCATTCTCTGCTATTTGGTTCTGAAAGCCCTGTAATGCTTTCATTCTCTTGAATAGTTTTATACTGTTATTTATATTGTTATGCTTGATACTATCGTATATGAAGCTATGCTCAACTATTTCAAAGAAAGAGACATTATAGAAGCTACTGTTAATTAAGGTTGTCTTGTGGTAAAATGCTATGTTACTTGCATTGTTCTGATCTGATCTGCTTTGTTATGCCCTCTTTTGTCTTAATCTCTTTAAAATAAAATAAAAAATAACAAAAATATGGAGTTATATGTACAGATGAATATATGAGATGCTTATAGAAGTCTTATTTTTCACTGCATCCAGAAAGAGCAACCAAAATTTTTCAAAGATGGGCCATGTCTCAGGCCATAAAGCATGCCCCACTGGAGATAGATGAATTGAAACAATCCCCTGCATACTGTCAACTCATTGCAGAATGATTAGATTACAAATCAACAGCAAAAGCAGCTCAGGAACCACACAACACAAAGAGATTGGGTGGTACGTTACTGAATAATCTGTGGGTCACAGGAGAAGTCAGGAAAGAAGCAAAAAGTTCCTAGAACCACATGACAATGGAAGCTCAGCATGCCAAAACTTATGGGCCACGACAGACGCGATCCCAACAGGAGAGTTTACAGCCACGAATGACCACGTGAGAAGAATCATGCGAGCCCCAAAAAATAACCTGACGCTGCATCCCAGGGTCCTAGGATGACAGGAGCAATCAGTGTCTGCACCACATACACGTCCCTGTACCAACCCCCCAAGATGAATGGATTTACTTTCTATTGCAAAAGTGTACTAATAAAAGGAGAAGGAAATAAAGTCCAGAAAGTGCAGATAGATAGTCACATCCCACTATGCATCTCATACTGATATGCTGGTGGTTATATATATAAAATCTTAAACACAGGCCATACGCATTCACTGATATACAAAACACAATTACAAACTATGTACAATTTGATAATTTCATTAATTTTTTAGTGTAACTATATTCCATAAAACTTTTTCAAACATTTTCGAAGAATATATTTACTCCAACATTGGTAAAATAGGTATATTTACCAAGTACACCATCTTAGGTATATTTACCATATTTCAGTAGATAAACATATGGGTTGTTTCTTAAAACTTCACTGTAAGAGCTAAAGCAGCACTAAACAGTAATATAAATAAATCTTTGTGTATATCCATGATGATTTCTTTAGGATAAATTTCTAGACGTAAAGCTGCTGATAAAATATGATCATTTTTAAAGATCATGATTAATTAATCTAAAACCTTTCTACCAACTGCAGACAAATCAGTCTTCTTTCCTCATGTTCTTGCCAAAAATGGACGATCTCTCCCTAAACATAGCTTAGTAAATGAAAAATAATACAACTTTGTTGACAATTTATGTTTCACTGATATTCAAGAAAGTTTTTTTTCTAAATATATTCAGTCAAATATGTAATGGAAACAAGATATTTATTCTAATCATAAAACTTGGCTCCAGGAATTGTTGAGAAAAAGTTTCAATTTAACAAATTAAAGCAGTAAATTGGTCCTAACTAAACACATCAAGACACATCAAGGAACTTTATAATTTATAACAGCTACTTTCTCAAGGGAAAGTAATTCTGGAGAAAAAAGTAAATTAGTCTCTGGGCCTGATTTAATGGGTCAGGCCCTAGAACCTCCGCAGAGGTCTGCAAAACCAAAGACAATATTTTCAAGGAACAAAAAACATCCTCTCCCATCGCCCTACCATGCCTCATTTTCATTATTTTTACATGAACTTTAATATTTTCTCACCCACAGATTGCTTCAATAAATAAAAATGAAACAGTGGCAAAGAAAAAGTCTTGAAAGGTAATTCAGATTGCCTTGGGATTTAAATTTATTTCTGAGAAAATGAGAGCCCAGGGGGAGGACATCCATCTCTACCCATCTGTGAAACCAGTTCCAGGGCCAAACTGACACGTGCATGAGGTTTGTGCTCACCACGCTGTGTGCAGAAGAGACGCCTGACAGAGAAGACCGCAGAGTGAGCTGGCCCGCGTCTCTTAGGATGCATTTCTAGTCTTTATTTACCAGGAGGACAGAAGATTTAATTAAGCTTTGGTATTGGCCCAGATTGCTACGTCCCACTTTTGCAAAACAAGTTTTTTCACTGCTATTCAAAAGACGGCAGGGGTAGGGGAGACAAACGCTATTTGGAGGCGCTCAGCTTTATGCAACAAAAAGATGGAAACTGCTGTGGCCTCCAGCAAGGGAATGCAGACCAGGAACAGCCCCGACTTCCTCTGCCCCTCCCGGGGAGAGTATGCCATGCACAGGTGGCTTGGGTTAGAATATCAGGCAAATGTGAAGAACAATTTCACGGGTCTTTTGTCTAAAACTCAAATGAAGCCAGACTTCTCCAGAGTCTCCAAAAACCAGCTGCTCCCAGAATTTACAAAACTGTTGTAAAAGTGAAGATATTCTCAGCAGAACTGAAGCATCCTCCCAGAGGTCCTGCCTGACCCAGTTCCCTCTGCCTGGTCCCCAGGTCAGGCAGCCTGCTGTGTCCCTGACGGTGGAATCGGGGTGCAAAGAACAGCCGGCCACTTGACCACATCCACTGTGAGACCATCCACGCCCTGCACTCTATGGAGCAAATCCTTCATGCTCTCTGCTCCATGGTGAGGAGGCTGGGGCTCCGTTTTCATTTGCTTGGGTGGGGCATGTGATGACTGGTTGCCATGTCTGACCCCGACAGCTGCGGGTTCCATGTCTATCCTTGATCATGGACACAGGCAGCACGAGGTCGAGGTCTGGGTTACTTGCTGGATGAAGGGTCCTGAGGATGATAGACTGAATTGCATCATGCATTAAGTGTCCACATTAGCTCTCCCCTGGGCCACTGGTCACTGAGGGACCCCCACTTCCCCAATGACAGAAGGGTGTCCTGTGGCTTAGGTCTTCTCAGGACCAAGTGCTGGCAAACATAGGGATGGAGGAGCCCTCGCCCGTTCCTTGGGGTCTGCAGATGGGGTGAAGGCAGCCAGGGAAATGCTGTGCCAGTCAGAGTCCTGGACAGAACACAGCCTGCAGCCTAGCTTGATGCTCCTTGCCGGTGTGGACCCCACAGGGGTCATTTGACAGAAAAGAATGGAATGCTTAAATAGGCGGGCTCTCCCATAAGTGATCTGACTTTGCATGCACTCTGAGGAAGGGTAATATTACCTGAGATACACTACTATGTGTTGTAACATGTCTTGTATATGACACAGAGAACACATGTGTTATATATACTCCAGCTTACTGCCTGGGTAAAGCCAGGCATGATGCCTCGTGCCTGAAATCCCAGCACTTGGAAGGCTGAGAGAGGAAGGTCATCCCAAGTTCAAGAGCCACCCTGAACTATACAGGAAGACCCTACCTCAAAAAAATCAAAACAAAACAAAAAAACCAAAATAAAGAGAGGTTAAACAGAGCATGCTTAATATAAGTGGAATTTCCTGCTCCTAGTAGCTCCACATTTCACCAGGTCTCCACAGCTCACCAGGACAAAGGGGTTTCAGTATCTAATACAGAAGCTCAGTCCTCTTGCAAATGAGAAAGGGACTGAGAAATGGAGGGGGGAGTAGGTGAGGAGGGGAAAAAAATGTAAAAGAATTAAGGTGTTCACCACCCCCCCCCCGAGCCCAGGGACTTTGGGATCCTCGCTCTGGCCCTGGCCAGGGAACTTTGTGACTCCCTGCTGCACTGGAGCAGCTCAGCGGGTCTTGAGTTTGCCTGCACCAACTGCCCCACTTCCTGCCATGCTTGGTGGACTCTGGGGTTTTGGGCCTGCCAGTACCCTAAATTCTGGAAATTGGGTGGCCTGAGGTGAGTGTCCCTGCACCATCCTGAACCAGGGAGTTTGGGATCATTGCTCCCACCAGCCAAGGAACCTCACAGCTTCCTACGACACTCAACCTGCACCATAGGGCTTGGGCCTGCCTGCACTATCCCCAGTGCCCCTCTCTTAATCTGAGGAACTGAGCAGCCAGAGTCCCAGGAGCTGAGGGTATATAAGAGGATTTCCAACAGGCCCTGGGGAAGCCTTGGAACAACACTTGAAACACGGAAATATAGGAAAATGAAAAAAACTAAAGACCAAATACAATTGCAAACCTCCAGCCCATCCCAAGAAACCTTAGGAGCTACGAACACAGAAGAAAATATATGCCATATACCTGAAATACCTGACACAATAGCAACTGAAATAAACAAGCAACTCAGGAAGATTTAAAGGAATTCAAACTAGAAACAATCTCCCAAGTAAAAGAAGAAATGATAAAAGAAGTGAAAGAGATGCTGAACATACCTAAAGAAGACGCAGTAAAAATTGGAGGAACTAAACAAAAAGGTAGAATCCCTGGATGAACAATATAAGAAACAAACAGAATACATAAAACAGATGCAGAGATATACAGGAAAGCAAAAATTCAATGGAAAGTTGTAAAAACCACCTCAATGAAAGTGAAGATAGAATTTCAAACCTCGAAGACAAGATTGCAGCTAATGAACAGGAAAGGCAAGATCTTTTAACAATAACAAGGAATCAGGAAATAAAAATTCACCAGCTGCAAGACGATGCAAAGAAAGACAACATATGATTAATAGGGATAAATGAAAAAGAAGAGGACAACATAAAGGATGTCAAAAGGATATTTAGAAAAGTAATAGCTGAAAATTTCCCAAACATGAGAATGGAAACTGACATCAGGATTAGTGAAGCATATATAACTCCAAATAGCCTGAACCAAAATAAAACTACACCCAGACATATAATAATCACTATCCCAGAAATTCAACATAGGTATAGAATATTAAAAGCTGTCAGAGAGAAAAGACACATCATCTATAAAAGAAAACCTATCAGAATCACAGCAGACTTAGCACAAACAATAAAGTCAAGAAGAGCATGGAGTAAAGTATTTCAGATCCCAAAGGAAAATGATTTCCAACCTAGACTGATGTACTCTGCAAAACTGTCCTTCAGACTTCCGGAAGAACAAAGCGGACAGATAGCACCAGCTACGGAGGCTCTCTGAAACACCCAGCTTAGAATTCAGGAATGGTGCTGAGTGAGGAATCATAAGCAAGAGGAGATATGCCACGGTGACCCAAGAATGAACTGGGCTGAGAGAAACCAACTGGGAATGCAATCCTGGTGCTATAACAGGAACAGATAAAGCCTCAGCGTAGAAGCTGGAGCCCGCGCCATTGGAAGCCACGATTTGGGTTTCCCGCTGCCGCCACTGCGTCTGCATCAGCTCGGCAGGGAGAGAGACACGTGGAAGCTCTGAGAACGGGAATCGGTGAACGGAGTTGAGAGCGGGATGGGCGGGGAGCCGTGCATCCACCTCCGGTGAGTGAGGGAAAACTGGGACTCTTCCACTGTCTAGGAGACTCCAACAGAGGACATTCTGGGACCGGGCAGACTTGCGGGAACAGGGCGCTGCAGTGACTTCAGTCACCAATCCCCCTCTCGAGCGGGATTGGTGAGCAGTGCCTAGCCTACCTGACGCTGCTGGCTGAGACCCAGTAGGCTAGCACAGCCCAGGTCCCAACTCCTGAAGGTAGATTGACCTGGAGGAGTGGGCCCGCATAGGCTGCCTGGTCTGCAACTTCCTGGTGCGCTGTGGTGGGTGGGAACACCTAGCCGGCTCAATTCAATGAGACTGTGGCTGACAGGGAAGGAAGCTGGGCCTCCTATATACGCTTGCATATATAAGGAACAAAGAATATGGGAAGAGACAGCAACAAGAAAGGGTCCTCGGCCCCTAATCCTGAGAAAGAGGCAACAGCAGACACAGCACCAATAGATATAAAGCGCTAACTTGAGAGCCTCATAGACAAGTTCAGGAATGAAGTTATTAATGACCTGAAGCTAGACATAAGCAGAATAGTTAGAGAAATGCTAAGCACCACCCAAGAAAAAACAGATAGTAGAATGGAAGAACAGAAAAAGAGGGGAGAATTGTTGGATGGAGAAGATAGAAAAAACATAGAATACATGAAACAGGTTCAAAGAGACTACCAGGAAACTAAAAAGTCTATCGAAAACTGGCATAACAGCTTGAAAGAAACTAAGGACAGATTATCTGAACTGGAGGGCAGATTTGTAATATGGGAGCATGAAATGAAAAACTTCTTAAAAATAACAAAGAAACAAACAGCAATAATACAAAGACTAGAAGATGATAAGAGGGTCTATAACTTAAGAATTAAGAACATAAAAGAAGAAGTAGGGACACAAACAAATGATCTACAAAAGCTACTCACAGAAATTAAGTTTCTACATTTCATAAGAAATCTCCATCATAATGAAAAGAAAACCCAAAAACTGGAAAAAAAATCTTAGTGAACTGTCCCTCAGACAAAGGATTTCTGTTTAAAATATATAAAGAATTTTTAAAAATCAGACCCCCAAAATTCAAAGATCCAATCCAAAATTGGGGATCTGAGATGAACACACAATTGTCAGATGAAGAAATACAAATGGAAAATACATGAAGAAATGTTCATCACCATTACTCACTAGAGAAATGCAAATTAAAACCACACTGAGATTCCATCTCACTCCTGAAAGAATGGCCAGGATCAAGAAAACTACCAACAACAAATGCTGGAGAGGCTGTGGGGAAAAACGAACTCTCCTGCACTGTTGGTGGGAGTGTAAACTGGTGCAGTCACTGTGGAGGTCAGTCTGCAGATTTCTCAAAGAGCTGGGATTGGAAGTCCCATTTGTTCCAGCTATTCCACTTCTAGGTATATTCCCAGAAGAACTGAAAGCATCATACCACAGTGATATATGTGCACCCATGTTTATAGAAGCACAATTTGTAATAGCCAGATCTTGGAAACAACCTAAGTGTCAATCAGCTGAGGAATGAATAAAAAAGTTGTTGTATTTTTATACAATAGAGTACTACTCAGCTATAAAGAAGCATCACATTGAGATATTTATAAATAAATGGGCGCAGCTTGAGACCATACTCATAAATGAAATAAATCAAACTCACATATATAAGTTCCAAATAGTTTCCCTAGTGTAAGAAGTGGTAAGAATACATAAAAGTATGTGTAATCATGATTCTCCATTATATTGTTTTGAAGCTTTATAATGTTTTCACTCATTAATTGGAATGGTTTTATTCTGGACTGTTTGATTTTATTGTCTGTGATGGTGAACAGTTATTTTGAAGAAAACAAGACAGTATAATGGCTAGTGCTGATTTAATATCAACTTGTTTTGAAGTCCCATCAAGCTTTTGTTCTTGTGTCTCCATCAGTTTTATCATGTTGTATCTTATTAGATTTTATTATATGTAATAGTATAAACGAAATTTTTATAGACAAGGAGACAATATAGAAACCATTGTTTGTTTTCTGTTAGTTGGTTCTAAATACCCTATAATACTTTCATTCTCTTGAATGGTTTTACACTGTCTTGTTATGTTTGATGCTATAGTATACGAAGTTATACTCAAATATTTCAAGGAAAGAGACACTATGGTAACTACTGCTATGTTGGGTTGTCTTGTGTTGAAACACTATGTTGCTTAAATAAAATAAAATAAATTAAGGGGTGTTATGTACATTGTTGTGGCTGTGTCTAGATGTCCCCCAAAGCCCCATGTGGCCATAGGTGGGGCTTTCAGGGGTGGCTGTGTCCTTGGTGTGTGACTCTGTCATGAAGTGGGGTGCAGGACACTCTATTACTAAACACGCCTACTGACTGCTGGGGCAGGGCTCCCTCCCTGGGTGTGAATGCTGCCCACCCTACGGGTAGCCTGGACAGGCTGTAAGGGACAAAGAGTGCCTACAGCCGAAACCTCTACAAACTGTGAGCTAAAGAAGCCTTTCCTCCTTTAACTTTGGCTGTCAGGCTGTCAGGTCTAGTAACGAGAAAAGTAACTAAGATGTGTATGTACCAACTCCCTGTGATAAATGTAATCATGATGTACAAAACATGGGATAATAAAAAACACCCAATACATGTAGTGCATGTAGTGTTACTGTTTACCATAGCTTCATAATTATGCCTGCTTTCCCTGTTTCAGTCACGACATGATTTCTGCTCCAGACATGTCTGAGCCAATATGCCCTCCTTGCCAACCCACTCTTACTGAGAAATAGCGTGAATGATTAGGCAGGTTCTCAACTCAGTGTCTCAGTTTGCTCACCTGTAAAATGAGAGAACAGTGCACATTCTGGAATGAAATCAGTTAATTTGTATAAGATGCACAGAATATCATAAGGTACAGAAGAAGTGATATTAGCTACTGTTGTTAGTGGTTGACACAATTTACATTTTTACTTTGCATTCTTGCTGTAAGAAAAGCCCAGGATGTGTTGGATATCTTATGGTGGCCTTCATTGGAGCTAACACAAATCCTTCTTCAAGTTATTTAGCTAAAATCTTTAAATTCTTTTTTCCTGCAGCCCTTAAAAGCAAAAATAAATGGAAACACGTAAGGGTTTTGTCTGCAGAGAAAAGTCAGCCTCTAGCTTCTTCATCGTGGTCAGGTCGGTAGCTGGGGGTGCCTCCCCGGCAGGCTCCTGACTTGTCCCGAATATAAAGTTTAACGGTCTGGGGAATGGGGGAAGGTCAAGAATGCGGGAAAGACCTATTACAAAAGTAACAACTTTCCTTTACAGAGTTAAAAATCCCAGACACTGATTCGCATCTCTGCTTGTGGTACAGAATTTCCGAAGCACTGGAAAGCATAGGAAACCCTGACTGAACTTCAGGCTCTCAATGCTCCGCAGCGTCACTGTGGTCTTCTTCACAGGTCACCCTCCCTGCTGCTACAGACCAGGCCTCCGCTCAGTTCCACGGGCACTGTGTTTGGTGCGATCCTTTTCAGCATCTACAGAGCTGCACAGCGAAGGGCTCGCCTTCCAGGGTGTGTGTCTCGGGCCCTCACAGGCTGCCTGCTGTGCAGCTGGCATTTCCCCACCCACTGCACGGGACACTTGAGTGAGTGTACAGGTGGGCGTGGTCCGCAGTGACCTCCCTGGGTGCGGAGAGCAGACACCTCGCAACCCATCGGGCTCTCCCTCCGCAGCAGAGGGAACAGCTTCGATGTTGTGCTCTGCTGTCATGATGCTGACCAACAGCACTGTGGACCGCCTGGCCCTGGCCCTCAGCAGAGAGGATGCCCACTGTGCATGGAGCCTGCACTCAGCACTGCACGCAGAGCCCTTGACACCCTGCAAAGAGCAGGGTGAAGCCGTGCTCTGCCCCAGGTCCCAGCCCGAACTGACACCTCTTTTGGCAACATGTGATGTGAGCACTTTCCGCTCACTTCATCTTTCTGAGCCTCAGTTTACCTTGCTTCATAATCCAGCAACTAAGACTCATCAGTCTTAAAGAGCTCTTTTAGCTCCAAATTCCATAGCACTCTTCTTCTGCAATTTTGGATCCTATTTTGGGGATGTTTATCCCCAAGGACTCTCACCTCAGTCCTGTCCGAGACCATAAGGTCATTGATGTTAGCCATTCGCCTGTGTGCCTGGAGGCCAGATGGGTGGTCCTCAGTTTCTCCTTCCACCCTCCAGAGTCCCCTCACTGCCCTCTGCCCCTGCCATCCACCCTAGGGAGACCCCATTGAGGCCTTGTTCTCATAGTCCTGATCTCACTTAGAAGGCTTTGCTGAGGGTTGTTTAAGAGAGCAGACTCCCTGCGTATTTTCTGGTGGGCATAGGAGGCCAACACTAAAAAGCAAGGCAAGATCCAAAGGACTGAATAGCAAGAGGAGTGGCAGAAAAGTCTGAGCCCAGCAACAACTTAGTACCTGTTGGGGTTTTACTTAGACAGCTCCCTAAAGCCTCAGGCAATCACAGTCGGGACCTTGGAGAGGCGACTGGATTGTAAGAGTTGACAGCTTACTTCCAGTTGCAAGAGGAGGCTGGGGCTGTGACCTGGCATGGCTCATGTCTTTCCATGCTCCTCCCGCAGTCTCAGCTTCCTGTCCACCATGCTCTGAGCAGCTCTCCTCCACCAGGCCTCTGTGCCCTGCCGGCCTGCCTTGGTGCTAGCAGATTACGGGCTCAAACGTGAGCTAAAAGTGACCACTCCTCACTTAAGTTGCAGACACAATGATGGATACTGCATCTCAGTGGCAAGGGAAATGACCAAGACCACCCTTCAGATTCCAGATGGGCAGTTTCTTCTCCTGAAGCTAACATAATGCTGGGGTGTTTTAGTTACTTTTTACTGGTCACTGAGACAAAATACCTGATGCCCAAAGTTGGAAAAGGAAAGGTTTATTTCTTACAGTTTTTGGAGGCTTCAGTCCATACTCAGTTGGCTCCAGGTCAGGGTGGCATGGTGGGGCCACAGTTCATGGCAGCCACAAACAGCAAGGCAGAAACCAGTACAAGAGTGAGACACACCTTCTTCCTGCCATTACACTGTATGCTGGCTCCACCCCTACGTGGGTGTAGCACTGACACCATCAATCCAAGCACTAGACAGTGAACCAATCACAAATGGCATAATGCAAAGGCATGAGGCTTGGGGGCCATTGACATAAACTATGACATCCTACCCCTGGCCCCCAGGACACATGCACATTGTTTATACAAAAGTCATCCATCTCCAAGTGTTGCCAAAGTCCTAACATTTTCAGTATTGCTGAAAAGTCCAAGTCCCAAGTCTCCTCCGATATCTATGGCAAACTTTTAACTGTAACCCCCTGTACAAATGAAACAAAGTTAAACATGTTTGAAATGCAAAGGCACAAGATAAACATTACCATTCCAAAAGTTACAAACAGGGGAATATGAAGCATTGGAAACAAAGCGAGTCCAACATCTAACAGGGCAAACATTAAGTTCTAGAGTTCCATGTTAAACATCTGAAGCAATCTGGTTGAAAGCTCCAAAAGGCTCAGGTGATTCCACCCCCAAGGTACTTCCAGGGATTTTAACTTCTTAGCTTCTCTTTTAAACCCTCTCTGCTCACTTTTTGCAGCTTTTCTTGGATAATCCACGTTCCTGGCTTTTCCAAACTTCTGGGGTCTCCACTGCCTTTGGCTTCACCTTTACATCTTTATAAATTGCCCTCTCAGGGGCACACTGCTTGGCCTCCCAGACCCTTTACAATCAAGGTGGAAGTCATCTTACCCTCAGAATTTGTGCATTTTTCTTGCACCTAAAATCAACACCATGAGGATGCTGCCAAGGTTTGCTGCCAGCTGGAGCAGTAGCCAGGCTTTTCTCTCTCTTGGCTGTAGGGGTCAATCGCTTGGATCACTGGGCTCTGTGAACCTGATTGTGAAGAAAAGCTTCTCTATGTCGCTGTCATTCTGGAACCTCGTGTGGCCTCCATCACCATTCTGGAGCATTGTGCTCTCAGCTTTCCCTTCTGAGCAAATTCTTTCACTTTTGTAGTTTTGAGGCTGCAAAGGGTGGAGACCCACTGCTTCCTGGGATGCCCCATAGCCTCTTTTTTATCTCTCTGCTTCTTCTCAGCAATCAAAGTCTCAATTCTATCTTTACTATCCACAGCTTTACTGGAGTTTTCCTTATGGCCAAACTCACAGCATTGTAAACTATCCGCTGGGCCTTTGCTCTTGATTTGCAACATAAAGCTGGCTAAAAGTTCCCAATAATAGCCATACCACAGCCTCAACATTTGACTGCCTTGAAATTTCCTTTGCCAGATTAATCAGTCCATTGTCTTTAGTCTCAGTCTCAGGCAAAGTCTCTGAGCATGAGCAAAATGCAGACAAAGCAGACAAAAATGCTTCGTTTCTGCCAAGCCATAACACACATCGTGGGGAGTCCAACAACCAATGCAGTTCTTCTTCCCAGCAGGAACATCCCAAGCCTGGTCTTTACCATCAGGCTTTCTACCAGCCCTCTGGTCTCCTGAGCTCTGACAAGAATCTCCTCTATAGAACAGCCTAAGCTGCTCCAGCTCTATGCATCCAGGCGACATGTCAGAACCTTTCCAAACTCTGCCCACAAGCCATTTCCAAAGCCTCTTAAAAAACATGGTCAGGTGTAATCACAGCAATGATCCCACTCTCAGTACCAAATTCTGTCTTAGTTACATTTTACTCGTTGCTGAGACAAAATACCTGATGCCCAAAGTTGGAAAAGGAAAGGTTTATTTCTTACAGTTTTTGGAGATATCAGTACATACTCAGTTGGCTCCAGGTCAGGGTGGCATGGTGGGGGCACAGTTCATGGCAGCCACAAACAGCAAGGCAGAAACCAGCACGAGAGTGAGACACACCTTCTTCCTGCCATTACATCATATGCTGGCTCCACCCCTACGTGGGTGTAGCACTGACACCATCAATCTAAGTGCAAGACAATGAGCCAATCACAAGTGCAAAGGCATGAGGCTTGGGGGCCACTGACATAAACCATGACACAGGGCAAACCACGAAGGATTAAAAAGACTGTCACTAACATGAGGGGAATTTTCCACATGTTTCTGCCACAGAGCATAACCAAAGTTCTCTAGGCCTTGCTAGCTTCTTAGAACAAGCAGGTTTCTATATGCAATTATCCAAGAGCAAAGTGGTTTAGGAGACAAGAGAACCCGCACTGTGGCAATGGAGGGGCTGTGCAGAAAGCCCCAGCTCTCCCACTGTGGACAGACTTCTGCTCAGATCCACACCCAGCCTCACCCTCAGGACTTCTGCAACTGCCACCCGCCCGAGTGTGCCTGGGGTCCACGAGGTGACTCATGCTCAGAAGCCGACCCTATCCCCTGCCCTCTGCAGCTCTGCCCCACCTCTTCCCTCTGGACTCAGAAATTTCCAGTGAGGGACCAATCAGCGCTCTTTTCTCCCTCCCGCCAGAGACCTCTGTTCTCCAGCATGCAGTGTGGAGCCCTCACGATGGCAAAACCATGAAGTCCTGGAAGTCAGAAGAGCTCAGGAGAGACTGGAGCGCCTGTGCATGGTTTCCCAAATGCACTGGCCCTGGCCTCATAGCACTGTGTCACAGATCAACTCATCTGGATTTTCTTAAATAGCTCACTGCACAGCCCTCAGAGGAATGAGAGACAGTCATGCTGGACACCAGGTAGGACTCAGAGGGGGAGTCCTCTCAGCATCCAAGTATGCCCACTCAGATTCACCACGCTGGACTTCCTCTGCCTTCTGGTCACATGGCCCACTCGCTGGAGTGTCCTCCGAGTCCAGCGGCCGTGCTAAGTTCCAGTGCCAGCTTGAGCGGGACAGTCCCCTGCTGGACTGCAGGAAGACACAACAGTAAAATGTGTCGCCAAACAAACCCCTCTGATGGGCAGCGCTGGGACATCAGCAGGCAAAGGAACAATGATTTTCCTGTTTGTTCCTGAAGCACTGCGCTCCGTAACCGATAGCCACCATGGACGGGGCAAAGGAAAGCACCACCAGCTCAGTATACACCGAGGACACACCAGTGGGCCCTCCTTGCTGGCAGCTCTGCTGCTCTCAGAAAGTGGGCAGGGGAAAGCCAGCTCTCCCCACCAGCCAGCACTCCTGCCTCCCTCTGGCCACAGCCTGGGATGCCGCAGGTACCTCTTCCTCTGCAGGTGCACACTTGGTATGGCACTCCCGGGACTTAAGAGCCCAGACCCCAGCGTGGAACCCTGATGGCAGCATTTGAAACAAAACCATCTAACAAACAAAGTTTCTTTCTTGTTAAAGAAAGCTCTGAACATACACTTAGAAAAAGACAAATGCGTGATCAATCACCATAGACATAGCAATCGCCAACATTCTACTGTTCTTATATTGTCTGGCCACCTCAACTTTTCACATTTTTATTTTTGCTACAGCAAAAATCTGATGAGATCTTGAGTTCAATTCCGGTAACAAACAAACAAAAAAGCATCTAAAGTCAATTTATGAGACCTTGCAATTTTATCTGAAAACACTTTCATGTGTTTCTGACTGACCAGGACTTTCTTCCTTTCTTTCCTTCCTTCCTTCCTTATTTTACATGACCATTAAAAATTATTACATTCAACAATAGTAACACTTTCTAAATACCAGATAACCAAACTTTTAGATTTCTAACTGCTGGCTGCAAGAGACCGGAAGATAAGATTCCAGCTGCCACCTTTTCTGTCTCCCCACCATGCACAGAAGGTCGCGATGGACCAGAAGGATACACTAAGCTAATTTAAAGGAATCTCTTATTGAAGGGTTTTAAAACACTAAGCAGACTTGTTAATCTGCTAAATATTACAATGGGTTGGAAAGTAACTTAATCTAAAGAAATCTATTGACTCCCTACTATGTTAACTGTTAAATGGTTGAAACCATTTAACTCACAGATTCTCATCATTGCTGTAATATTGAGTAGATGTGTAAAGCCTGTGAAATAATACACTGACCATTAAAAGATGAATTAGAAAGGAAGAACTGCTTGTGCATCTTGCCTTTTATTCCTAAATTTACCCACACATTCATTCAACAAACACATAGATAGCTTGCTAGGTTCTCGGGAGGCAGTGTAGGGTGAGATAATGGTGTTAGAAAGATGCACAGAGGGCTGAGAAATTTCTTTCCACTACAGCAAATGAACTAAAGGGGAAAGGACTTTCCCACAAATGCCTTAGTCAAAAACGCATGTGTTGGTGCAAACATCAGTGAAAGCTCTGCTTTGTACCCAAACGAGAAAACCAGAGACCAATGAGAAGCTCTCCGAGGAGTCCCTGGCCACTTTTTCCCTGTGTTTCTCTTGGGTCCGACTGCTTCCTCTGGAAAACTGTCATACCTGGGGAAGTCACAAGAGTTCCCTCACTTGAGGAGCTCCTGATGCATGTCCTTCCGGGGCCAGGCTCTTGGGCATCTCTGCCCAGAGCAGAGTCTAAGGATTCACATTTGTGCTCTTAGAATTCTTTCCAGGATGAATTTGGGCTGGGATCTTGGCGGATCTGCATAGAAACCATACTTCCACAAAGACACCAAACATGGGAAATCTACCTCTTACTAACACGTAATTTAGATCTTTTAATGTAAGGCAATAAATAAAATCCTCCTAGGATATAATGAACAGCATCTGTCTTTGTTAGGTTACACAGAACAATGGAGCCAAGTGCTACATTTCAAACAAGATGGAAATTGTGACCACTCAGTAGCGTGGAAATTTCATAACCAGCATGTTATGAAACTAGGCCTCCCCTGCAGAAGTGAGTCAGGGCACTGTTAGGAACATGCAGCATACACCACCCAGTCCCTTCAAGGTATGGTTGATACACTGTGTCAGCTAACTGGGAGACTCATCAGGGACCCAGGACCCTTGTTTTATGAACATCCTCATCCTGTGCAAGAAGAGGGCACAGTTGTGCACAACACAGGGGAGGAAAGAGGCTTGCTCTCCCCCTTTTTGCTCTTTCTGCTTTGGCTAGCTGCTGCCTGGAACTGTTCCCCTGTACTGGGCCACCCTGCCTTGGAGCCACTGACTATGGACTGAAACTTCCACAAACTGTGAGCTACATAAACCTTTCCTTCCTTCATTTTGGGGCATTGGGTATTTTGTCCCAGCAATGAGAGAAAAATAACCAAGATACTTCAAGAAGACAATGTTGAAAATCTTCATTCACTTCCCTTTTCTTCCAGGAACCATGGCAGGCACAAACCGCATGAGCATACACACTCCAGCTTTGAATAGAGAATCATACACTATGACGTCAGAGCAAATAGCCATGGTGCAAACAGCCACGCTGGCCTGGTGGTTTCTTAGGAAGACAGATCTATGACTGGCTGCAGTCACCAAGGCTCAGATCCTGCCTGTCACGATGCAGGCACCCTGAAGAGCCCTAACACCAAAACTGCCACCAACCCTCAGCCTAAGCACCCACATGCTCAGCCCCAAGCACAGCACGGACAAAAGAGGCTCTGGGGCACAGTGTCCCCAAGGCGCTAGTGAGAGACTGGCGTGATCGCAGTCATTAACAGAGGACTGACACCTTCAAGGACAGCTCCTGAGCTACAGGGCTGCCTGCACTTTGCAAACCCAACAGCCCATTTGGAGCCCCAGCTCCTGCAGCAGCGAAGACAGGATCACCCTGAGGGTTGAAAGGCAACAGCGCCATCTGGTGTTAGAAACGCCAACCTCGGCTTCTTTAAAGAGCAAAAAGAAAGAAAAGTGGAAAAAAACACACCCTGGGTTTTGACAAATTTAGCAAAGTATGGACCAGAATCTTTCCCTTACATCTAAGTGTTCAACTTCCTGCCAGGATTTTTATCTGTGAGCTCTCGCTCTTCTGGGCAGGGAAGGACAGTCCAGCCAATCTTAAATCATTTCCAAACCATCTTGTTTGATTAATCCGTCCGCCCATTCACTTATTCATAGGGTGAATCTCCCGTTAGTTACTCACCCCTTTACCCAGTATGTACTGCACATCTCACATCGTGATGAAAAGAACCCATAAGTTTTCGGGGTTCATAGTGCTTACATTCTGGTGGAAAGAGAGTAACAGACCCCCAAGTAAACAAACAGAGAAGCACAACAGATCTTTGCCACGGGAAGCCACTGCAGTGAGGGGACTATTTCAGCAGTGCAGTTGGCAAAGAGACTGAGAGTGGACCTTTGGTACTGGACCATGGGAGGCAGCCCGCTCTTGATGCTCCAGAGGGAGGGCACTCCAGGTGGAGAGAGGAGTGCGTGGGGAGGCACTGAGGTACAATGGCCCATTTGGGGAGTAGAAAGGCCCAGGTGTGCTGGGGAGCCGCGAGAGGGGGACAGGCAGGCCTAAAGGAGGCTCCCCAGGACTTGGTGAGGAGAGAGCACAGTGTCCCCGGCCTGGCCATCGAGGTGGTAGTGCAGGGACTGTGTCTGGTCCTTCCTGTTGTAAGGCGCAGGGTCCTCTCCAAAGGGAGCACAGGCGCCTGACCCGGCTCCACCCTGGGGAAGAGGTCACCACGCAGGGTCAGGTCCCAGCAGCTCACCAACTGGGAGCCCGTGGAACCTCTCCTCAGCTAGCCTGTGTCCTAGGGACAAGAAGGGAAGGAAGGCTGGCTCCTTCAGCCAGAGAGAGAAACCCAAACCGGATAGGAATGTGGCTTTCTCTAGCTTCTTCCTTCAGTTCCGCTCAAGCACCCGTGCCAGCAGGTCTCACAGAACACAGAGGGGTCAGGTCTCCCCCATCCCTGATGGTGGAAGGTCCCAGCGATGCTGGTTAGTATCGGTGTAACTTGCTTTGGCTGGCGGTTACAGTAATTCCCAGAAGGAAGAAAAGGAAAGCTGGGCGTCCCAGCTTGTGTGCGAGGGCGCTTCTCCTTACTAATGTTTCCAGTTTCAGATCCACTTGGTTACAGCCCGTCTCTTTTCGGGTCCTTTAGGGCAGAGATCTCCTTCCTCCCGAGAGCCATCTCCGGGCTGCAGGAGGGACCTTGAGTAACCCACTGCATGGCGTCAAGACAGCCCAACAGTGACCATCACCCGGAATTGCAGGGCGGCGAGGAGAGACGGAGGCCGGTGCTGGTGACAGCTGCCTCTGCCTCCAAGACTTCAGTCTCGTGCTGGGCCTGGCCAGAAAGGAGGAGGACACTGTCCCCTGACTCGTCCCTCCCCAGAGAGGCCCCAGCTGTCTACTGGGGTCTTGAGCCGAACTCCTGCTTCTCCCTAAGACAGCCCCTCTCCAGAGTCACCGGCGTCACACCCATGGTACACTGCTCCTCCTCCCCTCCACCAGACCTGGTCTTTATAAATCTCCCTTCAAATAGGAGCTCATAAAGGGATTAGGCTAGATCTGAGTATCTGGACAGGAGGAGGGACCGAATAAAGAGGGAAAAAGGACGGGAGCTAATTTTTTTATGGGGGGGGGAGTTAATTTGAAAGCAGCAGGATTCGAACTCTGGCCTGCTCCCAGCTCCTGAGCAACAGGAGGCCCCTGACAGTGCCACACAGGCGGGCGCCTGTGGCAGGGGGATCCACCTTTCAGAAACCTTGGTGTCACACCACGGGAGGGTGGGCTGGCAGCGGCAGGGCTATATTCCTGCAGCGGGATCAGGACCCAGGGGAAGGTACCTGATAAGGAAATCAGGTTTTGCAGTCCGGTGGGCTGGGTTCGAATCTCAGTCTTCGCTCACGGTCTCTGGCTGTGCAGCCTTGGGAGAGTCACTTGAACTTCTCAGGGCTTCGTGTGCCCCATAGGAATCTCGGTGTGTTATTACAAGAAAAAAATCAGTGACCAAACATGACATCCATTCATTTAGTAAGTGCAGATTAGGCCACCATCCACTTCAATCAGGAGGTGGACGTGACTCTGTCACTCCCACTCACTGGATTAACCAGGACTGGATTAACCAGTGTCCATGCTGCAGCACTCATTGGGTGCACAGGGTTCTCCCTCCTCCACCACAGGCACGGAGACATCAGCAGAGATGCAGGACCGATACGCCGTCGAGGGCAGCACTGGGGGACTTACAGGACAAGGGCAGCGCCCACTCAGCCCAGCGCCCTCTTCAGGGCCTCTCACCTACAGGATGGGCCGGCTGGGAAATGCAGGGCCCAGAGGCGGTGAGAAAGGGAGCGTGAGTAGGGGCTGTCAGTAAGAATTAGAGCCAGAGAAAAACAACAGAAATGGCCTGAATGAGCCATCTGGGACCACAGTTTGTTAGAATGAATCCATTTGTAGTAAAAGTTTCTAAAATAGCAAGTTTCCATTAGAGCCTTCTATCAGGCCTCTCTTCTTACAGTTCCTTAAAATATCACTCATAAAATTGTCTTTGATTTTTCAAAATCGTATTGGGTTATGTTACTTTCTGAAAGGTGAAATCTGCCCACAGCACATAGTTATGCTACAGCTTGTTTGGAACTGACAGCTGTTATAGAGCCTACTTGATGAGATCCGATCCCTTCCTAAGAGTCATAATCAGCTACGAAGCATGTCAGCAATGCTACTGGGTCTCCTGGCTTTGCGGCTGCAGAACCGCTCAGGACAACAAGCCAAACACCTTCTGAATGAGCTACCAAACAACCAGAGGGCAGCACATTCCCAGGTAGGATTTGGTTTGCCTAGCCTGCCTGTGCTTGTGAGGTCCCTGACCAGCCCAGCATGCTCAGGTTAACCCAAGGCACAGGTCCAAGATGGTGGCAGGACTTTTTTTCTGGAAGGTTGGTAGCTTGGATGGACTGAAGGTAGCAGACTTTGGCTTCTACCTTGGGAAGCAGCTCTGGGCAGCCGCTGGCACAGGGGACAGAGGAAGGGTGGGCGACACAACCACCCTGAGTGATGGCCAGGCACTTTCCATCCCATCCCTGTTGCCCGGGAGTCCCACGCAGCTGGGGCTGGGCTGGGCTGGGGTTGGGGATGCTCCTGCAGAACACAGCCCAAGTCAACAAAGAAGACCGAGCTACGTGCAGTGGAGTTCAGGTGTCAGGGTGTCCTGAGGGGCTTTCATTATCTGGGAACAATTAGCCCACATGGTGAAGCACAAGCTCTCCAGCACCTGAAGACTTTATGAGTGGGGACGCACTGCCCCATGAGTGTGTCGCAGAGGCAACGAAAAGCTGTCTGCAGACCGGGGCCCGGTGTTTGGACTCCACACGTGAACCGTGCACTGTAAAACCTGACTGGGGTGCGACGTTATCTGAATGTATCTCTGAGTCACAGTTAAAGATATAGGATAAGAAAATAAAATAAGCCTAGGAAGAGACTGGAATTCAGTGTCAGCTTTGGGTGTGCAGAGAAAACAGTCATACACTTCTTTAAGGGCAGCCTCATCAGGTGTTACATCTAGCAGAATGAGCTAATTATGAAATGTATGCGTCAAAGATTTCAATTTCAGGCTTGACTTTGCTCTGGAGATTAATTTTTTACTTTATCATCTCTGCAGGCAGTTCAGTGGACAGCCGATCTGAATGTTACTCATTGTTCAGCGATGTATGAAGTATATTTAATCAATGTGAATAAAGTAATATTAAACTATTATCAGGAGCCCCAAATATCCTACTCTCCTCCAAGAAAGGTCAAGAGGTAACATCACCGGTAATTATATGAGAAACAGTGTGTTTAACTCATTCCTTACATCACAGCTTCCATGATCTATGATGCCTTTACCATAAAATGTAGCAAAAATATAGCAAGCGAGCTTCCTCTAATATTAGAGCAATAGAGATGTGTGTGAGGATTTTGTTCCAAAATAAGGCAAATGTAAAGTGTATCTGTACTTTATTTTCTGTACTGTATTTTCCTAGGAAAGTCAGCTTATACCTCTATCTTTCAATGGGAAAAAAATGTATTAAGCAAGAATTACACACTGTGCCAAGTTAATATTTCTGTGTGGAGGCTGCTAGGAGGCAGACACCACGGGGAGAGAAAGCATCTGATCATGAGTAACGTCCAAAAGGCTTGCTGAATGATAACAGGGAAATTAAAAAGAGCAGTATGAAAACTAGGTGAGAAGTCTGAAGTCTTGTTACATATAGCATAATAAACCTCAAAGTAGATTTGTAAGTTAGATTGAAAACTTCAGTTTATATAGTTTTAAACTATTAGAGCACATGCTAAATATTCAGTGTATTGGCTAAGCAAATGTTTAATTTTTGCCATGTAATGTTATTGTTAAAGATGCACATTGTTAAGCCAAATGTATGTCAGGTAAAAGTGCTTTGTCAGGCAGGACAATCACAACACAGAGATTCTAAAGGCTCATTGGACAAAGTTGAAAAATGATACACTCCCTCCCTCCCCCAAAAGACTAGCAAGTCCACAGTGTCAACACTCACGATGTGAGGAAAAATTCCCAGAGCACTGCCTGGAGAGGGGCAGATGTGTTTGAAATACTGAGTGGGAAAACCAATAATTACTGCATCAGACAGGAGTTCTTACAAGTCAATTTGTCACTGGGTTGTGGGCAAAAATAGAATGCATATATTACAAATTTCTGAAAGTGAAAACAAGTGTAAAACTAAGAAAAAGTGGCAAAAGAAAAATGCAAAGGAAGTGTTAAAAATTAGCACAAAAGACAGCCAGGTGTGGTGGTGCACACCTGTAAACCCCGCACTTGGGAGGCTGAGGCAGGAGGATCTCAGTAAGTTTGAGACCAGCCTGGACTATATAGTGAGTTCAAGGTCAGCCTGAACTATATACATAGGTAGACATAGTATCAAAAACAACAACAACAACAACAAAAAACCACAAAAAATTAGCATAAAAGATATTGACAGGTAGAAGCAAGTTAATTCATTAACCAGTTAGGTTTGCAATTAATAAGATCCAAATTGAGTTTTTAAAAAAGTCAATCTCTGTAAAACAAACGAACAAATTTTTTTAAAAGGGCTGGATTTAGCTCAGTGGCATAAGCACCTACCTGGCAAGTGCAGATCAAAAAAAAATCAATCTCTGATCCAAGATACCCACGTTTGTACTAAGATTAAGAGGAGTTAAAAGTAACAGAAACTCTTTAGGCCATAGAAATGGAGAACAGCATTTCTATCAGGCAGAAATAAGGGCCTTACACAACACCGCACACCGAAGAGACTTTATGCCGCGTTCGTAGGCAAGATTTTGCTCAGCATCTTGACCTGGATTCTAGCTCTACTTACATAGATTGATATGGAAACACGTATCGATTAAAATTAGAGCATGTTGTGTACTTAAAATTCAATATAAAGAAGATGCATGTAGCAAAAAGAGAACAGAAGAGCAGGGGCTTCCACGTCCCCCGGGTGCTGCTCTGGCCGGTCGGCAGCCTTCCTGGTTGATGACATCATTCTCTGTGACTTCTTTTCCGCCTCCCAGGTTCACCGTGCACCCTTCGGGGTTCCCAGGCGGGCAGCTTCTCTGTAACTCCTCACTTCTAACTCACCTCCAGGAAAGCCTCTGCTCCTTCTCAGGGTGCCTCACCCACCTGCTTGGCCCCTTCCCCCGTGCCCTGGTGCACACCTGATTCCCAGCCCTGAGCCCCAGACCCTAGCCCGCTCCTCCTGAGCCCATGCCTCTCTGGGCTCCAGTGACCGCTCCTCAGCCCTGGCCCAGCCGGCTCACAGTGGCCAGAGCTCCATACATTCTCCAGCCCTGGCCCCGCTGCCCTGGCATCTGCACCCCTTGACTTCTCTTTCCCTGGACATCCAAGGACTTTACTCCAGTGCCCTACAGGGAAGCATTCCTCCTCCTGCCTTCTTCCCACCAAGGGCTTGTCTCTGCCTCAGTTTCCCTTTTTGCTTTCATCCTGCAGGATGGCTGGTGGGGCTCTGGAGCTAGGCTGCTTGAGTGCAGATCTCTGGCTTCCCACTGACCCAGGTAGGGTCACCTTGTACCAACCCACAGCCCAAGAGCTTCATCCGGCAGCCTCTGGGAGGGCAGCTGGGGCAGCGTCGCTGGGCTGGCCCTCTGTCCCTGCCTGTGCTGCCCCTGCCCCCGGATGGGGCACTGAAGCAGTCACAGAAACCACTGGGCTCGGGCTCTGATGCTTGCCCCACTGGGCTGACATCATAATCCACAGGACTGGGAGACGTGTCCCCAAGGGACATAGGTACCCATGCCTGAATATGGGAGAAGTTTGTGGGGCCAGAAACAGCTCTGAGTGGCCCTGAAGTCCCGGGGGAATGAAGCCCAAAGATGAAGACACCCATGGGTGGCCATGTGGCCACAGAGCAAGACACATAGGGCTTCAGTTTAGGAACAAGGAAAACAATTTTTTCAAAAGTAGCCTAACACAAGTAGGATTATGTTCACTTACATTTCCTAAACAGCCTTTAGGATCTTACAATTATGCAGAAAAAGAAGTGCTATAAATGAATTATAAACAGTCTATGAAGGTTATGAAGATTAAATAACACCTAATTATAAGATGCCAGCTTGTCGGGTGAGTGGATAAATAACAACCTGGTTTAATTGGAAGAAAAACCCTTAAGTAAATGTTTGAAACTCTGGGTAGAATGGTTTTCCTTACACTTTTTTTTCTAGCAAACATGTTAATACAGTGGCAAACAAGGTTAACCTCACACACTTCTAAATAAGCCAAATTTGAGTCAAAAAGTTTAATTTTATTTCTCACCTTCATTGAGAAGCTTTCATCTATGTGGAAATTAAACTACAAAGGATACTCTGTAAAATATTTATTTAAATAAATGTCTATGCTCTGTGAACAGAGCAGTGCAGGGTTGCTTTCCCTATAATGGTTGCTGAGGAAAACCACTACAGCTCATGCCAAACTCACTGTCTATTTCCATCTGAAACTATCTTGTTGTATAAAAGCCTTCCTTCCTGTGGGAGTGGGTGGAATAGAATTGTGTAACTGTCAAGAAATAAGTTCGGGTCAATCCGTAACAATTCTGCCACAAAGATGTTAATTGGTTCCAAACTAATCAATTTTTACAATACAGTTTCAATCATAAATGATCATGAAACAAAAGTTGGATAAGGAAGAAATGGAGGAGAAAGGCTGTTTAAAATTACTCTTGCATTGAAATCTTCGTGTCAGTAACTAACATTTTCCCTTTTCTTTAGAATGATGAGAGCAAACATCAAGAGAATCTTCTGGAATCTTCTGGAACATCTCTCCCATATGGCTTCCAATATGGCTCCTGTGAGTGGCAGCCACTGTGGACACTGACTTGAGCACCCCTTGGCCCTGTGTCCCCAGTGGCCTCCTGCACTCTCCACAGCCAAGAAGGACGCCCAGGAGTTGCATTTCTACACTTTTCAAATTTCCGAGCCACAAGTGCCCATTCTTCCCCTTCGGAGTTACCCCCCTTGCTTTACTTCCTGTCTTGAGGTCTGAGACACTGATTTTAGCCTTCACGGAGATAGAGAAGCAGAGTCAGGGTGATGGAGGCAGTGAAGCATGGGTAACCTAGCTGCCTGGCGGGCTGCATCCCTCCACCAGGATTCCTTCTCTCCCATTCGCTTCCTTCCTCAGGCAGGCCCTCCCCTGGCACAGCGGTGACCCCGAGGGAACCAAAGAGAAGAGGTTGCTGGACCCTGGCAGGAATGGGACACTGCAGGAACTCTCATTTCCCCACCACTGATGGGCGATGGATGGGGAAGGGCCCCCAGAAGGTGCTTCCTTGTGTGGTAAGAGGGAAAAGTGTTCTCATCACAGCTCTCACAGACAGCGTGCGTCTTTGCATGGCAGTGGATAAGGAAGAGTAACTCAGTGAGTGACCTACAGCCCTTCCATGAGGAACCTAAGTTAGCCAGATTCCTTTTCATAAGTACTAAAAAACCACTTTTATGCCTGGTTTGGGATTTCACACTGAATGACCTTAGAATTAACATGGAATATTTTTTTTTTGTCTTTTTCATTTTTATTGGTACCAGGGATCTAACTCACAACTGCCTGCTTGCAAGGCAGGCGCTTATGCCGCTGAGCTAAATCCCCAGTCCCAGCACATACCCGGCAAAGACTGGGTGTGAATTAAAACCTCCAATCGGATCATTTGCTGTTTACAAGAGTCGCAAATGGAGGTGATTTGAAAATCAAAGAATACATTTTAAAAATCAGGAAAGTGTGTGTAAAGTAACACAAAGTTAGCAGTGCTATAACAGAGAAACTAGGGTGAAAGACACAGCAGAGTAATTGTCATTTTAATTTAGCAATGATATACATGGCAATATTCAAGTAGAAAAAGTCAGGAAATTACTGTGGAGACGTTTTCACATAACCAATATGCAACTTTTGCAGGAATAAACAAGAACATAAAATATCTGACCACTCGGGCTGGGGTACAGCTCAGTGGCACAGCACCTGCCTGGCAAGCACAAGGGTGCTGAATTCAGTTCCCAGCACCAAAACAAAACCCACTGACCGCTATCACTGGTGTGCCTATGGCCATTTATTTATAGACACAGCAGCCTGCTACAGAGAACACACCTCTCTCAGACCTCCCTGCTGGACGCAGAGGCAGTGTCCGTCACGTGTGCACAATAAGCATCAGCACCACTTAAAGTCAAAATCCACGCGTGTGATGTAAGTTGTAAAATAATTTTAGATATAAATGAAAATGCATAATTTCAACCATAAGAAAATCTAAAAATCACACTTCTCACATCCAAAATACTGTTTTACTTGATAAGGGGGAAATAATAATGATATATAGCTAGTTAGTAAGCAAAATCAATAACCTATGTGAAAACTCACAAGATATATTAGAATTACATTCAAGAGAAGTTCATAAATATAAAGTGCTGACTTACAAAGAGCTACAGACTAACAAAGCATCCAATTAATAAATTATTTTAAAAATATATAAAATTGTCCCATGGAAAATGGGCAATGGGAAATAATAAAGATTCCAACAGAACTAAATAATATAGTTCTACTTTTTTTTTTTGGTATTGAGGATCGAACTCATGACCATGCGCTTGCCAGGCAGGTGCTTATGCTGGGGGTGGCGCACAGTATTCCACATGACCTTACTCAGGAAACAATGGCCAAGCCAGGCACACTGCCCAAGGCTCAGTGCTCCCTCTCCTGCCCCACTTTCAACTCCTTTCACTTTTGCTGACCAAGGGTTGCGCCTCTCAGTAAGACTTCAGCAGACAAACTCCCTCCACTTTTTGGCTGGGACTAGAATTAAAACACCCACAGACAGGGGCAGAGGCGACTGAAATCTCTAACTGACCACACTCTCGAAGAGGACGCATTGTCTTAAAGGGCCCAGGTCAGATGTCAGTGACCCCTTGATCACGTTGGGTTCTGAGAATAAGGTTTGATCTTCGTGTGTGAAAGCTACAGAACAGAGCTTGGAGTGTCCCTGCAGAATGCAGCTGTGACCACACAGGCACCCATGGACGCGTGTAAGCATCGGTCCTGAGTTTATTTCTGGAGTTTTCAAAGCCGGGAGAGAGAACTGTCCATCTGGGTACAGTGCTGTGCACCTCCGGCCTGTCAGGGTGTCTTTAAAATGAGCCGGTCAAGGTCAGCATCAACTGTTAATCACCGTTCATGCAGATCAAAGGCCACGGGCTGCCGCCTCCTGCACAGCGTGAGCTTTTATGGAAAAGCAGCAGTCCTCTTAACATTCTGCATTCTAAATGCAGAGCTGACAGACCCGCACTGTAATGGCACCTCCAGGCCCAGCCCACGACAGCATGTGAGCGTGACATAAATGAGGAGCCGCCTGCCCTCTTCCTGCAGCCAGCGCTAGGTGGAGACAGTGGTTCGTGCAAGGCTCCCTGACGCCTTCTTCCCGGCCCTGGAGAATTCCTGTGACCCCTCTCCCATTTTCCCTCAGTGTGAAGTTTGCAGTAGGCATATTATACGTACCCACACGCCTGCAGCTTGGGAAGGGCACACCACAGGCCGCCTCGCTGGCCACTCCACTTCAGACTATCTTAGGGGCCTTCCCATTAGAGGAAATCCGATTTCTGATCTGGTATAAAGATCTCCCCTGTAGACAGGAACATGATGGGAGGTACAGGACCCTGCTAGATTCAGCTGAACCCAGACCACAGATTAGTGTCACCCCTTAGCCTTTTCTTTGACAGCTATCTCATCTCCCAGAAACGAGGAGCAGAACTGATCACATTTATTTCAATCTGATTAACTTAAGCACGGCTTCACAGAACGGTCCACTCGATGAACCTTGGAAAGCAGTGGAAAACAGACCGTGTAGATGACACTGCGAAGCTCAGGGCTCATGTGAGCTCCAGGGACACAGCCAACAGGACGCTCGTCCACCCTGGGACACAAAGGTATTACTTAGCACTGGGAAATTGAGAGCAAAATAAAACAAAGCTAAATGTCCCCCAGTTGAAGGCAGACAGCCTTTCTTATATTCCATCAGAACACAATTTCACCAGTCCCCATAATGTAATGAACAAAGTAATAAAAAGATATGATCTGCAGTCTGGTTCTGATACCATAAATAATCAATATACAGGCAAATGCCAACCCAAATCAGTAGGGTCTGACCAACATGTGTGTGAGAATGATCAGATGCACACCTCAAAATGCCAGAGAAACGAACCTTTTGGATGAACATGGTTAAATTTTTAAGATTATCCAAACCATATGATGATTACACCTGAAATTCACCTATAATTAATTTAAAATGGAATGGTTCATTGGGACGAAGCACGTTACCCACACAGCACAGCAATACACCTTATTGCCGACTGTGATCCAGTCTATCTTAGAAAGACTAAGTACTTTATCTTCGAAAAAAGAAAAGAAATAGATTTTATAAAAATAGAAAACTACTTTGATGAGTTTGAGTACCAGCCCAACAAAATCTGTTGATTTGAATTGTTCTGAAGCTTTCCAAGGATCCAGTCCCTTTTCTGTGAAATAAATCATTCAGAATCAAAAACTACACATACAAGTTGATTAAAATCCCTGTTGAAAGGTTAAAATATCACACTCATAGCTAAAAATTTGGACCTATCAAATATTCTCAACTTTTACCAGTACCATTGTATGAATGATTTTAGATTATGTTTACTTTGCAATCTTCAGTGAATATTAAAAGCAATTTTGATACTTTACATAAATAATTATATTTAAGATTTGCACTTTAAAAAACTCTACCCCATAAAAACAAGGCCCTGAAGATGGGAACACTGTTAATCTGCAACTCCAAATTTACAAAGCTCAAGCAGCTTTTATCTATTAAACCCTATTCTAGCTTATCTGTAGAATAATTTATACAAATTACTAAATGCAGTTATTTGTCTATCTTATATATTCCCCTTTGCTCATCCCTTTATATTATTTTGATAACTTGCAAAATTACCTAAAACAGAGATCATATTTTAATGGCAGCTAAAGGCTAAAAAGGAGAAATTTATGATCACGATCCATCTTGCATAGCTGGGAATTTCTAAGAGTGAGAAATTATCTTAACAATTACACTGAAAAATAGTTATTTCATCATAATTTCTGTGATTTTAGTTTATACTCATTTCAATTAAAGCTCGCTAATTAAGCCTTTAACACAACCTAAAGTTATATTTTAAAAGATAAAGTTATATTTTAAAGTTATATGGGATAGAAATATATGCCTCACCAACAATAATTACCAGCAGGATATGTATTTTGAGTCTAGAAAAACACACCCTGAAAGACATAAAGCCAAATGTAACACCTCTTGGAAGTTTGCCGTCTAAAAATCAGCCTTTTACCTGCTCTGTTCTGTTTTGGTTTTCTAGTTGGTTGGGCTTCCTGGCTATTTAGATTCTGGATACATAGGAGTAATCTATATTCAGCACTAAAAACCTATCATTATCTCCCATGAGCAGAGAGCTTCGCTCTTGGTGTAAAAGCAAAGCTCTCTTTGTAACTCCAATAGAGTCTGCCAGGAATAAGTTTGGAAAAAAATATTTTTAATGTTTTAAACTCCTTGCTTTAACAGCACAACTTGTGACAGAAACCGCTGGACGCTCTGTGCTCTTGAATATTTAATTTTTCCCCTCTATGGGCCGGGCAGGGTAGCTTCAGGGTCTCAGGTCTTCGGGAAAGAGCCAGGCCCGTAATCCTAGCAATGCAATCCCAGCTAGGAGGATTGCAAGGCTGAGCTCAGCCTGGGCCACTCAGCAACACTGTCTCAAAATAAATATTTTAAAATTAAGAAGGATAGAGATGTAGCTCAGTGGTAGAGCACTTGCCTGACATGAGCAAGGCTCTGCGTTTGACCCCCAAACCACCCCTAACAGGGTAAAAATGGGTCTAGAGGCCAGAGGATAGCATTTTAGAACTACTGAGATCTAAGACAATGTTCGTTCATTTCTTTTAAAAGCGCATGTTTTTAAAGCTTTCAGACTACCCTTTGGGTGTGCACCCTCACAATGTGTGTGCATGTACGTGTACAGCATTTGTTTAGGTAAGCAATGTGATTTCAAAATACATACCAGAATATATGGGTCCTTCTGGGACACAATGACTTATTGAGAAAGATTTAGCAAATGGAGAGTGAAGAGCTCTCCATGCCTGGTCTCCATAGCATCTCATAGCAGGTCCCGTGCAATCCAGCACAAACAGCCCTGCTGTCAAGCCTCCCTCTGGACCCAGCCTGTCTCACAAGGGCAGAGGAATGGAGAAGGTGCTGCAGGATGGAGATCAGAAGAGGATCCACATGGTCCCTGTCTGGACTGGGGCATCCAACCACCAGAGGGGTCTTGGGAAAGCCTAAGACGAGCAAGTTAAGTGTGCGGCCCTCAGAGGTCGGGAGCTGAGGTAGGAGATGGCCCAGCTCACCCTAAGGTGGAGCTGTGTGTACCCCAGGAACTACTCAGGATGGGTCCGAAGGGAAGGGCAGTCACGGTGAAGTGAGCTTGGGCTTCTCAAAGGTGTCCCTGCTTCAGAAACACCCCGGCAGTTCTGAAGGCCTGAAGACCACCCCTGAGTCTCTGTTAGTGTCAGTCAACCTAAGATTCCTGGAGTAGATGAGAAAAAAGACAAACAAGCAACGAAGTAGAAAAGAACATGGCAGAGACTCCCCGTGAAAAGGGTGAGAGCAGTTGCAGGGAGGAAAAATGAGGGAGGAGGGCTCTGAGGTACCAAAGAAGGAAAAACACCAAGAATAACTGCCAAGGAAGCACCACCCCAGCCTGTGTCCCGGTGCTACGGGCCCAAGGCACCAAACTGGTGTCTGTCCTTGGGGAGTCCCCGCTTGGCAAGAGAGGTGGGTCCATCTACAGCTGCCAGTGACACAGATGAGCAGGGTGATTGCGGGGTGCATATGGGTGCTGTGGAGAACTGGCCAGGAGTCACTGATTCTTCCTGAGGCCTTGGAAGCCAACCAAGAAGAAGTAGGAAGCCAGATTCCCCCGACCAGCGTCAGAGCATGACGCTGTGCCGTTTCCCGGATACATCATCCTTCCAGACATCCCTGAGTCCCGCCCTTGGGATGCCCCCCACTACATGCTGAAAGACTGAAGCAACCAGGGGAGATGTAAAAGCCAGTTGGTGAATTCTGGGTTGTCAATTCCCCTTATACTGATACCCCCTGTTCTTGAATTCTATCTCAAAAGAGAATATAAATAAACTGCAAGATTTCCCTAACACTTCAACAAAATAAGATGTCTTGGGTGACAAGACAGACACGAAGAAAGTCCCACTAAGCAAAATCATGTATCAAAACTCAGTCCTAAAGCCTCCTTGGGAGCAACCAATTTCTTTACGCTCAAATGAAGGTTTATGTGGTGAAGATCCACTGCAAATCTTGCTAGTCAACACGCTGGCAAGTTACAATCTGTGACAGGCTAGGTAATGGGCTCCGAAAAGACACCCTCATTCCAAATGTCTGGACCCTGTGAATGTTACTTGAGAAACCAAAATCAAACCTGGCAAATATGGCTAAAGATTGTGAGATGTGAGACTATCTTGAATTAATTGGTGGGCCTTATATGTAATCCTGATAAGAGGGAAGAAGAGGGACATTTGGCATGAGAGGAGAGGAAAGGAGATGTGACGAGAGAAGCCAAGCATGGAGTCCCAGCACCTTCAACGCAGCAAGATGGCGGCCATGGAGCTAAGAACCATATGCTGACCCTGTGTGGCCCACCAGCACTTGGGGTCTACCCAGCAAGACTGATTTCAGGTTTCCGACATCCACAACTCTCAGAGTTGTGGATAAACCACCAAGTGTGAGGTAATGTGTTACCCAGCAGCTTCCGGAAACCAACAGATAATTTTCAAGATAAATTATAAAAATCCACAGTTACTGCTTTTCTACACTTTGGAGTAAGTTTATGAGTGTAAAATAGAAAACATTTTGTAACTCACATAACACTTGTATCCTTCAGGAAGGACTTTTACTATGGACTTTTGGAAGTGGTTTTCACTACCTTTTATTAAAGTTTATAAAATTGTGAACTAATGGCATTTGAATTTCTCTCCTGCTTCTCTTTTTCAAAAGTTTGTAATTTTTGCATTATCTTTTTGTAACATATTTTTTCTAATTTATTGTTCACAGTGACTACAAAAGTTCCTTTTAAAATAGACCATAGAGCCAGGCATGGTGGTACATGCCTGTGATCCCAGCACACAGGAGACTGAGGCAGGAAGAACAGAAATTTGAGCCCAGCCATGATAACTTAGTGATTTAAAGAGATCCCATCTCAAAAACAAAAGATATTAAAAATACATACATCATAAGTTATTTGCCTAAATATTATTAAATTTTTGGTTGCTTCTACTTTTTATAAACATTTTTATAAACGTATAAACATTTAAAACATTGAAACAAACATACAGTGTTTGTTCCTAAACCTTTTCTTTCTTTCTTTCTTTCTTTCTTTCTTTCTTTCTTTCTTTCTTTCTTTCTTTCTTTTTGTACTGGGGATCGAACTCATGACCTTATGCTTGCCAAGCAGGTACTTGTGCCACTAAGTTAAATTCCTGGCCCCCCTAAACCTGCCCTACCTCAATATTTTTCATCTCTTTCTTAGGCTAGACGTGTGGAAATGTAATAGCTAAAACAAATAATATTAACATTTAGAATTACCTGTGTGTGTTACCATCTTGTTAGCTAACGGGGCAGCAATAAATTAGAAATATTTTTATAGAAGACATTATTAATCCAATATCTATAGATTTTACTACACTGTTTAAAACCACCCAACTCTGATTTGAGAAGTGATGAAAATGAAAAGAAGTCCCCCAAAAGCCAGTAGCACCCAAGCTGTGGTAGGCTGTCTCCTTGCTGTGATGTGAACCTAGGACCTCAACCCGCCCATGTTCAGAGCTCCTGTTCTCCGGACCTTTTTAACTAGAACCATCTGAGACTTAACTAGTAGCCAGTTATATCCCACTCCCCTAACTAAACCTCAGGGTCTTTGAGGACAGAAATTCTGGCCACCTTGCACACGGCCACTGCCCTGGAGCCCAGCAGTATCTGCAACACGACAGACAGGGGATACCGAGTCCATGTCCTCCGAGGAGAGGGACAGTCAGTGGGGATGGTGATGACGCAGGTCAGGGCTCCAGGCTGTAACAGTAGGTCCACCCGAGTCCAGGCCATGGCCCATCCCTTGTCTCTTTACATGGACCCCTACAGACAGCATGTTCTGCATAAAACACTATTCTAAGCATTTCGGGAACCTAGAAAGAACTGTACTGACCAGAATTATAAGCCTAGTGGCAAAGAATTCAAAGAGCTATGAAAAGAATTATTACAATGTAGTACACAGGAATTGTAAAAATGTGCACCTCGGGTCCGAACCCCAGCCCCCGATCCACCCCAAAGGAAAACTGCATGTGTGCATGAGGTTCCTGCATGGAAGGGACCCCGACATCTGCATAGGGAACCACTCAGTGATGCGGCACAGCTGTGTCCAGTGAGGTGCTGGCCAGCCACATGTGGCTATTTCAATATGAATTCGAATGAGCTAAATTAAAGAAATATAAGTCATCCCCTGTGTCACAAGGAAGCAGTAAGAAAGACACCACAAGAAGAGGGGAGTGCGCCAAGGTCCACAGAGAGCATGAAAGAGTGGGCAGAGGCCAGGGCAGACCAGAACTGACACCACAGATGAAGAGCCCAAAACAAAGCAGCGGGACTGTAGTAGAAACTTAACAATTTAAATAGCAACTACATTAGGAACCCTCTACCATGCACTTGGCCCTACCACCTGCCAGAGGTCTCTATCTGGCTCCCAGGTGACCACATGTTGAGTGCGAGCCCATGAGGCACCTGTCCTCAGGACCTGGTTTCCCATGACTCACTGTGGCTCCTCCGTGGCAAAGGTCAAACAACCATGCAGAAAGGTCCCAATGGGCCTACTCTATGGGTGAGTTCAGCTGAGCCCTGCTCCCTGCCCCATCTAGTTATTCCCCTCCCCACCTGCATTGAGATTGGCACGAGTCTGTGCCTCGGCCCAGACTGGTAGCACCTAGTGCCTCCCTTGGCAAAGCACAGGTCTCTCTAAGGCCCCTGTGTCTAACTCTTTTCCAAATCACAGAAGTCTCACAATCACGCAGAACTGATCAATCTGGTCATCCAGGCCACCCACATGCCCTTAAGTCACCCAGGAGAGGGCCTGATGTGTGGCTCTGGAGCATCCTTGATGTGTGGGAGAGCCTGGGCCCACCTCCGTGGAGGAAAAGCCCAGTGTTCCCACTCTCCTCCCCAGTGCTGTTCCCAAAGGCAGCGGGACCCCCCTGCTGACCCAGCTCAGGCCCCAACTCTGGCATGGGTGCTGCAGGGAGCTGACTGGCTAATTTATACCCCACTCACTACCCAGTGGGGAGGAATGAGTTCTGCAGCCCAGGAAGAACTTCTGCAGCCCAGAAAGCTACATAACCCTCCTGGAGAGGACCCTGGATTTGGACACAAAGAGCCCTGGTCCCTGCAAAGTAGCCCAGTCGTGCGGGATTTCAGCAGCTCAGCTCTATGGGGCTCAGAGAGAAGGCACCAATAAACAACTGCTGAGTAAACTTGAAATCAGGATATGAGGGGACCCCTCTGTGCTTTCACAGCAAAACTGAGATTTTCTGAGCTACAAGAAGCTGTAATGATTTTCCACATAGTCTCTGATTCTCTCCAAAGGATTCTTTGGGTTTTGTCGAATGCAGTGCTTTCGGTGAAGGAAACTTGTAATGAACACACATGCGAACAAGTCTGCCTTTACCACAGTAGCATCATAATTTTGGGTGCAGAAGAAACGGTGTCTACTTGGCCTGTCTATGAGCTCATCTTTGCCCTTAGTGCACCCCTGTGCCCAGCACAGCATCTGGCGCAGGGCCTGTGCTGAGTGAGTACCTGTGAGAGGCTCGTAACACCAAGCCCAGCCCCCAGCAGCCCGGGAGCCTGCCCTGTGCCTCTGCTTCTCTCAGTGGACAAGAGCAAAAGGGGTGTCCACCTGGAGTCCGCGTTCCTCCTTCCCACTCCCAGGCCATTCTCAAACCTGCAGGTTGTCTGAACAAACAGCCCCCACCACACACACCGGGATCTGCCCTGAGAGCAGCTTGTGTGCTGGCGAGCAGCCCACAGAATGAAAGCCTGGTCAGGCGTGGACACGGTGCTGGCATGGCGACCTGTGGGTGTGCTGCTGGGTAAAGCTGGGGGTATGAAGGGAAGAGAGTTGTCCATGAGCTAGGAGCCCCTATTTGTGATTTTATCTCAACCCTGCAAATTTTAAGAGTTTTGACTAAATGGATGGAAGGATGAATGGAAGGAAGGAAGGAAGGAAGGAAGGGAGGAAGGAAGGAAGGAAGGGTGGGTGGGTGGGCGGCTGGCTGGCTGGATGGGTTGGTGGGTGGATGGATGGATGGATGGATGAAAGAATGGATGGATGGATGGATGGATGGATGGATGGATGAAAGAATGGATGGGTGGATGGATGGATGGATGGATGGATGAATAAATGAATGGAAACAATTCCCGTATGTGAACCAATAAAGTATACCAGGGAAACCTTGTTTTAACCTTGTCTTTCCTGGCTAGTAAGGGCATACTCAATGCTTCAACCGCTTCAGATCTCTGCTGAATTCATAGAATGGTCTGGATCAGGAGTCCACTAAGGAGAGCTCCCTGCGAACAGAGAGAGCTGCTTGTGGGATGATGACAAGAATAGCAACAATGGTGACGGTGATGATGATGGTGTCAGTGATGGTGGTGGTGATGATGATGGTGATGGTGATGGTGGTGGTGATAATGGTGGTGATGGTGGTGATGGTTGTGATGCTATGCCTTCTACCCATATTTTAGGGTGTCTTATTCCTATCCTTATATAACCATTTAAGGATTTTTCTTACTTTCCTAAGATGGCTAACCCTAAATTATTAATTTCAAGCAGATACTAAATACATGTTTAAAAACTCATGAATGGTAATGTTGTATGGACAGTGGTCCTGAGAATTTCTCTGGGTCAGGTCTTCTAGTTTCTATTTTAACCAGTGCTGGTACAACAGTTGCTTTTCTTAAAGCATCTCTGCAGAGAAGACACCCTCCCACAGCTTCCTCAAGGTGAGTTAAGCTGAGCAGACCTCCCAACCGGACTTTCACAGCCTGAGTGGGGTCTGCGAGTGGACGGTCACAGCCTCATCCTTGGTCAGTGCACAGAGCCACGGCCTCCCGTAACACCGCCTCCAGCTTCACTGAGTCAGAGGGGTCTGAGTGGTAAGCATTTGTCTGGAAATTAATAGCAACATTCTTTTGTTTCATATTATACAGTTTTAAAGACCCAAAGAGCCTTAGGAATTAATTGCAGGCTTCTAATAAACACAATGATGTAATGACGTATTTAACAGTACTGTTTTTGGTTTGATTCCAAATAAATTGCAGATTTTTTTCTGGTGTGATACTAAAACAATTACCATTTTGCAAAAAGGATAATTAATCTGCAATTTTTTCACATTAGATCATAGATCTCTAAAGAGGGCCCATGGGTTTGATAGCGCTCAGCTGCTGTGTATTTATTTTTCATTTTTTCCACCGATGCGCCGCCCCGTCAGGGCTGACATTTAAATGAGTGAGTATTCAACACAAATGTGATCATTTGTACCGCATCCAACGCGGCCCCATGCTGAGATGATTGCTTCTGGGAGCCGTCCGCAGGCTCTCAAATAGGGGGGAAAAGCCAGGCAAAATTTTATCAATTTACATTTTTCTGTGATTAATTTTTATGCAAATCAGGGCCTCACTGTGCTCCCATCTCACCTGAATCATCCGGATCATCAAAGACAAATTGAGCATCACTTATTTAAAAAATAGGCTTTGAGCTACTCTACAGCTGTGTGGAAAATGCTGGGAGAGGGGCATGAACTTCTCTAATAGAATGGGAAGAGCTAAGAAAATGCTTTTTATGTACACAATGCCATAGGCATGCCGCTTAACCAAATCCTTTAAAACATGGTCTTTGCTCCACTCTTCTCTGGTTGCTGGTAAATAGTCAATAATGGGATAGCAGTGCACACAGAAACTTCCCCCCAACTCCCATCACCAGAGGGGTTTTCTGTGAGGCAAAGGCCCTGGCCAGCGCACATTCCTGCCAACTTCATATCGCTGCAAGGCAAGACTATCTAAGGGACAGAAAAATACAGAGGAGGCAAACTGTTGAGGATTAAGTGAGGAGTCCGCACGGTCGGGGCTGTTGTGGGCAGCGTGACCCTCACAAAGCGCTCCTAAATCCATCCCACATGTTTAAAATTCATATCACTTCCACCCAAACAGCAGAATGGCTTGGTTCACATTTGGCATTCACAAAAATTCTAAAAATCACACCAGAAGTTTTCGAGTAACTCTCCCCTCTGTATTTTAGAAGCAGAAATAAAATGTTTTCATGTTATCCAGAACGGACTGACGGGGCCAGTTAAGGAACTGGCACAGCTTATGCTGGGCTCCCCAGCAGCCAGTGAGCCCAACTTGCCATCCTTCAGAGAAAGCTGTCTTTTCCCCGCCTTGTAGCCCCAAGTTTTGTACACATGACTCAGTTATCGAAACTTCTCCAGATGCCTGTCTTCTCGCACTCATGAAAATAATCACCAGAGCAGAAATAAATTGTTGACAATTCCCCGAGAATGGAACCGGACCCCAGGGGGTGGAAATCTGGTTATCTGAATGGGCGACATAATCGAAGGTTCAGCCCGGCGAAGGGAAGCGCCACATAAACAATGCCCTGATTGCCAGCAGCGGCACTCGCGCTGCACAATAGTGGGGAGGCCGGGCTGTCCGCACCGCTGAGAGCACCGCGCTGGACGCGAACAAGATTAGAATCTTAAAAGCTGCCCTGCGGAGCCAAATTACCGTGCAGGGTCCAGGTGAGGAGGAAAAGCGCAAAAATAAATGGCGTTCATTCCGTGGCTTTTAGGGTTTATGTCGCAAAGGCAGAAATAAAGACATCTAAATCCGTGGTTAGGGTCGCTGTGTGTGAGACGGCTATATGTGTGTGCGTGTGCATGGCTGTGTGCAAGTGTGCATGGGTGTGTGCAGAAACACATTGTGGCCTCTTCCTCCCCAACCATGGGCCCACTCAACGCACCTTCTGCTAAAACAGAACCACATCTTTTCTGGGTCCTCTCTGCCTGGCTGCAAAAATAATCTGGGGAAGACTGGTTTTGCTCTCACTGAAATTCACTCATTTCAGCCAGAGAGGCACTGGGGAGAAACAGGAGAGCCAACTTGAAGGGATGACTTACTGAGCACGTCCTGTGGGACTCAGTTTACCCCAGTGAGCACCCAATAGCTCAGGCTGTGCTTCCTCTAAGGGGGAGTGACTCACAGGGCCCCCCAGACAGCACAGGTGGAGGGAACCACCCAGCCTGGTGACCTGTCTCCGCCACTATCTCACTGAGCTGGCCCCCAAGCATGCAGGACAGGCAGAGGGAAGTGGCGGCCTGTCGGTCACTCCAGTGGGACCAGCACCTCCCGGCGACAGGGCAGCCCCAGGACAGCGGGGACAGGGCAGCAGCGTCCAGGAAGGAGAAGCCTAGCACTGGCCCACAAGGGGTCCCAGCCTTGGCCACTGACAGAGCCCCTCTCCCGGTGTCTCCCTACCCGCTCCCTGGGGGCCTTGGCTCTCCAAGCTCAGGCAAAGCACAAGCACACCTTCTGCACCCACACAGCCTCCACAGCGGGTACAGTCACGGCTCTGTGGGTCACACACAGGACCAGGTCACAGCCCTGCTGGGTCACACAAGAGGAGGCCATAGCCTTGCACGGTCACATGAAGGACACGGTCACGGCCCTGATCCTCATTATCCACAATCAATACGTGTCACAATACAAAAAGCCTACAGTGAGAAAATCTGTCCCATGTACATTTTAAGAAAACATCAAACTGACTTTGCCCCAATATAACACACAGCTCACAGCAAACTCATCCAGTCTTATATTAGGTAACAGAGTCTGTCTGGATCAGCCAGATTGATTTTGAATATTGTCAAAATAATATTCTAAACACTATTCTTTATATAATAAAAAAAATAAGATAGCATGCCATGTAAAGAAACTACATAAAATTAAATTTCCAAAATACATCAAAAGTTAAAATTCTGTATTAAATCCTATATCTTTAAAAACATAGCATGAAATTCACTTCAAATAGCCCAGAAATCAAAGAGGAAGTGCAAAAAGAATTAAAAATAATCTAAAGTAAAATCCATTTAACTAAGGTAAGGAAGTGCTTCTAAGTAATTAAATAGGAATGAAAATGCATCAAATTTGGTGAGCTAGATGGTAAAACAGTCCTTAGAAGGACATTAACAGCACTAAATATACTAGGAAAGGAGAAAGATTCAAAAGAATAGCTTAGCCTTTCACATTAAGATACTAGAGAAACAAGAACAAATGAAACAACAGAAAGGAGGAAACAATAAAGAAATACAACACAAATCAGTGAAATAATAACCAAGTAATAGAGAAAAATCAGTGAAAGAAATTGGCTTTAAAATTGGTATCTAGCAGGTTGACAAAGAAGACTCAAATAACATAAAAAATGAATCCTACAGTGAAAGTCTGGGAATAAATAACCCCAAAGCCTTGCACCATAAACTTGATAGCATGGATCACACAAACACATTACTGAAAAATACAAACTACAACTCATCCAGGAAGGACCATGTGGTTTTAATACATCTATGTGCGATGTTAAATTGTAATCAAAACTCTCCAAAAAGACAGGTTCAGGCTCAAATGATTTCACTGTCAAACACTATCAAAAAATTAAGAATAATAATACTGCTACTCTTTTCCCAGAAAACAGATGAAATCAATCTTGCCCATTAACTTATGAGGCCAGCATTATCCTGATAATACCAAGCATAAAGAAATTACAAACTAGAGAGACAGACCACAATTTCCCATGAACATGGATGCAAAATTTCTCAGCAAATAGTCCCAGATCAGACTTATCCAGCAATATAAAAAGGGGTGAAATATCACATAACCAAGTGTGATGCGACACAAGGAATCAAAATTTGTTCTAGAGTTGAAAATTAGTGTAATTTAACACATTAATAGATTAAATGGGAAAAAACATGCAGAAATCTCAATAGGTACAGAAAAATCATTTGAATTTTTATTAAGAAAGCATTTAGAATGATTATCAAAAAATGGAAATCAGAAGAAACATCATTGCTGTAATAAAAGACATCCATCTAAAACAGCCTACAGCAAACTCAGGATCGATCGTGAGACACTGAATTATTTCATACTAAAAGCAATAAAACAAAGTCATCATCTCTTACTATTCCTACTCCTACATAGTCCTGGAATACTTAACCAACGTCCTAGGGGAAGGCAAAAAGAAATATAAACAGTATGTACATGGGAAGTAAATAAACTTTCCCGACTCAGACCACAGGAATGTCTATTTTAAAATCCTTTTAAAAATATTACAACAAAGCACCTAGAACCAGTCAGACAGTTTAATGAAGTTATAGGCTACAAAATCAATGAAGAAAAATCAATTTCATTCCCGTATAGCAGCAAAGAAAAAATTAGGGTTTGAAGCTTAAAATGGGCACATTTTCAATTACACAAAATGTTAGGATAAAACACTTAGGAATAAACCTTTAAAAATTTTTGTAGTATCTGTTTGCTAAAAATGACAGAACACTGACAGAAAGGGAAAGACATACAATATTCATGGACTGAAAAATTTAATATCAATGTTAGATGTTAATTCTTTGCAGTTAGATCAACATATTCAACATAATTCCAGATTTTTGTAAATCGTGAGAAGCTGATTTAAAATTTATTTGGAAAGTCAAGATAACTAAAATAAGCAAAGCATTCTAAAGAATAACAGTGTAGAGTAACTCACACTAGTCTAAATCTTACTTCAGAGCCACATGAAGAAAATTCTGGTCCTAATTAAGATGAAAATGCAAACCAACAAAACAAATTTGCACAAACGCAATTAACTAATTTTTGGCAAAGGTAGGAAACCAATTAACTAAAGTATAGTTTTTCAGCAAATGGTGTTGGAGCAGTTAAATATGTATTTTTTTAAAAATCTCAAAAAAATACTTCGTATCTTATAAAGTAACTTAAATGCATCATTGACATAAAGATCAAATGTAAAGCTTTTTAAAAACATTTAGAAAAAAATAGTTTAGCAGTGAGTTTTTAAATCTACTACTACAAACACAATTTATAAATGAAAAAATTATAAATGGGTGCTGTAAAATTCAATTTTTTTGCTCTGTGAAAACACTTGATAAGAGAAGACATAGACCAGATAGAAATAGTTATGTAGACCACATACCCAACAAAAGGCATGGACTAGGGTATTTTATCAGTGGTAGTCTTTGCTTAGTACGAGCAAGTCCCTGAGTTAATCACCATCTCTATAAAACTGAAACAAAATGATAAAAAGCAAATAAAATATTTATACCTAGAATACATAAAGAACTCTTAAAACCCAATGATAAAAATAATTCAATTTTAAAAATGGAAAATAATACAGACAAAAGAAGATAGTGTCCCCAAAATAATGTCACCAAAAGAAGACATAACTGGCACATGTGATGGTGTTGTAGTCAGGAGTTGTGAGGAGAACAATTAGAATCATGACACAGAATTTATAATATTATTTTATGATGGTCACCCAGAGTAAAACACAAGAAAGTTCAGGAAATCTGTCAACTAAAAACCCAGAATATTTAGCCAAGGGCCTGGATCCCACAGCAATGTCCCATATGAGTAGATTTGAAAACCTAGAGCTCATGACAGTGCCTCTCGTGAGTCCAACTGGAGGTCTGGAACCCACAAAAAGGACTCAGGCCAGTCTGTTTTACAGATCTGCACTGGGAAGGCTCAAAGGTCAGCAGTGGAAGCTGGAAAGTCTATACCAGCGGGGAGAAGGAGCTGTAGTTGAGAAATCACACTCATAATAAAAACCAGGGCTTCCTTGAAAAGCACCACAGCCATCCTTAGCGACACAGAGGTCCTGAGCTCCTCCAAAGATAAGAACAGTCGAGTACCTGCCAGGTACTCTTCCCTTCCAGAGCCAGGAAGCAATGCTCTATGTAAGAACCAGAGCTCAGTGAACCACAGCCACTCTCACCAACAAGGTTCAGAGCTCCTCTGATGATAAGAACGGTTGAGTACATGCCAGAAAGGTAGCATGATGAATTTCTCTTGGACATTAAACGGCACATGTCTTCCCCTCTGGAGCCAGGAAGTGATGTTCAGCATAAGGACCAGAGCTCCCCCAAAGTGAACCACAGCCATTCTCACCAACAAGGTCCCGGGCTCCTCTGATGACAACAGTCAAACTCACACTAGGGAAACTAGTCACTCATGACGAGCTCCTCTAGCAGAATCAACGGCTCAACAGCAGCACTTAGAGGAACCCACATTGCCCAGCTCTCTTTCTCCACATTTCCTTTTATGCTGGCAACTTTCCTCTGGTGGAACATCTACGCTTAGCACCATGCTGAGTTAATTCAGCTGGCGTTAAGTTGACCACCAGTTTTTAATCCATAACACATGGTCAGTCTTGTTGTCAACTTGTGTGGAACAAGCGATGCCTAGAGAGGTAAGTGGATTGTGAGGTTTCTAGCCTCATCCATGTGTTAAACTACTGAAGAATTCATAGCTGACTGAGCTGTTCAAAAGTAGAGCCCTGCTACAAGAAGTAGACTCTTGGACGTGACTTTGAATGACAGACCTCTCTCTCTGCTCCCTGGCTGCCATGAGGTGAGCAGATTTCCTGTGCCACACCCTTCCGCTGTGGCAACCATGGACCAAAATCTCTGAAACTGTGAGCCTAAACCGTGAACCAGGCTGGCTCTTTAAACTGTGTGTGTCACGTGTGTTGTCCTAGTAACAAAAAGTGACTCTACAGTATAAAGCACCAGGAAAAGGAAGAACCTCACCAATCATGAAGAGAATAATGTACACATACTAGGATTACTAAGTACAAACAAGAAACAAACAAAAGCCACTGCCGATACTAACGGCCACAGGGTCACAGGACAGGGTGCAGAGTACCAGGATTTCCACTCATTCGCGATGGGAGTGTAAAATGGTGTGGTCAGTTTGGAAAACAGCCTGGCAGATATTTTCAGTTAATAACACATTTACAATATGACTCGGCCATCATACTACTAGGCATTTTCCTAAGTGCTTTGAAAAATATGCTCACACAGAAGCATGTCTACAGATTTGCAGAGAGTACCATTCTCCATAACCTCCCAGAACCGGAAACAACCAGGATGGCTTTGGCCCAGGAGACAGACTAACCGTGGTGCATCCAGAGGACACAAGGCCATCGGGCCACAAGGGGGAATGGTCGGAGGGCCTGAGCCACTGTGTGGATGAGTCTCAAACGCACGGCACTGTGGAGAAACTCCAGCTCCCCAGGCCGGCTGTTCTGGGGCACCATGTCTGCTACCTTCTAGGAGAGGCAAAGCGTTAGAGGCAGCAAAGTTTGCTGAGAAGAGGCACCGAGGAGGGTCGGTTACACGAGAGACACCCAAGGCTGTGTTTCAGGGTGGCCACGCTGCTCTTGGTGATGGATACAGGACTCTGTTATCAGCCTCCATGGCACTGTACATGTGAAAGGGTGGTTTTTAAAGCCTGCAAACCAACATAGAAAATATGCAAAACACAACCAAGCAGGGCTTGGGGGAAATCAAGACAGCACGTTTAAGGCGACCAAGTCAGCTTAGCCTCACTCAGGGTGGGAGAGAGAGGAGCCAACTTGATAACTGGAAAACAGGCTGAGTTTGGCTATTAAAGACCAGAGACAAAAAGACACACCAACTAATATTGTATTCCAGCTGTGAAATTTGTTTCTGTTAGTAGCACAGTTCGATAATGCTGACACTCTCATGTTTATACTGTAATAAGTTGAAATAAGGAAAATATTGCTAGAAACGAGGCACAGAAGGAGGATTTAAATAACCAGAATGGTGCTGGGTAGGGGCAACTACATCACCACGCACTTGCATTTGTGTTGCGACACACACTGTGGTGACCATACATGGTGCTGGTGGAGGTCGGATTAGGCAGATACACACCTCAACCCGCTAAGAAGCCCACAGAGGAACACACAGCAGTAGCAACTTGGCACTGGTTTCTAAATGATTTTCCCCCAAAGCCAGAACCAGAGCTGCTTGGTTAAATGCCTCATTCTCTGGTGGAGGCAGCAATATCCGGATGCGCTTTCGGTACCTTGCAGTGTTACAAAATAAGGAAGAGTTCAAAAAGAAAGAAAAGGTACCACATGTGTCAAGAGGCAGAGAGGCCAACCCCAAAGCACTCCCAATAACTAATGTTGGTACAATAGTACCAAAAATCAGTTAACGGTTTATTATCATCCAACAAATAAATGATATGTGACATAGATGACAACATAAATAATCAAGGGGGGAGAAGTAATAGGATTTTCTTACAAAAGAATTCCAATTGATAATTGCAAAAAACCATGAAAAATAAGAAATCATCCCTAGAACATAGTAGCCATTATTGCTGTAGGAAAAACCTACATAATGCTAGGAAAATCATGATAACGCTAAATTTGTGGAGGAACTTTTAAGAGAAAGTAGGTATTTGCATAGCCTCAGTGTATCTCCCCTCACATATCTATCTGTCATTGGGGTACACTTCCTTAACCACACCCAGAGACTCCTTAAAACACTATGGTTGATACCTCAGTGCCTCATATTATAAAGTGGAAAGGGCTCATGCTTCCTGTGGACTTTTCCCTCCAAACTCATGGTTTCCCTGTGTTCATGAGAACTCCCCCACCAAACCCCAAGTGAAGGACACTGTACACAAATAGAAGGGTCAGGGAGAGACAGTGGACCATGGAGAAATCATCAGAAGTCAGAAGAGAGAAGGGAAAGACTACCGGAAACAGGAATAAGTCTGCAGCTCAGTAACACAGTTACGCCAGAGCCGATTTCTGAATTTGATGAGCCAACAGTAGTTAAGTCAGGACAGCGTGAGGCCAAGCTGAGCAGCAGGGCTAGAGAAACTCTACTCTACCTTTGTGATTGTTCTGAAACCTAACATTACTTCAAAGCAAAACAGCTTTCCAGCACTCTGTATAATCTAATTCCCTTGGGTCCCCTACCTAGAAGGTATTAGGCTTTCATTTCTATGAATGGCCGAGAGATGTCCACACCCTTCGTCACTGTCAGCATGGCAACCTGTAAATACAGCAAGAGGCTGAGACGCTGGAGCCTCTGATCCAAATTCTAGCCCCCCACAACCATGGCCCTGAGCATCTTGGGGGTCCCAGGGACTCCACTTCCCCATCATTAAAATAAGGAGTTTAAGTAATTTGCCAATTAGTACTCATACACACCTAAGTAGAAGTGAGCTAACTTTCAAGACACAACACACTCAGGATCTGTACATCAAATATCGAACCTGGTAACTTGTCCTTGGCCATCACAGGAGCACATGCAGAGGGCACCTCACAGGCAGCCCGGAGGCCAGGCGCTGAGGCCGGGCACTAAAGCCAAAGACGCAGCGCATGCCCTCCCGAGAGGGGCGTCAAGGCAGCAAGAAGGCCAGCCAAAGCCTGCAGCGCCCTGGGGGGCTGCTGTCCTGCTGTCCTGGCTGTGCAGGGGGAATGAGGGTGCTGTGCCACAAGGAAGCAGGCCAGGAGACTTCCCCCTCCCCCGGCTCACAATGGTCCCCTTCCCCACACACAGGGAGGGAGTTGCTTAGTTCTAACTTTTAATTGCATTATGCATCCATTGGTTCAGGCCTCACAGTGCCCTATGAACAAAGCCCAAGGTAGTCAGGGAAGAGCATAAGATAATTACTTTCAGAACTGTTTGCAGTAGTTAGTATAATATTTCATCTTTTATTCCTCACCTAAGAACTGCCAGGGCGCTAAGTCTACACAAGAGGGTCTTAGAAAAGGTGGATTCTTTGCCTTCTTCATTTTCTGAGACCCAGGGCCCTTGCCCAGGAAGTCAAAGGACATTAAACAACTCCTGTGGTGGCAGCAGGTGTGTGGCTATAGGCCTTCTGCACAGTCCCATGTGGACAGAGGTCTCCAGTGCAGCTCCAGGAAGGTAAATGTTCAGGTGCTGCCCTCCCAGAGCCTCTGAGGGGGACGAGTCGCGTTCGTGAAGCTCGGCTGGCAGCTGGCGAGTCAGGTTTCTGCGAGGCACATGGATTCCTCCTAACACCCTGAGGCAAGGAGCCAAGCCCAGCGGGGCAGAGCTGCCTTGCTCTAATTGCTTAGGGAAAAAACTGAAAGAAGATGTGGATGCTGTGTATTGGGTACCTTGTATTGATACAGTTTCAAATGCCAGAAAAGTTACCCAGGAAAAGCTCCTAGAATTCTTCCTCTAGACAGTGTCATACACACACGCGGGCACACACACACACACACACGAGTGGATAGAATCTGTGAGAGGATGACCTGAGGTCCCCGCATACATCTTGATCCTTGGTGGCCTTGCAGCATATACTGCAGCTTGAATCAGTGATTACCATGACCATGGTGAAATCGTCATTTTTAGCTGCTTCCTTCAACTCTTCTGGTTGGAATATGCTCCGAGAAGGGCTTCTCTTCTCCACCTTTTTCTGTTTCCCCCCTATTTATGTCTGTATTGACCCATGGACTGCCCTTTAACGGCTGGCCTGTAGTTCACTGCCATCTGTGTCTCCTTGGACGCTAGAATTACGTGCAGACTTTGGAGGGAGATGTTAAGGTACACCGAGGGAGTTTTCCAAAACCATCTTTGCTTTGGAAGCAAATGGTTGTTCTGCCTTCAAAACACATTGAGGCACACACACACACACACACACACACACACACACACACACACACGCAATGCATCCTTCTGTTTGAACAGAAACACTAACAAATCTTTTCTCTGCTTAGAAACCCCTGTCTGGACGCATTACTCCTCCACAGAGCAAAATCTCTGTCCTGCTGCCTACCCAGGGCGCAGTTAATTATAGGAAGGGACAGATGCTGGCAGCCCGAGGCTTGCTGGCAGCGCGGCGCTCCATGAGCAGGCAGGGGGCGCAGACAAATGCTGCTTGACAGCCGGCACCCAGGGTCAGAAAACAGCCACGCCAGGCGGCGCCCGCGCACGCGGCCAGGGACACAGCAGATTGCTCCTGACAGCAATCCTATCGCAGCCCGTGTGAAGGAAACGACGCAGTGTCTGCTTCCCGTCTTTCCCGTGCACGGGCGACAGCAGAGCAAAGGTCCACGGGGTGACAGCGTGCACAAGGTGCTTAGCAGGATTTTACAAGCTCGGTTTCCCCTGCAGACGCCAAAGCCTCGCCCGGGCTCCTGGACTAGCAGCTGCAGCCACGCCCCTCCTGCTGCTGGGGTACCCGGCGTCCTCCAGGCTGCTGCAATGCTCTCCGGGCCGCGTCCACACAGCACATCCCTGAAGTCGGGATCGTCTCAATCTCACAGCGGATCACAACGGCACGCCACAGAGGTTTCCAAAACTCACCAGGAAACATTCACTGCAAACTGAGCCACCTACTGTCAACCCAAGCAGGACAGCTTGTCTGGTGGCCACCGAGTGACTTATTCAGCGGTGGACACAGAAAGGTCATAGATTGGAACTTACCCTTCCAATAGTGTCACTGGAGGGAAAGGATATTTTCATCCCACACAGAAGTAATTGTGACAATGATTTCCTCGTTAGCTGTCAGCATGAATTGGGTTGATTCCCATCAATGCGTAACCAAATTACTTTACTGTGTTTGTTAACGTTGAATTTCACCGGGTTCTCGGAAGACACGTAGAGGCCGTGTCACAGACAACAGTGCATCACACTAATTATGTGAGCCTGACTACTGTTCCAAAGAAGCCCTGCAAAGCCTGCGGGGGACCCGGCTGTTGGCCAGAACACCGCCAGTGACTGCTCCCAGGCAGGGGTAAGGGTCTCCTAGATAGGGTAACACACACTGCACATGAGACATGTGTGTTCATATGTTATGTACTCCAGACCACATTAATTTGCATGTACATATGTAAAATAGCTTGTATTATATTTATATTGTTAATATACACGTACAATGTATTTATTTTTTCACAAAATTTTATAGTTGATTGAATCATACCGATTGCTCCTGAGTTCACCAGTGCATAACCTTCCCCAAAGCACTTTGGTAGGGGCTAAGTAACACAATGCACATCTGTAATCCCAGCAGCTGGAAGGCTGAGGCAGAAGGACTGCCTAAGGTCTGATCCAAGGTCAGCCAGCGTTAGGCTGTGAGTTCAAAGCTTGTCTGAGCTATGTAGTGAAATCTTGCGTCAACAACAACAAATACATATATACATAAACAGAACTTTGAGATGCTGGCTAAGGTTGTTGTTGTAGACAAGGAGGAACTCCTTCCCCGGGGGAGAGGAGGGGTGCTGACCTGTAGTTCTCTCACTTGTGCTTGCCCTTTCTGTTCTACAATCCAAGTGCCACAAAGACCGGCAGGGCAGGGCAGACAAACAATCCCTGTGTGACCAGGGCTGTGACAGGAGAAGGACACAGAGAAGCACAGGAAGAGATGTGGTCCCACAATGACACCTTGGTGAGGCCACGGGGGCCTGGGTGTTGGCAGGGCCAAGCCAGGGCAGCCTGAGGAGCCACAGGGCAAGGACTGGAGTAACAACGGGCACGCAGTGGGCAGAGGCACATCTGGAAGGGCAGAGCACAGGCGAGGGCCCTGAGTACAAGGCAGCAGGACAGGACCCGCACCTCAGGAGAGCAGCGGTGTGGGTGGGATGCGCATGACACCTGGGGAAGGTGACACCGGCAAGCTGGAAGTGCTGCGGGACTTGGCAGGTGGACCGAGCTCCTGCACACCCATATTGCTGGCAGGGAGGGACACAGGAGGGACCACCTGGACCCCTGTCCAGGCCACTCACTGCAAGAGGGAACTTGGGCAGGAGACACATTCAGAGCAGTTTTTGCAGTGCTAAGAATGGCCCCCCAGCCATCCAGAGGGAGACATAGAGGTGCTTATCAGGCGAGCACATTTCCCCCCAGATTATGTCAGAGCCGATGCATGGGAGCTAAACCTGTGGACCCCGACGGAAGCCCAGGCTTAGCTCTATGCCCAGCTAGCACAGCAGTGCCTCGCCTTATGAACACCATGAATAGCACTGCTCTCACTGCTTCCGGGGCTCTCACCCCAGTGTCTTCCCCAGAACCAGAGCTGTGGCAGGAATTCAGTTCGTGAACCAAGGCACCCATGTGCTTCATATGAGTAGGATACACGCTCCTCTCCATCACTGGCCGCGTCGGCTCAGCGCACAGAATCCTAGATTTCCGGTCCCTCTGTGAGCAGGAGGCCACACTCCCACCCAGCACCCCGCATGCAGCGTCCCGCGCTGTCAGGAGAGGCTGCGCTGCACACGTGATGCATACAGCTCGCCTTTCCCAAGGGGGTCACAGTGTTGTCACCCCCAGTAAACTTCTCTCAGCCTCCCTTCGCCTCCCCATCTGTGAGATGGAATAAAAAGGTGGGTGTGGGGGTGCACACCCGTAACCCTAGCCCTGTGGGAGGCTGAGGCAAGAGGACTACAAGTTTAAAACCAGCCTGAGTAACTTAGACTATGTCTCAAAAAAATAACGAAATAGGAAAACATGGGGATGTAGCTCAATACGAAGACCCTGCATCCAATCCCCAGTATTCCACCAAAAAAAAAAAAAAAAATGGACCAACCTTCCTCATGATGCCAATCTGACAGCACACAGCAGACCTGGACGAGCATCTGAGTAAGAAGCCGACAGACAGTGCGTGTGTCGCAATTTCTGTAACAGCTGTCAGCATACTGGGGAACATGGGCTCTTCCTGAACCTGTCAGGCTGATCTTCAGATGTCTAAAGCACGTTTCTCCTGGTGAACTGAGGTACAGCCCAATGCAACACAAGATATTACATAGTCAGCTTGACTCGAAGTTCAAAAGCTGACCTGGTCTCTCACATACATTTCACATAAATATATACAAAGGAAATTTAAATATATATCCTTGATTTTTGGTAATCAACAAACTAAAACACGGGTTGCTCTTGTCTGGTGACAACTTCCTGTGAGACAGGTTATCCTCACTCCTCTGCCCTCCCCCTTCCCCTCCCCTCCTCTTTCTACTTCCTGCCCGTCCCCCCTCCTTTTTTCCTCTTCTCCCCCTCTCCTTCCCTGTCCTCCTCTCCTGTCCTCTCTTTCCACTGTCCTGTCCATCACTGTGACCCACCAAGTTAAAACACGTGCAGAAAGCTTTGCTGGCAATGTACAATAAAAAGCAGCACTAATCCCCCTCAGAGATGGTGAGAGACACCTCCAAGGTGAAATGGGGAGCCGGGACCCCGCACGGCCAGTCCTCTCTGCCAGCTCACCCCTCCCTTCCCCCTCAGCTGCTGACTGAGACCCAGGCTGCGGGATACAAATCCCTACAAAGCCGTCTTTCTACACCACAGTGCATTCTCAGGCTTTCCCTTTAGCCTTTCCTTCCACATCTTCACATCCTGTCCTTTCATCTGTCTTCTGTCCTGCAAAGAACCTTCCCTCCGGGTTAGCTGGCTCCCCCTCGTGTCAGGGCAGCTCTGTGACAAAATGGCTGAGAAAAGTCAGCTTAAGGCAGAAAAAGTCTGCTTTGTTCAGGCTGAAGCTTGCGGGCCTGGTCAGCGGGCTCCCTGGGCAGGGGCTGTGGAGAAGCAGAAGCGTGGGCTGGAGGACGCAGAAAGCCGAGCTTGTCACCTCACTGGGAGACAGTGGGGAGACAGGGACGCTGGAGGAGCACCTGTGACCTCCTCAGGAAGTCAGCAAATCAGGAATCCACCCGGGGTACTGTCAATGAGATCAGAGCCACATCCCTACCGTCCTGAATGCAGTTATGTTACATGCAACCTTAAATTATGTCTATATTTTGTTTTTGTTATTAAGCTCAGTGGTTAAAGGGCAGATATTTGGATTATATAAAATAAGACTTATTTATATGTTTGTTTCATTTTTTAAAATACCTACCAAACAATTAAGTAGATCAGTGGAACAGAGCCTAGAAATGCACTTATGTGTCTGGAAATGGGATTTAAGGGGATGAATGTTAAAAATGCAGTGGGGAAAATGAGTTGCTCAGTAAATGGTGCTTCCACATTAACTGTGCCACAAAGGCCCCTTTTTTTTCTCCCTTATGCCTTCAATACTGTGCAAATATTTTATGATTTAAAAACATTATTTCTGCCTTATTGATATATACACACAGAGGCAGACTGACTAGGAACCTAAATGCACTAAAGCAAACTTTTAAAATATGTAAAAGATGGTCACAAACTATTGAAACTATGAAAATAGTACACAGATACCCTGTGCTAATTTTTCAAAAATCAGTTTAACAAAAGATACCAAGAAAAAGTTGGGACAAAATATTTACCAAGCATACTAAATTATCTAACATCTAACTACTGTCAACCACTCAGATGAAAATATCTGGACCGAAGACTGTGGCCAGGAGGGCCTGTCCTCTGTAAAGAGTGCTGGCCTCTGCTCGGTCAGCTCCTCCAGGCAGAGGCCCTGGTCACTCCCTGGCCACTTCATAATTAAAGCTTTTTCTAGGAAGGGGGAAAAGAAAGGAAGAAGAAAAGGAGAGGCTGGTAGGGCACAGGCCAGGCTGCAGGCAAGGACTCACAGGAGGGGGCTGCAGCCCAGGGAGCATAAGGGTCCCTGTCCAGCAGTGAGAGAAGGGCAGAATGTGGGACTAACATGCAAACAAGGACAATGCCGAGCCAGGCTTCACAGCCACCGGGCCAGCAAGGCAGAGTCTGACGCGGCCCCCGCCTGCACCCTGGGAAGCAGAGTCCCCACGAGGACACAGCAGCAGTATGCACACATGTGTGTGCGGCTCCCAGCGGCCCTGCCTCACACACACACAAGAGGGACCCCGCACAGAGGACTGTCCCGCAAGGAGACCTACACGAGCCTCCAGCATGCACAGTGTCACAGGCAGAGGGGACGTTAGCAGCCACCACCATGGGTAAACCCCAGAAATACGGCGCTGGGCGGGAAAGACCAGCTGCCAGGGGACAGGGAAAAACTGGAAAAGCAAACACCCACTAACGAGAGCACAGGGCCCGTGTGGACTCGGAGCGGGGCAGCGCACAGAAATTAGGATGAACTAGACATGTGGAGAGCCAAAGACATTTACCGACAGGCTGACCGGTACAGTAAAACTGTTAGTGAGACGGTCAGTGAGCTGATGAAGACAAAATCAGATGATTACAGACACTGAGAACATGCCGGGCTGTTCTCCACACTGTCTGTATGACCACGATAAATAAATATGCTGTTAGTGAACGACTGACTACTTCTGAGGACAGCAAGAAAGGGAGACAGGGCAGGAAGCAGCACCAGGGTCTCCAGATGCAGCAGGAGCTCTCAGCTTCCAGCAAGGAAGGCCAAAGCCACTGTGGCCAAGTGCTGGCCAGTATTAAAGTGGCTTCGGTGGTCATGGGCACTCACTGTCTCATCCTGTGCTGTTCCCTGCTTTCCCAGAGCAGCGTGGCTCATCATAACTACATCTGGGATGTGGCCTCTGTTCACCAGCAGAGGAGCAGGTACAGAGAATGCGCGTCTGCACGGTGGAGCACTGCTGTGTCACGAAGAAGGGGAAGTGGAGTCATGTGCAGGAAAACACATGGCCCCTGGGAACATAATGCTAAGGGAAGTCAATCAGACACACATGCCAGTACCGAAAGGCCACTGAGCTCCTGCACCATGGTCACTGAGCCAGCTGATGGCCAAATGAAGAAAATGTACTCAGAACAATGAAACAGCCAAGACACTGGGACGCCACGACGGAGGTAGCTTCTTTCTGTGGGACCCTCACATAGGTCCTGCAGGGGTGACAGGACCAGAACTGCCCGGCTGCCCTGTGGGAGAAGCCTTCACGGGGCCACCCTGCCACCAGGTGCCTGCACCCCAAGTGCAGTGTGGGTTACAGTGGTCAGGCCACACCCTGAATGGAAGCACCGCCTCACCTGGGTTCCCGCTCTTGGCCTCCTGGTCCACAGAACTCGATTGCCACAGAGCAGGCTGGCAGGTGCCTGCCCAGGAAGGGCCACCCTGGCACCATCACGTTGCACACCAGCCTCTCTCCAGACAGATCTATCTCTCCCCACCCCGGGGCAGCTGATGCTGTCCCAGTCACAGGAGGACCTGGCTGTGGAGCCCAGTCACTGCCCCTGCAAAGGGCAGACCCTGACCCTCAGCTGGACAGGCCCAGATGGCCTGAGACTCAGCACCCACCCAGCTGCTGCTGGATCTTATGAGATCATAACTCTTGTATGTTAAGTCACTAAATCTGGGGTGATTTTCACTCACAGTAACATTTCACACTATTCAAAACTGCTCTAAAAACTTGCTGTTAAATTTATCTACTTGACGTATCCACCATTTTCTTACCTTTTAAAACCCTCCCATGGTTTTTTGTTTGTATGTTTGTTTGTTTGTTTGTTTTTAGAGACAAAGGCTCACTAAGTTGCCCAGGCTAGGCTCAAACTTTCAATCCTCTTGCCTCAGCCTCCCTGAGTGCTGGGATTACAGCCCTGTGCCACCTCGCCTGGCTTGATGTGTCAAACCTTTACCTCCATGGTGCTTAATGACCACCAACCATGCTGCGCCCTTCACAACCATCAACCTGGCACATTGGAGACACAACCATTCAGAGTCATTCTGCGGTATGTGTTCTGCAAGCACCCCTCTTAAGACAGACCAGCACTTCAGTATTTACCCATCTTTTGCCCTTCCCTATCCCAGCATCTCCAATAACATCCATGCTGCACATAGGCCTCAAATGTTTACCATCTTCAAATAAAAAGATCACCTCTCTTCCTGCTCCTGTGTCATCTATATTTAGATTCAGAATGTCCTTTGCTTGTTTGTTTTGTTTTTAGCAATGTTGTCGAGGCCTCTTCTTAAACAGGCTTTTAGCCATAATAAAAGTCGCTTCTCAGTAATAACGGTTTTCACAGAAATGCTTCATCTTTCCTTTCCTCCTGCTCTCACCTGCTCAGCTGCTTCCCCCTCTCCAGCTGGGTCTGTTGCTTCATTCCCCACCCCAAATGGGCTTTCTCCCCCTGTGGAGCCTCCCCAGCAGCCAGAGCTCTCTGTGGCTGGAGGAGCGACACCCCCTGGCTCTGCATGAGTTTGTCATCCCGTAATGACCCGCTCAGACTCAAGGCCAACACAGGCCTCCATTCTCCTTGAGAGGTAACTGCAGAGCCTCTGGGACAAGGACTATGATTTCAGGGACATGTCAGAAGCTCCTAAAGGTTGCAGACATCCCTAGTGATCTGCCACGTGGTGCTGGTGTCCGGGGAGATGGTCGTCTCTCGGGGGCATCAAGGGGAGCTGTGGTTGAAGCTGGGCGGGAAGAGTCCAGCTGGGTGAGAACAAGGGGTCAAAAAGGGTCCTGGCAGGCACCAGAGGTACAAATTAATAGGTACAGGTACACAGGCCCCAAGAACACCAGCTGATCTGGGTCACCTAAGTAACGCGGGTTACAGCCAAAATAATCTCATTTTATAAAAATCTATGCTCTTAAACATCTTTTACAGTGGAAGATTTTATGGAGATCCTGAGGTTTTGGAGAAAAAAAAAAATAAGTCAAAGCCCATTGGAGAAAGGGAGGTTGGAGCACAGCTCTGTCTGTTCCCTTTTCAGCTAAGAAACCTAGCGCTGATCCCTAGTTCCCATCAGCCTCGGTGTCCTCAGGCATAAGCAGGAATTATATTACCCCTGTGAAAGAGGAATAATAAGAATTAATAGTAATGCCGATGGATACAGAAAGGACTCACTGCAGGACCTTGAAATTCCCCAACTCAGTGGAATAAAGGGGACAAACATGAGTGAGAGCTCCCTTGGGTAATGTGATTCCATTAACTCTTCAGTCTTAAGGGTGCCATTGTATATGGGCTGAACTATTCTGATCTCCTTGCCTTTCACTATATGAGGTCTCTGAAGCTGGAAGTGGTAATGTATATAAAATCACATACACGAGAGAGATGCGCCTGCTCGTAAGTAACTAGAGGACAGATGGGTCTGATATAAAGTGTTACATGGACACAGAAAGTGGATTAACTGACTATATGATGTGGATTCAGGTGGCTGACACTGGAGCTTTGAAGATCCTGGCATTTGATGGGCTCCACAGTGCACAACGTGGTAGACCAGATGGCCAAGTTAGGGCCTGACTCAGTACACACAGGTTTGTAGGCTCAGTGTTGCTGATCTGTCTAAAACCAAAATTGGTACCAGGTGCCAGGGACCAGGCTTGCATTATCTGGCAGAGGCTCAGGCTTGGGCAAGCTGAAGATACCAGGTCATTCTGATCCACACACAAACTGGGAGCCACCAGCATATTAATTAATTCCCTGGAAGTTGCTCTGTCTGTCTGAGGATTGGGAGAAACAGTGGGAGGTCAACACAAAATGCCATGCAGTAGAATTTGGACTATAATGTATACTCTGTTCAGATACTGGATCTAGGATTTGGACTCTAATCTAGAATCTGGAATTTGGACTCAAATTATTCTCTAATCCAGATAAGAGGATTTTGCTATAATTTTTTAAAATCTGGGTATGTCCCAAAATGTGAATATGTATGTGTTAATTAACCTATATAGTCACTGCTGCAAAAATATACCACAAAACAAAGCATGGTGGGCCCCATGCATAATCCCAGCTACTTGGGACACTGAGATGTAGGAGAACCACAAGTTTGTGGCCAACTGAGCTACTTACCAAGATCTTCTCTCAAAATAAACTTTTAAAATGGGGAACTGGCGGCGGAACTCAGTGGCGGAGTCCTTGCACGAGTATGGGCCAGGGTTCAATCCCAGTACTACAAAACTAAATCCATGACAATCAAACAATAAAAGTAAAAGAATAAAGAAGAAATGTCTTAAATGTCCTTATATTAATCGTTTAAAAATTCTGCTTTTGCTAAATTGCTAATGCTAAAGAATTACTTTTGTATAAGCAGTGAGACACAGTGTTACACGATCACAGTCTTGATCTGACATTTTTGATACAGAAGCCCTCAGGCCTGCTTTTATTCCTTCAGTGCTAGGGCTGGAACCCAAGGCCTGTGCACACATCACTGAGGTACAACTGCTGCCCCCACAGTCTCTCTTTAACTGCAAATTTTTTTGAATTTTTGAATCTTTGTGCTGGGAGTTGAACCTTGTACATACTAAGTAAGCACACACTCTGCCATTTTCCTGGGAGCACCCTCCAGATATTTTACCATTTGGCTTTAACAACTGTCCTACCTAAAGTCAACCCCCCTCCAAAAATACATGTATCCAACAGAAGAAACACATCATTAGCTGAACACAGGGTGAAAAAATCATGACTCTCAGGAGTTCACACTCACCCCGTGTCCCTCACGTGCCCCCGTCCCTGACCCTCCCGTCCTGTGGGCTGCTCATCTCCCTCTCTGTGTCACAGGTGAGGAGCAGCAGAAGACCGAAATGACACCTTAAAGATCTCAATCAGGCAGCGACGCACAGTCCACACAGTTGGGCAGCGAACTGGATAGGCAGGAGAGGCTGATTCCTAGGAGAGAGGAAGGGGCTGAGCGCGGCTCTAACTCTTCTTCCTCCTGGGACAAGACGGAGACTGTGCACAATAAAAATCCAGCCTATTGATTCTATGGGTTACCGCGGTGTCCCTTACAGACCAAGCCCACGCACGAAGGCAACTTTGCTGGCGTGACAGTAGAGACAGAGGGCTGGGCACTGGGGTGCTCTCTCTCTCTCTTGCCCACTGATTTCCAGGAGCCTGGATGGCAGCTGTGCTTTGATGGATTTGATCTTCAGTGTGAGTGGCTCCTTTTGGGTTGTGAGTCTGGTCCATTATGGCTAGTGAGAGGTTTAGTTTCAAACAGTGGCCTCCTACAATGTCCATTTACTAAAAATAACTACAGTAGTAAAAATCCAGCAGACTGATTTGGAATTAAGACATCGCCATCTAAGAAGATGGTTTTTGGAAGGCACCAGAGAGACTTCTTTCAGGGAGCCCACAAAAAACGTCCCTGCACTGGAGCTGCTGAGATGGGTAGCAGAACTTGTGGTAGAGACATTTAGCCGAGGTTCGTAATGTTTTCCTGACAATTCAGGAGCCGAAGACAGAAAGACAGAAGAATTGAGAGACTGGAGGAGTCTAGGATTCAGGCAAAGGCGCTATGGAAACAGGTTCCCTAAATGTGTGCCTGGCAGAGAAGGTAACACGGACTGAGAAGAGACCACGGACTGAGGGGACGCATCAGGGATGACAGAGGCTCCTCCTTGGGTAAGAGCCAGGCTCCTCCCCAGGCCAGGCAGAAGCTTGGGAGCCGAAGGCCAGTAGGAAGGGATCAGTTCCTGCAAGGGCCAGCAGCCTGGGAGGATGGGGCTTGGCCAAAGCTCAGCAGGGCAGCACAGGGGTGCATGGGGGTGCAGGCAGGGCATCGTCTGCCCCGGGCACCGCCCGTACTTCCATCTCCTTTCTCCAGGGCATTGCCACGGGCCGCAACCTCCCCAGCTAACCTTGATTCTTCCTAAGCAGGCGCACTGCTTCCTGCAGGGTCAGCTCACGCCCGGCCTTGCTTCCCGGTGTCTGGTATGGACCAAGGGCCGGGAGAGGTAAAGGCCAAGTCTGATTCCTGCAGGTCATATCTGCATCTCTGGACCGGGCTTCCCTCTAAGGTGCAGGACAGTCCAGAACAGCTGAACCCTCACAAGAGAACAAGGGAAGAGAAGCAGAGCAGCCCAGCCATGGGCCGACACAGCCGACAGGTTCCTGAGCGTGACTTTCAAAGGTGGGGGCCTCGTGCAGTCTGTCCCCTCATCTGTAAAGTAAGTGGCGGTGACACAGCCTCAGGACCTGTGCCGTCTTCCCAGCAGAGCCCAGTGGGTCCTCGGAACTGCTGCGCAGGGCCTGCCCAGTGTGGGCACTGGGACACTGCGGGGGTAGGACAGGACGGAGGGTGGGAGGAAGTGTCCCCTGACAATGATCCCGGGAACCGAGAGCGCAAAGTACCTGTGTGGTGAAGGCTGGGGTGAGAGGAGAGACGGGGTGACGGCAGGGTGGGTGCCAGGGTCCACAGGCAGAGGGCGTCCCAGCAGGAGTGACAGGAAAGAAAGACTGAGAAAGAGTAGAGGAGAAAAGTAGGCCTGCGAGAACTGTCTGGGTGTTTCTGTGAAAACACCCCTCTCTACATCACTTCTTGCAAACAACACAGCTAGAGCGGTCTGCGCTTCTCCTCACTGGCATCTTCAAACTCCAGTCCAGAACCACAGCCTCTAGCAGCCCTTGCCTCTGCCCTGGCTTGCTCTCTGTCTCTCTCTCTGTCTGTCTGTCTGTCTGTCTCTCTCTCTGTCTGTCTCGGTCTTTGTCCCTGTCTCCATCTCTCTGTCTCTGTCTCTGTCTCTCTGTCTTTGTCTTTCGGTCTCTGTCTCGGTCTCCGTCTCTCTGTCTCTGTGTGTCTCTGTGTCTGTCTCTCTGTCTCTAAGCGCACTTCCACCCCTCTGCCCCGTGTGTGGCAGCGCCCCTGCTCAGCGCAGCCCTCTCCTCAGCACCCTCCTGTCCCTGCTGGCTGCGTGAAGCCCTCCTCTGCCATCCCTGCTCCTTCGCAGGGTCCCTCCCGATCCCCTTGCCTGTCGCTGCTTCTCTAACTACGGAGCAAACCCGGTCCTCGAGAATGTGAACATCGAAGCAGCGTTTCCTGCTCGAGCCACAGCACTGGTAATTGCAGTTTCAGAAGACAGGTGCTAGGGGCTGGGGATTTAGCTCAGCGGCATAAGCACGTGCCTTGCAAGTGCGCAGTCGTGAGTTCGATCCTTGGTACCGATTAAAAAAAAAAAAGAAGAAGACAGACAGGTGCTCAACTAAAATGACCAGTGGAGGAAATGAAGGATCGAAATAGAAGAAAGAAATAATCTGTATCATCGATATGTAGAACACCTGCCCTGGTTACCAGTGCTTCTCATTCTCCCACACACCAGGCAGCTTCACAAACCCCAGGAGTGTGATGCCACCGCAGCCTGGTTCCAAGGTAGTACAGCTCTCCTCCCCATGAAGACAGTTCCATACCTCTGCTCTCTGGAAAACACCAGGAAACAAACCAGTGCCCTCGCCTCCACCCCAACTCTACGAATCCATGAGCAGGTCAGAGGTGTTTGCCTCGCGTCGCAGAAGGCCGGTCTGTCCTCTGCAAACACCACACCTCAGAGGGACTGTAGTCCCTGCCTTTCCCCACTTCCAACACTTTTGACAGATACCTTAAAAATGCCTCTTAGACCATTTCATAATTGTGAAGTAGAAATGACCGTTTAAACTCACACAAAATCTAGGTGATTTTTGTACAGAAAAATACAGCAGAGCAAAGTAAAAAAAATAACCACTTTGTTACTCACTCCATGACCACAGGACTGACCCCCACCACATATTTTAAAACTTACAAATCTATTGTTTTAAAAAATCCCATGACGAAGGTATTGACCATTCATAGAAAGGGAAACACAAACATGAAAAAACGCTCAAACTCACTTGAAATAGTAGAATTGCATATTAAAATTACCTAGGCAGACTGTTCTACCATGTCTATGGGCAAAGGCTCTAAGCTCGAGGTCCTCTTTTATCAGCAAGTCCGGGAGTGGGGGCCATCTCTGTGGGGTTGGAGGATGTATACATGGTACAGTCTCTGCAGAGAATGATCCGGCATCTTCTATAAAAATTATGCACACCTGTCCCCTATCCCATCTGCTTTGGGAAGTCTCAGCTACTACAGCTGCACGTGGTTCATTAGGGCACCGTTGATTTCAAAGACAAATCTGGAAACAGCGTCAGCACCCGTCAGAAAGCAGTTTAATTAAATAAATCACAGCAAAGCCGTGGGCCAGAAAAGCATGCTGCAAACATAAGAACTGAGCAGGCACATCTTGTGTACGGATCAGGGAAAAACATCAGACACACAGCTAAGTGACAAGAAGAAGCAGTGCAGGGCTCAGTGGCTGTGACTTAGTGGTAGGGCTTGCCAGGCACACCTGAAGCCCAGAGCCGAATCCCAGGATGGTACCCCAAAAAGGGGAGAAGGGAGGGAGGAAGTGAAGAAGGGATGTTACCACTGGCATGGGGTGGGCGCTGCCCACAACCCCTGTATTTGTGCAGCATTCTCTAGAAAGATGTTCAAGTAGCCGACACAAGCGATTTCCTGGTAAGCACGGTGGGGTGGGTCATGCAGGTAGGAGGCAGAGGTAGAAAGCGACTACACGTGTTTGAAACATTGATTTTTAAGCTGAGTGAATATACTACTTACTGAGAACAACTGCTTTAACAGCGGGGTGTGGTGGCACATGCCTATATCACAGGTCTTGGGAGCTGAGGCAGGAGGGTCACCAGTTTATGGCCAGTCTGTGTTCAAGGCCAGCCATAGAGGACTATGAGGGCGAGACCCTTTCTCAGAAAACCCAAAAATAAACTAACAACTTGAGAAATTTAGCAGTAAGCATGAGAAAAATCAAAGTATGGACAGGACTTCCCAACAGCCGCTCTTCCTCTCGAACAACTGGGAAGCCAGGAGGGCTTCCGTTACCACTGAGATGAGCCTGTGACACCACCAAGGCCCGGCCTAAGGGAGACCCACTTCAGCTTGTAGCAGGATCCGGCTGTCTGGTCCACACAGTCTTCTTGCAGCCCCACCACACTCCCCCTGCGGCCTTTCCTCATTTTCCCTAAGCCCACATTCACACAGTTTACTTCCCATGCTCAGCTTCTGGGGAACTTCGAACGACAGAAATGTCATCCTCACAATTCTAGAGGCTGTAAGTGTGCAGGCAAGGTGTGGCAAAGGACACTACTGCCGACCCCTGCAGGGCAGAGCTGCCCTGTCCTCCCTGCCTGGCCAGCAGCACTTGGTGCCCTGGACTCCAGGGAAGACATGGCCACCGGAGCAAGAGGGTCTGACCTGATCCTGCAGGGCCGCATCTGCACTGACCACAACTGCTAACTGGGCTCCCAAGTCAGACCACAGGCAGAGGCATGGAGAACTCAGGCTTCAGCTTTCTGGGTCAAGTCCACTCACCATGTTGGCTACCGGGCACCTGCATTTCCTAATTCTCTGGATGTTAAATTCTATGGCAGGCCACCTCTCCTGCTTACTAGGAGTAAGTTCCCAATGTCCTTTTGACTATATACATACATGCAAATACATATGTACACATGCATGCACATGCATACATATACACATATGCATGTATATACATGCACACATGTATGCACGCACACATGCATACACATAAACACATGCACATACTCATGTTTACATGTATATGCATGCATACATATACACACATATATAACATACATTTGCATACACATACACATATGCATACATATGCACACATGCACAAGTGCACATGCATACTCATGTATACATAAAGCATATACACACATACTCATGCATACATGCACACACATGCAGAAACATGCACACACATGGATGGATGCACACATACACGAATGCACACACATGCATACATGTACACACACCCATGTATGCACACACATGCGTACATGTACATACACCATGTATGCACACATATGCTCATGCACACGTTTTGCCTACATGGGGGTGAGAAATACATTTTTTCTAATGTCGTTTAGGCTGGTGCCACACTCAAAAGGGCCTCAAAAACGACCACCTGGCCTTAGACGCAAGATGTCCTAGAAGGCACATATGTCCCTTCCACAGGTTTTAACAACCTTCCTCACCCCACCCCTCCCACCTGCAGTGAGCTGGGGGAGGCGACCCACACCTCCCGTTCACACAGCCTGGGTGCCACACAGCAGGGCTGCCCCAATAAAGAGGGTCAGCAACAGGAAAGGATGGAGTTGGTCCCAAGGAGGGAGTAACCACGGGACACAGAAGTGATGTGGCGTCCATGGGTGTCCGCTGCCCAGCCCTGCTCAGTTCACGATCACAGATAAGAGGGTATCATTAGACAGTACGGTCTGCCCTCAAAATCAAACATATGCACAGCCACACGCACTGCACATGCGTGACACATGGCCTGAGTGTAGGTCCACACAGGTGTGTGGAGTTTCCCACATGTGTGAGAACGCAGAGCACTCAGAACCAGGTGGCAATCACTGCTGTCTCCACCAGCCGTGGGTGGTCAGGGGTTCATGGCTGGACAAGGGACAGCCCAGAGCATGCTGAATGAGTGCCAGACCGGAGACAGGGAGGAAGGGCAGGGAGGGGAGGAGAGCACGGGAGGAAAGCAAGCGCAGAGGAAGACGTCAGCCTAGACAGCTGACCCGGGACATAAGGTGTCATATGCAGGGACATGTTCTACGTGAGGGACCACATGTGTCACCGAGCTGCTCTGAAAACATGAGGAAAAGATCAGTGCAGTGTTCCAATGTAAAAGCTCTTGTATACTGAAAAATAGTAAAATTAAAGAACAAACAGATTAGACAATTATTTGCATTAAATATAACATACAAAAGTTTAACTTTAATGTGCAATTAGTGTACTTGATTTTTTTTATTTTGAAAACTCCAAAGGCCAGGTATGGAGGCACACACCTGTAATCCCAGCACTTGGGAGGCTGAGGCAGAAAAATCACCATCAGTTCAAGGCCGGTCTGGGGTACATAGTGAGCTCAAGGCCAGCCTGAACTATATAGCGAGACTCGGTCTCAAAAAACTAAAAACAGAAAAGAAAGAAAAAGACTCCAAATAGGCACAAGATATAAATGGATAACTCATGTTTTAAAAAATGGGAAAATCAGCCTGTATAAAATTGCAATTAAATAAATTCAAATTAAGGCAAGTTTTAAAAAATGCTGAAGGCAAACAAAAAATCTCAAGTGAGATGAATTTGGGAAGGAAGTTACTGGCTTCTCTTATTGCTGCATGTGCTGTATTACGATGGACACAAGCTCATCCAAAACAATAACACGATGCAGTCTGTAGCAAGTACTGTAAAGTTGGCCATCATTTTTAAAAGTGAGTAAAGTCTCAGAGTGTAATGGAAAATATAGGTTAAAAGCACGAAGGCGCATGGGTAAGAACACTCACTGGAATTCTATCCACCACGAATGAATCTCTCTCTGAATAATAATTTCATAAAACATTTTAATCCTGTACAATGTTATAACAGTATTCAAATTATCATTGTGTTTATATAGTCATGTAAAAGCATTATGCATCAGTGGGAAATAAAAAAGGAACAGATGTGTAAGAAGGTGCATGAATTGCAGCAATGTAAAAATACGTATTCAATGCATCCATTGAGTAAAATGTGGTAAGCAACTATTACGTAGAGTCCTATGTTAGGGCCCAGTACAGGCCTCTAACCAAGCCTGCAGGTCCAAGGAGTGAAGACATCAAACTCACTATTGCAGTACAAAGGGAAACAGATGGTACTCAGCACCAAAAAATAACAACATGAGGTGAAGCTGTGTGCATACTTACCCTTGTATTTTTGCATTTGTTCTTTCTTCCTATATTTTGAAAAATCATGCACTCGTTATAAAGGGAAGGACCCAGGAGGCTCGTCACCTTCCCAATCGGCCTCTCTGACAATATGCCAGTTTTTCTTCTGGACTAGGTGATGCGGACACATTTTATCCCATAACCAATTAAAATGCTACTAAGTGGCTGAGCAAGCTCCCACACTGTTAAAAACACTCTGGGAGAGGTAACCTTCAACACTTTACAGTATCCATTGCATGAATGAAATGTTAGTCCATTATCAACACCCTACGGTCAGCTATTGGCTTCCTAATGTCTAGAAGTACGGCTTACAGTCCAGACAGGAACGTGCAGCAGGAAATGTTTTGTCCGTTTACACTCACAGTATTTCACTTAGTTTTGAAGCCCTACCTAGGTAATTCAGAGGCATTCTGTCATGTGCACGGCTTCACTATCCTGTGCATGAACTATGTTATCTATAATAACCCCAACCAGTGCATTTGAGAACTAACATGATCCATACCTTACAGAGAAAAAAACGGAGCCCTGAAGACTGTCACAGAACCCACACAGAGCTTTTCATTTTTGGATGCTTCTGGGGCACATGACTTGTACCAAAGGAGAGAGAGATGTTCAGGCACTCAGCTTATACCCTGAGAAGTCAACAGAACAAATGCTAAACTGGGCATGGTGGCAAACAACTACAATTCCAGCACTCTGGGAGTCCGAGGCAGGAGGATCGAAGTGAGCTCAAAGCCAGCTTGGGATACAAAGTGATTTCAAGATCAGCCTGAACTACACAGGGAAAGCCTGTCTCAAGAAAGGAAAACACAAAGAAATAAATAAAACTGTAACAAACATTCAATTTTCATTGTGGCCGACTGTTTCTGCAGGACTATGGCAGATCTGCATGTGAGAGATGGATCTCAGGCTCAGTCTGCTCCATCGTGCAGCCAGACCTTAGGTACAGAGGGACCTGGTAAGTCTGGAGGAACCTGGGCTATGGGAGGGCCAGTGACAAGAAGGGCCTTGAGCAGAAGCCTGTAGAGCTGGAGATTACTGCCTAGATAGGAGGAGAGGAATCAGGCAACATGGAGAGGGTTTTTTTTTCATAATTCTTGACAAAGGAAGGAGAGAGAACATGTGAAACCCGCTATAAACACTCAATTCAAATATCATTTAAGCTCATTAATCATGGAGCATTCATATCTGTATTTATCTTTAAAGGGAAGCATAAAAAGCTCTGTGATTCTTATACGCATAAAAGAGATAAGGAGACGAGAAGAAAAGCCTTAATGTGGGGATTACAGTACTCCTGCCGTAATAACAGCTCTTCATGGGAGAACACCTGACACGCTACCTTGGTGGGACAAAAGCTAACCTGCACGGAGGATGCAGTGCGTAGATCCACTGAACCCAACACAACAGAAGGGTGGCTGGTCCCAGACGCTGCGAATGGTAAACTTAAGATACTGTGCTGCTTTTCAGGGTATGTGCCTGTGATTATTTAATTTTCTTTTGTGCGTGCTCAAATATAGCTGTTATGTGACTACACATGAGAGAACCTGAAATTAATTTGTCGGTATGAGATCAGTGACTGTACCAGTTCTTATGAAAACTAACATGCCATGACAATAGTAATTTCGATAAAATTACAGCAGCGCTGCGGTTCTCTGCCATCTGGCCGTCTCGTCATAACTACTTTGATATGTTTTTATTACTTATTTATTTACCTCCACCTCTTTATTGCTATAGTTTTAGAGCATGGAAATTATCACCATGGAAGGTTTTGGTTTCAAGGAAGGCCACCTTCATGTACCATGTTGAACTTTTCACAAAATGATGACTCTCGCCTTTTTTGATGGGAAAATATTTCCCAAGAAAAAGTTCCATTTAAAAGTTTCTTAAATTGTCTACTGTTATTTTCATTAAGTTGGATCTGTAAAGCCCAGGAATCCTGTCTGTAAATGTCCCTTGACTTTATCTGCAGTAATTCATCACAATGTGTTTGACTGTTGCTTGGATCCTTACCTGTTAAATTCAGTGATCTCCATCTGAGTACATGCTTCATAAGTTAATTTAAATGAATACTAACTAAACCAGTATCATTTGTAAACTAGGTAACTATGGAAGTCAAACTGAGTATCTATCACAAACTCTTTAGACTAAGAGAAAAGCTTGAAGAATTTAATTCATTCATAGAAGCTAGTCTTTGTGTGCTTCTGTTTCAATTTCAAAACTGAGAAATGTTTTCTTGTATGGCCTAGTGCTAGCTCTTCAGAGCTGTGTCACCTGAATACCCTGAGTCCAACTCTCATAAAAATCCCCTTCTCCCTTGGGTGTTAAGGACATAAAAGCTGAGCTTTGATACCTATCCCTAGTGGACGCTTTTGGAAATTTAACACATAAATGTAACAATAACTCTTTACTGTCATGAGGGAAATGATTTTGGCCCAATTTCCAATCAATCAGTACGCATTTCATCAACACCACAGAAATAACACTTGTTGATGGTTTAGAAAGCAAGCTAAGACTTGCAAACAATATTCTGCTTGGCCAGTAAGCACTTAATTGGCAATATAAATGCTACAAAATTAGCGAAAAAGAATAATTCACAAGCACCTTAGGCATCAGTGTACATTCAGGATGTTCGATCATCTACACTGATAAAATCCATAATTACGTAGTCAGGAAATTTCTGAAACCTCTCTTGACTCAGTTGGCATAAGAAACTTCTTAAAGATGGTAGTAAATATCTTAGCTGTAATTCACTTGGAACTAATTTCAGTCATTGCTAGAGCCTGCTGGGTTGAAAATTAGTGTCAAACGACAGAATGGCATGACTTCTTAAAAGCATTTGAAGTCACATTTTATATGCCCACAATGCATCTGAATTAAAGTTTTCAGGATTCGGGACTGAACTATAGTCAACCTGCATGCCCATCTCAGTCTTAGAGAAAGCTGCATCCATGATTGTAAGTGAGATTTGGAGAGGCATATCCAGGAGATCCACCATGTACTTCCTTATAATCCAGAGCAGGAATTAATACAAAGACCAATAACAACGATGCGTATTCTATAAAATAAATAAAACAGCCACTGTCTCAGATTATGGGCACTGGAATGACATGGCATAAAGCCATCTTTTCCAAACTTTAACAAACATGTTAAAGTAACTTAATTCTTACATCTTTCTCAAAATAAAACAAATATAAACGTTCTTAATGCCAACACAAAAAACCATGAAATTGCTTTAACTACACAAACTCTTTTGTATATCATCCACACCCACTTTTTTCTGGTGGTCCAATTTTTCCTTGATCCCACAGTTCTTTGAGGTTGAAGGTCATCAGTAACAAAGCAAGAATCTTTCTGAAATACCTGGATCCGTATTTGCCGGTAACACTTAGGATTCTGCTCACTGCACTAAAGATCAGCCACACTGAACACAGTGGCTCCTGTCCTGTCCACACTTTTACTGCAATTCCGTATCTGAATGCAGTAATTATTTAGTAGCCTTTAAACCGCTCCTGTTTTCACTGTTCACTCACAGCATGCTAAATCAGGGGTAGTTAAACTCAAAGAGAACATAATAAGGGCCTAGGCCATTAAATGAACTAGCAGATTTATAGCGGGTAAGCAACAAAGTCACACTGTGATAAACCTATTGATGTTTGCTTTCTAATGAAATAAAGGTGTAAGGTTTTGTTTTCCCTCTAAAGTTGAATTTCTCATCTTGAGCAGAGGCTTTCTGTGAAAGGGAATTTTTACACCGGTTCTAGACGTGCTTGATGATATCTCTGCATCAGTAGGGAGATCTGCCCCCAGTTTCCTCAGTGGGAAACCAGAGCAGACTAAGGGCTTGGCTGGAGACTAATTAATATTAATGAGTGTATTCTGTCCACAGCGCTATGTAAGAAGTAACACACTTTCTGTTTACCCCGTTAGAGCTAAGCTAAGCCGGGCTGCCTCTAGCCAAACACTGCATTATGAAGAACAAAGCTGTTGTCACAGATTGCATCTGACCATATCGACAGTGACAGATTTGCTGTCTAAACTTCCTTCCGAGAGAAGGTGTGTGGATTCTTTTCCTGTTTCATTTCTTATAGTTCTTTAGGAATAAGATTTATCAAATCTCTCCAACTGCCAACCCAAAGATCAACACCAATAATATCTTTCTTTTTAAACCGAGTGACCTTCTAAGGAAAGAATTCAAAATCATTGTTAGTGTGTTTTTTAATTCCTCAAATAAAGCCCCTTTACAAATCATAAACAAAAAGGAGTGAAGGGAGAAGAAAAAATAAATACAGTCTATTTTTTAATTACTGTTGCTAAATAGTCAAACAGGAAGCCGACATTTTGCTTAAAAAATGTCACTTTGCTGTTCCCTGGATCTTTGTGGAAAAAGTATCTTTTAGATTCAGAATACAGTAGTGATGGCATAGGTAGAAGTATATGGATACCTATATTCCACCTGTAGAAGGAACAAATCAAACTGAATGGGCTTATTGCTGTATCTTTGTTTTTTTAATGGTATTTTACAGCTAATGCATTCTTTCCGTTGTTCTCTTCCACCTCCGTGCTTACATAAACTTCCAACACCCTAGTACCCGCTGAGAAAATGTTGGCCACAAATGTCTCCTCAGCAAATCCAGTGCAAGGCCCCGTGCCTCCACCTGATCCTTCTTTATAATAGCAAGACACTTTTTTGAGCTTTTATTTTTTTCATAAATATAGGGCCAATATCTCTGTTCACTGTCAACAAGACCTTGGCTTACATAAAGGAATACATTATCAGCACCGGCACGGCACTGTTCTGTCACATAGGAAGGTCAAAGAAAAAACTATTTGTCTCTCTCTCCACATCGGTAAAGGGAATTTTATTTACAAGGTTTCTGTCGCAGAGACCCTGACAAAAGGAGGCTCCCGTCCACAGAGAGTGATAATTTCATCATTCACATGGTTAAACTGCTAAAAGCAAGATCACCCCCAAACCCCAGTTTTTACTTCCATTTGAAATACAACAAAGTGAAATTCAGTTATTGTGGGTGTCGACTTGAAAAAAGGAACGTTTTCTCTCCTTGGGCCAATAAGTCGTGCGTCCGAATCTTTTGCTGGCAATTTCAAACTGCTTATCTTTCATAGGATTTCTTATGGCTATTTACATTTTCACTCAGTGAAATCAATTACCTTCCTGCAATAAGCCTCATTTGCTACCTTCGAGGATAATAGAAACACCATTAGGAAGATGACATTACCCAAAAGCAGGGCACCACGCAGTTGGTAGACATAAATTAAGGGCACGCTCACATGTGCATTAGAAATGCTGCTGCGTCTGGAATATGCATGGAGCCCATGTCTATTAGAGCTATTAGTGCGCGGGGTGAGGGCTCCCTCCGAGGGGAGGGAACCACTGGGAGACTGTGATCTACTACTTTGACAAAATTATGCATTTCCTTTTTGGCCCGATGTGTGCCATGGATGCAATAAGCCCGGGCCCCCAGCTGAGCTTTTGGAAATGCCACTGAGCATGGGAGATGCGCTTGGCTTCCCTCCGCAGAGGCAGAGGCAGGCGCTGTCACAGCAGCACCGGCCGCACCTCCTCCTGCCCTGACCCCGTGGGCCCACGGATGTCTGCCTGGGTGAAGCCAGCACTCAGGCAGAAAACAGCTCCCGCGGATCAATTCATAGGATTTAGGGACATTTAACTTTCAGCAAGCCCGCATCCTCTTATTGGTATTTGAGGATCATTTATTACTGAGTATTAACAGCCAGAGCATAGAGGGCAGCGTTTCCCAGGAGCAGCAAAACAAAAAAAAATCTAGAAACCTCGCCTCTCCCCTTCATAGAGAAACCACCCTTCCCTCCAGTCCCTCCTGTTATTTTTATCTGAGTTCTCATAGAGATAACAAACCCTTAACACCTGCCCACCCCAGGGCAGTAGGGCAGGGCCTGCACCTCCAAGGGGTGTTAGGGGAGCAGTATAACTCCTGGAGAGTTGTTTTCCGACTCATTCCTCTTGCAGGCCGGCTCACCAACCCAGCAGCAACTCTGAAGGGCAAACCCTGAAGGGCAACAGCACAGGGCGGAGAGCAACAGACCAGACTGAGCCTCCCGGGCTGGCACATGAGAGCAAGGCATGTGTTCCTGTTAAAGGGAAGACACATAGCTTTATTCTCATCGAAGTCTCAAGTTCACATCACTATGCATAAAAACAACTAACTTGGGAATGGTAAATATCAGATATTAAACAGTTGCAAGTTTATGTATGAAATTTACTAAGAGTTAATGCATTCTCATTTCAGATATTACTGTACTTTTATAAAATGATTCACTATAACAACCTCAGGTTTTTTTAGGGTGTTACTAAAACCTAATGAGCATTTTTTAAATACCAAAAATGTACCCTATAAAATCACAGATTCTCATGGAAGAGGAAATTTTTAGAGCACAGACTTTCCTATGTCCATTCCCGGGTAAGTCCATGTATCATGTTTGATCATTACAAGGAAAACATAATACATCGTGAAATTAATTTCACTGATCATTGCCTTCATTCCGGATCTTTATAAAATCAAAGTTCCCCATAGATAAGTGTTTTACCTCAGTCTGTGTCAGAATAATAAGCTGAATCTAGAAGACTGTAAAATTCACACGATAGAGGTTTAACTCTAAGACAGCCATTATGTTTTTCTTTAATGTCACTGTGCACAAAATTTTGTGCAGGAGCTTGTCCTACACAGGTTGTGAGATACTAATGGTGAGTTCTGTGAATGGCATTTCTACATTCAGCTCAATGAGTGTGAACGCGAGGCTGTGGAGTAACACCCCTGTGGCACATGCCCTTCCTCAACCTCCCACGGGCCTGAAACCCGGCTGTCAGAGGCCACACGTGTGACATTTGGTTTGCTGCGTTCCGTCACCTGTGAGTTTGTGTCCATCGGATACACCGTGAAATACTGCTACAGATTAGCCATCAGAAGCTGGGTCTTTCACAAGGACAAAAATCAGAGCCGTTAATTTCTCAACATTTTACATTCAAAGATGATGTGGTACGATGTGTTTCCCTGTTAACTCACTGGTGCGTGTCTCACGGAGATACACCATTCTCTGATGTTTTTCTATTCAAATCTATTTAAAGGAGTGTCATAAAAGGAAGCCATAGTTCTATAATCAAGAAACAAAATGGACAAATAGCCCTTCCAATTGTTATAGCAATAATATGCCTCATATAAAAGAATAAAATATCTTATAGGGAAAAACACTGACAGTATAAATAAAAAGTAAAACCAGAAGATGTAATTGGGGCAGCAGTCGGCATACAAAACAACAAATGAATTAACTAGATTTGTTGTAATTCCTTTGCTATAATTAGACAGGAACTTTCTTGAGTCCACAGAAAGGGGAAAGTCAGGGTTGCAGTCTGGGGATGTTTGCTTTTCTTTTTCTTATTTTAATTACATTAATAAAATGGTGTGTAAAAAGCTTATAAGAAAATAAAACAAACCCAAGCTGCTTGCGGGGCAATCAGCATAATCAGTGCTTGCAGTTCAGTGGCTTCCCCTCCATAAGGTAGCAGCTCGGGCCCTGCCCCCAGCCCATCTGAAAAAACACACCTGGGCCCTAGCCCTCACAAGAGCCGGCCCTGCCTGGAGTCCAGCCCAGCTGTTTGGGTGGGCATCTGTCTCCTGAGGGTTGCAGGAGTGATCTATGTGGGAGGCTGTGTATGCCTGTTAATTACGGGCACAACAATTGCCCACACTAAGAAGTGGCCCAGAGAAATCTCATTCTGGAGTAGAGAAGTAAGACTTAAACCTCTGCCGGATAAAGTTCCTGCCCACTGGCTGGAGCGCACCGGGAGACACATATACATTTTCCAACCATGTATTTTTATTTCTGTTTTCATGCCATCTAACAATACTGCACATGCAGGTTCTAAGGGATTCTCTCAGCTTGGAATGGCCACTAGTGACTACGCTACGAAGTCCCCTCATCCAGCTTGTGCGCACATTGCGCACATTTTAGAGAGACACTGACCCGCTCAGTGTCACACCACGCAGTTCCCAAAGGAGTAACTGGAAGAGTAGAAGAGGAAAAGCTGCTCGGGGCCACGCCAAGTACCCTGAAAACTCTTCAGAATTATAGTGAGGGCTGTGTGGGTAGATTCTAGTTTCCAAACTCTGCTTTAACATGGAATCATAGCTAAATAATCTCAGCAGAAAAAAAGAAACATTTTTATATGTAAGTGAACTTTAGACTTTCATGAGAGTTGTGAAAACAGCGCAGAAGTTTCCCTCTGTCCTGACCCAGTTTCCCTGCACCCTCTGCACCCCACCTCACAGGGTGCAGTTCTCAGAGCAGCCTAGGTTAGCACTGTGCAATGCTGTTCCCCAGTGTCAGGCTTTGTCTGAACCCAGGAGCTTTCCCCACGCACTCTAGCTACTCTAGAATCCAGCCCAGTACGCACATGTTCGGTCAGCACTCCACCTGCCAGGCTGTGGCGATCACGCCTTCAGTGCTTCTCCGGGAAACTAGCTGGCAGGATGCCGCTCACTTCGTGTTTGCCTGATGTTTCCAGTCATTCAACTGAGGCAACAATGTGGGGGCAGAGCACCCCGAGAGCTGTGTGCCAGCTCCTGAGATGGTTGGGAAGGCCACATCGCCAAGCTTGGCTTTCCTGCCCATGTGGTTACATCATGGTTCATTCAGCCCCCTCCACTGTAGATGCCCACATCTCTCTGATAATTAACAAACATATGAGGAATTTATTTGGAAAGATCTAGATTTTCTACCACTGTGAGCCTCCCCTGATAGGTCCACAGGTCTAGGGAAGAGTTTTCCTGCATTTCTCCCTGCAGTCTCTCTCGAGGAGGAGCTGGCTTTTCGCCCCCAAGGAAATTCATTTATTTAGGAATGTATTTATATCAGCATAAATTCACAAACACTTACCTTGGGGTTTTGGATTTTACTTTGGCCACTGAAAATCCTTTGCAAGCTGGCTCCTGCATCCTGCAGCACAGCCTGACATTTTATTTCTAAAGCAATTCCTCATTTCCGGCAATAATCAACTCTATTTTAAGCAACCACTTTGAAATCGCTTTAGTCTGTAGAAACTGAATGTTTCACCTGACAAACTGCACATTCCCTTGAGACTGGTCTTTTATTCCCTGCACCTTGTGGAGGAGCTGGCGAGTGACAGGCGTTTGCTGAACATGCATGCATCAATTGAACGCTTATTTATTCCACATTTGACAAAGGCAAGCGTTATTCACGGTATTCGATGCATGTCCTTAGGGTCATGTTCGCCTCTCATTGTTCTCATTTCATGTACAACAGTCCTTGTTCTTCTGACCATTACTTAGAGACAGTCATCAATATTGTCATTATCATTTGGCAAAGGCCATCACCAAGACCCTCCAGGCTATGTTCTGTGGCAAACACTATACAAAGCAAATCATAAAGCCAGCTGTGGTGGCTCATGCCTATAATACTAGTATTCCAGAGGCTGAAGCAAGATCACTGCAGGTTCAAAGCCAGCCTGGGCTACCCAGAAAGACCTTGCCTCCTAAAGTAAAAGCAAAATCAAAAGCAAAAAGCAAATTATAGGAGTGTCTTTCCTGCTTGCTTTCTTATGGAAATTTAAAAGAAAACATAATCTGCAAACACAATATACATGCTCTATGAGTACTTAGTAAAATTAGGACTCTAAAATGAAACTAGTATCTATTATTTAAAACTGCATGGTGTGTGATACACAAATAGCAGAAGTAGGAAAGAGGCCCATGGAAGGGTGTACTCCTAAATTCTTAATTTGTATAACTATCTTAAAATTAATGAAGGGTTTGCTTTTTGCTTCTTTAATGTTTGCAGAGTCCCGCACAGACAGCATGTACTGTGTGCTGGCTACCTGGCGAGCATGAATCTGAGCAGAGGTGCTGGTGTCACTGTTGCCACCATCAGGGACACAGAAACCAGAACAGCAGCTTCAGTCACCTGCCCAAGGTCCTTCAGCTGGGAAGTGCTGAGCCAGGCTTGGGCCCGAAGCACTCTGAGAGCAGCCCTCCATCCATCTGTCCATACCCACGACACCCGGCACCTTGGCAGGAGCACGACAGGAGGGAGAGGAGGAAATGCTTAGTTAATGCGATTCCAGCATGCCCCCGCCCCATGGGTCTGAACCCAGCATTTGAAAATGCAAGTTCTATGCACCCGTTTCTATGAGTCCTCATATTCAGACATGCTGTGACCAGAGCTGGATTCTCAGGGCTGGAGGTTTGGCTCAGTGGCCTAAGTGCCTGCTTGACAAGTGCAAGGTCATGAGTTTGATCCCCATATTAAAAAAAAAAAAAAAAAAAAAAGACAACAGAGGCAGAGCTCAGTTCTCCTCAGAAGCTGGCCCATGTTGCAAGGATCTTTGACAGATCTACAGTCACACTTGTGAGCAGCTGGCTTCCAGAGTGAGCTCTTTCCCAGACCTCTGACAGCTCTCAGCTCTGTCCCGCCCAGGACCTACTTGGCCTATGATGCTCATTAGGAACCTAAGGTTGGTTTGTTTTCCTTCCCTTTGTGAGTTCACATTCCCCACTAATGACTGGAATTGCTGGCATCTTCTCCTTACCAAGATGATCTTTAATTCGGACTTGAATCTCTCAGGAGCCAGACATTCCCCACTATTCACTGTGGCTGTAAAATCAACATAGTTTAGGTTCAGTGAGTGAGCAGACACGCACACATCTGAGCTAAGCATTTAGATGCCCAGAGAGGACTGTCCACGTTTGTCCTTGAGCACCATGGTTCTTTTGGTGACTCACAACTACATATTTTAAATAAACTGAAACATGTGTCTGATTCTTTGGCACAACTTCAACTTTTTGTGATTGCTTTCATGTTTAGTAATTTCTGCCAAATCCTTGAAAATCAGTCCGAGATTCCAGAAGCATCTGGGATTAAAATTGTTTGTGACCAACACGAAAACCTGATTCTCTGGGTCACTGACAGGTGAAACAGACTGGAGGTCAAGGCTGGATTTCAAAACAGCCTTTTGGAGGAGGAAGGTACTCAAAGGTATAGTTGGCCTGTTTGGCTCTCTGGCCTCTCAGCAGGCTCCCTGCACTCTGTGTCACTGTGTCTTCCTGGTTAACGGTGCTCCTGACTGAAGCCCCTGGCGGTTCAACCTTGGACTCAGATCCTGTGCCCAGCCACAGGCCCTGCCCGGAAACAGCATGACTGCAGGAGGTGTTTCCTTCAGATATGCTTAAGCCTAACCACATGGAAGGCCCAGAGGGAGGGAGGGCGAGGGAGGGAGGTGGGGAGGTAGAGAGAAGAGGGAGAGGAGGGAGGGAAAGGGAGGGAGAGAGGGAGGGAGGAGAAGAGAGAGAGAAAGAAAGAAAACCAACTTTAGCAGCTAAAGCATGGGAGTCTTAGAAAAGAAACGCTGTCCATAAATCATAATGTCAAATGCTTTCCTAAATTCTAATTTCATAATTTGTGGGGTGAACTTTCAAATACTAGTATCTAATCAACATCTTAGAAAGTGCTTTCTGCAGCTATCTAGTTATACAATGAAATGAACATGATAAAATGCTAAATAAAAACTGTTTCCGAATTTATCATTATAATTTATTCACCATTAAATAGTGCTGTGACAGGCATTACACACTAAAAGGCCAGCATGGACTGTAACTGTTGGCTTTAACACATTTTCTGCAGTAGAGATTCTTTACTTTGGTTTGATTTTAAGTTCAAAATTTAAAATGAACAAGATAAAGTATCACAATTTTCTTTTAAGGGAATATATATACATACACATATATATGAATAACAATATACTTAATACTATGAAAATGTGACACTTTAATGTAATGAGAATATGATGGGAAAGTAATAAAAATTGAAAAATTATCTGGGTGCCGTGGTGCACATCTGTTATCCCAGCATTCAAGGGCTGAGGCAAAAAGGTCATGAGTTCAAGGTCAGCCTGGGCTACAGAGGAGACCTGTTCTCAAAAACAGACCAAAAAAACCTTTAAATACAGAACAATGAAATAAAAATGGATATAGCAGAGTCCTACAACCTAAGAAAAGATGCAATGACCATCTACTAAATATCAACTATCTTTCAAAAAAATCACTTAACTTACCTGGCTAGGGTTGAAATCTTCTGTTGACTGGTTGATACTAGAACATTAGTTAAATTCATTTTTCTCATACAAAAAAAGCAATGGTAAAAACAGTGCTTACTTCAAAGAATTTTTGCAGGGTTAAGCAGGAGACCATATAGAAAGTGCCTCTTACCCCATGCACATGCAGAAGAAATTCGTCAATGTACAAGATTTATATATGCTGTTAGCTTCGCACATGGTTCTAACTGACAGGAATAAAAACTCATATATTTTCTACAGAGAAACAGAAAACTTGGAGTCAGTCAATGGCTGTTACTTGTAAAATCGCTGATAAGTACGACATTAGGTCTTTGGGGTCTCAGTTCCGATTCAAAAATACGAGGTCATCTCTTAGTCAATATTACCAGTTAGGAAAAAATTAAAACACTGAGCACATGTGCAGCACCCTACACCTTGTTTTATGCAGAAGTCAGACCCTACTCAGACCCCAGGAAACAGCTAGGAGCTGGGACAGCTGGGTGGCAGTGCAGAGACAGCGTCTCCACCGGGTGCTGCACAGGCATCTGCGCACACGGGGCGAGGGTTACAGGGGTAAACGGGTTAAACAGCTTACACTGTTCTTGGCGCATCTACAGGATGTTACAGATCTGAGCCAGAAGCCCCATCTTGGAATGCAGGTCAGGACACCACACGAGCACGGGTAGTCAAGGATGGTTCCTTTGGAAATACTCAGGTGAGCCAAGACTCCCTGTGCAGAGGCTCTGCCCTGCGTGGTGTCTCACTGACAGTTACAGCAATCTGTCTAATGTTTAGGGCTGTTGATGCTCGGGTCATAGCTTTAATCACTGATGCACTCACAGCGTCTTGAGCTCACAGTCTGTGCCGGGCAGCATCCCTCTGGGACGAGGAAGACACTGTGGTGACACAGCCTCCACTTGGTGCCCTCCTGAGCAGTCCTATTCGAGAGGCAGCAAAAGCCACCTCCAACCCCCTGCCTGGAGGGAAGGAGGACCTCCATCTCCTCAAAGAGCACAGCGCCGTCCCGTGGCGGAGCCTGGGACTGTGTGTCTGTCTGTCTGTGTCTGTCTGCGTGTACCACAGAGGCTGCCTCCTGTTACTTTTTCTGTCTTTGTTGGCTACAAGAGGAATTCTTCCAACAGAAGATGAATCAAGAAATTATCTAGACTCATCATTTGTCACATGGAGGTGTGGTAGTGTCATAGGTAGATTTCTAAAATGTGCCCCCCAAAGATGCCCTCCCCTCATCTCTGGAGCCTGCCGACATGACTATCACTCCCTAGTCGTTCTGATTTGCTGCAAGGTTGACCCTAAGGGAGGAGGAGGTTCACGGGGTGATCAAACTACACACGTGAGTTTCTTTCAAAATAAGGAGTTTTCACCAGCTGCGACAGCAGCAAACGTCAAGAGGGATTCAAAGCACACCAAGGTTTGACACGATTTCCATTGACGATGGAAGGGCTACCTGTGTGCGGAGGATGTGGAGACTCTCAGGGACAGAAAGTGACCTCGAGTGATGACCAGCAAGAAAAGGAGGACCTCTGACTCTCAACCACAAAAAATGGAATTTGATAACTTAGGTTTAGATCCAAAGTGTGCCCCAAGTCTCAAGGACTCAGAGATGGAGCTTTTGGAAGGCTACTGGGCCACCAGGGTGCTGACTTCATCAATGAACCAATGAACACACCACTGAGTTCACAGCTGAGCAGGTTTTAGGAGCTGGACACCTGGGATTGCACCCTGGAGGGGCTGCCTGTCACCCTGGCTTTCTTCTCGATCTCACTGCAGGGATGAAGTGAGGGGCTTTCCTCCTCCAGGATGTCTCTGCCTTGGTGGCTGCTCACCATGGAACTGACCATGACCCCTAAAACTGCAAGACAAAACAAACCATTTCCTCCCCTAAGCTGGGAAGGTTGGGCAATTTGTCCCCATGATCAAAAACTGGCTAAAACTGCAACACCCTGGAATAAGAAGCCAATTCTTTTCCAGAGCCACCAGACGCTCATGTTTCAGCCTTAGGAAGCTACTGAGAATCCAGTTCAGCCCTTGTGGGCTTCTGATCTGTGCAACTACAAAACAATATGTTGAAGTTGTTTTAAGCTGCCAAGTTTGTGACATTTTGTTACACAGCAGTGGATAACTAATATGGGCAGTTTTTGGTATGTTAGCATGTGGTGCTGATGGTTCAGAGAAACAGCAACCTCATTACTTGGGCATTTGTGATATAGAAGAGACACTTTAGATATACTGCTTTTTTTAAAACCTTGTAATAATGAAACCTATGGCATACCAGTAAACCATAGTGAATATTTCACGTGACAGTTAAGTAAAATAATGTCAAATTCTATGTCATACATAAATATGCAGTCTCATATTTATATGTATGCTATACATGGACTTGTATATAAAATGCGACCCTTGAATCTCACTAACACACACTAGCCCACTCACACACACCAGTACATCTGCAAGTATATGATTTTTTCCTACCTCTATTTCCTATGAATACACTAAGTAAAAGAATCTCAAATTTAATCTTAAGTCTCCCTAGTTAAACAAATTTCTACTACTCAGAAATATTTTTTGTGAATGGCATAAGGCAAAGTCCTCTTGCCTCTTACAACCTTGTTGAATTTGGCCCTATTTTGTCATTCTCTTGGGGAAACAGACTCCAACATGGGCTTCTAAGTAGCTTTGCCCCAAATTCCTGGACAGACATATGCTAAACACCTCCCTCTGCTGTTAGAACCAGAAACTGATTCTACTTCTACCTTATAGCCTGCTTTTTAAAGATGCAACACAAACAACCCTAAAGTTAGGAAATATTTTATGTCTAGCCTAATAAAACCTTTCTTTCAGAGGATCTTGAAAATCCTCTTTAAGAAGAGAAAGGCATTTGTGTCAGAAGCATGCTTAGGTTAGCTCAGTTGCTAAGTCAACTTTTGCTTCTGCTGCAAAGTGTTTGTTTCCCCCAGTGCTGGGGATCAAACCCAGGACAGCTCACGTGTTTGGCAAACACTGTACCACAGAGCAGAGCCAATCTGGTGGATTGTCAGTTCATTATACTCAAAAGAAATGATATCTGCTATTTCTGTTTCTAAAATGTAAACATAACTCTACAACACAGGATAGATCATAGTCTGGTGAACTCTGTATTTCAGTTAAAAACACGTAAAAATATGCACACATGCTTTATTTTTGAAGAGTGAGACTAAACTGTTGTTAGAAAAAAATAAATCTAGGCCTTTTCTTTGATCATCCTAGTTTAAAACAGTATAAAGCATTAGTGTTCTTTCAGAGAAAAGAAAATGAGCCTAAAGCTGTATTTGAAGAAAAAATGGTGGAAATTTTCCAAAATTGATACAACATAGTGAGAGATAGACCCAAATTCTAAAAATTTTAAAGTAATATGAATATAAAACAATGAGTTATGTGTGGAGCTCACACCTCTAATCCCAGGCCGAGGCAGGAAGAACACGGTGAGTCCAAGGCCAGCCTGTAATACACAGTAAGACCCTGTCTCTTGGCAAGGCAAGTTCATGAGTTCAATCTGTGGTGCCAAAATAAATAAATAAATAAATAAATAAATAAATAAATAATCAAAAGTCAACATCAATAAAAAGGCCCAAAAAATTCATAGTGAAAACCAAAGACAAAGAAGAAAATCTTAGCATTGCCCAGAGAAAAGCAGCCTGCTGCCTTCCTCCCGAGGAGCACCAGCAAGCCGGACGCCTGAGCACTCAGGAAAAACAGCAGATCCATGATCATGGAACAGGATCATCAGCCCACAGAGGGTGCAGCGACCCAGCACTCCACACTCATGAACACACGAAAGTAAAATACGGATATTTAAGAAGAACAGGAAACCTGTGGTCCCAGCACTCAGGAGGCTGAGGCAGAAGGATTCTGCAGCTCAAGGCCAGCCTGAACTGCATAGCAAGATTGTCTCAAAAAGACAAAAAAAAAAAAAAAAAAAAAAAAAAAAAAAGAATAGAATAGAAGAGCTAATTCATGTCAGCAGACCACACATTAAGGAATTTAAAGAGTGCTTATGTAGATAGGAAATAATTCTCCATAAGAGTCCAGAGAGGAAGAGGAAAGATCAACTTAAAATGTAAAAACATAGGTAATTCTAAATGAATATCGACTGTTAAAATGATAATTCTAATAAATGCAGCATTCTATTGGGATTAAAATAGACACGAAATAAAGTGCACAATCATTTAGACAGAAAGGGCATATACAGGATTTTGGTGAAAACATTAATTTATATTAAACATCGATATGTTAAGGAAGCATTTATGAAATCTAGAAGAACTACCCCAAAATGTACAACAACCGATATAAGTAAAGGGCAAGAAATGAAATAATAGAAAATAAATAAATCCAAAAAAAGGGAGGAAAAGAAGTAGAAGGAAGGCAGGGAGAGAGAACAGATGGAACACACAGAAATCAAACAATGCCAAGTAGTTAAATACCTAAAATCAGTAATCAAATCGTAGATAAATGGACTAACTACTTCTATTAAAGGACAGGTTATCACACTGCTTTAATAAAAACAACATGCTTTCATATGAAACACGCCCTCAATGTAAAATTTAAAAGCAAAATGATAAAAAAGTATATCATACAAATACTGTCCAAAAGAGTCACTACGTGTAATATAAATCAAAGTACACTTTAAGTTAAAAAAGAGAGATATTGATAATAACATACATTTTAATGTATCAGAAACACAGAATTCTAAAATTGTGGTTAATAAATAGGCTTAAATTATAGAAAATAAAAATCCATCAACTAAAGAGAAAAGTTGACAAGCCCACAATTATACAGAGAGATTTTAAAGAACTTCAGCACCAGTAAACACACACAAGATGTGCAAACATAACAACTGAAGTTAATCGAATTGGCATGTATGAGTACCAGGCCTCCAAAGTGCAGAAAACATGGTCTTCACAAGTATCCATGAGTCGCTTATAAAAATTGTCACATGACAGATGGCCCATAAAGCAAACAGCAGCAAACACCAATGTCTTCATCACTTTTCTGTTGCTAGGACATCTGAGTCTCCTCGACTGCAGTGAGGAGAGGTTGATCCAGCTCACAGTTTCTGGTGGGTTCAGTCCATGGCCAGTGGGCTCAGGGCCAGGCACACCGTGACAGAAGGACCTGGTAGAGGGGAGCTGCTCACCCCAGGGCAGCCGGGAAGCAGAGAGAAGGGAAGAGCCAAAGGCAAGAATACATGTCCTCCACCACCCGCCCAGTGACTGCCTCCACCCAAATCCCACCTCCCCATAGCACATTCAGCTACTGAACACACCGTGGAGTTCAGCGCCCCCACAATCCAGCCGTGCTCCCAACAAGTGAGACTTTGGGGGCATTTTAGATCTAAATGATAAAACAGTTGAAAACATACCAAAAATGTTCTCCAATCACAGCAAAATTAAACTAGAAATCATTGCACGTGTACAAACCATAAATATTTCATATATTTTAAAATTAAGAAACAGACTTCAGAATCATGTATGAACTAAAGAATATGACAAAATTGAAATTATAATGAAAATATAACATTAAAATTTTTGGAATGCTGCTAGAGCCATGCTTAGGTATAAATTTATACTCCTATTGTGCATATCAGAAGAAAAGAAACACTGAAAACCTCAGCAAAAATAGGCCATGCAGAGACTAAGGTTTTGAGTAGAAAAACAAAAGCAGAGAAAGAAAGAGCATTTGGTTGAGCAAACCAGCATAATCGAAGTACAATTAACCTCGGCCTATCAGGTGGAAAGAATTCTGAGACAGGAGATCATAGCAACATGGGTATAGTACAGTTAAGCTCTTGCTGAATTGAGTGAAGAACAGGAAACACTGAAGGATCCGTCTAGGAGTGAAATGCTCAGAGTGGAACCTGTAAAGTGCACGGCCAGGGCGGAGTGCTGAGCATGCCTGCTTTCTCCCTTCAACAACGGCATTGCGGTGACTTTCTAGGACCTCCCCTCCCCACAACGTTCAGTGGGCACAGCTCTGCAAGGCCAGAAACTGTACCTAGCTTTTCAGGACTGTGTTCACCCAGTGCCTAAATTACCGAGGAGAGTGCTTAAAAGCTGTAACATGCCCAGTATACATTTCTGCATTCATAAAGGATGAAGAAACAGATGTCTTCCAACAGAAATCAGTGAGAGACCCATTGCTATTACTACTGCAGAGCTCAGTTTTGGGTTGACACATGAGTCAGTCATAAGGTGACAGCTGTTGAAAATGAGAGGATCCTGAAATGCAGGTAGGAAGGATCAGACCCGTTTCCACTCATCGCTTTACTCAGCTTTCCTATCTCTGAACAAAAAGAGCCCACATTCTCAGTTTGTAAGAACAGAGTTTATTTTGGCTCCAAGTGTCAGTGGGTCAAGTCCATAGTTGGCTGGCTTCAAGCTGGAAGAGGCTTTGTAGAGACACAGTAGGGGAACAGTCCGTGTCACGGCAGCCAGGAAGCAGAGAGAAGGGAAGAATCAGAGACGCGAACTCACCTTTGAATCCATCCCCCTGTGGCCCACCTCTTCCAGCCAGGACCCACTTCCCAACACATGAGACCTAGATGTTTCACATCTCAACCATAGATTCAGAGTTTTATTTGTTGCATTATCCACACACTTTGTGTGGAGTATGGGGCACAGACCAGGTACGTTACAGACCTGGGGTACAGATGTGAATTAAGCAAAGTCCCTGCTGAAGTGAGCATACATTCTAATTAAGCAACTCAGTAATAAATAACTATGTAGGTGACATATGGCAGTAAGGACCCTACAGAAAAACAGAGAGGAGAAACATTGTGACAGCACATGAGCATGGCTGACAGGCCTGAGAAACCACCAAGGAGCCCAGGTGACTGGGCAGAGGAAAAAGGACAAGGCAGGGATGCTCATGAGTCAGGAAGGGCAGCATCAGTGGACGCTGGGCTCACTGCATGGGGAACGGGAAGCCACTGTAGGATTCAGAGTTGAGATGCTCATAATTTACACGTGTCTGAGGGGCCCCTGGGCTGCTAGGTGGAGGATGGCCCCATCGGAGGCCAAGGGCAGAGACTCTGTCGTCACTCAGTAGCAGCTCTGTCACCTATCTTCCCCTTTCCCAGCCCATCACCTTTTGCTTTCACTGTCACAATGTGGGACACTTGGGGGCTTCTCTGATGGAAGGCAGCAGAGCAAAGCTTCCTAGCCACCATTTCAATAGTCCTATCATAACACTGAACAGAACAGAAAGATAACTAGTACACTTGTGTTGTATATGCTTATGATAAATAGTACACTTCTTAAAATGGAAATTAAGCACTTAGTTGAAGGTTTGGGCAACTTACAGCTACAAATGAAAATAAAAATTAACCATAAAACACTTACTTGAAAGTCTTTGATGATTTCCAAGTTAATGCACATTGTTAAACATAAACACATCCTTTGGGATGCATGAGTTTGACTCTGTTTCAAAGAAGTAGGTGCAACTGTATTATTTGTTCACTTTATTACCATTCTCGTGAATATGTAATATGTTCACGAGAACATAGGGGAATTAATTTTAAAAATATACCAAAACCCAAACAGGAAAAAATATCAGCCAACATCAGGATGTTTTTCTTTTGTAACAAAAAGCAAAATTATGTCCTCATATTTCTGGAACACATAACTTTGTGTTTTGTTTTTTTTAATCAGTACTGGGGATCAAACTTATGACCACATAACTTCGTGTTCTTAAATGTAATGCCATACTCTTGGAAAAAGTATATAAAAGAGCTGCAGGCAATTCTTAAAGGTGAGCATTTTCAACATCTAATAAAAGTAATGTTGTATAACATGGGATTTTTAATCCAAGACAGTGTAACTGAGTTTAATGACTATCAAAAGAAATTAGGTTAACATTTACTTTTAAGAGTTCCAGAAGTAGGAATTAGAACTGTAGGATCTTAAGTATCCACTTGCCTTAAAAGACAGAGTCTGATAAATTCTATCAAAACTGACCTGTTCACTTGCAGCCTGTATAAAAATCATGTTGGTATTTACTGAACAAAATGAAGATAAAGTTAAAAGTAAATAACATGGTTGCAGATTACCATCAACTGTGTGAAAACTACATAAATTACTTAATAGAGTAATAAATCATACACTTCTGAATATTCAAGAAAATCAGATGATTTTTCCATTTTTAAGATGTAGCTTTTCACAATTTATAATTATATAGCCAGGACCATTGTTTGTCTCCTTAGAGAAGTTCTCATTACTACTAATTTATCTTTCTATGACAAGCAAGAGACTATAATAGTTTCATTAGCTATTGCTTCTCGAGTCTGTTCCTAAGAGAAAAACCTTGAATACAGAAAAAACAATGTCACTTCTTTCAAGCCTCATTTCTTCCTTTTTATCAAGGGGAAAAATGCCTTTTAAAAGTTTACCAGTGTAATACAGTTTGGATTCGCATTCCCTTGGAATGGTAAACATGCTGAAGTGGAAATCAGATGCTCGGCATTTATCCCGTATCCATCAGAGCCGGACGTAAAGGGTAGGAGGACAGAGGACAGCCACGGTAAACAGTAAGGACGGCTTTAAAACTCACTCAGGAGTTACATTTCATGAGTGATGCTTTGACTCGAGTTTGAACAATTCTCTCAGGGTGGGATGTACGTTATCAAACGGCTCTGCTTTCATCAGGATTAAACGGAAATCGTACTTTAGGAAACGGGAAACAACACCTGTTTCTATTCGAATCTCAGCTCCTAATGATTAGCATATTTTTAAGCACTAGATTAACTTTAAAATATAAATATTGTGATTGTAAAATTTTAATTATCAGGAGTTTATTTAAAAATCGTCAGTGGGGAAAAAAAGAAATAAAATGTAGAACCATTTTATCGGTTTTAGTCTGAATATTCTTACCACTCAAGTATGGATTGAATGCTGGCAACATTAAAAATGCCTTTCATAACTCATATTGATTTTCCCCCTCTTCAAATACAATATTTAATTATTTAAACATAGAAAATAATTGATAACTCAACTGTAAACCTTCAGGTACCACTGTCAGTATTTTGATATATGGAGACATCACATCGTCTGTCCATCTGGTTGTTACCTTTATCTGCATAAAATGAGGGTAGCGCTGAAGGTATTTTATAACTCTTTTTTTTTTTTTTTTTTTTTAGGAGAAAAACTCACCCGACCTTACAGTGCAGTTTGACTGGAAAAACTCAAAGGACTGTTAGGGATGTGTCCCCTTTACAGAGTGGGACGCGCACGCCAGCTCGGTCGGGGAGGGGCCATCAGCGTGGGGTGGCAGCTGCTCGCCTCCCCGGGAAGGAAGGGCCAGCAGAGTACAGTAGCTCGCAAACCCCTCAGCGCCTCGAAGTCACCAGTGGGAAAAGAACAAAGGCCTCTCCGATGCAGCTAACACAGATGTGCCCGAAGGCGAACTGTCAGAAACGGTTAGGATGACAGCCACTCACAGTTCATTATTTCCCCCTCACAGGTCACTGGGTGACAAGCTGGGTCAGCATGCTTTGTTGGCTGCCCGATCCTGCCCACCCCCACTCCCTCTAAATATGGTCCAGAGCTGCTCTGTAAACAAACACATTTCAGAGGCTTACAGATGCTGAAGGTATCACTAACCTTACTTTGGACCAAACTGAGAATTCAATGTTTATACAACTTACCGTATCCAAGCCAGGAGGGAGTGAAGGCAGTTTGAGATGTGGCCAAGGTGAACAAGAGAACATAGCCTACTATGAACCAAGAACCTTCCGTGGAGACTTCGTGTAGTGAGAGATTTCCATTTCTCTTCAGTGGGAAAAAGAATTTCTCCATGGTCTGAAGAAAGAATCGACAATCATGTTGCTTCCCAGGAAGTGGGATGATGCTGTAGGTGGAGAATTATCTAGTTTTTGGTAACTGTTTTAGATTGTGTGGGCATTTGGGACAGAGGGTTAGGGATGTAATTCAAAATAATACACCAACCAAATCGGCAATGGCCTTGAGCCAGGCGTGATGGTGCACTCCTGTAGTCCCTGAACTCCAGAGGTTGAGGTAGGAGGATTGCCGTAAATTCAAGGCCAGTTTGGGCCACAAAACGAGTTCAAGGTCTGCATGAACTGCATTGCAAGACTATCTCAAAAAGACCCAAGAAAATCTTCCATTTTGTTTCATAAACAAGAAAATTATCTGTCTTTCAAAACAGGTACCTAAAGCTAGGTGTGGTGGTACGTGCCTATAATCTCAGCACTTGGGAAGCTGAGGCAGGAGGATTGCCGTGAGTCCAAGGCCAGCCTGGGCTACCAAATGAGTTCAAGGTCAATCTGAGCTGTGTAGTGAAACTATCTCAAAAGGAAAGTCAAACAAAAAAGGCAGTGGCTGAAATCAACTCCTTCGTGATGTTAGTGACAGTTTAATGTGGAGATCAACGTGATGCCATTCTTTTATGAAATAAATAGATAAACACAAGAAAGACAGTGGTCCACAAACGCCCAGGCCTGACCTCAAAGCCTAACTCTCCTGCTGATCTGTGCAGAGTCTGGCACATCTCATAGCTACTCCAAGCCTCAATTTCTGTCTGAATTTCTTATAAGGATACTATGTGACGAGCTTAAGATAGCAGTAAGAAAATCAATCTCATGAAGTTATAACAATTAAAAAGGACTTACAGTCGCAGTGGCCACATGATAAATATTCAACAGAGGACAGCTGCAAGCTCCCTGGAAGCGAATTTAATGTACACGCTGCCAAATGGAACCGCCAAAGCACGAAGCAGCGGGGTAGGGACAGTGTGGCCCCATTATTAGAACAGGGCTCTTTAGAACCTCTGCTTAGGTCAAGGCCAAGCCTCTGTAAGCCAGGTTTAGACATAAAATGCCTCCTCTGAATCCCCAAGGTCAGACAGGGCCTTTGCAAGGTCACTAGGACCAAAGTACACACCGCTGGAGTCACCCCGGGAGAGAGCTATAGGAGTGGGGCTGGCAGGAGGCGGTCACGGGCCTCTCCTGGCCCCGAGTGCTCCCTCTTCTCACAGCCTTGTGCCTTTGAGCCAATCTCCCCGGCTGGACCCTGGCATCCAGCCGCCTGTGCCTTGGAGCTGCTGACCACTGACGGCTGAAACTTCTGAAACCGTGAACAGGAGCAAGTCTGTCTCCCTGGTGCGCTCCCTCCCGTGACAGGGCTGGAACCATCAGCAGGTCCAGCCCACAGGTCCCTCGCTGGCCCCATGAGTGTCACTTACCAGTGACTTTGTACTCACTGAAAACCAACTACACTGACACACCTCTCCTGTTGCCCTTCTAAACTGTCCACCTTATTCAAAAGCTCCCTTTCCACAGGACCCCGCTAGAAGAACACCCTCCCTTTGATAGGCTGAAGACCCCGGATAACTGCTAACAGCAGAGCTGAACAGGCCCTCCGCTGCCTCCAGGGCTCAGCCTCAGCTCAGCAGGTGGTGACTCAGTCTCCTTGCACCTTGGTCCCTTCCAGGGCAGTGTGGTGATGCCTCTGTCCACCTTCCTCGTTAGGTACACATCAGGGCACACTTAACGCCCAAGCAGAGTGGGCACATTTCAGCCGCTGTTATTTACAGCCCAATGTTCTTCATTTCCACATATTGCCTGGGCTGCCTGCCTCTCTGTCTCTGCCCTTGCCCACATTTGGCGGCTGCAGTTTCTGCCTTCGTTAGCTACTTATAAAGAAGCAGAGAAATCTATGCATCGCCAGCTCTCCATTCTTTTCAGTTCTATATTCTTTGTTCGCTATTAGCTCAATAATCTTCTTCATGTTCTAAAATCCTACTTCTTTTTCCAGTTTTCACACATCAGATCATTTCATGTCACTCCTGTTTTACAGTCATTGTTTAAAAAATTGAATTATCAGAAAAGCAAGAAAATAAAAAGCTCACTCTCAAGGCACTGATTATCATCTATTTGGAAAGCACAAAAGCCCACCAGGAAGACATCTTTGGGTCGAGTGATCATTTTGCCAGACTCGGTGCCACAATTCCTTGGGGAAGGAGAGGGAAGTGACTGCTCTGAGTACTTTACTAAACAATGCAGGGACAGAGAGAGGAGGAAACTGACACCGCATCTGCAAAGGTAAATTCTGAGCACCAAAAGGGGGGTAATTCACAAACCCCTGTAGCCTGAGAGGAAAAGAGCTCCCCAAGTTCCTGATTCACACAGAAACACCGGGCACCACTGCTGCCATGGACTCAGGCTCTCCTAGCAGCCAAGGCAGCATAAGAGCCAAGCGGATGAAAGGCAGACAGCAGGGAATGGAAGACTGGAACCTGCACTGTCACACAGGCCTGGACAGCCTCACCCGCACAGCCAGCCAAGCTTCCTGGTTGCTGCATCTTATTATCAAAAACTGTAAACAGTATGTTAAAGACATGATAAACTGGAAAATCACTTTCTATCTATTAGGGGAAAAATTCCTTTTCCATCAAAATTCCAGATGGCAGTATGTAATTGAGGAATACAAAATTGCTTTTCGTTGAAATAAATATTTATCTTTTTATTTCCATGCAAGTGATATTTCTATCTAAAATGAGCGCACTGAGAGTTAAGAGTTCCCTAAACTTTAGTATGGTGACAGCATTTCAGTTAACAGTAAGTAAACAATTGCAGTGGAATCACAGTTTATACAGGCACTTTGTGTACAACATCAAGCCCAACAAAGCCACAGTAATGATACGAGAATAATAATAAATCTCATTTTTCCAGTTAAGTGAAGAGGAACAGGAACACTTTCCGTCCCTCAGCCAGGGATAACTTCTGGCTGATGAGCACATCCCCAGCGTTACTCCTCCTCTGCAGGCTGAGATGGTGTCCATTTGCCAAGGCTTCCTTCCCTCCCTCCCTAACACCAGCGCACCACTGTGCATCGACCCTCAGACCCAACACAGCATCTCCTCCTGCAAAACAGGGAGGCCGGGCTCGGGGGCAGCCTTGAAGCCCTCTGGAGTTTGCCCCAAAGGAGAAGGCTGGGCTCTGCCTCACTCATCTGTACTGTTTCTGGGGATCCTAGCGACTCCCACATCACCCGGTCCGCAGTGTATTTGGGCACAGTCACAGGCCCGACGTCAACGAAACACATGTAGGCATCACCTCTCTCCTGCTCACGCGGCCTGCGCAACTCTGCCGAGGAGCCAGCGGGCTTCTTTGCTATGTCAGGACTCTGCAGGAAGTCTGTGCTGCTGGCAGCTGAAGGAAGCCATCAAATGTCACCGAGCAGTCAGCTGCCATGCCCTAGCTCCAAGCAGCAGCCCCAGGATGCGCCTCTCCCAGGCGCCTCACCAGTGCCACTGCCAGCTGCCCCGTCGCCCTGAGGGAGCCTTCTGGCAAGAGGCGGGTGTCTGAGGGCTCTGGCAGCTGCTTCAGACCAGGGCTGCTGGCATGTTTCTGCAGAACCTAATAAATGAAATATAGGAATAATGTCGCTAATTTCCACTGAGTGGAAACAGCTGAACTGTGTATGCCCAGATTACAACAGTGCATTTTTCAATGGTCCTTTCTGTCTTCGCACAGCACAAAATCATGTGCTCATGGCCAGGACAAGAGCAAGCAGTGTAGGAAGAAAGCTGGCGTGTGATCATGCAGGTAGTAAACTGCTCGTGTAGACATGTATGATATTCACATGTGGACATGTCAATGTGTGCGTGGATGGCAGGCCATGTGTGTGGTCTTAAGCAATCGGTAACATTCAAGTGTGAGTTTGCACTGGCTCCTGAAGACAGTGTGCACATTTCTGTCTTTGGAAATACATGCCCGGGTTGTGTTCTGTCTGGCCTCAGGCTACTACTCGGCTCTGGTCCTCTGCATCCCCGCCATGCTCTGGGCTGTGGTCCGGCTCCTTGGTTTATGTGGTACCTGGGCTGGGTCTCATGAACTTGGGCAGTGAGCTCTTCCAGGTGGGTGACAACAAGCTAAGGAAAAACCTGCAGAATCAGAGACAGGAAAAAAGTAGCAGCACCAGCCTGGCACAAGAAACCACCAGCCATCCGTCCACCAGAAAGAGGGCAGAGTCAGTAGATGGGTAGTGAAAATATCCAGGTAATGCACTCAGTGCTTTACTGATGGTTTCAGGTCAAAGTTGACCCAAATCACAGCAAAGTTAAGCTTCCCAGTAAGGTATTAATCCCACTGAAAGTGGGTAACCATCTTTTCCTGTAGATAGATAAGATTCATATACCAAAGTGGTTGTACACATTAATGATGACAGTAGCACTTGTCTCTGCACCTGGTACCACTGGAAACATAGTACATATATGAACCATGCACGCAGCACAGTTTGGGAGTTTTCCATTCCACCCCAAAGGAAAACACAAAATGGATGAAACCTAGCTTATAGAGACAAGTTAGAGACCCGAAGAACATCATACACAGGGTACCATGGATATTTTTGGATGTCCACTTATGATTTACTAAGTGACAACCACAGCAACAAATATTTTTAATGCACAAGTCCAGATGAACTATGTGAGGTGCACAGCAGTTGTGGGACATCTCTCAGCCACCTGCTGCTGGCCCTCACTTGGGATCCTGGCCACTCCTGGCCCAGATACCTGCACCCAGCTCACACAGGCAAACGTGTGTCCCTACCCCACGTGCCTCTTGTCTGCTGCGTCCCCTGTTCAGACACCAACTGCAGCCCTTGCAAGCACATGACCAGTGAGGATGGACAAAGTGGACCAAGACCGGCTGATGGGGAGACTGAGGTAGGTGAAGGGTGCAAGGGCTACGCGAGTCGCCATTGTTCTAAGCTCAACTTCACTGTGATGCTAAAGGTGCTCTAAAAATAGTCTATTTTAGAAGACTGTAAGCATAAGTGGAGAATCTAAAATAAATATCACTGAATTGTATATTGCAAACTAACATCAAGAAAGAAAAAAGACAATCTACATAGAGAAAATATAGACAACTCATTATGTATGATAATGCATGTGTACCCAGTATAAAGAACTTCTATACTCAATGATGAAAGGAAAAATAACAGTCACAATGTGAGCAAAGGATGTGCACAGACACTTTTCCAATGAAGACATACAAACAGCCAGCGATCACATGGGAAGGCGTTCAACATCGCTGGCTGTTAGGGAAACACAAGTCAAAACCTTAATGAGACAACACATCATACTCACTAGAAGAGCTGTAATTGAAACGACAGAGAATAACAAGAACTGGCAAGGTTGCGGAGAAGTTAGAGCCTTCTTGTGTGGATGGGAAGAATGTAAAATGGCAGAGCCATTTGTTTGGAAAACAGCTTGGCTGTTTCTCAAAATGTGTAATGCGGAGTTGTCATGTGATCCAGCAACAGCAGGATCACACAGTCACGAGAAATGAAGACATCCATACACAAACTTACTTCTACACCACTGTTATTCACAAGAGACAATGGGCAGAAACAAGTGGAAAGCCCACAAACATAAATAAAAGCATGCCTGTGATATTTCCAACACTAGGATCTATCTGGCAAGAAAAAGAAACAAATCACTAGCTCTCACCACAGTCTAGAGGAAGTCGGGTAAGGAGTTAAAGGGAAGTGTCCATCATAACGAGCCTCCTAGTGTATGATTCTACACACATGAAACATCCAGAATTGGCAAATGATGAACAGGGAGGGCGGCAGAATCTGGAAACATAAAAATGTACTTAGGAAAAAGTTGTGGCTTTTACAGTCCTTACCTTGCAGTAAACACAGCCACGAATTCCACACACTTCTGAGATTTTTGTCCTTTATGCCTGTAATGAAAACACTGCTTAGAGATTGTCACTTCTTCTCCGCCCGAAATGCAATCACCCTTCCTAACAGCCATCTTTTCCATGAAGCGAGGATGGCCCACACCGCCAATGCTCCCCGCTGCCCCATCCGCTGAGGCTGTCCCCAGTTCTCGAAGCTGTGTGTTTATTACCAGCAGCCTCAGTGATTAAGAGTTAGAGGAGAATGGTAATCAATAAAGCACTATAGAAACTTCTGTCCCCAAGAATGCCTGTCATGAGACAAACACCAAGGGGCATACATGTGAGGAGACAGCGACAGAAAAAGATCCCACAAAGAAAGAACCTCGCTGCTGCTCCTAAAATGCGCAGAGAAGCTTCATAGGGAGTGTTGTATTCGGTGAGCAAAGGCTAAGTCAGAAAGGACAAGGAAGAAAATAATCAAGGGAGAAATGGACACAAAGCTCTTATAAATAAGAAGGGGAAAGGCTGCAAGGAGGAGGAGGAATGGGAGAAAAGAAGAAGCAAGATATACCATATACAGGCACAAATTCCCCATGGTAACTACAACTACGTGTATCTAAGCATACCAATAAAATAAAATGAAAAAAAGTAAACGAAATGGACAGATAGAGAATATCATATTTGCTGAGCTAAGTCTAAGTAAAAAAAGGAAAAACCCTATGAAACTAATCATGCCTAAGTTAACTAACCACGTGTTCATTAATATTTGGAAACCTTACAAAGGTATGACAAACTGAATTAAATTAAGTGTAACAAGACGTTAAATAAGACTTTTTCTGCTGCCTTGGAGTTTTGACAGAAGCATCAAAGGTTGAGAATACGAGGTGTCAGGCGGTTCTCTGTGCCACAGCAAAGAGCTGCCGATGGGGCACAGCACGGAGAGGCAGGGGTCTGAGGCAACCCAGTGCACGCAGGTGCCTGTTGCAGGTGCCTGCTACGGGCTACGTGGAGCAGATGCAGATGCTGGGGCTGGGGAAGATGGGAAGGTAGAGGAGGAGGACCAGGGAGGGGCAGGGCACCAGGAAGGGTCGGGGAGGGCAGCGAGGAATGAATGTGACGGGATGTGTTGTGTGTGTGCATTAAATGGCACATCAAACCCATTAGTGGGTACAGCTTAGTCAGAGGCTGTGAAAAGTCAGGTTTTTGGGGGGGGGGTTTGTCTTTGTTTTTGTTTTTTTGGTTTCAGGAGTTGAACTCAGGACCTTGCACTTGCCACACAGTTGTTTGTGCACTGAGCTATTTCCCCAGCCTCATGAAAAGTCAGGTTGACAACAGCCCACTGCTCCAGACCCAGGCCTCGGAGACTTGGTCCTGCAAGCATGGCCCCAGGAACCTGCACTGACAGGGGTCACAAGTGATTCTAGTGAATACTCAGGGAAGTTCAGGTGCTGGTATTCCATGAGCCAGACTCTGGGAAACAACAAACCAGATGATGAAAGCAGGGAGGGAAGAGAGAAGAGCTAAGAATGGCAGCAATCCTGTCCCCAGGCTCCCAGGCTACCAGGGTGACCACAGCATGCTTTGCTGTGAGGGAGATTCCTGGTGGGCTTCCTGTCACCAGAAATGCCCCTCCGTGACCAGAAGCTGTGGAATTTCTGCCCATCTGCCACATCTGGGAAGGAACAGGAGAGCTGGACCCTGGGGTTCTGTGTCCACCGTGCCTTTATAAAACCTCCAGGTGCAGGGCATGGACATCATCCAGGTTCGCGAGTGCCCACAGGCAGAGTGGGATACACCAGCTCACAGTGACAGAGGCTCCTGCACTTGGGACCTCATACTGGTACCTCTTCTTCCAAGGACCCAAGTGCATTGTGTGTCCTCTGTCACCCCCTTTGTGACAAACCACAGACATAGGGAAGGGTGTCCCAAAGCCCAGAGCAGTATGGCAACTGGACTGATAGCTAGTGATCCAGGAACTGACCAGGGGTCATCTCTCAGGATGGAGGCTCTCACTCAGGGGTTATTGCCAACTTCAGGAAGACCAGGAAGCACTAAATGGAATCTCTGACTCCAGCTTCCAGTGAGGAATGCCACACCGCCTTGGGACCTTGGCCTGCGCCTAGTGGAGGCCCAGACCCAGGACATTCTGGCCCCTTGGGGACACTCCCTACCTCCTGGACCTAATATTGCTGTTGATCTTCAGCTCCAACCTTTCTCCCAGAATCTTGGACTACAGAGAATTAACTGTGCTAACTGAAGGGAGATTCAGTAACTGCCTGAAGGACTAACTTGGAGAAAATCAAAAGGGCTGATTTTCTCCCAATTTGGAGAAAATCAAAAGGGCTTATAAGACACACAGGCACACAGTAGGGACACAGTAGAGCCTCAGCTAACACAAACACTATAGACAGGGAGAGTTGGTGACCTGGAATAACCTGAAGATAAAGTAATAGCAGGAACTAAAAGTTGACCTACATCAATACTACTAGACTTGTCAGCCCAGGAAGAATATAGGACTCACCCAACAGGCCCTGTATGAGAAGTCAGGTGACTGGCCCACCTATTCATTGAGGACCCAGCAATTGGACAAACTTCAACCTCACGTTAGCACCCCAAGATACACACTACCAACAGTTGACACTAGTGGTATTGAAGGATCAAATATCAACTCAAAAGGGGAAAAGGCAAAACAAAAAAGCAAAATGAGACCTCAAACATCTAGTTCACCAGGAGCAAGTTACAGGAGACATTGAAATAGAAGACTTCAAAAGTAACACACCAGAAATCTCTGAAAAGATAGCAAGTGAAATTAAAAAAAAAAAAAAAAGACTCCATGAGGCTATAGAGGAAATCAAATTAGAAGTGCTCTCCTATGTAAAGATACAAATAACCTTAGTAAAGGAGTTGCTGAGCACAGCTAAGGAAGAAATACAGAAGAAAAGTACAGGAGCATGGGAAACTAATTGAAACCTTGAATGAATAATATAGAAAACATGCAGAATTCATGAAGCAAACTCAAAGAGACATCCAAGAGACAAAAAATTCTATTCAAAGCTGGCAAAGCCATTTAAATGAAGCTGAGGATAGGATTTTGGACCTTGAGGACAGGATTGCAATTAGCAACCATGAAAGGATAGAACTTTTAAAAATAACGAAACAGCATGAAATGACAATCCAGCAGCTTCAAGATGATGACAAGAGCAATAATATAAGATTAATAGGCATCAGTGAAGATAAAGGAGTCAATGCAAATGACATAACTAAAATATTCACAAAAGTAATAGCATAAAATTTCCCAAACATGGGGAAAATCTGATATGAAAATAAGTGAGGCATATAGAACACCAAAAAATCACAGCCAATATAAATCTATACCCAAACATGTAATAATTAAGGTTCCAAACATGCAGCATAAAAGCAGAATGCTAAAAGCTGTTAGAGAAAAGATATAACTCACCTATCAAGAAAGGCCCATTAAAATCATGGCAGACTTTTCAGCACAAATCCTCAAGTCAAGACAAGCTTAGAGTGAGATATTTCAAGCCCTGGAAGAAAACAACTTTCAATCCAGACTGATGCACCTTTCATTTGAATTTAATGGAGAAACAAGATACTTCCATGACAAAGAACAACTGAAGAAATTCATGTCCACCAAAACAACCCTAGAAAGAGTATTGAAAGACATACTAGACAGAGATAAAAAAAAGATCATAATCCCTAAAACAACAACAGAAAGAAACCACCAGGTAACATAAGCAATTAAACAAAGGGGAAAAGCAGAAATCAAACAACTGAAACATAACACGGCAAAGTCGAGCCGGTACATATCAGTGATATCCATAAATGTATAGGGCCTCAGCTCACTTATCAAAAGAAATAGGCTGACAGAATGGATCAAGAAACATGATCCCACAATATGCTGCATACAAGAAACACATCTGACCCAAAAGGAAACTCATAGATTAAAAATCAAAGGATATAAAATAGTATTCCATGCAATAGGAATCCAGAAAAAAGCAGGGGTAACTGTTCTATTTGCAGACAATGTGAACTTCAGACCTAAAATGATAAAAAATGATAAAGAGATAAAGAAGGTCACTACATACTCATTAGTGGAAAAATTCAAGAGGAAGAACTAACAATTATAAATATGTATGCACCAAATACAGAAGCACACAACTATATAAGACAGATACTAATGGACATGAAAAATCAAAAACACAAGAACACAATTATATCAGGGGACCTTAACAGCCTATTGCCACAAAGAGATAGATCAACTGGACAAAAAGTCAGCAAGGAAATAATAGAATTGAATACTACCTGTGAGCAATTGGACTTAGTAGATGTTTACAGAGTGTTTCACCCAACCACATCAGAATACACATTCTTCTCAGCTATGTATGGAACATTCTCCAAAATAGACCATGTGTTATCCCATAAAACATTCTTAAGTAACTGCAAAGGTATTGAAATTATTCCATGTGTAATATCTGACCATAGCACACTGAAATTGGAAAAATGGCAAAAGAAATGGCAAAGCCTGCATAAATACATGGAAATTAAATACCAACCAGTGGGCTACAGATAAAATTAAAGAAGAAATAAAGCAATACCTACAATTCAATGAAAATGCAGAAGCAATATACTGTAATCTGTGGGATGCAATGAAAACAGTCTTAAGAGGGAAATATATAGCAATAAACTGTTATATCAAGAAAACAGAATGAGCACAAATAAATAACCTAATGCTTCATCTCAAGCTTCTAGAAAAAGAAGAGCAAGTTAAACCCAAAGCTCATGGAAGAGAGGAAATTGTAAAGATTAGAGCAGAAATCAGTGCAATTTTTCAACTAAAAAACTACACAAAGAATTAATGTATAAAAAAAGCTGGTTTTTTGAGAGAAAAAACAAAATTGACAAACCTCTAGCTAACACTTATAAAGCAAAAGAAAGAAAAAAATCCACATTCATGCAACAAAGACTGAAAAGGGAGAAATTACTACAGATCCCATAGAAATTCAAAATACCATGAACACCTACTTTTAAAAATCTCTACTCAGAGTGGAAAACACAGAGGAAATGGACAGATTTCTAGAAATATATGAACTACCAAAGTTCAACCAAGAAGATACAGCAATTTTGAATTACCCAATATCATCTATTGAAATTGAAAACATAATTAAAAACTTATCAACAAAGAAAAGCCCAGGTCCTGATGGATTCACGGCTGAATTCTACAAGAAATTTAGAGAAGATTTCATGCCAATACTCCTTAAACTCTTCAATGAAATTGAAAAGGAAACAATCCTCCCTAAATCATTCCTTGAGGCAAGTATTACTCTCATACCAAAACCAGAGAAAGACCCAACCAAAAAGGAGAGCTATAGGCCAGTCTCACTAATGAACATTGATGCAAAGATTCTCAATAGAATACTGGCAAATAGAATGCAGCAAATCATCATGATTATATATCATGACCAAGTAGGATTCATTCCAGGAATGCAGGGATGGTTTAACATATGCAAATCAATAAATGTAATACACCACATCAACAGAGCCAAAAACAAAAACCACATAGTCATCTCACTAGATGCACAAAAAGCTTTTGATAAAGTCCAACACATGTTCATCATAAAAACTCTTCAGAAACTCAGAATACAGTGTCTACCTCAATCTTATAAAGGCCATCTATGACAAACCAACAGCCAACAATATATTAAATGAACAAAAACTGAAGGCTTTCACTTTAAAATCAAGAACAAGACAAGGACACCAACTATCACCACATCTATTCAATATAGTTCTAGAAACACTAGCCAGGGCAATCAGACAAGAGAGAGAAATAAAGGGAATAAAGATAGGAAAGAAAGAAGTTAAATTATCACTATTTGCAGATGACATGATACTTTATACAGAAGACCCAAAAACCTCCATTAAAAGACTACTAGAGGTAATAAACAAATTCAGCAGTGTAGCTGGATACAAAGTCAACACTCAAAAAACAATAGCATTCCTGTACACAAACAAAAAACTCACTGAGAGGAAAACTATGGAAATATTGCCCTTCATGATAGCATCTAAAAAATGAAATACTTAGGAATTAACCTAACTAAGAATATAAAAGAACTATGTGTTGAAAATTATATTGTGCTAAAAAAAGGAGATTGAAGAGGATATTAGAAAATGGAAGGATATTCCTTGCTCTTGGCTAGGAAGAACCAACATTGTGAAAATGGCCATATTCCCAAAACTGTTATACAGATTTAACTCAATCCCAATCAAAATACCGTTAGCATACTTCACAGATCTAGAGAAAACACTCCTAAAATTCATTTGGAAACAGAAGAAACCTAGAATAGCAAAAGCAATTCTGGGCAACAAAGGAGGCATCTCAATTCCTGACCTGAAACTATACTACAAAGCCACAGTGATAAAATCAGCATGGCACTGGCAAAGAAATAGATCTGAGGATCAGTGAAACACTTTAGAAGATGCAAACACAACTTCAAAGAAACTCAGTCATCTTATATTTGACAAAGGGTCTAAACATATTCACTGGAAGAAGGCTAGCCTCTTTAATAAGTGGTGTTGGAAAAATTGGCTCTCCATATGCTGAAGACTAAAACTAGATCCATGCCTATCACCATGCACAAAACTAAAGTCTAAATGGATCTAAGACTTAAATATTAAAACAGAAACATTAAATCTACTGGAAGAAAAGGTAGGCAGAAGTCTTGGAGACATAGGGGTAGGCAGAGAATTCATGAACAAAATGCAAACTGCATGGGAAACACTTCAAAGAATCAACAACTGGGATCTCATATTAATGAAAAGTTTCTGCATTTCAAAAGAAATCACCAACAGAGTGAAAAAAAACCCACAGAATGGAAAAAAATTTTAGCCAACAACCCCTCAGACAAAGGACTTATATCAAGAACAAATAAAGAATTGAAAAACATCAAGCCCCCAAAATTCAAAGACCCTCTCCAAAAATGGGCATCTGAGATGAGCACACAGTTCTCAGATGAAGATATACAAATGGCAAATAAACACATGAAGAAATGTTCACCATCACTGGTCATTTGAGAAATGCAAATTAAAACAGCATTTAGATTTCATCTCACTCCGGAAAGAATGGCTGCCATCAAGAAAACAACTGATAACAAATGTTGGCGAGGCTGAGGGGGGGAAAGGCTGCTGGTGCAGCCACTATGGAAATCAGTATGGAGAATTCTCGTAAGACTAGGATTGGAAGTTCCATTCAATCCAGCTATTCCCCTCCTGGGTATTTTCACAGTAAAACTGAAAAGATCATGTCACAGAGATATATGTGCGCCCACGTTCATAGCAGCACAATGTGTAATAGCTAAAGCTTGGAAACAACCAAGATACCCATCAACTGCAGAGTGGATGAAAAAAAAAGTGGTATTTTTATATAATGGAATATTACTCAGCTATAAAAAAGCACGATCTTGAGGCCTTCATAGGTCAATGGAGACAACTTGAGACTATCCTATTAGTGAAATAAATAAGAATCATATTTATAAATATCACACTGTGTCTCTAGTGTAAAAAGTAGTAAGAAACGTAAAATCCAAAATGTGTAATTGCTATTGTAAAAAGAAAAAGGAAGTACTCTAAAAGATATAACTGCATGTATGTTTAAGGGTGTAGGATTGACAACCATATTACTAGGTTTTTGTTGGATTGTTGAACAGAACCGTTTGCAGTCTCACTGTTTGAATGTCTAATTTGTATGATTTACATTTATAACTTGAACAACTATTTCTAAGATGACAATATGTAATTTATCAGCTAGTGATTTTTTACTGTTTATTTTTTTAAATTACGTATTATTTCTACACTTTTTCTGTTTTGTTTTTTCTCTTTAAATAAAATTTAAAAATAAATAAATAAATGGAATCACTGGAACCCCCTGCCCCCATGATGTCCTCAGAAGACTGGAGAATTTTTGGGGGTGAAAAAAAAATACCTCCACATCTAGAGTCAGAAGTGAAATACAGGGAGAAACAAAGTTCTCGCTTTGCAAAAATAATATAAACAAAGAACACATTTAGGGACTTGACAAAGGTGGGGTGGAGTAAATCCTTTCTAATTTGGATTGTGCAAGAGAAGACACTGTTCATTATAGGGTGGGGATGGAGCCCAGGCCTTCATACAGGCAGGTGAGTGCTGGAGCCTTGAGCTACATCCGACCTAGAAAATCAAAGTGAACAGCAGGGAGGCGATCTAAGATGCACGCGAATGTGAACACTGGGAATGCTTATGTAAAATTTCAGCACAACACCATTCAAGGTCTAACTGAATCCTAAGCTGAGCATCTTGTTTGCAGGCTTTGGACAAACCAGACTGTAGAGCACATGCAGCTCTGGGCAGGGTGGCAGAGGCTAGAGGCGGAGGTCTTCACGAGGAGTTTGGGTCAAGGTGCTGTGCAACTGATGCAGGAAAAGAGAAGCATTCTGTACTGATCCGGGCCATATCTAAATCGGGTTAGGACGGTAACAGGTAGTCCAAGGAAGCCTGCACAGGCTCTGAGAATGTGAGGCGCTCAGGCGCTATCCTGGCCTGGACCTGTTTCCTAGGTGACAAAGGGAGACTCGAGCAGCAAATGAGCCAGGGAAATCACAGCAAGAGCCAGACGGAACCGAGGGCACGGTGAGAGCCAGATGGGAATCAAAGCCAGAGCCAGATAGGAATCAGAACTCAGAGCACCAGCTTCCACCCCAGCCCTTCTCAACCAGCAAGCACGGCAAGTTCTTTCCTGCAGCCTGAGACTGAAAATGCATCCACATCATCACTGCTAACAATGTAACACTGATGCTACTCACAAGGTGGTGACTATTTGAATACAATTATGTTGAAACACCAAATAGTTTCATAGTATAACAGTTTCTCCTTAATTAATAAGCAAGCTCATTTTTAGTTAGGGGCTTGCTAAGTTTTCCAGTCTGGGTTTGAACATGTAAGCTGCCTCAGCTTCCTAGAATACTGACAATACATGTATGGGCCACCATGCCTGGCTGAAGGTTTGTATCTCAACAACTGAGTGAAAAGATAAAAAGGTGAGTAGGTAGGTAGACAGATAGATTAGCTAGGTAAATAGATAATAGATGACAGAAAAGAGAGAGAGAGAGAACTAGGTAGGTAGATGATAGAGAGATGATAGAAAAAAAGAAAAAAGATCACATAGGTAGGTAGGTAGAAGATAGGTAATAGAAAGATAGATGATAGATAGATAGATAGATAGATAGATAGATAGATAGATAGATAGACCATCTTTAAGGCTGTCAACCCCAAGCATAGGACTGTATGCCACAAAAAACCAAAAGAGTAGTTGCTGTGATGCCTTGATGGAAACGTGTTAGGTGGATAGACCCCACTGGGAGTCTAGAAAACACACATGTGTATGTATCCTTTGCAATATTCCACTTACCCGCCTGCAGAGGTAAGCAAGCAGCCATGGCTGGAATTTAGTGCGGGGGACCTCCACAGGCTCATGCCCTTTATTTAACTCCAAGGAGGAGCGCTCCTGTGGGTCACAAATCCATTTCCACAGACACCTCAGATGCCTCTGGTGTCTGCCAGCATTACCTGGGTCAAAAATAGAATTCACACAGAGAACAAGGAATAGGGACTTCATCTCCATGATTCCTAGTAAGAACTTCCATTCAACAATCCATATAACTGGAATTCCACACGGAGAGCCTCCTATCTGATGCTGACATTTCTCATGGTGTCACCTACCTGTGTGACTGTTACTTCTGTCTGCTGTTATTGTCTAGCATTACACAGCTACACTCATCAGCCAGGTGACCAGACCCTTACAGCAGCAGGCATTTGAACCCTGACCTGTTGGCCAGTTAAGGCTCCATTTCTACCAAGACCCAAGTGACAGAAAAGGGTGTATTCATATGACCACAGCCGAAAGAGTAATGTCAAAATAGGAAGACAGGAAAGACAAGCACAGGACTGGCTTCCATGACAGTCTGAAAGCTCTTTCATGGGCCATTTTTTTTTTATTTTGCTCCAACTCTGGGTCATTTTTAGGATAGAAAATTCAGCCCTGTATTTGTTCTGATTAGGAAGCCCTCAGAATAAAGACAGGACCCCTTCTGCAACTCCATAAATCCACAGATTTGACATGGAAGGCTTGCCAATTCTGAGGTCTTTATGGCCATGTGGGTAACAGAAATGCAGGGATCTGACTGGAACTCATGTGAGCGCTGGCACTACGGGTGTCCCCCTTCATCCCTCAGCCCCGACAGACCAGCTCAGGAGATGGTGCAAGGCCAGGCTGCTCCTTCTGCTGACTTTTCCAAGAAAATTCAGAAGTGATTTTTGTGTGTGAAATCATCTTATCTCTCTAGCTTCACAGCTCAGAGAAAAATGCACAAGAACATGCAGACCAAAAAATCTATAGCACATTCATATTAGCCTCTAATCTAACCGCTGTGTATGCATCATTTTAATAAGCGTTTTAAATTTTACACTAAAGACCTGATCCTATATACCAATATTCCTCACGTGCCTTAAAAGTAAACCAACACCAAGATGCAGTTGTGATCTGAAAAGCAACTTTGATCCAACTGACCTATCTGAAAAGATGTTCAAAATACCTTCCAAAGAGAAGCACCTTTTTATGATTTTTGAGACTGTTCAGGTCACCCGGTAATGACACTGTTGATCTGTCTTTCACCCATGGATGCATAAAACAGAAAAAAAAATTAGAAGGAAAAAAGTCTGTGCAGGGCCTTGCTATATTGAATAACAATAAGATGATTGGCACCAGTGAAGACATAACTGCACTAATGAGGCACAGAGTGTTTACAGCCCTCTTCCGAGCTGGCAGATTGCTACTTTAAGTGCTAGTTCTATTATTTTTAGCATATAAAAGGCTAAGTCTTGATTCACAGCTTTTGTTAAAATCATATTACTTAGGAGAAGAGGAAAAATTTTGTATCTAGAAGTTGCTGTCGTTGAGGTGATTTACTGTTATAGCTAATGAAATATGGTTACCTTGAAAGAATAAATCAGACAAGTAGCTTAGATTCTTGGGAAAAGACAAGTGTATTTGAAAGTATATACCCAGAGTAAGACAAGCTCTAAAACGTTTGTCCTATGGCTTTTTAAAAACTGAAGTGCAATTTCATAATGACAACCTCTTTTCCAAATGTTCTGCTACTTCACTTGCACCTTATAATAGTTCTCTCTGTCTCTCTCTTTCCTTCTCTCTCTCTCTCTTTCTGTTTCTCTGTCTCTTTCCCTCTGTTTCTCTCGCTATCTCTGTCTCTCTCTGTCTCTTTGTCTCTCTGTGTCTCTCTCTGTCTCTGCCCCTCTGTCTCTGTCTGTCTGTCTGTCTGTCTGTCTCTCTCTCTCTCTCTCTTTCTCTCTCTGATAAAGGCAAGATTCATTGGTACAAAACCAAATAATCCTTGCCAGCACAGGCATCCTCCTTCCTTCCATGTGTCCACATCTCCCCCGCTTTCCTTCCCTCTCTTTCTTCCTTCTTTTCTAGATTTAACAAATTTATTTCTTGAAAACAGAGACATTCAAAGTTAAAATTGCTACATCTTAAAACTGTCACCCTTTCCTTGCCCAAATTCTCTCTGTGACATCAAGGACACTGAGTCTTTAGCGTGGACCCTACTCAATTCTAGGCCGTCCTGGTCGGTGCAGGAAAGAGATCTAGGCAGGCTAAGAGCAAGCCAGCCACACTGCTTTCCTTGTGTCCAGGAGACCAAGGCTGATGAGCACGACCACCAAGCTACACGCTCCCAACACCTGCATCCACACCCTGGCCACTGACCCACGCGCCCACTGAGAAGGACCTTCTCTCGGCTGTCTCTATCTGCAGTAACCACTGATCCATTCCCTACTCATCATTTTTAGTTTTGGTTTGTTCTTTGCTTTTAAAAACAGCTTTATTAGAAAATAATTGACAGAGAATATGTCAGTTATACAATTGACAGGCACATATTTACAGACAAAATTTGCTAAGTTTTGAAATATGTATTTACCTGTAAAAATGTCACAGCAATCAAGATAATAAACATATCCATTACCCCCAAAAACTCACTCCCAAAGTTTCCCCGTAAGTCTTGTAAAACTCTCCCTCCTGTCCCAATCCACCCCCTTTCCTATCTCCAGGCAACCAGCAATCCCCTGTCTACCATTATTCTCTAAAACTGCACATAAGTGGAATCGAACACTATGTGTTCTTTTTTGGTTGTGCTGCTTTCCTTCAGCATGATTACTCTGAGATTTGTCTCTACTATTGTGTGTATCAAGCATTTATTCCGTTCTAGGAATGGATATAATGAAATTGGCTTATTTATTATCTCTGGATGGACATTTGGATTGTTTTAGCTCTTTCAGGTTTTTGAAATAAAGTTGCTGTGAACATTTATGCACATGTGTTTGCATGAACATGTGCTTTCATTTCCTTTGGGTAAATTTCACGGGGTAAAATAACCAGGCCATCAGATACATAAATGTCCACTGCTTGCGGAAAGAACCACCTGCCACCCAAAGTGGCTAACACACTGTTTAATTTCCCAGCAGCCGTGTGTGCAGAGAGCTCCCCTGGTGGCATGTTCTCCCCAGCACTGAGTATGACTGTCTTTTAAACATCAGAGGTTTTAACAGAGATGCTTGACTACAGGCTTATTTTTGCTCATCTACTAATTTTCGGATACCAACTGTGTATTTTCTTATTAAAGCACCCCTCCTGTCAAAATCATTTATCTGCTTATACAATTTCCTGACAGCTCTTTTTCATATTTTGCAAATATCCTACTCTGTATAACATGTCTACCATCAAATTTGGCACCTGGAACCGCTGTGTTAGCCTGTGGCAGTGCAGTGCTGCCCACCTGGTGAGGGAGGTTGGGGAGGGTCTGCGTGGATCTGCACTCCTGCCCCACCCCAGCACAACCTTGAGGAAGTGATTTGCTCCTCTGAACCTCAGTTTCCTTATTTGCAATGATAACCCATGACACCTAATGTCTGAGGACACCACGGTGTAACAACACAAAGAAAGAAGTAGGTGCAGTGCTCCACTCTAGTATGAGTGCGGCTGTCAGCCCCTGGCCTAGCAAGATGTCTGCCTGGCCCACGCTCAGCACATTCCAGGGGCCAGAACTCTCCACCCCGCTACCACACTCCTGCTACAGAAAGGGTCCCTCTGTGTTCCCCGTGTGCCAGCTCTGCTGAGGTACAGTAAAACCTAGTTCCGGTTCTGAGCTAAAAGCCTCCCAACTGCCTATCCCATCGGAAGTGTTTGCAGAGAAACTTCTTAAATCCTAAAATACACTAGGACTTGTTTTTGTCAAAAATTAGATGAAATCAAAAGCTAAATGAGTAAGAAAAAATAAGAAAGAAACCTAGAGAGCCCTATCTCTAGGCTGCTAGAGATAAACCAACCTTTTTTTCCTCATTGCTACTTTTTTAAGTGTATTTTTTAAAATTTAATTCTATCTTTGAAGGTTAGAAAAAAAGAAACAAAGGACATTTACCATCCTTCCCAAGAAAGCAGTGGTTTTCTCTCGGTTTTTCTCTTACAGCCTGGTGTCCCATATTTAGCAAAGGCTGGAGCACACATGTGCATTTCAGTTTTTAAGCCAGCAATCTCAGCAGGAATAAAGAAAAAAGCTTTCAGGGTCACAGAATGCCCAGGAGCTCACCGGGCGCACGGGTGCCGAGTGTAGGTCAAACACTTCGCTTTTTAAAATATTTGTAAAACACTACCAGACTGAATGGCTTCATCTTCCAGCGTAGGGTAGACTAAAACTGAATGTTGCTTTTATGAATAGGAATGCAGACGCCTAGTGAGGATCCCTAGGCAGGGAACAGCAGATGTGGGCTCAGAAATGAACATGTATCATTGTGAGCTCAAGCGCTCACAGCCACAGTCACACCCTTCCAGGGGCCTGCAGCCAGGCGCCCTGAGACCCCCGTGGCATAGGATCGTTCCCACTCCCCGTGAATAGAGGTGAGGAGCAAGGTCTCAATAAGTTAAAAGAACCAGAAAATTCAACAATGTATCACAAATAGGGAGGTCATTATGCCTGGATAAGCCCAGATATTAACAGTTGCTGAAGTGAAACACTGCCCACAACTTCACTCTCGGTGAGCCCTGCTTGGAATCAGTGATCCCCCGTCCCACAGGGGTGGTATTTTACAGTTCAGTGCAAAATAAAACAGACCCTGATATCTTCATTTGCCCCCCCCCTTTTGCTGTGCATATTTCACAGTGCAGTGATTTGGGGTCCATCATGTGTCACTTGCTAGAGTTATAACTACAAAGCTTATGTGAAATACATATGCACGGGGAAAATAAAATGCAGTGAACTGAAAACAAAGAAACTAATCCTTAACCTTCGTATCAATTTAAAGTTTCACTCTGGCTGTAAAGTGGTTGGTGAACTTACATTGTCTTAAATGTTAGGATTCCCTGCCAAGAAAATTAATTGAGAATATTGTTTAAATGGCCATTTAATCATTTTCCAACTTAGGGGACCAAGAGAGCATTACAAATAAGTAACAACCTCTGGGATTTTATCAATGCCTGTTGGGGAATTTGTGGCAAGACCAATTTTCTGCCTTACCAGGTGACAGGTTTTAGTTTTTAAAAAGGAAGGTACAATAGTATCTGATTTTTTAAATTGTTTCCTTTTAATTGTGAATTTTTTATTTCTCATGAATTAGCTGTGCAGAAAACACAGGACTGAAGAAAAATGTCTCTGAAACATTTTGGATGTAATCAGCACATGGAAACTGCAAGCGCCTGGCTGGAGTGAGGACAGCGAGCCCCACGCACTCAGCACGTCACCATCTTGGGCTCAGTCCTGCCACCGAGGTGGGTGCCAGCATCCCAGTGGCCGTGCAGGGTCAATTAAGAACATGAGGTTAATAAGTCGCACCACCCATGGGCATGTGGGATTAACTGATGCCCTTCCTGGGCATCTATTCCCCTCTCCCAAGGTCACTGAGGGATTTGGCTCTGATCTTTCTTACTCCAAAAACCACAGCTCAGTGAACGCCTCAATTGTTTTGGAGGAAACTTTAGATAGCACAGATTTTATGGTGGCATGAAACTCTAGAAACAGATTCCACGACATGACAGTTATGAGATCCAGGGAGAGGCCTTCCTTAGCATAGGTCCAGCTCTCCTCTCAGGAGAAGGCTGGGTCCAGGGACCCAGTGCCGCTTGCCAGTTGTCACAGCCACTCCACTCAGCAGCAGTGCTAAGATAAAGACACCCCCATCCCTGATCGGGCTTAGATGGGTCAAAGGCAGAGTGCTGTTGTGTTTCACCATGAAGTCACAAAGACCAAGAGCTCCTCTCTTTGCTTCTTACCACCCTCATTGTCATCAGCTGAAAACCTGCATGATTCTTACGAGACTAAATAGTAAGTATCTATGAGGGGCCTAAGATGTGTGACACAGTAGATGCTCAACAAAAGAGTAGCTGTTATTATTAAATCAGACAAAACACAGTGTCAAAATGACCAACTGTTAAGAGTCTCGGGGTTGGAACAGAAGGTAGGAATATCCCCTCTAACCCTGATGTGCTTTGGAGTACGAGATGGATAGTATTTTGGGCCCTTTGCAGCATAATTATCTTGTATGTTTGCTTTAACTCCTTGTGGTAAAGCAAGACACACAAGCACTGCTGAGCCCCTGGTGGAAGTGGTGTGATGCCCCAAGCTTCATGGCGGGGCTCCTTGGAAAGCTGTGCCCTCACTATGACTGTGCAGGAGGTCTTCGCCCACCAGAAGCAGTGCTGCCCCATATGAGGTGCTGCCGCGTGGGCAGAGCTCACAGTGCAGATGGAGGGGACCAGGCAGGGACTCCAGGCGAGCTGCAGGCTTGGCTTCTGCACTCTCAGGCCACTCTCGGAGGACCCGCAGATGTTACTGGGACTAGACCATGGCGAGAACCAAGAAGGCTGTCATGAGAGTCCACGGTTCACCACGCTCTCCCTTGCACACGCACATGCAGTTGGGCACCAGAGACTGGCACAGCCCTGTGAGCCAGTGAGCAAGGAGCAGACCTGCCCCGAGAACAGATGCTCTTGGGCACCTTGGTGCTCAGCCATACAATGACTACTGCACACAGAGTCCACTGCTTGAGGAAAACACCGGGGGGGGGGGGCCCTGTGGCATGAGCAGAGGTCACATACTTCCAACTCCCGGGCTACAGTGAGCCTTCCTCAGCACACCCACCCAAAATAAGTTACCCCAAGCATTGTGCAGTTTGATTGAGAAGGTCTCTTCCAAATGTAGTCCTGGGCCCCGTTAGCCCAATCACAGCCACATTTTCTAAACACAGTGGGTAGGTGAGACCCTGAGCTGTGTGCCATGGGACATTATAAAACACTGTTTTTTGCACTGACAACAAGTTACAACACAACAAGGCCCCCATTTATCAAACACACACACAATTTCACTTTAAACTCTAGGTAAACCATTAAATACCTTAACTATGGGCATGTAAGAAATAGGAGGCTCATTTCTGCTGGAATGACCACACAGGGGCACATCATGAAAGAAATAAACCATGAAACAGGCCCTGCAGGATGGAGATGGCACAATAGGAATAACAGAGAACAAAAGCGTATTCCAAGTCAGGGCAAGCGGGTTTAATCAGTGTGCCTGGGATTTGCTGGTAGGCTCCAGAGGTAAATCTGGCCAAAGAGTGGAAGGAGTCGCATGGAAGGCTGTGGCGTGAGGAAGCCAGGAAGGGGCAGAGGAAGCTTCCAGGCAGGGGTTCAATGCTGGCGGATTTCAGTAAGTTCACCCTGACTCAGGAGACAAAATGGACTGTGAACTGGACGCATCAAAGGCAGGAGAAATGACTGGAGCCCACACAGCCTCCCAAAGACAAAGGACTAGAAGGTGAGGCTTTAGGGACAGCTGTGGGATGGTCTGGGGGTGCTGAACTCCTGTAACTGTGCACATCACAGGTACCATGCGACTTCTAATGCTTCTCACTAAGACTTACATGCCAAAGCATCACCCACTCCCATCACCTGCAAACATTCTATTATTCATACTCAAAAGCTTTAGCTCTTAAATTAACTGATCACCTCTCCTGAGTAATTGCGCCAAGATTTTAAGGACCAGTATTTATTTGTATAAGATTCTAGTAACATACCAATTTGTACTCTAAACTCTCCCCCACAATGGCATGGCTTCAATAACAAAATTATTTCCTAGTACTAACAATGTCTATCCCCTATCTGTAACAATACCTACACAGTTAAATAACAACTGATTTTGAAAATGCATATTAAACACTTACTGGGCAATAGTTTATAAATGTGATCAAACAGTAACATGAGGGAACTAATACATTCCTTAATGATTCTATAACAGAAGGTACAGATTTCTCAAGCAAGGAATGTTGTACATTCCTGGGTGTGAAAAGGAAATTTTTACAAATACAGCAAACCCCACTCCCCAGCCTGAGAAGATCTGACTTACAGCGTCCTCATTACACAGCCTCCGGCTGGCCAGGAGAGCTGAGCACTGGAGGGAAAGCCCCCACGGCGTCCCATCGGAACAATGCTGAACCGTATCCTCCTAATCCCCCCACCGCAGGACTCAGCATTTAAAGCAGCACTTGAGCTCAACCTCCTAACTCCAAGTGCCATCCCATTCCAAAGTCCCCTCCGCCACCAGGCAGAAGATTGTTTTGACTGGAATTAGTCAGACAGAAGAACTGCACTGCCAACTGTTCGCTGTACAGCACCTGCTGCCAGTGCCTAAATTCTTGTTATCTCCACAACACGGTTTAATCTTTTAACAGTTGGCTTATTGGTGCAGAGCAAAGGGGGCTTTTGTCTCTGCGCTGGGCTGGCACCCAGCATGAACACCATGCTGTTCTTCAAGAGATATTTTGCTGGACAGTTCCCAAGTGATTCTACAGAGAGCAGCCACAGCCTGGTACACTAAGGAAACTTCATTTTGTGTTGAGAGAGAGAGAGACAGAGAGGATTTAAAACTGACAGCGCCCACTCCATTTATCTTCTGTGGCTATACCTTCTCCTTTTGCATTCCAGTTATGGCAAGAACGTCATTTTCAGTGCCTTGTTGCTTACATAGAAAGAGGATTTCTAAGAGGATTTCACATAGCAAAATCCTGATGGAAATCCTTTTTTAAAGTGTGGTTGCAGAGAAGGGAAGGAAGCCCCCAGGGTGCCGCTAGCTCTCTCAGCTACACTGACGCTGCTGAACACAGCCCCACAGCCCAGGCCCAGACAATTCCTTCCAAAGCTTGGCTTTTGGCAAAGATCTCCCCTTCCTTTTAATTCAGTCTGCTGGCTTAGCTTGAGAGCTGTATTTATGACCGATGGGAGATAAAAAACGGCACGCATATGTAGAAAGCCATGGTAGGGAGAGGGATATGGGAATGCATGCTGCCCTGTTCCTTAGCAGAAAACCTTCCTTTACATCATTCCTTAAGTGGCCGGTTTTGTTTTGGATCTCTGAATTAACTGTGCTGCTACATAGAAGCAAAGACAAAACTGAAGCAAAGCCAATTAAAACTTCTGGCTCAGTTTCTTCCCTGGTGACAAATGATGACAGAGTGGCCTTCACTACTCTTGTGCAAATTCAAAATAATCAGAACTGCTAGTGGCCTCTCACTGCAAGCCTACCAAGGAACAGAATGCAAGATAATGGAATTTTTCTCAGAAACCAAAGTCCATAGGTCACAGCCTTAATTCATATAAATTACTTACTGCCTAGAAATGTGTCTAAAACTTGTAATACTGTACTTAGGGCTGAGTCAAGTGACTTTACACACAAGCTGAAGTCACAACTATAAGCAGTGGGATAAAAACTCCTCCCTACATCTTTGCTATGCACTTTTAAACCATCTCCATGCTCTAGCTCGGTACGCATCACCCACCCACCTTAGTGAGTAAAGAGAAAAATGGCAAAGCAGAAAACGTCAGCAAATACACAAGTAGGCAAAATAAGTATGACTGCTGACTGAAAACTAAGGAAATGAGTTGGGAACTTAAAGAACTTTGTCCTGTGCTAATGACAACCAGTTAAAAATTTAATCCAAAATCTTGTATTTGCTCCCGTATACTAAAATTCAATGGGAAATATTTTGCTTCAATAACTTGCTCTCCATAGGAAAATAAGGAATCACTTGCTTTTCCCCTCCCCTTTGTGATGAAAATAATAATGCTGAATAAATGCAATTAACAGGGCAGTGACACATTCCGTCACCATCTATGAACGCTGAATTCACAGCCCACTGGTAATATGTGTGCCACCACTCTCAGCTCCTAATCTGGTGGTCTTCTTGCTATCTCCATTCACAAGGTTGTCTCTGATGCTCCCAGGTGTCTGTGAAGCCACACACTGGCAGTGGAGCCAGGATGAATTTCCTGTTCATTTTGGCCAAACACAACACTGACTCCTCCCACTCCCAGCCCCGAGTCCCTTACAGTTCCTCTCGTGAAATGCTTTTATTTTCCTTTTCTGTCAACTACCATGGAGTTTAAATCTCATTCATTTTCCATAAACGTATAATTTTATTGCTTGAAACTGTGTAAATCTAAAAACATTGCCAGTTTAAGTAACAACAGTGAGCTATTGAAAGACGTATGTGCCAAGCTGTCCATTTCCAGTAGATTCCAAATCTATTTTTAAAGTGGATAAAAGGGCAACAGGTTGTAATTGTCTGGGTTGTATCTGTCTCCCACATTACAAATGGGGATTATATGTCCCAAATATTTCTCGGTAGGAAAGGTTTTACTTGTCAATAACAGATTTAAAAGAACAGCCAGGGGCTGGGCACTGATATATTTGTCTCCAGCCAATTTTAAAACCTATGCATCAAAAATATTGGCTTTTGCTTCCCTTCCATCAACCCCTGTTGTAATCCTCTTAGTGCCTTCTTTATCTCAATGAGCAGCAAGATTCCTCGATAAATGCTGGACAGATATCTATCCCCTCCGCCTGAATCCCCACTCAGAGTGCTCCTTTCAGGGTATTAAATTACTATTCCCAATGGACTGATCACCTCTCTGTAAATAACTGAAGACTATTCTGTTGTTGCTTTGTTTGTTTTCCTCTGAAAGGATTTTAAAGGTTTCATAGTCAAGAGAAAGTCATTTTTTTCCCCAAAAGCTTTTCTGTACTAACCAACTTATCAGGTTTTGCTTTCTTATGCCACTATTTTGGACTAAAGTTTTATTTAAAATCAATTTCTTTCAAAAATACAATAGTGGAAAAAATTGATTGAAAATGAGTATTTTCTCACTTTCTCTAAATTTTTAGAACCAATTAATAACGGTAAATAACTGCAGACAGTTATTCTCTCTTTTTGAAACATCAGAGGACACCATTGGTCTTATAAAGCCCAACTATGACTTTAAAAAGCAAAGAGTAAAAGCCTCCTCCGGGACCCTCTCCCTGCTACCTCTCTGACATCCAGTCTTTCTCTGGGATTGAGCTGGTCTTGTTAAATGAGTTAATTAATTTGTGAATCCAATTTAGTTTAGATAAGTCTGAGCATCCAGATACTGCAGAGACAGACATGATCAGGGTATTCTGTGCCCTTTGGGGGTTTTTGCGTCAGTCTGAGACAAGCACTTCCTGAGTCAGCTTCCACACACGCAAGATCAAGATCAGATCTTGCCCCTGCTCCTTGATTTTTTACAGGACAGCAGCCAGAATCCCTACCCCTGAATTAAGCCTCTTCACCATGTATGCCCAACATTTTGATAGGCTCCATCATTCTGCTCCAGCTACTCCAGAACCACCTGAAATGTGTCCTAACTTGGAGCCTGCTTGACACTGAAGCATGGAAGAGATGTCACAAGAGGAAGAGCACCCAGTTCACTGCCTTCAGCAGCAGCAAAGCAAGCATGTGATAGGGTGCCACCACCAGAAATCTCACCGCAGGTCAGAGAAAGGTCTTGAGAAGCAGCTGCCAACAGGTAGGGCTACGAGATGGTCAGGATTTCAGTGGCAACTCTGAGGGCCGACCACTCGCCAGACTCCGTGCCAGGCTGTGGTACACAGCTGTCAGGGATGGCTGGGAGGCATGAAGAAAGAAAAATCACAGGCAGCACAGAGCAAGCGCCTTTAGAATCCAGCAAATGAGCAGTCTGAGCCGGCGGACACACAAAGAACATACAGAACAGTCAGCACCAAAAGATGGCTACAGCTAAGCCACAATGACAAAAAGCCACTCAGCAAAAACGCACTGTGCCCTTGCCCTACATTCGAGACTGGGTACCTGCACTTAGGAACACAAAGCTGAGTCATCACGATGGTGCCCAAAGAGTTCTCAAGGAAGTCGTGGTGAAAGACTCAAAGGCAAATGCCTATCCCTAAACACAAACTCCAAGAGCAAGGGCAAAGGGTGAAAGGAGTTCTGAGAACACAGCGAGGCTGGTTCTCTTTGGAGGACAGGATCAAAGCAGGGTAAAGGGAAGGAGGAGAGGTTGAGTAAAACCTCAAGAGGCAGAGGGGACAGCGGTGGGGACAGATCCCTGGCAAAGCGAACTCCAGCCACGGCCCTGCTGTACCCAAAGCATATCATGGCCCACAACTGGTTCGTTCTGACCGCACTGTACGGTGCAGAGAGGATCAAAAAGTGACAAGACTGAAAACGTGAATTGAAAGTTGGGAGGGAGAATAACCAAGATTGGTGAAGGCCTGGGGAGAATTATGGAGCTACAGAGATACAGGATTTTCAGTAGGAAAATAATGTTAAGGCAAAATCTAATGAAGAATACCAAGATTCAAACTTATGGTAAAGAAAGCTGAATGTTAGGTAAATATAAAATATAAAAAACATTAATTAGTATGCCATTTACTGTTATTTTCCAAATTTGCTAAATAATAAGACTAGATATATTTTTATTTGGTTTTTATAAAACTATTTAGATTCATATGCTGCTTGAAACAGCCAAGATTTTCGATATGAATTTGGACACAATAGAGAGACTCCCTGAATAGCACACAAGAATAGAAGAAAAAGCTGGAGCACAGAGTCTTCTGCCTTGTATCAGAAACACAGGACACACCCTGGGCCACAGGAGTCTTACTTTCTGTGGGCTTCTCTATTTCTGCCCGGACCTTTTGGTTCTGACTTCTTTGTGTTCATAAACTAAAGTTTATACAGCTGAAATGAATGCCACAGATACAAGAGAATTTTTCCTTCTTTGCAAATATACTTACCATACCTTTCATGGTTCAGTTTGAGGGAAAAAAATCTTTATTAGGATAAATTGATAATAGGCAAAGATGTAAATTAATAAACAGATCTGGCCTGAGTCACCATGAATGGAGTTTGCTAAAGAATTGACATCCTTTGATATCTTGACCATAGAGAGAGCCCATCAGAATCTACAGCCCTGAGAAGCGAGGGCTATTTTAAAGACATCGACAACTCCACTTACAACTGGAACAAAGAAAGTATGACAGAAACAGGATTTCAATGAGGCAGTTCCAATGGGTAGGGATTTTACATATTGTTTCAGTTTGAAGTATTTAACAAGAAGCAAGAAAAATATTTGCTCTAACATTTTAAAAAACAACTTACAGTTCTAGATAAAACTTTCAGGACTTAGGACAGGGCCCAGTGTTAGGGTGCCTGGAAACCTGGGTTAGGCTGTCAGCACAGAACATACATTAAATTCAGTTACATTGCTAAGCAAACAACATAAAATATTTCACAAGTATCCACTAAGCTCATAATATATGGACTATCTGATATGTAAAATGCATGTTATTAGGTACAATAAACAGAACCTGGCCTTGTGTAGGAAATGACTTTGCAAGTTCACCTTTTCATATTGGTCAGGAATCTGTTGATCGCTACAGTTGAAGTTGACTAGAAATCTTTCACCAGCCTCCCAGCTAAGTAAAGTGAAATATGCAATTATTTTGGCTAGAATAATAAGCAATTTAACTATAATGTGCTTTACTGGTATAACAATGTGTGCATCTTAATCTCTACTAGTAAGAGAAATAAAGTGTATAACTCAGAGTCTTCTCAAAGGGAGCTTTATACAGTGCCACAGTATTTATAATTGGCTTATAAAGATAAGGCCTTAAAAGTTTACCTTGCAGCTGTTTATGATAGTGAGAGATTCCATGACAAGTAATTAATAATCAAAAAAATGATTTTTAATCTTACAGAATCATGAGGAAAGCACATGTTTGTTAAGTTTGTATTCTATACCCGGGACTTTGAGCAATAGTGGTATTTTCATGTGTATAGTGGTTGTATTACACAACCTAGTTTGGATTTTCAAGAGTCTCTTAAAGTTCTTGCAGTCTACTGGGTACATGGGAAAAAACACAAGCTCTTCACTCTTACTTCAGCCAAATCATTTACCTTAGGGCTAGGAGTTTAGCTCAATAGTAGGGCACTTGCCAACACACAGGAAGTCTTAGATTCAAGCATGTACACATGCACACACATGGGTACACATGCACAAGTAACTCAGTCTTTACTCAGCTCAACCTTTGCATGTTAGGACTTAGGGTACCACATGCTATCCAACAGAAACCAGTCATGGGACTGATAATAGCAATTTTTGTCAATATTCTGAGAAGTGAAAGCATGATTATTAAGATGTGAAATTGTCTTTTTCTTTCAATTTGAATTCAAAATTCAAATGGAGTATAAAAATTAAGTAAATAATCTAACAAAATTAGTTTGCATTCAGTTAGACAGCTTCGCATTACTGCCCTCAAGCATCTCAAGCTGAGTTGAACCACTTCAGTAAAATAGCTTTTACTATACCTGGGGAAGTACAATTAAAAAGGACTAGATGAAGTAAAAACATTAAAAATGTATAATGTGAAATATTTACATTGACACGTAATATAAATATTAAAAATAAATGTAAAATTTAAAAGGATAAATCTGGAAAATAACCATTTAAAATACTATTGCACTCAAAATAAATCTTATAAGCGAAAAGTGCCTGCAACAAGAGTGCCTAGGAGTTATTTGCTATCTATAAAGAGAACAAGAAGAAATAGATTCATCTTGCCTGAAAAGTATGATCACTTTGGGAGGCAGAGCTACTGATTAAATGAGGAAACGCAAGGAGCTGGTCCTTCCAGACACAGCTCACAACTGGCTCCCACCAGCTGGGCTGTGCGGCCCTTCGTTCTCTGAATCTGTCCTCTACTGCAGCCATTCCTACTACAGACTAAGGAGAGCGTGATTTGTTAAGTCGTCAACTGGTCAGGCTGGACAGGACCTCACCCATGTCACCTAACCCAACCTCACAAGTCAGTATGGTGCCACAGAAACCAACATGCCCGTCACTGACCCCATAGGCCTGTTTAAATATCAACCCATTTAAATAAAATTTTTGCATCAGTTTCCCAGTCACATGAGGAGTCAGTGTGACTTGACAGTGGGAAAAGGTGCCTCAGTCATCGTGGAGAGTCCCATCAGAGCCAGCTGGGCAGGGCTCAAGCACTGGACTGTCAAACAGATAATGCAGTGCAGAATTCCAACTCGACCTGGGCATGGCTATAGGCAAGTTACTTATTTTGGTCCTGGATTCTATTTCTGAAAACTAGAGTAACAAAATATTAGTATGCAATGAGATTTAAGGTATCGTTTTGACAGCTAAATAAATTCTTACCCAAGTCACTTGTAACTGTATGTGGCCTACAGTCAATTCCCAGAGAGCCCAGCCTCGGCAGAAAAGAGGTGCTCCTGGACCTTGGGCTCCTCCTGTCCACCAGGCCCCAGCACAACAATTCTTTTTAGGTTTATAATCAGCAAATGAAACAGTGAACTGTGAACATTCATACAGAGAACATGAGACTCCACTTAAAATGATTTGGAAATAACCTACAAAACAGCTTTTCCACTTCTGACAAAGCTGTTACTTCCACAAAGCAGAAACTGCACGCTGCCCATTGCCCTGAAAGACTTCTTAGCACTGGGAAAGGCAGTGATGAGCCTTTGGGCAGGACCTTGGTACACTGGTAGAGGGTCACACATAGAGAGTGGCTGAAGGCAATTCCAAGAACATCTCTTGTTTTCACAGTCTGGGAAACCCAGACTTAGGGACTGTGTTACTTTAATCAACAAATAAGATTAATTTACTTCTCATTTCCAGGTGGCAGAACTCTAGACTCCAACATGGTCTTTTAAGGGACTGTGGTGCCACCACTAGCAAATGCAGTCACTTGATCAAAGGTCAAAGTGAAAACAGGGATTAGTGGAGATCTGGAAACAGAAAAAAATATCAATACTATCGCCAAACTATGGAGACACTAAAATCTGAACACACATAAACACTATGCGTAGCAGTCTCTCTAACAAAACCTAGAAATGTGAATTTCCTATTAAACAGTACTACTGTTTATAGCATATACAATATCTGAAAAGTACATATTAGCTTATTTAGCTGATTCATAATGCACCAAGAACACTAGCAACATTGTAATTTTAATAAATATGCAATAATGAAAGCATTTAGTTGAGAAAAATGCTCAATTGTTGATATAATTTTCATTTTTCAAGGATAACTGCAATCCAATGGATGCTTCCACAGTGATCTCTGGAGCTAATAATTAAAATCTGAGTCCTTAATATTTGGCTACAAACAACTATTATTTCTGAGCTCACCAAGTGTTATGTGGATTCGATTTTCATATTACATGTCATGCGTGCTGTTTTAGATGAATTGGAAATTAAAGCCAAATTGAAAACAGATCATAAATTTTAAAATGGTCACTGTGTCAACTACAAGCCTTTTTCTCCTCTGAATTGGTTCTCTCTAAACAAAGATTTGATTTCCAGAAGGAAAGGGTTCCACAGTATTCCCTGCGCCCAAGATGTTCATACTGAGTCCCACCATGAGGAGACACTGCTGCAAGTCCAACGTGTGGGGAATCTAAGAATCAGTGTCAAGAAAACCAAAGCAAAGCAGAACAAAGGTGGAGAGAATATTCTAGACTAAAAACAACTACAGAAAATAACTGAATGCCATCCAGGAAGCCTACTTGACACTGAGTTATAAAAAGCTTTAAAGCAAAATTTAGGGACCTTGAATCTAGACTGCTTCTTAGATAAACACACATTAATATTGGCTGCATTAGAAAGGCCTGTTTTTCAGTTATCTGTAGGATCTGGGAGTGAAATTTTATTTGTTGTCTGGAAATACATTCAAACCTCTTGAGAGAGGAAAGGCAGATGCAAGAGAAATGAACAAATATGGAAAACTCTTCCAATGTGCGAGTCTAGGCGAAATACACATGTGTGCCCAGTACAGTCCCTTTCAGGTTCTCTGCTCATGTGAAACTTTTCAAAACAAGAATTTGGGGAGGGGTGACTAAAGGGTTCAAATACTGGACAAAATTATCTTTGCCAAATGAGCAGCCTGAGCCTGCCCCGATGCTAACAGAAATTAGACACACTAGAATTACTTTCTAAAAACAAGCAGTATTTACTTAATATAGATTGCACATTTTTGATACATTTTATACTAAATGGCAATAACTGTTAGACATACAAATTTTTAAAGTTTCATGGTGGCAAAATGTGATAATGGTGCTTGTAAGACTAGGACTTTATTTTCAAAACTAAAAAGTACACTAAAAGAAAAAAATGCCATACAAATAAACACATGCACTTATAAATTTTTTCAGATACAATCCTCAGCTGATTTTGGAATATTCCAGCATATTGACCGTACATTCGTCACTCCATATATACAATCGTTAGCCAAGAAAAAGTGTAATCTTTTTAAAATATTATAACAAACATCAAAATTAGCCAATCATTACATTCACTTTAACAATGATACTATGAAAAAAATAATATTGCCATACATTTATTAAAGTTTTACTCTTGCAGTTGGAAGAACTTGCTAAGTCAAGAATTTTTGCCACTTTAAAGTTCGTTATTATTTTTATCATCATAAAAGCAATCCCACTCACAAGATAATTAAATTAGATTTTGAAAATTGATTGTCAGGGAAAAAAATTATCTTTCCTTATGGATTTTTTCATTATATAAATTACACAGCATAAGAAATCACTATAAACAATTTAATTTTATTCAACTCTGGTAGATGAAAGAAAATTCTATAACCTGCTACCATAATTTATCCTACTAACCTTTTCCAATACCTTTGTGAGTTTCTGAGGCTATTTTTGTTTCAGTCTTTGAAATTTTGAAGATCTGGATATATGGAAAACCCAGTCAGCCTCTAGGTTTGCTAAGATTCAGATCTATCTATACTATCTCATTATAATTAACATAGAACCAATCACACACCTTATATGTAGAATTGTTTGCCCTTATACTATGCTGCAGTTAAATAGTGAGCTAAAATAATTTTTAAAAGTGAGAGAGGCAGGAAAGTGTGTTGGAGCTTCCTGACAGGCAGCCTCAGAGCTCCTCAGGAAATGCCCTGTCAAAATATGCATACATTTCCAAGATACTCGCACAACAGCCCTGCTCATCAGAGCTGCGGACAGCAGCTTTTGCCTTTCTTTGGAAAGGCAAATAATTCTATGCAGGAATTTACCAATCTACAAAAATGTACGCAAAGCTCAGCAATAACTAGTAATTATTGTGGGATAACGTGAGGCGCATCTGAGGACCAAAACTTTGGCAGGATGGGGCTTCTGTGCTTTACCAATTTGTCTTTCTCTGTTCTGTCACCAGTGCTTACGAGGTTAAGACTTTATTTGTGCAAACAGAGAGAGAGTGGGGAATCGTGTTGTCTGGGGCTTCATAAATCTTGCTTAAGATCCTTTTCAATTACCATCCATTTCTCCTTTAAAAAGGGACAAAAAAATAGCGGAGTGGGAGCGGGTCAGGGCAGCCAGCGACAATGACAGTGTGATGGGCCGGCCCCCCGCGGCGTTTCCATCTGCTATCATTAAGGTGCCTACTCAGACATGAACAAATCCCTCTTGCTGTGCTGACAGGCAGACTTCAAGAACTATGACAAGGCATTAAGACAGGAAGTCGGGGAGAGGGAGAGAGCATGCACATGGGATCACAGTCCACAAACAATACTGTCTCGGAAAAATGCCCTGAAATTTTATTGGAATTCAGAAAATCTTTAAATGCCCCAAGAGGTGCTGCTTGGCTCCTCCAGGCCTTCTGCTAAATTTGCTCGCCCCGGAAAGACAGGACCAACCGGAGAACTGCTTTGATCCCACCTGCACATTTTACCATGAGAGACCCGAATATTTTGCTGTTCTTTAGTGAAAGCAGATTCTTACTGTCTTGCTGTCCCTGTGGGAAAGCCAGCTGAGGCAGAAGCAGGCCCGGGGGGCCCGACGGAAGAGCCGCAGCCTCGGGTGGATCCCAAGGAGTCACTGGTGGAGTTGGGTCAGGGGGTGGGAGGAAGACAAAGAGTCTAAACCGAGAGTGTCAGTAGTAAACTGTCTCTGATCTATAACAAATGCAGCCCAAACAAATGATAATTAAATTCACGAATAATGTTAAAAGAAGTGTGAAATGACAGCAACGTTTAGCTCTGTAAAGTAACAAAACAAGCACGGGCTTTTAACCAGCAGGGGGTGCCACAGGCTTGTGATTGAGCTCTGACCCCTTGGCACAGGGACTGAAGGCAGATGTGTGACAGACTCAGAAAGAGCACTTAGCGTCTAGCCCGGCAGCAGTCTTCCCTGAGAAGAGCTCTGCTTGTCCATCTGAGCGACACACTTTGTTAGGGCCTTTCCTGACCAGATTTAAGCAGCGTGACTGTGCACCACCCTGTCCCCACCAACGGCAGGTGACCAATGGTAAGACAATGCAATTCATCATTTGCATGGCTGCAAAGTAAACGTGACTTTCAACACACATTGGCCCACACAGAGGAAACCTTCCCAGAAGCACCCGAAGACTAGGGCTAGCAGTTGTGTGTGTGCAAGCAGCCACGCGCATGCAAGCAGCCATGTGTATACAAGCACCCGTGTGCATGCAAGCAGCCGTGTGTCTATAAGCAGCTGTGTGTGTACAAGCAGCCATGTGCTTGCAAGCTTGTGTTCACATGAAGAGATGGTGTTTCCAAGGTGTAACTGAGACACCCAGATGAGAGCAACGCAGAGCGCTGCTGTTTAACATTTTAAATCATAGCACTGATTATGTCTGCATCTACCTTACGTTTAGCTACTCTGAGTTATCCAGATAATCTTCATTTGAGCCACATTCCACAGTTAAAGCAAATCTAAATGCAGCGTGCAGTCAGTGGTATCTCTGAGGCATCTTTTCATCCTTCGGTCTCACCTTTGTCTCCGTGTCTGGTCTGGCCCCTTCCCACTCAGTTCCCTGAGACCCTGTCACAAGCTTTCTCCCTGTACTTCCTGTCACTTCTTATGTCTCTCAGCTTCTGGGGACTCCACAGACCTTCTAGGGATGCAGGTGTGCTTTGGTCTTTTCTCGCCTCACTGTGATGCTGTCTTTTCTTTTTTTCTCCTTCTACAAATTTCTAGGGAAGATATATTAAGAAGTGCTAAATTCTGAGGATCAGAGGCAAAAAGGGGACGTTTCAGTCCTCCTGTCCCTGTCAGGTGCCTCATTGAGGGCTGTAAGCTTCTGCTATGTAAATAATGTCTTGGATCAGCAACTACAGAGTGTCTAAGAATATGAGGCTTTGTCCAAATTAAAGACAAACCACGATGTCCCCAACTCTGACTTTTTGATGCTCTATTTAACCAGACTTTCAGCACTGAGCATCAGAGAGGCTGGCAATGACAAAGTTTTTTAAATTTCACGCAGGTGAATACTTATCCTCCAGCCAAGCCAAATCCTTTGAATTAAAAATGACAACCATCCTCTGGAGGTGGCTAGCAGCAAGAGCATTAGTAAAAATCTGTTTTTGTTTTGTTTTGTTTTGTTTTTATCACTGCAGGCACAAGCATGTTTTGCAACCTAAGACTGTATTTCCAAAGCCCTGCATTTATTTCTGCATGGTCTCAATGGAAGCTTTGCTGTGTTGTTTCACTACTATTTGAGAAAATGTGTAATGCTCATCATTTTTTAAATCACAGGGATTTTGCTTTATGGCCATCACCTTTTTTGTGCAAGAAAAAACTGAAGATCTAAGGAAAGAAATCCAGAGAAGAAATGGGAGTTCTCAGGGCCTGGGTGCCAGGAAACGTGGCCACGAGCTCCACCACTCAACCAAATTCCCTGCCCAGGAGCTGTGGCACAATCTTTATTTGCTCAATTTGTGACAGACTGCACTTTAGGGGCCAGAAAATGAGCACTCGAGAGGAGGTACGGGGCTCAGTGCCACTCATCTTTAGGTCATAGGTGAGGGCCAGGCTGTGGAAACCAAAAATTGTGATAATATTCCCCCATCTATCTTCAAGGCTATCATCACCAAGCCTTGACACGGTAAGGATTTGCTCAGATCTGAGAAGAGTGCGAAGCACCTCCGGCTAATATGCAAGATGAGTGTCCCCACAGGGAGCAGTGGGGCATGGGTGGAGCAAGGGTCCCCACCAAGGAACTAATCAAAGCTCCAAACCCCCAGCTTTCCCACAGAAGCAGAGCATCACAGCAGTGTGTCCTAGGTCAAGACAAAACATTCTCTATAATAACATCTTTGCATGTAATAACATAAGCACCATCTTCAATTTCAGCATGAAGTAAAATACACTCATGTGAGAATGTGGAGATAGAGATAGGTAGAAAATTCTAGGAGGGCTTTTGTGTCATAGGGATTTGTGTAAGAAACCAGAAGTCCCTGGGTGGGTCTTTAAATCAGCACAGTGGCATTTCCTGGTCTCCAATGGTCCAATGAGAGGCTCCCAATTTACATACAAGACTATGATTGGCTACAAAGCCTAGGTAATGGATACTACCAGAGAGACTGATATGCTGAAGAGAAGGGGCAAAAGGGAGAAAGCTTGGGGCAAAGGTAGGAAGGCAGAGCCCAAAATATGGATGGATGTGCACTCAGGCACATAACCCGAACTGGTAAAGGACATGGCATTCAGAGTCCTTCCATGCAAGACAAAGGCCCCAGATAAAGTTCCTGGACACACTGGTTCTGCCTGAGAAGCACCCCAATTGTCTGGAAAAAGGCAAAGATAAGCATGCCTGAGGTCCACCAGCTGGCCTTGCTCAAGATGGGCATGGCAAAGACCACAGCTGTGTCCCTGAACAGGGTCTTGGGCTCAGAAGCCCTTGAGACCACCAGTGTCCCCTCCATAGAAGACCATGTCATTTCTTGCTAGACAGCAAAAAGAGCACAATCCTGATGCATCCAAGCCCGGGCCCATGTAAGTACATGGAGTGTCGGATGTGGCTATGTGGGTCTAGGGGGGATAATCCACCGAGCCTTGGCTTACAGACCAGCAAATGACTGATCTTTGGTAAAGAATTTTAGGATGTCATCACTTAAATGAGCTCCACGTAACCTAGGAAACATTTGGGGTCATTAACAAACTGTAGGCTCACACTTTCCGCCATTCTGTCATATCGAGCTGAGCTACTAGATCCAAAATCTTTTTTACTGTTCTAAACAGAGGTCTCCCCAGGCCCTTTACCATCTTCAAATACCTGAAAAACAAACACATTGAAAAAAATAAGCGCACACACACAGATGTACATATTCACACACATGGACTGTGCGGGCACAGCACATGTCACGTGAGGATTATGTGCATCTGTGGGAATTGTGCAAGGCAAGAACCAAGTCAAGGAGGGAACATGTGTGAGTAGCAGTTGACAGAAGAACTAGGAGAACACCCAGAAGCCAGGCCCTGGGTCTCCTGTGGTTTCAGTGCCTAACCAGCTCATGCTCCCTACAAAGGTAAAACAGAAGCAAACTTGGGTATCAAAGGAATCATTGCCCACAGTGGGTGCATGAGCAAAGACTCGGCAGAGGTCCACTAGCAACCAATTCATGGGCTTGGTTTGTCAGTCTTCAAAGCCGCAAGGCCAGATCACATGAGGGACGCCTGATCTATATTTAAATTCCACCCGCTTCTGGCTCATCTTTTGACTCACTGAAGGAAATTCAGCCTGGCAGATTTATTGCATAACAGTGCGGTGAAAGCCATCCATTCTGAGTGTACACATCCTGGAAGCTGAAGAGAAGTGGGAGGAAATTCCCAGCATCACATCACATAGCACTCACTGGGAAGAGGAAAGCACCAAAGAGTTGCAGCAGGAGGGTGCCACACTAGCGACCAGCAGGGACCGTCCACTCTGCAGCCCAGGCAGGCCCACTGCCCTGGGGGAGACAGCCGAGCAGGTGTGAGTGGGACTGCTGAATGGTTGAAATCCTTGCTTTTTACTCTGATTTCCCGGAAAGTTCTTTTCTTCGAGATCTGCTACACCTGTTATCTCCATGTGGCCATGTTTGCATTTCCACTGCTGTTTCCAGAGAGGGAGAATGACACTGAAAAATAAAGAAAATCATCTTACATTTGGAGACTGTTCCATATTTTCATCAGTTTCCATGGCTTCTTTAGGTTTCAGACACTCACAAAAAAATGATTAAGAAAAACAAAGAATAAAAACCTTAAGAACTGTTGGTTTCCCTCCAATCTAGGTTTTTCACAGAGTTTCTGGTGCCATGCAATTGCACTCTGGATGAGATCTTTTTCTAATTGAGAATTTTTAAAATGAATTTTTCTCAGTGAAGATACAATTCTAGTACCAGGCAGGGTAGCTCACACCTGCAATCCTAGCATTCAAGAGGCTGAGGCAGGAAGATGGCCATGTTCAAGGCCATGCCTGGACTACATAGTGAGATCAAGGCCAGCCTGGAGTGCATAGTCTCAAAAAACAAAAAACAAAAAACAAAAAATGATAACAGCACTGAGCAAGAAATCTGTTTTGCAAAGAATCTTATGAACCCAACTGTGGCCTTCGTGTTTGTGGGAATCAGCTGAGCGGAGAATCATATTGTCAGAACAGTCTCTTCGGGACCCTAATCTGGAGCAAACCTGAAATGATGGACAGATTCACAATGAGGGGAGTAACCCAGAGGCACCCATTCTGCAAGGTTAGTGAGGCTGACAAAGCTCAGGTGCAAAACTCGCTGATGCCCTAGATGAGAGGCGGACACGGAGCGGGACAGCTGCATGCTGTGCAGTGCCCGCGGGCACCACCAGCCACGCCGGGACATGAGGACTTGGTCACACCGCACACCCTCTCTGCTCCCCACTCCACTCCCTGGGGCCTGGCAGGAGACCTCCCATCTGCGTCCTGAGATGTGTTGGCCAGAAACAAAAACAGAAATAGACTAAAGCTTCCAAAAATATTCCGAGGCCATTTTTAAAAGGGTGTTTCAAAGGTCAAGTAAAAGTTTGGGCATTTAAATGAGAAAAGGTTGTGGTCCATTAGCCACGTGTGCAGTGCATTTGCAATCTGTCTACAAAAATAAAATTATCCAAAACTAAATTATCCAGGTCCTGTTGGATTCTGCTTCTCTTAAGGTTTGCCTCTAGCTCTTAAGTTTTATGGTAATGTGTACATATATCCATTTTAAAATGGTATCAGTCCTGTATGTGTATTTGTCTCTCCTGTGTATAAGCAGTCCTTTTATTTCTAATGCTTGAACAAAGATAGTGCTCTGAGCAGCATTTCCATGATTGCTGAGATATAGGAAAATGAAAAAGAGTCACCTTTATTTCACTGCTGGCTCAACTTTGGCTCTGAAGAAGCTGGCTACTATTGGCTTTCAGTGGCTCTGTGCGTGGCCTCCTGCTCTAGAATGAAACCCTCAGTATGAGAGGCTGAGGCACGAGGCCAGCATGGCCCATGTGGGTCCCAAGGAGGAAAGCCACGCGGCCCAGAAAACACTGACCCAGATCTCCCTGAAGCACAGGGGCTAATGAGTTCTGAAGGGATGCCAGCTGGGAACAGGAACGTCACCACCCAAGTGCAGAGTTTTAGGCGGGAGTGGAATCCAGGCTCCATAGCATTTCCACTTTCCCCTTGGTATTACTTTTACTTTTCAATTACAATCATCTGATATTGAATTTCTTGAGTAGGACCAAAGTAGACAGTCACTAACCGTTCACTGTAATGCCAGTCCATCAGTTCATTCATTCACCCAATATGGACCAAGTGCCCACCATATGCAGTGGTGAATTCAGCCTTTGTTGTTGGGGCATCTGTCTCCTGCTGAACAAAGGGGAGGGACAGACATAAACAATAAATAGAACAGAACCTTTGGATCAGAGACTGAGACTTCCAAAACTGTGGCCCAAATCGAACCTCTTCTGTTTGTAAATCAGCTCCCCGAGGTATACGTGGGCAGTGACAAGAGAGCTGGCTCTTGCACTCCCACTTGGTCTCTCAAGCCAGACCTTGGAAGTGCTCTCAGCCACTTCTATACCATCCAAGGCAAGGGAGGCCTGAAAGAGAGGAAACTGCAGTGGCAAAAGACAGTGGGCTCAACCAACTATGGGAAAAATAGGTTATGTTTGTGAAATTCACAGAAACTCCCACACAAGGGCTAAGGTCCCGCCCAGGATCTTGGAAGGGACCTAAGCAGGGAAGAAGCCCTAAAGCTGAAGTTTCTCGAGCTTCATGGTAAGTATCATCACACTCTGAGTAAGCAGGAAGGCAGTAAATGTCACATAAGAAAGGGGACAGAGGCTTGGGGTCAGGGAGTAGAACATGGGTGCTGTTTACCATGTGAGCCAAGAGACCAGGAGAAACACTAAGAGAGGAACTGTTAGGGGTGAAGATTCAGAAGTGAGAAGGACAGCAAAGCAGAGAGCCTGGAGGAGCACTGCAGGGCTGGCAGCCACTTGGGGAAAAGCCCTGCGCGGCAGCATGTCCAGGGGAAGCTGACGGGACTACACAGATGGCGAAAACGGGTGAACCGGAAATCAGGGAGTTGCAGGGCGGAAAGCGGAAATCACTGGCAGGTGTGGAGCAGAGCAGAACAGAATCTGGCTTGTGTCCTTAAGGAACCACCATGACTGCTGGGCTGGGAACAAACGGTTGAGGGCAAAGGTGGCCCGAGTGGCTGAGACCAGGTGTTACCAAGCCATGCAGGAAGGTGGTCAGTTTCCAGCATTCATTCCAGGGGAAACGTCTTTTGCTTTTATTTACTAATGGGGCTGGGAAATGAAATATCAGCTAATATTACTGAAACATGATTCTGCATTTATGGATGGACATTAACCAGTGAAAATATAACTATGCACACGAACAACGACAGAATTCCAAAAGGATTTCACAGGCTCAGAAGATTTCACAAAGCCAGGGACCACACAGGGGAAGCAGACTTGAATGTGGAGTTAGGAGCCAACCTTCAACGAGAGCGCCAGGCATCGCCAACGATTTCTGCCGAGCGCTGGGCAAAGTCATGCTCAGCACATCATCTCTCTGGGCTCTAATGTCTTAAGTGTAATTAAGAGCCAGCTTCGAGAAACAGCAGGTCCCTAACCCCTCCACGGCCACCAGGCAGACCTCCCAGGAAGCTCCCCAGACCGTGAGCAGAAGGCCAAAGAGCCAGGCTTCCAAACACTTCTGGATACAATGCTGTCAAGAGGCAGTAATAGCAAATGACAATGCTGAATGCACAAGTGGGAAGAGAAACAGGATCTACACCTGAGGCCGCCTGCAGCAAAGGAATAAAAGCCACCTCACAGCACACCTGGCCTTTGCAGGTGAGTGTGGTAAGCGCTGAAGACAACTTGCAGGTTGTCTTGGCCTGGGGTCCCCTGGAAACAGACACTGGACCAGGATTTGCCTGCAGGAAATTGACTGGGGAGCAGAGGGGGCAGTATGCAGAGGTTCGAGGGCAGGGGGGCGCTGGAGCAGGGTGGCCCTTCCCGCGTTCTCATGTGAGCAGTACATATCAATTCCACCCCTCCTGGGAAGCTGCTGAATATACAAAACACATCTCAATTCTTCTTTTACCATTTCCCTTGCCTGCCCTCTCTCCACCTCTGCTCCCTTTTTCTTTTGCATAAGATCTATCTATCTCCCCGTTTCCTATTATCTACCTTTTAATCTGCTCTTTAAATTATGTCTACTTTGGGTTGCTCATATAAGAACCTGTGTGATATCTCACATTGCGTTTCTGACATTACACTTAACATGATAGTCTCAAATTGCATCCATTTTCTTATAAATAACTCGGATTTATACTTTTTTATTAGGTTTATTTGTCCAAGGTAGATATACATAATGATCCCATTCATCATAAGGAATTTGTACCTGTATGTGATGTATCTTAGTCCTTTTTTTCCTAGTCACTTCCTTTCCCTTCAACCCCCCTCCCCTCCTTGTTTACAAAGCTTTGTTTCCATTTTTTCCTTATTTTATAATTTTTTCTTTTCTCTTCCTTCCTTTCTAACTCCTCTCTCTGTAGTTTCTCTTTCCTTTGAACAATTTCTTCCTATTTCACAACATCTATTGTACATTTTGGTCCTTATTTACTTTTATTTTCTCACACCAGGGAGACAATATGGTATTTATGCATGTGTGTCTGATTTATTTCACTGTAGAATATGGTCTCAAAGTGTACCCATTTTTTACCTAGAAATGTCCCAAGTGTATCCTTCTCTATTGCTGAGTACACCATTGTACTAAAAAACCACATCTTTTTTATCCACTCCTTGGTTGATGTGAATCTGAGTTGTTAACAAGATTTAGCTATTTAAAACTGCTGCTACAGACATGGCTGTACATCTGTTGCTGTGGTATGAGCTTGTTAATACTTCAGGGAACATCCCTGGAAGGTGAATAGCTGGCCAAATGGGACCTCTAATCCTAGGTTTCTGAGCAATCTCCACATTGATTTCCAGACTGGTAGCACCAGTCTTCACTCCCAGGAACAGCGGAGAAGGGCTCCTTTTTCCTCACAGCCCCACTAGCATTTGGTACTGGCTGGTTTCTGGATGACAGCCATTCTTTCTGGGGTAAGATGGAATCTCAGCAGTTTTAATTTTCATTTCTCAAATGACCAGTGATGTTGAACATTTTTCATATAGTTACTTGCCATTTGTATTTCTTCATCTGAGAAGAGCATACTCAGATGAACAGTTTTGGATTAGATCTTTAAATTTAGGGAGTCTGATTTTTTTCAAATATTTATATGTTCTAGATGTAAGTCCTTTGTCTGACGGACAACTGACTAAAATTTTCTCCTACTCTGTGAGTTGTCTTATTACTATGTTAGTGATTTCTTTTGCTGTGCAAAAGCTTTTTAGTAGGATGAGATCCCAGTAGTTGATTCTTTGTAGTATTTGCCATGCAACTGGAGTTTTGTTCATAAAATCTTTGCCAGTACCTATGTCTTCAAGAGTTCTGCCTATTCCTCTTCCAGTAGACTTAGTGTTTCTATTTTAATATTTAGATCTTTGATCCATTTTTTTTTTAGTTCAGTGCATGGTTATAGACATGTCTAGTTTTAATCTTTGGCATGTGGAAAGCCAGTTTTTCCAGCACCATTTGTTACAGAAGCTACCCTTTTTCCAGTGAATGTGTACTGCTTAGGAATCAATCTAACAAAGAAAATAAAAGACCTGTACATTGAAAATCACAGTACTCTGAAAAAGGAAATTAAAAAGAATATCAGAAAATGGACCAACATAGTGAAAATAGCCATACTTCCAAAATTGCTATACAGATTTAATGAAATCTCAATCAAAATACCATTAGTAAACCTTACTGAACTAGAGAAAACATTTCTAAAATTCATTTGGAACCAGAAGAAACCCAGAATAGCAAAAACAATTCTCAGCAACAAAGGCAAAGCAGGGAACATCACAATCCCTGTCTTAAAATTATACTACAAAGCTACTGTGATTCTTTGTAGTATTTGTCATGTGACTGGAGTTTTGTTCATGAAATCTTTACCAGTGCCTATGTCTCAATGTTAAATGAATATTAAAGTTGTAATATTCAGACAACAAAACACTAATAATGAATTTGTGTATTTATACCACATATACAAAAAAGTATCTTAATGCCTAATATAAATATTCTTAAACAGTATTTAATAGGGAAGGAGGCAATATATTTTGTCCTGGAAAATGAACGTATACTTAAATAAAAAAAATCATGTAATCGGTAAACTTTCTCCATCTAACGATTACCTGCACCAAAAAACAAATCATATTTTCCTAACACCCAGCGAAAGCATATTTAAGAGAAAGACATCTATTTGGAAAAAGGCGTTGGAAGCTTCTACTGTAGCTGACAACAGAGCCCAGCACCTACAAACAGGCAAAGTGAGGGCTGCCTGGGCTCGGGCTTTGGGGTGGCCAAAAGGCTTGGACCTCCAATTACCTGACCCACCTTGAGAGAGAGCTCCTTGAGCAGTCAGTCTCAATCACAACACACGGCAGTGAGGGGACAGGAGGGGCACTGTTGGTGGCTGGACATAGGGGCTGGGGTTCTCAGCCTCAGATGGGCAGCAGTCAGAGAGAGGGGGAGAGCAACTCCGTCCCGGCTTCAAATGCCAGAGACCTTCTCATCCATTTTCTATAGTGGACTCCAAGAAAGACTTTCAACCAAAGATGTCGGAAAAGCACTATCTTCACTGAGGCACTGCTTTTCCTGAGGGTACGTTTGGAAGCAAGGATAACGTTAGGAACCCTAGTGAAGGCCGGATTGGGGGCAGGCTGGGAGAGGAGAGGGTGCAGAGCCCTGCAATGTGGTACCCCGGAGAGCCGACAGGGTGGCCCTGCTGCTGGCCTGGTGCTTTAAAGATTCTTCCCGCACCCAGGTGTCAGTGCAGTGGCAGAGAAGCTGCCTCGGGCACAGTGCATGGGCTCCAGTGTGATTCTTCATCCAGCTACAACTCACACTGCAATCGACCTGTGGAAATATCCAGAATTCCCGAGGAGATGGCAGCAGCCATCCTGTCCTAAGGTACATAGTCTCAATAAGCCCTTTGTCATGAAGCTAACTCAAGGAGAAATCCAACAAGAATTTCACTTTGGTTAAATTAATTTACTGCTTGAAATTAAATTTAACTTGGATTACAACATCAGATCTGTGGGTACTGCCGGTAGTTGAGTATGATATCAAGCATAATACATAAGAACTTGATAAATAAAGGTTTGAGGAGGGATTTTGGGGTTTTTTTGTTTGTTTGTTTGTTTGTTTGTTTCTGTTTTTGTTTTTGTTTTGAGACAGGGTCTAAGTGGCTAAAGCCCAGACTGGGCTAGAAATTTCAATCCTCCTGCCTCAGCCTTCCAGAGTGCTGAGATTATAGGCATGCACCACCATACCCAGTAATATGGTTATTTTAATAGAAAGCCACAGGGCTTTTAATAAGAAAAAAAACCACAGCCATGTACCCCCAAATTTTATTTTCTTAGGAGAAATGAACCTTACCAGATTAAACATAAACCAAAGCAAATTCTTATCCTTTAAGATCGCATTTTCAACTTTTGATAGAGTAAGTTTTAAAGCTACTCAGTTTGTTCTTTTTTACATGAAATATGCCTGTAAATATAAATTGTCCCTACCATAGATGGTTACTCAGGTAACTAAAACCTATTCAAAAACTCACTCTCTATAACAAAGCATTTTCGTATTAAAGAACCCACTTTTTATCATGAAACATCATCACACTATAGCAGTCTTAAGCAGGAGGAACGGTGTCACCTCATCTGCCCTTGCTAGAAAACCTGCATTTACTGATACCCGAACGAAGAACTGCTGCTTGAAAATCCCCATGGGGAGCAGGGCTAACACAGACATCAGCAGTAAAGCAGGGGATGGGAACATATGCAGGACAGGATCTCAGCGACTTGAGCCTATCAAGCTCTCTGTGCAAAAGCTAATTGAGAGGTAAAGACAAATTAACTGCGATGGAGAAGGACAGTCTCCCTGAGAGAGTGTGTGTGCCGGCGACAGCAAGGTTCAGTGGCCACGTTTAGTCTGAGTCGCTGCTGGGACAGGAAGACAGCTCTGGCCTGCCGCTCTCCCCACTGACTGCCCACCTGGCAATTCTCCGTGCACCTCCGTGATGTCAGACAGCAGGGAAGGCCTGTCATATTACAGCAGGCACCGCGTGGGAGCCGATGTCCACCAATGGCTCTACCAGGCCCACAATCCCGCCAGGTCTTTGTAGCAGATGCAGTGAAGAAAGACTGCACCACCTTGTATGCCGATTTACACCTGGCTGCAGATACCTGTCAGGAGACGGAGCACGGAAAGAAAAGGAGATGAGAGGTCTCGGGGCCTGCTGCATGGGAGCCATCCCAGCAGACAGAAGAAGATACTCATGCAGTTTCAGCCTCTCTGTCCTTCACATGGGTGGTCCAATTTGGGCCCATTAGGGTAGAATCCACGCATAAAAACTGGTCACCGTCATAATGTTTTGCCCAACATTTCATGAATGTGCTTGGAATCAGGCTGACCTTGGAGATCCTGCCACTGTCTGTGATCATGATTCTTTTTCAAGGGAAGGTCAGGCTGGCATATTTTCCTGCTTGATTCTGAGGATGTAGCTTGTATTTGTTTTCTCATTGTGTACTGAAATGAATTAAGTGAAGCAGAACTGTTCAGGGTTATAAATAGGTATTTGGGGAAGTAGCAAATAGAAAAGACAGGACCAAGAAGGTGCAGTGGAAACAAAACGCAATGTGCACACAGAATCATGATGAGTCTGTCCACCAGCCCCCTGAAATCTCCGACAGCTCTATAAGTGATACCCTCAGTCATCTCCTTCCAGTCTTTTCATCGTGTCATGGATTTGGAAACATTTAATAGAATTCCTATTACTGTAAGTGGTTGGAGGACTTTACATTTTAAATGCGTGCAAAACTGAGTACAAATCTCCAACGGTGTGTTGGTGCTCTGGTTCCCCCTCCTCACCCTCTCCCCCAGAGTGGTGTTCAGGTATCCTGAGCCAGGAAAGGCCAGGAGGGTGTTAGAGATAAATTCAGCCTCTTTTCTGATATCACACAAGTCAGTCCATTTGCTAACTGAAACAGGCACACACAGGTAAAATGATGGGATTGTGGTAAAAAGCTAGGAAGATTAACACATTAGTTTTGTCAGCAAAAGCCGTCACATTCCAACGCTATGAAAACAGTCATGGATGTGGGCCACGGAGAGGGGCCTGGGCACCAGCCTCTTCCCACAATGCCCCGTGGCCTTGTGGACAACACACACTACGGAGGTGCGGATATGATGGACCTCACTTAAAATCTCTTTTCTTCCTCTTGCTGGCAGAATATACATTATTAAAGGGCTAACACCGGTGGGTGAATTCAGGGCTTGACAAAGACATTATTTAAAAATAAATCTCTGGATTGTCAACAATTTTAAGTTTCTTTATGCTACAGGAATCCAATACAACAAACAGTACACAAATAGAAAGGCCAGAAATCTCTGTACCACAGCCTGCCGAGTGTTGTTTTAATCCAGGCCACTAAACACTACTATATCCTCTGCTTCCCCCAGCAGTTAATGGAGATTAAACGCCAGGTTCCTTATTCACTCCAGGTCCTGGGAGTCCCAGAAATGCCACAAGGGAGGAAAGGATGCTGGGGACTAACCAGGAAATGTCCTCACATACTCATTTCTATCCAGGCACAGAGAAAAGATCTCCGGAGGAGCCTGAATCGCTAAGGCCCCATTGCTCTGCTGTGATTCATTTTATCTTCTGAATATTTATTCTTGGACCTGGTTCTAAGAAGAGCTTCCCTGCTCCCCAATTCAACTCTCCCAGCTCCAGGTCCCACAGAACTGGATCTGCCATTGTGGGCAGACAGAAGACATCCCACAGCGCGTCACTGACCAATTGTGTGTGAAAAGCACCAATTCCGGTGAAAGCAGGGCCCTGTCCCTGTCTCCCATGCCGTCTCCCACCTACTCACACTTCACAGGCTCCAGCTCATCCATCCTCCCTCACGATCACCCCCCTGGCTACCCACCGTCCCCTGCAGATCCACTCACGCCCTCCATTGTCAGTCCTTTCTTCCCCACTCTCCAGGGAGACACCAGCATTTCTGACAGCATCTCCATGGGGATGAGGAGGAGGAGCAGGAGGAGTTCAGGGGAAGCAGTGGGGATGTGCAGGCAGAGGCACTAAGCCCTGGTACAGACGTCCCCGGGCCCTAGAGTGGCAGGGGTGGTGACAGCAGTGAGGAAGATCTGGTCAGAACAGCTTATTACCAGAGCAGCTTCCGGGAAAGTGGTACACGCTGAGTACAACCATCAGGCAAACACAGTCAGAACCTGCATGGACCCAAGAGAATGGATCTGAGTGCACTGCGCAGGGACAGTGCAATCACAGTTGGTGTCCTCCGTGTATCACCAGATGAGGGAAGAGCAGCCGTGTGTCCTCTATTCCCTGCATCCATCAGGCTCGGCACCACACTGTGCCTCTGCTGCAAATATCAAGAAAGACAAAGGCAGCCATGGGGATAAAGCTGACCGCCTTTGTGAAGACCTTAGGAAAGGCCACTGTTTTTAAATTATTAGTGAAGGACATGACAGGACAGAAAGGTGAAGGCCACCATGCAAAAGCGAAGACTCCAAGTCACTGGCTGCCTTCACCCTCCCTTGAGAGCCATTGTCCCAGAGCTGCCACCAGCCATGGCAGGTTTTTTAATGCTCTGAGTGAGCTGCAGCTTCCGTCATATATGCAACAGAGTGACAAACTAAATCCACAAGGAGAGATTGGAAAGTTGATTGCCTCCCCAACTTCATTTTTCTCACCCTTTTTAAAGATCAAAATAAATAGAAAACAGAAAAAAATAAGTTCAACTAGGCTCATCTTTCAGTTATAGATGGAAAATGTATCTGCTTTTCAAAAAGCGTTTGACCAGGCACCTGATATGAACTGATTATAGGATGAATAAAAGGAGGTACGCTACGGGCTTTGCTCAACTGACATGAGCACGCCCTCCCGCCCAAAGGGGACACTGAGTTCCCCTCCCACACACACACACACACACATTTCTAAGATTTCTAAGTGATTCTGAATGAGAAAGGCACACTTTGCATGCCAAGTTCCATCCTCACTGTCTAGCTACTGCAGCCCTAAAAGCTAATTGAGAAAACTACAGATCTTAGTTTCTTTCCCGTCAGGCCAAGCACCCATTCCCGACAAGAAGAAGGGCAGGAGGCTGATGGGGAACATGTCGCTGCAGGTAGGGCTTTGGGACCTCATGGTACTGCAGTGACTTACACAGGAACCATGTGAACAGACTGGGCCTTCTGCGAGCAACGTCCCTGTGTCCCTCCCTCCTACCCCTGGGAAGGGCAGCACATGGCTCTCACCCTGTCCCAACCCCCTGGCCACAGAATCTGCTCTGGGCACTGAGTCAAGACCTAATCAACTCAAACACAGTCTCTCTGTAAACAATTTCATTCTCTCCAGGAGACATCATGGCTCCAGTCTGATGCCCACTGAAGCCCAGGAAAAAGGGCCACAGTTTCTTTCCATGTGCATTTGAAGAAGTAAAAAGAGATCCCATTTGTGGAAAGTAGCAAGAAATGGAAAAAGATCTCATGGCAAGTTGCAGAGATGAGTGCTCACAGATACCAAGGGAAAGAAGGGAAAGTGAAGACTTGCACAAGAAACTCAGCCGCCTATCCTTATTTTCATGCCTATGAGATTCTCTTAACTGGTCTCAACAAATTCACATTAATTTGAAAATCTTACAATATAGGTAGTACAACAGTTTCCGTATGTATGTAGAACACGTATCCTTAGAGCTGACAGACAAAGGGGAAGTAACAGGAGGAAAGAGAGTAGAGCTCCTCCACCTTATGCCCACTCCTTCTCTGACAGAGGCCAGGAGGGAAAAGCTCTGAGCCAAAGCACTACTTTTACAAGAACCTTTGGAATCCATCTCTGCAAATACCAAGTTGCTCTGCTGTGCTGTGCTGTGCTGTGCTGTGCTTTCCATTCTTCAGATCAAGCCCAGGCCCTTGTACACATCCGGCATGCAGCTCCCTGTCTCCAGTACTTCCTCATACACCTTGTGCTTTATTACCATTCAGGGTAGTCACTGCTTGAGTCCAGTGATTACTGCCATTCTATTTAATAATCGTCTTATGTGAAAAATTAATCAGAGGCCAGAAAGCTTTCTTTTCAAAAAACAAAGCATGTTACTGATTGTTGCATCATTTTTAATAAATGATAGAACTATTATCAGAAAATTTAAAGAAGTTGAAATTAAAACATAGACCCAGGTATGCCTGTGTCACATAAACCCACCCTTCGTGTGAAAAGTTCCACACTTACTTTGTCTTCACATGCTAGAGCCGTAGAGGTATGCAGTTAGGTCAGCCGGAGACCACAGCCTACCTACCCAGCGCAGTGTAGGCAGTCACCTAATCAGGGGAAAGATGCTAAACAGCTGTGGGCCTACCACGCAAAACCTGGCTGGCTGATTCATTACCTACTCAGAACCAGCCATTCCAACCACAGGAAGCTTTCTATTCACGCTCGGATTTTCCTTCTGAAAATGCATCTTGCAAAGGAAAACTTCAAAAATGCTAAATAAAAAATAAAAATTCAATCACTTTGTTGCTATTGTTCAAAGGTGAAAATTCTCCCTCTCCATAGTTTTAGGACAAATGGTTTCACTGCTGGCTTCTTCTACTTTATTGACGTAAAAATACAGACAAAAGTTTCAGCTGAGTAGTGACCTGGAAATAGGATTTCTTTGTGGAGAATTATTGGTTATGTTTTGCAGCTTACCTTGAAAATCCTGCTATATGATTCACAATCCAGCCTGAAAGCAGTATCATTTGGGAGGTTTTTAAAAATATTCACGCCTGGACCACACCTATTATGCCAGTAGTAACTGATTTTTTAAAAATTCAGCACTAAATATCAAATAATAATAAAATATGTCTACAAATTGCAAACTCCATCAGACAACAGATTCCTACAGAACACTCATGATGTTTTCAGTCTCATACCCACATCCTACCCAAGGCTACGACTGACCTGAGTGCCAGCGCCATTCCCATCCACAGGAATCAGAGGCACACGAGAAAGTGCATGCAGGACTCTTCTTGCCAGCCAACACATGAGCCAACACATGAACCAACACATGAACCAACACATGAACCAACACATGAGCAAGCCCTTTGCTGACTCAAGAAAGATTGTATACTGGAAAGATACTGCGATTTTTTATGCTAGCCACAATGTAACAGCTATTGAAATTTTGCTCTTTTAAATATATTCTGCATTATGGATTTTTTTCCATCATATATTTAAGTCTAGACTAGGAGTCAAACTTTGGCCCTACAAAGAGCCCAGGAGTAAATATTTTAGGGTTTCAAGTCATGCCTGCCCCAAGCCTCCAATCCACTGCAGTCTTATGAACAATGAGCAGCAGGCAGGGCTGTGTCCTAGTAAGACTTTACTTTTAAATATCAGGTCACATTGGTCGATGGCCGGACCTAGATAACAACAGAACATTAAATCAAGCCCTCGTGTGTAGCACCCGCCAATTTCTCTTGTATAGATATTCTGCCTATGGTCAATTTCAGGTTACAAGTCATCCCTGAAAATAAACATGATTAAAAAAAAAAAAAGCACACTCTTACTATAGTGTTTTCACTAAAAATAAAAGTGAACATAATAACTTCAAAGGAATAGTAAGAATAAAATATTATAAAGCAATTTGGAAGGCAAAGATGCCAGCTACCTTTGTGTTTGCTAGGCCCTGTTTAATTGTAAGCGTGCGTGAGATTTAAGGACGACTGTTTGGACAACAGGCTCGCAGAGCTCCTGGAACTGCACCTTCGATGCAGCAGCCTTCACACACTGAACGAATCCTCGGACTCTAGCAGCACGTGTTCTTCAAGACCTCCCAGCAACTCTCACCCCACTGCCCCTTACCGCAGAGGCCCAGGCATGGGCTCCGGTCGGAGTTTCTTGGGGTTCGGGAGAGGAATATGTTCTCTGAGAGAATCTGACTTTTCAAAGGGAAAACTGGGGAGAGGAGATAGAGGCAGACGTTGCTGAACACTTCCTGGGGACAGAATCAGAGAAAGAGAAGTCCTGGAACAGGGAAAAGGGACTCCAGACACAGGAGGAAGTTGACAATCACCCAGTCGGCCAGGGATAGGATTCTCAGTAGTAAAGTCCACAAGATCTCAGGCAAACCACTGGAGACAATGGGTCTTTACGTTTTTTTTTTTTTTTTTAATTTTATTTAAAGAAAAAAAGCAAAACAAAACAGTAAAAGGGTACAATACAGAATTTCAAAAAAATAAACAGTAAGAAATCACTAGTTAGTAGATTACATATTGTCATCTTAGAAATAGTTGTTCAAGTTACAAAATTAATCATACAAAGTAAAGTGGACATTCAAACAATGAGACTGCAAACAGTGGTGTTCAATGATCCAACTATAACTTAGTAATATGGTCATTTATCTTACACATCTAAACACATTGCAGTTGTATCATTTAGAGCACTTTCTTTTCCTCTCTTTTTTACAATAACATTTACACATTTTGGGTTTTATTACTCCCACAGTTCTTATTACTTTTTTTTTGGAAGAGAATAAAACCAAATGTAACAAAACAAAGCAGTCAGTCAAAACAAAGGATGGACATAGTACATGATGTAAAAACAGAATACAAGGTAATCCACAAGGGTTACCATAATGCCTCTTGCTACCTTAAAAAGAACTGCCTATATCATCAGGTATAATAAAATTGAACAAAACAGTATGGAACAAAACCAATAAAACCTAAACATTGGAGACATTACTGAACTTCAAAAAAAGATAATAGTCAAACCAGAATGAGCATCATAGTGAATCTTATTGCCTTCAAGGTAGTTGCCTATAACCTCAAACTTGATACTATCAAACAGAACAGAGTAGAGTAAAATCAGTCAAAACAAGATGGTGAGAGCAATACAGGGCCTCAAATTGAGTTAATAGGAAATCAAAAAAGTTACTAAAATATATCCTGCTATTTTTTTTAATTTTTCCCTTAATTAAAAAAATAATAATAAATAAATAAATTTTTTTAAAGGGGAGAGATTGAGATAAAAGAGGACATAACAACATAACAATACAGGTCAGAACAGTGTTTCACCACACACAGTGTTAAGCAACACAGTGTTTCACCACAAGATAACCCGACTTAATAGTAGTTACCATAGTGTCTCTTTCCTTGAAATATTTGAGTATAACTTCATATACTATAGCATCAAACATATCAAGACAGTGTGAAACCATTCAAGTGGATGAAAGTATTACAGGGTATTTAGAACCAGCTAACAGAAAACAAACAATGGTTTCTATATTATCTCTTTGCCTATAAAAAATTTGTTTATACTATCACATATAATAAAATCCAATATGATACAACATGATTAAATAAGACATCATAATAGCTAGTGCTGATTTAATATCATCTTGTTTTGAAGTCACATCAAACTGTTGTTCTTCTGTCTCCATTGCTTTTATCATGTTGTATCTTACTGGGTCTTTAAGTTTTAATTAACTTCAATTCTAACAGCTGCATATAGCCAGTGGCTTCTGTACTAGACAGTACAGCAGGTATACAAAAATACAGCAACGCAACTCTTTGGCATTTATAAATTTGCTTTAAATTTGCTGGTATGGAAAGAATTCTGAAGCATGTTAAAAGACAAGCATATATGGAGAGTAACAAGTCAGGTTGTAAAGTTAAATATTTGCTGTCAAGCTAGCGTGCTAATGTAAATGAGTGACGGGAGAAACTCAAGAAATAAGCAGTAGTTTACGGAGTGTTTTCCGAGCCACGACACAGTTCATGTGATAGCTCCTCTACGAATGAGTGCGGGTCCGTAGTCCTAAAGCAGCCCTCCACCTCCTTGATAGCAAGTATCTGCAAATGGAAGAATGGACCTCAATACAAAGCCTGCGCAGAACACTGCTACTGGGCATGGGAGACCTTGGCCTTGGAGTCTCGGACTTTCCTCCCTACCCCATGCTGACTGGCACAGAGGAGGAGAAACACGTTGCCATGGTTAACACCAAGCCACATTTCCCAGTCAGCAGATGGCCATTGTTCTCATTCAAAATATACCTGTGGAGGTCCTTACTAGAAACAAGTTACAGACAGAAACAAAATGTCTATGCTATTGAGTTGTAGAATAAAACTGAACGGTAAGAAAGAGGAATTGTAGTGATAAAGAATAATTAAATTGCAACTTTGAAGGTCATCATATCTCTATAACAATAATCAGAAGGAAGTGAAGAGTTGCAGTAACAGTATACTTTAGATGGAAAAAGCCATACTTTTGAGTAACTCAGATTTTAACTCTTGAAATGTGAGATAAATTATAGAGCTGTGTAAACTTGACACACATGAATATTCTGTTATGAAAAGTGTCCAACTATACAACGCCAGCAAAGAATGATTTATTCTTTCTCTTATCTAAAGCTGCTGTAGCAAACAGTCTAGGGCATTTAGCCATCTTGTCCTGACAAATAACCAATTCACCTTTCTCGCCAGTGTATTCTGAAGTATTGATTTTACCATGTGAACTCGCACATGTGTCACATTTGCCCAGTACAGACCCTTCTCCCTGGAAATGTGGTTTGAACATCAGTCAGGTACCTGGCCTTTCACCTCCAGTTCCTACTGCTGCCGTCTGCCAACCATTAAAGATGGGCCATTTCTCCAAATACGTTATTTGTAGAAATGGAAATACACAGTGACTCCTACAAAAACATATGTTGCTTGGAGAAGTAGTCCAATGTTTGCCTAATTAAATTTTCTCATTAAAATTACTCTCCTGGGCTGAATGCTAGCTCACATTTAGAGAGTTGCATGTCAAGGGCCTCTAGATTTTCCTTTAACATCTATTTCCAGAATAGTAATGTTAACACTTGTAAGTCAAACTCCAGCCTTAAGGACAAGACAAAAGGAAATACAGAGCAACAACATCACAATCCGTGAGGTGGAGGAGAGTGGCTTCGCCTCTGCCTGAATCCAGTGGAAGTCACAGCGTGACACATACCTCAAGCTGCAGGCCTCCTGGGACCAGCGTGCTGGCCAGAAGCTTTTAACGTGTTGGGAGACATTGGAGGAGAATTGCTCCTGCCCAGCCTGTAATTGGGGGCCAAGTTTAGCAGGATGACCTCTGTTGCTTTTGATAGCTGTCTGCACTTCATCCGTCAGCCTGCTCACCTGAAGGGGTTAAACTGCCAGACTTGTTAGCAAGAAGTAATTGTTGATGTCTCACCTATTAGGTCTTCTGAGGCTCTAGTTTGGGGAAGGGGGAGGCAAGCCTTCAATAGCAGAACTGGAGCCCAGATCTATCCTCAAGTAAGCAGAGTGGGAGGGATGTACATGCATTTCTTCCACCAGCAAACTGTATTTACAAAAACATTTATAGCCTTTTCACTCCAGCAATATGGACTGGATCACCATTTACAGTTATGTAATGAAAAGCAATCCTCCAGGTATGGAAAGTCAAGTTTGCAGAGGAGTTCTGTTGAACGAAATGAAGCCCTCCTAAGACTTTAAAAATACAAGGTAGATAGCCTACTACCATATTTCATTCCTCCATGTGTTCCTTATTCTTCAGAATATTTTATTGTACTGTTACATTAAAATTTAACACTATGCTAAATTTATTAAAACTTTGTCTACTATTAAAATAAACCTGTTATTTCCTCCCAAATGCTCTGAAAAATATTTTTCCAAATTTCATTCATGCAATTTTCTGAAAGACCCATAGTTCAAAGACAATACTCTGTTCCTGACAATATTTTAAATGTATATCATGTCAAAATAAAGCATAGATTTTTTTTCCAGAAAGAGCAAAGACTTTGTAAACATGTGCCCTTGATGTTTAAATTTCTAGACCTACTTGGTGTATTTAGGACTGACTTACAGGCTTTTTCATGACATGCTGTGGACTCATAAAGAACAAATTAATGTTTTATCTATATAGTTTACAAATTAAAAATTCATGACCCTTCTTTGACTCTTGACTGTCTTCATAAACTTACATTCTATCTATTATTTTCTTCCACAAGCCCAGATACATAACAACGCTCAAAAGAAATCCACCTTACTGGAGATCCTTGTGAACAATCAAGTGAGACCCAGTTAGAATCAATAATGACTCTGAATAGAGCATGCACTTCAGAATCTTGGGTTAAAATCCTGGCTCTCCCATTTAATGATTAGGAGACTTTGAACAGGTAATAAAACCGTCATCTCTAAGTGAAGAATAAAGCTGGCCTTAACCATATTGAGCACTGAAGGAGATTTACAAACAGACAGCTCATTGTCTAAGCTAGAGCTGGGCCCCAGTGCACTGGCATATTATTATAGTGTTTTCCATATATCCAGTCCTAATTGGTTTTTTTGGGGGGGGGCTTATTTTTCTTGTTCTTAGCACTATTTCACAAGGCAGATAGAAATCCTATACTATTTAGTGCATAGCTTTTCAAGCTCACTTCAATGTCTACAAATGAAATGGAAAATCCTTTTTCAAAGATTCTCTCATGTATGAACAACTCATCCTCTTTCTATCTCTATTAACCAAATATGACTCATTGCACCTCGTTTTCCAGCTCTGATATTAAGAATATGACTTCTACCCTTTCGGCAGAAGCCTTGGGGAATTCACTGAGAACAAGTTTATACTATTAACCATGTGACTTCAGCATTCATTATTGTACTTGACCTAATTAGTTCAACTTGTACCTGTGTGTGCCCTTGGTAACAGAGAAACATGACTGAAGTTTCACATGGTCAGAAACTTTAATTGTACTTCACTTTTACCAGAAGCTTTACGAGTATATGTGCACACAAACAAACTACTTTAAAGTGACTGCTTTTGGTTTGCTCTCCCACATCTCTCTTTTTCCTTTCTGTGTGCTCCATTCATCTTCCCTCTTTTAAACCATCCTTTCTTCAAAATAAAGGGTTAGCAAACTTTTTCAGTAGAGAGGCAGATAGTAAACATTTTTGGCTTTGTGAACCGTAAGGTCGCCATCAACACTGTTCAGTCCTGCAGCGGGACTGGGAAAGCAGTACATGCAGTATGTGAGAGAAGGGACTTGGCTGTGGTCTGAGGAAAGTTCACTTCCATAAATAACCGGGGGTCTGCAGTCAGTCCCAGCGTCACATCTTGTACACTCCTGAATGCACATACCTTTTATCCTTTCTTTCCTTTCTTAAAAGCCATACTGTGGTCCAAACCATTATCTCTCATCCTCTCCCCACACTTGGATCCCCAACACTCACTGTGTAGCGTCCCTATTCCCAGCTCTGTCTCTAATCCATCCTCCCAACTCCAAGGAATTAGTCTACCTTCAACAGTATGCTGAGCCCCGTGCTGGCTCCACCTGACTTCTCCACTTGGTACTCAGGATTAAGGGCTTCTTATAACCTGATCCCCACTGTGTCATAATGCTAAGATTGATGCCAGGTCCCTCTTCTTCAACAAGAGGTCTCTTCTCACTACTACACACTCCACACGTGAGCACAGGCCCTCCTGTTAAGAGCACATTGAAATCAGTAAGACAATGTTTGATGTATTAATTTTCTTATGATCAACACCAACCTCGGAAACTTGGGTCCAGAAGTTAATCTATGCAGGACACTCAGCATCAGCACTAAACCTACAGTCCAGCTCCCCTTATTACAAGGCCTCTGTCCTTCTGGGCTCCTTCTCCACTGAAGTCCAACTTCCTGCACCAGATCCCTGGCACGCGAAAGGCAAGTGTGGACATTTGGCACTCAGCCCTGGGCACCTGAGTCCTGTACTGCACTTGGTCCTGCATTGGCACCATGTCCCTCTAGTGAAGTCACAAACTTTTCCCAAGAGTTCCCCCACTTCACACAGCAGGTCCTATGTCTTGGAAAATATACATATAGATGTGTTGAACCTCTCTCACAGATACACAAATGACATCAGAGTCCCCATGTATTTCCTGTGTCCAATGAAATGCAAACAAGAGTCACCTCTGCTACTTCCACAGAAGCCGTAAAAGCCACTATGCAGCTTTCCCCAAAACTCTTTCTCCCACCAAGAAAACAGCAGCATCCCAGAAAAAGCCATTCTGTTGACTCCATCCCATAGGAAGAAAGACTTACTGGGCAGAGTCAAAGGCAGCCTGTCACCAACCTAGAGGGTGAACAACAAATAATAATTTATTTTATGTCACTGAGATTGTGAGATTGTTCATTAACTAAGGCAGCACAATCTAGCACAAGTTGATTAATACTACTTTTTACTAAGTCTGTGCAGCCCTACATAACTTGTCTAGCAGGACACTACTTGACAACCCTTAAAGAAAAGAAAACCCATGACAATTTCTGTGGAGCATCCATAAGGAAGCCATAGTCAACCAGTGGACAAAACTCAGGAAATTATGAGCATGGAAGGTGTGCATGGGAGATGCAAGAGATAAAAAGACAGAAAAATAGAGAAAAGAAAGCATAAGCAGAAAGAAAAGGAAAAAGATAATGGAAGAAATCAAAAGAAGGAGGTGATGCCAGTAAATAACTAATGAATACAGACTAGGAAAAAACATGGAGAGAAAAAGAGAGTGTCATTCATGGGCCATGAAACCCAGCGAGGCAAGGCTCCTAGGGAAGAATCTCTGAACTTGCTGCAGTACTGCCCACCCTCTAAGAAAGTGGTCCCACTGTAGAAATGGAGATGACAGAGGATCCCACACGGCCCGAGAGCATCATTGCCTGCCCTCGGCCTTGCTGGCCCCATCAGATCCAGACTGATGGCTAGCACTGTGGCAGGAAGTGCACCAAAGCCGGGGGCTCGCTGCCAGGTGATTTGAGGAAGTTAAAACACAAGCACCAAAGGCCCTAAGCGGAAAGACTTCTCAGGAAAGTGCTGGTCCTCTCTGAATCCATCCAGGAGGCATCTGATTCAGGAAAGTAGGGTTTTGTGCTGCTAATAGAGTTTAATAAGGATAATGTGCTGTGTCTTGTTAATGGACACTGCTCTAATTTTATGTACTTCACCTTGTGTTAAATACCAAGCTACAAAAACAAAAGGAAGAATTTCAGACTTTGATCTGAGAGCACTTTTATACTTGACTGGTTCCACTGTCACAATTCATACCCTTTAACAGATAGAGGATTTCATGTGACATCAGAAATCAGTCAACCATACAATTGATGATGTCATCTGCATGCTAAAGGACTATTGGTTAAAGTCTTAAAATTTTCATCTGGGATAAATTCTTTGTTGCTTCAAAAATTTTTCTGTCATTGTTGCCATTTTCATTGACCCCTGGATTAAAGTGTGAGAACCATAATTACACCAATTATCACTTGTTTTTAACTCCAAACTATCAAATATATGTCCTAGCAAAGACTAATTTATGTCTTCAACATGGGATAAAATATATAAAGAATCCCGCCAAGGACATTTTTGTAATGTTTCCATTCAATTTTCCGCAAACTTTGTTACTTTACATATTCATAAACTCTTTTATTCTCAAAGTGCTATGTTTTGTTCTCAGTTATCATTATATCATAACTAAACGTGAAATAGCTTATAGCCTAAAGTCAGGTAAATAATATGAAACTCCTGGGTTATTTTACATAATGTGATTTTTTTTCTAAATCACAGATGTTGCTAAAAGTGGGGGGGAGATGTTCTTTAAAATTCTTTATCATAAATCTTTTTCCCCCTGCAAATCCTCTTTTTTCTCTCTCTCTACAAAGGCAATGTGAATAGGGGTAAAAGAAGACAAAACTTGACCTTTTGTGACCCCAGCATTAATGGGTCTGTTCATAATTCAGTCTGTGTGTGTGGAGGCATCCATGTGGAAAGGCGGAGGCCTGAGAGACAGAAAGCCCTTCCCTTTAAACATTATCTGACCCCATCAGGCCCATTCACGGGAGAAGGCTTACGTATGCATATGCTGAAAAAATGAACATCTCATCATGTGCAGAAAGCCTGCCCATTCTAGTCCTCGTCCTCCATGGAAATGCAGCACAGAAGTGACACTTAAACAGAAATCAGGAGAGTGACAAATGGGTAGGAGGTAGCAAAATATATATATCAAATATTCTGGTGGGGAAATCAGCCAAACTTCTCAGAAAATGTCAGCATCTAAAGCACACATGTAGTTCTTTGGAGAACACCCAGGGCAGTTGGTCATGTTAATAAGATGCATGTGTGCAACTCTGGGGTTCAATGAAAGGCTCAGGCTGATTTATAGTTAGCACAAAACATCAGCCTGTTTCTAATCTCCTGAGGGGGACGCACACTCAAGTTGCTCCTTGCTAAGCTCTCCAAGGTGAGTCCTGTGGGTCTCCCAACACAAATGACTCTTCCAAGAGTTCTTGTGTTTTTAGTGATGAGTTGAGCTGCCAGCCTGCACACAGTGTGGCTCTGAGTCCACAGAAACTCCAGAGAACTGTGCAGAACTGTCACTTGGAGTCGGCACAGGTGGCAGCCTCTATGCTAGGAATGTCATTCTGGTGTGTAACACAGGGGATGGTTTCAAAAGTCAGCTCAGTGCTGAGACCAAACCACTTTCTGAGGAACAACATATACACTTCCAATGAACTTGGCATGGGGCAGGGAGATTGTGTATGTAAACCTCCTAGTATCTGTTCTCTCTTTAAGGCACACAAATACAAGGTTGTACAAGTGAAAACATGAACTGTTAGGTCTTCACCTGAACTGATGAACAAGGACTGGGAGAGATGCTGGAGTCCTGGGGCAGAGTCGAGTATCTCTGGATCTGGAGGCTGAGTGGCTGTATCAACACCAGGAAGCCTAAAGGGCTTGGCACCTCCCCTTCTGGACACATCTACTATTACCAAACTTGGAATTGTCTCTAAGAGTCTTCCAGGATGGAAGGGTCTATCCTGTCTCCAATGAGAGGTCCTTTAGTGCTGTCCTCAGGCCTGGTCAACAATTCCATGTCCCACCTGCTCACAGAAGGGATTGAAAACAGAGGCATTTTAAATACCTCCTCTTCTGTGCAATTTAAAAAGCCACTTTTTGCAAAAACTTCCGCCACCACAAAACTTTACAGATAATTGCAGCATAAAAGCAACATTCACCCCTTTTGCAGAGCCATCGTGAGCACTGGCCTACCTACTGAGGGCGACAGGTGTTTTTATAAGGCAGGGTCAGCACCTGTCCTCCAGACACACTATTTATGATTTTCTGTGGCATGAACACTTTACAGCATATATTTTCCCAAATATGAAAATGTATCATTGATATTAACTGTTTATTTATTTATTTATTTTATTCTGAATAGAAGAAAAAGAAAAATAGAAATAAAATAAAATCAAGTTTCAACTCAGGCAAATACGAGAGGAATAATAATTAACACACTGTGTCTTTCTGCTATCATAGTAGTCATTCAGAGTAGAGAGGCATGAAATAATGTTCAGACAACATTGGCATGAATCTTTCTTTTTGATGCACTCAGAGCAACTAGCTGTGTAACCATCTTAACTAGCATGTATATGCGTATGCGTGTGTGTGTTCCCCCTTTTCTTTCCTTTCCTCTTTTCACAATTGGGAAACTCTCAGATATATCATTTGTAACAAAAGTGAAAATTTCAAGGTGTTAAATCCATGAGGGCAAGAATAGATAGCACAAATAACTTAAAAGACACTTTGCAACTATTTCACCTTTTTGAGCTCCCAAAGGTTTGTATTTTCAGGTCCACAGGACGAAAGGTTCCCACTGCGGACTGTCTTCCTAATGCACCTGGGAACAGGGCTAGGTGCACGGCATGGAACGCTGAAACCCACACCTTTTGAGGGAGCCAGGAAAGCGCAGAGGCATAGGCAAGTTCTGTGCCTGAAATTGGCCATGGCTGGTACCAACAGAGGAGGACACCAACACCCAACCCAGGAGCCCTAGGTCTCTGGCAGGCCGCCTTTGGCTGGAGGAGACCCAGCAGCATTCTGCTTCCCCAGACTGCAAGGCAGCCCAGGACGCCTCCACCTCCCGGCTTTGCTCTCCCTCTCCTGGGGCGAGCACTGTGGCTCTGACAGCAGTCTCAGCCTTCCTAGCACTCCTTGTTCCCTCAGAGGACCTCTTCTAATAAACCATGGATGTCTGGTCCCACCCTGCAGCCTACTTTGCACAGAACCTGGAATGACGCACTTCTCAACTGGAAAGAATAACTTATGTTTCCAAAAAGCTGGATGCGCTTTAACGTACATCATCTCTAAGCAGCTGTAGGATGTGTAGACTGTTAGCGCTCTCAGGTTCCATGTGAATGATTTCATGGAAAACAAGTCAACATCTTAAGACAAAATTGCAGGCAGCAGAATAGAAACTAAGTCTCAGATGTTATAATACTTAATTTGGCTTCTGAGATAGATGTAGGAAGTTGCATTTGGTTTTTTAAAAATACCTGTAGGAAAAATTGAAATAATTTCCCCTAAAATTTTTCATTTGTCTTTTCCTTTAGGATTTCACCTCTCTATAGGTGTTCCTGACTTTTCCTAGTCAAAACATAAGAACTCATATAGCCAAATCGCAGATTCACTTTCCAAATGATCACTTAGGGAATTACAAATTGTCTTCATAGGCTGTGGAATATGTTTATTCAGAGACCATTACTCAGACTTTCTGATTACCATGGACTTGCCTTTTGAAGCAAACAAAAGACATTTTGAACTGTAGCTGATAAAGTAAATGTGTGTCCAAATAAAGTGAAGTGAAGAAAGAACACTAAAGTGCATAGTGCTGAACAAACATAGAGATGATTAGAATAAAGAAAACATACCAAGGAAGTGTAAGGGCTATTGTACTTTCAGGACGACACAATTTTCATGCCCAATGTGGCTAATGAAGTAGTATCAAAAACTATACAAAATGAGTATTTTCTTGGGCCACTGGAGAATTCAGGTCCAATATAGTAATTGTGCACAAAATATCAAAGAACTATAACTATAAATCTATACAATGGTTACTTATTACATTTTTTAAATTATTCAAGCTTAATTTTTTCATGAAAATTTCTCTCTTGAGAATCCTAATTAATGCATACAATATCAACTCTACTACTAAATGTATATATCCCAAATACTAACATGGTTGCATAGAAGAATTGAATTCATATAGGGAAATTGTGTGTATCATGTCTGTCTATTATGAAACATACAGCTAATAAAGAAATACAATGGTAACAAAATATTAAAACTGCAAAACCTCCATAGATTTTTTTAACTTTTTTATTTTAAAAAACAAAACAAAGGATAGAAACAATACAGAACTTCAAAAAACAATAGAAAATTAACACTAGTTAACATATTACATATTGTTATATTAGAAGGAGTTGTTCAGATTGCAAGATACGGGCATGAAAAAAAAGTTCAAACAATCAATGAAAGCACAAAGGGAAAGAAAGTGCTCAATAGGAAAGAACAACTAGGATAGGAGAGAGGAGAAAAGGAAGGAGGGAAGAGATTATATATTTATAGGTATATGTATATATGTGTGTGTGTGTATGTATATATATATATATATATATATATATGATAACTATACTACTAACCTCTGTAAATTCATCTAAAAGAATAGTCTATGCTTTAAATATATTTATTTGCCCAAACATTTTAAAAATTACATGAGAAGTTTATTTTTCAAATATTCATGCTAGCTTATTTCTTAAACTGCTTACAGATTTTATTTATTGACAGTGGTATATGGAAATTAGTGAATTCATGTTCATTCCTCAGCAAGGTTAAATGCATTTGTGTCCCAGGAAACTACATGAAAATCTTTTCCTCTTTTTGTCTAACATCAATTTTGTATTATTATTTCATTTATGGAATATGCTGTCGATGTCACAGCATGAGCTTTGGGGAGAAGAGGTTTGATTTAATAGTTCTTCATTACAATTTTGCCTACAGAATCTTATGATTAGCTCACTTAGCCTTGACATTTGTAAACTACAGTTTTCCTTTGAGAAAATACAACCTTTCTAAAACTCAAAATGCTAATTCTACTCAGAGAAGTTGGATACTGAAAATAAGATTTATATTTATTACCAGTTTTTAAAAATGTGTGTTTTACCTATGTTGGCAAGTTCCCTTTTATAATTTCCAGTTTCAAGTTTCACGTAATAATTTACCAGTCTGGGAAACTTATAGGAAAATATTCATATTTCTTTAGACAGTCATGATTTGATTCATTCTGTCAATAACATGTTTATTTCTCAGGATGCCTACATCAATAAAATTTTTTCTAGTTTGCATCAGTTTTTTCCATAAGTTATTATTCATCAATAGTAGATTTTTTAAAATTAGCATTCACTGTAGTCTTACATGGTTTGCAAGAGAAGAGACTTCTTGCGCCACATGGTACGCCTTTGCTGTCATTGAAAGAATGATTTTTCTACAGTTTTCTCCTTCTGTCCATTCACAGCCAGACTCAACTAGAAGAAATGAACGCAATTCATAAACAGGTCCTTATTTATGCCTCATAGGAACATTTATTCAAATAACAGGTTTAGACTCTTGAAGGTGACTTATACCTACATTACCAGTACTTATATGCAAGTGGACTTAGATGAAACAGAAACATCATTTTTATATTTAAAACATTCAACATTCTGAATTTTGCACTTTCTCTCATTGTCTTTAGGATCCCTAAATATGACTTGGAACAGCCAAGCCCTTACTAGCATACGTTAGACACTAGTAAGTTCTCAAAAGGATTTTTAAAATGAATTTACAACTTTTAAAACTTAGGCTGATATTTTGTTAAACTTTTTCATTGGAAGTAGGGGTAAGCCGGCTGCTGTTACCTCAGGATAAGAAGTGAAGGACCGAAGTCCAAAGGGACAGTTCAAACACACTTGAATGTTTCAGTGATTTACAATACAGTATTTCATTATAAAAGATCAGGCATCTAAACACCTGAGTGTCCTCCAACACGCTCATTTACAAACTCAGATGAATGCTCTGCTCCTGTGGCCCACCCCATATTTTAAAAGCCAATGGAGCCCATGCTTTATTTCTTTACAAATAATCCTCATGGAAACAAAATAAGATCTTTCAACAAAAGAAAAAAGCTAACTCATACAATAATATCCATTCAATAGAGTGACACTAACAGAAAGAGAGCGAACAAAAGCTGTCAGAGAACCCTCCAGGCTGGACACTTAGCGGTTCCTGTGCCAGGGCCCTGCACATCGCGCGTGCCCACTGAGGCTGAGACTGCCGTGAACACCCTGGCTCGCAGTCTGGTTTCCTCGGTGTTGTGTCACCAGTGACTGCTGTGCGGCACTCCCAGGCTCATCCTATCTGAGCTCAGAGGAATACGCAGTCCTTAAGCTGCCACACCCATGCATTTGGGTAAAGCAGCAGGAGTCGGGCCCAAAGGCTTGTCCTCATCGCCCCAGCTGTGCATGCATATGCAGGGACAGGGTCCGGCCTGATACACTGCGTCCAGGCGCTATGATGCAGCCCTGGCATCGTCACCGTTCTAAGTTAGTAGGGGACTTCCTGGCATCCGGTGGATTCCGTGGTCACCCTGGCCAAAGAGCTGGCACACGCTTCTGTACAGAGCCAGAGGCTCAGTGTTTGAGGCTTCAGGGGCGGGAGGGTGCTGCAGTCCCTGTGTGACTACTCAGCACTGCTAGTACAGCATGAAATACAGAGCACAGAAATGATGTAACTGTCCTTCCATGAAACTAAACTAAAATAACACAAGACTGGCAACAGGCAGAATTCAGCCAGCTCTTGGCGGCTTGCCAACCTCTACCTTCAATCAAGAATCAAAGATAAAGGATTCTTCTCCAATATCATTATGGAAGCCAGGCATGGGGCATGAGCCTGTACCTCCAGCTGGAGGTGGCCAAGGCAACAGGGCTGTAAACGGGAGCCCAGCCTGGGCACTCAGTAGGACCCCCTCTCAAAATGAAAAGCAAAAGAAGCCAAAGGCCTAGTGCTTGCCTAGCATAGTGAGGCCCTGGGTTCTCTCCCAGTACCGGACAAGAAAGGAAAGAAGGAGGGGAGGAAGGGAATAAATCATGAAAGACCACTGTTAGAATCAGTCTGCCCAAGAAATATTGGTTCCTGTGATAAAGTGACACAAGAGGCAGAATACTGTGAACATTTCAATGTCAAATTCACCTTCCACACCTGGAGCTCCATGTGTGAGCCCTCCACACATGTGCATGGAGACTCTTTCATAATTTATCAGGGATTAACATCATGGAAGGAGAGGAGTGTAGCAGGCAGCATCAGGAGAATGTTCATCAAGCTCACCTGCCCTTTACAAAATCAATTTCCAAGGACAAAAAGTTTTCAAGGCAGATCTACTTTCTTTCTTTTTTGAGAAAGTGAAACAAACAAAATCAGAAGCCTGAAACCCTTTGGTAGTGCAGCAGGTGGATCAGATTCTAATGAGGTTTCCCAGGGCTATGACGTTCAGAACTGCGTCCAAGACTTTCAAAGGTGAAGATTCTGTACCGTGAAAAGCACCCCAGCTGGAGAAATGTCACCTCCGTTCTGAGAGCTTCCAGAGAAGCCCCACACTAATCTGTGTCAGCAGAGAGGGCTGCATACAGTTCTTGCTGAATGGCATCAGTGCCCAACGGCAAGTCCAGGGAACTGAAGACTGGTCCATGAACCCTGAGGACACATGGTCGGGGTCTTTTCTGGACTAGCAAAGCCCTTCCCAGAAAAGGCACATTGTAATATAATCATCTAGAGGAAATCATTGACAGTAAAAAGCCCAATCGAGAGAGTTGCATTTTCATCTGAAGGTATTAATAATATGCAGTGCTAATAGCATCTTTCCCTCAAACCCACGACATGACAACAATAGCAGGCTTCTTCTCTCCTGTCACTTTTGAAGAGAACATCACATTTCTTCATTAAGACAAACTTAGACAAAGCCTCTGATTTTGTCCTTAGCTCAAATATCTCAAATGAAATAATTTTTATTGATGAAGTTGAGATTTCTAAGGCTGCTTTTTCAGGTATTCAAAAGCAAAGAAACTTTAAAAATCAAAAATATAAACAAGAAAGATGGTTAAAGTTTTTATATAACTTGGAAAAGCCAAATCTCCACTGAATGGGGAAAGCAAAAGCCCAATTGCTTCCTCTTTGTGCCTTGTCTCTTTTCGGCATAGGAACCCCACTCCCCAATATTCACTGTGCACATCAAAATCTAACACACTGAGGAGCAAGGTTTAATTCACTGACATTGCCAGGCCTTGCTGCCATCCATTATTAAGCTAAAATTGGGCTCATCCTCTATTTATCAGAGCCAGGACCAAATATGCAGAGACTGGTCAGAAACCAAAGCAGAAAGGGTAGAACCAGAAAATAGAATGGCTTTGTCAAAGAAAACCAAACAAAAATGCTTCATGAAAGCAGTCTGGTTAGATTAGCATGAGATAAAGCAAATAAATTCACCTCAAGCAGTTTGAGAATCAAAAACAAATATCCACACAAAGGATACCTGAAGTGACAGAGTCCATGGAAATGATGTCCATGGGCTGTGATCTCTCGGACTCTCTTTATTTTCCTTAAAACTATTAACACTAAGGCAGCAGGCCTGTTACCTTGCTGAAGCCTAACGAGGCATAGCTTAATAATTCACAGATCTAAGTAAAGAAATAGTCATCCTTGAGTGTAAATGCAAGTACTTTCAATTTTGAGGAATTTTTTGGATTCTTCTGGCTCCGAAAGCTCTACTGTGGTCATAGGACGGAGACACAGCCCGAGCCCTCCAACTGAAGAAAGATGGACAGTGGGAACCTTGCGCGACTATCCTGAATAGTGGCCAGCTCCTCTTTCTAACTCCCTCTGGAATATTTCCAGATGTGTTTATAAAAATCATACAGGTTGTAGAAAAATTTTATCATGATGAAATATAACTTGCAGAAGAAAATTACTCTTAAATTATCACTGTATATTTCAATTATTAACAGTTTAGGAAAAGTACAGTAATTCAAATACTCTGACATGCTCTGTCTACCTGACTGATCCTGACATTGCAGAAAGAAGTGAGCCCAAAAGAAAAATTCTTTTCACTCCAACCAAGCTCTCCCTGAGGTAGGGTCTCCAGGTAGATTTCTCTGAATTCAGAACAACAACTACACAGTGGTTGGAATGTTAAATGCAAAATATGCGTTGAGTATAATCTCCTTTAAAATCAAGATGACCTGACAAGAAAACTGAATTTATCGGAAATCTAAGATTTTCACCAGTAAATATTGACCTATTTGCACATGATTTGAGCCATATTTCACATGCAGATCAAAAACAGTTTAACATAAACAACAGGATAATCAGCCTTCATATATATTGACAAGTTTCCCAATGGTCTATTAATACACAAAAGACTGGGACAAATTACTTATTTATATATACAAAACATGATTATAAAGGCCAGCTGCAGGTATTTTTTTGGAAAGTGCATTTTAATAAGGTCCTATTCAGTTACAGAACAAACGAGGGAGAAGTGGTTTGCACTAGAGTTTAGAGCGAGAGCTTTCTCTTTTTCTAACCACGAAATCAATCATTTGTCCAGACTGTGGGGGTTAGGGTTAGTTACTGAAAGGAGCTCCGTATATAAACAAGTCAATAATGCATTGTGTGTTATTGTGGGGCTGAAGAAGTTGGCTTTCTCTCAGGATGAATGTCACTGGAGTTGAGCCCTGGGACAGCCCTTTGTTTGCGGCCATCCTCGGTTGCCTCTTATGTATGGGAACTGGGGGTGGCTGCTGGGGAAAGTTGGGTGGGGGGCAGATAGGGGAGGACTATTTCCTATCATGGGCAATCAGGAAAAACTCTGGAATTTGTCAGCCTTCGCAATTTGCATCAGGAAACATACTGTGGAATTGATCGAGAGGGGCCACCCAACAAAATATTCAGCGAAAGAATAAATGAGTCTGGATGATTTTAAATTGGACAAGGCTGATATTTTCGGCTCTGTGCCTGTCAACAGAGATGAATCCAAAATTCAGGCAGTGATTTGAAAAGTTCAAATGTACAAAATCAAACTGATGAACAGGTCAACATGTCAAATAAATGCTAGCTGTTCTTGGCATAAAAAGTAAGGCTGATTCTTAATGCTCGGGATTCTCAAATGGGTTTTCAAAGTGTGTGTGTGTGTGTGTGTGTGTCTGTGTGTGTGTGTGTATGTACATGCATTCACATACTTCTTTTATTCATTTCTACTGAAGATAAAAATAAATTTATGAAGAAGGTATTACATTTGGATAAGATAACAGAACTTTAAGGAATGGTTTTATGTTCTCAACACTTGTTATAAGTCCAGCTATCTTACACATAAAAGTTAACTTGAATATCCTTTATAATTTAGAGTGTATCTATAATTTAGAGTGTAACATTCATAAGCCGTAAATATTATAATAACCTTACATTTCTCATCTCAGTATATGTTAACAGCCACTGCTGTTCAGGACCCTGAAATGAATAAATGAAGAGCACAAGAACAGTCTCAAAGTTTGTAATCAGGCTGGTAGAAACAAATCCAAGCATCTCCATTTCACTAATGGCCTTTCTCATCTTTTTACTCCTGCCTCTGGAATCTCTATGGAAACTCACTTAGATAAAGCTGCAGCTGTGGGCAAGGAGGGCACAAAGGACATTAACTGAGTCCACTTGATCCCGATTCCTTCCAGAATGTGAAAAACCACAGCATGACACATTGGCCCTTGCTTCCCCCTGCAGCACCCGAAACTTGGCTTTTTCCAGATACAAACAGGTTAATATCCAAGTATCCCATGGAATGGAGACCATTTTTAAAGATGATAAAAAGTGAAAAGTAATAGTTGGTCTGATGAAGATCATAATTACTAAATGGGAGTTGTTGTGGTTTATATGTAGATTACATAGAGGTTCCCCTGAAGCCTCCCCTGATCATGCGCAAGACCTTTGGAAGGTGACTGGATCAGGGGGGTAGGCGGGCTATTGCTAATTGCTGTGAGGAGGTGGGGCCTGGTTGGAAGTGGTGGGTGGGTGACCTAGAAGTGTTTGTCTCCCTTCCAACTCCTCCCTTCTCTCTCCTGCTTCCTTTCCACCCTGCCCTGAGCAGCTCTCCTCCACTAGGCCTCTGTGCCTATGCCTGCTGCACTGGTCAGCTAACTATGGACTGAAATGTGAACCAAAATAAATGTTCCTTCTTTAAATTGCAGATGTCAGGCATCATGTCTCAGTGAAGAGGAAAGCAAGCAAACAGAAGTATGAATAATCCGACCCACAAGCAGGGAGGCCAGTATATTGTTTAGGGTTGGAATGGTTGCAGGTGGAGAGACTGAATGGTAAGTACTGTCTGGATAGAAAAGAATAGAGATGTGGAACTAAGGGAGGGACATTATTATTAATGAATATTATTGTGATTACTTGACAAAATTATACCCAAGTACAATTGGCAAAGTGTCTTGACTTGGTCTGGGGAGTGAGAAGAGAGAGGAGCTGGGCCCCGAGGGCTGAGCCCAGGAAAAGGGCTTCAGTGATGCAGTTGGGAAAGCAGGGATCTGATTGAAGGCACAGGGCAGTCAGTGGGAGCCCATTCTTCATCCACTGCAGAGGTCAGATGGAAGGGGAGGGGATAGCCAAGCACCAGGACCACACTGAGGACCCAAACAAGGACTCGGCTTCTCCTCTGCAAGGGCACAGCTCCATCCTCAAGCCCCACCTGCTTCACCCAGTTTGAATCTTGGGTGCCCTCAGGGTCCTGACTCAGCCCCAGTTCCCATGGCACAGCCTCACCTAAGTCCTTTTATAAGGAGCCTCAGGGTGCTGCTTCTCATCTCGAGGAGGGAACAGAAGGTTTCGGCTCCAAACTAGCTGTGAATTCTGGCTCCGAGACCCTAGCAATCCTTCTCCCTCCCTTGCTACTTCTTTGAAAAAAGCTACTCTTCCACAACCTGTGGCTTTCTGAGGACAGTTTTTATGGGAATTTGTAAAGGTATGGGAATTTGTAAAGTGGTAACTAATGAACTAACATATAATTGTCATTTTAAATAGTAATATTTTTAAATAGTTATGATTGTCTGAAAAGATACAAAAGAGCATTCTCCATAGTACTTTGAATTTATTTGCTTTTAAAATCTCTTTTCTTTAAGTCATCATATATTGCAGCCCTTCTACATTCAGTGGGAAGGGAGCACTGAGCTGGTCCTGACTGGCGTCATTACTGTCTGCCCAGGTATTCTATCATGTTTAGGGATATCCGTACCCTAAACTGTAGTCATGATGTCCTGTCACACTGATTCCTTCCTCCATTTTCTCCACTGTCACTGTGCAATTTTGGAGGAACTGTCCTTTCCTGGCCACAGGGCAGGTCTCTGGTCCCCACCAAGTTAGTCATTTTAAGAGAAGCAGTCCTGAGGCGACCCAGTCAGACATGAACAGCTGCAGAAAGTGTGCCCCATTAGCAGAACCTGAGACAAAGAGCACCCCTTACAGCCAGGTGATCACCCCCTTCCTTTGGCTTCCCATGAGTATCATGTACCCCACTGCCATCCTGGTAAACTACGTTTCTGCCTAAGTTACTCTGAAACAGCTTCTTCCATGGATAGCAACCAGTAGACCTTAACAAACATGTCACACATGTCCTCACACAAAATGCCCCTTTTGTGTGACTTTAGGACACCAGAGTCTCTCTTCATTGCCACCAATGTATCCAGTTCAGACATGTTAACCACAGTATGAGTGTAAAGAAAGCTTTCTCCATATGGCTTCTCTGTATGACAATGAGGAACATAACAGAGGGAGTTGAGTTTAGGTTGGACCCACCTAGAAGCGCCACCAGAAAGTATGAGCCCAACAGAAAGGGCTGAGTGTGGAGCTCCTTGAGAGCTGCAGCTAGGATTCTGGGGTCCAGAAGGGACAAGCCAGACAGACCTCTGTCCCAGTAGACCCAGACTCAAGATGGCTTAGGCTGGGCTTGATGCACCTCACATCTCCAGTCAGCCCCTTTCCAGTTCTTACCCAGCAAAGTGCCCTCCAGACTGGTTTCTCCAACATGCTGCTTCCCGTCTTTGGCTTTTCTCCTGGTAAATTCTCACCTCTCCTCTCATCCAGCCAGCTTTCAGAGCCCAGGTTTGATTCAACCTCATCAGTGAAGCCCATTCTGGCTCAACCCTTTCACCAGATGCACAAAGGAGGCGAAATCTGCTGCTGAATCCAGCAGACAGTGTCCCCAGCCTCTCCTTCCTTTCAGTCCTTTGTCTAGCATGTTTGTGAAGTGCCAGTGTGGATGCAGAGCACTGTGCGGTCCTGAGAGCACAGGTATCAGTCAACCAAGCATCCTGAGAGGGTTCACACTCCACTGAAAACTGCAGTTTGGCTCTCAGCAATTCCCTGCTTAGCTTATACTTATCCCTCAAGTAAGGGACTACTCCCAACCCTTAATTATGTCCCCTGTAAGGGCTGCTCCACAGACCAGGCAGGGAGCAAACATTCAGTAAAATCTAGCATTGCCTTAGTGACAGGCAAGAATCTTCAGGCACTCTATAACTTTATTTTTCATTATCAATTTTCTCCCAAACTACTGTTGGGAGTAGTAGGATAGGGGTTCTATGGTTAGCAATTTTATTAAACATTAGGCTACAGCCTAAAGATAAATGGGATTTTTACAGCAAGGAGCCGAAGAGTTATAATATATTAGGAGATAGTGTTAGTGACATCAAAGCACCACAGGGAGGCTGAGTCTGACATACTTCCGGAGGTAGGAGGGACCACCGGAGCCATCAGGAGTCAGCCCAGACACTGGAACACAACTCAGTCTCTATCAACACAGCTCCACTAGCTCCACCAGCTCCACCACCAGCTGTGCACTCCCACCCATTAGCTCAGAACTTGCAATGTTATTGTGTCCTCAAGAAAGTCCTCAAAAGATATTCTATACTGCTGTGCTCATACAGACAATAATGACCAAGGAATTTTGGAAAAAGAAACAAGAAAGCCAAATTAAAGTAAAAGTCAGAAAAGCAGTACACATAGCCCTAAAGCAGTGAATCAGCACGGTATGGAAGAAGACAAGGAAAACTAATATCAGATCAAAACAGCAAAACTAATACCTAGGCCTTTATTATATGCCAGATGAGGTAATGATTTTCAATCTCTTATCCTCAACTCCAAAATCTAAAAAGCTCTGAGTACTGAAATTTGTTCCTCACAACTCAGCCAGTAACAAAACCTAGCAAGAATTAATTTATGCCATTTAGTGTGAATGTCTCAGTAGAAACATATTAAAACATTTTATTCCGGGGAATTATTTCAGGCTTCCGTGGAGTGGTTATATAGTATATTTTATAGATATACATATAGAGATATAGATATATAAAGATAGATAGAGATATGGTATATAGTTTGTATTATTGTTCTAAAATCCACAAAATGTTTAATTCTTAAATATACCTCATAGAGAAGGTTCAGATAAGGAACTGAGGTTGAAACTTCAAATCAATAAGAAATGGTGAATTATGAAGCCATTGGTATTGGACAGGACACCAGACTAACACTTTAAAAAGCAGGTTGGACACACTACTTCACACACATTTGGTAACTAAATATTCCTTGGATCTAAATAGTCTAAAGAAGATCATAAAGATAATTTAGCTGACTTCACAAAACCTAAAAGGAAAAGGCCTTTTGTTTTAGCCATATATATATATATATATATATATATATATATATATAGTTTTAACTAAAATCCAGAACAGTATCTCAGAAAGGATTTTAAAATAAAACATTATGCTGAGAAATATTTGTAGGACAACAATAAGTTAATATGCTTAACATGTGGTGAGTATTTTTACATACATTTAAAAAATAGTTAATAAAAACTAAACAATAAGGAAAATAAGAGCAATGAAAATAAAATAATGTAAGTGGCAAAAGAAAACATACAAAAACTTTTCAACATTACTAACAATAAAGCAAATTATCTAAAATAATGAGGTAATGTGTTTTACCTTGTCAAATAGCCAAAGAGTAATACTAAGAATTAGTGACTCACAGCTCTAAGAATACAGGGAAACCGATGCTTTTATGTATTATTGGAGAAAGCACAAATGCTACACCTTCGCCAAGAGAAGTCAGGCAGTAAACATCAAACCTAGAAATGTTTACAACCTTTGATGTAGAAATTCCACTTATATAAAATTTTCAGCAGAAATAATTACAGATATGTAGTCTAAGAAACTGACTAAAAGGATGACAAGTATTGTTTCAACTATAATACAGTATGTAAGGGTTCACAATTAAACCTATTGACCAGCATATCATGATCTATTTAAAATAATGCTATGGATTATTTAATAATGAACAGTAACAATATATTAAGTGAAAAATTAGGCCTCCAAAAGAAAACACAATTTTAAATATATTTACATATATATACCAGTACATCTGAGTAAAAAGGGTACACGTTCGTCAACATCCTGGGAACAGCGTCACAGGGCAGTGAGTTCATAGGTGATGCTGCCCCCTTGCTGCTCTTCTTCACCTCCTTTTGCCTCCAGTTATTAAATTTCTGCCAAATTGGCCTGCCCACACACTACATTTACCTGTAGCAGTGCTTCTTTTCTCACTACCCATCAATACCTCCACTACTCACCTCCAATCTGTCCTCCATCACATTGGCCCCAACATAGCTGTCTTTTTGCTAATGTCATCTCAATCTTTAAAGATAAACTATAACTCAAGGGGAACCCTAAAATTAAAAATTAAACAAAAAGATTTTTTAAACTATCAGTTTTGCTTTTAAAATTGCCAACTACCTATTACATTTCTTTAAGAATGAGGACGTAGTCAGCTAATGTAGGGCAGTGGGAGGTTTCCGAATTCTCATTTAACAGCTGCACTCAGCTCTGTGCACACCGACTGATGGCTACAGTATCAGGTGATTGAACCCAGGGCCTTCACACTGAGCTGCACCCCAACCCTTTTTAAATTTTGAGACAGGGTCTTGCCGAGTCACTAAGTAGGAGAGGTTGGGATCAAACTTGCAGCCCTCCTGCCTCAGTCTCCCGGACTGCTAGGACGACAGGTGTGTGCCCACATTCAGCTGTTGACTGTTTCTTAAAAGTGCAGTAAGGTGAGAACAAAGATGAAGCAGACATAAGGCGTGGACCCTCACTGTCACACCATCCAGGGCACTGAGATAAACAGAATTATTCAGTCCTTGAGAAAAGAATAAATCTCAGCATGTTGTGAAAACAGTGCCAAAGAGGCTACATGACTTGCCCAAGAACTCAAGACAAAGAGAACAGAGAAACGAGATTAACATCCAGGCACGAGTGCCTCTGGCCCTAGGATTTTTCACTATGCATGAGGCACCTGGAAAAGATGAGAAACAAAAGGAGGCGATAGCCAGACAGTGACAGATTCAGAGCGAAGCATCGTCACAAATCCAGAGTTGAGACAGCAATTCTATTAGTTTGAATTTTAATAAAAGTACTAAGAAAACATTGCATGGGGAGGTGTTAGTTCGGGAGAATTTATTTTTGACTGTTGTCCAAAAGAGAAACTGGATTTAGATCCACCGGCTATCAGCAACTATTATTGAAATTTATTAAAATGATTTATCCAACTCTCATCTTGTCTCTAAGATCAAAAACAATGTCATTTGTATTGTGAAAATATCTAGTAATGTGTTCTAACACAATCAATACAGCAACTAATGAGTACTCACAGGCATTATTAAGTGTATAACAGTTAATAGTATTATAAAGTATGCAATAGTTAAGAATTTTCCTATACACATATATAGAAATATAAATGCATGTAAGATATATGGAATTTATATTAACTGAAATATCGTATTTTTGACCACTTGCTTTTGTGTACATCAATGCCTTCAAATGCCTTTTAAAATGACTTACACAGACCCCAATTACACTTCTTGGGCAAAGAGTACACAGCTTCGGTTAGACAAGAGGAATAACTTTCAGTAATCCATCACATAGCATCAGAACTGTTTAATATTACTGTTGCATATTTCAAAATCATTAAGAGGAGGTGGTTAATCTCCTCCCAAAGCAATGATAAACATGTGACAATTACCGTTTATTAATTAAAGATAAAAATAAGGTTTTGAAATTTTTATTCAACCTGATTCAGGCCACCTGTAATTTTTTTATCTAAAGCTCTTCTAGTCACCATGCAAGCCAGGTGGTGGGACAAGTGACAGGAATGGAGCATATTACCCTTTCTCTGCATAATCCCACAGCCTCTTGGCAAGGGGATCCATAGTTTTTGCTCCATTGTTCTGGGAGAACATGAAACATGGCCACAGCCACCCCTGCACCCCAGGATGGAAGACAGAGAGCAATCACATCTCAGAGGAAAGAGGAGATGGCTGCCATGGAAAGCGAGGCGCTGCCCCATGTGGTGCTCATCACAGGGTGGACATGTTATCTGTTCAAAGCAGGGGATGAGTGAGTGTGAAATACTTAGGCTGATAAACAACTGAGTACTAAGAATGTCTGGGGAAACTCACCTTTCCTTACTTCTCTGCTTACAGAATTCCTCCCTAACCCTTCTCGAGGTCACCTTGCAAGAGGCAGGCTGTCATTGTCTTTCCGTTCCCAGAACAAGGTGCCATTACCAAAACATCAACCTAGATGCTCTCCGACTGTGTTCACACAGTCCTTCCACCTCACAGGTGTGCCTCATATTCCCTGCTGCCCGTGGAGCCATTCGGGAGGTCACTTGTCCTCTTCCCATTCCATCTGTCCTGGCTGAGAGCTAACAAGTATGGCAAACTACCTAGCAGCACCGTCTATCTGTGGACACACTAATTCAGCCACAAACAAAGCAGGATCCTCAAGGTCTTCCTGTGAACTTTAACTGAAATACATACCAAGCTCTGCCCACTCAATGGGTCAAGCTGTTGTTCCTCACCAGTAGGCTGCCACCATGTGGGAAGACAGACCTTAAAATCTGGATGTTCTCTCCATGCTGGTCAAAAACCTTTAAGCTGAGCAGTTTACTTTTACTCTGTCCACTCAAAGCCCTCCACCACCTCCCGACTCTCTGCAGATTACAACCCCGCTCCTTACCCTGACTCCACCTGCACCATCTCCCCCTCCTCCTTCCTCTATGATGCTCCCTGAGATAATGCCACAGTGACTCTCATGAGATATAGAGGTCCCCGAGACCCTCCAAGTGGTGCATGTGGGAAAATCTCCCCATTCACCCTTCCTAGTCTGTCCCACGTGGAGCTCACTGCCCTACATCTGGGATTTCCTACCATGTTTACAGGGCTATGGCCCTAGATTCTGTTGGGATTGGGGAGGGTAAAAAATATATCCCCACAACGTCAGGTCATGTCACTCACATATGCATGCATGCAAAAACACTCATATTCTCTCTCTCTCTCTCTCTCTCTCTCTCTCTTTCTCACACACACACACACGCACACACACACACACACACACTCTCTCACTCACTCACTCTTGACACTGTTGTTTCCTGTAACGCTATTCTCAAAGTTCATGTTGGACACTTAGTCCCAGGTGTCACATTCATAATATCTGGAGATGGGGCCCCTGGGAGGTGCCTGGGTCATAAGAAGCCTGTGTTCAGGTGCATGGGTTAATAGGTCATCAAAGGTGTGGCCTTCTCTAAAAGTGAGGCCCCTCTGACGAGCTTCCTGGGCCTCACCTGTGAGCCCCCACCATGGTGTCATGCAGCAAGAGAGTCCTCTGAAGATGATCTCTGGGCAACACTATGTTCTTGGACTTTCCAGCCTCCAAAGCCTCAGCTGAATCACCCTCCATTCTGGAGGGTGCATTTTTAATGCATTTTGTCACAAGGAAAGAAAACTGACCAAGACAGACATTCCAGATGAAGGGGGAAATGACTTCATCTTCTGAAGCCACTTTCACCATGTAAATGTAGTCTTTTAAAATTCACGAAGTTAGGAAAAGACACATGGGGGAGCCTGGCACTGAATCTTCTTTATTGAATCCAGCTGTGCTAGCAAAGCCTCCTATAGCGCCCTTGTCATGCATACCACGTGCACCTGGTCCCTGGAGCCACCTATGCCACTCCAACTGGAAACAACTATGGCCAAACACATATTACGGTATCAACTGGTCACTAATCAACACTTCAAGGGTATTTTTTCTTTAGTTTTGGTTTTCAGAACTTCATCTAGATTCTAAGTTTTTGTTCCTTTCTAGTTCAAATTCTGTTCACTTAAAAAAAAAGAGCTAAAAACTTTATTCTTGAGAATTTGAATCTGATAATAAGAGGGACTCACTTAATGTCTCTAAACTTTGACCTTCTAATTGTATCTGGGATCTATATTCTCTTGCTGTTTTGGCGTTCACTGTTCTGATTTGTCACCATTGTCTGCCCTTAGAGGACAGAGAAAACATTAACACCTACTCCATGCTGGGCGTTGTGCTAGGTAGGTCCACTGCGCTTTATGGTACTTGTATTTCTCATTACTTTAAGAAAGTACTGTAGGGTTGAGGCATAGTTCAGTAGCAGAGCACTCATCTACCATGCACAAGGACCTGGGTGTGATCCCCAGCATTGGGAAAAAAAGAGAAAGTATTGTAGTAGGAACAGCTAAGTTTGACAATGATTCATATCTAGACACAAACTCTGAAATCATCCTAAAAAAATAAATAAATACCCTTCCTCTGAATCCTGTGCTGTTTTATGTCACATATACAGCAATTTGTATCACTGACAGCATTAAAAAAAATTATTAAATAGTTATTATTTGTCAGTTCAAAGAAATGATGAATAACAAGTGACATTTCCCTCATGGAGCCTAACATCTTAGAAAGAAGATACACAAGGGTGGAGGATTTAGCTCAGTGGCTTAAGTGCCTGTATGGCAAGCATGAGGTGTGAGTTCGATCCCTGGTACGAGGAAAAAAAGAAAGAAAGAAAGAAGATACATAAAGGACAAGGACCGTAGTAGGATGGGCACAAAAATAGGGAGCGCATAATTCCTAGGGAGAGCTACCCTAAGCTCAGGGCCAGAAAAGGAAATGATTCTCTGAGATACATGACTACTAAGCTAAGAACAGAAAAGGCTGACCCAAGGCAGCATGGACAGAAAAGCCCAGCAGAGGCAGAGGAAGTATCAGAATCACAAACCTGTTTCACAAACCACCTCAGGAGTGTCGTAGTCCTCAAAACAATTTTACATGGAATCATTACTACCATTCTACAGATGATAAAACTAAGACTCAGATGTTAGATCAGTGAATAAAACTGGACCACGTGTCCACTGGTATCAAAGTTCCGCTGATTCTACACTCAGATTCCTTTCAAAGCTACCTTACCAGCAGCCTGCAGGCCAGCTGTTGGAAGACTGTTTTATGAAGAAACAGACCATAATGCTTTAGGTGTTGAGGCCAAGAGACAAAAAAGAAAAAAATGAACAAGAGATAAAACAAATTTCCACAAATTTGTACTATACTAACAACTGATGTAATATTTGGAATACAAATCTGCTAATGACAAGAAAGAAATTATTTGGGGAGAATAACATTTCATTTAAGTGGAGTATGAAGCTAGTGTTTCCTCTCATCAGATAAATTACAGGTGTCCACCTGTGAAGACCAGGCTAGGCTTTCTAATCACATCCAACTGGTGACCAGTGAGATTCAGCCCACAGGCGTGGGGATCCCTGGATTTGGCCTTAATCGATGATGGTAGCTGCCCAGGAGAAATCCAACATGACGATCTACGCATCGCCTGAGCTGGCCCAGTGCCAGCAGTGAAATAGGTTCAAAGGGAATGGGTTGCAGCTCAGCAGCAGAGAAGCGTGAGGCCTTGGGTTTGATCACCAGCTCAATGATAATTTGTTCAAACTCCAAGAAAACAAAAGCTTTAAAAAGATGAAATTTATTTTAGAAATACATCTTACTTAACCGAAATATTACCATTTAAAATGTAATCAATACCAAAGTTACAAATGGGTCATTTTGCTGTCTTTTTTTTGTACTGAGTTTATGAAATCCAGCCTTAATTTTACCCTAGAAAGTGGACCTCTCACTCTTCCAGCACCACCCAGCTCTGGAGAATGGAACTCTGGCCAGGGCTGGGCACATGCTCCAGAGACAGGCAGGCTGCATGCCCACAGGGTGGCATGGTTTATGTCTGAAGGGCCCTAGACCTCCTGTGCTCTTTGGGTGGAACTTTGGGAAGTAGCAGAGAAGGATGAGACACTCTTCAGTAGGTTAGTCTACTGTGACTTCACAGCTAAATGGGATATAGAAGGAGGTGGTCACTGGGATGGGGGGCTGGGAGGATCCATCTCTCTCCTTCTCCCTCTATTCCTGTCCTCCATGCCGTGAGCCATCCTCCTCCACCAGGCCTGTCTGCCATGCCACCCTGCCTAGGAGCCAGCCAGCTATGGACTGAAGCTCTATAAAATGTGAGCCAAAACAACCCTCTTGTTCTTTAACTTGTGGTTGTCAGTTACTGTATCTTGGGAATGAGAAAGGTAACTAAAACAGTGTTCCACTAACAACTTCCAATTCTGTCTAAAGGTGGCAACTGCTACTTAGCCCCAGAAAACGTGGGAAAGTGGTTTAATGTGCTGCCAGATATTCCAGATTTTCTGAAAAACCAGAAATCCAGAATTTAACATAAAAATTTCCCTAGTTATAGATGCTAATTTTTAAATATGTATATACATTCTACAGAACAAACAATTCAAGTCTGCATACTAAATTCAGCCTCCATCTCCTCCATGATAATGATCTATGATATACACCTTTCTTTTCAGCTCTTTGGGCATAGCTGGCTCAGTACAATAGAAAACTTTCAGGTCAAGACAATGGATAGTTGTAAATAAAATATTTTAAGAATATCAAAGGAATGGCAATGGATGTCAATAAAAAAGAATTAATCATTTACACATTCTAGCTGTAAAACACACATTTACCCACTGAGATGACTCAATTTAAAGACTAAATTCTTCAATTAAAAGTAGCGGAAATAACCACAACGGCCAAAAGATGGAGGAAAAAACCCAAATATATTTCAGTGAATGAACAGATAAACAAAATATGGTCTATATGTGCAAAGGAATATTAAAAGGAAAAAATTCTGATATATATATATATATATATATATATATATATATATATCAAACACGGGTAAACCTTGAAGACATTATGCCAACCGGAATAGCAAGTCATGAAATAATGAATACAGAGTATTCTGCTGAGTACTCAAATTCCCAGCACAAAGCAGAAAGATGGTTCCCAGGGCTGAGGGTGGGGACGGACAGAGGGTGCATGTGTGATGAGTCCAGAAAGGCAGACAGCCTGAGATGCCCAGCTGTGATGGCTTCGGAGTCATGGATATACATAACACACAGATCCTCAGGGTTAAGAAGGTCTAAACCATGGGCTGGGGTGTAGCTCAGTGATACAGCCTGTGTCTCACATTCATAATTCCCTAGGTTCAGTCAGCAGATCCTTCCCACAAAGAAAGATAAGAAAGAAAGAAAATTTGACATTATAGCATTTTACCAACATTAAAAAGTAGCCATAACATATTTTTAATACTAAAACACTTTTAATTGGCAAAATTTGTAAATATTTATGATACGCAACATGATGTCTTAAAATACGTATGTTATAGAATGACTGAATCGGATGGAAAAGTATGCATTACCCCATGTGCTTATTTTTCTATAATGAGAACAATTAAAATCCACTTGACAATTTGCACCTCTACAGCTCACTGTTAGCAGCAGTTGATCACTATTCTTCCTGTCTTACTGAGACTGTATGAGCCCTAATCAATATAATGCCAACCCTGCTACCATTCTACTCCCTGACTATGTAAGACTGACAAAAACTGCTTTCTTAGTTTTTAATAATTTTCCTTGAAAGAATGTAAGATGTCTTTCAAACTCAAACAATTAAATAAAAAACAACATAAAAGTTTCATTATAAATATTTTGAACCATTATATTTAAATTCAAACATGCACACAACTGAAATAAAATTAACAATATTAATTCATTCAAACTTAAGCATGACTTCTCAGGATATATACACACAAAAGACTGGTTAAATCTGATTTATAGTGAATTTATATCTATTCATTTAATTTTATCAAGTTATACCCTAATAAGACCTCCCTTATTCTTCCACTATACTTGTCCATTGATAGAACACTTAAAGCCAGACGCTTTCCTATTTTATTAATTCCATCCTAATATTATTTTCAAGGCTAATGGGAATTTGGGTCAATAATTGTAATACCTATCTAATGGACTACTAGGATAATCAAATAACTTTAATTAAATGTGAAAAATCTCATCATGAGCTGTAAAATATTGTGCAGATAGTTTTATTATTGAAGAACTCATAAAACAGAGCTGAGCTTTAGATGTGATTCAATACAAATTGCACATACTGAACAAAAGAGATGTCCTGAGTTTGGGATGCAGCTCAAGGATAGAGTACTTGCCTAGCATGTGTGAGAGGCCCTGGGTTCAACTCCTGGCATCAAAAAATGAAACAAAACAAAAAAACTCTGACATGATAATTCATCAAGATGGCTGCTTTATTCCTCCAGTTGAGCTTTCAAGAAAAATACTTTCTGTATCACCTGATCCAGACAAAACAACACTACTGTGGGATGTTTAAGTGCAATTTCAAAGGGCAAATGCTTCCTGGAACTATTTGAATATCTACTCTCTGACCCAGGCAGATTTGCATTCGTAGAGAAATCAGATAAGCTGTTCCTAGCTCATATTCCTGCTATCTAATTCAAAGAACTCCATCTTTATTTTCCAGTGCCAAGCCTACATCTGGAGTTCATTTCCGTGAGAGGTCACAGAGTCAAACACCATGCCTGAAAAGGAACCATTACTCACATGCAGGTGGCAAGTGTGAGCCAAGACTGCTAGGCCAATCGAATCTCATGCTTCAAGAAAGCAAATGATAATTTTCAAGGTCAGGAAGGAATTTCCTGTTTCCTATTGATAGGAAATGCCAGGCAACCAGAGGACGAGTCCCCAGAGGGTTCCAAAGTGCAAACCCCCCCAACGATACCCCCCCCCACCAATGTGATCAATGGGCCAGCGTGTGGCGGCATGAGCCCAGGTGAGGAGGCCAAGCCGAGTTTCATGTCCTTTAATGCCATACACAGCACATCTTCTGCATGTGGGCTGGTAACAACCTCCAGCAATTAGTGAATCGATGGTCATAACACTGAAATTAATTCCCATTAGTTCATTAGTTTCCTATTACCACAGCAATGCATCAGCAGTTAACTTTAAAATCACCTTAGTTTCTATAAAATTGAAGTTTCTGTAATATAAAACTTACTAATAGATGACTATAAATACTTAACCATTTAAGTAAGATTTACCTGTTTTGCATCAAATAAACATGAATGTTTCCTGAATAAATGTCTTAATACTGATCACACATTTGAAAATACATGATTTCAAATATCTTGTTCAGTTATGTTGAAACACTCCAACAACTCGGACACACAAGAGACACAACTCGTTTTTAGTATTTGTTTTTACTACAGTACTCATTATGTGTTGAGAACCCAGACCTGGTAGATTAACGAGCTATGATGTTACTTGATTTGTGACACCTATGTTTCTAGTAACCTTTTATCTTAACATTTTAATATAAAAAATTCATGCTATGTAAATGTGACATGCTTTAGCAGTTGGCATTAATTGTGTAACAGATCTATGGAGGATCACAGATGTGTTTAGTAACTAGAATCCAATTATAATTGAAAATCTCACCTCTTTGCCTGAAAGAACTACAGATTCTAAAGAACATGTCAGGTTTTCTAGAGGGCTGCTGCTGCCGTCCAGGCTGCTGCTCCCGAGCCTGGATCCAGCTCTCCAAGGAAGCAAATCCAAGGCGACAGTACCTGACTCACCCCAGAGGTGCTACTTGAACTCTCAGGGCTAATCCCCCTCTCACAGCACAAGAAGATAGATTAAGGGAGGGATATTTGTTGGAAAGACAACACATATTATCTGGAAACATTTTTGTTTGCCTTATCACAGAATTCACTAGCCCTGAGCCCCAGCTCTCCACTCTGAATTAACAAAGCATCAGCAACGCTACGATCTGCATTCGGCCCTCACCATATTTTTTTTCTTAAAAGTTTTACTGAATAAAGAATATCAGGATCGTTCACCCCGCACTGCTTCTAGAAATTCCTTATGTTTGTACACAGTTTGCAAAAATGAGATTCTATTAAAATTCATTATAAACATTGCCAAAATTTTTTAAAAAGAAAGAAAGAAAAATCCTTTCCCCCTTTCTTCGCTATTAGCTATTTTTCTCCTCTCGCCATCCTCAGTCTGACCCAGCCTGTGAAGCTGTGAGTTGGCAGCTGTGATTGCAGTGCAGATTTCACACAGTGTAATTACAGCGGTGACACTAGGACTGAGAGGTACAAAGAAAAAAAAAAGAGGCCCTACAGGTTATTAGCACTAAACACTGGGAGAAATCAAACGGGGAGTCAATGCGTAATTTCGAGGCCTATCAAGCCTCATCAGGAACAGCAGGGAGGAAAGTGCTTCACTTCATCATCTCACTCTCTGACTTCTGTTGAAAATTACAGTAATTAAAAAAGAGCTAAGTACTTCTCAGGCAAGGGGTCTTTTCTTTACCCATCACCTTTTAGTTGGCTGCTGATTCTGTGTGACCTTTTCCCTGGCTCTGTCTATCGCAGTCAACACAGATCTTTGTTGAGCAGCTCTCCGAAACCTAATTACTGTCTGCTGGACGACGCAGTATTGATCAGCGAAGGTGGCACAGCAAAATAAAAGTACCAATGTGGTGGCCCCACAATCGAAAAGTAATTCCAGCCCCACAGAAACGGCCCTTGCACCCCGCTTATTAGAAGCAGCTGTGATGTTGCCAAATCAATATCCCGCACTGGATTGCTTCTTTGACTAAAGCTGTCTTTCTTTTCTGAAGTCGGTGCAAGCAATGGCCTCTGACTTCAAAGGACTTTGCCCTCATACACTGTGCAAGTGAACAAATTCTGTGTTGGCAAACATCTTCAGCATAAGCTGGGGTGGTGGTGGCATTTTCTACATTGCTACTTATGTTTAGCATTATACCATCAAGTCAATGTGGCCAATCCCTCCAAAAAACTCTACTCTCAACCAAAAGACCACACAGCATTCCACTTCACCAGAAAGAAAATACTCAATGTATTGGAATGCATATATTCTTCTAAATGAGATAACCAAGCCATATTAACAACTATATATATATATATATATATATATATTGCTCTAAAAAGTAATAGTATTTAATTAATCTACCATGAAAGGTCAGAGTTGAGTGGTGGCTAATTGATATTTAGTATGTGGATTGCTTTGTTTTTTTTCAAGGATAACATTCTGTTTATGCTAAACATAAAGACATAAAAGAAGCACTCAGATCTTTTGGGCTTTTAAAATGAGATGGTTTGGTACTCACACATAAAGAAGAAGTTGTAGTGATGTGCTGAGAGTTCAGTCAACCCCTATGATGTAGCATATAGAGTACTGCAGCTGGGGATGCTAATAACTACTTTAAACTTCTGTCATAGCTAAAGCTCAGCAGACAGCTCAGTTTAATTCCTACATTCAGACACTTATGGCTTGAACAATTAACAGTTCATTAGAAAAGGATTTTACCTACAATTATTTTTATTTTATCCATTACTCAAAATTCGCATCATCTTTTCAGTCTCTCTAGGTCTATTGGGCTTCAAATGCACCATATCTATTTAAGAGATCTTCCTAGCTAAATCATAACTCATGAGTAGTCATACCACTGACATTGTCAGTGGTTTGCATATGGGGGTTTACTTAAAGATAATTACAGGACTCAGATAAATCAAAATCAACAATGAATTTCCTAAGAATTTTTCTCACACTGTTACTGCAATTTTCTCTCCAAAAATATCATTGTACAAAACAACTGCTAACACCGAACTGCTAACACTAACACCGAAATACAAATATATTGGAGTCTCTATTTTATCAGAGAAACACATTCATTTTTACACGTCTAAGGGCAATCACAAAATTATCACAACATATAAGAATTAGCAGATTAGAAATCCGAGATACAGATAACCCACTGTCCAAGCTAACCTTAGCCCACAGACTTGACTCCCAACTCAACTTTGCCAATGCTGTTTTTTCAGCCGTGAGGCATAGCACTTTCTTCCCCATGCTTCCAGGCCTCCATGGAAACTCCAAGTTCCCAAACCTGCTCACTCATGGTTTGGGACCCACAAAAACTGACACCATCCCACCAGGCCCTGAGAGCATGCCAAGCCAAGTGAGATGCCCGGTTCTGGAACCAAACTCAAAGCCGGTACTTGATTCAACAGTATTTTACTTGTAAATCACAATATAAAACAAAGAAAAGGCCCTATTTCTTATGAGTTCAAAGACACAACTGTTTATTCTACCAGGCAACATACATACCATTTGTTTACTACTACAGTAAATGAAAATTAGAGATCACGAATAAGTATTAATGTCTTCAATTTTTAAAGAATTATATGCATTTCTGTTTTTATCATTTCTGTTCATTTATTTTTTTCCTAATTTTTAGTTCTGCCATGATGCTAATTCAAAAAAAATTTGTGCCTTTTCTACTATAATGCAGTTTAATACTTTTTTCAGATGTTGCATTAGCCTCTGTTGAGCTATGCACTTATCAAAATTTATTTAAAATGCTCACAAATCCTTGAGAACATTAAAATGTGTAAAAAGAGCTTAAAATACTATAAAAATGTATAAAATTCATACAGAAATTAAAGATGCAAAAAACAACATATGTTTAAGAATACTGCATTTATCTAATTATATAGTTTATTTTAAAAGATGATGATATTCATGAAAAAATATTTAGACACATAAAGCATAACCCAGTTCTTCAAATAACCAAAAATCTACAATGAAAACAAGCACTGCCCCCCACTGCAGCTTTCCTGGTTGTGAGCAGCCAGGCTTCATAGCAAAGTAAGTCCTTTCATTTCTATTTCACACTGTCTTTTTTGTTTCCACTGTTAAATGTGTTTTTAAATAACAGTTTAATACAGACTTGCTGCTATGTATAAATAACATAAGGTAAAATAACTAAGGTTATGTTATGTACATGGGATAGTTGGTTAAAGCAACTGAAGATAAATCTTTCTAAGGAAAGGTACAGATTGACATCAACTCCTCCAAATAAAATTACTTGAGATTTTAACCAAAACTTGGAATACATACAAGATTTAAATCAAAAGAATGTTTCCAACAATGGTATAAATAAAGTTGCTCCCTATTTCAAAGTCTCTTGCATTACAAAGCATCCATAATCTAAGCCTTGTGAAGTGGCAGAATACATGTAGATATCTGTAATTACTTTGTGATGGAAAGAATATTATAATTGGGATTTTATTTTTAATCACTTTCATTTTAAAATAGATTTGGATTTACAGCTATCTTGCAAGGATAGCATAGGGCAGTGACAGTGAACCTTTTAGAGACAACTGCCCAAACACGACCCAAAACTCAGTTGTTTATCACAAACTGCCAACACTGCAGTTAAAGCTGAATATTGAGGTTTAGTTTAAAAGAAATACTATGGCCATGCTGGGGTGACTTGGTTTGCACGCTGACAGAGAGGGCTATGTGGCATGCATGCCATAGGTTTAGCATCCCTGGTAAAGTATCCCTGTATATACCAAACTCAGGTTTCTTTATTATTATATAACATCTGTATAGTTCATTTCTTTCAGTTAATAAATTAAGCCCAATACATTACTATTATTTACTGCAGTACATGCTTTCTTCAGATTTCCTTGTTTTGCTCCTGCTCTAAGATCTATCTTAGTTACTTTTCTCATTACTGAAACAAAACACCACACACTCAAGTTTAAAAAGAAAAGATTTATTTTGGCTCACAGTTTGTAGAGGTTTCAATTCATACTTGGCTGGCTACAAGGCAGGGTGGCATAGCAGAGAGGCATCACAAAGACAAAACAGTCCATGGCAGGGCAGAAGACAGCAAATGCAGTGAAGTCAAGAAGAAGCACCAGCAGCAAAAAGGGGCAACTTCCTTATATCTTTTCAATCCAGGAAGCACTCACACCCAGGGTGAGGCAGCCGTAACCCTATCACCAAACCATGAATCAATCTCAGCATTGCATCCTTGATCCTAGCATCCCACACCCTAGATCCAACCATCTCCAAAAGGCCCCATCCATGACCACATGAGGCCTTGGGGAGACATCTAGACACAATCCAAAACAGATGCCACTCAGGAGACCACATTACATTTAGTCACTGCATCTCTTTAGGACTCTTCTTGGCTTGTGATGATTTCTTAGACTTTTACAATCTGGAGGGTACTGGGTAGGGATTTCATAGGCTCTTCGACAGTTAGGATTATCAATGCACTTTGTGATTAAGGCAGGCTTGGAGGAAGATTAGAGAGCTGAAGTGCTGTCCAAGACCCATATGGTTCAGAGCTGTGGACCACTTAGCCAACACAGTTGTCACAGGCTTTCATGGTAAGGTTTCTTTTCTTCCCTTTGTCCTCAGAAGAATGTCACAGCCCAGCCCACTTGAGATGGGGAAGCTATGCCCCATCTCCAGGGAGAAGTAGCTACATAAGTTGTCTGGAATTGTTCTGCACAGGGTTGTCTATACTCCTTCAGTTGTTTCTTCAATCACTTTTATGTCACTATAGATGCATATTTATATTATATATTAGATTATAGCCAAAATACTAATTAGTGAATAATTGATTTTGTTACTCAAATTATTCCATGTTGGCCAAAGGAAGCTCTCTCAGTGGCCCTTTTGTCCATTTGACATATCACTTTTGTGTGTTTAGAACAATTTCTTACTTTGGGGCATTGTAATGTTTCATGCCTGCTGCTATTGTTCACATTGCTGGGGATGGAATCTAGATAAATCCAGAGCCTCACACATGATAGGCACAATCTCTACCCCGGAATTACCTGCCACCCATTTCCACTTTTACTTTGAAACAGGTTCTCACTAAGTTGCCCAGGCTGACCTCAGATTTGTGAGCAGCTAGATTACACATGTGCACCACCATGCCTGGCTCCAGGTTTATCTTAACTATCTACTGATCCCACCCTAAAATGTTACATCTCTCCAAGAAGCACCACTCCCTTTTACAAGAAAATAAAAATAAAAACCGAGATCTGGACATAATGAGCCTTATTGCTCCTAGGTTGTTTCAAGTTGCTAAGAGCAAGTAAATATGTGTATTTATTAACCCAGGTGTAAACACATATCTATAACTACTTTTATGTATACATACTAAACATGAGTTCACACTAATAACTCAAACTCATGCCTACATGGATCATTCCAGCCTTTTTCCCTTGCTTGGCTGTAATTCCTACTCCAACAGTAAGAAACCTAACTTCTACCATCTGCTTTTCATTTTCATAATTACTCAATTTCAATATGCATGTACATGCATGTATAGCACTCTCAGAGTTATTATTCCATACCCTATGGGAAACAATATTACCAACAGAATACACGTTTAGTGCCTTACAGAGCTCACTGTTCTTACGCAGTTGACTCACCCCTTTTCTTGCAGCCTCTTCAGTGAGCTTGACTCACATTGTCTAATTTTTTGTCATAATCTGTGCTACATTCTGATCTTTCCCAACTTTCTATTTTTAAAAATAATTTTCCTGCATTAAGGTACATTTTTTTCTATTGTAAAGTCCTATAAATTTTTGTAACAAATTAGCACCTGTTAATCAGTTTTGTCATTGCTGGTATTCAATACCCAAAGCCTATAAATCAAAGGAAAGAAGTTAGATTTGGCTCATGATTTTGGAGGATTTAATACATGGTCTACCAGGTAGTAACATCATGGCAGAAGGGTATGATGGACCAACAATGTCTAGTCTGTGGCATTCTGGCAGTAGAACAAGACAGTGACACCAGAAAAGGGCCAGACACCAAATATAGTACCCAGGATCATAATTCTATGACATACCTGGACATACCCAGAAGCAGTACTTTAATAATACCCTAGGAAGCTCCCCAGATAATCAAGAGGACACACTGAAGCTCACATCTCACATTCCACCTCTTCTCAGTTCACACACACAAAACCTCCCTACACCATACTTAATTCCAAAATAAAAACAAAGTTATAATTCCACCTAACATGACACAACTGTCCTGCCTACAACTGACAATGCAATAATGCCCTCCCCAAAATCTCAATGGTTCCAGCATTTTTCAAAAGTCTCTTCTGAAACTGCAAGCAAATTCTTGAATGCAAATGTCTATAAAAATCAAAAATAAGTTACCTAAATCCCAAAATACAGTGACACGGGTAAGCACACATAAGCATTCCTACTCATAAAGGAAGGAATAGAGAGATAGAAGTGAATTGGACCAATGCAAGGCCAAAACACAGCAATACAAACATTATTCCTTTAGCTCTGTATCTAGCATCTGGGGCATGTGGTGGTCAGAGGCAAGCTCCAGATGATTTGGACAGGCTAAGGCCTATCACCTTGCTTGCTGCAGCCACATAACTTCTCCCTCGGGCTGGCTCCTCTACTCATGGCCTGCAGCTTTCCTCTGAAGACATTTGACATTCCTAGCATCTCAGACTCCTTGGGGTCTCCACTGTACCTTCAGCTCATTCCCATAGCCTCACATGCTGCTCTCTCAGAGTCCTTGCCTGGTCTCCCACGTCTTCCTTTGAAACTGGGATAGAGGCCTCCCTGAACACTGAACCCTTGTATTCTTTAAACTGGTGAAATTGACATCATGAGGATAATGCCAAGGTCTGATAATACTGGGAGTCCCTGGGGCCATGGATGCAGCAGCCTCTGAATCCCTCAGCAGCTGAGCACAGTAAAATGAATCCTAGATAACTAATTTCCCAGGTATCCCTTCTCAAGCAGTTAATTCAGAGACTCTCCTCTCGAATGTACCCTTAAACCTGCAGTGGCTGGGGTCTTACTGATTTCTGAGATTCTCTCAAGGCATCTTTCTTCTTGCTGTACAAAGCACTTGGTTTCTTTTTAATGGTGCTAATCCCTTCACCAACCACATCTCTTTTGGCCCCTACTTTATACATGGCTCCTTCTGGGACAAAATGTAAGCTTTTCAAATTTTTCTTCTCTGATTTTTGCTCCAAAGTCTCACTATAAATCTGAATAAAAGCAGTCAGCACCTTGCCACAGCCTGATGGTTGGGCTGCCTTTGAATTTCCCTCCACAAGACCAATTAGCCCACCACCCTTAATTCCAGTTTCTCACAAAACCTCAAGACATGGGCAAAATGTACCAATTTTTTTCCAGAGTATAATACTCATGGTGCCTAATTCAACAACCCATGGAACCTTTATTCCCAACTGGAACCTCCTGAGCCTGGCCTTTACCATTCACATTCTCGCCAGCATTCTTGTCTTCTGATGTGCACCTAGAAATATCCATCGTGCTCCCACACAGCAGTCAAAGGATTCTGTAGTACATATCTCCAACTCTTTCCAAATCCTTCCCAAAAGCCAGTTCCAAAGGCTTCAAAACCACACAGTCAAGTACAGTCACAGCAATGAGTCTTCTTCTCCAGTATCAATTTTCTGTGTTAGTCTTCTTTTGGATTTGCTGGCACACAACATTCAACACTGCATTTTAAAGAAGAGTTTTAATTCAGCTCACAGTTTCTGAGGATTACCCTAACCCTAACCCTGGAAACAGAGACCAAGGCACGAAGATCATGGCAGAAGGAGATGGCAGAGCAAAGATGACCAGTTCATGGAGGCAGAGTGCGGGAACAATCCCGAGAAATGTGAGACCAAAGACCAAATATAGTACCTAACATGATTCCATGTTCCACCCAGAAGCATGCTTTACTAATCCCCTAGGCAACTTCCAAGCCAATCAAGTTTACTCAATGAAGCTTAAATGTCACATCAAGTTCTACAGATTCTTGTAACAAATTAGCAAATAATTTATCTGTTAATTTCAACTTGCTTCACACAGCATTGCAGTGACTTTCATTCACACATAAAATCACTGCAAATAGTAACAGCTTTTAAATAGCTTTCCTTGCAATTTCAGGATATGCTCCAACAAAATAAATCCACATAGATGAACCAGGAATAAAGGAAAATTTTCAGTGCTAAATCATTAACAATATGGTTGGATTCAAAGCATAAATATTAAAATTAGATCTAAAAAATATCCAGAGCTTACAAAAAGCAATGAAAGTAACTGATAACTGCACAATACAGTGAGTGCTAAATTCTAGTTAAGTAGGAAATAAAAATGTTAAGCTTAGGAACTGCACTCACTACTGCTGTATCATGCTGTGCAAATTAGACTGTTTATTTAATAATATTGTACCATGATGTGATATACTTACTTACTAGGTGAATTCTAGACCTTGGTAAACACAGTTAGCAATTGATTTGTAGGATATTATCTATAGGTAAATTCACACAAAGCTCTAAAAAGTGCAGGAATATTTGTTGCATGGTTATTTGTAATAACCAAAGATTAAATAAAGATCAAATGTTTATCAAGAGAAGTGGTTGAATAAATTATGGTACATCCATACAGTACAAGTCAGCTATACAAGGCACTGGATGCTACTCAAAATACGTAAACACAGAAAAGGTACCATGCAGGGTAACTAATATGCCATCACTAACAGAGAAGGATAGAGGAAGTGAGGGAGAGAAGAGCAGTGTCCTTATAAGCTTGTAATAGGTGGGACATTCTGGCAAGAATCCCTAAGGAGCCTGTAACACTAGTGCCTTTGGGTGCAAAAAAAAAAAAGCAGACTTGTTTCAGTACACTCTTTTATAATATTTACTAGTTTTTGTTACTAAGAACACGAACCATTTCATTTTTTATTTAAAAAAGTATACTTTAAATGATTAAGAAAGTCATAAAATGAGTGACTCCAGACTTGAACTACCTACTTCCTCTGAGGTCAGCCAAGTGAGTTTATTTTTGTTTAAAGCTTCAACTGAGTATTGTCAGGAATTCAACTCACTGAGGTCATTGTGCAATGTGCACAATGTGCAAGCACAGAGAACAACAGTGGGGTGAACATCAGCTTTTCAATGTGCTTCTTTTGGATGCCGAAGGTTTTAATCTTATGCAAGTTTGCCCCACTCAAATTGATACAGAAATTCTTGACAATGTTCAGCATTAAATCTGAGATTGCATAAAATGGAGTTCGCTTGGAAGTACAAGTTAAAAAACATTGGTTTTTCTGTAGGAAAGTGGGTGAATAAATATTCAAACATATGCATTTATATGTGTGGATATGGAATGTGTGCAAAAGTCTATCTAGATACAATGTTTGCATACATGTACACATATTTAAAGAAATCAAAGGTTTGCATAACCTCTTAGGTTTTATAAATACTACTTTGAGGCAGTCTTCTCACCTCAAGGACCCTCTCATTTTCTCCACAACAGTTCTTACACAGCTTGTCCTTAGTGACAATGAAAAACTAGACCTCTCCCATATGATCTTTTCTGATAAGCTAAATGCTACATTGAATAGACCATTCATTCAAAAAAAATTGAGATCCCACAATTCACCAAGAATTGGGCAAATACAGACTCTACATTTACCTCCATAAAGTCACTGAGCGAGGGCAGCAAAATATGTTGCATGTGTGAATATGCAGATATGAGGCCTACTGTTCTACACAACTAATATTCACTAATAATTTTAAATATGGATTTTCAAAAAGAAAAATTATTTAAATCTAGTTTGGGTCATTGCCACAAAGTCAAGGATGATGAGAGACGTGGGCATGAAAGAACCCTCGGCCATGCTGGAAGGGTCTCAGAGATGGCAGTGTTCTAGTTGGAGGGGGATTCACTCTCAGGTATCAGGTGCAGCGGCCAAGGAAAAGTGTTTTAGACAGACAGAGGACCTGGTGCTAAACAGCGTGAGCGTCTGAGTGTTTGTGTAAAGGGAAACGGCCGGAGCAACTAAGGAGGGTCAGCTGCCTGTGACGGGACAACAAAGGCTTAGGGAGCCATGCTGAGGCCACGCTGCTGCCCTCATTCTGGCACCTGCTCTGATGCAGGCACTTTCATTATAATCGTCTTCTTTGTCAATATTATTACGCTACTTGAGTGTTAGTTTTATTTTTCTAGGTAAATTATAAAACACAAGAGGACGGCTGGGTGTGGTGGCTGAACTCCTGTAATCCCTGCATTCAGGAGGCTTAGGTAAGAGGATTGTCACAAGTTTGAGACCAGCCTGAGCTGCAAAATGAGCTCAAGCTTAGCCTGAACTGCATAGCGAGACCATATCTCAAAAAAAAAAAAAAAACAAGAGGACAAGGATTTCCCTAACTATATCTAGAATGCTGCTGCTGTGTCTCTCCTCAGTTATGCTGGTAAAATGAGGATTATGACAGGGCCTACGTTTAATTGTGGGAATTGAATGAGCTCATATGGTCTCTAAAAAAATACATGAATCAAGTATAGCACCTTAAAGAGCCCCAGGAACAGTCAGCATTAACTAATACTTTGTTCTGAGTCGCTCATGTGTTCTGTAGAAGAACCACCCCCCTCCACCAACACTGTTCATAAATCCCAGAAAATGCAGTGCGCTGGGTAGTCAATGGGTGATGCTTCAGAGGTGGGTGAAATCTTGGTCCGAGAAACCCCCTTCCTTGCTAAAATAGCAGACATTATACAGTTTAGGTTGGCTGACATCATCTGTTTGTGTCAGAGACTGTGATATCAAGGACTCAAGGACAGACTAAAACCAGAGAACAAAGACTGGGGAGCCTGTAAGCCACCAGGCCAGCTTCCCCAGGGCTCTCAGGTTTCTGCTACCTCCCACTCCGCACCCAGCCCTGCTTCCTCCAGGTCGAGGGTTCCAATATCACTCCCACGTTCCCCAGAACTCCTCCTGAACCCCCGGCCCATCCCCAAAGACACTAAGCCACAAAGCAGCAGTGGACTCACTTGATCCCACAGGCACCTGCAAGTCACACGGAGCCCCCGAGAGAGGACACAAGGATAGAACGCTGCTTTGATGTTCTCCACACTAGACACAGAGAGGGGAAAAGAACTCTCTGATTTCCCCTTTTGGAAATGAAACCAAAGTGCCATGGAGATGGCTGTATTCCTCACCCACTAACATCAGACACGGTTTCTAGCTTTTGTTCGTAAGTGCCTATTATTGCTCACTGGCTTCTTTGGAAGACCTTCCAAGGTGCAGCAGCCTCAGATTCCCTTAGGAAACGTCTTCTGCATCACAGAAATGATCACTCACTTTCACTAATATTGATATGGGCTCGATGCTACCCAAAGTCAGCTTGTCAGGGCAGTTTTTGTTGTCTGAGTCAGAAACATATTTGCTGAGGTTAGGACTCTGCTGGGGAACAATTCTGCCCGGGCTCCTCTGGCATTCCTAGGTAACTGATGAGACAAGGCCATGGTGACTTGTGTTCTAGAATGTCTTTCCAAAGCTGCTTGAATAATGTTCCACCTTCAAAGATGGGGGGACTCTCTGCAGCGAGGATTTGCTTCTTGAATGGGGTAATAAAGATAATATCGCTTTCTGGTACAAAGATTGAGATTGTTGATAGCCCCTTTATAAGATTAGAGACTTGCTAACCATGGGTTTTCTCAGAAATAACCCAAACTTACTGCTTGTAGAATTTGCACATGGGCCACACTATGTTGCCCTGTTAAGGTTAGGGACAAGAGAACAGTACAAAGCTGGCTTAGGACACTTGCTGCACTGTGAAGAATAACGCCCTTTGACTGTAACCTGGGGGTCTTGTGGATTCTGCAAGCACTCCTGAAGCCAAGGCAGCCTGCCCTGTTAGTTTGAAAACAATATAATCTCAAGCATTTAACATTTCTTGACAGATTTTGATGTAACTCTTCATAAGACTCTCTGTAATTTTCTGGTTTTTAAAAATATTTCTAGATCTTGATTTTAAAGTGTTCAAAGCCCACTGAGTTGAGATACTTTATTCAATGGCCAGAAACATATTTGAATACAAAATTTTGAGTATCTGGAGGGTTCTTTACAATTGCATTAAGAAACAGATCAAATAAAAGTGGACCTTTTGGTTGTATTTAGGATGGATACATTTATTTAATAACATAATCGCTTTGTTTCTAAATAATGATGCAAGGTAATAAATGAAAATTAATATGAAATAAAACGAAAAACAAAAAAAGCTATAAAATTATTTTTCATCTTTTCTCTCTTTTAAACAGGTATGTGAGGTAATGCTTGCTTCGTGCCTCTTTCCCAGACACTCTCAGCTCTCTGAAAGCGGGATCACTGTTATCTTGTTCCATAATCAGGAGACCTGACACATAGTGGATGCTTAGTAATTTTTTTCAAAAACATAAAGAAAGAGAAAGAGTGCAGAATGGCCTGTGTGACTTCCCACTCCCAGTGCCCGAGGCCCTGGCCTCACTGAAACAGCAAAGTCCCCAGCTTCCTCTGCATACAGGAATGGCCAATGAACCAGAAATGAATGTGAATCACAGAACTTCTAGAAGTCCCTGCAACCATTGCTCCATATATGCATGTGTGATGGCCAACACTTCAGTAGCTATAGTGGGGCCATGAGATGAAAGTGTCAGGAACTTCCCCTCTGAGGTCCTTGGGCCTGACGTCCCAGCAATGCCTCTCTCTGAGTTTCTCATCTTATAATTTGAGCCATAGCTAGAAAGGTTGTCTGTGAAACTGTCATCAGCTATAACCCTGCTATTGCCTATGACACACACATCATTAATTTATGTAAATGCAACTATTATGCACCTATGTTTTATCCCATTAGTGGGTAGAAGGAAGCTGGAAAAGGAGGTATAGATATATTTAAGCATAAATTTAAGAAAAACCACTGGATGCTTAAGTAACTGTATCAACAGATAAGACAGTATGTTACCACAATTCAAAGAGAGATTTAAAAATTACCCAAAATGCATCAGTGCTAAACACTGACATATTTGACTTTAATGTTAAGTTTCTTGGGTAAAGGTCACATCTTCATACTTTAAGCATAACCCTCAAAAAGTTAAGTGAGTGAGCAAGAAACAAAGTGAGGCAGCCTTTCATTTGTCAGGAATCTGCCATTTAATTTCTCGGGTTCCTCTTTTCTCTGCATCCTTTAGATTCTACCAGTCAGCAAGGCTTTGTGAAAATTCTCGGATTACACCTTTCCTTTTTCTACTTCCAGAAAAACTACCTTAGGCAAGGCTTCAAGCTCCTAATCCATAATTACTGTAATTGCTTTCTACGGGCCTTTCCAGCTCTCCCCTCTCATCCACCCAGCTCTTTGCATCTCAGACTCCTGTTTCACTACGTCATTTTCTGTCTGCACACCACTTACGTGGAACCTCGAGCACATTTGTTTTATTTAGTCCTTGCTTCTTTACTAAATGGAGATGTTGTAAGAAGAGACTTTGCCCATATTTTTATAGTCATAGACCCCAATTTCATTTTCATGTTAGAGACAAAGAGCTTTTTCTTTTCTTTTCTTTTCTTTTCTTTTCTTTTTTTCAGGGTTAAAGACTGAAATAATACCTGTCCCACTGAGCTACACTCTCAATCCTTTTTCTTTTTTGAGACAGGGTCTCTTATTTTTTATTTGGAGACAGGGTGCAGCTCTATGCACCCAGGCTGGGCTTGAACTCCCTCAGCCTCCCAGGGTACTATGATTACAGATGTGCACCACCACACCCAGCTTATAAACAGCTTATAAAATACACTGGGACCTGGGCTGTGGATTTAGCTCAGTGGTGTAAGCACCTGACTGGCAAGCATGGAGTCATGAGTTTGATCCCTGGTACAAAACAAAACAAAACAAACAAACAAAAAAAAAAAAAACACCGGGCCCCAAACCAGCCTTTCTAGATTCTTATTCCACTGACTGAGTAATGAGGCTCAGGTACCCATGTCCCTGATAAGCATGAATTTAAGAAAAACCACTGGATAACAAATTTATATTTCATACTATGCAATCTGATGTTCAATCTAGCCACCTCAATCACAGAAAGGTACCACGTATCACACAGGCACACCATCTTCAGAATAAATATTTCTGTTGCTTTCTGTTTGGTGCAAGAAGGTACTGAGATTAAAGCATTGATATTTGGGCCTAGATAAGACAAAGTGGGGAAGAAAATCAGCATCCTGATGTGATAATTCTACACCTGCATCTTTACAGCACAAACCATCAGAAAACAGTCTTGGATATATCCCTCAAATGGTAGGGAGACTTTTTTTAAAAAGGTTTAAATAATAAATGTTTTCAACTGTGCTGTCCACAATAGTTTCTTCTGCACTTACTTAATTCCAGTGTGTGGGGCAGAATAAGTCATAGACAACACATAAACAAGTCAGTTTGGCTGTGTTTCTTGGAAACAATCTACAGAAGGGAGCTATACCCATGACTTGGCCCATGTGCTGTAAACAGGAAATCCTTGGTTTATAACAACTCAACCTTCATGCCCATCACAGGATGGCTGGATGACTGGGTACCATGTGTCTCTTCACTCCAATACACAACTCCAACCCAACAGACACAAACAGAAGGAAGAAGAGCGCTAGGTGCCTCCAGATGGAAATCAAATGCTATGCCCTGGAAGTGACAGCCATCATTCCTGAGGGCAGCTCACTGGTCAGGAGTGATCTGAGTTATTCTACTTCCCAGGACTTCCTAGCATCACCAAGAGGTTTAGAAGACAGAGAGCTTGCACCATTTGGCCAAGAGAGTCAGGAGCTTCCAGACTTAATTTCAATTCAAGATCATTCTAGGAAAAGTTTTCCTTCATTCAAACAAGTTTCATGTGCAGAGTAGTGACAAGTTGTAGCCCATCAAGGCGAGCGTATAGACACGTCAACTGATCTAATAATCATTCTCAATAGGTATTGTTCAGAGACTCAGGATCTCTCAAAAGAGTTATTCTCCTGTGAGAAATTCATTTGGCATATTTCACTTTCTACAATACATTAAAAAGAGAAATTGATAGAAGAGAAAACAAGTGATTGAATGAAAAAAACCCTGATGGTCAGAGTGACAGATTTCTATCATGCAAAAGGTATAAAATAGCTTAGATATGCATATGTACAATTTAATTATGATCTGTACCATGCTGCTTAATGATCATTTTGAAAATTACATATTTTCTCTATCATCTAAACCTCATATCCAAGATAACACCTTTTACCAACCAGATTTTTCCTTTCCTATTGTCTTTTTTTAAAAAGTTATTGGTTTCAGACTAAGAATTCTAAGATTAAATTATAAGAAGTTATACATTATCTCTTAAAGTGGCCTAGTAAGACTATTAAAGACATTTCCTGGATATGCAATTTATCATTAAATTAATGAGATCAAGTTGAAATATATTCCATCTGTATTACTGCCTACTTACTAACATCAATAAAAAATGTGTCTGTAAACAAGTGCTTATAAAAAAGGATTTTCCCAACCACACATTCCAATAACATAAATAATAGAATTCCAAAAGGTGATGCACAGAAATATTACAAACTATATATACAGCCCTACTCTCAAAGGGAAAAACAGACTACAAGGTGCATATATCAGTGCCTGAAAGACACAGGCTGATTTAGTTTGACAATCACATTGATATTACAACACCATTTTACAGTTGCAAAAATATTTGGTTTTTACCATAAACTACAGAATATAACATTACTTTCCTAAGAGAAATGAAAAGATAATAAAGTGAGGAAGAATTTGGGCTAAGCCAGCATAAAGGCTATACATGAGACTGTATCACTCCAAAGTCACTAACGCAGGTCTGGTAAAATTAAGGCTATTGTTTACCCTGCATTTGATTAACAGTGGTTTCCTTTTTTTATGGCAAGTGTACAAAAAAAATCAAAGCTAATTCTTTTCTTCTTTGTGTGTGTAACACTGCAGATTTAAACCCAATGTTTACACTGAACCACATTCCCAGATGTTATAGTTGACACATTTTGTCAATTTGAGACATTTAAAAGTTTAACTGAGAGACTCAGCAGGGAGCCAGGATCCTTACTTTGTGAGTAACCACAAGAGGAGGGCACAGATATTTCTGTGAGTGCTGCACCTGCCCTGGAATGGCGGGGCGGTGGCCTGTGGACAATATAAGGGAGGAAAAGAGCCTTGCTCTGCCCCCTTTTGCTCTGGCTGCTGCCTTAAAGTGTTGACCTGTACCATGCTACCTTGCCTTGGAGCCAGCTGATTATGGACTGAAACCCTACAAACTATGAGCTAAATAAATCTTTCCTTCTTTCATTTTGGGTATCAGTGTTTTGTCCCAGCAATGAGAAAAAAGTAACCAAGACACCAGCCAATTTCATTTTAAATTTTAAGACAAGGTATTGTTAAGTTATCCAGGTTGGCCTCAAATTTGCAATCCTCCTGCCTCAGCCTCTAGGGCTGCTGAGTGGATGGGATAACAGGCATGTGTCACTATGCCTGGTGTTGGCCCTCTTCTTATAGCTGTGCTATTCCTACAAAGGAATTTCAAGCTCCCCAACACTTTTTTTAACATCTTTCATTTTACTAAATTAAAGTTTATTCTATTTTCAACTTGCATAAATCTCAAGGTTCCAGTCTTCCCTCAGCCCCCATTTCAGTCTAAGGGCATGGTCCTAAAATGGAAGAATAGAGAATAAATGAAAATTTAACTTACAAGGAACAGACTTGACTAGATAGTTAGAAGAGCCTTAATTCTCAACAACTGTTCAATGAATATGAATATGAAATTATTTTAACAATTTTGTAAAGTTGCCCCGTGTGCCACACACACACACACACACACACACACACACACACACACAAGTTTTTAAATAGCTAAAGGAGGCAAGAAAACAATGTAAGTCTTTGTAAAGTCAGGCTATGCAAATTCAAAAAGAATCACATTAGTTTGTAGCCTACATATGCTTTGAAATTTCATTTCACTTAATTTGAATGTCACATTATTAAAATTTCACAGATGGTTAATGGACTTTTTACTCTTTAAAATATGGTTTTTCTTTGTGCTATTACAGTTTAGAAAGCTCTGAACCATTGATATAACATAGCCACAGAAGTTGTGAACTTCGTGTATGAAACAGTTTTTTGAACATAATAAGCTCAAGAATTCTTGTTTTGGGGATATTCCCTGAGGCTGTATTTAGAGCAAAAAAATGAAAAAACAAAATCAAAAGTTCTTGAACTGCTTCTCAACTGTCATACTGGTGAATGAACTCTCCTTGGCTTTGTCTTTGAGGGAAAAACTGCCCATCTTGTTGAACAGACACTGCCACGACAGCTACTGTCTTGGGTAACCACATTCAATCATTTTCTTTAAAGATGTCTCTAATGATCAACTAAATCTGAGTGCTAACCAAGGTGCCAGGAACACAGCGTTCTCCACAGTGAGTATTTCTTCTTTCCTGGTCTTGTTCTGAGCTAGCCAACACCTTCCAAACCCCTTCCAATTTAATGTAGGGAGCTGTGGCTGCTGAGTGCACTGCTGGGGACGGGAGCTCTGTCTCCCTGCTCAGGAGTCCAGGGGAAACCTTCCCAGGGAGCAGGGCCTCAGCTCCTGTGTGCACCCCACCTTTCCTTCGAAGGTGACAACTCAGGACAAACACAGGGCCATTTGCCTATGTTTCCCCCTGGGTTCTACATTCTCCAGGCCTGTTTCTCCACCTTCTGGCCATCTTTCCATTACTTGCTGTGTTTTTATTAAGGGAGCAGCTGAATTCATGTATAGTAATCCAGAACCCTGACCAACACAGTCTCCATAGAGCAAATAGTAGCACTGAATTTGTAACCCAGAGGTAGAATAAGAACCAGTGGGGAAACACTGTCACTTTTTAAATGTTCTACGCTGTTTATCATAAAGCTTTCACTGCCAAAACCTTCCTTGGCAATCTGCAAGAAGGTTTTAGGCTCACGGTAACGGTATTGTGTGGAAAATAAAATAAAGCAGTATGTCAAAAACCCTGTTTTCTGTCTTGCTTTCAGAGCCAGATACTAATCCCAAAGTTGTATTCCATTCCTGGCTGTGTTGGCTATCAGACGGGAAGGAGCTGGGTTGGATTTATGAACTGAAGACAAGATTTGACACAAAAAAGACAGCAAAACTGGATCATATTGGAGAGCTCGGGTTTCTAGCAGGTAACCTAAGGCTCCTAATACACTGAATCCGGAATGTGAAGGTATACACCTGCTCTCAAAAATTGTTTGCCCAATTAATTAATTCAAAGCATTCATAAGATCAGTGATCAAAAATTACTGAAAAGGAGGAAGAAATCACTAGAAGTTTCTAATCACAACTTCTTCCTAAAAGAGGTCAAAGAAAATACACATAAACCTGTGATAAAAAAAAACTTACTCAAAACATCACAAAAAAGTGATTCTAAAGATTAAAAATATACACCGCCATTTCTCTACCAGAAAGCAAAAAAAGAATCAAAGTATGTGATTACTGACCTTCACAGAGTTGGTAAAAAGAATACCCAACAATACTGTATTTGTTTCCTTGCCTATGCCATCATCTAGTTGCTAGCCATCCATCACTAAATAAGAGATGTCATAGGAATCCATCCCTTCTCCAGATAGTGGCCCATTTTATTTACATTAACTACATAGACTTGTATTTATATCACCTCATTTAATCTGATCACTGTTAAGGGTCCAATTCGTAAAAATAGGCAGGTAAGATCACAAAAGCAACAACTCATGCCCACAATCACAGAATTAATAAATGACTTCTCTGTGAAGTCCACTACTTCCTCCATCCCAGCCCCATCCAGGCATCTGCGTATGAAGAACACATAGCAGTTAGATGGTGTCGTTCATTCCCTCATTCTTGCACACTGCGAAAATGAGTTTCTGCAGCCCTTCTATAGCGTGTGCCAGGTACAGGTGAGGGAGCTACAAGGCCTTTCCCTAAGTTCTAGGACAGAAAAACAGACCCAAAAATAACTGTACAAGACAGGTGCCTGTCCTCATGCCTTCTCCGGCTTCCAGGGCTGCATGTCCTTTGCCAGGGCTCTCCCTCCAGTCTCAGCATCTGTCCTCACAATCCTCTCCCACTGTGTTCTGTCCCCACGCCCCTCCTCTGACTCTGACCTTCGGCCCCTCTTCTGAGGACCCTTGTGATTACGTGGGGCCCCCAGAAAACCGAGGGCAGACTTCTGCCTCCAGATCCCTAACTTTGATTTGTACAATCTCTCTCGGCTCATTGGCTAACACACACAGAGGACATGGGCATCTTTGAGGGCCATTATTTTGTCTCCCATATTTACCAAGACCATGAAGGACTGATCTGGAAGGACTCTTCCTTTGGCATTATTGTGAGAAGCCTCTAGAAATACGGTAAGTCATGGTTCCAAATGGTTGCAAATCCTGAACCACTTATTTTAAGGATATGTTCCACTGAGCCAGTATGAGGAGCATCCGATAGATGCCCACCTATCTACGGTAGGGAAGGTAACACAGACTTCATACCAGCTCTCACCAAGGCATGTCAGGGAGAGTTCTAGGTCACTGAGCACCTATTTTATGGCAAAGTAGGTTGCCATATATCATCCAATCATCTGAGCAACAAAAAGGCTGACCATATTATTCCTACTGTAGATAAAATTGAGGCTCAGCAGTAATGGGTAATTTGTTCATGGTCATACATTAATTAATAGATGCAACAGGAACCCCCAGCTCCCTCCTCTGTGCTACCTTCTTCCCACACAAATGTCTCATTTACAGAACAACAGCACAATACCTGTGTCACACAGTACCTCTATAAATCTTTACTTCACAGCAGGAAATGCCGACAGTTACAATGTGTATGATCTGCTCACAGCCAAAGAAGTTAACTACTTGATAACCCTAAGGGAACTCCTGGCATTTAGTACCTCGCTCCTTAAGAGAAGTGTGGCGAGGAGTCCCAGTGCCAGCACACACAGGAGTGTCACAAATCTAGCACATTCTGATGTGCTAGCATCTCAATTGTACTCTATATTCAAGCAAGAAGACTATAGTCAGAAGGAAAGTACTAAATGTGCCCAGTGTACAAAAATTGATGTCTATAGTAAAGTGGTAGCAATAATTATTCAGAATCACACTAATCACTACATGTGATCCATCCCCAATCGCAAAATAATATTTAACTCAATCGATGTATCCTGATTTAAGCAGTTCCCTATTACTTAATGTGGAGGTTGTTTTGTTAATTATAAATACTATTAGAATGAAGAACATTGAATATCTCGTTTCAAATACTGGTGAAAACAAACTCGTGTTATGATATATAATACAAATCACCCTCCAAAAAACCACTGACTTATAATCCTACAAATAGTGAGTGGAAGTAACTACTTAATCCACACTCTCATCAACTCCAGGTGTGAGAAAATTTTTTAATCTTTTGCATTATAGGTGAAATTTTACATCATAGTTTCATTTTCATTATCTGAGCTCAATTAACATTATTCAATGTATTATTGGCCATTTGTGTTTATTTCTGTAAACTTATTAGTTACACTCTTGGCCCATTTTTCCATTTTCCATCTATTTGTTATTGACTTGAAAGGGCTTTAGAGCCTTGAGAATTATGCTTTTGTCTGTAAGTTGCAAAGTTTGTCTCCAGCCTTTCATTTACTTTCAACTATGGCTCCTGTAACATCTTTAGTTTCTCCTTTACCTTTCAATTTTGCCTTCTAAGAATACACCCTGTAGCCTGATGCTGGCATACGCCTACATATATGCATTCAGAGAAAGAGGCAGTGAATGTGGCAGCAAACATTATCCAGGAAGAGGGAAGAGTGCCCTGGAATCTCAAACACAATGTCAAAAGGTACCAAAAGGGTGGTGGAGATGAATACGTAAACATTGAAAGAAGGTTTGGTGACAGATGGTGAAGCATGTATTTTACTGCTGCTCTTCCTCACCCTCTACTTCACAGAATTCACATCACTGGACCTCTGATTTCCACATCATGTAAGCCAATTCCCGTAATAAATTAATCCATCTGCAGTCGTGCCTCAGTTCATGAATGCTTCTGTTTGTGAACAATTCTGTATGTGAACATTTTGCCTCCATTTGCAAACTTTGCATCCACTGGGTGACGAACACAACTGCGGCCATCTTTCTAGAACTGGAGAATGAATTAAGTTCATGAACCGAGGTACCGTTATATAGAGAGCTTATATGTCCTATCAGTTCTATTTCTCTGAAGAACATGACCAGTACAAGGACTGCCTCTCCAAGCTATAAGTGTCTCAGCCAGCACCCGTAACTTTCATCTTTATAAATTTTGCTCCTAGTCCTCGAAGTGCCTAGCACACAATGGAGTATCAGTAGAAGCATAATGAATAAATGAATGAATGAATGAATGAACACATATATACACGGACATTTGTCAGTAATTGATCCTCTCACCTTTCCCCTATATGGCAGCAGAAGTCTGGAAGCAAACTCTCATACTACAGGCCACAGTTTATTAGTTTCCATGGCCAGTTATAACAGCAAGAATGGAGGGTACAAAAGAAAACAATGTCTTCTACACCAAACCTCTGTCAGATTTGGGGATACTCATTTCCACTTCAGTAAACACCTCAAAGCAGACAATAAAATGCCATATCTGAGCTTCCAAGGGTAATTTTAAAACCCTGCCAGAGATTCAGTAGCATTCATGAGGAAGCTATGACAGCTGGAAAACATGAACAACAGAGAGCTATTTTTGGATATTCCACAGACAAGGTGAAGGGGCATGAAATTTTCCAGCTGCTCAGTATATCTCAGGGTTGTGGCTCCAGGCAGTAGAATCAAAGTTGTAAACAAAGCCAGGGAGTGCTGCGTCTCAGTGCTTGGATCACAGGTAAATGGTCTGACATAACGCCGTGCATTTTGAAAGTGATGCTCACAAGTGCTATTCAAAAGTGGGGTTGTAAGATGGTAGCAACAGGGTTCCCAGTCCTCGTGCTATAGACTGGCCCTCAGCCGCTAAAGGAGGGGAGGCATCCATTTGTCACTGGATATATGTCAAGATCCAAGGAAAGGGAAGTGTGAAGGTTGCTAGGAATCTAGAAAATTATCTCACTAATCTTTTTCAGGTTTCATTACAATGACTATAGTTTTCCTTTATGCCCCAGGTCCTCTTAATAATTAGTGGTCTCTTTTTATTCATGGGGTGTGTATTCCAAGACCCCAAGGGGATGGCTGAAACCACTAACAGCACACCCTACAGTTCAGTGCCTTTGCTATCACAACCACACACCACTCACTGTGACCGGCAGTTTCGCATTTGGAAGCACAGCAGCAAAAGTGACATCAACTTCTTTTCCCTTCTTCTTAGTTTCCTAGACAAGAGATCTGTTCTTACCACAGATCATAACACCTTCAGAATGTGACTGTTTCCTTTCTTTAAGTGGGAACTCTCACCTCTTCTAAGACACGCTCCACAGTGTCTTTTTGGTGTCTCTGAATTCCAGCATCATTACTGTGTTGCTTCGGGGCTGGTGTGGACTAACAGAAGAGTTCCCTGAATAGCAACCCTGCAACGTTGAAATGATCAGCCTGGTCATTGCAGCTACTGCATAACCACATGTGACACACATGACATGATGCAGGGGCCCCTGACAACGTGACAGGTGGATGCAACAGGGCAGCTCATGACTTTGTCACATTACTCATAGCAGCAATCCACTTCAAACTCATGCACTGCTTAGCAACACATTTTCCATTGGGTACCTTCCGACTGCAGCACGCGAAGCCATGGGGACACCACCATAAACACTTCACACTCCTAACCAGCGGGTTCATGAGAGAGCAATCACTACATGACAGCATTGCATGCAATGGTGGAAATGTGGTCAACAGCTGAGACTGAGAAGCCAGCCTGGGGACTGATTCTGGGGATGCCCTTGGCAGAATCTGAGGTCCCCAGATGTCCAGCACCATGTTGTTGAATTCCAACAAATCACTGATGCAAACTCTTGGCTGAAAAAGACTTCTGCTCATTCTACTCAGCCTACTAAGTTCTGTGTTGTAAAAATAAACCAAATCGAACAGGAAAATGATTCAATCTGAGTCTAGAAGCTTGGGGCAAAGAGTAACTCACAGCCAGCAGCGATCCTTTCATTTCCAAATCAGACATAATAACAAACTCTTTTAAAGCCTTTGGAAAAATCTGGTAATGTATAAAAAGACAGTAAAGCCTTACCTTTGTGATATACACTAATGACAAATATAAACCTACTGGAATATTATTCAGCCATAAAAAGAAGGAAATGCTGTAATTTGCAGAAAATAGATGGATCTAAAGATCATCAGGGAGAGTGAAATAAGCCAGACTCGGAAATATCACATGTTCTCCCTAATAGGTGCAATCTAAAAAGCATGATAGGAAGTAGAAAGGAGACTATTATCAGGCATGAGAAAGGAAATAAAGCAGTACATGAATTTGATCCAAAGACATCACACACATTGACCCCTTCGCCATGCCAAAGCAGAGGAGGGAAAGGAGAGAAAGCAGTGACAGGGGAATGACTGAAGCATGGTGTTGCACAGACAGACATGCCAGAATGAAAACCACGAATGTGCATAGCCACCATAAAGTAATAAAAAACTGTGGGGGTGGGGGGTCCTTTGAACCCAACAGGTTTGTTAACTGCTCTATCCGCCAGCAACTAGAATAGTCCCTTGCACACGGTAGGCACTTGATAATCTTTTTAATGTAATGAATCCAAAACCACAAGAGGTGTATACCTCTTGTGGTAATACCTGAGAAAAGGTAATACCTGAGAAAACTGCATACAGACATTAAATCACAAGAATTGACCCCAAACGACAGTGAGTTATTCCAACAGTCTAGACATCAGTGTGGCTAACATTGAAAAGACTGATAATAACAGGTGTTGGCGAATATACAGAAGAAAAGGAATGATTATACACTGGGATAAGAATATAAACTGGATCATCTGCTTTTGAAAACATCAGCATATATTAAAGGAATGCATCTGCTCTGGTTATGTACTTGCAATCCCACCCTTAGATGTGTATTATTCCATAGGAAATGGTAAACATATCCACCAAAAGACATCCATCAGAACACTCTACTTTTCACAATTAAAACTAACGGAAAGAGCCCAGATTCATCAGAAAGAGAGGGAATGATACTACAGGAAGTGACAGTGAAGGGTGGGTAGTGTGTTGTGCAGCTGCTGCTATGCAGCCATCTGGAATAATGAACAGAAACACAGCCACATGGGAACCTCCGGGGGGTGCCCACAGGACATGTGCTGCATGATTGCTTTTTTATGGAACTCAAGAACTGATAAAACTAATCAATGCAATAGGAATCAGATAGAAATCCTCTTAGGGAAGTGCAGAAAGAAACTCCATGGACAGCTGACACAGTGGTGACTGTGGGAGGGGAATGCTTCTCTGCTGTCACAAAGAGCTACACGCTTGCAATATGTGTGTTTTCCTTGTGGTACGTGTGCGGATTAGAACTCAACTTCAAAGAGAGGAAAAACAATTTAAACAAGAATGTCAATCATGCTGATGTAGAAATACTTAATATTTAGCAATAAGTGAGGCATCCCCAAACCATGTATTTCTTCACTGCATTGATGTAATTGGTAAGCTGATACTTTATCAGTAGTATTTTTCATTCTTATACTTGCTATAGTTTCTATTAAAATCAGATTCCTTAGATTAATCCTAATAGTTCATAATGATTCAGAATAAACCTAATTTGACACATTTATGAGATGGTAATAAAGGGAGAAAATTCAGACCTTATCTCCCTTTACACTAGATAACCAAGCATAGCAGAAAGGAAGTACCACTATGAGAAAGCACATTAAATAACAAACCACTTGTCCTCACTTTGCAAAATAATAAATACAGGTGAGACACTGGGCATTGACAGCTGTTAGCTCACAAAGATAAAGACCACTGACTAATGTGTCTCCTCGTGAAGGACACTGCCACTCACAGTTCTGACAAAAATTACAGCCCAATGTGGGTGGTCTTTGGTTCCAGAACCAATCTACAGTGAGAGGAAATGCAGAAACAGAATCAGGTTGAACTAAGCCCTGACAACAACTGTCAAAATCAACACTGGGAACTCTACAGATCATATGAACTGGAGTGTTCAATACACAAATTAAAAGGAGGGAAAAAGAAAGAGGGGAAAGTAACATGCAGATCAACATAGCTTCAAAAGTGTGAGACATTTTTAAGAAAGTGAAAACACTACTCAGTAAGCCATTCATTCCACATGTGTGTGTTGAGCTCCTATCATATGCATTGATACAAGTATGGTAGAGACAAAAAGATAAATACAAAAGTGTCCTTTCCCCGTGTGGAATAAAAATGTGGCCATATTTATTATTCTGTTCCATAACTTCACCTTTTTAGCCAGTATTATATTATGAGCCTTCTCTGTATCATTAAAATAGCACCACAAACTCAATTAATGGCCACACAGTTCTATCACATAGAGATATCTTAATTTATTTAACCTTCCCTTGGTGATGGCCATTTTAGTTCATATTTAGTACAAATAATGCTATGGTGACAATTTGGTAAGTAATGTCCACTCCATTTCTAACCATTTTTAGCATAAGTCCCTTAATGTGCAACTGCTGTATCAGGCAGAAGAGGTTAGAGCCAGCTGCTTTCCCAAGGGCAAAGCGTGGCGGGGACCAGGTGAGGTCAGGAGTAACTTCAGTGAGCTGTCTTTAGTGTGGCCACTAGCCAAGGTCTCCCATCCATCCCTGTGGAATGTCTGGCACTGATTTCACTTCCAGGTCTGATCTGGACATTGATTGAGAGTGACTAAATTGTCTCCAGGACCCTTTCAAGCTGAAATTCTGGTGATGCACACCTGAAATTCCAGCACACTGGGAAGCTGAAGCAAGAGGATGGCAAATTAAGTCACACCTGGGCAACTTAGCAAGATCTTGTCTCAAAATAAAAAGGGCTGGGGATACAACTGAGTGCAAAGGCCCTGAGTTCACCATAAAACAAAACAAAACAAAACAAAACAATCTGCTATTGTTCCAATCTCTGTTTCTTTCGGAACCTCTGTTTCCTACATGGGAATTTTCACCCTTTGAACTCAGTGTAATTTTTTAGTAGCTGCAGTGCCACTGAGATAGACACAGTGATTTGACTTCCTAGCTGAGATTCTTTCCTACTCCTTGCTCACCTTTATGTTGTAAAGAGTACTTCTGCCAGCCCACCTGCCAACCCACATCAGCATCTCCAGGCATTTCCCTCACAGCATACAATTCCTGTGCTTGTGACACTCCGCCCCAGCTCTAACATACTGCGCATTTAACTTTGTGTACTTACACAGTGACCACTTCTACTAGGTTATTGGCTCCATATAAACTAGGACCAATATGATTAATTTTTTTCTCCCTGACTTCTCAGCCCAGATCTTAGGCCTTGCTGTGATTCCTGACTATATCTTTCTGTTCCTTCTACCATCTCTTCCATTCACTTCCTGTTCCTGTTGTGGGGAAGCTTCCCTAAACCGCACCTTTCTGCCTTTTTTTATTCCATTGCCCTCATCCATCTGACTACAAACAGCCACGAGGAGGTAAATGGAAAACACTCTTTCTCTATACTCACATACTTCCAGCACCAAAGATGTGAGGTTCCCCCTACAACAACAACCTGTCTCTAACTCCCTGGACACCGGTGGGGGCCCTGAAGATGAACTCATTCCTCACACCAGCTGCCCAAAGCCAGTGCAGACCCCAAAAATTCCAGGTTCTATGCCACAGGGCTTCCCTTGGCCCAGACACCAGTATAAATAGGGGGTCCCCAGATCACCCACACTTCTACCCAACTTGCAACAAATCTTGGTTTCTTATGAGCAACCTTCTGAGCGTCCCTTCTTTGTGATCATGGGTCACAAAAGTTGGAAAAAGACCTCCATTACAGTTACTGGTTTACTCCAAAGACTAAAACTCTGAGACTGTCAAATGGAAGGCATGCTTACAACAGGGTATGCAGCAGGGCTGCCGGGGTTCACCTCCCACTTGGTGTCTGGATGCACTCCTCATCCCAGAAGCTCTCTGAACTTGCCATTTAGGGTTTTACTGAGGCTTTATCCTGTAGGCATGACTGGTTACATCCGTGTTCACGCATGACTAAGTAATTTCTAACACTGCTCCCCCCAGAAGTCGTGTGGGGGGCCATGTCTGAACTCCCAAGTCTCTGGTTGTGCCTCGGCTCTCTGATAACCATCCCAACCCAGAACCCCAAATGCACATCACCTCCTTAGCATCCACAAGGAAGTCCTCTCGCTGTAAGACTCCTGTGTGCTGAACCTGGGCTGAGACCAAGTATCACAACGTCAGACTTCCCTGCTGTCTCATCACTGCAGAAATTGTGAGGATTTTAGAACCTATGTCAGGAACTGGGGCAGAGACCAAATACATAGTTATTATGTCACAGATGTAACACAAGAAACTGGCTTAGCCTAAGGTGTACCTAAAAGTGCTTCAAAGATACTGTCCAAGATGATTCTTCCAAGAGCATTCTACATTTGGTATAAATTGTGATTACATTTCCTTATGATTACAACTATCATCAAATCTTTTAAAGAAAATGTATTGGGAGAGTTCAATATTTCATTATAGAACTAAACATTCTAATCTCCCCTTTCTTTTCTGCTAACGCTAAAAATGCTTAATAAATATAGTAATACTGATACTTAAAATGACCACATGGAAGCTGTAATAGCTTCTATGCTTGTTTCTTTACTGGTTATTTTATTTATTCCTAAATAATCACAGCAAGTAAGCATTTTTATCCCTAAATTCTAGAAATTTGCTCTCAGACATTAAGTGAAATATTTAAAATTCTCATAGGTTGTAAGATTTGCAACTAAATTCAGACCTTCCTTTTTCTCATTTAAATGTCTGTCCTCTCAACCAGCACATAAACTGAATCCTCCTTTGGATCTTACCTGTCACCTGTCACCTCAAAAGGACAGAGAGCCCTGTGCACCTGCGTCCTCCAGCTGATGCCTAACAATGTGCATGTCTTCAGTCTTGTACAGAATAATCATGCTTGATAACGTCCTCCTAAATCTACACCACACCTCTTCTCTCATCTCAGGCAGAATCTCCTCAGATTCAGTGCATTTGTTAGGTGATCTAACAAAACTCAGCGTCTCAGTGGATTGATGCACTAGATATTCACACCTTGTTCACATTTAATCCAACACAGGCATCTACTGAGCGGCTGGCTCCATCGCAACCCTGGGACCTAGGACTCCTTCACCACGCGCCTCTACCTTCCCAGGCACAAGAGTGGCAAGATCCACACCAGGGATTTCAAGTCTACAGGAAGGTGTGCTGGCTTCTGATTGCTCTGGAGTAAGCACACACACCTAGCACTGTCAATGCACAGGTGGGAATTAGTCCTAGGCACTGAGGAACGGAGCTGGAGATGTGGTCCTAATCTAAAAGCTGCTCCCAGCAAGCTCCAAACCACAGAAAGCAGCAGGCATCTTTGGGTGTCACTTTGCCATTTCTGCCACCTCTGGACTATGGGAGGCCATGACTGTGCAGAGGAGGGAGCCTGGAGCTTCGCACTGGCCTCATGCTTCCTGGTGAAGCAACCTCAAATACGTGGCTCAGCTCTTGGAGCACAGTATGTCGTCTCTGACTCAGAAAATACACGCTTCCTTGTTGTTAGGAGGCCAGATGTGAGGTGTGTGCAGTGACTGCACAAAGCCCATGGCCGTGATCTTCACCATCACATTACCATGGCCCACAGGGACACAGAAGCAGGCTACTGCTCCCCACAGGACAGCACTGCCCAGCAATCCGCCTCTGTCTCTAAAGTCCCCACAAGGGGCTAAGCACTGCTCCTCCTCCCACTGCAGTTTCAGCCTGCGTTTGTTTCCGTGGCCTGCAACACTCCCTGCTGTGCACAGGGCCAGAATGTCAGCTGGGAAGCATGACTGTGGGATTTGACTGGGAGTCAGTTTTTGGTTAACAATATATTTAATTTAATTAGTATTACAGAACAGTAAAGCTGTTTTGTCTCATGTCTCAACTGTCTTTCATATTTTTAATATTATTGAGAAAGTCTCCGTAGGCAACATCAAAATATAATTATTTGGAGGACACCCTGTTACAGTGGGGGCAACACCTCTGCTTCTAACCCGCCTCCCACCTGCCAGCCTGTCCTTGTAACTAACTATTCCTGCCCATTTCCACCACAGGCTCTCGGTCTCCTCCTGCAGTCCTGCTGTATTCTTACGCTCACTCTTTCCCTGCGTTTTTGGCATGTTTCTTAAACTGTCGCTGCCTAACGATAGTGATAGTGAGATAGTGATGCCTTTCTGCCAACAGCAGAGGCTGGTGCCCAAGGCAGGGGAAGTTAGGCTTCTGGATCTTTCCAACTACTTTCCCTTCCTTTTTAAAGGGCCACTCCTCACATGCAGAAATGAGTGTCATTGTCTCACAGGTTCTGTTATTACTGCTGTTGTTGTTTCCATGTTCTGGGTTTTTGAGATCCAGTCTTACTGCATTGCTCGGGCTGGCCTCAAATTCCTAGGATCACGCGATCCTCCCACCTGAGCAGCCCAAAAGGCTGGGAGCACAGGTGCACACCAACAGGGAAGCTGCTGGAAATGCTCCCAAAGCTAACCTCTGAATAAGGGAATTGTTACAGATTTTCTACAAAAGTCCTCCTGAAAAAATCAAAATAATATTACTGGGAGGAAAATGAATTAAGTTAGTGCACTGACAATATGCAGTGAAAATTGGTAGATTGAATTTTTCTTCAAAGGAAATTTTGGTTTAGTGAGGACACAGCCAAAAATATCATAGCTGATTTCAGAAACATTCTTTGACGAAACCACCACCATCCAACTTTAATTACTTTTTCCCTCATCAATGATTCACATTCGTAGAGCATCCATCCTCAGGGCAGTCTGAGACCAGCCTTAAAAGCCCTCCCTCAGTGAGCAAGGAGATTGCTGGGAAAGCCTCTTGGGTCGCAACAATCACAAACATCCATAAAGCCACTCACTTTGTATTACCTCCCCTCGGGGAAGACGAAAACGAGGTCCATCAGCAGTCGGGCCCCAGTTCTCTAAGTGCGCAGACAGTTTACCATCTAAGGACACTGAGCCAGGATCAACAAAACCAAAGAGTCACGGCCCACAGTAATGAGGGCCAAGCTTTCGAAATTTTCCATCAAAGTTGGAAGACTCTTATCTTTTCAGCATGCCTGGAACTTAAGAGAAATCCAAGGCAGGGCATGGAGACTGTCACATGGCAGATACTAATTGTTCCGATTAAAGTCTAACAAGCTGGCTTCCCTGCTGCTCTGAGAATGTCTCTGACTTTTGATCCTGACATCTGTGTCTTACAAGAATTTCACTCTGCTCTGACATTCCTTCTGATGTTGATCCAGGAATTAATGGATTGTGAAAAAGCTGGCAGGATATCATTTAAAAAATAGAATTCCTAGTGTACAAGTGATGAAAAGGTATCAGAATTCACATACTTGGTGTCTGATACCAACATGATTCTCAGGTTTGGCTATTTGGGGTTTTGTAATGCTGATCCCAAAGGGGACTGACAACAAAATTTAGCTAAAAAGTTCTCGTGACAAAATAAAAAGTTATTTTAATGTTCTTTCATTATGTAGAAGGAACATATCTCCAAGAAACACTAAAATTTTATATGAGATCATTTGGTTTCAGTAAGTACTTTTAATATATATTCAGTAGGTCACCTTTTATAAGGAATCTAATATTTTTATACAATGAAAATTTTTGTTTAAGAAATGAAAGATTTTTTAATGACTTGAAACTTACCTTGATAATATATATATACCATAGCATCTTTCTAGCAATTTATAATATGTTTGGATACAGGACCATAATAAACAATTAACCAAAAGGGGCATTTTCTTTAATTAAGGAAACTACAATTTTTAATTCAAAAAAGTTTAAATTAAAACTGTCTAAAGATTGGTTTTAAATTAAGAGATTCTCTTCAAGATTGAAATTTTACACATCAGAAGATACTGCCTTGCATTTCATGGCTCTAGATAATTACTAGATGCCAGTGGGTAACTTAAACATAGCTTAGATTCATTGACATTAATGTGTGACAAGCATTACGGAACATATTTAGTAATTTTTTTAAAAAGTAAGAGGATTTTTGAAAAAACAGTGAAAACTGCCATTGTGGCAACAATATAAATTTTTGAGTAAGGAAAAACATTCTCCTTTATTTCTTAATGATTCAGGAACTCAACCAATTAAAATCGTTAGATCAAATTGAACCAAACAAGTCATTTAATTGTTAGATCTACAATTAATGTAAAAATAAGGTTAGATACACAATTCCTATATTCAGGCAAATGTGTAATTTTCACATTAAAAGGAACACTTTTGGCTTTTTAAGTCTCAAATGTCTTATGACTTATTCATCTAGATTGCTTTGATAAACAGATAATTCCTGTGTTACATCAAGAAATATGGCAACAAGTTCATTTAAAGCAATAAAAGTGATTGCGCCACGCTCTCACTGGCTACTAACAACCAGCCTATCGTGGTTCGTCATTGTTATTGTCTTCTAAGGATATTTAATAATTGAAAATGTTATGTATTACCTTTTTAGGACTTGTCAAGCTCCCAAGCACCCTAGAAATACACAGTTACTAACAGGATGAGCGTTACTGGTACCTAACAAAGAAAACAAGCTTTTCCAACCCCAGACCACCTCCAGGCGGGTCTTCCTATGCCTCCCTCTCACACCAGCAGCTTTGACTGTCCACAAACATAACGTGACTGTCCTCTGTCCTGTCAGACTCCACTCATATTAAAGGGCAGAAACAGAGTCATCATAGTTATTATTCTAGCCCTGGTTTAAAGGGCACATGCTTGATACCCAATGAATAAATGATCGAATGTGACTTAAGCACTAGTCCTTATTTCAATGATTTCTTTGGATCTGTCTTTTATTATATGCTGCCTTACTTCTTAAATGAAAGAAGGTTGTAAAATATCTGCTACATTTAATATTACTAAATTAAAATTGTTACCACAATTAAAATAATGTATTGCTATTATTAATAAACGTATATGAACTGCATATTTTGTCTATGTGGTCATTTTAAAGAAATTGAATCTATCGTATTAATTTCTCCACTGTAACTAAAGTATTTTTTAGAACTCTCAAAAGCCAGGGGTATGACTCAGTGGTAGACCTCTAGCATGTACAACCCTCTGAGTTCACTCCCCAGCACTGAAAAGAAAGATCTTTCTTCTTTCTTTCAGAAACAAGGATCTAGTTACTTTCAGAGCTATCAAGCCCAGAAAATGCAATACTTGGATCAGGAAGAAAGTGTCATAACATCCACAAATTAGTACCTGCATCCAGAAGAGCTTCTTCAAGTCTCCTGGCAGCTGTCACTTTCACCTGTACCCTCTGTCCCCTCCTAGCACTCCTGAAATAGACCTGAAATAAAAATACACTGAAAAGCAACTACAAAATAGTGAGAGGCCACACAGCCTGGGCCACCTGAAGCCCTGCCTGTGAGCCCACAGAAAGAAGACAAGGGCCGTGGAGGAGACGCCTGACAGATGGGAGGAGCGGGACGTACACGCGGGCAAGGAATAGACAAGACACTCATTGTAAATTCTTAAAGACTGGTTCACTGTCACCTAAGGAAGACAGAGCTGGCACAGCTTCTTTTAGATGCCTCTCAGGATTGTTGGGGTTTTTTTTCCTTGTGTGTCTTGAAAGTATAAAGTGGCAGCTGCTTTTAAATAAGTCATTTTTTGGATTTTCAGGTTGCTTCTGCCAGAGCTAAGAAAGACCAGGATGTGAGTGTGGATTCTGACATTTCCTCTACAGTGCACCATCCTGCACCGCAAAGCCCTCCAAAGCTGCCTGGCCCTTGAGCCTGGAGCCGGCCCCACTGTCTCAAATCCCGCACACACTGCCATTGCCAGAAGATCTACTCATGGCGCCAAGCAAAACATAAGCATCAGCAGATCACTCTTGCCAAAGGTGTTTAACCTGAAGCATCCCAGTCCTTGGAGACAGACATCTCAGTCTGGGTCCCTGGATGTTTAAGGGGCCTTGTGGGTGGAACTTAAGGAGTGTGTGACCTCAGACGGGTAAAAGATGTGTTCTCTGTTTACTGGAACATAGGACAATTGCACATTCTCCCTCACTATAAATGTGAAGATCGAAATTGGTTTAATGATACCTTCCAGGTCCCTGTTCTGTTGACAGAAGTCGTATTTTTGTAAAAGTGAGCACTGTCACGTACCTTCATCTTCTTATGCATTTTTAAATATTGTTTACCCTCAACTATGAAGTAACACAAGGATGCAAAGTGGCGCTGACTGTTCCTAATGTCTTTGGAAACAGAACCCTGTATCACGCTGGCTTGGTCACCTCTTTTGTCAGGCCTGCTCCCAAGTCAAGGGAAAGATCACGCCCCACGTCTCCCCGGACAGGATGGGTATCAGCTTGGACACTTTCTCTCCGAGCTCTGTACTCCCCACTCTTCCTTCTTGGCTTTCTTGCTTGGTCCCCTTGCCAGGTCATGAGGCTTTGGAGAATCCACATTCTGTATCACCTGCCCATTCTCTATTTGTTCTGCACCATGGCTGGAAATCTTTCTAGGCATTAATACTATCATTTGTGTCCCTTGCTCAGATCTCTGTCCTCTGTCCAGCTGCCTGCTCAACACCCTTGCTTGAATAGCTACTGCCACAGCCTTCCCTCACTCTGTACTTATCCATTGCAGTCAATGGGGCCAATATTTTGGGCTCACACCAAAGAATCAGGACACACCTTCCACTCCTTTCTTTTCCTCCATCCCCAAAATTTAATCCAGCTATATAGTCCTCTCCAAAATATAATCTGATTCTTACCATCCCATGTCATTTCCACGACACAATCTGTGCAAACCAACTTCTGCCTGGACACTCCTGCAGCCCAGCAGTAATCACCTGTCCACTCTCCCTCCAGTTCCCCCAGTCCACACAGTGGTCAGCCCCAGAATCTCAAGCAAACAGGAGCTCATGTCACACCCATGCCTAAAAGCCCCAGTGCTTTTCAAGAGGAAAACATGGATTCCTAAACATGCACCAGGGCACTTTGTGTGACTGGCATGACTTCCTCCATCGCAGAGGAAAGGATGTCAAGAGACAGAAGAGATTAGAAAGAATATAGAGTATTCTTCTAGGATAGAGTATGAATGCACAAGAAGGAGAGGGAGTGGGAGTCCAAAAAACAGCCATCAGAACAAGGAGATACAGTGACCTGGGGACCAATGGAGCAGTCGGACTGCCGTGTAATCATTCCTTCCCCCTTTGCATCCACCCTTGCTGAGTGAGTAAGCACCAATACCCACCAGCCTCTGACCCACGGCATCACCTGTAAATCTGAGTCTCTCCCACACCCACATTCATGTGTTACTCATCGTCCATGTGATACGCTACAACCTCAGGCTGCCAGAATCTCTGGCTTTCCTGTCCCTGTCCCCGGGGCTGGGACTCAAGCTCAGTGGCTTGTGCATGTCAGGCAGTGGCTATATCCCTGGTCCCCCTCTCTGTTCTTGAATGGCCCAAGACTGCTCTTCTAAGCAGGAAGAAAGTGTCTCTTTGGTAAAGAATGCTTTCCTAGGCTGAGAATTCTCAGTGCCACACACAATCAGTCACTCCAGCTTCCCACGAGACATTGCACCTCTGTGTGGCCCAAAACAAATCTCAAAGGGAAGCTTGTGAGCTGCATGACCAATAGGGTGCTCACTGAGTTCCTACTGTGGATCTCAGAACAGGCCATGCACTGTTTCTAGAACTTAAATCGTTAAATTTATTCTTATCTTGTGATATCATCATGCAATCCATGACCCCTAAAGCACAAAGCAGACTTCTTATTTGGCATTCCACCATGAGGCCAAGTCACCTTGGCCATATCCCTGCCTCCCAGGATTCATGAACAAACAGACCTCTCCATGCCTCTGGAGTCAGCCCTTGGCCCCAAGCAGGAGAGGTACAGAACTCCTTAGAAAGCCAGTTTTTCAAGGCATAATTTGCTTGGTTGATCCACTGGCTAGTTCAGAATGTATTTATGACTTCAAGTGCAAACTAAAAAGTGGTTCTCATCTACAGAGAATCATCTTCCCAACTCATCGGGCATATCCAAGAGTCCTCATATCAGTCAGCCTGTGTCTTGGGGTCAGAGCTAAACTGATTCCACATACCCAGACTTTTGTGTCCCTCTGGGACAACAACAACCTATTGGTACAACAGCAATTACTGTGATAAAGAATTATGATAGCTCAAATGACTGCACATCCTAGATTCACTCATCCTATTCATTAATGCCATTCGTATTTGTCAGGAGCAAATACATATATGCAATGCATCTTTAAAATCAGCACACACTCGGGCCAGGGATTTAGCTCAGCGGCATAAGCACCTGCCTGGCAAGTGCAAGGTGTTGAGTTAAATCCCCGGTACCAAAAAAAAAAAAAAAAAAAAAAAAAATTCAGTGTACACTCTTCACAACTTGCTTCTTTGATGCTTTTCAAGGAGTTGCTTTCTCCCCTTAGCCCCCACCACAGTATGAAATTAATCAAACAGGCTTCTTTCATCAAGAAAGAAAGAGTTAGTCACTTAAGAATGTGCACCAGTACTTCTTTCTTTAAAAAAAAACCAAATGGAATAATCATTTCAGTATCTTAAACCTTTTTGCAAACAAAAAAAGCACTTTCTAAAGAATGACAAATAGAAATCTAATTTGTGTTCATCAAAGGACATTAGAAAATTTAAAAGACAATGACAAGCTTCAGGAGAAATTAACCCATTACATTGTGGTATGACATGCACCCAAAACACACTCAGCCCATAAACAATATTTACAACTTAACTACCGCAAAGACAAACTGAGCTAACTGAACACAAATATGGATGAGTGAGTTACCAAGGAGACTCAAGTCACCAGGAAACATATAGAAATACACCTCAACTTTCCTAATAATCAGTGGGCTTGGAGGTGATCTAATGTTTCATGTGTCAGGCTGACACAGTAAGTAAAGGTTAGGATGTGTGCTAGCAGGTGACACCTGGGGAACTCTGCATATCCTCTGTTCCAATAACCCTAGTACTAGCATCACTGCTCAGCACCAGCCACAGAGGTGTGTAAGGGCATGAAGCACAGTACAGCACTGCTGGTGGAGAAGAGACAGGAAGTGAGCTCGATGTCCCTCAGTGATCACACAGATATAGCTACGACGCTGAGCATTCTCAGCAGGTGCTGCATGTGTGTCTCTGCACTCCCAGAAAGCAAAGTGGGCTCTGTCTTTCTCTTGTGCATCAGATGCTGGGACCTAGACCAGCTCGCCGGTACAACGTCCCTACCTCCCTCCCCACACGCGTCCTTCCTGAGTTGAGGGTGTGGGCCTGCTTCTCCTCTCCTGCAGGCAGGTGATGTGCTGTCCTTCACGAAGGAATACAGCTATGCAGTTATTGAAACCAGAGCCTTTACACTGAGCTGCATGCCTAGCCCTTCTTATTTTTTTTTTTTTATTTTGGCACAGGGTCTTGCTAAGTTGCCCAGGTGGGGATCGAACTTGTAAACCTCATGCCTCAACCTTCCAAAGTGCTGGGATTAAAAATATGTGCCACTTCCGTCTCTTCACTGCATGCTGGTGCATGAGTTAGGTCCAGACCACGTCAGCCTCGAGTCAAAGTCATCTTCCCAAATACCAGCAATAGTAAATGAATGCTGGGGTTCACACCTGCCTGGGTCCCGAGTGTCCTTATCACTTGTCATAACACCTAAAGGAGAATTCCCTTCCTGTCCAAAGCCTAATGCAGTGCAATACACACAAACCCTGGAAGTGGTTACCGTCTATGAACTGACAGGGACATGGGACAGATACAGGGAAAAGCATGTGGTCGACATTATTGTGAAAAGAATAAATACGCTGCAATGTGTGGGTGGCCCATGCATGCACAAATGTGCCCAGAAGATGCTGCTGACTGCAGTTATCTCAGGGAAGGTTTTTAATGAGGGAGATTTCCACCACACATTTCAAAATTTTCTGTCACTTTACAGATCATTTATTCATCTATGATGCAATCTCAATATTTAAAAACATCGACGGAAAATATATTAACTTATTATGGAAAAATAAAGAGGTATTTATGCCTAAGTCCCTGAGTTCATTCTAAACACTACCAAAATGATTAACATCTCCTCGAAGTGACCACGTGGGGACTCGGTTCCTTCTGATGAGTGGCAAGCAGTTCGTCTGCGTAATCAGAAGTGTGCGTGCTTACAGTCCCCCAGGCTGTCATGAAACCAGGTCACTTGCTTATGGACTTACTGAGGTAACCATCCTGCAATGATGTTTAATACTTTAGTTATAAGAAACTTTGTTAATGAAGCATAAAATCACAGCCTCTCTGTGTAGTTCAGCCTGGCCTTGAACTCACTCTGTAGTCTAAGCTGGCCTCAAACTTGTGGCAATCCTCTGGCCTCAGCCTCCCAAGTGCTGGAATTATAGGCATGTGCCACCATGCCCAGTTAACACTTACAATTTTTATGATTTTATACGTAAGTTAAAATTAATTTAAAGTTTAAAAGTTCTATATTTAGAAAACGAATCCAAGGCAAACTGAAACATGTATACACAATTGACACATAAGTATCTGTCAATGCTAGTACCATAGCTGAACACTGATAATTTCAATTGCTGTGGACATGAGCTAGCTGTAAGATGCAGATGGAGGTATAGTGTCCAGTTAGCTAAAATTCTGAACTATTTTCAGTTGCCCTTCACACCGGGAGCTTCCACTCGGCCTGGAGATGGGACGGCCTTTCTGCACTAAATGGAGCTGGCACCCTGGCCCACACTGTCTCACACACTGACCACATCCACTCGGCAAGTGGTGACCCTTGCCTGCAGAGCCAACCACACAGTTCACAGGACAATGCCCCACAAGCTTCCAAGAGAGGTCGGGGAAAGCTGATCTGGGCCTGACATTTCCTCTGAATCTCCATCTTATTCTGCATGGTGCGAGGGATTTTAGAAGACAGACTCAGGCTGGTGACCCCAAGAGTCAGATGCACAGAGAGATGTCTGATGCTTACAAAGGGCAACATTTGAATCAATCACTAATTTGTAATCCATGCAAAAACATGGCACTGAGTGCGTGCTAAACAAGTCTGCAGCACTTGAATTTAGGCTCCTGAGCCCAGGGCACTCCAAGACCTGGCCTGCAACACGGCAGATCCGCATCACAGAGTGGCAATGTGGACAGCACAGCTTGCAAACAGCAGGTCCACATCCACAGTGCATCTACTCGCAGGCTCTGACTCTCAGGCTATGGACCCCTCCCACTCATCCCCTGGGAGGCTGAGTGCACGTCATACAATGAAACCCGGCAGGCACTGGACACCTGGAGACCACAGTCCCATGACAGGCACTTTGCACTACTGTAGACTGAGCTACATACTCCCAGCAGGCAGGCTCCCCGCTGCACCCTGTCTCCCCACTTGGGACAGAGACGCTGTACAGCCTTGGAAAGGCTACCCTGACCCTCATGCCACAGCCAGGTCTCTGTGCTCGTCTAGTCTCCTTGCATTTGTTTATTTGTTTGTTTTTGGTACTAGAAATCAAACCCAGGGATGCTTTACTGCTGAGTCCCAGTTCTTTTTTTTATTTTTTATTTTGAGAGACAGTCTCAGTAAGCCACCCGGGCTGGCCTCAAACTTGTGTTTCTTCTGCCTCAGCCTCCTGAGCAGCTGGAATTACAGGTTACACAGCCTGGACAGGCTAGGAGTGGTTTTCCTAAACATAAGTCAGTTTCATTTGCCCATCAAGGTTCAGTTACTAAATCTTTATTTTTGTTATTATCATTACCAGTGAATTTTGTTTCAATAAATATCATTATGAATCAGTGTAAGGTTCAGAATACATTTCTCATAGAAGTAATTTTACAAGTTGGGGCCATCTGTGGACTGCGGGGGAAAATAACAAGGATTCACCACGAAGCAAGCCCTCCCCGTGAACAGTGCCATGCACAGGCCGCCAGTGGCAGGGGGACAGCCAGACGCCAGCTCCCTCCAGCATGTGGGATGGCAAACAAGAAAAGCCAATCCCCCCACTCCTCTGGAAGCAACCACCTGATCCGGAGAAGCACAGCCTGTAATGATAGCTATTGAGGTGAAGTACAATTGGATGCCTGTGGTCTTCTAGTGTTTCACTGACCTTGCAGATGTAGGGCCAGTGGTCTATTTGGAGGACAGTGGTACAGAGGATGGCATCTAGTGGGGATGTCCTTCTGAGGGTGGTAACCACTGCAGATTTCCTATTGTTTTGTGTTGAAGTCCTATATCATTTTCTTTGTTTTGTTGGGTTTTGTTATGTTTTGCTTTGTATGATTTTGTTTCATCTGATGGCATGAGCAGCTATTTTAAAGATAGCCATATACATTATGGTAGCCATTTTGGATTTACTGCTCTCTTGCTTTGAAATCCTTTGTTGCATTCATTGTTTTGTTTTTATTGGTTCTATTCTGTTGTTTGATTTTTACTACGTCTGAAGGTATTTGCAGCTATTTTGAAGACAATAAGAAACATGATGGTAACTATTGTTGATTTCGTATTGTTTTGAAGTCCTATACCACTTACACTGGTTTGTTTTGATTGGTTTTATTCTATTTTATTTTCCTTGCTTTTATCCTCTTAAAAAAAAAAGAAAGAATTCTACAAATAGGATAAAAAAGGCAATAAAGAGAATCTTCCCTACAAGGCAATAAAGGAGACTCTTCCCTGCTGGGTGAATTTCACACACACACACACACACACACACACTCAGCCTTCACTGAAGAAGAGGAGGGGGAGAAGGGAAGAGTACTCAAATGCATTTCACAAAGGTGTCAAAGCACACACTGATCACCTTTATAAAAATAAAGAAACTATGACCAGAAATACATGTCATCTGTTTACTTCTGAAAATAGACAAGCCCACTCAAGACCAGCTGAAGTATATGAACTTCAAAATGATTTTAAGTCAGTTTAAGAAAAGCCTTAAGTTTTTAAATTCTCTAACATAGAGGTTTATAAAAAATCTCAAGTAGGTTTTACAAACCTGCCTTAGTAAGAAAAACCACAACTGCTTACAGTATAGATAGTGTATAGAAGAACAGCACAAAGTAGTTCATGTAATCTATCTACAAACTGACATGCACTAGAAAACCAGAAGTAACCTCTATACAAAAAGATGCAGACTGTTTATACTTTCCATAGAAAAACAGTGCACTTCTCTACAGTCCATCCAGTTGACTGTGGTCTGTTCCACTTCAGGCAAGTGCATACGGGGTTAAAAAGTGCATTCATTACAATGCTACAAGATATCTTAGAAACAAGAAACTGTAAAACACACAGACTTATAAACAATTCAACATCTGATCATATATGTAAGTTACTTGGTTTTCTTTCTAACTTTAAAGATACAAAAGTAACCGAGTGCAATCATTTTATTTTGTTGAAAAATGTCATAAAATAATATGCATGTGGAACTAAGCTTTTAAAAATTATTATTTTCACAATGTGTGGTCTGAAGCCCTGTTCACATCTAATCAATCAAGGTTCTATGTTAACTTGAGGTCGACACTGGCTTCTTGAAAATCTGTTGTATATTTTAAAGAAACGTCAGCATTTCTAATGCAGAAATGTTTTCTCTGGCATTTGTACCTACTATGTGGAGAAACCTATCATATTGAACCTTTGTCTTATGCTTGTAAAAAATCAACCACCATCCAAAGATTTCCAAAGCAGAAATTATAGAAAGCTTCATAAGCACATAGAACAAATAAGAAATAAACATTTCTAATATGTACTAAAGTCCTGGAATAGATAACAACTGGCTACAGAGGCTCCCTGAGATAGTCAATATAGAATTCAACATAATACAGAGTGAGGAGCCCCAAACAGAGGGGGATGAATTCTCTCGTCTCATGAAGTCCTCACAGAAGCTAAAATATCAAGAAACAAAAGCAAATGGTGTACATATTGGCATAAAATACGAGATATAGTCATTATAATGATTATTCTCAAAAACTCTTCTCTTGGTACTCTAACAATAAATGTTTATAGAAAAAATAAAACCAATGCCCTTCTTTTCAAATTCTATTTTCTATGCTTCTAGCTTCAGGTCATACTTAAATGTAGCAAAAGACTTTGTTTTCCTTAAATAGACCTCGCTTTTGAGGCTACTGTCATTAATATGCCTCCTTGATTTTATTTCTCCTGACATCAGGTTACACAGGTTATATTTACTGCCCAGTTTCTAATGGCATCTGCAGAAGACTTCAGAAAGTAAATTCTATCCTTCATGATATCAGCATAAATACATGTGCATAAAGTAAGATGGGTCATAATTAGGTACAACACTAAATGTCACACTGATGATAGGCTGGAGAGGACTACAACTTGAGTCTAACTTCGCCCAGTAACACTTCAAGCTCTTCATCTGCCTTATAACTCTAAAGCTTTCCACTTTCACTTTCCCTCCCTGGAACCTAACCGCTGATACAGGACCTGTCCACAAATCTGGAAAATATCTCAAATCTATAAGGTGCTGATTTTCAGGAAAACCTGGTGGATCCCGGAAAATTTTGCTGAAAATGGAGAGTAGAATTTTCTGACCATGTGAGATGCCGCTTGAAATAATGAGGCAGACCTCATGAACAGCCTAAAGAAGCAGAGAAGGAAGGACAATATGAGCAGTTCCACCCCGACAACAGTGCTCTAAAGGCTAGCTGGCCCTCACCTGAGGAATGCTACACACACAGACACACGCATATCTATTCATACACATAGCCCACATTTTTTAAAAAATGAGTAAAACAAATTCACAGCCAAAAATTTTTGAGTAAACGTTTTATCACAAATTTAGTTGTAGAAAACCTACCTCTATGTGAAATTTACATCTGCAGAAGAACACAAGATCTGTTAAAAGAAATGGAAAGTGATAATGTTTTGTCATAAAGAATATTTTTAACTGATCTCCAAAAAAGTTCAATAGAAAGAAAAAACATTCTCAGCACACTTACTCTAACTATCAGAATCCTCTGCAGAGCATCTTTAAGGAATTAGATCCCTCGCCAGCCCCTGGACTCTGCATATGAACAGACTCTGGCGCAGTGGCTTTGGGAAGTGCTTCCCCAGAAAGGACATATTCAAGGGTGATACTCGGCACATCCACATAGATCACTGAAAGACAGAGCACCAGAAAGTTAGATTCATTGGAAGAATCCAATTATTTAGAAAGAAAACCTGAACAAAGTTTCAATCTGCCACTGGTTTGGCAACAAGTGTGTCCTGAACCCAGAGCCAGGAGGGGTGCTGGACAGAGGTGGTAACAACTAGAGTTGACAAAAGAAAAAGAACGGTAACAAGAGCAGCTGGTAACCTTGTTTTCCATGTACTAGAAAAACATAAATACCACCCTTCTTAGGCATCATCTCATTCTTGATAAATTTTTATTCGTGTACGTTGGCATTATGTGGTGCCTGTATTCCTCGCATGGAGTTGGTACATACACCACACAGCTGAATGCCTTTGCCTTCCCTCTCCCTCATCTCCAGTCACTCACTGTGCAGGTTAGGAGGACCTGCCTGAAAGGGCTGGTCACCCGGGGTGGGGGAGGGAGCCTGCACCACACACTGCATGTGGGCAGCCAGTCTGTGCAACTTTATTAAGGTGGCGATGATGATAAACTTCTTGCTTACATGCTCCTTTGCATGTCACAATAGTTACTGAGTGTAGCACGACAGCGACACTGGCGTTCTTAGCACTGCTCAGATGTAGAATTAACTATTATTAGATAAGCCACTGAGGTCTATGTGTATGTATCCATATGTGAGAAGATGAGGAAAAATGGGAATCCTGGAAACCGCTGGTGAACATACAAACTAAGACAGTTGCCACATTCTACAAAGATATATGTATTATTTTCACAACAATTGTACCTCTAGATATATAGCATGGAGAAATCTTAATACATGCAAAGAAGAAGTAACACACACAAATACTTGTAAAGTATTATTTGCAACAGACAACAGCTGGAAATTAAATGGTCTGACAACAAGTAATTAGATAATTAGATTACAAAATATTCATACAATGAAATGCTGTGCAGCACTTAAAAAGTCAATGCATAACTTTATATATCAACATCAGTATAGCTCACAGATATCGTAAGTACAGAGTGACATGTGTAATATGTCATTTATCTAAAGTTTGGTAAAGGCAAGATGTACATGCATATGATATATATATACATATATATATATGATAAATTTCCTAATATAAAATTATGGAATTTATGAAACTGATTATCTCTACAAAAAGTGAGGAAATGTTTTGAAGAAAGGATCTGATAAAATTGGATTGGAGTTACACAGCTGTTTATGTTAATATTCTATGTATAAATATTTTATTGTATTTTAAATAAAAGGAAGAAACACATTCCTACTCCAAATAAGAAGTGGGAGGCAGAACAACTGGGCAGTGAGGAGAATGATTAAGAACAGAGTTTCATATCAACAAAAAGACTCAGATACATTTAAAGTCTCACCACTGAGCTACATCCCACCCAAAAGAGATGGAAAATAGCATTTTATGACAACATCTTTGAAAAGGTAAAATAATTATGTTCTTAAACAACAAAGCAGACTTCAGAATGCTAAACACATCCAAGAATAAAGGGGAACATTTCACAATGATTTTCGGAGTCAATTTATCATGAAAATATAATAGTTCTAAATGTGCATCGACTTAATAACAGCTTCAAGTATATGTATAAAGTTCTGATGAGACTCAAAGGAAAAACAGACAAATCCTTAACTACAGCAAGGATAACAGAAGACTCAACTGAGACCCTAGGCCAGCTTGAGCAAACTAACATTCATGAACACGCCAGCCAAGAAAGAAAGTAGACAAGAAGCATTTACTTAGACCACAGTCACAAAACAAATCTCAAAAAACTTTCGAAGAATTAAAACTATACATAGTATGTCCTCTGACCACAAGGAAAATAAGCTACAAAAATGCATCTGAATCTTCAAACAAGTGGATAATACTGAACAAACTTCTAAACAACAGATGAACAAATGACAAGGAAACTTTTAAAACCTTTTCAACTGAAGAAAAAAACACAGCATACTGAAATTGGGTAGGCACACAAAAAGCAGGATGTGAAGGAAATTACAGCATTAGCTGTTTATATTAGAAAAGTAGAAAGATCTAAAGTCAATGATTTAAGAATCTATTTTGAAAAACTAGTAGTATCAATTAAATCCATATAAGCAGAAGTAAAGGATAACAAAGTGTAAAATAATAAGAACAAATAAGAAATAGAAAAATCAAATCAAAAGACATTTCCTGAAAAATACATATAAAATTTGTCACCTTTTAACTAAATCAATTAATTTGAAAATGAAAAGGTTAGAAATCTCAAAGTTTCATTAGGACATAAAAAGCAAACAGATGACACAATTAACCTCACATCATTAATTTTTTTAGTTTAAATCCTTCAAAGACTTTTACAGTCCTTGGGCTGTGGAAGTAACTTAGTGGTAGAGTGCATGTTTGTAAGGCCCTGGATTGAAACACCAGCACCAAAAACAAAAAAGGAGAAAAAAGACTATTATAGTATAAAAGATGAGCCCAAAAGAGTTACATCATGTGAATCGCTCTGTGTATATTAAAGACATTTAATTCATAATTAACAAATCTGTCTACAAGCAAATTCCAAGCCTGGATGGTTTCACCAGTGATTTCTATCAAACATTTAAGAAGAAAAGCAAGTATGGTGATAATACAGATTTAACAAGTAGAAAGGAAATAGATACTTCCTGATTCACTTTATCAAGGCAACTTTACATTAAAACCTCCCAAATACCAAAAATACCTAAATACCAAAACCAGACAAAGACACTATAAGAAAAAGAAACTATGGATCAATATCCTTCATGATAACAAGCACAAAAATCATCAATACCACTGTAATAAATTGATTAAAAATACATTCAGATGATAATAATTAAATGTATGATTCCTTTGATATTTAAAAATGCATCAACATAATTCACTATATTTAATGACCAAATAAATATTTCTCAATGAAAAGTATTAGACAAAATATGTGGTATAAATTATGACTTGAATAAACAGATATACGACCTGTAAATTCATACACAGCCTCTGAGGAACCAAATGGTAGCGGAACCCAGAAAAGCCACAAATGTTAAGAACCAGTGACTAATTTGGGTTAATACCTAGAAGACAAGGATGCAGCAACAAATGAAAGGCAATATAATACTCAACATTAATAAAATAAATGATAAAAGTGGTGAATCTCTCAATTGAAACAGAAAAGGCCTATGACAAAACTCAATATACTATTATGATAAAAACAGTCAACAAATTAGGAACAGGAGGAAACTAACTTAGAATAAAAACTTTATGTAAAAGTCTTTAATTATTATCATACTCAATACAGTAATATTTTCAAGAAATGAAAGATTTCCATCTAAGATCAAGAACAAGTCAGGGCTACTTAACTACTTGGCATAACTCTAGAAGTTACAACCAGAGCAATCAGAAAGGAAAAAAATAAAAGGCATCTGAAACAGAGAAAGGAAAGTCTGTTTACAGATGAGATGATCTTATATGTACAAAATCATAATACAAAGCTGTTACAACTAATAATTTAAGCAAATTAATTAAAAATGTAAAATATCACACAAAACCCAGCTGCACTTTTATATACTGGCAATGATCAATCCAAAAATGAAATTAAGGAAACAATCCCTTTTACTACACCATCAAAAAGGAGAAAGTACCACGGAACAAACTTAACCAATTTAAAGAAATGAAAGACTTTTACAGTGAATACTATAAAAATTTGCTAAAAGAAATCAACAAAGACACAAATGAGTAGAAAAATAATCCATACTTATTACTGGAAGATTTAACAGTTAAAAGGTCACATTTTCTAAAGCAATTCCTGTTTTTTAAAAAAAAAATCAATTGTTTTTGCAGAAGCAGGAAAAAAAAAACCCTAACATTGTCATGGACTCTCAATAAGTTCCAAATAGCTAAAACGTTCTTGCAAAGAAGAAGTGAAAGTGTCACAATTCCTAATTTCAAAGTAAACTACAAAGCAAACAAACAAATTAGGAACAGGAGGAAACTAATTTAGAATAAAAACTTTATGTAAAAGTCTTTAGTTATTATCATACTCATTACAGTCTGTTACTAACTGGAATACATTCTGTTACATACTGGAGTCTGTTACTAACAGAAAAACAGAGACCAACAGAACAGATTATGAGATCCTAAAAATAACAGACAAGGAAATCTCTGTTTAATGCCAGATAATCTTCCACAAGGGTACAAAGACTACACTGAAAGGAACAGACAGTCTCTCCAGCAAAAAATATTGGGAAACTAAACATCCACATGTAAAACAGTAAAGCTGAACCCTCACGTTACACCACATGAAAAATTAACTCAAAATGATAGACTCCAGTGTAAGATGGAAAGCTACCAAACTCCCAGAGGAAGAAAGACAGGAAGCAAGTCCAGGGTGTCGTATCACCACGATTCCTTGCATATGATTCCAAAATCACAAGCAACAAAAGCAAAATTGGAATGACGTGTGATTCAATGGTCCCAATCTGGGCAAATATCCAAAGAAATCAGGGCAGAAACATTTGCACACACATACTCATCACGTCATTATTCCTAGGGGCCAAAAAGTAGAAGCACCCCAAATGTCCATGACAGAGAGGAGGAAAACGTACACAATAGGGTGTCACTCCGCCCTCAAAGGGAGAAGATACTATCCCACGTCACACCGTGCCCCAACCTCAGAGAGACGACCCTAAGAGAAGCCAGCCACAAAAGGACAAATATGGCATGATCCCACTCATTATGTGTATCAAAAGTAGGTAAAACCACAGAAATGCAAAGCAGAAAATGCAGCCAGTGAGACTGAGATGAATTTTTAATTTTATTTCACTTTCATTAACCTCAAGCGTAAAAGCACATGAGGACAGGGCACTGGACGGTACAGGGTAAGTCAGCATTCCAAGCCCAAAAATCTGAAATAAGAAAAGCTCCAAAACCCAAAGCTTCTGAGTGCTGATATTCCCAAATCCAAAAGGATCCAAAATCCAAACCAGTGCTGGTCCCAAGCATTCCAGGAAAGGAAGCCATAAAACCCACACAGCTTGCCAACCTACAGTCTCAGATATTTCTAGCACCGTTTACTTTCCCCAGCTCTCCGTGTTTGCTCCCAGGGAAGTACGGTAAGTGTCCATAAATGGACTTACCCTGTCCTTTTGTCCATGGCTGTTTAAAAACCTCAGGTCCCTTACAAGGGTAAGAGACCACTGATTTTTTTTTTTTTAGAAAATTACATAAAATTCATTTTCTAGTACAGTTAACATGGGAATGCTTGACCAAAGACAGCAGCAAATGAATGCTGTATTCATTTCCATGTTCTACCATGTATATAAAATATGAATAAAGAATGAGTTCTATTATTTTAAAATCAGCAATTTGTTAAAAGCAGATGCTTATCAGGAACAGGTAAGAAGAGACCACTCTACCTACATCTCCAAGAAAACCATTAGACTCTCTGTGCCTGGGTGAACTGAAGGGTTTCCCTTTATCAATCATTAGTGGGCTTTCTTAGTAATCAAGGATGTAACTAGACCTGGCTGACAACCCGATCCGTTTGAATCACAGATGGGAAATGCTATCTGAGCCCTGGCCAGGGGCTGGCCTGCCCTCTCCTAAGACTGCAGCACTCCTATTCATGTCCATTCCCCAGGCTTGAGCGTTTGGTCCAGGAAGGAGTGGGTGGGCACGTGGGGTGCTGGGCACAGAGAAACACTGAGCCCGCTAACCAGCTGGTCATGGCGTGATTGTTTCCCTACAAGTAACACCTGTGGGTGCTGAGGCTGCTTAGGGATCTATCAGACACACTCTTTCATTTTGCTGCTGTAACTCCATAAAAGTTACTCTCATTTCGGAAAAGTCATAGGCAATAATATCTGTAGGTAGCTACGTAATTTTAAAGAAAACTTGTCAGGGCTACTTTCACCAACCTTACTAGAATGATTCTGTACAGATGTGGAAGTTTTTAAAAGCAACGCTTCCCACTCAGTGTGACCATAAATTTCAAAATACAGTGTCTTCGTCTAAAGAACTAAATTAAATATAAAGAGATGATACTACATTGGCACGTGTGAGGATAAAATTCTGGTCAGGAAGTGAAAAAATGTTACAATCATTTCCACTATTCACAGGCATAGAAGTCATTCATGCACAGACCTATGAAAACACAAATACATAAACAGTATATTATAAAGTGACATTCTTGATTTATTAGTGCCAAAGCCTTCCCAGAGAAACTAAGTGCCCAGGTCTAACAAACTTATTCAAACCGTCTACATAAATAAAAAATGGAAAGTAAAGATAAAGACCATTTCCAGATTAGTCAACTCTCCTTTTTGAATCAATCCATAGCCATATTGCTACTTACCTAGACTATCATAAAGCATTGAATTCAGAGTTTTATGGAATTTCCAGGTAAGCACTCCCAAGTTCAAAGGAAGACAGAGTTACAATAATGCTTCGTTTTGAAACCACTCCCAAAATTAGTTCATTCCAAAATTTCATTTAGAAATGAAATAATTGAAGTAATTGTTATTAAAGAAATCAGGCAGTGATATTTTGTAATATGAAAGATAAAGAAATAGTCTTATATAATCCCCAAATGGAACTCACACTTGAGCAATACATTCACAATTGATTACATCATCAGGGCAACCTAGCTTCCTTACCTAAGCCTTATAGTTTTAATAAGATGCATTTCTTTTAATGTACCATTTGTGAAGTTGGTTGACCCTTGAGTTTTGAAGGTGTGTTTAATATTAACAAACATAAATTTTTAATTGAAAGGCACCCAACTGTGAGGTTATTAAGATTCTGTTTTTATATAACTGATTGCCGTGCCAAAAAAAAAAAATTGCAAACTTCTTTCCAAAGTGAGTTAATATTTATTTTATGGTAAAAAGTTCAATCTTCAGCCAGAGATACACATGTGACATTTGGTAGTATAATTCTAAAAGGACTGGAGAAGAACACACATTAGCAGCAGTTCCGTGACAAGTCAGATGAAATGTCCTGTGGAGGTGGAGGGGCCACAGAAAATGAAGGAAAACAGGAAACTTCAGTCTTCCTCCTTGCCCTGCCCGCCCCCTCTGCCATAATTACCCATGCACAAACTCTAGATGGCAATGTTGTACCGGCTGTCCTTGCAGTGAGGCGCCCCAGCCAAGCCCCACGCAGTCCTCTTTATCAACATTTTATGTGCCGTGGATCTATAGCCTCTTATTATAAGTGTAATGAAGCAGAAGTTATTGAAGCATTTATTGATTGCTCAGATCACAAGTTTACTGCCATACTGAATTGGCACCTTACTCGCTGAAGCAAACTGCTGACACCTTTTTTAAAAAGTGACAACTACATCTATTTCATGACCAGAAATCCATTTTCATCTCTATCAAGACAAGAATGCAATTTTCACTTCATTTAACTGATGTTAGGCCTGCTCAAAGCATGACACTTAGAAAAAGACACAAGTTTAAGGTTCTTAAAATACTTCAAGTAACTAGAATGTAGCTTGGTTTGGGGGGGGGAGGGATCAACACTCACTCAAATCTATAAACAACCTAATATTCAAAAATTACTGATCAGAACCTTCAAGAATAGTTTTCATTTTGAAATGACCACCACGCTTTGTTCATGGTCCTGAGAGTAGGTTATGTTTACATATTAAGACATTTCATTCCAAGGTCTTAAAGGACCTAAGAAGTTAGTTCAAAATTTAAATATCCTGAGCATTGTACCAAAAAGGCTAATTCAAGGACAAGATTCAATTTTTAAAATATATACAGTATAGGACATAAAACAAGTTCATCTTTTAGTAATGTTAAGATCAATAAATGATTGTGACTGACTTAAAATACAGGTTCAAAAAGAAACTTTCTATACTTCTTTTATGAAAAATGAAAAATACTAAGCTCTTTTAAAAGTGTGTTTACAATGAACAAATTCTGCCAGTACTAACTATAATTCAGGAATGTTTTGAGCTGAGTCAGTTCTGAATATACTACATTATTGTTTCACCGCTAATTATAAACTTACTGGAAGTGTATGTAGAGAGCCAACATTATACATTTTTAACAAAATCTAGCAGCTTTGGCAAAACTTAGGTTAGCATATTAATAAAGACATTTTAATTTGAAACTGAAAAACTATACTCTCAGATTAGACATTATTTTCTTATTTAATGGTATACCTACAAAATAAATCTGTAATATGGTTCCCAGTGAAACAGTACAACCCAGTTTCTGAAATACAAAGTTAGCACCTAGATTTCTAAACTCAATGTACCAAATATGGAGCTTTCAGAAATAGACCACAATAGCGGTCAGGAAAGTTACTTCGCTTAGATTGATTTTAAAAGACCATATACACACAAAAAAATTTTAAGTTGCCTGGGCCCAATTATATACTTCGCAGCCAACTAGATTAAGTAATGGTTTATTACAAACAGCTCAAGTACACATTTTCAAAATAAAATTTCAGGAATAAAACATTCCCACAGTTTCAGACATAAACAGCAATTGCTAATGCATTTTAATGTATTGCCAAAGTTTAGAAAATGCCTGAAAACCTTAAACCATGCTTGAGGATATTTTGTTGCTTATTTAATGTATTAAAATAATTAAGCAAGCTAACGTCTCATTTCAGGTTTGAACATTCTTCTCCAAAATGCCAAAAATGTGTAGAATTAAAAGCTCCTTCGGATCCCTTCATCCCGTGGCGGTAAATGGATTGTCAGCTTGGGACGGACTCTCCTCATTAGAGCAAAGCGCACGGGGCTGTCACACGGAAACCTCACTGGCTTTGTGTCCTCTGCATTTTAGAAATGAACACACCATCCAACAAGCACGCTGCACTGTGAAAAGCTCTGAGTGATTCACGCTGAAGGTTGATCGGCTCCTCCAAAAATTGTATTAAGGAAAAAAGAAGAGAGAGGGAGAAAGAAGAGTGCTGTGCATTCATTGTGTAAAAGTCTCCAAGAATTGGGGGAGGGGTCATCAAAGTCTGCAAATTGGGAAGACTCCAGAAAAGAGAGGGTCCCCCAACCCCAACCCCACTCCCGGCCCGCAGGCGTCCGGATGATTATTCATAGGGCTCCCTGGCACGGCTCCACACACTTTGATTCATCTTTACAGTATTTGTGAACACACTGGCATATTTTGTTTACTGACAGCAACTAAAAGCTCTGTGCAGGATCATAAATAGAGAAGATCACGCTTAAAACGCGCTAATATCATTTTAAAAGGTGCTGCAGGCTGTGTTTTGGCCTCTGCGGGCTGTGCAGGCCTGTGAATGACGGCTCCCCTGCTTGAAGCTCACAGAGAGCACAGCCCCTCTCATTCACTGACGGCACTGTGGCCTTTTCACACGTTCCCTCCACAGCAGTGTTTGTCCCCAAACACTGGGACTCCACACAATGGCATTCCTACTCCAACACCCCCACCAATGTGGCTCTGCAGCAAGAATGCTAATGAGCTGGACGCAGGCTGGCCTGAAAGTGTTAACTACATTTCACAGTCCTGCCATTTCGGAGATTACCAATTAAATAAATTCTGCTTAGCTCTCAGCAATTTCCAAGATGTTTCCGCTTTTAAGGAAATAAATGTGATAGATGTAAGACTAAGTGGCTCGATGCTATTTGAATATAAGAGCTCATTTCAATACAAACGAATCAGTATGTATTTGTGACCACCATAATGTGGTAGACAATTTAGTTGCAGGCTGCAATAGACAAGCTGAAGTTAAAAATTAAAAATTGAGTAAGTTCATAAACATAAAACCAGCAGCCCTGACGTTTCTTTCAAAGCTCTATTATTGCAATTAATTTAAAAGAAATGTCCTTTGAGAACGTCAAAATTTAAAGCCTACGATCCTTTGACAGACAGCAAAACAATATGGTTTTTATATGGGATGTCAGAAGAAGACTAAATGGAAATGATACCAAGAGTTAATAAAATCCTGTGTTTTATAAACTTGGATTTGTTAGGGAAATAGAAGTCTTCATCCATCTCCATTTTGCCTATCTAGTCACTCCTCAAAGCAATCTTACATGAAACTAAATACAAAAATCTATCCCAAAGGTCAAATGGAGTAAATGTGGTTAAGATAAAGTTCATTACTGTGAAAGGGCTGTTTGCTAGGAAATCCTACTGATAAATAAAGACATTGCCAGGTTTAACATTTAACCACTCACTCATGGCCAGATAATGAGACCACCACAAGGATGCTTCTAAACACTGAAAATAATTTTAGATTAAGTCATGGCATAACCAGTCATGGAACAGAGCCACAAATACAAATAAGTGAGCAAGTCTAAAGAAACAGAAATTTGCATGAAAATATCTAGTGGGCAGACTTCTATTTCTTTTCATTTTTATAGGTTAAAATAAAACAAGTGTCATTTTATGACACTTCGAATTGTTACAACTTAGTGAAAGGTAAAAGCTTTCAGTTAGAGATAGCAAAAGAGGAATTTTTAAAGTATTCTTTAATGGAACATGATGTTGAAATTCTTACAGGTTGTCCAAATAGAAAATTTTGGATACACTAAACATGTTAAATTTTGTTTGCACTCACATTAATAAAATGTGTATTTCATCGATTTTGAGTCATAGAGAGATTCTTTAAGTCAAAGCAATAATTCTCAACATAACTTTTAAAGCTAGTATAGCCATTTATATAAATTTAAATTTAAAATGTGTAAGATAGCAGGAAAAAAATGCCACTACTTTCTGAGATGTTTATCATGTCTACCACTCTCTTTCAATAAAAGTTAGAAAGTGTTGGCCTTCAGATTTGATTTAAACAATGTTTTTTACTCTGGAAAAATGGTCTCATGTTTTCCTTAAGTAATGTGAGCCTTCCAGTAAGTGGAATCGAACCACAGAATATCAAATAAATGATTGAATTGCAATTGCTTATACTTTGCAACCTCATATTTTCAAAATTAAATAATATTTCTACTGCAATAATGTATAATATTTTATACCTGTTTTGTATGTGGTAGTTTAATAATGAACATTGATGAGAATCTGGCCTATAATTTTTTATACTTACTGATGCGAATAGCCTCACCTACGACAGTTAGCAGTCCTGTTTCTGAAGTTAATTAAAGGGCAAACCAAACGCATTTAGAAACCAGAAAGCTTCTCACAGGAGGAGAGGTTTCTAACCCTCAATCCACACTCCTCCAGGCGTGGGCAGCTGCACTTCCCCGAAGCCGCCGGCAGGAGGTGCTGTGTCAACGCCAACGCCCAAGTTTCCTGCCCGCCTCCCGCCCCTCCTTTCTGCCGCAGAAATAGCCTGGTGCTTTGAAAATACTCATTTTTCAGCCGCTCGTGGCCTGCGATAATGAGCCCAGTTCTAAACTGCAACCTCCCAGTTCAAAATATAAACCGAGTCCTTATTAAACGTGATAGAAATGTATTTCACCCTGAAAACCAAGTGCAAAGATTTTAACAATGTGGCGACTCCATTTTGATTTTACAAAGGGCATCAATTATTCTGCTTTAAAACGTGAGTCCTATTTTAAGGCAAAAGTCCATGCAAATAATTATAAAAATATACAATTGCTTACACACACAAATTATGGAGTGGGTGAATAGGAATTCAAAGACATAATCTAATTTAACCTGGCTTAAACACATGACTTCTATTTCTACATTTTGCTCCTGAAACCCACAAGTTAATAAGCATAAAAAAGTTGCTCTTGATGTGAAATTAATTTACCATGTCATGCCTCAGAACATGACCCGTTTTATTTTAGCCCAACTTCTGTAAAGGCGATCTGATTTTAGACTGAAGAAAGGAGGGGGCGACACCTGCAAATGACTGAGGAGCTTTCGTCTTCTCATTCAGGATAACTGTCCACAGAATTTCCACAGAGGGAGCAGCAGAGATGGGACACAGAACACCCACACCACAAGACAGACACAATCAGCCTCATTAGTGTCGGCTCGAGGTTACAGTGGCCACATCTGCTCCTCGACCAGCCCTGAGTTCATAAAATATGTGTCACGGCTTCCCAGTGACACAGTGTCAATCACTGTCCCTATGCAATCAAGGACATTTCAACAACACACAGTAAAGCAATCTGGAAAAGGATGACTCACCTGCGTGTAATACTATTTTGTAGACTAATCATCGGCGTGAGGCCAAAAGAACTCCTTGAGTATACATCTGAGCTCCCGAGGGGCTGAGGCTTCTCCCTTAGACACCCAAAGTGGTCCCCACAAAGGTGCGATGGAATTGTGCAGGCGCCTCTCAGGCAGAGGAGCTATTCGAGAAGAGCAAGGAAAGAAAGAATTCTTGTGACCCAACCGAAACACACTGCCTGGACCGCGGCAGCCCCAATACCAGAGCTCGCTGTTAACATCTATTATTTATATCTGACCTGGGTTAAGGCTTGGGGAGGCAATTCCCGCTTTATATGAGTGGCCACCATGAAGGATGTATTTATATCGCGACACCCCCGGCGCAAGCACGACTCCGAAGCTTTGTGCGCACACCTGAATAGTTCTGAAGTATGTCTAACTAGCTGCATGGAGTGTCATGGTGTGCACTGATTGCCTTATCTTCTCATTTATCACAGATGAGTTGGAACCAACCTTGCTGAAATCAACTCGCATTGTCCTGATAAAATTGTACGATCCATGTTGTTTCTGGATAGAGCTTCCTGTAGTGGCGTCTGTCTACCAAAAACATCACATCTGGACATTATTCACGAAACAAGCCCACACCTCCCTACGCCACCCTTCTCAAGGCTTCTCATTGTCATTCTGTAAGTAGCCCAGAAAACAGGCTGGTAAGACTGTTTAAAGATAAGGAGGCTGCCTTAAGCAAGCATCTCACCATGCCCTCTTGTTTCCAAGTTTCTGGGATATAAACGAGTCATGGATTTAGGAAAGCTCTTCCAGTGTATGTTTTGCAAACACAGGAAAGATATTTACTTGTGGGCCTGTAATACAACATCTATATGGACTTGACAGACATGTTTATACACTTTTTTTCACACGATTAACCTATAACGTCTTTCTAGTATAAAATATTCAAATAACATGGCAGCTAGCTCACATTTTCCAAGATTTAATTTTCATCTGAAAAGCCAGAAATAAAGAAATAATAAAATCTTAGGCACACGTGGAAAAAATAAAGGATATCACTTTTTGCTACATGGCCTTCATGAAGCACATGCATGTGACCCAAATATAAACATACCAAATAGCTATGTCTTGGCTTCTTGATTCTGATACACATCTCTATTAGAAAAGGAAATTAAATCGATACCAGAGAGGAAATGGGCTGCGCGTTGGTTATGTTATATGCTGCATATTTTACGCAGAGGCCTAGTGTAGTAATGTGGAAATTGAATTACAATTAGGTTCAGCGGAGCCGCTGAGAGGCTGTTATGCAAATGACCTTGGCTACTGGTATTCTGCTGAATTTTGCTCTTAGTTAAAAAGTTATGTGTGAGGCGCACTAAGTGCTACAATTCTCTACCAAAGCACAATTTAGTCTGCCTAATATATTCAGCGCTTCAGAGAATACTGAGAATAGATTTTAAGACTTTTCTTAGACTTTATATTCTACTAGAGTAGAATATAAATAAAGTTGAAAGGGAGCAACAACCCCATGACTGTCAGGCACCTTCTCCAATGCATGCCTGAGGCTCAGCCAGTTGGAGAAACTAATTCCTGAAACTCACCTATTGAGCTCAGTTTCATACCCACAGAGCAGCTGATGTTTCTCTGTAAATTGTACTGTAGCAAATGCCTCAAACTTAAAAAAAAAAACCATGAGATCACATGATATACTATAAAACAAGCAAAAGAACCAAGTTCTTTTCAGAATTAGAATTCCTTGATGTTTCAAAAAAAAAAAAAAAAAAACAGGTACTAAACTCAAACTCAATCAAAATTTTTCCTAAAATTTATAACATAAGAATCATCAGCACATGTGGCTTCCAACATTCATACACAACTTTGTATTTAGATTTGAACTTACTTTTAATTGGAATATGCATTTAACCTAGTATACTTTTTGAACATTTAAAAACATTAAAAAAGTAGATATTAAATTGAAATAAAGTTAAACAAATTGAGTAATAAATTTAAAATATTTACATCCTAGTCATCTTGAATATAAACATGAGAAACTGTTACGAAAGTTGCCACCATGTCTCATCCATGTTATTCACAAGTAACTTTCTGATTCATTGTTAGCATAATATATTTGAAAACAAAACAGAAAAAAATCACTTAGTAAATTTTCTAACACTGAACTCTTCCTCTTTCAGACTTTGTACTCTTCATAATCATTTAAGAAAAACACACAACTTGGAAAAAAGTTAGCGATCCCACAGTGTACGCAGTGTCAGGATGGAGGCTGGATGGGAAAGCACCCTGCACCACATGGGCTATGTAATTAGGAATACTATGGAAACCAGAAACAGTCAGGCAAAGAAAGCAGTATTCACCAGCAGGTCTATAAGGGCTTCAGAATCTGCTCTGAACTTGTTGAATAATCTGTTCAGTATTCCAGAACCTCCCTGCTGGAAGCAGGGCCCTCATTATGCCCACAAGAGCACTAATAAAGGTTAGCCTCTGAACCGGGGATTAGGAAGCGCTTTCTTTGGGGAAACTGCAAACTAGTAACTTTGATGATCTTCTTGAAAAGGAGGACAAAGCACACTCCACGAACAATGTTTCCACTAAGTAGGAAGGTACAGAAAACAGAAGAAAATGATACGTCTAAATACTTGGAAAGGAAGTAGAAACCAGCCTTCAGATGCTATATTGAAAAATAACATGTATTAAGCAATTAGAACTAAAGCAGTCACCGTTATTAAAAAGAAAAAGAGCCTTGCCCTAAGATATAGTTTTAAAATAGAAGCAAAAATAATAATAATAAAACAGAAGCATTGATTTTTGTTTTAAAAAAAGGTTGCTTGACTTTTCAACCCCAGCCATTGATTTTAACATGGGTGTAAATTATTTATGTTTTACTGGATAGTCCTAAATTCATATCAGTTAAGAGCTCCTAGCCAGGGTTTTCTTCTCTGGGTAGAGTGGTCCACCTCTCTTTTTCTGAAGTAAAACTCCATTCTATTAAAGACATATAAATACAGGCAAGATTTAGAAAGGTTCACAGAAGTGCTCCTGCTTGAAGAGCGCAGCTCAGAGTGGTCGGAGCTGGCCAGGCCCATGGTGGCCCTGGGCGAGGGGCATGTCCTCTCCCATGTCCTTGCAAACCAGAAATCACCTCCTTCAAGCTGCTCCCCAGAAGCACCACCTGTCTCCCAGGGTTCGTGGGTCTAACTGTACAGAGGCACTTGTCAGCTACAAGCCCTGCATTTCATTCTGCCTTTTTCTCCTGCTTACTTGACTGTCTGCACATCCAGTCTCCTCATTAAGCGAGCCCTCATCGTTTTACGTTAGATAAATGCTTAGAAGTCAGTCATCCCTTACAAGGATCGATATGCATGCTTCAGTCCAACAGCGTCATTTCTGCCATAGGAAAGGGGAAAAGTTCCATGAATAAAGGCTTCTTACTCATTCTGATGAATCTCACATGATGTCTATAGGATATGTGGAAAATTGATCCAAATTTTCAGTGGGTTTGGAGCAAAGATGGAGGACGATGGGTAACTAGAGGGTGAGCAGGAACAGTGGCTTGCCTCGACAGGGCTAACACACCACCAGTGAGCAGACTGAACGGCCAAAAGGGAGGCAATGTCAGCTTCATAACTAGCAAGGCGGGTTGTTCTGTCTGCTCGGGTTCCACCTGGTGGATAGCATATTCTCGTCCTTCAAGCTTCACATCAAATGCTACCTCTTCTGCAGAAGTCATGATCTGTAGGATCATCAGCCGCCACCACGGGTGTCCGATGGCACTTTTTATACCTTTACTTCTTGGTCCTTTGTATTTCCCTCACTGATTTTTATTAGTCTTTATCTTTACCCCTCCCCACTCCCTTCCTCCAGTGAGCCTCCAGCCTGGTGGAGTCTGAAGTCATAGTACTTGGTTTTATTTTTCTAAATTCTTTTTATTTGACAATTGGTTTAAGTTTTGTAAGAGCAGTGCTCAATAAAGGCTCCTGGGCACATGAAAATGCTTCAGGTCTACTGCATAAGCTTCTGGGTAGATTTTAACACTGTGGATATAGCTGGATAGAACCACTCAGGAGCCATGACTTTCCGTAACCTAATAAAAATGTACTCTAAAGCTGTAAAATAAATGTACACACCCAGGAATGCCCAAGCACATTTAGTGCATGTTCAGATGCTTTATTTTAACTATCTTCAAAACATTATTTTGTGAACTAAGGGAAAAAAAAAACCGTAGGAGATCTGGCAATATGACCACAGGTGAGTAGTCTTAAAAGTAGAAAATCTACCATAAGAGTTTTGTTTTATTCTGTCAGAAATTATGCTTCTGAAGGAAAATTAAATTTTAAAAGGCCAAACAATAATATTATATTGTCAAAATAACTTTAAATAAGATTTTCCAGAGACTCCAAACAGTGAATTCAAATACTAAATATGAACATAATCTGTTCAGCTTCCAAGAGGGCCTCCCATCCAAACCATGAGAAAAAGCTCTGACAAGGACCCAAAATCCCTCTCACAAGAAGCCAAAAGGCTACTTGGACTCAGTAAAGAGATACAGACAGGGTGTCCCTCAAGACCTCTACCTGGAGATGACGTCTGTCACCAATGGCAACACTGACATCTTCACAAAGCTCTTTGCATATCATGCCTGACTTTACTGTGAAGAGCTAAAAAGACCCGGATATTTTATTACTATATTTTCAAAAAGCACAGGAAACAGTCAAAGGCTCTGATAACCCACTTCCAGTTAAAAGTTAAAATTCATGCAATGAAGCACACAGAACCAGAATGTACACAATGTTGTAATGTTCACATTCCAGGCAGAGTGTATGAAATTATGAATGAAAAGCTCTGCCTGCAGCAAGTTAGCAATCAAGAAACTTCTGTGTGCTTTGGGCCATCGGGCTGCAGGTCTCAGCCTCAGAAATACCCACCAGTGTCAACCAGACACTGTTAAGAAACATGCTAAGAAGACATCTGAGGATTTCCCTTCATGTCAAACAGAATTCATTTTTAAAGTGGTGTTAGACAGGTGTGGTGTTGTCCACCTGTGATCTCAGCACTCAGGAGGCTGAGGCAGGAGGATCACTGTGAGTTCAAGGCCAGCCCAGGCTACATAGCAAGACCCTATCTCAAAAAGTAGAAAGTAATATTGATCAAAAAAGTTTTTCAGAAACAAAACTGAAAATGAGTTTGTAAGAGATACAAAGTTTGAGCGCTCCCCAGCCCAATGACCAGCACTGGCCTTAGGCCACCTAGTCCCATGTCATCAGCCCACGTCACTCAGAGGCCAGGTCTATGGAGAGACACAGAGCTCCTCCTCACCCGTGTCAATCCACCTCTAGGAGTATGCTTTGATTCAAACCAAACTGAGCCAACAGCTAACGTGTACTTTTGTTTACATGCTATATGTCAAATCTCATCGTCCCCAAGGTACTTATGAGAGAAGATTCAGCAGTTGTTTTCTTAAATACCGATGCCTACCCAAATTTGGATTTGTCCTCTGCTGAACAAAATGACAGGCACAGGATGGCTACACTTAGGGCGATGGTTCACAGCTGCGTGGGATTTCTTCAGTGATCCCATTAAACTGACGGAGCATTGCCCGTGGGGTCCACAGCATTATACTGGTGCTACGGGAGACACTGATAGGATCAAACAGAAGAGAAGTGCAGGGGAGGGCAGGAGTCTCAGTCCTGCTGCCTTCACCTGGGTCAGATTTAATCCAGGCATGGTGACCTCCCCGGGACACCTGGCTATTAATTGCTGGTTATGTGCAGGTCGACTTTGGGGCTCAGGCAGTGTGACGTCCCAGAAAGCCCTCTCTGCTTTGAAATGGCAGCCCAAGCTGTGTCTTTTCTTCCTTGAACGAAGTAGCTGTGCATTAAATATGCTGGCACATCTTCTGCCGGAGCCAGTGGACCGAGACAGTGTGAATTGTTAATGCCTTGCTGCTTTGGCTCACGGCTTGTGATTGATCATTTGTAACTATATCTACTCCTTGTTCCATGAAATCAAGTATGGAGTAATGGGTTCATCAGATTTTGGGGTTAAATTGAGAGTGAAGAGGTACTGTGTGTGGAATAAGAGTTGCCATGTTCAGGGCTGGCCTTCTAACAGCATGGAATCTAAAGGCGATATTCAAAACCACTTCACTCATCATACGCTTACTGATTCTGAATAGGGCCCATTTGCAGGGGACGTTTGGTAGTTTTCCAGTGCGCTTTATGCCTCTTTCCACTCACACCGCCGCATACATCTTTTTTTCCTACACTCCAGTCGCACGCTGGTGGAACAGGTCAGCATACACAATTCAGTTATTTAAATGACTCGATTTAGATGAGTAGAAATAAACCAGGCCTCTGTTGTCTGAAACTCGCGTTTCCCCCTCACAAAGCTGCTTGTCTTTGAAAACACAAGTATTCTGTGAACTCAATTTCTTGGGCATCTAAAATATTTGACATTTAGTAATTGTGTCAAAGCATTGGACTGTCATATGTGCATCTAAAAGTTAAGAGAAATATAGAGAATTAACCATAACTACATCTATTTATTTGTAATGATATATAAAGACTGCATGTATATGACATACTTTTATAAATTATGAAGCACTGTGCAAAAATGTATTTTCTTAGAGCTAATTTTAGAAAATATAATACATGAGACATAAATTTAACAAAAAATAGAACAGCCTTTAGCAACATAATTATATAACTGCACTAATAACTTTTATTATTTTAATTATCATATTTTATTTATATTGCTATTCTAGAAAGTTTAACCCAAGTATTTTTAAAAGAGGCACAAATTAACTTTAGACTCAGTTGGGATAAATGTAATGGTAAAACTTATGCAATCACATATACAATAGTTAGTAAACAAAGTGTACAAAGCCCTTATTAGTGTAAACAACATTCAAAATTATAAGGTTATAATTGTAAAACGTCTCAAAATTCTGTTGATACACTGTATATCACAAAAACACAAATCTCAAAAATGTAGCTTTTTTTAAGTTAAAAGTTAAGTTTTTTAACTTAAGTTAAAAAGCAGAATTGATAATACCTAAAAAACACATGTCTTAGTTGAGAGAGAATAAAGAGTTAATTAATGCCAACATTTTACATTTTATAATTTCTTTAGAACGTAACATATATGTCAGTTAAAGGTCTACATTTTAAATATGATTAATGAAGTCGTAATAGTTTCAGCAATTACAACAGAGGGTTCCCTTTAGAGATTTTTTTTTTCCTCCATGTTTCTTTCATAAAACAGAACCTTCTGCAATTAACATTTTATATATTTTTGTCTACTATTCCTTCTCTTAGGAGAAAGTGAACTAATCTTTGCGGAGTCGAGTTCTTTTGCGTGATCAGCTTTGAAAGAAATTGTTTTACAACATTAACAATTAGGTCATTTGTTTTCAGTGGTAAATAGACTTGTAACAATACTCGGATCAGGGATAAGTCATTACAGTAAAAATAAAACTGTTGGTGTTAAAATTCTGAGACTACGGATGAAGACATCTACACACCAGAAAACAGACACAAAGGGAAAATATAGGAAATACTGAAACAAGTTTACTCCAGTAAAACCTAGGAGTATTGAGCCTACCCTCATGAAGATAAAAGAGAAGTCAAGTCTTTTTAAAAACTTCAAAAGAGGGCCAGGAATACAGCGCAGTGTAAGCGCCTGCCTGGCACGCGCAAGACCCTGAGTTTGATTCCTGGTCCCCCAAAATTTCCGAAGAGATTTCCTGACAGATCACTGTCAGGTCACTGACATCCGGTCCGTGAGTAGCTGCGAGGCCGCTGCGGAGGCCCGCACCTGGCACCCAGCGGACGGCAGTGCTGGGCAGAGCAGAGCCGGAACCCGCGAGTCCCCCTCGACCCGCGGGGGAGCTGGCCTGTAAGACCTGGCTAAGCAGCCAGAGGGCCGTGCCGCCATCAGGAAGTCGGTGGGAGACACCGAGCGTCGCCCGCGGTGGCCTCAGACCCAGCGCACAGCCGGCAGCGGGCTCACTGACAGCGCCCTTCTCAGCAGAGGCCTCAACTTTTACATCTTGGAAACCTTGAGAAATACCAATAAACGGGGAAAGGCTTCCGACATCGACGAGAAGCACATATGCTTAACTGTAAAGAAACTGTACCCATATGCTCCATCATTATTCCATCAAAAGTTCTGGAACAAGTTCTAGAGGGTCTGTGAACTGGAGGAAAACCACCAGTGCTCACCAAGCCGGCCATCACGCTGGGTCTCTCACCGTAACAAGCATCACATGTCCGCGCGCAGCTTCCAGGAGCCGCCCCGCGCCCAGCCGAGGGCGCCAGCCAGCCGCGGGTCCCATGCGGGCCTTCTCTTCAGAACCCATCCTCTCTCACCGTGTTCCTACTTAAAGTCACAGAGAAACGGTATCGCTGAGAACCCAGAGCAAGGCAAACACACCTACGAGCGGACGCCACCTGGCTCACCATGTCTGTCCTGAAGAAACGATGAAAGAGGATTAGTACGTACATACGTGGGTACGTGCGCATGCGCGTAAGAGAATAGTGACACGGGCATGTGTGTATATGCCTAAGAGAAATAGTACTTCCGTGGGCACGTGCACTTGCGTGTGAAATAGTACCTATATGGGCACATGCACATGCACACGAGAAAAATAGTGCCTAAATGGTCTCGTGCACGTGTGTGAGAGAAATTGTACCTAAATGGTACGCTCGCATGAAGTTTCCACACCTAGCTAAGAAGACAGTGCCATCTCCAGAGCTCAGACTGTCTGGAGGATTGCACAGTTCCACAGCTGGCAGAACAGTAGCAGCACCAGTCACATAAGGATAGTGGCGAGGAATAATAACAGCATGAAAGGAGAGGGAAGTGTTTTCACTAGCCTGTCTCTCACTGCCGGAATCATTCCTGCTATATGGAAAAGAGTAGCACAAAGCTTTTCAGAAAAGGGCAACGTCCCTAAATCATGAACTACACATCTTACAGTGCCAATGCTACATTATTTAGCCCTGGGCTAAATGTGAATACAGCAATTATACAATCTCCAACCTATGGCCCAGTCTAGACCAGAGATTGGCATTAAACAAGTAAGTCCCTTGAGTGAAGATCATTACTATATAAAGAACCTACAAGTGCCTGCTTATACAAAACCATGACAGGGTGGCAGGGCGCATAGACACTTGGCTGGATATGACTCTAGGTGTGTCTGCGAGGGAGTTCCTGGATAGGATAAGCATTTGAATCAGTAGACTATATAGAGCCAATTACCCTTCTTGATACATGTGAGTCGTGTCAAAATGACAGCCCGGACAAAACAAAGGCCCTGTAAGAGCCACCTGTCACTGCCAACTGGTTTTCTTGGGCTGCTGGCTTCCAACTGCAAACCTTGGCCAGGGTCTGCTCACATGAGCTGGTTGCTTAGAATAAAGTGAGAGACAAACAGAGAGAGAGACTGAGGCAGAGGCAGAGAGAGATGACAAGCAGGTTCGGTTTCTTGACAGAACACTAACAAATACATCATTGTAGACAATTGCAGAAAGTGCAATGGGGACCATACCATCTCAGGAAGACTTTCCAGAGGTGACAGAAACATTACGTGGTCAAATTTTATAGCATGCGTGCCAAAAGAATCAAAAGAATTTATGAATAGGTGACTGGAGTAGATCAAATAAGTGAAATTGAAGTAATGTTTTTAAACTTTGCAGGATGTCACCTCCCTGGAGCCTGGCCCTCAGAGTCACAGGGCCCAGACCTGAATCCCTGACACACAGAAAACTGAAAAACTGCACCCCTTTGTTACTGTGAGCTAACAAACATGAGGTAATTTATTATGCGCAGAATATATCCGCATGTGGGTACAGTGTACACTGAGCCAACTTCAGGGAAGAACAGGGAGTGTCCTGCACTATGTAAGGGCTCACTGGCCTCTGAAGGGTGATCGCGCCCGAGCACACCCATGGCTCACAGCCCCGCCGCGTTGCGCACCCAAGTGCTGAAAGAGGGTAGCAGCCTGCGACTCCCTTGACGCATTCGTGTGGCACGGGGAGCCCACTGTGGCACGCGGCGGCAGACAAGCACACATTGGAGAAGCCACTGAGAGCCAGCCCCATGGGTCATGGTGAAATTCTCCACAGAGTTTGGGCCTCGCGCGCTGGGACACAGTAACAGGCCTGGCTGAAGTGCCACAGAGCTCGGAGCGGGAGGACAGAAAACTCCGAGCGCCACGGGAGGCACTGGTCTCGCGGAGGCACGCGGGGAACCTGGTTCCTTTAGGGCGGCAGCTGAGGGCCAGCACAGGAGGGTGAATAACCAGGACAAGGAGAGCACCGGGTCGGCTCCGTGTGGCCGCAACCACCAGGCGGCTCCCGACCCCTAACCCTTCTGTGCGCATCCTGGGCGCAGCCGCTCTGCGGGAGGTGGGCGCCTTTGGCTGGGCCAGCTGCAGCAAGCGCTTCCCCACTTTTTTCCCTAAAAAACGATTTAAGGGGGAATTGACGTAATACAAAATCAACAGTTGTGAAGTGAGCAGCTCACTGGTACTTAGAGGGTTGGATGTGTGCAGCCGTCACCCTATCTATTTCCCAAACATTGCCTTCATACCCGAGTAAAACCAGCTACACGCAAAGCAGTCTCCTCCAAGCTCTTCCTAACCCAGGCCCCTGCAAATATCAACCTTCATTCGGGCTCCATAGATGTATTCATTCGGGGTTTAGTAGGAGTGGAATCGTGCAGTGGGTTGTCTTGTGTCTGACTTCTTTCACAGAGGATAATGTTTTCAAAATGTATCCACATGGTGCATGCTTGGCTCTGCATTACTCCTTTTCGTGACTGAGTAATGTTCCACCACACACACCTATCACAGGTTACTTCTATGTTAACCCACGCCCAGACATTTGGTTTCTATTTTTTGGCTACTATGTAGACGTACTTACAAAAACAGCATACAGTTTTTATTTTATTGCAGAAACCACTACATGATTTTCCAAAGTAGCTGTGCCATTTTATGTTATTACAAGCAATGTAAAATGGTTCCAGTTTCTCTACCTCATCACCAACGTTTGTGATTTTGTGTGTATTTCATTATCATTGTGCTTGTGTTTGTGAAGTGGTATTTTGTTGTGGTTTTGATTTGCGTTTCTCTAATGACTAAGGATGCTGATCTGTTTTTCATATGTGGATATCTTGTCTGCAGAAATTTTGTTTAGGTCTTTTGCCAATTTTTAATCAGTTTGTTTGTCCTTTTGTTACTAAGCATGAGCGTTCCTTATATGTTAACATTAAGCCTTTGACAGCAATCTCATTGGGCAAATATGTTTTGTTCCTATATATTTTATCTTACCGATTTTTTCAATGCATAAAACCTGATGAAGTGTAATTTACCAGGTGCTTATTTGCTTTTTATTCATGTTTTTTCTATGATGTCTAAAACTCCAGTGCCAAATCTAGTATCATAAAATTGACCCCCCTCCCATCTGTCCTTCTAAGAGTTGCATGGGTTTGGTTCTCATACAGAGTTCTGGCTCATTTGAGTTAATTTCTATAGATACAAAGTGTGAGTCTAACACACTTAGCCTTCCACAGGTACCAATCTACTTTGTCAGCACCGCTGCTGGAAAAGACTTTTTTCCCAGTGACTGGCTTTGGCACATCTATTGAACGTCAGGTGCCATCGATCATAGATGCACTGGCTTATTTCTGGACTCCAAGTATTCTGTTGTCTGTATCAGGGAGAGCAAAACTGTTAGAGACCAAGTACCCAAATTGCACCCTAAACCCACTGGTTAATGGCTAGGTGCACACACTGCAATTAAACTAGAAAACCCCTGGCTGACTGCTGGCCACTGCAGCACACAGGCTGGGGGTTCATCCCCGCAAGTCTACACACTGGTGCCCCACTGCTGGAAATGCTGTCGGGTTTGTTGGTTTGTTTGTTTTGTTTTTTATAGTAAGTTTTAAAATCAGAAAAGTGAGCCCAGTGCAGAGTTTGCAAGAACAAGCCTGCAGTGATTTAAAATATCCGTCACATGTTCAGGGTTTCCCAGGATAACCCTTCACTTCGGATCAGCTGGTAGTACTCGTACTACCCTCTCAGGTCCAATCACTCAGCAGGATGCCACACAAAACTCAGAAGTGCTATGCTTATGAGACCAAGTTGGTCAGAAGACCCAGAAGTCACTATGAAGAACAGATTTCAAAGATGGAGATTTGGGGGAGGGCTTCCCTCTGGCTGGTGCTTCAGTGTGAAAGGGCTCCACGGTGTGGGGGTCTGCTTGCTTCCAGCCTCCATGGGATGTTGGATCACACGGCTGAACACACAGGCCTGTGGTTACATTTTCACCGCAGGCTCTGTGCACAGAGAGAGGGAGCCTTGAACTTTGTAATAAGCAAGGGTGACACAGTTAGGACTTGAGGGCTCACAGCAAAGAACTGCAGCTGGAATTATTTTCCTACAGCCTCAGCCTTCAGCGAGTGCCAGATAGGGGCTGAACGTGACTCTCACACAGCAGCTGGGAAGGGCTGTGAACTGCTAGCGGGTCCCACCTGCCTCTGCAGAGGCTGCTGCTGCCTTTGTATCACACAGAGAGCTTCAGCTAAAGCTTTGCACAAGTTTGAGGTGGGATGAGGTCATTTCAGCAAAGTGGAAAAGTATTTGCTGCTTTTCTATGTTTTAAAAGTAAATCCGGGCAGGCATGGTGACGTACCCTGTAATCCCAGCACTAAGAAGGCTGAGGCAGGAGGATTCCATGAGTTAAGACCAGCCTGGGCTACGTAGAGAGTCCAAGGCCAGCCTGAACTATGCAATGAGACCCTGTCTCAAAAACCAGAAGGAAAAAACAAAATCAAAAATCAGTAAATCTGCAAGGCAGCTCTTTAACGTACAAGGGCAGCTGAGTTTATGTGAACCACAGAAATAGTCTGGCTTTAAATTATACCTGGACTGGCTAGACAGCACTAGACCCGCTGGCTCCATTTCCAGTCTTCATTATGTTATTTTCAACTGCATTTGGGGACCAGAATGAGACCTGGATGAGCTAGTCTCAGATTCATGGACTTCATCCTCGGCTGTTAATCCAACCAAGTCGATTCTAAATTTGTTTATCATACATTTTGGTCATTCTTCTAGATTTCATAAATCCAAATTCTGTCTTCACCAACAGAAAAACAGTAGCTTTGTTGTAAAATGAACATTCTGTGGTCCTGAATTACAATACAGAAACTGCTCAGAGAGTTTTACAAATCTAGGAATCCAATTTGCTAAAGGAATTGAGGAGAAAGTAAAGTGATTTTAAAATACACTTAATTATTTTGATCAGAGTAGAATGGTATAGCGGTGCAAACAAAATAAAGCCAGTTGATTCAGCTCGAGGAGGAAAGAGGTGTACTCAGAACAGTGACACATGTCCAAGCAGACTATTGACGAATATGAAAGACAGAAAGATGCCAGGCAGGCCAAATACAGAGACAGGCTCAAACCCAGATGCTCTTTAAAAGGTTATTATGTAACAGAGGGAAATGTTTCACTTGCAACAAAACCAGGGAACAGTACCTTGGGTCCCGTGATTCCTAAAGGAGGAATAAAGGCAAGCTCTTAGAAAGGAGACTTAGAATAACCCTCCAGAGGAGCCAGAACCCGAAATACCATGTAAAGGTGGGATTTGCACCACACATAAAGACCAACTGGGGAAATCTCTTTTCAGGATAGGACAATTATACAAAGACTGTCCATCAAATCTGGACAAATTGGAGAAGATTAGCATAAAACACTGAAAAAAAGTGTTGGATGAATTCTAAAAACTGATGGTGCTGTGACTAAGGCAAGGACAAGATGAGTTCTGTTACCGGGAACCAGGCAGAACGGTAATAGATGAAGGGCTCCCGATCTAAATTAGCTGCTAGGCTGAGGAAGAACACGTCCTCGGTGGAATCATTTAACCCTGGGGAAGTGGAAATGAACAAGACTGGCCCAAACAAGGGATGTTATTGACAAACTTGAAGATTATTGACTTCGTATTGCTTAGTATGAGTGTGACCTAGCAGGGAAAATATCCAGAGAGCTGTGTTAGAAAAATACGGGTATGGGTCAGAAAGCAAGGCAAAGCCAGAGAAGGCGCTTGGCTACGGTGAGTCATGCTCACCCAAGCGTTTTGCAGAGGGAACTTTTCTGAAGGGGCCATGTATGAAGAAGGGGCAACCCTAATAATACAGGAAACGAAACATTAACCCGAGCTCAGGGGCATGGAAAAATGGAGGAGAGACCAGGTCTTCCAGAGGGAACAGCAATGATCTTGATCCTCACAGAGCTCCAGGAACAGGAGCCTCAGACCTCAACTTGAAAACCTACCAGAACTTTTCCTCCAACTGGAAATGGCATGAGGAAGGAGCATCCACGACAGCCCTTCTTGGGCTTACACAGCTCCTTCCCTAGGAAGAAGCCCTGAGAGCACCCAGGGGACCCCAGACAGGGCAGTCTCTTAGGACAAGGGGGATGCAGCACTACCAGGCAGAAGCTATGCTCTGCTCAGCATGGGCCTGGAAGCAGAGACTGGGAAGAGAAAGCACACCTCCCAAGGGTGGAGGAAAAAACTTTGCAAAGAAAAAACATGGCACCTCACAGAGGTGTTTGTGACTGGTGTGGCCACCAGTGCCAACTCCCACATGCTGTAAGAAAACCGCAGGTTGTGGCTCTGTGGGAGTAACGATTGCTAACTTCATACCACGCTCATCAAGTGCTCACTTTACATCCAGCTCACTTAGTCTTTGAAAGAACCTACCTAGGTAATTACTATAATCCTTGCTCTTTATCTACCTACTTATTTATTAATCTATTCATCCGTGTTTGCAGTACATCATGAATGCACTCTTTGTGGGTAAGTGATACACGTACACAGCACATCACCCCCATCTGTTACCCCTTCCCATTTCCCAAAGACTGACCTCCCTGCTTCCTGCTTTCTACCTCTTACTTGGATCCCGATTTGTAATCCTCGATTGGCTCTCAAAGAAGCTAAGTGACTTGCCCAAAGTCAGTATGTGACTCACCTGGAACTGGAACTCCGGCTCTAAAACCAGAGCCCTTGACCCACCTACTCGTGTCTTTGACACAGGAGTTGATAGCTCTCAAGGCGTTCTGAATATATGAGGCCATCATTAACACCTGAATGTGAGATCTCGTCCCTACAAGTCATGCCCCAGGTCACAGACCCTGCTCAAGAGCATCCTAGAAAGACTGACAAGAAGGAAACTTGGTCTTCCCTGCCGTCCTTCACTGGTCTCTGCCGTGTTCTGCGGGTGAGGACCACACCAGGTGCAGGGGCCAGGAATCACCATTTTGCCAGAAGTAGCCACTTTTGCCGGGGCTGGCTTCTATCCTGACTGCGTGGCTGATGTTGATGCTGTGGTAATCGTCTGATTTGTTTGGACATAAGGCCCATGCAAAAGTTGGTGTAGACCTAATTCAACTTCCGAGCTCCTGAGGGAAGCCACCCACTCCAGGAGCCCAGACGGTAGCTGCTGGAGGGAGTCCAGCTCAGTCAGGCGTCCAGCAGCCATCTGGCTGGCCCTGGGAAGAACAAAAATTAGGAAGGACTTAAATTATTTGCATTTTAACTTGAACTTTTACTGGATTTTTAACCCACAAGGGTAGGGTTATTTGATTTTGGAATTCACTTCTGTATCAATTTAAGTATTTTGAATTTTAATTTCTTTGAGATTTTGTCTTTGAATTGTAATTTGTCCAACAAAAGTTGAAAACAGACAAGAGCTAACATTCAAATTCATGAAAACCCTGGGATTGGAATCTTATCAGTAAAAGATGCTAATCCTGTGTTTCACCTCTTTGCAGAGTCTCCACTGTGTTTATCAGAGAGTACATAGTAAACGTTTTGGACCATGATGCCAGGCATAAGCTCGGACACAAATGGAAGAGGAAGTGAGCATTCTGCCTGACATGAAGTGGACTTGGAGTAGATTTAATGAATCTAACATTCTAGCTCGATTTAGAAGCACCAGGGTAAATGTTACACTACTTCTTATGATGTAGAAGGACGCAGGAAAGGTGGAGCCTCTTAGGGTCCTAAGGGATGGAGAGTCCCCTGCCTGGAGAGGGAGGGTGCCTCCTCGTGGCCACCACAATGGAATCTTACCCGCAAAGAGCTGGCGAGGTGAAGATGAGGGCTCCCCAACAATGCCTTCAAAACAGACACTGCCTCCCTTTGCTTCCCCACGGTTCAGCTTCTCCAGCACCAGAGGCTTGTGTGTGGCTGGCGACCAGACGGGAGTGGCAGACTGATGTAGCAGGTTGGTGGGTGATATGGGCTTCCTCGTCAGCAAGGGACACTGAAGGAGGAGCCATAGGAGCAGAGCTCTATCCTTCAGCATGAAAGGATGAGTCCTTAGCTGGCTGTCACATTGGACCTGCTCCTCTGGCCCCATGACCTGGTAGACGTCCACTCCTTCTGTGCAGCCCTAAGTCGAAGCCAGGATGCCCTTCCCGCTGCACTGCCTGGCGTGCCACTGAGGCTGCTTTCCTTGTCTCCCACACTACGGAAGATCTCAGGTAGTATTCGGGTTCCAGAGGTGCACAGGGTCTCTTCCCAACCCCACACTTCCCATATCCCTGTTATTTGGGGTGGGGGTGGAATTTTGCAGAACACATTTCCCACACATCTGGGAAGCAGGGGGTGGCTCATCCATAAGAATCTGCCAACTACACACACGGTTTCCTTTTACTCATGAAAGGATACATCGAGCCAGGAGACATAGCTGAGGCATTTTACCACATGAAACAGAAGAAATTTCTTAATTAACGTTGTCTAAAGTTTAAAAATGTTTACACATAATCAATTTGTAAATCTTTTGGAGTTTTTAAAGGTATTCCTGGACTTCACAAAATAAAGGCAGGTTAGGTTTGGGGATATACCTCAGTGGCACAGCACCTGCCTGACAAGTGCAAGGTCATGAGTTTGATTCCCCAGTACCAAAAAAGTAAATAAATAAAAGTGGTTTAACATGAACATAAATATGTAGGAAAAAATTTGAAAATATCTAAATCTAAAAAAAAGTAATAAGAGAAATTTTTATTTTGCATATTTGTTGCTTTTAGTTCTTGGTACAATTATACTTCTAAACTGTGCTTATAAATAAAAAGTAATTTTGATGACCTTAACGTTAGGTATTATTAAACAATTATTAAACAATTTTTTTAGATCTCGGATAAAGCAAGCAAAACAGCAAGGCGCATATTGAATCAAAGGAGTCTCAGCACTTACTTAACCAAAAGAGTGCGTTCACGTAACAGCTGACCTTTCCCAAGTGGGGTTCAGAACATAAAAGTTTAGAGACTCCAACCATTTGGTGCATAAAATTGTAACGACAATGAATGAGAAATTAAAATCTAATGTTAACTGACGAGGGTGCTGCACCCTGGAAGCTCCCCCAATCGGATTAGCTGCTTTCCATATTTCAACTCCAGTGAACTAACAACGCTTCCACATGTTAGTGGCTGCATCGGCTAATCCCAGCTGGCATAAGCTTCTAGAAGTATGCAAAAACACGAGGCCAGGCACGCATTAAAATGTGATAATAGCTTTCTTCGGCGAAATGTGAAGCAGGAGGCTTAAATCTGAACGCCTCCGGCACCCACGAAGCATCACTTTCCTGTTTTGATGAGTAATTCTGTTATACCACATTTAGAAGAGGGGAAATCAACTTAATAAATACAAATCTTTCACCTTAACCAAGGTTTCTTAAATGTGAGCAATTTATTTAAATACGATTTTAAATTCCAAGTGGAATGGAAATAATTTAAGGTTCTTAAAATGTGTTGTTTACTTTTGTTAATGCAAGCATAGAAGTCATTACAAATATGATCATGAGGAAAACATTAGGCAGCACGTTGGGAGAAGACATAAGGGTAAAACTGAATTCAGAGAGGAAGAAACCAATGCTAACAATATTCTCACCAACACCCTAAGAAGACCCTGGGGAGGGATTCCTGTGTTACACGTTTTTCAAATAATGGGAAGGTATATCAAAGCATTCTGAAGTCTTCATATGAAAATTCTTAACAAAATGAAAAATGACACGATATTTAGTATAAACATTAAAATAAGTAAGAAAAATATATTGACTTTCTAATCCTTAGCCCAAACAGTGAGTTATAAACAGCAGTGCAGACAGACACAATTACCCTTCCATAACCGTTAGTGAAAGGTGTCAAATCAAGGGAATTGCCTGCTTTTCTACGGTACAAATGAGGAAACTGGAAACAAATGGATGTTTCCAGTGCAGCCATTCCCAGAATCACTACGTGCTTTCCCCAGTATAAGACCTAGCCAGAAAATAATCAGCCTTAAAAACAAGAGATCAGAATGCCAGCCCTGATGGGCCTCTTCTCCCGTACCTGCCACTGGAATTGTTCTGCTCAGTGGCTGCTCTGTAAGGCAGGTTTTTAAAATCTCAATCTGAGCATACAATAGCACAGTTGTAAAATGATGATTATGCATTAATTAATTTTGTTTAGTTATGTTATACAGTTGGGGACAGTACAAGAGTTAAGTCTCTGGCCACAGTGCTCTCTGATCATGTTGGAAACGCTCATACAGCTTCTGAAGGCAAGATAAAGCCACTGTGAGGACATTTGGTTCTCACCCCAATTCCAGGGCAGTAACCACCAACCTAAGAGATAAGATCATTCTCTTAATTAGCAAGATTTACTGCCTAGACTGTCTTTGTTCTAACTTCTCAAGGCCTTGCTCAGTTTTGAGGGTTTTATCTCAAATGTGCCTTCCACTTCCTACACCCCACTGAATATTTAAGGGCCTAATAAATACAGACAGTCCAGATAAGTCACCGTCTTTGCTCCAAGAGAATTCTAACTTTCTGAACCCCCAGAAATCACATTGCATTTTATCTTTTTAAATAATTTTCTATACACACATCTCCAAGATCAGGAACCTGATCAGAACCCAATAATTTACTAAGATTAAAACACCCACCACTTCTTTTTTAAAAATTTAAATTTGTGCCAGGCATGGTGGTGCATGCCTATAATCCCAGCACTCAGAAAGCTGAGGCAGGATGATTATTGAAACTCTGAGGCCAGTATGTGCTGCACAGGGAATTCAAGGCCAGCCTGGACTACATAGTAAGACCCTATCTCTAAAAACCAAAACCATAAAATTAAATAATCAAAACTGTGTTAAAGGAGTCCTAAAACATTAATGCCCTTTGTGTAAGAACACCTTATTCATCCATGTTATATTTAAAGTGTTTCATTATATCTATTTTCCTTTCAAATACTTTCAGTAAAACAAAATTATATAGATGTATTTTAAAAGAGTATCATATAGTCTACAAAATCTTTGCCACTTATCTTTTGAAACATCTTCAATTTTTCTGCTATACAAATCATAAAGATATCTGACTGGTGAATCTTGATTCATTTTTATTGTGCAAGTATCTAAAACCTGCACAGGAAAAAAATCTGTAAATAATTATTATAAGATCTGACTAATTTGAATATGCATTTAAAGACCCTCCTATAGTATGTAGCTAATAAATTATAAAATAAAATTTGATGACGTATAAATGCTTCTAATGTATAAAATCAAAAGAAGTTAAATTTGTTGGCTCCCAGCTGCACTTTACAAAAATACACAAGTATTTATAAGAGAGAGACAGACATACAGTAAGGGAGGATGTATAAAATGGTCCCTGCTATAATCCTGGCCCCTTGGGAGGCCAAAGCAGGAGGGTTGCAACTTCAAAACCAACCTAGGCAACTGGTTTCTGTCCTTCATGAGCTTAAGCCCTCCATTCACTCTATATGCTTTTTAGTAAACCCTAAACCTCTTTCTTCTTCACACTGTGTTTTCTCATAGATAATCTAAAAAGATCCCTCCCTAAAGGCTCATTTCTCATCTGTATCCTGAAAACTCTTAAATAACCATGTCTACCCTGAGGTCCCCCTGTAATATGGCTGTTGTGTAACATCTATGTAATAATTCCATTTACAACAGATTAAAGATCCCTCAAGGTCAATGTGTCAGTGTTGAATCCTGGTCTGCCCCTAGCTTAGTGTGCTTCTAGCAGTCTGTTTTAGGGAAAGGTACCCATCCCTCCAGATGGGCAAACCAGAAACCTCCAGGTTATCATTGACTACTCGAACAAATTGTGACAGCTAATCCTAATGGTCAGTTTGGTCAGCCTGAGAGATGCCTAGGAGAAAGCACACTTTAGGGTGTGCCTGGGGAGGGTAGGAGGGTGTGACTTAAGGGCAGTGTCTGATCCCTAGTCCCTTCTTCTGGGGCTCTTTACTGCTCTATCTCCCAGATACCACAAAGTGAGCAGCTCTGCTCCAGCACAGCCCTTTGCAATGATGTTTCTGCCTTGGAGCCAGCTAGTCATGGACTGAAACCTCTGAAACTACGAGCCAAAATAAACCCATCCTCCCAAAGTGGACTATGTTGAGCATTTTGTCTAAGCAATAGAAAGCCTGATACAGAAAACTGGTACTGACAAACAAGCCCATTACCAGGACTCTACCTAACCATGTGGTTCAAAAGTTCTTAGAACTGATTTTCAGGAGAAACATGGAAAAGTTCAAAGACATAGGATAGAGAATCCTTAAATGCTGTACCCATAGCTTGATGGGTAGAATTTCAGAAGATCACAATGCTGATAGGAATGTGGACAACAAAGACTACATCATGAGGTTTCAGATGGAACAAGGACTCTATTTGGAATTTAACCAAATAGACCACATGGTTTACATTCAGAAAAAGAACCTATGTACATTTTATCCATGTCCTCAGATCTGGCTGAGCTTAAAGGTGATAAGACTAATTGATATAGTGGAGGAAATTTCAAGGCAGCCCAATGTTTAGGCTGTGGCATGGATACTGCTGGCTGCTTTTGGCCAGATTTATAATGAGAATGTGAGCAAAAAGAAGAGCTGAAGGAACTCTCAGTTTGATGAGAAAAAAAAAGCACACATGAAGTTGAGGCTAAAGAAGTTTGAGTAGCTGAAAAGATTAGCACCATAAAGAACAAGCCAAGTACTTTGCACTGACACAAGAAGAGAAAGAACTTCAGGGCATCTCAGAAATCAGTGTGAGACCCCACCCACTGAGGGGGCAACAATGTCAAACTTTTGGGGGGGGTACCAGGGATGGAACACACAAACACGCGCTTGCAAGGCAGGTGCTTATGCCGCTGAGCTAAATCCCCAGCCCCTAACAATGTCAACCTTGAAGAAGAGTCTGTGGACCCCTGCTTAAAAAGGAACACCTAAGAATTTGGCTTCCTGGGATTCATTTCACTCTGCTAGCCATTCGGGCACTCAAAGACTATCACAGCTATGGTCCAAAGGGACCTGGCTACTGCTCAAACTGGCAACATACTATGATACTGTTCATGTGATGCTGGTTTTACAGGCATGCATAGTGCAAGAGTAGTGAGGTCATGAAGGCTTCCTTCCAGATTTCAATGGAAGGCCAGGCAATGTGTGATAGGGTCAGAGTTCTAGCCAGGAGCTCTGACAGGGTGATTCATGGAGCTATGAAAGTGAGCACAAGGCTGTAATTGATGCCAAAGGAATTTGAAGATGCTAGGAACATGGAACATCTGCTAAAGAAAGTCACAGACACTAAGTAAAGCCAGTCTGAGAGAGACTATGTTGACTGCCACCACAGCAAGGCTACACAAGATCTTTAGCACTAATATCAAGCCATCATGTGTCCCAGATGCCAAACATGGAGCTGTAGGATTTCAGGTTTGCCCTGCTGGGTTTCAGCCTTGCTTTGGTCCACATATTTTCTATTCCTTATTCCTTCCCTTTAAGAGAATGCTTACCCTGGGCCATTGTATCTTGGGAGCATGGAACTTGTTTATTGAATTACACAGGGGCTCACAGCTAAGAGTCGGCCTTGGGTCTCAGAAGGGACTCTGGAGTTGGATTTGTGAGCAGTGCTACAATGGCTGAAGCTTTGGGGATAATATACATGCATTTATAGTTGTATTCAGGGAGGTTATATTGTTTTTAGGCAGGATTATGTATGGTATAAGGAGGTTTATTGGATATCAGGTTGGCAAAGGATGGTCTTAGGATGGTCAATCTAGATTGTCAACCTCATTGGCTGGAGAGATAGCACAGGATCAGTAAAGCACACTTTTGGGTGCGTCTGCATGGGCTGTGGAGATGTGACCCTGGGGACAATATCTGGTCCCTGATCCACGTCTCTGGAGCTCTTCCCTTGTTCCCATGTCCACTAAGACAAGGTGAGTGCCTTTCTTGCACCATGGCCATCTGCCATGATGTTTCTGCCTTGCAACCCATCGTTGATTAGGGACTGAACCCATGAGCCAAAATTAATCCTTCCTCAGGTTATTTATGTGACGAATTTTTGTCTCACCAGGGGAAAGGTGACTAATAATACACTGTCCCTTGTTCCATTATCAGGCCCTGTTAGCATCACCTTTGAGAAATCTTACTGTTCTTTCATTCCCCTTACCAGGGAATGGTTTGGAATTCACATAATCCAGTTTAGACCAGTGACACAAGAATGAGCTGTTGGGAGAAGGAAAAGAGAGCTGGTGACTTTTTGTCTCTGGAAATAACCATACATGGCGTGCAGCAGCCAGCTCTTTACCAACATAGGAAAAACTCAAAATCCAGACAACAGCTGGACCCTATGCACTCTGCTTATAGATGCCCTAGCTCTGGGTTTCTTGATTCCTTTGTGCCTAAGTCTGAAACACAATTCTCTGCTGTTTGCAGCTAAAGTCACCCTTTTGTTGGCCCATACTCCTCAAATGATGAAAACTAATTTGGCTAACTCGGTATTTGTACAGCACGTAAATGACAACAGTATCCCCTGTAGCAACCTGGGGAGCAAGCCATTCCATTAGGAACCCAGGGACGCATTTTAAAATAAACTTAGCAAACTGAAAGCTGTGCAAATGAATGCATAATTATGAAATTAATCCTGTGAATTACTAAAAATATTTCACCATTTGAAATTAATTGTACTTATTCTGTAGAAGAAAATTACAATTTATCATGAACCTTTTAAGGAAGGAAATCTGTTTTTACAGAATTTTTTTGCTGACTGAAAGACTGTCAAATAGATTATGAACTTTCAAAGGTTTAAAATGTCATGGCACAAATCTCCGAGGCCAATATTTTAATACAATGTTGAGCCAGGATTGTGATCACTATTGTAATCTAAAAACACCAGGAAATTGAACTGAACTTGTCCCCACCTTATTAGGTAGCTTAGGGGTATTTGCCTGAATAAATCTCTGAAATAAATGTGCTGGCATGTTCTTTATCTTGTTATCATAAAGGAAGGAGATAGAATAAAAATCTAGATCTAGTTTTGCTGTTACTCACTAGTAATGAACATGACTACGACTTGTAAAAGCAATTATTTCCTGTGAATTTGTATCTTAGTATTATATATCAAATGTAAATGAGAGAGAACAAGGCAAGACTGGTCATATACTAACATGCATTCTTTAGATGTTCTGTCCTTAATTGAGCTCTCCTTGAGGATAATCAAATGCTCCAGATTACAATTCTAATAATCCTGCCTTGTTTGTTTGTTTGGAAATCTACTATATTGATGTCTCAGGGACATGAAAGAAACTGCCTATTTTAATTGTGCAGTTTGGTGCTGATAGAAATAGAAAAATGTATACCTGTGCAACTCCAATCATAACCAAGATAGAGTATCAGCATTGCATTACAAAATTCCCCATGCTCCCTTCTGATCATAACTCAGTTCTGCCACTACAGAATGATTTTGCATTTTCCAGTTTCATAGTATCTAATAGTTTCTAACTGGCTTTTACAGTACTGTGTCTAGCTGCTGAAGAGCACCCCTAACATGGGTAAACTCTAATTTATTTGCCAGCTGACGGGCTTTGGGGTTGTTTCCACCTTGGGTTTATTATCACAAAGCCTCCTCAATCAGGGCTGGGAGGTCTTGGTGTTGACACACATCCTGTCTCTTGGTATACACCTGGAAACAGGAATTTCCAGACCGTACAGTCAACCATGTCTCTGACTGTATGTGAAACTGTCAAACTCTTTCACAAAGTGACTGGATCAGCTTAGATTCTCACCAACTAAAATGTGAGATTTCCCACTGTTTCACATTTTGACTGGCACTTGGTAAAGTCAGTCTTTTTAATTTCAGGCATTCTAATAACTCACCATGGATTTAATTTGCATTTCAATAAATAATGATATTGACCACTTTTGCATGTGCTTTAGGCTGCCTTTTGCATCTTCTTTAATAAAGTGTGCTGCTCAAAATCTTTAGATTTTGTTTGTTTTTTAATTGAGGTTTGAAACCAAGACCTTGTACTAACATAGATTCTTAGGCCTTTTAAATTTTTGTTTCTGCTTTGAGACAGGATCTAGCTAATTTCTAAATTGCCCCAGGGTAAGCTCAAACTTTCAATCCTCCTGCCTCACCTCCCAGACTGTTGGGGTTACAGGTGCACATCACCACACCCAGCTTTCTGACCTTTTTGATTGGGTTATTTTACCCTTATTGTCAGAGGTCTTTAAATGCTCTAAAACTAAGGGAGTTTCTTGGTCAGATATGTGTCTTATGGCTTATCTTTTCATTTTATTAACATTACTTGTAGAAAAACAAGTTTTCATTTGGACTAAGTATTTGTAATCATTTTTATTCACTTTCCAAGAAATCTTTGCCATGATTTTCGCTCATGTTTTCTTTGACCCCATTTATGATCAGTTTTAGATTAATTTGTGTGAATTATTTGGAGTAATTTCTTATACAGACATATCTGTTTCTGGAACATGTCTGACAAGTCTGTCCTTTCTACTTTGAATCATTGTATCAAGAGTTTTTCCCTGTAGGCATCTAATTCTTAACTCCATTTTTGTTGTTGTTGTTGTTTGGGGTTTGTTTATTTGAATGGGTTTTTCTTCCTCTTTATGTGTAATCTTAATTACTCCAAAACCATAATCAGTATTGAAAAGAGGATGTAAACAGACACCATTCAGCCTTAAAAGATAAGCCCATGGGCCAGGTGTGGTGGCACACATCTATAATCCCAGCCCTCCGGAGGCTGAGGCAGGAGGATTACTGCCAGTTCAAGGCCAGTATGGGCTACATAGTGAGTTTAAATTCAGCCAGAACTGTGTAGCGCGCGAGATCCTGTCTCAGAAAACAAAAACAAAAAAAAAAAAAGAGAAAGAAGCACATGTGTTGAACTGCCATAGAGGCTGAGGCCCATAATCCCAGGTACTCCAGAGATGAGGCAGAGCCAGCCAAGTCGGAGCTAGCCTTGGCAACATAGCGAGACTGTGTCTCAAAGAAAATTAAAGTAAAGGCTTGGCATATAGCTTAGTGGTACAATTCTTGTTCTGGGCTCAATCCTCTGTACTGCAGAAGAAAGACAGAAAGACAGAGACAGAAAGACAGAAAGAAAAAAAAGAAAGAAAGAAACAGAGAGAGAAAAGGGAAGTAAGGAGGTATGGCGTCATTTGCAAAGGCAGATGAATACCCAGTAACCCAGATGGTATGTGAAATCTACAACGTCAGACTTCTGGAAGCACAGACAGGAGGGTGGTCACCAGGGTTGGGAGCAGGTGGTGCCAGTGATCTGGGGAGACTTTGGTCAAAGGATGTAAAATTTTAGTTAAAAGGAATAGGTCCAGAGAATGTTTAGTGTTATGGTGACTACGGTCAGCACCAAGGCACATGTACTCAGAACTGCTGAGAGTGGATTTCATGTGCTTTTACCACAAAACACGCTAAGTAGAGGAAGTAGCACAGACATATCACCCCACGACGTGTGTATGCTTTGAAACATGGTCACCTACCATAAGTATACACAACCATACTCGTCAGTGTAAAAATCATAATTAATAAAACCTTAAAACAACAATGTCAGAGAATAGAAGGTGGTGACCAGGGCTTGGGGGACTGGGGAAGAGGAGAGGTTGGCAAAGGCTGCTGGACAGCACTGTGACCATTCCCAGCACTGGCCTGTCACATAGTGGGGTGACCACAGATAACAAGTATGGGCCATATATTACAAAAACTAGAAAAAAGGAACCAGAATGCCTTCTGTATACTGAAATTACAAATGTTTGAGACCATATGTTTAACCTCATTTAAACACTGCACAACATATACAACGTGCCAGACATAGCATCACATGAACACGCAGACTTGTTTTAGGTATGAATTAGATGAAGACATTTTTAAAAATATAATTATAGTTAATGAATACCCAAATAAAATTTTAACAAAAGAAATCAGGTGTGCATAATTTGCTCTCCTTTTCTAGATTTTTAGGGGAAGCCTGAGGTCCCTGATGTCTAGCATTTCACCTTTCTAATGTCAGTGCTTTATGAACTGCTGAATGTGGCTTCCTCCTACAAATCTGAGTTTGAAGTCACGACCCTAACTCCCTCCTGTCCTTACGTCTGTGTTCGGCACCTGAGCAGTGACCACTAGCTTGCTGTTTGTGGCTAACTGAATTCTGCTGCCATCAGGAAACACTTGGTGTGGCAGGGGTGGCTCATCAGGCCTCAGCGCCCATTTATTGAAGAGTTACTTATAATATTCCAAAATAACCCAATTTAATATAACCATTAAAATTAACATTAAATAAAGAGATTTTCCTTCTCTCAAGAAATTATATTGTCAAATTCAAGAAATTATATTATCTGATATTTTGAAAAATAATATTTGTATTTTAAATTAGATATTAACCTGTGATCTGAAAAGTCAGACTAAGTTCCAAATAACAATGTCAGTAGAATTTTCTGTATCTTTCTTAAAAAGCTCTACAAGAACTTCCAGCACGCTAACTATGCATGACCTCCCCTGTCGGATTCCATGTCGAACATTCTTCATCAAATTCTGTTACCAACTGCTTCATGTTGAAGCTCCTAAAATGGTCTCTAAATTAATTACCCACAATATTGGGGAACTCTCTGCAGCTACAGTTCCTGATTTACACGTGAACGTTCTACAATGATATTATCATGCTGTGTTTTCTCAACTGAATCAAGCCTTTCTTCAACATGAAAATGTTAAAGAGTTTTTGTTTAGGCTTATTACATTATTGTTTCCAATGAACACAAGATAAAAATGACAAAAGCTGTGCTTTCATCTGGTTCAAAAACCCCTAACAGCCTTTTATTTGCACCTTGACAGTCAAATACACACACACATAGAACTTCTCCAGTACTTGCCTGTCCTTCAGCAGTAACGGGGGATGGTGCCTACTCACAGTATGAAGGTGTCTGCTCTTTTGCAAGCCAGACTTGCACACAGACCAACTACTCCTTTCCTGCAAACTCACAGATATTTCCCATTTCCTGATTTTTAAACTCCATGTATTTAGGGTTTATCCGAATCTAGCAACTAACTGTCTCATTTTGCAAATAAGAAACAGCTCTATGAAAATAGTTTTCATCACAAAGAAATGACAAACGTTTGAGGAAACACATTCATCTAGATTTGAATATTAGACAGCGTATGCAGGTATCAAAACATCACTTGGCACTCCATACATCACATGATTTTATGTATTAATTTTGCAAAACAAAGAAGAAAATTGCCACCAGTCAAAAGCATGTGGTTTTTGAACACAGAAACAAAAGTTCTTCAAGTTTGGTGGGGCAAGGGATCACCAGGAGACACAGAATGAAATTCAGATTCCTAGGCCCGTGCCAAGAAGGTTTAAACTCACCAAGCGGGGGCTGGGGTCTGGAGCATGGGCTCTAAACTCCAAGCCCAGGGAATCTGCACTGCAGACTGCACCGGCCCTGCCTGCAGTAATACCGAACCCCTCAGAGGAATGCAAGGAAGAATTTTCTGCTCATCAAGGAACCAACCTGATGATTTTCACACTAGGGTGCAGGATCCCCAACACACTGGGAAAGACAATCAGCTGTGACAGGAAGAGAGTGTTTTTAATGTTAAAAATCAAAATTTTCAATACTGAAGATGTGCTAAAAAGGAGAGTGAGGTGGGGGAGGAGAGGGAGAAAGAGGAGGAGGAAGATGAAGGAGAAGGAAGAGGAGAAGCAGAAGGGAGGGAAGATAATTAAGTGACAGCTGATTTAGCAGAACAATCAAAACTTAAGCTGCCAGACATCAGGGTGCAGTGCAGTGCTGAACCCCAGAAAGGCTCAGAAATCGAGATAGTGGGTATTTTTGACAGCGGCCTCCAGACAGGGTGACTACTGCCATGAGATGAGGTTAGATGTTCAGAACACATCTTTTTTTTTTTTTTAATCTGTCAATTTTTTTTATTAAAAGAGAAAAACAAAACAAAACAAAACAGTAAAAGGGTATAAGTAATACAGAATTTCAAGAAAAAAATATACTGTAAGAAATCACTAGTTAATAGATTACATATTGTCATCTTAGAAACAGTTGTCCAAATTACAAAATTAAAGCATACAAAGTGGACATTCATACAGTGAGACTGCAGACAGTTCTGTTCAATGATCCAACAAAAACTCAGTAATGTGGTTTTCTATCCTACACACTTAAATATACATGCAGTTATATCCTTTAGATCACTTTCTTTTCCTCTCTTTTTTACAGTAACAATCACACTTTTTGGGTTTTATTACTCCCACAGTTCTTATAACTTTTTTTTTTGAAGAGAAAAAAAAATGTGACAAAGCAAAACAAAGTCAGAACAGAAGGATGGACATAGTACATGATGCAAAGAGATAATATAGAAACCGTTGTTCGTTTTCTGTTACCTGGTTCTAAATACCCTGTAATACTTTCATTCTCTTGAATGGCTTCACACTGTCTTGATATGTTTGATGCTATAATATACGAAGTTATACTCAAATAATTCAAGGAAAGAGACACTATGGTGACTACTATTATGTCAGGTTATCTGGTGGTGAAACACATTGATGCTTAAATTGTTCGGTTCTAACCTGTGTTGTTCTGTTACTATGTCCTCTTTTATCTCAATCTCCCCCTTTTTTCTCCTTTTTTTAAAAAAAAACAATTAATTTATTTTTTCTTATTTTTTTAATTAAGGGAAAACTAAATTTAAAAATAGTGGGATATATTATAGTAACTTTTTTGTTTTCTTATTAACCTGTTTTGAACCCCTGTATTGCTCTCCCCATCTTGTTCTGACTGATTTTACTATATTCTGTTTTGTTTGATAGTATCAAGTTTGAGGGTATAGGCAACCTCTTTGAAGGCAATAAGATTTACTATGATGCCCATTATGATTTGACTATTATCTTCTTTTGAAGTCCTGTAAGGTCTCCAATGTAGGCTATATTGGTCTTGTTCTGTACTGTTTTGTTCAATTCTATTATACCTGATGATATAGGCAACTTTTTAAGATAGCAAGAGGCATAATGGTAACCATTGTTGATCACCTGGTATTCTGTTTTTGCATCAGAACCTGTCTTTCATACCAGCCCGGCTTTTGCCATCAGGAAAGAAGCAAGGAGCTCTGTTCTCTAGAGATTAAGCCAGGGGCCTGGGAAGAGGGACCAGGCAGGCAGAGCCTGAAGAGCTGCTTCTTGAAAAGACGGGAGTGAAAGAACTGGTAGGGTGGCACCATGGGAGGCTGAGGCAGGAGGATCACAAGCTGAAGGCCAGCCTGGGCGACTTCAGGAGACCATGTCTCACTTAACAAGGAAAGTTCCCCAGTACTGCCTGGGTCAACTCTCAGTACACACTGCAAAATAAAAGGGCCCGGGCAAGGGATGTTCACTATTGCAAGAGAAACTCTCACCCTCTTTCTTCACCGCTGACTGGGCTGCAGGATGGGCAGATTCCATCTAGTGAAACCGGTTAACTGGGCACTGATCAGGGTGGCCACTGATCAGGCCCAGGTCCTGCCACCGAGACAAGGCCTGGGCAAAGCGCACTTCAGCAAAAGCCCTCCTGCAAGGGGACAGGCTCACACTCATTGGCCTTTTACATGAGCTTCTTAGTTCCCTTTTTAACTCGGATGGAGGATTAAATTCGTATTTCAAGAAAACCTGCAGCCAAATAAAACCACCAGAACATTCCCAAAGCCTCAAAGGAAAACCAGGTATTTAGAGAAGGCAGACAGTGCACGGAGAATCAGAACAATCCACTGGGCTAAAGGCAGAGGCCAGCAAATTTGCAGTTCCGTTCACAAGAACGGGTCCAGAGAATCAGAGCTGTCAGGACAAAGAGGGAGGACACTGTTACAGAAATAACTCAACCTGCCTCTAAAGAGACAGGTGAGGTGCTCGGGCTGGAAAGGCTCTCTGAGGACCCAGCAATTCAGGAGACAGGAGATTGGAAGAGCTCGCTCTGGGCGACACCTTGAAAGGCTGCCCCCAAAACAGGGTCTGCATCAGACTGGGTCACAGCAACACTGGAGGCCAGATGGATGGGGGAGTCGCTTGCACATATGGAGGGGTAAACATACTTCCGCAGATCTGAAAACATTCACCTCCTGTGTTCCCGCACTAGAGTACATGACAGAGTAAACGACAGCGGAGGAAAATAAGAATCAGGGAGAGAGAGAGAGAGACCAGCACAGCACAAAGCCAAGAGCTCCTAGGATTATGAGACGTAGCAGGGATGGACAGAGTCACCCAGAAGGCGCAGCTCAAGTCAGTAAGGCCACCAAGGCCGTTTCCACCAGCAGCATTTGGTGACAGTATAGAAAAAAAAAGCCACAGGGACAGGATTCTAAACAGCTGCAGGCAGATAGGACTCTCCCAGAAAGAGCTGCTACCCTGGATACTAATGTTTCTTGGACAGTCTATAATTATTTGTAATAACTGGAGGAAAGTAGCACTTATCCCCATGATGCCAACTCTAAAAGGGGCAGGGTCTCAGCCAGGCATGCTGGTGCACGCTGGTAATCCCAGCACTTGGGAGGCTGAGGCAGGAGGATCACAGGGAGCTCCTGGTCAGTCTTGGCTAGGTAGGGGGTTCGAGTCCAGCTTGAACTACTTGGTGAGCTCCTGTCTCAAAAAGCCAAAATCAGAAAAAAAAAAAAAAAAAAAAAAAAAAAAGGTACCTGTAGCTTTTCATTCTCCATTACTGTGGCAACTTATGCCCCAAGGATTTTCCTAAGGCCTTTACACACTCACAGAACATACACACTTAGAGGACAGCCTGGAGCAGCAGATACCATGTGATAATTAAGCCATACTAAGTATTTCTAAAACCAGCAGATTCGAGTTTCAAATGGATTTGCATTAGCGCTGGCATTCTAAAGTTTAGTGACAATAGATATAATTTTGGCCCTCACCTCATACTTCTTAATTAATTAACCTCCTAAAATAAGTGAATGCTTTTCTTTTGATTCCTCATCTATGATTAAAACATGGCCCTCTCCCCTGTCTCCCTGCCAGGCTGCTGGGGACTCGGCTGCTCTGCTTTCTCTATGTCCCTGACTCCAGAGCTCGCCTCTATCCCACTGCAGGGAACACCTCCACCACATCAGGCTCCTCCACAACCCACTCTGCCTTTATAACCAGAAACAGCCAGCATGCTCATATTTTACCGTAAAAGAAAAATAATTTCTGTTTTCTTATCACTGTGCCATCTTTATCACTTATTTGTTATTTAACCTATAAGCAAGGCATTATCTTTTTCATTTTTATCGGTACCAGGGATCGAACTCACAACCGCCTGCTTGCAAGGCAGGCGCTTATGCCGCTGAGCTAAATCCTCAGCCCTGCAGGAGCTTTTCTAACAGTCTTACGTGTCTCTCCACGAATGACTACACTTCAACAAGCCAAGAGCTAGTCCTTCCTCTCTATTTTTCAAAATCTCCAGGGAAGATGCTACAAGATGCCTTGGCAATTTCTCTTGTATATAATGTCCCTTGGCTTAATATGCAAGTGTGTAACATATAAAACCCTGATCTCCCTTGATAAGTGCTCTTAACTGAGTGTGGTTATAGCCACTATAAAGACAACTGGAGGATCAAACAGTTATTTTGGTAAAAATCTCCAATGCGTACTCAATTGTTCACCTGTTTCAACAATTCAGTTTGAAAGTTTGGTCTAACAAAATCATGCCCACCTACATGAGCTCCTCATAACTGCCTCCATTTATAAAAAAGTAACTTTGATTAGATACACATTGGTTCACCCTAAAGATAATTTAAAAAGCACTGGCAATTCTCAGTAGCTAGGCAAGCTTCTTCATGCTTTAGATGCAGCTGAGGTTAGAAAAGTTTCATTTTCCAAGTTTCATAACTAGTGAATCGCAGAACCAGGACTCAAACCTACAGAGCTGGGTTGTTTAACTATCTGTGTAATGCATTCTGCACAAATTTAAGTTACTGTGATTATTACTAGACTGCTTTAAGATTGGTTGAAAGATTCTTATCTATAAAAAATTGAATGTGACTTTTTCCAAATTTTCATTGGTTCCTTTTGTTTGTTTCTTGAGAGGGGCTTTTGATATTTAGTTCAGGCTGGCCTTGAATTCCCTTTGTAGCCCTGGTTGACCTAGATCTTACAGGAATCCTCCAGCCTCAGCCTCCCACGTGCTGGATGACAGGTGTGTCCCACCACACTGAACCCATTAGTTACTTTTAAATATCAAGGATGGTGTGTAAATGACACTCAAAACCTTTGAAGGAACACAGCATATATTAGAGAGGATTCAAACCCTATTTCTTCAGAATGTCATGCAGTTTTCCTCATGCCCACCCCAATATATTTTTAAATGTAAAGGATCGCTTTTAAGTAAAACTATAGTTGTTTCAGACTCTGCTTAGCCTGCGATTATTCTGCCAAGAATTGAGGGTGCTTTCAGGTCTTTTTATTCCCCACGAAAAGAGGCAGATCTAAGATGGGAAGCCAGTCGGCTGGCCTCCATCTAAGCACCTCATTAATACTTAGCCCAGCAGTAAAGCCCTGCCAGCACAGGCGCAGCTTTTTACTAAGTAAACGGTCAGTTACGTTAACCAAAGAAACATCATTGCTTTGCTAAAATAATTGGGTAAGCTTGCAGTAAGCACACTTCCAGACAGGTGGCCTTTTACTCAGGTGTAATGTCTTCCTGCAGATTGGAGCTTATTAGCTGATCCTGCCGTTTGGAGGGGGAGGGGCGTGGCCATTTCTAAAGCCATAAAACCTCTGAGATCTGACTCCTATTCCAGGTTCAACAGGAATTGCCTCCCCTTCCTGCCGCAGCCACTGTGAGCAGCTCAACTCAGACCCGCGTCTTCGGCCCCTGCCCAGCACACACCGCAAGCCTGGCCATCCGGAGGAAGCGGCAGCCGCTCACTATCCGAGGCGCCGTCTTCATCAACGCCAGATGGTCAAACAGTTTTTCCTTGAAGTCCAGTCACTGTCTGGCTTCCGAATGAACACGGACACGCCGGGCCGCCTCCCCGCTCCCCGCCTCGCCCTGGCCAGCCTCCATCCAACGCTGGCTCCTCGGACAGCTCCCGTGACATAAGCTGAAGCAGGCTGTCTGCTCTGATAGCCTGCATAAATCATCATTTCTGAAGGGAACAGATGTTCAGGGTAGGAAAGAGTAATACCACAATTTAGTCCTAATTAAAATTCACCTTAGCACGCCTCTCTCGCTGGTCAGGTGCTCCCAGCTGAAAAGCCCAGGAAAGAATCCAGCGCCCTTCATCACTGTGCAGCCAGGCGGGCTGCGCTTCTGGCTGCTGCGAGCTGGGGACCCTGGGCAGGGTTTCCTCCTCCCCAGGGCCACGTCTTACCCGTGCCCTCCTAGGAGTCACTGCTGTAACTCTTCTGTCGAAATGCGAGGAAGGGCCTGCTAGAGCATCTCTGGCAAGAGCCTCAAACTGCTTCACTGAAAATAAAAAACAGTTTTTCACAGATGTTTTACTTTGACCCACACACTTTCAAAGATGTGTGGAGGGACTGAGGTTTCAGAACTCCCACTAACGACTAAGAGCATGATGACATTACTAGGCAGGCCGCTGCCAATACACAGGCAGAGGCAGGAGGAACCATCCTGTGCGAAGTGGCCATCAGCGTTCCTCTTCAAGAAGTTTCTCTGCATCAGTGAGTGGTCTGCACCTGAGCTGCTCCAGTTATTCACGTCGCGTCACAGTAACTACACGTTAGCAACAAAAGACAAAGACTCCTCCTCATTTGCTCTCACTTGTCCTGAAGAGAGAAACACTGGTATTGACATGTAACTGAGAATAGCTACACTTCTGTGTTTGCAGATTTCCAAATAACCCTTCTGAGTTAGCACTTACAGGAAGAAGCAGGATCTCTTTGACCTAGAAATGGTATTTTATATAAAATCTGCTAATACTGATATGAATAAGCCAGGGGACATTAATACACATGACACTCAGACACTGACACACAAATACATACATGGTGAGCAAAACTATGAGATAAACTTGTAGATTAAGTTAAAGGTAGATTGTAAGGCTATAAATGTGATCCTCCAAAAATCTTTTGCACAAGTAGTTGCTACATTTTTTCACTTTATATATGAAATTGACAAAAATTAGAATTAGGAAGCTGGAGCTACAAGTTGATGAGTTCTTGTGTATCCAAAAGAATCGACAGTGGTCATCGTGTTACACAGATACACAGGTGTGCTCACAGCATCACTGTTCACCACCACCAAAGGTGAAAAAAGAGTGCCCATCAGTGGATAAATGGTAAACAAATTGCAGTATATGCCTAGGGGGAACATTATTCAGCTAAGCAAAGCAATGAAACACCGAAGCCTGCTCAGTGTACATGAACACAAAGATGTTACGCAAAAAAGTAACACTCTGTGATTCTAAGTACATGAACTGTCAACTGTGATGTTGGCCAGTGCCCATCCAGGAAGAGCTAGCCGCTCAGAGGGACAGCAGGGAGAGGAGGCCGGGCCCCCAACAGCAGACCTGAGCCTCGCCAGAGGCTAGCACCACCAGAGCCCACCCTCACCAGGGTCAGCACAGAGGACCAGACTGGACATGAGGAACCCAAACAACAGAGAGCTCTGGTCACTCAAACTGGGGCCCTGGGTGAGAGTTATGCCTCCTGTCCTCCTGCCTCCTCCAAAGCCGCATGCTCACACAGGTGGGGCTTTTGGAGCTGGCTGGACCCAGGACATGCAATACTGGGATGAAGGGTATATGGCACTAGATTACTTCACTGACTGGAATTACACAGTTCTGGGTGTGGGTAAAGGAAGCCCCACTGTGGGCGGGGTGGCACCTACCCGTAGGTTTGTAGCCTGAATATAAAAGGAGAGGGAAGGCAGGATCACTGCTGGTTGTTTCTTGCCATGTCTTGCCTGCCCCACCATGGACTGTTTTTCCTCCATGATGTCCCTCTGTAAAGCCACCCTGTCTTGGAACCAGCGACTATAGACTGAAACCTACAAACTGTGAGCTAAATAAACCTTTCCTCCTTTAACTTGTGCGTATTGGGTATTTTGCTCAGCAATGAGAAAAGACGGAGTCAGGCCAAGGAAGGGAAATTCAAGAAGGTGCACTAGGTCCCTCACACAACCATCAGAGTTAGTACCTCCATACAACTGTCACCTGTGCTGCGCAGCCCTGACCCTGGGCATTGCTGCTCTGCGCAGCACTTCTTAGATTCCACGAACAGTAACACTCATTGCTACCCAGACCCTGTTTCATGTGCCTGACACAGATTACCTCAGTCTTCCCGACTGCTTCATGATGCAGGTGAAGCTATTCGCACTGACTGAAGAGTTTGCTGAGCTCCAGGGTCTACAGAACTGGCCCAAGACCTTATTTTATGGCCAATCCATGGTTGAGCATGGGTAGGAATTCAGCACAAGAAACTGAATGCTTCTGTAGCAGAAACCCCTTCCCACAACCCAGCCAGTATACTTCATTTTTTGTTAGTTGCAAGGTAACAGTTCCAGTTACAGTTCCTGTTCCTTCTGTTTCTTAGAAACAACTGGTCACTGTCCTGCATAGTATAAGAACTAATCAAAGACAATCAAGTACTCTGCTCCTGTATACTTCCCACTTGGAAACTCCATATAGGCCCTAGATCACCTGAGATGAGGGCCTGACATTTTCATAAGGGTTAATTCCTTGTCAGTGCCTGTTGATGTAAATAAATCTGTCTCCAAATTCTGGGTGATGTTTCAGAGTTTCTGTTTGCTGTAACGCTTCCAGGCACATGCCTTACCTCACAGGCACTGCATTGGAGGCAAACCTTCCCTCTTTTTCTGCATATACCCATTTCTCAGTTACCCAAGGAGATCTTGAGTCCTCCATGCCTATTTACTTCTCTCCAGCAACTCCACTATATTCATCAGTGTCCCCTTGTCAAGGCCCCAGTGTGACCACTGTGGAGAAGACACCACAGCTTGTGCAGCTCTTGCCTCTCAGGGACCACCTGACAGTGGAGTCCTCGTTGAGGAGCAGACACCTGGGTAGGGCCTAGGGGAGGAGACATTCCTTGTGAAGAGCTCGGGGAAGAATGTTTCAGGCAGTGAAAACCAAATGTTTTCGTGGGGGCTGCATGGAAGGAATGTACAGCAGAGCAGAATTCACACTGTCCATGCCCACCAGTGCCCCAAAAACCAGCCACTGTGTGTCCCACTGCCACACTACACAGCTGCCAGTGTGCCCAAACAGGAAACCTGCAAGGCCACGTGTCCTCCTCTTGGCTGGGACAGAGCCATGGCAAGGGCAAGGGATGCCTGGGGAAAGCCCATGTTCCAGCTACGGTGTGGGCAGCTCTGCAGGTCCTCCATCCTCAGCCTGGTTGGGACCCTGGCTGAACACAGGGCCCGGCCACTTTGGTCTGTGCTCCTCACCCTCTCGATGTCTCCTCGGCAAGTCCCAGAGATGAAACCCTCACCGCAGTCCCCTCAACATAGGACGACAGGTGGGAAATACAAGCGTGCTCTTGCGGCAAAGGTAAAATGAGTTTTTTAGGACAAGTCGGCTGTGATCGGAGTGGGGAGTGGAGGTGTGAGGGAGCACAGTAGGGCACAGTCTGGAAGCTGGCCAAGAGGCAGAAGCGGCGCTCTGAAGAGTCGCTGTGCCCTTGGGGACCTCTGGACTCCAACCCCCCAGAGCTCTAGTTGAGTCCAGCAGTGAGTCCCTCAGGTCCCACCCCTATCTTGGTAGGAAGATTATGACTGCCTCAATTTCACTGTTAGTAATCAGATTTTCCAGAGCTTTGCTGTCTTCTGGGTTCATCATTTGTCATTGACATGTGCATCAGAATCTGTCCATTTCTTCAAGATTCTCTGAGCTGTTGGAGTGAAAATATAAACAAATTAAAGAGCAAAATAAAAGACAGATGATGGGGATCAGGGAGGTAGAACTTTTGCAGATGGAAAGGGGAGTAAAAAGAATTCAACATGCTGTGCACACGCACCACCCCCCACACACAAGAAGTGTGATCATTATGCACAGCAAATGTGGACTCATAAAAAGCAAAGGCCAGGAAAGAAAACATTTACGAGGTACACACAGCCCAGTCAGGGGTCATCCCCTCACATCTCCGGTTAGGTCCCCTCCAAGTGGTGGGATAAAGCAAACTTGAAAATGTTGCTTGTTATACTGTATTTGTAACACACTGTACTTTTAGGGTTTATTCTACTTTGCATATTTTGGTCAATATTGATAAACATGGAAAAACTACTGGAATTTGGTAGCATTTCTATTTAACGAAAGTTTTTAGACTAGCCCACAAAGGATTCTAACAAAAGCATACTACTGGCCTTCAGCTGACCTTGACTTTGCCTCTTTCCAGCTCTGAAACTTAGGAAAAACCTGTCAAATGTATTTGCTTTAGTTTTGGGAATGGGGGAACAGTAGCAGCACCCTCATCTGTGGCACAAATGGAAGGGGTCTCTCCAGAGGAAACAATGACAGGTGTACACGCAGCTGTAACCTCATCTGTGCATTACACCCTCTTGATTCATTTTTCCCATTGGGGTACCCAGAGATGCCTCCAGACACTGCCAATGTCACCTGGGCCAGCAAGGCTCTACCTGAGCACAGTGAGAAGATAATGTCCTCTGCAGGGGTAGGGAGCCTCCACTTGTGCAGAGCCCTTCTCTACTCCCTTCCTGGGATCTCTCCCTTCTTGCCCCAAACACCAGCGACTGTGTGTCCCAATGCCACACCACACAGCTGCCAGTGTGCCCAAACAGGAAACCTGCAAGGCCACGTGTCCTCCTCTTGGCTGGGACAGAGCCATGACAAGGGCAAGGGATGCCTGGAGGGCCACCTCCTGCAGGATGCTGTCTGACCCATCCATCCTCTGGCCTCCCACACCATGCATCCCTCTTGTCTCTAAACCTCTCCACTTTGTATGTGCGCCTGTTAGACCTTGGGCATCTGAAGGACGTCAAATGTGTCCACCTCTGTGCCTCCAGTATGTAGCACACTGTAACAGGCATATTTCGCCCAGTGCGTACTGAGTTGACCATCCATTTCCAATGTAAGCATTTGTTCCCTGCTGCACAGCTAGTACCAGGCCTCATGCTTGGACACAGCCGCGCTCAACAAATATTTGCAGAATACTCATCAAATGAATCCAATCACAGCAGGACTGTTAATTCATTGGGAACTTATTAGGTTAGACATTGGGTAATATTTTCATTAGACAGATACTAATTTGACTTCTGTTTTCTCTGTATTTGGGGGGACAAATTCATTGTTATACTCATGATTAATTAGCTATTTCATTATGCCCCTTACTAAATTTACTATGAAAAGAAGATATGTTTCACAGAGGATATTGTAGTCAGGGACTGCAAGGAAGACAGTTTAATACAGGGCACAAAAGTACAGAATTATTTCAAAGCAATCACCCAAAGAGTCAAACACAAAAATCGGTCCACACGCTAAAGACCCCAAAAAATCCAGCTGAGGGCCCAAATCCCACAGCAACATCCTTCATGAGCCCAGCTGAAGACCTAGAGCCAACGACAATGTTTCATGCAAGTTTGTTTTATGGATCTGTGCTGGAAGGCCCAAAGGTCAGCAACAGAAGCTAGAAAATCTATGCCAGCGGGGGGAAGGATCTGTGCCAGCAGGCCAAAGTATCTGCACTGAAGCCAAGAAGCAGAGTTCAAAGTAAGGACCAGAGGTCTCCCAAAAAATCACACAGCTACCCTCAGTGACAATGAGGTCCCAAGCTCCTCTAATGATGAGAACAGCCAAATACATACCAGGAAGCTGGTGTGACAGGCTTCTCCTGGAGACTGAGCAGCACACATCTATCCCCTCCAGAGCCAGGAAGCGATGCTCAAAGTAAGGACCAGAGCTCCCCCAAAGTGACCCACAGCCACTCTCAGTGACATCAAGGCCCTGAGCTCCTCTGACAATGAGGACAGCCAAGTTAATAGCAGGAAAAAAGCTCGACAAGCTCCTCCAGGAGAACCCATGGCAAGAGGAGAACCAACGATACTCAGGAAAACCAACAACACCCATTTCCCTCTCCAGTTCTCTTTTTCACACTGTTGGCAATGGTCCTCAAGTGGGCCATCCATACTCAGCACCATGCTAATTCAGTTCAGCTGGCTGTTACAAGTTGACCACCAGTTGCTAACCCACCAGAGGATAACCCAGAAGAAGGGGCAGCAAAACACGGCAGGTTTAGTGCACACGACACACTGGTTTCAGAATCATAAAGCTTTGGGGTTGAAACAAAAGTTAAAATTATTGGCTTAACACACTTGGTCCAATCCATCATCCATTCAATAAACACACACTGAGACCCCTGCCCCATCTTGTAGACACGGCCTGGGGAAGTTGCGAGAGAGGCCTGGCAGGGTCTATCTGGGAAGACACAGCAGAGACCCAGCCCAGCAGGCACTGGCTCAGGGGTGAGAGCTGGACTTGAGGAGCAGAACCGGGAATACTTAGTGCAGCTTGGGGAGGTAAAGAAAGTGTCCTGGGAAGGTCACACAAAGGATCTGAAGAGCACACGGGACAGGCTGTGAATGCAAAGCACAATCAGGAGGGGGACATGGTACAATGCCGAGAAACAACCACACAATAGGCCACAGAGGGGCCTGGTGTGGCCAGAGGCAGGACAAGGAGGGCAGGAAGCAGCAGATCCGCACACTGTACAAAACCCTGAGACCACCTGTACCCTGAAGCAGGCCTTCTAGTTGTCAGGTAGATTGGGACTGCTGGAAAACTTCCTTACGTGATAGCAAAATCCATTTCCCTATACCATAAAGCTCCTGGGACGACTGAGGTAGACGAAGACTCTGGGGAAGCACACAGGCCATGGATGTCCAGAATGGCCCAGTTGGAGAACCGGGGGCTCCCTTCATAGCAACATGGTGACTCCTCTGCACACAGTGGCTCTGGGACCTCCGACTTCCTGTCAAAGGATTTGCATGGGAAGCGGAGGGCCACACAGGCACCCCTGACCCCAGGCAAGGAAGAAGCCTTCCATACTGCCCTGAAGCTACAAGGGGTGCAGAAAGCCCCACCCAGGCTGGCCTCCTGGTGGGAAGAGCAGCATCCAGAGGCTGGCGCTGGGTGGGTAAGCAGTGACCAAAGAGCAAAGGGGCTGCAGAGCACAGGATGGGAGCCAGGCTGAGTAGCTAAACAAGAAGCCTTGTGGCCCCCCAAATCCACCATGAACTTCTAGGAAGCTGTACTTGCGACTGCTAGCCAATGCAGTCTGCATTTCTGTCTTTCCTTAGCTTTCTCAATTCCCAAAGTCCAAAACTTTCAGTTCCCAGGCCCGAGGCAACCTAGTACCTTTGCAGGAACTAGAAAACAGCACCCCCACCCCAGCTGAGAATTGGAAAAGCTCAGCAGGAAGCAGTGACCTTCCTAAAACTCACATGCCTTCCTTTTGCTCACTTTCTCACCTTCAATAACAGCTACAGGCACCTGTTGAATATAAGATCCTACGACAACACAGAGCAAGGTTTAAATGCCTCTGAGACCTCCTATCTTTTACTCCTCTCCCTAGAAAAGGCTGAGGGTAGAAAATAATGACAAACAGCCATTCCTGTGAGGGTGCTGGAAGCTGGACACCTTAGACCCCACACTCTTAGATGTCCCTTGGAGAATCACTGGTGCAATGTCTTACTCTTTACAGCATGTGGGTGACCTCCCTGCAGTGCCACTGTCTTGGGGCTAGCACCAGTGGGGACATTCCAAATGCACTGAGGGCCTGGGGCGAGGGCCTCTGCACCCAGTTCCCAGGACAGTCTGCTCACTGTGTGCTGCGGGGCAGGCCATCCTAGGGGACCTCTCCTCACCCTGGCTCACCACCCTCTGGGATGCACATGGGTTCCCCAACCTACTTGGTTGTATCTTTCATAGATTCATGTCGCAGTGCCTTGCGGCCAGCAAGGAGACGGTGGTTGGGAGCACAGAGGCAGAACACGGGGAATTATATCTCTGATAATTCCAAGCATAACGACCACGAAAGATGATGGCTCTGCCCGCAGGAAACTCAGCGCGGCACCTGGCCAGCATGGTGAGGGGCCCTAGAGCAACAGCGAATCCCTCCAATACCCACTTCCGCGTTCTCCTGCCAAGCTGGAAATTGAACTTCCCGCTCTTCGCGCATGCGCCAACATTCCCCAATCAGCTGTCAATACGTTATTCTGCCCGCCCCTTCAAGTCCCACCCCCTTCAAACCGACTAAAAGCCTGCAGGTTCTTTGCCGGTCTCTGAGGGACTTTGCATGCTTTTGCAGCCCTCCCGTGCCAGCAGAGAAGCCTTTTGTCCTTTTTTTCTTTTTCTGCCCTTGCTTCTGTGCCAAACTAGGAAAAGCCTAACACAAGGAAGGGACACTGCGTATGAGAACGGACAGGTGCAATGCCTGCTGGAGTACTGCTCTCAGCACAGCAGCATCACCTTTGTGCACAGCCCGAATACCAGGAAGGGCTCTCTTCTCATCCCGACTCCCCGACTCCCCCAACAGCTCCTCGTGTTTCTTATCCACGGCTGGTGGCTCCCAGACCAGCTCCCAGACACAGAGCTGACCACTCTGTGTCTTTTGGGGCTTGGAAAATTAAGATTACACGGGGCAAGTGGAGGAGCGGCTGGACCCTGCAGAGATTTTAGGGCTTTGTAAAACCTTGGAAAACGCTTCCCCAAGAGCCATATCCCAGGTTCTAGGGACTGCCTGTCGGAGCACTGTTTCTTTATTTATTTTCCTAAAGCATTCCAAGAGTGCTATGCCCCAACCATGGATTATACTTTATTTTGAAGAATCGACATCCTATGTTAATTTCATTACCATATCAGGAAGAAGATAAAGCACTTTCTAGTCTGCTCCTGTGTTGAAAGGTCCATCTCTAATAATATTTCCTCAGTTTACGTTTTTTAAAAAACCAATGCCAGTCATAAATTAAATAAAATTAAATTATTCTGGGCACTCCCAACAGCATGCATCAGGCTATTATGATTGATACATAATGTCAAGGGTAGATGTTGGTCATTGTGTCAACTTGAGCAGTTTAGTTTAAGTGACTCAGCAGGGGGCCAGGGTCCTCACTTTGTAAACATCCTCAGCCTGTGTAAGAGGGGGGCTCAAAGATGGTGTGGGTGTAAAAGACCCACCATAGGGTGGAAAGCCTACACACAAGAGGAAAAGAGACTTGGTCCCCACCCCCTTTTGCTCTTGCTGCTTTTGTTGGCTTCTGCCCCTTGAACTATTGCCCCTGTGCTATGTGCCACCCTGCCTTGGAGCCAGCTGATTACATTCTGAAACCTCCACAAACTGTGAGCTAAATAAATCTCTCCTTCCTTAATTTTGGGTGTCAGGTATTTTGTCTCAACAATGAGAGAAAAGTAAGACACAGGCCAAAAAAATAAATAAATAAATAAAAATCGCCTCTTATTCTACCATTAGAATAAAAGCAGCAAACTCAACTTCAGATCCAGGGGCTTATTAGAAATCTTATTTTTAAAACTTCATTCTCCCATAGTTGGGCAATAAACCTGAAAACACATTAATGCCTTGCCTGTCAGATAGGCACAGATAATGACATTAAACATGAACAAGCACATCTTTTCGTGAGTGCAAGATGAGTTTATAAAATATAAAGGCTCTGACAGTAAGAAGACATACTGCTATATTCAATTATATCATCCGCCCCAAATACAATCGCTTCTGTGTTTGGTAAACAGATTAAATCCAGGTCACATTCTTGCATTCAGCTGAGTTTCTGGTCGCTCCCACTTCTCTAAATACTTGTGTTCTTTGTTTCCGCGTGTTCTTTTACATGTCATCCTTTATTGCTATAGGCATGATGGCTATATTTAACTAATAATGACAGATTTTAACTCGGTAACACTAGTCTGACATATCATTTGAAGTATGTCTTCAATTTAGATTTGATTAAAATTACAACCATCCCATCTATTGTGCCAATCAAAATGTTGTCACCCTTTCCCTGAACTTTTCTATGAACTTTCTCTAAATAAGTTGTGGCAGCTCAAAGTTAAGGCTAGCCCTGGGTCATGAACATACTTTAAAATCCAGCTCTTGGAACAGAGCAGAGAAAGAGGCCATCTGAGGCTGCTTTATAAAACGCCTTGATTTTTACCTGCACTTCAGACGGAGGTCAGAGCGTCAAACTCAGACTCCCGTAACATGCTGTACCCATCACTACTCCACAGGGATTTTCATTTGTTCCACGTGTCTCAAGATCTCAGAGTCAGCAAACACCATTGGCAGTAATTCAGGTACCTGCGACAACCCGTATGAAAAGTTTGCATAAGCGTACCTGGACATGATAGAACATAGGAAAGGAAATCAGTAAAGAGTGGGTGGACAGACAATGTTTTTTAAGTATGTTGGGTGCCAGAGTTGTACACCCATTATCTTCTCTCTACCTGACAGAAGCTCTGGGAGTTGACACTGCCATGCTCCATTTCTGGATAAGGAAACTCAGGCTTAGAGAGATAAAGTGACTCACGTGGGTTCACACTGGAGTTTGCTTTCCTGGCAGGGATAAAGCAAGCAGGAACTAAATTTCATTGTTGGTGTCTTTTTCCTGCACCCACCCCAGCTATTCTGGAAAGGTAAAGGCAGACAGAGGGTTCTGACTAATAGCTTTGGAGTCTTTGCTATGTTATCGAACTTCTATTCAAACTAGGGATTTATAGGTGTTCTTTTATTTTAAAATAATTTATCTTCATTAGAAAGATAAGACTAAATTTAATAATCATTTATTACGACTTCTGTTTTTGTTTTTGGGGGGGATTTTTGGGTTTTTGTTTTGTTTTTTGGCAGTACCAGGGATCAATCTCACGACCTCACACTTGCCAGGCAGTATGACCTCTGTTTTGCAGATGAGATACTCAAGTTGGGACTGGAATCCCACGAGATGGCTTGACTTTCAAGCCTCGCCTTCTTTCCACTAAATGATGATGCTTGTCTCGCATTTTTCCTAGCAGATGAGTGAGTTTCAAAAATGAGCAGTCTGCAAGATAAAACATTTAGAAGAACTGTGGAATTGAGTTCGATGTTCTAAAGAGACGAATTCTCTGGTAGAGTGACAATTCACAGGAGGCAATTGTCTATTTGATTTAAAAAGTATAGCAAACACCTGTTTGTCCTTTAAATTCCCTCCTCCTCCTGTTTCCCTGATATTATTTGTTCTTGTTAGACCATTTTTACAGTGGCATCTTGGTTCACAAACAATTCTTTCCACAATTCTGGTCGCAAATATAAGTGAGAGAGGTAAACTAGACCGTGAAGGTGAACCTACAGCACGCGTGCCACAGCGGGCACTGAGAGCTGGGAACTCTCAAAGGCTCGCCATCACTGAACTACACCCAAGTCCTGCTAGTGCGTGTACTCGGGGAAACCTCTGCTGCCACCTTGTAGGTGGGTGTTAGGAAGCTTGGTGCTCGCTCTAGGGGGAGAAAGGGGCCTCTGGTGTGGGCAGCACTGTGGCACTGTGTCTTAAGTAACAGCAAAGGTGCGAAGTGATGTGAGGAGCAGGTCACTCCTTGAAACCTGTGCTTTTACATTGAGGAACCAGCAATGCAGGAGATGTGCAGTGGAACAAGATAGAACGCATGAATCCAGGTTCATTAAACTAATGCATTTTTTGAAAAACAAATTATGACAGAACGTTTCATTATTGACGCAGATAAGAGAAAACGTGTTATGCTGCTATTTAGAACATGTCTTGTGTGTCATGGAATTGAAATATTTCCAAATCATCAATAATTAAAATGATGAGAATCCATCATTTCACTGACATTCACTTCTACATGAAGAGATGCCCTGTTTTAAATGTGCTCACACATATTCTTGTCAATCACAGCTGTCATAGCAAATTATTTCATTTTGTGGATCACATAGGAAGCAGAAAATCTCTGGGTTTAAATTTAGATCTTAGATGTAATATCAAGGACTCCTTTCATGGACTTTTCCCTGTGACTGCCTCTTCACAATACAGTATGTAAGTGATGTAAAATCTTATTCATAATACTCAATTTCACTTCTGGATAACAAAACTTAGGACTGAAATGATCACTGTAATGATACCCGAAAGTCAAACCTGTAAATCTTTAGAAAAAGATGCACAGGACAGAGCGGAACTGTAACTTTACAGTTTTAAAGATGATCAGAGTTCCATGTTTTAAAGATGATCAGAGCTCCATGCACAGAACTGAGACCTAGTGAGTTCTGTCTGGACAGTTTTCCTTCCTCGTCTTTTTCAAGGTACCTAAGCAACCATGCTCATAGGCCCTTGCTTCTGCCACATCTGTACAGAGCCGAAACCCTATAAACCACACGAGACTAGGCCAGGAATTTTCACTGTGCCACTGTGAACCAAAGTTTCACAAATTGTGAGTAAAACTATCTAGCTGTAAATCCCTGTGCTTTTAAAATGCCTTTCCTAATCATTCCTTGACTACATCTTCACAACTCCAGAATAATCAATAAATGTCAGAACCTTTAAATGCCAGGATTACAGCACCTACTAAGACATTTTCATCAACAAACTTCACACAAAATAGTTCTACTTTTCTAGTGTTTCCCACCCATCACTAAGCTTTCTGGTTGATAACTGAACTTCAGGATGTAAGGGCTGTTTTATTACATTTCAGCAGAAAATGCCGCCCGCCCTGACCTTGGCCTGACCTCTACACAGAAGCTTTGTGTCTGAGGTGTGTGATGAATAGCTCTCTGGCTTTCTGTTGAATGTGGTACCACCGGTTGTCAACACCGATGCTCAAAAGGAATAGTAACATAGTTTTAAAAATCAGTTTTAAAAATCAAAAATGGTAGTAGGCTTTTTCTATCTTAGCGGATCTAGAGTTACTTTCCAATAACGGACCATTTCACTGTCTACTCTGATTTCCTAAAGCATGAAGAAGCTGATGAGAAATGAAAATATAATTGCCAAAATTCACACTGACATAGTTGACCTTTCTGGAGCAGAAAGTTTTCCTCTAGAGGATCCATTTAATTTACGCTGTAAATAGTACCCTCGATTCAAGGATTTATAACTCATTTACTCAGTTTATGCCCTTGAAGGTCAGGACTTTGGTTCTTTTTCCAGGGCTACACACACAATATATCTGCAATAAAAGTATCTCTCGGTTGAATTTTCACTAAGATGAAATGAAAGACCAGTGGTTAAAAGCTCAGACTGTGAGCCCAGACTCCCACCTGTCTCTGGTCTGACCTGTGAGAGGGCAAACAGCAGGCACCAAGAAATTGCTGCACAAATGAAAACTGGCAAATGAAAGAGAGGACCAAGTATGGATTCAAGGCCTCTCAGCTAATTACATATTAAAATCTTTCCGCTCATTTAGGAAGATGTTTTTGCAAGGCCAAACCTTGTCAACTATTCTTCTATTCTTCTAATTTCTGATAATGCTGCCTTGCTCTGAATTTGTCTACCCTCTTCGAAATCGTTCACATGTCTTTTATTTTTAAAACTCCCTTGTGAAGACAAGTTGGCAAGTGACTGATAAATCTATAAGATGCTCGCTGGAAAGATAATTGTAAATCTTATTTAGATGACTTGAAAAAATATAAATGAATATGTGGGTAATATATAGACATCACCCCCCAATGCATTGTGTGTATTTACATTTATATCCTTAACATTCTGAAAGAAATCATGAAGCTTATCTCTGAGCTTAAGTTGGCTAAGTAGCTTTGCCCCGTTACTTCTCCTGAGTCCTTCTAAGGACATGTGATCCGCCAGTCTGTGTCCAAGCTCACCTACAATTTCTTTCCTCAAAAGACAACACACATCTGCCACCTGCTCCACTCTGTGTCCCGGCAACAACTGTCGAGCAGCATAAAGATTGATTATCAGTCAAAAACCATTGCACAACACCAGATTTTGGTGGGTTAAGCTTGCTGATCCAGCAAGAGATGGTGTGAAATTTTCAGGAGTGTGTGCCAACACTTTGGTGCTGAAAGAACAGCAGTGCATGTCACGGTGAAACACAGCCAAAGACGTGCGGACAAAGCAGACAAGTTCCTTTTTGTTCTGGACGTGGCTCTTAAAGAAGGATAAAAGAGAAAACAAGACGTGGGAGGAAATTAGTTTGTATATTTAAAAATCAGCCACGAAGCTTAGTCATTCTGAGTGATATTATTACTTCGGGTTTACAGGTCCAGATTTTTCTTCCCATCTGAGCTATAAATAATCTTTACATATCTTTTCTGTAATACCATTACTCACATAAAGGGCAAATATTTCTTATTAATAAAAATAACCACAATGATTATGAAACAATCATTACATAAATATCTAAATTTTTTTTAAATGATAGAAAAGTTTCTGCCCACTAAGATTTGTGATTTTATATATTCTAATGATTCAATGAATATAAAATAAAGGCAACTATCTTTTAAAGTTACAGCAGCAAAATCTGGAAAATAGATGAACCACACTGTCACGCAGGGGATTTTCAATGAGTATTATAGCAACAAGTCTCTCTACAAGGAGCAAATTATCTTGAACTTTGTACTGAACTTCAGAAATTACTTATTTTCTGATGATCAAGTATCATCAAAGAGATAGGAATCCTACATCATTTTATACAATAACATTATCACACAAGAGGCTCTGCACCACCCTGTCGGTAATGAGCTCCAGAATTACTCGCCTCTACTTACTGCCTAGACTTGTCTTTGAGCCCCCAGCCTCACAGAAGCTGCAGAAAAACTATTTCTATTTCTCATAAGGTATAAAAAGCACACAGAGGATCGCACTGAGACACATGGCTTCTCATGGCAAGTTCTTATTTCTTATGTTCTTAAATCTGATTATCATATACGGCCCTTGATAACAACCTCTGGGTACAATATGTTGGGAAGAATATTTTTAGATACTGGCATTTTTATTTCTCTTTTAAAATGGATTCTTTTCCACTGAAGAGAGCAAAGTATTTGTTTCATCTTAGAAACTCCTTACATTTCTAAAGTATTAAAATCCATGGACTTTAAAAAAAAACCCTAACCTGAAAAATCTGAGATTATTCATATATTTATATATGTATATTTATTTAAGAGAAAAATTAAGCTGACATGTTTATGTAATGAAAATGCTATTAGGAGAATTACACGTACACAAGAATTATATGTTCATTACTGACCACATTTTCATGATTACATTAATGTCATCTGAAAAAAAAGCTGAAAACCATAAACAAAAAAATGATACTTGAAACTTTGATCTATTTTCTGAGAGAGAAAGTCTAATGAATTATGTCTGTTGAGTGTCACAGAAACTAAACAGCAAATTCAATAACCTCTGATATAGTTTATTATATTTTCACCATTTAACCTCCTGCAGGCTCCCTAATGTCTATTCAGATCTATATTAAATTAAGCACCAATGCTAATGAAGGGCAATAAACGTGGCTGTCAGTGGATTTTTCTTTCATTAAGCACATTATCCTCTTACTGAGCTGTAAATGCGTAAACATTAGTTTTGTTAAACCATGCAAAAAAGACAGGATGAAAATCAAGTTTTAATTGCATCCCTTAAGCAATTGACTGTGTGTAGGGATAGGGTCTTTCTTCCTCCTTTTCCCTTACATTTTTGGAAAGGACCTACAGAGGACTCTCCAGTGGAGATACAAGGGTCGGCTTGATGTCTTGCGTCCTGCTTTCGAGGGCTCCTTGCTGTCTGCCAGGGACCGCACAGTGCAGCAGCGTTCAGATGCAGGCTGGGCATGCACCGCTCAGCTGTGGCAGGAAGCAGAGGTGAGATGGAGCAGTTGGAGCAGACAGGGATGAGTCTCTGCCAGCGGGAGTCCCTGGCCACCCAAAGTCCTGGGCCGAGGTTAGTGACTTAACCACTGAGCTGTGGCTGTTTCCTAGCAATTGGGAGTGTGGAAAGGAAAGGTAAATCACAGCACCCAGAGTATGGAATTCTAGTGAATTTCAATTGCTAAGTGATCTAACAACTCAAAAAACAGAATGAGACTGTATTGGTTGACTCTATGTAGTTAACAATTATACTTGCGTATGACACTGTATTTGAATCTATATAATTAATAATTACACATGTATATTGATTTTTAAAAAAGGAAAAAAGCAAAATGCCTGAGAGATCTATGTATAGTAAGCAATTTTTAGAATCAGATTACCAAAAGGAAATGTTTACACAATTAATATCATCTTTCTCAGCTTTTATGTTATGAAGACAGCAAAGGAGAAGATAAAGCAGGGAAAATTTTGCAACATGAGTTGCAAGGCAGTGGTTGGTGTGGTAACTTTGACAAAGACTGTTCTAGGTCCATTTTCATAGTCTATTATATTAGTCACTCCTGGTTGAAGTTTGCGTCTTTGGAATAATTTTTGCTACTTTTGGGCCAACTGAAATTTTATAGAGAATGCTAACACTCTAAAGCAAAAAAAAAGGGGGAAGAAAATTTGTGTGTGTTAGTTACTAAAAATTTAAAAAATAAAATTTAGCATAGTTTCTCTTAAACAAATGCAAACCCTGAATTTTGACCCATTTCCTCCAAAAAAGCTTTTTAAAGACTGAGTTTATCACTATTTAAATATCCAAAGACATTCTAAACAGTCTGCTTGCCAAAACTGCTCATATAAAACATCTGTTTGGGGATAAATCGTTTTATCAGTTTATCTATAAAAATGTCATAACACTTATTTTAACATCAGATATCTGAAAAATTAGAGAAGTAAATAGAGAACTGTTTTATTTTGAGAGCAAAAAATACTAATGTGGTCTTAATATGAAATAGTGAATGATTTCCCACAAGTTTTCATGTTGATGAATTTCTTTGATTTTTAAAAAATGTTTGAAATTCAAATAGATTATATGTAATTATAATTAAAACTCTGATTCTAAAGTTAACTCTATCATCTGCCTTTCAACTGGGGAAGAAGTAAGAGTTAGGATTTCTAAATTTTCTATTTCAGTCAAAATCAGTTTTACTCTTTTTTTCCCCCAGTCAAACATCAAGGTGACTTGAGTGACAAATTTTTGGATTTCAGAACTCTGAAATCAGGTTAATTCATAGACAGAAAGTCAACATTTTAAAGTAAAAATTTTAGGCCAATTAAAGATCGTAATATATGCACCTATTCAAACACCTAAAAAGTAATAGGAACATCCATGTATTATTTTTATTTCTGTTTTTACTAACATAGTTTTCAATGGTCCATAACCTTTTAGGTTAACCCTTTATGACAGCAATCTCAATACGAAAACACATATAAGAAGGTTTTATAGTCAGTTCATTTCAGTTTGATTGTTTGAACATATTGGTTAAATATCAAAAATACTGTGAGCGAAGATGTCTCCCAGACCAGCCCGCTCCTGCCTCATCTGTCTCTGCAGAGTTCTGCTCCCCCCGTGACCTTCCCTTCTGCTTACCACCTCGTAATTTAGCAACATTCTACTCTGATGCTTTCAGAGGGAAAAACAAAACCAAAAGCAAGAACAGAAACAAAGCCCAGGAGCTGTGTTATCATTTAATGTCTGAAACAGTCGACTGAATCATGGTAGGCCGCCCTCAGAGGACAGCGCTTCTGCAGCTGATTGAAAGGAACAGAGCATGGCTTTGATTCCCCCAGCTGACCGCCAGAGCACTGACAGGTCTGTCTCCTAGATGCTCCTGGAAAACAAGAATTATATCTCCTGTGTGTTTGCGGCGATCTGGGTTTGATATTTCCCGTGCCTGTGATCTGATGCTGTTTGATGTGCAGAACAATCTTCAAGTCCTGACCCTCTGATCCTGCTGCTGGATGAGGGAGTCTGCTGGGGCCAACCTGAGGCTGCGGATCAGCATCAGAGGGTGTAATGACTGCTTTTGCCTGGAATGACACACACAGCCGGAGAGAACCAGAGCACAGCGAACGGGAAGTGATCGCTTCCAACAAGCACTTCAGAAAGAGAGCTGTGGGAAGGGCGTGTGCTGGACCGGAGGCTTCACACTCAGCCTCAGTTTGTGTAGACCTGACACCATCCCGAAAGGGCGCTTAACATCTGATTCCTCATTTTACAGACTTCAGAAATTGAGGCTCAGATAAGTTCGCAAATTTACCTGACAATAGTTATCCAGTGGCAGAGTGGCAGGGGGGGCCTATTCTAAGATGAAACCTGAATCTCTAACCACTAAGCATTACCACCGAATCAAACCAAACAAAGGGAGTTCATGCAGTTTGAAACTACAGAACTAAACATGTCAAATTTTCAGGCTCACTGTGTGAAGTGCTGGCCTGCTATAAAGAGATGCAAATGTTAAGAGAAGTGGGACCCTGGTGTCAAGAAACCTGCAGAGGACCAAGAGATGGAAGGGAGGAGGAAAGAGAGAAAGGAAAAAGAGAATTCAGATGTGTTTTGGGCTCCAACCTGATGCCCCCGAGGAATAGAATCATTATATACAGCAAACATGGACAATAGACATTAAAATTATAAAAAATAAATTATATAATGGGGAAAACAAAAAACCCTGAAACTTGTAAAGTACTTCCAATCCAAAAGATGTGGAAGAAAAACTGCTTGCAGCCACGGTTCTGTGTCAACCTTAAATGCTTGTGCAAAATGCAGTGACCTCAGCTCCATAGACGTCACACATCACGGGAGCACAGGGTCTCGGGCATGAAGAGCAGCATCTGGTGGATCATGGTATGGGAAGAGGGAAAAACCAAACCTAAAGCCGCGTGCACAGCCAGCCAGGAGCATAGGGTATGCAGCCCTGGCCAGACAGGAAGCTGAAGGCGATGTCCATGGTTGGCCTAAGTGTCCAATTGGCACAATGCCCGTACAAACCAAACCTGAGGCCTCTCCACAGCCTAGCTCCTTCATCTGTGCAGACATAGTACAGCTCCTGCACACACAGGCACACAAGATGACAGCTCAACATGTTCAGCACTGGAGCTTAGCGAGGACAGCCCTCAATCAGGCTGGCCACCGTCACGTGTCACGGCCACTTCTGCTGCCTGCCTTCTTTGGGTCTCAGCTATGCAGTGTTCAGTGGTTTCCTCTGAAAAAGCGACAGGAGGGGGTGTGTGAGTGCGTGGGAGACCCCGCAGGTCCATGGGAGCTGGGCTCCCGGGGTCCAGGCAGCTGAGCATTCACAGTGATGTCACCACTAGTCTCTGTCCCAGTGTGCACAGCACAGAGGCAGCAGTTCACGCGTGTTCATGACTGCAGCAGACGATGTCACAAAGAGGCGCCTAGGCCTCCCTTTAACTCCCGTGCCTGTGACCTGGACAGCAGTGGTGAGTGGGGACATGGCCACCATCGTGTGGCCAGGAGCGGCAGTAGTTACCCATCTCCTCCAACTGGACCTGGGCAGGAGCTGGACATCACCAAGGTGAAGGACACTCTTCACTTCAGAGAAGTTTGCATGTAAAAACAATGAAATCCCGAACTTCAGCAGAGCAGGGTCTTTCCTAATGAATGCATTTGGTTCCTGATCAAATATCATAATAAACACATGAACAATTTTAATGCAATAATCTATCACACAGGTTATTTTCTCATACCCCAAGCCTCTAACCATGTTACACCTTCAGTGCCACACGTTGCCTTTTATTTCAGGTCATCATCTAATGGTCATTCACCCTGTCCCGTTAGAGTTCACCGCCGGGGTCCTGCCTCCACCACTCAGCCAGCTCCGCACGCCTGGTGAACCTCTTCCCTCCTTCCACTCACAGACTGCACTGGGGGAAACTCCCCAGCAACGCTGTTTCCCAGTGCCACAGGACGCTGGTGACTCTAGGACGAGGACTTCTGTGCAGTTTCCCTGGTGAGTGGCAGAAACAGTTAAAATATGTGCTTTAGCCCTACATTGTTTTATGATCTGACTTTCTCCAGTGGTTTTTGTCTGAAAAGGGGGAGGAGGGTAGTTTTCCATGGTGGAAAAGCAGGGTGGTCCGCTATCTGTAGTTTAAGATCTAGACTTCGCTACAGCCCTGGTTTACTCAGTTCAAAGAGTTGTGCTGTAGTTTTGTTGACCATTGTCCTTCTTGACTAATTCTGAATTTAGTTTAGGGTTATGGTCACTTTCATACATTGCTTCAACTGTAGACTCCACAGACAGGTAGAGTTCCTTTCCTTATGGTTTCTTAAGCCAGTTGTTTCAGGAAATGTGTCCCTAAAATAAATTTCAGTCATGTGTGGTGGCACACAGCTGTAATCCCAGCATTCGGAGGCTGAGGCAGGATTGCCACAAGCTCAAGGCCAGGCTGGACTATATAGTAAGATCCTATCTCCAAAAAAAAAAAAAAAAAAAAAAAAAAAAAAAAAAAACAAAACTAAACAACACCCCTCAAAAAAATCATCTTTTTCTGAGGCTTTCTATAACATTTAAGACCTGGACTCTTTTATTATTGACACAGACTTTTATTTTACTGATGTTTCTGAGCCAGTCTTAGCAAACTTTTCACTGTATCTGTGAACCATGGGTAAACAGACTCCAAAAGGTTCTTTCTGCAGTAACACTTCTGTGCTCCCTGGCCTAGAAACATACCCCACACACATGTGCATGCAGACACACGCACTCACACACACACACACACACAACCCGCACATCTGCCCTGGTGATCCAACAGCTGGAATCGCATCTCGGTGATGATTTCCTATTAACGAAACTGCCAGCTCCTAATCCTGGCCAAATGTCACAGCTCATCGCCATGGTGTGTACTCTTCTATGTGCCAAGGAACATGGGTTTTGTTTCTTTGTGTTTCTGAAACCTAAATTCTACTGAGATGGACTAACATCACCCACCTCCCTTCATCAAGCTGCCTCCTTTCTAAAACTACGGCCCTGTCTACCTGCTCTTTCTCTGACTCTGTCTCTCTCTGTCTCTCTGTCTCTGTCTCTGTTTTCTATTGCTGTGAAACAGCCACCCCTCCAGCCCCCCCACGTAACCCCTAAGCTCTGCTCTCTCTGTGGTGAGGAGTCCACACAGCAGTGTGACCCCGGCTGCTAAAACCCGGGTGTGAGCAGCCTGCACTCTCAGAGGCCCAGGGGCGTCTTCCAGCTCCACAGTAGCAGCCAAGCTCAACCCCACCCATTGGGGACTCAGGGACCTTGCGCTCCTGGGGGGCAGCAGGGCTGCTCCTCGCTCTGACCCCCTGTTGCTGTGCTCACCAGCTGAGCGCAGAGTGGGCCAGGACCATGTCAATCAGACGGTGGTCTTGCACTGTCTGTGAAATGCAGCGGACTCTTTGTGTCATCACAGCTGGCCTGACCCTCCCCTGCTCTGCCTGCACCACTCCTAAGGCGGGAACCCCGGGGCACACAGGCCAGCACACAGGAACCTTGGGTACCATGGTAAAATTCTGCTTCCTGTAGCAGCTGTGCAATCACCTGTGTTTTATTGCATACTTCTTATTTTTTACTTTTTATGACAAATTGAGATCCAAATAGTTCATTTTCTGGAATATTCAGATACAATTACTCAGGGTCAACCTTTGTCATCATTCAGTACCAAGAGCATTTTGTGGAATGTTCCCAGTTTCTGCCCACAAATACCAAGAGACACTGAGAGAAGGCCACGTCACTGGAATAAGTTTCTCTGAAAGTAAGAACCAGGGGAGGGCATTCACCTGGGCACCCATTCTGTTACTTCTGCATTACAGTGTATGTTATTTTTTAGAAAAATGCTACTTCTACCAACTTGAATCATTCTCTAAAAATCAAGTGATAAGACAGCATAGATATAAATGTCCATATGCACATAAAATGTCAAGACTCAGTCTTACAGCTGTATTATTAGAACTGTCTTGTTTAGAAGTACGAGACTTTAGTAAATCAGTCTTTTAAACAGGAACATGAAATGTTAAAGAATTAAAAGCTGAAAGGTATTTGAGTTTCCGCATTTTCTTAGGTGTCTTTTCGTCTCGTCAATGTTCAATTTTTATGATGTTCAACACCCCAAGCAGAGCCAAGTCTTTGTGCCCGGTTGGCCTCACAGCTCCCTGATGTGCCAGGTTGGTTTTAATTATGCTTCCTCTCTATCAAACTCAATAGTTTTGTTTACAACTAAATCAAGATGAGAAATCTAAAAGGAGAAGGAAATTGCTTTAAAAGGGAGTGTTTAAAAGCAGTTTGAAGACCATGATAAGATCACCTCTGTTTCACATGCACAAAATCCTGATTCAAGCCCAGGGAAAACCTGGTGTGGGTGGTCAGCAATTAGTCAGGTGCAGCCGTACATACCGGTAATCCAGCTGCTTGGAAGGCTGAGGCAGGAGGATCACAAGTTTGAGGCCAGTCTGGGCAGCTTACTGAACTTCAGCCTCAAAACACAAAAAATGCAGGGTGCTGGCTCAGTGTAGAGCACTCACCTGGTGTGCAGAGGCTTTGGGTTCCAAATCCAGTGACACCTAAAGAATAAAGAACTGAGGAGGCAACTCGAGTTCTGACAAAAGCAAGTTTTCTTCTCAGCTGTATTTTTTTAAAAAAGAAATCAATAGCTTACTGTAGCAATTTGAGGGCAATTCCTAATACAGGTGTATTCTTGGTCTCACACTGAAGGGTTTTAACAACCAGCACTGCTCAGTACCCTCTTGGAATATCTCTGCTATCACTGCAATACAGTACTGCCTTATTTTTCTCATTGCTGAAACAAAATACCCAATACCCAAAGTTAAAGGAGGAAAAGCTTATTTAGCTCATTATTTACAGAGCTGCAGCTGGATCCAAGGCGGAGTGGCGTGGCTGAGGGGCACCAACGAGGAGAAATAGTTCGTGGCAGGCAGAAGGTAGCGAAGCAGACTCACATTTTCTAGAACCCTTCGCATAGAAACAATCTCCTGGTGCAAGAGAGAAATAGGAAGCAGACAGACACACGCATGAATTCATAACTGCTGGCGGTGACTGCCTGTGAACAAAAAATCCTGCTTACTGTGGGGAGAAATTCATAGATCAGGAGCTCAAGGGGGCCTCCCCACAGCCACACAAGCTGACAACCCGCTGGTTATCGCTCACCCCAAGCATCCCCAGCCCCTGTGGGATGGATGCACTATTTTGCATACTGCTATTTCTGCCTTACTTATGTTTTCAAATGATGTCAGACCCCAGGCCATAAAAGCAAATTCCTTATTTCACATCTTTTACACTTCCAAAGGAACTCAACCAGGGCTTGATATGCAGAAATTATTCTTTGATAGCTATGACATTGTGCAAAAACATATTACAGGAATGCCATTTGAAAACAAATACAACCTCAGAAATAAAATATAATAGAGCTGAAGCCAAAAGTCATATCACACAACGTCGATTACTTTTCTAGCAGTCATTCCCCCTCTGATTTTGTTTTTTTATGTGAGAGGGAGCCTCAGGGAGATTCTCTCCCTCTGTCTGCCCATAGATGTTTTCCTGTAGTTCACTGTAGTGGCTGAGGCCTCGGTGACCCCAACCCACTGGTGGGAATTCCACCTGCTGGCCCCAGGTAGAGCCAGGGAGGAAAGGTTTTTCCCTAGTGAAAAAGAAATGGAGATGGTCCAAGAGCCATCTTCTTCCCAGCACAGAGTGAATACATGACCCTCATCTGCAAACGGGGTCATAGAAAGGGGCCAAGCCCCTACTGCAGGTGGCCCTGTGGGGGTGGAACTTAGCCGTGTCCCCACAGTCCCCCTCCGGTGACAGATGGAGAGAGGCCGGTACTAGGACTGAACCCAGGGCCTTCATGCTGAGGTCCATTATCTATAGGGCCATTCACTATGTGCTTCCTGTTACTTTTTACTTTTAGTGACCCGCAGGAGACACCTGTGTGGAATGAATGATTAATGCCATGGAATGAACAATCTGGTTTGCGCGTGCTTTGTTTTGAGCGTTATTAAAAATCTTTTCTGATGGTGAATTAATTTCATGATAGGGAAATGTAAACCAGCCTATTGTTGTTTTGTAAGAATTCAACTCTTCATCCAGAACATTTCACCAGGAATTTCAGCATGAGCGGTGTGGAGGTTTTCCCCTGCCCTGCCTCTGACACACAGAGCACCCTTGCAGATTTCTGTGGCATAAATCTGCCTGTGGCTGGCGGTCTCCCCGTCAGGAAGCGGGGCGACCACGCGATAGACTGCGGCTCTGTAGCAGCACACAGAGCTCGGGTATTACAGAGTCTGGGTGTGAATCCAGCAGCAGGATAATGGCAGTTGCCAGGGGTTTGTGCTGGCTGTCACTTCTTCCCAGTGCTGCCTGTCAAAATGTCTCTCTTCCTCATACGAAAGCTGCAGAATTTTTACGGATAGCAATTACTTACAACATGCAGTGAGCTGCATCAAACCTAACAGCCACTCTTCAGCCCGTCATTACTGGTAGACTCTTTGTGGAACGTAGTCAACCATTTTCACCTAAATTATTTATTTATACTTGTATCTGACAAGCATGTTCTCTCTTTATATTCTAATGGCGTTTTAACCTTCCTAAAGAGTTATGCAGGTTTTTTAAATATTATCACTTGGAAAACTTATCTTTATCCTGTTACCATTGTAAAGGCAATTAAATTCTCTAATTGGAATCCTGTATATACAAATAAGAAATTGTAAACACAAAGGCAAATGACCATAAGTATGTTCAATAATAAATCATAAATCATAAATTTAAATTGCTACAATGCAGCCAATAAAAGAAACAATGTCAAATGTGTCTGTAGGTGCAATCTTTTATGGAATCTTGAGTACACAAAGCAGAGGTTACTAAACCTCACCCTGCCAATTCCTCAACTCACTTAAACAAATAACATTCGACAATAACGTGTATCTCTGATAAAATGGGACATAACCTTGTAGAAAGTGATAGTAATAAAGTGAACAATTCCCCATGAGTTTTATTTCCAGTCTAAAAGGAAGTATCATTCTAGTTTTGCTTAACAATATTGGTAAAGGTTTTCCAATCGCAAGGTAATTTCAGGCTACGTTATAGCACATAATATGTGAAATTTTTGCATGCAATTCAATGATTGCATAGAACTGATGCACAGTATTACTGTATATTCAAATTATATGCCACAGAGAAAAAAGTCAATAAATGTTTCTTAAATCAAACTGACTTTCTTTGGAGAAGAAGAAAATTCTAAAAAAGATACTAAAGGATCAGCTGGCATGGTGGTGCTCACCCATGATCCCAGCACTCAGAAGGCTGAGGCAGGAGGATCCCCTCAAGTTCAAGGTCTCCTGGACCATGCAGTGAGTTCAAAGCCAGACCAAACTACAGAGCAAGCATAGAATCAGGGAAATAAACCACTCCACCCAAGAGAAAAAAATGCTTTTGCACATGCGAAACTGCAAAGAAATAAATACAAGGTCCATTTTAAATCTAAAACCGGGAGAAGTTATAGGTATTACACCTGACTTTACAGAACCTATGCCAAGTTCAGATGGGGACAGTGATCTGGCCTCCTGTGACTCTTTGAAGGACAGTATATTAACACTTAGTTCTGCAGAGACAGTTTAAAACATTTGAAAGAAAAATGTGGGGAAAAAACACCACAATTTAAGGAAAGTGTGCTTTCACAGGCCACAGGGATGGTGTGGTTTCCTTAGAGCATTTCCGCTGGCCATCCCACTTCTAGTACCTGTGCCTCTGTCCTGGATGGAAGCATGGATGGCATTGGAACAACAAAGTTACTGGGTGCCATGGCCCTGTGACAGGTGGGAAAAGGCCTGAGATGCCTTCCAATTACAGTACCCAGGAGGAGGAAAAGAGGGTCACAGTGATCAGGAACACATGGGGCACAGCCGGGGGGGGGGTCCCCAGGCTCCACCTTTCAGGAAGCCCTCAGTGGACAGGCTGGACTGAGGTCATCCGCCTGCCCTCCCTGTGACAAGTCAAGGAATGGGAAGATGAAACCGGCTCATCCTCGTTAATTTTGGTTTTCTTATGGGTGGATCCTGTCCCAGTGATTCTCACGCTGTTTCAAACAAATGTAGACAGAGTGATAGCAAAAGGAAAAGACAGAACAGAAGAGAGGAAAAAGTATCAGAAGACAATGTGAGAAAGGAGGCTATGAGTGGGTTTGATGTGCGTGCAGGCACAGTTTGAAAAAGCATAAAGCTTTAGGTAGCGAGAAAACGTAACCTCTGGGAGACGTGCAAAGGCAAGACAACAATTTATTCACAACAATTTGTTCACAAGTGCGTCTCGTGTTTCTCATAAAAAGACCACAGAGACTGGGGCTGGGGACTTAGCTCAGCGGCATAAGCGCCTTCCTTGCAAGTGTGCAGTCGTGAGTTCGGTTCCTGGTACCGATAAAAACGAAAAAGACCAAAAAAAAAAACCACAGAGACGTTGGAGAAGGTGGCAAGGCAGATGTCTGAGAAGGAGACAGGAGAGGCAGGAACCTCACTGGGGAAAGGCTTTCTCCGGAGAAGGCTGCCTTTCCCCGACAGCAGTCAACAGTGAGGGTCTTAGGTATCCCAGCCTTGGTGAACTTGGCCCTGAGGGGGCAGCTTGGCACCTTCTGTTGCTGAAGGCAAAAGACTTGCGGGCCACTGTGTCTCCAAGCCACCCCTGTAGGACATCACGGTCAAGCCTGACGATCACAGGCGCAGCGAAGAAAAGACATGAGAATTCAGACAAAGGAGCAGAGGAAGCGCGTTGAAACAGAAACCAAAACCAGCCAGGAGGACAGTGTCACAGGAGAAGAAAGACTGACACACAATAAAAAGGACAAATGACTCCAGGGTTAGAGACTGAGGAACGAAGAAAGGCAGAAGAAAAGGGAGAGAGAAGCTGAACACTTGAGAGTCGGTTTATCCCTACTGCAAAAACAAGAGCTTTAAAAAGGCACAAAAAGAAGCAAATGAAAAGCAAGTGTAATAGCAGATTCAAGTGGGAAGCTGGAAAACATGAGCAAAAGCAATTAAAATGCGTAACAATAATAGATTTGACTTTTGTAGGAAAGAAAGCTTTAAAATCCTATTTGGAAAAAATCTCATTTTTTTATTGGGAAGAATATTGTCATGAGCAACTTCCTGTCTTTCTTCTCAGTCTCTTCAACTCTGTCCTAGTTATTAGGTGTCAGTCTTTCTTCTTATTTTGTATTACTGAAATATACCATAGTGGGTAAACAACTCTTGAAAATTATCTAGACATAGTGCGTTATACAAAAGATCTTGGACTCTGTTAGTAGGAACTATAACAGAGAAGCCTGAGGCAAAAACCTAGAGACAGCTGAAAATCCAGGTTTCGGTTTTTATTTTACTTACTGACACCAAAAAAAAAAAAAAAAAAAAAAAACCCTAAAAAACAAAAAACAAAAACACCCAGCCACTCAAATTCAAGAAACAAATTAATACAAGAAACAAACATTTCTGTCCTGAGATTGTTATGGCTGTGTCTAGAAGTCTCTGGGAAGCCTCACACACTCATCGGTCAGGCTGTCTGGAAGAGGCTGGACCCAGGGCATGTGATACTGGGATTGAAGGCTGTACAGCTGCGTGGGTTTAGCATAGTTCCAGGTGTGGATGGTGGAAGCCTCACTCTGTGTAAGTGGCACCAATCAGTAGGTTTACAGCTGGATGGACTATAAGGGAGACTTCGAGGGCAGTTGCTGCTGCTGCTTCTGCTTATGCTTCTGCTTCTGCTTCTGCTTCTGCTTCTGCTTCTGCTTCTGCTTCTGCTTCTGCTTCTGCTTCTGCTTCACTGTCTCCTGAGGTTGTACATGGACTGTTTCTCCTCTGCCATGCTACCCTGTCTCAGAGCCAGCCGATGATAGCTGAAACCTCAGCAAAATTTGAGCTAAACTTTGGGTATCAGGTATTTTGTCTCAGCAACGAGAAAAGTAATTAAGACAGAGATTAACGTATAATCTCTAATTTGTGACTCATTTCTGTAGTGATGTGCTTGTATTTAGTTTTCTCTCTACCGTAAGACTATGGGATCACATCAAGCCAGCCAGTGCTTTGCCTAACAGATACACTTTAAAGTCAAAGTTTTTCCTGCTTTATGAGGCAAAACAGAAAAACACCCCTGGTCTCCACAACTTTGCTTGTGCCTCTGATAGGTGCTGTGCAGTCAGGTCCACTTGGTTCCAAACCATGTCTTCTGTACTTATTGGATGTGTGTGACCCTCACTGAGTTAATTACCTCTCGGGCCTTTGTCTCTTCATCAGAAAATTGGAGGTGTTAACCATCTTATCTGCCCATATTCCATCCAGGATTGTTTTGAGAACAAAATTGATAAAATGCAGGTTAAGAGCCACGCGTGCTGACTGGCACAGAGCAGATACATCTTAACTGACGTTGTTATTATCAATACCATTATTATCATTATCCATTCAAGTCAGACCCCAGGATAATTCATACTCACTGCATCTCTGTCTTATTTCTTCCCTTAAAGTAGAAAAAAATTGGAGCCCTCTTGTGATGGTTGCTCTCAATTGCCAGTACGATTGCTATGATGATTTCGGTCTGAGTGTTGCCATTAGCGGAAAACTCGCTGATGAGCTAAAGGTGTGGACGGTTGGTGGGTCTGATGGGAGGAGCTGTAGCACTGGGCTCATTCTCGGGAAGATCTCTCCTCCCTGCCAGGTCCCTCTTGTCTCTGCTTACTGGCTGCCATGAGGTGAGCGGCTTTCCTCCGCCGGGCCCTTCTGCCATCATGTTCCTGCCCCAGAGGAAGCACACCATGGACTGAACCCTCTGACGCCATGAGCCTGTGTCAGGTATTCTGTCCATCAACAGCTCCACCCCTGCCAAGGACAGTCATAGCTCATCACATCCCCATGCTGTTCTGTTATCCCCTCCACAGAATACTGAGTAAGCATTTAAACAGACAGTTTTCTATATGAATATCTATCTTCTTCAGAATTCAGTTGAAGGTGCTGAAATAATACTCTTAACTGGAACATCACTGGAACCATGTTTGTGATCTGGAACCACAGAATACGGCTGTGTGTCACTCTACTGGAACAGAAGCCAGGAAGAGTAGCACACTACAGCGGAGCCTTCGAGTAAGGACTGTGGCCGCAGTCCTGACATGCACTTTGTTCTAAGGATGGCTCCTCACATAGTAAAGAGCGCAGCTGTAGAAGATCAAGTTAGCTGGCTGCTTTCCCAGAGACCTCAGGAGGAAACTCTGTTGCTGAAGCATGCAGTCTCTCCTGCAGTCTCAGGCTGTCACAGGGCCTCGTTGGAGACAAGCTTACTAGTGGGGAGAGGGGAAGAGTGTTGGATTGCTAAGAAAACCACAAAACTGGCCAAAAGCCTTGTAACTGCCCTTGAAATCAAATCTTAAGCCCACTTCATTATTAGCAGGAAAAAGTTTACAAAAACTGCTGTGCTGTAGAAAAGCAAATTCCCACAGCTCATCTCAGAGGCAGAGATAATGTCCAGGGAAGCCCCTTCCCAGAGGACAGATTGGGGTGTCAGATAAACTGATGGAACAGCTCACTCCACCCTCTAGAAAGCAGCCTTTCCCAGCCCCATGAGGCCTTGCAGCACTGGCAGCCACATGGACCAGGGGCTCCGTGTGAGCCCCACCCTCCTGACCTCCAAGCAGACCTGCATTGTGTCTGCTGTGCGGGGGTCAGGTGTGCTGACAGTGATCCCACAGGCTCCAGGCCACCTGGACTTCGTGAAAAGGACTTCTGGTCAACCGACAGCGGGCTTTTGAGCACATTCAAACAAACTAAACCTGGAGGTTTCCACATATAATTAAAGACAGTTACTTGGGTGCCATGAGAGCGGTAGTCCTGTTTTACAGACATGCAGTGTCCTTGCAGGTGTGGCCACAGGACCCTGTAACTAGGTTCCGGTCAGCAAAACATAAGCAGTCGTTGCCTGTGTGACTTCCGGAGATGTAACTAAACATAAGGAGCACAGAGCCTGGCTTGGCCTTCTGCTTTCTCTCCTGGTGTCTGAAATGTGAGCATGGCCAGAAGCTCCAGCAGCCGTGCGTGGCCAGGCACAGACCTTTTGTGACTGTGGAAGAGAAGTCACTCACCATAGACAGCAAGGAGGAAGGGTCCAGACATTTGTAGGAGGAGCAGGAGGCAGATTTCCCCTATTGTCCCTCGACACTAAGGTGACATCCTGTTCTCTTCACTCACTCCTTTAACCACATTGTCACTCGTGCTGTTCCCACACGTCAAAAGATGGGGGGGGTGAGACAGCAGCTGGCTATAATGTAATGGATTCTTTTGGTATCAGAAATCGAACTTGGAACCTTATGCTTGAACTCAGAGTCATGTTGCTGAGCTGTATCCCTGGTCCAGTCAGCTATAATGAAATTGACTTCTTTGTTCAACTTTCCAACATTTGTATTTAAAATCAATGGTTGGTGGAGTTAAATTAAGAAAAATTTTCACACATGCTATGGTGAGAAAGTTCGTGCCCCTTGAAATTCCTATGTGAAAACTAATCCCCCACATGGAGTATTATGAGGCAAAGCTTTGGGGATAGCCTGTGGATGAGGCCCTGATGAATGGGATTAGTGACCTTTTCATGGAGCTTCCAGAGAGTTCCTTCCAAACTCATCAGGACACATCAGAAGGCCCTATCCAGGAAAACCCACGCCATCTCCAGACACTGCCGATGCCTATATCTGGAACTTCCCAGGCTCCCAGAAATAAATTTCTGTACTTTTTAAATTACCTAGACAAGATACTTTGTTGTATAAAGACAGACTAAGGTAGTATGGAAAGAAATATACACATGCATCATATGTGCAATAACTGGTTTCCCTGCCTTATCTGTAAAGTCTGTAACATGGAGGATCTCCCCAAGGGCCTGGTAGTTAAAGTCTCTGCTTTCACAATGCTTAATGCAGTTCCTGGTGCTTAGCAGCTTTTCAGTTTTTGTTAAATAAAGAAAAATGGGAAACTATTTCAGATGCCAAGAACATACAAATCTGTCTCAGGGATGATCCCAGGAGACAGGTTTCTTGCAGGACTACAGTAAAGACATGTGAGCAAAGTTTCAGTGTCATTTCTTTCTTTCCAGACTGATTCAGGAAAATCAAGATGTCCACTCACCCATGCACATATTAGCAGGTACCTAAAAGGTGTCACTCCACACATCTCCATGGCAATGGTCGCACACGTACCCATGAAACCCAGCAAAGATTTAGCTGATTTGATTTAGATTTCTTGTTGGTATTAAGAGAAGGTGCACAAAGTGTCTGTTTTTATCTTAATGGAAAAATGTTTTCCTCTCCAGAACTGATGAACAGTCTCTCCTCATTAGCTCCAACCCCACGAGCAAGTCGTCATCCCTGACCGGGACATCTGGTTTCCCATCACTTGTGTTTGACAGGTGGGCTTTGAGCAGTTTTAAAATCTGGCTCTAAGAAGCCCTCAAGATAAACTGATGGATTTGTAAAGATTAAAAGGATTAGCAAGAACTGGTTTGCAACACATAAACCTACACCAACGAAGCTACGCTTGGGCAGAACAGCTGTGCGTACCTGCCTCTGTGTGTGTGTGTGTTTGCACGTGTGCACACGTGGGTAGGTGTGTGCACATGGGTGTGTGTAGGGAGGGACAGAGAGAGAGAGCCTCATGCCCTACTCACCTCTTAAAGATCTCACTTAATGCTATAAGTGGCAATTACACTTCAACATGATTCTGGAAAGAATAAGAAGTTACAGCCCCAGCCATTGGATCCCATCACATCTATTATCTGACTGGCTGCATTGGTCTACGCTTCCAGAACATCTTTTGGTACCAGCTCAGCTCAGCCTTGTAAGTGGGCTTGGTCTTAGAAAGAGGGCGCATTCGTTAGGATTCTCTGATGTGCATATTTATATACACATGCCTTTCCACTTGTGTGTGTGTGTTCTCTCCGTATTTCTTCTTTCTCTTCCTTCCCTCTTCTTCCTCGTCTTTCTTCCTCCCTCACCCTCTTGCCCACTCTGGTGCCCTGCCCCTCACTCATCTGACACAGATAATGCAGCAAGAAGGTACCTTGGGCCCTTGGACCCCGCCTTCCTGACTCCAGGCCGGAAGACACACCACAGATCCCTGTTCTGCACAAATCCCAGTCTGTGATGCTTTCTGCAGGAGCAGCACCCCAGAAGGTGGCCCATGCCAGGCCATCACCTCCCTGGGCCCTGGGGCCTTCACACTCCCCAACCCAGCTTTTCCATGCAGACATGCCCCAGGACGGCAGCCCCTGTGTCCCTCCCAGCTGAGTCTTTGCTGACCCTGGAAACCTCCGTGAGTGTGCATTGCACCGTGTGGAACAGGGTGAGCCCCACTAGACAGGAAATTGCCGTCTAGAATGGAACCCTGACTGCCCCAACGTGTTTATACCAAATCCAGTAATTAAATATGAAACTGCACCTATCCTAAAACAGCTCTTGTAATGTAACTATAATTTACTTTTTATTTATTCCTGATTACGATTCTAATTTTTGGTGAATCAGGTAATAATTTAGTGATGAGTTGAGGTTTTTTTTCCTGTAGAATAGTTTCATATTCCTGTTAGTGGAATGAGTTATGTAAGTGAGAAATCATTACCATTATAAAATGCAATATTTCTTCTGCACTGTTACCTTAAAAACAGTGTTATCCTCACTAAAAGTTGAATATATTCACAGGTTAAGCAGGATGTGCAGAATACAATAGGGCTTCAGATAACAGCTCTGTACATTACTAATTAACTGAGAACTAATTGTTAATTAGAAATTAAAGAAATAAAAATGTGTTAATTTTAACTTGACCGACACTAACATACTGTGGGATTTTACCAGAGCACAGATACAGGCCTCGCCTCGCATCTTATTAACGCATGCAGAGTTCACCCAGACCCTGAATCCTGCCGTCCGCCTCCCACTGCTTAACAGCTTTACACAAACTTGTGCTCCCTTTTCTCGCCCCGCCCTGAGAACGGCCATTCCTGCTTTTTAAGGGCATCTTAGCATGGGAATGATTTAAGGCTCTGCTGTCAGTGTATGTGTCCTTTTGGACAAGTCATGGGCTGCTGGGTGCCTCAGTTTTTCCACCTGTAAGATGAGACTCAGAATAGAGCACATCACAAAGTCGTGGGCCCCGCATGGGGGAATGGTGTCTTGATGGTCTCCTGGGGGCCCAAGGTACCAGTCCTGGGTTGTGGAGGCTCCCAGCAGCTTCATGCATGGACTCTGAAGGAAGTGGTTCCACTACTGGGCTCCTCATGCCAGTGTCCAGAAGCTTCCCTGCCCGAGGAGCCACCCAGATGCTGGCAGTAGACCACAGTCTTCAGACAGCCTCAGTTTCTCCTTCCTTTTAGGCCCATTGCAGGGACACAAGCCAGCCCAGTACCACCATCCCTTCACCCGAGGCATTTGGGGTGGTCCTCCCCAACGTATGTCACCTGCCCACTTCTTTTTTCGTTTTGTTTTGTTTTGTTTTGTTTTTTGGTACCAGGGATCGAACTCACGACTGCCTGCTTGCAAGGGAGGCGCTTATGCCGCTGAGGTAAATCCCCAGCCCCAACCTTCCCACTTCTTGTATTTCCTTTTCATGTTTCATAAGCATCAGCAGTGGTGGCTGTTGCTCTTAATTATTACAGACTGTTTGTTTTGGTCACTTTCTTGTTGTCAGGACTCAACAACAAATCAAAGGAGTCGAGCTTTATCTGGGCTCATGTTTCAGTCTGTAGAGGCAGATCCCAGGCAGGAAGGCAGGACAGAGGGCCTCCAGAGGACCGTGGCCAACCTCACAGTGGCCAGGAAGTGGGGAGCAGGTCACATCCCAGTGACCTCCTTCTGCTATCAGGCCCCTTTCCAAGAGCATGGTTAGCTGCAGTAGCCCCTGACTCGGTCACCCTCCACAAGCCTCACCCGGAGCACAGGAGGCTTGGGGGGCATCTAGATGTAAACCACAACACTGCTAATAAAAACCCAACCCTGGGGACATTTTCCACTTGCTTTCCTATCAGAGAACATAAAAAAAAAAACTTAGTTGTTACTGCAAAGAACTATGATTTGAACAGCCTGTGAGGGACTTCATAGAACAAAAATATAGCATTCTGTGGAAGAAATGGAATAAAAAATTTAAGGAGCAAAAGGATAGAAAATTTCCAACTGCTAAGAAAAGTGTGTCAATGTTAGTATTTTAAATCACTGTAGCACTTGGGGCCAGGCCTGAAATGCACCGTGGAATGTGCATTGTCAAACCTAAAAGCAGAGAGACCCTTTGCAGCATCTCAAAAGGTCCAGAAAGGGAATTCCACTTGTCAAAACAGGATTCGCTGGCAGTTTAAACAAGCTGTAGAGACTGAAACAGCACACTGGCAAAACCCAACTGTATCTACCAGTGATATAATTAAAGATCTGCCCCTCACCCTGTCATCATTGTCACTGGAGGTTGCTGGGTCACCAACCTGCTGTTCTGGAAAGAAGGTCCTATACTTACTTTGCTTTTTTTTTTTTTTTTTAAATCATCTGCAGCTCAAGGTAAACAAATGAGGAGAAAAATTTCTCCCATCTACAAGAATAAGAGCTAATACATGCAGATGAAATAAAAGAACGAGAAAACCCCACTGCTAAACCCTAATAAAATATTGAATTCTGGGGATATTTGTCACAGTGACATCATCACTCAGTGAAGAAGGACATGTACAGCAGCTGATCCTGGCTGATGTCACCTACACCATTATCCTTATGAATGTCACTAAAATAAGACAACAAAAAATGATTCTCCTTGCATCAAGAATTGCAAACATAGCCCCACTCGTGATGCCTTCTTTACCATAAAACTGAACCTAATCAAGTTTCTTAGTTTAATTTCTGATTTAGGACAAGCATGGGCAGCAGAGAAATAGGACAGGACAGGGAAAGACAGAAGGAACAAATACTACAAAAAATGAAGAGGGACTTAGAGGTCATCTTGGTTTGAACAAACCAACTTTCATTAAGTCACATCTGTTTTAGTCAACACTGGGTGCGACTTAAAATTAGGGAAATTATTTATTATGGATAAATGCTATTGTGATGGCAGATCTCATCTGTTGGAGACACAAACCAAAGTATTCATAGGACATGATTGACATTTGCTTTAAAGTACCACATACAAAAAGAGGAAGAAAAAACAGTTAAGGATGGTAGAAAATTCTGGTCGCGTAACTTGGGTAAACAGCATGAGGGCCAATTTTCTCTCCATATGTATTTGAAACTGTTTATGACAAAATGGTTTTTAAAGCCATATGAATTTTATGTTCTGTTAGGTACATGTTAAAGACTACTGAACAGCTGTACTTTAAAATGTCAAGCACTCGTGGTAAACAGTTATCAGTCAGCTGTCTTACTACTGGACAAAATACTTGCCACTGCAGCTTAAAAGAGGCGTGGCTTCTGCAGTCCACAGGGTGCAGTCCATGGACAGCTCCAAGGCAGAAGGAAACATGGTGTTGGAGCAGAGATCTTAGCTCATGGCCACCAGGACGCAGAGCAGGGGACAGAGTCACTGGGGAAGGAGCAAGGGACCAGACACAGACCCCAAGGCCACATGTCCATGAGCCACCTAGACACAACTAGAAGTGTAGCCTGCCATGCTAAGGGGCTCCAAGCCAATCTAGTTGACAATTATGCACAAGAAACCACATTTTAAATATCAATTAAATATGCAAAAAAGTATATGCTTTTCAAATTCTTCTAGAGGGTACAGGAGAAAAGAACATACATTTGAATGTTGCTGTTCCAGACTACCATACCTGTCTTGATTACTTTTCTCTCATTGCTGGGAAAAAATACCTGACACCCAAAATGAAGGAAGGAAAGATTTATTTTAGCTCACAGTTTGTGGGGTTTCAGTCCATAATCAGCTGGCTCCAAGGCAGGGTGCCATGGCACAGGTCAGCACTTCAAGGTAGCAGCCAGAGCAAAAGGGGGCAGAGCAAGGCTCTTTTCCTTCCTTATTTTGTGCACAGGACACCGCCCCCACAGGACACACTCCAGGGCAGGTGTAGCACTCACAAAATATCTGTGCCCTCTTCTTGCACAGATAAGGGTATGGACAAAGTAAGAGCTCTGGCTCCCTGCCGAGTCTCTCAGTTAAACTTCTAAACTTCTCAAATTGACACAGCATGTCAACCATAACAGTACCTCTGGTCTCAGCTACAAAGAAATAATTCAATGGGGACAGAGATGACATAAACATCCCAAGTAAACTGGGCTCTTTGGTAGCTTCCCTGCGTTCACTTAGAGGAAGGGCTGGCTCATGCTGGAGGTGTAAACTCCGGCACAGGGGGCCGGGTTCCCAAGATCATCAGTGACCACCACCATTGGTACTTTGTAGCCATTCTAAGTTCCCAAACTCAGCGCATTCCTTCCAGATTCCAGGGCATTGGGAGGAAAGGCGTTCAATAGCACCAAATGGACGGTTTCCTGCACATGGTGGCAGGTGCCCACTACCCTACCACTAAGCTAACCAACAGTTGCATGGACCAAGCCAAAACTTGCAATTCATACAATTTATGAAAGATAAAAATAAACACATCAATACTGCAATAAGCAAGGGAAATCAATAAAAGAGGCTGACATCAGTGCTTCAGAAAGGGGTGAGTGGCAGGACGCTGCTAACTGCACCTTGTGTCACAGGACATTCACGTTCCACTCTTCTGCACCGTCAGCCTTCCGGGCATGGTGTCTGAAGACCAGAATGAGTCTTTTCCCAGCAATGAGAGAAGCCAGGTGGCCTAGAAAGAAGTCCCAGGGGTCAAGGGCACATGCTTGACAATGAGACAGACAAAGGCCCAGGTTTATCTGACTGAAGAGCTCTCTTGTCAGCCAGGCACCATGGTGCACACCTGTGGTCTCAGCACCAGGGGAGGCAGAGGCAAGAGGCTTACGAGTTTGAGCCCAGCCCAGGCAACTTAGCAACTTGGCAAGACCGTGTCTCCAAGAATGAAAAAGGGACTGAGGATGTAGTTGTCTGAGACCCTGAATTCGATCTTCACTACCAAAAAAAAAAAAAAAAGAAAAAAAATGCAGTTTATTCACTAGCTCAGTGAAGAAGTGTGGGTTTTATTTGCATAAGCAGCCCTGCTCTGCGTGTCATTAGAAAGTAGAATGACACAGCTGTCAGCCAATGAGTTTCCAGATCATGGTTTGGTCTTTCTATCAAGTGAGCATTTTGCTATTCTGTCATATTATATTACATTCACCTCAGCATGCTTTAGAATAAACTCAGTTACTAGGTATGCATATTTTTAAATTCTTTTAATTGTAAAATCAAAATTATATACATTTATGTGGTACGATATATATACATAAATGCAGTGTGGTATGATTAGATCTAACTAATTTATATATATCTTTCATGTTGTTTACCTATCATTTTTATGGAGAAATATTTGAAGTTAACTCTCTTATTTTCAAATATATAATAGATTATTACTGATGATCACTATACTGCTATGGCAACAGATCTCAAAAACTCTGCTCGCAGTCTACCAGAGACTCCATACATATTCTGAATTGTACCTTTCTTCTTTTTTTAATTTTTTTTTATTATTTTGAAGGTAGTAAAATACAACAGGACAAAATGGAACAAAGCCAAATGAGACAGTGCAGTGAAATTGGTACAGAACATCACAGCAGGTTACCGGGATAACTTAATAGGTACCAGAGTATATCTCATTATCTTCATGATAGTTGTTCTTTCAATCAGGTATAGCAAACTCAAACAAAATACAGAACATATAGAACTTATCAAAACAGAATATTGAATAGAACAATACCATTAATCAGAACAAAGCAAAACAGTGATAACAATATTTGCCTTCAAAGAGATGGTAGAAGGAAATCCCCCTTATTTGCTATATTGCATATGGTCAACCTCCCAAGAGATGCTCAGATCTCTGGCTCCCATTTGCTAACAGGTGTGTGTGTGTGTGTGTGTGAATTGTACCTTTCTCAGATTTCTTCCTTACTTGTTTGTGAACTTAACACACCCTGTGAATTTTTCCTGCGTTTCATAAGCTACTAGCTTCCCTAATATTTATGCTGAAGATTCTTCATGACCTTTAACAGCTCGTTTGTTTCCTTGTCTTCTGTGGAAGAACCAGCGTTCAAACTCTCTTGCAGGGCACAGAGACACCAGCCAGCAGAGGGCCTTGTGCTTGGGAGGGCACAGGACTCGGGAGTGCTTAGCAGCCTTCAGGCCTCCGGTCATATTCTCCAGCTCCTGGTAAGGTGGGAGCCAGGGGTTGCTTCCCAAAGACCAGGGGCCACGCTGCTCTGTGGGCAGGTGGTGCAGCTCAGTGGCACAGCACTTGCCTGGCGTGTACAAGGCCCTGGCTTTGATTCCTGGCATCACCAGAAAGAAGAGCTTCATCATAACAAGTGTAGTGAAAATTTTTTTTATTAACTTTCTTGATTAAAACCAATTTAAATGATGACAACTAAAGAAATGCTTGTAGTAGGATTAGAGAGAAAAATACATAAAGAAATAAAATTTCTTACAATCTCCTATTCTTGGAGTATGCTGCCACTCTAATTTTGGAGTATTTGTTTATAGACGTTAAGTTATGGTTGTATGTAGTCTTTTCTTTAAACTAAGGTATGATTACACTAGACAGTTTGTATATACATTAACCCATCAGTGAGAATACTTCTGTTGCTGTGTTTATTATATACTCAATATTCTGGTTGTTTCAGTTGTTCCTTATTGTAAGTTAAAGCTGTGGTTCTTGTATGCATACCTTTGGCCAAACCACCACTTCCTAGAGAAATTCTAGAAGTTTAATTTCCAGATCAAATACATAAACTATTTTAAGGCTTGTCTTGCTTTTTAAATGAATCAGTAGCTACAGCCACCAGAATATTATATGGAAGTCCAGCCAGCGGCACTTAACATTAATTTCTTCACTTTTCTACTGTTGTAACAACTTTAAAAAAATAATTGATGAAATTTAAATTTTTAAAATTAGCATCGCTCAATTTTAAAAACCATAGCAACATTCAAACAGGAAAACCAAGGGGTAACCAGTGAGATGTTATTGACTCTAAATTATTTTGATTCTATTTAGGAAGCTAATTAAAGGAGGAAATTCCTAATATACAGAATGCATATGTTAAACTTCTAGGTATTTTAAAGACAGTCAAGTTCAAAATCTCTAATTAGCTCAATGTCCCTTTTTCTATACGCTTAGGAGAACACGGCCAATTATCTTGAAAAAGGCAATTAAAATTACTATTAATGATCTTAATACTAAGATGTGTTACAATCCATTTGATAATTACATTTCCCACAAAGATACTGTCAACATAAACTGTGAAGCTGCCGCTCCCTCCTGTTTACGAGTGGTGGAGACAATCTGCTCGGCCTGGCCGCTGGACTCACAGGGCTTTTCTGACGCGGACGGGGCTGGGCCTCCACCCTGCAGCTCCGTTCTGATGTTCAACATGAGAATATTCTGTGTATCACACATGTCAGAAAACGATTTAAAATAAATAATTAAACAAGAAAGAGTAGCAGCCACGCCCTTCCTTTCAAACACAAAACAGCAATCTTTTGTTCCTTGATGTTAAAAGCTACCTTTAATCAGGAACGCAAGCTACTTGCATTTTCAGATTTATGGAGCTGGGATAAAGCGTCTGGCCTAAGTATTCAGGTTTTACATCTTCAGAAATCGTTATGAATCAAAAGATTAAATCACAAGAATAGGAAAAATTGAGAGGCTGCGTTTCAAGATTGATCTGTGCATTTCAAAATTCATTATCTCTTATTTATAAGAAAAAAAAGAATAAATGTAATTATTTTGATTTTTAAAACATATTGCAAGAAAAAGTATCATTTAAGTGAACCTGAAGTTTATATTATTTATTGCTCTTTTTCTTCAGCAATATGCATTAGAATAAATATTTTTCTAAACAGCAAAATAAATACAATACACGGTTCTGGCATATTTATTTCTTTGAAAAGGTGTTCTGCTTCTTAGGCAGCATAAATACTAAGTAGTGCGGTAGTTGCCATAGTAATGAGTGAATAGGAGCATAAAATACATGCAATTTTTCAAATGTATCCTTTTTTCATAAATATGCATATTTTATATGTAACATTATTCGACTCTTGCTTTAGTTCTTTTTTAGCAAGAGAAACGTGTAATTCTTTACAAATCAAAGATAATCAGATAGTAATGGAATAGGCTCAAAAAAGTTTCCAAATGGTACACGGGAAATCTAAGGTTTTTAAAGTCAATTTTCGAAAATGAAGGCAGCAAAAAGCCTCTTTCACTCTGTGTTAGCTTAATGGGCAGAATTCTTTAAGGGTAAAAATCACACCACCTCCTTTTCCCTCTGAGCATGAATCTGCCTTTATCTTGCTTGGGTTTATTGTTTACAGGTGGCTACTCCCCAGGAGCCCCTCCAGCGCCCCCCTCCGCCTTTCCGGGTGCCTCAGGGACACACAGGTAGGGATGAGGTCTGCGGACTGCAAACTCAGGGCGGGGACCACATGATCTTTCGAGGCCGGACGTCAAGCTTAAAATCGCTGGGAAGGGACTGGCACGGGTCAGGGGACGCACTCAGGCCCGGGGACCCCTTTTTCCGAGATGAGTTTAGGAAGCTGGATTCCCACTTGCCCTCGTGGCACCTGCTGGCGTCACGTGTGACCGGTAGGGTCACTGGGTAGACAGTGCGTGGGCTGCGGGCAGCGAGGCCATTTACAATCACGGGTGAGAACCCAAGGGTGCCTATCATGATTTATGTCTGTGTCCCCCAGGCCTCATGAGTTTGAATTGTGCATTTGTTATTCATTCATTGTCTAGTGCCTTGGGTTGATGGTGTTAGTGCTACAACCACTTAGGGGTGGAGCCAGGATGTGATATAATGGCAGGAAGAAGCTGTGTCTTGCTCTTTGCTGGTTCTGGCTTGCTGTTTTGCAGCCACCTGCCTGGGAGCCAACGGAGTGTGGACTGAAACCTCCAAAAACTGTAATAAATAAACCTTTCCTTTCCCAACTTGGGCATCAGGTATTTTGTCTCAGCGGTGAAGTAAAAAGTAACTAAGACAGCACCTGATGCCCTAACCCAGACAGGGACCCCCCATCACCAGTGTCCCAGGTGCTTGGGGCCTCGCTGCGGGTGCTGCGTGCTAGGTGCACTAACACGTGCGACGCCCTTGCATCATAACCCGCATCTGCGTGCGGTAGCTTGAGCATGTGCAGCTTGCGGTGGCAGCGCTGCGTCTGTACTTCTGTCCCACTGCACGGGCTCGGCCACTTCACCGCATGCTTTTTGGTTTTGGCTTAGATTTTTTTTCCCTTTCCTTAAGTGAAGGACTTTTACTTTTTAACTGAAATAACCCAATGGCTTCACTCTGGCACCTCTGAATCACCTGCACTGCCACTTTTGGGCCCTGGGCCGTTCTGAAATAAAATAATGGCCACATGTGGACTCGGCCTGAACAGACTGCCCTGTCCCAAGGCCGACTGTGTCCACCTGGCACAGAGAGCATCGCTCCACTGAGGACAGTGTGCTGTAAACAAACCTCATACACTTTCCTTCTGGAACCTTCCATCTAACGTTTTCAGAACCCAGGCAAGTGAGCTCAGAGATACTTTCAGCATGTATGGCTTCATAATCCAATGCACCATAGCAGTTGGCCTGTAAGGAGAGCATAGTTTCATTTCCTACCTACCATGCACAGCTTACTTGAAACAAATATATCATCTTCTTAAATTAACTGGAGAGATCACAACAATACAATTGGCCCAATAATCTTTGGAGGAATCCCATGTCTACCTACATTCAGATAATTGCATTCAGCTAGCTTTAAGATTCTAAGACAAACATGCAAAATCCATGAAGACCCAACACAAGCCAAAAAGACTGTGCAGTCTCCTGGCAGAGAGGAGGGAAGGGTCCAGCCACAGCCATCAGGACTGGCTCCGTCTTGTGAGTTCTGGTTTGGATTTCACCAGCTGGAGATGGAGGTAGAAGCCGACCTCCCTCACTTCCGTACTTGATAATGTAACTTTCCTTCTGAATTTTCCAACTTGAGTCAGTGCGGCTTAGCCAGTGACGGCTGCCTTCTCCCAGCGTCCACCCTCTTCCCAGGTTCTTCCTGGCTCAGAAACCATCACACTGATTAGAGACCAGTGGTTGGCCAAATTTTCCAACCGAGTGTCCATGGAAAGCAGCCTCACTGTGCCTCCCTGAGGTCTCTGTCAGCGGGGCCCGAAGCAGCTTCCCACTAAAAGGACTTGGAGTATAATGCTTTCACTCATATCTGAAAAGTACTTTCCAATTTACTTGATCAACTATCTGTGTTGATGTTAATATAAAAGGGTCCCAATGGATGGTTTTCCCCTGATGATCGACCAGGCCCCACGCAGGGGATGGACACCAGACAGGCACCCTCCCCGCACGAGTGACAGGGCCTGGATAACATGGCCCCTGCCTCACTGTTCCTCAGGGCTCGGAAATACCATGCTCTGCAAGTACAGGTGATTTCCACAAAATCAAACTGCTTTTTACGGCCTTGGATAAGATTTTTCTTAAATGCCTCATTCTTAAGGATAATTTATAGCTTTAAGGCTAATGTTTGACTTGTAATTATTTTATTGCAATCCTAACACCCACTAGTCAGCGAGCTACAGGCCCAGGCACACCCAGCCTAAGCACAGTGATCTACTGGACCTGCAGTGGACCACTCGAGGTGACCCAAGCTCTGCTGAAGACAGAATAATAGAGAGGAAATAAATTACTCTGTGCAGGACCCAGGACACACAGAAACGGCTACCGTGGAGGGTTTTGGGATTAGACCATCCGTCTCAGATATGAGACTTTAAAAAGCTCAAGAGTGAATTAAAACCCTGGTTGAATACTTATGACCCTAAATTAGCTCACAGGAGCCTTGTGACCGTCACAAAAGAAAAAGCATGGTATTTTTACCCTCTCCCCTCCCACTCTTTTTTTAAACTATTTCATTCTGTTCTCACCATTCTAAAGTGATGGGAAAACACCCCTGAAGACAAAAAAAGAGAAAAGCAAAGGGAAATGGCTTTGGTAGTTAGACAGCTTACTTTAACCTGAGAATGTGCAGGAACAAATTAATCGTTCGTAACGCCACACAAGAACCTGTTGTTTGAAGAGCCCAACTTGCCACATGAACATAGTGTCTTCCGATGGCAGAAGGACAGAACGACACTCTGGTGAGAAGTGGATGGGGTGATTTCAGTGGTGCGGGTTTTTTCCACTCTCTCCCCCAGTTCAGTAGGAAAAATGACTTAGGAAGAAAGGAATCCAAACACCAGCCTTAATGGCAGAGAGAGGGTATTGGGCCACACATCCCCCCTTGGGGCACTCTTTCAGAACTGAGTAGGGTCCTCACTGGGGACCCTGGAGAGACTCTTGGCCTCCTTTAGGTTTTGGACCCATCACAGCAGGTCCTTTCGCTCTCTGAAATTTAAAAGGTGACTTTCTGTTGTTTTCTTTCCCACTTGTTGACCTTTCTCTGACCTGGGGACCTTAAGTGGCTTGATTCCAAGTGGAATTGCAGCGGGACAAGCTGGAAACCAAACTTAGGTAGCAGATGTGAAAGGGAGAGAGAGAATGCTTTGTGGATGGAGTAAAAGGAGCTCCCATGGCTACAGATGGCAGTGCAATGGGACTGAAAATGTAAGTACTCGCGAAAACACTGAAACAGTGAAGGTGTGCAGACTGGCCAGCACCTGTTAGAGTAGAAAGATGACACAGACAGGGTGAGGGAGGGAAGTCCTTCTACCCAAGATGGAAACAGCAGAGGACTCCAGGCTACTGAGGCTGCAGGATGGGAAGGGAGTGAAGCACCGTGTGCACTGGGAGTTTCGGTTTTAGCTTTAGGGCAGACCTGGGGTGCACCATAAACTCTCTTGGATTTGTTTCCCGTCTGACTAAAATAAGCGCACGGGGCACTCTGACGTCCTCTGCTGCTAAGATTTGAGCCCTTTGACTGAGGATCTTTCACACATGGGAGCTCAGGTTAAGTCACAGAAAATAGAAATTTAGAGTCGGCCGAAGTAGGCATGAATATTTCTACTACCCTCCCCCAGTCTTATTTCCTTATCTATATGATAATACAGCTCCTTTACATTCCCCATAGATTATGAATATCTAATGAGTAAACATATAATATGTGACTTTCACATTTTCGTATTTAGATCTGTCGCCTGCATTATCCAAACACATCATTTTTGGACAGAATATATTAGGCAGAATATCTGAGGCAGAATATGCTTATGTCCCAGAGAGTCTTGTGTCAGTGAAGATGCAGCTATTTGCAGTTTAGGACAGTCTCTCTCCTTGGCTGTGGGCTTGAGAACAGTGCCACAGGGGGACATGCAGGTCCCTACAGATTGAGATATGAATAGCTATTTACTGTCATGGAAAAACTGCCATGTTTCCCAGCCCAGTTCCTCTAAGGGAAACGTAGCCACTCTAGCCAAGTCAGGCCGGTCAGTCAGTAGTTGCTATGGCTTCAGCATGGTTTGCTCCTGATTCGTGCATTAAAGTCCGGTCCCAGGGTAGTGGTGTACAGAGGTGTGTGTGTGTGGGGGGGGCTTCCAGAATCTGGCCTGATGGAAGACCTTAGGGAATGGGCAGACCCTCAGCAAGGAGCTTGGTGGCTCTGACAGGACAGCAAGCTGTCCTGGAAGCCCAGCCCAGCCCCAAGTCACCCTCTGGCTTCCCACACACACTCCCCTGCCATCCACATGGTCTTCCTGCAGGTGAGCTGCCACTTTCACTGTACCTTGGACTTTCCAGAACTGTGAACTGAATAAATCTCTTTTAAAGAAAAGTTCCCTATGGGGCTGGGGATTTAGCTCAGCGGCATAAGCGCCTGCCTCGCAAGTAGGCAGTACTGAGTTTGATCCCCGGTACCGATAAAAAGGAAAAAGACAAAAAAAAAAAAAAAAAGAAAAGTTCCCTAGCCTCACATGGGTCATCATAACAAGACACTGATTAATGCAGCGGTAAGTTAGAAGCAGAAGCAAAGAAGGGCTGGCTGTGGGTTTAGACATGATTTTAGGGAGTGCGGGGGCCCAGGGTGCCACAGTCAGTAGCACACCCCTGCCCTGAAGGTAGGACTCTCACATAGGGGACTGGGGCCACCCCACATTTTCCAGTCCCCTGGATATGTTGCTATTTTTCACTTGTGCCACCTTCCAATAAAAACTGTCTATACTGAAAAGAGGTGAGGGAGGGGGGGGAACGATAGAGAGAGGGAGAGAGAGAACAGCAGCAGAATAGAGTTGAAGACACTGGGTTTTAGGGTTTAAAAACTGGTGGTCAACTTAATGCCAGCTGAATTAAATCAGCATGGTGCTGAGCATAGGTGTTCCATCTGAGGAAAGTTGCCAGCCTAGAGACGTGGAGAAGATGAGTGAGGCACTGTGGGTTTCTCTAGGTGTTGCTGTTTGAGCCGTTGGTTCTCCTGGAGGAGCTCCTCATGACTAGTTTCCCCATTGTGGGTTTGACCATTGTCATCAGAGGAGCTCGGGACCTCCTTGGTGAGGGTTCACTTAGGGGGAGCTTTGGTCCTTACACTGAGCATCGCTTCCTGGCTCCAGCGGGGAAGATATGTGTTGTTTAATCCCCAAGAGAAACTTATCACGCTGGCTTTCTGGCATGTACTCAACTGTGCTTATCGTCAGCGAAGCTCGGGGCCTCTGTGTCACTGAGGATGGCTGTGGTGTTTTCCAGGACAGCCCTGATCTTTGTTGTGAGTGTAACTTCTTGACTCAAGTGTAGAAGCCTCAGCCTACCAGCACAGCTCCTTCACTCCGCTGGTATAGACTTTCTGGCATCCACTGCTGATCTTTGGGCCTTCCCAGTGCAGATCCATAAAACATACTGGCCTGAGTCCTTCTCATAGGCTCTAGACCTCTAGTTGGACTCGTGGGAGGCATTGTCATGGGCTCTAGGTCTTCAGCTGGACTCGTCTAGGACATTGCTGTGGGATCCAGGCCCTTGGCTGAATATTCTGGGTCTTTAGTGTTGTGGATTTCCTTCACTTTCTTGGGTTAACTCTGGGTGACCACCATAAAATAATATTGTAAATTCTGTGTCCTGATTCTAATTGTTCTCCACATAAACCCTGACTACAACACTGGGAATCACCATACAGATTCTCTAAGATAGCTGGCCAGCCTATGTTACAGAGGCAGCAGACTCCAGTGAGGTCTTCAGACACAGAGTAAATAACGTGTTTGCAAAGCTTATCCAGTAAAGGGTGATCAAGTCAGGCTAAAAAATGCTAGAGACTCAACCTCTTCCTGACAGCATCCTTTCTCCCAGGACAGTGTCTTTCTTTTCCTCCTGCAAATTTGTAGTGCATTTCATGCAGCTCTTCACGTTTACCCTTACCATATATAAAACGAGAACACATACAACCAGATATGAAACAAACACAACCCTCTCTAGGTAACGTGCTAAAAATCATTTCATTGGTTTAAAATTGTTAACTTACTGATTAAAGCTTTCTTCATAAGCTTTGTCTGTCAGTCAGGTTTCTGCAGTTAATCAAGTGTCTGTAAATCAGCTGTCTGTCTGAAAGTCAGGTGTCTGTAAGTCATGGGATCCCACAAAGTGAGCCACAGCAAATGTATTAAAAAGCCAACACATATTAAGATGCTGCTGCATTAGTGTAAGAAATTCAAGTCAATTCATTACATATCGATCAACAGACACTTACCATCAGAGATACCAAAAGATAAAGCAATGTAGTTGGCAAACTGATTCAAGTACATTTTGAACCACTCAAAAGGCTTCATGCCGGTCCCGTCACCATGCTGAGCACTCTTGCTCCGGGTTGGACAAGGCAGGATTCCCCTGCTTACAGCAAGACGGTGGCAACGGCTGCACCCTCAGCAGAAAGGACTACAAGGGAAGATCCAGAAAAATCGAATCCTGTATTGGTTTCCCTGGTCTCAGGCTGCCTCTTCTTCTCCTGGGGATTACCTAACTTTAACCTAAAACTAAGGTGGGATCAGACTCTGAGGGTACCTTTCTCTGTAGCGAGGTGTCTGAATATAGGTGGATGTGTATAAGCAAGATTCCCAGTCAACCAAATTCACTGATCTCACTTCTAAATTAGATATTTTAAACTCTGAACTTATGTTATGCATGTGGTAATATGGTACATTCTTTTCTTGTATTTAACAAAATGTATTTCGGTTGCTCCAAATATACAGAGAAACAAAAAATAATTAATTTACTATTCAGAGTATGCTGTTGTAAACCAGGATTTATATTACAGACAAAGATTTCTTAAAAACTATGTAATCTTTCAAATTAATATATCTGACTGCCTTTCTTTAGCACTATTGCTTTGCCTGCAGCACATCAGACAAGGTAATAATTTATGATAATCATACGAAAATATACAATTAATATTCATCACCTCTCATTCTTCATCACGTTAGATGATCAGTAATGCAGAGTGAAAATGCTGTCAGATTTCTAATTGCTTTGTAATGGGCTTGAAACAGGGAAATCATTAAAGGCAAACAATCTGTCATTTGTCTGTTACTTTAACTATCTATCACACCAAAAAAACTCATTAAAGAAATTGCTAATAAGCTACAAAAGACTATGCTTGTGGTGGTTCTATAGTAGATTAAAATGCAATACTATAAATTGCTTAAAATAATCTTCTAAATATGATGCTTTTGTGGAAATTCATCAGAAAACATCTATTCTTCAGTATATTTTTTAAACTGTGTGCTTTCATTATTTTGGCATTTAATTCATCAGTGTAGAAATTTGTTTAGCATACAAGCTTTGCTTTTCATCAGTTGCTAAATAATTAAACCAAAAGGCTGCAAAAGAAGCAGAAATGCTAAATGTGTTTATTACTAATACACTGACACAGTAATAAAAAATAGTAACCCGGCGGCTCGTGAAGAATGTATTTTAAGATGCGATGTTTATACTCATCTCTCTTGTGGGTTTGAACTGTGGAAGTCACAGTGCTTCTTTCATCTGAAATAGTGCTGTCATCCTACGGCAATAACACTCAGCTACTGAAATTGAGCAAAATGACATGAAATTCTGCATAATATTTTGAGATACCAACCAATATTAATATACCTCATATTACTTGAAGTAATTTACCAAAAAAAGAATCATTTCTCTAAATGACCATGCACCAAATTTTACATATCTATCAATTCTACCTTCAAGATGAGGTATTGTTTTCAAGAACCTATAATAATGGTAATAATTTGTGTTTAATAACAAGAAGGCATACAAATAAAACCTAGAATGTTTTTGGTGGTTATACAGCACAGATATATCTTTAGAAAACTATATGACTAACAAAGATAATCATATGTTTTGCATTATTTTAATATGAATTAAATTATGAATTTAATTTCCTATGGAAAAAGGTCTCATTAATAAAACCCAACTTCTTCTAAATGTGAATTTATTTATATTCATTAGAATTTACATGAATTTGAAAACCTGAATGTAATAGCATGTTAAGGGTAGGTACCTTGGTTAACTAACTTCAAAGGTTCCCTAACACCCTGGAAACATCTTCATTATACTCTCTAATTGACTTAAACAGACTTCCTATCAACTGTTTAACACATTTTAACCCACAAATTAACACCCCTTGATCATTCAGATTAACCTTTCTTCTGTGAGTCAATTACATGAGAAAATAAACTCTTTTCCCAAAAAAGCCTTCTGGTTTAAAAATTTAAAGTGAAAAAGGAAGAATGCTTTTAAAAAGTCAGTATATAAATGCATTCCATCACATAAATGAAAGAGGAATCACACATGTTAGGTTGCTGCAAAGTATACAGAGAAGCCAAGATGGTCATAAGAACAAAGAAAAGGTGGTGAAGGGGGCAATTAATTATGGGTATTTATGATGATTACTTAAAAGAAATGGATATCTGTATTCAGTATCTTTAATAGATTCATGGAAATATTAAAATATCAGATGTGTAAAAGGAAAATCCTAACAAAAATCTCAGATAAAATAAAGATCTTGGAGGGCGCTGAAACACCAATACAGCTGATGAGAAGCAAACAAGAAAAACAGTAAGAGTGTGGCTCTGCAAAGCCACCTGACCTCTTGGTCTGTGGGTCTCCTGCATTGCCCATGGAGATCAGTGTGCCTACTATTGAGGAGGAGGATGGGTGGAAAACAGGAGGACTTGGACCAAGTTAGGACACCCAGGGAAAAAAGGCAAAACCAGCAACTACGTCTACAAGATGGGGGGGGGGGCTTCTGCAATGAAAACTACAGTACTTGGAAAAAGGAGACCCAGGGGAGCTCAGAACATAGAAAGTGTCCCCTGTACCTGGATAGCCAACACCAATACACTCAGCCTTACCATACTTCCAAAACTGCTACACAGATTTAATTCAATCCTTTTTAAAATACTACCAGGACTCTTCACAGATCTAGAAAAAAAAAATCGTAAAATTTACATGGGACCAGAAGAAACCCAGAATAGCAAAAAACAATCCTGGGTAAAAAGAACAAAGTGAGAGAACTCCCAAACCCAGACTTGAAGTTATGTTACAAAGCTAAAGTGATACAAACAGCATGGTACTGGTATGAAAACAGACATGAGGATCACTGTAACAAACTAGAGGAAGCAAAACCAACAACCCCAGGCACATTCAGTTATCTGATCTTTAACAAAGGGGCCAACAACATACACAGGACGAAAGACAGTCTCTTTAATAAATGGTGCTAGAAAAACTGGCTACCCACATGCAGAAAATTGAATCTAGATCCATATATCTCACCATATACTAAACTAAAATGAAAATGGACCAAAGATCTAAATCTTAAAACAGAAGCAATTTTCTAAAAGGTAAGAAGGTAAAATTCTGGAAGACATAGACATAGGCAAGGACTTTCTGAAGAGAAACCCAGTGGCGTAAGAAATAGCATCAAGAATCAACAAAGGAGATCATTGCAAATTTAAAAGATTCTGTGCAGGAGTCAGTGCCATGCATGGGCTGTGGGAGGAGAACCAGATGTCAGCCCCTTCCAGGTGCAGTTTGGAAGACAAGCAGGGCCAATTCCTCCCAACCCTGTAAGCAGCCACTTTATCTGGAGAAACACGGGCTGCATGGCAGCTACTGAGGTAAATACAACTTAATGTTTGCAGTGTTTAATGTCCCTTTGACTTTGCAGGCCTAAAGCCTGTAGCCTGGTCATCTATTGAGGGGATAACAGTATGCCGTGTAGCATCTATGGAGATCTCCTTCTAAAGGTTGTAGCCATCGTTAATTCCCTATTGCCTTGTTTTAAAGACGTGTATCATTTTCATTGTTTTGTTTTACTCTGTTTTGGCTTGTCTGATTTTATTATATCTGAGACATGGGCAGCTATTTCAAAGGTAACAAGTTATATTATGGTAGTATTTTGAATTTAGTATTTTCTTGTTTTGAAGTCCTGTATGGCATTCATTGTTTTGTTTTTATTGGTTTTATTCTGTTCTGCTTTGTGATTTTCCTATGTCTGATGGTATGGGAGGCTATTTTGAAGACAACAAGAGACATGGTGGTAGCCATTGTTGCCTTTCTATTATCTTGTTTTGAAATCTTGTATTACACTGCTTTGTTTGGATTGGCTTTATACTGTCTTACTTTGCTTGGTTTTATCCTCTTTAAAATAAAAAAATCATATAAAAATGTTTCTGTGCAGCAAGGAAACAACTAAGAGTGAAGAAAGCCTCTAGGATGAAAAAAGGTTTTGCCAGATACTCCTTGGACAGAGGACTAACAGATGGAATAATATAGAAAGGCTCCAAAAATGAGATGCCCTAAATAAAAAGCCATTCAAAAAAATGGGAAACTGGAGTGAACAGATCCTTTTTAGAAGTACAAATGAACAATAAATACAAGAAATTCAACAGCTCTGGCCATTAGAGAAATGCAAATTAAAACAACACTGAGATTCTATTTTATTCAGGAAAGAATGGCTATCACCAGGAAACCAAATAACAACAAATGCTAGTGAGGCTGACAAGAAAAGGAACCCTTCTTTGGATATTGTTGGTGGGAATGCACACTAATTCAATTCCTAAGGAAATTGGTATGACGATGCCTTGAAAAACAAAAACTGGACATTTCATTCAACTCAGCTCTTGCTGTTTAGGAATTTTCCTGAACCCGTTAAATCCATCATAGTACAAAAAACCATACAGCTAAATCTTGGAACCAGCCTATATGTCCCTCAAGAGATGCATGGCATTTACATACAATGGAGCACAGTTCTGTCATAAAGAAGGACAGACTTGAATTATTTGTAGGAAAATAGATGCACCTTGAGACCGTAATGTTAAGTGAAATAAGTCAGACCCACAAGAAACCCAAAGTAGAAGTAAAGAGCAAAATAAATAAGTGGGAGGTAGATCTTCCTCAAATGGATGGGAAATCAAGAGATGGAGGGGAGAAACATTAAAAAATTGAGATGTGTTATATCCATAAGCCAGCTCCCCATGATGAAGGTAATCACTATGTACTATAAATATGTGGTAATAAAAACTGAAAGCTGAAAACAAAGATGAAAAAGGAGATGTGGTAGGAGCGCCGTGTTGCCAGCTTCCTATTGCTGTAACCATGCACAGGGAAGGCTTTCTTTGGCTCACAGCTCTGGAAGGTCCATTCCATGGTCACCTTGGAATGGCACCTGCCTTGGAGTCAGGAGCCAGGCAGTAGTAGTACCTCAAGCCGGCGGGCGATGGGCAAAGGACACTACTTCCCTCCCTTAGACAGGGAGGCAACAGAGACAGCAAGGGCCCAGGTTTCCAGCGGGAAACCTTTGGGTGACCAGCCTTCTCCCCATACTTTAGGTCCCACCCTAGACATACACCACCTCTTGAGAAGCCCCGCGGCTGGAGCCAGGCCGCTAACATGCAGGCCTTGGGCACATTCCAGATCCACACTGTGGCTACTGAAGTCAGAGCTGATTCTCAATACTGTGTATGGTGTGTGATAATCTGCCAAAAACAGAAGTAAGGAAGCGTTTCCAAATGGAGTTGTTCATCTCTTCCTATGTCCAGAACGTGACTTGACAGCTCCGTAATTCCTGGATTGGCTTTCTTGAAACCTGTGAATGCCTGGAAGTGATGGAGGCCACAGCACTTGGTGCTTCCTCGTGCTCAGCACTTACCATTTTGTCAGTTCCCTGTTAAACACTTGCCTACAGCCCAATGCTAAGTTCTGAGAGGGCCATGACTAACTCTGGCTTGTTTCTCCTGTGTATATTCAAGAAATGTCTGGTCAGGTAAGGAGATGGACATATGGCAAAGGTACAGGGCCATCGTGTTTTACTTCAGCATGAGCTGATTCCTGGTGGTTATTCTGTCTTCCCCATGGGTTTAAATTGTCCTCCGGGCAAGCCTCTAATTTCAGAACATCACTACAGCACCTTGCAGTAACCAAAAATAAATAGAGCTTAGTTGATCACTGTGAAAATCCTAAAAATATAGAAAAAGATCAAGCAAGTTAAAGAAGAGCTGGTGGTGGAGCTGCTAGGAGGGGAGAAGTGAATATAATACCAAGAGTGGAAATACTCAGCACAAGCACACTGAAGCTATATTAGATAAGTGTCCCCCCAAACCTCCTGTGCTCAAGACTCATTGCAGGGTGGCATCTTTCAAGGGGGAACCTTCAAGAGCTGAGGCTCGGTGGGAGACCCACAGTTTGCTGGACTATAGAACCTGATCTCTTGCTCCTTCCTACTTTGCTTCCTGGCCACGATAAATGTGCTGTGGCTCCCCCACGCTTTCTACCACTACTGTTGACTCCCCCAACAGGAACCTTACCCTCCCAAACTGTGAGTCAAGTAAATCTCTACTCTTTTTTTTTTTTTTGTCTTTTTCCTTTCTATCGGTACTAGGGATCGAACTCACGACTGCCTGCTTGCACGGCAGGCGCTTATGCCGCTGAGCTAAATCCCCAGCCCTAAATCTCTACTCTTTATGAGTTATTGATCTCAGGCATTTCACTGCAGTGACAGAAATCTGGTGAATACAACTGCACATATTGTAAGTATCATCCATCAATGAGAGGCAGTTTACTAGTATGATATGAGATGAAGATCTTACTATTGTCTGCTGGAGTTAGTGTAGGGGCAGGCTAGTACTAAACTAATAGATTGGATAACCATGATTTTTTGCTAGTATTATAACCAATGGTTTTAAACCTCTGATCTATGCTGCTGTGTTTATAGTATTTTGTTAGTTGCATTGGAATCAAACATTTAATGTATACCTATCTTGCCCATGTTAGATCCTGATGATGCAAATCAAGAAGATGCAGCACCAGCGGTAAAAATCCACAGAACGAGGCGAGACGGCAGATGCTGTTTCTCAGATGTTTCAGCTCTTGGAAAGATGAAGGAACACGCACTTCAAACGGTACACTGTGGATGGGATGGATGCACATGAGTGCATACAGGACTTGTAAGAAACCTGAGGAAGTAATTTTCAAGGCCTGGGTCCTCCTAAAAGGCTTGGTGGAAGATACAGCCTTTAAAAGAGGGATGAAACTATAGGAGGAAGAGAAGAGTGAAGTGTTACAGAAAGGGGAAGCACGAAACAAAATGACAGCTGAAGTGCCTACAAGTATCCAGCTGTTCACACTTGTCCTTTATGTAGGCAACAGGAGATCAGGTTGGAAGGCTGAGGATCACACTGGGAAGGCAAACAACAGGCTCCAGAGCTAGGACACAGTGGTACACATGGCCCTACTCCACGTGGGCACCGCTCTGCACCCAGGCCAGTCTGAGATGCCACATGGGCACTGCTCTGCACCCAAGCCAGCCTGACATGTGGCAATGTGGGGAATACATCACAGCGTTAGACGACTTGGGAGGAAAAAACAACATGAAATGCCCCAGACCCAATTTTAAATGGATTACATTTTGAAATGATAGGATTGTGTATCTACTGAGTTAAACAAAATATTTAAAGTCACATGTGGCTTGCACTTGTGGGCTACATTATATTTCTATTCAACAGTGCTGCTCTAGAAAAATGAAATGAGAGATAAATGAACAAGGATTCATGCAAAAATTGTATTAATTCTAATAGAAACAGACAAATGGATTTAGCTTATACACAGTGGATCTAGTTTTACATAAGCTAATCACAAGAAAGAGCTCAAGGTTGTGTGTGAGGAAGAGGAGCTGCTGCAGTTTCCAAACTATTTAAGAGACAGAATAACTAAATTCAGCGTATACACTTGGTTTGGATACTGATCCAAGGAAACAAAACATAAAAATACATCACAGAAACAACCAGGGATATTCTTTAAAAGACCCAGATATCAGACAACATCAATGAAATACTACTTTGATTGAAAATGACACTGAGATTAAAAATGTTGGTATGTTTTAGGAATGTGAAATATATCGAGATGAAATGACAACACATTTTGGATTTGCTGGAGGTTAAAGTACCTTTCTTACTTTTCAAACCCAAATAATAAAAGAGATAATCCAAAATCTAATGGAATTATTAAAATAAAGCAGTTTTGCTGGACAGACAGGAGTACTTGCGTGTCTGTCTCTATCCAAGGAAGGATAGAGTCCTGGAAAGGGCGTTGATTGGGGTAGGGCTGCCCGGGAAGCACTGCTCTGCTAGTACTGTGCCGAAGGTAGCAGGATACCTAATGCTATTGCTTCAGTATTTTGTAGAGCCATGCATTACCCTGGATCTAGGATTAAAACTAGGTTTGTTGCTCATCAGCATAAAGCTCCTCATGTCTGCCTTAAACATGAAAAATCTCGTGGTGAACGAATTTTTAGATTTTTTGTCCTGCTTGGATCACTCTGTAATTCACAGCATCATTACATGACAATGTTCGAATATTTTACCTATCTAGCTCAAGTTTTCTTGAATGCTTCTTAAACTGAGACTTGGTAGAAGAAGGAGAAAGGAAGTCAATGTAAGCGTTGCAACATCGAAAGCATTCTAACATCTCCAAGGGAAGTTTGTGTCACGCTGCCAAAGCCTCAGACCCCAGGTACCATGCAAAGAAGACAGAGCAGGGTAAACCAGCAGAAGGGAAAGAAGGAAAGAAGGGGAGGGCCCAGGATGGCACCCCCACAACATGCGTGCGCCGGGGGAGTTCTCGCACTGGCTCAAGGAGGGGCACCACTGCGTTTTCCTGAGCCTGGGACTGTGCAGCGCCTGGACTCTGCGGATGCCACCCCTAGCTCTGTGGCCTCATCGTTGATCACCTCGTCGTCTAGGAAGTTGGTGACAACACCTTCCTTACTTGACTCGCTGGGCTGCAGGTAAAGCAAAGCGAAACAGCCAACGCCAAAGAGACGAAAAGTGTTTGTTTTTTTAATTAGTCGGTTGCTAACGTCTCAAAGAACTTACTTTACCACATCCACTGCTCTCCTAGCGCCGCTCCCACCCCCTTCCCACGCGCGCGCCACGCTACAAATCCAAGGGGTGGGAGCAGCACAAGGCAGGGTAAGTCGAGGCAGCCCTGGCGAAGGTGGGAGGAAGTGTGGTGAGGTACACGCCGAGGACAAGCGGGGCGGAGACAGTTTCGCGGGGGGCCAGAGCACGGCACTTACAGCTTGCCCACTCCTTGTTAGCCTGGGCTGGTTACCATAGCGATCGCGTCGGCCCGAAGGAGCGTTGCTTCCGGTCGGTGCCTTGGCTGCCGGGCTGGCAACGCGATGACATCAGCCAGGACTTCCGGCGGAAGCGCACGCCAGCGAGAGTGTGGCGGGCGGCAGACGCGGTTACGCTGCATTGAACGGAGCGGCGGTCGGAGGAGCGGGAGCGGCGGGGGCCCTGGGGTCAGCTGTCCGGGTGAGTGGGCGCCGCAGGCAAGGTCTCTGGGTCCAGGCCCTGGCTCGAGCCCCGCGGGAGGCGCCGCGTGCTGCCGCGGGGTTCACTGGGCTGCTTGTCTTCCCTCGTGTTGAGAGCAGCTGCCAGGTTCCCCAGGAGTGTAGTGAGCGTCTGGGTACCACTGGACCCAAATTCTAAATAAGTCAGGGCAAAATGAGAGCTCGGTACAGGACGCGGAGGGTGGATCTTCTGCAGAAGGCAAAGGGGCCGAGGCCGGAAGGTGAGGGAGAGGAGGGATGAGAAAGAGGGAGGAAGACACGTCCTGTCAGTGTGCCGCCACACCCCGTGAAGCCTTCGCTGTGCCCCGCAGACCGAGAGAAACAGCATCAGGAGTGCCTCCGACGGGCTGACCGCCCCGAGCTCACGGCCACATTCGGGCATCTTCCTGTCTAGTCGTGAATTGAAGAGCGAGGCATTTGTCTTGAAACATCTAGCACCTTTCCCGAATTGTATCCTTTCCCGTGGAGTTGCTGAGAGCATTTGAAATACAGATGCATGCTTCAAGTTTGGACTCTCATCATGAGTTCTTCAGCTAGATAGTAAAGAACTTAAGAAGACTATACTTGCGGTTTTTTCCGATTCATGCAGATAGTAATAAATTGTCACTCCGCTTTTATACAGCTGATCTGGGGAAACCCACCTCCGGCTCCAGGGACGATGGCGTTGGAACAGATACCAAAGAAAGACTGGTACAGCGTTCTGGGGGCAGACCCGTCCGCCGATGTGTCAGACCTGAAACAAAAGTACCAGAAACTCATATTAATGGTAAGTCCTTTTATGTTTTAAATCATGGGAGAAAAAAAAATTTTTTTTGTCTTTTCGAGACAGGGTCTTGCTATGCAATTCAAGCTAGCCTTGAGCTCACTTTGTAGCCCAGGCTGGTCTTGAACTTGCTATGATCCTCCTGCCTCAGCCTCCCAAGTGCTGGGATTACAGGTGTACCGCCACCACAACCAGTGAGACAAGTTTTTAAATACGATCCGGAATTTAAATTTCAAAGAATACTGTATCACTAGAAATGAAGGTAGTCATTTATTTAATTGATCGTTTCAGTAATTTAGCAAAACACCAAAAACCCTCTATGCGGCCCAGCTTGGTGTTTAGGGCCATGAGCTGTGAGTCAGGCAATAGAGAAAGCTGACTCCCCTGACTCTTCTGTTGTCCTGAGAACTTGGACAGCTTTCCTCAACATGGTATTCAGGTCCTTAGGAAGACACAAAGGGAATAGTGGACTTCCTGTGTAAGGTACCCAACGACAGGGCTATAACCTATGTAAATGCTCGAAAGTGCAGCTGCCTGACAGCCAGGCCTGGCTGGGCAGTAGCCTCTGGCCGCATGTGATTCCCCAGTGTTTAGCCATGCTTGTCCAAGGAGAGATGTGCTCTAAGTGTAAAATACACTTAGGGTTTTGAAGTCAGTTCAAAGTGTAAAAAAATTCTAAAACTTTTACATTGATGTCATGTTAAAATGGTAGTATTTCAGCTGTTTTGCATAGGCTATGCAGAATATATGTACATGTATTTGTATGTATTACCACATTTTATTTCATCTTCTTTGCCTTTTTCAACATTAGCCTGCGTTTAGCTTTGGGTTATATTTCTATTGTATAGTGCTGATTTAGTTCCTTTTTTACACTACTTTCCACTGCATTCATCCTTTTTTTAATGAGCTGGAATAGTTCATAAGTATATATAATATCTCTCTGAACCTAAATTCATTTTTTCAGTCCATATGTTGATGGTCTTAAGCCAGTCAGAGTCTATAATAACCTGAGATTAACTGAGGTTACTAAACAGCCATTACCAACATGGCATCAGTGGTTTCTCTACAGTGAAATCACCTGTGGTGTTTTGCCTAGACTGTGTTCATGGTAAAGGGTAGCTCGCTTACTGCCAGGAATGTGCTAGGGATCTTAAACCATGTGCTGCTTTCCAAAAGATGTTCCAAATGTTAAGTCCTCTTGGTCCTTCAATTTGGAGATGTGGCTGGAGAAAACCAGGTCTGGGCACCCAGGTCAGCAGGCCTGACTGGCTCTTAGCTGGGCAGTGAGGGGCCATCTGCAGTGTCAGATCCTGAAGCTGACGAACCATTTGAGGTCTGAGTTTGGGATGTGGTAGAGTTCCAGTGGCTCCATTTGCCTAACAGCATTTGCTTCTATTAGTCTCTTCTGTGATGACTGAGCTTTCTCAGCTAGAGAGCTGAGCCTTGGAAATCCCTGCTGTGAGGGTCACCTGTGCATTGTGACGTGGCAACCACCTTTCCTTAGGAATCACTGCATTGTTCTACCCTGCCTGCATCTCATGGTGGAGGGTTCTGCTTTTTGGTTTTGATCTTTTTCCTCTGATGACTCTGTTGAGTACTTTTTGATGTAATTATTGTCTATTTGTATAATCTTTTGTGAATCGTTTTTGTTTTAAACTAAATGTATTTTTTTTTCTAGTGTGTATTGTGCGTATTTTTTCTAGTCTGTAGCTTACCAGGTTTTTTGTTTAATGGAGTTTTTCGACGTGTGGAAGCTTTTTGTTTTTGACAAGATATAATTTGTCATGGTTGTGTTTTATAGAGTGCTTTCTGTGTCTTCTCTGTGCATGTGTAAAGATGAGTTTGGCTTGGCCCTGTGGTGCTGAAGTTGAGCCCAAGATCTGTTGGCTTTGGGGCCTGAGATGTGAGAGTTCACTGGGGTGGAACCCAAAGCTCCAGGTGGAGGAAGAAACCTGGTCCCTGGAGGAGGACCTAAAGACCTCCTGCTAGGTCACACCTCTTCAAGGGCCCACACCATCCAGTGCCCCCAGGCTGGGGACCAAACCTTTAAGCCTGGAACTTAGGGGCCATTCCAGACCCAACCTCCAGCAGGTACCATTTATTTCCATCGCCTCACATTTTGGTGTCTCTCACCTGCTTTTTCTCTTCTATTTGTTCTTGTCATTTATGCTTTTTGCCCTTTTCAAAAAATATTACTCTTTTGTTACCGCAGTGAAATTTCAGGGGGGAACAGGTGTCGGTGTGTGTATTAATTTGCCATTTATAGATGCCCTGCACTGTTTCCACTTCCCCTGGGTGCTAGTCCCCTATTTCGCTGTACACTTTGCCACATACCTGGTGCATGGTGATCCATCCTCTGCCTCACCCATTTGGAAACGGTCTCAGTGCCCCTGGGCTGCATCCCCTTCCTCCTGGTACCCGCTCCTGGTCCCTGTGTGTTGGGAGCTGCGAATTGAGGAATGGGGAACAGTTAGCGTGTCTGGAGGTGGTGGCCTTGGGCTAGCCTGGCATGTTGGCTCTGGGGGTGGTCACAGTCCCTGGAGAGCTGAAGGAGTGGCTGCATCCACATCACTGGGAGGGAGAGACAGGCGGTGGTTTGGTACAGAAGTCCCTGAGCTTGTGTTGGTGGCTGCGTTTTGCTCTGAAGTAGGAACAGAGCTGCTGTTGAGGGAAGGTGGCAGATGCCAGGCACCAGCGGTAGCTGCAGAGCATCCTGGCCTTTCTGGCTACGTCCTCGTGCTGGTGTGGTGTGGAGCAGTGACTGTGAGCCACACGCTGCCCGGCGGGGACGGGGGAGGGAGTACGTGGAGACTGAGTGCGCAGTGGCTCACACAGTTGCAGTTTGCCCATGCTGTGGCCTCAGCCCTGGCTTTTGGCGCTCACAGGCCTGTAGAGCCAGGGTGTTAGGCTGCCATTTGCAGCTAAGGGACTGAGACCTGCTACAGTTTCCTGGTTTGTCAAAGACACAGTGAGCAGCCGTGAAAAACCTAGGCGTGATCACATCGCCTCTGCCATGGACTTCACTTTACCGAGTCATTGCCACCCAGAAAGGCTTTGTGTTGTTGAAAGGCACACTTTTCCTTACTCTAGATTTCCATAGAATGTTCTTGAACAGTTACGACTTATCATGCAAGGTCAGACACAATTACTTTTCTCTGCTTTACTTTTGATGGGCTCAAGCTTACATACAGGTTATGGAGTGAAACTTCCTTATTCATTTTGTGCCATAAGGAGAGTTTCTGATAGATTTAAGGAGAAAATTACAAAGGCAGGCCGTATAATTTATTGTGTTTATCAGTTTCTTTTTCCATAGAAACAGGCATCTACATCTCGTATTTTTTGTTTCCAAATTTGAATTAGCATATTTTCTCAGTTTGTGTTTTTTCATTAATGTCACAAAACAGTTGGCGCATAGACTTACATTTGAATACCATTCTGTATCTAATTTTATAAAAAAGACGCATTTATTACGTAGTTTTCCAAGTTCATAAGACTTTGAATTTAACACCTCCACATAATATAGTTGTTGAATAAAATATTGCTAAATCGTAGGCTGTTGAGTTTACAATGCATGTTAGTTTAGTAAATACTGTTTGCTTATTTCAGTTTTTATAAATGTAATGCTTACTCAAGGTCTTAATTCTGAAAAACTCTTATTGACTGGGAGACTTAAAATGCTTAAAAGATACATGCAACTATAAAGTGCAGAATTAGCTTTAAGTGTATGTATTTCATGTCCATTAAGCCTATTGCCAAATAATTTACTATGTTAAATTAAAGTGGCTGAATCAGTATTTCCTTCTTTCCTAAAGGGGCATTGCTATTTGTATATTGCAAATTTCTAATTTATTAGTTTTCCACTGATAACATTTGAATAATAGTGCATTGCTTTTAAAAATAATTGGGAATCCAGAATAATCAGTTACATAGTTTCATATTTTTTTTGCAGTTATACATGTGCACATTGTTGTTTACTGAACATAAAGCTTTTCAAATTGAAAATTGGGGGTCTTTTCCCATTGATGTTGATAATGTTTTAAGGTATCTTGCAATTGGAAAAGAATTACAGTGCTGGAAAATTACATGCTGTTACAATATGTCCCATACTATTAAAGAAAACTCATGTAATTTGAGGCAGGAGTGTGCAGGGTGCTCTCATTGTTAATGCTGGAGGGGTATAAAGTACCACTTAATACCCACATAGGCATTTGGAGGGTCTTTTCTTCATTGTAACCGCTTATCTATGGATTAGCATTGAGCTCCTTATGTAATACATTTTAACGTCCTGAAAAAGAAGATGGAAAGGGTACCTGTACAATAGTCAGGAAAATTACCACCTCAGAAAGAAAGGGAGTAAGAACAGCTCTTTCAGAAAGTCTTTTGACTGCATTACAAAGCAAAGCAATCTTGATTACAGGAAAGGTACTTAGGCATTAAGAGAAGTTTTGTACAAAACAATCTGGGAATATTTTCAATAATTGGAAATAATCAAAAATTGGAAAGGTATGACTGGTCTTGTAGTGAGCATTATTATTTTTGTTAACGTAGTTAACTCTTTACTGTTTTGCTGTCATCTGTGTGTCACACAGGATGTAAGATATTTGGCAATAAATTACCTGGGTATTTTATGGAGACTCTCTTACAAACTATCTTCTGTTCCTGTCACAAACAAACAAACATCACCAGGCTTACTTGCGCCTGTGTGTGCTCTCAGCCCTTGGGAGGCTGAGGAAGGAGGAGGCTCTCCATGAATTTTGTAGCCAGCCAGGGCTACATCCTGAGTGCAAGGCCAGTCTAGACTACGAAGTGAAATTCTCAGAGACAAAAAACTACCCTTTTTGTGATAAAAGTGGCAAGAATAAGATTTTTGTTTTTGTACCAGGGATAGAACTCATGACCTCGCAGTTAACAGGTAGGTGTTTATGCCACTGAACTAAATTCCTGGCCTGGAATAAGACATTTTAATAAGTAGTAATTTTTAGCTGATCCCCGGCACTGCATAGCACATCTTCTTCTCATTGCTTTGTGTGTATTCATGCCCATTAACTGTGGTGAGGCACAGAATAGCCCCAGCATACTCCGTATTGAGGAAACTGAGTCAGAGTGGGAAACACGCTAATTAGTTGTAAGAAATTGTGACACATTCTGCATATATGTGAGGTGAGGTGGCAGCTGCCGCTTGGGTTTTTTTAAGTGATTTTCAGGGTACCTGCAGCAGTGACAGAAAAAACAGCATTTGTGGGGCATAAGCTGGGGCTCGAAGGTCTTGGATTTGAATTCTGCCTCTGACCGATCCAGCCCCGTAACTTCCGGGCTAGGCTGTCTCCAGATGTGAGTCATGTGTGATGAATACAGGTGCTCCTTGATTTACAAGTGCATTGCCTGAATCCCAGTCAACCCCTTCTAAGCTGAAGATATTAATCAGATATGGTTTGAAAGGGCAAGGTCCTAGTGCAGCATGGAGTGCTCGCCTAGCACGTGCGAGACCTGGGTGCAGAGAGCATGAGTCCACCTGACCCGCAGCAGATGCTAGTGCAGCACACGAGGACCTGTCAGCAGGGTGCTGGCTGTGATGCCAGCAGCAATGTGGGCTCCATAGAAGATCAGATTCCAGTAGGATGTCTGCTGACCACCCCTGGCTTCGCCTGGCATACAGAGAAGGGTGGAGAGTCCTGTCATGTCACCTAGGCCAGGTTTGTCTGTGTTCCTGGGAGGCGAGCTCCGTGCTGGCCCAGCTCGGGCAAGTGAATTAAATCTTTTCTGTCGTGGGTTAGCTATACACAGAAAACATCCAGCATGGTGCTTGGTGCAGTGGAAATGCTCGGTTATGTCGCATCTTAATTCAGCTTCAGACCTGGAGCAAGTGTCTTTCTGTTTGACTGAAGGTTGAGATTTGGGGGTTTTTTTCTTTTTTTCTTCAGCATGATCCAAACAACACTTCAGTTCTTAGTGGCTTCAGAGTCACTGTTGTGAAGGTGCGGTTTGTCCTGTGAAGAGGCAGATGTAGGGAAGACAGTGGACAGCATTCCATGTCCTCCGTTTTACCCTGCACACAAGGCTGATGGTGTCTGTCTGCCACTGCGTCTTCACAGATTTGACCCCTGGATCCCTCCAGGCCACTTCTCCCAGAGAAGCCCTCTGCGTGGCCAAGCCAGGACAACGATGAGCCATCTGGCTGTCGCCTGGTGGTCGTTGGCAGTGGTGTCAGTTAAGTGCCTCGGTTTGGCTGTCACTGTTGGAGGACATTTTAACAGACCTGCGCATGGTCTTTGTGTCCTTTGAATTCACTGCTGCTACTAGGACGCAAAATGGTGTCTAAATGTGTCGTCGTCTGAGCCTAGGCTCAGTGAAGGGACCGCCTGGATAAGCAGACATGTCCAAGGCTGTCCCCTGTCCCTTCTCTTGGTGGTGGCAGTGATGAGGTTATGTTAGCCCCCCCACCCCAGGTCATTGTTTTGCTTTGCATGATTGTAGTTAACCCATGGTCATCCATGGTTTGAAAGCTGCATTAAGGGCTGGGGATTTAGCTCAGTGGCTTAAGTACTACCCTGGTAAGCACAAGGTTGTGAGTTCGATCCCTGTACCAAAAAAGAAAAAAAAGAAAGCCACATTAAATAGAAAATCCTAGAAATGGTGAGTGGTATGACGACTTCCTGTGCTGTTACTCTGTCCTGCAAAGCCGCACAGCTGGGCACCCCAAAACAGAAGTACCGCTCTGTGAATAAATCCAAGAAGAGCTACCTGAATTGCATCTTTCTTGGGGGTGCGCTGGGTCTTGGCTGGGCAGGGTTTTGTTTTCTTGTTGGTCTTCCCTCCGTCTTAAAACCCTGAGGCCTGTAACTGATTGCTAAGCGCACCTGATTGTGTTGCTGAATTAACATGTTGAAGACCATTGGGTCTCTGGAGCATTTCCTGAGTTGTTTGGTTGTATTTCCAGTAATGACATCATTTGAGGTGAATGCCAAATCTCTTTAGAAAATTTGCAGATAGCTTAATCAGATTAAGTCAAAAAATTCTTTTAATTTTGACTATTGCTGAAAATAGGTTTTTAATCTTTTCAATGAGACTTTGTTTTATATAAATCATAAATATATAAACTGTAGTCTATTTAAGTGTGTTCTTAAAGTGTGGTACCCATTATTTATATATAATTTTAGATGGTACACAGGGAGCAGTTTTTTACACAGACAGTTGTGTCTTTGCCATAAAACTGTATTTATCACAGTTTATGTATATGTAACTCGTGACATACAGGTATCACAGCCCATACAGCACTGGGCTATGCATGCAAGAGAGCTAACAGAATGTGGGGCAAAAATCCTGCAGATAGTGTGAGAACACTGGGAATTCAGCCGGCCACAGTTGGAACCTCTGCCCGCCGCCTTATAACTGGGCAGTGCTGTAGTGAAGTGCAAGCCGGCCCTGTGAGCCGCATACCTGTCCTCTGGCCACCTGAGGCTGTGGAGCCAGGCTTCTGCCCTGGTCTCTGGTGTGTGTCCTGCATCAGCCTAAGCATGGGGCGCTGCCATGCACCACATGGTACTCACTGTGAGGAGATGCCACTGTGCTCTGTGCATATTTCTTTAACAGGGCTGTGTCATGGTTCAGCAAGAGTTATGTTAACAAGTGAACAAGATGAAAGATTGAGCAGAGCAGCTTTCTAGCTCTGGAGATATACACTGCCCACTGTAAAATCAGGACTGGTCAGCTGGCTTCTTGACTAATGCTGCCTGTCACTCTGGGCTTTGGGCATCTCCTCCTGTGGAATGGGGGCTGGGCAGCCCCGGCCATGCTTTCCTTACTGTCCTCAGCTGAGTGTTCAAACGTGGGGTGAACTAGGTCTGCGGTCAGGAAGAATGTGGTCCCTGACCAGGCGCGTTTTGCAGAAGAGAGTGGAAAGTGCACCAGAGGCTGACATGTGTCCATGTGGCGCTGTGCTTATTAAACGCTAGTGACGCTGTGCTTATTAAACATAGTGACGCTTGCTTCTCTCTGTTCCTGAAAAGTGTGTCTTCTTGGAGAAATTTATGCTCTGTTAGCCCCCTAGTTTCTACTAAAGTGTGTGTGTGTGTGTGTGTGTGTGTGTGTGTGTGTGTGTTTCTAGGACTGGGGCTGCACCAGGACCTCTGCTGGCCAGTCAGGCCTGCAGCGCAGAGCTGCCTCCCCTTTTAAATTGGAGACAGGTCTCCCTAGGTTGCCAGGCCAACATCTTGCCTCTGCCCCCTGAGGAGCTTGGATCACAGGCATGCATCATGATGCCTGGCTAAGCTGTGCTTCACACTCGTGCACCACATCAGCTGAAGAACAAGGGCGCACAGTGTTCTGTCCCTGTAGCGGTGTAGACTCTGCTTATGGATTGTTTTCTCTTAGCATAGCTTGTCATTGAGCTAATCCCACCTTTTGAGAAATTTTTTCCTTGCTTCAGTTTACTGTATTTTTCAGAAAAAAAAAAAATCTTAAAAAGTTTCATCACTGCTAATCTTTTTAAGCTTAATGTGGGTATAAATACCCCACAATTTGCTTTTACAGAAAGCAAAAGAAAGAAATCTTAAAATGTCTTTGTAATTATTCCCTGACTTGCTTAATAGGAAACCTGAGAGGAGGTGGGGCCTTGGTACTGTGTGAGGCTGGAGCTTCAGAGCAGCCAGGGAGCTGAGAGCCCTGAGGGATGGAGCTTGGGCTGGGGCTGAGTGTGGGACTGGGTGAGTATAGGACGTGACACTCCTGGCTCCTAGGTAAGTGGGCGGGCTGGGCATGAGCACTGCTGTCAGATCAGGTGACATGTGGAAGCCAGAGACTCGATTACTTTCAAAATTGTGTCAAATAGCACCAAATGAAAATTTAAATGGGAATACTGTTTTGTTTTAACATACATTTACATTTAGAATTTCCTTGTGATCTGGTGTAACATTTTTTTCGCTTACGCAAACATCCAAGAAAAAAAAAATCCAAAAGAGAATTTTGTCTTCCTTCCAGAGGAATTAGTATCTCCCTGCAGTTTCTTTTCACACCGAGATCCAGCCCAGCGCCTGTCTCTCCTATTTCACCAGGACAGGTTCTTGCTGAGTTGCCAAGTTGCTTGGCTGAGATCCCCCCCCCCCCCCCCCGTACCAGGATCTAAGGGTGTACCACCACACTGCTCTTGGCTGCTTTACTGCTAAACATTTGTAAGAAACCAACTTTATTGAGGTTAATTTATCCATAATAAATATTAACTGCATTGACTTATGTGCACTCGCTCCTTGTTTAACGACCTCCCTGTTGAAGGATGACCACCGAGGCACCCTGAAGGGACCCAAGACCCGCTGCTGCTCAGGCTTCCATGCCATGCTGTGTAGAGAACCTTGCTGGCTTTCTGAATGCTGTACCTTGTGGACACAGGACTGTAATTGTTGATTGTACTGTATAGTAGGGAGCTGAGAGTTACACAAATAAATGCAGTCATCAAGAGTTTTTGACCATTTCTTTGTTCTGAGTATTCTAATGTACATACTATATACAGTTCCTTATTTAGTGACCAATTCATTTAACAACCTAGTTGCAGGAGTGGAATTCAGTAGTTGAACCAGGAGTGTCTGGATGGTACAGGTGTGTGTACAAAGTATGTAAATTATATAAAATGTGAAACTGTATATGCATTTGTTTGTAATTTACATGCTGTATGATAAACAAATGTGTTTAACTTTAAAAATTTATAGTAAAAGACATGTTGCCACTCATCATCCTCCAAGCCCTCCCCCTTGTTTCAAACACACTATCCCATCACCCTTGCCGTTTTCTGAGGCAGCTCTGGCATCCTCTCTCAGAATGGCCTTTAGATCCACTCTTGTGGTTTTGATGTCTGGAACTAAATCAAGAGTACCTTGATTGCTGGGGAAAGCCGGAAGTCTTGTGGTGCCACAGCAGGTGGGTACGGGGCTGAGAACCTGGTGTCACGGCAGCAGCATTCACCGTGCTTTTATCATCACACCTGGTAAAGGCACAGAAGAGGTGTCTTCAGAGAGTGCCACAGACCATGAAATGAGTGTGTTAGCAGCAAAGGGGAAGATTTTGAGGGAGATTCCTAGTAACGTGTCGTCTACTGTAACACCTTTTCATTCCTCCATTTGCCATGCATTTTGACCACCTCACTTGTACAAGAAGGCACACCGTTGGACCTTGGAAGTGTATGACTGTGATCGCACTGAAGGACAGCACTTTGATCATCACAGTTACTCTGTGCTCCCAGCCTCCTTTAGGCAATCACGGATCTGCTTTCTATCACTTGACATTTCTCTGCTATTTGTTTAGGCTCTAAAAATATCTTGCTGATTTATTTGGCCATTATGGGGCTTAATTATTAATTAAGGTTTTTAAAGAGAGATGAGTTTATGTCCTCACACTCTTGAAAAGAAAAGCTGAGAGCATATGTATAGTGTGTGTCCAAGAAGGTTGCCTGAGAGTCCTGCTGTTGCCATGGGGAGATGCCACGGTGAGTGGGTGTGTTCTGTCAGGCTAAAGATAACCGTCATTTGCATAGGGAAAACCATGCATTGAGGTGGGGCACCCTTTACAGTTTGCCTTCAGGAAATCAGGGATTTTAGCTCATTAATCCCCTCTGACTTGTGAAGGTTATTTATGTTTTGATTAGTTTTTCCTCTTATTTTCCAATTATTTGTTATTGAGCTGTAATAATTTGTTATATATAACATATGTATGCCTCAGTTGTTTTCTTCCGATATTGCTGACTATCAGTGGAGCATTATCTTTGCTGCAGTGTGTGTGGTGTCTGGGAAAGATGTGCCTTCTCCTTACCTTACAGCATTTATAAGTACACAGGATTCTTGTAGTTGCTTAAGATAATCCAAAATACTTTCTTTGAGAATTACAGTTTTTAAGCTGGTTAAAGGTGTGGATTTAGATGCTTATGGGGCTAAAACAGTTTGAGGGTGTCTTTTGCAATCCATTCATCAGTTTACTCAAAATTTGTTTGGAGGCTCAGGTACATTTCTAGGCTCTGTTCTCGATGCTATGGATATTGCAGACTTCACTGGTAGAGAAAGAGTCACATGTGTAAATAATAGTGTCTGGTATAATCAGTATTACAAGTGCAGTATATTGACTCGAAATGTGATCTGAAAGGGTGGCTGGTATGGCACAGTGATTAAGAGTCCTGGCTTTGAGTCTCTTCACCCTGTTTTTGATTTGTGTAACTCAGGAAGAATGAGTTAACTTCTGTTGGCCTCGGTTTCTTACTTGTAAAGCTCGGGATAATGCCTTCTCCACGTGTTTCCTAAAGATAAATACAATGGTGAATGTAGAGCATGTAGCCAGTTTCTTCTGTGTGCTACCGTACTATACATTATAATCATAGACATTATATATAAAACACAGAGGTCCAGGAAGGGTTATATAATACTATTATCATAATGACATACAAATTTAATTATGTTGAGCAGAAAAAATTTAAAAGTGATAAAATTTGGCTATTTGTATATTTACATACATGCTGTATATGTTGTATATTTACATACATGCTATATATGTTGTATATTTACATATGCAGATTGCTGGATAGGGTTGTACTGAAATAGGAAAAACCAAAATGCATTTCCTCCTTATTACTCATACAGTACTTGTGACGCCCAGTTAGCAGGAATTTTTCCCCACACATCAGGCAGTCTCCAAGTGGGCACCATTTGGATGTCTTGTACTTCATCTCTGGCACTGTGACAGGCTGCTCTGCCAGCGTGATTGGCGTACATGCTGTCCAGTGGGATAGTAAAAGTGTGCTTCTGGTGGTGTCATGCAGGAATAGCCCAGCATACTACTTCTGGTCATAGGCCCTTCATCTGGTGCATTCTATCTACTCTGCATCTGGCTGCATGAATCAAGCAGTTTGCCTCACCATACCTACTTCCTCCATGATGTTTCTGCCTCAGAGCAGTTGATCATGGGCTGAAATATCTAAAACCAAGAGCCAAAAATCAGCCTTTCCTTCTTTAAGTTTGTGTCAGGTAGTTTTAATTACTTTCTGTGTTGCTGGGACAAAATACCTGATGCCGGAAACATTAAGAATGAGTCTATTTTGGCTCATGTTTTAGTCTGTAATCAGCTGGCTTCAAGGCAGGGTGGCATGGCAGGAGGACTTGGCAGGAGAGAGCTGCCCCATAGCATGGTAGACAGGAAGAAGAGAGTAAAGGGAGGAGGTGGAAAGGGAAAGACAGCCATCTGGGTCACATCTAGGCCTCACAGCAAGTCAGCTGCTATAGTGATGCTGTATCCGTTGACCTTCCAGAGATCCCCTAGTGATGCTTCAGGGAGACATCTAGATGTAAACCATAACAGGTAGTGTGCCACAGCAGTGGGAGAGCTGACTAGGACAGAAAGTTGCTGTCAGAGGAGAGGGGTTGTTGCTGTCACTATACATGGCCATGTGGTTTATAAGCCTTTGGAACTGGTTTGGAGGAGGAGTTTGGAAAGGTTTGGAGGTGCAGGCTAGTGAAGCTTTAGAATGCCGTAAGCAGAGCTTGGTGGGTAATTCTGTTCAGAACTCCGAAGACAGGGTGCCAGTTAAAGCTAGGCTCATGTTTCAGAGGTGAACAGGGACTCGAGTAGGGGCCAGACATTTTATTGACTGGCAAAATAGTTATCTACATTTTGTCAGTATCCTGAGATTTCACATGAGTCTGAATTAACAGGTGAGAACTAACTGATCTGGAGGTGTATATTTCAAATTAACCTAGCATTCACACTGTAGTTATGCTGTTTGCTTTTAGCCAGATTTATTCTGAGTTTGGGGAACAAAAAAAAAGCAGAAAGACTTGAAAAATTAAATTTTGGCCAGGGAAGAAGCACATATATAGTTGGTGGCTGCAGGTGGAATAGTGGCCAAGGACAGTAATATCCTTAAAAGGAACCCATGTATATGAACTAGGAATGAGAAAGATATCTCAGAGGCTTTGGGGAATCAACAAGACCATGCCTTTGCAGGCATAAGGTTGCAACTGTGAGCCTTTTGTTTAGAAAAGAATCCCCAGGCCCGCTGCTCAAGAAGGACTCTCCGGGGAATGGGCTTTTGAGACTCATTTCACATGTGCAACCATTTAAGCACTCAGTGGCCACTGTAGCCATAGTCCAAGGGGGCCTGGCTACTGCTTAGACTGATAGAAAAACCATGGTTTCTTCCACATGATACTGTGTTTTTCAGGCCTGCAGAATGCAAGAGTTATGGGGTCATGGGGGCTTCTACCCAGATTTCAGAAGAAAACCTGGAGGGCCAGGCAATGTGCCCCTGAGAGGGAGATATCTGGAGCTAAGGGAATGAAGCCAAGGATGTAGTAGCAATCCCTGGAAGTCCAAGATGCCAGGAACATGGAAAATCTGCTGAGGGAAGCCATAGACAGTGAGGAGAACCAGCACGAGAGAGAAGCCATGTGGTTAGCAGCTGGCAGGTGATAGAGGTAGGGGCTACCCATTCCATCTGGAACTCACTGCTCATCACCCTGTGCCCTGGACACCAGTGTGGAGCTATGGAATTTTTTTGACCCTGCTCTGCTTGGATCTTACTTTGGTCTGATTATTTTCAACTTGCTTTTTCCTCCATTTTTGAAATGCCAGTGCTAATCCTGTGCCATTGTAAATTGGAAATATGCATCTTCCTTTAAAAAATTTATAGGCGTTCACAATTAAGAGTTTGCCCCGAGTCTCCAAGGCCACATGGACTCTTGAGTCTTTTTGTGTATGTGTTTGGTACTGGGGATTGAACCCTGTCCCTTCATGCTGAGCTACATCCTCAGCCCATTTTTATTTTTTGTTTTGAGACAGAGTTTCGGACTTTTGGGCAATGCTGGAATTGCTGAGGGTTGGGGAAGGGTATGTATGTTTTCAGTTGAGCATGATACAGTTCCATAAGGTGAAATTACGATGTTGTGTTTACTGGAGGTAAATGTGGCTTACAGAGACATATTTGGGTGACAAGGGGTGGAAAGTGACAGTTAAACTGGGTTGTTAACTTGATTGGTTTGAGGCTGCCCAGGGAATTGGTAAAGCAAGCTTCTGGGTGTGCATGGGTGGGCCACAGAGGTGTGACCTTGGAAGCATATGTCATCCTTGATCCCTCCATGACTGTACTGTTGCCGTGTTTGCTTCTAGGCCACCACAGAGTGAGCAGCTTTGCCCCACTGAGCCCTTCTGCCATGATGTTTCTGCAACCTGCCAGCCATAGACTGGACCTCAGAAACTGGAAGCCAAAATGAACCTTTCCTCCCTTACATTTTAGATGTCAGGTGCATTCCTACTACGAGGAAAGCTGACCATTTAGAGCTGACCTGTGGGGCGGAGTGTCAGCTCCCACAGGTAAAGCTCTGCACTGCCACCACCGCCTCTGTCACTGCAGACCTCACATTTTGACTTGTGCCTCTGATGAACTGGCTCTGGGTGGGCTTTGTCACAGACCCTCCCGAATTTAAATTAATTTGCTTGAGGCAGGATGTAGGAAATCTGTACACTGACCCATTTGTTGCAAGAGACATTTTAAAGGATATAAACAAACATTCAGATGAAGAGATCATAGCATGAGATTTGGAAGGATCTGTAATACAGGAGCTTCTGTTTCCATGGACTTAGAGCACAGCACCCTCCCAGCAGGTGGCAGGGTTCTTGATCACTGGCCTGGGGCTCTCCAAACCTTGTCTTTCGGATGTTTGATGGAGCCTTTGCTGTTCAGCCAGGCTGTGTGATCATCTCAGCCTTAAGTGCCTCTGCCCCACCCATAGAGGGTGGGGATGTTGGTTCTGCCAGTCTAGTCCTCTGGTGCACAGCCCCATCCTGAAGCTGTCCAGGGGTCCCAACACTAGTCATCTCACTAGCACACAGAAGACAAACTCGAGACACTCCAAGGGTTTTAGGAGCTTCATGCCACGAAATGGTGGTAGAGACCAAATCTCATATCATGATGCCAGAGGTGTGATTTATGAAGCTTCAGTACTTAACGAGCATGTTAAGAGTTCAAGAGGAGATTTGATTAAATAGAACTTTCGCATCACCCGTGGACCTGCCCCTTGAAAGCTGCCCTTCCACTGTGGATGCTGCATTGCACGCCGAGAAGCCAGTCCTCTTGCTCCTCTTGCTCGGCTGCAGGAGTGGAAGAGCTCTGGGCTGGTCTGTGACAGTGCCTGCTCTTCCCCTTGGGTTGAGGGCTCCTCCCTGCAGCATCTTGTTTGAGCCGTCACAGCTTCACTGGCTGGCACAGTGTCTAGGTTGTAGGAATGTATTTTTTGAAGGATACATTTTTGGGTTGCTAGCCTTAACGTGGATAATATTTTGTCTAAATCGCCTTATTGAAGATACTATGTTTTGTCAATTGCTTGGTAAACAAATGAATTGTTAACTACCTCTATAGGCAGTATTTCCTAAGCATTAGGTAGCAGTAGTGTGTCATGCTTAAGTGTACCTGTAGAATTGTTTTTCAACTTTTGAATTGTTTTTCAACTTTTGTAATCTTGACGCGGTGTTACAGTATACAGGACACGTGTTGTAGAGCCTCTTTACCTAACTTTTTGTAACATGCTTTCCTTTAAGCAGATGGACACCTTGTAGAACCAATGGCACTGCCACTCGAGTCAGTGCATCCCTGTCACCTGCCTGTCTGCACTGCCCTCAGGTTCACTAGGGAATTACCAGTGACAGCTCCCCAGCCCTGCTGCAGCAGCTGGGGAGCAGCTGCTTCATAATCACAGCTTTGCAAATTGGGATACCCGAATATTAGCTCCGAATATGTGTGTTTGCTTGGTATCCTAAGATGCGTACTTGGTCCTTATCTTGAACATGGAATAGTTGTTGAATTTATCACATTCTTCAGTGCCTCCCTTCCTCTCTCTTGTCTATCTCCTACAGTGGGAAAGTCACCCCCTCCCTGAGGACCCCCACTGCTTCTGCCGTGGGCATGGACCTGATCCCTCAGTCAGCTGGAGCACTTACGTATTGAGGTGTCAGCGCCTGCATTGGTGTCATTAATATGGCAGAGCGATCACTTAATAACAAAAGAGCGCGCAGACAAATGGCCTAATTAGTACTGATGGCCTCTGTGGCCACAGAGCAGACGTAAGCTGCCTCGGAGCCTCCATAGGGTCTCTGTGTATGCGATCCGTCCTCAGTTAGACACACCCTGGCCTCCCAAGCCCAGTACGCCCAGAAGACAGGCTGTGCCCAGCTGCTCATTATTGCTTGGGGGCTGCGCACCTCTGTCTTTAGGACTTTCTCTAGCTCCTGTTGAGTGCATCCAAGGAGACTCAGAGGCCAGTGTGGGAAGGGCCGCCAGCTGACGGAATTTATTGGCCATTAACTTGCCCCTGCCCCCCTTTTTGCCTTATTTGGGAGGATAGAAAGTAGGGATGCATAAACGCTTGGGGGGAGAAGGTTCCTGAGTTTTATAAAATTATCACAGGTTAAGAATTACTGATTTTCTTGAGATAGTTTAGTAAGCCTAATTTAATACTTTGGTGAATGAAAAATGAGTCTTCCTGGGAAAAAACGTTGGGGTGGCGTTCTGGCTGTCAGATGTCATCAGGGTTACAGATGAATCATTCATTTAGTCTTTCAGCTTTACTCTCGCCATTTTACTTGCTTGTTAGAGGCCCAAAGAAATGAGATTTTATTATCTTTGGTGATAGTACCTCAAAATATAGTGGCAATTTGGCCCTCGAAAAGGCCTGATAAAAATAACTGGTAGGACGCTTCCTTGTGATTTTGAGCATGCTGTCATTGAGCGCCTTAAGCTGTTGGGCATTGCCAGCTGTCTGTAGTGTGAGTCCACTGCGGAGCAGGGGAATCCAGCAGTGGTCATGCTGGAGCTTGGCAGAACAGTCCTGGAGTGGGATTCCATTCCAAGACTCACTGGCAAAAGGGGAGTAAAAAGCATTGTCCAGCTTTCTCTGCTGAGCTGTAAGAGCTGCTGTTGCTGACTTTCTCCCTTCTGCAGTGATACACAGTCAATATGAGACAGGAACACACTCAGGAAGACTAGACAGCAGCTAGATATAGAAACACGGGGCTGGTTTTATGTTTTGAAAAGATTTTAGGTCTCAGCTTCCATGTTAGTCTTCTTTGTGCTACTTGAATAGGATACTGGAGACTGGAAATTTATACGAACAAATTTAGTGGCTCACGGTTCCAGTCTGCAAGTCTGAGATCATGAGGCTGGTGTCTGGTGCTTTGCTGTCCCAAGGCAAAGAATAAACAGGTGTGAGGCAAAGGGCTGGGACCCACCTGCTGCCAAGGGTCAGTCCCTGGGTGTGTGTGTGGGGTGGGGTGGGGTGGAACCCCTGGGCTCAGGACCCATTGGTTTAGCTCCTGGTATTCGCATTTCTGGATAAGGTTTGGATGCTGGGGAACAACAACATGAGCCACAGCACTTCTGCAGGCATACCTTGCAGCGCAGAGCCTGTCTGTGGTCCCTTTTGGCTCGGGTGGAAAAGTCTTAGAAGGTGCCTTAGAAGGGGCAGGAGCGTGTTCCTTGTGTCAGCTGGGTAGCACTTGCTTACTAAGAAGGAGTAGGAGCCTGTTGTCACCTGAAGACTTGGGTTGTCCCCTCTTGTGGCACTTCCTCATCTGGGCCCCAGGCCTACAGTAGAAGCCGGCACAGGTGGCACTCCCAGAGGCCTCTGCCCTGCTGGTGCTTAGGCAGCAGTGTGTGGAATCACCAAGTCCGAGAGCAGGCATCGGGATGCATCCCTGAAATGTGCATACAGCTATTTGCATGTTTTATTGTAGAAACTTGAAGAAAGAAAAACTATTCCACGTTCCAAAGAAATTCCTAACTTTACTTTTCACATTAAAATATGTTCTGTGTACTGTTTGATAAAACGTTAAACACTGGTGGAAAGTTCTAGATAAACACCATTACGAGGTTCCTGTTTACTTGAGAGTGAGAAAATCAGCCTCCGCTGTCACTCAGACTGTTTTCAGTGGCACATCTCTAAATTTAACTGTTCCCACCTGTTGACTGTGGAACTTCCTGAGCCTTTCAGAAGAACTATGAGGGGGAGGGGTACTCAGTGGTGAACGGGGAAGAGGCCGGGGTTGTGGAAGGGTGGGCGCAAGTGTCCAGCAGAGCTGGTTTGGCGGAGCAGTTGATTTCCTGAGTTGGTGCAGAACGTTTGAGTCTCATCACCAAGGACCATACAGAAATTGCTGCATGTTGAAAACATTACTGACAAATTCTTAGAGTTAGAAATCTCACATGAGATTGGGCATGGTGTCGCTTGCCTGTAATCCCAGCATTCGAGAGGCCGAGGCAGGAGGATTGCTGTGAGTTCAAGGCTGGCCTGGGCTACAAAGTGAGTTTAAGGGCAACCTGAGCTGCATAGTGAAGCCCTGTTTCAAAAAGAACAACAACAAAAATCTCACATGAGAAAGTTCTTCCATAGGTTCCTGGCTTCTTTGTGTTTTGTAAACTGTTACATCTGGCTTAGAATAACCAGGTTGCAATCAAAGTGTTTGGGGCTTTGTAATTTTATAGTCTTGGGGCTGAGCAAGAACTCGAGTGCGTTCATTGTTCAGTGGGGTGGACCTGCGGGGTTGATCCCGTGCCCTGGCAGTCTCGGTCACCCCTCACTGGCCCTCTGGTCTCACTTGGCAGTATCACCCCGACAAGCAGAGCTGTGCTGCGCCGGCAGAGACACTGGAGGAGCACCGACAGAGGTTCATCGAGGTGGACCAGGCCTGGAAGATCCTGGGGAATGAAGAGTCCAAGAAAGAGTATGACCTGCAGTGGCACGGTAGGTGGGGCCTGACCTCCACGGCGACTGCCTGCCCTTTGGCTTGGCTTGGTCAGCTCTGGTCAGCAGTCTGAACAGGAGCTGCTGGGTCTCAGTGCCATTAGGTGCTCAGCCCCGCCCTGGGTGCAGCCACCGGGAAAGGGCTGCCCACCTGCAGTCCCTTCCAGGTGTCAGGCAGGCGAGGAGGCCTGGAGGAATGTGGTTAGGTGTGTCACATGAGTTTCCCTATGGGGGAAGGCGGGGAGGACCCCTTCATCCCAGGAGCTGGGTGCGAATGTGACGCTTCCATTTGATCACCACAGAGCAGCACTGGGGTCTGTGCAGGGCCGTGCACAGTCCCTGTGTGGCTTCTGTCAGCTGTGACGCCTTGCCCTGCAGCTTTGGTGTTAGCTGTGCCATGTTCATAGCACCAATCAGCTAAGGCCCCTTTACTTCTCAGGAGAGGCTGGCACCCTGTTACATAAATTTGAAGACCCTGCCAAAGGTCCCTTGTATGGGGTTCACATTGATTCTCAGCTGCAGCTTGGAGAGAGCCCCTTGCTTGGTGTTTGCTCCTCTGGGATGAGAACATAGTGACAGTGTCCTTTGAGAATGCCCACTCTAGAGATGTATTCTTTTAAACTGGGTTCACAAAAAATTAAAACAAGCTGGGTGCCCAGGACGTCTGTCCCCGAGAGTGTGGCCCCAACGGCCCTGCAAGTGTGAAGCCGGTCCACTGCCCCCAGAGCTGTTTGCAGAGGTGCTGGCTCCAGGGCACCATCTCCAGTGACACTGTCCCCACCGCACTGACAGGGCATAGGGTGTCCCCACCGTCCTGCTGTGCTTCCTTAGCCCATGCCCGCTGCCGAGGATCTGCCATGCAGAGAGATGGGGAGCAGCGCAGGCCATCAGATGGCTTTCTACCGAGATGATGAGTGGAGTGGACCGGGGAGTGGGGAAGAGACACTGCAGTCAGCACGTGCAAAGAAGGACCTGGAGCTGAGGATTTCCCGTGACCTCTGAGCGAGCAGCTTCTAGCTGTCTTCCTCCCTTTCTCCTGGGGGTTGGTCCAGACCTGATTTATGTCCCCAACGTTTTTCGGTTTTATTTTGAGGCAGGGTCTCACTGTGTTGCCCAGGTTGGCCTGAAACATTCGATCCTCCTGCCTCTGCCTTTCAAGTAGTAGCTGGAATTGCAGGCATGTACCGCTGGCATTGATGAGATCAGTGAAATCTAGGTAGTGCCCCAGGTAGTGCGAAGTGCTTCACGATGTGACGAAACAGCCCGGACTTCAGAAAGGTAGGTCACTGTGCAGGTTTTCAGGTGGGTTGGTGCTGAGTCATTCAGACATGGAGGGCCACAGAAATGCAGCTCCTCCTGCTGCTGTACTGCCCTCACCGCCGGCGTGGAAACGGCCTCTCTGGCCAGGTCCCGAGTGGGGTTCTGCATTCACTGACCTCACTGAAGCAGAAGCACAGGGCTGACGGCATCCTCACCAGAGCAGCTTTCGGAGATCTCCCAGTGAACCTCTTTCCTGTTGTTCTGTAGAACACGGTACTGATTTTGTGTGCATGTGTGACTCATTTTAAATAAACGGCTGCTCAAAGTAGAAGGGAACGCACCTGTAGCAGTGCAGGTTTGCCGAGGGCTGTGAGCAGCGGGCTCTGGGAGGGGAGGCTGTAACCAAGTCACACGCTCTTTCTGGGTCACCCCAGGAACGGACGTGAGGAGGGCAGCTTTGTCGTGGGAACTCGCGCATGCTGGTGGCTCATTGTGAGAGTCCCTTTCAGAGGGTGTGAAGGATGTGTGTTCCTAGCTGCGGGGAGCTGGCTGTCCAGGTGAACCGGGCAGAGGCAGGTGGTACTTCTTGGCTGCTCTGAAGCCTTGTTCGGGCTCACAGCACCCTCAGCCCATTCTGAGACAGCCCTCCAGTACTGCCCGTAGCCATGAAATTATCTGGAAGTGATTGCAAGTAACACTTGACATCCGCATTCCTTTTCTTCTCAGAAGAAACACTCAAATGGCTATTTCTAACAGAGAGTAAAACTCCGGGCCAGGTTGCCTACATATATATATATATATATATATATATATATATATGTATATATATGCATTTTTAAAGCACACATGTATTTTTTTCTCTCTTGGGCAGTGCTGGTCAGGTTAGAGAGAAGCAACTGGAAGAGGTGATGTGTGATACCAGCTCTTGGAGAACAGGACTTGGAAGGCGCTGCTGACTGGTGAACTGAATCAGTCCCCTTGCCATATTTACTCTGCTGTTTCTAAGGCTGCTGCCAGGCCCCCAAAGAGTGTGTAGTTACGCAGGGTGGGCTGTGCGCTGTGGGAAGCTCGGGTCTTAGCACCTTCACACACAGTGTCCCTGGGTTCATTTGTGCCTTTGTGAACCTCACGGGGAGTTTCCTCATGTGTTCAGCGTGCTCCAGCATGCATCACAGGTGCACCGCAGGTGGTGACTGGCCCGGGGGTTTGTGGACACAGATCTCTGCATTTCTCGGTGGCTCCACAGGCTGAGTCATCCTGCTGATGCTGGAACCCCCATTTGTCGGCAACACCCACGACACACTGGTCCCGGGGCTTAGAGGACCTGCAGGAGGGAGTGGCCTTTGCTGACCCACAGGTCTTCCCTGTGGTGTGGTGTGGTGTGGTGTGGAACCCAACCCATCTGTGCTTGGGGAGTACCTGCTCACAGAGGATGAGGAGCTTAACCTGTGCCAAGAGAAGGCAACACTTAAAGACCCAGCACCACTGTGTCAATGTATCACTACTTAAGCCCATAATTAGAATCCTCCCTGGGAAGAGTCTTAAAGTCGATTAACTCCATAGGAAGGGGAAATGACATACTTCTGAATGTAGTTAATATGGAGAAGAGTGGTGACTTTAGGCCAGGTGACAATTACGTAAATTGTGTCCTAAAGCTGACCCTTACAAAACCCTTGATTAGTTAGATTAGGGCTTCCTTTTATGGTCATATTAGTATTTCCATTTGATTTTTAGGAATTTCAAAATTGGCTGTAAAAATTTGCTTCAGGTAAAAAACTTGAAGATAAGCATCAGGAGGTCTGTTTGGTTTGCTGACTGTTTTCGGGGGAAGTAAGAATGTGAAGCGAGGCAGAAAATCCGTGCGGACAGTTGGGGACTGGGTTAGCATGTGAGGGCGAGGGAAGTGCAGAGAGAAAGCTGTGTGAGCAACGTGCCTCGTCCTGCGTGTCAGGGGGGTGACTCTTCTCACACCATTTTACTTTGACGTAAACGCAGGTAGCTTTTCGTAGTGACTGTGTTTTAAGGTCATTTTCATGGATTTGGAATAAAAATTGGGCTTCAGACGCAGTAGATACCTGTGGGCCAGCTGACAGTGTAACTCCAGTGCACACAGTCGGGGAGCCAGGCTGAGGGAACGCAGGACAGGCTGGTTGCAGTCATCACCCCCTTGCCCTCAGCCTAGAGACCTGGGGGGTGTGGTGGGCCCCCATTCTGGCCTCAGCGCACCCCCCAATTCCCTCCATAGCTGCTCTGGACAACCTCCCTGGCCACGCTGTGCCCCAGGGTGAGCAGCTTTTGTGCTGTCCCCTTGCAGACCCAGAGTGACCCCTGGGCCCTCTGCCTGTGCCTCCTGGCCTTCACTGCTGACCTGGCCCACAGGATCTACTGTGGAGGCATCAGAGTCCTGACCGTTGGTTCTGTGTTTGATGCTTAAGAGCGGCCAGGACTCTGGTAACAAGCAGGTTGCTTTTGGTGTCTGGCGCTGGCGGGAGCATGGCGCGTCTTAGCAGGGGTGTGAGCTCAGGCAGAGCTCCAGGCCTGCCCTCTGTTGCCATGTGCCCTCTCACAGTGACCGTGAGGGTAACACTGATACCTGCTTCCCAGATCCTGTCCCTGGTCACAGAGAGGGGGATGCAGCCACATTGCTGGACTCGCCTGGTACCTCATTTGCCCGCTGGCTGTCGCCTGGGTCCAGAGCCCACGGCTGGCTCCTGGCTCGGCCCCAAGTACACGGCTGTCAGCGTTGGTCAGGGCAGCCTGATGCAGAGCCTGGAAAGGCCTGCAGGTGCCAGGGTGTGGTGCCTGGGGCCTTGCCCATGACACACCAATGACACTGTCCAGTGAAGACAGGATTCTGGCTGGCTGCACGTCAGGGGGGCACCTTGGGTAGCATGGCAGGGTACTGCAGAATGTGGCAACCTCTTTAAGACTGACTTTCTAAGTGTCAGGGTACTGTCTTAGACCGGGGGATATAGCTGGCGTCTAACTTCCACTCGTGTGTGTCCTTAGAAGATGAGCTGAGGCATCTGAAATGGCACAGAAATGAAAAGTGGAGAGCAGTTGCTAAAGGAGCGCATCTTAGGGACAGTGGTGGTCACCTGTGACACTGCACACATGAATGATGCAGTCAGAGCTGAGATGGACTTGATCTCTGGGCCACTGTCTGATGAAAGAGACTTCTGATGAGTGAAGTTAAACCCCTCTCCTAGCTTTTTGTTATCTATTCATTTATTCTTAAAATTGTAGCTCCTGTGAGAAAAAGTTTCCTGGGATTAGAGCTGTAATTATTTAGACATTAAATAGCGCTGTTTTAGAAGTTTTACTGTCATTAGAAGGAAGTTGAAAAAGACTGGAATTCCATTGTCTGGAAAGAAGTGAGAAATATTTATTGATTCCCAAATGGAGCTGAAAAAGCCTTTCCCCTTTCAGAAAGTGGTGAATGACCCAGCGAGAGCTCTGGTAAGCTGTACTGAGCCACGCTGCTAATAGTTATTTAATGTTATTCTTCAGTGCGAAAGAATCTCCTGAGAGCTCCCTTTTAATCTCTTTGAACTGCAAGCTCATAAACCTCTCTGATGAGTCCTGCAGTATTTTCTTGGATCCCACAGCAGAGACAATGGAGCCCCGGAATTCTTTGCCCTCTTGTTGTCAGACAAATCCAGTGGAACACAGGTCACAAGGGCCGATGCTTCTAAGGGCTGAAAGATTCCTTTTCAAGTAGCCACATAAATTATTTGATTTTATCATTAGCTCCACAGACCCCTCACTAGCGCATGGCTTTCTGTCTGGCAGGTGGACTTGGTAGTTCTCACCTCCTGCTTGGCTGTGTGCGCACAGCACCAGGCAGGGCCTGGGTGCAGACAGACTTCCTGCTCCTGGTGGCCCAGGGAATCCAATGCACAGCGCCATTGGGCCAAGCCAGGACCAGGCGGGGCATTGCTTTCCCAGTGGCTGTGGGCTTTTCTGCTTTATAAACAGCGATTACCTCTGCAGCACAGATTCCAGATTCAAACCAAGTCAGTCTGTTTTCTCAACTCTTCTATTCTTAATAGTATCCTGTTAACGGGAGAACTCTGAGGTAAGATTTGCATTTCTGAACACCTATGAAAATGTTCTACTGGGCTGAGCAAAATTATCATATGTAATCCTGCAAAAGGAAAATAATTTATGTGTTTTGAAGATGCCATGTCTGATGAGTAGACAGTTATCAAGGCTAATTACAGCATTCCTGTGAGTTAGGAAAGAATTACGGTTTTAATTATAATCACAGTAGTAGACAGGCAGAGATCATTGTTTAAAAAGAAAAACTAAACATTGATTTGTTTGTGTTCCTCCTGGTGTGAGGCTGGGGGGTCCTGCCCCCAACCTGTCTGCCTGTCAAAAAAGGGTCCTAGCTGCCCCGCTGCCCACTTCGCCACCCCTGTACCTGGCGTCCCGCTTACCACCCCATTCCCAGCCCTTTGTCAGGCTCGTCACTGGCAGCTGGGTTTAGAAGTTGCTGAGTCCCATCTTTGCAAAGAGTGCACATTTTCCTGTAAGACCTTTCTTCACCTTTTCTTGTTTCTATGTAAAAACAGTCGTCGGTCTTGGTCCTGACTTTAAAACGTAGTGGGAGGGAAGCACACGGCGGAGAGGCGCACCCGCTCCTGCCCAGCACCTGGGACTCTTGCCCAGCTGAGTCCGTGGTTGCACAGTATGACTTGCTTCTGAATGTCAGATACTGATTTGTAAAGCTGGAGTCTTGGGTTATGGGCACAGGTGTCCATTACAGATGTTCAGACAACTGCAGAATGCAAATGTCAGCGTATTCCTTTTACCTTTGACCTCTGGCGAGGTATTGGCCTCTTTGTGTCCTGGTTTACCGTGATGTACCATGTCTGTGCTTTATGCTATTCTTTTAGCAAGGAGTAGGTAGCTAATCTAAAGCTGTGGTGCATCCAGATAGAGAAGGATGCTTATCAAGTGGAAAGGTGACTTTCTGAGTAGACTTGAGAAGGCTGCACAGGAGCAGCCGTTGGCTGCGCCGCATCCCAGTGGGTTCTGGCAGGGCAGCAGGTGCTGTGCATGGCAGCCGTGTGTGCGGCAATCCCTCACTTACTGTCTGGAAATGAAGATGGCGTGGGAGTGTCCACGAGTCACTGTCTTTCAGTGCAGTTCTGTGTCACAGCTGTTGTGTCGCCAGGGTGAGAGTTGACTTTTCTTGTCAAGATCTCTGCCTGGTCTGCTTTGCTTGAACTGACTTCACTGTTGCCAAAGGGATCTCCAGGGTGTGCACCCTGGAAGAGAGACAGCTTGGTTGTAAACCAGTGAGCCCCAGTGTTTTATTTTTCCCCTGAATGGGCTTCTTTACACATCTATTACCCCTTCTTCAGCTCTCCCAGCCTCAGTTCCCCACTCTAGCCAGCCACTTCAGGCCCTGTAACCAGCGAGTGCCAAGTGCACTGATCAGCGCTCTGTACTCTCAGAGTGGTCATACGGGCTGTGTCTTTGGATCCTAGGGACAGTTGGAGGGACTTTTGGTATCCAGTGAATGTGAAGAGGTGTAACATCACAGTATCTCAATACAATACTACGGCGAGTTCAAAATATCGTATAATCTTTGCATCTGTTTAAAATTATGTAACTCACCAATAGATTTTGAACAGGCAGTTATTAAATATAATTAAACTGCAGGCATTCACATAAGGGAACAAAGGGAGGCATTCTCAGGAAGGGAACAAGAGACAGTGCGACAGCTCAAGAAAATTCCACCAGAGTGGGGCTGGATTTTAATAGCTTCTTTTAAGCCTTGACTTCTAGAAGAACAATACATGCATACAGGAAACATAACATGCCTTTAAAACAGTGACAACTGCTTCTCATCCAGTGGTGCTTGCTCCATCCCTAGCCACGCTTGTCTTAAGCAGGAAGTGTATGTTTCTCCTGCCTAGGCCACGGCTGGCTGTGTTTAGTTGGATTCCAGGTGCCTTCGGAACTTCCGTGTCAGGGAAAACTTTCCCTCCAGAAGCACAGAGCCTCAACACAGTGCCATTGTGTTACAGGCTTGCAACATTGACCCCTCCCTGGAAGGGACCTGTGCCCCTGGCAGTTAGGGCCATAGCAGCCTCTTCCATTGGGCAGTGCCAGCTCTGCAGAGCACTGAGCCATCTTTGTGGTGAGAACAGCCCACCCGCCGCCTCCTGGGGCTGGACCTGAGTGAAGGCCTTCCTCTCTGTCCTTAGAAAGCCACCAGTCCCCTCGAAGTGGGACCTTTTCTGTACTTCCTAAAAATCCTGTCTTCAGATGGTCACTGGGACCAGCACAGCAGCACACTAATCCTAATCCTGAAGGAAGGACGAGGTGACCCCTGTCTTTCCCCATTTCAGATGGCTGTTGGCACCCAGCGCCCCACTGCCTTCTTCCTGAGGCGCAGTTTATCTGAGCGATGTCTCTAGTCTCTCACAAAGCAGAAGCTACAAAACAATGACCAGACCAGACAGTTTGACTGCTCCAGGTTCTTAGTCCTTTGAAGTCAGTAGCCCTCACACTGCTGGCAGGACAGAAGGCCGAGGGTTGGACAGTAGAGGCAGGAAGACCTGCGGCTGCCATGCTGGAGTGCCCCATCCTTCGCAGAGTGACGCTTCTCCTTTTCTGTTTTACAGAAGACAAGCTCAGGAGCGTGGGACCTGTAGGTGCACAAGTGTATCTTGAAGAAATGTCTTGGAACGAAGGTTGGATTTTTTTCTCCTTTTGGTCTTACTTACAATGAAGACAAACATTAGAGATCTTTTTAATAAGGAAAAAAGTAACCACAGGATGTTGGGAAATCTTGAAAAGGCAGTAACTTAGGCTTTGCACACATAAATGCTTTGGTTTGTCTGTTTGATTCTAAACAGCATTTATTTCTTATTTTATTTATTTTTCTTTATTTTTTTGGTCTTTTTCCTTTTTATCGGTACCAGGGATCGAACTCACGACTGCCTGCTTGCAAGGCAGGCGCTTATGCCGCTGAGCTAAACCTCCAGCCCCCTAAACAGCATTTATTGATGACCCCTCTGTATGACTCTTTTCAAGTTAGTTTCTGTTCTTTTTTAAAATATGTTTTTACTACTTTTTGATTTTTGCATTACTCTCTCTGTATAGTAAAAGTCAAAGATAATTTTTTCCCATTTATCTTTGTGTTGATATTGAGATGAATTCATAGTAGAATTTTTGGTTGATTTTCTTTTTATATGGAGTCATAAACTGTCAGACCAGGGCTATTTAATGTTATGATTTTCTCCCGGGAGGCTTGACACACCCCCTGCCCCCGCTTTTTGATGATCTCCTAGGAGAAAGAGGAGAGTCTGTGTCTGCCCTTTTTCATGAGGTTATGCCATTTTTCCTTTCAAAGCTTTACGAATCAGGTTTAATTTTTACATCCCTCTGGTGCTCTCTGAGTTGCTCTGGGCCGACCCCTCTGTAAACAGAAGCCCTGGCTAGCTCACTTCCATGCCTCTTGGGCAGAGGAAGAAAATCGTGCTATTTCCTGTAACTTTATTATTCAGCCTCAAGGCTTATAAATACTTACTAATGAGAATGGATGGTAAGAGATGAACAGAGCCCAGAGCTGTGCTTCTTGAAACCATGTACTTTGCTAATAGTAAATTCTTAGTGCTTTAAAAAAGTGGGTTGCCAGCCACTTAGAAGGCAAATTATGCTTCTCCTTATGGGATTGTTCTGTCCTCATCCATACAGGTGGCAGGCATCCTTGAGTAGAAACTATTGTTGCAGTTGCGTAATGGAGAAGAGTGGGTTTTGTGTGACCGGTGTCCCCAGTGGCGACAGTCTCTTAGTGTCAGCAGGAAGAGCCCTGCTGGGAGGACTGGAGGGGGTGCCTGTAAAGGACACACGACGACAGGCTGCTCATTACAGACCTGCCACAACACAGTGGATTGCTTAAAATCCATTGTTGAAGTCAGTTAACAATATATAGCTTTAAATTTTTATTTAAAAATATGGGCTGGTAGTTGAAGCATCTGTTCAGTCAGTAAATACACAGACCCTCTGCCCCAGGTGAAAACACCCACACAAAGGAAGTCGCCAGCAGGAAACAGCAGGGTGTCCGAGCAGGGCTTCATCCCCGGCTTCCACAGCTCCCCTTGGAGCAGAAGTGCGGAGCATCTTCGAGCCTTATTTAAATTAAGGGCTTTTAGGCTCGTGAAAGATGGGAGTGTCCTTATCTTCCTGAGAGAAAAAATGGAGCAACAGTACTTGAAGCCATGGTTCTGGCAGGAATATTTAGAGACGAGTCTTGTAAAGTTGAATGTTCACAGTTGGAAAGAGCAAGTTTAGCATATGAAGTTAAACCAGAAGTGGACAAAAGGAACGTGTTTGTGTTCCTTCAGGTTGCTTTCAGAATGACCTTGGCAGGAAAGGGGACCGCTGGCCAGGTTACTCCTCGGAGGCTTCCCGCCCTGTTTAAATGGGCCATTCCTATGAAAACACCACTTTGTCAGAGCCAGGTAGCAATAATGCAAGAAGAAATTGCCTCAAGATGTGAATTTGAGTTCTTAGCATTAACATTCAGAATTATCAGTGACAAAATCCACTGTAACCCATGTGTCCTCTGTGTCATTTACTAAGTACATGTCACCTCGGATTTATTCTCACTGTTCATCGAGGTGGTAAGAAAACAAGGGAGAGATTTAGCCTAGGAAAATCAATGGTTAGAATATGTATATTTTTAGACATTTTAACAGTAAAACAATTCTCTTTGAAAATGTACTGCAGCAGGTAGACAGGAAGCGGTTTGTTTGCCTTTCTGAATTCAAGGTTATTTTCCTCCATGGAGGACACAGAGCAGCGCTGGCTGACTGGATTCATTGTTTTCTTTGATAAAAGAAGCAGGTACACTTGGCCTACTTAAGTGCCAGCTTTTTCAAGACTGGACTTGAGAGCGAGCATGCGCAAGGCAGGTAGAGTCCCCCCCTTCCTGGCTGTCGAGATGGGGCATTAATCAGGTTAGGGATGCCATGCAGATTTGGTTGCAAGAGCTCAGGCACCCTTTGCGACTCGCTTCGTGTCTCTGTAATAGGGAACTCCGATAGTGGTGACAGATGCAGTGGTCCCGAGCATCACAGTAGTTTTGACATGTTCCCCCCAGAGTGGGAAGAGTGGGAGGTGGAGGGGATCCTTCCGTTGGAGCCTGGGGCTTGGGCTGTGAGTGGCCCCGGTGCCGCCTCCTTCCCCACCTGGAGGCATCTTGGTCCTGTGTGAGTGAGCAGCAGGCGGGGGACGTGTGGCGCTCCCATGGGACCGTGCAGAAAGCAGCCAGCTGCTCTGCTCCTTCCCAGTGGGGTGCTGCCCTCGGAAGGAGGGATCCAGGCCAGGTACCATGCCTTTCGGGCAGACCTCCCCTCACTGCAGCCTTTCCCTGGAGTTCTCACCTGCTGAGAATGAAGCTGGGACCGAAGTTGTGGGGAGACAGTGGCTTCCAGGGGATTCCACGGCAGCTTCCGAGCCCCACCTGTGCTGTGGAGGCGCCTCCAGATCAGGACCTGTGCAAGCTGCCCACGCCTCCTTTACTGAGCTGTGTACTCCAGCCTTGCAGCCTCTGGAGTGACCCTGCAGCTTGGAAGGTGTGAGCAGAGTAGTTGCTTGCAGGCATCTGAAGCTTTCTTTTGTTCTTTGCAGGTGATCGATCTTTCTCTCTGGGCTGCCGATGTGGTGGCACGTACAGCGTTTGTGAGCAGGAGGCGGCAGTTGTGAGCCTGGTTCCCTGTGATACATGCTCGCTGATGGTAGAGCTCCTTCGCCACAGTTGAGCTGGGACCTCAGCTTCCAGAGAAGGGCTGCCTTCAGCCTACTAGGGGCCACCAGGGAGCCATGGCAAAGGAACTTCACTGAAGTGCACTTAGAGTTCATATTACAGACTGCCCAAGAAAAACCTTCAGTTATAAATCACGTCTTATGGACTAATGGCTGAGAACATTTGTTTGCTCCTTGGAAAATAAGAATCATCTTTTTTGAAATGAGCATGTCTCCTGTTCTTTCCAGCACTCTTGACTCCTTCACAGAGACTTGGGTTCTAGGGCCGGGATTTAGCTCAGTCAGTGACATAAGTGCTTGCCTTGCAAGTACATAGTCGTGAGTTCAATCCCTAGTACAAAAAAACAAACAAAAAGATGACTTGGGTTCAGATCTGAGAGGGACACTTTGGTGGCCCAAGGTTCAGGCTTGGGAGGCCCTGCAGGTGTCAGAAGCCTTGTAATAGCAAGGGAGGCTGGGTGAGGGCAGCCTGGGACGAGGCCCAGAGGGTAGGAAGGGGAGGCAGTGGTGGGAGAGGGCCTTTGGAGCCACAGCTGGGAACACTGCCCCCTTCAAGTGTAAAGTAGGGAGCAGAAGCTCAGGGAAGTAATTTGAAACAGCTGCTTCCTCTCCCTTATTCCAGAACCCTGAGCTGGGACCCTTAGTGCCTGTGTTAATATTAGAGTAAGGGACCGTGCGGTCACTGCTGGAACGATGAAGGGATTTCAGCCATGTGGTGTCACTCCCATATTTCTGTGTGCAGTGTGGCCTCGCTTGTTGAATGGCTCCAAAGCTCAAACTTTCTGCCACTTTAACAGGAAAGTTTGAAACAGATCTACTTGGTGTTCCTAACTTCGCTTGCTAGCTGGAAATTCCGCCTGGAAAAGCGTGCACAGGCCAAGTATGAGTCGGGTTGTGCCTCACTGCAGATGGATGGTGGTGATACTTTGATGCTGGTCTTGTGAGCCGAAGTTCCTGTGACAGTGAAATGGAGCAAGAACCAACCAATACAGAGACAGAGGTGCCAATGATGAAGATGACAGCAATGTTAGCACATGCTTGACTAGTAGATGGCCACACAACCACAGACAACAGTCCAGCCTTAGAACTAGGTCCAAAAATACAGTGATCTTTTTTTCAGGGTGAAACCTGCTGAAACTTCTTGGATGGGATGGCAGCACTGCTTTCAGGGTTGGAAATTGTAACAGACGAAATGCTGTAAGATGTTACAAAATACACAAATGCTGAAATAGAAGTAAAACACTATGCATCAGTAGCCATATAAAAAATGTGTTCATTACAATTGCGACACCTCACAGGCTGAAGTAGAAGCATTCACTGGTCTGTAGTCTTTGCTGGGGCATTCCACAGGTAATCTCAGGCGTGGAAAAGACTTGTGGAAAAGTGGTGGGTTATAGGCTTGAGGGCTGTAGATTAATGATGACTTGGAGAAGACTTGGTTTCCTTCAAAACTGCCCGAGTTTTGATGGGAAAAACCATCTCCCAAGAAGAAAAAAGAACTGGCTGCTGTTGGCTTACGGTTTGCAAGATTTGTGGGTCGCCGCCAAGCACTGCATTCCATCTAAATACATGGCCACTGACGAGCATCTTGCAGCATTTTGTGGCTGCTGGCGCTCCCAGCACTATGCTCTTAAAGAACCTTCAATGTATGGCATAGAAACTTAGGTTTTTGTAGATGTGAAGACTTACTATGCTTTCAATTTAGAAGTTTATCCTAGAATGCAGCCACAGGTGGTCCTTCATGTAGTAATAAACCAGATTTACTGTGAATAGACTTGGTGCTCCCAAGCTAAATTGGAATGAGCTGTTCCATAGTTGGTTTACCACTTCCCAGTTGGCGTCACATTTGCTAACAGCATGAGTTGACCAGCACAGGAACTGTACATAGGAACAAAGCAAAAATTCCAAAGGAAATTTTTAATTTCAAAACAGGATTGTATAGTATAATCTTTGAATTTCAGAAAGATATAATATTGGCCTTGTATGTGGCAAAGAAAAAACTGCTGATGTCTACATTGCCTGTGTATGGAAATACTGGTAAGGAAACGTCGACAGAACAGAAGCCTGAATGGTAACTTTCTGTAACCAGATCAAAGACCAAGATGGCAGTAATGCGTTACGCAGCAGTTATGATGTCACTTGTAAGACAAACCACAGGCCAATAGTGGTTTTACTTGATCTGAAACTTATGTGGCATAGTTTGATAGTTTGTAAAGACAATAATATAGAGAAATTTTCTTAGAGGGTTGGGACTGGAGCTCCTACTCTTACAGCAGAGAAAAAATAAAATGTTTCTGCCCAGGAACTCTGCAAAGCAGCTGTGGAGCACACTGGAGAGCCAACCAGTAAACAGCATCGCAACGCCTGCTAACAACAGAGAAACCAGGAAGGTGTCAGCTGTGCCCCACAGGGAGGGGCAGGAAAACAAAACATACGTGCTACCAGTGTGTGTGATATTGTGTGGGGAACACACAGCTGTAGGTACAAAGGCTGTCTCAGATGTGACGATTGGAGCAAAGATTCTGTGGTAGGCTTCTGTTTGTATTTACACTGTAGTTCACACAGGTTCCTAGTTCTGATGTTATATTTTACGTTTGTAAGCAAGTACACAGCCAGTGTGAAAATGTTATTCTAAATGTGCAATACATGTGAAGTTTTTTTTAAAAACTTTATTTTATTGGTATTTTATGTGCCTATTAATTACATATGATAAGAACCTCCTGACAAAACTGTAAGACCAGCAAGGTATAAAGCACATCCTTCAAAAAGGTCAGGAAAACAAAACTCACCATGGTTAGTGTGTAGAGCTTGCTGGTGGCATGTGTGAAGACTGCCTTCCGTGTGATAACGGAAGTAATTTTTTTTTGTAAAGTCTATTGGAATTTTTATTGTACTCCATACAGGAACTTATTTCTGTTCTTTTTTAGACTTTGCACATCAAAAACCAGTTGACAGAAGTTTTGATGCTTGGTTAAAAAAAACTAATAAAAATTCAATACTTTATTTTTTGACAATTTTTCTTATGAAGTACTTAATACAATAAAACTCAAAATTAACTCCTCATTAAAATGTTCTTAAAATGTGAGCATTATACTCTCAATAATGTGCATTTTGTAATTTTTGGGTTTCAGAACCAATTATTTGGCTTTCCATTATTTTTTATGGCGAAAATGTGTTCAGTGCTCGAACCCTGAGGTGTTTGAAACACAGCTGGGATGCACCAAGTCTGACAGCCGAGGTGCATGCTATCCCATTCTGAGTGCCCAGAGTTGAGGCAGAAGTCACTAGGTGGCCCCAGCGCGGGGCTGTCCTCCCAGTCTGCACTTCACTGGGCTCCTGTGGGGTGCCAGGCAGAGCCCCTGCTGACAGCAGCTTCTGTGCAGGGTGAAAATGGGCGTTCAGAACAAGCACCTGCCCTTCACTTCTGCTTTGTTGGACCTATCACGCCAGACTTTGCAAGGTGAGGTAGTCTTCCAGGTTGTCTTCCCCGTGTGTTTATCACATGGAAATTTACACGGAAAACAGTCTGCCTTACATTTTTGTCCCGGTATTTTGAACTAACTTGCAGAGTGTGTTGGCTGTTCTTTAAGAAGTTAGAAAGCAAAGTATGTGGCAATCATTTATTGGTAAGGTAGGCATATGGCTGCAGTCCAGTGGCCCGGCAGATGCCCAGCAAGTCGGAGGAAGGGATGCTTGTCAGTCATCGGAAAAGCGGTGGCCATTGGGGCTGCTGCGCAGAAACCCACAGTCACTGAGAGGCCAGACCTAGAAAACCCACAGCAGGTGGAGACAGTCAGTGAGAGCTGCTGCATCCTTGCCTCAATCCCTCCTCCTCCTCCTTTCTTCCTCCTCCTGCTCCTCCTCCTCACTCCTGCTCTGCGAGCAGCAACACTGCTCTTTGCTCGTGGGCCAGGAGAAGTCCTGCCTCAGACGTTGGGAGAACACTTGTTTGTGTGTTTCAGCTGTTGAGTTTGGAACCTTCGAACACGCAGGAATGCATGTGTGGGGTGTGGACACACACGTGTGGATGTGTGTGTCCTGCAGGTAGTGTGAAGCCCCCGACCTAAGATGCTGGAGGTTCAGCATGAGCTTAGCCCACTGCTGCAACCAGCCGTGTTGGTCGCCCTTGCTGCAGGAGACTGGGCAGAGGGCGGCCACCTTCGTACACCGCCCCCCATGCTGCCACCCAAGGCTGTTCTCAGGCACACGTGCATCTGCATATTCTGGAATGGTGCCAGCAGGCCACGGGGACTTAAGTGTAAGTTTCCTTAGGCTACAGCCAAGGAATGGGCATTTTATTATAAAAGTCTCTTCTCCATTCCCCACTCTGTGGGCAAGAGGGCGAAGGCTAAAGCGTGCACGGAGCGTGGGTGCTGTGGCCGGAGTGCCGCTGGCTTGCAGTCTGCACAGGTACTGAGGAAAACGTGTTTCCTCAGTTCTGAGCGTAAAGCCAGCATTGCAAGCAAACTGTACCTTAAAGAAGATGCGTCCTCTTATTAGTCCGTAAGGGATGGGTCCATAGTACCTGGAATCTGTAGAGTTCTGTAGATTGTCACCTTCTAACCAGACATGACCCCTGGGCACCTACAAGGAGAGGGGAAAAGGCCCTTTTAAAACAGGAAGACTGGGGTACTGCTGCCACAAAGCTTGTCTTAAAATACACATACACCCTAAGATAGGCAGTTTAGTTTTCATTTCATTCACAATAAAAAGCTTACTGGATATAAAGGATTCTAAGTGTTTAAGGACTCACCCTTTACCATACAGGTCCAAACACTTGGTATACCATTCCCAAACTGAGGTTGTATGAGATCAACGTGGTATGACAGAGCCATTAATTTAATAGACTTCAAAAGAGGTCATGAGGATGCTGACCGGAAATGTGCCCTCCTGTCTCTGCAACAGCGTATGCAGGGCAGCCACTCCACATCCTGGGGCCAGCTCCAGGGCCAGCCCTCCTCCATGTTCATGATGAACTGGATGGTAATTGACCCTGACACCAATTACACACAATCTCATCACTCTAGAGGGGCTTGTCAGGGTTCTCATTAAGAGCCTGCTCTGCCTTTGTGCAGGCCAAATCTTCCTGCATTCTATGTTGATAATGACCATCTAGAATCACAAGGGCCCATTATAAAATCATCAGTTATAAAATTAATGATGGTGACCTTCCTGGGTGGACAGGCCCTATCTCATATGGCCTGTATGTTAACTGGTAAACATGCTTAAATCCTTACACATTGACCATCATATTTAGGACAAAACATTACTCTGAGAAATGCCTTCTGCCATCTGAGCCTCTTGCCTGCTCCTGTCTGTTCCAGCCATGTGAGCTCAGAGATGACTCTCTAGCAACATGTAAACACTGCTCTTCTTGGGTTTTTGTTTTACAGCTTGTTACCTGAGAAAGTTGAGTTACTGACTAGACAAAATTGATCTACTGGGAAGAAATTTATTTTCATTCTGTTCAATAGGCTTTAACAGACAATGACATTTTCTTTTATGTGACAAATTACCTTCTTGAAAAACAAATTGATGCAAGCTTATAAAATTTTAAATTCAACATGATGATTCTGGTTAATTCTTTGCATTTAGAGGTACTTAAATGTTAAATCTATTTATAGAAAACGTTAAATCTATTTTATGGAAAAAGGGTGGACGTTCACTGAAAGAATATCAAGAGGCAAGTACACAGGTGCCGTCCCAGCATCCGGGAGATGGAGCAGATTTCAAGTGCAGCCCCTCACGGGCGTTCAGCAAGTCAGACCTTGTGCCATAGTACAAAGTAAGGTCTGAGGGTCAGCTCAGTGGGAAGGCTCTGACTTAATTAAACCCTGGTGCCTAAGGAACTAAATACAAAGGGTGCGAGTGAGAAAGAAATGTATCATGGATGTGAGATCACTCATTTTTATTGGTGCAGTACGTTACAGATCCTGGGCCAGCAGCAAGGTTAGTTCATTCCAGTGTAATGAGAGACTTCTGTGCAATGAAGTAGAAGTCTGTCAGGAGAGAAACAAGTATGTGTTGGGGCATAAAGAAATGAATGAAAAGAGAACACCAAACTTGGAAAAGCCAGGGATAAGTAGCACATGTGGAGAACTGCTTGGGGAGAAGCTGTAAGGTGAAGATTTTATGTTTATGTTTTCATCATTTCCCAAAATGTGTCTGTTCCCGAGTTTTAGAAATAGGCGGTAAGGAACACTAACAGAAAGCAAAGCAAACCACAGTCTAGGATGGCAGCGCCTCACCAGGTGGGGAGTGTCAGTCCACTGGCTGGCTGCAGCCTGGGGCGCTCACACTTCCACTCCCGCTTTCTCTGAACAGGCTGCCAACCCACTTCCCCTGGAAAGCTGGCCTGGCTAGCTCCACAGATTCTCATGTACTTGCTTGGCTTTTGCGTCAGTCTGTTTACGTTATGATAGATTAAGCAGAAGGTTTTAACTGTCAGTGCAACTGTACAATTAAACAAACAATAGTTTGTGCATTTGCTTTCATCTTACGATGAGGCAATTTCCTGCTTCATGCATTTAGAAACTAAATTAGTTGGACACAGTAACACAAGTTAGTAATCCTCACTACCTCTGAGGCTGAGCAGGAGGACTGAAGGTCCAGGCTTGCCTGGATAACTCTCTCTCCAATGGAAAATTCATAAATAAGGGCTAGGACTTAGGTTGGTGGGCCAGCACCTCATGCTTAGCAGGTGGGAAGCCCTGAATTCAGTCCCTAGCTCCCATCCCCCCATGAGTGCACCCCATGGGTGTTCCTACTGGGACCTCTCAATGTGAGGCCTTTGCCCTCTCTTTACTGAGTTGATCTTTTCTCATTTCACAGCTGTTCTTTAAAAATGGATGTTTGATATTAATGTGTGTGCTCAACTATTTCAAAGAAAAGAGACATTATGGTAGCTACTGTTGATGACCAGTTGTCTTGTGAAGTGCTGTGTTGCTTGCATTGTTCTGTTCTGATTTGCTTTGTTCTGTTCTCTTTTGTTTTATTCTCTTTAAAATTAAAGGTTAAAAAAAGATGGAGATCAGCCCTTTGAGATAAAGATGGCAATACACATCTGTCACTTCTCTTATCAGTCTTTGCTTTTATGACTCTTAGATTTTCAGTCATGGGAGACCTCTTTTGTTTCAGATTTTTGCACTTAATTATTTTATTTTGGGGGATGTGTCCTCAGGGATGGTGTAAGAGATGAACATTAACACATTTTTTTCCTGTTTTGTACTGGGGATTGAAATCAGAGCCTTCCATTGGCAGAGTGCCCTGGCCAAATGCACCTGTCCTGGAGGTTCTGAGCTCTGCCAAGCCCAGCACAAGGCCCTGGTGCCACTTTGGGGGTGCACCCCACCCTGTTCCGAAGGTCCTGGAGGTTTCTAGCTCTGCCCAGCCCAGTGCGAGACCTCAATGCCATACTTCAGCAGTGCTTCCTGGCCAGTCTTGTGAGTCCTGGAGGTTTCTAGCTCTACCCTGGCCAGCACAAGGCCCTGGTGGTTCTGAGCTCCACCCAGACCAGCACAATGCATCCCAGCCAGTCCTGTAGGTCTCAGAGGATCCTGATCAGCCCACAATCCCAGCACAACCCATCAGGGGAGTGCCTAGGGAGCTATGCCAGTTCCAGAGGTACAGAGCTGTGCCCAGCCCCTCCCAGCACCCTGGAGCCCTTCATCAGGGGAGTGCTACACACATTCACAGCAGGTCATGGCCAAAGAATGCTCTGAGAACTGAGGAACTGCCAAAGATGAGGCTACCCAGTAAGTGCCACCGCAGCACTCCCTTCTGGAGGGCAACAGTGTCACCCATTAGCAGGCCCTCAATTCAGCTTCAGAGCCACCGTGGCTACAGGAGGAATAGGGCAGGGAGCTTCGTCCAGCTGCAGGGCAAACACACTTCCACCTTAGGAGTCTCAACCAAGGTTATTATCCAGCCATCGATGAGAAATGGAAATGGACTGAAGGGTTTTATCACTGGAGCCTGCAAAAAGCTGGCCCCTTGCTTGGATACCCAAATCCTAATAAGTGACATTAGGCAGTTCTTCTGCCTAAGTGACAGGAAGATTAGAGTTTCAGAAGCTTACCCTGAAAATGCCCTTTCAAACTGAAAGTATCACTTCTGTTTATAATAGAAGTGGTAGCAGAAGCCAGATGGCTGCAAGTTCTACCTATGATAAATGCAACTTAAACTGAAAAACAGCAGCAGGGTATCAAGGGATCTGAACGGCACCTACATACACAGTACACATTAAAGAACTGTTAGTTTTACATCTAAAAAGTGGTTGCTAATGCTGTGTAATTAGTGAGCTTGTTAGGGTTGTGTTTTATTAAAGCATTGTCTAATAAATGAATATAAAACAGCTGTATTACTAACATTATTGCATTTCCAGGATCTCTCTTAATAGCACTTGTCATGGTTTATGTCTGTGGCCCCCAGGCCTCATGAGTTTGCATTGTGCATTTGTGATTGGTTCATTGCCTAGTGCTTGGATTGATGGTGTCAGTGCTCCACCCACAAAGGGTTGGAGCCAGGATGTGATGTAAAGGCAGGAAGAAAGGCATGTTTTGCTCTTTGCTGGCTCCTGTTTGCAGCGCCATGAACTGTGGCCCAGCCATGCCCGCCTGCCTTAGAGCCAATTGAGTGTGGACTGAAACCTCCAAAAACTGTAAGAAATAAACCTTTCCTTTCCCAACTTTGGGCTTCAGGTATTTTGTCTCAGCGACAAGTAAAAAGTAACTAAGACAGCATTATATCACCAGCGCATCAGAGCTCAGTCAAGCGTTTCTTTCTGAAATGTAAAACCATATCAGTTTCTCACATTTCTGCCAATAATTAACATACTTTGTGATTCCCCATGGAAAATGTGAGCAACACTGTATTCTTTATTCACCTGCACTGGTAACAGACTACTGTCTGGTGACCATCTCACATTCTGTGCATAGCACTGGAGTCTATGCTGTCCCCAGGCAGGAGGATGGGGGAGGTCCAGGCCAGCCCCATCATGAGTTCAAGGCCACCTGGGCTGCTGCATGGGATTCGGTGGGCCAATGAAAAGCCTGCTGCTTTCCTGACAACTGACAGGAAAGCCTCTGGGGAAGCCAGAACAAACTGACACATCGGCTGCTACAAAGGTCCCTTTGCGTGGACAGGGTGGCATAAGAGGTGAGAGGATCGGAGAAGAGCAAGATAAGATGGCAGACACTATGGGAAGGGGCAGGGGGAGGGGTCACTGCAGGGTGGGGGGGTTAGGGAGGAGTCACTGGGGGGGCGGGAGGAGGGGCCACGTGGGGCGGGTCAGGGGAGGGGTCACTGAGGGTGGGGCAGGGGCAGGAGTCACTGCAGGAAACGAAACGCAGTCACTGTGGGAAAGGGAGCCACTGCCAGAAGGAAAGACTAGGCTCCGCAAGCACAGTGCACCGCTGACTGTGTGCAGTGGGCGCACTCAGGATCGCTCCTGGGCTGCACGCAGCCCACAGAGGAGGAGAGGAAGGGTAATTCTGAGCTGAGGAACGTGCTTGCCTTTCCTAGCATTGGGAAGGACGCGGGAGGAGTCTATGTAGCAAGGAAAACAGGGATTTTGTTTAGCACACAAACACTCCTGGAGCTGTTAAATTAAAAGTTAGACATGTGCTTCTGGAATGAGGAAAAAGAATTGAGGTGGTTGTGAAACATGAGAGGAAGCACAGTGTACGTGGATAGAAACAGGAAGTTTAAACCAGGAACCCTTCCTCCTTCAGGCGAGGCCAACTCTGGAAACTCAGGAGAAGCAGGTGGTACATAGGAAAAAAACCAGGGACAGCAATGTCCTGACACCAAGGGACCCTGGGCCTGATGAGCAATTATTTCCAACACTCACGACACAGTGAGGACTAGAGGGATAACCAAGACTTGGACGGGCACGGGTTACATGGAGCGCTGGGGACCAACACCTGCTCAGAAAGGGCTGTAGAGACGCTGGGCAGCTCAGCTCGCTGGGATATCACACACCTTATCATGGCAGTCTGCTGACCGGCCAGCCACACTTCAAAGTGCCTGAGCATCCCAGCATTATGCTGGGATCGAACCACAGCATGGCCTAACATAGTGTCATCCTTACAAAGATGAAGGAGCCAGCAGGGTGACACAAATGATGCAGCTCAGGGCCAAGGTGTCCTGCACTCAAGCCCCAGTAACAAACAAACAAACAAAGGAAGACAGACAGGGAAGAGCTGTCTCCTTTTTCTCATTAACTTTATCACCAAGTGGCACTCGGCTGGCTAGGCCCTGGGGTGCTGTATTCCCAAAGACGATGGCCGTAAATAAAACAGGTTTCAGTCCGCATTCTGTGGGCTGTGCAAGCCAACAGGAGAACACCGGTTCACATTATGCTCTGCTATGCAGGGCTCCTACTTAAATCTTTGTTTTTGATAAAGTAGTGACATCCAGCAGTCCACTGAGGCATTTCAGTAGGATGTGCACAAATGCAAGATCTTTGAGATGTTTGAGCTCATTGTAATTTTTTCTGAGTCACCAGTGTAACTCTTATTCTAGTAGTCAATGTGTGGTCCAAAAACTGAGGGAAGAATTACCTGCCTTAGGTAGGAACATCAAAGGAAGCAAAAGTCCCGAAGTAGCAGGGGCTTCTCATTTCCAAATAGGGGCTTCTCAGTTTCCAAATACCTGGTGGAAGAATCTACTTAGCGAGGTTGTGTTCCTTGTAGACTTAGACTGTAATGAGCACACTGATTCCCCATGACTTAACCAGTGAACCGGTGACAACTTTTTAGGCTAGCTTGCGAGTCATGCCTTTTCTCTCCTGTGCTAAACTCTAGGTTCGAGGCTCCAAAGGATAAGGTGCTCTACTAACTGCACACACATGCACGCACGCATGGGAGTAAATGTCTTTGGCCTGGAACGTGAAACACCTTCCATGAGGATGATCGTTACTGTGCAGGCCAGCGTCCTCCTGTTGTGGACAACAGCAGCTTTCCCAGAGGAGGCAGAGGAGGTGCCACGCCCTGCTGGCAAGCTTTGAGGGTACGGCCTCGCAGAGCTACATGCATCCAACTAGACCGGCTCTGTTACAAGGCACCAAGTAACAGAACATTCGGGAACGCATGGTTTTATAATAGCTGTACAGTTCTCATTGTTGAATAACATGGCTGAGAAAACTGGCAAGGAGGAGAAACCCTCAACAACGCTGGTTTCCCTGGCACAGTCAATTCTGGTTCTCGTCAGAAGCAGCTGCTCATCACTCCTAAAGCAACAAGAACCTCAACAAGGTTTTCAGGGAGCCCCAGCTGGAAGAGGCGGGAAGTCAAAGTCCTTGTGGAGAGCAGTGTAGAGCCGGCTGCGGCCCCCAACCACTGGGTCCCACTGGTGACTTAACTGACGTGACTTCCCTGTTTTCCTAGTGGGCAAACCCTGTGCCCCTGTCTTACAGGGCCACAGCTGTAATCTGTAGAGCTGCAGCCCTGCGGCCAGTCACCCAGGTCTGCCAGCACCCAGCAGCGTGTACTCAGAGGACCAGCCTGGGTCCTAGACGCGTGCGTGGATGGGGGAGGGGGGGGACAGACGGACACGCTTGCCAGGAGATCAGAACACAGAGACACACGATGCATGTCATGGTTCTCTGGTTATCTGTTCCGGCTACTCAGCACTAAGACTGTGTGCTGCTGGCACTGCTCTGTGACTCCTCCACAGCCAACAACCCTTCCACGCGCACAGTGGGGCTAGGACGGCAGGCCAGGCAGGGGCCCTACTGTGGCCCCGTGGAGCTCCCTTCGGCCTCAGGACACGCTGTCACTAAGCTGCTCAGAGAAACCCGGCCCTACCAGACAGGAGGAGAGCTACATGGCCCGGCTCCTGGGTGAGCACGGACAGCTGAGGACCCCTGCACAGAGCAATGCCCCCTGCCACCAGGAGCCCTGGTGGGTGCCTGGGTCCCCCGAATATGGCAGCGAGCCCCAGATTACTGAACCACCTGCACAGCAGGTAAGACTCACTCCCGAGGTGATCACGGATCCGCAGATCTAAAGGAACTTGCAATACAGAAGACAATTTTACCTTAGGGATGAGCAGAGGTGAGGCCAGGTAAGGAATGTAACAGCTGTATTAATTTGAGTGAGTAGACAATTAAGTGGTAACTACTAAAGCCAGCAGGGTACAGACCGAGTGAATAGGCCATAGCCCCCTGGAGCTGTCACCACTGCCCTGCCACCCACCGGAGAAGAGCAGCACTGATAGCCGCAGCCCTTCTGTTCTACCTTCTCTGCACTTTCTGCTTGTGCAGCCCAGCTCATTACATGGCATTTTTATTTTAAACATTTTCAAGATTTGTTCGGTTGGGAGAGCTGTTTGAGACAGACTCTCATTGGGTAGTGTGGACTGGCCTTAAATTCACTGTGTAGCCCAGGCAGGCCTTGAACTCACAATGATTCTCCTGCCTCAGCCTCTTGAGTGCTGGGGTTGCAGGCATGTGCCATTACGCCTGGTGTTCAAGAGGCTTTAAAAAACTAAACTGCAGACTTTGATTGATTGTGGATTTCCAACTGCTGTGGAAGAGGACACTTTCTAAGCTGGAATCCAGACTCATCTTCGCCGTCCTGTGCTGCTTTTCATGACCTAGACAGTGTTGGGAAGTGCTGTTCATGACACCTGTGGACTGAGGATGGTTGGCTGGTACGGTTGGGGAAAATCCCTCAAGACGTGCCCCTCTCGGGCCTGTGTGCCTGTCACTGCAAGTCACCCTGCCTCGTCTGGAGTAGGCATCTGCAGGTTTCTCCTCTACTGTGCGAATGGTGTCCCTTTGTAATAAAACCTCAGGAGAGAGACAGTGAAACTGTGAAAATACCTGTTTCTCCTCAAATTTCTGTGCAGTGATTTAGCATCCATTGGCAAACTGTCTGTGTCAAATATTACTGACATTTACACAGGAACTAAAATATACATCATGTAATGGCCAGTTTTATTAAATTATACTGAACACAACATTTTCCTTATATTCAAAAGAAAAATTATTGTTTTCTTGATATATTCAGGCAATGTTAGTTAACTATGATAGCAAGGAATAACATAACTGAAATATTACTTACATAACTATGGCTTTTAAAGAAATCTGATGGACTAGTGGTGAGGATTTTGTCTCCTTCCAAACCAATTACTCTTTTACAGATATTTGATTTTGGATCACTCGGGCTTTTTGCAATCACAACGTCACCTCTGGGGAAGTCAGAGAAACACCAGTGTTACTGATCGGCTATGAACACACATGTGGTGCTGGCTTCGTCATCTCTCAGCAGCGCAGGAAGGCCTCCTCCTCTCACTCTGAGCCTCAGAAATCTCCAGCTGCAGGAACCCTGATGACGGCGCTGGGTCAGAATTCAAGGAGAAAGATGGAGAATCCAGCTATGATTTCTTATGATGTTAGCAGAGGCTAAATTTTCAAATAGTTCCACAAAAATTAGCTTCGCCATATCCACAGTATGTGACTACTGTCACCAAAATTTTAGAGCCAAAATGATGGAAAGCCAAATCCACACCACGCCACCAAGTTAAATAAAGTTTGCTGCCAGCATTGATGGATGCCAGAGCATTGAAAAGAAACATCACCTGTGTTTCCCCAGCACTAAAAGAACTGAGAAATGGCATTTAAGTCATAATATACATATACCTATGTATCTATAGACATAGATATATATGTGTGTTATGTTTTTTTGGTGCCAGGGATCAAACTTGTGATCTTGCACTTGCCAGGAGGACATTTATGCTGCTGAGCGAAATCCCTGGCCCTACATATATATATGTTAACAGTATAGCCAGAGGAACTTAATAGTTGAGGGAAACATGCATTTTTTTTTTTTTTTTTTTTTTTTTTTTTTTTTTTTGGTGCTGGGAATCAAACTCAGGACCTCAAGCTTGCCAGGCATGTGCTGTGCCACTGAGCTACATCCCTGGCCCAAGGGAAACATTTACTTTTTAAAAACTTTATTTATTTACTTTTTTGAGGCAAGGTATCATTATGAGGTGCAGGTTGACCTTGAAGTTGCTTATGTAGCCCAAGCTGGACTCGAACTCACGGTGATCCTCCTGCCTCCGCCTCCCAAATGCTGGGATTGCAGGTGGGTGCCACCATGCCTGGCTACAGGAAAAAATTTTTAAAAATACAACCAAATAAAATAAGAGTTGAGTAAACAAGGTAAAAAATAAAATGTGATATCAAACACATAAAATCATTATAGGTCTCATTCCACAGGGAAAGCCTGATTCCTGAAAGTAATAATAATTTACATAGTAACAGGATAAGAAAGATTTTGAAAAGTGGAAAGAAAAAAGGAGACAGAACGCAGGACTCATGGCCCCGCGGAGCACAGTGCTCTTTCTGCATCAGGTAAGCAGCACATGAACTGTTAATTAACACACAGACACGTTTAAAAGAACTAAAGCTGAGTGGGGCAGGGCATACTAGGAAACTGAGGCAGAAGGATCCCAAGGTCCAGTCTGGCCTGCACAACTGGGTAGGACCCTTCTCACAAAGGAGGGGTGAGAGGGGATGTACCTTAGTGTGAAGATCATGGGTTCAACCCCAGAACCATGGAAAAAAAAGAAAAAAACTTAATATATTTATTGCTTGTTCCTAGATTCAGAGATAATTTGATGTCATTTATAATAAAAGCATATACATCAAAATAATATCAAAACCTGTAGATGACAAATCAGAAATTTAATTATTGCTACATTACTAGTATTATAAAGAATGCTAAGCTTTTTGGTAGCCAAGTCAAAAGAAACTTAGATTATATAGCAATCATTAATTAATACAATAAAGTTCAGCAAGATATAAGGCAAAACTTCACACAAAGGATTCTTATGCTGGGGAATAAAAGACATTGCCTTCCTCAGAAATGTCAGGGAAACCACAGAAACACTGTTCACGACAACCATATCTTGAGATTATTCTTGGCACAAGCAGCATGGTACCAAATCATTCAATTCTGTAATTTGGTGGCAAAATAATATTGTCTTTCTTGAAGACAGGATAAACTCTTCTATTCCCAGCCATGCCAGTGGAACTGTTCAGAGGACAAGGGCAAAGATTTGAACACACCATCAAAGTTGATTTGGAGTAGCACTGGAAGAAGGAACTGTTCCATGGGTGTCTTATGGTGTTTAGGTGCTGATACGATCCTAGAAGCTGTGCACTTAAAATGCAATGCAAATCATCATTCAGCCAAGCTGTTTTTTATAGGTAGCAGTATTAATGCAGGTGGCATTTTTGGTAGTATACCCAGACACATAAAGATTAGAACAATATGTATCTCTGCCTCTCAGCTCTTTCAAAAAGTTTTCAAAGAAACTAACAGACCTATTACTTAAAATTTCCTTTTTTATTTGCAGTTGTAAGCACCTTAGCCTACTGGTGGCATGCTTTAGAAAAGAAATAGCAGTACCACACTCATCTTACTCTCTACAGTGTATTCTCTAGGATTCCTATCAGTGAGGTGCTCCTTAGCTGTCTGATGAAAGAATAAGTAGAAACACAGGCTGTGGCTGTGTCATGGGCTGTGTCTGTATAGCCAATGGGAAAGAGCCATGTGCATTAGACACCCCTGACTTTCATTGCTGCCCAAATGGAAGGCTCTTCTTTCTTTACACATAGGCACCAGCAATAGAACCTCATGCGGGGCCAGAAATTCCCCTGAAATCTCAGCATTCTCTGCTGCAGATAAGAGAACAAGAGCAGTAATATCTTAAAAGTAGAAGTTACTAACTGGCAACCTTAGTGCTCAAAGTTATCTCTGCTATGTCTGATAGGATGCAGACTTGGAGCTCTTCTATAACCAAAAGAACCTCAGAACAATAAGTTTAAATGGAAACTTCAACAAATCTGTTCATTAGTTATAAAAATAAGACACTGAGCTGGTCACTGAAGAACTATTCAGCCAGTAGTTTCAGCCCTTTAAGGATGCTTTAAGACCGTAGAATCCTTGTAACGAAAACTTGTCTTCATGATACAATGAGGCTTAGGCCCCAGACTGCATAAGGTTCTTTTGACAAAGTCAAAAAGAAAGTAGAACCAGAATACAGCTGTTTTATAATTTTTAATTTATAATCCCTATATCTGTAATCAGGTTTCTTGAAATAGAGCTGAATGATTTCACAGGGATCATATTAGCACATAGAGCTTAGGAGTTTCCATCTGCAGGGTTCAGGGCTAGTAACAGTAATTAGGAGGAATAGGTGTAAGTTATTCTTGAGGGTTTTTCAATAAGAAATGGGCTAGGGCCAAGGTGGTTAGTGAGAGAGAAATGCGTGGACCTACTTAACTACAACATAATTAAATATAGCTGGAGACAGTCACATTCATTATTATGATGAAAGCTAGAACAGATTAACTATAAATGAAGTTGAAAATCACAGCTGCTCTTTTATATGAAGCCATACACTAAAAATCATTGAATGGGTTTTCACAGGTTATACTGAAAAAATTAAGGTCCTCAGCAGTCGAATTACAGGATAATTTAAAAGTTACCCAGAACAGTTACTAGATATGTGACATACTTTTAAACTTCCTCAGAATACTTCAGGGACCAGTGACATAGCGAACTACACTTACATGTGAAAAAGAGATGGCTTACTAGGATAGAAACGCAAGGGAAGAGACCCAAGAGATTGCACATGCATAGGGAAACTTCAAATTTCTCAGACAAACTACTTGACTCAAAATTTTATCTAGTTGGCCATTAATTTGATGACTTACAAAGTGTTTAAAGGTAAAATGATCCATTCTTACAAGTTGAGGTAAAAAATAAATAAATAAATAAATAAAGGTAAGATGAAGAGGAGGCTGGGGTTTAGCTCAGGGGCTTAAGTGCCTGCTTGTCAAATGCATCAAAAAATAAAAAATAAAATAAAATAAAAGGTAAGGTGAAGGTACTACAGAAAGCACAACATGCATGTGTATTTTCTTTGTAACCTGAATATATCTAAGATGGAAAGTTACCTTTGGATACCATAAAAATGTCGGCTGAGATTTTCTGCAAAGACGATATCTGAATTTTGAATAGTAGGCTCCATTGATGGTCCAGAACACTGAAAAAAGAGGCAATTCTGTAATTTGAGTTCAAATCCTAAGTTTAATAGAAGTCATCAAGAGAAGCTTACAGGAAAATCAAGCCAGTGTTCTTCCCGCTTGGGGGATGATTCCAGCATAGCTACCTCCCTGGAGACACACCAGAGGTTTACTGAAATGGCATTTTGATATTTACACAAGGTAACTTCATCGGCGTTTCTAAATGATGGCCGCACTGTAGAAGGGGGCTCTATGAGCAGAGAGACTGCATCTCATTCTCCCAGGTCTATAATGAAGGCCGAGATCAGCAACTGGCATAGACTGAGTCTCGACACTTCCCTTGAGTGGATGGGAGACTGCTTTCCTGCTGTGGTTACACACCATCCCGTGCCTGCGGGCTGAACGGAGCCACACTATTCCCACTGCACAGCAGCCCACGCTCCTCTTCCAGGAGAATGCTGGTCAGTCCCTACTGTAATGGAGATGCAGCTTCCACCGAAGTTTTCTACTCAAACTACTAATTATGCATTTTAAAACATTCATATTTGTATGTCTCAAGACTGTAATCTTGATATATCCCTCAACAGTGGGATAAATAAGCAAAGCCACTGAAAATCACACACACACCAGTCTCTTGCTACCCTACTTATTTGTAAATAAAACTCCACTCAAAACTTTCCACTCAGGCAAAAGTAACAAAGAATACAGTGAAAATTTGTTACTTCTGTAAGTGCCAAGGTAACTTTCAAAAATTAAGGAAGTTTCAGTTAAATATATTTGTATTATCGTAGGCACATCTTAAAGTTATATGACCATTCATCTGTTAAGATAAACTATACAAAAGTAATAATGACAAATTCTTGCTGGTCAATTAATCAAGCAGATATTCTTTCACTGACATGATGAAGATCTGAATAGTCAGCATTGGCAGGTTCATGATGTAACACTACAAGTACGGGTTGGAGATTTGAAAGGCTAGCTTTAACATTTTAACACTGACACGACAAAGTAATTATTTAAGGAGCTAAATTCAGTGGTTATGAGTGATAGTTTGGGAAATCAGACAGATTTGTATTGAAAATTCCTTATCTGCTGCTTAATTATGGGACCTGGAACAAGTTACTTAAGCTTTCTGACCCTGCTTCCTCATTTGCATAATAGATTGGTTTATTATCTCACAGAAGTATGAAAGACTAAATGACTTAGTAAGTGTATAATGTCAACCATTTCCTGGAGACCATAAATAACAACATTCAGTATATGTAACTATTACCGGCCTATTAACACAAGTTATGATTCCTGTTACAAACAGAACACAGATCATATTTAAAGACAAGACTCTCACAGCAGTGCCAATGCATTCGCTCTTCAATCCCAACACTTAGAAAGATTTTGTCTTCTTTTACACTTTATTCTTTAATAACTTGGACTAAAATGAAAGAACAGCATATTTTCTTTCCATTTAAAAACAGCATATACACTTACAATAAATACTCTTCAATACAAAAACTTACCATCACAACCCCACCAATGTACTCAAAAGTACAGTGGGCTATGCAGCCATACTGAATGGTGTAGCCAAGGAGTCGGAAGGTCTTCCCCAGAACACCGCGAAGCATTGTTCTACGTAGACGCCACTACCACTGGCCTGGTGGAAATTCCAAAGTTTCCTGATCAGCACCATTTGAAAACATGTGTGGCCAGCCCCCTATACTACTATCACCCAGAATGCACAAAGTGTCTAACACAATTTGGCACAGAGAATAAAACCTCACTTTCATTTCTGCTATGGACACATAGCAAGTTCTAGCCGACTGTTTCGTTCTACCAGATTCTTTTCCAATGTCACTGAGCTTATCTATACACTAGATAACTAGTAGATTCTGAACTTGTCTGGCCCTTTCCATATTACTTATTTCTTGGCATTAAGATAGACACTTAAGGAAAGATATTAACTCTTTCAAAGTACTAATATATTTTCATCTTTTTTCCTTTCTCCCTATAATACATTAGTTCTTGTCATGTAATATGAGCTGAGAGAGAAACTACTAGGTGTACAGATTCATTTTAAATTGGTTCTTTTATTAACTTGTGTAATCTTTAATAGATTAACCATTCTGAAGCCTAATGAAATGGAAATAATATCTCATAAAATGGCCCCAAGAATCAACTTTAACATATGTCAAAGTGTTCTGTAAATTGTTACATTCAGTCATTTAATAACTACAGTATTGATCTAATAATGGATACAAGAAATATACTATAAAACAGCACTAAGTATTTTAGTTATATAAATTTAAAATATTAATCTCATTTATCTAAAATATTCCTAGTATCTGTACCTTCCTTTCAATTTACCTCTTATAATTGTAAAGCATTTCTCAACTAATATCCAGGCTACTAAACACTCAAATTAAGCTTATTACAATACATTGACAATAATATGTAACATTTGCTCAATACTTGCAACAGGCCAGGCTTGCATACAATACTCTCAATTTGTAGATGCAAAGCCTGACAACACTAACGTACTCGGCATTAGGGAGCTGGTAAATGGTAGAGTCCAGGTACTGAACCTTTTGGTTCATAGCCTCCCATGTGACTGCCCTGCTCCTGTAACCCTTGGCTCTGTACTGGGTCAAGCCTGGGTCCTGGACAGAGGGCTCCCTTTTACTCTCTATTCCAACCCCATCTTCCCTAATTCTCCTCCACAAATGGAAGAGTCAGTCCCATGGTCTGCTCCTCAGGGGACACTGACCAGTAAATGCTTGTTTCTGCCACCACCATCCCTGAATACCCCTCCTGATCCTGTGACACAGGAATAAGACATCTGTCTGGGCTTGGTCCTCTGTTCTCGGCACAAGCTCTAGTTCTCAGAATGTACTGAGTAACAGGAGTGCCCTTCCACCTCAGGACCCCAGCAGCGGCACCAAGAGCAAAGGAAAGCAGAATAGAGGTGGGCCCTGGCGTGTAGAACAGGCAAATGCTGCAGGAGATAAGTAGCTCCAGAGACTCAAGGCAGAAGAAAGGGAAAAGGAGCAGGGTGGAAGCGGTATCCCGAAGAGATACTGGTTCGAGACTTCCCAAACCTGACACGAGACATTAACTCAAATTCCGGAAATTCAGCAAAAAACTGAAAAGGTATTTTAATGCAAAACAAACAAGGAAACAAACATACACAGGCATACTAGTGTCAAACTGCTAAAAAAAAAAAACAGTGAAAGGTTAAAAATTGGTCAGAAGACAGTGTCAGTTTATTGTCAAAGAAATAATTCTGTCTGTTACAAAGGTGGCTGCTGGGTGTAGTGGCACACCTGCAAATCCCAGCACTCTGGGAGCTGAGCAGAGGACTGCAAGGTCAAGCCTAGCCTGGCCACTTAGTGAGACAATGTTTCAAAACCAAAAATGCGGAGAAGAGCTGGAGAGGTAACTCAGTGAGAAGACTGAGGGAATAATGAAGGGAAAAAAGATGAAATGGCACTTTTAAAGGTGAAATTGCTAGTCTAAACTGCTGTACTCACTGGAAACATACAAGAGCTGAAGCACAAGTAAAAGTATTTTCAGGGAATGAGTTTTGAAAACATTTTTGCCAGCACACCTGTAATAAAATATATTCAAAATGATACCTCCCCCACATAATAAAAACACTAAGTGATACTACCACAGAGCCAACACAGGCTGCAAAGAGAACTAAGAAAGGAATGGAGTAACTACTACTGTCCTCCACTACTGCTGAAAAGGAAATCTACAAGTCACTTATGAAGACAGGCAGTGCTGTGTCTCCTTGTTACACTTACTGGTGTGTCCAGAGCTAAGGTGACTAGTGCACCAGGAGTCCCACTCAGGGTAGCTGTCTGTGTTGTGAGGAAGCAGGGTGCAGCTGGAGTGGAAGAGTCTGCCATGAGCTCATACCTTAGAGTCCCCTGACCATGGCCTGAAACCTGTGAAACTGTAAGCCAAAACAAATCCTTCCTTTTACTTGATGCAGAGTTTTGTCCTAGCAACAGAAAATGATACTAACATACCATACCCAGATACATATGCTACAGAATAAGATGCTTTTGTTTGGGTTAGTCATGTTCTCACGGCTGGGACACATACCCAACATCTGCAACTTAAAGAAGGGGTTCATCTTGGCTCATGGCTTTGGTGGATGACACGGCAGAGGATCATGGAAGAACAAAGTTGCTCAATGCTTGGCAACTAAGAAGTGGAGAAAGGAGGGAGGAGCCAGGAGTAAGAATGGTTCTTCTAACTCACACTCTCAAACGATCCATCTTCTCTAGCCAGCCCGCTATGAGTACATGAGACTGTGGGGGGACACTTTACATGTATACATAACACTGTTTACCAAAAGACACGTGCACAAAACAGTCACCGTAGCTTTATCCATAATTCCTCAAAACTTATCAGCAACCTAAATGTCAACTCTATGGAATCTGAGTAAGCTGGGGTATGTTCACACACTGGTGTATTGCAGGGCAATGGAAAGGACAAATGTAAAAGAGTAGAAGTATATCGTTCTACTTACATTCTTAGATTTCATAGAAGTCAAATACAAACTAAACCAAGAGGCTAAATTAGTGGTTCACCTCTGGGGTGCTAGACCCTTAGCAGTGTTTACACAGGCACACACACATGCCCACACAATAGGCGTGTATGTTTGAGTACAAGTACATAGAAAGTCTTCATTTGTTTTAAAAGGAAAGAGAAACAGATCAAACAAAAGTAGACTGCCTGCCTTTTGAGAAAAGCTGGAACACTTCCTGCAATGTAAGAGGGAAGGAAAAAAAGGTTCAGATACTGGTAACACTTTAATTTGATGGTAGAAACATGAGGGAGCTCTTGTCTAAGATTTTCTGGGTTCATAAATTAAAGTTATGATGAAATCTGGAATTCCTGGCACAAAGCTACCTAATAAACTGAGAAACAGCTTCTCATAAATTAGTATTCTACTGCTGCTACAGCAAATGACCATAAACTCTGCTTAGAACACAGACGTAGAATCTCTCACCAGAAGTCTGGTAAGGGGGTCTCCAGGCTGATATTCAGGCATCGGCCAGGCTCCAGTCCTTCTGGAGGTGGTGGACAAGGTCCACCATTTGCTTGGCTCACGGCCGCTCCCCTTCCACCTCTGCAACCTGCCTGGCCTGGCCATTACTCCACAGTGACGCCCTCCTCTGGCTCCTGCCTTCTAGGCCTCCTCCCTTCACTTTAAGGACCTGTAATGATAGTGAGCTCACCTACATGGCCTTTGGCCACCCATGGCCCTACCCGAATCACATCTGCCAAGTCCCTCTTACTGTATGTATAGTGTATAGCGGCCTCAGGGGATGCCAACACCAACAGACCCAGAAGGCCACTGTTCTACCCAGCATGCTAGGGCAGTGACGCACGAAAGGAGAGATCCTCAGATCTGTCAAGACACAGGTTCTCAGGCCAAACCCAAGACTTGGAGAATCAGAAATTTTGCACCAGGCATAGTAATGCATACCTGTAGTACCACTAATTAACAAGGCTGAGGCAGGAGGGGCCCTTGAGATCCACGGCTCAGGGACCGCATGGGCAACCTACTAAAAGCCTTTTACAAAAGAGGGAACTGTTGAGAGGTCTTTGCAAGCTGTGTGAACGGGCGCCTGGCGACGGCACAGCAGCACCTGAGGGCCTCTGCTGCAGGCCCTCGGAGGTCACAGGCCATCTGAAGGGTGGGCATGATGCTTACCCAGTCATGAGCCACCAGGTGCCACAGAATTTACCATGTGCCATGTGTGCTGTGGGAAATGATGGGAAGCTTGGACAAAGGATTATCATTCCACCCAGGGTACAGAATTTATGACCTCTTATTCCTTAGGATGTTTACATCTCTAAGAAACTAAGTCAGTAACACAGAGAATTCTTTTAAGGGGTGACCTATGTACAGTATCAAATAACAACAGGAAAGTTAGGGAAAAAGCGAAAATGTTTAAAATTGTGACTGTCCCTTAATCTAACAGAGGAAGTATAGAATGCTAGTCCCCAGAATGTAGTAAGAGGCTCAGTTTAAAATACAGTAGAACCCTCTGCAATGTAGGGAACATCTGATAACACTTCACATTACAGATAGATAATAAAGTTGGAAATCATGATGAGGGATATGGCTAAAAATGGTTTCTTTCAATACACATACATTTTTTCAAATGCCAACCAAAGTAACAGCAACAATAATGAACACGCAGTAACTCTTACTTTGCGTCAGGCATGCTTTTGACTACTCTACAGACACTGAGGAATTTCATTTTACAGATAAAGAAACTGAGGGGTAGAAGAGAATAACGGAACCATGTAAAAACACACAGACCGAAACAGGAGAGCCAGAATTAAAGGTGAGGAGCTCTGGTTCTAAATGCCACCAGGATGCCAACATGACCTGTCAATTTCAGTAAAATAAAGCTCTGAAAACTATCCAGTATGCATCTGGGAATAATAATGGGAAGAAGGCTGTACTGATGTTAAAACTACCTACAAAGACCAAGCAAGTAAATTGAGAAACAGTTACAGATTCTGTCTCCCTGAAGTCTCTGGACATAGGTACTCAATCCTAAACTCTGGGATTCCCACAGTTGCTCTCCAGTGCTGAGTCCTGAGGGTGGAACCAAAGCTTCACACATTACTAGGCAAATGTTCTACCACTGAGCCACACACTGGGCCTCTCTAAGATCCTGATTTAGAGCCAGCCACAGAAGCAATTTCAGAGTAACTGTGGACTATCAAAAGCCATAAAGAAATGTCCAACAGATTCCTTTTAAGGTAATTTTCAGAAATAGGAAGAAATATGTAATGTATTAAATGTTAATCAGGACCACAATTTACAATCATTTAGTTCATTCTAAAGTATAAGCAACCAATCACCAAAGTCATTAATAGGAATTTTTGTTGACAATGGAGGACTAGAGAACACATTAGCATTTAAAAAGGCATTCACCACAAGACAAAAAGTAAGTTGAGGAAACAGGAAATGAATCTAACATCAGAGTTTGTTACGTTGACCTTCACGTGGAAAAGAAAAAAAAAGTAGACTTCAACATTTCTGAGACTTTTGTGATTTTTAGAATCAAGAACACTTCCACATAACACACTGTCACCACATGAAGATGCATACAAAGTAAGTGAAGGACACATGTCCACTTCAGACCCCAGTGGAGATGGCCGTGGCAAGGACAGGACAGGACAACACAGATCATTAGCACACAGGTGCTGAAGGCGCCTGCCCGCCAGTGGCAGTGCCAGGCCACACAGCTGTGGCCATCAGTGCCACTCATTCCCACCATCTCTGCGTCACCTGGGGCTGCTCCTGACCACGCACACTGTACTGGGGAAGACTGTCCAGGGTCTTCCCTGGACAGAGTGGGGCTCTGAAGACCACAGTCTGGGAAGACTATATTACAGCTGTCTGCTGCCCTTCTGGAGGACACAAATGCTGTTACCGCCTGGTTTAAAATGGCAACAAACCACTAATGACAGGATAAGCAAACACCAGGTTCAGCAGCAAGTCCCCCAGCTCCAGTCACCGGACTAAAGAGTGGGAGCCTCCAGGAATAAGCTACAGGGCCTGGCTTTCCATCTTGCAGGAAGTCAAAGGCTTTGTACTGCCACCTGACACCACAGGAACATGTTTACATTTTCAGAAGTCTGAAAACTCCTAACCAGTCATTATTTTTAAGCTGAATGGGATCATTCTATAAACTTTTATTACTGACTGAACTTTATGCTAAATATTACCATTTATGTCATTAATCCAATGTTATTTTCATAAATTCATTTTTATATTATCTCTAAATAAAAACTGGATATAATGCATAAATAGCTAAGACTCCCCCCCCCCGCCATCGGTACCAGGGATCGAACTCATGACTACCTGCTTGCAAGCAGGTGCTTATGCCACTGAGCTAAATCCCCAGCCCCATAGCTGAGACTTTCAATCACCAGCCTCGAGACATTAAAATAGCGCATCCCAATCCAAGCCACCCATGCACTGGTGACCTCTCTAGTCAGTGCCGCACCCTGGTGCCAGCGAGAGGGATGGCACTGAGTAGCCCTCTCAGCACACAGGATCTGGGAGCCACTCAGTTTGTTAGCTACTGGAGAGAAAAGGAAGCCACTGTGCCTTAACCACCACCAGCTTCCAAGACTCCCATTCCACCTACCACACCCAACTTACTCCTTTTGAAAACTTCCTTCTTGTCTCTCTTACCTCATATCCTATTCTCTTATCTCCAAAAATACTTCAACTTTTCTAGACATTATGAGTCACCTGTGCTGCAAATCAGATTAGCATCGGCTTTTCAATATGATTCTAAATTCTCAGAAGTCATCCAGGAGCTATAAACTTCTGTATTTAAAAAAAAATGAACACTGGTGAAAGACCTCAATGTTTGTGTTGATGAGTTTATCTGGGAAATAACTATTGTATAGTCAAGTAAGAAAGGTGCTCTAGAGGAAGAAGGAAAAAACACAACTCTAAGAAGCCCCTGGATACAGAGCCAAAAACCAGCATCAAAATAAGTACTGACCGTGTTTCCTGTTCATTTTGGTTGTTGTTGTTTGTTTTTCCCTTTTTTGAGACAAGGTGTCCCTGTGTAGTTCAGGTTGGCCTAAAACTTAACTACGTAGCTCAAGCTGGCCTCCAATTTACAATGATCTTTCTGCCTCAGCCTCCCATGTGCTGGGATTAAAGGCATAAATCACTATGCCTGGATACTGACCATATTAATAAAAGTTTTCAGTCAAAATCTGGCTTGAAAAGAAAGTTACACTAAGAAAATAATTATGTAATGTTTTCAAGGACCTCAGAAAGCTATCCTGAGATAATAAACCACCTGGATAATATGAAATTACACATAAACCAAATATTTGAGAATTAAAATACAAAAGAAAGATTTTAGTCCCTTGATTTCATGGATAGCACTTCTCACATTACAGTAAGCATTTTAAATAAACAATTTTTAAGAAGTAAAAATATAAAAAGGTTACAGAAGTTGTTTATAAATAACATATTGTAAGTCAGTAGCAATATTAAGCTTTCCCATGTATTCATTTAAAATGTATCAAAAATGGAGTACAGTAGATTAGAACCAGTTAAACTAAACTCATTAAGAATAACAAGTTTACAAGGAAGACTTGATGAAGGAATTCTATATACATTGACTATCTCCTGCTTTGCTGGCTTTCCCAATGAAGACTTTATACAAAGAATAAAAGGCACTATATGGAATCAGAGGCTACATGTACATTACTAACCATGTGCAAAATAGGTAATTTTATTCTTAAAATTTCAACAAAAATTTCACTTACCTATTTTTGTTGAAATTCTACAGTTTAAAACATTTACCCATTTATATCTGATCATATACTTAAAACATAAAGCTACTAAATCAAAAGCAAGGTAAGCACGAGTTCTATGAATAAGTATTTCTAAACTTAGTACTCCAGGACCCTAACACTGACAACCCTGATTGTCTCCGTTCCTCTCTTCTCGGCAGCTCTGCTGCACACTGTCTGAGTGACTGATGGGACAGTCCGACTTCACATTGGCTCACTTGATTCTGGATCAGGCAAGGGAGGACATTAACATAATCACCACCTCTAAACAAAGTACGTGATAAAGTGCTTGGTTGAGTGAAATGCTAACAATATTAATGTAGGTAACATATGTGAAGGTGAAGGTGAAGAGAAAACTAGGTGAAGAGAAAACTCTGATGAAGAACCACTAACTCATTCAGTATTAACTACTAGAGAAGTTTTATATATTAAGATCATACATTTTCACAAAGAGCCCTTTTATCAGCACTCTTACTTAGTACTTCCTTAACTGCCAAAAAGCATCTATATATATTTCTAAGTATTTTATTCACCAAAAATGTTTCATTAACGGCAATTAAAGCAGTCCAAAACCGGTAAAAATAGAGGACAAAACAATTTCAGTTTCTTACAGCTGTCAACATATGCTAACTTTAATAGTGGTCTTATAGCCAAAAGAAAATAACAGTATTTAAATTTTCAATCTAAAATATGACACTCTACCAAATACTTGATCACTAACTAAAAAAATACAAGACATGATTAATAAGCCATACCTATGTGAACAGTTTAAAAAATTCGGAGCCACATCTAGCCTGTAGTTTGTGTCACATAACTTATATCACCAAGCTTAAAATAAGGCTATGTATTATAAATGGCGAATTAAAAGAATATTCTTTGCCAGGATCACCTGATTTTTTTGTTGTTGTTTATAAACTTAATCACAGTTAGCAGGGTAGAAATTGCTTTGAGCTTCATGAATGACATCCAAGAGATGGGAAAGGATTAGTTCTCAGTTGCTGCCAGTTATAGCACCAGGTGGCTTTTTCTGCAGTGAAGGTGTTACGGATAATCCCATTACACTGGTACTAAATCTTGCAGACATCAAAATTATCACCAAGGTTCCTTTTCATCCCATCCTTTCCAAATGACTGGAAGTCGCTTCACCTGAAAGAAGTCAAATCCACATGCAGCTGCTGTTTTAGCAGGCAGCAAACTCCCTGAGAATGCCAGTCATGATTCAATTCTGCTGCGCTGGTGGCCCCCTATTCCCTGTCCAATAATACATCTGTTAAAAATCCTACAGCTACAAATCAAGTTTAATCCTACCAGGGACCTCATGTTGGTCTTGTCTTCCAAAAAGGCAGCAGGTTCTGCTGTCTATCTCTGCCAGTGTCTGGGGAATACCCTTTAAATCCCAGCCCTACTTAGAAGAATAAGCTAAGGATCACAAAACATGACCTCAAAAACCCTGATATGACTATATTCTGACCCGGAGGCATTCATTCTAGGTGAAGATTAGAACTTTGCATAATAAGATTACACAGCAAGTGAATGATATCAAGGGACTATCCATATGCAGCCGCCTGGTTTTGTATAGACAGCCTGTGCTGTGCAATATGCAGTGCAGACGAAAAAGAGCTTGGTCTTTCTAGCTGAAATAAAATAGATTCACATAAATTAGTTGGCCATTTCCAGATTCCTAAATCCCCTATTACATCTTTTATTGACAGCTCCTGTGAGGATAGCACAAATGTTATTCCTTTTTATTCTGTGCTTCTGTAACAATCATGCTCTGTAATTGGAATGTACATAGATTATGTCTAGAAATTAACATCTTTCTTGCTGTAATCTTGGATTACAATTGACTGTGTACATAATAAAATTAGGAAATCAATAGACAGATTTATCATCTCCAAGAAACTAGAGGTATTATTTAGAGTAGTTTAACATTTTGTGTCAATACTTGAAATGCAGATGTCACAGAGAATAGTCAATAAATATTAAATAAATCAAAGACTACAACAGGCATTGGGAAATATCTACCCAAACATTACGTTACATGAAGATTAGGTCACGCCTCTCAAAATTTAGAAAATGTGAAGAAGAGAGCTCATGGATATGTGTAAGGCTATCTGTGAACTATCCTCCAGCAAGGAGGTTAGTTACACAAGACAAGGCTTACATTTTTATAAAGTAGGTAAATACAAATCCCCTTAATCATTTTAAAACCATATTTTAGAACATCTGAAACAACTGAGACAATTATAATGAAAGCATTTATAATTCTTAACTATGCTTTTAAAATATCAGAGAACAGCATACTTATATACAGGAAATTTTAATCCAAGGAATCTTAGCAGTATTTAGAAAATAGTATTTTATGATCATATTTTCTCCCTCCAAGGAGTTTAGAATATCACCAGCCCTTAAGCAAACTAGATTACACACATACATATACACACGAGATTCATATTCATTCACACAAACACTTGCCCAGAAAAGTTTGTGTGAAAAGGAAAAGTTCTCAGTTCTCAAAAAAACAAAGTATTAAAGACTTACTATGGGTTTCTTGTGAAACTAAGCCCCTTAGGGTACTTGAAGCACGGCTTATTTGACAAGTTTGATTTGCCCACAATTTCTGAGGCACATTCCACTTCCATGGCATTAGCTATTATCTCATCTTTAAGTGCATCTGTACAATGTCTGATAGGCACTCAGTAATCAAGTGACATAATTCTGATTTTGTGTATAAAATACAGATATATATCAAGATACCACTGACAGAGATTTAAAAACATGACATGTCATTTCAACTACACAGCACATACATATTATTTGCTTACCTTAGGGCAGTGATGTTGAAACTTTTAGAGCTTTCAATGATAACGAACTGCCCACTGCTGCATGTGTACCACAGGTTTTCAACCACTGATTTAAGCTATTTCTAGAGAAAATAATGAGCAATGCCAAAAAAGTTCCATCTGTTTTCATGAGATTCTATCATAACTGTGGAATACTTCAGAACCATGCTGTCCAGTTAGGTGGCCACTGGCCTATGTGGTTACTGAGGACTTGAAGCGTGAATAGTTCAAATTGAGGTACACTGTGAGACTAAAACACACATCATACTTTGAAGACAATACAACCGAGAGGAAGGAAAACAGTTTGTTAATTTTTACACTGACCACGTGTTGGAAAGACACTCTTCTGGATACAGTTGGTTAAATCAAGCACATGAGTGAATCACATCATACTTCTTTGGGACAGTACAGCTTTAGTGGCCCTGAATTTTCAATAATATGTTCCTCTGTGAAACATAAATGCATAACTAATGAAGCACTAAAGCAGAGGGTCCCAATGGCAGAACAAACATCCCAGTGTTACAACAAATAAGCCTGCAGAGAAAGTTCTGTCACTTTAGCCTCTATTTCATATTTCTGGCTTAAGGGTATTGATGGGAGAAAAGATCTCACAAATGCTACCCTGTGCCAAAAAGGAATAATATGTAGAGTTAGGAAGTGCTTGGGTCCAGTTTTTAAACCAATTTCCCCCTGTGTACCTTCAAAAAAGGTTAGTGAAGTATGTGCATTACCCAAAATTTAAGTGTATTTATGTGATAACCACAGAGATTTTAAGCATTTACCATATTTCAAAATATTAGCAAAAATAAAGATCAATTTTATATATTAGTAAGCTGCTTTCACATATTTCTGTATCATACCTATCAATGAAACTTTGAAAACATCCTTTACTAAAACGTACTTTATAGAAATAAGGAAAACTAAAATATATAACATATAATTAATTTAATCCAAGTCTTTTCATATACTGGAATATGATTTCAATATAAACAAAAGTACTTAAAGTACTAAAGGCCTTTTCATAATTATAACGTATTTATCTAAAATGCTAAGTTTCATAATTATAAAATATTTATCTAAAACACTAAGGCTATAGGTGATTTAGAGTATGAAGGAACAAGATGGACAAAATTTAAATCAATTCTTTATTACCTAGTAAGCTACTTTTTTCTAGATTGTTAGTATTGTTTATTTCCTTTCTGGTTACAAGTACCACACATTGACATATGTACACAAGCAAAACAAAATAATAACAATAATAAAAAAAAAACTTTCTAGCCATCAATAGATGAGTGCAATGATATTCAATCTAAGTTAATCTCCAGACATTCAAATTCATGAATAAAAATTCATCAGTTTTAAATACACTGAGCCTATTAAGCAAGAACAAAAGCATATGCACAAAAGAGCTTTTAATATATTTCAAAGCCCACAAGAGCCATGGTCTCATTAAAATTATAAATTACACAAACATGGAATGAAGATTCCAACTGCAGTGCAGCTAAGCAGATTACAGAAAAGCCCGAGTTCCATATGATAACACGCCACGGCCCTCCCAGATGGGGGCTTGGAACAAAAAGGCCATCTCCGCAGCGAGGGAAAACCTCCTTGTGATCTCTGGTTTCTGTTCAGCAGATGACAGCCAAATAATATGTTGATTATTCTGTTTGTGCTGCTAAGCTTGTAAGATGGAATAAAAGCGATATGATCTATTGTGAACCCAATGCTAATGTGTTGCTCCACTCATAAATAATATACTGGATTTATTTTGAAACTATCTTTTATCTGAATCTCAGTTTTTAAATGCATGAATTAAAATAAAAGCCAGGATAAAAATAATAGTTAATTTGATGCTTTACACTAAAAAATGTCGTTGACAAGTGAAAAATATCTAAACGCTTAGTGAGAAGTCAAGTATAATCACCTTTTTTAATTTCAGCACTGTGATCAAAAACAAAATACATTTAAAAATAGGTAATTACTCTCTTTACAAAATATAAAATTAATGCAATCATCAAGAAGTTAACAATATACATTATTGACAAGATAAAAACTAAAACAGTAGGATATCCTAAAGCACGTTTCTATAGTATAAATAACAGTATGTAATTAGAACATATAATGAAAATATTTCTCAATAATAAAAAGTATAGATGATGTCCTTGTAAATGTTCATAACTTGCACACAAGAGCAAAAGAAATTCTACTGAAATTAATTAAAAAGCTTATGAAACCATTTAAAATATAATAGGATTCTACATTGCTTTTGTGACAAAAAGTTAAAATAATTTTCCCTGTTATATAAATGCATATTTAATACCTTAATCTTCAGTAAACTAAACAATACCAAAATGAGGTAACTACAATTATGTCTGAGAATATTTAGTAAAAAGTTCTGTATTACAAATAAACATATTTATGAGTTATCAGTGTCACAGACCTGAAACCACACACTTACTCTTCTACCCGGCGACCCGCCCCCCAGCATAGCACACGGAACATACGAACATTACACTGCAGAGGCATGCAACATCAACACAGATGGAGAGCACAAACTGAGAAAGCACAGTCCAGAGAGTGGCTAAGCACGGCCATTGGCCTAAGACCACACTGCCTTTTCCGGTATCCAGATATGGCTGTGAGTCTGAAAAACAGCAAAACTGCCTAACAAGAAAAGACAACCTAAATGAAGGTAAAAAGACAACACTTTCAGTACAAATCTTAGAAAACAAGGTATTTTGGAGTAGACAAATATGTCTTACACATGGCATAAAACAATTTCACATACCTGATGGGCTGTATTAATGTCATGAATTTCTGTTCATCAACCAGTATTAAGAGAGTGAAAAAGTAAATCTCAGGATGAAGAAAATCACAGGAATAACTGTAGTTAAAGATTCAGATTCTGAATATATTTCTTAAAGAACTACAAATCAAAGAATAATCCCCAAGGAAAAGTGGGCCGAAGAGGTAAACAGGCACCTGACAAAAGACAATACCCCAACACCCAATATACATATGAAGAATGCAACCTTACTGATTAAAGCTGGACCTTTACATATCTATGATCAAGTAAATTTACTGCTAGTTATATTGCCAAAGAAATATAGATATGTATGTATGCACGTGCATATATACACAGGATGTGGTCTACATGTATGGTAAAATGTTTAAACTGAAACACTTATTCTACAGTGAAAGACATTGTAATTAATAACCATCAAATTACTCCCTTTGCTTTGATCCCACCCTCTTTGCCACGTTCTTCACATGGACTGCCGCAAACCGATTGCGCCACTGGAGCTCCTATTTGCCACTTCCTGAGAGCTCTGGAGTCCTCTTTCCTGAGGATCTTTATGAAGTGCGATCAAAGCCACATGGAATGCTGCTGCAGGATGCCATCCAAGGAAAGGCAGGCTCATAAACACGTTGTGGTGTGGCCTCATCCATCCATTCATGGGAGCTGACACCATGTGGCTTCTGGTTCTTCCTCAGAGTCCGAATGTGGTCAAAGCTAAATGTTTTGAATCAATTCAGGCCATCAGGGCCGCCATGACAGTGTAACAAAAGACACTCAGAAACAGGACTCCAGAGCTGCTTCAGAAAGCTGAAAGAATGATGGGGTGTTTGAAACAAAGGGATGACTGTGAGGGGGACTCATGTCTTTAGTGTAATAATTTTTACAATTTAAACGTTCAGTATATACTTCTCAACCAACGTGCATACATAAAGAGATACACATTAGAGCATTTATAGGTGTGATATATTTGCTAAGCAGAGAGAGAATAAATAACTGCATGTAACATTCTGGATGACTCTCAAGGCATAATGCTGAGCAAAAGAGAGCTGAAACAAAAACTGCACTGGATAACTACATCTAAATTGGCCAACAAGCAAGCTGCTCTTTGCGTGAAGGTCGGCACAATGTGGCCATCCCATGAAGGAAGGGAAGCAGAGAGCACAGCAACATGCCGCCCGCCACTTGCCCATTCTACATTTGGGTGCTGTCTGCTAAGGTGTTACCTGGTTTGTGAATTTTACTAAGCCACCTACTTAATTTGTACTTCTCACTATATACAATATATACTATATTTTTTAAAGGCAGTGTTACCCATGAATACACAAATATGAAATGGCAGTCAAAAATCTGTCATCAAAAATTTAGGGACAACTGACATTTATAAAATGTAAATGAAAAGAACCGAAGTTTTATAATGTCTGCTTGAATAATCAAATTTTCAAAGGCAGAGCTGAGGCAAGTTCTGAGCTCACAGGAAGGAAGAACAGCGGTCATTTGTTTGGTTACCTCCCCAGGCCCCAGTAGTCTCAGCTGTATGTAGACCTTTTGTTAGGAGTGAGAGCTACTGCCCTTCCCACAGCTTTTAACACCTCAGGCCCAAACCTGCGGCCTGATGTGGAGACCTAAGCAGCACAAGGCAGCATAAAGAACACCAAATCTCCTGCCATTCTCCCCTTTGCTCTCCCATTTCATAAGCTTCTGCTAACCAAGGAAGATTCCTTGAAAGCTTTTGTTTTGCTGTTGCAGCTAAGATAAATATCCTTTACTCTTTAACATCAGTCTCACACAAATTAAGTGACCTCCATGAGAACCAGAAAATAAACTATGCACCTCACACTGCCTCCTTAGAACCCTTCTCTGATTTCTATGCTGGAATCAGTACACACTTTATATTTTCTCATATTAAGAAGATGCTTGAAGCTAAGAAAGATCATCCGAAGACTACAGAGCTCACTCTTCACTTGGGTAACAATTACTTCCCTCCTTACTGTCTGCCAGGCTCTGGGACCAAAGGAGTAAACACAATGGCTCACCATTACAGATTACAGGCTTTCCCTTTCTTTCACTCTCATTTATCAACAAAACAGTTTTTTTAACAATACCTTCTTACCAACTTCAAAAATGGAAACTCATCTCAAAGACACACAGTCCAAGGCTCACCTGCCTGCTGTCCTTCCTGTCCTCACACAGGACTATTTTGTGTGCTCTTCCATATCTTCCTTGAACAAATATAAACCATGGTGAACATGAATTTTAATTCCTCCTTTATACACAAAGCACTTTCCTATACACTTTGGTTTGAACTCTGAGTTTTTAAAAAGTAACTCTGTGAAAAAATGCTTCAGATCTCCATCTAGAGAAGATCCCTAAAGTCTGCTTTGCTGATTGTTACAGTTTACCCCAGAACAGCCCTGCCACAGGTCCCAGCAGTACCTCAAGGACCCAGACCCTAGGGGCGCTTGCGGCCTTCCTCCACCATACCTGACGCGACACTGAAAACTCCTGCGCAAGCACACCTATAAAGCAGCTCCCAGAACGCACACTGGACAAGAGGTCTGTGCATTGGCTGCTTTCTAGAAGTTGCTCATTTTCCCCACAGGCAGCCATGTCTTCAGAAACATCTATGCTCCGTCCTGGACAGAATGACTCCTTTACTGGAGCCTGTTCATAGGATGGTTTCGATGCTTAACTCACTGGGATAAAGCAACAGAGTCCTTGTCAGTTCTTTCCCAAATACATCTATACAATCTGTTGGCTTAGTAAGTTTAAAAGTACACGAATTTTCAAATTTAACTCTTACACAACACAGTACTGATTCTATCTAGTGCTGGGACAGCAACTGCTTATCTTCCCAGGATCTCTTGTGGCTTAAAAAATGAATATACGCCCTATTCTAGGTTTTTCTAAAATTTCACATTCAATAGTTTGTAGTTAGATATGCAATCAAAAGAGCCTTTCACTTTCAAGTGTTTTCCTGAAAAATGTACGTTTGCATAAAAATAAACCCATGTTACTTCTATACTTCCCTTTGAAGCTGATCTAAATGTGCTTTTAAACTTCATGGTTACCACTTCACTAGGCAGTGTCACCTAAAATATTTTAATTTCTATTCTCGTCCTATCAAGTAATTAAAAACTGAACACAGAAATCTGTTGAATTTTCTTCTTCTTCTTCTTTTTTTTTTTTTTTTTTTTTGTATTTTTACCAGTACCAGAGGTCGAACTCACAACCACACGCTTGCAAGGCAGGCGTTTATGCCACTGAGCTAAATCCCCAGCCTCTGTTGAATTTTCTATTTGAGAAAATCCTTAAGTGTGCTTGATTTCAGTTTAGTTATAATTGGTTTATAAATAAACATATAAATGATGATTTTTATTCCTCAAGGACATATCAATATATATACAATCTCTTTTGCATTTCAGTGATTCAGAAATCAACTATCAGCTCATCTCAATACCCTGAAATAAAGTGCACAGACTAGTCGCTGACATATTTTAAAACTACCACATATTCTATAATCCTAAGCAATAGTCTTCTTTAAGTAGCTTGAAATACAAGTCAGGAGAATACACTGACAGTAAAAGATAAGAATTACCAAAGAAAGATGAGACAAAACAAAACAAAAAACATATCACAAGTAGCATCTTGTGTAAAAGCTGCTTTCTCCGTTTAGTTTAGGATAATTTAGAAGACAACAGTCTGACAAGAGATAATGATTCCTGACAAAAACCACTTTATTTTAATTCTATCAAATGACTGAGGTTCACCATGACAACACTTTGAGACATTAAAAAAAAAAAAACCCTGAATGTATTCAGTTTGAGCAAACAAGAGATGTAAATTCTGTATTTTAGAAAAATATTCATATAAAACAAATTAGGCACAAAGGATTCAATTACCCAGAAAAATAACAAAGGAGGAATGTACCACTTGGCACCCCCACCAGCGAGGAAAGCCCAAAGCACAGTCCCCGTCATTCGGTTCTGCACACGCTGAAGGGCTGCCCTGTGCACCCAGGCTCCCCACGCTCGGAGCCTAAGGAACAGCTGAGAAGTTCTGAAAGCTACTCAGGCAAACTTCGATGACACGACTGCAACACTGGAGAAAATGTCCTGCGTTCTCTTTGTTTACTCTGAGTGGGAACTGCCAACCAGGCAGGCTGCGGTCGCCAGTGAAGTGAAGGCTTGGAGGGAGCGCAGCACGCTAGTCAGCAGAGCCGATGTGCTAGCAGGCCCACCAGTCCTCTGCCTACACCTGTCTACACGTAGTCTACATTATCTCTGACGACACACTACTTTACCATACATTTAAAGTCGACACTACTACAAGAAATTATAATCACTTTCAGAATCTTTTCCAACATTCAATATTAGGTACTGTCAAGATACTGTATAGCAAATTGATTATGTACTCATTAAATTTACTTAAAATACCACTGTGTCCAATTATCTTGTGCTATCAAACATTCTCCAACCTGAAAATAAATAACGTGTCATTTGACATTTGAAATAATGGTCTATAACCAAGGTATTTTCTAAAGAAGACTCATAGAAACACCACTGGTAGGTGCTGAAATGTAGTGCTGAAAATATATAAAATTCTATATGAGGAACAAGAGGCAAGATGTAAACATACTGGTTAGAAGTACAGATGAAAGTGATAAAATCAAACAAATTATTATCACAGAAAGCAGAATAATGGTTACACTAAAGAAATGGGAGATTAGATCAAGAACTTCTGAGAAGCCCAAAACACTGTTTACCATATAATTATTACATAATTACTAATTATATTCCACACCTTTCTATGAAATGTTACATTTTACAATAAGTATATTTTCCAAAATAATATTATGTTCTTCTCCAACAGGTAGAGTTCTCTTTTTGCTAACAATAATTTTATTGTTTTTCTATATTTCAATTTTATTGTAATACTTTAATAACAAAGAAATAGGTTGCTGTGATTAATTCTCCAAATCCTAATTAAGGATGGAGGTCCCATGGTTCGGTATGGTGGTATATATCTAATCTCAGCTACTCACGAGGCTAACAACAGGTATACTGAAAGTCGGAAGCCAGTCTGGGCAAGTTGATGAGACCTTGTCTCAAAATTAAGGTGGAAAAAATGGTAGCAGTAAAAAATTTGCCTTGCATGCATGAATCTTTAGGTCCAATTCCTAGGACTGCAAAAACAAAAGGAAAGAAACCACCAGCACCACCACCACTAAAATCAGGCCTTTAGAGGCTACACAATCAACTATACTGCTTTTTGTTCAGCGTTATTTCTACAATTTTTTCTTCTTTTCAAAAAGATGCATACTCATATATAATAAAATTCCGAAGTATATCCCAGTAATAATGTTTTGCAGTCTATTTTAGCCTGAGGGTAGAAAGAAGCACATTTTTCTCTCATACTTTAAAGATTAATTTAGGAAGCACTTGTGTATGTATAAACACAATCTGCGAGACCAGGACAGGTCAGTCACTGCACATTGCAGTCCAGCCCAGTGTCATGCTGGGTAGAAGTGTGGTTCACTGTGTGTACTAGAAGACATGATAACCAGATTATGGGATGGATGTTTAAAATAAGTCACATCTAAAGTCTACTGTATAAGATGTAGTATGGGTCAATTCACTGAAAACAGATGCAACATTTAAATTACAGTGAAGCAGTTTTAAATATTTCCTTTGGAAAGACAGAGCCATGGAGAATTGAAATTAGTACAAAAAATATCATCATTTCAATAGTGAACTGAGTTCTTTACCAAAATGGACACAGAAACAGGGAATTCCAAAAGGCCCACCACCTGTAAGTTACTTCAGCATGTGTTTGCTATACCTTTTCCTATTTGGGGGTGCTTCATGCACACCAGGCATGTGCTCTACCACTGAGTTACATCCCAGCCCCAGATGACAACTTTCATTCATGCCATCAAATTGGAAAAGATGAGGAGATTTGGAATACAGCTATCAGCACTCTCAGTGGCTCCTCTCTGTCAACACGATGGCACTGGTATAGAACTATTACCATAATAGGGTTTCTTCTGCTATGTACTGGTTTTTGTGAATGTAGCCAAGGATTCCACTCTTTAGTGGGTCCAGTCAACTGGTTCTTTGCTCATCGATTAAGTGCCAGTCTTAGAAAATTACAGTGTGTCCAGCAGGGAGCAGCATTACAACAGCCATGAAACCTAACTTGACTATGAAGCCAGCAGAAGCAAAAGGGCGAGAAAACCCACTTACCATAGGTTTATCTGTTCTGTAACACATTCAAGTTTTATGATGGTTGCAGGACTTCCAGAAAAAACAAAAAACAAAACAAACCTAAAGCATGTCTCAAAGCACACATGGGTAATCAATCAGTGGCTTCGGAATCCTACAGCAGGAAAGCAAAGTTGTATCAGGTAAAGACTTCTCCAACTTGAGCTACATTAATACACACTGTGAGTGAATGTTTCTCCGTTAACCGCTAAGACAAATCCTCCTCCTAGGGGGTCAACAGGATTCTAAACTTGCATATTCAAGGGCACTGGATCAAAAAAACAAAACTCTATGAATTTTTAAGTCCTTTATCCACCAAGAATTTATGTAGAAGAAACTGGATGACATAACAGATAATAAGATCTAAATCTACCTAGAAAGAACTGTGGCCAAAGAATTAAAGAAGCTGATAAAACAACCATACAGACCTCTGAAATATTTCAGTCTCATAGACTTGACAAATTTTCAAGAAATAAAGAGGGTATAAATATTCACTTCTACAGGTCAGCATGAATATCAGGTTGCCTTGAAGGACGAAAAGGTAGCAGAGAAGTAGTTTCCACTGCTGCTGTGCAAGAATGACTATTTATTTATGAAGACTGCACATGATTGTAGAAAAATCTCATGAATTATTATAAGACAAAAGCAAAATATTGTGATATGGACTGGAATGTCAAAATCTGCTCATATTTAACTATAATTCTACATCACTTCTTATGACTGCAAAAAAAAATGTTTCATCTCTATTTCTATTTAAAATGTTAAGCAGTTTGCTTTGCGTATTTACATGTAACATTTCAGTGCCCAAATCAGAAACCAAATTTCTTCTTTCAAAAGATAACATAGGAATACTCAGCTTTACATATATGTATAACTGGATAGATCTTACATATTAGTATGTGCAAATATACAAACTGTTATCTAAAATTTAATGAATAGAGTGTAAGAGGATTCCCACAGTTTCATTCTAGCACAGTGACCCAAGCGGTGTGACTTGAATGTCTACACTGAGACTGCAATGACCCTGTGATTGTCACCAATCTGACTGAGGTAAAGCATGACACTTTCATCTCCTTCAGTGGGAAGCTCTTGAGCACACTCCTCCTCGTGGTTTCTCTCCTAGCCGCTTCCTCCTGGCCTGCCCCTGCTCCTGGCTTTATACACGTCACTCTTCTGACACTTCCATCTGTATTTTGTCTCATTGGTAATGCATTTCAGTATCAACTCCAATATTCGTTTTATTTATATCCTCTCTTTTTAATCCTACTCCTTTTTTTCCTTTTACATTAGGACTTTTATTTATAAGTGGGTTTTCCCTCTGTAACAACCCACTTAAATATATTCTTTCATCTGTTTACCTGGCTGCAAGACTCCACTAAGTACATTTCATATTCCTCCTATTCGTAAAAATACCTTGAGTTACTTAAATATTTAAAACTCTAATGAGACATTTTAGAGTTGAACTTGAACCATTCAAAAAACTCAGACATCTAACAACTCATTCTAATGAAATTGGAGACAACTTCTATTAATAAGGAGGTGATTTAAGATTCTACTAGGCTGATGTGAAAACATGCTAGTAATAATCTTCTTTAAGTCAACCAAACTGCAGAGCTATTTGTTCACATGTATGTGTACAGTCCATATGCATGACTAGAATGTGCCCAATACTCCCTACTCCCAGCATATATTATCAGGACTGAGAAGAAAAGTAGGTTTTCAACTCAGCATGCTGCATTTAGTAAGTGTATTATTGCCTTATAATCTCATAAAAAATATAGCTTTGAATTTTTTAAAATTTATATATTATGCAATATGTTTATATAACTACCTAAAAATTGGACTGCAATGGGTTGCATCCTGCTCTCTGCCACACAAATCCATGCTCACCAGGAACTCTAGAACATGGCAATATTGGATGGTCTTTGAGGATATAATTAACACAGTCACAATGGGTCATGACCCATCTTGCTGCTGGGAGGCTTGAACTACCAGCAGCACACGTACGACTGTTCCACTGGATGGTTTTTATTAATTTTATTTGTAAGATTTTAACTAGGTCTGTTTGTACCACCAGTGATACAAGACGCCTGATGTCACAGTCACAAGTGTCCCACTGGTAGCTCAAGGCGGGAGAGGGTGTTAGGAGAAAGGACCAGCATGAACTCATCCTACATTAGAAAGGGCCATCTTCGACTAAGGACACAGAAACTGCATTAAATGAAAGGTTGCTGAAATGTGAGGCTAATTGAACATAAATAGTCTTTGGAGATATACATAAGGATCAGGATGAAACTCTACTGGGCTAGTTGTGCCGTGAATCTAATGAGAATATAGACGGACACACTGAGTCACAAGGAGGGTGGTGTGAGCATGGAACATACTGAGGCTGGAGTAAGGTGCCTTCGAGACGAGGATCTCCCAGGAGATGTGGGAGAGGGATGCAGTAGTTTTTCCTGCAAAGACAGAGAAAGGCACAGGACAGTCTCTCCTGCACAGCCTCCAGAAAAAATAAACTCTATTGACACCTTAATTTGAGACTTCTGATTTTCACAACTGCAGGACAAATATTCTGTTGTTTTAAGTCACCATGTTTGTGGTGATTTACTATGGCACCAACCCTAGAAAACCAATACTGCACACAGACCTCATTTCATTCGTCGTGTTTCTGGAGTTAAATGAACTTATAGCTGTAAGATATAACACAGGGAAAGATCATGCAACTGTGTGCATAAATTGTTTGCATCCATGAAAAATGTCTGCACGGCAAAGGAAAGCCCTGTGTCACTGGTGAGTTCTACCAAATGAGTAGAAAAGAATCAACACCAATCTGTCTCAGTCTTCCAAAACATTTCAGAGGAGGGAACCAAGCTAACTCTGTAAGGTCTGCATTACCTGATACCAAAGCTAACAAAGACATTCCAAGAAAAACTGCAAGCCAACATCCCTCATCATGACTGACACAAAATCCTGGCAAACCAAATTCAGCAGTAGATTAAAAGGGTTGCACATCATAACCAAGCAGGATTTATTCAACACAAAAGTCAATCAACATCATATAAATGGAAAACCCATAATCATCTCATTGATGTAAAAGACATTCAGTACCCTTTCATGAAAAAATTCAGTATGCTTTCATGAAAAAAAAAAAACAACCAACAATATAGGAATAGAACAAAACTTGCTTACGTATGATAAGCGATATATGAAAACCTCACAGGTGATACATACTCCATGGTAAAAACCTGAAAACATTTCCAAGATCCCAAGGGACAAGAGAAGGATGTCCATTTTTGCTTCGTCTATTCAATGCAGCATTGAATATTCTAGCCAGAGCAATTAGGCAAGAAAAGGAAACAAACTGCACCCAACTTGGAAAGAAAAAAGTAAGATTGTCTCTGCTTACAGATCTTCTATATGGAAAACCCTGCTCTACTAGACTAATTAAAGCAACTTAATCATCAGGACATAAAGTCAATACACAAAATCATTTATGTCACTATACACCAACAAACACACACTCTTATAATAGCATTCAAAAATGAAAATAGGGGAAAACAAAAGGTGAAAGATCAGTACATTGAAAATCACAAAATACTGCAGAAAGAAAGTTTAAGACATAAATAAATGGAAAGGGATCTTTCTCAAAAACTGGAAGACATTATTATTAATATTCAGTACTACTCAAAGTGACAGAGAAGTTCAATGTAATATCTATCAAACCCAAACTTTTTTTTTTGCAAAAAAAGAAAATCTAACTGTAAAATTGAAAAGAATTGTCACAGACCCTGAATAGCCAAAATAAAATTTAAAAATTTTGAGGACCCATACTTTTTTATTTTAAAATTCAATACAAAGTTCCAGTAATCAAGACAATGTAATATTGTCATAATAACAGATGGACAAACAGAAAAACACCCTAGAGATAGATTCTCACATAATGGTCAATTTTTTTTTTTTTTTAACAAGGGTGTCAGGACTATTCACTGAAGAAAAGATGGTGTTTTTCACAATGCTTTTTCATTTTCATGCTGGGGAATAAAACATAAGTGTGTTATTTTAAAATTATGAAGGCCTTTGCTTTAGTGCTGACAATCCTAACAAAAAGTTTGTTAATTTGAGGTGAACCCGAAATTTCTATGCTCTGGAGAAGGAAACAATTCTAATTTATATTTCATAAGACAGAGACGGGTCTCAGGAGTTTCAGGGTCATTGGTCAGTGGGCTAAGTACATCCCACTTCCCACCGCAGTTGTTTTCAGTTCACATTCTCTCCCCACAGCAATGGCTTTGAGGAGATACCCACTGTAAAAAGAACAATACTGATTTTTATTCTAACATCTACAAACTGGTAAGTTCAGGTTTGGGCCCAGGAGGGTACTTGAGAGAGGCGGTGGTGGAGGAGGACAGGACTTCTGGGTCAGCCTATCTACATTCAGGAACTACAGGGACTGAGCCTTCCGCGATGCATTAACCCCTAAGTTTCATTCACCTGTGAGTGGGTGAGGATGAAGTAGTGTGTGTGCAGCTCTATACACTGCATGGATCACAGAGGGCATTCATCAGAAACACCCTGACTACTCACAACCCCAGAGCAGGACACTGAAGTGACATCACATGCTGACCCACCTCCTGGTACCTTCGGTGCCCCCAAATCCAGACCTAAAGAGGATTCTGGTTGGAAAGGACAATTTTTCCTTACATTAGCCCTTCGAAAATCACGCTCAAGAGGGGCGTGACAGCATGAACCACCAGAGCCTGGAAAGCTGCTGGGAGCCGGAGCCACAGTACAGGAAATCACAGCGACTGGAGCGCACCGTGCTGAGACTGGCGGCCGGTGGCGCGCGGGCGAGCAAGTCTTCCCACTTCTCTACAGTAAGATTACACTTCTACATGGCTGAAAGGAAACACAATCAATTCCAGGGTCGCACGCGAACACCAAGCGTTAGGGAACATATCCAGCCCACTGTTAGCGCCGCCCAGGGCTGCTTTCCCACGGCAGGGGGCGCAGCTGCAAAACACACAGGGCTCAAATATGTAGTCTGGTTCCAGAACCAGGGGCTATGAAGGACAATCTTCTGAGAGGAGATCCTCCTGTCTGAAGGGACCTGCCCTCCAAAGCCTAGAGGCTGGAAAGCTAAGACGTGGCTCTGCTTTTTACGCTCCTAGAGAAGGAGTCCTTGCTCCCAAGTGTCCACTCGAAAGGAAAGCATACCAATAAATTGGCTCTATGGACTTACAAAAAAGTCCCTGACAGTCTTCCCTCTGGTCAGATATAGATCTGCCGGGAAAACAGTGGAGAGAGGCCTGTTCCAGTTTACCTACAGTTACTCAACAGGTCATATATTTATCAACGTGAATCACCACGAATCAGGGACCACCAACATTTAAGGAAATACGAGCATGAAGAATGCTGAGGAAAACAACTGACCACAAAAAGCAACCCTAGAGAAATCACAGGTAATTCTGGCCAGGGGGTAATACAGAAAAGAATTCTATTAAATGCCTTCAGAGATTTGGGAAAGACATAGAATCTAAAAAACCATATGGAAGAACAGAATGAAAAGAACACCGGAGTTCAAAGAAATATAACAGAGATGCTTGTCTGCACCCCGCCACCAAAGATAAAAAGGCTGGAAGAGGTAAAGAAACAGAGGACCAGCCCACAGGGGTGGTAATCCCCGCAAAGAGGTTCCAGGAGAAGAGAGACTTCTCTCCCCTCCAGACACCATCCTCTAGTCACCCCAACACATGCACCCACAGGGGGGAAACACCCGTCCTGAAAGGCAGCACACTCTGTTTTGATGTACATGATGTTCCTGGACACAGCTGTGCTAATTTGTCTACATTTTCTCTCTGACTGCTTTGTCATAGAGAAGTTGGGATACAAAGCCTAAATACTCACTATGTGATCTTTTATAGAAAAACATTTGCCAAATCACTTTTTAAAGATGATGCTAGAGGTTGAATCCAGGGCTTCTGCACTCAGCTATATCCATAGCCCTTTTTTTATTACTTTGAGAAAAGGTCTCACTAAGGTCTTAAATTGTCCAGGTTGAGCTGGAACTTCTGATCCTCCTGTCTCAGCCTCCTGGAGAGCTGGGAGTAGAGGCATATGCCACCATGCCTGACTAAAATATAACTCTAAATAAAGCTCCTTCAAAATTAATCAGATAGAAAAGACATGAATTTGAAAAGTCTAAGACAAATGAGAACCTATCACTACAAAAAGACAAGAGATTATACAAGAATCCAATGTCAAGAATGCAATTAATGCTATCAAATTTGAAACGTTAATTTAACAGTTACCATTCCTAAAAAGTACAAATCAGACAGTTAGAATAATAAGTCAGAAGAGTCATGAATAATTTTTAAAATTGTGTCACAGACGACTCCAATTTGGCTCTGGATTATTATTTCTTTTTTTTGTGTGTGTGTTTTTCGTTTATCGGTACCAGGGATTGAACTCACGACTGCCTGCTTGCAAGGCAGGTACTTATGCCACTGAGCTAAATCCCTGGCCCCTGGATTATTATTTCTTATAGATACATTTACCTGACAATTCTACTTGAACCGAAATATGCCTAATGTTCGAGGCACACTTCATTACATAATCATTCCATGGCATATGTACATAATCATTTTAGATTTTAATTTATGTAAGTACTCACTTGCTCTGGGAAGTTTTGGCTCACCCCCAAATATAATTCAGTATTTTACTATTCTCAGAGATATTCTGAATAATCCACTATGATGGGAAATCATAATGAAAATTAGAAAAAATTATGAATGATGATGAAACATAGAATGCTAAAAGTGCTTAGAGAAAACTCACATCTTAACTGTATAACCTATTAGAAAAGAAATGTGGGAAATCAATGAAGTAAGCTCCTATTGAAAAACGGAAGCAGCCAAAACCTCAGCAAATGAAAACCAAGGCATGTGGAAGGAAAGAAATAATGAAGATAGCAGCAGCAATTAATGAAATAGAAAGTAAACATGGAAGTAAAAAAAAGCTGTCAAGTTAACTTAATTCTCTAGTAAAATCATGGGAAAGAAAAATACGTATTACCAATATTAGCAATCAAAAAATAATTTTTGTAAAAGAAGAAATCAGTAGAGTCACTAAAAAAGCAGTAGGAATTGCTTCTAGTACAGATGGGAGCAAACACACTGGAAAAGGTCAAAATAAACCCACCAGATAAAAATTTGGACAAAGTACAAGTATGTGACAGTTCTAGAAATTTAATGGAAACAGATAGATTTTGTTAGGGATTAGTTACAAAAAAGGTGGCCACAGGGCAAGTTCCCAGTTTTCCCTGATTTAATTTGAGGCAGCATGGTTCGGCATGGTTAAAATTAGAAAAGAAGCCATCTTTCTAACAAACCTGAAGAGTCACAGAGAACCGTGAAACGAGAATCCAGAGAGAACTGGCTGCTTACATAGATGGGGCTTTACTGAAAAAGTGACAATTCAGATCAGCCAGGAGGAAAGGAAACTGCCTCCCATAAAGATGCCGGTCTAACAGGAACCCATGGAGGAGGACCAGCGGACCTGTGGCCTGCCTCCCCACGGAAACAGAAGCAAGATTCTCCCAGGCGGCAGAGAGTATGTCAGAGTATTCTGATTGAAGCCAAAAGACAAGGATGTGAAAGGCAACCACAGACAAAAAGAATAGACAGATCCTTCATCAATGGGGACACCCAAATGGCCAATAAACGTATGTGCAGGTCTCAACCTCTTCAGCCAGATTCCAAAGACATCTGCACGTCAAAGCTTTCAGAAAGGCGGACAGGAAGGAGAAATACTCAACAGAAATTCCCCCACTCTCCTAGTAGGGCGAGTGTAAACTGGTAAGCTAATACTGAAAAAAACACTGGGCCACAAATGAGAACCTATCCAAATTGCTTTCAGCAAGAGCATGCATACTGAATTATGATGCATTTACATAATACTATACTGCAGTAAATCATCCCTAACTACATACTTTAAACAGCATTCATCAGAACGAGCCAAAGCCAAGAACACACACCGTATGGCTTCACATACATAAAGTTAAAAAACAAAACTGTGACCTAGAAGGCAGACTGTGGTTTCCTTCAATGAGTACAGTGCCAGGCAGGGGCAAACAACAATTATCTGAGGTCCAGGAAGGCCCTCGACAGTGTAGGCTCGAACTTGACCTCCATTCCTGCCAAGGTGTTGCCAGAATACCAGCAGCGGCCAGGAGTGACCTGCAGTCTCTCAGAGTTTACATGTCCAGGCATAAGTGTGAGACAAACTGCAGGGCTGTGGGGAGCTGCTACAAACCCAACGGAAGGGGTTGGAACCCCTCACCTCATGGGGTCCAGCTGTTTACTGCAACCACTACATGTTCTCTGGGCACCTTAAACTGGCTGCTTGCAGCAGAAGGTGGCCTAGTGCTCAGTTGAGGGCACAAAGAGATGGAGGGCCCACAAAGACATCAGAAGACAGGAGGGGTGTGGTGTTACCTACCCACAACCCCAGCACTCTGGTAAATGACACAGGAGAACTGCAAGTCCCAGCCCAGCATGGGTAATTAATTATTTAGTGAGGCTGTGCCTCAAAAATAAAAATAAAAAGTGCTGGAATGTAGCTCCGTGTGAAGGCCCTGGATCCAATCCCCCGTACAGCAAACAACAAAAACATACAAAAAAGTAAAATACCTGATTAGGAGTCTGGAGGTCAGAGATGTGACCTGGGGTATGGCTATAATAGTAACTGGAATGATGGGAGTGAATGAAAGCAGCCTATGAGATAAAAGAGAAAATGGTCTTATAGGATCTAAGATTTAATGGCAAAGAGAAAGAGAAAAAGTCTCATTTTCAGTTACACCTCTTAGCTAGGGAATGGGCCTTCCTTTCAAACACTGACCTCTGTGCTGTACCCTGGTACTCAAATGCTATGAAACTCTTAGGATTTTGTTTGGTCCTTGGTGTCTACTGCTTCACATCTCCCAACCCCTCCAGCCAAAACTATTACTCAGAAACTTGCTGTGCCTCCAGGAAACAAGAGCATCAAGGTATCACGGTCCTCATTCATGTCTTTTTGATTTTCCCCAGTATCTTATCTTCCCATTCTGTGTGTGTGTGTGTGTGTGTGTGTGTGTGTGTGTGTGTGTCTCAACAAAATCACAACTACAAAATCCTCCAGTAGCTTTTCTCTCATCATCCTCTGCTTCCCTTCATGACACATCTTTCTAAAACATACAATATTTTACTTTCATAGAGTGTTAAACTTCCTTTGTCGTTCACTTTTTTTTGATATGAGGATCAAACATTCACATCTATGAATTACAGTATTTCACATTTAAGTTGACTACACCAGAAATATCTGCCCTTAGCAGTTATAACAAATTTTCATTGTTAAATAAACACTTTCCAGTCTTTATTTTCTTTTCCTTTGTCCAAGTTTTAAATGGTGCTGCTTCCCAAAGTTTACTTGTGGTTCTTTCTCTTCTAAAATATGCATTGCCTTGGGGATCAACTCCCAGTCTGAGCCATTTACCTTGTATACTCCTTGAGTACTGTGTCTCAGAATAAACATAATTAAACAGATTGAAAACTTCAATTTATGACCCCTTTCCCAAAAACAACTGATATCACAACACACAATTCTGCTTTTCCTCCTTTTTTCTCTATCTTCCATAATCTACAAAGCTGCTGTAGGTGGACACTTCTAAGCTAGGTGAGAGGTTCTCCTCCCAACTTCCTTTTGTCATATCAATCCCACCCCTTTTAATGGTGGGTGATCTTTAACTCATTCTGTTCTCTTTGTCTCAGTTCCATGTGCAGCCACTTATATTCTTTGAGCACGTTTAGCTACTTCAGAAGGATCAAAAAAATCATTATGCCATTCTTTTACTCACAGTGTGTTGATGATTCTCATTTTCCATTATCATTAAGGGGAAAAACCCACAACCTTAAAAAAAAATCCTTTGCCTAACTTCTGCAGCATTTTCTTCTCTTAACCTCCCTCATACAGGGCTGGGGGGATGCAAGCCAGGGCAGAGCACCCGCCTATCACACACAGGGCCTTAAACTCAATCCCAAGTACTGTGTGCACACTTAAAAACCCACTCACAGAAATTACAGGAACCACTTGCACAGAAGCACAAACACATACCTCCTGCACAGCAGCCACCTCCTTCTCAGGAACAGCTCTCATTCTTTTTTCTGCTTTTGTCTTCTGCACATCCTTTAGAACTTGAACTAAGCTTCTCCCTTGTGAGAAACTCAGCCAGGCTCCTCTCTCAGCGGGAGTCAGGTGGCCACATCTGTCCTCCACAGCCCTTTACCCATCTGTCTCCCTGCTTGTGAAATTAAGTAGGACAGAGACTAGGCACTTTTTCTCCTATAACCTGAGCTCTTAAAACACTTTCTGGCACACCTGAACATGAGCCTTAACTTTTCCCTCCATGAATTCTTTATTCCAATGTTTCATATTGAGTTTTACCATAATTTGGCACACTTAATTATATATAACTATTTGGGAGAAAAGTTTTGTCTTTGTAAAAAAACAAAAACAAAAACAAAACACCCTGAGATTAAATGAATACATTCTGTAACAGTGTTATACCAGGCATATATCCTAATTCCATGCACACCTTGCTGGGTAAGTCATGCTTCCTGAATTACAATAAACTGTAAAATAATTCTAGCCACATGGTAAACAAACTATAACTTATTATTACCTTGAGAAAACTAAAAGATAGCATAAATATAGTAGGAACTAAGAGAATCTACAGTACACCAACTTATAAATCAATTATCTGTGATATTTCAAAGTGTTCAACTTGGCAAAAATACTCATGCTTTCATATGATATTGGACAACTTTATTACTTTTTCTTTTGGTCTCTCTAGTGCTTATATACTACACCTCAAAACTAGTACAACTAATGTTTGCTATTTAAGTGCTATATATATGGTTTTCTATGACTAAAGTGACAAGACAGATCTAAGAGATGTTACGGAACAATTTTGAGTGATTGACTGAAGATTTATATTGATGACAGCTACAAATTGGAAGTATGTTGATCAAGTTTTCAAGTTGATAGATTCCTAACCAGTAATGTATTATTTTTCTGAATATAATTCATTAGAAGGAAAAAAAGGCAAAAACTCTAGTCATTATTTAGCAACACTTATTACAATTTATCAACAGAATCAGCCAAAAAGTCACTGACATTCCAAAAGAATTCAGGGCCAGAATTTCAGGGAGGTTGGGATATATTTAAAAGGTATTACCAGGGCACAATGGAATGTGCCCATGGTTACAGATACTTGAGAGGCTGAGGCAGGATGACCACTTAAGCTATGAGGCCAGTTTGGGCAACAAAGTGACACAACTTTATCAAACAAGCAACTAAAAAGTTATTTAGTTGCTTTATCAAACAAGCAACTAAAAAGTTATCACTGATCACTGTCAAAGTCAAAAGTAATGCAGTAGTGCAGCCAAGATCTTGGAGTTCTTTTCACTTTAGACATCTGTCAGTCACAAATGCCTTTAAAAATACTGCTCCTCCAAATTCTGGCTTGAAAAAAAATATTTAAATCCAAAAACACAGTTCTAAATTACAGGGTTTTTCCATATAATTTATAATATGGTTAAGAAAGCTTTAGATTCACAGTGCACAAATAACAGAAAAATAAAGTACGCACATATCTAATTTCTTTTACCAGTTTCTTTTGGGGGGGGCGGGGCGTGAAACCTAAAGTATTTTCTGTTGTTTGCAGCTGGTTTAACAGCCAATGACAATTAAATGTGTGAACAAGGTTGTCAGAATAACACTTGTCATTCACACTGCTTATGGAAAGGCGCTCCAAGGCTTCCCGAAGCATTAATTAATTAAAATCAGCGAAGCTTCGCAGAGGTCCGGGTCCAGGTCTTCCCAGAGTCTCAGCATCCCACCCGCCGCCACCGCTCTGCGAGCAACTCTGGGCAACAGTCCTCATGCGCCAAGCCCCGCCGCCGCTCCGCGGATTTCAGAGGCAGGAGGGCTGGGGAGCCCTAGGCCTGAGGAGGGGGCGGCGGAGGTCTCCCTCCTCTCCCCGGGGCAGGGAGGAAGCGAACGTCCTGAAAGCTCGTCCGCATAGCTCTGAGAGCTATCCGCCCCGCCCACCTTCCTCTAACCCCCGCCAAAGAAAACTCGCCGAGTCAAAAGACAGCTGAATGATCTTACCCAGCTCCGGCCCGAAAGGACCCCGGAAGACCCTCCTCACCTAACACCCAAGGGGGTCTCACCTGCGCTCCGCAGTCCTTCGTCCGTACGTAGTGCATTTCAATAATACTTCTTGCGATTGGTTTACTTGGGAAGAAAGTCTCAGTTCTATTGCTACAGTAGAGAAGGGAGGCGGGACTTTATCTTGGACTCTAATTGGTTGTTTGTTCCCATTCCAAGACTTCCTATTGGGTTCTCACGGAACTCTCCAAGATGGCGGCAGTGTCAACCTGCGGCCCTGGCCCTGGGAATCGTGGGTCTGAGGCGGTGGCGGTAGACAGGAGCAGCGCCACTAGCTTCCAGAGGAGGGGTCCCAGAGCCGGCGGTACCGACGGCAGCGGCCTTCGCCTGGTGTCCATTGCGGGCACCCGGCCGTCGGTGCGGAATGGACAGCTGCTGGTATCCACCGGGCTCCCGGCCCTGGACCAGCTCTTAGGTCGGTTCAGATGGAGATCTGGGTCCGCCAAGGGAGGGGACGCCCGGCCTGGACCGCACATCTCGGTGCCGGTGCCGGTGCCGGTGCTGTATCTGTGTCTGTCCGTCCCTGGGAGAGGTGAGCCGAGGTCGTGCGCGTGGAGGCGGCGGAGCGCCTCGGGGCTGCCCAGCGCCGGCTCTGCGCCTTCTCCGGGCTCCAGCCTCCGGGTTCCTCCACTTTCTAGGCGAGGGAGCCGCTGATCGGGGAAACTGCCTAGCTTCCTTGTCTGCCAGGCAGCTCAGGGCTCGGCCGACCTGCAGAAATTTTTAGCACTGGCGGGAAAAGCATCCTTAGAAAAGGCTTTAAAAAGCATTTTTTTCCCCTTTCAGCGTCATGCTGTTTAGCTCTTGAAATTGGAAAACAAATCATGTTGGCCTTAAGAGAGTGTCTGGGTGTTTTGATGCAAAGTACTAGGTAAAGCCCGTCCTGGGTAGTTAGTTTATCCCCGTCTACGTTTAAGCGTGTAGGTGTGCCTGCGCGTTTGCCTCTTTTTCCAGATACATTTTGCTTCCTGAAGGTGATTGCTGATAATTGCCAAATGACTGGTTTAAATTTAATTCATATTGTAATGAGTAAACAAAACCCAGTTCTTAAGCTTTCTTCTATATGCATTTCTGGAACTTTTCATGAGATGCTTACTGAAAAATATGCTTGGTGACAGACTGTTCTATGGAAAGGCGAATCTGATTAGACCAGTGGGACAGAGCTGCCGTGTTAATAAAGCTTGTGCTCGCCGCCTGTTTCTTTTTCATAACGTGGGATGTGTCTGTTAAATCCGGTGCACGTTTATAATCTATTACAAATACCATTGCTTGTTCCTGAATTTATACTTATTTATCTCTGTAATTCACCCCTGTCCCCAGTTATTTAAATAGACAATACAGAGGGGAGTAGTAAAACAAGCAACCTTCCAGAAAAAGTATGGCTCTTTAATTATTTTATATCCTAACTGGAGTTTGATTCCACTTGAGTTTAGATATTTGCAGATAATGTTTTTTTTCAAATCTGGTGACCTTCTGAATTCTATGGTACTAAAAACGGATATGATTCAATATATATAGTTAAAAATACCCTTGTGTGCCTCATCTGGTATATTTTTTTATTAATTTATTTTGAGGCAGTCTTGTGTCCCAGGGTAGCTTCAGACTAGCAACCTGGTTTAGCCTGTGAGATTACACGCTGCTCCCATGCCAGTCTGTATTTTGTAATTCAATGGGATGTGTAACTTCATTCACTTTGATACCAAAACTCTCCAAACAAGAAGACCATCTTTTTGGCATTATGTCTTCTGTTCATTAAAATAATAAACTGTGCTCAACACAGTTCTTAACATTTAAGAGGTTCTTAGTAAGTTCCTGTTAAAAGTAGTGTATAGAAAAGATGATGCAACTTGTAGAATGGAGGTAGATGTTTGAGCTGTGAAAACAGATTCAGAAATTAAGTGGCATGACAGTCATAAACTCTTAACCATGTAGATTGCTTGTTAGAGTTCAAATTTATTGCCTTCTGCATTGTATTACAGCTTTATCAAATTTTTGAGAACTCTTTTTAGAAAATTTTGGCCATTTATTGAACCTAAATTTATGACTTAACTATAATCTCTTCAAGCATTCACCAGAGAGAAACTGAAACACCAAATATATTTTTAGAGATACAGACTTGAAAAATAATTTTTAAACTTTCCAGTTTTGCTTGGGGAGTGGGGTGCTCTAGTTTGACTGTAATAAGCTTATGCTAAAAAGCAGCATTTGTTTACATGATTGAAACAGTGTTCAATATTTTGAAATATATTTTGCATGTATGCAGCTAATTATAAAAGTACTTAGAATTTCAAGGACTTGTTACAACAGTAGTTACTACATTTGGAATAATAAATACGTCCAAAACTATTTCAGTTGTTGTAAACTTCTTAATGTTGTTTTTGTATTTCGACTTTCTGTTTTGTATGGTCTTATGGAGCACTTCCTATTGTTTTGTATTAAAATATTATTTGAAAGTGAAACATTGACTGATAATTATGAAAACCTAAGCAATTGAGACTGCACTGTTACTCTACAATGTTATTTGACCCAGATTGTGAGAAGTCTCACAAGTAATATGACCTCATTGTGATACAGTGTAACAATAGAATGATGAGACTGCTGTCACATTTTCACTTTCACCAGAACATATCACATGGTTTTGTGTAAGAAGTAAATATTGTATTATAACCAGTGGCGTTTCACTGATGCCACTATAACATCATTGTAATTTTAACCATAGATGTTGAATATATATGAAAGACATCATGCAAGCTAATTATTTGAAGATTCCCAATGTCTTTTAAACTTGATAGAATATTATTTTTGTTCAAACAACTTTATTTTATTGTTAGATTTTTGATACACACTTACCCAGGCCACTACATTTAAATTTTTCAGGTTCTTGGACTTCTTAATCCAAACTTGCGCCTTCAGGACATTTCTATTGTTCAAGGACATCACATGTAAATAACACACTTATATTTCAGAAAAGACAGGGCCTTGATTAGAGAGATACATTTTTCTTCTTCCAGGAATTCTCAAAGATTTTAACAAATAAATTTTGCCAAACCTAGAAGGTGCTGAAAAGACAGTGTCTTCACAGATTTGGTGACTTACGTTATGAGCTGAAATCTTGACAGTCAAATCAATGGCAGGTAGGAATTGGAGGTAAATAGGCGTACAAGAGTTTCTAGAAGAAACTTGGTAGGGTATCTGCCATTTCAACTTGGATTTCAGTCAGTAAATAATGGTGGCGTGTTTGCTTTATCTTACTCTGTGGCATGGATTAATATGCATCAAATTTGGGCTTTATTTAACATCCTGGTCACTGTACTGTAGCAACTGATACAGTGGCTTACATAGTTGCTCCTTTGTGACATTATGGAAAACTTTCCTGTGATGTAATGTAGAGGTACATCATTGGTAGCTGTTATTTAGATTCTGCTTGCTCAGCCAACACTTGTCTTACTCATTTTCCAGAGGGCGTTTCTTCTCCCAGAGGAAGAAATGTGGGTGCATTAACGATGAAGTAACTGTGATATAGTTGCAACTATGGCAGAAAGTAGTTAAGGAGCTGGTGCTCTAATCCCCATACAGAGACATGAGGATCCCAAGTTCAAGTCCAGTCGGGGCAATTTAGGACTTAGGGAGACCCTGTCTCAACAACAACAAAAAAAAACTGGGAATGTAGAAAAGACCTGGGCTTGATCCCACTACCACCACCAAAAGAGAAGTTAGGGAGATGGCCATGAACTAAAGAAGAGATACAAATGATCTTTTTTGAGTTAAAACACCAGTGGTAGAAGCCCTTTTCATTATACTTATAAAATCATAAGACAGGAAAGTCTTGGTAGTTAATCATACAATGATATTAAATTTCCTTGTGTGTTTTTAGTTATTTTTATTTTGTTTTATTTATATGTTTGTTTTGCTTTAAGACAAAATGTTTGCTCAGCCATCCATTCATTCAGTTAGAGGCTCTGCGACTCCAGCTCAGGACCTTGTAGCACCCTACAGAAGCACACCTTGAGATGCACCCCAGCCCTCAGTGCCGTATTTTGCAAAGTCATAATCTTAATGAATTAGATAGTTCAAGGTATCAAACATTCAAAGTATCTTCAACTTTCTGACACATACTCTTACATGTAAATAAAATACTTTGCCAATTTTAGAAATAAGCTAAAATTTACTTCAACAGGCCTAGAGGTAAAATCTAGAGTTTGTTCATTGATTTCAGAAGTGTGTTGGTTTTCTTATCAGTAAGGATGACTCTTTCACCCCTTTTTCATTTCTTTTCATAATGGTTATAATTGTCTCCTGACTCACATTATTTATCTAAAAAGTATTCTAGTGAAATACTGAGAAAAGAGACTTCCATCTTAACTAGAAATTATTAGTGTGAAATCGTTGATTTTAAAATTGAATTAAATTACTCATGGGTTACTATGTTCAATAGGGTAAAATCTAGCTTTTAAGAAATATATCATGTTGGGGCTGGGGATTTAGCTCAGCGGCATAAGCGCCTGCCTTGCAAGCAGACAGTCGTGAGTTCGATCCCCAGTACTGGTAAAAACGAAAAAGACAAAAAAAAAAAAAAAAAAAAAAAAAAAAAAAAGAAATATATCATGTTAACTATTGTGAGAAAAATTGTGATTGGTTGCTTGAGCTTTTTATTTATTACTTATGGCAGAATAGTTACAGATTTATTTCAACTTAAAATACCAAAAATCTAGAATCTGGGTATATTAAGTGAGGTATATCAAACTCAAAAAATATTTTGAGGAAATTTTGTGAGATCTTGTCTCACTAAAATCAAGTAAGGACCAGAGGTGCTACTACCTGTGTGTGTATGTGTTACATGAACACGTCAAGTCATTGTCACGTCATGTACAGAGAAACAAAAGTAAAAATCTTTAGTAAGCTAACTTCCAACTTCCTCCCCATCACCAGCCTCCAAAGTGACCTGATCTTATTAGAGCTAATCTGAATTTGAATCAAGTGAATTCATATGATAGAGTTCATTCAGAAGGAAAACTTGCCTTTTTTATGTGAGAGTTAATAAGATTAATTTGGCTAATAAAAGTCATTTAATATCTCCTTATCTCAAGTAATGTTCAAATTTCCCAAACATTAAAATTTTTAGATTTTAAGTTTTTGAGCAGTGTTTTCTTGAATTATCAGGGACAGATTATTGTTTGGATCAGTCTTACAGAAAATAACCTTCCTAACTTAGGTTTGTATAATGCTTTGTTTTATTAGCTCAGTGGTGGTGAACCTGTGGCATGTGTGTTATTGTGTTTTTCTTTTAAGACAATATAGTAATGTGTGAGCTTTTTCTAAACTAAAAGCTCAGTATTTAATTGTAGTGTTGGCACTTTGCGATAAATTGGGTTTGGAGCTGTAGTTGGGACACTAGGTCTTTAAAGGTTTGTCACCACTGAGCTAGTTCATCAATGAGAAGTATTCTTTCTAATTATCGTTGTGATCACCATTCACCAAATAACAATAAAATTGTAGCGATTTGTTCTGATCTGAAAGTAATTGCCAGAATGGCCAGCGTAGCTCTGATAAGTACCTTAGACAGACAGCTGTCCTAGATACTACCTGGCGTCTGAGCACCCCACTGTGAATGTACTACAAAATCCTTTAACTTTTCCAGTAATAACACATATAATGAGTTAAAGAAATAGATTGGTGGCTAACTTTTTTCTAGTACCAGCCCAGACACTTCAATATCTGTGGTTTATTTCATCTCCTTAAAGATACACAAAGTGGCTATTAGGGAATTAAATACTTATTTTTCCAAACAAAGTAAAGTAGGGAAATGTGAGACATTGTAAAGTGTGGTATAAAATGTTCAAAATGATTCAAAAGAGTTAATGGTAATCTATGTGTGCCACCAACTATGAAGTTAAACGTCTACCCAGGTCCCACAATAACCTTTATGATGCTGTCATTGTGTTTTGGTTCATACTAAGTTTTTTTTTTTTTCCGTACTGGGAATTGAACTCAGGACCTCACATTTGTCAGGCAGGCTCTGCACCACTGAGCGAAATCCCCGGCTCATGTTAATTTTTTTGTCTGAACAGTGCTAGAAGTTATTCTCTTTAGCCTAGGATGCTTTAAATGCTATAACCAAGGAATTTGTCCAAATGTGAAATTAAAATATATATTGTATTCTGATAAACCCATGTAAACATAACTTTTTTTTTTTTTTTTGTCTTTTTCCTTTTTATCGGTACCAGGGATCGAACTCAGGACTGCTTGCTTGCAAGGCAGGCGCTTATGCTGCTGAGCTAAATCCCCAGCCCCGTAAACATAACATGTACAAATCTTTTTTCTCTTAACTATTTGAAATGTTCCACATACTATTTTAAGATTGATTTCAGGTCTCAGCATAAATTAGTATAAGTCAGACAAATTTCAAGTTATCTGAAACATAGCAATTATTTATATGTATTTGCAAGGTTTAAAAAGCATTCAAAGGAACTTTGCATATTTTTTCTACATGATATTTGAAAGGTTTTTGCCCCAGACATGACACTGTGTGTGTGTGTGGGGGGGGAGGTGGAACTAAAGGGCTCTATCTTGAGGTCAGCTTTTCCTGCCCCTAGGCGATTTACCTGTGGTGTGAAATGAGGCTACCTGTGCATCACTAATGCCCCTTAGGCACCACCCCAAACCTAAGCTACAGGTATCCCCCCACCACCACCACCTGTCAGGCGGAGAATGCCACACCCCCTAGAGAATGCCAGACCCTGGAGGGTCAGGGGGTCTCTCCCCACATTCTTAAAAAATAAAGGGTCACTTTTATTTCATATTTCTTATCTTTTCAGCCACTCCAAAATCCTATCAGATGGTTCCCTTCTGTGCTGAAAAATTCTATCAATATTTACCACTACAAAACTTTTTGGGGGAATCAGTATTCTAAACATTTCTTAGTTTTGTGCACACACAGACAACACACACTAGTGACATTGTGTGCTGAATTTTGAGTAGTTTCTTTTTAGATTACATTTTAAATGCATTTCTCTTCAATTGTTGGCATACTTTTTAAAATTTGAAAGTGAATTTGTTAACGTTTTTTAGATTAATCAGAGATGCTAGTACTTTCACAAAGGAATGAAAAAATATCAGTGTACTATCATTTTATTGTAATTCTAGTTACTTAATACTTAAATGACTTAATGACTGACTACTTGAATTATGCATTTATGATTATATTTCCCTATTTCAGATATTTAAAAGAAAATTTTCTTGTGATTTGTCCCATTTTGTTTGAAATTGCAAAAATATCATTAATTTTAAATTCTAAATATATTTAGAGTATGTTCACACTTTGTGTACATTATTCCTAATTTTTTAAAAAAAATGTTTATATCAGTTCTTTTGTCTAAAGCTTACTCATCTTAAAGGCTGTATGTTAAAGTGGGATTTTGTTATAATGGCCTTTCTTTTCTAGGTTGTGCTTGTATAGTAAAGTTACTGTGCTGAAGTAGGTCTTAGCTGTTGAGTTAATTTATTAACAAGTGCTAAATATAACTTGTATGGCTTACCCACAGTTGTGTTGAATGCTGTATGGTTCTATCACAGGAGAAAGGATAGTACAGTATACTTGAAAGTAATTGTGATGTGTAGTATGTAATTACATACAATATGTAATTATTTCATAATAGCACCTTGAGCAAAGTATAGAAAAAGTAATTAAAATATTGTTTGCAACTGCAGTTTTAAAGTTATTGAAATACTTGCCCTTGATAAAGCCAACTTTGATGTAAAAGGTAGATTAATTTTCTTCTCGGTTTTGTTTTATTTCCAGGTGGAGGTTTAGCTGTTGGAACAGTTCTTTTGATTGGTTAGTACAAAATATATGTTTTGCTCATTCTATTAGTTTTCTGTTGTGTATTATGATTTTATGAGTTTTTCTGTTTGGAATCCAAATATGTAAAGTACTTACTGTCTAGGAAGGTAAATTGGAGAGAATTGCTTTAAATTCTAACTTAAATACTGATTTGAAGTTAAACTAGGCAAATATATCTGAAAATGTAGCTCTTATAAACTTAAAGATTCACAGTGCATTGTGCTCTATTTTTAAGACTAAAATTAGCATCAGTTGACTTTTCAAAAAGTCAGTATTTAGAGTGGAATGATCCTGGCAAATGATTTGAAAAACAGAATTTCAGCTTGTGTTTGTGTGTAAATACAGGCACATTCGTATCTGTCACACATTTATCGTTATATTGGCAGAAAACAGCAAGCTAATCATGATGCTGTGCATCTCTAACATGGTGAGATTTCTGATTTAAATCAATAGTCCTGTTTGGCTGATTTTTTAGTGTAGATCACAGAATCTGGGATTTGAGGTAAACCTTCACAGTTACATAACCAAAACTCCACTGTTACTGTTTGATCCATAGTCCTGTCACATCTATTATACCCATTTTGTCCTCTGAAATATTACAGAATGAACATGTGTAGTTCATTCAAATATTTGAAAATAGCTAGTTTATCACCTGTGTTCTGTTGCAAACAAGCACTGCTTCCTAAGCTGGTGTTGTGATTGTAATTTTTACAGACCTCTTTCTCTGCACCGTTCTATTGGTACAACTGCTGGTCTGACTTTTGTTGTGCCTAGAATGGAGTGTGGTACTCTGAATTGAACATGAGCTATACTCACTGAGCCCTGACTATGAAGTGTGGTAATTGAGACGGGCTGATTAGTGCCTGGCAGAAATGAAAGTTAGGTTCTAGTCATTGGCTGCCCTTAGCAAGGATGAGTCGTAAATACTGAGAAAATTTCCATCAAGAGTGGTTACGATGTGAGTGGTGGTGCTTACAAGATGACATGCCCATCAGCGTTTGCCTAGTACCAGCACCAGCTGGGGGAGTCGGAAGCAGTACCCGAAGCATCCTGCGCCTTGCTCTCCTTGCTGTTTGAAGAGCAGTGCACTACCTCCTGGCTTTTAGGAGGATCCGTATATTATGCTGTGTTTTTCATTTCTACACCAACCTCGCAAGGTGCTCATTCCTGTTACCTTTGTTCCGTTCATGGAGAAATGAAGATAGAAGAGTAAAGGAACTTGACCAGTATCACAGTCAGAAAACCACAATGTGAATTGTGCTGTGATTCCAAATCTAGCCATGAGCAGTAAAATAGTTGTAACCCTTTTAAAATGATAGCGTTTTAAGTAGTAAAATAAAGCCCATATATGTGGGGGTTTTGTTTTGTTTTATTGCAGTACTAAGGGTTCATCCCAGGGCCGGGTGCATACTAGACAGGCACTCTGCCGCTTTGTTTTTCAGACAAGTTCTGGCTGGTCTCAAGATCGTGATTCTCCTGCCCGAGCTACCTTTGTAGCTGGAATTATAAGCATACAGCAACACGCCGAGCTTATGTGTTAGATGAGATTGGCTGGGCAGATTAGGAGTCTATTCCGCTGGATTCTGCACTTTTTTCTATTACACAGTGAATAAACTCTGTCTCAGGAAGTGGAGTAGCTCTAAAATATGAATGAATATAGGGATTGAGGGCAGTGGCTTGGTGCCTGCAGCATTAGTGTGTTGCTCAGCATCAAGAAATTATTTTTTATTCCAGAAGTAAGAGAAAATTGAAGTGGGAAAATTATGTGGACTAGGAATTTTTCACTGCGGGTCACCAGCATTTTAATCATTTCCATTGGAAGTGGATTATTCATTTACCAAGGCGGCTGTACGTGTGCAGAAGTGTGGCCTTGCTAAGTAGTGTGTGGTCAGTTTCAGTGGAGACGGGACCTTGTAAACTAGAGGGAGTCTGTTTGGACCCGAATATTGCGAAATAAATGAATGTGGATGCAGGAAAGGCCAATCTCAGGGAAAATCCTTGAAGAACAGATTTTCATTAGGATGCAATCTACTTCTTTAGTACTGCAGTAAGCTTTGAGATGTTTTACATGGAAATTGTTTTTTGGGGGCAGAGGGTGGTTCTTGGGAACCCACGGCCTTCACACTGAGGTGCATTCACAGCCTTCTAGGGAGAGTGTCCTGCTAAATTGCCCAGGCTGGGCTGGAATTTGGGATGCTCTGACTGGGCATCCTAGTGCTGGCTCTGAAATTGCTTTCTGATAAATCTGCATGGAAAGTGAAGTGATAGCAATGCCAGATCTTCATCTGTTTGTACAGATACCCTGAAATATGCTTAATAAATGTCAGGAATTAAAATACAAGTTATGTGACATTCTTAGTAATCTCTTGCATCAGTTACATGTTTTCAGTTCTACAAATAGCAGTTAGCGGACACTCTGTCAGACTGGGAGTTACCATTGCAGATGCCCTGACTTCATCTGATAGACCCAATGTGAGTCTTAACACCTCGAGTCAGCCACTGCCGTCGAGGACCACCTGATGCTGTTATGTTCATCCTCTCTTCTCACATAAGGGCAGACACTCAGTCTGGGAGTTCCCACTGGTCCTCTTCCCTTCTGTATGGGTCAGCGTGGCAGGCAGCACCCGTAAACTCCTTTGTAAGCCCACAGCCAAAGTGCCAGCCAGGCTAGGGTCCCTGTTTTTTGATTTGTTTTGATGTTCGAGCCAGGGTTTTGCTGGCCTGGACCTTGCAGCCCTTCTGCCTTAGGCTCCTGAGGACAGGGATTACAGGTCCACTCTGTGTGGCTTTTCCCCTGCAGCCTCCCCGCTGGGCCAGTAGCGCTCGCAGACTCTGCAGCTGACCGCTCCTGGCCTTGCTCAGTGTGGCTTCCTGCTTCATCACCACCTGGAGGGAGACAGCGCTCAGCGTGGGCCGAGCTGACCTTGGTAATGGAGTGGCAGTGTCACCCTGCCCTGTTTCCTTTATCAGGAGTGAGTCACTGCCCTGTGATCCTTGGGGAAGAGGTTGGAATGCATGAGGACGGTGACCATGAGATCCCTAAAGAATGCACTGTCGACCCATCACCATCCTTGTCTGTCCCATCTGCTCTCACAGGATATTATGGTATTTTCTTGTCAGTTGTCTTCAACACTTTCTGCCTGGCTGTTTCTCTTCTATATCACGCAGCGCATTTTGAGCATTTCCCTTTGTAGAGAATCGGCTGCCCAGCTGGCCCCATCTCTGTCGTGATGTCTGTAGGACCCAGCCATGCCTTCTTATTTGCACATGGTCTGTGGGACAAGGACCAGTGTGAGGAGGTGCAGCAGAGACTCTGACCCATGCACCTGTAGTACTTTATGGAGTTTTAGGAAAAGCTGGCCAACCTGATTTAGTTTGATATGTTATACCCTTCATTCCACTTGTAGCAGTGTAGTGGAGCTTCACTTTATGACCCAGAGAGGGCAGCCTGTGAGCTTGTGGGGCGTGCAGCTCTTCAGTGAAACTGCCTGGCTTTAGCGTGTGGCACTTCAGTCTCGATGGTGTGTTTGGCAACATTGGGCAATAAAAATGGTGGCTTTTCCCCTTCATGAATTAAGCTGGTTGCTGGTTATGCATACATAACTACTCACAGTGTGTGTGTAATACACAGTTTTAGAAAAATGTGAGAGCTTGGGAAAAGATGTAAACAGAGTCAGATTCTGAGCCGGGCTGAGGAGAGATGGAGACATATCCTGCAGGAAGTGTCACCAGTGTGTGTGGGGGGCCAGCTTTGGACTGTATGTGGGCATTGCTGGGTGGCAGTCTGTTCTGTCTGAGGGACAAACAATGAGCTGAACACAGGCCAGAGAGGTCAGCTCAGCTCCTGAGGCTCAGCCTTAGCTCTTCCTTGTGGAATTCAAATCCTACAACTCCATGGCCCTTGCACCACCTGAAACCAGTGTGCAGAAAACCAGGCATGTGTCTCTGTCCACCAGCAGACTCCTAGGATTTCTGTCTATTTAGCCTTCAGAGCCAACTAAATCCATCCCGCCTCTCCTCCTTGTTTTCTGTGGTCACTGTCTCAGAATTAAGCTCTTCCAAAGCTCTTATCACCGAAATTTGTGTTTATCTCCACCATATTGTGTTTCCTCTTTGGACTCAGTATCCTACTGTTTACTTCCCTTCCAAACCTTTCCAGTTTGACATCTGTGACACCTTTTTCAGAAGGTAAAAACCAACCCTAATATCCTAAAATCTTACCTTTTTTTGGAAACATTTATTTATTGATGATTTTCTGTGTACCAGGCACCATGCAGAGCCCTTGTCATGTGTTTTACTGTTCAATTTCAGAACAGTCAGATAAGGTGTCTACATTTAACAGGTGATAAAATTGAATTAAAAAAAATTTAATTATGCTTTTTGAGAGTATCTTGCCAAGTTGCCTGGGTTGGGCTTGATCTTGGGATTCCCCTGCCTCAATTATGATGTGTGCTACTATGCCTAGTTATAATTAAAGTTTTGGGAGGAACTAAGTAACTTGATTAATGTTGAGATTCATAGTCAAATTTCTTTGATGCTACGCCATTTAAATAAAGACCATTTAAAATGATTTTATCATTTTTAAATTATTTTAAAAATCCCTTCTGAAGGACATGCTGTACCCTTAGAAGGCAGCCCTGCTGACCCCCTCCCTCCAAGCGGGTCCTTCCCTCAGAGTGCATTACAAGGTGAGCTTGTCAGCAGCTTCTACCCTTGAGGTTTGCATCCCCTGGTCCAGACACCTTCCAGAAGCCACACATGTCATTGGACACGGGGGACACTGTAGATCCAACCATAGCAGACCTTGTCTCCTCCTACCTCTGGGGACGGGGATCTGTCACTAGTGAGTCCTCTCCTTATCTTAATCCTTTCCTCTTTTTAGTTCTTATCTGTGTGCACCATAAACACCTCAGATTTTGGTGAATTGCACACTACTGTATTTCTGCAGCACTCGGGAGTTGGAGCCAAGAAGGGCGCAGGTTCAAGGCCAGCCTGCCTTAAACAGCAAATTCAAGGCCCACCTGGGTTGCATAGGGAGACTCTTTTAAAAAAGAAAGAAAGAAAGAGAAATGCAGTCACTTGGCCAGCTTCCAGTGGTAATGAGAACTCTGAGGACATCAGTTTCTGGGGCGAGAGGTATGTCATGAGCCTGTGGTTGGTTGGCCTCCTACTTCCTGATGTGTGACATGATGGTGGCAGAGTGTAGCAACTGTTACCTCCAGGTGAATAACGGCGGGAGGGCAGATGAAGGGCAGGGATTCCTGGGGCCCTTCCAAGGACACAGTGACCAGGAGCCTGCACAAGGTCCATGTACCACGCCAGGCCCCAGCCTTGAGGTGTAGCAGAGCTTTTCCTTCCGGACCCTACTCCTTCCCCACTGCACACTGTGCTGCAGACACTGCTGTTTCTCTGAAACCACGTTAGTCAGAAATACTAATCACCTTCTCCTTGCTGAACCCAGAGCAGACTGGCCAGCCCTCTTCCTTTTTTGTCTTCGAATCAAGTCCTATTGGCAGTTGTCCTTTGCTTGAAGTATTCACTTCCTTTGGATTCTGTTGTCACATTTGCTTCTGGTCTTCCTTACTCCGCTTTACTTAAAATATTGTGTCTTGTTCTCTCCTCTAGTGCTGCTCTATCTGGGAGGTCTCAGGCCCTGCAGTCCCTGGGTGGTCAGGGAATAAAAGTAACCGGAAATCCACTGCATGGTAGGATGCACAGAAGAAAGCAGTGAGCCTTGTCTGCTCCCTGTTCAGCATATCTGTCTAGTACCTCGCAGCTGCCCCAGACCCAAGCATCTGGAGCTGAGTGTGCAACTCTTGCCTGCTGCAGATCCCACCCCCTCTTCTGAGCCTTCCTCTTCCTGGGATCCCTGGCTTTGTATCTGCCCGGTGACAAGCCAGAGACCCCAGTGATAGGCATGGCTCTCACCCTGTCTCCATTCAGAAATCCTTAAACCCAAGTGCTTTCCAGTATAGAGGGAAGTGAGTAGGCGGGGATGGCCTTGAGGGTGCCCAAGCTCAGCTGGAGAGAGGGGAGTAAACGTCAGCCTCCAGTGTCCCAGCTCTGCTACTCTACTGCCTGCAGACAATGCAGAGCATGAGTGGACCAGGAGCTGCTGGTCCGCCTTCCCTTGTGTGGCCCTGCTGCCTGCTGCAGATGCAAGGAGAGGGCGCCTTGGGCCAGTGACCAGAGTGGGAGCTGGTGCTTCCAGAAGGGGGCTAGCGTGTATTTGCCAGCCAGCCCTGGAACACTAGACCCCTCCTTGGAGGTCCTTTCAGTCACAAGTATGGCCAGTGCAAGCCATAGACAGCACCACCATCCTGACGTGGGCCCCGGCCAGGGTGGAGTGAGGCTGGAGCCAGCTGGTGCCGGTGGTTCCCAGGAAGGGGAGGACTGAGAAGGAAGGGAACAGCTCTGTAGGCGCCTGGACCACAGAGCCGGGACTTGAGGCAAGGGTTACTTTTCTAGTTAGTTTGTTTCTTTCCTGAAAAGTTGTAGAATAACAGCCCTGTGCATATTAGAGGGAAAAGCGATAATTTTACTGGACTGCTCTTAACTGAAATACTTCTGTGCAGATTGAACTCAGCTCTCTGGTGACAACCATGGAGCAGGTTGAAGGATTTGGTTTTTCTGACAAAAGCGGCAAGAAGTCCTCGAAGTTTTAAGTTGGGAAATTAGAAACTTGGTTTTGTGTTGGGGAAAGGTCACCATGATGGTCCTCTTTATCCACGGCTTCACTTACTGCAAAGACAGTAGCCACCGCCAACCAGAAATAAGCAGGTCACAAGTTTTAAACTGGCCTCCTATCCCACTCAGGATACTGTCACCTTACTGTCCAGGAGGGCCACACCGCATCCATGGCCACCTAGGAGTCACTGACAGTCACAGTGTCACCATGCTTGAGTTCAAGTCGCCCTCCCTGTGCTTAACAGTTGGGTCCAGGGTGGGAGAGCAGGGTACGGCTGTGTGGAGATGCCCAAGTGAGGTGTGAAAGTGTCCTCTGTGAAAGAAGGGACAGGGCAGAGATCTCAGCGGAGGGACACCACAGTCACATCACTTCTGCTATGGAATACTCTTGCGCTTGTTCTATTTTATTGTTTGTTATCTTTGTTTTCCCCTTGCTGTGCCTGACTTAGAAGTTAAAGGTTCTGAGAGGTAGGCAGATATTTGGAACCATCAGGGGTGGTGCTACCCACAGGTTTAGGCACCTACGTGGGGCCTTAGGTGTTTCACCCTGAGGCTGTGGCCCCACTGAGCTCAGCTGCTGGAGAATTTGCCCTCACCGACAACGGTTGTGGGTTCTTGGTCTTGGGAGTAGCATTGGCACTGAGGAACGTGGTCCTCAGTGAAAGTACTGTGAGCAGTAACAGGGTATTAAGATGACTTGGCAGCGGGGGCCAAGTTAAACCCTGGCTTTCCAAGCCCCAAAAGAGCCATATCCTGAGCAGGGAATAATGAGCACGTGGGTTCCATCCTCACTGTGTGGGCTTGAGGCGCCTTTTATTTCTGGATATGCAGTGAACAAAGCTCCAAAAACTGCCAGCTTCCATGGCAGGCAGATGGGTAAGCAAATAATGTGTGGCTTTTGCTGGAGTGTTCGATATGGCTTAAAACATGACACCTGCAAGGCAAGGAAGCAGGTGATTAAGCTGGAAAATGTGGGTTATAAAATTAGGGGTTATTATAACCATGTAAGACAACTTACACAGAAAGGGCACTGAAGGGAAATAAAATTTTAATAATGAATCTGTGAGGATGGTGGGACAGGGGTAAGCTTCTTGAAATTTAAATTTTCAGACTGGTAAAAATATTAACTCTAGAAACAAAATTATAGTACCAGGTTTGTTCCTTATATCACTGATTTATAATGACCTTGGTTTAATGGTTGCTTTTGAAAACCGACTTAATAGTAATTACTAAGGTGCTATCAATTCCTTTTCAAACGTGACTTTCTACTTTTTTCCAAAGTCAGATGGAAGCAAATGGTGACTACATGAAGCAAGCCCTGAGCATTCCCTCCTGTGAGTGGCCGGCCATCCATGATGGCTGTCCTCCCATGCGAGTCCCCGCAGGCCGCTCGCCTGTCAGCTGGGAGCAGTACAGCGACGGCAGAAGCATGTGCCTTCTCTTGGGTGCATTGAAACCTTCATGAAGTGTCCTAAACCCGTATCCAGCCCATATTCTGATCAAACATACAGTGAATGTCTTTAGAAGTATGTTACTGTAAAGACACGTTGCTGTGACTCCCCTTGAATTATTGCCCCTTACTTGTCTTGCAAGCTTCTGAAGCAGTTCTGAGTCCTTCTGCCTGAGTGTCTCTGCAGTGAAGTGAATGCTGCTGCTCAGCACCACCCAGCAGAAAGGCGGGCTTGTAAACATCACGGTGTGCCATTAGCTGCTTCCTTGTGCCTTCTGGCTCTTCCCCGAAGTTAAAGTGACCATAAAAGATGGATGCTTTGAGTCATTAGAGTGTTGAGGCAGCTGTAACAGTGCAGCTAAAGACACTTAGGAAAGAGGACTCTAGAGCTGCTGCAGAGATTTGCAGGTGTGGTGGGATAAGTGTGTTTGACATGGAGGGCTTGGTACTTTGAGCCCACTAATGCAGTGCATCTTTACTTTATCTATCTATGTGTATATATATATGTATATATATACACATATATTTATTTATTTTGGTACTGGGGATTGAACTCTTGACCTTGCACTTGCCAGGCAGGTGCTTGTGCTGCTGAGCTAAATCCCCAGCCCCTACTTTCATATAAATTTTAAAAATGTAAACATGCACTGTATTTTTCAATCATATCTTCATATATATTAACTTTTGATAGCTAGTATTAAAGAAGTAGCTATGCTTTTTAGTATATAAACTTAAACTTGTAAATCAGCTCTTCTTTGGTCAGGGCTTCATTCTAAGTTACTGTGCTGAGGATGCTTATATATGTTATCACATATAACTTGCACCTTATGAAATTGTTCTAATGAATTAACTTTACTGAATTACAATTGTATACACTAAGAGGTACCAATTGTAGATGGATTATTTTAGTTACTTTTTACAAATATGTACAGTCATGTAACTACCACCAAATTAACTATAAAACATTTCTGTTACCAAAATGTTTTCTGGTAACCAAATCAGTTCCTCGCCCTAAGCACCTAAAATCTCCTTTCTGTCAGTAAAGATTAATTTCCTTTTCCCTAGAATATCATATAAAGCTAATCATACCATTGTAGCATTTTCCTATGTGTCTTTTTTCATGTAGTATGATTTTGTAATTTATTCATGCTATTGCATGTATGTCAGTAATTCATTTTTTGTGTGTTGTTGAAGAGCATTCCATTTATTGAATATTGTTTTTCTGTTCATTAGCTGTTCGGTTTTTGAGTTGTTTCTGATTTTTGATTGTTAGCAAAGGTGCGACAACCATTCTAAAAATCAGAAAATTTTGGTGACATTTTATTTTTCCAGTTTTTATCGTGGATCATGCTTTCATGTCTTAGAATATTTATGCTTACTCCAAGAGTGCAAGATTTCCCCTATGTTCTCTTCTAACACTTTTATTGGATTAAGCTTTTGCATTTAGGAGTGCAATCGATTTCAGGTTAATATTTAAGTAGTAGCATAAGAGGTGAGAAGTTTTCCTGATTCAGTGTAGGATAAAGTAAGACTGAGGTTTTTATTGTTTACATATGGATAGTCAGTTGTTTCAGAGACATTTGTTGAAAACACCTCTGTCATAAATCAGTTAGTATGGAGGTTTATTTCTGGACTGTGTTCTTTGCTACTGTTCCATATTCTAAACGTTTACAAATTCCACATTGACTTGATTGCTGTCATTGTATAGTAAGTGTTACAGTCAGACAGTAAATCCTCCAACTGTGTTCTCTTTCAAATTTGGTTGTCCTGTCATCACTGAATTTGTATTTAAATATTTTAATTAGCTTATGAATTTCTCCAAAAAACATCCAGGATTTTCACTGGAATTCCATGAAGTCTTTACATCAGTTTTGGAGGTTTTTTTTTTTTTTTTTTTTGGTACCAGGGATTGAACTCATCATTTCACACTTGCCAGTCAGGCACTTATGCCACTGAGCTAAATCCCCAGTCCCTATTTTGGAATTTTGAATCTGTATCCCATAAACATGATGCAGCCCTCTATCCATATGGGTCTCTGTTATAGACTCTTAGAATGTTCCTGCTTTTTCTTGGCTAGCTTCCTCATGCACATACTTGGATAATTTTCAAACTATTTCATGTTTTTGGAATTAGTTACATGTGCAATTGTTAAATTATCAGTTTCTCATATTTGTTTCTTGAATGTAGAAATAGAAAATAATTAGTATATATTGACCTTCCATGCTACAATCTTGATCATCTTTATAGTCCTTCGTGTGAGTAGCTGGTGTGTGCTAACCTTCCAGTCTGCATTTCTCAGGGCTGACAACGCGGCTCAGACCTGTGCAGCGCTGAGTAGAAGTGATGGAGTCTGTGTCCACTCATTCCAATGGTCTCAGCAACAAAGTGTTCTGTTTCCATTAAGTATGATGTTGCTTGTAGACATTTATTGTCCTTCACAGCGGCTGCAGAGGCTTCATATTATTCCTCGTTAGCTACAAGCTTTTATACATTACTCTTCACTTTTTAAAATGCCTTTTCAGTATCTGCTGAAATGATGGGTTTTTGTCCTTTTTTTTTTTTGTACTGCCAATTACCAAGAAAGGTGTGATATAATTTCCAAATATAATTTATTCATTATAGTTTCTATTTCTCCGTCAATATTCTTTTTCTTCACTTACTGATACCATCCTTTCATGGTGTGAGATATTTGTGATAGCTGTTTGAAGTGGTTTTTTGTTGTTGTTGTTGTTGTTGTTAAGTTCAACTTCCGATCCCATTTGGAGTCAGTTTCTACAGATTGCATTTCCTGAGTCAGCCATCTTTAGTAATTTTGAGTTGAGAACCACAAATTCTAGACAATTGCATTGCACTGACTCTGAATTCCATCATGTTTTCCTGAGGATTTTTATTTGTGTGTTATGCTTCTTTTACTGAAGTAGACAGCAAACTTGTCCATCTCTGTAGCAGGTGTTCTCTCTCCTCAGTTTTTCTGGGTTGCAGATTTCCCTTTAGCCACATGGGAGCTTTGGTCTCACTGTGTAGTTTAGTAGACAGCTGAACATTTAAACTGAACTTGTGTGCAGATTTTGAGGCTTACTTTCTTTCTGGTTCTCAGACTAAGTTCTGTCCTCTGCCCACTCAAATAAAAGGCACTAAAGCTTTCTGTCATGTTCAGTGGTGCACACCTGTAATCCTAGCACTCAAGAGGCTGAGGGAGGAGGATTGCCTAGAATTTGAGGCCAGCCTCAACTACATAGTCAGTTCAGGGCCAGCCTAAACTGCGCAGGCAAACTTTGTCTCAAAAGTAAACAAATAAATTTAAAGCTTTTCCCCTCCTCTCAAAGAAGCAGCCAAAACCCATAGGATGGTTAAGTCTTTTATGCTTACCCTGTGGTGGCTTTTCGGCCTGTTTCTCCCTCCCAGTCTGGGGACTACACCTGAGAGTCCTACACTTGGTTGTCAGGTCTTAGAGTGCACTTGCTCTTAAGGTTCTCCCTGAACCATTAGCTATTGTGACAAACCTGAGCTGTGCATTAGGCCTCCTCAGACTAGGAAGGACCTGATTTAATGCTGCTAGGGAAATGAACACTGTTCTTAGGCCGCAGAGCCACCTACTTGGAATTCTTCCGTGCCGTGGTCCCCGTCCCTGACTTTCAGAAGGATCTCTCTGCGTTTGCTTTCCCTCTTTTCATGGTGGCTTCACACAGTTGACTTTTAAACAGTATTTTGTCCACCTTTTCTCATTTTCCCATAGCTGAGTGGTTTTCTGTAGGGATTCCAGTGTCATTTCATGAGTTCAGACCTCCTTAGGAAGGTTTTCAGTAGTGTCGTTTCACGGAGATTGGTGCTGCTTGGTATAGTGAAGGAATTTATTTGTTCAGTAAATTCATAAAGATGCTCTTGTTTTAGACAGTGGCTACCTATTTTCTTGTCTTTATGTTATGCTCCAGTTATTGAAGGAAAGAAAGCTGATAGGGAAGCACAGATACGCAGTTTATCTGCAATATAAGGAAAACAGATACGAAGCTGTTTTTATTTGGTAATGAAGTTTTAAAAATATGGCACTTTTGCCCAAGAGACCTCCAGAATCATCATTAAATCGTTAAAATTCTGAAAAGAAAAGGGATAAGGAAGAATAAAAAGCAAAGGACTATTTACTGAGAAAAAGTACAAATTTAGAAATTCTGTCAATTTCAAAGTCTTCAATTTAGAGTTAGTATTGGATTTTAAACCCAAAACTAGAATGTGAGAGTAATACTGCTTTCGTAGTTTAATAAAGGCCATCAGGCCAGCTGTGTGAAGCGTGTCAGTCCTGGGAGGTGGAGGAAGTGAAGAGGAGTCTACAGGCTGGGTCGTGGGGGACGGCCCTCCTGACAAAAGGCACCGTGTGCGGGCAGAGGGAGCACCTTGGGTACCTGGCGTTATTGCCACCCAACAGCCCTTGCAGCTTGGCGGCTGTGGGACTGGTGCATGATGGGACAGCGTGTTTGGGATTGGTCTTTCCGGAGCATCTCTCACGGACTGCCCCATCCTGTAGGGAGATGCAGGCGCTGCCTACCTCCATCCTTGTTGTACAGACAGAAAGTATCAAGGGCATACAAGGGTGCTTGGTGTGTGGTAGCGTTCTGACTGTCATCTTTCTCTTGTTCACAGAGGAGGATAAGTACAATGTTTACTCACCACTGCTCTTCAAGAGTTTCCTGGCCGAAGGTGTTGTCAATGGCCACACTTTGTTGGTTGCATCTGCTAAAGAGCACCCTGCTGACACTGTACAGGTATGGAAAGCACCACTCGGCTTTGCATCTGGGACGCATCCTGAAAGCACATTGGTTTTGAATGTGAACAAGTTACATGTGTTTATGTTCAAACCATATCTTAAAACATCAGTTTTACTATGTATGTATATTTTTACTTCAGAAGTATCAAATTTGTTAGAACATAGGGTTCCGCTTTAAATTAGTTTTCTTAATTTTTTTAAACTTAGAATCATTCACATCAGAGATGAAATGTTAATAAGCTACTTAAAGCTGACACTAATTTAAACTACTGGGTCAGGCATTCATAAAAGTCATGTTTAATAGAAAAAAATCCCATGTGGAAGAGGAGCAATACCCTTTTATTCTTTACTTTCGATTGTAACTTTTATCTTTTGACTTAATTAAATTCCATCCTAACTATTATGCTTAAGCAGATTTTCCAAACTCTGAGCATTTTTTCACTGCTCTCCAAGTGTAACATAACTATTACCTTAAGAACCCCTTAAAATAAACTTTATTTTAGTTTTAACCTTGACATTATCAGCTAAAAGTATGAGCAGTAATTACTGTAATGAGTGAGTTAAATAATGGAATAAAAAACACAGCAGATTCTATTAAATAAGCTAATTATAAAAAGGAAGCAAATTATCTTATATTTTTAATATTTTACATTTATATTTAACATAAGCAAGACTACAATATTTTGTACTTTTACTACCAGTGTTCACATTGTTATAGCCAATTTTTCTAATTATGAATTTTTCAGTTTTCTTAGATATGTTTTGGATAAAACCATGCTTAGTGTTATGTTTGGTTTTTGTTTTGCAAGAATACTTTTGCTTTATGTCTCATACTCTGAGTAACTGCTTTGAAGATGATATAATGTATTAACTACTATTATTCTCTTATTTTGTCATGAAATTTTATTTTTCATAAAATAAAAACAGAAACATAAAGAAATGCTATGTTAGTGTAAAAAAAAAATCATTACAGCCAATAGGCCATATTCTGCGTAACTGTGATAGAAAGAGAACTCTGAAAACTTAGGCAAAGAAACACACACAGAGAATGCCTGATCCTTACATTGCCAAGGTACCAAGTGTACAAATCTGAGGGAAGATACAGATACAGAAATTAGAAGTGCTCATTAAAATTATTTTGCTGTGGGGTGAATGGGTTCTCTTCCATATAATAAGCAATAAAGATAAAAAAGGGGCTGGGGATTTAGCTCAGTGGCATAAGCGCCTGCCTTGCAAGCAGGCAGTCATGAGTTCGATCCCCGGTACCGATAAAAAGGAAAAAGACAAAAAAAATATTTAAGCCTAGCACAGATTTCCCCTCTGAGAGGATTGTTCTGACTTGGAGAATTCTTAATTCTGTTGTGGAGGGCCCCTATTTAAGCCACTGTTTGAATAGAGTTCATATTCTAAATAAGAGCTTTTCCACAGATTTTTATTTCAGTACATAGTCTTTCAAGTGGCAAATCAGTAATTCATTTATAAGGAATTTGTACATAATAAATATTCATTTATAGTTAATGTCAATAGATACCGATAAAATTCTACACCCAAGTACAAGAGTCACTATAATTCTGAAGTCAAAACTAGTATTATTGTTTCACAAAGGTCAAACTTTGCTTAGTAAACAATACTGTTATAAAATGCAGAGAAAACCCCACTGTGTAATGGTTGGTCCACTGTTGCATGGCCTGTCTTTCCCTTCTTTTTCAGATGTTCAGTGTTTGAAGCTTTTCTTGATGTTTCATTTCTCCTTTGCTCTTTTCCCTGGCGTCCCCTCCGGGCCAGTGTCTGGGCAGTGCCTGCGCCCTCTTGGAGTGGTGGAGTCAGTCATCCTTGAGGCGGCTGCTCTGGTTCCTTGCCGTGTTACACACCGTACACATTTCATCTCAGACACTTCCACAGCCGTCTCGGGAAAATTTCTCCACACCAGAAGCAGAAAGGCCTGCGTATGCTTTTAAAATTAAAACGTTTTTCTCTTGACTCCTCCATCCATGTAGCTGATGCTAAAACTAGTGTAGACAGACAAAAATGTGTTTTTATCTCTATACTAAAACCAGGTATCTTTCTGAGGTATCTTCACCTTGCACAAAATCACAGGGTACCTTATATGTCTACCAGGCTTTTATAATCCATCCCATTAAATATGCAAGAATTTTAATTCTATAAACATTGAGAGCAATTTTATAGTGTAGAAAAATACAAAAAGAAGAAGATCCTTAAAATAACGTATATTGAAGCTTTAAAAGGAACAAAAATGCAGATTCTTCAAAGTTGTACTGAGTATATGCATGTTGTAAAGTCTGACCAAAGTTCTCCTGTGTGAAACAACTACATTTTTTAAGAAAGTATAAAATATATGGATCAAAAGATTTCCAAACATGAGCAGTATTAGACAGTGAAGAGTGGGGAGGTTTTTTTTAACATCTTTTTATTGTAAAAAGAATAAAACCCAACAATACAAAATAGAATAAAGCCAGTCAAGCCAAGACAGTGAAGGTGGTACAGAACTTCAAAACAGGACAATGGATCATCAACAATGGCTACCATAGGATATATTGTTACCTTCACAGTAGCTGTCTATTCTCTCAGACATAGTCAAATCAAATAAAACAGAATAAACCAATCAAACAGAACACTGAATAAAACAAAACCAAACAGTGAGAATAATATTGGGTTTCAAAAATAAGACAGGAGATCCCCCGTAGTTGCTATATCGTGTACTGTCACCTTCCCAGTAGCTGTCACCCTCCCAGTAGCTGTTCAGACCATGGCCTTAGTGCTGCAAAGTCAGTCAAACGAAACAAGCATTTAGTTGCTTTTGTACCTCAGTGGCTATCAACTGAGTCTGTCCTCTGAACCAGCTGGTTGCTTATGGGGATAGGAAGGTGGGATGGGTCTCCTGATTTTCAGCCTGCACGCTAGTCGCCTCACAGGAAAGGAGACCTGACTTCTTTCTTCCTGGGCCACATCTGGTTTGTGAGGCCTACAGGAAGCTCAAGCTAGCGTCCTGTAGGCTGCGCATGGCCCCCAGCATGGCCTCTGCTGACTCACAGGAAAAGCTAACTGGCTTCTCTTTTCTTGGGCCTCGCTTGTCTGCAGAATTGTGCTTTCAGATAGCAAAAAAATAAATAAATTCCTATAATTTCCCTAGTTGACCACATACAGGACATCTAGTGCATAGTGAAAGGAAGAACATAGGGTGAGACCTACGAGTTTGGGGAGGCCAAGGAAATTTGTCTGGATGAGTATCTCAAAGGGGAAGCTGCAAAAGGTCGGCCTCCATTCCTTACACTTGCATCTGGGTGCAGAGAAGCTACCCAGGGTGAGGGGGAAAAACCACTTGGAAGTGTTGAAAGTCACAATTCCCAGAGCCAGAGTGCAAAACCTCCTTATTTATGGGATGTCAGCGTATTAGGAAGAGTTACACATTGGTGGTGGGCAAAATTATGTCTACTTTATACATCCAGCTCTGGCCCTGCCACGGGAAACTAAGCTCAAAATATTAAAGGCAATAGAAAAATATATGTCATCTGAAAGAATAAAGTATGTAATATCTGTATATTTTCTTAGAACTTAGAGAAATAAGAACATACAATTTATAGTAAGAGTGAAAGTTAATTAGAACAAGAGAAATGACACCAGTGATAGATTTAGTTGAGAAGAACATAAGTTTTTATTATAACTGTATTCTAAATGTTGACTAAACTAGAGGAAAGATTCAGCATGTTAAAGGGAGACATGGAAAATATAAATGCGACAGACTGAAGTTTAGAAGGGAAAGCAGTGGAAAGTGCACCTGAAAGTGTTAAAGTAGTGTAGACACTGATGAAGATAAGTCAGTGAACTTGAAACAACATTCAAATGATGTAAAAAGAAGGGTGTAAAAAAGATTGAAAAGAGAAAAATGACTTTTCCAGTGAGCAGTGGTATGATTTGAAGTGTCCTAACGTGATTGGTGTCCTTGAATATGGAAGGCATGGAACAAAACACAATATTTGGAGAAATAAGGAATGAAATAGTTCCAAAAGATGAATATATGTTCACAATTTGCAGTGTTTAGCAAGTCCCAAGTTAAAAGTCCTGAAGAAAGTGACTTCAAGGAAAATTATCAGGTTGCTTAAAATAAGTACAAGAGAGGAAATCTTGAAATCTCAAGAGGAAGAAAGCACCTCACACAGACAGGACTGCAGAAGGGAGGAACACCAGGCTATATACAGTGCAAGCAGTGCATGTGGCAGCATAATGAGGGGCCTTCAAAGGAATCTCAGAAACACAAAAATCCACCATCAGTCCAAATACTGTACCCAGTGAAAGTATCTTTTAGAGACAAGTTATTTTGCAATAAGGGTTGTTGCTACATGAAAGTAAAATTAAAGAAGAAAAACTGTAGACATTAAAATCTGAAAGAACTTATTACCCCAGACTTACAAGACAGAGCAATACCAAGTGAATATTTGGCTCTAAATAATGGAATTAGGGATCCTACATATGTTTTTGTTTTTTTTTTTTTTTTTTTTTTTTGTCTTTTTCCTTTTTATCGGTACCAGGGATCGAACTCACAACTGCCTGCTTGTAAGGCAGGTGCTTATGCCGCTGAGCTAAATCCCCAGTCCCTTATGTATGGTTTTTGTTTGAAGAGATACAAGACTTTTTTTCTCATTTTGTAAAGATAAGGTGCTTGGTGGCAGGATGGATATAATAATAAGCTAAAAAAGCACAGTTTTGAAGGTAGTAGATATATTTAGTCTTGATTGTATTAATAAATTTCAAGGGTATATGTGTATACCTATGTAAGTTATGTACTTTAAGTACAATTTCTTGTATATCAGATATACCTCAATAAAACTATTCCAAAAAATTCAGATTTTAGAGTTCATACATACGAATTTTTTTTTCTTTTTTCTTTTGTCTTTTTTTTGAGACAGGGTCTCACTATATATTGCAGACTGCTTTTGAACTCACTGTTTTGCCCAGCTGGTGTCAAATTTGCAGTAATCCTTTTGTCTCAGCCTCCCAAGTTCTGAGATTACAGGTTTGTACCACCATGCCTAGCCCATGAATACATATTTTTAAGTCTTAATTCTGCTATTTTTAAAAATTAACTCAAGCAACCTTTATGTATATTGTTTTCTTTCTATGAGATAAGGATAACACCTGATCTCATGAAAGTTTTCTAAAACATGATATGCCAGTTTTATAAATAACAGATGTAAGACAAGGTAGGCACACAGATTGCAAAAATCTTGCAAGAAAAAATTCCATTAACACGGTTCTTTCCGTCTACTTGGGTTTTTCTAGCAGTTCTGATGTGGATAAACTTTGGATTTTTTATTTAGCTCACTAATTACTATGAAGATTGCTTAGGCCCCATCTACCTTGGCTGATCAGCATTGCTTGATATCACTGATCACTTCTTCTTCCCAGGTACATTGTCATCCTGTGGTTTCTAGAATACCACGTGTTTTTGATTTCTTTCTAGCTCAAGGGCCAGTTTTTCTCATATACTTTTCTCCTTTGTTAGTCCCAGTTACTTTTCTAATTTTTGAGGCAAAATACCAGACACCCAGAGTTAAATGAGACGAGGCTTATTTAGCTTACGGTTTGTAGAGGCTTCATGTAGGCCACCACTGAAGCTGGAGATTGATCACATGTGTGGTGCTAAAGCAAGGTCAGCCCTGAAAATACCGGGACCCTTAAAACAAGCCACATAATCACGCTGTTCCAGCATCAAGCAGGCAAAAGGCCCAGGCCAGCCAGGAAAACAGGTTGCTAGGCAGCAGTTGAAATTGACATTCTTCTTTGGAGACTATAAATAAACCTGCTACAGTAGTTGAGCAGTTCCTTGTCTCCCATCAGGAAAGTAAGGGCTCCACCTGATTCCAGCTAATGTCTTCTTTATTTTCTCATCTGCTCACCATCCTTCTCCCTGGGAACATCCAGAGCTGCAGCCAGTTGCTACAGTTTCAGTCCATAATAGTCTGGCTCCAAGGAAGGGTGATATTGCAGAGGCACATCATAAATGAGAAACAGTCCATGGCAGGGCAGGCAGAATACAGGAAGCAGCAGCAGCAATAGCAGCAGTCTGCCTTTTTATTTATAAAAGCTGCATTTCCCTTGAGCAATACCACCCACACCCAGGGTGGGGGCCCTTAATCCCAGCATTGCACATCCTAGATCTAGCCTCCTCCGAAAAGCCCCACCCATGAATGCATGAGGTTGTGTGTGTGTGTCTGTGTGTGTGTGTGTGTTTGTATGATCTAAATGCAAGCCATAACGCTTTTGGATACAGATCTCCTAGGACTCAGTACTTATAACTTGTTTCTTCTGTCCATACTACTAACCATAGCCTGCCCTCAGGATGTCAAGACTATGTACTGGTGACTTGCAAATTTACATATCTTCCTGAGCGTCCCCTGAACTCAACTGCCTGCCAGCTGTCTATAATTGTATATTTAGCCACCTACCTCATGTCTCAAAGCTAATATGTTCAAAAACAAACTTCTGGGCAGCTGTTCCCAAACTTGTTGCTTCTTTCGGTTAACAGGCAAATCAGTTCTTCCAGTCAGAGATTATTTCTCCTATTCTTGTCATCTGGTGTGTTAGTTACTTTTTACTCATCACTGAGACAAAATACCTGAAGCCCAAGTTGGTAAAGGAAAGGTTTATTTCTTACAGTTTTTGGAGGTTTCAGTCTACACTCAGTTGGCTCCAAGGCAGGCGGGCATGGCTGGGCTGCAGTTCATGGCAGCTGCAAACAGCAAGCTCCAACCAGCAAAAAGCAAGACACACCTTCTTCCTACCATTATATCACATCCTGGCTCCACCCCTATGTGGGTAGAGCATTGACACCATCAATTCAAGCACTGGACAATGAACCAATCACAAACACACAGTGCAAACTCATGAGGCCTGGGGGACACAGACATAAACCATGACATTCTACCCCTGGCCCCCAGGACTCATGTACATCTTTTATACAAAAGACATTTAGTCCACCTCCAAGAGTTGCCAAAGTGCTAAGTTTCAGCATTGTTGAACAGTCCAAGTCCCAAGTCTCCTCCAAGATCTATGGCAAACTCTTCACTGTAACCCCCTGTACAAATGAAACAAGGTTAAATATTCCGGAAATGCAAAGGCACAAGATAAACATTACCATTCCAAAAGTTACAACCAGGGAAATATAAAGCATTGGAAACAAAGCAAATCCAACATCCAGCAGGACAAACATTAAGTCCTAGAGTTCCATGCTCAGCATCTGAAGCAATCTGGTTGCAAGCTCCAAAAAGCTTGGGTGATTCCACCCCTATGGCACTTCTGGCAATTTCAACTCCCGCAGCTTTTCTCTTAAATCTTCTTTGCTCACTTTTTGCAGCTTCCCTTGGATCATCCACGTTCCTGGCTTTTCCAAACTTCTGGGGTCGCCACTGCATCTTCGGCTTCACCTTTACATCTTCGCAAATTGCCCTCTCAGGGGCACACTTCTTGGCCTCCCAGGCCCTTTGCAATCAAGGTGGAAGCCGTCTTACCTGCAAAATTTGTGCATTTTCCTTGCACCTAAAATCAGCACCTTGTGGATGCCGCCAAGGTCTGCTGCCAGCTGAAGCAAGTAGCCAGGCTTTTCTCTCTCTTGGCTGTAGGGGTCAGTTGCCTGGACCGCAGGGCTCTGTTTGCCTGATTGTGAGAAAAAGCTTTTCTACATTGCCACCATTCTGGAACCTCATGTGGCCTCTGTCGCCATGAATGGCGCTCTGCAGCTTTTCCCTCTGAGCAAATTTTTTCACCTTTGTAGTGAGGCTGCACAGGGTGGGGACCTGCTTCTTGGGATGCCCTGGGGCCATCTTTTTTATCTCTCTGTTTCTCCTCAGGAATCAAAATCTCAACTCTGTCTTTATAATCCACAGCTTTCCTGGAATTTTCCTTCTGGCCAACTCACAGTATTGCAAATTATCCTGCTGGGCTCTTATCTCTTGATTTGCATAAAGCTGGCTAAAAGCCCCCAACAATAGCCACGCCACAGACTCAATATTCAATTGCTTTTTAATTTCTTTTTCAAGATTAATCAGTCCATTGCCCTTTGTCTCAGTCTCAGGTAAAGTCTCTGGGCATGAGCAAATGCAGACAAATTTCTGCCAAGCCATAACACACATCATGTAGAGTCCCAACAACCAATGCAGTCCTTCTTCCCAGCAGAAACCTCCCAAGCCTGGTGTTTTCCATGATGCCTTCTGGTCTCCTGAGCTCTGACCAGAATCTCCTCTACAGAACAGCCTAAGCTGCTCCAGCTCTATGCATCCAGGCAACGTGTCTGAACCTTTCCAAACTCCGGCAACAAGCCATTTCCAAAGCCTCTTGAAAAACATGGTCAGGTATAGTCATAGCAAATGACCCCATTCCTCGGTACCAAATTTTGTCTTAGTTACTTTTTACTCATCGCTGAGACAAAATACCTGAAGCCCAAGTTGAAAGGTTTATTTCTTACAGTTTTTGGAGGTTTCAGTCTACACTCAGTTGGCTCCAAGGCAGGCAGGCATGGCTGGGCTGCAGTTCATGGCAGCTGCAAACAGCAAGCTCCAACCAGCAAAAAGCAAGACACACCTTCTTCCTACCATTACATCACATCCTGGCTCCACCCCTATGTGGGTGGAGCATTGACACCATCAATCCAAGCACTAAACAATGAATCAATCACAAATACACAGTGCAAACTCATGAGGCCTGGGGGACACAGACATAAACCATGATAATCTGGTTTCTCAGAAAGCCAAACATGTTCACTTTTAGCCTGTGTCATGGCCACTTGAAGCTAAATTGCTTGTTGCTGGCCTTTCGGCTTCTCCCTTTTCTTCTCTTTAGCCTCTTCTTGCCAGTGTTCAGAATGAGCCTTTTCAGATCTTGGTCAGATTCTGTGGTTCACCCGCTCTGAACTCCAGAAGCCAAAGCCCACAGACCCCATCATGCAGTGTGAGGCCTGTGCCAGTACTGCTCACCTCTTCACTGTGTGCCTGCTACCTTCCCAACCTTCATGCTGTCTACATGAACTTCCTTGCCTGGGCTCCAAAGTCAGGGCCATTGCCTTTGCTGTTTCTCTGCCAGCAGTTCTTTTGCTCCCGTCATAGTGTGCTTCTCCTCCCCAGACTTGAAAGTCCTCTTGGCTGCCTTAGTTTTCAACACAGCCGTACTCTCACCTGGCGTAGTGTGTGTTAACTCTATTTTGTTTATTGTGTGTCTTCCCTGTGAGGACAAAGCCTTTTCTCTGTTTTGATCACTGCTGTATTTTTACAGAATGTTTACTGAATACGACAAGTTTAAGGAAATCATAAAACAGACTTGTGGTTAATTGCGTATGTCAGCTTGACTAGGCTACGTGGTGCCCAGATATTCAGTAGAGAGCATGGTTCTAGGGATGGATTTGCTGAGTGCAGTAGGGAGGAAGGCCTTCCCTAAATGACGGCCCGACAGTCAAAGGCCTGACGGGTACCGGAGCTGATCCTTGCTGAACGAGAGAGATTTCCCTGCCTGACTAGCCTTCAACTTGGACATTGGCTGCTTCCTGCCTTATATCTTCAGCCAAGTCCTCAGCTTTTCTGGATCTGGAGTCTGTCAGCCCTCAGATTGCAACTGTACCACCAGTGTTTCTGGTCCCCCAGTTAACCTTTGAGCCACACTGGACCTGTGCCATTGACTTGTAGTCAACAACCCATAGGTACTGGGATTCACCAGCTTCATGGTCTCAAGGGCCAGTTCTGTACTGTCTGCCTCTTCATGTACATGTAAAGATGCACGTGCACACACACACACACACACACACGGCCTATTGATTCTCTTTCTATAGAGAGCAGTCACAAACAGAAATTGTAAAGAGGTCTTTAGGAGATCTTTGCTTTGGACTAGGATAAGCAGCTTTTTGTTTTCAGGTGGTTACTTTTTCTGTGGTGTCCTTGCCGTACACCCCAGCATTCCTGAGGTATAACTGACAACTGAAGACTATATGTAAGCTATACACAGGATGATTTAACCCAGATATACACGATTATCCCAGTCAGGTTACTTGATGCATACATCATCTCACATGCTTACCGTGTTGGATGTTGTGAAAATACTTCCTTAGCAAATTTTAAGATTAGTGTATGGTATTATTAACTGCAGTGACTTTGCTTTACATTAGAGTACTGTACTTCTTCATAAATGACTAAATTGTATACATTTTTGCCGATATCCATTTCCCTACTTTCTAACCCTCGTCAACTCCTATTCTACTCTTTCATAGGAGTTTTCAACTTATAAATGGACTCTAGTGTCATTATACTGTTGCGCTTTATCTTATCTGAGAGTGTATTATCAAAGCCATAATGACAGCCATAGAAGACCTCATAGACTCAAGCAGCATATTTACTTTATGTAACATTGTAAATTTGTTACTACATTTTGAAATTTTATTTTGTTCTTGTCTTCATGAGTAGCCTGGAACAGATTGTTTTTGTTTAAATACCAAGTTTACTTTTAATGACAATTGAATAATCAATAACATGTTCAGTGAAGTTAAATATTGAATTAACTATAAAGTTGAGTGTGATTGTCAGGAAAAAGTTATTTCATTTGATTTTAATGCTACATCATTTGCTTTTAATTAAAATCAAATATATAGATGTGCACTAAAGTAATTGAAGCTTACATATGCTAAATAATATGTACACATTTACTTAAATCCATAAAATTATTTAGTTTTTAAAACTATTTTAATATGTATACTTGTATTTCCTGCATCTTTGCTCTGAAAATGTATCAGTGTAATACACTCAGTAATATCTTTTGAGTTCCCAATCCTGTTTGATATTTCTTATATTTGATATAGAACAGGGACAGTATTTGATTTAAAAGAATAATGCATCATCCTAATTTTCTTAGGAAAATGCAAAAGTGCTATTTTTTGGGTTTTTTTGTTTTTTTGGTTTTTTTTTTTGGTCTTTTTCCTTTTTATCAGTACCGGGGATCGAACTCACGACTGCCTGCTTGCAAGGCAGGCGCTTATGCTGCTGAGCTAAATCTCCAGCCCCCTCAAAGTGCTATTTTTGACATGAATCTATTTGATGTAGTCCAGTTAGTATTTATGTATATTCAGAGTGGAACGAATTAGAAAGATATGACTGAAAAATTTTAAATTACTCCCCTTCATCCCCCCCCTACCCCATAAGCAACCAGCTGATTCAGAGGAACTCAGACTGAGTTGATAGCAACTGAGGTACATAAACAACTTAATGCTTGTATTGTTGGACTGACTTTGCAGGCCTGAGGCTGGTAGTCTGAGCATCTGTTCAGAGGATAGCAATATGCATTATAGCAACAATGGGGGATTTCCTTCTGTTTTGTTCTTGAAATTCAATATTGTTTTCACTGTTTGGGTCCATTTTATTGTTTTGTTTTATTCAATGTTTTGTTTTGATTGGTTTTATTCTGTTCTGTTTTGTTTGATTTTATTATGTCTGATGGCGGGGGCAGCAATTTTGAAGATAATAAGAGGCATGATGGTAGCAGTTGTAAATTTCCTTTTATCCTGTTTTGAAGTGCTGTATCACTTTCAGTGTTTTGTTTTGATTGGCTTTATTCTGTTTTATTTGGTTTGGTTTTGTTATTTGGTTTTGTTCTCTTTAAAGTAATATTTTAAAATTTTAAATTACTTAAATTCTTCATCTCACCATTGCAAAGACATTCTTAGCTTTTATCCGGCAGGAATGAAAATGTTTTTGTAATGTACAGTGTAAATGCTAATATTGATAAGTAGGTTTTTCTATAAAATGAGCACTTGGGATTTTTGTGTGCCCAATGCATTAATTATTATACTTCAGTCTTCCTCACTGTCCGAAGTTCAACAAGAGTGACCCAAACCAAGGCATTATCAGTGTGAGAGACCCAAGTGCAAGGGACGTGCTATATTGCTTCTGAAACTTATGAGCAAGGCAGGTATTTCTGGCAGAAGAAAAGGGAAAAGGCAATCTTATAGATCATAATTATCTTAAAACTGCATAACTAAAAGACAAGTAAAGATTTTAAAAAAGAACATCTTGCAGTATGTTGTATAACCAGCCGGCAATTTATCCATCAGCCTCTGAAAGCAGACTGGCGTCTGGTACAGTCACAGCTCCTTCCCGAAGTCAGCCTTGGGCGGTGGCGCTGAAATGATGCCCACAGACAGGCCTGTAGCACAGTATGTGTGATGTCGTTAGAGCTTTGAGATAGCATCGAAGAATTTTTATTTAATATACCTCCCTGAAGGAATTTTCTTGATCCCTGAAATGTAGTGAGTATTCTCCAAGAAAACTTTGTATGGAATGTTTTCTAAAATAGCAAAAATTACATTTGTATGGTAGCATGTTTATTTATCAGTAGACATTTTTATGAAATAAAAAATGATATACACATAAACATGTCTTTGAAGTTTGAAAATGTCCTTTTAATCATTTGAGTAACATTAATATTTATAGATTTAGAGAAAATAATAATTTTCGGACGCAAGTCAAAGACATGACTGATATGCCAAGGTCAGTTTTAAAACTTTATTTGATGTTTACTAGTGATGTCATGCCAGGTAAGTACAGTGCTTGCGATCTAAGATTCACTGCCAAGGGTGGTCCTGGAGTGGGGCTCTGAAGGTTTTTGGGTTATCCCTTACATACATCATGTGCTGTCCAGCTTCAACCAAAATTAATGAAAGTGGGAAGCTAGCCTGTTTGAAACAAGTAGAAAGGTTGCTCTGTTTGGTTGGCTGATAGATTTTGTCTCTGGCAGTGTGGGGGTCTAAACCTGAACCTTAGGCATACTAGGAGCACGCTCTCTGCTGCCTCCCTGGCGTCTGACTTTGGGTCCTTCAGGTGCGGGCAAGGTCCGCGCAGCTGCCTGGAGCAGAAACCAGCTCAGCCTCTCACGAGGGCTGGCAGTCCGCAGTGTGGTTTAGTCTCACGTGTGATACTAGCTTAAGCCTAAAACTAATTATAACAACACTTCCTGTGTGTAACATATAGAAAATCTTTCCTAATTAAAAATCCTCATTTTACAGTAGCCCAGAAGTCACGGAATGTGTAAACGTTCGTTAACAATAAGCTGTATCAGGGGCTGGGGATTTAGCTCAGCGGCATAAGCACCTGCCTTGCAAGCAGGCGGTCGTGAGTTCGATCCCCGGTACCGATAAAAATGAAAAAGACAAAACAAAACAAAACAAAAAATAAGCTGTATCGTATTTGATGAGCCACCATAAAAGGGTGTTTAGCAATGAAGTGATACCATAAAACGCAAACACCGAGATGGACATCTCTAGGATTCTTTTTCATCAACTTCGAGGTCTGTTATTAAACATTATACCTTAATAATTTGAGAGGATTATTTTATACCCCAGAATACTAGACTTTAACCCAAATATTGAATTCGTTTGCTAAGATCTGATCATTGTTTTACATTTTTTGTTTTGATTCAAATTTCAAGATATTGTTTGATTTAGAATTAGGTGAAGCAGTATTATTTACTAAACAATATAAAATTTGAATTGCTGTTTGCTACTCAGTTTTCTTTTTGTCAATTCAATACTAAAATTTTAAAGTATTTACCATCCATGTGTTTTTCACTATCATAGAACAAAACTTAAACATTTCAGTGTGTGATCAACCCTCTGTGCTACTACAATGTAATATAGTCTTGTCTTTTTGAGTGGAAAAAATGCAAAATTATCGCAATCCAACCATTGCTTTCATTGTTCTTTCAGAAAGGGAATGACTATAAGAAAGAAGTTAAAGAAATAATCATTGATTGGCTGAATATACTACTAAACATTTTTATTGCATTCATCTCCAAAAGTATAGTCTTACAATGATTCAAAATCAAAACAATGTCATTATCAATAAAAATTTTCTAACTTTTTGTCCTACCACTTTGCAAGTCTTATGCATGTTTCATACCTTAGAAACAATATTTTCCCATACAGTTTCACTTCTAGAATATGTAGCATTTATTATATTATCTTAAAACTGTTCTAACACTGTCTGTATGTTTTTCATAGTATAAATACAAATATTAGGAGAGTCCTTTGAAGGAAGAGATACAATCAGAATATGTCCTGATTTCTTTGTCAGTGTTTTATTTGTTCGAGAAATTGTCAGGCTATCTTTACGCATTTCAGTGCTCTGTATTCTGAGTCAGAAATTTGCTGTTTGACCTTAGGGTTTTGCTCTTTCTTTCCTTCCTGGCTACTGTGAGAGCTTATTTAAAATTCTAAATTCTCTCCTGGCAGCCACAGTTAGAGTTTCTTTGGCAAACTAAAAAGACAAAAAAAAAAAAAAAAAAAAGCAAAAGCTCAGGACTGCTTCCAGTGACCTACATTTGTAGCCAGCTTAGAAGGATGGCATGCGCATGATTTCCCAGTGAGGAAATCAGGGAAAGATTTAAATCTACCCATGTATGTGTAAAGGAGGATGAATCTGTTCCCTTCCTCTCATAGCTGGTTGGAACCCTTGCCCCTGTAAAGTTAAACATGCATTTGACACTCATGCTGATGCGTCAGCCAACAAAGGGAAAAAACTTGCATGTGAAAGATCCCTAAGTCATATGCAAAAATGTCCTAACCTGTGATAGGTTCTTTATCATCACAGGGTAAATTTGAGCTTAGATTTTAATTGCTGTGTTACTTTGTTATGGGCTGGAAGTCATCTAACCTTTGTGCCAGTCATCTAACCTTGCATTTGAAATATGAGTAATAGTTTTCCTGGCTGCTATAGTCCTGAGTTCTAAATTAAAGATGAAATATCTGGGGTTTTGCTTTCTAAATCTTAAAGTATTAATTCCGGCTTTAAATTTGTTTTTAGACATTTTATTTGTAGTGCATAGTTATTATGCTCAAAAGGAATATTAAAGTCTTGGAACTGTTATACAGCATTTTATCCTTCTTGAAAAGAGAAGCCAAAAATAGAATTCATTTTCTCCTGAATGCTTTGCATTTTTTCCAAAGGAAAGGTATTCAGTTCTTTGGGGAGGGCTAAATGATCAAACCAGAGCCCTTAAAACTAGTGTCCACTCCCCTTAATGAGGTGGGAAAGGCTGCTTGTTGCCCAGGGTTGCCCAAGGTTGGAGGCTGCGATGGGCTGGGTTTGTGTTTTTCCTGGATTTTATTTTCTGTTGATCAGGTATTGACCGGTGGTCACAGACAGTGGTATAGTACATCGTGTCTGTCTTTTCAAATTGGGATATTTTAATGGAATCAGCAGCCTGTGATTCATTACGATACTCACCCTGCAGTTTGTGTCCAGAAGTCCATACCAGATTTGCACCACAGGCAGGTGGTGTGCAACTGGAGACTTCACTTGGAAGTGGGAAATAAATTTGAGACAGTGAGATGAAGCTTCCTATACAGTATTTTAAAAAAAGAAAACAAAACGAGTCTTAATATCAGACTATTCTAGAATTAAAGAAACTTTGTTCTCCAAATGCCTGTACTTCTCGGTGATCAAAGAGCAGAAAATTGCTTTTGTTTTGTGAACATCAATGTTCCACAGAAAATAATCTTCAAGTTTAATAAAAATAAAATGGTGCACAGTTTTGTGTGGTGTCCAGAGTATACTGAGTATTTTTACTGGCAATATTTCCATGCACCGCCTTTGCCATGGAGAACTGCAAACCAGCAGAACCAGTCAGCTGTTTTTCCTAGCTTAGAGTGGACTGAACTGCCCTCTCCCATGAAATGAGGCCCCACTGCATCCCTGACTGAAGAGAGCTCCTTGCATGTTCTGTAGAAATAAAGACTCTTGACCTCTGTTTTGGAAATAATGGTGATAAAGATGGTCTTACCTTAACTTCTATTCAAAATAATTAAACCTACAAGTGTTTTAGTTCTGTCAAGTTTTTAGAAGTTATTTTAGTTCACACTCTAAGGCCAAAGGAACTTCATAGGGGTACTTATGCACACAGAAGACTCTTGCTACAATTTAAATAATTGTGACATAAATTATTTGGTTTTTTCTTTAAAAAAGTTAATATATACTCCTGTAGTAAGCATTTATGAGAGAAGTTTTGCATGGGTTTAGTAACTAAACCTGCAAATACCAGTAATCAAGGGAAAGTCAGTCCACTTTTTGAGTCCTTTAACAAAATGTATTTTAATCATGGTTTTGTGTCTCACAAGAACCATGTGTATGTATATGTGTGTAGACACATTTATGTATATATACACATACATACATATGTAGGGTATATACATAATAAAGACACAGAATGTTTTTAACAGTGGTAATCGCTAACTAGGAACTCTCTTCAGCATAAATACAGAATTATTTGCAGGATATTACCTTCTATATCCCTCTAGTAGGAGCTGTATTAATGTATGATATGCCTAGAGCCAGGTTAAACATTGACAGCATTTAATATATGAACTTCCCTATGTAAGGAAAACCGCCAAGGGATACTACATTGTTGGTGGTTACAAATACTAATAGCTATCACCAATTCATCCTTCTAAAGAAAAGCATGGAATGTAGGAGAATTACTGAAATTAAAGTTCTTCTTAGCAGCTTGACAGTTCTGAGTCTTTGTAGATATGAGACCATAATTTGGGTGCTGATCCTCTAAGAATGCCAGGAAATCCAGAGCACTTCCCCTTAAGCCCCTCCTCAGTCAGTGCTGCCCCGAGGCATGGTTAAATCTTGGGCTGCTATGGTGGCGACCTGACAGCCACCACTGCTCTTAGTCCATGTGTTCATAGGCCTGGAGAAGGAACACAGGTCTGCCTGTCCCTCACTGTCTTGACCTCTTGCTAAATGGGGTTGAAGTCAAGGGTTAATTATGTATGTATTTAAATTGCCATTAGATCTGTGACTGTTGCTTCTTAAAATGTGATGCATTAAAACGGACGGTCTTTTTAGACAGATTTTTGTGTAAATGATGATAGTGTGGTTTTTATTTTCGCTTTGGCACGATCCATTCTCCTCACTTCTGAATACTTAGTGCAGAACTGCATTCCCTTCTTTACCTCATCTTCTCTCTAGCCAACAAAGGAAGCAGAGGAAGACCTGGCCTTGTCCAGGCACTCTCAGTTTCCCTGGTGAAAAGAAATGGGGTAAGGCCAGGAGAAAAGGATTGAGCACTGTTCTTTCCTGGCTGGTTTCCTGTTTTCAGAGTCATGTACGTGGTGGGCTTGTGGAGCAAAAACCAGTGCTTTTGTCAAGGACTGCTCTCAGTTTTATTAAAACAGCATTTGTATAACAATGTGGAAGTGTTCACCTTTTCTTTTTGTAATGAAAGTATTTTTGGCTTTATACCCAACACAAAAATTAAACTAAGATGTTTTCTAATTCATACTGAAGTTAGTTTGAAATATTCATGGAAATGTAACTTACTTTAAAAAATAAGTTAATTTTCTAACAGGTAATCTTAAAACCATTTAATGCTGCATCAACTATACTACCTGACCTGATTTCTGCAGCAATTATGTAACATTTTTCTGAATGATTTTTAACAACCAAAGTCAACACTCCCACATATTTTTACATATTTTAACAGAATGTGGATAAAGACCTTTTTATTTTAAAGAGAAAAAACAATAAAAAAATACCAAATTTCTAAAGATAATAGAAGAGTATAACAATGTTATATAATATTAACATACATTGGGTATTGTTATCTTCATAGTAGTTGCTCATATTACAAGATATAGGTATAAAAAATTAATATAGGTTCAAACCTTTCTTTCCAAGGAATTAATAGAAATTAGTAGTACTTTTAATATATAGATATTCAGATGTCTAGGGTATTTTTCAGTTTATGGTAAATAAGGAATACCTTTTTTGGATTATTTTCTTTTCAATTTTCAATAAATAAAATGGCCAAAACAAACCTAAAAAATCAACAAAGTAACACAGTCACTGATACATTATGATATACTTACTGATACATGGATAATGCTTAAGTAGCATTAATTATACAGTTACCAAAACCTGCAAGGATCAAAAGATTTTATTTTTAAGAAGGATTTCTCATGCTGCATGGATTATGTTGCTACATAATAGCTCAGTAGTACTTCTGCTGAATTGTAGAATAGCTTAGAGAGGAGTATGATGCCCATAGTTGGTGTAAAGCATTGGTAATTAAGAGGGTGTGAGGTTAAGCTTCATTAACTGCTGAGGGATTGAGCTTGGGTTTTATTATGCCCTGGAGAACATAAAAAGTGAGAAGGGTCAAACTGTTGGAATCAGATTTTGCTTGTGCATCTGCCAAAACAAAGGCCATGAAATAATACAGCAGTAAGCACAGAAAGGCGTGCATTGAAAAGAGAAGGAATACATTTTCAGCATCTTATGAATGAGGAAAAATAAATACACTTGAACACCGGAGTATATTTTGGCATCAGATGTTTGTAATCATTTTGTTTCATACAGAGCTTTTAAATTGAAAAACTTATTTTGTTCAAAGATAGTACCATTTTCTTTGTTAATTTTCTAACCCTTTTCACTTGAGATTTTATTCATCTTTTATATCAAACTTGTGACGTCTGCTATTTATTTTTATTTATTCCTAACCCTTGCTGGAGAGTGCAGGCACTACACTGCAGAAGAGAACCGAGTCTGGAGTCTCTTTTTTAAGGAAGGAGGCTGTGCACCAGTGCAGCCTGTGCTTTGGGGCCAGGTCAGAAACCAAGGCCTGGGATTCCAAAACTGTGGGCACTGACCCTTGTTTGCAGTTGGCTATCACAGAGCCGCTAGCGGTCTCTTCCTACCGATACTATCAAAGCACGTTTTTCACTGTATAAGGACAAGACAGCGGTTTCCGTCTCTGGCAGGGTCCGTGCTCCTAGCACCACAAGTGATCTTGTCCTGCTTTCATTTTTTTTTTTTTTCAGTCTTTTTTCTTTTTATCGGTACCAGGGATCGAACTCACGACTGCCTGTTTGCAAGGCAGGAGCTTATGCCGCTGAGCTAAATCCCCAGCCCCATTGTCTTTTTCATTTTTATCGGTACCGGGGATGGAACTCATGACCGCCTGCTTGCAAGGCAGGCGCTTATGCCGCTCACCTAAATCTCCAGCCCCCCTGCTTTCATTTTTGCGGGCTTCCAAATGGGGTGCTGCATTGGATGAACGCTCTTACGTGAAACATATCTGTGTGGGAATAAAAGCACCAGAATATTTCTTTTTCCTGCTTCCTGCTTCTCTGCCCTCTTCTCAACCCGGTGCCTTATCCCACCCCTACTTGCTGCGGCCCACACTGCATCTTACCCAGAGCTGCCTTTAAAAATACTATTGTCAAGGAAAGCTACTTTTATGTCGGGATTATCTTGTGGTGAAACACTATTTTGCTTAAATGTTTGTTTTGATCCGCACTATTTTGTTGTTATGCCCTCTTTTATCTCAGTCTCCATTTTATTATTTACTTTTTTATTTTTATCCTTTTAATTAAAGGAAAAATAAAAAATAGCAGGATATACTATAGTAACCCACTTTGATTTTCTATTAACTTGATTTGAAGCCCTGTATTGCTCTCAGCATCTTGTTTTGACTGATGTTCCTCTATTCTGTTTTGCTTGATAGTACCAGGTTCGAAAGTTTAGGCAACAGCTGTGAAGATAGTGGGATTCATTATGACGCCCATTCTGGTTGACTATTACCTACTTTTGAAGACCTGTAATGTCTCCAGTGTTTTGGTTTTGTTGGTTTCATTCTTTACTGTTTTGTTCAATTTTATTATACTGATGATATAGGCAATTCTTTTTAAGATAGCAAGAGGCACGATGGTAACCATTGTTGATCACCTTGTATTATGTTTTTACATTATCTATTATGTCCACCCTTTTGATTTGACTAACTCTGTTCTGTTATGTCACATTTGGTTTTACTCTCTTCCAAGGAAAGTAATAAGAACTGTGGGAGTAATGGAACCCAAAATATGTAATAGTCATTGTACAAAAGAGAGGAAAAGAAAGTGCTCTAAACATATAACTGCATATATATTTAAGTGTATAAGATAGACAATGATATTACTGAGTTTTGTTGGATCATTGAACAGAACTGTTTGCAGTCTCACTGTTTGAATGTCCACTTTATATGCTTTAATTTTGTAACTTGAACACATATTTCCAAGATGACAATATGTAATCCATTAACTAGTGATTTCCTACTGTTTATTTTTTTCTGAAATTCTGTATAACTTGTACCCTTTTTCTGCTTTTTTTTTCTTTTTCTCCTTAAATAAAATTTAAAAAAAAATACAATAAGCTAAGTGGTTTGCACCACATAAATTCCAGTGTGAAGACTGCAGCCTTAGACCAGGGGGCAGCGACTCCCATTCAGGTGAGGGCTCTTTCTATAGTTGATAGTGAAGGAGAGCTTAGCTACATAAAGATACTGGAGTGTCTTTTTATTTGATGATGTTGTCTTTTTGTCTTTTTCCTTTGTATCGGTACCAGGGATCGAACTCACGACTGCCTGCTTGCAAGGCAGGTTCTTATGCCACTGAGCTAAATCCCCAGCCCCTATTTGATGATGTTTAAATGGAGATTTCTAAAACATCCGGGGAATGGTGCTGGAAAGCCAACAATGATAAGAAATCACACATGTGTGTGTATAGGTGTGTGGAGAACATTACAGTGAGTACACTCTGCTCCTTCAGTTTTGCAGAGAAACGCTGTCCCAATTAATGGGCTGGGACAGAGTTGCTGTTTCCCCCATGTTCCCTCTGTCCTCTCTGTTACATGACCCACTGCAGAGGGAGACCAGGTGGAGACTTCCCCTCGGTACGGGTATTCCCAGGGAGCAAGGAGGTCCCCAGTCCCAGTCACTTGTTCAATTGATGGTTTGTAGACACGCAACTTCTTTGAGGAAAGGAGCCAGGCATGGTGGCACATCCCTGTAATTCCAGCACGCACCCATGAGGTGAGGCAGGAGGGTTACCTGGGCTGCATGGTGAGTCCAGCCCAGCCTGAACTACAAAGAGAGACCCTGTCTCAAAATAATAACGTGATTCCTGACTTTTCCAACCCTGTCGTTCGCTGATTCATCTGGGGATCCGCTAAGATTCTAATGCAGCATTTAACACATAACGCTGAGCCCTTGGACTCTGTCCTCACACATCAAGTGCACCGCTTGTTCTCTCAGCTGTGTGCACAGCTGTGATTCTGCCACTTCCCTTTCTCAGCCTAATATCAGGCTCTTCCTTCGAGAACTCCTTGTCTCTGTAAGTTACTGCTAGCTTTGGAGAGGCACATCCTCTAGTAACTCAGGGTGAATGTAGGTAGAGTCCTATGCTACAATAGCTTTTTGTCTAAAAGGTCCACTGTGGCTGCTGTAAAGTTCGAAGGTATTCATAGCATAGACCTGTCACCACTCAGGTGGAAGCCCTGAGGATTCTCTTTATTCCCTCTCCTTCTGCAGTGTCCGAATGATGTGCCTTGTTGGAGGTGTGTTTCCATTCGCAGTTTAAGTACTTCGAAGCATTTTCGGTTCTGACATCTTCTGTTTTTCAGCTGTGTGAAATTTTGTAGGTTATTTCTATTTTTGATTTCATTTTTGTCAGTACGTGCCGATCATGTGCTAATGGTGCATGCACGGACTGCATCGGAGTTCTCTTTGCTTCCCCTTCCCCCTCCCCACCTCCTTTCTTCAATCTCTTGGTCCCTTTCCTGTTTGATAAAGATTTGTCCCCCTGCTCACTGTATTTCTTTTATTTTGCTCTTTAATTCACATGTCCAGTACTTTGGGTTTCTCCTCTAAGAGATGTTTCAGCTTGTTTGATGTATTTCCATTCACACTGCTATCTCAAGGTGCATCCACTTTTCTACACATGGCTCAAGTTTATCTTCTTAGTAGCAGAGGAACACTAACCCTAACCCTAACCCATCTCCTTCGCCACTCGTCTGCAGATGGACACACAGGCCACTTGCAAGATTCAGCTAGTGTGTGCCTTGCTGCTGTGAGCATGGCTATGCGTGGGTCATCACTGGAAGGCAATAGTGGGGTGAATGTGACTGGTGCTTTTCGTTCTCTGAAGAAGCTCCATGGTGTTTGCAGCACAGTAGTCATACTCCCACCAGCAGTGTGGCAGGGCTCCTTTTCCCATAGCCTGCAAGCATTCACTGTTCCTTGATTTCTTTCTTGCTCATACTCATTTCTTCTGGAGTGAGATGGAACCTCAGTGCTGTTTGAATTTGCATTTCTGTATTGGCCACCAATGTTGAACATTTCATTATGCATTTATTGGCCGCTTACACTTCTGAGAAATGTGTCTTCACTTCAGTTGTCCATTTTCTGGGCAACATTTTCTATTTGGGTTGTCTGACTTTTTCAGTTCTTTATGATGTAGATAATAGTCCTACAGGTCACAGGTATAGCAGGCAAAACTATTTCCCTGTCCTCTAGATCAGTAGTGGCAAACCTATGGCACATGTGCCAGAGCAGGCTGTCTGTACCATTGAAAGCTCTAAAAGGTTTGCTATCACTGCTGTGGTTGTCTCTTTACTCTGTTGGTTGTTTCCTTTGCTGTGCGGAAGCTTTTCAATTTGATATGATCTCATTGGTTGACTCTTGATAGTCTAGGCTTATGTCTTCTGGAGTCTGGATTATCCTTGTAGTTCGGGACCGCCAGGTGCATCATTAGGTTACTAATTTGAGTTTGCTCTATTTTTCTGATGGGGCCGTCCAGCTATGAACTTCCCTCTAAGGACTGCTTTCCTTGTGCCCCAGAGGTTCTGGTGTGTCACTCTGGCATTGTTATTTGATTCTAGGATCTGGTTACTTCTTCCTTGATTTCTTCTGTTACTCATTGATTATTCAAGAGTATATTGTTTAAGTTTAGTGCATTTGCATAACTTCTGTGGTTGCTTTTGCTATTGATTTCTAGTCTCATGCTATGATCTGATCATATACATGGGGTAATGTCAGTTCTTTTGTACTTAATGTAGTTTGCTTTGCTGGCTATCATGTATTCCATTCTGAGAAAGTTCCACACACTACTGAGAATGTTAGTGTGAGGTAGAGTGGAACACTGTTGATATTATTAAGGTCATGCGTTTGAAGTTGTGGTTCAGCTCTGGTATGTTTTGTTATTTTTGTCTAAGTGATCTGTCTGTTTGTGATAGTGAGGTGTTGAGCTCCCCCACTCACTGTGCTGCTGTTATGTCCCGTAGTGTTTGTTTTATGTTGTGTTCTATGCATATGTATCTATAATCATTATCTGTTCCTGCTGACTTGTTCCCTCAATTAATATGTAGTGAGTTCTTTGCCTCTTTGAAACAGTTTTGGCTTAAAGTCCACTGTGTCTGAAAATAGGATGCTACTTCTGCTTCTTTTGGGGCCCCCATTGCATGGAATATTGTGTTCCATCCTTTGATTTTTAGTCTATGAATTTCTGTTTGGGTTTTTTCTTTTTTGACAGGTGTCGATGTCCGCTCCCGGCCGGCAGGAAGGACACACGACAAAGTCTGGTAGTGGACAACCTTTTCTTTTTATTTTCCTTCTCCGTACAGCCTGCCCTGGGTTCTCCCAGCTGAAGCCTCCTCTGGTCCGCTCCCCGCGGCTCCTTTTGTGCTTCAGTCTGCCCCAAAGCCTCTACCGGTCCGCTCTCCGCGGCTCCTTTTGGGCTTTTACTTCTGGGCTTCTACCTGGCTTCTACTTCCGCCCAGGGGTGGCACCGGTATATATACGGGTACAGTGTCCAATCATGTTAAAGTAAGCAAGGCAAGCTGATTGGCTAACATCATCAGTTGCCAGGCAGACTATATTGTTGAGCGGGTTGTTTACGCGGTAAGCAGGAAACTAACATATTCGATGGGAGGGGTAATCTACCTCAGGCTTTGTTCTTTACCACAGGCCGCACGTCTGCCGCGCAAGGCGAGCTATCACAGACGCGGCTCCCAACATCTCCCCCTATTTTATTTTTTATGAATGTGCGCATCGTAGCCCTTCCTGGACTGGGTGCAGAGGCTTATGCCCTATGTGTAGGCCCACCGTAGGTCCTTGGCTTAGACCCTGGTTGGCCATGCCATGGTCTGCCAAGGCCCTGAGGCCCTCGTCCTTTTTCTAGGGCCAGGCACAAACTGGACGGAACCTGGATGCACACAAGCTTGCACTCATTTCCTCTCCGTAAAGAAATCCCCTCGGAGAGAAATTTAGACCTGGGCAGCATCTAACAGTCCAGCGGCTTACGTGCAGGATGGGGTAGGGCCTGGCTTAGGTCGAGTCGTGCTGGGGAGGCACGCTCTTACCCGTCATTGACTCACCTACCCTGCTGTGTATTGTCACCTTATGGAGGAGAATGAGGGATGCCCGCCATATCTAGACTCGGTCGTGGGCCAATTGAGCAAGCCATGCATATGCCTGAGGATCTTCTTGTCCATTTCGGGCTACCGCTATTTCTATTCATCTTATTGGTTGGTCTGTGATGGATCTCCAGTAGGGCAGGTCTGATCTTCAGTCGAGGGCTTTGTTGCCCGTGTCAGTCTCTCCGGTATCCACAGTGGTTCTCGTCCCGGTTCCTGTGGGAAAACACAAACCGCGCCTCGGTTCCAGCTGACCACTGGATCCGGGCCCATCCATTGTCCTGTCAGGACATCTTTCCACTTCACCCACCCTTTATGGTTGGGGGAAGGGTTGCAGTGCTCCACAGCTGGGGAGCGATTATCATTATTTAAATTTAAAAAATTGTGTGTGAATAGTGCCATGGATAATCGTGCCTTTGGGGCCAGGCCTTGGCCTACTCCCCCTTTTTGTTTTTGTAAAATTTCTTTGAGGCTTCTATGAGCCCTCTCAATGATTCCTTGACCTTGGGGATTGTATGGGATACCATGTTTTAATTGAACCTCCATCATTTTGCAGAACTCATTGAAGGCTTTGCCTATATAGGCTGGTCCATTATCAGTTTTTAATATTTTTGGTTTGCCCCATGCGGCCCAAGCTGCCAGGCAATGATTGATCACATTAGACACTTTTTCACCTGTTTCTGCTGTTGCGAATATGACGTGAGAACAGGTGTCTGTGGAAACATGAACATATTTAAGAGTCCCAAACTCCTGTATATGTGTGATGTCCATCTGCCAAACATCACCAGGGATCAAACCTCGAGGGTTTACTCCCATCGGTATGGCAGGTTTGTATGTGGCACAGGAGTCACATAGTCGCACGATATCTCGTGCATCTGCTCTAGAAACATGGAAATGGTTTGCTAGTGTCCTGGCATTAACATGAAACTTATCATGGAAGGCACGGGCTCGCTCGATTGGTGTTAGTAGGGTAAAAATCCATAACGGGCGAGTGGCAGTGTCAGCAGCCGCATTCCCCTGTGCCATGGGCCCCGGCAGGGATGTATGTGCTCTTATGTGGGTGGTGAAGACCTTATGGTGTCTGTTCTGAAGCAATGTCTGGATAGACAGGAACAGTCCAGCCACTGTGGAAGTGGATCTAATTAAACTGGCAGTCTCAAGCACTTGCATAGCATTGACCACATACCTAGAATCGGAGACAATGTTAATGGCTTCTGAGAACCGTTCAAGAATCATTTTAACGATCTGCAGTTCTACCACCTGAGGCTGATCTGGTTTAAATTGTATGGTAACCGGGGGCTTGCCTAGGATCACATAGGCGCCCATCCCCGTCTTGGAGCCATCTGTGTATATTGTAGTTGCTAGGACTAATGGCTCAGAGGCAGTAACCTTTGGAAAAATTATAGGGTGCTGAGTGACAAATGACAAGATAGGGTCTTTAGGGTATTGATTGTTTATATCCCCATGGAAAACACATCTCAGAATGGCCCAGGTATCTATGCAGGCAGCCAGGGTCTTGATCTGGCTGGCGGTATAGGGTACTCGGATGGCTTGTGGTCCTGAGCCAAAATGTTGGACAGCTCTATCATGCGCTTCAAGGGCCAATGAAGCGACTGCCTCCGGGTAATGCTCTATGACTTTTGCAGGTGAGACCTTAGGGTGTATCCACAGTAGTGGTCCTTTCTGCCAAATCACCGCTGTAGGCTGTAGACTAGTCTGTAGCAAACAGACATCAAAGGGTCGCCCTGGTTCAATTCTGTGTAAGGTAGCCCCACCTAAGGCTTTTTCCACTCTCTGTAAGGCAGCTCTTGCCTCAGGAGTGAGCCTCCTGTGGGAGGCTATATCTGGGTCTCCCTTCAGAAGGTCGAACAGGGGTTTGAGATCTGAATTTGGTATATGTAAATATGGCCCAATCCAATTAATGTCTCCCAATAGCTTTTGCATGTCATTTAGGGTCCTAACGCCATCCATCCTAATGGTGACCTTCTGCGGAGAGACTAGCATAGGGGAGATTCTCGCGCCTAAGTAGGTCACCATTTCTCCTCCCTGAATCTTGTCGGGGGCAACATGCAGATTAGCTTGTCTCAGGGCCTCGACCAACTGGCTGAGCATATTATTTAGCATGTCTGGGTCCCTGCCGCTGAACAAAAGGTCGTCCATGTAATGCATACATCTTATCTTGGGAAAGGATTTTCGTAGGGGGGCCAGTAGGGAATCAAGGTAAATCTGACACATAGTGGGACTGTTGGCCATACCTTGGGGCAACGTTACCCACTCGTATCTGAGATCAGGGCTTTCTTGGTTAATGGTGGGCAAAGTAAAGGCGAACCTATGAGTGTCCTCTGGGTGCAGGGGAATTGAGAAGAAACAGTCTCTAAGGTCTATAACATAAACTGGCCAGGACTGAGGGATGGCTGAGAGAGCTGGCAGCCCCCTCTGGACCGCCCCCAGGGGCTGCATCTGTGCGTTGACCGCCCTTAGATCATGGAGCAGCCTCCACTTGCCAGACTTTTTCTTAATTATAAAAATGGGGGTGTTCCATGGGGAGGTTGACGGCTTAATATGTCCTAATCTAAGTTGTGTACTGACTATTTCTGACAAGGCTAATAGCTTCTCCTTAGGCAGGGGCCACTGAGGTACCCAAACCGGATCATTTGATTTCCAGGTGATTTTGATCGAAGTGGGTAGGAGAGCTTCTTCAGCGGCCCCTAAGAAAAACCCAATCCTTGCCTACCTTTTTTGTTTTCTACTGGTATTGGGGATGTCCGACCCTGCAGGGCATTGCCCAAGCCTTTGCCGGGGGTATATCCCTGGTTCCTGAGTATATCCTTAGCCTGGGGGGAGCAGTTTGACGTAAGCGTGACATCCATCTGAGTGAGGATGTCCCTTCCCCATAGAGACACTGGCAACTGCAACACAAACGGTTGGAAATGGCCCTGATGACCCTCCTCATCGCACCAGAGCAGGGTTGAAGCACTAACCTGAGGAGCTGACACCATCCCCAGGCCCTGCAGCGTGTTATCTGCAGTGTTGGTGGGCCAGTTGGAAGGCCAATCCTTTCTGGAGATAATGGAACGGTCAGCTCCTGTGTCTAGGAGCCCTGTTATATTCTTGCCATTGACCTTAAGTGAGAGCATGGGCCTTTTACCAAGTGTCATATGGAGTCCCTCAAAGACTTCCCCTGAGGAACCGAAACCTTGATTTTCTCTAATTTTCTGCTTTGAGGGAAATCTCTTGTGGAGACTGGGGAGCAGCAAGAGCTGCGCTATCTTGTCTCCTTTATTGATTACCATAGTACCCACAAGAGATTGAACCATAATTTTAATATGTCCTGTGTAGTCTGAGTCTATGACCCCTGGGACTACTGTGAGACCCCGAAGGGCCGTGGAGGATCTCCCGATCACCAGACCCACGGAATTTTCGGGTAACGGTCCCTTAAAGGTGGTTTCAACCACTTGAACACCCATATCAGGCACTAATATAAGTCCTGAGGCGACACTGAGGTCCACACCTGCTGACCCAGGGGTGGCCCTTGTTGAAGGCTGCCACCCTGAGCTGTCCTGTCTCTGGGGCGGGGGCCCACCTGTGAAGGGGGCCCCCTCTGGCCGTTTTTTGGCTCTCTAGCATCTTGTCCACAAATACGGTTGCCCTGAGCATCAAAGACCGACCTACACTCCTCAGCTTTGTGTGATCCCTTTTTGCATCGCCCACAAACATATGGTTCTTCATTCCTAGGGCGAGGCCTAGCATCTGCATTGTTTGGGCAATGACGTTTAATGTGTCCTGGCTCCCCGCAGGCAAAACACCCTTTAGCCTTACATTCCCCTTCTAACCCGCGAGGTCCCCTCTGCTGTACAGCCGCGGCCAGGAGAGCAGCCACTCCCGAGTTGGAGAGAGGCCCCCCTATCTCTCTGCATATCCTAATCCAGGCGTTGAGGTCCTTGTTCTTATGAGGAGCTATCGCTGCCTTGCACTCCTTTGTACATTGCTCAAAAATCAGCTGTCTTGCCAGCGGTTGAGCCACTCCCGGATCAGAAAATATCTTATCGGCAGCATCTTGCATTCGGGCCACAAAGTCAACAAATGGCTCTGTGGTACCCTGAATTATTTTTGAAAGACACAAGGAGGCTGTTCCGGCACCACTTACCTGTTTCCAGGCGCGGAGCCCTATGGCATTGATTTGTTCATAGACAGCGCCGGGGAACTGGGTCTGGTCATCAGCGTGCCGACCTTCTCCCATAAGCATTTCCTTGTTCCACCCCCGGTTTCCCCGATTGGCGTTTCTCTCAGCCTGCTCTGCAGAGAACTCTGCGTACCAGGCTCGCCAATCCAGGTAACTGCCCGAGGGCAGACACGCCTTTGCCAGCTGAATCCAGTCCGCGGGGGTGAGGGGCCCAGAAGACAGATTCTCCAGCATGGCAATGGTGTAAGGCGCAGTCGGCCCAAAGGTTGTAACTGCATTTTTAAGTTCTCTAATCTGCTTTATCTCAAAAGGCTCCCATACATTGCGTCCCTGGCCCATAGCTACTTGTACAGGAAATATCCCGTAGGGGCCACTATCTATCCCAGGTGGATGTACCTCATGAGACAAGCGTCCCCCCTGCCAAAGCCGCCTGTAAAAATACCGACCCGCCGGCGGCGGAGCATAGGACAGCGGCCGTGATTGGGCGGAAAATGGGGGCCCGTGCATCACTTCCTGTTCTGGCGAAAGGGGAGAGAGCTCCCAGGCGGCCGCCTCGTGGCGAGGAATCGCCTCCGGAAACGGCCCCCAAGGTGGGGCGGAAGGCTTCGCCTCCCTCTCGCGCCGGGGAGCGCTCAGGAGCTCTCTACTCCTCCGCAGACCAGGTTGAGCAGAGCGCAATTCGCGGGGCAACGCTGGAAAAGAACCCTGCGACTCCTTATTGAGCGACTTAGGCTCCTGACAGCTGGTCTCTTTGGCCTCCTTGCCATTCAACTTTCCCTCGTCCTCGGAGTCAGACGACTCCGAGGCTAGAGCCCCGTCCTCCTCCTTAGCATCCTTGTTCCCCTTGACGGACCCCTCTCGGGAGCTCCCTGACTGGGCCTGCTCAGATACCCTGCGTACTTTTGTAAGCTCTTGAGGGCTTTCTCCACAACCACCCTCGCTCTTAGTGTTGCTACCTAACATGTTTCCCATCTTTTAATATGTTACTCACCGCGTGAGGCCCAAGGAATCCGCCACTTACGCGTGAGCCTGAGGGGAGTCTAAAAGCCCTGTAGGTGCGCGCCACCCAGAGCCCAGGCTTATCCCCAACTCACCTGTCTCGCAGCTCTGTACTGGAGCGTTGTCCACTTCCACGTCTCGGGGGTGATCAGTCCCCGGGCGGGCCTCCAAATGTCGATGTCCGCTCCCGGCCGGCAGGAAGGACACACGACAAAGTCTGGTAGTGGACAACCTTTTCTTTTTATTTTCCTTCTCCGTACAGCCTGCCCTGGGTTCTCCCAGCTGAAGCCTCCTCTGGTCCGCTCCCCGCGGCTCCTTTTGTGCTTCAGTCTGCCCCAAAGCCTCTACCGGTCCGCTCTCCGCGGCTCCTTTTGGGCTTTTACTTCTGGGCTTCTACCTGGCTTCTACTTCCGCCCAGGGGTGGCACCGGTATATATACGGGTACAGTGTCCAATCATGTTAAAGTAAGCAAGGCAAGCTGATTGGCTAACATCATCAGTTGCCAGGCAGACTATATTGTTGAGCGGGTTGTTTACGCGGTAAGCAGGAAACTAACATATTCGATGGGAGGGGTAATCTACCTCAGGCTTTGTTCTTTACCACAGGCCGCACGTCCGCCGCGCAAGGCGAGCTATCACAGACGCGGCTCCCAACAGACAGGGTCTTGCCATCTAGTTCAGACTGCCCTTGAACTCATGGCAATCTTCCTGCATCAGTCTCCCGAATGCTGGAATTATAGACATATGCTACTATGCCCAGGACTGTTTTTAGATTAAGTGTGTTTTTCGTATAATGCATACTGTTAGGTTTTGTTTTTTGATCCAGTCTGTCAGTCTGTGTTTTGATTAGATAATCGAGACCATTCACATTGATGGTTACTACTGAAAAGTATTGAGTAATTTCTGTCATTAGATTGTTTTCCTGTTGCTGACCTCCTCTCTGCTTTTGCTTAACTTCTCATCCTACTTGCCACAGTTGTTCCATTTGACTTTTGTTGGCTTCATTGTCTCTTTCTAGGATATTCTTGAGAAGGTTTTTTGGTACCCCTTTAGGGGCATAGATTTCTTTAGGTGTTCTTTGTCTTGGAAAGCACTATTCCTTGACTGATTTTGAAGCATAGTTTTGCAGGGCATATTAATCTGGGTGTGAAGCTGTTTTCTTTTAGTATTTGAAATACTTCATTGTAAGCTCTCTTTGCCATTAAGGTTTGTGCTGAGAAGTCTCCTGTAATTCTATGGGTTTTCCACTATGAGTGGTTTGTTGGTTTTTCTCTAGTAGCTTGTGAGGCTCTGCCCTTCTGTTGGACTTCTGGATTTTAAGTATGATATATCATGGGTTTGTTTCTGATTCTCACTACTTGGGATTCTTATTTGCCATATTTATCTAAATATTAAATTCCTTTCCCATATTTGGAAAGTTTTCTGCCATTTTTTCTGTAAACAGGTTTTTTTTTTTAAAAAAATCCCATTTGTGCTATCTCCTGATTTTTTTTCCTAATTCCAATTAATCTTGAATTATTCTTGTGTCTTCTAGCAACTATTGGATCCATTTTCCATATGCTCTTATTTTTAAGGTGTCTCTGAGTATGAGGCTACCTGCATCCATCAGCCAAGTTTTCTAAGTTTGACACTCATTCCTCACAGCGGTCACTTGTACTGCCCGTACTTTCAATAGAATTTTTAATCTTTACTGTTTTAGTTCGGTACATTTTGATGAATGCTAATTATTTGCTAAACTGATCATTCATGTTTTCTATCATTGTGTTATCCATTTAGTTATATCACAGTTATTTTGTTCTGCTTTGCTTTGTTGTGCTGAGGTTCATGGGTCTATTGTATTGGAAAGGCTTTGTTGCTTGTGTGGTAATCTCTTCAGTTAATGTCTGCTGTGCCCTTTGGCCATAAGAACTGTAGCCCTATGCCTTGGTCTCAAGGTGCAACCACCTCTCCATTCAGAAGAAGAAAGGGAGTGTGATTGACTAAGCACTCAGTTCTTTGAAAATGAATTGATGATACAGAGATAAGCCAGATATTGGCGTAAAGAAAAGCCAATTGATAGCAGCGATGTGCCACCCTAGCAATAGTGGCCAAGTCAGCAATAATAATCAAGTCAAAGACAAACAGGAGGGCCAGAGATATAGCTCAGTGGTACAGCACCTGCCTGGCAAGCACAAGGTTCTGGGTTCCATTCCTCATACAAAAAACAAAAAATGACAAACTGGTTATTAACATACGATAAAAATCAATAAGAGCTATCACTGTATTATCCTGAACCATATAGAAGAGATCTATAATTATAGACATAAAGTCTAGCTAAATATATTTACATCTAGTAAATATCTACCAACTGCAATAACTGACCACCACTAATGATAGAAAAGAATGTAACAATATTTCATAGAGTTAACCAAGTATCTAAGTATTAGTAAAGCTTATGAACGAAGATTTGAAAAAGAGGTTATAAAAGAGAGAACAGTGTTATAAAAGATATTAAGGAGTAAAAGAAAATCGAATTATGTAAAAGTAACAGAATAACAAAGCTATCACTATCAGTGAAGAAAGAAAAATCAGAGCAAAATAAAAATAAAAATAAAATAAAACAATCTCCCTCAAAAATGAGGGAAAAAAATGATTCCAAAAAAATTAAACTGTGTTTTTGAATGAGTGGTTTCTTTGGAAGGTCTGCAAAATTGCATCCGCTACATATGTGGATAGTGTAGTCAGTCACTGCTAAGACCTATTTTGTTTCTGTACTCACACTTTGGTGTGAATGCTGAATACCCCTCCACCTTTCTCGTGGTGGGGTGAGGGAGGTGGGGTGCGTGGCTGGTGAATGGTGTCTGCCTTGGAGTTGTGCTCACTCCAGCTACTCCGACTTTTCCTGTGCACCCCAAGTCACTGCCTTCTTAGACTAGCTTTATAACCTGTGAGTTAGAGGTGCCGCCTGCTTCAGAAGTCTTTCTGTCCGTATACCTCAGGGTATGGCAGTTGTCTAAACAAGGGCATGTGCTTAACACCCTGGCAGATGGAGAAAATAAACAGACAGTTGTGTGCTAGGTGCAGGCAACAAGTCGAGGGGGAGGGTCCACGTAGTCTGTTGGACTTAATGCCATCACTTTCAGACCCAGGCCCCTCTGAGGACCACTCCTGATCAGCCTGACTTCTTACCATTGCAGGCCAGACTCTCACATTCCTCCCTGTTTGAGGTTAAACTTTTAATTCTGTTTTTTTTTTTTTTTCATTTTTATCAGTACCAGGGATCGAACTCACAACCCCTGCTTGCAAGGCAGGTACTTATGCTGCTGAGCTAAATCCCCAGCCCCGAGGTTAAACTTTTTATGGGTCTATATTTAGCTCTGACTACTGTCTCTGGCTGTCTTCCAGCCAGTTTGTGGTAAGGTGATCCCCAAGACCCTGACATGTATTTTGCAGTATTTGTTCTGCAGCTTAGCCTTAACCAATTAACCCATTCCTAAAATTGCTCCTGGTTAATAGATGTTCTCGTGTGTGGTGGGTACCACACTGAATTTCCTCCCACCCTCCCAGTGCTGGCATGCACTACCATATCTGGTATCCATGGGCTTTTCTACGGGCTGGCGCTGCCAGTCCAGTCTGCTGATTCTGCCTGGCGCTGCCAGCCCTCTTCAGGCTTCCCTTGAGTCTGAGGAGACAGGTTTCGTTTCCTTCCCTAGGAGCTGGGGCATGCCTTCCGGATTGCCGCTTTCTTTTCTATGTCTTGGGCCCCATTTCTGCAGCTTCTTTCTGGTTCCTAGTTTTCCTGCCAGCCACCTCCCAAATCCCAGGGAGCCACTTCTTTTTCCTTCCCTAGACTCTTGTTTGCCAGCTAGAAAGCATCCAGGTCCTGGAGAGAGGCTGTATGTTCCTGCAAGTCTTTACCACTTGTTTACCCTCTAGCACTTCTGAGCAGGTGTTTTATTTTTTTACTTTAATTTGTTGTTGTTCTGTCATTGTTTTGTTTTTTGTGTCTAGCATTATAAGGATTTCCTGCTTGTCTTTGTCTAAGAGTTCTATATCAGCAAAGAACGGCAAACCTAATTGGAAGTGCCGTGTGCTTGAACACAGGACTTGTGGGCCAGGAGGTTATCATGAGCTTATCAAGCGGGATCCTTGCAGCTGTTTTTTAATTGTGTCAGTTTCCCCTGGGAGGAATCGCCCAGGCTCCTAATATCCTGCCTATGCTGTTTACAAATGGCTTCTAATCTTCTGATAGCAACTTTGTGATGTGGTACAGCATGCTGTGTGTGTGAGAGTGTGTGAGTGTGTGTGAGAGTGGGTGTGTGTGTCTGTGTGTGGTGGCAAGACAGAGAGTTATGCCAGTTGTGTGTGAAGCCTTTCAAAAATACCATTGTCTATGAGATACCTAATCTTTCCATATGGCAGTCCCTCTGTATCCAAAGGTTGTCTGATTTTGCCTTCTCTTGCACAAGGGGGTGGCAGGAGTATTTTGAATCTTGGAAAAAGTATAGGATTGGGTGTCTTACGATTCTTTTTAAAGATTTTCTATCAGTTTCATTTCACACGTACATACACGCACGTTGCTTCTTGCTTGCTAAAATTACTAGTTTGTTTTGTATATGTTTGTTAATTTTTTTAAACCTAGATTGTAGAAACTACTGTTAATTTTATTTGTTGTCTTCTGTATGCTTTCTGTATCTCATACAAATAGTTTGAGATGCAGAAGGCATTTGTTATAAATAACTGTGTTTGTTGTTACATTTTTAAGTTGCAGACAACACAAAGGTTCAACAAAGGACTAAAATTAATTTTGATGGATATCATAGTACTTTACAGCCATTGAAAGTCTAATGAATAAATGTGGAAATTATCACATATCATTAATTAAAATATAAACTATAATATATGTAATATGCATAATAGATTAGTAAAACTAACTCATACTATGAGATGTTTTAATTGATATCTAGAATCTTTTATTAAATGCAGAAAAAGGCAATTAAGGAAAAAAGTTTTCTCACAGTTACATAAAGAAAAAATAGATTTTAGTTACATATAGAAAAAATAGATTTTGCAAGCTAGATCTAAATTATTTAAATTTAAATTTTTGTAATATTTTATTAAAGTATTTCCTTCTTTCAGAAACAAAATTATACACATGGTAGTTACATATACAAATCTATAGAAATTTCAAATGTTAATAGGAAGTTTGAATTTGACAAAAATAAAACAATGACAGAATAACAAAAAACAAGAACAACAAAACAAAAAAAAAACAGCAAAGCAGAAGTGCTGAAGTTAAAAATTGTGAGATTAAATTAGAGGTCTTCAGGATTCATATACCTGAATCTCTAAATATTAGTGTTCTTTCTAATCTATCATGTTCTGAAGATTAGCATAGCTATTCTACTAAAAGATTATTAATCTAAATGTAGGTGATATACCATGTATATGGAGTAATTGTAGTGGTATATAGATTTCCAGTTAATTGTAGGATGATTTTTATAGTGAAGTGTCTCTATCACTTTTGACCTTATCAAAGAGACAGTCCTTGATTACATTTATAAAAATAGAGCTTGTGTCTTCTTGCCTTTCCCAGATGTTTGCATTTATTGTCATGTGATCTGTTTGATAACTGTTAACTGTGCCTCCAACCCCAGATACAGTGAAAACTTCTAGTAGAGGCAGTGTAGTCTGTAGTTAAAAATATACATGCACCTTAGAAGGATGAGGGAGGAGGACTATGTGTGAATTCGAATCCAGTCTGGGCTACAAAATGAGCTCAAGGTCAGCCTGAACTGCATAGTGAGACCCTCTCCCAGAAAGACAAAAACAAACAACCAACCACACACAGACACACAGAACTGGGCATGGTGGTGCATACGTGGAATCCCAGCACTCCGGAAGCTGAGGTAGGAGGATCGCCCCCTTTGAGGCCAGCCAGTGGTATATTGTGAGTTGAAGGCTACCTGAACTGCATGGTGAGACCCTGTCTCAACAAAAAAGAACACATACACATAGGAACTGGCATCCCTGTGGCCCAGATTCATCTTGAATATTTCGTGGCCTGGGGCAGGTAACTAGTGGACAGGCTGAGCTGCTGCTTCCCGGGCTTGCCATAGGCAGGCTTGCTGTGGACAGGGCGCTGACCTGTCTGGAGCACTGAGGAAGGGTCTGGCCCAGGGTGAGCGCTCTGTGTGCCCATCTTACTGTTAATTAGTGTATTCACCGTTACAACCTCCAAACCTGGCCAGAAGTTAGCTCACAGTAAATAGACTGTGTAAGTAATAATTTCAACATGACTGATGATGTAGTCTTATAAAAAGTTACAACTGTTGCCTCACACTCTATATGGAAGTGCAGCTGGAATGCATCACAGACCTAAATGTAAGAACTAAGATTCATAAAGAAAACATAGGTATACATCTTCCCAACCATGAATTAGGCAAACAGTTTTTCTGTATGGCACCAAAAGCAAAAACCCCAGAAGAAAGAACAAATTGATTGGGCTTCATCAAATTAAAAACTTTTGTGCCTGAGGGGGTATTGCCTTGAGCGTGAAAGAACAACCCAGGGAGAGCAGAAGTGTTATTTGCTAGCTGTGCATCTGGTAATGTCTAGTACACCAGCGTGATGCAGGCCGCGGCATGAAAGGAAACAACTGGACTTAAAGGCAGGGAGAGGGCGCCATGCGGTACTATCCAAGAAAGACACAGCAGCCAAATCTGCCCATGGAAAGTACCTCTGTATCACTGTCATTTGACGAATGGAAAGCCCAGTTACGCTGAGATCCACTCCACTCCATGCCTAGTAAGGTGGTTGCTGTTTTTAAAAAGTAGAAGGTTAAGCATTGGCAAGGAGGTTAAAAAACTGGAATCCTCCTGCTTTGTTGGTCAGACCATAGAACAATATAGCCATTATAGAAAACATTTTGATGCTTCTTTAACATGTTAACATAGAGCTACCCTGTGACAGGCAATTCTGCTTCCTGAGACCCAAAAGAATTGAAAAGACATACCAAAAAAAGTACGTGGATGTGCACTGAGGTGTTAGGCATAGTAGCCAAAAGATGGAAACTGTTCCTATGTCCGTCGGCAGTGAGATGAACAAAATGTGGACCTACGCAGTAGGACACTGTGTGACAGGGAAAAGAAGGGAGCACTGGTACACGTTACAGCATCTGTACGTGGTGGAAGCATGCTGTGTAAACGAAGTAAAAAGCAGTCACATACTCTCTGATCCCACTTACATAAAATGTTCGAAGGGGCCGAATTCATCAAGAGAAAAGCAGATTAGTGGTGGCCATAGGCAAGGGCCTGGGAAGTATTAAATGGGTGTGGGGTTTCTTTGCAGAGTCGGGAAAATTTTCTGCAGTTCAGTGGTGATAACTGACATAATTCTGAATATGCTAAAAAGAAAAAACCCACTGAATTTAAGAAAACATACATTAAATGGATCTTAATTGTTGGATTGTAGTTTCTGTGTATCTTTTGAATGTTTTCACCTGTAGCTTTATAAAAATTGTCTGTTTCAGCAATACTGACATTAAGATCAGTATAATTTTTATAACACATGAAAAGGTTTTAAACTGATGAAATGTGTACTGTAGGAATACGCACTGACATAATAATATAAATGGAAAAATCTCATTTAGATGTGTTACTATATTAGTATTACTATACTATTTTATCTTAGGGTTGTGTGTGTATGTGTGTGTGTGTGGTGGCAGGGATTGAATATATGGTTGCCAAGGGCTCTACTACAGAGCTACATCCATGCCCCTTTCTCAGTTTTATTTTGGCAGGGGATCTCTGAGTTGCCCAGGCTAGCCTCAAACTTGGAATCCTCCTGCCTCAGCCTCTCAAGGAGCTAGGACTACAGGCGTGCATCACCGTACCTGGATAGCACTATTTTTTATTCTATTCATTTCTGTATGCATTAATTTAGCAATGTTTTCTTTTAATTTGCATATTTTAAACAGTGGGAAATAATGTGATATAAATTTTAAAGTAGATTTTTTTCCCATCCCTGTTGAAAAGTTAATTTTTAGTTTGGATAACCTTTGTCATAACTATTATTACATGTGCCTGCATTTGAAAAATACATGAGTCTAGTATTTTGTACTAACTGTTCCGTAATGCTAATGACTTAAAACTTATGATTCAGAGTAAAAGGATTTGATTAACTTCTTTTTTAAAAATTTTTGATTAACTTCTTATGGTCCAACATTTATTGGATGCTTAGTATGCAGCAAGTACCTTTATGGGCATTTTACAGTTTTAACATTTCCTTCTTATGGCAGCGTACCAAGGTAGGCATTATTTTTCAGAGATGAATGGAGATAGAAAGTTCTGTTAGGTGGGGCGGGAAACCCAGGCATGGCTACTCATGGAAAGTCAGGCATTCTGGTTGTGGGTTTGGCCCATAACATGGTGCTGTATTACACTATGTAAATTTACAGGTGTTTATTTTATTTCCGTAAGAAAGATAAATTACTTTATATTCTAAGATACTACTGATTTAGTCAGAATGATTCAGAGCTTAAATGATAGAACTAGATTCTAATACTGGTGTGAATGACAACAGGAATGCCCTGCGTGTGGTGGTTCATGCCTATAACCCCAGCACGGGGAGGAGAGGAAGACTTCGAGGCCAACCTGGCCTTCATAGTGAGCTCAGGGCCAGTCTAGAGACTCTGTCTCAAAAAAACAAAAAACAAAAAATAACATGAACTCACTCTGAGGTCTTTCAGGAAGTGACCAAAATATATGAGAATTTATTTTTCAGCAATATGAGTCTAAACATAAAATTAATCTTGAAAAGTGAAAATTGCTGTTTATGAGATTATGGTTACCAAAGCCCTAAATCATCTTTCTTAGTCTAATAAAAACTATTTCATATATTTTTCTTCTTTAGAAAATTTGTTTTGTTTTTTAAAAATTCTATGGTACCTATCTACAAAAAACAAAAGTTAGTCATTTAGGTCACCTTCCTAAATTAGTAAATTGGGATTCTGTGTCTCTTTATTTAATCAGATTTTAAATTCTGTTTTCAGTGTTAAGGAAGAGATACAAGTTTACAGGTGCAAAACTAATATTCACTATCAGTAAAATGAGTGTCTTTTGTTCTTGTTACTTTACCCATTATTTCAGTGAATGAGCTTTTTGAATTCTAGAATTACAAACCAGTAAATAGATTGTATGTGTGCTTTATTTTTACCCTGTGAGAAAAATAACATTTATATGTAATATGTAAATGCTAATTCCAGACTTGCTTTAGAATACATTTTCTGAAAAATGTGCTTGGCCTTTTACTGGAATAGCAATTGATTTTTGTAATATAGAAACCCAAATAGTTTCAAATTCTAGTTCATTACTAATGTATTAAGTCTCTCATTGACATTATACCCTTTTTCTGTTTTAGAAATGTCTATATTGTCATCGAGTTGTGCTTAAATATATATTAAGGCATCAATTTTTAATACATTGGAAAGTTGTAGATTTGCTAATATTGTGATTTGAAAAGTTGTCATGTTATCACAGATGCTCAGTAATGTTTTATTCTGTTTTCTTAGGAACTCCCTGCACCATTACTTGATGATAGTTACAAAAAGGAATTTGATGAAGATGGATGTAATGATAAGACACCAGACTCTCACATGAAGATGAAAATAGCTTGGCGGTACCAGTTATTACCCAAGATGGAGGCAAGTCACCACAGGCTGTGTATCAGCCTTGCAAGTGCACTGATTGTCCTTTCCTAGACTGGCTGTGCGCCTGGTGTTCTGTAAATGCAATACGAAGGCTATTTGCCTGTTTAAAGAATCAGGTATTTCGCTTACAGTGTTTTATTGAGATGGCATATTCCTTACAAATAAAGTGATAATTTTTTATCAAAATAGATTTTTCCATTTCTTCCCTAATTTCCATATAGAATCCTTTATTCCAGGGTTGCCATCAACCATAAAGGAATGGATAAGCTGTTTATATCCATGTGGCTCCCTGTAAGTATTCAGTTAAGTGGTGGCTTTGAAACCCAGTTACCACACCTGTCAAAGAGATGGAAATGAGGGAAAGCTCTGGAAGCCCGCAGGGCTTTAGTTCAGTTAAGTCTGTCTGCTGAAGGTGGGGACTTTGCCAGGGCTCTGTTTGCCGGTTGTCATTGCTGCTGCTTTTCCACAGCACTGTACTCACCCAGCCCTCAGCAGTGCTGGGCAAGCACTCTGCCTTGTGCCATGTCCCCCGCCCTTTTAAACTGCTTTTAAAAGTCAGAGACACGTAGGTCTTCCTACGCTCCCCAGGCCTGCAGGTTTTGATTCTATAGCATGTGTTTCCTCAGCTTCTCTTTCACTCCCATCTCAGGGCTGGTCCTTTAGTTGGTTATAGAGAGCCCTTTCTCATCCTTGTTGTGGTCCAGGAAGTTTATACTAGAAATCCCATGGAAAAAAAATTGCTGGAATTTTAGCGAGTTAATTCTAATCTGCTACTTTCAGTGTAACCCATGGCAAGAATAGAGACACCAAGACATATTTATAATTATCAGGAGCCAAGGGTCCAGAGTCCAGCCAGGATGAAGGTTCATAGAGCAAAGGCCTTGACCCAGGGCCTGACTTTTCCTAATTTGTGAAGAAGGGAGTGGCTTGATGAGTGACTGAGAATGGTGGGAAGTACATGAGTCCTGTGAGCTGGGCTAGTAGGAAGCTTAAAGCACCTCTGCAATATGCAGAGAAAAGGATGTGCAGGAAGACCAATCTGCATAACACAGTTGAGGTAGCATTTGATGTTTTGGGAGCCAGTGATTCAGTTCTGATGTGCAAATTTTTCTGTCCTGGGAAGTCAAAGCCCCTTTACTCAAGGATCAAACCCAGTTGACAGCCCTGGAGCAGTGGCTCTTCATCTCCCTTGGCTCAACCATGTTTTGGTGGGAGTCACAGGGCTGGGAAACAGCCACTGTCGCCTGGCTTCAAAGATTACGCATCAGCTCCTCAGCCAGCCCTATTTACACTGGTTAGAGCAGACTGAAGGTAAGAGGAAATGGCCCGGCCTGCTCCGTACATATCATGATGTACATGCAGACAGGGCAGGTTCAGCTCCAGTGGAGGCGATGGCTGTTTATTCCAGGAGAGTCGCCCAAGTAGTCCTCCAAAGTCTTTAGCCTTCACTCTCACTGCTTGCTATGAAATCTCCTAAAGCAATTTACAACTTTGGATAACACTCGAGTATCCGAGAGTACTAATTCCATTCTGTCGTTGAGAATATAGTGCCCCGTTCGTGCCTTACTTCTGGAGTTATCTTCCATAAGGCTGAATATCAGCAAGTGATGCTCAGTGATCAGTTTCAAAGTCTAAAGCTTGAAGGCTTTTTTTGTGTGCTTTTTACAGTGACCTTTGAATCACTTAGGCTCCTGTCTTCCCACGTGTTCGCTGGTATGTCACTGCACCAGGGTGGCTTCCCTCACTCTGTCCTGTCATCTCATGCCATGCTTTGTTTTCTTTCAAGCCATGGAAGGCCATGGCAGCTAGTGATGATATATTTTCTTATTTGTCATCTGTCTCCTTCCACTAGAAGGAGAAGATAAAAAGATAAAATTAAAGATATAGAGATAAAATAAAAATCTTTTTATCGGGAAGATAAAAAGATTTTAACTGCTTCATTTTACTGGCATTTAGTGAGTGCTCAATATCACTTGGTTGTATGAATGAATGGATTGTACAAATGGAAGTTAAAGATTAAACTGAGTTGAGTTGCATTAATAAATAACACAAATAAAATAGTAGCTTATCTGACTTTATATTTAATGGTCAAGCTTAAGTTTATTTTATCAATAAGTGAGTACTATTGATAAAGAGAGCAGTATCTTTTGGCTTTTTTGTTTTTCTTGGAAATGTCTCCAGCATGTATATTTGCCCTTTGTGATTATTTTATTTTATTGTTTGCAGTGCTGTGGATCAGACCCTAGGCTTTGCACATGTTAAGCAGGTGCTGTACTGCTGAGATACATCCTCAGCTCTGTGCTGATTTGACGTGTAATATTTTACGAAAACTGATAGCTTTGGTCCTCACTCATCATCATCTACTTTGAGATTTCTACTCACTGTGATTTCCAGTTTAGTTTGTGGTGATGGGGATCAGACCTAGAGCCTCATGCATGCTAGACAAATGCTGAGCCGTTGGACAACATAATAGCCCTGCTAATTCCAGTTTATAACAAAACCAAACAAAAGCAAAAGCTGGGTTTTCTATTACTTTACTTGCAATTAACATGATTATAGTTTAATTAAGTAGGCTAAGCCCAGATATGTTGCCCTTTGGTGTAAACTGTCTCCAGGTCTTGAGAATACAGTTGTATTCCCACTGAGGAGATGTAAAAAAGGCAAAAATGTGCACATGTAAACCAGTAGCATAGTTAAATAAATCCATGAGTCTTCTAGCTTGGCGTGTCTGCAGTCTTAAAAAGCTCCTTGCCCTGGCCATGTGATGCTGATTCTCTTTCCAGAGTGACCCTGACTCTTCTCTGCTGTCTGATCAACACGCCATAACCTATGGTGTGTTCTGAAATTTAACTTCTACAGTGTGGTGGTGCTCTGTTACCATGGCCTGCTGTGGCTGCAAATTTCGTGGCAGTGTTGGGTCTTCATGATATTAAATTCTTATTACACTTTGGCTTTCTGTCTTAAGGTTCAGCCCCACATTCTTGTGACAGACGTCTGCATGTATAGATGACCAAGAAATGTCATTTTTCCATAAGACAATTAATTACAAAGGACAGTGATGGATCTTCTGATCCTCTGGTGAATCATGACATGATCATAATAATTAATAGCATTTCAACAGTGCCTTACAATTACAGAATGTCCACTGCCAGTATTGCACTAGATTCTCACAACAGCCTAATGAAATAATTACTGGCTCCAGTTTGGCTGACTGAGCTGAGACTAAAAGTGGTTTAGCGGCTCTTTGGATTCTTGCTTTCCTTTATGCCCTACTGAGAATCAAGAAATGTGGACAAATGGTAAGAAAAGGTCTTCTTTAGGCTGTTTACTTGTGACACAGTTCTTTTGAAAGGTTCACTTCTAACTAACATCCTGAGGAGAGGGTATGTTATTTTTTATTGCTCTGTTTTCCTTTTCTACCTCTGTAAGAGTTCATTTTCTTTTAGAACAGTAAATTTTTACTATTCCATTGTATTCCTCAATGGGAGGCAAAATTAAAAGGTAATTTATGGGTGTGAAATAGAAGTTCCTAAAATACAAAACTAAAGTAACATGTTCTTAATAGACTACGTAAACTGGTTATTGGTGATGGTTTGATATTTTTAATGCATGTTTTTTATGAAGTTGCTCATAGTATTTTATGAATACTTATTATTATTTGTAACATTTAGCTGTCTTTTTTAGAGAAAATGTTTGAGTGTTTGTTTTATAGTTTTGGACCTCAAAAGATTTCTATGTTTCTGATATCTTGATTGTATGTTAATACCATGTGTGTTGGGTAGAAGAAAACCTGCGAACTTGTTTTTCATGTAAGAATATATTTGTTTTCATTTATAGTTGAAAAATTAGCCTTTAAGTAGTAACAAAATTTTATGTCTACCTTGTGAATACTGTTAAACTGTCATGTTGAATCTTAATTTCTAAATAATTTGATAACAATTATAATGAGAAAAGCTCCCAATTTCATTTTTACATTTTAATGAATTATTTGTGTCATATATATGTAAACTGTCACAGCATGAAATCAATTTTCTGCCTTGATTCATCCCAAATCTGAGATTTCAATCACATTAATATTGTAATTAGAAACATTAGTAGAGACGGCGACTTAAAAAGCATACTTCTCTTCTTGGCAATTTAGCATATTTCTGTGAGTGCACAGGGCTTCGACAGGGCTTCGAGAACCTTCAGCCCAGTAATAAATTTATTAACTCAAACTTAAAAGAAGTAGAAAGTCTCTCTTTCTTTCCCACTCCCCATGGCCAGTCTGCTAAAATAGATTATTCATGCTTGTTTGATTCAGGTAGGCTTTTGCAAGCTTCCCTGCCAGGCCTGGGAATGGGCTACATTGAGGCTCTTTGAGAAGGCTCTGACGCAGACTAGGCTTTTATTGCATGGTGTTTCATTATGGCCAAATCCGAGTCTCCACCCAGTTTGTAGGCAGTCTGCTTAGCCTTTGAATCAGGAAAGGTTATCACCTACCGTAATCCATGCTGCTGCGTGGATTAGGGACACCAGTGTGCCCCAGGGTTCTCAAAGAGGATCCTGGAAACTTCTGGTTTCTTCTCTTTTTGCTGTCTTTACTAAATTCTATTGGGCCTCTGGGGGATTTGCATCTGAAATGGGCGACCTGGTGTTTTTCTCAATGAAGACATCAGATCAAAGTTCAGTTAGTCAAGGCCTTTCTAAAACGTTGAGGGGGCTTGGGCTCACACAATAAAAAGATGAGCTCCCGGCAGAGACTGCAGTGAAAACATTCTGAACCGTAATCCGGATAAGGAATAGATTATAGGCCAAAGAACAGACCTTGTTTAGGACTAATGCTAAAACCTTGTTTTAGACTAATAACTACATTTAAAAACTTTGCACCCTGTTTATATGAAATGTATTTTCAGGCATATAATTTATTTGTCAGTACTTTCATAGTAGGTGGATAAATCATACTTTGGGATCTATAGCTCTGTATGTAATATCACATTGGAAAGATTAGATGGAAGCCAACTGATCTCTTGCATTAATGAAAATGAATAGCATCTTATGGAGAGATGAACAGTTATTTTATTAGGAAAATAAATGTCAAATCCGAGAAAATGCTTCTTGTAGAAGTACTTTATCCCATTTTACTATATAATTTGATGGGTATAGCCATTTAATTTACAAATAGAAATTTTTGAGTGTTGAATGCAGATATCTAATATCAAGCAAATTTTTGTTTTTATCTAAGTTTAAAAACTCATTTAGTAAGATGTAAGATAAGAATTCACCATATATAGTTCTTCTGTTTCTGAAGAGATTATCTAGTTTTTTTTCAATGTTTTGAAATTTGCCTCTTTTTTAGCATTTAGGACAATGGAAATTATATAAGATTAGGTCAGAGCTTTTACTAGAAGCTATGTCCAGGTGGAATTTGTTAACATTTCAACTTTGGGTAGAGAAGTGTGTGTGTGTGTGTGTGTGTGTGTGTGTGTGTGCATAAACATGTGTGTGTATTTTTTTTCTAATGTGTGGCATGAAAACACAGACCAGAGCCCATTCAAAGCAATAAAATAATTAGAATTTTATATCCTATATAAATACACTGTTAGTAGGTATTACAGTTTCTTAGGAAAAAGATAATTTGCTAGAGAAGTTATTAATAGAACTACAAATCAGGAATTATCAATAAACTAGTTGAGTCTGCCAAATGTCAATTGGTCTGTATAGTTAATATACATTGTGCTGCTCTACCAAGTACAGTGTCCTTGCTCAGAGTAATATAGTGCCTTTTATGCCCTAAGCTTAATTTGATTTGATTTTTTTTTTTTTTTTTTTTTTGACACAGGGTCTCACTATGTAGTTCAGACTGGTCTTGAACTCCCTAAGCTTACTTTGAAAGCCTGTAAGAAATACTGAACATACATGTGCTTTATCTTGTGAACATTTTATTTTAAAATTATACTCAGTAATTTAAATATCTGGCTTTGGGGGTGGTCCTCTCACTAGTGAGTTAATTTTGATTAGTTTTCATTTAGTTCCTAGTAATTGCCTATTTAATTTTTTTTTGGGCCAGGGATTTAGCTCAGCGGTGTTAAGTGCCTGCCTGGCAAGTGCGAGGTCATGAGTTCAATCCTCGGTACCAAAAAAACAAAGCAAAACAACCTGGGATCTTAAACATTAAGTAAGAATTATATATTCTTTATTAGTCTTAAATTACTCTTTAAGATATACAGTATAGTAAAAAGTCTTAATGCTTATTAAATTTGGCAATAAACATTTATGTATTTAGGTACATAAGTATATGTCATTGTTTTGCTGACTATAAGATGAAATTGTAGTGAAAAATAATTTTCTTAAATAACCAATGTGGATGGTTTCAGCAGGTTGGACCAGTGTTGTCTTCAAGATTTGGTCATTATTATGATGTATCAAAAAAGATCCCACAGGAGCTCCTGCAGACTGCAAAATGGCACGGCTTCTTTCTTCCAGACAACATGCCTTCACCGCTCGCCCTGGAACCTGGGTAAGTTTGGTTTAAATGTGGATTCTGGTTAGAATGCGTGTTTCCCACAGCTTTTGAAAGAGTACATATCTAAGCTCACGTACCCTGATAGTCAGCCTCATTATGACAATGTGTAGTCATAATTATACAGAGACCTCATATTAATTCTGTGCCTGTTGTTGCCTCCTCCTCGCCCTCACCTTGGTGTTCTCCTGCTTGTTGTGGTCCTGAACTGCTAGAGCACGGTTGCCTTAATTTACAGCCTGAAAACTCTAGATACCAGGCTATTTATGGCCTCTGGATTCACTTTCCCAAAAGCTATGAACCAGTTCTCAGTCAGCGTCCTTCAACACGCAAATACTGACCGAGTGCTTCTTGACAATAATAGCAGGGAAGGTGCACTCTGGAACAGTAAGTGCATGCTTTCCCAAGACTGTTTAGTTATGCTGTAAATAAAACAGTCTGTATAGTTTTAGGTGAGGAGAGGATTTAGAGTTTGGATTTTACAAGGAAGGGTTTAAATGTTAAAACAACCCAAATCCATTTATCCTGTTAATAACTTCAGTAAAATGGGGCACTGACAAATACAGGACTTGGTGCTGAATAATTTATAGAATGTTAATATTTAATTTCAATTCCTGTTACAGTAAGCTGTAGAATACAGTTGTAGCTTTGGTTATCTTTAGCACTATAAAACTATTACTTTCGAGGTGAAATGAGTTATTACATGAAGATTTAGTGCACAGGAAGTTGTGAACTGAGCCTGGAAAACCGCAGTGTCCTCTCGGAAAGTAGGCCGAGGGCTCCGTGCAGACCCTCCCCGGGTTCTTAGGCATTGTGCTCCTGCAGCCTTTCTCCTCTGCGTTGGGGTCTGCGTCTGGAGGCACCTCTCAGAGCCCCGCTCCTGTCCTCCCAGCAGGAGAAGCTGCCAGCTGCACCCTGGAACCCCGCGTTTACCCTGAAGAGGCAGGCTGCACCTCTCCAGAGCTGTTGGCTGACAGCAGCGGTTCGGGGCTCCACTACTTCCTCACTGAGCCAGGGTTAGGCTGTCCAGGCTCTCTCTCGGCTTGGGGCTTCAAAGGTTGGGCGCCTCTCGCTTTCACCTTCTGCATTGTGAAGAGAGCCCTGGCGGAGGAAGGAAAAGCTGTGTTCCGATGCTAAAAGTTCCCCCGCCTGCAAATCATGAGAAGATCCTCAGATTCAGTGAAAATATCCTCGTGTGACAAAATTGGAGCTGAGGGTCAGGGGAAATGCTGCCTCGTCTACCACGTGGGCAGTTGTGGTTAATTTTACACCATTGCACTGCCTATGCTAGCACCTAACTGCCGCCGCACAGTGAACCAGGCTTACCTGCTGCCGTGGGAAGTACACGCAAACAGCTTTTCCCAAACTCCTCACGCAGTGGTGGCAGGGCCAATGCAGAGCTGGCTCCCCCAGTCTCAGCTCCGGGAAAGGTAGCGTGACCAGGCTGGTGGCTGGCGGGGAAAGGAGGACCCTTGGGCAGAGCAAGGACCCGGGCTGGCCCAGCACCCCGGGAAGGGAACGTGTGCCATTTAGGAAATGTGTTTGGGGCTATAGAACTTTTCTTAGGACAAAAAGTACAAGGTTTTTATTTTAGCATCCAACAACTAAGCCAAGGAAGAGATTAACTGTAGTTGCTTGCATACCTACTGCAGGTGGGTTACCATTCCAGGCTTTTCACCTTGAACATAGTTAATTTTCCCCCAAGCCTCAGAAGAAGTGGCATTCTCTCATTTGATAGGAAGCTTAAGATCAGAAAGGCCAAAGAACGCTCCCTGGTTGCCTAAACCCAGGTGCCCAGAACCTGTACCCCAGAGGCCTGCGGCCACCCTGAATTCAGGGTACAGCCTGACCAGCAGGTGCGGGGAATGACCCCCTGGGTTGCCAGAAGCCTGGATGCAGGGGTCTCTAAAACATATTTTCTGAGTGTTTTTTGAAAACTAGAAGTTTTGTACAGAATGGGAAATTTATAGATTTTAATTATCAAGACAGTATTTCATTTCATACTAGTTAACTGATAATTCATTTATTTCATATTAAACTTAAATGCTTAATTAAATGTAATTAAACTTTAAGCATGTAATTAAATTAATTTTGAAAATGGGTACTTTACCATGTGAGATTTATTTTAATTTATGAAAAGTGTATGCTCATTTCACTAAAATGAACTTTACTGGTTCATTTATAAAACAATAAAGCTAAGCTTTATAGTTGTATTTCCTATAATTAAGGCTAGAGTATATAGCTGTATCCCACTATCATATGTGAAAATAAATATATATAATTTCATAATTTCTAAAGGTGCTATTGACAACATGTAGATTTTTACAGCAAATAAAACTAAAGTTCATTTGAAATTTGCAATAATTAATTTTAAATTATTGACAGATTTGCATTTGTAAAATGTTAAAAGATACAGTTTAAATTTTCATAAAAACTTGGTATGTTTCACAGTATTGTCAAGACAGTTTTGGTGTTTCATCATCATAAACTGAGTAATCCAGATCACAAAACAATGGATGAGAAGGCCCATTTGAGGCTTGCTGTGTAGTCTGAGTTTGGAGTGGGGCACTTTGCCAGGCCTTAGGTTTAGAGGAGGTGGTGAGGGTGGAGCCCCAGCTGATGGGACTGATGTCCTTACTGAAGAGGAGGACACCCAGGAGCCTCTCAGACAAGCCTGTGTACACACAGCGAGGTGGCTGGAAACCAGCCCTCTTGACACTGGGTCTGGGGCTTCCACAGCTCGGAACCAGTAGAAGGTAAACTCCTCATAATTAAGCACCCAGTCTCTGGTCTGTTGTGATGCAGCCTGTCTTAGTCTGCTTGTGTTAGTATAGCAAAACACATGAGATTGGGTTGTTTCTAAAGAACAGAAAGGTGTTTTTTCACAGTTCTGGAGGCCAGAAAGTCCAAGATCAGGGACTGGCAGGTTTGTGGTCTGATCAGGGCTCCACTCTACTTCCAGAGGGGCAGCTGGTCCCCATGTGCTCTGCAGGAGAAATGCTGTGTCCTCGAATGGCGGAAGGTGGAGGAGCAAAGTAGCCAAGTGCTGTATAAATCCTCTTTTATGAGGGCCATAATCCTATTTAGGAGGGAGAAATCCTGATGGCTTCATTACCTCCACAAAGCCCTACCCTTAACACTGTCACACCAGCAACATTGGAATGTTAGAGGGACACATTCAACCATAACAGGATGTTTCTGAGCCAACTCACATTTCTGTTACATTGTAAAATGGTATACTTTAGCGGTAGGTATTTTAGATCTTGGATGAGTTTGCATAGAGTTGGTAGTAAATAGAACTCTTTTTTTTTTTTTTTTTTTTTTGCTTCTTGGAATTTCAAGCCTTTAGTTTTACTCTTTTATCCAAACTATGAACAGTAATTTTTTTACATTGGCTAAGTTTTGTACTGATTAAGTTGAATGAACTGAATTCTGAGAAAATTAGTTACCTTTGTAGGGAATCTCATAGGACAAGACTAACAGAGGTTGGAAATAACACTTAAGGTTTTAGAAGTCACTCTGTTTCTCTTTCCCTGCCAGCTCTCCTTGCCAGCTGAAGTGAGCCTACACAGGCCTTCCGTCACATTCTCCTCCGTTGTGTACAGTTGTGCTTCCCACTCACTGCTCCTGACTCAGGTGCAGCTTCTGTCAGACAGTAATCACATTACACTGGGATTATGTTTCTCCCTCGAGTATTATAATCTTCAGGGAAAAGAGCTTTGCTTTCTTCATGTACAAGTGCCTGGCTCTAGGACTCTGGTGTCTGTATTTGGTGAATTAATGTATCCTACACCACAGCCTTGTTCTTAGCCCCGAGATTCAGGAGGAAAAAACAAACATCTGAAGCTAGGCTGTGTAGAAGTATATCACAGTTCAAAAATACTGTACAATTCTTAGGTTGAGAAATAGAGAGCTACAGAGTACTTAGACGTCAGAAATAGAAAATTCATACTTACAAGAAGGAATTATGGAACAACACTTAACAAGACTAAAGTCTGGAAGAAAAGTCATAGTTATAGAAATATAAACCATGTTATTAAAATGAGCTAGTCAGTGGTACATTAATACAGGGCTCAGCACAGAGGGAAAGACATGGTATAATTGTAAATAGAGATTCTTTTTCTAACTGCTTAGCTGGTGGTAGTGTAATTAAAGTAAAAATACCTGAAAATTTAGACATGGAACTATATTCTAAACTTAGTTTTGACCAATGAAGAGGAATTACTTATATGCCTACCTTCTTCTTTTCCTCCTTCCTATTCTTTAAGGGGCTTTATGGCTCACATTTAAAATCATTTGTGTTTAAAGGCAGGACTGTTGGATGGTGATTGATATTGGGGTGCTAAACTCATCACTGGATTGCCTGGGATCATGTAAGTTCATAGCTGTTAATTATGGGCCAGGTGGAAAGCAGTCCCTGGAGACATGACCTGGAGGGTGTATTTTTCCTGGGCTCCTCCTTCTCTTTCTACTCCCTGGCTACCACAAGTTGAGCAGATATCTTCCATCATGCCTTTCTGACATGCCGTTTCTGCCATGGTGACAGCCAACCATGAACTGAACCCCCTGGAAACTGAACCAAGTAAACCTCTCCTCCTTTATGTTGGGGCTGTCAGTATTTTATCCCAAGAACAGGAAGGTGACTAGAATCGCAAGGTTTGCAGTTGCGCTTAGTGGCTTGTCCTGCTTCTCCATTCATGCATGCATGCAGCCAGCACTGGGATACGGGGTTTCGTTTTATTGCCTTGCACACCGCGCTCCCCATCCTGGATCCTCTTGTCTTCTTCATAGGCATAGTCTCTCTCATATGCATGAACGTTCTCCCAACCTTCCATTCTTCCTTCAGTTAAGTCATCTTTAATCTCTTTCCTTCTCCTCTTTTTGCATGTAATCTGTCATCAAGCTTTATCAGCTGGATCTTCAAAATACATCCAGATAGCACTTCCTGCAGCCTTCACTTCTGATGGTCTAGCCAACATTTCTTCCGTGTATTTGCCGGAACTTGTGGGCTAGCCTCCCCACTGCTCTTGCTCCTTGGTGTCTACATTTCCCCTGAACAGCCCCACTGGGCCTTTCAGCACAGCACGGTCCAGTACAGCTCTCTGCGTGGTGGAAATGTTCTAATCTGTACTGGAAAACGGCAGCCACCACCAGGTGGTGAGTGAGTACTGGAGATGTGACTCGTGAGGCTGAGGCCCTGAAATTATTTGATCTTATTTCACTTTAATTAACTTAGAGTAGCAGCAGGTAGCTAATGCCTAACTTCTTACACATTCCAGTTTTACAGCCTACGTCAGCTCTCATCAAACTCAGCTTCAAACCTTCCAATGACTTCCCGCATTCTAACAGGGATCCCAGAGGCCTTTCCCTCACCTGACTGGTTGCCATCCTTATCTCTCTGAACTCTTAGGACTGGGGGCAGGGGACCGGATATTGAGAATGTTTTCCAGGTATTGTACAAGGTCTAAGACTGTGCTATTCAGTGGAATAAACCCATACATGCACCCAACAGTGTTTCCTGAACTCGTTCTCTGAATGTTAACACTTTTCATGAGCCTGCCATAACGCTAACTGCCATAACTCTGGGTTTATTGTATTACTGGGTTACCCTTCTGACATGGAGCTTACAGATTAGTGATAAATCATCAAAATTGAAAAAAAAAATAAACAATAAAACTGGACATGCAGTTGAGAATTGTAGAGAACATTTTCCTGGTGTATTGTCTGTGGGGTACTCAGTCATAAGATAAGAAGTGAGGACTCCGTTGTTTCAGGCAAGACCTTTCTGAAGAAAAACAGCCATGAAAAGAGCACTAGTCTAAGAGGTGTCCTTGACAGGAAGCAGCAGATGGGCTGTGACAGGCAAAACTTAATGTTCTGGAGACCCAAAAGCTCTGGTGGCTGGAACAGTACGAGTGATGGAAGGAGCACCATGGAGGATGGGCTCACATTGCTCTTGAGAAATCTGGTCATGAAGGGACAGAGGAAGCGGAATCAGTGATGTTTTATTCTGTTTTGTTATAAGTGAAAATGGGGAAATTAAATAGAGGAGGAGCAGATGAAGATGTGGACGAGGGAGTAGCAGTCTCTGAAGACACAGACATCTCCTTTGCCATGAATCGCAGGTACAGTCACCCACTGAAGAACGCTTGCTTAGCTCTTGGGGTGTGAGCCCAGTGGGGAAGGTACCAGTCTTTCAGGTTGTATGTTGGTGTTGCATCTGTGCCAAGATTTTTGGGTACGGCACTATTGAAATTCTGCCAACTGGAGCAGTAGAAGTCAAAAGAGCAAAGGGGATTAAAGTATTAGGAATAATGAACAAACTGATTGACCATAACCTTTAGGCGGAAGAAAAAGAATTGAGGACAACTGCTGTTGATATGTAGGTAGAAGAACTGGCAAAAGACTTACTGACCGTACAGAGCAAGTCCATGAACAGAGCGAACTACCAACAAGAGCAGTGTTGTTGAGACTAAGGCGTTTCCACTAGGGCTGTCAACCAGGTACAAGGGTTAGACCAGCTCGCGGAAGACTGCACGTCCAAGCCCTTCTCAGATGACCAGGAGAGTCACAATACTGTGATAAGCAAGCATTATTTCTGTAATGAGAGGAAGAATTTCAAATCAATGAGCATAATCATCTGGGGTAATATAATAAAATCCATATCTTATATTTCACATCTTAAATATAGGGAGTGAAATACTAAAAGTAGAAGAAAATACAAAGGATTGTCTTAATTATTTAGGATAGTATATACCTGAAACTCAAAGCATCAGCCTTCATTCGGAGGTGCCCAGACTCTGTGGAGAAATGGTTGATTCAGAAAAAAGAAGATAAACCTGGAATGTCTTTTGTGTTTACATAGGCTTAAAAAACACTGAAAATACATGGAAAAGCCGCTCCCACCGACCATACTGGAGAAAGCTTGAGCACCAAACTGACAGTAAAGTACTGTTTCCCGTTTGATGACACAGGAAACCACAAGTACACACTGGCACAAGTAAATGAATACACTAAGAGAGTGCTGAGAAACAGAACAACTAAGTAGCCTCAAAATACCTGCATACAAGCTGTTGCTTAAATATCGAGGGGAGGAGAGTGATTCTATAGTGAGAATCACTAGTGAGAAGCCAGCAGGTATCACCTTGGTAAAGTTTATATCACCAATAATGGAGGAAGTCCAAGTCGTGGAGCACTTGGTAAGACGCAGTAAGGAGATTTTTGATATTTCAAATGCATAAATTTAAGTCTTCCTTAGTGTCTTGTTACTAATATCTGTTCATAATACGTAACTACATTCATCGTGGGGCATTGTTGCATACGCATATCACTTCTTAGTCATTTTCCCTATCCTTCCCCTTCCTGCCCACATCCAAGCCTGAGAAACGGTGTAGCTGCATTTTAACTCACACACAGATACAGAGAGCATCCGAGTCAAGGAATCTGGCCTGACAGAGGCTGTGCAGAACACAGGCAGCTGCATGCAGCGTGTGATTCCGCAGCAAGTCCCTTTGCCATGTCTGATCCCATGAGACAAGGGCAGAACTCAGCAGAAGCCTGAGGGTGAAGTGACAGCGTTGGCTGCCACTTGTATCACTGTGTCACAGGAGATGCTTGTGTTGTTCTTCCGGAGGAAGATGCCATTTGAAGGAACCATACCTAAATGGTTAAGAAGAGATGTTACCCTGTCAACAACTTACTGTCAACAAGAAAGTTTTCTTTGTTCTAGATTTTTTAAATAAGCTTGAGAGTATTTTAAAATTTTTAAAATTGTAAGCATTTAAATATTTCAGTAAATTAAGACATTTTTTGAATTGGTAAAAATAAAAAAATTGAGTGCCCCACTACAAAATGGGCAAAATATACCAGCTTTGGGGAAAGCTGAATGAGATAACTAATGTGCTACGAACAGCGCATGAGAGGAAATCAGTTCTCAATAAATGTGGAGCACAGGCCACAAAGGCGTAGGAACAAAAGCACTAGACAAATTGGACGACTTCAAAAGTATATTCTCAAAAAAAGATACAGATTGAGCCACTAACCCTCACTACTAACTACATCAAGGAAATGTCAGCTCAAAGAAATAGCATTTTGCAACTGTCAGGTCCTAGAAAAACAAAAGGAATCCAAATGCCATACTTGTAGAGGAGAGAAATTGTAATGGTAAGAGCACAAATCAATGAAATTGAAACCAAAATTATGACGAAGGACCAATGAATGAAAGTTGGTTTTTGAAAGGATAAATAACATTTATAAACCTGTAGTCAGTTTTATCAGAACAAGGAAAGGAAAAACCCACATTAATGCAATTGGAGAAAGGGTGAAATTGCAACAATCCAGAGTGTTATAAGTAACTGTTTTGAAACTTTATATTCCAATAAACTGGAAAATCTAGAAGAAATGGATAAACTTACCAAAATTGAGCCAAGAAGATGTCAAACTCCCAGATAACCCAGTAATTGGCAATGAAATTGAGGCAGTTAATTTAAAAAACAAATCGAAAAACCCCTAACCAGTGGAGAAAAGCCCAGGATCCAGTGGGTTCACGGCTGAGTTTTGCCAGAACTTCAGAGAAGAGAAGAACTAACACTAATATTTCCCAAACTCTTGCATGTAATTGAAGGGGAAGGAGCCTAAACTCATTTTTTGAAGCCAGCATGACTCAAGTACAAAAACTAGACAATAATTCATTAGAGTTGCTTCACAGAAAACTATAGGCCACTGTCCTTATAAATAGATCAGAAATCCTCAACAAGACATTGTTTTGGCAAACAAGAGTTCAACAAGTCATTAAAAAGATCCCATATCATAGTAACATAAGCTTCATCTCAGGGAGGCCCGGGTGCTACAACATACATGATCAGTAAATATATCACATAAGCAGAAGGACGAAAATCACATGATCTGTATACATGCAGAAGCAGCCTTGGACAAAATCCAGCATCCATGCATTAGAAAAACTGATGAAAATAGGCATCTTAACCTGATAAAAGCTATTTATGACAAACGCACACCCAATATCATACTATATGGGGAGAATTTGAGAGTATTCCCTCTAAAAACCGGGATAACAAAAAGGCTGTCCATTCCCACCAATGGACTCCTGCCCAATATAATACTCAAAACTTTAGCCAGAAAGTCAGACAAGAGAAAGACATAAAAGGGTTATGGATTGAAAAGGAAGAAATCCAACTTTCTTTGCAGATGATTTGATACCATCAGATATTTTATACAATAGTCCCCTGTGCTGGAGACGATAGGGAGAAGGCATTTGTGTTCACTGTGGGTGGATAAATTGTTACCAACAGAAGCATGTGAACAGTGAGGGTATAGTTACTTCATTTTTGTTGCCATTGTGCCATTTCTAGGAATTTATCATGAAGAAATCATAGCCCAACTTAGTAAAGATATATATGTGTTTGTGTGTGTGTGTGTGTGTGTGTGTGTGTGTGTGAATGATCATCATGACTGTGGCATGTTGAAAATCCAGAATAACATTTCTCCCTGTCGCTTCACTGAATAAAGTATGTTGCATCCAAACAACGGGGCTAATTTTCACCAAAATGAAAGATTTTTAAAAACTATAAAATAACACCATATATACTGAAATGTATAAATTATAAAAAATAAATATAAATTATATATAATTTATATTTAAGATATACATTAATACAATATACCTCTACTCCATTAATATTTTATATTAAATATTGTATATTATAACTATATGTAAATTGTATAAATTTAGTAGTAATAATAGTAATTATGTCTGAGTGTTTGTATAATGAGTAATTTTTTATGGTTTTTAAGTCTTTGTTAGTACAGGTTTACAGTATATAATGATTATGTTCACCTTGGGGAGCTGACACATAATAAAAATATTTTTTACTTCCCCTTCTCTTCCTCCATCTCTTTCATCTCTTGGTCCCCTTTCCTTTTGCAAAAGATCTTTCTCCTTTGCAGATGATTATTTATTTATTTAAGGATTGAGCCCAAAGCTCTTGCTCCACATTTTCAATACTCTCTCACTCTCTCCCCTCCCTCCTTCCCTCTCTACTTTGAGACAGTACTTAGTCACCAGGTAGCATAAACTGAGCTCAGACTTGCAATCCTCCTGCCTTAGCCACCCAGAGTTGGAATTATTAGGTGTAGGCCACTATACACTTTTAATATAAGGGATTTTACTCAGGCAGTCTGGGTTTGAGTCCTGGCTGTTTCACTTATTGGCTTTGTAACTTTGTTCAAGTTACTTTACTTTTCCCTTGTCTTTATGGCTGTAAAACTGGGTAGTAGTAGAAACTACTTTGGAGAGTTACTGAGTGTTGAAATAAAACTGTGGGGCTCAGCACACAATGGCAGGCATAGTAAGACGGCATGAATCTTGGCCACAGTCATTGTCATCATTTCTGTTATATGTTTGCAATACATTTTTTATCGACAGAGAAATCAGCAAAGTTACCTTGTTCCATTCTACTTCTGTCAGTCCTTCAACTGGAGCATTTCAGTAGTATGTTGATCCCATCAGGATGATACTAACATTATTGAGAATAGATCTTTCTGTCAGATACTATTCTTAGCTTTGTCCTTGTTATTTCATTTTGTTCATAGGAAAATTCCATTAAGTTACTAATATTATCCCCATTTTTAAAAGTATGAGATGGACAGAGCAGATTTAATTAGTTGACTTGTGGCACATGCCTATAATCCCAGTGCTTGGGATGCTGAGGCAGAAGGATTGCCATGGGTTCGAGGTCAGCCTGGGCTACATAGTGAGTTTAAGGCTGATTTGAACTACATGGTGAGACCCTGTCTCAAAAAAAAAAAAAAAAAAAATGTTACACAGAGACTAAATGTTGAGGAACCCGGAATAACTAAAACAACCCCAAAAACCAGCTGAAGGTCTGATGCTTACTGATTTCAGAAGTGTATCACATAGTTACTGTAATTAAAACAATATGGTACAAAATAAACATATGGCACAAATACAGACAGCCAAGTCAGTGGATTGAAATAGACAAACCAGAAATCATCTCGTAGTGTTGTTATATGATCTTCAGTAAGAGTGGAGCACCCTTAAGAGAAATCACTGTCTCCAGCAAGTCGTGACGGGAAAACTGGAGAAAGACATGGCTTGCGAAAGTTAACACAAAAAGAATTAAAGACCTAAAGATAAGACCCTAAACTATAAAAATTCTGAAAGAAGTCATGGAGGAAAAGCTTTATGACACTGCATTCTGTAGTAATTTCTTGGCCCAGGCAAAACCTTCACACCAAAAGCCCAGGCAATGACAGAGGTGGACAAACAGTACGACCTCAAGCTGGAAGCCTCTGCTCATGCAGGACATGGGTTCACAGTCTTGCTGGGCTGATGGTGGTGACTGTCTCACTGGAGTGCATTTACGAGAAACTTGCTGATTGAGAACACCAAAGATTAGAAAACTTGAGTGTTGGTGTAGAGAAATAGAACAGCTGGTAGAGGAGGCAGGGCAGGAGTCGCTTTTCTTATCTGAAAGTGAGATGACAGTCTGTCAGTATACTTGTAGGAAACATCCAATATGGCTGTCGGAGAGCAGGGCAGCTGGGTATCTTTCCACGGGCAAGGTCTGTGAGCAGCGGGGTCCTGGCTCCGTGCTGGAGTTTGGCAGGAGACCATGCAGAGATGTGCTTGCAGAGGTTGACAAACACCTGGAACTGAGTCTCTGGTGAGCAGCACAGGTTTGTTTCTGAAAGTTCTAGACGCATGGAAGTTCAGAATCGGGGTGCTGACCGGGCCAGGCTTCGGCAAGGCCTGCTTCCCCCACGAAGGCTGCACACTAGTGGTTGCCTCACAAGGCAGAAGCTCCCCTAGCCTCCCCTAGCCTCTTTTCGAGGACCCTGCTCCCCTATGCATGGCTCCCCCTCGAGCCCGATTTCATCCCAAAGGGTTCATCTCTGCATCCTGCTGTAGCCCAGGGTCAGCACGTAAATTTCGGGAAATGCAGACATTGGACTGCACCTGGCAGTGACCTTTCCTTCTGGGTGACAGGCCGCACACTGAGAATGAAGGTGAAGACACTGGAGATCTGGATGGGGGCAGGACCACGGCGCAGAGGTGGCCAAGTCACTGCGGGCCGGGTGTGCAGTGCCCGGGCTTGGTGGACTGCAGCGGCGGGCAGGGGCTGTGGGAGGCCTCGCTGAGAACCAGGGAGATCAGGATCGAGGGGAGGTCCCAGGGAGTCCAGACCAAGTTGCAGTTCAAGCAGAGTCCGCCTCTTGCAGGAATCCTCGCCAGACCCTGGGGGCGTGGCCCGGAGCCCTCGGTGCTCTTCTGAAGGGCCGCCCCTTGCGGCCGCCCATCCCTCCCGCAGCACCATTGACCGTGTTCTTCTCCCGGCTGGGTTTTCTGTGGTGAGCTTCCTCAGACTCACAGTGGGAGAAAAGCGTCCGAAAGCTCAGTCAGTGACAGCCTTCAGGGTAATGGGAATAAGGCTTTTCACCTGAAACGGGGAGAACAGACCGCACCCTCCTTGGGCGCAGCTGCCACTTGGCAGGCTGGCCTGAGGTGTGGCCGGGTGGGAGCACCGAGCCTGCTCAGTGCTTGCACACGGGAACCGGAAACACGCGTGTAGGGAGAATTTCGGTGGTACAGGTCCTGTGTGCGCGTTGATTTTTATTAATAACGTCTCAACAGCTTAATCCTTATTTTGAGTTAATCCTGATTAGGAATAACAGCTTCTTTTTCTATTTCTGTTTTCCCCATGATTGTTTCATCAGGTAGTTAAATAATCTTTAAATAACCGAAATTCTGATTTTTAAAAGCCCAGCAACACGTTTTCAATGATGAAAGCATTCTTGAACATCCTGCTTTAAAGGCAGAATGGATAAGAGTTTCTCGATTTTTATGGGAAAAGTTTGAGGAGCAGGACCCTAAATTTAAAAATTCGCATCGGGTCCTGCCTTTAGCTGTGGCTATGGCACAGGTAGAGTCAGACCACAATCTTAGTGGACTACTATACCAGGAAGTGCTGGCACCCAATTTGCAGATTTGTGAGCACACACTGTTCCATATCCACGTTTTTTTTTTTTTTAGTCTTTTCGAGGTTGGGTTTCACTATGCAGTTCAGGCTGGCCCTGAACTCACTTTGTAGACTGGTATCCTCCAGCCTCAGCCTCCCAAGTGCTGGGTTTACAAGCGTGTACTACCACTCCCGACTGGGATGTTTTTATGGGTCACACGCCTGGCTGGGATGCTTTTGTGGGTCATGAGGAGAATTAAACTGCAACAGCGGTCGAGGGCAAACACTTCCTCCTCACAGCCCAGGAGGGACCCCGACGTCACACACAGTGCTTCTCCAGACTGCTGAGTGCATGCGTGGGACCCTGAACCCACAGCCTCTGCCCCGAACGTGGACCGCACTCAGGCTGGATGTGAGTGTGGCCAGCAGGGCAGGGGATGCTAAGGGGCAGGACCTTGGAGGTCCGTGTGTCCTGTGCAACCTGATGGACACCTGTGGACATGTCCGCTGACCCACTCATGAAGCGGCAGCAGTGGCTGTGCATACACATAGGGTTGTGGTAGCTGTCGTGTGTTGTGACTGTAATACAGGAGTTTTTTGAGTATTTACAATGTATCAGATTCTTTATCAACTAAAGTTACCCAGGGGCCTGTGTGTAAAGTTTTCCTGTGTTGATGAGTTATTTTAATTTCATACATATTATTTCTTGTTGGTCTTAGAGAGTGAACCCAGGACCTTTTATTACTTTTTATTTTAAGACAAGGTCTTGCTAAGATGCTGAATTACTCCAACTGGGATCAAATTTGTGTGTGCTCTTTCTGACTAAGCCTCCCGAAGTACTGAAATTACAGGCCTTCACCATGATGACCTGCTAACAGAATTTTAATTTTGTAGTGTATATTCTCAAAAGATTATCTCCTTTTTCCCAAGCTTTTTTCTTTTTTAAACTTAAGATAATTTAAGTGCTTGAACTTTTAAAGGTAAAAATGAGTTCTACTGATTATTTTTATATTGCTTATACAGTGATAACTTGAAACACACAAGTGTAAAATCTCAAAGTAGACCATTTTAGTATACAAGTTCTCAAAAATCATGAAAATCAGGAAAAATACAGTATGCATGATTAAAAACGTACTACCTTTGGGGCAGGTTTTAAGAAACACCTGTATCTGGCTAAGCTTTGTTAAATGTTGGACTCATTAATAAGGAAACCTGGGTCATATTTGTAACTGAGCTTCCTTGTTACTATCTACTCTTTGCTTTTTTTTTTTGGTGAAGGATATTGGGAATCAAACTCAGGATGTCAGGGCTGGGGATTTAGCTCAGCAGCGTAAGCACCTGCCTTGCAAGCAGGTGGTCGTGAGTTTGATTCCCCGGTACCAATTTAAAAAAAACAAAAAACAAAAAACCTCAGGACATCTACTTGCCAGGCAGGTACCGCGCCACTGAGCTGTATCTGTAACTCCTAGGCTAATTGACACCACATACACCCAGAAATACACATCCTCAGATTTAAAAACTGTCAATAACAAATTGAAAATTTTTATTTCAGCAAAATATACATTATATATTTTGTTTTTAAGAGGATCTTGCTGTGTAGTTCAGGATGGCCTTAAACTCACTGTGTAGCCCAACCTGCCTTCAAACTCATGGAGCTCCTCCTGCCTCAGCCTGCAGAGCACTGGGATTACAGCGGTGTGCCACCACACTTGGCTCATTATCATAAACATTAATGCAAGGGAATGCATGGAGGTCAGCAGTACTTAGTATTTTAGTACCAAAACATGTAAATGATTGTAGTCTTAAAATGATTCAATCCTCATGTTAGTGTTAACAATGGATACACCCAAATGAAAGGTATCCCATTTTGTCAGGGCTGTTATTTTCCTCCGGCTCTAAGCGGTTGCAGAAATGGATCTCATTACTTGCAGAGTGCTCAGCGTTGTTGGTGATGGGTTGTCTTATCTTGAGGTTAAAGAAACGCTCAAGGTATACTGGCTCTGGGTCTTTGTTTTGTTCTTGTACAAGAGAAGGCCCTGTTCTGCCCACAGAAGAGGCGTGGTGGAGAGAGAACACAGGGCAGGAGGAGGCGGTATTCTGAGAAGAGGTTAACACCCCAGATATAGAAAAGGCTGAACAACCTGACGGCACGGTAACAACTGGGGTAACACATGAGCAAAGGACCCCAACAGATACTTCTCAAAACAAGACATGCAACTGGACAACACATATGCGAAAGAATGCTGAGCGTCATTAATCATCTGGGGAACGTGAATTAAAATCACAATGAGATCATCTAACACCTGTCAGAATGGCTATTAGCACAAAGACAAAGGATAAGTATCAGAGAAAGAGGGACCCCGGTACATGTTGGTGGGAATTATGCACTGTTACAACGCTATGGAAAACAGTGTGGAGGGTCCTCAGACCTTCCAAACAGCTGCTGGATGCGGCAGTCCTGCTTTTGGGGGGATGACCGGCTTCCATAGTATTGCAGTGCCACTCTCAGTAACCAAGATACAGTCAACCCAAGCGTTCAGCAACAGACCAGAGAACAAAATGCCATGCGTGCAACTGAGCACTTTTTACCCTTCCAGAGGAAAGGAAGTCCTGTTACTGGTGGCAGCATAATACTGGAGGACATTTTGTTGTTGTCATCATCATCCTTGTCTTCATCCTCATCACCATCGTACTCGTCATCATCATCCCATATTACCATCGTTGTTATTTGAAATAACACTAATCTTAGCTGATGTATGATTTGTGTATTTGGAGATGCTGGGTGTGTACACCCCGTTTAACCTGTAGTAGCAGTTTTCACAGGGTGGGCTGGAATTCATTTCCTCATTGGGTGCTTGGGGCACATTTCAGTCCCTGTGAGAAGCTCAGTGACTGGGATCCAGATGGACTGTGCTGCGTTGGAACGGTACGCTGTGTTCTGAAAGCTGAATGTCTAGTTACAGATTTCTGGGAAGATGGAAATAGTCACACAGCTGCCTTTATAGAATATTTCTCATGGACGTGCTGCTTCACCTACGAAAGTGGGAGGATGTGTCCGCATAGCTGACTGCATTCACACTGAAAGTGGAGGCAGAACTAGATGAGAAAGAGCCACCACGGCCCTCATCACCTCATGCCGGGCTTGTTTTGTGCACACAGACACCTTGTCCCTTGTGCTCTTTCACGCGTACATGGTAGTCACTTTGGGGTGAGCTGTGGCTTAGCAGCGGTACAGAGTGCATGTGTGTTTCTGCTGGGCACCCACTGCTGCTCTAAGAGGTCGATTTCCTAACTTTTGGTGTCCTTTTTGTAGTTTACATGCTTCATATTCTGTGGCATTGTTTGTTAAAGTCTTGGTTCCTTCCTATATGACTGTTTCCTGAGAGCACCGCGAACAAATGCTCCTGTGCATTTCCTGCACAGCTTTTGCAACCCTTAGTCTGTTGGTGTCAATGAACAGCTGTGTTCCAGAACTATCCTGCTGTGACGGTTCACACTCAGCCATGGCACAAGGCCATCCAGTGTGCAGACTCTCCCTGCTGCTAGTGTAAACCAGGTTTTCTCTGCTCTGCTTAGTCTTTCTTTGAGATTTTCTAGCATTTGTGAAACATTTTTAAATTATAATGGTAATGCTTGTATTCATGTCAGCAATAATTTAGGGTGTCCTCATAAATTCACAATGTACTTTGTTGTATTTAACAGAAGTGGGTAAACAGTAACTTCATAGAGAATATATCCACTTGTCTTCATGTGTCTTAAAATATCAAGCTTGGAAACGACTATCATTTTAGCAGATTGTGCAAAGAAAATTAAAACTTTGATGAAAGATGAGCTCAGGAGATTAGAACAATGATTCAGGTGTACTTGGCATAGCAGTTCATTAACTATGTGTTAATTATGTATGATTACTCCTGGAAAGCTATAGTGGCTCCATCATTTAGGTTGCTTCATTAAATCATTAATTTTCGTGGAGGTAAGCAGGCCTGACATAATTAAGTCATCTCAGTCTCCACAGTTTATATTCCTGTGATGTCAAGAGCCCTACGCGAGGTAAGGCGTGTGGCTTACTCCCTTTCTGGATTGCTTCAGACGTTAGCATTACTTACACTAGTCCAACGCGTTTGCTTTCCGCGATCTGGTGACCCTGTGTCTTGCATTGTTGACGTCCTGTTGTAGGGCAGCTTGCTCCTCCTCCCTCGTAACCCATTCATGTGTCTCAACCACTTCTCACCAACAGCCACTTGACCCATGGCTACACGATGCTGCTTGAGTTTATCAAGAAGGTCATTTCTGAGGAAGGCGTTGATGGATCCAATCCCCAGGTATTGTGTTCCCTTAGAGCCTTTTCCAGCCACGCAGAGAATGCAGTTTTCGGATTGTCTAGGAGCAGACCCGGAAGTCCTAGCCAGTGTACAGCAGCGGCGAGCTGTTGTCAGGCGCCAGCCGGTGAACCAGCAGCTGGGGCCAGGCTCCCCCGCGGGTCTGTTCAGATTGGTGCTGGGCTCAGGGGGCGCCAGAAGATGCACACATGCAGTGTCAGCACTGTTTCTAAATGGCTGGCTGTGGCTTCTGGGATTAATAAATAGCCACATTTCAAAACTGACTTTCAAACTTGCAACACTGGAAAATTTCTATGTATAGCATTTTTCATGTTTCTGTCATTCAGGTTTTAGTTTCAAATTACATGTAGGAATTATTTTAAAATTTTATCTTGTTATATGTTTTGATTGTTTCACTAAATAAAAAGTACATTTTTATTTGCCATACCATATTAAAACATTTTGTAGCTTAACTCTTCTCTGTAGCTCTAATTCGAAATATTTTTTCCACTTCCCACCAATCAAGATGCTCTGGCTAGTTTAACTTAAAAAGAGGAAAACTATATTTTGAGATATCATGCCTTTTAAATTTATTCCCTAGTGATTTAATTGCATTTGCAACTGAGAGACCTGCACCCAACTTGCATTATTTTAGCACAAATGTTCCATAGCTCCGTTATTTTTACTGACAAGACAGGATCAAAAATCTTATTTTTTGTCAGTCTTAGCTACATTTGCTGTGAACTCACAGACTGACAAATATTCTTATAAACTTTACTGCTATACTTGAGTTTCTTCATTACAAAAGAAATAATTTTTCAATTTGTGTCAACTGACAGTCTCATAGGCTGTTGGAAATACTGGTATGCATTTGGTGGGGCACAGATATACTGCCGTGGCCTTAGGCTTTGCATAGGATTCTGTTTTGCTTACTGTGGCTGCACATTGGCCCTCGCTAAGATGCTAAGGTTGTGGGGACCCTGCCCTCCCTTCGCTGCCAGTGCTCGTCTGGAGAGTAAATTGGTCCCTGACAGGCACCTCTCTCCAGCACAGCGGTAACCATAGAAACAGGCATGTCATAACAGTTCCCGTAGCACAGTGTGCAGGCCACTGCTCATGCAGGATGGAGACCCATCTTCCAAGAGCAGGACATTTCTTAGAATTCAGAAATGCAGAGACAATAAATAGCAAAGGACTCATGCACACCCACACACACACACACACACACACACACCCCAGCAGATACACCTAGGAATCCTGAGTGAGTAAGCTAGCATCGGAACAGAGTTTGGTTGTCTTCATTGTTTAGCTGAATATGGAAAATAGCACCATTTTCAAGAAACAGTACTTTTTTTTCATGAAAATCGATAAGACAACAAGCGAGCTACCTTGATTGTCTGCCCTGTCGATGGTCATAAAGATTGAACAGGATTGAGGTAGACATTTCTGTGCTGAATATCAAGAGTGCCTGACTTTTTAAAATTAAAATAAACCAATAAGCTACTATAAAAGTACAGTCCCCATTTTGTTAAAATTAAATATAGTCAGTAAATATCCATATCATGAAATTATAGGTTTATATTGTATAGTTTGTATTGTTTGTTGAATTACTGAATCTATTCACCGGTCTCAGAAACTTTGAATGAATTTAAGAGACAGAAAAGGCGTTTATCAAATATTACTTTAGAAAGTATATTCCCAAATTAAAATTTTATATTTACACTGAAATAAATTCTACTTTTTAAAAGGAAAATTTTATCTATCACTGCAATTCCAAATGAACTGAGCTAATTGGAGACAATAAATAGCAATACACTCTAAGAAGCAGAATATTATATTCTACCTTATAATTAACTTCTGTGGGAAGTTACATAGTGTAGCTCATCTGTAAAGATGTCTGGGGTGTAACCGTTTCCAGAATGCCGGCACAACATCTCTTTTTTTAAGTTAGACTTTCAGATGTCTAAGAAATACAGTATAATAAAAATAAATTCAAACACTGACTTTACTTGCGGTACTAGATTAAATACATTAGATATTCACAAGATAGAAATGCATTTATTGTGCAGCTCTCAGCGAAAGTTTTTTTAGACCAAATCATGCCACATGGTTTGCTCCCCAATGGTTGGTATAGCAGAGAAATTCAGTGTCCCAAGCAGTGCAGGAGATTAGTGGCCTTGCTTTCCACTCAATATCATGTTCTTAAAAATCTTGGCTATGGGGACTGGGGATTTAGCTCAGCGGCATAAGTTCCTACCTTGCAAGCAGGCGGTTATGAGTTCGATCCCCGGTACCAATAAAAATGAAAAAGACAAAAAAAAAAAAAAAAAAAAAAAAATCTTGGCTATGTCTGTTGTGTTGAAGTATTAAATTCAGTTGTGTTGCAGTCTGCTGTGTCTTCCCTTGGGTGTCTTGTGCGTTTATTCTTGGCCCACATATTTTCATTCTTTCTGCTTGTGCAGGTCAGCACGCCAGACCTTCTGCCCCTCTTCTGGGCCCTTGTTCAGCAGCATTCTTGTCACACACTTTGCACAGGTGTCTTTTGCTGCGCAGCAGGTGACGGGGACCCTGGCTAAGGTTAGAGTGCCCTGATCTGTAGTTTCTGAAGAGCAGACAGGGACATCAGCTTCACATTTCATCCTGACATCTAGCTATTTTGCAGGGAGCTGGGAGGCTTGGCTTCCTTTCCCTGGTTGCTCTTGCTGTGGGGAATCAAATTGAAGCTGGTTAACAAGCGAGAACAAGCTCAGAAATGACAATTCATTTTGTCATTATTTTTGCCATTTTACCTAAAATTTGAAGTGTACGTAATGAAAGAAAGGAGCACCCTCACATACTTTGCAGCTGTCCGGCACAGATTTGCTAGGGACATGGTCGTACTTCCAGCATATACCTTGGTGTATCTCTGCTGCATTTCACTCGAGTGATGCAGAAATGAAAACCACACAGTGTTCATGGTGATCAGGACCCCAGCATGAACCTACTAGGTGGTTGTCCTCCCTGACCAAATCACTACCTGAGAGGGTGCTGGACCAGCACCCGTGGCTCTGCCTTATTTCCAGTTCTTGATGTCAGGACATTTTGTCTAATGTGCTTAGAAAATTCCTTTTTTGTTATCTCTTTTTTTGTAGTTTATCAAGGCCTCCAGGTCCCTTCATATATTAAAAGAATTGTGTGGAAGTAAAGGGCAGTGTTCTATTCTGTTCTTTTAACCTTATTGATGAGGAAACTGTGGCTTAAGAATTGGGTAGCTGACCTGTTCCACACATGTGGATGAAGTTAGCTGCAGATTGAAAATCTGTGAAACCATGTTCCTCTGATCTCAGCATAGCCCTTTCTTCTCCTGTCTTATTCTCTAATCAGTACAGCGAGCAGTTTGCAGAGCAGTTATATCTTATAGGTACATTGATTGCTTAAACCTAGAGCTGACTTAAAGCACATGGAGGGTATGCCTAGGGCCAGTGTGAATTCTGAGTCTCCCACATAAGTGCAGGAGTCTCGTACCCACTGATGCTGTTGTCCTGGAGTCAGCTACCCCTCTGGGTCCCAAGAGGAGCTTGTGTATGGTGCCCAGGGCCACACGCCTACCTACTTTGGCAGCCCACACTGTAGGGCCATGTTGCTCATCTCACCTAACCACTGTCCGCGGGGTTTCCTCTTCTAGCAGTTGAGTGTTTTATTCACTCTTCCTACTTCTATTTGTCAATAAATTCTGCTTAAAAAATACATTTGTATGATCAGGCAATCATACATTATGATGGGCTGTAACTAACTGCTGATAAATGTTATGAGTGCTATTCTACAACTGCAAGTGGTCTATTTTAGGGTCTTGTTTCATCAGAAATCACATTTAAAGTGACACGTACCCCAAGGATGGCTTTAAGAAGGAACATCTTCCCCACTAGAATTGTAGTGGTAATGATTTTCCATGTATTTGTATGTGCCAGTTTTTGATAACACCTCTTAATTTTGCCCAGAAATTTTGCTGGATTGCTAAGAAAAGCATTTACAAAACATTTATTCAGCTAGAACAACCCAAACAATAGAATGTATTTCAGACACATGTGTTGGCAAATACTTTCTGAGGTTTTTGGTGACTGTAAACTGTTTATTCCTAAGAAATATTGGTCACTGTTATTATGATCTTAATATTAGTAGCTCAAGTTCTAAATATTTGCCTGTTAAATTTTATGAAAAATGTTGAATTTAAAATATTATTATAAAAATAGCTTCAAAAGGAAAAACTAGAGGCAATGACAAAATGTAAAACAAAAAAGTTTTACATTGTTAAATATCTTTCAAACAGAGGAGCAAACACAGGTCAGAATAATTTAAAAGAGAAATATTGAGTAATTTATAGTGTATTGAAAAACAATTTAATTCTAAGACTGTGTCTATAAACATGTTAGCTTATATTTTAGCTATGGTTTCTTATATATTCTTTTAACTTTCTCAAAAATAATTCTTTTTTTTTTTTTTTTTTTTTTTTTTTTGTCTTTTTCGTTTTTATCGGTACCAGGGATCGAACTCACGACTGCCTGCTTGCAAGGCAGGCACTTATGCCACTGAGCTAAATCCCCAGCCCCTCAAACATAATTCTTAAATACTTACTATTAAAATTTAGAGACAACTTAAAATTTGAGGCATACTCTTCAAATTTTCCAAAGCTGAAACAAATTTAGCAATCGTATTAAGTAATCAATTAATTGAGAGACAAGGTCTCACAACGTTGCTGACCTATCCTCGAACTTGTGGATTCACTGATCCTGTGGCCTCAGTCTCCTGCGTAGCTGGAAACTATATGCAAGCTACCACGTCTGGCTTGGTCTGTTATTTTTTCGTGCTCTTGCAATCTAAAAGATTGCCTATATACTGCCTTATTACTGTCAGTACATAGTTTTTACATGTCTATTGACATTGTCTTGCTGATGTTACAAATAAAAGTAACAGGTAGCAGATAAACGAGATTGATTGTCTTACTGATTAACCAAACCTTACATGTTTACCTCCATCCCACTTCCTTGTAGAAGAAACAGAGAAATATCTTAAGAATAGGAATTCAGAGCCTTGGCTCACCATTATGGGGAGACAACTCTTGCTGTGCAGAGAGCGGTGACAGCGGTCACAGCCTCACCAAGTTCCTCTACGTTCTCCGTGGTCTCGTGCGAACCTCACTCTCGGCCTGTGTGGTCACAGTGCCAGCACACCTGATCCAGGTAAGACCTTGCAGTGACCATGTTCCCTAAGTGGCTGAAAAAATGGGGTGACATAGTCTTGCCAGTTCCTCGATTGCCACAAATGTTGTCTGTCTTTATGTGCATATTCACTATTTCAGTATTTTGCCCATTTTTAGCCATCCGATTATAAAACTTTGTGTATATTTTAGCTACAATTTGCAGTTATTTTCTTCTGGCTTATAACTTGCCTTTTCTTAATGGTATTTGTGGAGAGCCAAAGTGCTAAATCTTGATGAGCTTGAATTCATCGGTCTTCTTAATGGGTAATTCTCTCTTACCCCTTCAATCCCCCCAGTTTTTTACCTTGCCAAGGTTTTTTCTCCTGTTTTTTCAACATATTTTTCAGTCATATCCTGTACTAATGGATTCAGTATATTCCTATTTGAATTTTTTACTCAATTTAAATTCATGTTCTCAAATGACTTTTAGTTGGTTATCATTCTAATTATGGTTTCATGCTTTACATTCACTTATTCTCTTTTTATTATTGGTACTATTTATAAACTGTTTACTGTCTGCCTCAAATGCAATTTCATATACTTCAGTCTCTAATACTGTATGCTGCAGTCTTTGTGAAGGTAGGTCCAGAGTTTAAACCTTTCTTTAAATGGCTTCATGATAGTAACGTAGCATTAGGCACAGCTTCTTAGTACAGCACCTCGGCTTCTCTAGATTTTCAATACACATGAATTCAGTGAAAGTGGAATCTTGGAAAACCATTCCAGATACCTAATTATTGAAACTATTTACATGGTTTTAATATCTTGTTTCTGACATACCCTATCCTTGTTTTCAAATGAAAAGTTTATTAAAACATCATATTAATTATACATGGTATTATATATATTTTAAACTATGACTGAAAAGTTTGGTGTAAGTCATAATTGAAATTTGACTCCACGTCAGAAGTCATTTCTAGTAGTCACAAGAGCACAACTCATTTTTTTTTAAGAGCTTTTGATAAATCATTCCTGAGCCTAAACTTTTCTTATGGCCTTAATATTCTATGACTATTTCAGAGAACGCTTTTCCCTGTAATACTAGACATTGTACAGATACTGGTGTCCCCATTATAGCTGATGAAGCTGTTGTAAAGCTCATACTTTAATGATGGTCTGGTAAGCTTCCCGATTTTGCTAAGAGCCTGAACAGACCGTCGGGTTCCGGGAACACTGCTGTACACAGCACTGCCGCAGGCCGAGCCCTCCCCTGCAGTCCGTCTTTTCATCTTCGCCACAACCCTGTGAAGCAGGGAGGGTTCACCTCGAGGCTCAAGTGGCGAGGCCAGTATTTTCCTGACTCTAAACATTACAGTCGGTCTTGTAACTTCTGAAATAATCACAGCAGCTCTGCAAGAGTGCGTCAGGGACAGGGCAAACTGAAGCAAAGCGATTCAGCCGCGCCACCTGCCCAGTACACACTGCAAGCTATGCTCGAACTCAGATCTGTGGCCCTCTCAGACTTAGGTCCGTCCCCTCTGTCACACTGCATCCTATGCGTTTGGAATTGGTAACCACCTGTGATGGTACCAGCTTGCCGCTAGCAAATTGTTCCTGGCTAACTTTGCTGCATTATTTGGTATTTTCAAAGAGAAACTCTTATGATATCTGAAAAATTAAGACATCCGAAAGCTTAAGTAGCAAGTTCCATTTCAGAGAAGAGAGGAAATATATGAATGTTTCCCTTTGCATAGTTGCAAAGTAGAAAAAATATGAAACGGATGTGTATATGTAAAAATTTACTCCAAAGTCATCTGTGTAAGAAAAAAATGAAAACAAAGGAGAGAAAAAGAGAGAGAAGAACACTTCTAAAAGCCACTTTGTTGGTGCTTGTTTCTGTTACTTGGAGAAGTTGCAGCCCGGCCACAGAGGTTGGGACAGTGATTCTGCCTGCTCTGTTCAGGGACAGCTGTGAGGCTGCCAGGTGATGGGGATGAGCTCGTCCATCCCTGGAGGTGACTCCTGCACGAGGAGGTGAGCTGAGTGGACAGGAAGCCACAGCTTAGCTTTTGTACTGTCCAAATGCCTCTCAGTCATTGTGCGACTGGAAGAAATGTAGATTGCATTTGTGTCACTTACCATAGAGGCTCCTTTAAAATGGAAATAACAAAATATGTCAGACTTGGTGATGAGTTCAGAGTGACACACTGTGGCCAAGAATTAAGACATGTTTGTCAAACTAGAAAGTGTCTTTTAAAAAGACAGTCTTCTACTATTTCACATTTTTTGATTCTTTTCCCCAAATACTTTGGCAAAACTAACAGGTAATAGTCTCCTGGCCCATAATTCTCTTATTCGTTAAGCATGACATCTGACCGTGTGTTTGTTTTTACATCAAAACATTTAGGAGAAAACGTAAAACTTAACAGTTTTATCAAACCAGTCATAATATAAGTGGGAGATAAAACTTAATAACTTTTAAGGTCTGGCAAAGAAAATAGGCTCGGGAAAGAGAGTAAGTGATAACCAATGTGCTTGGGAATCTGGTCATAGATCTATGAATACAGCAAGCTAGGGAACTGTGGATTCATTTAACTAAAGCACACACACAAGCTGTGGGCCAGGTGCTGTCCTAAACTCATCCCAAGTATTAACCTGGCCCATGTACCAATCCCGGATGTCCGGTGCTCTCTCACCTGTCCCCAAAGCCACACGCATACAGTCTAATGAGTGGGAAGCTCAGACCCTAGCGCCCCACTTGTTCCTGCTCTTTTACCCACCACGCTGTACTGCGTGCTCAACAAAACCACTGATGTAGGCTCAGCATAGAGACAGCGATTAGGTGCAGAGTGAGACCCAGAGACAGAGGTACCTGCACTTCTGGAGGTGGAGAGACTCCACGGGTCATTTGTCTGACCATTCTGACCCTCCCCTTCTTTCTCTGTCAGGATGGGGCCAAAATACCAGCTCAGAGGTTAGCAATAACATGGGCACCTCACTACTGAGGACTTAAACAGACCTCCAGAACCGAGAATTTGAAGTATGTCACTGAGCGCTTGTTACAGAAGCAGATTTAATATAAATCCTACATGTACAGTGGTGCCTCGGTTCACAAACTCAGTTCTCTCCACGATTCTGAACTAGAAGAAAACCAAATTAAATTTCACCACAAAGTCAACATTGAACCTAACCATTGAGTCTGATTTGGTTCCTGTCTAATTCTGTTTGCATAGGAATCATGGGAAGAATCCAGTCCATGAACCAAGGTACCACCGTGTATAGTATAAGGATGTACAGAGTGGGTTTACAGTGGCTGCCCACAGGATCAGGCACGGAAGAGTGCAAGGGTGCACTCCAGAGCCCAGGGATGCAGTGGAGGCCCAGAGCGTGCCTTAGAGCCATGTGAGTCCGTATCTGGAGACTGAAGGGTCCATTGGCAGCCAGGAGATGACGGCCACCACACAGGTGGAGACCGGAGCTCCTTCAGAGAGGCAGAAGCCAGCCTTCCTGCTGCCTCTCCCTTCTGTTCCATTCAGGGACAGCCCACTCACACACGGGTGGGGGTGGGGTCCCTCGGCCACATCCAAAACAGCTGTGGTCTCCTTTAGGTGGGCTTTCTTTCGCAGAGCAGAACAGCTGTCACAGATGGATCAGTCTGCAAAAACTGAGATTTCAAGTCCGCCAAAGGAGGAGACGGCTGAGGGCTCTGGCTCGGTGGGAGAGCATCCATGTGCTCAGCATGCTCATGGCCCTGGATTTGATCCCCAGCTCAGAAAAGTGAAAATGAGCAGAGGGGACTCTCCAGCATCCTGGCTGTTCCATGAGGAACATTAGCAGGGTCTTCTGGTTGGGTGGTCAAGAGAGACAGCAGGCGTAGGTGAAGTGAGATCTCCATTCAGATCTCTGTAGCATCATCATCTGGGGTAAAACTCTCAGCTTCAGACACCGTTTCTTTCCTGCCAAGACCCAGGCCATCTCTGGAGAGTGCAGGTTTAAATGGTGACCGAATGACAGAGTCAGTTAGTTCATACCTGGCTGAACAAACAGCAGGCACTGTGCTGCAGGGTGGGGCCTGACAAAGTCCCTGTCTGATGGCGCTCTTTCAACTGCAGAAAAGCCCTGTCTGTGGGTACCTAACCGGAGCCCAGGGCTGGCACTGGTGTAGTGTGACACCTTGGAACCATGTCATAGAAGTAAGCATCTGTAGATAGGGAACACTAGTTTAAAAGCCTGTAAGACATCTTCATCTCTTGGAGGGTAAGCCAGCCAATCACTGCTCTCCTTTTGGTTATTAGCATTCTGTCAGACGAGTACAGTAATGATTAGTTGCCCTGTATTGTACTTTTGGCATGCTTCCCATGTTTAATCTCATTGTAGGGAAGGAACACATAGTTAAGGAAATTGCAAAGAGAGAGAAGAGTTAAAATAGGGAAAATAAGGATGTAGATTCAAAACTGATTTTAACTTACAGTAAGACTTTTGCAAGTAGGGTGAAATAGAATGAGTTTTAGATTTGCATTAGAAATATTTTGTGTTCAGCCTTATGACTTTAAACTTGAATTTTACTTACTCTGCATTAAAGATTATTTCCACAACAACCCAGGAAAAATGACAAGCATACTCTGAAGCAGATGTATGAAAACAAGTTCTGAATAACTTAAAGACAACACTAACATTACTTGCCAAATGTATGTTGAAACACACAGTCTTAAGCAGTTCAGCCTGTGAAGAAACAGCAGCGGTGCTCACAGAGCCTCCCTGGAGAAGGCGGGTTCAGCGCCTGCCCAGAGACTGTGCAGAGCGAGCGGCATGTGGACGTGGTGTGTGAAGCCCAGGCTTTGTTCCACCCGCGCCGCTGAGGAAAGCGTCATTAGGGAAGAGAACCCGGACTGACGGCGGCGCCCCTGATCTGTCCCCCTCCTCTGTTCCCAGATCCCTGCTGGGCGCCGCTCCCTGGCCAAGAAGCCTGTGAACGGCCCCACGCTCAGGCTTAATTGGTGAGGACAGGGAGATGAGCGGACAGTGGAGCATGTGGCCTCTCAGACGCGGCAGACAGGCCTTCAGTTACAATCACGCAGCTGCTGCATTCTCACCGCTCAGCTGCGCAGCTCTGCTGCCCGGGAGGGAGGCGCGGATGGCGGGGAGAGGGTCGCTGCGGCTTGGGAGCCCCAGCCTGCTGCAGCGCTCCCTGCGGGCTTCAGCTGAAGGGCCAGGCAGACCGCCGCGGTTCTGCTTCAGCTTCGCTGTGCCCTCTGCTGCTTTTTTCTGTTTATTATTAGAAACAAAAATATTTTTCTTCCCTTGGAAACTTTTAAATGAGATTTTTGTTTTGCAAAGTGCTTACTTTATATAGTTACAATATGATACTTCAGTTTCCGCATCTAGCAAGATAAACTTTTGCCTCAGTCTGGTGTGTAATTGGGAACTGGCTTCCTTCTAGTGAAATTCATCACCTGCTTTCAAACTATGTAAGCGTGTTGTGCCTTTTAACTTGATTTTCTTTCTCAGTAACAATTGTGTGCTTGAGAATGGTGACCAATAACATTTGTTCTTCGAGAAAATTAAAGCTTAATTTTGTGACATTATGATTTTGCTAGCAAAGTGAAAGGAAAATAAATTCCCTCTGGCTTATGCCTTTCTTAACACACTCTGTGACAGGTTGTTTTTCATTTGTATTTTTATTAATTAAAATCATTTTTGCCTAAAATCATTAAGAAATAAATATTGAAGCACTTGGAGTTATAATTAAAATAAGAAAGGCTATGTATCTGTACATTCTCAGGGCATTTCTTTTAAAAGAAAATTGACGTATGATTGCTAATTTTATTCAAGCTGTCATAATTTATACTTTTAAGGAATTTTTGAATATAAACCTAGTAAGTTTCTCTTTAAATACAGTAATGCAGGAAGGAAGATTTATTTGCTATTCTTGATTTGAAAAATAAATATTTTCATTTTTCAAAGTTCAAAATATTTCCACCACTTAATATATTTGCTTGGAGAACCCTAGCTGGTAAGCTAAACTTGACTCCATTCAGATTTGAGATTTGAAAATAGATAACAGCACATTCTGATGTGTCCTCATTGGAATTTGGCTAGTTATTAGCCCAGTACAGTTTTTAGTCTGTCACTACTGTTTCACAGCACAGCCTGTAAATTCTCTTCAGCTGTCTCGTTGAAGAAAACTATTACCAGCATTGTTAGCTGTCCAGGGGTGGCAAACCTATTGCACACATGCCATAGCAGGCTGTTTGTTATCACTGAAAGCTCTAGAAGGTTTACTATCCCGCATTACACCAAAGATAATTTATTTTCTGCTAAAAAGCAAGAAGAAAGGCCCTTTTTACAGTGTGTGCCTCTCAAAAATTGAATGAGGTACAAGTTGTGATTTTAATTGATAGCTTTTCAAATCTATATTCATACACTAGAGCTTGAAACCTATTGAAGCGAATGATACAGTGTGTTTCCAGGTAGAGAAATTCAGAGCAAACCTTTTCACATTCACAAACTTTGTGCTTGTGATATTTTATTAGCTAACCTCTAAGTCAAGTAGTATTGGCCTTAATTTAACCACTAACATGGGATTGTGGAATGTGAGCTGTCGTGGTCTTATGAGTTTCTCCCAGTGTGAAATGTTTTCTTAGACCAGAACTAAGCATAATTGCTTGGTGAGCAGACAACAATAGATTTTTGTGAGTTTAGGACTATAAAATCTGAGCAAAAATTTTTCTGTAGTAGTTGATATAAGCATCATTACAGGAATGCATAGCCCCACCTTCAACTTACATTTTAATCTACTTTAGGTTTTCAAGTGTACTTTATTAAAGAAAGTACTCAAGGGCTAAAATTACAGATTTGACCTCTTAATCATAGCTATCAGTCATTAAAGGATAAAGCCATATATTCTGCATCTTTTCATGAATTCCTTCCTTAAGATAGTCTCATCAGAGAATCTGCCTTGAATAGCTCTTACATTTTTACTACTATAACATGGACCCTAGGAAAGAGGCATAATTAAAAATTAAAAAGGCGGTTTAAAAAAATCATATTAAATCCATTTTAAGACTTATCAAATTCCAATAACTTTACCTATGTCTAGTGAGTTGTAAACAGAGTCTATTTTTCTTTAAAATAGAAAGTAGAATTGTATTTCATCTGTCTTTATTATAGGCTTGGACATTATAAATTCTTACAGGTCCAAATTCTTTTCTTATGTTTCAGACTACACATACTAGCATCTGCTTAATTTTTAAAAACAAATTGTAGCTTATGTACATTATGCATATACTATAAATTTGATTTATTCATCAAGCATAATTGAAACTTAAAAAATAAACTCCAAATTATCTGTAAATTTCTGTCTACATAGAGCATCTACAGCAGTATATTTTGTCTTGGGGTAAGTATGCATATTAAATAAAGGAAGGGTAGACTTTAAAAAAAGAAAGTACCATTTAGGAACATTGTGTCACACTTAACCTAACCAAAGCATGCTTAAGCACAGCAATGATAACACTTCTGATTGCAAATGGGTTTTTGCTTTCTCTGCAGTGGCTTTGTGTGCTGCAGCTCACATTGCAATTCAGTGGGGTTCCTGTCGTGCCCGTGGTTATTAGCTAAAGGGCTATTTAAGGCCTAACTTCCCACAGCAGTTCTGATATAAATGGTGGCTGGCTCATCACGGTGTTTGCGCGTATGGAATCTCTGGTTGCTGGGCTGCATGGTCTTCATAACGTCCAGTGTCCAGGCCTGGGCACTCGGGGAAGACACCCATGGGTTCAGTCCCCTTGACCATGAAAAAAGGGGGTAGGCCCGTCACACTCTTCTTTATTACACATTGTCTTCTGCATCGTGTTTTTATACAGAAAAGAAGTACAGCTTAATTTAATTTTGCATTTATTTGAGTAATAAAATTACTGAGCCTGTATCATTAGTCTTACAAGCCATTTGCAAAATACACATAAGAGAAATGTGAGTCTTTAATTATTCAGATTTGTGAACTTGTTTGCATCCCTTTGAAGAAAGCTTGCTGTCTTTGAGAAAGGGTGATACTTACCTCTTAATACTGAGAGCAGATGTGCTTGTAACCAATTATAATTCAAAGCTGTTTAAGTACCAGGTCAAATATTATGTTCTGATGTTATGTTTTAGCCCTTTGCTATTAATTACATTATTACTACTATATAAAGAGTCTTAGCTTCTTTAATAATGTTTTCGCACCCTATGCAGTTAATCTTTAATGTTGGGGAGGACAAGGGGAGAGATTAAATTAGCCTCGTAACCTCTTTCTCTTCCAGGCTGATGATGGAAAATAAAAGCTCTTAGCCACAAAATGTAACACTTAGAATTAATATTTAATTAGACCAGCAAATTGTACGCCGTGGCTGAAAGCTTCCAAGGAGTTGTTAGTGCCACCTTTGACCTACAGATTTAATAATAACTTCCTTCTCAGAGCGCGTGCCAGTGTGACGTTGCGAGGCGCTGCACCGAGGCCTGGGAGTGCGCAGCCGCTGCCGGGCCAGGCTTCCCGGGCGCAGGAGCCAGGACTCCAAGGCGAGCCGCGGGGAACGCTGGGCCGCTGCTCCGGCAGCTTCTGGTTGGAGGCCAAAATCCCGGAACAGATTTTTACTAAATGTTTTTGCTGCAGCTATTAATTTACACTGAAACGCCAATCTCGAATAATTTTTCTGTAAAATTTACCAGACTCTGGTCTGAGCATGCATCCTTAATTCCTCACCTACGAGTGCGTCCACAAGCTCTGCAAACTCGATCATTAGACTGTCGATAGGTTTGGCTCTGTACATTATGCTCTTTTGCTGCGACATGCTGTTTGCTTGTTCCCTGTATAGTTGATTTATATGGTTCATTTCTATATTATTTCATTACGGGCTTTATGTAGAACCTGAGCAAGGGCTTCTGAAGCCTGCAGCCTACGGGTAGTGTTTCTCGAGATGGATGTGTGTATCAGCAAGCGTGATTCAGTGGCATCCCTCATTTTAAAGAGTTTTGTATTATAAAAGCGGTGCTGCATTTGCCTATGCTTATGATGTAATTAAATTACAAGATAAATAATTGGACCTCCTGGTGAAACATTGGATCCTTTTGTCGCTGATGAATTAATCAGAGGAAAATGGGAAACCGTGAGCTTGCAAGTGTGCAAATCCAGAGCGGCGGCCTGGAAGCAGGGCACCGTCCACAATTTATGGCTTAGATTTTAAACCGTTAAGGGCAGGCCCAGCCATGTGGAGCAGTGAGAGCGGGAGGGGCCTTGCCAGCAGAGGGCGTAGTCCTGTCTGGCCTCGGTCTCCACCTGCCCCCGCCTCTTTCCCAGCTAGTCTCCCATCTGGACCTGGCTCTGCCGCCTGCTCCTGATGACAGGCTATCATTTCATACTCAATATGGGATTACTCTAAACTGGTTTTAAACTTTCGTATCTTTAACCTGCCACTGCAGCCCAAGCATCAGCTGGAGGCTCTGTTTGATATTTGGATATTAGCAATGGTTTTTCCAGGCGGGGCACAAGCTGTGGACATCTGTGAACTGGATCTTAGGGGTTGTAAGCAGAAAATAAGATGAAATTCCTGATTTAGGAAGTTACCCATAAAACGGTTGTAGGCATAAGCTACAATCACATTTCTTTGGGAAGAGTTTCCAGGGTGTGAAGCTACATGGTGTATAGATGTGGAAAGCTTCAAAAATTAGTTCCAAGTGTTATACCATTACTTTATCCTACGGACTGTAGCATTTTGTTCATCTAATTTCTGAGTTTTCAGAAAATAGAAGCTTTTAAATGTTTTGTACAATAACCTGAAACGATGATATTCTGCAAAGTATGTACTATTTGAGGCCAGTGTCCGTATAAACAGAATCTCTGAAAGTAAAGCCATGGCCTCCCAGAACAGTAATTCTCAGTTGTAAAGAACACCAAAATGTAGAACCACGTGTTTGATCAAATAGGAAACACCAGAAGCTGTGACTCCATTGCTATTCCCAGTAAAAACATCCAGCCTTTTCTTCACCTTTGAGATTAAGTATATTTCCCGGTAGCTACTGTATGGATATGTCTTAAGCCTTAAGGGAAAAAAAAAGGTTTGTTTTGTGATGTCCACTACATCAACTATTGTTACATGAGGCTATTGAGTGACTAGTGGTTTTTTAATTTCAAAAGTTCCTCTGTACCCTAAAATTAACCGACTTTGAATCAAGTCTAATATTAAATCTGGAAAGATTTCTTCTAATACCTTCATTTCTTACAAATGTGCATTAACATAATCTTACCTGATAAAACTATATTCGCCTAAAACAATCATGAACAGAATTATTTCCTCAATATCAAATATTTTAATAAAATAAAAATCTAATCTATGAAGTAGGGGAGCTCTGGGGAAGATGGAGCAAGTTACACACAGCATAATTTTAGTCTTCAACATTCTTGAATTCTGGAATAAAGAACTTAGTAACATTAATAATGAGGCAAATACTGTGTCTTATTAAATATCCCTACATACGACCTTTGATCCAAGTTTATTTTTTAAATTTCCTGACTGAGAAATGTTATAGCTTCTAGTATATTCTTGTTCCTGTGCACTTGGCAGAAAATTTTATACACGAAGCTGTAGAAAGTGCTGTATTTGCTTGGGTTGACGCCCGCCCACTTCATATCTTATGCTGGGGTCAAATGTAAAGTAAATTCAATATTTCTGTAATGCTGCGGATTAGTTGTGCTCTTGTCTGGCTCTGATGCTTGTATCAAGCCCATATGGGGGCTCTTCCTTTCACATCACATTTGCTTTCTTTCTTGAGAAGCATCAATTGAGCAACTCAGAAATCTTACTCTTTCTAGAAGCATTGCATAAATGCTTTATGTTAGTTGGTTTATTCCTCTCAACATTTTTGGTAATTTGTTGGTTATTTCTTAATCGTCTTAAACTATTTCCTGAAAATGTATTTTATACAGCTACAAATTGCATCTTTCATATTACTGGAAAAACTCGGTCCAACAAAATAAGAAAATATTCAGGGGTTGAAATAGTCTCATTCTTGCTAATAATGCTAACTGGACTTCTAAACTATTTTTATTCGAAAACCGTGGGAGTTTTATATCACATTATTTGAACTTTTATCTCTTAACATTCCTAATTTGGTTTTGTGAACTTTAAATTGAAAGGAAGCATTAATCTTCCCTAATTTAAAAAGCAGTTGATGAATTTGGGATATCTTAAATAAAAATATACTACCATTTTAAGAAAGTAAGCAAGAAATAACAAACCTTTGAAAGGCCTCATGGAATTAAAATTGGAATAGAAAAGCAGAAGACTGGGTAATCTAATTTGCCTTTTTCTTTGTAAAACATTTGACATATTTTAAATTTCAAACACTTAAGAAATTAACACTGAACATACAAATGTACAAGCTTTTATGTAACTTATTACAATGTGCTTTAGCTTGCCAGCAAACTCTTAAAACTCCCGGACACTGGCTCTCTTCTCTTCTGGCTTCTCTCCTAGTCATGTCTTGGCCGCCATCCAGAGCTGACAACTCTCACCCAGGAGTGAAGGGAGATTTGTCTGGTGTAAGAAGGATTTTTGAGGCATCCTTGATTTTCATATCCAGATGGGCGAGGAGGAGGGGTGGGCGTACGCACTTGGGTGATGTCACAGAGCCACACATGCACTGGAGCATTAATTTCCTCATACGATATGTTCTCAATGTCCTTAGACGCTCTTTCTGAGAGACTGTAGTGTAATGACTTCAGAACTCACAGAAAAATTATGTTCATATTTACATTGGAGCAAGTGATACACAAATACCATTTATTCTCCATTTCCAACTGTATACCAAGGACCCAAAGGGTTGGACCTCTTTGTTCTGCATACAAAAACTCTTAGGATCTGTTAGGATGAAAATGTAGAAGCCACCTGTCCAAGCCCTTGCCTCCAGTCATCATGGTAAAGCTCTCTGAATGTGCTGATCGTATTATGACAATTTGTTATCCACGGTATTTTCCTGCTAACGTGAGTTGTGATTATTATGCTTTTAAGGGTTCCCTAAAGCTGTTAAGTTTAGATTTTCTTAGGTAAATTGACTTTCACTTATCTAAAGAACCATTTAGTATTAATATTATGATTTGAAAGACCTTCTGAAAAGAATGGTTTTAAGGTAGGACTACCTCAATAGATTGTTTCCCTTATGAGTCTTGGACATACAGAAGAAATCTGTAACACATGTTTAACACTAAGAAAATGTACATTTATGTGCCTGAATATGTTCTATGCTTTTGTAAGTAACTACAAAACGGAATGAGTTTATAATTAGATATTACTCTTACATAACTTCCATTGCATTTTATTCTATAGATTTTTTCAAATGTTGTACAGTTTTCACAGTTAATCTGTTTCACCACATTATGTAAACTACTTTGCAGAATAGCTGTGCAGAAAGCAGTAAGGTCATTATTAAATGTAACTCATAGTATAGTATTTTACAGTGACATAATACTATGTTGAAAAGTTTATCTTTGCTCTGAATCTTCATGAAAGCTTTAAAAAGTTTATAATTATTAGCGATAATATAAACCTATAGAACTTAGAAAATAATAAATATATGAATGAGTTTCTTAGAAATCTTGAAATACAGGCTGTGCATGCCTTTTATATTTGAAATTAATTAGCTTTCCTCTTTCAAGTACCTTAAAGAAACCTGTAAGATTGATGAGTATGATTTCTTAGTTAATTTTAATTATTAGTTATTATTAATAGTTCATTAAGATTAAATGAAAGAAGTAAATATCAAGTTAACCATTTAAATACATAGCATCTTGCTTCCATATTACTCGATTGTAAATCAATGTCTATAATTCCTGATAACCCTTATAATTCCTATTATTCTTGTAAATGAGCAGATGCTAGTCTACATCACTGAGATCTTGAATAGTTGACTTTTAACACAAAATGCCTTTTACCATTTTAGGTTCAGATGTTTAGGCACAGAGTCTTAGTCTTGTCTTTATAGATAAAAGAAATCTGACCTTTTGATTAAGAAATACTGTCAGTAGCCTTTGTAAGAGCCTGTTCTTCTGAGGTCCATGACAGGAGAACTCTCCCAGTTGAGTTTATACTAAATATGAAATGGTACGCGCCTGCTGGGTATGATCCAAGATTCTTCTCCATGGGGGGACCACATGGTTTTCCCCATCTCCCACTTGTTCTCACCCTTTCTTACCAACCCAGCCACACCCCACCCCCACCCCAATATTGTTCAGGCCCCAGCACAATGAATCATTTCCAAGTTGACTCTTTGTGAACTGTCTCCCAGCTGTTGGAATGTCTGGCAGACATTTTTGTTTGGGTGAAGAATAACTGGCTGAAGCCCAACCTGGATGAGTTTGATAGAATGGTCTCTGGCTAAAGAAATATTGAGAGGAACATGTTTATGGCCTCCGAGCCCCTGTTATTCCTGGAGTAGGACCATGCCCCATGGCACAGAACTGAAAGGAATCAATCTGGATTATTTTCCCACCATTGAATGAAAAATTGCTTATGGAAAAAATAGGCATTTCCAAGTGATGCTTGTGTTCTGTGCTTGGTGTACCGAGGTGATTGAAAGTATTAAAGCCAATTAAAGGGCATTATTTTTACTGGCCCTTTATAGGTTCATAGGTGTGGACGGCCTGTGGTACTGCTGTAGCTGTGCACTGACCAGCCGCTGCTGCGGGTCTGCTGCTGCCAGGGACCCTGTACTCCCACCCTGGCCTCTGTTAAAAGTGCTTTCTTCCACAGTCCTTAGCAAGGCGCTTACGGAGGAAAGGACCACCACGGCAGGAAGACCCTTCGTTCTTTGTGTGTCCCCTCTTCACTGCCAGGGTGATGCATTTTCTGCACTTTTACATTTCCCACCCTTTTCTTTGAAGATTACTCTTAAACCAGTGGGCTTTGCTGATTTGTCAAAGAGAAGCTTCATAGTTACGATATTTTACAAACTCTAGACCTTTAGAATAAAAAGTCTTCTGTGGTGTTGCAGCACAGGGTCACAGCTTTCAGACTAACTGCGCTGTCAGGGATCTATAGGAACACTGGACGGTCATTAAATGGTTCCAAACCCAGCAGAAGAGCTGATGATTTCATGCTTTTAATCAATTTCTGGGTATTTTAGAACTTTTACTACTTTTTGGCAGGACGTCCTATTTTTGGCAACTACTGTCGAGTTTAATGGGACCTGGACTCACGTGGATTGTGTCGGGAGGGAGAAGGCGGGCTGCGGTGTGCCCCTGCCTTCTTTCCTTTGCCTTTATTGTCAGTGCCGAGCCACATAGTAGTGTCTGCAAAGCAAACAGAAGCCTGGAGCACTAGCCGCACCGCAACCCCTTAGCGGGACCCTTCCTGCCACAAATGCCCTCTGCTGTTGCTGGGCTGAGACGTGGTCCCCAGTGACAGGCAGCTGAGTGGCCCTTGCCTTGCACTTGGTACTGAGCTGTCTCCTGCTTCAAAATCCTGTTGTCTGCCAGCTTCTCCAGTGGGCAGTGGGTGAAGTACTTTGAAAAATAATGGAGCATGAAAGTAAAGGTAGCCTTGCTCAAGGCAGGTGAGAACTGATTATGTTCCCCCAGCTCTGGTTAAAACAGCAGACCTCTGTGGGTGGGGCTTTCAGTTAAGAGCACTGTTTTGTCCAGTGTTCACCAGTAGTAGCTTTTAGTGTTTCCAAGTTATTTCTCTACCCTGATAATCTGTCTCCACTATAATTTGTCATCAAGATGTCACAGTGACACTGTGTAATTGTCGTATTTTTAAATGGAAGTATTTTATTTCTGTATTTTGCAGAGTAAAGCGATTACTGCCCGTGTCACAAACTTGTCAGACACAGTAGTAGGCCTGGAATCGTTTGCTGGTTCGGAGAGAGAAACCAACCCGTTCTATAAGGATTATCACGGTAAGTGGCACCTTGAGCATGAGGAGGCCAGGCCTGGCTGCCTGGGGCTCCCTGTCCAGATAGCGCTGCAAACTCTGCCTCCTGGGAGACCTGCACGCTGCTCACTGTTCCTAGCCACTCTTCCAGGCAGTGTCTCAGGCTGCCATGATGGAGAGGAGTCAACCCCAGGGCTCGGGCCTGGCTCCGAACCACTTCAGCTTTTCTAGTCACTAAAAGCTGCCTTGCAGTCATGCTTCGTAAGTCTTGCTGCAAGTTGGCATTGTGTTAATCCTAACAATGCATGTGGTGTGTCCCTAATCCAGAAATCCAAACTCCTAAGTGCTTGGGACTCATGAGCCCTGGGGTCCCAAGTGTGCCGCCCATACATACACATAGCTCTGGCTTTGCAGGGCTCAGCCCAGGGCTCAAGGGTGTCTGCTGTGTCAGCTCTGGGGGACACAGAGAGCTCTTCCGTGCTTCTCCTACATTTTCCCAGCTTTGGTCCGATGTCTGGTTTCCTTTGCTGGAGACTGAAGGCAGCTTTGTGTGTGCTAGGATGTGCCCTTCCAGGGAGCCACAGCCCCACCCCTATTTTTTTAAGCTTTTCATATTACTTAAGTTATTTGGTTAGTTGGAGAATTTCTTTTTAAATAAAAATATTTTTTTACACAGAAGCATTTGAATTTTAAAATTTATTAATTACATATACGCTTGATCTAAACTTCATATAGAATATAGTAGGTAGCAGATTTTTACCTATTTATGTATCCTAAATAAACATGGTATTGCTGTTGCTATTGTAGAAGTTACTGTACTTCCAGAGAAACTTCTAAAAACCTAGTAACTTCTTTGAAGTCTGCTACTAGGATTTGTGAGTCTGTAGAAGTTATTTTATTGGTTCACATATTAAAATACAAAAATTAGTACAGAATATTCTTTATATCATTGCCCAGAGCTTTGAGTTTTAAAAATACACTAGCAATCAATACTGTTTCTTAAAGCTGGACCCCATATGTTGTGAACAAAGGCTGTACACAGTCGTGTGCCTCTTGACCGTCCTTGAGTGTCCACACGGCCTGGGCCCAGCCCAGCCCCATGTTCGAGTCATCTGCTTCATTGTTCTTGTGATTAGGAGAGATCAATTAAGATTTGAATATTTTTCAATTTTTCTTGTTCTTTTAATGCAATCCAAGTTGATAAATTGGATTATATATTATAATAAATTACACATTATCATTTATAAGTATTGTAGTGATTAGCTTATTTAGTAGAGCTATATTTTATATCCTGAAAATTTACTTTGATGGGGCCATTTCAGAGGCTGAGTGGCTATGAATCTTTGCACTGAGATCCTTGAGCTGACCAGTTCCCTTGCCCCCCCAGAGTCATGATCAGATCTGAGGACTGGTAAACTTTCTGCTCCTCGAAGCCTGGCCTGAGGGATAATTAGCTCATTCTGTAAGCTTTCCTCCTTCATAGCCGAACAGTCGCCTGAGAGGCTAAAGTCAAAAGTGTTCCTGTTTGATGTGCTCATTTCTACGAAGCATATTTTTACCAAATAGCTATATATAGGTAATTTTTAATTTGTAGTTAGAAATTATTTTTTTAAGAGCACCTTCTAACGTTTTTTAAGTTGAAAGATTGAGCTATTTTAGTGCATTCTTTTTGCAGAGATTTTTCTAAAATGAGGCCCTGGAGGTGCGCCCATGTAAATGGAAACAAGCCTCTGGATAGCTAAGCTGGGTACGGCAGAGGGCCTGAGGTCTGTGGGCTGTTCCCACACTGGCCGGAGCCCATCTGGACCCGGGCTTCCACGTAGGACTCAGTCTCGCCCGGCAGGGAGGGGCACGGGAGCCTGGCACGCCCGTGTGTCTGTGTGGAAAGACCCTCACTCGTCAGGCGCAACAGCAGGCTGCACAAAGCCACCCAGTGCCCGTGTCAGAGGGAATTAGCAGGCATCGCCCTTGACAAGAGGCCAGGCTCATGGTTTACCTAGCACCCTCACCAAGCCTGTGGCAGCCGCGGAGGTCAGCGCACCAGGCTGTGGAAATGAAGCTCGGGACGCCCGCCGTGTGCTCCAAAGTGCAGTCTTCCTCCGTGGTGTGCCCATGTCCTTAGTGAGGCTCAGATTACAGTACTTTCCGTGAGAGCTTCGCCGGTGATCAGTAACCCATAAGCCTTGTTTTGCTGGCTGCTTACTGGTGCATTTAATAAAATAAAGATCGCTCTGTGGCGCCGTGGGCAGCGTGCAAGGTGATAGCCATATTTGCTTACTGTAAATACAAGGGGAAATCACACACAAACCAGCTGTAGTTTTGACAAGAATTAAGATCCCTCTTTACATCTGTACTTGTGTACTGAAGTGCAATTAGTTTTCCTCGCACAAGGATTTCTGTTTATCTTATTCTGCCTGATTACTTGAGTATAATCACACCATTTGCTTCGCTGCTCCTGGTAGTAAGCTCCAGTTTTAAAGGGAGATGCCTGCGTGTAAATTTACAGGATTCTGCTGTAGGGTTTTAATTTATGCGTCAGATGACAGCATTTAAAATTTTTTTCTTTTAATTTTCTCTCTGCAAGGTTTGATGCATATTCGGCAGATTCCTCGGCTTAATAATTTGATTTGCGATGAATCAGATGTCAAAGACTTAGCTTTTAAGTTAAAAAGGAAGCTATTCACCATTGAGGTAAGAGAATTTTGTTTTGGTTTACAGTCTGAAGGTAAATGCTTTCTGCCCCTTTCTTTCACTTTTTCTCTGATGAAGTTCTTGTGACGGGTTTCATGCCGAATACGAAGTTCTCCTGATGTAACATACAGAGTGGGTTTTTTTTTTTACTATCCTTTCCTTATGTTAGTGGTTTATCATTAGCATTTGGCAAAAATAATTTTGTTCTAAATGTCTGTTAAAAGTAAGCTCCAGAGTCCCCTGATAAATGTGACACGCATATTCTCGAGGCTCTCAGAAGCATATTTAATTAAATGTAATGAGCTGTGCTTACTTGTATGTGGGATGTGAATGCTACCCATGGTTGTGTGTGGCTGACAAAAAGGAGCTTCTGACCTATATCCTAAAAGTACTTTTCTTTACTACTAGTGAAATTGCCTTTCCCTTTGCATGCTAAAGTAAACAAAATGTAATTTATACCAGTGGCTTTAAGTAAATTTTGTAAAATACTGAAACTTATCTTGTGATCTTTATGCAGGCAGCAATGACAGAAAGTAGTAATACAAAAGATTTATTTCAACTTAATCTTGCTAAAGAGCAAATGAACATAGAACTATTAAGCAATTAGAGTTGATGTATTTATTAACGAAGTAAATGTTCAGAGAGAGATGGCTTTGGCTGATGGGATAGTTATCTGTGTAGTTGGCGCATTTTTTTGAACAAAGACGTAAAACAGCCAAGCAGCCTTGACGAACCGTTTTGTTTAATCTCTTTTCAAATGAAAAGCTCTTAAGCAGGCCACTTGTCTTAACTGCTTGAAACCATAAAAAGAGAGAATTGCCACCAATAAATTAGCATATTTTTAACTTCATCACCAAATGATGGTCAATGCGGCTTGGCACTGCTTTGGTGTTCAGGACTTCACCCTTAAGTGACCACTTTGGCCCTTTTTTGACCCTCTGCCCTCTTTAAGCTGGCCACTTGGTAAGGTAACTTAATGGTTCTCTCTCTTTCTCTCTTTCCCTTCACATTTGCAAGTAGCACAAAACTATAAATCATTGTAAGGGCCCTATCCAGTGACAAATTAATGTGCCCTCCTCCTAACTAATGGTCATCAGTGCCCTTAATTATCTAATCCTATTGAGAGCAGTTAATAGTTAATCAGGCAGCCAGTTCTTCAGGCAGGCCATCTCTGCAGGAGTGTCAGAAGTTTCTCATCTGGGGATCCTCCCTCCCATAGCCACTCAATGCCAGAAGAGCCGGAGTGGAGAAACAGTGATTTTTGAGCTAATTTCCTTTAATTCTCAAAAGAAGCCGTTGAAATGGGACCCAGCGCTGTAATGATTCAAGCAGTGTTTCAGCCCTTCTGACAGAGCACTGAGTGACTACATAGCACCACACAGAACTTCTGGAGGGATGCAGTTCTGACTGGCACAGGAAAAGTACCCTCAGCATTTGCTCTTAGGTTGAATTTGTAGGTTCAATGCAAGATGTGATTTCTTTTCCTCCATGATGCACCCTTTACCGCAAATCAACATTCTGATCACAAAGTCTGTCTCAGGTATCATTTCTGTTACTGTGCAAAGCAACGCAGTTCCCAAGTGGGAAGAACAGCATTGTGCCCAAAGAACAAAGTATAGTGTAGTCTGAGCAACGCATGTGATTGCTTTTTCTTCCTACTGGGTCTGTTGGAGCTGGGCTGGGGAAGGGAGGGCAATGGGACCTCAGAGTCCCTGTGAGACGGCACGGGCTCTGATGTGGGCCTTGGGGAGACCTGCAAGTGCCTTGCAGCTTTCACTGCTCCCCGCGGTGCTAAGCAGGGGCCCAGTGTGCTTGGCTATTTCAGGGTTTGCAAGCAGTATTTGAAAACAAAATAAAAGTAAATAGTTGGTTTAAAAGAAGTTTGCATTCGGTTTTCAGTTGATCAGATTCATCACTTTTTTTTGGCTTACAATCTGGCCAATAAAGATTTAACTTTGTTAAGCTGGGAATGTAGGTGCAACCCATTCTAAAACCCATTTTTGTGTATTGTAATACTAAATTTGGTGATTAGGAAAATACAAATTAAGAATCAAACAAATGTACTAATAATGGCTGTATGTATGTACCAGGCAAGTGCCTAGAGCTACATGTGGTTACTTTTTAAACAGAAGACAGTGATATGGTCAGCTACGGTGAAGCGTTTTCAGTGTAGCACTGTGACTTTTACAAACTGCGTATCTGGAGGAAAAGCTCCGGATGATGGTGATGTAAACCTGAAGCAAGAGGGAAAATGACCTGAAAGCAATTAATTCAGGAAGTCCGTGGCTGGAGGGAAGTACCATCAGGTACCCATGTTTGCATGTGCACAGTGAGTGTGTATTTATTCGGTAGACTGATATTTTTTGAATAAAATGTATACTCAGCTGTTCTGTGAAATTTGAGACTGTGGCATACCAGGCAGGGAATCCGAAGCACCTCTTAGAAGCAAGGTGGTTTGGCAGGTCGAGCAGAAGTGTTCAGAAGTGTTCTGATTCTGCAGATGTGTCCCTGGGTGCACTTTATTCCTAGCCCTTTGGTCTCAGACAGGCACAGCTGGAGATAGGGACCCGAAAAGTAGGCAGGTACCTTCAACACTATGTCAGGGGTACTTGAAAGATATATTTAGTCACCACCCTTTTTATGTGTGAAAACTGATGATTTACTGATACCTCCAAGGACTCCTAACAGATAGTGCAACCTTAGAAGTCTTGAATTTCTTTTGAGTGATCTGGAAAAGGCAGAAAAATAGTTTTTCATTCTTGGAATATATATGGGTTTGTCATGCTTCAAGTGAAAACATTTATCTATCACATGTTGAGTTATGACTGATCCCGCTGACTGTACAGCTCTGTAAATTAGCCCCTTTGCAGAACCTGTGGTAAAATCACCTCTGCACTGAGTACATCAGAGTCCTGGTATGCATTCTAAATAACTGTCTGTCCCAGGACTAGGAACAGGGCCGCTCGCTTGGTCGGCATAAAATCTTTGCTGAATTGTATATAATCTGAAGAAATTACAAATTAAATTGTTAAATACTACTCCAGGGCTGGGGATTTAGCTCAGCTGTCCAAGTGCTTGCCTGGTAAGTGCAAGGTCATGGATTCAATCCCTGGTACCAAAAATAAATAAATAAAAAATTTAAAACTACATTTCAATACTATTCCAAGTTCTAATCTCCACGTGTTGTCTGAGCTGCATTGATCAAATGATCCAGAAGATACTTCCTGTGCAGTCCTCTGTCTGAGCAGCAGTAACTACTTAAAACTTGCATTGTTTCACTTCCTCTTATTTTCACTTCTTCAATGGTGGGGGTTTCATTATAGTTCTTTTCTTTATGTTATACTTTTGATGAAATTATAATACATGACAAGTAGGATTTAGTAGAGTTTGAAATGTGACTGCATTTAATTTGATGGCATAAAAACAGCATTTTCATGAGCATTTAATATTAGCGACATTATTACAAAGAGGGTTTCCTGTTTTGTGGGACAGTATTTCAGCCCCAAGATTCAGTGTTTCCAAGCAAGCCAATGTATGGTAACTGGATAACTACACTCAACAGCACAAAAGACTTGCACGGTTAATGATAAACTTTCCATACAAGGACGCACAATAATTATAGGCTATCATTGATTCCAAGGAATGGGGACCAGTGTATCTGTGGGCCTTGTAGGCTAAGTGGATTTTGAGAGTAGAAAATGTCAAAGAAAATCAGGTTTATTCGATATTGTCTTATAATACATCACACTGAGCTCAACACAGGGTCCAGCAGCCAGTCACCAAAAAGTTTTTCTCACAGAATAATTGGCTAACCAGTTCTTATTAACTTGTTATTATTTTTGGTTCACTATTTCATTCTTAAAGTACTGAAACTTATAGGTGCTATGTGTATAAATTAGATTTGTAAAAAAATTTTAGCTTGATATGACTCCATAAAATTACTTGAAACGTTTACATTTTGAAAAAATGTAAATCCTTGCTAACTCCTAGTCGCCATGATAATATTTAACAATTTGGATTGTTGCATAATAACTGTAGTCTCAGATTTACTTCCTTATATACATTTATTTTCAACAGCCTTTCCAGTTTTTAAAGGAGAAGTACAAGGGTGAATATCTGTTTCTTATATGTAGAGATGAGGAGAGGGCGAGCTAACATGCTTTTCAGCTCACAGTTATGTCATTAAACTAAAATAATAGAAATGTCTGCTCGGAAGCCTTAAGTTTTAGCAGCCTGGGTTGTGTCATCTGGTTAATACTGCTCTCTATAAATACTGGTTGTCGTTTAAGTTAGTTTTTTTATTCCTAGATATACTAGTTAGGAAGGAAGGAAGCAAAGAAGGAAGAAAGGAAGGAAGGAAGGAAGGAAGTTGAACAAAGGCACTTATTCCTGTGGGTGTAATCATTTGCCAGAAGTAAACCCAAAGTAACTTTGAGCATGCAGTAGAATTTCCTGTACATTCACAAGTTGAGTGTGTGTATGACACCATTAACGCGGTTTTTACACAGAAACTCTGGGTGATACTGGCATGCAGGAGTGCCGCATAGATGTCCCAGGTCTGCAGAAGCTGGCTTCGCCCTTACCAGCCACATTTCACACCCCATCCTGAACCTATCAGAAGTGCATACCACCTTAACAGGAGCACAGTTTTGAGACCATCTAATCCTATTTCTTCCCACTTTGGAATCTTAATTGGAAGAGATAAGGGAAAGAAAAAACATCATTTAACTAAATTATTGTCTTGAATCTGTAGCGAGAGGTATAATCCGCAATTGGGCCAATTAGTGAAGGCCACAGTGAGCTCACGGCAGCCAGCAGCTTGATGAGGGCTGACACTGCCCCGTTCCCACTGTGGTGCTGCCAGGTAAGACGGCCAGACTTCAAAGGCCGGAGGCATCAGCAGGGCAGGGTTTGCAGGCCGGCTTAGGTCCGGCTGCTAATCTCCCTGCTAACACCACAGCAGCTCTCACACAAAGCCAGCTTACACGACACAATCATGCGGCATTAAAGTTGGAGTTGAGTCATGCCAATTTGCCTTTGATTTTCTGATGATTGACCAGAGATGGCTACATGACTGGACATATCCTGAAAGTGTACTGATTAGGTAATTTCCCAAAATATTTGAAGTATTTTCTGACTTCCTAAATGAAGGTTGCAAAAGCCTACTCCTTTGTGCTTAGTCTTCTAGAGCAATAGCACCATACTGGGAAACAACCAGTGTTTCTTACTGGCTGCCTGGCTACAAAGTTTCCACTGAGCGGTTCTCCTGGATTTGTTTTTGTGTTAACAGTTCTCTACCAGGATGGAAAAGGAAATTGTTGCTAAGTGGCAGCCCATTTAAAAGTCTATTAAGTGCTTTGAAAGAAGAAATATTTTCTCTGGGTCATTTATGTTCACTGACAAGTTTCCTGAGATTTCTTTGTAATTGTTTTCCACTTACAAGTTGAGTGGAGTGTCCTCGCAGGTCCCCATGTGACAAGGCCTTTGGAGGAGGGAGGCAGCCAATTGACCTACCGTGATCCAAGCTGTCGCTGGCCTGCGTGGGACTCTGGCCTGCCCAGGGCGCTGGCCCATCAGGAGCTCTGGTCCATCCGGGGCGCTGGCCTGGCCTGGCTCTGTTGCAAAACTTAATGTCATAAACTGAGTTGGGTCTAAGGCTCCCACATGCTTCTCCACAGCTGCATTTCGCACAGGTGTCACGAGGAAAGCGTGGTATGGGAGCATCGAGGCGGTGGCCGAAGCAGCAGCCTTCGGTCGTGGGGGAGCAGGGTGAGCCGGGGCGCTGAGTGGCCTCATCCCCAGGTGCCACACTGGAACTTCTGTGGATGTCCTTGGCGTAGCCCAGGAGCAGGGTGCAGTGTTCCCAGACACGGCGCTCCCCCGCGTCCTGTGCGCATTTGAGGGAAAAGAGTGCGCAGCTCAGGTGAACAGAGACCCCGCCTTTCCGGTTTCCCTGCCTAGGCACTTGCGGTTCTCAGAGGGTGTAAGATCAAGTCTTTTCCTCGTCCGTCCTTCCCTGGCCCAGAACTCTAATGCTTCCTGCATGCGCTCCTGCAGCTCTGTGCTAGAGGTAGCTTTTGGGGTGCCCCGGGTTCCGGAAATGCCTGCATACCTGGCCCCGTGAGCTGGAAGGTTCCCCCTCCGTCCCTCGGGGTGCTCAGCTGCTTTGCTGGTCCCTCCCCGGCTCCTCCACTTTAGGGAAGACTAGCCTGCCCAGCGTGGCCATCACCTTTTTAAAATTCTCTCTGTAACATTTCTAGGTTACTGTAATTATTTGTATCTTCCGGTTTGGTTTTTCTGCCTTACCAGTAAATGATCAGTTCCACAAGCCAGGGACATACATAGTCTGTTTTGCTGGAAGTCCTTAGCCGTGTTGTTAAATTGTTGTTCCTACGTCTACCTAAGTTTCTTTAAAACGTCTATCTGGTATGTCCTTTGTCCAAGGAGTTGAGTTGGATGCTTCTGCTTTAACATATGTAAATCTCACCTTAGTCCCCTAGGAGCCCCAGTGTGTGCACCGTTGCAGGGAGTTCAGAGTCCCTTCCCCAAGAGACACGTCGGTAGTTAACAAAATTAAATCTAGAACTTTGAACTCTCTGAGCAGAATTACACTGGAAAACTAACGTGTTCAGGAGCTAATTATTGTCAATATAAGAAATGGTAGGTTTTATTAAGTGTTAGCACTGTCATGGAACTAATGCAGGTGCTTCCTGGGCATTAGTAGATATCACAAGTATCCTACATTATTATTATTATTATTATTATTATTATTATTATCCACTTTACAAGGGAGGAGACTTACAGTTCAGCAAGTGAGCGTCTGGTAGCCAAGAGCTACCAGAAATAGCACAATTCCAGTCTGTTAGATTCCAAAGCTTAGATACACCAAGTCGTAAGAAGCATATACCTGCCTTGTACACTTGTGTCTCCATATGTGTTTTACAAGTGCATAACTTCAGCGCCTACCCAGAGAGCCTCTGCCCTAAAAAATTTCTTCGTAAGAAATACACTTTTAAATCAGGGACCTAAAAAAATCTGTGTATGTGTATATATGTGTGTAATGAGTGCATAGGCATATGAGAATATGAATATTCTCTTAACTTTCAAGTTAAAAGTTTCTGTCTATAGCAAACATTCTATTCTATTTTTGTGACATACATTATGAAATTTAGGTTGAGTTAGTCAGCTTCTTGCTTACAGAACGTAATGCAAGTCTGTATTTAAACGTGTACATATGTAATTACAGCAAGGTAAAAATACTGTTCTTTCCTTTTTAATTATTTCTGGTATCTACAAAGTATTTTATTATGAAAAAATTAATTGGCAAAAAAATTTCCTTAAGTACAAATTTTATAGGACTCATAAATCCTACGTAAGAAAGATAAATTATTCTCTACAAAAAATGTGCTTCCTATTCGTAGTCAACTATTATGAAATAATTGAAATATATGTTAAATTTCATTGCAATGTTTCATTGCCTTCACTTAAGTTCTTTATTCAGGGACCTTTGCAAATATGCATTTGCTTACAAATATAATTACTTAATGTATTTTATGTTTTTCTAAATTATATTTGTTAATTGTATAGCCTTGAAACTTGCCTGTGAAATAAAGATGTACAATAAGCATCTACTAAAATCAACTTTTTGAATATCTAACATCTGCCTCCTTTATCATAATCAGTTCTAATGAAGGTTCAAGTTGTTCTGCAAAAGGCTTCTTTAACCCTTTGCAAGTGTTTTATTTGTTGGGAATTCTCAAGAGTAAGATTCTGTAGTCTTGTGTTGGAAGATATTTTCCTGTTTTATTAATATTTAAAAGTTTCTTGCATTTTAGTCATGTGAAGGAATTATGTTCATCATTAGGAAAACATGATATCAAATATACACTTTCAGTTTTTAAAAGCTAGGCCTGGGGAACCAGAGAATGCGAGGTGTGATGGAAATGGCTTTAGGCCCCAAACTAGTAAAAGAGGCCTCCTATTTCTTAGAAATTAAAATTTTGGCAGCGTCAGTGGGGCCACCATTCAGCACCACAGTGCATGTTCCGGAGATTGAGGCTCAGACCCTATGGGCCTGGTACAGCAGAGCTGGCTGAATTGTTTTGTCAGGTGCTGTCAAGTCAACCTGCTACCGAGGGAGAGAAGCTGACTGAGTCATTTCGACGTGAGCTCTCCCGAAATAACTCATATGAGCGGTTTAGTAAGATTGTTGGTTTCAGTTTTTTTGTAAGACTGTCAAACATGGATTGCACTCATTCGTAAATTTCTGAGTATATCAGTTGAAATACTGGGTCCTATCCTTTACTGAACTGTTTAAGTATCAGTATTCAATACAGATAACACTTGAAACATGTTTGGGTGTTTTTGGGATATAGGATTCTTCACCGAATGTTTTCAGGTAATAAGACTTCAAAGTGTGCAGTCATTTAGTAAAAAGAGCATCTTTTACTAAAATTAAAACATTATGTAGTGAAATGAAGCTGACAGCAACTTTGATTTAACTAGCTTTGTTTCTAGCAGTTACTGCAAGCGAGGTTGTGTTTAGATTTCTTAAGTTTGTAATTGTGAATGTTCTAAATATTTAATTCTCATGACTAAAAAGAAAACCTCTCTGATTGGTGGTTACTTTAAAAGGCATGGCTATGGTGTAGAGTCACATTTTTATGTGCGTATTTTGATATAGGGTGTTGTTTTCCTTGGGATTTCTGCTTGGTACCCTCAAAAACATTTTACTGACTTATACTGTAGCTGTGGCATAGCACTGAAGAAGTTTGTAACAAAAAGCCTGTTGGTGCAATTAAAGGTCACTTGTGCATATTGTAATAGGCTGCTCATTTACAAGGTCTTTGTGAAGGGTCAGCGCTGCAGCACGAAATGAGTTGTCCTTGTGGAGCCTCTAAGTAAGTGGGTTAGCTGTGGTCAGGAAGCAGGGGAGGGGCTCACACAGTACTGGTGCTTTAATATTTTTACAAACATCGCTAAAACGGAGAACATAGCCAAATACATATAGAAAATTATAGAATGCATCTTTGCAGCGTTTAAGGGAAAACTGCTTATACACGTGCAATATTCCTATGTATCACATTAGGATAACAGTATTTTCTTTGCTTACTACTTTATGATTTCTGGTATCTGGTAAGTATTTTATTATAAAAAAAATTAGTTTACAAAAAAAAGTTAACATACACGGATCAGGACAAATCAGCAGAAGAACACAGTGACCTGTTCACTGTCCTGTGCCCTGGAACCGTCCTGTTTCACTGTGACTCTGTTTACACAGCCATTCATTAATACTGAAACCCAAACCCTGCCATGGATAGAGATGAAAGAGGTTTATTTTAATAGTGGTTTTAATTATCTTCCGTAACCTAATTCTGTCAGGGGAACTAAGGTGGTGGTCTAGGTCAAGTATTAGTGGTGTTCTCTACTGAATGAATGTAGTCACCTGCTTTTTCAATAAATTCAGACTTCAGAATAAAAATAAAGCCAATGATAAAAAAATGTAATCTTTCTATCATGGTGTGGAGGCTTCGGAAGATACGACTATTGAAGGAGGTGTGATAGCGTCCAGTGTGGGTCTGTTTCCTTCACCACTGTGCTCCCTTTCCTCGCTCGGTATCTGGCCACGCAGTGCCCAGCGAGTGTGCAATGAGTGAGTGTGCAATGAGCGAGTAAGCTCAGGTCCCCTTGACACACCTCAAAACGTGTAGGGGAGTGCGCATGTGGAGCTGGCACTGCTCCAGTGTCAGGAGCACTGATAGTGCTAAGAGGTGCTCTGTGGGTGCCCCGTATATTGTGAAGTTTTGCATGGACAGCCTTCAGCAAACATCACCCAACAGTCTTGTTAACTGGAACCAACAGTGCTTGGCCCGAAGTTCGTAGGTAGCCAGGGACAGGAGTGTCCAGTTAGGGATATGTGATGGATGCGCTACCTGAGCCCTTCCCTCACCATCGTTTTATTGACAAACATTATTTTGAAAGCCTCGTTTGAAAGGTCTAGTTTATAAACTTCAGTGAAGAGTTTCTCACTGCCTTCCTTATGCCAACCATTAGGGTTATGCTGGGCTGTCACAGTCCTCAGGGTGGGAGAAACTTGCCCAGTGCCTGCGGGGAAGCGCTACACTTCTGTAACTCCCACTGGCCGGCAGGTGCCTGGTAATGCCCTGGGCCATGCGCCGTGTGTGGTTCATTTTATGGCCTATGTGTTTTCCTTTCTTTTAACAGAAAAAAGAACATCATAAGTTTGTCAAATGTGTGAGTTATTAATGAAGTAACCGTATAAAATGCAGTTTGAATACATTTTGAGTGCTTTACAGTTTTAATTTAGATACACTTTAACAGTAACATAACTAATATAACTTGCATAGTAGGAGAAGCCAAGGGGAGTGAGCCTTATAGGAGAAACCATCCCACTGAACCTTTTGGGCACACGCAGCCAGCTCCCATCTAGCTTGGCTGTTTAAGAATTCCCTCCTGGCAAGTCATTCTGATCCCGTAGAAATTTAAATTAAGGGCAGTTACGTTCAAAAGAAAAAGCTGTATCATGTATAATTTATATTTTCCTCACACAAGACAACATATAAATAGTACAATGAATTGTGTTTTGGAGGTAGGACCCAGTCTTCGCAGCACTATAGCACTGTACATTTTTGTCTGTGCATCATGAAAAAGAACCTCTTTTTGTTTTTTGTTTTTTTGGTTTTTTTTTGTATTTTTACTGATACCGGGGATTGAACTCATGACTGCCTGCTTGCAAGGCAGGCGCTTATGCCACTGAGCTAAATCCCATCCCCAAGAACCTCTTTTTTAAAGGCCTGCTTTTTTTCCTTTTTGAGACAGGGCTTCACTATGTGTAGTTCAGGCTGGGCTTGAGCTCACTTTGTAGCCCCGGCTAGTCTTGAAATGGCAACAATTCTCGTTTTTTGAGATAGGGTCTCACTATGTAGTTCAAACTGACCTTGAGCTGACTATGTTGCCCAGGCTGGCCTTGATCTTGAAGGGATCCTCCTGCCTCGCCTCCCAAGTGCTAGAATTACAGGCGTGTGCCACCACATCCCATGGGCCTACAAATTTTAATAAAGTTGTCAATTGGTGGATATAATTTATAGTCTTAAAATTAAGCATTATTTGAAAAATAGCACATACACCCTATCACTTGATGTGTAATTTGCCCTTATAGAAGAAATACAAGCTTTGAGAAAATACCTACCTTTTCTCAGACTGCAATGAACATCTCTGAGAAACTACATACATTATAAAAGGATAAAATCAGAAGGGAGCTGAAGGTGCTTCAAAGCCACCTTCTTACTTTTCCACATGTTTTCTTATCCTGCCTCTCTGTCCTCATGTGAAGACAGCCCATGTTTCAGTCTCCCAGATTCACTCAGGTGCTGACACAGTCTCTGCCACTGGTACTAACTTTGCTTTCCGAATCCATGCATAAATTGCTGTTTTCCTTACACTATTGCTAGACTCAGAATAAATACCTAATCTGTGAGAAATAGTTATACCTTGCAGATGTATCTTCTTTGTTGTCCTTAGATTTCTTGTATAAAACAATATGAATTAGATTGACAATTTTGTGGATTTTTTATACCTTTTCTTAGAATCTTGAGGATGAAGCCCATGTTATATTAATACCTCCTTTTAAAGAATCTTTTTCTCTTTTTTCAAATAAAGCATTCATTACAGATATTAACATAAGAGCTTTGAACTCTGAAGTAGAAATGCTTTAGGAGTTACAGAATCATCTAATTTCAGTGCTAAAATTTAGTGTTTTTATTTGTAGCATGTTGTATATATAGATGACTTCAGATGATTAAAAGGATAAAAACATTAAGTGTGAGTTTTAAGTTTTATAACTACTTAAGGTTAATTTATTGTACAGTAAGTGAAACAAAAGGTAGCATTAAATTTTTGATGACAGGACGTTAAGAGGCATAATAACGTATCTCTAAGAAGTATCGATGTTTACAGCAAAAGTACCCTAAGCCACCCCATCCAGTGTCTACAATTAATAATCAGATTAAAACAGTTTTAAAGGACACTTCAGAGGAACCATGTGTGGCTCAAGAAGTCTTGCTTATTTTCACTTACATTTAAGTGTAGAAACTTCTGAGACAAGAAAGAAAGATATTGGAGCTTAAAATCTAAATACGATGTTGGAATGTAGTGTTGGTGCTAGTAAGATTATTTTTAAGCCATAGGAAACTTGAATTGGAATATTTTGGCATTTTTAGGTAGAAATTTATATATAAATGCATTCAAATGAAAAGTGCTTTTATTTAAGCTATGCAAATGATTATGGTTTCAGTAATTATAGTATAATGTCCTTGATACTTGGAAATTATTTTAAAATTAGGTGAAACAAAACCCCTTTTCAGAGTGTTTATAATGTGGAACAGAAGAGTGTATGAAACTATACAGAAAGAACTCAACTTAGTGTTTTCAGCTTAATAAAAATGTTGTAAAAATACTTGTAAGCTTGAAAATCACACTAGCTATTCTTGTTTCAAATTCTGTTTAATATATTGTTCTGTATGATTTTATAATAAACAGATTACTCCTTGAACAGGAATTAAGAATAAAGCTGCCAGGAAGGGGTTTTGTTGTCGGAGTAGTTCCCGCCTCGTGTTTTGTAAGAGATTTCATGGTCCCATTGTAAAGAGCAGATGATTTAAAACGTGTTCCCAAGATAAACTTTCCCATTGTCATTAATGAGGATGGATAATACTGAGTGACAAGTGCATTAGCAGTGACACAGAGAGAGCTGTTAGATTTGTCAGGACAGATCACTTCAGGCCTGACACTTATGGACATTCTTTCTGGGGGAGGTGGGGGGGTCTAGTTAAAGACTCCAAAGTTTGTGTTTGCTAATAGAATCGTATATTCCGCAGTTTATCAGTATATGTATTTTCAGTGTTCATAAAATATTTGGAAAATTTCTTAGATTGAGTTCTTTTTTTTCATGCTTTTCTAATATCCTGAGTCCTTCCTAAGAAAGTCATCAAACTAAGTAGCATTTGAGTGTTAAAACATTTCCAAAAACCGGGTTGTCTTCTTTAAAAGGTCTTATTTCTTGGACTATCTGACTAAAGGAAGGATACTAAAAATGGTTTAAATTATAAATTATGTAAGTGATAATTTTTGTTGCTTTATTCCCACACATGAAAGGTATTGCCTTCTGAACAAAGGTTTTTAAATAAAAAATGCATATAAGTTATATTGCCTCTCTAAAAATACATAACTTCAGAGAGACATTTTAAATGATAATCAGCAAGTGATTAATAATGTATGACTTTTCTGGTATTTAAAATATTTCCAAACTATAATGTGCCTCTCAGTTTCGATTTTGAACGTGCAATTGGTCACTTTTTCGCTTTGATTCCTCTTCCATGCTGCCAACCAAATTTCATCTCTCTGTACCTTTTTGACACTAATAATGGCTGAGGCTCTGTTCATTTGAGTTCAAGATTTCCCAAGCGGCAGTTTGGTGCTGGGCTAAACTATCTATCATGATTACATTGCACTAATCTGCCGCGCCCAGACCAGCTTGTGACTGATATCGCCCCTGACAGCTCACCTCTTCGTGATGAGCAGAGGTGAGCCTCGCAGCACACTGTCCCTGGGCCGCCAGGCCACTTCTCCATATGCTGGCGGGCCCCACCCCCGGGATGCAGCCCGCTAGCCCCTGTGGGGCCAGGAAGGCCTCCCTGGCCTTGCTGACTTTGGGTGGATTACTTGCAGCACAGCACCTCTCCTAGACGCTCCGTATGCACTTCCAGCCACTGTAAGTGCTGTGCGTAGGGTCTGTCAGCTCACCGTGTATGTAAGACCCCAAGACAGTTTTTACAATATTTGTGCTTTCTAAAACATATTATTTTAGAATCACAATTACCAAATATCAAGATCTTCTATTAGATAACTCTTAGCAGAATTATCATTTCTTTCTTTCTTTTTTTTTTTTTTTTTCGTTTTTATCGGTACCAGGGATCGAACTCACGACTGCCTGCTTGCAAGGCAGGCGCTTATGCCACTGAACTAAATCCCCAGCCCCGAGAATTATTATTTCTTGAAATATATCTGTGTTTTTATGCTAGGAAAATGTTTTTTAAGAGTTTAATTCTGTAATTTTCATGTAAAAATATTTTTCAAAGAAGTTTCATGTTCTTCCAAGATTTTTTATTTTTCAAGATTTTTAAAATATGTTTGAAGAGAATGAATTGAATACTATACCAGAAAACAGTATGTTTATGAAGATTCCATAAGTAATCTTATTTTTACTATTGCTTCTCAAGAGAATCCACTTACTTTTCTGCATCCTTTCTTTGGAAACCGAAGTGTCATCAAACCCTTTGAGCTGACAGCCCGAGGATGTTAAATACCTCAATAGCGAGTTTGCAAAAAGCTCTGTGACCTGACTTGGAAGAATGTGTGCTGCGCATTTGTCAGGCTGGAGGATTGGATGCAGACTCAAATGAGAAAGGACAAGGTGGAGGTTATTTCTGTGCAGGCATGTGTGCTTCAAGACAGCTTTCCATAGCCGAGTGTGGTGGCAAACACCTGTAATCCCAGTACTCAGGAGGCTGTGGCAGGAGGATCATTGCAAGTACAAGATTAGCCGGGGCTACACAAGCAGCTCATGAACTGCATAGCAAGACACTGTCTCAAAAAGACAAAAAATAATACCAACAATAATAAAATAGCTTTCCATGGCCACACAGAGACAAGTTCCCCACAAAGCCGAACCTGTCGTACCTTCCCTGGAGGCTGACACGTGCTTCTGCCTGAGAGGCGCCAGTGGCCACGAAGTTGGGCCTGCAGAGTTCTGTTAGGGCCATGGTGACGAGCTCACAGTGGCCTGTTTGGGTCACGGACAGCTCTAAAAGGTGCGCTGTCCCCAGGTCAAAGGCATCGCACAGTTGAGTAGAGTCATCATGGTCCTTTATGTGGGATGAAGCTCACTGTTCCCTAAGAAAGGTTTCTTCTAGATGTTGTTTCCTGTAACTGTAAAGCAGCAGTGTGATACTAATTCATTCTACACAAAGTTTTTAGGAATTACACCTAAAGCTTCTAGCTCAGTGGCACAAATGCCTGCCTGGCAAGTGCAAGATTGTGAGTTCGATCTCTGGCTCAAAAGAAAGAAAGGAAGAAATTATACCTAAAATCAAATAACCACCAAGTTAATTTTGGAAATTTATGTGAATGCATTTATTGATATCACACAGGTAGTGAGTGAAACATTTATATGTTGGTTGCAGTATAAATACTTTTTAACTAATAAGCTTAATCTTTAGCTTTTATTCTCTATATTTTAACTAATGTAATAAGTACATTAATTTAACAAGTTATATAAGATATATAATCTTACCAGCGAGCTGCAAAATCTTATCCAGTGATATGTATTTCTAAAGAAGGGAAACTATCCAAGTAAGTTAGAAAACTATATTTATCCTTGATGCCAAAAATGATTAAAAATGGTCTAACTTATACCCTCATTCATCTGAGGCAGCCTGAATTTTGTGCTGAATTTTAACTTAGGTCATGCACTCTGTGATCCATTCACCCTATCTTACCCAGCTACTCCTCCCCTCTAATTACATGATCATTAAATGTACTTTTTATTATAGGATGCACCACATCAGTTTTTAAAACTAAAATTACTTGTATTTTTCCCACAAGTATCTATTTTCTAATCAGAATAGTTGGTATTCCATTAGCTTACAGTGAATATTGAAAATTTAGAAATGGTAATTATTGAATAGTTATGATCCAAAAGAGTAATAGCTTCACTTGGAAAGCAGAATAGTCTTATATTAAATTTAGAAAACAAGTAAACTATAATATTGTATCTAATATTTAAGTAATTATGCTTTTTGAGTTTTAATACAACCTTTTATCACATTTTCATGTACTTTCCATAGTATACCATGAATCCTATATGTGACAACTAAAATGGCCATGACTTTTAGTAAGCTGCATAAAATTACCCTGAAAAATACCTTAATACAGTCCATGCAGCAAAATTACCGTGCTCTTCAGAACACGCTTAGAAGTGATTGGCAACACTCACGCCACTTGTTCTGTACATTCAAGGAGTAATTCTTCCCCACAGTTACTATTTAAAGCAGGCCTGTTTTCTTTAGATGTCAGACTGAAATTCCCTTGGTGCTCTGTGTGTGTGTGTGTGTGTTAAGAGCTCTGTAGCAAGAAGTGTAAGAAATCTGTCAGACTTTTAACTCTCCCACCCAGGATGGAAGTGTTGGATGCTCATGTAGTATACATCCTGCAGCAGCGAACTTCAGGGACTAATTACCTGAGATGAGAGCATTTCTGGATAGATACACTAGATATTTATGCAGATATTGTCACGTGCATTTTCAATGTGGCCTGGTGCTTTGTATTAAAATCCACATCCTGAGAACCCAGCTGTTTGCCTCTCCAACTTCCTCTTCCACCTGGAGCTCGAGGCTGCCCACCTGTCTCACCCACGTCTGCCCCACAAGTCACAGTTCCCTTGGACACTGAGGGTACAGTCCTCCTGCCCCTCCAGGCATCTCACTAGCTCAGTCTCCTCCTAAAGTCTGCCGGCGGCCCAGCCCTCAGCTCCCCAAAGACGCCCCCACACTGTGCACACTGGGCACCCTGGGCATCTGTTGCCTGTCCAGGCCCCATGTCCGTTTGCCTGTCACAGTGCTTACAGTTTGACAGGAAGCCCTGCACCTTGATGTCTCTACTGACACCTTCGCACCTCCAGCAGAGATCTCACACATAATAGGTGTTCTGTAAATATTTGTGCTAAACACCCAAATCTGTCTTTCATGAGCTCACCCCTGGGACCAGGTTGTCTGCTTATGAGGAAGAGCACTAGTAATCAGCCCTGGGGACCAAACTGAGCTGCTGGAGTTGTCTCCTGAAGCCCAGCTCTTCTTGTCTTTTAAGGATTTACACCCTCTAAGCAGAGCACCCCCTCATACCATTTCCCACTCAGTGCCCACCCACCCACCACACAGCTCTTCGCAGTGGCCTCCTGGTCCCTCACAAGCCTTCTGCTCAGCCGGGCTTGGCTTTTCCATGAGAAACTGTGTTGCCTGGTGCACTCATGGCCATTGTGGAAGTTGATTTCAAATTGCAGTGGGCATTAGCTAGTCTGTGTTCCCCCTCCCTCTTGGCTCTGTAGCCCGTGTAGGAATCTAGCATGGCTACCTGTCCCTGGGACAGAGACCAGGCTGGCCGGCCGAGCACTGGAACAGCGGAAGGGCTGGGGAGATGACACCGTGGTGACACTGCATGGTAGCATCCAGGAGCACACAGCCATCATTCCCAGTCAGCTGGCGTTTATATCTGCCCTCACTTGAGTGAGACATGGTTGTTACTTTATGGTAATTTGACACAGTGTATAAAATTCAGTTTGCCAAGTGTTGCGCCTCTGCCTTCTTCCTTTCCGGTTCTTAGAGCATTTGGAGCCGCTCTGCAACTTGGGGACAAGGGTTTCCCCTGGGAACCCTCTCACAGTGAGCCTCACTGTCTCCCAAAGAGCTTCCCTTGCCCTCCAGAGTAATAATTTTACACTGCAGACAGCACAGATGAGGACAGAAATGTCGCATTATGATGCATCTCCATGACACGCCATGGTGGCACAGGTGGAGTGAGGAGATTCCAGCAAGGAGAGCCTTTGGGCTTTTCTGTGGCTTCAAAAGTCAGGTTTCCCAGATATTTGTATAAATTGGGCATTAAAATAACCACTGTTAAATCATTTATAAAATTGTAATCATATCTTGAAGTTTTATTGATGAAGTATTTTTCCAAAACCGTACTTTTTCATAGGTTATTTTCTCCTGCTCAAGAAGAGGAATTATAGTTCTTTTTGTTAACTCTTAGCTATATTTGTTAAGCGATTTCTTGCCTTAATCTATATGTAATGTATTTATCATTTAGGATACATTTTTTTAAAAGCATGTGTTAGTAATTTGCATAATGCCATAATTACATCTTTCATCGGGATAATTATGTAAAAGTAAATAAAGGTAGGGCTAAGATAATACCTAATTTAGGATGTCTTTCAACTGTAATGTTATAATTAAAGATCTCAGGTAGAAAGAAAAGGGCCTCGGTTTCCTTACACATCAGCCTCATTTCCAACATAAAACCATAGAAGTCAGCTCAGTGGCTTCTCTGCTTGCACATTTAAACACGGAGTCACAAGTGTCCACCTCGAGGCTTCCTCACAGGAAAAAGCTGCTCGCGTCTGCAGAATGAACTTCGTGCTCCCCCAGGCTACCAGGCTGCCAGGGCCGCACCGGACTGGCCGCTGCAGCGGGAGGCAGGGAGGACAGCACGGACTGGGAGGCCGTCCTGGTCCTCCCGTGTGGTTCAGACTGGAGGGACGCTCCGCGAACGCCAGTGTGAAAGGCGAACGTCTGGGGTGCGCTTGAGCTCGCGGCGTCACAGGCAGTAGCTCACTGCGTGGAGCAAGGAGAGCGCGGGTGCTCGCACAGGGGCACCTGCCCCTTGCCCAGACTATGGGCTCCTCTGAGTGCTGCCGCTTTCCTGCTGCAGGTGCCCGGGAAGAACCAGGACGGCTCACTGCAGCCTTCGGCTCCCCCAGGCCATTGTTCCAAGCCACTCAGCTTGACTTTCCTAATGGGAGCACAGGGGCTGTGAGCACGTGGCAGCCCAGTGACACTGTCAGACCTCTGTGGCAGGGTGCAGGGTTCCTCCACCCAGAAGTCTCCAGAAGAGTTTTCTTTAAGTTGGGTTGCTTTGGTTAAGAAATAAAGTGTCACCTGGGTGTGGTGATGCACACTAGAATCCCAGCACTAGGGGAGGCCGAGGCAGGAGGGTCACCTGTGAGTTCGAGGCTAGCCTGAGCTGCTTAGCAAGACCCTGTGTCAAAAACAAAAATGAGAGAGAGAAGAGGAGGAGGAGGAGGAGGAGGAGGAGGAGGAGGACAAAGAAGAAAGGAAAAGGAAAGGAAAAGATAAATGTGTCATTTGAGATTCAAAAATGTTTTGTAAGGGATTTTATGTTTGTTAGATGGTATTTATTCTAGGATCAAGAAACCTACATATAACTTTTTGATTTGTGTTACTCATCTGTGGAGTGGAAATAATAGTACTAAATAAGTAAATAAAACGCCCAGCCATTGTGTTTCCAGCTCATCCCCATGGCTCCTGCGTGAGCTGGTGGTACTCTAGTAAATTAAGTGTAGGAGTATTTAATAAAGCCTAGAAGTTAGTAAGACTTCAGGTGTGTCTGTGCTTTCTGATGAGACGCCAGTGCCGTATTTCTGATGCATCATTCCTGGTTATCATCAATCACACACTGTAGACTCCAGGAGTTTAATTATCACGGCTTTCCATGTAGCCTGGAGACATGGCTCAGAGGCAGGGTGACCCAGCATGGGCAAGGTCTTGCACAAACAAACAAAAACATATACTACCTATGTGAGTCATTTAAAAGAAAATGCCTGTTGATAGATGTTCAAATATGCTGAGTATGCTTGGAATTTCTGCACAGTATAATTTGCTGGTGTTGACTTCTTCATTTCTTTACTGTTTATCTAAAGAAACACTAACATCTAATTCTACTTAGGGGGACTGGAGAAGGATCATTTAGGGATGTTATTCACTATAATGTTTGTTCAATCATAACATTGCCCATGTTAGAGAATCCTTGCTAATTCAAATCTGTTAGCTAGATTGCCTTGAACCATAAGACAGTGTGTGTGGCCATGAAAATAAAGCAAATTATTACCTTCCAAAGTATCCTGCATGGATATTGCTGTCAACAACTCATCAGTCTGTTTACTGCATTAGAGAGAGGGAAGTTACTGGAATTGTTTTTTAATAGAAGTGGACAGTAGGAAGAGATCTGTGTGGATTCTCATAAAAAATGTTTTTTAATAGACTGTTTAACAGCACACTTCCTAAATCTCTTGGAGCATTTTAAACGTGAGTAAACATTGTAAGACATCGTCTTTAATAAGGGTTTCAGACCACAGCATTAGAGCATGTTTGGGAAGGCTGGGTGTGAAGGAGGGCTGATACTCATGGTGTTGTCCTCCTGTGAGCTTGACCTGCCCGCTATCTTTCCTCATCTTACCAGAGGCCTGGAAGGAAGACAAGGGAAAACCTTACTGGCAGCCTTGGGGTCTTTGAATGTGTCAGGGCTTCGTGTCTACTTCCCAGCCCAGAGACCCTCAGAATGAACCACGATGTGTTCGGGAAGGGATTCTGACAGAATTGCATTCTGTCTTTATGAACTTGTTCGTTGCTGTCACCTGCAGTGTCCCCTGCACACTCACTGTGCTAAAGGCCTGGTTGGCCCCTGATGGGCTCTCGGGGAATGAACAGGGCCATAAGGGAGGGCTCTGACTCCTCAGTGATTAATCCCCTGTGAGGTGCTGACTTGATGGCACCAGGAGGGGATGGAAACAGGAAGCAGGGCTTTGGTGAAGGACGTGTCATGGGGCAGAGCCTGAGGGCTGTGTGGTTCCACCCTGCCTGTCTGCGCTCTCCCTGTGTCCTTCCCGCCATGAGGTGAGAGGCCCCTCTTCTGCCTCACTGCAGGCCTGGAAGCAGGGGAGTCATGAGTAGCCATGGACTTAAACCTCTGAAACCGTGCACCAAAATATCCCTTTCCTGCTGTAAGGTGTTCTCAGATGTTTGCTCACACAGTTTGCTGAATCAGTACTTGTCCATTTACTAAGAAGTGAATGCCACCTTTTCAGGGGTCTTCATTAATTCAGGATCCTGACATGTAGTTTTTAAAAGTGTCTGGACTGCACAGCACGTTAGATACATTGGTACACAGATGGCAGTACCAAAGCTTTGGAAATTACTGAAGCTAAGTGCTTGATAACTTATAGCCCTCTCTTTCTTATTTTATTGTTGATACTACAAAAAGACAAGGGTTTATGCACTTGGCTTCTACAGTGTATAAGTTCTTTGTACCTAGGAAAAATCATGGCTGTCCAGCAAGAATGAAGAGGAAGGGCTAGACAGGGAGGAGGCTGTGCCAGGCCGCATAAGGAGGAGTTGCGGCGTAGCTTTGGTGCTGCGGCCTTGTGCGGAGATGTACTGATTAAGCCTGACAAGTGTGAGGACCTTGCACAGGGGTAAGCACTGTTGTGCCTGGTTTCTGTTCTCACTACATCTTCCTCTGTTGTCACAGGGAAATCTGTCCCCTGTCACCGCCCTGTGGCCGTGGAGTCTGTTTCAGGTGTCTCAGGAGGCTCTTTGTTCCCCTAGCAGTGGAAGAAGCATTGCCACCTTCCCCAGCACCCATTCTGACAAAGGCCCACCTTCACTGCAGACCTGGGCCTCTGGACTTGCCAGTAACTCGAAGCAGTTCGGTGGGTCCAGGCCACTGTAGCTCTCTGCCCACATCCTCAGAGTCGCCATGCAGTTAGATCCAGGCTCTCAGCCCTGCCACCTGGGGCCCTCTTGTGACAGCTTGTGTCCTGTGGTCCCTGCCCACGACTCCCCTGGCTGCTGCTCTCACTCAGGACTCAGCCATGGCCACTCCCTCCCCTGCTGAGGCGCTTGTCTCTCGTGTCTTTTCAGAGCTACCTTCCTCAGTGCTCAGTGACCGTCACCCTCAGGGAGACCTCCCTTGGCCCCTCCTGAGAGCCGCATGACACCCCGTTCTGCCAGCCTGGCACTTGCCTCCTCCAGGCAGCCATGCGTGGGCCTTGTTTGGCTCGCTTTCCACAGGACGGGGAGTCCTGTCTGTCCTATTCCAGTCTGCGGAGTAGCCCCTGGCCCAAGAACGGGGTAGCTGATGATATTAAATGAACGCATCTCAGTCCGTCCCGGATCTTCCTGTCTTCCCCTTCTTGACGTTACGTTCAAGGATGAGATGCATAGATGTTCGTGAGCCACCGAGCAAGGCCCTCTTGTCTAGTCACTACTTGCTGTGTTAGATGCTGTGCTGGCAAGTGGACCTGTGCTGTTTCAGTAGCCTTGGATGGGGTGGAGATGCTCGGTCACCTGTCCAGTGTCATGTCCCTGGTGGACAGCTTGTCTCTAAGCCAGGGACCCCCAAACACCACACCTCCTTCATGGCCTCTGGTTAGGTATCAGCATTCTTGTTTTTGTTTATTGCAGCACGTGGCTGAAAACATTGCGCCCATCAGCAGTCAATAAGTGGAGCACTAATTTGCTTCATGCTGTATCTTTGGAGTAATTTTCGCAATTTGAGGGAAAGATGTGATATGCTTTGGGGTTGTATGATACTGGACATATCATCAGGGAGGAGTGGGCAATTGGAATGAGAGGAAGAGGGGTCTGAACAAGGTGGATTTGTTCAAGGACAGAGGAACCAGAAGAAAGGGTATGAAAAGTGAGCTGATGCCTTGTGTGCTGGTGCAGGGCTCTTGTCCCAGCTATGCTAGTGGCTGAGGCAGGAGGACCACAAGTTCTAGGCCAGTGCCGGCGACTTAACAAGACCTTGTCTCAAAATAGAACTTTAAAGGTGCACAGCTCGGTGCATGCGTGACTGTGAGCACTGGGCTCAATCCCCACCCTGCCCCTCACCCACACACAGTGAGATCACACTGAGCGTCATGATGAGGACACCTTCTCAGCTTTTTCTTTCTAAGGTACTTAGAAACACTTTGTAAGGTCATTCTTAAACCATGTTCCTCCTCGTGCTTGTAAGTCGATATATAAAACTGTAAGTTAAACAGTGATAAGGCATATGACTTCTGACCTGTTCAGTATGAGCTGTGCATATGTTTTCATCAAAACTATGAACTATAGATTTAGCCCACTCACGTAATAGAATGATCTGTACTGGTGGTGGCACACCCATGGCACGCACGCCACAGGCACTGTTATCCTTGAGAGCTCTAAAAAGTTTGCCATCACTGATCCATACCGTGAGCTCAGGGACAGCCACAGTCAAGGCAATGAGAACAGAACTCGATTTTCCCCTTGAGTTGCAGGAAATCCTTCCCAGGGAGCCCTTGGTTTAGGAGTGTGTGCTCTGTAACTAGGAGACTCCTGTAGGGGGCAGCACCACGCCCCGGGCAGTTACTTTCTTCTGGAGTATTTTCTTCCAAAAACATTCTCCTTGGCTTGCTGATGGTTGTCTTCTCCCTGTGAGTTCCCGCTGGACACTCCTGTGTCTGTGAACCAATTCCTCCTCTCTTAAGGACATCTGTCACACTGAACGAACACACACCATACAGCACGCCCGGAGGCCTTGGGTCTGAACGTGGACCCCTCGAGATTGAGGGTCAGGGCTCACCATGAGAACTTCGGGACATTGGCTCTGCTCCTAGCAGGCAGCGCCAACCCTGCAGCCCAGGTCTCCTTCACTATTCTCTTCAGTCATTCCGGGTCCTTTGCCTTCCAATATGCATTGTAGGATTAGTTGGCCAAAATCCACAAAATAACTTGCTAGGATTTTTACTGGGATTGCATAGAACCTGTGGCTCAAACTAAAGTATGGACACTTTGTGTCCTTTTGTTCTGGAGACCGGACAAAAGTCAACACAGGGCAAAGTGATCTAAATATAATAAGTAGCACAACATGATGTTGAGCTTAGAGAGAGGGATTGTACCTGTTTGAAGGCAAATTGGAAGGAGGTTGAGGGGGAAAATAATTAATATTTGTGATGAATCTGGAGGAACCAGAAAAGAGAGTTAGGAAATGGTTTGAGTGTGTGCAAAAGAAAACTCACTGATAGGAGCTCTAGCAAATGGGCTTTCTATTCAAACAGAACCAAAGGCTGGAGGCAGACAGCTGCTGGTGTTGATTCAGGAGTTCTGCAGTGTCAGGGGCCACCCACCCATGTAGCAGTTTCAGCAGAGCTATTGACAAACCTAAGAGATATTGTAAATGAAGTGCTATGCCTGGTAATCTACTTGACATTTGCTGGGATCTGAAGGATAAAGAGGAGGAAGAATCAGAGATTACTCCAGGCTGTAAAATTACTGACTCAATAATAAGCTTCCTAAATGTTTGTTTATGAATTCGACTTCCTAGTGCTGAAGCCAGGGAGGTGCAGGAACGGCAGGGCTAATGCCTTTGCCTTGGCCCCACTTCCAGAAACCTTACCCCTCATGCTGCTTCTGAAATCCTCCCTGCGCATGCAGCCCTGCCCAGAGATCCTGCTTACTACGCAAGCCTGGCCCAACTCTGAGGCCCGGGACGCACTCAGTGCAAGTGAACAGTGTGATAACCATGGGCTTCGAGGACAGGGATGAGACCTTCTAGATGGGCTTTTTCAGTTCTTCCATGCCAACATGGGTATCACAGTGGTTGTCACCAGTCCTCGGTAGATGGGGCTGGGGTAGCCTGACATCCAGCAGCCTCTGGCAGCCCTGCCTGCCCTGTGGACACTCACCACATCGTGAGACACGGTCTGACTAAGTGTGCTATACACAGAAGTGGGTGTGTAGCTGCCAGAGTCGTGTTTTTTGCAGTGCCGTCCCTGCCAAAATCCCAAGTAAAATTTTTGACAGAAACTAAACTTAAGGGTGGAGAAGATAGATACCCTTTGCACCTAACAAAGCTGGAGGACTTGCACTGCCCAGTGCCAAAACACGTGGTGCTGAAACCAAGTGGAGCAGTAAGTGGCTGGGACAAGAGAGCACCCAGGAGGGGACCTGTGTGGCCAGGTCACAGTCACGGCAGTGCTGTGCAGAGGACGGTGGGCGCTGTAATAGACAGCATGCAGCCACCTGGGTGCCTGTGGGAAGGGAGGGACCCAGGCCACACCCTGGGCAAGACCTGCCTCCAGGTGCAGTGCAGCTGCCCACTCGGTACTGCACAGGGTAACTTTACCAGGTCATCTGGACAACGGAGAAGGGGCTTCTGGGTGCTGTGAAAACTCATGATTCTGAACTTAGGAAACAGGGATAAGGTGAAGTTTATACCTGTGAATCATAAAATGCTACTTTAGGGCCAAAACCAAAAAGTCTTGTAAGAAATTATGTATAATGGGTCATAATAGCAAAGGAAATTTAATTTTTAAAAATTGCATAATTATTGAACAGTTTACTTACCATGAGCATTTTTTCTACTGCATATTTTCAAGTACATAATTAATTGAAATAGGTTTCAGTTACCTCAAGAACAGTGAAATGAATTGCAAATTCGTTGCAAATTAGAAGAGTTGGATCCTAACAGATTTGGATCCAAACTTTAATCAATTAATGAAGCTATATCACATGCAAGGACTTAAATGAATTTCACTCACAGTATTTTCAAATATTTTTTCTCTGTGTATTAAATGATAGTGTATTAGTGCCTCTATGTTTTGGAAATGTAAATTAAAACTATCTTTTAGGGGCAAGACAGCTTCTCTGTGGTTGTCATGGAATTCTTATTCTAACCTTTCCTCTAGTCTTCATCCTTATGAAGAAGAAGGCCACGCTCGTTTGTGGAAGACATTTATACTTTTTGTAGCAGTTGTCTGTAAATTATCTTGTCACAGCACTCCTAATCCAAGTAAGGTTCCATCTTCTTTGTCTTATTAATATCAGGAAACCTGGCCTGTCACTGTTTATCTGAACATTAGTTTTTATCCTGGAATCTCTGTATACCATGTTGCTGAACCTGCACACATGCGTGTGTGTGTGTGTGTGTGTGTGTGTGTGTGTTGCTGTGGAGTAGCCTCTAGCCTTGGCTACCCCACAGGCGAACACATTCACTGAACAGGATGCAAGCAGCTCTCCTTAGCACTTTAGTTTTCAGCATGGCTAAAGAAGGAAGCCCTCCAAGAAAGAGCCAGGCCATATGTCTCTGACTGGTAAGCGGAGGTTTCTTCCATGGGTGATGGGCACCGTGTGAGTGTCTTGGCCAGGGACTGCTGCTCAGACCCGTGCTTCAGAAGCAGTCTCTGGAGTGTGTGAAGGTCAGTGTGGAAAAGGGGCAAGACTCGAGGCTGTGAGTCCATTTAGAAAACCCAGAAGCGGCTAGCGCGCCGTCCTTGTCATCTTCACCGTCATCTTGATCATCATGGTCATTGTCAATGTCCCCGTGCCCCTCCTCATGACCTGAATGGAGGAAAGAAGCTAATAGAAATGAGGGAAATTTTACCCGCACTTGGCCCTTAGAGAGGGAGAAGGAGGCATCCAAGCTGGATCCCAGATTTCAGATTTCAGGCACCGGGTGAGGGAGCCTGTGACCAAGCGGGCGCCATGGGAAGAGGCGCGGTCTGGTCCTGCATTGGGGGACACACAGGCAGCAGTGAGCTGTCCACCCGTCACACGTGAGTGTAGTTATTAGACACTGGTGAGGCAGAGAGCTTCGGGAACCATGTAGCTGGGAGTCAGGTCCTTAGAGTAAGACTGGAAGAAAAGGTGAAAAAATCCTGTGATGTATTGTGGTGGAAGCTGGGGAGACTTGAGTTAGCAGACAATGTCTAATGCGCTGAGTGAAGACTTGAAAGTCACTGTGAGAGAGGATGTTGGGCAGGGGGTGTCAGACACTTTCTTTCCTTGGCTGAAAGTGCTAGAGAGTGAAAGTACTAGAGAGTGAATCAGGCTAGGTGTGGTAGTGCATGCCTGTCATCCCAGCACTTGGGAGGCTGAGACAGCAGATTGTTGCAAGTTCGAGACCAGCCTGGGCTACAAAGGGAGCTCATGGCCTGCCTGAACTGCATAGAGACCTTGGCTCAGTGAGAAGGAATATGACAGCAGATCTCTGCTCAGGGTCTTGAGAATGAGAGAAAGAAAAAAGAAAGAGTGATAATACCCAGGGGGAGGCACAGGAGAAGTGCATTTAAGTCTTTTGGTTTTTCCCACTTGCCCCTTGATTAAAATGTTGCTTTTCACTGCATGCCCATGAGTTAAACTTTTTATTTTTTCTATAATTAGTCATCTGATAATCCTTTGATTAGTGGCACAAGTTTGAAAGAATGAGGGCTAACCGCAGACACATTAAGCCCAGGGACTCAGTTGTGTGATTTCCACAAATGCACAGAATTAAAAATATTTGTGACAGAAATACGTAAAATCACGATTGAATAAAAGGAAGAAGCTGACAGCATGTTGGATAAATGTGAGATATCTTAACAAATGATTTTTAAATGAGGCCATCTGTTAAAGCTTGCTGGTGCTGTGAGTCTGGAGCGAGGGGTTATTTATGTTTTCACGCAAATCAGGCTTTAAGCAAAATACTCCGGAAAAAACAGATGCCTTATAGAAATTCATTATTCCTAAAAATAATTACAACCTTCTAAATGTTAACATCTCTTCCTTGCAAAGAGTGGTGTTATGCTAATACTGTTTATATGTGAGAGTGTGAAATCACTGTATCTTCCCTGCAGCCCCTCCTCCATCCTCTCCCCAGGAGATGCTCGCCTGTGTACCAGGACCAATTTTCTACTTACTTAGCCAAAAATAATTGACCTTTGAAAGTCAGAATGCAAGTAGTTGAATTTGAACTAATATCTAAAGATAAACCTAATCCTTCAAGCATTATTTTCCTCCTACTCCTTTGGTCTTTTTGACAACCAATTACTAAGTCTTGCCAGATACCTTGAAGTAGAGGAAATTTTCACAGCAAAATACAGTTGACTTGTTTCATTAATGCTAAAGATTGCATGTAATGAAGAGAACAAGAAGAGAGCACTTGGCATAATACTTAAACCGCACCAGGTCCTGGGCAGGCTGTGCCCTCAGTCAGTGGCCCTTGCCCATGCAGAGTCAGTGGTGAGCTGCTCTGAAGTGAGCCTCCTGTGTTTTTGTGATACTCATGGTCATGATACTCAGGGTGTGAACAGACTGCAGAAAAGCCTGGGGACAGAAATCCCAGTGAAATTGAGTCCCTCACTTTCTGTGTACAGGTTAGATGAATTTGAGCATGTGTATAAAGCACAAGTTCAGCCAAAGATTTAGCTCAGTGGTATGAGTGCCCGCCTGGCAAGCACGAGGTCATGAGTTCGATCCCCGGTACCAAAAAAAATCCCCCAAAACACAGCAGATTCAGTTAGAGGAAGAAGGACTGGAGGGGACGTCCTGTTTGCAGTTTTTATCCTTGTTGAGATAGCTGCGTGGTTTCTCTGATGTGTAACCTCGGGGAGGTTGTCCCTGAGAGGGAAGCCAAGTGCGTTCCTGAGGCTGCCTTAGGACTTCCCCATAGGAGCTTTTGGCACAGTCTTTAGTGAACACACAAATGAAAGCAGTGTCAGTCATTAACTGGTGTCCTCCTGTCCTCGAGGATATTTTAACTGCAGTAAGCTCACATGTGCTTAAAGACAGGGGCCTGTCCACTGGGTACCCAGCAGCTTCTCCTGCCACATGTGGGGCCATGGCAGAGAGGGGGCCCAGGAGAGCTGAGGGAGCCTTGTGGCTCCCTGCCAGCCCCAGAAGTCTGCAGCTGCCAGCACCCCACCCAGCGCCAGGCTGTGTGTGCCAGGAAGTGACCCCCACCCAGGCTTCTTCACCCCCCTAGACCTGTGCGGAGCTGTCTGCCCAGAAACTGGGCATGTGGCCCCATCAGCAGTGGCTTTCCACACAGATTGGGTGGCCAGGCACTGCTAAGGCAACCAGCATCCTGCTATGCCCTCCACTTCCACTGGAAGCTAGACCAGGGCAGGCCTGCCCTCTGGAAGGAAGGAAAGCAAACCACATGCTGCTGTGTGCCATGGAATGGACCCTGGACTGTTCATCAGAGGATGGCTCCTGGCCAAACAGAGCCTTCCCCTTGCTGGAGGGCTCAGCATAGGGCACAGCTGATGTGGCTGCATCCCCCTCCTGCGGGCCAGATAAGGGACCCCTGCTGCATCACATGTCCTCCTGAGAGAGCACATGGCAGGCTCCCTGAGATCTGCTCTCCTCACTCACGAAGAGGAATGTTCTCCCTGCTATGTACTATGTGACCGCTTGTCCTCAGCCAGGGCTTCTGCGGCTGTGCAGAAGAGTGAGTACAGAAACCAATTAAGACATCAGCTTGTCCTGATCCAGCCTGTAGCCCCTTTCCATGGGCTCATGAGAAAGTTTCCTCCTAACAGCTTCCTGTTCAGGTCCGTTTTGAGCTAAAATTTTATTTCTTTAAAGAAATTGTTGGCTCTGTAATTTTTGCCTCTGGTCCAAAACAGTAATACCCTTGTGTTGTAATGACTTTGTTTAAAAACAGAAAAGCCATATAAGTGATAATTGTCACCTGAAATAGTAAAGACCGTAATAAGTACCAACATGTGGAAAGCACTCCTACGAATGGGACTTCATAGAAAGAATCAAAGATCAAAGCAGAGGCATCTTCTGAACTGCCAGGTCACCTGTGAGAGCACTGCTGTTAGCCAGATTTGGTGGCGCGTGCTGTCATTAGGTACCAAGGGCGTCTGAGGCAGGAGAAAGGATGGTTCAGTTCCTCTGAGAAACTGAGTGAGATCCTGTCTCGGAACAGAAAAAGGCCTGGGCATACAGCTCCTAGGTGGTGGGGCCTTGTATTCTATCCCCAGTACTGCCACCAAAGAAAGACACTGCTGGTGTTTGACTCTATCGAGGCGCTTCCCCGAAAACCTCCTGTGCTGTCTTCCTAGTGCCAGGTCTGCAGTTAGTGGTTGCAGTCATTTGCACAGCGCCTGCCCTTTTAATGCTTAGTATGTGCCAGCAGTCCCCGTACAGGGCTCAGTGTGTCCCACTTTGTTAATCTCTGTGTCCACGAGAGCAGGATCCAAAGAGCTGAGGTAACATACACCGGAACTCAGGGCCACTTGCTGTGTGTGCTGCTCAGTGGACTCACCTTCTTCTGAGCCAGAGCATGGGGGTCCTGCACCTTTGCCCTGCACCCACCCCATGCCACCAATAGCTTCCAGGGGCGACAGTGAGCAGTGTCCCGCAGAAGAATCAGCAGCACCCAGGAGGAGGTGGACACACTGCCCTGGGGTGTGTGTGGAGACTGGAGGGTGAGGGACAAGCACCATTTCCGGGCTCCCTGTGAGGGAGTGCGGCATCTCCAGCAAGGCCTGCCTGGCCCTGGTGCAGTAAACCTGAGTCCAGGCCAGTGCTGCTGTCACACCAGCCTGAGATCAGTCTGTTGTCACTGTCCTGAAGAACAGAGGTGCACAGGGGGCAGGCAAAGAAAGCAGACCTATCCAACAGTCCGTGCTGCACAGACTCTGATGGGAATGTCACGATCGCCACGCCTGCCCCATAATGCCACTGCTGGTCAGTGTGCTGAACAAGTGACCCGGGGACTGCCTGGTCTTTGCACAAACAGAGACCTAGGAAACATTACCCTTTCAGCTGCCTCTGAAAAGGGAACTCCCGAGACGACCCACCTCCCTGTCCCGGATGTGAAACAGGGTCAGGCTGCAGGCTGCAGACCCCCGGGCCTGCCCTGCCAGGGGTTATGCCAGCAGCAGAGTCAAGTTGTTCCTTCTGTTCCTCGCCCACAAATTCCAGACAGCCACGGTACTGGCCTTGTGAGATGGCTCCAAAGGTAAAATCAGAAAAGGCTGTTGACTACTTGGTGTAGCGCCTGCAGCCTCCTGGCCTCCTTCTTCAAGGCCTCTTCCTGGGTACTGAGTATAGAGGCTCCTTTCTGTCAGAACTGATTTTTGTTCTGCTCGCATCAGGACATCAACTGCCAGCCTGCCACATGTCCCGTGTGAGGACCGAGTCTCAGTGCCCCGCAGCTTGGCACGGCCGCCAGGGAGCTCAGCAAGGCTGTGCAGGCCACGATCAAGGGCCCAGCCTAATGCCATCTCCTTCAGTGTACTTACTTCGTTGTGTGCTGCATGAATTCAAAACATGACGAAAGATGAATTTCTTAATACGTACATTATATTTTCTGAGACTGCTAATTCTTTAAGGAAATTAAGGAAAAAATAATGAAGCCATGTTACACAGGTACTTAATTTTTTTAATCTGGGCTAGTACTATGGTAATTAATGCTTATTTTATGCAAACTAGACTGTATCTGTTAACGGACACATTACTGCCAAGAAAGTATTACTTGTCTTAATTATCAGTAATGAAGCAGGGATGCGCTGCTCACTTAGATATAGCACATCTAATGACCTTCTCAGCTTGAGGCTGGGCTGAGCGGCATCAGCTTCACAAGTCATGCTTCATTCAGCTCCTGGCCTTTGCGTAGATTAATGCTTCGTGGATGAGTTTTAAAGTCAGGCATAAATTGTGTCTGGTGTTTAAAATTGATTTAGTGCTTGCTCCTAGTACATCATTTTCTCATTTATAAAGGCTCAATTTTATCTTCAAGCTTAAAAAAATAGTCTGTTGTAAATTTAGGGTTGCCTTACTAGCTTCCAGTGTTTTTTTTAACCTTACTAAATAAAACGGTACCTGTATTTCCATTTGTTTGACCAAAGGACACGCTGGAAGACTGGAATTTCTTTATTATTTCTGAATTTAAAACAATGAGCAAATATTTACAATGACAATTTTGAGCTAAGAATGTAAATGTATCTAATACTCTTTTTCCCTGTTTAAATTTCTTGAGATGACCAAAAAGCTAGTTATTATGAGAGACTTTATGATCTCCCTGAATAAGCCTCTTACTGAATAACAGATATCTCATTTCATGCTGTTGAAACACCATCCAGGAACTCTTTAAATGTAGCCTTCAGCTCAGGAGGAGAGCTTCCCAGTGTGTTAGAAACTAAGGGCGCTGGTCTGTTGAATGAGAAACAGACACTGAAGTGGTGAATCAGCAGGGATTTCGATTCTGTAAACTGTGGAACTCTCCTTGGAAACCAGTAAAGAATGGACACAGCTCTGGTGTACCTTGCAGGAGCCAGGGCAGAGCAACAGTGTGGGTCTGGGATCCTGGGGGCTGTGTGGCGGGTACTGGTGTGGAGAGGAAGAGACAGGAGTGTTTCTGCCCTCCAGGAGGCCAAGGGCAGAGTGGGAGGGAAGTGGTCTCCATTAGCCTACTCAGAAGTGCTAGGAGTGGAGCCTAAATGCTGGGTGGGCCTCTTTCTTTCTCTCTCTCTCTCTCTCTCTCTCTCTCTCTCTCTCTCTCTCTGTCTCTTTCCTCTTTCTTTCTTTCTTAACTTGAGACAAGGTCTCACTGTGTAGTTCTCACTGGCTTTGAACTCACAGACTAGCACAGGCTGGTCTCAGGCTTGCAGTAGTCCTCCTGCCTTAGCCTCCAGAGTGCTAGGATTACAGCATGTACCACCATTCCTGGTTTGGACAGGCCTTGAGTGGTGTAATCTTCACTACAAGCCCTGTTTTCCTGCTGCTGTGAATAGTGAATTTTGAAAGCTGTCGTTTAAGGAAGTGCTTTGGAAGGACCCACTCTCTATCTAGTGGAAGCAGGCCTGGATGCTGAGTCTCATGGGCATTGGAAAAGTGCTTGCAGCCCGGCCTCCTGGACTCTCCTTGCCCTTGCTCATCCTGCAGGGTGCAGGGTGCAGGCATCTCTCCACTTAGAGCCACATCTTGGCTGCTCCCTTCCTTCCACTTCCTCCCCCAGGCTGACCTCTGTGTCCTTCAGACCCCTCCAGGCACCAGGCTGACCTCGGCAGGGCTGAGACAGACCCCAAGCTGCATGTGACCTGCTAGACCTGTACTTCCTGTCCCATGGTGACCCCAGGACTGCCACTGCTATGTTATTCCCTCTCCACGCCTGGCCTAGTAGCTGCGCCATAGACATGTTGCTCATCACAGGTCCCAGACTCCCAGGGTGTCGAGCTGCGTGAGGTACCCTGAGCTGACTTCTATGGGAATGGATCCCTCCTGCAGGGTACTTCTTCCTATGCCTGCACCATCGCTGTGTTCTGAAGCAGAAATGCCCACGTGGAGCCTTCTCTCTACGCTGAGTTAGCATGGAAGGAAAGTTGGCTCGACTCTGGGGCTTCAGAGCCGCAGCAGCTGGGTGCCACCCTAGATTAGGGAAGTTTCTCCAATGAACCACAGCACCCATTTATCAGTGTGCTCACCGCTGGTTCTCCTACCCTAGATTAGGGAAGCTTCTCCCACACAGCAGTCTTTTCAAACCCAGTTTGCTTCACTCCCACAGAGGCCCCACCTTTACTGATTCTCATCGGCTTTCAGTGGTGGGCCATTCTTTAAATAAAACATTTGTAGTTACACTATAAACTTTGGGATTTCTTTATCCCTAGAATAGGTGCTTGTAAAACCAATAATTTAACACATGTACCATTTGGCCAAGATGGAATCACTGTGTACAGTTAAAACTATCGAAACTTATTCCAGTAAAAAAACAAAGACTTTAAATACAATTAGAGTCTCACCAAAAACAATAGTGCTCAAAAGTGATTAATGTATTATTTTTATATTGGCAAGAGCAGGGGACCAGTGAATGGGGTTCAAGAATGAAGGGAGGACTGGCCCATTGAGGTTTTCAGAAAGTCGGGAGGGAAAACTTCACTTAAAATATAAAGGCTTACTGAACTTAGTAATGGTTCCACTCACATCCGAAAATGCTTTTTTAAAAAGGGATGTTTTCAGGAAAATAATGCGCATAGCCAGCACAGTGATTTATATTTAACAGAACTAAATAGCCACATTTGAAGTAAAATACTCCCTGGCATTTGAACAGCTGTTATATCTAAATCAGATTGGAGCACTGTGATTCACCCTTCCCAGCTGTAGCAGGGGTGGTATGTTAGTCTATTCCAGTATTAAATATGCATAGTATATTTAAATTTGAAACTTTAAACACATATTGTATTAAGCTGATAATTTTTAGTCATTTGAGCCTCTTTTAAAGTTAGAAAATCTTTTCAAACCCTTTCTATTTCACATTTTATATTTGTATTAATAATTAGCAAAAATACACACTTTTTATGTACATGCTTATAAATCCATTGGTACAATCATAAGAAATTTGAAGTTCTATTTTCCTGTGTTTATTTCTAATTTCCTGGCCCAAGCGGAGCCTCCTTAGTAGTAAAATGATGGAAGTAGAATTAGGGAGAGGTGGTGACTACAGGAAAGCAGAATTAAAGCCTTCTGAGTCCGCCAAGACTAAGGCTGAAAGGTGTGAAGCTCAAAACTGGGTACCTGTGTGCCCTGTGGGTATGCTGACTGAAACTGCTCATCTATGCCTGCTATGCTGGGAAACGCTGGTCCACATTGGGAGAGGTGACCTGAGGATGGACAGACAGACAGCTGACAGTCACGGGGCACTGCACTCCTTCTGCACAGGCCCACCTGCCTTTGCGTGTGTTTGGGTCCTGGACACATGTGGGCGTCTCATGTCTGTTGAGCCGTGAGTGGGCAGCGGTAGCAGCCTGGGTCACTCCCAGAGTCGGTGTCTGAGACCCTTCCCCCACCACAGAAGCAGCGGGAAGGGAAGCCTTGGCAGAATAGCCGAGCCCAGAGCTACCGCACGTGAGGTATAAGAGGCGACTAGAACGAGTGCTAGAAAATAAGGAGAAAGCCAAAGTGCCAGAGGGATGCGAGAAAAGTCATACACACCAACTTGAACAGGAACCCACAGCCAGCCTGGGAAATTCGAGCTACAGGGTAAACATTGGAAAATAATCCACTAAAAACTGAACAAGCTTACATGATTCCAGAGATGGACAAGTGGATGGGCAGATGGACAGACGAACCCCTTCCTTAGAAAATGCCAATGAATACAGCACAGAGAAGTGGAAACAGAGCGATGACCCCTTGGCAGTCAGGCTTGGGAGCTCTTGTGTGGCGCCAGCTCAGATCCAGCAGAGCCACGTGGCCAGCTGGGGGCCTCCCTGCCTGGAGACTGTGGTCAGGAGGACACATTGGCTGGACTTGGACGTGTAGCTCGCCTTGGGGTGGACTGCCAAGGCTGTGGAAGGCAAGAGAAACCGAGGACTTAGCAGAGACCGAATGTCCTGATCCCACCGGCAGCTGGCAGGGGCTGGGAAGGCTGCTGGGTTGGCTCTGCTGTTGGGTAAATGTGGATTCCACCACACTCACACTGGTGATGCAGGAGAGAGCCACTCCCTCGGGAGTACGCTCCGGAGGGTGTACCGATAGGGAGTCCTAACCTCCGTCTCTAGGGTGGTTCATAGATGGCTCTTACTATGCCTCGTGGACCAGGACTGATTCATTTTAGCACTGTCCAGTAAAGACAGCATCTTAAAAATAGCTGAACAAAACCAGGTTATTGTTGTAGCCTAATACACCTTGATATCTTAGCATATGTATCTTTATTCTTCCCAAAGACTGAATATCAACTCTTAGCTATAGTACAGAAAAAAAAATTTTGTGCAGTTCTGGTTGCCCTTGACCCACTCTGTAGCCCAGACTGGCCTGGAATTCATGGCAGTCGTCCTGGCTTACCGCCCAAGTGCTGGATCACCATGCCTGGCATAGACAGTATACCAATGAATTACTATCTTCCTGTCCTTCTAAATCTACTCTAATCACCAGTGAAATGACAGTTGCCTTTCCTGAAAGGAGCTCTTGTAACTGCGGACTCACACATACTGAGAAAGGAAGGCTCTAAGAACTGACTCTAATGTGAACAAGCAATAGTTAAGTTTGAATTTTTAAATTTATTTAGGATGGGGAATGGGAGTTATTTTTAATGGGTTGAGTTTCCATCTAAGAAGATGAGAAGTTCGAACTCATGGTTTTTCACTTGTAGAGGATTTTGTCATAGATAGCAGTATTTAATCATTAACCTTAACATGTACAGTTCATTTATTTAATATATGCTAAATCTTTTCTTTATATTAGATATACTCCTTGATATCAAAAGTTTCTGAAAATTAATCTTTTTCATTGACTCCAACTTTTTGAGGTATGTGATCTTATATCAGGTTCTTAATCCTTCTAAATTTCCATTTTTTATGTATAAAATAAGAGCAATAATGCCGTATCACAAAGTTATTAGAAGGAGCAGATAGTTTTAATACTTTTATTAGGAAACTGAATCTTACTCATACAAAAGAACTCTTAGGCCAATGAATACGTGGGAAGCACTTAAGAACAGATAGCTGCTCACATTTTTTAAGACATTTTCAATGAGTTAACACAACTCCTTTCAGATTGGTTGTCTGGGGGGCACCGCCTCTCTTAATAACAGCTTGTAGTCACAACCTGCATTCTCTGTTCATTTGATGTAGTTGGTTGGCTTTCAGTGGCTGGGACAAAATACCATAAGCCTGCAACCAGTTTGGCTCCCAGGCTCACAACAAGCAGAGCCATCCAGGGGAGGTGGGGAGGTGGGGAAGTGGGGAGGTGAGGAAGGGGAAGGAGGCTGCTGGCAGCACCTCCAGCTATAAACCCACAGTGGATTAATTAATGGCAGCCGCAGACCCAGGCACCTTCAGCAGCCCTCGCGACACACAAGACTTGGGGACATTTGACAGTCCAGCGTGGCGCATTCATAGGAGGGCCCTGTGACCCTGTGGTCTCTCAGGACCCCGTGGCTTCTCAAGCCTTGCCCCAGTGGCTAACCCTGTAGCAGCCAGGTGAGGGGAGCCGAGACCACCAGGCACGTGACCACCAGCCAGGCATTGCCCCCTATTGGACAGCCACCACTGCCCAGAGACTGCCAGGTGGCTGGAGCCCCTGTGAGACCTGCTAGGCTCAGGCCAGCCTCTGTGGACGCATGCTGGAGGGCTGCTGGTGGTGGCAAACATAAGCGATCCAAGGGGTTGGTCAGTATCCTCCAAACTGGAATGAATTGGAAGGTTTTTTTTTTTAATGTCATTTGTCTACTTATATCTTTCATGTAGGAGTGGATGTGAGGCAGTTAGCGTAATGCCATTACTGTCACCATGTTACTGAAAGGCAAAGCAGCTGGGAAGAAAGGAGCCTTTCGAGGCTTTCCAGGCACCCTGGGCCTCCGTGGACCTTGGCCAACCGGGGGTTCCGTCGTTTCTGTGACCTGTGCCACTGTTCCACATGATTGTATTTTTAAAGCAATCAGGGTGTTTTCTGAGGAAGAGCTGGTATACTGATGTGCCCACTCCTAAAATAAGTCTTGGTGTTTGAAACCGAGGGCCCAGAATGTGGAGGGTGGTGGAAAGAGCCAGGGATGGAGTGTGTGTTGGTGCTCTCAGGAGCAGCCGCTGTCACTGACAGTTTCCTGAGCTTGCACTGCGGTTTTTATTGAAAAAGCTTCTCTTACTAAAAGAAAATACATGTTTGGTTCCAACAGAAGACAAAAAACTCCTGTTTTCACTTCCTGAAATGATTTCTAGTTTAGCTGTGATGAAACATTGCTGTGATTTCATATATGACATTAAGCAATTAAAGATCAATTTTAGTGTCCAAAAACTAAGACTCTTAAAGTCCCCATGACCGTATATGTCATTGCATTGTCACTAAAAGCTTTGGGTTGAGACAGGTTTGAAAACTATTCTTGCACATCCTTGAACATGGAGCTGCAGTCTTTTTGAACATTTTAGTGGTTTCTCTAAATGATATTACAAAGGTTAAAAACTCATAGGCTGGGGATTTAGCTCAATGGCATAAGCACCTGCCTGACAAGTACAAGGTCATGAGTTTGATCCCCTGTACAAAAAAAAAAAAGAGAGATTAAAAATTCTCTGCAACTGTAGTTATATTACCTCTCTTAATAAAGAAAATAATAGATATATTTTATTTTGAAATATTTTTTCAAAGCAAAAGTGGGCTACTTATAATCAAAATGTTAAATTTTTCTAAAAGCAAAAAAAATTTAATCCTTGTGATACTTAAACATCATAAATACTTGACATTCTACATGTTAAAATTTCAGAATATTTCTATACATATATAATATTTGATACCATATATAGTTGGTACCTATAGTTCTTGTTAGTAGAAATACCATCTAATATTCTTAACATACTGCTGGGAATACCAGTTATTCAAAGGCTTCATTTACCAGGTGTGTGTGTCACCTTTCGTGTAAATAAACTTTCATATACAAATCATATTTCTGTGTGATAAATATAGGAATTTTAGTGCTACTTCTGTGTCATTAGTGTGTAACAAAGCATTGTTGTATAACGTACCTGTGAGTCACACAAGGTCATGTCATTCCATGGTAGGAATTTGAAGAGCTGGAGAGTTGGTGTCTTCTTACTTCCCTCTATTGTGTGAATAGTATGTAAGCACCTCTCTGCGGTTTCCTGTGGTGGCTTGGAATTTATTCCTCTGCACGTCTACAAGTCCCAGGGGGAATCCCACAGGAGCACCCTAGCCGGCTGCTCGGGCCCTGGCCCGTGGCCGCTGCTTCCCCTCTCGGAGCTGGCTCTCTTGCTGTCCTTGGCGGGCATCCTGGCCCCTGGGCAGCAGTGCTTCAGGGCGCTGTCCCCTGCCCACACCCAGCCCAGTGTTATTTGCCTTCATAATTCTGTTTGAAATGAAGATGTGACCTATCTTCTCCATTTTTCTTCCACGTCTTCTTAGTTTTTTGAATACCTGAAGGTGAACTCCATCTGCAAAGGGAGGTCCTTGATAGTTGATTTGATTACACTTCCTGCTGTGTAAGGCCTGTCTGGCCTGTAGACCATGATATTGAATATTGTTAGTGTTTGAGTTGAAGTCATCTGAGTGAAGGAAGGTGAGCTCCTCATGGATGGTTGGTGTCATGGGTTTTTCCCCAGAACCCAGTGTCCTGGGCAGGAAAGCATATGCATACCGCTGGCTGTGAGTTGGGAATGAGACAGGAAAAATAATGCTAGGACATAGATTTGAATACTTTTAAGCAAGGTGACTTCCAGACAGCTCCAGAGACAAATCTAGTTTGTGCTAGAACAGGACAGTGTGAAGACTTCTGAAAGCCCCAAGTCCACATGTGTACTCTTCACTCACCACTTACTTGTTAAGTGCCTGGTGTGGGGAACTGCTGCTGACTGCTCTCTGGTGCCACTAGTCCCACACAGTGTGATCCGCGATGGTGCTTATGGTGACTGCCGTACCTTGGTGCCTACACTCCTAGTCCCAGCTCTGCCCTTGCCACTTTGCTGCATTGGGCAGGTTCTGATCCCAGCTGTTGGCCAATGATTCTGGTCCCAGTTCTTGGCCTGCTTGCTCATCTTGAGCAAAATGGGGTCCAAGAAGCTCCTAACCTGTTTGAAGGGTGAATGGGTAAATAGAGGTGCGCCCCCACTCTCCTGGAGCAGTAAGTGTCCTGTACACTACAGGACGTAGAACTGCTGCATTACTAAGTTAAACTTTTAGACCTCCCCCATTGACACAAATGACTCAACCGTAACACACTCCTTCATTGTGGTGGCTCTGCCATGTGGTTTGGGAAGCAAGACTCATAACTTGAACGAGTCAGATACCAATTCAGGATCCCAATGGTTACATTACTGAGTATTGCTGTGTGCCTCGAGTGCCACAGGAAGTGAGCCCTCCATGATTGCCCCGCATCAGTCTTCACAGGCACGCTCCACAGGCTGGCCCGGCTACACTGTCTTTGGTCTTCATCACTAGCTTCTCACCACATTGCAAGCCCCTGCAGTGCCGGAGCCGTGCTTCTCCTGTCTGTTTTTGCACCGCAGCACATAGTGCCCTCCCCAGATATTTGTTGAGGACAGCAATTGAGGAGGAGGAGGAAGAGGAGGAGGTCCCTACAGGCCACTGTGACCAGAGCAGCTCTGGGAGGGGGCAAGGCTGGACACAGAGAGGCAAGAACACCCTCGGTGTTGTGATTGAGGAGAGCAGAAAGGGCTGGGAGGAACTTGAGAACTGTAAAATCCACCATACTTGCGCCCAGGAGGCACAAGGTCACTAAGCAACAAGCTTCTCCCCATTTTACAGAGGAGAAGGCCAAGACCCACAGAGTGATGGGTCAGGTGGAGTGATGGGTCAGTGATGGCTCTGTGCCTGTGGCTAACAGAGCTCGCAGGGTGGTGGTAAGCGAGGGCCCATGGTCCAGGCATCCTGCAGGTCACAGCCTGAGCCTAACCTGCAGGGTGCCTGGACCCCAGCACCCAGCAGTCAGCTGGGAGGGGCATGAGCTGGAGTTTGTTAAGGAGACGGAGCAGTGATGCAGCGAGAGGCCTCCGGTCCAAGCCCATATGGCCGCAGTGAGCTGGGTCCCAGTGAGCGTGATCCCAGTGAGTGTGAGCCGGGCTGCGAGCTGGCAATGGCAGGAGGCTGCTCCACCTCTGCCAGGAAGTCTGCCCTGTTGCACTCGAAACAGCCATAGATAGGAGAAATAAAACAAGCTTTGCTTTCAGAAATTCTGTCTCAAAAGCAGACGGGTTTCATGAAATCAACAGATAATCAAAAACATACCAAGCGCTTTTGAAAACAAAGGTCCAGTGTATTGGGCATTGCTGAGCGCTCTCTTGGCACATCATACATAGAAGAGACCGACAGACAGACTGCCCCAGGTGGGCTGGTGCTCCGACAGCCAGCTTTCACTCACAGCCACCTGAACTGCTTCTTCTACAAATGGTCTTTATGGGAAATACAAGAAAAGGCACCAGTGAACTGAGCTTCCTTTGCTTTGTCATCCAAGTGGCCTGGAGTAGGAAAAGGTCACCTTAATGTTAATTTTATCCCCTTTTAGTCACCTGGAATTGCTCTGTTTTTGAAACAAAGCCAATGTGCACAAGATCTGATTTTCTTTTATATTTATGGATCCGGAAAGTCAGTATAATAAAGACTACATATGTACCTCAAAAATATTTTAGACTCTTTCATATATTGTTTGGATATTTTGAAAGGATTAACCAAGTTTGTAATTTATTTAATGAACTGGCAGGTGTATCTTTGGTCTTTTTATTCTTTCCCTTTTTGCTTTGTAAAACATCATATTCCACAATGATAAATAATGTGCCTCCAAATTATCCACTCTTGTGCACTACAACTCCATATTAATGGTACAGCTGATGAAAGTAAGTATCAATAACCTAAAGATGCATAGTGCTGGGGACAAAGGTGGCATTTTACATTTTTATTAACACTTGTAATCTTCTCCCGCTTGATTTCTTCTAGGCCAAGCCCAATTTCTTCTAGACCATGGGTCAGTGAGCTCACACTGATTCTCATGAATGATGGGCTTGGTTCCACAGCAGCAGCACCAGTCACCAGCACCTAAGTCTCGTTACCATCATTAGGAACAACCTAGGCTGGAGCAGTGTGACTCAGAAAGCATTACTGCCTTTAAGTCACTAACCATGACAGCCAGGTACCCTCGAAATGGTGTATGCTCCTTAAGCTTCCTATCTTTAGATTTTACAGTGCAGTAATAATAACATCACATAAAATTCAAGCCAGTGTTCTCTTTTAAAATATGTTAGCTTCCCTTGTTACCCATCATAGTGCCCTTCCTGAGGTGAAGTCTCTGTTCAGTGAGTGATCCCCCAGAGCCAGAGCCAGGCTCGAGAATGACCAGGTCTTGTGGGGATGGAATGCAGACCTGCTATAGCAGATTTCCACAGCCTCCAAAGGAAAACGGAATTATGTTAATAAACCACAAGAAGCTTCCGTTAGCTTGATAAATAAGTACATGGAAAATACAGGTTAGGAAAGCATTTGTTTAAGAAACTCCTCATCGGACTATTCTAGCGATGTCAGATACAGTTTTCAGTTCTGAAAGATCTTAGTTAGAATTTAATCTTGGAAAATATTAATAGCAGCTTACAGCAGGTAAGCTATAAAATAGCACTGGATGCTGTCTGTTTAGTTTCTGGTTGAAAAAGCACAGCAGTACTTTAGTTCATTACCTTTGAAAAAACACTAACAAGATAATACAGCTGCCTCTGATTAAGATGTAAATTCTTTCTAATTAGAATGTAAATTCTTACATTTAAATGAAGACATCAATTGTCAGGATGCCATATGATATCTCACTCCACCTTGCCTGCGCAGTCCTCCAGCTCGCTCTCTGGGCTCTCAGTAGTTCTGCAGTCCCTTTGTTCTTGGATTCTTGTAATATTCTCTCTTCATGTTCCCTTTTCACATTGCTTTTGTTTGTTTTCCCCCTTGCATCTGATATTGTTGTGCCTTGGGATTTTGCAGAAATTTGGAATGAAAATTGAGTTCAGTCAGTGCCAGTATTTGCTTGTGCCTCAATTACTTCTGCTGAATTTTCCTCAATGCAAATCAGGCAGGTTGCATAAGGTGGTGCATGTATTTGAAATAATTAATTTTCCGTAAAATGATGGATCAAGTCCAATCAACCTTCGTGGAAACTAAATAATAGAATAGAGAATTAGAAATTAATTAACATTTTGTGTTGTTAATACTTTCTTGTATAAACCAGCAATCATAAGTTTTACCGTTGATTCTAACTTTTTCTTTATTTGATGTTGATTAAAACCTTGTCTCCATCATTTCTTGCCAGAAATATGTTAATAAGAAATACCATGTCAATAATATTGAAGCAAAGATTCAAGAAACAAAGATTGTACAAACCAGTGAGTTGGTTTTTTGTGCTTCTCTTTACTGAGCAGTAGTGAAATTCCTGCCTTGAACAATGCGCATTAATCTGTAGAAATCTACTGTTATCCTGGATGAGGCCATGACCATTTGAACAATCACAGCCTCACACTTCTTTTATGTCATGTTTCTTCAACCAAAAAAGATATAACTTCAGAGCAAATGTAATTCACCAAATTTACGGTGCTAAGGAAGGAGAAACCTAGAAATTGAAAGAATGCACTACAGATAGAGGGGTGCCTTCCCGAGTTACTGTTTAATGTTTTGTTGAAGAACACCTCAAGCATGGCGGTGCACGGTTCTGGGGAAGACGTCTGTGTTCCTGTCTAGCACGCGATGCAGAGTTTGAGCAGGAAAGCAAAAATTTTGCAGAATGCTTCTGTTTATAAACCAAATCGTTCAGGAACAGAAACATTTGTGCACAGAGGTATTACCGTATGTAGAAAAATAAAGAGTAAGACAACGAAGTGCCGTGAACCTACAAGAGAAACGAAGTATACAAACCTGAAATAATAATAAATAGCGTATGCTTAAGAGAAAGAGAATACCGCACAGCAGGAGCTGGACTGGGCTGTTCACATAAGTCTCTGGGTTCTCAGGGCCCTGGCTGTGCTGAGGGAGGAGACAGAATTGGAAGGACTATCCCGGGAGGCGGGGGCCTAGGGAGGACTGGTCGGTCTGTGATGAAGCAGAATAGGCCTGCAAGCTCATCAGAAGTTCCCTTTGGGTGTTCAGTGGTGAGCTTGGTTAGTAATACAAGGATTTGAGAGCCAGAGGATACATTTTATTTTATTTTTGTTTTATTTATTTTGGTACTGGGGACTGAACTCACAACCTTGTGCTTGCCGGGCAGGCACTTAAGCTGCTAAGCTAAATCTCCGGCCTTTGGAAATACATTTTAGTACTAACTGGCTGACCAACTACTTGTGGAATTATAAAAATGACAGTGTCAAAAGTATTTTCGGCTTATCCAGCAAAACTCTTACTGTAGTTAAACTGCTGTCCTATTTTCTAATCATAGTCACAAATAGGACATTTCTAGTTCTAAAGTCTGAACTGCAGAGAAAACTTCTCAGCTAATTAGTGTTAGCAATGAGCCCATGATGCTGGGATTCACTGTTCCACCTCCCTTGACCTCCATTGCAGTGCAATCAAGAAAACGTTGTTACTCATCCAGTTACCTGCTTAGAACCACAGTAGGCTTGTCTTTGTGCAATTCCAAATTTGTAGTATTGTTTACATACTTTCTTAGTTTCTTGTTACCACTGTAACAAATTACCACAAATTTTGAGGCTTAAACAATAGAAGCCGATTTCCCTGAGATTTGGAGAGCAGAAAACTAAAGTTAATTCTTTGGAACTAAAGTCAAGAGGCTCACAGAACCACATTCCTGCGGGGGCCGTCAGGAAGACTTGTCACCCCAGCTTTCCCTGCATGAACCAGGCTCCCCTTCCTCAGCTTGGGGACAGTTCCTCAGTCCTCGAAGCCAGAATTGTCAGGCTGAGTCCTCACTATGGTCTCTCTGGTTCTCTCTTTTACTCCTCTCTTCGACGATCCTTGTGATTACATTGGACCTGCAGATGAACCAGGTTAATCTCCCTGCTTTAGAGTTATATGAGTCACTTTCCCATCACTGGGACAAAATACCCAACACCTGTAATGTAAAGGAGAGGTTTGGGTCATGGTTTCAGGGGGTTTAGTCCATGGCTGGCTGGCTCCAGGCAGAAATGGCATGGTAGAGGGGCCTGACAGAGGAGTCGTGCCTCTAGTGAGCTCCTTCAACCAAGACCTGCCTCCAAACAGCACATTTACTAGGACCTCATCAGGGAATAATCCCCAGATGAGCAACACTCCATAATCCAGTCACCTGTGAACACATAAGACTGAGGGGGGCATTTTAGATCCAGATCTTAACAAAAGCAACTGATTAGCAACCTTAATTCCATCTGTAAGTTCATTATCCCTTACTGTATAAATTGGTGACATGTAACAAGTTCCAGATTGTGCTGTCGAAGTCGCTGTGGGCTCATCGTCCTGCTGACCACACAGGCCTTTCTTGTTTGCAGACCTGTTACTGTTTTGGCAGAGAGAGGAACTGCTTTACTGGCTCAGATGGAATTCTTTCTCAGTCCTAAAATAAGCTACTATTTATCATTTTAGCTGAATTTGAGCAAAAGAAGAAACTAAACTACAGACAGTGTTATCACAACTATTGCATAACCTAGTGAGCATTTTCACAAAATTGTTTTCTAAAGTCAATCACAATGGACATAGCCAAAAACTGTATTTCAGAGAAAAGAGACTGAAAAACTAGCACTTACTACTTGCTGTGCAACAGAAACTGTAAATATTTTACAGATGTTACTGCCTTTTAATCTTGATACCGCTCTATAATTAGCTGCATTGCACTTTGAGTGGTAAGGGAGCTGCACAGGAAGACAGGAGGTAAATTCCTAGGTCTACATTAGCAAGAGCTCCCGTGGTTTCATCCTACACAAGGTGAATTCTGCGAAATGCCACTTGGGTCCATGAAAGGATTTTTCAGTGATGCGTAGGATCTGGACGTCAGAATTACATGCAATCAACAGAAAGCATAAGAAATCATCCCTCACTTAAAGGAAGTCCTGCCTAGGTGAAGGAGTAGGGTAAAACCTCTGGGGGAGCAGTGTGGCCTGGGGGCTGCCTGCCTGCTTGCCTGTTAGTTACCTGTGGTGCAGGTTAGGTGAGCGCTGTGCCCAGCTAGCAGTGTTTCCACTTGTGGCTTTGGGAGCCGGACAGCTGTGGGTCAGCTCCCTTGCTCTTTTACTGCTTCTCTTCTACTGTTTACACAGAGCCTCACCTTCCTTTCCTGCCCCAGAGGGTTGTTAAGGAGATTAGCTGTGCACAGGGTCACCTGGTCCAGGTCTGGCGCACGGCGAGTGCCAGTGACTGGGAGCTGCCCTTACTGGAGTAAAATCCAAACAGTACAAGGGCTGAGTTAATGATTACGCAGTCCAGAGGCATAGGCAGGCAGAAGGAAGAAAGCTAGTGGTGCGGCCAGTAGCTTCACTGCAGGGCCACAGACATAGATGGGGAGTCCTGGCTTTGTGAGTGTCACCATCAAGAGAATGGTACAGTAGTGAAGTGTACAGGATCCGGGAAACAGCGTCTCTTCAAATTCCATCTGTTTTCTGGTTTATCTGCACCTTGTTGCCTCATTTTTAAAGTAGGAATAAATACAGCACCCTTTTAGTGGGGTTGATGAGAGATTGCTTCTGTCCACGGAGTTAAGAGTATACGCATGAGTTTTTTGGAACCACATGCATAGTTGCCTGGTGCTGAAATCTTTTCACACATGTTACTTCAGGCTCTGTTTATTCCCTAAATGGGCAATTGACACCATCATGCAGCCAGGAACCAGGACTGACAAACATCATGACGTTCCTGATAACAGTAGTTTCTAAAAGTTTCTGCCTACCTGAATACAGAATAATACAAACCATCTGAGGTGATATTTTGTAAGATACTTTCTATATGCAGATGTATCTGCCAGAGGAAATCTTTGTTGCCTTCTAAAATAGTAGTCTTCTGCTTTATCTTGCAGGAGTGGGGGGCCGACAGGCCATGATAGTTATCACTCCTGTGTATCCAGTCACCCCAAAACTCTGCCATGCATGCATTTTCTTACCCCGGCCTTTTACAGGATGGGAAACTCGGCAGGGATCAACCCAAGTGCTCCCTGACCCTAGGGGAACAGTTCCTGACACCCTGCTCTTCGGCCTGGAGCACCTGCTAGGTGAAGGTGGGCAGGGACAAGGAGCATCTTCCATGATCCAGTGGTCCATGCTGGCCGTCAGCTGTGAAGTCACCTGGAGCACTTGTGTGTGAGCTTTGGTGTCACCAGGACGTCTCGGCATAGCACCTTTGCTCACATGGTGGCCAGACTGGGACACTGTGTCTGGGGCCCGAAAGCAGGGTCCAGATCACTGCATGGGTTGCGGGCCTTCTAGGACCTGCCCTAAGAGGCAAGGAAATGCCCACGCACTCTGGCCCTGGAAGGGAGCAGCCAGGTCACACTGGACAGCAGCAGTGGTAGCAGGGCTACGCACCAACCAGGACCCACAAGTGCCACATGGCTGTGCTGCTTCCAAGGGTGGCAGTGTGACCACCACCAGGCCTGCAGGGGACCATCCTATGGATAGATGTCACAGAAACATGGTTTTGTCTCAAAGACTCAACCTAAAGAAGAAGGTCCTAGTTATGTCACCTGCTATTTTCATGATAGCAGCTTGTTTGTTATGGTTGAAAGAAGCCTCCAGTAGCCTTCCCAAACTTGAAAATTTATTGTTTCAAAGCTTGAATCTCTATTCATACACTAAAGACCTGAAAGTCACAAGGTTCATGTGACGCCTGTAATACTGTCTAAACGTTGTTACAAGAGAAGGAGTCATAAGGAGGTGTGTGAATTTTATCTCAGCGAGTGTGGTGGTTCGTTTGTTTGTTATTAAAGAGAACCATACTGGGTGTGCCACGTGCCTGTAATTCCAACACTCAGGAGGGAAGAGGAGTGCTACAAGTTCAAGGCCAGCCTGGGCCACGCAGCATGACACTGTTTCCAAATAAATAACCACAAAAAAAATGGAACTCTAGCTAATGATACACAAGCTGAAGTGGGTAGAGGTAAAGTGTCCTTTTTTTTTTTTTTTTGGTCTTTTTCATCGGTACTGGGGATCGAACTCACCACTGCCTGCTTGCAAGGCAGGCGCTTATGCCGCTGAACTAAATCTCCAGCCCCAAGGTAAAGTGTCCTAGAAACTGCCTCTTTCTGTAATATTCACTAACAATTTGATAGATTGATGATTAGATAAATGATTAGCTGCTTAGAAAGGCGATAAAGCCAAGTATACAGAAAGCTTAACTAACTGCACGGTCTATATGATGCTTATATATGTGTCCTCTTTAAGAAGTCAACATTTTGTTTGTAGTTCTCACAAAATAATGAGAAAAGTCATAATGGGACACCACTGCACACACTAGAATGGCCTTTCTTTAAAGATTTTTTTCAAGTTTTGTTTTTTTCTAAATACCCTGATGTACTTTGGTGGCATGAAGTTCTATTGACTAGAGCATCACCTGTTTTTATTCAGGACACCAATCCTCACCATCATTCTATGGCTACCAAATCAAACCTTTAGACAAATGATAATGAACACAGCCTTGCCACTGGGAAAATGGAAACTCTAAACTCAGTGTGTGAACAGTGTGATTTCCATTGCAAATGCTGCTCGCCCTAAGAAAACCTTACGCCTCTTCTTTTCCTCTCTAGGCAATTAATTTTATTCTATTTTTTCTCCTTTTCTTTGACCTCAGCAATATGTTCTCTGTTTACATTATTTGCATAGAATGAGGGATCACTCTTTGTCTGCCCAGTCTGAATAGCCTGGCAGTCTTTATGTGGTTTTCCTGAGTTGTGCTAGAGGGGTAAGCCGCAGACCCAGGCATGCACGCCTACACTGTTACACTCTGTCCGACCAAGATGAAGCAGGGCAAGGAGGAGGGGAGGTCTTGTCTTTTCATTGCTGGTCAAAGGAGCTGCTGGGCACAAATAGTAAAACTTTTAAAATGCGTGGCTCTGGTAAAGTTGGACTTTGCGAAACTCTGGTATCCTGAGAGGAGCAGTAGTGATCAGTGCTCAGTCAAGGTTGTTCAGCAGAACTGGACACTGAAACTGAGGCGTCCACTTGTGGCCAGGACCAAGAGTGCAGTGTCGACCAGGGTCTGCGCACGGCACTGCTGGAAGGGGCTTGGGCGGCCGTGCTGGGGCTGAGATCTCGATGCAGGGCAGGCAGAGTGGTATGTGCCAAGCACCAGATGGAGTGTAGTTGGTTCCCTTGCTCTCTTGCCTGCCGCAAGGCCAGCCAGGAGGGTGGGATGGTGCTGAGTGGCCTGCTCGGCCAGACGCCCGGCGCGAGGAACAGCTATTCGTGGGCACTGCCTCTGGGTCTGTATTTCGGGGCTTTGACTCCTATCTGAAACTTGGCAGCATCAGAAGCTGACTCAGATTCTGCTCTACTTAAGACTCGGGCTGTGTTGGCCAGTGTGCATGGTCATGTGCTGAACGTGGGCCCTGGAGAGGTGCTCCCAGACTGCCCAGGGTCAGGGTCGTCTTCAGGGCTCGGGAGGCTGTCCCGAGTGTGCCCAGGCATGGGTGCATGGCCAGGCTCCTGGCCAGAGAACCCTCCTGAGCTGTCTGTGCTGCTCACCTGTTGCCGTGAAGGAGAGCATGGACCTGAACCCAAGCAGAGGCCAGCACCGTGAATACCCCTAGTGTTGCACCGAAGCATTGGTTGGGTGCGTTAAAAATGTTTAACCATCTTGGCTTTTCTTTTCCCAAAAAAATCTGTTCTCTCAAACTGCATTCAACTCCCGATTTTCCTTTCAACCTGTGACCAAACTGCCCAGCTGCCCAGCTGGAACCTGGATTTACCTCCTCTTCGAGCGCACTTCTTGAACCAGTGGCAAGGCTTCGGGGGATATGAGGATGGCAGATTCAGGTTTGGCAGCACCCTGGGGACATTCATCAATCAGAAAATATAAACGAGCCGATCATTTCTCAGACAAAATGGTTCAGCTGAGAAGAGTGTTGAAATGAAAGCCCAAGGTCTGGACCCAGCTGAAACCATTGCCGCTCATGGAGCTGTCAACCTGGTCTTTCTGTGCCTTTTCCAGGCCCACGCTTCCTGCTTTTGTAGTGGAGTGACCTGGTAACCGTGGACGAGCCTGGCTTTGCTGCCAACCTGGTCGTCATGGTGCCATCCTCTCCGTCACCCCTCAGTGCAGTACTGCACCCCACAGCTGTGAGCTCAGCCTGTTGCCAGCAGCCACTGCAAAGCTTGCTGCAGAACCAGGGTGGATTCCAACTGTGGATGAAGAATTAGAACTTAGGTCACCATTGCATGCTAACGAGCCACATATGTAAATATTTAAATGACTCACATACTCCTCAGATAGAATTGCTGCTGTCCAGCTGGGCTACTGAATGTTAGAAAAGCCTCCTACAAAAACTTACAATGTTTTGTGTATCCATTCTTTTATGCAAAGTACCAAAAATTAAGACTTAAGAGTTCTGGAAGGGGGAGGTGGCAGGTGATTTCCAGAAGGGGCGGGAGAGGGTGACCGTCCCAGAGACTCCGGGCTCATGTAAGGCCCAGGGCCCTGCTCTGTGAAATTCAGGTGTGGCGTCTGCAGTTGCCATGCCACTGTCCATGGCCTGTCCTCTGTCACTTCGCAGTAAAAAGCCTTCCCTGGAAGCAAGTGAGCCTTGAGGCTCTCAGGCCCATGAAATGGAAACACATTTCCTGCCGTTCAAGCCCCCCGAGGAGGAAGTGGGGCTCACCCTGCTGCACTGGCTGCCTGGCCCCATACGGGTACTTTTCTTGCCCATGAAGCCCCACTCCTCCTGCAGGTCTTACGTGTCTTGGCCAAACCCCCGCCATCGCCAAGGGTGGGGGAGCTTGGGCCCTGGCTGGGAGGACAGCTTCCGCTTCCCCCTCCAGGTGTCCTGAGGTGAGCGCCTGGCCCTGACACTCCCCAGAGTCTCAGGGCACAGAGGGGCGCCTAGGCGGTAAAGTGACCAGGGAAGGCAGGAAAGCACCCTTCTTGCAAGGCCTCTGCCCACGAGCTGTGGTCTCCCTGTTCCAGCCCTCTTCCTCCCTGGCCTCAGACTTGAGGGGGAAATGAGCAGGACTTTCAGGGCAGGATTAACAGTGCCTGGGGCCCTGAGTGCTGGGCCATCCGAGCACGGGCTCTGCACAGTGCCCTCAAAGCTGGCCTGGCCCGCGGGACAGACCCAGCCTCTGTGGAAAGACCGAGAATGGTGGCTGTAGGAATGTTGAGTGCTGGTGAAGCCCTCCGCTCTCCCATCCTCAGAGAGCTCACCTAGCTGTGGTGTCCCAGTCCCGGCTCACAGGTGAGGGAGCTGCGCAGTAGAGCCACACAGCTTCCCGGCAGTGGGCTCTGGGGCTGTGATCTGGAGGCAGAAGGGGCAGCGAATAACCGAGATTGTCAGCAGGAAAGCACATTGAGCCGCCACGTGGCTCTCCAGGTTCCAGGGTGAAGGACCAAGAGAGGATGGGAAAAATAACAGACAAAAAGCTGGGGTCAGGGGAGCCCCCTCTCTCTCCGAATGGGAGGAAAGTGACTGTCCCTCACTGTAGGGCGTTTATTTATGCACTTTTCAAGTTAAAGTCACACTGTGACACCCCCTTATCCACTGCTTGGCTTGTCCTGGAGCTGCTGTTCTCTGGGCAGAATTGGCCCCGGGTGCTCTTTGCTTTCGCCCTGCACATGTGATCATTTCCAGCCTTAGGCTTCTCACAGCTGGAGGCTTTGTCCTCTTGCTCATTTCTTGAAAATTCTGGAGTCTGAGTTGACTATAGGAACCTTGAGCTAATAAGCTGTTGCCTCGCTCGGCTGGAGCATGGTGGGCAGCTCTGGGGGACGGGTGGTCAGCAAGGTCTGGGTTCCGTTCCCTGCACAGAGTGAGATGGTCACAGCCATGTGACCGGGCTCAGCCACCTTCTTGCTGCACGGGAGTATGGGAGGAGGGTGCAGCCCCCAGCCCCCTTCCCACTGGCTCCACACTCCTTTGTCAGGAAACGGCACTTTCCTGAATTGTGTAAATGTGAACTTTGACGACAACCTTTTCACCATCTTCATCTCTGCTGGGACAATGACTTGAGTTCTAGGTGAACTTGCCCCAGGAGTCCAGCCGAGGCTAACAAGGGGACGGCCAGGGCAGCTGTTAGACCAGCTCCTCAAAGGCCAAGTGCGCTGGAATCCTTGAACAGCTTTGCTTCACCACCAGTGATGGGGCACTCGCCACCGCCCACTTGTCCAGGTGGGCAGGCCAGGGTGCTGCACTCTCCCACACAAAAGCATGAAACAGGAGCTGGGCTGAAGACCTGCCGAACCTGTTCCTCAAGGAGAAATTTGACCCAACGATGCATCCTGGGGGTACTGCTGCTGGCTGGCAGGAGGCTGTGCTTCCTCAGGCCTCTCCAGTCCCCTGGGTCCATCTGGCCTTACTGCACAGCGGGACACTAGTGTGGGAAGGCAGAGCTCAAGGGCAGGTTCCCTGGCCAGGCAGCCACGCAGCAAGGGACTGCTGGATGGGTCTGCTTCTGGGGGCTCCACACACCCTCCTTCCCTCCTGCTCTGAGTCAGGACTGGAAGAGGTGCAGGGATGCATCTTCCCTTGCTTCATTCTCTCCCGACTGGGATCCATCTGACCAGCTCCCAGGCTGACATCCCCCACCAGCCTCTTGGAGGCCAGTAGGCTCCAGAGGTCCGTGGGGCTGCGCCAGGCAAACCACCCTCCTAGGCATAACACCTGAAAGCAGCCTCCGGGGCCACTTTAACAATTTGGGCCACAGGAATCTCTTGGTGCCCACCACGCCCTCTTCTCTGCCCACCGCCCCTCTCCAGTTCTTTCTGCCTCCCCCTAGAGATGCAGGGACAGGATGTCCTGTGCCTGAGCTGGTGTGGGACAGGGCTGGAATGCTGAGTTTCTGTCTGGAAGGCCCAGCCAGTCTTTGGATAGGTTCCTCCAAGCCCTCTCAGCACCTTGGACACCAGCTTCAAGGACAGCATTTCTGCTGTATTTGCATAAAATGGAGTGCTATTCTACCATGAAGAAGGATATGCTTGATCGTTTGTAAGAAGATGGATGCACCTTGAGACTGGGATGTTAAGTGGCATCAAACACACAAGCTCGGATATCACTTGGTTTCTCATATATGAGAAATGCAGAGTGTAAATAAAGGGCAAAATAAAACACAGAAAAAAGAAGAATGAAATCTCCTCACATCACAAAGACCAGTGTCCCTACCACGCATCCCCCACAATATCCCATGTGAATGCAGGGGAGGGGAGGAGATGAGGCTCTCCTGGCAAGGACAAGCCTGGCCTCCAGGCTGAGGCCCCTCAGGCCTCATTCCATCCCTTTGTCAGGACAGGGTCCATCCTGTCCAGCAGCACAGTGAGCCCTCTCCGCACTGCCATGGGAACAGGTGGTGGCATGTGCTGAGCACAGTCCTTGGGAAGCTCTGGGCCTACCTGACAATGAATGACCATTGGGGCCCCTACCCCCGGACAAAGGCCAAGATTAGGGGGTGCTCAGGAGGGAGGGCGAGCTGCCGGCAGCTTAGACAGAGTGGATCACATTGAAAGCTAGATGGTTCTGCCAAAAGGAGACTGGGCAGAGGTTGGGATTTGGGAAACTGAGGCAGCCTTTTCTGCAGGGCAAAGGAGGCTGGGAAATCAGATCAGGGAGCTGTGGAGGCCAGAGTCAGGACTCTGACTTCTAGCATGGTGTGCAGGCCTTCAGCAGTGACCCCTGTGAATGGAGTTTGGGGGAACTGGCACTCAAACAAGGGAGAGAAGAAGGTGGTAGAAAGGACACCAGAGACGGGAAGAGATGCGGAAGGGGCCCCCATGGGAGGGGGGTGGTAAGCAGGTGGTGACCATTTGCGATTGGGTGACCAGTCTTCATGTGTATTGAGGGCAGTTTGCCTGCATGTTCCAGACTGCGTGCCTCAAGACACAACCCGTCAGCTCCCCGAGTCCCCAGGGGGCTGTCCAGTCAGGTAAACTGAGGAGCACAGCAGAGGGCAGTCCCCACCGGCAAATGGAAAGCAGGCGTCCTAAGAGAAGAATGCATGCCCTGCTCACGGTGTGTTTCCCTGAGCATCTGATGATCGCAGCACCTTTGTGTTCTATGTCTAGTCCTATAGACTCAGAGTCCCCAGAAGCAAACTTCGGAACCCTGGTCCTCACTGTACGATGGGAGCAGATGGATATGTAAGTGTATCGTCTTTTTCTTCATAAACAATAAAAACCCAAAGCACACTCAGGGTGAAGTCTTTTGAGTGGAGAATGGCTTTCTCGGGGAAAGACAGCCCTCAGCCTGAGCCTAGGCTTTGAAGTATGGTAGCTCCAGTTTCAGCATTTTCGAATGACCCCTGAGGTTGGCTCTGGAGCCTTCAGAGACACCAGTGTCTGTATCCTCGGCTTCAAGCTTTATCTCTAAGCACTCTTTATCAGAGTGCTTTTTATTCTTTCCTTTTCAGTAGTCCTGGCACGAAGCCCCCAGTGTCCATACTCCTCGTGGTGGTGCTCCTTTGTGACTCTTTTCATGCCTTCCTCCCCATATTTTGCCCACCTCCATGTGAGAACCATCTTATCTCCCTGATTCCTGTTATCTGTCTTATTTTGTTCATTGTTTATGATTTGGGCTTTGCATAGAAGAGAGTGACCTAAGATAAAGGGATTGCTTTGAGAGAGTAGTGGGGTACTCCATGTGCTCTCTGTAGCAAAGTGCTCCTCCTCTAGGACTAGAAGATAAAGCGACCCTTCTTAGTGACTACCAAAAGGGCTTTTTCTGGGCTTGTACCTTACTCTAAACTTCTTAGATGACCGGGCCACAGAGGCGACTGTGTTCATGCTTATTCCGACCAAGCCTCCCATCTGCGTAATCTCAGTGTCACTGTGGAAGGGAAACGATTCTCCCCGCCTTTCACTTTGTGCATCATCTGTGGCAAAGCACCAGCTGCACTGAGCCACCTGGGTGGGCAGGGTTGTGCCTGGGTGAAACTCAGATCCTCTCACCATAACCCGAAGCCTCTGAAAGAGGCACTTGCCAAGTTCACAGGCAGACACATACATCTTCCCCCGCTCCTGGCCCTGAGGGGAGGCCGAGGAGTGGGTCTGCCCTGGGGGACCCCCCACACACACACCTCTAAGCACAGTAGCATCTGAGGCCTGAACCCCTGTGAGAGTCTTCCGAAGCTTCCAGACAGCACTCACAAAAGTGGCAGCTTTCCCTCCAGCCATAAAACAGTGTCAATACAAGTTTAAAAGCCATTTGCATTACGCCTCTCCTAGTGTTCAAATAGTGAGATGACAGAAAACATTTGGTTTTGTTTTTTCTGTATTACATATTTGGATGCATTGTTAATAAATTTATTTCAAAGCAAGTTTTTTGGTATGATCAGGTTTACTTTACAGTTCTTTCTGAAGTTACTTATAATAATAAAAAAGACTGTATAATATGCTAAAAGGAAGAGGGTTACCTATACTCTTCCTTTTAGGAAAAAGAAATTCTAGGAAATTGGGGATGAGGAGAACACTTTCAGATTTTTATTTTGTACATATATTTACATTGTATTATTTTAGATCTTATTTATTGTAAGTGCATGTTACTGTTATACTTTTTTCAAAGTTTACATAATTGTTTTTAAAGAATGAAAGCAGATAGTTTCCTTAGTGGCTATTTACACATGTTAGAAACTGAGTATTTTTGAACACAGAGACTCTGTTAAGAAGCTTCAGTGTGCCCATTGCCTAGTTGGAACAAACATCAGCACTTGAGGTAACATCAGTGAAACCTGTGCCTCCAAGCACCCTCCCCCTGCCCTGGAAACTGGCAGTCGTGTGCATCCCCGCTCTCCCGCCCGGTCAGCACTGCTGTCAGGGCACCAGCTGCCCTGGGACGCCATCGGCAGCGGTTGCTGGGTGATGGGCGGAGCGGCAGCCTGGCTGCCTGTACCTCTGCGTTTATTCATCTAGATTAATGATGTGGACCATCATAGACAAACAAGGCACTTGTTATACAAATAGGCTGGCTAATGCATTTCAGGAAATTTTAAGATTTTCCTTAGCATTCGTGTGTACTTTTAGTGCTTTTAACCTTGAGCGAGATATAGATTGTTTGGAAAGCAAAATTAAAGTTAGCTGAAAGGGTACAGTGTGATCTCCTTACTCATGATAAATTGTGCCCTGGATCTTAGAGGTCCACTGGACTTTTTGTTTGAATTGTTTCCTAGCAGATAGAAATAAGCTGTGGAATAATTCTTTTATATTATATCACCTCTGTCATATAAGTTAGAGAAGAAAAATCTCAAGTTATTCTTCAGGCTCTTTATTCTTCATGTTTCACATTTCAAAGGGAAATTAAACCCAAGAGAAATGGGTTCACCAGTCACTGCAGCTTGCGTTAGGATTTGTCTGTTCATCTAAGGACTAAGAGAGCCCTATGCGCCGTGTATCTGAGCACTTCACGGCCCGTGCGTGGTGACACACCATGCGCACCCCGGGCCCTGAACAGATTGTCTCCGCAATCAGTATCTATGTACTGAGTTAGCAATAAAAGTATATATGGGCCGATTTCCTCAGGCTCTGCCTAACAGAGGCGTTGCAAAAACAAAATGAAAATAGAGATAATCAGTTTAAGAACAAAATGTAAAACATCACCTTCGATACAGAGTCTAATAATAATTATGGACGTCAGAACTGGCATACTAAAATTGAACTTTGTTGTTGTTATACTCTGCTGCCTTTGTGTCTGGTTATCGTGGAAACCGGTGGGGGAACATTGGGCCTTCATAGGTGGGTGCTTTGGCTAGTCCATGAATGAATGTCAGCCATCAATGAAGCTAGTTAATTGATCCTCTCACTGTAACCCTAACCAGCCATCAACCTTGTTCTCTCAGGCATTTCTGTCCAGGCCAGTGGGATTAACCAGAGCGTCAGCTGGCTTGAGATGGCATGGCCCAGCAGCGGGAGGCCTCATTCTCCAGGGCCATCTGGTCTGCAGCACCATTTCTCTGGCTGAAAACTGACACTCTCAGATGGCCCGGTGGCCTTTAGGCAGCAAGAGTCTGGTGCTCAGGGAAGGCCAGTCAAGTGGGTCCGGCAACGATATCTACAAGGGTGGAACAGGCACCCAGCCCTCTCATCTCCCTCCAAGGCTCTGACTCGGTAGCATGTGGACCAGCTCCTGTGAAGGAGCTCCTGGCACAGCACCGGGGAGTGGGGGTGGGGGGCAAGAGGTGTTTCATCCTGGTGTGCTGCCACAGCAGAGTGACAGAAACTCAGTTCCTTATTAGCAGGGCAGGCTTAGTCTCACAGTGCCAGAGCTGGGCTGTCCAGAATCAGCTTCTGGGAAGCCAAGTGTCTGGGAAGGCTTTTCACTAGAGACAGGGCCAGCTCTATTTCCTTCTGGGGTAGAAGAGAGGGTGATAGTACTAATGGTGGTCAGGTACTGATCCGCACAGAGCATGTGTACCCATCCTCCTCACCACTGCCTCACACTGTTGCATTGGAGGGTATTTCTATGAGACTGGGTGCCAGAAGGCCTGTGTCATGATTCCTGAGGAAACTCCCAGCTCCCAGTGTCTCCCTAGGAAGAAAAAGAAGCCTCTGCCCACCTCACATCCAGCGTTCTGATTTGGGGTGCAAAGGACCCTGGGGACTGGCTTCTGTGCACTTCTCATAGAGCACAGGCGGGAAGCACCTGGGGACGCCAGATGCCTGGGGCCCACTGAGAACAGAGGAGCTGCACAGGGCGCCACTCCAAGCCACCTCTGATATAGTAGACACAGGCCAGCTCTCCCTGAGGAGATAGAGCATGGAACCAGCATTCCGTGACTTCAGGGGGGTCCATGACTGCTTTCTTTCCAGCCCACCTGGGGTAGTGATGAGAACCATCATATACTAGATGCCTAGGGCCACTGAGAACAAAAAGGAGCTGCCCAGGGGGCTGGTGTCCTGCTGCTCCATACCTCCCTGCAGCAGGGAGATGCCCAAGGAAGCAAGAGTTTGTGAGCTCCTGAGCAGAAAGAATCAGCAGGTCCCACCAAGAGGGACTCTTAACACACATCCAGAGAAGGCATGGCCACAGAGCAGGTTTGAGACTCCCAAAGTCCCTTGCTGGCCTGATTGGTGGAAGTCTCTTCTGGTACAATGCCAGCCTGAAAAAACCAGGAGCAGAGGCTGTTTCTGCAGATGTGGATACAAATACAGTCACGGGGAACATGAAGAAACCAGAGCAGCAGCGCCCAAGCAAAGGAACAAAGTAAATCTCCAGAAACAAACTCATACACAGAGATGTGTCAATTACTGACAGAGAATGCACAGTAACCAAGATACAGAGACTCGAGAAAAGTGCATGGACACAGAATTTGAACAGAGAGTTAGAACACATAAGAGAGAACTGAACAAATCTTAGAGCTGAAGAATGCAAGAACTGAACTGAAAATTCAGTAGTGGGTTCAACAGCAGACTTGGTCAAACCAAAGAAGATTCAGTAAACTTGGAGACACAGCTTTTGAAAAGATCTATTCAGAAGAACAGAAAGACTTCACATCAGAAAATGTCACGGGAGACAAAGAAACGCATTATACAGTGGTCAAAGGATTAATTTGCCAAGAAGGTATCATTGTAAATGTTCTTACACCCATTGGAGCACCTAAATTATGAAACAAACATTGACAGCATTGAGAGAATTAGGTAGCAGCACAACGCTAACAGGGGATTTAATACGCAGTTTTCAGCAGTTAGCAGAACCTCGAAGCAGAGATCAGGAAGGAAGAGGGACCTGGACAGCCTGCAGACCGGAGACACCAGACACACAGGACATCCGCCCAACAGCAGCAGAGCACAGCTCCTCTCCTACAAACACTGAGCGGTCCTCACAGTAAGTCCCACACCGCTCGAGACAGACCTGCACGACTGACAGCACACCAAGAGGTTTCCTCAGCTCAGGGGAATAAAGCTACGCATCCACAGCAGAAGGAAGTCCACAAGGATGTGAGGAAAAAACAAAACATTTTCAGCCAGTGGGTCAAAGAACTTGAAAAGGAAATTGGAAAACATTTTAAGATGAAAACAAGAACACAACACATCAAAACTTAGATACGTAAGAGAGAAGTTTATAGCAATAAACAGCTACATTTAAAAAGAAAAGGTCTCAATAAGCTAACTAAATTCAGGGATCTAGAGAAAAGAACAAAGTAAGCTTAAAGGTAGAAAAAAGGAAGAAATAAAGATTGGAGCAGAACTAAATGCAGTTAGCCAGGCAAGGTAGTGCATGTCTATAATCCAAGCACCTAGGAGGCTGAGGCAGGAGGATCACTCCAAGTTTAAGGACAGCCTGGGCTGCGTAGTGAGTTCAAGGCCATCCTGAACTACAGAGCAAGACCCTGTCTCTAAATAAATAAATAGATGTAATTAAGGTTGGTTTTTTAAAAATCTCAACAAAACTATAAGCCTTTAGCTAGACTAAGGAGTAAAGAAGGAAGACTCAAATACAATTATAAATTAAAGCAAAGCCATTACAATTGATGCTACAGAAGATAAAAGGGCTAGAAGATGAGTTGATGACTATGAACCATGGGAAGCCTACAGATGGAGCCAAGAAGAGATGCATAAGTTCCTAGAACTATATAACCTAACAAGACTGGGCCATGAGGAATTTAAAAAGCTGAACAGAGCTGTAACTGGTAAGGAAATTCAAGCAGTAATCAAAAACCTTCCAACAAAGAAAATCCCAGGACCAGATGGCTTTCCGGGTGAATTCTACCAAACATTTTTTAAAAGAATTAGCGCCAGTTTTCCCAAACTCTTCCAAAAAATTGAAGAGGCAGGAACACATCCAAATGCATGTTATGAAGCCAGAATTATTCCGATTCTAAAGCCAGAAAAAGATACCACACGAAAAAAATACAGACCACTATTTCTCATAAATGTAAATGCAAAATTCCTCATGAAACACCTATCGAACTATTCAACAGAACCCTAAAATGAGATTTACTCCTGTGACCCAGGGTTGATTCTGCACAAAAATTAGCCTGACACAGCCCATTTCAAAGGATAGAAATTACTTGACAGAAGCACACTTTCCTGATAAAAACCCTAAACAGCGCTGGAATAGAAAGGAATTAAAAGGTGGTGTGCACTACAGTGAGGAGCCAAAAGCCTTTCATCCCCAGGTGGGAGCCAGCGCGGTGCTCGCTTCTGCCGCTCCCATCCCTCAGATTACTGGACACCTAGCCAGGGCCTCTGGGCAGGGAAACAACAGAAACCATGAAGGGCATCCAAGTCGGGGATAAAGAAATGACATTGTCTCCATTTGAAGTGACATGATCTTATGTGTAAAATTTCCCAGCAATCACACCAGCACGTGTACATGCACACCCCACTACCTATAAGAACAGATTGCAAGATGAAAAAGAGCATACAAAAATTATGTGTATGTCTGTACACTATCACTGAACCCTAAGAAAGCAATCCTATTTACAAGGTGTCAAAATGAATAAAATACTTAGGAATAAACCAGGAAGGCAAAAGATTTGTATACTGAAAACTGCAAAATAATGTTAAAAGAAAGCAAAACAGGCACACATACAAAAAAAAAAAAAAAGAAAGAAAGAAAAGAAGCCAGGTGTAGTGGTGCATACCTATATTCTCAGAGTTTGGGAGACTGAGGCAGGAAGATTTCCATGAGTTCAAAGCCAGCCTGAACTGCATAGTGAGACCCTGTCTCAAAAAAACCCAACCAACAAATTGCATGCTGATAGATATGAAGATGTTGTATGGTTACGATGTCTCTACTACTCAGTAATCTATACTCAGTGCAATCCCTACCAAAAATATGAATGGTGTTTTTTATAGAAATAGGGAAAGAATCCTAAAATTCACATGGAGCCATAAAGGACCCCATACAGCCAGTCATGAGAAAGAACAACAAAGCCGGAGGCCTCACATTTCCTTTTCAAAATACATTACAAAGCTAAGCGGCCAAAACAGCACGACCCAGCACAAGGCATGCACAGAGCACTGCACAGCCCGAAGGAGGCAGGTGAGGCAGCAGGGAGGGAACGGGGTCTCTCCCACAAGCAGCATTGGGCGAAATGCACACCCACTTGCAAAAGTGTGATATGGGCATCATCGCACACCACACATGAAACTCAAACCAAAGTGGACTGAAAACCTCGGCATGAGGCCTGAGTCCTTAAACATGACATTGGGTTGATCAGTGACTCCTTGACTGTGACCCAAGAGGATCAGGCAGAGAAAGCAGAAACAGACACATGGTCTATGTCAGACTAAAACCTGCACGCTGATGGCTCAGGCCGCAGAGTGAGGGTGCCCGTGGGATGGAGACCAGACCTCGGACACAGGAAGCCTCGATGGAAGTGGCCAGGGGCTGCAATCGTAGCCCATAGTAGGCCCTTGCCTGCTGCACCCGAGACCTAGGCCCAGGCCCCGCACACCAAGAGTAAAAGAAAACCGAAGTCAGAAGGGCGAAGGACTGGGGAAGGAGACGCAGGAGATAGCAACTGGTTTGCGGGCAGATACCATCTGTCGCCAGTCATCCGGAAGTACAAACCCAAACCGCAAAGAAGGCTTGGGCCCCACGAGGTATCACCGTGCCCACGGTCACCAAAGCCACTGGCACGATGGCCACCATCAGGACAGTGGAAAGCAGCAAGTGTCCTGGAGCGGCCAGGCCCTTGTGTGTTACTCAGGCAGTGTAAACTGTGCTGTGCTGTGGAATACAGCACTGGGTGCCCCAAATAATCCCTGCAGGTGCAGAACCTGCTGCGAACGGTATCCCAAAGAGGCGAGATGTGGGTCTGAAAGAGACACTTGCACTGCACCTCTCCCAGCGACAGGAGATGGGAAGGCCTGGGAAACATTAGCGACCAGGGAACAGGGCCAGCAGTGGACACGCACAGAGGTGTCACTCAGCCCAAAAAAGGAGGACCTGCCTGCTATGTGTCCCAGTGACTCAGAGCACACTGAGCTACATGAAGTAGACAGACAGAGGCGTGATTCTGCCGGTGTCTAAGGCAGACTCAGCCGAGCAGCAAGCCCCATGGTGGGCACCCAGAGTGGGAGGAAGGGGAAGCGGAAGTGGGGGTCGGTGGACGTGGGCTTCAGTCCTGCAAGCTGAAGAAGTTAGGAGCTCTGTGAAGGGCCCTCTACTTGGAACTGACAGTACTGTCAACGCAGAATTTTGCTCCGAATGCAGAAAAACCTGGTTATTTTGGTCTTGTGTGCCACCAGTTTCACCATGCATTTCATCACAGTGTGAGGATGGAGCAGGCTTATGGTAAAATAGAAAAGTGCGTGGGCTAATTATGATTCTGTAAATGTAACGATCTCTAAAAATACACATGGCTACACTACATGGAAGGGCAGCTTTCACTCAAGTCACCTTTATGCTTATCTTAAAATATGCAAAATCGCTGTTTATTACAGATATCAGAGTCGTTTTCATTTACTGTGGGTCAGTGTTTTATGGCACTTTATGATTTCTACCTGAGAGGTATTTCAAATACGATTTTCTGTGGTAGACACATTATAGAATTGCGACAAACATAATAAGTTAGCGCTACTTCTTCCAGTCCTTTTCCATGGTATCCAGGGTTAACAACAGTGAAAACTTTTTTAAGTAGAATGTGGTATTAGTTATACCTAATAATTTGAATTTTAGCACTAGTGGCTTTATAGACACTTGTTAAACTTCATGGTATATTGCCACTACCTGACAGTGGAAATCCCAGTTTTTAATGAGTCAGTTAAAATACCAGTAGATGGTGATGTCCCAAAATTATGCGTCCACCCGCTGACACCCATGGTGTATCTGTCGCCTGCATCATTTCTTCCTGTCTGTCCCCAACACTCACACTTTGCCAGACCACAAGCAAACCGCAGTCGGATGCTTCATATGGCCTTTTGTTGGGTTGACATACACAGAACACTGATCTGAGTGTTCACCCAGGGTTTCTGTTTGCTTAATCATTACTCAGTGACGAACACAAAAATCACTTTTTTCCAAATTCATACATGCACTTTGCTCTGAGGCTTTAAAACAGCAACTCTGGTTGCCAAGAGAGGCTTCAAGAAAGCCAGGATTATACCCAGAGGCACACAGCAATCATTCTCAAATTGGTACTGAATTATCTGATTTGGCTCTGTGGCCTCAAGTTCATCACCTAATTTCCAGAGCTATGATTCACTTTCATTTATGAAAATGTAGTCTGTTACAAGGAAAGTTTCCCCTTCTCGAGTTTTTCCAGTAACGCTTCCACGTATCAATAAACTCTTGGCACATTTTAGTCCCAGAGGGCAGATTTGATTTGGCAACCTAAGGAATTTTGATATATTTAAGGAGGTGCGAAGTACACATTGGCAACATAAACCACATAAGTTTAAACTCAGTTGACTTTTACATGCCAAAGACGATGGCCTGCCAACTGTTTAATAGTACACAATAACTGCTCAGTGACATGCGTTGATCGCGGCAGAGCAGCTTGCCGTGCTTCACCCTGGATTGCAGAGATGTAGTCTCGCCCTATGGCGCCTTAGCAAGAAAAGCAGGTTGTCTGTGGCTTTCGCATAAGCCGGTAGGAAAACAATGATGTGTTAGCCATAGCAAAGCTGAGCTGTAGCTTAGCTTCCACAGTTTCAGTACCGCCAGCTGACTGAGGATGGGAAAATAGTCTGGAGTTGGTTACTGTAGACAGTCTCTCAATTGCTTGGAACAAAATTAATTTGGACGTTCAGTGAGTTCGGGAAGCCTCTCTTGGGCTTTCTTTTCCGTTCACATTTTAATGCTCTTGTTGATCATGTTAACCGCCCCAGCACTGTGCACGTCTTTGTGTGTATATGGTGCTGTGCAAGCCCTACCTCGTGTAAGCCCCCCCTCGTGTGTACTCACATACAGAGATGCATGGGGGGAGAGAGAAAGTGCAGTGCAGCTTCCTCTCTGAGGAGCTTCCCGGCCGCAAAGGAAGCCATGCAGGGGAGTGCACAGGTGCCATGCGTGCAGGCACGGGGTCTGCTAGACACACTGTGCGGTGGGTGCACAACTGGAGGACAGGAGGAGGAGCCGAGCCAAGGACCAGGAAGGCTCATCCCAGAGCCTGCTGTCCATGGTGGCACAAGCAGGGAGCTGAGGCGAGGTGGTGGGGGGTGGGGGCGGGGCGGTGGAGAAGGAGTCAGGCCCTGGCCTCTCGGTATGGAGTTGAGAGCAAAGGCCCAGTTGGCATTTTACGGTGCCCTGTGCGTATGGACAGACCGGTGTGGACAGGCCAGTGTCTTTGCCCCTGTGAAACCCGTTGGGATGCCAGGGCCACTTCAGAGGACCTGACACAGGGCAGAGAGCTGGCCCAGGAGAGCTGCAGTTTTCTGGGAAGGTGCCCACGTGTGCGAGTCAGTGCTCATGGGCAGGAGGCAGTGGTAGGTGTCTTCAGGGCGACCCCCATAACAGGCACAGGGGTGCATGCCAAGTGTGGCACTGCACTCCAGTCAGTGCAACAGCGACTGGTTCACAGAGCATCGAGGAATGACGTTGCATGCAAGCCCAGGCCAGAGGGTGGCGATGGCGGGAAGGACAGGTTGTGTCACAGGGAAAGCCTGCTCCAGTCCTCACAAGGTGGAGCGTACCAAAGCCTTATGACTGTTACCTAGGACCCGCTTTCCCTCTGCACCGAGGTGTATGGATGTGGGACATGGTCCTTGGAGACAAGCCGCTACCGTCGGTTCTACATCAAGCAGTCTTCCACTGAGTTCTTGCAGTGCTCTCAAAGGCATCCGTGCCTGCATCTCAACAGGGTCTCCCAGAAGGCAAACCAAACCCTGCAGCTCGATTTTTGGCTGGCACTGGGTGTGATGAGCACTGAGCTGCAAAGGTTGGGGCAGTCATTGGTTGCGTACGGTGGGCACAGGAGCCATGACACCGCTGCACGCTTGCACAGAGCGGCGGGCTCACGGCTCAGCACAGAAAGGCCAGGCAGGCCTGGGATCAGGAGGGTACAAGTGGGATCGGGATGGTCGCCAGGAGGCCACCAAACCAGGAAGGGCTTCCTGACAGGAAATGGAAGTCAGGGCAAGGGGCTGAGGTGGCTGGCTTGGGCAGCAGAGTGGGCACTGCCCTGGCTGAAGAAAGCCTCACTGAGGGGGTCAGCAGGCGCCTGGACAGGTACAGAGGGTCCAGAGGACATTAGAGGTTCCCACAGGACTCTGGGGGCAGCACTTAGTGAACATGGTATGGACACATGGATGGCAGCGGGGAATGGAGGCAGGGCTGCTGTCAGTTTAAGTCTGAGAAGAGACACAGATCAAGGAGAGCGGGCTGAAGGAGGATTCCTCACCCTTGGCTGTTGTGCGCGGCCCTGTGTGTCGTCAAGTTGGTTCTGCTAGTGACATAGGGAAATGAAACGCCCAGCCTATTAAGTCCAGTACACATTCGTGTTCTCTAAAATGGAAGAAGGAATTTTAGGAACAATGGAGGTTAAGAGCAGAATGTATTTATTAAGAGAAAGCAAGCTTCTGTCTGAGAGATTGAAGGGGTCCTAAGTGGGTTGCCAGGGACTCTGTCTTTTCCGGGGACTTTTATAGAAAATCATGAGGTTAGATGGGTCAAAGGTGGGGAAAAACGAGAATTTGCAAGGTGGGCATAAGGCGGGACAGAATATGGTCAACCAATAAGGTTAATGGCTCAGGTAAAATTGATTAAATTAGGAGCAAATGGGGGAGCTAGATACATAGTAATCAGGCAGGCTTAACAGCAGGGACACTTCCTATAGGGGTGGGATGCTGACTTCTGACTTCCTCAGAGTGATGGAGAACTATCTGGACTGTCCATCCTTAGGATGTGGGTGTATTTGCTTTGCCTTTTGTCTTAAGATCTGGCCCACCGCAGGAGGTGATTGTCTCTTCCAAGGCTGCCAGGTATCTGAACTTCTGCTCTGGCTCCTTTGAGGGCCCAGCCCTGTCTGACTGACTATAATGTTTCCAACTAACTCAGCTGCCTGTGACACTAGGAAAGCTTTCCTGCCTCAGTGTGGACCTGAATTTCCTACACACATCCACATGATGATTATTTCAAATTGCTTCCTCTATCAGGGATTTCTAATTCTAACAAACGATCTTTTAAACCTCTATTGTTTAACTTCTATTTATATCCATCTCTGGAAGGCTTTTCCTGTACTTCAGCGCTCAGTGGAGTCAGGCACAAGAAGCAGAGAACTGGGGGAGAAAGCCTTTCTCCCTGGAAATACTCAGGAAAAACTAAAGATGTAAATTTAACCACCCCTAGTGCCTGTGACTAGAAAGCAGAGGTTGCTCGGCTGACCATTCACTGACCCTGGGCAGAGCCGCTCCAGCTGCTGCTTCCCTGCTGCTCCAGGCCCTTGCTGGAAGCGCTTCCTGGAAGCAGCCTGTGCGCTGGTACTTGCTCCCAGCCCTGTTGCTGGGTTCCAGGCAGGTGGGACAGATGGTGGAGGAAATCAGGCTCCAGGGAGCAGTGTGGGCCCCGCAGCTGCTGCTCAGGTGGGCATGTGGGCGCAGAGCGGCCTCCTCCACCCATGGGCAGGAACGGACTGGGGCGGCCTGCTGGGTGGGCTTGTGAGTTCACAGTGGGGGCTTCCCAGACAGATGGAGGGTGTCTCCAAAAGAGTATCCTTTCTTCTCATTGCTTTCCTTACCTTTCTCACGCACCGTCCCTCAGGCCTCGGGATGCAGAGGGCTTTCAGAGTCCTTTTGATCATCTGGGCATGACCCATATCACTCTGCCTTCTTCTTGGGGCACCCCCTGCCGACCCCCACAGGAGTCTTCTGTGGCCACCACTGTGCTTTCCTCTCAGCTTCTGTGGCTTTTCTGGGCCTTTAGCTCCAAGTGACACTCGGCCCCCATATCTGCATGTCCTCTCTGCTGTCCCCTCTTAGCCCTGCATTTGGCTAAGTGTGCAAAAAGTTATTCCTCTCCTTAAAGCCCCCCACCCAAGAGAAGTAGCATCTGGATGCCAGCATCTGTGCATGATGAAGGCTGGGAGAAGCTGGAGAATCTCCAGTCCTCGTGTTTTACTTTACAGATGAGAAGAGGCTGTCTCAGAGAAGCGTCTCCTACACTCATGCCACACCCTCCCCAGCTTGGAGGCGCATGGCTTTCTAACCCAGAAGGGCAGTGAGAGTCACTTCAGCACCTGTTTGTAAGCTGGCCTGGGGAAGCCAAGAACACTGCGTGAAGGCTTCATGATTTGTGATCTCAGCGCCAAGTGCCTTGGTCCATCCTGCGCTGGTCCAGCCACCACTCTTAGCTGACATTTGCAGCTTCTGACACCCCAGCTTCCGTCCTCCTTCCACTCTGCTTTTTGGAAAACCTGGGTAGAAACAAACAGGACCAAAGCAAAGCACAGGACGCAGAGTCGCCTGTCACCCTATGCAGGGAAGCAAAGCAGAATCATCACTTCTGTCCCGAGCACTGGATTTGCAGGGAGAGGAGAAAGAGTGTGCCTCGAGTTTGCCATTGCAAACACTTCCAAAGGGTTTTCTAGAGTGAATGCAGTGACTCAGGGACTCTCAGGCCTGGCCTCTGACTTCAGTGTGACCTTCCGCCCAAGCCTGAGGCCTCTGGGTGGCTTCACACCATGGTCTCAGAGAGACCAGGCCACATCTCAAACTGAACCTCCTCTGCTTCTCAGGTCCCTGTCAGCATCCAGTGTGAATCCCCACCCAGCCACCCTCCTCAGTCCCTTTGTCCTCACTACCCGCCCTGATGTCTTCTGCTTTTCCATGTCCAGGATTTGCCAGGGCTCTGCCAAGTCCACACAGAACTTTGGGTGTTTGTCACTGCTCCTGTAGTCCCTCTCTGAGAAGAGTGTTTCAGCATGCTTCCACTTAGTGCTTCTGGACCAGGAGAGGCCGCTGACAGCTGAAAGCACCAACACAATCTGCGAGGAAGGGGCTGTGTCCATGAACCCAGCAGCGTTCACATCTGCCCACGAGCACGAGGACACCGGGTGTTCCAGCACTGCCTGGGGAGAGCGGCGGGATCGTTACTCTGTCCCCTCTCCAGCAGCCAGAGTAGCCATGTGGCGACATCTCAGGGTGAGCATGCAGGTGCTGCCTTTGAGTGCATCTTCTGAATTTCCTATATTCTGGCATCCTCCTGTAGCAGACATGCATATTCCCCTTCCAGCCCTGCTCCCCACCTCTGCTGCCACTGTCAGAAGCATCCCCCCATATCTCAGCACCAGACAGCCTTACGGGGGAGCCCTGCCTCGCATGCAGCAGCCCAATCCCCACACCCATATCAGCAGGGAACCCAGAGGAACTCTCTGGATGCTGTTCTCTGTGTGCCATCACCTCTCATGTGCTGCTGTCCTGCTGGGACACTGCAGTGGCTTCCGTCTCAGGAGGGCACCCTGCCCCTACTCTGCACCCACCCCATCACTGCTTCCACTCACTAGGCCACAGCGGCTTCGCCTTCTGCTCCTCCCAGGCAGGGGTGTAAGACCCAGCTCCTGCACTGCAGCCTTGTCCAGAAGGACCTCCAGAAGAGCCACCCGGACCAGCTTGTCCACGGTCTCCCTCTCAGCCCCAAGCAGTGACTCCCCAATGACAGCAGTCTGCCTGGAGTTAGAGCAGGGCGCCTTCACAGTGCTTCCCGGGAAGGAAGCCAAGGTTTGTAAAAGAAGTGCTCGATTGCTGGATTCTAGAAACAGAGGGAAAATACAAAATGATATGGAGCAACTTGGCTACCGAGGAAGAATATGCTTGCAAAAAGCCAGAACAGGGGAGGATGTGATATAGTACTCAGGAGCCAGCCTGAAGAGGATCTACACAGCCAAAGCTGAGTTTGCAAAGGACTGAGTTAAACCCATAGGGTAAGTCAATGCCCGCGTGCCCCTGCATGACCATAATCAAAGCAGCCACAGGCAGGGAGCTAGAGAACCTCTCACAGACACCACCGTCACAATCCCTGGCCGAGTGGGAAATGTAGCGGTTAAAGTGAGGAGAAGCAGATCTGTGGGTGTACAGAGTCTCTCGGCCAGGATGCTCCCCATTCCCGAGGGAGCGGTCACAGCACCCCTCTGCAGAAGCTTGACAGCTGCCAGCTTGCCCTGCAGGTGCAGGAACTCACCTTAGCGCCCTCAGTGCCCTGGGCCCTGGCTGGAGGAGCTCGGAGCAGGGACGGCCCAGAGAGCAGAGCTTGAACTGGGCCCTCCAGACACAGCTGCCTGAAGGATGGCTCAGGAGCACTGTGCAGTGCCCTGCAGTGGAGAAGCTGAGGATTTGCTGCAGACTGGAGGGTGAAGGAGAGACAGTAGCCAGTGCTAGCAGGGTCCCTGAATAGGAGAGGGCTGTTGGTACCTGGTACCAAAAGTACCATCCGCGCTCGGTGGGACTTGTGTGGACACCGGCCATGTCCATCCCAATGGTGCCTGGTCCCTTCTCACTGCCTCTCCCATCCCTGGCTCCAGTGCACAGACTACAAGAGGTCAGCACCACTGCACAGCCGCTGCTCCTCAGGACCTTGAGGATGAATTTCCCAGCAGGAGATTTCGTTCAGACGGGAATCTATTTTTAAAATTTTTTTAAAAAGTAAACTACTTTAGAAAGCTCTAGAGTTACAGAAAATGTGCAGAGATAGTATTGATTATGGTCATGCAGAGAGTTCTCATCCACCCTAAAACTCTTTTCCTCTTACTGACATCTCACGTCACAATGAATGAAACACTCATGGCCTGCACTCGTGGAGGGAGCCATCCTGTACTCACGTCCCTTGGATTTTCATGGAGTTGCCTGGAGTCGTGTATTTTGTTTGGGAAGTGAGGTCACAGAGGCTGCATACCTGTGGCACTCTGGGTGGCTGGGACAGGTGGGTCTCAAGTCCAAGCCAGCCTGGGCAGCTTAGCAACTCTGTGAATAAAAACTCTCAGAATAAAACATCGGAAGGGGTCAGCCTGTGTAGATATGAGATGTGGGTTAAGAAAACCTCTCAAGTGACACAAGTGGACATGGCAGAGCTCGCCCGTGGCCGGTCTGGGGGCAGGCCCTCATCCATGCCTGCCTCCTCGTGGGCACCTTGCTCAGGGTTGCCTCCCTCCGTCCCATCCAAGTGGGTCACTTGTCACTCTCCGGGCATCCTCCTCCCTGCCGACCTTGTCACGAAGAGACCCCTGCTGGCCAGCTGGTCCCAGCCCAGGGGGCTGTCGAACTTCCCTCCTGGGACCCTGACTCCTGCTCGATGCTGCCGGGCACAGCATCCTCTCCAAGCTGCCCTGCTAGTCCATCCCCACCTGCGGACACCCTCTATGCAGCGCAAGGCCTCACGCAGGCCCAGTCTCCTTGCTGACTGAAAGAAGAAGAAGAGACAGTGGGGCAGTGGGGAGACCCAGGCACGAGAGGGGAGCACCAGTGCTTCCCTACTTCCTCCTGCTGAAGAGGGCGCCGAGGCTCCCAGAGTCTGTGTATCTGTGTAATTCACTTATTTTGCCCAGTTCTGCTTATCCTTTGACATGGTGAAATGTAAATATTTGTTAGCTGAGAAATCAGAAAAGGCTGTGATGTAATTACTGAAGAAGGTGGCTTGAGCCAGATTAATACTGTGAAACGTTCATTCCAATTCAGCAGTCAGAAAATCTGATAGAATGTCCAGGTTACCAACTTCATCATGGTCCTTTTCACTGGAAACTCACAGTGGCTTGACAAAGCAGTGAAAGAACAGTCCCCAGAAACACATGTCTGACCCACAGGCTGCCTTCAGGGAGGCGAGGACTTCAGAGCCTGCCTTCTATTCATGTGTCCACTTCCATTTTATTTCTGGTCACTGCCGAGAGCTTTGCTCAGCACTGATTTGCAGTGCCTGGAGCACAGCAAGCTTTGGAAGAGGATGAATCAAGTGGCCCTGGGTTCAGGGTCCCCTTCAGCAGAAATGAGTTTCTAAGGCAAAGGAGGGGTAGAGACCCTGTGGCCTGTTTCCCCACCGAACTCTTTGGACATGGCTGCAGACCTTCCCCCTCTGCCACCGAGTGTGCCAGTGCTAGCTATGGCACAGAGGTAGCCGCCTGCCACCTCCGGCTGATGGAAAAGCCCTGTCCCTTGCACCCGCCGCGTCTGCCTGTCCTGGCCCCGTAGCCCCAGGTCTGCAAGGGTGGCAGGAGCCTGGCTGATCGGCTCCAGCTATTCAGCGCCTCTTCCTGCTCATTTCCTGAAGCTGAATGTGCTTGTGCCGGTGCATACAGGCCCCTGCGCTCTGTCAGAGGTGAAGTGCCTGCAAACGCCACTTGAGTGCGGTTGAGAGTCCCCGGCTCGCTGCGCAGATGCCAGGCTGCTCTGAGGGGCGCGTGGCGGCCAAGTGGCTTGCGGATGCGCAGGTGCTGCTGTGGACTGAGTCTCTGGATCCGTGCAGCTGGAAGCACTGTTTTCAGTAGGAGAGCCGCGGAATAAATACGCTGTGATACCGGACACTGAAAAGTGCCTGTCATTTCTTTGGCTTTGTCTTAGAAATCAGTTTTTCCCCTTGTTGCCTTGAGTTTCCAGTGTGGGTACCCCTTTTCCCTTCCTAGTCTTGGTGATTTTCTAAAACAGTGCAGGATAGCAGTAAACATCGTTGATAAAATTTTTTTCTAATTCTGAGTCAAACCCTGGCTAGTGGTGTCCTTTTACAGTGTGATTCTGAAAGGCTCCCAACGCAGCTCCAAGTTTCTCAGCTTAGTCTTCAGCTTGCTATTTCAGAGGGCACTGGCCACTCCAGGTGGACTTTCCCACCTCTGGGTAAATCCCTCAAAGACTCACCATCCCCAACCCACCTCCCAGTGCCCATCACCATCACCTCTGCGATGCAGTCTGTCTGTGTTGTGCAGTCCTGTGTCCGGCACGGAGGCTGACGGTCCTGGAGATCACATAGACAGGTGTGTAGGAACACAGGCCAGTCAGTCCAAAGTGTGGGTGGTGACTGCATTCTGTTCCAGCTATACCCTGACAAGGATAGAAGTGGCCCATGTAGAATGTTCCTTGCTTTGCAGTTTTTTTAATCCAGCACAAGTTTTGTTAGGCAGTGTTTGCCACAGCTATTACATGAGGCCTCACTTCATATTGGGAGGTTTTAGAAGGAGTGATTAAGCTTTGATTTTCATTCTGGTGTTAAGGATATGTTGGCAAGGAGGTGTAACTTTAATAACATCCAAAGACATTAAATCACAAGTCCATGTCACCTACTGTAACATAGCCAGCTGTCTTCTTATGAGCCTCACTTTCACCCATTACTCTGTTCAATAAAAATTAACAAAATTGCACAGTATGACTTTAAATGGCTGGGCGTGCTGAGAACTAACTTTAATTTCTCAAGCCTGTAAAAGAACTAACAACAGTAAGTTTTGCCTAGTGTGTCCACATAAGCCATCGATCATTCTCCAGAGTGATGAATTTACAAGCCAAGAAGCCCTCCCCCCACTGCATTCTTCAGTGTTTCAGTTTGTCGCTTGTTCTGGGTGCCCACTGAACTGTAACTCTTCAAGAATCCTCTGCTTAATAACTGACCCTGTCCAGAATGTACAGGGCAGCTGTGTTAATGTTGGCATTGACTTCTGAGGGTGAGAAAGGATGCATGGTCTGGATAAAGGTGCCCTAATAAGAATTCACTTGCCTTTTCACCAGCTCCCAAGACACTGGAGCCCACTGTGGTTTAATGGATGCCTTCGCCGCCCTCTGCAAAGCGTGACACAACCCATCTCTTTGTTTTTAGTAAGACGGATTCAAATCTATCAGTACCATCGTTTTTCCTATAATTTACCACGCTCTCTTAAGTGGCTTCCAATCACAAGCCCGAGTGCTTTGTGTTCCTCAGCCTCCATGCTTGTTTGAAAGCACTGGAGATGGTGACACTCCCAGTGTCGTTAAATTCCCTGTGTCCTAAGTGCGCCTTTCTGGGGTGGGCTGCACTTCCTTCCCCTCAGCCTGCCCAGTGCCGGGGGTCCGGCTCCACTTAGGCCACCTGAATGCTAGGAAGAGCGAGGTTCCACTGAATGAGCTCACCCCACTCTGCCTGCCCTGAGAACACATCACCACCGCAGTGTTCCAGCCCCACGTAGTCTCACTGCTCCCAGAGAGGAGGCTACTGGGAGTCTCACCCCAGCGGAATAGGTGGGCTTTGGTCCTGAGAGTGGCACTTGATCTGTGTGCGATGGCAAGCACTGCCTTTAAACACACGGTGGTATCAAATTAAGTGTGCTGGGCACTTTCTCATGTGGCTGTATCAAAACATAAGGCAAGGACATTCCTTTTTCAAAGGTCTTTTCTTTTCATATGAGATTCACAGTAGACTCTACTTGTGTCCAGTAGTGTGCCCTACTTGTAGCACTGAATTG